>NC_072434.2:25890000-35330000 GCF_028878055.3 Symphalangus syndactylus
TGTATGTGTAAATGGTTGAGTATACTCTGGCAGTAGCAGAGAGGGAACTGAGATACTAAGCAATTTTAGCAGTGTCAAGGGGAAAGAACCAAGTGTATCCAGCGTTATCAGAGAGCTGAAACCCTAGTTTGATTTGTTATAACAGATACTCATAAATCAGATGTATCCATGTTTATATTTGAGGTATACCTACATGTCCATATTATGACTAGTAACCTGTATGGTAATAATGATGACAGTTAATATTTATTAGTGCTTACCATGTGCTGGGATTTTTTTTTTTTTTTTTTGTAGAGTTGGGGTTTTGCCATGCTGGCCAGGCTGGTCTCAAACTCATGACCTCAAGTGTTCTCCCACCTCGGCCTCCCAAAGTGCTGAGATTACAGGCATAAGCCACCGTGTCTGGCTGTGCCAGGATGTTTTAAGTGTTGTTGTGTGTATTTGTTAACATATTTACTTCTCACAACCCCATGAAGTGTTACTAACTCAAGTAAAGAGAGGTTGAATTATTAGCTTGATTAAAATCACGCAGCTAATTTAGGAGATGCCTAAATATTGACTGAGTTTTCTGACTATATGCATATCAGATATGCATATACCATTACTATGTTCTACACCTAAATACCTAATTTTTCATTATACTTCTGTTTTCTTTGCTTGTGATTAACATCCTTCCCCTTACTTTAAGGAAATACATTGGTTTCCTTTCCTCAGTTTTTTTATTGTGATAAGTGTAATATAATTATTTTTTAGAAAATATAATATTACTTGCTTAATAAAATCAGTTGTATATAGATATATTTGCTAAATTAGTGAATTTATTTTATTTTATTGGGTAGACACATAGTTATGATTATATCTTTCCTCAGTGACCTTGGAATATTTTGGATTTTTCATAATTTTCATGTTATACATAGGATGTATCCTTTTTAAAGTATATGGCTGAAATGCTATACTTTCACATTAGTTTTTACCCGAAGAAAAATGTATTTATACATTTATTTTTCAGGAGAGAGCAAAGCTAAGTTTTTAATTAAGAGTTACCTTTCATGTTGATTTTTTTTCCTATTTTTATTGTCTTTTGCTTGGAAATATATTTCAAAATTTCTAATTCAAATTACTAGATGTGCACATTCACAGTACACAGATTACCCAGTAATAATAATAGACAACAGTAATTGATAACTTATGTGTTCAACACTGTTGTAAGTGTGTTATGTATATGAATTTGTTTATTATTACAACAGTCCTATTAGGTAAATTCTGTTATTATCGCAGTTTTTCAGATGAGGAAGATTTGAGGCATATAGAGGTTACTTGTCCAAGATCACGTAACCCTCTATTTAGAGAGCCAGTATCCATATCCAGGTGTATGGACCCACAGAGATACTGAAAATATGACATAATAAATCTTAAATGATCTTTTGCTAAAAGTTAATTTTAAGTTTAAAAATACATTTAAAAGTTTAAGGTTCAGAGAATTTGCCAACAGTTTTCAGAAAATGTATCAAACCTCTTAATTTTTAAAATGTGTGATCATGAATAATTTTTTTTAATGACTCAAGTTTTTGAGGAAAAGTATACTTTGAACAGTAAGCCCAAAATAGTAATTCATTAGGTTTATCAGAGGTAGAAATTTATGTAAACTTTTTTCTAGTTTTGTGTGTGGATTTGGGTGTGTATATAAGTTTGCCAAACCATGAGATTTTATTCCACTCTCAAATTCCAATCACAGTATAGCAAATGTACTAAATTTAATTTTAATTTTTCTTTTTTTATAGGAAAATATGAGAGCCACACCCGTGTTCACACAGGTGAGAAGCCCTTTGAGTGTGATATTTGTCACCAGCGCTATTCGACAAAGTCTAACCTAACTGTTCACAGAAAGAAGCACAGTAATGAAACAGAATTTCATAAGAAGGAGCACAAGTGCCCTTATTGTAATAAACTTCATGCCAGCAAGAAGACTTTAGCCAAGCACGTTAAGAGGCAAGTATTATCTTGCTTCCATAGTATACTTTATTGTGCCTTTTAATTTAAATATGTGGAAAGCTAAGAACATCTATAAAGTGCTTATCTCCAATTCTTTCATTGGAGATTCATTGAGATACAGTATTTTGATTATCCTGTTTTCTTTCTTGGGTTTCGGCAAGTCTGTCTTCAGAAATATGTGGTTTTTATACTCTGATAAATTGCTTTCTCTCTTTTTTTTTTGAGTTAAGCCTTCACTGTGTCACCCAGGCTGGAGTGCAGTGGTACAATCTCAGCTCACTGCAACCTCTACCTCCTGGGTTCAATCAATCCTCCCATTTCAGCCTCCTGAGTAGCTGGAACTACAGGTGCACACCATGCCCAGCTAATTTTTGTATTTTTTGTAGAGACTGGGTTTCACTATATTGCCCAGGCTGGTCTGAAACTCCTAGGCTCAAGTGATCTGCCCGCCTTGACCTCCCAAAGTGCTGGGATTACAGGTGTGAGCCACCACGCCTGGTCAAGAAATTTATTCTTATACTCAACATTGTCTTTAGTGTGTAACAGTTTGTGAGATAAATAATATTTAATAGAGTATTATATATTTAACTCTAAAAATTAAATTTTCCTGAAATCTGGACTAAAAAAAATCAGGTATATTACCTTGAAGTTTATCTATAAAGAGCTAGGTTCCTGAATGTATTTAAAAGATGATTATACTTTTATTTGATTTTTTCTGCATAAACTTAGGTATACATATGTATTTATTAAAATGATAATGATACCTCCTTAAAGAGCTCATCTATGCCTACTTGTCTCATTATGAAAGGAATCGGTACTTGATCCTGGTAATTACTGTCAACATATTCACATGGAATATTGATTTAACTAATATAACCTTTTCCTAATAATCTTTTTCTTTTCCTCTGATAGATTTCATCCTGAAAATGCACAAGAATTTATTTCCATTAAGAAGACTAAGAGTGAAAGTTGGAAATGTGATGTAAGAGTTTTTAATTAAAACAAATTAGAAAACCAAAGTAAAAGCAATGTCTTTTGGGGAAGTGAAGTAATTAGGTTTTAAAGTAATGTGACTTAGCTTATCTCACTTTTAGAATTTTCCTTTTATATAAAATTATTCTAATATATTTTGTAAATTAAGCCTGGTATAGGTTAGTTTTTAGATGATGGACCTAAAAAGTGGAAATGCTAGTTTTTATTTTCATCATAATCACCATACCATGTATTTATGGTTATGTATATAAACTGTGACATTACTGTTGCACAGAGTATAAAATGTTAGACTTTCTCCCCCATTTCTGGGTATGTGGTGTTAACATAATAAACTGTCTCAAAACTTAGTGTCCTTAAATAAATATTTTGATATGTCTCACCCTCTTGTGTGTTAGGAATCCAAATTTGGGGCAGGGATTTGCTAGGTTAATTCTTCTGTTCTGCTTGTTGTCAGCTGAAGTCACTCAGCTGTTTTCAACTAGTGCATGGTCTGGTCTGGTCTGGGAACACTTCCAAAGTGGCTCACTCAAGGCCAGGTATGGTGGCTCATGCCTGTAATCCTAGCACTTTGGGAGGCCCAGGCGAGTGGATCACCTGAGATCAGGAGTTCGAGACCAATCTGGCCAACATGGCAAAACCCCATCTCTACTAAAAATAAAAAAAAATTAGCCGGGCATGGTGGCACATGCCTGTAATCCCAGTTGCTCAGGAGACTGAGGCAAGAGAATCACTTGAACTTGGGAGGCGGAGGTTGCAGTGAGCCAAGATCACACTACTGCACTCCAGCCTGGGCGACACAGCCAGACTCCATCTCAAACAAAAAAAACAAAGTGGCCTACCCATGTGACAGGTAACTTGGTGTTTGTTCTGATGAGAATCTCAGCAAGGACTGTTTACCAGGAACCTTAGTTCTTCTTTACTTTGGTCTTTTTTTGAGGCTTCTTGAGCGTCTTTCTAGCATAGCAGCTAAGTTCCGAGAGTGATTATGTGTTCCAAGAAACCTAGATAAAAACTATTAGACTTTATGGCATAGCCTCAGAAGTCTCTGAAAATCACTTCTACCACATTTTGTTGGCCAAACAAATCACTCCAACCTGGGTAGATTTAAAGAGAAGGGAATTAGATTCCATTTTTTAACAGGAGGAGTACCATCGTACTTATGGACATCTTTATTCTACAGTACCTCTAAGTATTTTTTCAGTATTTACATTTATCTTTTTTTTTTTTTTTGAGATGGAGTCTCGCTTTGTCACCCAGGCTGGAGTGCAGTGGCATAATCTTGGTTCGCTGCAACCTCCTCCTCCTGGGTTCAAGTGATTCTTGTGCCTCAGCCTCCCGAGTAGCTGGGACTACAGGTGCACACCACCATGCCCAGCTAATTTTTGTATTTTTAGTAGTGATGGGGTTTCACCGTGTTGGCCAGGCTGATCTTAAACTTCTGACCCCAAGTGATCCACCCGTCTCGGCCTCCCAAAGTGCTTCCCCTGATTACAGGTGTGAGCTGCTGTGCCCAGCCTTGGTGAATCTTTTTTAAAGGCGTCCCTAGCTGTTACTTTTGCCTTCTTTAATCCAAGATTCAATTTATATATACAGCAAAATTCTCACAATTTCTCTGATTTCAGCTTCTGGAAATTGAAGTTAATTATTAATTACAGTATTTGAGTCTGCATAAGATAGTATCTTCCCCTTACTAAGTTTCATCATCCTTGGCTATAAAACGTCAATAATGCCAATTGCATCGATCTCACAGGATTATTGTGAGAATCAAGAAAAATAATCCATGAATTACTTAGCATTGTGCTTGGTATATATAGTATGTGTTATGTTATTGTTGTTGGTGCTGTTACTATAGCAGCCTACCTCTCTTTTAAAAAACCTGATGAATGTCAAATTTTTAAAGACTGACCACTTCAAGAGATACATTTTAAAATAATTTTTCTGTGGCTTCTTATTCAGATTCTTATTCAAATATATGGCAACACTGAAAAAACCTTTTATTCCTGACATAAGTGACTAAAAAATAATATATTTCATGGATTTAGAAATTCTGACTAGAATTAAGATAGTGTGATTATTCTATATCCCTACTAGAAATGTAAAGAGTTGAAATTCAGCTACCTTTAGTACTAATTTGAAATCATTCCTTACTTCCTCTAGAGCATTTTTTTCTGCACAATCAGAATTTAGTTTTACTTTTTGTAAGTTTTCTGTTGGGAGAAAAGTCTCTTTATTGAATTTATATATATTTTTTCTCATTACAAGCTTAGTATTACAATTTTCAATTCAGGTCCTCTTAACATTTTGTTTGCATTTTAATTTAGATTTGTAAGAAATCTTTTACTAGAAGACCACACTTGGAGGAACATATGATTCTACATTCTCAAGATAAACCGTTTAAGTGTACTTATTGTGAAGAACATTTTAAATCACGATTTGCTCGGTTAAAGCATCAAGAAAAGTTCCATCTGGGTAAGCAAGTTACTTTTTCTTAAGGCAGCCATGACAATTTTAATTATCACATCATGCTGGATGAGCCTTCTATAGCCAAATTACTCTTTTTCTTCTAAAAGACTTTTTAAGAGTGGTTTTAGGTTCACAGCAAAATTGAGAGGAAGGAATAGATAGTTTCCATATACCCTCTGCCTCCACATATGCACAGCCTCCCCCATTATCAGCAGTTCTTCACCAGAGTGGTACGTTTGTTATAATCGAAGAACCTACACTGACACATCATAGTCTCCCAAAGACTCTAGTTTAGACTAGGGTTCATGCTTAGTATTGTATTTTCTGTTGTTTTAGACAAATCTGTAATGACATGTATCATTATAGTGTCATATAGAATAGTTTCACTGCCCCGAAATTTCCCTGTGCTTCTCCATCTGTCTCTCACACCAACCCCTGGCAACCACTGACCTTTGTACTTTCTTTGTTGGTTCATTTTTTTTAGATACCTCATCTACTATTTGATGATCTTTTTACTGTCTCCATAGTTTTACCTTTTCCAGAATGTCATATGGTTGGAATCATATACTGTGTTGCCTTTTCAGGTTGCCTTCTTCCACTTAGTATAGTGCTAAATGATATAATTGGCCCTCTATATCTATGAGTGCCATGTCTGTGGATTCAACCAACTGTGGATCAGAGATATTAAAAAAAAAAAACAAAACATAACAATACAACAATAAAAAATAATACACATTTTAAAATATAGTATAACAATGATTTATATCACATTTCCATTGTATTAGTATTAAGTAATCAAGAGATGATTTAAAGTATATGGGAGGATGTGCATAGTTTCCATGTAAATACTACACCACCTTAGATAACGGACTGGAGCATCCATGGATTTTGGTATCCTGGGCCATCCTGGAACCAGTCCCTCATGGATACCTAGGGAGGACTTTATTCCATTGTCTGGTTATACCACAGTTTATCCATTCACTCACTGAAGGATATCTTGGTTGCTTCCAAGTTTTGGCAATTATAAATAAAATTGCTATAAACATCTTTGTGTAGGCTTTTATGTAGACTTAGGTTTTCAATTCCTTTGGTTAAATACCTAGGAGAAAAGGGGCTGGATCAGATGGTTAAGAGTATAATTAGTTTGTAAGAAACTGTCAAATTGTCTTCCAAAGTAGCTGTATCATTTTGCATTCCCATGAGAATGTCTGTCACTTCATGTTCTTGCCAGCATTTGGTGTTTTCTGTGTTCCAAATTTTGGCCATTGTAATAGGTTTGTAGTGTTATCTCATTGCATTAATTTGCATTTTCCTGATGCATATAATGTGGAGCATCTTTTCCTATGTTTATTTACCATCTATATATCTTCTTTGGTGTGGTGTCTGTTAGGTCTTTGGCCCAATTTTTTTTTTTTTTTTTGGTGACAGAGTCTCGCTCTGTCACCCAGGCTGGAGTGTAATGGTGCAATCTTGGCTCACTGAAACCTCTGCCTCCCAGGTTCAAGTGATTCTCCTGCCTCAGCATCCGGAGTAGCTGGGATTACAGGTGCCCGCCACCACGCCCAGCTAAGTGTTTTGTATTTTTAATAGAGACGGGGTTTCACCAGGTTACCCAGGCTGGTCTCGAACTCCTGACCTCAGGTGACTCACCCTCCTCGGCCTCCCAAAGTGCTGGGATTACAGGCGTGAGCCACCACGCCTGGCTGGCCCATTTTTTAATCAAGTTGCTTACTTATTGTTGAGTTTTGAGAGTTCTTTGTATATTTTGGATAACACTTATCAGACATTTCTTTTCAAGTATTTCCTTTCAATCTGTGACTTTTCATCAACTTGACAGTTTCTGTGACAGAGGAAAATTTTAATTAAGTCCAATTTATCTATTGTTTCTTTCATGGATTGTGCAAAGTCATTGCCAAACCTAAGGTCATCTACATTTTTGTGATTCATTTTGAGTTCACTTTTGCAAAGGATGTAAGGTCTGTGTCTAGATTTATTTTTTTTTTTGTCTGTGGATATCCATTTGTACTAGGACCATTTCTTAAAAAGACTATCTTTACTATATTGTATTGGCTTTGCTTCTTTGTGAAAGATTAGTTGACCGTATTTATGTAGGTCTGTTTCTGGGCTCTGTATTCTGTTCTGTTGGTCTATTTTTTTATCTTTTATTTTTGCCAATACTACACTGTCTTGATTACTGTAAGTTTATAGTAAGTTTTAAAGTCAAGTAATGTCAGACCTCCAACCTTATTTTTCTCCTTCAGTGTTGTGCTGGCTTTTCTGGATCTTTTGCCTTTCCATATTAAACTTTAGAATCAGTTTGTTGATATCCACAAAATGACTTTCTGGGATTTTGATTGGGATTGCATTGAACGTATAGATCATGTTGTGAAGTTGAGTCTTTCTTTCCATGAACATGGGATATCTCTTCATTTATTTAGTTTTTCTTTGATTTCTTTCATCTGAGTTTTGTAGTTTTCTCATATAGATCTTGTACCTATGTTGTTAGATTTATACCTAAATATTTCATTTTGGGGGATTGTTGAACTACCCTTGGTGAACCTTGAGTATTGGCTTAGGCAAAGAGAGTCATATAAATTGAAAGGAGTACTGTATATGTTACAGTTCTTGGAGATGTGTAAATGTGTTTTTTTGTGTGTGTTGGGGGGTTTTTTGGTTCGTTTTTTTGGTGACAAATGTACCAGTGGGCATAAACTGTGCATTTATTCGTAGTTGATGTTGCATAGGTTTGTGAGTGCTTAGGATGAGACATTCTTGTTTTGGAAAAAGATAATTTTTCAAGGAGTAGAATAAAATTAGTATATTTGGAATGCACTATAGTATTTAATGAATTACCTCCCTAATGCTTATGGCCAAGGTGGAGAGTTGTGGTCTAGATGGTGGTATACTTTGGTAAATTTATGATTGTTAATCCCACTAATGAATTTTGTCATTACAGGTAGAGGTCCTCTCCATGTTCAATTCATTACTTTTGTTAACAACTTAGATAAAAATATACACTTCATTGCTTATGAAATTTATAGATGTCATAAAGCTATCAAGGGTATTTAATATACTAGAAAATAAACATATTTTAAAAATCTGTATGCTGTACAATAGGTCAAAACAAATTAAGTTAAAATTAATTAAGAATAAATACAAAGTTAGGCTGCATGCAGTGACTCACGCCTGTAATGCCAGCACTTTGGGAGGCCAAAGCTGGCAGATCACCTGAGGTCGGGAGTTCTAGACGAGCCTGACCAACATGGAGAAACCTTGACTCTACTGAAAATACAAAATTAGCTGGGCGTGGTGGCGGACGCCTGTAATCCCAGCTACTCAGGAGGCTGAGGCAGGAGAATCGCTTGAACCCAAGAGGCGGAGGTTGTGGTGAGCTGAGATCGCACTATTGCACTCCAGCCTGGGCAACAAGAGCGAAATTCTGTCTCAAAAATATAAATAAATAAATAAATAAATAGTTGTAAACTTAAGGAAGTGATCTTTTAGTCATTAAGTCTTTAAGAACTATAAAATAGTTTATCATCCAAACTACTCACTTTACAGATGATCTTAAAGGCAGAGGCTTTTTGGACACTGTGAACCAATAATGTGATATGATTTACAAAACGAATGTAGTTTTAAACTATATTAATAAAAGTGTATTTTTCAGAATTAGGGAAATAATAGTCTGATTTTGAATTTATCTGGAAAATTGCATTCATTTCTGTATACCACATTTAAGATGGATATTGACAAATATATATTTTAGAGATGGGTAATTTTGGTGATGTAGAGTCTTGAAATCATATCATGTGAAAAACACGGTCCTTGAAATTTTTTGTCTGGGAAAGAAAGAGCAGCTGTCTTCAAATACTTTCAAGGCACTATTGTGCAACAAGGGATTCTTACTCTTTGTGAGTCTAGTATATAAGACTAGTATATGCTGGAAGATTATTTACCTGAAGCTTAATCTCTCCAAATTGCCTTTACTAAGTTGTTCTTTCATAGTATTCAGTTTCAGCACTTCTAAGAAGCCCTCATGTAGAAACAGTTTTTATAGTTACCACACTGTAGTTGACATGTTCATGATTCTGTTTCATGGGAGAAATTTCTTTAGAGTTTAGTTCCAGAAAAAGTAGTTTTTATTGGAGAATTGGTGCACTTCTTTCTTTTTGACATGAAAATTTTAGGTAATCTTTTTGGTCCCACCTTGTAGAAACATCAGAGGGAACTATAATAAGTTTTTAAGTGTTGGAACTTACAAACTAAAGTAACTTGTCTTTACACAATAGTTACTTTCCCATCAGTGAAATTATACAAGTATACAGGCATATGCTGAACTTACCTTACTAACTCTTAGAGTTGGTGAAGAGGCCATTCTTTAGAAGTGGTTGAACTGGAAGATTTTTATGACTTGTTAAGAGATTCTTCTGTCATGCTGCAGCATACCAATAATGAGAGGTGTTCCAGAAATGTTAGGCAGTAAGGCTTAGCTACCCTGCTATCTAATGTTCATGGCGGAAAATATACAAGGAAAGTACATTCAACATTCAAAATAGTAAATATTTTTGGAACAACTGCTAACTGTATGATCAGCTCTGTGTTAGGATCTGGGGATACTATTTCTGCCAAATTAAATTACGGTGCAATAGGTAATCTAACTAGTAAATAAATCATTATTATTATTATTTTTTTTTGAGATGGAGTCTTGTTCTGTCGCCCATGCTGGAGTGCAGTGGCGCGATCTCGGCGCACTGCAAGCTCCACCTCCCGGGTTCACGCCATTCTCCTGCCTCAGCCTCCTGAGTAGCTGGGACTACAGGCACCTGCCATCACGCCCGGCTAATTTTTTCTATTTTTAGTAGAGACAGGGTTTCACTGTGTTAGCCAGGATGGTCTCGATCTCCTGACCTCGTGATCCACCCGCCTCAGCCTCCCAAAGTGCTGGGATTATAGGCGTGAGCCACCACACCCGGCACAATCATTACATTTTAGTACTGTATACACACAAATATTTTACAACTGATTAGGTAATTTGTATGATTTTTAATAAGAGTTGACATTTACTGGGTTAGGTTGACATTTACTAGAAGAAAAAGTTTAATAGGTGTGGCATGATGTAGAAGTGGAAGTAGAAGACTTTCTAGCCAGCCTTGTTTTCTGAGTCTGACTTAGCCACTTACTATGTGATCTGGAAGAGCCTCTCAGACTTCCAGCTTCCTCATTTGTTAAAATGAAGTTAATACGTACTTCTTAGATACTGTTGTGAGGATTAAATGAGGTACTGTATTAAGTGCCAAATGTAGAGCCAGGCATAGTTTTCATTCTCTTTCTCTGAATATGTTGTCATTTCTAGTATTATAATTTTCAGTCTTTCCAAGACCTTTGAGAAATATGGCTTGTGACATAGTAGCTTTGCATTTTGGGCCACTATTATTAATAAACCAAATAGAGTATTGTTATGAGTATTTTCTGTGTTTGTGTGCGTGTACATATGTATACATATATATGTATGCATGCATATATAAAATACTCAAAGCAATATTATATATATACAGAGAGAGCTTCTTTTGCATTCCATCTCTATGCTTCTGTTCCCTTGAATCCCTGTATACTTCAGATAAGTGCTTCATGCAATTTGGTATATATCACAAGCACCTGGAGACCTTGTTAAAATGGATTTCCCAGAGTGTCTGACTGAGATAGGCCTGGAGTATGGCCCCAAATTTGTATTTGCATTTGCAACTTGTACAATTTGCAATTTGTACAAGTTCCCAGGTAGTGCTGGTGCAAATGGTCTAGATATCACATTTTGATAACGACTGCTTTAGATTATTCAAAGCAATACTCATACTGTCTACATTAGGAATATATATTCTGTTAAATCAGAGGGAAAGATATGTATGTAATGCAATCTGAACAGTTAAAGGAGAAGAATTTTTAATATATATGAATATATATGTGTAAAAGTTATAGTTTGGCTTTTAAAAGTCAGATCTTGGTCCAGCATGGTGACTCACGTCTGTAATCCCAGCACTTTGGGAGACAGAGGTGGGAGGATCACTTGAGCCCAGGAGTTCGAGACCAGCCCGGGCAACCTAGTGAGATGCCGTCTATAAAAATAAATAAATAAAAGAGGGGAGGCTGAAGTGGAAGGATTGCTCAAGCCCAGGAGGTTGTTTAAATAGGTTTAGCTGCATGCAAAACTGGATATCCAGTATAGGAAAAAAATGTAGTTGTTATTTTCTTTGAAGAATCCTGATAAGTAACTGAACATTAAAGAGAATGCTTCATTTCTTCCTTTGCCCAGCTGAAGCCTCCAGCTATACATATAGTCATATTTTATAAAAAGTTTTACTAGTAGATGTTTCATTCTTTGACTAACCACACATTTTGCATAATAACCTTATTTTGGCACTTGTATTTACTTCACCTTTTTTTTTTCAGCTATGCAAATACTGACTTTCCTTTTCTCAATTTCTTAGAGCCTTTTTTTGGTTCAGAGGAGGTGGAGAGGTTTTTCATAATACTTAACACAGTGCTTGATGTGAATTAAGAATCAATAAATACTTGTTGAATGAGTTAATAAATGAGTAAAATATTTAGATCACATGCAAAATGAAATATTAGAGATTTTAAATGAGAATACGTTAAAGATACTTAATACAATGTACATTCTGAGGTCATCTCTCATTTCTAATGTGTAAAACACATTGAAATTTACCCAGAGCTACTGTGGCTACCAAGCAATTTTGCTTATAGTTATGTTTCTGAATTTCAGTGTCTTAATTCTATTTTCTTTCCATTGTGCTATTATGATTAATTCATTAGAATTCTTTCTTCAGTTTGTCCTTCCATATACTGAGACATCTTCTTGCAAATATATAGCTTCTTTGAGCTGTATTTACTAAACTTCTTTTTTACACATTCTTTGTCTTTCTTATATTTTGTCAGTCAGTAGAACACTGTCTTGTCTCCAGTTTTTTATTTGGTAAAATCATAGTGAAATTCAGAATCCAACTAATGTCAGTATTACTATGAGAGGCCTGGGCTTAATTTTATACCAACAAATAGAAATATTTCCAAACTATAAACTCTCTTAAGTCCTCCATTCGTTCTTCCAAAGATTTTATTACCCGCTTTCCCAAAAACTTTAGTATGCAGCCATTTCTACTTTGTTCCAGTCTGATTTCAAACCAGGAATTGGCCATTTCAATTTGTTAACTCATTAGTTTGTTCAGCATTCATACTGTCTGTTAGATGCTGAGCCCTATACTTGGTTGTAGGGATATGGAAATGTTATTCTAGGAATAAATAGCCTAGAAGAGAAATTGCAGTGTGTTATGACATATGCACCAATAGGATAGGCATGAACTTACAGCATACCTATTAAATTTAACTTAGTATCTCCTCTTTAAACTTTAAATGCACACTTTTTTTTTCCTTTTTAGGTCCTTTTCCATGTGATATATGTGGTCGCCAGTTTAATGACACTGGAAATTTGAAACGTCATATAGAATGTACTCATGGTGGAAAGAGAAAATGGACTTGCTTTATCTGTGGAAAATCAGTACGAGAAAGGTGAAGAATTATCTGCACACCCTCAAAAATCCTAGTACTATTATATAGAAATAATCAATGAATATGATTTATAAGAGTTAGGGTAACATAAGACACAAAATGCATGAATTGTGCTTTAGTTTGAAACATAAGGAAAAAAAGGAATTACACAAATGTTATGGAAGATGACATGGATTCAAGATTTGCAGGTTTTAGATGGATGATTTAATGTACATATTTTATGTCTTTCTGAAACCCCACTAAAACTAGATTAAGGGTTTTTGTTTGTTTTTTAAAAAGAATAAGCTACAAAGATAGGGAGAACAGAAATGTAACACGAATGACATAGGTTTGGAAGCTATAAAACAGATGGATCAGTGGTAATTGACTTAGCAGATCTAAGAAAGACAAACCCCAAAGTGGAAATGGAGAGATGTGAGAATGTAGTTTACATCACAGAATCTATAAATGTGTAGGAAATGGCAGTATTAGGTACCTTGGAACTGGGTTGAAGGAGAGGCAGAACAAGGAGCACTAGATTAAAAACTTTAGAAGTTTTATAAGTAGTGTCATTGGATTCTCTTCCACCATCTACTCATGCCATTGCTACTAGACACCTGTCCCTCTCCCAAGAGTACTGCTAGACCAAAGTATGCCACGTAGCTACATGATGGGATATATTCTGCATGCTGAAAGCAGTGATCCTTAGGCCTTATCTCTGCAAATATCTTGGCTTTTAGATTTTATTCTCCAGGCAGCAGATCCGAAGTCTGTTTCCTGAAAATCTGAGCAACCTAAGGGCAAATATATTCCCTAACGAGTGGTACACCCAGATCACCTACAGTGAAGGCTGAGTCATCAAGACCCCCCATGTCCTTTGCCCTTCTCATCAACTTTTTAGCCTATCATACTTAATCAAGAGCAGATAGTCAAGGATCACAATACATAAGAGGAAAACCTTTAACAAAGAAAACAGATTCCACACAGATAAACAGAAAAAAAATTTAAGGAAACAGATTATTAATGAAGAAGAAAATTTCAGAAGAAGTAAACAATTATTACTTTTTTGCCCCAGTTGAAGATACAGAATCCATTAAATGAGAATAGGATGATATATAAAAGGATCACTCAAGGAATAATTTAGAGCTCTTAGAAATTCAAAGCATGATGTCCAAAGTATAGACTCAATGGAAGGGTTAAGCAACAAAAAGTAGAGCAAAAGCCAGCAACATAAAATAAGGCTTAGAACATTAGAGGATCAGGCAAGTCTAGCATCTGAATAATAGGAGTTTTAGAAAGAACAGAGAAAATAGAGGGGGAAAAATCACCATTGAAATACTTCAAGATGATTTCCAGAACTGAAAGGTAAAAGTTTGAGTTTGCCAGATAGAAATGACACATCGTATGCTTAGATGAAAACAGACCTGTACCAAGGTACATCACTGTGATATTTCAGACATGGGGAACAAAGGGAAGCTTTTCTATGCTTCTAGAGAGGGAGAAAAGTCACATACATTGATTAGAACTACTTTTACTTTTAACAACATCAACACTAGAAGTAGGACCATAAAGTAGTGCCTTTAAAATTCTAAACGAAAATAATCTCCAACCTAGAGCTCTGTTCTCAAACTAACCAATCAAATCTCAAGATAGAATAAAGATATTTTCATGGTGTCAAAAAATAAGCTTTTAATATACTCTTTCTCATAAAGCTACTGAAGGGTGTGCTCCACCAAAATGAGGGAATAAACTCATAAAGAGGAAGACAAGGGAAATAGTTGTAACATGGGAGAGAAGCAAAGACAGAACACAGGAGGATGGTGAGAGAAGATCCCAGTATGTCAGGTGTGCAGCATATGTAATGGGTAGACCATACCGTTAGTAGTATGACCCAAGACATTATGGAGATTATTGCCACCATCCCTGCTAGCATGTATCTTTTTTAACTAGGGAACAGAATGTTAGAAAGGTCTGATTTCTTATCTGTACTGTGCCTCTGTCTAGTACCTCTGTGTGCTAATGAGGTTCCTACTCTTATACTTTATGCCCTTTTCTTTAATTTAACTGAGGATACTCATTTCATAGAAATGTGGTTTTTTTTTTAGTTATCCATGAGAATTAGAGGTAGGTCATGGTAAACTTAGAAGGAAAATGTGTGGAGCAGCCTACTTACTTTGACTCTATTTCTGCCAGACTTTCAATAGCTGGTCTATTCTAGCTCTGCCGGATACTCCATCTATGGTGAACCCTTGTTTTCCAGTACTTTTCATCACATTAATTACTGACATGCCAGAAGGAGCTAGACTCTGATCTGGAGATCCTGTTCATACTATCTTCTGGGCCCTTTATCTAAATAGTGGCAATATTATTAGGTTTGTGCTTGTTACTCAGGTTTTCAAAAGTATATGACATCTTGTTTAGTTTTTTTATTCTCTCTATATATACTATTTCTGAGGGGGGTGGTAAGGAGGATGAGATCAGGGAGGAGTAGGGGTAGACATTCTAAGGTACTAGTAATGTTCTTATTCTGCCTATAAGTGTTTACTATTCTTTAAACAGTACTTATAAATTTTTTACTCTTCAGTATATAAGAGTTTTGTAATTAAAAAATGAGAAGTGCCATTTTCTTAAAATAGCAGCTATTATGGTCAAATAGGAAAATCAGTACACTATATGAAACCGTTTATACATTGATAAATTATAAAGTTTATTATATATATTATACATTCATTTTTCCCCTTAAAGATCTTTCTGTAAAAAGAAAAAGCAAACAAGGCAAAACAAGAATCCCAGAGATAACATTTCCATCTTTTACTACAACTATTTAATAGGTAGGGATCTGGGAATATCTTTAGAGATATTTTCCACAAAGCTGGGTGTATCTACAGTCATATTGGTGGGCCTTGTAGAAGAGCACCATCTACTGGCAAAACTCTACTTTTATTTCAGATTCATCCTTTAAACTTACTAGGTATGGGATTGAAATAAAAACCAAGTACAGTCATGCACCGCTTAATGATAGTGCTATGTTCGGAGAAATGCATTGTTAAGCAGTGTTGTCATCACGCAAATATAGAGTGTACTTATGCAAACCTAGATGGTATAGCCTACTACACATGTAGGCTATGTGGTTTAGCCAGCCTATTGCTCCCAGGCTACAAACCTGTGTAGCATGTACTGAATACCGTAGATAATTGTAACACAGTGGTAAGTATTGATATATTTAAACATACTTAAGCATAGAAAAAGTACTGTAAAAATGGTATAAAATATAAAAAAGAATATATGTATTTGTGTAGGTTACCGACCATGAGTAGAGCTTGTAGGACTAGAAGTTTCTCTAGGGGAGTCAGTGAGTGAGTGGTGAGTGAATGTGAAGGCCTCAGACATTACTGTACACTAATGTAGACTTTATAAACACTGTACATTTAGGTTTCACTAAATGTATTAAAATTTTTTCCCTCAAGTTAACAGCAGCTTACTGTAACATTTTTATTTTATAAACTTTTGATTTTTTTCAACTTTCTTACTCATTTATAGTAACACTTAGCTTAAAACACACATTGTACAGCTGCATAGATATTTTCTGTAAGTTTTTTTATATTTTTTAATTTTTTGTTTTACTTTTTAAACTTTTTTTTGGTTAAAAACAAAAGACACAAACACAAACATTAGCTTAGGCCTACACAGGGTCAGGATCATCAATATCACTGTCTTCCACCTGCGCATCTTGTCCCACTGGAAGGTCTTCAGGGGCAGTACATGCATAGAGCTGTCATGTCCTATGGTAACAATGCCTTCTTAGAGAATACCTCTCGAAGGACTTGCCTGAGGCTGTTTTACAGTTAGCTTTCTTTTTTTTTTTTTAGTAAGTAGAAGAAGTACACTCTAAATAATGATAAAAAGTATAGTAAATACATGCCAGTAACATAGTCGCTTATCATTATCAAGAATTATGTACTGGACACAATTGTATGTGCTATGCTTATATATAATTGGCAATATAGTAGGTTTGTCTACAACAGCATCACCACAAACATGTAAGTAATGTATTGTGCTATGATGCCACTAGGTTATAGGAATTGTGTAGCTCCGTTGTAATCTTATGGGACAACATTGTTTATGTGGTCTGTCATTGATTGAAATGTCATTATGCAGTATATGACTGTAGTAGTGATAGCTAAAAGCCTGCAGAGGTCAGTCATATTTCCCTTTCGCTTCATTTGTCCTTAAAATAACTTTGTCCATTATTACTCAGCGCTTTAGATATGTGGGGAAGCTCAAGGTTAGAACCGTAGGAATTGCTAGTGATGTACTTTGAGGAGTAATGGTTTCATAGTAGCCCATCCAGGGCCAGTGGGGCTGGAAGACCTAGGCATAGCAATAATTATTTTCTGTATGTAGGTTCTTTTTTCACATCAGCACCTGGAAGTTAGAAATACCTACAACATTTTCTTTGCTTTAAAACATTTTTTCAACAAATACTAAGCACATATTTGGAAGAAATAGTACTGATAAACTGGATTACTTAAATATTATTAAACCCTCTCTATCAAAATTCAGATCAACTTAATTCAGTGTCATAATGAACATTTTTAAAATTATACTTCTTGAAAGTTTGCTTAAGTTGTGTAATTAAATCTCTGAGCAAACCAATGGCAAATGAGGCCGAAGTATTTTTTGTTTTTAAGGAGAGAGAGTTATAACAAGCATGTTTGTATACTAGTGAGAATAGAAAAGAACAAAATTATTCTAAGAAAGAGGAGAGAATTGCCATAATATTAGTTAGCTTGAATACCTTTCTAGCAAGTTTTCCAGAAATCTATTTACTATATACATTGGCATTTTAAAAATCTTTAAATATACATATTTTAACGCAGAACTACTTTGAAAGAACATTTGAGAATCCATAGTGGAGAAAAGCCTCACCTTTGTAGTATTTGTGGGCAAAGTTTTCGTCATGGAAGTTCATATAGGTAAGTAAAACCATTTTTTCCCTTTATTAAGCAAGATAGAATTATATCTCTATTTTAGTTCTATTTTCTTATTACTTTGTTGGATTGAAACATTTCTTAGTCCTTATGATATGCAAAGTTGTGCAAAAACTTTACTGCATAGATTTTTTTTTTTACTAAACGTTTTATTATTTTTATTCTGTGGTATAAAATATTATTAAATATTTTCTCACAACAAATTTGGAGAAGGCTTTACTAAGGCATTATTTAAATATTTCTTTCATTACTTTTCTCTGAATGAAAATTCAGTTAAACTTAGTGTATTTCTCCACTCTTTACTATCAAAGAATATTTTAATATGAAAGTAAGACAAAATAAAAAACTCCCCATTCTTAATTTTCAAAAGTCTTCTGTGCATTAATAGTGATTATAACTTATTTAGTTATTTTTGTGGTTGAATCCTTGACCATATTTGCAGTTTATGAAAAGTTTTTTCTAAATAAATAATATATAACTACTTTTGAAATGTGTGTACAATTTTAATTTTTATTAAAATGTTATATATAAGGCTTTAGTATATACACTTTCATATATTATTTATCTTGCTTTAAGTTTAAATTGAATATTTCCCCTTTAGAGGTAGTCTAGTCAGTTGGTCTTGGTAAAATCACCACTTATTTTGGCAATTTGCGAGGGAAAGCTGTTCCTTTCATTAGAATATATATATAGAGAGAAGCTCTGGAGATAAAATTAATTCAAGTTAAACTAATCTTAATAATCTAAGCCTTTTATACTGTCTTTGGGTGACTATAAAATGAGCCCCATTTTGTTCTGTTGGTGTGAAGAAAAGCAGTAAAATGTAATTTTCATAAAGTTGAGTTCTTATAAAAGATAGAAAATTCTTAAATATCAGTTTGTAGTTGATAACAATTATCCAGAATAGGACAGATTCTCAATTATTTGCTCTATTAGTCTGTTTTCACACTGCTATAAAGACATACCTGAGACTGGGTAACTTACAAAGAAAAAAGGTTTAATTGACTCACAGTTCCGCATGGCTGGGGAGGCCTCAGGAAACTTACAATCATGGCGGAATGTGAAGGTGCAAGTAAGGCACGTCTTACCTAGGCGAAGCAAGAGAAAGAGTAGGGGCAGCTGCTGAACACTTTTAAAGCATCAGATCTTGTGAGGACTCACTGACTGTTACAAGAACAGCATGGGGAAACTGCCCCCATGATCCAGTTACCTGTCACCAGGTCCCTCCTTCAATATGTGGGGATTACAATTTGAGATGAGATTTCGGTGGGAACACAGAGCCAAACCATACCATTTACTGTATCATTTGCTATCATCATGATATGCCTAGTCACTTGTACACTTACTTCATTTGTCTAATTCTAATTCCTTTCTGATTACTCCTACTTTTGATATTTTTGAGTCTTGGCCAGTCAGCTAGATAATAACCTTAGACATTTGATAGATTCAGTGAACTAGATATAGGATCTAATATGATGGGAAGGAATAATGTTGAGAAGTGGTTTGAGCATATACAAATGTTGAAATGCTTTCTTGAAAAAATGAGTAGGGACCTGGGTTCAGCTGGTAAAAGACTGAAAAGGACTCTGAAAGATAGAAATAAAGCCAATAATGTATGAGTGGTTGAGTAGACAGCCCAGTTTTCATTGTTTATTCATCATTTATTCATTATTGAGCTTTTTCCTTCTATGTCACCAGTTTTAATGGTGTTCAATTTTTTTCTTTATAGACTTCACTTACGAGTACATCATGATGATAAAAGATATGAGTGCGATGAATGTGGAAAAACATTTATCCGTCATGATCACCTTACAAAGCACAAAAAAATACATTCAGGTATACCATATTTTGTAATACTAGTTCTAAAATCCTTTTTAAATACCTGAAAGGAACATAATATGATGTTATGTCTATGTTGGCTATAAGTTTAATAATTTGGTTTATGCTCGTCACTTCTTTGTAATTCTGGTTCTAAAAACATTTTTAAAAAAGCATCCAAAAGGGACATAATTTTATGACATATTCATTGTAATTTTAATTATTTGGTCACCCTTTGTGACTATAAAGTGTAAAGTTTAATTTTAAATAAATTCTCAAAATTTGCATTTTGCATATTACATGGATATATCTAATAATTGCTATTGACACTTCCCTAAAGGGAGAAGCCATGATAATTTTTCTCATTTTGGTTGGATTTGAGAAGAAGCTGGTGAAACTTATATGTTAAAAGGGAAATGATTAAAATTGGGTGTTAAAAGTGTATATTATAGTGAATTTTGAAACCCTGTCTTTGGAGAAGAGCACCTTAATAATCCTGACCAATTTCAGATCTTTATACTGTATAATTTTTATATTCTGGGGATTTCTTTCATATTTTCCTCTCAGATTGATGTTCAGGAAGTGCTAAGAGAGCCAACTCTGTGAGCACAATAATGGGAAAGAGCCATCTCTATGAGCACAGTAGAACAGGTGATTATTATTATTATTTTAAACATAATTTTTGAATATAAAGTATGCAACAGATAGTAATTATTTTCTGAGATGATCTCAGTGAGGTAGGTTGCAGTTGTTATCACCACTTCTAACAGATACTAAAAATCTGATGACTTTTTCCATTGGAATTATGCCTTTTTATTTTTATGAGGAGAATTCTTAATTTCTAAGTCTAGAGGCCACATGCTTTAATTGCACACTGGTATTGAGACAGTGACTGTTTTTTAAAACGAAGCTTTGTAAATAAATGTAAGAATAGAGATGAGAAATTGGACTGATGTAGAATTTTTCATTATATTTGTATTTTGGCTCATTGCAAACGTAAGAAATCCTCACAGATGAAAAATCTTTTAAAAGTAAAGTACAAAGATCTGAAAATGTTTGGGTCCTTTTTATAAACAGTAAGATAGCCTCATCTTAGTTTAATGTATATCAATTTGAGGTGTTTGATACACAGACATATATATATATATATTTTTTTTTTTTTTTAATTCCTAAGTTTTGAAGTAGTTTCATTTATCTTGCTCTGTTACATTGAAAGTATGATTTGAAGTGTACAGCAAAAGGCTATTGATTCCTTTTCCAAGCAGGGAAAAGATTCACATCCATGAAATTAAGCATAAATTTTTTGAAGAAAGTTATTTGAGTAAGGAATATAAAGCAAATAGTGCAGAATAAAATGTGGCTTTACTTTCCTGTTATATTTGACATCATGTGATCTTACTGTTTGATAGTTTGTTTCTGGGGATAAAAACCTGAGATGTATATTATCATCAAAATATTTGGGTCTTTATTTTAAGGTGAAAAAGCTCATCAGTGTGAAGAATGTGGAAAATGTTTTGGTCGTAGGGATCATCTCACTGTTCATTACAAAAGTGTACACCTTGGAGAGAAAGTGTGGCAAAAGTAAGTGAAAAAGCAAAATGTCTCATAATTTACATTGGCTAAGTCTCTGAGGAAAGTTGTAACTTTTTTTGTTTACTTTGTTTAATTGAAGTTAGGTTAACCAGTTCTCTTTCTCTACATTCTGTAGCATCTCTATCGACCTAAAAGAATTCAGCAAGCCTATATTTTCCTCCTTGTTTTCAGTTAATTCAAAGGCCAGGGAGGTGACATGCAAGTTAACAATAATTAATGAAAAATCTTGGCATTTGGTTGCTGAGGCTCTTTGAGAGCTAAATATACTGCCTATATATTATACTTAATAAGATAGCAATTGTTAGGAAATGTTTGCAGTCAGAATTTAAACTTGTTTCTAATCATACTAAGCATTTAAAATATTATACTATTTGAAGGCACTATGTGCTATCTTGAACATCAGCTTTTTAGTATAATTTAGATATCAAAGTTTAACTGAGGTTAGTTGCTAAGTGTGAAACATTCAAGTAATTCATGTTTTTGGATTAGGCATTTGGGCAAATGATAAATAACAGACATGTTCTTGTTTTTTTTTTTTTTGTTTTTTTTTTTTTGAGACAGAGTCTCGCTCTGTCGCCCGGGCTGGAGTGCAGTGGCGCAATCTCGGCTCACTGCAAGCTCCGCCTCCCGGGTTCACGCCATTCTCCTGCCTCGGCCTCAGAGTAGCTGGGACTACAGGCGCCCGCCACCGCGCCCGGCTAATTTTTTGTATTTTTTAGTAGAGACGGGGTTTCACCGTGGTCTCGATCTCCTGACCTCGTGATCCGCCCGCCTCGGCCTCCCAAAGTGCTGGGATTACAAGCGTGAGCCACCGCGCCCGGCCCCAGACATGTTCTAAAGTGCCAAGAGACTTAATAGTCCTGAGCATAATTAGCAAAATGTACATAGTATATATAAATGTAGTAAATCAAAGACCAATTTAAAGAATAGTAGAAAGTGTTGATTTGTAATCATTTTTTACATTTCCATGTGTTGGTTTATTATTTCATTAATTTTGTTCAGTGATTCACTCATTGAATCAATGTATTCATTGGACTCTTGTATTTTGTTTATGTAAGGAATGCTAGTAAGTGCTGGGATATAAAGATATGCTGTTTAAAAAGGAAATAGTAACTTCAATTCATTGTGCGAATAGACTTAAAACTACAGGCTCACTTACTCCAAAGGTCCTATACCTTTTTTTTCTTCATGATTTCTTTATAACCTTACAAATTATTTGGCACAGGAGCTTTTAAAAATATAAATTAATAATATAATATGAATATATTTTAATGTATTGATATATCGTAATATAAATTATAATGTAAGATAATATAAAAATATAAATTATTGTTTAAATAAATTATTCGAATCATTAGAAATAAAACATTTTCAAATATTCATTTGCTATCATATGCTAACATAAATAGCAGTTTTTTGAAAAATAACTACAAAACAAAATATTAAAAGAGCAACATTATTTTACATTTTTATAAATCTCTCATGGCTTAATAGAAGACTGCAGCATTGTCATATCTGTTGTGATATGTTATTTTGGTTGAAGCAATGAAGAAAACCCAGCCTTAATAGATATGTAGTTGGAATAAAGAGGAATATTGTTAATAGTCTTCTCAGGTAATTGTAGATCTTCCTCTTTATTACTACACTAAAACTAAACAAGTGGTAGTTTCCTAAAGGTAGTTGTAGGTGGAATGTGAAACAAGATTAATGAGGTTTTCACAATCTATTACATTCAATCTCTTGGCCTCTTGTACATTGAATGGATTTTTTTTTTTACCAAGCATAATTTTGTAAGATCATGTGTTTGTTATTGAGAAAATATGGGCTCACTGAGTTATGCAGATTTTCCAAATGTTAGCACATTTCACAGCATACTATTAACAGATCACATTTGTTAATACTGCCTCCAGTCTCTCAGAAAGGAGTACTGGAAAGCTGTCAAGATCACAGTGGTAAATACAAGTATTCCGAAGTTCTTACATTAGCTTGAAAGCTCAGATTTTATCATTGATAGCAAACACTGTTGGTTGTTTGTCTTGAAGTGACCAGCTCACTTCATTTAATTTTTGAGAGGTGCTTTTCCTTGAGACAACCATCATGTTTTGGTATGTAGTAGAAGTGCTTCATGTGTACTTCTCATTTTATCAGAGAATATTTAAAAGGCCGAGACCTGAAAGGTCAAAATATAATAAAATTAGTAATCTTACTCTTTCATTACATTTTTTTCTTTCTGTGAGTATATGGTAGTAAAGAATACAATTATTAGTAAATTTTAATACTACTGCTTTATTTAGAACTAAGTAAGATACTAGCAGTGTACCAGCAGTTTACCCACTGTTCCTTTTGCATCATAGTGTCAATGCCAACATAGTAAAAAAGGCAGATAATGTCTTATTATTTTGAAAAAAATGTTGATCTTGTGGACCCTGTGAAAGGAGTTTTGGGACCTACCATCACCTTTTATTTAACAGGCCTGTGGACCTATCTGTTGGCTTAGATAATTGAGGAACTAGAATCTGTAGACTCTACTTTTTTTGCAAGGGTGGGCTAATGGTGGTAGATCCAGAATATGGAGCCCTATGTATCATTTTTGTGGAACTTATACTTCATTCTATGTGATAACAAGCCAATGAAAATTTTAAACAAAAGAGTGACGCCGTTGAATTTGTATTTTAGGTATATCACTTTTACTGATGTATAGAGGTTGGATTTGTAATGGATAAGTCTGGAGGCAAGTTTATCAACCAGTTAGACAGCTGTTATAATCTGAGAAAAAGATAATGAGGGACTAAACTCAGGAGTTGCATTAGTAATGAAAAGTTATATTTATTTGAAAAATATTTAGGCCCTTGTTAGCAATACTTCATGATTGGCTTTGGGGAGTAAGGGAATAAGGGCAGTCATGGATGATTTCTATTTTCAAGCCTGGGTGGGTGATTCCAGCCACTGAGGTAAGAGAATAGAAGAGATGGTTAATTTATAGAGGGAAATGATGAATTGTCTGGCGTTTATTGACTTTGAGGTGTTCAATATAAATTCTCAACATAAAATTTGATAGATAGTACTCTAAATACCAGGAATGAAGTTTGGGCTATGGATGAAGATTAAAGGTTGTGAGCATATCAAACAGTGCTAAGGATTAACACCCCTCCAACCACCAATTATTTTTCCAATCTTTGCTTCTAAACTCTTTTATGGTGACTACCTCAGTAACCACTTCTTCACATTCCAGCCACTGTTGCAATCTGACCTCTGATCTTATTCTGCTCAAACAGTGATCAGTATGACTTCCTTGTTGCCAGATCCAATAGGCATTTTTAAGTTCTTTTTTTACTGACATCTCTGCTTCAGTTGGAATTGTTTATCCTCTCCTTCCTTGAAAATCTATATGGCTTAGCATCCAATGTGATAATGACAAGGCATATTTTCATAGGGTCTTAGCCATGCAAGGCCCTACAGGATTTATCTTAAGTCCACCGTGAGGAAGTTCAAGTGTTTTGTACATATTTGTGTTGAAAATATCACTTTGTTCATAGTATAGAGCAAGGTTTCTCAGCCCAAACACTGTTGACATTTTGGACCAAGTAATTCTTTTCTTGTGTATTGTAGGACATTTCTCAACATTCATGGCTTCTACCCATTATATGCCAGTAGCACTTATTCTCCTATCCCCAGATGTGAAAAACAAAAATGTTTTCAGGCATTGCCACATGTTTTATGGGGGGCAAAATTGCCCCCAGTCGAGTACTACTTCCTCTCTTTCTCTATGTGCCCACGGTGACCCTGTTTGTATCTCTGTTTATATTTACCATGGATATGAATGGAATAAGGTAAACCAAGCATACTGGTTAGGAGCCCTTTGCCAGGGTTATTATTGACAATCTCAATTCACAAAATCCAAATTATCTGTGTAAATGTTTGTTTCAGGAGTTTGACACCAGCCTGGGCAACAAAGTGAGACCCTGTCTCTACAAAACAATAAAAGAAAATAAATTATCTGGGTGTGGTGGCATGTACCTGTAGTCTCAGCTACTCAGGAGGCTGAGGCAGAAGGATAGCTTGAGCCCAGGAGTTCAAGGCTGCAGTGAGCTATTATGATGCTGCTGCACTCTAGTATGGGTGACAGAACAAGACCCTGTCTCTAACGAAAATAAAAACAACCATCTGTTTCATCAAGTAGAATTAAGTTCATCTAGGACAGTGCTTTGCATGTTGTCTTATAAATGTTGGGTTGGATGAACTGAAAAATGAGGGACATTTAAAATCCTAGGCATAGTATGTTGCTATGTCGTATTGGTAACAATGTTCTAAACATTTCCAGTAAAACTCAATGGATATGTTAAGAGCAAACTGTTTTACAGATTAAGTAGCCCAGGTTTAATTTAATTATTTTGTCATGTATTCATTCCATATGAATTGCTTCTGAGGTGAGATGATATGGCTTTCTCAATAACTGCCACTTAAATGATAATTTTATAAATATCTCAATTCTCACAATAAAATTTTCAGTTAAGAACTGTTTAACTCAAAGACACTTCTTAGGCACTATGCTGTGGTGCTTACTAAGTTAACTTTTCGATAACTTATTGCTTTATTTCTGTCTATTATTTTGTAGTAAAAATAAATGACTAATATTTCATTTTTAAATTTAGGTATAAAATTTATTTTATTTATACGTTCAAATTTACAATTTTTTTGTTAGGACATGAACTGATGAGAGCAATTTCACCTTTTTGATAAATGTGGGTTTTGAAATTGCTGCAGATTCTTTTTAATCAGCCTGAGCATCTATTTTTTAAATTTAGTTAAGGTGTAATTTACAGAAAGTGAAATTCATTCTTTTTAGTGTATAATTCTGCAAGTCATGTAATCATCACCACAATTAAGATATGGAATAGTTTCATCACCACAAAATTTCTGCCTTGTCCCTTTCTAGATAACTCTTCATTTCCCCTTTAGGCCACTCTTGATCTGTTTCTATCCTTATAATTTTTCTTTTTGTATATTTGGATAGCTAGTAATAATAAAAGTTCAGTGACTTAAAGCAGTTGAAAATCTATGGACCTCTTTTTATAGATTCATTTGTTGGATGTAACTGGAAGAGGAAGAACCAGAGGCAAGCTCAACACATTAAAAGTATTTCCATGTTTCTTTGGAGTTCTATACTTTGTTAATGTGAGAATTATATAACACAGTTGTAAATGAAGTTGCAACTTATTTTCATTATGTTAGTTATTAATATAATTATTAATATTATTGTCATATTATAGTTATTAAAATTATATTGAAAAACTCAAATCTTTTTATTTTCTTAGATATAAAGCAACATTTCATCAATGTGATGTTTGTAAGAAAATTTTTAAAGGCAAATCAAGTCTGGAAATGCATTTTCGAACGCATTCAGGTAAAATTTAACGAGTAGTTCATAGATATATATACAGGTATATATAGTGTAATCAGAAGTAAAATATAGGCATTTAAACTTTGTTGTTCTTGGTTAAATTTCTTTGGTTTTCTCCATTAAGATTTTTATTTATTATATTGAAGTTCATGCCATGACTGAACAATATTCTCATCTTCTATTCTCTGTTATGTAAGTTTCAATACTTTTAAATATTTTATAAAACTCGAGAAAACTTTTTCCATAAGATATTTACTCAACTTTTAGTTGTAATTTTCCCTTTTCTGATTGTTTTATGATTCTTCTTTATTTCACTTTCTGAAGGCTTTTCTTAAGCCTTCAGATTAAATTCCTCGTTATCTTTTATTTTCTTCTCTTTTAAAAGAGTAATTCAAATATGACCTCATTGTCTTGTTTGCCAAGTTACCATCGTTTCATTTTCCTTTTTACATAGTCAGTCATGATTTATAGGTAGTTATAGTAAAAGGCTTTGCCTCAGCTGCTTTCCAGAAGTTGTCATTTGCGAAATCTTTCTTTTTTCTCCCTTGGGAATGTTACTACATTTTGAAATACAGAATATGTTAGATTCTTTCTTATATATTGTCTGAATCCTTGTTTGCCTTTCCATATAAATTAACATTTTTAAAACCTTGTTTTCCTTAAGAAACAAGCCCATTTATGTATTTGTGGCTGCTTTGTTTTATATTCAGTTCGGATTTTGTCAAGCTGCTATTCTGGAAGAGAAAAATAAGTGATTTCATAAATATTAGAATGGGAAATAACTGAATTTGGCAATATTAGTAGCGAATAGTTGCAGTAAAGGATTTACTACTGATACAGTGCTACTGTTAAAAGCAAAGTTACACCCCTCTCCAAATGAAAAAAAGGCATAATTTGTGGGAGCATAAATGAAAGTGTTTATTTCCTCAAGGTTCGTACCATCAAGGAAACGAACTTGATGGTATCTTCCATATCTTTTGTAAATAATTAACCTAATAGAACTCATGACTTGAAAGAGATGGTGAACTTACAGAAAGTTAATTTCAAACCATTGATGATTTAAGAACTGTACAACTTGAGTAGAAATTTAGTGCTGGCTACATTGCATCACAATTTTTAAAAACACTGATTTATAGTGATTGGTTGGTGGCCAGTGACAATGTGGAACATCAATCTCTGGATATTTCACAGTTAATTGGAATTAGAAGACAAGTCTCTCTGCCCTTTGAAAATTGAGGACATTAGCTCTATGATGGAATAAGACAAAGACTATGGCTATTATGAAATGAGAGGGAAAAATAATAGAAGGCAAGAGTCAGCAAATACTTGTTGAGGGCTAGATAGTAAATGTTTTAGGCTTTGCAAGCTAATAGTCTGTCACAATCATTCAGCTCTGCTGTTGTGATGTGAAAGCAGCCATAGACAATGTGTAAACAGATGAAGCATGCCTGTGTTCCAATAAAACTTTATTTACCAACTCTCAATCTAAAGTGACCGACAGTCTACCCAGACAGGACTTCACAGAGTGGCTTTTGCAAGAAATGGTCACCATGTTCCCAAGTCTATTTTTGAGATTTATAGGTTCAGAAACTCAATTTTATCTGTGCATTGAGAGTTATAAGTATTGTGAGTAATTCTTCACAGTAAACACTGGGAATAGATTAGCCAGAATGTCATTAATTTACATTCTAGAAAATGAGATATTAATGTTTACTAGCTAGGGTATCTTTATCAAGGAAGCAGAATTGCTGAGTTTATTAATCAGAAGGAAAATTGCCAAATGTAGAGGTAGAGTAAAATTAGATAGTAATTTTATGGAATAGTTTATCCAGGAAATGGTGAAGGATTTTGAACCATCCTTACCCTCATAGCAGGTGACCAGAAAAATTTTGTTCTTCAGATTTTTTTTTCCTTAGTTGGGATACCCTTAGTTCATTATGTATATATTGCTAAATTTTTGTTTTTTAGAATTTCCTTAACTAGATTTCCTCTATAACTTTTTTTCTTCTGTTAGTATGTCTTTTCTCCATATCCTCATCTGGAGAAACAATAAAATGTGTTTGTTTCAGTTTTGGCCAGTTCAGTACACCTAATTGCTTCAAATGAGTATGTAAATCAATGCATATCCTAGGGCTTGTGAAGAGTTTGGCACTCAGTAAATATTTGCTGAGTAAATAAATTTATTATGTTCTCCTATGACTCTTCTCTAATTTTTTTGATTTTTTTTAAACCACACAGTTAGATAAATTAGTTGGAAAATGTATATAAGATTTTCTTGTACAGATGGCTTTTTCTAATCATGAGTTTTGTTTGCTCAGTCCTCAGAATGTAGTGATTACATCTATTCTTTAACAGTTGCCTTGTTGAAACATATTCACTAAATTGGCATAAAGATGACCACAAATTTAGGACTTGATTTTAATGTTGACTGATTTTTTTATTCAAGGTGAATTTTCTTTGTAAGCTTTTTTTAATTGAAGTATAGCACACAAAGTGCACAAATCTCAAACAGCTCAATTAATTTTTATGAATGAATCCATCAGTGTAGCCATGACTCAGATCAAGGTATTAAAACACTACCAAGATTTCAGAAGGATTTTCGATGGCTCCTCCCAGTCAGTAACCTCCTTGCAAAGATAATGACTATTTTGACTTATATTAATAAAACCAAAAATTAATTTTGTCTATTTGAACTTCATATAAGTGGAATCATGTAGTATGTAATCTTTTTTTTCTGGATTCTTTTACTTAATAAATACTCAATGTGGATTTCCTTATGACAGTAATTTGTTTCTTTTCATTTTCATCTTCATATGACTGTTACAATTTATTCATTCTACTTTTATGGATACTTGGTTTATATTTGCTTGGTTCTCTTAGGAATAAAGCTGCTGTGAACATCCTTGTCCATGTCTTTTCATACACATATGCATTCTTTTCTCTTGCATATATTCATGGCCCTAGGATTCCTGGCTCATAGGATATTCATATGTTCTACTTTAGTAGATACTACTAAGTAGTTTTTTCAAAGTAATTGTGTCAATTTACATCACCAGCAGCCACATATGAGAACCTCAGTTGCTTCACATTTTCACCAACATTTGATACTTTTTTTTTTTAATCCATCTGATAGATACGTAGCACTATCTGAGAGTGGCTTCGATTTGCACCTCTGTGATAAGTACTGATGTTGAGTACCTGTTCTTCTGCTCCTTGGCTATTTGGATATCTACTTTTGTGGAATACTAGATTAATTCTTGTACTCATTTTTAAAAATTGGAGTGTCTGTCTTTTTCTAATGGATTTGTAGGTATTCTTTCTATATTCTGGATATATATATTACAGATATCTTCTCCTCTGTGACTTACCTTTTCACTCTTAATGATGTCTTTTGATGAACAAAGGTTTTGAATTTTAAAGACGTCGTGTACCATTTTTTTCTTTATAGTTCTTTTGTGTCCTCTTTAAGAAACTTTTGCTCAACCCAAGGTCATTAATGTTTTTTGCTGTTACCTTCTAGAAGATTTATTTTAACTTTCATATCTAGATCCATGAACCTTCTATAATTTGTTTTTGTGTTTGTTATTAGGTAAAGGTGAAAGTTCTTTTTTTAACATATGGTTATCCAGTTGCTTTAGCGCTATTTTTTGGAAAGACGATCCTTTCTCACTACGTTTCATTGGCATATTGTTGTAAATTCAGTGGTCATATATGTGTGCTTTGTTTATCAACTTTTTATTTTCAGATGTGTTTATTATTTTTGTCCCTTTGTATTTTTACATAAATTTAGCAATAGTTTGTTAATTTCCACACACAAAAATACTTGCTGGGAATTATTGGAATTTCATTGAACCTGTGGTCAACTTTTCCTTAACTGATTTTCTTTACAACATCGTATCATCCAGTCTGTGAACACCTGCATTAATTTGTTTAGATTTTTTTCAAAGATGTTTTGTGGTTTTTAGTGTAGCTATCTTACACATTTTGCATTAGATTTATGCCTAGGTATTTGATATTTTTGTATCAAATTTTGACCTTTTTTATTTTTTATTTGTTTCTGGTATACAGGAATAGAATTGAGTTTGTTTATTGACTTTTTATCCAGTGACCTTGCTAAATTTCTATTAAATTTTATAGTTTAACTCTAGCTTTTTTTGAATTTTCAAATCATGCAAACAAGTCATCTGTGAATAATGACAGGTTCATTTTCCCCTTTTTAGTCTTTATAACACACACTCTGTCTCTCTCTCTCTCTGTCTTTCGGGGTTGGGAAGTAAACCTTATTGCTTTGGTCACATTATTGCTTTGGTCACATCTCCAGTAGAAACATTGAAGTAGACATTATTTTCTTATTCTCATCTTCAAGGGAAAAGCTTTCAGTAATTCACAATTAAGTATGATATTTTTTATAGGTTTTTTGTAAATAGATAAGGAAATTACTATCCCTAGTTTATTTAGAGTTTCTGTCATGAATAGTTGTTGAATTTTATGTTTTTTCTATATTGATTGAGGTGATCATTTTTTTTATTTATGTGGTAAATTATACTGATTGATTTTTGAATATTAAACGTCATTTCTGGAATAAACCCAGACTGGTTTGATATAGTATCTTGCTAATGATATATTATCTTGTTCATCCTGTTCATGGTGTGTTGAAGATATAATATATCCTGTTCACGCTTGGTGCAATGGCTCACAAGCCCCTGTAATCCCAGCGCTTTGGGAAGTCGAGGTGGATGATTTGCTTGAGCCCAGGAGTTCAAGACCAGCCTGGGAAACATGGCAAAACCCCTTCTCTACAAAAAATCCAAAAATTAGCCAAGTGTGGTGGTGCATGCCTCTAGTCTGAGCTACTCTAAAGGCAGAGGCGGGAGGAACGCCTAGCCTGGGAGATTGAGGCTGCAGTGAGCTGGGATGGCACCACTGCACTCCAGCCTAGGTGATGGAGTGAGAACTTGTCTCAAAAATAAACAAACATTCAAACACACAAATATACAGACATATACATACATATATCCTGTTCATGATATATTATCCTGTATAATTGAATTCAATTTGCTTATATTTTATACACTTTTTTGGTTCACGAGACATATTGCCTGTATCTTTTCCCTTGTAATGTCCCTGACAGGCTGTGTTATCATAACTATGCTGGTCTCAAAAGATGATTTGGGAAATAATTTATCTTTTTCAGTTATCTGAAGGAGTTTGTGTAAAATTGGCATCATTTCCTCATTAGTGTTCGCAAGAATTGACAGAATAAATTCCCGACTTTGTTTTCTGTAGGGAAAGGTTTTAATTAAATTTTGTTGTTTTGTTGTTTTTGAGACCGAGTCTCACTCTGTCACCCAGGCTGGAGTGCAATAGCACGATCTTGGCTCACCGCAACCTCCACCTCCTGGGTTCAAGCGATTCTCCTGCCTCAGCCTCCTGAGTAGCTGGGATTACAGGTACCCACCACCACACCCGGCTAATTTTTTTTTTTTTAGTAGAGATGGGGTTTCACCATCTTGGCCAGGCTGATCTCGATCTCCTGACCTCGTGATCCGCCCACCTCGGCCTTCCAAAGTGCTGGCATTACAGGTGTGAGCCACCACGCCCGGGCCCATACCTCATTTTTAATTTCATATTTCCATTATAATTCAGTTAAAAATATTTTCTAATGTCTGTTCTAAATTATTCTCTCATTAATGGTTTACTTCAAATTGTATTACCCAATTCCTAAATATCTGGGGATTTTCTAAGCAAGTTTATGTTGCTGATACCTAGTGTAATTCTACTCTTGTCAGAGAAGATATTCCATTCAAATATTCTACATTCTTCATTTTTTACCACTTATTTTGTAAGTTACTGAGATATTTATGTGAAAATCTCTACTGTAACCATGATTGTAAATTGTTTATTTCTTTTCATTTTTTCATTTTTTGCTTTATGTATTTTGAGGTTCTATTATTAGATATATCTAATATATATAATATATTAGATATGTATTATATATCTAATATATATGTATTAGATATATATTAGTCATATCTTTCTGTTGAATGGTCTTTTATATCATTATAAAATGTTGCTCTTTATTATGGGATAAAGATTACCAGCACTCTTTTGGATACTTTTATATTAAATATTATTTCTTTTTTTACTTCCAAGCCTTCTTTGGACTTATATTTATGATATGCATCTTTTGGTATTGTTTAATGATCTATTTTGATCATCTTTGTTCTTTAATTTTTATGTTTAGTTCATTTAAATTATATGTGATTTCTCACTTATTTGGGCTTGAATGTATCATCATGCTGTTTACACAATTGATTCCTTGATGCTTTTTTCTCCTCATGTCTTCACTTTGTTTATAATCATTAAGGATTGTTGTTGTAATTTTTCCCTCAATTAGCTTCTTAATTATGTGTTCTTTCATTATATTTTTAGTGGTTACCCAGGATAACAATGTGCATTCTGAAATTGTTACAGTCTACCTTACCTTCTAGAAAAGATAAATAAAATAGTTGAAATTATTCGTCACTTTCCAGAAACTGCAAATACCTTATAACACCCTTATCTTTCTTATCTATTATGTATTGTATGTATTTTAATTCTTCATGTCTCTTAAAACCCAAAGACATCACTTTTTTGTTTTAAATATTTAATATTATTTCAATTTAACCATGTATTTATTCTTTACTGTTTACTATTCTTCCACCTGGAGTCATTTTCCTTATGCATGAAAAGTTTTCTTTCACACAGTCTGCTGGCACCATATTATTTGTCTGAAAATGTTTTTATTTTACCTCATAGGTAATTGTTTTTCTGACTGTAGAATTTACGTTAGCAGCTTTTTTCATGTGGCACTTTAGATAGGTTATTTTTGGTGTTGGAGCTTGTTTTGCTCTTGTTGAAAAAAATATACTATCAGTGGGTGGAGCCAAGATGGCTGAATAGGAACAGCTCTGGTCTACAGCTCCCAGCCTGGGCGACACAAAAGACGGGTGATTCCTGCATTTCTGTTTGAGGTACCAGGTTCATCTCACTATGGAGTGCCAAACAGTGGGTGCAGGACAGTCAGTGCAGCGCACTGTGTGCGAGCCAAAGCAGGGCGAGGCATTGCCTCACTCGGGAAGCACAAGGGGTCGGGGAGTTCCCTTTCCTAGTCAAAGAAAGGGGTAACAGATGGCACCTGGAAAATCGGGTCAGTCCCACCCTAATACTGTGCTTTTCCAACGGGCCTGGAAAACGGCACACCAGGAGATTGTGTCCCGCACCTGGCTCGGAGGGTCCTATGCCCACGGAGTCTCGCTGATTGCTAGCACAGCAGTCTGAGATCAAACTGCAAGGCGGCAGCGAGGCTGGGGGAGGGGCGCCCGCCATTGCCCAGGCTTGCTTAGGTAAACAAAGCAGCCAGGAAGCTCGAACTGGGTGGAGACCACCACAGCTCAAGGAGACCTGCCTGCCTCTATAGGCTCCACCTCTGGGGGCAGGGCACAGACAAACAAAAATTCAGCAGGAACCTCTGCAGACTTAAATGTCCCTGTCTGACTCACAGCTTTGAAGAGAGTATTGGTTCTCCCAGCACGCAGCTGGAGATCTGAGAACGGACAGACTGCCTCCTAAAGTGGGTCCCTCACCCCCGAGCAGCCTAACTGGGAGGCACCCCCCAGTAGGGACAGACTGACACCTCACTCGGCCAGGTACTCCTCTGAGACAAAACTTCCAGAGGAACTATCAGACAGCTGAATTTGTGGTCTCACGAAAATCTGCTGTTCTGCAGCCACCGCTGCTGACACCCAGCCAAACAGGGTCTGGAGTGGACCTCTAGCAAACCCCAACAGACCTGCAGCTGAGGGTCCTGTCTGGTAGAAGGAAAACTAACAAACAGAAAGGACATCCACACCAAAAACCCGTCTGTACATCACCATCATCAAAGACCAAAAGTAGATAAAACCACAAAGATGGGGAAAAAACAGAGCAGAAAAACTGGAAACTCTAAAAAGCAGAGCACCTCTCCTCTTCCAAAGGAACGCAGTTCCTCACCAGCAATGGAACAAAGCTGGACGGAGAATGACTTTGACGAGTTGAGAGAAGAAGGCTTCAGACGATCAAACTACTACGAGCTACGGAAGGAAATTCAAAACAATAGCAAAGAAGTTAAAAACTTTGAAAAAAAATTAGACGAATGGATAACTAGCATAACCAATGGAGAGAAGGGCTTAAAGGAGCTGATGGAGCTGAAAGCCAAGTATCAAGAACTACGCGAAGATTGCAGAAGTCTCGGCAACCGATGCGATCAACTGGAAGAAAGGGTATCGGTGATGGAAGATGAAATGAATGAAATGAAGCGAGAAGGGAAGTTTAGAGAAAAAAGAATAAAAAGAAATGAACAAAGCCTCCAAGAAATTTGGGACTATGTGAAAAGACCAAACCTACGTCTGATTGGTGTACCTGAAAATGATGGGGAGAATGGAACCAAGTTGGAAAACACTCTGCAAGATATTATCCAGGAGAACTTCCCCAATCTAGCAAGGCAGGCCAACATTCAGATTCAGGAAATACAGAGAACGCCACAAAGATACTCCTCGAGAAGAGCAACTCCAAGACACATAATTGTCAGATTCACCAAAGTTGAAATGAAGAAAAAGATGTTAAGGGCAGCCAGAGAGAAAGTTCGGGTTACCCACAAAGGGAAGCCCATCAGACTAACAGCTGATCTCTCGGCAGAAACTCTACAAGCCAGAAGAGAGTGGGGGCCGATATTCAACATTCTTAAAGAAAAGAATTTTCAACCCAGAATTTCATATCCAGCCAAACTAAGCTTCATAAGTGAAGGAGAAATCAAATCCTTTACAGACAAGCAAATGCTGAGTGATTTTGTCACCACCAGGCCTGCCCTAAAAGAGCTCCTGAAGGAAGCACTAAACATGGAAAGGAACAACCGGTACCAGCCACTGCAAAAACATGCCAAATCGTAAAGACCATCGAGGCTAGGAAGAAACTGCATCAACTAATGAGCAAAATAACCAACTAACATCATAATGACAGGATCAAATTCACACATAACAATATTAACTTTAAATGTAAATGGGCTAAATGCTCCAATTAAAAGACACAGACTGGCAAACTGGATAAGTAGTCAAGACCCATCAGTGTGCTTTATTCAGGAAACCGATCTCACATGCAGAGACACACATAGACTCAAAATAAAGGGATGGAGAAAGATCTATCAAGCAAATGGAAAACAAAAAAAGGCAGGGGTTGCAATCCTAGTCTCTGATAAAATAGACTTTAAACCAACAAAGATCAAAAGAGACAAAGAAGGCCATTACATAATGGTAAAGGGATCAATTGAACAAGAAGGGCTAACTATCCTAAATATATATGCACCCAACACAGGAGCACCCAGATTCATAAAGCAAGTCCTGAGTGACCTACAAAGGGACTTAAACTCCCACACAATAATAATGGGAGATTTTAACACCCCACTGTCAACATTAGACAGATCAACAAGACAGAAAGTTAACAAGGATATCCAGGAATTGAACTCAGCTCTGCACTAAGTGGACCTAATAGACATCTACAGAACTCTCCACCCCAAATCAACAGAATATACATTTGTTTCAGCACCACACCACACCTATTCCAAAATTGACCACATAGTTGGAAGTAAAGCTCTCCTCAGCAAATGTAAAAGAACAGAAATTATAACAAACTCTCTCTCAGACCACAGTGCAATCAAACTAGAACTCAGGATTAAGAAACTCACTCAAAACCGCTCAACTACATGGAAACTGAACAACCTGCTCCTGAATGACTATTGGGTACATAATGAAATGAAGGCAGAAATAAAGATGTTCTTTGAAACCAACAAGAACAAAGACACAACATACCAGAATCTCTGGGACACATTCAAAGCAGTGTGTAAAGGGAAATTTATAGCACTAAATGCCCACAAGAGAAAGCAGGAAAGATCCAAAATTGACACCCTAACATCACAATTAAAAGAACTAGAAAAGCAAGAGCAAACACATTCAAAAGCTAGCAGAAGGCTAGAAATAACTAAAATCAGAGCAGAACTGAAGGAAATAGAGACACAAAAAACCCTTCAAAAAATTAATGAATCCAGGAGCTGGTTTTTTGAAAAGATCAACAAAATTGATAGACCGCTAGCAAGACTAATAAGAAAAGAGAGAAGAATCAAAGAGATGCAATAAAAAATGTGAAAGGGGATATCACCACCAATCCTACAGAAATACAATCTACCATCAGAGAATACTACAAACACCTCTATGCAAATAGACTAGAGAATCTAGAAGAAATGGATAAATTCCTCGACAAATACACCCTCCCAAGACTAAACCAGGAAGAAGTTGAATCTCTGAATAGACCAGTAACAGGCTCTGAAGTTGTGGCAATAAACAATAGCCTACCAACCAAAAAGAGTCCAGGACCTGATGGATTCACAGCCAAATTCTACTAGAGGTACAAGGAGGAACTGGTACCATTCCTTCTGAAACTATTCCAAGCGACAGAAAAAGAGAGAATCCTCCCTAACACATTTTATGAGGCCAGCATTGTCCTGATACCAAAGCCTGGCAGAGACATAACCAAAAAAGAGAATTTCAGACCAATATCCTTGATGAACATTGATGCAAAAATCCTCAATAAAATACTGGCAAACCGAATCCAGCAGCACATCAAAAAGCTTATACACCATGATCAAGTGGGCTTCATCCCTGGGATGCAAGGCTGGTTCAACATATGCAAATCAATAAATGTAATCCAGCATATAAACAGAACCAAAGACAAAAACCACATGATTGTCTCAATAGATGCAGAAAAGGCCTTTGACAAAATTCAACAACCCTTAATGGTAAAAACTCTCAATAAATTAGGTATTGATGGGACGTATCTCAAAATAATAAGAGCTATCTACGACAAACCCACAGCCAATATCATACTGAATGGGCAAAAACTGGAAGCATTCCCTTTGAAAACTGGCACAAGACAGGGATGCCCTCTCTCACCGCTCCTATTCAACATAGTGCTGGAAGTTCTGGCCAGGGCAATCAGGCAGGAGAAGGAAATAAAGGGTATTCAATTAGGAAAAGAGGAAGTCAAATTGTCCCTGTTTGCAGATGACATGATTGTATATTTAGAAAACCCCATCGTCTCAGCCCAAAATCTCCTTCAGCTGATTAGCAACTTCAGCAAAGTCTCAGGATACAAAATCAATGTACAAAAATCAGAAGCATTCTTGTACACCGATCACAGACAAACAGAGAGTCAAATCATGAGTGAGCTCCCATTCACAATTGCCTCAAAGAGAATAAAATACCTAGGAATCCAACTTACAAGGGATGTGAAGGACCTCTTCAAGGAGAACTACAAACCACTGCTCAATGAAATAAAAGAGGATACAAAGAAATGGAAGAACATTCCATGCTCATGGGTTGGAAGAATCAATATTGTGAAAATGGCCATACTGCCCAAGGTAATTTATAGATTCAATGCCATCCCCATTGAGCTACCAATGTAGCTTCTTTCTTCACAGAATTGGAAAAAACTACTTTAAAGTTCATATGGAACCAAAAAAGAGCCCACATCGCCAAGTCAATCCTAAGCCAAAAGAACAAGGCTGGAGGCATCAGCTACCTGACTTCAAACTATACTACAAGGCTACAGTAACCAAAACAGCATGGTACTGGTACCACAACAGAGACATAGATAAATGGAACAGAACAGAGCCCTCAGAAATAATGCCGCATATCTACAACTATCTGATCTTTGACAAACCTGACAAAAACAAGAAATGGGGAAAGGATTCCCTATTTAATAAATGGTGCTGGGAAAACTGGCTAGCCATATGTAGAAAGCTGAAACTGGATCCCTTCCTTACACCTTATACAAAAATTAATTCAAGATGGATTAAAGACTTAAATGTTAGACCTAAAACCATTAAAACCCTAAAAGAAAACCTAGGCAATACCATTCAGGACATAGGCATGGGCAAGGACTTCATGTCTAAAACACCAAAAGCAATGGCAACAAAAGCCAAAATTGACAAATGGGATCTAATTAAACTAAAGAGCTTCTGCACAGCAAAAGAAACTACCATCAGAGTGAACAGGCAACCTACAGAATGGGAGAAAATTTTCGCAACCTACTCATCTGACAAAGGGCTAATATCCAGAATCTACAATGAACTCAAACAAATTTACAAGAAAGAAACAAACAACCCCATCAAAAAGTGGGCAAAGGACATGAACAGACACTTCTCAAAAGAAGACGTTTATGCAGCCAAAAAACACATGAAAAAATGCTCATCATCACTGGCCATCAGAGAAATGCAAATCAAAATCACAATGAGATACCATCTCACACCTGTTAGAATGGCCATTATTAAAAAGTCAGGAAACAACAGGTGCTGGAGAGGATGTGGAGAAATAGGAACACTTTTACACTGTTGGTGGGACTGTAAACTAGTTCAACCATTGTGGAAGTCAGTGTGACGATTCCTCAGGGATCTAGAACTAGAAATACCATTTGACCCAGCCATCCCATTACTGGGTATATACCCAAAGGACTATAAATCATGCTGCTATAAAGACACATGCACACGTATGTTTATTGTGGTATTATTCACAATAGCAAAGACTTGGAACCAAGCCAAATGTCCAACAACGATAGACTGGATTAAGAAAATGTGGCACAGGCCGGGCGCGGTGGCTCACGCCTGTAATCCCAGCACTTTGGGAGGCCGAGGCGGGCAGATCACGAGGTCAGGAGATCGAGAGCATCCTGGCTAACACGGTGAAACCCCGTGTCTACTGAAAATACAAAAAATTAGCCGGGCGAGGTTGCAGGCGCCTGTAGTCCCAGCTACGCAGGAGGCTGAGGCAGGAGAACGGCGTGAATCCCAGGGGGCGGAGCCTGCAGTGAGCCGAGATCGCGCCACTGCACTCCAGCCTGGGTGAAAGAGTGAGACTCCATCTCAAAAAAAAAAAAAAAAAAAAAATGTGGCACATATACACCATGGAATACTATGCAGCCATAAAAATGATGAGTTCATGTCCTTTGTAGGGACGTGGATGAAACTGGAAACCACCATTCTCAGTAAACTATCGCAAGGACAAAAAACCAAACACTGCATGTTCTCACTCATAGGTGGGAATTGAACAATGAGAACTCATGGACACAGGAAGGGGAACATCACACTCCAGGGACTGTTGTGAGGTGGGGGGAGGGGGGAGGGACAGCATTAGGAGATATACCTAATGCTAAATGACGAGTTAATGGGTGCAGCAAAACAGCATGGCACATGGATACTTATGTAACAAACCTGCACATTGTGCACATGTACCCTAAAACCTAAAGTATAATAATAAAAAAAACAAAAAAAAACAAATAATAATAGTAAAAAAAAAAAGAAAAAATATACTGTCAGTCTTACTGTTGCTCATTTGAAGGAAATATCTCATTTTAATTGGCTACTTTTTTAGATTTTTCTGTTTTTGGTTTTCAGAAGTTTTACTATAGTGTGCCTTAATTTGAGTGTTTGTGTGTGTGTGTGTGTTTTGTATTTTGCGAGGTTTATAGTGTTGATTGAATCTGTGACTTGATGTCTTTCTTTTATTTAGGAAGATTCTTAGCCATTTTCTTTTTAAATATTGCTGTTGCCTATTCTCTCCCCTCCTCCTGAGACTTGGATTGCATGTACATTAGACATCTTCACTTATCTTTTTTAGAGTTTCCTTTTTTTCAAATAGATTCCAATCTCTGGTAAAATTTACTTTTCCTATATTGTCCTGTACATATTAATCGTATTGATTTTGATGTCCCAGTCTTATGTGTATAGTATTTGCTTTGGGTGTATGTATTGTATTTTTTCCCCTCTTGGCATTTGATCATTTGGGTCACTTTGTATTGAACTTTAGATTTTGTGAGTTAAAAATTACAGAAGCTGTTGAAGATGTGTTCCTTCCAGTTAGATTTAAATTTTTTCTCACAGTCAAATAGTATATGAGAGGACTTTGTTTTGTTTCTGGCTACTTCTGATCTGCCTTTCTCCTAGTTCATCATTGCATTGGGGTCTCTACTGACAGCATGGTGTTTTTACCAGAGTTCCTCGTTTTGGTGAGTCCTGAACTCTAACCTCTGTCTTGCCAATATTGCTGAAATATTGGTCAACCCTCTAGCCTTCTGACTCTTGGTTTCCAGCTGTCTCACCCAGCAAATGTTTCTTTTAATAGTTGGCAAATATAGATATTTTTGTTCATTTCTCTGTTGTTCCTTCTTTTTCAGGCTCCTGACCCTTCAATTCTTTGGTAGTCCCAAACTCCAACTTTTATCTTCCCATTCCAATGAGATTTCCTCAAGTGCTGGGCTGCAGCTTGGCCTCTATTTCCTCATAGACTGAATCTGAAAGTGCACTGAGGAAAAAACAAAGCACCTCTATACTTCCTATGTCACCAGACCTTGCCCCCTTAGGTTCTGACTTGGCTGTGCTTTGATGCCTGCAAAGAGTAATTTGGGTGTGGGGGTTATTTTTTAAAAATCTTTTATCTTTCCCCTCTCATCAGTAAGAGGCATGATATGATGTAAGTTTGAAATAAGTCTGAAATAAGTCTCTTAATGTACATTTTTCACATACCAATTTTTAATATCTAAAGAAAGGTGATTCTGTGGATGACATTTTTAAATTCTAAGGGCTCATAGATTCTACGATTTTAGCTATTAGTTTACATCTCTTTGAGTATTGTTTATTTCCTTCTACTGTTAATGCTCCTTTCTGTACGTCATTAAAGGGAGCTTTTGGTTGCCTTATGTCTCTGATTTATGATCTTGAGATGCACTCTACTTGCATTATTGTTGTTAAATACATAATCTTACTATAGAAACTCTCACTGTAGAAAGTTTATTTCTTTAATCTATATTTTTTCATCAAGTTGATAGTTTTCACCTTTTCTGCTATGTATCTTTAAGCAATCTAAGTTTGCTTTTTACATTTAATAATGTTAACATTTTCTTTATGAATTTTTATCTTTTCAGAAACCTAAATTGATTTTTCTATTGAAAATGACAGTTGTTTAAAATGATAATGAAACTACGCAAAGGAATATGCCCATCTGGATTACAGTTTTCTAAAAGTGTTTGTTACACACTAGAACTGATTGAAGATTATTCTAAGTTTAAAAACATCGTTGCACGTACACAACTTTTTTAATGAAAATGCTCAAGGACCATCATGCTGGTCCTGTGCCAGAGAACACTCAAAACTTAAACTTTTGTCTTTAAAAGTAAACTCTGTGCCTCTTGGTGGTGTTAGTATTGCTGTGGTCGTGTTCTTATTTAAAAAAAAAATTATAGAATGTTCCTTGCATGACAAGTATTGATGCTAGGGATTTACAGAAAGCACTTAAGAGTTCTTGCATTTTGGAAGTGTACGTTTTGTTTTCAAAGCACTGTCCTCTGAGCTTTTCCATATTATCTCTGATTATAGGCATTCACTTGTAAAATCAAATGTTAGATGCTGTGTGTTCTATACACAGTTAAAAATACTTTTTCTGAAAAGTTAATTATCTACATAATGTATTACTTCATGTCTCACTACCTCTCTAATGACATTAGTAATACCGTTAGTCCAGAAACAAGTAGAAATTCAATAGTACTAGGTAATCAGCCTCACAGTCTGTCTAAATTTTCTGGTAGTGACATTTGAAGGTTCCAATGGGCTACAAAATATTTAACAATAATATCTAACAAATAATAGTTTGATATTAGTGATTCAACTTGAAGATGTAATTATCTTTTAATTTACTAGGAGAATGGATGATGTTTCAAATGGAGAGATGAGAAAAAAATATCAACAAACTCATGTGACAATTAATATGTAATTTTCTTTTTTTTTTTTTTTTTGAGACAGAGTCTCGCTCTGTCGCCCGGGCTGGAGTGCAGTGGCGCAATCTCGGCTCACTGCAAGCTCCGCCTCCCGGGTTCACGCCATTCTCCTGCCTCAGCCTCCGAGTAGCTGGGACTACAGGCGCCCGCCACCGCGCCCGGCTAATTTTTTGTATTTTTTAGTAGAGACGGGGTTTCACCGTGGTCTCGATCTCCTGACCTCGTGATCCGCCCGCCTCGGCCTCCCAAAGTGCTGGGATTACAAGCGTGAGCCACCGCGCCCGGCCTTAATATGTAATTTTCTAAGATGGCTTTAAAATAATGCTTTTGTGTCTACTGCAGTACTGGATATATAAGTTTTCTATTGCTGCTGTTAACAAACCACCACAAATTTGGTGGTTTAAACAATACAGATTTATTACCGTATAGTTCTTTAGGTCAGAAGTCTGACACCAAGCTGAAATCTAAGTGTTTGGTAGGGCTGTATTTCTTTCCAGGGGCTATAGGGAATAATGAGTTTCTTGCTCATTCAGGTTACTGACAGGAATCAGTTATTGGAGTTGTAGGAGCAGGACTGAGATTCTCGTGTTCTTGCCTATTGTAAACTGAGAGCCTTTCACAGCTTATAGTGGCTGCAGTATTCCTTATGTTCTAGCTTCTTCCTCCTTCCATTTTCAAAGCTAACAATTTGTGATTGAGTTCTCATGTTACATCTGTCTGACCCATTCTTTCTCAGTTATTGGCCATCTTCTACGATGCCTATGATTAGATTTGACTCACCTGTGTATGCTTGTTGGTCTGCCTATTTCAAGGTCTTATCTTAATCCGATCTGCAAAGTCTCTTTTACCATATAAGTATCTACAGCTTCCTGGGACTAGAGTGTGTACATCTTTGATAGGCCATCATTCTGCCTACCACACTGGCTAACCTAGGAATTTATAATGTTTTATATAAAACAAAACAAAACAAAACTACAGTGTGAGAACCTGACTCAGGGGGAACTAAAAACAGGTCCAGCTTCTTTGTTCTTTCTGTTGAACAACTCTTCTTATTTTGACCTCAGGCTAGAGATAACTACTTCTTATCTAACCCAAGGAGCCATGTTAATTAGAATTGCTGTTTTAGTTTTTATCCTCCTTGACTGGGGCAGAAAATCAAATGTTTTGGTTTAACCTTTTTGAGGGCTATGGGAATAAAAACAAGCAATAACAATAGTTTACAAGCACTTATTAGGTACTAGGTGCAGTGCTAAGCCCTATTACTCCACTTTCTATTTTATTCCATTTACCAACTCTGTGAGGTTGGTTATTATTCCACATTACAGAGGAGAAAATTAGGCATAGAAGTTGGGTAGCTTGCTCAATGTTTGGCTAGTAAGTGTTATAGCCAGAATTCAAACCCAGATCTTTTTAATGTTTAAGCTTCTTATTTTTACCAGTTTACTGTACTGTCTGCATTTTGTGATAGTATACAGTATTATTGCTATTATCAAGTTCTTGCAAGTATTCACATTGGAAGTTTGCTACTTGAAGTCATTGTCTTATCAAGTTGAGTACATTTTACATCTAATTATATTCTTGTTCATTCATATAGGTGAAAAACCATACAAATGTCAAATTTGCAATCAGTCTTTTAGAATTAAGAAAACATTAACAAAACACCTGGTTATTCATTCTGATGCCCGACCTTTCAACTGTCAGCACTGTAATGCAACATTTAAGCGGAAAGACAAGCTGAAATACCACATTGACCATGTTCATGAAATAAAATCTCCTGATGATCCTCTCAGTACTTCTGAGGAAAAACTTGTATCCTTGCCAGTTGAGTACTCATCTGATGACAAAATCTTTCAAACAGAAACAAAATATATGGACCAGCCCAAAATTTATCAATCGGAAGCCAAGACGATGTTACAGAATGTATCTGCTGAAGTATGTGTTCCCGTAACTCTGGTTCCAGTTCAGATGCCCGAGACTCCGAGTGACCTAGTGCGTCATACTACCACACTCCCACCATCTTCTCATGAGATTTTGTCACCACAGCCACAGTCGACTGATTATCCACGAGCAGCGGATTTAGCTTTTCTGGAAAAATATACTCTTACTCCTCAACCTGCAAATATAGTTCACCCAGTTCGACCTGAACAAATGCTAGATCCTAGAGAACAATCTTATCTTGGAACATTACTGGGCCTTGATAGCACTACTGGTGTTCAAAATATTTCTACTAATGAGCATCATTCATGAGTAAATCTAAACATTCCACAGATTTTTGGATGGTTATATGCTAATGGTAGAGCTGATAGCTTTTAAATTTGTGGGGCTGCTATTTTCTTGTTTTTTCTAGTTTCTCAAGTCCTCAGAACAGTTTGAAATCAAGAAAACTATGTGTCTCTGTTTACTGAACATGAATATTTGGACAAAACTTCTGGCATAATATTTGAAGTACACATTTTTGTGATTTTTTAAAGATTATTTAGTGCTAACTTTTAATGGTTTCTTAAATTTTTTGCAATTATTAGCTGCTGATATTATGGAAGTATTTTTTTAATCATCAGTGGAAATTTTCATTCTTCTTTAGTCTCATTCCTCTCCTTCTTCTTCCTAGCCCCTCTTACAAACAAGTTTGAGGACCATGTAGCCTTTAAGAAGGAATTAAGAGTCTACTGATAATTGCAACTGTTTCTTATCCTAACTTAAGATTCATTATTATGTTATACAAATTTTTAAAATTGAAATTAGGAATTTGAATTTACAAGAATGCCTTGGATATTTCTGTGTTGTCTTTCCATTCATACATAATTTTATCATTATCCTTTGGACTTTCGATATACTCAAAGCCAGAAAGCTTAACTAATGTAAGATTAGCTGTTAAATGTAGGACTGAAATAATAATCCAGATAATTGGTTTTTGCCTATACTTCAATTGTTATGAATAAGAAAGGCAAACATAGGTCTAGGCATTAAATTATACAAACTGAAAATGTGTTACAAGAAAAATATGAGAGTTTTAACTAGGTGTTTTTCAAGGTAAGTTCACCTTTTGTACTTTGCTATTTATTTCAGAAATGTTGACAATACAACATAGCATATGTCTTCCTCTCACTAAGAAAAGAGCAGTTGTAACTCAATGAAATTTAATTAAACATGCTACTTTTGATTTCATTTACTTGGCTGATAGAAACTCTGGGAAACAGGAACTAAATATTTTGTGTTCAATTGTTAGAAAAGGTGCCAAACAGATTATGAAATTTGTGCCTAATTTAACTTAACATTGTTTAATTAAATGGAACCACTACTTATATACAGATTTAGATGCAATCCAGATCTTTAATTTTGCCTTCACAAAAGCCTAATGTCTAATTAACCTTTAATTTTTATTTCTGTATGAGACAAAAGTTGAGGACTTGGTGAAAGGAAATAGCAGTTACAGCAAAACCTCAGTAATTAAAATTGAGGACAAAGTCAAAATTATAAAATACCTTTAAAGACATGCACTTTCCATATTCTCAAGTCAATTTTAACTAAAAACTAAGATAATGTTTCCTAGTAGAGTTGCTTGAAGATTAGACTAGACAGGGTTGATTTATTATTAGCATGTCATTTGTACATAAACTACTAGAAAATAGCAGTTTTAAAAGTTTTCTATTTCAGTTTTGTTTACACTCCTAATTGCTTTAAGCACTTTTTTGTGTGTGTAAACTGTAAAGTCTAGCCCAGCCCTTGTGAAAAAAAAATCACAAATAAAATAATGAAGTTTTAATGAATAAAGTTTAACCAATTAGTAATGGTGGAAACTGTTGCTGAAGCACTTAAGAAATAAAGGTACTTTACAGCAACGTTCGCCATACTAGCAGAGGTAAAACAAAAGAAATACTGAAAATTAAGGCAGTTAACCAAAGTAGCTCATATAAATAATAAAACCAATCTGAGTTTAGCCTCATTTGTCAAGGTTTGATTGTAATTGTCTTAAGACTAGTGGACATACTTACTATGTTCTCCTTTTTAAAGTATTCTTATTTCTTTGTGTGGAAATGTTATATCTGGGGTACTTACATGATTGAGGTTGACTATATGAGGTACTGTTAGTCTGTTAGTCTTTCAAATTGACTTTTAAAAATACATATCTTTATGATTTTAATCATAAAGACTGACAATATTATAACTAAAAATCTTACTATAATGAAAGAAATCATACATAAAAGCGTAGCCCACCTTACATATAAGCTAATGTAGAAAAGTTTAGACTTATAAAAAGGCAGATAGTATATATATGTTTATATACATGTATGTATATGATATATTATACATTTGGTGGCAGAAAAAGAAGATACTGCATTTTCACATTGAAAAGAATACTTTGATTTTTGAAGGTATTTACTTTAGGGTTCTTTTAATAATAATGTCCGTCCTAATGCTTTAAATATATGATTTAATTGTAGGAATTGGTTTACATAGAACGTTTTTGGAATACATCTCTTAGTAAAGTGAAATATAATAATATAATTGTATTTAGTTACTATTGTAGATAACTTAAACTTGAGTAGTGATTTACTGTTTTATAAAATGCTTTCATATACGTTATCTCATTTGAACCTCATAACCAGCCCTGAAATATTAAGAACAGGCTATATTCCCACTGTATAAAGAATTTGAGGTTAAGATAAAAGGACTCATTTAAGCTCACATGGTCAGTAAGTGGCAGAGCTACTAGTAGGGAAAGAAGAAAGCTAGCATTAATGAATGCTTACTATGTGCCAGGTACTACATCCTGTCATTTAATCTTAACCTAGTCTGGGAGATGCATAATATAATTCTGATGAAGTAATAGTTTCAGTGGATGATTGAAAACAACAACAACAAAAACAAAATGAAACTAATCTGCTGCCTCTAATTTACAAAAATGTAAGAAATTTTACAGTTGTGAAAACCTCATGGATTTGGGCAAACTGAATGTATATAGGCTTTTGACAAAAGTTGGCACAAAAAGTATAAAAGGAGGCCTATTCTTTTCAGTTGACCTTTTGTAATATTTGATTTAGAGTATTTTGGACAAATGCTCTATAACTAATCCATTTATGTTGTAACTGTACTTAAAATTTTGAATCTTGCAACTAAGTTTAGCCTCATTCAGAATTTTTTTATTTTGTGAGCATAATTTATTGTTTTAAATTAATTTTTTAGCAGATAGCAGTTAGCACTTAATCTGTAAATTGAGTAATTTATAAAGTGCAGGAATGTGTTAATCTAATGGGTTTTGACTTAAATGCACCAAAGATTTTTAGTAGGTATTAAATAGTTTAAAAGACTTTAAATTCTTTCTTGCTTGAATAACTATTTGTCCAAAGAAGCACAGTTGAAGTCCTAGAATAATGGATTTTTTTAAAAAAAAAAAGTTGTTAGTTTGAATACTGAGATTGATTATTGTGTTTATATGTATAAAAATAGGAGCAAAAGAAAATACTCTGGGAATAGTCATACTGACAAACCAATTATAAGTGAGAATACTGTTTTCCTTAGTTTAATTAATACAATGTTATGTTTTTTAGAGAACACTACTAAATGCTAAATAAGCCTATTTTTTACACTACACTATCAAAATAATTTTTGCCTTCGAATTTTTTTAAGTCAAGTTGAGGTTATTTTTGTAAGAAACCCAACCTATTTTTTTTGCAGCCTAAAATCCCATTTAAGGTTAGGGGTTGGTCCTTGTGCCAGCAAGATTTAACCAACTGTAAAGGTAGTAGTCTTCACATACATTTAAGTAATTAAGGCATTTATTGCTGGGAGAATAGGAGTAACAAAAATATGGTTTTAAATTGGTGCTTTATTAGGTGACTTCCTTTTAGGCGATGGCAGGTCATGAAATAGGTACACTAATAATTTTCTATCAACCTTAAAAAGTGTCAAAGCATCTTTGTAGGGTGACTCTAAACTGCTAATTAAGGGTTGATAAGTAATTATCATTGGCTGCTTTTCAATATAATTGCAAACAAATTAAAACCCAGTTAAACTGATGTTTGTAAGCTTGAGTTTTCTTCCTACCATATCACTCTCATATATCAGTGATGAAACGTCAGATTTTGAGCAGTAGCTCTTTGACAGTGTCCTTTTATACCCAGTCTTTTCTGCATTGAATGCTTTGTGCCTTTTCGATGTGTCGTAGTTGCTTAGAGTTGATTCTGCTGGCTAGATTGTACTGATTAATAGATTTTTGTTTTTTTTTTTTTGGTTATGGGTGTTATGATTGTGTTGCCTGCTGGTTGGGCAACTGTTTTTTTTTAGGTTGCTTTATGTTTATATAGGCACATTGGCACTGTTAGTGTGAATATTTGTTTTTATGATTTATATATCATTTAAAAAATCTCTGTTGTGGCCTTTATAGTTACTGTGAAGCCACTCTTGGGCCTGTCTCTATATGCTTATTAGAGGAATCTGACAAGTAAAATAAAATGAGTAGTGTGTCTGCATCTGTGTCTCTGTTTCTCTGTCTTTTAAATAACCAGTAACCATAACTACACAGTTCTGCAGTGAATGACCTTATTTCAGTTTGCCTAAAACTGAACAAGAGGTGATGGTTTGAGATGAGTTTCTCATTAGGAGCAGCAACATCCCAACCAATACATAACGAGTTGATCAACTCAGGAAAAATCAGGACTTTAAAGAAGGTTGTATTTGGATATTCTAAGATTCAGTGCCAAATTTAAAATGCCTAGAAATGTATTCTACAAGTAGCATTTCTAAAACTTTAAGTAGTGTTATAGTAAATGCTACTTGCTGTTAAGAGTGAATAATGGATAATGTGAGAATAATTTTCTAAACAACTTCTAGAAACTAGACAGTTCTTCCTTATATCCTACCCTTTTCCACATTTCTTTAATGTGGGGTTTTTTGTTTGTTTGTTTGTTTTGAGGGTAGAGGGAATCCCCTCCTTATTTCCTCTAAAATTGTTTTTACTTAAGATACCTTTTCCCTATAATCTTAGCATGCTTTCTGCTCTTTCTCTTTGGAAGTAGCATTAATAAGATAGATGTAATAGGATTAAGATGTGAGGAAGATAAGAAAAAGAAGGTTTTTGTAGAGAGAGTGCTTGTGTTTTGTTTACTCTTCATGTTTCAACTTGCTGTGTATGATCATAAATCTATGATCTTGAGAAAAATCCTAAAACAATTTAAATTTAGCCTATGCAGCCAATTACATAAAGAGAAATTAAGGATTATATTCAGAGGAGAAATTAAGGATTATATTTAGAGCATAGAGGTTATACAAAGAATATAACCTTGTTTGGTCAAATTCTTAGGTAAAGAAAAGTAATCAATGCTTGCATTGCTGTTAGAGATTCTAAAAGATGTACTGAATGAAGAGGATGTACACATCTCATTGTTACTGCAGATTTTTTTGCTTGGCATTCCTGCTTGCGTTAAAGCTGGACAATGTACTGTGATGTAATTATAAAATTTTTATTCTTTCCAACGATTGGACTCTTCTTATCCCTATTGATAAAACTGTATTACAATTGATGAGTGTGGCTGCCAGAAAATAATACAAAACTGGGCATTTAGCTGTTCCACATTGTGTAGTAAATGTTTTGATTATGGGGATTTACAGTGTACATTAAAGTAGAAATGCTTTTGAACTTGTTTTCAGTCTCAAATAATAATTTTTCTTTTTAATTAAGGATACTTTAAAAGCAATGACAGAAAAATCTAAAATATCAGAATTAATTATTGTGAACTGTGTGTAAAATATCTTGTGAGTTTTATACATACTTTGGTTGTCTGATGTTTCCTAAGTATAAATGTCTTTATAGAAAATTTCAGTTCTCTGTGAAGAGTAGGAAGTGTACTGTATATTGAACTAGTTCTTTGTGTTATTTTGATATTTAAAATAAATATAAAGTTCTTTGGTCCTAATACAGCATATCTAGGTTTTATTGAATCACATTTTCACAGGATGGGAATGCAGTACTCTGAAACCAAGTAACTTGCAGCACATTTTAAAACATTTTCTCATAAGCTATATATTTTGAAATATTTTATATATTAAATGTATAAACCATTAAACTAATTTTAAGTATAATATAAATTCAAATATTAGTGATGACTTTTATGCTTGAAGTAGTCATATTATGCTGTGTTTTAGAGAGAAGTCTGAAGTATAGTAAAATTCATTAGTGAAATGAGTTATTCTGTATAATATTGAGAGGGGCCACTCTTACCTCTTATCCCCCTCACTCCCAGAAACATACATTCTGGCTATGGGAGAAATGGTTGTTGGTTGAAAGCATAAAGTGTAGGCTATAGGATGGTACCCCCAAACTTGCAAGTTGTTATCCCTATCTGGCACCATAACTGAGCCTCCAGTAGACTTTCTCTATTTTATCTCAGCAGCTGCTTCTGAGTGTTAGAAGACCAGTAAATTCTATAGGCATGAGCACATTTCTGCAAGATGAGTCTTCTGATTATAGCCAATGTTGTGTGTGATACTTGGTTTACTATTGCTGTCTAATAAATTATACCGAACTTAGTGGCTTAAAACAACAAACATTTATTACCTCCAAGTTTCTGTGGGTAAGGAACCTAGGCCGGGTTTAGCTGGGTGGTTTTAGCTCAGGGTCTTTCATGAGATTGAAATCAAGCTGTTAAGTCAGTTGCCATCTCTAGAGCCTTCACTGGGGATGGCTTTACTTCCAAGCTCACTCATGTGGTCTTTGGCCTTAGTTCATCACATGGCCTCTCCACAGGGCTGCCTAGTGATATGGCAACTGCCTGCCCCGCCTTCCCCCCACCCCTCCACACACACACCACTTTCCTGAAAGTAATCCAAAAAAGAGAGTGTACCCAGGATTTAAGTTGTTGTCTTTTTATAACCTAATCTTGGAAGTGATAAAGTATCACTTCTGTATTGTCACTAATTCTAGTCCACATGCAAGGGACACAAATTAAACTTTTGGACATATGTGAAAACCATCACATATTCATTGGTTTATACATAAAGCTTTCTATAAATATATAGATAATGGGGGCAGGTATAGTAATCTATACTCAGAAAAATACATTTATCCCAGAGAGGCAAAATATTGCTCCTTCCACAATAGAAAGGGTTCAATGTAACAACATGCCACAGGTAGTTAGCTGGTCCCATTGGAGAATGGAATTAGATTGGATGTTCAGCATCAGCCTCTTTCAGTAGGTTAAGCACTCCACAGGGGCTTATCACATCAGCTTTGGCAAGGGAAATCACCTTGAGCCCATTCTTATCCTCCACCACTGCTGCCATAGCCACTTTCCAAATGGGTTCAATGCGCAAGCAAGTGGATCCCTGGGGGAAGAAGCTGACCTCCACAGGATAGATTGTCCTTTTTACCTGATTTTTGAGCTCCTTCTCAGCCCTGGATATTCTCTGATGGGCATTTACATGGAACACAAATTTAACTTCCTATACTTATTTTGAGAGACCTTTTTATATACCGGTCCTCCCCAGACCAAGCTGTCACCGATTTTCCATTTTGTTTTCTCCAAAGGTTTGACCAGCTGGCCAACCTGTCAGCCATGGTCCATGAATCAGTACAGAGCTTTACCTTAGGCCATATTCTCTTCCTTATGAAGTGGACTACCAGACATACCATCCAGAATTCTCACTGAGAGTATTCCCATCCACCCCTAAGGAGAAGCTGTAGTGCAAGTCTGTTTATGTCTGACCTACCATACAGCTTCATCCGTAAATCAGGCCTTTTTCTTGTGAAATTATCATTAGGAGATACCCAGTTTTTCCTGTGTGGTTTGAGAGAGAGGGAAGTGGCAAAGTAGTAGAAGTAGTAAAAGATACTTACTAAAATCAGTCACCTGTTTGTATCACTTACTTGTATATTTGGGGCCTGCTTAGCCCTGGGCTTGTAGATTCTGCTTTTGTTTGATAGTGCAATGTTGCTCTTCACATCAAATTTTATGGTCCTTGAGATTAGATCCCAGGTCAGCAAATATTTTGTAAAGGGCCGGACACTAAATATTTTAGGCTATACAGGCTATATGTTTTCTATCACAGCTATTCTGCCATTGCAGTGTGAAGGCATAGACAATATGTAAATAAATGCTTGTGGCCTTGCTCCAATGAAACTTTATTTACAAAAAAAAAAAAAAAAGCCAATGGGTCAGATTCAGCCCTTAGGCCATAGTTTGCTGATCCCTGGATTAGGTAATAGTTGATAATAAACAGTTTGTATCACAGTCACTTATAGTCCTTTGATGAGGCATTCAGTCTCTACCATACCTAATAGCATAATTAGGATCTGCTTTTCAAATGATAGATGATTTTCTGCAGAGGAAGGCATAGTCTTATTCTCCAAACCTGGAATTTTGTACTGTGATACTTCTCTGGAAACTTGCCAGAGCTTCTATTCCACATCTTGGATTGTCATGGAATGAGTGTTTTGGGCCATTGCAGCCCAGACCTACTGCAGAGATCTTACTTGTTCCAAGCCTCACTCAAAAATGTCAGTCTTAGAATTTACTATGTAAATGGTTTGGTGAGATGTGTCTTAATAATGCATGCATTGCCTCCAAAATCTAAAGAGGCTTTACAAATGATACAAAGTACAAGTTGCCTCTTATTTTAGAAGAGATAGCCTGACATGTCTCAGACCATTGGATCCCTAAAAACTTTACAGATGTGACAGGACCCTGAACTTTGTCCCATCTGGGTTACATTTGTTTTATTATTGGCATCTAGAGTGCTTGCTCCTGTTGAGAGATGCAACTTACCATGGGCTCTGAGCAGGCCTACACATTCTTGCTGGCTACGCTAAGAATGTGAAGCCCTTATTAATTTTTACGTAGGCCATTTCTCAGGATTGTGTTTGTAGAAATCTTGAAGGATGATAGGATGTCTCCCTGCCCAGGCATAGTAGTATAAAAACAGTCAAATCTCCAATTCGCTCTTCCTTTCCTGTAATACAACCCACTGTGCGTGCAGGCATCCATCATGGGCCCTTTGTATGGTCCCGTGAGACTTAGGAAGCAGGAGGAATCAATGTGAATGAACATGCTGACACTCTAGCTACTGTTTTTTCTGTGAATAATAAAGTCTTGTCTCTAACCCAAAACTCTCATATTTTCTGCTGGCCTTTATGAAACTGGCACGCTAACTCTTTAGCTTGCAAGAGGGATAAAATCTCAGACTCACACAATTCTTGACAAGTACTTCTTGCTCACCAGGTTTAATTAGCAAATGTCATCAATATAATGGACCAGTGTGATACTAAGATCCAGGTCCCTCTGAACAATATTACAGTATAGGTAGGAAATTTGACTAGCCCTGAGGCAGGACAGTAATGCTATAGCGTTGTACTACTACTTAAGTACAAAGTGCTTCGGTTTTTCAATGCTGGATGAATGGGGAAAAACAAGAAAAATGCATTTTGCTTGATTCATAGCTGCAAACCAGCTGACAAAGGTATGTTGATTTGTGTATAAAAATAACACATCTGAAATAATAGTGTAATAATTGGCATAATTGCTATAACCTACAATTGCTATAATTGGCATAATTGCTATAATCTATCATTTTCCAGAACCTATCTGACTTTTGCACTGGCCAAATAAGTGGAGAAAGTGGGTAAATGGACAAAATCACTATCCCAACATCTCCCAGGTATTCAGAATTATCTCTGAATTGGAGTGGTGGGAAAATGGTCATTTTCAGGGGCTTCCACTTGGCCCTTTCTCCAATAACTGCCCTAATTCCTTGGATCTAGGAACCAGTGTGAGAATGTGGTAAGTATTCCTGTTTTATATTCTGGAAATGGGTGGATCCAAAGGACACTTGGTAAGACAGATTCTGATTTAGATGCCATCTGTCACCGGTTCTCGAGAAGCTCTCACTATGTCTGGTGGTCCACAGTGACATTTTAGGATTCTGGAGTATAGCAGAAAGGCAGAGCTATTATCTCATTATCTAATAACCCTTAGGAAGTCAAGTTCCTGCCCCCAATCCATATTCATGTTGGTAAATGACTGCAGTTCCCTCTGGGGAATTGTTGAGAGAAGATTTATGGTATTCATGTTGCAGGGTTCTTTCTAGTCAAGGAGCTTTGGGTATATGAACTGTCTTAAGTTTGGAAAGTGGGTAAAAGGCATAATTGCCACAACATTGGCTTCAGTTAGGTGTCTTGCTTTGCATATGTGGTATTTCTCTGCCTATATATGTTAGGCAGCACCATAGTATACAGCTCATCTTATTTATAGGGCCCTTGAGAAACTGGCCATTGCCACAGATCCCTGCCTCTAATTACAATTCTGCCATTAGCATATTGTGGTAAGAACTATACCACCTTGTCTATTAAGTGCCAATCAGCTTTGACCACTTGTGGATCGTATAATTCACATGGAGATAAGAGAACCTATTTTCATTATTGATCCTCTATCATCATTTCTGGCCTATAAAAAATAGTCACCCAGGTCTTTTCATGGATGATGGAATCCTTTTTATTAATGCATGTATCAACACCTTGGTAAAAGGAGAATGGGTGGAGGGTGTGCATGTTTAGAGGTGACTTGGCTAAGCAGGTTGCACATGTAGATTTTCTCCAACATTCCTATCTTCCTGAGCTTTTGGACTCCTTCGTCTACAGAATGCCAGGTAGTTTGAGCATTTTGACCTAACTGCCTGTTTTGTTTTTGTTTTTATAAAGACCATGTCTCACTTTGTTGCTGGTTTTTAACTCCTGGGCTCAAGCGATCTTCCTGTCTCAGCCTCCCAAAGTGCTGGGATTACAGGCGTGAGCTACCGTGCCTGGCCTTGACCCACCTGACTGTAAACCACTACTGAGTTCAGTTTTCAATTAGTGAACCTATTGAACTATTAAAGCCATTCCCAGGTACTTTGGACATTGTATTAATTAAATGGGTAAAGTGCACCCATGACAATAAATTTGGCCTTATTGTTCCTTATGATTTGTCCTCTTGGTCTAACACCATTACATTCCACCTTAGACTGTCAAAATCTTGCAACTCTTTGCTGTATAGGCTGTTTCCTCCCTCCCACAGCATATCTTGCACTCTCCTCCATCCAAGTTTTATTTTTTGGAGCCTAAGCTAATGGAGAGGTCATGGGAGGTGGATGCTGAGGAGAACTGGAAGTGACTTGTGAGGCTCTGCTCCAGGGTTTTGTTTTTTTTTAAGCCTCTATGAAAGAATTTTTTTTTTTTTTTTTTTTTTTTTTTGACAGCGTCTTGCTCTCTTGCCCAAGCCGGAGTTCAGTGCCATGATCTCGGCTCACTGCAACCTTGCCCCCACCCCCCACTCCAGGTTCAAGTGATTCTCTTGCCTCAGCCTCCGGAGTAGGTGGAATTATAGGCATGCTCCACCACGCCTGGCTAATTTTTTTATTTTTAGTGGAGACGGCATTTCGCCATGTTGGCCAGGCTGGTCTCAAACTCCTGACCTCAAGAATCCGCCTGCCTCAGCCTCGTCAAGCGCTGGGTTACAGGCTTGAGCCACCGTGCCCAGTGGAAAAATTTCGTTTAAATATTGTTAAGGTCCAACTTCAGGTGAAATTGGACACCACTGAATATAACTTCATGTCTCATCTTCCTTATTTTGATTTTCCATTGCCTTCTCTTTTTACATGTTTTGTGTAACCATACATACATCCAGACATTATTTTTATTTTTTAAGTTTTCTACTGCCTTTAGAGGCAATATAGTGTAGTGGGTAAGAGCAAGACTAGGGCCAAACTGCTGGGATTACAGGCATGGGTACCTATCTGGGTTATGCCACTTCCTACTTAGGTGTATGACCTGTATTCCTCATCTGTAAGATACAAATAATGGTACCTATGCCCTAAGAGATACCTCGTATCTCTTAGCTTGAGATAAATAGATAAAGGTTTTTAAAAAATCCCCAGCCTAGGGTCGGGCGCCGCTCAGGCCTGTAATCCCAGCACTTTGGGAGGCCGAGGCGGAGGCGGGCCAATCACTTGAGGCCAGGAGTTCGAGACCAGCCTGGCCAACAAGGCGAACTCCCCCTCTACCAAAAATACAAAAATTAGCCAGTCGTGATGAGGCGCGCCTCTAATTCCAGCTACTTGGGAGGCTGAGGCAGGAGAATCGCTTGAAGCAGGGAGGCGGAGGTTGCAGTGAACCAAGATCATGTCACTGCACTCCAGCCTGGGAGACAGAGCAAGACTCCATCTCAAAATAAATAAATAATTTAAAAAATCCCTAATATGTAAGCTATAATTATTATTAGATCCCTACAATTGAAATAAAAACTAGTAAGTTATTTGTGAAGGGCATTGCCAGTCAAAACGATCATTTATGAATTACTGGTAATCTCAGGTTTCATTTGTTTACCTGGTTTTGCTCCCAGCGTCCCGAGGTAATTAACAGCATGTAAATGTACTGAGTCCCTGCTATGTTGTCACTAAAATAAGCATGTTCACACAAACTAATTATCTTTACATCTCTACCATTCAGCCCTGGAAACCGCGACAGTAAAGTTAATATAATTCTGGGCGGGGTATGCATACGAGAAGAATGGCATAAACCAATTTTTGCCTACTTAACAGTTTTATCTATGATTGTTCCTGGAAACCGCAATGATTACTACATGTATTGTGGAAATGCTGTGACTCCCTTACCTTCAGCACAAACAAAATCTAAAGACGAATTTCAATTCTAAGCCCCGGGTTTTAGACGGTGGCCAGGATTCCGCTACCGGTCTCACCTCCTCCGCAGACAGCGATTGGCGGCCGGATGCAATCATTCAAATGAAGCGCCGCCGTCTCATTGGCAGGGGGTGCAGCTCACCGATTGGCCCGGTGATGAGGAGGGCGGCGCCCGGAGGGCCTCATTGGTGGAGGCGGGAAGTTTAAACAGAGTCAAAACGCCATACTTGTTTGGCTCCTCTTTTGAATTTGCGAGTCTCTTGGGCTTGTTTTCTGTTCTCTAGGGTGTAGGTTAGTGGAAAAGAAAAAGGGCCGAATTCACTCCCACGACCTCTACAGCCGCTCCTGAGGGGAAACGGTCAGCGTAAGTCCTGGATCCCCGCTCCGGAGCAGCCTCGTGGGAGCGGGGCAAGGAGATCCAGGAGGGGTCTCGAATCTGCCATGGCGAACCGGCGAGTGGGGCGAGGCTGCTGGGAAGTGAGCCCGACCGAGCGGAGGCCGCCCGCGGGGCTGCGGGGCCCCGCGGCCGAGGAGGAGGCGTCTTCCCCGCCGGTCCTGTCTCTCAGCCACTTCTGCAGGTCTCCTTTCCTCTGCTTCGGGGACGTTCTCCTGGGAGCCTCACGGACGCTGTCTCTGGCCCTAGACAACCCTAACGAGGAGGTGGCAGAAGTGAAGATCTCCCGCTTCCCGGCCGCGGACCTGGGCTTCAGCGTGTCGCAGCGCTGTTTCGTGTTGCAGGTAGGTCTTAGGAGGAGCGTGCTCCAGGCCGGTGTTCTGCTTCTCCGCTATCTTTCCTGCCACCCTCCTCAGGAAGGTTGACGCTTGGAGAAGAAATCAGAAAAGACCCTTAGAGAGTAAAGTCAGTTCCCTTTCACTCCATAACTGTGGGTGGGCCCTTGACGCATACACAAGTGTGTGAGTATATATATGTGTCAATATTTTATATATGTATATATTCTCTAATTGAAGGCTAGGATAGACGCTAACTTGGGCGGGGACAACACATCAACGCACGCGCACTTAGTATCTTTAGGAGCAAGTTATATAGACTTCTCTGTTAAATTGACAAGCACTTTTACTAGACTGAAGGCGTTGGGAAATAGTCTTGCCGTTCTAAATTAATAGGCAATGCACTTTTTTAAACACTTTTTTAAGATTGACAGGAGTACCTTGGTTGGTTAAAGCAGCTTTTTTTTTTTTATTACTTTCTATCAGCCATCTTAATATGCATTTTAGTTTCCATATGTACCCTTAGAGTCGAGGTAACTGTTTTTTTTCCGGTGAAATAGCTTTGTTTTGGCTAAATGCCTACAATAAAAACCAAAAAAACCTATTCAGAGTTGTTTTCAGTATGTATGTGTAGTATGTATGCACACTTTGGTATTTTAGTCTTTTTTCTTTGCTGTAAGTGTAATTTTAATGCTGCATCAAATTTAATTTTATAAATGTTGTTTCAAGAACTCCTGTAGCTTTCTTTTACTGCATTGCATTTGCAAGAGTAATGCTCCAATCCCCTTCACCAAAGACCGGAGAATTTGTTTTTATTTTGACTCCTGTGACCTTTCCATTGAGTAGAACCACCAAAAGTATGAAAACCGTTAGCCCAGGAGGTCTGAACTAGTAGGCTAATAACCACTTCATTAGGCAGAAAAAAGAGATTCTAATCTGAGGTCCCTTAACTTGTGTGTCACCAATGGTTCATCTATCTACACTTCAGAACGTGCCCACCCTGCCCCTCTGTTTCATGAATCACTGCCTGCTTTCCTTTCTTTGGAAAGACAGATTTCTTTTCTATCCACGTAATACTTCAACTTACTCTTTTTTGTTATAATGTAGAACTAAATTTTGTGGTATTTTTAGAATAAACTATTTTATAGAGTAAAAATGCACCATTCTTATTTTTTAAAATCAGTTGTTTATGATGTTATATTATTTCTCCTTTAAAACAAAAACTTGTCTGTTTCTCCTGAAAAACAAAATTTGTTTTGTCATGTCAGCGTTTAAATTTGGCAGATTCTACGTACCTGCCAGGGTGTAGGGTGTAGATGTTAAAGTCCAAACTCTGGCATTAGACTGCCTGGGTTCTAATAGGTACCTGTGTGACTTTGGCAGACTTTTCTGGATGTTACTTCATCTGTAAAATGTGCATAATCATAATACCTGCTTCCTAGGGATGTTAGCATTAAATGAGTTTTATAGGATACCTGCACTTATGCCTGGAACAATAATAACTGTTTAAAAAATCTCAGTATGATGGTGTGGACCTTAGAGGAATTTGTGAGGAAGAAGGAATTTAGTTGATCGTCTTTATATTTCTTTTTAAATAAAGTCTTCATAATGCAGGGTCATTATGTTTGAAACAGAAGTACTCTACACATCTAAAAATTAGAAATGTACAATTAAATCTTTTGAAACCACTCAAACAAAATGATTTAGAGACTATCTGTTCTATTGCTTTAATACAGTTAAGATTTTATTATTTATTTTGTTGTCAACCTTGTTATTTTTAGTGTCTTTTTTTCATATAATTAAGCAGATAGGGTAGGAGAAATATATTTGATTTATTAAATGTTTAGTGTATAGAGTGTTGGTTAACAATTATTAAGCCCTACTATATTGTAAGTTGTATATAAGGTGTTTTGGTTATTATGTAATTACTATTGTAATTATATAATGTATTGTTCTGATTATAGCCTAAAGAGAAAATTGTTATTTCTGTTAACTGGACACCATTCAAAGAAGGCCGAGTAAGAGAGATTATGACATTTCTTGTAAATGATGTTCTGAAACACCAAGCTATATTACTGGGAAATGCAGAAGAGCAGAAAAAGAAAAAGGTAATGTTTTAACCATTCTATTATTTACTCTAAGAAATTGTTTAATAATAAATAAAACTTATTTTGATAACAGGCTTGAAGTAATATTGCTTATTTAAAGGTAATATTGCTTATTTAATATTCAATAGCTACAAACTTAATTGGTATATTTTCCTTATTTTTGCAGAGGAGTCTTTGGGATACCATTAAAAAGAAGAAAATTTCAGCCTCTACAAGTCACAACAGAAGGGTTTCAAATATTCAAAATGTTAATAAAACATTTAGTGTTTCCCAAAAAGTTGACAGAGTTAGGAGCCCACTGCAAGCTTGTGAAAACTTGGCTATGAATGAAGGTGGTCCCCCAACAGAAAACAATTCTTTAACACTTGAAGAAAATAAAATACCCATATCACCTATTAGCCCTGCTTTCAATGAATGCCATGGTGCAACTTGTTTGCCACTCTCTGTACGTCGATCTACTACCTACTCATCTCTTCATGCATCAGAAAATAGGGAACTATTAAATGTAGACAGTGCCAACGTTTCAAAAGTTTCTTTTAATGAGAAAGCTGTAACTGAAACTTCCTTTAATTCCATAAATGTTAATGGCCAAAGTGGAGAGAATAGTAAACTTAGTCTTACCCCCAACTATTCTTCAACTTTGAACATTACACAAAGCCAAATACATTTTCTAAGTCCAGATTCTTTTGTAAATAATAGTCATGGAGCTAATAATGGACTAGAATTAGTAACATGTCTTTCATCAGATATGTTTATGAAAGATAATTCAAAGCCTGTGCATTTGGAATCAACAATTGCACATGAAATTTATCAGAACATTTTAAGTCCAGATTCTTTCATAAAAGATAATTATGGACTAAATCAGGATCTAGAATCTGAGTCAGTTAATCCTATTTTATCCCCTAATCAATTTTTAAAAGATAACATGGCATATATGTGTACATCTCAGCAAACATGTAAAGTACCATTATCAAATGAAAATTCTCAAGTCCCACAGTCTCCTCAAGATTGGAGAAAAAGTGAAGTTTTGCCACGTATTCCTGAATGTCAGGGTTCAAAATCTCCCAAAGCTATTTTTGAAGAACTAGTAGAAATGAAGTCAAATTACTACAGTTTTATAAACCAAAATAATCCTAAATTTTCTGCAGTTCAGGATATTTCTAGTCATAGCCACAATAAACAACCTAAGAGACGCCCAATACTTTCTGCCACTGTTACTAAAAGGAAGGCCACCTGTACCAGAGAAAACCAAACTGAGATTAATAAACCAAAAGCAAAAAGATGTCTCAACAGTGCAGTGGGTGAACATGAAAAAGTAATAAATAATCAAAAGGAAAAAGAAGATTTTCATTCTTATCTTCCAATTATAGATCCAATATTAAGTAAATCTAAGAGTTATAGAAACAAAATAACGCCCTCTTCGACAACAGCTTCGGTTGCTCGGAAAAGAAAGAGCGATGGAAGCATGGAAGATGCAAATGTGAGAGTTGCAGTTACAGAACATACAGAAGTGCGAGAAATCAAAAGAATCCATTTTTCTCCCTCAGAGCCTAAAACATCAGCTGTTAAGAAAACAAAAAATGTGATAACACCCATCTCAAAACGTATTAGCAACAGAGAGAAATTAAACCTGAAGAAGAAAACTGGTGAGTCTTGTTTATAAAATCTACTGAAGTATACCTGTAAAGGGGATATTTCCTTTTGGTTTAGTAAATCTGCGTTGATAAGTTTGTATTATACTTTTTACTTATTTGCTAGGTACATTTCCTTAGCAAATGTGAATACAGCTTATGTGACATCTTGTATCTGTCTGATAACTATTTTTCTTTGCTTTTGCTGTTTCTTGTAGATATGTTCTGATCAGATAACATATTCTTTGATAATAAGGAACATATCTATTTTAATCTCCTACAAGGTGTACAATAAAAGATGAATTGAATGAATGGATAAGTGAATAAGTGAACAAATAAGCCACTGAAGGGTCGACACTCACACCTACTGTTTGTTTGAGGCAGCCAGCTGGTTGAGCCTCTAGTCTAGAATTAGAATTGTACATATTGGGTATCTGATTTATGAGCCTATGTGAGAGGCAAGTAAGTCACCAAGAGTGGCTCTTTCTACCTCTGACAAATCTAAGGGAACAGAGAAGGCAATTTTTCTAGATATATTTATTTGACTGATAAGGTACTTACTATGTGATGTGCATTTTTCTAGGCACTGTGTACACGGGGGAAAGGGATAATTCCTGTCCTCAAGTTGCATTCAGTCCTGTGATTATGCTATGCTCAGGAAATTAAGGAAGCACAGAAGCAGAGGGTTTGTGTGTAAATTGTAAGGAAGTATGAGATGGTTCCAAGAAAGACTTCCTAAAGAAGAAAATGGTTGCAGGGAGAGGGACTAATTTCTGTAAGGTTTCAGAATGAGGAATTTCTCCTTAGAAATTTACTTTTTAAATGTTCAATTCATAGAACCTTACAATCTAATAAGTATTATGTTGCAGTTTAGTCATGTTCCTTATTTTCACAATTGATATACGTTTGAGATTGCTTTAAAACAAGGGTAAGCAAACTTCCTAGATCTGCACTGCAATTACTCAACTCTGCTGCACTTGTGGGAAAACAGCCATAGACAATGTGCAAATCAAGGAGTATGGCTGTGTTTCAGTAAAATTTTATTCATAAACACCAAAATTTGAATTTTATGTAAGTTTTGTGTTTTATGAAATGTTATTCTTTTGATTTTTTTTTAACTCTTTACAAATGTAAAAGCTATATTTAGCTCTTGGAACATACAAAAACAGTCGGGAGGGTTTTGCATGGGGGATGGATGTAGTTTGCTGACCCCTGCTCTTATTAGGTCTTTGCTTATATTTAGTAGCAGTATATTTTGTTGTGAAACCTGTTTTTGAAAGAGCGAACTGCTATTCCAGTAGGTTATTTGCTACTGCGATTTGTATTGCATTTTCTTTGGTAGCCACCTGGCATTATATCAACCATCTTGGTTACATATTTGGGAATCAGTCTGTTATTCTCTATCACTGTTCTAATAAGTTGGTATTAAGGGTTGTTGCTTCCACTATTAAATAAATCTCCTCTGATTTGTCTCCATTGACTCTGTTTTAATTTGTCTCACCACATCCACCTTGGGTCATTGTAATAACTGCTTTGTAATTTTCTGTTTCTAATCTTGACCCTGTTCATTCCATTGTCCATACTGTTTTCTTAAATATAAATGAGGCTTTTTACTTCTTTGATTAAAATTCTTCACTAGCATAGAAGGTGCTTCAAAGTGATTAATAGTGGAGGTTCTGTAACTATACTGCCTTTGTTCAAATCTTTGCTACTTACTAGCTTATGTGACCTTAGACCATGTGGCTTAATTGCTCGAAGCCTCAGTATCCTAATTATATACATTGCGGTAATAATAGTACACTTCTCCTAAATTTGTTCTCATAACTGTGTGAGAAAAAGATTATGATAGTGCCTGGCACAAAGTATTTATTAGCTGCCACTATTATTTTGAATATTATTGAACTCCTCCCTACCTCTTCCAACCTCTTGCATGCCATTTCCTATATGTATTCTTTGCTTCGTCCTTATTGCAGTTCTGGCAACAGGCCACATTCCTCATGCCTCATTTTAATTTCATAAGTTAACTCAAGTAGATTCCCATCTGGGAAGGCTCTTCTACCATTTTTAAACCTTTTTTACCAGACTGAGAACTACTTCAGGGCTGGGACCATATTTTTCAATTCTGCATATTCTCAGCACCTCACAGAGAGTCTGGAATATACAGACACAATAAGTTGTGGTTGAATCTAGACTTTCGCCTCTATAAACACAAAATAAATTGTGGTTTATGGTCTGTAACTTCTGGATGTTGGTTTGATAAACCACTGAATTCATAGCATTAGTGCCTGGAGTACAGTGCTTATTAAGTGTTTGCTAAATGAATGTGATTGTGAAGAACCCAAACTTTAACTTTCAAATCACTGACCTATTTAGGGAATTTATATTTTAATGCTCTTACTTTTGTTTTCTAATTTATTTTAGATTTATTAATGTTCAAAACTCCAATTTCTAAAACAAACAAAAGGACAAAACCCATTATCGCTGTAGCACAGTCCAGTTTGACCTTCATAAAACCATTAAAAACAGGTAAGTATTTATTATACTTAAACTTCTGAAAACATGACATCGAATGAAGCATTAATTGCATTTCACATGGAAATGAATTGATTTTTGTTGTTGAATAACAGCCTGGAAGAAGTTAAAGTGTGTATTAAAATGACAGGATATTGTGTCAACTTTCTGTTTGATAAAAGGAATAAAGACCAAATGTTCAATAAATCAGTAGGGTCACTATAGTAATCTATTGTATATTTCAAAATAGCTAGAGGAGAATAACTGATGTTTCTAGCATAAAGAAAAGACAGATATTTGGACTACAGATGCCCGCCACCACGCCCAGCTAATTTTTTTGTATTTTTAGTGGAGACGGGGTTTCACCGTGTTGGCCGGGGTGGTCGGGCGATCTCCTAACCTCGTGATCCCCTCCCCTTGCCTCCCAGGGTGCTGGGATTGCAGGCGTGAGCCACCGCGCCTGGCCAAAAACATGGGCTGTTACCCTTTGCTGTGGTAGGGAGTATGGATGAAGTGAAAGTTGGAAAAAGGATGGTCAGAGGCCGTCACTAGCCTTGGGGAGTTTTCCAAGTGGAAAATGAAAATCACCGTGACTTCATTAAGCTCCAAGATATGCTTCTTTGTACCAATATGGAAAATCTAAAAGAAAAAACCCACACTCGGCACTATGAATGCTATACGTACCAAAAACTGCAGAAAATGGGCTTTACAGATGTGGGCCCAGACAACCAGCCAGTTAGTTTTCAAGAAATCTTTGAAGCCAAAAGACAAGAGTTCTTTTTTTTTTTTTTTTTTGAGACGGAGTCTGGCTCTGTCGCCCAGGCTGGAGTGCAGTGGTGCGATGTCAGCTCACTGCAAGCTCCGCCTCCCGGGTTCACGCCATTTTCCTGCCTCAGCCTCCTGGATAGCTGGGACTACAGGCGCCCGCCACCGCACCTGGCTAATTTTTTTGTATTTTTAGTAGGGACAGGGTTTCACTGTGTTAGCCAGGATGGTCTCGATATCCCGACCTTGTGATCCGCCCGCCTTGGCCTCCCAAAGTGCTGAGATTACAGGCGTGAGCCACCGTGCCTGGCCGCAAAGGACAAGAGTTCTATGATCAATGTCAGAGGGAAGAAGAAGAGTTGAAACAGAGATTTATGCAGCGAGTCAAGGAGAAAGAAGCTGAAAAAGAGCTGCAGGACAAGTTCGAGCATCTTAAAATGATTCAACAGGAGGAGATAAGGAAGCTCGAAGAAGAGATAAAACAATTGGAAGGAGAAATAATAGATTTTTATAAAATGAAGGCTGCCTCTGAAGCACTGCAGACTCAGCTGAGCACCAATACAAAGAAAGACAAACATCGTAAGAAATAATAGTTTCTCTTAATTTTCTGTTTGAGAGCCCTATCATTCTACATCCCAACTTCCTGTGAGATTGTATTTGTAGCATTTAACTCTGATTGAAGTCCTCATTTTAAAAATTGGCTTGCTTATTGTATATTTTCCCTAACTAAAGTGTGAACTCCTAGCGGGGCATGGTGGCTCATGCCTGTGATCCCAGCACTTTGGGAGGCTGAGGCGGATGGACCACCTGAGGTCAGGAGTTCAAGACCAGCCTGACCAGGATGATGAGGCCTTGTCTCTGCTGGGAATAGAAGAGTTGGCTGGGCGTGGTGGCCGGTACCTGTGGTCCCAGCTGCTTGGGAGGCTGAGGCGGGAGAGTCACTTGGGCCCCGGAGGTGGAGGTTGCAGTGAGCCGGGATCTTGCCATTGCACTCTAGCCTGGGCGACAAGGGCAGGACTCCGTCTTAAGAAATAAAAAGGTGTGAACTCCCTGAGGACAGGTCCTGTGACCTTCTTTTCAGATTCTGTATCCTGGCACTTAGGACGTAGACTAACACGAAGATGACATTCAATCTAGGACGTAGACTAACACGAAGATGACATTCAATTAATATTTGCCAAAATGAAAAAACAAACATGTAACATCATGTTAAAGGAGCAGTTTAGGTGTTTAGGTGGAGAAATTTCTTTACCACTGCTTGTGGATCCAGTAGTGACTTTTACATTTTATATCTAAATAGAAGCTTGAGGCTTTGTTGGGGACTCATAGGCATAAAATATTATGTTATACAAATCTAATTAATAGGCCTATTTTCCTTTTTAAATTCTATAATTTCTTGATAGTTTTTATTATGATAAAAGATTGGATTTTCATTAGAACTCTCATGCTTTTATTTCAGACTTAAAACTGATATTAGAATAAAGAATTCAAAAGCTAGAGAAAATCAGAGTACAATGAGAAGCCATGAGTTGCATTTGAATGATAATACTATGTCTTACAGATTTGGGGTATACACTGAAGTTATCAAAGTTGTAAAAACAAGGCTGGGTGCAGTGGCTCACGCCTGTGGTCCCAGCACTTTGGGAGGCCGAAGTGGGCGGATCACTTGAGGTCAGGAGTTTGTGACCTGCCCGGCTGGCATGGTGAAACCCCGTCCCTACTGATAATGCAGAAGTTGGCTGGGCATGGTGGCGTGCACCTGTAGTCCCTGCTACTCAGAAGGCTGAGGCAGGAGAGTCGCTTGTACCCAGGAGGCAGAGGTGCAGTGAACAGAGATTGTGCCACTGCACTCCAGCATGAGTGACAGAGCGCTATGAGTCACTACACCTGGTATGGGCCACCATGCCCAGCCCACAGTGACTTTTATACATGTTGTTAAATCATCTTACAGATTTTGTAATTTTGGGGAAGACAAATTTTACTAAATGGTCTTTTAATGGAAACTCTACAAGAACCAGAATCTTTGCTTTGTTCACTTACGTATCCATTCCTAGAACAATGTCTGACACATAGCGGCAATTATTCCTTGAATAAATCGACCCAGCAATAGTATATTAGCTATGCTATATGCATAAATTAAAAATGTAGATTATTGACTTTCAAAAAATAATTAATGTGACTTCTTACTGCTTCTGAACATGTTTGTGAGTTATATTGCTGAGGGACCTTTATCTTCTCATTCTTTCATCTTAATCCGATGTTATTAAAATTGAAATCACCAATATTATTCCATATCTAAAAATAATATCTACCTTATAAAATTATCCCTCTGCTGCATTTGAGAATAGACATTTTAGGTAATAATAGTATGATCCATAGGGTTTTTTTAGGGCACAGAAGTATTCATGCTAACAGAACATTTTATTTTCTATTTTCCCAGAGCTATAAAACCTGATATTATATGATACTATAAGGCATATTTTTACTCTGTTCATAATTTTTTCTAAAAAAAAATTAGTATTTGTTTCCCATATAACTTTTAATTTTATAAGTAAATATTTGTCTCTTTCAGCTCCAGTTTTATGTGAAATAGAGTTTCCAGATTTATGTAGCATGGAAAGTTTTTTTTTTTAAATTTTTTTTATTATTATACTTCAAGTTTTAGGGTACATGTGCACAATGTGCAGGTTTGTTACATATGTATCCATGTGCCATGTTGGTGTGCTGCACCCATTAACTCGTCATTTAGCATTAGGTATATCTCCTAATGCTGTCCCTCTCCCCTCCCCCCACCCCACAACAGTCCCCGGAGTGTGATGTTCCCCTTCCTGTGTCCATGTGTTCTCATTGTTCAGTTCCCACCTATGAGTGAGAACATGCTGTGTTTGGTTTTTTTGTCCTTGCGATAGTTTACTGAGAATGATGTTTTCCAGTTTCATCCATGTCCCTACAAAGGACACGAACTCATCATTTTTTATGGCTGCATAGTATTCCATGGAAAGTTTTAATAAGTCAGAGTTACTGATTTTTGCCAGTCATTTTCTGAATTATTAACTTCTTTTATCTTTAGTTGATTTTTTTTGTAGTGACAAGTTTTGTTTCTATTCTCATTTCCTTTTGTGTATATTCTATGTATATTTTGTTTTTGTTTACTATGAAAATTACATATAACATCCTAGAGTTATAACATTCTAATGTGAATTTGTTTCAACTTAACTTCAATCACATACCAAAATTCTACTGCTATATAGCTCTACTCTTTTTAGGTTATTGATGTCACAAATTATATCTTTATTCATCGTACACCACCTAACAGATTTACAATTACATTTTATGCATTTGCCTTTTAAATCCTGTAGAAAATAAAAAGCGGAGTTACAAACCAAAATTACAATAATACTGTTTTTATGCTTGTTTATGTATTTACCTTTACCAGAGAGCTTTATATATTCATATAGCTCGCTTATTTACTTACATAGTTACTGCCTAGAGTTCATTTATTTCAACCTGAAGGACTTTAATGCTTCTTGTATGGCAAATTTAGAGATAAATGGATTTTTTCAGCTTTAAAAAAAATCTAGAAATGTCTTAATTTCTCCCTTATTTTTGAAGGACAGGTTTTCCAGCTATCAATTTCTCAATTGACAGGTTTCTTCATTATATTAAGTATATAATCCACTGCCTACTGGCCTTCAAGTTTTCTGCTGAGAAATCAGCTGCTAATGTTATCCAGATCCCTTGTCTGTGAGAGTTGCTCTTCTCTCTGAGCTTTCAAGATTCTCACATTGTCTTTTTTTGTTTTGTTTTTTGGGACAGAGTCCTGCTCTGTTACCCAGGCTGGAGTGCAGTGGTGTGATCTCGGCTCACTGAGACCTCCATCTCTTGGGTTCGGGTGATTCTTCCGTCTGGGCCTCCCAGGTAGCTGGGGCTACAGGCATGTGCCACCATGCCCAGCTAGTTTATTTGTGTTTTTGGTAGATACGGGGTTTTGCCATGTTGCCCAGGCTGGTTACAAACTCCTGGCCACGAGCAATCTGCCCAGGACTACCATTTACCCAGCAATCTCATTACTTGGTAAAGACCCAAAAGAAAATAAATCATTCTACCAAAAAGGCAAAAAAAAAAAAAAAAAAAAGCCGACAGATATTTAAGGTGATGGATATCCCAAGTACACTGACCTGATTTGTATAAATTCTATGAATATATTATCACATGTACATCAAAAATATGTACATCTATTATGCATCAATTATAAAAAAGATATTCTATCAGACTTTAATGTAGTTGACTCATGGTGGTTTAGTATTAAATATCCAGGAAATATCGCTTTACTTTTCCCCATTTTGCTCTGATTACATTTCATACCCAAAATGCTTTCAGCTCTTTCCTGCAAGTAGTAGAAAAGCAAATATTGTTCAGTGTTTTAAAGATGGTATTGCTAGTTAAAATGACTTTTGCTATATATTGTACAATAAGTTAAAGGAAATTTTTTTATGCAGTAACCTAATTGTATTCTTAGATATTCCCAGACACCCTTTGCCATTTGCTGCAAAAAACATGTTTTATGATGAACGCTGGAAGGAAAAGCAGGAACAGGGCTTCACTTGGTGGTTAAATTTTATATTAACCCCTGATGACTTCACTGTAAAAACAAATACTTCTGAAGGTAAACGTTAAGTTAATGTTTAAATTTAATAATACTTTTAACAGATAAAATTTTTAACATCGTTTGTCATTCTTTAATTATGCATAGTTATTATAATTAATGCATAATTCCCTGTTCATTAGCCTAAATGCTTATATAGGTAAGAATTTTTACTTACATAAATTTATATATGTAGATTTTCTTTACCAAAAGTACTGAAATATACTTTTTGTTCTCTATTCTCTCTCATCAGTCATTGCAATCAGTCCTGTGTGGCCTGCCCACTTTGGGCATATTGTCCCCACTGTTCAATACCTTAGTTTAAGAAGTATGTTGGAAAGCTATAGGATTATGAGGAAACTAAACACCAATTCATATGAGGAATTTTTAAACATTTCAGTGTTTGTTCTGGAAAAGAGAAAACTTGGGAAAGGGACCAGGTAGAGATGTGCCTTTCAAACATTTGAAATGTTTTCTTGTGAAAGAGAAGGAAACTTAACTTTCGTGCAGCTCTAGCATAGAAGTTATAGGGATCAATTTCAGCTGAAGATAAGGAAAAATTCTTATAAATGTTTAAATTGTCAAATCATCATATAGGCGAACTTTTAAAGTGACGATTTTCCTATTGTTCTGGTGTTCAGACAGACACTGATTTATTTTTGTCAGAGAAACACTTGTATAGGATTTTTTTTTCTTTTTTGCTGTTGGAGACAAGGTCTCACTCCCTTACCCAGTCCGGAGTGCATTAGCGTGATCACAGCTCACTGTGGCCTCCGCTTCCCAGGCTCAAGCAATCTTGCTCCCTCAACCTCCTGAGTAGTTGTGACTACAAGTGCACGCCACCATGCCTGGTTAGTTTTTTTTTTTTTTATTATTTTTTATTTTTGAATAGAAGAGTTCTTGCTATGTTGCCAGAGTTGGTCTTGAACTCCTAGGCTCGAGTAATTCACCTGCCTTGGCCTCCCAAAGGGCTGGGGATTACAGGTGTGAGCAATTTTACCTGGCTGGATTTTTGTATTAAAAGGGTCTTTGAATTAGATGCTCTCTAAGCAGTGATCTTAGAGATCACTTAAAAAAAAAAAAAGTTGTTTTTTTTCCAAAAGGAAGCAAAGCCCCATTTTTCATTCTTTTCTTAAAAGAAAATGTGTTTTATAAAAGATTAAATTATGTTTCAAAATTCAATTGATTTTTAAAAATTATATTCCTTAGAAACTTGACTTTTATTAATTTATAAAAAGGATGGGAACAGATAAACCAGTTAGGAGGTTAATTCATTAGTCTGAATTAGAGATAATCATGTTTGAATTTGTGATAGTAGAGGCAGTGAAAAGTGGCTAGACTTGGAATACATTTTGCAGGTAGAGCTAACAGGTTGCAATGATAGACTGGCCTAAGGAGTAAGCTTGGAGGGGGTGAGGAATAGATTATGGTTTTACCGTCTGAAATTACATTTTATTGCTGGTTTTAAGAATATGTAGAGATATTGTTTAACCAGAAACATTCTTTCTTTTGTTTTTTACCCAGTAAATGCTGCTACTCTTCTTTTGGGAGTAGAGAATCAACATAAAATAAGCGTTCCTAGAGCACCTACAAAAGAGGAAATGTCTCTCAGAGCTTATACTGCTCGGTGTAGGTTAAACAGACTACGTCGTGCAGCATGCCGTTTGTTTACTTCTGAAAAAATGGTTAAAGCTATTAAAAAGCTTGAAATTGAAATTGAAGCTAGGCGGTTAATTGTTCGAAAAGATAGACACCTATGGAAAGATGTGGGTAAGAAGATTGCAGAAATCTTGACATTAATTCTTTAAAAACATTCAAGAGATTCTGTGTTTTTTTCCCCCAGCTTTATTGACATATAATTGACAAGTAAAAATGGCATATATTTAAGGTGTACAACATGATGTTGATATATGTATACATTAATAAATGATTATAACAATCAAGCTAATTAATGTATCTACTCACATAGTTACCTTCTTGTGTGTATGTGTGGTGAAAACATTTAAGAAGTACTCTCAGCAAATTTCAAGTATACAAGTCACTGTTATTAACTATAGTCATCATGGTGTACATTCGATCTCCGGAATTTATTCATCCTGCGTAACTGAAACTTTATACCCCTTTGACAACATCGCCCCAGTCCCTCTACCCCATTCTCTGGCAACCACCATTCTCTGCTTCTATAAATTCAACTTGTTTAGATTTCACATATAAATGAGATCATACAGTATTTGTTTTTCTATGCTTAGGCTATTTCACTTTGCATAATATCCTCCAGATTGATCCATGTTATCACAAGTGACAGGATTTTCATTTTTAAGACTGAATAGTACTTCATTATATATAAATATATATATATATCATATATATTTATTTGTATATATACATTTATCATATATATTTATTTGTATATATACATACACATACCCCACATTTTCTTTATCCACTTATTCACTAATGGACACTTAGATTGATTCTGTATCTTGGATATTATGGATAATGCTGCAATGAACATAAGAATGCAGGTATCTCTTCCAAATACTGATGTCCCCAAGAGATTTTGTATTTCAAAACTAGGTATACATGCTTTAGCTTTGCTGCCAAAAATCCCACATACTTGAATATGATCATGTATATTTAAGACTAGAAGTGTATTTTATTTAAATTATTTCATATAAGCAATTTTTTTTTCCCACTGATATACTCTCCATGAAGTTTTATTTCTTGTCTCTATTTGATTATCGATTTGAACTTATCTGTCTTTGACATGCATTTCAGGAGAACGTCAAAAAGTCCTGAATTGGCTGTTGTCCTACAATCCTTTGTGGCTTCGAATTGGTCTAGAGGTAAGCATACATTTCAGGTTTCTAAAATAATATTTTTTATTATACACTTTTTGTAGAATAGACTCATTTTATTACAATGTGGTTTTACTTATAAAAGTTTAAAGTCATTAGGTTAGTTTGATTCATCTTTTAGTATAAAATGTAAGACCCATTAATAAATGCTTATTAGGTAAATAGACTATGCCATTATATATTATTACACCATATTATAATACAACATTTTACTGTACAGTCTCTTTAAACATAATTTGGTGCTGCATGTAATGACAACTATAGTAAACTCATTTTTGAAAATTTACAAATGAAAAGACAAGGCTGCTGTGTATACATTTTCTAATTTAAATTTCTTAAAATCCAGTGAGGTATGTATTATTATTTCCACTTCACTAACGAAACAGAAGCTTAGATGTTAAAGTGACTTGCCCTGGCCGGGCGTGGTGGCTCACGCTGTAATCCCAGCACTTTGGGAGACTGAGGTGAGCTGATCACGAGGTCAGGAGATCGAGACCATCCTGGCTAACATGGTGAAACCCTGTCTCTACTAAAAATACAAAAAAATTAGCCGAGCTTGGTGGCGGGCGCCTGTAGTCCCAGCTACTTGGGAGGCTGAGGCAGGAGAATGACGGGAACCCGGGAGGTGGAGCTTGCAGTTAGCTGAGATCACGCCACTGCGCTCCACCTGGGCCTGGGTGACACAGCGAGACTCCTTCTCAGAAAAAAAAAAAAAGTGACTTGCCCTATGCCAATTATTTGGTCAGGAGTTGAACCTATACCAGTCTGATGAAATAGTACTCATAAAAATGTCATCAGGATTTGCATTCTTTACATAGTACTTGGCACTGTAATATCTAGAATGTTGAAACCAACTGAATTAGATACTATTAATAATTGGCTGTTTAAAGACATTTTTATTACAAGTATCTTTTTTGCGTCCGTATTCTTTAGTCTTTTGCTAGTATGCTTTCACATTTTTTCTAGGTTTCTTACCTTCTCAATGTAGGGTCTCCCATTACTATTTCAGTTTATTCCAGGTTTTGGAGTAGAAGAGTCTTTGGGACCGAACAGGATCTTTGTAATAATCTGGCTTTTATATACCAATAAATTGAGGCCCAGAGAGAATAAATAATAAGCTTACTGTGGTTACACAGCCTTATGGTGTCATTGCTGGGATTTCTTATTTCAATTCCAGTGTCCTTTCCCTTTAAATGGTTGGCAAGTTACAGATCAACTAGCTCTACTTCACATATGAAAGAATTCTGGAACCTCAATTGAAATAGAGCCCCCCATATTTGGGACATAGCTTTTTTGTGGCAAAAATAAAATCAAGAACTTTGTGTGGAACCTTACAATGCTTTTTAAAACCTCTTGGATGTAATTTGTATCATCTCCACCCACATTCCATTGGCCAAAGCACGTTATGTAGCTAAGCACAAACTAGTTAGGAATGTATTAACCTCCCACAAGTCACAGCAAATTTATGGCAGGTGGTGGGGATGTGTAATCTTTTTACAGGTACCTTATTACTACACCCTAGGATTCTTTAAATAAATGTAGGTGAGGATTTTAAAAAAAAATTCAAAGGCCAAAAAAAGTAAATAAAGATAAATTCCTCTATTTTGGTAGGTAATAATTAATACTTTTCCATGCTTTAATCTTTATATTTTGTCAATGTAGGGTTGCAGAATTTGATTTTTTTAAAGTTTTTTCTAATTGCTTTAAAAATTATTAATAATAAGCATGCTAATGTTAAACTAATTTTATATTTAAATCGTTGATTATAAACAGACCTGTACTTTTCAAATTATCTTGGATGATTTGCAGATGTTTTCTACATTGATAACTACCATAAAAATTTGAATATTTAGGTTTCTGTTATAACTTCATGATGTACTTAATGGGACAGTTATAAATAAATTTGAACAACATGCCTATATTTGATAGTTCTTTAACTTAAATGAAAAAATTAAAATGGGAATGTTGCTCGTCAGATGATTAAGACTTATCTTAGTCCTGAGCTTTGTCTTTTTGCATTGCAAAGTATACCATATACAATAAGATATAAATAAATCATATATGCATAGTTTAAAGAAGTTATTTAGCAAATAACCATGTCATTTAGAAAGTAGAACGTTGCCAGTTCCTTAGGTTATGGTCTGCCATCCCTCAGTCACTTCCCTTTGTTTCTTAGAGATAGCGTAATTCTGACTTTGGCTTTAATTTATTTTCAGACAACTTATGGAGAACTCATATCTTTGGAAGATAACAGTGATGTCACAGGGTTGGCTATGTTTATTCTGAATCGCTTACTGTGGAATCCTGATATAGCAGCTGAGTATAGACACCCCACTGTTCCTCATCTGTATAGAGATGGTAAGTATCTCTGCCTCTCCTACATTCTCTCCACACTATACATGAATGGCTTATTGTCATTCTTCCTGTTTCTGTTTACATTTTCCTTTCTCAAAGAAACCAATCTAAATAAGTCTCTGCTTCTAGTACTCTCCCTTCCTAGACCCTCATTCCCCATTAATTCCTCCATCACTATTTATAATTCTATCTGTTGTCTCTACCCATCCTCTCCCCCCAGTAGGTTGTAAGTCCTATGGGGGTCATGTTTGTTGTAGTTTGGCACTGTATATCTAACACCTACGATGGTGCCTGCACGTAATAGGTGTTCATTAAATATTTGTTGAGTAAGACCAACTAAATCTCTTGATGCCTCTGTGCCTGTTTCCTCATCTGTGAATTGAAAATATTCAGTGGTGCATACTTGTCCCATAGAGTTATTGGGAGGATTAAATGGATTTATACACATAAAGCACTAAAAAAGGCACATGGTGTTTTATTTGTGTTTGCTACCCCACACTTTTTGTTTTACTAACACATTATCATTATTGTTATCATATTTTAAGATGAAACCTACCTTTCATAGATTAACTTGCTGTGCTTTTTTTGTACTTTATTTAAGGTCATGAAGAAGCTTTGTCCAAGTTTACATTGAAAAAGTTATTGTTGTTGGTCTGTTTTCTTGATTATGCTAAAATTTCCAGACTCATTGATCATGATCCTTGTCTCTTCTGTAAAGATGCCGAATTCAAGGTATGCTTTTCATTTTATGCTTTATATTTTATATTTCCTATTTATGACTTTTGCTTGCTTTTATGGTATGTTTTCTCTTTAGAAAAAAATTAGTTTTCCAAAGAATAATACTCAGGGGAGTAAAATAGGAATGCCTGTCTAGTGAGTCCCATCAGTAATTCTAACCATCCCTGATTTTTATTGGTTTACCTTTCATCAGCACATTATCATTACTCTTAATTTTGACTTGAAAATGGATTAAACTATGCTTCTGAAGATTTAATTTTTGAGAAAATTTCTTTCCTAATTTTGATGTAGTATATAATCAAGTTAATGCTAGTTTTTATAATGTATTATGAGCAACTTTTAGACAGATCTTAAGTTGGAAATATATATGAAATTTGCATTATTAATGTATAATATGAAACTGTTTATACTATTTATTTTATTTTTATATGTACAGAATGATTTAGAGGATATGTTTTTATTATAAGCAAAATTATAATATTGGAATATAATATCTGGAACTTATTTCTTTATAGGCTAGTAAAGAAATCCTTTTGGCTTTTTCACGAGATTTCCTAAGTGGTGAAGGTGACCTTTCCCGTCACCTTGGCTTATTGGGATTACCTGTTAACCATGTTCAGACACCATTTGATGAATTTGATTTTGCCGTTACAAATCTTGCTGTAGACTTGCAATGTGGAGTGCGCCTTGTGTACGTATAAGAAATAGAATTATTTTGCTTAATGGAATAGACTAACATTTTCTGGAAAATACTTGTTTTGTAATTATTCAATCTTGCTCTTTCATGTAGTACAATAAATTTAGTATTGAAAAAAATTGAGATTTTTTTTTTTTTTTCAGGGAAGTGATACATCAATGTTATGTCCAGAAACCTTGTCTCTTATCCACACCTTTTTTCCTGATGGCGTGTGACTAGGGCTCATGGATAATAATTACTGATGTCTCAGAATAGGAGTTGGGAAGACCATTAAACTAATTAAAATATCAAACATTGAAATAACACTTTTATTTTTTTTGAGACGGAGTCTCGCTCTATTGCCCAGTATGGAGGGCACTGGCAAGGTCTCCGCTCACTGCACGCCTGCCTCCTGGGTTCACGCCATTCTCCTGCCTCAGCCTCTGGAGTAGCTGGGACTGCAGGTGCCCGCCACCACGCCTAGCTAATTTTTTGTATTTTTAGTAGAGACAGGGTTTCACCGTGTTAGCCAAGATAGTCTCGATCTCCTGACCTCATGATCCGCCTGCCTTGGCCTCCCAAAGTTCTGGGATTACAGGCATGAGCCACCGTGCCTGGCCAAAATGATACTTTTTATTGACAGTGGTTTCATGAATTTTATATCATTTGAGACCATTTTTAGTAGTATGAACCTTGTTTTACATATGAGGAAAATAAGATGAAGTGGTAGAATAGATTGCCCAAGTTTTCCACAGTGGAATTGAGACATAAACTCATGAAATCTGACTTCAAATTACACAGTATTTCCTCAATAACAAACTGGAATGCTCAAAATTGGCTTTGGTATGTATGATGGATAGACAGTTTTGCTTAGAAGGAATGGCCTTTAGCATTTTGCCATGACTGGCCTCTTTAGGGTATCTGAGTTGGAGATACTCATTTTATTTCTAGGGAACTCTCCAAAATATATGTTACATCCTTATCAAGGAAGCACTTTTGGGGTCAAGGCAAGAGATTTCTTTAAAGCAATGAAAGTTTTTTTCTCTGTGTATTTAGGAAGTTGTTATGCCTCAAAACAGCTAGTTAAATGTTGACGTATGGGAAGCACAGATTTAATGGTCTTTATAAAATATCTCTGCTACGGTAAAACTTACCAACTCTTTAGCTGACACTGGTACATTTTTGTCAGATTTTAGATTGCTTATATTGTAGCTAAAATTAATTGCAGGCAGTCTTCATGTTAAAATTCATGTTGTCTAAAAACTCAACTGAATAGGAAAGAAGCTATTTGGATATACTTTTTAATTTCTTTGTTTCGACTAGAGATAACTTTAGAGTATAAACTAAAAAACCTTATATCCATGTTTCGTGGAGACCAATTGAAAGAACTGTGAATATTTAGAGAAATAGAACAGAAGAGAAAACTCTGGGGCATAAATGTTTTAAGATATTTGAAGAACTGTCTTATAATAAAAGGTGATTAAATTGTTTATTGCCAAGCAAAATAAGTATGCATGAACAATGAAAGTTTCAGGAAGATGAATGTGGGTTTGGTATAAAAACTTGCCAATATTCAGACGTGTCTTTAGCAAACAACCAGTTCACAGTGTTGGAAGGTTCAAGCAGAGGTCAGAGGACCGCTTGGCCAGAATGGAGGAATTCTTTGACATTTATGAGGACGAGATCCTAGATTTTTATGAATCCCTGGTTTTTGAAAAACAATTTACATGTCCCTTGCCTTCTTTTAGGCTAAATTTCCATGAACATTCTTTCCTTTCTGATCAGTATTCTCACAAGTTAATAGTCTTTTTACTGCAGCTTTGTCTCACTTTAGCAGTTCCATACGAGCTAAGATCATTTTGCTTAAAATATTTCACATAATTTTTTTTAGTTGGTTAATTTGTTTATTTAATAAATTCAAGCTACCACATCAATATTCTGGCCAATAGGAATTGTTTTTATACTTTTTCCACTTTCTAGGAGGAACAAGGATTGGTTTAATGTTCAGTGCTATATTTCCACAAAGAAAGCCCCCCTCTTTTTTTTTGAGACAGAGTCTCACTCTGTCACCCAGGCTGGCATGCAGTGGCACGATCTCGGCTCACTGCAGCTTCTGCCTCCTTGTTCAAGCGATTCTCCTGCCTCAGCTCCATGAGTAGCTGGGACTGTAGGCGTGCACCACCACACCTATTTAATTTTTGTATTTTCAGTGGAGACGGGGTTTCACCATGTTGGCCAGGCTGGTCTTGAACTCCTGACCTCAGGTGATCCACCCTCCTTGGCCTCCCAAAGTGCTGGGATTACAGGCGTGAGCCACCGTGCTGGCCAGAAAGCCCATTTTTATGCTTTTACATGAGTTACTGAGGATTCAGCACTGTTGGATGTTGATGTTATTTAGTCGGTTAGGAATTCTAAGTAGTTAAGAAATCGATCTTGTATAACCAAATTTCTGTTTTGACAAGTGTCAGCAAAATGACTGTTTTATAAATCTTTGAAGTCACTTGAGAATGCTTTGGGATGATTACTCTACTAATGCCATGGAAGATGGGTTGGTCTACAATTGATTGGATGGTTGGCCTAGAATTATCTTAAGTCTCTTTCTAGCCTTTAGAGACTATGGTTGTCTAAATCTACCAGCTTTTTGTTGAAGACAGAAATCAGTTGGGGCTTGCTTTTTCTGTCTTTGTTAGGTAGATACTCAAATATTTGTGTGTGTATATATACATACATATATATATATATATATATATATATATATATATAGGAATTACTGTGGAAACTAGCAAAACTGGATTTTAGTTCTCGTCTTAGTTTTGCCATTACCAGCTCTATGACCATAGGCAGTTCATTTAAGCTCTATGGGCCTTAGTTTCTTCATCTAACAATAAGTAATTGTGGGCTTTACCATGATAACTGAAATAAGAAAATAAAGCACTTGCTTGATGTGTACAATATAGTACATCCCAATAAATGTGCTTCCTCTCTGCTCTACATCCCTCTCCTCTCTTTTCTGTCCTTTCCTTTCTTCTTTCTCTTCTCTGTAGAGCCCTATTATTTTGTTCATATGTGCATTTATGTATGTATGTCTTATTTTCTTATTATCTGTTCACACACTTCAATCCCAAACTTAAAATAAGAACTCTACTTGCCGACTATGAAACAACAGAGTTTTGAGATAGTTTTTTGAAGTCTTTCTGATCATAAAGCCCTGTAACTCTTGGGATTTATGTGGGAAATAACTATATTTCAGTGAAGGGTTTTTTCATATATGTTTTTATAATAAGTTCATCTGAACATTTTATTACTGCCAGGCGAACCGTGGAACTTCTCACACAGAACTGGGACCTCTCAAAGAAACTCAGGATTCCGGCAATAAGTCGTCTTCAAAAGATGCACAATGTTGACATTGTTCTTCAAGTTCTTAAATCACGAGGAATTGAATTAAGTGATGAGCATGGTAAAAACTGAGTAGAGGTAAAACTTATTCTCCTCACTGAATATTGATATGTGCGTACATTATGCTAATGGACAACCTTTTCTTTTATAGGAAATACAATTCTATCTAAGGATATTGTGGATAGGCACAGAGAAAAAACTCTCAGGTTGCTTTGGAAAATAGCGTTTGCTTTTCAGGTATTATACATTTGGTACATCTTGTACTTTTTATCAATTTTGATTACTGATTTATAAAAACAATTTGAATCTAATAAAGAATTACGACAACAACCGTCATTTAATAAGGTTTATTTTGCCCCAGTAACTGTGATAAATGCTATATATATATATATTTTTTTTTTAATCTAATCTTCACCACACCTGCAAAGTAGGTGTTATGTCTACCTCTCAGATGAGGAAACTGAAACTACAGTTTACATCATTGATAAATCCCATGTGGCCCAAATCCCATGTTCTTAAACACTGAACATTTTATCACTTCAGTGTAGATGGTGTTTGCCTTTGGGGAAAAAAAAGCGACTGTTTTGTACTAAAATATCCATTTCAAGCACTTTATTTTCTTTGATTTTTTTAACTTTCTGGTTTAAAAAATCTACAGTTTCTCTTAAATAGAAGACAATTACTTTGATTTCTGTGGGTTAAAAATAATCTATGGAAAATATGAAGGTATTTATCTTTTTTTGTGTTTGTTTTAGGTGGATATTTCCCTTAACTTAGATCAATTAAAGGAAGAAATTGCCTTTCTAAAACACACAAAGGGTATAAAGAAAACAGTATCTCTACTATCATGCCATTATGATGATCTTATTAATAAGAAAAAAGGCAAAAGGGATAGTGATTCCTTTGAACAATATAGTGAAAACATAAAGTTATTGATGGATTGGGTAAATGCTGTTTGTTCCTTCTATAATAAAAAGGTAAGTTTCTTTGTTTTTTGTTTTAACCCAATATATTTTAATAAATTTTGATGCAAGTCACTTAAACTTAATGCCTGAAGTCTTTTCTTTAATTTCTTTTTTTTTTGTTTTTTTTGTTTTTTTTTTTGAAACGGAGTCTCGCTGTCGCCCAGGCTGGAGTGCAGTGGGCGATCTTGGCTCACTGTAGGCTCCGCCTCCTGGGGTTCACGCCATTCTCCTGCCTCAGCCTCCTGAGTAGCTGGGGCTACAGGCGCCCGCCACCTCGCCCGGCTAATTTTTTGTATTTTTAGTAGAGACAGGGTTTCCCTGTGTTAGCCAGGATGGTCTCGATCTCCTGACCTCGTGATCCGCCTGCCTCAGCCTCCCAAAGTGCTGGGATTACAGGCGTGAGCCACCGCGCCAGGCCCTTTTCTTGAATTTCTTAGTTCATCTGTGTAAGCAAACTTTCCCTCAAATGAGTGAATGTATTATCATACACTGTATTTCATCTAATCTGTCACCAATTGTGTGATACGTGATAATTTTATCACTAAGAAAAGAAAAATATGCCCTAGATGGAAGTCTTAGTAGAAGATGCTTGCGTAGAACTGGGACATAAAAGAATCATATCATTATTATAAAGGTCAATTCAAATAAGCCCACATTCAGAAAGGGACAACTAAGAACTTACCACTAGATAGAGGAAGAAGAACAAAATTTGAGTCTCTCTATAATCGTTTGTTAGGTTGACACTGAATTTCTGTATGAAGTATACTTCTTAGCGTAAATATATGAAAAAAATTTCCCCTAAACACGTGGATAAACTATCTGGTAACAAATACAAGACAGAAACAGTGATACACGGCATGTGTAGCTAAATATGGTAAGCCTTGCAATATGGTTATACCAAGAAGTTATTAGTACAAAAATTGTTAAACATATGGATAATCTTCTATGTTTTAACTAAATACTAGAGAGCCAAAGTTGATCATCGGTATTAATTAATTCCATATTTGGAATTTGCATACTAGCTAAAATTTCTTTTTGATGCCAAAATTAGTAGTTGCAGTATTTTGTGGTCATTTATTGACGTGTGTGAATGCCTAGGCCCTCATTGCCAGCTGATGTCAAACAAAGTGGTGCTCTTTTTGTTTCAGCTCTTATACTGTAAACAAGCATCCTTTTCAGGACCCATTTAGCATTGTGCTTTTTTGCATTTTTTGTGCTGTTTGTTGGTGAGTTCCCTGTTTAAAATGGCTTTCAAGTGTAGTAATGAAGCCCTATTCAAGTGTAGTAATGAAGCCCTGTCTAGTGTCCTTAGGAGAACACTGTGATGTGCCATATACAGAAAATATATGCGTTAACTAATTTTAATGCAGGCATGAATTATAATGCTGTTGGCCATGAGTTAGTGTTATTGAATCAGAAACACCTGTAAAACAAGGTTATGTGTGGATTGGTTGATAAACATATTATAACCAGAGGCTCACAGGACACTAACCTTATATTTCTCCTCTATGCAATGGTTCAATATTCACAAATATAGTTTTCACAAATAACGAGAATCCACTCATTGCTTGTTGTTGTAGTTTCCTAAGACTACCATAGCAAATTACAACAAACTAGGTGGCTTAAAGTAGAAATTTATTCTCTCACAGTTCCAGAGGTTAGAAGTCCGAAATCAAGGTGTTGGATGTGCCATGCTCTCACATAAGGTTCTAGGGGATACTCTGTTTAATTTTTTTCTTTTAAATTTTAGAGTTTACCAGTCAAACTTGCCATTACTTGCCTTGTAGATTTGTCACTCCAGTCTCTGCCTTTATCATTCACAGGTATTCTGCAAACCATTATGTCTATATTGCTTTCTAAATGTGGTTGTTTTTCTGGCATTTTCAATCAGGTGGAGAATTTTACAGTGTCTTTCTCAGACGGCCGTGTGTTATGTTACCTGATCCACCATTACCATCCTTGCTATGTGCCATTTGACGCTATATGTCAGCGTACTACTCAAACTGTGGAATGTACGCAAACTGGTTCAGTGGTATTAAATTCATCATCTGAATCTGATGACAGTTCTCTGGATATGTCACTTAAAGCATTTGATCATGGTTAGTCCCTTTTTGTTACTTTTCCAGTTTTTTGCCATGTTTGATTTGAAGCTATGGCTAATTTCTCCTTTCCTCCTGCATAATAGAAAATACTTCAGAGCTGTACAAAGAGCTCCTAGAAAATGAAAAGAAAAATTTTCACTTGGTCAGGTCTGCAGTTAGAGACCTTGGTGGAATACCTGCTATGATTAATCATTCAGATATGTCAAATACAATTCCAGATGAAAAGGTAAGTGAAAGAAGAGTTTCTTAATTATTAATTCAATAATAAAGTCTCAGAAGATGATAGTAAGTACTGTATTCTCTGTTGATATTCTGTTTTTGTCTTTTGTGGGTTTTTTTTAGGTGGTTATTACCTATTTGTCATTTCTTTGTGCAAGGCTTTTGGATCTTCGTAAAGAAATAAGAGCTGCTCGACTCATACAAACAACATGGAGAAAATATAAACTAAAAACAGATCTCAAACGCCATCAGGTACTCCTAAAATATGAAACTACTATAGTGTGAATTATACTTTAGCAGATATCAGTTGATTGATTTTTGATATGATTTTACATTTTACGGATGTATGGCATTATTAAGATAAATTTAATAATTGTGTATATGTATTTTGGGTTGGGGAGGTATAAGTATTTCTCCCTAATTGCTAATATTCCCTTCATTTGATGTATCTTCCAGTCTCTGTCCACCCCTTCACTTAGTCTGTTCCAGGGGAAGAGGAATAACTTAATCTGCTTTTTAAATTTATGAGGAATACATAGGGATGCTTGACTCAGCTCTTCCTTTCCTCCTATTGGAATCTAACCTGCCTCTGGAGAGCAGGAGCTTTCCATTAATTTTTTATTCTGTGCTGTATGAGGCTTGACCTCAACTAGTGCTGCCTGGGCCTGGGCATCAAGTGTCTGATTTTGTGATTTAACTAGTAAGCTTAGTTTGTTTGCCATGAAGCTGGCTTCTACTTTATCCTTTATTAGTTTTAAAAGTGGTATTTTGGTTTCTGCTATTAATTTTTCAAAATGTTAGGATCTGGGCATGAGAATAGAGATGTTATTTATTGTTTCCCTTTGTGACCCCAACAGTACAAAAATTACATTAATGTAAAAAATTTTTTTCTTAAGTTCTGAGAAAATTGTTATTTTTAATAATCTAAGAAATGATCTACTTGATCAAGTTAAACAAACTGTTTCAATCTTTTTGTCTCCCTATTCCATCTACTAACTAATATTGTATTTATTTATTTGGAAAACCAAAAAAAAAAAAAACAAGCATCCATGCCTAGTAAAATTTATCATAAATATTTCAGAAATACATTCCACCCAATATTCCTTCTCAACTTTGAAATATAATGCATCTATGATAAAGTTCTTGGTAGCTGTGTAAAACAGCTAAATTTTGACAACTTTCAAACACAATATGTGTTTTTTCATTTCACACCAGACTTGGAAATAAGACTAATTGAAATAATTTTCTTTTCCCCTACTCAAACTCTTCATAGTAAAGTTTGGGAAATAGGCAGGGTCTTAACACTCACAAATGGTCTTTTCTGCTACTATATATGCTCTGTGCCATATAGTGCCCCTAAACTCAGGATCTGCCTCCCTGCCTACATATCACTTGGAGAATAACTTCCTGAAAACTTTCCCAAAGCAGTTCCCCTAGAAGCTTCCAGTACTTCTAGGGGAATTGGAAGAGTTCAGGAAAGTGTCTCCCCTGGCCAGTCCTCAAGCTATTTGATTCACCCATTGTATATTGCATTAAATGAGAGTTTTAGAATTACAAGAGATAGATATATATGTATTCTGCTTTTATTTTCTGCTCAAGATAGCCTTGTATTAATCAGATTTTTTTTTTTCTTTTGGAGACAAGGTCTCACTCTGTCACCCAGGCAGGAGTGCAATAGCGCGATCTTGGCTCACTTCAGATTTTTCCTCTTGGGTTCAAGCCATTCTTGTGCCTCAGCCTCCTGAGTAGTTGGGATTATAGGTGCATGCCACCACGCCCAGCTAATTTTTGTATTTTTTGTAGAGACAGGATTTCACCCCATTGCCTAGGCTGGTCTTAAACTCCTGGCCTCAAGTGATCTGCCTGACTCTGTCTCCCACAGTGTTGGGAATACATGCATGAGCCACTGCACCTGGCCTTAGTCTGATATTAACTGTACAATTTTCTTAGCTTTTTGCTAGTGAGATCCCTTTTCTTGATTTATTTCCTTAATGCAAATAGAAGTTTCCATTTTTTTGAAGGACTAAATTAAGAGAAATTTCTATACTTAATGGTGAAACTTCTTGGACCCAGTCAGACCATTCTTCTCTCCTTTTTCTTGGTGCCCATGCTCCCTCTTTTATACAGTTACCTCACATCCAATTATATGTTTCCATTTTCTATTTAGAACATTAAGCAGCAGGCTCCCTATGTGATTGCAAGCTACTAAACATATTAACTTGAGATAGCTATTTTTCAGGTTTTATATTTTGCTTTTATGTTATAATTCATATAAATCTATTAATAATGGAGTGGCTCAAACTTTTATAGTGACAAAGAAACTTTGTCAAGTAGCTAAAATTACCTGATGAACTATTGAAGCATCCCCTGGTACATTACAGCTCTCAGTTCTTCCTGTCAACAAATAGACATAAACTCCAAAGCAAAAGAAGTCCTAGAATTTGGCCCTATATATATGAGGCAAGATAAAAGAAATAAGCTGGTACCTGGCTGACTCAACAACAGTCTGATTAAAAAGGGTCAGTGACCATAGGCATGGAAACTTTTATCATCAGTATATGTAATTTTCAAATACTTGTGAAATTTGATAATATATTTGCCTCTTCTAATTTATTTACTTTCCATCTTTAAATTCTCTAATGGCATGTAAAGTTGTATTTTAGTTCTATAGAGATGATCTAAAAACTGAGATAAGTTACAATTTACTTTAGTCTATTTTGTCCATGAATGCCCTGACCCTTACAACTTTTGTCTCAAATGCAATATACTTCTGAACTGCAACATTTGAAAATTTTATTTATTTGTGTATTTATTTATTTACTCTAACAGGGGTGTGCTTTTAACTTGAGCCTCTACAGTCCTAAAGGCCATAGGTTTCACAAGGGCATTGATAATGGTGTTAGATGACTTAATCAACTTGTGATACACATAATTCCCCTAGCCCGATTTTAGAATTGCCTACTCTTTCTCCCCAGAGGAATGATCCAATATATAGCCCTTACCATTCCTTAGCACTTATGTTTCAATCTATTGGTCACCTTTTTTATACGTAAAAATAACAGTTTGATTATTTCCATAGTTGTTTCCCCTATTGCACAATTTTCATGCACAGATACCAACCACTGATTGTTATTAATTAATAATTGGAATTATAGCTAATCTCTGTGTAGAGCCTACCCTTGCATGGAGGACTGTCCCAGACAGCAACACAAAAAGCTGCCAGACATCCCTGCCATAAGTTATTCCTTCCCACCAGAGGAAATAGTTCATTTTCTAGTCTCCAATTCCAGTGAAGTAAATTGAGAAATCTAGTGTTGGACAGTATAGCAAAGTTACTTTAAAGCCAAACTGCCTGATTCGTATCCTGGCTATATTGCCAATAAACTAACAAGCTACTTGACCTCAATGCCTCAGTTTTCTACTGATCATAAGAGTAGTATTTGCTCATTTGTTCTTATGGTGGTGGTTGTGAGATTTAAATGGATTGTTCATGAAATGTTCAGAATGGTGCTGGACGTAGAATATGTTATTATTTACAGCAATTTATTATCAGAAGTAACAAATAGAGATATGGGGGGTATTGTCCTCTAACATAACTAGGGAGCTGGCTCCTCTTTGACCACAAGTGTTGGGCATCTCAGATACCACTTCTCATAACCCAAACTATACTCTTTCTCTTGAGCTTGTATGACCTAAGGCCACAATGTATTCTGTGCTAAAGTAGGAGGTATTTTGTTTCTCCCCTTTAGTGTTTTGCTTTGTTCAAATTGTTACAATTCTCTAACACATTGTTTTTTTCATACAATCCTCCCCTGTCCTAAAAGTTAATCATGAATTCAGTGAACCCGAATCTGAGAAGCATACCACATTACGCTTCAAATGGCCTTTATCTTGATTACTGAGGATCTGTGATAGATCAAACATGTCTGATCTTTATCTTAGACTATTTCTTAGGAATCTTTGTTTCATCATACGAATATATGTGCAAGCCCACCTATCAGCACTTTCGACATGCCTGGAATTATCAGTATTCCAAAGATGAACACAAGAAGTGTAGGGGTGTTTTATTTCCAGTATCAATTTGATTGGTGTTTAACATGATTATCTTACAAAGAATAATTTAAGGTCTTAAGTGAGTGTTTAATTTACATTTGCTGACTTTTTTATTTTAGGAGACAGATAAAGCTGCAAGAATTATTCAATCAGCTGTAATCAATTTTCTAGCAAAACAAAGATTGAGAAAAAGAGTTAATGCAGCACTCGTCATTCAGAAATATTGGCGAAGAGTCTTAGCACAGAGAAAATTATTAATGTTAAAAAAGGAAAAGCTGGAAAAAGTTCAAAATAAAGTAGCATCACTTATTCAGGTATAGTATCCTGGACTAATTTTTGAATTTACAAAATTTTAATGACCTTTTTAAGTAAGAAGGCAAAATGTGATGAAGTTTTCAATGATTATATTTTAGGATTCTTTATCTAATACTTAATTTAACAAATATTTACTACCTGAAAAGCTCGTTATGGTGTTCAGCAGAAGGCTGGAACATAATTGAAATGCATTTGCTCTGAAAAAGCAAACATTCTAATTCTGTACCTGTTGCTATCTTCCTTGTTGCATCTTCTACTCTGTGGGACATGCTGGCCTACTGAACCATTCTACTTTGTAGATCCACATAACCAACCAGGGTCTTTTTTATCTTTGGTTTGAGTCCTGGAAACTTCTCTCTGGGACAGCCGTACACATTTTTCTCTCTACTCCACTCAGTTGGCATGTAACGGAAATAGTACTTATAATTAGTCTATAGAATACCTATATTATTTTTCTTTTTAGGAAAAAATATATAATATTGACTTAATATAGTCTTTACATCTATGTAAATTAGTTTTTTATATTAAATTATATTTTAATAACATGAGAGATGTGCATTATTTAAATTTACTATTTGTAAATGCCATTGAAGCTTCACCCCATCCATGTATCTGATTTATGAATTTGAAAGTTTTTGTGTCTGGCTACCATTATTGATAAATGAGGGGTTCTCTGACTTAAATAATTGTCTTTTTTTTTAAATAATTGTCTTTTTTAACCTTTTTTTAACATGTAAAATATTACACATAGAAAATTACCCAAAATAAAAATATAGAGCCTAATGATTTTTCACAAAATAAATACCAATGTAAAACCACCTAGGCCAAGAAATAGAATATTGCCAGTGTAGCAAAAGGCATTTTTCAATTAACTCTCCCGTCCCAGCTCAAGCTAACCATTATGCTAATCATGCCATTTTCCTAAGTGTTTTCTTTAAACACAATAATTTAGTTTTGCTTACTTTTTGAATTGTTACAGGTGAGTTCAAACCATATAAATTCTTTGATTTGATATTACTACATTTTTTGAGATTTATCAGCATTGAGTATAGCCGTGGTTTAATTTTTTTATTTCATATTCTGCACTATACTTAATCTGTTCTATTTTTGATGAACATTTGGCTTTCCAGTTTTGAGCTATTATGATTAAAGGTATTATGAACATGTCTTTTGGTGTGAAATGTATTCATTCTCTTCAATTGTACCAGAAGTACAATTGTTCTTAAGGCATATAGGCAGACCTCGTTTTATTGCTCTTTGCATTATTGTGCTTTGCAGCTATGGAGTGTTTTACGAGCTGAAAGTTTGTGGCAACCCTGTGTTAAGCAAGTCTGCAACACTTTTTCCAACAGGATATGCTCACTTTGTGTTTGTGTCATATTTTGGTAATTCTCACAATATTTCAAACTTTTTCAATTAGTACTACATCTATTATGGTAATGTGAGATTAATGATCTTTGATAGGAAGTGTGAGTGGTCTAGATAGAAGATGAAACCAGCCACAACATTCCCATAAGCCAAAGCCTAATCCAGAGAAGGCCCAAACTCTATTCAGTTCTACAAAGGCTGACAGAAATAAGGAAGCTGCAAAAATTTTGAAGCTAGCAGAGAATGGTTCATGAGATTTAAGGAAATAAGCTGTTCCCATAACATAAAAGTACAAGATAAAGCAGCAAGTGCTGATGTAGAAGCTGCAGCAAGTTATCCAGAAGATCTAGCTAAGATCATTAATAAAAGTGGCTACACTAAACAAAAGTTTTCAATCTAGACAAAACAGACTTCTATTAAAAGAAGATGCCATCTAGGACTTTTGCATCTAGAAAGGGGAAATCAATTTCTAGCTTCAAAGAGTCAAAGGAGAGTTTTACTCTCTTATTAGGGGCTAATGCAACTGGTGACTTTAAGTTGAAGCCAATGCTTATTTATCCTTCTGAAAATCCTAGGACCCTTAAGAATTATGCTAAATATACTCTGACTGTACACTATAAATGGAACAACAAAGTCTGGATAACAGCACATTTGTTTATAGCAGGGTTTACTGATTATTCTAAGTCTGTTGTTGAGACCTACTACACAGAAGATTCCTTTTAAAATATTACTGTTAATTGACAGTGCACCTGGTCATGGACATGGACAAGGAGAGAAATGTTGTCTTCATGCCTGCTAACACAACATCCATTCTGTAGTCCATGGATAAAAATTTGAGTTTTAAGTTGTATTATTTAAGAAACACATTTTTGTAAGGCTATGGCTGCAATATATAGTGATTCCTTTGATGGATCTGCGTAAATTGAAAACCTTCTGGAAAGGATTCATCATTTTAGGTGCCATCATAAACATTCATGATCATAGGAGGAGGTTAAAATATCAACATTAACAGGAGTTTGGAACAAGTTGATTCCAACCAACTTTTATGGATGTCTTTGATGGGTTAAAGATTTCATTGGAGGAAGTAACTGCAGCTGTGGTAGAAATATCAAGAGAACTAGAATTAGAAGTGGTGCCTGAAGGTGTGCTGAATTGCAGCAATCTCATGATATAAGTTGAACAGATGAGGAGTTGCTTCTTACAGATAAGCAAACAAAGTAGTTTCTTGAAATGGGATCTACTCCTGGTAGCCAAGTGTGGTAGCTCATTCCTATAATCTCAACAACTTGGGAGGCTGAGGTGGGAGGATGGCTTGAGGCTAGGAGTTCGAGATCAGCCTGGGCAACAAAGTGAGACCCCATTTAAAAATAAAAATAAGCTGGGCATGATGGCTCATGCCTGTAATCCCAAGCGCTTTGGGAGGCTGAGGCAGGCAGATCACATGACGTCAGGAGTTCGAGACCAGGCCGGCCAACGTGGAGAAACCCCATCTCCACTAAAAATACAGAAATTAGCCAGGCATGGAGGTGCATGCCTGTAATCCCAGCTACTTGGGAGGCTGAGGCAGGAGAATCCCTTGAACCTGGGAGGCGGGTGTTGCAGTGAGCCGAGATCACGTCATTGCACTTCAGCCTGGGTGACAGAGCGAGACTCCATCTCAAAAATAAAAAAAAAAAAAAAATAACTAGCCAAGTGTGGCGGCACACATCCATAGTCCCAGCTACTCAGGAGGCTGAGGTGGGAGGATCCCTTGAGCCTGGAAATTCAAGGCAGCAGTGAGCCATTATTGCACCACTGCACTCCAGCCTGGGTGACACAGTGAGACCCTAACTGTTTAAAAAAGAAAATCTACTTTTTGTAAAATTTAAAACAGTATATAAATTTAGTTGACAAAGCAGCAGCAGGCTTTGAGAGGATTGACCCCAATTTTAAAAGAATCTCTACTTTGGGTAAAATGCTAATAAGTGGCATTGTATGCTATGGAGCAATCTTTTCTGAATAAGGAGTCAATCAATGCGGTAAACTTCATTGTTGTCTTATTTTTAAAAGATTGCCAAAGCTACCTACAATAACTACCATTCTGATCAGTCAGCAGCCACCAACATTAGGGTAAGACCCTCCACTAGCAAAAAGATGACAATTTGCTGAAGGCTTACATGGTTCTTAGCATTTTTTAGCAGTTTAGTATTTTTAAATTTAGGTATGTACATTGTAATTTTTTAGACATAATGCTTTTGCACACTTAATAGACTGCGGTATAGTGTAAAGATGACTTCGGTATGTATTGGGAAACCAAAAAAATTGTGTGACTCACTTTATTGTAATATTTGCTTTATTGTGGTGGTCTGGAACTGAACCTGCAATATCTTTGAGATATGCCTGTATATATTTCAACTTTAGTAGACACTGTCCAAGAGTTTTTTAAAGTACTTGTAAAGATTTAAAACCCACCAGGTGTTTATGACCATTCACATGACTCCATGTCTACATTAACTTTTGGAAATTATCTTTTTAATTTTAGCCATTCTGGTGATTGTGTAGTAGTATTCAGAGTAGTTTTAATTTGATTTTTCTTCATTAATGATGTTGAACAACTTTTCCATTTTGGAAATCTTTTGTGAAGTATTATTTTGAGCATCTTTTAAAACTGTTGCCTTCTTGTGGATTTATAAAAGAGCTTTATACTATGATTGTTATTAGGCCTCTATTTGATGTGTGTGTTGTATCTTCTCCCAAGCTATAACTTACTGTTTTATATCTTACTAATGAAATTTCTTGTTTTTCTTTTATTGTTAGTATTTTTTGTGTATTATATAATGTGTTTCTTTATCTTCTTTATCGTTAGGCCTTGTAGATGTATGCCTATGTTATACTCTACAAGCACTAATGTTTTGTCTGCCTCAGTTTGATCTCACCTAAAATTAATTTTTAGATGATTTGTTTTAGAGGACATTTAAAAAATATATGGATATCCAGTTGTTTCAGTGTGTTTTGCTGAAATGACCATCCTTGTCCTGTTGCCATGCTACCTTCAGTATACATTGTATATTCTTTTTTTGTTTCTTCTACTTCTATTTTAGGTTCTGGGGATATATGAGCAGATATGTTACATGGGTAAATTGCATGTCACTAAGCCTTAGTGTACAAATGATCCTGTCACCCATGTATTGAGCATAGTACCTGATAACCTTCCAACCCACACTTCCCTCTGGCTCGCCCTCATCAAGCAGTCCCAGTGTCTGTTGTTCCCATCTTTGTGTCCGTATGTATTCAGTGTTTAGCTCCCACTTATAAGTGAGAATATGTGATATTTGGTTTTCTGTTCCTGTGTTACTTCACTTAGGATAACGGCCTCCAGCTACATGCACATTACTGCAAAGGACATAATTTTTTTTATGGCTGCGTAGTATTCCATGGTGCTTATGTGTTACATTTCCTTTTTTTGAAAATTACTCTTTATTTTAGGTTTAGGGGTACATGTGCAGGTTTGTTATATGAATTCCCAAAATTTGAGTCAGGTCTCAGTTAATTTAGAAAGTTTATTTTGCCAAAGTTGAGGATGTGCACCCATTACACTGCATCAGGAAGTCCTGACATGTGCCCAAGGCAGTCGGGGCACAGCTTGGTTTTATACATTTTAGGGAGACATGAGACATCAATCAATATATGTGAGAAGTATATTGGTTTAGTCTGGAAAATCAGGATAACTTTAAACAAAGGCAGGAAGACCCAAAGCAGGGAGGGGGGCTTCCAGGTCAGCTAGGTGAGAGACAAACAGTTGCATTCTTTCAAATTTCTGATTAGCCTTTCCAAAGGAGGCATCAGATATGCATTTACCTCAGTGAGCACAGGGATAGCTGAATAGAATGGAAGACAAGTTTGCCCTAAACAGTTTCCAGCTTGAGTTTTTCTTTAAGCTTAGTGATTTGGGGGGCCCAATTTATTTTTCTTTCACAGTTATATAGGTAGACTTGTGTCATGGGGGTTTGTTGTACAGATTATTTTGTCACTCAAGTGTTAAGCCTAGTACCCATTAGTTATTTTTCCTGATCCTTTCCCTCCTCCCACCCCTCACCCTCCAATAGGCCCCAGTGTGTGTTGTTTCCCTCTGTGTGTCCATGTTTTCTCATCATTTAGCTCCCACTCATAAGTGAGAACATGCAGTATTTGGTTTTCTGTTCTCATGTTAGTTTGCTAAGGATAATGGCCTCCAGCTCCATCCATGTCCCTGCAAAGGACATGATTTCATTCTTTCTTGTGGCTGCATAGTATTCCATGGTATGTATGTACCTCATTTTCTTTATCCAGACTGTCATTGATGGACATTTAGGTTGATTCCATGTCTTTGCTATTGTGAATATTGCTTCAGTGAACATCATGCATGCTTCTTTATGATTGAACAATTTATATTCCTGTGGGTAAATACCCATTAATGGGATTGCTGGGTTGAATGGTATTTCTGCTTTTAGGTCTTTGAGGAATCACCACACTGTCTTCCACAATGGTTGAGCTAATTTATACTGCCACCAACAGTGTATAAGCATTCTTTTTTCTCTACAACCTCACTAGCATCTGACTTTTTGACTTTTTAGTAATAGCCATTATGATTGATGTGAGATAGTATCTTATTGTGGTTTTGATTTGCATTTCTCTTTCAGTGATGTTGTCCTTTTTCCATATGATTGTTGGCTGCATGTATGTCTCCAGTGTGTGTGTACCACATTTTCTTTATCCAGTCCACTGTTGATGGACGTCTTGGTTGATTCCATTCTTTGCTATTGTGAATTAGTTCTGCGATGAACATATGAATCCATGTGTCTTTTTGGTAGAATGGTTTATTTTCCTTTGGGTATATACCCCGTAGTGGGTTTGCTGGATCAAATGGAAGTTCTGTTTTAAGTTCTTTGAGAAATCTCCAAATTGATTTTCACAGTAGCTGAACTAATTTACATTTCCACCAGGAGTATATAAGTGTTCTCTTTTCTCTGTAACCTTGCCAGCATCTGTTTTTGACTTTTTAAAAACAGCCATCTTGACAGGTAAGATGGTATCACTGTGGTTCTGATTTGCATTTTTCTGATGTTTAGTGATGATGGGCATTTTTTCATAGATTTGTGGGCCGCATGTGTGTCTTCCTTTAAGAGGTGTGTATGTCCTTTGCCCATTTTTTCGTGGGGTTGTTTTTTTGTTTTTTGAATTAAGTTCCTTATAGATACTGGATATTAGACCTTTGTTAGATACATTATTCACAAATATTTTCTCTCGTTCTGTAGGTTATCAGTTTATTCTGTTGATAGTTTATTTTGCTGCACAGAATCTCTTTAGTTTAATTAGGTCCCATTTGTCAATTATGGTTTTCGTTGCAATTGCTTTTGGGGACTTTGTTATAAATTCTTTCCCAAGCCTGATATCCGGAGTGGTATTTCCTAGGTTTTCTTCTAGGGTTTTTATTGGTTTGGGTCTTACATTTAAGTCTTTAATCCATCTTGAGTTAATTTTTTGTATGTGGTGAAAGGAAAGGGTCCAATTTTAATCTTCTGCACTGACCGTTTATTGAATAGCATATCCTTTCCCCATTGTTTGTTATTGTCAACTATGTCAAAGATCAGGTGGTTTTAGGTATGTGGCTTTATTTCTGGGTTCTCTACCCTGTTCTATTTGTGTAGTAGACATCAACTATTCTTATATGTGTGATTCTGTTTCTAGTATTTCTTTCTATTCAATTGGTCCATTTGTCTATCTTTGAGCCTCGCAGTGTAGCAGTAGGTGAAATCTGGATATCTAGTAGGTAAATCCTCCTTCTTTGTTAGTGATTTGCACATAATTTCTCCCAATCTGCCACTTGTCTTTTTATTCTTGTGACAGGGCTTTTTGTTCAGCAGAAGTATTTCATTTTGATGGAATCTAGTTATCACTTTTCTTCTTTTATGGATTATGCTTTTAGCATCATATCAAAGTACTCTAAAAGTTTTATAATTTTTCATTCTAAATTTTGACCTATGATGTATTTTGTGTTAGTTCTCCTCGAAGGTAAGGGTTAGGTCAGTGTTCACTTTTTTTATATATACATGTCCAGTTATTCCAACACTATTTGCTGTAAAAAACTATTCTTTCCACATTGAAATATCTTTGCACCTTTGTCATAAATCAGTTGGTCATATGTGTGTTGATCTTCTGGACTGTATTCAGTTTCATTAATACATGTGTCTATACCTTCATCAATACCACAGTTTCTTGATTACTGCAGCTTTATAGTAAGCCTTAATGGATATTGTGATTCTTCCAATTTTTTTCTTTTTTCAAAATGAGTTGGAATTTTCTAGCTGCTTTGTCTTTCCATTTAAGTTTTAGGTTAGTTTTTCTATGTCCTCAAAAAATACTGTCAAATTTTGATTGAAATTGCATCACATTTACAGATATTTTGAGGTGCGCTGACAACTTTACTATGTTGATTATTCTGATTCATAAAGGTGATATATATCTCCATTTATTTAGATCTTTCAGTTGTTCACCATCAGCTTTTTGTTAGATTCCTACCTCAGTATCTTATTTTATTTTGGAGCTATTATAAATAGTATTGCTTTTTAATTTCAGTTCCCATTTGTTTCTTTTTTATAAACATTCATCCTTATGTGTTAACCCTTTAACATATAAAAGGGTTAACTATTAATCCTGTTAAAAAAAACTCACTTATTTCTATGAAGTTTTTATGTTTGTTTTTGTTTTAGATTCTTTGAGATTTTCTACATAGACAGTCATGTTGTCTGCCTTTCTTTCCAATCTAAATATTCTTTCTATTTTTTATTTCTCCCACTTATTTTATTGGCTAAGAATTCCAGTATGATGCTAAATAGGAGTGCCTTGTTCTAAGAATTCCAGTATGATGCTAAATATCTTTGCCTTGTTCACGCATTAAGTATTATATAAGCTGTCGTTTTCTTGTAGATGCCCTTTATCAGGTTGAAGGAGTCTCTGTTTCTTAGCTTACTGAGAGTTTTATCACATATAGATTTGGGTTTCATTAAATAACTTTTTCTGCTTCAATGGATATATTAACATTTATTGGATTTCTAATCTTGCAGTGAACTTATATTCCAAGGATAAAATTCAAATATTAGTTTATGTATTTTTCATATGCATTGATATTTTGTTAATTCCACCTGCTAGTATTTTATTGAAGAGTTTTGCATCTGTGTAATGAGTTGACAAGTTTCAGCATTCTTTTATGTTTTCTGGAAGAGATTGTTGACATTTAGTATTATCTTGTCTTTAATTATTTTATAGAACTCACCAGTGATACCATCTTAGAGTGGAAATTTCTATTTTATTTTATTTTTTTCCTCTTTTTTTACTTGACATAATTGTGCATATTCATAAAGCCCATAGTGATGTTTTGATACATATACTGTATAGTGATCACATTAGGACAATTAGCATATTCATCATCTCAAACATTCTTCTCTGGACTTTTTTTGTTGTTTTTTTTTTTTTTGGAGACAGGGTCTTGCTCTGTCACCCAGGCTAGAGTGCAGTGGTGCAAACACGGCTCACTGCAGCCTCAATCTCCTAGGCTCAAGCCATCATCCCACCTCAGCCTCCCAAGTAGCTGAGACTACAGGCATGTACCACTACACTCAACTAATTTTTATATTTTTTGTGGAGATAGGGTCTCACTAAATTGCCCAGGCTGGTCTCGAACTCCTGGGCTCTAGTGATCCTCCTGCCTTGGCCTCCTAAATTGCTAGGAATACAGGTGTGAGCTACTACACCTTGCCAGATTCTGTTTTTTAAATTTGTATAGGACTATTTATCTTTGATGAGTTTTGGCAGTTTCTAATTTTCAAAGAATTGGTCCATTTCATCCAAGTTGTTGAATTTACCATATGTATATACAAAGTATATCTTTAATATCCTTTTGATGCCTAGGTAGTCTGTAGTGATATTCCCTTTTTTCATTCCTGATATTGATAATTTGTATCTTCTCTTTTCTTCTTTGTCAGTCTTGCTAGAGTTTTAACTCTCTTGATCTTTTCAGTGGACAACCCTTTGGCTTCATTGGTCTCTGCTCAGTCTTTATTATTTCTTGTTTTGAATAATTTTGCTTTTCTTTCTATAGTTTCTTTAAGTATAATCTTGAGTAACTGATTTGAGTCCTTCCACTTTTAATGTAACCCATTAATGGTATAAATTTTCTTCTAAGTACAGGTTTAGCCACATACTACAAATTTTGATATGGTATTTTTTTTTTCATTCAGTTCAAATAGTTTTTAATTTCTCTTGAGGCTTTTTCTATGATTTAAAGTTTCAGAATATGTTATTTACTTTCTAAATGTTTGGAGACTTTCCTATTCTTCTGTTAGTGACTTTTTGTTCAATTCCATTATGACCAGAGCACATACTGTGATTTCAATTCTTTCCTATTTGATAACGTTTAGTTTATGACCCACAGTATGGTCTATCATGGTCAGAGGTTGGCATATCTGCAGGCCAAATTTGGCCTACCATGTGTTTTTATAAATAGAGTTTTTTAGAATATGGTCACAACTATTTGTTTATGTATTATTTGGGAACTGCTTTTGTACTACAATAGCATAATTGACTTGTTGCAACAGAATTGGCCCACAAAGCTGAGATATTTGCCATCTTGGCTGTCATCTCCATTCTGCTATTGTGCCATACCAGTGAATTTTTATTTTGGTTAGTGTGTTTTTCAGTTCTACTATTCTCACTTGGTTCTTACTCATATCTTTGATGTCTTTACTGAGACTTTTTATCTTTCCATTAGTTTCAACTTGTTGTAGCATTTTTACTTTATCTGCTCTAAAGTCATTGTGAGTTAATTCCAATTCTGGTATCTTTGTCATCTCATCGTTGGTGTCTATTGATTGTCTTTCCCTGTGAGAAAAGAAATTTTTCTGTTATGTTGTATGTCAAATAATTTTTAATTGCATTCTAGAAATTTAATGTTATGTTATCAGACTATGTTTTGTTTAAATCCTTTGGAGAATGTTGATATTTTAGTTTTAGCAGCTAATTCACTTGATTGGGTTCAGGCCACCTGTTCTCATCAGCCTTCCATGGGCGTAGCTTCAATGACAGTTCCTTTTTGAAAGCCTTTACTGCGAGCGATATTTGTATCATATCAGTTTCATTATGTAACTCCCAGTAGCCAGTCTGGGATCTAGATTGTGATCTGTATCTTATTCAGTTCTTAAAGTCTATAGCCTACTGTGGTCTAGATTCACATTGTGCACAGCTTGGTGGTGAACCTAGAAATTCATAAACAACATTATCAGATTGCTTCCCTGAGCTCCCCAGTCTCTGCCATCTCCCTGGTACCCTCTAGTTCCTCTAGGCTGCCATGTTTCATCATCTGACCAGAAAACTGAAGATTGAGTTACACTGCTCTACTGCATTCTTTCCATGACTGTGCCCATATCTCAAGCAGAGAAACTTTTGTATGAGGAAAAACAAAGTATGGCACAGGTTATAGTTACTGGGAGAGATGAAGAATTGGGCTGTTAATGCAATCAACCTGCTATAGATATCTGTGGTAGAGTAGAAAGAGCACTTGATTTTGATGTGATAATCTAGATCCTAAGATCAATTATTTTTATTTGCTGTGGGACTTTGCAAAAGTTTTGTAACATTAGTGTTCCTTTCTTTAAGTGAAGAAAGAATGCCAACTTACTGTATTTTTATGATAATTAAGTGAGAAAATTGTTTGTCATGTGTTCCTTAGTAAAAGCTATTTATTTTTAAGAACTGTATGACAATGGTGAAAAATTGCTATTGTAATAAGCAAAACTGTTAGAAGAGGAGATGATCTTATCTTCCATGTTATATATCAACATTGATTAAGATTTCAGTAATGGAGTAGTAATAGTAATTTAGAAAAAGTGATTATTAAGGTATAAAACAGTCTGTACATACTGATTCTTCAATTTCTTAGTTTGAGGATTTTACATAGAAATATCTGTTGGGGGTGGGTGCTCAAAAGAAAAATAATATCTGAATTTCTGAGTACTATTACTGCTTTACTTCACCCTAATTTAAAGCAACTTAATACTTTATGCAGAGTTTATTGTTTTCAAAATACTTTTGTACAAATAAGTTTGACTGTTGTTGGATAAATATTTTAATAACTTGTGCATCTCTTCTTGGTAAGAGAAATAATATGTATACAATCATTTCCTGTCAGGTTGAAGAGTACAAACAAAACCTCAGGTAACGTTTAGTAGAGGAAGAAGGCGATAAAACTTATAGGAAAAGGGTCAGGAAAAGGGATGTGCATGTTCTCCTTAAGCTTCCTCACCCATGGATAGGTATGCTTAGGCCAGTCATAGCTGCAAGCAAACTCGATACTTCTATAGGAGAGTGAGGTACCCAGTCTGTGTATTACTCTACTTATATGTGAGAAAAAGTAAGATGTAGTAGAGAACAACCTCTCCATGCCACCCCCAATCTTAGCAATGTTTGGAGTGTTTGTACAAAGGAATGGTCTTATTGCTAAAACATCTAGAACTTGACTACCATTAGCCTGGGACCATTTTAGATACCAGCAACTGGCATTAGCTTGAGAGTTTGTAGCTCTTTTTGTTGAGCCAACATACTGTTGGATTAGCCATTGTAACCATGGCTTTTCAAAAGACAAAAGTTTTGTCATTTCTCAAGTCTTTCTAGAATTCTACTTTTAAGCCATGTATTTATAGTTCCTAAATTTGGGAAAAGGAAGTAATTTTATTCTTAATGAAAATAACGACTCTGAGAATGATCTGGTTCATTTATTCCTAAACTTCTATATTTATATTATCAGGCCTGTAATGTGATAATGCAGGATCCTTCACATAAACAGTTTCTAGTCATTATAAGGTAGCTTAGAAACATTGAAATAAGTGGACCATATAAGGCCCAGAAATAAACTCATAGGAAATTCCTTAGAATCAATAGATAGCAAAGAATATTACTATAGTTTTATTTTGACTCTTTTGCTTGTAATATAACATAAACTTGCTTATGTTTCTTGTGATTCTGGAATACAAATGCAGTATATAAATATAATGAGGATTTGGATGGATTTCTGAATTGGCTACAGCTATATCAATGTAAAAACTAAACTAAAAACAAAAGAGACAAATATCTCACAAAAATAATTAGTTTTCTAATTCCATGTGTTTATTTTTAAGCAGAATGTTAGAAAAATTAGTGTTTTGAAAAGTGTTAAATATAGAAAACTATGCCTATTTTACTTTATGTCCTTTCTTACCTTTTCCAGGGATATTGGAGAAGATATTCCACTAGAAAAAGATTTCTGAAATTGAAATATTATTCAATCATCCTGCAATCTAGGATAAGAATGATAATTGCTGTTACATCTTATAAACGATATCTTTGGGCTACAGTTACAATTCAGAGGCATTGGCGTGCTTATTTAAGAAGAAAACAAGATCAACAAAGATATGAAATGCTAAAATCATCAACTCTTATAATCCAATCTATGTTCAGAAAATGGAAGCAACGTAAAATGCAATCACAAGTAAAAGCTACAATAATATTGCAAAGAGCTTTTAGAGAATGGCATTTAAGAAAACAAGCTAAAGAAGAAAATTCTGCTATTGTCATACAATCATGGTATAGAATGCATAAAGAATTACGGAAATATATTTATATTAGATCCTGTGTTGTTATCATTCAGAAAAGATTTCGGTGCTTTCAAGCCCAAAAGTTATATAAAAGAAAAAAAGAGTCCATACTAACTATCCAGAAGTACTACAAAGCATATCTGAAAGGAAAGATTGAGCGCACCAACTATTTGCAGAAGCGAGCTGCAGCCATTCGATTACAAGCTGCTTTTAGGAGACGGAAAGCTCATAATTTATGTAGACAAATTAGAGCTGCTTGTGTTATTCAGTCATATTGGAGAATGAGACAAGACAGAGTTCGATTTTTAAACCTTAAGAAGACTATTATCAAATTGCAGGCACATGTAAGAAAACATCAACAATTACAGAAATATAAGAAGATGAAGAAAGCAGCTGTTATAATTCAGACTCATTTCCGAGCTTATATTTTTGCCAGGAAAGTTCTAGCATCTTACCAGAAAACACGCTCCGCTGTCATTGTGCTACAGTCTGCATATAGAGGGATGCAAGCCAGGAAAATGTATATTCGCATCCTCACATCTGTTATAAAGATTCAATCATATTATCGTGCTTATGTTTCTAAAAAGGAATTTTTGAGCCTAAAAAATGCTACCATAAAATTGCAGTCAATTGTTAAGATGAAACAAACACGTAAACAATATTTGCATTTAAGAGCAGCTGCACTATTTATCCAGCAATGTTACCGTTCCAAAAAAATAGCTGCACAAAAGAGAGAAGAGTATATGCAGATGCAGGAATCTTGTATCAAACTGCAAGCATTTGTTAGAGGATACCTTGTCCGAAAGCAGATGAGGTTACAAAGAAAAGCTGTTATTTCACTACAGTCTTATTTCAGAATGAGAAAGGCTCGGCGGTATTATCTGAAAATGTATAAAGCAATTATTGTCATTCAGAATTACTATCATGCATACAAAGCACAGGTCAATCAGAGGAATAACTTCTTGCAAGTCAAAAAAGCAGCTACTTGCTTGCAAGCAGCTTACAGAGGTCATAAAGTACGCCAGCTAATCAAACAACAATGTATAGCTGCTCTTAAAATCCAGTCTGCTTTTAGAGGCTATAATAAAAGGGTAAAATATGAATCTATGCTTCAATCTATTATAAAGATTCAGAGATGGTACAGGGCGTACAAGACTCTTCATGATACAAGAACACATTTTTTGAAGACAAAGGCAGCTGTGATTTCCCTCCAGTCTGCTTATCGTGGCTGGAAGGTTCGGAAACAGATTAGAAGGGAACATCAAGCTGCCTTGACGATTCAGTCTGCATTTAGAATGGCCAAGGCCCAGAAACAGTTTAGATTGTTTAAAACAGCAGCATTAGTCATCCAGCAGAATTTCAGAGCATGGACTGCAGGAAGGAAGCAACGTATGGAGTATATTGAACTCCGTCATGCGGTACTGATGCTTCAATCTATGTGGAAGGGAAAAACACTGAGAAGACAGCTTCAAAGGCAACATAAATGTGCTATCATCATACAGTCATACTATAGAATGCATGTGCAACAAAAGAAGTGGAAAACCATGAAAAAAGCTGCTCTTCTGATTCAAAACTATTATAGGGCTTACAGTATTGGAAGAGAACAGAATCACTTATATTTGAAAACAAAAGTAGCTGTAGTAACTTTACAGTCAGCTTATCGTGGTATGAAAGTGAGAAAAAGAATAAAGGATTGCAACAAAGCAGCAGTCACTATACAGTCTAAATACAGAGCTTACAAAACCAAAAAGAAATATGCAACCTATAGAGCTTCAGCTATTATAATTCAGAGATGGTATCGAGGTATTAAAATTACAAACCATCAACATAAGAAGTATCTTAATTTGAAGAAGACAGCAATTAAAATCCAATCTGTTTATAGAGGTATTAGAGTTAGAAGACATATTCAACACATGCACAGGGCAGCCACTTTTATTAAAGCCATGTTTAAAATGCATCAGTCAAGAATAAGTTACCATACAATGAGAAAAGCAGCTATTGTTATTCAAGTAAGATTTAGAGCATATTATCAAGGTAAAATGCAACGTGAAAAGTACCTGACAATTTTGAAAGCTGTTAAAATCCTTCAGGCAAGTTTTAGAGGAGTAAGAGTTAGATGGACTCTTAGAAAGATGCAGATTGCAGCAACACTCATTCAGTCAAACTATAGAAGATACAGACAGCAAACGTATTTTAATAAGTTAAAGAAAATAACAAAAACAGTACAGCAAAGATACCGGGCAATGAAGGAAAGAAACATACAATTTCAAAGGTATAACAAACTGAGGCATTCTGTAATATACATTCAGGCTATTTTTAGGGGAAAGAAAGCTAGAAGACATTTAAAAATGATGCATATAGCTGCAACTGTCATCCAGAGGAGATTTAGAACTCTAATGATGAGAAGAAGATTCCTGTCTCTCAAGAAAACTGCTATTTGGATTCAGAGAAAATATCGGGCACATCTTTGTACAAAGCATCACTTACAGTTCCTTCAGGTACAAAATGCAGTTATTAAAATCCAGTCATCATACAGAAGATGGATGATAAGGAAAAGGATGCGAGAGATGCACAGGGCTGCTACTTTCATCCAGGCTACTTTCAGAATGCACAGATTACATATGAGATATCAGGCTTTGAAACAGGCCTCCGTTGTGATCCAACAGCAATACCAAGCAAATAGAGCTGCAAAACTGCAGAGGCAGCATTATCTCAGACAAAGACACTCTGCTGTGATCCTTCAGGCTGCATTCAGGGGTATGAAAACTAGAAGACATTTGACGAGTATGCATTTCTCTGCAACCCTTATTCAGAGTAGGTTTAGATCATTACTTGTGAGGAGAAGATTCATTTCCCTCAAAAAAGCTACTATTTTTGTTCAGAGGAAATATCGAGCCACCATTTGTGCCAAGCATAAATTGCACCAATTCTTGCACTTACGAAAGGCAGCCATTACAATACAGTCATCTTACAGAAGACTGATGGTAAAGAAGAAGTTACAAGAAATGCAAAGGGCTGCAGTTCTCATTCAGGCTACTTTCAGGATGCACAGAACATATATTACATTTCGGACTTGGAAACATGCCTCAATTCTAATTCAGCAACATTATCGAACATACAGAGCTGCAAAATTGCAAAGAGAAAATTATATCAGACAATGGCATTCTGCTGTGGTTATTCAGGCTGCATATAAAGGAATGAAAGCAAGACAACTTTTAAGAGAAAAACACAAAGCTGCTATCATAATACAAAGCACCTACAGAATGTATAGGCAGTATTGTTTCTACCAAAAGCTTCAGTGGGCTACAAAAATCATACAAGAAAAATATAGAGCAAATAAAAAGCAACAGAAAGCATTTCAACACAATGAACTTAAGAAAGAGACTTGTGTTCAGGCAAGTTTTCAGGACATGAACATAAAAAAACAGATTCAGGAACAGCACCAGGCTGCCATTATTATTCAGAAGCATTGTAAAGCCTTAAAAATAAGGAAGCATTATCTCCACCTTAGAGCAACAGTAGTTTCTATTCAAAGAAGACACAGAAAACTAGCTGCAGTGCGTACCCAAGCAGTTATTTGTATACAGTCTTATTACAGAGGCTTTAAAGTACGAAGAGATATTCAAAATATGCACCGGGCTGCCACACTAATTCAGTCATTCTATCGAATGCACAAGGCCAAAGTTGATTATCAAACAAAGAAAACTGCAATTGTGGTTATACAGAATTATTATAGGTTGTATGTTAGAGTAAAAACAGAAAGAAAAAGCTTTTTGGCGGTTCAGAAATCTGTACGAACTATTCAGGCTGCTTTTAGAGGCATGAAAGTTAGACAAAAATTGAAAAATGTATCAGAGGAAAGGATGGCAGCCGTTGTTAACCAATCTGCACTCTGCTGTTACAGAAGTAAAACTCAGTGTGAAGCTGTTCAAAGTGAAGGTGTTATGATTCAAGAGTGGTATAAAGCTTCTGGCCTTGCTTGTTCACAGGAAGCAGAGTATCATTCTCAAAGTAGGGCTGCAGTAACAATTCAAAAAGCTTTTTGTAGAATGGCCACAAGAAAACTGGAAACACAGAAATGTGCTGCCCTACGGATTCAGTTCTTCTTTCAGATGGCTGTGTATCGGAGAAGATTTGTTCAGCAGAAAAGAGCTGCTATCACTTTGCAGCATTATTTTAGGACGTGGCAAACCAGAAAACAGTTTTTACTGTATAGAAAAGCAGCAGTGGTTTTACAAAATCACTACAGAGCATTTCTGTCTGCAAAACATCAAAGACAAGTTTATTTACAGATCAGAAGCAGTGTTATCATTATTCAAGCTAGAAGTAAAGGATTTATACAGAAACGGAAGTTTCAGCAAATTAAAAATAGCACCATAAAAATTCAGGTATTTCTATATTTAATTTAAATATAAAACTGTGAGTCTTTGTTTTGACCAATATTTGTTAGAATATATAAAATGAGCTTAAGCAGGTCATAAAGAATAGTACTTAGTTGAGGTGAGCATTTATCTTCCAAAGTGGAACATTTTTGAAAGTGGGAAAGGGCACTAGTAAGTCAGCCAAGACAGCACAGAACAGGGATTGTTCTGGCCATGGTCACCCTGTGTGTGGTGCGTTTCAGTATGGGTTAATTGTAGCACTCTTAGAAGAATTTTGAGAAAATAGGAGCCCTGTATTTGGCAAAGTTATTTCTTTAAGTGGAACATATAAGCTAAGATAAAGTATTATTTGGCATAATATAGGCAAAATAGAGTAACTTTGTTCCTCTAATCATCTATTAAACAGAGCTGTTTGCTGCTTAGCCTAGTAGACATACTTTATTCTGAGTGTTTAGTACTTTGGCTTCCAAATCACTTTTGTATTATTTTGTTTTGTCTATTTGCCAAACATGTGAGGAATGTACAGTATTATCTCTTTTAAAATATGAAGGAAGTGATAAAGTTTAAGTAATTTTGCCAATGTTGCACAGAGAGGCAGATCCAGGAACTGAATCTAAGTGCTTCAGCTATTTCTTTTTACCTGCAATAACCCAGGCTTTAACCCAGATGTGGTATGTTCATATCTTGCTGGATTACTGTTAAATTTAGAAATAATGTTTTAATTCAAGAAATGTCAAGTGCTAGAAATGTGCCAAATGCTGTAGTGGGTGTTATAAATAGACAATGAGTAAGATATACTTAGTTGCTGTCCTCAAGGAACTTAATTGAACAAGGAAGTATAATTATAATACAACATGAGAAGTGTATGTTTCAGGAAACACAGAACTGGAAATCAAGCTAGTCTCCATGGTCAGAGACTTCCCAGAGTGAGTAACATTTAAGTTGAAATGTTACGCTGAAGCATGAATTAGAAATAGCAAAGTAAAATATATAGAAGAATATTCCAATTGCAAGAGATAACATGGAAAAATCAAAAAACTAGAAACGATAAAAAGTGATATGGGACCAGGTTGGCAATAGAGGGAGTAAGATTGTGGATAGATTTTTAAGACAGAAAAAATTTAGTCTTTATGCTCCAGACAAAACAAATTCTAGAGGAGTTTAAGCAGGAGAAGACCACAGTCATTTTTATTTAAAAAAAAATTACTCTGGCAGGAATGTGGAAGATGGACTGGAAAAGGAGCAAGACTAGAAGCAGGTAGACCAAATGAAAGATAGGCAGTAAGCCAGGTGAGAAAGGGTTACAGTTCAGTATAGGTTTGTGACAATGGGATTGTAAGTTGGCATTATATAGAGCATGAACAAGGAGACAAGCCATGTTGATGGCTTAAGTAACTCTGCAGAGTTACTCCCTCACACCCTGACATAGGGAATAAAGAGGGAAGAGCAGGTTTTGAGATTGATGATAAATTCAGTTTGGAGTACATAGGTCTGAAGTACCTAGCAGGTAACCCCCTTGAAATATCTAGTAAGGCAATTGACTATGTTTGTCTGGAGTTCAGGAGAGTAGTGTGAGTATTAGAAGTTTATTTGTACATTATTGGCTTACGCTGATAATTAAAGTTCTGGGAATAATGAGATCACCAAGGAACAATACATAAAATGAGTGAACAAAGAGGGCCTGGGACTTGAGCCCTGAAGAACATCAAAATTCACAGACATTGACAAGAGAAGCCAACAAGGTGTTAAGAGGGAAAGAAGAAAGGTAAGAGATTATGGTATCAAGAAACCAAGGTTTGAAAGAGGAGAGAAGGAGTTCTCAAATTCCAAACACTACTGAGAAGTTCACAATTGAAAGGTGTTCATTGGATGTATTAGTTATGGTTTTATTCACTTGAAATGATTAAATAGCCAAAATAACAATCTTATAAAAATTTCTTTTTTCTCTTACATAATTACATAATAAAATTGTATTTTCCACATGTAATTTTTAGCATATGCCAGTGGTCTAAAACTTTACTGCACATTGGAATCACCTGGAATTTTAAAAAATACTCCTACCTTTAGACATTCTAATTGGTATGGGAAGCAACACAAGCGTGGGATTTTTTTTCAAAGCTCCCAGGTGACTAATGAGCAACGAAGTTTGGGAGCCACTGGGATATAGTATACATTACTAAATACTTATATGTGTAAATATGTATGAAAAAAAGAAAAAATATATATATATTTATTCATATATATATATATGAACTTCTCTGTAGCATTTAGAATTTAAGCACACTTTGTTTCTTCTCTCAACCCTTGGTTTCTTGATACCATAATCTCTTAGCTGTCTTATTTCCCTCTTAATGACATGTTGGCTTCTCTTGTCAATGTCTGTAAATTTTGATGTTCTTCAGGTGTGATGTGTGTGTGTGTAAATATATATATATTTGTATATATATATACAAATATATATATATGCACACACATATCTATACATATATATATACATATATATAATTTTCTCATTAAAACTTTGTTTTAATGGGTCTCAAAATTCTGTGACAGATTTTCGGTCAAGTTGTTTTCATTAAAAAGTACTGATTTTAAAAACTAGTAACTTAAAACTGCCACAAGCAAAACAAAAACAAAAACACCAAAGTGGTCCACAAAACATTCTCCTTTCCTCCTGAAGGTTTTATGATGCAGTGTTACCATTAACCAGTCTTTTACTGTTACAGTTAAATGGCCAATTGAAACAAACAGTTCTGAGACCATTCTTCTACCACTGATTAAGACTGAGGTGGCAGGTACTGGGGATATACACAAATAATGTATGCAGGTTTACATAAAAACCATATACAATATAGTCTGAATGAGTTAAGGTCATCTCAGTAATTTTGGCCATATATAATTATTGCATTATCAACTGAATTTAGAACCTAATCTAAATATAAGTTGTGCCTATAGTATTTGTTGTGCTGTGGGATAATTAAGGAATCAGAGAGACTGAGGGATTTGAGGAGGAATTATTTAATTATTTAGGTGCACCGACCCAGTCGGCTTAACATCCAAAGGACTGAGCCCTGAACAAAGAGTCAAGCTACCTTTTAAGCATTTTGTGGGGCATGGGGAGATCTGTGCAGGGGGAGGCATATTACAGAAGAGAGAAACAAAGACAGTTATTCAATTAAGAGATGCATTACATTATTTCTTACTTTTTAAGGAACAACATGTTTTACGACTTGAGATTATCTGTCTAGTGTCCTTGCAGCTGCACAGCTAGAGAAACAGTCTTCACAATGCCTGGGAAAGGGAGAGATAAGGCTCACTAGCCACAGAGAGAAAAACAGGCAGTTAATTTTAAAGGACTCCAGCCCTTTCTCTTCCCAAGGGGAATTGGGTTTTCTTACATACAACTGAGTTTTTGCTTACACAGTCTTTAATTTCTTTTAATTCCTCTTCCAGTAGGGATGTTGGAGTCAAATAGACTTGGGTTCAAATCTTGACTCTATCACTTAACAGCTATGTGCTAACAAGTCCTTCTTAATTTCAATTTTGGATTTTTTTCCTTTTTTATAAAATAATGATCTTAAACATTTTATAAGATATTTATAAATATTAAGTAAGACAACTCTGCCACTTATTAACCTGTGCGACATCAACAAGTTAGTCAATTTCTCTAGGCCTTGATTTCCTCATCTCTAAATTAGAAATAATAGTATTATCTACCCATGTGATTATTAAGGACTGATCTTCTTAGTGCTTAGTTCAATAAGTTGTAGCTGTCATGTAAACCTTTAGTCTGCCAGAAGGTTGTCAAAATCAGAAAGTCTGACAGTCCTGTCACAGGAGCTGTCAGGATTCTCCTGCAGGCTGAACACAGAACCCAAAGTGAATATGGATTGGGAAGAATTCCTCTTTCTCCTCAGAACTTGCAGTAGGTCAATGTGTTCATTTTCTTTTCTTCCAAATGGATTGAGGTGATGAGGATAATTTACATAATCTGGGGCTTTTCAGACATGTATCTTACAATTTATAAATACTGGTTAGGGTTTTGTTAGGCTGGGCTGGCAGCCAGCCATAAGGTATGTGTGATAAAGCACATAATAGATGTTCACTATAGTAAGCACCACTGTTCGCAGAAGACTCACTATGTGTCAGAGTCTAATAGAGTCATGATATGACTATGCAATTTATTTTTGTCTGCACTAATGTTATTTTAACTGTCTTTATACTGATTTGTCTTATTTACAAAAAAAAAGAGACAACTCATTGCATACTTGTTATATTTATGTATTTAATAGGCTATGTGGAGGAGATATAGAGCCAAGAAGTATTTATGTAAAGTGAAAGCTGCCTGCAAGATTCAAGCCTGGTATAGGTGTTGGAGAGCACACAAAGAATATCTAGCTATATTAAAAGCTGTTAAAATTATTCAAGGTTGCTTCTATACCAAACTAGAGAGAACACGGTAATGTATCATAGTTCTGTGGAGAGTGTAAAAGTATTTTTGTGTGATAGCTAAGTCCTTACATAAAATAACACTGCTGATTTTTATTTTAAATATTTGTTATGCTTAATTTATATGGTTGGTTTTGTTGATATTTTCTTTATGAAGGAAACAAAATGTATCTCTTGTACTGTCTTGCTTTTTTGAGATAGAGCATAGCCTTTAATTAATATAATCTAAAAATATTTACATATACTTGATTAATTCAGGTTCATAAGGATTAGAGTAAGGACAGAGAGGTAGGAAGTGAATAAAATCATTTAGTTAAGACTTGGTTTTCTTATTAGTGCTTTGGTCCATTTTGTTGGGTGACTTAACTACTGGCAAAATTTGTTTTCTTACTCATTCTTTTTTTCTTTGAACTTTGTATTATTCCTCATACTCTTTGTCATTAATGATGAGGACCCTAATTACCAACCTGTCTGTGCTAATTGTATTTCACTATTCCTAGCTCATTTCTCACACACACATTTTCAGAAGCTGTTACCAGATCATCTTTTTTTAAGTTCATAGTATAAGAATCTTTCTTCAGCTCCAAGAGTTGATGAATTATTGAATCAATGACGGTTTTAAAGACGGTTTAGGTAAGCACACTAGTGTGAGAGGAATTTTTGGATGAAGCCCATGGTAGAAGCAGGGCTTAACATATGCAACTGATCCCATGAAGATAGAAGTAGAATGTTGGTTACCAGAGGCTAGGATAGGGAGAGGGGAGGGGTGGATAAAGACAGGCTGGTTAATGGGTACAAAAATACAGTGAGAAAGAATAAGAATTACTGTTTAGTAGCACAATAGGGCAACTATAGTTAACAATAATTTATTGTATATTTCAAAATAACTAGAGGAATAGAATTAGAAGTTTCCTAATAGAAGGAAATGATAAATGTTCGAGGTGATGGATATCCCATTTACCCTGGTTTGATCATTACTCATTGTGTGCTTGAATCAAAATATCACATGTACCCTGTAAATATTTACAACTATTATATATCCATAAAATAAAAATTAAAAAGCATATAAAGATACAGTTGCTACTATCAGCTATTAAGGACCAGTATCTAATTTTCCTGTAACAGATGCTGAATTTTTCTCAGTGGTGTTTGGTCCTATTTTCTAAGAAACATGGCAACAAAACAAGCTAATCATTCTACTTTTTCCACATTATCAAGAACAGAGTAGAAAACCTGTCCATTCTCACATTTTATCTCTTAGTATTATGTTGATCCCTAAAATTTAATCTCTAGCGCTCAGATTTTTTAAAATTTTTTTCCAGTTCTGTTTACGAAATATCTCTACTTAGATATTTTTCCTTTCAAATGAAAGGAAGTACCTGATGCTGCTTGTAATCACATTCTCTTCTTAACCACCTCCCGTCTGCTCAAAGACTCACTTGCAATGCAGACTCCAATCTTATATTTTACCATTAATTCTACCATTCCCCCTTTATCTAGTTTTTGTCTAGATCTGGGTAACCATACTTTCTTTTGATCCTGTTCAAAATTCTGTGCCATATTAGAATCGTAGAACTTCATATTTCTTACCCACTGGAATATTGCCAATTGTAAAACTTCTTTTGTGTGCGTGTGTAAATTCCGATTGTTAGAACTTAACTATGAATTATACTTGCCCACTTTTTAAAATTCTGTCATTGCCTTTCTTATATTTTATGCTCTTCTAATATTTTAAAGGGGGGAGGCAATAAATACTCGTTGAATAAGTTAAAGTAGTTTGACATTGCTTTCCAATAACTACTTTTTAGGTTTTTGAATGTGAGAGCATCAGCAATTATCATTCAGAGAAAATGGAGAGCTATACTTTCTGCAAAAATAGCTCATGAACACTTCTTAATGATAAAAGTAGGTATTAAAAATTAATTCAATTGCAAATAACTACTTTAGGAAATAGAAAACAGAAAGAATGTTTTGTTTTTTTTAAGTTTTAAAAATAAATCCTTTGCTGGAAAAAAAAAAGTGTTTTTAAGACCTAACTATGCATTTATTTCACACACATCTATTTCAGTCAATTAAAAATTATATTCTCCCATAAAAATACTATTTGCTAGTTTTTAAAAATATATAACTGTACAGGCATACCTTGTTTTATTGTACTTCGCTTTATGGTGCTTTGCAGATATTGCATTTTTTATAAATTGAAGGTTTCTGTCAACCCTGTGTTGAGCAAGTCTGTTGGTGCCATATTTCCAACATCATGTGCTCACTTTGTGGCTCTGTCTCATTTTGGTAATTCTCACAGGATGTTATGTAATTGAGGAATCTAAGGTGTGCTGGTGGTATGCTATGTTTTTTCAAGCTACAGACAGCTTCTGTCACAGCTATTTATGATCACCGTGCTCTTTCTATTGTAGCTAGCATTTTTATTAAATGTATTTGTCCTGTAATGCTAGTCCTTTTCCCTCTCACAATGAAAAGTATCAAGAGGATGAGAGGGAAAGAGCACCAGGTATCTATTGACCCTTGACCCTTGGCTTACACCTTCATCTTGGCTATAGACCTATGTGAGTTTAGAAATAATGCTTCATCATCATTTCATATCTATGAAACATTCTTAAACTATAAATCATAATTATGCCATCTCATTGAGAAATTCAAGAACTTCTAGTGGGTTGGAAATCTTTTTATTTCTACCCATTAATGTTACTTGTAAATTTTTCCTTATAGAGACATCGAGCTGCTTGTTTGATCCAAGCACATTATAGAGGATATAAAGGAAGGCAGGTCTTTCTTTGGCAGAAATCTGCTGCTTTGATCATACAAAAATATATACGAGCCAGGGAGGCTGGAAAGCGTGAAAGAATAAAATATATTGAATTTAAAAAATCTACAGTTATCCTACAAGCACTGGTGCGTGGTTGGCTAGTACGAAAAAGAGTAAGTATTTTCAAGTAGCATATCTCATTCTTATACAATGAAAGCACTTAATGTTAAATAGTGTTAAGAAACTTTGGATTTTAGAGAATAATTTCAGAACTAATATGGCCATTAACTTGAATTAATTCAGCTGCTAGAAACGTAAGTGACAAGAGCACTGACTGTCAGATTTTTTTCTCTGATCCTAGTCCTACTATTTCTCGCAGGTGTTCACCACCAAAGACGCAAAATAAAATTTCTCTTTTGTAATGAATCTTAACAAAGGAACTGAAAATATGAGAGAGAGGCTCCATATGTGAAAGAGTTTAAATGTTATTCTAGTAGCTTTTTGCCACCACCAAGCAACTTTTGAGGCGTTGCAACCAGCATTCCTGTGACAGCTTCCACATCTTCAGCAAGAGATAATTATTTTTAGGGAGGTCATGATATTTAAGCTTACAATATGTGAAGTACTGGCATAGACAAAATAATTTGATTTGAAGTAAAATAGGAGGAATGTTTGTATTTTGTTCATTAAACATCAGGTGAAAGTCTGAAGCCCAACAGCAACTGTAGAAAGCTCCTTCTGCAGAGTCTTATGCTGGAGTTGCAATGTACTATTTAATAGTAGAGAAATTAATTCACATAATTTTTTCTGATTTAATATCACCATTTCCAAGAGTTCTGCTTAGAATTCTGTAACATTTTTTGAGTTTAATATTTATACCCTTCTCTAATAGGGCAGTCTGGTTGAATTAGAAGCTATGGTTATTTAGTAAAGTACCCAAAATATAATTTTGCTTTCTACACTCTGAGTTATGAGTTACACTATTGGAAATATTGTATAGTACAATACTGTAATTACTTTGAATTACAATATAAGTAATTGTAATGATTAAAAATTAGTTTATTCTTGGTAGTTTATATAATTTGATGTTGAGGTTATACAAAAAAATAAACCCTCATTGATTAACTTAGGGGCAGATACTTGAATGTGCTTTGTTGTTTCACCTTTAGATTTTAGAACAGAGAGCCAAAATTCGACTTCTTCACTTCACTGCAGCTGCATATTATCACCTGAATGCTCTTAGAATTCAAAGAGCCTATAAACTTTACCTGGCTGTGAAGAATGCTAACAAGCAGATTAATTCAGTCATCTGTATTCAGGTTTGCTTCTTCTTTGCAGTAAAACTATATGATATAATTTTTCTGTTAGAAATTTTTGATATGTAATAAACAATTTCCAAATGTTTTATGCCAAGGTCGTACAACATTTAGCCTTTCACCATATAGCTGTTAGAATGATTTGAGGGTTAGAAATAGATTGATGTTTTATGGCACGGTAATAAAGTTGTGAATTATTGTCTGATGTAATTGTACTCATTTACATTCCTGCCAGCAAAGTCTTGAGGGTACTCTGTTTCTCTACATGCTTGCCAACATAAAGTATCAGAAGACTTTCTGATTTTTGCCATTCTAATGAATGGGAAATAGCATCTCATTTTTGTTTTGGATTTACTTGATGGCTAATGATTCTAAAATTATATTCTATATGTTGGTTATTCAAGTTCTTATCTGTGTACTTTTTTTTACCATCTTTTTTTCATACACTTTGCCCATTTTTCCATTGGCTGTTCTTTTTTATTATGATTTATAGGAGTTCTTTATATATTTTGAAAAAGAATTCTGTTTGTTTATATACATTAACATACATTTACATATAAAATATTTAGTAAAAAAAATGCAGAATGATACATGCAGTTTGGTAGAATTGTAAAATGAAGACATTGTTGTCCAGGATTAAATATACTCCTGTGCATGTGTGTGCACACACACACACAGAAGCACCCAACATGGAGTGGAAAGGTTTTTTCACCAAGTGGAGTGGGGAAGTAATGCCTCTGCGGAAAGCTGAAGGATTTCTTGATATACCGTTCTATTTCTTTCATTTATGTATAAATGTATATTTGTATATTTTTTTAAAAAAAACCTGAAGTAGAAATGAAAAACAAAAGTCTGTGTTTTAAACAGAGATGGTTTCGAGCAAGATTACAACAAAAGAGATTTATTCAGAAATATCATAGCATCAAAAAGATTGAGCATGAAGGTCAAGAATGTCTGAGCCAGCGAAATAGGGCTGCATCAGTAATACAGAAAGCAGTGCGCCATTTTCTCCTCCGTAAAAAGCAGGAAAAATTCACTAATGGAATCATTAAAATTCAGGTAATTGAAACTTGTATAGTTTTAGTTCAAAACTTTAGTTTGCAATTCATCTACACGATATCTAACACTATAAAAACATAGTTACCATTTTAAAAAGCGAACACATTAGCCAGTAGAATAACTCATAAGCACTACACTACCATAATTTCATTGCTAAGCTCTTTATTTTCAAATGCTCTAGAGGAGGTTTATAATTAAGAAGTAAAAATATTTTAACATTTTGAATAAATTTAGACATCTTTGGTCAATAAATGCTGTCCACTTTACATACAGGAATATTATCTGTATTTCTTTTTTTGAAAATTGATTTTGCTATTTATTTGAACTTGAGATTTTAATTGGAATGTATGTGATCATGTCAAATAAATTTACTGAAAATGTTTACATTGTGAAAACAAATGTAGATATAAATAGAAAACATTGGCTATAATCTTAAAATTACTCTGTTTTATCTCTTTAAGGCATTATGGAGAGGCTATTCTTGGAGGAAGAAAAATGATTGTACAAAAATTAAAGCTATACGACTAAGTCTTCAAGTTGTTAATAGGGAGATTCGAGAAGAAAACAAACTCTACAAAAGAACTGCACTTGCACTTCATTACCTTTTGACATATAAGCACCTTTCTGCCATTCTTGAGGCCTTAAAACACCTAGGTTAGTTTGTGTTAACATGTTTAAAGAATGATGTAATACTACATTATTAGCTAAAACTTCATTTTGTTGCTGTAAATTTGCCTGTGTGCTTTTTTTTTTTTTTCTTTCAGAGGTAGTTACTAGATTGTCTCCACTTTGTTGTGAGAACATGGCCCAGAGTGGAGCAATTTCTAAAATATTTGTTTTGATCCGAAGTTGTAATCGCAGTGTTCCTTGTATGGAAGTCATCAGATATGCTGTGCAAGTCTTGCTTAATGTATCTAAGGTAGTTTTTCATTTTATTAATGAGATATACACTGGTCAACAAATATGCCCCTACAAATTAAGTTTGTGTTTACTCATCATTAGGGCTTAAATCTCTACGTTAAAGTTCATTTATGTGCAAGAGTCTTAGGGTGAAAAAATGTTTATTAACATAAATGTAGATTTAAATACCAATTTTTGTATGATTTTATTTCCTCAGTCTTTATAATATTAAAAACAATGATGATTAAAAGTTATTAAGTACTTACTACATGCTAGTATTTTTTATGCATTGTTTAATCCTCATAATAATCCTCTAAAATAGTTCATATTATTATTCCCATTTTATAGAGAAGAAATAATAATAATTATAGAAATTAGGTTCCTCCCGTAAGAACCTGAGTGTGATAAGTGGTAGAGTTGAATTTGGATTCATTTCTGTCTGCCTTTAGAGGTGGTGGTGTTATCTACTGCATTATATCAAAATAGTATTACCACATTATAATCATGTCTAGCAAAGCGTGTGAAAGAAAAATATTGCTATAACTTAGTTACTCTGTAACTGTTAATCTGTGTATCAGAATTTGTCTTTTGGCCTTGGACTATTCCAAACTATATTGTATGCAACCAAAGGTTGAAAGATTTCTCTTTCCTACTCAACCTTTCAGTGACAACTTAAAGCACTTTACCCAATGTTTTTATTTTGAGAGGTAGTGGTTAAGAACACAGATCTGAGGCCAAACTGCTTGAGTTTGAATCCCAGCTCAGTAGCTTATTATAGGTTGCTTAGCTTCTCTGTACTTTACTTTCTGCAACTATAAAATGAGTATAGTAACAGTACTCGAAACGTTATTGTGAGGATTGAGTTAATACACATTAATACATAAACATGCCATACAAAGTGTCAGCTATGTTGTTTTGTTATTTTTATCTTAGTATCATTATTTGTTACCATGCAAATTTCACTGTGAATCTAATCATACAATTAGAAAAATGAGGCATGGAAAATATATCCTAGACTTATTAGTATCAAATGTATTTTATTTTCAAGCAAGCTCTTCTTCCTCTCAAGGAGCATGTAATAGAGTAACTAATTAGATCCTGCCTTTATCATTATCTTACCTATGATTAATAATACCACAGATAAGTTATCTTTTTCCTTAGAGATTCTTACTAAAGTGGTCTTATCTTTAAAAGTTTGCTTTTATTGACTTCAAGATGTTTATTTTCAGAGGTTTTAATTTTGATTTATTTTATGTGAAACTTTAGAATTGGGGGGAAAGATTAAGATTAAAATGTGAATTCACATATACGATAGATCCATAAATGATGATAATATCAAAACTATTTCACAAAGTCCTTTGCACTTGTTGCACGTGGTCCAAAAATTTGGCTATACAAAGTATGGACTTTTGTATTTTGTTTTTTCGGTTGGGTTGTTTGTAAATATGTGTTTATTACAACTTTTAATTTCATTCTGTTCTCTTCAAGTATGAGAAAACTACTTCAGCAGTTTATGATGTAGAAAATTGTATAGATATACTATTGGAGCTTTTGCAGATATACCGAGAAAAGCCTGGTAATAAAGTTGCAGACAAAGGCGGAAGCATTTTTACAAAAACTTGTTGTTTGTTGGCTATTTTACTGAAGACAACAAATAGAGCCTCTGTAAGTATTAGTCAGTTGCCTTTCTTTAAGATTATTTTTCTGTGGTCTTAAGTCTATGACTTTTATAGTTTTCCTTTAGTAATTATCACTCTAGGGTTTTACGTGTGTTCAAACCTGCTTTTTGCACTGATAAAATGAGTTCAGGATGTATCTATGAGTTGTTTCTTTCTGACATATTAAAGAGACTGAATTCTGAAAATAAATTTATTTCAGCCATATAAGTAACCATATCCCATTTACTAGAGAGAAAAGTATCCTAGCAAGATAGAAAACCAGATAGGTATAACTTCTTATCCTCCTGTTGTAACCATAATTGTATTTCAAGCTTTTCTACGATGAGACCTCTGAGTCATTCTTTTTAAGTGTCACAGTTAACATGGGGAAACTATAGGCCATAATTGGACTGTGGGCTTTATCCTGATAAGTGGGAACCACTGCAGGGTAAAGCAAGGGAATTATATTTTCCAATTTAAATTTTAAGAACACTGTGGCTTCTGATTGAAGGATGAATTTGGGAGAGCATGTGTGGATATAGGGAGACCATCAAAGCAGGTGGCAAGTGTTGATATGTAGTGATCTAGGCAAGAGATTGTGCTTGTCTTAGGATTGTGTCACTGAGAGATGAGTAGAAGACTTTGGAAACTGCAGAGGTAAACTTTTCAAGACTTGGTAACTGGATATGATAGGTATGTTAACTATAATTCCTATGTTGACTATAATAATTCCTTCTTGTATTCAGTGTGGAGTTAAGTATGCAACTTTTGAATATTTATCTTCTTTATAATTGCCTTGCAAATTAGCTCGTAATTTAAATCAATCTACCTGCCAAACTTGGTGAGGTTTCTTTGATTATTCAAAGCTTAAAAGTTTACTGCAGGCTGGGCGTGGTGGCTCCCGCCTGTAATCCCAGCACTTTGGGAGGCTGAGGCGGGCAGATCACGAGGTCAGGAGATTGAGACCATCCTGGCTCACACGGTGAAACTCTATCTCTACTAAAAATACAAAAAAAAAAATTGGCCAGGTGTGGTGGTGGGTGCCTGTAATCCCAGCTACTCAGGAGGCTGAGGCAGGAGAATGGCGTGAACCCGGGAGGCGGAGGTTGCAGTGAGCTAAGATTGCCCCACTGCACTTCAGCCTGGGTGACAGAGCAAGAGAGACTCTCTCAAAAAATAAAAAAATAAAAAAAGGTTTACTGCATAGTTTTTATTTATTATGTTTGATTTTGCTAGTCTAAAAGAGATAACATTTTAATTCTTATTACTTTTTAGTAACTGTGCATTTTATTTTGTAGGATGTACGAAGTAGGTCCAAAGTTGTTGACCGTATTTACAGTCTCTACAAACTTACAGCTCATAAACATAAAATGAATACTGAAAGAATACTTTACAAGCAGAAGAAGAATTCTTCTATAAGCATTCCTTTTATCCCAGAAACACCTGTAAGGACCAGAATAGTTTCAAGGTAAGCAGTTAAATATAGTCCATAAATTTGTGTCACTGTTCATTCATTCATTTAACAAATATTTATTGAGCACTTACCATAAACAAGATGTGCTTTTCAGTGGAGAAACAACATATGAATAAGAATGGAATGTTTGGTAAATTTAAAAGAGGCAATCTTGGTAAATAATGAAATAACATTATACTGTAGCTTTGGACATTTAGTAGTTATTCAACAAACTTCTTGTATTAAATAGTTAAGAGCTAAGGCTAAGAAGCTTGTTATAAGTTTTGTTATTTATTTTATTTATTTTATTTTGCATGAAAGACAAGCTACACTGTTTAAGAAGTGCCAAAAGTCCTTCTTAGCCAAAATATCAACCTCCAGTCCTCCCATAATCACCCTGATTCTTGAAATTTCTCCTTCTGGAAATTTAGATTGACATTTTCTGATTTTATTGGCAAAAAGATTTAATTTATTTTGGTGAATTGTCATGGCATTTAATTAGTGTTTTTCCTCCCTTCCTTCTTTCTCCCTCTTCCTTTTTTACTTCCCCCTTCTCCCTCTCTCCCTCCCTCCCTTCCTTCCTTCTTTCTTTCTTGAGGCTTAGCAATTCTCTATACTAGGTACAAATCCTACATTATTGACAACACACTATTTCTTGACCTGAGTGGTTACACAGCCATTAGCTTTATAATTATACTCATAATTATAAATTGTAAAATGTAGTTATAAATTGGTTTTATGCATGCATATTTCACAGCATAATGTAAAGTTCATTTGCTTGAAATATATTAATGGGACCATTTCTACATGTTTTTTAAGGACTTGGTAGAATTTAATATTCATTATGTTTTAAAAGCTCATACTAACATATGAATAGATTCTCTTAAAATTTTGATGTAGGTCGGGCTTTTGAAGTAAAATTTACTGACAGTATAAATGCATCCTTTAAATGTATGCAATTCAATTCGTTTTGACAAATGTATACGGTTAGGAAACTACCACCACTGAGATACAAAATATTTCTATAACACAAAGTTTCCTTATGCCCCTTTGTTGTCAGTTCTCTTTCTTTATTCCCTGGATTTGGGGAACTACTGATCTGGTTTTTGTACCTTTAGTTTTGCCATTTCTATGCTGTCACATATATGGAATCATAGTAGATAGCTTTTTGTGACTGGATTCTTTTCCTTAGCATAATGCTTTTGAAATTTGTTCATGTTTATGCATGGATTTGAATTTCATTCCTTTTTATCACTTAGTACTATTCCATTGTATGGTTGTACCACACTTTGTTCACTCGCCAATTGATATATGTTTGGATTTTTAGCAGGACAAAATAAGATGATGGAAATGCATATAGTAGGGAATTATGTGAGAAGATGCATGAACTCCCTCGGTTTGATACTATTTTCTCAATAAGTTTGAGATTATAAACTGAACAACTCAGAAGCAGTTCAGAGGGTATGGAGGGGAAGTTTGAAAAGAGGAAAGGACCAAGATAGTCATCTTGGAGAGAAAGGGAGCATGCTGGCAATTTCAAATGCTCATTTTAGATTTGCAATTGGCAAAAAATAAAGTCAGCTTGGTTGTGTGAACTTTTTTAGTAATATGCAGCTGTATAGGAATGGAGAAGGCAGATATTTTGACTCAATTTGAAATCCAAGTAGAATTCTTCAGGCTAGTTTGGTAGGAGAGAGAGACAACAGTTAATGGCATTTGCAAAGGTTTTGGTAATACTGATGCACCTGAGCTAGATGCACAGGAAAGTAAGGACAGCATTCTGGTGGATGTTGGGTATGTGTTGAGGCCAAATGAAGTGGAGATCTCAGTGGGGTAGAAGAACTGGTTCAGTGACTGTGTTAGAGCATATGACATGGATGAATCAGAAATGGTGGATGGAGAATGGAAGTCTCGAATTAAGATTTCAGTGGTCACACACTTTCTGATGATGACAAAGTCTAGTATGTGATCATATTAAAAAGGATTGGTTGAGGTAGAATTGAAGGAAAGTGGGGCAGAAACGGACTAGGTTGTTGGCTTTTTGGCCACATAGATGTTGCTGTGGTTGAGAATGGTGACAGTAGGTAAGAGGAGACCAAGAACCAGGTTTACAAGGAATAAGACACTGAGAGTTTGGCTGATGACCAATGGCAGTGGTCAAGCTAAATAGCATAAGCTTCAAAGAAGCCAGCATTATTTTTTAGAAAGGATGGAGAGAAATAGTCTGAAACTAGTGATGGGCAATAATATGAAGTTCTCCCACCTCTTTGAGCAGTTTGTAAGGGAAATGATGTGTTCAGGAGTAGCTACAATTTAGTTAAGACAAAAAAGGTGAAGGTAACTCTTAAGAGAAGAACTTTATTAACGCCAGACTTTTTTTTTTTTTTTAAACAGACTTAAGCCAGATTGGGTTTTGAGAAGAGATAACATGGAAGAAATCACAAATCCCCTGCAAGCTATTCAAATGGTGATGGATACACTTGGCATTCCTTATTAGTAAATGTAAACATTTTCAGTATGTATAGTGTAAAGAAATATTAAAGCCAATCGTGAGTACGTAAAGTGATTTTTGCTCTCTGTGTACAACTTTTAAAATCTGACTTTGTTTTAAAAAAACATAAACTGTTCATTTCATTCTTCAGTTTTTATTTATAGTTTTATGCATGTAATAAACTAATATGTCATAAGATGATTATATTATTCCTATTATCTTAAAGTATTATAGTAGTTTCAATGTAATGTTATTCCTAAAAGGAAATAATAGCTGATTACACCTTTTTTATAGGTAAGTTGAGGAATTTTTATAAAACAAATGTTAGAAATTGAAGATCTGTCTACTCACTAAGAAGTGAGACTAGGATAAAATAATCTCACAAATTCATATCAGTGGCATTCTTATCCATATCCTTGACTGACTAAAGCATCCAGATAAGCAAGTGAGCCCTTCTAGGCTCACAAAAAGAATACACCCACCACTGTATTTACTGAAAATTCTTACCATTGAACCGATGGGGGTTATAATTTGAAGTGGAAGGAACATGCTATTGCTTATAATAGAATCTTGTTGTGTAGTTATACACCACAGACCTGAAGATGATTCAGTATTGAAATGTAATTTTTTTTCTACGCTTTGAGTCACTGTTACTAGTATCTGTGGTTTCAGGGCCACAGATGTCTAATTCTCATGGCTGAAATCTGATAGAGTCTCAAAGTCTGCCCTGGGAGTTAGAATCCCTGAGCTCATCCTTTTCTTTCATCACTTTGTTCAGCAAACTTAGGAGTAATCAACTAACTTCATTATATTCCTTGGTTCTCCACATATGGTCAAAGGTATTATTTATAGAGACGCTAAACTCCTTGCTTCTCCGGAGCAGTTAATAAGGAGTATCAAATGCATTTATTTTGCATAACTCTCTAAACAATTCACATCAAAAACTATCAGTGTTCTCCATACTATTAGAAATAGAGTCTTTAGCATTTTTGGATCTAATCAGATTAAACAGCCAACTCCAGAAACTCCAAAACCAATTAAAGAAATCCGTCCTTAAAACTCTGTTCCTCTAGAACAACCACTGGTACCAAAATCTGTATTAGTCAGGGTTCTCCAGAGGGAAAGAACTAATAGTATATATGTATACACAAAAGGAAATTCATTACGGAGAATTGGCTCACGTGACCAAATGGAGAAGTCTTAGGATAAGCTGTCTGCAAGCCAGGGAATAAAGAAGCCAGTAGTGGCTCAGTTTGAATCCAACAGTCTCAAAAGCAAGGAAGCCAACAGTTCAGCCTTGAGCCTGTGTCTAAAGGCCTGAGAGCCCCCAGCAAACCACTGGTGTGATTCCAAGAGTCCACAGGCCAAAGAACCTGGAGTCTGATGTCCAAAGGCAGGAGGAACAGAAGAAAGCATTCAGCGTGGGAGAAAGATGGAAGTCAGAAGACTCAGCAAGGCAGTTTTTCCCACCTTCTTTCACCTACTTTGTTCCAGTTGTGCTGGCAGCTGATTGGATGGTGCCCACCCACATTGAGGATGGGTCTCCCTCTCCCAGTCCACTGACTCAAATGTCAATCTCAGGTCTCTATCTCTCAGTCCACTGACTAAAATTTCAGTCTCCTCTGGCAACACCCTCACAGACACATCAAGAAACAATACTTTACCAGCTATCCAGGCATCCTTAAATGCAATCAAGTTGATATCTAATGTATTAGTCCATTTTCACACTGCTGATAAAGACATACCTGAGACTAGTTAATTTATACAGGTAAAAGGGTTTAAGGGACTTACAGTTACAGGTGGCTGGGGACGCCTCGCAGTCATGGCAAAAGGCAAGAAGGAGCAAGTCACGTCTTATGTGGATGGCAGCAGGCAAAAAGAACTTGTGCAGGGAAGCTCCACCTTATAAAGACAACAGATCTTGTGAGACTTATTTAATATCACAAGAACAGCATAGGGAAAACTACCCCCATGATTCAGTTACCTCTTACTGGGTCCCTCCCACAATACATGGGAATTCAAGATGACATTTGGGTGGAGAAACAGCCAAAACATATCATTCTGTCCCTGGACCATACCAAATCTCATATCCTCATATTTTTAAACCAATCATACCTTCCCAACTGTCCCCTAAGTCTTAACCCATTTCAGCATTAACTCAAAAGTTCACAGTCAAAAGTCTCATCCAAGACAAGGCAAGTTTCTTTTATGTATGAGCCTGGAAAATCAAAAGCAGGCTAGTTACTTCCTAGATGCAGTGGGGGTATAAGCATTAGGTAAACGCAGCCATTCCAAATGGGAGAAATTGACCAAAACAAAGAGCTACAGGCCCCATGCAAGTCTGAAATCCAGCAAGGCAGTCAAATCTTAAAGCTCTAAAATGATCTCCTATGAATCCATGTCTCACATCCAGGTCACACTGATGCAAGAGGTAGGTTCCCATGGTCTTGGGCAGCTCTCCCACTGTGGCTTTTCAGGGAACAGCCTCTCTTCCAGCTGCTTTCACGGGCTGGGGTTGAATGTCTACAGCTTTTCCAAGTACAGGTGCAAACTGCTGGTGGATCTACCATTCTGGGTTGCGGAAAGATGGTGGCCTTCCTCTCACAGCTCCACTAGGTGGTACCCCAGTAAGGACTCTGTGTGGGGGCTCTGACCCCACATTTCTCACTGCCCTAGCAGGGATTCTCCATGAGGGCCCCCCCCTCCAGCAAACTTCTGCCTGGCCATCCAGGCATTCCCATACATCCTCTGAAATCTAGGTGGAGGTCCCCAAACCCCAATTATTGACTTCTGTGCACTAGCAGGCTCAATACCACATGGAAGCTGCCAAGGCTTGAGGTTTGCACCCTCTAAAGCCATGGTCCGAGATCTACATTGACCCCTTTCCGCCTTGGCTCGAGTGGCTGGGATGCAGGTCAGCAAGTTCCTAGGTTGCACACAGCATGAAGACCCTGGGCCCAGCCCACGAAACCACTTTTTCCTCCTAATCCTCCAGGCCTGTAATGGGAGTGGCTGCTGTGAAGACCTCTAACATGCCCTGGAGACATTTTCCCCATTGTTTTGGAGATTAACATTTGGGTCCTCATTACTTATGCAGATTTCTGCAGCTGGCTTAAACTTCTTCTCAGGAAATGGGATTTTCTTTTCTATCACATTGTTAGGCTACAAATTTTCCTAACTTTTGTGCTCTGCTTCCCTTAAAAAACTGAATGCCTTTAACAGCACTCAAGTCACCTCTTGAATGCTTTGCTTCTTAGACATTTCTTCCACCAGATACCCTAAATCATCTCTCTCAAGTTCAAAGATCCACAAATATCTGGGGCAGAGGCAAAATGCCACCAGTCTCTTTGCTAAAACATAACAGGGGTCACCTTTACCCCAGTTCCCAACAAGTTCCTCATCTCCATCTGAGACCACCTCATCCTGGATTTTATTGTCCATATCACTATCAGCACTTTGGACAAAGCCATTCAACAAGTCTCTAGGAAGTTCCATACTTTCTCACATTTTTCTGTCTTTGAGCCCTCCAAACTGTTCCAAACTCTGCCTGTTACCCAGTTTCAAAGTCGCTTCCACATTTTCAGGTATTTTTTCAGCAGTACCCTATTCCTGGTATCAATTTACTGTATTATTCCATTTTCAGACTCCTGATAAGGGCGTATTCAAGACTGGGTAATTTATACAGGAAAAGGGGTTTAATGGACTTACAGTTCCATGTGGCTGGGGAAGCCTCACAATCATGGCAGAAGGCAAGGAGGAGCAAGTCACGTCTTACAAGGATGTCAGGGAAAAAGAGAGAGCTTGTGCAGGGAAACTCTGCCTTTTAAACCCATCAGATCTCATGAGCCTTATTCACTATCAGGAGAACAGCACAGGAAATACCTGCCCCCATGATTCAATCACCTCCCACTGGGTCCCTCCCATGACATATGGGAATTCAAGATGAGATTTGAGTGGAGACACAGCCAAATCATACCATCTAATATTAACCATCATGGGGGCCAAATGCTTCCTTTTATTAGGAACTCACACCCACAATAACTAACCTACCTCCCTTGAAAATAGCATTAATCCTTCCATGAGGGTAGAGATCTCACGACCTAATTATATCTTAAATGTCCCACCTCCCAACACCTTTACATTGGAGATTACATTTCCAACATGAACTTTGGGGAACACTTGCAAATCATAGCAGACATTAATATCCAAAATATATGAGTAACTCCTATAACTTAATAGGAAAATAAATTACCTGATTTTAAAACTGACAAAGAAGACATACAAATTGCTAACAGGTATATGAAAACGTGTCCAACATCACTAATCACTAGGAAAATGCAAATCAAAACTACAATGAGATGTCAGCTCAGACCTGTTATTGGTCAGAAACTGCAGAAAAGGAAAACTTTATACATGGTTAGTGGAAATGTAAAAAGATGCAGCTACTATAGAAAACAATATGGAGGTTTCTTTAAAAAATTAAAAGTAGAATCACCATTTGATCGAGAAATCTCACTTCTGAATATATGTCTAAAGGAATTAAACTCAGTACCTCAAAGAGGTGTCTGTACTCCAATATTCATTGCAGGATTATTTACAATAGTCAAGATATGGAAACAACTTAAGTGTTCACTGATAGATGAATGAATTTTCAAAAGCAGTACAGTTGACTCTTTAATAACATGGGTTTAAACCATGTAAGTGCACTCCTATGCAGATTTTTTTTTCAATATATATGTTGGAAAACTTGGGAGATTTTTGATAATTTGAAAAAACATGCAGGTAAACTGTGTAACCTAGAAACATTAAAAACATTAAGAAGTTAAATATACCATGCATGCATAAATATATGTAGATAATAGTCTTATTATATACTACCATAAAATATACACAAATCTATTGAAAGAAGCCAAAATGTATTAAAATTTACACCCACAAACACTTGCAGACCATACATGAGACCATTCACAGCTGAGATAAATGTAAATAAGCATAAATATGCAGCATTAAATCATAACCACATAAAATTAATTGTAGTATATACTGTACTACTGTAATAATTTCATATCCACCTCCTGTTATTATGTAGTGAGCTCCAGTGTTGTATCTGCTTAAAATGCCATGTGATGCTAATCATTTCCATGTGAGCAGTTCATCACTCTAGTTAATTGTGTATTGCAGTAAAAAGAGATCTCTCACGGTTTTTGTGTATTCTTCATTGTATTTAGTGCGATACTGTAAACCTTGAATAACAATAGGAAACACACACCAAGTGCTACTAGTGATACTGCAGGGGCTCCCAAGAAGCAAAGAAAAGTCATGATACTAAAAGAAAAGGTTGAATTGCTTGATATGTACTGCAGATTGAGGTCTGCAGATGAAGTTGCCCACAATTTCAAGGTAAATGAATCTAGGATAAGGAACATTGTAAAGAAAGAAAAGGAAATTTGGATAGCCATCACTGCATCTATGCCAACAGGCACAAAAACCTTGCAGGTTTTGCAAAATATCTTTCTGTATTGAGAATGTAGCTTTTATGTAGGTGCAAGATTGTTATAGGAAAGGCACCCTTATAGACTATAATATAATTCGTAAAAAAACAAAGTCGTTATATGACAACTTACAGCCAAAGGGAAGTAAAGGAGTTAAAGCTGGAAAATTTAATGACAGCAAAAGATAGTTTGATAATTTTAGAAAAAGTTTTGGTTTTAAAAATATCAGGAAACAGAAGTAGCTTCTGCCAACCTAGAAGCAGCAGATGAATTCCCAGGTGCCATTAAGAAAATCATTGAGAAGAAAGGATATCTGCCTGAATGCATTTTAAATGCAGACGAAAATGTCCTAAATAGAAGAAACTGACACAAAGGACATTCGTTAGTAAGGAAGACAAGCAAGTACCAAGATTTAAGTCAGGAAGGGGTATGCTAACTCTACCATTTAGTGTAAATGCAGTCGGGTTTATGATCAGGACTGCCCTTATCTATAAAGTTGGTAACTCCTGAGCCTTGAAAGGAAAAGAGAAACACCTGTTGCCAGTTTCTTGGTTGTACGACAAGAGAACCGTAGTTGAACAAGGAGAACTCTTTTTCTGGATTGGTTCCATGGATGCTTTGTCCCTGAAGCTAGGAAGTACCTTGCCAGCAAGGAACTGCCTGTTAATATTCTTTTGATATTGGACAATGCCCCAGCCATGCAAAACCGCAGGAGTTCAACGATGAAGAGGTAGAAGTCATCTTCTTTCCCCCGAATACAACTCAATTTGGCCTCTAGATCAGGGGTTATAAGGATCTTTAAGGCTCATTACACACATTACCATATGGAAAAGATTGTCAATGCTCAGGAAGAGAATCTAGATAGAGAACCCCTGAAAGAAAGAGCATCATTAAAGTCTGGAAAAATTACACTACTGAAGATGTCATTTGTTGTTATATAAATAGCTGTGAATGCCATCGATCATAAAACAATAAATTCCTGCTGCAGAGAACTGTCCAGATGTGCATGCCTTCACAGGATTTACAATGGAGCCAATCAAGGAAGAGTGTGGATATGGCAAAAGAAAAAAAAAAAAAGGTAAGGAGTGAAAGGTTTAAACATAAGAATTTTGTAGAAATTCAAGAGGTAATAGACACCACAGCAGAGAAATTAGTAGAAGACTTGATGGAGAAGAGTGCTTCTGAACCAGTGCCAAATGATGAGGAAGAAGATATAAAAGAAGCAGTGCCAGAAAGCAAATTTACATTAGACAATCTGGCAGAAGGGTTCTGATAATTCAAGACTGCTTTTGTCTTTGTTTATGACATGGACCCTTCTATGATACGGGCAGAGAAACTAAAGCAAATGGGGAAAGAAAGATTGGTACTGTGTAGAAACATTTTTAGAGAAATGAAAAAAGAAAACATCAGAGATTACAATGCATTTCCATAAAGTTACACAAAGTTTGCCTGCCTCTCCTGCTTCCACTTCCACTTCTTCCACCTCTTTTGCCTCTGCCACTCCTGAGACACCAAGAACAACTCCTTTTTTTCAAAATGAAGATGACAAGGATAAGGCCTTTGTGATGATCCACTTTCACTTAGTAAATATATTTCCTCTTTTTATGATTTTATTAGTTACATTTTCTTCTAGCTTACTCTATTGTAAGAATATGGTCTATAACATATAACAAAAAATATGTGTTAATCATCTATTTGTGTTATTGGTGAGGCTTTCAGTTCACAACATGGTATTAGTAGTTAAGTTTTGGGAGAGTCAAGTTATATGTAGAATTTTGCCTGTGCAGAGAGTCAGCAGCCCTAACCCCCACATTGTTTAAGGGTCAACTTTATGTGCATACAATGACATATTATACAGTCTTAAAAAAAGAAGAAAATCCTGCCACTGACAGCAACAAGGATGGACCTGGAGGACATTACGTGGAGAGAAATAACCAGACACATAAAGACAAATACTCCATACTCTCACTTATATGTGGAATTTAAAACAGTCAAACAAGTGGAAACAGAGAGTAAAATGGTGGTTGCTAGGGGATTGCAGGGAAAAGAAAATAAAGAGGTTTTGGTCAAAGGCAACAGTTTCAGTTATGAAAATGAATACATTCTGGAGACCTATTGTTTAAAAATTAGGTTAATTGAAGCATTTAAAAATTAATAAGAAAACGATAGTAAAATGTTAATGATAGCATCTAGGTAGAGGTTTTGTGTGAAAAAAATATTTGAAAATAAGCAGATGTCAATGATTTTTATAAATTGTGAGTAACCCAAATTTACATAAATAGTTGAATGGATAAATTATGGCATATTTACAGAATGCAATACTATTTAGAAAAGGTGCTATCTATTGTATCCTCAAATGGATGAATCTCAGAACCAAAATGTTAAACAAAAGGAACCAGACATAAAAATATACATGTATTTCCCATATGATTCCATTTATATAGTATAAAACTACTGATTGATCTATGTTATTAGAAGTCAAGATAATGTTTAACACTAGGATAGATGTAGGCAGTAACTTGGTAGGGGGATTTTGGGGTACTGGTATTTTCCTTCTTTGTTCTGGGTTGTGGATTCATGGATGTGTTAAATTTGTGACAATTCTTAACATGTACACTTTTCTGTTAATATATTTTAATAAAAATTACAAAATTGAAATAATAATAGCTTCTGCCTTGCAGAATTATTTTGTACTCTATTTTATTTTATTTTTTATTCCATAGGTTATTGGGGGAACAGGCAGTATTTGGTTACATGAGTAAGTTCTTTAGCAGTGATCTGTGAGATTTTGGTGCACCCATCACCCAACCAGTATACACTGAACCCAATTTGTAGTGTTTTATCCCTCAGCCCCCTTCCACCTTTCCCCAGAATCCCCAAAATCCATTGTATCATTCTTATGCCTTTGCATCCTCATAGCTTAGCTCCCAATTATAAGTGAGAACATACGATATTTGGCTTTCCATTTCTGAGTTACTTCACTTAGAATAATAGTCTCCAGTTCCATTCATGTTGCTGTGAATGCCATTAACTCATTCCTTTTTATGGCTGAGTAGTATTCCATCCTGTATATACACCACAATTTTTTATCCACTCGTTGATGTTGATGGACATTTGGGCTGGTTCCATATTTTTGCAATTGTGAATTGTGATGCTATTAACATGCTTGTGCAAGTATCTTTTTTGTATAATGACTTATTTTCCTCTGGGTAGATACCCAGTAATGGGATTGCTGGAGCAAATGGTAGTTCTACTTTTAGTTCTTTAAGGAATCTCCACACTGTTTTCCACAGTAGTTGTACTAGTTTACATTCCCAGCAGCAGTGTAGAAGTGTTCCCTTTTCACTGAATCCACACCAACATCTATTATTATTATTTTTTGATTATGGCCATTGTAGGAGTAACGTGGTATTAGATTTGGATTTCCTGACGATGAGTGATGTTGAGCATTTTTTCACACATTTGTTGGCCATTTGTATATCTTCTTTTGAGAATTGTCTATTTATGTCCTTAGACTACTTTTTGATGGGATTGTCTATTTTTTATTGCTAATCTGTTTAAGTTCTTTGTAGATTCTAGATATTAGTCCTTTGCCAAATGCATAGATTGTGAAGACTTTCTCCCTGTTTATTCTGCTGACTGTTCCTTTTGCCATGCAGAAGCTCTTTAGTTTAATTGAGTCCCATCTATTAATCTTTGTTTTTGTTGCATTTGCTTTTGGGTTCTTGGTCATGAAGTCTTTGCCTAAGACAATGTCTAGAAGGGTTTTTCCAATGTTATCTTCTAGAATTTTTATAGTTTCAGGTCTTAGATTTAAGTCCTTGATCCATCTTGAGTTGATTTTTTTTTGTGTGAGAGATGAGTATACAGTTTCATTCTCCTACATATGGCTTGACAATTATCCCAGCACCACTTGTTGAATAGGGTGTCCTTTCCCCACTTTATGTTTTTGTTTGCCTTGTTGAAGATCAGTTGGCTGTAACTATTTGGGTTTATTTCTGGGTTCTCCATTCTGTTCCATTGGTCTATGTCCCTATTTTTATACCAGTACCATGCTGTTTTGGTGCCTATGGCCTTATCGTATAGTGTGAAGTTAGGTAATGTGATGCCTCCAAATGATTTGTTCTTTTTGCTTAGTCTTGCTTTGGGTGTGTGGGCTCTCTTTTTGGTTTCATATACACTTTAGTATCGTTTTTTCTAGTTCTGTGAAGAATGATGATGGTATTTTGATAGGAATTGCATTGAATTTGTAAACTGCTTTTGGCAGTATGGTCATTTTCACAATATTGATTCTACCCATCCATGAGCATGGGATGTGTTTTCATTTGTGTCATCGATGATTTCTTTCAGCTATGTTTTGTAGTTCTCCTTGTAGAGGCCTTTCACTTTTTGGTTAGGTATATTCCTAAGTATTTTTTTTTTTTTTTTGCACCTATTGTAAAAGCAGTTGAGTTCTTGATTTGATCCTCAGCTTGGTTGCTGTTGGTGTATAGGAGAGCTACTGACTTGTGTACATTAATTTTGTATCCAGAAACTTTGCTTAATTCTTTCATCAGTTCCAGGAGCTTTGTGGAGGAGTCCTTAGGGTTTTCGAGGCATACAATCATATCGTCAGCAAACAGTGACAGTTTAACTTCCTCCTTACTGATTTGGTTGCCCTTTATTTCTTTCTCTTGTCTGATTTTTCTAGCTAGGACTTCCAGCCCTATGTTGAAGAGAACTGGTGAGAGTGGGCATCCTTATCTTCTTCCAGTTTTCAGAGGGAATGCTTTCAGCTTTTCCTCATTCAGTATTATGTTTGTTGTGGATTCATCATAGATAGCTTTTATTACATTGAGGTGTGTCCCTTGTATGCCAATTTCACTAAGCGTTTTAATCATAAAGCGATGCTGGATTTTGTCAAATGATTTTACTGTGTTTACTGAGATGATGATGTGATTTTGTTTTTAATTCTGTTTATGTGGTGTATCGCATTTACTGACTTGGGTATGTTAAACAATCCCTGCATCCCAGGTATGAAACCCACTTGATCATTGTGGATTATCTTTTTGATATGTTATTGGATTCAGTTAGCTAGTATTTTGTTAAGGATTTTTATTTCTGTGTTCACCAGGGATATTGGTCTTAGTTTACTTTTTTTTGTCATGTCCTTTCCTGGTTTTGGTGTTAGGGTGATAATGGCTTCATAGAATGAATTTGGGAGGATTCCCTCTTTCTCTGTCTTGTGAAATGGTGTCAATAGGAGTGGCACCAATTTTTCTTTGAGTGTCTGGTAGAATTCTGTTGTGAATCCCTGGCCCTGGAATTGTTGTTGGTAATTTTTTTTATTACACTTCAATCTCACTGCTTGTTATTGGTCTGTTCAGGGTATCTAATTCTTCCTGATTTAAGCTAGGAGGATTGTATTTTTCAAGGAATTTATTCATCTCTTCTAGGTTTTCTTTTTCTTTCTTTTTTTTTTTTTTTTTTTTTGAGATGGAGTCTCACTCTGTCGCCCAGGCTGGAGTGCAGTGGTGGGATCTTGGCTCACTGCAAGCTCTGCCTCCCAGGTTCACACCATTCTCCTGCCTCAGCCTCCCTAGTAGCTGGGAGCTGTTACAGGTGCCCAACACCATGCCCGGGTAATTTTTTTTTTTTGTATTTTTAGTGGAGACAGTGTTTCACTATGTTAGCCAGGATGGTCTCGATCTCCTGACCTCATGATCCTCCTGCCTCGGCCTCCCAAAGTGCTGGGATTACAGGCGTGAGCCACCGCTCCCGGCCCATCTCTTCTAGGTTTTCTAGTTTATGCATGTAATGCTGTTCATAGTAGATTTGACTGATCTTTTTCTGTGGTGTCAGTTGTAATATCTCCTGTTTCATTTCTAATTGAACTTATTTGGATTTTATTCCTTCTTTTCTTGGTTATTCTTGGTTAATATAATGGTCTATCAATTTTATTTATCTTTTCAAAGAACCAGCTTCTTGTTTCATTCATATTTAAAACAATTTTTTTTTGTTTCAATTTCATTTAGTTCTGCTCTGATCTTGGTTATTTCCTTTCTTCTGCTAGGCTTAGGTTTGGTTTGTTCTTATTTCTCTAGTTCCTTGAGGTGTGACCTTAAATTATCTGTTGGTGCTCTTTCAGATTTTTTGATGTAGGCCTTTAGGGCAATGAACTTTCCTCTTAGCACTACCTTTTGCTGTATCCCAGAGGTTTTGATAGGTTATGTCACTATTATCATTCAGTTCAAATAATTTTTTAATTTCCATCTTTCATTGTTGGCCCAATGATCATTCAGGAGCAGGTTATTTAATTACCATGTATTTGCATGGTTTTGAAGATTCCTTTTGGAGTTAATTTTCACCTTATTCCACTGTGGTCTGAGAGAGCGTTTGACATAATTTTATTTTTTTAATTTACTGAGGCTCATTTTGTGGTCTATCATATGGTCTATCTTGTAGAAAGTTCCATGTGCTGATGAATAGAACGTATATTCTGTGGTTGTTGGGTAGAATCGTCTGTATATATCTGCTAAGTCCATTTGTCCCAGGGTATAGTTTAAATCTATTTTGTTGTTGTTGTTGTTGTTGACTTTCTGTCTTGGTGACATGTCTAGTGAGTGGAATATTGAAGTCCCCCACTAGTATTGTGTTGTCTGTCTCATTTCTTAGGTCTAGTAGTAATTGTTTTATAAATTTGGGAGTTCCAGTGTTAGGTACATGTATAATTAGGATTGTGACATTTTCCTGTTGGACAAGGCCTTTTGTCATTATATAATGTCCTTCTTTGTCTTTCTTAACTGCTGTTGCTTTAAAGTTTGTTTTGTCTGATGTAAGAATAGCTACTCCTGCTCGCTTTTGGTGTCCATTTGCATGGGGTATCTTTTTTCACCCCTTTACCTTAAGTTTATGTGAGTCCATATGTGTTAGGTGAGTCTCTTAAAGACAGCAGATAGTTGGTTGGTGAATTCTTATCCATTCTGCAATTCTGTACCTTTTACATTCAACATTCCTATTGAGATGTGAGGTACCATTCCATTCATCATGCTATTTGTTGCCTGAATACCTTGATTTTATGTATTTAAGTATTTATTTATTTACTGTATTTTTGTTTTATAGGTCCTGTGAGATTCATGCTTTAATGAAGATCTGTTTTGTTGTGTTTCCAGGATTTGTTTCAAGATTTAGAGCTCTTTTCAGCAGTTCTTGTAGTGCTGGCTTGGTAGTGGCAAATTCTCTCAGCATTTGTTTGTCTAAAAAAGGCTGTATCTTTCCTTCATTTATGAAGCCTAGCTTTTCTGGATACAAAATTCTTAGCTGACAATTTTTTTTTTTTTTAAGGAGGCTGAAGATAGGTCCCCAATCCCTTCTAGCTTATAGGATTTCTGCTTAGAAATCTGCTGTGAATCTGATAGGTTTTCTTTTGTATGTGACCTGGTGCTTTTGCCTCACAGCTCTTAAGATTCTTTCGTCTTGACTTCAGATAACCTGATGACTATGTGCCTAGGTGAAGATGTATTTATTTATTTATTTTGAGACGGTGTCTCGCTCTGCTGCCAGGCTGGAATGCAGCTGCGTGATCTCAGCTCACTGCCAACTCTGCCTCCTGGGTTCAAATGATTCTCCTGCCTCAGCCTCCCGAGTAGCTAGGACTACAGGCATGGCACCACGCCCAGCTAATTTTTGTATTTTTAGTAAAGATGGGGTTTCACCATGTTGGCCAAGATGGTCTTGATCTCTTGACCTCGTGATCCGCCCACCTCACCCTCCCAAAGTGTTGAGATTACAGGCGTGAGCCACCACACTCAGCTGCAATAATCTTTTTTTTTTTTTTTTTTTTTTGAGATGGAGTCTTGTCCTGTCACCAGGCTGGAGTGCAGTGGCATGATCTCAGCTCAATGCAACCTCCACCTCCTGGGTTCAAGCAATTGCCCTGCATCAGCCTCCCAAGTAGTTGGGGTTACAGGCATATGCCACCATGCCCTGCTAATTTTTTTTTTTTTGTATTTTAGTAGAGACGGGGTTTCACCATTTTGGCCAAGATGGTCTCGATCTCCTGACCTCGTGATCCACCTCCCTCGGCCTCCCAAAGTGCTGGGATTACAGGCATGAGCCACTGCGCCCGGCAGTAATGATATTTTTATGATGATTTCCCAAGTGTTCTTTGAGCTTCTTGTATATGGATGGCTAGACTTCTAGCAAGGCCAGGGAAGTTTTGTTTTTTTTTCAATTATTTCCCTAAATATGTTTTCCAAATTTTCAGATTTTTCTTCTTGCTCAGGAACACCAATTATTCTTAGGTTTAGTCATTTAACATAATCCCAAATTTCTTGGAGGCTTTGTTCACTTAAATTTTTTTCTTTGTCTTTTTTGGATTAGATTACTTTGAAAACCTTGTCTTCAAGGTCTGAAGTTCTTTCTTCTGCTTGTTTTATTATATTGCTGAGACTCTCCAGTACATTTTGCATTTCTCTAAGTGCGTTTTTTATTTCTTGAAGTTGTGACTGTTTTTTATTTATGCTATCTATTTCACTGAAGATTTCTCCACTCATGTGTCATTTTTTTTATATCCTTAAGTTGGATTTCACCTTTCTCTGGTGCCTCCTTGATTAGCTTAATAATCAAACTTCTGAATTCTTTTTCTGGCAGTTCAGAAATTTCTTCTTGGTTTGGATTCATTGCTGATGAGCTAGTGTGATTTTTGGGAGGTGTTAAAGAAGCTTGTTTTGTCATAATACCAAAATTGTTTTTCTAGTTCCTTCTGTTTTGGGTAGGCTATGTCAAAGGGGAGATCTGGGGCTCAAGGCTGCTGTTCAGATTCTTTTGTCCCACGGGGTGCTCCCTTGATGTAGTATTCTCCCCCTTTTCCTAGGGATGTGACTTCCTGAGAACCAAACTGTAGTGATTATTATTACTTTTCTGGATCTAGACACCAGAAGGGCTACCAGGCTCTGGGCTGGTACTGGGGGTTGTCTGCATAGAGTCTTGTGATGTAAACTGTCTTCAGTTCTCTCAGTCATGGATACCAGCACCTGTTCCAGTAGAGGTGGCAGGGGAGTGAAATGAACTCTGTGAGGGTCCTTAGGTGTAGTTGTTTAATGCACTAGTTTGGTGCTGGTTGGCCTCCTGCTGAGAGGTGAAGCCAGCCGGACTTCCTGGGTTGAATGGGGACTTGGAGAACTTTTCTGTCTAGCTAAAGGATTGTAAACACACCAATCAGTGCTCTGTGTCTAGCTAAAGGTTTGTAAATGCACCAATCAGCACTTTGTAAAAACGGACCAATCAGCACTCTGTAAAATGGGCCAATCAGCAGGATGTGGGAGGGGCCAAATAAGGGAATAAATGCTGGCCACCCAAGCCAGCGGCAGCAACCTGCTCTGGTCACTTTCTAGGCTGTGGAAGCTTCGTTCTTTTGCTCTTTGCAGTAAATCTTGCTGCTGCTCACTCTTTGGGTCTGCATTATCTTCATGAGCTGTAACACTCACTGCAAAGGTCTGTGTTTTCACTCCTGAAGTCAGCAAGACCTCAAACCCACCAGGAGGAAGAAACAACTCCAGACGCGCCATCTTTAAGAGCTGTAACACTCACTGCGAATGTCTGTGGCTTCACTTCTGAAGTCAGCAAGACCACGAACCCACCAGAAGGAAGAAACTCTGGACACATCTGAACATCAGAGGAACAAACTCCGGACACACCATCTTTAAAAACTGTAACACTCACCGCAAGTGTCCGCAGCTTCATTCTTGAAGTCAGCAAGACCAAGAACCCACTGGAAAGAACCAATTCCGGACACACTGCCGTGAGGTAGTGCTTTCAAGAGAGCATCAGCTGTGGTATATAGGGGAGGATCAGGTGGTGGGTGGGATACTAGAACTTCCAAGAGAATATGACCTTTGTCTTCAGCTACCAAGGTGGGTAGGGAAGGACCATCAGGTGGCGGCAGGGTTAGGCATGTCTGAGCTCAGACTCTTCTTGGGTGGGGCTTGTTGTGGCTCTGTGGGGAATGGGGGTGTGATTCCCGGGTTAATGGAGTTACCTTCCCAGGAGGATTATGGCTGCCTTTTCTGTGTCATGCAGGTTGTCAGGGAAGTGGGGGAAAGCTGGCAGTTACAGACCTCACCCAGTTCTCACACAACCCAACAAGCAAATCTCACTTCTACTGTGTTCCCCCAAAAAGCCCCAAATTTGTTTCCGGGCAGTAGGGGAGCAGGATTGAGAACCTACCCCAGGTTACCAGCCTCCTAGCCGAGAATGCAAGCCAGACTTTCGTGCCTCCCTACCTGTTAAGTCTGCACACCAGATTCAGGCCCTTTCCTGAGTTCTGTACAGGAAAGTTTGTGTTCGGTTGGAATTGTTACAAAGTTCAGCTGGAGGTTTCCTTCTCCCTGTGGTCTTTTCCCAGTTCCTCTGGCAGCCCCTGTGAGACAAGTCAGAAATGGCTTCTCTGGGGACCCACAGAGACCACGGGGCTTTACCCCCTGCTTCCTCTACCCCTGTATTTCGCTCAGCTGTCTAAATTATCTCAGCTCCAGGTAAGGTCAAATCCTTCTCCTGTGATCTAGACCTTCAGTTTCCCCAAGGGTGTGTGTTCAGGGGTGGACAATACCCCTTTCACACTTTTCACAATTTGGGCATTCACAGTATGTGGGCTGTCTTCTGGGTCATGCAGGAGCAATATACTTCCTTCAGAGGGCCTGTGGATTCTCTTGGCTTTCCTGGTATATCCCTGCAGTAGTTCTTGGAGCAAAAGTTCACAATGCGAGTCTCCACATCCTGCTCTGTCCATACAAGTGGGAGCTGCAAGTTAGTCCTTCCTCCTATCCACCATTTTTTCCTATTTCGTATTTTAAATTAAAACTCATTAGAATGTAAACTCCATAAGGGCAATAATTTTAATCCAGTTTTTTCACTGCTAAATACCTCAAAACTGTTACATGTCCTGCCATATCATTGACATTCTAAACATTTCTCATGAATGAATGTTGATATAGCACAGTGCTGATCTCACCACCTGCCACAAAGTAAAAACTCTCTAAATGTCAAATACTACTATTATAAGTAATACTATTCTATCATTGAGACAACTATGGTTCTGTATCTCTTTAAGGAGTGCAGTCTAGGCAACAACATATTTCAACATCAGGTATCTGTTATCTCATGTTCCTAAGTTCATCTTTTTACCTGATCAATATTAGTAAAGATCCATGGCCTCAAGTGAACTTTACTCTATGAATTTACAATCGGGAACTTAGGTTGAAAATTTACCTAGTATTATTTATTCTGCTGCTATAATTTATTATTTATTGTGCTGCTATTGTTGCCCTAATCAGTTATAATGCTCTTACTGGACTCTGGCGTAATAAGTAATGTCAATTAATATAGTTGTGTTATTTTAACATTATTTCAAAATATTTTAAGTGAAATATAAGACTCATTACAAAAGGACTTAGAGGTTACAAATTATTAACTTTTTCCTCAAGAGAAGTATTGTGTACTTAATGACAAGTTCCTAGTGCTTTAGAATTGTTAAAATCTTTGTGAAGCACACCACTGAAGATGAGGTTGAAAAACCTGACTTTTATCATCATATTGATAATCTCAGGAGAACTCTATGCAGAAGGTAAAATTAATTCTTAATATTCTTTATTCTCTAAAACATATAAATGGAGATTCTAGTAGTTATACAACTCAAGTTTTAATATACTCTTTCATTTTCATATATCAGTTTTATAACATATATTTTATAAATATAACTTTTTATAATATTTAGGCCTTTTCCTTTGAGCAAAATTAGTAAAGTCTTCTTACAGTAGCATAAGTCAGAAAAACAAAACAAAACAAAAACCCTTGTATCTCTAGGGGGCATTGGAGACCAGGATCTAAATACTTCGGAAAGTTTTTCAGGCTAACAATATGTCCATTTTGAAGTCACACGTTAACTTTAATTCTAAATTTATGCTAGAATCCATTCCTAATACTGACAAAACTTGTACAATTTTAATTCTGTTCATAAGGTGAGAGTTCAATGTGGGAAATTTGAAAAGGAAATAGCCATAAATATTTTCTACTTTTGAGACTTTGATTTTTATCCCAGTGAATTATTCATTTGTTGGAGACATTAAGTAGTGATTAGTAGGTGAACCATATAATTGCTTGTGCAAACAGGGACACTTAGTAAAAGAGGGGCTCTATTAATAATTGTTTGGACAACAATGTAAATCAGGACTTTCCAAACAAACCAATACCTGTGGACTCCCTATTAGAAAGCTTTATAGTGAGATTGCCCAATGTGTAAGATTAATGTGTGAGTGGAAGGTAGGCAGTGTACATGGGTATGTTGTTTAGGAACATTAGCAATATTATCAGGCTGTAGGATGAAGAATCCAGGGAGGACACTTAGCATTAGCAAGAGTGAACATACAAAGAAGGAAGCTACAGCAATAAAGCTTTTCTAAAATAAACATCTTAGGGAATTTGTTGAAATTAAACATATAAGTTTTAATTGTGTTTTAGTTGAATAGTTAACTATAAATTTTCTACCAAAACATCTATAATTAAAATTATAAAAGTGAAAGACACAGAATTAATCTTATTTTATACTTTTAATTCTATAATAGGATGATTTTTGCATGAATTTCTTTTGATTTTATTTTTCTGTCTAAATAGGGAAATACCAGCAGATATAATTGTCCATTATTGCAACGGACATTTGCAAAGACATTGCAATATTCTAGTTAATTTTCTAATTATTATAAGGTTATAATGCTATTTTACACAACAAAAAAAAAGTAAGCTGCTTGAAGACCGAGACAATGATTTTATTTTTGCATGCTTCTCTCAACTCCCACTGTGCACTTCAGGGACAAGAATTGAATTAATTGTGTTTCTCATTTCATGGTATGCAAGTATTATTGGCCTATGAAAGGTCTCACTCTTGCTTTACTTACACATTTTATCCCTTTATTCCTAATCTTGAAGTCCATTTCCCCTGGGACCTACTACAATGTTTTAACATGTTACTCTAGCTCTCTCAACCACAAATAGCTCTGGAATGAATATTATAATATAACCAACTTATCTTTCTGTGAGAATATCATCAGTCTGTATTCACTCACAGATAGCATTATTGAGTCTATTCTTGTACTTGATTTCTGTGAGTAATGAGAGATTACTTTTGCAGAATGGCAGTTTCGAAGTATATCATCTCTGAGAGAGGATGTAAATTGTTGCTTCTCATCATTCTCACCAACACCTCATATTGTCCATTTTTGTACTGGTTGCTATACGGTTATTCATAAAGTGATATCCCATTTTTATTTATTTACCATTCCCTGATCAGTAGTAAGTGTGTACATCTCTTCATATACTTTTTTTATATGTTCAGACATCTGTGATTTTCTGGTTTATATATGATTAGTATATTCCCCACATTTCTCATTAATTTTTTCTCAGGGATTCATATTCTCCAAGGCATTCCAGCTACCTTAACAAGTAATGTGCCTATCCTGGTGGTGGAGGGAGATGCCTAGGATTGTTGTGCAGAGAATACTTTGCTGCCCCTCCCTGACAAGCAACCATGCTCCTCAGGGAAATTCCTTGTGTATTCACCATTGCACTACTATTTTGGAAGACTCTTTTTATTGTAAATTCCTTTGGTGCTTGGGTGTGAAAAAATGGTGAGAATAATTCTCAGGGAATGGGGGCTATCCTGCCCATGTTTTTCCGTCTACTCCATCAGATGCTGGAAGTTTTGTTACTCATCATTCCACATCCATTTCCTTCAAACCTAGGCTAGCACTACTACTATTTTATGTCTCATAGTAGCCTTAAGGTATACAGTGATCAACCAGGGCATTGAAGCCGGAGTAATCACACTGGATCCAGGCCTTCTTCCATCCATGACTGCCCATGTTTCTTCCCAACACAGCTCCTAGGGTTGTTCAAGCATTTCTTTCTTTTAAGTGTTTTTATGATTTTAAGATCTTCAACATAAAGATATATTTTTAAAATATATGTTTTATTTGGAGTATAACATATCCAGAAAAATGCAAAAATCATAGGATACACTTATATAGGTTTTACAAAATTTTACACCATCCTGATCAAGATATAGAAGAGTGATAGTACCCCAGCAATATAAATGATCCCTCTAAGGTACTAAACCCCAAAGGTAACCATTCTGACTTCTATTATCATGGATTTGTTTGTCTTCTTTTAAAAAGTTATGCAAATGTATACATTAATTCATATGTGATTGGCTTCTTTCACTCAATATTATGTTTATGAGATTCATCATTTGTTCATTTCTGTTGTTGGATAATATTCCATTGTATGCATAGTCTAAAATATGTTTATCTTTTCTATTATTTATGGGCGTTTAGGTTGTTCTCAGTTTGGGACTATATGAATACTGCTGCTATAAGCATTTTTTTACATGTCTTTTGGTATACAAATATATGCTTTTTTTATTGGGTAATATGGTTTGTACATGTTTTACCCCAATATATATTGCAAAGGTGTTCTCTCATAGAGTTTGGACTTATTTATACTTTCAGTTGTAGAAATATGCGAGTTCCAGTTTCTTCACTTCTTCACAATCATTGAGATAGCTTGTCTTTTTCATTTCAGCAGTTCTATTGGATATGCAGTACTTTCTCATAGTGGTTTAAATTTGCGTTTCCCTGATGACTAGTAATGCTAAGTACCAGGTCTCTAACCATTTAAATATCCTATTTTGCAAAGCTCTTGCCAAGTATTACTTCGTTTTACTTGGTTGTCGTTTTTCTTTAAAATGCTATTTATTTCAAAATTTTTTATGAGTTAGCATATGTTAAGGAGAAACTTTATCTATTCCTGAACTGTACTGTCCAATACAGTGGCCATTAGCCACATATAGCTATTGGAGACAGTACTTAAAATGTCACTAGTCCAAGATCAGATGTTCTGTAAGTATAAATATATAGTGGATTTTATAAGAAAAAAAAAGAATGTAAAATATTTTCAATATATCGGGTTAAATAAAAACCTATTATTAAAATTAACTTCAATTGTTCCTTAATATTTTTATGAATGTGACTATTAGAAATTTTTAAATTACATAAGTGACTTGCAATACATATCTATTAGAAAGTGCAGGCAGGGTGGAGGGGCTCAAGTCTTGTAATCCTAGTGCTTTGGGAGGCCAAAGCAGAAGGATCCTTTGAGTCCAGGAGTTTGAGACCAGCATGAGCAACAGAGTGAGACCCCTCATCTCTACAAAAAATAAAACAAAAATTAGCCAGATGTGGTGGCATGTGCCTGCAGTCCTAGCTACAGGAGAGGAGGTTTGCTTAAGCCCAGGAGCTCCTGGTGGCAGTGAGCTATATTTCAGCACTGCACTGAAGCTTGGATAACTGAGGAAGACTCTGTCTCTAGGAAGAAAAAAAAAAGGTACTGTTCTATGAAGTTATGCAAAGCTTCCCTGAAAAAGTGGTCTGCTAAGTTTTATCATGACTGTTGGATGTTTAAAGTCATTCGCAGATCAATTATGATAAAAGGACTGCTTGAATTATCACAAAAGTATCTTAAAAATTTAAGTGAGAAAAATAAGTACTAGTTGTGCCTCTAAAAACTTTTAGTTTGTATTGTCATCTGATTACAAATTTATGTTTTTAGATTTGTTTTTCCATTTTTGGCTTGACATTTACTCATTTCAGAGAAACCCTGTGGTTTTCCTCATGTGGAAAATGGAAGAATTGCCCAATATTACTATACTTTTAAAAGCTTTTACTTTCCAATGAGCATAGACAAAAAATTGTCATTTTTCTGCTTGGCTGGTTATACAACCGAAAGTGGAAGACAAGAAGAGCGAACCACGTGTAAAACAGAAGGCTGGTCTCCAGAGCCAAGGTGCTTCAGTAAGTCAGCTGGATGTGTCACTCAATGTTTCAATACTCAAAAGAAATTTGTATATAAAAATAGGGATCCAATAAAAATGGAAAGCTAGCAATCTCTTTCTGCAAAATGAAGGCATAATTTGAAATCTGGTAAATAATGCTTTTACATTAAAATGTTATTTTCTTTATCTGTTTTTAATAATACTCTGTTGAAGGGAATAGGGTAATAACTGAAATTATTTATCACATTGCCAGGCAAAGAGAGATAATTTACTTTAAGTAACAAGAAACTTATTTTGATAATTAAGCATAGGATGCCAGAAAAATGCTTGAAACTCTGGCCTCTGGAAGGGCAAGATTGCTACTCTAATGCTTTATCATTTGTAAGACTCATCTCTCCTTTGTGTGCCAACTTCTCTCATGATACCCATTGAAAAATGTGTTTTTCAATCTTGAATTGAAAGTTTGAGTTCAAATTTGTGAGAAGGTAATCTAATTGACTCATTTCATTATTTTATATCAGGCTACACTATCATCAAACTATCAATGATCTTCCACTAGGGCAGGTGACCCAGAGTAAGGGGCTTTGGTTGAGCCAGTTTCATTTAAAAGAGGATGTTCAATATGGCTATTGCGGTTGATATATCTAGTAAACCTACCTAGAAGTAGATGTGGTAGGGGTAGAAATTACTATAAGAACTAAAATTAGTAAATACAAAGAGAGTCAATGTTAAATTGAATCCATTTCCAAAAAAAAATATGCAGGTATTTCCAAAATGAAATCGCTAATAATAACATTATACTTTTGGCTTAATTTTACAATTTAGTAAAAGACAAGCTTAGTTTCATCATTAAGTTAAACAAATAATTTTTTTTTCCCATAGAAAAATGCACTAAGCCTGACCTGAGTAATGGTTATATCTCTGATGTAAAGTTATTGTATAAAATTCAAGAGAACATGCGTTATGGTTGCGCTTCAGGGTACAAAACCACTGGAGGGAAGGATGAAGAAGTGGTTCAATGTCTCTCTGATGGATGGTCTTCTCAACCAACCTGTAGGAAAGAACATGGTATAAATCATTTCCTAAAACTGAAGATAAGAGCTTGTCAAGCTTATATTGAATATATTGAAGGTTATATTGATATCTATTATTTAATAGAATTTATTTTTCATTATGTCTACAATGCAGGAAGTTGATATTACATTGCTTTTCTCAAGTACTAGGTGATTACTTAATCCAAATGTTCTCAATCCCTACAACCCACCTACACCAATAGTTCCTACTTTGCATCAATAAAAGGAATTGGAATGGAATAAAATGAAAGGAGCTTTTTCTTTATATGTCACTATTTCCTTTATTATAGAAGAATTTAAGATCATGTACATTATTTTATATTGTGAACCAATGTCAGATATACTTAAAAATAGTTCAATAATTTAAATATATGTATACTTTGATAGTAAGTTGTTTAAATTGTAAAAATGCATAGACAGCACATACTTTCACAATTGCTACTGCACAAGCCTTTAGTTGAATTTTGGCCTTTGGTGAAGCACTCGTAGACCAGAATTTTAAAAACAGAAAACTGGTAGGGTTAGGTCACAAGGTATATGAAGAAAGAGAATAGAGGCAAAGAAAAATTGGGGCTATTTTTCAATTTTGCTAAGAGTTGATTTTACCATATATTCTTCAGATTTGTAAAAACACATTTTGAGATTTTTTTATAATCTAGATTATTAAAAAAGTTTATAAAATAAATAATTTTTATAATTTTAGAAACATGTTTGGCTCCTGAATTATATAATGGAAATTATTCCACAACACAGAAAACATTCAAAGTGAAGGACAAAGTACAATACGAATGTGCTACTGGCTACTACACAGCTGGAGGAAAGAAGACAGAGGAGGTAGAATGTCTCACATACGGATGGTCTCTCACACCAAAATGTACCAGTAGGTTCTCATTTGGAATAAAATCTACTCTCACTCTGAAAGCTTTTTCTCATAGAGAAGTGTATATAAGTTGTCATGCTCATTATGTTTCATCTTTTCATACATTTTTGCCTTTATTTTTAATTATGTTGATAGCATTCTTTGATAATTAAAGCTCTCAAGTAGAATAAATTCATTTTAGCTCACAGAATTAAATTAGAATAAGCCTAATGATATTTAACAAATATATAAAATGAATTCATAAGCTTTTTGGCAAATTTAATTTCTATTCTAGATATGTCACGTAAATAGTGCATTTTGTTGTAGCAGAAAAAATAAACATTTGTTTGTAATTTTATTCATTCTTTTATTTGCAGAATTAAAGTGCTCTTCTTTAAGATTAATTGAAAATGGTTATTTTCATCCTGTAAAGCACACCTATGAAGAAGGAGATGTCGTTCAGTTTTTCTGTCATGAAAATTATTATCTAAGTGGATCTGATTTAATTCAATGCTATAACTTTGGTTGGTACCCAGAATCTCCGGTATGCGAAGGTAAATTTTTAACTTTAATACTCACAAAATGCCATGTTTTTATCAGCTTTAATCTCTATTAGCTCTGACAAAATTCCTGTGGTCATATCTATTTTTTTTCCTGAGTCCTATTTTTAAAATAAATATTATCTTTTAAATCAGTGCTATTTTCAGCAATCTTTAATATATCCCACCTGAATAAATCTTGTTTTGTATTAGTTTGTAAATGACTATATCTTTTAAATTTATTATTTTAAAATATCTATTATATATTTTAAATCCCTTATTATAATGAATAACTTTTCTTATTGGGAATTTATTAGACCTAATTACCCCAATCTGGCAGCTTTGCAAGGATACTTTCTCTTAATTTGCCACATATTTCCAGATGTAAAAATTAATCTCCAAAATAGTGAGGTAGAAAGCAGAGAAAACAGGAAAAGCAGAAGAATAATACCCAGAAGTTAAAATGGGAAAAGAGGTTATCTAGTAAAAGTTGCCCAAAAATGTAATATCTATGGTCACATTTCTATTACTGGAAGTGTCCAAACAGATAATGCAATTACCTGTCAGAAGACATCCATAGTTATTTAAACACACCTACAATTTAATATGAGGAGGGTCCTATCTAGCAGAAGATATGAAAACAATAATTGCAGATATGAAAAAAATAATTGCTATAATGTGACAAATGGTACAATCAACTCAGGTACAAAGTGCAGGAATAAACATTAGAGATTCTGATTGGTATGCTGTGGAATAGCATTCACAGAATGATGGATAATATTTAAATTGGGTCTTAAGAGATAAGTAGGAGTTTGAGGATTGGGAGGATAGGGAGAGGCAAAGGGTTTGATAGTCACTTTTTATTTTCTGTAATATGGGATATAATGTCTATTGACAGGCAGGTGAAAGACATGAAGGTAGAACTTGGAAGAGAGTGGTGAAGATTTGGAACAGGTGCTAGGGGAAACAAATGAGGGCTCTGACCATGGGTATGCAATGGGATTGCCAGAACTATCGTAATTCCCTAAATGCACCATACAGTAACTTTAAAGATTTTATGATTTTTCATTCACGCTCGACATCCTTGCTATAGTAGTAGAGAAGAAGATTTTTTAAGCAAAATTTTTTAAAGCATATTATTCCTTTTTTGTTTTTTGAGATGGAGTCCTGCTGTGTCACCTAAGCTAGAGTGCAGTGGCACGATCTCAGCTCACTGCAACCTCCACCTCCCGGGTTCAAGTGATTCTCCTGCCTCAGCCTCCTGAGTAGCTGGGACTACAGGTGTCGGCCACCATGCCCAGCTAATTTTTTTGTGTTTTTAGTAGAAACAGGGTTTTGCCATGTTGGTCAAGCTGGTCTTGAACTCCTGACCTCAGGTGATCAGCCTGCCTCGGCCTCTCAAAGTGCTATTTCAAAAATAAATGGCAGACCTACTTAAGGCCTTTTATACCCCTCTCCTCTTCCAAATTAGCCAGCATGACAACATGCCTACTTTTTTCCGGTAAATAGTCATTAGGCATACAATAGGCAGTGTTGTGGGCTGAATTATATCTCTCTTACTCCTCCCAAAATATAGCCACATTCTAATACTGGGAACCACTAAACGTTACCTTACATGGTAAAAGACACCTTGAGGTTAACAATCTTAAGATAGGAATATTATCTGGAATTATCTATCCAGACTCTAAATATAATCACGAATGCTTTTATAAAAGGGAGGCAGAGGGAGATTGACTACAGAAGAGGAAGCAGGAGATATGACAATGGAAGCCACAGGTTGAAATGTTTTGAGGAAGGGGTTATGAGCCAAGGAATATAGGTAATTTCAAGAAGCTAGAAAAGGCAAAGTAGCCGATTCTCCTCCAAAGCCTCCATCAGGAATGCAGCTCTCCTGATAGCTCGATTTTAGTCCAATGAAACTAACTCTAGACTTCTGGCCTCTAGGACTGTAGGAGGATAAATTTGTGCTGTTTTAAGCCACTAAATTGTAATTCATCAAAGCAGCAATAGGAAAGTAGTGTGGTCAGTATTTTAGAGCAGGAGACTTTAATTTAGACAGACGTGGGTTCAAGAACAGATCTGCTGCATGCTATTAATTTATTCTTAAGTTTTAGTTTGTCTATAAGATGGGAGAAATAATAGTTCCTACTTAATAAAGTTATTTTAGGACTAAAGGAGGTAATGAATGTAAAATGCCTGCTACTTTAGTATTCTACTGGTGCATAACAATGTCACCACAAACTCAGCAGCTTAAAACAACACAATATTATTTCCCATTGTGTGTAGGTTGGGAGTCTGGGTGTGGCTTAACTGGCTCCTTGCATCCATGGCTAACAAAGCTGCAATCAAGATGTTAGCTGGATTGCAGTCTCATCTGAGGCTTGATTGGGCAAGACTTCTTCCAAACTCACTGTAGTTATTGGCAGCGTTCAGTGCTTTGCAGACTGCTGAACTGAGAGCCTCTGTTTCTTGTGGCTGTTAACTGAAGGCAGCCCTCTGCCCCTTGCCTTGCAGCCATTCTGCTTTGGAAGCTCCTGATGTAGCCTCTTATTTCTTCAAAACCAGCAAGGAGAGAGAGTCTCTTGGCAAGAATGGCGTTAAAATCTGATGTTACATAATTATGTGTACATAATCACGTACTAATCCATCACCTTTGCTGTATTTTGTGGGCTAGAAGCAAGTCACAGGTCCTACTCATGGAAAGGGATATCACACAAGGAAGTTAACATCAGGAGGTGGGGATCAAAGGAATGCTCTTAGAATCAGTCTGCCATCCTCTCTATGATGCTTGACACAATGAACATTTTTATTTAATCTTTATTATTTTTTGTAATTATATGACTAAAGGTGCTGATTTTTTTTTTTTCCGTAAGGAAGAAGAAACAGATGTCCTCCTCCACCTCTGCCCATAAACTCCAAAATTCAAACACATTCAACAACTTATCGTCATGGAGAAATAGTTCATATAGAATGTGAACTTAATTTTGAGATCCATGGGTCAGAAGAAATACGTTGTGAAGATGGAAAATGGACAGAACCTCCAAAATGCATTGGTTAGTAATACCTTGAAGAAGCTTTGCTAAAATGAAATCTGCATGTGTAGCTAAATGGTCAGTTCTCTTTCAACTGTACCTTTTCAGAAGGACAGGAGAAGGTAGCCTGTGAGGAACCACCCTTCGTTGAAAATGGTGCAGCAAATTTACACTCTAAGATTTATTACAATGGGGATAAAGTGACATATGCATGTAAAAGCGGCTACCTTCTCCATGGATCGAATGAGATAACTTGTAATCGTGGAAAATGGACACTTCCTCCTGAGTGCGTTGGTATGTATGCTACATTTACCATCAGTAGCTAAACTTATGGTGTAAAATTTTCCATTCTGTTACTTTAATCTGCATATTCCTAGGAAAAGACCACTGCTTAGGCAAATTAGAAACACATTGCTACAGCACCCACTCTTCTGCTTTGCATGTGTGCATGTGTGTGTGCGTGTATGTGTAGCCACCTATAGAATTTAAGTCAATGTAAAGAATTCTAAAAAAAAAAAAATTTTTTTGAACACTAGTGCTAAGCACGGTTATCTGATCTGTGTCATGCCATGACCTATAAGTTATAAATGACAACACATAAATGACGATGTGCTTCATTAGATAAGTAAATAAGGGCATGGTGGATTGAGTGACTGGCCGTAAGCATTATCTACTTCTTCTCCCCATATGTCCTGCAAAGTAAGGGTAGTGCATTCTGTTCTTGACCTTGGGTAAGTCCTGCTGATATTTTGCATCTGGCCATTCTGAACCTTATGCCCTTCTGAGACATGTCTCTGGTCTTTCATTTTACTGAAGGGCACCACCAGGCTACACTATCATTCCTGGGGGCTACTCTTCCTGTCATCTATCTCATTTCTTAATCAGATCACAGCAAGATCTCCACACACATTTATCTAGGATATGTATTAAATAAGACAAAAGCGATGAAGGATGCTAAAGAAATAGACAAACTGAGAGAAAGATACCAAAAAGAGGAAAAAAAAATGGATATTTCCTTCATGGGTCGATTGAGACCTGAGATGAAGAGGAATGAAAAAGAAGAAAATAAAAGTGGGGTAATGCCAAAGAGCAATTTTAGAATTGACCATAATCTTTAGGCTGAAGAACAGTTTCTCATTCTATAGGTTTAAGAAATGTTTATATCATAATTCCTTCACAATCAAGAAAAGAGAAAAATACGTATAGTTGTTTTTAGGTAACATATTTGCTGTCAACCCTTGCTTAGCAAATTTTAAAAATATTTGAGCTGAAAAACATTTTTCATATTTGTAATGAATTTATAAAACAATTGTCCTAAATTATATAATACAAATATCGAGACACTATAGTATGAGTCACTATAGTATATTGTTATGAGCTCATATTAATTTTAAAACAACCTCTTTTCTTAGAAAATAATGAGAATTGTAAGCATCCTCCTGTTGTAATGAATGGGGCTGTTGCAGACGGGTTATTGGCAAGCTATGCAACAGGATCCTCAGTGGAATATAGATGCAATGAATATTACTTACTGAGGGGATCAAAAATATCTCGTTGTGAACAAGGAAAATGGTCATCCCCACCTGTTTGCTTGGGTAAGAAAGAGAACACATGGAATGTCTACGTTTGTACTTTTATGTGATTTTCTTACAGTGTTTTATATCATGAAAATGATGATTCTGTATAAATCTTTTTTTCACAAGTGTTTTCCCTCTCATTTCTTTAAGTAGAACGTCCTTAAAATATTAGTGTATTTTTTCTATTGTGTTAAAATATACATAACATAAAATTTACCACTGTAGCTATTTTTAAGTGTACAATTCAGTGGCATTAAGTATATTAACATTTTTGCGACCAATTACTTTTTGGGTTGTCTTTCTCCTAGCTGAAATTCTCTCCCTGTTATACAGCCCTCAATATCTCTGCTTGTATTGCCCTCAGAGTGTCGTTTCGAGAAGAATAATTAGTCCTATTCTTTCCTTGGTAGAGTATATTGCTAATAGTTTTTTACCACCACATCCTCATCTGAATGGACACATTTGTTACATCTTGTTGATTATATAAAAGTGTTTGCTAATGACTTAGATAATAAATGGTCTTCTAAATGTTTTACACACACATGCACACACACTCCACAAAAATGCTATGATATGATGCAGAGGTATATATCTTAGATTTTTTCTCTAAAAATATATTGTAAACATGGTTTGTCATACTTCTACAATATATACTTTAATGGCTGCATAGTATTCCATAATGTAGATGTACATATGTAATTTAACCAGTTTATTGACGGATGCTTAGTGTTCAACATTTTTATATTCCAAACAGTACACTTGCAAGTAAATCTTTGTACATGTAAAACATATTTATTTTTGTTAAAAATAATTATCATGAGATCAGGAATTTTAATTCTTTTTCTACTAATTGCCAAATTGTCTATCAGAAAGTTTGTTCTGCTTTGTTAAACCTACCATAAGTGAATTAAAGTAGTAATTGTCCTAATCTTTGTTAACTTTGAATGTTTTAATCTTGGCATTTATTGTTAAGCAGGCAAGCACAATTATTTTAATTTGATTTATTTAAGAATTAATTAATTTGGAATTTTTTAACTTTCTAGTAGCCACAGGTTTTTTTCATGAATTAATTATTCATAGTTTAGCCGTTTTTCATACCTATAAGATCTATATCTATATAAATTATTTTATCCAATTGAGAATCATGTTTATTGCAATTATTTTTAATTTCTTTTTATTTATAGTGTTTTTAAGTATCTATAAGTGTATGTTTTAAGTCTTGAGCTCTTTCAACCTTTTGTTAGTAGTTTCCACCTTTCAAGTAATTCTTAGGAGGCTATTCCCATTCAAATTCAGATACAGATACATATTCACATAGAATTTTGCTATTGCTCTCATATTTTTATACATGTTTTTGATATTAAGTTTTTGATGATTTGATTGATATTGCATTGAGTGGAGATATAGTAATCTCTAAGGACAAAGACTAGATTAAAATATTTATGGCAAAGCTGGTAATGAAACAAGCTCATAAGGAAATAACAACATTTAAGGAAATACATCATTCTATATCTGGAACAACTGCCTCAAGAGAGTTAGGTTTGGTCCTAATGAATCAAAGCAAATACCAAATGAAGATTAATCATTGTTATCAGGGCAAGAGAAAAGGGCTTTGTATATCTTGCTTATCTATTGAAACTGGAAAGGCTATCAGTACAAATTCACAATGGTATGATAAAGCGTAGAATTTTCTCTGTAGGAATTATTATTCCAGACATTAAGAGTCTCTCTAACCTCTCCATGCTCTCTTCCCTGCTCTAATCACTCCAGTCTTTCCGGTCTCCTTACTCTTCCACAAACAAGCCAAGAATGCTCTCACTTCAGGGCCTTTGCACTGGTTGTTCCCTTTGCTTGGGACACTCTTTCATAAGAAAATGACATGGTTCACTCAGTCTCCTTCAAGCTTTTGTGCAAATATTATTCTTATTTAGGCCTACCCTAATCACCTTACTGAAAAGTGCAACTTCTCTTCGCCTAGCTCTTTTGTTACCCCCTCCTGTTCCAGTACTCTTTTTTTTCATCCAATTTATCTTATGCTGTAGTTTAAAGATGGCCACTGTGTTAGTCTGTTCTCATGCTGCTAATAAAGACGTACCTGAGACTGGGTAATATATAAAGGAAAGAGATTTAATGCACTCACAGTTCCACATGGCTGGGGAGGCCTCACACTCATGGTGGAAGGCAAAGGAGAAGCAAGGGACATCTTACATGGTGGCAAGCAAGAGAGCATGTGCAGGGAAACTCCCCTTATAAAACCATCAGATCTCGTGAGACTTATTCACTATAAGGAGAACAGCATGGGAAAGACCCACCCCAGGATTCAATTACCTCCGACCAGGTTCCTCCCATGACATGTGGGAATTATGGGAGCTACAATTGAAGATGAGATTTGGGTAGGCACACAGCCAAACCATATCAGCCACAAATTATACAATTCATGTCTTTATTATATTTAGTATATATTGTAGGTGTTTCTCTCAGTTAGAAGGTAAGCTCCATGAGAGCAGGAGTCTTGGTTTTATTCATTAGCAGGTTTTCTATCATTTTCTACATGGTAGCTGAAGGTTTTTATTTTATAGAAATTATTATTAATCTAACTGATCGATGCCCTTAAATAGTATTTTTGATGTTGTAAATTAAGTGGTTTTAGTTTATGACAATAAGTAATGTATAGATTCATTTGATAGTAATAAAGTATGTATTTTCTTATATGTATATATGTGTGTGAGAAGCCTTAATTATGATTTCAATTATAAAATATTGCTTTTGATACTTGTCATAATTTTTGTTTTAAAAAATACCACTTTTGTATTTGTCAGACAAATAAAGAATTTAAAAGAGCATTTTGTTTTTCAGAGCCGTGTACTGTTAATGTGGATTACATGAACAGAAATAACATAGAGATGAAGTGGAAATATGAAGGGAAAGTCTTACATGGAGATTTGATAGATTTTGTATGTAAACAGGGATATGACTTATCTCCATTAACCCCATTGTCTGAATTATCTGTGCAGTGCAACAGAGGAGAAGTGAAATATCCTTTATGTACTAGAAAAGGTAAAATAATGATGTTCTCTGCGAGTATCTTACTTGATCAGTATCTGCTACCTGGGTTGAAAATGTATTTATATTTTGTTGTTATTTTTCTTCTTATTATTATCATTCTTTTTAATTTTGTTTTATTTTATTTTTATTTTACTTTAAGTTCTGAGATACAAGTGCAGAATGTGCAGGTTTGTTACATAGGTATATGTGTGCCATGGTGGTTTGCTGCAACTATCAACCTCTCATCTAGGTTTTAAGTCTCACATGCATTAGTTATTTGTCCTAATGTTCTCCCTCCCCTCGCTTCCCACCCTCTGACTGGCCCCAGTGTGTGTTGTTCCCATCTTTATGTCCATATATTCTCATTGTTCAACTCCCACTTATGAGTGAGAGCATATGGTGTTTGGTTTTCTGTTTCTGTGTTAGTCTGCTGAGGATAATGGATCCCAGCTTTATCCATGTCCCTGAAAAGGACATGATCTCATTCCTTTTTATAGCTGCATAGTATTCCATGGTGTATATGTACCACATTTTCTTTATCCAGTCTGTCATTGATGGGCATTTGAGTTGGTTCCATGTTTTGATATTGTAAATAGTGTTGCAATAAACATATGTGTGCATGTGTCTTTATAGTAGAATGATTTTTAGTCTTTTGGGTATATATCCAGTAATGGAATTGCTGTGTCAAATTGTATTTCTGGTTCTAGATCCCTGAGGAATCACCACACTGTCTTCCACAATGGTTGAACTAATTTACATTCCCACTAACAGTGTAAAAGCATTCCTATTTCTCCCCAGCCTTGCCAGCATCTATTGTTTCTTGGCTTTTTAATAATTGCCATTCTGACTGGTGTGAGATGGTGTCCCATTGTGATTACACCTTATACAAAAATTAACTCAAGATGTATTAAAGATTTAAATGTAAAAACCCCAAACCATAAAAACTCTAGAAGAAAACCTAGGCAGTACCATTCAGGACATAGGCATGGGCAAATACTTCATGACGAAAATGCCAAAAGCAATTGCAATGAGAGCCAAAACTGACAAATGAGATCTAATTAAACTAAAGAGCTTCTGCACAGCAAAAGAAACTATCATCAGAGTGAACAGGAAACTTACAGAATTGGAGAAAATTTTTGCAATCTGCCCATCTGACAAAGGTCTAATATCCAGAATCTACATGGAACTTAACACAAATTTACAAGAAAAAAACAAATAACACCATCAAAAAGTAGGCAAAGGATATGAACAGTCACTTCTCAAAAGAAGACATTTATGTGGCCAACAAACATATGAGAAAAAGCTCAACATCGCTGATCTTTAGAGAAAATTTATACCTATGACCCCAATTCACCACCATCATCTTCTAATCTATAAAGTTGAGAGGAGTGATCCAACTTCCAAACTTCAATCAGCATATATACCTATATAGGATGGCCATGCTGACATCTTTTAATTCCAATAAGTCAATTTTATGAAGGGAAAAAATCAAGAGGTTTTATAAATGTTGCCAGACTGTCAGAGAATTGATCACCTTCTTGGGAGCACTCAACAACAAACACTGTAAAGCATTGTTCTACTTAGGGCTTTCTTGGGACCCATTGTCTCAGTACTCCCTGGCTATAGGGACTATTACTTTTAATAAGGAAGAAAAGGAAGATAATATATACAGAAAGCATGGCTTCTAGAAAAATCCCATACACTTAGGGAGAAATAAAATCATGATTGTTAATACTCTCATAGTTTTAAATATCTATGTAAACACTATAACATGGGATTCTAATTATAAAAATAAATTGTATGGTATAATATTATTGCAAAAATATCTTCAATATTTTAAAAATATTTGAGAACTGCCTAAAAAATGGCTTTATGGCTAGGTGTAGTGGCTCATGCCTGTAATCCCAGCACTTTGGGAGGCCAAGGTGGGCAGATTTCTTGAGCCCAGGAATTCAAGACCAACCTGAGCAACATAGTGAGACCCTGTCTCTACAAAAGAAAAATGCACCTGTAGTCCCTACTAGTTGGGAGGCTAAGACAGGAGGATCACTTGAGCCTGGAAGGCAGAGGTTGCAGTGAGCCATGATCATGCCACCATACTCCAGCCTGGGCGACAGAGCGAGACTCTGTCTCTGAAAAAAAAAAAAAAAAAAGGCTTTATATTATATGTCTCAATTTATTTCCTGGTTGTTCATTATAGCAATTCATTGTATACTTTAAAACTCATTTTTGCAGAATCTAAAGAAATGTGCACATCTCCTCCTCTTATTAAACATGGAGTGATCATTAGTTCAATAGTAGACACCTATGAAAATGGCTCTTCAGTAGAATACAGATGTTTTGATCACCATTTCCTACAAGGATCTAGGGAGGCCTATTGTTTAGAAGGAATGTGGACTACGCCACCATTGTGTTTAGGTATGTACTACTAAATATGCCTCTAACAAAGTAAAAATATATATTTTTAATTTGCTGTCATTTTTGAGTTAACATAACACTAATATAATGCTAAATTTGCTACATTTGTGTTATTTTATTCATGTGCTTATTTTATCACTGGTTTCTATTCTTTCCTCTAGATCATAATTAACTATAGTTCAGTTTGTTGTAATACAAATTTATTAAAGACAAACCACACATCAGGTTGGTATGGGGCTATAAGTTGAATAAGTCATAGTGGTGTGAGTAAACTTTAACAATTATCATTCATTGTGAGAGGTACTATAATAGAAAACATTAGGGAAACGTATAATAGAAAACAATGGGGAAATAAAGAAATGGACAACTCAATATGGAAAGATGAAGCAAGTTATTGTTTTATTAGCAAGGCATCCTAGTAAGATTAACAACATTTACTAAGGCCCTCAAAGGCATGAAATAGCACATCTGTAAATAATAAGAAAATATTTTTTATTTCCAATTCTGACTTTTATCTACTTGTCTTGTCTTCTTTCCTGGCTAGGACTTCAGTACAATGTTGAATGGAAGAGGTAGTGGATATCTTTATTTGCTTCCCATTCTCATAAGTAAAACCTTTGATAATTCACCTCTATGTGTTGTTATAAATATTTTTTAAAAAATCAAGTTAAAGGTATAGAAACCTTTCTTTCTATTTCGTCAAAAATATTTTTAAAGAATCTTCAATCTGTGTTTAATTTTAGCAATATCTGTTGAAATAATTACATGATTATTACTTTTTTCCTCTGCAAATTTAATGAATTATATTGCTTCTTTTGAATGTTAAAGCACGATTCTATTCCCATGAGAAATTCCACAAGGTTGTGATAAATTATGCATATTATATGTTATATTTTTATTTATCAGTATTTTACTCATCTATTTTCATGAGAAAGACTGGTTGGTTATTTTCCTTTCTGGTTTTATATCAAGTTTGTGCTGACCTTATCCCATGAATGGGAAGTGTTCCGTCTTTTCTGGTTCTCTGGATTGATGCTGTTTCTTCCTTTATAATTTTAAGAGTTAACCAGAGAAACCATCTGGGACTTGAGTTTTTCTGTGAAAAGACAAATTGACAGCTTCGATTTGTTTAACAAATAATGGTAATTATTTCTTCTTCTGTCAGTTTTGGTAGGGAGTGGTTTCTTGATGGTTCATTACAACTACATTGTCAAATCTACTAACATAAAGTAGTTATGACATCTTCCTATCCTCTTTTTGATGTTTTTATTGATGTATCTTTTGTTATTACTTCTATTAATATGTATCTGTCTTGGCCGGGCGCGGTGGCTCACGCCTGTAATCCCAGCACTTTGGGAGGCTGAGGTGGGCGGATCACAAGGTCAGGAGATCGAAACCATCCCATCCTGGCTAATATGGCGAAACCCTTTCTCTACTAAAAATACAAAAAACTAGCCGGGCGTGGTGGTGGGCGCCTGTGGTCCCAGCTACTCGGGAGGCTGAGGCAGGAGAATGGCAGGAACCCGGGAGGCAGAGCTTGCAGTGAGCCGAGATCGCGCCACTGCACTACAGCCTGGACGACAAAGTGAGACTCTGTCTCAAAAAAAAAAAAAAAAAAAAAAATGTGTATCTGTCTTGACATGCCTTGCTAAGGGTCTATACATTTTATTAGTGTTTTCAAAAAACCAACATTTGCATTTGTTGATTCATCAAATTTTGCTTTCTATTTTATTAATTATGCTATTATCTTTATTATTTCCCTTCTACGTTCTTGGATTTATTTTGTTACTCTTTTTCTGGCTTGTTTAGATGAATACATAGATTACTGATTTTCAGCCTTTATATTTTTTCTAATACATGAATTTAAAAATAGAAATTTCTCTCTGAGCACAACTTTAACTTCATCCAACCCATTTTTATATCTTGGATTTTTACTATCATTCAGCTCAAAAATTTTATAGTATTCATTTTGATATATTCTCTGTGCTCTGAATCATTTAGAATTCTCTTTTTAAAGTTCTGAATATTTAGGGGATTTTCTAGTTTTCTTTTGGTTACTGATTTCTAGTTTAATTCAAGTAAGACACACTTTGAATTATATCTGCACTTTAAAATTTGTTAATATTTGCTTTTTAACAAGCATGTATTTGCTTTAGGTAAATGTTCTTTTTGTACTTGAAAAAAGTTAACTTTGTCATTGTTGGGTTCACTGTTTTATATATGCGAATTGGATTGAGTTTTGTTTTTGATGTTTAAGTTAATCCAAAGCTGTACTGATCTGTGTGTGTTTGATTTCTATCAATCACTGAGAAAAGCATGTTAAAGTCTCACTTGGCATTTTAAAACATTACTAATTTTAGTTCTGTCAATTTTTGCTTCTGTATTTTGATACTATTTCATTAGGTACACACACAAATTGAGACACTAAATCTTGGTGTATTGGCATTGTCTAATTTTAAAAGACCTCCTTCATATATAGTAATGCTTTGCTTTTTTTTTTTTTTTTTTTTTTTGCCTTGAAGTCTCCTTTAGCTGCACCAAAGGGCTTTTGACAAGCATTCATGTAGTACACATTTTTCCATCCCTTAACTTTCAGTCTTCTGGGTTCTTACTTTTAGTGTGCATCTCTTATAAGCAATATATAGTTTATTTTAAAATATACTTATGCAGTTTATAATTTTTTCCTTGTAATGGAATAGTCTATTTACATATTCATGTAATTACTAATATATTTCGGTTTATACCTACCAACTTTCTATACTAGGTGTATGTTACTATACTCCATGTATATCCTATTGGTCATCTCCCTCTTTCTCTCTCTCTCTATATATATGTGTGTGTGTGTGTATATATATATATATATATATATAATATTTTAAGTTCTAGGGTACATGTGCACAATGTGCAGGTTTGTTACACAGGTATACATGTGCCATGTTGCTTTGCTGCACCCATCAACTCTTCATTTACATTAGGTATTTCTCCTAAAGCTATCCCTCCCCCAGCCCCCCACCCACGGACAGGCCCTGGTGTGTGATATTCCCTGCCCTGTGTCCATGTGTTCTCATTCTTCAACTCTCACCTACGAGTGAGAACATGCAGTGTTTGGTTTTCTGTCCTTGTAATAGTTTGCTTACAATGATGGTTTCCAGCTTTGTCCATGTCCCTGCAAAGGGCATGAACTCATCCTTTTTAATGGCTGCATAGTATTCCATGGTGTGTATGTGCCACATTTTATTAATCCAGTCTATCATTGATGGACATTTGGGTTGGTTCCAAGTTTTGCTATTGTGAATAGTTAAGCAAAAAACATATCTGTGCATTTGTCTTTATAGCAGAATGACTTATAATCCTTTGGGTATATACCCAGTAATGAGATCACTAGGTGAAATGGTATTTCTATTTCTAGATCCTTGAGGAATCGCCACACTGTCTTCCACAATGATTGAACTAGTTCATACTCCCACCAACAGTGTAAAAGTGCTCCTATTTCTCCACATCCTCTCCAGCATCTGTTGTTTCCTGACATTTTAATGATCGCCATTGTAACTGGAGTGAGATGGTCTCTCATTGTGGTTTTGATTTGCATTTCTCTGATGACCAGTGATGACGAGCATTTTTTCATATGTCTGTTGGCTGCATAAATGTCTTCTTTTGAGAAGTGCCTGTTCGTATCCTTTGCCCACTTTTTGATGGGGTTGTTTTTTTCTTGTAAACTTTTTAAGCTCTTTGTAGATTCTGGATGGTAGCCCTTTGTCAGATGGATAGATTGCAAAAATTTTCTCCCATTCTGTAGGTTGCCTGTTCACTCTGATGATAGTTTCTTTTGCTGTGCAGAAGCTCTTTAGTTCAATTAAATTCCATTTGTCTATTTTGGCTTTTGTTGCCATTGCTTCGGTGTTTTAGTCATGAAGTACTTGCCAATGCCTATGTCCTGAATGATATTGCCTAGGTTTTCTTCTAGGGTTTGTATGGTGTTAGGTCTTACATTTAAACTTTTAATCCATCTTGAGTTAATTTTTGTATAAGGTATAAGGAAGTGATCCAGTTTCAGCTTTCTACATATGGCTAGCCAGTTTTCCCAACACCATTTATGAAATAGGAAATCATTTCCCATTTCTTATTTTTGTCAGGTTTGTCAAACATCAGATGGTTGTAGATGTGTGGCATTATTTTTGAGGCCTCTGTTCTGTTCCATTGGTCTATATATCTGTTTTGGTACCAGTATCATGCTGTTTTGGTTACTGTAGACTTGTAGTATAGTTTGAAGTCAGGTAGCCTGATACCCCCAGCTTTGTTCTTTTTGCTTAGGATTATCTTGGCGATGCAGGCTCTTTTTTGGTTCCATATGAACTTTAAAGTAGTTTTGTCCAATTCTGTGAAGAAAGTCAATTGTAGCTTAATGGGGATAACACTGAATCTATAAATTACCTTGGGCAGTATGGCTGTTTTCACGATATTTATTCTTCGTATCCATGAGCATGGAATGTTCTTCCATTTGTTTGTGTCCTCTTTTATTTCCTTGAGCAGTGGTTTGTAGTTCTCCTTGAAGAGGTCTTTCACATCCCTTGTAAGTTGGATTCCTAGGTATTTTATTCTCTTTGAAGTAATTGTGAATGGGGGTTCACTCATAATTTGGCTTTCTGTTTGTATATTATTGATGTATAGGAATGCTTGTGATTTTTGCACATTGATTTTGTATCCTGAGACTTTGCTGAAATTGTTTATCAGCTTAGGGAGATTTTGGGCTGAGACAATGGAGTTTTCTAAATATACAATCATGTCATCTGCAAACAGGGACAATTTGAATTCCTCTTTTCCTGATTGAATACCATTTCTTTCTTTCTCTTGATGGATTGCCTTGGCCAGAACTTCCAACATTATGTTGAATAGGAGTGGTGAGAGAGGGCATCCTTGTCTTGTGCCAGTTTTCAAAGGGAATGCTTCCAGTTTTTGCCCATTCAGTATGATATTGGCTGTGGGTTTGTCATGAACAGCTCATATTATTTTGAGGTACATTCCCTCAATACATTGTTTATTAAGACTTTTTAGCATGAAGGGCTGTTGAATTTTGTCGAAGGCTTTTTCTGAATCTATTGAGATAATCATGTGGTTTTTGTCATTGGTCCTGTTTATGTCATGGATTAAGTTGATTGATTTGTGTATGTTGAACCAGCATTGCATCCCAGGGATGAAGCCATCTTGATCGTGGTGGAAAAGCTTTTTGATGTGCTGCTGGATTTGGTTTGCCAGTATTTTATTGAGGATTTTCACATCGATGTTCATCAGGAATATTGGTCTAAATTCTCTTTTTTTATTGTGTCTCTGCCAGGCTTTGATATCAGGATGATGCTGACTTCATTAAATGAATTAGGGAGGATTCCCTCTTTTTCTATTGATTGGAATAGTTTCAGAAGGAATGGTACCAGCTCCTTTTTGTACCTTTGGTAGAATTCGGCTGTGAATCCATCTGGTCCTGGGCTTTTTTTGATTTGTAGGCTATTAATTATTACCTCAATTTCAGACCCTGTTATTGGTCTATTCAGACATTAAATTTCTTCCTTGTTTAGTTTTGGGAGGGTGTATGTGTCCAGGAATTTGTCCATTTCTTCTAGATTTTCTAGTTTATTTTCGTAGAGATGTTTATAGTATTCTCTGATGGTAGTTTGTATTTCTGTGGGATTGGTGGTGATATTCCCTTTATTATATTTTATTGCATCTATTTGATTCTTCTCTCTTTTCTTCTTTATTAGTCTTGCTCTCAGTCTATCTAGTTTGTTGATCTTTAAAAAAAGAAACAGTTCCTGGATTCACTGATTTTTTTTGAAGGGATTTTTTGTGTCTCTATTTCCTTCAGTTCTGCTCTGATCTTAGTTATTTCTTGCCTTCTGCCAGCGTTTGAATGTGTTTGCTCTTGCTTCTCTAGTTCTTTAATTGTGATGTTAGGGTGTTGATTTTAGATCTTTCCTGCTTTCTCTTGTGGGCATTTAGTGCTATAAATTTCCCTCTACACACTGCTTTAAATGTGTCCCAGAGATTCTGGTACGTAGTGTCTTTGTCCTCATTGGGTTCAAAGAACATCTTTATTTCTGCTTTCATTTCGTTATTTATCTAGTAGTCATTCAGGAGAAGGCTGTTCAGTTTCCATGTAGTTGTGCAGTTTTGAGTGAGTTTCTTAATCCTGAGTTCTAATTTGATTGCACTGTGGTCTGAGAGACAGTTTGTTGTGACTTCTGTTCTTTTTCATTTGCCAAAGAGTGTTTTGCTTCCAGTTATGTGGTCAATTTTGGAATAAGTGCAGTGTGGTGCTGAGAAGAATGTATATTCCATTGATTTGGAGTGGAGAGTTATGCAGATGTCCATTAGGTCTGCTTGGTCCAGAGCTGAGTTCAAGTCCTGGATATTCTTATTAACCTTCTGTCTCATTGATCTGTCTAATATTGACAGTGGGGTGTTAAAGTCTCCCATTATTATTGTGTGGAAGTCTAAATCTCTTTGCAGGTCTCTAAGGACTTGCTTTATGAACCTGGGTGCTCCTGTATTGGGTGCATATATATTTAGCATAGTTAGCTCTTCTTGTTGAATTGATCCGTTTACCATTATGTATGGCCTTCTTTGTCTCTTTTGATCTTTGTTGGTTTAAAGTCTGTTTTATCAGAGATAAAGATTGCAACCCCTGCTTTTTTTTTTTTTTTTCTTTCCATTTGTTTGGTAGATCTTCATCCGTCCCTTTATTTTGAGCCTGTGTGTGTCTTTGCATGTTAGATGGGTCTCCAGAATACAGCACACCAATGGGTCTTGACTCTTTATCCAATTTGCCAGCTTGTGTCTTTTAATTGGGGCATTTAGCCCATTTACATTTAAGGTTAATAGTGTTATGTGTGAATTTGATCCTGTCATTATAATGTTAGCTGGTTATTTTACCCATTAATTGATGCAGTTTCTCATAGTGTTGATGGTCTTTACAATTTGGCATGTTTTTGCAGTAGGTAGTACCGGTTGTTCCTTTCTGTGTTTAGTGCTTCCTTCAGGAGCTCTTGTAAGGCAGGCCTGGTGGTGACAAAATCTCTCAGCATTTGCTTGTCTGTAAAGGACTTTATTTCTCCTTCACTTATGAAGCTTACTTTGGTTGAATATGAGATTCTGGGTTGAAAATTCTTTTCTTTAAGAATGTTGAATGTTGGCCCTCACTCTCTTCTGGCTTGTAGGGTTTCTGCTGAGAGATCCACTATTAGTCTGATGGGCTTCCCTTTGTGGGTAACCCGGCCTTTCTCTCTGGCTGCCCTTAACATTTTTTCCTTCATTTCAACCTTGGTGAACCTGACAATTATGTGTCTTGGGGTTGCTCTTCTTGAGGAGTATCTTTGTGGTGTTCTCTGTATTTCTTAAATTTGAATGTTGGCCTGCCTTGCTAAGTTAGGGAAGATCTCCTAGATAATATCCTGAAGAGTGTTTTCCAACTTGGTTCCATTCTCCCTGTCACTTTCTGGTATATTTGGTCTTTTCACATCATCCCATATTTCTTGGAGGCTTTGCTCATTTATTTTCACCCTTTTTTCTCTAATCTTGTCTTCTCACTTTATTTCATTAATTTTGTCTTCAATCACTGATATCCCTTCTTCCACTTGATCGAATTGGCTGTTGAAGCTTGTGCATGCATCACCAAGTTCTCTTGCTGTGGTTTTCAGCTCCATCAGGTCATTTAAAGTCTTCTCTACGCTGTTTTTCTAGTTAGCCATTCATCTAGCCTTTTCTTAAGGTTTTCAGCTTCCTTGCTATGGATTAGAATATGGTCCTTTAGCTTGGAGAAGTTTGTTATTACCGACCTTCTGAACAGAGACTACTTCCGTCAACTCGTCAAACTCATTCTCCATCCAGTGTTGTTCCTTTGCTGGCGAGGAGCTGCGATTTTTTGGAGGAGAAGAGGCATTCTGGTTTTTGGAATTTTCCACTTTTCTGCTCCGGTTTCTCCCCATCCTTGTGGTTTTATCTACCTTTGGTCTTTGGTTGTTGACCTACAGATGGGGTTTTTGTGTGGATGTCCTTTTTGTTGATGTTGTTGCTATTTCTTTTTGTTTGTTAGTTTTCTTTCTAACAGTCACACCCCTCAGCTGCAGGTCTGTTGGAGTTTGCTGGAGGTCCACTCCAGACCCTGTTTGCCTGGGTATCACCAGCAAAGGCTGCAGAACAGCAAATATTGAAATATTGCTGCCTGATCTTTCCTCTGGAAGCTTCATCTCAGAAGGGCTCCCACCTGTTTGAGGTGTCTGTCAGCACCTACTGGGAGGTGTCTCCCAGTCAGGCTACACAGGGTCAGGGACCTGCTTGAGGAGGCAGTCTGTATGTTCTCAGAGCTCGAATGCTGTGCTGAAAAAACCACTGCTCTCTTCAGAGTTGTCAGACAGGGACGTTTCAGTCTGCAGAAGCTGTCTGCTGCCTTTTGTTCTGTTATGCCCTGCCACCAGAGGTGGAATCTAGAGAGGCAGTAGGCCTTGCTGAGCTGTGATGGGCTCTGCCCAGTTCAAGCTTCCCGGCCACTTTGTTTACACTGTGGGCTACCCAAGCCTCAGCAATGGTGGACGACCCTCCCCCCATAACACTGTCGTGTCACGGGTTGATCTCAGACTGCTGAGCTAGCAGTGAGCAAGGCTCCATGGGCGTGTAACCTGCCAAGCCAGGCAAGGGAGGGTATCTCCTGGTCTGCCAGTGGCTAAGACCCTGGGAAAAGCACAGTATTTGGTCAGGAGTGTACCATTTCTCCAGGCACAGTCTGTCATGGCATCCCTTGGCTAGGAAAGGGCAATCCCCTGACCCCTTGCACTTCCTGGGGAGGCAACACTCTGACCTGCTTCACCTCACCCTCCATGGGCTGCACCCACTGTGCAACCAGTCCCAGTGAGATGAACCAGGTACCTCAGTTGGAAATGCATATATTACCTGTCTTCTGCATTGATCTCCCTGGGAGCTGCAGACTGGAGCCGTTCCTATTCGGCCATCTTGGAACTAACATATATATATATATATAGAGAGAGAGAGAGAGAGAGAGAGAGCGAGCGAGAGGGAGAGATTTGTTTCTAAGGAACTCCAGCCTGGGCAACACAATGAGACTCTCTCTCTCTTAATATCTCTGTATCTATGTAGACACATCTAGAAATGTATATATATTTTATATATAATTTTTTATAGAGACAGGGTGTGTGCCACCACACCCAGCTATTTTTTTATTTTCATTTTTTTAGGGTGATAAAATCTCATGTTGCCTTGGCTGGTCTATTGATAGATAGATAGACAGATATATATAGAGAGACAGGATCTCATTTGTTGCCCAGGATGGAGTGCCTTGACCTCAGGCTTAAATGACCTCTCACCTCAGCCTCTTGAGTGGCTGGGACCACAGTTGTTCACTACCACGCCTAGCTAATTTTTAATTTTTTTTTTTATAGAGACAGGCAGTGTGCCACCACACCCAGCTATTTTTTTTATTTTTATTTTTAGTGGAGATAGAGTCACCTTATGTTGCCCAGGGTGGTCTTGAACTCCTGGGCTCAAGTGATCCTCCCTCTTTGGCCTTCCGAAGTGCTGGATTATAGGAGTAAGCCATGTTGCGCGGCCTGTTATCTATTATTTTTTCTTTTTAAATATATTTTTACTTTCTTATGGATAAATCTATTTTTTGTTAAACTATTTCTTCCTCCCTTAGCTTGTTAATTATACTTTCCTGTCATTTTTTTCTTAACCGTTATCATAGAGATTATATCATACAATCTTTATTAATTCAATCCAATATATATTAGAACTTTTACCACTTCTCTAGGACTTTAAAACACTTTATTTACTCTTCCAACTTTTTGTATTACTATATCATGTATTTTAATTCTACATATATTTTAAATCTGAAAGATATGATTGACATTATTGTTTTGTCCAACAATGTTTTTTAGATTTACCTATATATTTATCAATGCATTTGCTCCTTGTCTTTTCCTATTTTTCTCTGTTTCTCACTGGGATAATTTTACTTTGCTTGAAAACTATTATTTTTTTATTATTTTCTCAGTTTTTTTTTTTTAATTCTGCAAATGTCTTTATTTTCATTCAATTTTGAAGGATATTTTTGCCTGATACAGAATTATAGCCTGGCCCTTATTTTCTTTCAGTGCTTTAAAATGTGTCATTTTGGCCATGTGCGGGGCTCACGCCTGTAATCCCAGCACTTTGGGAGGCCGAGGCAGGCAGATCACGAGGTCAGGAGATCGAAACCATCCTGGCTAGCATGGTGAAACTCTGTCTCCACTAAAAATACAAAAAAATTAGCCAGGTGTGGTGGTGGGCGCCTGTAGTCCCAGCTACTCGGGAGGCTGAGGTAGGAGAATGGCGTGAACCTGGGAGGCAGAGCTTGCAGTGAGCCGAGATCGCACCACTGCGCTCCAGTCTGGGCGACAGAGCCAGACTCCGTCTCAAAAAAAAAAAAAAAACCAACCAAAAAACAAAAAACAAGTGTCATTTCATCCTTCCTGGTTTTTATAGTTTTTGTTAAATAATCAAATGCCATTGTTAATGGTACTTTTTTGAAGGTAATGTATTGTTTTTTCTCTGCTGTTTTTTTAACGTTTCTCTTTGTTTTTAATCTGAGCAAATAATTTATGTTGGCCTAGATGTGGGCTTCTTTGTATATTTTGGTCTTCGAGTTAGTAGCATTCCTTGAATCTTGATGTACTTGATATCCTTCATGGGTTTTAGAAATGTTTGGCTAATATTTTTTAAAATGTACATTTCTCACCTCTTCTGTGATACCATATTACATATATTACATCTTTTTGCTATGCCATTGTCTCTTTAAATCTATATTTTCTCTCATTTTCTTCTTGTTTCACTGTAGTAATTTTTTGGTAATTTTCTCATTGTATCATTTCTTTGTTTCAATTTGGTAATTTTCTTCTAGTTTAATAATCCTCTCTTTAGATGTGTCTAATCTGCTTTAAACTCATCTTTTGAGTTCTCAATTTCAGTTATTATCTTTGCATTTCTATTTCATATTTTCTTTTTGTAGATTTGAGTTATCTGATGAAAGATCCTAGCTTAACATCAACTTCTTGAACATATAATTCATACTTTTTATTAAGGCTTGTCTGCAAACTCCAATATCTGGATCTATTTTCTAGCCCCAAATTCTTGATATTTTTGTTAACAGTTGATTGAATTTCAAATATTATACGTGGAAAATTTCAGGAGGTTTGGATGATGTCAACTTACTCCAAAGAAGACTCATCTCATCCTCTGGCTGATCATTAGGGTAGAGGCAGTTGGTTTTAATACAATTAGAAATAAAGCATTCTCTATGTTTGTTTTCAGACCTCTGTTTGCCTTTTCTCACAGTCTGTAACTCTCCAGGGCTCTTCACGAGAGTTTGTTGTGCGTATTAAAGCTTTTTCTTCTTGACTGTCTCTGATGTTACTGGGAGACTGCCAAATGCCCACTGTAACTTTTTATTTACTTTCTGCTTAGCTTCTCATCCTATGCCTCTATACAACTCAAGGATAAGCAGTACTTAGGGAAAAGCTAGTGCAGAGCCTCAAGCTCATATCTCTACACCTCCTATCCTTCTAAGTTCTTTATTTTTCAAGTCCTGGCTGCTTTGGTTTACTGAAATTCTCATTTTTCTATCTTCAATTCCATGAGATTTTCAAAAGTTCTGCGGGCTCTATGCCTATGCTGACCATTCTCTGTCATCTAACCTCTCAGGTCAGACTTAAGAGTCAACAAACACCTCAAGAGAAAAAATGGCACATAGAATTTTTTTTTTTTTTTTTAGATGGTCTCTTTCTGTCACCCAGGCTGGAGTGCAGTGGCGCAATCCCTGCTCACTGCAACCTCCTCCTTCTAGGTTCAAGAGATTCTTCTGCCTCAGCTTTCCCGAGTAGCTGGGATTACAGGTGCATACCACCATGCCCGGCTATTTTTTTTTTTTTTTTTTTGTAGAGATGGGTTTTCGCCATGTTGGCCAGGCTGGTCTCAAACTCCTGACCTCAGATGATCCGCCCTCCTTGGCTTCCCAAAGTGCTGGGATTACAGGTGTGAGTCACCGCACCCAGCCTCACATAGATGTTGAACTCACCTGAATGCATTTTTTCCAGAACCTTACTTCCTTGACTAAGTTCCTTGGAGGTTTTCTGATACCTTGAAATGCTTCCTGTTTTTCAGATTTTCTGGTTCTTAATAGAAGTGCTGGTTTGATATAATCTACTCTGTCATAGCTGAAAGTTAAAGGTCCATGAATCAACTTTTAAATTTATTCTAATTTAAATCTCATGTTTTTTCATGTTCATCCTAAATTATAATTTAAATCTCATGTTTTTTCATGTTCATCCTAAATTATAGTGCTATTTGACTTCATTTATAATTTAAATCTCATGGTTTTTCATGTTCATCCTAAATTATAGTTCTATTTGACTTCATTTTCACAACTATTTTGTAATGAGTGTAATAATTCTTGTTCATTTTCATCACCTGTAGCACTTCCAGCATAATGTTTGACACATAGGCATTTAATAAGTAGTTGTTGAAAAAAGTAACTGAACACAGTACTCTGAGCTGCGGTTTCACTTTCTGTGGTTTCAGTTACCTGCCGTAAACTGCAGTCTGAAAATGTTAAATTGAAAATTTCAGAAATAAACAACTTATAAATTTTAAATTATGCACTGAGTAGTATAATAAAATCTCATGCCATTCCATCCTTCCTGCCCCAGATATGCTAAAAAGAAGCTGTAAAGTGCTTCCTTAAAGTGAAAGGGTGGAAATTCTTAACTTAAAAAGAAAGGAAAAATAAATGTATGCTGAGGTTGCTAAGATCCATGGTAGCAATGAGTCTTCTGTCTATGAAAGTGTGAAGAAAGAAAAAGAAATCCATGCTAGTTTTGTTGTTGCATCTCAAACTGCAAAAGTTACAAGCCACAGTGCATAATAAATATTTAGTTGAGGTGGAAGAGGCATTAAATCTGTGGGCAGAAGACGTGAACAGAAACGTGTTCCAAATGAATGACAATAGGGTTTGGCATTATCTGCGGTTTCAGGCATGAACTGGGGCTCTTGAAACGTATCCCCTGCAGGCAATCAGGGAGGGCATACTGTAAATAAGTTTGTTAATGTACTACAGCTATACGATTGATATGCCATATTAGCAACTCTGGACCTTTTTACCTGTCTCAGAAGTTATTCCTTAATGCTAGGTCATCCAGGAGACAAATAAGGACATAAGAAATCCTATTTTCTGAAATAATTTGATATTTGATATTTTAGAAATATTAATGTTTTTATTCTGTAAAAAAAAGAAGAGGTTTTTTGTGTATTTTAATACATACTTTACCGTTCTCTTTTGTTTATTATACATGGGAAAGGACACAATTATACTTTGTATGCTTAGAATTTAAAACATCTTAATCCAGTCTTGATATTTCTTAACTAGAAATTTTAAAGAGAAGTAACTGTCAACCATTTTGGATGGCATGAGGTTATAAAGCTTGGGTCAGTGTTGAGAATCTACATTTCCATAAAATGTTATTTATACAGCAATTAATAATTTGTCTCATGAGAATTTTATTTGAACTTTCTGAAGAAGGAAAAGGGAAAAGAGCATGGTATCAATGACTATTAGTAACTGTCAATGCTTCCCCCAAAATACCTTTTTGTTTGTTTGCTATCTTTGAAAAAGCTAATGACATAAAACTAAGTGACTGGCAGAAAATACCTTTTCTCCAAATCCAGGACCACAGAGAGAAATGACTCACTGTTTTCTGTGAGACTTGAACATACTTTCTGACTCAAATATTAATTCTGATTAACTGACTTGCTGCTCTTAGGTCTGAGAATTTTAAGGTCCTCATGAGTAGGCAACACGATTCCTGTTCGTATCAAGATGTAACAAGATAGTTTTCTTCTTTTTCTTTCTTTTTTTTTTAAATTGTTGTTCCCAGAGCCATGCACATTATCTTCTGCTGAAATGGAAAAGAATAATTTACTTCTGAAATGGGATTTTGACAATAGACCACATATCTTGCATGGTGAATATATTGAGTTTCTTTGTAGAGGAGACACTTATCCAGCTGAATTGTATATTACTGGATCTATACTTAGAATGCAGTGTGACAGAGGGCAGTTAAAATATCCAAGATGTATTCCAAGACAAAGGTGAGAAGAGGCTTTCACCTATAGGTATGTTTTTTTTTTGGTCAGATTGTTATTCAACATTTCAGAAATGTTATGTTCTATACCACTCATACTTTATGGCAATTGCAAAGAAAAAATAATAATATTTCCTTCATTTTTTTTTTTTTACACCAAACAAACAACTGGAAGTGGTAATAAATTCAACAGGCCTTCTGAATTGTCTGAAGTGAAAGCAACTTTTGCCATTTGATATTTGTGACACTTTGGCAAATGGAAAAATAAATCAATTTATATGTGCAATATTTAAATGTGCAAATATTAACCTATGTGTTCTGTGATAAGGACAAAATCACACTTTCTGCTACTTCTCAATATAAGTTCAAGCACTACTAATAAAGGTTGGAAAATATGGTATTTATTTTCAGGACCACATTTTTGTGTAACTTTTGGAAATTACATACTAAAGTGTTTCCTCATATGACAGTTTAAAAAATATATCCTCTGCTACTTACAGGAAATAATTTAACTATTTTCTTAGAGAAATGTTAAAAAAAAGTATAATAAAATGATGTAAACCATTTTGTAGGATCAGAATTTTAATGCTTTTTGAAGACACTATATATAGAAAATGGAAATTATATTTTTTGTTCAACTAAGAATATTAAAAATATAAGTAGTGGCAAAGTGCATGTGGTCCTGTTTTAAAAAATGCAAACAATGAACTGTATGAACTACATAAAGTCAGCTTTTTAGATGCTTTGATCACTCTAGTAAAAAAAATTAAAAAGACACACAATAGTGGGAAAAATTTTTATTTTTATTTCTAACTGCGGTGACATCAGGGTGGAAAAAATTTTATAGGCTATTTAAATGTTTTGGTACAGTATGAATTTCTCACTTTCAAGAGAAAAAGGTAAACATGTAGAAAAATTTAAAAAATGGTGACTTGTATAGCAAATAATATTGAGTTTTTAAAAGGGAACTGGTGGTATTATTTACTAAGTAAGATCATTTATTCTTATTAGTACTTAATAAAAACAATGACTCATTATATGAGAAAATTGAAAGGCTAAGATTGTAATTAACACTTGACTGCAATTGATGCTTATTTCAAAAATCTCTTTTTCCCCTCAAGGACTCTGTCTTATCAAGAACCCTTAAGAACATAGAAATGAATGGCAGAAAGAGGAGTCATATTTCAATATATCATGAAATTCCTTATAAAACATAATTTTGAGGAAATAAGTTAAAAACTTCGGAGTTTTTCCTTGCTTAAATATTTGAATCTAAATTGTGCTGAACATTTCGTTATTTATAAATAAAAACCAATAAATGTCTAATTTTTAGTTTGTATGATTTGATGTAGAACTTAATCTCTTTTGTATGTCTTCCATCTGTTACAAGTTAATCTACACATCATATTTTCATTTCCTAATGCCCATTGACTAGACTATATAATTGTTTTCAATATACTGTATGTGCAAAAATTTCACATTCACATTCATCATCATCTTTATTAATATTAAGGCTTTTGTTACCCTTAATTCAAAGTTTATGTCAATATTAAAGGGCCAAACACACTAGAGATAAGAAACTATGTGCTGTATTAGAGGATCTGCCTTATTAAAGGCAGAAGAGACTGCCCTTCAGACTTTCTAAATGTAAAAAACTTTTAAAATTAACTGCAATACTTGCTACAACATTAATAACCAAATTGTTTATGAGGTAGTGTACTACCATATTTGAACATGTGCTCAAATATTGTTAAAGAGACACAGTTAAAGAAAGAATGACTCTTGGAATTTTATTTTATTTAATTAATTAATTTATTTAATTATTTATTTATTAATTTATTTATTTTTTGAGACGGAGTCTTGCTCTGTCACCCAGGCTAGAGTGCAATGGCATGATCTTGGCTCACTGCAATTTTCACCTCTTGGGTTCAAGCAATTCTCGTTCCTCAGCCACCACCACGCCGCTACTTTTTTTTTATTTTTATTTTTTGTATTTTTAGTAGAGACGAGGTTTAACCATGTTGGCCAGGCTGGCCTCGAACTCCTGACCTCATGTGATCCACCCGCCTCGGCCTACCAGGACTCTTGGTATTTTTACATTTTACACTTTCAAGTCTTTTTTTAGATCAGATGATTTTTGGAATTATGCAGACTACAAAATCTGAAATAAGAGAGTCCTATAAGCATCAAAATATGAGTGTCAGTATTATCAAGGTCTGTTAGGGACGTGAAACAGCAACACTGTCACTTTTTCATTTGAAGTGAGAATTATACTTCTAATTATTTCAGCTCATTCATAAACATATGTAATAGCACTAGTACCCAGATACTAGGACCCTGATTAGGATTGGTTGTTGGTAATAGAACAAGTTTTCCTTTCTAGAAACTACTCAGTTTTTCTAACTCAAGATCTTCGTTTCTCATTATGATGATATTCTCAAATGCCCAAAGTACAATTTTCTACTGCTGGGTATGAAATAGCTTCTTTTGGAAATGACACCACAGCTGACGTAACTCTGTGGATTAAATAAGTATTAATTCATTCAATGTTAAACATGTATATTTCAGAACTGTCCTTGAGTTCATATTCATTATTTTAATTAATCTCCTATAGTAGGTTCCCACAGTGGATCCCATAAAAATGGAAATTTAATTAAAATTAAATATCAACAGAAAAGCATTAATCTTTTTAAATAAATTTACCAATCTATCAATTAAATAACATTATTGAGCGCCTGCTATATCCCAGGGAACATGCTGGGTAGTGCAGGATTCAAAATGATTAAAATTCACCTTGTTTCAAAGAACTCACAAAGTAAGGAGCTACTTACTTAGTAAAAGAGACAAACTTGTACTAGTGATTGCAAACTCAAAATGGGTGATGATTGTGGCTTATCTAGTGATATTTCTAGTGAACTGGAGATGGCATGCACTGTTTAACCTGGACAACTACTTCGCTCAAGGTGAATAATTGTCATGGGGAAATATTGTATCCAGTATTGCCATATGTTCTGATTTGTTAATTGTGATATGCACTGATTTTTATATGTTGAGAGGAGATAAAAAATTCTTTAGGCAGTGCAGCTCAAAGTAAACTCCACATGCTAAAGAAATAAAAATTTTGAAAAGTGCAACAGTGGAAGCATGTACAAAGTAAAGTGGTGGCACAAAGTAGGTAGTATTTAACTTTTTTTTTTTTTTTTTTGAGACGGAGTCTTGCTCTGTCGCCCAGGCTGGAGTGCAGTGGCGCAATCTCGGCTCACTGCAAGCTCTGCCTCCCGGGTTCACGCCATTCTCCTGCCTCAGCCTCTCCGAGTAGCTGGGACTACAGGCGCCCGCCACCACGTCTGGCGAATTTTTTGTATTTTTTAGTAGAGACGGGGTTTCACCGTGGTCTCGATCTCCTGACCTCGTGATCCGCCCACCTCAGCCTCCCAAAGTGCTGGGATTACAAGCGTGAGCCACCGCGCCCGGCCAACTTTTTTTTTCTATGAGTTTGGTATAGGAAGCTTCTTGGAAAAAAGTAAAAGTAAGTCTGAGGTTTACAAGACTAGAAAAGACACTTCAAGTAGAAGGAATGGCATTTGCAAAGTCAAAGCTCATACTATATGCTAGGCATTACACTACACTGAAAATAAAACAATGAATAAGACACAGACTGTTTCTGCTCTTGTGAAGCTTTCTCTCGGAGTGGAAGAAAGATATAAGGAAATCCTTACAAAATAAGGCATGGCAGTAAAGACACCATCTTTGTCAGTAAACACCAGATGATACTGCCTAGTACTGGGTGTTTAAAAAGTCTTCAGTGAGGAAATGATATATAAGTGACATATAAGCTGAGATTGGATGGGAGAAATGCTAAGAATTCATGTAGAGAAAGAACATGAAACACAGCAAAGAACACGACGTTTCCAAGAAGCTAATAAAAATCCAGTATGGACTGAGTGGAAAGGAGTGAAGGACAGAGAGGAGTACTTGAAACTTGGAGAGGTTGGAGCCCTGATTGTGAAGGCCTTTGTAGGTCAAATTAAAGATTTTGGAAGTCACTAAATAGAATGCGATGCTTACTTGGAATTTTTTAAAGACATCACTGATTGTAATATGGAGAGACTGATCTGAAGGGCAAAAAGTGTGGGCAAAGAGAAATCACAGAGGAAAACAAGGCAGTCATCTGGCAAAGATAAGATAGTCACTTACACCGGTGGCAGCAGCAGGATGGTACAAACTAGGCTGAAATAAGGTATTTAGGATGTGACATCATTATAATGATAATTGATTAGATGTGGGGGACAGTGAAGCAGAGAAAAGAGTTCAGGAGGACTCCTAGGTTTTGGCTTGACTAAGTGGCTATCTAAATGTGATAGGAAGAATGGGAAGGAGAAGCAATGGGAGGGAGTGGGGATTAGCATGAAGAGTTTTATTAGTAATTTTGGAAATGTGCTTTTGAGGTATCTGTGAGATAGGCAAGTGAAAAGATTAAGTAAGCACTTGATTTTTTTTTTTTTTTTTTTTTGTAGTCAGAGTCTCACTCTGTCACCCAGACGGAGCTGGAGTGCAGTGGCACCGTCTCAGCTCACTGTAACCTTCTCTTCCCAGGTTCAAGTGATTCTTGAGGAAGCACTTGATTCTTATGGTTGATGCTTTGATGAACCACCTAGATTTCCTTCAGAAACACAAAGACTTGCTTTTCCAGCTACTGGGTGCTCTCACTTATCAGTTCCCTAAAAGGGGTTGCCTCAGCTGAAGGGAGCCTCTTTCCCTAAAGTCATAGCTTCTTCCCAGGTTGGCCTACACTAATGATTGATCAACAGGACTTATAAAGAAAAGGCTCCCCACCCAAACTCAGGACAATTCTAAAGAGTAATTTCAGCTTCTGAGTTCCTCATAGTATTGACTGAGGCCTCTGGTTGAAATGACATTGCAACTCAACTTCTCCCTTTTGACTTCCTTCCTTTCCCTTCCTCAGGTGTGAAGCCCAAGAATACTCCCTGAAAGTCCTCTTGTCCGCTAATTTCCATCTCAAAGCTGGCTTATCTGGGTAGCTCAATCTGTAACAGTTACATAAGCCTAGGTATCAGAACAGAGCACTAGGCATAATTTGGAGTCATAAGTCAGTAGGTGTTTAATAAAACTAAGGTAATAGATTAGTTTTTCAGGGTGAAGATAGATGTAGGCCTACTTCAGGGCTTTGAGGCACCCAAAGTTTAGTGTTTGGGAGTAGGACAAGATACAACAAAGGAAACTGATAAGAAATGGCCAAACTATTTGAATGAAAAGCAGAAGAGATGGGGACTAAAAATGCTGTTTGGTTATTATTGATTACCTTGAAAGAAAGAGCAACCAGTATGAAATTGAGACGAGAGTAGGATGAGGAATAAATGTAAGGTACAAAAAGTCAGAAATATGAATGCAGTGAGCCTGCCAATATGTGTGACAGTGAATGGGGAGATAGAAATAAAGGAGGTCTGCCGGGCACTGTGGCTCACGCTTATAATCCCAGCACTTTGGGAGGCTGAGGCAGGTGGGTCACCTGAGGTCAGGAGTTCAAGACCAGCCTGACCAATATGTTGAAACCCTGTCTCTACTAAAAATACAAAAATTGGGCGTGATGGTATGAGCCTGTAATCCCAGCTACTCAGGAGGCTGAGACAGGAGAATTGCTTGAGCTTAGGAGGCAGAGGTTGCAGTGAGCCGAGATTGAGTCGCTGCATTCCAGACTGGGTGACAGAGCAAGATTCTGTCTCAAAAAAAAAAAAAAAAAAAAAAAAAAAGAAAGAAATACATAAAGAAGGTTTCTGTTTTAATAAAATGGAAGAAGTTTGAACAGTTTGAGCATGTTTACATTACATTGGAATGAAGAACCAGGTGGAAGATGTTGAGAAAATATTGCATAACACATTATAGAAGATTCTTGAAAAAATAAGAAGAGATAGGACCAGTGCCATAAGTAGAGGGATGGCCCTTGGCTGGGAAAAGTGAATTTGTGGCAGGAATAAGCACATTCATGTCATGTGTTTTTTATTTCCCCTGTGGAGGGCTATCATGGGAGACAAGTTGAAGGATTGAGCAGAGGGGAGAAAGTTGAAAAAGTCATGTAGAAAGTGAGATGATGGCAAAAGTAAAAGACAGCTTGATGAAAAGGCACAATCTAGCCAGGTGATTTGGCAAATTGTAATAGTTTCATTGAATTATCACTTCAATTAGATTTGTGAGTTGTTGAAAATAATGTTACAATAATTACCATTTTGCTTTTTAAATAATTTTATTTTGTAAGATAAATTTTATTCTGATGAATATGAAAGCAAACTTTGCTTAGAAGATGTGCCATCCTTGTAGTATAGGACACTAAGTCAAAGATCAAAGAATCACTAACATGGTGATTGCCCCGGGGTATTCCAAAGCTTAGAAGGATGCTACCTGGTTCTGCACGGGGAAACTTTAATTTCTCAAAGGGAAGTTAAGAATGTATTGATAGCTGTCTTTTTCTTCAAGAAAAAGAAAGATCAAAATGCTAGAGAGCATTACACATTAAACCCAAATTCAGGGAAACCGAGCGTAATTCCTTTGAGAAAAAATGGAGGCAATGGGAAGTGTAAAAAGTCTAACCAAAACTGAGAAGTAGTTTGCCAAATACACTTCTCAAATTTAAATGAAAGACTGGTTTTTAGACAATATGCAAGGTTTCAATTTGACAGGAGTTGTAATTTGTCATTATGCACTTTAGAAACAGTTTATGAGAAAATACAAATTTAGTTAATGTATACACTTAGCATCAAGTAAATTACTCTATGACAAGATATTTTTAAAATTACAATTTTAAAGTAATTTATTATTTTCCTAAAATAAAGGAACGGCTCTTTGACACTGTAAGACAATTCAAACAATACAAATGTAAATAACACTAGTGATATAATTTCCCTTATTCTCTCAAATACCTCAGATCTACTTCCTCGGTCCTGAGATTAGCAGTGTAAAGAGTTTGCTCTGTTTCTTCCCAGAAGTAAATATACACACTTAAATATGTATTTATATATACATTGTTTTTTATATATAAGTGGGCTATATATTACATATCATGTTGTATATATTGTTGTAGGACTTATATTTTCACCCAAAATAAAATAAGCAATTGTAATGTTAACATATATAGGTTGACGTTATTCTTTATAATAACTGAATAGCATTTTATAAGCCGGGGGTAACGTAATGGACTTTTCAATTGTCGTATCTTCCTTATATTCTTTCTTTTGCTTTTCTTTTTTCTGTCCTTCCTTCCCTTCGTTTCTTCCTTCATAGGTTGTAGGTGGGAGTCAAATAATAAAATTTAAAGCTGAAATAGAATAGTAGAATTCTAAACATATTTAAAAGAACCAATATAAACACCAAGAAAGATCTTAACATTGAATAAACTTAGATGATGGAGTTGGAAAGGAGAGGAAAGAAACAAGTTGTAAGCCAATTTTATTGTTTTTTTTTATGATAACAACAAATAGACATTGCCCAAAATCTGTGGAAGTAGGATATTATTTTAAAATAATAGCATAAATAAACTACCTAAAAATACCCTTCTTCCTAAATAGCAAAATAAATGTAAAAACTACTGCAACAGCAGAAATAGCAGCAATAGCAGCAATATAATGAGTAATGAAAACAGACCCTATAGTGAAAAGTTTTAAAAAGCTGTATCTGCACACACTATAGATATTTAAAAAAACCTATAAAATTCTTATAAAGAACTTAAATCTTCTATTAGAAGAGAAAAACATTTTCTTATTTGGTTCCAAAGCAAAACCCAGTTCAATGTTGTGTGCAAATGGCACAACTAAACTAACTTCTTCAAAATAGTTAAAAAGAAAAGAAGGGGTAGAAAAAAGTACATTAAGTAAGGATCAAAGGACAGAATCAGCAAAGTGGGAAAGCCACCCACAAAAGCAGAGAAAATATTTAAAAATCATATATTTCATAAGTGATTTTTATCCAGAATATATAAAAAACTCTCATAACTCAAAATAAGAAGGCAAACAATACAACATAAAAATGAGTGAGGGGCCAGGCACGGTGGCTCACGCCTGTAGTCCCAGCACTTTGGGAGGCCAAGGCACTTGGATCACCTGAGGTCAGGAGTTTGAGACCAGCCTGACCAATGTGGCAAAACCCCGTCACTACTAAAAATACAAAAATTAGCTGGGCGTGGTGGCACATGCTTGTAATACCAGCTACTTGGGAGGCTGAGGCAGTGGAATGGCTTGAACCTGGGAGGCGGAGGTTGCAGTGACCCAAGATCGTGTCATTGCACTCCAGGCTGGCAAACAAGAGCGAAACTCCATCTCAAAAACAAACAAACAAACAAAGAGTGAAGAATATAAATAGGTATTTCTTCAGCCAAGATATACAAATGGCCAACAAACACATGAAAAGATGCCCAACACTAATCATTAGGGAAATGTATATCAAAACCATAGTAAGACATCAACTTGAGGTCATCATGTTAAATTATATAAGCCAGTTACAATAAATATTATTATATTATATAGTATTGCATTAAAAGTATTATTTTACTCATATGAGATACCTAGCACTGACAAATTCATAGGGACAGAAAGTAGAATGGTGGTTGCCAAGAACTGGAAGGAGAGGGAAATGCTAAGTTGTTTAGTGGGTTTGGAGCTTTAGTCTTACAAAAGGAAAAGTATTTTGGAGATGGATGCTGGTTACAGTTGTACAACAGCACAAATGTAGTTAATGTCACTAAACCGTACACTTAAAAATGGTTAGGATGGTAAATTTTAATTAAGTGCACTGTACCATAACTGTACTTTTTTTTAAAAAGTGCATTATTTAAAAGTACAATCAATGTAAACAACAACAGAAAAAATCAAGGATACTAGGCTTGATAAAGTGAAAATCCTGCCATAAACAATAAATTAATCAAAGAAGGACGTTTTATAAAATCTTAATTGCAAAAGGAGACACAAGTCTGTTATAAGTATCTATAATAAATTAATGTAATGGTAAATTTCATAAAGCAGAAACTTTATAAGACAGGAAATAGGAAGAAAATTTAATAAAATTTATTATCTAAAATATTTCAAGTGAACAAAATATTAGTCAAAGATACAGAAGATTCTAACAATCAATACTTTATATCTTATGGATCTATATCAACAATGTTCTCTAATAATAAAGAATACACTTATTTTTAGGCACACATAAATACTTGCCATATATGTTAGGTCATAAAGAAAATCTAATTAAATTCCAAATAAATTAATATAGGTCACATTCTCTGATCATAGTGCAACACATTTAAAACTTAAGCAAAACAGAAAGGCTATTTTCCCTGGAAATATACAAACTTTCTATTAAGCAACTCTGGGGTCAAAAAAAATATAAACTAAAATGACAGAATTTCTAGAAAACAATAAAGAAAACATTGCATATCAGAATTTATAGGACATAACAAAAGCAGTATTCAGAGTAAAATATTAGCTTAAAATATATCAATCAATATAAAAATGAGAATAAATAATTCTAAACAAATAAATCTGAAAACTAGAGAAAGAACAATAAAGAAAGCCAAAGAGAAAAAGGAAGAAATTAATACAACTAAATATAAACCTTAATGAACTAGGAAATACAAAAGTAGTATATAAAAGTCTGAATTTTTAAAAAAGATAAAATAGAAAGATACAGATGAAACAAATACAAATAACAAGAAATAATACGGAGTAAATAACTTCTCAACTAACTGAAAATTGCCTTCTACACTTATTATTCATTTATTTTAATCTGAAATGCATATATGTTTGGGAACATGTATTGGGAACACATGTATGTTTCAGCCTTTATTTCACTAGGTGCCTCTGTGGCAGTGAATATTCACTATTCCCTCCTTCTTGGAAAACTGCTTTATCTTGGCTTCTATCATTCCACTTTCTCCTGATTATGCTTCTACATTTCTGATTACTATTCTTGACCTTGTACGTAGTCTTTTTACTCTTACTTCTGCTCATTAAATAAAGTTTGCACTACTTAGGGTTTCATCATCTGCTTTTTGCCCTTCTCAATCCACATCTTTTCCCAAAACTCTTCTCACAGGTTCAGACTCATATGTAACTTCATGAAAGTGAAGTAATAAAAATTGAATTTATGTTACCACTCCCCCATATCGCCCCGCCTCTCTCCCTCTCTGTCTCTGTTTCTTTCTTTCTCTGTCTCTCTCTCTCTCTCTTCCTCCTCTTGCTATGGATATAATCATTCATCTAATCACGAAGGTTATAAACCTGGCTTTTGTCCTGATTCCTTTCTCCACTTGGTTCCTATACCACTTTTATTCAATCACTAAATCCAGCTAATTTTACCTCTGAAATAATTCTTGAATTTACAATTTCTTTCATTTTTACTACCACGACTGTGGTTCAGGTTCTCATAGTCTTACTCTTGGACTAATGAAATAGCCTACTCCAAATTTATCTGTCTGCCTCTAGTCTTGCTTCTTCTCTGAATCATATTTCACATTACTTTCAGAATAATCTACTAAATGCAAACTTTCTTCATCTCTATTCTACATAAAACCCTGCAAAGTCTCTGCATTCCCTTTAGACAAGCCTAGACTTTTTATTCTAGCATGTAGGTCCTCTGTAAATTGTCTCTTTTCTATCGCATTGCTCTTATTACAATGTGCTGTTTATTCTCAACAGTATAAGCTTACTTAATATTTCTCTTCATACAAAATATGCTTTTTCATCTCTGCATATTGATAGTTTGATTTCTTCTGCCAAGAATGTTATACTCATCCCCAACAACTCTCACTCAGCTACTGAGAGTCAGATCACAGTCATCTCCTTCAGGAAACCATTCCCGACTCTCCTTCCTCCAGATTGGGTGATATGCTCATCGACCCTCCTTGAACACATTTATATTGCGGCATTTCTCATTATATATATTATATATGCAGTTGTGTATAACATGCATGCATATATATTATATATGCATATATTATTATTTAATTAATGAATTTTAATTATGCGTTTAATAATGCACATTAATTAATAATGCATATATTAATATATATTTGTACTATTATATATAAAACACACACGCATATATATAGTTGTTTGAACAAAATCTTTTGTTTTTAACTTGGGTTAATTTTCAAAAATGTTATTGTGGTAAGAAAACTTATATGAGATCTACCCTATAAAAAAATTTTAAGTGCACAATATAGTATTTTTGACTATAGGTACAATGTTGTACAGCAGATCTCTAGAGCTTATTAATCCAGTTTATCTCAAACTTTATGCCTATTGACTAGTAACGCCTCATTTTCCCCTCCCCCTCCCTCAGTAACCACCATTCTACTTTTTGATTCTGTGATTTTGACTATTTTAGTTATCTCATATAAGTGGAATCATGTGGTATTTGTATTTCTGTGTCTCACAGTGCATTGAAAAGTTCTGCTTATGACTGTCTATCTCCACAAGCACCTTAGTGCCTTGATAGAGGAAAGAGTGTTTTACGTTTTCATCCTCTAAACCTGATGCAGCCCATTGCATATAGTAGCTACATTGTTTCCTGAGTAAAACTGAAAATCGTCACAATGGGCTTAAAATTTCTATTTAAAAGTATTTCTATTTAAAACTTTTAATGTAATTATAACACTGATTATATAGTCACTAAACATTATTAACTAGATACCTAACATTTTCCTTTCTCTGTTGCCTCCTTACTCTGCTTTTTCCTTTTTTTTTTTTTTTTTTTTTGTCAAAGTCTTGCTCTGTCACTCAGACTGGAGTGCAGTGGTGCCATCACAACTCACTGCGGCCTCAATCTCCTGAGCTTAAGTAATACTCCCCCGTCAGCCTCCCGAGTAGCTGGAACCACACGTGTGTGCCACCACACCTGGTTAATTTTTGTGTTCTTTGTAAAGATGGGGTTTTGCCATGTTGCCCAAGCTGGTCTTGAATTCCTGAGCTCAAAAAATCTGTCTGCCTTAGCCTCCCAAAGTGCTGGGATTACAAGCATAAGTCACCATGTCGGCCATGTTTTCTTTTTTATTTATCCATATTTAAGGAAAGAAAACAAGGAATATATACATAATAATTCTTTGTAATACTGATATTAAGCATTACTCCCAATAGCCAAGATACAGAAACAACCTAAGTGTCTGTCCATAAATGAAAAAAGAAAATGTGGCCAGTCTGGTGGCCCACATCTGTAATCCCAGCACTTTGGGAGTCTGAGGGAGGAGAGTTGCTTGAAGCCAGGAGTTCGAGGCTAGCTTGGGCAACATCGTGAGACCTCATCTCTACAAAAAATAAAAAAATTAGCTGGGTATGGTGGTGCTCGTCTGTAGTCCTGGCTACTCAGGAGGCTGAGGGAGGATCAATTGAGCCTGGGAATTCAAGGCTGCAGTGAGCTAAGATCACACGACTACACTGCAACAGAGTGAAATCCAGTCTCAAAAAAAAAAAAAAAAATAAAATGAATAAAAAAGAAAGAAAAACGTAACATATACATACAATTAAATATTATTCAGCCTTAAAAAAGAAGGAAATCCTGTTGGTTGCAACATGATGATTTGATGATTCTAGACGATATTATGTTAAGTGAAATAAACAGAAAAAAAGTGAAAAAAAAAACCAGAAAGAAAAATACTGTATGATGTCACTTACATGTGGAATTTTAAAAACATGAACTCATAGAAACCAAGAGTTGAAGAGTAGTTACCAGGAGTCAGAAGGTGGGAGAAAAGGCAAGCTGTTGGTCAAACTGTACAAACTTACGGTTATAAGATGACTAAATTCGGAGACCTTTTGTACAGCATGATGACTACAGTTAATAATAATGTATTGCATACCTGATATTTACCAAGAGAGTAGATCCTAAATATTCTCACCACAAACGAAGTTAAGTATGCGAGGTAACAGATATGTCAGCTAGTTTGATTGTGGTAGTCATTTCACCATGTGCACATAGATCAAAACATCACGTTGTACACCTTGAATATATTTAATTTTATTTGTCAGTTATATATCAATAAAGCTGAAGAAAACAATAGTACTTGATTGCATATACTGAATAATCAGGCCTGTTAATAATTTAATATTGTTTGAACTAGTAGTTGTGGTTGCCTCAATATATATTGTGCACAGTAAACTTGTAGCACCAGAGTTGTCAGAGTAAACATTAGCACTTTGAGAGGATATAAAAAATTGATTTCTGTCTGGACACAGTGACTCATGCCTGTAATCCCAACACTTTGGGAGGCCGAGATGGGCGGATCACTTGAGGAGTTCCAGACCAGCCCGGCCAACATGGTAAAACCCTACCTCTAATAAAAATACAAAAAATTAGCCAGGCACGGTAGTGTGTGCCTGTAATTCCAGCTACTCCAGAGACTGAGGCACGAGAATCACTTGAACCCAGGAGGCGGAAGTTGCAGTGAGCAGAGATGGTGTCACTGTACTTTAGCCTGGGTGACAGAGGGAGACTCCCTCTCACAAAAAAAAAAAAAAAAAGAAAAAGAAAAAAGAAAAAAAAATGTATTTCCTTTTTGGAAAATGAACACTGCCACCTTATGTGAGGGTATATACTAAATCACTCTTTGCTTCAATAAAAATAAGCAAATATTGCTGAGATAGGAGCTTTATTTAACATTCGATCAAAACCTTTTATTAGAAGTGTTTCTGTACTCCTATAAAGAAGACTTACTTCTTTATAAATTCTCCCTTTTGTGATTGAATGTATATACTCTTAATTTTCCTAAAAATTCATGATATTTCAAAAAATCAAATCTAAACATTTTCCCACTTTTCCATATAGTATTAGAAGTAATTTTGTTCAAAGTACTGTTGAAATCCACAACATGTGATCCACGACATGCCTGAGATACAACCATCTACAAACTTTATAAAAAGAAAAGCAGTTCAAAATAATTTGTCAAACATCTATTCAGACAATTTTCCCTCCACTACTTTTTACTTCTGTTTAACCTATATTTATTATTAATCTATCATTAGCTTTTGTCTGTATAAAAATGTACATTTGAAAGATGAGCCTTTAAGTTTTATTAATATAATTTTAGTGTTAATATGAGTAGTACTTGTTTTATTACATATTTGGAGCTCTATTTTAGTAAGAAAAATTAACAGATTTCTAAATCACAATTTAAACCTTTAACTACATTCATTTTTAAATGTACATTTGCTTATATTTCTGGTTACATTATTTTAGTTATAGAAACAAAAAAAGAGCCCAAATAGCCAAAGCAATGCTGAGAAAAAAAAACAAAACAGAAAACAAACAAACAAAAAACAAAAAAAAAGCATCACATTACCTGACTTCAAACCATACTATAAGGCTACATTAATCAAAACTGCATGTCACTGGTACAAAGACAGACATATAGACCAATGGAACAGAAGGATCCCAGAAATGAAGCTGAAGCTGTACACCTACAAACCATTTGATCTTTGACAAAGTTGACAAAAATAAGCAGTGGGGGAAAAGTTGCCCTATTTAATAAATGATGCTGAGATACCTGGCTAGCTATGCAGAAGAATGAAACTAGACCCCTAATGTTACCCTATATACAAAAATTAACTCAAGATGGAGTAAAGATTTAAATGTAAGACCTCAAACTATAAAAACCTTAGAAGAAAACCTAGGAAATACTATTTTGGACATCAACCTTGGCAAATAATTTATGACTAAGTCCTCAAAAGCAACTGCAATGATACCAAAAATGGACAAGTGGGGCCTAGTTAAACTGAAAATCTTCTTCACAGTAAAACAGCAACAATAGCAAACACATCAGCAGGGTAAACAGACAACCTACAGAATGGAAGAAAATATTCACAAGCTATGCATCTGCCAAAGGTTTAACATCAGAATCTGTAAGAAACTTAATTCAACAAACAAAGTAACCCCATTATAAAATGGGCAAAGGACATGAACAGATACTTCTCAAAAGAAAATACACAATCAGTCATAAACATGAAAAAATTCCCAACATTACTAATCATCAGAGAAATGCAAATCAAAATCACAATGGGATGCCATCTCACATGAGTAAGCATGCTTATTATTAAAAAGTAAAAAAATAACAGATGCTGGTGAGTCTGTGGAGAAAAGGGAACACTTACATCCTGTTGGTGGGAGTGTAAATTACTCTAGCCACTGTGGAAAGCAGTTTGGCAATTTCTCAAAGAACTTAAAATAGGACTACCATTCGACCCAGCAATCTCATTACTCGGTATATACTTGAAGAGCTATAAATCATCCTACCATAAAGATGAATGCATGCATATGTTCATCAAAGCACTATTCACAATAGCAAAGATATGGAATCAATGTAGGTGCCCATCCATGGTGGATTGGATAAAGAAAATGTGATATATACACACCATGGAATACTACGCAGCCACAAAAAGAAAAAAAACTGTGTCCTTTGCAGCAACGTGGATGCAGCTAGAGGCCATTATCCTAAGTGAATTAACACAGGAACAGAAAACCAATCCACTATATATTCTTACTTATAAGTGGGAGCTAAATATCGAGTACTCATGGACACACAGAGAGCAACAATAAATACTGCAGATTACTAGGGAGGGGAGAAAGGGAAGAGAGAAAGGGCTGAAAAACTACCTATTGGGTTCTATGTTCACTACCTGGATGATGGAATCATTCATATGGCAAACTTCAGCATCACACAATATGCCAATGTAACAAATCTGCACATGTACCCCCTAAATCTAAAATAAAAGTTGAAATTAAAAAAAAAGAAATCATGAAAGTCCCTACTCTGTCAGATTCTTAGTTTTCAATGTACACAAACACACCAAATGAAAGTAAAGAGTCTGGGGTATTAAGATACAGTAATGGACGTGCTCAGTTAATATCCCCAGGACAGTTACGTGACATGTTCAGTACTTTTGCCAAGGGGGTAGAGCCTTAATCACAACAAAGTGGTGGGGTACTAAGCAGACAAAAATAAGATAGAGTAGGATTGTTTAGCAGTGCTGAGTCATGAATTTTTAGAGATACTAATCTTTTTTTTTTGCCATTCTTTACACTTGGCTGCTTTTGTACATAAATGGAGAAGATAGATGTGTAAGTTTATTCAGCCGTGAGTATTTGCTAGACTGTACAATCAAAAGGAAAGTGGGGCAAGAGATTTAAGATTGCTTGCAAAAGAGTTATTTGGAATATGAGCTATTTAATTTGAAGAGAGACATGAAGAAAGAGTAAATACTGGAGACTACTAAAAGATGTGAGAAAGCAGTAGGGGCATTAAGTTAAAAGTATCAATGTGTTAAAATGATATTTCCATGGAAGTGTGAGTAAGTTAGTCAGAAGAAATAAATATGGTAATTAATGAGTAGAATATATGAATTTGTGACTTTGGAAATTGAGGAGTTTCAGATGATGGGAAAGACTGTACTTTGGCAATAGGAACATAAAGTCGAGAAAAGTGGCAACAGAGATGAGGCAATAAAGGATTGAGAAGCAAATTTGTTGAGTGGTACAACAAAGCAGATGTCAATGCTAACAGATATGAAAGGATTTGGAGTGAGGCAGAAAACTGGGCCAGGAGGTACTAGTAATTAGTGACTGAGGGGGAAAGTTCAGAAAGTTTAGAGATGACACCAGTATTAGTCTTTTTTTCACACTGCTATAAAGAACTACTGGAGACTGAGTAATTTATAAAGGAAAAAGATTTAGTTGATTCACAATTCTGCATGGGTGGGGAGGCCTCAGAACTTACAATCATGGCAGAAGGCAAAGGGGAAGCAAGGGCCTTTTCATATAGCAGCAGGGGGAGAGAGAGAGAGAGAGACAGAGAGAGAGAGAGACAGCAAGGAAGTACCCCACTATAAAACCATTAGCTCTCATGGGAACTCACTCACTATCATGAGAACAGCATGTGGGATACCACCCCCATGGTCCAATTACCCCTCACCAGGTCCCTCTATTGACATGTAGGAATTACAATTTGAGATGAGATTTGGGTGGGGACACAGAGTCAAACGATATCATTCCACCCTGGTCTCTTCCAAATCTCATGTCCTTTTCACATTTCTAAACCAATCATGCCTTCCCAACAGTCCCCCAAAGTCTTAACACATTCCAGCATTAACTCGAAAGTTCAATTCCAAAGTCTCATCTGACAAAGCAAGTCCCTTCTGACCATGAGTTGTTAAAATCAAACAAGTTAGTTACTTCCAAAATACAATGGGGGTACAGGCATTGGGTAAATATTCTCATTCCAAATGGGAGAACTTGGCCAAACCAAAGGGGCTGCAGGCCCCATGCAAATCTGAAACCTGGCAGGGCACTTATTAAATCTTAAAGCACCAAAATAATCTCCTTTGATTCCATGTCTCACATCCAAAACACAATGATGCAAGAGGTGGGCTCCCAAGGCCTTGGGCTGCTCTGCCCCTGTGGCTTTGCAGAGTACAGCCCCCCGCAGCTTATTTCACAGGCTGGTGTTGAGTGCCTGCGACTTTTCTGGTGCACAATGCAAGCCGTCGGTGGATATACCATTCTGGGGGTCTAGAGGGTGGTGACCCTATTCTCACAGCTCCACTAGGCAGTCTCCCAGTGGGGACTCTGTGTGGAAGCTCCAACCCCATGTTTCCCTTCTGCATTGCCCTAGTAGAGATTCTCCATGAGGGCTCTGCTCCTGCAGCAGACTTCTGGCTGGTCATCAAGGCATTTCCATACATCCTCTGAAATTTAGGCAGAGGATCTCAAAGCTCAGCTCTTGTCTTCTGCACACCTGCAGCCCCAACACTTGGAAGCCACCGAGGCTTGGGGCTTGCATCATCTGAAGAAACAGCCCAAGATATACTTTGATCCCTTTTAGCCACTGCTGGAGCTGGAGTGACTGGGACACAAGGCGCCATGTCCCAAGGCTGCACAGAGTAGCAGGGCCCTGGGCCCAGCCCACAAAACCATTTTTCCCTCCTAGGCTTCCAGGCTTGTTATGGGAGGGGCTGCCATGAAGATCTCTGAAATGCTCTGGAGACATTTTTTCCCTTGTCTTGATTATTAACATTTGGCTCCTTGTTATGCAAATTTATGCAGCAGGCTTGAATTTCTCCCCAGAAAATGGATTTTTCTTTCCTATTGCATGGTCAGGCTGCAAATTTTCCAAATTTTATGGTCTGCTTCCCTTTTAAACATAAGTCCCAACTTCAAATAATCTCTTTGTGAACACATATGACTGTGTGCTTTCAGAAAAAGCCAGGTTATATCTTGAATACTTTGCTGCTTAGAAATTTCTTCCACCAGATACCCTAAGTCATCTCTCTCAAGTTTGAAGCTCCAGAGATCTCTAGGGCAGGGGCAAAATGCTGTCAGTTTCTTTGCTAAAGCATAACAAGAGTGACCCTTTTTCCAATTCCCAGTAAGTTCCTCATCTACATCTGAGACCACCTTCATTGTCCATATCACTATCAGCATTTTGGTCAAAACCATTCAACCAGTCCCCAGGAAGTTCCAAATTTTCCACACCTTTCTTTCTTCTTCTGAGCCTTCCCAACTATTCCAACCTCTGCCCGTTACCCAGTTCCAGTCTCTTCCACATTTTTAGGTATCTCTATCGCAGTGCCCCACTCCCAGTACCAATTTTCTGTATTAGTTTGTTTTTACACAGCTATAAAGAACTACTGGAAACTGGGTAATTTATAAAGGAAAGAGGTTTAATTGACTCACAGTTCTGCATGGCTGGGGAGGCCTCAGGAAATGTACTATCATAGCAGAAGGTGAAGGGGAAGCAAGGACTTTTTTCACATGGTGGCAGGAGAGAGAGAGAGAGGGTGTGAGAGAGAGAGAGAGAGAGGAAATGCCACACTTTAAAACCATCAGCTCTCATGAGAACTCAGTATCACAAGAACAGCATGGATTAAACTGCCCCCATGATGCAATCAACTCCCACCAGGTCCCTCCTTTGACATGTGGGGTTTACAATTCATGATGAGATTTGGATGAGGACACAGAGGCAAACCATAACAGCAGCAAACATTCTGGCAAGTGGTAATGTTGAAAAGAATGAGTTTTCAGGAAGGGGATTTTAAAGGAAGGAAAGAAACAGAATAATAATTTGAGAGAAAATATGAAGATCGGTAAGGACATTGATTCCATGTCCCAAGACGAGTGGGTGTATGTTAACAGACAATCTCAGTTTGAGAGGAGTATAGAGAAAGCAATATCCACAAAAGAGAGAGCAAAGTTTGCCTTATGTGAAGGAGTTTGTAATTTCTTGAGAAGAGGATGAAGATATAAGAAAGTTTGTTGCTCAATGACCATGGGTTCCAGAGATTTTGAGACAGAAGGAAGAATCTCATAGAGAAATAAGATTAAACATTATTGCTGGGCGCAGTAGCTCATGCCTGTAATCCCAGCACTTTGGGAGGCTGAGGTGGGCAGGTCACTTGATCCCAGGAGTTTGAGACCAGCCTGGGCAACACAGTGAGACCCCATCTCTACAAAAAGTGCAAAAATTAGCTGGGTATGGTGGCTTGCAGCTGTAGTCCTAGCTACTTGGGAGTAGGAGGTGAGAGGATCACCTGAACGTGGGAGGTTGAGGCTGAAGTAAGCCATGATCACACCACTGCTCTCCAGTCTGGGTAACAGATTGAGACCTTGCTTCAAAGTAATAATAATAGTAATAATAAATAAAATAAAGCATTATTGGATGAGAGCTTGGAAATGTATGATCTAGTAGATCTTGGACTTCCTTTAGTGACTGAAATCAACAGGGAAATGTTACACAAATGATGTTGGTCCAATAATGTCAAGTGTTAGAATGGAATCTTGGGTCTGGCAACGTAGCCCTCCAGGCTCGGGGGTGGTGGCAGGAGTATAGGTGACTGAAGGCAACGTTCTGCTATCTATTGGATAATCGTTGTAGCAGGAGCTCCAAACAACTGCTCTGCCAGGCTTCAGATTTAAGGCAAAGAAATAGTAGACTACGTAGGAGTATAGTAGAACTCTACTTACCAGAAACCCCAGGGCTTGAAGGGGGAAGGGTGAAGGCTGACTTGATGAGGCGATTGGCTAGATTGGATGGTGGATTCCACTAGTTTGGCAAGGGTGGCATGAGAATCAGATAGCAAAGTTTGTTTATAAAGAAGGAAAATGTTATACATTGTGTTAAAAGAATTTTCACCTACGTAATTAGTAATTAAACCATTTTTCAGACTTGATTCAGTCATCATGTATGACTTTTTCGTATTATATGTCTAGTAGATAATGGATCTAAGAATATTGTTTCAGGGCCTCATGTAGGATGTCTACAATATAAACATACTGTGCTTTCTTTGATGTATTTGCAATTCAGCTGAAATGATAAATCTAGACATAAATCAATAAATGTTAATTCCCATAAGATCCAACTGGGAATAAATGTGACCAGAAGCCAATCATTTTTGACTTTCTAATGACAAAAGTACATTAGTAAATGCTGAATGTCCAATTTTATAATTATGCCTTTAATGCTACAACTGCTAATTTAACAGTTATAACCTGAAAGTCCTTTTGGTACTCAAATACTCTGTGGTCATATTCTTCTTATTTTCTGAAGAAATAAGTCTGCTAGATACCATAACACCTAAAATTTACATTTAGAATGATGACACATTCTATTATTCTTAAATTGCCTTAAAGTCCAGTTCAATTCTAGCTTAGCTAGGACATGGAGAAGATAGTAAATCAAATAAATAATATTCTTATGATAATTTTCAAAGCTTTCCAGTTCTAGTTCGAAGTTAGTAGAGGCACTGCTTTGAAGAAATCAGCATGGCAGAAACTCTTTTTTTGAGAACAAAGAGTAATTATTTGGCCTGAACTCCTAATTCCTAACTTTTATACTGTAGTTTTAGGAAGATCTGATTTCAAAGAAATGACATACAATTGCATATCATGCCTCCCCTTGGATGACACTGCAGGAAGAAAGTCAGTAGGCCCTGTCTTCCCTCTTCCTTGCTTTTTTCCTTGCAACCACCTCCCCACCAGCTTCAGCAAGTACATCTTAATTTATTTTACATATTGCCTTCATCTTTGTTTATAGTAAAGGTTCAAATGTTAAAAGAGGTTAAGTCACTGCCAATAAAATAATTTAGAGAAAAAATATGTATTTTACTAATTAATAAAATTCAATAATATTTCCCCATATAAAATATTTTATAACTTATCATATGTCATCTCGTTCTTTCTAGTCTAAAATATCTTGTCTCCTCTTTTGTATTATATATGTAAAAATCTAAAAAAATTAAATCAAGGGATATTTAAGGTAGATTATTATCTCTGTCTAATACCAACTTAAATTTTGTATTTTATCTCATCTTATTTCTATGTCTTTTAAAAAGAAATATTTCTTAGGGAATAAAGAATGACAACAATTGGGCCGGGCACTGTGGCTCACACCTGTAATCCTAGCATTTTGGGAGGCTGACATGGGCAGATCACCTGAGGTCAGGAGTTCAAGACCAGCCTGGCCAACATGGTGAAACCCCCGTATCTACTAAAAATACAAAAAATTAGCCAGGTGTGGTGGTACATGCCTGTAGTTCCAGCTGCTCAGGAGGCTGAGATAGAAGAATTGCTTGAATGCGGGAGGTGGAGGTTGCAGTGAGCCAAGATCGTGCCATTGCACTCAAGCCTGGGCAACAGAGTGAGACTCTGTCTTGTGGGAAAAAAAAAAAAAAAAGAATGACAAAAATTGAGTGCCTTTTATAAAACAACAAAAATCCAAACTGATGGATATGAACAATATCCTGAAATTACAGGTTACCATTTGCTCTGCAATGAAGCATACTTGCAACAGTTTTATTTGATAAATTTTTTTGATATATAATTTTTGCTCTAAGACTTTTAAACTATACATTAGTCTAGAAAGCAAAAGAAAATATTAATAAATGGGGATAAAACAAAATCCAAGGCTAAAACAATCATTTGATTTTTCTCAGATCATCATTACCAAATAAATAATCACCATGTCTTCTGCTTGGTATGCAACTAAACAGATTTTTTTTTCTGATTGCTTGGAGAGATAACATCAATTCCTGAGATTTACAGGTTTGGATTTAGTTATACTGTCAGTGTAACATATGTCAACAGGAATTATTCAGTCTGCATGAGGGAATTTAGGAGGAGGCCTTGAGAGAGAATAACATGATCAAAGTGAAAAAGCATAGAGAACTGGCAGAACAATATTAATTATTTTATGACATATTTTTGGAGACTAATGGAAGGTAGAGTTGGATAAGTAATTTGAAGTCAAACAAGAAGGGCCTTGTATGTCATAAGTGGAGTTTGCAATTATTCGTAAGTAACTGACCTTACTAAACCTTATTTTTCTTAATTCTCATCGTTCTAAGGGTAAGCTGCCCTTTGATTAAAAAGTTTCTACCGATGCTCTTTGTCAAGTATGTATTTATTATTCTTAACATTTACAGGGAATTATTCAATGCACTTTGCATTTAATAATGTATTTAATGGCATTCTAGCTATCTATTACTGCATAACAAACTGCTGCAAACTTATAAGATTGGCCTAAAACAAAAAGCAAATTTACTCACAAACCTGTGATTTGGGCAGGGATTGACAGGATGGTGCTTCTCTAATCCACAAGCTTTCAGTTGAGGTGACTTGACTAGGACCGGAATATCTATTTTTAAGTTGGCTGACTCACATGGCTAGCAAGATGGTGCTGGCTGTTGGCTGGAAGATCAGATGAGGCTGTACAGTAGGAGCTGCAGTTCCACTGCACATGAGCCTCTCAACAGGGCTGTTTGGACTTTCTCTGATAGGAAGTATTCCAAGAGACAGGAAGTGGAAGCAGCCACAGTCTTTAAGATTTGGGGCCGGGCGGGAGGCCGAGGCGGGCGGATCACGAGGTCAGGAGATCGAGACCACGGTGAAACCCCGTCTCTACTAAAAAATACAAAAAATTAGCCGGGCGTGGTGGCGGGCGTCTGTAGTCCCAGCTACTCGGAGGCTGAGGCAGGAGAATGGCGTGAACCCGGGAGGCGGAGCTTGCAGTGAGCCGAGATTGCGCCACTGCACTCCAGCCCGGGCGACAGAGCGAGACTCTGTCTCAAAAAAAAAAAAAAAAAAAAAAAAGATTTGGGTCCAGAAACTGACATGGTATAGTTTGGATCACACAAGCTTGGATCATACCAGCTAGGGATTCAAGTATCTTCTGTCTTATTGCTTTACTATTCTTCAGTGGGCTGCTTTATCAACATGATCCGAGATGGCTCACCGCCAGGACATCTGTGTTCTACCCCTTGGGAAAAAGGGAAGAGGAAGTGACAAGCAACGAGATTCCTTTTAATGCTGTGACAAACAAGTGAACAAATTATTTCCACTCATATGGCATTGGCCAGAACTCAAACAAGTGTGGACCTAGAAAAAAGGAGGAAACTGTAGTGTTCCACTATTGTGTCATATACCTAGGCAGAACTTGGAGGGTTTTATTTATAAAAGGAAGAAATAGAGAGCAAATATTGGGGAATTATTTTTAGCAGCTTCTGAAATAGTAGTTAATCCCAACTTGATTGAGATTTAGTTTCTCTCTCAAAAGAATAAGGATTTAGGATGTAAATAAAATTCTATAAGAGAAACTGCATTACTTATACATTGAAATTGAGGGATGAGATTCATTACTGACTAATTTTTGACAATACATCTTGAGGAAATACTGTGATTCTGTGACAAAAAAAATTAATGTGCAGAAATGACACAGCCCCTAGTAAATTACTGTGATTTTGTTGATAACAGTGGACTAGGTAATGACGCAGAGTTTGAAGGAATACCTCAGAGAAACCTTTGTTGGTAGAGAGAAGACAATCACTAGGAGGAAAGAAGAGAGAAAATAAATCCATGTTAGAATTTTTAAATTAAACTAAAATATCTGAGTTCCAAAAGAATACCTAATATGAGGATGTTGAAAGGCTACACTTTAAAAGTTTCTGTCTTTGACCAAAGGAAGGAAGGAAGCTCTTCCTGGAAAAGGAAAGGCAATCCCAATGGCATCAGTTTAGGCCACAAAGGCAGAGAGAGCCATGATCCTGTTAAACTGGCATTCCACTCCATCTTCTGTAAATACCATGGCTTAAGATTCAGGCAGCAGATCTCTATTTTGGAAAAATAGATGTTCATCTTCTTAGTCGTTATACTGCTACTTTCAAATCAGCAATTGCTATGAGAGAAAAAGTGCCCCCAAAATACTGAGGTAATTTCTCTATTATGTCTTGGCCCCGTAATGCTTAAATGTCTCAGTAGTGCACTGCTGCCTTCCAACAAATTTTACAAATATTTTTCAAATATTTGTAGTGCGGCCAACAAGAGGGTTAAGCCAAAATAATGCAGTGCACCACTGATGGAGGAACTCCTATTCTTATGATTTTAAATAATGCATTTTTGAAAATGTGGAATATGACACGATGAATTGTCAGAATATTAGTTTGATTTGGTTCAATGAAAGTATAGACAGATTTCTATTGCTAGATAGATAACTGAAGCCATTGAAAAAGCAAATAGGGTAAAACATTAATGATTGATGAATTTAGATGATTCAACAATTGTTAAATGGGGATGTTTGTTCAAATATTCTATATGAATACTTATCATAACAGAACGCTGGTGGGAAAATGTATAATAGATAGAAAAGTAGGCTTTACCATCTTGCTGTTCTTTAGAACCCAATGTGGGTTAATACATAAATATATCACAGGAACCGGACATTTGCTCTGTTCACTTGCAACAGCACACAGTTTATTTTTTTATAGACAGAAGAAAAAACATGACTGTACAACTCAGTCTTTCCTTAACCTTATTCAGGCTCAATCTTTGCATCAGAAATTTGTGGTGTGATACCATAGGAAATCTGCAACATTGCCTATTAGACCTTTATGACAAAAAATATTTGTAAGTCCAATTCAATATAATAATAAGACATCTGAGCTTGGTTCAAGGTAAAGTTTCTCTTTCCCTCCAACACTGATCTCCTGAAATGGAAGATGGAGTGGGAATAGGGGATATGGTGGACTCTTCTTTTATCCCTGGCAGCTTTTCCCACTCACTGTCCCCTCCAACTTATTATGGCCCTCAACTCCTTTGGGGCCATAGTAGAAGAAGAAAAGTTAGGGTGATACATTTGTGGATAGTTATTAAAACAACTCAGCCCTTTGGAACCTGGTGCTTTCACTGCATTCCAATGCCTTGCTGACTGTTCTTTTTCTAATTAGAATATGCTGCCTTTTGGACAATGTACTTTTTAGTTGGGCTTCAAGACAATTTATCTCTCCTTTGTCTCTGACTATTTTCTCTGCCTGTTTCTCTTTATGTTTTTCTTTAATTTCTCCTAGTCATAAGCCAGACAGGTCTGGTGAAATAAATATCAAGGCTTCCATGTAATCTCTTTTTTTTTCTTAGAAAGAAACATTTAGTACAGATTTAATGAACAGAGCCATGTCTGTGTTAGAAGTGGCAGAGAGACAAGATGGTGGATCTCTGAGCCATTATCCCTCAGTCTCAGGGCTTACATACCCCACAGGAGGGGTGGTTCAGAAGGGATGTGTAGGACAGTTGAAGTACAATAACTTCAAGGTTGTTTAACCTAAGGACAGGATTGATGGTAAGTACCTGCTCTTACACAAGGAGCAATAGATAACCCAGAAATCTTAGAGGCCTTCCTGCAGTTAATCAGAAGCCAACAAGGCAGTTTAGCTTCCAAGACGGAGTTACTTTGGCCTCCACATTCCACCCATCTAGTCCAGCTCTTACAATCTCACACGCCCTCCTCTTCTAAGATGATCCCTGAAACTTTAGGGAAGGTGCTTGATACTATATAGCTTTAGCAGCAGCGTGTTGGCAATGAAAAACGAATCGGGGCCCAGTGAGATTCCAAATGGGTGAGATTCACAGGCTCTGTTGAATCATCTCTAGGAAACCATGACTTCCATTTTCTTGGAAGAAGTAAAACAATGAGAGATACATAACAATAATAATTTGAATGGTAGAAATACTATGCACAGAGGATTACAATAAAGAGAGAATTTGTATGCCAGAATAACAACAAAAAGGAACCCATTCCATTAAGGAGCCAACTTAAAGCCTTACAAGGAAAATTAAAACCTTGTTCTTCTTTAGAGACTTGTTGCAGCCAGGAAATAATTCAGTCAGGATTTAGCCCAGATTGTAGACAGATAATAAAAATTCAGAAACAGTGGTCACGGCTAGAATCTAAATTTTTCTTTCTCCAGTTTTCCCATTTCTACCAATAATAAATGAAAGCAGGCCAATTTATTTGCAAAATAAATTTTGGTCTCATTATATTTGCCCTGGTCATTTGCATGAAGTACAGCAAGAATAGTGATCAGCCATTTAGAAGTCTTTTAAGTTGGTTCCGATGGAACTTTTATAAGGAGTTTTAGATTTGACTTTGTGTGTGTGTGTGTGTGTGTGTGTGTGTGTGTGTGTGGGATGGAGTCTCCTTCTGTTGCCCAGGCTGGAGTGCAGTGGCACAATCTCAGCTCACTGCATGCTCTGCCTCCTGGGTTCACACCATTCTCCTACCTCAGCCTCCTGAGTAGCTGGGACTACAGGCGCCCGCCACCATGTCCAGCTAATTTTTTTGTATTTTTAGTAGAGACGGGGTTTCTGGCCCTCGATCTCATGACCTTGTGATCTGCTCTCCTTGGCCTCCCAAAGAGCTGGGATTACAGGCGTGAGCCACCGTGCCCGGCCTAGATTTGACTTTTTAAAGGCCTCAAGGCCAGAAGCCAAGCCAAGGACTCACCATTAGACTGTGCTTCTTATACATGTACAAATTCCATGCTTCTTGGGGTCCCCAAATATCCTGAGGCTCCTGGGCCTTTTTGAAAGTGACATTCTTTTTACTTACTACAAGTCAGAAACCTTGCATGGGAATCACTTAGACAAGGTACTAGGCCAACCTTTCCAAGGGGCTTTTTATTGGCTCTATAAAGTTGGCCTCAATTCCTCAGTCTGGTCATATCTGAAAATATGCCATTTAAGTCAAAGTCTTCGTAAAATAACTAGTGTCTCGTTTTATCCTGTTACAAAATAAAACAGATTCTTAATGAACTTATGCAAATAATTATATTTCTCTAAAAGAAGAATACTCATGAGTAGTTTCCAAGTTTTGGAGATCTTGGATAGAGAGAAGGTAAATTTTGCTTGCAAAAGATACTGTGCTCAATCGTGGTAAGCTATAAATAGCTCAAAAGAAAAAGGTTTTCTTGACGCTTTTTCAAACAGAGTAGCAGCTTCCAAACAGGATGTCGTTTGTTCACCTTTAAATTGTCATCCATAAATCAAGTGGGAATTGAATCACAGGGGAAAAAGTCCTAGGGGAAAAAGTAGCTCCCTGATTCTTAGAATCTCCTCCTTGTGCTCCCCAAGTAGCAAGATCCTATACAAATCATTTCCATTCTATCATGGAAGTCTTCTGTGCACTGCTGTTTTCATTTGCAGAGGGGTATTTTCCCATAGCAATGCCGTAAATGCCCCGAAAGTGGCAATTCTCTCCTCTAAAGCGCTAGTAGTCGCTGTTGGGAGGCACTCACAGGCTTTTGCCATCAGTCCTAGTGAACATTCCACAAAGGGCTATGAAGTGGAGGATTCATCCCTACCAGCACTCTCAGCTTTCACCCTAAACTCTAGGCTTGGACAATCTTACTAGCTCCCATTTAGCACGTTCAGTTAATAGTGCTCATAGGGCGGATTTATATGTCCTGTTTTACGGTACTAGATAGGGGAGACATTCCTCCGTCAGACATAATATCCATTTCCATGAAACATTTAGGTAAAGGATACACAACTACTTTACGTAAAACCTGCTTAAACATTTCAACTTTCATTTTACAATCCTATCAACCTTTGCATTTTATGTTTTGGTTCCAGGAATTCATTTTTTTCACCCGCATATCATTTTACTCTCTTGTAAAAAAGGATTTAGATTTCCAGTAGGGGGATGAGCCAAGTAGGGGTACTTTGTCAATCTTTTCTTGATTAATCCACCCAAGTAATCTCTTTGAAGCCCTTCTTATTAGACTGGAGGGAATGGGGAATGAAGCTCTACCCATCTTCCCCAAGAAAAGTGGTTGTGGTACTCACAATGCCTGACAAATATCTGTAAGGAAATGTTTTCTATAACTTCTAATTTTAGTCCTTTTGCTTGTCTGACTTCCTTTATACTTTGTACAGGGGAGTAGTAAGGTAAGGGTAGCAAACATTATCAACGAGCCCTATATTGTTCAAACACCTTGATTTGGAATGTGTCACAGAATAGCCTGAAAAACTTAGAAAAATTCTCAGGAACTGAGAGGGAATGCTCAAGTTTAAAATACTGTTACAGGAGCAGTGCGGTGCACTTGCCTGTAATCCCAACACTTTGGGAGAATGAGGTGGGAGGATGGCTTGAGGCCAGGACTTTGAGACCACCCTGGGTAACATAGTAAGGCCTCATCACTACAAAAATAAAAATAAAAATAAAATAAAATAAAATAAGGTTAAGATTGTACTTGGAATAAAACACTTTTATGCTTTTTTAAAGTTTTTGGTAATATTCGTATTCAAGATTTCCCCCTCAGAATTGAAAACTGTTACCTGCCTTCTTCCTAGACATGAAGCCAGCTGTTTCAATAGATAGCAAGTGTAAGTAACAAATTCTTATTTTTTTATTCAACCCCAGATAATTTCTTCTACATTCTGCTACTAAACCTAAATTTTAAAATCATTTTTAGTTTTTAAATTTCCGGTGTATCCGTCTCATGAATTTTAAACATCGACTACTATTTTTTGTAATGTCTCTGAGATATAATTTACATCCATACAATTCACCCACTTAATGGGTATAATTTAATATTTTTTAGTATAATCACAGAGTATTACAACAATTACCACAATCAACTTTAGAATATCGCCTCAAAAAGAAACCCTGTACACTTTGGCTATCAGCTTCTAACCTCTCTCCCTCAGCTCCAACCCTAACCAACCACAGATCTACCTTCTATCTCTATAGGTTTGCCATAGTCTGGACATGCCATAAAAATGGAATCATAATATGTGGTCATTTGTGACTGGCTTCCTACACTTAGCAGAATATTTTCAAGGTTCATCCATGTTATAGCATCTGTTATTACTTCATTCCCTTTTCATGCCCAAATAATATTCCATTGTTTAGATATACCACATTTTGTTTACCCATTCATCAATTGATGAGCATTTAGATTGTTTCCTCCTTTTGGCTAACACAACTAATGCTGCTATAAACATGTGTACAAGTGTTTTTGTGGACACATTTTTAAAAATTTATCTTGGGTATGTATCTAGGAGTAGACTGCTGAGTTAATGGCAATCCTATCGTGTAACTTTTAAAAAAACTGCAGGTTGTTTTCCAAATTGGCCAAACCATTTAATATCCCCACCAGAAGTGTATGTTGCTTCCAATTTCCTTGACATCATTTGTTATTATCTGACTTCTTGATTATACCCATCTTTGAGGGTGTGAAGTGTTATCTCACTGTGGTTTTGATTCATATTTACTTAATAATTAATGATGTTATACATCTTTTCATGTGCCTAATGGCCATTTATATATCTTCTTTAGAGAAATATCTATTTGAATCCTTTGCTTATTTTGAAATTGTCTTATTTCTCTTTTTTTGTGTGTTGTAAAAGTTCCTTACATATATTCTAGATACAAGTCCTTTATGACCTATGCAATTTTGCAAATATTTTTTCCCATTGTGTGAGTTCTATTTTCCTTTTTTAATAGTATCCTTTGAAGCATGACATTTTAAATTTTGAGAAAATCCAATTTCTGTACTTTGTATTTTCTTGCTTGTGGTTTTGGTGTGATATCTAAGAATCCATTGTCAAATCTGTGGTGATGAATATTTTAAATCTTAATTTTTACCTGTGTTAGTAGTCATATTTTTAATAGATACTTTAAAAAAAACCTTTTTTTTTTTGAGACAGAGTCTCACTGTGTTGTCCAGGCTGGAGTGCAGTGGCACCATCTTGGCTCACTGCAACCTCTGTCCCCCAGGCTACTTAAAAAAACCTTCTGACCAAAAATATTTTAACTAAAAAATGCTGTGTGAAATACAGGAATATCTAAAGTATATTTCTAATACTTCCTGTGTAGTATTTTCCCAAACTATGGTACATCAAAAAATAATAAAGTTGTTGCATGAAATCAGCATCATGACCAACATGGTCTTTATACCCATCTTCTATTGCATTGTTCTTTAGTGACAGTTTTGATCACTCTCTTCTGAATATAAAAGTAATATATGTTCAAAATGAAAAATGTAAAATTTGGGAAAACATGAAGAATTTGAAAATATCCCTCCCTCCCTCCCTCCCTCCCTCCCTCCCTTCCTTCCTTCCTTCCTTCCTTCCTTCCTTTCTTCCTTCCTTCCTCTCTCTCTTTCTTTTTCTTCTTCTTCTCTCTCTCTTTCCCTTCCTTTCTTCCTTCCTTCCTCTCTCTCTTTCTTTTTCTTCTTCTTCTCTCTCTCTTTCCCTTCCTTTCTTTCTTTCTCTGAGACAGAGTCTTGCTCTGTCACCCAGGATGGAGTGCAGTGGCATGATCTCGGCACGCTGCAACCTTTGCTTCCCAGGTTCAAGTGGTTCTCATGCCTCAGCCTCCCAAGTAGCTGGAATCACAGGTGTGCACTACCCTGTCTGGCTATTTTTTTGTATTATATTAGAGACAAGGCTTTGCCATGTTGGACAGGCTGGTCTTGAACTCCTGGCCTCAAGCAATCCACCTGCCTTGGCCTTCCAAAATTCTAGGATTACAGGTTTGAGCCACTATGCCCAGCCTATTTTAATTTTTTAAACCTAAACCACATAGAATTATTAAAGCCATCATTTTTATTTCTCTCACTCTTTCTTCTATAATCATTTATACACATCCAGATAATTCTGTATATGAAATTTTGTAACCTAATAATTTTCACCTTTTTGTATGTGTACATCACCTCTTGACTAGATTAGAAACTCCACAGAAGGACTGGTTAAAACTTCAAAGTCTATTCTTTCGGCTGGGAGCGGTGGCTCACGCCTATAATCCCAGCACTTTGGGAGGCCGAGGTGGGAGGATCACGAGGTCAGGAGATCGAGACCATCCTGGCTAACATGGTGAAACCCCGTCTCTACTAAAAATAACAGAAAAATTAGCCGAGCATGGTAGTGGGTGCCTGTAGTCCCAGCTACTCGGGACGCCGAGGCAGGAGAATGGCGTGAACCTGGGAGGCGGAGCTTGCAGTGAGCCGAGATCGCGCAACTGCACTCCAGCCTGGGCGAGAGGGAGACTCCTTCTCAAAAAAAAAAAAAAAAAAAAATTCAAAGTCTATTCTTTTATAGCAGATAGTGCATTTAATACTTTAAGGGGTATTTAGTATTGGATAGGTAGCTAGACTTACCTTAGAGGATTTATAAATATTTATTAATACTTGCTACAACCACAAAAGTTGACAGCTTTTGCAGGTTTTTAAGTGATAATAACACGAAGATAGTGACTAAAATAACATCTACATTTCCTCTTAAATAAAGTTAATTCAGAAAGTTTCAAAGTTATCCTATAATTTGAGACAAACAGGAGGGATTAGATGAATTAAGTACTGAAGCGAGAACATTTACTGTTTCTATGGACATTTATGAATAAAATTCCCCATATTGTGATTTGCCCAGGAACAATATAAGTTTCTCCTGTGGTTTGAATGTGTCCTCGAAAGTTTATGTGGAAACTTAACTCCCAATGCAACAGTGTTGTCAGGTGGGATCTTTAGAAGGTGATTAAGTCACGAGAGCTCTACCTTCTTGAATGGATTAATGCCATTATCATGGGATTGGATTGTTATCTCAGGAGTGGTGTCTTTATAAAGGATGACTTTGCCCTCCTCCCCGTCCCCGCCACTCTGTCTCTCTCTCTTTTTCTCTCACTCCCATGTACATGCTCTTTTGCCACGTGATGCTTTCCACCATGTTGTGATGCCTTCCACCACATTATGATGCTTCGAGAAGACCCTCACCAGATGCAGCCCCTCAATCTTGGACTTCTCAGCTTTTAGATTTATGAAACAAATAAACTATTGGTTAGAAGTTACCCAGTCTGTGATATTCTGTTATAACAATGTAAAATGGATTAAGACACCCTCCTATTAAGTGAAACATTGTTCTCTCAGCTTACAAATTTCTGAAACTCTAAAAATCCAGACTTCTAAATAAAGATGAGTTAAACAACACCTGAAAGAATAAAAGAAGTAACTACAGAATTGGCTACATAATGGCTACTTTTAGCATAGATGGATGTTTGAAGAATATATTCAGGAAAATTATGCGTGCTTCATTCACATATAGGATATTCAAATTTCCCTTCCTGACAGATTGCTCGAAATGATGGTGATGATATCTTCGCTTTATATAGGAATTTACACTGAAATTCAATAGCATCCCCTGTTTTTGCATAGAGTTTTCCATTGTTTCTCCATTTTAACTGTATGTTATTTTTGTTCATGTTTTCTTCAGATACCACACATGGATCTGAAAGAAGAAATGGTAAAATAAAATAAATAAATAATAATACATCTTTAACTTTCATAGAATAGTGAAATTGCATTTAAGAATATTTTGGAATTAAAATGATGAAAAATATTAATATTTATTTAAAAAATAATATTTATTGAGTTATTCTTGGTACTGTTCTTAGCACTGTGTATGGGCTACATATGAGGAAATGAATGTTAAGAGATTTTCTCAAGGCTTCACAGTTTAGTGAGTGTTTTGAGCCAGAATATGGATCCTGCCAGTATGAGTTCAGAACCTGAGCTCTTAATTGCTATATTTTACTAAAAATTCTACCAGCATGAATGTTGTTTGTTTAGATATCCCTTTTTATAATGTAATTATTTGTGAATCTTAACTTTTGTGAAACCTTGATTTCTGTAAAAAAAAAAATTATCTTCTTCCCTGACCACAGCTATCACTCATTCTTAAAATCAGCATTATATATATATTTATACATATCTTATATATAATATATAATGTATACATATATTATATGTATATTATATATTATATGTATATTATATATTATATGTATATGTATATTATATATTATATGTATACATATATTATATGTATATTATATATTATATGTATACATATATGTATATTATATATTATATGTATACATATATTATATGTATATTATATATTATATGTATCATGTGTATATAAGTATATGTGTTATGTATTTATATGTGTATACATATATGTTAAAATATATATAATATATAATATATTTATATTACATATACACATATGTATATGTAATTATACACTTGTATGTATATTAGACTGCTTAACTCTCCACATCCTTGCCAAGTCTTTATGTTATATACTTTTTTCTTTTTGCTGATTTCCTAGTTGAACATTGACACTTCATTGAAATTTTATGTTCCTGTAGACAAGCATTTTTTCATGTTTGCCATACGTTTTTCATTTTGTTTATGTACCTTACATAATTTTTATACTGAATTTTGATTGATTTGTAAAAATTCTTATGTGTTAAGCACCTGAGAATATTCTCCATAAATTGAGAAATTTTGAAATTATCTTCAACCCCTCTTTCATTTGGTTCCTGTTTTTTACCTACTAGTCAAGACTCTAATCTATCTCTGCCAGGGCCTTAAACAATTTCCCCATATTGCATGTTTTCTCAGTGTAAAATAACCACATGTTCTTAGTCAACTGATAATTTAAAACTACATTGCACCGGGCGTGGTGGCTCACGCCTGTAATCCCAGAACTTTGGGAGGGTGAGGCAGGTGGATCATGAGGTCAAGAGTTCGAGACCAGCCTGGCCAACAGGGTGAAACCATGTCTCTACTAAGAATACAAAAATTAGCCGGGCATAGTGGCATGTGCCTGTAATCCCAACTACTCGGGGGGCTGAGGCAGGAGAATCGCTTGAACCCAGGAGGTGGAGGTTGCAATGAGCTGGGATCATGCCACTGCACTCCAGCCTGGGTGACAGAGCAAGACTTTGTCTTGAAAAAATAAAAATAAAAAAAGATGCTACGTCAAAAAACTGCCATTAAAAATATGTAATGGCTCCCTACTTCATTCAATACCCATGAACCATCCAAATAAATTTATGTCTGGTTTTGGAAAAAATTATTTCTTTTTTTTTTTTGATGGCGTTTCACTCTTGTTGCCCAGGCTGGAGTGCAATGGTGCAATCTCGGCTCACTGCATCCTCCATCTCCCAGGTTCAAACGATTCTCCTGCCTCAGCCTCCCGAGTAGCTGAGATTACAGGCACGTGCCACCCACACCTGTCTAATTTTGTATTTTTAGTAGAGACGGGGTTTCTCCATATTGGTCAGGCTAGTCTGGAACTCCCGACCTCAGGTGATTCTTCCTGCCTTGGCCTCCCAAAGTGCTGGGAGTACATACAGGTGTGAGCCACCATGCCTGGCTGGAAAAAATTATTTCTTCAGAGCTGTCTAATCTTACTCTCCTATCTCATGGGAAATAAAATTATTTTACATTTCATAGTTAGATCATGTTTCTTTGAATTTTCTAGATATCCATGATGGGTTTTTTTGCTTGTTTGTTTTTGTGATTGTGTGTTTGTGTTTGTTATTGTTCAAAATACTGTTTCTTTTTGCTAGAATGCCCTTCTCACAAACTCTGATTGTCGACATGGTACACACTTTTTAGGTTACAAATTTTGTTCTTACTTTTCTTTTGGAAATGTATTTTATGATCACTGGCCGTGATAATTTCTGCGTATTTTAACTTATTGGACCATCTAAAACTTTGCTGTACTTAAAATATTAGATAATGGCATTTTTATCTATCCATCAATCACTCCAAGTTAAATCCTGGAAGTTATCTTTGAAACCTAGTTTTTCTTCATTCTAGCAAAATTGTTCAGATGATACTTCCGCCTTATGCTAACTCAACACTTTCTGAGTTCAGTTCCCACACAATTGTAATGATATCCTGGGAGAGGGGCTCACACAGAGTAGTGGTTTGAAGCACTGTATAGGCCATAGTGGCATTGGGGTAATTTGTTACTATAGAAGGTGGAAGAAAGAGACATCATCAGAAGGATGAATTTTCAAGACTATAACAAACTTCTGGTCTAGCCCTGTGAATCCAGGCATTGGGCGATAGTGAGAACTGTTGCAGGAGCACATCCTTATTATCATGGTGTCCCTTTTGGACACCAGAAAACAGAGGGGTTTATGGAAATTCCAGTTTTCTTCCACTTATTATAGAGTAAACTGACGTTCATGCTTTTCCCATAATTGGTGTTATTAATTCGCCCCATATCTTTGCATTTTGTCCCTTTTAGTTTGTCATGACCCATAAAAGAATCTCCTTTTAAGCCCTAAAGGTGAATCTCCAAATTTTCATAAGGAGTCTACGATGTTAATTTTTTAATGCCACAAAGTGCACATGAATTTGTGGAAACTTAGTATGTATATTGGCATTATTTTGTAGTAGAAAAAAATAGGATGGAAAGAAGGGGTAGTGAAGATTTGGAAAGCGGCTCAGTAACTCTTCCAGATTTTCTATCTCTCCTGCTAGATATTCTGCCAACATGCAAGTAAAAAGCCATGTCAGTATTAGTCAACTAGGTGTTCTACTAGGGAAAGCTTTCAGGTTTACAAGTAGAACCTTATATAGTATTAAATGACAGCTTTCCTAGACCAGTTGTTTTTCAAGTGGTCTCTGTGAGAAGTTCTCAGGTGGATGCTTATAACATGAAACGATTTAATGTATGGGAATAGGCCCCATAAATAGCTTTGGACTCTATGGAATTTCATAATGCACCTTATCACGTGTAGGTCTTTAATATTTTATTCATAGTTTTTAAATAAATTTTTCTCACTTTGCTTAAAGCAAATTTTTCAAATGTTTCTTTGTATGTATTTACATTTGACAGGAAAGATTTTGACTGAATGAAACTTAAGTAAGGGTTATTCTATGAAATTAGTCCATAAAAATTACATTATAAATATTAAATCTCAGATTCCAAGAGAATATTAAGCACTCACCTAGGCATCTTGGTGGTTCTGACCACTGTTTATTTCTGCATGTTACATTTACAGAGCCCTGGAGTTTATAGAAGGACTGGCAACGGTACACCACTGTTGACCCTGGAGGATATACTGATAATGGGAATGAGGTGATATCTCCATTGTTAATAGATGGAGGGGGCCCACAATATGCAGTAGACTCTGGAAAATAGCGTTTATTTGTTGAGACATTATGTTAGTTTAAACAAAATAATATAATAAAGCACCATGTATCATATCTTTAATATAAGGTGTCTGGAAATTCAAATAATTAATTAAAGTATTTCTGTCATAAAGTCTGATTCAAAACGTATTGTAGCTCCTTTCATGTTAAAGTGAAATTCATATAAAATACCGTGAATACTTTTTATTTAAGGCAGGAGAGACAGGTGAGTAAACTTCTGGTCTAGGTTCCTCCTCCACCCTTTAATATTCAATTGTTACTTAAAGAGGAAAGGTAAAAGTAAATAAGTTTCTTACCGTTTCCAGTCTCAGGGTAATTATTACTTTATGCAAATAGCATATGCCAACTGGCATATGATCATAAACTTGTAGTTTTACTGAAAGTGAATTGCAGACATACTCTTCTGCGTTGACTTTTTTGATACCAAACAATATTGTAGGCATCTTTCCCTATCAATAAATGTTTCAACTTCATGGTAATGAAGAGATTTTGGGGAAAACTAAAAAAAGTAACAACTTCATGCTAAGATTGGCTGGAATACATTCTATTGTACTGACTGATCTCCCTTTATATATCTCCAAGAACATAAATATGAAATCACTAAGTAATCCTATCCCAAATGGCTTGTACCTCCTCTTTCATTGAGTTACTGTCCTTGCTTTCTCAGATTGACTTCTTCATGATGACACTAGATTCTTTCACCTTTAAACTAGTAAAAGACTGTTCTTCATGAATTATCTCCTTTCTTCTGTAACATCAATGTCTCCCTTTCCACTTAATCATTCACCAACCTACAAACATGCTGAAAATGTCACAATTCAATAAGGTAAAATTTCACTTTATCCATATCTTCTATCGGTAACTGCCTCATTTCTCTATTCCCTTTCGAACACATTTCCTTGTTTCTCATCCTCCATGATCTTACTTTATCACCCCACATTCTTTCTTGAACATACTGCAATTACTTACTCACCCTCTATGGAAATATCTCTAGGCAAAATTACCAATGGTTTTTATTTAGCTAAATAGATTGTTCAATTATCAGGCACCTTGTCCAGCTTTAAGCACTCTTTGACATTATCTGATGTATTGTCAAGTAATATTTTGAAATACGTGCTTTTGAAATGCAGCCATGTAGCACTTAATGACAAGAAGATATTCTGAGAAATGTGTCATTAGGCTCTTTTTTCCTTGTGTGAGCATCATGGAGTGAGCCTACACAAACCTAGACAATGTTGCCTACTACACACCTAGGCTATATGGTGCAGCCTATTGCTCCTATTGTCCCCAAACCCCTGGCTGCAGACCAGTACCCTCTGTGGCCTCTTAGGAACTGGGCTGCATGACAGGAAGTGAGAGGCGGGCGAAAGAGCATTACTGCCAGCATTACTACCTCCTGTCAGATCAGCCAGGGCACTAGATTCTCATAGGATCTTGAACCCTATTGTGAACTGCACATGCAAGGGATCTAGGTTGCATGCTCCTTATGAGAAGCTAATGCCTGATGATCTGAGGCAGAGGAGTTTCATCCTGAAACCATCCCCCAACCTCCTCAGTCCATGGAAAAATTGTCTTCCACAAAACAGGTCCCTGATGCTAAAAAGGTTGGGTATCGCTGTCCTAGGCCACAAACCTGTACAGCATGCTACTGTACTGAATACTATAGGCCATTGTGACATGATGGTAAGTATTTGCATATCTAAACATATTTAAACAGAAAAGGTACAGTAAAAATATGATAGAAAAGATTTTTAAGAAGATGTAGAAATTTCAAACTTGTTTCTTCTATGAACACTGTTGGAGATAACTCTTAGAGAAACTTTTTTAAATGACAGAATTGGTTACTTAGCAATTTAAGGCTTTGGGGTACAGTGCAATAGATTAGTCATAAGTTCTTTTTTCTTTCTTTAGATAAAGCAAAGGGGATTAATAACCTCTTTTTAAGTGAAATTACTTAGAAATAAACTACTAACCAACACAGCGTGGTAATGATTGCCATCGTCCATTTTTACATACAATTTCTTTTGCTTCTGGAAGTCGATAGTTTTCTTTACAGAGAACAGCTACTTTTTCTCCATCCTGATAATTCACTGTGGTTGTCATATTCTGAGCATTAGGTATCTGAGGTGGCGGTGGGCAGAATTTTTCCCTTTTTTCTACAAAATATTGGAATTAAATTATATGATTAATAAAAGTTAAGAAAAAACAGCTCAATAGGGTACTGTTTCAGGAAAATGGAACATTCAATGACACACACACACTATGTCTCTCTATCACTTTCTCTTTCTCTCTCCCTATATATAAATGTTATAATAACAAATATTTTTTGTGTCACTATAGTTTACAGTTTAAAAAGCGATTCTTTTTGTTATAAGCATTAGTTTAAAATTTTTCAGATGCTCTCTTGTATCTCCTGTTCATTATTCGTGTCAATTCTCTTGTATAATTTACAAATAAATTCCTTTAATTTTTTCTAACTAACCCATATGATTCAAAAAGTTATGTATATTGAATTTAAACAATTTAAAACTAAAAATAAAAATGACAACAATCAGAAATAACTATGACTTCCCCTAGTAACTGAACCCTAGATTTCAATAAAGGATTTCCATGACTTGCATTTTCTTGTAAAGATGAGAATGGCTGGTAATGAACATAACTGGAATGCCTCCGTTGCACTAGGAATTAAATTCTTTTTTGGTTGCTTGGCTTATTCTTAGGGAAAAGTTTTAAATGGTCAACTTGGATGCCAAAGCATTTTCTAAACCTCCTGACCTGGGCTCATGCCCTTACAGTGATCTCCTTCATCTCATGTTTTTCCAGAGTGGTGGCTACTGTCTACTGGCACTTCCCTCCAAAATGGTGGGAATTGAACAATGAGAACACATGGACACAGGAAGGGGAACATCACACACTGGGGACTGTTGTGGGGTGGGGGGAGGGGGGAGGGATAGCATTAGGAGGTATATCTAATGCTAAATGATGAGTTAATGGGTGCAGCACACCAACATGGCACATGTATACATATGTAACAAACCTGCACGTTGTGCACATGTACCCTAAAACTTAAAGTATAATAATAATAAAAAAAAACTCTGTGAAAAAAAAGTTATTACATTGAAAGTGATAGATATTTTTTTTTCCTCACTATACTATATTCATTTAAAAATCAAGATGGAAGAATGCATATCTACTCTTTCCTGGTTTAGCTAGATTAAAAAATATAATAATTATATACAACAGATCTTTAATAAATTATTTGAACAGAACCTAAAGTCAGTATAAAGTAAGTCAAAACATACATATTGTCTAAAATAGGAATTTTATATTGGATTTTCCTTATTTTTTCAAGGTCAGAAAGGCAAAATAGTGCAAATCTAAACAGAAACTGTTCCCGTGGAAATCTAGATAGCTGTCTGGGACTGGGGCCCACTGATGCATATTTTATGTTTTATATGACTCATCCTACTTATTTACTGGTTTAAGAAACGCGCGAACTTAAAGTACTTAATTCCAGATGCATCTTATTCTACTCAACCATTAACAAGACCAATCTTTTGTGATCAGTGTTGTTTCAGTAATTAACTGCAAAAGAAAATAAAATTAGCCTGATATTATTATTGTTAGTATACATTTTTGATTAGCAAAGTTTGGTCATGAGCTTGAGGAAAGTCTATGAGGAGCACATGAAAAGAGGATATCAGGCACATTTGATAGATAGATGGGTCAGTTTTCAATATTATTTATTATTTAGAAGTTCTACTTAGATGTCTTTATTACCTCTTTGTTTATTACCTCTTTGTTTAGGTATTTTGTAAACATTTTGGAAACTAAACATTTTTGTTGTTTATGAATTTCTGTTTGGTGGTTTAAGTAGTTTTATTTAAATACATAGTCACAAAGATGAATACTTATTGAGTATAATCAAGACTCTTTTGAATGAGCATCAAGGCTTGTGCTGCCAATGTAGGGACTCAGCAGTTACCTGCTATCAGCCTCCTAGATGTCCCAGTGCTGGGAAATAGGGAAGCTGAAGGTGTCTGTAATCTCAAATATACAAGTTTCATCAACAAAGTCCCAACTAAGTGAGTTAGATGTTCAAATATCACACATATACTGTTGTTTTTATATTTTAGGTAAAAGGAACATTACACATAATGAACTCAGTTGCCCACCTTACTTTCCTTTTAGAATTGGACATTCTGTTTAGAAATTTCTGCCTAGTGTAGACAGAGTCTAGTTGAAACAGCACTGATATAAAAATCCGGAAACAAGTTCTAGTCTTGATTTTGACCAAATAACTTCTTGAAGCCATGTATTTCTCATGCATAAAATGAGAAACGTTGTTATCTTTCTCAAGAACAAGCAAGGTGTGTAACAAATATTTGCCACCAAATAACGTTCTTACCTAATTTCCAGACTACTAGCTACCAGCTCTTCTCAAAACTTTAAATAAGGCTTCTTCCTTATTTTGATACCTATGACTCATAGTATTTTCCTTCTCTTTATGCTTGTAATTTATTTATTTAAAAAATTGAACTCATATTATTATTATTTCCTGTATTTCAGTTTTCACCTACTCTTTGGTTGTAGAAATGTTTATTTGTGTATGCACACCATTCTCGATTAGAGTCAACTCATTTAGACAGCTCTGCTTATTAATCTTTTCAAAACATTAGTTTCATGTCTTGGATTAGTTGGAAATACAAGGTTCTATTTCATTTTCTTCTGCTTTTACTTTTATTATTTCCTTTTCCTCCTAATATCTGAATTCATTTTTCCCCCTAGCTTTTTAGGATATACATACACACACACACACACACACACACACACATATATATATATATACACATATACACATATATATACATATATAAACATATTGTTTATATTATTGGCAATATCTGTTCGTTTATACATATACATACATATGTATATATATGTATAAACATATGTATATATACTTTTTCCTAAAATAGATAAATATATGTATATACTTTTTCCTAAAACAGATAAGTTTAAGACTATGAATGCCGCACCATTCTAAATTTTGGTTAGGTTGCATCTTATAGGTTTTACTATGTGTCCTTGTAATTGTAACATAGTTCTTAATATTTTAAACATTACATCACTTGGTTATTTGGAAGTAAATTATTTCCTTACCCAAAATGAAGGGTAAGGAAATGGATAACTTTTTATCCACTTTTAATGTTATTTGTTTGTAGTTACAAAAAGTGATCTATAGGGCTTTAATATTTGAAGTTGTGAGAATTATTTTGGACAGAATGACTGGCCAATTTAAGTAAACATTTCATGGACACATAAAAGGCTTCAAACTTCTTTCAACTATCAGAATATTTCTCTTCCTCAAATAGAAAAAACATATAATAAAATCAAATATTTTATAAACATAAAAATGTTCCAGTTGCTTTAAACAAATTGTAGTTATCTTTTTGAAATCCTTATGTATTTAAGTTTAAGAATATATTCCAGTATTTTTCCTCACAATTTCTAATGACATCACACTTTTTGTTATAAATTAGTATTTTATCTCATTAATGTATATTTTATATGATTTCTTTCAAATTATGACCTTGTGTGTAAACTCCTATCCTTCCTGTGGTTGAAAATTTCTTTATTTTGGAATCATTAGTGAATTATATTGGTATATAGAATGACGGGTTGCCAATTACTTTCACTAAGCACTTTGAAGAGATTACACTATTTTCTTAGGCTTTTGATATTGGTGATGAGAAGTCTGCAGCCTATCTTCTCTCTTTTATTGTCATTCTTTTATAAGCACTTTGTTTTCTCTAGTTCTGGTATATTTTAATTTAATATGGTGCCCCATTTTATAATTACTTTAATTTATAATCCTATTACTCAAATTAAATGATTTGAATATAAGCCTTTGAGGAATGTGAGACTCATTCTTAGGGAAATAATTGATTACTCAAATATATTTTCTTTCTCAGCCTACTTTTTACTCAGCCTACTATCTGGTCCAGAATTGGCAATATCTGTTAGTTTTGTTTCACAGTGCATAATTGGGGTTTTAATTGTTTCTTAATGTCATTGAAGATTAAGTTTTGTTCTTTTTTTACAGTTCTTTATTTCTTTTTTTCTTTCAAGATTTTGTGAGACTGTAACAGAGTAAAAACAGCTTTACTCTCTCATCTTTACCAGAAAGCCAAGGCTTTTAAAGAATAACATTTGTCTGGGAAGAGTATTATAACTAGTTTCTAGCTTTACTATTAGTATAGAAATTATATGCCACAATAAATATTTAATTTAAAAACATTCTAATTTCAAAATAAGTTTTCTTGTAAAGAAGCAACAGGATCAACAAAATGTTTTAAACAAATCTTACCTGTGCAGTCTAGTTTAGGATTCCATTTCCCATTTATGCAGACTGAGTGCCTGTATCTGAAGATGTCTAAACATCTGTAACGTATTCTAGCATTATGATTAAATTCATTCCCAGATGGCTTGAATAATGTTTTTATATTAATTCCTGCTATTTTGCACCTCTTAAGTTGGTGTGTTGCTATAAAAAATAATATTTAATAGAAACTAAACAATTATGTCAATAAAATATCTGCAATATTAATAGCATAATTATGTTTGATGCTTTTAAGCAACATCACGAAACTTATTCTTGATCTCATTGCATAAAATAGACAATGCTGTTGGAAAAAGAAAAAATAAAACAAAAAACTGTATCCCATCTTTGAACGACAGGAAAGTAGGTCAGAAAGTTTTCCGGGAAATGAAAGTGCAAGATGAGTTTTCCTGGTGGGAGTTTTGACTGAAGGCTAGTTCTTAGGAAGCTACAAATGAATTGTTAGAGGCTCCGAAAATGTACACGTGTATGATTGTTTTGCACTAAACTATCTTAAATATCTTCAAAACATTTAAATAATAAAAAGAGGCAATACATGGGTAAGTCTGTAGGAAGCAAAGCATCAGTAAGAGATAGATCTGGGTCCCCCTTGAGGTTCAATGACTCTCACATTTCAAAAGCTCAGCAAAAACTCAGACTCAGTAAGTCAGAGTATTCTCAGGGGAAGAACTCACTGATAATAACACAACTGAGCTTCAGAACATGCATTCCTAATAAGCCTCTTGCTTGTCTAAGTAGTTCTCATTGTTACATTTCTTTCCCGTTTCCCATAAACATGTAGACAGTTATGGAGCCTTTTCCTTAGTGTGTAAAAGGATGGGATAATGAGACATGGAGTGTGCTCTGCTACTTCTATGCTTACAGGTGTTTTTCTTCAATAGTTTCTATTTTTAATTCACCCCACATGGGGCTAGAGGTTGATATTTGTGTACTCCTTGCATAAAAGTTGATGACCATGAAGATATACGATCTACATTTTCCCATAACAGCGTTCTCGCTCCTGGTAGTGGAAAACATTCCTTCACAATAGGTCATCACGGATGGCCACTGACCAAGTATTTGCCTGGGACAACGGGTGGCAACACCTACAGTAACTTTTCCCAGCAATGAGTGGGCCAATTGATAATCCAAAAGTCCAGGAGACGGAGAGAGAGATGGTTCTGTTTCAGTTTCTGTAAGGAGGAGAACAGCAGCAGAAAGTCTGCTTGTCTTTAAAGTTCAAATTTAGAGGCTTTAATGTATCGAGTTTGCTAGAGATAGGACAAAAGAGGCCAGGATCTGAGGGTGTCGGGAAAAAAACCTGCAAGTACTTAAGTGTCAAGGCTGGAAGTCCTGAGGCTGCAAGGTAAGAGTAGAGCACAGAGGCTGATAGACTACTTACTACTTACTACTTCTGTGGAGGAAACTGGCAAACTAACCAGAAAATTAGGAATAGAAATAAGAGAATTATGGGGACAGAAAGAGCAACGATCATGCCTAGTTCCTGGGTCCTATTTCCCTACTCTTCTTCTCTGGAGGGACTCCAAACACTCCGGAATTTAGTAGAACTCAAGCTACATTGTTATTTTTTAGGTTGTTCTATCTGGAACATGCTGAGGTAAAGACTGAGTTAAAGCAATGAAATAAAAGAAATCAAATTGCCATCATTTGTAGAAATACAATATCCAAATTAAATATTAGAACTAATACAGAAATTCAACAAGGTTACTGGAAACAAAATTAATGTACGCGATTAAATCACATTCTTGCATATAGAAAGTATAACTATTCAAGCATATAAGTTAATAAAAGTTTCCATTCATCATACCAGAAAAATCCCAAATAAACTGGTGAAGAAATCTGTGCAGTAATAACAAGAAATTCATAAAACCATATGGCAAAGTTTAATGTAAGACCTGAATAAATGGATTGACACATTTTACTTGTGAAAGGAAGAGTCAGTGTCAATAAAATTGTAATTCTAGCCAGATTTATACACTTTATACAATCCAAATCAAAATTATAAATAGTCAAATATAAAGTTTAGGAATGTTTTCTCACCAACGCACACAGGAAGCTCTGTCCATATTCCATTAATACAGGTAATCATGTTATTTCCAATCATTGTATATTCATTTCTGCAATTCACCTCCACTGAAACTCCATGTTGATAGGGAGGGACAGACGGCTGAACATAACCATACTCGAGTTCAGGTATATATCCACACGTTTTCACTTGTTCTAAGAAAATGTAATAAAATGAGTGCTTACTCTGAAAATATTTTAAATCTATTTACATGTGTATTTATATATAAGTGCAAAGTAATAGTAACTGTTCTGTTTAAATGTTAATATTTATTTACCAACACAAGTGGGTAAAGTTGTCCATTCTCCATCCACACATTGTATTTTCTTAGGCCCGTTTATTATAAAATTAGGATTGCAATCATATTCCACTACTTCATTGTGTCCATATTCCTCTTTTCTTATCTCCTTAACTTCACCATTGGAGAGATGAGGAGGTGGACCACATGATCGTACTTGTCCTATTATAAAGAAACCATAAATAATGCTTAAATGGTCTTAGAAGTATAGCAAAATGTGGAGTTACTATATTTTTGACTTAGAAATTAATTTCCTTTATACTGCACTTCTATTTTTGGGGATGTGTGTTTTTTGCAGTGTACATAGTGTATTGACTGCATTCATTTCCTCAAATATTGACACTTTTCATGATGAACAATTTTGAGCAAATGAAAGGAGAAAGAATGCATAATGAACACTTATAAACTGATTACCTAGATATAAAAATGTTACACTTTGCCCCATTTACTTATTTTTTGTGAAGTAATTGAAAGTAAATGATGGTGAGATTTTAGTCCTAAATTCTTCAGAATGCTATCTCATAAAGACATCTGCCTACATATACAAAATATCTTATTACATTTCACCAAATTAATAATACTTTCTTAGTACAGCCTTATATTCTCTCTATATTTAAACATCCTGATTGTCCACTTTTCCCAATATTTTGTAAGCTGTTTATTATAATCAGGATATTAAGCTGTACCCTTGAAGATTTTTAAGTAGGTCAATAATCTGAATGTTATATAAAAGTAAATAGTTATCAAATATGGGATATAATATACATATGCAATGTGTAGTTATAACTTTTATTAATATCTATAAATACTTTGATATGGTTTGGCTGTGTCCTCACCCAAATCTCATCTTGAATTATAACTCCCACAATTCCTACATGTTGTAGGAAGAACCTGGTGGGAGGTAATTGAATTATGGGAGTGGATCTTTCCTGTGCTATTCTCGTGATAGTGAATAAGTCTCATGAGATCTGATGGTTTTTTAAAGGGAGGTTTCCCTGCACAAGCTCTCTTCTCTTCTTTGCCATCATTCGAGATGTGCCTTTCACCTTCTGCCATGACTGTGAGGTCTCCCCAGCCACGTGAAACTGTGAGTCCATTAAAACTCTTTCTTTTGTAAATTGCCCAGTCTTAGGTAAGAATGTCTTTATCAGCATTGTGAAAATGGACTAATACATACTTAAAGTAATGTGATAAGCCATTTTTGATAAAAATAGTGCCATCTGAAGCAGGTACAAATCATCATTGTTTTCTAATAAATAATTCATATATGCAATGACTTATTAATTACTTACTAAAATATAACATTGTTCATACAATATTTTTAAAAAGTATAAATTTTTTATTGAGCTAGATGGAAAAATCCTAAGATGTCTCAATTCCAACTACTATATTATGACCTACAAAATCCCATTATGTATTTTAAAACACAGAAGTAGAATTACTCCTTGATTAAGAACACCTAAATAATCTATGCAACTCAGTTACTATAGAACTGCACCCTTTCTCCTTTGCCATTTCACCACTTTGTCAGATTATAGATGTAATATAAGCTCCAATAAAAATATATAGGCATTATTATAAAAATCAAATTCTTGTTTCATCACTTCTAAAATAAATACTGACCTTTGCATGTTGGAAAGTTAGGTGACCACCCAAATTGGTAACATTGAACTGAATCTGGTCCAACTCTTGTATTGTTTTTTTTGCAGGAGAATTTCAACACATCTCCAACTTCGTAGCTTTCTTTTATTGGCTGAACATCTACATTTCCTTCTAAAATTGGAACATGACATTCTTTTTCTAAAAATAAAGTTAAATGAACATATGTGAATTTTCACTGCAGAAACAAATTTAATGTGTGCTATATAAAAATAAGATGCAAGGGGCTTCATATACAGAGGAGTGTAAAATATATTCTTGCCTATGAGAAAACATATAAACTAATTATTTATACCCAACAAGTATATCTAAGACCCCTCAGGCAAATTGGGAAACTGTGCAGCAAGGTAACATTTTCTACGAGAATGTCTTCAGGATTGTAATAGGAAAGTCCTGTGAAGTTACTCATACAGTAAATTACTTAACTTGTTTAATTAGCGATATGAGTTTTAATTTTGTTGTTTAATAAATAAGTTTAATAACATTATTTGTTTATAATACAGAATAGGAAGATTTTTTTCACACTTAAATCACAAAAAGTTCCTTTAAGTAACAAAATAAAATTGCAACATATTTAATTACTTTTTGTAAAATAAAAAAAATGACGTATAAAAAGTAGATATGTGGGCCTGATGTGGTGGGTCATGTCTGTAATCCCAGCACTTTGGGAAGCCAACGTGGGTGGATCACCTGAGGTCAGGAGTTGGAGACTAGCCTGGCCAACATGGTGAAACCCTGCCTTTACTGAAAACACAAAAATTAGCCAGGCACGGTGGTGGGCGCCTATAGTCCCAACTACTAGGGAGGCTGAGGCAGGAGAATCACTTGAACCCAGGAGGTGGAGGCTGCAGTGAGCCGAGATTGCACCATTACACTCCAGCCTGGGTGACAGAGTGAGACCCTGTCTCAAGAAAAAGTAGATATGTGAAACACCCAAACAGGATACAACTAATAAATGTTAAGTTGAAGGGAATATTAAAAAGCAGATTATTCCCAATTTTACAAAAGGGTAACTAAATATCAAAGACTTTTAAAAAACCCATCTAGGTTTTTTGAATCTTTCCCTTATACTCAACTCTATCACTAATATGTTTGTAAAAACTAACTCATTATGAATATATTCTGATTCAATTAGAAATAGATATGTTTATGAATATGTGTGTAGTTTTCTCATTTAATAATCTTTCATTAATGGTTAGTTTATAAAATTATATATTAATTCTTATGTAAAATAAATAATTGGCATTCAAGACAAAAGAAATAATCTGAATATATCAAGCATACACGAAAATAAAATTGAAATATGTTCTAACAATAATCTCAAACTAGCAAGTTTTATGTACTGTTATTGGCACTTTAATGTATTGATCACAGTTTACTTGAGCAAATCCCAAGAGAATGTGCCTTATTTCACTAAAATAAAATGTGCACCCCTAAGTCTCTGTTTTTTATTCCAGTATTTTGCACCACAGTTCTTTATTGGTTGTTTATAGTCTTTTATTATCTAATTGTTAAAAACAAAATGCCATTGAGAATAATTGATCTTGATTCCATTCCAAGATGGCCGAATAGGAACAGATCCAGACTGCAGCTCCCAGTGTGATAAATGCAGAAGATGGGTGATTTCTACATTTCCAACTGAGGTACCTGGTTCATCTCACTGGGACTAGTTGGACAGTGGGTGCAGTCCATGGAGGGGGAGCCAAAGCAGAGCGGGGCATAGCCTCCCTGGAAAGTGCAAGGGGTCCAGAGATTTCCCCTTCCTAGCCAAGGGAGGCCATGACCAACTGTACCTGGAAAATCGGGACACTCACAAACAAATACTGTGCTTTTCCAGTGGTCTTAGCAAATGGCACACCAGGAGACTGTATCCTGTGCCTGGCTTGGTGGTTACCACACCCACAGAGCCTTGCTCACTGCTAGCGTGGCAGTCTAAGATTGACCTGTGAGGCAGCAGCCTGGCAGGGTGAGGGGCATCTGCCATTGCTGAAGCTTGAGTAGGTAAACAAAGCAGCTGGGGAAGCTCGAACTGGGCGGAGACCACTGCAGCTCAGCAAGGCCTGTTGCTTCTGTAAACTCCACTTCTGGGGGCAGGGCATAGCTGAACAAAAGGCAGCAGAAACTTCTGCAGGCTTAAATGTCCCTGTCTGACAGCTCTGAAGAGAGCAGTGATTCTCCCAGCACGGTGTTTGAGCTCTGAGAATGGACAGACTGCCTCCTCAAGTGGGTCCCTGTCCCAAGTGTAGCCTAACTGACAGACACCTCCCAGCAGGGACCAACTGACACCTCATACAGGTGGGTGCCCCGCTGGGATGAAGCTTTCAGAGGAAGGATCAGACAGCAATATTTGCTGTTCTGCAATATTTGCTGTTCTGCAATATTTGCTATTCAGCAGCCTCTGCTGGTGATACCCAGGCAAACAGCATATGGAGTAGACCTCCAGCAAAATCCAACAGATGTGCAGCTGAGTGACCTGATTGTTAGAAGGAAAACTAACAAACAGAAAGAAATAGCATCAACATCCACAAAAAGGAAATCCACAACAAAACCCCATCTGTATGTCACCAACATCAAAGACCAAAGGTAGATAGAACCACAAAGATGGGGAGAAACCAGAGCAGAAAAGCTGAAAATTCTAAAAACCAGAGTGCTTCTTCTCCAAAGGATCATAGCCCCTCACCAGCAATGGAAGAAACCTGGACAGAGAATGACTTTGATGAGCTGACAGAAGTAGGCTGCAGAAGATTGGTAGTAACAAAATTCTCTGAGCTAAAGGAGGATGCTTGAAACCATTGCAAGGAAGCTAAAAACCTTGAAAAAAGATTAGATGAATGGCTAACTAGAATAAACAGTGTAGAGAAGACCTTAAGTGACCTGATGGAGCTGAAAACCATGGCACAAGAACTACGTGACGCATGTACAAGCTTCAATAGCTGATTTGATCAGGTGGAAGAAAGGGTATCAGTGATTGAAGATCAAATTAATGAAATAAAGAGAGAAGAGAAGTTTAGAGAAAAAAGAGTAAAAAGAAATGAACAAAGCCTCCAAGAAATATGGGACTATGTGAAAGACCAAATCTATGTTTGATTGGTGTACCTGAAAGTGAGGGGGATAATGGAATCAAGTTGGGAAACAATCTTCAGGATATTATCCAGGAGAACTTCCTTAACCTAGCAAGGCAGGCCAACATTCAAATTCAAGAAATGCAGAGAACACCACAAAAATACTCCTCGAGAAGAGCAAGACATATAATTGTCAGATTCACCAAGGTTGAAATGAAGGAAAAAATGTTAATGGCAGCCAGAGAGAAAGGTTGGGTTACCCACAAAGGGAAGCCCATCAGACTAACAGTGGATCTCTTGGCAGAAACTCTACAAGCCAGAAGAGAGTGGGGGCCAATATTCAGCATTCCTAAAGAAAAGAATTTTCAACCCAGAATCTCATATCCAGCAAAACTAAGCTTCATAAGTGAAGGAGAAATAAAATCCTTTACAGACAAGCAAATGCTGAGAGATTTTGTCACCATCAGGCCTGCCTTAAAAGAGCTCCTGAAAGAAGCATTAAAAATGGAAAGGAACAACCAGTACCAGCCACTGCAAAAACATGCCAAATTGTAAAGACCATCTATGCTAGGTAGAAACTGCATCAACTAATGGGCAAAATAACCAGCTAACATCACAATAACAGGATCAAATTCACACATAATAATATTAACCTTAAGTGTAAATGGGCTAAATGCCCCAATTAAAAGACACAAACTGGAAAATTGGATAGTCAAGACCCATCAGTGTGCCGTATTCAGGAGACCCATCTCACGTGTGGAGACACACATAGGCTCAAAATAAAGGGATGGAGGAAGATCTACCAAGCAAATGAAAAGCAAAAAAAAGCAGTGGTTGTAATCCTAGCCTCTGATAAAACAGACTTTATACCAACAAGGATGAAAAGAGACAAAGAAGGCCATTACATAATGGTAAAGGGATCAATTCAACAAGAAGAGCTAAGTTTCCTAAATATATATGCACCCAATACAGGAGCACCCAGATTCATAAAGCAAGTCCTTAGAGATCTACAAAGATACTTAGACTCCCACATAATAATAATGGGAGACTTTAACACCCCACTGTCAATATTAGACAGATCAATGAGACAAAAGGTTAACCAGGATATCCAGGATTTGAAATCAGCTCTGCACCAAGCAGACCTAATAGACATCTACAGAACTCTCTACCTCAAATCAACAGAATATACATTCTTCTCAGCATCACATCGCACTTATTCCAAAATTGACCACATAGTTGGAAGTAAAGCACTCCTCGGCAAATGTAAAAGAACAGAAATCACAACAAACGGTCTCTCAGACCACAGTGCAATCAAGTTAGAACCCAGGATTAAGAAACTCACTCAAAACTGCACAACTTCATGGAAACTGAACAACCTGCTCCTGAATGACTACTGGGTAAATAACAAAGTGAAGGCAGAAATAAATATGTTCTTTGAAACCAATGAGAACAAAGACACAATTTACCAGACTCTCTGGGACACATTTACAGCAGTGTGTAGAGGGAAATTTATTGCACTAAATGCCCACGAGAGAAAGAAGGAAAGATCTAAAATCAACACTCTACAATCACAATTAAAAGAACTAAAGAAGCAAGAGCAAACATATTCAAAAGCTAGCAGAAGGCAAGAAATAACTAAGATCAGAGCAGAACTGAAGGAGATAGAGACATAAAAAACCCTTCAGAAAATCAATGAACACGGGAGCTGGTTTGTTGAAAAGATTAACAAAATAGACAGACCGCTAGCAAGACTAATAAAGAAGAAAAGAGAGATGAATCAAATAGACGCAATAAAAAATGATAAAAGGGATATCACAACTGATCCCACAGAAATACAAACTACCATCAGAGAATACTATAAACACCTCTATGCAAATAAACTAGAAAATCTAGAAGAAATGGATAAATTCCTGGACACATACACCCTCCCAAGACTAAACCAAGAAGAAGTTGAATATCTGAATAAACCAATAACAGGCTCTGAAGTTGAGGCAATAATTAATTGCCTACCACCCAAAAAAGCCCAGGACCAGGTGGATTCACAGCCGAATTTTTCCAGAGGTACAAAGAGGAGCCGGTACCATTCCTTCTGAAACGATTCCAATCGATAGAAAAAGAGGGACTCCTCCCTAACTCATTTTATGAGGGCAGCATCATCCTGATACCAAAGCTTGGCGGAGACACAACAAAAAAAGAGAATTTTAGACCGATATCCCTGATGAACATTGATGCAAAAATCCTCAATAAAATACTGGCAAACCGAATCCAGCAGCACATCAAAAAGCTTATCCACCATGATTAAGTGGGCTTCATCCCGGGGATGCAAGGCTGGTTCAACATATGCAAATCAATAAACATAATCCATCATATAAACAGAACCAAAGACAAAAACCACAAAATTATCTCAATAGATGCAGAAAAGGCCTTCAACAAAATTCAACAGCCCTTCATGCTAAAAACTCTCAGTAAACTAGGTACTGATGGAACATATCTCAAAATAGTAAGAGCTATTCATGACAAACCCACAGCCAATATCATACTGAATGGGTAAACCTGGAAGCAATCCCTTTGAAAATCAGCACAAGACAGGGATGCCCTCTCTCACCACTCCTATTCAACATAGTGTTGGAAGTTCTGGCCAGGGCAATCCATCAAGAGAAAGAAATAAAGGGTATTCAATTAGGAAAAGAGGAAGTGAAATTGTCCCTGTTTGCAGATGACATGATTTTATATTTAGAAAACCCCATCGTCTCAGCCCAAAATCTCCTTAAGCTGATAAGCAACTTCAGCAAAGTCTCAGGATACAAAATCAATGTTCAAAAATCACAAGCATTCCTATACACCAATAACAGACAGAGAGCCAAATCATGAGTGAACTCCCCTTCTGAATTACTTCAAAGTGAATAAAATACCTAGGAATCCAACTTACAAGGGATGTGAAGAATCTCTTCAAGGAGAACTACAAACCACTGCTCAACGAAATGAAAGAGAACACAAACAAACGGAAGAACATTCCATGCTCATCGATAGGAAGAATCAATATCATGAAAATGGCCATACTGCTCAAGGTAATTTATAGATTCAATGCCACCCCCATCAAGTTATCACTAACTTTCTTCATATGAACGTTAAAGTTCATATGGAATCAAAAAAGAGCCTACATTGCCAAGATAATCCTAAGCAAAAAGAACAAAGCTGGAGGCATCAGGCTACCTGACTTCAAACTACACTACAAGGCTACAGTAACCAAAACAGCATGGTACTGGTACCAAAACAGAGATATAGATCAATGGAACAGAACAGAGGCCTCAGAAATAATACCACACATCTACAACCATCTGATCTTTGACAAATCTGACAAAAACAAGAAATGGGGAAACGATTCCCTATTTAATAAATAGTGCTGAGAAAACTGGCTAGCCATATGTAGAAAGCTGAAACTGGATCCCTTCCTTATACTTTATACAAAAATTAATTCAAGATGGATTAAAGACTTAAATGTTAGACCTAAAAACCATAAAAACCCTAGAAGAAAACCTAGGCAACACCATTCAGGACATAGGCATGGGCAAGGACTTCATGTCTAAAACACCAAAAGCAATGGAAACAAAAGCCAAAATTGACAAATGGGATCTAATTAAACTAAAGATCTTCTGCACAGCAAAAGAAACTACCATCAGAGTGAACAAGCATCCTATAGAATGGAAGAAAATTTTTGCAATCTACCAATCTGACAAAGGACTAATAGCCAGAATCTACAAAGAACTTAAACAAATCTGCAAGAAAAAAACAAACCCATCAAAAAGTGGGCAAAGGATATGAACAGACACTTCTTAAAAGAAGACATTTATTCATCCAACAGACACATGAAAAAATGCTCATCATCACTGTCATCAGAGAAATGCAAATCGAAACCACAATGAGATACCATCTCACACCAGTTAGAATGGTGATCATTAAAAAGTCAGGTAACAACAAATGCTAGAGAGGATGTGGAGAAATAGGAATGCTTTTACACTGTTACTGGGAGTGTAAACTAGTTCAACCATTGTGGTAGACAGTGTGGCATTTCCTCAAGGATCTAGAACTAGAAATACCATTTGACCCAGTGATCTCATTACTGGGTATATACCCATAAGATTATATAAATCATGCTGCTATAAAGACACATGCACACATATGTTTATTGCAGCAGTATTCACAATAGCAAAGACTTGGAACTAGCCCAAATGTCCATCAGTTGTAGACTGGATTAAGAAAATGTGGCACACAGACACCATGGAATACTATGCAGCCATAAAAAAGAATGAGTTCTTGTCCTTTGCAGCATCATGGATGAACCTGGAAACCATCATTCTGAGCAAACTATCACAAGGACAGAAAACCAAACACTGAATGTTCTCACTCACAGGTGGGAATTAATCAATGGGAACACTTGGACACAGGGCGAGGAATATTACACACTGGGACCTGTTGTAGGGTGGGAGGTAAGGGAGGGGTAGCATTAGGCAAAATACCTAATGTAAATCACGAGTTAATGGGTGCAGCAAACCAATATGGCACATGTATACCTAGGTAACAAACCTGCACGTTGTGCACATGTACCCTAGAACTTAAAGTATATATATATATAAAAAGAAAATAATCGATCTTGGCCAATGTAGGGTTTTCCAGCTGCTTTATTCATATACGGTTATTCCATGGTGTTGTAAATGGAATAACGGCCCCCAGAGATGGCGCTGTACTAATCCCTGCAACATGGATTACCATAACTTGCAAGATGTTACCTTACATGAAAAAACAGACTGTGCAGCTATCACTAGGAGTCTAGTTGCCCTGAAACTTTATTAACTTTCCACAGTGTTCGTGAGCTACCATTCAACCTTGGACATAGAGTGTTCTGCTGAATTCTTCCACTTTGGAGACTCTGACTTCATCCATCTACTCTGATAACCTCAATACGTTGTCTTGTGCTTTTGGAATAAGCAACGGGCAGAAAGGGAAAGGTAGCAATATTCTGAGAACTTGAACAATAAGATATGTGCTTTTTCTGATTAAATAAAATGTGCTAAGTTTTGAAATAAGTTTATTTTGGCAACTTAGTTTCTAAATGTCATTGCCCACTAAATGGAACCAGGGCTTATTGGAGGTATGGCTGATTCCAGTTCCAGGGCAGTGGAAACATGAGTTAAGGCTGGGACATTTTTTGTGTCAGAAAGCAACCAAATTGTTCAAAGACTAACAAAATCTTACAGACTGTACACAGAGCTAGCTTCTACGGGTTACAGCTGGCCAAACTTAATTTGTCAAGCTTCTAAAATATAATTGTTGGGCTGACATTAGCCATCATCTCTCAAAATGAAGAGGGCTTGTTCATGACATGAACAGGTATGGATAAGAGAAAGCATGGAAATATTTATACCATAATTGAAGCCTATAAATTTTGAACGCTTTTCAATCACTGGAATTTTCTAGTGTTAGTAACATCTGTTATTTTATTTTTTTTGCAAGTGTTAATAATGTTTTAACCCCTTGTAATTGAAAGAGACCATGACGTAACTGTTTACTGAAAAACTATCGCAGTTCTAGCTGTTTTAAAAAGACTCCGTTTCTAGAGGTTTAAATTTCATTTTGTTTTACTTTGTTTTGTTTTTCTAGTGGGGAAGGGTCTCACTTTGTTGCCCAGGTTGGAGTGCACTGGTACAGTCATAACTCACTGCAGCGTTGAACTCCAGTTTCAGCCTTGCCAGTGGTGGGGACTACAGGTGCACATCACTGTGCCTGGCTCTAGAGGTTTAAATTTAAGAGTTGAAGATGTGGAATAATATTTGATAACATAACATCTTTTGAAAAACATACCACAGATTCTATTTCTTTTTTTTTCTTTTATTTTATTATTATACTTTAGGTTTTAGGGTACATGTGCACAATGTGCAGGTTTGTTACATATGTATCCATGTGCCGTGTTGGTTTGCTGCACCCATTAACTCGTCATTTAGCATTAGGTATATCTCCTAATGCTGTCCCTCCCCCCTCCCCCCAACCCACAACTGTCCCCAGAGTGTGATGTTCCCCTTCCTGTGTCCATGAGTTCTTGTTGTTCAATTCCCACCTATGAGTGAGAACATGTGGTGTTTGGTTTTTTGTCCTTGTGATAGTTTACTGAGAATGATATTTTCCAGTTTCATCCATGTCCCTACAAAACACATGAACTCATCATTTTTTATGGCTGCATAGTATTCCATGGTGTATATGTGCCACATTTTCTTAATCCAGTCTATCATTGTTGGACATTTGGGTTGGTCCCAAGTCTTTGCTATTGTGAATAGTGCCGCAGTAAACGTACGTGTGCATGTGTCTTTATAGCAACATGATTTATAGTCCTTTGGGTATATACCCAGTAATGGGATGGCTGGGTCAAATGGTATTTCTAGCTCTAGATCCCTGAGGAATCGCCACACTGACTTCCACGATGGTTGAACTAGTTTACAGTCCCACCAACAGTGTAAAAGTGTTCCTATTTCTCCACATCCTCTCCAGCACCTGTTGTTTCCTGACTTTTTAATGATCGCCATTCTAACTGGTGTGAGATGGTATCTCATTGTGGTTTTGATTTGCATTTCTCTGATGACCAGTGATGATGAGCATTTTTTCATGTGTTTTTTGGCTGCATAAATGTCTTCTTTTGAGAAGTGTCTGTTCATGTCCTTCACCCACTTTTTGATGGGGTTGCTTTTTTCTTGTAAATTTGTTTGAGCTCATTGTAGATTCTGGATATTAGCCCTTTGTCAGATGAGTAGGTTGCAAAACTTTTCTCCCATTCTGTAGGTTGCCTGTTCACTCTGATGGTAGTTTCTTTTGCTGTGCAGAAGCTCTTTAATTTAATTAGATCCCATTTGTCAATTTTGGCTTTTGTTGCCATTGCTTTTGGTGTTTTAGACATGAAGTCCTTGCCCACGCCTATGTCCTGAATGGTATTGCCTAGGCTTTCTTCTAGGGTTTTTATGGTCTTAGGTCTAACATGTAAGTCTTTAATCCATCTTGAATTAATTTTTGTATAAGGTATAAGGAAGGGATCCAGTTTCAGCTTTCTACATATGGCTAGCCAGTTTTCTTAGCACCATTTATTAAATAGGGAATCCTTTCCCCAATGCTTGTTTTTATCAGGTTTGTCAAAGATCAGATAGTTGTAGATATGCGGCATTATTTCTGAGGGCTTTGTTCTGTTCCATTGATCTATGTCTCTGTTGTGGTACCAGTACCATGCTGTTTTGGTTACTGTAGCCTTGTAGTATAGTTTGAAGTCAGGTAGCATGATGCCTCCAGCTTTGTTCTTTTGGCTTAGGATTGACTTGGCGATGTGGGCTCTTTTTTGGTTCCATATGAACTTTAAAGTAGTTTTTTCCAATTCTGTGAAGAAAGTCATTGGTAGCTTGATGGGGATGGCATTGAAAATACAAATTACCTTGGGCAGTATGGCCATTTTCATGATATTGATTCTTCCAACCCATGAGCATGGAATGTTCTTCCATTTGTTTGTATCCTCTTTTATTTCATTGAGCAGTGGTTTGTAGTTCTCTTTGAAGAGGTCCTTCACATTCCTTGTAAGTTGGATTCCTAGGTATTTTATTCTCTTTGAAGCAATTGTGAATGGGAGTTCACTCATGATTTGGCTCTCTGTTTGTCTGTGATTGGTGTACAAGAATGCTTGTGATTTTTGTACATTGATTTTGTATCCTGAGACTTTGCTGAAGTTGCTAATCAGCTTAAGGAGATTTTGGGCTGAGACAATGGGGTTTCCTAGATATACAATCATGTCATCTGCAAACAGCGACAATTTGCCTTCCTCTTTTCCTAATTGAATACCCTTTATTTCCTTCTCCTGCCTGATTGCCCTGGCCAGAACTTCCAGCACTACGTTGAATAGGAGTGGTGAGAGAGGGCATCCCTGTCTTGTGCCAGTTTTCAAAGGGAATGCCTCCAGTTTTTGCCCATTCAGTATGATATTGGCTGTGGGTTTGTCATAGATAGCTCTTATCATTTCGAGATACGTCCCATCAATACCTAAATTTATTGAGAGTTTTTAGCATGAAGTGTTGTTGAATTTTGTCAAAGGCCTTTTCTGCATCTATTGAGATAATCATGTGGTTTTTGTCTTTGGTTCTGTTTATATGCTGGATTACATTTATTGATTTGCGTATGTTGAACCACCCTTGCATCCCAGGGATGAAGCCCACTTGATCATGGTGTATAAGCTTTTTGACATGCTGCTGGATTTGGTTTGCTGTAGTTTATTGAGGATTTTTGCATCAATGTTCATCAAGGATATTGGTCTGAAATTCTCTTTTTTGGTTATGTCTCTACCAGGCTTTGGTGTCAGGACGATGCTGGCCTCATAAAATGTGTTAGGGAGGATTCCCTCTTTTTCTATCAATTGGAATAGTTTCAGAAGCAATGATACCAGTTCCTCCTTGTACCTCTATGCACCCAACACAGGAGCACCCAGATTCATAAAGCAAGTCCTGAGTGACTTACAAAGGGACTTAAACTCCCACACAATAATAATGGGAGATTTTAACACCCCACTGTCAACATTAGACAGATCAGCGAGACAGAAAGTTAACAAGGATATCCAGGAATTGAACTCAGCTCTGCACAAAGTGGACCTAATAGACATCTACAGAACTCTCCACCCCAAATCAACAGAATATACATTTTTTTCAGCACCACACCACACCTATTCCAAAATTGACCACATAATTGGAAGTAACGCTCTCCTCAGCAAATGTAAAAGAACAGAAATTATAACAAACTCTCTCTCAGACCACAGTGCAATCAAACTAGAACTCGGGATTAAGAAACTCACTCAAAACCGCTCAACTACATGGAAACTGAACAACCTGCTCCTGAATGACTACTGGGTACATAATGAAATGAAGGCAGAAATAAAGATGTTCTTTGAAACCAACGAGAACAAAGCCACAACATACCAGAATGTCTGGGACACATTCAAAGCAGTGTGTAGAGGGAAATTTATAGCACTAAATGCCCACAAGAGAAAGCAGGAAAGATCCAAAATTGACACCCTAACATCACAATTAAAAGAACTAGAAAAGCAAGAGAAAGCACACTCAAAAGCTAGCAGAAGGCTAGAAATAACTAAAATCAGAGCAGAACTGAAGGAAATAGAGACACAAAAAACCCTTCAAAAAATTAATGAATCCAGGCGCTGGTTTTTTGAAAAGATCAACAAAATTGATAGACCGCTAGCAAGACTAATAAAGAAGAAAAGAGAGAAGAATCAAATAGATGCAATAAAAAATGAAAAAGGGGATATCACCACCGATCCCACAGAAATACAATCTACCATCCGAGAATACTACAAACACCTCTACGCAAATAAACTAGAAAATCTAGAAGAAATGGATAAATTCCTCGACAAATACACCCTCCCAAGACTAAACCAGTAAGAAGATTCTATTTCTTGATAGGATGGAGTAGCTGCTATCAACATATCATCCCACTGAAAAAAAATTTAGAAAATTTTACAAAATTTATTTTCAGAATGCTGGAAATCACCCAGTACAGGACTGTGATGACTGAAAAAAGGAAAAGACCCTCAATACTTCAAAATAATAAAACAAAGTCAATGACAGCCCAGCTGTTTGTTGGGAAGCCTTTTCTAGACTGTGCAAGGAGGGAGAACCCAGGAAGAACTCAGTGGTCTTCTTTAGTTGAGACTAGAGAAGTCAGTCTTGGTGACTATGGTGGCCAGAAGTTACTGGACATAGTAGCAGAGAGAAAGTATTATGAAGAGAAAGACTATGGAAGTTTCCTTGAGTTTTTGGTTGAATACTGAGCTGTGTAAGCATAGGATGGAATTGCATTGGGCCAGGCAAAGAACAATTACTGAAGAGCTATAAAGATGAAGAATTACAAGAGTTCACACAGACTGTGAGTGCCATCATTTATACCACAGGCTTCCGAAAGAATCATTTTCCAAATTCTAAGCCGCTCACAAATACACATAACTCTCAGAAGTATGGACTTTTTACAACTTAGAAAATGATTTATTGACTCAAGCATATTAATTTAAATAAAGATAAATATTAAAAACTTTCTTATAAGACATTTTAACTGTAATTGGATTTATTTGCACTTTAATACCTCAGTTTTGTAACCATTTATTGTCAACTAACCTGATAATATAAACAACAAACAGGTGTTACATTAATGGATTATCTTCAAAGTGTATTCTTCTCTAATATTTCTTCTTATTACATACATTTGATTTATATAGGTAGGCAAACTATGTTATTGCACATCTACTTAAACAAAATTGGAACTGAAAATCAAATAAATAATGATAGAAGCCACTAGTGGTGAAACCTATATTTAACCTATATTTAATCTATAAACCATGGATTTATTTCTTTAAATAATTAGCAAAACTGAGAGAGCAGTATTTTGCTTACTAGTGAAGCTGCATTTGGGAGGAGTGGACCAGCCCCGTTCTACACATGAAATGTTTTTCTCATTGTTTTGAAGGCTGTATCCTGTGTTGCAAATAATTTGTACAGTATCACCTTCCAGATGTATTCGTCCTGAAGATTCAGAATGACCATTTTCCACAAAAGGAAAGAAACACAGTCCTAAGGAACAAAAATTGATTAATGTACAAGATGGAAGTAGCAAAAAAAAGTGCATTTTAAAATATTTCATTAAGAAAGGAAAACTTTGAAAACTGACATCATGTATAAATACTTTCAAAAGAAAATATTTGGGTCATGCTACTGTATAAATGATGAAATAAATTTTTTATTCCTATATATATATATATATATATAAGAAAGTTAATATTTCATGTTGTTGCTGTATGGTTTTTATAATAAAATATCTTGTGTTTATAAACTCTTCTAGGAAAAAACAATATCTTCATATAAATATTTCTCCCAATTCTCATAAATGTTTCTTTCAAAAGGAGAAAGATCATTACTATCTCCTTTGTTGCCTCATCTATTCTCTCTCCCATTGTTTTTCTTTTTTAATACACCTGTTGTCATTGGAGTCTGGTCTCCACATTTTTTGGAGGATTAATATAGCTACACTTTGAAGGACCAAACAAATGATTTATTGAAAATATAAAAGTTAAAATACCAAACGTTACCTTGCAATATGCAAGAGAATGGTAAATTCAAAACAGAGTATCTATACAAAATGACTTATTTTAAAGGAAAACTATGATCAGGCTGCTGCCAAATGAATATCTGTAAAGAAATATTAGCAGTCAAATATATTAATCATCAGTTTAAAAAAATTAATATATTTCAACATGTAGAGCATTTCCAGGTAATGCAAGACAGTTGATATATTTATTCTTCACTGATTCTCATAGGAGGCACCTCAAAATAGGAGGACTACATCTCCCATCTTTCCAGCTCCTCTGGTCACTGCCCCTGTAATTATCAAGACCTTATGATCTTGTCTGGCATATCCTTCTCTATTCACTGAATGACATCCATTTAATGAACAGGGTATTTACTCACTGAGACACTTTGGTGTTGGTGACCATCCTTCTTCTGTGCATGTTATGCGAGTCCAAAAGGATTTTGAAGGAGACACAAAATTATATTCACAGGAGTAATAGAAAACTTCCCCTGTAGGAACTTGGGAAAATGGCTTATAATTTTCTTCATCATACAGAAATCCATGGTGTATTTTTGGAAAATCACAAAATGTTGCTGGGAAAAATAACACAAAACTGAAGAATTAAATAAAAAGCTACATCACTGAATCACTAGATTATATTTTAATCATCTGATTTATAGTTTTGTTTTTCCTTCAGCTTAAATGCCTTTAGCTTAAATGCTTTCCAGTGTACTAATTTGGAATGAAGAAAGATCACTAAATAAGAATACAAGAGGCCGGGCGTGGTGGCTCACGCCTGTAATCCCAGCACTTTGGGAGGCCGAGGCGGGCAGATCACGAGGTCAGGAGATCGAGACCATCCTGACTAACACAGTGAAACCCCATCTCTACCAAAAATACAAAAAAAATTAGCCGGGCCTGGTGGCGGGCGCCTGTAGTCCCAGCTACTTGGGAGGCTGAGGCAGGAGAATGGCGTGAATCCAGGAAGCGGAGCTTGCGGTGAGCTGAGATCCTGCCACTGCACTCCAGCCTGGGCAACAGAGCTAGACTCCGTCTCAAAAAAAAAAAAAAAAAATAAGAATACAAGAGTATTTGAGGAGGTCTTTTTTGTTTTTTTGAGAGGGAGTTTCAGGTTTTACTCTTGTTGCCCAGGCTGAAGTGCAATCATGCAAATCTTGGCTCACTGCAGCCTCCAGTTCCTGGGTTCAAGTGATTCTCCTACCTCAGCTTCCTGTGTACCTGAGATTACAGGTGCCTGCCACCACACCTGACTAATTTTTTGTATTTTTAGTAGAGACAAGGTTTCACCATTTTGGCCAGGCTGGTCTCGAACTCCTGACCTCAGGTGATCCATGCGCCTCCACCTCTCAAACTTCTGGGATTACAGGCGTGAGCCACCACGCCAGACCGAGGAGGTCATTGTTAATGAATATAAAATGTATATTTTGGAGTGATATGAAATATGAACTCTTCTGCAACGTCTTCAAGAACAATATCCTCACACAACAACTTAAGAATGAAGGCAGACTGTAAAAGTGGCAAATCTCCCTGATCTATGTAGTGTACAGTGGAGGAGTGATGGGATTGTTCTCAGCTCTCAGATTTCTTTCTTTTTCTATTCTCATCAACTGTCATAGGTATTTCCACCAGAAAAATCCGTTCTATTTTTTTTTCTGGTGCAGTAAAAATGTTGGGTAGGTAATTTGATTTTTTGTTTATTAATATTCTGATTACTTTCTGGTTACAAAGTTTATATAGTTTCAGTGGAAAGAATTTAGAGAGTATAAGAAAATCACTAAGAACACCTCAACCAAGATAAAATTAGAGCTAAATTCTGGTAAATGCTGTATATATAAATGTTTATTATACTGCAGGTCCAAAACATCTGAAAAAGAAAAAACAATAAAAAGATAATAAACCAATAAAAATAATGCAATTAAAAATACAATATAACAATTATTTATATATATTAGATATTATAAATAATCTAGAGATAAATTATATGAGAGGATGTGCATAGGTTATATGCAAATACTACAGCATTCTCTCTTAGAGACTTGAGCATCTGTGGATTTTGGTATCTGCTGGGGGTGAAAAGAGTCCTGGAACAATTCCTTGAGGATACTAAGGATACTGAGGATACTGCCGGATATATGTACATAGACACTTACACATACATCCATACGCACTATGGTACAAGATATATTAAAACAATGTAGAAAATGGGTGAAATCTTCGTGCTTTGACTCTATTTTTTCTTGTGTATATATATTTTATATACATATATATGTGTATTTTTTATTAGACTTAATTTTTTATTTACAGTTTTTTTCACAGTAAAATGGAATGGAAGGTACAGAGATTTCCTATATACCACTTCCTCTTCCCTGCCACATGAATAGCCCCCTTCGCCATCAATATTATTGTCATTCAAAGTCCACAGTTTACATTAGGGTTTACTCTTGATATTGTACATTCTATGGATTTGATGTAATTTATCTTTGAATTGCCTTTTTAGCTCTAGATACTTCCTCAATATAATGTGCTCACTTTTTAGCTCAAGGCATTTTCTCAATATAGCGTTGCTGCATAAGAAATTGTTTTGTTTTTCACCTTATTTAGAAAAAGCATGCAGAAATTCAGCTGACAAATCAAGGGAAATTTCTCTTTTTTATCTACCTAGAAGTAATATTTCATGTTGCACAATATTTGAAATAATTCCTGTGGTATTTAGCCTTGTGAAACCTTAAATTTATTATCTAACTGTTTAAAAATTGACATTAGATAGTTTTGGAGAAGATATTGAGGGAAAGACTCCCTGGTGTCTTGATAGTATTAACCTATCATAACTCCTTTTAAATATCCTTTGTACCTCGAAAACTGCAAAATTATAGTACTTGATTTTCATACATATGTCCTTTTATATTCTTCGCTATCCAGAATAACTTTGTTCTCATCACCCAGTTGTATTCTACCTATCCTTCAGAACTTGCTCTACAACATTCATCGTATAACCATTGTGCACATCCGCAATGGTGCTAGGAGTGTTATCGTCCTTTTGCAAGCCTGCCGTTACACAACCACCCACTCCAAAAGCAGAAAATAATTTTCCTTGTCTCAACATTCTGATAGAGTACTGTGAATATATTTCTTCTGGGATATATATATATATATATATACACACACACACACACACACATATATACAGACACACAGTCATTTACCACATAATGACGTTTTGGTCAATGACTGATCACTTATATCACAGTGGTCCCATAAGATTATAATGTAGCTGAAAAATTCCTATCAACTGATGACCACCACAACATCACAGTCCAATGTATTACTCACATGTTTGTGGCAATGCTGGTATAAACAAACCTACAGCATTGCCAGTCATATAAACAACAGCACACACAATTATGTATAGTACATAATACTTGATAATGATAATAAATGACCATGGTACTGGTTAACGTATTTAATGTACTATCGTTGTTATCATTATTTTATAGTTCACTTCTTCTACTCATTTAAAAAGAATAACTGTGAAACATCCTCAGGCAGGTCCTTCAGGAACTATTCCAGAAGAAGCCTTTGTTATCATAGGAGAGGACAGCTCCGTGCATGTTACTGCCCTGAAGACCTTCTAGTAGGACAAGAGCAGAGGAGGAAGACAGTGATACTGATGATCCTGACCCTCTGTAGGCCGAGGTTAATGTGTGTGTTTGTGTCTGTTTTTAACAAAAAGGTGTAGAAGGTCAATAAATAAATAAAATATTTAAAAGATAAAATCTTACAGAATAAGGATAGAAAGTAAAAAATATTTTGTACATCTATACAAGGTGTGTTTTAAGCTAAAACAAAAGAGTTACAAGTTAAAAAATTTTCAGTTGATAAAGTAAAAAGCTTACCATAAATTAATTTATTATTGAAGAAAAGTTTTAAAAATATATTTAGTCTATCCTGGGTGCACCAAAAGCTCAGTAATTAGTACTAAAAAACTTATCCATATAACCAAAAACCACCTGCTCCCCCCAAAATATTGAAATAAATATATAAATAAAATAAATTTACTCTAGCTCAAGTATTCAGTGTTTGTGAAGTTTACAGTAGTATACAGTAATGTGCTAAGCCTTCATATTTGCACACCACTCACTCAGTGACTTACCCAGAACAACTTTCAGTCCTGCAAACCTTATTGATGGTAAGAGCCCTATACAAGTCTGCCATTCTTAATATTTTATATTGTATTTTTAATGTACATTTTCTATGTTTAGATAAACACATTCTTACATTTGTGCTACAATTGCCCACAGTATTCAGTACAGTAACATGCTGTGCAGGTTTTCAGTCTAGGAGTGACAGGCCATATAGCCTAGTTAGGTAGTAGGCTATACAATACAGGTTTGTGTAAGTACACTCTGTGTTTGCAGGAGGACGAAATTGCCTAAAGACACACTTCTCAGAACGTTTTCCTATCATTAAGTGATGCATGAGTGTACACACACACACACACACACACAGACAATCACCTATATATAAAGCCTTGCAATTTATTTGCCTATTTACATTTTGCTTTTCTTTTAGGACACTCTAAGTAGTAGTGAGGCGTGGATGGGGTTGTCATATTCTTTCCAGCTTCTTTTTTTTTTTTTTTTTTTTTGAGACGGAGTCTCGCTCTGTCGCCCAGGCTGGAGTGCAGTGGTGCGATCTAGGCTCACTGCAAGCTCCGCCTCCCGGGTTCACGCCATTCTCCTGCCTCAGCCTCTCCGAGTAGCTGGGACTACAGGCGCCCGCCACCACGCCCGGCTAATTTTTTTGTATTTTTAGTAGAGACGGGGTTTCACCGTGGTCTCGATCTCCTGACCTCGTGATCCACCCGCCTCGGCCTCCCAAAGTGCTGGGATTACAAGCGTGAGCCACCGCGCCCGGCCCTCTTTCCAGCTTCTTTGCTACAGCATGAAGCACAATATATTGCTTGATTAACGTTTTGCTACTGGAAGCATGCAGTTTTCTATTTGTACAAAAGTGTTGCTTTCTTGTGTTATTTCTGCTGTTTGGCCAGTTTCTAAGTAGACACCAAAAGTGTAACGCACACTTACAGGTCATTTAACACCTAGACAACTTTTAGATAGAATTTCACTAAAGTTTATCCTGGGACTGGACTGAAGCTTGAAAGTTTTGTGGGGTTAGGAATTGTCAAAATTCTACATATTATTCTCATAATTTTCACTTATCTTCCTCTGCTTCCACCCCCATTTAGAAATCCTTGTGTAATGCCATTTGTAACAGATGTTTAAGCCACTTAATAAATACCATAAACACAGACTTAAGAAAAATCAAATACACTCATGCAATCGCACTCTTGTGATTACAGCTCAGTACTAAAAGTGAAAACAAAATAAAATGAATTTTAGGCCCACAGAAATAATGTTTTGCAACATTTGTAAGGGCATATCTTAAAAAGAAAGCATTTTATTGTTCATATTTTTCTCTTATGTCAGGACTGAGAAGAAAGTGTTCGAAAATTTAAAGATCTGTAAACATTAGAAAGCAGTAAAGCAGTAAAATAAAAACTTTCTGGAAATCAAAGAGTATAGCACAATGATTGAAACTCCATGTACACACATAGTTTAATCACTATCCTAGACCTTGTTAGAGATTTTGTTTGCAATTCTTTTGATATGGTGGCTTTAATTTCCACATGAAATAAAATGGGATAGTTTATAATGTTATAAGAATCAGTTTATAGTATTAATACAGAAGTGATATATTATTTCACTTTTGAAATTTGTGGAAGAGCTCAGAAGAAACAATTTTTTGGCAGTTCACTCGTTTACATATAAAAATAGTATTTTCTATTGTTTCATTGAAATATATTTCTCTGTTGAATGATAATTAGACTGAAATGAGAATTCCTTCATTTTAATAACATTTAAAATTTAAATTATCAAATCTATGAAAATAAAATTCTAAAAACATATTGAAGGCGGCCAAATCTTTTTGGGGCTGATTTTTCTAGTCAGTGGCATTGCAGAGTTTATGCGGAATTACACTAATACTTCACCTTGTCACCTTTATTATAGCAGATTTTCTCTCCTTTGATTTCTCTTTACATTATCTGTTTGGTGACCATTTACCCTTTGCAAACTAGAGAACGGAGAGAATTAATTTCATTCTATTTTCCTGCTAATTGCATGTTGGAAAATATTTCCAGAAAATAGATGAATATTATTATACCCCTTCAAATTATCCTCAGCTATTTATTCATTTAAAAATATTCTTATGCATACACACACACAATCAATAAATACATTTGAAAAGGAACTAAAATATTCGGATCTGTTTTCAACTTACCTTCTCCCCCAACAGTGGATACCCATGAGATTAGGATTACGCTGAATAAGAGCAACATGCTTGGTAGTCTCAATCGTATACAACTAAAAATACTCCAGTGATGGTGGTGTTGCTTTAAATCTGCTTTCATTAACAGTTACGAGCATGACTTTGAATTTCAGTGTACTAACGGGAAGCTAGTTTAGTAAAGCCCTTTGTGGCAAACATCAAAGTTCATGGAGGGTTGTGTGAAATAAGCAAATACTGTCTAATCAGTGTCTTCACAATAATATTCTCAGCTCATTATGTAATATTTATCTGAGCAAAATAACTGCTGTTCAATTTCCTTGTTGTAGTCACCGGGTCTCTGAGTTTGAAATAATCAGAAATGGACTGTTTAGAGGAGAGAGGAAGCTCCCCACCGCTGCTCCCCCGGGTTTGTTTTTTTTTTTTCTAGCCAAGCGTTCAGCTGTTTCAAAAGGCAAGCAAGTGCAAGTCATCAGTCCTCATCTTAATACAACAATATCACTTTTGTAGTTGTAAATTCCTTTTAAAACTGGCACTAAGAATTAGGTACCTTCTTAACAGTTTTAATATTTCATAAACTATAAAAGGTCTAATCAAGAATTATTTTTGCCGGCCGGGTGCCGTGGCTCACGCCTGTAATCCCAGCACTTTGGGAGGCCGAGGCGGGCGGATCACAAGGTCAGGAGATCGAGACCATCCTGGCTAACACGGTGAAACCCCGTCTCTACTAAAAAATACAAAAAAACTTTAGCCAGGCATGGTGGCGGGCGCCTGTAGTCCTAGCTACTCGGGAGGCTGAGGCAGGAGAATGGCGTAAATCCGGGAGGCGGAGCTTGCAGTAAGTGGAGATCGCACCACTGCACTCCAGCCTGGGCGACAGAGCGAGACTCCGTCTCAAAAAAAAAGAATAATTTTTGCCAAGTAACGTTTCCTGAAATGTTTGAAGGAACAGAATTATAATTCAAAATCACTTTGTTCAGGTGGGACTTTGAGAATGGCTATGTCAGGGTCTTGGTATATTCACTCTCCACTAAAAGGCAGCAATAAAACTGGATAAAATTTTAAAAGTAACCATTGGTTGTCTCCGGAAATTGGCCAAACAGCATAATGTTGGGAAATATTTATTCCAGAAAGTCTCCATAAAATTCAGTAAAAGAGAGTGGATGCTTTCATCCACCTCTGTCTTGCAGCCCAATTCCGTGGCTCAGAAGTTGAACCCTGGATGGGCAGGCAGGCTATGTGGACTGGAAGCTCTGCTCCACTGCTGGAGAAGAGTGACTTTATAGCTTGCAAAGGTCCATGCCCGAGGATCCTATTGAATACAAAGAGATTACAGTGGGAAACAACCAGAGAAGACTAGTATGTCTAGAGGATACTAGCTAAAGCAAGCAACAAAGTGCCCAGCCTGTGAGAAATTTAACATTTAATGGGGAAATTTAGAGAAATAGACAGCCTAATGATCTCACTAAGAGGAAACTTACTGACGGTGGTTCAGAAGTCAATGGGAATGCACATAGCTACGTCCAATTAAGAAACCAGAGAAGTCCCTGTGAGCTATTAGTAGTCTCCACTATTGATTCTAGTCTATCTAAACCTTGTCATTTCCGATTACTACACTACCTAAAATATCTAAATATTAAGCATCACACTCTAGACCATTTCAACAATCTTTTTAGCTCACTTACTCTACTAAATTTGTTCCAAACATTCAATGGCCCTGACACTCTTTCACTATTCCCTTCCCTTCATTTTCTCTCTTCCCACCACATCTAAATTAGATTCCATGGCTCGTCACTGTCAGTCAGTCCCTTGCATACACTCTCCTGCCCATTCCTTCCTTTCTATCTGTAATCCAAGTCTTAGAAAACCTCAGTCCTTTGCAAATAAATTCTCTTCCTGCTCTGTCCCTGAATTGAAGCAGCAGAGTGTGTCTACAAGAAAAACAAATGCAACTGTGCTGACTTGCCTTGCTTTAAATTAATGATCATGGGCCTAAATAATTTTGACACTGCTTTTCCCCTCCCCTATTTTCATTATCTCCCTCCTTAACCACCAATCCTCATCTTGTGCTTTGCTAATGACTTCATTTATTTTTTCATCTAGATATAGAATCAATCAGAAGAAAACTACCTGCTGTTCACACACATCCTTTTCTGCATTGTCTCCTGCTTCACTGGATGTTGATCCTTACTCCTATCCTGTTATGGTCTCTACCAGATTTGATCCCATCTTTTCTATGCAAGGATTTTGCTCTTTCAATTATTCCTTATCACCTGTATCATTAATTTCTCCATTTTCCAAATTATTTCCACCAATATGCAAACATACCAAACATCTTTCATCATGAAGAGCAACAACAAAACCTCAAAAAATTGTTCATAGAACCCAAATCTCTTTCTAGTAATCTACTTCACTTCTCATTTTACAATACAATGACTCCAATATGTTATCTACAATCTCTACTTTAATTCATTTTTTCATTCCCACCACTACGCTTAAACCCCTCTTGTAACAGTCACCAATGTCTTCTTCAATCTAATCAAATCCATTGGTCAAAACTGAATACTCAGAAAAACTTCATGACTTTCCCCTTCCATTTGGAAATACCTGCTTCACATGGTCTATGGAACACCACATTCTCCTGGTTTGTCTTCTGTCTCAAAGGCTTCACCATCTCAGTCTTTTATTGGCTTCTTCTAATCTCCCTGACCTTTAAATATTGGTTTGTCTGAATCCAGGGGATGTTATTTATTTGCAAGCACAGAGTTAATTTTCACAGAGCTAGTGCTGATTTTTAGTTGAATTAACACTATCTTCTCTTGTCTATTTTTTTTGAAGCCCAGTATTCAGCAATTATTCTCCTTTTTATTTGCTGAATATTTCTTCTAATTCAGAAACTTAGATTACCCTTTTTTGTTTGTTTCTTGTTCTGAGTAATTTCAGGAGATTATGCCCTCTTGGAAACGTTAGCAACAAATAAAAGGAGAAGGAAACTATACTTGATAAGAAATAAAAGGGCAGGTTAGAAAATAACTTTGTCTTCAATTTTGTGGCCAATTTTATTTTGAAAGATGCTCACTCCACTGTGTCTCATCTCACTTGTTCTTCTGCCATGTGATTTTGCCATGATCCTATCAAGATTTAGAATCACATTTCCCTCATTTTGAAAATCTGTACTTTTTAGTGGCATGCTTTTGTTAACACAATACAGCGGTAGTGACTCTGCTAGATATTAGAGAGTTATGGGTTTATATTTTGGAAGACTATCTCTCTGACAGTATCTTGGAAGCCTTTTACCATTCAGCAAGAAGTTCAATCTGTATGCAGAAGCCATATGTAGGTCTTCTGGTTGATAGTCCCAGTTGGCCCAGACAATCAGCCCAGGTGTCATACATGTGAGTGACATTTGCAGATTCCAAATCTCAGTTATTTGAGTCCTAACCCATTTAAATCTTTTCACCTGAGGCTCAAATATTGTGGAACAGTTATAAGTCATCACCTCAGTGCCCTGCGTCAATTCCTAACAGTATCCTTAAGTACAATAAAATGATTGCTGTTTTATGCCAATAAGTTTCTTACACAGCATTATAAATCTAGGAAACTGGGACCTCTTTTTTTTTGTGGATTCCAGGTTTAGTGCAGGGAAAGTAAATTAAGTCTCAAACTGTTTGTTGTTACCAAAAATATGAAAGGGTTAAAAGGCAAATTACAGCATTCATATACATATGAAACTGGCTTGTAGAAGTTATTACTGATAAAATTTGAGATAGATATAAGTATCTCAAAGAAAAATTACTGAAATTGGTTGTAACTCTTGAATATTGAAAATTCTCATCCCCAAAAGTGCTATAAAAATAAAACATCCCAGCCTATATAATCCAAATAATTTTTGTTTTGAAATAATCTTAGATTCATATAATAAGTTACAAAAATAGTACAGAGAATGCCCATGTACCCTCTACCCAGCTTCCTGCAATAACTATAACTTCGTCCATCTCTTACATCTATAGTACAATAATTGAGACCAGGAAATTGACATTAGTACTCTACTACTAACTCAACTACCAACCTCACTGAATTTCATGATCTTTCCCATGAACTTGCCTTTGTGTTTGTGTATGTGTGTGTGTGGTATATTAATTTTACAACATGTATGCACTCATGTAACCATCACCACAATCAGTCATATGTAGAACTACTCAGTCGTATACAGAACTATTCTATCACCTCCAGAAAACTCCCGTATGCTGTCCTTTTATGGTCCCCACATTCCCCCACCCCTCATTGCTAGCCATCACTAGTATGTTCTACATAACTGTAATTGAGTCATTTTGAGTGTTATAGAAATTGGATTATACAGTAAGTCAACTTTTTGATTTGGATATTTTTCACACAGGGTAACGTCCTTGACATGTAGCCAAGCTGTTGCATTGTAAATAATTCATTTCTTTTAATTGCTGTGAAGTACTCCATTGTATGGATGTAATGTAACATGTTTGTTTATTCTTTCGCTCTTCTGAGGACTTTTGAGTTGCTTCTACTTTTTGGCTACTACACATAAACCTATGATGGACAATTTTGTGCAATGTTTTACTTGAACAGCAAACTTGTTCTCAAAGGGTCATATGTTTAGTATTTTAAGGTTGAGAACCACATGGCCTCTACCACAACTACCTAACTTTGTAGTTATAGAGCCAAAATAATCATAGACAATATATAAATAAAAAGGTGTGGCTCACATCCAATAAATCTTTATTAAGAAAATAGATAGCTAGTCCCTAAGATATAGTTTGCCATCTCCTGCCCTATGGTAAATAGTCAGGGGTGAGATTACTGGGTTTTATGAAAAGTGCTGCTGAAATCTATAAGAAATTATCTGTTTTCCGTAGTGGCTATGACATTTTACATTTCCGTGAGCAATGTATGAGAGATCCATTGTATTGCATTTTCACTTGCACTTACTATTACCAACGTGTTTCATTTAATTTTTTTAAAGCATTTTATTAGATACATAGTAAATCTCATTGTGGTTTTAATTTGTATTCCCTAATGGTTAATGACATTGAATAACTTTTCACATGTTTATTTTCCATCTGAATATCTTTTTTGTTAGATCTGTTCAAGGCTTTTGCACTTCTATTGACTGGATTGTTTTACCTGTGTTTAGAGCATTCTTTATATATTCGGTGTATAAGTCCTCTGTCAGATATGTTATTTGCAAATATTTTTTCCTAATAAGTAGCTTATCTTTTCACTCTCGTAGAATGTCTTTCATGGAGAAAAAGTGTTTAATGTTGATAAAGTATTATTATTATTTCACTCTTTTATGGGTCATCCTTTAGGTGTCCTGTTTAAGAACAATTCCATCAAACCCCAGGTCACAAAGATTTTCTCTTCCTCTACAAGTTTGATTGTTTTACATTGTACATTTAGATATAGGAACCATTTGGAGTTATGTTTTGTAAAATATGTGAGATTAAATCAAAATTAATTTTTTGGCTAAGAAAGTGCTAGTGCCCAACACAATTTGTTGAAAAGAAACTTTTCTCAACCACATACCACACGTTCTCACTTCTAAGTGTGAGCTCAATCATGAGAAAACATGAACACATAGAGGGGAACAACACACACTGGGGCCTAATGGAGGGTGAAGGGTGGGAGGAGAGAAAAGATCAGGAAAAATAACTAACGGCTGCTAGGCTGAATACCTGGGTGACAGAATACCCGGGTGACAGAATATCCTGTACAATTAACTCCCATGAAACAAGTTTACCTATGTAACAAACCTGCACATGCAGCCCTGAACTAACAAAAAAAAAAAAAAAAAAAAAAAGGATCTTTTCTCTATTGAATTATTTGTGCATCTTTGTTAAAAGTTAGTTGAGCATATTTGTGTGGGTCTATTTCTGGATTCTGTATCTGTTCTATTGATTTATGTCTATCCCTCCATCAATACTATACTGTTTTTAATATGGTAGCTATATTTTGAGGCCTCAAATTTGATTTGTGTGATCCTTTCAACTTTATTATTTTAAAAAAATGTTTCAGCCATTCTAACTCCCGCGCATTTTAATATAAATTTAGTATGAAATGATCTATATTTACAAAGAATTCTGTTGAAATTTTAATAAGGAATTATGTTAAGCCTACAGTACAATTTGAGAAAAATTTATTTATTTATCCTGTTTAGTATTCTAGCCCAAGAACACGGTGTTGCTGTCTATTTAATTCTTCCTTGATTTTCCTAGGGAATACTTCTTTTCATGTTGGCAAAAATACATTTTAGAAAGTAGGTATCAACTATTAAGGTTTTTGTCCATTTTAGAAATAATTCAAATATTTCTATGAAAAGAAATATTATATTTGGGGAATAGATAGTCCTCAAAGCTTTATGTCTTTCCTTCTCACTTGATTTTTGTAAAATGCTCCCAAATAATATAAGGGCTACATCTGTCATCTCTTCTGGCTCTTTTAGACCTTGCGCCTGTCAAGACACAGATCCCTTTTGAGGCATCTCTGTCTACTCACCGAATGATTTATGCAGATAATGATCAGGGCATTTACTTACTAAGACACTTCACTGTTGATACCCATTCTTTCTCTGTGCATGTTACATGAGTCTATAGGGGATTTGAAGGAGATACAAAGCTATATTCACAGGAGTAATAGAGTAGTTTTTTTTTTCTTGTGAACTGGTAAAGTTGGTTTATATTTATCTTGTTCATATAATCGTCCTTGTTTTATTTCTGCATATCTACAAATTTCTCTTGGGAGAAAAAACAAATAACTATCCTGCATTAAAGAATACACAACTTACATTTCAATGATGTCATTGATGCATTTTATTCATTTAAGTCATTACCACTTGTCATTAGTGATTAAGAAACAGAGAACTATATGTAACCCAGAATGCAAAAGTATTTAATAACATCATCGTTAAAGAAGACACTATAACATTTTTGGAGTCAAATCAAGTGTAAACTCTTTTGAAATATCTCCAAGAAGATAACAATACAGAACAACACAAAAATCAAGGTAAAGGATCTGAGTAGCTTTATACTGTAGTCCTCTCATGCCTAAGATTTACGTTGTTTGGGATAAGAGTACAGATTTTAAATCTCTATTCAATTCCATTCTCCTTTCTTTTCTTTGCCTGTCATGAAATCTTTTAGCAGAAAGCTGAGCCGTGTCTGTCCCCTGCTAGTTCAGCTAAGATACTACCTGGATAAGTTTTTTGTACTATTATTTTTCTGACTGTAAACATAATATACTTTCAGTGAAGAAAATTTAGAATGAACAAAGAATCATAAAACAAAGAAGCAAAAGCTCACCCCAAACAAAAAATCCGAGATATAATCACAACCGGATTATGATGAATAGAAAATAGGTATGTACATATGTATACATTTGCATAAATTGTGGTGGCAAAATATGAAAATAATTTAGAATTGGCATTGTCTCTAGAGAAACAGAATCATCTGTGTGGATATAACACATCATATAAGCAACATATAAATAAATATTAATATATAAAGAAAAATGTAATATATGGTAAAGAACTATAAATAATTTGTATGTAAACACATAGTTTATGTACATTACTCCACAATTAATGTTTATCACAGTTTTAAGATACCATTCGATAGGATGAAAATTTTTTTCAACAAGTTTTCTAATAAAGAGACCAAATCTGAAATATTTACTTTAGTAAAGAGAAAAACCAATCTTCAAAGACCTGAAGCTAAATCCTATTAAACTTTTAATTAGGCCAGTTGCAGTGGCTCACACCTGTAATCTCAATACTTTGGGAGGCCAAAGTGGGCAGAATACTTGAGGCCAGGAGTTTGAGACCAGCTTGGTCAACATGACGAATCCCTGTCTCTACTAAAAATATAAAAAAATTAGCCGGGACTGGTAGCACACTCCTGTAATCCCATCTACTTAGGATGCTGAGGCACGAGAATCTCTTGGACCCGGGAGGTGGAGGCTGCAGTGAACCAAGATCGTGCCACTGCACTCCAGCCTGGGCAACAGAATGAGGCCCTGTCTAAAAAAAACCCTCAGAATCTTTTAATTAATGTATTTATGCACATATTAAGTACAAACATTAAATTATTTCGAAAATTCTATATAATGTTACTAACTACAACACATTTTATTTTCATCTTTTTTGTTTGTTTTGTGTTCTCTGTTTTTGGTGCCCACTGTGTTTCATCAGTTAATAAGGTTTTGTTTTGTTTTGTTTTGTTTTTTTGAGGCAGAGTCTCGCTCTGTTGCCCAAGCTGGAGTGCAGTAGTGGTGGGCTTTTGGCTCACTGCAGCCTCTGCCTCCAAGGTTCAAGTGATTCTCCTGCCTCAACCTCCTGAGTAGCTGGGACTACAGGCACGCACCACCACGCCCAGCTAATTTTTGTATTTTTAATAGAGACACGGCTTCACCATGTTGGCCAGGATGGTCTTGATCTCCTGACCTCATGATCTGCCTGCCTCGGCCTCCGAAAGTGCTGGGTTTAGAGACTTGAGCCATCGCAGGTGATAAGTTTTAATGGATAATTATTTGACTTTTATCTCCTAACTGAGCAAAGAAATGAGAATAGGTTGTGATGTGCTGCTCACACTATTTTCCTCCAGGGATCACGTAAGATGATCATGTAAGAGTTTACCTAATCCATAGCCTCCTCCCTTGCTGAGAGCTCCAGCGTTCTCCAGCTGTACTCCATAAAGTCCCTGCTATACATCCCATCTTTACTTACAGAACATATTCTTCCTACCGATGCTCAGGACCAAACCATTTTAGAAATATATGTCTCATAGCAGAATTGTGCAAGTTTACTAAAAATGCTCTCAGATGTTTTATATCACGTTTTGTGCCCTGAAACTATTTATGAATGGTTGCTAATGGAAAACACTTTCATTTCCTTCTTCAGCCTTTTTTCAACTCAATCAGGATAACTTTTTGTTTCCAAAACAGTCCAGCTTTACACTTTCTCTTTCTTTGTCTCTCAATCACTTTCAATAGTTTTCTATTTTCTTGAATATTTGTGGATAGCTTTAAAAATCATTTAAGAACTGTATAGAAGATTTTACATTTCATATTATATTTGAAATCATTAGTATTATTTTGATTATTTTAATGTATGCTTAATTACTTATAACTTCTATAATATAATTTATTATCTTTTTGGATAGTGAAACTTCTCTCAGTTTTTCTTGTTGTAATGAAGTTGCAGGAAAATTAATTGTACATGATATTTTAAAAACTTATTACATAAATTTTAAGTAGTAAAAAGGAAATGACAAAATATTAGTGCATTTTTAGGTTTCTGGCTAAACCCTAGCATTTTGTTTATAAATCTATACGTCTCTGTTTATGCTGACTCAAACTATGTATATGTAAACTGATTTTACCATAACTGTATAGGCTTAAATATTTAATCTTACTAATTTTATAATTAAACATTCTACAGTTCTTTTCAAAATTATTTAAATTAATCTGAACACTTTCCATTTACTTGTTGACTATTTTGCTTTAACTGTGTCAGTTATTTATGCTTGTACTTTTCTACTGGAACATCATTGCTTTTCTCAATAATTTAATCAGTTTTTAACATTATAATTTTTCTATCGTACATGGTTTGCATGAAATTTTCAGGTAATTTTTTTCTTGAATTTGATGTTTATTTGGGCTACAAATGCCCATTTTTGTATTCTCAAATATTTTAATATTTCACCTTTGTGAAGTAACAAACCTGATACTTGAAGTAGTTCTTATGTGTTGATAAATGTGAAATTCATTTCATATGGCTATTGTACTAGATGTTACAAATTAAACACAGTAGAAACTGATGTCTGAAATAGCTCTTCTACCTGAACATTATACATTGTTAACTCCCAATTGTAATCCAGGATCCACACTCATGAAACCGTGGTCCATCTGTCTATGCATCTCACTTGCTTAAAATCTATCAGTGGCTCCCTGATCACTCTCTGAGTAAAGTCCAGTCTCCTTGTCAGGTCTATGAAATCTTTTCTGATTCCTCCCTACCTCACATCACCCATCACAATGAATTTTCTGAGTTCTAGTCATGCTGATTTTTTGAAGCTTCGCAGTTGTGCTTTTTCTTTTTCTTGTTGGTCTTTCACATTCTGTTTCTCCTAAGTGTTGATTTTGTCCATGTCTACCTACCAAAGTTATATTCAAGTTTGAATCTCACATGAAATGTCATTTCCTTTCAGATCTATTTCCGGGCCTCCAAGAAAGTGTTTATTTCTTCTCTACATTAGTATAGTGTCTTCCATCTTTTACTATTAATGTGCTTATTATATTGCTATAATTTTTATATGTTTACCCTGTGGGGTTTTGTATCTGCTATACCTATAAGCTCCTTCATCTCACTGCTGCTTACCTGTGTGATCAATGTGCTGGAGAAAAGATTTTTGTTACACAGACCGATACAAAATGAAGAAGCAGGTTTCTACTAATCATGTTTTATTTTTCCTTTGAGTAATATTAATGATAATAATAGCTTCATTGATTTATTGCATACTTACTATATGGTTATAGATATTGTTGAATACTCACTACACTGAAAACTATTTACACACATTTATGAATTAAAATCTGATTTCAAAAATGTTATCTCCATTTTGCAGATGAAACTCAGAGATAGGAACATGCTTCCTACACCTATACATTATTTAATCAGTGAAGCAGTATTTAATGAAAGACATAGACATTTGTTGAGATAGTTTTCACGTAAAAGTATTTTATTTGCTTTTATATTAAGTTCTTTAGTCTTAACAGGTGGTAAGAATGTAGGTGTTGGACTGCTGAAGAAATTCAGAGGACTCAAACAGCTTATACTCAAAAAGGGCTGTATCACAGGCAAAGGGCCCAGCAACAGTAGGAGAGGGTTGTTCATTGAGAGATCCATCCATAGAACTCACACACAGACTTCTTTGTCCTACCACCACTGGGTCATACAGGATGCATTTTATCTCTAGATACAAACCACATCAGCATGTGTGTGTGTGAAACCTGAATTTCCTTTGTTTCACTGAAGCATATGCTGTACATCAGTCCAGTAATGATGTAGCTCAAGCCTGCTGCTTCCCAGATCCATGGCATTTTGTTCTAGAAATGGTAGGGTCTTAGAGAGACAATGTATTTCACTCTTACAGGTGTCTGAATCAAAGGTAAGAGAGAAAATTATTTTCTTGCTCTAAGGCTGTCTAGAGGTAAACAAAGCTATGTTTGATTTTCCCTTTTAATGGTTACATAACTATTCCATTTTAATAGTATATTCCCTTTTAATAGTATATTTGTTAGATATCTTATTTAGGTAATTATGCCACTTTCTTTTTATCTATCACTTATTTTAACCCAAAGTTTCCTCTCCAAAAAGAAACATCAGGCTTGACCATCAAGCTAATCCATTCACTGGAAATAAGAATCATGCCAGTGCCTCTCTCATGATTTGTTTTCATTCATATGGGGTAGGATTAGAAATGTACACACTTATTGGCCTGCTACTTCTACTTGGTAACAAAGCATTTGTCCCTGAAGGCCCAGTTAGGCCAGGTGAGAGGACGGGACATTCTAGCTTCTGTGGTGGCTGTTGCAACTACTCTGTTGTGCCCTGATAGTGTGAAAACAGCCATGGGGAATATGTGAACTAGTGAACATGGTTGTGTTCCAATAAAACTTTATGGACACAAATGTGAATTTCATATAAATTTTATGAATATAATTTTAATTATAAAAATATTATTCTTATTTTAAATTTAAAAAGATGTCAAAATGTAAAAACCATTGTAGTCAGAGCCCTACAAAAATAGGCAGCAGGCCACAGTTCCCCATGACTGCCATTTGCCAGTCCTTCATCTGGCCCAGCAACCCCTTCTGAATTCAGTTAAATTAAAAACTATAGACAGTAACTCCTGTTTAAATATGAGTGATGCTTCAAGAACTGTTCATTTTAAACTGGACTCAGAAGTTATAGCGTAAGGCAAAGAAGAAGGAAATTGTGATGTGTTTGGAAAGACTTGTAGATAAGTGCTGGTTTCATCCCCAGATCGTTGTTTCCTCTACCACTGTATCTAGGAAATTTATCTAATAGTAAACCATCTTTGATTTATCTCATGTTTACCTTTTTAATTTTATTTTTATGTTTTACTTTTGTTTTAGATTCAGGAGTATACGTGTGGGTTTGCTATGTAGGTAAATTGCATGTCATGCGGGGGTTTGATGTACAAATTATTTTGTCACCCAGGTAATAAGCATAGCACCTGATAGATGGTTTTTCTGTCTTCACCCTCCCATCCTCCACCCTCAAGAAAGCCCCAATATTTGTTGTTCTCTTCTTTGTGTCCATATGTATTTGATGTTTAGCTTCCACTTATAAGTGAGAACATGGGGTTTTTGGTTTTCTGTTCCTGTGTCAGTTTGCTTAGATAATGGCCTCCAGGTCCATCCATGTTCCTTCAAAGGACAAAATCTCATTCTTTTTTATGGCTACACAGTATTCCATGGTGTATGTGTACCACATCTTTAAAGTCCAGTCTACCATTGATGGGCATTTAGATTGAATCTCTGTACAGATCAATGGTGAAAAACCCTACCAACCAGAAAAAGCCCAGCACCAGCCAGGTTCTCAGCAGAATTCTACTAGATATGTAAGGAAGAGCTGGTACCATTCCTACTGAAACCATTCCAAAAAATTGAGGAGGAGGGACTCCTTGCTAATTCATTTTATGAGGCCAGCATCATCCTGATACCAAAACCTAGCAGAGATACAACAAAAAAGAAAACTGCAGGCCAGTATCCTGATGAATATAGACACGAAAATCCTAAGAACAAAAACAAACAAACAAACAAACAAAAACTATCAAAATGTATCCAGCAGTACATCAAAAAGCTAATACACTGCAATCAAGTAGGCTTTATCCATGGGATGCAATGTTGGTTCAACATATGTAAATCAATAAATGTTATTCACCACATAAACAGAAAAAATGACAAAAACCACATGATCGTCTCATGCTTAATTTTAATGCACAACTTAGTAAATGAGCCTTTTCGTCCTTTATCACTGCACTACCCTGACTTTAGTTTTTTTAAGCAGGTTTTCAGCTAATGATTCCAAACAGTTCCACTACTCTGCAGATGATAAAGGATACTGTATGTTCATTTGATGTGGTGTTTCTTTGACCATTGTTGTATACCATGTGCTGTAATATAGTATCCTTCGTCGGAAGAATATAACTTGGTAGACAAAAATAATTTCAATTCTTTTTTTTTTTTGAGACGGAGTCTCGCTCTGTCGCCCAGGCTGCAGTGTAGTGGCGCAATCTCGGCTCACTACAAGCTCCGCCTCTGGGGTTCACGCCATTCTCCTGCCTCAGCCTCCCGAGTAGCGGGGACTACAGGCACTGGCCAGTATGTCCAACTAATTTTTTGTTTTTGTATTTTTAGTAGAGACGGGGTTTTACCGTGTTAGCCAGGATGGTGTCGATCTCCTGACCTCGTGTTCCGTCTGCCTCGCCTCCCAAAGTGCTGGGATTACAGGCGTGAGCCACCGAGCCTGGTTAATAATTTCTTTAATTCTTTAATTGTCGTGTGTTAGATTTAACATCCATGAAAAAACCAAGTCTCAATGGCCTTCAAATCTTGCTTAATCTTCCTGTTGTTAAAAACAAACAATATGGTGAAAACCCGTCTCCACTAAAAATGCAAAAGTTGGCCAGATTTGGTGGTGCGAGCCTGTAGTCCCAGCTACTTGGGAGGCTGAGGCAGAAGAATCGCTTGAACCCGGGAGGCAGAGATTGCAGTGAGCTGAGATCATGCCACTGCACTCCAGCCTAGGCGACAGAGCAAGACTCCGTCTCAAAAAACAAACAAATTAAAACAAACAAAAAATCCACCCACCTAATAAAATCTATTTATTAGCTGTATGCTGGTCCATCATTCCTGTGGATATGTCCCAATGCATTTTTTAATCTTACACCTCTTACTAAGAAACTGGACAATTATGATTAACAATTTGTGCCTTTTCTTGTGCTGGTGTTGGTTTGGGTCCTTCTGTGACCATTCATTTCATGTACCTAAGTAGCCACTTCTAGGTAATGATCCAAAATATCTATTCGTTGACTCCAGTTCCTTTCCAGTCCTGGTGGAGTTTTTATTTTGGTAGGCATCTACGTGTCCCAATTTTAATTCCCATAAAGATAGTGTATCAGGCAAGAAGTATTTGAATCAACTGCTTTCCTACGAATTAATCCCTGACTGTGGATTGGTATCAACCCATGTGATTGTGTTTTTTATGTACTCAAAATCTTCCATAATAGCTAGGAATAGAGATTAAAGTTTAGCCCACTGGGCTGGTTTAGTCTTATATTTTCCCATCAGGATCTGCCACAATTTTCCAGGCAGAGAAGTGACCATTCTTTTATGAATGGCCATCAGAGAGATAGGCTGATCATTTAGCCTCCTGCAGCAGATGGTCTAGTGAAAGATCCCTTGTTTAAATTCTTCCTTCTATAGCCTAAGACAGAGCCTCAACAGTCTCTGCAGTGAGTCCCAGAAGAAGAGAAGCTATTTACTTACGAATATGACCAAGGCTGCTACTGTACCCTCTTGTAGAATTTTCTTTCGTATACAATGCCCATTTAACGATGGAACTACTTTGTGCATTCTCTCCTCTTTTGGTATGGTTTTCAGACAAAACCATTTGGACACTTCAAAAATTAAAATAATTTTATACCTTTAAGTTATTAGAGGAATTTTAATTAATGCCCTATACCATCTCAAATGGCAGGTAATTTGTGTCTGCTTTTTTTCCTTAGTTATTTTTGCTAAAAATAAATTTATTATTATTCTCAAAGAATTAGCATTGGTTCGTTTCATTTGTTCTTTGAGAAGATTACTAAAATATATTTTTTCTAAATTGAATTTGCTTCATTGATTTCTTCATTAATATTAATTATTTCCTACTTTCTTATATTGTAAGCTTAGTTTAGTGTTTTGAGATGTTTATTCTTTTCTAGTACATCATTTAATGACATCTCACAATTCTATGGGACAGTAATTTTGGTGGGATTCAGACGGATAATTCTTTTGTTTTTTTGGGCATTAATAAAGGCATTCAATGTTATTTATCTGGTACATATTCTGGAGTTGATGGTTTAACATGTCTTCAGTCACATATTTGGTGCTTTGCCAACAATGGGTGAAATTTGGGGTTCAGGTGACTTCTGTCACTCTCAGGGCCTCTCTACAAGGTAGTAAGAATTCTCACGTACTGGTTAGAAGCTACTAAAGACAAAGCTGTTATTTTTCTTTAAAGCTTTTATCCATAATTGACATAGAGATACTTATACTATATCCTATTGGTCAAAGCAGTCATGGGTTAGCACAAGTTCAAGATGATGGGGAAATAGATCACTTAATCAGAGGATTTTCAAATTATTTGTGGGACATCTTTAATCTGCATAATGTAACTATGCTGCATTACATGCTAATATTTTAATTATCTCCACTCTGAGGTACATACGTGTCATAAAAATGATTGTAATTAAGAATGTACTCCATTATGATTACTTACCTAGTTCATCTTTGTTGGTGACATCAAATATAACCAAGTCTTAACTATTTTAGAAATCATATTTAAATTTAAGTTTTCAAAGTTAAATTGTATTTCTGATGAAATAATAATGTTTTATTTCTTTACCTATGTAGTGCTCACCCATGTTTTTGGGTTTTCTGCATGTTTCTTTAAGAAAAGGTTTAAAAACAAGTCTGGTGTTTTCTCTAATTTCATAGAAGACTGATAATGTGACCCTTGTTAAAATTCTTGCAAGAGAAACTTGTACACCAGATCCAAGATAAATAAGATTCTGGGTTAAGGTGCTCAAATCATGCTTTTTAAGTTGTTCATCTAAAATAAGTATAATAAATAACTGGATTTCATGAGATGCAGCTGAGGGAGCTCATCGACTTATAAAGTACAAGAGATGGAGGAACTTAAGAGACGACAGACACTCAGCAACTATTGTCTCTCTTTGCCACATGCATTCTGAGGACAGATTTGGACAGTCAGAAGCCACACGTGGGAGTTACAATTCTCACTATGCTCTTGACATTATTGCTGTTTAAAATAACTTTTAAAAGTTAACATAATGATAGGTAAAAGTGTGAATTGTTAGTTCTGAAAGCAAGATCACTGCTGTTAGCTGAGCAGTGTAGGAGTTGCAGAGTGGTATCAGAAATGGACACTCAGCTTCTCACCTTCTTCATGAGATGGTAAAGGCACCATGAAATTTAAAAATGGGTAGGATGGAGGGTCTGACAAACTTCTATTGCCAGAGTGTTACCAATCCACTTTTTCTTTGAAGGGAAAATCCTCTGAGGAAGATTATCTGGGATGAATAGTAGGAGTGGAGTTTGGATTATATGACTTTGGCTCCAGAATTTGTGAAAAAATATATTTAGAATAAGATACAATATGATGAAGAAATTAGTAGAAATACAATTTCTTGGTTGCTGCTAACAAGTTTGGTGAAATTAAAACATCTCATGGTGGAGAGTAAAGAAAATGAACAATTTAACCCAGCAATATTGAGAGAAATATTTGAACTAAAAATGTGTGACAAAGGTTCTGATGGAGATTTGGGAAGACACAGGTTAAATCATGGCACTCCTTCGGTCTGACCCTTCATCAACAGATCCCACCTTCCAAGCGCCAGGTTTTAGAGATCAGATGATCATAAATACTGGAGAAATAACATTAAATATGTGATCTGTTTTGCAAAACAGAAAAATATTGGTGCCTGCCAGGTTAATTTTAACCACAGATTCTTTAAAATAAATGGTTTGTAATTTGGTGGTGAATTCAATTACCAGCTTATAGTCAGACTTTGGAAAAGTTCTCTCTTCACCCAGTCTTAGTTGTTCTTGTTAAATGAGAATTTTATCACTGATCAAACTAGCCTCTCTAGTGAATATTAAGTGATACAAATCCTAGGAAGATAGTGAGAGATTTTAATTGGTTAAAAAAATTAAGTGGTAAGATGATGTATTAGTGTTTCCCAGAGAAACAGAATGTACAGTGTGAGATGTATTTAGATAGATGAGATAGAGAGAGTTTTTTTATGCAATTGGTTTACTTAATTTGTGGATATATGCAAGTCCAAAATTCATAGGCTAATGGAGTAGAAGCTCAGACAAGGGTTGATGTTACAGTCTTGAGGTAGAATTTCTTCTTCTTTGGGAAGCCTAAGTTTTGACTCTAACTGCTTCAATTGATTGAATGTGACCCACCCATATTATCAAGGGTAATCTTTACTTAAAGGCAACTTATTGTAGATGTTATTAACTCCATCTATAAAATACCTTCTTCACAGCAACACTTAGATTAACATTTGAGTAAATAACTGGGCTTAATAGCCTAGCCAAGTTGACACATAAAACTAGCCATTGCAGTTGCTAATTCTCACCAAAACACAAATTATTTTGATTAGTTATGTGGATATACATAGTTGCAAGCTCTGAAAGAAGGCCAACATGAGCTCCCAGGCTGTGACTGTTAGGAAATGACATTTCAAGATACCTGGGGTAACATCTAGATATAATTCCTTCAGTTACCAATAATATACTATGGAGTACCAGATAGCTGAAAGGAGAATATTTAATGCTCCTAACCCAAAGAAATGAAAAATGTTTGAGATAATGGATATACTAATTACCCTAACTGACCATTATACATTATATATATGGAAACATTACCATGTACTCCATGAATATATACAGTTATTATCAATATTTTTAAAAAGAAAAAAAAGACAATTCCTAGGTTGTTCTTTAGATTTGGTGAAGATAGTCCTCACCATTGTGACACGTCTCAGATTGTAATTGCATTTTCACAAATCAATACAAAACTTTATTTATGAATAAAAATGAGTAAAACAGTACTTGGAAAATGAAATTGAAAACAAATTTAATAGTAAATTCAGAAAAAAGTTGTGCATTTTACTAATAGTAATGCCATTGATTCTATTTTTCTTCACAACTGGGATATACCAGTTTCCCATTCTGACACATTGCTCGAAATGAATGAGATTTTGTTGGATGATATCCAGATTTACAAACAAATTCAACTATGTCACCTGTTCTTGCATAAAGCTTTTGTTGGTTTGTCCACTTTAATGTTATGCTGTATTTTTCCATAATTTCTTGTGATATTACACATGGATCTGAAAGTAGAAAAAAATGAACATAAAACATTAAGTAGTATGCAAATCTTCACTGACTCTCAGATTTTCAAGTAGAATGTTATATGATGGTTAAGGAATTATTTCTCAAAATCCTTTCCAAACCAATGCTGTAAAAACAAAACATAGATTTAAGTAAAGTTAAAACGGTAAATGATGTAAAAATGAGGTATTATATTTAATGGATGATAATTTGATGTTATTACCAAAGATTCATAACATCAATTGTCATATTAAGATAGTTGCATTTTAGAACCTATCATTGCTGTTTTTGTTTGATTATGATATTGGTGAAAGAATCCAAACTTTCGGAGGCCAAGGCAGGCGGAGCAGGAGGTCAGGAGATCCAGACCGCAGTGAAACCCTGTCTCTACTAAAAATACAAAAAATTAGCCGGGTGTGGTGGCGGGCGCCTGTAGTCCCAGCTACTCGGAGAGGCTGAGGCAGGAGAATGGCGTGAACCCGGGAGGCGGAGCTTGCAGTGAGCCGAGATTGCGCCACTGCACTCCAGCCTGGACGACAGAGTGAGACTCCGTCTTGGAAAAAAAAAAAAAAAAAGAATCCAAACTTTCAGTAATAAGATGAACAAGAACTGGGAATCAAATAGAGAAATGTAAAGACATTAATAGCTAATAATATAGTATTATTTACTTGAAATTTGAAAAGAGAGCAGATTTTAAGAGTCCTCATCTCTCTCTCTCTCTCTCTCTCTCACACACACACACACACACACAGTTACACACAATGGTAACCGTAGGTGGTAATGAATGTGTTAATTAATTTATAGTAATCATTGCTTTATAAATATATCAAATCAACATGTTGTAGAACATAAATATGTATTCTTTTTATTTATCTCAACTAAATGTTTTTCAATAAAATATAAATATAAAGAGAAAAATTTCTAAACTTTACATTCTATCATATAAACATTTGGTAGGCAAGCATTCAGCAGAATGCTTGTTTGTTAATCTATGAAAATTCTTTTACAAACAGTGAAATATCAGACTCATCACACTGATTTTTCCAGAATCCATGAGAATATTAAAGTACTTACGTAAGCATTTTGGTGGTTCTGACCATTGTCCATTTCTACACGTTATTCGCTTGTTACCCTCAAGTTGATACAAGTTCTGGCATTGGTAATCAACTGATGAATCTGGAGCATATACTGACAATGGGAATGAAGTAATGTCTCCATTGTCAATAGGTGGAGGGGGCCCACATTTTTCTGCAGAAACTAAAAAAACATCATTTGATTTACTGGGAGGGCAAATAAAAATACAAGTTCAAATAAGGCAAATACAAACTAGGCACTTTGTATTCTATCAGGGCTTTTGTGATTTGTGCTGAATGAAATGATTCCTGGAGTAAAATTTATCCTACAAACTGAAAGTTAAATTTTAAGTTCTTTTCTCCTCACTGAATGAACACATACAGCATTAACAAAGACAACACCTTGTAGTATTCCAGGATTAAGAAATGTTTTTCTAAATGAATACATGCTAAACAGATAGAAAGCTATGACAAAACACAGAAAGTTTCTTATTTTAAATTCAACATTGTTTGGAGTTTATTGGGTCTGTAGTCATTTCATTCTTTATTTTCATTTGCCTTGCAAAAGAAACATTAACTCCTTGAAAAATTTAAAGAATACAAATTAATAGAAAGTAAAAGGGAATTGCTGGATTCTTGGTATTGGCAAAATGAGGAACAAACTTTTCTACCTCTTCCTTATGCGAAGTACAACTCGAATTTTGGACACAATGTAAAAAAAAAAAGGAAAAGAACATTAAAAGACTCTGAAAGATGTAGAGAATTTGATGTGGCTGGAGACTTCAGGACTCAAGGAATGACACAGCAGGGTGTCATGTGGGTTTTCTTATGCACTCCTTTGTATCCTGGATAGGACACTGGAGAAGACCACAACCCAGTATTGATATGAGGTTCAGACAAAAAAAGAAAATCCTCAGAAGAGCCTACTTTCTATACCCAAAAGCCCAGGAAAAGAGCAGCCTTACAAAATAAAAATCATTTTTAACAATAACTTACATACTGTAGGAAAGATCCTAAGAAGCCAATGACCACCCTCCACACTTCCAGATAAACAGAGGTCAACTGAGGAACGTAGACTTCTACCCACATGGTCAAGTAACAAGACACCTCTCCATTTTCCCATGATGTCAGCAGAAGCCAAGCGGGAAACCTGGGCTTATACCCAGCATGGCAGCAATGGAATCTGCCAAATAAGACTTTTTGCAATCCAGTACTCAAAATATAACAGCTAAAATATCTAGAATAAATTTAAAAATTACTCTTCATATTAAGGACCAGGAAACTCTCAATAGGGAAAAGACAATTATTAATAACAAAAGACAACACTAAGAAGACACAGATGTTGAAATTGATGATGCTTTAAAAAATCCAATAGGAATTATAAACCCAAATAGTAAAACAAGAATTAAAAAACAACCACTGGATGGGCTTAATAATACATTGGGAGATGACAGATGAATAAATTCATGAACTTCAATACAGAGCAATATTAATTACCCAGTCTGAAAATAGACTGAAAACAGAAAGCTGAACTGAGCTTCAGAGACCTTTAGAATACAACAAACAACAACAATTAAGTAGAGGCAATCCAGAAAGAGAAGAGAAAAAGTACTGGGCTGAAAACAATAAAAAAACGACTGAACACTTCCTAGATTGACCATAAGGCATAAACTAATAGTGAAATGTAGAACCAACTAATACTATACAATATTTTTCTCATAACTTGAAAAAATGATCAGCTATTTAGACTTAATTACATTAAATTATTCCAAATCTATCAAAAATACAAGAAGAGACTGATATTAGAAGACTGAGGAGATATTGGTAGCTGGAGCGCTTGAGATTACTCTTTTTTGCGTTCACATCATTTATTGCACATACTTGCCACCTGATATAGTTAGGCTTTGTGTCTCCACTCACACCACTCACATCTTATCTTGAATTGTAATCCCCAGGTATTGAGGCAGAGACCTGGTGGGGGGTAGTTGGATCATGGGGATGGCTTCCCCCATGCTGTTCTCATGATAGTGAGTGAGTTCTCATGAGATCTGATGGTTTTATAAGTGTTTGGAAGTTCCTCCTTCGCCCACTTGTTTCTCTCCTGCTGCCTTGTGAAGAAGTGTCTGCCCCCGCTTCTGCCATGATTGTAAGTTTTCTGAAGCCACAGCCATGTGGAACTGTGAGTCAATTAAACCTACTTTATTTGTTTATTATTATTATTTTTCTGAGACAGAGTCTCGCTCTGTCACCCAGACTACAGTACAGTGGCACTGTCTTGGCTCACTGCAGCTTCTGCCTCCCCGGCTCAAGTGATGCTCCAGCCTCAGCCTCCCGAGTAGCTGAGATTACAGGTGTGCACCACCATGCTCAGCTAATTTTTATATTTTATTAAAGACAGAGTTTCACCATGTGGGTCAGGCTAGTCCCAAATTCCTGACCTCAAGTGATTTGCCTGCCCCAGTCTCCCAAAGTGCTAGGATTACAGGTGTGAGCCACCATGTCCGGCCAAACCTATTTTACTGATACATTACCCAGGTTGGAGAAGTTCTTTATAGCAGTGTGACAATGGACTAATACAGTAGATTGGTACAGTGGGCACTGCTATAAAGATACCTGAAAATGTGGAAGTGACTTTGGAACTGGGTAACAGGCAGAGGTTGGAACAGCTTAGGGGGCTCAGAAGAAGACAGGAAGATGAGAGAAAGTTTGGAACCCCCTTGAGACTTGTTCAATGGTTTTGACCAAAATGCTTATAGAGATATGGACAATGAAGTCCAGGCCGAAGTGGTCTTAGATGGAGATGAGAAACTTATTGGGAACTGGAACAAAAGTCACTCTTGCTATGCCGTAGCAAAGAGACTAGTGTCAATTTGCCCCTGTCCTAGAGATCTGTGGAACTTCGAAGTTGAGAGAGATGGTTTAGGGTAACTGGAGTAGGAAATTTCTAAGCAGCAAAATGTTCAAGAGTGACAAAGTTTGCAAAATTTGCTGCCTGACCATGTGGTAGAAGAGAAAAACTCATATTCTGGGGAGTAATTCAATCCTGCTACAGAAATTTGCATAAGTTACAAAAAGCCAAATGTTAATAGCCTAAGACAATGGGGAAAAGGACTCCAGGGCATGTCAGAGATCTTTGAGGCTTTCCCAGAGAAAAATATTTTCATGGGCCTGGGCCCTGCTGCTGTGTGCAGCCTCGGGACCTGGTGCCCTGCTGAGTCCTAGCTGCTCCAGCTCCAGCCGTGGCTAAATGTGGCCAACATATAGCTCAGGTCATTTTTTCAGAAGGTGCAAACCTCGAACCTTGGCAGCTTCCACATGGTGTTGTGCCTGTGGGTGCACAGAAGACAAGATCTGAGCTTTTTTTTGGTTCCAGGTGGGAACCTCTTCCTGGATTTCTGAGGTTGTATGGAAATTTCTGCATGTCCAGGCAGAAGTCTGCAGGGGTGGAGTCTGCAGGTTCATGGAGAACCTCTGCTAGGGCAGTGTGGAAGGGAAATGTAGGGTTGGAACCCCCACACAGAGTCACCACTGAGGCACTGCGTAGTGGAGCTTTGAGTAGGAGGCTACTCTCCTCCAGACCACAGAATGGTAGATACACCAACAGCTTGTACTATGCACCTGGAAAGGCTGCAGGCACTCAATGCCAGCCCATGAGAGCAGCCCTGGGGGCTGAACCCTGCAAAGCCACAGAAGTGGAGCTACCCAAGACCTTGGAAGCCTACCCCTTGCATCAGTGTGTCCTGGATGTGAGACGAGGAGTCAAATGAGACCTTTTTTGGAGATTTGAGATTTAAGATTTAAGGAGTGCCCTGCTGGGTTTTGAACTTGTATAGGGACTGTAGCCCCTTTCTTTCGGCCAATTTCGCCCATATGGGCAGAAAGTTGGAGGGAAATTATAAAGCAAATTATTCCCAATTTTACCAAACGGGTAACTAAATATCAAAGACTTTTTAAAAACCCCATCTTCTAGGTTTTTTGAACCTTTCCATTATTCTCAACTCCATCACTAGTATGTTTATAAAAACTAACTCATTATGAATATCTTCTGATTCAATTAGAAATAGCTATGTATATGAATATGTGTTTATTTTTCTTAATCATCTTTCATTAATGGTTAGTTTATAAAAGTATATATTAATTCTTATGTAAACTACATAATTGACATTCAAGACAAAGTAAATAATCTGAATAAATCAAGTATACACAAAAAAATTGAAATATTTTCTAATAATCTCATAAATATTATTTAAAGAAACTAGTTTTATGTACTGTTGTAGGCACTGTAATGGTTTGATTGCAGTTTACTCAAGCAAATCCCACTAAAATGTGACTCATTTCACTTATATAAAACTTGTATCCCTAAATCTCTGTATTTTATTCCAATATTTGGATGGCAATTCTTTATTGATTATCATCTTTTAAAAAATCTAATTGTAAAAACTAAATGCCATTGAAAACGATCTGTCTGGGTACAGTGGCTCATGCCTGTTATGTCAGCACTTTGGGAGACCAAGGTTGGTGGATCGCCTGAGGTTGGGAGTTGGAGACCAGTCTGGCCAATTTGGTGAAACCGTGGCTCTACTAAGAATACAAAAATTAGCTGGGTGTGGTGACACATGCATGTAATCCCAACTACTCAGGAGGCTGAGGCACAAGAATCGCTTGAACCTTGGAGGTAGAGTTTGCAGGGAGCCAAGATCCCACCATTGTACTCCAGCCTGGGCAACACAGTGAGACTTTGTCTCAAAAAAATAAATAAGTAAATAAGTAAGTAAATAAATAAATAAATAATCTTGGCTGATGTAGGGTTTCCCAGCTGCTTTATTCATATATGGTTATTGCATGGTGTCGTAAACGAAATAACAGCCCCCAGAGATTGCGCTGTACTAATCCCTGCAACATGGATTACCATAACTTGCAAAATGTTACCTTACATGAAAAAACAGACTGTGCAGCTATCACTAGGAGTCTAGTTGCCCTGAACTTTATTAACTCTCCACAGTGTTCTTGAGCTACCATTCAACCTTGGACATAGAGTGTTCCGCTAAATTCTTCCACTTTGGAGACTCTGACTTCCTCCATCTACTCTGATAACCTCAATATGTTGCCTTATGCTTTTGGAATACGTGACAGGCAGAGAGGGAAAAGTAGCAATATTCTGAGAACTTGAACAAAAAAATGTGTTCTTTGTCAGATTAAATAAAACGTGCTAAAAGTTTTGAAGCCAGTTTATTTTGGCAACTTAGTTTCTAAATGTCATTACCCACTGAATGGAACCAGAACTTATTGGAGGTATGGTTGATTCTAGTTCTTAGATGGGGAAAACATGAATTAAACCGGGGATATTTTTTGTGTCACAAAACAACAGACTTAATCAAAGCTAACAAATTCTTAGACTGTACACAAGAGCCAGCTTGTATGGGACACAGCTGGTCAAACTTAATTTGTCAAGCTTCTAAATTATAATTGTTGGGCTGACAATAGCCATCATCCCACGAAATGAAGAGAGCTTGTTCATGACATAGAGAAAGTATGGAAATATTTATGCCATCACTGAACCCTATAAATCCTAAACCCTATTCAATCACTGGAATTTTCTGGTATTCATAACATTCGTTCTTTTTTTTGTTTTTTTGCAAATGTTAATAATGTTTAATCCTCTAGTAATAGAAAGGGGCTATGACTTAACTGTTTACTGAAAAACTATCACATTTCAGCTGTTTTAAGAAGACTCAATTTTCTAGAAGTGTAAATTTAGTGAAGACAGGGTCTCACTCTGTTGCCCAGATTGGAGTGCACTGGTGCCGTCATAGCTCACTGCAGCCTTGAACACCTGGGCTCAAGTGATCCTCCTGCTTCAGCCTTCCCAGTGGCTGGGACTAGAGGCACACACCACTGTGCCCTGCTCTAGAGGTTTAAAATTAAGAATTAAAGATGTGGAATAATATTTGATAACATCTTTTGAAAAGCATACCACGGATTCTATTTCCTATTGGATGGAATAGCCGGTATCAACATAGCCTCCCAGGAAAAAAATTAGAAAACTGTACAAAATATATTTCAAGAACACTGGAAATCACCCAGCACATGACCGTGATGACTAAGAAAATGAAAAAAACTCGAAACCCCAAACTACCATAGCACACAGCCCCATCTGTTTGCTGGGAGGCCTTTTCTAGACTCTGTGCTGTGAGGGAGAACTCAGCAAGAACTCAGTGGTCTTCTTTAGTTGAGACTGATAAAGTCAGTCTTGGAGACTGCGGTGGCCAGAAGTTACTGGGCATAGTAGGAGAGAGAAAGTGGTATGAAGAGAAAGAGCTATAGAATTGTCCATGGGGCTCCTTTTGTTTTTAGTTGAATACTGAGCTGTGCAAGCATAGGACGGAATCGTATTGGGCTGGGCAAAAAACAATTACTGAGGAACTATAAAGATGAAGAATTGCAAGAGTTCACACAGGACTGGGAGGTGCCATCATTTATACCACAGGTTTCCAAAAGAATCGTTTTCCAAATGCTAAGCTACTCACAAATAAACATACCTCTCAGAAGTATGGACTTTCTAAAACTTAGGAATTGATGATTTATCGAATAGAGCATATGAATTTAAATAAAGATAAATATTACTGTCTTACTTATAAGACATTTTAACTAGAGTTGGATTTATTTTCACTTCAGTGCTTCAGTTTTGTAACCATTTCTTGTCAACTAACCTGATACTATAAACCACACACAGGTATTATTTAAACTTCAAGGGATTATCTTCAAGGTGTATCCTTGTCTAATATTTTTACTTATCACATATATTTGATTTATATAGGTAGGCAAACTATGTTACTGCACATCCACTTAGACACAATTGGAACTGAGAATCAAATGAATAATGATAGAAGTATGTGGTAAAGCCTGTATTTAACCTATATTTAATCTGTAAAAAAAGATTTATTTCTTTTAAACTTTATAATATATAACAGCATCTGAGAGAACAGCATTGTACTTACCAGTGGACCTGCATTTGGGAGGAGTGGACCAGCCCCGTTCTACACATGAAATGTTTTTCTCATTGTTTTGAAGTCTGTATCCTGTGTTGCAAATAATTTGTACAGTATCACCTTCCAGATGTGTTTGTCCTGAAGATTCAGAATGACCATTTTCCACAAAAGGAAAGAAACACAGTCCTAAATACCAAAAACGGATTAATATACAAGATGGAAGTAGCAAAGAAAAAGTACAACTGCATTTTAAAATATTTTAATAAACCAGGTGAAGTGGCTCACGCTGGTAATCCCTGCACTTTGGGAGGCTGAGGTGAGTGGATCACTTGTGGCCAGGATTTCGAGGCCAGCCTGGCCAACATGGTGAAACCCTGTTTCTACTAAAAATACAAAAATTAGCGGGCATAGTGGTGCGCACTTGTAATTCCAGCTACTCTGGAGGCTGAGACAGGAGAATCACTTGAACCCAGAAGGCAGAGGTAGCAGTGAGTCAACATGGCACCACTGCACTCCAGCCTGGGTGACAGAATGAGACTCTGTCTCAAAAAACAAAACAAAACAAACAAAAAACCAAAAAGGAAATCTTTCAAAGCTGATATCAAATATAAACATTTTCAAAAGAAGTTAAGTCATGCTACTATATATATGATGAAATATATTTTTGGGTCTTTTATGTGTATGTATAGAAGAAAATATTTCATGTTGTTGTTCTATGGTCTTTATAATAAAATATTTTATGTTTAGCAACTCTTTTAGGGACAAAAGAACATCTCCATATATCTATTTCTCTCTTAACTCTCATAAATGTTTCTTAGGAGAAAGATCATTGCTATCTCCTTTGTTGCCTCATCTATCTGTCTCCCAATTGTTTTCTCTTTTAATACACCTGTTATCATCGGAGTCTGCTCTCTACATTTATTGGAGGGTTAATATAGCTACACTCTAAGGACCAAAGAAATTATTTATTGAAATATAAAAGTAAAAATGCTAAACCTCCTTGCAATATGCAAAAGAATGGTAAATTCAAAACAGAATATGTATAAAAATGACATTTAAAAGGAAAACTATGATCAGGCTGCTGCCAAATGAATATTAGTAAAGAAATATTAGCAGTAAAATATATTAATCATTAGTTTAAAAAATTAATGTATTTCAACATGTAGAGCATTTCCAGGTAATGCAAGACAGTTGACATATTTATTCTTCCCTGATTCTCATAGGAGGCATCTCAAAATAGGAGGACTACATCTCCCATCTTTCCAGCTCCTCTGGTCACCGCCCCCGTGATTATCAAGACCTTATGATCTTGTCTGGTATATCCTTCTCTATTCACTGAATGACATCCATTTAATGAACAGGGCATTTACTCACTGAGACACTTTGGTGCTGGTGACCATCCTTCTTCTGTGCATATTATGCGAGTCCAAAAGGATTTTGAAGGAGACACAAAATTATAATCACAGGAGTAATAGAAAACTTCCCCTGTAGGAACCTGGGAAAATGGCTTATATTTTTCTTCATCATATAGAATTCCATGGTTTATTTTTGGAAAATCACAAAATGTTGCTGGGAAAATAACACAAAACTGAAGAGTTACATAATAAGCTACATAAATAAATCACTAGATTATATTTTAATCATCTCACTTAGTTTTTTTCTTTCATTTAGCTTAAATGCCTTTAGCTTAAATGCTTTCCAGTGTACAAATTAGGAATGAAAAGACATCACTAATTAAGAGTACATGAGTATTTGAGGAGGTAATTGTTAATGAATATAAAATTTATATTTTGGAGTGATATGAAATATGAACTCTCTTGCAATGTCTTCAAGAAGAAAACCCTCACACAACAATTTAAGAATGAAGACAGAGTGTAAGAGTAGCAAATCTTCCTGATCTACATACTATACAGTAGAGGGGTGATAGGGTTGTTCTTAGCTCTCAGTTTACTTCTTTTCTCTATTCTCATTGACTGTTGTAGGTATCTCAGCCAGAAACTCTGTCCTATTTTTTTTTCAGGTGCAGAAAAGATGTTGGGTAGGTAGTTTTGTTTTTTGTTTATTAATATCATTTTGAATATTTTCTGATTACAAAGTTAATATAGTTTCAGTGGAAATAATTGAGAGAATATAAGAAAATCACTAAGAACAACTCAATCAAGATGAAGTTAGAGCTAAATTCTGGTTAATGTTGTATATACAAATACATATTTGTATATTTGTATTTATATATTTATACTTGTATACATATATATATACGGTCAGCCCCACTGGTTTCACATCCTCTGATTCAACCAACTGCAGATCAAAAATATTTAGAAAAACAACAATAAAGAGACAATAAAACAATAAAAATAATGCAATTAATACAATATAACAACCATTTGTGTAGCATTTACATTGTATTAGGTATTAGAAATAATCTAGAGATTACTTAAATTGTATGAGAGGGCTGGGTGTGGTAGCTCATGCCTGTAATCCCAGCACTTTGGGAGGCTGAGGCGGGTGGGTCACTTGAGGTCAGGAGTTTCAGACCAGCCTGGCCAACATGGTGAAACCCCATCTCTACTAAAAATACAAAAATTAGCCAGGTGTGGTGGTGCGCACCTGTAATCCCAGCTACTTGGGAGGCTGAGGCAGAAGAATCACTTGAACCCAGGAGGGGGAGGTTGCGGTGAGCCGAGATCATGCCACTAAACACCATCCTGGGGGCGACAGAGCAAGACTCCGCCTCAAAAAAAATTAAAATGAAATAAAATAAATTGTATGGGAGGATATGCACAGGTTATATACAAATACCACATCATTCTCTCTTAGAGACTTGCGTATCCTTGGATTTTGGTATCTGCTGGGGGTGGGTAGAGTCCTGGAACCAATTCCTTGAGGATACTAAAGGACTACTGTATATATATATATGTCCTGTGCAAGATAAATTAAAACAATGTAGAAAATGGGTGAAATCTTCATGCTTTTTGACTCTTTCTTTGTGTACATGTACATATATATACACACATATTTTTTATTAGACTTTACATTTTATTAACAGGTTTTTCACAGCAAAATTGAGTGGAAGGTAGATATTTCCTACATACCACTTCCTCTTCCCTACCACATGCATAACCTCCCTCACCGTCAATATAATTATCACCCAAAGTCCATAGTTTATGTTAGGGTTCACTCTTGATGTTGTACATTCCATGTGTTTGATACACTTTATCTTTGAGTATGTATTTAGCTCAAAATATTTCCTCAATATAATACTGCTCTTTGTTTTTATGTCAAGATATTTTTGCAATATAGTACTGCTGCATAAGAAATAATTTTATTTTTCACCTTATTTGGAAGATGTGTGCAGAAATTAAGCTGACAAATCAAGAGAAATTTCTCTTTTTCATCTATCTAGAAGTAATGTTTAATGTTGCACAATATTTGAAATATTATCACCTCGTGAAACCTGAAATTGATTATCTATCTGTTTAAAATTTGACATTAGATTGTTTTGGTAAAGGTGTTGAGGGAAAGACTCCCGTGTTGATAATATTAACCTACCATAACTCTTTCAATTATCCTTCACTCTTCCAAAATTATAGTAGTTTATTTTCATACATTTGTACCTACATATTCTTTGCTATCTAGAATAACTTGGTTTTCATCACCCAGTTATATTGTACCTATGCTTCAGAACTAACTCTATGACATTCATCAAATATTCACTGTGCATATCTGCAATGGTGCTAGCTAGAAGTGTTAATGTATTTTTGCAAGCCTCCTTCACACAACCACCCACTTCAAAAGTAAGAAATAATTTTTCTTGTCTCAACATTCTGATAGAACATTATGAATATATTTCCTCTGGGATATATATATATATACACACACACACACATATATATATACAGTCGTACAGTTATTCACCACATAATGACATTTTGGCCAGTGATGATCGCTTATATGACAGTGGACCCATAAGATTATAGTGTAGGTGAAAAATTCCTATCACCTAATAGCCATTGTAACATTGCAGTGCGATATATTACTCACATGTTTGTGGCAATGCTGGTGTAAACAAACCTACAGCATTGCCAGTCACATAAAAATATACCACACACAATTTTGTACAATATGTAACTTGATGATGACAATATAGAAGTGCTACTGGTTAATGTATTTCATATAGTATAGTTGTTATCAGTATTTTATAGTTTGCTTCTTCTATTCATTAAAAAAATTAACTGTAAAACTGTTAATTTTTCCTGAGGCAGGTCCTTCAGGGACTATTCCAGACGAAACCTTTGTTATCACAGGAGAGGACAGCTCCATGAGTGTTACTGCCCTGAAGACCTTCTAGTGGGAAAAGAGCGGAGGAGGAAGACAGTGATACTGATGATCCTGACCCTTTGTAGGCCCAGCTTAATGTGTGCGTTTGTGTCTGTTTTTAACAAAAAGGTTTAAAAAGTAAATAAATAAGTAAAATATTTAAAAGATAAAAGCTTATAGAACAAGAACAGAAAGAAAAAATCTTTTGTACATCTCTACAATGTCTTTTAAGCTAAATATTATCACAAAAGACCAAAAAATTATAGTTGATGAAGTAAAAAGGTTAACATAAACTAAGATTAATTTATTATCGAAGAATAGCTTTAAAATAAATTTAGTCTATCCTGGGTGCATCAAAAGCTCAGTAATTAGCACTAAAGAACTTATCCATGTAACCAAAAACCACCTGCTCCCCCAAAACTATTGAAATAAATAAATAAATAAAATAAATTAGTTTAGCCTAAGTATACAGTGTTTATACCACCTCTAGTAGTGTATGGTGATGTTCTAAGCCATCACATTCACTCACCACTCACGTAATGACTTACTGAGAGTAACTTTCAGTCCTGCACACCCTATTCATGGTAAGAGCCCTATATAAGTCTGCCGTTTTTAATGTTTTATACTGTATTTTTATTGTACTTTTCCATATTTAGATAAACATATACTTACAATTGTGCTACAATTGCCCACAGTATTCAGTACAGTAACATGCTGTACAGGTTTGCAGCCTAGGAGTGACAGGCTATATCATATGGCCTAGCTAGGTAGTAGGCTGTACAACCTAGGTTTGTGTAAGTACACTCTATAATGTTTGAATAAGAAGACAATCGCCTAAGGATGCACTTCTTAGAACGTGTCCCTATCATTAAGTGATGCATGACTGTTTATACACACACACACACTCACAGTTACCTATATATAGCCTTGCAATTTATTTGCCTATTTACATTTTGCTTTTCTTTAGGACACTATAAGTTGCAGTGAGGTGTGGTTAGGGTTGTCATTTTCTTCCGGCTTCTTTGCTACATGAAGCACAACATATTGCTTGATAAATATTTTGCTACTGGAAGCATGCAGTTTTCTATGTATACAAATGTGTTGCTTCAGTGTGTTGTTTTTGCTGTTTGGCAGGTCTCTCAATAGACACCTAATCGACAGTGTAACACACACTTACAGATCATTTAACATCTAGGCAACCTTTAGATAGAATTTCACTGAAGTTTCTCCCAGAGACTGGATTGAAGCTTGAACTTTTTTGGTGGGGGGAGGGTTAGGAATTGTCAAAATTCTATATATTTTTCTCATATTTTTCACTTATCTTCCTCTGCTTCTCCCCTATTTAGAAATCCTCGTGTAATGCCATTTGTAACAGGTGTATAAGCCACTTAATAAATACCATAAACACAGACTTAAGAAAAATCAAATACACTCATACAATCGCACTCCTGTGATTACAGCTCAGCACAAAAGTGAAAACAAAATAAAATGAATTTCAAGGGCTAGGCGTGGTAGCTCATGCGTGTAATCCCAGCACTTTGGGAGGCCGAGGTGTGTGAATCACCTGAGGTCGGGAGTTCGAGACCAGCCTGACCAACATGGAGAAACCCCATCTCTACTAAAAATACAAAATTATCCAGGAGTGGTGGTGCATGCCTGTAATCCTAGCCACTTGGGAGGCTGAGGCAGGAGAATCTCTTGAACCTGGGAGATGGAAGTTGTGGTGAGCCGAAATCACACCATTGCACCCCAGCCTGGCAAACGAGTGAAACTCCATCTCAAAAAAAAAAAAAAAAAAGAATTTCAAGCCAATAGAAATAATATTTTGCAACATTTCTAAGGGCAAATATTTAAAGGAAAGCATTTTATTTTTCATGTTGTTCTCTTATGTCAGGACTGAAGAGAAACTGTTCAAATAAAACTTCAAAGGTCTGTAAACATTAGGAAACAGCAAAACAGTAAAGTAAAAACTTTCTGGAAATCAAAGGGTAAAGCATAATGATCGAAAGTCCATGTACAGACATAGTTTAATTAGTAGCCTAGACCTTGGTAGAGATTTTGTTTGCAATTCCTTTGATATGGTGGCCTTAATTTCAACATGAAATAAAATGGGACTGTTGATAAAATATTGTAAGAAGCAGTTTGTAGTATTAATAAAGAGGTGATACATTACTTTATTCTAGACATTTAAGAGCTCAGAAGAAGCAATTTCTTGACAGTTCGCCGGTTTATATATAAATGATATTTTCTATTGTTTCAGTAAAATATATTTCCCTCTGTTGAATGATAATTAGATTGAAATGGGAATTCCTCCACTTTAATGACTTTTAAAATTGAAATGATCAAACCTAGGAAAATAAAATCCAAAGAGCGTTTTGAAGGTGGCCAAATCTTTTTGAGATTGATTTTTCTAGTTAGTGGCATTGCAGTTTATGCAGAATTACCCTGATACTTCACCTTGCCACCGTTATTATAGCAGGTTTTCCCTCATTTAATTCCTCTTTACATTCTCTATTTGGTGGCCATTTAGCTTTGCAACTTAGAGGATGGAAAGAACTAATTTTATTCTATTTTCCTGCTAATTGCATGTTAGAAAGTATTTCCATAAAACAGATTAATATTATAACTCATTTAAAATATTTTCAGCTATTTATTCATTTAAAAATATGTAAGCATACAAACAAAAACCGATAAATGTATCTGAAAAAGGAACTAAATATTCAGGTCTATTTTGAACTTACCTTCTCCCCCAACAGAGGATATCCGTGAGATTAGAATTACACTGACCATGAGCCACATGCTTGGTAGTTCCAATCTTATATAACTAAAAATACTTCAGTGGTGGTGGTGTTGCTTTGAATCTGCTTTCATTAACAGTTATGAGCATGACTTTGAATTTCAGTGTACTAAGTGGAAGCTAGTTTAGTAAAGTCCTTTGTGGTAAAAATCAAAGTTCATGGAGGGTTGTGCAAAATAAGCAAATAGTGTCTAATCAGTGTTTTCACAATAGTACTCTGAGTTTATCATGTAATATTAACTTGAGCAAAATAAAAGCTGTTCAATTCCCTTGTTGTGGTCCCTGAGTCCCTGAGATTGGAATATTCAGAAATGGGCCATTGAAGAGGAAAGAGGAAGCTCCTTCTTTTTTCTAGCCAAGAGTTCAGCTACATCAATAGGCAAGCAAGTAAAGGTGATCAGTCCTCATCTTAACATAACAGCATCACTGTTCTATTTGTAAATTCCACTTAAAACTGGTATTAAGAATGAGGTAACTTCAGACCATCCTGGCTAACATGGTGAAATGACATCTCTACTAAAAATACAAAAATTAGCTGGGCGTGGTGGCAAGCACCTGTAGTCCCAGCTACTTGGGAGGCTGAGGCAGGAGAATGGTGTGAACCCGGGAGGCAGAGTTTGCAGTGAGCTGAGATTGCACCACTCCCCTCCAGCCAAGGTGACAGAGCGAGACTCTGTCTCAAAAAAAAAAAAAAAAAAAAAAGAATGAAGTAACTTCTTAATGGTTTTCATATTTTGTAGACTATAAAAAGTCAAATCAAGAATAATTTTTGGTATGTAATGGTTCCTGAAATTTTTGAACAAATTTTACTTCAGAATCATTTTGTTCAGATGGGACTTTGAGAATGGGTATTTATGGGTCTTGGTATATTCACTCACCACCAAAAGGCAGCAATAAAACTGGATAAAATTATAAAAATAATCTCTAGAAATTGGACAAAGAGCATACTGTTGGGAAATATTTATTCCAGAAAGTCCACATAAATCTCAGTAAAAAAGAGTGGCTGTTTTTATCCACCTTTGTCTCGCAGCCCAGTTCTGTGGCTCAGAAGTTGAACCCCGGATAGGCAAGCAGCCTATGTGGACTGGAAGCTCTGCTGCCCCACTGGAGGGGAGTGACTTTATAGTGTGGAAAAGTCCCTGCCCAAGGATCCTATTGAATACAAACAGGTTACAGTGGGAAGCAAGTAGAGAAGATTAGTATGTGTAGAGGATATTAGCTGGGGCAAGCAACAAAGTGGCCAGTCAGCCAAAAATTTAATGGCAAAATTTGGAGAAAGGGACAGCCTAAGGACTCCCACTAAGATGAAACTTACTGATGATGGTTCAGAAGTCAATGGGAATGCATATAGCTATGTTCAATCAAGAAACCAGAGAAGTCTCTGTGAGCTACTAGTCTGCACTATTGATCCTAGTCTATCTAAACCTTATCATTTCCAATTAAACTACCTAAATTACCTAAATATTAAGCATCACACTCTAGACCATTTCAACAATCTTTTTAGCTCATTTACTCTACTAAATTTGTTCCAACCATTCAATGACACTGATGCTTTTTCACTATTCTTTTCCCTTCACTTTCTCGCTTCCCACCATACCCAAATTAGATTCAATGGTTCATCACTGTAAGTCAATCCCTTGCACACACTCTCCTGCCCATTCCTTTCTTTCTATCTGTAATCCAAGTCTTAGAAAACCTCAATCCTTTGCAAATAAATTCTCTGCCTGCCCTCTCCCTGAACTGAAGCAGCAGAGTGTGTCTACAAGAAAAACAAATGCGGTCACCGCTCCAAGATGGCTGAATAGAAACAGCTCTGGTCTGCAGCTCCCAGCGTGATCAGTGCAGAAGATGGGTGATTTCTGCATTTCCAGCTGAGGTACCTAGTTCATCTCACTGGGACTGGTTGGACAGTGGGTGCAGCACATGGAGGGGGAGCTGAAGCAGGGCAGGGCATCGCCTCACCCCAGAAGTGCAAGGGGTCAGGGGATTTCCCTTTCCTAGCCAAGGGAAGCCGTGGCAGACTGGACCTGGGAAAAATGGGACACTCCTGCCCAAATACTGCACTTTTCCAAGGGTCTTAGTAAACGGCAGACCAGAAGACACTCTCCTGCTCCTGGCTTGGTGGGTCCCACACCCACGGAGCCTTGCTGACTGCTAGTGCAGCAGTCTGAGATCAACCTGTGAGGCAACAGCCCGGTGGGGGGAGGGGCATCTACTATTGCTGAGGCTTGAGTAGGTAAACAAAGTGGCCTGGAAGCTTGAACTGGGTGGAGCCCACTGCAGCACAGCTAGGCCTGCTGCCTCTGTAGACCCCACATCTAGGGGCAGGGCATAGCTAAACAAAAGGCAGCAGAAACTTCTGCAGACTTTAAACATCCCTGTCTGACAGCTCTGAAGAGAGAGGTGGTTCTCCCAGCATGGCATTTGAGCTCTGAGAACAGACAGACTGCCTCCTCAAGTGGGTCCCTGACCCCTATGTAGCCTAAATGGGAGACACCCTCCCAGTAGGGGATGACTTACACCTCATACAGGCGAGTGCCCCTCTGGGACAAAGCTTCCAGAGGAAGGGTCAGGCAGCAATATTTGCTGTTATGCAATATTTGTTATTCTGCAGCCTCTGCTGGTGATATCCAAGCAAACAGGGTCTGGAGTGGACCTCCAGCAAACTCCAACAGACCTGCAGCTGAGGGACCTGACTGTTAGAAGGAAAACTAACAAACAGGAATAGCATCAACATCAACAAAAAGGACATCCACACCAAAACCCCATCTGTAGGTCACCAACATCAAAGACCAAAGGTAGATAAAACCACAAAGATGGGGAGAAACCAGAGCAGAAAACCTGAAAATTTGAAAAACCAGAGCACCTCTTTTCCTCCAAAGGATCGTGGGACAAAGCTGGACAGAAAATGACTTTGACGAGTTGACAGAAGTAGGCTTCAGAAGGTCAGTAATAACAAACTTCTCCAAGCTAAAGGAGGATGTTTAAACCCATTGCAAGGAAGCTAAAAATCTTCAAAAAAGATTAGATGAATGGCTAACTAGAATAAACAGCATAGAGAAGACCTTAAATGACCTGATGGAGCTAAACACCATGGTACGAGAACTTCGTGACACATGCACAAGCTTCAATAGCTGATGCAATCAGTGGAAGAAAGGATATCAGTGATTGAAGATCAAATTAATGAAATAAAGTGAGAAGAGAAGTTTAGAGAAAAAAGAGTAAAAATGAATGAACAAAGCCTCCAAGAAATATGGGACTATGTGAAAAGACCAAATCTACGTTTGATTGGTGTACCTGAAAGTGACAGGGAGAATGGAACCAAGTTGGAAAATACTCTTCAGGATATTATCCAGGAGAACTTCCCCAACCTAACAAGGCAGGCCAACATTCAAATTCGGGAAATACACAGAACACCACAAAGATACTCCTTGAGAAGAGCAACACCAAGACGCATAATTGTCATATTCATCAAGGTTGAAATGAAGGAAAAAATGTTGAGGGCAGCCAGAGAGAAAGGCCGGGTTACCCACAAAGGGAAGCCCATCAGGCTAACAGCTGATCTCTTGGCAGAAACTCTACAAGCCAGAAGAGAGTAGGGGCCAATACGCAAAAATCTTAAAAGAATTTTCAACCCAGAATTTCATATCCAGCAAAACCAAGCTTCATAAGTGAAGGAGAAATAAAATCCTTTGTAGACAAGCAAATGCTGAGAGATTTTGTCACCACCAGGCCTGCCTTACAAGAGCTCCTGAAGGAAGCACTAAACATGGAAAGGAACAACTGATACCAGCCACTGAAAAAACATGCCAAATTGTAAAGACCATTGATGCTATGAAGAAACTGCATCAATTAATGGGTAAAATAACCAGCTAACATCATAATGACAGGATCAAATTCTCACATAACAATATTAACCTTAAAGGTAAATGGGCTAAATGCCCCAATTAAAAGACACAGACTGGCAAATTGGATAAAGAGTCAAGAGCAATCAGTGTGCTGTATTCAGGAGACCCATCTCACATGCAGAGACAAACATGGTTCAAAATAAAAGGATGAAGGAATATCTACCAAGCAAATGGAAAGCAAAAAAAAAGCAGGGGTTGCAATCCTAGTCTCTGATAAAACAGACTTTAAACCAACAAAGATCAAAAGAGACAAAGAAGGCTATTGCATAATGGTAAAGGGATCAATTCAACAAGAAGAGCTAACTATCCTAAATGTATATGCACCCAATACAGGAGCACCCACATTCTAAGCAAGTCCTTAGATACCTACAAAGAGACTTAGACTCCCACACAATAATAATGGGAGACTTTAACACCCCACTGTCAATATTAGACAGATTAATGAGATAGATGGTTAATAAGGATATCCAGGACTTGAACTCAGCTCTACACCAAGCAGACCTAACAGACATCTACAGAACTCTCCACCCCAAATCAACAGAATATACATTCTTCTCAGCACCACATCGCACTTATTCTAAAATTGACCACATAGTTGGAAGTAAAGCACTCCTCAGCAAATGTAAAAGAACAGAAATCACAACAAACTGTCTCTTAGACCACAGTGCAATCAAATTAGAACTCAGGATTAAGAAACTCACTCAAAACCACACAACTACAAGGAAACTGAACTCCTGCTTCTGAATGATTACTGGGTAAATAACAAAATGAAGGCAGAAATAAATACGTTCTTTGAAACCAATGAGAACAAAGACACAACTTACCAGAATCTCTGGGACACATTTAAAGCAGTGTAGAGAGGGAAATTTATAGCATTAAATGCCCACAAGAGAAAGCAGGAAAGATCTAAAATCGACACCTTAACCTCACAATTAAAAGAATTAGAGAAACAAGAGCAAACAAATTCAAAAGCTAGCAGAAGGCAAGAAATAACTAAGATCAGAGCAGAACTGAAGGAGATAGACACACAAAAAACCCTTCAAAAAATCAAGGAATCCAGGAACTGGTTTTTTGAAAGATTCAACAAAATTAATATACCCCTAGCAATACTAATAAAGAAGAAAAGAGAAAGGAATCAAATAGATGCAATAAAAAATGATAAAAGGGATATCACCACCCATCCCACAGAAATACAAACTACCATCAGAGAATACTATAAACACCTCTATGCAAATACACTAGAAAATCTAGAAGAAATGGATACATTCCTGAACACACACACCCTCCCAAGACTAAACCAGGAAGAATTTGAATGTCTGAATAGACCAATAATAGGTTCTGAAATTGAGGCAATAATTAACGACCTACCAACCAAAAAAAAGTCCAGGAGCAGATGAATTTACAGCTGAATTCTACCAAAAGTACAAAGAGGAGCTGGTGCCATTCTTTCTGAAACTATTCCAATCAATTGAAAAAGAGGGACTCCTCCCTAACTCATTTTATGAGGCCAAAATCATCCTGACATCAAAACCTGGCAGAGACACAACAAAAAAATAGAATTTCAGACCAATATCCCTGATGAACTTTGATGCGAAAATCCTCAATAAAATACTGGCAAACGGAATACAGCAGCACATCAAAAAGCTTATCCACCACGATCAAGTCAGCCTCATCTCCAGGATGCAAGGCTGGCTCAACATACGCAAATCAATAAACATACTCCACCACATAAACAGAACCAAAGACAAAAACCACGTGATTATCTCAATAGATGCAGAAAAGGCCTTCAACAAAATTCAACAGCCCTTCATGCTAAAAACTTTCAAGAAACTAGGTATTGATGGGATGTATCTCAAAATAATAAGAGCTATTTATAACAAACCCACAGCGAATATCATTCTAAATGGGCAAAAACTGGAAGCATTCCCTTTGAAAACTGACATACGACAGGGGTGTCCTCTCTCACCTATTCTCTCTCCTATTCAACACTGTGTTGGAAGTTCTGGCCAGGAATTTCCGTCAAGAGAAAGAAATAAAGGTATTCAATTAGGAAAAGAGGAAGTCAATTTGTCTCTGTTTGCAGATGACATGATTGTATATTTAGAAAACCCCATCATCTCAGCCCAAAATCTCCTTAGGCTGGTAAGCAACTTCAGCAAAGTCTCAGGATACAAAGTCAATGTGCAAAAATCACAAGCATTCCTATACACCAATAACAGACAAGCAGAAAGCCAAATCATGAGTGAACTCCCACTCACAATTGCTACAAAGAGAATAAAATACCTAGGAATCCAATTTACAAAGGATGTGAAGGACCTCTTCATGGAGAACGATGATCCACTGCTTAACGAAATAAAAGAGGACACGAACAAATGGAAGAACATTTCATGCTCATGGATAGGAAGAATCAATATCGTGAAAACGGCCATATTGCCCAAGGTGATTTATAGATTCAATGCCATTCCCATCAAGCTACCAATGTGTTTCTTCACAGAATTGGACGAAACTACTTTAAAGTTCATATGGAACCAAAAAAGGGCCCTCATTACCAAAGCAATCCTAAGCAAAAAGAACAAAGCTGGAGGCATCATGCTACCTGACTTCAAACTATGCTACAGTAACCAAAACAGCATGGTACAGCATGGTACCAGTAACAAAACAGAGATATAGATTGATGGACCAGAACAGAGGCCTCAGAAATAACACCACACATCTACAACCATCTGATCTTTGACAAACCTGACAAAAACAAGAAATGGAGAAAAGGTTTCCTATTTCTTAAATGGTGTTGGGAAAACTGTCTAGCCATATATAGAAAGCTGAAACTGGATCCCTTCCTTACACCTTATACAAAAATTAATTCAAGATAGAATAAAGACTTGAATGTTAGACCTAAAACCATAAAAACCCTAAAAGAAAACCTAAGCCATACCATTCAGGACATAGGTACGGGCAAGGACTTCATGACTAAAACACCAAAAGCAATGACAAAAAAAGCAAAATAGACAAATGGGATCTAATTATACTAAAGAGCTTCTGCACAGCAAAAGAAACTACCATCAGAGTGAACAGGCAACCTACAGAATGGGAGAAAATTTTTGCAATCTACCCATCTGACAAAGGGCTGATAGCCAGAATCTACAAAGAACTTAACAAATTTAGAAGAAAAAAACAAACAACCCTATCAAAAAGTGGGAAAAGGATATGAACAGACACTTCTCAAAAGAAGATATTTATTCAGCCAACAGACACATGAAAAAATGCTCATCATCACTGGTCATCAGAGAAATGCAAATCAAAATGGCAATGAGATACCATCTCACACCATTTAGAATGGTGACCATTTATAAGTCAGGAAACAACAAATGCTGGAGAGGATGTGGAGAAATAGGAACAGTTTTACACTGTTGCTGGGAGTGTAAATCAGTTCAACCATTGTGGAAGACAGTGTGGCGATTCCTCAAGGATCTAGAACTAGAAATACCATTTTATCCAGCAATCCCATTACTGGATATATATACCCAAAGGATTATAAATCATGCTACTATAAAGACACATGCACACGTATGTTTTTCGTGGCACTATTCTCAATTGCAAAGACTTGGAACTAGGCCAAATGTCCATCAATGATAGACTAGATTAAGAAAATGTGGCACATATACACCATGGAATACTATGCACCCATAAAAAGGATGAGTTCATGTCCTTTGAAGGGACATGGATGAAACTGGAAACCATCATTCTCAGCAAACTATCACAAGGACAGAAAACCAAACACCACATGTTCTCATTCATAGGTGGGAATTGAACAAAGAGAACACTTAGACACAGGGCGGGGGACATCACACACCAGGGCCTATCATGGGGTGGGGGGCAGGGGGAGTGATAGCATTAGGAGAAATACCTGATGTAAATGATGAGTTGATGGGTGCAGCAAACCAACATGGCACATTTATACCTATGTAGCAAACCTGCGCGTTGTGCACATGTACCCTAGAACTTAAAGTATAATAATAAAGATAAATAAATAAATAAAGGTTTACATTATGAAGAGTCAAAAAAAAAAAGAAAAAAAAAAACCAAATGCAATGGTGCTGACTTGCCTTGCTTTAAATTAATGATCATGGGCCTAAATGATTTTGACACTTCCTTTCTCCTCACCTGTTTTATTATCTCCCTCCTTAACCACCAGTCCTCACCTTGTGCTTTGCTAATGACTTCATTTATTTTTTTCATCTAGATATAGAAGCAATCAGAAGAAAACTACCTGCTGTTCACATGCATCCTTTTCTGCATTGTCTCCTGTTTCACTAGATGTTGATCCTTACTCCTATCCTGTTATGGTCTCTACCAGATTTGATCCCCTCTTTTCTATGCAAGGATTTTGCTCTTTCAATTATTCCCTCTCAACTGTGTCATTAATTTCTCCATTTTTCAAATTATTTCTGCCAATATGCAAAAATACCGAACATCTGCCACCTTAAAGAGCAACAACAACAAAAAAAGCTCAAAAAATCCTTTGTGGAACAAAATCTCTTCCTAGTAATCTCCCAATTCTCTTCTCATTTTATAATACAATGACTCCAATGTATTATCTACAATTTCTGCCTCATTTCATTTTTTCATTCCCACCACTACACTTAAACCTCTCTTGTAACAGTCACCAATGTCTTCTTTGTAATCAAATCCATTGGTTGAAACTGAATAATCTGCAAAAATTCACGAGTTTCCCATCTTTCCATTTTGAAATACCTGCTTCACATGGTCTATGGAACAACATATTCTCCTGGTTTCTCTTCTGTCTGAAACGCTTCACCATGTCAATTTTTTGATGGCTTCTTCTAAACTCTCTGACATTTAAATATTGGCTTGTCTGAATCTAGGGGATGTTATCATTTATTTATGAGCACAGAGTTAATTTTCACAGAGCTAGTGCTAATTTTTAGTTGAATTAACAGTATCTTCTCTTGTCTATTCTTTTTTGAAGCAGTACTCAACAATTATTTTCCAATTTTTTTGCGAATTTTTCTCCTATTCTTCTAATTTGGAAACTTAGATTTTCCTTTTGTTTTTCTGTTTCTTATTTTGAGTAATTTCAGTAGATTATGCCCTCCCATGTATTACCAAGTACAATAACTGAGACCAGGGAATTGACATCAGCACAGAGTGAGACCCTGTCTCAAAAAAAAAAAAAAACTGAAAAACTTTTAATTGATTTATTTATGCACATATAAAGTACAAACATTATTTCTAAAATCCTGTATAATTTTACAAACTTCAACACATTTTATTTTCATCTTTTTTATTTGTTTTGTGTTCTGTGTTTTCAGTGCCCATTGTGTTCCATCAGTTGATAAGTTTTAATGGATAATGACTTGACTTTTACCTACTAACTGAGCAAAGAAATGAGAACAGGTTGTGATGCCCTACTCATGCTATTTTCCTCCAGGGATCACGTAAGATGATCATGCAAGAGTTTACCTAATCCATAGCTTCCTCCCTTGCGGAGAGCTCCAGTGTTCTCCAGCTGTACTCCATAAAGTCCTTGCTATACATCCCATCCTTTACTTACAGAACATATTCTTCCTACCGATACTCAAGACCAAACCATTTTAGAAATATATGTCTCATAGCAGAATTGTGCAAGTTTACTAAAAATGCTCTCAGATGTTTTATATCATGTTTTGTGCCCTGAAAGTAATTTATGAATGGTTGCTAATGGAAAACACCTTCATTTCCTTCTTCAGCCTTTTTTCAACTCAATCAGGATAACTTTTTGTTCCCAAAACAGTCAAGCTTTACACTTCAGTATCTCTCTTGTTTGTCTGCCAACGACTCTCAAGGATTTTCTATTTTCTTGCATATTTGTGGATAGTTTTAAAATCATTTAAGAACAGTATAGAGATTTCACATTTCATGTTATATTTAAAACCATTAATGTGATTTTGATGATTTTAATGTAAGCTTAAATATTTACAACTTCTGTCATATAATTTAATATTTCCTTTTGGGTAATAAGAGTGCTCTCAGTTTTTCTGGTTATAGTGAAGTTGCAGAAAAATTGTTTGTAAATAATATTTTAAAAAGTTATTTACATAAATTTTGAGTAGTGGGAAGGAAAAGACAAAATATTGATGCATTTTTTAAGTTCTGGTTAAACCCTAGCATGTTGTTTATAAACCTGTACATATCTGTTTATGCTGACTCAAACTATGTATAGGTAAACTTTTTACCATAACTGTATAGGCTTAAATATTTAATCTTACTAATTTTATAATAAAAAATTCTACTTTTTTTACAAAAGTATTTAAATTTTTTGAACACTTTCCATTTACTTGTTTACTATTTTGCTTTAACTGTATGAATTATTCATGCTGTACCTTTCTACTGGAACATCACTGATTTTCTCAGTAGATTGAATCAGTTTTTAATATTATAATTTTTATTGTACATGATTTGCATGGAATTTCCAATTAATTTTCTTCTTGAAATTGAGGTTTATTTGGGCTACAAATGCCCATTTTTTTATTCTCAAATATTTTAGTATTTCACCTTTGTGAAGTAAGAAACCTGATACTTAAAAAAAGTATTTCTTTTGTCTCAATAAATGTCAAATTCATTTTGCATAGATATTGTACTGGATATTACAAATCATACACAGTAGAAACTGATGTTTCAAATAGTGCTGCTCCTATCTGAACATTCTATGTTGTTAACTCCTGACTTCCTGACTGTAATTCAGTCTCCACGCTCATGAAACCGTGGTCCGTCTGTCTATGCATCTCGCTTGCTTAAAATCCATCAGTGGCTCCCTGATCACTCTGTGAGTAAAGTTCAGTCTCCTTGTCAGGTCTATAAAGTCTTAAAATCTTTTCTGATTCCATACCTCACATCACCCATCACAGTGAATACCCTGAGTTTTAGTCATGCTAACTTTTTGAAGCTTCCCAGTTATGTTTTTTCTTTATCTTGTTGGTCTTTCACATTCTGTTTCTCCTAAGTATTGATTTTCTCCGTATCTACCTACCAAAATTATATGCAAGTTTGAACCTCACATGAAATATAATCTCCTTTCAGATCTATTTCCTGGCCTCCAAGAGGGTGTTATTTTTTTTGTCTAAATTCTTGTAGTGTCTTTCATCTTTTTCTATTAATGTGCTTATTATATTGTTATAGTTTTTATATGTGGGATTTTGTATCTGTTATATCTATAAGCTGCCTTTAACTCACTGCTGCTTACCTGTGTGATCAATTTGTGGGAGAAGAGATTTCTTGTTACACAGGCTGATGCAAAAAGAAAAAGTAGGCTTCTACAGGCTTCTACTGACCAAGTCTCTGTTTTCCTTTGAGTAATATTAATGATAACAGTAGCTTCAATGATTTATTGAATACTTACTCTATGGTTATAAATATTGATGAATGCCCAGTATACTGAAACCTATTTACATACATTTGTGAATTAAATTCTGATTTCAAAAATGCCATATCCATTTTGTAGATGAAACTCAGAGATGCAGACATACTCCTGCAAATATATATTATTTAATGACTGAAGCAGTTTTTAATGAAAGACTTAGACATTTATTGAGATAGTTTTCACATAGAAGTATTTTATTTGCTTTTATATATATTAAGTTGTTTAGTCTTACCAGGTGGTAAGAATGTAGGTGTTGGACTGCTGAAGGAATTCACAGGACTCAAATAGCTTATGCTCATAAAAAGGCTGTATCACAGGCAAAGGGCACAGCAACAGTAGGAGAGGGTTGTTCATTGAGAGATCCATCCCTAGAACTCACACAGAGACTTCTTTGTCCTACCACCACTGGGTCATACAGGATGCATTTTATCTCCAGATACAAACTACATCAGCATGTGTGTGTGTGAAACCTGAATTTCCTTTGTTTCACTGAAGCATACGCTGTACATCACTCCAGTAATGATGTTGCTCAAGCCTGCTGCTTACCAGATCCCTGGCATTTTGTTTTAGTAACGGTAGTGTGTCTAGAATTAGTGGGTTCTTGGTCTCACTGACTTCAAGAATGAAGCCGCAGACCCTCGCGGTGAGTGTTACAGTTCTTAAAGGTGATGCGTCTGGAGTTTGTTCCTTCTGATGTTCACAAGTTTGTTGCTTCTTCCTTCTGGTGGGTTCGTGGTCTCGCTGGCTTCAGGAGTGAAGCTGCAGACCTTCATGGTGAGTGTTACAGCTCTTAAGGCAGGATGTCTGGAGTTTTTCATTCCTCCCAGTGGGTTCGTGGTCTCCCTGGCCTCACTCGCTGGCTTCAAGAGTAAAGCTGCAGACCTTCGCAGTGAGTGTTACAGCTCATAAAGGCAATGCGGAACCAAAGAGTGAGCAGCAGCAAGATTTATTGCAAAGAGTGAAAGAACAGTGTGGAAAGGGACCCCAGGGGGTTGCCACTGCTGTCCAGGGCAGCCTACTTTTATTCCCTTATCTGGCCCCATGCACATCCTGCCGATTGGTCCATTTTACAGAGAGTTGATTGGTCTGTTTTACAGAGAGCTAATTGGTCTGTTTTGACAGGGTGCTGATTGGTGCATTTACAAACCTTGAGCTAGACACAGAGTGCTGATTGGTGTATTTACAATCCCTTAGCTGGACATAAAGGTTCTCCAAGTCCCCACCAGATTAGTCAGATACAGAGTGCTGATTGGTGCATTCACAAACCTTGAGCCAGACACAGAGTGCTGATTTGATTGGTGTATTTACAATCCCTTAGCTAGACATAAAGGTTCTCCAAGTCCCCACCAGATTAGCCAGATACAGAGTGCTGATTGGTGCATTCACAAACCTTGAGCCAGACAGAGTGCTGCTTGGTGCATTTACAAACCTTGAGCTAGACACACAGTGCTGATTGGTGTAACTACAATCCCTTAGCCAGACATAAAGGATCTCCAAGTCCCCACTAGACTCAGGAGCCCAGCTGGCTTCACCTAGTGGATCTCTCACTGGGCGGCAGGCGGAGCTGCCTGCCAGTCCCGCGCCCTGCGCCTGCACTCCTCAGCCCTTGGGCGGTTAATGGGAATGGGTGCTGCAGAGCAGGGGGCCGTACTCGTCCGGGAGGCTCTGGCTGCACAGAAGCCCACGGCAGGGGGGTGGCTCAGGCATGGCTGGCTGCAGGTCCCAAGCCCTGCCCCACAGGGAGGCAGCTGAGGCCCCATGAGAATTCGAGCTCTGTGCTGGCCAGCTGGCACTGCTGGGGGACCCGGCACACCCTCTGCAGCTGCTGGCCCAGGTGCTAAGCCCCTCACTACCTGGGGCCGGCTGCACGGGCCGGCCATTCCAAGTGCAGGGCCCACCGATCCCACGCCCACCCGGAAGTCCTGCTGGCCCGCAAGCTCCACGGGCAGCCCGGGTTCCTGCTTGCATCTCAACCTCCACGCCTCTCCCTACACACCTCCCCGCAAGCTGAGGGAGTCGGCTCCGGCCTCAGCCAGCCCAGAAAGGGGCTCCCACAGTGCAGTGGGCTGAAGGGCTCCTCAATAGCGGCCAGAGTGGGCGCCGAGGCCGAGGAGGCGCCAAAAGCTAGCGAGGGCTGCAAGGGCTGCGAGGGCTGCCAGCACGCTGTCGCCTCTCAGTAGGGTTTTTGAGAGACAAGGTATTTCACTCTAACAGACAGACTAAAAGGCAAGAGAGAAAATTATTTTTTTGCTCTCAGACTCTCTAGAAGCAAAGTTATGTTTGATTTTTCCCTTTAAATAGTATATTTGTTAGATCTCTTATTTAGGCAATTATGTCACCTTCTTTTTATCTATCACTTATTTTAACCCAAACTTTCCTCTCCAAAAAGAAATATCGGGTTTGACCATGGAGCTAACCCATTCACTGGAAATAAGAATCTTGCCAATGCTTCTTTCTTGGTTTATTTTCATTAACATGGGATAGGATTAGAAATGTACAAACTTAGTTTAATTAGATTCCATTTGTCTATTTTGGCTTTTGTTGCCATTGCTTTTGGTGTTTTAGACATGAAGTCCTTGCCCACGCCTATGTCCTGAATGGTATTGCCTAGGTTTTCTTGTAGGATTTTAATGGTTTTAGGTCTAACATTTAAGTCTTTAATCCATCTTGAATTAGTTTTTGTATAAGGTGTAAGGAAGGCATCCAGTTTCAGCTTTCTACATATGGCTAGCCTAAAGAGCTTCCGCACAGCAAAAGAAACTACCATTAGAGTGAACAGGCAACCTACAGAATGGGAGAAAATTTTTGCAACCTACTCATCTGACAAAGGACTAATATCCAGCATCTACAATGAGCTCAAACAAATTTACAAGAAAAAAACAAACAACCCCATCAAAAAATGGGCGAAGGACATGAACAGACACTTCTCAAAAGAAGACATTTATGCAACCAAAAAACACATGAAAAAAATGCTCATCATCACTGGCCATCAGAGAAATGCAAATCAAAACCACAGTGAGATACCATCTCACACCAGTTAGAATGGCCATCATTCAAAAGTCAGGAAACAACAGGTTCTGGAGAGGATGTGGAGAAATAGGAACACTTTTACACTATTGGTGGGACTGTAAACTAGTTCAACCATTGTGGAAGTCAGTGTGGCGATTCCTCAGGGATCTCGAACTAGAAATACCATTTGACCCAGCCATCCCATTACTGGGTATATACCCAAAGGACTATAAATCATGTTGCTATAAAGACACATGCACACGTACGTTTACTGCGGCACTATTCACAATAGCAAAGACTTGGGACCAACCCAAATGTCCAACAATGATAGACTGGATTAAGAAAATGTGGCACATATACACCATGGAACACTATGCAGCCATAAAAAATGATGAGTTCATGTCCTTTGTAGGGACATGGATGAAACTGGAAAACATCATTCTCAGTAAACTATCGCAAGGACAAAAAGCCAAACACCGCATGTTCTCACTCATAGGTGGGAATTGAACAATGAGAACTCATGGACACAGGAAGGGGAACATCACACTCCGGGGACTGTTGTGGGGTGGGGAGATGGGGGAGGGACAGCATTAGGAGATATACCTAATGCTAAATGACGAGTTAATGGGTGCAGCAAAACAACATGGCACATGGATACATATGTAACAAACCTGCACATTGTGCACAGGTACCCTAAAACCTAAAGTATAATAATAAAAAAAAAATAATAAGAAATGTACAAACTTACTGGCCTGTTACCTCTACTTGGTAACAAAGCATTTCCACCTGAAGGCCCATTTAGGCCAGGTGAGAGGACGGGACATTCTCGCCTCTGTGATCTCTGTTGCAACTACTCTGTTGTCCCTGATAGCGTAAAAACAGCCATGGGGAATATGTAAACTAGTGAACATGGTCGTGTTCCAGCAAAACTTTATGGACACAAATATGTAAATTTCATATAAATTTTATGAATATTTTAATTATAAAATGATTTTTCTTACTTTAATTTTAAAAAGATGTCAAAATGTAAAAACCAGTATAGTCAGAGCCCTACAAAAATAGGCAGGAGACCACAGTTCCCCATGACTGACATTTGCCAGTCCTTCATCTGGCCCACCAATCCCTTCTGAATTCATTTAAATTAAAAACTATAGACAGTAACTTCTGTTTAAATATGAGTGATGCTTCAAGAACTGTTCATTTTAAACTGGACTCAGAAATTACGGGGTAAGGCAGAAAAGAAGAAAATTGTGATGTGTTTGAAAAGACTTGTAGATAAGTGCTGGTTTCATCCCCAAATCGTTCTTACCTCTACCACTCTATCTAGGAAATTTATCTAATAGTAAATCATCTTTGGTTTCTCCCATGTTTAACTTTTTATTTTAGTTTTATGTTTTACTTTTATTTTAGATTCGGGAGCACAGGTGCAGGTTTGCTGTATAGGTAAATTGTGTGTCAGAGGGGTTTAGTGTGCAAATTATTTTGTCACTTAGGTAATAAGCATAGTACTCAAAAGGTGGCTTGTTAAATCTTCACTTTCCTCCCATTCTCCACCCTCAAGTATCTGTTGTTCTCTTCTTTGTATCCATATGTACTCATTGTTTAGCTTTCACTTATAAGTGACAACATATGGTATTTGGTTTCCTGTTCCTGTGTTAGTTTGCTTAGATAATGGCCTCCAGCTTCATCTATGTTCCTGCAAAGGACATTATCTCACTATATTTTACAGCTGCACAGTATTCCATGGTAAATGTGTACCACATTTTAAAAATCCAATCTACCATTGATGGACATTTAGATTCAATCTCCAAGCTAAGCAAAAATGAGTTCCAAAATTGAATCAGTAATTAAAAGCCTACCAACCAGCAAAAGCCCGGGACCAGATGTATTCACAGGCAAATTCTACCAGATATGAAAGGAGAGCTGATATCATTCCTACTGAAACTATTCCACAAAATTGAGGAGGAGGGACTCCTTCCTAAATCATTCTGTGAGGCCAGCATCATCCTAATGCCAAAACCTGGCAAAGACACAGCTGAAAAGAAAACTTCTGATCAATATCCTTGATGAACATAGATGCAAAAATAGTCAACAAAATCTGATCAAACTGAATCTGGCAGCATGTCAAAATGCTAATACACCACAATCAAGTAGGCCTTATTCCTGTGGTGAAAGGTTGGCTCAACAAACATGAATCAATAAATGTTATTCATCACATAAACCAGAACTAAAAACAAAACCACATGATTATCTCATGTTTAATTTTAATGCACAACTTGAAAACAAGTAAACCAGCTCTTTCATCCTTTATTACTGACCTACCTGCCCCAGTCTTTTTTTTTTTTTGGCAGGTATTTCAATTAATGATTTCAAATATTTCCACTACTCTGCAGAAGATAAAGGATATGATATATATATTCGATGTGGTGTTTATTTGCCCATTGTTGCATATCATGTGCTGTAAAATAGCTTCCTTGATCAGAAGAATGTAACTTGGTGGGCAAAAACAATTCAAATTATTTAATTTTCATACGTTAGATTTAACTTCCATGAAAAAAACCAAGTCTCAAATATGTTTCAGTGGCCTTCAAAGCTTGCTTAAATCTTCCTGGTGTTAAGAACAAACATCAAATACAATCTATTTACTAGCTGTATGCTGGGCCATCACCCCAGTGGATATGTCCTAATGAATTTTTAAATCTTACCTATCTTGCTAAGAAACTGGACCATTATGGTAAACAATTTATACCTTTTCTGGTGCTTCTGTTGGTTTAGGTCCTTCTGTGACCATTCCTTTCATGTATATAAGTAGTTACTTCTAGGTAATGAACCGAAATATCTATTTGTTGACTCCAGTCGCTTTCCAATCCTGATAGAGTTTTATTTTGGTGGGCATCAACTTGTCCCAGTTTGATTAGTCTTTTTAATTCCCATAAAAGTAGTATCTCAGGCAAGAAGTGCTTGAATCAACTATTTTTGCATTAATTAATCACTGGTCATGAATTGGTATCAACCCACGTGATCTGGCCTTTTATGTCCTCAATGTCTTCCATAATAGCTGAGAAAACACATTAAAGTTTACCCCACTGAACTCCTTTAGTCTTATATTTTTCCATGAGGATCTGACACAACTTTCCAGGTAGAGTGGTAACCATTTATTTATGAACTGCCATCAGAAAGACAGGATGATCATCTAGCCTCTGGCAGCAGGTGTTCTAATGGAGAATCCCTTTAAACTCTTCCGTCAACAGCCTAAGACAGAGCTTCAGCAGTCTCTAGAGTGAGTCCCAGAAAAAGAGGAGGTATTTACTCTTGAATATGACCAAGGCCATTACTGTACCTTCTTGTAGAATTTTCCTTCATATAAAATTTCCATTTAATAATGGAACTCTTTTGGGTATGCTCTTTTATTGGTGTGTTTTTCAGACAAAACCCTGACACTTTGGACATTTCAAAAGTTAAAATAATTGTATATCCTTCAATTATTGGAACCATTTCAATCAACGCCCTATACCATGCCAAATGACAGGTAATTCGTTCCTTATTTTTTTCCTTCATTGTTCTTGCTAGAAATATATCATTTATTCTTCTCAAAGAACTAACTTTGGTTTTATTCATTCTTTGAGAAGATTAAGAAAACAGTTTTTTTCTATATTGCACTTGCTTCATTGATTTCTACACTAATATTCATGATTTCCTACCTTCTTAAGTTGGAACTTAGGTTAGTGTTTTGAGATATTTCTTCTTTTCTAATATACCATTTAATGACATCTCACAATTCTATGGGGCATAGAATTTTGGTGGGGTTCAAATGGATAATTCTTTTGTTTTCTGTGTATTAATGGAGGCATTCATTGTTACTCATCTGGTTAATACTCTGGGGTGGAGGGTTCAATATGTCTTCAGTCACATATTTGGTGCTTTGCCAGCAACAAGTGAATTTGGGGTTCAGGTGACTCCTGTCACTCTCAGGGCCTCTCTACAGGGTACCCCGAATTCTCTCATGCTGATTAGAAGCTACAAGACACCAAGGCAGAAGCTGCTATTTTTTAAAAACTTACATCCGTAACTGGCATAGAGATACTTATACCATATCCTATTGGTCAGAAAAGTCATGGGCTAGCACAAGTTTAAGATGATGGGGAAATAGGTCACTTAATCAGAGGATTTTCAAATTATTTGTGGACATCTTTAATCTGCAAAACATAGTAACTATGATACATTACATACTAATATTTTAATTTATCTCCACTCTGAGGTATGTATGTGTCATAAAAATAATTGTATTTAAGAATGTACTCCATTATGATTACTTACCTAGTTAATCTTTATTGATGTCATCAAATGTAACCAAGTCTTAACTATTTTAGAAATCATATTTAAATTTAAGTTTTCAAAGTTTAATTGTATTTCTAATGAAAGAGTAATGTTTTATTTCTCTACCTAGGTAGCACTCACCCATGTTTTTGAGTTTTCTGCATGTTTCCTTAAGAAAAGTTTTAAAAACAAGTCTGTGATATTTTCTCTAATTTCACAGAAGACTGATAATTTGACCCTTGTTAAAATTCTTGCAAGAGAATCTTTAGGTGTACACCAGATTGAAGATAAATAAGAATCTGAGTTAAGGTGTCCAAATCACATTTTTTAGGGTTTTCATCTAAAATAAGTATAATAAATAAATGGATTTCATAAGATGCAGCAGGTGAGGGAGCTCATCAACTAATAAAGGAAAGGAAATGGAAGAACTTCAGAGATCACAGACACTCATTGAGTCATCTCCCTTAAACATGTGAATTCAAGGTGAAGGTTAGGATAATCAGACACTACACATAAGAGTCACAATTCTCACTATGCTGTTGACATTATTGCTGTGTTAAATAATTTTCAACAGTTAACATAATGATAGGTAAAAATGTGAATTGCTAGTTCTGAAAGCAAGATCACTGCTGTTAGCTTAGCAGTGTAGGAGTGGCAGATTGGTATCAGAAGTGGACGCTGAGCTTCTTTCCTTCTTCATGATATGGTAAAGGCACCATGAAATTTAAGGAGGATAGGATGAAGGGTCTGACAAACGTTTATTGCTAGGGTGTTACCAATCCACTCTATGTCTGAAGGGAAAATCCTCAGAGGAAGATTATCTGGAATGAATCATAGGAGTGTAGTTTGGATTATATGACTTTGACTCAAGAGTTTGTTATATATATATATTTAGAATATGATAGAAAATGGTGGAGAAATGACTAGAAATACATTTTCTTGGTTGCTGCTAACAAGTTTGGTGATATTAAAACATCTCATGGTGGAAAGTAAAGCAAATGAACAATCAACCCCAGCAATATTGAGATAAATATCTGAACCAAATATAATTGGCTTCATGTGTGACAAAGGTTTTGATGGAGACTTGGGGAGATACAGGTTAAATCATGGCACTCCTTCACTCTGACCCTTCATCAACAGATCCTACCTTCCAAGCGCCAGGATTTAAAGACCAGATGACTATGAATACTAGAGAAGTAACATTAAATATGTGGTCTGTTTTGCAAAACAGAAAAGTGTTGGTGCCTGCCAGGTTAATCTTTCCACAGATTCCTTGAAATAAATGCTTTGTAATTTGGTAGTGAATTCAATTACCAGCTTATAGTCAGACTTTGGAAAAGGGCTGTCTTCACTTGGTCTTAGTTGTTCTTGATAATGAAAATTTTATAATCGGTCAAACCAGCATCTCTAGCGAATATTAAGTAATACCAAATCTTGGGAAGATAGTGAGAGATTTTAATTGCTTAAAAATGTTAAGTGGTAAGATGATGTATTAGTGTTTTCCAGAGAAACAGAATGTATAGTGTGAGGTGCGTATAGATAGGTGAGATAGAGAGAGATTTGTTTTATGCAATTGGTTTACTTGATTTGTGAGTATAAGCAAGTCCAAAATTCATAGGGCAGGCTAATAGAGTAGAAACTCAGACAAAGGTTAATGTTACAGTCTTGAGGTAGAATTTCTTCTTTGGGAAGCCTAAGTTTTGACTCTAACTGCTTCAATTGATTGAATATGACCCACCCATATTATCAAGGGTAATCTTTACTTAGAGGCAACTTATTGTAGATGTTATTAACTCCATCTATAAAATACCTTGTTCACAGCAACACTTAGATTAATATTTGATTAAATAACTTGGATTGATAGCCTAGCTAAGCTGACACATAAAACTCACCATTGCAGATGCTAATTCTCACCAAAACACAAATGATTTTGATTAATTATGTGGCTATGCATAGTTGCGAGAAGGCTAACATGAACTCCCAGGCTATGACTGTTAGGAGTTGGCATTTCAAGATACCTGGGGTTAACACTTAGATGTAATTTTTTTTTCACTTATCAAGAATATACTATATAGTACCAAATAGCTGGAAGGAGGATATTCAGTGTTCCCAACAGAAAGAAATGATAAATGTTTGAGATAATGGAGATGCTAATTACTCTGACTACTATACATTATATATATGTGTGTGTGTGTATATACACACACACACACACACACATTACTATGCACCCCATAAATATGTATGGTTATTATTTGTGAATTTTTTCAAAGGGGGATTAAAAGACAGTTCCTTGTTCGTTACTGAACTTTGATGAAGATAGCCCTCACCATTGTGGGTAATAAATCTAAAACTCAAAATGCCTATTATTTCATAGGTAATATCAGACAAGCATTCCAATTAGCATGGAACAGTTTAGAAAAACTAATAATATGGAAATGACACATGCAGCAGTCCTCCACTGGTGGTTGCTCTTGGTGTATGTTACATTCATAAGCAGTTTGCAGCCAGCATTTTTGACCAATGATATAATCCACAAAAGAACTTCTAGCTCCTTTTTTGAAATGGTCTAAACTCTGTGATTCTTTTTCTCCTTGTGCAAAGCAATCTGCCTGTTTTTCTGATAGCACATCCCAATTTGAGTGAAGCAATCACCTTGTAGATAATAAAATCTGGATTACAAGGCAAGATTCGTGGTAAATAACGTTGAAGGCAATATATCTGGAAGTTCTGAAAGAATTGAGTGGTTATCCCAAAGGCAATGCTTAGATATGTACAGACACATGGATTACGGCAAATGCTATGAATGGTCAGATCATACATACTTCCAACCCCGTAAACTGTTTCTGTTTTGCCAGATCCATTTCTACCAATTTAGAATTACAGCTGTAGATTTTGCCACAAGAAGTCATTGCAGCTGAAAACATTACTTCAAGTCCTCTGAATTTAAGTGTACATTACTAAAGGGACAATGGGCTGAGGAATGATTATTTCTCTCACTAAACTAAGACTGCCTAGATGCTGCCCCCGACTAGTGGTAGAGATACTCCTGCCATATTTTATATTTGTAACTGTACTTTTTCTTATTGGGAATGTTCATAGAGGGAAGTTGTGGAAAGGCTATTGATGCAAGGGGCTATTGCTGCACTCTATGGGTGGGTATTATAGCTCACTTATGGACTTCCATCCAGAGATACTAAGCTTGGTTAAGATAGATAGTAAACAGAAAATGGCAAAAAGTGTGACCAATGATGAGGGAATGCATGTATGTGAGAGAATATCCCAGAGAAATAGAATAATACTCTAGGCTCCTTCTTTCTGATGTGGTACTGAGGTATGGCAGATGCTGGGGGAATATATGGGGCCAGTATTACCCTGATGCCAAAATTAAACAAAGATACATCCAAAAAAGAGAAAGAAAATTACAGGTTAAAATCTCTAATAAATATCAATGCAAAAATACTCAACAAAATACTAGCAAACTGAATTCAGCAATACATTAGAAAGATCATTCATCATGACGAAATGGGATTTACCTGTGGGATGCAAGGATGGTGCAATATACACAAGTCAATCAATGTGATACATCATATTAACAGAATGAAGGATAAAAACCATATGATCATTTCAGTTGATGCTGAAAAAGCATTCGATAAAATTCAATATCCTTCATGATGAAAACCCTCAAATACTGGGGATAGAAGAACACACCTCAAAGTAACAAAGGCTGTATTCAACAGATACACAGTTAGTATCATACTGAATGGAGAAAAACTGAAATCCTTTCCTCAAAGGACTGGAACATGACAAGGATGCCCACTGTTACCATAGTTATTCAACATAATACAGGAAGTCCTAGCTACAGCAATCAGACATGAGAAGGATACAAAGGGCATCCAAATTGGGAAGGAAGAAACCAAGTTATCCTTGTTTGCAGACGATATGATCTTATATTTGGAAAAACCTAAAGACTCAACCAGAAAACTATTAGAACTGATAAATTTGGTAAATTTGCTGGGTATGAAATCAACATACAAAAATCAGTAGCATTTCTATACGTCAGCAATGAACAATGTGAAAAAGAAATCAAGAAAGTAGTCCCATTTACAGTAGCCACACACAAAGTTAAATACCTAGGAATTAAACAAAGAAGTTAAAGAGCTCTATAATGAAAACTATAAAAGACTGATGAGAGAAATTGAAAAGGATACAAAAAGATGGAAAGATATTTTATGTTTATGGATTGGAAGAATCAACATTGTTAAAATGTCCATACTACCTAGAGCAATCTACAGATTCAGTGCAATCACTGTCAAAATACCAATAACATTCTTCAGAGACGTAGGAAAAAACAATTCTAAAATTTATGTGGAACCACAAAAGACCCAGAATAGCCAAAGCTATCCTAAGCAATAAGAACAAAACTAGAGGAATCATATTACCTGACTTCAAATTATACTGCATAACTATAGTAATCAAAACAGCATAATAGTGGCATAAAAACAGACACATAGACCAATGGAACAGAATAGAGAACACAGAAATAAATCCACACACCTACAGTGAACTGACTTCTGACAAAAGTGCCAAGAACGTACACTGGGGAAAAGACTGTCTTTCAATAAATGGTGCTGGGAAAACAGGATGTCCATACGCAGAAGAATGTAACTAGACCCCTATGTCTCACCATATAAAAAAAAATCAAAGTGGATTACAGACTTAAATCTAAGACCTCAAACTATGAAACTACTACAAGAAAACATTGCAGAGAATCTCCAGGACATAGGCCTGTTCAAAAATTTTGGGGGCAATATCCCATAAGCACAGGAAACCTAAACAAAAATGAACAAATGGGGTTACACAAAGAAAAAATCTTCTTCTGCACAGTAAAATAAACAACAAAGAGAAGCGACAACCCACAGAATGGGAGAAAATATTTGTAAAGTACCCATCTGACAGGGCATGAATAACTGCAATATATAAGGAGCTCAAACAACTCTGTAGGAAAGATTCTAATAATCCAATTAAAAATGTGCAAAAGATTTGAATAGACATTTCTCAAAGGAAGTCATATAAATGGCAAACAAGCATGTGAAAAGGTGCTCACCATCATTGATTATCAGAGAAATGCAAATCAAAACTACAATGTGATATCATCTAACTCCAATTAATATGGCTTATATCCAAAAACCAAGCTTATATCCAAACACCAGTAATAAATGCTTGGGAGGATGTGGAGAAAAGGGAACACTTGTACACTGTTGGTGGGAATGCAAGTTAGCATAATCACTATGGAGAACAGTTTGGAGGTTCCTCAGAAAACTAAACATTGAGCTACCATATGATCCAGCAATCCTACTGCAGGGCATATACCCAAAAGAAAGGAAATCAGTATATGGAAGAGACATCTGCATCCCTATGTTTGTTGCTGCACTGTTTACAATAGCTAAGATTTGTAAGCAGCCTAAATGTCCATCAACAGATGAATGGATCAAGAAAATGTGGTACGTATATACAATGGAGTAGTATTCCGCCATAAAAAAGAATGAGATCCAGTTATTTATAACAACATGGATGGAACTGGAGATCATCATGTTAAGTGAAATAAGTCAGGCACAGAAAGACAAACATCACATATTCTCACTTATTTGTGGGATCTAAAAATAAGAGCAATTGAACTTACGGACATAGAAAGTAGATGAATGGTTACCAGAGGCAAGGGGCTAGTGGTGGGAGGCAGTGGTTGGGGGTGTCAGGGAGGAGGTGGGTACCTATTTTCAATAGGTACAAATAAATAATTAGAAGAATGAATAAGACCTACTAATTGATAGCACAATAAGGTGACTATAGTCAACAATAATTTAATAGTATACCTTAAATATAACTTAAAGAGTGTAATTGGGTTGTTTGTAACTCAAAGGATAATGCTTGAGGGGATGGATACCCTATTCTCCATGATGTGCTTATTTCACATTGCATGCCTGTATCAAAATATCTCATACACCCCATAAATATATACACCTACTGTGTACCCACAAAATTAAAAATAAATAAATAAATAAAATAACTGTAAAATAGAAGAAACCTCAAAGTGATAAAGTCAAAATGTCTTGTTTATCCTGCCAGTCTCCCCTCTGTTTTCTTCCCTTATTGTTAACAACATACTCTCTACATATTTTTGTATTCTGAATTTTGTGTTTGCATTGTATCTTCAAATAAGTTATAATTAACTTGATATCAAGCAATTGTATTTTCAAATTCAAAATGTGCTTCCTATCTAGATAAAAGCATATAATGATTCTTAATGGGTGTGTTAAAACAATTTAGGCATAAATTAATGAACTAATAAATGGGGGTGTTGTTTTATTTTCTTTTTGAGACAGGGACTTGCTGTGTCGCTGGGTTGGAGTGCAGTGGCACAATTGTCCCACCTCATCCTCCTCTTGTAGCTGGGACTACAGGCATGCACCGCCACGCCCAGCTAATTAGTTTTCTTTGTTTTTATAGACAGGATCTTGCTATGATTCCCAGGCTGATCACAAACTCCTGACCTCAAGCAACCCTTTCACCTCAGCATCCCAAAGTGCTGGGATTACAGGATGATCCACTATGTCTGACCCATAAATAGGTATTTTGCTTGATAAGTATCACACTAAGTATATTATATTTACATTTTAATATAACAACCATTCTATTTTCCCTAAGATTTCCTTTTCGGTCATTTTTATTTTCCTGCCTAAAGATTTGTAAGATTTGTTCATTAGTCTTATAATTAAAAAACAACTGGCTGGATTATGTTTCTGTGAGATTTTATCTCTCGCTGTGCCTGGAACCACATTAAGCTATACACTAGGAATAATTGTTTAGAAAGAAATGTAAGAATATTTTGATGATTGTACTTACTGCAATTGTTCTGGTTTCTTCCCTAGACTTAGATTTTTATGGTTTATCCTCCAGATTAATAATCTCTGTAATCATTCATTTCTCTATGGTTTCCCTTTGAAAACCCACTACACCAAATTTCTTATCTATCACACCAATTCACTTTGCTAGGTGCATACTCTACTCTTTAATAACCCCACTGATGCTTTTATATCACATTTTATTTTCATCTTCCTGATGATATTGCTTGTTGCTCCTACAATTGTGGTTTCCTGCCATTTATTTTTGTGCCATTTTAGGAAACTAAGGCAATCGTATTAGTCTGTTCTGATGCTGCTAATAAAGACATACCTGAGACTAGGTAATTTATTAAAACAGGAGGTTTAATTGACTCACAGTTCCACATGGCTGGGGAGGCCTCACAATCATGGTGGAAGGTAAATGAGGAGCAAAGTCACATCTTACATGGTGACAGGCAAGAGGGCTTGTGCAGGGGAACTCCCATTTATAAAACCATCAGATCTTGTGAGACTTATTCACTACCATGAGAACAATATGGGGAAACAGTCCCCATGATTCAGTTATCTCCACATGGCCCTGCCTTAACATGTGGTAAGATTTGAGCAGAGACACAGAGTCAAACTATATCATTCCATCCTGGCCCTTCCCAAATCTCATGTCCTCACATTTCAGAACCAATAATGCCTTCCCAAAAGCCTCTCAAAGTCTTAATTCATTTCAGAATTAACTCAAAAGTCCACAGTCCCAAGTCTCATCTGAGACAAGGCAAGTCCCTTTGTAAAATCAAAAGCAAATTAGTTATTTCCTAGATACAATGGTACAGACAATGGTGCCGACAATGGGTAAGTAAATCTGTTCCAAATGGCAGAAATTGGCCAAAACAAAGGGGCTACAGGTCTCACGCAAGTACAAAATCCAGCAGGGCAGTCAAATCTTAAAGCTCAACAATGATCTCATTTGATTCCATGTCTCACATCCAGGTCATGCTGATGCAACAGGTGGATTCCCATGGTCTTAGGCAACTCCACCCCTGTGGCTTTGCAGGGTACAGCCTTTTTTTCTTTCAGGTTTTCTTGTTGTTGCCATAATTATTGTGGCTTATATTTTTTGAATTGTGTTGCTTCAAGTTCATAGTACTTGGGGGACAAAATTCTGGAAGTATAACTATGTTACTGGCTTGAGGGGTTTTTAGTGTATTCATTTTGATTCTGGTATAAGGGAAGAGGAGAATAAGGTAAAAATGGAAAAGCACTGGGTTATGGAAATGGCTGAAGTTTCGTTAATTTCTTTCTTGCTTGCTACGAATACTGATAAAATATAAGTAAGAATAATAATCAGAGAAAGAACTTCTCAGTGTTAACCAGCTATGTGTTCTATCAGGAAAAATTTCATGTTTTCAAGTAGGATTTAATAGTTTGTGGTTTTTTGAAACAGTGTTTTCAGAACTGTTTGAAAACTCTTTACCTCAGTGTTAATAATGTGAAAATGATTACCGGTGTTAAGCTGAGATGCCATATTTCATATGTGCGCATAAATGGATGTCATTCTTGAAGACTCATTGTATCCATTAACAAATTGAAGACTCTGAATATTCTTGGTTTTTTCTTTTTCTCTTTTTCTTTTCTTCTTCTTCTTTTTTATTTATTTATTTATTTATTTTATTTTTATTTTTTTATTTTTTTATTTTTGGAGACGGAGTCTTGCTCTGTCGCCCAGGCTGGAGGGCAATGGCGCAATCTCCACTCACCGCAACCTCTGCCTCCCGGGTTCAAGTGATTCTCCTGCCTCACCCTCCTGAGTAGCTGGGATTATAGGCATATGCCAGCATGCCTGGCTAATTTTTGTATTTTTTGTAGAGATGGGGTTCACCATGTTGGTCAGGCTGATCTCGAACTCCTGACCTCGTGATCTGCCTGCCTCGGCCTTCCAAAGTGCTAGGACTACAGGCGTGAGCCACCACCCCAGGCCGACATTCCTGTTTTAAAAAAGAAACTTGGTCATTGTTTACATGGAATTTTCTAAGCTTATACACTTATATATTAAGATCTGAAAGGCAAACATTCAGCAGAATAGCTGTTTGTGAACACAGTTCTGGGGTAATAACCCATAAAAATTCTAGTATAAAAAAGCAAATATCAAACTTATTACTCTGATTTTCTCATGATCTAGAATTTTAAGAACTTACGTATGCATCTTGGTGGTTCTGACCACTCTCCATTACTACATGTTACATAATTAGAACCCTGAAGTTCATAGTAGGACTGGCATTGGTACTCAACTCTTGACTGTGGCACATATACTTTTAGTAGAAAGGATGTGGTATCTCCATTGCTAATAGGTGGAGGAGGCCCACACTTTTCTGAAGAATCTGAAAAAAAAAATACTTTCTATGTGGGGAAAAATCAACAGTCTTATTGGGAACTTTCTAAATAAAGCTTTTTATATACTCTTAACTGTATTTTATTTGATTTCTTAGGAAGACATTTGTATTTTCAACCTTGTTTTTTTTTTTAAAGTCTCAAGATAATTCACACTCACAGGAGGACTACATATATATGTACATATATGTACACACATATATGTGTATATATACATATGTAGGTGTCTATTATTTTATTTAAAATATTTGAATAAAATACTTACTATAACATGTTGGCAAATGGGACCACCCATCTTCACCACACACTATGGAACCTGTGGTGTTTCCATAACTGCTTTCATATCCATCATAGCATTCGTAGTCCAATGTGTCATGGAGCTTAAACCACATGCCATTACTCTTGGCTCTGGAATTCTCAAAAACAGGCATATCACAAAATTCTGAAACAAAATAAAATTGAGGATTGCTTTTCTATGCCATACGATGCACAACTCAACTAAGAAAGTCCTACTGTAGGGATAAAATTTACCAATCAGTGTGTGCTAATAAATTGAGTACTATTAAAAATAGTCTGACAATCAGTGCTTCTTGTGCTATAATAGTTAACTACGATAGTTAAATATATTTCTCTCTGTATATTCTTTCTCATCATTCAAATCCTGTGAAAATATATTAGAAACATTTGGTCAGATCTATTTTTATTTGTGAAAAATCTCATTGTCTGTTATTAAAGTCTATTATTATGATGGTATAATATATCATTTTAAAGATGATAAAATTTTGTGAATTTAAAAGTTAATGTAACCATTTATGTAGTTATGTAATGATTTACTAACAGTAAGGGTGTATATGTTAGATAAAAATTATATTAATTGGATATAAGTTTTATAAAAATTTATGAAGCATCTTGTCTTTTATTTTACAAGTTTTAAAGTAGATCATTTGTCAAAGCTGAGTAAAATTGAAGTATACACCTTTTTCTTTACACAGAGCCCATGATAAGCATAGAAATTGAAAACAGTATTCTAGAAATGTAGGAATTGATATAGCCCCCAAAACTCATGGTAACATTGAGATAATCACTTTGTAAGTGTATCTTTCTTTTTTCTCACTTAGCTTAATAATTTTGAGAGTCATCCATGTTGTATTATGTATCAAGGTTCCATATTATCTCATGGCTAAAAATAGTTGCATTGTACCCTTGAAAATGAAGTGGATTTGGGAGTATGTAAATTATACAACAGTATCTGGGTTAAAAATACATTAAGCAATTTATCTTTAAAAATCTTTGTGAATATATAAAGAGGAAAGAAAAAAATCAACTTTTGCCACTGAAAGATTTCTTTTGTTCATTATGCAATCTCTTTATCATAATAAGTAAAGGTCAAGCATGTTCAGAGAACTTTACATGTAAGGAATCCATTGGCAACTATGAGGTTTGTAAACATTGAGCCCACCCACCTACCCTTTTCCTTTACTTGTTTTCTCTGTAGTAAACAATAGGGTGGAGATAATTTTTTGATTGGATATCCTCAGTAGCATCATTGATACAAATTATTAAGGTCTGATTCTCCTGATGCTAGCAGAAATTCATAATTAAGCACTCATTTCTCCCCCAACATGTACAACTTTTCTGAGTGTAAGCAAGGAATACAATAAAAGCAGTTGATAATTTTGAAATACAAAGAAAGGGAAAACAACAAAGTTTTTATTGGCAACTAACACATTTTGCTGATATTCTCATGCAGCTCCCTAAATAGTCTGTACATGATAAGATTGCTTTTATGTAAAGGCAGATTGAGTTGTAAGAGATGAAATGATCATCTTCCCAAGTAGCCATTACTCTAAACATGCAAAAGACTTAATTTGGCACAGAATGTTAAATGGTTTTAGAAGTATTTGTATCTCTTTACTCCTAAAAGTGTTTTATATATTTTTAAGTAAAACACTATCATCTCAAAGAGAGGAACGAAGTTGACAGAAACTGAATGGGAATATGTAAATCACTTACTAATGCAAATTGGTTGTGCTGACCATCCATTTTGCAAACATGTAATTGATCCTGAAGAATTTCCATCTGCTGTTGCATATCCTGGTTTACATTTATATTGTATTTCTTTATTTAAAATATAAATAGAGGAAGATTCAGAAATAAATCCATTTTCAATTTCTATATCTGATTGTGAGCATGTTCCTAAAATAGATAAAGTAGAGAAAAAAATAAATATTTGTTGAATACTTCTTTTATAGGAGGGAAGAAGTAAAAACATGGCAATATGGCAAAACAATGAAACATTTGTTAATGAGTTGAAAACAGCAAAACTGGAAGTTTCCTAGACATCCGTGTTCTTAAAAGAAACCAGAAATTTCTAAAGAAAATGTTGAAAACACAGGGAAGGGCAGAATAAAAGCAAAGAATCCTTGAGACTGTCAACAGAGCTCTGTCAGGCCTTGAGGAATGCTGATCTAGCAGACTCTCAAGTCCCTAATGGTATTTTGGAAGACTTTCTGGCTACTTTGCAACAACCTGAGTATTTTTGGTACTATTAAGGGGTCTTAAACCTCATTAAGTCAAATGCCATTTCCCAAGCAAAGATACGGCACACACTGCTACCATAGGCAAGAAAGTAATTTTGTAAATCCTTTGTCTACAAGAATTTAAAATGGTTGTCATCTTAAGTAGGTGCTTAAACCCATATAGACGTGGTGTTTGAGAGGTGTGTGGAAATGTAAGCAGAAAAAAAAAGTAAACAAGATAGCCAAAATAAGTTCTAATATATTAGCAATGTATTTGTTCTTTATATATTAGTAATGTATGTGTTCTATACATTACTAATGGGTATATGTATAAGGTAGTATTTATTTTACTAATGTATATGTTCTAAGATGTTAGTAATGTATATGTTCTTTTCTAATTAGTAATTAGAAAACAAATGTAAATGGACCAATTTACTATCTGAAAGAAAAAGAAGTCAAGTTAAAGATGATAGACATGTATACTATAGCATTTGTCATAATCATGAGTTTTCTGATCTATTCTTGTGTACTTTCCTATTAATCTCCTCCAGCCTCTAAACTACAGTGTTCACTTTCTCCTGTAAACAATTTTATTTTCAATACCTATAAAGTGTTTGACCCACAACAATATTTATTAGGTGGATTAGTGATAGAGTTGGTGCCTATGGTAGGAGAAAAAGAGACTTTTCTTTCAGAGACTTAGGCCTCTTGTTGAGGACAGTTGCTCCTACAAAGGGGTAAGAAGATTCCCATTGTCTTTCATCTCAGTTATATCATAATATTCATATGGTTTCTATAATGGAATGTTTGGTAAATTGCAAGCAATACACACAAACAACTTTCAGAGACCCCTTTACCTAAAAAAGTGAAAGTCAGCTATAACTGAAGATGAGCCTTAATTTGAAGCAACAGAACACTAACTATAAAAATACATATAATTGTGAGAGATGTAGCAGTGACCTTTGGGCAAGCATTATATTTAGTTTTTAATTAATGCTATAATTTTATAATCTACTTAAATCAATGCATTTAGCATGATCTCAATATAAATACTGAAGCAGTGTTACTTTTTAACCTGTAGTCTATTTATATTTTGCTATTCATGACTTATATTTCTATTGTTACTTGACTATTAAGTGACAGAATCCACTCATTATCCAGAAATTATAAATGTATTCAGACACGTTTGGAACTGAAAACTAGCTAGGCTTCTATTTAAAAGTAAAAAAGACATATACTCAGCTTGAGAGTTGATACACAAAATTTTCCAGTTAAAGGTCTAGATCTTAGACAGTTAAGGACATACTGGGGTCTCAAACAAGTGGACTAACTGCCACGAATGCATCTGGGAGGAGGAGACCGTTCATCCTCTGTACACGGAACTGCGGTCTGCACATTTGGAAGACCGTAGCCAGGATATGCTCAGCGTTTACAGATTGACCCTGTAAATATGTTCCTTCATATTTTGTGTTATATCCATTCTCCAAATAACTGAGAATACATTGTCTTAAAGACCATATAATGATTAAAAAGTAAATCAGAAACATGAATTTGATCAAAATAGTATATTAAAATAATTTTTAGAATATTTAAATAAAACTGCGTCAATACTCAAAAATAATGTATCACTGAAGGAAAACTAAAGCTACTACTAAATGTTTGTACAAAAAAGTCAGTATTCAATGTTACTTATCTTTAGTTTTTAATGATAAAATATGTTTAAATTATATAGATATTCTCATAAAGTTCCTATATTTATTTCTCATGTGATTTTCATGAAGATCTCATAACAGAAAAGATCCAGTTTGGTTTTTTTGCATGAACAACTCTTCCCTTGGTGCCACTTCTGTCATATAAGACAATGTAATCATTTATTGGCTCTTCCCTCTCCATTCTTTGCAAGTTTTACGCACATATTGTTGTAAAGAGGTTTACTTACTGAGGCATGGGACTGTTGGCGACCACCCATCTTGTGTGCAATGAATGTAATCCCAGTAACTTCCCGAAGGAGTCACAAAATTTCCGTCACAGTAATAGGAATAAGATTGTCCTGCAGCCACTGGAAAGTATGGTCTACGCCTACTCTCATAATATAGACCTCCATGTTCAATTTCTGGAAACTCACAAGGTTTCATTACTTGTAACAAAAAACAAAAATAGTATAAATAATGTTTCACTGTAACAGACAATGATATAAGAGATGACTGTTTTGATTATGTTACCTTCCACATAATGGTTTTTTTTTATCTTTCTTTCTTTTTATTTTATGGGACGGAATTTCGCTCTGTCTCCCAGGCTGGAGTGCAGTGGCGTGATCTCGGCTCACTGCAACCTCCATCTCCCAGTTCAAGTGATTCTCCTGCCTCTGCCTCCCGAGTAGCTGGTACTATGGGCACACACCAGCACACTTGTCTAATTTTTGTAATTTTAGTAGACACAGGGTTTACCATATTGGTCAGGCAGGTCTCGAACTCCTGATCTCAGGTGATCCACCCGCTTTGGCTTCCCAAAGTGCTGGGATTACAGGCATGAGCCACCACGCCTGGCTGGTTTTCTTTTTGATATTTTTTAAATTTTTATAGTTACTTTTTAAGTTCCAGGATACATGTGTAGGATGTGATGGTTTGTTACGTAGGTAAATGTGTGCCATGGTGGTTTGCTCCACCTATCAACCCATACCTTAGGCACTGAGCCCAATTCTTGCACGGTAATCTTTTCATTTTTGATGATATCATTCACTCCTCTTCTCTCCTTTTGACGCAAGTATTCCTCACTCAAGTCTAGCCCTTATTAACATTAGTATTTCTTTAGAAACTTCCCCAAGTCGTACTTTAATCCATCTTTCAAGCACTTACATAAATACATTTCTTAACATAGTACATAACACTTCTGAAATCCAAGAATTTTTAAGAGCTCTTCGATACATTCAGGGACTATTTACAATTCAAAAATAAATATTATTTGAGCACTAAATACTCCTCCAAACATATTTTCTAACACTTTCTAAAGTAGATACAGAAGTGAACACATAAATAGGGGACGATAATTAAGGTTTAGCCCATCGTAGGATCAGCCAAGATATCAGCATCATCAGTCAATATGAAAGGTAAAAGGTAGCGTAGCATCATAATAAAGGAAGTGAGTCACATCACAGAAGAGAATTGCTTGTATCATCCTATACTTGGGAACTTGAGCACTTGAAAAACTCATGAGTTTACAGTTTAAGAGCTGTGATAGGAATAGCTTATCTGACATGCAAGACCTGATGGGTATCCCAGGGCCCTACCTCATAGGCTAGTAGAAACTTGTGGCAAACTTTCTTTTAGGTTTTCTTGTTGTTGCCATAATTGTTTTGGCTCATATTTTTTGAATTGTGTTGCTTCCAGTTCATAGGACTTGGAGAACAGATTCTGGAAGTATACCTATATTACTGACTTGAGGGTTTTTTAGTGTATTCATTTTGATTCTGGGATGAGGGGAGAGTAGATGAAGGTAAAAACAGAACACACTGGGTTTTGGAAATGGCTGAACTTTCCACTAATTTCTGTCTTTCTTGCTAGAAATACCGGTAAAACATAAGACAGAACAATAATCAGAGAAAGAACTTCTCAGTGTTAACTATGTGCTCTATCAGGAAGCATTTCAGGTTTTCAAGAAGGATTTTGGTTAATCATTCATGGGTTTTATTATACTTTAAGTTCTGGGGTACATGGGAAAAACGTACAGTTTTTTTAAATAGGTATACATGTGCCATGGTGGTTTGCTGCACCCATCAACCCATCACCTACATTAGGTATTTCTCCTAATGCTATCCCTCCCCTAGCTCCCCACTCTGTGACAGGCCCTGTTGTGTGATGTTCACCTCCTTGAGTCCAGCTGTTTTTCTTATTCAGCTCCCATTTATGAGTGAGAACATGTGGTGTTAGGTTTTCTGTTCTTGTGACAGTTTGCTGAGAAGGATGGTTTCCAGCTTCCTCCGTATCCCAGCAAAAGACAGGAACTCATCCATTTTTATGGCTGCATAGTATTCCATTGTGTATATGTGCCACATTTTCTTTACCTAGTCTATCACTGATGGACATTTGGGTTGGTTCCAAGTTCATGGTTTTTTAAACAGAACAAAGTGTTTTCAAAACTCTTTGAAAACTATTTACCTAAGTGTTAATAATATGAAAATGATTACTGGTCTTAAGCTGAGATGCCATATTTCATATGTGTGCAATAAATGGATGCCATTCTTGAAGACTCATTGTGTCCATCAACAATTTGAGGTCTCTGAACATTCTTGTTTTAAAAAAGAAACTTTGTCAGTGTTTACAAGAAATTTTCCAAGCTTATACGCTTATATATTAAGATCTGAAAGGCAAACATTCAGCAGAAGAGCTGTTTCTGAACACAGTTCTAGGGTAATGACCCACAAAAATTTTAGTATGAATAAGCAAAGATCAAAGTTATTACTCCAATTTTCTCAGATCCAGAATATTAAGAACTTACATATGCATCTTGGTGGTTCTGTCCACTCTCCATTACTACATGTGACATATTTCGAACCCTGAAGTTCATAGTAGGACTGGCATTGGTACTCAACTCTTGACCGTGGCAGATACACTTTTTGCGGGAAGGTCGTGGTATCTCCATTGCTAATAGGTGGAGGAGGCCCACACTTTTCTGAAGAATCCGAAAAAAAAATACTTTATTATTGGGGAAATATCAACAGTTTTATTGGAAACTTTCTGAATAAAGCTTTTTATATACTCTTAACTGTATCTTATTTGATTTCTTAGGAAGACATTTGTATTTACAACCTTGTTTTTTTTTTACTTTTCAAGGTAATTCACACTCAAATGAGGACTACATGTATATGTATATATATGTACACATATGTGTACGTATACATATGTATGTTTCTATTTATTTATTTAATTAATTCTAGTAGAAAGAAATACTTGAATAAAATACTTACTATAGCACGTTGGCAAATGGGACCAGCCATCTTCACCACACACTATGGAACCTGTGGTGTTTCCATAACTGCTTTCATATCCATCATAGCACTCATAGTCCAATGTGTCATGGAGCTTAAACCACACGCCATTACTCTTGGCTCTGGAATTCTCAAAAACAGGCATATCACAAAGTTCTGAAACAAAATAAAATGGAGGATTGCTTTTCTATGCCATATGATGTACAACTAAACTAAGAAAGTTTCATTATAGGAATAAAATTTACCAATCAGTGTATGCTAATACATTGTGTACTATTAAAAATAGTCTGGGCCGGGCGCGGTGGCTCATGCCTGTAATATCAGCACTTTGGGAGGCCGAGGCAGGTGGATCACGAAGTCAGGAGATCGAGACCATCCTGGTTAACACGGTGAAACCTCGTCTCTACTAAAAATACAAAAAAAATTAGCCTGGCGTGGTGGCGGGCACCTGTAGTCCCAGCTACACGGGAGACTGAGGCCGGAGAATGGCGTGAACCCAGGAGGCGGAGCTTGCAGTGAGCCGAGGTCGCGCCATTGCACTCTAGCCTGGGCAACTGAGCGAGACTGCGTCTCAAAAAAAAAAAAAAAAATAGTCCGACAATTAGTGTTTTTTTTGTGCTGTAACAGTTAATTACAAGAGACAAATATATTTCTCTATATATATCCCTCTCATCATTAAAATACTATGAAAAACATATTAAGAATATTTAGTTAGACCTATTTTTATTTGCAAACACCTCATTGGCTGTTATTACAGTCTACATTTATCACTATAATGTATTATTTTAAAGAAGATAAAATTTTGTGAATTTAAAAGTTAATGTACATCTTTAAGTACCCAATTTACTGACAGTAAGGGTGTATATGTTGGATTAAAATTATATTCATTGGATAATAGGTTCTATGAAAATATATAAAGCATCTTATCTTTTATTTTACAAGTCTTTTAGTAGATCGTTTATCAAAGCTGAATCCAGTTAGGTTGAAATATACAGCTTTTCTTTACACAGAGCCCATGATAAGCATAGTAATTGAAAACAGTATTCTAGAAATGCGGGAATTGATATTTTATAGCTCCCAAATCCCAGAGTAACTTTGAGATAATCACTTTCTAAGCGTATCCTTTTCTTTTTTCTCACTTAGCTTAATATTTTGAGATTCATCCTTGTTCTATTACGTATCAATAGCTCCTTCCATTTCGTCTCATGGCTAAAAGTAGTTGAATTGTACCCTTGTAAATGAAGTGGGTTCTGCAGTATTTAAATTATGTCAATATGTGTGTTAAAAATACATTAAACAATTTATCTTTACAAATCTTTGTGAATGTCTAAAGAGGAAAGACAAAAAAGATCAGCTTTTGCCACTGCAAGATTTCCATTGTTCATTATGCAATCTCTTTATTAATAAGTAATTACAAGTTGGGAATGTTTTAGAGAACTTTAGTTGTAAGGAACCCATTGCAAAGTATGAGGTTCATAAACATTCAGCCCACCCACTTACTCTTTTGCTTTACTTGTTTTCTCTGTACTAGACAATAAGCTGGAAATAATCTTTTGAGTTGGTTCTCCTCAGTTGCATCACTGATACAAAGTATTAAGGTCTCATTCTGCTGATGCTAGCAGAAACTCAGAATTAAGCACTCATCCCTTCCCCGACATGTTCATCTTTTCTGAGTGTGAGCAAGGAATACAATACAAGCAGTTGATAATTTTGAAATACAAAGAAAGGGAAAAGAACAAGGTTTTTATTGACAACTAATGCATTGTGCTGATATACCCATGGAGCTCCCTAACTAGTCTGTACCTGATGGCATTGCTTTTACGTAAAGGCAAATTGAATTGAGAGAGATGGAATGATCATCTTCCCAAGTAGCCATTACTCTAAAAAGGCAAAAAAGACTTAGTTTGGCACAGAATGTTAAATGGTGTTAGAAGTATTTATATCTCTTTACTCCTAAAAGTGTTTTCCATATTTTTAAGTTAAACACTGTCATCTTAGAGGGAGGAACAAAGTTGACAGAAACTGAGTGGGAATATCTAAATCACTTACTAATGCAAATTGGTTGTGTTGACCATCCATTTTGCAAACATGTAATTGATCCTGAAGAATTTCCATCTGCTGTTGCATATCCTGGTTTACAATTGTATTGTGTTTCTTTATTTAAAATATAAATGGAGGAAGATTCAGAAATAAATCCATTTTCAATTTCTATATCTGATTTTGAGCATGTTCCTAAAATAGAAAAAGTAGAGAAAAAATAAACATTTGTTGAATACTTGGAACAGGTGAAAACATGGCAATATGGTAAAACAATGAAACATTTGTTAATGAATTAAAAACAGCAAAACTGGAAGTTTCCTAGACATCCGTGTTCTTAAAAGAAACCAGAAATTTCTAAAGAAAATGTCGAAAACACAGGGAAGGGCAGAATAAAAGCAAAGAATCCTTGAGACTGTCAACAGAGCTCTGTCAGGCCTTGAGGAATGCAGATCTAGCAGACTCTCAAGTCCCTAATGGTATTTTGGAAGATTTTCTGGCTACTTTCCAAAAACCTGGGTATTTTTGGCACTATTAAGGGGTCTTAAACCTCATTAAGTCAAATGCCATTTCCCAAGCAAAGATACGGCACACACTGCTACCATAGGCAAGGAGTAATTTTGTAAATCTTTTATCTCCAGAAATTTTAAATGGTTGTCATCTTAAGTGGGTGCTTAAACCCATATGGACATGGTGCTTGATAGGAATGGGGAAACGTAAGCAGAAAAAAAGCAAACAAGATAGCAAAAATAAGTTCCAATCTATTAGTAATGTGTATGTTCTTTATATATTAGTAATGTATGTGTTCTATACATTACTAATGGGTATATGCATAAGGTAGTATTTATTTTAGTAATGTATCTGTTCTAAGATGTTAGTAATGTATATGTTCTTTTCTAATTAGTAATTAGAAAACAAATGTAAATGGACCAATTTACTATCTGAAAGAAAAAGAAGTCATGTTAAAGATGACAGATATGTATACTATAGCATTTGTCATAATCATGAGTTTTCTGATCTATTCTTGTGTACTTTCCTATTAATCTCCTCCAGCCTCTAAACTACAGTGTTCACTTTCTCTTGTAAACAATTTTATTTTCAATACCTATAAAGTGACCCACAACAATATTTATTAGGTGGATTAGTGATAGAGTTGGTGCCTATGGTAGGAGAAAAAGGGACTTTTCTTTCAGAGACTTAGGCCTCTTGTTGAGGACAGTTGCTCCTACAAAGGGGTAAGAAGATTCCCACTGTCTTTCATCTCAGTTATATCATAATATTCATATGGTTTCTATAATGGAATGTTTGGTAAATTGCAAGCAATACACACAAACAACTTTCAGAGACCCCTTTACCTAAAAAAGTGAAAGTCAGCTATAACTGAAGATGAGCCTTAATTTGAAGCAACAGAACACTAACTATAAAAATACATATAATTGTGAGAGATGTAGCAGTGACCTTTGGGCAAGCATTATATTTAGTTTTTAATTAATGCTATAATTTTATAATCTACTTAAATCAATGCATTTAGCATGATCTCAATATAAATACTGAAGCAGTGTTACTTTTTAACCTGTAGTCTATTTATATTTTGCTATTCATGACTTATATTTCTATTGTTACTTGACTATTAAGTGACAGAATCCACTCATTATCCAGAAATTATAAATGTATTCAGACACGTTTGGAACTGAAAACTAGCTAGGCTTCTATTTAAAAGTAAAAAAGACATATACTCAGCTTGAGAGTTGATACACAAAATTTTCCAGTTAAAGGTCTAGATCTTAGACAGTTAAGGACATACTGGGGTCTCAAACAAGTGGACTAACTGCCACGAATGCATCTGGGAGGAGGAGACCGTTCATCCTCTGTACACGGAACTGCGGTCTGCACATTTGGAAGACCGTAGCCAGGATATGCTCAGCGTTTACAGATTGACCCTGTAAATATGTTCCTTCATATTTTGTGTTATATCCATTCTCCAAATAACTGAGAATACATTGTCTTAAAGACCATAAAATGATTAAAAAGTAAATCAGAAACATGAATTTGATCAAAATAGTATATTAAAATAATTTTTAGAATATTTAAATAAAACTGCGTCAATACTCAAAAATAATGTATCACTGAAGGAAAACTAAAGCTACTACTAAATGTTTGTACAAAAAAGTCAGTATTCAATGTTACTTATCTTTAGTTTTTAATGATAAAATATGTTTAAATTATATAGATATTCTCATAAAGTTCCTATATTTATTTCTCATGTGATTTTCATGAAGATCTCATAACAGAAAAGATCCAGTTTGGTTTTTTTGCATGAACAACTCTTCCCTTGGTGCCACTTCTGTCATATAAGACAATGTAATCATTTATTGGCTCTTCCCTCTCCATTCTTTGCAAGTTTTACGCACATATTGTTGTAAAGAGGTTTACTTACTGAGGCATGGGACTGTTGGCGACCACCCATCTTGTGTGCAATGAATGTAATCCCAGTAACTTCCCGAAGGAGTCACAAAATTTCCGTCACAGTAATAGGAATAAGATTGTCCTGCAGCCACTGGAAAGTATGGTCTACGCCTACTCTCATAATATAGACCTCCATGTTCAATTTCTGGAAACTCACAAGGTTTCATTACTTGTAACAAAAAACAAAAATAGTATAAATAATGTTTCACTGTAACAGACAATGATATAAGAGATGACTGTTTTGATTATGTTACCTTCCACATAATGGTTTTTTTTTATCTTTCTTTCTTTTTATTTTATGGGACGGAATTTCGCTCTGTCTCCCAGGCTGGAGTGCAGTGGCGTGATCTCGGCTCACTGCAACCTCCATCTCCCAGTTCAAGTGATTCTCCTGCCTCTGCCTCCCGAGTAGCTGGTACTATGGGCACACACCAGCACACTTGTCTAATTTTTGTAATTTTAGTAGACACAGGGTTTACCATATTGGTCAGGCAGGTCTCGAACTCCTGATCTCAGGTGATCCACCCGCTTTGGCTTCCCAAAGTGCTGGGATTACAGGCATGAGCCACCACGCCTGGCTGGTTTTCTTTTTGATATTTTTTAAATTTTTATAGTTACTTTTTAAGTTCCAGGATACATGTGTAGGATGTGATGGTTTGTTACGTAGGTAAATGTGTGCCATGGTGGTTTGCTCCACCTATCAACCCATACCTTAGGCACTGAGCCCAATTCTTGCACGGTAATCTTTTCATTTTTGATGATATCATTCACTCCTCTTCTCTCCTTTTGACGCAAGTATTCCTCACTCAAGTCTAGCCCTTATTAACATTAGTATTTCTTTAGAAACTTCCCCAAGTCGTACTTTAATCCATCTTTCAAGCACTTACATAAATACATTTCTTAACATAGTACATAACACTTCTGAAATCCAAGAATTTTTAAGAGCTCTTCGATACATTCAGGGACTATTTACAATTCAAAAATAAATATTATTTGAGCACTAAATACTCCTCCAAACATATTTTCTAACACTTTCTAAAGTAGATACAGAAGTGAACACATAAATAGGGGACGATAATTAAGGTTTAGCCCATCGTAGGATCAGCCAAGATATCAGCATCATCAGTCAATATGAAAGGTAAAAGGTAGCGTAGCATCATAATAAAGGAAGTGAGTCACATCACAGAAGAGAATTGCTTGTATCATCCTATACTTGGGAACTTGAGCACTTGAAAAACTCATGAGTTTACAGTTTAAGAGCTGTGATAGGAATAGCTTATCTGACATGCAAGACCTGATGGGTATCCCAGGGCCCTACCTCATAGGCTAGTAGAAACTTGTGGCAAACTTTCTTTTAGGTTTTCTTGTTGTTGCCATAATTGTTTTGGCTCATATTTTTTGAATTGTGTTGCTTCCAGTTCATAGGACTTGGAGAACAGATTCTGGAAGTATACCTATATTACTGACTTGAGGGTTTTTTAGTGTATTCATTTTGATTCTGGGATGAGGGGAGAGTAGATGAAGGTAAAAACAGAACACACTGGGTTTTGGAAATGGCTGAACTTTCCACTAATTTCTGTCTTTCTTGCTAGAAATACCGGTAAAACATAAGACAGAACAATAATCAGAGAAAGAACTTCTCAGTGTTAACTATGTGCTCTATCAGGAAGCATTTCAGGTTTTCAAGAAGGATTTTGGTTAATCATTCATGGGTTTTATTATACTTTAAGTTCTGGGGTACATGGGAAAAACGTACAGTTTTTTTAAATAGGTATACATGTGCCATGGTGGTTTGCTGCACCCATCAACCCATCACCTACATTAGGTATTTCTCCTAATGCTATCCCTCCCCTAGCTCCCCACTCTGTGACAGGCCCTGTTGTGTGATGTTCACCTCCTTGAGTCCAGCTGTTTTTCTTATTCAGCTCCCATTTATGAGTGAGAACATGTGGTGTTAGGTTTTCTGTTCTTGTGACAGTTTGCTGAGAAGGATGGTTTCCAGCTTCCTCCGTATCCCAGCAAAAGACAGGAACTCATCCATTTTTATGGCTGCATAGTATTCCATTGTGTATATGTGCCACATTTTCTTTACCTAGTCTATCACTGATGGACATTTGGGTTGGTTCCAAGTTCATGGTTTTTTAAACAGAACAAAGTGTTTTCAAAACTCTTTGAAAACTATTTACCTAAGTGTTAATAATATGAAAATGATTACTGGTCTTAAGCTGAGATGCCATATTTCATATGTGTGCAATAAATGGATGCCATTCTTGAAGACTCATTGTGTCCATCAACAATTTGAGGTCTCTGAACATTCTTGTTTTAAAAAAGAAACTTTGTCAGTGTTTACAAGAAATTTTCCAAGCTTATACGCTTATATATTAAGATCTGAAAGGCAAACATTCAGCAGAAGAGCTGTTTCTGAACACAGTTCTAGGGTAATGACCCACAAAAATTTTAGTATGAATAAGCAAAGATCAAAGTTATTACTCCAATTTTCTCAGATCCAGAATATTAAGAACTTACATATGCATCTTGGTGGTTCTGTCCACTCTCCATTACTACATGTGACATATTTCGAACCCTGAAGTTCATAGTAGGACTGGCATTGGTACTCAACTCTTGACCGTGGCAGATACACTTTTTGCGGGAAGGTCGTGGTATCTCCATTGCTAATAGGTGGAGGAGGCCCACACTTTTCTGAAGAATCCGAAAAAAAAATACTTTATTATTGGGGAAATATCAACAGTTTTATTGGAAACTTTCTGAATAAAGCTTTTTATATACTCTTAACTGTATCTTATTTGATTTCTTAGGAAGACATTTGTATTTACAACCTTGTTTTTTTTTTACTTTTCAAGGTAATTCACACTCAAATGAGGACTACATGTATATGTATATATATGTACACATATGTGTACGTATACATATGTATGTTTCTATTTATTTATTTAATTAATTCTAGTAGAAAGAAATACTTGAATAAAATACTTACTATAGCACGTTGGCAAATGGGACCAGCCATCTTCACCACACACTATGGAACCTGTGGTGTTTCCATAACTGCTTTCATATCCATCATAGCACTCATAGTCCAATGTGTCATGGAGCTTAAACCACACGCCATTACTCTTGGCTCTGGAATTCTCAAAAACAGGCATATCACAAAGTTCTGAAACAAAATAAAATGGAGGATTGCTTTTCTATGCCATATGATGTACAACTAAACTAAGAAAGTTTCATTATAGGAATAAAATTTACCAATCAGTGTATGCTAATACATTGTGTACTATTAAAAATAGTCTGGGCCGGGCGCGGTGGCTCATGCCTGTAATATCAGCACTTTGGGAGGCCGAGGCAGGTGGATCACGAAGTCAGGAGATCGAGACCATCCTGGTTAACACGGTGAAACCTCGTCTCTACTAAAAATACAAAAAAAATTAGCCTGGCGTGGTGGCGGGCACCTGTAGTCCCAGCTACACGGGAGACTGAGGCCGGAGAATGGCGTGAACCCAGGAGGCGGAGCTTGCAGTGAGCCGAGGTCGCGCCATTGCACTCTAGCCTGGGCAACTGAGCGAGACTGCGTCTCAAAAAAAAAAAAAAAAATAGTCCGACAATTAGTGTTTTTTTTGTGCTGTAACAGTTAATTACAAGAGACAAATATATTTCTCTATATATATCCCTCTCATCATTAAAATACTATGAAAAACATATTAAGAATATTTAGTTAGACCTATTTTTATTTGCAAACACCTCATTGGCTGTTATTACAGTCTACATTTATCACTATAATGTATTATTTTAAAGAAGATAAAATTTTGTGAATTTAAAAGTTAATGTACATCTTTAAGTACCCAATTTACTGACAGTAAGGGTGTATATGTTGGATTAAAATTATATTCATTGGATAATAGGTTCTATGAAAATATATAAAGCATCTTATCTTTTATTTTACAAGTCTTTTAGTAGATCGTTTATCAAAGCTGAATCCAGTTAGGTTGAAATATACAGCTTTTCTTTACACAGAGCCCATGATAAGCATAGTAATTGAAAACAGTATTCTAGAAATGCGGGAATTGATATTTTATAGCTCCCAAATCCCAGAGTAACTTTGAGATAATCACTTTCTAAGCGTATCCTTTTCTTTTTTCTCACTTAGCTTAATATTTTGAGATTCATCCTTGTTCTATTACGTATCAATAGCTCCTTCCATTTCGTCTCATGGCTAAAAGTAGTTGAATTGTACCCTTGTAAATGAAGTGGGTTCTGCAGTATTTAAATTATGTCAATATGTGTGTTAAAAATACATTAAACAATTTATCTTTACAAATCTTTGTGAATGTCTAAAGAGGAAAGACAAAAAAGATCAGCTTTTGCCACTGCAAGATTTCCATTGTTCATTATGCAATCTCTTTATTAATAAGTAATTACAAGTTGGGAATGTTTTAGAGAACTTTAGTTGTAAGGAACCCATTGCAAAGTATGAGGTTCATAAACATTCAGCCCACCCACTTACTCTTTTGCTTTACTTGTTTTCTCTGTACTAGACAATAAGCTGGAAATAATCTTTTGAGTTGGTTCTCCTCAGTTGCATCACTGATACAAAGTATTAAGGTCTCATTCTGCTGATGCTAGCAGAAACTCAGAATTAAGCACTCATCCCTTCCCCGACATGTTCATCTTTTCTGAGTGTGAGCAAGGAATACAATACAAGCAGTTGATAATTTTGAAATACAAAGAAAGGGAAAAGAACAAGGTTTTTATTGACAACTAATGCATTGTGCTGATATACCCATGGAGCTCCCTAACTAGTCTGTACCTGATGGCATTGCTTTTACGTAAAGGCAAATTGAATTGAGAGAGATGGAATGATCATCTTCCCAAGTAGCCATTACTCTAAAAAGGCAAAAAAGACTTAGTTTGGCACAGAATGTTAAATGGTGTTAGAAGTATTTATATCTCTTTACTCCTAAAAGTGTTTTCCATATTTTTAAGTTAAACACTGTCATCTTAGAGGGAGGAACAAAGTTGACAGAAACTGAGTGGGAATATCTAAATCACTTACTAATGCAAATTGGTTGTGTTGACCATCCATTTTGCAAACATGTAATTGATCCTGAAGAATTTCCATCTGCTGTTGCATATCCTGGTTTACAATTGTATTGTGTTTCTTTATTTAAAATATAAATGGAGGAAGATTCAGAAATAAATCCATTTTCAATTTCTATATCTGATTTTGAGCATGTTCCTAAAATAGAAAAAGTAGAGAAAAAATAAACATTTGTTGAATACTTGGAACAGGTGAAAACATGGCAATATGGTAAAACAATGAAACATTTGTTAATGAATTAAAAACAGCAAAACTGGAAGTTTCCTAGACATCCGTGTTCTTAAAAGAAACCAGAAATTTCTAAAGAAAATGTCGAAAACACAGGGAAGGGCAGAATAAAAGCAAAGAATCCTTGAGACTGTCAACAGAGCTCTGTCAGGCCTTGAGGAATGCAGATCTAGCAGACTCTCAAGTCCCTAATGGTATTTTGGAAGATTTTCTGGCTACTTTCCAAAAACCTGGGTATTTTTGGCACTATTAAGGGGTCTTAAACCTCATTAAGTCAAATGCCATTTCCCAAGCAAAGATACGGCACACACTGCTACCATAGGCAAGGAGTAATTTTGTAAATCTTTTATCTCCAGAAATTTTAAATGGTTGTCATCTTAAGTGGGTGCTTAAACCCATATGGACATGGTGCTTGATAGGAATGGGGAAACGTAAGCAGAAAAAAAGCAAACAAGATAGCAAAAATAAGTTCCAATCTATTAGTAATGTGTATGTTCTTTATATATTAGTAATGTATGTGTTCTATACATTACTAATGGGTATATGCATAAGGTAGTATTTATTTTAGTAATGTATCTGTTCTAAGATGTTAGTAATGTATATGTTCTTTTCTAATTAGTAATTAGAAAACAAATGTAAATGGACCAATTTACTATCTGAAAGAAAAAGAAGTCATGTTAAAGATGACAGATATGTATACTATAGCATTTGTCATAATCATGAGTTTTCTGATCTATTCTTGTGTACTTTCCTATTAATCTCCTCCAGCCTCTAAACTACAGTGTTCACTTTCTCTTGTAAACAATTTTATTTTCAATACCTATAAAGTGACCCACAACAATATTTATTAGGTGGATTAGTGATAGAGTTGGTGCCTATGGTAGGAGAAAAAGGGACTTTTCTTTCAGAGACTTAGGCCTCTTGTTGAGGACAGTTGCTCCTACAAAGGGGTAAGAAGATTCCCACTGTCTTTCATCTCAGTTATATCATAATATTCATATGGTTTCTATAATGGAATGTTTGGTAAATTGCAAGCAATACACACAAACAACTTTCAGAGACCCCTTTACCTAAAAAAGTGAAAGTCAGCTATAACTGAAGATGAGCCTTAATTTGAAGCAACAGAACACTAACTATAAAAATACATATAATTGTGAGAGATGTAGCAGTGACCTTTGGGCAAGCATTATATTTAGTTTTTAATTAATGCTATAATTTTATAATCTACTTAAATCAATGCATTTAGCATGATCTCAATATAAATACTGAAGCAGTGTTACTTTTTAACCTGTAGTCTATTTATATTTTGCTATTCATGACTTATATTTCTATTGTTACTTGACTATTAAGTGACAGAATCCACTCATTATCCAGAAATTATAAATGTATTCAGACACGTTTGGAACTGAAAACTAGCTAGGCTTCTATTTAAAAGTAAAAAAGACATATACTCAGCTTGAGAGTTGATACACAAAATTTTCCAGTTAAAGGTCTAGATCTTAGACAGTTAAGGACATACTGGGGTCTCAAACAAGTGGACTAACTGCCACGAATGCATCTGGGAGGAGGAGACCGTTCATCCTCTGTACACGGAACTGCGGTCTGCACATTTGGAAGACCGTAGCCAGGATATGCTCAGCGTTTACAGATTGACCCTGTAAATATGTTCCTTCATATTTTGTGTTATATCCATTCTCCAAATAACTGAGAATACATTGTCTTAAAGACCATAAAATGATTAAAAAGTAAATCAGAAACATGAATTTGATCAAAATAGTATATTAAAATAATTTTTAGAATATTTAAATAAAACTGCGTCAATACTCAAAAATAATGTATCACTGAAGGAAAACTAAAGCTACTACTAAATGTTTGTACAAAAAAGTCAGTATTCAATGTTACTTATCTTTAGTTTTTAATGATAAAATATGTTTAAATTATATAGATATTCTCATAAAGTTCCTATATTTATTTCTCATGTGATTTTCATGAAGATCTCATAACAGAAAAGATCCAGTTTGGTTTTTTTGCATGAACAACTCTTCCCTTGGTGCCACTTCTGTCATATAAGACAATGTAATCATTTATTGGCTCTTCCCTCTCCATTCTTTGCAAGTTTTACGCACATATTGTTGTAAAGAGGTTTACTTACTGAGGCATGGGACTGTTGGCGACCACCCATCTTGTGTGCAATGAATGTAATCCCAGTAACTTCCCGAAGGAGTCACAAAATTTCCGTCACAGTAATAGGAATAAGATTGTCCTGCAGCCACTGGAAAGTATGGTCTACGCCTACTCTCATAATATAGACCTCCATGTTCAATTTCTGGAAACTCACAAGGTTTCATTACTTGTAACAAAAAACAAAAATAGTATAAATAATGTTTCACTGTAACAGACAATGATATAAGAGATGACTGTTTTGATTATGTTACCTTCCACATAATGGTTTTTTTTTATCTTTCTTTCTTTTTATTTTATGGGACGGAATTTCGCTCTGTCTCCCAGGCTGGAGTGCAGTGGCGTGATCTCGGCTCACTGCAACCTCCATCTCCCAGTTCAAGTGATTCTCCTGCCTCTGCCTCCCGAGTAGCTGGTACTATGGGCACACACCAGCACACTTGTCTAATTTTTGTAATTTTAGTAGACACAGGGTTTACCATATTGGTCAGGCAGGTCTCGAACTCCTGATCTCAGGTGATCCACCCGCTTTGGCTTCCCAAAGTGCTGGGATTACAGGCATGAGCCACCACGCCTGGCTGGTTTTCTTTTTGATATTTTTTAAATTTTTATAGTTACTTTTTAAGTTCCAGGATACATGTGTAGGATGTGATGGTTTGTTACGTAGGTAAATGTGTGCCATGGTGGTTTGCTCCACCTATCAACCCATACCTTAGGCACTGAGCCCAATTCTTGCACGGTAATCTTTTCATTTTTGATGATATCATTCACTCCTCTTCTCTCCTTTTGACGCAAGTATTCCTCACTCAAGTCTAGCCCTTATTAACATTAGTATTTCTTTAGAAACTTCCCCAAGTCGTACTTTAATCCATCTTTCAAGCACTTACATAAATACATTTCTTAACATAGTACATAACACTTCTGAAATCCAAGAATTTTTAAGAGCTCTTCGATACATTCAGGGACTATTTACAATTCAAAAATAAATATTATTTGAGCACTAAATACTCCTCCAAACATATTTTCTAACACTTTCTAAAGTAGATACAGAAGTGAACACATAAATAGGGGACGATAATTAAGGTTTAGCCCATCGTAGGATCAGCCAAGATATCAGCATCATCAGTCAATATGAAAGGTAAAAGGTAGCGTAGCATCATAATAAAGGAAGTGAGTCACATCACAGAAGAGAATTGCTTGTATCATCCTATACTTGGGAACTTGAGCACTTGAAAAACTCATGAGTTTACAGTTTAAGAGCTGTGATAGGAATAGCTTATCTGACATGCAAGACCTGATGGGTATCCCAGGGCCCTACCTCATAGGCTAGTAGAAACTTGTGGCAAACTTTCTTTTAGGTTTTCTTGTTGTTGCCATAATTGTTTTGGCTCATATTTTTTGAATTGTGTTGCTTCCAGTTCATAGGACTTGGAGAACAGATTCTGGAAGTATACCTATATTACTGACTTGAGGGTTTTTTAGTGTATTCATTTTGATTCTGGGATGAGGGGAGAGTAGATGAAGGTAAAAACAGAACACACTGGGTTTTGGAAATGGCTGAACTTTCCACTAATTTCTGTCTTTCTTGCTAGAAATACCGGTAAAACATAAGACAGAACAATAATCAGAGAAAGAACTTCTCAGTGTTAACTATGTGCTCTATCAGGAAGCATTTCAGGTTTTCAAGAAGGATTTTGGTTAATCATTCATGGGTTTTATTATACTTTAAGTTCTGGGGTACATGGGAAAAACGTACAGTTTTTTTAAATAGGTATACATGTGCCATGGTGGTTTGCTGCACCCATCAACCCATCACCTACATTAGGTATTTCTCCTAATGCTATCCCTCCCCTAGCTCCCCACTCTGTGACAGGCCCTGTTGTGTGATGTTCACCTCCTTGAGTCCAGCTGTTTTCCTTATTCAGCTCCCATTTATGAGTGAGAACATGTGGTGTTAGGTTTTCTGTTCTTGTAATAGTTTGCTGAGAAGGATGGTTTCCAGCTTCCTCCGTATCCCAGCAAAAGACATGAACTCATTCATTTTTATGGCTGCATAGTATTCCATTGTGTATATGTGCCACATTTTCTTTACCTAGTCTATCACTGATGGACATTTGGGTTGGTTCCAAGTTCATTGTTTTCTAAACAGAACAAAGTGTTTTCAAAACTCTTTGAAAACTATTTACCTAAGTGTTAATAATATGAAAATGATTACTGGTCTTAAGCTGAGATGCCATATTTCACATGTGTGCAATAAATGGATGCCATTCTTGAAGACTCATTGTGTCCATTAACAATTTGAGGTCTCTGAACATTCTTGTTTTAAAAAAGAAACTTTGTCATTGTTTACAAGAAATTTTCCAAGCTTATACGCTTATATATTAAGTTCTGAAAGGAAAACATTCAGCAGAAGAGCTGTTTGTGAACACAGTTCTAGGGTAATGACCCACAAAAATTTTAGTATGAATAAGCAAAGATCAAAGTTATTACTCCAATTTTCTCAGACCCAGAATATTAAGAACTTACATATGCATCTTGGTGGTTCTGTCCACTCTCCATTACTACATGTGACATATTTCGAACCCTGAAGTTCATAGTAGGACTGGCATTGGTACTCAACTCTTGACCGTGGCAGATACACTTTTTGCGGGAAGGTCGTGGTATCTCCATTGCTAATAGGTGGAGGAGGCCCACACTTTTCTGAAGAATCTGAAAAAAAAAAAAACTTTATTATTGGAGAAATATCAACAGTTTTATTGGAAACTTTCTGAATAAAGCTTTTTATATACTCTTAACTGTATCTTATTTGATTTCTTAGGAAGACATTTGTATTTACAACCTTGTTTTTTTTTACGTTTCAAGGTAATTCACACTCAAATGAGGACTACATGTATATCTATATATATGTACACATACACATACATGTGTATATATAAGTACACATACACATATGTGTACATATACATATGTATGTTTCTATTTGTTTATTTAATTAATTCTAGTAGAAAGAAATACTTGAATAAAATACTTACTATAGCACGTTGGCAAATGGGACCAGCCATCTTCACCACACACTATGGAACCTGTGGTGTTTCCATAACTGCTTTCATATCCATCATAGCACTCATAGTCCAATGTGTCATGGAGCTTAAACCACACGCCATTACTCTTGGCTCTGGAATTCTCAAAAACAGGCATATCACAAAGTTCTGAAACAAAATAAAATGGAGGATTGCTTTTCTATGCCATATGATGTACAACTCAACTAAGAAAGTTTCATTATAGGAATAAAATTTACCAATCAGTGTATGCTAATACATTGTGTACTATTAAAAATAGTCTGGGCCGGGCGCGGTGGCTCATGCCTGTAATATCAGCACTTTGGGAGGTCGAGGCAGGTGGATCACAAAGTCAGGAGATCGAGACCATCCTGGTTAACACGGTGAAACCTCGTCTCTACTAAAAATACAAAAAAAATTAGCCTGGCGTGGTGGCGGGCACCTGTAGTCCCAGCTACACGGGAGACTGAGGCCGGAGAATGGCGTGAACCCAGGAGGCGGAGCTTGCAGTGAGCCGAGGTCGCGCCATTGCACTCTAGCCTGGGCACCTGAACCAGACTGCATCTCAAAAAAAAAAAAAAAGAATAGTCTGACAATTAGTGTTTTTTTTGTGCTGTAACAGTTAATTACAAGAGACAAATATATTTCCCTATATATATCCTTCTCATCATTAAAATCCTATTAAAAACCTATTAAGAATATTTAGTTAGACCTATTTTTATTTGCAAACACCTCATTGACTGTTATTACAGTCTACATTTATCACTATAATGTATTATTTTAAAGAAGATAAAATTTTGTGAATTTAAAAGTTAATGTACATCTTTAAGTACCCAATTTACTGACAGTAAGGGTGTATATGTTGGATTAAAATTATATCCATTGGATAATAGGTTCTATAAAAATATATAAAGCATCTTATCTTTTATTTTACAAGTCTTTTAGTAGATCATTTATCAAAGCTGAATCCAGTTAGGTTGAAATATACAGCTTTTCTTTACACAGAGCCCATGATAAGCATAGTAATTGAAAACAGTATTCTAGAAATGCGGGAATTGATATTTTATAGCTCCCAAATCCCAGAGTAACTTTGAGATAATCACTTTCTAAGAGTATCCTTTTCTTTTTTCTCACTTAGCTTAATATTTTGAGATTCATCCATGTTCTATTACGTATCAATAGCTCCTTCCATTTCATCTCATGGCTAAAAATAGTTGAATTGTACCCTTGTAAATGAAGTGGATTTTGCAGTATTTAAATTATGTCAATATGTGTGTTAAAAATACATTAAACAATTTATCTTTACAAATCTTTGTGAATGTCTAAAGAGGAAAGACAAAAAAGATCAACTTTTGCCACTGCAAGATTTCCATTGTTCATTATGCAATCTCTTTATTAATAAGTAGTTACAAGTTGGGAATGTTTTAGAGAACTTTAGTTGTAAGGAACCCATTGCCAAGTATGAGGTTTGTAAACATTCAGCCCACCCACTTACTCTTTTGCTTTACTTGTTTTCTCTGTACTAGACAATAAGCTGGAAATAATCTTTTGAGTTGGTTGTCCTCAGTTGCATCACTGATACAAATTATTAAGGTCTCATTCTCCTGATGCTAGCAGAAACTCAGAATTAAGCACTCATCCCTTCCCCGACATGTTCATCTTTTCTGAGTGTGAGCAAGGAATACAATACAAGCAGTTGATAATTTTGAAATACAAAGCAAGGGAAAAGAACAAAGTTTTTATTGACAACTAATGCATTGTGCTGATATACCCATGCAGCTCCCTAACTAGTCTGTACCTGATGGGATTGCTTTTACGTAAAGGGAAATTGAATTGAGAGAGATGGAATGATCATCTTCCCAAGTAGCCATTACTCTAAAAAGGCAAAAAAGACTTAGTTTGGCACAGAATGTTAAATGGTGTTAGAAGTATTTATATCTCTTTACTCCTAAAAGTGTTTTCCATATTTTTAAGTAAAACACTGTCATCTTAGAGGGAGGAACAAAGTTGACAGTAACTGAGTGGGAATATCTAAATCACTTACTAATGCAAATTGGTTGTGTTGACCATCCATTTTGCAAACATGTAATTGATCCTGAAGAATTTCCATCTGCTGTTGCATATCCTGGTTTACAATTATATTGTGTTTCCTTATTTAAAATATAAATAGAGGAAGATTCAGAAATAAATCCATTTTCAATTTCTATATCTGATTTTGAGCATGTTCCTAAAATAGAAAAAGTAGAGAAAAAATAAACATTTGTTGAATACTTGGAACAGGTAAAAACATGGCAATATGGTCAAACAATGAAACATTTGTTAATGAATTGAAAACAGCAAAACTGGAAGTTTCCTAGACATCCGTGTTCTTAAAAGAAACCAGAAATTTCTAAAGAAAATGTTGAAAACACAGGCAAGGGCAGAATAAAAGCAAAGAATCCTTGAGACTGTCAACAGAGCTCTGTCAGGCCTTGAGGAATGCAGATCTAGCAGACTCTCAAGTCCCTAATGGTATTTTGGAAGATTTTCTGGCTACTTTCCAAAAACCTGGGTATTTTTGGCACTATTAAGGGGTCTTAAACCTCATTAAGTCAAATGCCATTTCCCAAGCAAAGATACGGCACACACTGCTACCACAGGCAAGGAGTAATTTTGTAAATCCTTTATCTCCAGAAATTTTAAATAGTTGTCATCTTAAGTGGGTGCTTAAACCCATATGGACATGGTGCTTGATAGGAATGGGGAAACGTAAGCAGAAAAAAAAAGCAAAGAAGATAGCAAAAATAAGTTCCAATCTATTAGTAATGTGTACGTTCTTTATATATTAGTAATGTATGTGTTCTATACATTACTAATGGGTATATGCATAAGGTAGTATTTATTTTACTAATGTATATGTTCTAAGATGTTAGTAATGTATATGTTCTTTTCTAATTAGTAATTAGAAAACAAATGTAAATGGTCCAATTTACTATCTGAAAGGAAAAGAAGTCATGTTAAAGATGATAGATATGTATAATACAGCATTTGTCATAATCATGAGTTTTCTGATCTATTCTTGTGTACTTTCCTATTAATCTCCTCCAGCCTCTAAACTACAGTGTTCACTTTCTCTTGTAAACAATTTTATTTTCAATACCTATAAAGTGTTTGACCCACAACAATATTTATTAGGTGGATTAGTGACAGAGTGGGTGCCTATGGTAGGAGAAAAAGGGACTTTTCTTTCAGAGACTTAGGCCTCTTGTTGAGGACAGTTGCTCCTACAAAGGGGTAAGAAGATTCCCATTGTCTTTCATCTCAGTTATATCATAATATTCATATGGTTTCTATAATGGAATGTTTGGTAAATTGCAAGCAATACACACAAACAACTTTCAGAGACCCCTTTACCTAAAAAAGTGAAAGTCAGCTATAACTGAAGATGAGCCTTAATTTAAAGCAACAGAACATTAACTATAAAAATAGATATAATTGTGAGAGATGTAGCAGTGACCTTTGGGCAAGCATTATATTTATTTTTTAATTAATGCTATAATTTTATAATCTACTTAAATCAATACATTTAGCATGATTTCAATATAAATACTGAAGCAGTGTTACTTTTTAACCTGTAGTCTATTTATGTTTTGCTATTCATGACTTATATTTCTATTGTTACTTGACTATTAAGTGACAGAATCCACTCATTATCCAGAAATTATAAATGTATTCAGACACGTTTGGAACTGAAAATTAGCTAGGCTTCTATTTAAAAGTAAAAAAGACATCTACTCAGCTTGAGAGTTGATACACAAAATTTTCCAGTTAAAGGTCTAGATCTTAGACAGTTAAGGACATACTGGGGTCTCAAACGAGTGGACTAACTGCCACGAATGCATCTGGGAGGAGGAGACCGTTCATCCTCTGTACACGGAACTGTGGTCTGCACATTTGGGAGACGGTAGCCAGGATATCCTCAGCTTTTACAGATTGACCCTGTAAATATGTTCCTTCATATTTTGTGTTATATCCATTCTCCAAATAACTGAGAATAGATTGTCTTAAAGACCATAAAATGATTAAAAAGTAAATTAGAAACATGAATTTGATCAAAATAGTATATTAGAATAATTATTAGAATATTTAAGTAAAACTGCGTCAATACTCAAAAATAATGTATCACTGAAGGAAAACTAAAGCTACTACTAAAGGTTTGTACAAAAAAGTCAGTATTCAATGTTACTTATCTTTAGTTTTTATGCTAAAATATGTTTAAATTACATAGATATTCTCATAAAGTTCCTATATTTATTTCTCATGTGATTTTCATGAAGATCTCATAACAGAAAAGATCCAGTTTGGTTTTTTTGCATGAACAACTCTTCCCTTGGTGCCACTTCTGTCATATAAGACAATGTAATCATTTATTTGCTCTTCTCTCTCCATTCTTTGCAAGTTTTACGCACATATTGTTGTAAAGAGGTTTACTTACTGAGGCATGGGACTGTTGGCGACCACCCATCTTGTGTGCAATGAATGTAATCCCAGTAACTTCCCGAAGGAGTCACATAATTTCGGTCACAGTAATAGGAATAAGATTGTCCTGCAGCCACTGGAAAGTATCGTCTACGCCTACTCTCATAATATAGACCTCCATGTTGAATTTCTGGAAACTCACAAGGTTTCATTACTTGTAACAAAAACAAAAATAGTATAAATAATGTTTCACTGTAACAGACAACGATATAAGAGATGACTGTTTTGATTATGTTACCTTCCACATAATGGTTTTTTTTTTTTTCTTTCTTTTTATTTTATGGGACGGAATTTCGCTCTGTCTCCCAGGCTGGAGTGCAGTGGGGTGATGTCGGCTCACTGCGACCTCCGTCTCCCACATTCAAGTGATTCTCCTGTCTCAGTCTCCCAAGTAGCTGGCATTATGGGCCCACCACCATGACCGTCTAATTTTTGTAATTTTAGTAGACACAGAGTTTTACCATTTGGTCAGGCTGGTCTCGAACTCCCGACCTAAGGTGATCCACCTGCTTCGGCTTCCGAAAGGGCTGGGATTGCAGGTGTGAGCCACCGCGCCTGGCTGGTTTTCTTTTAGATTTTTTTTAAATTTTACAATTATTTTTTAAGTTCCCTGGTTACATGTGTAGGATATGAAGGTTTGTTACGTAGGTAAATGTGTGTCATGGTGGTTTGTTCCACCCATCAACCCATACCCTAGGTATTAAGCCCAATTCTTCCATGGTAAGCTTTTCATTTTTGATGATATAATTCCCTCTTCTTCCCTCCTTTTGATGCAAGTATTCTGCACTCAAGTCTAGCCCTTATTAACATTAGTATTTCTTTAGACATTTCCCCAAATCATATTTTAATCCATTTTTCAGGCACTTACTTAAATAAATTTCTTAACGTAGTACATATCACTTTTGAAATCCAAAAATTTTGAAGATCTCTTCAATACATTCAGGGGCTGTTTCCAATTCAAAAATAAATATTATTTGAGCACTACATACTTCTCCAAACATATTTTTCAAAAGTTTCTAAAGTTTCCTGCTGTTCTGGAACGTTTTCCTTATTACTTTAATATGCCATATGTATATGTAATATTTTTCATAAGGTTGCCTTTTTCCCTAGAATTCCCTGCTTGAATGCTCTTTGCTTCTTTAGATTTTAAGACTGAAAGTCTTGCTTGTATCATGGAACTGATCTTATGTCCTCAGATAATTATAATCCTTTCCTGTTCTTGATTATGAGAAGAAGTAATGCTTTTGCTGTGAAACCCATCTTAGGAGTGTCCATCTCTGCTGTCAATCTAATTTAAGACTCAGAATTTATCTCTGAAACCTAACACTTAATTTTTCCTATGAAATCAAGTTTGAAGATGCTGGTAAACTATTTTGATTTGAGGATACTAATTTTCTCTGCAGTCTTGCCACGTGCATGGTTTGGAGCCTAGACTTACACATGATCATCTACAGAAGTGGATACACAAATAGGGATAATAATTAAGGTTTAGCCCATCATACGATCAGCCAAAATATCAGCATCATCAGTCAATATAAAAGGTAAAAGGTAGCATAGCATCAAAATAAAAGAAATTAGTCATATCACAGAAAAGAACTGCTTGTATCATCCTGTACTTAGGAACTTGAGCATTTGAAAAACTCAAGAGTTTACAGTTTAAGAGCTGTGACAGGAATAAGTTATCTGATATGCAAGGCCTGATGGGTATCTCAGTTCTCTACCTCATAGGCTAGTAGAAATTTGTGGCAAACATTCTTTTAGGTTTTCTTTTTGTTGCCATAATTATTTTGGCTCGTATCTTTTGAATTGTGTTGCTTCAAGTTCATAGGATTTGTGGGACAAAATTCTAAGAGTATACCTATATTACAGATTTGAGGGGTTTTTAGTGTATTCATTTTCATTCTGGGACAAGGGGAGAGGAGATGAAGGTAAAAACAGAAAGCACTGGGATTTGGAAATGGCTGAACTTTCTGTTAATTTCTTTCTTACTAGAAATACTGGTAAAGTGTAAGAAAAAACAATAACCAGAGAAAGAACTCAGTGTTAACCAGCTATGTGCTCTATCAGGAAGCATTTCAGCTTTTCAAGTAGGATTTTAGTTAACAGTGCATGGTTTTTATTATACTTTAAGTTCGGGGTACATGTGCAGAACGTGCAGTTATTTTACATAGGAATACCTGTACCATGGTCATTTGCTGCACCCGTCAACCCATCACCTACATTAGGTATTTCTCTTAATGCTATCCCTCCCCTAGCTCCCCATCCTGTGACAGACCCTGGTGTGTGATGTTCCCCTCCCTGAGTTCACCTGTTCTCCTTGTTCAGTTCCCACATATGAGTGAGAACATGTGGTGCTAGATTTTCTGTTCTTGTGATAGTTTGCTGAGAAGGATGGTTTCCAGCTTCCTCCATGTCACTTTTGACATGGACATGAAGGCATCCATTTTTATGGCTGCATAGTATTCCATGGTGTACATGTGCCACATTTTCTTTATCTAGTCTATCATTTGGGCCTGGACATTTGGGTTGGTTCCACTTCCATGGTTTTTAAAACAGTGTTTTCAAAACTCTTTGAAAACAATTTACCTAAGTATTAATAATGTGAAAATGGTTATTGATGTTAAGGTGAGATGCTATATTTCATATGTGTGCAATAAATGGATATCATTCTTGAAGACTCATTGTGTCCATTAACAAATTGAGGTCTCTGAACATTCCTGTTTTAAAAAGGAAACTTTGTCATTGTTTACATGAAATTTTCCAAGCTTATACACTTATATATTAAGATCTGAAAGGCAAACATTCAGCAGAAGAGCTGTTTGTGAACACAGTTCTAGAGTAATAACCCATAAAAATTTTAGTATAAATAAACAAGGATCAAACTTATTACTCTAATTTTCTCAGATCCAGAATATTAAGAACTTACATATGCATCTTGGTGGTTCTGTCCACTCTCCATTACTACATGTGACATATTTAGAACCCTGAAGTTCATAGGAGGACTGGCATTGGTACTCGACTCTTGACCATGGCAGATACACTTTTTGCGGGAAGGTCGTGGTATCTCCATTGCTAATAGGTGGAGGAAGCCCACACTTTTCTGAAGAATCTGAAAAAAATACTTTATTATTGGGGAAAAATCAACAGTTTTATTGGAAACTTTCTGAATAAAGCTTTTTATATACTCTTAAATGTATCTTATTTGATTTCTTAGTAAGACATTTGAATTTTCAACCTTGTTTTTTTTAAGTTTCAAGGTAATTCACACTCAAATGAGGACTACATGTGTATGTACATATATGTACACATACACATATATATGTGTACATTTACATATGTATGTTTATTTATTTAATTAATTATAGTAGAAAGAAATACTTGAATAAAATACTTACTATAGCATGTTGGCAAATGGGACCAGCCATCTTCACCACACACTATGGAACCTGTGGCGTTTCCATAACTGCTTTCATATCCATCATAGCATTCATAGTCCAATGTGTCATGGAGCTTAAACCACATGCCATTACTCTTGGCTCTGGAATTCTCAAAAACAGGCATATCACAAAGTTCTGAAACAAAATGAAATGGAGGATTGCTTTTCTATGCCATATGATGTACAACTCAACTAAGAAAGTCCCATTGTAGGAATAAAATTTACCAATCAGTGCGTGCTAATTAATAAATTGAGTACTATTAAAAATAGTCTGACAATCAGTGTTTTTTTGTGCTGTAACAGTTAATTACAAAAGAAAAATATATTTCCCTATAATGATCCTTCTCATCATACAAACCCTACGAAAAACATATTAAGACTATTTAGTCAGATCTATTTTTATTTGTGAACACCTCACTGGCTGTTATTATATTCTACCTTTATTACTATAATGTATTATTTTAAAGATGATAAAATTTTGTGAATTTAAAAGTTAATGTACATATTTATGTACTCAATTTACTGACAGTAAGGGTGTATATGTTGGATTAAAATTATATTCATTTGATATACATTCTATAAAAATTTTAAAGCATCCTCTTTTATTTTACAAATCTTATATTAGATCATTTATCAAAACTGGTCAAATCTGATTAAAGTATACAGCTTTGTCTTTTGCAGAGCCCATGATAAGCATAGTAATTGAAAACAGTATTCTAGAAATGTAGGAGTTGATATTTTATAGCTCCCAAATCTCGGAGTAACTTTGAGATAATCACTTTCTAAGTGTATCCTCTTTTCTCACTTAGATTAATATTTTTGAGATTCATCCATGTTCTATTACATATCAGTAGTCCTTTCCATTTCATCTCATGGCTAAAAATAGTTGGATTGTACCCTTGAAAATGAAGTGGGTTCTGCAGTATGTAAATTATATATCAATATGTGTGTTAAAAATACATTAAACAATTTATCTTTACAAATCTTCGTGAATGTCTAAAGAGGAAAGACAAAAAAGATCAACTTTTGCCACTGCAAGATTTCCATTGTTCATTATGCAATCTCTTTATTAGTAAGTAATTACAAGTTGGGAATGTTTTAGAGAACTTTAGTTGTAAGGAACCCATTGCCAAGTATGAGGTTTGTAAACATCCAGCCCACCCACTTACTCTTTTGCTTTACTTGTTTTCTCTGTACTAGACAATAAGCTGGAAATCATTTTTTGAGTTGGTTCTCCTCAGTTGCATCATTGATACAAATTATTAAGGTCTCATTCTCCTGATGCTAGCAGAAACTCAGAATTAAGCACTCATCCCTTCCCCGACATGTTCATCTTTTCTGAGTGTGAGCAAGGAATACAATGCAAGCAGTTGATAATTTTGAAATACAAAGAAAGGGAAAAGAACAAAGTTTTTATTGACAACTAATGCATTGTGCTGATATACCCATGCAACTCCCTAACTAGTCTGTACCTGATGGGATTGCTTTTACGTAAAGGCAAATTGAATTGAGAGAGACGGAATGATCATCTTCCCAAGCAGCCATTACTCTAAAAAGGCAAAAAAGACTTAGTTTGGCACAGAATGTTAAATGGTGTTAGAAGTATTTATATCTCTTTACTCCTAAAAGTGTTTTCTATATTTTTCTGTAAAACACTATCATCTCAAAGAGAGGAAAGAAGTTGACAGAAACTGAGTGGGAATATGCAAATAACTTACTAATGCAAATTGGTTGTGTTGACCACCCATTTTGCAAACATGTAATTGATCCTGAAGAATTTCCATCTGCTGTTGCATATCCTGGTTTACAATTATATTGTATTTCTTTATTTAAAATATAAATTGAGGAAGATTCAGAAATGAATCCATTTTCAATTTCTACGTCTGATTGTGAGCATGTTCCTAAAATAGAAAAAGTAGAGAAAAAAGTAAATATTTGTTGAATACTTCTTTTATAGAAGGGAACAAGTAAAAAATGGCAATATGGTAAAACAATGAAACATTTATTAATGAATTGAAACAGCAAAACTGGAAGTTTCCTAGACATCCATGAATTTTGAAAGAAAATAGTGAAAACACAGGGAAGGGCAGAATAAAAGCAAAGAATTCTTGAGACTGTCAACAGAGCTCTGGCAGGCCTTGAAGAATGCAGATCTAGCAGACTCTCCAGTCCCTATAATTTTTTGGAAGAGTTTCTGGCTACTTTGCAATAACCTGAATCTTTTTGGTGCTATTAAGAGGTCTTAGACCTCAGTTAGTCAAATGCCATTTCCCAGGCAAAGATACAGTACACACTGCTACCACGGGCAAGGAAATAAATTTGTAAATCTTTTGTCTCCAGGAATTTAAAATAGTTGTCATCTTAAGTGGATGCTTAAACCCATATAGCCATGGTGTTTGAGAGAAATGTGGAAATGTAAGCAGGAAGAAACACACAAGATAGCAAAAATAAGTTCTAATATATTAGTAATGTATATGTTCTTTATATATTATCAATGTATATGTTCTATACATTACTCATGGGTATATGTATAAGGTAGTAATTATTTTAGTAATGTATATGTTCTAAATTATTAGTAATGTGTATGTTCTTTTTTGGTTAGTAATTAGAAAAAATGTAAATGGACCAATTTTACTGTCTGAAAGGAAAATTAATCATGTTAAAGATGATACATATTTATAATAAAGCATTTGTCATAATCATGAGTTTTCTGATCTATTCTTGCCGACTTTTCGATTACTCTCCTCCAGCCTCTAAACTACAGTATTTAGTTTCTCTTGTAAACAATTTTATTTTCAATACCTATAAAGGCACTTGACACACAACAGTATTTGTTAAGTGAATTAATAACAGAGTTGGTGCCTATGGCAGGAGAAAAAGGGACTTCTCTTCCAGAGGCTTAGGCTGTTGTTGAGGGCAGTGCTCCTATGAATGTGTAAGAAGATTCCCATTGTCCTTTATCTCTATTGTATCCTAATTATCATATAGTTTCTATAATGGAATGTTTTGTAAATTGCAAACAATACACACAAACAACTTTCAGGCTGGACGCGGTGGCTCACGCTTGTAATCCCAGCACTTTGGGAGACCGAGGCGTGCAGATCACGAGGTCAGGAGATCGAGACCACGGTGAAACCCTGTCTCTACTAAAACAATACAAAAACTTAGCCGGGCGTGGTGGCGGGCGCCTGTAGGCCCAGCTACTCGGAGAGGCTGAGGCAGGAGAATGGCGTGAACCCGGGAGGCGGAGCTTCCAGTGAGCCGAGATTGCACCACTGCACTCCAGCCTGGGCGATAGAGCGAGACTCTGCCTCAAAAAAAAAAAAAAAAAAAAAAACTTTCAGAGACCCCTTTACCTAAAAAGTGAAAGTCAGCTATAACTGAATGTAAGTCTTCATTTAAAGTAACAGAGCATGAGCATTAGCTATAAGAATAGATGTCATACAATTGTGAGAGATGTACAAGTGACCTTTGGGCAAGCATTGTTAATTAATGCTATGATTTTATAATCTACTTAAATCAATGCATTCGCTTTGATATAAATACTGAAGCAGTGTTACTTTAATGTGTATTTAGTGTATTTTGTGATCTTCATGACGTGTGTGTGTGTATACATATACATATACATATACATATATATATGTTTTTTTTTCTTTTCTTGAGATAGAGTCTTGCTCTATCACTGAGTCTGGAGTGCAATGGTCTAATCTCAACTCACTGCAATCTCCGCCTCCCTGGTTCAAGCCATTCTCCAGCCTCAACCTCCTGGGTAGCTGGGATTACAGGCATGTGCCACTGCACCCGGCTAATTTTTGTATTTTTAGTAGAGACGGGGTTCCACCATGTTGGCCAGGCTGGTCTTGAACTCCTCACCTAAAGTGATCTGCCCGTCTCGGTCTCCCATAGTGCTGGGATTACAGGAGTGAGCCACTGTGCCTGGCCCCTAACTTATATTTCTATTGCTACTTGGCCCTGTTAAGTGACAGAATCCACTAATTATCCAGAAATTTTAAATGTATTCAGACACATTTGGAACTGGAAACTAGACAGGCTTCTGTTTTAAAATGAAAAGACATAAATTCAGCTTGAGAGTTGATGTACAAAATTTTCCAGTTAAATGTCTAGCTCTTAGTCCGTTACGGACATACTGGGATCTCAAATGAGTGGACTTAACTGACACGAATGCATCTGGGAGGAGGAGACCAGTCGTAAATATGTTCTTCCATATTTTTTATTATATCCATTCTCCAAATAATTGAAAATACATAGTCCTAAGGACCATAAAATGATTTAAAGGTAAATTAGAGATATGAATTTGTTCAAAATAGTATATTAAAATAATTTTTAGAACATTTAAATAAGACTGCATCAATACCGAAAATAATGTATAACTCAAGAAAAACTAAAGCTACTACTAAATGTTTGTACAAAAAAGTCAGTATTCAATGTTACTTAACCTTAGTTTTTTATGATAAAATATATTTAAATTATATAGGTATTCTCATAAAGTTGCCACATTTATTTCTCATGTAATTTTCATGAAGATCTCATAACAGAAAAGATCCATTTTGGTCTTTTTGCTTGAACAACTCTTCCTTTAGTCCTATTTGTGTTATATAAGACAATATAATCATTTATTTGCTGTTGTCTCACTCTTTTCAAGTTTTATGCACATATTGTGGTAAAGAGGTTTACTTACTGAGGCATGGGACTGTTGGCGACCACCCATCTTGTGTGCAATGAATGTAATCCCAGTAACTTTCCGAAGGAGTCACAAAATTTCGGTCACAGTAATAGGAATAAGATTGTCCTGCAGCCACTGGAAAGTATGGTCTACGCATACTCTCATAATATAGACCTCCATGTTGAATTTCTGGAAACTCACAAGGTTTCACTTCTTGTAATAAAAAACACAAAACAGTATAAATAATGTTTTTCTATAACAGATAATCATGTAACAGATGACATTTTTGATCAATAAATTATATTCTCTTCTTAGTGTAATGAATTAGAGCTTTTAGGGCAAGAAAAGTTACAGAAATCCAATGACCTAGATATGTGAAGAGCTGTTCGCTAATGAAGATTGAAGAAAACTGTGCAGACCTATTTAATGTACTCTTCCATGAGTACACATATCCTAGCCCTGGTTGATTAGTGAGTGTCCTGGTTGAGAGATGAAGGTGCTTATTTTACCATTCAGCTCATCTGTCTTCTTTTTCTTTCTGTTCCATCCCATCAGCAATCAGAGCCCTGCCTGTTCTTCTCAGACCAACTCTATAGTGGGAGATAGTAGTTTTTTGAAGATTTTAAAAAATTGACTGGAAGGAATGTAAAAACTACAGAGAAACATAGGAATTTCTCATTGATCACATCACACAACAAAATAATATTGCTAATTCATGTGTCAAACCAGTTATTAAGACAAGATTTCTATTCTTTATTTAACCAGGAAAATGAACTAGGAATATATCTTAATATCTAAATATCTAAGAGTATAATAAGCATTTTTATTGATTTTTAATTTTGATTAGAAAATAAGATGTTTTTAATGTTTTATATACAATATTTTTAGCACACTATAATTACAGTTTATTGAGGAATTTGTGTATATTGAATATTTGACATATATGTTTAAGCACTATGTTATTATAAGGCTTATACTTGATACTGCCAAAAATGTTTCCATTTCCATGGGATGATTCAGAGATAATTTACTACTTGTAATACCAGAAGAGTATTCATTTTTTCTACGAAATATGATCATTGTTCAAGAAAGCTTATACTACACATTATAAAAAATTCCAACATATGCACCACACACGCACGCACAATATTGTTTATTATCTCCATTATTCTTTAGTCCACTGGTTTATTGTCTTTCTTTCTTATTTTTTCATTAGCAAGATTTTCAGGCAGTTTCTACAGTCTTGTTATGTGGATTATAGATGTTGAATTCTTTTTTTTTTTTTTTTTTTTTTTTTGAGACGGGGTCTTTCTCTGTCCCCCAGGCTGGAGTGCAGTGGCGCGATCTCGGCTCACCGCAACCTCCACCTCCTGGGTTCACGCCATTCTCCTGCCTCAGCCTCCCAAGTAGCTGGGACCACAGGCGCCCGCCAGCACGCCTGGCTAATTTTTTTGTATTTTTTAGTAGAGACGGGGTTTCACCATGTTAGCCAGGATGGTCTCGATCTCCTGACCTCGTGATCCACCCGCCTCGGCCTCCCAAAGTGCTGGGATTACAGGCTTGAGCCACCGCGCCCGGCCTGAATTCTTGCATCTCTTAAGTATCTTCATTTTAAAGATATGCGGGTAACTTCTCTAGGTATAGATTCTTGGCCTACAGTCCATATTTATCTTCACTATTTTTTTTTGCCACATTTTTGAAACTTCCAATGTGGAAGTTCAAATATTCATTCAGTTTCATTGCTTATAAATAGCGTTTTAATTACTCTGATTTTAGGGTATAAATCCTCAGCTGTGCTGTTTTTCAAGCTTAGCTCAAGACTTCTTTCCCCTATTGCTATAGTCAAATAAAATCTGTCTTGTCATATTTAACAAGTGTCAGATGAATATTTTGTCTTTAACACATCTTGCGTTCATCAATCTATTTCTTTTTGTTTGACTAGAAAAATTTTTCAAGCGGTTTCTACAGATTAGTTATGCCGATTATAACTTTGAATCCTTGCATGTTGTAAATGTCTTTAACAAAGACCTGGGAACAATAACTTGTCTTTGTGTAGTTTCTTGGCCTATATCCATATCTCTCATGGTTGATAGATTTTGCCCCCCATTTTTTGAACTTCCAAAGTTGAGCTTAAAATGCCTCATTTAGTTTCATTCCTTCTATGTTACATTCTGTTGATTCCCCCCCGACCACTGTTTGGAGATTTGTATTATTTTCTCTTTACCTTTGAAATTTGCAAATTTCATCATGATATATTATGATACATCATGATACATCAACATAGATCATTTAACACTAATTCCACCTTGGACAAGCTTGAGTCTTTGGATTTGCAAGAAGTGAGCCTTAAAAAACTCAATTAAAATTTCCATTAAATGGTAGAGCAGAGATTTAAACTTTAGTTTTCTGATTTCAGAACAAATATAGTTATATATCTCATGATGGTGTTACATAGAATGTAAATAACATAGTCTGCTGAGATTTCTTTTCAACAAATCAAAAAGGAAGTATAATTAAAAGTAGCTATCATTATCATTAATACCACAGGCTTGAGCCACTTCATGACTTTTCTTTTTTACTGAGCAAATTTAAACCCTTTTTATCTTTTTCACATGGTAGTTCTCTAAAGCAAAAAAAAAAAAAAAAAAAATTCCACCTATGATCTGATTGGCACTGAAGTCAGCAGAACTTAGAGCAGCCTCATTCTGTTTCTTAATCTTCTACCAATGTAAATTGTAGACTCACAAGTAGTTATGATGGTTCTATCACAATGTTAACTCAAACTGACCTTAATATTGATTAAAATACTCACTAATTTTTATAGTGGTTGCTAATCTGTTTGTACTAGTACAGCTGATTCCTTTGACCCAAGACCAGGATCTTACAGTTACCAGTACTAAATTTAATTTTTTTAGATTTAGCTTTGCACACAGGATTCTTCTGGAATTATGAATCTATACTAATGCAGATTCACTATCACCATCTGCTGTAGCATTTCATTTGTGAATTTATACTGCATTTCTTCTAAACCGTTAAACTATGGGCAGACACAAAAGAGTAATGACGCCTGAGAATAAAATGCTGTATCTGATAATCAGGTAAAACATATTTAATAAAACTACAAACTACTTGATAAGTCATCAAACCAGTCAATTTCTCCATCTTTTCCACACAAATTTCAGAAGGTCACTTGGGAAATACTTTTGCAGAAAACCAGATATAGCTGGGATTCAGTTGGTCCAGAAGCATTTGGGCTGATCTAGCATTTTCATAAGCCAACTATAGAATAATTATTTATTTTCCTTATAGTTTTTATGCACAATGAAATTGGTTTCACAGTTACAATAGCTACCTCTCTTAAGAACTCATGCTTTTGACAACTCATCTGGGTTTGGGCACGATAATCTGAACACCTTGGGAGGCCAAGGTGGGAGGACTGCTTGCGGCCAGGAGATTGAGATCAGCCTAGGCATCATAGCAAGACCTTGTGTCTACAAAATAAAAATAAAAAATTAACTGGGCATGGTGGTACATGCCTATATTCCTAGCTGCTTAAGAGATTGCAGTGGGAAGATCATTTGAGCCAAAGAGGTCAAGATCGCAGCGACGTATACTGCGCTGCTGCACTCCAGCCTGGGCAACAGAGGAAGACCTTGTTTTAAAAAGAAGAGAAAAGAACATTTTTCTGTCATGGACTATCCACTTTAAGTATGGTTCACCTTTACAATGCACTGTTAGATAGAAAAAAAAAAAGAATATGTTTGTAGAGACAGAAAAAATCTTGAAAAAGCCAAAGGAACCATCATAGAAATAAAACACCCTATTGATGTGAGAGACATTTTGCTACATTTGATGATTTGTGGAAATTCCACAAATTCTTCAATACTCCTTCCTCAAAATAGTGGAGCCTAATTCTCCTCCACTTGTGTGCTGGACTTAGTGACTCATTTCTGCAGAATAAATATGGCTCAGGTGAGAGTGTGTGACTAGGTGATAAATGACATGAAGGCTTCCTCCTCCTCCTCACTCTCTCTCTCTCGAATCTTCAGCTCTGGGGAAATTTAGTTGCCATTTAAGCAACCTGTGGAGGGGACAGTGTGGTAAGGTACTGGGGCCTCGTACCAAAATCTGTGTGCATGAGCCATGTTGGAAGCAGATCCTGCAGCCCAGCCAAGTTGTCAGGTCACTGCAGCCCAGGCCAACATCCTTGACAACTACACAGGAGAGCATCTGACACAGAACTAAACAGCAAAGTCACTCCCAAATGCCTGACCCACAAAATATGTGAGAAAATAAAGGTTTATTGTTTTAAGCAAATATGTTTTTAGCAAAATATGTTACACAACCATACATAACTAATATAGTAGGCTTTAGAGGGTACTAGTCTCACCCAGTGTATTATTTTGGACATTGGAAGAATAGAGAAATATCTATTCATATACACACATCCATCTGTATAATTCTGAGTAGCAAACATTAAAGAGAATTTTAGTTTACAATAATTGTTTTAAATTCTACTTAGAATTATCTACTTTGGAAAGCAAAGACTTCTCAAAACTCCATATACTAAAATATTGAAATTTATTGTTTCCCCTTTTTTTGTGTTTAAGAGAGAGTAATTTCGGATTTTAAATGTAAGTCAGTATATGGACTGGAACTTACTGCAACATCCTGGAGCAGGTAGGTACCCACCCACTACTAGTGCATTTGCCCTGTTTCCCTGGGTTGTAGGATAAAAGCCATCTATACACTCACATATTATTAAGTCTTCAATTCTGTGTTTTGTCTTTTCAGGTGTGTAGACACCATTTTGAATATAAGGAGGATTACATTTTTCTTTTTTCTGAAAAGAAAACGGCTGTGTGGACTATGTAGAAATCACTACCCATTAAAATAAAGTACATTCTTGCTAGAAACACAGTAAAAATGCAAATAAGGAAGGCCTTAGTAAGGACTTACCAGTATTAACCATCCATGTATTCTACACAGAAGTCTTTCAGCTTTTCTCCTCGAGTACACATATCTTAGCTCTGGTTGATTTAGTGAAAGTCTTTGATACGGAAAGGAGACAGGCAAATACTGGGTAGAAGAGGGCGGGTCCCTGTCAAAGGCCCCACCCCAACCCTAAATGAGGACCGGCATGTCTGTTTTCCTGTCCAAAATGTTGCCTTTTGGCCCTCCATGCTCCTCATCCAGCCCCCATATAAACCCAACACCTTAGCGGGCACACATAGGCGGCTGAACATGAAGACCAATCACAGCGGAACAAGGCGGCAGAGAAAGAGAGGAGAGGAGCGATGTCTGGATGCCGAGGGAAATGAGTTCCGCTAGGGGAGGTCGGAGAAAAATCTGGCCGCTGGGTGGCCCAACTCCAGGGGAAGACCACCTTCCCACTCCTTCCCCCACTTTGGGCTCCCTATCCAACTTGCTGAGAACCACCTCCATCACTCAATAAAACCTTGCAGTCATCCTTTGAGCCCGCATGTGATCCAATTCTTTAGGACCACTGGGCAAGAGCTCAGGATACAGAAGGTTGTCACACTGGCCCCAGGCTCTTGAGATAAGGCAGAGGGTCCATTGAGCGGATTAACACACAAGCCGTCTGCAGAGAGCAAATCTGAGTTTTGTAACATATGTCCACTTGGGCTTCTGTAGTCACAGACACCTACCCTAGACGCTGCCGTGGGGCCAGAGCTCAAAAGCACTCATGCCGGCCTCTGCACCTGCCGTCTGCAAGCTGCCCCTAGGGGGTTGAGCTGCGGGGCGGCAAAGTAGGTGACACCCCTCTCGCACATCCTGCGAGGGGAATCAGGGAACTCTCGCATTTCATCTTGATTGAAAGACAAAGGTGCTTTCACCAGTTCAGTCCTTTTTTTTCTTTCTGTTCCCTTCCATCAGAATTCAGAGCCCTGCCTTTTCTTCTCAGAACAACTCAACGGAGGGAGCTAGTAGTGTTTTTGTTTGATACCTAATGTAAATGATGAGTGCAGCAAACCAACACAGCATATTTATACGTATGTAACAAACCTGCACGTTGTGCACATGTACCCTAGAACTTAAAGTATAATAATAATAATAATAACAATAATAAAGATTAAATTCATTAGCTTGTTATTCTATTTACTGAAAGCAATCTAAGAAATATAGAAAAAGAAATCTGGGAAGATGGCGGAGGAGGAAACACCTGGAATCTGACTCCTCACCTTTACAGTTGCATGGCCAGAATTTGTCTGATTGTACTATTTTTGGAGTCTATTGAAGGCCTACAACTTCTAGGGATGACTTGGATCGTAAGTTGCACTCACATTCAGTCAATTTTAGCTCCTACACAGTGTCATATGTTCATATCGCGCTCCTTAGCCACATGGCAGGCAGCTGTTATGTGTATTTATGCAGCAACCTGCACATAGGCAGCAGGGAACGAGAGTGTCAAAAACAACTCGATTCTTCAAATATTTGAGATTTGCGCTCTGATTACTGGGTTCTTTGATCACAGAGATGCAGACAGAAAGATAGGCGGGCTTTGTTTTTGCAGCTTTCTCCATTGTTGCAAGCCCCTCGCCTTGGCTGATGTGAATTTGTCCAAGGGGAGATACACTCGGATATTCCAAAGCAATCGCATGAATGGGGAAAATTAGAATATGACTATGAACACTTAGCAAAAAGTGCAGGCTTGGCAAACACTGGAGACAACCTAAAGTCTATACTACAGGCTAATTCGTGACACAGACATAGCCTACAACATTCAGACAAAAACAATAAATGAAAACAATGCAGGAAGCCCCTCGACAAACATGTAGAAGGAGGAGAATCTGATTCCCATTGTTACCCATTATTAGATTAAAATGTTCAGTTTTCAACAAAAAAAATTATGTAATACAAAGAAATAGGAAAGTATGGCCTATTAAAAGAAAAAAAATAAACTGAAAGTTTCCCTAAAAAAGCTCTGCTGATAGGTCTATTAGACAGAAACTTTAAAATAACTGTATTAAAGATAGTGAAAGAAGTAAAGAAAGATGTGAAGAAAGAAAATGATGTGTGATCAAAATGGAAATATGAATAAAGGGATAGAAAGCCTGAAAAGGAACCAAAAAGAAATTCTGAAGGCAAAAAGTACAATAATTAAAAGGAAAAAAATCAAAAAAGAGATTCAGAGGCATAGTAGAGCAGGCAGATAAAAGAATTAGCAATTTTAGAAAAACCAAAATTATTGAATCTGAATAACAGAAAAATAGATTAAAGTATAAAGTGAAAAGAATCTAAGGAACATGGGACACCAGGAAGCAGACCAACATACACAAAGTGGATTTCAGAAGGAGAAGAGAAAGATGAATAATGTTTGAAGAAATAATGGCATTAATAGAGACCCTCAATAAGCTTAATGAACTTAATGAGATTAATTCAAAGAGATAGATATTAAGATACATTATAATCAAACTTTAATTTAATTAAGTTATTTAATTTGTAGAGATAGGGTCTTGCTCTGTCACCCAGGGAGGAGTGCAGTGGTGTGATCATAGCTCACTGCAATCTCAAATTCCTAGTCTAAAGCAATCCTCCTGCCTCAGTCTCTTGAATAGTAAGGACTACAGGCATGCTCTACTATATCAGGCTAAGTTTTTTACTTTAATATAATTTTTTTTGACAGGGTCATGCTCTGGCACCCAGGCCGGAATGCAGTGATGTGATCATGCTTCGCTGTAGACTTGACTTCCTGGGCTCAAGTGATCCTTCCACTTCAGCCTCTTGAGTAGCTGGGACTACAGGTGCTTTTCACCATACCTGAATAATTTTGTTGTTGTTGTTGTTGTTTTTAGAGACAGGGTTTTGCCATGCTTGCCAGGCTGGCCTCAAACTTCCGGCCGCAAGCAACTCTCCCCATTCAGCCTTCCAAAGTGCTGGCGCCTCAAGCAACTCTCCCCATTCAGCCTTCCAAAGTGCTGGCGTTACAGGAATGAACCACTGTACTTGGTCATAATCAAATTTTAAAATAGCAAAGACACAGAGAGAATCTTGTATGCAGCAAGAGAGAAGCAATTTCTCACAGGTAAGTATTTCTTAGTAAGATTATTAGCAGATTTCTCATCAGAAATTTATAGGCCAGAAGGCATTGGGCCAATATGTTCAAAATGCTAAAAGAAAAAAAAAACGTCTTTCAACTAAGAATCCCATATCTGTCAAAAGTGTCCTTCAAAAGTGAAGGAGAAATTAATCCATTCCCAGATAAACAAAAGGTGAGGGAGTGTGAGACCACTAGACTTGCCTTTCAAGAAATGTCTAATAGAGTCCTGAAGGGTAAAGTGAAATAACACTAGACAGTAACTGGACATTGTAGGAAGAAATAATGACCTCAATAAAGGTAAATATATGGGCAATTTAAAAAGGCTAGCATTATGGTAACAATGGTTTTTGTCTCCATTTTTTGTTTTTCTATATGATTTGAGAGACCAGTGAAGTTTAGAAAAACAATTATTAACCTAAAAGATTCTATTGCTGTAATTTTGGTTTATAACTCCACATTTCATTTTCTACATAATTTAAGAAACCAATGCATTTAAATGAATATTAAGTTTTGGGCACATGATGTGTAAAGATGAAATTCTGTGACATTAACAACTGAAAAGGGGGGATGGAGCAGTTTCTCTATATTAGCGAAGTTAAGCAGGTGCAATTTAACTGAGAGTGTTGTAATATGTAATAGGTGTAAATAAGAGTTAATATTCAGCTTCGGAGGAATTTTAAGAAGCCATTGGAGAAATTTTTGTGTTATCTTTCCAGCTGTTAAGAGTTATCATGGAAGCACATAGAGAGATTAGCTCTGTGTCACCTGAGTCTTAGAATTCATGTAATAAACAAAATTCGCTTCCAAGCTATATTGAAAACAAAGTGTGAACAAGACATAAACTTTGGTTTATTAAGCTACTGAGATTTGGGAATACGATTATTCCCAAATAACAAGAAAATCTGCTTCTTGTGTTGGTAAGCCTTTTACGTCTGAAGACAAACAATGGTATTCCACATACCATCAGCCAAACATAAATCTAATGTGGGTTATCATTTTCTTGTGTTCATAAACCTCTTTCTAACATATTTTCTTAACAATGCTTATAAGTGAAGATCGCTCAATTGTGTAGTGAAATATATTTTCCAAGGAACTGCTTGTGAGCTCAAGTCAAAAATTAAAAGAAAAATAAATTATAAAATCAACTCAAAAGATAATTGCAGTTTTTAAAATAGAGTATAATTAAAACAAAGTTTGTATGTGTAATTTTGAATCATATCACTTAAAATGTGGAGGGCTCAGAAGAGATCAACTCTTCTACCACCACCCCCTATCCCAGCAACATATGGCAATATCTGTAAAGGTCACCATTTTAGAAAGTCACTCGACCTCTGATTCGATGTTGGATAATACTGTTACCTGCTTCACTGACTGTGACAGTCCTCGTCAAAAACTAACTTGCTCCCCTTTGTAAATGTTTTGAAATATCTCAAGACAGTCATTATAATGCTATAACTGTATCTTTTTGCATGCTTTTTATGCTATAATTTCTTTAACTCTTCAACTATCTATATATTGTCTTCTATGCCGTGATAGTTTGAAACCAATCATTTTAAAATGTGGTAGACTAAGTGCAATATATTATTACAGCTATTTGGTGGGCAAACCACTCAATTGAGATTAATTTCTTGACACTGGAAAACACCATTTCCTTATGAAGCCTAAAAGAGATAGATGTTCCTCTCAGTACCACCATTGTCCACTAATATTAGGGTTATTAATGAAAATCTTCATTTTCTTCCACTTAATTGCATTGTTAGTTGAATGTTTCCTCATCTGATATTAATGGAATTTTCTTTTTAAAGCTAAATACAAATGTTGTTTCCACTAGGTAAATCTGCCAACAAAGAAATAAAAATTCTTTTCGACTTGAATGCCTCATGAATGATTTATCTGCTCTTAACAGATAAATAATAAAGGCATTTTTGAAAGAAGTTAAAATTTTAATTAAAAATATGTTGCTGATTTTATTTCCTTTGAAGATTAGTTCTCTTGAGATAAATGGTATAGAGTAATATTCTTTAAATGTGTATGTGAATTTCAATATAGACATAGGTTTGCTGTGATAGCTATTTTCTCCGAGTCAGCTGCAAAAATAACCCATGCTCTATTTATTCATAATATGGTAATTATTGATGGAACTTTTTTGGGGGGAAATTCATATTAATCATTCTCATTACCTCTCTCAAAATTAACTGAACTTCTGCATTTGTGGTGTTCCTGTTCATTCAATTTTTCTATCAAAACAAAGAAACAAACACAACAGGCACAAATAAACCCTGCCAATAATCTTTGATATCATCTTCTCTCAACCATTTTCTTCTGGGATTACAGCAACCATAACTAGTTTCCTGATCCTGACCTCTCATCTTTATAATCTATTTTCCTGTGTATAAATGAGTGACCTTTCATGTGGTCATTTTATTGCTCCACTTAAAATCCTTAGTGGCTCCCAAATCAGCTAACAAGACAAGAAGAACCTCATTCCACTTTATCCACTTCTCCTACGTAGTATGGTCTCTTCGGTAATTCTGGAAATTTTATCAGCATTAATTTAAACTGAGTTTATCTAAAACTATACCAAGTTGTGCTAAAGCTGTCAGTTCAGGGTGCACACATTAGCAATAATTGTTTTTTGGAAAAGAGAGAAAAGAAATATTACTATAACAAAAGAAAAAATCTGAGATATAGCAAATTATCTCCAGAAATAAAACATTTTGTTGAGTTTTGTGGCATTTTGTTTCTATTAGATGGCATACATTCTTACCATAGTTAGAATTCATACATCAGGTGAGACATATTATTGATATAAAAATATAGGTACACACACGAATATACGTATATATTCACACATTCTATGTTTATGTAGATATGTGTATGTATATACATAGAGAATGTTGAACACCACCAAAATTTAAATACCAAATAATTTGTTTCTTTATAATTTTGAAACAAGTTTCTTTATATCAAGTTCTTTATAATTCTGGAACAAATGATAGAAATTAATATTTACATTCTATTTGTTATGAAATCTTAAGACTATAACTAAAGAAAAATCTTTAAGTTTGAATCATCATAAATCAGAGAGAATGGGAAGGAGGCTAGCGGCACAACAGCTTTAGTGTGCAGATGAGAAGACTAAGTTCAGAGAAGTGACATCTTTACTTTGTAGGAAGCGTTTGCTAGTTACAGAACTGGCTCCAGAGGCTTGTTGGGTGACGCATGACAGCTTCTCTGACCCAGTCCCTCAAGCACGGATGCACAGTTTTCTGCTGAGTGTCTCCTCCATATTGGAAAATCTAAACCTCCCTGCTCTGTGTAACCTCCTGAGATACTCTTACATTTTCTTATGATTGCAGGATATTTAGTCTGAGGAAGAAAGGGACATATATTAAAGGAAATCATTTTAATTTTTCTTTTTCTTTCTTTTTTTTTTTTTTTTTTTTAACAGTGTTGCTCTGTCGCCAAGGCTAGAGTACAGTGGCACCATCTCGGCTCACTGCAACCTCTGCCTCCCAGGTTCAAGTGATTCTCCTGCCTCAGTCTCCTGAGTAGCTGGAATTACAGATGTGTGCTGCCACTCCGGCTAATTTTTTGAATTTTTAGTAGAGACAGTGTTCCATCATGTTGCCCGGGCTGGTCTCCAATTCCTGACCTCAAGTGGTCCGTGCGCCTTGGCCCCCGAAAGTGCTGGGATTAAGGCGGGAGCCCTCCAGCTCGACCAAAAATTGCTTTTCTTACTCAATGAAAATTTCGAAACTGTAGTGAGTTTTTCATAGTTTAGGTTTGTGTCTGAAAATCGTTTCTCCCACTAAAAGGCACTGGAATTTCATAGAGAAATTATTGGAACTTGGTCTGTAGTAGGTAGGAAAAGTCAAGGAAATCCTGGGACCTTTTGTTATGCCAAAGCTTAATGGGGACACGTGAAATATACACAGAAGCCAGCTTCTTAGTGAGATTGGAAATAAATTTGAGCGTCCCAAAGAAGTACAATGGCAAATAATTGTAATGCATTGGGTACTGAAAATGATCAGTTTAAAAGGGATTTAGAAGCAACCCTGCTCTATATTACTAATTCTCACCCTTGACACTTTGTTATGGCAAGTCTAGTAGATGAATATAAAGTTTATACAATTCTGAAAGGATATTCATAATGAAAAATAATTTTCCTGACAACCTATTTTTAAATAAGTGTAAATAACTTATGAGTTGATGGAAGAAATATTGGTCAATACAAATTCAATGAACATTATAATAGGTTACAGTTACAAATTTTCTGTCAAGTTTATCTTTCAAATAGTGTGGCTTCCAAAAGAATTGGCGTGCTGATTTTATTGTTCAGAACTGAAACATCAACCACCATTAAAAAAAAATTCTTAGCATAAGCAACTCAAAAAGTATATCCTTCATTAATCATATGAAAAATATTTGTTGATTTCATTTACTAGATTCTGAATATAGATGAATACAGATAATATGTAAGCATAAAGTATTCAAAAACACAATAATCAGCAAGGACAATACACCCAAGATATAATTACCAAATTCTGATGAATACCCTCTAAAATCTATGTTGGTGGGTATATATATATCTATATCCTTGAGTAAAAAGTAAAAGGTTATTTTTAATTATTAATATTCTTTTAATACATTGTGTAAATATCATTGTGTTCATCTGCTAGAGCTACCATAACAAAGTACCACTGATTTCATAGAAATTTATTTTCTCACAGTTCTGGAGGCTACTAGTTTGAGATATAGCTGTCAACAGGATTGGATTCTCCTGAGACCTCTTCCTTTGCCTTGTAAATGATTGTATTCTCTATATGCCTTGCGTGATCTTTCTCTATACGGTGTGTTCTTATTTTCTCTTCTTATGTAGACACCAGTTATATTGGAGTAGGACCCACCTGAATCATTGACCTTTAACTTAATTACATCTTTAAGCACTCCTTCTCCAAATGCAGTCACATTCTCAGGTATTGGGAATTTGGACTTTAACAAATGGATTTTGGCAGGATGCAGTTGAGCCAATGCTACTGAATACACAAAGAAGTTTCTCTCTACCCAAGACGTTGAAAGTAACCCAATGAGTCACTTTCTCCTTCGAGAAATATAGGTGCAACCCAAATTTACAAGAGATTTTGCTCAAGTTTACTTTTACAAAGAGCTCATTGGAGGAGGCAAGTTTTCCACTGGAATATCAGATAAGAAAGAATTTGTCATCATTCTTTTCTATAGTGCTTTTAAGAAAGTAAGTAAGAAAGTAAAGTGCATATGCTTTTCTAATTCTAGTCATTTCAAAATAGTACTATTTTTCTTCTTTGCATTCTACTTTAATCTATTAATCTTTATTATAATTATGTAATTTAATGTAATTAAATCTATATTTAATCCTTTATAAACACAAAGGATTATAAAAACTACAAGGAACAATTGTTTGCCAATAAATTGGTATACCTGGAAGAAATGGATAAATTTTTGGACACATACAACATATCAAGATTGAATTAGGAATAAATAGAAATCTAAACAGACAAATAATGAGTAAGTTGATTAAATCAGTAATAAAATTCTTATTTAATATAAGAAATGTACCTGTAACAGTTCAGTTAAAAAACGAAATAACTGGTGAAATTCCTTTTTTTTTCCATTTTGGCACACATCAAGGTTGATTTTGCACAACAAATGAAACTAGCAAATCATGTGATAGATAATACTGTAAAACCTAAAGCTCCTTCCCCAGAATCAAATAAGGTGGCATAGCTTTTCGAAGAGTGGCTGAGGGAAAAGATAGTCTCATAAACTGATAATGGGATTTCCAATATTACCCTCCATTACATTGGCTGAAATACAAAGTTTTTGATATTACAAAATTTGTATTCTTCATTAATGGCCACACACCCTTGATTGTCCATGATTTTTGACCCATGTGGTTCCACTGCTAGTGTTATGATATAGTTTTTTAATATGCAAGGCCTGCATTCAAAAAGATAGTTAATATAGAAAATATATGACTATCAAGGAGAAATCAGTGAACAATGACATAATGCTATGAAAAGTATTTTCTGTGTATTTACTTGTAGAACATTTGCTAGTGAACTCAGAAATGCCAATAAAAACTTACTGTCATTCCAATGTAAGTTTATATTTTATTTTTTCATTATATATGTATGTTGCTAATTTTGTTGAAATATTAAGTTGATATTAATGTAAATGAAATATTAAGTTGATATTAATGTTATTTAGTTTTAGCAGCTTTCTTAAGATATAATAAAAATATAAGAAACTGCATAATTTAAAATGTATTATTTGATTTTTTGATATATAAATCTATAAAAATCACCATATGTAAGATTATGAAAACATCAATCACTCCCAATGTTCCCCTTGTATTACGTATAAGAAAATTCTGAACATTTTAAGCTTAGAATCTGTCTAATGACATGTTTCTACTTAAAGTTTCATGAGTATATTCACATATCTCCATAATCAATATTAAATGCCTTTTACACTGTAGAACTTAGAAAACAAAACATTATTCATTTTTCTTTAAGTTAAAATGAGATAATATTTTATAAAATTAATTTATGTTATATTCTTACAAAATATGTCACTTCTACTAGCATAGTGAATAAATCCTCTTTGATTCATAAAAAAATTATAGACATACAAAGCTAGATATTACATGAAGTTACATTTAAGAGAGAAGATGAGTGTTTAGATCTCTTTTAACTTACCTTGTCCATTAGCATAGGAAACCCACAAGGTCAGAATGACATTGATTAGTAACAACATGTTAAATATTCTTAGTAGTATGTTAATACAAAAGTTTCAGTTGTACTGTTTGGGGTTTGAAATCTTTCATTATTAGTTACCAAGTGTGGTTCTGAATTTAAGTACACTACCATGAAGCTAGGGCTTTAAGGTCACTTAGTAAATATCAAAGTTCAGAGAGTTTTGCAAAATCCTTCAATAATTCCAGTTAGTGGTTTCACAATCTTCTGTGGAATTGATTCCCTGATATGTACTGGTACAATTTTATTTAGGCACAGTAATGGACTGAATCCAAAGGTAATATAAAACATTAATTTATTTTATTTCTCATTTTTTGAGTAAAGAGAGTTTTCATAAAGGGAACGAAAGGCTTCTGCAACTATTGGAAGAATTGAGGGAACAAAGGTCAAAAATGCTATTTCCAGAAAATTCTGATGTTCAAGAATCTTAGTGATGCCCTCACTAATTATCTATGGTGCTGCAGTAGATGTTTCTCAGGAAAACCTCCAGAATCAAGGAAAGCTACTGTTGGTGATCTCAGCTGCTACCAGCAGCTGCTTCCAGATAATGCCTTGTCTTTCTCTTCTTCCAAGTCTTCTTTGAGTACATCTCATGGGGGAATCTAAGGGAGAAGCAAGCTATGGAGAAAGGAACTTCAGAAACTGTAGTTTCGGGCTGATCTTCTGCAATGCAGAAGAAAATGAAGGTAGGAACTGGGTTGATTTCAAGTTGAAAATAAACATCTGGCACACTCATCTCCTGAAAATCCTGCTGTTTGTGCATGGCAAACTATTCCCCCCCCCACCCCCCGAGAAATGGTGAAAATACTATCTCTTATCCCACATACTCTTCTTAAAATCAGAACACTAATTTTAAAATTAAACACTGGAAAATAGGTGAGTTTCTTCCACATACAGATGAATCATTAAATGGGTAACTCTCAGGGTCCATGTCTCTGAAATTTTCTGTTGTCCTTTGCTTTCCAGTACCCAACTTACTTATTTAAGGTTGTATGAAAACAAACCGGTGTGTCTGGATCCCATTCCACTCCCTGTATTTTTACGTGTTTAGAGTAGCATACTGATTTTCAGAATTCACAATAGATCATACTGAGTACAAAAGTTTCAGCATATTCTTGATATTTAAATATTTTTAAAGTTGTGTTTTCGGGTATCTTTTATTTTAAGGTATAAATTTCTGTTTTGTTGGAAGAATATAACTCAATTCCACACATGTTCTCTCATTGACTTCTTCTGTTTATTCTTTATTTTACATTATTATACTAGCCGTGTTTTAAGATACCGTTCATTAAAATAAGAGAATCGTGGAGAGAATAACATCAGCAAAACTGCAGTGTAGGAGTTCTCCAGCTTCTCTCCCTCCTACAGAAACTTAAAAGCAACCACCGAGAGCCAAGATTACCACCCTGAATATCCTAGAACTTAGAAGTGAAGCTATAATACAGCAAATAATTAAAAATAATAGCTACAAAATTGATTAGAGAATATGCAATTTTAAAAGTTGTGAGTTGTAACATCAAAAATTCAAAATATGTGATAAGGTAGAGTAAAAATGTAGAGTTGTTTTTTTTCTTTTAAAAAGTGAATCACAAGTTGTTATCATGGTAAAATAAGCTGTTATAAATATAAGAATTTTGTGGGCCTCAAATAACCCAGCACAAATCTATAATAATTACATTACAAGTAAAAAGAGAAGAGTCAAATAACACTGATAGAAAAAAATCATTTAACCACCAAAGAGTGAAGAAGAAAGGAAGAAAAAAAAATCTGCCAAACGACTAGAATATAATTACCAAATGGCAATAGTTAATCTTTATCTATCAATAATTACCTTGAATGTCAATGGATTGAATTATTCAATTAAAAGACATAGAGTCGGTTAGTGGATAAAAAAAAACAAAACACTCAACTATATGCTTGCTACAAGAGACACATGATACCTCTAAGGACTCAGTCTGAAAGTGAAAGGAGAGAAAGAGATATTCCATGCTGTTGGAAAAGAAGAGCATGAGCAGAAATGTGTAAATCAGATAAAATGGACTTTAACTGAAAACAGAAAAAGAAAAAATGAAAGTCATTATATAGTGATAAAGGCAACAAATCAGCATATGCACATGGGAATTGTAAACATATATATATATACTCAACATTAGAGCACCTATATATATATATAGAGAGAGAGAGAGAGCAAATATTAATAGCTGTAAAGAGAGAGATTGCAATACAATAGTAGTAGGAGTTTTCAACTCCCCAATTTCAGCAATGGAAAAATAATTCCCACTGAAAATCAACAAAAAGACACCGGACTTAAAGAACATTCTAGACCAAATAGATCTAACAGATATTTTTAGAATATTTAATTCGACTGCTGCAGAACACATTCTCCTTAACTGCACATAGAATATTCTCCAGAATAGATCATAAGTTAGGTCATAAAACAAGTTGTAACAGATTGAAAAAAATAGGAATTATATCAAGAATCTTTTCTGATCATAATGGTATACAACAATTAATAACTGAAGAAAACTTGGAAACTTTACAAACACTTGGAAATTAAACAACATGTTCATTTAAAACCAATGGCTCAATGAAGGAACTAAAAAAAAAATTTGAAAAGTTTTTGAGACAAATGACAATGGAAACACAACATACCATAATAGATGAGATACAGCAAAACAAGTTCTAAGAGGAAAATTTATAGCAATAAATGCCTTATCAAAAAGAAGAAAGCTCTCGCATAAACAACCAAACATTGCACCTTAAGGAGCTAGAAATATAAGAACAACATTATTAAAAACAAGTCGAAAAAGAATTAATAAATATCAGAGCAGAAACAAACAACATAGAGACTAAATGTAAGTATGACAAAATCAGTAAAGCAAAAATTTAAAAAAAAATTGACAAACCTTTTATTAGACTAAGAAAAATAAGGGAGAAGATCCAAATAAATAAAATCAGAGAGGAAAAAGGAGACATTACATCTTGTTCTACAGAACCACAAAGGATTACAAAAACTATAAGGAACAATTGTTTGCCAATAAATTGGTATACCTGGAAGAAATGGATAAATTTTTGGACACATACAACATATCAAGATTGAATCAGGAATAAATAGAAATCTAAACAGACAAATAATGAGTAAGTTGATTAAACCAGTAATAAAATTCACTCATCAAAAAAGCCCAAAACCTGTTACCGTCACTACTGAATTCTACCAAACATTAAAAAAAAAAAAAAACTGAGAGTAATTTTTCTCAAACTATGCCAAAAGTAAAGATAATGGAATTTTTCCAACTTATTGTAGCATGCCAGCACTGCCCTGATAACAAAACAAAACAAGGAAACAACGCAAAAAGAAAACCACAGGCTCATGTCCCTGTTGAACAGAGGTGTTAAAATTCTTAATAAAATACAAAAAACGTGAATTTCTGTTTGTTTGTTTGTTTGTTTGTTTGTTTGTTTGTTTGTTTTTGAGAAGAGGTCTCTCTCTATCAGCCCGGTTGGAATGCAGGGGCGCAATCCTGGCTGGCTGTATCCTCGACCTCTTGGGCTCAAGCAATCCTTTCACCTCATCCTCCAGAGTAGCTGGGACTACAGGCCTGTGTCAACACATTCAGCTAACTCAAAAGATAACTGCAGTTTTTAAAATATAGTATAATTAAAACAAGGTTCGTATGTATAATTTTGAATCATACAACTTAAAACGTGGAGGGCTCAGAAGAGATCAACTCTTCTACCCCCATCCCTGACATATGGCAATATCCGTAAAGGTCACACTTTTAGAAAAACACTTGACCTCTGATTCGATGTTGGATAACACTGTTACCTGCTTCACTGACTGTGACAGTCTTCATCAAAAGCTAACTTACTCCCCCTCATAAATGTTTTGAAATATCTCTAGACAGTCATTATAATGCTATAACTGAATCTTTTTGCATGCTTCTTATGCTATAATTTCTTTAACTCTTCAACTATCTATATGTTCTCTTCTACGCCATGATAGTTGGAAACCAATCATTTTAAAATGTGGTAGGCCAAGTATGGTATATTATTACAGATGTGATATTTGGTGGACAAACCACACAGTTGAGATTAATTTGTTGACACTGAAAAACATCATTTCCTCATGAAGCCTAAAAAGAGACAGATGTTCTTCTCAGTGCCACCATTGTCTATTAATATTAGGGTTATTTATGAAAATCTTCATTTTCCTCCACTTAATTTACCTTTAAAGCTAAACACAAATGTTTTTTCCACTAGGTAAATCTGCCAACAAAAAAATAAAAATTCTTTTTTGACTCGAATGCCTCATGAATGATTTATCTGTTCTTAACAGATCAATAAAAAAGACTTTTTTTTTTGAGAGAGTCTTGCTCAGTCACCCAGGCTGGAGTGCAGTGGCTCAATCTCTGCTCACTGCAAGCTCTGCCTCCTGGATTAATGCAATTCTCCTGCCTCATCCTCCCGAGTAGCTGGGACTACAGGCATCTGCCACCACCCCCAGCTAATATTTTTTGTATATTTTTTAGTAGAGACGGGGTTCCACCGTGTTAGCCAGGATGGTCTCGATCTCCTGACCTCGTGATCTGCCCTCCTCGGCCTCCCAAAGTGCTGGGGTTACAGGCATGAGCCACCGCGCCTGGTCAAAAAGACATTTTTGAAGGAAGTTAAAATTTTAATTAAAAACATGTTGCTGATTTCTTTTGCTTTGAAGATTAGTTCTCTTGAGATAAATGGTATAGAGTAATATTCTTTGAATGTATTTATGAATTTCAATATAGACATAGGTTTGCTGTAATAGCTATTTTCTCTGAGTCAGCTATAAAAATATTCCATGCTCTATTTATTTGTAACATAGTAATTATTGACAGAACATTTTTGGGGGAAAATTCATCTCAATCATTCTCATTACCTCTCTCAATAATAACTGAACTTCTGCAATTGTGGAGTTCCCTTTCACTCAATTCTTTTCTGTCAAAACAAACAAACACACAAACACAACAGGTGCAAAAAAACCCTAGCAATAACCTTTAATAAACATCATCTCTCAACCATTTTCTTCTGGGATTACAGCAATCATAACTAGTTTCCTGATCCTGACCTCTCATCTTTGTAATCTATTTTCCTGTGTATAAATTAATGACCTTTCATCTGGTCATTTTATTTCTCCACTTAAAATCTTTAATGGATCTCAAGTCAGCTAACAGGACAAGAACCTCATTTCACTTTCTCTGCTTCTACTAACATAGTATGGTCTCTTCAGCAATTCTGGAGGTTTTATCAGCATTAATTTAAACTGAGCTTATCTGCAACTATACCAAGTTAAGCTCAAGCTATCAGTTCGGGGTGCACACATTAGCAATGATTGTTTTTTGGAAAAGAGAGACAAGAAATATGACTGTAACATAAAAAATCTGAGATGTAGCAAATTATCTCCAGATATAAAACATTTTGTTTAGTTTTATGGCATTTTGTTTGTATTCGATGGCATGCATTCTTACCATAGTTAGAATTCATGTATCAGATGAGACATATTATTGACATAAAAAATAGGTGCATAGACGAATGTACAAATATGTATATATTCTTACTTTCTATAGGTATATATACCTATAGAATCTTGAACGCCACCACAATTTAAATAGCATATCATTTATCTTTCCTCTATAATTATGGAACAAGTGATAGAAAACCGTATTTACATCCTATTTGTCATGAAAACTTAAGAATATAATTAAAGAAAAATTAAGTTTGAATCATCATAAATCAGAGAGAACTAGAAAGAGGCTAGTTGCACAACAGCTTTAGCGTGCAGATGAGAAGACTAAGTTCAGAGAAGTGACATCTTTACTTTTAAGGGAAGCGTTTGCTAGTTACAGAACTGGCTCCAGAGGCTTGTTGGGTGACGCATGACAGCTTCTCTGACCCAGTCCCTCAAGCATGGATGCACAGTTTTCTGCTGAGTGTCTCCTCCGTATTGGAAAATCTAATCTTCCCTGCCCTGTGTAACCTCCTGAGATACTCTTACATTTTCTTATGATTGCAATATATTTAGTCCGAGGTAGAAAGGGACATAAACTAAAGGAAATCATTTCAATCTTTCTTTTTTCTTTATTTTTATTTTTATTTTTAACAGTCTTGCTCTGTCGCCAAAGCTAGAGTGCAGTGGCACTATCTCGGCTCACTTCAACCTCCGCCTGCCGGGTTCAAGTGATTCTCCTGCCTCAGTCTCCTGAGAAGCTGGAATTACAGGTTTGTGCCGCCACATCCGGCTAATTTTTTGAATTTTTAGTAGAGACAGCATTTCTTCATGTTGGCCAACTCCTGGCCTCAAGTGATCTGCGTGCATTGGCCCTGCAAAGTGCTGGGATGAAGATATGAGCCACCCCGCCCGGCCAACAATTATTTTTCTTAGTCAATGATAATTTCGAAACTGAAGTGAGTTTTTCATAGTGTAGGTTTGTTTCTAAAAATCGTTTTTCCCACTAAAAGGCACTGGAATTTCATACAGAAATTATTGAAACTTAGTCGGTAGTAGGAAAAGTCAAGGAAAGCATGGGCTCTTTTGTTATGCCAAAGCTTAATGGGGGCACATGAAATATACACAGAAGCCAGCTTCTTAGTGAGATTTGAAACAAGTTTGAGCATCCCAAAGAAGTACAATGGCAATCAATTCTAATGCATTTGGTACTGTAATGATCAGTTTAAAAGGGATTTAAAAGTAACCCTGCTCCACAATACTAATTACCACCCTTGACACTTTGTTATGGCAACTCTAGCAGATGAATATAAAATTTATACAATTCTGAAAGGATATTCATAATTAAAAATAATTTTCTTGACAACCTATTTCTAAATAAGTATAAATAACTTACGACTTGATGGAAGAAATAATGGCCAATACAAATTCAATGAACATTATAATAGGTTACAATTACAAATTTTCTGTCAAGTTTATCTTTCAAATAGTGTGGCTTCCAAAAGAATTGGTGTGCTGATTTTATTGTTCAGAACTGAAGTATCAACTACCATTAAAAAAAATTTTATTAGCATAAGCAATTCACAAAGTATGTCCTACATTAATGATATGAAAAATATTTTTTAGATTTGATTTACTATATTCTGAATATAGATGAATACAGATATATATAAAGTATTCAACAAGACAAAAATCAGCAAGGACAATACAGCCAAGATATGATTACCAAATTCTGATGAATATCCTCTAAAATCTGTGTGGTGGATACATCTATCTATCTATCTATCTATCTATCTATCTATCTATCTATCTATCTATCTATGAGTAAAAAGTAAAAAATTATTTTTAGTTATTAATGTTCTTTTAATAAATTGTGTAAATATCATTGTATGCATCTGCTAGAGCTACCATAACAAAATACTACAGGTTTCATAGAAATTCATTTTCTCACAGTTCTGGAGGCTAATAGTTTGAGATAGAGCTGTCAGTTGGTTTGGATTCTTCTGAGGCCTCTTCCTTTGCCTTGTAAATTGTTGTATTCTCTCTATGCCTTGCGTGGTCTTTCTCTATATGGTGTGTCCTTATTGTCTCTTCTTATACAGACACCAGTTACATTGGAGTAGGGCCCACCTGAATCATTGACCTTTAACTTAATTACGTCTTTAAGTACTCCTTCTCCACATCCAGTCAGATTCTTAGGTATTGGGAGTTTGGACTTTAACAAATGAATTTTGGCGGGATGCAGTTGAGCCAATGCTACTGAATACACAAAGAAGTTTCTCTCTACCCAAGACGTTGAAAGTAACCCAATGAGTTACTTTCTCCTTTAAGAAATATAGGTGCGACCCAAATTTACAAGACATTTTGCTCAAGTTTACTCTTACAAAGAGTTCATTGGAGGAGACAAGTTTTCCACTGAAATATCAGATAAGGAAGAATTTGTCATCATGCTTTTTTTATAGTGCTTTTAAGAAAGTAAGAAAGTATAGCACATGTGCTTCTCTAATTCCAGTCATTTCAAAATAGTACTACTTTTCTTCTTTGCATTCTACTTTAATCTATTTAATCTTTATTTGAAAAATGTACTTGTATCAGTTCAGTTAACACAGGGAATAACAGGAGAAATTCCCTTTTTTTTCCATTTTGGCACAGATTAAGATTGAGTTTGCACAACAAATAAAACTAGCAAATCATGTGATAGATAATACTGTAAAACCCAAAGCTCTTTACCTAGAATCAAATAAAGTGGCATAGCTTTGAGAAGAGAGGCTGAGGGAAAAGATAGTCTCATAAATTGATAATTGGATTTCCAGTATTACCCTCCATTACATTTGTTGAAATATTATAAAGTTTTGGATAATTACAAAATTTGTATTCCTCATTAACGGCCACACATCCTTGATTGTCCATGATTTTTGAGCCATGTGGTTCCACTGCTAATGTTATGATATAGTTCTTTAATATGCAAGGCCTGCATTGAAAAAGATAGTTAATATAGAAAATATATGACTGTCGAGGAGAAAACAAATCAGTGAACAATAACATAAAGGTATAAAAATTATTTATGTATTTATTTATTGAAGAAGTTGAAGGATACTTTCTAGAGACTGTGAAGGGTGGTATAGGACTAGAGGGGAGATGGGGATGGTCAATGTGTACCAAAAAAAAACCAGAAAAAATAAATAAGTCCATCTATTTGATAGCACAATTGGTTGGCTGTCGTCAATGATAACTTACTTGTACATTTCAAAATAACTTATACAGTATTATTGGATTGTTGGAACTCAAAGGATAAATACTTGAGGGCTTGTATACCCCATTCTCCATGATGTGCTTATTTCACATTGTGTGCCTGTATCAAAATATTCTAAGTACTCCATCAATACATACACCTACTGTACACCTATGATGTGCACATAAAAATTTAAAAACATATATATAGAAGAAAAGTACCCCAATACCATAAATATCATATATGACAAACTCATAGGTAACTTTATATTCCATGGCTGTCATCACAATGTGTTATTGGCATTGCCCACAGTAGAATAAAACACTACTAGAGAAGCAGAAAATATGGCCCATATTTAGGAGAAAAAGATCTATCAATAATGATAAAGACAAACCATATAATAAATATAGTAAAATAAGCAAAACCTCCTCCACAACTTTAAAGTAACTGAAAAATATAAGATAAAAATCTTCAGGAAAATATATATGGAAATGTTGAAGAGAGGTGGAATTTTAGTTGAATAATGACATTTAGCCAAGTATAACAGGTTAATGAAAACATTTTCAGTTATAATGAAATTTTACTCTATCTGTAAGTAGTGTTTGTTAAAACTTTATAAAAGTATTGTAATTCTCAAAACTATTGTTAGTATTTTAAACATGGTTGTTTTTGAAATTCTGTAAAAAAGAGAAATAAATATTTTTGAAAATAATTTTATTTTTCCAAGTGTCCCAACCTTTTGCAACATCTGTGATTGGTCAGAAATATGGATAATAATAAACTTTAAAATGTAGCACAAGGTGTTTTCAAAGTTCTTTGCATAAAATATAATCAGAAATTACTTACCACGGAGCTTAGTGAAGAACACCAGGAATCCACTAATATTGTTAAGTGTGCTATTAACAGAAAAAGAGTCAGCCCCTCATTAATTACTTTTTAAAGTATAGCATAGCAAAAAATCTTGACTATCCAAAACGACACACAAATGTAAGTAGGTTCCTCAGCGGATTTTTAGGAGGTTATATGACTGTATGTATTAGTTGGTACTATTTTAATTTTTTCAATATTCAGTAAATACGAAGTGAAATACCCAAACTGAAACATGCTTCATACTTTTATCTATTTTTACATAAAATTTTTCTTATGGAATAATTTTAGACTTACATAAAAGTTGTAAAGAGTATTCAGATAAGGTCTTTGTTAATCTGAAAATCAATAAAACAAAGATTAATTACATGAATGTCAAATGAACTTATTTCTTGTAAGATAAGCATACAACAAACGTTTAGCTTCTCTTTCTGTAGTAGTTAGAAAGGTTAGGCTTAAATATATTAAATAGAATATATGTACTCACAGCAATATTGAAATATATAATATTATCACTATTATTACGTGTGATCACCATGCTGTGAAATAGATAGTAAAATGTATTCCTGTAGTCTAACTGAAATTTTATACCCTTTGACCAACACCTCCCTAGAACCACCGCCATCCCTTCAGCCTCTGGTAACCACCACTCCACTCTTACCTTCTGTAAATTTGAATTTTTTAGATTCCACATATCAATAAGATCATGCAGGATTTGTCTTTGTGTTGAGTTTGTTTTAGTTAGCATAATATCCACTAGATTCATCCACGTTTTCACTATTGACAAAATTGTCTTCTTTTTAGTTTGTATAGTATTCTACTGTGTATCTATACCACATTTTCTATTTTTGTAAATATTTTCATTTATTTTTTATTGGCAAATAAAATTGCATATATTTATTATGTAAAACATATTGTGTTGAAATATGTATACATTAGATAATGGCTAAATCAAACTAATAAATATATGCTTTACTTCACATACTTCTCATTTTGTTGTGTGGTGAGACTGCTTAAAATCTACACTGAGTAGTTTTCAAGAATACAACATATTATTATTAGCTAAAGTCACCATATTTTACAACAGATATTTTTATTTATTTCTCCCAGCTAACTGAAATTTTTTATCTTTTGACCAACATGTCTTCACCCTCATTCGCCCTCTAGTCCTGGTAACCACCATTCTACTATTTCTACGAGTCCAACGTTTTTGGATTCCACGTATAAGTGCAATCGTGGTTTTGTCTGTCTTATTCCACCTAACTTAATGTCCTCCCTGTTTATTCTATGATCTTGAAAATACAGGATTTCCTTTTTTCAAGGCTGAATAGTATTACATTGTGTATATAGACCACATTTTCTTTATCTATTCATCTGTAATGGATACTTAAGCTGATTCCATATTTTGGCTATTATAAATAATGCTGTAATGAACATGGGAATGCAGATAACTCTTTGACATACTGATTCCATTTTCTTTGTACATATATTCAGTAGTGGGATTACTGGATTGATTATATGTTCTGTTTTTCATTTCTGACAAACTGTATACTGTTTTCCATAATGGCTGTACTAATATGCATTTCCATCAACAATGTGCAAGTGTGTCCTTTCCTCCACGTTTGATAGCACTTGTTTTTTTTTGTACTGTTGATAATAATACTTGCTGGCCATTTGTACGTCTTCTTTTGAGAAATGTCTATTCAGGTACATTGCCTATTTTTAAATTGGTTAACTCCTTTTTATTAGCCATTGAGTTGAGTTCCTTATATATTTTGAATATTAACCCTTTATCAGATATATGGTTTGCAAATATTTTTTCAACTCATGAGTTGTCTCTTCACTCTGGGAATTGTTTAATTTGCTGTGCAGAAGCTTTTTAGTTTGATGTAATACAATGTATTTTTCCTTTTGTTGCCTATGCTTGGGGAACCGATCCAAGAAATCATAGCCCAGACCAATGTCATGGATTTTTTTCTCCTTTATTTTCCTCTAGCAGTTTTATTGTTTCAAGCTTTACATGTCAGTCTTACACATATTCTGAGTAGATAGTTTTATATAGTGTGAAACAAGGGATCAATTTCATTCTTCTATATGTGAATATACGATTTTCCCAGCAAGATGTATTGAAGAGACTATTATTTTCTCATTGTGAGTTCTTGTCATCTTTATTGAAAATATATTGAATTCTATTCTGTTTTATTGGTGGATATGTCTTGTTTTATGCCAATGTCATGTTATCTTGACTATGATAGCATTATATCATAATTCAAAATTTAGAAGTGTGATGCCTCCAGCTTTGTTCTTTTTAATTAAAACTACTTCGACCTTCTGGATCTCTTGTCATTTCATACATATTTTTGAACTGTTTTGCATTTTTCTGTGAAAAATTACATTAGAATTTTGATGGGGACTGCATTGAATCCTTACATCTTTTTGTGTAATATGAACATTTTAACCATATTAAATCTTGCAGTCCACGAACATGGGCTATTTTTCTGTTTATGTGTGTCTTCTTCAATTTGTTTCATCAATATTTTATTGTTTATAATATATAGATTTTTGACATCCTTGGTTAAATTTACTCCTAATTTTATTTTTTGATATTATCAGAAAAGGAATAGATTTTTAAATTTCTTTTTCAGACAGTTTATTGTTAGTGCATAAGAAAGAAAAAAGAAGCAAAATCTAAGAATAAAGAAAACAAGTGAAAATTACTATGCAACTCTATGGATTTGGTAATAGGGTGAACCAGAGATAAGAAGTATTTTAAGTCATTTTTGAAAAGAAGATTAACACTCAGAGTCAACTATCTAGGGGCAAAATAAACACAAAGAAATTTTAATTTTCACTTAGTAGTTTAACTACTAATAGCAACGTTTCATTACAATTTTGACATTTTCATGAATCAGTCAGTAAAGACAAATGAAACAAGGATATATTTAATGAGTATAAACACATAGAGAGAAAAAATAAGATCTAGCATTTGATAGCACAACAGGGTGACTATAATCAAGAGTAATTTATTGCACGTTTTAAAATAAAAGGTACAATTGGATTGTTTGTAACACAAAGAAACGATAAATGCTAGATATGATGAATACCTCATTGACCCTGATGTGATTATTACACCTTGCATGCTTGTAACAAAATATTTTATGTACCTCATACATACATAGACGTACCACATACTCACAAAAATGAAAAAATATATATACTAAAGTTGTTTTCACAGATGTATTGTTAAATTTGAATTGCAAAATCCAGTGAGAACAACAAACTTTTATATTTTATTTATGTTTCAAAGATTTTACCACCAAAAATCCCTGAAAATAATTATATTTCCAAAGTATTGGACATTCCCATCTATTACCAATACTTCATGGTCCTTGAGTTCTAAATTTTATTCTGCTTTAAAAATAATCAGACTTTCTGGGAAAGGTGTATGATTTTGAATGTTGGGCAGAGGAAATATAAAGTGAACTTAGAACATGCTATGCTGAAAAAAAAAGAGAGAAATGCTCAAATAAAATTAGGACACATGAGAAGCAATGAGGAGCCAGTTTCCAGAGATATCCAGATTGAATAAATCAAAATACATGACTCCAAGGTGATACAAACAACTACAACAAACAGAAAACCTTTCTCTTTTTACAAAAAGACATATTTATATTTCAAAACCTAGAAGTAATATTTTGGTCCATTAACTTCCATTTTTATTGATTAATGTAATCAATATTTTCACCTCTATAAAAGCATCATTGACAAATACAAACTTTTATATTCATGTTATACAACATATTATTTTGATATACATAACATTTTAAAATGATTATCATAATGAAGCTAATCAAATATCCAATATCTCACCTTGTTACCTTTTGTGTGTATGAATGACATCAGAACACTTGAGAACTATTGTCTTTGTAATTTCAAGTATATAATATATTATTAATAACTATAGTCACCCATGCTTTACACTAGGTCTCCAGAAATTATTCGTCTTATAACTTGCATCCTCTAACTGACATCTCTCCATTTCTCCCACTGTGCAACCCCTGGTAACTATACTTCTACTCTCCATATCTATGAGCTCAGGTGTTAGATTCCAAATATAAATGACATCATGCAGTATTTGTCTTTCTGTGTCTGGTTTACTCCACTTACTTAATATCTGCCATGTTTGTCAATGCTGTTAAAAAAGGCAGATTTGCCTTCTTTTTAAAGGCAGAATTTAATGTGTTCCACTGTATATATGCACCACATTTTCTTTATTCAATCATCTTTGACAGAAACATAGGTTGTTTCCATATCATAGCTATTGTGAACAATACTGCAAAAAACAGGAGAATGCAGATATTTCTTAGACATACTGATTTCGTTTTCTTTGTTTATACACCCAGAAGTGGAATTGCTGAATCATACAATAGTTCTATGTTTAATATTTTGAGGAACCTCCATACAGTTTTCCACAATGGCTGTAACAATCTACATTCCCACCCATAATGTACAAGTGTTTCCTTTTTTCCACATCCTAACCAACACTTGTCATGGAGCGTCACTGAAATTATTGAAAAATTTTGGGGGACAACACCCCAAAAGAAATCAGCCATTTACAAACAGATAACTCGTTTTCGGCAGAGACAAGACAATGTTAAGGATGAAGCCCACAGCGGCAGATTGGCCACACTAATTTGTGAGAAAAAAATAATTTTGCTCATACCTGGATTAAAGACGACTGATGACTAAAAGCAGAATCAATAGTCAACACCATAATTAGTTCACCTTACAAATTCCGATGGAAAAATTAATGTTAAAGCAAAATTTCCATTCGATGAAAGCCAAGACCATTGCATCCAGATGAGGTGTAGTAGACAAGAGAAGAGTGTGTTTTTTTTTGAAGACTTGTGTCTGGCTCTGTTGCCCAGGCTGGAGTGCTGTGGGGCAATCTCAGTTCACTGGAAGCTCTGCCTGCCGGGTTCAGGCCATTCTCCTGCCTCAGCCTCCCCAGTAGCTGGGACTACAGGCCCCCACCACCTTGCCCGCAGAATTTTTTCATTTTTAGTAGAGACGGGGTTTCACCGTCTTAGCCAGGATAGTCTTGATCTCCTGACCTCATGATCCACATGCTTCGGCCTCCCAAAGTGCTGGGATTACAGGCATGAGCCACGGCGCCCGGCCAACAAGAGAATAGTTTTTAACGGAAAGTGTATTATACAAGTGGGAACAAGAACCTGAAACATTTCTTCAAAGATTTGTAACAAGAGCTGAAACATGAGTTTATCAGTATGATCCTGAATACAAACCATAATCAAAGCAATGGCATAGCAAAGGTGGAAGTGGTCCAATGAAAGCAAAAGCAGGCCAGTCAGGAGAAAACATCATGGCAACAGTTTGTGAGATGGCCAAGGCATTTTACTAGTAGAGTTCTGGAAGGCCAAAGAGAGAATGTTTTGAGAAAGTTTTCAAAGCTTTAGCAGAAAAATGCCCAGGAAAACTTCATCAGAGAGTCCTCCTCCACCAGAACAATGCTCCTGCCCATTCCTCTCAACAAATAAAAACAATTTTGTGAGAATTTTTATGGGAAATCTTTGAGCATTCCTACATTACAGTCCTGATTTGCCTTCTCCTGACTTCTTTCTTTTGCCTAATTTTAAAAAATCTTACAAAGGGTACCCATTGTTTCAGTTAATTACGTGAAAAAGACTGGGTAACATGGCTATATTCCCAGAACCATCGAGTCTTTAGGGATGGACTAAATGGCTTGTATCACTGTTTTCAAAAGTGTGTTGAACTTGATGGAACTTATGTTAAGAAATACAGTGTATTTTAAAAATTGTCTTATTTTAATTGAATTTTCCATGAATATTTGGAAGTGCCTTTATATATGCATGATTTTATTTAGGAGCTTTTAATTCTGTCTATGTATCTTTTTTGTGTCAGGACTAAACTGTTCTGATTATTATAGATTTGTAGTGTAATTTGAAACCAGAGAGCATGATAGTGTGCTGTCTCTTCCTTTTTTGTCTTGTAAGACTGCTTTAGCTATTTGGTGTCTCTTGTTCTATATTAATTTTAGATTTTTTTTTCCATTTCTGCAAAAAATGTGTTTAGAATATTGACAATATTGCATGGAATCTGGAGTTTTAGGTATTGGAGACAATTTTATAATGTTGATTCTTTTGATCCTTGAAGACAGGACATCTTTTCATTTATTTGTGTTTTCTTCAATTTCTTTCATCAATATTTTGTAGTATTCAGAGTGCAGAACTCTCATCTCCTTGCTTTAATTTAGTCTCAAGTATTTTATTATTTTGGATGCTATTGTAAATTGGATGTTTGTTTTCAATTTCTTATTTCAATAGTTTGCTGTTAGTGTATAGAAATGTAACTGGCTCTGTCTGAAGATCTTGTACCCTGCAACTTTACTGAATTGGTTATTACTTTTAGCAAGGTTTGGTGAAGTCCTTGGGTTTTCCATGTATATAGTGAGATCATGTCATCTGCAAACAGAGACAACTGTCTTCTTTTCCGATTTCCATGCTCAATAGCTCTAGCCAGGATTTCCAGCACTATGTTGAACAGAAGTGGTGAGAGTGAGCCTCATCGTTTTTTTTTTTTTCTTATCATAGATAAAAATGTTTCTACTTTTCTTTCTTGAGTATAATGTTAAATGTGAGCTTGTGATATGTAGCCTTTATGGTCTTGGGGTAATTTCTTTTATGGCTAATTTGTTGAGACTTTTTGTCATGAAAGGATGTTGATTTTGTTAAATGCTTTTTCTGTATCTATTGAGATGAATATACAATTTTTGTTTTTCATTCTTTTAATTCGGTGTGGAACAGTGATTGGTGTATGTATGCTATCTTTACATCCCAGATATACACCCCCTTTCATTATGGCGAATGATTTAATATGTTGTGTTCACTTTGCAAGTATTTTGTCGAGCATTTTTGCCTCTATATTCATGAAGAATATTGACCTATAATTGTTTTTTGTAGTGTCCATGTGTGGCTTTGGTGTCAGTGTGATTTTTGACCTCATATAATAAAACTGAGAGTTCACTCTTAAATTTTTGACAGAATTTGAGAAGTATTCGTGTTGATTCTTTAAATGTTTGGTAGGATTCCATCCGTCATGAAGCCACTAGTTTTTTTTTTTTTTTTTTGATGAGAGACTTTTTATTACTTGTTCATTTTTCTTACTCATTACTGTTTTGTATTAATTTTGTATTTCGTTATGTTTCAGTAATCTTGGTAGGTTGTAGATGTCTATGAATGTGTCTGTTTCCATTAGGTTATCCAACAGTTATATGTTGGCATGTAACTGTTCATAGTGATCTCTTCTGGTTTTTTGTATTTCTGTGCTATCAGTTACAATGTTTCCTGTTTCATTTCTAATTTTATTTATTTGTTCCTTCTCTCTTTTTTAGTTCAGCTAAAGGTTTCTCAATCTTGCTTATATTTTCAAAAGCCAACTTCTAGTTTTGTGGATCCTCTATTATTTTTCCAGTCTGTTTTATTTATTTCTGTTCTGTGCCTTACTATTTTTTTCTTTCCACTAGCTTTGGGTTAATTTTTTTCTTCATTTTCTAGTTTCCAGAGATACAAAGTTATTGCTTTATTAGGATCTTCATGGAGTCATTCATATCTCTAAGCATCCCTTTATACTGCTTTTGTTGCATACCATGTGTTTTTTAGTATGTTGCTTTTCCATTTTTGTTTTTCTCAAGGTATTTTTAAATTTCCCTTTGAATTTCTTCATTGCCCCATTGGTTGTTCAGGATCATGTTGTTTAATTTCCATGTATTTGTGAATTTCCTAACATTTCTTCTGCTATTGTTTTCTAGTTTCATATCACAATGTTAAAAAAAAATTTATGTAATTTCAATCTTTTTAAAAATTTTTAAGACTTGTTTGTGGCCCAACATATGACCTATATTGGAGATTATAGCTTGTGTGCTTGAGAAGAATGTTTATTCTACTGTTGTCAAATGGAATGTTCTATATAGGTCTGATAGGTCCATTTGGTCTACCATATAGTTCAAGTCCAATGTTTTTATTGATTTCTGTATAGACTGTCTATCCATTGTTGAATGTGGGGTATTGAAGTCCCCTACTATTACTGCATTGTTGTCTATTTCTTCCTTTAGATGTATTAATGCTCGCTTTATAAGTTTCATTGCTGCCATGTTGAGTGCATATATATTTGCAATAGTTATAGTCTATTTGTGAATTGACTCCTTTATTACTGTATAATGACCTTCCTTGTTTCTTTTTACAGATTTGACTTAAAATTCAATTTTAGTTAATGTTAGTATAGCCCTCCTGCTTTCTTTTGGTTTCCATTTACATGGAACATATTAGTTTATCCCTCTGCTGTGCTATGGTCTACATAGTAGTACCCCTTCAAAATTTATATGTTACATCCTTATCACTATGGTGATAGTATCAGAAAGTAAGGACTTTTTAGGTGATTAGGTCATGAGGATTCCACCCTAATACATTGGATTAGTCTTTTTACAAAGAAGAGTCATGGAACTCCCTTGCCCCTTCCACATTGTAAGGACATAGTAGGAAGGCACCATAGTGGGAAGGCACCAAAACAGGGAGCAAGCCCTTACAAGACATCAAATCAGTTGGTATCTTAAGCTGGAAAATCTCAGCCTCTAAAACTGTGTGAAAATAATTTCTATTTTTTATAAACTAGCCAGTTTATGGTAATTTCTTATAGTGGCCCAAATGTACTAAAACAATTTAGGAATAAACGTATATTCCTAAGTGTTAACATTACTACCAACATAACTTGCTAATTATAACAAATGTCCTTTAGATTTTTGAAATCTGGCTTTCCTCAACTCAAGCAATTTATCTAAATCACGATCACTAACAAGGGGACAGCCTGAGTATATAAGCCACCTGATTTTATACAATAAGAAGTAATAAGGTATCATTAAATAATATTTGTTTTGTATTATTGATATCTTTATTTTTCACATAATGGCTTCACCTCCTTTATGAGTTTAAAATGTTCCTAATCAAAAATGATTTTACCTAACTAGTGCTGATTAAAAAGAATGAATATAAAAATTACATTTCAGAACCTTACTATTGAAATTTCCAAAACTCTTCCACTCCAAAAATAGTTGAGGCTATTTGATGTTAAGATCATTACTGATGAAATCTTTACCATTCTCAACATGCAGTGCCTTGCTTGTTAGACATCATTATTTTAAAATAAATTGTGCTTTTGTTTCAAAAGTGATATATGTTAAAGGTAGAAAAATCAGAGAATGCTCATATATACAAAAGAATTAAACCATAACTTTTACCCCTACTATCTCTAAACACACACACGCACACACACGCATACATATACATACACACACACACACACACACACACATTTATCTATAGTTTTGAATTTCCTGGCAATATTTTTTCTGTAAACATTAATTCAGGGCAAAAGTATCGTGTTTCTGTGTTTGCAAGTGAGTGCATGCAAGTGAGCATGTTACAACTGATACTGTATTTTTATTTTTTGTATGTTTATGTTGTAATATTTATATACCCAATTACGTTTTAATTCCTCTTTATGATTAGTTTGCATTATCACGTGTGCTAGATTGACATCTTATAGAAGTATCTACATTTCACCAGTTTTGGTTAATTTACGTATTGATATCACTTTTGGTGCATTTATGTATTGATAAATAGTAATTACTTATATCTCATTATCAACATGAGTTAAGACTTGACTTGGTTTTTACATCTTTGTAAAGTGATATAATTTTGAAATCAGAGACAATGATATGTTTTCCATTTACTGTAAAACAATGAGCCTCAGAAGCCATGGAGAAAGCTTTGAGAGATTTAAGAGTGATGAACAGAAATAAAGTCTGAAAAATTGCATCTAATTTCTTGCCACAACAATGTTATGAACTGGACACAGCAGTTAGTTTTCCAAGTTTTAATAGGGTGCTTTTAAGAAGAGAGCCACCGGTCTCCGATTATAATTACATTTTCACAAATTAATCCAAAATTTTACCTATGAATAAAAAGGAGTAAAACAATACTTAAAAAATGAAATTGAGATCTGATTTAATACTAAAGTTCTGAATAAAGGTGTGCATTTTATGATTGATTCTATCTTTTTACGCAAGATGGATACTCCATTTTCCCATCCCAACATCTTGTTCGCAATGTGTGAGAACTTGGTGAAAGACGATATCCAGATCTACACACAAATTCAATTGATTCACCTGTTCTCGAATAAAGTTTATCTTTGGCTATCCACCTTAATGTTATGTTATATTTTTCCATAATTTCTCGGGATATTACACACGGATCTGAAAATAAAACACAGTAAACATAAAACACTAAGTAGTAAGCAAATCTTCATAGACTTTCAGGTTTTCAAGTAGAATGTTATATGATGGTTCAGGAACTATTTCTCAAAACACGATCCAAACCGACTATGTAAAAACATCATACTGATTTAAATAAACTTAAAATGGTAATCGATGTGAAAATGAGGTTCTATGTTTAATGTATGAGAATTAGGGGTGTATTATCAATGATACACTACCTCAGTTGTCATTTTACGATCCCTGCATTTTAGAACTTATCATTGCTGCTTTTGTTTGATTAAGGTATTGGTCAAAGAGTACAAACTTTCAGCTATAATATGAATAAGAACTTGGAATCAAACATAGAGATCTAGTGATATTTAGAGCTAATAATATTGTATTGTTTATTTGAAAATTGGTAAGAAAGCAGATTTTAAGTGTCCTCACCACAAACACACACACACAGACTCACACACCAACCTACACCCAATGGTAAGCATAGGTGATGAAGAATGTGCTAATTAATTTGTGGTAATCATTGTAGCATAAATACATCAAAACAGCATATTGTCAAAAATGAAAATATATTTTTATTTGTTAGCTAAATGCTTTAAAATAAAATATAAATATAAAGAGAAAAATTACTTATTTTTGTTGTTTTTATTGAGACGGAGTCTCGCTCTGTCGCCCAAGCTGGAGTGCAGTGGCGCGATCTCGGCTCACTGCAAGCTCCGCCTCCCGGGTTCCTGCCATTTTCCTGCCTCAGATTCCCGACTAGCTGGGACTACAGGTGCCCGTCACCATGCCGGTTATTATTATTATTATTATTATTATTATTTTGTATTTTTAGTAGAGACGGGGTTTCACCCTGTTAGCCAGGATGGTCTCAATCTCCTGACTTCGTAATCTGCCCGCCTCGGCCTCCCAAAGTGCTGGGATTACAGGTGTGAGCCACCACGCCCAGCCCTAAAGAGAAAAATGTCTAAACTTTACTTTCTAACATCAATAGTTGGTAGGCAAGCATTCAGCAGAATGGTTGTTCAATAATCTGTGATTATTTTGTTACAAACAGCGAAATATCAGACTCATCACACTGATTTTTCCAGCCACGTGAATATTAAAGTACTTACGTAAGCATTTTGGAGGTTTTGACCATTGTCCATTTCTACATGTTATTCGCTTGTTACCCTCAAGTTGATACAAGTCCTGGCATTTGTACTCAACTGATGAATCTGGAGCATATACTGACAACGGGAATGAAGTAATGTCTCCATTGTCAATAGGTGGAGGGGGCCCACATTTTCCTGTAGAATCTAAAAAACATCATTTCCTCACTTGATTTATTGTGAGAGCAAATCAAAATACAAGCTCAAATAAGGCAAATACAAACACAGCACTTTATATAATATCAACAGTTTTGTGATTTCTGGTAAAAGAAATGAGTCCTGGAAGAAATTTTAACCCTTTAAACTGAAAGTAATTTATTTAAGTTCTTTTCTCCCTACTGAAAGAACACATAAAACATTAACAAATATTGCAGCTTATAGTAGACCAGGATTAAGAAATGTCTTAATGAATACATGCTAAACATAGAAAACTATAACAAAGTTTCTTATTTCATATTCAACATTCTTTGGAGTAACACTAAGCGGACACGGGTTTTGAAATTGATGATGGTGCCGGGCGCGGTGGCTCACGCTTGTAATCCCAGCACTTTGGGAGGCCGAGGCGGGCGGATCACGAGGTCAGGAGATCGAGATCACGGTGAAACCCCTTCTCTACTAAAAATACAAAAAATTAGCCGGGCATGGTGGCAGGCGCCTGTAGTCCCAGCTACTCGGAGAGGCTGAGGCAGGAGAATGGCGTGAACCCGGGAGGCGGAGCTTGCAGTGAGCCGAGATCGCGCCACTGCACTCCAGCCTGGGTGACAGAGCGAGACTCCCAAAAAAAAAAAAAAAAAAAATTGATGATGGTTTTTAAAAATCCCATAGGAATTATAAAATGGAAAAGTATGACAAAAATTTTTTAAAAACACTGAATATACTTAATAATACATTGGGAGCTGACAGACAAATAAATCCATGAACTTGAACATACAGCAATATAAATTACCCACTGTGAAAATAGACTGAAAACAAAAAACTGAACTGAAACATTCAGAAAAATACAACAACAAATAATGCAGATGCAGAAAAAGAAGAGAAAGGATATTGGGCTGGAAAAATGAAAAAATAAAATGATGCCTGAAAACTCCCCATTTTGACCATAAGGCATAAACTTATATTTAAGAAGCTGAGTGAAATCCAAAGAGGATAAACATATTGGAATTTATACCAATACACATTAAAATAAAACTACTTTAAAAAAAGAAAAAAATACCTTGAAAGCAACTAGACAAAAACTATGCTTTTCCTCGAGGGGATCAACATTTCCAATGATGGTGAGTTTTTCATCATAACCATGTGGCACAGTTTTCAAGTGTTCAAAGAACTGTCAACTCCAAATTTTATATCCAGTGACACTATCTTTTACAAGTAAAGGGGTAAACATAGACATTCTCAGAGAAAGGGAAACCAAGAGAATTTGTCTCCAGCAGACCTATGCCTAAAGATTAACTAAAGGAATTCTTCAAATTAAAATAAAAAAGATAAAAAGAGCTTGAGACTTTAGGATACTGAAAAAATAGAACAATATAATGGATAAAAAGAGGAGTCAATATAACAGGATATCTTCTTCCTCATAAGTTTTTTCAATTATGTTTGATGTTTGAAGCTAATGAGTTTAATATGGTGCTCAATGTATGTACAGAAAATACTAATGGCATTTATACTTAAAATGTGGAGAGTATAAATGGATCTACATGAAAGTAAGGTTTCCATATTCCAACTGAAGATTTAAATGTCAGTACCAGTGGACAGTAATATATTATTACATGTATACAGTATTAGCTAGAGCAACAACTTTTTAAAAGGAGGAAAAAAGCTATGCAAAGAGATACAATGGAAAATAATACATATGAATCAAAATTAATCTCCTTAATAATTTTCCCTACAGGGAATGGAGGAATATGGAAGTTGGACTGAAACCCAGAGGAAACAGACAGGAACAAATAAATGACAGAGGTTTAAGTCCTATATGTCAATAATTATTTTAAGTGTAAACGGTCCAAGTGCACCAGTTAACAGGCCATGAAAGGATGAATGGATATGTAAACAAGACCCAACTATATGCTGTCTGCAAAAACTCACTTCAATATAAAACATAGGTAGAGTCTAAGTGAAATAGTGAAAAAAAAAACACAGAAAAACATTAATTTTAAAACATAAAGGTGAGTAAGATACAATTTCCTTTTTTGGTTTCGCTTACTTCATCCCTATATATTAGAATGACCCAGGACTATGTGCTCAGACTTCTTTTTATAAATACAGTCAGTCACACACCTTTAAATATAATCCATATACTGAAGATGCCCACATTTATATCACAATCTATGATCTCTCTTCAACTGCCTATTACATATCTTAGAATGCACATCACTTACGGCTGTCAAATGCACATAATGTCTCTTTTATTACACGTATTCCTGAGAAGGAACTAAGTGTTGTAATGCTTAAAAAGTATTTTTTTTCAGGTTCCAACACTTTTAATTTGGTCAAATCTTTCTCAAAAATCATATACCCTATTACTTGTGTTCTGTTCACAGGAAGAATTGAATTTTAAGCACCATCAATCATTTTATTTGCATTTGAAAAATCTATTAATAAAAATTACTTCATTTTATTTAAATCAACGTATTTTAACCCTGCTATACTACCCCAAAATGTTAAAAGAAATATAATTACCTTTGCATTGAGGTGGTTCTGTCCAGTTTCCATTTAAACACATCACTTCTTTTTCCCCAAACATTTCATAAGGGCTCCTACATTCATAACTTACTCTCTCATCAGATGGATATTTACTCATCTGTCTCGACACTATATGAGCATTTTGTACTGTGGGTGGATTCACACAGGAAGTGTCTGAATAGAAAAAAAATAGTGGTTCCACCTAGTGTTCATTTTGAGTAGCAAATCAACTAATACAGTTACAAATATATTTCAAGATGAATTTAAAATAAGTAGACAATCTCTCAAATATTTTGTTGATTTTAATAAATTTAAATGTAATATTGAGGAAAAGGCATGAAACTATTTTTTGTAAGGTACAAGCTTTGATGTTTTCAATTTTTTCTTCATCCTTCGCTAGAACACTGATAGACCTTTATTTTTTCACTTCTGGGAAGGCAGTGTAAATGAAAGTTTTCCTGGACATCTCTCTTTGAGTTCGAGCAGAACAAATATTACCAGTTCTATTTATTTAACATTAATTTATAAAACGCAAAAAGTCAGCATAAATAGATTACGTGATATCAGATTTTTGTTTGCAATCATCCTGCTTATACATTTTAGCCTCTTAAAAATAAACACAAATAGGCATTTTCTTAGCAAATAAGCAAAGAATTAAAAACACATTTTGAAAATTATGCAAGTTAAAAGAGAAGAAGAATGGTTAATCAAAGGATCCAAATTGGAGATGTGGAAAAATAAAAGAAAATAAGTCTATAATAATAAAAATAACTTCAGATAATTTAATTGCCAATGATTAAGGATACTATGCTGAACAATGCAAAATTCATCAGAGAGTTTCAGGTCCATGTGTAGTGATAATAGACTATAGCAATGCTTCCCACTCAGAAGTGTGCATAGAATTCCCTGGAGGGGTTGGTAAAACAGTTTCTGGGTTCTATTTTGAGATTTTTGATTCCGTTATGTCTAGAATGAGCTTACAGAATTTTATTTTCACTTCACACAATCTCCAAGAAGATGATGATGCTACCAGTTTGGCGACCACACTTTGAGAACTATTGAGCTAAGATTAATCATCAACTACTCAGTTCCATCTTTGTATTTTTAGGCATATGACTACTTTTTCCTGCCCTAGAAACTTAATTTATGTCCATTTTAATGACGTTAGAGACAATTCTATATTTTATTGCCTAAGACACTCTATATAAATAAATTGTACTTATATGTTTACTTATTTTATGTTTATCTATTTTTTTGAGATGGAATCTCACTCTGTCACCCTGAGTGGAGTGCAGTGGCGCGACCTTGGCCCACTTCAATCTTCATCTCCCTGGTTCAAGCGATTATCCTGCCTCAGCCTCCTGAGTAGCTGCGACTTCAGATGCATGTCACCATGCCCCACTAATTTTTTTGTATTTTTAGTAGAGATGGGTTTTCACCATGTTGGCCAGGCTGGTCTCGAACTCCTGACCTCAAGTGATCCGCCCACCTCGGCCTCCCAAAGTGCTGGGATTACAAGTGTGAGCCACTGGGCCAGGCCCGCTCATTATATAAATAAATTTTAAAAATTCATCAAAGTACCTCTGCATGTTGGCCTTCCTGTCCATCTGCTATTAATGCATGTTACATTACTGGGTCCATCCATTTTGTAATGTGTTGCACAAGTGTAAGTCACTTGCTCACCCGACTTATACGAATCCTTCTTCTCTCCCATGGGTATGGCATTTTCAAAGCTAGGTAAACTGAGACAATCTGTCTCTGAAATAGGAAAAATATGTATTTGTTCAGCAAATCTTTAAAAATAGGTTACATACAGTGCATGTAATGGATTCTAAAATAGCGATATATAGAATCAATGAATACTTTACAACATTTTTCTTGTAACTTGAGAAACTATATTAGCCATTTTGTCTTAATTACTTTAAATTCTTAATAGGAATGATATTAGAAGCCTGAAGAGAGATTGGTAGCCGTAGCACTTGAGATTACACATTTTTTTGTTCACATTATTTTTTGTCCACACTTGCCACCTGATATGGTTAGGCTTTGTGTCCCCACCCAAATCTCATCTTGAATAATAATCCCCAGGTGTTGAGAGAGAGACCTGGTGGGAAGTGATTGGATCATGGTGGCAGTTTCCCACATGCTGTTCTCATGATAGTGAGTTCTCACAAGACATGATGGTTTAATAAGTGTTTAGATGTTCCTCCTTCACTCACTCCTCTCCTGCCACCTTGTAAAGAAGGTGCCTGCTTCCCCTTCAGGGGTAATGGTAAGTTTCATGACACCTCCTCAGCCATGTGGAACTGTGATCAATTAAAATTTTTTCTTGATAAATTATCCAGTCTCAGGAAGGTCTTTACAGCAGTGTGAAAATGGAATAATACACCACCTATGTTGTGTACGTATTTCCAAATTTTTTGCTTGTATCAAATGTGAAATATTTATAATAATTTTTTAAAATATTTTAGAAAATGTACTTATAGGGAGATTGTTGATAAACTGACAGAAGATTGAATAATGAGGAGATTGATGAGTAGAGGCAGTTGTGCCCTAAGAACAGAGATGAGAAGTCTGAGAATACATATTAGAGGATGCTTAAAGTTCACACAAGATGACGTGAAAATGAACTAATTTGACTTATAATGTCAAATGTTTTAATTAATACAGCTATAATTTCCCACAACAATCCAGAATATTCAAGAAAACCTTATGAATTTCCAGGGTCACTGTTTACTTTCTTATTGGTACCACTTATACTTTGAATGAAGAATATTTATCATACATATAATAAAATTCAATGCACCATACTTATGCATGATGGAGGCTGAGACCATTTTTCTCCTAAGCATTTTGCAATTGCAGGCCCATCAATTCCAAAACCATCAAAACATTTGTATGTAACTTCTTCTCCATACTGATAACTGTCTGACATGTGAGCTACAGCACCCTGAGAAATCTCAGGTGGAGATTTACATGGAAGGCCTAAGAAAAAAAAGAATGAATTCAGGTTTCAGTAACTCAGATATTTAATTTTATGTGCCTGTTTTTATATTAAGTAGTTTTATTTGAAAATAATACAGGAGCTACTATGACGTCACAGAGAAGTACACAAATGTTTCCTAAAACCAGCCTTCTGGTGTCTGTCTGTCTATCTGACCGTCACCAACTGAAGAAGGACTTGAAACTAAAAATAGCAACACATTTCAGAAAGAGATCATCTATGCCTGGTAAGCAATGCCTCTGTAAACTTAATAGTGATAATAAGATACACATTGAGGGTTAACCATTCCAGGTAAAACATAATATATTGTAGGAAATCAGAAGGGGCATTGTGGGAAGAATGTAAAAGAAGTTTTAAAACATAGTGGCAAAGCAAACATGACAACTTGCAGAATAGGTTTGGCTGTGTCCCCACCCAAATCTTTTCATGAATTGCAATTGCCATAATCCTCATGTGTTGTGGATGAGACCTGGTGGGAGAAAATTGAATCATGAGGGCGATTTTTCCTCTGCTGCTGTTCTCATGATACTGCATGAGTTCTCCTGAGATCTGATGGTTTTATAAAGAGCTTTTCAGTCTTCGCTTTGCACTTCTCCTTCCTGTCATCATGTGAAGAAGGACATGTTTGCTTACCCTTCCACCATGGTTGTAAGTTTCCTGAGGCCTCCCAGCCATGTGGAATTGTGAGTCAATTACACCTGTTTCCTTAATAAATCATGCAGTCTTGGGTAGTTCTTTATAGCAGCATGATAACAGACTAATACAGTAAATTGGTACTGCAGAGAGTAGGGTGCTGCTGTAAAGATAACCAAAAATGTGGAAGCAGCTTTGGAACTGGGTAACAGGCAGGGGTTAGAACCATTTGGAGGGGTCAGAAGAAGACAGGAGAATGTTAAAATGTTTGGAACTTCCAAGGGATTTGGAGGGCTCAGAAGACAAGAAGATGTGGGAAAGCTTGGCACTTCCTAGAGACTTGTTGAATGGCTTTGACCAAAATGCTCACAGTGATATGGACAATGAAGTCCAGGATGGGGTGGTCTCAGATGAAGATGAGGTGAGGAAATTGTTGGAAACTGGAGTAAAGGTCACTCCTGCTATGCAAAGAGACTGGTGGCATATTGCCCTGCCCTAGAGATCTGAGGAACTTTGAACTTGAGAGAGATGATTTAGGGTATCTGGCAGAATAAACTTCTAAGTGGCAAAGATCTCAAGAGGAAGCAGAGCATAAAAGTTTGGAAAATGTGCAGCTTGTAAATGCAATTAAAACTTCGTATTTCTAGAGAGAAATTCAAGCCTGCTGCAGAAATTTGCAAAAATAATATGGAGCCAAAGTTAATCACCAAGACAATGGGGAAAATATCTCCGGGGCATGTCAGAGGCCTTCATGACACCCCCACCCATCACAGGCCCAGAAACCCAGGAGGAAAAATGATTTGATGGATCTGGATCAGGTCCCTGCTGCTCTATGCAGCCTCAGGACATGGTGTCCTGTATCCCAGCTGCTTCAGCTCCAGCTGTGGCTAAAAGGGGCCAACATACACCTTGGTCCATTGCCTCAAAGGGTGAAAACCCCAAGCCTTGGTGGATTACACATAGTCTTGGGCCTGTGGGTGCACACAAGTCAAGAATTGAGATTTGGGAACCTACAACTAGGTTGCAGTGGATATATGAAGATACCTGGATGTCCAGGCAGAAGTTTGCTGCAGGGTGGAGCCCACATGGAGAACCTCTGCTAGGCCACTGAGGAAAGGAAATGTGGGGTTAGAGCCCTCACACAGATCCCCACTGGGGCACTGCCTTGTGGAGCTGTGAGAACAGGGCCACAATCATTGAAGCACCAGAATGGTAGATCCATCGATAGCTTGCACTATGTTCCTGGAAAAGCCACAGACAATGCCAGCCCATGAAAGCAGCCAGGAGGGGGACAAAGCCACATCTGCCCAAGGCTGTGGGAGTTCACCTCTGGCATCAGCATGACCTGTATGTGAGACATGGAGTCAAAGGTGATAATCTTGGAACTTTAAGGTTTAATGACTGCCTTATTAAATTTTGGACTTCCATCATGCATGTAGCCACTTTGTTTCAGCCATTTCCTACCTTTTGGAATGGAAGCATTTACCCAATTGTAGCTCCATTGTATCTAGGAAATAACAAACTTGCTTTTGATTTTACAGGCTTATAAGTAGAGAAGACTTGCCTTGTCTCAGATGAGACTTTGGATATGAACTTTTGACTTAATGCTGGAATAAGTTAAGATTTGGAGGACTGTTGGGAAGCCATGATTGTGTTTTGAATTGTGAGGGCATGAGGCTTGGGATGGGCCATGGTGGAATGATAGGATTTGACTGTATCTCCAACCAAATAACAATTTGAATTGTAGTTCCCATAATCTCCACGTTTTGTGGGAGGGACCCAGTAAGGAAGTAATTGAATGATGGGGGCAGTTATCCCCATGCTTCTGTTCTCAGGTTAGTGAGTGTGTTTTCATGAGATCTAATGGTTTTATAAGGGACTTTTCCCTCTTTGGTCAGAACTTCTCCTTCCTGCCATCATGCATTTGTTTCTCCCTCCACCATGATTGTAAGTTTCCTAAGACCTCCTCAGCCATGCAGAACAGTGAGCCAATTAAACTTTTTTTTGTATGTATAAATTATCCAGCATTGGGCAGTTCTTTATGGCAGCATGGGAATAATACAGATAGGTTTAATTTCACTAGATATTATTTTTTAATGCCAGAATAAAAGGTGACTCCATCATGAACAAATAAAATTAACATAAATAGAATACATTCAATCATGCAAAAAGTATTTTAATGGTACAATATATAAATAATTTTATATATGCAGTGATCTCAATTATTCTTTCCCCTCATTTTGATAATAAGAGATTATTTTTATGAATTCTACTGTAAACAGAAATTGAGTATTCATATTGGCCTAACCTTCACACTGAGGTGGAGAACTCCATTTTCCCATGTAGCATGTTGTTTCATTTTCTTCAGATAGCCTGAAACCACCTTCACAAGTATAACTCAATTTAGTCCCATGTGCATAACTTTCTTGTGAAGACCTGGATGAATTAATGGTTCCATGTTCTATCGGAGGTGGTTGTGAACATGGAATTTTTTCTAAATGAGGAATGAAAATCAAAGGGTCAAAAACAAATAAAATACTTAAATTGAAATATAAAACTAAATACTATTTTGGATTTTCAAGTGAGTATAATTTGAACAAATAAAATTATTTAAAAACAAAAGCATATTAGAAACTCGCGAAGATATATTCCTGCACCATATCTATGTTACCATCCTCTTGTTCAATAATCCTCTTCATTCATGTCTTGTTCATCATGAGGATTAAAATATGCATGAATGGAAATGTTATTTGACATTTACATAATATTCCAAAGATTTTGGCTGTATTTTGTTCAAAAAACTGAAAGAGTGGTGATTGATTAATGTGCCTAGGTCCTAATTTATTTTGTCAGGATAAAGTAATAGACATAGAGAAAGAACTTCTCTCTCGTTTACATGAAGCACAGGAGAATATTAACCTCATTTGAAAGAATTATGTAAAACAAATTATACACTACTGACCAACACAGCGTGGTATTGACTGCCATCTTCCATCTTTGCATGTAATTTCTTCTCCTTCCTGAATTAGATAATTTTCTTGGCAAAGAACAGATACTTTTTCTCCATCCCGGTAATTCAATGTGGTTGTCATATTGTGAGAATTGGGAATCTGAGGAGGAGGTGGGCATAATTGCATTTGTGCCACTAAAAAATATAAAAATATAATTAATTTTATGATAAAAAATTAAAAATAAAAATATTAAAATTAGGCTTTTTATTAAAAATAATTTATATGATTAAAATAGAATAAATGGAAAGCTCAATAACTGTTTCATAAATTATCACATATTAATTATGATGTTTTTGTATGCAGATATTATACTTTTCAGCTGTGTAACAGTTACATTAAACAATAGAACTTTTGGTTTGTATTCTCAAAGACTTTCTTGTAGTTTTTTCATATATTCTTTGTTTAATACATTTTGCATAATTTATGAATATTGATTTTAATTATTTTGAGCCTTTAGAATGTTTTAATGGAATTACACACTCTTAATTACATGCATTAAATAAAAATTGATATCTATAATCAAATGTATTAGGATTGGATTAAAACACTCACAAATTTTCTGCCAATGGAATCTGATTAGCCAGAAGTAGAATTATATTTAGTTAATAATCAATTTGGTACTGACACTTGACCAATACAAGCATTAAATATAATCGCTAGTGATTTATAGTGTGATATTTAAAGCTTGAAACTCCCCTAGAACTTTTATTTACTAGCTTACCTGTACTGTTTAGGGATATTTAAATGGATGTTATGCACCCAGTTTAATGCATTGCACAGTCTGGCTTTAGTTATATAATCATACATAAAGATATCTTCGTAAACTCACAGCTAAGCTCCTGTTAAACTGCGATACATAAGAAATACCTTATTTTCTCATAATATGAAGATGAATCATGTCCTGTTTGACTGATGGGGGAGTTTAGAAGCATCTGGGAGCATTCAGCATTCTATAATCCCTTGATTTTGCTTTCTCCTATCATAGTGTATGCTCTACTTCACCTAAAGCATCATGTAATCATACTCTAGGAAATCCTGGCAATGATTTCAAGTGTCTGACATTTTGTTATCAATTCAGGGAGACGTTTGGGTGAATAAAACTTCATTAAAGTTTATTAATAATGTCGAGTTTTCTTTTTTCGCTTATGATAAAGTATTTATATTTATCGAAAGTATTTTGCTTATTTCAGTTTTTCAATATTTTAACATGTTTTAAACATTCTCATCAATTTATTTTTCTTAAGATTAATGATCAACTATTTATGCTTGAATGATTCTTTCCTTCTATTTTTGTTGGGTGTATGTTCCTGTCTACCTTCTAGATTGTAGTACCTGTTGCTTTTATTTTTTTATTTGCTTTTTCTGATGCATGTTGTAATGCTAAATACATCTCTGTTTCAGCTGTATCCCATTGATTTTAATGTGTACCACAATCATTATTATTTAATTTAAAGTATTTTCTGATAGTAAGCAATTGAGAAAGAGATTATTTAACATTTTGTGACATGGCAAATAAATTTAAAGAACATTGAGACCCAGTATAGCCTAATTCTACTTTTAGTGTGTATGCATATTTTTATTTGTAAATAGAACCGTCAGCAAGGTAGACTATGTGCTGTGCAATTAAAAAACTGAGTGTTTCAAAATATTGAAATTTTCCCAGTATTCTTTCACAACAGAATTAAATTGGAAACCAGCAAAAATCACCTATCTAGAAAAAAACAGATATTTTGAAATTAAACAATAAAATTCTATATAATTGATCATCAACAGACAAACCACAAGACAAATGAGAAAATATTTCAAATCAAATAAAAATGAACTCTCTCTCTGTCTCCCAACACACAGAACATACACACACACATACGTGTGTAACATTTTGGGACACAGCTAAAGCAGTGCTTAAAAGAATCGAGCTTTAAAGTTTTATATTTTCAAAGTATGATCGTTTATGACCATGTTTTCATTTTTCACCCTAAGATTGAGAAAAGTGAAATTAAAACTGAAGACATCAGAAGGAAGAAAACAGTAAAATCAGTGAAGAAGAGAAAACGGACAAAGAAACACAGAAAAGGGAGAAAATTAGCAAAGCTAAAATTAGTAAAATATAAGAAAGCTAAAAAATAGAGAGCAAATGGAGAAAATGTAAAAGCATTACAATTGGTTTTTGAAAATATTAATAAAATTGAGGACAAAGTAAAAACAATGATCAAGATTTAAAAAATGATCAATATTGAGGATGAAAGAGGGCAGTGACATCAGCAAGATGCCAGTATAGGAAGCCACCACTCTCTCTTCCCCTCACAGGCACACTGATTCAATGACGATACTGGAACCAATTCCCTTTATGAGATATCAAGAAACCAGTTCAGAGCCTCCTGCAACCCTCTAAAGTAAACAGAGATCAGTATATTTTGGCTGCTGCTCCAACAGAGAGGAAAGATAAGAGTGAACTATTTATCATCCTAGCTTTTTGGGGAGCATCCTAAAGTACTGGTTTCTCTGTTGCTTGTGTAGGAGCACTTAACGATACCTGCAATACTCTAGTTTCCTGGGAGTAAAATAAAGAGCTACACAGGGGGTGATGTCAGCAACATGGCAGAAGTGGAAGCTCCTGACTCTTCTTCCGCCAAAGAATGTCCTAAACAAACATCTATTCATGAATAAACTCCTTCGGAAAGAAAATCAAAGACCAGTAAAGGGACTCCTACTTACCAGGCAACAAAGAAAACATTCACATTAAACAAGCAAGAAAAGCTGCAACACAATGGAGCATGGACCCCAGCCTTGTTCACTGCACCACACAATTAGAAAAGGAATCTCAAAACCCCAATTTCTCCTTGTGGAGAGTTGTTTTTGGATCTCACATAAAGCATCCAAAGTTTAAGTTTCCTGTGCTTTGGCCTTTAATTCACTAATTTTGGAAGCAGAGGAGATTAGACACATGAGAGTCTCTCTAGATCACAGGAAAAATAATGGTATGATACAAGTGCTGAAGAGCTTCCAGAAACTTCATTCCTTAATAGCAGTTCAGAGAAGGGGCTGAAAAAACAGTCCCCTGTTTCTCCCCAGAAGGAATTTTATGATATATTCTTCCTGTGGCTACTTGGAGGTCTGAATTCTAAAAAACTTGCAGTCTGGATTCTAACGAACTTGCATCAGGCACTTCTCTAGCCGGTTCCCATGGCTCACCACAGTGATAAATCCAGGTACATTAATCACTCTTAGAACAAGTTTGTCCACACAAACTTGAGTGCCCTAACTTTTACAACTTTCATTCAGGGACTGTATCCTAAAGCTCTTAGTTCTGGGAGTAGAGGGCACAAAATATATCCAGAGTCTATCTAGACCACTGAAAAAAGAAATGGCAGTTTTATATGGGTGTGTAAGCACTTCCAGGAGCTTCATTGCCCAAGAGCAGTGCAGAGAAAAGGTGTTTAAAATGCAGCTCCCTGTTTGTCCTCAAAAAGGTTTGTGTCATCCATCAAGTGCTACAACCTGTACAGTTACCTCCAAAAGGACTCCTCTTAAAACTCTTAACTGTCACAGCAGATATTAGAAAAATACCAGTCTCCATAGTTCATAAAGCAAATAGGTGGTCTTAAAATGCTATGTAAAAACTCCAGGCGCTATGCCAAATTGGAGCAGTGCAGAAAAGGGAACAGAAAGTTCAATTTCCATTCCTCTGTCGAAAGGGCTTAGGCCACATACTTGCACTGGCTACTTAATGAACTGGCCTCTATCGAGTTTGCACAGGGCATCTAATGACGCAAACAAACAATAATTTTCCTGCAGCCAAAGCCAAAGTTTGGCACTTCATGAGTCTCGCCCCAATGATAAATTCAGATTTATCCATTCTTCCTGGACGAAGTTTAGCCATGCATTCAAATGTCATTACTTCTATAGTTCCAACTCAAGAGATTGTCACCTTAATAAACTCACACTGGGAGATGATAGAGATTTGCATTCCTGAAAGGCCCTACATCACAGAATACAAAAAGCTGGTAATACGATGGACTCATTTCAAGCAGATACCTCCTCAAGATCAGAGTATGCAGCCTGAATATTAGTACAGGCATTAGCCACGGATTCTTTACTAGGTGTAATACAGAGCGAGTAGGAGATAAACACGCACATTCACTTTCACTATGAAAACAGAAATAAGTAAATACACAGCCAAATCCTCAATATTTTCAGCTACATCTAGACAGCCTGGCTCCTAACTTATTGGTCCCAGGTCCTGAAAAGATGTGGCACATTCTAACCTCGAAGGGGCCACCAAAAATAAGAGACAGCAGTCTGCACAAAGACTTGAGAGGCACATGAAAATCTCTGGCTGGAAAAATTAGTGAGATCTTTCTCCTATATGAAGCCAGTCTGATAAGACTGAGAAAGGCCATTGTCTTATCTATTGCATAGAAACACTGTGAGTTAAAGAAAAATAAAGAAACAAGATAATATACTCCAAACAAAAGAACAAGATGAGTCTCCAGAAATTCACCTGAGGGAAGTGGATATAGGTGTTTTACTCAAGAAGGAATTCAAAATAATGGTCATAAAGATACTCACTGAGACCAAGAGAGTAATGCAAAAACAAATTAACTACTTCAACAAAGAGGTAGAAAGTATTTTAAAAAATACCAAACAAAAACCACAAATTTGAGAATACTATAACTGAACAGAAAAGTTTTAAAGAGGTATTCATCAGCGGACTAGATGAAGTAGAAGAAGGAATTAGTGAACTTGAAGGCAAATTACTGAAAATCACTGAATCTGAGAACCAAAATAAATACATAAATAAATAAAAGTGAAGATAGCTTAAGATCCAGATGGAATACCACCATGTAGAATAACGTATGCATTATCACCATGTTAAAAATAGAGACACAATGATACAGAAAATATATTCAAAAGAATAATGATAGAAAACTTTCAACAGCTGGGAAAGAAATAGAAACCCACATCCAGAAATCTCAAAGGAAATCAAATAAGTTTAATAAGAGATAGTCACTTAAAGACATAACACAATCAAATTATCAAAAGTTATAGACGAAGTATTGAAAAAAGCCAATGAAAAGTGAATGGTTACATAAAATGGAATTTCCACAAGACTGTCAGTGGATTACTCAACAGAAACACTGCAGGCCATAGTGAAGTGGAATGATATACTCAAAATTCTGAAAGAAAATAACTGCCAAGCAATAATTCTAGGTTCCACTATTCTGTCTTAAAAACAAAAGGGTGATAAAGGCCTTCAGAGATTGAAAAAGCCTGAGAGAGCATAAGGACTCTTTTCTGCCTTACAAGAAATGTTAAAGGGAGTTCTCGAAGGTGAAAGAAGAGGATGCTAATTAGTAACATGAAGATGTTAAAGTATAAAACTTACTGGTAAAAGTAAATACAATATGAAATTCAAACACTCTAATACTGTAACAGTGATGGGTAAATATAGCTAGCATAAACGTTAAAAGGTAAAAGTACTAAGAACAACAGAGGCTACAAACTTTGTTAAGAGATACGAATTATTGAAAGATGCAAAGTATGTGATCAAAGAGAAAACATAGGAGGAGCAGAGTAAAATTTAGAGATCTTATATGTAATCAGAATTCAGTTCCTATCAACTTACAATATCCTGTTATAAGATACGTTATGCAAGCCTAAGGATAACCATAACTTAAAATAGCCTTTTATAAGGTATGTTATGCAAGCCTAAGGATAGCCACAAAGCAAAACCTCTGATAGATACACAAAAGATTAAAAGAAAATATCCTAAGCATATGGCTATAGAAAGCCATCAAACCATGAATAAAGCAAGCAAGAGAGAAAGAAACAAATAATTTAAAAAACAATCAGAACACAATTAACAAATTGCCACTATAAATCCTTACCTATCTAAAATTACTTTGTATGGAAATGGAATATATTCTACAATCAAAAGGCATAGAATGACTAAATAAATTAAAAATTAATACCCAATTATAAACTGCTTACAATTGACTTACTTCACTGTAACGTACATTCATAGATTGCAGTGACGGCATGGAAAAAATCTATAAAAATAAAAACTAAAAGAGAACGGGGTAGTTATACTCATTTCAGACAAAATAGACTTAAAGGAAAAATTGTAAAAAGGTACAAAGAAGGCTATTATATAATGATAACAGGGTCCATTTGTCAAGATAATACAACTATTGTAAATCTATATATGCACTCAACATCAAAGCAACTAAATATATACAGGAAACATTTAGGAAGCTGAATGGAGATGTGGACTGCAATACAGTAATAGTAGGGGATATCAGTATTTTACTTTCAACATTGAGACAGATCATCCAGACAGAATATCATAAGGAAACATTAAACTTGAACAATAATTTACACCAAATAGATTGGACGAACATATAAAGAACATTCCACATAACAACAAAACACATATTCTTCTCAAATGCACACAGAATATTCTCCAGGATATATTATATGTTAGGCCACAAAACAAGTCTTTTCAAATTCAAGAAGACTGAAATCATATCAAGCCACTTTTCTGACAAAAAAGGTATGAAATGAGAAATCAATAATAGGAGGAACTATGGAAAATTTTAAATTAGGTGAAAATTAGACAATATGCTCTGAAACAATAATAGGGTCAAAACATTTTAAATAAATTTTAAAATATTTTGAGAAAAGGAGAATGGAAACAAAACCTAGCAAAACTTATGGGATGCAGCAAAAGTAGTTCTAAGATGGATGTTTTTAGGAATAATTGCCGATATCAAGAAAGCGGAAAGAACTCAAATAAACAGTCTAGTAGTACCCCTCAAAGAAACAGAAAAACATGAACAAACTAGTCAATTCCAAAATTAGTAGAAGGATAGAAATCATAAAGATCAGAGTAAAAGTAAGTAAAATAGAGCCCCCAAAGCAGTACAAAATATCAATGAAAATAGTTTTTTTTTAGATAATCAAAGATTGACAAAGCTTTAACCAGAATAACTAAAAAAGAGAGATATGGCTTAAAGAAATACACAATCGGAGATGAAAAACGTGACATTACAACTGATATCACAAAAATGTAAAGAATAATGAGAGACAATTATCAGCAATTATTTGCCAACAAATTGGATAACCTAGAAGAAATGGATAAATTTCTAGGCACACACAGCCTACTAAGATTAATTCAGAGGAAATAGAAAATCTGAACAGAGTAATCACGAGGAAAGAGATTAAGTCAGTAATAAAATGTTTCCCATCAAAGAAACTCCAAGACCTGATGGCTTCATTGCTGAATTACAACAACATTTTAAAAAGAACTAATACCGATTCTTCTAAAACGACTCCAAAAATTTGAAGAGAAGATCATTTTTCTAACTCATTCTAGTGGCCCAACATTACTCTGGAACCAAAACCAGACAAGGGCACAACGCAAAAAGAAAACTACAGGCAAAATCCCCTGATGAACATAGGTACAAAATCCCTCAACATTATACTAGGAAAACAAATCCTACAGCACATTAAAAAGATCATTCACTATGATCAAATGGGTTTAATCCAAGGAATGTAAAGGTCGTTTAACACAGGCAAATTAGTAAAGGTGATGCATCACATTAACAGAAAGGACAATAACTATACGATCATTTTAATAAATCTATATAGAATTGCTAAAACTATAAAACTTCAAGAAAAAACTGTAGAACATGTACACTTCCCTGCATATATATATTATTTGCTTCTTTAAGGACTCTAAACATATTGAAATGTTGATAGCAGATTAGTTTTTGTATTGGTTGTCAATACTTTCTGTATATCCTAGACTGGCAGACATTGGTAAAAATATTGAAGCTAGTGAGGCAAGGAAACCCACAATTGGATAGCAAAATACAGATATAAAATGTGAGAAGACTAGAATAAACCCTACACCATTCAAGTGAAACTGTATGTGTGAATATGACTAACTTTTCAAGATAGATAAACAATAAATTAATAGATAAATAGATGATTAGGTAAATGAACAGATAGATGAATAGACAGAGAGATAGATTAAATAAATGAATCAACAGAAATAGATATAGATACATACATACAAGCATACAGACATATACAAACAGATACATAGTAGTTATTGGCATAGACAGAGGTATAGGCACAGGAACATTTGTTGACAAGAAAAGGAATGAGAAGCACTGGTCCTCCAACAGTAATGATGACATGTGGTGCCTGGTTTATGTGTATGTGTGTGTGTGTGTGTGTGTGTGTGTGTGTGTTTATACTAACGGTAACTAATTCACATGGCACAGTTAATATTAGGAACAGTGTTTTCATTAGTTTCTAATTTACCTGCCTTATTCAGGAGCATTTGTAATAATAAATAGCTAAAATTTTTAAAAGACACACATACCTATTACTTTTCCAAATGAGAAATAGAATACATTTCTCAAAACAAAATAAGAGCTTACTTGAGCAGGTCACTTCCGGATCCCATCTTCCATTTATGCAGACTGCTTGTATGTGTTCTTCTTTTCCTCTACATCTGTATCTTATGTTAGAATTATGATCGAATTCTTTCTTGTTTATAAAATTTCCTTCAATTATAATTAAATTTGATGATTTGCACTTCTTAAGTTTATCTATTGCTATAAAATAAATATATTTTTATGAAAATTCAAATTATAAGAAACCAACTATTACATAAAAAGTTATAAAGTAAATAGTATTAGCATGGTAAAATTATGACATCATTATAAATTTCACCAATCAAGTTATTCCTGATCACATTGCATCAAAATGCCATTATGTCAAAATATAAGCCCTGTATTCTGTCGCTGAAATGTTAGAGATATCTATCATAAGACATTTTGTTCTTTGGGAAATACAAAATATCATTGGATATTTCATTGGATGAATAAATACGATGGGACATTAGGACTCTTAGAATTCAGGACCCAGGAAAACTTTAGGAAATAACTCAGTTTTAGAGAAAAGCGAATGAGGGTCCCCAAGATCCTCCCGGTTAGTCATCAAAGAGGCAAAATGATTTTAAAGATTGTAAATCTCAAGTCACACCCTAAGTAAATCACCTTGCCTTCTTGCTGATCAAGACATGAGACTTACAGTGTGAAGTCCATCAATGACATGTACGTCCTGACTCAGTCCCTGACTACCTCATGTCACTCAGCTATACCACTGATGTAGAGGGCCTGTGGCCCACCAACCCTGCAGCACATTCACTTATTTTGGCTGATATGGAACGAACTGAAAAATTATCACTTTTGGAAGCTTTAAGAGAGAAAGGAATCCTATGGGAGAGTAGTAAGTAGGTACTTTGTCAACTTTGTTTCTTTGCTTCTCAGTGCCTAAAAAGGAATACCATATAACAACAATAATATTTATATTTTATATAAAACACTCATAATTTCTCAGTAAATAGTACTCATATTTAATCATATGACAATTTTTTAATATTTTTAGTTTTTAAAGAAATAGTCTTACTCTGTTGCCCAGGCTGGAATGCACAATAGAGCTCACTGCAATCTCGAATTCCTGGCCTTAAGCAATCATCCCTCCTCAGCCTCCCAAATAGCTGGATTACAGGCATGCACCACCACACCTTGACTAATTACAAAATTTTTTTTATAGAGATGGCCTTTTGCTATATTGCCCACACTAGTGTCTAGCTCCCGGCCTCAAGAAATCTTCTTGCCTTGGCCTCCTGAAGTGTTGGGGTTATAGGCGTGAGAAAACACCCTGGCCTCACATGACAATTTTATAAGTAAAATGTTGCTTCACACTTTTAAATATAAAGAATACTGATATCAGATGAAGAAAGATTCATAAAATTATATTGCTAGCTTTCTTTTTTCTCTCTAGACACATATTGAATTATAAACAATATGCAAAAGATTGGTCTCATTATATTGAAGACTGGACATTTTGAGGCATATCTGTAAATTTCAAAAATATAGTTGCAATTATTGTTTTTACAATAAAAACATTAAACTTTGTTAAATGTTGATTTAAGAAGGGTATTCTCACCCACACACTGAGGAAGTTGGGTCCATACTCCATGAATACACGTAATTGATCTGTGCCCAATCATTGTAAATGATTCTGAGCAATTGAATTCCACTGAATCTCCATAGTAATAAGGAGGGGAAGAAAACTGGGCATAGCCATGTTCAAGTTCAGGTATATCTCCACAGGTACTTTCCTCCACTATGTAAATTTTACAAAAAAAGTTTATTGTGAAAACATGATTTTTGTGTTTTAGATACAAAATACAAAAGTTTTCACGTTTAAATATTAATATTTTATACATTACCAATACACACTGGCAAAGTTGTCCACTCTCCATCAACACATTGAATTTTATTAGGTCCCTTCATTAGAAATCTAGGATTACAATAATATTCCACCACTTCACTGTGTCCATATTCTTCTTTTCTTTTTTCCTTAACATCCCCATTGAGGAGTTCAGGAGGTGGACCACATGATTGTACTTGCTCTATAGTAGAAATACTATGTAAATAATGGTTAAATTGTCTGTTTTACAATATAAAGATTCAGTAAAATGGAAAGATTTTCTTCTTTTATTCATGTATTCTTCATTATGTAACTTATTATAGCATCCTAAACAATCAAGAATGGTGTTCATATTGTATTACTTATACTAAATTGTCACATTGAAGGTATATTAAAATGTTAAAATATGCTCAGACTTCTAGATATCTTAAAGATGCAAGAAAACCAATTAGCAAATGTGGTTATGAAAATCATGTTAATTTTTACATTTCATGGAAACATTTTATCATAACATTTTGGAAAAACATCATAACTGAGGCAAGCATTTGATCAACATCTTTTAAGTTTGACTAATCAATACAAGCAACTGAATTGAATATAAGCTGCTTAAATATTGTTTAGACACACTCAGTGAAACTTAAGTTACAGCCCACACTATATAAAATGTCCAGAATGGATGTTGACATTTCAAACAAAATGAAAATTAACAAAGAAATCCCTCCATTGTCAGCCACTACTATGGTTTAAATGTTTGTCACCTCCAACCCCATGTTGAAACTTCATCCCTAGTGTTTCAGGTGGGGCCTAATGGAAGATGTTTGGGTCATGGGTACGGATCTCTCATGAATAGATGAATGCCCCCACTCAGGGAGAGTTCTCACTCTATTAGCTCCTGCAAGAGCTGGTTCTTAAAAAGAGCCTGTCACTACCCTGCTCTGTCTCTTGCTTCCTCTCTCATCATGTGTTCTCTGGACACACTGGCTCCTCTTCCCTTTCTACTAGTATTCTGTGGCTCTCACTGAATGCAGATGCCTGATCTTGAATTTTGTCGTCATGAGTATAGTGAGCCAAATAAAACATTTTCATAAATCATCCAGACTCAGTTATTCCTTTAGAGAAACATAAACCTAAAGTAGACTAAGACCGACAACACCTGTGTGTCTAGGAATACTTCCAGTACATCGTTCAAGAAACAATGGAGATTAACTTAAGTAACTGAATCTCAGGTATTCAGTACCCAATACATATCCTTCACAGGCAAATCTTTGACTTAATTCATTAGATTACAGGCAATGGAAGCCCAAACAAAATTAAGAAAAAAAAGTTGGTATTTAAAGTTCTAATTCTTATTTCAGCAATTGTAAGATAAGCATTCACCTTTACATATTGGGAGGTCAGGAGACAATCCAAAGTGGTAGCACTGAATGGAATTAGGTCCAACTATTGTAAATCCTGGTTTGCAGGAGAATTTCAACACCTCTCCAACTTTATACTGGTCTTTCTTGCGATCAGGAACTAAGTGTACATCTATTTTAGGAAGTTCGCATTCTCTTTCTTAAAAAAGGCAAAATAATTTCATGAGAATATATAATTAATCATTGCCAAAGTTAATTTTACATGTGCCACAATAAAGCGAGGTTGATATTGGGTCATACAGAGGGGCATCAGATAAATCCTTTTCCCTCTAAAGAATGCTACATATTACGTTTTAGATGCTGTCTAAATTGAAATGGAACTTTATTACAAATGTTATGGTATTGAAATAGATCTCTTCTAAAAATTAATTTGTAAATGCAACTTATTTAAAATGAATCTAGTTTTAATCACTGACATTTATGAAATTTAATATTACTTTTTTTACTCAAAACATGAAATTACTCTCTCATACTAAAAAAGACTAATTTACAATTTTAAAAGTGCATATAGACCAGAATTGGGGCTTTTTAAAAACAAGATGACTGACTAAGGAGTTTGGACACCAGTTCTCCTCAGAAAGAAGAACCAAAGTTACAGGTAAATGATCATAACTTGAAAAATATTTAAGAGAGGGTGCAGGAGCGTCATAGAGAAGCCACAGCACGGAAAAAGATAGAAGCAAGAGCCTGGCAAAGGTTGACTAGGACCCTGTGGGACCTCATAGAAAGCATAGGTCGGAGTTTTTTGGGCTCCCTGCAGCTCACCGTGTGGATCCAAGCCGTCAGAGAGCTCTTCTGCCTTCGTGAACACACACACTGGTGTGAGTAGAGATTTGGGAACTTCTTGAGGGCATTACACCAAACTACTAGTTGAATAGGGTCATCTGCCTTCCCCTTGGGCCTGAGCTGCAGTGGTAGGTTTCATGCCTGCAGTGCACTCACGTGGGGACTCTTTCCTACCCAGGAACCTCAGCCGTCTGCCCCCATAACACCAGAGCCGCACAAATATTCCCTGGCACCTGCTTGGATGTGGCAGTCACCCATAGCTGGCTGGACCCAAAGGAGTTACAGCATTGCCAACAGTTTAACCACCAGGGAGGCTATTCCTAATGGAAAGTGCAACAAAGGGACACCCCTTGTGGCAAAGAAGACTGTAGCATTCACTTTCCTGTGAGCAAGAGCAACCTGCTTGTGGGCTGAAAATGACTACACCACTTCCGGCAGACATACAGACGCGGTGTTTGGCTCTGCAAGGGAGGAGTATAGATCCTTCCCAGGAGCCCAGTGGTCCCAGTGCTTGGGCACGGATGTAGAGAGGGGAACATGTCCCATGCGCCCAATTCTGTGTTCATAGCTGTGGTCACTCGCAAAGGAGACTGGTGCAGACACACCAGAGGACAGACATTCTAGGGGTATTAGGGGTGGCTACATCTCCACTGGTGATGTGCCCAATGAAGCCAGGCTTGCAAGAAAGACAAGCTACGGGTATCTCCCCAGGGTCTTCCCCTGACACCCCTGTCAGGGCTGGTGCTTGTGCTCATCCTTGGAGCAACCAAGGGTGAGCTTAGTGGTACAGATCTACCCCGCTTTGTCCCCAGCTCCTCAGACCACTGTACCTTTCACAGATCAGTCCATTCCCTGGGGCAACAGAGAGTTTCTCCCATAAACAATGACAAGCATATGCTCATCTGCTTCCCCTGCAGCTGGCTCTTACCTATCCGCGCCACCTACTGTCCTGAATGTTGAACTGCACAGCCCAGTGCAAAATGCTGACACTAGGGCATGTTGCAGGAGAACAAGGTTAGTTTTCTGCGAAGTCCTCCATACCAGCCCTTCAGGAGGCAGTAAGCCTCGTCATACACCCAGTACATAACTACTACAACCAGCAATTAAGAAAGCCATCGTACAAAAGTTATCTCTAACCAATGTACTCAGAGTCTTTACCACTGAAAGAACCTAGAACCTAAACCGAATAGCCCTATACAACATACATCATAGTTATATTCTCAAAGGGGAAAAAAAAAATCCTGTCTGTTGGAAACTGGACTCAAAAATAAGAAGAGATAGTTCATCTGGATGAGAAGAAACCACTGAAACATTTCTGGAAGTATGATTTAAAACAGCGTATTACAACACTCGCAAAGGATCACACTAACTCTTCAGCAATAAGTCCTAACCAAAATAAAATCTTTGAAATACCAAAGAATTTAAAATATTTATTTTAAAGTAGCTAAATGGAGTCCAAGAGAAAGTTGAAAAGCAACACAAAGAAATTAGAAAAAAACTCAGGATATGAATGAAAAATGTACTAAAAATATTTTTAAAAAACAAATAGAACTTATGGAAATGAAAAATTCATTGAAGAATTACAAAATATAGTTGAAAGATTTAATTACAGACTATATCAAGCAGAAAAACTTGCTCTCTGAGAGCATGAAGACAGATCTTTCCAATTAACCCTGTCAGACAAAAATAAAGAGCAAATAACTTTTCTTAATGAGCAAAGGTTTTGAGAAAAATGACGTTCTAAAAAATGAGAAAACTTAAGAGTTACAGATATTCTTGAGGGAGAAGAAAAAGCTAAAAAAACCTTTTTCAGGAAAATTTATCTCCTCTTGCCCTCTTGCTAGAGATATAGACATCCTTATACAAGAGGCTCAGATAACACCAGGAAGATGCATTGCGAGATGAACTTCTACAAACGTATAGTCATCAGGCTATCTAAAGTCAATGTGAATGGGAAAAATTATAAAATCAGCAAGAGAAAAGCATCTAATCAAGTATAAAGGAAATCTCATAAGACTAACAGTGGACTTCTCAGCAGAAACTACAAGCCAGAAGATATTGGTGTCCTATTTTCAGAGTTCTTAAAGAAAGATTATTTCATATTTATTGAAAAAACATATATTAGAGATATATTTTGTATTTTGCTAAACTAAACTTCATAAATGAAGAATATATAAAGTCTTTCCAAAACAAGCTAACACTAAGGGAGTTCATCACCACTAGAAATCAACTTTAGGAATTCACCCCACAAGAAATGGTCCAGGGAGTCCTGAACATGGATATAGATGGTCAATACTCACCATCATAAAGACATGCAAAAGTACAAAACTCACAGGTCTTATTAAAAAATTACACAGTTAAGACTACAAACCAGCTAGGTAACAACTACCATAATGACAAGAACAAAACCTCACATGACAATATTAACTTTTAACGTAAATAGATTAAATGTTCCACTTAAAAGATGTAGATTTGTGGACCAAATTTGGAAAACAGAAACCAACCACATGCTGCTCACAAGAAACCCACCTAACTTAGAGAAACCTATAAAAACTCATGGTAAAGGTATGGAGACAGATATTTTGAACAACAGAAACAAAAAGCATTTAGTATAGTTATATTTATATAAAAAAAGACTTTAAATCAACAAGAGAAAAAAAGACAAAGAAGTTCATTATATAATGATAAAGGAAGCAAGAAGATATAAAAGTTCTAAATATATGCGCACTCAAAACCTCAGCACTCAGATTCATAAATGAAATACTACTAGAGCTAAGTAGAAAGATAAACAGCAATATAATGAGGCGAGCAACCTCAACACCCCCAATGACTGTATTAGACAGATTTCCGGGACAAAAAAATAAACAAAGAAACCTTATACTTAAATTGGACTCTAGAACAAATGGACCTAACAGACATTTTAACGACCTTCCGCCCAACAACCTCAGAATATATGTTTTTCTCACCTGTGCATGGAACATTCTCCAAAATAGACCATATGCTAGGCTACAGCAGCAAAGCAAGTCCCCAAAATTTTAAAGCTTAGAAATAATATCAAGTATCTTATCAGAACATGGTGAAATATAACTATAAATCAATATCATAAAGAGTTTTCAAAACTATCCATATACATGAAAATTAAATGACCTACTTCTGGGTGATTTTGAATTAAACTAAAAATCTTCTGCACAGCAAACGAAATAATAAACAGAGTAAACAGACAAACTCAGAATGGAAGAAAATATTTGCAAACTATTAATCTGAAAAAGGACTAATATCCAGAATCTACAAAGAACTGAAACAACTCAACAAGAAAAAAAAAAAATAATAATCCCATGAAAAAGTGGACAAAGGATATGAAGAGACATTTTGCAAAAGAAGACACGAAAATGACCAAGAAATATGAAAAAAACTCAATATCACTAATCATCAGAGAAATGTGAATTAAAAAAATGAGTTATCATCTTACATTAGACACAGTGGCCACTGTCAAATAGTCAAAAAATCATAAATGTTGGTGACAGCGAGGAGAAAGAAGAATGCTTATACGCTGTTGGTGGGAATGTAAATTAGTACAACCTCTATGGAAAACAGAATGGACATTTCCCAAAGAACTAAAAACAGAACTACCATTTCATCCAGCAATCCCACTACTGTGTATCTACCCAAAGGAAATCAATTATTATATCAAAATGATACTCAGACTCATATGTTTATAGCCTCACTACTCACAGTAGCAATATGGAATTAAACTAATTGTCCACCAACAGATGATTGGATAAAGAATATGTGGTATAGATATATGCCATAGAATACTACTCAGCCAAAAAAAGAAAAAGAAAAAGAAAAAAAGAATAAAATCATGCCTTCAGAAGCAACATGTATAAAACTAGAGGCCATTATTTTAGGTGAAATAATTCAGATTCAGAAAGTAAAATCCCACGTATTGTCACTTATAAGTGAGAGCTAAATAATGTGTACATAAGGACAGAGAGTGCTGAGTAATAGACATTGGAGACTCACAAATGTGGCAGGATAGCAGGAGGGTGAGGAATAAGAAATTACCTAATGGGTGCAATGTTCACTATTTGGGTGATGAATACACTAAAAGTACAGACTTCACCGCTATGCAATATATCCATGCAACAAAACTGCATTTGGACCGTCTAAACGTATAAAACATAGAAATTAAAATTTTAAAAATAAAAGAACACATCATAAAACACCATGGAAATATCTTAAGAAGTTAAATTTATAATAGAACTGGGGAGGATCCCGAGAATAATGATGATATAATATCTGTCATTGCAGAGTCAAGGATAACTTTATTTAACTGAAACTAAACAACCTCAAATGATTTCCAGTTTCATCATGTTTATAATTCTTGATGACTGACATATACATCACAAAAAGGTAAATTCTCATCAAAGATTTACCAGTGAAGATGTATGCACTAAGAAATTAATTAAAATTGGTATTTTTGTTTAATGTAATCAAGGAAAAAGAACCCAAAATAGCATTTCTAATATATGTTAAGTTAGAAAAAATATAAAAAACACATAATTAATATATTACAAATAAAGAAAACAAACCAAGATCTATTTTCAAGGTCACATGGAAAGGCAAATTCTAGGTATCCTGAATATTTTTGTTAACATAACAATTTTTGTTATATGTACTATTTATATCAATGTTTAATAAATTTGATAATTATTCTGATTCAAATAAGAAATGTGTAAAATTATCTCTTACATGTTTATAATTTTTAAAAATCAGCAACATTACTAAATATTATCCAAAATATTATTTTTCTTATACAGAATCCTCCTTTCTTGCTAATTTAGAAAAGTACAAGCTAGAATTCACTAATTAGAATCAAACTAAAAAGAAAATTAATTACATCATAACCGGCCAGGCGCGCTGGCTCACGCTTGTAATCCCAGCACTTTGGGAGGCCGAGGCGGGCGGATCATGAGGTCAGGAGATAGAGACCACGGTGAAACCCCGTCTCTACTAAAAATACAAAAAATTAGCCGGGCGTGGTGGCGGGCACCTGTAGTCCCAGCTACTCGGAGAGGCTGAGGCAGGAGAATGGCGTGGACCTGGGAGGCGGAGCTTGCAGTGAGCCGAGATTGCGCCACCGCACTCCAGCCTGGGCGACAGAGCGAGACTCTGTCTCAAAAAAAAAAAAAAAATTACATCATAACCTCAATTATTAAAATACAACTAAAAAATTAGATTTAAAATTATTCTTAAAAGTAATGTCATAAAATAATAACTACAGAAATTTGCTTTTGTGTTTGTTTTAACGAGTTTTGCAGATTGAAAAAATCACACTTGAATGAGAATCACTGAGATTTCTCTCCTAAAAGTCTATACCAATCTTCTACATAGCAAATCTTTTTTTTTTGTATGTGTGTTTGTTTACATATTTTGTGCTAATTTTATATAAATTCTCTCTGTAGTAATACTGTGAAAAGCATTATCTTAAAAAGAAAACTTAAGATCTTGATTATTGGTTATTATTCAAATGCTGTATTTATATAAAGGTAATAACTTACTAAACGTGATTTAGAGAAGAATGTGAATGGACACTCCATGAATTAGAAATACTTTTCTTCATCTAAAACTCAAAACCCTAAGTCCTAGTACTAGATATGTGAAATGTTAATATGAATTTTTAACTCTGAGATACATACTCCTTATTTAGCTTATGTGCTCTGTAATAACAATTCTGTGGAAAACTTTCCACAAAGAAGAGACCTCCTAGGACACTTGAGATATACTCAGATATCTGTCAATCCGCATGCAGTTTTCTGTTACATGGCTGAGAGAAGAATATTTGAAAAGAATACTAAGCTGGTATTTCTTCGTTTAATGTTTGGAGGCCTGTATTATACTAGCAAATTCCTAGTTTTGTGTTCAAATGATCCTAAGTCTTTGTACAATTTGCAATAGAAAGACATTTTCTACATCAGCTTCTGCTGCTATGTCCACCACTCCAACTTTCTCTCCTTCCGGTTTTCATTTCATGTCTGGTGATTGGAAAGACTATTGAAGTAATATATTCACAATTTTGTGTTCTTTTTTGAAGAAGACCCCTCAAAATTGTAAAAGCTTCTGGCTTCATAAAACCTAAATTTACCTGTCATCACAGAAAAGAAATTTATGATTCTCTTAAATTAAGTCTTCCCCTTTCAATTACAACAAAACTCAAACTATTTATGGTCCATGCCTACTCTTCCAATGTTATCAAATGTCTCTCTCCTCCACTAAATCCAGGATTCAGATTTTATGATCTTTGAATTTTATTAAAAAGTTCAAGTTCTTTGCTGCCTCAGCTGTTGCACATACCCTTCTCACTATAATGAATGGCTTTCAACCATTCTTTGCATAGATGACTTCCTATGTGAAACAGATCTCCAGTTCCTTCCCTCCTATTTTCTATCTCAATTATTGGATTTTCTATTTCTCTGAACACAGTGATCCATAAAATATATTTCAAATATTTTTATTACTTGGATATTTGGCTTATTTCTTTTTTGTTTTCCACTCTCTTATATTAGAATAAAATCTCTGGATAGGTAGACCTGTGCTTGTGTTTTCACCATTTTCTCCTGTCCTATGATAGGTGTTTGCAACAGCTGGAATGAGTCAAATTTAACTGGACCTTTGACACTGCTTTTCATCTACAATGTACTCATTCTCTTTCTCAGCTGCGACTACTTCAAAACTTTTCTGTTCTACCTAGTACTCTTCCTCCTCCTTCGCCCACACACTATTCAATCTCAGATGACCATGTCTCATACTTCAAAACAGAATCCATCAGCTTCTACCATTTTCCAAAGTTACTGCTCATTTTCCTTCCCATCTCCTGTCACAAAGTTGTAAGCAGTCCTGTTGTCACCTGTCACAAGGTTGTAAGCAGTCCTGTTGCCACCAAAGCACAATACCTCCACAGTAGCTGTGAATCCCTTCCCCTCGCATTTTCTCAGGGCAACTATGTAAGTCATGTGTTCAGCCTTTGCAGCTCCCCTTTTGCTGTATCTGCTCTGGTGTCTTACATCTTTTTTTTTTTAATTCTCTCTTCAGTGCACAACTTTCCTCAAGCAATATTCTGATCTTCCTATTTGATTCAAAGCCAGAATCTTGAAAGACTTATGTCCACAGTCTGTATTGAATGTCTTGCTCATTATTTTTATTGGCAGATTCTATGTAGGGTCTGTCTCTTCTACTCTATTAAAAACCATTTTTGTTACACTTGTCACTGGCCTGTACCTTACCTAATCCATCACAATTTCTGAACAGAACATAGTAACTAAATTAGAAATATTTGTCACTTTGATAATGATAATAAGGTAATTAAATTACAACTTCTTTGACTTTATTATATAAGGCACTATGGCAATAAATATTTATAAATATTTTAGTCTGCTAACCAACATGATCCTTTGAAATATTAGAACTGTTTGTAAATATTGTGACATTTTACCAGCAAGAAAGAGTCAACAAAGCTTCAAATAGACTTGCTGTGTTGACCAAAGATACATGCCTAGCAAGTAGTGGAATTAGAATTCAGACAGGATGACTTATTAAGCAATCTGTTACACTCCCTTTTCATTAATAATTTCCTTATTTTTATGTCTATGGCAATATTCTAGATTTTTTCTCCTGTTTCTCTGGGTCCTCCTTTTTTCCCCATTTTCTTTACTATCTGTTCCTCTTTTGTCTTATATGTAAATGTGGTAATGTTTCAGGGCTTCATCTTGAGCTCTTTACTCTTTTCATTCGGTATTCTTATCCAATTTAGTGTCATCATTTATATGATGATACTCCAAAATGCATATCTCCTCTCTAGATGCATATCCAACTCCGCAGTTCACATAACCAGTTTTGATTTTCCATTGGTGACTCAATTATAATGTGTCCAAGTCAAAAGTTGCAACAGCCCTCTCAAAATGCTTTCTATCCAGTCAGTATCATTTTACAAAATAGTATTGCCATTTACCTACATACTTGTGAGAAAACAATTAAAAACAAACATGTGAGTCCCTTGATCTCACTCTTTTTCACACCCAACATTTAGTAACATCACCTGTACTTTTCATCACCAAAATGTTTTCCAAATCAGCCTTCTGCTCTGCACCTCCCCTATCATCAATCTCTCTCAGTCCCCACACTTTCTCACCCTACCTGGACTCATTGTGTCGCCTCTTGCCTACAACAAGTACAGCATCCAGGAAAACAATCCAACAAAACTAGAAATCAAATTATACCATTCGTTTTCTTAAAACTCTTTTATGGGTTTTCATTAGTCATAAAATGAATCCAAATGATACGATGCCCTGAGCTGATCTGGATAATTGTTTCCTTGCGTCCCATCTAGCCTCAGCAGGCTAGACTCTGCTTTACCACCTTGAAATATATTTTGTTTTTACAGCTTTGCACATATTTTTCTTTGCCTTGGAACACTCTGCATATACTTGTTTTCCCACAGAGTCCATCCTTCTTCTAACCCTGAAAAATAGATGGCTGATTGGGAAACATAAATGAGATTCATATAATGGTCTTCAGAACTTGTCAAATTTAGAAAATAAAGAACTACACTCAGAAAGTACAGATATTAACACACAAGATAGAAGATGTAAAGTAGAAAGTAAAAAAACAAATTAGCTGAGGAAGTTGTAACCAACTATAATTTTGGTAATGAGTGCTAGGTTCTAAATAATTTGGAATCTTTTATTTAGGGTAACAAAAGCAATTATACTACAATCACAAATCTGGAAGGTAATATTAACTTAATGCAGCATTTTAGAGATATTTTCAAAACTCCCTTCTTTTCCCAGGTGTCAAATCAGGAGATACCTTGATTTTAATCAACATTCCTTAACAATTCCTCTACATAATTCAAATTTTTAAAATTGGAACACAGATTTATTTTCATTTTGAAAATGAATTTCTGAACAACCAGTACTTACCATAACATATGGGTAAATCAGACCAACCATTGTAACCACACACTATGGAACCAGTGGTGCTTCCATTTGTGCTTTCATAACCATCATGGCATTCATAGTCCAATATGTCATTCAGCTTAAACCATGTGATGTCATTTTTAGCTCTGGCATTCATAAATACTGGCATATCACAAGATTCTAGTGCATAAAAAATTTAGAATGTCATTTCTAATATCATCTAATAAACAATCTGAGTATTTCCCATTCTAAGAAGAAACAGCTTTATTGATTAGATATACTAATAAATAAGTACTGTACAAAAATAATCTATGACTGGTGAGAATTTATTGTCGTAAAATAGTTGCCAAAAGTGAAAGTCTATGTTTCTACACAACATTTTTTTTCATTGCTTAAGCCCCAAAATATATTTTAAAAACATTTTTCTTAATTCATTTATACTAAAGCATTTATGACAATGCTAGTAATAAAACAGGCCACTACAGGTGTACATTACTTTTTTAAAGAAAATCATAAAAGAATTTTGTAAATTAAGAGTCCAGACTAATTCGTAGTTGAGACATATGTAAAAAGGAAAAAAATGATTGAAAAGATGAATTCCTATGTTATACAAGACATTTTCTCTTTAATAATAAGAAAATCTTAAAAAGAATAATTAATAAAAATTTAGTATAAAATGAGCTTTTTTATGAGGACTAACATTTTTTGTAAACTAGACCTCATATTAAGCACAGACATTAAAAAAATGAAAACAGTATACATGAATATCTTAAATATTCACTTCACTTAACAAGAGTATATTAAATATTACTTCAAATATATTACTGAGAGGCAGGAGGATCATTTGAGATTAGGAGTTCGAGACCAGCCTGGCTAACATGGCAAAACCCTGTCTCAACTAAAAATACAAAAATTAGGCGGGCATGATGGCAGGTGCCTGTAATCCCAGCTATTCAGGAGGCTGAGCTAGGAGAATCGCTTGAACATGAAAATGGAGGTTGCAGTGAGCCAAGATCATGCCACTGCACTCCAGCCTGGACGACGACAGAGCAAGACTCCATCTCTCTCTCTCTCTCTCTCTCTCTCTCTCTCTATATATATATATATATATATATGTATATATATATCTCTATACATAGAGATATATATACACACATATACATATACATATATATACATGTATATATACATATATACATACATATATATGTATACACAGATATACATATACATATATATCTATATGTATATATATCTCTATATATAGATATATATACACACATATACATATACATATATACATATATGCATACATATATATGTATACACACATATACATATACATATATACATATATGCATACATATATATGTATACACACATATACATATATATCTATATGTATATATCTCTCTATATATATAGATATATATATGTATACGCACACACACACATATATATATATATATATTACTGAGTGGTTTTGCAAAAAATAAGACAAATTGAGCCAATTGTTCCTAGAAAATTTTCATAAATATCTAGATAGTGTGGCAGGGAAATCTTCATAACTATCTAGATAGTGTGGTAGGGAAATCATGCAACAGAGAGGAAATTGGTACCATCTAGGAATATTTTGTCTCTCTACTACCTAAATATTTATGAAAAATTTCTAAGAGGGAAGATATTCAGTATTAGACATATCCTACAGTGTCAAATCTACAAATTATAGAGTTTAAATTATTCTGGTATTATGCACTATGCATCCATATCTTCAATAAAAACATTACTTTTACATCTAGGAGTAAAGACTTTGATGTAAAAGGCTAATCATATAAAACAGATATATATATAACAGTCATAAAGCTCTCAGCTAAAGCAAAATCAATTTAAACCAGAATACACATAAAGCTCCCTAACTTGTTTCTGTAACACAGAATGCTTTAGAGTAAGAAAAGCCTGAATGGAAAGACAGACTAATATTTGAGTAATTAATGTGAAAAGGAAAAAAAATTGATGTTTGCTTTGTTCCTGTAGGTTTTTTTTCTTTTCTTTTCAAGTGAAATTATATCAGCCCCCACAAAAAGACTAAAGTTAGTAAACTTTTTGTATCATCTGGATAATCAATACAAACATAATAAATTACTCACTAATGCATGTGGGTTGAGCTGACCATCCATTTTTCCCACATGTAATTGATCCTGATGTTTCACCGTCTGCTGTTACATATCCTAGTTTGCATTGATATTTTGCTTTTTTATTTAAGGCATATGTATACTGAGATTCAGAAATAAACCCATTCTCAATATCTATACTTGATTTGGAACACGTTTCTAAAAGGGAAGAGAATGAGAAAAAGATAAGTGTATGTTCAATAACATTTTATAAGAATTTAAATAATATGTAAATATAAAAAATAATGAGTCATTTGTAACTGAAAACCTGGATAATCATAAGCATTCAAATACTTAAGTCAAGGAAAGTAAGTTCAGCTTTGCCGAAGACATTACATCAAGACTCTTCATCACTTTTTAAAACAAGGCTCTGTTTAAGACACTTACAATTATTTCTAAGACATTATTGGAAATCTGTTTGTCTAATGGATTTGGAATTCTATAGCATGTCAGAACTCAATAGATAATGAGTATTATTTCTTAGGACTTTTTAATCTTGCCTATTTTAGATCTTCTGGCAATTCCAAATCTCATTTAGCCAATTGGAGTATATGAGATCCCGTGATGATCTTAGAAAATCTGCCAAAATAATTGTCATAGCCTTTGGCTCCAAGAATTTGAAATGTCATTCTTATTGTGTGCTTCAAAGTAAATGGACATGTGGAGTTCAAAGAAGATGAGGAACAGATTTATTTATCTTGAAAGGCCAAAATGATGATTCCTCAAATTATGTAGAACTTAACTTGAAAGAGTGGAAGTTACTGCCTCTGTAAACTGATGATAGAAATTACTGTCAGTTCCTAGGTTGCTTCGCAGAACTCAGCTTCATTTATAAATAACTCATGGATAAGGAGAGAATCAGAAGAGGAAACATTAAATATTTTGAATTGAATGATAATAAAAACATATTAAATAAAACTTGGTGAGATGACACTCAAATAGTCTTCAGAGGGAAATTTATCATTATGTAGCTATAAAAGAAAAGAATAAAACTGAAAATAAATTATTATTTATAATAAATTATAACAAAGAAAACAGACAAAATCCAGCATGAGTATAAATTTTGAAACAAATCCAAATACGAGCAGAAATCAAGTAGAAAACAAACAGTAGAGACAATTTAAAAAGGTAAAAGGCCAGGCAAGAATAATAAAGTAAAACAGAGTTCTAGCCACAAATAAGGAAATGGAACCAAACAGATGAAAATAACATTTTCAGACACTGGAAAGCAGGGAGCAACTAATTTCAGAGAAAAAGTCACAATGAGATGAGTTCCATCATCAAAGTGACTTTATGCTGGGAGAAATTTTCCAAACAGCAGCACGGAGAAGGAGAATTCAAGCAGAAAATGACACACTTGCTGAGTAGAAGAAACAGAACTCAGTGTTCCCAAAGAAGATGAGGTCACTAGAATCTGCAGGAAACAAAGTGAGAAAAGAAGAAACTATGGAGTGAAAGGGCTCTACAAATTTCCACAGCAACTCCCTAGATTATTTGGCTGAATATTGACACTCTGGATAGTTGAGTAAAACTCCGCAAGGATACCTATCAGCTGAAGAACACTACCAGAGAACAAAAAAGTAAAGGATTCCCAGAGCACACACAACATGGGGAGATATTTAAATGGAATCAGAGTAGAAAGACTCATTTGAACATCTAGGTCATTTAGTGGAGACATCAGAAACAGCTTAATATTCTGAACAAATTATCTCTGGGGTTTACCCAGAGGCTAGAACTGGGACACAGTTCTAGCCTCCCTAAACCAGCTTTTTAAAAGCTTAAAAATAAGCCTTGAAAGAACTAAGTTGACCCATAACAAACTTAGACTTAAAAAAATTAAAACAACTAATCCTTGGAGTCTCACAGATGTACAGACTTGAGAAGTTCCAAAGCTCCTTCTCTTAGCCAAAATACAGAGTGGAGTTAAAAAAAAAATCCACTTTTTGGCAATAATACTCTCTTCACACATCCCTCCAAAAATCACAGTAAATCTTTCATGGAATACTCACCCTACTCAGCCAAACACTGATTGATATACTACATATCAAAAGTTGTGAAATGACACTAGAGCAGTAGGAAATAAATTGGTGTCACTAAATACCTGGGATAGAAAATGACGGTGTTCCACTTCAATAACCTTAGCCTCTACCATTAGATATTAGAAAAAGTAGAAAAAATTAATCTCAAAGTAAGCAGAAGAAATACTACAATAAAGATCAGAGATGAAATAATAAAGAAGTAAATATGTATTTAAACAAGGAAACCAAAAGCTTGTTATTTTAGATCTCTATAATTGAGAAATCTTTAGAGAGACTAAATCAGAAAAAAATGACACAAATTGCTTATAACAGTAATGACAGAAATGACATCGTTATTGTTTTTACATATATTAAAAGAAAAATAAAAAATATCCTGAATAATGCCATGTCAATAAATTCAAGAACTTGAATGAATTAAAAAATTACTGAAGCCACAAACTACCATAGCTCTCTCAAGAAGGATTAGGTAGCATTAATAAATTCTGTCTATTAAACAAATTGAATTTTTAGTTGAAGGATGAAATACAAAATATTTAGTTATAAATCTAGTAAAATACAGGATCTGTATGCTCAAAATCACACAAAAACTAGTGTAAGACCGTATGATCTTACTAAATCAAAGGATATATAATGTTCATGTACTGAAAAATTTAATACTATTACATATCAGTTCTCCCCAGATTCATCTATGAATGTGTCCCAGTTCTAGTGAATAACCAAGCACAATGTTTTGCACGTATGAACATGCTGATTCTAAAGTCATATGGAAAGGTAAAGGGGCTAAAATAGCTAAACAATTCTTCAAAAGATAACAGAAGTTGAACAACTCACATTACCAAATTTTAAGACTTAAAAAAGCTACAGTGAATAAAGGATCTCGTGATACTGGTTAAAGGATAAACACGCAGAAGAATAGAAGAGAAAATGGTGTCCAGAAATAGACTCACATGCATGGATCGATCCTATAAATAGCTTCTATTCTATTTTGTTATAACACTATCAGGTTCACATGTCCACTGTTTAGCAATAGACCAATACGCTGAGACAGTAGGGTTTGCAGCAAAGAAAGGCTTTAATCAACACAAGGGCACCAAACAAGGAATTGGGAGGATTCTCAAGCCCCAGATCTGTTCTGAGAAGGGACTATGTGCAAGAGACCTTAAGGGGATCATGGAGGGTGAGGGGCTAGAAAATTTGGGTTGTCAATTGGTCAGGGTAAGGGGGATGAAGTCACCAGGATGTGGAACCTGCATTATTTCCTGAGTCAGCATTTTACTGGGCTCCTTAGACCAGCTGATGTTTGTGTGTGTGTGTGTGTGCGTGTGTGTGTGTTTGTTTTTTGTTTTTGAGACATGGTCTTGCTCTGTTGCCCAACTGGATTTCAGTAGCGTGATCTCAGCTCACTGCAACTTCTGCCTCCCAGGCTCAAGTGGTCCTCCCACCTCAGATCTCCTGAGCAGATGGTACTACAGACCTGTGCCATAATGACTGGCTAATTTTTTAATTTTTTGTGAAAATAAGGTTTTGCCTAATTGACCAGTATGTTGGTAGGTTTTGTTTTTTCGTATGCAGAACCTAAAGGAGAAACTCATGCAGAAAGATTATCGTCTGACAATGTCTCAGATTTTATCTATAGAAAGGAAAAGGACTAAAAGGTCTTGTGACAAGGGCTTCTTTATCCTAGGGTAGTAATCACTGACCAGTTACAGAGAAGCAGGACAAATGGAAAGCTGACTTAGTGATTACTGCTGATTTTCCTGAAAGCATAGTTGAATTTTTCCCCCTTAATCAATTTTATATGACTTTCCTAGGGACAGTTTCAGTTCCTCCCAGGCTTGATCCCTTCTCAACCCTGAGGTGTAACGGCTAATATGGTATGAATCGGGCAACGGCCATTCTAGCTTCTTTTTGCTGACAAGGTGCACAGTGAGTCAGGATTAGAGGAATGAAACCGTCTTGTAACAACCTGCAAGTTGTTATACCCAGCTTAGGGTGCTGCATGAACATGTTAGTACTTCAGTCTATGGTTTTATTGTAATATATAATTGAATAGCAGCCTATGATGTAAATTATAAGCCCTATAAACAGAATTGTGAGCTTGAACTTTAAGTGCCCTTGAAAAATGGACTGGAAAACACGGAGTATGCAGGGGGAAAGCTCAAAAAACTAGTCAGACATAGGGTCTGTGGTCTCCAGCGAGACTGCTGAAAGATTTTCTTTAGCTTGGTTTTTATTTTACCAGAAGCATTGATATAAGTACAACAGGTAGTATTGATCACTATACAGACTCCTCTCTGTAAAGCCAAGAGAAAATCAAGTGTAGTTCCGTTGTCAAGAACTATCTGGGCAAGTAAATTTGAAGAGTTTTCTCAGTCTTAATGTTCTTAGCAGCCTCTTTTGCAATTATTTCTGTGGTTGCCAATAAGTGTCTGATCATGTCCCAGTGAATGTATACTCCATAGCCAGGACTCGTGATGCCTAGAAGGCTCTGCCACCAGATATATTGATATACGCCTGGCAGTCCCTTTAGGAGTCTGTGGGAAAATGGGCAGAATCTTTTGTCATTAGGATGGACTGAGAAGTATCTCAGTAAGTGAGAGCCCTCAATATACAGGTTATTGAGACACCAGTGGGCTTGTCCTAACAGAGGAGGGTCTGATCCTATGCCACAAATAAACATGTACCAAGGGGGTACACAGGTAAAGCCCTCAAGGGTGCATTTATTGATGGATTTTTTCATGGGGAATACAGACAAATGGAATTGAACTAGGGATCTTTTTTTTTTTTTTTTTTTTTTTGAGACGGAGTCTCGCTCTGTCGCCCAGGTTGAAGTGCAGTGGCGCGATCTCGGCTTACTGCAAGCTCCGCCTCCCGGGTTCACGCCGTTCTGCTGCCTCAGCCTCCAGAGTAGCTGGGACTACAGGTGCTCGCCACCACGCCCGGCTAATTTTTTGTATTTTCAATAGAGACGGGGTTTCACCGTGTTAGCCAGGATGGTTTCGATATCCTGACCTCGTGATCCACCCGCCTCGGTCTCCCAAAGTGCTGGGATTACAGGCGTGAGCCACCGCGCCCGGCCTAACTAGAGATCTTTTTTTACAGGCTCCCCATAATTTGTGTGATATTCCCCACTGTAAATATTTTTGGCATAGTAAGGAGAAACTTTTAGTTTTATTTCCCTTCTCCTAGCTGCGTTTGTCTGCCCAGTATGCCATGGGGCATGGAGGGTCTATGTAATGGAATGACTTTCCATTTATGATAGGCAGAGAGAGATTGACACATGGGGTGGTGATTTCTTGGTGTACTATTACTTGGACCTGGAAAGTAGCCATGGAAAGACACTGGTGCAGATAGGTAGTCGTATTTGGGACATCCAGAAAGTCAGTGACAAGTATGACTAACAGAAAATGCTTATTTTGAATAGTTTGGGGGGAGTTACTGACAGATCCAACATTCTCATAAGTTTCTTCCAGTGGCAATACCTTGAAACAGTTGAACTACAGTGTTGCTATGCCTGTCTAGGCATTGTAGTAACAGGAGAGGTATAATTAGAAGTTTTAAAACAAGGTGACCATTTCTAAATTTTAGAATGTCCACATAATGAGTGGCAGGAGACTATGTTAGCACGGCATAGAATGCCTAGAAAATCTATAAGTGTAACAATTGTGATGACCAAGGCAATTATGAAGTAATATCTATAACGGTAGCAATTGTAATGATCTAGGCAATTATAATGACCAAGTAAATATATGGCTTAAGCATTCAGTAAGGCAGGGAATAGACAGGAAAGTATCTCACCTTTTTATATAAAATAATTATAATAAAAATTCCTATTATGCTCAACTAACTATTGTAGTAGTCAAGAGGACGTATGTTTTGTCTAATTTCATTGAAGTTACTTATCTGATATTTTTCCTCAAAAGATATTTGAGGCCCATCAAAGATTTACTTATCCATTCAGATAGGGTTGAGACAGTCTCTGAAGTCGAAGTGGCCTCTCTACATTTCTTGATAGGACAAGAATCTGGCGGGGTGGGTTTTATATGGCTGTGGTGAATCCACGGTCTAAGTCATTCAAGCTGAACAGAGGAATGAGTCACCAGTCATACTTTGCATGGCCTCTTTCACTGTGTTTTCAAGTGGTCCCCAGGATGTTGACTTTTCCTGGTCTTGAGCAGAATCCAGTCTCTGGGTTGGATGCGATGCAAGAGAATGTCAGTTGGATACCACAATCTGCTGGAACCACAAACTCGTGAATAGTAGATAAAGTACAACCTAAAGATTGTGTATATTTGATAATATCTAATTTATTTAGGTGTGTTATTGGCATTCCTTAGTCTGAGAAGATAACAGAAGAATTATCTCCCATGTAAAATTTTTAAAGGGCTTAATTTAGGCCCACTTTTAAGGACCACACTTACTCTGAGCAGGGCAATGGACAGAATGTTATTCCAGGTTGTTAGTTTCTTGGCAAATCTTAGCTAAAGTTTGTTTTGTTTTTTATGGTATGATTTATCTTTTGAGTTTTTTCAGTAGACTTCAGTCTGCAGGCTGTATGAAGATTCCAGATTATGCTGAGGGCCTGGAATATATGGTGTCCTAGGCTACAGAAGTTGCACTATGGTCACACTGGATGGAGATAGGCCACCTAAACCTGAGATTAATCTTCTCTACCAAGGCTCTCATAACCTCAGACATTCTCTTTGTCTTGCAGGGGAATGCTTTTGTTTATCTTGAAAATATATCTAAAAATACAAGCAAGTATTTAAAATTTCCTGCTACCCTTGGCATCACGGTAAAATCAATTTGCCAGTCCTCTATTAGCCCTGCACCTCTTGCTTGAATCCCTGGTACTGGGGGTGGAGGATCAGTCTTAAGATTGTTCTGGGCACAAAGTAGGTATTTTTAAATTATTTTTTGGATAGTCTTCTTTAAGTGTGTCCCAAAGATGTAGTCTTGGATCAATTGAAGTGTGGCATGCCTGCCATACTGTGTGGTATCATGTATGTGTTTGATGATATCTGTCACAAGATACCTGGGCACCAGAACCTTTTCTTCCGTGTTACATATCCACTCATTTTGAGTTCTTTGATTGGAGTCAAAGCCTCAATCGAGTTCTCTCTTTACATCTTCTTCAATTAGGTAGGGATTTTAGGCTGAAGTTTATTTCAGGGATTAATGACATTAGGAAGGCTTTGGGCATTTTTTTTCTCTGTTCACCTCTTTAGTGGCCTGCTCTGCCTAGTGATTATTTTTTTCTTGCTACCAAATTGTCCATCCACTGTGTCCATGGTAGTGTATTATAGCTACTTTCTTAGGTACCAAGACTGCCTTTAGTCAGGCTAAGATTTCTTTAGCATGTTTAATTGTTTTTCTTTTTTAATCATCAAAGGTTAAGAGCCCACTTTCTGTCCAAACAGCCCCATGAGCGTGGACAACAATAAGAACATACCTGGAATCAGAGTAATTGGTGACTCAGGAGTCTTTACCTAGTTGGGATGCCCTGATTAGGACTCTAAGTTCTGCCTTCTGTGCCGATGAACCCAGAGGGAGTGTCTCTGCATCTAGGATCTGTCACAGGGTTACCATAGCATACTCAGCCTTCTGTTGTCCGTGGTCCATAAAGCTGCTTTCCTCAGTGAATATTTCTAAGTCCAGGTTTTTAAAGGGAATTTTGGTCATGTCTGGTTGAAGAGAACACACTTGCTCAATAATTTATATGCAATCATGTATAGGTTTATTTAGCAGGATTTAGAGTAGAAACAGCTCTCAAAGTAACACTAGGATTATCCAGGAGGATGACCTGATACCTATTCAGTCTTCTAGAAGTAAGTCAGTAGCTCCACTTCTGTTCCAACAAACAGCATACACAGTGTGTACTGTGCTAGGTTAACCCAAAGTGAACTCTTCTGCCTCCTGGAAGATCACAAGTGGTGCCAGTGGCTCAGAGACAAGAAGTCCAACCCATCATAACAATGTCCAGCTGTTTTGAAAAGTGGGCTACAGGCCTCATGATATTCCCCAAGTCTTAGGTTACCACTCCTAAACCCACTCCTTCTCTCTCATGTATGAACAAATCAAATGGCTTTCTTAGTTCAGGGAGTCTCAGTAGCCAGATCCATTGCTAATTTTTACTTAATGGTTAGAAAGGCCTTTTGACATTCCTTGTCCATTCTAGACGTCAAGTGTCTGGTCTTAGGGCTTCATAGAGACATTTTGCTATAAGCCCAAAATAAGAAAATGAAATATGGCAACATTCAGCCATACATAAAAATCCCTCACAGCTGCTGCCATGTCCTGAGTCTGGCCACCCTGACAAGAGCTTCCCTCCCATCCAAAAGCACATTACTCTGCTCCTGAGAAATTTCAAACCTAAGATATATAATGGAGTGTTTCAATATTTGTGATTTCTTTTCTTGGATACTTTGGATCCCCACCCAGACAAAAAAATATATAAAGCCAGTATAATATTCTGGTCAATTTGCCTTAGTTGTGCTGGCTACTAATATGCCATCAACATATATAAGCAAAGTCTCATTTTTCAACTGGAAGTCCCAAAACTCCTTAGCATGTATTTCCCCTAGATGGTTAGTGAGTTTTTGAAGCCTTGAGGAAGCATCGTCCAGCAACACTATCATTTAGCTTTAGTGTCAGAGTCTTCCTATTCAAAGGCAAACACTTTATGGGACTCTGGACTCAGGGGAAGACAGATGAAGGCATCCTTCAGAATCAAGACTGAACACCAGGACAACTCACTGGTTAAAGTCATGAATAATGTATAAGGATCAGGTATCACCAGATAAATGGCTTTGAAAATTTGGCTAGTAGCCCTCAAATCCTGTACAAACCAATATTCCTCAGTTCCATGTTTTTGTCCTGGCAAGACAGGTATGTTACATGGGAAACGAGGAATTCTTCCTGTATTGCAGGAAGGCCATTAGCAGAGGCTACATGCATTGCTGTGCCTTTTCTCTCAAAGGATACTGCTTTAGATTTGTCAGCGCTACTCCTGCACAAAACTTGACTTGTACTGGAGATGCAGTTTTTGTTTTCCCTGGTCTCCCATCTGCCCATATTTCCGGACTAACCTTTTGGAGTATCTCTTCAGGGGTGCAAGCACTTTCAAGGATCTCCAGTTGTAATAATATGGCCTGCAGAGCACACGCTTGGTCTGAAGGCACCTGGATGTCCAATCATCTCAGAGAAAAAGTAATCTTAGCATTTAGTTTGGTTAAGAGTACTGCCCTAACAGGCCGGGAGCAGTGGCTCACACCTGTAATCCCAGCTCCCAGCATTTTGGGAGGTCGAGGAGGGCAGATTACCTGATGTCAGGAGTTGAAGACCAGCCAGGCCAACATGGTGAAACCCTGTCTTTACTAAAAATACAAAAATTAGCTGGCTGTGGTGGCACACGCCTGTAATCCCAGCTACTTGGGAGGCTGAGACAGGAAAATTGCTTTAGCTCATGAGGTGGAGGTTTCAGTGAGCCAGAGGTTGCAGTGAGCCACGATCGTGCCACCACACTCCAGCCTGAGCGACAGGGCAAGACTCTGTCTCAAAACAAAACAAAACAACAACAAAAAAGGACGACTTTCCCCAACAAAGGGATGGGACATTCACGGATGTATAGAAAAACTCTGTCTTTTTTTCTTCTTTTTTTTTTTGACAGGGTGTTGCTCTGTCCCCCAGGCTGGAGTGCAGTGGCATGATCTTGGCTCACTGCAAGCTCTCCCAGATTCACGCCGTTCTCCTGCCTCAGCCTCCCAAGTAGCTGGGACTACAGGTGCCCACCACCATGCCCGACTAATTTTTTGTATTTTTAGTAGAGACGGGGTTTCACTGTGTTAGCCAGGATGGTCTCGATCTCCTGACCTTGTGATCTGCCCACCTCAGCCTCCCAAAGTGCTGGGATTACAGGAGTGAGCCACCGCGCCCAGCAAAAAACTCTGCTTTAAATGATCTTACTCTAGCTGACAATCCAAAATTTGGAGGAATGATCTCATCAGCATTCTTTCTGAGATTTCAGTCACCTTCATTATTTCTGAGGAAAGTTTAGACAACCAGATATTTAACACCAAATAGGGGGCACCATGTCTACTAGAAAGTCCAGAAGCTGATTTCTCACCATCATCAAGATCTCAAGCCCCATGTGGGAAATATGGAGGGTGTTGTCTGGGTCAGGAGAAGCCCCTGGGTGCTACCATTTCTGGTCTTTTACTTCATTATCTCTCTCAAGCTCCCCAGCTATCCCAGGCATTTGGTGGGCAGAAGGCTGATTCTGTTTCACATCAGGCTTTGTAAGTCATGGGCAATCTTCCTTTCAGTGTCCCCCCTGTTGCAGTAAGCACACTGCTTGGGACCTGCAATGGGATGTCCCTTTTTATTGGCTTTTGGGGGCCCAGGTGGTTCTACCATAGATGGAGTGTCTGATGACGGCTCTTGTTGTGGTCCAGGGACTACTAGGGTCAGAGCCACAGATAACAAGTCAGCTTGCCATTTTCATTATTCCTTGTGTTTTATTTTCCACTTTTTAAACTCGTGATCAGTAAATACATTAGAAACAATCTTCACTAATTGAGACAAAAACATGTCCAATGCCTCAGCTATGTTTTGTAACTTTCTCTGAATATCTGGGGCACTTTGTTGGATAAACATCATGTTAGCTATCATTAAATTTTCTGGGGCTTCTGGGTCAATATCCATTTATTCTCTGAAAGCTTCAAAGACTTGTTCTAAGAATTCCAAAGCAACCCTCATTAGGCTTCTGCTTGACCATCCTGGACCTTACTGAGGCTCCTTTCTTGGGCACTCCCTTGCAGAGGCTGATCAAAATGCAGTTTTGATAGTGTTCGAGGTTAGATCTATCTCCAGTGTTTAGATTCCATCCCAGGACAGAGGTGGGAACTGCAATCTGAGCAGCTGCCCTTACTGGATTACTGGGAGAGTCAGTGTGAATAAAATCAGTCTTTTCCTTAGCTTTTTCTAAAACCATTCTTTGTTTCTCTGAAGTCAACAAAATATTGAGCAAATTGGGGGTACCTGCTCAGGTAGGGTTCTGTGTAGCAAATACAGAGGAGAATAGATTCTCCATATGCTTTGGATTTTTTTTTTTAATCCTGTTCCTTCCATAAACTTTAGATCTTCTCAATAAATAGGCATATTATTTTTCTAATTAAGTAGGTTGGAAGTGGAGAACAGAGAATAAGCCAAGATAAATCCTATAGGCTGGCCTGTGGCAGCAACACCTCCTATAAGCAGTTGTTATGGGGAAACTGCCTCTAAGAACCAGAGTGACTCCCTGGCTAAATGGAGTTCCCTGTTGGGTATAAGAAGTGACACCCTGCCTAAATGGAGTCCCCTGTTGGGTTATAAGAAGCAGAGATCGTACCTGTTGCCCCGGACTTGTGACTTTTTGGTGGTGGGGACTCTGGAGAGGTGCCAGTAGTGCTGCTGCAGCTCCCCCATAAGGTGGAGGAGGGTGAGTCATAGGTTCCTTTAACTGAACCATCATAGCATCATCTTTTTCTTGTAAATCAGTACAAACAGTTTTTAATTTCTTGCTTTATCATTATTTTACCTTTTTCTACATTGTTCTACTTTTCTAAAGCAACATAAAACATTATACATAGGGGATTTCATCTCATTCCTCTTCCTTCTTACAAAACAAATCTAGCTACAGGATCGTACTGTAAGCATGAGGACAATGCAGTGGCCTCTGTTCTCCGAAATCCAGTGGGTATTAAGGTTAAGTCATGTAAAAAAAATAAGATAATCTTTTTTTTGTTTCACGGAATGATAGACAAAGGCCTTTCAATTTTGGAAGATGCAGCCCATCAGGGTTGCATTATGGGTTACTGTGGGAGAACTAAGGGACAGCCCTTAGTTCCTGAGAGCTAAGAAGCTGCTAGGGCTTGTCTCTGGGTCTGCCCCAGTGGCAAGGGGGCACTAGGTGGTGAGTAAATGTCCTCAAGGAGAGTGACCTCTACCTGGCTTGCCACAAATAGTTACGAGATTGTCAGATTTGTATGCCTGCTGCACAGCAACAGAACAATACACTGAGACAGCGGGGTTTGCAGCAGAGAAAGAGTTTAATAATCTCAAAGCCACCAGCCCCATTGGGCTGCCCGGAGGAGCTGAGTTAGCATTTCCCATTCTGGCTGGAATAATTCACACGTAACAAAATGCAGACTAGTCACCATACTCAGGACCCAAGTATTGACCTGGCAAGGCTCAAACTTGGTTCCATTGCCCCTTGTCATCTTTGATCCACTCAAGTTGGAGAGGGACGACCTTTGATCAGGAGTTCAGTGGGTAAATCCTGGGAAAGATTGAAGAGCAGATAGTTACCCTGAGTTAGGCTTGCTGAGATTCCACTAGCAACTCCTTCAGGACTAACTGAATGTGACTGACCAAACAAGAAGGGTTCCCTGAGTTAGTAATTTTTCCACTAGTAATTTCTTCAGGGATCCCCTCCACAAACATAAATACATATAACAAGACAAAGACAACCAAAAGACCTTTCTATATAAAGTTTCAGATTCCAAAATCCAAGACCATTTCTCCCAAGCAATGCCCTCTAGTCTTTTTCCATCTGAAGGGAGATCTCCTCAAATAAGTTCCTACCTAGACTTAGGGAGTGTCAACAAGACCTCAAAAGAGGCCACAAGACCTCTAAGATGAAAACACGCACACACACATACACACACACACAGAAGGAAATGGGGTGCCAGCTGCTCTGAGAAAATTCACCTGAGACTTCTGAGACCAGACATGGTTTCTCTGCTGCAGACAAGGTTATGTGCTGAAAGTCAGCACTGCCCTGCCAACACAGAAGGCCCCAGCAAAGGCCGTTAGTTCATCATAACTAAGCAGCTGCTTGGGCTTGTCTCTGGGTCAACCCCAGTGGCATGGGGGCACTGGACTGTAGGTAAATGATTGCAAGGAGAGTGGCTTGCCATGAATTCTTTTTTTCTTTTTTTTGAGACGGAGTCTCACTCTGTCTCCCAGGATGGAGTGCAGTGGCACGATCTTGGCTCACTGCAACCTCTGCCTCCCAGGTTCAAGTGATTCTCCAACCTCAGCCTCCCAAGTAGCTGGGATTACAGGCATGTGCCACCATGCCTGGGAAACTTTTGTATTTCTAGTAGAGACAGGGTTTCACCATGTTGGCCAGCCTGGTCTCGAACTTCTGACCTCAAGTAATCTACCCTCCTTTGCCTCACAAAGAGCTGGGATTACAGGTGTGAGCCATCATGCCTGGCTGCTTGCCATGAATTTTTACAAGATTGTAAGGTTTGTATGCCTGCTGTGCAGCAACAGAATACACCGAGACAGTGGAGTTTGCAACAGAGAGTTTACCAATTGCAAGGTCACCAAACAAGGACATGAGAAGAATTCTCAAGACTCAAATCCATTTCACTGAAGGTTTCTGGGCAAGAATCTTTGAAGGGGGAGTGGCTGGAAAATTGAGGTCATCAACTGATTCGGGTAAGGGGGATGAAATCATCAGGATATGGAAACTACATTCTTCCCTAAGTTGAGTTTCTTGCAAAGCCTTTCAGAATGGCTGGCATCAGTAGTTTTGTTAGTATGCAGAACCTAAAGGAGAAACTCAAATGGAAAGTTTGTCATCTCATATTGTCTTAAATTTTATCTGAAGAACAGAAAAAGATCAAAGATTCTAGTGACAAAGATTATGTTATCCTGGACTGGTAATCAGTGACCAGCTATAAGGAAGTGGGTCAATGGAAAGCTAGCCTAATGATTACCATTGATTGTCCTACAAACCTAGTTGAATTTTACTTTTTCCTCCTTAACTGTTTTTACAAGATTTTGTTGAGGATGTTTTCAATTTAAAAAAGGAGCAAAGGCAATTCAGTGAAGAAAACATAGTCTTTTAAACAAGTGATACTGGAACAGTAAGGCATCCAAATGCAAAATAATAACCCTCTACATATTCCTCATACCTCATACAAAAGTTAACTCAAAATTGGTCATATAACTAAGTGTAAAATGTTAACTTCTAGAACTGTATATGGCCTTGATTTAGGCAAGGAAATTTTAGGTGACACAAAGAGCGTAATCTATAAATGAAAAATGTGATAACATCAAAATTACATACTTTTGCTCAAGGAAAGAGACTATTAGAAAGAAAAGTAAAGCTACAGATGCAAGAAAAATACTTGCAAAATATTTACTCAGTGAAGGGCTTGTAGCCACAATATATTATGTAGTCTCAAAATTCCGTAATGGAAGAAATAACTCAATGAAAAGTGGGCAAAATTTAGACGTGCTCACCAAAGGAGGTATAGATGGTAAATAAGTACAAAGAAGATGCTAAGCAGCATTAGTCACCAGGGAATGCAATACCATCACACACATATTAGAATGGATAATTTAATGGAGAAAAACCACACTATCTCAAAGGCTGGCAAGGTTGCAAAACAATTGGAACTCACATACACTGAGTATGTGAAGGTACAATGTATGATCACTCAGGAAAACAGTTTGTCTATTTCTTATAAAAATAAACACACATATTTAGTATGATATTTGCTATGGGTTTTTTAAAAATAGCTCTTATAATTTTGAGATATGTTCCATCAATATCTAGCTTATTGAGTGTTTTTACCATGAAGGGGTGTTGAATTTTATTGAAGGCCTTTTCTGCATCTATTGAGTTAATTATGTGTTTTTTGTCATTACATTTATTGATTTGTGTATGTTGAAACAGCCTTGCATCACAGAGATAATGCCGACTTGCTCATGGTGAATAAGCTTTTTATATATGCTGCTGGATTTGCTTTGCCAGTATTTTATTGAGGATTTTCGTATCGATGTTCATCAGGGATATTAGACTGAAATTTTCTTTTTCTGTTGTGTCTCTGCCAGGTTTTGGTATCAGGATGATGTTGGCCTCATAAAATGAGTTAAGGAGGAGTCCTTCTTTCCCAATTGTTTGAAATAGTTTCTGAAGGAATGGTACCAACTCTTCTTTGTACCTCTGGTAGAAATACAACTTACAAGGGATGCGAAGGACCTCTTCAAGGAGAACTAAAAACCACCGCTCAAGGAAATAAGAGAGGGCCCAAATAAATAGAAAAATATTCCATCCTCATGGATAGGAAGAATCAATATCATGAAAATGGCCATATTGCCCAAAGTAGTTGATACATTCAATGCTATTCCCATCTAGCTATCATTATCTTTCTTCACAGAACTAAGAAAACTACTTTAAATTTCATATGAAACCAAAAAAAGGTCCCATATAGCCAATACAATCCTAATCAAAAAGCACAAAGCTGAGGCATCACGCTACCTGATTTCAAACTATACTACAAGACTACAGTAACCAAAACAACATGGTACTTGTACCAAAACAGATATATAGACCAATGGAACAGAACAGAGGCCTCAGAAATAACACCACATGTCTACCACCATTTGATCTTCAACAAACCTGACAAAAACAAGCAATAGGGAAAAGATTCCCTATTGAATAAATGATGCGGGGAAAATTGGCTGGCCATATGCAGAAAACTGAAACTGGACCCTTCCCTTACACCTAATATAAAAATTAACTCATGATGTATTAAAGGCTTAAATGTAAGACCTAAAACCATAAAAACCCTAGAAAAAAACCTAGGCAGTACTATTCAGGACATAGGCATGGGCAAAGACTTCATGACTAAAACACCAAAAGCAATGGCAACAAAAGCCAAAATTGACAAGTGGGATCTAATTAAACTAAAGAGCTTCTGCACAGCAGAAGAAACTATCATCAGAGTGAATAAGCAATCTACAGAATGGGAGAAAATTTTTGCAATCTATCCATCTGACAGAGGTCTAATATCAAGAATCTACAAGGAACTTAAGCAAATTTATACGAAAGAAACAAACAGCCCCATCAAAAAGTAGGTGAAGGATATGAACAGACACTTCTCAAAAGAAGACATTTATGCAGTCAACAAATACATGAAAACAAGCTCATCATCACTGGTCATTAGAGAAATGCAAATCAAAACCACAATGAGAAACCAATTCACTCCAGTTAGAATGCCAATCATTAAAACATCTGGAAACAACAGGTGCTGGTGAGAATGTGGAGAAATAGGAACGCTTTTACTCTGTTGGTGGGAGTGTAAATTAGTTCAACCATAGTGGAAGACAGTGTGGCAACTCCTCAAAGATCTAGAACCAGAAATACCATTTGACCCAGCAATCCCATTACTGGGTATATACCCAAAGGAATATAAATCATTCTACTATAAAGACACATGCACACATATGTTTATCGCAGCACCATTTACAGTAGCAAAGACTTGGAACCAACCCAAATGCCCATCAATGATAGACTGGATAAAGAAAATGTGGCACATATACACCATGGAATACTATGCATCCATAAACTGAATGAGTTCGTGTCCTTTGCAGGGACATGGATGAAGCTGGAAACCATCATCCTCAGCAAACTAACACTGGAACAGAAAACAAAACACCGCAAATTCTGACTCATAAGTGAGAGTTGATCAATGAGAACACATGGACACAGGGAGGGGAACATCACACATCAGGGCTTGTTGGGGTGTGGGGGGAAAAGGGGAGAGAGAGCATCAGGACAAATAGCTAATTCATGCAAGCCTTACAACCTAGATGACGGGTTTATGGGTGCAGCAAACCACCATGGCACATGTATACCTATGTAACAAACCTGCACGTTCTGCACATATATCCCAGAACTTAAAGTATAATAAGAAAACACACACACACACACACACACCATTTATCCAACAAACCCAGTCTTAGATATGTATCTATGAGGAATAAATTTGTGTTTATATAAAAACTGTAGATGAATATTTTTCTTAACAGCATGATTCACAAATACCAAAAACAATGCAAATGCCCTTCAACACGTGAATGGATTAAAAGACCATGATACATGATACAATGGAATAATACTTAGCAATAAAAAAAAGGTGTCCTGGGTAGTGTGATGAAATCCTATGCCATTCAGCTCCATTCTCCCCAGAGCATGAATCCTTTCTTGTCTAGTGCATCCACAGTTTATACTACCTGCCTGTTAGTCACTTAGTAGTCTTTGAAGAAATCCTATGCCATTCAGCTCCATCCTGCCCAGAGCATGAATCCTCCCTTCATCTAGTGTATCCACAGTGTACACACCAGCCTTAGTCACTTAGTAGTATTCCAAGTTAACAGGTGGAAAAACATAGTCTACTTGGGTTTTATACTATTAATCATTTCAGGCATTTACTGGGGAGCCTGGAACATATCCCACATGAATAAGAGGGACTAGTGCAGCTTTTTTCTCTCACAGGTAAGTAGAAACTATTCTATCTACCTTCAGAAGAATCATTCAGATGGCACTAGTAATTCAAGTTTTACAAGTCAAGAGAAATTGATATTCTGTGATTTATCTGGCAATTTTTTTCTTTAAATGACTATTTTAAAGGAAACTATAGCCAGTTTGCACTCATACAGGATACACTCCAATATATATCTACTGTACTCACTCAAGTATGTTTAATTTTTTCTGCATATTTTCACAACATGGTTATGAGGAATTCAGATTTTATTAAATTGAAAAGTAATGTGATTCACTGACTATTGGCTGTACATTGAAAATATAATGTTGATATCTCAATCTGAAGATGAAGCTAAGACTTGTTAATCATATGACCACCGTAAAGTAGCTAAATAACCTGACTAAAGTACAGGGTCTAGCATGAAGAGTAAAATAGTAACATTCTTAAGAATAACTTGAGCCAGACAAACTTGGGACAAAAGGAAGGAAGGAAGGAAGGAAGAGAGGGAGGGAGGGAGGAAGGGAGGGGAGCGAGGGAAGGAGGGAAGGAAGGGAGGGAAAGAAGAAAGAAAAGAAAGAAATAAAGAAAGAAAGAAAGAAAGAAAGGGAGAAAGGAAGAAAAAGAAAGAGAAAGGAAGAGAAAGAAAGAAACAGAAAAAAGAAAAAGAAGGAGAAAGGTAGACAAAGAAAGGAAGAAAGAAAAAAGAATGAAAGACAGAAAGAAAAAGAAAGAGAAGGAAGAGAAGGAAAGAAAGAAAGAGAGAGAGAAAGGAAGAAAAAGTAAAAGGAAGAGAAAGAAAGAAAGAGAAAAAAGAAAAAGAAGGAGAAAGGTAGACAAAGAAAGGAAGAAAGAAAAAAGAATGAAAGAGAGAAAGAAAAAGAAAGAGAGGGAAGAGAAGGAAAGAAAGAAAGAAAAAAGAATGAAAGAAAGAAAGAGAGAGAAAGGAAGAAAAAGTAAAAGGAAGAGAAAGAAAGAGAAAAAAAGAAAAAGAAGGAGAAAGGTAGACAAAGAAAGGAAGAAAGAAAAAAGAATGAAAGAGAGAAAGAAAAAGAAAGAGAGGGAAGAGAAGGAAAGAAAGAAAGAAAAAAGAAAGAAAGAAAGAGAGAGAGAAAGGAAGAAAAAGTAAAAGGAAGAGAAAGAAAGAGAAAAAAGAAAAAGAAGGAGAAAGGTAGACAAAGAAAGGAAGAAAGAAAAAAGAATGAAAGAGAGAAAGAAAAAGAAAGAGAAGGAAAGAAAGAAAAGAAAGAAAGAAAGAAAGAAAGAAAGAAAGAAAGAAAGAAAGAAAGAAAAGAGAGAGAGAAAGGAAGGAAGGAAAGAAGGAAGGAAGGAAGGAAGGAAGGAAGGAAGGAAGGAAGGAAGGAAGGAAGGAAGGAGAAAAAATAAGTAGTTGATTCTACAGTCAGCTCCCAAATCAAACCAAGAGGCATAAACCTTGATTGTGTTGTTTGATATCAGGAGAAATTGCATATCTAATCAAGGCATATTATTAGCCTCAATTAATCTATCAAGAAAAAAATAAAAGTAATGGGATCATCTGACACCGAATGATGAGACAAAAAAGAGACTGATGAAGCAAAAAGATTTGGGTGAAAGGTCATGATTAGGGTGAAAAGTTATATCCATACTTATTAAAAACCTATATTAATTAAAATTCAGGGAGTGGAGGTTGCAGCGAGGCGAGATTGTGGCATTGCACTCCAGCCTGGGTGACACAGTGAGATTCTATCTCAAAATAAAATAACAAAATAAAATAAATAAATAAAATTCAATAGAGGGTTACTACAATGCTGTTAAAAAATTGTTTACTAATAGTGCAGAATACTCAGAATAATAGTCATTGTGTGTGTGTATATACACACAATGTACAAAATATACAATAAAAAATATACTGTTTGAGAAAGGTACTATAAAAATTGTTAGGGAAATGTTGAGTTTACTATATTTTATTTAAAAATGAAATACAGCCATTATCATGAATAAAATCAGCACAAAATATTTTTTAAAATATGAAAAGAAAAGATAACATATAACTTTTTAGAATAAAGAATAGTATAGTGGCTCTGTGTTTTTTAAGTATTCCTTTAAATAGAAACAAGAAATATTCATCATGAAAAAAGATTGATTATTATGTAGTGAAATGAGCAACTTATGTTCATAATGCAGAAAAAAGGAAAGAAAAATACTAGCCACAAAGAGAATGCATTTGCATTACATATAATTAAAAGAGATTTTATATTCAGAATTATTAAGATGATTCCAACTAATAATACCAAAACTCTCAAAAAGGTAAATAAAAAAATCAAACTGCATTTCCAAAGATTAGAAGCATTAAATACCAATTAAACTGTGAATATATATTCTAAACCCAGTTAGTGGTAAAAGAAATGCAAATTTACACTATAATGTTATAACATTTTATAGCCACTCAATTTGTAAACATTAAAATGTGACATCACTCATCATTAACACGTAAAAAAAGAAGGAACTGTTGATATAAATGTATGTTGGAATAAATACTGTAGGAAACCTTCTAGAGTAGAATATGCACAAGATCCCAGAATACCCATTTGTACTTACATATACTAGAAAAAGTCAAATAGCTTTACTGTAAAAATGTCATATCACTGCTTGAATATATGAATTATTGGGTATCATCGTATTTACTTTCTATTTTAAACTATAATTGTATAATTATTTGGAGTCAAATTGTTGATTCCAATGTACATATTAATATTGATATAGGAGTTGAGAAAAAATTGTTTAGGCAGATAATGAGGGTACAGCAGTCCTTGATAAGGTTTTTCCTTTTAATGAAAGGCAGCCCCCAAATCATTTTCTTTTCTAACAAGAGGAGCCTGTAAAATCGAACTGCAAACATAGACAAGCAAGCTGGAAGCTTGCAAGGTGAATGCCAGCAGTTGTGCCTATAGGAAAAGGCTACCTGGGACTAGGCATGTTCCATATGGCAGCTGCATCTTCCCTTCTCTTTGCCAGCCACGTGTACAGTAAGGAGAAGGCAACATGGCGCTGGCCAGGCAAAGATCCCATTTGATTAATAAGATTAGGGTGGGGCGGCCAGCTTCCTGGCATATTATGTAAATATAACACCTGGTTTAACCAATCTTTGGGCCCTATGTAAATCAGACACTGCTTCCTCAAGACTGTTTATAAAATCCAGTGCACTCCACCAGGGGCAGGGATTCACTTTCAGGTGCCGCTCTCTCTCACAAGAGAGGAAGCTGTTCTCCTTTCTCTTTCTTTTGCCTATTAAATCTGTGCTTCCTAAACTCACTCCTTGTGTGTGTCCATGTCCTTAATCTTCTTGGTGTGAGATAACGAACCTCAGGTATTTACCCAGACAATGATGCCGCTTCAATATGACTTCATTTAACCAACAAGTATTGTGTTCAAATTCTTTTACTGTATTCTTGATTAATGCCCATTGATAGGAGAATTTATTTTACTATGTACTTATCAAGAAATTTGTATATTCATTTATACACAATTGAAAAACCAAAAACTAAATAGGTCTTTTGGCAAAACAAGGTGACATAAACATTTTGCCACAATTAATATAGATGAGACTTAGAATGTCATCTATGTTACTTAGAAAGATATGAACATGCTAGGATCTCAGAGTAGTGTACTTACTGACACGGATGCATCTGGGAGTAAGAGACCAGCCATTCTCCATACATGTAACTGTGGTCTGCGCTTTTGGAAGACTGTAGCCAGGATGGCAGTCAACTTCTACAGAGTTACCCTGTACAAACTTTCTTCCATGATTTTGATTATATGCATTTTCCAAATAAGGAAAATAACATTTTCCTAAGGACCATAACAATGATAAATAAATAAAGTAAATGAGAAACATAAATTTGCTCAAAATAGTATATTACAATTATTTTTACAATATTTAAATAAGATTGCATAAACATCCAAAAATAATGTATAACTGAAGATGAACTAAAGTTACTAACAAAGGTTTGTACAAAAAGAAATATCAATATTCAATATTACTTATCTTTAGTTTTTATAATTAAAAGATGTATAAATTATATAGATATTCTCATAAATTCCCTATATTTATTTCTCCTGTGATTTTCAAGAAGAAATCCTCATAATAGAAAAGACCTATTTTGGTCACTTTGCTTGAACAACTCTTTTCTTGGCCCTATTTCTGTTACATAAGACAAGTGTAATCACTTATGTGCTCTCCCCTCTTCGATCTTTGAAAGTTTTATACATATATAGCAGTTCAGAGGTTTACTTACTGAGACATGGTACTGCTGGCGACCATCCATCTTGTGTGCAATGAATGTTATCCCAGTAACTTCCTGAAGGAGTCTCAAAAGATTCATCACAGTAATAGGCGTAATATTTTCCTACAGCTACTGGAAAGTATGGTCTACGCAAACTCTCATAATATAGACCTCCATGTTTAATGTTTGGATAATCACAAGGTTTCACTTGCAATAAAAATTTTAAAAAAAGTATAAAGATTTATTACTGTAATGAACAATCATATTAGAGATAAATTTTTATCACTGAATTATATTCTCTTCTTAGTATAATTACACATTCCATTAGGGTTTCTAGGTCAAAACAAATGATAGAACTCAGATGACTGAGATATGTGACAAGGTCTTTGTTAATGAAGATGAAATTATGTCTTGTGGATCACATGATGCATAAATTTGTATGAAGGCTCTCCAGAAACAAAAATGTACAGACCTATTTAATGTATTCCCCTTAAATAAACACACCCTATCCCTGGCTAATTAAATAAACTTTTTGGTTGAGAAATATGCCAATTTTACCGCTTAGCTCATGTATTTCTTTCTTTCTTTTTTTTTTTTTTCTATTCTCATCAGTAAATAAGAGCCCTGCATTTTCTTCTCAGAACAACTCAATATAAGGAGGTAGTATTTTGAGGGATTTAAGGTTTTTATTCGTTTTAGACTGAATTCATGAACTGGGCGCAGTGGCTCACGCCTGTAATCCCAGCACTTTGGAAGGCTGAGACAGGCAGATCACTTGAGGTAAGGAGTTCGAGACCAGCCGGGCCAACATGGTGAAACCCCGTCTCTACTAAAAATACAAAAAAAATTAGCCAGGCCTGGAGGTGCACCCCTGTAATTCCAGCTACTTAGAAGGCAGAGGCAGGAGAATCACTTGAACCCAGGAGGCAGAGGTTGCAGTGAATCGAGATTGTGTCACTGCACTCCAGCATGGGTTACAGAGCGAGACTCCATCTTGAAAAATATAAATAAGTAAATAAATAAATTAGGCTCTTTCCTATTTATTGCAGACAATGTAAAAATATAGAGAAACACAAAAATTTTTCTTTGCTGATACCGCACAGAAAAATAACATAGTTAATTCGTGCCTCAAACAATTCATTGAGCCAAGTTCTCCAGTCTGTATTTAACCAGAGAAACAGACTAGAAATTTTTCTTCATATCCAAATAGCTAAGATTTTCATTAACTTTTTTTGTTTATACCTAATTTTAATGGGAGAACAAAATAATTTTAATGTCATAAAATATATTTAAGTAAGGTACAATATAATTACATTTTACTGAGTTATTATATATTAATTTTGACAAATACATTTGAGTGCTATCTTGTTTATTATATTAACATGTTTATATATTTTTCAGAAAATTTGCTCTTTTCATGGGATTATTTATAGATTATCTAGTACTTTCAATAACAAAATGGTATTAATGTTTTCCATGAAATATGTTTCTATTTCAATAAACATTATGCAACAGGTTAAAAAGAATTTCAATACACACATACACATACACACACATATAAATATTCTTTTTCATCTCCATCTTTCTTAAATTCAGTGATTTATTTTCTTTGGTATTTGATTAGAGAAATTTTCATGTAGTTTCTACATTTATTACATGGATTATAAACTGAATAATTGTATATCTTAAATGTCTTTCTCTAACAAAGACTAGTGACTGATACTTCTTTCAGTATAGTTTCTTGGCCTACAATCCATGTATCTTATAATTGATAGATTTTTTTCCCTGTTTATCTGAAGTTCCCAGTGTTAAAACTAAAACATTTACTTAGTCTTATTTCTTTTAAGTAACATTCTACATTTTTCCCCACCACTTTTTAAAGATTTGGAATATTTTCTGTTTACCACTGGATTTTACAAATTTCATCATGATTTGTTGAGACGTATTATTTAACAATAATTCTGCATTGGGAATGCTTGAGTCTTGGATTTGCAGGAGCTGTGTCTTAAAGATCTCAATTGAATTTCACATTAAATGGTAGAGTAGAGATTTGAAAGCTTGTGGTTGATTTCAAAACAAGTATGAGTATCCATCTTATTATGGTATTTACCACAATGTCATAAAATAAAATTGTCCACTGAGATTTCTTTCCAAAAGGAATAAAAAGGAGGCATAATTAAAAACATATATCATTACCACAGGCTCGAACTATTTAGCTCTTCTCCAATTTAGTCACATTTACATCTGTTTTTATCCCTTTTACAAATCGATTCCTTGAAGCAAATATTAGGACCCACATAGGGTCTCATCAGCGCTGAGAATAGAAGGACTTCAAATAGCTTCATTCTACTTGTTACACTTCTACAAATGTAGATTTTGGTTTCACAGCATTTATGGTGTTTCCATCATAAAATTGGCTCAAACGGATCTTAAAATTGATAAAAATATTCACTAATTTTTATAACTGCTGCTAATATATTCATACTATAATTTATTTGACCCAAGTCCAGGATCTTAGAGTCAACGTTGTTAAATTTCATCTTATTAGATTCAGCTTAGCACATAAAATTCTCTTTGAATGCTGAATCTGCCCTAATGCAGATTCATTATTATCATCCTCTGTATCATTCCAATTGTGAATTTGTACTGCACTTCCGCTAAATCATTAAACTGTTCAGTGACACAAGTGAGTAATGAAGCAGGCCTGAGAATAAAGTCCTGCATCTAATAATTAGATGTGGTTATTTAATGAAATTAAAAACTGATAAACAATATAACTGATCAACTTCTCTATCTTGTCCATGAGAACTCCAGATGGTTCATTGCTAAACATTAATAATTGAAATCCAAATATAGTTGGGTCTCAGTCGGTTTAGATACATTTGGGCTGAACTTCCTTGTCATAAGCCAACCATAAAATCATTAAATATTTTACTTATAATTCTTATGCACATTGAAATCTGTTTCATACTGATAATAGCTTCCTCTCTTAGGGACTGGAATTATGCTGGGAATTAAAGTTGAAGTCATTGATCAATCACTTGTATCATATTTTTCTTTCATGGAATATATAGTTTAAGTGTAGTACATCTTGTCTAGGTACTTCTAGATAGAAAGAAAAGAAATTTGATCGTAGAGATATAAAAAAATATTAAAAAGGGGTAAAGGAGCATCCCAGAAATAAAATACTCTGTTGACTTGAGTGGTATTTTGCTACATGTGATGATTTTAGGAAATTACCTCCAACACTAGGAAATGACTAAGACTTGGAGTCCTTCAACACTCCTCCCTCCAAATAGTGGTGCCTTATTTCTCTCCCCCTGGATATATGCTGGACTTAAGTGTCTCACTTCGAAAGAATAGATATGGCTGAAGTTAACAGTGTGTGAGTAGATAATTGATATGGTTTGGCTCTGTGTCCCCACACACATCTCATGTTGAATTGTAATTCCCAATGTTGAGGGAGGTAATTGGATCATAGAGGTGGATCTCCCCCCTGCTGTTTTCATGATAGTGAGTGAGTTCTCATGAGACCTGGTTGTTTAAAAGTGTGTAGCACTTTCCCCTTTGCTCTCTCTCTCTCCTGCTCTGCCATGGTAAGATGTGCTTGCCTCCCCTTCATCTTCTACCATGATTGTAAGTTTCCTAAGGCCTCCCAGCCATGCTTCCTGTACAGGCTATGGAACTGTGAGTCAATTTAACCTCTTTTCTTCATAAATTATCCAGTCTCAGGTAGTTCTTTCTAGTAGTGTGAGAATGGACTAATACATGGTATTGTGGCTTCCTCTATTCTCAGATTAGTAGTGCTGGAGAAAGCTGCTATTTATCAACTCATGGGAAGGCCTATGTGGTGAGGACCTGAGGCCTCCTGACAACAGCCATTTGTGTCAGCAATGTTAGAAGCAGATGCTCCTGCCCAGTCAAGCCTTCTGATCACTGTAGCCTGGGCCATGATCCTGATTGCAACACAAGAAGACAGTCTGATTCACAACTACTTATATAAGCCATTTTGAGATTACTGACCAATAGAAACTGTAAGATAATAAAGGTTAGTTGTTTTAAGTAAATATGTTTTCAGGGTATTTTGTTACAATGCAATAAATAACTAATATAGTATGTGTTAGATGACATTATTTTTATCTAGTGTTTTAATTCAGATATTGAAAGAATTTATTAATTAGGGAAACATACGTTCATAAACACACATACACATTTAATTTTGAGTAGCAAAGAAAATGAGTTACAGCAACTTTGAAAACTACAGAATGCTTCCACCAGCCTTACTTTGTATACACAATAAGACAAATATTTGGTTTTATTGAGTCCCCATTTTTTATGTGTTTAAAAGAAATTTCAGAATTAAGAAATGGGTCAAGATATGAATGGAACTTACAGGTACATCTTGGAGCAGGTATCCAGCCAGTACTTGTGCATTTTGCTGTATTTCCCCGGGTTGCAGGATAAAAACCATTTATACACTGGTACCTGATTTCATCTCCAGTTCTGTGTTTAATCCTTAAAGGTGAGTAGACACCATTTGGAATATAAGGAGCATTACATGTTTTTTCTGAAAAGAAAAAGGATGTGTGGACAATGCAGAAATAAGTATCATTAAAATTCATCATTTATATAAACATTTAAAAGTAGGTGTTATTGGCTGGGCGCAGTGGCTCACGCTTGTAATCCCAGCACTTTGGGAGGCCGAGGCGGGCGGATCACGAGGTCAGGAGATCGAGACCACAGTGAAACGCCGTCTCTACTAAAAACACAAAAAAATTAGCCGGCCGTGGTGGCGGGCGCCTGTAGTCCCAGCTACTCGGAGAGGCTGAGGCAGGAGAATGGCGTGAACCCGGGAGGCGGAGCTTGCAGTGAGCCGAGATTGCACCACTGCACTCCAGCCTGGGCGACAGAGCGAGACTCCGTCTCAAAAAAAAAAAAAAAAAAAGTAGGTGTTGTTTATTTGTCCTTAGCATAATATAAAATGGCATTAAAATGAACATATCATAGTATCCTTTCTGATATATCACTTATTTTTCCCTTCACTATATTCTCATCTGACATATTTGTGCCTCCTGGGCTCTTAATCCCTTCTTCTCCAAAGTCATCCCTTACTTCATGATTATCCATAACTGGCAATGTTCTCATCACATATAACTTCAATTCCTGCTTTCGCTTTCCTTCTATTCTTTGGTTTTTGTGGTTCTCATAAGGATTGTTTACAAATATTCAGGGTTTCTTTCTTCTGGACAATTGATAGGACTGCACAAACCTTCCTCTTTGAAGTAACTGTGGCCATGTGATTGAGTTGGAGACTATAATAAAAGTGGAAGTAATATCTTTCACTTTAGAGAGAAGTTTTAAAAGCCATTGTGTGAATTTTTATGTTCTCTTTCCCAAAGATACCGTGATTAAAGAAGGACAGAGCAAGACTCCGTCTCAAAAAAAAAAAAAAAAAAAGAAGGACAAGAAAAAAATGATGTTTCTGTCACTTGATTCTTACAATTAATACCATGAGTAAAGTCCCTTCTAATCTACATTGAAAGTGAACATGAATGAAAATAAACTTTAGTCTTAATATCTTAAACATTGAGATATTGCATTACATTTTTCTTACTATAATAGGATAAAATAGCAGAGGGTTTGGAAAACCTTTTCCGTAAAGGGCCAGATAAAAGGTCTCTGCTGCAACAACTCAACTCTGCCATTATAGTACAAAAGTAGTGAAAAAAATACATAAACAAATGAACATGGCTGTGTTTCAATAAAACTTTGTTTACACAAAGGGGGCAAGTTGTATTTTACCTGCAGCCTATAGTTTGCCATCCTTTGGCCCAGTGTGTCCTAATCTATAAAGCACCTTCTCATTCCTTTCCATTAACTCTGCTATATCTCAATATTGGATCCATTTGCAATATTCCTTTTAAAATAAAATACTATGCATTTTAAGTATTGTAGAAAAGCTATATGACCACTTATATTGGAGTCATATTTTATTTTGGACTAAAAAGCTGTGGCGAACATTCAGCATTGCTTGAAATCCATTTATATACCCCCAATTTGTTTACTATTTGATTTCCCATAGTAAATGATCCATAGTCTCCTCACTTTTCTCAAGCCACCTGAAACAATTGCCTCTTCATCAACAGATAATGTCTCCATTCACACAAAACAATTGAGGCCACCAGTAGTGAGTTTCCTATACTTCTTTCCAGCACTCCTCAACATTATCTGTATCTATACTGATTTAAGTCTTTAGTTTAGTCTTCAATGGTAAGGTGTTGCTTTCAAATTCTTTAATTCTTTCATTTTCCCCCGTATTTTAAACCATTGTTTATTCCTTCCCTCTTTCTTACCTTATCAACCACACTCTTAAATTGATATGGAAGCTTTTCCAATTTTAAGTCCCTTCTCTCAACCCTTTGTTCAAGTTTAGCTAATGTACTACATTTCTCCTCCCCTTCAAAACCCAAATTCTTAAAATACCATTTTATAATTGCTGTCTCCACTTTCCCCTCTCACATTTATTCTTCAACTCACTACTACCTAGTTTCTGACACCTCTATTTTGTTGCCATTGCTCTGATAAAAGCTACCAATGAACTCCAATGTTCTAATTCAGAAATGCTTTGCATTTCACATATTCCAGTCACTGGTACATATTATGGATTTCTTAATTATTTATTGAACAGAGAAAACTCTGTAATATTTGACTCTGTTGATTACATACTTTTTGGTGTTCTCCATTACCTTATATATTTATGTTCTCCTGCTTCTCCTTGTTTTTGTCTAAGTGATGCTTTTCTTTTATATTTTATTATTTTCCTTTACTTTATATTTTTTGCTTCTCCTCTTCTACTTTACTTAAATTTTAGGCCCTGCCTACTTGTCACATCTCCTCTCCTGCCATTTTTCTACTTCTTCTCTATACTACCACCATTCCTTTCTCATAAGTTGTATATTTAGTCAAACATAAAATTTTATAAAGTTTTAATTATTCATTATATATTTCCTCTTCTCAATACCATACTTCCACTGTGTCCATTCAGCCCCTAAGTTTATACTTCATTCTGACAGAATAAGCTTTAATATATCTCTATAGCTAACAGGATAATATATTTAGATTAGCAATAATTATATGAGAAACTATGTATGTGACTTAATATACAAGTTTTAAAGTTTTACTATTTTATGTAAAAATATGTCTTCAGTGTCTGATGTTGACACTAACTTCAAACAAGTCTTAAATGTATTCCTTTTTTCTTTTTTTCTCTGTCACTTCATTCTTCTGTGTCATATTTTCATATACCCATTAAAGTTCAGTTTGTGTATCTTCAATTATTTTTCCTTATGATATAGCTCAATTTAATACCAATTTTTGAAGTCAAAAGCTATGAGATGCAAAAACAAAGAGTTTAACTAAGAAATCAATAAAATAATACAGAACAATTTTGTTAATTAAGAATAGAAGGACTTCCGGTGATTATGCTCAAGCAGTAGATATAAATCCTGTGATAAACCTTAATTTCTTACACTCATAATCGTTTTTAAAATAAATCATGTTATTAAAACATTGCCTGAACCTGTACCTTTATCCAAAATAATACTTGAGACTATCCATATTTTCCTACTATTGGAAACAACCATTAGTCATTTGAAGTTAGAATACTAATTCAAGGGTAGCACTCTATGCTTTGAACCAACAGAAAATCCAATCTGTACAGGGAAGAGATAGATTTGGATCAAAGATAGCTTTCATTTAGCAGTTCTTGGTATCTTTGATTGTTTCTGTAAATAACTTTCTGTTACAGATTGTCCCTATTGGACACAGAGACCAAAGTTTTGACAATTCACCTTCAAATCAGTCCTCTGACATGTATGTGCCATAGACCAGATTGAAGAAAATTTAAGTATTTAAAATTTAAATAGATTATTTTACTTTAATATTATCTTATTATTTAATTCCAAACTTCTTATAGATTTAGAAGCATCAAAGAGAGTTTGGAAGTTACCTGATTTCAGAGAAAATGATGTGTATAGATTTTGAATTCATCTTATATCAGCAAGTAGATCCTTGCTTTGTACCAAGGAAATAGTCGTGTTTATGCTATATTAGTTGGCATACAAAGAGTGGAATTCTTTTATTAAGAAAGACTTCTCTATACCTAATCAGCATAAAGTATATTTCAATAAAATAAAACGTGGTAAGAGAGAGTGTATGCTTAACTAATTTGGAATGAATCCTCCTTTATTTATATTGATTATTAGTGAACTGTCTTCTGAAAAGGAGTACCCAATCCCAGTGCCTTCTCTTGGTATCTCTTTTCCTAAAGAAAGCAGGACCCTCAAGCATTGTCTTGAATATTCAGGTTTTACTTGTACTTGTGACTAAGAAATGGAAAAAAATTATAAAAGAAAAATGTTTTATAAATGTAGAGTCTTTGGGGTGTGTGTGTGTGTGTGTGTGTGTGTGTGTGTGTGTGTGTGTGTGAGTGAATCAATCAGTGTTCAAGAGAAGCAAGAATAGAAATGCAGTAATACATTTGGGAAAAACAGATGGATCTCCCATTGTGAAAACAAATATGTGCTAATGAAGAGTTTTAAGTAGGTAGCAAAGTGAAGAAGTAAAAGAGATGAAAAAATCAGATGACTACAGTGAGTTAGTAATGCTACAGAGTCACATGTTGAAATAAAACTAAATTCCCAGAGTCTTATTTTGAATTCATCAAAAGCTGGAATGATGGTTTATTGTAATGTTTATCTTCAATACACAGCAAGGCCCTGATGTAAAATAAGTGGTTTATAAGTTACATTTTGATTATTGGATGGATAAATTCTTATAAATTTGAGAGGGGCTCTGGAAGTAATATACTTCAGGTAGAAGTTAATGCCAAAGGACTTGTGCATGCACTTCCTTTGCTTAGGAACTATGAATGTCATGAAGACAAATAGTTGGACCCCACACACCATTAGCCAAACATGGATCTGATGTGGGTTATTACTGTCTCGTATTCATTAATTTCTTTCTAAATATTTTCTTAACAGTGCCTAAAAGTAGAGATCACGCAATTGTGAAGAAAGATATGTTTTCCAAGGAGACATTTGTGGCTCAAACCAAAATTTTTTTAGTGTATAAAATTAACCCAAAATTAACTATTCTTTTTGTAAAAGAGGATTACTAAAGTACGGTTTAAATATATATTTATGAATCACGGGATTTAAAGTTCAGAGGGCTCTTAAGAGTTCCACTCTTCTTTCTCTCACAGTATGGCAGTATCACCCTTCTAGATTTCTGGACCATATGTGGTAACACTGTTCCTTGTTTCACTAATTGCAGCAGTCCTCATCAAAAGCAAACTCACTCATTTTATAAATGTTTGAAAATATCTCAAAACAGTTATCACCACACTATAGCTGTAGCTTCTTACTATACGTCTTACGGCATAATTTCTTAAAAGTCCGCAACTGTCTATATTCTCTCTTCCTGGCCATGATAGTTTGAAACTTTCCCTTTTAAAATGAAGTAGGTTAAGTAGAACACTCTATTCCAGATATATTTTTTGGTGGGCAAAGAGCACAGTTGAGATGAACTCTTTGGCTCTGTGTAACATCCCTCCATAATGGAACTTAAGAGAGTTTGGTTTTTTGTTTTTTGTTTTTTGTTTTTTTGGTAATTTTCCAGCACCATCATCACTGTTGAGTCATACTGGGCCTGTTGTTAACAAAAATATTCATTTCCTTCAACTTAATTCCATTGTCAGTTGAGAGTTTCCTCACCTGGTATTAATACAAGTTACTTTTAAAGTATTTTAAAATATTAATATAATTTAAATAAATTCTGGACATTAGTGGAGCAATCTACTTGTTTGAGAATTGTATGTTACTGAGAATTAGGAAGTCTATTATAGTCCTCACTCTGATCCAGACATGGTTTTTGATGACAGACCAATGACTTAATAAGCTACTGAACTTTTCTGGCTCTGTTTGTGTCTGTTTTCAGAGTGAGTGTATCGTACTAAGTGTACTCAAAATGAACCTTGAACACAGAAAATTCTATATGTTTTTTATAATAGTTTATTTACATAAATTAGCACTCTACTTTTGATTAAAATAAGTGGCTTTATTAAAAAATTAATTAAAATATGTGATAAATTTATAAAGATCCAGAAAATAAAGGTAACATTACCTTCACATGAAGGCAACGGATGCCATCCAGATTCAGTGCATACAGCATCTCCCCTTTCACTGTATTCATAACCGCTGTTACATTTATATTGAAATCGTTCATTCTCCTTATAAATAATCTTCTGAGATATAGGAGATCCATTTATAACATCTGGGGATTTGCATGAAATTTCTAAATAAAAGGGATTAAATTCCAAAATGTTTATTGCAAATTAAAGGACTGTGACCAGGACATAATTATATGAAAACAGAAATGTTGTTTCCATCAGGTAAATCAGTCAACCAAACAAAAGTTCTGTTTGACTTGACTGCTTAATAAATGATTTATCTGAAGAAAGTTAAAATTCTGATTAAAATTATGCTTCTAATTTTATTTAGTTTCAGGATAAATTAGCCTTCTTGAAATAAATAGTGACCAGTAACATTCATCAAGTATATAAATAAAATTGATCATAAATATAGTTTTATTGTGATGTTTTCACTGAATGACCTGCAAAAAACAACACATCTTCTAGTTATTGATAAGTTATTGATAAGACAGGACTCTTTGCCAAAGACATTGATTTAACTCATTGTCATTACATCTCAGAAAAGTAACTGACCTGTTTTTGTGTCATCACCATTTAGCCAAGATTTCCTCAGAAAAAAAAAAAATGGCCATCATCTTTTATACCCACTTCTCTCAAACATTTTTATCTGAGATTGTGCCAATCATAAGTAGTTTCCCAAACTCTGTTCTCCCACTTTCTAATCCATTTTCCTTCTGTATAGCTTGATGACCTCTCAGGTAGACACATCATAACTCCACTTGAAATCCTTCATTGATTCCCAAATCAATCTGAATAAAAGATGTGTTCTTCAGCATGGTGCATGCAGCACCTCAGCACTCTGTATTGGCCCACCTTCTATTTATCACTGACTCATTCCCTACCTGCATCCTAGACTAAGGTGCCTAGGAACAATGGACAAGGATCAGTGGTGCTTCGTGCTGCTTAAAGCCTCACTGCCCTTCCACTTCTCTTTCCCTGAACTCTGGTATGCTTTTGCTCTCATTTTCATCTACAAAATCTCATTTTTTTCTTTAAGACTTAATCGTAGGCATCAGCTATTCCAGGAAGGTTTCACTAACCACAGGAATCTAGTTGTAAGGATGTAAATTCCATCCATGTACTTCTAAAGTACATAATATTTGCTATGCTGAATAAAAATATTAGATTTAACATAAAGAACTATTGTCATAAAGAATTCTTAAGAAGAGAAATTCTTTTCTCTGTATCTAACTATAAGATAGAACAGACTTTAAAAGTAAAAATAATTTCGAGATTTTAGATAATATTAAAATATAAATATGACAGAAACTTCTGCCAAACAATTATTGGTAAAATGAACTTGAACTATGGTACTACTAAACAAATCAACCACGATGTTTATCACAGAAGCCAAAATCTTTGATTGGTCATGATGCACAGGTTGGCAGTATTATGACTAAAAAAATCCTGGCTTACAGTTTACTATAAAACTTTTTTTAAGAGGCAACAATTTATTTAGTGGATTCTGTTCAATTCAGCAACATTTATAGTAAACTTGCAGTACAAATATAAAACACGTCTGCTTCCTAGAAGTGTTATTCAAAAACGAATGTCATTCTAATGTATCTCTGGAAATACATAATGAATCTTTGGCTTTCAAAATTAAAAACAAATGTGTGTTACAGATGTCTCACAGCTTGCAGCAGAAATGCTTAGCATTCTCTTTCAGCCTAAGAGGCAACTACAATGGAGTTATGGTTAAAGCATGGACTCTGGCATCAGATAATCTACATTTAAATCCTAACTTGACTCTTTATGACATGATAATCCAGGGCATGTGATTTAACTTCTTTGCACCAGTCTCTTCAATTATAAAATAAAAGTGATGAGTAAATAAATCGTGGAGTTTTTTGAAAGTTAAAATGAAATGATGCATGCAAAGAACTTAGCTCAATTACAGGCAGATAGTAAGTGCTCAGTAAACATTAGCTATTGTTAATATTGCTGATATTCCTTATAATGAACGATGTTTTAAATGTATATTTACATTTACAAAGCTAAAAATACTAAAACAGTAAGTGTATCTTACCCACACACTTTGGTTTCTCTTTACTCCAAAAACCATCATCTGAACAATGCATTTCTTTATCTCCTTCAATCTTGTAGCCTGAGTTACATGCAAACTGTACTGCTTGTCCAAAATGGTATTCCCGATCTGGTTCCATTGCACCACTGACAATTTTTCCGTTCTCTGGTGCTGTCACTGGTAAACACTTCACAACTGAAGAAAATAAATATAATGTTTTCTAATGGAATTTTAAAAGTTTATTGTGAAAAATATGTGTATGTATAAAATCGTCCTCAGGATAAGATTGGAGGAAATTACTTATATTATTTTTAGAAGCATTTGATATGCCTGTTTGCTAAAGATAGATGCTTCTAAGAAACAAGCAAATGGAATGTTTATTCATGATTCTTTTCTATGGGAGTGGACAATGAAAATTACTACTTTCAACACTAGCTTGTATTTTTGTAGTAACAAACATGTATTTTTAAATAATTAAGAAATATAAAGCTTGAGATAATTAAATACAACATTTTCATTTATGCCCTAGAATAATATAACACTGCATTCCTAAAAGATGTAAAAGCAAACTTTATGACATTAACTTCAACAGAGAAATCATCCTTAATTTTCCATCCTCTTCGACCTCAGTGTTTAAAATAATTTGAGTACTTCTTTTGATTCTACTTAATATTTTCCAATTTCTCTAAGGTTGTGGTCAGACTTTATTGTACTATAGAATGACTCAGGATGCTTGTTAAAATAAAAATTTTAGGGCTATCTTCCTGCTTGCTCACCCCAAAGATACTGATTCAGTAGGTCATTTTTTAGTAACCAAAGATTTTAGTTTTTAACAAGCATCCCAGGTGATTTCAATGCAGATGTTCCCTAGACCATTAATCTTCTTCCTCTAATTTTCATAGATGAAAAAACCTTCCATTATTTTCTGTAGTTGACAGAGTTTTTGAATGATTATCACATTTCTTCTGTATCTCTCTCCACTTGCTACTCACTGTGGAATTAGGAAATACTACTCTGATTGATTTCTTTTATTTCCATAATGACTAGAGATTTGGATTATTAGCTCAAAACATGAAAACAGAATCTACAGTTTCTCATTTTCACTGTTTGCTTTACAGACCAGTAAGAAATAACAGAGCTCGCCCTTAGTTTATTCCTCTTTTCAGTAAAGGTAAGTCCACAGGAAACCTCCCTTGGTGGGAGGTCTCAATCGGGTTCTCCACTTCAGCTGCTACCATAGATCCTTGCATTTGGGTGGTCACTGGGCGAGTTCTTCTTCATTAATAAAGGCAAAATTCTGGTCTTTATTTAGCTAATGATGCTTATATGCGTTTCTAGTCATTAGAATCCAAAAGGAAATAAAAATGAGTTTTAGATTCCTTAATGTCTAATACTTCAATTATTAGATCAGATCATGCTGCATTCATATTTGGCTTTTGAAACACCAAGAATGTAGTAATAAAAAGGCCAGATTCCCACTCTACGTTGTATGAGAAGCAAAAAATAAATAAATAAAAAATATTTAATAGAGACTTTAAGATATTTTAATGTAAGACATTTTTAAAAATCTTAGATATTTATTTCAATATACTTGTAAATACATTTTATGTCTACCTTCACATATAGGAATATCATTGGTCCATCCAGCTGTGTCACATTCACGGTAATTAATCTCACCTAGCAATTGATACCTGAAAACCCAAAAATAACAGAACGTTGAGATAATGTGTGTTTATACGCAGTTTTAGACTCAATGCCATTTTGAGTGTCCAGAAACTCCATATTAAGGAAAATGAACAGCATATGCATTTTCTTGTTTCTTGTTTCTTGTTTGTTTTTCCTTCGTCCTTCTCTTCCTCCTTCACTCTCTTTCTGTCTTAGATTTCTTAATGTTCTCTAGGACATTAATCTTCTTCCTCTAATTTTCATAGATGAAAAATCTCTTAACCTCTCTCTTCCTTTATCTTTCTCTCTTTCTTGGTGCATGGACTGAAAATAATCATAATCCTTGGTTCATGACAAACTCATTATTGTTTCATACAAAATATTCTTATTTTTCATGGAATTATCTAATTAGCTAAATTCAATAATGTAGTAAGCTCCATAAACTATCACCAAAACAAAAGCTAAAAATATCCTAGTAACCAACAACTAACCTTATGTTTCCCTCTCCTCCAGTCTTAGATCATATTTCTGTCCTCCACGATTCTGATATTTTCTGAACACCTTAGGCTTTCTACATAATAAAGATAGTGCCAGCCAAAAGTTGTTAGTGTGTGATTTACTTTCAGCACTTGCCTCCATCTCTCCATCTCTATCCTAGAGATTTTTTCCTGGGAATACCCAGTGAGTCAAATCTGCTTATCCAATCCATCTAATGTTGAACTTAAGTAATTTTAGTAACCCATCAAGCCTGCCCTTTGAATCTAAAAATGCTCTATTTGAATATGAGTTCCCTGGGACATGTGCAAAATGTGCAATCATTGCTAGAGGCTTCAGATCTATACATTTTTATCTCCTTAGCCAAGTCAAGTGCTGAACTTAAAGAGAGGACACAAGCCTGTGATAAAAGAAATATTTCAGAGGTGAGGAAGGTAGCAAATTAAAAAATTCAGCCCCAGGATATTATAACCTATTTGGTTATGTGTGATAAGATCAGCAGTAATGATTGAAGGGCTAAAAATGTATTTGAAAAACCTCCCTCAGGTAGTGACTAAGGAGAGAATAAATTCATAAGAAATCATACTTATTTGGTATCTACAATATCTTAAGGTCTCTTCTAAGGCCTGCAGATGTGTGTCTTATTTATTTTTCCTGCCAATCCATGATGCACATAAAATGTGTCTGTTTTGTAGGAGAGGAAATGGTAGCAAAGGGATATTTTTTTAAATACCCATAAATGTTAAATGGTAGAGTATTGAAAGGCAGGCTTCCTCCAGTGACTAAGCTTTAAACTATTATATTTTATTGCTTCAAATTAAGAAAAAAATGAAGAAAGAATAATGTTATTCCATTTGTAATATTTAGTTACATTTATATTTATGAAGTATACAATTATAGTGATCTAATCCTGGTTTTCCCATATATAAGTTTTTCTTCAAAATAATTTTTGATCTAGCAGAGAATAAGAGGGATAAAATAACACTGAGGATATACAGTGATGATTTTGGCAATGAAAACCCAGTAGTTGGTTAGAAGGAACAGAGTCAATGATTCTGAAAGAGTAGTATTTTTAATCCATGTGGTAAGAATAATTTGCAGACCTGGGACATTAAGTAACATTAGTTGTAAGTAAAACTTATAAGCAGGTGAAAATCTTGCTTTCCTTACATTTTATAAAACCTCTCAAAACAGTTACCATACAATATAAATTGTTTACAATTCCTATTGTTCCTGACACATTGAACTCCCATGATACTCTGCACAAAATAGAATGTCGTGAAGACTTGTTGGGTGAATACTTATATATGTGCATACTGTTTCCCCACTCTCCTATAATTATACTCTATCAGATAAGTTATACTTCATTTAAATTTTTCAATGTTAAGGAGATAATATGGTATCCAGATTTAATTATTTCCATCATAGTTTAATTTTCAGGTACTTGTGCATTACTTTTTTAAATGCTCATAGAAAAATATAATAACCTTAAAAATATATAAAGTAGTACAGTTCCTATTTTCTATCTTAATTATAAACCTCTTTTCGTGTGGACTACATACCCCTCATTACATGTATACACAGCTTTTACACCATATTCAAACACATTTCCTCCTGTGAGGCTAAAAGAACCAAAGGGAGTATCTCCAGGATGTCCACAGGGCCTTTCTAAAACGAAAAAAAAAAAGTTATGAATTAGTATGTAATAACAAGGAATATATTTTATGTAGGAGTGGGGGAACAAGTATATTTGATATTATATAAGAAGACAGATTGAATATAAGGAAAATTAAATATAGCAAAGCTATTATTTCATAATTGAACTTAAACTATATGCTTGCTTTTTTAATTTTGGAGGATGACCACTCCTTTTTGAAAATGATGATGTATTGGCTGGGCATGGTGGCTCACGCCTGTAATCCCAGCACCTTGGGAGGCCGAGGTGGGTGGATCACGAGGCCAGGAGTTCGAGACCAGCCTGTCCAGCATGGTGAAACCCCATCTCTACTAAAATTACAAAAATTAGCCGGGCGTGGTGGCACGTGCCTATAGTCCCAGCTACTCAGGAAGTTGAGGCAGGAGAATTGCTTGAACCAGGGAGGCAGAGGTTGCAGTGAGCCGAGATAGTACCACTGCACTCCAGCCAGGCGATAGAGGGAGACTCCATCTCAAAATTGCGCCACTGCACTGCAGCCTAGGTGACAGAGCCAGACTCCATCTCAAAAAAAAAAAAAAAAAGATGATGTATTATTTTGTATTTGACTGGCAATAGTGATATAATTCAGCCGTAATTGCTACAGTATTAAATCTTAAGTATTTTTACACCTAAAAGTTTTCATAAATTTCACAAACGTATTAAGTACTTACTCTGACATTTCTTTAATGGATTAAGAGCAACCCATTCTCCCTTCCTGCATACCATTATTATATTTCCAAGAGATATATATCCAGGGCGGCATTTATAGATAGCCTGAGTGCCTTCTCGATATGTTTGGTCAGACCAGGAACCTGTCAGAATTTCTGTATTTTTTCTTGGAGGAAGTTCATTGCAATCTACAAACAATAAAAACAAAATAAGTGCATAAAGTATCTATTTAAATGTACAGTATATTTAGGTAATTGTTGCTTTTAAAAATGCCTAGACAGTTACAGGTCTATCTAAATTTCTCTCTCTCTCTCTCTCTCTCTTTCTCCTAACCCCTATCTATGGAGTAAACATACATTTCATGCATGTAGTGTAAGTATACATTTCACCTTACAAAATTTGTATCTACATAATTTTATAAGAATGTTCACTGTGGAAAAACACCTAAAAAACTTTGCAAAGCAATAGATATATTTTGTTATATTACTCTTAATTGCTGGAGAGCATTCTACTATTCTTCCATTAATTTGGGAAATATTTATTGAGCACTATTCTAAGTTATAAAGAAAAAACAATGAAGAAACAAATTATCTGTTCTCAAAGCATTTCCATTCTATTAGGGAAGCCAGTTATTAAATACATCTCAAAGAGATGTATAATATGCATTACAGGTAGAAAAATTATATTTACAAAATGAAGCATGATGTTAATACAGAATTATACGGGCACTCCAAATAAGATAGAATAGGATGGAAAAGAACAATGTTTCTACTCCAAATTGGAACAACAACAAATTGTGTGTGCACATGTATGTTCAAAGGTAAGTTGTGGGAGCAAAGAGGATTAAAGGAACAAAACCCAAGTAGGAAGGACCTGTTTCAAGTAAATATAGGGTCTCTGGCCATTTTTCACCTGGTTATGTTTGTCAGCTCTGGATATGGATTCAAGATCAGGCCTCTATTTAGTCTGAATGGAAGAATGGTAATGAGGTAAGAAAGAATCAAACATAAGGAGGCTATATTTAGCATGAAAAATTCTGAAACTTTGCCAAATCAGGTTGCTTTGCTAGAGTCTAGGTAGCTTCATACGGGAAGACTGACTTTCCCATTGTCTCATAGAAAAAAAGTCTCAATAAGAAAATGGATCTGATTCAAATACACAACTAGTATTCTCATCAAAACACGCCATATTTGAAAGTCACTCTGGGTGATATTTAAGAGCAGATGTCAAAACAGCAGAAAAGCTGTATACATATATATATTATTTATCTATAATAAAAGCTCTTTTTATATATATGTTCACTTTTCTGCTGTTTCATGTATATATGAGCATTTAAGATTATAAATATATAAGAGCAGAGTCAAAACAGCAGAAAAGCAAACATATATATAAACAGCTTTTATTGTATATATATATATATCATATGCTCACATACTTAATATATATGTGTTGGCTTCTTTTTCTCAAAAGTCTAATATATGTACACACATATATAGTGTGTATATATATACATATTTATATTTATGTATATATGTATATACTCTGTGTGTGTGTATGTATGTGTGTATTAGTCTTTTGAGATAGAAGAAACCAACCAGATTCTTGACTTTAAAAACCCAAGAGGGTTTAATCTTTGAGACTTTAGAAACCAGAAGTGGGACTGACTCAAACTAAAAGTGTTACCCAGGTCCCTCTGAGTTAAATTTTTGAGTGGCTCAAGAAAGAGCAAACAATCTTGCTGATGAGAGTAAGTTATATCAACTTTGGTCATTACATGTTTTTGTTTAAAAATACGATTTTGAATAAAAATTAAAAGATACACAAAGAAGCAAAACAACTGTGAACAAAAAGAGAAAATAAATATTCAGTAGAACTAGACACTCAGATTCAGATGTTAGAATTAGTGTTAAGGTCTTTATAACAGTATTTTAGGGATGTTAAAGGAACCATAGAAAATATATAGATGAAAATTTTAAAAAGATATTCAAAATAAAATTGACTCATAATAAATCATGTGCTATCTTAAAATTGCACAAAAAATCAGAAATAACAACTTGTCAGATGGTGTTAAGAATCAAATGGACACAGCACAATACAAACTTATTAAACTTAGAGTAAGTTTAATGTAAAAATATCCAAAATGAAATATAGAAAGACAAAAGTGTATAAACAACAACAAACAAAACAGAGTATAAAAAATGTGTGGTGTAGAGTCAAGTTATAAAACATGTTTAACTGGAATTCTAATAATAGAGAAGAAAATGAACATAGGCAATATTTGAAGAAACAATAGCTCAAAGGTTTCCAAAACTGATGATAGAAATCAACTCACAAAATCAAAATTTCAACAAACCCCCAAAATGCTATATACCAAGAAAACCTATACTGATACTCTGCTGAAAACCAAAGATAAAGGCAAAATCTTAAAAGCAGATTGTATTAGTTCATTTTTTCACAGCTATGAAGAAATACTCAAGACTGGGTAATTTATAAATAAAAGAGATATAATTGACTCACAATTCCACATGGTTGGGGAGGCCTCAGGAAACTTACAATCATGGTGGAAGGGGAAGCAAGGACCTCTTCACATGGTGGCAGGAGAGAGAAGTGCAAACAGGGGAAATGCCAGATGCTTATAAAACCATCAAACCTCATGAGAACTCACTCACTATCATGAGAACAGCATGGGAGAAACTGCCCCATGATCCAATCACCTCCCACTGGGTCCCTCCCTCAACACACGGGGATTATGGTGATTACAATTTAAGATGAGATTTGGGTGGGGACACAGAGCCTAACCAAATCATTCAGCCCCTTGCCTTTCCAAAATCTCATGTCCTCACATTTCAAAACACAATCATGCCTTCCCAACAGTCCCCCAAGGTCTTAACTCACTACAGCATTAACCCAAAAGTCCATGTCCAAAGTCTCATCTGAGACAAGGCAAGTCCCTTCCACATATGAGCTTGTAAAATCAAAAGCAAATTAGTCATTTTCAAGATACAATGGGAATACAGGCATTGGGTAAATTCTCCCATCCCAAATGGGATGAATTGGCTAAAACAAAGGGACCAAAGGCTCCATGAAAGTCAGAAATCCAATAGGGAAGTCATTAAAACTTAAAGTTCCAAAACAGTCCCCTTTGATTCCATGTCTCACATTCAGGTCACACTGATGCAAGAAGTGAGCTCCCACAGCCTTGGGCAGACCTGCCCCAATGATTTTGCAAGGTATGGGCCCTTGCCCTGGCTGCTTTCACTGCTGGCATTGAGTCTCTGTGGCTTTTCCAGGCACAAGGTGCAACCTGTCAGTGAATCTACCATTCTGGGGTCTGGAGGATCTGTGGCCCTCTTCTCGCAGCTCCGGTAGGTAGTGTCCCAGTGGGACCTCTGTGTGGGGGCTCCAATCCTACATTTCCCTTGCTCATTGCCCTAGTAGAGGTTCTCCATGAGGGTTCCTCCCTTGCAACACACCTCTGCCTGGACATCTAAGCATTTCTATACATTTTCTGACTCTAGGTGGAGGTTTTGTATTCTGTGTACCCACAGGACCAACACCATGTGGAAGCTGCTAAGGCTTAGGGCTTTCATCCTCTGAAGCAATGGTCCAAGCTGTATGTTGGCCCCTTTTAGACATGGCTGCAGCTGGAGCAGCTAGGATACAAGCCACCAACTCCTGAGACTGCATACAGCAGTGGGGCCCAGGCCTGCAAAACCATTTTTCCTTCCTAGGCATCCAGGCCTGTGATGGGAGAGGCTGCTTTGAAGATCACTAGCATTCCCTGGAGACATTTTTCCCTTGTCATGGTGATTAACATTTGGCTCCTCATTCCTTACACAGACTTCTCCAGTGGGCTTGCATTTGTCCCAAGAAAACTGGGGTTTCATTTCTATTGCATCATCAGGCTGCAAATTTTCCAAACTTTTATGCTCTGCTTCCCTTTTAAACATAAGTTCCAACTTCAGACCAACTTTCTCAAAGTTCAAAGTTCCACAGATCTCTAGGGAAGGGGCAAAATGTTGCCAATCTCTTTGCTAAAACACAGTTAGAGTGATCTTTGCTCCAGCTCCCAGTAAGTTCCTTGTCCCCATCTGAGACCACCTCAGCCTGGACTTCACATTCCAGATCACTACCAGCATTTTGATCTAAAGCATTCAACAAATCTCTAGGAAGTTCCAAGCTTTCTCACATCTTCCTGTCTTCTTTTGAGACCTTCAAACTGTTCCTCTGCCCATTACCCAGTTCCAAAGTCACTTCCACATTTTGAGGTATCTTTATAAAAGTGCCCTACTACCTCGGTACCAATTTACTATATTAGTCCATTTTGCACTGCTTTAAAGAATTACCTGAGACTGGGTAGTTCATAAAAAAAGAAGTTTAAACTGATTCATACTTTTACATGGTTGGGGAGGCTTCAGGAAACTTACAATCATGGTGGAAGGTGAAGAAGAAGAGAGGACCTTCTTCATATGGTAGCAGGAGAGAGAAGTGCAAGTTGGCGAAATGCCAGATGCTTAAACCATTAAATCTCATAAGAACTCGCTCACTATCATGAGAACAGCATGGGGCAAACAACTCCCATGATCCAGTCACCTCCCACTGAGTTCCTCCCTTGACATGCGATGATTATGGAGATTATAATTTAAGATGAGATTTGGGTGGGGACACAAAGCCAAACCATATCACAGACAAAGGAAACATTTTTTTTTTCCAGGAGAATACTAAAAATAACAGCCAAGTCTGTGGAAGTAAATACTGAAGTCTGAATATATATGTCTTAGCATCACTAAAGTGCTGAAAATTAAAAGTCAGCAGAGAACTCTATAAATGGTGAAAATATACTTCAAAAATGAAAGCGAACAGAAACACATTCTTAAGCAAACAAAAGCAGAAAAAATTCAACAAGAGCAGACTCAACTATAGAAAAATACTAAAAAAGTTCTCTGGGCTGAAGGAAACTGATCTAAAATATAAGCAAAGAAGTACAAAAAGGAATAAGCAGAACTGAAGAAAATAAATGGAAGAGTAAATAAAAAAGCTATTGAAACATGATAAACATTATGCTATGTATATTTTACTCAAATAAAAAAGAGCCTCGACTGTTTAAATCAATAGGCCATGTTTAATAGTGTTTTTAATAAATTCAAGAGTATAATATGAAACAATAATAGCAAAAGTGTCAGGAAAAGGTAAAGAAAATAAAAGTGTTGTAATGTTTTCCCCATAGTCTTGATGTGGTAAAAATATTAATTTAGGATAAATTGTAATAATTTGAGTATGTTTTGTTGTAATTGCTAAGTTAGCCACTAAACCAATAATATTGAGATACATAAAATAACTAGTATACATGATGTAGTGAGATAGTCAAGACTATTTGATTAAAATAAGAGAAGGCAGGAAAAGAAGAAAGAAAAAATGAGGCAAAAATAAATAGCAATATGCTAGACTTAAACTGAACTGTATCAGTAATTACATTAAATGTAAATGGATTCATCACCACACTTAACACACAAAGATTGTCTGACTGGATAAAAGCATAAAAGAAAACTCAAATATATGATGATTACTTTTAATAAAATTGTACATATAAATTGAGAGTAAATGATAAAAACCAATATGCCAGAAAAGTATCAACCAAAGTAAGAATGATATTAATGTATTAATATCAAGCAAATGATAATTTAAGTTAGAAAGTATTACTAGATAAAAAGATTCATTTCATATTAATAAAAAGTCTACTTTAACAGAAAGATGTAATAACTGTAAATGTGTCTGAACAATGTTTGCTGGAGCTGGCTCATACTGACTCATAGGAGCCAATTATACACATCTTTTGCTAATACAATGTCTACTGATGACACGTTGGTAACTTGAAATTGACCATATTCTGAGAATTTACACCATTAAACTCAGCAAATTTTACAAATCATGGTTGTTCCCTTTCCTTTTAAAAAATAATTGGTTGTTTTACATTTACCAGCATGCCTCTTTGCATAAAAATATTAATATATCTTCAAAATATAACAGAAATAAAAGAAGTAAGCAATCCCCCATCATAGTTTGAGATTTAAGCACACTGTTTCCAATATCCAATAGAAAAGAAATAGAAAAATAAGGATATACAAGATATGAGCAGGATTATTAACCATATTAAGTTCTTTATATTAATAAAACACTGCCTTCAACAATTGCAAGATACATATTCATTCCAAGCAAATCTCTACCAATTTCAAAAAATTAAAATCACTCTAAGTATACTCCCTGACCACTAGACATTGCTAACAGAAAATAAGTGGAAAATTCACAAAATTTTTAAAGTTAAGCAACATTTTTTTTTTTTTTTTTTTGAGAGGCAGTCTTGCTCTGTTCCCTGTGCTGGAGTGCAGTGGCCCAATCTCGGCTCACCGCAACCTCCATTCCTGGGTTCACACCATTCTCCTGCCTCAGCCTCCTGAATAGCTGGGGCTACAGGCGCCCGCCACCATGCCCGGATTTTTTTTTTTTTTTTTTTTTTTTTTTGTATTTTCAGTAGAGACAGGGTTTCACCGTGTTAGCCAGAATGGTCTCAATCTCCTGACCTTGGCCTCCCAAAAGTGATCTGCCCACCTTGGCCTCCCAAAGTGCTGAGATTACAGGCGTGAGCCACCGCGCCCGGCAAGCAACACTTATAAATAACTCATGAGTTAAATAAAAATACAATATAAATTAGAATAGGATTTGAAATAAACAATAATGGAAATATATGTTAAAATTTGTGGGCTGATGCTGAAGCAGTGATTAGAGAGAACAAATATAACTCGAATTAATTAGAAATAAAAAACTGTTGGAAATAAATTATCCAAATTTCTAATTCAAGAAACCAGTAAAACATTAAATGAAATCTAAAGAAAATAGAAAACAGCAAATAATAGTGATGATCACATAAATCACCCTCCAAGTTCAAGGTGACAACTAAAATATTTAAACTAAGGATACCCAATTCTGTTGTTACCGGGCATGTATGTGACCTATACTGGCATCAACTTTCATCCTTCATCAGCAAAATTATCCTGGGGTGGTTAAGATATCAGAAGCTGAGTTTGAGTGCCTGAAATCTCCATCAAGCTGTTCTTGGGCATACTGCCTTTATCCTTATTCTGTATTTTCCTTGAAGCCAAGTAACCTTGGCAATGAGTAAGTCTATTGTACTGTGTAAACTTGGACAATCTCAAATTGAAACTCACTCTGGCAGCCTTGCAATTAAAACCTGCTGGGGCCAGGTGTGGTGGCTCACGCCTCTATTCCCAGCACTTTGGGAGGCTGAGATGGATGGATCACCTGAGGTCAGGAGTTTGAGACCAGCCCGACAAACATGTTGAAACTCTGTCTCTACTAAAAATACAAAATTAGCCAGCTGTTGTGGCACATGCCGTAATCCCAGCTACGTGGGTGCCTGAGGCAGGAGAATCTCTTGAACCTGAGAGGCGGGGATTGCAGTAAGCCAAGATTGCACCATTGCACTCCAGCCTGGGCAACAAGAGTGAAGCTCTGTCTCAAAAAATAATAATAATAATAAATAAAAAATAAAAACCACTGGAAATGAAATGGAATAAATTTGAATCCTTACTTTATTTTCACAGACACATGCACACAAATGCCAGGTAGATTAAACAGTTAGGTTTAAACAAATTTAAAATAAATACATATATGTTTCATTCTTTTATAATTTTTTAATTATCTGCTATATATGATGATATGTCATTTTTAACTTACTATTATCTTAGTGCCATCTATCTGTAATCATATTTATTTTATAAATATATTCATTAAAAAGTATGAGTAAATATCAAAAATGTAAGGCAATGCATAAAGCAATTTGCAAACAGAACATATACATATTAAAACTTTTTTAATTAAAAATTGTATTTGTGAAAAAATCATATATACAAAATTTAAAGAAAATTTAACTGAAAAATTATTCTTAACACAAACACTTCTTGCAGTAACAAAAGCACTAAACACTATCTAAAGAAAAATGTTAGAGTAGGATAGATCATTTACTTAAGAACAGGCATTAACATGACCACTACCAATAATTAAAAGAGATAAAAATTAAAAGAAAGTTATTTTTTGACCAATTTTAATGACAAAAATGTAAAGGAGATGATATTCAATTTTGCTGGAAAATTAGGTAATGTAAATATTATTATTAAATAAAACTGAAGTATAAATGTCTATTACCTCACTAAAAAGCAACTTAGCAATAAAGAATCTTAAAAGTACTCATAGGTAAGTTGACAAATAATTTCAATTTTTTAAAAGTAACAAATAATAATTAAAGATTTTGTGAAATATTTAGGTACAGACTGTTTATTCCAGCATTTTTAATAATGGATATAATTAGAATATTTATGAAAATTGTTAAATTATGCTACACCCATCTGAATTAAAAATTGTGGTTTGGGTAATATTTAATTATGTGCATAAAATCTATAATAGTAAGAAGGAAAGTCAATATATATTTTCTGTTATAGTGAGATACATTAGGTCGGGGGCCAGAAAACTAACCTGTGGGCCAAATCCAATCGCTGCTTGTTTTGTAAATAAAATTTTAGTAGAACACAGCTATGTTCATGTAGTTATATATTGTCTATGGCTCCTTTTATGTTACAATAGAATTGCTGAGTAGTGAGACATTATGGCACACAAAGTCTAAAATATTTATTTTCTGGCTATTTCACAAAAAATTTGAGTGCCTTGGGATGCATTATTTCAGATTAATCTTATCACTTAGGACATCTTCACAATAAAACCAGGTGGCCAGCCATGGTGGCTCACACCTGTAATACCAACATTTTGGGAGGCTGAGGTGGGAGAATCCCCTTGAGCCCAGGAGTTTGAGACCACCCTGGGTAATATAGCAAGATCCCATCTGTACAAAAAATTAAAGAAACAAATTAGTTATGCATAGTGGCACACACTTGTTGTCCCAGCTATGTGAGAGGCTGGGACAGGAGGGTCTCTTGAGCCCAAGAGTTTAAGGATGCAGTGAGCTATGATCATGTCACCATACTCCAGCCTGAGAGACAGGGTGAGACCCTGTCACAAAAGGGGAAAAAAAACAGGAAAACATATGTTTTGAAATAAATACTTTCATAGAAGCATTTAGAAAGCTGACAAGACAGTAAAGAATTACCATAACAAATCTTGCTATAATCAGAACCCAGAGAGGAAAACAGGCAGCCGATTTTTTTCTGCACTGAGGGCATTCACCGTTTGAGGAAGACACGAGCTTGCTTTTTGATAGCCTTATTAGGCTAAAGCAACAAAATTCAAAGTTGGAAACCTAAATGAATTCACCCACAGGATAAGGGAGAACTGGAAGTAAACCACACTCTTCTTACAGGAACCCAGCTTTGAATTGCTTAGAGGACCAAGGAATTTTAAAGCACAAATTTGGCTTAAGGTAGTTTCACACTGAAAGTTCTCCTAGCCACCCAGAAAAGATATGTTGTAACTTTAATGTGAGGAAGATTTTTTTCTTAAGCACCAAATTATTATTACAAATGTCAAAGACATTATAGGGGGAAAAAGCACCTAGTTACTATAAACTTCATAAGGAACAAAATAGATATTTGATATTGGAATAAATATCTACGGACTATAATCAACAATACTAATTCCATTGTTTAAATGTAAGAGAAAAGTTTGACTAATGATATCTGAGGAACGAAATTATAACAAAGTAGTAGCAGATTTTAAAAAGAACCAAATATAATTTCTAAAAATGAAAAAACCCATTTTAATAATCAATGGACAACTTAATAGCAGATAACACAGTTGTAAAAAGAATTCATGGACAGGAGGGCAGGTCAAAAGAAATAATACAGGATGCAACATGGAGACACACATGTGTGGAAAATACACAAGATGAGCTAAGAGTCAATGAGGATAGAAAAGCCAGAGCAATGTTGGAAGAGAATTTAAAAAAATGAATGGAACATACCAATTAATAAATCCAAGAATTAAAAAATTCCATGCAGTAAAAAAATACACCTATATGCATCATAAGGAATATGCAGAAAACCAAAGAGAAAATACCTTAACCTTGTTAGAGAAAAATATTAATTTAAAAGCAGTGATGATTAGATTTACAAGGACTTCTCAATAGCAATAGCAGACACCAGCAGGTATTAATCACTTCCATTTGCAGGAAGAAATAACTATCTCTATAGAATTCTATATACAGAAATAATTTTTCAAGAATAAAGTTTTGATTCATAAAATTTATTTTATTTTATTTTTTTGACAAGATCTCTATTGCCCAGGCTGGAGTGCAGTGGTGTGATCTTAGCTCACTGCGACCCTGACCTCCTGGGCTCAAGTGGTCCACTGCCTCAGTCCCCCAAGTAGCTGTGACTGCAGTCACAAACAACCTCTCCCAGATAATTTTTGTATGTTTTGTAGAGAAGAGGTTTTGCCGTTTTGCCCAGGCTGGTCTCAAACTCCTGGGCTCAAGCAATCCACCCACCTTGGCCTCCCAAAATGCTGGGATTACAGGAGTGAGCCACCGTGCCCGGGCTGATTAATAAAGTTTGAGAGAATTTGCCACTATAAACACACATTAAGGAGAGAAAAAAGATATATTTCAGAAAACTGAAACTGATCCTAAATATAAGGTCTTAGGATGAAAGAAGAAATGAAAAACAAAGAAAACAGTAAATGTTCAAGTAAATATAAATGAATACTGACTATAAAATAAAAAAATATTACCTTATATGGTTTTAAATACAAACATGTATGTGTATACACCCATATACATAAAACACATGACAACAGCATGTAAACTGTGAGAAGGATTAACAAAATTAATGTCTTTTAAGTTCTTCACAGTGTCCAGAAAAACAGAAAGGTATTAATGAGCTGTGATAGTTTTCTTAATAAGTCATCTTGCTTAAGTCAGCATTCCCAGTTATTGAGTCAAACTAATCTAAATGTTGGTGGGAAAATATGTTGCCAGATATACTCCCAATCAGTTGACTTTAAACAAGCTGATCATTATAGGTAATCTAGACAGGCCAGATCAAATCATTTGAAAGGTCTGAAACACAGGGCTGAGGTTCCTCTGAAAAAGAGAGGGAATTCTGTGGAAAGCAGCTTCCTTTCCTGTGAGTTCCATCCTGTCTGTAATCTTCCTTTTCTGACTACCTGCCCTGTGGATTTCAGACTTGCTTATCTCATGCTCACAATTCCATGAGGCAATTTATTTAAAAAAAACAAAACTCTTTTTAAGTAGCTAGATAGGAGATTGGTATGTCAATCAATTAATTGACTGATAGATAGGTAATCTTCTACTTCTACTTAAGCTTCCCGCATTGAATCCTGAGTGATAAATTATTATTAGACTTTAGTAAGTTAAGAAGGCATATGCTATGCTCTGAATATATGCAACCTCCCCACAACCCCCAATTTATATGTTTAAACCTAATTACCAATGTGATAGTATTAGGAGGTAGGGACATTGGGAAGTGATTAGGTCATGAAGGTGGAGCTGTCGTGATTTGGGATGTGTGCCTTTATAGAAGAGTCACTACAGAGCTGCCATGTCCCTTTCATCATTGGAGGGCACAGCCAAAAGACATTATCTCTGAACCAGAAAGCAGACCCTCACCAAACACTGAATCTGCTGGTACTATCTTGCTCTTAGACTTTCCAGCATTCAGAAGTGTAAGAAATATATTTCTGTTGTTTATAAGCTGTGCAGTTAATAATATTTTGTTGTAGCAGCCCAAACAGAAAAGTTTTAGAAGTGCCCATTAACATGGTGGAACAAATCCATGTGAAAACATTTTGCAATCTTTCATAAGAAAGAAAACACCATATAAAATTTTATTTTACAAAATAAAAAAAAAGCTTGTGAAAGTTTTTATGGGCACTAATTTTCTCTTGGATTTTTTGCAAATTTGTATTAGTGAACTCATGTAATATGTGATTCCACATTGCACTGTTTCGGTATTTATAATTTAAGTAAACATATTCTACTCCACTAGATGGTGCTAATACTCTATCATAACAACACAATCCCTGGCCCTTTCCGCACAAAAGGAAAACTGATTAATTACAAGCTGGTATGTGTGTTTTTCACTTTCAAAATTTAGATCCACTTGATGATATTCAGGTTATTGGAAAAAATAAATAAGTAAAGTAATCCATCTACAGAAAAAAAGTTTAGCCCGCTCACTTCCTAGTGAGAAGTAAATGCTTTCCCCTCTGGTTATTATTATATTTCCAGATGATACGTTTGTGCCCCTAATTCTTGATTTCCAAATATAGTTCATTGCTTTTAACAACCAGATGTAGAAAACAAGGATACACCTCTTCCACAAAATCTTCCTGCCAGCTTCTCACAATATTTACTCTGTGAATATGTTTACTATATATAAAGAATTCTCATATTGATTACCTTCTTTCTTCAAATAGTACTTAAAATTCTGGTGCTTTTTCCATCAATGTTAGATGGCATGTTTTGATTCTGCTTGTAAGAAAAAGATATGACTGCCCCTATTCTATTTTCCCTTGCTCCTATTACCATCTTCAAAATCTTAGTTCAGATCATCATCTGTCACCTTGGTCATGAAACTTGCCTGCTAACCAGCCTCCAGTCCTCTACTCTCATGTTATTTCAGTCTATTCACAGAATGACAAGTGATTCTTGCAAATCTCGTCATCTCATTCTTGTGATTAAAATTCTTCTATGACTTCACTTTTTACTTATCCAGCATTGCTAACTCCTTCCCTTGGTTTGGGAACCCCTTATCTGGCTCTTGACACTTTCTCGGATCTCATCATGTTAAATCTCCCATGTATTTACTGTGCAAAGTCACGCGGATTTATCTGTTTATATTTTGTTGAGCATTTCAAACTTATTTTTTCTCTTAGATCCTTACACAGGTTATTTCCTTCTCTTAGAATAATTTTAAGACAGATTTCTGATGACTGGCTTTGTCTCATCTTTCAGGCCTCTACTCAAATGTGCTGTCCCCAAAGTGATCCACTCATTTTAGTCCCCAAGACCAGCCCACCTAATGTCTCTACATACTACCATCCCCATCTCTATTTTCTCTTAGGCCCTACTTTACCTCCTTCACAACATTGTTCACAATGCTATAACTATTTTTGTTCATTAGGTTTTCTATCTGTCTCCCCACATCAAAACGTAAGCTCCCCACAATTGAAGAACAATGTTTTTCATAGTTAGTGGAAGAATTTTCATTAATGTCTAGGTCTTCTCACTTCAAATACACTTTCCTGTCTGCTTTTGTTCTAACCATTATTATATTGAGTATTATTGAGATAGGAGACCGGACTTGGACACTGGACCAAATTGAGGATTATCCAAAACAGGTCTGAGTGGAAGCCCCTCCCTGTAAGACACACAGAGCAGTATGCTATGCCAGTTTACCATTACCATGGCAACACCCAGAAGTTACAGGCCCTTTCCACAGCAATGACCCAACAACCGGAAGATACCATCCTCCTCCTGGCAATTTCAGCATTAACTACCTCTTAATTTCCATATAATTAAAAGTGTATAAATATGAGTGCAGAACTGCCTCTGAGCTGCTACTGTGGGCACACTGCCTATGGGTAGCCCTGCTTAGCAAGGAGTGGTACCTCTGCGGCTGCTATACACTGCCACTTCAACAAAAATTGCTGTTTAACACCACAGGCTCACCCTTGAATTCTTTACTGGACAAAACCAAGAACCTTCCCAGGCTAAGACCCAATCTGGGGGCTTGCTGTCCTACATCATTATCAACTCATGCCATAGCAAAAGTATTTAAGGTAATGATTCACTGCACTGAGTTCTAATAATAATTAGGTATATCTTGCGACATAACTTTTATTTGCCTGAATTGACTAACAATCGAATGTTCAAGCTCAGTTGAACCACCTTCTCAAAGACTTCCAATTAGACAACAAACAGTTATTTTGGCCCAAGTAGTCAAACTCTCAGCATGTATGTACAATGGCCACATTTGCTTGACTTAAATTGGCAACTCTTGAAGGAAATAGGGCATGGGCTTATTAAATAGGATGCATACAAATTCAAAGGCACAGAAACATTTTTTGAGATGTGATTTGTCTTAAAACTTTAAAAAAAAATAGCCATCTCATTTTTCTCATTCTAGATTAATGAGTAGACTAAGCCATCATGTCTAAGTATTTGAGTTTAAACAATGAATACTTCATCTTACATTTACAGTCATTTAATTGCCAGTTAATTTTGTTTACAAAACACTACATTGGTGAAGCTTTAATTCATTTGGCTTTATTTTGCAATTTAAAATTAGTTTTAGTCTGGATGCAGTAGTTCATGCTTATAATCCCAGCGCTTTGGCATGCCAAGTCAAGAGGATCAATAGACCCCAGGAGTTCAAGACCAGCCTGGGCAACGTGGTGAAACCCTGTCTCTACAAAAAATTTAAAAAATTACCTGAGCAGGCCGGGCGCGGTGGCTCATGCTTGTAATCCCAGCACTTTGGGAGACCGAGGCCAGCAGATCATGAGGTCAGGAGATCCCAACCATCCTGGCTAACACGGTGAAACCCCGTCTCTACTACAAATACAAAAAAATAGCCGGGCGTGGTGGCGGGCGCCTGTAGTCCCAGCTACTTGGGAGGCTGAGGCAGGAGAATGGCGTGAACCCGGGAGGCGGAGCTTGCAGTGAGCTGAGATCGTGCCGCTGCACTCCAGCCTGGGCGACAGAGCAAGACTCTGTCTCAAAAAAAAAAAAAAAAAAAAAAAGAAAAAATACCTGAGGAGGGTGGCTGTAATCCCTGCCACTTGGGATGCTTAGGTGGGAGGACTGCTTGAGCCCAGGAGGTCAAGGCTGCAGTGAGCCATGGTTGCACCACTATGCTGCAGCCTGGGTGACAAAGTGATTCCCTGTCTCAAAAAAATAAGAATAATACTAAGCAAAATCAAATTTTTTTTAGCCCATGAATTAGGAATGTGAATATGTTTAACTACTGGTAAAGAGTAGGAATCTTTTTACCATAATTTGAGGAAAATAGTTATATAATTTTGGTCAAAGCTAAAAATCAATGTTACTTAATATTTTAATAATCTTAATTTACCTAATTTTTTCACTTTCAAGTTTTAAGGAGGTATTATTGACATAGAAACACCAAGCTAATTACTTATTATTGACATACAAACATAGAACTAATTACTTATTTTCAATGTCAATATATCTTTTAACTGTTAGTTGAAAAGTGTTTTTATTCCAGTGAAATAAATCATGATAAAATTATATATTTGGGAAATCCTTAATCAAATTTGTGCCAGATAAAGACTAAAGTTGGTCTATTTGTTCAATTATTCTATTTTTATTATTTTTTATTTTTTGAGATGGAGTCTCACTCTGTCACCCAGGCTGGAGTGCAGTGGCCCGATCTCAGCTCACTGCAAGCTCCGCCTCCCAGGTTCACGCCATTCTCCTGCCTCAGCCTCCCGAGTAGCTGGGACTACAGGCGCCCGCCACCACGCCTGGCTAATTTTTTGTATTTTTAGTAGAGACGGGGTTTCACCGTGTTAGACAGGATAGTCTCGATCTCCTGACCTTGTGATCGGCCCGCCTCGGCCTCCCAAAGTGCTAGGATTACAGGCGTGAGCCACCGCACCCGGCTCAATTATTCTATTTTTCTAAAATTATTTTGTGGATAAAAAAACAGGGAATATAATTTTTTAAATAGCCTACTTCTAAACTTAGTAGGTATCAGAATATATTATAAAGCAAAGTTACAAAATCAATTTGGAAAAAAATAAAGCAAATGAACAAAACAGAAATAGCAAAAATAGGTATTTTGCATTAAATTTCTTTCTTATCTTCTCACTGATCTATATTAATACTATTTATTCAATCATCCTTTGGTATACACAGGGGATATATATTCCAGGACTCCCACATATGCCAAAATCTGCACATACTTAAATTCTACATTTGGCTCTGTGGAAACCACATGTACGAAAAGTCAGTTTTTCCTGTGCATAAGTTTTGCAACCCACCAATACTGTATTTTTGACCTGGGTTTAGTTGAAACAAATTCACGTAGTAAGCAGACACCTGAAGTTCAACCACATATTGGTCCAGGGTCAATTCTATATGCATATATATGATATGATCTAATTAGCTTTTCAAAATAAGAAATATTCAAATAATTTTATAAATAACATGAGAATAACTAAAGATCATTTCAGAAGTAACATATATACCTTTGTAAAGACAGTAAAGAATTGTTTAAAGAAACAAATTCTAGAGACAAAGCAGAATAGAGATTATGTCACACTTAATAGGCATTTGAGAAAGAAAAAGAAAAAAGAAAAGAAAAAAATTTAGCTAGGTGTGGGAGGCTGAGGCAGGAGGATTGTGTGAGCCCAGGTGTTGGCAGCTGCAGTGAACTATGATCGCACCACTGCACTCCAGCGTGGGCACTCCAGCCTCAGGCAACAAAGTGAGATCCTGTCTCAAAACAAACAAACAAACAAACAAACAACTTAACAGTGAAAAGAGCAAGAAGAAAATTCCAGAATCATAAAAAGCAGATGGGAGAATAGATGATAGGCATATGAAGTTGGATAGAATAACAAGTATGTCATAATTAGAGGTAAAACAAGATACTATCAGAACATGGGTTGAAATTGCACAATTTTCTTGAAATGTGTGGTATTTGAATAGCTAATTTCTAATGCCAGTTATTGTTCCAGTGACAAAAAAGGAACTCAGCCACAAAGAGACAGTACAATTAAGACCCTGAAAATAGAGGAAAAAAAGAAAAAAACACAACACACATTTTACCAAGTATTATTAAGTAATACTTGTGGAAGTTAAAGTGATGGAAAAATGAGTGAGCAAAAGAACAGATGAGTAACAATGAAACTATCTGGAAGCCTTTCCACTATATCTGTAGATTATGGACAGCCTGTGGAAAAAGCGTAGTAGACAGTAGTGACTAGAAAATATAAGAGAAGACAAGGTGATAACTGTTTAGTGCACTTAAAGCTCTGTTGCAAGAACCCAGGAAACTCTAACATTTGTAATTCCATTGTACATCTGACCTATGTGTCCTAAGCTTAAATTTATGTTACAGTTCAGGAGTTTCTGAAAGAATATTTCTTTTTTCTTTTCCTTCTTTCTTTCTTTGTTTTTTTGAGATGGAATCTCCCTCTGTCGCCCAAGCTGGAATGCAATGGCATGATCTCAGCTCACTGCAACCTCCGCCTCCCGGGTTCAAGCAATTCTCCTGCTTCAGCCTCCTGAATAGCTGAGATTACAGGCACGTGCCACCACGCCTGGCTAATTTTTGTATTTTTAGTAGAGATGGGGTTTCACCATTTTGGTCAGGCTGGTCTCAAATTCCTGACATGGTGATCCACCCACCTCGGCCTCCCAAAGTGTTGGGATTACAGGTGTGAGCCACCATGCCAGGCCTGGAAGAATATTTCTATAATCACTTTTCTATCTATTACATTTCCAGTTAACAAGGTTTATGAAAAACTTGGCTAAGTTAAAATGTCAGAAGAAATAAAAGTGTTCTGTCAAATGTTTTTTCTTTCCTTTTTATTGTTTCATTTTTTGATGTTCAGTTACTTTATTTCCTCTGAGCTATCTTTTTATGACTCCTTATAATTTTAAGCTAAAATGCAATACTTTTTGTCAATTACATCATCCCCTTTCCATGTACTATGGTTTTGTGAAGAAATGGGTAAAGTACACATTAGTTAACTGAGCATGGGATAGATTGGGTGGCAGAATCTCAAAGGCCTAGACAGGTGGGGGATGGTGTGTGTGGGGAGGAGGAGAAGGCATAACTGGGAAGAATGAAAAGTGACAAAAGACTGCAGAATAAACAATCAAGGATTAAGCAAATAAAAGTGGGTCAATGTAGACTGGCTCAGATCTTAGAAACCAAAGGCCACACAGGAAGAACATTTACCAATCTGCTTTTGAACTTATATTTGGGAACTTACTTCTACCTAAGAATAATTATAGTTAGCAATACTTAGATATTTCATTTTTAGTTTAAATTATATGTAGGCAAAAGAGTAGCATATGCATTCCCAGGATATGCCTAAATTTAAAATAAGCAAAGCTTGCCTTGGCAGACGTCTCAGGCTCGTGCCATTTCTGTGGGCATTTTTCTCTACCCCTTCTCTTATAGCACTCACTATAGCACTTCAACCAGCAGATCTGTCCTACCTGGGAAAACCCCATCTTCCAGAATCACTTTGTTCTATTCTTATCCTCATCAACATCCATTTCTACCCTCCCCCACCCACTGAAATTGTTTCAGAGAAGTTGTCAGATGATAATAATTCAAAGTAAATTATGAATAATACTAAATTTAACTATCCTAAAATATGTATTCAGTGTATTTGTCATTCCGTGTAAATGACAGATTGGTTGAGTTTATAGTAATATTAACATCAACACGTAACGTACTTTAGGAGGAGATGAGATATTGAGGCCAATTGGTCCATGGCACAATTTAAATCACACCATATAGGTAACTACACATACTACTATCTCTGAAAATGTGGGGGTTTGGGGGAGCAAAGGGGAATTCTTATTTATCACACTGAAATTCAAGCATACAATTTAGGATTTTAGACCACTATTCCCCTTTCTCTGATTGTAATGGAATCTATCAATCCTTGATCTATAATGTCTTCTGGGACCTGAAATAACATTTCTGCACTCTAAATCTCCAGGATTAAAAAACATGTCTCCCAAACAACACAGCCAGTATTTACGTGGACATGTTTCAGTAGAGTTTTAATTTATTCACTTTAATCATCTTGGAATTTCTGGGCTGTGGCCTAATTTCATATAGTACACAATTGTTAGACCCTAAATCTAAAAAATCTGCTTGGTCATAATATATTCAAAAGCTTGGTCATACTATATTTCAAAAAGGTGAAATTAGGTGGTACGATCGAGAAACTGTTGTTTTAAACTTTGTCCTTTAAATCTGACCCAATTCTTAGTAGCCTGCAGTGACTCCCTGAGCCACAGACTGTTACAACAAGGAGGCAATTAACGTTCCTACGCAATTGGAAATGTTACTGTAGACAATATATTGCATTAGAAAGATTCTATGTAGTACCCAATATATTAAAAAAAGAAAACAAATAGAAAGCTGAAATTACAAATTATTCCTGCTGGCTGTAATTCTTTCTTAGTAGTGAATAGTGTTTTTTTGAAGAGAGTTCACTCTTAACAGAGCAGAAGTAATGCTAAAATGTTACGCAGTTGAGTAAAGCACATTGTGATAGTATTCAAACTATCTTTTCTCAATTTGGTATTCAGTATTCAATGTGGAAAATATAAACAGAAGCAAATATTGAAATACATGTGAGTACTTTTCATGATCAAGGCTACTCTGTTAAGTAAAAATTTGTTAGATATGGTAGATTAATAGAACTGATGGACATCTCGAACTAGTTTAGTTTCAGAGAGTATTTGGGAAACAAGGAATAAATTAGGAGTCTGATATCCACTGAAAATTCATGTAGTTTTTCTCCATTGGCTTTTGCATTACATGTGCTTTTATGAAAATTATGAGGCTGGCCTAAGCATTGCTTTAAATACAAAGTTGTGCTTTATCTTTTAGGAAAAATCAGATTTATATCATTTTCACCATAACATATATAGTGCTGATGTTCAATTCACCAGTAGAAACTGATATCACATTTAAACACACATTGATGAAAAATAAAATAAGTGAAACAAGTCAGCAATAATCAATTATGTAAATAAGATGTTTGAATCACTATTGTTTAATTATCACATATACTTTGACGTACTCTTTTAATAATATTTCAAATTCAACTTTTTAATAACTTAAACTGTTTATTAAACTTGCCATTGATTCTTGATTTTAAAGATTAGAAATAAAACAAATCTCTCTTTTATGACAGATGGTAACTTTGTAAAACCTGAACAAACAGTATGTAAGTATGAAACATTAGAAACATTTCCGTAAATTTAGTAAGAAAAGACAGAAATATTTACACAAAGAAACAGAAAAAGATGTCTGTTACGATAGGTAATATTGACACTGTTCTGGAACTGTTTGTAAATCCAAAAGGTTTCATTTTAAAATACTAATTATAATATTTATATGTACAAAGAAATAATTGTCTTCTTCATTTAAAAAGTGGCTACATATAAAGTTTACAAGCCAAAGAACAAGCAAAAGCATTAGAAAATATAACTGAATAAAGTTCAACCTTTCAAAAGGTATTAAACATATTTGAATATTTTTTAAATTACTGAAGTATATAACTATAAAAATATATATGCCTTTATTTTCTAGATTGGAAGACTCAAACAGAGATTTTGTATTATTTGCTAATATTCTTCAGTTCCTAGAGGCTATGTAATGGTCACTCAATCAAAATTTCTTTACTAAGTGAAAAGATTTTAGACATTATGAATAATATGTAATTCATTCAGTTTAAAAATGTTTACCAGATATCTATCACATAACTGGTTACCTATCAAAAACTAGGAAAGCAAACCTCCTCCAAGAATAAGCTTTTTAATCTATCAAGAAGCAGTGATATAATTAAATTTTATTATGAATCCAGAAATTGTCTTACTGAGGTCAGAAAAAAACTCCTACACTCATATTCACTACTCCAAAAGACTGCTCTTCAAGAATATATGTTATATACAACTACAGGAAAAAAATCTCTATTGAACAACTTAACTGTTACAAATATTGTATATTCAATTGGGTTTCAAATTTATATAATATTTTTATTGTGATAATACAAGTAATACTCGTCTACAAGAATTCTAAGGTCATTACAATATCAGTTGTAAATGATAAATGATTTTTATTTAGGAAGAGTTAAAATCATATTTGAAATAAATCTAATCATTATGATTTGATGGCTTTTATTGACTATGTATATTCACATCCTTCTTAATGCTTTCACATGATACATTTTGGTTATACTTCTAAGCAAAAAAGTAAATTACATTTTATGATAATTACAAGGGAAATGATTATTCCAGATCATAGTTTTTCAGAAATGATTATTAAAACATTTTATTCTATTTTATATTAAATACAATTATGAAGAATATTTAGATATACCATTCAAATAAGGTACTTATATTTTTAAACTCAACAATGTTAAAAGCCACTCAATTGTCAAGCTACAGAATACTTAAGCACATTTTCTAAATCAAATTTTTATTACCCCTGTGAAAAGCATCATTAGCAAATGTTTCATAATACAGTTTTCGGAAAAGAGTGTCTTTTAATCTTACCTTCTGCTACACAAATAGCCCATAACATAAGGCAAATAATCTTTGCTAGAAGTCTCATTTTTTGGATCTTTTATGAGGACATTTACCAGCTAACTCTGTTCACAACGTCCAGTTCTCCTCTTCCAAGAATTGTGATTAGTGCAGGAAAGAACTTGCTGCAAAAGGAAGTTGAAACTAGATGATCCGCCTATCAGAAACTTTTGCAAAGTAAATAAAAAATCAACCACAAGCCACAAGCCCAGAAACGTCAGAGGTTAAACCCAATTCTCACTGCACTCCCACAGAATGTTAATGCTGTGACCTGCTCTTGGACTTTTTCTTATAAAGCTAGGGAAATTCTCCGTTGGAAAATGTTCATGTTCTTGGTATGTGCAAAGCAGCAGCTGGTGATATCCTCTGGATTTCATAAACCCTTCAATTATTCAAACTCTATTCAGGTCTATTGTGTATAAACCTCAGAACAGGAAATAAGAGAAACTTTAAAAGAAATCACATACAAAACTTTGGTTTAGGCAATGTTTTCACAATCAGCATCCAGACGATGTGTACAAACTTTGCCAAGAATGCAGTGCTTGATGAATTTGGGGGTCTGCTTTTCTAGCAATTCATGAAATTAGTTTTCTAAATACTTTTTGTATATGTGTATGAAGCAACTGGGTCACTCTCATTTGACATAAATAGGTTTAATAATCCAAAAATCAACAAATTGAAATGCTGATTTTTAAAACTTTGTATTGTAGTGTAATATGTATAAGGAAAACATAAACAAATCATATGCTGAATATTGAGAAGGTAAAGATACCTATGAAACCACCACCAAGGTCAAAACACTGAACATTATTACCTCCCAGAAAACCCCGGTACTCCTTTTCAGTCAATACGCCTCTCAACCCTCTCCCACACCCCCCACACAGAGAGACCACGATTCTGATCTTCAAGAACATGGAATATATTTGTCTGGCTTTTGAACTTTGTGTAATGAAAAAGAAGCAGTTTACTCTTATGTTTAGAGTTTTTCATCAAAAATTATGTTTGGACCATTCAAACACATTGTTAGACGTATGGATAGTTCATTCTTATTGTGATCTAATATTCCATTTTTTGAATAGTTCACATTTTATTTATCTGTGTGCCTGTTAGTGAGCATTTGAGGAGATTTTAGTTCGGAGCTGATAAGAGTAGTGCTGCTATGAGCCTTATATTACGTGGTTTTTTGGTAAACACAATCCACATTTCTGGTAAGTGCATACTTGGTAGTGAAACATTGGGACATAACTTATGTTTAGGTGTAATGGATAAAATTAGACAATTTTCCAAATGGATTATAACACTTGACATCACTTGACATTTCTATCAGCAGTGTCCAAGTTGCTCCAAACCCTCAAAGATACTTGGTAATTTTAATCTTTGTAATTTTAGCTTTTCTGGTAACACAAAGCAATAATTCTCTGTGGTTATAATATGAATTTTCCTGATGACTAATTGAAGTGTGAGAGATCCCTGATTCCCCTTGAAGGACATGCAACAGGGGTGCGGCTTGCCAGTTAGGTCGCCCTGCAGCTCAAACCCCTTACGGGAAGGGGAGCACACAGATGCACAGGTGCAGGAACTTGGGTGAGCGCTTTCGGGCTCTGGCCTCACAGCAGCATTTAGGGGTGGGTGTCTGCGATTTCCGAAGCCCAAGTGGGCGTAAGTTACAGTTGTTAGGTAACAGGGGTACCTTAATGGCGCCGGTTCCGGGTTCTTCTCCCCTCCTTGACTGGGCACTGTCTGAACCCGCCAAAGGAGGGCCAATCAGGAAGAAGCATCTCCCGCCTTTCCTTGGGCCCGCCCCACGTAGGCCCAAGGAATATAAAACCCAGCACACCAGCAGCTCTCTCTCTCTCTTCTCTTCTCTTCCCTCTCTCCCCCGCGCGACCTGACCTCTACCTCTCCAATAAAGATCTCTTGGCTGCCACCGGTGTCATCTCTGACTAGCCTGTCGCCCTTCATTTTGGTGCCGTGACTCGGATCGGGATTCCCCACCTTTAGGTGGGACCCCGATCCCCTTCCCAGGCTCAGTCTAGACCTCCGGCCAACCTTCACCCATTTTCCTGTTCGCCGAGCTCTTCGCCCACCACCGGCCTCATCTCGGTAAGTTTTCCCCTCCTGGGCCTACCTCTTGGGCAAATCGCCAGACCCCAGCCACTCCCGTGACTGCCCGATGCCCTTAGGGCAGTGGTAGGCTCCTATCATTCACTTCCGCCTCGGCCTGCAGGGAACGGAGTTTTCCCCCTCTCCTCCTCGCGTCTCCGGCCTGGGCCCCTCTCCTTCGCTCGTTAAAATCCTGGTACCAGGTGACCCACGGCCTCCCGCCTCTCAGAGGCTCCTCAGTCCTTCCGTTTAGGTGACGATCGATCTGGAGGCTCTGACTCGCTCCGCGGCAAGCAGCCAGCAGGGGACGCCCTGCCTAGCTCCTCGCCGTCTATTCCTTCCTCTCATTATGGGAGGCTCTGCATCCCTGACGGGCGACTCCCCCCTACAATGTCTTTTAAATAATTTGTCGACCCTTGGCCTCGCCTCAGACATCAAACCAAAACACCTAATTAAATTTTGCACTCAAAACTGGCCCACCTATCCCCTAGACAACCAAAACAAATGGCCTCCTTATGGCTCTCTCAATCCTAATCTTCTTCAGGATCTCTACAACTATTGCGTGTGAACAGAAAAATGGGTAGAGATCCCATATATTCACGGCTTCTTCCTCTTACAGGACAGACCCGACCTTTGCCTCCCTTGCAAGCCCCAACAACTTCTCGCCGCCCTTAAACTGCCAACCCCTCCCTCTGCCCCTGACTTTGATCCTGCCGACGAACCTCCACCATACCACCATCCCCCACCCCGCCTTCCAGCCGCCGCCCAACCCCAACACCCAACAGCTTCCGCTCCCCCCACTTCCGCCTCCTCACCCTCCTCACTGCCCGCTCTCTCCTCATCATTTAGCCCTCCCATTACTCGCTCAAAATCTTCCCACCCTCTTCTCGCCCCCCTCAGAGAAGTGGCCGGGGCAGAGGGCATCGTTCGCATCCACGTCCCTTTCTCCATAGCTGACCTATCTCAAATCGAAAAACGTTTAGGTTCTTACACTTCTAACCCTTCTTCATACATCAAAGAATTTCAGTACCTTTGCCAAGCTTATAGCCTCACCTTCCATGACCTTTCTAACACCCTTCTTCCTGAAGAGCGTAGGCGAGTTTGGGAACATGCTCGCGCTCATGCAGATGAGGTCCACCAAACAGCCCCAGCCCTGCCACTGGGGGCGCAGGCGGTGCCAGAACAGGAGCCCAACTGGGACTATAACACACCAAACGGCACAGCAGTCTGAGAAACCAGCTTCTCCTTAGGAACTACCAACTTCTGGCAACGTGTGAAGACACAACTGGCTCTAGAGAAAACCTCACAGAGTGCTGACACCCCGTCCATCAACAGCTCGCCTTCACAAGTTGCCTCTACAAGGGTATGTCTGCTTAAAGCGTCCTACAACCCACACCCTAAATTAAACTGTCATTTTATTTTCTATTAAAGATGAACCCTAACCGGTTCCATCAGTTCCTAACCAATCTCCACACCGACAGCTGGCTCATCAATGATCCAGCCTTACCTCTAGGGTGGCTCACTGCACTCAACGACCTCTACCTACAAGGCGGAATCATACTCCTACTATACCCCAACCCTCCCAAGCCAAACTCCCTTCCATTTTCCCCCTCACAACGCCCCCCACTCAGCAGGAAGTAGTCAGACGAACTACAACGCCCATTTCCCCACTTCTTAAGAAACAAAAAAGGGAGGAATGTTAGGTAACAGGGGTACCTTAATGGCGCTGGTTCCGGGTTCTTCTCCCCTCCTTGACCGGGCACTGTCTGAACCCGCCAAAGGAGAGCCAATCAAGAAGAAGCATCTCCCGCCTTCCCTTGGGCCCGCCCCACGTAGGCCCAAGGGATATAAAACCCAGCACACCAGCAGCTCTCTCTCTCTCTTCTCTCTCTCCCCCCTGCAACCTGACCTCTACCTCTCCAATAAAGATCTCTTGGCTGCCACCGGTGTCATCTCTGACTAGCCTGTCGCCCTTCAACAGTGTGCTCCTTTAGCTTTGCCATCTGCAAATGGTTTATGTGTTAATCAGCTCAACAAACCCTCTTCCTTATCTCATGGGCAATGGGACAGTGAAATAGCCCTCTGTATCCCCAGCTCTTGCCCAGTGTCCCAAAAGAATCTGATCACACTGGGGCTCGAGGGATGAGGGCAACATTTTATTGAGTGGTGGAGGTGGCTGTCAGCGAGATGGAGTGGGAAGGTGACCTTTGCCCAGTGTCAGGCCTCCCAGTGGCCAGACTCTTCTCCACTCGTCCCTGGCCAGACTCCCTTCAGAGTCCAGACATCCCTCCTCTCTTTCTCTGCTGCATCATTCTGCCATCGTAGGCCTGTTTGTCGGCTTGCCTCTCTGTTTCCTCACCGGAGCTTGGAGTTTGGGATTTATATGGGGGTAGGACAGCGGGGCATGGGGGGTCAAAAGGCAACTTTTTGGGTGTGAAACCTGAAATGCCTGTCTTCATTTAGGGCTACAGGTCTTCAGGCTTGAGGGTGCGGCCTTTGCTTGGGGACCACCCTCTTCTACCCAGTATTTCCCTGTCTCCTGTCCTTAACATGAAGCTGAGAAACTTTCCTGTGGTAATTGGTCATTTAGATATCCTCTTTGGTAAATGTTCTATTCAAATCCTTTGCATATTTTTTTCTTATTGAGTTGTTTGTCTTATTGGATTGTAGGAATTGTTTCTATATAATTACTTATATATTCTAGACATGAAAATAATCTTATAATATGTATTACAAGTATCTTCTTCCAGTCTGTGGGGTTTTCTTTCCATTCGGTATTACATGTCTTTTATAATAATAAAAAGAATTCCTTAATTTTAAAATAGAGCAAAGTTTCAATTTTTTTCTATGACTAGTGCATTATGTGTCCTATTTAACGAAACCTTGCCTAGTCCTAGAACACAATGCTTTTCTTCTAAAAGAATTATTTTATCTTTCACATTTAAGACCTTTAGAACAACTGTAATTGTCTTTTGTGTATAGCATAATAAAAAGCTCCAGATGCATTTTTAAAATAGAGATATCCAATTGTTATAGCATTATTTAATGAAAGTATCATTCTTTCCTCTGTACTGACATGCTTTCACCTTTGTCATAAGTCAGGTGCAGGATATGTGTGGGTCTATATCACCAAGCTCTTCTTACTGTAATAGTTTATTTTTAAAACTTTTCTAAAGTGTAAATTTCTGGGAACTTTGGCTTTCTAGTTATCTTTTAAACTGATTTCTTATTTAATTTCATATTCTAAATAATTATACTGTTTTAAAATTTGATGGGTCTTTCTTTATGGCCCACTGTAGTCAAAATTCTACCTATGTCATTAGGTCAAGTTTGTAATTTGTTAAAATCTTTTGTATTTTTACTATGTTTTTGTCTGATTATTCTATGAGATATTGAAAGGGTGTATTACATCTCCCATTATAAATGTGGATTTGTGTATTTCCCTGTTTAATGCTGTGAATCTTTATATATTTTAGGGCTATGATGATTCTTGCATACGTATTTAGAATTGTGATATCCTCCTTTTGCATTGGTCATTTTCTCATATTAAATGGCCCACCCTAACTCTAATTTTGCTTCCAGTGTGAATTTTACATTTTATTTTATTTTTATTTTTATTCGTGTGATAAAAATATAAGGATTAAAGAGTTAGACTTTGTCATTTGTTCTGAGAAAAATAAGAAATAAAATAGCGTGGATATATGAATAATCAAGCAAATACAAATTCTGAACTATCATTCTGAACCTTAATTTGATTTAACTGATAACACATATGTTGACATAATAGATCATTTAAACTTCTTTATTCCTTCCTTAGTTTTATCTGCTTGAGTATGAATTCAAATATTTTACTTGGGCTTAAATTTCCAATAGTGGTTTCTATTCTAATAGCAATTATCACTTGGAGAGTATTCCAGAAACTTACTAAGATTAATATTATTGAGTGTTAGTTATATACCAGGCACACATCTAAGCACATTTATTCAATACTTAATGCAACACAATGAAATGGGAGACTATTACTCTTTCAAAGGTATAGATAACTGAACTGAGACACAGAACATTTTAGCAACTCCCTTAAGGTCACAAGACATTGCTAGAGCCAGGTATCAAATCCAGTGGTCTGTGCTTAAAATATGTGTTTAAAAATATGGTAAAATATTTACATATGTACTCTAGTGTATGCTTCACATTTATTTATTTTACAATTATGCATATACTGTAAAAGTATTGAAGGTACACACACACATATATATATGTTTGTGGATAATTTAAAGTACATGCAGGAATGATTTTGCTATACAAATCTTCACCTAATTTGCAATTGTTGAATGTAAAATGCCACTCTACTATCCAAGTAGAAATAATCCTCTTGAATTAATTTCAACAAATATCTTTCAGATATATTATTTTAACTATTTTTTCTTTATTCTACCTTTTTTCAAAGGCTGATGGCTAAGACATCAATTGAGTGTTTTTGTTTCCCTTTTTTCATCAATACTTTTCAAAACTACAAAAGTCTATTACAAAGAAATTTAGAAGAACATAAGAAAATTAGCAACATATTATTCCTTAAACTCATAAAATTATTATATAGTATTAGATTACCATTAGAAAGAACAAATAGCAAATAGTTAGCTATTAATACTAAGATTAAACCTGAAATGGATTCAATTTATTTTCAATATTCATGTTGGCACATTCTCAGCAAATATGTACTATGTATTTGTAGGACATTAAAAATTTAGAAAGGCAAGGATATAAATTTGTATTAGAGAAAAATCCATATTTAAAAAATTAGAAATAGTTAATATCTATGCTAAGTAACAAATGACTGTTATGATTAAAATTTTCAAAGGAAGTTTACAGGAAAGAGAAATTACTGAACACTGGTCTTGATCAGGGATGATTTTAGGAACACTTGGATATTACACTGTAGTTTAATGGAAGAGTACCACTGAGATTGTGAAGAATAGGAAAGTGTGGGGACTAAGAATTAATGAGAAGACTCACATTGGAGCAGTGGTTTTGCACAAGGAAATTGTGAAAGAAGTAAAAGGAGTTTTAAATGAGGAATGGTTTGAATTCCAGATCAAAAACTTGTGAATTATTTTACAGGCAATAAAGAATCTTTGATAGATCTAATTGAGGAAGAAACATAGGTAATGCATTATTTAAGTAATGGTGCTTTGGCAGTTGTATTAAAATAGATGGAGGAAAAAGGACTCAGAGAAATGGATACAAATTAAATAAATTACTGAATGAATTCATAATACAACAATTACACAGCATCTCAATGTAAAGAAAAAGTGTAAAAACTAATATTTATAACAGAGCTTGATTTTTCTATGAAGCTAATGAAGTTTAAGCTTCAGGTCTCCTAATTTGAAGAGACACCATCAAGGACCTGAGCTGGCCCTTAATAACGTTTCTGCATGGTCATCTATTTTTGTAAAAAATTGAAGAGAATTAATCTCTTAATTGCAAGAGAATGAACGGCTCTCTCTCTTATTCTATGCTGATTTCCCCTTCATTGCATTTCCACTGAGTCAGTTGACATTACAGTTTCAGGCATTTGAAGGATGCAACAAAAAGTTACACATAGGATGCTATTAGTTTGAGATTTATGTGGTATATTTTACAGTCACAATTAAATATAATTTGATAACTGATGGTCCTCCAAGTGTAAGAATGGTTTCCAGGAATACTCCTACCACCCCTGTGCCAAATCAGTTGGCATCATAACACAAAACTTCAGTGTCTGAAGACAGCACATATGAATATGCCTGACACCAGAAGTCTATGTGTAGTGAAGGAGAAACAAGATTAAAAAGTATAGAGACTATGATCAGCTGTGTAAAATTTTAAGTGGATGATTCCATTCTCATTGATTCTTCTCCTAGTAAAAATGTAAACTTGCTCAAGTCATTCACAATATATTGACATCAATAACAATACCATAAAACTTATAATGCACCTTTGAAATGAAGACATTGAGGTCAAACTAGTTTTCAATGTTTCAATTCAAAGAACATTTAATATTAATCATATCATTAGAACTCTTTTAATGTCCTGAAACCTTGGAGCTTATTATGTCGGGGAAATCTGACAGGATTTTTTCCAAAATTTGATGACAATCTTAAAAATGTTTAGACATAAGTGGTGAACTTGAAATGACTTCAAATATTTCCACATAACAAGAAACAAATTTAAATCAAACATACTGAAAGAAAGACTGAATTATTTTTTCTATTTTGTGTACACTGAAAATATTATAAAATTGTGTCATATGAAGGAAAAGTCAAAAAAGTATTCAACAAAAATGTAGAAATTCAAGGTAACAGACTTTATCACACAATGAATATACCTATTATATTTTGTGTTTCTATGATATTTCATTGTGGTTTTAATTTGCATTTCCCTAATAGTTATTGATGTTGAGTATTTTTTTCATGAACCTGCTAGTTATTTGTATGTTTTCTTTTGAGAAATGTCTGATCAGTTCCTTTGCCCATTTTTAAATTATGTTATTTGTTTCCTTGCTATTGAGTCGTTTAGAGTTCCTTATATATTTTGGATGTTAACCCCTTATCAAGTGTATGGTTTACAAATGTTTTCTCCCATTCCATAGGCTTTCTCTTCATTCTGTTATTTGTTTCCATAGCTGTACAGAAGCTCTTTAGTTTGATGAAATCCCATTTGTCTATTTTCACCTTTGTTGCCTCTGCTTTCAGAGTCACTAAAAAAAAAAATAAAAAAAGCATTGCAATATTGTGGAGCTTTTAACTCATTTCTTCTAGTAGTTTTACAGTTTTTTATTTGTCTTTAATCCATTTTGAGTTGACTTTTGTATCTGGTGTAAGATAAAGATCCAGTTTAATCCTTCTGCATATAGATACCCAATTTTCCCAATACAATTTGTTGAAGAGTCTGTCCTTTCTTCATTTGTGTTCTTGGCACCTTTATTGAAAATCAATTGGCCGTAAATGCATGGGTTTATTTCTGGGCTTTCTATCTTGTTTTGTTGATAAATATGTTTGTTTTTATGCCAGCACCATGCTGTTTTGATTACAATAGTTTTGTAATAAATTTTGAAATCAAGGAGTATGATGCCTTCCCCTTTATTTTTTCTATTCAAAGTTGTTTTGATTATTTGGGAACTTTTGTGTTTCCATATGAATTACTATGGGCTTGTCATATATGGTGCTTATTGTGTTGAGGTACATTTCTTCTATACTTAATCAGTTGGAATTTTTATCATGAAAGGATATTGAATTTTGTCAGATGCTTTTTCTGTATTTATTGAGATGATCATCTGGTTTTTGTCCTTCATTCTGTTATATTGGTATATCATATGTACTGATTTGCATATGTTGCAACATCCTTGCATCCCAGAGATAAATCCAACTTGATCATGGTGGATGATTCTTTCGATGTGTTGTTGAATTCAGTTTGCTAATATATTGTTGAGGCTTTTTGTGCCTATGTGATCAGAGATACTGGCCTGTAATTTTCATTTCTTGTAGTGTCTTTGGCTGGTTTTGGTATCAAAATAATATTGACTTCATAGAATGACGTTAGAAGTACTTCTTCCACTTCAATTCTTTTAAAAAGTTTGAGAAAGATCGATATTAGTTCTTCTTAAAGGTTTGGTAGAATTTAGCTGTACAACCATACAGCTTTTGGCTTTTCTTTGACAGGAAATTTTTTTGATTCAGTCATTTTATTTGTTATTGATCTGTTCAGATTTCTATTATTTAATGATTCAGCCTCGGTAGGTTGTATATGTCTAGGTTGCATGTGGATGTGTCTTGATACGTTGTATGTGTATGCATGTAGAAATTTATACATTTCCCCTAGGTTAACCAAATTATTGGTGTATGATTCTTCATAGTTGTCTCACAACTTTTTATTTCTGTAGTATCAATTGTTATGTCTCCTCTTTCATTTCTGATTTTATTTCATTCTCCTTTTTTAATGTAGCTAAATATTATTATCTTTTCAAAAGATCAACTCTTTTTCATTGATTTTTTCCTACTATTTTATTTTTTCTGCTCTGTTCTTTGTTATTTCCTTCCTTTTGCTAGGTTTGAACTTTGTTCTTCTCCCAGTTCCTTGAATTTTACATAGTTCATTTGAGATCTTTTTTTTGATATGGACATTTGTTGTTATATATTTTCTATGAAGAACCTTCCACTTATAAATTTTTTCACTGCATCCCATGAGTTTTGCAATGTAGCTTTTTCATTTTTATCTTGTATTTTTTATTTTCCTTTTGATTTCTTCTTTGACACATTGTTGAAGAGCATGGTGATTAATTCCCACGTATTTGTAAATTTTTCATGATTTCTCTTGTTGTTGATTTCTAGTTTCATGTTACTATGATTGGAAAAGATTGTTATGATTTCAACTCCCTTAAAATCCCCAAGTTATTTCATGGCCTAACGTACGATCTATCCTGGAGGATGTTCCTTATGTGTTTGAAAAGAATGTGCATTCTGTTGCTGGTGGTTGGCCTCTTTGGTATCTGTCTGTTGGGTCTATTTGGTCTAAAGTGTAATTCAAGTCCATTTGATATTTATTGATTTTCTGTCTAGATGATCTTTTCATTGTTGAAAATGGGGTTTTGAAGTCCTTTGCTATATTTGTGTTTCATTCTATCTTTCCCTTCAGATTGCTTACCCATTCTCCTGTTTGACCCAAGAATACTAGCTGGTGGCATCTGTGACTGCAGCATTTACCCCAAGATGACTTTGCATTGAAATATCTTGGTTTTTCTATTATTTTTACATTGCTCTAGTATATCAACTTTGGAAACAAAAGACATCATTCTATTTATAGCATTCTGTTTTTAGTAGTGGTATTTTCGTTTACAAAATGTGGCAATTCTTGATCACTGAAAATGTTAAATCCTAGAAAACGTAGCAGTCCTACATGTGATGTTAACATAGTTCTTGAACAGATGTTGGCTGAAGATTCATTTGATGAATCTAATTGTTCTCAAATAGATGATTCTGATGTCCGTTCTATTTAGAAATAACTCCAAGAAACTTTCATATTTTATTTTCACATTGAAAATTAGTCATATTTGCTTCGACCTCAAAGAGTTTGTTTATGTAAAATTAAGTGAATGTTGGCAGCAAGATGTACTTTTTTTTTTCTAAATGGGAAAACAGTTAATAACTGCTTTATATATTTAGGTGCTCTGATGTTGACTGCATATATATTTACAATTGTTATATTATCTTGATGAATTCACCACTTTATCATTACACAGTGACCTTCTTTGTTTCCTTTTACACTTTACTACTTAAAGTCTATTTTGTCTGATACAAGTGGAGCTACCTCTGCCCTCTTTTGGTTTTCATTTTGCATGGAATATCCTTTTCTATCCTAGCAGTTTCTGTGTGTCTCTGAAGGTGAATTGAGTTTCTTGTTAACAGAATATACTTGGATCTTGTTATTGTTTTTAAAAAATATTCATTCTGCCACTCTTGATCTTTGAATTACAGAAGTTAATTCGTGTACATTTAAGGTAATTATTGATAGGTAGGGATTTGCTACCGCCACTTTGTAATTTGTTTTCTGGCTTTCTTATAGATGATTTGTTTCTGCCTTCCTCTCTTGCTGTCTTTCTTTGTGGTTTGATAATTTTCTCTAGTGGTATTCTTTTAATCCTTTCTTTTTTGTTCTTTTGCATCAACTATAGGTTTCTGCCTTGTGGTTAGTTAGCATGAGGAATACATAAAACATCTTAAACATTTAAATCAATTAAACATTTTAAATCACTTCATCAGTCTCACTAGTCACATTTCAAATACTCAATAGCCACATGTGGGTAATGGCTATTACAGAGCATTTTCATCATCACAGAAATTTTTATAAGATAGTGCTAAGTGATATGGTAGTCCAAATCAGGTGCCCATTATGCTCAGAAAAAGGATGGAAAGGAAATGAGTATTTTCCATATGGTGATCTTGATATATATTCAAAAGAGCAGGATATTAAACATCATAAATTATTAATAATAAAACTACTAGTTACATCTGATTGGTAAACATATTTAATTTTTTTTTTAAGACAGAGTCTCCCTCTCTCGCCCAGGCTGGAGTGCAGTGGTGCTATCTTGGCTCACTGCAACCTCTGCCTCCCAGGTTCCAGTGATTCTCCTGCCTCAGCCTCCCCAATAGCTGGGATTACAGGTGCACATCACCCCTCCCAACTGATTTTTTTTTTATTTTTTGGTAGAGATGGGGTTTCACCGTGTTGCCCAGCCTGGTCTCAAACTCCTGAGCTCAAGCAATCCACCTGCCTCAGCCTCCCAAATTGCTGGGATTACAGGCGTGAGCCACTGCACCCGGCCAATTTATTTTTAATAATCACAAATATAAGTGTTATAATTCACATGTGAAGATTCGGTCATCAATTACTCACTCTGTGTTTTTATTTTTTCAGTTGTCATGGTTTGGGCTTTTCTGTCTGTACCCTCACACAACCACCAGCACTTTGAAAGCATAGCTACTACAAATTAAAGCACAACACAAATTAAAGTTACAAAAAAGAGGAGAATTGTGCAGAGTCCGTTGTCCTTTCTCTAATTAATTCAAATCATGATCAGCTTGTCACTTTCTTTCACTTTTCCTGATTTGAAATCAAATTTTCCTCCCCTTACTGACTCAGACATATACTGGTCTCCTTTCTCTCCCAATAAAAAAGAGTTTTAAAATCCCGAAAAGTGTCCTTGTTATATTTCCCTTTTAATTGCAGGAAAAAAATAATGCCCCAATACCCTTTTATTCTTATATGCATTGCCTAAGATAAAGGTCACCTTTATGATTTATTTTAGAACATTTTTTCATTGCATGAAGAAGCCCTAACATTCTAAAGTTTCCTTTCCCACTTAGTAGCTTTACTTCTTTCTAGAAGGACACTGCTAGCACAATTCAATAATTTGGACAAAAGTGAAGAATGACGACTTTAGATTTTATTTAATTTTAGTTGTAAGGAAGTGAAAACACACATGATCCTACATTTATATTTATTGCAATTATTTTATTAGGTGCATTATTAAAGCTAGATTGCAAGCTCTTCAAATAATTTAACCGTCTGAAGGTAAAGGAAAAAAAAATACCATATCCTTGGCAACTTCCTCAGTCATCTAAAATCGCATGCAAAATCTTTTAAAATCTTCAGAGAAAATTGATTTTCCTCCCTTCACTATACTAGCTGCCTCTTTTAATGTTCTCTTTCCCAGGTTCCCAGGCAGTTATCCCAGAGTACAACACACAACACAACTGCAGATTTCTGTCTTTTAAATGGCATATTAGAAATCTGTGAGCAAAGTCACTTTTTTGGCCCAGCACTGGCATTGCATCAACTTTCCAAGCTCTACTGACTCAATTTTAATTGCTATGTAATGATTAATTTATATGTGTCAGGTGCTATATTAAATGCATTATCTAATTTAATTCACTCAAAAACCTTATAATATACTTTTATCATTGCCTTTTTATGCCTAGGGAAGCTGAATTCCAGAGAGGTTAAAATGACTTGCTTAAGTTAGTAGTGAACTTGAGATTTGATCCCTGGCTGGCTGGTTCCACAATTGAGCATGTACACATTAGGCTCACTGCCTTTTTGACTCCAAGTGTATTTTATTCCAAAACTTTGTTATCAATTTTGGTTTTGGACAGAGGAAACTCTTAGAGCTGATATTTTCCAGTCTCTAATGAAGATTCATAGAGACATAATTTAATACGTTGTGTAATGATCATACTTAAGTAGAGTGTATTTGCTTTCTGTAAGTTAATCTTCCAAGATATCTAACAAATTATGTACTGCTACATATCAGATAGAAGTAATCATTTCTTGGGAAAAATAAAACCAGTCTTACCTATGATGTATAATTAATAAATGACTGAAAGTAGATGGTTAATTGTCATTTATCCATTGTAAGTAAATAATTTATAACCCAGTTAATATAACTAATTAGATTAGCTTATACATATCATTTAAATGAAATTCAAATTCAAAATGATGCCTGAGAATTCGTATATGTTTACATTTTGATATTTATTATGCTATCTCTATTTCCCCCCCAGAAAAAGTCTATTCCTTAACCTTAATTAATTTTTAAATCAACAGCAAAAAAAAAAAAATGTAAAAATTAATCTGGGTACATGACCAAGTTTTAGTAGATTTGATAAAATATTTTATTCATATATCAGAAAACAACATAATTACTACTAGTTCCATTGTTAAAGTTTTAATTCTAATAAGAAATCCTATTTATTAATAATTAAACATTACATTACTAATAATATTCCTATTTAATGTCATCATTAAATTAACAAAACAGCATTTCAGTGTAAAAGAGAAATTTTTTCTATTAGATATTCCCAGGGAATAAAGTTCCACTCACAAAGTATTCCTCAAAAGTGATTTTAAAGTAATCTTTAAGGTAATCCCTAATTCTCAATAGCACATAAAAGCATGCATTTTTTTAAAGTAATCAATAAACCAAAAAAGATGAAGTAAACTATTAATTCCTTTGGAGAGGTCTTAATAGTATGCAAGTGTTCATTTTTCTCTGTCAGGTAAATTATTAGCAATAAATTTGAATGCCAAGGTGATGAAGATTCCTTTTGATTACATATGAAAAACTTCTTAAAAAATTATTCACAGAAAAAAATTTTCACTTCTCCATGGTTTCAGTGCCAGGGTATTATATAAAAAATGGTTAAACTGCTAAATAAAATATGCAATTCCAGGTGTCTTATTTGTAATCTTTAGTTTTGTTTCAGCAGTTGTCCAAGGTCAGGCTAATTGTAATGATCAATTTTGTAGAACACAATGGTAAGGATGACTTTTTGTTGTTGTTGTTTAAGATGGAGCCTCCCTCTGTCACCCAGGCTGGAGTGTAGTGGTGTGATCTCAGCTCCCTGGAACCTCTGCCTCCTGGGCTCAAACAATTCTCCCCCCTCAGCCTCCCAAGTACCTGGGATTACAGGCATGCACCACCACAGCCCTGCTAACTTTTGTATTTTCAGTAGAGACGGGGTTTCGCCATGTTGACCAGGGTGGTCTCGAACTTCTGACCTCAACACCCACCTCGGCCTCCCAAAGTGCTCGGATTACAGGCATAAGCTACAGCACCCAGCCGCGGGTGACTATTTTTATAGTGGCATCTTAAAATGGTTAAACTATTTAAATTTAAAAGGTCATTAATAGTGTGAAAAATTTCCACTAATTTCCACTTCTAAAGTGAGATTTGTAATAGATGCCTTCTTTGTTCTTAAAAACGAGTTGCATACATTAAATATGTACAGTTTTATGTGTTAATCATACATCAATAAAATGATTTGAAAAACAATGTTCAAAGTCAGTTGAAACCTATTCTTAAAGGAATAATGGTAGCGACTAGTTGTTGTAAACCCTGTACTACCAGTATCTAACTAATAGCCAACACTATACAGGCTTCAGGGCTAGTTGGATCCAGATAGAAGCATTTGTCTAGCCTTTGTGTTATTTTAAGATTGAACTACATATTGACCTTCATAACATGAAATGAAATGGTATCCTGATTCTTTGCACATACAACTGGCTGCAAAGAAAAGCTGAGTTAGATTACACGGCAGAGAACTAAAAGAAAGACAAAAAGTACCTCTTACTTTCATTTGAATGTAACTGTGAAAATGGATGTATGTAATATTGGCTAAAATACGCTTAGGAAGGAAATTTCTAAAATAAGAATACATTTGCGAAGCCACAGATGCTATGAATTTTTATGTTTCAAGACATTACAAATTGTTGTCTAAGAATGTTATCCTAATTCCCAAACTCCCAATTGCACATAAAGGCAGGTATTTTTCCACAGCCTTGCAAAATTGCTTAATACAAAACTTTTACATTATTGTTAATATAAGTGAAAAAGCATAATACATTCTTGTTTTGATCACTTCAGACATTTTTGGAAGAATGGTTTATGACTACGGCATTAATTTGTTAATTACTCACATACTTCCTAGCTATTTGCTATTTGATTTATCTCTCACTGTTTTTCTAAAACTATTATCTTGACACATCCCCTACTCAGCTCCTTAATCATTTAGTCCTTTTCTTTTCTATTTTCTTTCTTTTCTTTTTTTTTTTTTTTTTTTGAGACAGAGTTTCGCTCTTGTTGCCCAGGTTGGAGTGAGGTGGCATGATCTTGGCTCATTATAACCTCCGCCTCCCGGGTTCAAGTGATTCTCTTGCCTCAACCTCCCGAGTAGCTAGGATTGCAGGCATGCACCACCACGCCCAGCTAATTTTGTATTTTTGATAGAGACAGGGTTTCTCCATGTTGGTCAGGCTGGTCTCAAACTCCCGACCTCAGGTGATCCACCCACCTCAGCCTCCCAAAGTGCTGGGATTACAAGCTTGAGCCACTGTGCCCGGCCATAGTCCTTTTGAATGTATTAGTTTCCCAGGGCTGTTATCACAAATTACCACTAACTGGGTGGTTAAAAATACATTTTCTCACTTTGCGGAGGTTAGAAATACTAAGTCAAGGTGTCAGCAGGGCCACGCTACCTCCAGAGATGCCAGAGAAGAATCCTTCTAGCATAGGGTGATTGCTGTCAATTCTTGTAATTCCTCGGCTTTCAGTTGCATCACTCCAATATCTGCATTCATCATCACATAGATTTTTTCATTGCGTGTGTCTCTGTTTCTGTGTCTAAATCTCCCTCTTCTTTCTCATAAAATCACCAAATCCAGTATGACCTAATATTAACTTGATTATATCTGCAAAGACTCTATTTCCAAATAAGTCACATTCATAATTACTGGGGGTTAGGGTAGTCAGCACATATTGGCAACCACATATATTTATGTTTGGTGGGCACTGATTGTGTGGAGAAAAGTTAAGTGTAATCATCGACTTAGGGAACTTAAGGTAGAACAAACAGTCACATATAAATATGCCGATAAGTGCAGAACTGAGTAGAAAAGAAACACAGGTAATGGAAGGAGAAAGCCGTCAAGCTAGAGAAGACACTCAAACTGGATTTTGATAAAATGAGTAAGTGTTCAACAGGCCAACTTTGTGAATTTCTGCTCTGCTATTTTTTCTCTTGGTGGGAAGGTTTTAATCATGAAGTATATTTCTTTAATAGATATAAAATATTCATATTTTAATTTCTGTTTGTGTTAACCTTTTAATAAACTTTTTATTTTAGTATAGTTTTCAATTTATAGAACTGTTGAAAATAGAATACAGAGAATCCTGAATACCTCATATAGAATTTCCCCTATCATTAATATCTTATATTACTATGGTACATTTGTCACAACAAATGAAGCAATATTGCCACATTATAATTCATTAAAGTTCATGGTTTACAATTATTTCCTTATTTTTACCAAATATCTTTGTTCTGTGCCACGATCCCATTCGGGATATCACCTATTTAGTCGTCATGTCTCCTGAGGCTCATCTAGGCTGACAGTTTCTTACACTTACCTTGTTTCCTTGAAAAATTTGAGGAGTACTGGTTAGAAATTTGAAATAACATCTCTCAGTTGGAGTTGGTCTGAAGTTTTCCTCATGATTAAATAAGGGTTATGGATTTTTGGAGGAAGATCACTCACATGAAGTGTCATTTTCATTACATCCCATCAAGGGTACATGATACCAACATACATCACTGATTATGTTAACCTGAATCACTTGGCTGGAGTAGTGTTTGCCAGGTTTATACACTGTTTATTTAACTCATTTTCCCATTTCCATACCGTGTTTATTTGGAAGAGCATTACTAAGCACACCTTATGTTCAAGGGGTAGGACATTAAGCTTCACTCCTTTGAAAGGGGAATACTACATATATTCTTTGTAATTCTTTAGTACTGGAAATTTGTTTCTTCCCTCCCATTAATTTATGCATTCAATCCGTTACGTATATAAATATGGACTCATGGAGGTTTAGTTTACATTTTGGGTTATGATCCAAAACTATATTATTTATTTTGTCTTTCAAATTGTTCCAGATTAGGCCATTAAGAGATCTTTCAGATTGACTCCTGTATGCTTTTGACATGACTCCATCATTTTATTCTTTTCAGTGCTTCCTTATTTCTGACACTACAAGATAATCTAGGTTCGTCTTGTATATTCCCTGCCTCAGTCCTAGAATAAGCCGTTTTTGCAAGTAACAAGCCCTTTCTGCTTGTTTCTGTCTATTGGAGGATAGTTCTAGAAACCAAGATCTGGGTGCTGAATGTTGTTTGTTGCTTTGTCGTTACTGAGGTTTTATTTCTCTTAGGTCTTCTCAGCAAATAGAGCTGGGAAATGTACATATGTATACTAATCTATGTACGCACATATTTATTATAATTTCCATTTGTACCTATCCATATATTAAGCTAACATGAGTTCAGACTAATGTCTCTGACTCTAACCCAATGCTAAAGGGTTTATTCTAGATTTCCTCCTGTTTTATGTAACCTCCCCTTCCAACAGTGAGAAGCTGGCTCCTACCATGTAACATCTATTTACTTTTGTTTAATCACAGTACACATGTATAGAGTTTTGAGAATTATTCATCCACACCCACATGAGACATAACTTTGCCAGCTAGAATAGTACTTATGTACAGTTCCTTTTGCCTTCAGACTTACAGTTTCCAATAATCATCAAACTTACTTAGATAAGCACACTTTCCCCTCTTCTTTAAGTGAGGTGATATCATACATTTAATAGAGTTAATTTTTATAATCTGAATTCCACCCAGAGATCCATCATCTTCCTACTTGATTATTTTTAAATTTGGATACATCAATATTTACTCTTTGTGCTATGAAGTTTTATAAATTTTTTCTGAAAGTGTAGTGTCCCATATTCACCACTATAGTAACATATGGTACTGCCAGCCTAGAGAGTTGATCAATTACAAATAAGAGAAATAGAATATTTTCCTTTACCTTCATTTTTTTCTTCTCCAACATTATTTTCTTTATGTAGGTCCTAGTTTCTGACCTATATCATCTTCCTTCTGCCTGAAGTAAATCTTTTAACATTTCTTGCAGGTCTACTGGTGATGAATTCCTTCATTTTTTAAATTTCTCCTTCATTTTTGTGGGATAATTTTTCTGGATATAGAATTCTATGTTGATAGATCATTCTTTCAACACTTGTGGTATTTTACTCCACTCTGTTCTTGCTTTTGTAGTTTCTGAGGAGTTGTCTGCTGTACTTCTTATCCTTGGTTCTCTAATGGGTAAGGTGTTTTTTTCTTCTGGATTCTTTAAGATTTTCTTCTTGTTTTGTCTTTGGTTTTCTTAAATTTGAATAAAATATTAGGGGTAATTTTTCAGTATTTATTCTGGTTGGTGTTGTCTAATCTTCCTGGAACTGTGGTTTGGGTCTTTCATTAATTTTTTAATGTTCTTGGCCATTATTAATTCAAATTTTCTTCTGCTCCCTTCTCTGTTTTTTTCTCCTTCTAATATTCAAATTATACATAGTCATTCCAGCTGAATTTTTTCCAGAGTTCTTAAAGGTTCCTGACTGAGCTTTTTTTTCTCTTCTTTACTTTATATTTTTCTCCTTAAATTTAAGTTTGGAAAGTTTCTATTGACCTCTCTACAAGCTCAGTGATGCTTTCCTTAGCCTATTCCGGTCTACTGATGAGCTTATCTAAAGCAATCTCCATTTCTGTTACAGTGTTTTTGATTTCTAGCACTTCTTTTATATTCTTTCTCAAAATTTCTATTTCTGCTTACATTATCCATCTGTTCTTGCATGTTGTCTATTTTTTCCACTAGAACCCTTAACATATTAATTATAGTTATTTTAAATATTCTATCTGATAAGTCCAAGACTTGTGTCATATAAGTGTGGTAAGTGTGGTTCTGATATTTGTTTTCTCTCTTCAAACTGTGTTTTTTGTTTCCTTTTGGTGTAACTTGTAATTTTTTGTCAAACACCAAACATGTTATATCAGGTTATAGGAACTGAGGTAAATAGAGTTCTACTGTGAAGATTTATGATCTAATTAGAAACTGAATTTTATTTAATGCTTGCTGCAGCTATGGATGTCAAAGAATTCAAATTCCTCTAGTGTCCTTGACTTTCCCTCCTTGACTTTGGGCATTCCTAAGAATTTTTTTCTCAAGAATCTGTGTCTTGCAGTTCTTTCATCTGTAATCAACAAGATTTCTGTTGATTTGATGGTAAGGTGTTGGGGGAGGGGGTGTTTTGTGATCATTCAATTAAATCTAATTGTGGGGTGGGGAGCTGTATATTTGGCCTGTGATCTTCACAAGTGTTTTTTCTCATATAGTTTTTTGTTTTGTTTTGTTTTGTTTTTAATTATTCTTCCGAAGGTGAGACAGAAAGAGTAGAAGAGGCTGGAGTGATAAGAATACCCTTCTCCATGGCTCTGGGACAATGCTCTGCTAAGTTTTCTCCCTGGAGAGTTGGGATTTGTTACGGAAAAGGTTCTGGGCATATTTCACAAGGATTACTCTTCCAGTTCCTCATGCCAGAAGAAGGTCTTTCTTGGTTCTTTATTTTGAGAACCTGGTGCTATTTCTGGAGGTAAAGCACACAAAAGTGTGTGTATACTAGGGGGTGTGGGGTCCTGCTAAGTCTGTGGTCCCTGGAGTTTCTCATTCTCATTCTAGTCCATGCTTAGTCTCTAGAAATTTGTCAAAATTGTCATTTAATTCTTATTAGTTTATGGCTTCAGCTACTTTTGCTTGAGATAAGCAGACCTGGGCTGTGACTCTCTGAATTTACTACTTCAGATTTCAGGATGGTGGTTTGCCTGCAAAATCAATTCTTTGTTGGGCTCAGGAAAAGTCACTGATTTCCAATTTATCCATCTTTTCCTTGTTGTAAGAATAGGAGTACCTACTTCTTAGATCTGGACATATGAGAGCTGAAAGTCCTTTATATTACTGACATGAATGTCTCAGTTGTTCAAATGTGTGAGTATCTCGACTGGGTATAGTCATCATGATCTTTGTCTTTGGCATCTAAAAAAGCTAGAGGAAGAAATGACAGAATAGTCGAAACTTAATATGCTTGCCTAGCTTGCACAATTGAAGCAATGTTTCAGACCGGGAGAAGAAATAGTGTTTGGTCTTCTCACAGAAGAGTTAAGGTAAGCAGGGGCACTATCTCAGGTTACTTCTAAGTTTAACAGCCCTGACAAGACAGTATAAGCCACTGAAGACTACAGAGGCTTAGATAAGAAAGTGCCATGTTCTCAAACTGACATACAAATGACAAAATGTGGCCTCGGTATGTTGTCTTAAACATTGCAAATACTTTTTAAAAATAACCCTCTAAAGGAAAACCAAGTCATGCTAATATGCTAATGACAAATCATCAGTGAGTTTATTGACAAATCATCAATTAATTCTAGAACAATATTGTCAAATTTATTGGCAAACCATCAATATATTCTAGAGCAATATAAACTCTTGATGCATGTTCAGATACTGTTACAATGATGACTTTTGATAATGGCTTCCACTGAGAAACTGCTTATATATCACATTGCATACCATCCTAGCACAACTGACAAAAACAGGCTGACTTTGAATAAAGCCAAAATCCAAAGCATCATCCAAGGTACCTTGTTGGGAACTATTTGGACTATAATTAAAGAAATTGTAAAGATGAGCTGTTGATTCATCAGCCACTAACTACAAAAAAGGAGCCTCAACACTTGACTGATTGTTTTGGATATTGCAGATAGCACATACCACAATTAAAAATTTTACTACTGCCTCTAGACTAATCAAACAGACTACCAGCTTAATATCTACAGCTCATGGCTTTGAAATCAATCCAAACATTAGTAACTCAAGCCCTGAAGCTCATATCTCCTACAGACTCCATGACATTACAAATAATCTGTTTCTAGCCACAGGGATGATTGAAACCTATGGCAAAAGACCATGAGTACTCCTCAGCCTCTAAGATTCATACTCAAGGACTTTCTCCTGCTACAGAGAAACGCTCCTACCATTTCTCTTACAGATTTAGATTATCTCACCTCAAAAAATGTCATTACTCCTTAGCGGAGCCCCCAAATAGAAGCTGGAACTGGTCCTTGAGACCTTAGCCATGCTACCAACTCCACCTTTACACAAAGATATCATGGCTGTCTATAAAATAGTCTGCATACAGAGAAAACAAAATCAGTGCAATGAAGCAGCCTCCCAATATAATAATAGATTGCTAATAATTTATGTCATTGATTGCTCTTCAAAATGAGTTTCACATCGAATGGTGTTCCTAGACATCCCAATATTAACTGAAATTTACCTTTACACAGACTTCTGGGCTAACACTAATAGCCTGAAAATATACCTACTCAGGACTGTGGTTGTATGACAGCATAGGAAAGATCTGGCCCACTAGGAATGCCTGAGTCTTGGAGTGGGGAATGATAATATTTTGAGAAGGAACAGTATCTCTCCCTTCTTTTAATAACAGTATTGTTAAATATATGTGCCATCTCTCTTTTCTCTTCTTTTATTTTGTGCCTACCATGACCTCTGAAGACATATAGAATTTTTTTAGGTGCTTCTTTTAACCTCAATATGTGAAAGGAAAGATCATATTGTTCAACGTAAGGATAATTGAGCAGACATGAACTTGGACATTGACTTTGCCTCAAGTGGTTTTACACACCCCTGCTTCTGCCCCCATGGACTGCTTATGAGAATAATATAGTGACTTTTGTTTCCCTGTGAAACTCACCATCCTGGAGAAAGGACATTCAGTCTGTCTCATTCCCAAGAGGGAACGCAAACTTTAATTAGTTGGGTGTAAAGTACCCAACTCTGAGAGATGGATGGGAGGATAAGAACTCATAAATAATTTTGTCTTTTGCTATTACACATATGAAAAAATAACCTGAAATACTCTTTTACAAATCTTCTGGGCAATGTCCTGCAATATAAATCCCTTACAAATTTGGATATGTTACATTCCACTTGATCCAGCTTGTGGTTTCTCACTGATGCTCCACTCTCAGAAAATACTATGCAACCCTCTCTACTCCCAGACATACTGTGAAACCCACTATGAATTTGTGTCAATCAGAGCTAAATTACTTACATTTAATGAGTGCCCCCAGGGGATGAGAGAAAAATATGAGTGGTTTGGAGGCTCATTTCCTTCTCTTTTTTTTTTTTTTTGTTTTGTTTTGTTTTTGGTGGATGTGTATGTGTGGTAGTATAGCAAGGATCTGGCCCAGCTTGAGCCAATCTGGGGAGAAACAAGGTCTTTGGCTGACATCAGCATTCTTGTCATTCAGTCTTTCCAAGTGCACTTGCTTTACAGACCTTGGCTGTAAGTATGCCTAGTCCCTGGTATTGCTCCTGAGATTCCCTGAAACATTTTTTATTAATTAAATTATGCATTTCTATATTCATCCTAAGCTAACTTACATATTTGTAACAAGAAGACAGGACACATTCTCTTTTTTGTGATTCTCATTTCTACATCCATTCTGTACAGGCAGGCTTCTCCCTGGTGGAATATTGGTCATGGTCCACATAGACCTTCAGCGTTTTGCCTATACTGTGAAATGAGTGTTCAGGGGATTGCTTGGAATCAGGTTTTAAGTTTTACCTGAAGACCGAATGTCTTTAATAGTTGTATGACTCTTCAGATTTTCTATTTCTCTTTTAATCAGTTTTCTCAACTTCTAATTTTTCTAGAAATTTGTCTATCTCATATGCATTTTCAAATATATTGGCATGAATTTGTTCATAATTGTCTCATTGTTTTAATCTTAATATTATTTAATTCTGCCTGTTCTCTTTTTAGTCCTGCTTAATCTTATCTGAGGTTTACCTATTTTATTAGTAATTTCAAAAAAATCAATTCTTGGATTCGTTAGTTAACTCAGTTTTTCAATTTTGTTATTTTTTTCTTTATTATTTCCCTCTTTCCACTCTTGTTGGATTTATATCATTGTTATATTTTTAATTCCATGAGATAGTTGTTTAGCTCATTGATTTTAACACTATTTTTTTCTAATGTAAGAATTTTAGGCTATCCATTTATCTCTATATGTTCTTTTAATTTAACACTCTATTATGATACATAGTATTTAAGTTATTCTAATTTTCTAAATTTTGCCTAATTTCTTTAGTGCTTTTTCCCGTGATTCATGAGTTGTATGCTTTTTCTTGTATTTACAAGTATAGTTTTATTCTAGTCATATTTTGTTATTATTCCTTAATTGTATCATCATCTCGTGAAGTTACTGTGTTAGCAACTATTTGAAAATTTTAAAAACTAACTTGATGACTTGGTACACTATCACTTTTCATAAATATTCTATATGTTGCATAAAAATGCATATTCTTGAATTGTTGTGGTACACTATTTTATATATATTATTACTTTAGGTTTAGTAATGGTGTTGATAAAATTCTCTAAATTGTTTCTGTTTTTTAAAAATTTGTTTATTCTACCAACCACTAAGAGAGGTATGATAAAATAACACAGAATGTTGATAGATTGGTCAATATCTCTTTGTAGATGTGTGAATTATTTCAGTCTCTTTTCTCCCTCCTCTTTTTTTTTGTCTCTCTCTCCCCTCTTTTCTGCTTCCTCCCCTCTCCTGTCTCCTATGTTCTTAGATAGATAAAATTGTAAAACTGTTACAGATTGAGAAGGGAATATTTTACCATTATGCACTGATCCTCTTTAATTTAATAACATTTTGTAATCTAATGGATTTTTTCAGTTTAATTTGACAATTTTATCTTTTCACTGCAGAGTTTAGCCCAATTAGTGCAATTGTGATTATCAATTGTTTTAATCATTTTCCTGTCATCTTACAATTATTTCCTTTTTTACACTTTTTACTTTTCTCCTTTAATGACTTTTTTGTTTTTATCTTTCTTATTCCATTTTTCATTTTTATTTTAATTGTTTAAATCATTATCTTAAAATTTTGTCATATGCATTTAATTGTATAAAATAAATCCATATTTTAATCACCCTTCAAACAATAAGAAATTATACTACTTGACTTTCCCAATTTACATGATCTTATTTCTTAGTATCTTAATCCTGCCCTTTCTTTTAACGCCACTAATTAAAAATTATGATTATTAATTTTTAAAGAAATAATATTTACTTAAATTTACCTCAAAATTAATTGTCTCTTAGACTATCCCTCTGTTGTCATTTATGAAAGCACAACTTCTAGAAGCTTCTTTCTTTCTTTTTTTCTTTCTTTCCTTTTTTTTTTTAATATGGGTTTCTTGCTCTGTCACCCAGGCTGGCATGCGTGGCGTGATAATGGCTGACTGCAATCTCAAACTCTTGGGTTCAGGGTGTTGGAAATGCTTGTTTCCAGTGCTGCAAAGTAATAGCATTTGAACATAAATTTAATTCTCTTAGCAAGGTAATTTTTACTTTCTGCAGAAAGGGTGCTCTTTGCAGATATACAAGGGGATCCGCTTGCCTCAGCCTCCCTAGTAGCTGGAACTTCAGGCATCCATCATCACACTTGGCTAATTTTTTCTTATTTTTTGTAGATGTGGCCTCTCATCATGTTACTCAGGCTGATCTTGAATTCCTGGCCTCAAGCGATCTTCCTTCTTCATCCTCCCAAAGTGCTGAGATTAAAGGCATGAGCCACCACACCCTGCTAAAACCTTCTTTAACAAAGTCTGTATTTCACAATTGTTAGCTTTTTTATACAAAAATTTTTCTTCAAAGAGTTTTCCTGAGTACTCCATTGGAAGCTGATTTTTATTTTCTCTTGGCAATGTGAAGAGACTATTTCACTATCTCATAGCTTCCATCTTGGCTTAAAAGGCTTCTAACAGTGTAGCAGTCTTTGTTTTGTTGGGGAGCTTTCTTTTTTCTCTGCTTCCTTTAGGATCTTCTTCTTGTCTTTAATGTTCCTCATTTTTGTTAATGTATGCCTAGGTATGCATTTCTGTTCACTTGTTTACAACCCTTCTATAGTCATTGTTTCGTATCTATTTTTTATTTGTTCTGAAAAATCCTCAGACATGATCTCCTCAAATGTTTTCTCTTTTCTTTTATATATTCTTTTTCTGGGACTCATATTAGAGGTATATGATACCTCACTTATAGCCGCTGTTTCTCTTTCCTGTGATTTTGTCTGTTTTGTATTTGGGGCTATGTCTTCAGATTTATATATTTATTTTATATTCTGTGCCTGATAATTTTAATATCTGATGTGTGTGTCATTGTAAATTTTTAGGTCTTATTTTTTCTGACTCCCACTCTTGAAGACAGGGTTCTCTGTGTGTTTAATGATCTGTGATTGTCAATTCACATTTTCTTCATATATGGGAACATATGAACGTATGAGGGCCTATTATTTTTCATAAGAAAGGGGAAATTTTCATTTGGTTCTGCCAGGTTCCAGAAGTCAGCAGTGAGCCATGCAACATTTTAGATAGCTCCAAGCATCCCACTAACTAAAGTGGAAGTAATAAATACACCCAGAATCTCAGTGGCTTAAAATGAGTTTTTATTTGTTTTTATATGTAAAAACACACATGTATAAAATATAATAATATACAAAATATTGCATTTTGTGTGTATAATATACAAAATATTGTGCTTGCATGTACAATATGCAAAAATACAAATAATTTTAAACAGATTTTGGTTTAGACATATTTTTATAAAACACTCTTTAATATTTGTTTATTCTATTTCTCACTCAAGCTGCTTTTTTTAAGGGCCACCCATGGACTAACAGTACACGTTTTTCTCACCCTGAGATCAACATGAGATCTCAGTCTGAGATCTAGACTATCTGAATGCTATCAGTCACCAAGAGAAAGGAAGAACTCTTGTAAATTGTACACTATTTCTTAAAGCTTCTGATTAGAGATCATATAAATCAATGCAACGCTCATTTAATTGTCCAAAGAGGGTTCCATGGGTGTATTTAGTATCAAAACTATGAAGTACAGTCCTACTGTTAGTCTTAAATACTCTCATTTCATTGTTTCCTATTTTTGTTAGGTTTAACACTTATTCTAAGTTTCCAACCCTTACATTCAATTTCATACTTAATTTTTCAATTTTCTTCAAATATTAGTTTTATTTCTAAGTGGATGTATTTTTTGCCACGAATCTTTCCAAATGTGACTCTTCTGTTATTGAGATCTTAATTTTGATTCATCTTTTTTCTCCCTGTATTTCATCATCAAATTTTTAGGATAAGCTGTTGTTGGACTCTATTCCTTGATTTCCTGCACATTCATAAATTTATTTCTTTTATACTAAAATGTCAACTTGACTAAATATAAAATGTATTGAGTCACACTTCTTTTTTCTAAGGACTTTATAAATATTATTGCACTCATTTTTAGTCTGTGATTACGTGCAAGAGTCATTCAGATTTTTCTCCTTTCCATGACTTTCTCTGAATACCTATAGGGTACTTTTTACTTTGTAACCAATTTTAATTTAATTTCATTTACCTTATTAAAATCACAAAATAAGATATACTGTTTTGCCAAGTCAGATAACACTGAGATATAGAAAAGAAAATATCAGTAGTATTTATATACCCCCTCCTTAAGCTAGTTTTTCCCCTTTTTAAATATAAATATTTTTTGCTTACAACACAGTTAGAGAAAATGTGGAAGTCATATGTCTAGGATGAATTACTATTTTAAATGTAAATACAACCATGTAAGTAACATTCAGATTAAGAAACACTACAGCAGTAGTAGCATTCCAGAAGTTCCTGCATGCCCCCTTCCATTAGCTTGAGTAACCGTTAGCTTGACTTCTAACAGCTAAAATAGTTTTGCTTATCTTTTTTGAATAAAAAAACACGAAGTTTTTTGCAGAAATATAAATGGGATGTAATATTGTTTATATTTTGTATTAATGAAAGCATTGTATACAGATAGAGTAGCATCACACAAAACGGTATGTGTATATTCTTAATAATATTTGAATTAAATTTTGTGAGCTATGTGAAGGGAGGCTAAATTTTTATATCTGCAGGTATCACAGGTTGTACTTATGTGAAATCCTGGGCATTGAGAAAGATTTGGAGAAAACAAAAATTTCATATATTGCTAATGAGAACGAACATTGATACAATTACTTTAAAGAACTCTGTAGCAGAATCTACCAAATTTGAAAATATCCACATGTTGCAGTCTGTCAGTTCCATTTGTAGGTATATACTTAAAAAATTTATAGACATGTTCACCGACAGACATGATATGTGTTAAAATTCCAATAGCTCTTATGATGGAATTGGTGCCTTTCTAAGAAGAGATCTGAAAGAGCCTTCTTTCTCTCAATCTCTCTCTCTCTCTCTCCCCCTTTGTCTTTCTCTCTCTCTTACTCTTTCCCCCCACGTGAGGATATTGCAAGAGAGCAGCCATCTGTGAACCTAAAAGAAGGCACTCACCAAAACCCAGACCATTCTGACATCTTGATCTTAGACTTCAAACCTTCAGAACTGTGAGAATTAAATGTTTGTTATTTAAGCCACACAATTTTTGGTATTCTATTTTAGCAGCCCAAATTGTCTAGGAAAATACATTACCTCAAACTACAATGCATTATTACCACTCACCCACAAAGGAAAAAAAAAAAAAAGCTAAAATGAAAAAAATCCCATCGTAAGGGCTCCATACCCATGCCCATGACCTAATTACTTCCCAAAGGCCCCGTGTACTAAAGTCATTCCATTGCAGGGTAAGCTTTCAACATGAATTTCGAGGGACACAATCACGCAGTCCATAGCACTTATTTAACAGTTCTATAGTCTTCTACAGCTTTTCTTCTATGTTCATATATAAAGATATACAGATGATTTTTTTTCTATTTTATCTTCATTTGTTATTTAACATTTAGTCATGCAAATAATTATTTATAACATATGTATAAGGACTTACTGTAAAATAAACCTGCCTCCGCTTAAGAAATGGAATGTTATCTTTGCAGAATTCTTTATCTATCTTTGAAATTCAATATTTTCAAAAGCACTCTTTTTTGCTTTTATTTAATCATCATTTTAAATTTATTACTAATTTTTAATTAATTTGGCTCCAGAAGCAGTGAGTTGAGATAATCATACTCTCCAGTTCAAAAGCACCTTAGTTGTTTCATTTTATTTTCATATCCTCTCTTATCACCACTCCCTCTCCGATTTTTCTTTCCTCCTACTGACTGCCAAACACATTAAAATATTTGATGCATAAACATTTGTGTGCATGTTCTTCCAAAACATATGTTTCACTTTTTCATAGAAATTATTTTTCTTACACATCTTATAGTAGGTCTTAAATTTTTTATTCTGTATTATATTTTAAATACCTATGATGTTTATGTATATATTGCTGCATAGTTTTCATAATGTACACCAATCGCAGATGACTTGTTTATCCCCTCAGTGACAGTCACTTTAACTGCTCCAACTTCTATCCCAACAATAATGCAATACATCCCTTTGTACATGTGTCTTTGTGGGTGATTGTGAAGACATCTCGGGGTATAGCTTTTGAGCTGTATTCCTTTTCCAAAAAGTTTATGTATCCTAAATACGATTTTATACTAACTAATTGCTCTCTGGAATGTCTACATCAGTCTATATTACAATATAGTATACAAAGGTTCTTATATCCTTATATCTCACTATTGTTTTAAAATTTGTATATCTCTAGTTACTAATTTATGTAAACATTTCTTCTTAAACTTCAGATAGTTATTAGCTTTTGTTCCTTTTCTATAAAATTCCTCTTCATATCCTTTTCTATGAGAAACCATACTTTTAAATTATTGATATAATTGATATGCATAAATTTCTTATATATTTCTTATTCTCAACTAACCCCTAATTGATTTTATATATTGTAAAAGTCAGATTTTCCCAATCTGTCATTGGTTTGGTTTGTTAACTTTAACAGTTGTTCTTTTGTTCAGAAAAGGCATTGTTTTGTAAGTTTATTTTGTATCCAGCAATCTTTATCCACTCTTTTTTTTTTTTTTTTCCTGTGACCGAGTTTCACCCTATCACCAGGCTGCAGTGCAGTAACGAGATCTCTGCTCACTGCAACCTCTGCCTCCTGGGTTCAAGTGATTCTTCTGCCTCAGCCTCCTGAGTAGCTGGGATTGCAGGCGTGCGCCACCATGCCCAGCTAATTTTTGTATTTTTAGTAGAGACGGGTTTCACCATGTTGGCCAGGATGGTCACTATCTCTTGACGTCGTGATCTGCCCGCCTCGGCCTCCCAAAGTGCTGGGATTACCAGCGTGAGCCACTACACCCGGCCTTCATGCGCTCTTTTATTATCGTTAATAGTTTGCCTATGAATTCAGCTCCTCCAGTGTTTTTCTTAGTTTTATTATTCTAGATTGTTTTCTTAGAATACAATATGCTGTCTTAACCTATAAATGAAGGATTCTCTTCTTTTCAGAAAAAAACAGTAAATTTTTGAACTTTTAAAATATATTTTCTATTATATATTGATTACATAATTTTTTTTCTCATATTCAGTAACAGCAATTATGCGTATATTGTATTTTCTTTGTCTTTTATATCTTTAATTAGATTTCTAATCTGTTTTATTTATCATTTTTAAGAATTCCACGTTGATTCTCTCAAGTTTTTCTTTCATGTCCTAAAATATAGAACAGGGATAAATGTGTGTGTGTGTGTGTGTGTGTGAGTGTGTCCACAGTGGGGGGTTAATGTATGTGTATATGCACACAATGCTGCTAATGTTGCTTTTATTTCTGTATGTGTTTTGTTTCTCTCTTTTATCTTTTTCTGAGCTCTGTGAACTTATTTCATTTCTGGTCTTATAATTGGTTTATGTTTTCTTTAAGTCTTTTGAACTCAAGAAGATTTGATTAGAAACTATATTTTGGTTTTTGGTAATTTGTTCTAGTGGTATTTTTAACTCTCCTTTATTTCTTATATTGCTTTTTTCTTACTTATTTAATTTTTAATCTACGAGTATGTCATCCATGCTTGTTTCTTTCTGATTCTTACTTATTTTGAATGGAATGCACATATCTGGTTTAAATATCTGCTGAAATAAAATTAAAGGTGAGAGATGTGAGCTAAAGCAGTGAACACTTAGGGCATATCCTCATCATCTTTGTTTTGTCATCTCTTTGGTTATAATCTCCACTCTTATTTACCTTTCTCATGTCTGCTGAGCAGAAAATCTTTGGAGTTTTCATTTCTACAGTAAAGTCCTGTGTTCCAGGTGTCTGTGACATTTTTAGAATCTATTAATTTATTTTCTGCTGGCTTTGATTAGCTGTTACCAAGGTGATTGGGGTGTATGTACTCCCATCTTGACTGATTTCTGAAAAGATGGCATATATATGTGGCTTCTTATTCAGCCTTTCTACACTCCTCAATCTTGCTTTACTAACACTGTATCCTATTCACGTCTTCCATGTAAGATATCTTTGATCCTTTCAGAGCTGTGCTATCTATTTTGAAGAACCTCTGCACTATTTAAAATATCGCTAAGGGTTTGCACTTACTCTTGACACTTTTTCCCATTTTGGTCCCGATAAATTTTTTTTTTTTATTTGGAGTTTGTGATTTAAAATGTGGTTGTCTCCTGGTCCCAATGATGACACAGCAGTCCATATTTCTTTTATACTTGGTGGTTGTTTCAGTTGGCAATACAGAAGGAGATGAATAAAATTGCAAAAGTGAAGAATGCTCAATTCATGCAGTTAAAAATAATGTAAAAGTAATATATTAAAATTACGTAAAACGTTGGGTAAAATTTTTTTCTTTGTTCAAAACAGAGTCTCACCCTGTTGCTCAGGCTGGAGTGCAGTGGTGTGATCTCAGTTCACTGCAACCTCTGCCTCCTGGATTCAAGCCATTCTCCTACCTCAGCCCCCTAGTAGCTGAGATTACAGGCATGCACCACCACATCGGCTAATTTTTGTATTTCTAGCAGAGACAAGTTTTCGCCATGTTGGCCAGGATGGTCTCGAACTCCTGACCTCAAGTGATCCACCAACTTCTGCTTCCCAAAGTGCTGGAATTACAGGCGTGAGCCACCGTTCAAGCCTGTTTAAAATATTTTTAATTGCTTATCTTTGAAAGTCTGCTATTATTGTGAAATTAATTTTTCTGTGGGATTAGATGGACTGATGCTTTGTGGTGGGTGTGTAATCACTGCAGAACAAAATTTGGGACCTGAACATGGAATGTTAGTCCTTGCCAATTATTTGAAAATTAGCATCCAAAAAGCAATAAAATTTGTTGAGAAAAATTGAAAGTTATTTCACTACCTAGTTTTACTAGGAAAAGATTCTGGCATTGGGCCAATGATGACTGATAATTATTCATAGCACTATTGAAGAGATTGATGTATTTTACTAGGAATTTTTTCAGGTGTGAGTGATAGAAATTCAGCTCTCTTAAGCAAAAAGATAACTTATTGATTCCTATGACTGGGTACTCTAGGAGTGGTGCTTGCTTTAGTCACAGCCAGATCCAGAAGCTTAAAAATAAATCTTGTGCTGCTGCAAAGTTTAGGTATTTTCGGACCATTCACAATATGGACAGACATAGCCCCTAGTTAGAAATCTAGCAGAACAAGAATTTTTGTCTCCTGATACCCATACATGAAAGATTCCTCGTCACCATTGCCCGTACTCTTTGAACCACATTGGATCATATGCCCATGCAAGTATATAGAAAGGGGTGGTAGAATGCCACCATGATCTAATTAAGAGCATAGGACTTTTATATATAGGAACAGGATATTGGTAGGTGAAAATTTATTAATAAGTCCAGTGTAATTAATTGGGACAAATATTATAATATCCTGATTGCAGTATGATCTCAGAATAGGCTTTACATTTCTATTTTGAGTACAGTATATGCAGAGACTCTGAAGTCTATTCTACTTTGTTTTGTTCTGAAAAAAACTGGACAAAGACAGACTAGACTATTTTAGCAATCTTTATTCTTTAGTTGCAGATTGGAAAACCAAAGATTTGGGGTATCTGTTCTGGTAGCTCTAGGTTTTGTTGGGAATCCTAGATTTAAAGTTATTCTCTTATTTCTGTTGGAAGGGAATAAACTAGTCTTCAGAGCTTCTGACAGCTACCTTGAAATCACAGGGAGAGATGTAGAAAGAATGGCAATGGCATACAGAAGAACTAAGTCCTTTGTGGCACCTGTAGGTCACTATATTAAGCTTTTGCTAAAGCTGACCTATGCCTGAATTTCCCCATATGTGAGATAATAAATTTATTTAATTTTTAAAATGACATTGCAGATCATATATCTGCTACTTATAATTCAGAACATCCTAAGGGATATACTGGGACATTTTGGTCCTTGGCCCTTATGAATAGTGGCAAAACCTCCTTGTTTAAGAATTTACAATCTGCTAATTTGGATAAGTCATATTGACTTGGATGTTCTTTGATGTTCTTCTTCTTATGACTCCTCTTGCTCTAACTAACCAATAGAATCTTCTCCTTATATTGGGCATCCCCACTTCACGTTTGACTTGACTTCTTAACTTGGCTCTTCTTTCACAGTTTAGTTTCTGCACTATCTCTACTAAACAAAAAAGATATCTTTTTTTCCTTTTGGGTTATGATTTGAGCATTTATATTTTCTCCCCTATTTGATGAATTGCTGCTTATTAGTTCACACATGGCTTTAGCATGAATAACCTGGCTTCTGGATTACTCTTTCTAATCATGATTGAGCTTCACCTATGCACTTGGAATCTGTCCTTCACCTGTGGTTGGCTTTATTAGGAACTTATCCTTAGCAAGAGTTTTAGCAATGAAGGGAATTAAGAACAAAAAATAGGTGGGACATTTAAAAACAAAGCTCTTTGATTTCCTGTATTCACAATCTTAGCCTCATTTGACTCATGTTCTAGTTTAATTAAACTATAAAGAAAACATTTTTGAAGAGTTGCCTGAATAAAACAGATAAGCCATCAAAAAATCATGGCCTTAGATAATTTGATAGTCAACTCCTAGGAAAACAGCCCATTCCTGATTCAGGAAATTAGTTGAAAACTCATTTTGGCTGTCAGGTCATTAACATCTAATGGCATTCAGTATTTCTGTACCACACTGCACAACCTGGGGATTTTCCCAGGGCTTAAGTACAAGTGAGCTTGTAGGCTTGCAGGCAAAAAGAAAGGAAATAGTAAGTGTAAAGCACAGATTAGAGTTGTTTTTTATTTCTGCTTCTTAATCTGGGTGAATGCCTTGTCAAAAATGTTAATAGTCCTAATATTCTGAAATATCATATCTTCTCTTTCTGCATATTAATTGGTATTTTAATATATTTTGCATTGATATTTGAGTGGGAGGTGGTGAATTTTTCTCTTAATTATTGATTTGGTTATGACATTTCCAGATTGCTTTTTGCCATATCCTTATTTTTTGCAACCGTAAAGCTTGCGTGGACCCAGTGTAAAAATTGCATTACTCATTTAGCTCTGTAGCACATGTTCAGCTTGTTGCATCTGAACTCAATATGGTGCATATATTTTTTTGCTATGCATGTGAATGTAATTCAAGATGCTTGTTTTAATTTTAAATGCCTACATGCTCTGGCTTCTAACTACAGAATATTTAAGGTTTTCTGATTATCCATATTTATTATTTCCAGGGGAGTCCAGAAGAATCACTAAACAGCCAGATTTTTTTTCTGTTTAACTTTAGTATATTTATGTTGTTTCAGTTGCTCTGAGGATACATACTTTAGCTTATCTTTTTGGATATAATCAAAACGGTTCAACCTGAGGAGTAAAACTTGAAAAGCATAATTAAATTCATTAGTTGCTAAACATTGAAGATGAGTTTATATTAAGAAAAATAATTCTAAAAATGTTGATACCTATATTTTGAAAAATACATATAATAACAATAGCAGACTATGTGGTGAGCACCATAATAAATTATTTATATGTATTAATGTATTTTATTCCCCCAGACAAACACTCTACTCCATTTTGCAGATGGGGAAAATGAAGCACAGTGAGTAAATTGTCCAAGGTCAAGCAGCTGGTAAATGCCAGTTTCAGGCTTTAAATCCAAATAGTCCAGATTCATAAGTTGTATATTGCCAAACAATATTGCTTCTCAGGTAGTTGATTAAAGTGAGTCAGTGGGGAAGAGTGGACTGGGGAGGCAATGAGCCCAGATGTGGAGGAAGGTAAAGGGTAAGGGGTAGGCTTTAGACTAAGCTACGCCGATTCTGGAATTCACAGCCCAAATGATGGAACTGCTGAAGAAGCTTTTCTAAGATTTTATGTGTGGGTGTGTTTGTATGTGTAAAAGATAGGATACGATTTTTGTACTCTTCAGGCTGGAGTGATCTGGGGGTGCAAAGGTAGCATTTACATTGAGAAAGAGATGCATGCTGACTCACTACTCTCAGATAATAAACATGCATGTTGAATAAACTAGTCCAATCTCAGATAGCTAAAAATATGTAAAATCACTAATAATATATAATCTTTTACATATAAACCTATTCAATTATATACCTATAGCATCTCATGTTCTATAATTTTGTTCTTTTCTTGAGCACTGAATACAGAATGTTCAGATGCAGCTAAACAGTTGCTGCTTATGGCCTTACCTACTGACTTCCTCCCTTTTCTCAATCTGTAAGTATGTGTATTCGATGTCTTGACAATAGTATCACTATTTGGGTTTTTCTGTTTCATTCTTATTTTTAGACAATAAAAAATTTACAGTAAACACTCATATATTTAATTTGTACACTGAAACTGCACAAATCAAAGTGTTAATGGAAACATAGCTACCATTTAACACTTGGAAGCGGTGAGTTACCTAAAAATAAATAAGAATACAGATTTGGTATATGATGACAATATTATTAATATTTACAACATATCTTTGTGGGAAAAGAAAATATATGAATATTAAACCACTTATGTGTTTATATATAGCACACTGACACTCTTGATGTATGTAATACTCTTCTGTACTAAAAAGTATGAGTTTCCTAATTTCCCGCCAATAGGCAACATTTTTTTCTTTGACTTATTGTCACGTGCTGTGTCTGTACTATCACAGCATTTGCAATGAAAACTACTGTTAGCTTGTAGCTAAGGAGCATTGCATAATAATCAGGAAAATTTAATTTTCATATTAATTATAGTAAAATATTCACTAAGTGATTTACTTTGGCTTTTTTGGTCTTTGTTTAATCATCTTCTAAATGAAGAAAATATCTACCCTACAAGTATAAAATATTTTCAAATTATGATAGATTTTAAACCAATGAATCTGAAGTCATGTTTAATATTGGAATGAATAGATAGTAACTGTATATTTAAGTTGTTGATACGTTTTAGACATAATTCAGCAATGACGTTTAAAGTTTTCCTCTTTGTCAATTAAACTTCTCAATACATAGAATTAGTAAAAATAAAAGATAATATTTCATGTCAGTAAAACTTTCAATAATAAGATATACCAAGTATGTTTCTTCTTTTTTACAAGCATTATCCTACTTCTCAAATCAAACCCTGTATGGGAGAGGACCTAACAGACCTCAATATCAGGCTCTGACAGTGTTTTAAAAATTTGCATACCTTAGTTAAGTATGTCACATGCACACACATGCATATACACACATTTAAAAACAGTGTCTACATGTGCAATACAATTTTCCCAGATTGGAATTTTAAAATTTATGTGATTATCTTTTTGTTTGAGACAAGGTCTGGCTCCATAGCCCAGGCTGGGGTGCAGGGGCGCTACCTTGGCTCACTGCAATCCCCGCCTTTCAGGCTCAAACCATCCTCCCACCTCAGCTCTCCAAGTAGCTGGGACTACAGGTGAGCACTCACATGCCCAGATAATTTTTTTTTTTTGTGGACATAGGGTTACCATGACCACCTCCTCAAGTTTGGCTAATTTGCTAGGATAGCTCACAGTACTCAGGGAAACAGTTTACTTGTGTTTACTGGTCTACTGAAAAGAAATTACAAAAGATACAGATGAACAACCAAATGGAAGAGATGTATAGGGCAAGGTACATGAGAAGGGGCATGAAGCTTCCATGCCCTCCCTGGCATGCCACCTTCCAGGCATTTCCATGTTTTTAGCAATCCAGAAGCTCTACAAAACCTGTCCTATGGGGTTTTTATGAAGGTTTCATTACATAGGCATGATTGATTACATTACTGACCATTGGTGATCAACTCAATCTTCAGTCTTGCTCCTCTCTCTGGAGGTTGGAGATTAGGATAAAAGTTCCAACTGTCTAATCCTGGCTTGACCAGCCCTCATCCTGAAACTATCTAAGGGTCCCAGCCACCAGTAATTAGCATACAAAGGACACTTTTCTTACTTCAGACATTTCAAGAGTTTTAGGAGCTGTATGCCAGGAACCAGGGACTGAGACCACATATGTATTTCTTATATATCACAATATGAATGAAGATAATTGAGGCTGGAGTAAAGTAGATGAATAAGATAGTGATAAAGCAATTTTATAATTTTATTTTATAATTTATATTACCTATTGGTAAGCACCAAAATCTGCTAGTTATTAAATAAAAAGCTTCTTTCCTAGGTATATTGAGAAGAACACGCACTTTGGAGTCAGAAAATTATTTAAATCTTGGCTTAGCGTCTTCTAGCTGGGTGGTATTTTCTGAGCCTAAATTCTCTCATCTTTCAAATTAGGACAATGTTATATATTTTTCAGAGTTGTTGTAAAGCTCCTATAATACTACCTGGCACATAATAGTTATTCACACTGTAGCTACTAATGTTTTATCAATATTATTAGCAACGTTATGTTTTCATCCTTTAATAGTAACAAAGGTCTGACTTAGCTCATTCGCATTCCCTTAGTATTTATGGGGAATTGGTTTCGGGAGCCCATACAGATACCAACATTTAACTCAATTCTGACATTGTCTACCTAGAGATAGTCTCTGATCCTCCAATTTCAAATCCAAAATGTGTGAATTTTCAAGCAACTTATATAAAATAGCATGGCATTTGCATGTGACCTACGCACAATCTTCCATGCACTTACATCATCTCTAGATTACTTACAATCTATATTATAAGTAATACAATGTAAATGCTACAGAAATAGTTGATATCTTGTGTTTTTATTTATGTTGCTTTTTATTTTCATTTTGTTATTTTTGGAATATTTTTGATCCATGGTAGATTGAATCCTCAGATGAGGAATCCATGGATGTGCAACTCATGGATATGAAAGACCAGCTGTATTTAATTTCTCATTCATTCATTAGACAGTTATTGATCATCCACTAATTGCCAGGTACTGCAGTAGCCATTTCTAAGCAGGTATAGATATGCCAATAGTCAAGCTGAAGGATGGTCATGAAGAGCGGTGCACCCTTCAATCTATCCGTGGCAGAATTTGGGACACTAGCAACATAAATATGGGAATATTCAATATTAAAAAAAACCTGGAGTTTTCCAAACCTGATGGAGACTTTTTTCTCTCAAAGATAATGTTCTGTAAGTAGAAGAGTAATGAGGATGTGATCTTCTTGATTGTTGTAAGAGAACATACTTCAATGTTATTGAATCACATTTGCCACTAAATAATTCCTTCTTTGGTTCTATGTTCTCTCTGCCCCCAAAATTCAGTCAATGGGAAGGAGATTTAAAAACAGATAAATGAAGGTGTTATGTGTTATCATTAAGAGTAGTGTTGAACAGCATGTATCTTTAGAGAGATATATGAGAAGAGGGAAAGAAATACCAGGAATATCAGAGGATATTACTATGAACACAATAAAACATTAACTGTCTCCTTACAGGTTTTCATCATAAGGTTTGCATACACATTTAACCTTGGCCACAAGTTGTATTTTTAGAATGGTTGACAAAAAAAAATACTAGAAGTATTGGATAAATTATATTATGTATTGGAATATCTTTATACATAAATCTCTAAATGGCTTTTCTTTGTATTATTTACCTGTGCTAACTGGGTAAAATTTGTGAATTAAATGTGATATTGTGCCTTTTTCATTTTATCCCTACTCCTTCCTCTTTTCAGTGTTGCTGAAATAAAATGATTCTGCTCATGTAGCTGGACATGCTTAGAATATAGGACACGTTTTGTTACATTTTTATTTCTGTAGATAGAATCTATTTTAGCTTGAATCAAGGGTCACAGAATAAAACTAATCAAGAAAATAGAGAAACACGTGTCTCTCTGCTCTGGTGGGAGAAGTTGAATTCCCGTCGGTTTTGCTCCCACCTCTCCATTCATCCTTCTCCCTAGTGGTCTTTGGGCTCAGTCTCTACCTGCCTCTTCTTTCATAGTGTAAGAACCAGGTGCATTTATCCTTCCTCAATTTCAACAGCCACCTACATGTTGATCCTTCCCAGTTTTGTATATCTGAAAAGTATTTGCTCTTGATATTCAGACCCATATATTCAAACCTTCTGGAATTCTCCATTTGACCCAAAGCAAAATCATTTTCTCACTCAAACCTACTTCTGTATTCCCCTCTCATCCAACAGTAATACCCTCCACCTACTTACTAATCCCAGAAGCCTAGGAATTATCATTGATTCTTCACTCTCCATTAAGTTTTACAATCTCTCCATTACTATCCCATCAATTCTGTCATTTTAATTTCTTATAAATCTGTTGTTTGCTTTCATGTGCATTGTCACCACTGCCTCATTTGAGACAATTGACATATCTCTACTAAAATACTGTATAGCTCATCAATGGTCTCCTTTCTTACATTCTTGTCCTCCCCACCAATCACTTATCTGCACTGCTACCACAGTGATCTTTCCAAAGCATGAATAGGGCTTTGTCACTTACCTGCTTAAAATCCTTAAAAGATTCATCATTGTCTTTAAAATAAAACCCAACTTTGTTGGTATAGTACACAAGGCTCTTCTGATATGGTTGTTAATAAATGAAGGTGCCAATCTTGCATTTTTGTCACCCTCCCTCTTTGACTCCTCCTCACCCAAACTCATGCCCCTGCTCAAAGTCTGTGAAGCTTTTGCATTTGCTGGATCCACCCATGCTTTCTCATTGCTGTCATTTTTGCCTGTATACTTTACTTGCTGCTACTTTTGCCTCCACCTTACTCACCCAATATTTTATTCCTCAGTGTAGATGTCAGCCTCTACAGAAAGCCTTCCCTGATTTTCCAAAACTGGAATCATGTGTCTTTATGTGCTCATTAGCAGCACAGCAGCCTGTACTAACCACTATTGAGGCTTATTACATTCTAGTTTAACTGCTGGATTCTCTGTCTCTCAGCACTTACTTACCCTCACTCATTAGACTACAAAAAGTTCAATTCATAGTAACCACTTAATACATTTTTATTGATAAAAAATAGTAGATTGGTATAAAACAGACTTGGCAAAAACAAAAACAAAAACACAACAAATAAACCAACAAAAAGAAACCCATAGTAGAACATACAACCGCCTTCATAGAGATATGATGTAGCTTGATGATGCTATTTGAAGGGATGTGGATTATCACGTCTTCTGCCTACAAAGACAAAGTATCTATAAGTGGGTAGCCTAATATATAGTAAGTTTCTTATCTTTTTAAATTTTATTTTCAAATAGTAGTTACAGGGCTATGTAGACGTAATCATTGACAACTTTAGGAATTTTATCATAAAAATGACATATGTGATAGACACATATTTTGAGTTTTGGGTAAAAATCCCCATCCTATTCTATGAATGCAACTGTGTTCATTACTCATTTATGAGTTCATCACAACTTAATTATCAATAAGGTGTTAAAAATGTTAATTAAATCATTCTTCACCCTTGGGAATGAATCTTTTCTTTTTGTGTTAAAACATCAGTATAATCAATCAGTGTATTGGAAACCAGAGATTTTTAAAACATGAATGTTTTTATTAAAAAAGAAAGAGAAATGAGAAGGTATCACATATGTTTTCTAGAAAATAAAGAGAATAAAATTTCTAAAACCAGGAAGCCATTCTCCTTAATCTTCATTTTTTTAATACTTACTCTACCCCACTGGCATAATCATTCAGGAAATTTTAGAAAGTTTTTTTCTTAGTGTGGGGCAATCTCCTCTATTGCTCTAACTTATACTAGATGTTGATTAGAAGATTTAAGAACATCGGTGAGTAAGATACAAAATTGCAATGTTCAGAACTAAGTTTAAAATTGTTTCCAAAAATCAAATCTCAAGTCATAGTAGAATAAAAACATTTAAACATAGAGAAAGGAAAAGGCTGTATGAGGTAGGCAATTAAAAGAGCACAGTGAAAAAAGGAAACAAAGGTAAAAAGAGTGAAAAAGGAAAATACATTTTAACAGCAGTAAATGACATGACATGACAAGAAAAAAACGAATGAAGAGTAGAAAGACAGATGGGAGAACCAGAAGTCAAAATTAACGACAAAGAAGAAAAAGTGCACCTACAGAAGACTAAAAAAAAAAAAGGAACAAAATGATCTTCCAATTATAAATGTGTTTAGATGCCCAAATATTGCTATATTTAAAAAAATGCCAGAATAGCTGTATTAGTCTGTTTTCATGCTGTTGATAAAGACATACCTGAGACTGAGAAGAAAAAGAGGTTTAATTGGACTTACATTCCACATGGCTGGGGAGGCCTCAGAATCATGGAGGGAGGTGAAAGGCACTTACATGGCACTTACATGGCACTTACATGACAGTGGCAAGAGAAAATGAGGAGGATGCAAAAGGGGAAATCCCTGATAAAACCATCAGATCTCATGATACTTATTTTCCACCATGAGAACAGTATGGGGTAAACTGCCCCCAGGATTTAAATTATCTCTTACTAAGTCCCTCTCACAACACGTGGGAATTATAGGAGTACAATTCAAGATGAGATTTGGGTGGGGACCCAGAGCCAAACCATATCATTCCACCCCTGGCCCCTCCAAATCTTATGTCCTCACATTTCAAAACCAATCACGCTTTCCCAACAGTCCCCCAAAGTCTTAACTCATTTCAGCATTAGCCCAAAAGCCCACAGTCCAAGGTCTCATCTGAGACAAGGCAAGTCCCTTCCACTTATGAGCCTGTAAAATCAAAAGCAAGCTAATTACTTCCTAGATGCAATGGGGTACATGTATTGGGTAAATACACCCATTTCTAAATGGGAGAAATTGGCTAAAACAAAGGGGTTACAGCAAGTCTGAAATCCAGCAGGATGGTCAAACTCTAAAGCTTCAAAATGATCTCCTTTGACTCCATGTCTTATATGCAGGTCACACTGATGTAAGACATAGGTTCCCATAGTTTTGGGCAGCTGTGCCACCGTGGCTTTGCAAGGTATAGCTCCCCTCTTGGCTACTTTCATGGGCTGGTGTTGAGTGTCTGTGGCTTTGCCAGGTACACAATGTGAGCTGTTGGTTGATCTACCACTCTAGGGTCTGGAGGACGGTGGCCCTCTTCTCACAGCTTCACTAGGTAGTGCCCCAGCAGGGACTCTGTGTGGGACTCTGACCCCACATTTCCCTTTCATACTGCTCTAGCAGAGATTCTCCATGAGGGCCCCACCCATGCAACAAACTTTTGCCTAGGCATCCAGGCATGTTCATACATCTTCTGAAATCTAGGTGGAGGTTTCCAAAACTCAATTCTTCATCTCTGTGTACCTGCAGGCTCAATACCATGTGGAAGCTGCCAAGGCTGGGGTTTGTACCCTCTGAAACCATCAGCTGAGCTGTACCTTGGCCCCTTTTGGCAACGGCTGGAGCAGCTGGGATGCAGGGCACCAAGTCCCTAGGCTGCACACAGCATGGGGAACCTGGGCCCGGCCTATGAAACCATTTTTCCCTCCTAGGCTTCCAGGTCTGTGATGGGTGGGGCTGCCATGGAGACCTATAACATGTCCTGGAGACATTTTTCCCTTTGTCTTGGGGATTAACATTTGACTCCTTGTTACTTATGCAAATTCCTGCAGCCAGCTTGAACTTCTCCTCAAAAAAACAGGTTTTTCTTTTCTACTGCATCGTCAGGCTGCAAATTTTCTGAACTTTTATACTCTGTTTCCTTTTTTAAAATTGAATGCCTTTAACAGCACCCAAGTCGGCTTTCAAATGCTTTGCTACTTAGAAATTTCTTCTGCCAGATACCCTAAAATCATCTCTCTTAAGTTCAATGTTCCACAAATCTCCAGGGGGGCGCATAATGCCGCCAGTCTTTTTACTAAAACATAACAAGAGTCACCTTTACTCCAGTTCCCAACAAGTTCCTCATCTCCATCTGAGACCACTTCAGCTTGGACTTTATTGTTCATATCATTATCAGCAATTCTGTCAAAGCCATTTAACAAGCCTCTAGGAGATTTCAAACTTTTCCACGTTTTCCTGTCTTTTTCTGAGCTCTCCAAAGCGTTCCAATCTCTGACTGATACCCAGTTCCAAAGTTGCTTCCATATTTTTGGGTATCTTTTCAGCAATGCCCATTCTACTGGTACCAATTTACTATATTAGTCTATTTTCACACTGCTGATAAAGACTGGGAAGAAAAAGAGGTTTAACTGGACTTACAGTTGTTCCACATGGCTGAGGAGGCCTCAGAATCATGACGAGAGGCTACAGGTCCTTCTTACGTGGTGGTGGCAAGAGAAAATGAGGAGCATGCAAAAGCGGAAACCCTTGATAAAACTATCAGATCTCACGAGACTTATTCACTATCACGAGAACAGTATGGGGTATATTACTGCCATGATTCAAATTGTCTCCCACCGGGTCCCTCCCACCACACATGGGAATTATAGGAGTACAATTCAAAATGAGATTTGGGTGGGGACACAGAGCCAAACCATATCAATAGCATTTCCTATATTACATTATTCTTCTAATTTTCTTAAGTTTATAGTAAAAAAAATTCACTTGGACAATTTCAAGACACACCAGAGAATCAAAATATCGTCAATGCAGTAGTTTCCAATTGGTTGGGCTGAACACATTACTTTATATCGTTTGTATCCTTAATGGCACACAGTATTAGCTGAGTAGGTTTCTTCTTATTTATTTATTTATTTTTAATGTACTATTTGTTCTCTCCTAAACTGTTATATGAGTATTTGGAAACCAAATGACTAAGATTTTCACAAAAGGTAAAATAGAGGCACATAGCTTTCTTTTAAGTAAAACGTTGCTTTACCCTCTAACCTCCAGCAACCCAGGACTAACAATCGATTGCTATTTTTTTTCTTTTTTTAGTGTCTTGATTTTTAGTCTGTTAATGATATGTAAATATTTCAGATTTTCTGTCATCCAAATAATACAGTTAGACTATAACTATAAATATTAACTTGGAACATTAAAAATAAAATTAATAGAACCATTTTAATAGGAGATGATAAGGTCTAAAATATAAACCAGATCTGTCTCTCTATCCCTCTCTGTCTGTATAAACTAATAATGTAGCAATATTACTTTCTTATTTAGCAAAGTAATTACAAAAGTTCATGCTAAATTATGATTTCATAAACAAACACATACCACAGGAGCGCAAGCATGGATGGGAAAAAACATGCTTAATTTCCTAGGTTTAATAGCTTTTAATGCAACTCCACACCTATTTGTTGAAATGTGGCTATTCTGAAGGTCCTGTGCTAGAGGAAGCTAAGCCACAGGGAGAGGGGAAGAGATGTAAGAAAAATGCACAGATAATCGTATAGCAGGTCAGGTTATAGTAAGCATTCCGGGCAAAATACTCACATGGGTTATGAAGTGTTCAAACAAAGGGGTTCAAAGGAAGAAGGCATCATACGCAGCTGGGAAAACCAAGAAATCTAATGGAGGATATGTAATTTGAGATGGGTCTGGAAGAATGAGTAGGATTTTGAAGACAGAGACAAACAGTATGACTTCTATTTCAACTGCTATTCTTCAGGTTTCGGTAGTCATCATACTTCATTTGATGTTACAAGTTTTGGTAATTTCTTCCTTCATATCTAGCTTCTTAAATAAACCCTCTGCTACATGACCTCTACTGAGCATTAATCATGCCAAATTAATCACTATTTTCTGGATAAGCCAAATATTCTAAAAAATCCCTATGCCTCTACTCATACTATTCTCTCTGCTTGCTTCACGTTGGTTCTTCTCCCTAAAGTAGGCTGCGAATGAACATAGAAGGCTTGGTTCATTTTCAATGTCTTCCTTGACCCCCACCTCGAAGAAGTGTGTGTATCTCACAGGTATTTCCAAATCCCTCTATATTTTCTTTGATTATTGTCTCTCACATTGTATCCATTTATCAAGGAACAAGCTTGTTCCTCCACACAGAGAGGTTCTGAAGTAAGGGCAGGAGAAGCCATATGGGTATCTTCCGGCCCAGGCTGTCAAGTGGTTAGTATTCGGTCTGTATATACTCTGATGCAATCAGTTTTTGAAGGAAAGAACGGTAAGCGCAAATAGAACCAGAGCTTGTGTAGCAGGGTTCATATAAGCAGTGGTTCTTACTGAAAAACAGACCCTGGTCTCTGGGGCTCACTTCTTCCTCCGTGTGAATCACTAATAGGAGGGGACCGAAGGCTGAGGCCAGGCCACCTGGAAGCCCACAGCGCTGCTAGTAGCAGCGACAGCAATAATAGAAACTCACTACTGTAAAATCCTCAGTGCGTTTCCATGTGCTTTCCCTGTCATCTAAATGCTTCTCTTCAGCGGCCTAAGGTGGCCCTTCATTTTCTCCCGAGTTCAGGGAAACACCTCCCTTCTTTCAGAATGTGAGAAAAAAATGGGATTTTCCTGGGGCTGAGAGTGGGGATTCCCTTTCCAGAAACGTGCAATTTTTTTCATCCCGCCCACCTGGACTGAAGGCGATCAAAGCGAGGGAGCTGGTGGCATATTGGAACACTCCAAGCACCCTGGCCCCCCTCCTCCCAGAGAAGGGTCTGGAGCCCCGCAATCCGCTAATTAGCTCGCCCCCATTGGTTGTCCCCAAGGCACCCCCGTGCCGTCACTGTGCTATGCTAATGAGGGGGAGTCTCATTGGCTGGGCCTCCAGCTCCAGCTCCGCAGGGAGATTGCGGGGAGAGCCGGGTTGGCCACGTCTGGGGCCGAAACCCACCGCCCCCGACTCCCGCCAGCTCAGGGCTGTGCCGGATGCAAGCCCGCCCGAGGGAACGGTAGCCGGGCGGCTGCCCTCTGGGAGGATGTGGCAACTGCCTTTAAGGAAAGTGCTTCACCGTCAAGCGGCGCTCACTCCCACCCCTCTCCCCTCTTTCTAGGCACCGCGCGTCTTTTTCGGCGAAGTAACTTTTTATACCCGCCTCCCCCTAGTCCTGGGGACCAGAGGCGGTGCCGAGCCTGGGGGCGGTTCCTTGGCAGCGTTGATTCTTGTCAGAGCCAGACTTTTGCTCCTGGGCTGGGTTTGCATCATCCCCATTACACCCTCGGGAAAGAGGAGCCAGCCCCCTTTCAAGCCTTAGCTTCCGGCTCCAAGCCGACCCCCTCCCCCTCCCTGTCCCCTTCCCCTTCTCCCATCCTTCTCTCGGCCACAGCTTCTTGTTAGTCCTCTCCCTTTACTCCGCAATATTTTCTTTCTTTCTCCCTCCTCTCCTCCATTTGTTGTTTAATGTTTCCCACTCTTTGAGGAAGGATGGTTGATTTGGAGAGCGAAGTGCCCCCTCTGCCTCCCAGGTACAGGTTTCGAGATTTGCTGCTAGGGGACCAAGGATGGCAAAACGACGACAGGTAAGTGGTGTGGTGGAGGATTGTTCTGTAAATATTGCTGAAAAAGAGACGGAAATGGGAGGGCCGAAGTGGGGAAAGGAGGGAGAAAAGGAAAACGGAGCCAGAGAGGGAGACTAGGCTGGGGGAGGGAGTAAAAGAGACTCTGATTTGTCTCTCCATTTTGACTCTATAGAACTGTTGCTATAGATAAGGAACTCTTTTTCTTTACACTTTTCTTATTCTTGCAAGGTATTTATTGCATTCATTTGGTGCTTATTCTTTTGTCTATCTGTGCTTTTCTAGGATGTGTATAAGGCTAGTATCAGAGGTACAATACACTCAAATGGTATGCAATATCAGTTCCAAAAAATTTGCATTTTTTCCTTAGGTGTGGTTAATCAAACTCAAAATTGCATGCAAGTTGTTTGAAAAAGCACATTAGAAACTTAAAATCTCCTGAGTCTATTTACTTACTCCTTGTCTGTGTTGTCTTGAGTAGGTATCCACTTGGCACTGGAAATTTTATGCTGTTTAAACATTTTTGAGTTTTAAGTAGACAATTGATTTAAATATGTAACAGGTAGTTAGTGAAAATAACAACCTTTTTAATACAGTATACTCACTCTGAACAGGTAACTCTGACCATTATGAATAATGATGTTTGTATAATATGATACAACCTTTTCATAACTAGTATATTTTTTAACTGAAACAGAATATATGTCTCGAAATTAAAATTAAGTTTCAAAACTAGAATATTTATTGTTAGCAAAATATTGTTCATGTGTTTTATTTATAGCATTACTGCTTTGCACAAACTTCTGAAATTCCTCTGTCTATTTCTGTCTCAAGCACATTTTGTATTTCAGTGAATTTAGTATTTTCTGGAATAGTCATCCCATATATCACATGCCACATTTCTTTGTTTTAAAATAATACATGTATACTAACTAGGTTCTCAACTCAATTGAAATGTTTCATTGAAGTTTAGCTTGGTATTGATGTGCTATTTTAATTATATAAAAGATCCATTATTGGTCCAATCCAAAATCCCCTCCTCATTCACCACTGACCAATACACTCTGTTTCTTTTCTTCACCTTTTCAGCTCCCAATAGCAACTCCTGTCTCTACACACTGAGGATTTTATCTTGAGTATCAGTTATGGGCATCTTGTTTGGTCTCATATTAGTAATTTGAAAGGAGATGGATGCTTTGTAGAGGATATTTTGATTCAATCTCTTTTTTAGGCAAAACCACACATACTGGCTAAAAATTTAAAGAAGTAATACCAATTTCTCAGTATTCTTGTAGAGTGTTTGAGTAAACTGAAGATAAGGAAAATAATTTTTAAGTGAATTTGTAATACAAATTGACATTTAGATAAACTGCATTAGCCTGGTTAAATGGCTTAGTAAGTGTAGCATGGTGTTCCTAGTGACTGAATGTATATTTAGTTCAGGACCTCAGGATCATTATATAGAATAGAAATCCTCTCTGTAGAAAGTGTGAGATAGATTAAACACATAAAGCACATACTTTGGTTATAGTGATGGTATTGTTGTTTGTTTGTTTGTTTTAAATATCATATCTAATATGTTAATTTTCATGTGGTTGCCCTCATTTTTCAAAGGATGCTGCAGAAATATTTTAGTAATTAAGAATTTTGATTAGTTGAACACTGCCTAAATGGATCACTGCCATATTAAAAAAGTTTTGCAGAATGGTTAAAATTTTATGTTATATTAAAAGGTTATGCTAGCCCAACTTTAACTTAAAAAGCAGGCCACATTTACTACTAAAATAAGTTATTAAACATTTAAAACAATCATTCAACCATTTTTAAGGATTTGGCTACTGTTGTGGCTTCATGGAAAACTATTCTTTGGTTTTGGTTCCATTTGTTGTTAATCTTTGAAGGCAAGATACTTGGAATCAGAGAAACCCAGACTTCAGTCCTTGGCTGTTTCCTTCACTAGCTGAGTGGCCTTGGGAAAGTCATTCAGCCATTATGAGATTCAGCAATCTTATTTTTTATAATGGGAATTATACTATCTACCTTGTAAAACTGTGACAAGAGGAAGGATGGAGAGGCACAGAACTAACATTTAGTTGGAACTAAGTACTCCCAAGTTCTTTTAACTGTGCGGTATGTTCTTTCTTAGTTAATCCTCAGACGAACTCTGAATAGCAGGCAATTATGTTAGGCACAAGGAAACTGAAATTTTGGTAAATTAAACACTTGTCTTGGATATTATATCTTATCAGTGTAAAGATGACTCTTCAGTTCAGTTTATTGTTATTCAAATCCCTCAAGAAATTCTTAAGTTCTTTTCACTTAATTTATTTGAACTTAAAAGAATAATTTACAGCACCTAGCACAGTTTAGGTGCTCATTAAATATTAGTCCCTTCTTCACTTCTGATTTGCCATTTGCAATCCTTTTTTTTTCCTTTTCAGACTCCTAAGCTAATATGTGGTAGTAGGTAAAGTCATCTTCCTTGTCTATAATATGGTGACAAATTCCTCTTTGCAATTACGCCTGAATAGCAATCTTATTCTACTCAGTTATCTTCTTGGACTCAATTCCTATAGAGTTGAGGAGGAAGCCCTCTTTCATGTAGGAGTAGGTAGATCACTTCCAGCAACAGATACATTTAGTGCTCTGCCCATATTCTCAAAGCAACTTTCTTTGAACACCTCCTGCATGAGGTTTTCTCCCCCCCACCAACCTCAGGTGCATCCAAGTCCTGCTTGGAGAACAAGCTGGAGTGTCACTGAGTAAACAGGCTGTTTCTGAATCAATACTTTTGCTTCCTTGCTCCTTAGCTTGGATAATTCTGAAGCATATTCTACACTGTGTCCAAAGGGGCTGAGCTCCACTTGCCCGCAGTGATAACTGGCTTAATACTGAAAGCTTTATTGGCTTCTGTCTCTCTTCTCCCCTACTGGTGTTTTATCTGTGATCAATTCCCAAATAAACTGCTTTTGCTGCAATCCTATCTCAAGCTTACCTTCTGGGAGGATCTGAATCAAGATAGCTGTTTTCTGGATCTAGAGAGCCACATCCTTGTAATGATGGGGGAACCGTGTTCCAAATGTAGGAACATAAACACTTTCTACCTTGTTCCTTACTGTAAGAATTTCAAACTCCATCTTAGGTCATAGTTAACTGGCATATGAAAATAAATGAAGCATATGATAGATGCTCAAATGGGTGTTGTTAAAGATGTAATATTGATGGGCCTATTAGGATATAGGAAATGTGTATTCCATACCATAGATTTTCTGTGAATCAACTTTGGATAAGTAGGTCATCTAAATTTATATTGTGCCACCTTTTGTGTAGGTAAAAACACATACACATACACTGGCATAATGTACATGTAATGTATATAGTGTATATGTAACAAATATGCATTGCTTTTGTAATATATGTATTATAAAATATTGTATATTGTGTGCTAAAAATTGTATATTATGTAATGCATCATATATTACAAATATATGTGATGAATAATATACATTATAATATATGTAATGAGTATATGTATGTTTGTATTATCTTAATGCCGTCCTTAGATAATTGCTTCTCACTCATTTGCACTCTGATATCCTTTTCTGAGTAGGACATATGGGAATAGGGTTAGACACAGCAGTGCAGAGAATTTAGCACATGGATAACACTACTTCTGTGAGGCCATGAAATAAATTTGAGTTGCTAAATGAGAATATTGCTTATGTGTAGGGATGTCTTTTGTATATATGATGCACACTTACTTGTGTGACATCCTGAGTAAAAAACAAAAATCTAATTCAAGTGGTTTGTATAATATGTCTTTAATGGCCATTCATTCGTTCAGCTAATATTTGAATGTTTGCTACGTCTCAGGGCCCCATTAGGTTAGGTTTTGGGACAAATACGGAAAGGAATATGAAATAGTGCTCGGTCTGGAGGGGGTCACAGATATGATAAGAAGTTAATTCACCCCAGAATATTGACAGTATTGCTTATGTTATGATGATGTCCTTATAGAATTTCCATTTTAAGACTGTCAAGAAGATTCTGCACCATTTGTAGAAAGGATATTCAGCATTTGCTGGAAAATAAAGTAGTTGAAATGACATATTAGAGATGGCTCAAGGCATTCAACATTCAATATTCAACTTCTGGCACCAAGCCATCTTCCTGCCTCGGACTCCCAAAGTGCTGGGATTATAGGTGTGAGCCACTGCTCCAAGCCTGTTTTCTGTTTTAATATTTCTATGATTCACAAAGCAGTAAAGATTTAGAATAATCTCCTGCAGTTAAAGATTGATAAGTTACAAGTTTTAAAAGTCATCAACCAGTTATACAAGCCTTCTCCTGTTTCATCATGATTTAGTAATTTTAAACTTTGGAACACAACACACTTAATGTGAATAAATTGTCATAATTCCAATTACTGTTAATGGAAAATCCTCAGTTGTAGCCATAGAAGAGAAGGTCATTTATTTAATTAAGACCATTCTAGTTTTCGAAAATCAGGTCATTTGTTTCAAATCCAATAATTTCATGTATACCTTTTGTATTTTATAGGTGGCCTTTAGAAGTAATTCAAGGAAGTCAACTAATGCATTGTAGTTGTTAAAACATTAAAGGATTTGAACACAGTACAAGTCAATCCATTAACAGTTTAAGAGGTATTTATAAAAATAGGGAAATATTTCAACAGCATTTGGAATATGTGTAATTTTAGATATACACTGCAAAATATATTGCTTTACATAATCAAATTCAATTGTGAGAATGGGTTTTGTATTGACATATTAAATATTTTATAAATTACCAATTTTATCTCCCATAATAAATTATATATTGTTTTGAAAAGCAGCCATTTATTATAAAATATTTATTCTAAATTTTAAGTTCAGGTTAGTAAAGACAATTTTAAATTTTTGAGTGCCATTAAAATGAATGACATTATTTTTATTCTTTAATCAGATAGTGGCATCAGCTATGCATATACAATATCTACAAAAAGGATTTAAGCATTTACTTTAGAAAGAGACTTTAGACAATCCTGTTTCTTATCAATATCGACTTTATTAAGAAAAATATCCACAAATAAGGCAATAGAAAATTAGAAACTTAAACAGGTAATGGTATAAAAAAATAGACTTTGGGCCGGGCGCGGTGGCTCACGCCTGTAATCCCAGCACTTTGGGAGGCCAAGGCTGGCAGATCACAAGGTCAGGAGATCGAGATCATCCTGGCTAACACAGTGAAACCCTGTCTCTACTAAAAAATACAAAAAATTAGCCGGGTGAGGTGGCGGGCGCCTGTAGTCCCAGCTACTGGGGAGGCTGAGGCAGGAGAATGGCGTGAACTCCAGGGGGCGGAGCCTGCAGTGAGCCAAGATCGCGCCACTGCACTCCAGCCTGGGTGACAGCAAGACTCTGTCTCAAAAAAAAAAAAAAAAAAAATAGACTTTGAATATATATAGTGTAATACGTAAAATGCAGAGAAAAATGTATTATTTAATAATTATTGTTTTTCAATCACTACTAAGAATTCAGACATCAATATTTTATATAAAACACACAAGGTTCTTTTCTTTTAACCAATTCTTATAAATAAAATTGAAATGTGACTTTTCGAATTACTGATACTTTATTTTTAAAGTTTGATTTAATTTAACAGCTATCATATACCCACTTTCTGTATTTGGTTATGTATTAGTAGTACTTCTGTGAGTGACTTAATCATTTCCCCGGGGCTACACTGAATACTGTCACATTCGGTATTATGTTCTGATATCTGAATTTCGTGGGGACACCAACATTAAGATCATAGCAATTGATCCTTTTGTTATTGATGGTTCATCTGTTTTTATTAGAGTATTTATGTATTGCCTATGTCATATTATTTATTATGTACCATGCTTGTCTGTTATCTTTAGAAAATAAAGCAAAAAGCAATATTTTTTACAGTGAAATGGTAACCAGTTGCTTTATATACTTATAATTTGAAATTAAGTTCACTTGGCCTTTCTCTGAGCAATATTTAATGTTGAGCAGTATCCTTCATCAAGATGTCTTTTTCTGAGTTTTAAATTTGGAATTAAAATTTTCTCTGCAAAAGCAATCAAAACAATAAATAATTATCCAGAAAGACAGTTATTTTTAATCTTTCACAATCCTTGTTTGGATATGGGATTTTTTTAATGGGTCATAGAAAAAAAATCCTTTTCACAGGATCTTAATCATTAGCAATTGAGTTGTAATTTAAGTAACAGACATCTATCTAAACATTGTGAGATAGTAAATAGGATAAACTGTGTCCACACTGGTAACAATATATTGTAGTCATCTGCTCAACTTCTTTTTGAAATTAGGATGGATATGAATGTCAGACATATTACCAAAGAAATAAGACTTTTAGATAAAATATTTAGGAACAAAAATGCAGTATGGGGCAATTTGTCTTTTACATTGTTTTGTAATCTTATGTGGCAATTCTAAAAAAAAGAAGTAGGCTAACATAAAGGGTCAGAGAATTGGTAAGATGGCTATAAAATTGGTGAAACACCATCATAACAAGTGGATTAAAATAATCACTGTATCAGTAGAGCCAATTCTGTTTTTGCTAAATAACATCTCCCTACAGAAACTTCTGACAGTTGTGGATATATTGGTCTTTATCATTTCAAAATTTAAATGATAGCCTGCAGAAACATTTAATAGCATTGGCATCATTCTTTCACAGACATTAAACACCCTACTAATTATCAAGAAGCACACTAAACTCTAGGGATAAAATTGTGAGCAAAATAGACCTAGTTCAGACGTAAATGATTTTACAGTAGTGGAAACCGCTATTAGATTTAAAAATACATACACAAACTTAATTACAGTTGTGCTAGGCTATAAAGGAGAATTGCACAATGTTATGAGAGAGCATGATTGAAGATGAGCCTAGTCTGGCAGATGAAACAGTGGTCTGGGGGAAAGTTTCCAAAGAAATCTGTGTTGAAATCGAGGTCTAAGGATGAGAAGATGTTGGTAGATTAAATGGGAAAAGAATATTTCAGGCTAAGGAGCAGCTTGCCTAAAAGGCCACTGTCAGGAGAGAGCAAGGCATTTTCAAGGAACTGAGGAGAGTCAGAGGCATGTGGAAGTATGGGTCTGGAGTTCAAGAGACCAAACTAGGCTTTACATGTGGCTTGTTACTGAAGCTATCCATAGCTACGGAGAAAATCACTTTTAGAAGAGAAGGGTGGGCCTGGAGCACTGACACAATTTCATACTCAGTACAAAGTCAAAATTGGTTGGGTGAGGTTGTAGATGGTAGGATACAAGTGAAGGTGGGGGACTTTAAGTCCCTTCTCATCTTGAGATTTCTGCCTATGTAGAGCAGAGATGGATAAGCAAGGCCAGAAACTTCTTTAGAAGTAGAAGTGCTGGTGGTATGTGAAATTTTGAAGGTATCAGCAAATGACCAAACTTTATGAATAAACAAATTGTCAATATTGAGCATAGAGACTGTTTTACTCTTGCAATTAAATAAAATATAGAACACTGTTAATCTGTCAAACATGCAGTGTGATCCATATCAAGTATGGATATCTAATATACATGTATTTCTACTGTTGTGCTCCATAACATAGAAACCAAGAAATTCACCACACATCATAACCATGTTTTACTTCGTCAAACTGCATCATTAGTTTTTTGTTGCCTAAAGCAATCACTGATAGTGACAACTTTTCTGATATTATGTGTTTTGTCACTGTAGTTTTCTTAATTAAACGCTCATGTAATAAAAACAAAAACTTTGTGCTCTTAGGAGCTGAGGTTCCTTTGCATGCCTTGCAGCCAACCACCTCCATCTCTCCAGCTTACAGCTTTGTTTAAGTGTATTTGGCCTCACAATTTGTCCCAGCAAATTGGGTATTGGAGGACCCTAAGCCACTGGGATATTTCATTGCGTACCTCTCATGGAGAAGAGTGATCATGTACATGCTTGCAGCAGGTGAATAGAAAATTAGACTCCATGGAGGCCAGAAAACACTGTGAAATGACGTTGGATTCTCTGTAGCTGGTCGTATAAAAGCAGAGGAGTGAATTAGAAATTTCTGACCCTGACTCCTAAATAACTAGGTACAACTAGAACAAGCTGACTCATACATAAAGTCTTAGATGTAGTATAATTTCAGATTAAGGAGGAACCATTGCATATACTTGAAAAAATAAATCATTAATGTAAATGAAATAAATTAGTTCAGTGATATTAGACTTATTTGTCTCTCTTGACTGGGAAGTGGAGATGGCTTTGGAGTTTGGAGGTAAAGAGTTGAGAACCTGGAAAGCCCTAGTTGCCTGAAAGAAATAGAGAAAAATATGCTCTTGGATGTGAGGCAGAAGATAATCAGCAAAAGAGGGAGACTAAGGACAGTGAGACTTCTCTCCACAATTTTGCCTTAGATTGAACGTATTTATCTTAGTCTTTTCTGAAAAATAGAAGCAGTGAAGGAAAACAGAAACAGAACCCAATTGTCAAGCATGGCTGATGTGTAGGGAACAATCGGACAATCGCCTGGCAGCACATCTCCAACCCTTTGACCTCTTTCCTCTTTAGAGTCTTAGGTGTACCTCTCTTCCAATCAGTGCTTTAGTAGTCTTAGCACTACTGCAATTTTACGCCACAGCTTTAAAGGGTGAGAATCATACCCCTCTGTGTATGCATTCCTTGAATTCAGAGTTGTATTACTTCCAATTTTCACAGTATGTAAATATGGGTAAGAAATGGACTTTGCATATAAAGCCAGAAAACAGTAAATCTAAGAAACAGTGAACTGTTTGTTCTTGGCTTTCTTGCACTGGACTTACACAGAATCATAATGATGAATTGTTATTACAAGGGCACACTTAGCCATCTTGTAAATCACTGTGTGAATAGGGATAAAAGTGGATTAACACATTTCGACCTCATTTAACTCCCTGTGGGAAAACTTGTAGATTGTCCACATATTATAAACAACTAGTTGTTAACAACAGGGGCCAGATGTCTAGTTTAATAATGGACAGCCTGCTGTCTCAAGTCTGTCAAAAACTGAAATACTACTCTGTCCCCTAAGGATCAGATAGGGTGATCAGCAAGCTGCACAGGTTCCATTAAGGAGTGATGGTAATGACTTCTGTCACTGCCACACCATGTGGTGATTACATTGGCAAATTATAGATGGAAGCTGTCAATGTTTTGTTTCTATTTCTTACCTTTCTCTGCTCAAAAGAGTTTATGTGCTATTTCATCCGTTTCCAATAAAAATGCAGAAGATAAGGTGAAAATGTGTGATAATATTTAATATAGTATTTATCATAACATCAGATAACATTTACCAACTACTTAGCATGTGTCAAACATTTTTCTAAGCATGTTACATGTATTACCTTATTTAATCTTTATACCAATTCTGAGAAATTCTGTTATTTTTCCCATTTTACAAATGAATCAACCAAGGTACAGAAATATATCACTTGTTCGAAGTCACATAACCTGTAAGAGGTAACTAGAATCTAATTATTATGCCTATTCACTATGTTTACAACATACACAAATGTGATTTAATGCTATTTAAATAATAGGAAGAACAACATTCAAACAAATTTAAAGGCTTTTGAAGTCAGAAAAATCATACAGTTGTTGCATCCCTGTAGGCCAGTGTTATAGTGACTTGATTAAAATAAGTGTTAGGGAATTTTTGAAGTTGGTCATACTTTCTGAAAGAAAAACCCCTTTTGCCTCTAGATGTAGAGCATGGTTCTTTTGACAGTCTGGAGAAAGTAGAATGAAATGGAAAATTAGCAAAACAAAGTAAGGCAATGGTTTTATTTGTGTGTGTATGGGGGTATAGATTATTATTGATTGATTGACTGAAATAGGGTAAAGGTAGTTAGTATCCCAGGAACAAAATAAAAACAGTATCCCAGGAACAAAATAAAAACAGCAGAATGGATAATATGAAAAAGCAAGTGAATAATAAATGAATCATGAGCATATATCAATCAAAAAGGCATCATGTAAGATCAAATTGTTAACTTACTAAGACATTTTAAAATGTCCACTTTGAATGCTTTGGCCAGGGTCATCCATTTATTTGCTACTTTAGTTAATCCACAATTATTATTTTTTGTAGCTAGGTGTTTTTATTTTTCAATATTTTTCTCAGTAGGACTTTAAGATTTCCTGTTTATGCTTCTATCTCCTGAAGTATTTGTATCAGTGTGAAATTGATTTTTTTCTCAACACTGTACTGGGATAATGAAAACACTATGCAGGGATGTTATGAAATTTAGATATCATAAGGTGAAGTTACTTGATTTAGGGCTTAACACTTGGGCCTACTTATTAGTATGTTTTGCCTGTTCTAAAGATTTGTAGTGGTTCACAGAAATTCATGCAATAGCATAGAATAAATAGAAAGTACAACAGAATGAAAAGATAATAAGGAAAAAACCAAGTTAGGAGTATGTAGGTACATAGTATGACTTCCATCAATTTGTATGTATTTACTGGAGATGGGTTGCAAAATTAGCCAGAGCAAAGATAAGGGCATGATCAGTTGCATAAGACGAGAAATGAACGAGTAGTTCAGAAGAAACACAGCTTTCCTTGGGGCTCAAATTTAAAGGAAATTTATCCTGTGGATCTTTGATTAGTGTACAGTATTCTTATCCACTCTCCTATCATAAAATAGCAAGTTTCGTAAGACTCATAACATTCTCACTCCCTGGTGCTGATATAACTAGAGAGAATTGTTCTTTTAAAGTAGATCTACAGGACACACCCAGTACTGTATTTCGGGTACATCCTATAGGAAAAAAAAATTATGTGAGGCTACAGATTGATTGTATTATTGATATATTGTGTACAGTGTACACTGCTTAGTCTTGCATGTAATCTTCCTTAAAAACCTTTTTTTTTGGTGTAGGTGGCTTTGATTAATAATAAAGGATGCAAAGAGATTGAAGTTACATTCTTTGTTGAGAACCTGATATGTAAATGTAGTCAATAGATACTATCATAGAATGGCTGTCCTTTGATGGAGAACATACTAGGATTCTAACCAAAACACAAACCTGAATTATGTTTACTCTCTCCTCTTTACCTATATTGGACTAATTACTTATTGTCTTTTTCCACAAGTGCCCAAAGTAAATATACAATTTAATGTTCTATTAAGACTTTGTAAAGACTTGGTGGGGTGGCTCATGCCTATAATCTCAGCACTCTGGGAAGCCAAGGCAGGCTGATTTCTTGAGCCCAGGTTCTAGATCAGCCTGGGAAAAATGGCAAAACTCCATCACTACAAAAAGTACAAAAAATTAGCCAGGTGTGTTGGTGTGTGCTGTAATCCCAGCTACTCGGGAGGCTGAGGTAGGAGGATCGCTTCAGCTTGGGAGGTCGAGGCTGCAGTGAACCGTGATCACATGATTGCATGCCAGCATGACATCCTGTCTCAAACAAACAAAATAAATAATTAAAAAATAAAGGCTTTGTAAGAATCCTGGATTTGGTTATTAATATAGCCGTATACAGCCAGCCTTCTCATATCCATGGGTTTTGCTTCTGTGGATTTAACCAATCATGGAGGGAAATTATTTTTAAAAAACAAATAATCCCATCAAAAAGTGGGCAAAGGACATGAATAGACAAGTCTCAAAACAAGATGCACAAATAGCCAGCAAACATGAAAAAATGCTCAACATTACTAATTATCAGGGAAATGCAAATTAAAACCACAATGTGATATCACCTCACTCCCACAAGAATGGCCATGATTATGAAGTCAAAAAACAATAAATGTTGGCGTGGATGTGGTGAAAAGGGAACACTTTTACATTGCTGGTGGAAATGTAAATTAGTACAACCACTGTGGAAAACAGTGTGGAGATTCCTTGAAAAACTAAAAGTTGTACTACCATTTGATCTAGCAATCCCACGACTGGGTACCTACTCAAAGGAAAAGAAGTCACTATGTGTGTGAAAACGACACATGCACATGCATATTTATAGCAGCATTACTTGTAATTGCAAATATATGGAACTGATCTAAGTGCCCATCAACCAACAACTGGATAAAGAAAATGTGATATATATATATATATTCACCATGGAATACAACTCAGCCATAACAAGGAACAAAATAATGTCTTTTGGAGCAACTTGGATGGAGCTGGAGGCCATTATTCTAAGTGAAGTAACTCAGGAATGGAAAACCAAACATCATGTGTTCTCACTTGTAAGTGGAAGCTAATCTATGAGGATGCAAAGGCCTAAGAGTGATATAATGGACTTTGGAGACTTGGGGGGAAGGTTGGGAGGAAGTGTGAGGGATAAAAGACTATATATTGTGTACAGCATACACTGCTCAGGTGATGGGTGCACTAAAATCTCAGAAATCACCACTAAAACACTTATCCACATAACCAAAAACCACCTGTGCCCCCAAAACTATTGAAATAAAATAAAAATTAAAAGCCTACTACAAAAAATACAAATGAAAAGCCAGTACAGTATTACAATTATTTATGTGGCATTTACATTGTACTAGTTATTATAAGTAATCTAGATTTATACTTGATGGGAGGGTATGATTAGGTTATGTGCAAACGTTATGTCATTTATATCAGAGACTTGAGCATTTGTGGATTTTAGTATCCCCAGAGGTCCTGGAACCAATCCCCTCTAGATAACAAGGGATGACTATTTATATGTACATAGATAGAGATATATATAAAGCACATGACTATTATAACCAACTTCTGGTTGCTAAGTAATTCATATTATATGAATAACCTCAAACTAGTGCAGCTTTTTAATTTGTCTATCACCATTATTATCACTATAATTATTTCAATTATAGTGAATTAATATTAATTCATTAATATCAATTAATTCATCAATATCAATATAATTATTTCAATTCTCCATTTCAAAAACTTACACTAGATTTGTACTATTTTTTCAAATTCCTCCTCAATTAGGTATTGAGCTCCGCCTATTGTTTCTTGGTACAGTTTCATCCTATCTTATTTAAATTACTACAGCACTTGCCAGCATAGCTTCTGTTTTATGCACCCTATCTCCAATAATCTTCAATGCTTAACTCGAGCCTCAGTCAACCTATGCATTTTCATCATAGTCTTCTTAAACATGATTTTACCGTATCATATTCACATTTAAAAACCTATGGTATGTCATTAATGCTATTATTTGAAATTTAAACTGCTGACCCAACATTCAAAGCTCTTTATTAATTGACTTTTCTTCCTAAAATCCTTTTTGAAATTTCATCTGTGTATTTATTCACAGAAATCATCCCTCTTTTCACAAGCTGATGTCTCCTTTAGTGCCTTTGCTTGTGTCATACCATGATCTGAGGCTGTCTGATATCATGTCACCCCCTTTTTCATTACCAGACTCTAAATTGGATGCAGTGCCAGAGTTATTAATGACATTTTGAAAACACTCTGATAACTCTATATATTCTACATGCCATTATTTTGTTTTATAATTATGCTTATATTTTTGAAGGTATAACATAACTTTCTAGAGGTAAAGCCATGTCTTTAATTCGTTTTGGATCCTCCTACATTATTTAACACAAGTAGTCCATACAAAGGCTCCAAGAATTTTAGTTCTGTAGTATAAAGAAGATATTGCCAAAAGAAAAAGAAATAAGTCACAGCTATGAATATATAGGCCACCACATATATACATATGTACATTATTATAATAAAAATGAGTCATTTGAATTAAAATTCTGATCCCCCTTAGAAACAAAATAGTTTTTAATGTTCATTCTAAGCCTAGGTATTGTAGTTTAAGGTATTTGACTTGAAAATGTCTTTTCCACATCTAATTTAATATTCACAAGGAGCTTTTCTGTGGAAATAGCAAAGCAGAATGTGCTTCAGTCCATAATTCATACTGCGACAGTTCAAATGACTGTTAAAGTGAATTCTGAAATTTACATAGGGAACTGCTCAGTGAAAACCATCAATCTGCTTGACAGCCAGCAGTGCCATTGTCCAAGGGACATGTGGAGGTGTTGTAAATGATCAACTCCATCTCATACTCACATAGGTAGTGGTAGTAATACAGAATTGAGATGAACAGTATTGAATTCTTGTGTGTGTGTGTGTGTGTGTGTGTGTGTGTGTGTGTTGGTCTTCTGTAAAAATCTTTTTCTTTTCCTTATTGAGAAACCGTGCTTATAATAGTTTAGGGTCTGTTTAGTTTTGCAGTGTTAGTATGAATAAAGAATGATTTTCTTGAAGAATAAAAAGTATGTGAAATACATCTGTGACCATTATCTAAACAACATGTTCTAAGAATTCAAATAGAAGGTACGCTATTCAAAAATATGTACATTCCTATTATTATATGTGTACAAAGTCACATCTTTTGTGGGTTTTTTTTTGTTAAATGGAGTGACTAGTTTTTTAAATTTTTAATTTTTGTGGGTACATGGTAGGTGTATATATTTTGGGTGTACATGAGATGTTTGGATACAGGCATGCAATGTGTGATAATCACATCATGGAAAATGGGATATCCATCCCCCCAAGCATTTATCCTTTGTGTTACAAAAAATCCAGTTATACTCTTTTAGTTATTTTTGAAACCAATCCCACTGCTGGGTATCTACCCAGAGGAAGAGAAGTCATTATACAAAACAATACTTGCACATGCATGTTCATAGAAGCACAATTCACAATTGAAAAAATTTGGAATCAGTCCAAATGCCCTTCAATCAATGAGTGGATAAAGAAAAAAATAAAAATATATATATATGCACATATATACATATGCATATATATACACACATATATACATATGATGGAATACTACTCGGCCATAAAAAGGAATGAATTAATGGCATTTGCAGCAACCTGGATGGAATTGGAGAATATTATTCTAAGTGAAGTAACTCCGGAATGGAAAACCAAATATCATATGATCTCACTCATAAGTGGAAGCTAAGCTATGAGGGTGCAAAGGCATAAAAATGATACAACGGACTTTGGGGACTAGGCAGGAAAGGGCAGGAGGGGGGTGAGGGATAAAAGACTACAATGTGTTCAGTGTATACTACTTGGGTGATGGGTGCACCAAAATCTTACAAATCACCACTAAAGAACTTACTCATGTAACCAAATACTACCTGTTCCCCCCACATTTTATGGAAATAAAAAATTATTTTATTAAATTAATTTATTAAATTTTCTTTAAAATTTTTTATTAAATTTAATAGAAATTATTTTTTATTTTATAGAAATAAAAAATAAATAAAAAATTAAAATACATAAAAGTAAAAGTACATTTAAATTATTATTGACTATAGACTCCCTCTTGTGTTATCAAATACTAGGTCTTATTCATTCTTTCTGATTATATATATGTATATATATTTATATATGTGCATATACATACATATATAATCAGATACATATATGTATATATATTTATATATGTGCATATACATACATATATAATCAGATACATATATGTATATACACATATATATGTATTTCTAACTATATATATGGTTAGAAAGCATTTGATAGCACATATATTAATATATAACTTTCTAACTATAAAATTATAACTAAATAAATACATTTATATATTTACATAGTTATATATTAATATATTTATATATAGTTAGAAAGTTATACATTAATATATGTGCTATAAATATAAATATATAAATATATAGTTAGAATGAATAAGATTATATATATATATATATTTCTTTTTTATCTTTGGTACCCATTAACCATCCCCATCTCCTCTTCCAACACCCCCACACTATCCTCCCAGCCTTTATTAAACATTCTTCTACTTTCTGTCTCCATGACTTCAATTGTTTTGATTTTTAGATCCCACAAATAAGTGAAAACATGTCATGTCTGACTTATTTTATTTAACATAATGACCTCCATTTTCATCCATGTTATTGCAAATGACAGAATCTCATTCTTTTTTATGGCTGAATAGTACACCATTGTGTATATGTACCACATTTTCTTTATCCATTCATCTGTTGATGGACACAGGTTGCTTCCAAATCTTGTGCTGCAACAAACATAGGTGTGAAGAGCACTTTTGATTTACTTCCCTCTTCTTTGTAGTGCCAGAAAGAATTTTGTAATACATCTTTTTACACTTGAAGCTTTACTACCACATGGAAGATACGAAAGAAATTCTAATACTTACAGAAACATATAATTAAATGTGTGCCTATAAACACTAATTAAAATTTTTATTATCAAGTTGCTCTGACTTACTGATTCCATTTTTCCTACAACATATTTCATGTAATATCTCATTCTAGTAAACTTTTATAATGAAGCCAGGGTCAGCTCCTCTGTGCATCCCAAATTATGTTCAAATTTAACTTAATCTTGCTACCTTATGAGGTGGGATAATGCATAAGAAGTACTTGAAGGATATGATCCCACGCTTACAGTATCCTTGACCCTTATATTGTGCTGGAGAGATAAGACATACAAAATAACTATTATATAAGTTAGAATTTGGTATAAAGGATTGTACTATGAGAGCATTGGAGCTTTGCATTCTTGGAATATTGTAGGTCAGTCCACATTGCCCTGTAATATGTTGATTAATGAGTCTTCAGAATGCAAAGCTTCTTTTAACAAAGCCATCATTTCATCATATAGGTGCTGAGGAAGTCTTGGTATTTTTGGTGTTATATGACAAGTGTGTTAGTCTGTTTGCATTGCTCTAAACGGATACCTCAGGTTGGGTAATTTATAAAGAGATTAATTTTGGCTCACAGTTCTTCAGGCTGTACAAGCATGGCACCAGCATCATTTTTCTGGTGAGGGCCTCAGGAAGCTTCCACTTATTGTGGAAGTTGTAAGGGGGGAGCTCGCATGTCACACAGCAAGAGAGGGAGCAAGAGAGAAAGGAGGTGCCAGGCTTCTTCAAACAACCAACTCTTGTGAACGCAGAGTGAGAACTCACTCATTGCAGTGAGGACTGCATCACATCATTCATGAAGGATCTGCCCTCATGACCCAAACACCTCCCCTTAGCCCCACCTTCAACATTGGGGATCATTCTCTTTCTCTCTTTTTTTGTGTGTTTGTGTGATTCTCATGCCTCAACCTCTCGAGTAGCTGGGAGTACAGGTGCATGCCACTACACCTGGCTAATTTTTGTGTCTTTTTGTAGAGACAGGGTTTCACCATGTTGCCCAGGCTGGTCTTGAATTCCTGGCCTCAAGTGATCCACCCACCTCCTCCTCCCAAAGTACTGGGATTACAGGCATGAGCCACTGCACTCGGCCTGAGATCTCTTTTCAACATGAGATTTGAGGTGGTGTAACATCTCAACCATATCAATAAGGAAGAGAATATACCTATAAGATGTGGTTGAGATGAACTCGATTTTACTGCCAAGTAACGTGAAAATATCTTTGTTTTACTTAAAATTTTAAAGTACATCAACCTTCAGGATTTTGTGAGTGATGGAGCCCTTGCCCACCCCAACCTCCTCACCAAAAAGTCATTTTCACCTGGAGGAGCATGTCCTTCATTATCTGGAAGGGCAGTGAAGAAGAGAATGAGGCTAGTGCCAGGGTCTGGGAGGAAGCAGGAAAGCAAGGCTCTGGAGGAAGAGTGCGGGCTTGGGGCTGTCACCTGAAACCCGTCCTCCATTGCAGTGACCATTATACTATTTCTCTTTTTTATAACAAGCCATCTCATAATTAGAATCTGTCCTGCTTGTTAACAAATATTATCTGTCAGTGGCTGGCATCTGTTGATCACTTGTGGCAGATGTGGGATTTTTATACAGTTCTTTTTACACTCACCTTTTTGTATTTTTGCTCATTTGGCATATTTTAAATGCCTTGTGTGAAGAAGAGCTATACTCGGTCAAAAGTGTGGGAAAAGTAAAGATTGACAAGTAGCATACTTGGCTTTATTCCTTTCAATGTCTGTTTTAACATTTTGGTGATTTCCCAAAGACTAGAGGGTCACAGTGTGTTTACTTTGCATTTTTTTTTATTTGTATAAATTTAATGGATACAAGTGCAGTTTTGTTACGGGGATACACTATGTAGTGGTAAAGTCTTGGCTTTTAGTGTAGCTAAAACCTGTATATTGTATATTGTACTCTACACACTATTTTTAAAACAACAATGACTACAAAAATATATTCTCTGGTGTTGGAATGAAAAAAGCAAGAGGAAAGTCAGAGTCACTTTGTTTAAAAAGTAGCATTTAGAAGGTTTAGGAGTACACTGTAGGTAATGCTGAGTAAAAATTGATTTAGAAATCTATATGCATAAATTAAAAAACCCTTTTAATGAAATGGGATGAGTATGATAGACTGTAGGTTCAAAAACTGACAGAATGAATGAAAGGGACGATTCAGTGTATTTAAAACACCTACAGAGAGCCAAGAATATCAAGAATGTGGAACAGTAGTCACATATAATCAGAGTTAGTGAATAAATGTCACAAATACACATACTCATGTTGTATACTTTTATAAGAAAGGGAGCAATTTATTAGATTGATTATGAAGGGGCTGGTCTCAGAGGGATTGGTTTTTGGTTTGGTAAATTCCCCAAAGAGAGACGGTTTCAGAATGGAAATATGAGGAAAAATGTTATGCTTAAACTTAGAAAATTTATTTGCTAATAAACTATTCAAATAATTTTATTATTTTATTTAAAAAATACATTTTTGACGTTTAATGCCAACACCTCTAGACTACAAATACTATGTTAAATTCTTTCAAGAACATTAAAAAATGTAAAGTTGGTACATTTTAATGTATAGAATTTTTAAAAGAAGAACATGTAAAATACTTTGACTATTCACGCGTGCACACATACACACACACACACTTTTTTTATATATAGTGACCTTAAGGATTATGTTTATACAAGTGGAGTTATACCATAGAAGATATTGTTGTATCAACTGATGTTCTCACTTAACATATTGTTACATAAACCTACTTAAATCCATTGTTTTGTGACATGTATTTCTAAGTAGAGTCCTAAACAAGATTACTTTTGATAGTATAATATTCTATAATATGAATATATCGTGTTTATTTAATTAGGTGTTGTTAGATATTTAGGTTGCTTTCATGTTGATATTTTACATTCTTGTCTTTCAATATTTATAGGCTTTTTGGAGGCTTCACTGATGATTTTACTAAAATAAATTCTTAAATATGAAATTACCCTGTTGAGGAATAAGAGTATGAGTATTTATATTTTATGGTGTTTAATGCATACTTCCATATCATACCCTAGAAATATGATTTCGTTCTTATACACAATTAGTAGTCTATATATTATTGTTCCTTGGTAAAAATTAGTTGCTGTCCATAACTATACAACTTCTATAAATCATTGTAAAATATAAATCTCTAACATGACTGATTAGAAAACACTATGTTAATCCTTTTTACTTTCTGGGTATACTATTGTATCATTGTAGATTTGTGTCATTGGCAAGACAAAGGCAAACACAGACATTTACACAGCTTATGTATTAAGAATAACAATAAAAGTGACTGCTTTTTAAAAATCTCAACAGAATGTTTGCAATAAGACAGTTTTTGTTTTGCTAACAAAATCTTTGTTTTGCTATGTGTTAGTAAGGAAAGTAAAGGAAACAGATTAATAAATCACACTTTGACATTGCCTTCTTGGAGAAGCTAATGATAAAAATAGATAATATCATGTTTTCATTATTTTAAGTAAATCATCACATTTGTGGTGTACTGCACCTGAGGCATTGGGGCAACAGCTTTTGCTTTCTTTAAACGTTTGTTTTTCTGTTTTTTTTTTTTTTTTTTCCATCTATTTAATCCACATTCAGTGCTACAGAATATCACTTTTCAGTCAGATATTACGAGTCAAATGTTGATGTACTGCCAATGCTACTAATACCATGTTCAAATAACCTGCAGAAGTTGAACTGCAAGATTTAAGATATTCAAAAGCCACTCCCTCTTGAAATAGCAGTTCAGGTTAATAATAAAAGAGAATTTGCCCCTTTCTTTGCCTCAGCTGATAGAAAAGGTGTTTTAAAGTATTGATTATGATTATTGTAATTTTTCCACACTATCTTATCAAGGCAAGAACCAGGCATGCATTGACCCAGCGAGTGCTACCATTTTTGAAAAGATGAATGAATTTTTCTCTCAAACTAATTAGATATTTGGGAGCAGTGGAGCATGTCAGTATATAAGCAGGATAATTTGAACTGTCTTAATTTTGCAGTGGACTTTTATTTTACTTTTCATCATGTTACCCCTACCCATGCCATTGCGTAGTCAATTTAATTCTAAAAGCAAATATCAAAGAGTTTGGGTTACATACTCTATGGGTTATTTTTGATACTTGTTTTCATTAAAACAGAAGATTTAAGTTTAAATGGAAAGTAATTTTTTGTCTGTTGAGTACTTACATAAAAATGTCTATAAATTATTGTAATCAAAGCCTACAAAGCTAAATCTTATAGCTTTATATCTAAATCAAGACTGAAATTAAGGCATGATACACAGCAATCTGAAAAATTATATGGAATGTTAATAAATGATAATTATTTTGCGAATTCTGATATGATTATTATGGTAGCAATTAAATAATATAAGGTAAAGGTTGTATGCTTCTTTAATGTCAGTATATTAGAGCTGTTGAGGGCATAAAATCTTAACTAACTCTTTCTGATGAGTTTGGTCCCTCTTCCAGCATTTAGTAACTGTATGGTCTTGGGCAATTATGTAATCTCTCTAGTTGTCAGTGCTCTCATCTGCAAAATGAGGATAATGATTTTACTGCTGTTGGTAGGTAATACATAATTTATGAAAATTCCTTAGCTCAGTGCTGGGTAATAATTACTGCTAAATGATACCTTCTTAGTCTTTAGAAGTCATCAATATGTTGTTATTTGATATTTTCGGATTTAGAAAAAATTTTTTTGAAAACACATAAAGTGTATAAATTGCCAGTTCTTGTCAAAATTTTATTCGAATTTTTTCCATGATTTGAATATTTTCTATATTTCATTAAGTTGCTTTGAGGAAAGTAGAATCATCACAGCAGAAGTTTATTGCTGTTCATGTTTCATAAACTCAGTCCATTTGAATGATATTATACTAATTGAATTTTAGAGAGTCAAGCTTCAAGTCAAATATTTTTTCTCTCATTCTTGTGGAAAACAAGAGTTCTGTTCTCCTATTAGCACTTATTAGATACTGTGATTATTATTCAATGTGGACACATTTTATCAATAAAATAAGAGCTCAGGGGAGGAACATGAAGAATATATAGTTTGTAATAGTAAGATATGGTGGAAGAGATTTTAAATTGTACCACTTACAGTTGTTGTTGTTTTTTTTTAATCCTCTTGATTTTAATATTAGTAGCCTCTAAATTATTTGCCTCTGACTATTTCTTTCTACTTGTCTTCCTGAAAACTCATGTTTCATAGTAGAAAAGGTGGTTTGATATTGGCTTTTCCAATAGCAGAGTAAGAAAGTGACTCAATGATAAATCAGGTACTCTTATTAATGATAACAGAAACGAATAATAATGCATGTAAGAATTCTTGTTCTTCTAGCAGCAGGGGATGTCTAGATTATCAATTGACTAGTATCAAACAAATTTGCCCCAAAATGATTGAATTCTTAATAATATTACTGATAGTTTTAAAATTTTAAATCAAGAGTTTAAAAACCCCGTGAGATTGTAAATAAAACAACAAAATGGGGAATTTAGTAGCAAGAAAAGAAGTGAAGGACTTGATTAATCTGCTAATTCTATGTATATTAATTAATTAATTAATTTCCTTATTTTGAAACAGAGTCTCACTCTATTACCCAGGTTGGAGTGTAGCAGCAGAATCTCAGCTCAATGCAATCTGTGCCACTGGGGCTGAAGTGATCCTCCTGTCTCAGCCTCCTGAGTAGCTGGGACCACAGGCACTCGCCACTATGCCTGGATAATTTTTTGTATTTTTTAAAATAGAGATGGGGTTTTGCCATGTTGTGCGGGCTGGTTTCAAACTCCTGAGTTAAAGGAGCTCAAGAGATCTGCCACTTTGGCCTCCTAAAGTTCTGGGATTACAGGCATGGGTCATCATGCTTGGCCTACTAATTATATAATTAAGAGTTCAATAGAGTTGAGATTTATGTGCATTTAATAAAAAAAGTTTCATTTATGTTTATTGCCCCTATAAAATGTAACTGATGGGCTATAAAAACTAAAGTAGTTGAAAGTATAAGTGTATCTAAAGTTTTAAATCCTGTACTTCTAGATGAGCTATTCCATTTTCAGTTTATGAATTGCTAAGACTATGTCCAAGGAATTATACTGATAAACCTAATGGATGAGTGAGTGAGTGGCCTTTTCTTTTTCGATTACAAGAAAAAAATACTCTAAAATAATCCCATTCTCTTTCTTGCTCTGTTATTTGTGAGTCATCAAATTCATTTTGTGATCTCTATAATAAGTTTTTTTTTAATTAGTTAGCTTCCTCTTGGCTGTAATAAATGGTTCAGTTATTTCCACTAAATTGACCATCCATTCCATTTATTTGGGCAATTGAATTATCTACTGAGTGGAATGACAAAGATAATTCATTAGTATTAATTGTTTAGATAAATACGTGTGGTCCGATAATCAAAATATAAATTAAATATATGTGTAGAAAACCTTTAGAGGAAACGTTTCTTTTCCTCTATTCACAGTTTATTTACTGTGTAAGTCAAGTCCCATCCTCTCTTTGAAGAGATAATTTGTGTAAAGTGTTTGACACAGAACAGGATTGCATAGTATCTCAAGGTTATAGCTAATTTCTAATTTTCTGATCTTCCTCTTGCCTCTTCCTCACTACTGAGCTTTCTTCCTAGTCTAAGTTTTTGTGCTTATTATTTTATTTCATTTTTATAACTACTCCCTTGAGTTGTCATTTTTTAAATATTTCCAGTTTATCCAACTAGACTCCAAGTCTCTTCTACATCGTATTGTACTCATACTTGAAAATAATAAATGCTTGGCAAATACTGAATGATAAGCCTCTTCTGCCTGTGAATGGTCCTTGTTCTGAGTAGAACACATGTGTGCTGACTCTTCTTCATGGGGCCCACGCCTACTGGAAGCACCCTCTCCATTCGGAGTTCATCTTTGCAAACCCCACCCCCAAACAAACAAACAAACAAAATGTTTTGCTTGGAACCCTGGGCAAAGTCTCCTGAATATTAGACTGGGTGATAAATCATGAATCATATTTGTATTGGGGAAAATTTAACCCAAATTCTATTTGGAATCTTCAAGCTAATTAACTTCCTCCTGAGTCCCAAGGTTCTTTTTCTAGCAAAGCTTATATATTTACTATTAAAATAAAATCTGATGTAAAAGTTGACAGGAATTTTCTCTTGACAACATTATTTCTAGTTACTACAATGTTTGACAATATAATTTTCTGAGAATATGTTCATTCATCTGTACTCTTTCTTTCTCATCGTCATACTCTGTTGATTTAATGGTCCAGGCATGCCCCTCTCTGCTAATCCTTTCTTCTAAGCCTCTTGGAATGCGTGCACCCTTACAAATAAATTTTGCAGCACCTTCAGTTTTTTCAAGGAGAGTTCATCCATTTGTTAATTTGAATAGGAACCAAACTGTAACATTAGAATCTTTTTAATAAAAGCTGCTCATTTTCCTACTGCTCCCCATATATCACAGGTTTGGAAATGTGTTACCCCTCTTCTTACAAATTATACACCATTACATTTCCCCTTATTTGAGGCGTATGTTATTTATTACAGCCTTTGCTTTTTTCTTGTCACTGTGTTTTGTCAACCTTTGGTGATTCCTCCACAATTATGGAGGGTTTGGGCGGGAGCTTCTATTCTTTTTTATTTTATTTTATTTTATTTTATTTTATTTTATTTTATTTTATTTTATTTTATTTCTTTTAATCCCAGATGCTAGTATCATTGTTTTCGCATTCTTTGCCCAGGTAACTTCCAGATCCTGTTCCAGACCCTTGTTCCAGACCTTGTCTTTATAGTTCCTTTAGTTTGGTGACTTTTATGTCCAATTCTGCCCAGCACCCTCTTGTTAGGCTGGACCTGAGTATGACCAAGATTGCTCTACTTCTGGAAACTTACGTGACAACATCCCACCATGTAACTCTAACTTGTCCTTTCAGTCTTCACACTTCCTTACTAACACCAAACTGATTCATTTTTACATATCATCAAGACCTTCAGTACCCTACATATTTCCAAGCTTTCCTCCCATTTTTAACCTGAACTTTTCTTTCCTCGCTCTTATTTACTCTTCTATCTTGTGCATTCTTTCTTCTGCCCTATGGCTCTACTTATGTTTCTCTTAAAATTTCTGATGATCTTTTTCATGCCAGATCCAATGAACAATCTTTTTTTTCTGATTCTCCTCCTCTTTCTTGAAACTTCCTTCTCTTGATTTCTATGATATCATTCTTCTTTGTTTTATGTCCTACTCATCTTAGTTCTCCTTTACAGGCTTCCCTTCTTTTATTTAGCACTAAAAATTATGTTTTATCAAGGATTCTTCCTTGATGCTTTGCTCTTTTCATTTCTAGTTTACTTCGCTTAAATTTCAATAAATGTAATTATATGTTGATGATTTCCAAATCATGATATTTGTCTTGCTTCTCTGTGCAGAGTTCTAAAACTATACAGACTACTTTCCACTGGGTGTCTTTTCATGTTCAGCAGACATTTCAATCCACAGTATCCAAAATTAATTTTGTCATCTCTTTGAAACTATTTACCCTCTGGTACTTTCTGTGTTTAGATATGGTACCAACATGCAACCAGCACCCAAGGCTGGATTATTAAATTCTTTTTAAAGCTTGGTTCACTACAGATCTCATTGATTCAATTCATAGATGGCTCAAATTGTTGTCTTCATGACTCCATTTTAATTATTACTCTTCTAATGAATGTGCCTGCCTTTCTCATCTGAACTGTTGAGAAGTGTTTTAATTTTTCTGCCTCAGGTCTTCCTTCTGGCTGCCATTGGACAATTCCTCTGTCTGGAATGAATAACAACCTCTGAAGACATCCCGCCCCACCTCTACACGTCACATGATATTCACCTATTTGTTGACCAGTTATCACTTGCTTAATCTTTATCTCAGCATTTTAGGAAGGCTTTTTCCCTATGCAAATCTCTGTATTTTATAATCCTGTATAATTATATTTTATAATCCTATGTAATCCGTATTATCTTCTGTATTTTATGCTTTTCAAACCTTTATTGTACTCTATTTGTTCTACTTTATTTAGTTTGGACAAGCTGAAGCAGGTGACATGGTTCATCTGTATCCTTGCCTGATGCATCACTGAAATGTAAATGAATTGGTGGTGAGAGAATAATTCAAAGGACTCAGTGTTTGAACCAACCCTAGTCAATGCTGCTATATCTTGGGTGTTTGTGGAGGCACTAAGGTAGTGGCCAGGACTGAAGAAATTGGGAACTTGACCTTATAAGTCAGCTCACACAACTTGCCCGCTATCATTCTAACCAACCCTCCAAAACTTCTAAAAATCTCAGCTCCACCTTTGCAAGTTTATTTTCCCCACTTGCATAAAATTGCAGTGCCTAATTTGAACACCTTTGGTATTCATCAAAAATACCAAAGGTGCTCAAATTAGACATTGCATTTTTTTGCACATGTCAAGTTGAAATCTATTCATGGATCTTTAGCTCCTTAAGAGAACATGCATATAACATTACTTTTTACTAGCATTCTTCCAAGTACTTTACATGCCCAACAAGAAAGCATATTATCCCCATTGTACAGGTGAAGAAACAGGCATAGAGAAGTTAAGTAACCTGTTGGTGATTACAAAGCTAGAAAGTGGCTGAGGGTCTTTGTTGATTTTCCTAAAAAATTTGGTATTGTACTGGCATATGGAGAGAAGTTGATAAGTAAATATTAAATACATACATGTTGGTTTTGAAATATATGATAAGACTTTTTAAAGTCTACCTGAAGAACTGGCAATATTGTTGGTTCTCCCACAGAATTTTCTTCTGAAAGACATAATTTTCCTGAAATGTGAACACTGAGGCATTTGTAATGCCTATTATCCAGCTATCATCTGTCTATTCATGTTGTACACATCTACTATAATTTAATTAATTAATTAATTTTTTTTTTTTTTTGAGACAGAGTCTCGCTCTTGCCCAGGCTGGAGTGCAGTGGCGCGATCTCGACTCACTGCAAGCTCCGCCTCCCAGGTTCACGCCATTCTCCTGCCTCAGCCTCCCAAGTAGCTGGGACTACAGGCGCCCGCTACCATGCCCGGCTAATTTTTTTTTATTTTTAGTAGAGACGGGGTTTCACTATGTTAGCCAGGATGGTCTCGATCTTGTGACTTCCTGATCTGCCCGCCTCGGCCTCCCAAAGTGCTGGGATTACAGGCGTGAGCCACCGCGCCCGGCTACTATGATTTGAATAGGAGAACAACAAAATGAAAGACTTAGTATTCAAAACATAAGTAATGGAAGAAAGTGAATTTGATATATTTTTATGACGGCTTTTAGCAAATACTTTTAAAATGAACTGAAGTTAATTTATGCTTGAGTGGGATTTCTTTCTCTTTTTGGAAAGCTTTTATAAATAAATGAAAGAAAATATGTTCTTACTAATAACAGTTTCTCCTCCATCTTTGCCCCCATCTCCTTAGGATACTTGTGGAATGTCTCTAGAGTGAGTCGGCCACTGAGAGGACTTTTTATTGTGTTAACTTCATTACATTGAAATTTTGGAATAGCCTCAGGGAATAAGGGACAGAAAAAAATGGGACAATATTCACCCGGTGGCATTCATTTTCAGTAAAGAGCAAGTAAAACCCTTTATTAGATTTAATGTTTTGTTTTTGCTTAGTTTGGACTATACATGTGTATTTCACATATATAAAAATAGAACTTTTTTTACTAAACTGGTCCAGATCTAGATATTTATAGGCATATGGAATTTGGAGGTTACAAAATGAACTACTAAGAATAAATATTTCCTATTTCCTACTCCTCAAGTATCATGTAAGAATAATTTTTCTATGACAATAAAAAAAGTGAAACACTACAATCTGATCTATATTTTCTTCAGATTAGCATTTGTATGATTTTCACAGATTAGCATTTATGTGATCTTATTCTAAGCCTATGTGATACAGAAAGGTAAAAATGCTAAAAGAATGACTATATCACATATATACTAATATTTCAATGTTTAATTTTCTGAAAAAAGTGTACATTTTGTAAACAGCTGTAGCCGCTATAGTCAAGATGATTTCTTGAGAAGATATTACCTGTTCTTTAAAAAATGTTCTTGCCAAAATAATGCTTGTACATAGCTCAAAAATCAGCTATTATTAGAAAGCTTACAAGAAAACAAGAACAAGTAAAACAACAATAACAAAAACCATCTGGCCCCTGCCTTCACCTTGTCAGCTTTTCCATGATGTACTTTTCAGAAAGAAACACTTTGAAGCGTTTTGAGTTTTTTTCCCTGCTTTTATTCTCTATAGTCAGTTTCACAGTTTCTCAATTTGAGGGCGTATTCATTGACTTCCTACTATGAAATATAAGGATTTAGCAGTCTAACTATACCGTCACAACACACATCTTCCACTCCCCATTCTTCCAATATAGTAATTATTTTTGTTTAGAGGAATACCATGTATGCGTATTATATAACTATTTAAATTTTGCTCAGAACTGAGTAATGAGTATTATGATTATCATTTTCTTATTCAACTGTCTTTGTTTCTAAGTATTTACGCATTTTCCTTTGGTTGTCTGCTAAATTTTCTAGTTACCTATTGATAGTGTCTCACCAAGCATTGTGGTAGAACTATAAAGCCTTTCTCAGGGTAATCAAACACATCAGGCAGTGTACCTGTGGGGAAGGTCCAGGTTATGCTGTGGAAAGAAACCGCCTCAGATCCTCCGTAGTTCTCTTCTGTGGAGTTACTCAGGAACTCCCTCCCCTGCCACTGAACCATCTTCAAGCTTCATTGTGTACCCACAGCTCTCTGGGATTGTTTATCACTTTTTTCTCTGTTGAGCTGGGGCTTCCATTCTATTATTTCTTCCATTTAGTATTTCTGGAGCTAGGACTTCCATTCATAATAAATCCATTATCTTAGGGGTGCTCTTCACTTTCTTTTCTTGAGTGTCCTATTTCCTGGATTTGCTTATTCTTTTGTATTGGTGAAGCACATTTTCCATAAGCTTCCCTAGAAATGGTTTCAGGAGGAAAAGTTTTGAGCTAGTGCATGTCTGAAAATCTTTTTATTCTACCTTTCCACATGAATGGGAACATTTCTAGGTTGGAAAATTATTTTCTGTCAGAATGTGGAAGCCATTTTTCCATTCTTTTATCTTTCCATGTTTCTGTTGAGAGGACCATGAACATTCGAATGAGACTTTCTTCCAGCCAATGAAAGCTGTATCACCAATGAAAGCTGTATCACCACTTTTCTGATATTTCATAATGCTGTACCTTAGTGTAGGTCTTTTTAAAAATTTAACTGGGCTGAGTGTGGTGGCTCATGCTCATAATCCCCGCACTTTTGGAGGGAGAGGTGGGTGGATCACATGAGGTCAGGAGTTCCAGACCAGCCTGGCCAACATGGTGAAACCCTTTCTCTACTAAAAATACAAAAATTAGCCAGGTGTGGTGGCGCATGCCTGTAATCTCAGCTACTGGAGAGGCTGAGGCAGGAGAATCACTTGAACCCGGGAGGAGGAGGTTGCAGTGAGCCGAGATTGCATCATTGCACTCCAACCTGGATGACAAAGCGAGACTCCATCTCAAAAAAAAAGAATTTCTACTTTTTTTTTTCACTTTTATTTTAGGTTTGGGGTACATGTGCATGTTTGTTACATAGGTAAACTTGTGTCATGGGGGTTTGCCGTACAGATTATTTCATCACCCAGGTACTAAGCCTAGTACTCAATGGTTATTTTTTTCTGATCCTCTCTCTCATCCGACCCTCCAACCTCAAGTAGGCCCCAGGGTTTGTTGTTCCCCTCTTTGTGTCCATCTGTTGTCATCATTTAGCTCCCACTTATATGTGAGGACATGCTGTATTTGGTTTTCTGTCCCCACGTTATTTTGCTAAGCATAGTGTATACAAAATGGGGGAAAAAAGAAAATAATCTATATGATATGGATAACATGTCATTGTACCTTTGTCCAAGCCCATATGTTGTGCAGTACCACAAGTGAACCCTAATGTAAACTGTGGGCTTTGGGTGATTGTGATGTGTCAAGGTAGGCTTATCCATCATAACAACTGTACCTTCATGGAGAGGGATACCGATAATGGGGGAAACTACACTTGTGTAGAGCTAGGGATTATATGAAAAATCTCTGTACTTTCCACTCCATTTTGCTGTGAACATAAAAGTGGTCTAAAAAATAAAGTCCTTATAATAAATTCTAAAAAATGTTAATTGAATACTATTTCATTTCACTCTAATACAAAAAAATAATTGGAAGCTCTTTATAAATCGACAGGATTTGTTGCCTGAGGATTTTACTGTGGGTGACATGGGGAGTAGCTGATTATTTCCTTGTCACTCCCTCTCCTCCAATCCAAATCCCGAATGCCAATATTTTTAGTCTCTCTGGTCAGTCCCTCTAGATTTGAATTCTCTAATGTTCCATCTTCCAGAGGCTTAATTGTATAAGAATTCTTCATACGTTAAGTTGCAATGTGTGGACTTTAAATAGCCCCTGCAGTAGGTAGACTTTAACATAAGCAGAAGTGCCAACTCCCCTTCCTAATTTCTTTCCTTCCTGGCCCACTCTGGTCTACAGCTAGTCTGTTTCATCCTCCAGTGCTCTGTGAGGTCAGGGAGTGATATTTGCATAATTCTGTGTGGTGAAGAAGGAGGTGTTGGTTCTAAGAGACTTTGCAGCCATTCTGTTTTTTGCACCAATCCTTTCTCCACTCTCAAGGCTCCCAGTTCCCTGAGTGACTTGTCTTTCCAGGTACTGAGGTGCTTCTTGTTGTCTTTCTGTGCTGTCAAACATCCTGTCCGTTCTGGATCGGTTACAACTGATTGGTTTTTCTCCTAACTATGCAGTGTGGTAAGACTGCGGGTTTCCAAATTTTGATTCCAAATGAAAATACTTAAAAAATATCAATAGCACTTTTCTTTGAGCACTGTACTGTATCAATGAGCTACTACAGCAGAAAGTATAGCATTAAGTAAAATCCCATAATGTGCTAAAAGCAGTGCAGATTTCCTTTCTCATTGTCTGGTTTTCCTAATAAAAAAAATTACACATTTTAAAGTAACCTACATGAGAAACAGAGAAAGAGTTTAAAATGTTAGTGTATTATATTTTTTTGCTTCTTTGCATTTCTAATAATTTTTATTGGGTTGTGAGTATTATGAATTCCACTTTTTTGGCAGATATTTTGGATTTCCATAAATATTCTTGAGCTTTGTTTTAGGATATTTGGAGACAATTTGATCCTTTTGGGTCTTGCTCTTAAGTTAGGCAGTACCAGAGCAATGCTCAGTCTAGGACTTATTCCCCACCACTGAGGCAAGACCATTGTGAGGACCCTAACCAGTGCTCTCGGAATCTCGAGGTTTTCTAGGTTAGTTCAAGCACAATTCCTGGATTTGTGTTAGGGCCGGGCACAATTGCCATTGGTTCTTTCCTCAGCCTTGAATAGTTTCCTAACATACATATGTTAATCAAGGGTCAGCTGAGTGCTTAAGGGAGAATATCTACTGATCTCTGGAATTTATTATCTGTGCCGCTTTCTTCTCCCTGATTCTGTGTTGTGTGAATGCTTGCTGTTTTTGTCTTTTCAGACACTCATCTCTGTGCCTTCTCCATTCAGTCTGCCAGGCTTCATCTGTTTTTCCTGACTGTGGGAAATTTTCTCAAAACAGTAAGAATAAACTGAGGCAGTTGTAGGTTCACCTCATTTGTTTCTCGCCTCTCAGGAATTGCCATCCTTTGTTGTCTCATGTTCATTACCTTAAAATATTTTTGTGTGTGCGTATGTTGTCATTTTTGTTGTTGTTGTTGTTTTGGGAGTGGAGTGGGATGGGGTAGTAAATCCGGTACCTATTACTCTATCATGGCTAGCAGCAGAAGCTATAGGATAGATGTTGGCTTTTAACTGATTATATTGCACATTCTTACAGAATACCACATTTTTATAAACAGTTAATAAAGTAATAGTAATCTGTTGGCACAGTTAAAAAGAAAACAAAATTTCTTTGAAATTTTATTTTCTATTCAATGTATCATCATAAGCTCTTACTTGGGAATTGTTTATGCAAATACGGAAAAATCGATCACTTTTCCACGAAAATGTTTTGCTGGGAAAGAGGAATTTAACTAACTTAATTGAATTCATCACTTAAATAAGTATAGGCAAGAAAGAAGAGGAAATATTAATATCACTGATTGGATTGATTGTTCTATGAATGCACATTTAGTGGTCTTTATAAATGAACTTCAAAGCCAACACTGCCTAGTGACATAGAAAGCTTTAATTAACTGCATACTATAAACATACATATTTAAATATAGCCAGAGATACTATTATTTCAAAAGAATAAGTTTGTACAAATAAGAAGAAATGATACTAGATACTGAGGAACATATTGGCAGTATTTTCCATATTTTCCATTTACTTTATAATTATGAAATACATATGTTTATTCATACTTTAGTTAAGAGAACTTACAGCTGTTTTTAGAATCACACACTAAGAATAATGTGCAAAATTTTTATATAATTTATGTAGGACAGTATCTACTTTACTCTGAAGTATGCTGTGGTATTCCTGACAAGTTTGGCATGGAATGTTTTTCTAGCTACTTTAGGTCCTTCAGGAGACAGTAGATTCAAATAGAAAAACATTTATTCAAATTCTAGTGACAATACTGCTTGTCTTTTTGGATAATTAGTTTAATTTCTCTGGATCTCAGTTTTCTCTTTATATAATGGTAGTAATGGAAAAAAAACTGGCTTTTGATTCTGATATATCTGTGTTTATATTGCTCTTTTTATGCTTACTAGCCTTGAGTTAATTAATCTTGGGAGCTTTAATTCCTACCATTGTAAAATGAGTATAATCATACCTATTTAGCATTGATGTTAGGATTCTTTAAGGATATATATATATACACACACACACATATGTATATATAACCTAACACACTGCCTAGTATTTTATAGTCATTAGATTAGTCATTAGATGTTAGTTATGATCTCTTCCTCAATTTTTTTTTTTTTTTTTTTTTTAGACAGGGTCTCACTGTGTTGCCTGGGCTAGAGTGCGGTAGCATGACCATGACTCACTGCAACCTCTGCCTCCCAGGTTAAAGCAATTCTTGTGCCTCAGCCTCCCAAGTAGCTGGGATTACAGGCATGTGCCTCCACACCCAGCTAATTTTTGTATTTTTAGTAGAGACCAGGTTTCACCATGTTGGCCAGGCTGGTCTGGAATTCCCCATCTCAGGTGATCCGCCAGCCTTAGCCTCCCAAAGTGCTGGGATTACAGGCGTGAGCCACCGCACTCCGCCCTCTTCCTCAATTTAAACTGAGAAGACAGTTGGAGCTAATGATTCTTAGATTTTATGTATATATAAATATATAGAATATATATGATATTTATTATATCTATATTTATATTATTGTAAATATGTATTACATCTCTCATATGTCCAAGTAATCTGTTGGTTTGCACGATGAATGTCTACATTACAGAAGTCAGCTGAACTGACAAACCTCTTATAATTGGAACAATGGTTGAAATGTTTTCCCATTAGACGTTAGGTGGGTTCACAGCTCTGCTAGAGTCAAGGGACATAGTTTAGCGCTATGGACATTGTACTTATGACTCATTCAACATAAAACTGTAGTATGTCATTATGTCCATTTTCTCAAAAGAGACATGTTAAATGAAATGAAAAAAAAATGTAGATACCATTGATTTATTCAAGTGAATGATGCTAAATACAAAGAATTCCGAATTTAAAAGGGGGTAGTTAAGAGAGTGTTCAAGAATTGTATATAGAGATCAGTCAGTCATTGTTAGGGAGTTAAAACAATGCAGATCATAGATCTTGAAAATTTCACCTTGTATGATTAATTAATTCATACCATTCACCCCATTACTTTCTTTGGGAAAATGGCAAGCTTTCACTTCTAACACTCTCCTTTCATACTTTCTTTATACTTTTATAATTTTGAAAAATTGCTTAATTATAGACACCATGAAATTTAGTATATAAATTACTAAATAATATACTCAATTAATTATGAGTCTTTCTGGAATCTTTGAACTGAAGGCACCATGTTACTTGTTGAAAACAGGGAGAAATACCTGGGAAAGACAGAGAGAGAGACTCAAAACTCTGCTTTATCTGGTATTAGTTTTTAAGAAAAAAGAAAAAACCCTTCTTATGTATGTCTTTAAGATTGTAATATTCAATCATAATAGAATAATGCAAGTAAAATTGTACATAAATCATATATATAATGTATCTATAATAGCTCCAAAGTTTTAGATTCTCTATAATTTTAAACATAAATATGTCTCTTTAAATCATAAAATATTTTTGATCTCTGTAAAAAAGTTGTGTTGTTATTGAAAAGGCCTCATCAAGAAATTATTTCCCTTAGAAAAACAATTCGAAATTTGGAATATTTAACGTATTCTGCTTGAGGTTTGTAATGAAACAGGAATTTTGTTGTAAAGTGTAAAAAGTAATGAAATGCATGAGAGCAAACCTGGATTCCAAGTTTTTTAGTCTTCCCTTGCTACCTACTTCCTGGTTAGTTGTTTAACAGCTATGACTCTAAGTGATTCCTTTCTAAAATGAGACAGAACTTTCACTCTCTTTCACTCTCTTGTAGGATTGCTGTGATAGTCACACTGATAATGTATTTGAAAATGATTAGTAAAACACTTTACAAATGTATAGATTATTTGGTATGAAGATAGACTCTTAAGTTGATTAACATACAATAAGACAAAAAATTTCATTCGTTGGTTTTTATTACCAGGAAGCTTTTCATGTTTACTCTTATTTATGTTTCATAAGAGCCTACCCAAAAATTAGATATTATTTTCTCCTTTCTCCAGAATAAATAATATTATTAATAATTGATTCTCAGAAAAAGCAAATGATTTAATTAAGGCCATGTAACTCTGTTGAAGCTGAGATTCAGACCTTGGTCCACTATACTGTATTGTTCCTTTATCACCCGGTTTTGTATACTTAGATGATTTTTCCATATCCTTGAAATCTCTCTCATTCTCTTTCTCTCTCTCTTCCCCTTCAAGAAACTAAGTATCTGACACTATTATAAGTTAATTAATGCTATTAACTTATTTGCAGTCCTCTAAGTGACTGAGAAAATAAACAAGAGTAACATACCAAGATAAAGTTAAAAAAACATAACTGCCATTTGGAAAAAACATTTTATATCTCTTCCATTAAGCATATTGTGAAAAATAAAATTATTGAACTCATGAACATTTCAGCCAGTTTTCTGAGGTAGCTCATTCAGCTCCCTTCCTTCCTTCCTCTTTCTCCCTCCCTCCTCTTCCTCCTTCCGTTTCTTTCTTCCTCCTTTCTCTTCTTTCATATTTTATTTATTAGTTATTTAGTGTTTGAAACACTTTGAAGGATACTGGAAAAACAGCTTAAAGAAAATATGAAGATCATGTAACAAATCTTCAATCTAACTGAGTTCTACAGAGTAGCTCATCAAAGTTGTTAAGATCATTTTCTCCTGGCGTGATTAGAAATCAAGACTTCGCATCATGAACTTTAAAAAAAAAACATGATTCAGCAATTAAATGTAGTGCTGGATAAATAAGCATATCAAAAGAACAGTGTCTGCAAATTCCCATCACAGAAGGTGCACTTGATTTTAGATCAAGAAAGCCATGAAGTGAATAAACACACACACACAAATATCTTTATGAGTTATATTTGTGCTTTCACAGAATTTTAAATATGTCTCTCACAATTCTCTCTTTTTTAGTATGTTTTTATTTTATCCTTAAATCTTAAAAATAGCCATAACTCTCATATTTTTCTGTGTAGATTGTTAAGACCATTCTTTGAAGTTAAATATAATACACTAAATTTCTGTGAAGGATAAGCAGATGTTTTCTGTCTCTCTCATTAGGAAAGACATGGCCAAGTATGTGTTGTGTGCCAATTCAAAACCATCCAAATTTTTTAAAATCCCGAAGAGACAAGGCCTGCCATCGTTAACAATAGCTTATTTTATCCTAGCATCTAGTTAAACCTGAGACACTAGAGTCCCTTTCTATTTTCTTCCCCATGTATATGGAGTAGAACTCATTAAAGTTTTCTGAGAAGCAGGTAAGTGTCATCATGCATCAAGAAACAACTGGAAATTATATATTAGACATTCTTACTCCATAAAAGCCTTTGCAGCAACTCTTCTGTTGTTGGTTCCTATGTGTTAATTCATTCTACAAAGTTCCTCAGTAAATATTCTTCTCCTCTTCACCAGATTTTATTGAAAGTCTACATTAACCTACTATCTAAATGCATCATAGTACTCAATAAAATATAGCAGCTTTTCAATAATAGTATCCATCACCCTTAGAAAGCCTTTGCATTCCATAATAATGATGACCTACAAGTAATCCCACCCAAAGTGGTGATAGTGAATAGGAATTGCTGACAAAATGGCAAAACGTACGCAGTTCTCTCTTTTGAATACTTTTTCCTTAGCCTTCTCTGATTCACTTCATTGCACTCTCTCTATCTCCTAGAAAGCCAAGATTAAGACATCTAAGATTCCTTTTTGTGTGTTGTTATCAAAGTCTGCCTTCTTTTCTAGATGCTGAGCGAGATCCTCGCTCACTATTTACAGTGACTAGGTCATCACACCAACATCTACTACCACCCAAGTTTAGGCTACTACTCTCGAGCTGGAGGATGCTATGCCAGGTGGAGCTTTCCCTGCACTGAGAGAAGTTCCAATTCTCTAGTGGATCTTCATATTGGATCCAAAACTTGAACTGGCAAGGTTTAATTTTGGTGAGAAGGTTGGATGAATTCTCAGAATATGTCACTACCTTACTCTCTTATTTTATAGCCAAGGTTTGCTATCATTTGGAAGAGATGAAATGGTGAACAGCATGTGCTCATGAGCATTTCTCAGTAGAATCTGAGCCTCATGTGAGACAAGAGGACGAAGGTGTACATAGAACCATTTCTTTCATGGTATTGAGAGATTGCCTTTCAGGTCCTCCTTCTTTTAAAAGTTCCTTTTTAAGCAGATTTTAACACCTGCACAATCAAGGTCATATTTTCAGAATGGAAGCACATTACCAAATATATATACCATTTCTACTGCTGAAATAAAATAATTGATATTTCTGTTTCATGAAATCTCAAGAACTCACATCACTTCTCCGTGAATACACCTCATTCTCTGCTGAGCTGACCCTTTCTAGAAGTGGAAGGATTTCTGCATGTCTAGGGGAATAATGAATCTGCTGGATCTCTGGAAACGTAGATCTCAGAAGCCTTATACCTTCCCCTGAATTTGTACCATTTGGACTCTAGTTTGATATGCATTAGGGCATGATTGATCTGTTGATCACAATTACCTTGTTTATAGACAAGTGTTCCACAATAGAGGTAAACTAATCAATATGGTTAATGACCAGGAATCCAGATGTCTTTTAAGAACAATTTTGACTTGTATTGACAAACTAACTTAACATCAGTCCCTTGGAGATCAAAAATTACACATGAAAGGACTTACTTTATTCATTCTCACATTTCTTTCAGCTCTCTGTTTCAACTGGATTTCAATGCTATTATATTCTGGGATATTTTCTGAAGATAGCCTTACCTCTCTCATTCTTTCTCCTTTAGAATATCTTGGGCAAAAGAAGTTTGGGGAATTTTTCAGTTCTTGTCCCATGATGCCTAAATTCTTCCAACAGATACTGTAAATGGACCCCTAAGCATTTTTTTCTAATTGAACTTATTCCTCTATTTTCTGTTTAATACTAATATGCCATCCATATCTTTGCAAAAATATCTATTCTTAAAACATCTATTATTTCAACAAATATGTGTTGAGCATGTCTCAGATACTATGAGATACTACTCAATGCGTTGAAGTCATACAAAATAAGTAAAAATTTCTGCCTTTATGGGGCTTACTTCTTAGTGGGGAGGGGAAGATGAACTAATATAGGTAGTCTGCCATATGGGACATATTAGAACAGTGTGGTAGGAGTAGGCCAAGAGAGTGAGCTGTCTGTTCATGTAACTTACTTGTGCCTTAATGGCACTTATGTTAGAGGAAATAAAGACTTGATTTTTTAGTGGAATAGGTCAGATGCAGCTAGTTAGTTATCGGCAACTCTTTTTTAATTGTTTATTAAGATGGACTCTCTGTGTTCTGTGGTCAGACCTTTAATCTTCATCAAGATCCAGTAGCAAGTAAGAATCTATCTAGCTGTTTCCAAAAAGGACAGTAGTTACTCACCTAAGACGTGAGAATCCTAGGCATCCCCATTATGTTCTTTTAATGAAGGCTTGTATATTCTGTATAGCACCCTAATCTGCTGTAGACTCTTTGAGTATCATTGCATTTGCCAGTTTATAACCTGCATAAAGTATTTTCTTGTTTAGAGAATCCTATTTTGAGTAGGATTAGAGTAGGATTCTCTACTCATAGTTTAAAGCTTTTCCGTTTACTTGGTATTGTGTCAGAGTATAACACCAATATGTGATATGAAAGTGTTGGGATGAGGTTCCCACAAGTATGTCTAACTCTCTCCCTTTGCACATTTTCAGATTCTTTTCTTTATATTGTGATACAGTTTTTTCCAATTGTTTTAAAGTCAGGTTTACTCAGGCAAAATTAAAATTATGTAATCAAATGCACTGTGAAAATCTACCAACACATATTTTAAAAAATTTAAACAATAAGAATATCAGATTCCAACAATTCCTCAAATTGGGATTATTTCATACTTACTGCATTTCACCCAAAAAGCAGGTTATTCTTGCTGTTGTTACTGTTTTTGGTTGCTTTTAGTGGAATGAAGTGTTGTCTCAAATGTCCTTGCCTATCATTACACAAAGCCTCCATACTCAAAGGCCTTTAAATTTTTTTTTTTTTTTTTTACTCTAGCTCAAGCTTCCTGGACTCAGGAGGCTTTTTGTTGGTTAGAACTTCTTAGCATAGCAGAAGTTTCCTGTAACCCTTGAGTGACTTTGGTTAACTTGGTTGAAGATTTGCCCCAATCTCTACAACTTTCTTCACTCCTAGAAGTTTTTTGTCTACCTCATAATCAAAACAAAAGCATGCCTTTATTTTTAATAGAAATTTCTAGCAGCCTATGTAATCTTAGTCTTTTAGCTTTCTTCCCAATCTGGCCAATTTGGGTGAACATAAACTCCAGTTGCTTAAGTATGAATAGGGACTTGCAGTCTGACGGCTGCCATTCTCTTCCTTCAGCCCTGCCTTTCCTGTTATCCTTTTGAATTAATTTCATTAACAAAATGAATTCAGAGGGTTTTTTTAGCTCTCTCCAGAAGTCTGAACTCCCTCAGCACTGTTTTGCCATAAATAGCTATAGCAGTAAGTTGTTCCAAATGATCCTGAAGACATCTATAAAATTTAATTGGTACATATCAAATAGAGACTGAAACAAATGAAATGATAGCTTTATCCTAATGTTGTGACCAAATATCAGATAAATTCACAGCTTTATTACAATCCCAATAAAAGTTAAAGTATTTCTTTTATTGAAAATCAACATAACACTATCAAATTAATCTGAAACATAAATGTTGAGAATATGAGGTCATTTTTAAAAATAGGAACAGACACTGCCAAATATTAAGTCATATTTTAAAAAGACAATGTGTTTTTTAAAAAAATATTTTATTCAAAATAAATTTAGAAATTAATAAAACAATATGATCCTGAAATGATAGGAAGTTAACACAAGAACTTGCAATTAGAAGTAATCAATTAACTTGAAAGAAATAAATTAAAAAGTATAACAACATAAAAATCAAATCAACTTAAAATTTTTCAACAGATTAAGAGGCTAAATTAAAAGAAAATCTTAGAAAAAGTAGGAGAATGTAGAAATTGATATTTAAGATATCAAGAAAAGGTTGGAAATCCTTTAGGAATAAATTTGTAATAGCAATGATTCACACTCACAGCAATGATGAGTGACTCCTGCCTCATCCATTGTCCTGGATTATTGCTTCTTTAAAGGAACAAAAAGTTATCACAAGAGAGCACAACAATAGATTTTACTGTACAGAGTTCTTTGAACCAAGAGCTATGAATTTTTTTGTCTGTGTGCCAAGCATAGTGTCTTTCTGGCATGCATTCAACCAGTATTTACTATTTGCTTCAATTATGTTGGAACCTGGAGAGAGAAAAAAAAAAAAAAAGCTCATTATATAACATAAACCAGGAGTCCCCAGTCTCAGGACCAGTGATCGATACTGGTCCGTGGCCTGTTAGGAACAGGGCCACACAGCAGGAGGTGAGTTGCCAGAAAGCGAGCATTACCACCTGAGCTCCGCCTCCCGTCAGATCTGTGGTGGCGTTAGAGTTTTGTTTTTTTTTTTGAGACGGAGTCTCGCCCTGTCGCCCAGGCTGGATTGCAGTGGCGGGATCTCTGTTCACTGCAAGCTCCGCTTCCCGGGTTCACGCCATTCTCCTGCCTCAGGCTCCCGAGTAGCTGGGACTACAGGCGCCCGCCACCACACCCGGCTAATTTTTTGTATTTTGTTTAGTAGAGACGGGGTTTCACCGTGTTAGCCAGGATGGTCTCGATCTCCTTACCTCGTGATCCGCCCGCCTCGGCCTCCCAAAGTGCTGGGATTACAGATGTGAGCCACCGTCCCGGCCATGTGGCATTAGATTTTTATAGGAGGGCGAACCCTATGTGAACTGCACATACAAAGGATCTAGGTTGGGAGCTCCTTATGAGAATCTGATGCCTGATGTTCTGGGATGGAACAGTTTCATCCCAAAACCATCTCTACCACCATTTGTCTTTCATGAAACTATTCTCTGGTGCCTAAAAGGTTGGGGACCGTTGACATAAATAATACACTTTAATGTGTGGTAAATGCAGATGGAGATTTACTGGGTATTAAGAGAGAGCAGACAAAAGATACTTAACCCAGTTGAGATCAAGTCTCAGGATTTTTTGGTTTTGTTTCATTGCTTCCTTAGAGGTGATGCCTTCTATGCTGCAATATTAGAGCTGCTAAGAATTGTGAAAAAGACCACAAGCACATTAATTGAAACCTAATGCTAAAGGCAGAGTGTTATTCTGAATGCAATCAAAGTATTGGATAAAGAAAGAGTCCAGTACTGAGGGATAGTTAGAGATGTAAATGCTGTCCAACAATTCTGCTGCTGTTTTCCATATCCTATTTCCTACATAAGCCCCTTTGAAATGCTCTCCTCTCTCTTCAGCCGTCCTTCACCACCTTTATCTCTTTCTCCACAGAAGATCTAACTTTTCACTTCAGGGATGTGACAGAAGCCATCACACAGGAGAACTCCCTTAAGTTCTTGTAATAACATCTAAATGAACATAGTCCCATGTGAATTGCTCATGACAAAAGTGAAGAGCTGTTCTTCCAGATAATAAATAATATGCCTGCTCTGGACCTCATCTTTTGTACTTCCTGATGAATCCCAACCATCAGTTATCCATCCTGTTTCTAAAAATTATGAAAGAAAAAATAGAAGATACTAGATTTATGCTGACAACAGCACTTGCTATTCAACCTTATCATGCAGGGACTTAAATGCAATGTGATCAGAAGGTTAGACTTCAGAGAGGAGTGGACATTTGATCTTTGCCCTTGACAGATAAGGAGATTTTGATGAGGTTACGCTGAGAAGAAAGCATTGTGGTCTAGTAGATGAAAGAGGGCATAGGAAAGTGAGTTGTGTTCAAGAAATGCTACATAGTCTAGTCTAGATTATTTAAAACATTAACATTCAAGTAGAGGAGGAGTGAGAGATATGGCTGAAATATAGAGTGAACTGTTCTATAATGGACCATGGTAATTAAGGAATTCATATTTAATTTTGTAATTAATATGCATCAAGTAAAGTTTTTGATTAAGAACTATATAGATTAATAACTTTCAACTGACATCATATGATTCTTGCATTTATTTCTGTATTTATTGATGCATTTTAGTACATATTTGTGTTTATGGATCTTGTTTGTATTTGTTGATTGATTTTGCAAGGTGGTATATGAAACATTTGAAGTATATAATAAAAACCTAGCAAGATTTTTATCGTGGCTTAAAAAACAATCTTGTAATAGAATAAAGTACTAAATCTAATAATTTATTTATATGCCTTCTATACTTTTCTCCTGGAAGGTACCCATATTAACTTGACATCTTTATAAGGCATTCATTTGCCACATTTTGCTATGGTAATGATATACAAAAATTTCCTTCTTATTTCTGAAGAAATGTCCTTTAAATAACTTGTTACTTGGTACTAGCATGGTAAAACTATAAAAACAGTTTATTCATTGTGAAACTATGGGCAAACTTTCACTCAGTTTTCATAAAATTTTCCTTTTTGTCCATTTTCTCTCCCACCACCTTAATCTACCTTTTATTACTTCACACCTGACCTATGGAGAGGGCCTCCCAAGATGTTACTTTCCTTTTCCAACCCATTTGATTAATCTTGCACACAACTGCCGTGTTCCTACTCATAAACATATCTTTGAATATGTCATTTCTTATTAAAACAATTTTTATTGTGTATCCCCATTCCTTCTTCATGACCGAAAGGACACAATCTAAACTTTGCAACTTATCATTCAAAGACCACCAATTATGACACCAAATTGCCTAGGTAATCACTCAAACTGCTCTATTCAGGTCACTGTGCCCTTTGCTACTTTGTTACTTTTTGTAAGCAAATTTCCTGCCAGGAAGGTCATTTTTTCATTGTTTGAATCTGATAAAATTTGACCCAGAAATAGTCTCACTCTCCTTGGCAATAAAGGATCTTTAGTGATCTCATGTCTCAAGTAATCTTTTCCTTCACTGTCTGCTTATTTCTTTTTTACAAATTTATTTTTAAAATTGACAAATAAAAATTGTATATATTTATAGTTTACAATATGTATACATTATAGAATTGCTAAATACAGTTAATTAGCATATATAATCTCATCTCAGATACTTATTTTTATAGTGAGAAAGCTTAAAATCTACTCTCAGTGATTTTCAAGAATATAATACATTGTTATTAACTACAATTATCATGTTGTACATTAAATCTCTTGAACTTATTCCTCATATCTAATATAAATTTTGTATCATTTAACCAACATCTCTCCAGCCTCCTCCCCATCCACATCCCCTAGTAACCACTATTCTATTCTCTACTTCCATGGGTTTAAATTTTGTAGATTCCACTTATAATAAATGAGATCATGCAATATTTGTCTTTCTGTGTTTGGCTTATTTCACTTAACAGCATGTCCTCTAGGTTCATGCATGTTGTCCCAAATTATAGTATTTCATTTTTTAAATGATGATAATATATACAGCATATATATGTATATGTATAATGATTTGTATATATACAACATTTAAAAAAGTTTTCATCCATTGGTGGACACCTGGGTGGATTCCATATCTTGGCTATTGTGAATAATGCTGCATGAACATAGAAGTGCAGATATTTTTTCAACATGTTGATTTTATTTTCCTTTGGATATATACCCAGTAATGGGATGGCATGGCAGTTCTATTTTTTTATTTTTTTGAAGTATCTCTAGATAGTTTTCCATAATGGCTCTACTAATTCACATTTCCACCAACAGTATGCAAATGTTCCCCTTTCTCCACATTCTAGCCAACACTTACCTTTTGTCTTTTTGCTAATAACCATTCTAATCTGCATGAGGTGATAGCTCATTGTGGTTTTAATTTGCATTTCTCTAATGATTAGTGATGTTGAGGATTTTTTCATATATCTATTGGCCATTTGTATGTTTTTCTTTGAGAAACCCATTTGTAAATTGGTTTTTTTTTTTTTTGCTATTGATTTGTTTTTTTTTCTATTTATTTTGTATGTTAATCCTTTATCAGATATATGATTTGCAAGTATTTTCTCCTATTCTGTAGATTGTCTTTTACTTTCACTCTGTTGATTGTTTTCTTGGGACGTTTTATGTAACCCTATTTGTCTATTTTTTGGTTTTGTTGCCTATGCATAAGGGGTGATATCCAAAAAATTATTGCCCAAACAAAGGCCATGGAGCTTTTCTCCTATGTTTTCATCTATTACTTTTACAGTTTCAGGTCTATATTTAGGTCTTAGTTAATTTGTGTTGAATTTTGTGTATAAGAATTCAATTCATTCTTCTGCAAGTTGTCCCAACACCATTTATTGAAGAGATTGTCCTTTCTCCATTGTGTGTTCTTGTCTTCTTTGCTGAAAATCAATTGACTTTTAAAATATCTATTTATTTCTGGGCTGTCTATTCTGTTCCACTGATCTTTGTATCTGTTTTTATACCAGTACTATGCTGTTTTGATTACTATAGCTTTGTGGTATATTTGAAGCCAGATAGTGTGGTACCTTTGACTTTTTTTCTTTTTGCTGAAGATTGAGTTGACTATTTGTGGTCTTTTGTGGCTTCATTCAAATTTTGTAACTGATTTTTCCATTTCTGTGAATAATGTCATTAGAATTTTAATATGGATCTCATTGAATCTGTAGATCACTGGGTAGTGTGGACATTTTAGCAGTATTAATTATTATAATCCATGAACATGCAATATTTTTCTGTTTATTTGTTTCTTCAATTTCTTTCATCAGTGTTTTATAATTTGCAAGATACAGGTCTTTTACTTCCTTGGTTAATTTTTTTCCTAAGTATTTTTATAGCTATTATAAACAGGACTAAGAATTTTTTTTCAGATAATTTCTTGTTAGTGTATAGAAATCCTACTAATTTTAGTTTGTCATTTTGTACCCTGCAGCTCCACTGAATTCCTTTATTAGTTCTGAGTTCTTTCAGAAGTTTTTTGGTGGGGTCTTTTGTATTTTCTATATATAAGATCATGTTCTCTGCAAACATAGTTTAACTTCTTTCTTTCTAATATGGATGACTTTAATTCTTTTTCTTGCCTAATTGCTTTGGCTAGAACTTACAGTACTAAGTTGAATATAAGTGGCAAGAATGGTCATTGCCATTTTGTTCCTGATTTGAGACAAAAAACTTTCAACTTTGCCTCATTGAGTATAATGTGTGATGTGGGCTTGTAATAGATGGCCTTTATTGTGTTAAGGTTTATTCTACATGTACTTTCTTGATACTTTTATTATGAAAGGATGTTGAATTCTTTCAAATTTTTTTCTGTATGTATTGAGGTAATCATGATTTTGTCTTTCTTTTTGTTGATATGATGTATCACAGTTTTTGATTTGCATATGTTGAATAATTGTTGCATTAAATGGATAAATACCGCTTGGTTATGGTAAGTGGTCTTATCAATGTGTTATTGAATTTGGCTTGCTAGTATTTTGTTGAGGATTTATATTAACCATACATATTATGCTAAAATTTTCTTTTCTTGTAGTGTCCTTATCTACTTTTGGTATGAAGGTAATGTTGGTTTCATAAGATGAGTTTGGAAGTATTTGCTCTTCTGTTTTTTGGAAGAGTTTGAAAAGTTTTTTTTTTCTTTTCTTTTTTTTTTTGTTATTGGGGATAAAATGATAAAAATGAAGACCACTTCTTTGAAATGACAGACTGCATTTCCAGGTGGCAACCCAAACAGATGGTTTTAATAACACAGTCACTCCCCAACATATTGTGAAAATTACACTAAAGCAGTCATGGAATTTCTTCATTACTAGTGATTGGAAAAGGAATGGGAGAAAAGTCTTGGAACAAAAATTCTAACCCCTAAAAGAGAATAACCAAAACAACAACAACAAAATACTCTGTCTTTCCTTCATACTTCTAAGGCCTGATTTCCTCTCCTGGCAACTGGCAGTGCTAGGGATTAGGACCTAGAGTAAGGTTCCTACATTTTTGGCAATTTTGGGGAAAGACTGAAGGTTGAAGGCATAGAGTAATTACTATTCTTACATGTAGTGCTCAAGTCCTGGATGTTAGAAACCTCAAAGTTTGGGACAGTCTCTAAATAATAAAGTATTTACTCCTTTATGTTAATTCTCTACACAGAAGGTCAATGGTCAACTAGGATGAGTTTAAAGCAAAGATTCTGCACTATATTTAGATGGTAGAGTTTAGCTAAATTTAAAAGAAAATACCTGGTGTGAAAGAAAATAGTGTTTTATTGGGTACTCAGGTATTTCGTTTGGTTTCCTTGTTTACTTTTGTCAAGAGGGGACATTGATTGTTAAAGATATTGAGCTAAAATAGAATTGCCTTGGGAGTAATTAGCAATTCAGGAAAAAAAAAAGAGAAGAAAGAAATCAGAACCTTACTGTAGTAATCAATTCAAAATCAACGATATAATGACCTATTTATTATTTTTATTTGTTTTTTTTCCCCAGTTCCCTCAAATTCAGTATTCAAATTTCTCAAACCTAGCACATGACTCTCCTCCATATTTGCTTCTCCTTCATGTCCAAATTTCTTGGAATACTATCTACCATGTTATTGTAAACTAAAAAATAAAATTCTAAGTCCTCCAATCATCTGAATGGACCCCTCCTCTTGGCCAAGAGCATTTCAAAGTTAGCCTGCAAAACTAGTTCAGGCCATGATGGTAATGAGGTGGACAGACATGCCTCAACATACCCTCCTTCCTTTTGAATGCAGGCACAACTGACCAGCATTAACATTAAAACAGAGATCTTAAGACTTTTTGTAGCAATAAGGTACCACATTCCAGACTGACACTAGTATAGTGTCATGACAGATAGCAGGTCCTGAAATAAATCAAAATATTTTATTCCAAAATATATTTCTTTGTCATATTTTGAAATGGCCTTGAAAAGCTGTCTCTTGTGGGAAAAATCTACATTTTGTTGAGAATTCCATTCCCTTTCCAGGTCTTTTCTCTGATCCAGGAGAGAATTAACTAAGGGCCTGGCACCTTTTTCAAGTCAATAAGAAACATTTGCAGTCTATTTTCTCTGAAGTTTGATAAGACTCATCTGCATATTAAGAACCTTGATCTGCTCATCCCCTGATCTTAACCCAGACACTCCCTTCTATGGATTCCAGGTCTTTAGATAAACTCTTTCAACCAGTTGCCAAATCTTTTAATCCCTCTATGACCTGGAGACTCCTCCTTTACTCCCTGGAGTTGTTCCGCCTTTCTGAAGGGAGCCAATGTACATCTTACATGTACTGATTAATGTCTTATCTCTTGTCTGCCTAAAATGTATAAAACCAAGCTGTATCCCAACCACTTTGGACACATGTTGTCAAATATTATCCTGAGGCTGTATAATGAGCATTTCTATTCTTCTATTCTTTCTTTCTTCTTTTTTTTTTATTTTGAGATGAAGTCTCATTCTGTCGCCAGGCTGGAGTGCAGTGGCGGATCTCAGCGCACTGCAACATGAGCATTTCTTTAACCTTGGCAAAATAAACTTCTAAATTGATTGAAACTTGTCTCAGATACTTTTTGGTTTACAATACAAACAACTTAGGAGTCATCTTTATGCCTCTCATTGTGATATCCAATGCACCACCAGATCCTATTGATCTTATATATGAGATATCATAAATACATATACTTCTCTTCTTTATCACTCCCACCCTATTCTAAATTCCTACTATTTCTCACTTGAACCCTTTATTAGTTAGGAAAGACTAGTCCATTCCTCTAATCTCTTTTCGCCTTCACAGTTAGAGAGATCTTTTTTTTTTCCTAAAACTTTGACATTTTTATTCTCTTTAAACTTAACTGACAGATAGTAATAATATATATTTATGGGATATAATGTGATGTCCTGATATATGTATAAGTTGTGGAATGATTAAATCAAGCTAATTAACGTATCTATTATGGCCTATACATTTTTAATTATAAGAACATTTCAAAACTACTCTTTTAGTAATTTTGAAATATATAATTCATCATTAGGTCACTTAAAATATTATTTTATAATATAAAACTAAGCATATTTCCCCTCTTTTCACATGGAAAAACAAAATCTTCTTACCTAGAAATTCTCACCACAAAGGCAGTAGAAAAAGGAAACCTTCATTACTGAATAAGTATTAAACTGGAATGTGATACACATCACAGGCAATCTATTAAGGTACTACAAAGATGGAAGGAAATTTTGAAGCCAGCTAGGCACGGGACTTTATATAAATGTTTTAAAGATACACAATAACCGGTCCTTAAGGAAGAGGACAAGGCAGCACCATTTGTCACAAGTAGCTTTACCTGGTAGTTGGGGTGACCCTGTGTGATGACTAATTGTTTTTATCCAGAGGGAAAAAAAAAATCGTATCATTATTACAAGAAGTCATTTTGCCACTTGGAACAAGGTGCCCACTAAAGTTAGGCTCCTATTTTCCCACAGAGAGTGAGATAGGTAGGGATGTTACCCCTTTGTTCTTTACATTTCAAAGAGATAGCATTCAGGTTCTTAAGAAAGACATTAATGGGTCATAAAGCTGACAAAAAGGCTATCTAGCTTTCCAAAGGACTTATATACATTTCAAAGAGAAGACAATGTACTTTACAATTCTAATTTTTAAAAAGTAAATTAAGAAAAAGGAGGAGAGAGAAGTCTCTGTATTTTCAACATGGAAAATTAATCATCTTGTTTTTAATTTGCATTTGTCCTTACAACACCAAAATCATTTTAATTTCTTTAATACCACATTGTTTGAGTGAAAGATTATTTTTCTGCCTCACTATTCCCTTTACCTAATTTAGGTTTCATCATCTTTTGCATAACATTCCTTTTATTAAGGGCTGCCTCCTGCAGCAAATTTTAAGCTACACAAGCACAGGGCCTGCATCAGGTTTTGTTCACTATTGCTTTATGCTAAGTTTAGTGTAGTTCCTCTGGATGCAAAGCAAGCACTTTACTCATCTTTTTAGATGAATGAATGTAAAAGAGTAACATGGCAAATTAAATTATTTAAAAAGAAAAATAATTAATCGAATATTTAGAATATTTATCAAATAACATCTGAACGGAGAAAACCTTCCTAAGGTTAAAAATAAGACTGTAGAAGCAGTCTTTCTAAGAAAAAGAATGAAATGTCTTATTTAACGTGTCCTGTGTGCACACACATACATACACACAGAAAATTAAAAGACGGATAATACACTGGGAAAATACAACAATGGATTGATTGCTGTATTATAAAAAAGTTGCAGAGAATATTTTGCAAAGAACTAAATAGAAAATCGAGAAAAGATACAATCGAAATATATTCTAACCACAGAAAGATTACATCACTAAAAAACAGAGAAATGCACAATAAAATGAAATGCCATATTTAGTTGTGCTTTTTACAATTAAGCTGTTTAGTGTGCAAGAGGATATAGTAAAATAGAAACTTCCTTACTTTGCTGAAATAGAAACTTTCTTACTTTGCTAATGGGAAGGTAAATTTGTGCAACCCTTTGCAAAATGATTTGTCAATATTTATCAAGAGCATTGAAATGTTCTACTCTTTGACCAAGTAACTCCACTTCTGGGAATCTACCCTAAGAATGCATCTGAAATGATATTCATAGTTTATTTATAACAGCATAAAACTGGAAACAATCTACATATTCAAAATTGGAGGAATGGCCTATTAATTCATGAAATATATGTATTCATGGGATGAGTTTCTGTGCAGGCGTAAAATACCATGTATCCCATTGTAACATGGGAAATATGCTGTTTTTTATTTTTTAAATTACTGCCAGGTTATGCGTAAAATATGGAATAAAATAAAAATATAAATTAATAAGAGAAAGAGCAGTCCATTTATTTACTATGACTTATATTGAAGTAAATAGATTACATATGAAACACTTGTGGAAAAGATATGTTGTTTTCAAGTGATCTTAAAAAGCTGTGCTTTAGATGAGATCAATATAGGACTATATTCAGTGATTTTTTTTTTTGTTTCCAAGTAAAACAGCTACTGTTTACATACCTTTTAAAAAAAATTTAGGTGTGACTTTCTTATGCATACCTCACTTGTATTTCAAATCAATGTGCCTCTTATGCTATTACTTGTTTTATTAAGATATTACTTGTTTACAAAGATATTACACCTTTTCATAAAAGTTTATATAAACTTGTGTGATGTAATTAAAGATTTATAATCAAATTTTTATACATAATAAAAATTCAAAAGCTCACACATTTGATTTAATGTGTATTTTTCAGGTTTACTACATTTCTGCAAAACAATAAGAAATGTTTTAACTCTGAGAAAAGATGTATCAACTTTATAAAAAGAGTAATAAATAGAATCCCTTCAGGAAAACACTTAGAAAAGGCAAGGATAAGTGATGAGTCATAAACTTATTTAAGTCAGCATTTTGTCTTCTTACCCTAAGCTCACAGCCTATTTGCTTTTTGTTTTGTTTTCCCGGCATTACAGCCTATTTGCTTTTTGTTTTGTTTTCCCGGCAAATTACTGGCCAGGTTTCCGAAGACATTAGACATTCTTGTAAATTACATAATAATTGCCTTGTTGCACTGGTTGTGAAAATATTATTCCTCCCATTTTACTTCAAACGCTGCAAGCCAAAACAAAAACAAGTAAAAAACACCCCCCAAATTAACAAAAACAACAAAAGAAACAAAAAACTACACACACACACACACACACACACGTTATTCTAGATTTTCAAATTATTATAAAATTGTCAGATATATCCTTACTTTATGACCTTATTGATTAATGATGTAGATTTTTCTAGATTTAATTATTTGATTCTACTTTCCATTTATGATTTGAATGTGCATATTTTCATGTGACATATGAGAGTTACATGCACAATTTTTTCAACAGTGTATAAGCTGCCTCTACTGAAGATTTTTTTTTGTTTCATTATATTGTGTCATTTGCTAATTAGAAATAAGAATCAATAACTCACTCTATCTTTTTTTTTTTTTTTTTTTTTTGAGAAGGAGTCTCGCTCTGTCACCCAGGCTGGAGTGCAGTGGCGCGATCTCGGCTCACTGCAAGCTCCGCCTCCCGGGTTCACGCCATTCTCTTGCCTCAGCCTCTCCGAGTAGCTGGGACTACAGGCGCCCGCCACCACGCCCGGCTAATTTTTTTTTTTTTGTATTTTTTTAGTAGAGACGGGGTTTCACCGTGGTCTCAATCTCCTGACCTCATGATCCGCCCGCCTCGGCCTCCCAAAGTGCTGGGATAACAAGCGTGAGCCACCGCGCCCGGCCAACTCACTCTATCTTAATATCGGCTTACAATTAAAAAGTGCTTTCTGGAAAGTGTACCTCATCCACTTTCGCATGATGCTGATTTGTAACATTTTGATGACAACAGTGAGATAAAATATTACAGAACATTCTCGGTCAGGTTGTGCAACTTCTCACATTTTGCTACATAAGGACAATGAGATCTCATTGCCTTTTCTTAGTATTTCTGAAAGGCATTCTTTGATAAGAAGGTTTGATTTCATTTGGAACAAAAGATGCACCTTAAAATAGTAAATTTCTTTTTAATTTAAAAGAATGTAAATAACTGAAAAGTTGGTTTATTGACCTGCTTGATCATGGAAATTACATTAGCTTATTCACAAACAAGACTTCAAAAAATTGAAGTTTTTTTTTAATTTACCCTCTTTAATAATCCTATACTTTTATTTTTACATACTTATCACTTTGATGAGATTAGATGCTCAGTGGTAAGTAAAATAGAGTAACATTTCTATTAATTAATAAATCTTGTGTGCATGATGGGCCAGACTATTATTCTATTGTCAGCCCACCATTTTTTTTTTCTACACGAGATCTTGTTGAGTCATAAACTTTGTATGAGCAGAATATTCACAGGGGCCATGAAAAACGACATCTTGACTATTAATTAAGACTAAGCTACAGTGTTCACTGAGACCATTAGATTCCTCAAGAAATGATATGATGGCATTTGCTATGTTTTTTAAATCCTCAGTCAAAATTATGATAAAAATCCAAAAACTATGAGAATTCTAGAAAAGTTAAATTTTATACCATCCCTTTGTGTCATTCTAAAACAAGGAATGTTTTATTAAAACAAATTTCTAATTTTTGTGGGTACATGGTAGGTGTATTTATTTCTGGGGTATATGAGATATTTTGGTACAGGTACATAATGCATAATAATCACATCATGGAAAATAGGGTATCTATACCCTCAAGCATTTATTCTTTTTGTTCTGAACAATTCAATTATACTGTCATTATAAAATATATGATTCAATTATTATTGACTATAGTCCCCCTCTTGTGCTGTCAAATACTAAGTCTTATTCATTTTTCCTAACTCTATATTTTCGGTATTTATTAATCATCCCTACTTCCACCCTCCTCTCCCAATACCCCTCACCCCAGCATCCAGTAACCATGCTTCCATTCTTTTTCTCCATGAGTTCAATTGCTTTGATTGTCAGGTCCCACAAATAAATGAGAGCATGTAATGTTTGTCTTTCGGTGCCTGGCTTATTTCACTTAACATAATGACCTCCAGTTCCATCCATGTTGTTGCAAATGACAAAATCATATTCCTTTTTATGGTTAAATAGTACTCCGTTGTGTGTAAATACCACATTTTCTTTACTCATTCACCTGTCGATGGACACTTAGGTTGCTTCCAAATCTTGGCTATTGTGAACAGTGCTGCAACAAACGAGAGAGTGCAGATACCTCCGATATACTGATTCCCTTTCTTTTGGGTGTATACCCAGCAGTGGGATTGTTGGACTGTATGGTGGCTCTAGTTTTAGTTTTTTGAGGAACTACCAAACTGTTCTCTATACTGGTTGATCTAATTTATATTCCCACCAACAATTCTTCACATCCTCACTAGCATTTGCTATTGCCTGACTTTTGGAAAAAAGCCATTTTAACTCGGGTGAGAGGTTATCTCATTACAGTTTTGATTTGCATTTTTTGGATGATCAACGATGTTGAGTACCTTTTCATATACCTGTTTGACATTCGTATGTCTTCTTTTGAAAAACGTGTATTCAAATCTTTCACCCAATTTTAATTGAATTATTAGATCGTTTTCCTATAGAGTTGTCTGACCTCTTTATATTTTGGTTATTAATCTCTTGTGAAATGGGTAATTAGCAAATACTTTCTCCCATTCTGTGTGTTGTATCTTCACTTTGTTGACTGCTTCTTTTGCAGAGCAGAAGGTTTTTAACTTGATGTGATCTCATTTGTCCATTTTTGCTTGGTTGCCTGTGCTTGTGGGTTATTACTCAAGAAATTTTTGCCCAGATCAGTGTTCTGGAGAGTTTCCCCAGTGTCTTCTTGTAGTAGTTTCACAGCTTGAGGTCTTAGATTTAAGTCTTTAATTCATTTTGATTTGATTTTTGTATAAGGTGAGAGATAGGGGTCAAATTTCACTATTGTGCATATGGATATCCAGTTTTCCCAGCACTATTTATAGAAGAGACTGTCCTTTTCCCAATGAATAGTTTTGACACGTTTGTCAAAAATGAGATCACCATAGGGATGTGGATTTGTTTTTGGGTTCTTTATTGTTTTCCATTGGTCTGTGTGTCTGTTTTTATGCCAATACCTACCATGCTGTTTTGGTTACTACAGCTTTGCACTATAATTTGAACTCAGGTCATGTAATTCTTCCAGGTTTGTTATTTTTGCTCAGGATAGCCTTTGCTATCTGGGTCTTTTGTGATTCCATATAAATTTTATATTTTTTTATTTCTGTGAAGAATGTCATTGGTATTTTGATTGGGATGGCATTGAATAAGTAGATTGCTTTGGGTCGTATGGACATTTTAACAATATTGATTCTTCCAACCCGTGAACATGGAATATTTTTTCATTATTTTCATGTCCTCTTTAATTTCTTACATTAGTATTTTATAGTTTTCATTATAGACATCTTTCACTTCTTTAGTTACATTAATTCCTAGGTATTGAATTATATTTGTGACTATTGTAAATGGAATTGCTTTTTGATTTCTTTTTTAGATTTTTAACTGTTGGCCTATAGAAATGCTACTGATTTTTGTATGTTGATTTTGTATCCTGCAACTTTACTGAATTTGCTCAACAGTTCTAATAGTTTTCTGTGTAGTCTTTTAGGTTATTCCAAATGTAATATTGTTCTAAATATAAATATCATCTGCAAATAAGGATAATGTGATTTCTTCCTTTCCAATTTGGATGCCCTTTATTTCTTTCTCCTTTCTGATTGCTGTAGCTAGTGCTCCCATTACAATGATGAATAACAGTGGAGAAAGTGGACATTCTTTTTATGCTCCAAACCTGAGAGGAAAGGTTGCCAGTTTTTTCCCATGCAGTATGATATTATCTGTGAGTCTGCCATATATAGCTTTTATTATGTTGAAGTTTGTTCCCTGTGTCCCAAGTTTAAGAGTTTTTATCATGAAGGTATGTTGAACTTTATCCAGTGCTACTTCAGTATCAATTTAAATAATCATATGTTTTTTATTCTTCCTTCTGTTGATATGATGTATCGCATTGATTGATTTGCATATGTTGACCCAACTTTGCATCCCTGGGATATATCCCAGTTGGTCATGATAAATGATCTTTCCAATATAATGTTGAATTTGGTTTGCTAGTATTTTGTGCAGGACTTTTTTTTATCAATATTCATCAGAGATATTGGCTTGTAGTTTTCTTTTTTTGTTGGTTCTTCTCCAGTTTTGATAACAGGGCAATATTGGTCTTGTAGAATGATATTGGAAGTATTCCTTTCTCTCTACTTTTCAGAACAGTTTGAGTAGGATTGGTATTAGTTCTTTAAATGTTTGGTAGAATTCAGCAGTGAAGCCATGGGGTTAAACGATTTTCTTGTTATTATGGCTTCAATATCATTTCTTGTTATTGGTTTGTTCAGGTTTTGGATTTCTTCTCAGTTCAATCTTGGTACTCCCTGTGTGTCTAGGAAATTATCCATTTCCTCCAGATTTTCCAACTTGTTGACATATAGTTGATCATAGTACTCACTAATGATCCTTTGAATTTCTGTGGTATCAGTTGTACTATCTCCTTTTTCATCTCCGCTTTGATTTATTTAGTTTTTCTCTCTTTTTTCTTAGTTGGTTTGGCACTTGTCACTTTTGTTTATTTTTTCAAGAAACCAACGTTTTATTCATTCATCTTTTGTATTGTTTTCTTCATTTCAAATTCATTTATTTCTGCTCTGATCTTTATTATTTCTTATGGTCTACTAATTTGGAGTTTGGTTGGCTCTTGCTTTTATAGCTCTTTAAGATGCGTTATTAAGTTATTTATTGCTATTTATTTGATGTTTGGCAAGAGTTTCACATTCATTATATTTATAAATATTTCTAATGTTTCTTGAAGTAGGCACTTATAACTATAAATTTACCTCTTACTACTGCTTTTGCTGTATCTTATAGGTTTTGGTATGTTGTTCTTCCATTATCATTTGTTTCAAGAAATTTTTCAATTTCCTCTTAATTTCTTCATTGACCCATGGTTATTCATGCACATACTGCTTAATATCTGAGTGTTTTTACACCTTTCATAATTGCTATTGTTATTGATTTATAGTTTTATTCCCTTGTCAGACTCAATGAGTGATATTATTTCATTTTTTTGAATGTTTTAAGAATTGTTTTGTGACATATGGTCTATCCTTGAGAACGACCCATGTGCTGAGGAAGAGAATGCATATTGTGAAGCCATTGGATGAAGTGTTCTGTAAATATCTATTATGTTCATTTGTTCTATAGTGCACATTAAGTCCCATGTTTCTTTATTGATTTTCTTTCTGGGAGGTCTGTCCTATGCTGAAAGTGGTGTGTTTAATCAGCTATTAGTGTATTGAGGTCTGTCCCTCCCTTTAGCTCTAGTAATATTTTGCCTTACATATCGGGGTCTTCCAGTGTTGGGTGCATTATATTTACAATCATTATATCTTCTTGCTAAATTGACCCATTATATAATGAGCTTCTTTTTCTCTTATAGTTTTTGTCTTGAGATCTATTTTGTCTCATATAAGTATAGCTACTTTTGCTTTTTTTTGGTTTCTCTTGACATGGGATATATTTTTCTTCTTATTATTTTCATTATAGAGGAAGTGATTTTTTTTAAGCAGTAGATCATTGGGTCTTATTTTTTCATCTATTCAGGCACTCTGTGTCTTTTGACTGGAGAGTTTAGTCCATTTACATTTTGTTATTATTGATAAGTAGGGAGTTTTTCCTGCCATTTTGTTCTTTGTTTTGTGGTTGTTTTGTGTTATTTTCTTTCTTCTCTCCTCTTTTCCTGTCTTTCTTTTAGTGAAGTTGATTTTCTCTCATGGTATGCTTTAATTTCTTGCCTTTTATTTTTTGCATATCCATTGTATGTTTTCTGATTTGAGGTGACCAAGAGCGTTGCAAATGCTATCTGAAACCCAATATTTTAAACTGCTGACGACTTAACACTGATTGAATAAACAAAGACACATGAAAAAAACTATTAAAAACTCTACACTTTAACTACATTTCCCTGCTTTTTACCTTTTTATTGTTCTCTTTATATCTTATTGTACTATGTCTTCAAAAGTTGTTGTAGTTATTATTTTTGATTGGTTCATCAATTAGTCTTTCTGCCTAAGTCAAGCATAGTTACACACCACAATTACATTGTTAACATTATTCTGTTTTCTGTGTGCTTACTATTTCCAGTGAGTTTTTTACCTTCAAATGATCTTTTCTTGATCATTAACATCCTTTCCTTTCAGACTGAAGAACTCCCTTTAGCTTTTCTTGTAGGAGAGGTCTGGTGTTAATGAAATCCCTCAGCTTTTGGTTGTCTGGAAGGTCTTTATTTCTCCTGCATGTTTGAAGGATATTTTTGCTAGATATATTATTCTAGGGTAAAAGTAAAACAAGGATGTTTAATTTTCATGCAGTATTATAAAGACTCCTAGAAAAGGAAGAAACTCCTGATTTTAAAAATAAAACAATCAGTAATTCCTCTCTTTAAAAACAAAAATAATGTAGGTATGGGCACATATATCAAGAGAATTGGAGAGTGTTATTTTAGAATTAGAGTGTGTTTTATTATTTCCCATTGGCATAAAAATATTTACCTTTTTTCTCATTTTTTCTATTTATTTTATTTAGTTTCAAGAAAAGGGGTTGGAATTTTGTAGGTAACTATGTGATGACTTGAAAGAAGAGAATAGGAAGGAGAACAGAATTGACAAGAGTTTGAGGTTCACTATATTTACAAACATTTCTAACACATCAGAAAATCACATTATTTTTAATATAGTGACCAGATTCCTTTTCCATTATATACTCCTTACAATAAATCTCACATTTTGTGTTTAGTTATAGGCACAACAATTCAAGGATACCAACCAGGGCAGGTGAAAGAGTGAATGTTTCTTTTCATTATAAAAGAGGAAACATAAGCATAGAGAGTGTGGTAAAACTAAATGAGCCCACAGTGGATATTCTATAAGTGAATGCAATTGAGAAAGGAAACATTTTTTTCAGGTCACACTAAGTTGTAAGAAACTGCAGAAAAACACATCAAAAAAGAGTCGTTCCATATTTCAGAGTGGACTTTATCCTAATGAGATGGATTCTCTATCACTGACCCCCACTGCAAGTGCCAGATGCACATCTTTCATGGATGATTTAGAAGATGTCTCTCTAAGGAACAGAAGAAAGTAGCATCTAAGGGTATTCACATTTTGACTGTATATCACCCTACTCATGTGTCCCTAGCATACAAAAACTGCAGTCACCAAGATCTCAATGAAATAGCAAAGTAATCAAAGTTTATTTTGGTATTTCTCTTTCTCCACCAAAGAATCCCCCTTTACAAAAGTTCTCTCATATTTAACATCCTCAGAATCCCCACATCTACCTGCCACTGGTTCTTCTATTCCATCTAGCCCTACTCTTTACACAAGCAATTCCAAATATAAAATTTATGTTTACCCTTCAAACCAAAACAAATACAGCTATACTACTTAGTGCCTTTGTGTTACAATCCGATGAAAAGAATTCAACAGAAGTCACAGATTTAAGACATATTTAATGATCCCAGAGGATATTTAAGCATGAGTTAATCATCATCAATCTCAAAGTGGTAGGCGTAGAGGAGCCAAGTCCAGGGAACTTCTGAGCTTCACTTATCTCCTGGAGGTAAAGATGAATTTATTCCCTTCCTTCATTGACTTCCCTAGAGGCAGTGATGTAAAAGCATGCACTATGAACTGTGAACTGAGACAGCATGGTCTGGCACATATTCTGCAAATATCTCCAATAATGAATCATAAATATATGAATGTGAACTTTTTTTTTTCTGTGTTTAGAAAAATATCAGGAACATAATCTCCCAATATTGCCTTTAAATTTTCCATGGGGTCCATCTGAATTTGCTTAGCAATCTCTCTCAGAGCTTCCTGGTATCATTTTTTACCCTTCTACTGCCCCCACAGCCTTTGGTTCAGAGAATAGAAGCATCTGCCTGATGGAGACAGAGGTTCCCATGATAATTGAGCAGAAAGGGAATAGAAGCAAGAAACAGAGCATGTGCAGTTTTCTGGTGTCTGCTGGCTGATTTATTTTAGAACCTCTGCAAGTGGTCCTGTGCTTATTTTTAAGCCATTTGTACATGGATAAAATAAAAATATTCTTTAGGTTTAACATCCTAAATGGTTTCCTGTATGTTAACATAAGAGACATATTGAAGACTACAAGTCTAAATCTATTTTCTTGATTGTGATAATCATTTATTATAATAGCATATACAACAGATATTACTTAAATGCAATCTAAAAATTTACATTTTTCTGACAGAGTGATCATAAAATGTGCCTTGGTTAAAATAAGAAATCTTCATTATGTGTATTTTCTTACACATGGTGCTTGAAGCAAAACAGTTAAGAAGAATCTAGACAATCCAAATGTTTGATTTTTCAAATAAATTTGCCAGGATCTTTGGGTTTAAATTTTTTTTCCTTTCACTCGTGCTGAGAAAGTGCACTTACATTTTGAAATTTTGTCTATTTGAGCAATGCTTTTTTATCCTTTAAACTGATAATAAGCATATGGGAGTGGGATTGAATTGGAGACAAGCTGTTGATTTCTATTGAACACTCAACAAATGTAAGGTATCAAAAAAATTTTTTTAACTATCCAGTGATGGGCTAAAATATATCAGAAGTTTGGTAAACTGGTATATCATTCTGATATAGGGCCAGAGAAAGGAATAGATCTTAAATCATTTGTCAAGCACATGATGTCTGTCTTTGGGGCCTTCTCATCTCCATTTCCTTGCCACTCGGGCCTCTGTTTCTTTCTCAGCCTATTTCTGCTTAAGGCATCCGAAACTTAGAGCCCATGAGATTTCCTACTGAACCCTTTCCTTCTTGCAAAAGGTTGTGTGTTTTATAGCTTGCTGTTTAGTTTAACCTCCATCATTATACTCAGACTCTATTCAAGAAAACTGCTTTCAGCTAGCAATAAAAAAGAAATACTCAAATGTATCTGAATAAAAGACCCACATGGCTCATAAAATTTAGTGTGCATTATAAGAATCACCTTGGTTACTTGTTGAAAATGCACTTTTGAAGGCTGGTCCCAGAGTTATTTCTTGTCCATGTTTAATAAACACTCCAACAGATTCTGACGCTGGTTGAGAAACATTGTTCTAGGATTTCTATATATTACTAGAATTTTGGAAGAATTTAACCTAAGTCACAAGCCTACCAGAGATGAAATGTGATACTGTGTATCACAGAGATGTTTGTGAAACTATGAGTGTCACATACATGAAGAAACAAAATACATAATAATGCAATACATAACACAATAAAATTATATGTGTTTTTACTCTGTAGCTTCTTCTCACTCTGTAGTGCGGGGGGGACCCATTATCTGTAAAATAATTCTGTGTTACTTTTCCTGTATGAAGTTTCCCACATCATAATTCACTTTGGAATACTTAGAGTCCATGTGTAAACAAACAAACAAAACAGGGTCGCAACAGAGAAAAACAGAAGACAATAAACTGCCAAAATTATACATTTTATTGAGCAACAGAAATTTTTGGATTTACTTCTTAAATTCAAAGAGAAATTTTGTTTCATCAGAATATAGCAGCTAAAGGAATATTTTAAAGAACTATAAAAACAGATCTCCCTTTACCTACTCAGCACAGAAGTACAATGCAAAGAAATTTTTTTTTACTATTTTTATTTTTTAGTTATTATTATTTTCTTAAATTCTCCCTCACATCATCATTTTATGCTTATAATGTTCTACTTATTTAATGAGTAGCTCCATAAAATTTCTTAAAATTTCTATTGCTCAATATATGGCTCTAGACACTTAGAAATGCTAAATCTGTGGACCCACTATAGATGTACCAAATCAGAATTGCATTTCAGAGTATCCCTAGCCAATTTGTATCTGAAATACCTTTTTTCTGGATGTTACCATACTGGAGTTTGTTTCTGATCTATAACTTTATGAAATGATTGATTCTTACTAACAATTTTCTGAAAGAAGATGTATTGTTTTTGTTCAAATTATAAATGTCCATTTAAAAAATAAAAAATACAGAAAAATATAAATAAGGAAACTCAATCACTCAAAAATATTATTGATGTGATAATTTCAGACATTTCTACATATATATGTAGATATAAAGAGAAATATGGATGGATGATGAATGGACAGATGAATGGATAGTGAAAGGGTAAGAAAGAAACTACAGATATGAAATCATTCTATACAAAAATTTTTTAAATGAAATATATTATTTAAGTTGATAGAAACAAAGAAACAAGTGAAATTGAAAGTATTGTTGAACTTGAAGTAAATGTTTCTTTACAAGAAAAGCTATTAGATTTTACAAGTCATCTATAATGAGAACATTGTGAAATTGAATGTTTCAACTTTAGACATCCATTGTCTGTCCAATGAAGGATGAGAAAGTAAGTATCCACACTGCCTCACACCGCCACCTCCCAATTTTGTTTTTTAAATAATGGCAAGGTTTTTAATATTCACATTTGATTCCAAAATCATAATTTCAAAAGTTGTTTAAGTTTATTCCTATTTAGGGGTATAATTCTCTCACTAATAGTACTTAGCAACAGTATCTCCCATTCTTAGCATCCTGAGTTTTTAATTTTGACCCACTTCTTAAATTCAAATATTTAATTACATATTTTTATTCTCTCCACAAGGAAGTGTGATGAGTATTGTTTAACTTCTTGCATGCTTAAGAAAATACGTTGTCTTTTTACTTGAAGGCCAAATCCCTTGGGTATATAGTTCTTTTGTTACCCTTTGTTGCATAATCCCGTAGATAATTCCTGTATTTTCAGGCATTGATTTTTTTTTCCATGGAAACATCTCAGATTACTCTAATTTACATATGCTGTCCTTGTACCTTACCAAATATTTATTACATTCTTTTTCTATGCAGTTTAGTATCTTTACCAGAATATGTGTTAGTTTTGCAATGTTCTGTGATGTACATTGTGCCTTAAGTTGCTGATGATTCAGGTTTTCTTGATTTCAGTCCAATTTCCTTCAATAATATCTTCAATGAGTTTTTTGACTTTCTGATTTTACTTGTTCTTTTTTTAAGGGAAGTTTATTTATCTGTGTGTTTAGATTTTTTCTTTACTTGTGTTTCACCACAGTAGAATAGGTTTTGTAACAACTGGGAGATTTCAAATCACTCGTTAGAATCTGATGCTTAGGTTTTTCCTAATACTACTATTGCTTTTGAGGAATTAGCACTAATCGTCTGTTTACAAGACTAAAGCATGTTCTGAGCTGTGATGTCAGGTGCTACAGGGTATAAGCAGAGGTGACTTAGAAAGCACTCAGTGTTATGGGAAGGGGAAGGTATCCATCTGTTGATAATATAAATGTCAAATTGCTGGCTGCTATCACTAGGAGGCCCATATGCTGCAAAGATAAGAAGAGTAGCTAATTGCACTCCATCTTTCAGAAGATATATAGTTTCCACTGTGCTAGAGACAAATGATGTAACACCAAATGTATGCGTGACAAAAGACAAAAATAGACACATTTGACTTCTTTAAAATTAAAAACTTTTGTGCTTCAAAGTACATCATCAAGAAATTATAAAGATAATTCACAGAATAGAAGAATAATATTTAGCATGGAATGGAATAGACAAATGTTGGTGAGGATTCGAAGAAGTTACAACTCTCATAAAATTGTTTGGTGCAAATATAAACTGATGAAGCTGCTTTGGAAAGTGATCTGGCAATTCTCAAAGGTTAAACATAGATTTACTATATGGCCCAGAATACTATTGGGTATATACTCAAGAGAAATGGAAACATACATTCACAGAAGGCTTGTACCTTATATTTACAGCAGTGTTACCCATAATAGCCCAAAAGTAGAAATGTGGTATATCCATACAAAGGAATATTATTCAGTAACAAAAATAAATCAAGTATGATACAAGGTACAATATGGATGAAGTTTGAAAACATTAGGCTCAATGAGAAGAGTCAGACATACAAAGATAATATATTGCATAATTTCATTTATATGAAATATTTAGAATAGGCTAATCTATGAAAACACAAATTATATTAATAGCTGCTGGAGCTGGGGGGTGGGTGGGATGGAGAGCTCACTGGGCAAATGGGTGCACCCTTTCTTTTGGGGTGCTGAAAATATCCTAAAATTTGCTTTGGTGATGATTGCATGACTCTGTTAATGCACTGAAACCTATTGAATTATTCACTTTCAATAGGTAAATTGTATGCTATATAAATTATATGGCAAAAAAGCTATTAAAGGAAAAGGCCAAGTGGAGCACAATTTGGGGACTTGCTTGCAGGTTCCTATTTGGATTTGCTTAGCAACCTCTCCAGCCTGAGCCTGTTTCCTCAAGGTCATGTCTTCTGCTCAGTCTCCCCTAAACTATTGGTATGTCTCTGTGAATGCATTTTATCTTCTCCTCTACTCTGGTGATCTACTTCATGGTGGTGATGAAGAAAGGAGCTAAGCAAAGGTGGTCTTATTCTTCTCTTGTTCTCTTTTTAATTTTATAATTATGTTATAACTATATCCTGCTTACCTCTTATGGAAATATAAATCTGAACCTGGACAATTTTAAAATGTTGGCGGGATTAGACCTGTGGGAAAACTCTCATAATTTATAGCAATTATGAGAGGTTCCACTAGTAACTTTTAGCATGTATGAAGAAAATATAAATATATTTGAATCAAATTGTATATTATCTGAATGTTAAGCTTTTGAAAGGTCCACTGGGCTAGAACTTTTAAAAAATATTTTGCTAAGAATGAGGATTAATGTTTTTCCCCCTTTTTTTCCAGTCCAGAAAAACATTTCATAAACATTAGTTTTAAATCCAAACTTTTTATTTTTGTGAAAGCAGTCATTGTTTCAAAGTTTTTTCTCAACTGCTCACATCCTGAGTAAAATCACATTGCTTAATCTCACAGGAGACATCATTTGTACTATAAAACAAATGTGATCATGTATAACAAGACATGAAAGTGCAAGCTCGTCAATGTGCCTTTGTGCTGCTCAGGGCATTCTTTTTTCAGTGAACTTTTTGTCTGAAAACAAATTATGATGAAAAGCCTGCTCAGTGAGAATATGGAATCATACCAAAGAAAGTGACCAAACCATCCAAGCACTTCTAACATCCAGCAACTCAATTTCAAATCAATTTGTTTCCAGTTTCCAAGTCTAAATTTTCCCATGTTGCCCTTTCATCTTTCTAAACGCAATCCCATTTACAAGTAAAACAATTCCTGTTTTAAAAAGAGCATTATTAGAAGTTGAAGTACATATTATCATTTTAAAAATATTTATTTTTGAATAGGTAATACAGTCATGTGGTTTAAAATTTTAAGACTAATGTAAACAAGAATAAACATTCATTTGTATCTCTGGCTTCTTCCAGTTTACATTTCTAAAGACCATCAATTTAGGTAGGTTTTCTTTTTCCAATATATGCCTCAAATCATATTCTATACATCTATAATTAAATATATATATACACACACACATATATATATTTCTTTGTATAAATGATGGTGGCTATATAATCTGTTTTGTATATTTCTTTTTTCACTTTTCAGGAAGTCAGAGATATGTCTATAACAGTGCATCAAGTTTTCTTGTGATTTTAAAATTTGTGATGTGATCTTTTGCATGTGAATGCCATAACTTATTGCTATAGTGACTTTTCATAGATATTTAGGTTGCTTTGGAGAGTCACTTGAGTTGTTGCTGTGTGTGAGTGATTTGTTCCTTTTTATCGCTGAGTGGTATTCCATGGTGTAGATGTACTACAGTTTAACTATTCACCCATGGAAGCACACCTGGGCTGTTTCCAGTTTTGAGCTATTACAAGTAAAGCTGCTATAAACATTTATGTGCAGGTTTTTTGTGTAAATACACAATTGTATTTCTGTGGCATAAATGCCTGAGTACGATTGCTGGATTATGTGGCAGTTCCATGTTTAACTGAAGAAGCAGCCAAACTGTTTTTTCCAGAGTGGCTGTACCGCCTACATTCTAACCAACAATGTATAAAGGATCCAGGTTTTCTATATCCTCACAGCATATAGGATTGTCATTATTTTTTATTTTGGCCATCTGACAAATGTGTAATGGTTTAATTTTTAAAACATGAAATATTACATACCTTATTCATTAAGAACCATCCAGAAAATTATAGATAATTATCGTGGACATCCATTTTCCCAACACGGTATGATTCTTCAAAGATAAAAATAAGAGTTACAGATTATACTTTATGACTTTTTAATTAAGTTTGGTTTTGTCTGGACTTATTTTATTTCCCAGGATTTTCTTTTCCTCTACATCTACTTTCACAGATTTGAGAGTAATAAGATGGAAGTAAGCTTGATTTATTGCTACCCACTCTGACAAAATTTATGTTTCTATTGTTATATAGCAAGAGACTTCAGATTAATAATACTTCATGAGATGTACACAAGACATTTTACTGAGATTAAACTTTAGTATTCTGATTTAAGAATCCTCACAACTGCAGTGTGTTAAAATGTTAATTCTCTAAGATATTGCCGAAAGATAGATGGGATAATTATCTTCATATCAAATATAATTGTTTGAAAGCTACAAACAAATAATGATTTAGCAAAATTTCTCATGCATAAAGCTTAACTCTAGTAAATTCTGTTTAAGAATTATAGTTCAATAGCTTTCAAGACCACAACTATATTTTAAATTAATATTTTGCTTATACATTTGCTAAATAATTCATAATTTATAACTTTATATAAAATGTCTCACCATATTTATTTATGTTGCCAACACTACTCTGAACATTATTCCTTAATGTTCCACCAGCATTTTCTGTAGTTGACTTGTATCCTTCAGAATTCTGTATCTTGGTCATTTTCTCAGTAAGAGATTTGACAGAGTTAAATCCTCCTTTTTTGTATTTCCTTCACTCTTACTTCATAACACATAAACTGACAGTTCTTCAATACTGATCATCCTTTAACAGAACCACTTGTTTCTTGTCTTCCTGAGGAGGAGCAGGTATCTTATTTATTGCCATTTTCCCATGGTCAAGTTTGGCACCTTACCCCTAATAGGCATTCAATAAATCTATGTATTTTTGTTGATTGGTTGGAAAATGAAATGATGGACTTAAAAACACCTCCCAAGCTCCTCAATCCATTTATATGTTAATTATTATTTCTCCAGTGAGTTATGGGCTTCTAATGCCTACTTCTTTGAGGGTGAGCAGGTGGATGAACTCAGAAGGAGAATTATACAAGAAAGGTGTACTGTAAAAAGTTGTCCTGTGATCTCTTTTCCTCCAGCCACTTTCAGATATACTAGACTTATAGCTCCATCTCCTTATCCAGTAAGCTATCTTTTGGAAATTTAGTGCTCTATAAAAATATGTAAGCTTTTACTTCAAATTAATATGCTCTGAAGTTTTGTGTCCATAGATGCAGTGTCACCAGGTTGCCCCATATTCTTGTCCTGAAAAGACTTGATATAATTTTCTGACTATGTTTGTGGAAAGGTAATGCATATTTGGGTCAGTTCTTAAAAAGTAATTAACAAATTCTAATGAGACAAAAGCTCATTTTAGAAACTATATTCTCTTACTAGACGTTAGGCGGATTTGGGGTTAGTGTAAATGAGTTGGTTATTTAATCCTTTCACATCATGATTTTTTAAATTATAAATATTTTTACATAACTCTTGCTTTTGTAAATTATGTTTTATATATAACTTTTATCTAAATCTCTTAAATAATGATTTTTAAAATTAGAAATGCTCTTGTATATTTCATTTTGTAAATTATGTTGTACATTTACTTTTTTGGGTGCTAGACACCTTGTATTTTATCTGGAAAAGGGAATAATTGTTCTTAAAGTGTTTGACTACCTCATATCAAAAAACACATTTATTTAATAATTGAATAGGTGGTATATTTAAATATATTAATAATCAATATTTAATGGTGCATTGGACATTATCTCTCCCAACTTTGTACTCTAATCAATTTTCATCTTTATGGCATATCTCATGTCCTAGTGGTTAAGAGTATAGAATTATTATCAGATAATTAATAATAAATCCTGTGCAATAAAAAACTGACTCTTTTAAAAGTGACACTCAAGTGTAACACATTAGTAGAATATAAAATATCTTGCTTGTTAGAAAAAAGATCAGCAAAGTTTTTCTGTGTAAACACCAGATAGTAAATGTTTTAGTCTCTGGGGCCATAAAGTCTCTTACTAAAATATACTCATTTATGCTGTTGTAACTTAAAAGCATTCTCTGACAATATGCAATGAGTATGTTTGTGCACCAATAAGACTTTGTATATGGACACTGACATTTGATTTTCAAGTAACTTTAACATGCCATAAAATATTATTCTTCATTAGATTTGTTTTGAGACATTTAAAAATAGAAAAAAAATCTTAGTTTATAGGATGTAAAAAAAGAGGCAATGGGCAGGATTAGATCCCTGGATTTCCTGACCTCAGTCTGTAGCAAGTTATAAAGTTAGGTTATATAATGTAATTCATTTTATGTCTATTTTTTCAAATGTATTCAACATATTGATTTAAAACATATTTACAGACTTCTTTGGTTTTGTATATTCTATTTATTACTTATGAATTAAGAGATATAATAATTTTGGAATGATAATTAGATATTAGATGCTTTTTTTAAATCTCAGTACAGTCACCTACTTAACGAATATAAATAGATTTTTATTTATTTATTTATTTTGAGGCGGAGTCTCGCTCTGTCACCCAGGCTGGAGTGCAGTGGTGCGATCTCGGCTCACTGCAAGCTCCGCCTCCTGGGTTCACGCCATTCTCCTGCCTCAGCCTCCAGAGTAGCTGGGACTACAGGCACCCACCACCACGCCCGGCTAATTTTTTGTATTTTTAGTAGAGACAGGGTTTCACCATGTTAGCCAGGATGGTCTCGATCTCCTGACCTTGTGATCTGCCCATCTCGGCCTCCCAAAGTGCTGGGATTACAAGCGTGAGCCACAGCACCAGGCCTAAATAGATACCTTTAATTTCTATTTCATAGCTGAAATAATGAGAAAGAGAGGGGATTAGACATATTTTTAAGGTTACGTACTTGCTGAGAGTTGAGATATAATTTTTATATATAGGTTTGTATGATTCTGTGTAGAACTGAACAACTATTATTCAGCCACATTATGCTGCTTTCACTTTAGCACAGTACTGTGCTCATGTTTATGTATTTAAAGTTTTGTTGTTGTTTCTTGGTTGGTTGGTATTCAATGCTGCTATAGTCTCAAAGACACAAACAGGAAAATTGAATTCATATTTATTTTGCATTGCATAATTGTCAGCTGAGTGATTTTGCTCCATCTAGCTTCCTTTTGAGGAGAATTGGATTGGAACATTGGCAAATAAAGTTTGATATACAGATTAGTTTCTTTTTTCCCCAAACATGGTCCCTGATTTGAAGTTATATTTATAATTTAAGTTTTAACTTTGCAATTTTGGTTAATTTCCTTTGGAATTCTTGGATTTCCGGAACATTTGATGACGCATCAGTATTAAGAGATTATTTTTGACAGTGGTTAGAGAAAGAAGGAAGTGTTCATATATGGAGATTATAAAATATGTAAAAGTGCATATTCTTTTTTCTGGACTTAAAAACTACTAAGAGTGATCCTTTTACTCAACAACAGCATAGAACTATATTCATATGTAGGTAGTATGGAAAATTGAGCTACTCTTAAAAGTGGAATTCAACTAAGGCAACACATTTTAATTCACTTTATAATTCTTCAAATTTGATCATGCCTTTGTTGGATATACACTAATTTATTTCAATAAATTATTTCAGAATATATAAGAAATTTATCCAATTTTTTGAACAGAGTTGTTAAAGTAATAACAACTAACAGCATGCCACTGTAACTAATATCATAACTCAACATAACTCATTTTAATATAATAGATATAATTTATATATGTAATACACTTTTACTTAAATGTATTATATTTAATTATTGTTTAGTGGCTAGTAACTAAAAGATTTGCTGAATTACTTTTAGACGTCAGAGAAAATTATTTCATATCTGTTTCCAAAATTTAAAGCAAAATCTAATATTGAGATTATGCCATTGCATTTTATGAGATTGATAAGAGTTGCAATTATTATTTAATGACTTTCAAGATAAGTGAGGGAAATGCCACTTTTTTAGATAAGTAGTTTAATTGAAATAAAAACTAAATACTGTGTACCATTAAATTGAAAACAGCTGGCAACATGTGGGATGATGCTGCCCTAACTTGGAAACATTATCATTGTTAAAAACATTATTTGGGCTTATTTTTAAAATTGTGCATAAAGTGTAATATACTAATATTTGGAAATTTATAGAAATGTTGGCAATCTATACTCAAACATCATAAACTGATTGAAATATACCCATAATCTCACTTAATGTATACATAATAATGATTTAAGAAAGCCTGTGAGGGTACTGTATTCCCAGCAGCCCATGCAATGCAAACACACATGAAGTACTCAAATATTTATTGAATTAGTTAACGTATGGCATCCATCCGTATGCTTTGTTTTCCAAAAGAAAAATATTTTCTTATATTCTTATGTAAATTTCAGTAAAATAGTACTCATTTATTTTTAAAACAGAAAGAACTTAGTTTATCATGAATAATTTCATTAAAATGTATTCATTTTTTATTTTTTATGTTCATTTCTGATTTCTGTCTTCAAGAAGGTATTTAATAACACTTGATTAAACTGCATGAAGTGCCATTGTTTAGACAAAATATAAAACCATAACATAACAAAAAGAGGAGGGTAACGTTATTTTTAAAAAATTCAAAAAGGATACATTTCATGGAAGTGAATATTTCATTTCTTAAGCTCTAATCTTAGCACATTTCAAAGTTAATTTTCAATTGAGTGGTGCTAGGATAATAAGCAGAAGTTAGAACATTTTAAGAATAATTAGTGTAAGAGAGTCAGATCATCTATGGAAAATTGAGTTATAATTTAGGAAAACAGAATTTCAGTATGACCTGTGTAAGGAAGATGGCTATGCTTTAGTCAGGAGTAGGCTGAAGTGGCTTTCCAGTGCAGCCTGACTCAGCAGTTTTGGAGCGAAGGCACACAACTCCACACGTTATGTAACCATGCTACATGAGGCACATTATATAACCACACCACGTTAGGCACATTAGGTGATTACCCACCTGAGCTCATGCTTGATTCGTAGCCACTATTGTCTGTAAAAAGTATAATTACATTGCTAATGCTGTACATACATCTTGTGGCTCGCACCCTCGACTTGCGTCCAGGCCAGCTTGCACACACAGAGAGAGTAAAAGCTATGTCAAAACTGTCTATGATTCTTCGAGTGTTTTTCCAGCTACCCACCGCTTCACTGACTCCCCTTAGACCTCATTTAGAACCTAACAATTAATTTCATGAACAGGATCACCAGCTGGGTGAGCCTTTGGTCCATGCTGATTTCAGGTTTACCAGGTTGCCACAACATGGGTTGTGGTGCCTGGTGGCAGCTATATTGCTCCGATGGCCTTCAGTGGGAACCTGGGTGGCAGTAGATGGGTCCCCCATTTGCGTGGAGGAGGCACTGATGCAGCTGGAAGCACAGAACACCGAGAAGGAATGAGTCTTTGCCAGCACAGTTGGATGGGCGTTTTTAACTGCACTACGAGAAGTACACACCCAGTCCCTGAGAGATCCAGCAGAGTCGAGGGCCCTTCAGGAGTAGGTGGGGCACATGGAAACCTGGCTACACAGCTCAGGAAAGGAGTTAGAAGCTGCCGTGAATGGGGACCTTCAGGCGCAGGCAGGGAACCTGGAGGCCCAGCTACAGAACTTGGAAAAGGAACTACAGGCTGCTGTGAATGCAGACCTGGGTTCACACCGTAAAGAAGCAGAAGGTGCTGCAATTGCAGGCTCCCCCACCCCCACGAGAGATAAGAATGCCCCAACGAGTGACAACGCTCACAGATATGGATACATTTGATTTCGGACTGAGAGAAAATCGATAAGCAGCCCAATGAAGTACTCTTAACTTTATGGAGACAGTTGTCTCCAGGGCAGCAATTCTAGAAAATGCCCAAGTGGGGGAAGGACATTGCTGCATGACCCAGTCCTGCCTGGCCACTTCAGCTCAAAGGCTATGTGCTGCAACCAGGTAGGGGTGTAAAGCCTTTTCTGTTTGATGAAGGAACTGGCCAAGGTTCCTGGCGTGGGGAGACACCACAACTGGAGGTCACATGTGAGGTTTACAATCCACTGGTCCACCACCAACATACCACGAGTGCTGGCGCTGCTAGACAATAGTGCAGATACATTCTGGGGGTGGATATTTTACATGGCTTGGCAGCTGTGCTGTCTATTATGGACTTGATCCACTGCTTAAGAGAACTGGGACTGTACCACTATGTAGTGGACATGACTAATGCATTCTTTTCCAGAGAACCAGGTAACAGTCTGCCTTCATGGGAGAGAGACAATGGACTTTCACAGTGTTGCCACAGGTCTACATGCATAGCCTCACCATATGCTGTGGTCTTGTTGTTGATATTATGTTAGCCACTGATTCTCTTGTAGATTTTGAAGTGGCAATGCTCCCCTTGCCTAGAATTAAGATGATGAGGCTGAGACAACCTTTCTAGCAGCCAAGTGGACTATTCAGCAGGCACAGCCCCTATGGATAATTAACCAGGGGTGCCCATTTGAGCTGGATGTGCATGTATCCTCATGTAGTTTTGGCTGAGGCCTACAGCAGCGCATGGAGCGCTTGGGAACACCAGTAGGCTATTGGTCCCAACTATGAAAAGAAGCTGAGCTCTAGAATTCATTGATATAGAGGGAGTTAGTAACTGCATATGCTGCCCTTCAGGCTCATGAGAGTGTGGCAGGATGGGCTACAGTCATCATGCAATGAATTACTCAATAGCGGGATGGGTGCATTCATGGATAAAAATACCCTGGACTGGGAAAGCAGCTAGTAACTGCATATGCTGTCCTTCAGGTTAGTGAGAGTGTGACAGGATAGGCTGCAGTTGTCGAATGGATGACTTACCCATTGGCGAGATGGGTGCTTCCATGGGTAACAACCCCCCAGACTGGAATGGCATAGACATCCATTTTAGCAAAGTGGGGCACCAACTTAGACCAGTGGAGTATGCTGAGTATAAGCCCCTTAGCAGCAGAGTTGCAAGAGATCTTGGAACCTGTAGTCCTAGTGCAAGATAAGGCCATGGGGCCTGAGGCACCCCTAGACATGGGTCTAGCTGAGGTGCTACTGCTGCCTGGACCACTGTTGCAGTCTCACCTAGCAATGACACCATATTGTTTGAAACTGGATGTGGACAGTGTGGTCAATGGGCTGAACTCAAAGCAATATGAATGGTGATCACCAAGAAAGTGACACCTATGATAATCTGCACTGTTAGCTGGGCAGTTTATCAAGGCTTAACTTTGTGGTTAACTACCTATAAGTTACAAAAGTGACTACTTGGTCACCAGCCCATGTGGGGCCAGGCCATGTGGCAAGACCTATGGTAGGAAAGATGTCTTTCTCCACCAGGTATGGGGCTGAACAGTAGCCTGTTATTGTCTGGCCCAATGCCTGTAAAGATAGAGAAATAGAAACCTGGCTTAATGCATAAAGCAACCTTGGGGTAATGTCACATGGAGTGGTTGCCTGCCATAACCTAGAGTTTTTGCTCCCTATATTACTGCTGTGGCCTCTGGATCCAGGGTTCTGCCCTGTGGGCATGTGTCCCTGCCTAGAGGATGCCCTCGGCTTAGGGGGTGCAGTGTAAGGGAGATGGTTGCACTTTAGTCAGGAGCAGGCCGAGGCGGCTTTCTGACACAGTGTGACTCAGCAGGTTTGGAGTGCAGGCACACAACTCTGCATGGTATGTATCCAACGCCATGTGAGGCACATTAGATGATCACCCATGTGAGCTCATGCTTGGCTCGGAGCCACTATTGTCTGTAAAAGATATAATTACCATGCTGACACTGTACATACAGCTTGTGGCTTGCACCCACAGATTGCGTACAGGCCAGCTCATGCCCAGAGAGAGAGTAAAAGCTGTGATGAAACTGTCTACGATTCCTCAAGTGTTTTACCAGCTACCCACCACCCTACCAACTCTCCTCAGACCTCATTTAGCACCTAACAACCTGACATTTCATATAGTCATTTTATAACCTTGGTAAAACCAAGGTTATAAAAATGTGCAAAGAAAATAAGCATGATTCTAAAAAATGTTTTAGAGAAACTTTTTAAACAGCCTAAACTAGAATACATTTTACTATGTTTTCTCAAGTATTTGTTAGAGCGATTTTCAATTGTCATTATTAATTGGAATTATCATTAGCAGATCCAGGCATCTTGGCTCTCGAATTTCCAATGTGTTACTGATACTATCTTTAAATGAATATTGCTTATGACAAACACTTTTACAATGTGTAACAGCTGAACAATAGAAATTTAATTCTTTGACATTTTAACGATAAAGCTAAATCAAAGACAAAATGAGATGGTGTTGACCACATGGTGAATACATCATAATGGCCTTACTTGATGAGGGCCATGGTATAGTCTTACATTCCTCCTAGAATGTTGGGCCTCTGATTTTGTGAGAACATCCAGAGTTGTGTAATTTCAGAGCAACTGACCCATACTTAGCAAACTAAAGTATGACTGAGAAACAAACCTTAATGTTAGGGTAGTGACTTTGTTCACATTAAATAATATGCATGAAAAGGGAAATTATAATCAGAATTATACCTTGATAACATGGAGCCAAGTAAGTAAAGAAAACAGAAGTGGGTGATTTTAAAGGATAGTTATTATGCAGTCCAGGCTGTGGCTAGTCTCTACTAGGAAAATTATATTAGAAATCTCCTCTAGAATTGAGGATGCTGAGAATTCTTCTGTTTTTGTTTCCTTTCACTGAGATGATTCAGCAGAAAGGTATCAGTGAAGTTGGGTCATTTCCACAAAGTTCCACAAAGTGACCTGCTTTTTCTTGGGTGGATTTTATGATCTATCTAATGTATATCAAAAATATATAAATTCTTTTTCACAGTTTTTGAATTTATTTTATTTCTTGATTTTGCCTTTTAATCAAATTTTTAAGAAGCAGGCTTCCTTTTTTTTGTTCTTTTATGATTTTAAAGGCTAAAGATGAACGCCTTCTTTTAATACGTTTGTTCCACTTAATACTAAATTAGTTCACGACAGCTTTCTTGGACTTCATGTTTTCTTCTTATTCTTCATCTGAGAATAATTTCAAGACATAAGCATTTCTGTTTCAGCTAAAATAATTAGTCTCCCCAACTCTAGCAAATACTATGTTAATAATAATTTTGTGGCTTGTATGTATTTATTGCCTGGAGTAAGATTTCAAAATGAGCAAGTTTAAGGTAATGCACCTGGCCCATTGTCTAGTTTCAATGCAAAAACAATTTTCCACAGAGTCTAGTAGGAAATCAGTTTACTCCATGGAGCAATACTGCTATTTAAGATTTTCTCTCAAAGCATAAATATACTGAAAATTGTTATTTTTCAAATGCACTCAACATTAAAATATGGATAATCATCAGCTATGGGAACAGACTTCGAATATGTGGTTTCCGAGGTAGTGCATTAATATATCTTAGGTAAAAAATATTCTTCCTTTTTTTTCCCCCACCAATCTATTACCTTCCAAGTTTTTGTGCACTGAATGCAAGAATACTGGACCCTGATGGCAGGTATCATGCATTATCTTCAAATTGTGAATAAAAGCCAATTTTAAATTAATCAGATTACCTTTGGAGCTGACCATCTACAAGAAGAGAAGCCCCTCAGCCCAGGCTTTATGGTACTAGTGGAGAGGCTCTAGTTACCTATCACCCACTCAACATACCCATTCTTTAGTGTCATGGATTTTCCATTCAGAGCACTTATTCCAATGTGTAAGTAAACATTTTATTTATTTATTTATTTTTTGCCTCTTCTGGCTATGGTAAGATCTCTATGAAAACAAAACCTATTTTCTGTTCCTAGCTTTATATATGATGCCAACCACAATAGAAGACATAAGAATTACTGAGTGAATAAATAAATACTTCTGCACCCAAGCTGAGGATTATTTTTCCACATGGATTATGTAGAGAATTCCTCAATTTCTAACCTAGGAGAAAGCTAGTCAGATTTCCTCAAATCTAACATGGGAGAAAGCTAGTTCATATCTCTTGGGAGACGAAGGACTCCAGATGATTGAAGAACTTGAAGTTTCCAAATGCATTTTGGTTTGTAAGAGTGCTGCCAATTAATGCCAGTACAACTAGTTCGTATTTATAGTTGCCTCTCTGGAATCATCAGATTTGTCTTTTTAAATGATCCTCATCATTATGAGACATATAGACCTCTCAACAGAGAAATAAGAACAAGGATCTCCTTTTGTAATTGTAATTACCCCTTTTGTAAGGGATAATTTTCTTCTTACATATGCAGTCCTAAGAAGGCCAATAATTATTGCATATTGGAAGAGAGCTTCACTACATCAATAGCTTTCTCTTAGTCATTCTGTCAGAATCACTAGGAAGCCTGTGCTTTAAAAGATATTAGTAGGTGCAAGTAATACCTATGTTGAATTATGATATTCTTAATAATCACCTTGCATCACTAAAGTAAAAGTGCAAATTTTATTTCATACATCATTTATGTTATCCTTGGTTGCCCACAAAAAGAGTAAAATTAGATTTGGCCAGATAGAGATCTCTGCATGTGCTGATTATTTGAGAATTTTCTTTGCTTTTGAATTGCTACTGCTTTTCTTTAGAAGGGGTAAATTTTGAATATCCCAAATTTACATGAGTGGAAATTATATTTCCAAGATGATATGGAGAAGTTAGCAGCCTGAGCTCCTTTGTTTCATTGCAGTGCCTTACATTATAGGTTGTATGATTTATGCCTTGGTTTATAAGAAGAGGTTATGAGCTTGAATATTAATCAAAGTATATTAATAAAGTAGAACATTATCAATTAGGCATCCTTTCACATGTGGAAAAGATCACATAGAGAGCAGAAGTCACTTATTTTGGCTCAGCAACAGAGAATCATTAAACACGCTAGAGTTCATTCCTGGTGATACATTATTGGAGATTGCAGTAAAGTCACAATTTTTCTACTCTCTTTTATTTTCATTTTATTTTATTTAATAAATATAATACACATAGAATTAAACTAGGTGTGAAAATTCAAAGCTGGAGTAAGAAACACATAATCTCAAGGATAATATGTAACTTTTCTCTTGTTTATATCAATATTTTTTTCCCTTTCGTGTTAATAAGACTCATGTCCCAAGTGGGAGCTTGGAAATGTTAGAGTTCCAGGATATTAAGGTTAAAAATGAACTTAGCTGTTGAATGCTTCTATTGATGTTAGTTCTGGAAACTCAAAATCAGGTCCAAATAAATTACATGGAAATTGTAAATATCACCTACTTTTTCCCTGTTTTTTGCTTGGCTAATGCTGGTGTTTATGAACTATTCAGAATCAGAATGAATTGTTCCTGGCAGCATGTGCTGTTATGCCAAACTGATGCTTTGAAAAGATATCTCATAGACTTAAGTTTTAAATCAGAATATTATTTCTGTTGATCCTCATTTTATTCATTGTGAAATAAATAAATATGAACATGTGATAAGGCATCTCTTTCCTAAGATGGAAAAAGACTGATAAAATAAAGACTTTGTTGCTAAAAAAACCCCCAACACTTTACTATAGTATTGAGCAAAGGAAACTAAACTACAAATTTGTGTGTTTTGGTAGCTATAGATAATGGGAGTAAGAGAGCTGACTCACAGATAAACTTATTTAGAATATTGAGGTACTCCAAATTACCACTTTCTGTAACTTCCACATGCTAGGAAATGCTGCTTCAGTCGTCAGTTCTTCACTTCTACCAGCAGACATTTTAGTGTAATTACATTAAATTGCTGAAATAAAGACATCTGTAATTACTTCATGGAGAGACTCTAGTACAGACTGACTAGAGACTCTGCTGAAATAATCACTGAGCTCTTATTTCAGCAAACTTATCACAAATCTACATTTCTCAGCAATAATATTGTGTATCCTTACTGAAAGTCTGTTTTGGGGTGATTTTTTAAAAATTATTTGTGTTTGTATGATAATAATGGTTATCATAAGAATACCATAAAGATGTGAGACAAAAATATGGAGAAGCTTTGACCTGTGAGTTCTATATATTAAGTATTTAATATACATTCTTATTTTATTCTCATTAATAATAGAAAGTAGGAGTCATTACCTCCATTTTACCTCGAGGAAGTAGAGTCGCAGAACAGTTAACGTGGTGCATTCCAAGTCCTCTTGCAAGCCAGCCCATAGCTGGATCTAAATGCAAGTCAGTGTGGCTACAAAGTTCGTCTTCTTTTATTCCATGCCATTTTTCTTGATGTTATAATACTCAGGTGGTAACTTGTCCTTTTGGAAGTCTGTGAGGGGATTCTGCTATGAGAATGGCAAGAATATATTTTCACTGATGAGGCCAGAAGACATGGATGGGTCTAGCTCAGTTGAGTTTTAGAAAATGTCTCCAAAGCTGTAGTTGGCAAAGCCTACACTTGAAGAAATGGGAAAAGCAACTCCCCACAGACTTCTCAGCAGAATAAAAGTTACGAGAATATTAGAGGACATGGTTCTTCATCTCTGGGCAGTGATAAGTTCAAGAACTTATGTTGTGTAAAATTACTATTTACAGTAAAGCTTTGGCTTCTGATTCATCCTTTTAAGTTTTTATCTGAAACTAACAAATAATCCTGGGAAATTGTCAGGGGCCGAAGTAATAATTAAATAGTAGTTAGGAAAAGGATATGATGTGATTCCCACTATGGCCTATTGTTAAATGAGCTAATGTCATCAGAGAGCAGCTATTTGAGTCTTCATATATAGCATTCAAAAAGTGGTTTTGAAGGGATAAACATTTTGGGAAGTAAAATCATGGTTAAATCTTGTGATAGAGATGTTATTAAGTATAAACGATGTTTCTTATTTTGTTAGCACTTTATTTATATGACATAAGCAGTATGTGATCAGTATAAGAAAATGGAAAATACTGATTAGTGACAATTACTAGAAACTTCAAAAAAACACAACATTATTTCAGCAATGCTAATAACTTAATGTAAATATTTACCATTTTCTCTATATTTACATGTATATGCTTTACCTAAACAAGATCAAATCACAATGGTTTTTGGTAACCTATTTTTTGTTTGTTTATATATCGGTTTTCCACTTAATAGTACTTTATGAATAGCCGTCTATCATTATTTGTGATTACAATACTATTTCATACTGTCGATATACCAAAAATATTTAACTAATTGTCTTTTACTGAACAGTTGGTTAAAATATTTAACTAATTATCTTTTATTGCTTTGATTTTTCAATCAAAACAAGTCTCATGATTAAGACTTCAAAAAATATTTATATTCTACTTTGCAAAATTATCATCATCTAAATTTTAAATCTCCTAACATTTTGTTTGCCTTTTAATGGGATTCATACATTTTCTATACTGCTACATTTTAATGAATTTATACATATATATATTTTCTTTGTGCATTCTGCCATTCCTCTTAGGGCCACAATAAACTTCATATTTATTGTGTTTCTAAATGTATCAGTCATTTTGTAGGATGTGTGTCACAAAATAGTGTCTTCTTGAAATTTGACATTTCATACTCCTTGCTAGTATGAAATATGATTGCTGCATATTTTTCTGAGTCATCAGGCCTGTGTGTTTGGTAGACATGATCTCCATTTCATGGGAGATGGATGTTAAAATTAACATCTGATTTTGTTTACCAGAGAAAAGATAATAGGTTATATTTTCTGAAACAAGTGGTATGTTCTATATTTTGAGCACCGAACATCTTGAGACCAAATAAATGTAAAAGATTTTTAGAAAGAATCCGAGAGGAATATTATGACAATTTATTTGCTATTAATGAATGCACAGTGTTCTGTAAAATAATCATGTTAACCAGTACACTGGTCTTCCTGCATCATCAACATTTCCTTAATAGTCTGCCAAGCAATGCTGAATCAAAGATACCATTAAAGAAATTAGAATCAGCTGCTGAAGCTGAAATGTTTACATCCTATAAAATCCTTAAAAAATAATGATAAAAACACAAGCCTCCATTTCTTTGATCATGCTACTGGATGAAAGGAGTTTGTGGCTGTAAATAAATTTCTTTCTCTTGAACAAGTATCTGAGCAGAAGATCATAATGTCTCCACAGCTAGTTCCTTGCGGATCCACATTTGTGCCTTTTCCACGACTTCAACCGTCAATATCTGATTCAAGAAAAAGGTACTGTAGGGTAAGCTGTAACATCAAGGGGTCAAAATGATGAAAACAATGTTTGGATGTTTTTGCTGACATGGATAAGGCTATAATTATTTGCTCTTATTTATTCATCCAAAATAGAGTACTTTTCATAATCTGTAGTTTCAATGAACTTACATTACGTGGTTTAAATATATTTCTTTTAATGATCAACAAGAGATACACATTTCAGAAAACTCTCTTAAGCATTAGTAATATTCAGTTTTGCATTTATTTTTAAGTTACTTTGGAAAGTTGAGTACATACATTATACACTGACTTTTGCCGTTACATTGCTCTCATTTGATATAAAATCTTTTCTCTATCATTGCTATTTAAATTGAAGATATTTTGAATATGTTACAATCAGCATTTTTTCTAAAAAGTTATTCAATCACATTATTTATTTTAAGATTCATATTCAGGAGTTAAATATGTATAGCATAATCATAAGCATGAAAGGTATGGGGCAATCTAATGCACAGTCGTATCATGTCTGACTTTGCCCTTGAATGATTAGAATAGCTTTCTCTCAAGATGCCTGCTTCTGTTCCTTTTATCCGTACATTTTAGGCCAGGTTGCCAGCATTGCAGATGGAGTTGTTACAAATACATTGATGTCACCAATCAAGGGAATAATTCTGCCTAACGGGTGAGGGAAGTGTTAACCAATTTTTATTACTCACAGTCATAAGCCAGCAAGAAGGAAATCTCTCTACTCCATTAATGATTCTGTTTTTTTACAATCAACACTTAAAACTAAAAGACTTCTTTTTAAAATGGACCATGCTAAAGTAAATGGGTACGAACCCATGAGTAAAGATTTATTTCATTTCTTAATAGCCCTTTAGTCAATAACACCTTCTTTGGCTTAGATATTACCGGAAAATAAGAAGTTAGTGCATGCCATTTCTACTTGATTCTAGCTTGAACAATTCTAAGAGAAGCGAGGAAAGGAATCACATAATTTATTTTTTCAGTGGAAATGGCAGCATAGAATTTTCTGTTTTTCAGAGGAAAACATAGAATAATAAAACTAGTGTATCAAAAGACTATTTCTCAATCTGTGTAAATACTTGGGGCTACCCAGGTTTGTAATATCAAGAGTAAAGTATTTGTTCACAATAATTCTACATCTGATTCTAACTTTCTTGAGAATGCTCATATAAAATCAAAATGCTTCATCTTTCTGTGGATTGCCAATGATCACAGCATGAGTGAACTAAACAAATTAGAAAACGGAAAATGAAACAGGATATTTTGACAGAAAAAACATAAGATTTTAATTTGTGATCTGGAAGCATGTGTAATAGACATGGGTCATTGTTCTATAGCACTGATTGTGGAGATTGTTAGATTGGTGACATAGCTGTCATTCCATTACTGACCATTATTCTGTTTTATCAAAAATGCTTATTAGAGATAGTTAACTGAAAGTAATTTGAGGCTAGAAAGTTGACAATTTAGGATTAAGGAAAAATGGCAGAAGAAATTTGGTACATTAGCAAGAGCCATGATACAAGACCAGACCTATGTTCAATTCTTGCTCTGTCACTGTGTGTGAAAGGGGTGTATCTCTGTTCATAGGAATTATGCTCCTTCTTGTGCACCAGCAAGTTTGCTTCACATTAAATTATTTAAACAAATTGGAACTTTTCAAATGGTAACTTCATATTTTTATTTAAATGAAAGTTTCTGAGTAATTAAGCATATATCCTTCATATGCTAGAAATATATGCAACTTTCAAGAGCACATGCTGATTCACAAGCAGAATAATGGTTTCCTATTAACATTGTTCCCCATGAAAGAAATTCAAGCAGCTTTTAAAGTACTTGAAACTGTAAAGATAATGGCCTCATTTTCAAAAAATTTGTTAGATTATTAATATCATTCATTTTACGTTACCTTGTTTTGCTAATAAAGTGTCATTACTCACACGTGAATACTTTTGAACATATTTCAGGTGATTTAACCTAACTTCATGCTCGTATGATGCATTTTTATGTCTGTGCTTCAACCTTTGTGTTACTAATACCTTATATTGGACAAACAGAAGACAAATTACTGAAGCTTTTTTTTTTTTTTTTTTTTTTATTATACTTTAGGGTTTTAGGGTACATGTGCACAATGTGCAGGTTTGTTACATATGTATCCATGTGCCATGTTGATTTCCTGCACCCATTAATTCGTCATTTAGCATTAGGTGTATCTCCTAATGCTGTCCCTCCCCCTTCCCCCCACCCCACAACAGTCCCCGGAGCGTGATGTTCCCCTTCCTGTGTCCATGAGTTCTCATTGTTCAATTCCCACCTATGAGTGAGAACATGCGGTGTTTGGTTTTTTGTCCTTGCGATAGTTAACTGAGAATGATGTTTTCCAGTTTCATCCATGTCCCTACAAAGGACACGAACTCATCATTTTTTATGGCTGCATAGTATTCCATGGTGTATATGTGCCACATTTTCTTAATCCAGTCTATCGTTGTTGGACATTTGGGTTGGTTCCAACTCTTTGCTATTGTGAATAGTGCCGCAATAAACATACGTGTGCATGTGTCTTTATAGCAGCATGATTTATAGTCCTTTGGGTATATACCCAGTAATGGGATGGCTGGGTCAAATGGTATTTCTAGATCGAGATCCCTGAGGAATCGCCACACTGACTTCCACAATGGTTGAACTAGTTTACAGTCCCACCAACAGTGTAAAAGTGTTCCTATTTCTCCACATCCTCTCCAGCACCTGTTGTTTCCTGATTTTTTAATGATGGCCATTCTAACTGGTGTGAGATGGTATCTCACTGTGGTTTTGATTTGCATTTCTCTGATGGCCAGTGATGAGGAGCATTTCTTCATGTGTTTTTTGGCTGCATAAATGTCTTCTTTTGAGAAGTGTCTGTTCATGTCCTCTGCCCACTTTTTGATGGGGTTGTTTGTTTTTTTCTTGTAAATTTGTTTGAGTTCATTGTAGATTCTGGATATTAGCCCTTTGTCAGATGAGTAGGTTGCAAAAATTTTCTCCCATTGTGTAGGTTGCCTGTTCACTCTGATGATAGTTTCTTTTGCTGTGCAGAAGCTCTTTAGTTTAATGAGATCCCATTTGTCGATTTTGGCTTTTGATGCCATTGCTTTTGGTGTTTTAGACATGAGTGAACTCCCATTCACAATTGCTTCAAAGAGAATAAAATACCTAGGAATCCAACTTACAAGGGACGTGAAGGACCTCTTCAAGGAGAACTACAAACCACTGCTCAATGAAATAAAAGAGGATACAAACAAATGGAAGAACATTCCATGCTCATGGGTTGGAAGAATCAATATCGTGAAAATGGCCATACTGCCCAAGCTAATTTATAGATTCAATGCCATCCCCATCAAGCTACCAATGACTTTCTTCACAGAATTGGAAAAAACTACTTTAAAGTTCATATGGAACCAAAAAAGAGCCCGCATCGCCAAGTCAATCCTAAGCCAAAAGAACAAAGCTGGAGGCATCACGCTACCTGACTTTAAACTATACTACAAGGCTACAGTAACCAAAACAGCATGGTACTGGTACCACAACAGAGACATAGATCAATGGAACAGAACAGAGCCCTCAGAAATGATGCCGCATAGCTACAACTATCTGATCTTTGACAAACCTGACAAAAACAAGAAATGGGGAAAGGATTCCCTATTTAATAAATGGTGCTGGGAAAACTGGCTAGCCATATGTAGAAAGCTGCAACTGGATCCCTTCCTTACACCTTATACAAAAATTAATTCAAGATGGATTAAAGACTTATATGTTAGACCTAAAACCATTAAAATCCTACAAGAAAACCTAGGCAATACTGAAGCTTTTTAACAGCTCCCATAAGTTCTATGAGGTCCATCTTTTTACATTAAAATGAATAAAAGAGATAACTTGCCATTTCAAACGCTCTTTTGCTTCTTCTACAAGGAGGTTTGAGATATCCTATAGAACAGTGGTCCCCAACCTTTTTGGCACCAGTGACTTGTTCCTTGGAAGACAGTTTGCCCACAGACCGGTGGGGGCGTGGTTTTGGCATGAAACTGTTCTGCTTCAGATCATCAGACATTAGTTAGATTCTCACAAGGAGCACACAACATAGATCCCTTACATGCACAGTTCACAATAGAGTTTGCGATCCTGTGAGAAACTAATGTCGCTGCAGGAGGTGGCGCTCAGGTGGTAATGCTTGTTCGACTCCTGCTGTGGGCCTAACAGGTCACAGACTGGTACTAGTCTGGGGCACGGGGGTTAGGGACCACTGTTACAGAATGAACACACTGAGGAGTATGCAAAAAAGTGCTAGACACAGTCCCTGACTTTGTGTTGTTAACATTTAAGGAACAGACAAGAACACATTGGCTTATCCAAATAAAACTACATGGTGGCTGGGTGCGGTGGCTCACGCCTGTAATCCCAGCACTTTAGGAGGCCGAGGTGGGCGGATCACGAGGTCAGGAGATCGAGACCATCCTGGCCAACATGGTGAAACCCTATCTCTACTAAAAATACAAAAATTAGCTGGGTGTGGCAGTGCGTGCCTGTAATCCCAGCTACTTGGAAGGCTGAGGCAGGAGAATCGCTTGAACCCTGGAGGCGGAGGTTTTAGTGAGCCGAGATCATGCCACTGCACTCCAGCCTGGCAACAAAGCAAGACTCCATCTTAAAAAAAAACAAAAACAAACAAAAAACCTACATGGTAAGGTTCTAAGACTCAGAGCAGGTAATTATGTATGTAAATTGTATATGTATAATTTATGTATACAATAATGTAACATAGTATTTGAATGGACTGTGTATGTGTGCATTTATATTTTATATGATTTATATATTATAATTTATAAAATATAAGCATTGAAATTGTGTGTATGTTTATATATATCATAGCATATATAAATTATACATGAACAATTTTTATATAATTATATGTGTAAAGTTTCACTCACGCTGAGCCTTAAGACCCTACCTTGTAGTTTTATTTGGATGATCCAATGCGTTCTTGTCTGTTCCTCGAATGTTAACACAAAGTCAGGGACTGTGTCTAGCACTTTTTTGTGTACCCCTCAGTGTGTTGATTCACACCCACACCCCCACACACACACACACACAGAGAGTCAGTTCTCATTATTTGTGCTATTTATGTTCTATAAAGTTGCCATCAACTCTGCATTAGTGAATACTAGACTACTACTTCTAGGTAAGTATAGGAATAGGATCCTATAAACCTTTGGTCACATTTTTTGTCAAGTGTTCAATACATAACCTTGTTTTATGTATATGTCTGTTTAAAGACACCTTTTAAAATGTTTAGTTATATCACATAATTAAATATATGCAGCATTTCATTTCATTATAATAAAACACTAGCCAAGAAAGTTTTCACATTTCTTGATTCTGGGCAATATGGCTGTAAACAGTAATGTAAACTTTTTTGGCTTTCAGCCTCATAACAGTACTGCCTACTGTGCTTTTTTTGTTTTAAAATCAGTTACCACCTCATGAATTCACAAATTTATCTACCTTCCCATCTTTTCTATAGCCTCATTATGCACAATAAATGTTAGTTTAGCACTTTCTAGAGCAGGCCCATATACAGATTGGTGATTATCTGGATGAACATTGAACTCACAGACAGCAGCCCTGTAACTCATGACTGAAGAAAGCTCATCTAACACACATATTTCTCTGTAAGGTATATCACAGTCTTCTTGCACTAACTCAACATTACACATAAGAGCTATTAAACAGGGAAATTACGAACAAAAAGCATAAAAATGCAAAATAAAAAAAAAGTGGCACTATTAAGACCATGAAAAGGACACTTGTTTACAGTATGAGAGCTGAAACAAGAAGACAGAGCGGGGCCTGGGTCAACTCTATCTGGGAATTTGCTGTGCAGACAACTGATTTTTTTTTTTTTTTTTTTTGCTTTACATAAATCTACAAATAACTGTGAAAATACTACCATTGTGGTCATTTTCTACCTGTTCGCTCACTTTCTTCGACAATCAAAAACCACTGAATAGCTACCTTTTTTGTGGTATTAGCTATCCATGTAAATGACATTGACATCTAATCTGATGCTTGAGCTAGAATCCCAAAGTCAAATTTGACTTGTTCTTTGCAAAGATCTCCAAAATACAACAAATCACCAAATTTCTTCCGTTTCTCTACTTCAACCATAGCAATATAAAATAGATGAGTAATTGAAGATTCTATAATAAAATACTCATTGTATTCATAAAAGTTGAAACCTAGTGATTTATTAAATTAATATTTTTAAGCTAGAAGACAGTTTATGGAACATGAAATTAGATCTAAATTGATTGACTTTCCTATTTGTTGCTAGAAATAGAAGTAAAATGAAAATTTGATAGCTTGGAACTACAATAGGTAGATAACCCAAATATTAAATTTAATAACACCACTATCAATATTATTTTTTGATAATGATATCTGGGATATAGGAAAATGAAGATTTTGCTTAACACAAAATATATCTTATTATATATGACTTTAGTGTGAACTTCACTGTTTTACATCGTATTATGTAATATTTCTTGTATTTACATTTGAAACATGGACATTAAATGATATGGCATGATTTTGATAACCTCACTCATTGTATTTAATGAAATATGGAAAATTATTATGTAATATGGCATTAGTGGTAATTATTTACTTGCCATCCTCTTTAGTGGACATGTTATTTTATACCACTGGACATCCATTCTCTCATTTTTGGCAACAATTCCTGATTCCTCTCTGGAAAACCACTTTTTCCCCCCCCTTATTCTCAGTCCGTGGTCCTTAGTACCCTTCTCCACCCCATTCTCATTCAAACTCCCAGTAAGAATGTGTGAACCTGAAATAATCAAAACGATCAGAATCCAGTTCTAAAGAATTTACTCAAGTGTGAAATTTAAGGATGGCTGCCCAGGAAACACAGACTCCAAATGAATGGGGTCAGTGTTCTGAAGTGGAGAACTAGGATTTTACCTTTATAGGTAGAAACAAAGAAATTTAGTAGGATTACAACATTTTTCATATAAAGCTGGTTTATGAATTACAATTTGATTAGTTGCAGCTTGTCCCTTTTTGGGAATGGTATACTTAACAGTTCATCTTGAGCAACTTGATAATCATAGAGTCTGTGCTATCTGATCTGAGTCAGGTGCAAGAGAAAAAAGAAGGAAGTTAACCTATAATGAGGGTCGACAAATAAGAGGGAAGGGAGCTTATCTCTGGTGTCATTTAATCTTTTACAACATTTTACAAAACAAAGTAGGTAAGGAAAAAGTTAATCTATAATTAGAGAAACAATCACATTTTCTTTAAGACTCAAAATAATTGAAAGTTCCAACAGCTTTAATTTGAATTACTTATTTTCACAAATGTTACCAGGCTAAGTCAGTTAAGGAACTTTATCCTCTGACCTCAGTTTTTAATTTAAAGGTAGATGCATGGCTCTATCAGATGCTTTGAGACCCAATAGAAGTTTTTCTTGAAATTCTGGTCTAGGTTCTCTTTCTTTCTGGACTCAACAAGAATAAATACAATTTCTGGAGTAGTTGCAGACATCTTGCCACCATGAAGGAAAATCTGCTTCTGAATGAACAAAGGGAATTGTAACTGCAGATGGAGAAAAATAAAGTATCGGTGAATAGATGGGCTCCTGTTTCAATCCATGTCTGTAGGCGTCACCAGTCTACACTTTTCATTTTTGAGAGGCTTTAAATTCCTTCTTAATTTAAGCTAGTGTGTCCGTAATTGGTTCCTTCCAGTGGGTTCTTGGTCTCGCTGACTTCAAGAATGAAGCCGTGGACCCTCATGGTGAGTGTTACTCTTCTTAAAGATGGTGTGTCCAGAGTTTGTTCCTTCAGATGTTCAGATGTGTCCAGAGTTTCTTCCTTCTGGTGGGTTCGTTGTCTCGCTGACTTCAGGAGTGAAGCCGCAGACCTTCGCAGTGTGTGTTATAGCTCTTAAAGGTGGTGCGTCCAGAGTTGTTTGTTCCTCCTGGTGGTTTCTTGGTCTCACTGACTTCAGGAGTGAAGCCGCAGGCCTTCCCAGTGAGTGTTACAGCTCAAAAAGGTAGTGTGGACCCAAAGAGTGAACAGTGGCAAGATTTATTGTGAAGAGCAAAAGAACAAAACTTTCACAGTATGGAAGGGGACCCAAGTGGGTTGCCATGCTGGCTTGGGTGGCCAGCTTTTATTCCTTTATTTGGCCCCGCCCACATCCTGCTGAGTGGTCCATTTTACAGAGCACTTATTGGTCCATTTTACAGACTGCTGATGGGTCCATTTTACAGAGTGCTGATTGGTGCATTTACAATCCTTTAGCTAGACACAATATGCTGATTGGTGCGTTTACAATCCTCTAGCTAGACAGAAAAGTTGTCTAAGTCCCCACTCAACCCAGGAAGTCCAGCTGGCTTCACCTCTCACTAGTATGAGTAGCTTATTTTTCTCAATTGCAAACTAAGGAGTATGAAGTCATATTAAACCCAATGAATAAAACAGTTCAGGCATCTGAAAATTATTTTAAGAGTTAAAGCATAAAAATGTAAGGTTTAATGACTTGATTTCCACAGATTTCACTGACTTATTTGTATTAGAACATCGTTTTGGTAAATGTACATCTGTTCTTCATCAAAAACTGCTGGTACCTCTAGTAGTAATACTTTTCACATATGTATCATCTTCCATCATTTATATCTAGTTTGTATTTGGCCTATAGCTCATTTATGGACACCTAAACTAAATTCATCTCAATTTTTAATTTTTGTTAACATAAAGAAGTTTACAAGCAATCTAGGATACAAAAAGGACAAAATTTGTAAATATGCATGCAGAAAATGAAAGCAGGTTTGGAATGGAGTTGCCCAGTATACTGACTCTGCATAAGCACATTGTTTAAATATAAGTTACAGAGATTATTATATTCTGTGATGTATTGTTAGACAAAACTACAAGTATTACTGGAATTTAATTAATTATTTATTTATGAATCTATTTATGAATTCCTGACATTCATCTTTATTTTATAATTTAATGTGCTTTTTAAAAACTTTTATTTTAGGTTCAGGGGTACATGTTCACTTTGTTATATAGGTAAACTTGTGTCATAGGGGTTTGTTGTACAGATTATTTTGTCACCCAGGTACTAAGGCTAGTACCCAATAGTTGTTTTTTTCTGATCCTCTCCCTCCTCCCAACCTTCACCTTCAAGTAGGCCCTAGTGTCTATTGTTTCCCTCTTTGTGTCCATGTGTTCTCATCATTGAGCTCCCACTTGTGAGAACATATAGTTTTTGGTATTCTGTTTCTATGTTGGTTTGCTAAGGATGATGCCGTCCAGCTCCATTCATGTTCCTCCAAAGGACCTCATCTCATTCTTTTTTTATGGCTGAGTAGTATTCCATGGTGTATATATACCACCATTTTCTTTTTTCAGTCTACCATTGATGGACATTTATGTTGATTCCATGTCTTTGCTATTGTGAATATTGCTGCAAAGAATATGTGGGTGCATGTATTGCCATGGTAGAATGATTTATATTCCTTTAGGGTATACACCCAGTAATGGGATTGTTGGGTCAAATGGTAGTACTGTTTTTAGCTCTTTGAGGAGTCAACACACTGCTTTCCACAATAGTTAAACTAACTTACACTCCCACCATCAATGTATAAGCATTCTCTTTTCTCCACAACCTCACCAGCATCTGTTATTTTTTGACTTCTTAAAAATAATAGCCATTCTTACTGGTGTGAGATGGTATATCATTGTGGTTTTGATTTGCTTTTCTCTAATGATCAGTGATGTTGAGCTATTTTTTATATGATTGATGGTTGCATGTATATCTTCATTTGAAAAGTTGATATTTATGTCATTTGCCTACTTTTTAATGGGGTTGTTTTCTTTTTTCTAGTAAATTTATTATGTTCCCTATAGATATTAGACTTTTTCAGATGCATAGTTTGCAAATATTTTCTCCCATTCTGTAGAACGTCTGTTTACTCTGTTGATAGTTTATTTTGCTGAGCAGAAGCTCTTAAGTTTAATTAGATCCAATTTGTCAATTTTTGCTTTTGTTGTGATTGCTTTTGGTGTCTTTGTCATGAAATCTTTGCCCATTCCTATGTCCTAAATGGTATTACCTAGGTTGTCTTTTAGGGCTTTTATAGTTTTGGGTTTTACATTTAACTCTTTGATCCATCTTGAGTTGATTTTTGCATATGGTGTAAGAAATGTGTCCAGTTTCAATCTTCTGCATATGGCTAGCCAGTTATCCCAGTGCTATTTATTGAATAGGGAGTCCTTTCCTCATTGCATGCTTTTGTCAGCTTTGTCAAAGATCAGATGGTTGTAGGTGTGCGCCATTATTTCTGGGTTCTCTACCATGTTTCATTGGTCTATGTGTCTGTTTTCATGCCAGTACCATGCTTTGGGTTGAGACCATGGAATTTTTTAGATAGAGAATCATGTCATCTACAAACAGGGATAGTTTGACTTCCTGTCTTCCTATTTAGATGCCCTTTATTTCTTTCTTGGCCCTGATTGCTCTGGCCAGGACTTTCAATATTATGTTGAATAGGAGTGGTGATAGAGGACGTCTTTCTCTTGTGCCGGTTTTCAAGGATAATACCTCCAGCTTTTGCCTATTCAGTATGATATTGGCTGTGAGCTTGTCATGTACAGCTCTTATTATTTTGTGATATGGTTTTTCAATACCTCGTTTTTGAGAGTTTTTAAAATCAAGGGATGTTGAGTTTTAGCAAAAGCCTTTTCTGCATCTATTGAGATGATCATGTGGTTTTTATCTTTAGTTCTGTTTATGTGATGTATGACATTTATTGATTTACATATGTTAAACCAACCTTGAATCCCAGGGATAAAGCCTGCTTGATTGTGGTGGATTAGCTCATTGATGTGCTGCTGGATTTGGTTTGCCAGTATTTTGTTGACAATTTTTGCATACCTGTTCATTGAGGATATTGGCCTGAAGTTTTCTTTTTGTTGTTGTTGTGCCTCTGCCAGATTTTGGTATCATTTCTATGATGCTGACCTCATAGAATGAGCTAAGGAGGAATCACTTCTCTTCAATTTTTTGGAATAGTTTCAATAGGAACGGTAGTAGATCTTCCTTGTACATCTGGTAGAATTCAGCTGTGAATCTTTCTGGTCATGGGCTTTTTTTGTGTGTTGGTAGGCTGTTTATTACTGATTTAATTTCGGAGCTCATTTTTGATCTGTTCAGGGAATCAATTTCTTCCTGGTTCAGTCTTGGGAGGGTGTATGTGTTCAGGAATTTATCCATCTCATCTAGTTTTCTAGTTTGTGTGCATAGAGGTGTTCATAGTAGTCTCTGATGGTTATTTGTATTTCTGTGGGGACAGTGGTAATATCTCCTTTGTTGTTTCTGATTGTGTTTATTTGGATCTTATCTCTTTTCTATATTAGTCTAGCTACTAGCCTATCTAACTTATTAATTTTTTAAAAAAAAATTAACCCCCATATTCAGTGATTTTTTTATTTGTTTTTCTTGTCTCAATCTCTTTCAGTTCAGCTCTGATTTTGATTACTTCTTGTCTTCTGCTAGCTTTGGGGTTGGTTTGCTTTTGCTGCTCTAGTTTTTCTAGTTGTGATGTTAAGTTGTTAATTTGAGATCTTTCTAACTTTTGATGTTACGTTTAATGCTATAAATTTCCTCTTAACACTGCCTTAGCTGTGTCCCAGAGATTCTGGTATGTTGTATCTTTGTTCTCACGAGTTTCAAAAAACTTCTTGATTTCTGCCTTAATTTCATTATTTACTCCAAAGTCATTGAGGAGCAGGTTATTTAATTTCCATGTAATTGCATGGCTTTGAGTGATTTTTTTCTTTATTCTTGATTATTTTAATTTTTATTGTGCTGTGGTCTGAGAGTGTGTTTGGTATGATTTCGGTTCTTTCAGATTTGCTGAGGTTTATTTTGTGTTGGATTGTATGGTCAATTTTAAGCTATGTGCCTTGTGGCAATGAGAAGAATGTATACTCTGTTGTTTTTGGGTAGAGAGTTCTGTAGAGGTCTATCATATCCATATGGTCCAATGTTGCGTTCAGGTCCTGAATGTCCTTGTTAATTTTCTTCCTCACTGATCTCTCTAAGACTGTCATTGGAGTGTTGATGTCTCTCGCTATTATTTTGTGGAAGTCTAAGTTTCTTTGTAGGTTTCTTTGTAAGTTTAAGAACTTGCTTTATAAACCTGGTTGCTCCTGTGTTGGTTGCATATGTATTTAGGATAGTTAGGTCTTCTTCTTGAATCGAAACCTTTACCATTATGTAATGCCCTTTTTTTTTCCATCATTTTTGTTCTTTGTTAGTTTAAAATCTGTTTTATCTGAAATCAGCATTGCAACCTCTGCTTTTTTCTGATTTCTATTTGCTTGATATATTTTCCTCCATCCCTGTGTTTTGATCCTATCAGTGTCATTGCATATGAGATAGGTCACAGCATACCACTGGATCTTGCTTTTTTTTTTTTTTTAATCCAGCTTGCCACTTTGTACTTTTAAAATGGTAAGAGATTTAGCCTGTTTCCATTCAGGGTTAGTATTGATGCATGTGGATTTGATCCTCTCATGTGTTTTTAACCAGTTATTATGCTGGCTTTTTTGTGTGGTTGTTTTATAGTTTCACTGGTCTATGTACTTAGCTTTGTTTTTGTTGGCTGGTAATGGTTTTGGCTTTCCATATTTAGTGCTTTTTTCAATGTCTGTTCTAAGGTGGGCTTGATGGTAACAAACTCCCTTAGCATTTGATCTGGAAAGGATCATATTTCTTCTTTTCTGAGAAAGCTTAGTTTCACTGGATATAAAAATCTTGATTGAAGATTTTTTATTTCTTTAAGAATGTTGCATGCAGGCTGCCAATGTCTTCTGGTTAGTAGGGTTTCTGCAGAGAGGTCCATTGTTAGCCTCATGGGGTTTCCTGTGTATGTGACCTGCCCTTTCTCTCTAGCTGCCTTTAACATTCTTTCACTTTGACCTTGGAAAATCTGATGATTGTGTGTCTTAGGGATAATCTGCTTGTGTTTAATCTTGCAGGGGTTCTCTGTATTTCCTGAATATGACTGTTAGCCTCTGTAGCAAGGTAGGAAACTTTTCATGGACGGTATCCTGAAATATGTTTTCCAAGTTGTTTGCTTTCTCCTGTCCCTTTCAGGGATGCCAGTGACTCATCTTTTTAGCCTCTTTACATAATCCCGTATTTCTTGGAGGTTTTGTTTCTTTGTATTGTTTTCTTCTTTATTTTTGTCTGAGTGTCTTATTTCGGAGAGACAGTCTTCAAGTTCTGAGATTCTTTTCTCAGCTTGTTCTACTCTGCTGTTAATACTTGCGATTGCATTGTGAATTTCTTGTAGTGTGTTTTTCAGCCTTTTCAGATCAGTTAGGTTCTCTTTTACACTGGCTATTTCATCTGTAAGCTACTTATCATTTTATTGATTCTTAGTTTCCTTGGATTGCACTTTGCTGTTCTCCTGAATCTTGATGATCTTCATTCTTATCCATATTCTGAATTCTATTTCTGTCATTTCAACCAATTCAGGTTGGTTAAGAACCCTTGTCAGAGACTAGTGCAGCTGTTTGGAGGAGAAAAGACACTCTGGCCACTTGAGTTGCTCAAGTTTTTGCATTGGTTCATTCTCATCTCTGTGTGTGGATATTGCTTTAACTGCTGGGCTCCCTCTGATTAAAGTGGTAAAGTAGAGGCAGCATGGTATTACTGGAGTCATATGTCAGGTGGCCCTGCCCAGTAGGGAGAAGAGAGTACTGGGACCTGCATGGAGTACCATCTGACCACTTTTCTGTGAGGTGAGTGCTCTGTTCTGGGGGTCTGGACCAGCCTCTGGTCGCCGTGGACTCCCCAGAGTATGGAGACAGCAAGCGTGAAGCCTGTAAGCAAATATGACAATCCCCACTCCCATTGGGAGCTCTGTCCCAGGGAGTTGCAGAGCTGCTACTGGCTCGATAGTCCCAGCTGGGGGATGGTTGGAGACCCAGGCTGGGAGGACCCACCCAATGAGGAGGTACGAGATCAGGGACCAACATAACAAACAGTCTGGCTACTTTTCCATAAGGGTGCTGTAGTATGCTGGGGGTCTGCTCCAGTCTCTAGTCACCTTGGATTTTTCAGTACCTGAAGGTATCAACAGTGAAGGCAGCAAAACAGCAAAGATGGCGGGCGGCCTGCAGATCTCTCTGGGAGCTCTGTCCCTGAAAAGCTCTGTCCCTGTTGCCAGCCCGAACACACTGACAGGGGTGGGTAGGTACCCTGCTTGACAGGTCCCACCCAGTAAGGAGGATAAGATCAGGGACCTACATTAAAAGGCAGTCAGCCTGCTTTTTCACAGAGCAGCTCTGCTGTGTTGGTGGTCTGCTCCAGCCCGCAGTCCCCTCAGACATTCCAAAGCCCAAAGGCAAGAATGGCTAAGGTGGCAAAATAGCAAAGATAGTAGTACACCCCTCCCTCTGGAGCTCAGTCTCTGGGAGGTTTGGGACTGCTGCCAGCTGGAAAACACCAGCAGGGGTGTTGTAGATCCCGGTGGAGAGATTCCGCCCAGGGAAGAAAAATGGGATCAGGGACTCGTGTGAAAAAGCAGTCTAGCTGCCACTTTGTAGAGCTGCTGTGCTGTGCTGGGGGACCACCGCAGTCCCTAATTGCCCCTGATTCCCCAGAGCCCTAAGGCAACAATGATTAAGGTAATAAAACAGCAAAGATGGTGGCCTGTCCCTCCCTCTGGGAGCTCCATCTCAAGGTGGTGTGACAATGCTACTCATGACTTGCTGGAGTTCCAAGCCAATGGGTCTTATCCTGGGAGGTGCCATGAAAGCAGGGCCTGCAGACCAATGCTGCTTAGCCCCTGGATTTAGCTCCTTTCCCAAGGTATGTACGCAGGTCTGACCTCCCACCTTGCTGGAGTTGCAACTGCCTTTGCTGGGAAGTCTGGGTATCTAATGCTCCTGGGGCTTTGCATGGGCCTGACCGGATGCTCTGCATGCCATACTAAAGGCCCTGGTGTAGGGGTTCACCAGGGGATCTCCTGATCTAAGGGTTGCAAAAATCTGTGGGAGAAGTATGGGTCCCTGGGGTCACTCACTCACTCACCACTTCCCTGGGTTGGGGAGGCTACCCTGGCTCTGTGTTGCTCCAGGGTGGGCAGTCATCCTGTCTTGCTTTTCTCTAATCTCCTTGGGTTGAGCTGTTTTCTTGATGGATCCCAATGCCTGTACCTGGATGTTTAGTTGAAGGTGCTGTATTTATTTGCCCCTTCACTTTTCTCCATAAGAGGGGCACACACTAGCTGCTTCTAGTCAGAATCTTACTCTTATTGTTGTTGTTTTTTTAATGAGGTAAATGTAATCTATTGTTAAAGTAAAATTGCTTTACAATAATTCTCAGTCATTTTCACAAAGTTCTTCTACAGTTAGGCTTTAATTTCATATCAACTTTTTCCTAGTTCTAAAGAACACATCTTCCTTGTTAATGTTAAGTCAATGCTTGCCAATTTCTATGAAAGTACAAATGAAATATGCATATTTTCATAAGTACTAAGGTTGTAAGCAAGTTTGCATGCTATTAATAGTCTTCAGAGTTTATCTTCTATTTTATGTAGTTAAATGGCTACATAAAATTATGTAGTTAAATGACTACTTAACTATGTAGTTAAATGTATGTAGTTTAACTATGTAGTTAAATGACTACATGTATTTTATGTAGTTAAATGCAGGAATGACTGTTAATGGAAATCTGACAGCCTTATATCTGGAGCTGAAAGACTTATTGATAGTGGTAACAATGTGAGGTGACAGTCTTCTCAGTTCTATTTGCAAGCCTCAGGGTCATGGATGGGACCATGTTGTAGTTGTTCCCATAACCATGGCTGCTGGTAAAGTTATCCTTATCACAGAAATGCTGGAAATCGCTTACGACAGAATCCTCGTAGTCCTTTTCCATCATTATCGGAAATCACAGTGAGCCAAGACCTAAAAGTTTCCCAGATATCCTTTTGGTGTTTTAAAACATATTTTACAGTTTTCCTAAAGTAGAGAGATGGATTATGTCAAGAGGTTGAATGTCTAGAATGTCTAGAACTCATCTGTTGTGGGTTTGTTTCATTTGTTATTTGAAATGAGCTGTAATTATTTCTGTTTCTCTCTAAAAATTAATGATCTAAAATTCAGACTTGCTTGGTCTGAGAGGTACCTCCATGTTAAGGTACAAATAGTTTCGCGATTCTAAAAGACATGTTTAGCAGAATTAATAAAGTTACGGTTTTAATGATTCATTAATAAGTATATGAGAAGCATCCAAAAATAGAAATAAATCAACTATCTTATATTTTTATATAGATATAGAAAAGCAATATACAGGTGATTTAAATATGTACATTGGTATATAAATACTGCACATATGTAAATACAAATGCAACACATTTAAATATGTAAGTTTATAGGTAAATACAAGACATATTTATTTAAATGTTTAAGTAAATGTTCACATAGTACACATTTTTCCAACATTTTAACTATAATTTTTGTGAAGTACATTAGCTATTCTGAAAGTATCCGTAAGAAAAATATGTTTTTCAGTGGTGTTTTCCCCACATAGAAGAACATAGTGCTACTACTACTGATTCATTTGGTGGACTACTGAGGGGAAGGCTGAAGAAGATTGTTGGGTGGGGATTCCAAACAAGCCCTAATATTAGTACATAAAAAGAAGGTATGACTGAAAATTAGAAAAAATGGTCAGAAGATATTTATAATTGTCAACATGATTTTTACAGATAAAAATGTAAATAAGAACAAGAGAAAACAGCAAACTTTTATATAGCAAAATTCATTCAACACTCAGCAAATGTATTGAGTACTTAATATGTGTATCTGGCCCTGTGTTGGGTTCTGAAAACACGAGAAAAATGATCAAAATAGAAATAATTCCTGCCCTCACAATTTTAGATCTAAGTAAAGCCATTACTGGCAGCTTTGGAGGGACACATAGCAAGAAACGTGCCCTCAAATCAACTCTTGATGAGGCTCATATTTAGATGTTATTAATGATGCATTCCATCTGGTAGCTTCCTGGCTATTTCAGTCTATTTTTGTTCATTATTCTTGCAAAGCACTAAGCGTAGAGGCTTCTACTTTGCTCTAAGAGAGTATACACCTTCAACATGGAAATATACAAAATATCAACATACAAAAATATTTTTAGAATTTACTTTTATTTCCTCTTTTCATACTTCTGTGTTCTATGTAGAACCAGTTGTTTGGTCTCTAAGGTCCATGTGGAGGATATAGATAATTAAAAAACAGTTTCAACACATTATAATAAGTACTATTGTGAAAGGAGTAGAGGGTACTGAGCAAGAACACATGTGTGTCACTTCACTAAGACTAGGGAGGAAGAAGGTTCAGGAAGCATCAAAAGTGAGAGCTGAAGGAAGAAGGACAAGGCCTGGAGGCCAGGCAAAAGAGAGCTTAGTTAATGTAAGAGTTGTTCCTTTTTTTTCTTAAAAGTCCAAGTGAATACTCTTGTTGAAAAATTGTACGATAATTAAGTCTGGTTGAGGAAATATCAAGAGATATCATAGTATGCTAGATTATTCATATTATCCCCAGCAAATCAGAAGCATGCATTTTAAAATTAACAAATGTGTTCCTTTTTGGAGCAAGGTTATTTGGGAGTTTCTGTTTCTCAGCATAGATGCCAGATGGCAGAATCCACAGATTGCCAGCCTCTGCATGCTGATAGTTGTCAACTTTGGATGCTAACAGGGTGTTAGAAGTAACCACTGCAGAGTAACTTTTAATTCAGTATATATTAGTGAGCATTCACTATGAATTAGGTGCTGAGCATACAGTTATAAGCAAAAACTGCTAAGTATCTCATCAGTGGAGCTTGAGGTTTAATCAAACTTTAAGAAGCTTTGTGATGACAAACTTTATTGTGACTTAAAACTAATTCTAAATTTTTATGGAATCCTGAACGCCATAATTAGAATTAATTGGGAGAAGAAAGGATAGGCATGGGGAAATTAGCAGGTAGATCAGAGTACCTCCTTTTTCTGACACAATAAGGTGATGGGAAGAAGAGAGTGGGTGGTTATTTCCTTTCCAATACTTCCTTCTGTGTCACTATACATCACTCACCCTAGGGATCCAATCTGGCAGTTTTTGCAGTAATATCTAATTAAAGGTCATGCCTTAGAATAGAAGACTTTGCACATCACAGTACTTTCAATGATGTGAAATATTTTGTTGCTATTTTTGTAGATTGATAAATGGATGGAGTTCAGTTTGGGTTCAATATTTCCATTTTTTACCTAAAGTTTTGTTTTGATTTGTTTCACTGTGTCTTGGTTGAGAATAAATTTTAATCTGAAGTCAAGTTTAAATCTCTTAGGTCACTGTTGCTAGTGTCAACTGAACATGTTCATTGCAAGCATTTTTTTCTTTTTTCTGTCTTATTCTGGTAAAACATTTTTACTACTTGAAGAACTTTAGACAATAATATTAATATGCACTCAAGTAAAAAGAGGATTCAGGTATAATGACATGACTTTGGCTGAACTATGAGAAGAATAGATTTGTCATCAGCTAAAGTGGAAAGGAGGTTTCAGGGAAGAGAACAAGGAATTTAAGTTTAGATATGCAGGGTTGCAGATGTCTGATAGAGATCCAAGTAGAAATATTGAGTAGACAGTTTAATGGATATATGAGTTTGGGGAAATGGATTGAGCTGGAAATATAAATTTGGCAATCTTGAACATATACTTGGATTACATTTTGAGTGTAGCTGAAAAAGAGGACTATTTTAAGAATAGACAAGAAAGAACCAGCTGAGGTTACTCAGAAGGAGTACCCTGGAAGGTAGGAAGAAAATCAAGAAAATGGAGTGTCTGGAGTGTCCTGGAAGTCAAGTAAAGAAGGTGATTCAAACATGATGAACTGTGCCTAATGCTGATAGAATAAGTACGATGAGCACTGATCACCAATATCTGCATTTTGCTATGTGTAGAGGTCACTGGTGACTTTGAAAAATTGCTGATTTGGTGGAGGTAGAATAGGTTAAGGAAAGTATAAGAGATGAGAAATTAGAGTCAGTGATTTCAGACCTATTGCTAACAAGTGTTGTAGCCTGAATGGTGTCTCTCTCCACCCACTGACATTTATATGTTGAAGCACTAACCCCTAGTACCTCCGAATGTGACTGTATTTAGAGAGAGGGTCGTAAAAGAGGTTATTATGTTAATATGAGGTTGTTAGGGTGGACCTTATTCCAATCTGACTTGTGTTCTTGTAAGAAGAGTAATTTTGAACACATGTAGAGATGCCAGGGACCCGTACGCACAGAGGAAAGATGATATGAGGACACAGTGAGTAAGCAGTCATCTGCAGACCAAGGAGAGGTGCCTCAAGAAAAATCAGCCCTACTAAACCTTGATCTTGGACTTCTGGCCTCCAGAACAATGAGAAAATACATCTATCTTTAAGCTCCCAGAATCTATGTCATTTTGTTATAGCAGCCCTAGCAAACTAATTATGTCTCATTATGTCTCTCTGTCTCCCCTTCCATACTGCTCCGAACTATGACAAGACAGCTAAGTGCCTATAACATCTATTTCTGCTGTAAGAAAGAGTTTTCTTAGTTCATGCGCTGATGATGTTGCCTTTAGGGACCCTGGTTTTTGTGGGAGATTTCTGTGGGGAATTTCTGTGGAGCTTTTTGTAGGAGATTTCTTTGAAAGATTTCTGGCCTGTCAAAACAGAAATTCCTTATCAGCAAAAATTGACAGCACCAGGGTGAAGAGTAGCTTCAGTGATAGCTTACTTTTCTGGATTCTCATTTTCTTTTCTGGCTTCTAAGGAGTTCCCTTACTTTTTTGCTAAACCATGCGTGTTTTAAAAAGTGTGTGTGTGTCTATGTATGTGTAATAATTTATTCAACTTTTTTAGATGCTTTCTTTGGGGTGGGGGGAAGAGTTTCATGGGACATCTGGTCTACTATATTGCCAGATGCAGAATCCTGAATTACTTTTAAAACTTTCTTTTTTGTAAAACAATTTCCTCTTATATTTGCCAGTTTAACCATAACTAGTTGCTTGGTTTTGGATCAGGTAGAGTTACTATGAAATTAATAGGCATCTAATAAAAGGTAATTGCTAATGCCTCTGGTTGGATTCTCTAGAAGTGGACACTGATACAAACTTTGTGTTGTAGGCTGTCCTGGGAGAGGTGTGACCTCACACAAGGTGGCTATTTGCAGCTAAGGCAGACATTGAAGCAGCTGGAAGCTGGAGAATATCCAGCTGTTACTGATGAAGGAGAATCTGGATGCCACATTTCCATGTCGATCACATCCACTTCTATGATAGTTAACACATGATAAAGTCTTATGAAATCATATTTAACTACTAAATTAGTTGAAACTTAAATTGTTAGCCATTGTTTCTTGTGCAAATGAATTGTATCCAGAAAGTTTCTAAAATGTCTGTTTAGCTATGGTAATACATTTTATAATCTGTTTAAGTGTTTGTGATAATCAGAAAAAATATGTAATAACAAATATAAAGTAAACTTGATGTGTATAATATAAGTTAGGGTAAATTGTGTGGGCTCCAGGCTTAGACTGCCTGGAGCAGTTCCATTGCTTATGATTTGTAGGAGTTTGGGCAAATGCCTCAGTCCCCTAATCTATATAATGGAGGTGGGGATTAAATAAGGTATTATGGCTATGTGCTCTGCATAGTGCCCAGGGCTTATTAGTAAATAGTTCCTCTTGATAAGTTATTGTCACTATTTATTAATGTATTTCTTAGCTTCTTTTCAAGTTCTTTTAACTTACATGGGCTTCTTTTTAACTTCCTACATTCATATCTTGCATTTATCTGATTTGCTCCCTTTGTTCTAGCCATTTTAATTCCTTTTATTTCCCTGAGTGTACTATATATACATATATTTACATATTTTTCTCTTTATTCTTGCTGCTGCTTAAGTAAGAAATTATCTTCTATGTGTCTTCTCATCCAACCTTGCCAATCATATTCTATACGGTTCCCTATCAAATTCCTACTAGTGCTAAATATTTGATTAATTTACTTATTGGCAGAACATGGACATTTCTTCTCAGATAGTCCTATGGAGTCCTCCTGCCCATTTTTAATAAATACATTTGCAATTGCTTTTAATCTCCAGAAGTTCAGATTTAGTTTAGTTGCAATTCTTAGTTTGTGGCACACTCTCATCATTGTCATATGGATAGACTTTAATTTATTTCATTCATTTATTACTTCATTACTTAATTAATTAACTTATTAAAAAAATACAGACACCTATGACACTTGAAGAACCAATACCTTATAAATAAATGAAGTCTAACTCTGGACTGCTATACTGTCTTCTCTGGCCTTCCTCACAGGGATAATGTCTATCCTTTTTTTGGCTTTTCATACTTTTCCTTTAAAAAGTATAGCTTAACTGATATGTATGCATCTGTAAATAAGTTATTGTTTAATTTTTTAAATTTTTTTTGAACTTTATAAAACTGAACACTGACATATAGTCTTAGACTTGCATCTTTTATTCAACATTAGGTAACTAAGATTTATTCATATTATTGCATATAACCATAGATTATGAACTTTCACTGCAATTTTCCATTGTATTAATATGCCACAAGTTATCCCTGTCAGTGGATATTAAGCTTCGTCTGTTTCATATTTAAATTTGCTCTCATGAACAGTGCTTCCTTGAACCTTCTTTTTTTTTTTTTTTTTTTTTTTTTTTTTTGGAGTTTTGCTTTTTTTTTGCCCAGGCTGGAGGGCAGTGGTGCAATCTTGGCTCACTGCAACTTCTGCCTGTTGAGTTCAAGCGATTCTCCTGCCTCAGCCTCCTGAGTAGCTAGGATTACAGGCACGCGCCACAGCGCCCAGTTAATTTCTGTATTTTTAGTAGAGACGAGGTTTCACCATATTGGGCAGGCTGTTCTTGAACTGCTGACCTCAGGTGATCCGTCCGCCTCAACCTCTTAAAATGCTGGGATTACAGGTGTTAGCAACTGTGCCTGGTCCTTTGAACTTTCTTGTACATGCATCCCAGTGCAAGTGTTTAAGTTTCTCTAATGCATTTATCTAGGCATGGAGTTGTTGGGTTGTAAATACATAAATATCTAATTTGACTAGACAATGCCAAATTGTTTACAAAAATGATTGCAGCAGCTGACTCCACTGATAAGAAAACCTTTGATTCACATATCTGCAACTTTTGGCTTTATTAAACCTTTTGATTTTTCCAATTAAATGGATATAAAATGTTACTTCACTATAGTCTTATGTATATTTCCTGAGTGCTAATGAGGTTTAACATTTCTCACTAAGTTTATTAGCCAATAATTTTTCTCTTCTGTGAAATGCTAGTTGGCATCTTTTGGCTACATGTTTGTAATTAACAATTTATTAATAATTATTTTTGTATTCTTATTTTAAATCTTTACCAGATATTTTATTCAAATATCTTCTCCCAGTTATGAACTTATTTCACTTTCTTTAAGATTTCAAATAATTAATGCCTTTTATAAATTTGAGCTTATAGAATTTTCTGAGCCCATTAGTGAAGTTATTTCTTGGTTTATACTCTTATCTTCCTAGGGCAGAAATTTTATACATACTTTATGTTTTTGTTTTTGTTTTGTTTCTAAAGTACACTTTCACTGTTCAAAGTTCAAAAATATTAACCATTATTTTTTCATAAAAGGTTAAAATTTTTTAATATTTCAGGAGGTGATTTAATCTATATACTGTGAGATAAAGATCCAATTTCTTTTCTGTTTCTTTCTTTACTGTTTTTTTTTTTTTTGCTACTTAGTGAACCATTTAAAAAGATTCGTTTATTTAATGCTGCTTCTTTTTTACTACTGTTCAGCCATACCACCTCTGTTATGTATTAATACTTATTATATGCATGAGTCAATTTATTGAATCTTTTTAAATTTCGCGAATCAATTTATCCTCTGTACCGCTTCCATAATGCCTTAATTACTGCACCATCCTAATAAGTCTTAATATCAAGTAGAGAAAACCTCTACTCTTTATTCTTCTTCTCAAACATCCTGTATAGTTTGATCTTTTACTCATTACAGAATCAGATTATCAAATTCCACAAAATAGTCTATGTAGTTTTGACTGGAAGCTTATGGAATCTATAGATTATTTTATAATATTATAAATAACATTTGTTTTCCAAAGCAGTTACATCAACTTAAATTATATTGACCATTAGTAAGAAATTCTTATTCATTTGAGGAAGGGCTGTTATAGCATAATTTTCAAAAGGTTAAAAACATATCCTTTATATAAATATAACATGAGAACATGTCAGAAATTTTATACACCTCTTTAATTAATGAGGGAAACAGTAATGCATTAAAACTGGTCCAGGAGCTTTTGTTATGCTAAGTAATTCTAGGCAATGATAGAATAAAATTGCTGTTACCCCTCCACCTGCACTTCCACAAATACAGTAGCCACCCCACACCAACCCCTATTTCTACAGGCCCATAAACCATAACCTTTGAAATTATCTTTTTAAATTAGGCAGAAATCCTTTGGATGCCTATTAGACAAAACGCTATACATTAATGTCTTTTCCTTCACATTTGTAAAATACCACAGAAAATAGAAAGCCACATCCAGCACTGCACTGAAAGACCATCTAGTAATTGCCTTCATCTATTTTCAAGTTCTGGATAATTTCTGATAGAACTGACAGTGAATTTTTCTCAAGTGTAACATTTTCAAATTTTAACCATATCGTTATCAATTTCTTAGATAGTTTAGGGAAATTGTATTGAGATGGTTTCATCAAAGAGGCTTATTTAAAATTGGGAGAATATGATCACCAGATTTTTAGATTACTGATATATTCTTTGACATAGGCATATATTTAAAAATAACATTTAGATTTCACATTATCTAATAAAATTATAGAAAATAAATTTATTATTTACTCATCTCTTTTTTGTAAAATATAGATGTTTTAATCATTATTTATGAGACCAAATAAAACTTAAGGATCCATTAGTAGGGGATTTGTGATTAAATGGTGAATACTATTATAGAGAAATGATATGCAGTCATTAAAAATGATGGCATAGGCCTCATCTACTTTGACTAAAAATAATTACATTATGGAACAGCAGGTGTGGGAAAGCTCCCTTTATACTGTAAACAACAAATAATTGAAATGTCACTAGAAAGCCTGTTAATGAATTAAATTATGTTTGCTCAAACTATCTTCACTTAGTGAGTAAGCTTTAACAGTATTTCAGGAGAGTGTTATAACTGAATTATTTATGAGGCTTGAGGATCAAGGCTCTTGTGGTATTCGGCAGACCTTTCAAGGTGGAAAACTGATTTAGAATGGTAAAAGTTCTTGACAAAGTGAGGGCTTTGAAGGAAGTCTTAATGAGTAAGCTACTGTTTGATAAGTGATCTGTTTGCCCAGGTGAGCAGATTATTTATCGTCTCCAATAAATTGATCTGTAGGCATTTTCTGAAGTAAATAATGACGTTCTTTATTGTATTATATGACTATTTTTCCCAAGTAAATGATTATTGTAGGAACCAACCACATCAAATTGAAATAGATGAACCACAGTTTTTGTTATTCCAATTATACGTTTATTTTAGGAACGTTTTGTATTATCAACACACTATAAAAGTTATAAGTTGTCATCGCTCTGTTGTATATTTCACATATATGCTATGTTTTTTACATTTCTATAGCAATCCTGTGAAATGGAAGTAATACCTGCATTTTGCAGAGAATAGTTATGAGACCTGGTAATCAAATGCATATCCAAAGCTCATGCTCATCTTCTTTAGCTCTTACACTATACTACAGAATAAACAAAGTAACATACAAGTGTTGTGGAAACATATTTTCCACAACATATTTCCCTAGAAAACCCATTTGTATTGTCGTTTTTATTAAGTGAAATTATATTTGTGACCATTTTCCCTTCTTCCTTCAAATTGTGTCACCTTGACTTTAATAGGCAATACAATTTGCCTATTAAAAGTCGTAACTTAAGCAAGTGCATTACATACTAAGAGAAATCCTAAAGACATACATGTGTTCCAGTGAGCTGTGCCCATTACTGAATTGTGACTTCTCCCAGTTAAGTGCAAAATGGCAGAGACGATTTGGAGGGTTGATTTAAAATCGTATGTTTTTGGTGGGAAGTGTTAAGTTAAAAAAAAAGAAAGTGCTTCCTTCACTGCATATTAGTGTGTTCATGTAATTTCCAGTTTCATACAAATAAGTCTCATCTGTTGAACATAGCCATACTCTTTGAGACCTATTGGTTCCCTCTCCACAAACACATATATTTCTCCCCATATTGGACTTTGTTATAATATTTAACTGTGCCATTCCTGGTAATCCTAGACTGTCGCAGCATCTTTATATTTCCCTTCGAGATTTTACAATGACTAGTGAAATATTCCCATTTAAGTTAGAGATTACATGGTATTTTCTATACTTTTATGTATAGAGAAAAGGAGAAGAGGGTTTATGTGTTGTAGTTATGAAGAGTTTTGATTGGCAAGCTATTAGGTTTATGGTGGGGTTGTGGGTGCCTGTAGTCATATTATAAGCTTATAAGTAGTTTTGTGATGAACAGCTTTATATATCTATAATGTATGTAATCATACATATGTGTACGTTTGTTTACATATGTATATGTACTTATGTATGTATGTATATTACCTTTGAGGCCTTTTGTGTGTTTATAAATAATGGGAAGGAGTGTAGGTGGGGTAAGAAGAAAAACGTGGAAATAATTTAGGAGCATCTGCTCTTTTTTTTTTTTTTTCCTTTTCTGAGGTGGTAGTGGTAAGGATATGTTAAACCTTACCAAACATAATTTATTACAGGCCTAAATTCTGTATATTTTTCCTGCTCTTTATTACAAATTTAATAGAATAAAAATGAATAAACGTTTTATTCTTTGCATTTTTATTCTTTGCATTTTTTTCTTTGCATTTCTATTCTTTGCATTTTTATTCTTTGCATTCTTTTTCTTTTTAATGGCTTGGCTTAGGCCTGCCCACCTCATACAGTTGGGCAGGGGGCATGAAGAGGCAGAATCTCTTTGCAATTTACGAATGACAAAATATACCTTTATAATTATTCTAGATTTCTTTTTATTTTGCTTCTCAAGCTTAGATTTAAATCAAATTGGGGTTGCTTGGATTTAATTATTTTAAATAAAATGGGGAAGTACAGAGAGTTGGCCCAGCAAATGAACATTGAACATAAGGATGTGAGTTTTCTAACTGAAAAGAAATACTTCTTTGCATTAAAGAGTACTTTAATAGAAAAGTACTCTTGGCTGATTTCGTAATGTGTTTTACCATGGAAACCACAAGACTATTTCCAGTTACCTGCAAGTTGTGATTACTAAGGGCTGATAAGGAGAGTCAATGCAGTTATTGAGGGACTATTGATAATATTTCTAATAAAAGAAATTGATAGTTGTTATTTATCGCATCTTATTTCCTCATTACCATTACACCACATGACATTGTATATGTAACATATATAAACACATGCATATATGTGCATATACATGTGTGTCTCTATGTGTGTGTGTAGCTCAGTTCCCTTTCCAAAACTGACATTATTTTGAATTGTATTTTTAAAATGCAGACAGTGCTACTAAATGTCATCAAAATTAATCTTTCCTTCCTTATAAGATGTTACTGACTAAAGGTATTGAGTATGTTAGGCTTGAGTAATTATGAAAAGAATTAGAGACAAAAAGAAGTTGGGAAATATCTTAGGAAAAACTGCACAACATTTAAATTGCGTTTCTCTGTGTACATAGAGTAGAGGTTGGAAACCAGGTGGAAACTCACTGGAAGCACTTGAGCATGAACTATCTTTTTTTTTAAATTTATTTTTTGAGATGCAGTCTTGCTCCGTCACCTGGGCTGTAGTGCGGTGGCACAATCTCAACTCACTGCAACCTCTGACTCCAGGGTTCAAGCACTTCTCCTGCCTCTGCTTCCTGAGCCTGAGACTACAGGCACCCACCACCATGCCCGGCTGGTTTTTTGTATTTTAGTAGAGATGAGATTTCACCGTGCTGCCCAGGCTGGTCTCAAACTCCTGAGCTCAGGCAATGTGCCCATCTCGGTCTCCCAAAGTGCTGGGATTACAAGCATGAGCCGTCGCGCCTGGCCCAAAAATACCTTTTTAAAATGAAAAATGGATAGGAGGCTTACTTGCTTATTTATTTTTTACAAGCCTTCGTTTTTATTTTTAATTTATTTTTATTTTTATACATTTAAGGGGAACAAGTGTAGTTTTCTTGTATGGGTATACTGTGTAGTAGTGAAATCTGGGCTTTTTGTGTACCCATCATCTGAATAGTGAACACTGTACCCATTAGATAATTTTTCAATCCTTACCTCCATCCCACCTTCCCACCTTTTGAAGTCTTCGATTTCTTGCTTTCATTCTGTATGTCCATGCATACTCATTGTTTAGCTCCCACTTGTAAGTGAGGATATGCAATATTTGAGTTTGTGTTTCTAGGTTATTTTGCTTAGAATAATGGCCTACAGTTCCATTCATGTTGCTGAAAAAGATATTATTTCATTATTTTTCTTTTTTTATACCCAAATAGTATTCCACTGTGTGTATATGTGTGTTTGTGTGTGTATCTATATCTACCCCACATTTTCTTTATCCAACCATCCATTAAGTGGACACTTTGGTTGATTCTATATCTTTGCTATTGGTAGTAGTGCTGCAATGAAAATACAAGTACTTGTATATTTTTGATATAATGAATCACTTCTTTCCCTTTGGGTACATACCCAGAAGTTGGATTGCTGAACTGAATGGTAGTTTGATTTTCAGTTCTTCACAAAATCTCCATGCTGTTTACCATAGAGATTGTCAGTGGTGTATAAGTGCAACCTTTTCATTGCAAACTTTCCAACATCTGTTGTTTTTTGACTTTTTATAGTAGCCATTCTTACTGGTGTAAGGTGGTATCTCATTGTGATTTTAATTTGCATTTCTCTGATGATTAGCATTGTTGAGCACGGTGGCGTATGTTTGTGGCTGCGTATGTTTGTGGCTGCATACGTTTGTATGCCTTCTTTTGAAAAATGTCTGTTCATATCCTTTGCACACTTTTTTTATTTTTTATTTTTTATTTTTTATTATTATACTTTAGGTTTTAGGGTACATGTGCACAATGTGCAGGTTTGTTACATACGTATCCTTGTGCCATGTTGTTTTGCTGCACCCATTAACTCGTCATTTAGCATTAGGTATATTTCCTAATGCTGTCCCTCCCCCCTCCCCCCACCCCACAACAGTCCCCAGAGTGTGATGTTCCCCTTCCTGTGTGCATAAGTTCTCATTGTTCAATTCCCACCTATGAGTGAGAACATGCGGTGTTTGGTTTTTTGTCCTTGCAATAGTTTACTGAGAATGATGTTTTTCAGTTTCATCCATGTCCCTACAAAGGATATGAACTCATCCTTTTTTATGGCTGCATAGTATTCCATGGTGTATATGTGCCACATTTTCTTAATCCAGTCTATCATTGTTGGACATTTGGGTTGGTTCCAACTCTTTGCTATTGTGAATAGTGCCGCAATAAACATACGTGTGCATGTGTCTTTATAGCAGCATGATTTATAGTCCTTTGGGTATATACCCAGTAATGGGATGGCTGGGTCAAATGGTATTTCTAGTTCTAGATCCCTGAGGAATCGCCACACTGACTTCCACAATGGTTGAACTAGTTTACAGTCCCACCAACAGTGTAAAAGTGTTCCTATTTCTCCACATCCTTTCCAGCACCTGTTGTTTCCTGACTTTTTAATGATGGCCATTCTAACTGGTGTGAGATGGTATCTCACTGTGGTTTTGATTTGCATTTCTCTGATGGCCAGTGATGATGAGCATTTTTTCGTGTGTTTTTTGGCTGCATAAATGTCTTCTTTTGAGAAGTGTCTGTTCACGTCCTTTGCCCACTTTTTGATGGGGTTGTTTGTTTTTTTCTTGTAAATTTGTTTGAGTTCATTGTAGATTCTGGATATTAGCCCTTTGTCAGATGAGTAGGTTGCAAAAATTTTCTCCCGTTCTGTAGGTTGCCTGTTCACTCTGATGGTGGTTTCTTTTGCTGTGCAGAAGCTCTTTAGTTTAATTAGATCCCATTTGTCAATTTTGGCTTTTGTTGCCGTTGCTTTTGGTGTTTTAGACATGAAGTCCTTGCCCACGCCTATGTCCTGAATGGTATTGCCTAGGTTTTCTTGTAGGATTTTAATGGTTTTAGGTCTAACATTTAAGTCTTTAATCCATCTTGAATTAATTTTTGTATAAGGTGTAAGGAAGGGATCCAGTTTCAGCTTTCTACATATGGCTAGCCAGTTTTCCCAGCACCATTTATTACATAGGGAATCCTTTCCCCATTTCTTGTTTTTGTCAGGTTTGTCAAAGATCGGATAGTTGTAGATATGTAGCATCATTTCTGAGGACTCTGTTCTGTTCCATTGATCTATGTCTCTGTTGTGGTACCAGTACCATGCTGTTTTGGTTACTGTAGCCTTGTAGTATAGTTGGAAGTCAGGTAGCATGATGCCTCCAGCTTTGTTCTTTTGGCTTAGGATTGACTTGGCGATGTGGGCTCTTTTTTGGTTCCATATGAACTTTAAAGTAGTTTTTTCCAATTCTGTGAAGAAAGTCATTGGTAGCTTGATGGGGATGGCATTGAATCTATAAATTACCTTGGGCAGTATGGCCATTTTCACAATATTGATTCTTCCAACCCATGAGCATGGAATGTTCTTCCATTTGTTTGTATCCTCTTTTATTTCATTGAGCAGTGGTTTGTAGTTCTCCTTAAAGAAGTCCTTCACATTCCTTGTAAGTTGGATTCCTAGGTATTTTATTCTGTTTGAAGCAATTGTGAATGGGAGTTCACTCATGATTTGGCTCTCTGTTTGTCCGTGATTGGTGTACAAGAATGCTTGTGATTTTTGTACATTGATTTTGTATCCTGAGACTTTGCTGAAGTTGCTAATCAGCTTAAGGAGATTTTGGGCTGAGACGATGGGGTTTTCAAGATATACAATCATGTCATCTGCAAACAGGGACAATTTGACTTCCTCTTTTCCTAACTGAATACCCTTTATTTCCTTCTCCTGCCTGATTGCTCTGGCCAGAACTTCCAGCACTATGTTGAATAGGAGTGGTGAGAGAGGGCATCCCTGTCTTGTGCCAGTTTTCAAAGGGAATGCTTCCAGTTTTTGCCCATTCAGTATGATATTGGCTGTGGGTTTGTCATACAGAGCTCTTATTATTTTGAGATACGTCCCATCAATACCTAATTTATTGAGAGTTTTTAGCATGAAGAGTTGTTGAATTTTGTCAAAGGCCTTTTCTGCATCTATTGAGATAATCATGTGGTTTTTGTCTTTGGTTCTGTTTATATGCTGGATTACATTTATTGATTTGCGTATGTTGAACCAGCCTTGCATCCCAGGGATGAAGCCCACTTGGTCATGGTGGATAAGCTTTTTGATGTGCTGCTGGATTCGGTTTGCCAGTATTTTATTGAGGATTTTTGCATCAATGTTCATCAAGGATATTGGTCTGAAATTCTCTTTTTTGGTTATGTCTCTGCCAGGCTTTGGTATCAGGACAATGCTGGCTTCATAAAATGTGTTAGGGAGGATTCCCTCTTTTTCTATCGCTTGGAATAGTTTCAGAAGGAATGGTACCAGTTCCTCCTTATACCTCTGGTAGAATTCGGCTGTGAATCCATCAGGTCCTGGACTCTTTTTGGTTGGTAAGCTATTGATTATTGCCACAATTTCAGAACCTGTTATTGGTCTATTCAGAGATTCAACTTCTTCCTGGTTTAGTCTTGGGAGGGTGTATTTGTCGAGGAATTTATCCATTTCTTCTAGATTTTCTAGCTTATTTGCATAGAGGTGTTTATAGTATTCTCTGATGGTAGATTGTATTTCTGTGGGATCGGTGGTGATATCCCCTTTTTCATTTTTTATTGCATCTATTTGATTCTTCTCTCTTTTCCTCCTTATTAGTCTTGCTAGCAGTCTATCAATTTTTTTGATCTTTTCAAAAAACCAGCTCCTGGATTCATTAATTTTTTGAAGGGTTTTTTGTGTATCTATTTCCTTCAGTTCTGCTCTGATTTTAGTTATTTCTAGCCTTCTGCTAGCTTTCGAATGTGTTTACTCTTGCTTTTCTAGTTCTTTTAATTGTGATGTTAGGGTGTCAATTTTGGATCTTTCCTGCTTTCTCTTGTGGGCATTTAGTGCTATAAATTTCCCTGTACACACTGCTTTGAACGTGTCCCAGAGATTCTGGTATGTTGTGTCTTTGTTCTCGTTGGTTTCAAAGAACATCTTTATTTCTGCCTTCATTTAATTATGTACCCAATAGTCATTCAGGAGCAGGTTGTTCAGTTTCCATGTAGTTGAGTGGTTTTGAGTGAGTTTCTTAATCCTGAGTTCTAGTTTGATTGCACTGTGGTCTGAGAGACAGTTTGTTATAATTTCTGTTCTTTTACATTTGCTGAGGAGAGCTTTACTTCCAACTATGTGGTCAATTTTGGAATAGGTGTGGTGTGGTGCTGAAAAAAATGTATATTCTGTTGATTTGGGGTGGAGAGTTCTGTAGATGTCTATTAGGTCCACTTTGTGCAGAGCTGAGTTCAATTCCTGGATATCCTTGTTAACTTTCTGTCTCGTTGATCTGTCTAATGTTGACAGTGGGGTGTTAAAATCTCCCATTATTATTGTGTGGGAGTTTAAGTCCCTTTGTAGGTCACTCAGGACTTGCTTTATGAATCTGGGTGCTCCTGTGTTGGGTGCATATATATTTAGGATAGTTAGCTCTTCTTGTTGAATTGATCCCTTTACCATTATGTAATGGCCTTCTTTGTCTCTTTTGATCTTTGTTGGTTTAAAGTCGATTTTATCAGAGACTAGGATTGCAACCCCTGCCTTTTTTTTGTTTTCCATTTGCTTGATAGTTCTTCCTCCATCCCTTTATTTTGAGTCTATGTGTGTCTCTGCATGTGAGATGGGTTTCCTGAATACAGCACACTGATGGGTCCTGACTCCTTATCCAGTTTGCCAGTCTGTGTCTTTTAATTGGAGCATTTAGCCCATTTACATTTAAAGTTAATATTCTTATGTGTGAATCTGATCCTGTCATTATGACGTTAGTTGGTTATTTTGCTCGTTAGTTGATGCAGTTTCTTCCTAGTTTCGATGGTCTTTACAATTTGGCATGTTTTTGCAGGGGCTGGTACCGGTTGTTCCTTTCCATGTTTAGTGCTTCCTTCAGGAGCTCTTTTAGGGCAGGCCTGGTGGTGACAAAATCACTCAGCGTTTGCTTGTCTGTAAAGTATTTTATTTCTCCTTCACTTATGAAGCTTAGTTTGGCTGGATATGAAATTCTGGGTTGAAAATTCTTTTCTTTAAGAATGTTGAATATCGGCCCCCACTCTCTTCTGGCTTGTAGAGTTTCTGCTGAGAGATCAGCTGTTAGTCTGATGGGCTTCCCTTTGTGGGTAACCCAACCTTTCTGTCTGGCTGCCCTTAACATTTTTTCCTTCATTTCAACTTTGGTGAATCTGACAATTATGTGTCTTGGAGTTGCTCTTCTCGCGGAGTATCTTTGTGGCATTCTCAGTATTTCTTGAATCTGAATGTTGGCCTGCCTTGCTAGATTGGGGAAGTTCTCCTGGATAATATCTTGCAGAGTGTTTTCCAACTTGGTTCCATTCTCCCTGTCATTTTCAGGTACACCAATCAGACGTAGGTTTGGTCTTTTCACATGGTCCCAAATTTCTTGGAGGCTTTATTCATTTCTTTTTATTCCTTTTTCTCTAAACTTCTCTTCTCACTTCATTTCACTCATTTCATCTTCCATCAGCGATACCCTTTGTTCCAGTTGATCGTATCTGCTACCGAGGCTTCTGCAATCTTTGCGTAGTTCTCGATACTTGGTTTTCAGCTCCATCAGCTCCTTGAAGCCCTTCTCTCCATTGGTTATTCTAGTTATCCATTCGTCTAATTTTTTTTCAAAGTTTTTAACTTCTTTGCTATTGTTTTGAATTTCCTCCCGTAGCTCGGAGTATTTTGATCATCTGAAGCCCTCTCTCAACTCGTCAAAGTCATCTTCCGTCCAGCTTTGTTCCGTTGCTGGTGAGGAACTGCATTCCTTTGGAGGAGGAGAGGTGCTCTGCTTTTTAGAGTTTCCAGTTTTTCTGCTATGTTTTTTCCCCATCTTTGTGGTTTTATCTACTTTTGGTCTTTGATGATGGTGATGTACAGATGGGTTTTTGGTGTGGATGTCCTTTCTCTTTGTTAGTTTTCCTTCTACCAGACAGGACTCTTAGTTGCAGGTCTGTTGGAGTTTACTAGAGGTCCACTCCAGACCCTGTTTGGCTGGGTGTCAGCAGTGGTGGCTGCAGAACAGCGGATTTTTGTGAGACCACAAATTCAGCTGTCTGATAGTTCCTCTGGAAATTTTGTCTCAGAGGAGTACTCGGCCGAGTGAGGTGTCAGTCTGTCCCTACAGGGGGTTGCCTCCCAGCTAGGCTGCTCGGGGGTGAGGGACCCACTTTAGGAGGCAGTCTGTCCGTTCTCAGATCTCCAGCTGCATGCTGGGAGAACCACTACTCTCTTCAAAGCTGTCAGTCAGACAGGGACTTTTAAGTCTGCAGAGGTTCCTGCTGAATTTTTGTTTGTCTGTGCCCTGCCCCCAGAGGTGGAGCCTACAGAGGCAGGCAGGCCTCCTTGAGCTGTGGTGGGCTCCACCCAGTTCGAGCTTCCTGGCTGCTTTGTTTACCTAAGCAAGCCTGGGCAATGGCGGGCGCCCCTCCCCCAGCCTCGCTGCCACCTTGCAGTTTGATCTCAGACTGCTGTGCTAGCAATCAGCGAGACTCCGTGGGCATAGGACCCTCCGAGCCAGGTGAGGGACACAATCTCCTAGTGTGCCGTTTTCCACGCCCATTGGAAAAGCACAGTATTAGGGTGGAACTGACCTGATTTTCCAGGTGCTGTCTGTTACCCCTTTCTTTGACTAGGAAAGGGAACTCCCTGACCCCTTGTGCTTCCCGAGTGAGGCAATGCCTCGCCCTGCTTCGGCTCGTGCACAGTGCACTTCACCAACTGTCCTGCACCCACTGTTTGGCACTCCCTAGTGAGATGAAACTGGTACCTCAAACAGAAATGCAGAAATCACCCGTCTTCTGTGTCGCTCAGGCTGGGAGCTGTAGACCGGAGCTGTTCCTATTTGGCCGTCTTGGCTCCCGAGGCCTTTGCACACTTTTTAAAGAGTTTATGTTTTTTTCTTGTTGAGTTGTTTGAGTTCCTTATAGATTCTGGATATTAGCTCTTTGTTGGATGCATAGTTTGCAAATATTTTCTGGCATTCTGTATTTTGTCTGTTTACTCTGTTTCCTTTGATGTACAGAAGAGTTTTCATTTAATTAATTCCTATTTGTCTCTGTTTGTTTTTGTGTGTTTGACAAGCCTTCATTTGTTGGTTATCAGAAATTAAGTATGAATATTTGGAAATGGATAGGAATCTGGTTTAGAGTCAACAATCACAGGGCAGACCTTAACAAACATGTCCCACTATCCATCCTAGCTGTATGAATTTGGTCCAGTCACTAAAATTATTTGAATCAGTGTTTCATTTTCTTTCTTTCCCTTTTTTTTTTTTCTTTCTTTCTTTCTTTCTTTCTTTCTTTCTTTCTTTCTTTCTTTCTCTTCTTTCTTTCTCTTCTTTCTTTCTTTCTTTCTCTTCTTTCTTTCTCTTCTTTCTTTCTTTCTTTCTCTTTCTTTCTTTCTTTCTTTCTTTCTTTCTCTCTCTCTCTCTCTCTCTCTCTCTCTCTCCCTCCCTTCCTTCTTTCCTCCCTTTTTTTTTGGTGGAGTCTCACACTATCACCCAGGCTGGAGTGCGGTTGTGCAATCTCAGCTCACTGCAACCTCCACCTCCCAGGTTCAAGTGATTCTTCCGCCTCAGCCTCCCAAGTAGCCAGGATTACAGGCATGCGCCACCACACTCAGCTAATTTTTGTATTTTTAGTAGAAATGGGGTTTCACCATTTTAGCCAGGCTGGTCTAGAACTCCTGACCTCAGGTGATCCACCTGCCACGGCCTCCCAAAGTGCTGGGATTACAGGCATGAGCCACCATGTCTGGCCCAAAGTTTCTTTTTCTATAAAGTTGATATCTATGTTACTCAAGCAAAAATCAAATAAATTAATAATAGTATACTTTCTTTATAAACATTTAGTAAAATCATAGATAGCTAAAGGTACAAATAAATAAAATCTAAATTCATAACGTATTTACAAAATCTGTGGGGAAATGACATTAATCATAAGGTAGATTAAGTTGCAATAAGAAAGAGTTCCCAAGGATTCACCTCACCATAAACCCAAGTTTTGCATCCTCAGATGTTATAACATTAGGAAGAAAAATAAGATGATTTTATTTCTCCTGCCATACTATTAGTTTAGAGTCCTCATGGTTTGTACCAAAGAAAAAATTGGCTACTACATTATGCCTTCATTCAGGAATTTATCTCTTAATCTTTAATGTCCAGTAGGTCCTAACTAATATGTGGAATGCTAATGATATAAGCATGGACAAAACTCAATATGGCCCTTGCCCTCATGGAGTTTACATTCTAATGAATAAATGTGGTGTGACTGAGAACTGGTATTGTCACCATTATAGAAAAAGACTGTATTTAGGACTGCCACAATCTTGGTGCTTGAAAACAATAGAAGTTTATTGGCTGACAGTAATGGAGGCTGAAAATTTGAACATAGGGTGTAGGCAGGGCCATGTGCTTTACTAAGGCTCTAGGAGAGGATCTTTCCTTGCCTTTTCCAGGTTCTAGTAGTCCCAGGTGTTCCTTGAGTTTTGAAAGTATAACTCAATCTCTGCCTTTGTCTTCATATGACCATCTTCCTTCTGCATATGTGTCTGTGTGCAAGTTTTTCTTTTCTTATAAAGACATCTGTCATATTCGATTAAGGGCTCATCCTATTATAGTATACCCTCATATTAATTTAACTAATTATGTCTGCAATAACCTCATTCCCAAATAAGCTTGAATTCTGAGGTCATGAGAGCCAGGACATTTTCTTTTAGGGGAACATAATTCATTCCATCACAATGACCTTAGAGAAAGTAGGAGTAAACTGAAAATAACGTGATACATTTGGAAAGGTATAATTTTTATTTTTGTTAGTAGCGAAAACAGAGTGAGAGAACCTTGGCAGTATACTTTCTCCTTACTGATCAAAGTCAGATCACCAAACATGGAATTAGCAGGATGCCACAATCTAGAAGCACAGAAATAACTCCAGGTGAAAAGTTCTTAGAAATGCAAGTTGTACTGGGAGCTATGTATATTAACTTGCCATTCAGATGTACATTTTCCAAAGGACAATGAACATCAAATAAATAGAGAACAGGACTTCTGTGCATCCATTGAATCTGCCTGCTGAGACCAGAAGGTCCAGGCAGATAATCCCTTGTTTGAGATGAGTACAGTAATAAACATCTTATATATGGACTCCATGACCAATATTGCAGAATCAGAAGAAAGAGGGAGGGAAACAGCACTTGGTAGTAAGAAGTAGACACAGAGGAAGAACCTTCCTCTTATAATGATCTATGTCTACTATAAGATTTAAAAGGGACTGTCCACAAAAGTTTGACGTCCTAAATAGGTGTCAAGGCACTGGCACTAGAAAAAAGCAAACTAGTGTTTCTGAAAGAATGGTGCATTGACAGCCTGGCTCAGAATTATTTTTCGTGTTATTAAAATGATGAGGCCTAATTTAAATTTATTGAATAAGAATTTTAAGAGTGAATCAGGGAAATTGCATTTTAACAGGACTCCAGGTAAATTTTACATTGAACTCAAGTACCAGAACAAAAGAATAAAAGGAAAATGAAAAAAAAAAGTATCAAATTAAATTCAACATTAAGGTAGTTGATATCATTAGGAAAAATTGATGATAGTTGCAAAAAACATCTCTGCAGTATCTAAATTGTTTCAGACCATAGAAAAATCTGGAGTTTTTCAATTCATATTTGAAGATAACAGAATAATCTAAAAAAGACATCACATCATTATGACTGTAGAAGAAAAACTCCTGAAAAAGTATAGGAAAATGAATCCAACAGTAAATTACCTAAATAGTTTACCATCACAAAGACAACTTATTCCAGGATAGACAAAAACAATTGCATCATAGGAAAACTGTTGAAGTAATTCACCAAATCAGTACATGAAAAGAAAAGCAACAATATACTATTAACTTGATAGATTCAATATAGGTTTTTTTAATAACCATCAATACCCATCCATTACTGATATAATTTTTAGTAAAGTGTAAATATTTAAGCAATCCCAAGATCAACAAAATACAATTGTTCCTCGGTAATCATGGGGATTGGTTCCAGGACTTCTGTGGATACCAAAATCCACAATGCTCAAGTGCCTCATATAAAATGGCATAAGATTTGCATAATAATCTATGTACAGCCTCCATTATACTTTAAATTATCTCTAGATTACTTATAATACCTAATAAAATACAAAAGTTATGTAAATAGTTGCTATACTGCATTGCCTAAGGAATAATGGCAAGAAAAACAGGTCTGTATCATTAGGAAAATTAGGAGGGAAATAGCACTTAGTAGTACCTAAGTACTACTAAATACCTAATAAAACATGAAAGTTATGTAAATTGTTGTTATATTGTATTGGCTAGGGAATAATGACAAGAAAAACAAGTCTGTACATGTTTAGTACAGATGTTGTTTTTTGTTCTTCCCAAATATTTCCTATCCTCAACTAGTTGAATACATAGATGTGGAACTTAACGGATACAAAGGGCCAAGTGTAATTAATTACTGCTAAAACACTAGAGGCATCCTCTTATAAGAAAGGGACACCACAATTATTTGACCTTTTTTCCCCCCTAAAAGTGCTAGTCAATGTAGTAAGGCATAAACAATGAAATGTAAACACAGTAGTTCCTCAAATAATGCCATTTCATTCAACATTGTTTTGTTATAACATTGTTGAGAAAAAAAATCTATTCCTGATTGGGGTGACTGTCTCTGTGGAGTTTGCACATTCTGTCCGTATCTGCGTGGGTTTTCTTCAGTTACTGCAGTTTCCTCCCTTATGCCAAACATGTGCAAGTTAGGAGAATTCGTGTGTCTAAATGATCGTAGCATGAGTATTGATGTTTGAGTGTGTCTTGCAATGTGATGGCGTCCTGTCCAGGTGGGGTCCTGCCTGGTCCCTTGAGCTGCTAGGATGGGCTCTGGCCACCTACCACCCTGAACTGGAACAAGTGGGTAAATAACCTTGCTTGTTTTCACTAATCTTTCTTGAATGTATGTATAGCTCATATGTATTTCAACCTTTAATATCAAAAGTATTTTGGTCTTTATTTAGAAGTTTGGTGACATTTTTGTGGCCAGTAGAAACCTAACTCTTGTTTACAGCAATTAGCCTATGGTAAATTTGGATTTGTTATCTATCATTTCTTTTCTTTTCTTTTTTTTTTTTTTTTTTGAGATTGAGTCTTGCTCTGTCGCCCAGGCTGCAGTGCAGTGGCATGATCTCCACTCACTGCAACCTCCGCCTCTCAGGTTCACGCCATTCTCCTTCTGCAGCCTCCCGAGTAGCTGGGACTACAGGTGCCCACCACCATGCCCGCCTAATGTTTTGTATTTTAGTAGAGCCAGGGTTTCACCATGTTAGCCAGGATGGTCTCGATCTCCTGACCTTGTGATCCGCCCGCCTCGGCCTCTCAAAGTGCTGGGATTACAGGTGTGAGCCACTGTGCCCGGCCTACCTATCATTTCTCCTAAAGTCACAAAGAAGCTAAGGATGACATTAAGTGAGGTCTTACTGTAGAAATATTAAAGAACATGTTCATAACTGTCTGTCTAGCAAACCCAAGTAATAAATGTGAAAAAAAATCACATGTAAGAGAGGTCAACATGGTAGCCATTTCCAATATCAAAACCAAAAACTTAAAGATTGGAACAAAACAGTTTTAAAAAGCAACCAAAATTATAAAATAGCCAGAAATAAGTGTCACAAAGAATATATAACATCTACCCAGATAAAATGTTGTTGATCAACATAAAAATAACTATTAAATAGCAAGAACATAATTCAATAGAAGATACCACCTAATAATGATTGGAATTCCAGTATCTTTTTAAATAAAATAAAATTTCTATTATTGTATTTGAATAAATGTAACAAAATTACCTTAAATTTTAGCTTTTGTATAAGCCTTTGACAAAAATGACCTCTTAAAAAGTGATGAGAGCAGATTTGCCATAAATCAAAACTCTGTGGTTCTGGGGACGGTCCAGAAAGAGTACACTAACTTAGTGTAAGAGTACACGAAAGATTACACTAACATAGTCTACTACTATTTTTTTTAAAGTTGTATAATTTCATGTTTTAGCATAATCCATGTTTCTCAATGATTATATTGACTCAGCGAGATCGCCAGATTCATTAAGAGTTTTACTTCACATAATTTGATAATTACATTGGGATTAGTAAATTATTTAATGAGAGACTTCACACCATGCAAAATTGCCTTTGCTCTCAGGAAAAAAAGCCAGTGGCTCGCATGCTGTTGTCCAGCCTTTGGCACATTTATAGGTATTGGAGAGCTCTCCACATTGATGGCCATTTCACAGTTGGATAATTCTCATTCATAATTTGTGTATTGAATATTAGTTCTGTTTAATAGAGAATCACATTATGTGTCATTCCATTTTAATAATGTTGGTAACTGAAATATTTAAAGACAACCGTGACTCCTAACTCTTCATAATTATGAATTCTTTCTAGTTTCTTCTACCTTTCCATATGTGGTATGTTTTCCAGATTCCTCATTATTTTTGTTAAGGCTTTAGATGATCTCATTTTAGTTAAAAAATGCCTCTCTGCGCCTGTAATCCCAGCAGTTTGGGATGCTGAGGCGGGCGGATCACGAGGTCAGGAAATTGAGATCACCCTGACTAACACGGCATATGGTGGCGGGCGCTTGTAGTCCCAGCTACTGGAGAGGCTGAGGAGAAGAATGGCGTGAACCTGGGAGGCGGAGCTTGCAGTGAGCCGAGATCGCGCCACTGAGCTCCAGCCTGGGCGACAGAACGAGACTCCGTCTCAAAAAACCAACAAAAAAAGGCTCCTCTGTTTCGTACCCAGTACTGAACTCCAATATTATCTGAAAAATGGACTCATTCTTATAAATTTGGTAATTCTAGGAAGAAAATCTGCATGGCCTTTGCTGAATTATTTTTGTAACAGCCGTATGTCCTCTCAAATTTGCTTATGTAGCCATAACAAATTTCAACTAATTTAGCTTTATCTCACTATTTACAGTACTATATTTAAAATGAACTGACTTCTCATTTGATAAACAAGGAAAACAGATCCAATAATGCATTTCCAAGACACCGATGAAGTTTCGTTTCTGTATGTGTGTGCATGGACTTTTGTAGTATGTATATGTATGTCGATTTGTAGGGTGTGCGCATGTACATGGGCGTGCAGATGGAAATAATCTGCTAAAAGATATCATTGCCATTTTAGTGGCTTCTTTAGAACTTCCAAAGAACTTCTCCAGCTTCTAGACCGGAGAAGTTATCAACTAAAGGGAATCTTGCTTATTTTAAAACAATTTCATTTAATATATAAGGTGAAGAAAAAACAAAGTGAGAATATGATAACAAGGAAATAAAAATAGAAATATATTCTTTAGAGAGAAGATATAAAAGAACATTCAAGTATTTTAGAAGATGCAACACATACATTTTGATTCGTAATTAGTTTTAAAAATGCCCTGTTGAGGGGAATATCACACACTGGGGCCTGGGGAAGGGATAGCATTAGGAGAAATACCTAATGTAGATGACAGATTGACGGATGCCGCAAACCATACACATGGCACGTGTATACCTATGTAACAAACCTGCACTTTCTGCACATCTATCTCAGAACTTAAAGTATAATAAAATTTTTAAAAAATGCCCTGTTGCTTTTGTGACACAAGAAATTGCTTTTAAACTATTCGTGGTTTTCCTTGAATAAGCAGGGTAGTAGAGAGTTTATGAGATAATATAGCAGTGAAATATTTCTCAAATGCATGAGCAGCTTTGTAATGTCAGTTTTTTTTTTCTCCCAATTTTCTCTAAGGTATCTACTCTTGCAAAAAAAAAACCAAAATAAAAAATCTCCACCCCTCCGAAAAAAGACCCCCAAACCTTATCTGTCTTACATGAATTACATTTTCAAAATGTTACCATATTAGGAAAAATGAAATTAAATATTTGTTTTTGTGTAAACATTAAAACCCATTCTTAGCTGTTTTTGAAATTCTAACTCATAATAAATATATTTGAGACTGATTAAGGAAATTGAGTATTATTTACAAGTTACCTTGCACTGAACAAGATTTCTCTTTTCACTTAGTATTTTGAAAATATTAATTGTGCCTTATCAAAGGGAGACTGTTTGCTAGAATTTAGAGTATTTATTAAAGTACTGCTATTATTTTAGACTGTTGATATTATTGTATAGTGGATCAAATATATAATATGCAGTCTATTAATTGAGTTGTTTGCTTTATAATCTATCTGTGGTAACTTTAACAGTTCTATTTGCCTCTACTACTTCTCAGTGGATCCGTAAGTAGGAAGGTAAAGTGTTATAGAGTATGGTGTCGTAAATAGGCTCTAGGTGTAGTGAAGAATTGATTATTAGGCCCTGCCCTTTAAAATTCTGAATAAGTGGATCTGGCGTGGTGGTGCCCAAAGTGAATTTTTCAAGCGGTCAGTTAATTCTTACAGCAGGGAAAAAAATGGGGAAAGCACTGATTCAAACCCATTTCAAACACATATTAAAGACTTTTGCATTATTGCTGTTTTGAATAATCCATGCTACTCATTACATTCATTAATACAAATAATTGAATTGACTATGTATAATATTTAAAATGATTCCATCTTTAAAAGTAGAAAATAACTGCTTCTCTATAAATCAGTACTTTACTCAGTTCTCATTCTCCATGGCAGGGAATTTACTAAAATATATAATGCATTAAATCAAATAATTTATTATATAATATAATAATAAATATATTATTCTTTAAGTTAATTAGAAAACTACAGATCAATTTATATTTGTTGATCTTCACGAAAATAAAGATATGATTGCTTACATACATTTACATGTTTTTATTGTCTGTTTGCAGGGTACAAGTTGAATTCTATATGAATGAAAATACATTTAAAGAAAGACTAAAATTATTTTTCATAAAAAACCAGAGATCAAGTAAGTTATTCATTTCATTCCTCTCTCTGTTCGTACATATATTTACTTCAAAATATTTCAACTGTGTGATCTTTTGCAAAATACTTTTTAGACAGAGGAATAAAATTGGTTATTTTTTTCAGCAGGTGGTAGAGTAATAAAATTGGTTATTTTTTCCAGCAGGTGGTAACATTTTAGAAAAGTATAGGCACTACATATAGTGATATTAATGCCTCTTGAACATCTTCAATTCTCCAAATGCCATGTTAATAAGTAGACTTCTGAGTGGACTATCTGGATTAGTATAAACATTGAGGAAAATAATTTAAATGAGGGTCCTTCCATTTTAACTCTAAATATTGTATTTTCAAAAAGCTCTGACAGACCACAATGGGAAACAATTGTCTGATTTAGGGAAGGGAATGTTTAATATTTCCTAATCATTCCAAATAATAAGAAACATCTAGGCTGCACTGAAATATACAGATTCCTATCTTTCGTAGCCTAGAGATTTTGAGCCAGGAAGTGTAGGGTAGATCTCAGAGTTTAACATCCCAGTGATTCTTATCATCAGACAAATGTAAGAAAGTAATAAAGTAGAACTTCAAGAATACAAAATTGGCATAATCACTGTCCTCCTGGAGCCTCTTCAAGGTTAGGAGTGCCGCTGATGCTTGTTGCTTCCCATAATGCCATATATGTTTAAAAAGCCATATGTAATAAGCCAATATGCAATTTTTTTTCATGGTCATTGCTTAAAATGTCACAAGGAATGGAGAGGCCTGCATTAGTTGGTATAGACATTAAGCCCTGTGAATTTTGACCTCCAAATCCTCTTGTTGAAATTAAGTTGTGCCTCTGTAGGTAGGATTCAAAGAGAGAAGCTTGACTTGTGGGGAGTTATCCAAATACTGATGATAGGGAGTATTTCAATATTTAAGTCATACTGCTCAGATAGTCTTAATGACAGGCTGGCCTCAAGGTTAAGACTGTTAGTAACTTATGCTTTGCTAACATGGTTGTTCAGAATATCTAAGGAAGCCCCATAAATAGATATTACCTAAAGGGGTCACATCATCTGAATAGTTTCCCTTATTTCAGTACTAACAGTCCTATCTTTCCAGGCCAAAAAAGGTGGATGCATTGTTTGAATACTTCACCCATAGTCAGCTGCAACTCAGCAGTTATTTGAGGAGGCCTATTTCTATAAAACCAGCACAATTTCATTAATAATTTGAAAGATGTTTTAAGGAAGTGAACCCATAAAATGTATTCAGCATTTTAATTGGAAAACCTAGGGAAAATTTCACAAATGATAAGCATTAACCTTTTTACTGGTAAGAACTGTTACCACAGGTACACTCACAATAGCAGAGTAGGACAAAAAAAGTGACATTTCATTTCTAGATTTTATTAAGTAATAATTATAGGAAGGCCTTTATCAAAATTTTATTCAGAATGCATGAATCAGATATCACAAGGTAATTACAGGAAAGATAATGCTCATATTAATCAGACTTTATGCATATTTTGCTTAATCTTAAATACTCTTCATCATCATTGAATATTACAGGCTGCATAATTGTGACCTACACAGTTTAGAAGATACATACATGGCAGCTTTAATTCCCACAAAAGTTTAAGATTTCATGGGTATTTTAAATAGTTAAAAATAGAATTTAATTTATTGATTGTGTGTGTATCTGAGAGAAATGGAGAGATTGATCTTGTGTGTGTTTCTCAGGGAATGCTATTAAGATTTCTCTACACTTATATAATATATATTATTATATAATGAATAAATATATATAATTATATAATTGGTATGCATTATAATTATATAGTTAATATTAAATATACAACATAGAACTATACAAATATAATTAATTTCTTTATAATCAAATCTACAAGATTCTGTTAAGGTATAACTTTTATAACTTGGCTTGTGAATTTGTAAGCAGCTAGATTTTCTAGCCAGTTTAACTTTATCCCAAAATTTTTGGATATATAAAATGCTTAAACTTATAAACATACTTTAATCAACCTTGATTGGACATAAATTTTGTGGCTTCTGAATGTTCAAATCTAGATTTAGTCTTTTTATAAAATATGCACTCTCATTTGCAGTTCAAGTATTCTATCAAACTCACTTTTTGTTTCAATATTCAGGTAATTAAAATTCAGCCACCAAGAACTTCAGAGAGTTTAGACAATTATAGTAGTGTAGCTTCTAAATACAATTTAAGTGCTGTATTTAAAGTTGATATTTTTGACAATTCTTTTTAGTCTTTTGTGAACTAAGTTCAAATGAAAATCAAACTTTTATCATTTGTTTAAAGGTCTAAGGATACGCCTGTTTAATTTTTCTCTCAAATTACTAAGCTGCTTATTATACATAATCCGAGTACTACTAGAAAACCCTTCACAAGGAAATGAATGGTAAGGTACCTTTTTCTGAACTTCAACAATATTATTTTGATTATTTTGAGTTGTATCACATTTTAAATTTAAAGCATGTTGTATAGAGCTTAATTTTTAAGGGTATTTTAGGTGTTTGTCACAAATAAAATTGATCTGATTTACAGGCACTACATAATTCTTGTAGGTTCTTTGTAAGTATCTTTTATTATTTTTCTGTTTGTCTGATGCTAATATTGGACTGTTAGGCATAAAATTGTATTGCTAGCCAAAGTGCATTAGGTAGTTTTTGTTTTGAAGTGGGTAAGTCTCTTTAAAGATCCGAATGCATTTTTGTTCTTGATTTTCAGATACTCCCAAAAGATTTACTCTTCTGCATGACAGTTTTATATTTTCATAATAATAAGTAGTTAAACCTTCAATGGAAACATTCCATCATATATTGGGAAGGATAACTATCTCAAGACTCAGTTTTAACCTGTGCAGTTCTTTATGTTATTTGAGTTAAATGACATTGATGTATTAACTTGACTTATTTTGTGCTCATAATCGTGTTGCTCTTATTAAATTATATTTCTAGTCATTTGTGGATTTTCCTTTTTAGGCTCTGCCTTTTGCTAGAAACAGTAGGGAAAGGTACTGGTGTGTAACTGTATGCATAATATTTATCTAATCATCATCCTGGACCCTTGTCAAGCCTACTAAATTTACAATGATTTTCAAAGCCGAAAACTTAAATTTGATGACTAACATCTATACAATTATTTCTTCATATGCAAGTCTGCCTTAAGAAAATTAAAAAATGAAATGATCAAAGTAAAATGGAAAGTGAGCTCATAATATGCATTTAAATGAATTAGTTACCCCTCAGATTGTTTAGGTAGTAAAAATGATTCTGTATTTGTTTAAAGGTTTGTATCTGTATTTATTTAATGTTAAAGATTAATAAGTGAAGTTTTATTTAATAATCTATAATTCCTTATAAAACTAATGAAATATAATTATGAATATTTCACTGTATTTTTATTACTCAGCATGTACCAGTCACTTTGCTATTTGCAAAGATGTAGAGATGCATGGAACATTCAGTACCCTTAGGGAACTTTTAATCTGTGAAAAGGTTGTTTATTTTGGAGTTCCTGCTATTTCTGTCACTAGACTAGTTTTCTTATATGTGTTATTTTTTTCAGTATATACTTCGTCTTATTATTCTCACTTTATATATGAAGAAACAGAGGTTTTCTCATATTTGCCACTCTGCTTTGAGACCCTCGGGACAAATCTTATCATGCTTTTTATCTCTGTTTAAGCAGTGACCACAGGAAACAAGTGTGTTCCCATTCCCCCAAATTCCAACTGCATATTTAACTTTAGAACTTTGATGTCCAGACATTTCAGACTCACCGTGTTCCAATTAGCTTTTTCAGTGCTCTTCCACATCTCAATGAATGAAAACTCTATCCTTCCCCCAAACCCTGCTCTACTCACAGCCTTCCGCATTCCAGCGGATAACAATTACATCCTAAAAGTTGCTTGGACCAAAAGTTTTAGAGTCAATGCTTTACTTTTCTGCAGCATATACAAATGCCCTAAAAAATTCTATCATTTCTACTTTCAAGATAAACCTGGCACACAATCACTTCTCAATGCCACCATGCTTGTACAAGCCACCTTCTCACACCTGGAGTGCTGCAATAGCCTCCTAATTAATTAATCCTGCTAATTCTACCTTTGTTCCCTTTTGATAGATTCTTAATGTAGAAGCTATTTCTGTAAAATATAAGTCACATCTTGATACGACTCTGCTCTGATTGCCGAAGTACTTACCATGGCCTTATATCTTCACAACCCACTACTCATCCCACACCCATTCTATCTGGTCCAGCCACACTGGCCCCTCTCTGTTCTTGATCATACCAGACACACCTAGCTTAGGTCCTTCATAGGGGCATTTCTTTGTGTCCAGGATTCTCTTCCTTCAGATAACATAAGGCACACTTCCTCAGATAATATGAAGCTTCCTATTTAACATTGTAATCTCCTCATAAGACTCCCTTAATAGTTTTCTTCTTTTTCTTTTTTTTTTTTTCTGTAGAGCCTGTTTCTCTTTTACATATTCTACCTAATCTTAGTCATTTATTTTGTTTTCTGTGGTATTCCATGAATACTAGAGAGGATATTCCATGACAGCAGGGATCATTGCCTGAATCCCCAGAGCTTGGCATAAAGTGGCAAACAATAGTTATTTGTTAAACGAATGAATGGATACATGAGTAAAAGAAGTTCCTTAGTAATCTAACTTTGGCTACTCCACCTCATCAGCCCCCTACTCCAGCTATGCTGAACTACTTGAAGTAGCTTATGCACCTTTGATCTCCCTTCCTCTGGGCCTTTGAACATTCTTCTCCCTCTCCTGGGAAATTAGGTTTCCTGCTCCTCACAACCCACACTTTTTTGACTTGCTTCTGGACTCCAGGGCCTTCAGGAAAACAACTTTTTGGATATCAGTTAATCTAAAATCCTTATGGGTATTGTGCCCTGTAGCCCAGTTCCACTCTGGCTTAGGAGTATCTTCTGGGTACTCTCCCACATACTTCTCTCGCAACAGCCAAAGCATCGCCCTTGATTTCACCATTCACTTATCAGTCCTTTCTACATGCTCACCAAGGGCAAGAACCATGCAGTGTTTTCCTCTGTAGCTCTCACGCTAAGCATAGGACTTGGTAGGTCAGTGAATGCTGCTGAATTAATGAAATGATGCTCAGCAATTTTATTGATAGTGTGTTGCACAATAAAAATGATTGAGGACTACTGTCTGGAGATGTCAGTGTTATTAAAATGGTTCATGTAACAAATTATTCTACAATCATATCAGAATTATTTTTAAAATGTGGTGATTTATAAATAAAAAGTACACTAGCAAGACCTGAAAATCATAAAATGAGGCATGATGGAATCCTTCTAAGGGTAAAAGGGCATTTGGTGGGTGTTAGCAGAGTAAAATTATATTATTTGAAAACATTAAGAGGAACAAAGTTTCCTACAATTAACTTCTATGTAATATCACTAAGAATATTTGGCCACAATTGTAGAGGATATACATTTGAAAAATCAGATTACAGTAATTAAAAAATATCTATGGTTCCATTTTGAATACAATGTTCTGTTTAGTTCCCATTGTCAGTGCAGTATTGGTTAATGAAAAACAGAAGTCGCCTTTATGGGTGCAGGCTCTATTTTAAAATAATGAGGCTAATTAAGCAAAGAGATTTATTTAATTAGAGCTTCTGACATGGTAAGTCTGCAGATATTTTGTGCTGCTTTGCTTTATTTTTAAATCCCTTTCAGCAATCAAAACTGATATGAAAACATTATAATATGGGAAAACTGAATAATATGAAAAGAATTTTACTGTCAATATATGATGTGTGAATGGCAAACTGTGATGTACACACAATGTGTAGTAAATGATTTAAAGATGTTAGGAAAGGAAGCACACCTGCAGCATGTAGTTTATAAATTACACTGAAAGATGAGCCGTCAGAATTAACTCATTGCCTGCTGATGCTTACAGTTCATCACTGTGTCCAAACTCATGCATTCTGTATCTACTTTAAGAATTGTTGAAATGATTATTAGTTTTTAACATCAAGTGATAGAGACACAGGTAAGAAACACATGAACAGGCTTCTATTTTATGGTATTTGGATTCCATTTAAAATCAACGCCTAATATAGCAAACTGTGTGTTTAAGTGAAATTCAAATTTTAAATATTATTTCTTCCTCAGGGTAACGACTATTAAAGGAAGAAATAGAATTTTGACAATAGCTCTTAAATATTTGATGATCAATAGGAACGAATATTTTAATGTAGACCTTTTCTTCTTTTTTGTATATTGATTATTTTTTAGACTGAAGTAGGACAAAGTTCTCTAACAAATCTCAAAAATTTAAAAGCATATTTTTGTTTACTGGAGTCTAATACTGGTGTTTTTGGTCATTGTGAACCTTTTCGCCATATAAGGATTCACATACACAAACATACACACACAGACACAGACACACACATACACACACACACACACATACTCCATAACATGGTAGGTATTATATATATGTACAAGCCCCCTGCATTTTGTGATTATGTATTGTCCTAAGACCAGAATCTTTGCATCCTGATTTCAAAACGAGAAAGAGAGCTTGGAGAAGGCATATATGTTTTTAAAAATTATTGGCCAACAAATGACAAGCATCACCTTTGCTTGTACTTCATACTCAGGTCCCACATGAGAACCAGTTGTATTATCATACCTTGACACAAAGACTGAGAAATGTAGTTGACTGAAGAGTGACTTTTTTGCATTCGACTCTATGCCATGGAAGGGGGAGAATGAATGTTAATTAAAGCCAACTCTGTCACAGCCAATGTTATGTCTGGTGGAAGGGCCCTTAATGTCCATTCTTTCAGTTAGTCATCAGTCTTCTCTGTAACATCCTTGATAGTTGGTTGTCGAAACTGGGATTAAATGTTTCCAATGTTTTGAAAGGATTCAAATACTGAAAAGTCTTTCTAACATATTGGCAAGACTCATATGCTTTCATATTTTGGTCACCTAGTTTTTGGATGTGTATTAAATATTTCATGTTTGTCTTGAAATGTGGGCTTAGTATCATATCTAGTATTCAGATTTTAGTGTATATTATGGTCAGAGGAGCTGTATAATTTACCCTCCTGTTTTATTTATTATTTGTTAATACATTACAAGCTTATATTAGTTTGTTTTTGAGCTATCAGTCTTTGAGTTCATCTTGGGTTTGTGAGCAACATATTCTTTCATATGAATTATGTCCTGCATGTTAACCCTATTACTTTCAAATGCTTTGTTCTTCTGCTAAACATATTCACCTCCTGACTCCCACCTCCTCTGCCAAAGCTGCTCTCACACTTCTACCCTCTATTTTCCTACTTTTAAGATGGTTCATAAGTGTTCTGGGAAAAGTGACTGAGGCTGCATTATTAAGTTCCTATATTTAACTTTTGCTTTTCCTTCCATTGTTTGGTATGGTTCCTTTAGTTTTCATAATAATGCTTCATACATGAATTTTATCAACAGGATAGTCTAATTCAGAATAACTAAATGATATATATTTGGGTTTTGGTTTGCATTTTTTTATTTAATTTTTTATATTTTTGAAAAAGGAAATTTGTTTATTATTTAAAAATGTTTCATGCTTATTACAATATAGATATATATGGCAAGGAAGTAAACATTATCTGAGATCACAACACCTAGAATAAATACTTTTAGCATTTTTAAAGACTTCATTTACAAATTATCTCTACACACAGACATATAGGTAACATATACATACTGGTATGACCTAAGGTAATATTTTAATGACTTTTTCCTCATTTGTAATGTTTTTGTTGTTTTACTTGATGATGATGATGCATCTGCTACTTAAATTCTCTTCTTGTTAGGTATTCAGGTAGATTCCAGTTATTCTCCTGCTATAAATAATACTGAAATAAATATTATTGTGCATGTTTTCTTTCTTCCTAGTGTTTTTTATCAATGAGATTAAATTTTCACTTGAAATTATAATTTAGCTGTCAGTTTTAGTTTCACTTCTCATTTTGGAGGTTATCTCGGAATGGGCAGATTAGATCCCACATTCTTTTTTTCATGATAAATTCATTTTACAAAGGAGGGTTTGAACACCGGTTTTTACCAAAATGTGTACATTTCCTTCTATGTATTTATCCAATTTAATGTTAAAGAAACTGATAAAAGTGTGTCTTTCCATTGGAGATCTCTTTGAAATTTATATATGAGATTTGTAGAATTTTTTTTTTTTTTTTAATCGATTCTGAAGCCTATTTCACAAGACATAGTCGAGCCTGGAAAATAAGTATGCCTTTATTTAAAACTCTTATTTAAATTCTTTATGACATCTCAATTGCCTACCAATATCACAGACCAAAGAAAATGCCATTAGTTTGAGGTAAACAGATTTTTTTTTGGAGTTTTAAAAATATGAAGTTGATTGTACTACAAATTTCAGATATACACATTAGAAAATTATTTCATTTGGACCCTTTAGAAAAGTATTAATTTCACCAAATCTGCTATACTGGCAGTGTAAAAGTCTTAAACTAACTTTATTATTATTTTTTCTAAGTTCCTTCCCCTCGCCCCCCAGTCCCCAACAGGCCCTGGTATATGTTGTTCCCCTCCCTGTGTCCATGTGATCTCATTGTTCAATGTCTACTTATGAGTGAGAACATGTGGTGTTTGGTTTTCTACTCCCATGTTAGTTTGCTGAGGATGATGCCTTCCACCTTCATCCATGTCCCTGAAAAGGACCTGATCTCATTCCTTTTTATGACTGCATAATATTCCATGATGTATATGTACCACATTTTTTTATCCAGTCTATCATTGATAGGCATTCTGGTTGGTTCCATGACTTTGCCATTGTAAATAGTGCTGCAATAAACATAAGTGTGCATGTGTCTTTAGAGTAGAATGATTTATACTCCTTTGGTTATATACTCAGTAATGGGATTGCTGGGTTAAATGGTATTTCTGGTTCTAGCTCCTTGAGGAGGAATCGCCCTACTGTTTTCGACAATGGTTGAACTAATTTACATTCTCACCAACAGTATAAAAGCGTTCCTAATTCTCCAACATCTGTTGTTTCTTGACTTTTTAAAAAGAATCTTCTATTCAATAAATGGTGCTGGGAAAACTGGCTAGCCGTATGCAGAAAACTGAAACTGGACCCCTTCCTTACACCTTATACAAAAATTAACTCAAGATGGGTTAAAGACTTAAATGTAAAGCCCAAAACCAGAAAAGCCCTAGAAGAAAACCTAGTCAATACCATTCAGGACATAGGCATGAGCAAAGACTTCATGACAAAAATGCCTAAAGCAATTGCAACAAAAGCCAAAATTGACAAACAGGATCTTAGTAAACTAAAGAGCTTGTGCACATCAAAAGAAACTATAATCAGAGTAAATATCAGGCAACCTGCAGAATAGGAGGAAAATTTTTCAATCTACCCATCTGACAAAGGTCTAATATCCATAATTTACAAGGAACTAAAACAAATTTACATGAAAAAAACAACCCCATCAAAAACTGGGCAAAGTTTATGGACATACAATTCTCAAAAAAAAAGACATTTATGCAGCCAATGAACATACGAAAAAAAGCTCAACATCACTGATCAATGGAAAAATGCAAATCAAAATCACAATGAGATACCATCTCACGCCAGTCAGAATGGCGATTATGAAAGTCAAGCAGATTTTAATAAGTCTATGTTAATTACCAATTTTCTTTGAAAATACGCACTTCTGTTCAGCAACTTAATTTATATTTTTTTCCAGAGATTGCTATCTACTTGACAATATAGTAACTTTTGTGGCACATAATTTTTCCACTTAACAAAACTGGGCATCTATCCCTCTTCACTCTGACACACTTTGTTGTAGTCTGATTTCTCAAATGTTACTCAGAATATAAAAGTGTTTTAGAAAAGACAGTGATAATGAATCCATAAGTTATAACTTTGCCTTAATTGGCACCATTTATCATTGATCATTGGTTGCCTAGTTTAATATATGCATGTACTTAGCAAGGCATTGGGTTTATAATGGTGAGTAAATTAGATAGTTATTTTATCTTACAGAACTTGTAATTGAGAGGAGACAGCCATTAAAGAAACATATATACAAGTAAATATAAAGTTTCCACTGAGATGAGTGGCAGGAAAGGTGTGATGGGTGACACGGCCCAAGGGATTAGTTGACAAAGTTCATCAAGTGGAATCCTCAGAGAGGGTTTCCCTGAAACACAGAGGGTTGAGCTGAGACTTCTAGGATGAGAGGAGAGAATGTAAAAAGGGCTTGTAGAAGGAAGGAGTGAGTCCACTTGAATAAGTCTAAGAGTGCCATGTCAACTGTTTTGATCTTTATTCTAACGAAAGTGCAAAGGCAATACACAATAGGGAATAGGGTAATGTGATCTAAAACGCATTTTGAAAGAATCTGTGTATTTGCGACTTGGAAGAAAAATGGTAGAGGGCAAAAGAAGGTGCAGTGTTCCCACTGGTAGGTTTTTGCAAGCATCCAATTGTGAAAAATGGTGGCTTAGAATAAGGTGATTGTGGTAGTAGACACAAAAAGAAGCAGATGAATTCTGCAGATATTTGGTTGCAGTGACTGAAAAGGTTTGGTGGCTAGTGAATTTAGTATTTACAGATGCAGGAGAAGAAAGTATCTAAAAGGATGCTCAAGTTTTGAGTAGCCAGATAAAATGAGATTTGGCACCATTTACTGAGATGCGAAAAACTACCATTCACCTGCCTCTCTTCAGGAAAATGTAATTATTTTCATCTTTTCCTGAATAGGGTATATTGCTGTGAGTAACTCCCGTTGGAATCAACTGTGTACCAAATGATGTAGACACCGCTAGGTTATAAATTGTGGAAAATTAGAATTAGAGGGATATTAAGTGTTATGATGTTCTTGCCAGAGCATAAGCCTTTTTATCATCAGAAAATATATTATTTTTAGCGACTAAAGATGATTACTCCTTGTCTTGCCCAATATGTTAACCCCAGTCACACTGTTTTCCATGGTATGTTAAATATTTTATAAAACTTCAAGTCTGAAATATTATTGTGTTGTATACTCTGTTACTGACTTTTTTCTGATTATTTATACTGTTGTTTTTATACAGGACATATATATGTCCTGTTACAAGTAAGAAAATCTTAGAGTTTATAGACGACTATTAAATGACTTTTCAGTGTAGAATTATCCAGTAAAGGGTTTAAGGTTATTCTGCCCAGCCATGTCATTCTTTAAATAATGTCACGTATTTTATTAACAGTAACAAAAAATGAAATTCAGAAAGTTTTTATTGGAATAGAAATGAATATTAGCAAAAAGAAAACTAAGGCAACAATATTTTTTCAAATGTTAATTTTGATATTTTGTCTTTTTTATGCTAGCATTATTTTAATATTTCCAACTTTAACTGAACTTTAAAAGTGAATAGATTTTTCACATTTTAAAAAACTAACTTATTATTATTCTTTTTATAGGTCTCATATCTTTTGGGTGAACAGAAGTCTACCTTTGTGGGGCTTACAGGTTATGTACAATTTTGTTTTATCCCTATATCTCTGGGTTTATTCACATTTCACACAGAAGTACTATTGGAGAGCTTTTGATGTTCAAAATGAGTTTGTCTTTCTGCTTGATTAATCTTCATGCACATCTTGAACTAACATTTTCATTTTTTTCTTGTTTGTCTGAGCTCTGCGTTCTACCTCTTGAGGATTTCGTCATGATCAGAATTAGATTTTAAAGAGCTTGTGAGAGTTTGGAGAAAACCAAAGTAAACTACCGCTTTAAGCCTCCACAAGTTTTCCCCAACTACATTAAGTATTCCTGTTATATGATTCCTTTAAAGTTAATCAAAGCCCATAACTGTGTTTGCTTTTTACCTTGTATTCTTAGTGTCCGGAATATGGTAGAATATCAATAAATAATTATTTAATGAATGAACAAAGGAAACAATGACTCATATCACCAATAGTAAGAGCTTAGTTCCTAAGCAATTAATCATGTAAATAAAGCCAAAAGTGTGCCATAGCATAAAAGGAGTCTTTAAGAAAGGCTAAGAAAATATGAAAGAGCACAACATGTCTGATTTATATTGCTGAGGTGTTCCCTAGAGTCTCCGTTACTTCTTTGTTTTGTTTTGTTTTGTTTTCTACTGAATTTCATGCCAAGCAAACTTTTTGTAAGTTTCTATCTCCTCTACTTCTGTTTACTTCCTACAGATCCTTTTTATTTTCTGTTGCTTTTAAAAATTACAAATTAATCGGAAGAATAGAATCACCAACATCAAAAAGAATTGGAGGTTGGAAGACAGTGGAGTCTGGAGGAAAGAGAAAGACTTTAAGACTCACTGCTTAGGAGCAATCTTCAAAATAGTTTATTTATTTATTCATAAAGTTATATACATTTATGGGGTACAAGTGCAATGTTATTACTTAGCTATTTAGAGTAGTGGTAAAGTCCGGCCTTTCACTATATCCATCACTCAAATAATGTATGTTACACTTATCAGGCAATTTCTCATCATCCACCCCCTTCCTACCTTCTCACTCTTCCAAGTCTTCAATATCTTTCATTCTACACTCATTCTACATGCCTTTCAAAGTCACGATGATTGTGAAGTCTGTATATTTGTATGTGATAATGAATTACTTTAAGTATGTGTGCATTGTGATCATAACCATGAAATCAAGTTTTTACTATGCTTCGGTGTTTTAAGTTTTGTTAAAGTCAAGTTGTTTTTTACATTTCCTTACTCTGACTTTTGTTGCAATATCATATTAATTTATAAATAACTCTGAAAATGTTGAAATGTTCATTAAAATGTAGTATTTTAATCTCTGAGCTATCCTTCAATTAAATGCACATTTAAATTGTTTTATGAATAGCCATATATTATCTTCAAATAAATTTTGATCTATTCAAATTGCTTTTTAAAATAGTGATATTTTAAAATAATAACGATGCTCTGTTTTTTTTTTTTTTTTTGAAACGGAGTCTCACTGTGTCACCCAGGCTGGAGTGCAGTGGCGCGATCTCGGCTCACTGCAAGCTCTGCTTCCCGGGTTCACGCCATTCTCCTGCCTCAGCCTTTGGAGTAGCTGGGACTACAGGCGCCCGCCACCACACCCGGCTAATTTTTTTGTATTTTTAGTAGAGACAGGGTTTCACTGTGTTAGCCAAGATGGTCTCCATCAACTGACCTTGTGATCCGCCCACCTCGGCCTCTAAAAGTGCTGGGATTACAGACGTGAGCCACGGCACCTGGCCATTGTTCATTTTTAAATAGCACTTTGAGTAACATGTTAAAAATGCTCTGGAGATCATCTAATGCTATGTACTTCTACAAAAAAAGCATGAGTAATCATGATTTAGAGGATTTATGGGGAAAACGAAAGAGATTTGCGTTTTCTATCATAATAATGCCTGGCTACTGTACATACTTCTGAACATATTTTACTTACACTGCTATGCATTTTATCTGTTTTCTTATTGTTCTCGTGTTTTAATATTCTTTTAAATTAAAAGATTTTTATCCCAACAGAAGAAAAAATGTAATCTCCAGGGTATCTGCCATTCTCAAAGAGTCTTAAACGTCAAAAATCTATAAACATATATTTACCTGAGTCAGTTTTTGTTTATATTTGCTCATTTGATTCTATTTATCTATCCTAAGGTTGTAGAGCATTTAACACAGAATAATTGTATTATTGTTTTCTAGTTACTTTTTGTGGCACAGTAATATATTTTTGGTAGTTAACAGTAGAGATGGTGTATACAATAGAGAATATAGAAAAAGATAGAAGCATACATAGGAAGATAGGACTAACACTTCTATCTGCACAAGGGGAATTGGTTATGAAATTCATTCAAATAAAATCTGAAAGTATTTTAAAGTGGTGGTATGGTCTATTTTATTTAGTATTCAAAGATGTACCCTTTTTATTTTGTTTGACATGGGTGATAAGACTGAATATACTATTAAACTTGAAGCATGTGTTATTTCATTTTCTGTATTTTCTGAAGAGAAATACTGATTTTGGTACAGGTGCATGCTTCCGGGATAGAGTGGCTATCTGTGGTGGACAGTTATGTGTGATTTTATGTATTAGAAACACACACACATAGCTGGGCACGGTGGCTCGCACCTGTAATCTCAGCACTTAGGAATGCTGAGTTGTGTGGATTGCTTGAGCCCAGGACTTGAGACCAGCCTGCACAACATTGCAAGACCCCATTTCTATTAAAAAAAAATTTTTTTTAAATGAAACACACACATTAAAGAACCTGTTCTTTATATATCATGTAAACTTCAGCCAGTCTGACTATTTTAATAGCACATTTACATTTTGAATAATAACTAAAAATGGTTTACTAAGGAGTATTAGAATGTATGAAAACTAAGCTGTAGTACAGGAGACAGCAAACTCTGGCCAGCAGCCTGTCATCTGTGTATAGAAGTTAAAGTGCCACCTAGTAAGTCCTATTATACACCCATATATGTATACATGCACATATATTTAAATAAAGTTAGTAGTATAGCCAAGAATATATATAATTTAATTGTATTGCATTTTCTCATTAAGTTACAATTTATCTTTCAGGTTTCAGTGGCATTGATAAGTCTGTTTGAAACAATATTACTTGGTTATCTTAGTTATAAGGTAAGTTATTTTAATTAGCAGTTTCCCGCTGATAGAACACATCGGTAGTATTTACTCAGTATTCCTCTATTTATAGTTTGCACTGGAGGGTAAGGCTGACTCTTCTTGAGCCACTTTGTTTTGAGCCTCTCCAGTGGCTGATAAAAAGCTGTATAAATACGGTAATGTTTTCCTTGATGACTTACAAATGCTTCGCTAGTTCCTATGGGTTTACTTACCGATTATATGCATACATGTAGTGAGGCAAGCAAATGGAATGGTTCAACTTTGTTGTATTCAACATTTTTTTTTCTGATTTCTACACATAATATTGAGAAAGCAAAAACATGTCTGTTAGGAATTATTTTAATAAATTATCTTATTTTTTGATAAAGCTTTGTTTGGCTAACATGATTTAACAAATATTTATTGAGCTCCTATTTAATGGAGAGCTCTATACTTCACATGATTCTTTTCTCAATGAGTTTACAATCAAGAAAGGGGAGGTTACAGCAGAACATCATACAGATAATGATAATACAAGCAGCATATAAAGGATACTTCCAGTGAGGTCAAAGAAAGTACTGTGGGGTTTTATAGAGAGAGCTCATATCATAGAATGAAAAGGAAACACTAGTACTTGAACCTTAGTGATTTCAATAAGGCAAGATGAAAAGACAGCACAATAGAGATTGATAAAATTAGCAAAGGCATAAAGGAAGGACTTTGCATGTAAAATTGGAGGAATAATAAATATATTTGTTTAGAACATGGGGGCATTGTATAGCAGCATATATTTTTAAGTTGATGGATGATGACTAACACAAGATTCTGTAATTGAAATTCAGTTTTAGGAATATTAGTTCAGAATCTCTATGCAGTTCAGGTCAAATAGACATTATGGTGAAGTTCATGTGCTCAGTTAAGATACGTTGCAGTATGAAAGGAAACTGACAGTAAGATTTTGGCTGGATGAAAAGATTTGCCAGCTTTAATGAAAGATTAATTACGAAGGTAGAAGCTAAAGAAAGCATCAACTGATGGGTTGAGACAGGAGAAGAGAAGGAAATTCATAGCATTCTAATAGCTTCTGAGTTTGAAGGACTGGAAATACTGCAGTAAAACTAAGAAACAATTGTATCAAGAAAAATGTCAGATTGGGATCCATATAGATTAAATAATGGAATTAGTTTTGGAGGTGATGAATTTCAGGTACTGGTGAACACACAGATAAATAAGTTATGCAATTGAGAATGAGAATCTGGAACTTTTGAGAGAGAGATTTATTAAGACTTGACAGTCATTTTCACTATTAAGACTTGTTAGTAAAGGAAGCCATGAGAATCTATCATGCATTGGTTAATCACCAGGATGGAAACTAAGGCTTATGTTGATATGGAGATGCTTAAATTCAGGGTTTTGGAGGAATAATAGAACAATCAGGGAAGACAGAGAAGTTAGAAAAGTTAGAAAGTCATTGGAATGATTGTCATAATCATTACTAATTTTTGTTAATAGCCTTTTCATCTACTCTATCAAGTGTACTCAAGGTTATGTTTTTGGGGAACTCATATCTAGCACATCAATTACTTTTTCACTTATTTTTTTGGCGGGGGGAAGGGTCTCACACTGTCACCCAGGCTGGACAGCAGTAGCACGATTATGGCTCACTGCAGCTTCGACTCCGCCTGGGTTCAAGCAATTCTCCCTACTCCTACTCTCTTGACTAGCTGAGACTATAGGTGCACACTGCCACCTGGCTAATTTTTTTGTATGTCTTTGTAGAGACAGGATTTTGCCATGTTGTCCAGGCTAGTCCCAACCTCCTTGGGTCAGGTGATCCTCCAATCTCAGCCTCCCAATGGGCTGGGGTTACAGGCATGAGCCACTGCATCAGTCCCTCTCTCACTTTTTAAAACATAAGAGTTTTGAAGATAACATTCTTCAGACTATTATTTAGTTCTAAATTTAGAGCAAGAAGTTTTTACAAGCTCACCCTTTTTTCAGGCTCACTTTTTTTTCTTTTTAATTCTCATTATTGCCATCTTAAAAAAAACACTAATTTCTAAGAATGTCAGATTGATGAATAAGAAAGTATGGAAACAAAAGAATGACAGCTTTAAAAAATATAGGTGGATTAAAATTTATGAGAAGACATAGGATGTTAGAAATATCTGAGGAACAAAAAGTATTATATAAAAGCACATGTGCTATGTCAAGTATAAGAAGGCTATTGAGTTTACAAATTAGGAGATCATTTGCTATTTGCCTACAATAGGTCAGTTATAATGGAATACAATTGAGTGTCAAAATTGTTAAATGGAGAATGTTGTTTGACTGGGGCAGGTGCTTACTCAAAGCAGTAGGATGAAGCAAGGATGACTGCTTCATGATAAAAAAAATCTTCATTGTTTAAAAAAGAGAGAAAGTACAAGGCAGGAGTGAAATATTACAGGAAAGTTTATAATAAGTAAGAAGTAAGTAAGCTGGAATAGAAACCTGAGGTTTAATGATTACTTTTGGAAAGTCTCCATTGTCTTTTGGGAGTGCAGAAGGTGGAAAGTGGTGGATCAATAAGTAAATTAGAGCTAGGGAAGAGAAATGAAAGAGCTTTCATATAGGAGCCACATATCCCTAAATTACCTAGAAAGTACTAAATCAATAATAAGCAATATAGATGAAGATAATGCAGAAGGGTCTTCTAAGGGTTTATTAGTATATCTCCTTGTCAAAATAGGTGCACTATAAATATGACCTGATTGACAAATCTGGATATTGGGTAACTAGAAAAAACAAACAAAATAAAAAATCAAATAAAGTAATATCCCAGATCTTATCTTTAATGTTCATTAATATATATGCATACATATATATGATAAATGTTGAATGTAATATGTAAATAATGGTATGCTTAAAATTTAGGCATGTGTGTTTTGGGGTAAATTAATCCTATCCCTTCCACTAGTACAGGAGTATATACAAAACTGTAACATGGCCAAAATATTAATCTGCATTTGAAGATGTATTTGCTCCAACTTCTTGCTAAAATGTAATATGAAATTAAGATTGGTGTTTTGCTAATAGAACTCTTAGCACTAATTTTAAAAGCCATTTAAAAACACATATCGATTCAAGATAATTTTTCCATGCAATCATATGACGATATTTATAATCAATTATTGCTTATAATTTATAAAATTAGAGCAGAAAATTGTAAGACCTAGCATGCAGAGCTAGATGATATATAATATTTCCATTTCAACCCTCATAAACATTAATGGCTTCGATGGAGGAAATGTAGACAGCAGTTAAGTCCAGTATGTTATAAAGAAAACAGATAGGATAAATAGGAGTTATGTGACAGTAGAAGGATAGGTTGCTGTTAATTATCTTCTTTTTCCTCTCATCGGTATAGTCCAATCTGTGAATCTCTTTGGTCCCTTCAACAGAGTGTTTGATAATTTTTTTAGAATGGGTGAATCAAGTAATTGGTAGTCACTTATGGTCTCTAAATAAGGCATGTTTTGGTAGCAGAATTTAAAACATACTCCTTCCTTCAAGTTAGATTTTTTTTTTTGAGACAGGGTTCTCACTCTGTTGCTCAGGCTGGAGTGCAGTGGCGTGATTGCCTTTACCTCCTAGGAGGTATAGATCCGCCCGCCTCACCCTCCTGAGTGGCTTGGGACTGCAGGTGTGCACCACCACACCTGGCTAATATTTGTATTTTTTTTTTTTTAAGAGATAGGGTTTTGCTATGTTGGTTAGGCTGGTTTGGAACTCCTTGGTTCAAGTGATCTGCCTGCCTCCTCAGCCTCTCAAAGTGCTGGGATTATAGGCATGAGCCACCATGCCTGGCTAAGTTAGATTTTTTAAAGAAAAGTAATATACAGACACACAGAAATGGATATTGTATTGCACCAGCAATTGTTTCCACTGCTGATATTATTCCTTGATACTTATAATTCTGAAATAGTAATATTAATAGCAAATCCATATATAACTTTCTTGTATTTGTTTATATATGTATATTTATAGAGAGATATTATATATGCTTATACGTGTATACCTTAAATATTTGAAAATACATTTAATACAGCATTATGCAAGCACTTTATAATTCTTGAAATTAGACATTCTAAAATAAGCATAACTAAATCATTAGCATCTAAAATAGTTTAAACTTTCATTGACACTGTAGGTTTTGAAAACCAGACTAAGTTAAAGCGAAATTAGCTAGAACTATTAAAGTACATGTTGAGTTTAGCAGATAATGAATTAGCATCCATGACACAAACTTATTTCATCTTCTGTCATACAGAAGTGCAGATCTACGCTTAAATCATCATTCCATTCATGTTTATAGCTAGTTGGCAAAACAAACATGGTAATCACCCAACACTTAAGTTCTTATTCTTTTGTCGTCATAAATGCCCTCTAATTCTTTATCAACTCCTTTCAAAATAAAGTTCTATTTATGCACACACATTCATTAAATCAAAAGGAAACAAAAACAAACTCTGGCACAATTTCCAAACCTCCACACACAAAAATTCATCATACCTAGAACCCTTTTGTTAAATCTGCAATTCCTTTTTTCCATAATCACATTACAAAAAGCAACAATTTTGAAAGTTTAACACCACACTGGTTTATTTCTGGAAAAGAACAAAGAATTTAGTCCAGGACTCCTGAATACCAGATACTGTTGATTCTGCTTATCTTGTCCTGAAAATGGTAAATCTAAATATTGTTGGGTTTATATGTAGAAATACAAAGACTGCCATTGCGTTACGACACTATTTTAAATTCATCCAAAGAAGACAAATTACCAAACATTTTATTAAATATTTTAAAATACAGGTATTCTTAACATTTAAGAATAAAAAGTATTTACAAAATGTTCCTTGGCCGAATCTGGGCTTGCAACAAATAAACTGCTATAACTAATATAATTTTTAAAGTGCTCTTTAGGGTTGCACAGATAGTAGTTCCAAGGTTCCATGTTTTTTTATGATAAAAATAAAAGTGCGATGCATTTTAGAAAATCGCATATTTTCTTGCATTCTTATTGGTTAAAAATGATGTGTCTGTGCTAAATGTAGACTAATAGGATTGAGATTTCCTTATATTTTATTGAATTCTGTCAGTAATAAGAGGAACATAGAGAGGACTGGCCACAGATACAGCTACTACTTAGAAACTAAAGAAGTTACTTTTTGGAAGAAGAATAATGCTTTTAATCTCTTTCATGAAAATAAGATTAAATGAAAAATGTATTTAATATAATTTTGAAAGGCATTGTGCTTGCCTTTCAATTTTATTTCTTACTTTTCTTACATAGTGACATTGTATGAAAGCATGCTTTTTTTCACCATACTAGCATTTATCCTTAGGTTTTTGTGATTTAGGCTTATTGGGGCACCTTTTTGGCCAATGAAACTTGTGGATCCTTTCTATATTTATGTTCCATTAGCTATTTTTAAGAAAGATAATTTATGGATGTATCTCATAGTGCAGAAGACAACCTGAAATCTTAGAATTAAACTCAATGCATATAACTGAAAAGAGATGCATTTATTTTTAGCGATAAATACATTGCCCCACTGTACAATTTTAGACCATGAAAATTAGGCCTCTGTGGGAAGTTCATTCATGTGTCACAAAACTCACACAAACACACATATATATGCATACATGTGGTGTGAATCAACAACTCATGGTTGACGTAATGTACCAACAGTTTTTATTTAGGAGATTCAGATGGTCAAGCACTGCACTAGGAGCAGAGCATGCAATCCTGAAATACACTGATCCTGATCTTGACCTCACAGAGTTTAAAGTTTTGTAATGTATTAAGTATATAAATACAAACTGAAGAAAAATAATGTGAAAGAAATTGATGGAGGATCAAGAAGCCTAATGTGGGGGTCAGATCCTGCCTAGAGGGTACGTGATGAAGGGGCAAGGAAAGTCTCTAAAAACCCAGATTTCGGTTGAGAGCTGAAAGGCAGATATGAGTTAACTTGGCAAAGTGAAGTTGTAAAGAAAGGTAAAGCTTTTCCAAGCCTCTTGAAGAGTTACATACAAAAGTATACTTAAGGCATGTTCTAAGCAGTGAATATACTTTATATATTCCGTCGATGGAAGGAATGATCTTTAAAATAAGGTTAGAGAAGTCAACAAGAGACAAATGAAATAGTGCCTTGTATGATATAATCACATTTTTGTCTTTGTTGTGTAAGTATCTGAATAGCTCTGAAGAGTAGGCCTGGTCTGGCGTAAAGGTGCAGGGGATTGGTAATAGTGCAGTAGGTGAATTGGAATGGGGCAAGAATGATGGGATGGTGGCTAATTAGGCTTAACAAGTCAAAAAGTGAGAAATGAGCTGAAATAAAAACTAGAAAATCTCAAGATCTATTTACAAATTAGTAGGTCTTATTGATAAATTATAGTATAATTATAAGTATAGTATAGTGTGAAAGAAAAATGTAAAAAGTTTCTCCAAGATTTTTGGTTTGTGTTACTGGGAGATAAGTCAGGAAACAAATCATAAGTTTTGCTTTAGACATACCATATATAAAGTGCTTTTGAGGCATTGATGTGAAGCAGTGGTTTAAGCAGTTGATCCGAGTCAGAATCTCAAGAGATAAAATATTGATTCGAGCTATTGATACAATATTGGAAGTCATTAGCTTATTAGTGATTATAAGTTGAAGCTGAAACATGGATGAAATTACTTAACATGGGTATATATACAAGAACTCTTGAATACTTTCCTCCAGAAAATTTCAATTGGCTCTGCAGTTACAAGTTTAATCATTTCTACATGATTACTTTAAGTATAAAGGTTTTAAACAATATCATTCTTTCAAATGAGATCATTTGGATCCAATGGAAAGAAATGTAAATATTTAAGCTCCAAAAATAAAATAACTATATCAAAGAAGGGGAAGAGTATGTATGAAATAGCTGGGAGTATCATTTACTCATTCATGATATTAATTGAGCCCCAATAAGCATTTTAAAAAATTAGTTCACTGAAATGTTACAAATGCTTGCCAAGGAGATTAGTATTGAAAGTGTGGAGGTGTAATATTCCAGCCAGAGGGACAGATGTGGCAAAGGTCTACAAGCATAAAGTAGCCTAGCTTGTTCAGAAATGGATATAAAATTCAGTGTGGATGAATCTTTGGTTGAGTTCAGGATAGGAATAGAAATATCAAAATTACAAGCCAAGCTAGTAGCCAGAGTTCAAATTGTGAAATTTCATATAATACAGTGATGAGTTTGGATTTTATTATGTTGGCAATGGGGATTTGGCATTTTAGAAAGATTCTTCTGGCTTTAATGTGGAAGAAAAATCGGAAACAAATCCAACCTAGACAGATAATTAAATAAAAATCATAAAAGGCTAATGTGTTATAAATGGAAATGAAGAGAAGAGAGACATGAGAGATAAAAGATTTTTGTTTATGTGAACTGAATTATACAATGTGCCACAGTTCATACAAATTTTGCTGGGTATTAACAGAAATAGCCTTCCATATCACCAGTAGCAACTGGTCCCATAACCCTCCTTTCTTGCTACTCAGATCAATCTCTTCTCATGGACAATCATTGATACCAAAGAAAAATATAAAATGAAAAGTGAAAATACAATAATGGAAGAGAAAGGCAAAGGATAACATTCTGGAAATGATGCCGTGTAAAAACTGATGAAAGAAATGATATTATTCACCTGCACAATTAAAAAAAAAAACATGGCATAACTATGACTAGTTGTAACTCTTTTGTTAAATAGTCCTGATTCAGTGGTAGTAGGAAAAGACCAGTTTTTCTACACTTCTTCAAAACCATGCATCCTCTGTCTGATCCATGCTAATCAGATGACATCTCAGAGAGGTTCTATAGCTTTTCCGGTCTTTTCATTCATACGGCAAATCACAGTTTAGTATTTACATGTACCCTAAAACTTAAAGTATAATAATAATAATAATAATAATAATAATAATAAAAGAATTTTTTAAACTTAAAGAAAAAAGAAATTAGGGGCAGGGCATGGTGGCTCACGCCTGTAATCCCAGCACTTTGGGAGGCCGAGACGGGCGGATCATGAGGTCAGGAGATCGAGACCATTCTGGCTAACAGAGTGAAACCCCGTCTCTAATAAAAATACAAAAAAAAAATAAAAAAAAAAAGACTAGCCAGGCGTGGTGGTGGGTACCTGTAGTCCCAGCTACTTGGGAGGCTGAGGCAGGAGAATGGCGTGAACCCGGGAGGCGGAGCTTGCAGTGAGCCGAGATCGCTCCACTGCACTCCAGCCTGGGCGACAGAGCAAGACTCCATCTCAAAAAAAAAAAAAAAAAAAAAAAGAAAGAAAGAAAGAAAGAAAGAAAGAAAGAAAGAAATTCAATATATGCAAACATTTAAAATTCTCCTCTAAGATGGCTTCTCCCTGTCCTCAACTCAGACCTACATGGCACAGGGAATTATCATGGGAGGCCTATCTGCTGTTTCTGCTTCCTCTCTTATCTGATGCCCTTTAAGGCTGAGGAAAAACAGGGAATGAAGTGCAGTCAGTTTCTGGGTTGAAGTTGCCTGACTGGCACAGTTATTGTCTGGTGTTTGGTTGTTCCTCATGGCAGACACAAGCTCTGGCCCTTTCTCCCATGTAAAGCTTTTGTGGCCTATCTGGAGCCTTTGCATTTCCTGGAGGCCTCAGTGTGTCAGGCTAGCCACTAGGGCTCTGACACAGACCTTGGGCTTCTCAGGCCCACCATCTGTTGAAGTCCCATTTCACCTTCAGCTACACAGTCTTATTGAGTGTAAACCATTTTTAAATGACTATAGGTTCCATTCTTTAGGGTTTATATCTGGTTCCCAGAAAATAGGCACTTTTGCCTTAAAATTGGAGGGATTGTGTCCTGCTCTTAGCCAGTCATCTTTTTCTTTGATCTCTTCATTTTAAAAAGTTTTGGGCAGTAGCCAAATACAGTCTCCATGTTGGAGCCAAGTTAAGTGGTTTGGTTCCCTAGAGCCCTTTTCACTTAACTTGAGGTGATGAGATGCACCACAGCACCTGTAACGTCTCTCTAAGGAGGCATTCTCATTGCTTCCCTTTCTTCTAACTTCTCACTCCTTTACTGTTTTTATATAGCCTGGATGAAGGTGATAAACTATGCTCACAAAACCTATTACTTAATTTCTTAGTATATAGAGACAATAGCTGCTCTACAACTTTACTTTGGGATGTGCAAGTATATTCCATCAATGTAGTTTTTAAGCCTTTGGAGCCTGAAGGAAAATTAAGAAAGAGTCCCAGTTTTATAGTCAGTGTTATAATGGATAATTGGAGATTACAGGGATAGCAGATTTCAAATTGCCTTTCTAATACATAGATCTCTTCATAGAAGAATAAACTGCTTTAGGAAAGTCTGTGCTCATTATCATCAGACACCAATCAAGAAAGTTTCAGTGGTGACCTCTTAATGTTAGGGTCAGCTTCATGGAAATATATTCTGTGCATAATAGCAGGGTCAGCACAGGGTTCCACAACCAGAAGGTCCTGGTGATTAGTTGAATGTTCTAATGTTACCTTCTTGAAATTGTTAATTTCTTATTAGGAGGCCTCATATTTTTCATTTTGCACTGGGTCCTGCAAATTATATACTCAGTCCTGTTTAATATGTTTGTATTATGAGGTTAGGGAGATTAGAGTCTAAATGATTGAAAAAGTCCTTCCTTTAAATTGTATTAAAGTGAAAACAATTTTAATACCAATGATTGTTAACAAGGGTATGTTTCACAAACTAATATACTTGATGGTTAGTGAATATCATTATTATAGTAAGTAAAACTTCAAATTGTCACTTTTTAATTGACTGTAGGTTTTGTTAATGTTTTATTTTTACTAGTAACTTTTCTTCCATGACATATTACTTGATAAAAAATGTTATGTGCAATATTCGTGGTTTCTACAAACATTTGTTTTACTTCTTAAACTTACAAAATTGAGAGAGCACAATTACACTAAGAAAAATAATCTCTAAAAGTCATTGCTACATCTCTATATAATATTCAGTATTCTGTTAATGGAAGCATCCTTATTGCTAGAGAAATTCTAAGTGCTGTCTTTTTGCCCCCTTAATAGGATGCAGTATAATTGACTTTCGTTTTTATTCATTCTTTCTTGGAAGGGAAACATCTGGGAACAGATTTTACGAATACCCTTCATCTTGGAAATAATTAATGCGGTTCCCTTCATTATCTCAGTAAGTCCTAAAAGAACCTTAAAAAACACTTTTATAATTAGACTTAAGTAAAATCTTTAAACCTAGATACTGTTAAATATGATAGCTAAGATAAATGGATTTAGACTTTGGTTAGAATCATGATACTAAGGAACAAGATAAAATTGGTTGGATCGTGTTGTGTAACTAAATGGAAACTAATGATTTAGTACAATAGCAAAGTAAAATATTTTAAAGAGATATATGCTCTGGGGATGCCATTTGACAAATGTCATTGTTGTTTAAAATTACTAGAAATTACTTATCCACTTATTGTTTATATTGTGGATTTTTTTAAAAAAATAAGCCAATTGGAAAAATATTTACAAAATTTTCTCATATGTTGAAAATATTTATCTGTGGTTTAACCACAAGATTTATTAAGTCTAGTTCTGTTTTTAGTAAGGAGATTGCCAAAAGGTCAGACACCTAACATTTTGCTTCTTTTCAAACTGCTCTGTGTTATCAGTTCCATGATGATCCTATTCCACTACAGTCCCATAAATATGTCACTCAACACTTTCCTTTTGCAAAACTATATTTTAATCGCAATTTAATAAAGTTATAATAATGTCTGTTGGGATTATCCTTTGTAACACTTTATTTGAATTTTATTTGGAGGATTTTGAAAATAAGTAGATATTACCTGGAGCTGTTGCTCTCTTCTGATAATTATTTTAATTTGAGTGATTTATCTAGAGAAGCAACTGGAACTAGATTAAATGACAGGTTAACTAAATATAATTCTGATTGAACATAGCTCCCCAATGTCACTTAAAGTGGTTTAACATATTTTTATAACATTACAAGAGAGTAATTTTATAAGGAGGGTAAGAGGCAGTATTATAAAAAGAGAGTGCCTTTCCTCTTTGTTCCTACTTAATACCTCAAGTTACAGAGAAAAGAAAGCCAATGTCTATTACAAACCATCACACTAAAAGATTTAGTGATAGAATTAGCATAGATACCTGCCATCTGGTGAAAGCTTATCATTTTCTTTTTGCTTCTGCAATAATTTCCCTAAGAAAGATTTAGACAATGAATGAAAGAACGTATCAATTCCTTGCATTTTATTAACAGTGAGTTTACATTATTTGTCATATTTAAATTATTACACTGTCTTTAACAACTTTTTTCTATTTCTTTTTAGTATACTGGGTATGATTTATTGCTTTGAGATAAAAGTCTAGTTTTGGTTTGTCTTCCAGATATTCTGGCCTTCCTTAAGGAATCTATTTGTCCCAGTCTTTCTGAACTGTTGGCTTGCCAAACATGCCTTGGAAAATATGATTGTAAGTATAGAAGTGAAGTGCAAATATGAAAAGATTTTTAAACCATTTCTTATTTTCAATGTTTAGATTAAACAGAGAGAATTTGGGATCTAGTCTTGAACTTTCTCATTTGCATTCTCTCATAATGTATAACTCATACTATTGGAATTAATTAAGCTGTAATTAAATTTCCAAGTGTTTCATTTTTAAACTTCTTTTAAATTAATTTAGGGTCATAGTAAATTGTTTCATTTAAATGTTTTTTTTAATGAGTCATTTTGGTAAAATACTGTTAAATAAAATGATACATAGTGTAAATTTGAAAGTTAACAGACCTTAAATGACCAGTCTGCTCTATCTTAATCAGAATGAAAACTTGTTAAATGTCCATATTGCCAAGTTGCTACCTTTGTAGGGTCCTATGACTGGTAAACAAAAATGGTTCAGAATTTCTCAATGTCACTAAAAACCTTATTGGTGTTTGGACTGGTTCAACCACTTAGCCAATCTTCAGAGTACAAATATCCTTCCCTCCCAAGGCAGTTTGTTGATGTATAATGGGACTCCTGGCTTTTGAGGGCTCAGGTAAGTGCTTTAGTCAAACTGCTCTTAATTATAGATAGTCTCATATTCAGTGAACATCTGTGGGGTTTTCTAAGATTCTATTTGGGAGCCAGAAGCCCCTCATTTGGAGTCATCCTTCTGGATTTACTTGAGCGGGGTTGTGAGTGGGACATTAGGAGACAAGGAAGCAACAGGTAGAATAAAAGATGGAGAACTCAGAGCTGTGCCACTGTTGCATTTTGCCCAAGGCTAACCCTGCTTGGTGGCATGGTTTATAACTATGACCAAAACATTTTTACCACAGGCTTTAGTACTTCAAAGCTAGCTGTAAGGCATTGCCATTGAGTCATTCATACCACAAATGTTAACACATGTTCACTATATACTGAACAATGTGATGGGCAAATGATCTAACTTCTCTGCTATTATCTTCATCTGCAAAGAAAAGCACCTACAAGTTTGCTGTGATAATCAAATGAAATTATATATACATACATATATACAAAATGTACACACATACATATGCATAATATGTGTGTATAGTATTTTATCTGGCACAACAAAGTAAGGGCTCAATATTATTAATTTTACTGCGTTGAAAATTATACTTGTTTGGAGGCAAACTTATTTTCCATTTAAATGGGTTTTAAACTGACATTATGACTAAAGTTTTGGCCAAAAGGAGTATTTGGATAACATTTTAGTATTCACAACTAAATGAATGTTTCTAAACATTTATATCAAGTAACCACTGGAGTCCTATGAAAATATATGGCCAAAGGGTGGGAGAGTGTGGCCTGTGAAATGATTTGCAGAAACATTGGGCTGTCTTAATTGCCCCGATGAAATACTGTTTGACTAAATATAGATTGCCTAAATTGCTAATGAATAAAAATACACCAGAAAAAAAACTTATTCGTTAATTTCTGTGTTATTAGTTGTTGGAAAAAAATAACGCAAACAAGACAGGATACATTAGACAAATATTGACAGTAAAAAGCCTGTTTTGCAATATTAATTTAAGATTCATTTTCCATTTTATTTCCACATCTCTTTTCGCCAGATGCTAAACTTGTATTTGCTTTTCTGTTCATTAATAACTCTGCCATTAGAAGCTAAAGGGTGAGAGATGAAATCCCAATCAATCAACTTCGTTATTTGTCTTCATAACAGTTCCGGTTAAATGAGTGGTAGACAAAATGAGTGGTAAACAAATAATGGCTCATTTAGATATTTTTATTGGTGAAGTTAGTTATATCGTGCTATACTGATGTAAGACTAAAAGTTTATTATTTAAAATTGAGACAAAAATGATACAAATTACAAAAATCCGTCAATCTACCACATAGACTAAACACTAGTAATAATTTATATCCTTCTAATATTTTGTATGCAAAAATATGCACACATATCATACATGGAATAAGACTGTATGTTTGAATGTATAATTGGAATTTTTTGTCATATACTGGTATGTAGTGGACTAGTTCTTATGTTATTAAAAATTATTTTTCAAATCAGTTTGAATGGAGTTGGCTAAATTTATGTAGATATCAATTTATGTAACAATTTTTTGTATTGCATATTTAAGTTATTTTAACATTTATGAACATTCATTATTTCATTTACTAAGTATTTTAATTTTATAATAAAGATGAACATAAATATTGGTGCCCATTTCATACGACTTTCATGTGGTTAAGTTTTTGAAATTATATTTTTGAGTAAATACGTAATGATTTAATGCTTGAAATAGGATGTATTTCTGAGTTATGACTTATATTACCAAATTGCCTTCTAGAAATTTATAACATTGTACCTGAGGGGTAGTGTATGTGAGTGTTCACTTTTGCACCTTAAACAACACTAAAAATTATTTTTTACTGTTTGCTATTGGAAAGATAAAAAAGTATAGTATATCTTGAATTGACACTTATCATAATGCTAAAGAAATTAAACTTAGAAAAAAATTGTTTATTGGCTATTTTATTTTTTTTTCTTTTCAAGATAAACTGTCTGGGCTAATTGATGTTAATTTTCCTGCTAATGAGCTTTGTTTGTAGTTTCACTCATCTATTCCCTCTTCCTTAATTAAACATACTATTTTCTGATCTTTTGAAATTAGGATTTTCCATAAGAGATCACGCTTAACATGTAGGGGTTTGGGGGAGTAAGTGCAACACCTGTTCAGATGTCTGTAATGCAAGTAAACTGAAATTTAGTGCTTTCGTCATCTTCCTATACCAATATCTTTATACTATGCAAGCTTTAGTAAGTGGCACTTAGATCTAGGCAAAAATGGAAATATGCTTATATTTCCATTTGAAATACATGTATTGTATGTATATGTACAGGAGAGTTGACATGAAATGTATATTAATAAATGTAATGAAACTCATGCATATTTAGTATTTATCAAAATTTACAAATTTTTTTCTGTATTATTTTAGAATGATCTACACAGAGCCATTCAGCGGACACAGTCTGCAATGTTTAATCAAGTTTTGATTTTAATATCCACATTACTATGCCTTATCTTCACCTGGTAAGATTGTACATATCAGAATTTGTGTTATGTTTCATTTAATTATAATTTCTAAAGGAAACCATATTATAAACGACTTTCATTAACAGCTTTCAATAAATAAATAGTCACCAAAAAATATAACAGATCGCCTACCGGAGAAAAAGTAACACTCTTTCTTCAGTCTTACAAAACAAGATAGCACATACATCATTTGCTATTGATACGTACCGCAACTCTGACATTTTACCAACTGCTGTAAACAGCCAGACTATGAGAATTTGTATTGCATGCCATAGTTGTCAAACAAGAATTTTTTCCTTCAAACTACTGATACAGAAGTGCCCTCAGCTTTCCACATTCTTCAAAGCAGAAACACTATTGAGAAAACTGTCCCCACCAATCACTGCTTCTGCCTCTGCCTTCTCTGCATGATTCTTAGTGTGCAATCAGGCAGAAAGCCAGGGCAGATTTATGGACAGTGCGAGGCAAGACCTGGCACTTCATTATAAAAACATATAAAATATGCTTTATTATAAAAACAGTAATTTCCCTTTCTGGGAAGTCACACTTTGACAATTATAGAGTAATCCAGTATGAAATGTGACACTGGACATATGGATTCATGCAGAGCCTTAATGAGAGAAAAAATGTGAACATCAAAAAATGAGGTAGAATAACATGTTTGTGTTGCAGGAATCTTAGATATGTGTAATTGTGCTGTGACCTGGGTCTGACCCTATTGAGAAAGAGAAAAAGCTAATTAGGAAGTACTAAAAAAGAAAAAATGCACCATACAGTAGTACAACTGAGCTAGGTATAAATATAGCTATACATGTATGCATGTAAATATAGATAGATAGGTATGACAAGTTTTTGTATCAATAGTATGTGGTTAGTAACTCTACGAAATGGTTTTCAAATATGTTTTATTGCATACTTTTATCATTTAAAAACAGTAGACCTATTTTAGCATACTTAATGCTTTTAAATATAAAATAGCCTCTAAGAATGATATAGCCATCTTATCGCTTAGTGTCTTTTTACCTTTCACAAACTGTCTTTATGATTCACCTAGTAATTACCTAACTGCATTAATATGAAACATTAATTGCAATTATTTCCCTTCTAAAGTCACTAAAAATTCTGAATTTCAATGTAATAACATTATTTGGGCAACTTAGGAGTGTTTTCTCATCTAACTTCAGGGAAAGTACTTACAATTTTTTAAAAAATTATGTATGTATGGTATGCATATGCTAATTTTTCAATTGTTGGAAAATTACAAATACTAAAATTAATGATTACTAAATATAATGTGGGAGTCTCTTAAAGTAAATTTAGACAAAGGATAATTGAGATGTTAGTGTGAAAAAAAGGACAAGTTATTTTCACATGATGACATTTAGCAGTACTTTTGTTCTGGAGTCATCTTCATCACAATAAATCTTCATCTGTAGTGGGCTTTCTATGCGCTCCTACTTTCTGCCTAGTACTTCTATTTTTTGGGTAGTCTAGGTGGCACCTAGACAAATTTCACCATTTTCTTATGCCAAAGGATGCAGCAGTGCTAGAGAAAGGGTTATTCATTATTTATATGAAATTTCCACTATATAATGTATTCATTATTGAAATTATTTCTATTTCATTGTTTTATTTGGTATAATAGTTGTTTTGTTGTTTTGCGTGTGTCTTGCGTGTGTGTTTTAAATAACTGAGTAGTGGTTTTGAGATGCTATCTAATATTACAACTGTCACCAGTAGTGGATATGTCTCTTAATGTGCAATAATTACATAACATTACATTTAACTACATACAATTTTATTGTTTTTAATCACATGTATCGTAATATGTTCTTAAATTATAATAACTCAAATGGATAAACAGGTTTGATTTCTTTGTGTATTCTTCTCTGCATTGTAAGCAAACTGACTTCATAACTTATGATCACCATCAAAAGATCGAATAAGTTTTAAGTTCAACATCAAACGTATAATTACCAAGAAACATATAAACAATGTTATATATTAGTTATATGTTAGTCATAGTATGTCATGCAGGCTGTTTTAACAAAGTGTTACACCATACACAATGTAAAATAGAAATATCCACAAAAATACAGCAACTTAAACAAATAGAAATGTCTAGGCAGTCTGTCTAAGACTGTTTCCCCAGCTTGATACTGCTGGGGAATAATTTTCCTTATATCTTGTTTCTCCCATTTTTCAAAACATGGTTTCTATCTATGGTTCAAGATGGCTGCCCTGTTCTTGCAAGTACGTCCTAAGTCCAGCCTGTAGTTAGAAAAATCAGACACAACTTGTACTTTATGCTAGAATTTGGTTATGTATCCACACACGGCTGAAAGGGGGCCTGCAAAAACGTTGTCTAGCTGGGTAGTAGTATATCCAGCTGAATATCGTACTATCACACAAAAAAGAAAAAACAACTGGAGACTGGAATAAAAAGAAGTCTCTTGGTACTAAGTGATAAAAGTCCACATGTACATTAGTTGTTTAAAACTTAGAGTTATCCTAGTTTAGAGCCCTTGAACAACTTTTTTACACATCATTAAATGAGGATATTAATCACTCTATAAGGTTGTTTTGAAGTGAGGATTAAATTAGATATAAAGTGTTAAGCAAATGGCATGGCATATAATGTGAACATCTGAAAAGTTTTAGTTTTTTTTTCCATTTCAAATGCCTTTTTTATAAAAGATGATTAAATTATCATGTGAGTCCACAAAAACTAAATTACTTAAAAATATCTAAACACAGTATCCTTTTAATAAAACTATAAGAGGGAACCACTATATCTAAAATATATTAACAGGAAATATAAGAAAACATCTTTCACCACTGTATTCAAGTTGTCAGTATTTCCTACCTATTTCTAACACTTGAGTATCTCATTATCTCCACTAAGTTAAAGATAATGGTACCATCGCTCTCTTGGTACATTTAATGCTTTCAATGACACACAGCATTGCGACATGCCCATGGCTCCAGTTTTACTTCATTTAAAGTACTTTTAAAATTTGATCTTAGTGTAACATGAGAGGTAAAAACCAGGGGCATGGTAAATAGGGGAATAATTTTAGGTCACAGAGAGGGAAGTAACTGTTCTGTAAAGATAAAAGTGAACTTTTTTTTGGACTATTGAGAAATATTTCTCATATGAATAGATTCCATCATTTATTTTACCACTTTCTGAATACTGAACCACAAGACATGTCAGAAATTAACATTGCTAAATCAGAACTTTTAATACGTACATTGTAATTTGAGACTGAAAGAGTTGGATAAATTGGCTATATTGTTAAGGAATCTCACAGTCTTAAAATTACCTGTTTTAGAAAGCTGTTACGTGGTTTTAAAAAAAATCTTCCCTTCACCATTACAAAGAACTATCAATACGCATCTGTCTACAAGAGACACATGTTTAGTGCCAAAAACTGAAATAAAAATTAAGCTGCTGTGCTGACCCACTCTCTATGGGAAATGTGCTCAGAATTGTTTTTTTCTGTCATTGTAATGGAATTGGACTAATCTGTCCACATATTGGCAGTGTACCCGTCATCATCAATAATACACACTTCCAAGACAGCTGGGAATTGTGATTCATTCTGCGTCTCTAAAACAAAGCAGAGTAAACTGGAACATCCGGGAATTAAATGCATGACTTTAGCTTAATTATCAACATATTCTAACCAATAATAAGCACTATCATTTATAATGAATTTGGTGTTTCTAATTTTGCACTGATAGATTTATTTTGCAACTACTTTACTTCAAACTTTAATATTTTTAAATTTACATGTGTTTATATATTTTCATATTATTTCATGGGGTTCTAACATAAGGAACTATATTATGTTAATTGATTTCCTGTTTTAGTTCAATGTTATAATTTCCTGTTTCAGTTCAATGTCATAATAATAATTGAATCAATTCACCTCCTCAGTCTTATTTCAAGACAAAATAAACTTATTTATTGTTTAAAAATATGATCATGTTAAACATGATTAACATGCTTAATTCAAAAGTACTTGGAATGTTCATATGCATTGATTAAAACCTGTGTAAACACTGGATGCTTAAGTTCTTGAACTCTATTTACTGGTTGAAGTCTAAAGGCAAATAGCTACTTGGGAAGTGGACAGTGAGAAGATAAGTACTGTAGTTTGGATGAAGAATTACAACGTGGTCTAATGGTGTTAATTGCCACTGTCATGATATTTGATCCCTAGTTTCTTGTTTTTTTTCACGTTAGTTTTTCTTACATTATAAATGAATTACTGAAAGTGCTTTTGTCTGAAGATGTAGCAATTGGCTGACAACTTTCTTCCTTATTCTTCCTGCTATGGTTTAAACTTTTATAATGGCTATGTATAATTTTTGAAAACAAACAAGACAAAATCACAAAAAGTGAAAAATGTAAAAGGAGGCAATAAAATTTAATACAAAATGCAAAATATAATTATATGTAACATTCAATATAATCTGCATAATTAATTTAATCCTTATTCAAATGAGTCTCATATTAAGTTCTACTTCCCCACTTTCTCCTACTCATCATTCAAGTCTCAATTTTTAGATTATAGCTTCTCTATGACACTTTCTTGTAGTCTGTCTAAATTATGGGATATGGTCAAGGTTTATGCTTCTTCAGCATTCTAAAAACTGTGAAATATATAATGGTTCTTTAATTTTCAGTGTTTCTTCTAGACTTTTATAATTCACGAGAGCAAAGACTCAATTTGCCTCTCTTACCATTTTATGCCCAGCATCTCTTATGGTAGTTGGAAAATACTAGATGTTTAGCTAATATTTGCAATTGATAGAAAATAACATTCTGGAATAACAATACCCTTATCAAGTGGAGATACTTAAAGATATTATAAGTTAAGCATTTCAAACCATATATTTTAAGAACATTATTTTAAAACTCTTATTTTCAGTTAAGTTTTGTGTGAGGTCATAAGAAGGACTTTTTACAATTATAAACCAGAGTATAAGTCTGTGAAAATGGCTTCTGGCAAAAAGATATGACTGAGTAGTAAAACTTTTGCAACTTTTTAATTTAAAAAATACCCTTGGATATAATTTTTATAAATTACACACACATACCTTATAAAAATGATAAGCCAAATTTTGGCCAATTTTGTCTCCATATAACCCCCAAATTTATGCCTTGAAAAATTTCCATTTTTTGCTTTTTTTTAAGAATTTGTGGGAGCAGAACAATGTAATACAATTACTGAAACTGTTAGAAAGCAAATGGGCTTGCTGCCCGATGCACAGAGAAGACAATAACTATGGCACTGGCTTTTGAGAAAAGAAGGCTTTATTGCAAAATTGGCCATCAAAGAGAGTGACAGGTTCAAATCAGTTTCCAGGATTTGGAGCCTGAAGCAAGTTTTAAGGGGTTAGAGGGCAAGATAAAGCATTTAGGAATGTTTACTTGACAGAGTTTGATTAGAGGGCTTCAAATGTGGTCATTTACAGTAAGCTACGTTGAGGCAAAGTTTAGCCCTGCATCTTCCAAGTAAGGAATCCCTCACTTCTGAAAGTTTTCAGCATTCAGATTCTAATTTTGTCCCAGTCTTTTGGTTCCAGATGTTGTTAGAGGTCACAGCTTTTTCTAGGGTACGTGCCCTGACTATATGATTTACAGTTTTTGGCTCTGTTATACCTAAAATATAACTTGATATTTTGTTATTGACAGAACAGGCCCAGTTTGAGCTGGTGCCATGGTTACAGAACTAGCAACTGTATGGAGCATACAAACAAATTGGTTAAATACTCAGAGCATTATCATAAGTGTCATCATATTTTTCTCTTCCCATTATTGTTTAGGATGTTTAACTTCTTTTTTCTATTTCTTTCTTTGATTTTTTTTCTTGAAATTTCTATTTTACTTTCATCTGATCTGAATCCTGATCCTCTCCTGAAAATCTGTTGATCTTCCATTATTTTGAAATAAAGAAAATCCATGTTTATACATTAGGGCACAGGGTACGGCATGGTCAGCTTTTATAAATTATTAAATGGCAAAGTATATTGACCCAAAATTTATGGCTAATGACATGATTTACTAATGTTTTTTGCATAGACACAAAGACCGTGCTCAGGAGAGTGAGACATTTCTTTTGACAATAGAAAAACTGGTTTTATCATTACCTCAAAAAAAAAAAATCCCCTAGAAAATGTAGAATCCCGACATCTCAAATGATCATATGTTCCATGGGACTCTTAGATATTAGGTATACAATCTATGGGAAATGAAAATGATTATTTGGGACAACTTAATTGGTATTCACTCAATAAATACCAAAGTGCAAGTTGTGGGCTGATTTGAATGCTAATGTTTGAATTACAGGCATGGATGAAAGTGTTAGATGCTTTCAGGACAGAATGCCATTGCTAATTAAATTTTTCCAGTAACTGTACACAGCAATGAGATTCATAGGGAGTATATGGGATATTAAGCATTATTTATTCCTGCCATGTGATTTTTTTCTCTGATAACATTTTGTTGTACAAATTGACATTTACCAGGTGGCAAAAAAGTTTGCAGTCTCAATATTTCTTTTCATTCAAATTAATGTTTTCCTTATAAAACATGCCAAAGCTTGAAAAATTTGTACTGCCAAATGTATACTTAACATTTTAAAAGAAGCACATTTTAAGAAGCACAGAATAAATAATTTGCGATTAATGTGCCTTTGTAATTATATATAGGGCCTCTTTAAGTAAGTAGATTAATTATGACTTTTAGGTATTTTAAGAGGGTAACATAAGAGTTTCTATTCAACTTCCTAATCAAATTTTGTTTTAGAATTATGTAACAACAAAATTATTTTGTATGGGTTTGTGTCAAAGGTAACATTTAAGAATGTTTTGTAAAGAAGCAAACTCCACAGTAGATTCTTAACTCAAATGCAACATTCTTCATGAGATTATCTTGAAATATTTTTTAAAATAAATGCATTTTTCTACAAGAATTATTATTGAAGTCTTACAAATCATAATTTATTTAAATTTTTATATTTGAAATATATTCTTACCTAATATAATTTTTATTTTATGTTATTTTCTGTTTTTTAATATTACTTTTTAGTTAAGCAGTCACCCATTCAGGAATGAGAATATTAATCACCTATATATTTATTTTGTATATATTAACAAAATTATATATGACATTGTAGTAAGTAGGTTTGACCCAGTTGCAGGTTGGGGCTGAGATGACATGTAAAATTGTAAGTCTCATTCTGGATGTTTTTAGTCTCATGCGTTATATGCACTGGGAGCTTTGCCTTTAAAAACTCAAATGTTCCTATTCCCAGAGCCTTATCTTCTAATTCTGGTTTTTATCACTGCAAAGAGCTCAAATCTATCATTGTTGTGAATGGTGCATTTTGAGGCCATGACTTACCTGGTGGGGGCTCACTCACCTGTACTCTCAAGCAGCAATTGAGTGCAATCTCTTCTAGGTCAGGGCAGGCTGTTCACTAAGTTAACTGCTGACTCCTTCTTATGGAAGATAGGTAAGAAGCCTTGACTAAAAATAGATAGCTTAACGATCAATAATAAATGGTCTCCATTCTGGTTTAGTTTGTGCTGAACCCTTTCCATTTACCAAGTGCATGCTATCTAGGTCGTTCTTAATACATTTACCTTATTTTCTTTCACCTCTTATTAACTTCCTTAATTACCCTCTTAATGATAGTTGTTGTCACACCAGAGTGACTTCAGGGAGTTGCTTTTTTTTTTTTTTTTTTTAGTAAGCTTTAAGATGTGCTTGCCATTTGGAATAATGGTAAGCAAACTCTGGAGCCACACAGTCCAGGGCTCATATTATGCCTTTTTCATTAATTTAGTAAGTATAACTTCATGTCATTTAACTGCTCTAAGTTCAGTTTACTAACCGTAATGTATAGATAATAATACTGTATAGAATTGTTGTGAAAAGACTGAGTTAATATATAAAAAGTAAGTACTAGAGAACACAATTCATTATATGAACCAATAAATTATTATTATTATTATTTAATTTTTAGTGTCAGAACAGTGTTTTTTTTGTGGGTAGGAGGGCTATGCTTGCCTGAAAATGGACTCTACTGTTATTTTCTAAATTGTCTACTCCTTTTTTGTTTGTTTTTGTTTTGTTTTTTTCTTTTTTTAAATTTTATTATTATTATTATACTTTAAGTTTTAGGGTACATGTGCACAACGTGCAGGTTTGTTACATATGTATACATGTGCCATGTTGGTGTGCTGCACCCATTAACAATTGTCTACTCCTTTTAAATCAGTTTTATCTTCAGACAGCCTTGAGAAAGTACATAATAATGTGTGTTGAATAAATATGGAATACAAAGTTTGGGTGTAAAAAATTATTTTGTTTGGAAAATAGCTCACTTTTTGATTGGGATCTCAGCTGAGAATTAAATTGTTTTGACTGGAAAATACAAAGAATTCCTCTCAGGAAACTTGTATTAAGACCAATTGTTGTACCTTTATGCATTGACATCCACGTTCATACATTAATGTGTATTCTTTGGTTTAACTATATCATGCCTACTGTCTCGAGGGCTTTTAGGTAACTTTTCTAGAATATATTTCTGATATGCCTGTGTCATTTATTGATGCCTATTAAATGCTTGGTATAGATCAGATTATAATTATGCTTACAGAGATGAACTTTCTTAGTACATGAGCTTAAGAATCTTATGATGTTTTGGGAAAATCCTGTATAACACTAGTGGTATGAACAAAGTCAAAATGGACTGCAGATAACGCACAATTTAATTGCGTCTATTACTTTATTCCCTTATTAACAAATAACTACAAGACACAATGGGGCATAAATAAGAACTTAAAACTTAGGAATTGTTAAGGGCACTTTGACACCTAAAAACAAGAAGACAAAATCTGGAAGTAGTCAAGAAAGGTACATTTTGTTAATCAGAGAAAGAAGACATATATAGAAGTAAAATATAATGGTAGCACAAAAGACAGAATGGAGCAAATAAAATTGTATTGTTTTAATTTTTATACTATACATAAAATGTTAAGTTCTGGAAGCAATCATTACGAATGCAATAAAATAAAATAAAACAAAAGGATTTTGTCAGTAAACCAATAATGGAGACAAAATGGATCTTTAAACATACTTAATTCAAAAAGAAAAGGAGTGCCCTACTTAAAGTGTAGTAGAAAAAAAAACATGAAAACTTGGCAAAGTGCAAGAAAGACTCCCAGAGGAAGTCTGCTTAACACATCTTTTTCCTCCTCCACTTCCAATACCAGCTTCTACCTGTTCATGCCTCCTGAGGCAGGCAAGAAAAGTGCCAAGAAGGAAGCGGTTGGGATATTTTTTGCCGTTGGGGAAACTGGAGAGCCTGAGACTAGAATAAAGGCAGTAGAGTGAGGACCAAATGAATCGGAACCAGATAATTGTTTAAACTTGGAAATCCAGTGTAGGTGGACATCTGCTGGAGTGAATTTCACCAATCTGCCCGGCCTCCAAAGAGTTAAGGATGAACTAAAGAGCTTGGCTAAGGCCTCTCCATCTACTGAAAGTGGGAAATTTGAGAACAGGGTCAGAAAGGTTTCTTGCTGATGCCTCAGCCAGGGTTTCACAGCCAGTGTACTGCTGGCCCCCAGGAGCAAAGACATCTCTGCTTTCCTGAGAATTGCCACCACTTGCTCAACAAGCAGATAAAAGAAAATAATCATCTAAGAGGGCCAATAATCAAAGAAGGGAAAAACAAATAATAATCTAGATAGGTCTCTAATTAAATAGACTTGCTCATGGAAATAGAACACATTAGGGAATGGACTTGGAGGATATATCTGGACTAACTAATCAATACTGTAGATGTTCATAAGAGAAAAAAACAAAAGATAGAAGAAAGATAATAAACGAATAGCAGGAAAAGAAGGTATGCTGTTTTGAGGAAAGATGTGAGTCTAGAGATTAAAATATTAGAAAAAAACAACCATCTCAGCAAATAGTGCTAAAATTATTTCACTCCAAAGACAAAGAGAAACTTGTTCAAGCTTCCAGTAGGAAAACAAAAGATTAATGACCAATTGACTTGTAAATTATGTACTGCCTATTTACAAAAGGTAGGCAGCTTGGCCTTCAAAGATGTCCATATTCTAATATCTGTAACTTGTGAATATGTTACATTAGAAGGTAAAAGGGACTTCAAAGATGTAATTAGGGTTACAGACATTAAACTAAGGGGATTATCCTGGGTTATCCAGGTGATCTTGCCTGAAATCATATGAGCTCTTACAAGAAGAAAACTGTGGGGCTGGCATCAAATAAATGCACTATAAGGAGAGATGAGACAGAAGGGAAAGAGAGATGAAGTATGGGAAAGACCCAACCAGCCATTTCCAGCTTGAAGCTGAAGAAGACCACATGCCAGGGAATGCAAGAGTCTGCTAGATGGTGAAATTGACTCCTGGTCAAGAGCCAGGGAGGAAACAGTACTTCAGTCCCACAATCACATAGAACTGAACTGCACACAACATGAGTGGATTTGGAAGCAGATTCTCCCCTAGAGCTTCTAGTAGTGAGCATGGGCTGGTCAACACCTCGATTTCTGCCTTGGGAAACTCATAGAGAAGAAACCGGCTGAGACTACCTAGACTTCTGGACTCTAGAATTGTGAGAAAATAAATTTGTGTTATTTTAAATGCTATTCGTGGTAAATTTTTTAAATGCTGTTTGTGGTAATTTTTTTTCCTGCAGCAATCAAAAACTAGTAGAGTTTTCATGAAAAATGATTCAACTCAGCAATTCCATTACTGGGTATATACTCAAGAGAAAATAAATCATTCTACAAAATGGGCACAGATGGGTGCCCATCTGTGGTAGATTGGATAAAGAAAATATGGTACAGATACACCATGAAATACTACACAGTCATGTCTTTTGCAGCAACACAGATGCAGCTGAAGACCATCATCCTAAGTGAATTAATGCAGGAACAGAAAACCAAATACTGCATGTTCTCACTTATAAGTGAGAGGTAAACACTGGATACATAAAGATGGCATCAGTAAGCACTGGGGACTACTAGAGGAGGAAGAGGGGAAGGAGGGCAAGGACTGAAAAACTACCTGTTAGGTACTATGCTCACTATCTGGATGATGGGATCATTTGTACCCCAAACCTTAGCATCATTCACTATATCTATGTAACAAATCTGCACATGTACCCTCAATACCTAAAATAATAGTTTAAATTATATAAAAAATAAAATTAATGCATTTGCAACAACCGTTGTATCTGCTATACTGGAAATTCCAAGATGGTTGAAAAATATGTATAGACATCAGAGAGAAAAGCCTGAAATCAAGAATCCCATACCCACTTCTCTAGGTGTAAGAAAATCATTTCAGGAAATATAAGGATTAAAAGAGTACACATTCCATCTGAGAAAAATACACAGGGAAGAATAATAAAAAAATGGAAAGATGACAAAATATGAAATTGGCTGTTAATTATGCAATGCATTTATTTAATCAACGTTTATTGAGAAACTAATCTATTTCAGAACTTCTAGAGGGCTAAAGATAGAGAAATGAGCAAGTAGACAAACAAAATGCTTTCAGATAGCTTATATTACATTCGGGGGTGGGCACAGATGGGAGACGAATAATTAATGTTTATCTTTTCTATGTTGAGTACTGATAAAAACTATAGGGAAAGATAGGGAGGTAAATTTCAGATAGTTTGGTGAAAGAAGGCTCTGAGGAGTAACATTTGTGGTGACACATGAATTATCCCCCCATTGGATGTGGCATGATCTAAGATATGACTACAGAGGTTGAGTGACCAAGAAGTGGAGGAAGGAAAGATTAACGTGAAAACATTACAACAACAATCTGAGAAGTCAGACTGTTTCAGTCAGTATCCAGTCAAGAAAACAAAAATTACTGTCTATTGGAAGGGGGAATTGGTGGCAACATTATGGAAGTACTCAAGGAACAAAAATAAGAATGTGAGATTGTTCCACTTCTGAACTGGAGGAATTACAGTGAAATGATAAAGTTGTAAGTATCATGGCGCTGCCTTACAAGAATTTAGGAGCCACACAATCACTGACTTTGGAGATCCAAGGAGTCGAAAAGCATCCCTCCATGTTGCTGCGACCACCTGAGCCAAAGTCCTCAAGTGCCATAGTGTTGAGGCTATGGAAAATCCACTACTGTGATTGGAGTCAGATCCTAAGAATATCGTTCTAGTGCAGTCTCTGGCGTGCCTTCTGCTGACACACTCCACAAAAGCCAGGCTTCCACACACACCAGCTATTGGTGCTGTTACTTAAAAGGCCAAAAGAAGATAAAACAACAAAAACAGTAACACAAACTGAAAAAGAAAAATAAACCAAAAACAAAACAAAACAAAAATAACAGGCAAAAACAGCTTCTCGTTTACTGTGATCATTAGTTTTATGTCAGCCTCACTGGGCAACAGGGTTCCCAGATAGTTGATGAAACATTCTGAGTGTTTCTGTTAGGGTGGGTTTGATGAGACTAACATTTTAATTAGTAGAGTAAGGCATACTGCCCTCCATAATGTGGGTGGACCTCATCAGTTGAAGGTATAAATACAATTTTAAAAACCCACCCTCCCCAGACCCTCCACTAACCGACTTCAGACTTCAACACTGGCTTTCCCTGGGTCTCTCACACCATCAGCCTTCATCGTTTAGTGAGTCAGTTCCTTATAATACATCTCTTTATATAACATATTGGCTCTATTTCTATGGAGAATCCAGACTAACACTCTTCCTTCTGTATTCCAGTCTGCCAATAGTGCCTCTATGCTGAAAGAATCTAACCTGAAGTCAAATGACAAGAGAGACAGGAAATTTCAGTTTGCAGACATAGTTTCCAAAACATAGCTGAGCTGTAAAAAGCTGATATGGAGCTGAGTGCATATACAAGATTGCCTGTACACAGGTTGTTGAGGGAATCATCTACATGAATGGAGCCTGAGACCATATAGGAGAGTTAGTGAAATAGGGAGCTCAGTGAGCTATAGAATAGGGATAATGATCTGGGTTATAATCTGTAATTTTAGACTTTGATGGTGACTAAAGAGAATGAGAGGTATATGGCAATAATCATCAACATATTTCATATAAAGGTGGGTTATTAGTTCTCAGAGTTTCTTTGGATTCATTTCATAGGCAGTTTATAGCAATGAAGTGGTAATGTGATAGTAGCTGGGATTAGTGATATTATTGGAAACATGAAGAGCTTTATGTGCCTTTTAAAAACCTTGCAGATAGAAATCATGACTAAAGGATGTACAAGCGTCTTTATAGAAAACAAGGGAAGTTATAGAGGGATCTCTTAAGTCTGTGTGAATTTAAACTTAAGAGGATATTATTTTATTGGATAATACAAATACCGTATGTGAATACTTGTCTGTTACCCAATTCTAATAATTGTCTTGAAAAAAAGAACTAAATTATCTGAGCAAACCTAGGAGAGGGGAGAAGGAAAGCTAGGAAAAGTGTAACAGCATTCCAAAATTTTATTTGGGAATATTTATAATGTATGGCACAGAAAGGACCATATCTCCTTGGTCAGTCTCCCCAAAAGAGGGGGAAATGAGTAACAACAAAGTAAAAGAAAAAACAGTAAACACAAATGATATTTAAATAACAAATACAGATTAGTTCCTTAATTCCCCTGAACATGAAGGAACTAAATTTTTCTATTGAAGAAAAGAGAGTGTCTTATTGAGTAAAAAAATTAATGCTCCTTATAAGAAGTATATTAATGTTCCTTATAAGAAGTATATTTTAGTATATTTAAGGTGGTAAGGAAACTTTGCAAAGGGATAACAAAAAAGTGCAAATGAAAAGAAAGAGGACTGGCCTGGCACGGTGGCTCATGCCTGTAATCCTAGCTAGCACTTTGGGAGGTCAAGGCAAGCGGAGCTCAGGAATTTGAGACCAGCCTGGGCAACATGGTAAAACTCCATTCTACAAAACAAAACAAAACAAAACAATTTGTTCGGTGTGGTAGCGCACGTCTGTAGTTCCAGCTACTCCGGAGGCTGGGGCATAAGAATTGCCTGAACCTGGGATTCAGAGGTTGCAGTGAGCCAAGATTGTGTCTGTACTCCAGCCTGGGCAACAGAGTGAGATGGAGTCTCAAAAAAAAAAAAAAAAAGGACACGAACTCATCATTTTTTATGGCTGCATAGTATTCCATGGTGTATATGTGCCACATTTTCTTAATCCAGTCTATTGTTGTTGGACATTTGGGTTGGTTCCAAGTCTTTGCTATTGTGAATAGTGCCGCAATAAACATACGTGTGCATGTGTCTTTATAGCAGCATGATTTATACTCCTTTGGGTATATACCCAGTAATGGGATGGCTGGGTCAAATGGTATTTCTAGTTCTAGATCCCTGAGGAATCGCCACACTGACTTCCACAATGGTTGAACTAGTTTACAGTCCCACCGACAGTGTAAAAGTGTTCCTATTTCTCCACATCCTCTCCAGCACCTGTTGTTTCCTGATTTTTTAATGATGGCCATTCTAACTGGTGTGAGATGGTATCTCACTGTGGTTTTGATTTGCATTTCTCTGATGGCCAGTGATGATGAGCATTTTTTCGTGTGTTTTTTGGCTGCATAAATGTCTTCTTTTGAGAAGTGTCTGTTCATGTCCTTTGCCCACTTTTTGATGGGGTTGTTTGTTTTTTTCTTGTAAATTTGTTTGAGTTCATTGTAGATTCTGGATATTAGCCCTTTGTCAGATGAGTAGGTTGCAAAAATTTTCTCCCATTCTGTAGGTTGCCTGTTCACTCTGATGGTGGTTTCTTTTGCTGTGCAGAAGCTCTTTAGTTTAATGAGATCCCATTTGTCAAGTTTGGCTTTTGTTGCCATTGCTTTTGGTGTTTTAGACATGAAGTCCTTGCCCACGCCTATGTCCTGAATGGTATTACCTAGGTTTTCTTGTAGGATTTTAATGGTTTTAGGTCTAACATTTAAGTCTTTAGTCCATCTTGAATTAATTTTTGTATAAGGTGTAAGGAAGGGATCCAGTTTCAGCTTTCTACATATGGCTAGCCAGTTTTCCCAGCACTATTTATTGAATAGGGAATCCTTTCCCCATTTCTTGTTTTTGTCAGGTTTGTCAAAGATCAGATAGTTGTAGATATGCGGCATCATTTCTGAGGGCTCTGTTCTGTTCCATTGATCTATGTCTCTGTTGTGGTACCAGTACCATGCTGTTTTGGTTACTGTAGCCTTGTAGTATAGTTTAAAGTCAGGTAGCGTGATGCCTCCTGCTTTGTTCTTTTGGCTTAGGATTGACTGGGCGATGTGGGCTCTTTTTGGTTCCATATGAACTTTAAAGTAGTTTTTTCCAATTCTGTGAAGAAAGTCATTGGTAGCTTGATGGGGATGGCATTGAATCTATAAATTACCTTGGGCAGTATGGCCATTTTCACGATATTGATTCTTCCAACCAATGAGCATGGAATGTTCTTCCATTTGTTTGTATCCTCTTTTATTTCACTGAGCAGTGGTTTGTAGTTCTCCTTGAAGAGGTCCTTCACATCCCTTGTAAGTTGGATTCCTAGGTATTTTATTCTCTTTGAAGCAATTGTGAATGGGAGTTCACTCATGATTTGGCTCTCTGTTTGTCTGTGATTGATGTACAAGAATGCTTGTGATTTTTGTACATTGATTTTGTATCCTGAGACTTTGCTGAAATTGCTAATCAGCTTAAGGAGATTTTGGGCTGAGAAAATGGGGTTTTCAAGATATACAATCATGTCATCTGCAAACAGGGACAATTTGTAGGGACATGGATGAAATTGGAAAACATCATTCTCAGTAAACTATCGCAAGGACAAAAAACCAAACACCGCATGTTCTCACTCATAGGTGGGGATTGAACAATGAGAACTCATGGACACAGGAAGGGGAACATCACACACCAGGGACTGTTGTGGGGTGGGGGGAGGGGGGAGGGACAGCATTAGGAGATATACCTAATGCTAATTGACGAGTTAATGGGTGCAGGAAATCAACATGGCACATGGATACATATGTAACAAACCTGCACATTGTGCACATGTACCCTAAAACCTAAAGTATAATAATAAAAAAAAGGACAAAAAAAAAATAAAAATAAAAGAAAAAAAAAAGAAAGAGGGATTAAGAGGGATAGAGCACTAACAATACGAATGTTTATTAATTCAGTAAGCATAATTTTGAATTTCTTTTAGGTTGTTAGAGCTGGAGCAGTAATTAAAATGATCAAAATCTTTTTTAACTTAGGGATAATGACAATAATCATTAGCTGACATTATATTGTGTCAGCTAATAAAAAAATGAGAAAATAAATCTATGGCAAGGATGGAGGCAGATGGGCTTCTTTTTTAGGTAGGGTGTTCAGGGAACTGCTCTCTACAGAAGTGGAATTTGAATAGGGAAATAAATGAAGTATTCAAATAAACCATGCATATGTCTAGTTAAAGTGTGCTAGGCAGAGGAGGAGTCAGTGCAGAGCTCTGGGACAGAAGCTTTATTTACTTATTTGAAGAACATACTCAGATAGACGTTTTAATAAAAATGCTGTGGATACTATGTGGAGAACAGGCTGTGGGGAGACAAGAGCGTAGCAGAAATACCGGCTGGGAGGTTACTGTGGGACTCCAGGAAAGAGGTTATGAAATCTTGACCTAGAATGGTAGCAAGGAAGTAGGCAGTGATTGGATTTGCAATCTGCTTTAAAGACAGAAGTGACACACTTTTGATTACAAACTGGATAAAAGGTGTGAGGACAAAAAAAAAGAATAACTTTGAGGTTTGTATTCTGGAAAACTGTCAGTGATGGTGCCACATACATACAAGGATGAGAAAATCTGGAAAGGAATCTGAAAAGGAAGGGAAATAAGGAGTTCATTATATTCTACATAACTTTTAGAAATCCAAGGGGAGATGTTAAATAGCCATTTAGCTATAGGATCCTGGAGTTCAGTAGAGGGATTAGGATTAGTGTGTAAATTTGGTAATCATCAACATATAAATGATCACTAAAATCACAGGATTAGAAGAGAGTACCTAGGCAATGACAAAGTGGAATCTCTGATTAAAAGTTAAACAAAACAAAAACCTTAACCGGGCAGTGGGAGGCATTATATAGGGATGAATGACACAATGTATTAGTAGATAGGGTCTTCACCTATGGTATCCAAAACACTTGGCCATTAAATATACAAAGCAAAAATGAGTGAAAATGCAATGAGAATTTGATAAAAATCTAATTGTAGCAGAAGATTTTTATAAAGAACCATATTACTAAAATGGATTTGAGAATATTTTTTATTTTCCACTTCTTCAAACACAGCCCTTTCTATACCATCCTACCCAGATGGTTGTCTATTTTAAACCATAGTCAACGTCAGAGCTTTTATAGTACATTTTTATTATTATAAAAGCATTTTCCTACCCTCAAGCAACCAAACTTATGCTGAATTCATACATCTTTCTTTTTAAAACATCATAAACTCGATTTTTCTCTTAAAATTCTTCATTTTTTATTCTTTTTTCTTTATTAGTGCCTTTTCTATTACCTAACTCCTGAAATTGTGTAGACATTTTTACATTTCAGCTGAGTATAGAGTCCTTATAATGATTGTGATGCATTGCTTTTCTTCTCATGATTTCATATTAGTACATTGTCTAAATTATTTCATCATATATGATGAAATAGCCTTTTTCTTGTCCATGATCTTTCCCAGGATATTTTAAAGTATTTTGATTCAGAGTGTGTCAAGATACTTATTTTAGCAATGTCTTCTTTTTCTACATGCATTGCTTAAACTGATAATATCTCCTACCCAGGTTAATATACCAGGGTTACATTATCTTCCACTAACATCTTGCTTTGCAGATATTATATAGAATATTTCTTATTTTCCCTAATAATCCAGGTTCATTGGGAAACTTAATACTCTTTTTATAGAGCCTGTCTGTTAGCCCATTGAATTACATTTATTATAGGTCTTTGTTAGGTCTTTATGTATAAGTTTTGGGTATTTATTTTTAGGTTCCTGGTTTGCTAGCAAATTGATTTTAGGATGTTCTAAATATCTCATTAGAATTTCATATGAGCTTGTTCCCTCTAGTGTGCCTACTGTGAAGGTGGAAAACCACTTTCAGTTCTCTGCTTTATAATTGTCTTTAATATTGACAATTGAGAGTACTCGGTCTTCTTTTCTACAAGCCAAATATTCCCCAAATGCTTTAACTGTTCTCCCCAGGATTTTTTTGTTTGTTTGTTTGCCTTTCTCTAAATTTTTCCTGTTTTATGATTATAAATTCAAATAGGGCCCAGTGCTGAATAACCGCAAAGATCCAGCTCATTTATATAAAAGCATTTTGTAATTTATAAAGTGCTATTCTATTCAAACATGAAGTAGTATTTTTATTGCCTCAATTTAGGGGAAATATTTTTAGTTTAAAAAAATGATTGTTCTTAGGTTTTATTTTTCACAGAGGCATATTTATATACAGCTATCTAGAGTGTCATTAGGTAGAAAACAAAAAAAAAAGTCATTAGATTTGAAGATATCTTGGTGTACCTCTTTCTTGCTGTGTGACTTTAGTTGAATAACAGGCTTCCTGAGCCTCAATCTACTCATTTGTCAGACAGAGAGAGAAGAATATTATATAAACTTCAACAATAGGATTTGAGGCAGCTTTTAAAATAGACATGAAATTGGATTATTATAACAGAAGCAGGAAAAACTACAAGTCAACAGAGTAGGGATTAAGTATAAACATTGTATAAATATTATGAAAAGCTTCCAGGCCACACAGTGGAGGGCAGGTATGCAATTTTACTTAGCTCTCATTAGAGAGAGTAAATACATAGTTAGAGAAAAAACACATGTTTCTCAATGAAATTAATATTTTCCCTCTTGCAGAAGTCAGGAATTTCATTATGTAGGCAAAATAATACAGAAATGTTATATATAATAATACAATTTTTAATAAAAATTTTTATAATGTGCAAATAGCGTTGGCTCCCTGCCTATTGCCTTAGAGTTTAGCTTGCATTATCTCTTTTAATTCCTGTAATAGCTCTATGACACTGAGATACTTATTATCTCTTGTCTATAGAGGAGACAAATAAGGTCAGAGGGAGTTAAGTGAGTTTTTAAGTAAGTTGGACATCAGAAATGAGCCTGGGTTTCTCTGACCATGCTCTGCCTTCTTTTTCATGCATTGAAGCCTTATCAGTAGTTTGAAAGCAATTCTTTTTTCAAGGGATGACATGTTGTGGTAAAATTATGGTGTTTTCCAAGATTCAACTTTATCCTAGGAGATCCGTTAGAAAACGTAGAGCAGTGGAAGAATAATTTACACTTTCATTTAACTTTTCCTAAAGTCATTCTCTTTCCAGACCTTTGGTAAGAGTTAGAGAGAAAGTTTTCAAGGCTCTTCCTGCTCTCAGTGGCCTGACTTCTCCATCTGCCTAGATGCTCATAGAGGTAGATGGATTTTAAGATCATCTAGAAGCTGATAACTGCAGCAGTCCAAAACAACGTTGTTGATTCTTCTGTCTTTCCAGACAACTTTTTTCATCTAACTTCTCTGTCAGTTACTCCATTATTCACCCTATCCCTTAAAAGAAGTGAAAAAACTTGGCATATTTGGACTCCTCCCCTTTCTTCACACTGAGTATTCAATCCATTGACAAGCCCTATTGGCTCTACCTCCCAAATCTTTCCATCCAGCTCTGCACTGTCACTACTCCTTTTATGCCCCATTATCTTGCCTGGATGATCTGGTCTGTCTGCATCATATTGCTCCCTTATAATGCTTACCTCTCTGACCCCAACTTATATTGTACTTTCTCTCCTTCAATAGGCTTCCTCACCACAGCTTTCTTTTTGTTCCTTGATGATATTATGATGATTCCTGATGTGTGGGTTTTGAACTAAGTGTTTCCGATTCCTTGTGTGTTCTTTACTTAGCTTTTCTCCTCCTTTAGGTCTTGGCTTATATGTCAAATACTTTAAAAAGTCTTTCTTGACAACTCAGTTCAGGGTCTTAAAAATATTGCTACACCATCTACCACCAACTGCTCTGTAATAAATGTTTTCTGTTATCTTCAATCATTTGCTTGTATCACAATTTTTTCTTTTGCTAATATAAAATATGTTCTGGAAATGAAACTGAGTTTTTATCGTACATGTGAGGCAAAATATTTCATTGAAGATGGAAAGAAAGAGAAAGAAAAAATGAAACAGTGAAACTGTGATTTTACTTTAAGTTCAATTTCATCCAAAGTGATTAACCGTGAAGGCCAATTAATGAACGGTATTATTCTTTTCATACTAGCCATGTTTTGAACCTTGTGACAAATATTTAAAACAGGGATCAAAACTTTAGAGATCTACATTTCTAATGGGTAAAGACAGGTGGTAGTAAAAAGAGTGATATTAAGTGAGTTCTTTTACATTACATAAGTGGAAGAAAGACACTGTAGACAAATTTTTCACTTAGGAAAGGCAACATAGCTTGGTTAAATTAAATCTTATTTGGAACATTTGTCTTAGTTAATTAGTAGCTTAATAACTATTAGTGGTTTAGTTCACTAGGTTTTAAATGTGGTTTCCTTTTAATACCGAGAAGGACTTAGAATACAGCCCCTGAATAAACAAAGTACTTGTAGGTAACTGGCTCTCTTCCTATTTGATTTATCTCAAAAATGAAGATATGTCTAATTTCAAAGATTTCACAGAGAAGGCTTATTTAACTTCCATAAAGTTGGGAGTAATTGATGAAAAGCTTTATTGTATTTCTAGGGCGTCCTCTTATGAGTAGAGTGAATCTTGGTCAAGATTTTTACCCTTACGGCCCTAAGATGCTGCTTCTTTAGAGAAACGAGTGGAACTAGATCAAACAGTCGTTCCCAACCAGTAAGCTGTGGTTCCATAGCTTGCTCCATACCTTTCATCAGTGTTATCATGGCTTTGTTATTCTATGACATTGATAATTGCTAAGAATGAGGATAAAGACAATTAGAATAATGACTGTTAAATGGTATTTTTAGTTGAATGAGTCTCATGGAGTGAAAAAGTATAGAGAATAGTATATTTATTGTACATGTTGGATTTAAAGAAATTTATCTTTTGCTTAATTTTTTTGTCATGTATTTTGGAAAAGAATACAGAATAAAAGCTTTTATTGAATGGTAGCATCTTAATTGCAATATTATTGCCTACCTTAATCTCCTTGAGTTTAAAGAATCTGATATGCTAAGTTTCTTACAAATTTTCTAAAAATTAAAGTCATAGGAGCAATGTCCATTAGGTTAATGCTAACACAGACTATGTTTTCCAGTAACTTTCTTTAGTTTAGAATGTGTCATTGACCTTCTGACACTGCTCTTTGAACAAATATCATTGATCAGGAAAACAGTTGTAATTTGCAGTAATTTTCTTTTTGGTCTAAGAGGACATTCTGTATAGATACTGATGTATTTGATGTATTTGATACTAGCTTATAAGCAATTAAATATACCATTGGTAGAAAGGTTAGCTGAATGCTCAAATGAACTGCTCAGCTTCCTTTCAACAGTGTTGTTACTCACATATGGTTATGTTTGTATATTACAGAATTATCTGTGAATATTATACTCCATGAAATGGATATAAGTTCATTAACCATCTCTTAGAAGGGAGAAATTTTTCAGTCGATTTTAAGCAGAGATTATTATGAAACTGAAAGGGCTATCATTATGACAAAGTTTCTCTGTTGATGAACATGATATTTTAATATTACACGTTAAGAATTGAATTCAAATAAGTAGTTACATAAAAATAAGAGTCAGTTTTACTGTGAGAGTAATTCTCATTGCTTACAATGTGAAGAGACATGTTAAGCTGTACTTTCTCTTTTATTTTTAATGGTAATTTGGACCATTTCTGATAGAATAAAACAAAGCTTATTTTGTGCCTCATTTAATTTCCAGAAAATGTTGACTAGAGACCACTTGGTGTTGTTATCTGGCAGCAGCTAGCAAGATATTCTTGTGGAAATGCAATAAATGTGTACACATCAGTTTAAATTAGCTGATATTTATATTTTCCTATTTCATATTTCACATGTGCAAGGACATTTAAATTGAGTGTTCATCTTACTAACTTCTTGATAGTAAAGAAGATGGGATGTATACTTATTTTATTTTTATCAACTCTGTGAACATATCTTTAAACATATAATGGAAATTAATAGTGTGTAAGCTAATATTTCTATGTTATTTCTTGCATATATACGTTACTTTTAAGCACTGAATGAGATACGTAAAATAAATTTAAGCAAAAAGAAAAGTAGGTTGTAGGGAATAAAGGGCTCACAACATAGAAAACCCTTTTAGACTGAATTTAGTAGCATTTCTGTATCTATTATTTGCTCTGGTCAGAGCTATAAACTCACTTGGGTGATTTTCATGGGCAGTCTTAAAGTGATTTTCAGCCTGAGACTAATAGTTTAGTGTAAATATATTTGCTGTTTGGGGCAGTAGGAACCACTCACAATATCAGTAGATACTGATTTATTGATGACCTCAAATACTACCCAAATGATTTCATTCTCTTGCTTAAAATTCTTCATTTGTGCTGTTAGAGTCTTCAGGGTAATGCAAATATCTTAGTGTTGTAATATGAAATAATTTATAATTTGTCCCTGCTTTCTTCACTGGCCTCATCTACTCATATTTGCCCTACTCGAAATGTTTTTGTTTATGGTCATATTACACCAGAGTAATGCATTTTACACTTTAATTTTTAATGAAAAATTTTATTATATCTTCTTTATAACCAGTAGAATTTGTTTTTAACTGGTCATGATGTTGAAACTTTTCCTATCAAGAATACCCTTTTTTTAAAGTAAACTAATGAGAGGAAGATGAAATATAAATTCAAAGGAAAGCATAACAGGCATTATGCTTGTTTGTTTTTGAAAGTTAAGCCTTAAAAAAAGGAAAAAGGGAAACATAATTCTCAGAACGATTGACCTTTTGTATTATTGTATTACTGGGAAGGCAGTAAAGGTATATTTAGAAAGGGATTTCTGATATCACAATGGGCTTCAGAAAACCAGTGTAAGTTCTTTCTAATAGTAAAGTCAGAAAAGTTTATATGAAGAAATGTTTACACGTGCATGGAGGCTATGAACATGCATGTGGACATGTGATACATACCTATAGACCCACACATACACTCCATAGGTACACACACACACACACACGCACACATACACACATACTCTCTTCCTCTCATGCTTTTTGCAAGCTCATTTCTTCTGTAAGCCATCATTAAATGATGTAGTACCTCAGGGATCATTTCTAGGCCCTTTTTTAATTTTATCATTTCTTCCTATATTTTTCTTTTAGGAATATATCTTACATTTTAGTTACATTATCTGTAATTCTATAAATATAGGAGTATGGATAGTGTGTTATGATATGTGTCCATACAACTTAATGTCTAGGGATGGCTAATGAGCTTGTGAAGGACTCTAATCAGGAACCAGTACCAACTATTGCCAGTTTCAAGTGTCAATAGTTCTGTGTCCAAATCCTTTCAAATTAACATAAGATGAATTAGAAATATTTTTCAAGACATGAGGTTGGCAAGAAAATATTGTTTGTCTGCCTCTGCCCTTGTGTAATTGGATTATAAGAACATGGAGAGCACAGTAGCTTAACCCTTTAGGGAACCTTTTCAAACCTGTTTCCATTTAACAGCAACTTCGGTCACCTGATTCCAGAAGCTGGTTATTGAACCTGCCTTTAGTGCATTTTCATACTTTTGTGGTATGAACTGTTTTTTTTTTCCCATGTGTTTGTTCCCATGTATTTTTCGATATGTAATCCTCTTTGATTTTACAAAATAGGGATTAATAACTATTTTATGTGACGGAGTTTCATCTAAGATTTGCTCTCAATCTATAATGTTTAGCTGCAAGGCTGTGGAGGGCAAGGAGAATCAAGCTGAAGCCTCAACTTTTCCTCCTTACATTCGTGGTTACAAATATGCCCCCAAAATAACTTGAAAATGATGACCAAATAAATAGTCTTAGGTCAGTTTCTATGGCTTTCATTACAACTTTTAAATGCAACTGTTTTTGTTACATTTCCTCTTAGATTCCTCAAACTAAATATGTCCAAAAGAAATTTGTATTTCTTCCCAAAATGTCCCCATCTCTGAGATAGCAATTACTGCTCATTCTTTTGAGCAATCCAGATACGTAGGAGGCATTCTTAACACTTCCTGCTTTGTTACAGAATACACAATCAACAAATCCCATAGATTTTACCTCCTAAACACCCTGCAAATCTATCCACTTCTGTACTTCTTAGTCACCACCTTATTTATCTAAATGATCATAACCTCTTTATAGCAACAGCTATATATATATGTGGCTTACCTGTATTCCCTCTGGCTCTATTCCAAACCATTCATCTCATGACAACAAAATGACCTTTGTGATATACAAATATGATTGTGTTACCACATACTTAATACTTGGTAAAATATTCCATGTGTCTTGGGGTATAGGCAAAGCATGTTAATTTGTTCTAAATTTCTTACATGAACAGTATTCTCCCTATGTTTTTATTCTCATCTCACATTTTTGTTTATTTTTTCTCTGCTTCGGAGTCCTGTTGTTGTTGTTTTGTTTTTACTTCCTCCATCATGCTAACCTCCCTTCTACCTAGAATGCTTAACCTTCTCTACCGAATAAAGGCTGAAAGCTTGACATCATTTTTATTTTAAGCATGACTCTTGCATTGAAGTCCGAACCACCTGCTTAGGCCAAATTCCACAATGAACGGAAGTCATAACTCTGGGGCCTCTTCTTTCTGTAGTTGTATACATGTACATTAGTCATTATTTTCTGTCTCTTCCACTAAACTCTAAGTTCCATCAAGGAAGCAGTCATGCTGGTTTTTACAAACCAGCGTCTTTGCCAGTACTAAGTACTGTGCCTGACACTTAGTAGTACTCAATAAACAGGTGAATGGAGAACAAAACCTTTTCAAATGCATATAATCTGCAACAGAGCAAATATAAAAGTGTAAGCACTTATATCTCACATCTTTCAGGAGAGGAAAGTCCTATAAGTTTTCCAAGAAGCAAGAAGTAGTAAATTGAAAGTGTTCTCATTTATTAGTAGAAAGGTAAAGTGATTAAGTACCAGGTTGCCTTTATTTACTGTCTTATATGATTTTGTTCTAAAAACAAGAAAATAATTTTATAATAGCTTTTCCGTCGTTGATACAGCAGAACTGTTCCTTTTCCCAATAAGCATTTAACTGCTTAATGTTGGAGTTTCATAGAATGGGAGTTTCCAGACAAAAGTGATGAATTTTCTTGATTATTGACCGTACTATGTGATTGCCTTTGACCATAATGCTTTTGTCTCCTTATTATCACCTGGTTTGATCTACTTTAATCATCCTTCTTATTCCATTGTTTTGTCTCTTTGTCTACTTCCTTCACAATTCACAGTGGGAAATACATTTTACGTTAAGGCACAGTACATATTTCTTAATAAATGTTTATGAATGGATATGAATAGATACTTTGTACAGCATATGACCTAAGGATTCAACACACTACATGATTAAAAGCTCCAACTTTCCTACTAATAACAGAACCCTCCCACTTTAATTTGTATACATAATAGTAATAACCCACAGGCTGAGTCTATAAAAAATCTACAAAGACTGTTTAGCAGATGCTTTTATTTTTTTAAATAATTAATGATGAAAGAAGATAAAATGTAATAAATCGTAATTTAACATAATTTTGATTAAAGAAGTACATTCTATAGGACTGGCAATGGACAATGTGGACAATATTGAAATATTTAATATAAGAAAGAACACTTAGCACTCTGTTTGGTACAGCCTTAGATAATTTCTGTCTTATACCTTGGTGATTCTTCTTTCATTAGGTGAAAGGAAAAAAAGGAAAAAAAAAAGTAGATTTAAAAATATATAAATTAAGATAGCTATTCAAAATGGAGGAATATTTTGTTAAAATGAGACTTAAGAAGTGAATACTTTTTAAATATATATATTTTTTTATTTCTAAGGGTAATCTGAAATGAAAGGCCAGTTATGATATATGCCATGAATCTAGATACTGCAAAATGGGGCCTAATACTTTTCAGTTAATGTGGTTAAGATGTTTCATAGGTGTTTAGTTTCTTTAACTAAAATTATTCTTAATAAGATTTAACACTATTTCAGTTAACAAAAAGGTGGAATGTTAATTTTTTTAATGAGTTATAGTTTTGAGTCTTCCTTTCCATGTGGCATGCTCAATTTGGTGAGCCACATTTCAAAATAATTGCAGTACTTAGGAAAAAAATCTGTCTTCTCCCAGCTTCTTTCTGAGCAGGATGAGGGAGGTTCTGTGCTTATCTAGTACTTTGTTTGGCTGCTGTGGGTCTGTATGTATAGACTGTACTTTGTCAGAAGTTCTCAAGGTTCAGATTTGTAGGAACTCAGTAAAAGAGATGCTTAGTGAGGCATACTGATTTTTTTGGATCTGTGGAAGGAATGGTAGGTCATGCCAAAATGCATACTTACGGGTTTTTAAGTAGAATCAAATTGAGATGAAGGGTAAAGATGGAGAATTTTTAAAATGTTGTATTTTAAGTTATATATTTTGGCATCCATGAAAAAACAAAAAAAAATTAGGGACTGACAGTTTCATTATTAAATTCCTTTATGGAACAGTTACTCCAGGGCTGTGTAAACCACATCATAGACAAAGATAAAAGTTACCCAAGTCATTTTATGATTAAGGTAAACTGTGATTCTAAAATACTAAGACAAAGCACAAACTATAGGCTCACATTCTCAAGGTTTATTCGATAAAACCCTAACTCTTTGAAATATTCTGTATAAACCAAAATATTTGGCAAATTTATTTGGTAAATCCTATAAAGTTAATCAATTCTCAGAGATACAGAATAAATATTAGTGCAATAAAAAAATCTGAAATGTCGTTTGATAAAAAACTATGCTTAACCCAGAATTGCCAAATGTATTTGACTGCAGAATCTTGTATCTGCTTAATATTTACTGCCAAATTGGATTTTCAAGGAACATATACATACAATGAAATACAGAACTGAAGACAAAGTTCACTTTAAAATGATGGGTTTAAAAATCCTGTGGTAATAAATTGCCAGGATAAAATCGTAAGTGCGTTTAAATTAAAAATTAAAACCAAACAAAATATTAAACAAATAAAAAGACACTAAACATTACCTCAAGGGTAGACAGGGGTAGGATAATATAAGACTTTCTTTGTATCCTTATTGAATGTCTTTAGTTTATTTTACTTTACATTCTGGGATACATGTGCAGAATGTGCAGGTTTGTTACATAGGTATACATGTGCCATGGTGGTTTGCTGCACCTATCAACCCATCATCTAGGTTTTAAGCCCCGCATGCATTAGGTATTTGTCGTAATGCGCTCCCTCCGCTTGCCCCACACCTGCCGACAGGCCTTGGTGTGTGATATTCCCTTCCCAGTGTCCATGTCTTATTATATGTCTTTTAATAACAAGTCCATATTACTATTGTTTTGGAACTGAAAAGATTAGAACTGTAAACAGGTTCAAGTAGGATGTAAACCAAGGAGTGTAAGAAATGGCTTGCTACAGGTATATATTAATAAAATACAAAATGCAAATGGATGGAGGATATCTAATAGGAATGTTAAATTCAGCATGCCCAAAAGGGAAATATTTTCATACCTTCTACCTGCAAAATTTTCTGTAGTATTTCTTACTTTATGTCATTATTAACCATTGCCTTTATCCCCTACTATCTGTAGGTCATATTTGGAAAATCAATAACTATTGGTTGAAAACCACATAAAACAATATACTTGTCAAGGGGCATATTTGTTTCACATTGTTTTAGTCATATATTCAATCTTCTATTCATATAATTCTGGAATTATTAAAGTTTGTGAAATTTCCCAGGAAATTTCTGTATTTTTCTGTTGTACATTGGTTGTAATCAAGTTCTGAAAACTGTTTAAGGACAAATTTAGCCATTTGTCATTTTGTTCTATAGTATGCATAATTTAAACATGTATTTACCTGAGTTTTAGAAAAAAATACTAGAATACCAGCCTATAAAATTCTTAAAGGATTTTTATTCTGCGACAGTGTTCTTTAAAACAGATATTAACCTTAGTGGACATTCATATAAAACTAAATCACAGTAAGGCAGAAATTACTATGTGAATTAGTTTTGAAAGCCCAAGTCCAGTTTAAGCTCAATATTGTGAATATTGACCACAATTATGCAAAAAGATAAATATAACAATCCTGAATGGCAGGATTTATCTGCTTCCTAAAGTGCATAAACTTTAAAAAAATAGATATACTTAACATTCACAAAATATAAAATCCGTTAAGTCACATAAAATTAAATATCCATTTAAATCTTAATAGTGAGTATGAATATATGTTTTAAGTAATATAAAAAGAGAAAATTCTATTGAATTTTTTTTCAAAATATTACTATTTTAAAATTTAGGTGTTAAATGTTAACATATCATGATATTAGTTACATAACTTAATGAATTGTATAAATATATACATATGGGATATACAGATACACTGTCTTTTATATAATCACAAATGAAATCCTTTCATTCAATTAATCTTAGTGATAAGTAATCCTTTAAAACAAGTCACTAGCCTGATGTTGACATACTGGCACTGAAATAGTGCTTAATCTTTTTTCCCTTACTGCTTTTCCAAGAATTCGTTGTCAGTTTCTGTAAATGATGGCAGTCAACCCTCCAAAGGTCAACTAATCTCAACATGACTATTCTTTGCAAATAGTTAAAGATTATGGGTTTACTTTGCAAATTGCCTAACTCTTCTTTTTTGGAGCCTTCTATGATCGCCCATATTTCCACTTCCATAACCCTTGGGACTTGCAGCATTGAGAAAGGACAAGATTATAGCTACTCATTAATCCATGGGTGATGTCTGCTGCTAATAAACTTGTTAGTGAATCCTGAGGAAAGAGGGATAAACACTATTTTCTTATCACCACTTTCTCTCTCTATAATCCCTGACTCTATGGTTAGCAGTAATATTTTATTTTTTTGTAAAACAGAAACAAAAGCTTTATAAGACTTTTGTGTATATATTTGATTCATTTTTATTATTCTATTTCTCTCATTCTGGGACTATAAATAAATAACAAAATTACTACTGAATTCACTGAACATTATTCTATCCCAGACATTTCACAGAGCATTAGCTCATTTATTTCTCATTATAGCCAATGAGAAGTTAATATTATTATTAATATATTTGCTTTTCATTTGAGGAGCATGAAGTTTGAGTAACTTACCTAGGTTACCACTCAGCAAGTAAAAAATATTTATTAATTTATGATATTATTAGTAATAGTAAAGTGAGGTCATAATCATTCACTTTAGATTCTAGAGGCTCTTTTTCTTACCAGACTGGGTGAAAGACCTTTGTCCTATTGATACCTGCATCTGTAACATCCAGTACAATGCTTGGCTAGTAAACCATTAATAAATTTATTTGTATGAATAAATGTGACTAACTTTTATAATGTTAGGTAGCTTTTTTTCCATTATGAAATACTTAAGTAAAATTTTATAGCACCTGTTAGTGTATATAAATGATTTTATTATTATTTAAAATTTATAGCTATTTTTGCAATAGAGAAATTATAATAAAAAGATATTCATTTGCAATTTTTCATTTGAAAGTAAATGACTATAAATGAATTGGAGTAACTTTGATATATATTAACTAAGCAAAAATTATAAATAGAACATGGTGTGATATTGGTTTATTTTTTATATTTTATATTGCAATAAATTTTTTAATTTAAAATGTTTAGGCAGGGGATATAGGATAATAAACAAAAAATGTGTTACAATTAGATAACTACCAAAACCAAGTATTTTAAGAAAGCTTATATATATATATATATATAGTTCCCAGTCACAAAACAATATTAAATTTGATTACTAGAAAATATAAACACACCAAAATATTTACTAAAATCCACCAACTATGGTTATTTATGCTTTAATGAGACATTATTAAATTCTTTTGCCACTTTTAATTTAATATATAATTTAAATTTTTTAACTTGGTTTTAACTGACTGAAAAGATGCATTTATTTTATGATAAGGCAAAATGGAATATTATGCTTATGAATATGCTGTATTTGAGTACATTTTGTATTTAATTTATCAGAAAATCTCTGCCTATCATTAAAATTATTTCTGGGTATAGACACAAAATAAGAACTCACCAAAATTCATTAATTATGATGAAAGAGAGGAGACAGTTTTCATTTAATAATAGCTCCAAAGACATGTGTGAATGAAACAAGATAACAATCTATATTATAATGCCTGATTATCACTGTATTGCTTCAAAGCTTTATGTAGCATGTCTTAGGAGTCGCAGATCTAGGTAAAATAACTAATATGTATTAGTGAAATATTAACATTTGTGCATAATGCAAATCCAGTAAGTTTTCAACTCTAAAACTGTCTTTGCCTTAATTCCTATATAAGTAACAATCAACTGTCTGTGTATCTACCTGTCCTGAAGGCACACTTTCTTCTCTTCCTTCCTACAATTAGCTGAATTACTTTTTGAAGAGATAGTTTATATATAAGGATATATTTTACTTGAATGATTACCACAGAGCAGTAAAATAAGTCTTTATATTTATTATCTTTGAAACTTCTCCAGTTGTGTTGCCGGTAACCAAAATAATATGCAATTAAACAGTGTTTTCCACATGTTGTATATAGGTACTCTATAATGGGTATCAGAAAATGATGCTATGACTATATAATGTGAATCAGAACAGTCTATTCTCTGTTTTTAAATCAAACTTCTCCACGTCTTGGTATCATTTTGTAAAATAAAAACTCAGAAGAAAGCCAGGTGCGGTGGCTCACGCTTGTAATCCCAGCACTTTGGGAGGCCGAGGCAGGCGGATCACGAGGTCAGGAGATCGAGACCACGCGAGACCACGGTGAAACCCCGTCTCTACTAAAAATACAAAAAAATTAGGCGGGCGTGGTGGCGGGCGCCTGTAGTCCCAGCTACTCGGAGAGGCTGAGGCAGGAGAATGGCGTGAACCTGGGAGGCGGAGCTTGCAGTGAGCCGAGATCGTGCCACTGCACTCCAGCCTTGGTGACAGAGCAAGACTCCGTTTCAAAAAAAAAAACTCGGAAGAAGTAATTTTAAAAATACTTTTTAAATGAAATTTTTAGGATTTTATGAGGCTTGAAGACAGCTTTTTCTTAAATAGTGTGAACATTCTACCTTTAGGATGTGATAAGCTAGTGCAAATTACTACAAAATTCCCCTCTAAACAATTTCAACTCTTTGAGGAGGTGACTTTTTACATAAAAACAAGATAGCAAAAAGGGAAGCAGTTGCAAAACTTAATGTGAAAGTGACAATGGAGTCCAGATTGTATACCTATTACAGGCAATTCTGTCTCTAATATTGAGTAATTTGTTTCTTCCATAAAACATAGCCTAGACAGTTGTCTGAATGCTTTAGTATGTACTAAACTGATTGACTGAACTTTATATTAGAGTATGCAGTATTCACTGTGACATAATAGGATTATGAGTCAAGCATTTGATTTGTAAGTCAACATGGTAGCAAAGTTAATCATAAAAACTTTTGAAATATGTTATCGACATAGACATTTCAGAATGAAATGTGATTAAAATAAATATATCTTATATGGAATATGCAATTTGTTTTATGAAAGACAAGTTTTTAGTTTATTACTTACTTGTACATTATTTATGTAGAATGAATTTCAATAAGTAAATCAAATGCATTTCAAATTCTCCAATTTTTCATTTATTATATTTAAATATTACTACCTGAAACAAAGGCTGGAGTTATAAATTCTAGTTACTAGGAAAAGTAAAGCCTATTTTACTTGCTTTTAGTACTTGACTATTTCAAATGATATTATGTTAAGTAAACAGTCCAAATACTGAAGGTAAGATAAATGAGACAAAAGTTTAAGAAAGAAACAAATTAGATCCAGATGCTGTAGTCCATATTGATATGTGTGTGTGTGTGTGTGTGTGTATATATATATATATATATATATATATATATATATATATAGTATCTATTGCTAAATAACAAAGCACCCCTAAACTTAGTGGCTTAAAATAGCCATTTGGTTATTTCTCAAAATTCTGTGGTTGATTTCCAGGGCAGATTTTCTGCCAGTCTCATCTGTAATTACTCTTTCAACTTCAGTAATCTGATGGCCTGAGGAGAAATGGAGGATGTAAGATGGCCCTACTATCATGTCTGGCAATTGGAAGAGAACCAAGTAGGACATCTTAGTTCTCTTCCACATGGCCTCTCATCCTCTAGTAGACCGTACCACCATCTTCACAGTGTGGTGGTCTCAGGGTATCAAGAAAATGAGAAAAAGGAGCTGCAATGTCTCTTAAGGCTTAGCATCTGTAACCACATAATGTCACTTCTGTCATATTTATTGGTCAAAGCAAGTCATTAGTCCAGTTCAGATTCAAGGACCTGAAGACATAGACTTCATATCTTGATGGGTGGTACAGGAATATTATATTGCAAAAGAAGGGTTTGTTGAACATATGAAGACTTGATTTGTTGGCAGCTATTATAATAATCTATCAAACTACAGTTTATAGAGGTTTCTTTAAACAGTGAGAATCCCGCAGCTTTTTGAACCAGAGGTTGAGCTGTGTTTAAAGAATATGAGTACTGCCCTTATGAGTACATTATGTTAAAAGGACCATCAAAAGACCTGGAAGCACAGTAGGAGACTTTTCTGGTAGTTTAGGTCTAGAAAATATATATTTGAATTAGGAAATATAAATTTTAACTATAATCAGAGATTGGCTTTTAATGCAGACTCAAGCAACATTAAGCACTCAATATTTGAATCATTAAAAATATATGTTATCTTCCTTTCTTCTCTGTTTTCTAGTGAAGTATAAAGAAGTTAAGCAAAAATTGTTTACACTCTCAAACATATGTTATTTTAAATAAAATTTTAAAACTTGACTTCACAGAACTATTATACAGTTCCATTTTTGGTAATACTAGACTACATCTGAATATTCGCGTAATTAGTTTGGCAATATTCCATAGGGGCAGCTGAGCCAATAAACTGTTATGAATCAACTCATTGGTTTAAGTATGCTTACAGTCTGGCAGCTCACACAAAATTTGTAAGCATAAAACGAGGGCGATTTTGCTGGGCCATTTTGGAGACCTGAAGTGAAAAAAGTGAAAAAAGAAAAAGGAAAAAAGCAAACTCACACAACTGTTGTAAACAATTAAAATGATCATCCTTTCCCTCTTCTGTCTCTTGATCCATCTACCTAAGTACCTACCCAGCTACCTAACCATTCATAAGCTTATTCTTGACTGTTCCAAAAAATATATATGCATAAAGACAATAGAATATGTATGCTACATGACTTAGACAAATAAGGAGATTATCTTTAAAGGCCAGAAAAGGAACTTCTGGAAAGTAAACATTGAATATTTATTTCTTCATGGTTGTCATAATTGAGCCATGTGCTTGTTGTGCCCAGAAGCCATAGTGAGTGTTCAGAAATATACACTGATTTTTAAAATAGCTTTATAGGGATATAATATATGTGTCATAAAATTTACTCATTTTAAGTGTAAATTCAATAATTTTCTCATGTATATTCAAAGTTATATGCATAAAGAGATATATACCATCACCTCAATTCAGTTTTAGAACATTTTCACCACCACATTCCCAACAATCAGTCCCAGGCAACCACTAATTTGCTGGCTCTTCTCTGGATATTTCATATAAACAGAATCATACAACATGTGGTCTTTTATATCTGACTTCTTTCACTCAACACGTTTTTGCAGTTTATCCAGAAGTTGGCTTCTTTTAATTTTTATTTATTTATTTATTTATTTACTGAGTAGTATTACATGATTATATTAGTCTATGCTGCTACAACAAAATTCCTGAGGCTGGGTAATATATAAACAATAGAAATTCCCTTCTCACAATCCTGAAGGATGTGAAGGCCAAGATCAAGATGCTGGAAATTGAACATCTGTTGAGTGCCTTCTCTCTGCTTTCAAGATGGGGCCTTACTGTTGCATCCTCCCAAGGCAGAAGGGCAAAAACGGCCTAGCTGGTTCTGACCCACAATTTTATAAGTTTGCTAATTCCATTCATGAGTGCTCTACCCTCATGACTTTTAATCACCTCCTAAAGGCCCCACTTCTTAATAATGTTGCCTTGTGGGGTTTAAGTGTCAGTGTGAATTTTGGAGGGGACACAAACATTCACACCATAGCCTTCTGCTCCTGGCCCATCAAAATGCATGTCCTGCTCACATACAAAATACATTTTATTTCATCCCAGTAGCCCCTAAAGTCTTAAGTTGTTCCAACACCAACTCTAAGTCCAAAGTCTCATCTAAATATCACTTAAATTAGATATGGGTGAGACTCAAGGCATGATTCATCCTGAGGCAAATTACTCTTCAGCTGTGAGCCTGTGAAATTAAACAAGTTTTTTGCTTCCAAAATACAATGGTGAGACAGGCATGGGATAGATATTCTTATTCCAAAGGGGAGAAATAGGCAAGAAGAAATGGGTAATAGGTCCCAATTAAGTTTGAAATCCAACAAGGAAAAAACATTAAATCCTGAGGTTTGAGAATAATTTTTGACTCCGTGTCTTGACTTCTGGTCACACTGGGGAGGAGTTGGCCCCGACCAGGCCATGAGAAGCCCCATCTTCTAAGCTTTGTTTGGCAAAGACCACACAGCAGCACTTATAGAGTTGGGGTCTAGCATCTCCAGCTCTCCCACACTGGCATTTCATGCTGGTGACTACAGCTATGGGATTTCAGGGATGGCTCCACCCCTATGGCTCCACCAGGCATTGCTCTAGTGGGGACTTTCTGTGCTGCCATACCCCGGTGGTAGTTCTCTTTCTTGGCCCCAAGGCTCTCCAAGGCATCCTTCGAAATCTAGAGGAAAAGTCACCATGCCTTCACAGCTTGTGCTCTTTGCGCACCTGCAAAATTAGCACCACATGGATGCCACCGAGGTTTACCACCTCTGACTTCATAGCAGCATCCTGAGTCACTCCTGCACCTGCTTGACCAGCACTTGGGGTGGCCAAAGAGCACTGCACCAGAATGAAGAAAGCTGACTCTTGAGGCCCCAAACATGCCCTGGTTTCATCTGTTGAAACTGTTCTGCCCTCAAAGCTTTCACACTCAGGTCCTGTGATGAGGGTGACAGTTTGGAAGAGCTCCGAAATGCCTTCGGGATTATTCTTCCATAGTCTTGATGAAGACCACCTGGCTTCCTTTTATCTTACAAGAGTCTCCTTATCACATGGTTGCTTGGACAAACTGTTGGTGTGTTCTCTGGAGCACAATTTTTATTTACAATCTGACCAGGCTGAGTATTTTCCAGATTTTTAGGTTTTGCTTCCGTTTTGGTTATAAATTTCATTTTTAATCCATTTCTCTCTTCTGACATTTTACTAAAAGCAGTCAAGAAACACAATACATCGCCCTGAACACTTTGTTTAGAGATTTCTTCTGCTACATATTCTAGTTCACCACCTTTAAGTTGTGCCTTCCACAAAATATTAGAACACAGACATAATTACCAAGTTTTCCCACTTTGTGCTAAGGATGCCTTTTCCTCCAGTTTCCAATTAGATAGTCTTCATTTCTGTCTAAGAACTCATCAGAAAGGCCTTTACTGTCGGTATTTCCCCCAATATTCTGGTCATGACTGTTTAAATAATCTATAAGAAGAGTTAGGCTCTCTCTACTCTCCTCTTCTGAGCCTTCATCAAAATTGCCCTTAAACACTGAAAATCTAGGCTTTTTTCTGGCATGTACCCTAAAACTTTTCCTGCCTCTACCCATTACCCAATTCCAAAGCTGCTTCCACATTTTTAGGTATTTGTTATAGCAACACCCTGTTTCTCAGTGTCAATTTCTGTGTTAGTTCATTTGTGCTGCTGTAACAAAATACTTGAGACTGGGTAATTTATGAACAACAGAAACATATTTCTCACAGTTCTAGAAGGGGAGTTCATGATCAAGGGCTCACAGATTTGGTATCTGGTGAGAGCCTTCTCTCTCACCAAGATGACGCATTGTGGCTGTGTCTTCACATGGCAGAAGGCATAAGAGCAAAAAGAGGGCTATCTAGTTCCCTCCAACACTTTTATAAGATTGCTAATTCCATTATTGAGAGCTCCAGATTTAATCACCACCTAAAGCCCACCTCTTAATAATGTTGCATTCTGAATTTAAGTTTCAACATGAAATTTGGAGGGGACACGAGCATTCAAACCATAGCAATTATACACTGATTGCTGTGTTGCAAATCTTACATCTTCCTCCAACATTGCACAACATATTTTATTATTCATAGTCTCACTTTGGTTTTTTTTGCTAATAGCAGCATTATTTCTAATGTTATTTTAACACATTTCTAATTTGAAGACATCTAACAACTCTTACGCTGCTCTCTTACTGTCACCTCATCAATAGCTTTGTACAAATGATTGATTCATTTAAGGACTTGTTTTAAGAATTGTTTTGTGTCTTAGTCCATTTTGTGCTGCCATAATACCTGAAACTGGGTAATTTATAATAAATGGAAATGTATCGGCTTATATTGGGTTTGGAGGCTGGGAATCCAAGATCAAGGTGCTGGCAACTGGTGAGGGCCTTCTTGTTATCTCATAACATTGTAGAAAGGCAAAGAGAGAGAAAGCACACATGAGACAGAGCGAGAGAGAGAGAGAGACAGAGACAGAGACAGAGACGTGAGGGAGCCCATTCCCAGGATACCAACATTAGTTCATTTATGTTGGTGGAGCCCTTATGACCTAAACACCGCTTAATGGTCTCACCTTTTAGTATGGTACAACGGCAATTAAATTTTAGCATGAGTTTTGGAAGGGACAACATTCAAACCATAGCATTTGGCAATTGTTAACTCCTCAAGCCTTTTACTGTCTTTCTCTTCTTCCTAAATTATAAAAAAAGAAAAAGAGTCTCAAAAAAATTATAACAAAAGAAAAAGAAAAGACTTGGTATTTTGGTAGGGATTAGAGGTAGCGATTTCTGGTGTTGATGTTCATTCAATGTCTATGTGTATCACCCATGAAATCGTCTGTTCATTTTGCATGTTACTCAGATATACTGTGTGATATTTTAACTACCATTTTTGGCTATTAATCAAAATAAGATCATGTCTGGTCAATGTAGGACAAGAACTTCCTAATTATATCTTTCTTAGAAAAATATATTGTGAAATATAAGAGGCTGACTATTAAATGGCTTTATGAAATGTGCTTTGGCTTTCAAAAGAATAATGATGAGAAATTATGTGTCCAGTTTGAAAGATTTAATTTTAATGCATATTTGTCTCTTTAGCATTTGTGGGATCCAACATCTGGAACGAATAGGAAAGAAGCTGAATCTCTTTGACTCCCTTTATTTCTGCATTGTGACGTTTTCTACTGTGGGCTTCGGGGATGTCACTCCTGAAACATGGTCCTCCAAGCTTTTTGTCGTTGCTATGATTTGTGTTGCTCTTGTGGTTCTACCCATACAGGTAAACAAAACCATCTTACATTGTATAGAAATGTACAGAGATGTGAAATTGAATCCTCCACATTTAATAAGAAATGGAAAGTGGCTTATTTATCTAACAATAATTTACTAACACACACTATCATTACATTTAATCAATTACATAAATTACTGCAGAAATGTCATTTTACATTTTATTAGAAACACCAAGTTGCTTTTTTTTCCTTCCAGTCATGACTGACAGCACTCATCTTATTTCAATCCTTCAAGATGTTTTTTGTTTTTAAATATAGGGTACTTAATTATAGTAAATATAGAGTAATATAGTTTTTAATTATAGGATGATAAATCAAAGAAATAAATTTGTGAAGGGTTGATTTCTCTTGATTCTTCAAAATAAACCACAAAGTCATACACTGCAATGAAGAAAAATCTATTACTTATGTTTGTCAAATAAAATCTGGGCCAGGTGCAGGGCTCATGCCTATAATACCAGTATTTTGGGAGAGGTTGAGGCAGGTGGATGGCTTGAGCCAAGGAGTTGAAGATGAGCTTGGGCTATAAGGTAAAACCCCATCTCTACAAAAAAAAAAAAAAAAGTCTGAACATGGTATGTAAATATTATGTGGCACTTTGGGGAGTGAGTAGGGAGGTTGCAAAGGGATGGATATATAAATGGAATTAAAAATAAGTAGATGCAATCTCTAACTCTTTCCTATAATAAGCCCTGGCTGCCCATGTGTGGGCAGATCAGAAGCAGGCTATAGGGAAATGCAAATCAAACTTGCATATTCTATTACAAAACTTTGGCCGCAAATGTATCTGAATAGAATACCTACAAAAATGGCCTTCCTTCTCCGATAAATTCATGCATGTCTTTCTTCCTGACATCCCTCCCTTGCACCTCTCACTTTCCTCCGTTAATGGCTGCTGTACAGCTAGAATGTGGCCTTGTGTGTTGTGGTAAGAGTAACTCCTATTGCATGAGATGTGGTTAGAACTTGACAGAGAATGTGAGAAAATAACAATGAGGCTTTTCTCTTTCACTCAGCTCTACTGGACATAAAGCAGAGGTACAAACCTCTTAGTGGCCTGTTATTATGTGATAGCAAAATCATGTTAATATGTTTCCTTAGAGACCTGAAGCCCCGGGAGACATTTGCAGCCTCTGTGGAAATTATATGAAAAGTCTGTTGTTGAAGGGGAACGCTGACAATTACAATCTCAATGAGTTCCATCTAGGAAATTGAAAGTACCTAATAAACAACAGATGTATTGCATTGATTTATTTATTTCCTTACTGTGTTTTTCATTCACATGTGGAAAATATATTACAGTTTGAACAGCTGGCTTATTTGTGGATGGAGAGACAAAAGTCAGGTGGAAACTATAGTCGGCACAGAGCTCAAACTGAAAAGCATGTCGTCCTGTGTGTCAGCTCACTGAAGATTGATTTACTTATGGATTTTTTAAATGAATTCTATGCTCATCCTAGGCTCCAGGTACATTTGGCTTATATTATGTACTATACTGGATCATACCTACTAACATATTGTCAAAGTCAATTAACTGATGGTGCAGCCTGCTTTGTGGAGGATTTTTATTTATACAACCAAATATAGAAGGAGTAAATGAAGAACCACAAATATAACCAGGAACATAGAAAAAAAATGCTGGAGGAATACTCAGTATTTTAAGTTTCCTTCTGTATCTACACTGAAAGACAGATGGAATAATGTTAATGCTACAAAGAAAATTTTTCTTTGAATTAAAAGATTGCTTTTTCTCCCTTGGGTAGAGCATAAATGATATTTTTATGAAACAGTGAATTTTAAGATAAAATATAATAAAACAAGAAAGAAACCATTTCAATATCATCTGCTCAGTTAAATACTGCAGAATTTTACCAAGGATTGCTAATGGAAATGTGAAAGTCTGAGACTTTGACTTTTTTCTTTTGTTACCTGAAGTATAAATAGGTCCTATATGTATAGCAATACATGACCAAAAATTGGACAATAACTAGATGAATTGAGAATACGAATTAAGAAGAAACTTTTTTTTCTGTCTATGCAGATAAAATTCTTGAATATTTCCACTTTCTCCTATGGGCCAAGGCATTAATCTCCTTTCCTGCTTACTGCACTTAGTCTATTGAAGGTCTTGTATTTACTCAACAAATTTTTGTCAAGAAGTTGAATAACTCTAGACTTCAAGACAATGCTTAGTATTTCTAATTATCCTTTCCTTACAAAACATAGAAATATTGATTTGTGAATATTTTGGAGACCTTTATAAATACTAGATTTTTGTGTTTTAAAACACCTAATTTATAATTGATTCTTAAATGATAGAATCGTTTTGTTCTGTCTTAAATGGCAGAATCATTTTGTTCTTATTCTTTTGTTTTCATATGTTAACTTGCATTTTCAATAGCAACTCCATACTTATTTGTTTTTTTAATTATTTATATTTAATTAATTTCAACCTTACTTATTATAACCCATAAAGAAAATTCATTTGTGGGAAAATTTTGATCCCATGGTGTATTAGCCTGCTGTCACACTGCTATAAAGAATTACCTGAGAGACGGTAATGTATAAAGAAAAGAGATTTAATTGGCTTACGGTTCCACAGGCTATACTGAAAACGTGGCTGGGGAGGCCTAAGGAAGCTTATGGTCATGTGTAATGCGAAAGGGAAGCAGATGTGTCTTCACATGGCCAGAGCAGGAGGAAGAGGGGGGTGATACACACTCACTATCAGGAGAACAGCAAGGGGGAAATCTACCACCATGATTCAGTCACCTCCCACCAGGCCCCTCTCTTAACATTTGGAATTACAATTTAACATGAGGTTTGGGCAGGGACACAAATCCAAACCGTATCATATAGTCATTAACTTTATCTAGTATCAATGTAGAGAATTATTTAAATTCCAGAAATTCCTAGTAGATATATTTTACAGCAGTAAAATGGTGAATGTTTACCAGAGAATTATAATTTCTATAGATCATTGGTTTAAACCGTTTCACCACTCAGATGTAATTTTCTCCAAAGGACCATATATTTTGTAATATTTTGATATCATGTTCTTATGATTTACTTTGTCAGTATTTTCAATGTTTTTATGAATCCTTATTCATTCAAATATCCATCAGAAACTGTTCAAAATTATTGTTTCATAATTATATAGCTAAATGATATAAATCACTATCACAATTTTGATCCTAAAAGTAATGAAGTTTGAATTGATACTTAAATGCTTCTGCCTGGTGTTCAATGTATATATTAGGATCAGTCTGTAGATAAAACTAAAACCTTCACAAGCTGAAAGTGTGTGCCAGGTATAACCACTGATTACCTTCCCTTACAGTCTTAGTAAGACTGAAATAAGTTGAGATGAATTTATTGATTTATGAGTTTTGTGTATGTCCCAGTTGTATTTATTATAGTGTAATGCTATTTAATATATGCCCAGGTTTTAAATGTGAAATTTTATTAGCAAAAGTTCATTTCAGTTTTATCATATTTCAAATTTTTCTTAGCTATTTTATTTTTCTATGTAGTATAACATAAAACATTATTGCTTCTATTCCATTGCCTTTTGTTTTGAATAGGATTATTATGTGGTGATTTTGTGTCCTACTGAAATGGATGTACAGGTTCGAAGGGTACTGCAGATTCCAATGTGGTCCCAACGAGTTATCTACCTTCAAGGTTCAGCCCTTAAAGATCAAGACCTATTGAGAGCAAAGTAGGTATCCCTACCTTTCATCTTGCAGCTTACAGTTTTGAGTGACTTAATATTTTCTCTTTCCTCCAAATTTTAGCAACCTTCAGTGTTGCAAGATGTGATTAAGTATGTTTGAGTATAGACTCTTGCCTTAGTCCCTCTGCTGGCCGAACTAAAAGGTCAAAAATATATCATAAAATCAGTGTGTTTACTCCTCTTTTTCAGCCTCATCTCAAGGCAAAACTGTTCAGAAGACTGTGACCACACAGCACAATGAAAAAAGTGGCCCAGAATAATTATCTTAAGCTGTCAGAGTTTCACTGAGGTATCTAGACTCACTGTTAGAGTAGTCTCCAAATCCCCGAATACTGTTTTTATCTCACATATAAAAAATGTGAGCTAAATATGATGTGACATACCAGTGCAGTGTGAGTTAGGGTTTACATTTTAAAGAGCTTGCACTATGTATTGGACACATAGCACTTGTGTTGCCTGGGGTCAGAGACAAAATGGTTGCTGTGGACTAGAGGAATCAGAAAGATGACAGGACTTACTTAGCTACCCTCTTCTTTTTGTGCATGTACCAGCCAATTTGTCTTAAAGGTGACATAGTCTTAAACATTTGTCAAAAGTTAGCGAGTTATATCATATGAGCAGAGTATGAGTATTAATGAGCATAGTGTGGACACCACAGAAACAGAGTTTCTGCAAAACGATCTCCTTAGTTTCAGATGCCAGAAGGTATCTTCAACAAAAGTGGTTTTGCTCAATATTTTCTGCTGTTTTTAAAGTTTTAAACATATCTTCATGTTTACCCTTGAGTTGTCCTACATGCTCTTCTAGATTTAAAAGTCTCCCCACTAAATTGAATAGCATAAGTGCTTTATACTTTTTTTTTTTCCTGGATAACCTGAGTGTGCATGAGTGGGTATGTGATTGTGCCTGTCTTCACTGTGTGCAAGTGTGTGTTTGTGTATGTGTGTGTGTCTGTCTAGTGGGTGTTGGAAAAGAACAGAAGAAAAGTCAACTGTTTTGTGGAATAGACTTCCGGACTCCTTTGTGCTGCATAATCCTTCAAACGATGACTAGATACCTAGTCAGGAACTCTGATGTTACCTTTGATTTATATATAATAAAGTCGATTTAATGGAGTTTTTTTTTTAATGATTTAACTTCTGAAACAAAAACAGCACGAGAAGCTAGCAGGATATAATGAGTGTTATCTAATTGGAAAGTTACATTTCTTTGTATTTTCATCTTTTTGTTGGATTAAATACTTTATATTTGTGGTCATTGTACATGTGACAGTTCTTTAAGTCATCAGATTTTCTTAGCACCTCAGGTAAACCCTGGCTTTAGGTGTTTACTGTTTGCTATCTATACTCATTATTTGGGTGTGCTAGAGAAATAGATGCTTAGATACTACTATAATCTAGATCATTGTATTCATTGGTGTAGATAATCAATATTCTTAATTTATTATATGACAGTTAAGTTCTTCACACAATAAACATGAGTAATATTCATATTATGTTCAATATGAATTTGTGTAATACATGGAGGCTTCTTTCCATCTAACAAATTTATCTGAGTTATTGGTATTAGCTATTAGTACCTAAGCTACATAATATTTAGGATTAATATAACTGACTTATTACTAATAGTCTTAAAATGATGTCTTGGTAAAAGCGACCACATTTACAAGAAGAATTCCTCTAAGTGATAAAAGAAAAGGGAGGGGAATGAAGGAGAGAGAGAGGTAGCTGTCTGGTCATACTCTAAAAGCTACTTAAAAAAATAAGTTAGAGTGACGCAGTATCCATTTTTATGTTCGTTTCCAATCTTAGCTTCCTATAAAATATTTGAGATTTAATATAAACTAATACATTTTTCAGTGCAATTCCTCATGCATAGAGCATGGAGTAGGATTCTCCAAACAAGTTTCCTAGGTTAGTTGCATGAGTTTTGAATGGCTTAATTGAAAATGGTGTTTTTAAGAAAGTTATCCAACACTCATGTGATCTTAATAACCATGGTGCAACATTTTCCCAGAACTGTTTGGTTTGGTCTTATTTCAAAGACTTTTATATTTCCTCTCCATAGAAAACATTTTCTTTTTGGAAAATATTTACTTTACCACAGTGAACCACAGAGATAAATCATTCCTCATTTTGAAAATAAACATTCTTGTGCTCTTAGAACATCATGTATCAAACACTAAAATATACTGTCTTTATCACTAAACCTAAGAAATATTGAACCCTAGCATGAGGGGAAGGGGCTTGGAAAAAGATGGTGAATGATCTCTAGGAAGTATAAATACAGAGTAGAGTTTTACTTATGAATACAGAGAAGCTGTGTTCCACCCCTCTTAGTTTGATTCAGACATTACAGTTAAAATACTATTAATCATAAAATAAAGACCAATATAGCCCCTTAATTTACTCAAAGCATGCATATAAAATATATTTAATCATACAAAGAAATAATGTTTGGCTTTTATTAACTTTTGTCATAAAACATTAAGTTATAATAGACAACCCAATAGCAAATTTTTTTTTGTTCAAAATCAGATATAGTCATGATCTGCTTGAAATTCAACTTTCATTTAAGCTTAGGGATACACATGATCTACATGTACATTTTGTGCAATATATGGACTAAAGACTGAAATTCTATTTTTCAGAAAACACGTAGATATTCCTGTGTGTGATTATTTTGTTTTTCCATCTATATGTAGGATGGATGACGCTGAGGCCTGTTTTATTCTCAGTAGCCGTTGTGAAGTGGATAGGACATCATCTGTAAGTTTCTAAAATCTTTTTTAGTAAGTTGTGCTTTCCATTTTAGAAGATTTTTTTTAATGTGAGTTTTAAAAAATCTGCCAACATTAAGTATTGGTGACCTTAAAGTTTTACTAAAAGGAAACAAATATTACTGAGCTATCTTTTCCATAAGAACAGTTGTATCATTGATTGATTGTATTAAGAAAAGTGTTTTTCAAATAGTTTCTATGAATACTCTCATAATCTGTTGATCAAAATGAATCATATATAAACAGAACTAGACCATTTTTTATTAAATATGTCTTATGAGATGTAGTTTTGTTAAAGTGGCCTCAATTTCTTCAACCTTAAGACAAAGCAGATGGATCAGGCATTAGAACCAATTGGAGAGTTTCTTAAAACTATGCATTTGCGAACCTTCTATTCAAGATATTTGGGGTGGTAATCAACAATCTCTATATTTTTAAAAGCTCCCCAGGTAATTCTGAAACACATTTCACTTTGGTAACCTTTGGCTTGTATGATATTTATGATGCATTTGTTAGGTCCACAGTTCTATCAAACTTATAACTAAATTAAATTGTATAAAGCAAATACTGGTACAAACTATATTTAAAATTTTTTTATTTTATTTTTTTTAAGTGCTTCATTATTTTATGTTCAGTAAATTCTACTACCTCCTGTGTTTCTAAGCCAATGACTCCATCTCTAGCCATTATCTGCGGTGTGTGGACAAATGAGAACAATTGGTGGTTTCTGTAGAGAATGGGAAAAGGCAAAATGTGCATAGATCTTTCAGGTATATATTTTATTATCTTCTAGAGCACTTAATAGGCATACTCTTTTACATTAATCTAGGACTGTAAGTCCTGAATGGGCAGGCTCTGTGTTGTCCTCACTGTAATTTACCTAAACTACTTATCCATTTCTAAAATGTTTAAACTGATTTTCTCGTCTTTCATTTGGAGTGGGCTGCTATTAACTGAATTGTGGGCCTACAAAATTCCTGCGTTGAAGTCCCAACTCTTAGTACCTCAGCATGTGAACTTACGTGGTGATAAGGTGTTGAAAGAAGTAATAAATTTATAATGAGACCATTAGGGTAGGCACTAATCCAATGTGACCAGTGTCCTTATAGAAAGAGAAAATTTGGAGGCAGACACGTATACAGGGAAAACACCATGTAAACACGAAGACGGCAATATACATGCCAAGGAGAGAGGTCTGGAACAGATCCTTCCCTCACAGCTCTCAGGAAGATCCAACCCTGCCAACAACTTGATTTCCAAATTCCAGTCTGTAGAACTGTGAGACAATAAACTTCTATTGTTTAAGCCATTCAGGTTGTGGTACTTTGTTTGGCAGCCCTAGGAAACTAATAGAAGAGTGTAGACCAAAAAATGATTGGAAAACTTTTAAAATATTTTTTGAAATATATATATGAGAAAAAGTATCTGCTCCCCACTTTCTTCACAATTACTACCTTAATTCAGATCAGACTGATTCATCAGTTCATTTAAGCATTACTTTAATCCTTTCTTAATTGGTTCAACATAGTAGGTACTCCAAACATGTTTATTGAAGAAATGAATTTGAACTGAAGATAATCAAGTGCTTCTATAATTGGTTGACTTATGTAATTGTGAGTGTTGTGCCCCCTTGAGTGGTAATTTGGCTTTAAATTACTTTTAGTTTTTCAGTATGTGTACTAGCTTTGTGTAGCAAGACAGGTGTAAGCATTAGGAAATAAATACATAATATCTTCTAGAGTACCCTTTATAATGTGAATTTGGAAGCTTTTAGTTAATCAAATGCATTCTCTTTTTTTCCTGACACTACTAAATTGGAAGAAATGAGTAAGAAGATTTACAACTATAGGGACAACAGATTTGGTAGATGCGACAATACTAATTTTATATTAATAATAATTTTGCAAGCTACAAAGCAGATGGATGAGTGGCAACAGTGAAGGAAGTTAAAATTTAAGTTGAGACAGGAAACAAATTAGAAGCAAGCTGCTTTTTGCAACGGAACCTCAACAGTCTCAGAAAATAGAGGTACCAGATGTCTCTGAATGTAGGGTTATATATATGACTAAATACATGAATACTGGTTAGAAGTCTATAAGAAAAGTAGGTTCTCTGAACCCCTGTACATATCCATTGCTAGTTACTTTCCTAATCCTGGTAAAAGAGTTTGCTATTTGGAGAATTTGATCCAGGGATACTCTCTACTCAGAAACACCAGCTCCAGTTAAGAGTCTAGGTGCCATGCTAAAATTAACGGAATTAAGAGTAATCATATCACTGAATGTGATATGATTTTCCCAAATGACTCTGAGAACCATTACAGCCTGGTCCATATCTCTATTGACATTGACACAAGATTGGAGGAGTTTCCTCAGGGGAAATAGTTCAACATAAGATAAAATGCCTTATATCATTCAATCAAAAGTGTGTGTGCCTGTGTGTGCAGAGATATGAAACCTGGTGTTCCCCAGTGCAATATTAAACATTGATCACTCTAAAATAAAATCTATGTGAAAAAAGCTTTCTGCCTCCACTCAAATCCTAACCTCTTTTGAGTGCTTAACTCCTACTTGTATTCAGACACCAGACACAAGACATAGGGATTTGAGGACATTTCTAACAAGAACAAGAAGGAATAAACAAACAAACAAACAAAAACCATACACAAAAAGAGAAACTCAGAGGAAACAAACAATACCATATAGTTCTGGAAATAGAAATCAATCTTAAAATATATATTTAATAAATATTCCTAATAATACGAGAATATATGGTACATACATAAAATAAGGATAGTAGACTAGATCACAAAACAAAACAAGACATTCAGTGAACCTGAAAGAGCTCCTGGAAGTTAAATCTAGCATAACAAATGAATAATTTAATAAAAAGCCTGGAAGATAAACCTAAGAACATTGAAGAATGAAGAATAATAAAATGAACAATAAAACCAAATAGTGTAAAAGAAGAATTAAAAAGTTGAGAAAATTATGGTAGTTAGAGAGAAGCAATATCAATATAATAGGAATTTAAGAAAGGGATTTTATAAAACACTAGGGTAGAATATTATGAAAGACATAATACACTCAAATTTTCCACACAAAAATTGTCAAATTGAGAGGGCCCACTCATTATACAATAAGGATTAGAAAAGATCTGTGCTGGTCAGGGAGAAGGAAAACAAAAGAAGAAGCCAAAGGAAAAAGGAAAAGACATATGAAGAAGAGGAACAATAGGAGAAAAAGAAGAAAATATTCAAAACTAAGGGTGGAAAATTGGAATGTCTTCAGACGTCTCATCAGTAATGGCAGAAGACAGTGGGACAGTGCTTTCAAAATTCTGAAGGGAAGTATTTTTTCACTTAGAATTTTGTATCCTGGCAAAAGTCTGGACTAGTAAGAAGGTAGAAAGAAGTTATTTATATAAACTAAAGATTTTAAAGAATCCACAACTCTGGAAGCTGCTGGAAGATGTGTTTACCAAAAACAAGGAGTGAGTGAAGGAGAAGTAGCCTCAGGGGATCCAGCACAGAGGAGAGAATGGAAATTTCCATAGTCATGGTGGAAGTGGACCCTAAACAGCAGGCTCTCAGTGCCAGCAGTCAGAACATTGTGGGGAGTGGAGAACTTCAGGAAGGCCACCTCTGGGGAGGAGACTAAACTGGTGTTACCTGATGTGGTTGAGTGTATTGAGAAGAGCTTTCCACTTCTGGACAGGGGTTTTGGATTGCATTTTGTCTCCCCTTTTATTTTCATTTGTTGGAGCCCTAACTCCTAGTTCTTCACAATTTTACTGTATTTGGATATAGGGCTTTAAATAGGTAATTAAGTTAAAATGAAGCCATTAGAGTGGGCTCTAATCTAATATGGCTGATGTCCTTATAAGAGGAGAATAAGATGATAGGCTATACAGAGATATCAGGGGTGGGTGTGCATATAAGGTAACCAGGTGAAGAGGCCAATGTCGCAGGCCTCAGAGGAAACCAACTCTGCTGGGGCCTTGTCCTAGAACTTCCAGTTGCCAGAACTGTGAGAAAATAAATGTCTTTTGTTTAAGTCATCAAATCTGGGTTGTTGTTGTTGTTGTTGTTGTTTTTGAGACTTAAGTTATGCTTTTTTTGCCCTGGCTGGAGTGGAATGACTCGATCTCGGCTCACTGCAACCTCCGCCTTCCGGGTACCATGCCTGGCTAATTATTTATTTATGTATCTATTTATTTTTATTTTTTGTATTTTTAGTAGAGATGGAGTTTCTCTATGTTGGTCAGGCTGGTCTCGAACTCCAGACCTCTGGTGATCTGCCTGCCTTGGCCTCCCAAAGTGCTGGGATTACAGGTGTGAGCCACCATGCCTGGCCAAATCTGGGTTATTTTTTTTTATGGTAGCCCAAACAGACAGATTCTGAATTAGTAATGAGTGGTTAGAAAACTAACAAATGTCAAAAGAGACAATTAGAAAGGGAAATATATCATTCAAGATTGGAAATATAATTATAGCACTCAACATACTGTTCTATGAAAAGCAGCCAGAATAATGTGAACACTGAAGATTGGTTTAACAAAAATTATCGAACTACAGTCATGCACCACATAACATTTCACTGACACATTGAATATACAATGGTAGTCCCATAGGATTATAATGGAGCTGAAAAATTCCTATTGCCTAGTGACATCATAGCTGTTGTAACTTAGCAGTGCAGAGCTTATGTGTTTGTGATGATGTTGACTAAGATCAATATGTTATGCCCTATAGCCTAGTACATACTAGGCTGTACCATTTAGGTTTGTGTAAATACAATCTATGCCCAATGACAAAATCGTCTAATGATGGGTTTCTCAGAATATATCCCCATCGCTAAGTGAATCATGACTTGTATATTCAAAGGATGGGAAAAGGAAAATTCAGAATGAGGGATGAGAAGAAAGTTATACTCTTTTGTTCCATAGTAGAAAACTAGTAGATAATAATTTAAATTGAAAAGCAGGAAATAGTAATAAAATCATAGTTAGAAATATGGAAGGAGGTTAAGAGAATATCCAGTTTTAGGGCTGTAAAGGGACTGCCTCTGCGGAATGGAAATATGTGTGAGAGTAGGAAGGAGAGAGAAGGCTGCACTTATATGTTATGGAACTTGTCTTTTTGGACTATGTACATGTATAGGTTTGATAGCATTTTTAATTAAGTGTGATTTAGAATATGTCTTGGTCTAGGAAAAAAATCATTGATTTGAAAAATGTGCCATTAGTTGTGAGGAGGTAAGCAGGTTTCTTGTCATGTCAGCTTCACGTAACCCTTGAGATGTCAGTATAAACATGGGCAAATTTGCAGTTGAACTGCCTGTGTTTTTTATATATGTACTTTTTTGTCTTTCAATAAAAATTTATTTACAAGAAAAAGTGGCAGGCTGGATTTGGTCTCTAGGCCCTCATAGTTTGCTGACCTCTGCTATAGATAATTAATATTGTTTTAAAAAAAATTTCTGTGGGTATATAATAGATGCATTTACTTACGTTAAGTGAAATAAGTCAGACACAGGAAGGCAAATATTGCATGGGATCTAAAAATCAAAGCAATTGAACTAATGGACATAGAGAGTAGAAGGATGGTAACCAGAGGCTGGGAAGGGTAGTGGGGGAGTGGTGACGGGGAGATTGGGATGGTTAATGGGTACAAAATAAAATAGAATGAATAAGACCTACTATTTGATAGCACAATAGAGTGACTATAGTCAATAATAACTCAATTGTGCATTTAAAAATAACTAAGAGTATAATTGGATTATGTGTAACACAAAGGATAAATGATTGAGGGGATGGATACTTATATATTTTTTAATTCAACTTTCGTCTAAACTTCTGATTAAATTATTCTGTCTTCCTTTTACTTATGAATCAGGAGAAGAAATAAGGCATGCCAAGTGAAGCTTCATAAAACAGGTAGAACTCAACAGCTGTTATACTTTTGGAAAAACTGTTTAGTGAAACAAGTAGCATATATAGCTGTGAAAAGTTTAGCAGAGTAGCAAGGGGTCAGTAGGTACAGTAGTATCCCCCTTATCCACGGGGAATACTTTCCAACATCCCCAGCTGATGCCTATAATTGCCGATAGTACCAAACCCTATATATAGTAAGCACTAATTTCTTTTTTCTTCTTCACAATTTCATGGATAGAATATTCGGTCTTACTATAGATCTTAGCAACCTCAGCATAAGATATTTTTCTTTCCTTATTAACTTGAGAACTTTCATCTTTTCACTTCAAGGAGGCACTTGATGCCTTCTTTTTGGCATATCCAAATTGGCAGCATTGCTACTCTTGCACTTTTTGGGCCACTAAGTAAAATAAGGGCCACTTGAACACAAGCACTGCAATACTTCAAGAGCCAATGTGATAACCAAGACAGCTACTAAGTGACTAATGGATGGGAAGCATATATAGTGTGAATATACTGGACAAAAGGATGATTCATGTCCTGGGTGGGACAGGGTGGGATGGAGTGAGATTTTATGCTACTTAGAATGGCATGTAACTTATAAATTGTTTATTTCTAGAATTTTCCTTTTAATATTATTGGGTCAAAGTTAATCTTGGGTAACTGAAACTGTGGGAAGGCAAAACTGTGGATGGGGGGACTATTATATAAGGAAAGCAAGTAAATTCTTAAAAACCCAGTAGGGAAGTCAGTATCAGAATTGGGACATCTTGAAGAAAGGGACAAGAGAGTGTCATTGAGTCCTGGTAACTGAGTGGAGTTTTAGGTCTTGATAGAAAGGGTAAGGAAGAAAAACTCATGTTCATGAGTGGCACAGTATCTCTGCTCCTTTGGCAAAGACTGGAATCTCTTTTAATTGTTTTATGTTTGGATGTACAGGGACTCACGGAAGCGTCTACAGCCCTTAGAGAGACAGAAACTTTGAGGGACTTGGTTATAAAATAGAAAGCAAACTATTCCTAATATGCTCATATCTGGACATAACAATAGGCTGTATCATTCACCTCTTTTTTTAACCATTTATTTATACATATATATATTTATATATAGGTGAGCACAATGATTCAAATAAAGATGTAGACAAATTATGCATTATGCTAAATAGCTAACAATGTTAGCATACAGGACACCATGTTGCTTGGTAATTAACATTCTCCCATGTAATGTATTGCTTCTTAGGAAGGATCTGGCGTAGTTGCTGATGCAAACACTACATTATGTCTTACACAGAGGTTGATTAAACAGTTCTCTCAAAGGACACTCCTCCTCCTCCAGCATTTGATGTAAACTCAGTCAGGATAGTAGAAATCTTTGCTCTTTGATTCCCCAAAAGTTAATAAATGCATGTTTTCTCCAGTTTTCAAAATGTCGAGGTCTGCTTGTTTTGTTTGTATCATTTTGTAGGGACTGTATTGTGAATACATGAGAGCTTGGTCCAGATCATTTCTTTTAGTTGCCTCTTCCCAAGTAAGTTGTTCTTGAAGAGAATAAGCAATTCCTCCTTGGTGAATAACAGTCCTGCTACAATTTAATCATTTCACATGCAGTAAACTTTTCTTGGATATTCATTTAGAAGAAAATTAACTGTTTTGACGTTTGCCCTTAATATGATCAAACCAGTGTCACTGTCATTTTATGTGCTTCCAGTACACAGCCAGTGTCTTGGGAGGGCCAGAAGGCCTGGAATCATGGTATGTTCTTACCTGATGTAAAATACTCCAACTTGTCTAAAGACTGTCAGATCTCCCTTTTCTTAAACTCACTCAATAGTTGAACCATATGGAAAAATCATGGAGAATTATTTGGGGGAAATTCTCTTGCCATCTTACAAGGTATAACAATCAAAGCTTATTCCTAGGCTACATACTCTTCAACATGATTGAAAATTGTACTTAAACCACTAGTAAGTAGTGAGAATAAACAGGCACATTTTACATTTTACCAACACAGTTAAGGAGAAAACAACAAACAACAACAACAACAAAAACTTCTACTTCATTTGAAAAAGTAATACAAAATATCAGGTCAATTGCATGGAATCTTGGAGAAATATTTGTTAGGTTGATAAGATTAAGCAAAATTCTTTTTCTTCCCATAGCCTCAATTCCAAGAATAACAATGTGAAATTAATTGGTGAAATGCTTATGATTTCTTAAGGAAGACACATTTAGAATAAATATTAAAATGGTTATTTCTGGATAGAGCATTTCCAAAAATTACTTTTAATTGATTAATCTTGCAGTATTTTCTGACTATTAGAAAATACTGCAAGTCTTAGAATTGTAATGTACAGAGTATAATGTAGTTTTTTATAGTATTTTGAATTAGAATAATCTGTTACATGTAAAAATATATTTTTAAAATCTGTATAATTGAATTGTTAATATTAGATATAACTTTGAAGCAATTTTCCTCAATGTTGTTCTAAATCAATCTGATGCATTATGAAACTTTTTTTTATATATATGCTGTTCCTTGGCATGGTATGGCTTTTGAAAAACATTGATTGCACACTATTTTTTAAAAGTACATATTGAATTATTATTGCTGAATATATAAAATTAACTGAATAAGTTATTTTGTTGTTTTAATGACAACAATGTAATAACTAGGCAAACACTGCCAATCCTAGAATTGGTCTGTGTATACTTTTCTGATTGGAGGGGGACATTTCTGAATAACATTAAGAGGCAAAATTAATAAGCATTACAAATACTCTCCTGTGAAATTAGCAATATTTTACAAAAAATAAATGTGTGTCTATATAATATTTTGTATTCTTTATTAGAAAAACAGTAGGTAATCATGAATTTGAAAGTGCCATAACAGCTGACTCAGTAAATTTTTCGTTTTTCTTTGAATGGCCAAAATTATTTAGAGAAATTATTAAGTGTAATTTCACTGTTATCAAAATGCTTTCTGACTATTCTAGATTAATGTTATTTTAAAACAATAAAGCACGACATACACTTTTTAAAGAAGATGCCCAGTTTTTTTTATACGATGGTAACATTTAAAGATTTGTAACATTATTTGCAAAAATCCTGCAATTTTATAGTATTGTAGCTTTAGTCAACATTTCTACTATTGGTATACATATTTTAGCTCATTTTTCTTCAAGTCCAATTAATAAAAAATGGAAAAAAAGGATCCAAACATTTGACATTTAATAAGTCACTTTCATGTGATCAAGCATTTTGCGCATTTTATGTATTTAATACCACAATTTGTTCATAGATGAGAAAACCAAGTCCCACAGATGTTCACTAGATTTCCGAGAGTGACAGAGTCTAAATTTTACCCAGTTTAGTCCAAATCCCAAACCTCTGCCTTTACAACAAACTTGTCCCCATGTTGATAATAGCTTAGCTTACTATTCAAATGGCATACACATTTGAAAATAAAAGTGGTACTACTGTTTAAATATAATAATAATGACATGTATATATTGTTTCTGGTATCAGCTCTCTGTTCTACTCCTTTCCATCCTAGTTTATTCCTTAAAAGTATGTATTAACTTTGTATCCATTAAATTATTAATCTATTTTATATCCTTGCCCTTTAAGAATCTGACATTTTCTCACCTCTTTTTTCCTTTGGCTTTCAATCTCAATTTTACATTTCCCAATTTTCATTTTTGAAGTTACATTTGTGCATTTGAAGACTGATACCATTTACCTTTTGTTCCCTAAACAAAATGAGGACGTCTGCCATGATTTATTGATTATCTAAGTGTTGAACCCAATAAACTTTTAGAATTGCATGACTATGAACATATTGTTTATTGAAGACCCAGTGATCGTTTTGATTACGTTTTCTTTTTCCTTTTTTGTGTTGCTTTACTCAAAATTTTCAAAATCAGCTATATATTTTATGTGTTGATTACCGTACTGTACATTTGTGTGTGCTGGGGGGTAGGGGGCTGCTAACTGTTATTTGTAGAGCTTCTATTTACCACTCACTATCCTGTTGTCTTATCATATGTTTACAGGCCTTAGTCTATCTAGCTTCAAATTTCTAGGAGGCTAATTGATGTAATATGTTGCAACCCACTCCGAATTGAGCATAGTATTTTATACAAGGAAGAAAAAGTACCCTAGTATAACATTATCTCCATTTTTAAAAACTATTCCTTCTTTTCCTGTATTCATTCAACAAATATTTATTGAGTACTCTGTACCCCAAACATGGACATACCAGCTGAACATACAGTTACTAACAAAACAGTAAAACATTTCCATTCTCATGGAGCTTATCTACTAGTAGAAGTGACATTAAGTCCTAAGTGACATCTTATGTACTAGTAAGAATTGACATTAAATAAATGTGTACAATGTTAGTGAAAAGTATTAAAAAGAGCACACTGGGGAGAGAGCATATGAAATGTTAGGAAAGGCAAGCATTGTAAATTGAATCATTAATTAAAAACTGTTTAAGATTAACCTAAGATAATCATAAAGCCTATTATTTATAGAACACATCAGCACAACAGCATATTAGAGAACTCATACATAATATTAGAGAGCTCGTACATCATAGTCAAGTATAATTTATCCTTGGAATGCAAAAATGGTTCAACATGCTAAAATTAATAACTGTGATAAACCACATTAATAGAACAAAGAACTTAAAAATATATTCCCATCTCAATATACTCAGAAAAATCATGACAAAATTTTCCATAGGAGTGTATCTATAGTAAAAAACATAGTATATACAGGGATTGATAATATCCACAATTTCAGGCATCCACTGAAGGTCTTAGAATATATCCCACACCCCTGTGGATAAGGGGGAACTATTTTATGTAGAAAACTATAAAGATTCCAGAAAAAAACTGTTAGAACTAATAAATCAATTTAGTAAAAGTACTTGCATTCCTATATACTAACAATGAACCATCTGAAAAGGAAATTCAGAAAAAACTCCTTTTACAATAGCCCTCAATAAGAATAAAATACTTAGAATTAAGCTTAATCAAGGAGGTGAAAGACTGGTACACTGAAAACAACAAAACATTGTTACAAGAAATTGAAGAAGACATAAATAAACGGAAAATGGAAAGACATCCTGTGTTCACTATTTCCATCAGAATCTCACTGGCCATTTTTTTTTAACTGGAATAGTTAAAAGCAATCCTGAAATTAATATAGCACCACAAAAGATCCAGAATAGCCAAAACAGTCCTAAGAACAAAGAAGAAAGCAGGAGGTATCAAACTTCATGATTTTAAAATATATTTCAAAGCTATAGTTATTGAAATCTTATGGTACCAGCATAAAAACGTGCATATAGACTAATAAAGAGCCTAAAAAGAAACCTATGCATATATAGTCAACTGATCTTTGACAAGGTTGTCAAGAATACACAATGTGGAAAGGATAGTTTCTTCAACAGAAGGAAAAAAGGAATGAAGGAAGGAAGGAATAGAGGGAGGGAGGAAGATGGGAAGGGAGGGAGGGAAGGAACAATGAGGAAGGAAGGGAGGAAGGAAGGGAGGGAGGGAGGGAAAGGAAGGAAGAGAGGGAGGAAAGGAGAGAAGGAGAAAAGAAAGAAAGAAAGAAGGAAAGGAAGGAAAAGAAAGAAAGAAAAAACATTGATATCTTACATCCTGCACAAAAATCAACTTAAAGACTTTAACTTAGATCTGAAATGGTAAAATTGAAACAGAGGAAAAACTTGACTTTGGTCTTGGTATTGATTTCTTGGTTATAACACCAAAGCACAAGCAACAAAATAAAAAAATAGACAAATGGTATTATATCAAATTAAAAAGAAAACAGGCCGGGCGCGGTGGCTCACGCTTGTAATCCCAGCACTTTGGGAGGCCGAGGCGGGCGGATCACGAGGCCAGGAGATCGGGACCACGGTGAAGCCCCGTCTCTACTAAAAATACAAAAAAATTAGCCGGGCGTGGTAGTGGGCGCCTGTAGTCCCAGCTACTCGGAGAGGCTGAGGCAGCAGAATGGTGTGAATCCGGGAGGCGGAGCTTGCAGTGAGCTGAGATCACGCCACTGCACTCCAGCCTGGGTGACAGAGCGAGACTCCGTCTCAAAAAAAAAAAAAAAGTATGCATAGCAAAGGACAAAATCAAAGTGAAAAGACAACCTGAAGAATGGGAAAAAATATTTGCAAACCATATGTCTAATAAGGGATTAATTTCAAAACTATATAAGGAACTTCCATAGCTTAATAGCAAAAAACAAAACCAAACACACACACACAAAAGGAAATAAGCTGATTAAAAAATAGGCAAATGACTTGAATGGAAATATCTCTAAAGAAGACAAACAAGTGGCCAACAAGTATCATGTTTGAACAGATGATCAACATCATTAATTATCAGGGAAATGCAAATCAAAACAGCAAAAAGATATCATCTTATATCTCTTAGGATTGTTATTATCAAAATAAAGATAAAAGAGTTGATGGTGATGTGGAGAAACTCAAAACCACGTGCACTGGTTGTGGATATATAAAATAGTGAAGCAGCTATGAAAAACAATATGGAGGTTTTTCAAAAACCTAAAATAGAATTGCCATATGACTCAGAAATCCCACTTCCTGTTATACATCCAAAGGGATTGAAATCAACATGCCAAAGAGATGTCTGTACTCCTATGTTCATTGCAGTATTATTCACAATAGCCAAGAAATCAAAATAAACAGTGTCCATTAACAGATGAATAGATAAGGAAATTTGGTTTATACTGCCAACAGACCTACATTATAAAAAAGTTGAAGAAAGTTCTTTAGCAAATAGAAATGATGTCTTATGACACTCTGGATTCACATGAAAAAATTAAGAAAGCCAGAAATGATAACTATGTTGGTAAATATATTTAACTTGAAATTTTAAAAATATTACTTATTGTTCAAAACAAAAATAATGACAATTATTGTGGGATTTATAACAAACATAAGTAAAATGAATGACATTCTAGCATAATGACTGAAAAAAAACAAAATACACTGTAGTGAGATTCTTTATCTATTATTTGAAAGATGGGTGTAATAAATACTGGTGTATGTTGTAAACCTTAGGGTGGCCCTTAATAAAGATTTTAAAAACCTATATGATTAAATGGGACAATAAATGTATTTAATGCAAAAGGCGGCAGTAAAAGGGAACAAAGAATAGATGGGATAAATAGAAAAATAAGAAGATGAAAACGATACACTGCACAAATACTGATCATATATAAGTGGAAGTGGCTATATTAGGCAAAGAAAACCCCTGGACAAGAACTCATACCAAAGATGAAGAGGAATATTTTGTATTGAGTAAAGGATCAATGCATTTAAAAAATATAGCACTCCTAAATGTGTATGTGTGCTTTATAAAAAAAAAAAACCCTCAAAATACATGAAGTATAAAATGGCATAACTGAAAGGAGTAGTAAAAAGCTACAGTTAGTCTTATAATTTTCAACACTTCTGTCTTAGCAATCAATATAAAAAGGCAGGAATCAGTAGATTTATAACAAACTTGAACACACTATCACCAGCTTGATCTAATTGACATATGGAATATTACACTAAAAAATGGAATTCCAGTTTTCAAGCACATGTGAAACATTCACAGAGATATATCATATTCTGGACCAGAAAAGATGTGGCAGAGAATTTAAAACCTACAGAATATGTTCTCTGATTGTAATTGAATTAAATGAGGCATCAATAATAAAACCACAGCTGAAAAATACCCAAATATTTGGAAATAAGGCAAAACATCCATAAGTAACCCATGGATAAAAGAGAAAATAAGAAGAATTATGATGAAAATGCAACACATTAAATTGTATGGAATGCAGCTTTACCAGCGTCTGAAGAGAAATTTATATCTTTAAATTTTTGTATTAGAAAGGTTTAAAATTTAATAGCAAAGAGGAATTGGAGGCAATAATTATGGACTTTGAAAGTGTTTTCTGTACATGAGTGCAATGAAATCAGGCAGTAACTGATGGGTAATGTTTGATCAATGAAAGCTTTGTTTCCTTCTTTTCCTTTTTTTATTTTTTTTAGTGGGAAAGATTTTGGCCAGTAAATACGATAAATATCTACCAAAGATGGCAAAATTGATCATGAAAGAAAATAATAGGATGTGATCTTATGCAGGAGTGGAAGGTTTTTCTTGGATAGGGGTGTAAAACTTTCATCCATTTTAACAAAAGGGAAAACGGTATATATAGATAGAGATGAAGGTATGTTTGTGGCCCCATGTAGTGAAAAGAGCTTGTGGAAGTTGATTTTTCTTGTTTCCATTTGCTTAGCTCAACAGTTAAGATTATCCGGGCAGAGGGAGGCTCCAGGCCCTCGAGAAACACTGGCAAGTGGTAGAGGGAAGATTCACATCCCAAAGGAGCAGAGAAAGAATTTATAATGGAAAATTTTCTAAAATAAATGTTGTAAGTAAAGAGAGGTCAGAGGCCTACAGTCAGGAAGAAACCTGTCTAATGTTTATTCACGCTGAGGGGAGAAACTTTGAGGCATGTTAGGTATTTGACTCCCAAGGCTTTAAGTTGTAACTCTCAGAAAAAAAATTGTTTTTATTCCTGGCTCATGCTGCTGACTTTCTTCTTAAATGTCAAAGACATATTTATTCTTGATTATTACATGCATTTTTGAACATATGGTATCTTAGAAAAGAAAGCAAACAATCACCAAGCACTCAGTGATTTCCCTTCATGTACCCTTCAGAGAGCATGAGAAACGAGCTGAAATAAAATGTTTGCTATGGAAGCTTTTTCACTGTTTTTTTTCAAGTATGTTTTGTTTTAAGAAGATCCACTTCAGGCACTGAAACAGGCACATAATCATCTGTTCTATGTCATTCCCTAATGAAATGTACCTTAGATTCTTTTGGGAGATTTTGCAATTTTATTTAGCTCTTTAGTCAACCCAATGGTTAGTGACTTGTTTTCAAAAATATTTTCCTTACCATTCTCAAAAATCACAGAATTTTAAACTTGAAAAGATACCTTGAAATCCCTAATATAACTGAGTTTTTAGTATACTCAGAAATAATTTTTGGTAAATTTTTGACAGATGTGCATCACTGGACTTCAGTTACATGCCATCAAGATAACCTGACCTCTTTACGAATCACTTTATTATTCATTTGACATTTGTATACCAGTGAGTTTCAAGAGGTTTTTGGATAGTGTGGTCATGACTATGTTAAACTGAGTAACTAGATCAGGGAAAATTCAAGAGGATTAAGATCTGGAATTGGATTTGGTGTTGAGGGAAGTTTCCTTCAAAACCTGGGAGAGGATTTAAGTAAGTAAAACATACAATTTAAGGAGTGTATGGTTCTGGACGAATTACTCCAACTCAGACCAAGGACTAGTAAACGATACAGTGTTTCAGCTTTCAGAAAGAGTACAAAATGAATTTAGCTACTCTATAAGGAAAGACAAAAAGTAAGCTTTTGAACTGGCAATAATGTTGACTTGCTGCTCAGTCCCAAAATTTCTGGTAAGATTTTGACAATATATATGGAGATACCGACAGGCAAGCAGGTTTTTATCATTAAGTATCTGTAAGGAGTGGTACATTTTCAGCCACAAGAGTGGGAATCAAAAGCAGAATTACAGTCCCTGAGAGATCATTGAAAAAGCAAGGACTTTTTTTCCTAAAACTAGAACCCAAGGTAATGTTTCAGTCTCAGATATACTGTTAAATCCCTTCTGCTGAAACTTGGCAGGAGGACAAAATTATATTTACAGCCATAAAAGTTTGAATGCTGAGGCCCAGAGTGCTAGACCAAGTCTTCTTTTAATTTTTTTTTTTTTTTTTTTTTTTTTTTTTTTTACTTTGGTATAGATTGTTCATGAAGGCTAGGCCACTGTTGAGCCTATAGGTTTGGGTGAGTAATATAATTTAATTAGACTACAACTAGTTGGCCTGATTTTCTACTTTCTAATAGCCAGCTATTCTGTTGTAAAATGCAGCCACATATTTTAATGGTGGAGTATTTTTTAGTGATTTTGGCTATTTTCTTTTAAAGTATTTTTATTTAAGAGCACTTCTGAATTATTTTTGTGTTTAAAATAAGTATGTATCAAATTTGAAGCATACTTCTCTAAAGACATCAATTAGAATTACTCACAATGAAATGTATCATTTTCTTAATTCAGTCATGAAGTTAGGTCAATTAGTTATAGATGATAGATACTATGAATCCTCTGTATCAGAATTACCTTCAGTTTTTGATATTATCAGATACATGTGTATGTAATCTAACCTTATACTTTTTGACAGTCTACATATTAGACCTGGATGTTCTAATTATGAACAAAATAGACCCTGACCTCAAGGTGCTTTTGAGTCCAATCTACTGTGAGGCCTTCATAGGGCCATCTGTGAAGAAATTGTTCTCTGGGCAAGGATTACATTTGGCAAGAATTGTTTATACAACAATACATTCAAATGTTTTCAAGATAGGTTTGTTCTCCAGATTGCCATAAGACTTTTTTTACTCTTTATTTTATAAGCATTTGTGATTAGTTTGCTCAATTGCGCATAAATTTTGGGCAAATCTATCTACATGTATTATTTTAAGTTTTACAATTCAGTTTCACTCTGTATACTAGTAATCTTAAAAAATAAAGTGTCCAATGAATAAGTTAGCCAGATATAATCAAAAGATGCAGGGTTAATAGATCAATTTTCAAGTGCTGCAGATGTATTTTATAAATTAAAAATTGAAAGTGATACCTTTGATCAAACCAATGTTTTATCACTTGTAGGTGACAGACTCCGTTTGAGAGTCTAATAAAAATTATAAATTTATGGATAGGTAAATAATTCATGTATAAAATTTCATCTAAAATATCTGAGTTCTTTAATGGGTTATTTGGATTTCAGTAAAATAATTCCTGCCATAGGTAAAGTGATTTATTTTAAGTCCTCAGAACAACAACAAATACCTTTTAGGTAGTACAATTTATTAAGTTGAATTTTATGGAGACATTCTTCACCAATTTAATTTTTAGGCAAACTGACTTTGGGTAAAATGTTCTGTTTCACAGTAGCAGCAGACACTCATATGATGTGATAGTGTCCCAAGTTACCTACCTTTATTATTACAGCATTTTTATTCTAAGGTTATCACAATAAACATTTTACTCTATGATTCGAAATATGGAGCACTTTACTTAAGGATGAATTTTTCCCCAAGAAAAGTTTTAAAAAATCAATCTTATCTTCTGCTTTTAGAAAAAAAAATGAAGTGAAATCTTGTTTCTTTGCTAGTTTAATTATCTGTATTAGGAAAATTTTTCTTTTCTATTTCTCATGATATTTATGCCATCTTATACAGCTCTTTTCCTTTTTCCTCACTTAATGATCCACTCAAAATTATTGATGTTTGTTCTGTTTTGTGAGGGCATAAAATATGAATAAAACAAGGAAGGTTTCAGAATAGGTGCTTTATCCCATGTATTCATCCATTGAATTGAAATATTTGCTAAATGCTTTCTATATGCCTAATTCTCTTTATATTATCACATTTAGTGTTCACACTATCAATAAGAAGTAAATATTGTTTTTCTTATTCACCTGTGATATGCAAATGAATGCTAGTTTCTGGGGATAAGCTAGGGTGAGCAAAATGTAGACATGGCCCTTGCCTTCATCAAGCTTGTAGTTTACTGAGGACCAGCTTTTAAAAATGTTAAAAATTAAATGGGGTTAATTGTTTACAGAATACAGTGGGATCAAGTAGTATCATCTATCCTAAGTTAGCAGTAGTCAGAAGAAAAGGCTTCCTAGATAAGTGACTTTTTAGCAGGGATGAGAGGCATGAGTGGGGCTGAGCCCGTAAAGAATGTTCTTGGCAAATGGTCCTAGGTGAGAAATGCTGGTTATGAGTGGAGAATGTGCATTATCACTAGAGAGAAGAATGCAAAGACTGAGGAAATAGTTTGGAAAAGTTTAATAAAGGTTGTTGTAAGCTTTGTTAAGAAGTTTGAATTTGATGCCAAAAGAAACAAAACCACTGTAGGATTTTAAGTAGCCATGTACAACAATAAGGATTTTAGCCTCTGCCCGGCCACCCCCTCTGGGAAGTGAGGAGCGTCTCTGCCCGGCCACCCAACCGTCTGGGAAGTGAACCCAGCCGTCTAGGAAGTGAGGAGCGCCTCTGCCCGGCCACCGCCCAATCTGGAAAGTGAGGAGTGTCTCTGCCCTGCCACCGCCCAACTCTCTGGGAAGTGAGGAGCGCCTCTGCCCGGCCACCAACTGTCTGGGAAGTGAGGAGCTCTCTGCCCGGCCGCCAACTCTTTGGGAAGTGAGGAGCTCTCTGCCCGGCCGCCAACTCTCTGGGAAGTGAGGAGCATTTCTGCCCGGCCACCCCGTCTGGGAAGTGAGGAGCGCCTCTGCCCGGCCACCCGGTCTGGGAAATGAGGAGCGCCTCTGCCCGGCCACCCCGTCTGGGAAATGAGGAGCGCCTCTGCCCGGCCACCCCGTCTGGGAAGTGAGGAGCGTCTCTGCCCGGCCACCCCGTCTGGGAAGTGAGGAGCGTCTCTGCCCGGCCACCCCGTCTGGGAAATGAGGAGCGCCTCTGCCCGGCCACCCCGTCTGGGAAATGAGGAGCGCCTCTGCCCGGCCACCCCGTCTGGGAAGTGAGGAGCGTCTCTGCCCGGCCACCCACCCGTCGGGGAAGTGAGGAGCGTCTCTGCCCGGCCGCCCAACTCTCTGGGAAGCGAGGAGCGTCTCTGCCCGGCCACCGCCCTGTCTAGGAAGTGAGGAGCGCCGCTGCCCGGCCGCCCAACTGACTGGGAAGCGAGGAGCGCCTCTGCCCGGTCGCCGCCCTATCTGGGAAGTGAGGAGCGCCTCTGCCCGGCCACCGCCCAACTCTCTGGGAAGTGAGGAGCGTCTCTGCCCGGCCACCCACCCGTCTGGGAAGTGAGGAGCGTCTCTGCCCGGCCGCCCAACTGACTGGGAAGCGAGGAGCGCCTCTGCCCGGCCGCCCAACTGACTGGGAAGCGAGGAGCGTCTCTGCCCGGCTGCCCAACTGACTGGGAAGCGAGGAGCGCCTCTGCCCGGTCGCCGCCCTATCTGGGAAGTGAGGAGCGCCTCTGCCCGGCTGCTGTGCAACCTTCCAAGTGTGAAGTGACAGCCTTGTGTGTGATCTTTTCTGTCTTCCCCAAGTTTGCACTTTCGACATTAAAGTTTACTTTTTAGTTAAAAGTTAAAAAAAAAAAAAGAATTTTAGTTGGAAAAAACTGCATCTGGTAAGATTATAGAATTAATGAAAAAATGTTATAAAGCTTGAGATAGCTGACTGGGGAGCTGTTGCCCTTACTCCAAGCCAGAAGTGACAAGTTTTTAGATTAGGCTGTGGCACTGGTGCTGGAGAAAAGTGGAATCTATTAGAGCAATCTTTAGAGGCATGATCAACAAGATTTGACAACTCACTAAATGTAAGGTAAGTGAGACAGAGAAGCTGATGATTTAGTATCTGGTAGTATTTTCCTTTGGGAAAAGGGAGGACTACCAGTAGCAAGATGAGTTCAGTTTGGGATAAGAATGTCAAAGGATAACCAAGTGCATGGTGTCAGATAAGCCAAACAAGGATGTTTTAGGGAGCCAGTGGTCTACAAGTCAACTGTTGCCAAGGGTTAAGATAAATAAGAAAAGTAAGTCACACACATCCATTATACAATAATCAAAACTTCTGTAAGAAGAATCAGATCTGTAGTAACTTCCCTTTACTCATGCATTTTGTAAGCTCTGAAGTGAAGATTAGAGCCCAAGGTTTGTGACTCTACAGATCATGCTTTTCTCACTTACTTTTTAAAAAATAAACTAGACTTTTTGTTGATATTATTAAGCCATTTTAGGTTTACAGAGAAAATGGAACAAAAAATATACAGAATGTCCATATCTCACCCCCTACACTCCTTCCCCCCTACACCCCCCATTTTCCTATTTTTAACATCTTCCATTATTGTGGTACATTTGTTGAAACTGATGAACCAATATTGATAAATTATTTAACTAAAACCCATAGTTGACATTAGGGTTCACTCTTTGTATTGTATATTCTGTGGATTTTGATAAATGTAATATTACATGCATTCACCATTATAATATCGTAAGAAATAGTTTTAGGGTCTTAAAAATATTCTCTGCTCTACCTATACATCCTTCTGTCCTTTCTTTTCCCCAACCTGGCAACCACTGACCTCTGTACTATCTCCATAATTTTGCATTTCTACAATGACATATAGTTGTAGTCATGCAGTATGTAGCCTTTTCAGATTGTCTTTTTTCACTTAGCAATATGCATTTGAGGTTTTGCATGTCTTTTCTTGGATTGATAGTGCATTTCTTTGCATTGCTGAATATTCCATTGTATGGATGTAGCACGGTTTATCCATTCATCTATTGAAGTATATCTTGGTTACCTCCAAGTGTTTGTAATTATAAATTAAGTTGTTTTAAGCACGAACATGCATGTTTTTGTGGAGACCTACATTTTCTGTTCTCTTAGGTAAATACTAAGGAGCCCAATTGCTGGATTATTTGGTTAGGGTATACTTAATTTTGTAAGAAATTGTCAAACTGTATTCCAAATTTGATGTATCATTTTGCATTCCCTCCCAGCAATGAATGCAACTTCCTATTGATCTGTGTCCTCTGTAGTATTTGGTGTTTTCAGCATTTTAGATTTTAGCTATTATGAAAAGTGTTTAGTGATGTCTTACTGTTTTAATTTGCAACTCTCTAATGACATGTGTTGACTGTGTTTTCATTCTTCTAATCTGTATATGTTCTTTGGTCAGATGTCTGTTCTGATCTCTTGCCCAATTTTAAATTGAGTTGTTTTCTTGCTATCTACATCTTTGTGTTTCAACATGTTTAGTCTATTGGCATTTAATGTCATTATTAATATGGTTAGACATAGCTCTATCTAAATTGTTTTCTGTTTGTTTCCGCTGATTTTGGTTGCTCTGTTTTTCCTTTCCCAAATTTTTTATTATTTGATTTTGTAAAGCACTGAATGTAATATGCCTACTGGCTTTTTAGATGTGCCTTTTGAATTTTTTTTCGTGAGTGCTCTAGGGATTACAATACACATTCTTACTGCTTCATAGTCAGCTTTATATCATTGTTATACCACTTGTTAAAATTATAAACTTGCATTTATTCCTTTTCTACTCTCTTATGTTATTGTTGTTAGATATACTAATTTATCCATAGATTAGAAACTACACTAAACAATATTATAAATTTTGCTTTATTCAGATTATGTATTTTATAGAAGTTAAGAGGAAATGGTTTTTTATAGTCATTAAAACATTAAACATTTGTTACTCTTGTTTTATTTCTGAAGTTCTTTCTCCCTGGTATCATTGTTCTTGAGCTTGTATAGTTTTCTTAAACTTTTCTTGTAGTATGATTCCAATGGCAGTACATTTCCTTAGATTTCTTTATTTTAAAAAGTCCTTTATTTCACCTTCCTCTTTGAGAGAGTTTTTGCTAGATATAAAGTTCTGGTTTCATAGTTTTTTCCTTCATTCTAAACTTTAGAATTTTTTCCAGGGTTGCCTGGCTTTCAGGATGTTTGATGAGAGTCCTTGGCCATATGACTCTTTCTTTAGGTGCTGTCAAGATTTTGTCTTTATTTTTGTTTTTTAACAGTTTGAATACAGTGTGGCTAGGCATGGTTATCTTTTTGTTTATATAGTTTAGATTTTGCTAATTTTCTTGAACTTATAAGTGTATGTCTTCTACAAAATTAAAAAGTTTCTAGTCATTATTTCTTAAAATCATTTTCTGCTAGTTTTTCTCTTTTGTTTTCTTTTTGGGAATTCAATTATATTATGTAAGACCTTTTTACCATGTTACACAAGTTCCTGTACTCTGTTCCCTTTTCCGTACCTTTTCTCTTTGTTTTTCAAATTGGGTAAATTCTATTGATCTATGTTCAAGTTCACTGACTCCTTTCTTCTGTCATTCCCAATCTGTTTCAAAGCCCATATAGTGAATATGTTTTTTCATAAACTTCAGCTTTTTAATCTAAAAATACTTTCTATTACTCTGCTGAAATTTTCTTTTTTTTTATTACAAGCATGTTTTTCATTACATTACTGGTCATAGTTCTAGTAGCAGCTTTAAATCCTTCTCTGCTAATTCTAACATCTCAGACTGTCTAGTAGCTACCATCTATTGGTTATCATTTTCTTTGTTTCCCATGCAAATAGGTCACATTTTTCTGGAAATTCATAAATTGAATAATACTGCATTGTATTTTGGATATTGTGTTATGTTGCAGAGGCCTGGATTCTCCTGTATTCTTCCAAATAATGTTAGTGCTCTCATTTTAGCAGAGGCTAAGTTGCTTAAACTCAAAATAAAGCAAACTCCATCACCAATGAGGTTGGTAGTGCTTCACAAATGTCAGCTCAGATTGTTTTTATGCTTCCCCATGCATTATTGGTTCAGAGGTCAGCCAAGGATGTTTACGCTCATTCATGGAATTTGTGGTTTCTCTTTGCTGCCTCTCCCTTTTCCTGTCTCTGGCGGCTCTGGTTGTTCCAGGCTCCATTCTCTTGTTGTTCTGGCAGGTTTTCTATGGAGTCTTAGCCAACTTGTGCTGTTTGTGGTAAGTCTTAGCCAACTTGTGCCCTCAGGTCACAGCAGCAAAAACAGGGAAGTTATAACATGCAAGATACTTTCTCCAAGTTTTAATTTTCCTCTAAAATCGGCCTACTTTAGTTCATTTACTAGGGCCTTTATATGCTTGTTCTGTAGATTTTTTAATAGTTGTCGTATGCAAGGACAATTTATTAGGAGCTTATTCTTTCATATTGATAGATCTCCTGGCCTCCTCTATTTCTTCTTTTATTATTAATGTTACATTTCTTGCTGGTGTCAGCAGATAAGTCTCACTTTAAATTTTTCCTGAGAAATTCATTTTTGTTCTTTATCTTTTATCCTTAATGATACTACTTCACTATTACTAAGATGATACACATAATAAGAAAAACAACTTATGTTTTTTCAATAACTGACTGCCAACCTCTATTAAAAGGTGTTTGTGTGTTGTCTATTTCACCTTAGAAATCCTGTAAGATACAGAATATCTGCATTTTACTAATGAGGAAATTTAACTTGTCCAAGTCTAATTAGATACTGAGGGATACGGCAGGATTAAAACCCCTAAAATGGCCTATTATCTTCAACACAACACTAAACATAATGAAATAAAATAAAATAAAAATTATAACTTGGCATCCTTTTACTTATATAGTGGTTTACTTTCTATTTTTTCCCTTTCCTTTAAAATTGTGTACTTCTAGTGAAAGAGAAATAACAGTAATCCTCCATTAAGTTATCTATAACCCTCAAACCTCAGATTTAAAAGCATGTAAAATGGATTAACAAGTATTCATTGATGAATCTTAGTAGAATTATTAGACTCATTCTGATATTTGAATATTTGCCTGTAAGTTACATATGGTACATGTAAACCATACTGGACTACCATTCATCAACTTTCATGTAACTTAAAGTTACTATCTTGTTTTGGGTTGCTATAACAAAATAGCATAGACTGGGTCGATTATAGACAACAGAAATGTATTGCTCACAATTCTGGAGGCTGGAAAGTCCAAGATCAAAGAGCCAGCCAACTCAATGTCTGATAAAGACTGGCTTCCTGGTTCCTAGATGGTTATCTTCTTGCAACATCCTTACATGGCTGAAGAAGTGAGGAAGCTCTCTCTTGGGTGTTTTTTATGTGGGTATTAATCCCATTCATGATGACTGCCCTCACGATGAGGCCTACCAGAGGCCTCATCCCCTAGTATCTTCACAATGCGGGGTAGGATTTCAACATGTAAATTTGGGGAGGACACGATCATTCTGTCTATAGCAGTTTCCAACCATAAATAACAACTTCTTCTATCTGCATTTGGATAAAGAATCCCTCGTGTCTATCTGTGTTTTGGATCTTCCTTTCCTTTCACTAATAGTGCTGTCAGATAGAACTTTCTGTGATGGCGAAAAATTTCTATACCTCCACTTTCTAATACGGCAGCCACTAGCCATGTGCAGCTATGAGCACTTGAAATGTGGCTAGTGTGATTAATTACATTCTTAACTTTGTTTAAGTTTAGTTACTTCAAATTTAAATAGAATTATGTGCCTGGTGGCTGTTACATGAACAGTGCTACCCTAGAGCACCTTTGTGCTTCCTTTCCAAAAATGTATTATCTAACTGTGTGGTGCATTTATCTAATAATCTTCCTGGATTTTTTCAATTCATTGAATTTATGGGGTGACTACTATGTAAAGGAGTTCGTGTTAAGCATGGTTTTGATTCCCTTTCTTACTTTAAGTGTCTTTTTAAAAACTTTTTTTGATGTATTTTATTATATCTAAGAGTTTTTTATGTCTTCAAACATACCACACAGGTACACACACACACACACACACACACAGGTCAAAATTATTTTACCTTTACTATTATATTAAAAAGTAATTTTCTAAGCATGTTATTATTATATGTACATTTTTTATTTCTCCTTGGAAATTCCTATTACAAACTATTAGTTTTTCTACATGTCTGAAAGCTTCTGACTGCAGGAATTTTCTAGGAAAATTATTTTTAAGTCTGTCTAGCTATTTTTTCTCTAAATCTTTTCTAATATTCTAAGTGCTAGTAATTATCTATGATTGAATTAGCTATCACTACCTTCTTCTGTGGAAATAATAGGTATCCTTAACAAGTCCTCACAGTAATTTTTATGTTAAAGTTTTAACTACAGATGTGACCAAGCAAACTGATTGCTTATTTTTACTTTATATGTTATAAAAATTTTAACTTATGCTATGATATTTTTATTTTGATCACTTCAGGATCACCAAACAATTTTGAGAGCATGGGCTGTGAAAGATTTTGCTCCAAATTGTCCTTTGTATGTCCAGATATTAAAGCCTGAAAATAAATTTCACATCAAATTTGCTGGTAAGTTTTTATCTTGCATGAGATCCGTTGAATTTCCTGAAACTCCTATAGTGGCTTAAGAGTTAAGTCTCTGAACTAAGTGGCAACTTAAAATATTCAAGATTCTAAAGAACTGAAAATGATTATTAAAACTAATTTACTTGATATGAGAGGATTTATCCACTTTAATATGTGACAAGATAATACTTTTGCTTGAGTCTTAATTTTTTTATATAACTTGGTGATTTTAGTACCTTAACATACTGGATACCTTAATAAGCCTAAATATATTAGCAGTAGTAGATTTATGCATAATATAGACACAAATTTCAACTGCCATATCTACTCATTTATACGTAGGTTTACACATAGATGGGTAATACTTGGCTATAGATAATTGTTTAATACACACATAGGCTTACCATGCAATAGACTAATACATTGAAATGTATTCAGGTATATTTAAATAGAGTTAATTTAGGGGGTAGACTTTGAAAAGAATTCAAGAAAAAGATGCATGTGAACTTTTTTGAAGATACTGCTTTAAAAATGATAGATCACATGAGATTATACTTTGAATTGCTAGAAAATTGAACAGCAAAATTGTACTTGCTTTTTTTTCTTAAATGCTTCTGTAAAAAAAAAGCTAATGTTGATTTAAGCAGTAATTCATGTGCATGTTTCCCCCCAATCACAAATACCCCATGTTTTACATTGTATTTTATCTTAAAAGTCTAAAGCTCCAAGTCATTAAAATGTAATTCATTTTAGCAATGTGTCAGCAAAATGTATTTCCTTCAGAAAATGTGTTTACATATCTTAAAATTCTTACCTATTAGTGTATGATTCTGAAATGAAAAATTGTAAATACTAGGGAATTTTGATGTAATGATAAGAAAATTATGAAATGGTTGCTATTCAGTTTGCTCTAGCCTTCCCCAAATTTATGTGATCATTTTTTTTCCTAACAATGTATAGCAAACAATTTAAAGTAATAGCTTCCAACTCTGGTTGCACATTATTATGTTTTTGGAAGAATTTCTAAAGTACTGATCATAGAGATTCTGATTTATACAGTATGATAGGTGCTAGGGCCTCTCTAAGACTATTTCTTAACTGAAATTTGAGAATAACAGTGCCTCTTTTGTAGAAGGCTTTGTGAAATTAAATGGAAAAATATATGTAAAGTACTCCATCTACAACCTGTTACATATATCATTAGCATTCATCAAATGCCAATTGTTTATTAAAAAGACCTTTGTAACTAGGCTATCTTATTTTTATTATTGTTTAAGAAAAGAAATATTTTTGAAAAATTTTAAATATACATGGTGATGACTTGCTATGACAAAATTTTTGAATGGCAGTAATGACATTAACACTAAGTAAAATCTTAAAATGATGACTTTAAATTTGAGTGCCACCACTTAAGACAGGTAGGCAGATTAATATTTTGAGCCTTATTTCCTGTCTACTAAAAGGCCATAGGGATTATGTCTCTGTTTTATCAGGGTTAATAGTAAGGATTTAATAAATAATGTCTGAAACATATTAAGTGTTCTATAAGTGGATATTGTATCAAGACCTTAAAACAATATGTATTTTCGAAAGACAACTTGTGATTTTGAGTGTGTTTAAACTAAAATTCAGAGCAAACTTCAGTTCTTTCTCCCTTTAGCACGCCGTTGGTGTGTTTCCACAGAGAGATGAAATTTGCTGAAAAAGTCTACTGCTAAAAAAAATAGACTATTCGCATTAATCTATTTTCTAATTCTCATTTTGTCATTATTTTAATAATACCATCAAAATGAATAGATTATTTAAAAATTCTATCCCAACCATTTATCTCAATATTTCTCATTTTGACACCTGATGAAATTCTTTTTATTAGCACCTACATTCTTTTTTGACTGAGATTACAACATTTCAGAGGATCTCTTTTTATACTGTGTAAAGATGAAGGCATCCTAGTTTCATTAAAATACCACAAAAAGAGTTTGGAGTGATGTATGAAGCTCTCAAAACAATATCATATATTTTATATCTCAGCATGAGGTTAAAAAATTATGGACTTTTCCTTTCAAAAGGCAGTGTATCAAGCTGTCAGTTTGTGTAAGAGACTCTTTAAATAACGGCCCTCAAGAAACCATGCTGTATATATCTGTGCCCTGTTGCCATGTGATTTTGCAGCTTTTTACCATGAAGAGGTGAAATCTATTTCCCCATCTTTGTATATAAGGTTTGCTTTGTGATTTGCTTTGACCAATATAAGATAACGAAACTTACACTGTGTAACAACAGAAGCTAAGACTTAAAAGGCCATACTTGTTCTACTTTTGCTGTTTTGGAACACTGCTCAGAGACTACATATAAAGAAACCCAGTTTAGCCTCTCTAAGGATGAAAAATCACTTGGAAAGTGAGGCTCATCCATACCAGCACCTCACCTGTCCAGCTCCCAACTTACCAGCCAACCCAAGGAATTATGCAGACCCACAGAGTTTTCAGAAATAAAATGGTGGTTAAGTCACTGAAGTTTGGAGGTTACTAGTCATGTGGCAGTAGATAACTAATACTGTTGGTGATAAAATAATAATTACTTTAATTTAAAATCATATTTACTTGACAATATTTATTATATTCTTGCCCTTGTACTCTCATAGGTATTAAATATGTAGATTCCAATATTCACAAGATATGAAATGAGGCATTCGCATTTCCATGTATTTAAATAGCTCCTTCGGTTTACCCTAAGTTGTGGAAATATAATCATGATTATAATTTATGTTTAAAAAGTAAGCAAAGTTTACTTTCAGCAAATTGTCCTTTTTATAATAAATTTGTCAAAATAACGTGATTGAAACTGCGAATTCTAGAGTGAGACATTACATGGTGATGTAGTTGCTGTCCTGTGTACTGACTGCATGACCTCAGGCTTCTTCAAGTCTTTAAGCTCGAGTTTTTCAAGTTGTAAAATGGGGATGATATGACAAACAACCCCCTCATGTCATTATAATACTAAAAAGGATACTTGCAAGTATCTTTTTAATTTTTAAGCCACCAGTAAATGATAACTATTTAAGCAATTGGTATAATTTATATCTTGAGTGCCTATTCGTAATCTTCATAACAAATTTATATTGTACTTGTTTAGAGGAAAACTAACTGGGCTCTCCCATAATATTTTACAAACAGTTTATAAGAGAGATTTCAAAAGATATAATTCTGAGCTTACACACATTTTCTCAGAGAATAGAAAATATAAGGTATCTTCCCAACTCATTTAATGGGAATAACATAGCCTTGATACAAAACTCATTAAGGATAGTTTTGGAAATGACATTTAGAGTCTAACTTAATTGGTTAACAGAGTTGAAAAATTATATAAAATATTTTAGCAAAACAAATCGAGTAATATATTTATAAAAGAATATATAACTACCAAGTTGAAATTATTCCAGAAATAGATCATTATGTTAAAAGAGAATAACCATATCATAATTTTAATTAATGTAGTAAAGTATTTGAGACAGACTTCAACATTCGTTCACAATTAAAACCTAAAAAAAAAAAAAAAAAAAAAACTGTTGGAAAGCTAGGACCAAAGAACTTCTTAACCTAAGACAAGTTATCTTCAAAATAACCAATAAAAAATTATATTCAATAATCACATATTAAAAAGCTGTCATTTAGGTACAAACATAGGTGTCTACTAAATCAACTTTTATCCAGTATTTTTCTGGAAATCATAAAAATGGCAGTGAAGCTGGAAAAAAGTAAAAGATATAAGCATCAGAACACAAGAAATAAAATTGTCATTGTCCATGTATCATCAAATTCTCTACAAGGAAAATTAAAAAGAGTTTTTTCTTTCTATTCACCTTTTTCTTAGAGGATCTCATCTATTTATATAATTTGCAAAATGTAAACTCTTCTTCAGTATCCACTATGAGCTTCAGTTTTGAATCTTCAACTGCATGGTCAATATCTCTTATTAGATTTCTAACAGCCCTCTTAAAATTAAGATGTCTAAAAATAGTTATTGATTTTTCTCGGACCTAAAACCTGTTTCTCACCCATTATTCCCAGCACCATCTGTTTAGAACTCAATCAAAAACCTGTGAGTCATGCTTTCCTTCTCTGCATCCAATCCCACATCCTGTCCTATCGGTTATACTACCTAACCCACAGTGGCATCACAATCCTAGTCTACGCCGTTATCATCTCTCACTTAGGCTATTTCAAAAGAGTCCCTTTTCATCTTTTTCTGGGTATTCACATGTTGTATCTATAAGCTTACTTCTGCACTTCATGTACCCCAGAACATTTGCAACAGTGATTGCTGTTTGTGTATCAGAGGAGGCATCTCCATCTTCATACCTCCATTGTCAGCCTAAACTCGTTTTCTTTTACCAGGATACAAATTCCAATACCCTTTCACAATATCATTATTTTTTAAAGATTCTTTCTTGTGAATAATTTGTGTCACCTTTTATGGTTCAAAATTCAGATGTTAGTGTGGCTTTGGTTATGTCAAATCTTTTTTTTTCCAGTAAGAGACATTTTTTTTTTTTTGAGACGGAGTCTCGCTGTCACCCAGGCTGGAGTGCAGTGGCACAATCTCGGCTCACTGCAAGCTCTGCCTCCCGGGTTCACACCGTTCTCCTGCCTCAGCCTCCCGAGTAGCTGGGACTACAGGCACGCGCCACCACGTCCAGCTAATTTTTTGTATTTTTAGTAGAGACGGGGTTTCACCGTGGTCTCGATCTCCTGACCTCGTGATCCGCCCGCCTCGGCCTCCCAAAGTGCTGGGATTACAGGCGTGAGCCATCGCGCCCAGGGAGAGACATTTTTTTACCAATATAATATTTTTTTTAGAAGTGGCAATTGGTACTGAAACATATGACAGAGGCAATGACAGCGTGCCATAGACATGACTAATACAAAAATGTGTTTTTGTAACATCTTGTATTCTTTGTCAAGCTCTTGTGGGTGTAGCAATTCTAGTAAAGTTTCTCTAGGGTCAAATATGGGATCTACAATCACCTGGGGAAACCTTATGCTTCCATGTTGTGGAGCCCTTCATAAATTCGCCTCCTCGGTTGCAAACCACGATTAAAGGGCACAATATTATGGCAGTTTAGTTATCAGACATGTTTCTGTAGCTCAACATTTAATCAGACTGAAATCAACTTCATATTTTATTCTCTACTGTGCATTTCCTAAATCATTAAATGCACACACACACACATACACATGCACACACCCCAAAACAAACAAGAAAAAACATGTACTTTAGTAGGAGGATAACTTCTTCATTGAAAAACCTTGAAAGAACTTTGAAAATAAACTGTACTCTCCACTTAATAAATTTCAGCTGAATGAAGTTTGCTGTTTGTCTCCTAGTCAGATGAAGTTACTCAGAAAATCAGTGGGAGGTGAATTCATGGTTTAAGAGTAAATTAATAGCTAAATTTAGATAAACACAATATCTCTGTCTTCCCAATAAAGTGTTATGTCGTCTGTGAATATTCAGTTCTCTTAGCTTCCTCATCCAATTTTCTTTCAACTGTTGAGTCCTATGAAAATCTCCCACTTCATTTGAACAGATATGAGAAGAAATAAAAATCAAATTGGCAAATTTTCACCCACAAGTAGGAGTAAAGTATGTAAAAACAAAGGAGTGAATTAAAGTGTGAATTATCTACTTTCCATGCTTCTTTTTTAGTCCAGAGGCTACCCTTGAGATATTTTCTATGCTTTGGTTATGGTATTTCATATATAACAGAATTTGATTGTAATTTGTTCACGAAAAGTAGAACCATATCTCAACAGTAAAGTGTGGACTGAATGAAATATTTTGTACTTCGCAATTCAAACATGCCTAGAAGAATGCATCATTATACCAGAACAGTAGGAGTTAGTTCTAACAATTAAAAAAAAATTTTTAATTACAATAAGAAGTTAAAAGTCCTAGCAAAAGTAAATGTATTTTTAACAGTGTCACAGACAATATTGTTTAAACATGTATCTTTCATAGAGTGTGATTCCCATTATAAAAATAATAATATTTAAAGTGCGCACACATACATGCACATATCTTGGAGAAATGATTTGACGAGAAAATGAAGGTTTTGCTCAGCTTAGCCATCATCTATTTTGTACTAAATCACTAGATATTCCAATGCATCACTTTTTCCTACCCAAGAAAGAGAGTGGGAAAATATTTCCAAGCAATATAAATATTGGAAATCATCTTAGCTGTTTCTAAATAACATATGGATGTGCAGGCTTGACTTTCACCAAATGGTAAAGTGTGAGTTTTTCATGCTGAATGATTTCTTCATTTCCCATATAACACCCACATAGACATCATTTTAAACTTCATTTTTACAACCTACTTAAGAACATAATGCTTAGAGATGTTATATTTTCAAAATATAAAACATTAAGCCTTTGAAAATTCTCATTTTTTTTGGATGGAAATCTTTTCTCTTTGATTTTTTTATATTATTGTGGAGATCATCAGAAACTACTTAACATAAGGCCATGTTCAAGCCCAGCACTGTCTGGATAATCTTTAATTTTTTATGCCATTCCTCACCATTTTTTACTTTCAAAAAATCAAACTTACACTATTTAAAACAGTTATACAATTAAAAAAAACCGTATTCTCTCCATCTACATTCAAAAACTGTTAACATTTTGCCACTTTTGACTAATCTCTTTGTACGCATACCCAAATACACACATATTTTTATTTCAGCAGAGCTCTCTTAAGCGTAAGGAAATTCTGCTACATAACAATGCTAAAATTTTTACCCCTAAAATGGTCAGTAATAATTTTATGGATCCAGTTTATATGCAAATGTTATAAATTGTCTCTCAGATTTTCCTTAAATCTGTATTTTAAAATTCAGTATTAAATCAAAATTTTATTTTTACTACATTTATGTTTTTTAATTCCTTGTAAAAAGTTTTATGCAATAGTTTTACATTTATGGAAAAGCAGTATAGATAGTACAAAGAGTTCTATATACCCTCTACATCCCACAGCTTCTCCTAATGTTAATGTGGTATATATATAACCATTATCCCTTTAATCAAAACAAGAAATTAACATTGGTGTTGATTATTTTTAAATGAAAATTTTAAAATTTAAATATTGCAAAAGATGTTTAAGCCATCTTTCCTATTTATTTTCCTTGACATTTGATTAAATTGACACTGGATATTAGGTATTTCAAAACATTTTCTTGTGGGCCACTTATGACTTAATTAACTAAAATAATCTTTTATTTATCTCCATTAATGTTTTTTATAGTTGTATATTTTAAAACACCAAATTTCTTGGTTCTGAGTACCAGATGAAAATAATACTTATTTTTTTTAGGAAGTGCCAGACATATTCTATCATATCCTATGCCTATGGTATTTAGTCTGCTAAGTAGTTCCTTGATATAAATGTCTTATGAAAAAGACCAGGTATGCTCCCTTTCATTCTTAAATACTTTTTCATAACATTTTCTAGATTTGTACTATGATCAATTCATTGTTCTATGCGCTAGTGACATAATGATGAACAAGATGTATAGCTTTTCTCATTGCCTTTACCTGTCACCCTGTAAAAAAGTCAATGCACTTTTATATACTTCCCAAGAATACCACTCGAATGAGCTTATCCTTACTACATAGAGCTTTAGTTGGAGCCTTACAACCCCCCTTTCCTGCCCTTCACAACCTCCATGTATATCAAACCAATGATTCCAGTTATGCTCTAGTCTCACTGTATATTGCTTGATGAATTTAGTCAATCTCATACACCTACAATAGATAGTTAAGGCTTTCATGATTTAGTTTCCCCATCCCAGAAGTAATTGGTTTTGCTTTGAAAAGAGTCTCCTAACATATGTTTTTTTTTTAAAAAAAAAAAAACAACAACAACAAAAAAAAAAAAACAAAAGAATGAATGAGATCTTAACAGTAGGATGGCCAGCAAGTGGAGATGACAATTCTTATAATAGGGTGTTAAAACTATCATTGCCTCAAATCACCTTGCCTTGGAACTTCATATTGTGCACATACACATACACAAATACATGTGTATGCATCCATGTGTGTACATGTGATTGTGAATTAAATTTTACTAAGATTTTGTTGGAGAAGTAGTGTGAGAATAATGCAAGTATTAGGTAAAGACATAAAATTTTAACTAGATAAAAAAATAACTCTGGAGAAATGTTGAGTGCAGTGAGGAGGACAAAAAAAACCTCATAGGAGTGATTATTTAGGAAGCTATTATAGTTGTCCAGGTGAGAGATATGGAGAGAGCTATCATAATAGAAATGAGGAGTGAGAACATATAGGTAAAACATTTCATGTATTTTCTGTAGACTTAAAAATTGGCTGACTGCAGCAACCAAGGGAGATTGAGAAAATCATTTTATCTTTGCTACTGTCACTTTTTCATATATCTTCACACTTAATATAAATTCTGTTATAGTACTGAACTAATTTATTCAGTTATTTCAATGTCTATTTAACACCAGAATATGAGTTTAAGTGCCGTATATGTCCAGTGATTGCACAGTGCTTGACACATAACATCTAATTATTGTACTATACAGAATATACGATTTAAAAGATCCACTTAGAAAAGTGATAATATAACCTAGTAAAATAAAAAAAGTGCCAAAATATATGAAATAGTTTGCAAGTACACAAGTAATGTTCCATCATGTTGTGGGAAAAAAAAATTCTAGAGGAGAGAGTGACACAGAAAAAGAGCACCAGAAATCTAAAAACAGCGCTTTGTAATTTTTTTCTGAGTATTAGGTCACACATGTACAAAATGAAACTCTAAAAGCCAGGCTAAAAACAACTAAAGAATCATAAGCAGAACAATTCTCAGTGCTCAAACAGGGTGGGGAGATATTCACACTCTCAGCAGACATAGTAGAATGACCTTGGTGATCAGCAGGGCATTTGAAATCTTATGAGATGCATAGTTTTCTAGTAAGATTGACTTAGCCCCAGAGTAAAGGGTACTCTAAATAGATCAGTATTAGTTTTCAGTAATAAAAAGCTTACCACTAACTTTTCAATTTACAGTGACAGAAACCTATTATCTGTGTTTCTGTGGGTCAGGATTCCAGGAATGGGTTATGTAGCTCCCCTCGTCAAGGTCTCACCAGTATGCAATGAAGATATCCACTTGATCTATAATCTCATTTGAGGTTTGACATCTTAGAATTTTGTCTACTAAAACTGCCCTTGAAAGCTTAAAAATCCAGCAGGCCTTCAAGGTATCAAACTAATTCTACCAAAATGAAGCACCTCATTTTAAACATTGTATAAAGTAACATTCACATTGGCCAGTATCCAATTGAAATGACTAGACATATCAATGAATGGGAAATTCTGACAGTGATTAAGGTAGAAATAAAATCTGTTCTGTCCAAGCTTATATCCAGAAAATAAAGGAGAGGAGAAAAAAAATGTATAGTGATTTTGTAAGGCCGGCATTATTTGATTAGGCCAAAGCCAAAGACATCATGAGAAAAGAAAATTGCAAACTGATACATTTTATGAACACAGATGCAAAAATCTTCCGACAAATCAATAGCAAATCCAATTCAGTAACATACAGAAAGAACATACTGTTACCTCGTTGGGTTTATCCCAAGGCTACAATAGTCATATAATGTTTAAAATCAGAGCAGTTCACCATATTAATACATTAAAGGGGAAAATAAGCTATATGATCGTATCAACAGATGCAATAACAGCATTTTAAAAATCAGTAATGTTTTTAACAAAAATTTGTGCATACTGGAAATAGAAGAAAAGCAACATCATATTTTTATTATACTTGATGCTTATAGGCTGAGTACTAAACTCTAATATTGAGACGTCAAAGCTCTGTGCTCTACTTCTATTCACACTGTACTGAAGGTCCTAACCTGTGCAATAAGGCAAATTAAATAAATGTTAATGTACATGTTAGAAAGGAAATAGTAAAACTAGCTTTATTCATAGACTAAGTGAACATTTCTTTAAAAATGGTAATGAATCTTTAATAAAGCTAGTAGAACTAATGAATGAGGAACATCAAAATGATCTTCCTTATACAGAAATCAATTTTATTTTTCTATGCTCGTAAAGATAATTTAGGAATTTAAATTAAATATAACCTTTAAAATTCATCAAAAGTATGAAATAGATATGGGAGAATTTAATAAAATATGTGCGTCTCATATAAAGAAACTATAAACATTGCTGAGAGAAATTTTTAAAGACCTAAATAAGCTGAGAATGTAGCTTATTTTAAGGGTTAAAAGATTCAATATTTTAACGTGTTAATTATATCCAAATTAACCTATAGATTCAATACATATTTCAACTGAAATTATAGCTGGCACTTTGAAATATTAATAATCTTATTTTAAATAATATAAAAATATAAAGATAATAGTCATAACAACTATGAAAAAAAAGATTCATGTCAGAATTATCTATAGTACCTGTGTTTTGAAGCTTTACTGTAATACTGAAGTATTAAAGATAGCATGGAATTATCATAATGATAGACAAATAGATCAATGGAACAGAATATAACCCAGAAGTAGATCAACTTGTATATTTTCATCAACGATGCCAAGTTAATTACCTTGGAGAGGCGATAATCTTCAATAGATAGTTCAGGATCTACTTTATATCCTTCTGGAAAAAATATATATCTTGAGCCTTACCTCACACCACACAGTGAATATTAACTTGAAATAAATTATACACTTAAATATAAAAAGTGAGACTACAACATATCTAAAATAAAACATGGAAGAATGTTTTCACAGACTTGAGTAGCAAATATTTCTTAGCTGAGACACACAAAACCCACAAACCATTAGAGAAAAAAAAAAAGAAAAATTGGCTTTCATCAAAATTAAACCTTCCACTCTTCACAAGACAATTTCAAAGAATGGCGAGCCCCAGACTGGGATGAAAATATTCACAATGAACATATCTGAGTAAAGTTTGAGTCCAAACATATATAAAGAACTCCTACAATTCAATTTTAAGAGTCCAAACAAACCAATAAAAATAGGTAGAAGAATCGAACGGACATTTTATACACACACAAGGATATATCAATGACCATTAAGCATATGAAAAGATTGTCAGCATCACTAATCATCAGCAAAATGAAGATTGGAAAGCAATACCATTACATACACAGAATGCCAAACATTAAAAGGATTCTTATTATCATGTGACTGAAGCTCTCATGCCCTCTTGAAGCTTACGTTCTACTGGGAAAGATGATTTGAGCAAGAAAGTACTTAGATGGCTATTAAGGGAAAAAAATGCAAGCATCAAGGAAGGCTTAAAATAGGGTGGACATACAGATATGATAGATGAATTTTGGCAAAGGGACATGGAAGTTATACCCTGACACAGGAATGGGTTAGTTATATTTAAATGAATGCAGATATGAGTGATTCCTGAATGTTGCCATACAGTAAGAAACCAAGGTAGAAAATGGTGTGGTGAATTAACAGGAACTGAAAACACTTAATATGCACCAAGATAGAGGATAGTAGGAAATGGGGTTGGAAAACAAGGCAAAGATAAGATTAGGAAGAACTTTATAATTCACTTTATAAAGAAATATATAGTACATCTCTCTATATATACACACACTCTATATGTAGTATATATACTCTATATATATATACTACATATAGAGTGTGTGTATATATATATAATTCACTTTATAAAGAAATATATAGTAGTAGGTAGAAGATGGGTTTGTGGATGATTATTATTTTTAATTTACTTCTAGATTTTTGCATATTCTCATTTTTCTAACAAGATCCAAATAATCAAGCATAATTAATTCCATGATAAAAATTGTGCATGGTTATATCTAAGCAGTGAAATTGTTATTCACCTAATTATAACTATAAGTTATGTTTATGTAGACTACAATACTGTGTCTACATGAAGTAAAATATCATTGTTACTATTAGCAAAATATATATAAATTTATGAATATGTATTAGTCTATTGCTACATTTTATAACCCATGATCAATCTCACTTAATATTTTCATAAAGCCACTTTCATTCATGACAAATTCTCATTTAAGCCATCAAACTATTCTGTATAATCAATCATAAAGACTAAATTGATAAATCTGCCAATAGCTAAATCCTTCTTGAGAATGCTAACTCTGCTTCAAATAAGGAATGAGAAATAAAGCAATTTAAAAAGTGGTAGCTATTCGTAAATATTACCAAGATGAATATGATTAGTGGGATTTCTAGGTTAAATGGTATTTGTACTTTTATGGTTTTTAGTACACAATGCCAATTTGCTCCCCAGAAATATATAACCCTTGAAGAAATGGGTAATATTAACTTTTGCCCTTTGGTAGAAAGCAAAATAACATAAGAACTACAATAATTATTATAATAATAGTGGTAGTCAACACAGGTAGTGCTTCCTGTGCAAGGGCTACTGTTCTAAGGCACTACTTATAGGTTAACTCAGTTCTCATTACAATTTCATAAGCTAGTATATTGGTTATATATTGCTACATAACTACCCCAAAACTTTGTGGTATAAACAACAATGTAAATTTATTATCTCAGTTTCTGTGGGTCAGGAATTTGGGAGAAGTAATAATCTCGATATTTATGATGTTACAATGAAGATGTAGGTTATTTAGGGTAGTTGCAGTTATCAAATAACTACAGGTATTTGAAGGCTTGACTTGCACAGAATATCTGTTTTCAAAGTGGTTTACTTACATGGCTCCCAAGTTGGTGCTGGCTGTTGGTAGGAGATCTTGGTTTCTTACATGTGGACCTTTCCTCTGGGCTGCTCGAGCATCCTCATGATGTGGCAGCTTGCTTTTCCCAGGGCAGATGATCCAAGAGAGAGCAAGGCAAAGCCACAATGCCTTTTATGGCATAGCCTTAGCTGTCACACTTTGTTATTCTGCAATATCCTAATGATTATACGGTTCATCCCTATTCTGCTGTGTAGGAGGGAACAGCACAGGCATGAATACCAGCATGTAAGAGTTATTTGGGGCAATCCTGGAGGCTGGCTACCACAGACAGATTATATTATTATTTCAATTTTACAGATGAGGAAACAGATCCAAATATATATATATTTTTTAATGCAGAAATGGTGCCATACTAACTGGTTGAGACAGGACTTGAATCCACATTCTCTGTCTCCAGAATGTGTGCTTTTAAGAGATATGTGGTATTGCCTTTAATTCTTCATTTAAATTTTAAATCTTTATTTATTACACAGAGTTGTACATTCTTGTGTTTTTTGTTTAATTTTTGCATTTGTGTATAAAATTTATCCCTGTGCCCTTATTTTCTGTTTGGCGATTTTTAAATGAGTTATAGGGATTTTTTATATTCTGAAATTAGTAGCAATTTGGCTTTTTATATGCAGTCATGTGCTGCATAATGACGTCTCAGTCAACAATGTACTGCATATACAGTGGTGGTTCCATAGAGTCTAATACCATCTTTTCACTGTACCTTTTTCTGTTTAGAAATGTTTAGTTACACAAATGCTCAGCACTTTGTCACAATTGCCTACAGTATTCGGTACAGTAGTATGCTGTACAGGTCAAAAATAGTGTATAGATAGTACATGATTAGAATGTCAAACAGATTTTATTTTTGGATCTGCTGATGTGAGTATCATATTGAAGAGTTGCGTGGGCTGTTTTGGGGTGTTTGAAGTTGGTGATGTTGAAGAAGGGCAATTCAGAGTAGGTAAGGACTCCAACAAGGCAAAACATTTGGCTCAATTGTCTCATAAAATAAAGCTCACTTTGCATTAAGAATTCCTTTTAAAGTGCATATTCCTCTTGGTGAAACTGAAATTTCCACCTTTTTTATATGTTACTTTATTTGGGTTATTAGGTGAATATCTAGTTGATAGTAGCATCCACCTATTTGTCTGTCTGTCTGAATGTCTCTCAGTCTCTTATTCTATAAGAATAGACATTTTGGAGGAGGAGGGAATGAAGATTAGGTTGTTATGGGAGACTTCTAAAAGATAACCAGTGGCCGAAAAGTGGGTTCTAAATGCCTAATTCAAGGGATGATTTTATGTATTTTATTGTATTTATTTATTTTTTTATAATTTTGTCTAGAGTAATGGTTGCCAAACGGTTTTAACAGATTTTTTTTTTTTTTTTTTTTTTGGAGATGGAATCTCACTCTGTCACCCAGGCTGCAGGCTGGAGTGTGGCACGATCTCAGCTCACTACAACCTCCGCCTCCTGGGTTCGAGTGACTCTCCTGCCTCAGCCTCCCAAGTAGCTGGTATTACAGGCGTGCACCACCATGCCCAGCTAATTTTTTATTTTTATTTTTAGTAGAGATGGGCTTTCACCATGATGGCCAAGCTGGTTTCAAACTCCTGACCTCAAGTGATCAGCCCACCTTGGCCTCCGAAAGTGCTAAGATTACAGGTGTGAGATTATATGTGACAATCATAAATTTGGCTGTGGGTTTTTGTTTGTCTGGGAGGATCAGGCAAATTGTAGCATCTTTCCTCATTGGTAAGGAAAGAGTATGGGGGGGCTCACATAAATGCACATTTCTATGTATTATTTATTTTTATCAAACAAAACTTTACTTGTTATGGGGCTTTATAGCTTACTGTATGCTTTCCTGAGTCACTTCAATTGAAGTTAACAGCTTTAGTTTCTTACAGCTTTACTGTGGTATATTTGATAAATAAAATTGTATAATTTAAGGTGTACAATGTGATGATTTGATATACATATGCATTATGAACTTATTTACACAATCAAGTTAGTTAGCACATCCATCACCTCACATAGTTCCCTTTTTAATGTGTGTGGTTAGAATATTAAAGGTCTACTTTCAGCAAATTTCAAGTATAAAATATAGTATTGTTAACTACATAAGAATTACAGCTTTTTGTGATTTATAAAAATAACTATGCATTTTTTATCTAATTTGATACAAGGTATAGCTGGCCAAAGACTTAACATACTTACAGACAAGGGATTCAGACTCATGCCATGTGACTCCAAATCCAATGATTCTTTAAATCAAGCACAGGGCAACATTGAATACATTTTCCTACTTTATATAGCATTTCTGCAAGTGCCGGGGTTACATTTTAGTCTTCATAGAATGCCTGATTCAAAAGTTTCTTTTTTTGATTTAAAGACATGAATTTCCTGAGGGTTACAGTAAAAATGATGTATAATAGAAGATATACTTGGACCCTGTCATCACTCCCTATGATTCCAGTCTTATTTATACTATTCAGCCCATAAAGTATCCAAATGCAATCTTCTTTCCATTTTGCTTATTCAACCATCCAGTGCTATTAAACACTCTCCTTCCACCTCATCAACTCATCTAATGCAGTGTTATTCAAAGCGTAGTCCAGAGACCAGTTTCATTCCACAGACTTTTATCAAGCTACAACATGATAAATACAGCAGCATTTTAGAAATTTTGATAGCGATTTGACATTGCCATGGCATCCAAATGCATAATTAGTGGACTGTCTCTTTGGAAAGCATATAGACTACTAAGCATATAGACTAGTTTGGGCTGTATCAAAATCATAGGTGAATCACATATGGCATGAGCTGCCTGTGTGCTTGCAATGGGTTACGACTCGTTCTTTCTTTTTATTTTACAATTAAAAAGCAAAAGAAAACTGGCCCTTCATCACAAATAGCTTGAGAACCATTATTCCATATCATCATCAGTCTAGAGTCTTCCTGTGCCTCAGTTCCGTTTCTTCTCTTTTTCTCTCTTTAAGGAACCTGAACTCTGTAGTCTGCCACTTCATTCAGTCAGCCACATGTCAGTGTTCTGATTTCCTTTGTTTTTCATTTTTTCCCCATAGCTTTTGATAAAAAATAAATACACATGCAAACAAACAAAATTCCATGTACGCTGATCCTTTTTTTTCACTCCTTGACTGGCACTCCTGGAAAAACAATAATACCCAGTGGGTCAGATTTGTGTTACTATAAACTCATGTTCAGGCAGCTCAAAGCGCCCTTAACGTTGTGGTTTTTTGTTTTTTTTTCTTTTAATCAAATTATTCTCTTGCTCTTGTAATTACTGTCTCAAATTTATCTCATTTTCTAATACACAGAGATATGGGAAGCCAATATATGAAAATTTCCTTAAATTTTGCAACTTATTTTTCAAATGTTAATCTATGTTCACTTATTGCTTCCTGCTTTTTCCTATTATAATTGAAGGATTTCCTTTCCATATCTTTGCTGAGTGCCCAATTACCTCATACCCTATCAGCAACCTCAGCAATATTTTTCCTCCCTTAATCTTTAGATTTCTTTCTTTGTTAATATAGTTCTGTAAACATTTCCGTTTCTTCCTACCTCTCCAATTTTATTTTTAAGAAATTCTGCATACTTTATTCTCCTTTCAAACAACTTTTCTTAATTATCCTTAAAATATTTGGTTAAACAGGCCAGGCGCGGTGGCTCACGTCTGTAATCCCAGCACTTTGGGAGGCCGAGGCGCGCGGATCACAAGGTCAGGAGATCGAGATCATCCTGGTTAACACAGTGAAACCCCGTCTCTACTAAAAATACAAAAAAAAAAAAAAGAATAGCCAGGCGTGGTGGCGGGCCCCTGTAGTCCCAGCTACTCGGGAGGCTGAGGCAGGAGAATGGCGTGAACCTGGGAGGTGGAGCTTGCAGTGAGCCACGATCGCACCACTGCATTCCAGCCTGGGCGACAGAGGAAGACTCCATCTCAAAAATAAGTAAATAAATAAATAAATTTGGTTAAACGTTATTTCCTTAAGTGATGCTTTTTTCATTCCCTCAGAGCATGCAAGGTATCCGTATATCCTCTTAATACATATGCATTTACTTTCTTTTTACCATTTATTGCAGTATTTATTTGCTACTAATAAATCTAGAAATCTTCCAAAATATTTTTGAGTCAGTCACTCAAATTATTTTAGTTCAGCTACAATATTGTGTTTTGTGGTTGAAAAGGAATGAAACTGATCTCAAAGGCAAATTTGCCGACGTTCACTCAAACTTCACTGTTACATGACAGGTGTTTTGGGAGCTTGCTGGTTGTATTTTCTCAGTCATCAGTTCAGTGTAATGGCTGCTCCAGCCATTTGTTCATCTGGTAGCAAGTGGTAATCTTTAAGTGGTTTCTACAGAGGGAAACACTGCTGCATTATGATACCTATTTTAAGTGTGGTTAATCGATTTTAGAGTTGTATAGCTTTTGTAGAGTTCTTTGTAGATAGTTTGAATTTAATAAGCAATAAATTTAGCCAAGTTACTTCACTGTTCTGAATATCTGATTGCTTATCTGAAAACTACTTAACACAATATATATCATAGAACTTTTGTGAGGTTTAATAATATATATATATCACAGTATGAAAAGCAGAAATATTATTTAGTATTATTATTTTATTACTAAAAAGCTTCAGTAAGTAGCTTCTATACTATCAGAAGCTGATAAAGGATACTCTTGGTTAGAACCTAAAGAAATTGGAGGAAAATAATTTTTCAAAAATATTAAGACTGCTATGTATTTCTGAGAGGTATAAAAGAAAAGGAGATTAATGAAATTAAAACTGTTTTGCACTAGGGTGGAGGAAATTTGACCCCCCTTTTGAGTATTTAATAGCCTGAAACATCCAAAAAGGTTATATTTATTGTACTAAAATAAGTATTGAAGCAATTGGAAAAACAGAGGCATGCTTTTTACTTGTATTATTGAAATGAAATAAATCTGTTTTACAGAAAATTGCAAATCTCAAATTGGGTTAGATTCTATGCATTTAATAAGCATTCTTATAGTTAGATCTGGTGAAACTAAGTGACTTTTAAGGATTTGCCTAAATCTATTCTTAGCCATTTAGTGGTTGAATGCCTCACAATCTTTGAATTGGCAGTTTCTGACGTGTTCATATGTGCCCGCGCGCACGCACACACACGAGTGGTTATTTTATTGATTAAAGTAACAGGATCAAAATAAAACTCACTCGATTGCAAGACTATCTATTCTCGTATAAGAAAAAGATATGATTTTTTGTAGCAATAAACCCACTCTTGCTTGCAAACAGAATCTAATAAGCAAAGGATATGGGAAAGATTTTATAATGCAATTTAATCAGTTGTTTTATTTAATAAATTTTTTCCCCATAAAATAAAAATGACTAACATTTAGATTTTAAAATTCACCCTGGTTCGTTTTTCTGTTTAAAAGCCATTTTCCAAAGGATATTTGATTTCTGTAAATTAAAACCAGCACTAGATTGGTTTACTGCACTTTCCACTATTTACTGTTTTCCAAAGAGCTGTTACCTAGCAACTGCATGGAAGAGGTTTCTAGTACTTTAAATCACACAAGAGCTCAGAATATAAGGTGATGTAGACTTTTAAGAAAATATTCTGACTTGTTTTAAAGTAACTATCAATTTTATTTTTCATAAAGTAAAAGGGACTTGAAGACAATTTTAATTCATATCTATCAATAAATTCTCATCTCAATTGTAATTTTTATTTTAGAAGCTTTTAAACTGAAAATGACAGACAGTAGAATGACAAAGAAGAAATCAAGAATCTCACATAATACTACTATTTTAAAAGTCATATGCTTCTAAAACTCTTTCCCACCTGTTGAGGCAGTTTCTATTGACAGTTTGATGCTTATCTTTACACACTATTTTCTGTGCATATCCAGACACACATACAGGCATACACATGAGCATCCTTGCAGAATTCAGCATTTTTACAAAAGTGAGACTGTGTTTTAATTGCATAACAATGGAATTATGTTATATTGTTTTGCCACTTACATTTTAAAAGTATACTGTTGGCACTTGTTTCAAGATAGTTTATTGAAATCTATCTTTTAAAGCACAGTCTTGGCTCACTGCAGCCACTACCTCCTGAGTTCAAGCAGTTCTCCTGTCTCAGCCTCCCAAGTAGCTGGGATTACAGGCATGCACCACCACGCCTGGCTAATTTTTTGTATTTTTGGTAGAGACTGGGTTTTGCCGTGTTGGCCAGGTTGGTCTCAAACTCCTGACCTCAGATGATGTGCCCACCTTGAGCTTCCAAAGTTCTGGGATTACAGGCATGAACCACCACACCCTGCCACATATAATTTTTGAATAGGAAACATTTTCTTCAACAAAGGAGGGGAATTAGAAGCTATAAGGGAAAAAATGACAGATTTATATTTGATAAAGAGTTGTCCTTCTTTGCATAATCAAAGCTGTGCTTTTGCTATATATGTTGTCTCACCAAAAAGAAGAAAAGAGTTTAGGGAAAGTGATTCTGTATACAAAAAGTAATCCAGAGTTTATACATTTCTGTACATTGTCCCATCAGACAAACCCTAGTAATGTGGCCCTATCTATCTAAAAGGGAAACTGAGATATGTAATTTCTACCAGAACAGCCATGAATCCAGGTAAAATATGAAAGTGGGGTGAGGGGAAATAAGAGCGTCTATTAATAAAAAGAAAGAAAGAGAAAATGAATACTGGGGGAGGTAGTAGTTTTAGCCATGGTTCTAGTCTTTAGGCACCCAAGTAACCATGCATAACATTATATATTATATATATAACATATATAATATATATAATTATATATACAATGTTGTTTATATATTATATATTAGTTTATTAGATATTATATTACATATTGTATTATATATTAAATTATTATATATATTATATTGCTGTTGTATATATATTACTTACATATATAATGTTGTTTATCTATATAAATATATATAATACATAATGTTGTACATGGTTACTTGGGTGCCTAAAGGCTTGAACCATGGCTAAAACTACTCTCTCCCCTAGTATCCATTTTCTCTTTCTTTCTTTTTAGTATGTCTATTAGCCATTTCCTGGCTACTATAAATGGCATTCATATAGCGCCACTAAAACTTGGAGTATTTGACATAGGGAATAAATGAGAAAACACTCATCTATTCCCTAAGACAAATACTCCAAGTTTCATCAAATGCCACATCCAGCTCAAAGTTCAGGATATCTGGAAAATGCAAAGTCGGATCCAGATGTGGCTAGATAATCTAGCAATATGCACATTAATAAATTTGCTAAGTGGTCTGAGGACCACTACCCCATATAGATACACAATAGTAGAGGAAGAAAGTTGTAATAAAATAATGGATTTTGGAAAACAGAAGAAGGAAATGCACAGTAGTCATTGGTCCATAGTATGTCCTGTGGCACATGAATTGAGAAACCTCCAAAGCAACATATAAAATTCCTTAATTAAACCTTGATTCTGCTCTTTAGAGAGTAATTCCTTTGTCCATTCATATACATGGCTCACTGTTCTCTGTGGCCACTCTTGAAGTTGAAATTCGAGTGGATTTCTTCTAAGCCTTTCTATGTGTCAGTAACTGTGTTCAAAGTTCTTTTCTAAGAACCTTGTTAAACCTGACTTACTGGATTTTGTTGCCCTGTCCATATCACTATCTTTCTTGTAATGGTGGATACCTTGGCATCATCTGAAACAAGTTTCAACATGAAGGCAGCACTGCACTTTAATCTGATTTTGTCACAGGTCTGTCTTTATTGGTCTGGCTGGGAAGTCTAAATTGGAGGCCTCTGATAAAGGCTCTGAAAGGGAATGTCATCTCCTGCTATTTAGGATACAGTTCACTTTTTCAATTCCTCAAGTGTTCATTTTTATACTTTTTATTAGATTTTTGATCACAAGCAAACAATGTACTACTTAAGAGAGTTCTATTCCCCTCTCTTTCTGCTTGCAAAGTGATCAGTTCTTACCTCAGATCCGCTCTCTATGTATTGCTGACTAAAATCAGCAAGATGCTGTGAACAAACATTAGTATACTTGCCCTTTTCAACCACCTCTTCTAAACATCTCTCCATAGTTAGGTGGTTTTTGCATACAAAGGGGAAAATGGGTAGTAGGGGAAAATAGCGGTTACTGTTATTGATGTATTTCTACATTATCTATTTCTATATTATCTAAATTTTATGACTTTCTCTTCTATTTTTAATTAGAAAATTATTTGATAAAAATTGGCAGTTTTTGACTTGAAATTCTCCCTCCCACCAAAAAAAATGTATCTGATAAACCTGAAAATGTACTCTCTCTCCCAGCTCACTGTCACTCTCTCCAACACTGCTTGGTCATACTATCTGATGATCTTTATGCCCATGAAAAGAATTCTTTTGATGTTCTAGAATAATGTTTCTGTAATTTCCATTCTTTCAGTGTTCTTGCACAGCTCATCCTAGCTCAGCAACCATTCTAGGGTTGTAACTTAGATCATATCATTACCAATAAACGTGACTCCTCTGTCATCTCCAATCCTAGTGTGTCCTTGTCTGACCACCACTTCCTATCTTTGTAGTTCACTCCCTCTAATGAAGAACTTCAACTATCTTTTGACCATACAAGACCTACAATTCATTGTCCCTACCAAATCTTCACTGCCATTTACACCCATAGGTCTTGTCTTCCCGTCTTAGCCTGCTTGAATGTCATGGCACATTATTAATAATCTGCGTCTTCAATTCACTGTCAATGACTTGACCCTCTCCATTAGTTGGACTTGTTTGTCGGAAGCCAGCCTTAATTCTCACTCTCTATCTTCTTGGTGTAAACTTCCATGCATTTGAAGTGTAGCTAAAGGAAACAAAATAAGCAAAAGACAATCTGCAACCTGTAAACTCCAGGCTCTTCCTTAATCATCATTTCCACTTATTTCACTAAAAAAAAAAATCACAGGAAGAAAGAAACAGAACTTTTATAAACTTCCACCAACAAATCTACCCACCCAACTGCATTTGTATCAATATGTTCTGCCGTCTATCCTCTTATTTCAGATAGAAAAATTTAGCAGCAATATGACTGAGAAGGGGCATGGAAAAGGTGTTAGTATGATTACCCAAATTCTGACTGTCTATGAATCACATTTTAAGGAGATATATATATATATATATATATATAAATAATATATATAGAGAGATATAGATATGTGATATGTCTATATATGACACATAGATATATATATCTGTATAGATACATTATATATATATACATATATATATATATCCTGTATGTTTTAGAATTTACAAAAAGCCTCTAAACCATTTGGCAGATCAAACAGCACTGTTCAACAGAATTATTTGTAATAATGGAAATGTCTATGTATGCACTATCCCATACTGTAGCTAGTAGCCACAAGTGTTTATTGAGCTATTAGGATGTGACCAGTATGATGGAGGAATTGAAATTTTATTTGTATTTACTTTTAATTTATTTAAATTTAAATAACCACATGTGACTGGTGGTTAGTGTATTGGATAGCATAGTTTAGAAGGGTAGAAGGGTAATAAATTGTCAAAGTCAAAAAAAGTTGCAAATTTAAAATTTTATTTGAGAATCAATGTAATTGCAGTTCAGGGCATACACACAGGCTGGAGTGGTCTTTGGTATGTCTGAAGAATAAATAGAAGTTTGGAGGCCTTATTTTTAAAAGAAATGTTCTATATTATTTTGAAAGAATGGTCATTGGCACTGAAGAGGATTTTGGGAACTGTCATTCTTTGGTGAGTAAAGGTGGTAGGTAAAACTAGTTTTAGAATCATGGCAGCTATTAGCTAAAATTTGTCTTAGGGTTACAGCAGGCTGTTTTAGCAGCTGTGCTTGTGGCAGTTTAATTCTTGGAACTGGTTCTAATGTGCCCTGAATGCTTTTTCCTCTTGGCCTCTCGACTCTGAATTTGTTACAGGACCAAAGGTTTCATATGCCCACTACACAGTAACATACCAATACACTGAGACAAGAGGGTTTGCAGCAAAGAAAAGTTTAATGATTACAGGAGAGCCACGCAAAGAGACAGAAAGAGTCCCTCAAATTCATCTCCCTGAGGAGTTATGAGATAGAGTTTTTAAGGAGATGGTGGAGGCCAAGGGGATATTGGGATCATTGACTGGATGGAGTAAGGGGCATGAAATAATCAAAATGTGGAAACAGCCTTCTTTGGTGAATCAGCTTTTCTTGGGGTTATAAAGAGTGGCTAGCATCAGTCGGGGTCCTTCAGACCAGCTGATGTCAGCAGTTTCACCAGTATACAGAACCTTAAAGAATATCTCAAATGGAAAAGTTTACATCTTACAATGCTTAAGTTGTAATCTATAGAGCACTTAAGGGAAGCTATAGTCTTGTGACAGTGTTTATACGGTTTGTGGGCAATAGGGAAACAACTATGAGGAAGTGGGTCAGAAAGTAAGCTGACCTAATGATTAATGCTGAATGGTGCTGCAAACTTGTTTTATTTCATTTCTCCCCCTTTCTTTTTTAATTGGTTTAATAAAATTTATAGGGATGGTTTTATTTTAGTTTAATGTGTCAAGAGTGACCCAATTTATGTAATCAAGTCTTACAAGGTGGAATGCTGAAGAGCTGGAAAACATGAAAACCAATTAGGAAGTTGTTAGCTTAGCGGAAAGAACATCAGAGTTTGAATAACAGTTCACAATCCCTTAGCTGTCATTCCAAAACCAGGAATCTCTGAAACATGGAAATATTTTTGTAGTCTTGGTGGTAAAACACGAAATTATCTGAAATTATTTGGTGGTAGTTCCTGCACTAAACTGCCATGAAGCTATTTAACCCTTTATTTTTTCTACTTAGTATAAATATTCACACATTTAGCTGCAGAAACAATGATATTTTTAGGAACAGGTTGTTCCTTGGATATGTTATATAGTGTCTGGTAGATGAAACATATTGCCTTTCTAAAATCCGAATTTTTTTTAATTCTGAAATTTGATATCTGAACCTTAAGAATTATGGATGTATTAGAAACCTGTAATAAGTAGTGAGAATGACAATGGGGAAAAAAAAGAGAGGAGAATTTGATTGTATAATCCATAAACTTTGGCTATTATAATGTATTGGGAAATGAGGGGCAATTAGTATGGAGGAATATTTTTAGTATTTTAATTCAGGCTGAGGATTAGTGGTTAGTTCTAAAAAATGTCCCAAGAGGAAGGATGGATTTGGACCTAAGAGGACAAGTCTAGATATAAAAGCAGTTCTATTTTTCAGATTGAGTTTTAGCTCTCTGTGATACATGCAAATAAAGATTGTTATCCAGTTGAATATTATAGCATATCTTTTTCCTTGTATTTTTCATTCATAGAAATTAAATAGCTTTTTTAATGAAAAGAGTACTGAATTTACATTTTATCTAACAAAGGCTTTCATGATAATTATATATTAACTTATTTATCTAAAAACGGTTATTTTCTCTGATCCAGTACTCTTTTTATAATAAATATTTTGCAACACTTCCTACACTATTTTGAAATGAAATTCAGAGTAAATATAACTATCTATACACATAAAGTATAAAAAATTAGTATAATCTAATTCCAATATGAAAGAGAAAAAATGGAAATAATAATAAAAAGCTTGTTTTTTTAATATGTAAACACTCAAGCATGAATAAACAAGAAGACAGTGGAAAAAAAAAGACACTTTTACCAATGACAAGGTGCTAGCTTTTGACGGATACGTAACATATATTAATTTTTATTAATGACTCACATACAATGCTAAACATAATAAAGTAAATTTTCTCTTAATTTACACCGCAGTTGCATCCCTAGATAATTCAGTGTACAAAGGAACAGTGCATACATACTTTGTGTTTATGTGTAAAATTGCCACCATTGATGGTAGTACATATGCTTTTTGTTGAAAGAGCTGATAGACACTGTAAAACTTTTACCAAATGTAGAAAAAAGACACATGCGAACACAAAAATGACTACCTGAAATTTAGGAGTCTTTTGCTTCCTTCTAATTTTCTCTGATTAGCACAGTTTTTGAAACATTAGCCACTGCAGCAAAATCTTCCCACAGCCATTGCCCCCCAAACTCAGATGCACACATTTATTGAAGAAAAGAGAGGAGACCTAATTATTTTTTTACTTTTTCAACTATTGAAAGAAAATACAATGAGATATTTTCAAAGTATCACACATCCATCACATTTTCTCATGTTCCCCTACTGAAAGAAATATGATTTGTGCACTATAGTAAGGGAAAGTTAATAATTGCATGCTACATTGCATATATGGTAATCATATCTTCCAAATTTTCTGTTACTGTTTGAAATTTTAAAAATTCTGTGTTGTAATAAATGTGCATATTTCTCTCAGATCATCTGTTCTAATTTTTTATTTGAAATTTATGGGTCCCCTATGTATTGATATCATATGATTCTACAGTAATAACATTCCGGGTTTAGCAGTTTTGTCCCTCTGTTTTCACAGATTGGGCATATACACTCAAAATTATTTTGAGATGATATTGAAATGATAGTTTAAAGACACTCTTCTTTTGTAAATCTTATGTACATTTCTCTGCATTCCAAATTGTATCTAGAATCTGCTTGCCTTTCCTGCAAAGCAATAAATAATCTGGTTATGTATTTCAAAAACATTTTAAGCCAATTATAATATATTGACAAGTGTGTGTGGGGAGAGAGATTATTAGGAGAAACTTGATATTTTTGTAGTTTTGAGTAAATCCTGACGTATATCCATAGTATATATTTTCTTCCATAAAATGTGAAAGAGAAACAATAAAAAATGAAAGCAAAATAAAAAGTAGTATGCTATCTCATGTACTAAATCATATTATAAAAACAGGACAGAATGAAAGTCAATGTTTGTCCAGAGCATTTGCTAAACCATTTCCCATGTAACCTTTTCTTCTTTCTTCATAAATTGTATGGTGTTATGTGTTCATTATATAGATCTAGCTCACTGACAAATTTGATCTTCTATTTCTTAATTTTGCTAAAAGTGCTACTTTTCTGCCTAAGAATACGTATTTTCTTAGAACTTTAAACCTTCTTTTTATTTTTAATACCAGCTATGCTTGTTTATTAGGGAAAACAGGTTTTTGTTTTTTCCAAAATAAACACTATTTAATCACTTTTTAAACACACGACTTCTGTGGAAAATAGAATATCTGGCATCTGGGCTCTGATTCCTGCATAATAATGCTTGGCCTGAATAGCATCATTCTCTTTAGATGTGGTCTGCACCTTCCCATGTGCTCTCATTTCTAGCACTATTATTTTTATGTCATTGAATTTCAGGAGCCATTTATTATGTTTTCTGGTTGGATCCTATCATCTTTCGGGTTTATGACTTTTAGGAATTTGGAGTCAAAGGACAATTTCAATTTCAATTTATTTTAGCAAATTCTCTTGCTTGATATTACAGTTATTTTCATAGTATCAAATATATTTCTTCTATGCTAGGCACATATTATCTGCTAAATCTTTTAATAATTACTTTCTAAAATTTATGCTGTGTCATTATGAATTTTATATATCAATACTCTCCTAAATCAGTACTGTTGTATTTTATACTATAGAATTATCAGAATAAAAGGAGACTTTATAAAGTATTTGATATATTTTAGACCACACCTCAAACCCACCTGCTAGGCATAGGAAGATTAAGCATTTTACCAAAAGTTGCCAGTTTTGTTAAGAAAGGGTTAAGCATTTTAGCAAAGGTTGTTAAATTTGTTGAGACAGAGTGACCCCCAAGCTAATCACTTAACCCATACTCCAGTACTCTCTCTTAGGAGATGTATTTCTTGGGGATAAAATTGCACTTGTAAAAACATCTCTAAAACAAGTATGTTTATATTGAGACTTTTACCATTTTATTCATTTGGTTTTATTTTTTATATTTTATTACTCTACAAAGGTAAATTATTCTAATTTACCTATTTTATTTCAAACAGATCATGTTGTTTGTGAAGAAGAGTTTAAATACGCCATGTTAGCTTTAAACTGTATATGCCCAGCAACATCTACACTTATTACACTACTGGTTCATACCTCTAGAGGGCAGTAAGTATATTTTTTCTTTAAGATAACCTTTTAAATTATATAAAAAACAATAAGAGCAGTTATGTGATTTAAAAATATAGAAGGCCTACGTATACAGCTAGATATGTACCTATATTTGAATTTGTTTGAATTATCTTTATCTGATAGATAAATAAAGACATTTTAAGGAATCCAAGACATACAAAAAGTGACAGTGATTTGCTGTCTTTTCTCAGTAGTCTTGAGATAGTTTGTTGCAACTTATTAATAAATTCTAAGTGCCTGCATCATTTGTTAGGCCTAGGATTAGGACATTATTTTTATTTTAAAGATGAATACTTCTGCAGCAAATGAAACATTTAATTAAAGGATTCTGACAGTTATTAGTATAAGAACTTAAAGTCAAATTTTTCTGTTCCTGAGGTAAGTTTTATCAGAAAGCTTAATGTACACAATTGATGTCAAAATGGCAATTTTATAATAGAATAATAACAAAGTAGTTGTATAAAATTAGCTAATGCAGTATAAATCACTTTTTATATGCATTTCAAGGTTGGCGAAAGTTGTACCATTGGAACCTTTTTTATTCTTATTTGTTTATTTTGATAGAGTTTTATGAAATACAGAAGTTGTTTTTGACTAGGATGATCAGAGAAAATATAACTAGTGAACATAGTCATTGCTCTTATTTAAAGAGACAAATGTACTTCATTTCATACCTTGTCATATTTCTAATCTTATATTTCAGACAAAATGTTGATTTTCTAAGTAAATTCCACTTATGCTAGGGGTTACGATTACTCATATTAAGTAAGTTAATTGACAATTGTTTAAGTAAAGTGTCAAATCGAATAAATCCAGAAAAAGGAAAATTCTTTTTTGAGATTTATTTATAGATGGATAAGCTGTTAATTTAAAAGTAGTAAATACTCAGTGGCATATAAATTAGATTTTACTGTCTTACTTCTGATTGCCTAATTGGGATGGTAAGAGTTTCTTAGGAGCAATTTTCTCAAAGTTGTGAATAGGAATATTTTTATTCTATACACTTACAAGCCTTTAATCTGTGCAATAGGAAGGATGTAACAGGATTAGGAATGACATTTATTTTCTTTGCAGAAAGTGTTTTTCATTTTGATGCAATTAAATAAAGTACCAAAAATTATTTTAACACCAATTAAGTGAACATTCATAGAACTCATCAAGTGTCTTCATTATTTTTCCGTAACATCTTTGTACAGACTCATACAACTATAATGATGACTATCTAGGCAACTTCATTGTTGTATACATGAATGATAAAATAAGTCCCATAAACACTATATAACACAGCTCATTACTCATGACTGAAGTTAAATTACGTTGTGCATCTCCTAGTAAATATTATTTATTGACAAACAGTATTGCCTGGTGAAAAAGAATTATACTTCACATAAGTTAAAAAAGATTTTCGTGATCCTTAGAATAAAACTTTTCCCAATATACTGTAATGAATTTTGCCTTATTAAAAAAGAAAGCAATGTTGTTGAAAACATTGTTATATAATTAGGGATTTCATTTAAATAAGAGTGACTTGCAAAATTATTTTACAACTGTGTCACAGTAAATGCTATCATCCACCATAATAACTTCTTATAGTAGATTTATTGAAATAAAACTTACATACTGTACAATCCAACCATTTAAAGTGTACAATTCAGTATGTTAAAAGTATATTAATAGAATTATCCAACCATCACCACTAAACGATTCCAGAACCCCATAAAGAAATTATCTACCCTTTAGCATCACCTTACATTTCCACCCCCCAATTCTTGCAGCCCTAGGCAACCACAATCGACTTCTGTTTTTATAGATTTACTGCAGCCTCCACAGTAGCTGGGACTGTAGTCATGAACCACCACGCCCGGCTTTTTTTTTTTTTTTTTGTAGTGATGGGATTTTGCCATGCTGCCCAGGCTAGTCTCGAACTCCTGGGCTCAAGTGATCCATCTGCCTTGGCGTTCCAAAGTGCTGGGATTACCGACCTGAGCCATTATGCTCAGCTGAAATCATTTTAGTATATTTGGTAATACAGTAAATAAATGAACATAAAGAATCTTAAATAATTTGGTTTTGCTTTAGATTCAGGGGATATGTGTGCATGTTGGCTACCTGGGTTCACTGCATAATGGTAGAGATTGGGCTTCTAGTGTACTGGTCACCCAAATGTTGAACATTGTACATAATGTTTTTCAAAGTTCATTCATATTGTAATATGCACCAGCACTTTATTCCTTTTTACAACTGAATAATAGTCCATTGCATGGATATATCACATTTTATTTTTCCACTCATCAGTTGATGGGTATTTGGGTTGCTTCTAATATTTTCACAATGCTGCTGTTAACATTTGTGAAAAGGTTTTTGTGTGACATAGACTTTCATTTTCTTGCGTCTATATCTAGGAGTAGAATTGCTGGGTCATATGGTCACTCTGTTTAGCTTCTTTAGGAACTGTCAGAATATTTTTCCAGCAGCACTTTGATTATCATCATCAATATATCAGGATGCTACTTTCTTTACATCATCAGCAATATTCGTAATTATCCACTTTTTTATTTTATCATAACCATCCTAGTGGGTATGAAGTGGTTTCTCCAGCAACTTAGCCAGTACTCTGACTAATACAATTCCCAAGGCTGATTAAAACTCTTACAATATAGCATTTTCTTTTTCTATTTGTTATTATGTTAATTCCAGTTTTAGCTGATCTGTCAGTCATAAAATAACTTACATGACTTCAAAGAACTGTGTTCTTTATATTTTTAGAGAGTTTATTCTGTATTTTAATGCTTCTCAATTTTTTCCCTCATTTTTCAGACCTGCTCACTTTATTTACATTTGAGTGTTCAGTGCTCTTGGCAGTGGTATGTCTTATTGTTGATTAAATTAGCATTTTTATTTATTTGGCAATCTTATCAAAAATAAGTTTATTCTCAATGAACATAAATTTATTCTTTAGAAAAAATCGCCTTTGAGCATGGACTATAATGATTTCCACAGGGAAATGCTGGATTATCAGTCCAGTTTGTTAACATTCAACTGGCCCATCCTGATTACATTTCAGCTTTATCAGAATTTTAAAAATTTAGCAACTCATTTTCTTTGTCTTTCAATTTGTTTTCATAATACTTAATTAGTCCCATCTGCGAGGTAATCTTTTTCACCTCAGTAATCGAGGGGTAAGAAAAAGAGAGAATTGATAAGAAAAATACTGCTTAGTTAGAATTCACAGAAGTTTGCCACTGATTAGACATAAGTGTAGAAAAGAGAGGGGGGAGAAAGAAAATCTCCTCACTTATTGGCACTGGACAGTAGAAAATAGTGAAGTACATAGTTGGCAGAAGGAAAAATGGTTAGATATTGGATGTATTTGCTTTCTAATGAAGACATAATGTGGTAGGAATTGCTGCACGCTTGGTTCCTGAGGTGGTGGATCATGCCAGTCAGGCTCACAAATGTGAAGGAGGAAGTAGTAGGGATTTGGGAGAAATGACAACTTCGGACTATTTTCTAGGAATTTATTAATTCTAGGAAATAGAGTGAAGAAAAGGAAAGCAAATATAGTATAGCATAATAAAATAAACCTGAGATAGGATTTCTAAAAGGAACTAGATTGTTAACAATACAGATGATTCTAGATTAAGACTGAGCAAGCATTTTGGAGGCTGTTCTCTGAGGACTTCTGAAAAAACAATTTCGACAATAGGGGTTTTTTTATTGTGAGAAAATATGAACAAATTAAGGAATGATAAGAAATGAAGTGTGGTTGGAGATTGCTACTTCATTAGGTTTGTTCATTAATCGAAGAAAGAAAAATAATGAAAGTCCTATTGCACAGAAATGTTAAGGAAAGCTTTTTCTCTGTACACAAGTATTTATCTATTTTTGTTTGCTTTTAATGTTTAAATTTTAAGTACCACTAAAAAAAAAGAGATTGAAAACACAATGAGGGAGTAAAGGATGGGATCCAGAGACTGTAATGTTTCTGCATGATAAAGAGAAAATCATTTATTCCTTAGGAAGTAATGGGTGAGGCAAGTGGTGATTTACACTAATTTTATTTCTGTGTAATAAGGAATATTGCATTAGTTAAAAATGTGTTCTGCCCATGTAATGTAATATCTCACTGAAAGTAGCGGTGATGTTTAGTTTACACCTTAAAAACTATGGGTTCAGCATCCAGAGCAGGCTATCTGACTCAATGACGTCATCAGAGCACGTTGTTCTATTTTCTTATTACAACATCTTTACCCTATAGTCTTTACCCTTCAGGATTCTCTTATTGTAATCATAAAATGCATTCTCTGCTTCAGGCTAGTCTTCTAGGTAGGAAGATGGAAGAATGTCAAAGGGGCAGATTATTGCCAGCTGAGGCTATATTTAAGGCTTTCCATGAGTCCTACTCATTGCCTTTTAATGTGTTTCCAGACATATCTCAAGCATCCTGAAACATTAAGTATTTTAGATTTGTAGCTTTTTAATAGAGAAAGGCAAGGGAAGAGTGGTTTATAAAACATTTTGGAGTAGTCAATACGGTTTCTGTCATTTTGTCACAGATTTGTGATTATCATTAAAAATTATACATAGCAAAGAAACTATGCTTTCATATTTTGCATAAAGGATGTAAGTGTATTTCACATATTCAAATGTGGGCTTGATTCTAGTTGTATCTGTTAGTTATGTAAATATTTGTAAATTATAAAGTATATATACATCTACACATGTATTTACATACAAACATATGCATACATTTATTTAGGATTGGATGTTTACTTTTTAAAAATCATTAGATTAAATATCATAGGAACGAAATAGTAAATCAAAGGATCTTAGAAGGGAATATATTGAATCATACAAATAACTGAGATCACCTAAGTTTTACATGTGAAGTACCACGAAGGTCATTGACAGTCATTAAAGAGAGAGCTCAAATCTGGTGATGCAATCATTCTGCTAAAATAAATATTATGTGTACCTACGGTGTAGTTACTACATGATTATTTTTTATAGTTCTTTACCTGAATTTTAATGTTTCCTGTCACAAACCAAAACCAGTCATATTATTATTATTATAAAATCTATGATAAAGAAATTTATCTCAGTAAAGCAGCAGCTGAAATTATACTCTTCAGGAATCACAAATCCTAATCACAAACAAAATTCTTTCTGTTTTGTAGTAGGCATGCTGTAAACTCAGGAAGGAAATGTGGCATAGAGGAAAGAACACTGGTTTTGGCAGACAGAAATGGTTGACTCAGTAACTGCCAAACCCAATTAACATTGAACCAACCTGCTCCACTTAATTTTCAATCATATTTTATGGAAAGTTGAGATAATAATTTTTATCTAATCCATTTATTTATTCACTTATTTAGCAATTAGTTATTGAATATTTGCTGTGTGACAGCATGATTTCAGGTGTTCTTAAAAAACCAACAGAAAAATCTCTGCTCTTGGGGAGCTTTTATTCTAATTGGATAGACAAAATAAACAATAATAAACAAGTAAAATACAAATATTTCTGCCGGCAGTAGTGCTATGGAGAAAAATTAAGTAGGGAAGGGCAATGAAGAGCACAAGGATGTAGCAGTGGGTTCAATTTAAATAATATAGTCATTGTATGACTTCGTCAAGGAGTTGGTATTTGATCAATGACCTGAGCAAATTAAAGTAATAATTATGCACATATCTGAGATATGAGTTTTCCAGGCAAAAGGAAAAGCAGTGACTCTGAGATGCAAGCACATCTGATGACTTGAGGAACATCAAGAAGACAAGCGTAAGCCGAGTGTGGTGGCTAATGCCTGTAATCCCAGCACTTTGGGAGGCCGAGGCAGGCAAATCACGTGGGTTCGGGCATTTGAGCCTGGCCTGATCAACATGGAGAAGCCCCATTTCTACTAAAAATACAAAATTAGCCTGGCATGGTGGTGCATGCCTGTAATCCCAGCTACTCAGGAGGCTGAGGCAGGAGAATCACTTGAACCCGGGAGGCAGAGGCTGCAGTGAGCCGAGATCGCGCCATTGCACTCCAGCCTGGGCAACAAGAGTGAAACTCTGACTCAAAATAAATAAATAAATAAATAAAGAAGACATGCATAAATAGAGCAGAGTGAAGGAAGAGAAAGGTAGTAAAAGTTGAGATCTGAAAAGAAACAATGGGCCAGGTCATGTAGCTTCTCCTAGGCCATTATAAGAATGTTGATGAACATACAAATTTGGCGGTCATGACCATATAAACACCATTTAAAGCCTTGAAACTGGATGAAGTCAACTCACAGGATTACTTTGAAAATTATATAGCCACGCCCAACCATAGTAATTGGTCTTTAGTTGTCTCATTGGCTTTGTTAATCTATATCAGTCAGAATCTGTACAAGTAAAAATCAATCTTTTAATTTGGTGTCAAAATTGGCAGTTTGAGAGAGACAGGAGAAGACAAAACAGGATACCCAGAACCACATGTTGTATTTGTGATGGAGTAGAAAAAAAAGTCCCATGCTTTGCATGTTTGTATTTTATATCTAAGTCAGAATATTCCTAGGCCTATACCAAAACATCATAATTTCATCACTATAAGAGAATAAATGTTCATAATTTTATTTAGATATTTTTTGGAACAATGACATTAACGAATAGATAACAGGATGCAAGAACAGCGATGGCATGATTTTAACTATGGCCAATCTTTTGATTCAGTGCCTTAAATATTACAGAAATTAGGATTAAATGTATTTTGAGAAAAAGGTGACTTAAATAACTATAATGTTGTACCTTTTTATTTTCAAGTGATATATTATTCAGTCATAGAAGATTTTTATAGAAGAAAGCCACCATGAGTTACAGGAAGTATAAAATTCTTATGTCTGCTTAAAAGGTGTATGTTTTTAGTGACCATTTGAAAGTATATGTGGAGGAAATGAACTATATAAAGAATTGAAGAAAGAATTATTGAAGAGGCCTTAAATAAGATAAATTTATTTGAAAATGAATCAGAAGACATAAAGATTAAAAATATAGGTATCAGAGAAAATAATTGTTAACTTCTATCAGTATAAGCAAATAATAGTTGCTATTAGATTCAAATACTGATAACACATTATTACAAGGATATTTTGAAATAACGTTGTTTTGATTTATGAGACCAAAGAAAGAGAAGGTTTCAAATACTAATCAGTTGGTCTACGATACGAATGTATATTTGAAGTACTCTGAATGGATGAAAAGATTTAAGAATTCCAGTGCTATATTTTATAAATATACTAAAAGGGGAAGCAAATTTTCTTTTACATCGCTGCAGAATTAATTTTAAAAAGTTGCAATATTGTAAATATACTCCTCAGAGGTGGTTATTTCACAAGTTCTTCATTAACTTATTGGGAAAGTATGTTATTTTCACAAACAAGTTCAAACAGCAGATCTAGATATTGCTGCAATGCTCTTTGTGAAATGAAAATTCTTATAAACATTAGCTCTTAAGTTTATCTGTTGTGTTCAAAGTAATTGGTATCTTTAAAAACAGAAAAGAAAAACAGAATACCTGATTTACATTTGTTTGCTTAGCTTTCAAGATTACATTATGCCTGTATTCAGTTGCTAAGTGTAAAATTATAGAAAGGTGGTTTTGTTCAGTTTTCTATCACGAGCATTTAAGCTTAAGGGAATTTTAGGATTCCTCAGATAAGTATTTCACCAGAGACTGCTTAATAATTTTGCAAAATCTGCAGCCACAGTAGAAACACATTAAGCCAAAATGCAATGTAATTAATTTATGTGTATGCCGTGTATAAAAAGTGATTCTGTAATTTCATATGGTTGCCAAATTTGTGTTCCAAGGCAAAATTAATGTTTTTGGATGGGTGTTAATACCTTTCCTGAAAAATAAAATTACATATTCAAGGGAGTTTGGAAATATTAGGTTAAACATATTTTAATGACATTTTAAAAACCTTTTAATTTGAACCAATTTTAAACTTACACAAAAGTTGGAAAACCAGCAGAGTTCACACATATGCTTCCCATACATAAACTTCCCTTAAAATTTATCTTTTATAATCATAGTGCAATTATGAAAAGAAGGGGTTAACATTGGTACAATACTATTGACAAAATTATAGGCCTTATTTGAATTTTATTTTTTTCATTAATGTCTATTTTCTGTTCCACAACTCTGAGATCCTGCATTGCCTTTAGTTGTTATTTCTCCTTAACCTCCTCCAATTTGTGACAGTTCTTGTGGATGAGATCGGAATCAGTATAAACTCATGAGTTTCGATGTATACAAAAAAGATAGATACAGAAATACAGATGTGCATCTCATGTATGTCTGCTAGTATATATACTTACAATTCCTGGCTATGTCTCTGAGACAGAATAGAGGCAATGACATCTCAGTAGCAATGAGCAAACATGTCTTAGTAAATTTGTGTTGCTACAACAGAATACCTGAGACTGGGTAATTTATAAAGACAGATTTATTTTCTTAGGAAGTCCAAAATTCAGGGCCAGAATCTTCTGAGGGCCTTATTGCTGTGTCATCCCATGGCAGAAGGCAGAAGGGCAAGAGAGTATGTGTAAAAGGGAGCTAATGAGGAGGATGAACTCATGTTTATAACAAACCCATTCTCCAGCCATAGGATGTTAATCCATTCTGTGAGGCAGAGCCCTATGAACTAATAAGGCCTTATTAGGCCCCACCTCCCAACACTGTTGCATTGGACATTGCGTTTCCAACGCATGAACTTTAGGGAACATATTCAAATCCTAGCAACACTTAAGGCTCAGATCTTAACTGGTAAACATCATCCTCCAATATAAATATCCAGGGCTCCTAGGAGTGTTGGTTGATTCCAGGAATGGGGCAGGGAAAATATCAGATAAGCCTGAAAAGTGTTATGGTGGCAGAAAGTAAGGAAATTGCTCAGAATTATATGGGGGCTGGTCAAAAGAAACAACATGAAGGAGATCCTAATGGGCTAATATGGAATCTTTTGGGCCACAAAATAAATAATGATATTAGATTTTAACCCATAAAATAAAATAAATATCCAGTAGTCCATACTAATATAAAAAAGTAAATAGGGGATAAGGCATAGCTCTTTCTTACTGAAGAATTCTAATTAATAAATGTAGAAGGAAAGAGAAAAATATGAAGTCACCATTAGGCAAACACTACAGTAATAATTGTGATTCCTCAATGAGTACTAATATTAGGGGTGAAAGTTTGAGGAGAACAAGTATAATTGTGTGCTTTTGACATGGCTCCCTAAAATAGTTAATAACTATGAAGGGAAAATTTGTAACTTTATCATGGAGAAATCTGGGAGGGACCATCTTAACCAAGGGATCAGGGTAACCATAATCAATAAAGATGTTTTCCTGTTGCCTTTCATATGATGCACTAAGAAGTTACTTTGGTATTCCTGCCAACATGTCTAATCATGTGAAATACTGAGAGCATCCTATAAAATGACTGCCTGAAACTCTTTAAAATTTCAAGGCTTTAACAAAGAATGACTGAGGAATTAAAAATTTATTTTAAAACATTTTAGCTTAACTTGAGGGGGTTTTAAATATTTGAAGATAGTATTTTGACTGGAGGACTTCCCCCAGCAAAACCTTTATGAAAATATGTATTTGGAAGAAAAGAAAGGCCAGCAAATGTCAGGTAAAGCAATGCTTTGTTCTCTTACTGCCTTGAACCCAAATTCCAAGCAGAACTTTTAAGGATCTGAACTACACCAGACAGAAGCCTTCAATGTTTCTCTGACCATTAGGCTAATGAACTCAGATGCAAATTAGCCATGAGATCTTCCTTGTCTGTTATGCTCCGGCATCCACAATCTCCAATTTGAAACACTGTGATAAGGGAAAATAAAAATATATTGTCATTTGTCATCACCAGAAAAGATGGACTGAGAAAGACCACAAGGCAGGAGGAAAGCAAGGAAGGAGGTAATGACAGGAAGACAGGAAGACTTTGTTTGCCTTTAATCCTAAGCTCCTCACAGAAGCCCCAGGGAATCAGCTGTTATGCGGGAGGAGGGGAAAGTTTCTTAAAAATAATAGGGATTATAATTACCACACTGACTGCAAGAAAGCAAAAAAAAAAAAAAGAAAGGTGGGGAAGCATGCTTAAATGAACTATTTTTAGTTGCCTTGGAAGTTTCACACTCAAAAACTGTGACAGAGAACTATATTTTGTAACCTGGCAAATCTAGTTCACCTCACCCTCCTCCTTAGGTGGATAAAATAGGGTACCAGTGAGGATGAGAGGCATTTTGATTTCCCTTTAGAGTGAAACACACACACACACACACACACTCACACACACACACAGACACACACAATTTAAAGTCTTAATGTATTTAATTGCTATAAATTTGCTAATTGTTAGTTGGCATATAAAACTTGAACTTTATTTAATATAACTTTCTTAAATCTGAGCCTCTATTTTCATGAATAGATTAAAGTATGTTTTTGAGTGGTTGCAGTCAGATTTGAAAGTATTAACAGACTTCTTTTGCAAACCCCACGTCTCCTTCCCACTCCTACAACCCCATACCACCAGCTATCTGGTGACTTTCTGACTGCAGCAAGGTGGGGAAACACCCTTTATCAATGGGTGTGTAATGGGTCCATGACTCATTCTGGTCTCATAAACTTCTCAGGTAGACAGTGTAGCTACTCATTATCTAGCTGCTGACAACAGCTAATGTCATCTTCTGGCAAGCTTCCTGGTGAACCATAAGTCCAATGCCTACTGCTTGTTCTGAGGACACACATCTGCCCTACTTACTACTTCACAGAGCTTTTTTATGAATGGGCTCCTGGGATCCAACTACTTCTCAGTCATCTCTGATTGGCTGTCTAGTTGCATCATTCTGGTGTCTCCTTAGGCTCCCTCAGGTAACCTTTGGGGCATATCCATTATCTCATCAATGGATGTATGAGAAAGATATATACAGACACTATCTATGGCAAACTCTCATCTTCCTCTGTGTGTGTGGGGGGGGGCGGGATGCTTGTGGTGTGTGTGTGTGTGTGTGTGTGTTGGGGGAGGGGGCAGGATGCTTGTGGTGATTCTTATCTGGCTAACTCAACCAATTCTTTTAACCTACTTCATGCCACTGCATATCCCCTCCATAGGCTGCTGTTCAGCTAACTATGTCCTGGGAAGAAATGTGGAACTTCCTGCTGCGTGGATTTCCAAACATGGAAAGGCCTTTTTCTTATTTCTATTCCATATCATTCCCTTTCTTTCCTCTGTAGGATATGAATTTCACTTCATCAGAATACTACATAATGGTTAATACTTGCTCTTCTAAAACTCTCCCACCTTGCACTATTCTGCTCTAACTTACATGGATCTTCATGGCCATAGTATTAGTTTTCTAGTGCTGCCATAGAAAACTACCACAGACTGGGTGGCTGAAACAACAGAGGTTTATTTTTTCACAGTTCTGGAGGCTAGGAGTCCTAGATCAATGTTTGGTTTCTCCCGAGTCCTCTCTCCTTGGCTTGCAGATGGCTGTATTCTCGCTGTGTCCTCACATGGGGTTTCCTCTGTTGCGCCCACGTTCCTGATGTCTTTTGTGTGTCCAAATTTCCTCTTCTTAGGAAGACACCAGTCAGACTGTAATAGGGCCCATCTCAACAGTCTCAATTTAATCACGTCTCAAAGGGCCCATTTCTAAATACAGTCATATTCTGACATACTGGGTGGGAGATAGGGCTTCAACATATGAATTGTTGGGGGACACACTTGGCTGAAGAACACCCTGGAGGTGGGGACACCATGGGTTCTACTGAAACACATTTACCAACTGCTATTGTTGCCACTGTGCAAACAATTCTGCCATTTCCACAGAAGCCTGCTTCTTTAATCATGGGAATTAAGAAAGGTGATATGTAATCCCCAGTTGTCCTTTCTCCATTTCTCCTGTGGCAACAAACAAACAAGAACAAAAAAAAACCTACTACAAGGCTGGAGATCTGAGTGGAGGTAATCCCAGGAAAGGAAAATAATAGTCATAGTAAATAATAAAAAAGTAAGTTCTTAAACTTACTTTTTATAAAATATAAAGCAATGTGTATTGAAAATCTATATGGAAAGGCATTTTGTTAGATGTATCCCAAAATCTATTTGACTGAGAAATGTTTCCCTAAGCAGACTCATTAAAAGGTCAACAGGTACAAGTATTCTGTTAAACATATTTTGAGGAATCTGGATGTTGACCCTTGTCTGGCAGTCCCATGCTTGGAAAGCATTTAATAGCTCAGCATTCATTATTAAATTAGATCTAAATATATCTGCTTTATTTCCTTAAGGCTGTCTATGCTCTAGTACTAATTTATTTCTGTATCCTTATCTCTCATGATTCTCTTATATATAGCATGTACTCCAAATTACATGATCCTAAATATACTTTGTGGTTTCCGCCTTCTACATCTTTTTTTTAATGCTATTTCCTCTGCCTTCCTAGAAGGTTTTGTTAAATCAAAAATTCTATCTCTTCATGAATATTTTTAATCTCCTTAATTTAGTGTGATTTCTTCCTTCTATGAACTTGCATAGATTTTACTACATTCTGCCAGAGCAGGTATTATACATTTTTCTTTACTTATGAGGTTGTAATTTCATTCAATGTAGAGAACACATCTTGCTTATCTTTAAACCTTCCGTAATGTTTTTCACAACATGCATCTTCAATAAATATTAGTTAAATAAATGAAATGAAAGATGCACTAAAGATTGAGATGATTTATTCTTTGGGTCTATGCCCGGGTTCCAAGTAGTTTATGAACCATATGCATTTATCTGCTCTCTCTCATGAGACTCCATTGATACAATGAAAAAGAAATTTTTAATAAATTATAAGCTTTTATCGATGAAAAATAAGTAGAAAGAGTGAGAATTGAATGAATTTCTGGGAGATGGAAAGTAAACAAAGCAATATTTTCTGTTGGAAATCACAGCCCAGACTTCTTTAAAGGGTGATATAGTAAGACAAAAGGCCTGTCCCTGGTGAAGCTTTGGGGTACAAGGTGCCTAGAAAAAGAGGGCAAATATTAATTCAAGTTATGTGTATTGAATGATGACATACACCTCTTTCATTAATCACAGTACTATTTCCCTGCAGTTAAGTCTAGCCAGACACTTATCATTCGGAAAAAATAAAACTTTTAGAATAATTTAAAGAAAATGAAGTCCACCTTAGCAGATAATTTGGAGCTGGGTTCCAGTTCTCTATAATCTGGTATTTGAGAGGCCCCAGACTGAGTAGTCTAATTTCTTCTTGCTTTCTATGAGGTAAAAACCTACCATTTAACAAATCATATTCATAGACAAAGAAATCCATTCAATATCCTTATATCTTGTACTCAAAATTTGAAATATGGCTTTTGTTATTTGCTGAATATCAGCATGCAGGATGAGATGAGAGAAATATATCCAGCCAAAGGAGAGCAACTACTTCTGTTCTGTTGTACGGAAATTGTTTTGGGTCTATAGCAAAGGTTGGGTGTTACTTACACTCATTAGTAAACATAGATTTTTAAAAAAATCAAAACTATAATATTTAAAAGGAGAGTCAAATATATATTTTGGAAACAAGGAGAGTTTCAGTAAGTGAAAACAAAGTACATTAAAAAGAGATTCAAGTATGTATTTGAAAAGTAGAGTAGTATAAACAATAATTTAGAAGACTATATTGAAGTATTATAAAGGGTGGTGACGATTGTTCGAAGGAATAAAATCTTATGGATTTTGTTTTTGTACAGGCTTAAATATTTAACTTAAATTTCTGTTGAATATGATTCTGGAGGTGCTGATTTTCTCTTCAGTATTAAGGGGATAAAAGGGCCATAACAAATAAATACACAAATCCAGAATAAGATAATGATAATTATTATTCCCAGCAAGATTCAAACAGAACAGGAGTTGTGGTGGAGAAATGGAGAGGAAAGACCTGTTGAAATTAAAAGAGTGATTGCTGAAATTAAAAAAAAAATTGTTTTGGAAGACAATGTCATAGAAATATTGAGGATTTTAGATAAAAATGCAGAGTTGGAATATACAAACAAAAAGACTAGAAGCACAGGAGATCAATCTAGAAGAGATGATATTTGCTTTGGTAGCAGTTCCACCAAGAGAGGATAGAGAAAATGATAGAAATTATAAGAGAAGAGGAGAGACTCAAGTCTGTAAATTGTTAGGGTCTCCTTAGTGTGAGTCATAACAAATAAAAAAGAACCACTCTTAGATACTTAGCATTGCCAAATTATAAAACACTAATGATGAAGAAAATTTTCTGAAAAGAGGAAAAAAAATTTCAGTATTGATTAGAGTTTTTAAACTTTAGACAAGACTACCCATTGCCTAGTTTTAAGTATAAAGAGAAATATAAAGGAATATAGAGAGTCACAGAGTCATTGGGAAAGCAATAAAGTTACTCTCTATGTTAAACTTGCATAAAAAATTCCCACTACCACACCAAGCAACTAACCAGATAAAGCTTTGGCCTCTAAAAGCCCCCAGAACACTGCTACCTCTACCAGCCAACCACTGCAACAAAATGGATGCCTCCCACCCTGCCTGTTTCCTCCCTTAGCTCAATTCCAAAACTAACGCCTACATTTGTATCTGACTGATGGAACCCAGGCCATATGTCTGCACCACAGCTAGAACCAATGATTCCTAAAATTTACCACTGAAAAGGGTCCAAATTAGAAAAGTCAGGCACTCAGTCTTCACAAGAAATTGGAATAAATTAAAAACAACATATAGAATGGAATGCATCTGTTTTTTCTCCCAGCTGGAAAACAAAATCATAAACTCCAATAAAGAGTTTATGATAAAGCAAATTAAAACATGCCATAATATAGAGCAATAAGTAGTCAGTAAGTAAAGATAAATTATTTGAACATTCTTTCTGGATAACTCAGGGAACTGCAGATAAGGTCATATAATTGAAGCCCTCCATTTGACTCTCAGTGAACTCTATTGCAATCAACATAATAATGTAATCACTTCCCACAGGCTCTCTACTTTAAACCTGAAGTCATAGACTTATAGCTAATAAGCAAAATACAAATATTTACAACTTCAACGATGTTCAAGATTTAACAAATAAATATTGAAATAAAAATGAGAAGATATGGAAATGAAGAGGGTAGCTAATACCATCCCCAAGTTCCAAAATAGAAATCAAGACTCTGTCTATAGTTAGTGAAACATAATTTTAAGTGTGGTAAGTTAAAAAGTACCTGGTAAATCAGAGATTGCCTATGAAACAAATTCTACCAGTAGATAGGTTTTATTTGGCTGCCAACATGATGTCAACATTTTTTTTTCTTTCGAATTGTTTTCTTCGAATTTGCAGTTCAGTAGACATCCAACAACCAATTCACCACAAGTTTGAACACTCCTTATTGTCCTATATCTGACCTGATTCATGTGTTTACTTTACTAAATTTGCTCTGTAGACACTAGAGTCAGAACATTGCAAAATAGAAATTAAAAACAGCAATATGATTATATAAGCAACTGTGGGGAAATCCACTGTGAAAAAATTCTTTTATATCTTACAGGAGGAGGTCAATAGGTAGTACCTACAATAATAGGGTAGTAAATGTGGTAACATATTATTAAGACATACCTTAAAACTCTTTGAAGTAAGCTCAGGATTTGGAAACAGTGTTTTCAGTTTTTTTTTTGGTCAAAATTTAAGCTATGAATGAGAAAATAGCATTTAATGAAGAGTTAAAACATTATTATGGTTTGGTCATTTATTTAGTCATTTTGTAAATAATCATCATATGCATCCATACCATGTAAGGTACCGTGTTAGGACTTCGGGAAATATAAGCTTGAATACATTGTGATCACATATCAGACCAATAGTCTGATTGATAGACAATTACTCAGACTAAGTGCAGGCAGGATACAATTTAACACTGCTTTTATAGGTATTTGGAATATATTACAAATTTCCCCTAATGGATTTATTTTACTAATAAAGATTCTTTTCAGTTATGGTAAGATTAACTACTTGAGAAAAAATCAAATGACAACAAGGAGAGACAACAAAAATGTCCTAGTTATAATAATTTTAAAGGGCAAATGATAAAATGTAAATAACAGAAATGGGAGCTTCCTAAGTTCCTACACGTCTAAGTATTAATATTTATGGAATATACCTTGCCTAGAAAATTCACTACAATGTTTTAAACTAAAGGTACAGATACAGCAATGTAATGTAAATGCACAATGGCACGAAGCACTTGAACAGAAGCTAAGCATATGGTATTCACTAAGCAAGCAGGCTGTGATCTGTGAGAGAGAGGGGAAAGTACAATGTAGCTATAAAATTTTATTAATGCTGAAGTAGAACAGTTTAAAATCAGTGAGATATAACTTATTGAATAATGGAGTTAAAGAGCTGAGAATGCAGCTCCAGTATTACAAGTGAATTTATTTTTTCACCTGACAGTTTAAAAAGTAGATGAAAAGTCTTAACACAATTTTAGGGTATTTTTTGTGTGTGGTGATAACAGGGATTAAATGAACACTTCAAAAAACCCGTTGGAGTTATTGAAGGAGAAACCAACGTTAAGGGCAGTGAATTTAAGCTGCTTTCATGTACAGTCAACCTTTAAAATCTAACTTTTGCACCTTTTTTAATTTCTCATTGAAGTAGATACCTTTCAAAATGGTGTTCATTGTTTATGATCACTGTCAATAATGCTTGGAAACCATTTAGCATTTTCCTATTCTCTCCACTTTTGACGGCCATTTTTCTTATCCTGAAAATGGCAAACAGCTTTCCGGTTCCCTCTGGTGGTAGAAAATTGATTACCATGCTTTATATTGTGTCTGCAACTTTTAATCTTAGAACTCAGATTTCTAATTTGATGCTTAGTGACCTACAATGTTGGCGCAGTTCCGCTATTCAAGAATTGGAATTCATAAGCATCTTCCTAGTAGACCGAGGTGTCTTTTTTTTTTTAATTACTTCTATCTGGAGTTCTCAAGTACTTTTCTTTCTAGATATTCTGCATCTGTACAGTCAGTTCTATCTTCAGACTTACAAGAATAAATGTTCATATAATACAAAGTTATGTGCTAGCTGTTTATTTTGTAAACTCACCTGTTTTGGAAGCTTCTGTGTACCCCCACATACCCCCGTACCATCAATTATATTTATCTTTCCAATGAAACAGGCTATGATTTGTCAGAATTACTTATTTCACCTACAGTGGCTAAACTGTAGATTCCTAACATTGATAGTAAAAGCAAAATTGTAACATCATTTAAATATTTTAATTTTTAAATAAAGTTTGCAATAATTGTGAAATAATGTAATTCATGAGTGCAAAAAAAAACACCCTGGGAAGTATACAAACAACAAACTGATTGCAACCAAATGGACATTATTTCCATAGATTATAGAATTAAATAAAGTGCATTAATTTTAGTCAGATTTAAACCTTTTGGTGACTTATTTTAGACCTTTAAAATCTCCTTGCAATCAATATAGTGAGTTAATATATTTTCTTATGTTCTTCAAAATAGAATATCATAAAGAAATTTATATTTAACTCATTAATCTTATTCAAGTACAAACAGGAATGAAATTCTTTCCCAAAAATGTCAAAATATTTCTATAGTTACGTATATGCAAAAATTTCTGTAGTTATATATATGTAAACACTTTTACTACATAGTGGAGAATGAATTATATATCAAAGTTATCTTGTGACAAGGTGCTCTTTATTCCCATTGATGCAAAGATAACTTAGTTTGATAATAAATATAAATATATAAAAGTAACTAATATGACAATCTGTGTCAATTTTGGTGAATCTGAAGTAAATTATTTATCATCTGTTTAGCTACATTATTTAAGATCAAAGAGAACAAAATGTACTAGCAAACTAAATCAAAGGATTACAATGTAGAGGTGCTTAAAACAATGCTGTGAAAGAGGTAGACTCCCACTAATGATTATATTTTACAACTTTAAAGGCAGTGCTTCATAACACCAAGGCTGTTCTTTAGTTTACCTCTAGTGTGATGGCATTCTTATATACATAAAGAAAATATGAAAATCAAAAAAAATAAATTCTACTTTCTAAATGAATTTCACAAAAATATACAGGTTCATAAAAACATAAGAAGTCATCAGTATAATAAGATTTTGTGCTATTTCATTAAAATGGGACTACTTTACTGAGCAGGGTAGTATAGCATATCCTGAAATAAGAACAGAGTATGCAACATATTAAGACTTCAATATATTCTATCTAGGACAGGAAATTCCAATTAAATCCTTTATTTCTCCCTTTGGAAAAACTGATGTGGGGAAACTCTTAAAAACAAAACTATATAAGGTTCTTTTACTTCATCAGAGGTCTGTATTGAAATACATTTCTGCAAAGAGCAGATCCAACTACTTATTAGCAAACAGCCCTTATTCCACTTGGTTGATTATTTTAAAGTGCAGTAGACTAATATGTGAGTTAATTCTTTCTGCCAAGAAATACCCATTTGCCTTGAAAATGCAATCATGGGTAAGTGAGAAATATGCAACTCTTGTTTTAAAAAATTGTCCAAATTGATTTACACACAATCCAAAAGTTAATGGAACAAATAATATCTTTACCTTGGAAACAATAAACAGAAGGGAACAAACATACCTTTTTTGCGGTTTGTTTTTTTCTAACCAATACTTACTATGCTGAGAGGAACCTTCATGTTGCCCCAGGTTTGGTGATTATAACCCAAAACTGAGGACAAAAATGAGTGAAGTATTTTATTTGCTAATCTTCTTCCCCTTCTATAAAAAGAGATGATCAGAGAGGGTGACAGATAGAGGAGCACAGTGGTTATGCATCCACTCCCAGCCCAGTGAGGTGAGGTCCAAAAAAATTACTTATTACTCATGGAAAATAGGATGTCTGCCTGCAGTAGGAACTAACATCTCATTTGCCAGTTAGACATCTGCTTATGTAGTTTCCTGAGATTATTTGAACACAAGGGAAAAAGGAGAAGGAGATGGCAAGTCAGGGAGATGACAAGTGAGGGAGTAGAGACTGCTGTGGAGCAGCCCACACTCTTGCGCGTGAGTTTCCTGAAGCACAACCGATAGTTTAAAAAGGTTTGACCTATCTTTCTAGTACCCCATCTACTCCACAAAGTGAGGCAGCTCAAGAAGCTAGAGTCTGTAGGGTGTACCGTTAGGAAATAAGGAAGAGTGGAATGCAGTTTCTTGCTTACCATTGGTGTCATACAGAGGCCCACCTCTCACTCCCCAAAAAACATTTACATGTCTCTATAAGATAGGCATCACGTGGTTACCATCTTCAAAGAGAACAATGATGACAGTTAGAATTAGCCTAGAGAGCAGCGATAGCCCAGAGAGAACAAGCCTGAGCTGGTAAGATTGGAGCTTCAAATTTGATAGGCCTGGGTTGGATTTAAATGGAGCTCCAAAATGATTTTAAAGAAATGGGATCTAAAATATTATTACATGATAGGAATGGGAGATCTGAAATTGCATGGCTGAAGGCTACAAAGTCATGGAGTTTGTAATTTATTTACTTCACTAGACTGCTTTTTTCCTTTTTCCCAAGCAATCAACTTGTCTTCCAATATCCTTTCCTTTTAATTTTTTTCCAGTAAGACATTTGTTGAGGGCATAAAAATGTCAAGAATAACAGACACAAGCTTCTTTTCCTTCCAAAATGTCTCATCAAAAATTTTCTAAGGCTCTCATGACTGGTATTGGGTATTGGGTGCTTGAACTCTACAGCATGCCCCTTTATTCAGAGGGACTAGAGACCTAAGGGATTCTTTCTTTCTCTTCTTTCCTTTGTTGCCCAGGCTGGAGTAGCTGGGATTACAGGCATGCACCACCACGCCCAGCTTTTTTTGTTTTTTTTTTTTTTTTTTTTTTGTATTTTTCGTAGAGACAGGTTTTCTCCATGTTGATCAGGATGGTCTCAAACCCCTGACCTCAGGTGATCCACCCTCCTTGGCCTCCCAAAGTGTTGGGATTACAGGCATGAGCCATCGTGCCTGGCTGGGATTCTTTCAAATATTAAACATATACTATTCTTCTGTACTCCATTTGTTTTTTTTTAATATAATGTTTCATCTCAATATTCTACTATTTTTTTCCTTTTTTTAAAATCCAAGATCATTAAAAGCAGCTGTAGCTAGCAATGATTTTGAAAACAAATGTGGACATAAACTTGGCTAGGAAGGATTCTTTACTATTCAATTACCAGTCAATATAGTAGAACAGTCTCACAAGAGGATGAAGTAGATAACACATTATACTATTTTAGAGGTTGGAGTGTACCTCAAGGTTAACAGTTAGTAAATACACAAGCCTCTTATTTCCCCTAAATGTTCATTTAATTGCTGTAGACACATCTCAAATCTTTATTAAATGGTTTTTCATAATTTTCAATGAGCTTCCCATTCTATGCTTTTTGTCCATATTTCTTGTGTTTTTACTGCTGCTATTTTTATCTAATTATAACACTAAATTGATATAATATTAAATTCACTTCATGTCCATTAGTCATTATGAAACTCAGTGGTTTTTTTTTTAATTCTAATGACACATTTATCATAGAGAAAGTAATTCATTAGACCTAAAAATTATTCTGGTGAAGGCAAAAGGAATTATATAATTAGAAAAGCAGAACATTTAGTAATTGAGCATGAAGAACATTGTTAGGTTATTCTTTGTTCATTTAACAAAACATATATTAAGCTCTTCCTCTGTGTCAGAACCGATGTCACGTCTCGGGGATATAGTGGTAAACAATACATGATCCCTTTTCTCATAAAGCTTATTTCACAGGAAAGCAAGATATTAAGAATTACTTAACACAATTTAATGTTACAGTGTTATGAAAGGAGAAGTACACTACAGCAAAACTGAGGAAGTAATGATTAAGCTGAGGGTCAAGAATGGATATGCCATAGGAGGTAGAGAGAAAAGTATTAAATCCTAGACATAAGAGACAGTGTCTTGTTCAGGACAAATTAAAGACTTCTAATGGCTGATGTGCATAAGAGAAAGCAGACGGAAGTAACAGATGAAACCTGAAAGACAGTCATAGAACAGGTGAGCAGGGCTTTGTAATGACAGTTTTTCAAAGTTTAACTTTATCAAATGAAAGAAGGAAGCCCTTTAGCATTTTCAATGGCAGAGTGACATGAAATAATTTGAGATTTTGAAATTTACTCTTATTACATTACTATAAAAGGATTTGTGAAAGCATTCACTGGAAACAAGGAAGTGAGATAGGACTTTTAAAGGTATAAGAATCGATGATGGAGGAAGGAATAAACAAATAGGTGAGTACAAGTCACACCTGGGTGATAGAATTAAAGGATTTGCTGCTATAAGAAGTTTGGAAATGCACTATTTATTTATGTAATTATTTCTCCTTCATTCAAAATCAATCTTGAATTAAGTCTACCCAGATATAAAAAGTAAGATATAAGAAAAATAGAAAATTGGGATAGAACTGTAAGCTGAGGACAAATTAATGATTTTTGGACAGATCTATAGGACGTAAAATGTCCTGCGTTACTAATAAAGGTACAAAAACTTGGCATTTAATATCCTAGTAGCCTGAAGAATGGAAACAAAACAGCAGCAACATTTACACTGAATATTGGAGCTCCTCAGAACTGACGTCCCTGAACAAAGTGCTGACTTTTTAGCCAGAGTGTCTGGGTTGAATTATTTTATCTACCCATGCTGGCAACATCGTCAAAGCCATTGAACCTCAGTTTCTTTTATCTGCGAAATGGGGGTAAAAGCATATATCTCATAGATTACCAGGACAATAAAATTCTTTCACTAAATAAATATTTTTGAACATCTGCTATGTCTTAGAACATGTTCTAGTCACCAGAAATCCTCCAGAAAACAAGGTAAACAACAGGGCTCAGTGGTTCCACTGCTACATTCTGCTGTGATTGGTGTTGGGTGAGATGTTGTGGCAGAAATAAAGAGTAATTAGCATGCAAATGAAGATATAATATGTTGCTAACATAAAGATGTCAATTTCATCCAAATTTATTATTTTAATTCCATCCCAACAATCATATAACACATTCTTTTTTAAAATAGTTAAGCTGATTTTAAGTTTATATGATAAAATGAAGCAATGAGACAAGCAAGGAAAATTTTCAAGGACAATAATAATGAGGGGATTATCTTATATACTTAAAAATCATGTGCAGTAACAATCATTGAAATAGTGTGCTATTATTGAATACATAGAGAAGAATCAATTAACAGGCTAGAAATTATATGTGCCTCTAATACAGGCACAGATAATTAGGAATTTGGTGTTTGACAAAGGAGTTATTTTAAATTAGTGAGTAAAATGATAGATTATTCAATACATTGAGTAACTGGGTGGATATTCAAAAAAGTTAAATTCAATACATTCATCATAGAAATGGAAAAATGATTACTTTCTGCCTAGAGAAAATATTAGTCATAAAATATTAGTAAGTAGGGGATAGGGGAAGCTCATATAATGTAGACCAAATGCTGCCCTGAAACACAGCAAGGAAGCAGTGAAAAATATACAAACAAAAAGCTTAAATTATTAGTACCAATCATGGTGGAGTTTTTTTGCCTTTTTGCCATGCATTTTATTTTTTATTTATTAGAAAATATTTCAGATATTCAAAAGGTGTAAGAATATCATCGTGAACACCCATGTACCTAGTATTCCAGATTAAAAAAAATAAACATTCCAAATGTTTGTGAAACCTCACATACACCATGTCTGTTTCACATCTCCTCTCTTTTTCTAGGACTTAGTTTGCTATAAAGCTGAATCTGCAGACTATTATTTTATCTAACATTTTATATTTAAGATTTCCCCATGATGTCTTGTAAGCACTGGGACTTGCATTTTCACTGTTATCTATATGGATATTTATTTGTTTGTTTACCTATCCATGTTTCTTGTGGCTAAGAATATTTAAGGTTGTTATATATTTTTCTCTTCCATTAGCAAATTTTTCAAGTCTGCCTTCAGAACATACCCAGAATCTAACATGATCCAAACCATTATCATCTAGGTGGATCATTGCAATAACCCCCTCACTGGTCATTGTCCCTTCTTCAATCTGTTTTCAACAAAATGACCAGAGGGATTTTATAAAATATGAATCAGACCTTTTGTACTAGTCTTCAAAAATCTCCAATGATTGCCAAGTCATCCCAATGAAAGGTCAAAGCCATAGTACAATTATTTATAAAGTCCTACATGATCCCTCCTCCAAGCTAGTTATCTCTGTGGCCCCATTTTCTTCCTCTCCCTGAATTCCAGCTAAACTCGCTTCCCTGCTCTTCCTTAGCCACATCAAGCATTAACTCTGTCTCAGGGAAGTGCTTGTAGCTACTTCTGCCTGTAATGGTCTTCTCCCAGACCTCTCTTGCCTTCTTCAAGACTTTTACTCAAATATCATCTTTTCCCTAGTCACATTATTTACATTTTATTCTACCTGCTAAAATATTAGCTCCCTTTCTGCTTTATTTTTCTCCCCACAATTATCACCTCTAAACACAACACAATTTGCTTTTTCTTGTTTATTGTTGGCCTTCTCCCACTAGTGGCTCTATGAGACAAGACATTTTTACCTTTTTTGTTAACTGCCATAACCTTTGAATCTAAAGCCTTTCTTTACATTTCACGGGTGCTCAATAAATATTTTGTGTATTAGTTAATGAGTGGGGATTGGATATACACACCAGCATTAGATGTAATATTGATGTCTAGCATTTCTCAGGCAAATAACATGCGATGAAAATAACAAAATTTGTGTATTGACAATTAGATTAATTTAGAGATTCCAGGTTAACTATTAGAGGTTTTGAAGAAATCATAAAGAAAAAAAAAATTCCAACGAAATGACATCCTAAAAAATGATGTTGCCTGAGGGGCAATGTGCCAGTATAAAATAGCAAGGCAATAAGCAAATTGCTTAAGAAAATTTATCTGAACTGTCCTTGTCCAATTCCATCCATTTCTGTTCCCTTCCAAGTTACCACATTGTGCTCCCCTGTCAGCTTCTGGAATTAGATTTCTAATTCTCTTGAATAGCTTTTAGTACCCTTGCATGACAATTAGTTGACCTCATGCCGGCTTTTGGATCTCAAACAAATACTGATGAATTACAAGCACCATCTCATACATTTTCAGCCTTTCAGATAGATTCTGTTTTTGCCAAGTACCATCTTGCTCAATAGTAATGTAGTACATAACAAAAATAACTTTATTTTTATCTGCCAAAGGGAACGTTTTTTCCACCAGGGACAATCATTCTTAGGAAGTAGTAGCTAGATGTAGTCATATGCAATCAAAAATCAAAACTGTTTTTTGTTGTTGTTTTCCTATTTCAAAAATAGATTAACATTATGGAAGAATGGGCACAGGTTTTAAAAGCATTATTGTTTAGTAAGTCAACTAGGTTTATTTAAAATAGCTCTGGAATTTAGCAATGAGGAAGATGTAACATCAGAGTAATATTGGCAGCTTACATTTACTGTGTGTTTTCTCTGATCCCAACATCTCCCAAGTGATTTATTTGTGTTACCTCATTTTATCTAACCCAGTGAAGCTGATACTGTTTTTCACTGAAGAGATAAAGAATCACTGAAAAGTTACATAACTCACAAAAGATGTAGTGTTTGGCCAGGGACGGTGGCTCACACCTATAATCCCAGCACTTTGGGAGGCCAAGGCAGGCAGCTCGCCTGAGGTCGGGAGTTCAAGACCAGTCTGGCCAGCATGGTGAAACCCCATCTCTACTAAAAATACAAAAATTAGCCGGGCATGGTGGCAGGTGCCTGTAATCCCAGCTACTCGGGAAGCTGAGGCAGGAGAATCGCTTGAACCCAGGAGGCAGAGGTTGCAGTGAGCTGAGATCGTGCCATTGCTCTCTAGCCTGGGCGACAAAGCAAGACTCCATCTTAAAAAAACAAATAAATAAAAAACAAAACAAAACAAAAAACGATTATAGAGTTGGGACTCAGATTAGACAATCAAACTCCAGGGCCCAGGCTCTTAACTCTTTAAGCATACTTAAGAAGGAATGAGGCAGAAATGAGGCATACTTAGAAAATATAGATATTTTTTAAAGCTTATTGACAATTTGAAAATATCAATAGATGTTACCTTCCTAATAACCCTTTAGACAATACTCAGTTTAAAATGGCTTTTTAAAGTCCTAAACATGGTTGTAATGTCTTGTGATCTGTTTTGATCTATTAAGAATCTATTAGAGATTATGATAAATTATTGTGCTTTTTATATATTTATCATGTTGCTTCTAAAATGTGCTTTTTTTGTAGAGTTCATAAGCGTTATTCAGCAAAGGTAAATGAATTTATTATATAAAATGAGAAATAACCTATTTATATATTCATTATGAATTTCTCATAAATTGAATTTTTAATATATTTCTAAAGCCACTGAGTTAGGCGGGCAGTGCAGAACATTCCAGAACAAAAGACATTGCACTTTTTGTGGTAAACTTATCTTCTTTGTAAAAATACTTTTGTGGGATGTCTTTTGGAAATTTAGTCAGTTCAGGCTGTTATTACAAATTACCACAGCTTGGGCATTTTATAAACAACAGAAATTCATTTCTTACAGTTCTGGAGGCTGGAAATCCAAGATCTAGGTGCCAACATGATCCAGTGCTGGTGAGGGCCCCCTTCTGAGTTTTTAACTGCTGACTTGTATTTTCACACGGCAGGACGATAGCTCTTTAGCATCTTTTTAAAAGGCACTAATTCCATTCCTGAGGGCTCCACTCTCATAACCTGACTGCCTCTCAAAGGCTGCACTCCCAAATACCATCATAACGGGATTAGGATTCCAACATGAATTTTGTGGTTACAAAAATATTCAGTTAGTTGGAGAGACCCTTACATTTAGCACAGAAAAGTGTCTTTTCGTGACTGCTATACAACTGGAAGAAAGTTATTGCTATGATGTGAACAAAAACTAAAGGTATATTTTCTATAAAATCAAATTGATAAATTGAGATAAATTTGTAATTTTAAGTATAAAGCAAAATAAAATACCTACAGCAGCCACTCAGGTATCATAGGTAAGATAATATTGGCCATATTATGGAGACTGTAAAACAAATTTTAGAAGATATGTATGATAGGATATATATATATATATATATATATATATATATATATATATAGAAAGACTAAAATCCTATATCTCATTGATTCATTATGAGAGTAAAGCTTTTCATTAGCTGGATCTTGAAAAACTCCCACTTTCTAGAAAACTACCATTTCTCAAGCATATATATATATATATATATATATAATTAATTTCAAAATTTTTGTAGAAACTCTTGCGTATAATGTCATCTTCAGACTTCAAAGCATTACTCAGATGCTTCTTTGGATTGTGCTTGCCAGTTCTTACACAGTTGAGAAACTGTTCTATAACAACTGTTTTTTAACCACATTCACTGTGTTTTCTTTTTGTGTGTGTGTATGTGTGTGTGCCTGTGTTGCAGAGAAGGCCAGCAATCGCCAGAACAATGGCAGAAGATGTACGGTAGATGCTCCGGGAATGAAGTCTACCACATTGTTTTGGAAGAAAGTACATTTTTTGCTGAATATGAAGGAAAGAGTTTTACATATGCCTCTTTCCACGCACACAAAAAGTATGTTTCTGCCTCAGAGAAAAATTGAAATATCAATCAGTCAAGTATATCATGTGAAAATAGTTTTCAAAAATAGAATGCGTATTGTGTTCATGTGTTTAGGCATTCCAGAATTTTTGTCACAATATTCCCCAATGTTGAAACATTTGAACCCTGGTGTCTGTATGGTCTCTATAAGACAGTCAGGAGTAAATTACAATTTAGTAGAAATATTTCATTTAGCAACTTTTAAAGTCTTTTTAAAATATTTTAATCCATTAAGAATTTACAGACACATGAAAATCTTCTTTGCAGATCTGAATTTTAAGATGTTGATTAGGAACTAAAACAAAGTAACATTAATATTTCTAAAAACTATACGTTTGAAAAAAAAATCTCTGATGGTGGCCCTTGTTTTGGCCTGAGAAATAAGTTAAAAAAAAAATAAAACTACCTTCCAATTCAAACATAGAACTTTTTTTTCTTTTCCTTTCTGAAAAAAAAAAAAGGATTTACTTAAGAAATAAAAATGTATGCATATAATGAAAATAACATATTATCTGTATTAAATGTTTTAATGTGACACATTTTGGAGGATTTACAATACACCTATATAGTCTACTAACTAATCTATTATGTAATGTACAGGAACCCCCAACTTATGATGCTTTGACTTACTATTTTTTGACCATGATGGTACAAAACAGTAGCCATTCAGTAGAAACCATACTTCCAGTGTCCATACAATCATTCTATTTTTCACTTTCAGTAGAATATTCAATAAATTACATAAGATATTTAACACTTTATTATAAAACAGGCTTGGTATTAGATATTTTTGCCCAACTGTAGGCAATGTAAGTGTTATGAGGATGTTTAAGGTTGGCTAGGTTGAAACTATGATATTCGTTAGGCTAGCTGTATTAAAAGCATTTTTTATTTAACAATATTTTCAACTTATGCTGGGTTTATCAGGACATAACTCTATCATAAGTCAAGGAGCTTCTGTATTCTACTTTACTTTTTTTTTCTGACTAAGTGCATACCTATTTAAGACTATTTAAAAATATATATTTTTTCTAAAATTTAAAGTAAACCAAATATGATAAATTCAGGGACCCTGGTTCTCTGTCAGGTGACATGGGTAAGTTTCTTTCCTTTGGCCAATAGTTTTAAGCTTTTTATTTTTTTTTTTGACCAAAGTAAGAAATGCTGTTTATGTTTTTTGACCAAAGTAAAATTGTTGTAAAAATTTGCAAAATAATATTACCCTTAGTGTATACATGCACTCATGTTTCTTATGTTCTTCCATTCATTTTCATTAAAATGTAAATTTATAGTGGTCATAATCAGCTAAATTGGTTTTACAACACACTAAGCACATAGTTTATTTTCCTGTAAAAATGAGGATCTTGAACTTCTAGGATAATTTAAAGCTTTAAAATGCTATTATTTAAAGCTTTTATTTTCCTCAGCCTTACAATAATTTACTAATTTTCTAACAAACTCTTATTTTTTTTTTTTTCACTTAAGGTTTGGCGTCTGCTTGATAGGTGTTAGGAGGGAGGATAATAAAAACATTTTGCTGAATCCAGGTCCTCGATACATTATGAATTCTACAGACATATGTTTTTATATTAATATTACCAAAGAAGAGAATTCAGCATTTAAAAACCAAGACCAACAGAGAAAAAGCAATGTGTCCAGGTCATTTTACCATGGACCTTCCAGATTACCTGTACATAGCATAATTGCCAGCATGGGTAAGTATAAACAAATTTGAAATATAATTAATTTATTCCTAAAATAAAAAAGGTAAATACAAGTGAGTTTCAATTTTTATTAAAAGTTTAAAGAAAATTTCAAACATGCTGCATTTTACAAACTAGGTATGATTAGGTATACAAGACAACAGCTCTAAGTTGTGAATTTTTTTAAAAGTAAGATATTAGCCTACTTTGGTGGCATGTGTCTATAATACTACCTATTCCGGAGGCTGAGGTGGAAGAATTGCTTGAGCCAGGAGTTTGAGAACAGCCTGGGCAACAGAAAAAGACTCTGTGTCCAAGAAAACCTCAATCTAAGATATTACAAAAACACAACCAACAATCATTTTATATTTCTCATTATGTATTAAGCACCATAGGCTTTTATATTTCTTTTGTAAGTTCTCTTTGTAATTATCATCAACAGAGGCTATTTCAAATATTCTTCATTTTCTCAAAATTCTCTTTCCATCTCTCACCCACTCTCACCGTTGAACTTGGCTTCTATGACACAGAAGAAAAAAAGATAAAAGAAAAAATACCTCCATGCAATAAGAATTTCCTTACAGTTTGGCTACCAAACCATCTACAAACTTACAAACATTTAGTATCTGTCACAAGGAAAATGTGTCCTTTTTAACTAATACTGATACATTCATTTATTCCACGAACCACGCTCTTGTTCCTTCTCAGAGACTTTACTCTTTAATCCCTCCTCATTACCTAACTTCATTTTCTATTCAGAATCACTGGCTGATCTCTCTCTCTCTCTCCCTCTGTGTGTGTGTGTCTGTGTGTCTCTGTGTGTGTGTGTCTCTTCATATCTCTGTGTGCACGATACACATGTAACTTTGAACCTTCTGTGATAACAACTTCAGAGACAAATTTCTCCAAAGTGTTGTGTTTAGTGGCAGGCTTTAGATTTTACTGTTGTCCTATGTCCATGATTCTACCCAGTTCAATCTGACACCTGCAGTCATATCACTGAAACTATTCAGGCAAGGTCACCATGCCCCTCTTTGTCACTACATCTAATTGATTGTCTTCGCAGTATATGACAAGAATATTGACCATGTTCTTCCTGAAACACTCTAATGCCTTTCTTTCTGCATTGTGCACACTGTGCACATTCATTTTCCTTGTGTGGTCACATCTGTTCTCATGGATTCAATTGTCCATAAACTGATTATTCCTTTATCTAAAGCATTAACTCAACATCTCTTCACAGCAACAGGAACTGTCTACTGGTTATTTCTATCTGAGAATTTTGCGGAAAAAACTAGCACAGCATATTCAAATTAAACTGATCTCTACACTCTCATTCAACACCATTTTTCTCCTTCTCCTTTTTTTTTTTTTTTTTGCTAAAAAGCAGATGACAACATTATCCTTTGATTTGTAAAGTCACCATTCCGACTTTTCACCACCCGCTCTTCTCATACCTCATAGTTAACCAAATTCTATTAAATCTGATCAGTAAATAGCCCCTAGAATCATTCAGTTTTTTTTCCATGTCCACCACTAACATCATCATGGTCTGTGCCTCCATCCTCCTCTCCCTGAACTGCAGGATCAACAACCTTGTCTTCTTTCCATGCCTCCAGCCTTGCCACTCTACACTTAATTCGCCATCCTGCCACCAGAGTAAAAATTTTTAAATATTATTTTGATAGTATCATTTTCCTAAACAAATCACCTGCTTTATACTACCCATTGGAAAAAAAGTCTAAATTCTAAAGTGCAACTTAACTTATAAATAGGATAACCATAAGTTCTTGTTTGCATTAGGCAATCCTAGTTTTCTTAGGAATGTTCCAGTTTCTTAGGATTGTTCCAGTTTATATAATTGTCCTGATGTAATTATTAAAAGAACACCCTTTTACTCTGCAGTATCCTAGTTTAGAAAATAAATTACTTCATCATTTTCTTTATAGGCTTTTTATTAATGATATTTTCTGACTTTTCTAGCTCCACATTTTACCTCCCCTTTGCTGCTCTCCTAAGCTCCAAACATACTCACTTTCTTTCAATCTTCATTATATATATTTTTTTCACCAATGGGCCTTAAAACATTAAGTTTCCTCTGACAGAACTATTCCTCACACCCCAACATTGCCTAAGTAACGACTTCTAATTCTTTATATCTTAGTCTAAATATCACTCCCTCCAAACATTATTCCATGGGTCTACCTAGACTTTCTTAGGTAATCCTATTTGTCGTTTACATATTTTTATTCTACAGTAGCAATATTCATTTTTAATGTCTTCAAAAAGTACGCATTGTGTGCCTAATATGTACCCAAAAAAGTATTTATTGAGCACCTAATATGTACCAAGAACTCTCATAAGTATTTCTGATATAACATTAGTGAATAAACAAACAAACATCCTTAGTTCATAGAGTTTACATTCTATTATGGAGAAGACAGGCGATAACCAAAGTACATATAAAAAATAAGTAAATTACTTAATATGTTAGTGGGTTATAAGTTATAAAGGAAAAACTAAAAGAAAACAGAGCTAGTATAGGAGATAATTAATTTTGGGAGAAGCAGATTTTAAGTGAAGTGGTTAGTAGACCAGAAGGTGATGTTTGAGCAGATACCTGAAGGAAATGAGGAATTAGTCCTGTGGAGGTCTGGAGAAAGAGATAACAGCTGGCACAAAGGCCCTAAAGTGAGAGCCTGGCTGGGGTTCTCCAGGAACAGTAAAAGGGCCCTTGTGCCTCAAACACAGTGAATGCTAGAAGAGTAGTAGGAGATGAGGAGGAACAGATAGAAAGAGGCCAGATCCTGTTGGGCTTATTTAAGTTCATATGAGGATTGCAGCTTCTACTCCCAGTGAAATGGGAATTATTGCAAGGCTTTATGCAGAGCCATTGACCTGATCTCACCTATGCTGAGTGCTCAACTCAGGCTGCTGTTGAGAATAGATGGTTTGGAGCAAGGATCAGACTATTTTCAAGTGGAAGTGGCAAGAAGGAGAAAATTCTGTTTGTACTTTGAGGATAATCAGGATTCCTTAAAAAATGAAATTGAACTGTGAGAAAAAGAGAAGTGTGAAGAAACATAAGGTTTTTGGATTAAGCAACTGGAGAAAGGGAATGGCCATAAATTGAGAAGAAAGGCTAGGGGAAATGCAGGTTTTTGGGGGGTACAGGGAAGATAAAGAGTATTTTGGAACACCTTGAAGATGTCTAACAGAAGTTATATGTAAGAGTCTAGATTTCAGGGGAGAGAGAGAGATAGGCTGAAAAAGTAAATTTTTTATTTCTGATCTTATGTACTGTATTTAAAGCCATAAGGCTGAATGAAGTCATTGAGGAAATGAATACAGGCAGGAAAAAATAAAAGACAAAGAACAGACCTCTGCAGTATACTAAGATTACGTATTAGGGGGATGAGAAGAAACCAGCAAAGGAGACCAAAGAGGAGCTACTGGCAGGCTAGTAGGAAAACCCAGTGAGTGTGGTGTCCTGGAATCAAAGTGAGCTAAGTGCATCAAGACAACACCATGGTAAGCCATGTCAAATGTTACTGATAGGTCATTACATAAGGACTGAGAAGTGTCAATTGACTTTAGCAATGCAATGATCATTGTTCACCCTCATAAGAGCTGTTTCAATGGAGTGGTGGTGGACAGTGATAGATTGGACTGCGTTTGGGAAAGAACGGTAGAAGATAAATTAGAAGCAGTAGCTCTGGACAGTTCTTAAAATGTCTGACTGCAAAACGGAGAAAAGAAATGGATTTGTAGCTTGTGTTGAAAGTACAAGCAAGTAAGTAAGTCAGAGAGATTGAGGGTTTGTATAATAGACGGTATATAATTATAGGCCATGGAACTTAATTTAAGCAAGGAAGTGAAAAGATGTATTTTGGTTAAAAAAGACTGAAAGGAGAATGGATTAATCGATTCTAATTCCAGTGAAAATCAAGAGGGAAAGAGCTGGAAAGCCAAGGTACAGGTGTCAAAGAGTGAGATGCCAGAAGGAGAGATGATATGCATCAAGTAATAATTACAAAAGCTAAGGTGTGGCCATGAGAGTGAATGACTGAAGAGTGATAGTAGAAAAAGCCATTACTAGAGAAGAGGACAAAGAGTTGAGTCTGGAATGTTGGAAGGATCATCTATGTGTATGGTGAAACTTCCAAAAATCAGGACAGACAATGTGGAGAGACTATTAATGATGCCCGAGTATATTCAGTTGCATAGGTATAGATATGGGGAACATGGAGAGTTTAACTTAAGCAGAGTTCTATTTTGTCAAGAGGATGGAATGAAGCAAAAATGTATCAAGGGATCAAGGGGTATATGCAAGAAAATAATCCTAACGCTTAAACATGGAATTTAAGATAGGTAAGAAGAGAAGAGAGAGCATCAAGGGAATGAGAGAGACAAACTCTTGTATCATCAGTAGAATTGAAGTTCCAGCATGGTAAAATCTTAGCTAATGTTAGGAAATCAGGGAGAGTGACCTGAACAAACAAGAAATAGTGGTGATCAAAGGGTGAATGCATAAAAATGTGTGCAACATTGTTTTTATTGGTTATAACAAGGTCTAAAAAATCACTATGGAAGTGAAGGGCTGAGATAAGGTAAAAATTTCTTCAGTTCATGATATTATAATGAGGAAGAAGGTTGGAAGGTCAGAGGTTTGAGGAAAGTAGAATTTTAAATAGTCATGTGCTGCATAAAGAATTCAGTCAATGATGCACGGCATATACAATGGTGGTCCCATAAGATCGTAATACCATGTTTTTACTGTACCTTTTCTATATTGAGATTACCATTGTGTTAGAATTGACTACACCATTCAGTACAGTAACATGCTGTACAGATTTGTAGTCTAGGGGCAGTAGGCTATACCTATACCATATAGCAGTAGGCTATACCATATAGCCTATGTACCATATAGCCTAGGATAGTAGGCTACCTCATCTAGGTTTATGTAAGTATGATGTTTGAATATCTAAGAAATCACCAAATGGTAGATTTCTCAGAACATATCCCCCTTTTTAAGCAATGCATGACTGTAATTGTTTCAAAGAATGGGACAAAGCAAAGACTAACATCTTTTAGAAGGATGACCAGGTGCCACTGAGTGCATAAATGAAATGAGTAATTATGAAATATGATGTCATTCATCGTTATTTTCTCCAGAAGGAGAGGAACCTCAATTTTTCATAAATGGATATTAAAATTAATTTTTAAATTTCAATAAGATTCACAAAAGGAATTGCTTCTTCCGCCTTCTATTACTTGAGTGCCTCAAGTATTCAATAACCTTAAGCCACTTGGGCCTGGGCTTGCCATTCTTACTGCCTCCAGGTACTTCCATGACTTGTGTGTTCCTTATTGTATTTCAGGTCAAAAATCAAATGTCTTAACTTCACAGTGGCCTTCTTTCCTATCAAATAAAAATTCTGTTCCTCTCTCAGCATGTTACTGATCATTATCTACAATTACCCATTTATTTGTCTACTTGCTACATACATCTTGTAGAAACTTTGTCTTCTCTACAGATCTCGAGTACCTGGAACAGTGCTCCCCATATGTGGCACTCAGTAAATATTCATTTTGATACACAATAAGTCTAACATATTAGTAGTTCTGATATTTTAAAAAGTGGTCACAAATCAATTACAAAAATATAGCTCAATAGAAAAGAGAAGGGCGCTTGAACCTGGGAGGAGGAGTTTGCAGTGAGCCGAGATTGTGCCACTGCACTCCAGCCTGGAGGACAGAGCGAGACTCTGTCTTAAAAAAAAAAAAAAAGAAAGAAAGAAAAGAAAAAGCAAAGGGGGGAAAGACATAATGAAAAATATGCAAAATGGACATGGTCAACAACAAAAGAATAAATTTTAAATAAATATATAAATTGAAACATCAGGGTATGCTTTTTCACTTTAGATTTCTATATACTTCAGGATTTTACAAATCTTATGTTTTGTGCTATAGAACAACACTCTGCAAATACACTTTTGTGCAAATAGAGATTTTCTTGTTCAGGAAAATGCCTGCGTGCAAAAGAAATATTTAGCTATCAGAACTAAACATACACCACAGGCATAAATATATGCTCTCTCTATATATATTTATTATGTTCATTATATTTCATATTTCATTTAACCTTCAACACTAGTGATCAATATGGCAAACGCCTTGATAAATTTTCATGTTTTATTGTTTTAGGTACTGTGGCTATAGACTTGCAAGATACAAGCTGTAGATCAGCAAGTGGCCCTACCCTGTCTCTTCCTACAGAGGGAAGCAAAGAAATAAGAAGACCTAGCATTGCTCCTGTTTTAGAGGTTGCAGATACATCATCGATTCAAACATGTGATCTTCTAAGTGACCAATCAGAAGATGAAACTACACCAGATGAAGAAATTTCTTCAAACTTAGAGTACGTTCAGATACTCTAAGGTGTAAGATTACTGGGTTTTGTGCTAATGTCCTTAAGTATTTTCTTTAGGTACCTTCCCAATAGGTAAGGAGCTAATGATCTTTCGTTCTAAACATCCTAGAATCATTCCTATATGCTTCTACCAAAACACAGTGCTAGTAGCCAGTATCTCTTTTGACTGCAGAGCATTATAAGCCCTCAAGTTTCTGGCTTCAACATATATTTCCAATCTCATTTTGCTGTTAATTATCTTTTATCATCAAAGAAAAAAAAATCAGTGTTCCCAAGATATAAACTTCATTTTCATAATTGTATGGTTTTTATAGTATATTGTACTTTATACTTCGAATTTACCTTATTGCACATCCATATTGAAGTTCAATCAATTATTCAATGAAATGAAAATACAGCCCCCTCCATTAAGCTTTCCTTATCTCAGTGTTCAGCATTTTCATACACTATGCATTAATTATTTTAAATGTGTGAATAAAAGGAGTACTGTTTCCCTTTTCTAGGCTTCCATAATAATAGAGCACCAATCTATATAGTGTTAATCACATTGTAGCTTGCAGTAGAGTTTGTTTACATGTCTTATTCCACATATTAAATTGTCATTCTTCAAGAAAACACAGCAGTCCACAGCCTTGACTGTGGAGTACTAAGGACATTGTTTGCCATGCCAGTTCCACTTTATATCGGTTGTGTACAAGTGACTTTAATTAAAAAAAAAAAGAAAACTTGCGGCTGGGCAAGGTGGCTCACACCTGTAATCCCAGCACTTTGGAAGGCCGAGATGGCAGGATCATTTGAGGTCACAAGTTTGAGACAAGCCTGACCAACATGATGTGGCTGGTCTCAAACTTTACTAAAAATATAAAAATTAGCTAGAAGTGGTGGCGTGCGCCTGCAATCCTACCTACTTGGAAGGCTGAGACAGGAGAATCACTTGAACACAGGAGGTGGAGGTTGCAGTAAGCCAAGATCCTGCCACTGCAGTCCAGCCAGGGCGACAGAGTGAGACGCTGTCTTAAAAAAAAAACAAAAAAAAAAAACTAGCGTATAATTTATTTACCTGTAAACGAGTGTAATTACTACTTCAGAAAGCTATGTGGTGATTAATTGAGATAATGAAGAAAAAGTGCTTATACCAAAACAATGTTTTGTGCAGAGTAAGCATTCAATTAGTATTAATTACTATTAGTCGTAGTATGGGTAGTAGTGGCATTGGTAACATAATTTCTAACATTTCTTCCAGTGTCTTTCATAAAATGTAAATTCAAGTAATGTTGAACTAAGAAGAACTTCAATATCATTGAAGCTTGAAAATATTCTTTGTTTTAATTTCTTACACTTAAAAAAATATTGTAAGAAAGGTTGATGTACCCACAAAACCAAATCTACTCTTCAAAGAAATTAATGGTCAAAGTCCTCAAATATACTTGGAATCTAGGATGGGAACAGGGATAGGTTTGGCAACCAGTGTCTTCACAGGAAACAGTGTTTTGGAGTGCAATTGAAATTCTTTCTTTACACTTCTTAAAAAATTGAGAGGTAAAATATTTTTTTTATTTCTAGAAAAATGAAAGAGATGCTCAGTAATTGTAGAGATTATCAACTTCTAAATTTATAAAATTTTACCCTATAATTTTATCTCTTAGCCAATGAAGTTTATTTCCTGAAAATACTGATTTGCATCTCTTCTTTAAGATAAAATAATTTTAACTAGGTCGGAAATTTTATGGCTTAGCAGGTAAATTTGTTAAAATCAAACACTTTCTTATTGGATAAGGGAATATTATTTTCACTAAATTTTACTTTATTGCCTAATTTTCATTTATGCTGCTACGTTTTAGAAGTTTCATTCTGAAAGTCAGTATAGCCGAAATATGTAGTTAGCTGTTTTTTAAAAGTCAGCAAGCTAAATGTGTGTGATAATGTTTTAAGTATGATTCCAACAAAAACTATGTTTTTAACCAATTAGCTCAATTATTTGTTCCGTTTCGGTTATGTAGTTATGACTAATGAATATTGATAGAGCAAATCATAGTAATGCATTTTGCTTTAAATGTATTGTGTAAAAATTAACATTACTATTTATTTTTTAAAAATGAAAATCTTCAAAGCTGTGAGTTAACAAACTTTTTCTAGATAGGAACAACCAGTAAATATTTCAGGCTTTTTGACCCCTGTTGCAACTACTAACTCTGTTACCAAAGCACAAAAACACCTATACACAATACATACATGAATGAGTGTGGCTGAATTACAAAAAAAGCTTTATTTATAGATACTGAAATTTGAACTTCATATAATTTTTGCATGACATGAAATACTAATTTGATTTTTTCCAACCATTTAAAAATACAGAAACAACCCTCAGCTTGCAAAACCATGTGGTGGGCCATATTTGATCCTGGGACCACAGTTTGCCTACCTCTCCTCTTAACTACCTCTTTATCAAAATATAATTGCAACACAGAGGTATTGATTATAATGTTATTAAAACAGAGGAACATGGTCGTAACTTAATTTCTCAAATTTGCATGCCTTATCCAAGGGTAATATTTTGTATTGTTTTACAGGTATGCTAAAGGTTACCCACCTTATTCTCCATATATAGGAAGTTCACCCACTTTTTGTCATCTCCTTCATGAAAAAGTACCATTTTGCTGCTTAAGATTAGACAAGGTAAGTACTTGTTGCTGCTTTTTTGTTCACAAAATAAAATTATGGCATTTTATAATTATATAATTTAAGTAATTTGTACAGCATTTTGATTACAATATGTTTAAGGGGTATTGGTGTTATCTTTTCCAATGTAAATTTATATAAAGTGGTCAGTTTTACTTTTTTAACTGCACAAATGATTACCCAAATGCTTTAGTCTTCTACTAAATTAACCTACTGGATCTGCTAGTCATGTTGTTAAAGAGGAAAATATGGTACCAAATCTCATCCCTATGAACCCTCAACAACCAAAGTCTCCAAAAATCACTTTGGCCAAATGTGCATTATTTATTTTACCATTATTACTTTTTATCTCATTATGGAATCGCTTGACATGACGGGAAGAGTAAGTCCATGTGTTAGACACAAAGATTCATTTATGACTAAAGTGAAAGCTTGTATTAGAGTCTTGCCTAATATTTCCTTTCTCGAAGTTTTACTGTCATTCTTGGATGTCCAAGAGAAGCTGTCCAAAAGATAAAAATTCTAAGAATGCTAGAGTTTTTATCTTTTTTCACACTACAACCATTGGGCTTGACTGGTATGAGTTTATTCTCTTGAAGAATAACAACACTGATAAAAGGAAGAACCATATATTCGCTGCCCCTAGAGATTCAGATCTGCCACTGATTCTAGCTAGGGATTTTTTCTTTTACATTAAGTTTTGAAGTTACAGTTAAAATCTCAGCTCTCCACTTATAAGTCATGTAATTTGGGCAACTAACGTCACCAAGTTTCAATTTCCTCATCCGTAAGATGGATATTATTTTAATATGAACCTCATAAGGCTCTTACAGGGATTATATAATTTAGTGCATGTTTAATAAAGTGCAAGAAACTTAATAACTGAGTTGGTGCTTAATATATTCTTACTATTATTTTTATATGATAAATATTATAAATTTTGACTATTACTATCACTCTTGAGGAAGAAGATTTACAGAACATTTGAAAATTCCTGCCTTTATTTCCCTGAAGTTGCTTTGAGAATCTTTGCCATTACTCTGAAATATTCATCTGGGCCCATTGAGATGCACGATTCTGTCCCTCAAGACCAAATATACATATATTGCTTTCATTCAAATGAGATTCTGTCCCTCAAGACCGAATATATATATATAGGTCTCATTCAAATATATATATATACACATTTATATTTATATATAATTTATATTATATTATATATAATTTATATTATATTTATATATAATTTACATTATATTTATATATAATTTATATTATATATACGAATACACATATATGTATTTGTATATATATACACATATATGTTGTATATATGTGTATATATATGTGTATATGTATACAACATATATATATGTATTGGTCTTGAAGAACAGAATTATCCATCTCAATGGGCCCAGATGAATATATATATACACACACATATATATATATACATATATGTATATATACACATATGTACATAAATACATATATACATATATATACACATATACATATATATGCATGTGTGTGTATATATATGTATATATATATATATATGCAGTCCTTATTATTTTAATATTATGAAGCACTTGATATTTCTGGCCAGCTATGTATTTTCAGTAACATTAATAAATCCTAAATTTCAAGGCCCTTCCCCCACATCGACTCCTTTTAAGACTAATATTATTTATAATATTTTTGTTATTTTCTTTATGGATAAATCTTAAAATAATATGTGCCTCAGTCACCACAAAACCAGGATTCACTTCTGGTTTTTATTTCTTTAAATGCACAGTTAAAGTAGAAAAAAATATTAGGAGACAAAAAAGTGGAAATAATTTATCTCCAAACAGGGATCCCAATCTAACTGAAAGACTAAACTTTCAGAGAACAGGATTGATGGAGGCACAATAAGAGGATCTTTTAATATCAAAGGACTATGAACTGTCTCTTTACCATATTAATGAAGCAAAATTTCTGGGTGTTGCTGATTGGCTAGTGATACCTGGAATTATTGGTTATTTAGGTAGCATTAGACTGATAGAAGGTAGTCTGCTATGTAAATGAGCACCCACTTTGGGATTATAGGAACAGTATGGGATTATGCAGCTGACTGTACTGTGTCTGTGAAGTGTGTGAGTTGGGATCGCATTATCCAATTTATTCTGTGTCAGTATCGGTGGGGCTGGTGTCCTGGTCAGTGTCCATGAACACTAAATTCTCTGTTCTCTGATCTTTGTTTCCCTATTAATTGAGCTGTTTCTAAATCTCCTTAGGGAAAGTTATTTTTTCCTTTGTTTATCTCATAAATATTGACATTCTCGATGATCCAAACATCAGCTCAACACTATTCTTGTTGCATTCATGATCTCTTTCTGAGTGACTTTATTTCTTTATATTACTTCAGATTCTGCGTATAATTCTCCAAGCACCCTTTCAATAAAGACTTGTTGCCCTTGTTCATTACCATTTCCTTTGTTCTCTATTCTTTCTTATACCTTAGAATTTCCTTCTGGATTCATTTTCCTGCTTCCTAGATTACTACCTTTAGAAATTCTGTTAAGGATGGCCATTCTAACTGGTGTGAGATGGTATCTCATTGTGGTTTTGATTTGCATTTCTCTGATAGCCAGTGATGATGAGCATTTTTTCATGTGTTTTTTGGCTGCATAAATGTCTTCTTTTGAGAAGTGTCTGTTCATGTCCTTCGCCCACTTTTTGATGGGGTTGTTTGTTTTTTTCTTGTAAATTTGTTTGAGTTCATTGTAGATTCTGGATATTAGCCCTTTGTCAGATGAGTAGGTTGCAAAAATTTTCTCCCATTCTGTAGGTTGCCTGTTCACTCTGATGGTAGTTTCTTTTGCTGTGCAGAAGCTCTTTAGTTTAATTAGATCCCACTTGTCAATTTTGGCTTTTGTTGCCATTGCTTTTGGTGTTTTAGACATGAAGTCCTTGCCCATGCTTATGTCCTGAATGGTATTGCCTAGGTTTTCTTATAGGGATTTAATGGTTTTAGGTCTAACATTTAAATCTTTAATCCATCTTGAATTAATTTTTGTATAAGGTATAAGGAAGGGATCCAGTTTCAGCTTTCTACATATGGCTAGCCAGTTTTCCCAGCACCATTTATTAAATAGGGAATCCTTTCCCCATTTCTTGTTTTAGTCAGGTTTGTCAAAGATCAGATAGTTTAGATATGGAGCATTATTTCCGAGGGCTCTGTTCTGTTCCATTGATCTATGTCTCTGTTGTGGTACCAGTACCATGCTGTTTTGGTTACTGTAGCCTTGTAGTATAGTTTGAAGTCAGGTAGCGTGATGCCTCCAGCTTTGTTCCTTTGGCTTAGGATTGACTTGGTGATGAGGGCTCTTTTATGGCCATCATTAAAAAGTCAGGAAACAACAGGTGCTGGAGAGGATGTGGAGAAATAGGAACACTTTTACACTGTTGGTGGGACTGTAAACTAGTTCAATCATTGTGGAAGTCAGTGTGGCGATTCCTCAGGGATCTAGAACTAGAAATACCATTTGACCCAGCCATCCCATTACTGGGTATATACCCAAAGGTCTACAAATCATGCCGCTATAAAGACACATGCACACGTATGTTTATTGCAGCACTATTCACAATAGCAAAGACTTGGAACCAACCCAAATGTCCAACAACGATAGACTGGATTAAGAAAATGTGGCACATATACACCATGGAATACTATGCAGCCATAAAAAATGATGAGTTCATGTCCTTTGTAGGAACATGGATGAAACTGGAAAACATCATTCTCAGTAAACTATCGCAAGGACAAAAAAACCAAACACTGCATGTTCTCACTCATAGGTGGGAATTGAACAATGAGAACTCAGGGACACAGGAAGGGGAACATCACACTTCGCAGACTATTGTGGGGTGGGGGGAGGGGGGAGGGACAGCATTAGGAGATATACCTAATGCTAAATGACGAGTTAATGGGTGCAGCAAAACAACATGGCACATGGATACATATGTAACAAACCTGCACATTGTACACATGTACCCTAAAACCTAAAGTATAATAATAAAAAATAAAAAAAACAAATAAAAAAAGAAATTCTGTTAAGGAGATTCTATTGGTGGAGAATCCTTTTAATTATGGTTTCCCTTTAAATGTTCTTATTTTGCTCTCATTCTTCAAAGATGGTTTACTTTGTGTCCAAGTCCAGGCTATTAGTTTAGTTTTACTTTCTTTTTTTTTTCTTTTACCACTTTAAGGACTTTACTTACTGCCTTCTGTGCTCCAAATAATAGCTGAAAACTCAGCTACCATTCCAATTGTTTTTTCCTGTAGATGTGGCTCTTTTCTCTATGCCTGCTTTTCAGATTTTCTCATTTGGTTTTTCATCACATCTCAAAAACTCTCAATCAATATTTACTTGAATAAGTTTTCTTTCTGATTCTCTCTTAGCTCTTTTTCAGATATTCTGATTAAATAAATGTTAGATATTCTCACGATAGCTTCCCAGGCTTAATTTTTTCACCCTAGGTTCTGTTTCTTTTCTTCTCTGCCTTTCATTTTGGTTTCTATATTCCATTCTGTCCTGCACGTGATCCCTTTGGCTGAATCTTATGTGTAATTTAAATAATCTTTTGAGTTACACTCTTTAGTTCGAGAAGATACAGAGAAATAGATTTAGATATTATTTTTAACATCTACCTGCTAGATGTTATTTTAAATAGCCTCTTGTTCTTTTCTCAGGCTTTAAATACTTTGTTTTAGTTCTTTAAACATGTTAAATGTGCTCATTTTATATTCTGAATTTAATCACAAAATTCTTAGTCTTTGTTGGTCTAGTTATCTTGTTATGATTATTTCTGTTTACTCATGGTGCCTTGTTTTCACCAGTGTTTTGTAATTTTTTTATTCAAGAATAATGGCAAAGAATATTCCAGAGATGTCTGATCATGGTTGCTCATGCCTGTAATCCCAGCATTTGGGGAGGCTGAGGTGGGTGGATTGCTTGAGCCCAGGACCCCGTATCTACAAAAATACAAAAACATTAGTCGTACGTGCTGGTGCCCACCTGTAGTCCCAGCTACTCGGGAGGCTGAGGTGGGAGAATCACCTGAGACTGGAAATTTGAGGTTTCAGTGAGCAATGATTGTGCCACTGCACTCCAGCCTGGGCGACAGGAGTGAGGCCCTGTCTCAAAAAAAAAAAAAAGATCAGAATATTCCAGAGGTGATAAATGTTCCAGAGAATTAACTAATCTCAACCCACATAAATAAGAAATGCACATAAAGACATATAAAGGTAAAATAGCAGAACATCAAAACAGTTCTCCATGCAGATAATTTAGCTGAAAATAATATTGGGTTAACAATGCTAATTCTGTCAAATTCTAGACTCCATGAAATAGCAAAATGCCCTTAGCCCAACGATGAGTTTTGGTAATGCTTTGTTCTTGTTTTTGTTGGTGTTATTGGGTATTTTGCTTTAGAGTATTTGAATCATTATCTTGCCAGCTCAACTATGCATGTAGACAGGGGTTTTTTGTTTTTTCACTGTTTTCTTTTCTTCATCGCTTTAAGCATTCGGTACTAGGAATGTTCCTGAAGCTATGTAATTATGATATTACTATATTTCTGGAAATGAAAGTCAGAGAAAATTAATTTGTAAAAGTGTATACCTGGATATCTTCTAGCAGCAAGATTTAGTTTACGATAGAACAAGCACGCACACAAAATGTTGGCTCTTTCAACATCAGGCTACAAACCTGCAATTCATTTTCCTTGTCCATGCACACTTTTATTTCTTACTGCAGATTGCAGAAATGCGCACAGAAAAGTGTAACTATTTTCAAATTTATTAGAAAATAAGGATTTACGTGGTTCGATTAATTTTACATTTTCATATAGCTTAAATTCTCTCCAAATTTTAATGGAGTATCAAAATGGCATTCCAATGTATACTTTTTCTTCTCTAGAGTTGCCAGCATAACTACTATGAGGATGCAAAAGCCTATGGATTCAAAAATAAACTAATTATAGTTGCAGCTGAAACAGCTGGAAATGGATTATATAACTTTATTGTTCCTCTCAGGGCATATTATAGACCAAAGAAAGAACTTAATCCCATAGTACTGCTATTGGATAACCCGTAAGTATATTTTAAGATACACAAACAAGATAAACTGTTTTTAATAGTATATTAATGTATATAAAAAATAATTGCCTGTAATATGCTGGTAGTATTTTAAATCAGATACATTATGGTACATGATTCATTGGGAGATATATTCTGTGCTGTGATACAAAATATATCATTGAATATGATTATGTTTCATAAATCCTACTTAAAACTGGGATATTCTGAGAATTTTATTTGAAACTGTTTTGCAAGTGGTCATCTACTCATAATACCACAGGAAACAGGCCACTGAAATAATTACTGCAATTTTCCTTAAATTAATCAACTAGCCTGACAAATCTCTGCCAAAACTGGACAATTTTTTTTTTGTCTTTCTAAAGAACCATTAATTATCAGAGAAGCATTTACTGATCCATTTTTATATGTTATAACACAAGGCATCATCAGAGGTTATTATGATTGGACCACTGTTAAACCATACATACTATGACATAATAGAAGTAATGCTTTACCATGTGCATTTATTTTGAAAATATTGGATTGGTTTACTTTTGTTAAATAGGACTACTTAAGCAATTCAAAATTCTTATGCAAATATAAATATAGGTCACTGAATGAGACAGTCAAAGCCATTTTATTCTAAAATTATAATATCTGTCTCTGTGACTGGAAATTAGTAGCAGGTGGTCTTTAGATTACTACCATATTTTAGGATTCTCTCACTCTCCTCATCCATTCCAATGTGATGCAAATGTCAAGATGAACTATTAATAAATGAGGCCAAATTCTGTTGCCTTGTCTCTGCATTTCAAAATTATCAAAGTTTTTCATAAGAGAGACATCTCCCCAGTACATTATAACTTTATAGTGTTGTTTATTCTCACTATACCAATATCAAAATACTTATTGATGCAACTTTCTTAGAATTATCATTATAAGAATAATCAACTCCAAAAATTTATCACACTTGTAGAGTTTTCATTTGAAGAATTTTCAGATATGATTACTCAATGTCTTTTTCTATACTTCTTTGGCATCTAAGGAAAGCTGAGGCATATTTAGGGTAAATGAAGGGGAACAGAAACTTGGACCAAATTTCAGAAGAAATAAAAGTTTGTTAAAACAAATTTTAGAACAATCAAAGTTGTGTTGTGGGATGGCTATGGCAATACAGTGGTTGTAAATCACTTCTTTCAAACATAATCTTAATTCTGAAGCATCTCTGGTAGGAAGCTCCAAGGAATTGGCTGAGCTGCCACAGGAGAGATGCCTAACTGTGTGAGTTCAAATGTGTCAGCTTTTGGCTTCTTTTGCTTATGATGAGTCCATTGTCCTGAAAGTGGAAGTTAAGACAACGGCATTTGCAAACATTACCTTAGAGTAGCTATATGTTGTATGGCTTGGATCAAACTGGATCAATTCAGGTACCAGGTTACAGACAGGAAGATAGGAAGTGGATTGAGAAAAAAGTGGAACTGTGCTTACAGCATCTTTCTGATAGGACTAAGGACAAAACTGTATGTTCCTCCTCTTCACATAATTTCAAGATAAAGTTTCTTGTCCTGATGTGTAAACCTCCCTACCAAAAATCAGTCTCTTCATATGTGGGACTGGAGTTCACTCTATGAACAGAGATTGACTCCTCATTTTCAATCTTCAGTCTTGCTAGGTAACCTTATTTCAAATCTCTTAAGTCTCCATTTTCACCATCACACAGGTGACAGGAGCTAAGAAGTGTTTTACTTGTATGTTTTATGTAGATTTTAGAGTAGCTATAACCAAATCAATCCCTTTCTGTTTGGTTTTGAATAAACAGGTTACAAAAATGTCTGATTACTGAATGATTGATTGATTTGTATATTAGGATTATAAAATCAATTCTGTGATTGTTCAAGGAATGAAGGCTGTATACCCTTCAGATAGTTATTCATCTGAATAAGACCATAAAGATTATTCAATAAAGTTAATATTATTTACCTCCATCCTCTGTTCATAATTATAATGACTATTTACTACGTCAGTCATCATACTACACACTTTATTTTACATTTTAGTTGCACAAGTCACATATTTACATTACAGTGATGATTTAGTCTTAGAGAGATGTGCCAAGCAGTTTAAAATCTCAAATTACGATGTAAACATTTAAATAAACCTAAAGCTGTGTGAGGTGGCTACAACACTGTCTCTTATTTTAAGAGGATGTAAAAGAGACACAGAGAAGGTAAATGACCTTTTTCATGGTCAGTTCTTGAATTAGACCTTTCTATGAAATTTCTGTTTTATTTTTCTTTCAACTTACAGGGTTTTGATATATGAAAAAAATACATGTTGCTTGCTCATACTTTTTGAAGACAAGAATATATCTTAACTTTGGTTTATTTTTGCATTAAAAGTTCCCTTTGCCTTCCTAATGGCTTACATTTGGGAATCCAACAATCCACATTATATTGTTATTAAATAATTATTGTAGGATTTGACTTTATTTCAAAGGGTTAGGTTGAAATTTCATGCTGTAAAATCTATTAGCTTTCTGTGTTCTTCCCGAAAGTAGTGTCGAATATTCTTATTTGTTGTCCTCTGTTCCTTTGGTTAAGAATGAGGAAACTAAAACTAAACACCAATTAATAATGTTCCAGGAAGTTTTATGCAATTCTTTTTTTTTTTTTTAACAAGGAGATGCCTGTTGCTCTGAAATGGAGAGCATTTTGCAATCTATCCTACAATATTACAAAAAAATGAGGCTTTCTTCTTTACAATATTTCCATGTTACAGGAATTCCTACAATGATGATGGCACACACTTCTAGAATTATTAGTTAGTTCTGAGGGTTTGACTTTACTTTAAATTCACATGAGTGCGGCTGAAAATAGTATTCAGTACGTGGCTATTTTAAAAAATTAGTTGAAACGCCTATTAATTCAATATAACAGAAATAAATAATAGCAGATGTAATAAGCTTGGAATTTTAAAATGCAAATTAAATTTATAATATTCATACACATGATATGCCAAAATAAGTGTTCACAATGTTTTCGAATATAAACCTTTCTAGATCTCAAATGGTAATTAAATAAAACTCAGTCATATTGAAAAGCATCTTTCAGTTGGTACTGGTTCATTAGAGCTGGTGTCAGTTCTGATTGGCTGGCCATCTGTTTTGTTTGGTCTGTTGTGCCATACTGATTTTAAATATTTTGATTACCACCCCAACCTTAAAGGTCATCTAGTCGTTTTTAACATCATCTCATGTGAAAGATAGAAAAGCAAGTCAAAAGCTAGAATATATTATCCAAAGCTACATAAGGATGAAGTGAAAGATCCAGGCTTTTGCTCTTAATATTTATCAAGGTCTTGTTCACACTATCCATTTATTAAATCAATCTTCTTTCTACATATGGTGCCAAGTAAACTTCAGCTTATTTTAAAAGTAATGATAAAATCACTGATGTCAGTGTTCTTATTTTTAAAATTCAAACTTTAGATTTATTCAGATCTGAGATAAGTTCTAAATTTATGCTCTTGATAGGTCTGTTAAATGTTACTGAGTCTTTTTAAGCCACATTTTTCTGATTTGTAAAATGGTTAAAACATTTATCTTAAAAAGCTATTGTGAGATGATGTAGATAATATATATAAAATCCTAGGGCAATATCTGATTCATAAAAGGAAGATAAGAAACATCATTTTTTTCTTCTGCCAGTCAAGAAAATAACATTGTCACTATTCAAACTGATGGACGGATTTATATGAAAACCCAATTAATAAAAAAGGACACTTATTTAAGTAGCTAAAATTAAACTACTTTCATATTGTCTAGCAAGGAATAAACTACTTAAAAGTGGAATTAGGAAATGTTAACAAAATAAACTGTGCTCATAAAAGCATGCTATACTCATTTCTTGAACTTGAAATAAAGAAATTAATTTTTTATTGTTATTAGTTAAATGGGAACAAAGTAATGGTCTTGAATTTTACAAATTCATACAAATTTACAAACCTTTTTTACTTCCTAACAGTCACTGACTAATATATGGATGGCAACTTTTGCTATGAGAATTTCTATAAGAATATGAGGCTTTTGGCTCATAAGTCATAATCTTTTCTAATAGAATTACAGTTAAGACTCATTAATGAATGTGCTCATTTTTCTTCTGTTTACTAACATCAGTTACTTTTTGTGTTTGTTGAATTTTTATTTTGTTTATTACCAGTTAGTTTCAGCCTGTGTTGTTTTGTTTTGTTTCGATTCATGTATATTCTTCCCTGGATCTATTTTTTGTCATGTTTACCTTTTTAATTGATTATCAAATACTTCTTTATATATTAAGCAACTGTGGTCTACAAATTTTGTATAAGTAACAATTTTTCGACATTTATTTCTTATTAATCTGTTTGTAATGAGCTATATAGTTAAATCTGTCAATCATTGTCACCACTTTTCCTTAATGTAATTCCTAACGTAAATAAGCCTTCTCTGTTTAGCAGTCAGATTTTTAAAAGTGCATACATTTTATTCTACTGCATAATTTTTTAAATATAAAACTCTTCATCGGTACTTTGGGGACATAATGTAGGAAAAGGACATCTAGTTTTAGGAATGTTTTATGTTTTTGTTTAATGTTTTTCAATAATAATGCTTCCCAATGTAAAGGTTGTGCTTGCCAATTAGCTGCCTCCCAATGATTAAAAAATTGTTTTATTATGAGCCTATAATATCATTTATGTTACTCAATTACTAAGCAGGTCGGTGCCATGAACACTGTTGACAATGTATTTAGGTGAGCTGGCATAATACATGTAAATGCAGAATTTATTCATTCTTTATGTTTCAGATTTCCTTTTAAGCCACCTTTTTTCAATAGCTGTAGTAGATGAATCTATCTATTATACAAAATTAAATTTTGCAAAGAATACGGCATAGTAGACCACTTACCTTAGATATCTTTCATCAGGATTATATATTTAGCAGGGTTCAGGTGACTTCATTTACCTTGTAACATAGCTGAATTCATGTAAGGATGAACCATGCTACCACAATACAGATGTTAAAGCAATTTCCAAGGATTTGGCACATTGCTTGTCCATTGTAAGTACATATTTGTGGTAGAATTGCATGTGACTGAAATTCATGAGTTTCTTAAAGCATAACAATGATTAAATTTGATGGTCAGTTAGCTTTTATATACTCTGCTAGACAAAGCAACAAAATAGAAAGGCCTTGTCTTCATTTTTAACTCTAGTAGAAGGGTTGGCATAAAATCAAGACTTACTTTGTCCACAGTGACCTCAAGACACAGGCGAAGGGATTTTTCAGATCACCACAACAGCTCAGTATTGCCCCACTCTTGTGGTACCTGCATCCTCCTATGTGCTTCTCCAATTACAAGACAGGGTGAGAGAGATGTGGAGGGTTTTGAAACAGCAATTAAAATAGCCCTGCTAATTTTAAGAAGCAGGACAGTGCCTAGAAAGAGTATAACTAGAAATCTCTACCATAAGGCACTATCAGAGACTGCTACTGGAGTGTATATTTGGTTATAATATTTGTTGAAAACATATATCAGGATCTTTAAAACTGTTTTTAGGCCGTGATCCACTAATATCCCTTCTATAAATGTTTTGGGATAATGATAAAAAAAAATCAATGCTTAAAAAAAAAAAGAAAGTCCTCGGAAGATGTGAATACTAGTGTTAAATACAATAGCAAGGTACTGCAAAGAACTGATAACTGCAGTATTTCACAGCAAAAAGTGAAAATAACTTACAAAATAAGTAACTGAAGATTTTAAGAATGAATTGTGGTACATTCCTAAGATGTAATAATATTGGGTCATTTTAATGACTACAAAGAAAATTAATGATAGGAGAAATTTAATCAAAATTAAAATAATGGTATTCTTTACAAGTTTTTTTTTTTCTTTAAATGTTTTGCTGTATTGAGCATTCTTTTTCTTCAGAGTGTAAAGAGCTAGAAGGATGACCATCAGGAGAGAAATAAGCCAGGGAGAGAACAAAAAGTTCATATAGCCAGGGAGGCTTGTAGGTACTATAGTTTTCTTGGCCTAGAATTTTCTTCTCCTCGTCATATGCTGAACAAACTCCTACTAATCCTTTAACATTCAAATTAAATATCAGCTCTGTGAAATGTTCCTCAATTCTGCCTCCTAAATATAACATATTGTTTGTTTTTACAGATTAAAATATATAATAGAATTTTATGATTTTGTACATGAATTTTTAAAATTCTGTATTTCTTACAAGTTAACAGGATATTCTTTGCATATGCCTGAATGCATTGAAATGTCTATTAAATAAAATGTTTGGATACATATATGCTGAGTGAATAGATACATGGGGGAATTAATAACTTTGTGAAATGAATACAATAGATTAAGCAATTTCTAAGGAAGCTTTCCGGTTTATGGTTCTTTCCTCAAATATGTATATAAGTAAAGATTTCAGTCATAAATGTTTCCTCAATAATATATATTGAGTATACCAATAAATTAAAAAATGCATTATTTTCATTATAATTTTATATAATACATATTTTGCATGAGCATATATACTATATTTATTTGACATACTGATATATTATATAGGGCATGTTGTGATTATACATATATCCCTTAGAGAAAGTAGTTCTTAATTGACATTCTTAATAGTTGCTCACTAATAGGCATTAGTATCCGTTGCTTTAGATCATCTAAAAAAATGCATTAGTTTTTTATTTTACAAGGCCTCCTCTGCATGGATAACTTTTAAATTTATTTATAAGATTTCTTAGTCATAATTAAGAGTATCAATTCTGTATTTTTGTAGAATTATGCCATAATGTTTCTGATTTTGAAAGCCGAAATACAACTTGTTTTTATAATTCTGAGGGCATTTTATGATTCATAACAAGTGCAAATGACATTTTCTAGTTAAGAAAAAAAAAAAATCACTGAAAATTAATTTTGTCAGCAGTGTTGAGTTTTGGAAATGCAAACTAAGTCAACTTACTTCCTTTCCCTAGAAGTGCTGCCACTGTTGTGACATTGTGTTTCATTTTGTAACCCATCTACTACTTAGGCCAGATATGCATTTTCTGGATGCAATCTGTTGGTTTCCAATGGTTTACTACATGGTGGGCTCTATTGACAAGTAGGTGACAAAATCTTTGGCACACTAACTAGTGTAGTGTCCTGTGGTTTGTCATGTGCTGTGCCTTGTTACTGCATGATGAGTGTAATTTGCCGTGTCAGTATTGCAAATATGATATATTTTGCATGTAGAGCTTATGTTCTCGTGTCATACATCTTGTATTAAACTTTCTAAGTAGTAATCTATTGTTGAATTAAAACAAATCTTGCTGCATGTCAATTTTGTCAGTTTTGCTCAGTTTCTAATGCTGTTTTAGTTTTGTGTCATCTATAACAACATTATTACTATTGACATAGTGGTAGAGAAAACTAAAATTGCAATATTGTGATGCATTGATAGCATTACGATAACTTCCGGAAACTGAAATAATTTAGAAATGCTCATTTTAACTTAGATTTATAAATTGGAGCAGTTCCTTTAGAGTTTACTTTGGTCACATATCAGCGTTTATAATTTCTAAAATATTTGTTAATTAAAAGGTCATATGTGTTTAATACATTAGTAATTAAATACAAATTCTTATACATGTTTTATGGTGACATTAAAAATATATACAAAAATAAAAGATCAAAAAGCTAATATACTTGAAAAAATATATGTTACTTTTCCACTTCTAAAAAATGTCAGCCAGAGCCTTCAAAATAAAATGCTAAAATTTACCAATTGAGAACTTTAGCGCCTACATTTTATCCTGTAGATATTGAAGAAAACAAAGTTTTATAACTTTGAAAGTATTTAGTGCTGTGGATACGTTAAAGGTCAACCAGTCTAAAATATGTTTAGCCTCCATTCTACATTAATATAATTTACATCATCAGTTATGATAATACTAACCAAGTAAATAAACTGTAGTTAGATGTACTAAAATTACTATTTAAATCTACACATTTTATAACCAGTCGTCTTTTCTGAAATCTTTTGAGGTAATAGTGTTCTGTTAAAATTTATTAGAAAAACAGTATATCTAAAAGCTAAAGAATAAACGTCCCGTATACCTTTTCTGATGTAAACTATGAATTGGATTCTTCCTCTGTAAAAGTATTTATGGTGAGAGAATAAATAATTGAAAGGATCAAATTCCTAGGGACAGAAATGAAACAGAATTGGCTACAAATTGATAATTGTTGGTTGGGGACAGTTATGTTCATCTAACAATTCTCTTTTGCTTGTGTTTGAAATCTTTCTTTAAAAATACCTTTATGAATGAATTAAAACACATTCATGAACACTTCTTTACACTTATATATTTCACATTCTAGTCCTTGCAAAGAGGGGTCTTAGGGATAGAAAGGGAGGCTTTGCCAATTATCCCTATAACTTGTTTTCCATCTAGATTGACTTTCTTGTGCTGCCATCTGCTGGCCATACTGTGTAAAGCAGCCATGCTGAGGGAAAAATAAGACAATGGCCTTGCAGAAATTATGATGGACAGGAGTTATAAGAATAACTTGGCAGCCTACTTTAAAAAAAAATTAAGTACAGTAGTAAATAGAAAAAGAATAATATAATCTTAAAACATAAAAAAATTAAAAAGCTTCTACATGGTTGAGAAATATTATTCCAAATCTATTTTCTATATAGATTTAAATTCATACATAATGATAATTTGCCAAGGTTATAAGTAAACTATAACAGCTAGTATTTTTGAGACTGGAATTAACCGATACATGTGGGTATAGGTAACAGTTAGCTATTTAGCACAGGTACTCTCAAAGTGAAGTTTTGGTCAAGTGTTCACTTCAACGTCATAGAATTATTGATGATTAAATATTCATCTTTCCTATATTCACTTCTATGCATATATACTTATCCAGTTACTCTTATCCTCGACTGCCCTATCCTTTCCTTTTCCTATATAGGTAATTATAATGGAGATATTTTATTAATGAAGAAAAAAGATTGTGAAAGCTGAAATATGAGAAAGTGATGTAAAATTATAAGGTGGTGTGAAGACATATGACTTAAGCGTCATTTTGATGGTCCATAAGGGCCGTAACACATTCATTTTCCATCTAATTCTTTCTTTTTTAATGTACTTTAATAAATTAAGAAAAATTATGATAAATTTCCTGAATAAAAGAAAGACCCAAGTATCCCTAGGCATTTAAACTTGAAGGTCATCATAGTGGTTGGATGTTATGGTCCTGGCCCCTCTTATCATAGGAAATTTATTTGGAATAACATTCTGTTTCCACAGTTTTAGCCATAAAATCTCTGCCACAGACCATTGTTCCTGATTCAAGCGAAATATTTTTTCTGGACTACTCCTGGGGATCTTGGACTCAAGGCTTTGGTAATACCCTCTCGCCTAATAACAGAGTAAGAAATCCTGCCTCCCGCCTTCCCATAAAAGGAAAATAATTCCCTCTAACGTGACATGGCTAACTCAACCAATCATGCACTTGGAAAAGATCCTCAGGGACTTCACTCTTCAATTTAAAAACCTAAGAGAAGCTACTGCTCTTTAAGCTTTAAACATCCTATTATAAATCAGAAGATACGGAAATCAATTAACCTATCTTTTCTTATCTGTCTTCAATCAACTCTGTACATAGAACATTCTTGTACTCATTCAAGTTTAGTCTCCATTATCCAATTCAGTTCTACTTTTCTAGTTTACATGAAGCAGAGGCAATGAGAATAACGGTTCCCTGTTTCAGCTTTAACGGTAAACATTTTCTTTTAATTCATTGGGAGAATGATAGGTAAGATTTTTTTTTTTTTTTTTTTGTCAGTGATAGGGAAGAAGACTGACTCTATTTTAGCTCACAGGTATGTGTTTCCCAGTTTAGCAATTACTTCATCCAGCCAAAGAAATCAGGTTATTCAATCACTTGCTCAAAAACTTAGGCTGGCTAAACAATAGGCTTGCATACAACAGAATTTGTATATTTTATATGCTCTTGGTTGTGTACAACCAATCTATAGCACACAGGTCTTACATAAAGGAATAATAAACATTTAAAAATAAACATTTCATAGTTTTATCTTTTTTCATTAGGCTTGACCATCTAAATTAACATAGCACTTACTTATTCCTCTCTTACCAAAATTACTTTAGAAGTAAAAAAATGTAAATGTGTCTTTGAAGTAGTATGTTAACTGCAAAAACAAATTTCTAACGTGCTCTATTTTATTGCAAAATGGATGTATTCCATATTTCATGTATATAATTAATAAAAATTATTAAAGAAAATATTTTAACACACATATTTTGAAACAGTTGAGATCTAATGACATGTAAAGTACCCAAAATAAAAATTATTTCATATTAGTAGATAATATTGTATCATAATTCCCATTAATAGCTACCTGTGCACACTCTGTAAAAGCCACCTCTAAAGGCAACTTATATAAGCACAGGGGATAGTGCTAGACTTTAGCACTGAATATAGCATTGTGATTTATTTAATGTTTGTTTTTCTCTGTTGATTTTTATCAAAGCCTAGATGACTTACTCAGGTGTGGAGTGACCTTTGCTGCTAATATGGTGGTTGTGGATAAAGAGAGCACCATGAGTGCCGAGGAAGACTACATGGCAGATGCCAAAACCATTGTGAACGTGCAGACACTCTTCAGGTAAGTGGCTGAATCATCCAACCTTGCCACTTACTTTGTGCTAAACATTGGTAAAATATTTGACACTGACTCTGTGTGAGGAATTAACATGAGACACACCAACTTTATGTTCATTGATTCATTTTTTCATAAAGTAAATGATTATTGAGCACGACTGGCACTGCATAAAGTTAAATTTTTAACACCAATCAGTAATGCTTCTCATAAAATAAATTGAATGATATATCTGTTTTCTCAGATAGTTTAACAGTAGCAAATTCTTGAAAATCATGTGTACTGGTAGTCATGAGTTTTGACAAGCAGCCCATGTTCTTGTATTATGCCTAGCAGTGACCAAATATTTGCATTTACATACTGAATAACTAGGACTGAAAGACTGCACAACTGTGAACAGGTGATTTACCCATGTTAGGAGCAAAGTCATTACATCATTTTCACTATTTTCCTGTCTTTTATTAATTAAATGTACCCATTGAATTTAATTCATTGAATTTAATTTAATAGGGATATGAATCCCCATTATGGTTGTCTTTGGGTAAGAGTAAACAATCCTGACCAGAGAAAGATCCATGCTATAAATAAAGTCAAACTCGTCTGTCATTCAAGGCATCTGTTTCACTTGGGACAATTCTCCCTAAAATCATATGAAAATTTATATATCAAAAAGACCATTTTTTAAGTTATATGAGTTTTGCAGAAGCCTGAAGAAAATGCGTGAGCTACCAAATTACAGAGGTAAACGAAGCAATCTCAACTTTCTCATCATCCATGTTCACTCCACTTTCATACTTTCATATTGTAGCAAAGCATATATTGAGGTTAATTATTTTGCCTTCTAGTTTGAGTTCAAAATTCAAAGGAGAGAGCTTAGATGTGTGTCTGTGTTAAGTTGCCTATTTTTAGTACGATCTGAGGCAAATTACTTTTCTTCTCTACATCTCAATGTACTAATCACAATATTATTAAAGATTTAGAAATATGCAGTGCCTTACTTAGCACATGACTGGTCATTTTTAATTACTTAATAAATATTAGCTATTAATATTACTAGCAGTATAATTATCACTTCCATGTGGCACAGTGGAAAAGCCACTGACCTTGGGCTATACAGCAGCAAACTTTATCTGTCACAACGTATATCCTGGAGGCTCCAGCTGACAGTCACTAACTTTGTGACCTTCCTAACCTCATTAAGATTCAGTTTTTCTCATCTATAAAATGCTGCAGAAAATAACCCACCTTGCAGTGTTAATGTAAAGATTAGAGATCGGTTATTTAAAGAATCTGTCATAGCACCTGGAAAATCTACACTGAATTTGCATAAGAACCTCTTGTTCCAGAAGAAGAAATACACACTTTAAAGTTATTATAATGCAGCAGTTCGTTTAGAATATAGCTAAGTAGTTAACTAGTGAGCTGTATTAAACAGTACATTTTTAAAAGACACTATATAGAGCTTGTTTAAAATATTACAGATATATAAACATATTTTTTCTCTAGAGAGTATAAAAGAAAATTATAGGGTAGGAAATTAAGTAAAGGATGAGATTTATAGCCAGTGAGTAGGGTAAAAATCATACTTTTTGATTCCATGCTTGGCAAAAGCTAATTATATAAAAGAGGATCCTAGGTCTTTTTAATTAAACATGTTATTTAAACTTTCAATTTACCATGAATTTTATTTCTATTGTGACATTTCTATTGATCTTTTATTATATATTCTCTGGATGAATTTTTTTGATTCCAATGTAATAATAAATCCCCATCTTACTGAGAGGTTCAAAGGCTGTAGTTAGTAATTTAAAAAAATTAACTCACCATAGTAATTATGGACAGATACACACATAGCAACTAATTGTGCAAAGGCTGTGTTACTCTGAGTGCCTAGCTGAAGATGTGATTACCACTTGTTGAATGAATGAATGGATGAATGAATGAATTAATTAATAACTTTGGATACCTTAACTATTAGGCTTACCTGTCTTGAGCAGTATATTTTAAAAATTATATAGTTTTTATGGTATATATAGTGATCTAGACTGAATAGTTTTGAGCAGAATTTTTCAAAAGAAGTATTAGAAACCCAAATTGCAAAGAAATTACCTCTGTTCTTTCCTTTCTTATGCCCTATTATGACATTACTATTATTTCTCTACGTATATAACAGTATTTTTAGGAAAAAATTATATGAAACATTTTTTGTGTTGTATGTTAAGCTGCTAATCTGTGTGTGCTAAGCTAGGCTAGTTTTACATGATAAAAAAATAAGACAGACATTTATAGGTTTCTATGATATAAGAAGTATCACTTATGAGGATAAATGACCAAAATTACACAGACTTGGGAGTTGCATTTTATAGATATAGTTAATTATCATCCTCCAGATCACTCTTCTGCATTCCTTGGAGATTTTAGTTCCTGATTTACTATGACTCTTGCCAACCCTGATGATCATAATTATTGATGATTTCAACAATCTTACATAGATGATACTTTGAATATATGACCTTCACCACCCATTCTCATGGTCATAGCCTAAACCTTGAACTATGAATAATTTTACACTCCACATTCTCAGTTTCTAGCATTCAACACTCTGAGTAGTGCTACTTATTTTCTATCTAATTTCTTCTAATATTCCCAACTCTTAATAGTCCTTTGACCACACTGGAACCTGTCATCCACTGATCCTAATACCTTTTTACTTACCCTAGTCACCTGAGGACTTTTTCCCTTCCTTACCCAGATTCAGGTCTATGATCAATCATGATAATCACTGCTGCACTGAAACCCTCAATGGATAATTACTGATTACTACACACTGACACTGATCTCAACCCTCTCGCTTTTCTCTTCTCCTCCTACTCCCAGTTTTCTCTCCTTTTAGGTTCTCTACCCACCACCTTGCATGAAATTCCTTAGAGGCAGATGACAACATTCCAGAGGTAGGATCCAGTTACCCTCATTAGTAAGCATCAGACAACTAGAAATCCAATCACAATGGCTGGATATCAGACTATTTAGGATTAAAGCTTTGGGCCCCATCTCTAAGAGAACTAAATTCTTATACATTAATTATGCATGTGGGAATAGTATCTTTAAAATATTTCAGCCAATCCTTATATCTTAAAAAACACCATCAATATTCTCAATTGAGAGCCAATTTCTGATTCATTGATTAGTAAAGCCTATGACTTTGATAGAAGTACAGATAACAGAAGTAATGTTGTGTGAACATTCAGATTAAAAACCAAAGTGGGCCACCTTAGGTGATGAAATAGAATGCCAGCTGCACCTGGTGTTTAACTTAAACCAACGCATGCCCCTATCACATTGTTTATTTTGAAGTGTTTAGAAAAGTAAATTATAGACATCATGAGAGTCCTAGAACGACCTAGACAGGCCTTTTATTTATCACTTACCCTGATTCATTCCTTCTCTCATGATGAGTTTTATTATTTTTTTAAATTAATTTATTTATTTTTCTCGGGGAGGAGGCGCTCTTAATAGGCCTTTAGAGCAGCAAACTTTCTCTGGGACTACCTCTAGTCCAGAGGTTCCAGATTCCCTGGAGGAATAGTGTATCTCCACTCCTTTACTCAGAAAAGACTCCTTGAATCCTAAGCAATTGGCTCTTCACCTCCCTAGACACCATTTCTCCATACCGAAGACAATAAGGAGATAAGATCTTCCTTGGGTTAGATCCTGTTGTACCTCTCTCCCTAAAAGGTTTTTATTTACACATCTAAGAGAACACACTCAAGTAAGCCATCCCAGTACAAAGAGCTGCTAAACAGTGAAAGAAAAGCAAGTCCTCAATTTCAAATTTAAATATATCCTTCTAAAGATTTACCTAACAAGACAATCATTACAATTGGAAAACATTTCGTGTTTTCATATTTGTATGAACAAGTACTAATATCTAAACAATGTTTAAACCAGCAAATCAAAATACGCTTTGGATTAGAAACAGCCACAGTAAAAAGTCTGTCAAATTGATCTACCAAAATATCCTACTTGGTGGCTGTTTGGCATGTCACTGTCATCTGTCATTATTTTCATTTTACTGAGAAAGAAATAAACATTCAGAGAAATTTAGTGCCTCATCCTAGCCCATCTAGAAAAAAAAAAAAAAATGGCAGATTCAGAGCTGTGACCAGAGTGTCCAGAAAGACAAGAGAACTTTATCTAGGAGCTGGGAAAAAAACGTCTCTCTGGAGAGCACACAGAATAATGTTTAGGGCAGAATGGGTACAGAATTTGTATGGTAAAAGTCCAGGCGTGACCTGGTTGAGAAGTTCCCTTGGGTTGATTTTGTTTTAATACAAAGATTTTTGGTTGCTGTTTTTGCTTTTGTTTTCTAAACTTCAGCTGACCACACTTGTAAGATAATGAGCAATGTCAATGGAAACATTGAAACAGGTCATGGATTGTTATCTGTTTGGAATGGAGCAACTCCTGCATTAGATCTATAGTAGGACAGGATGACTTCTGTGGCCATGCCAGCAATTGTGATTTGTTAATGTATCATGCTTGGCCCCTAGGTTTATTGAGCATCTAGTAAGTGTCAGGACTATACAGGATGCTGTGGCTGCAGTGATGAACAAGGTGGACATAGCTGGTGGCCTTAGAATACTAATAGTCTAACAGGGAAGGTATTAAGCCAGTCACTTAAAATTTTAATTAGAGAATTATAACTGTGGCAATTATTGGGGAAAATATGTAGAATTGTATATAGACCCAGATAACAAGAATATTTGCTCTAGTCCCATGGGTCAGGGAATGTCTTCCTGAGGAATTGATAATCTTTTACCTGAAAAGTGAAGAGAGACTAAATGGGCAAAAGGATGGGTACAGCACATTCCATATGGGGGCAGCATATACGAAGCTCTGAGTCCTGATAGTGACTGTTCAAGGACTTGGAGCAGAGCAAGGGAAGACTGGTGCGAGGAGGCTGAAATGGAATTTAGAAGCCATATTTTCATGGCTTTGTAAAGTATGTTCATAAGTTGGTCTGAATTTTAAGAATAACAGGAAATCATTGAAGGATAGAGAAATTTTAAAAGATAACTGTGGGTGCAATGTAGAGAATTGTTTCAGGAAAAGAAAGAGTGGGTGAGAGCAGACCAGTTAAAAGACTTCTGCATTGCCACAACTATGAGAGCATAGAAGGGCAAGTTTTGTTTATTTGTTTTTGTTTTCTTAAAGAAAAGAATATTGTCTTTAGACTGCCACAAGTAGTGATAATCTTACTAAGGAAACAACATGTACATGCATATGGAAAAATGACAGATTTCAACATAATATAACCACAAATATAAGTAAATAATTTAAAATACTCAACATGTATAAATACAAGAGTGATACCTTTATATAGTGAAAACCACTTTTAAAGTTTAGATTGGCAATGGTTTACACAGATGAGATTTTTGAATACAGAGGATTCCTGATATTTATCATACTGTCATTTATTACTAACTCAGACTCACTGAAGTATTTTGAAATTATTTATGAAAGATTACATACATTTATACTTGTTTTAGTGTTGATAGTCAGTTGCAGTCCAAAAATCCCAATTAGTGTTTTATGTGTATCTGAGTGTGTCTGTATACCTCCTATTAATGTATACCCTTGTTAATTAAAAACATTATTTCCGCTACCATGGCAAATCAGAATTTATAGTGTAACATAGCTCAGTAGGTAATATTTTGAATAAAGTGTAGTAAAAATTTTCCAATATTCTTATATTTGTGTGTTTTGCTTTATGATACAAATACAGCTAGTTTCAGAGTCCCCCAGTAGCCTGTGCCTGTGAAGTAGAATATATGGTGTGCTTTTCATCTTTATATTGGTTAGTAAAAATATTTATTGAATAAATTAATGCAGGCAGAGAACTCTTCCATAGATATTTTACACATCTCCACAATTATATTTACATCACTGAGTCAGAACATGAAGTAACTGTAAAAAAGTTTTAAGTGGAACAAACTATATCTTTTTTTTTTTTAAGTACAGTATTGCTCTATTATGTTCCTAGTGCCCAGGGAAAGGAGACTTATTATTTCATTTTAATTCTAAAATGTTCTACATGCAAAATGTATTTAGCTCATATTAAGACCCAGAAATAGATGGATGGTATTAGTGTTTCAAAGGAGCCTAAATAAATCTATTAGACAACCAAATTTGTAAATATAAAATATTATAACTGAATACAAGTAATAGTCTATGGATGTAAAGGGTGTTAACATACAGTGTTTCATTATACAAGTATTAGTTCTAGATTTTTCACTAGGTGGCAGGCTTAGCTAATACTTTCAGTTTCTCAGTCCAAAATAACATAAATGTTATAGGTTCATTTATGTAGAACAGAAATGGGAGGCACATCATGTAAATTATGTTGTCCTATTTAAGTTCAACTCCAGAAGTCACCCAAATACAATGACTGGGTCACTCAACCATATTTTCACTCACTCTTATTAAGACCCCAAATATTTCTAGCTACATATATGTGTATATTTCTATTTGATAAAATGTGCTATAAAAGGATAATAAACCAAAGAATCCAGGTAACCACAACTTGATTCAAAGTGAGAATACTGATTTATATCAAAGATAAAATACATATTTTTAAGGGAAATTGTTCCAAAAGTTAAACTCGATTTTCATTAGTTTGTAGCGACATTTTCCTCATAAATTCTATCTCTAGCCTGATATCTCAACACTGTCCTAAATGTTCTTCAAAATTTATCCATTCGCTATTGTCTTAATGCTACTTAATCTAGGAGTGTTTAGTCAGCCAAAATTTATCACCCTTAGAAAAATACATATATCCTTATAATTTGGGAATTTTTATTGTTTCATCTATTGTATTATAGTGTTTAAAGTCAGGAATCTTACTTTATGTGTTTATCTATCTCCTGGAGACCAGAACTTTCTAATAGTAAAAAGTTGATAATTATTCATTAAGGCTAAATTGAAGTAATTTATAAAATGTTATTTTTAAAAGAGTTGATTTTTAATATATGAAACACGAATCCATTGCTAGATATTGTTAATAATTTATTTTATTTGGATCATCTGTGTCTCCTTACACTGGTCTATCTTCCTCTTTATTATAATGGTGAGGGGAAGCTTCAGAACCCAATGCTGTGGTGTGACCCAGGCTCTGCCACCTACTAGGCTGTTACCTTGAACATATACTATTTTGTCTCTTTGGGCCTCAGTTTCCTCATCTGTAAACTAATAATTGGAGGTAAATCATAGAGTAGTTTTTTGCAGTTTGAAGAGGTAATGTGACTCTTTCAATTTCTAACACAAGTTAGAAACTATTGAGATCCAAAGAAGTCAGGCAGATAGAGATAAAAATATTAGGCTGGAGGTGGTGACTTTGGTGTAGGCAAAAGTGAGCTTTTAAAATCCACCCTTGAGAACCATGGTCAGGAGACATACCGGACAACCACAAGACTTATCCTAGAGGACTCTCTCTTCACAGCTTGGCACAGACCAGTACACATCTAAAGACACTGAAAAGATAAGAGTCAGGGTTGAGACGCGCACCCTCAGCTCTTCCTAGGGAAGGAGAGATGGAAACACAAGAGGGTTCCTACCTGGTGTGAAGATTACATGAGTTAACACATAGACAACTCTTAGAGCAGTGCTTTATAATTATTGTTTTATGGATGTGTGTTACCCATCGTAGAGAAAAAAAAAAGGAAAAGACAAAGAGGAGAACCTTAGATCCGTTAATTTTTCTTTTTAAAGTTCAGTGCATGAATGTGGGATTTATTGTCTACATGAATTTATAGGGCTTTGTGCTCATTGATTCATTTTTGTCCTATTTTTCATTTTGGTTTCTATTTCCCCAGATGATGGAATTTTGTCTATGACAACCATATATGGTGAATATCTTTAGTGACATTGTTATTTTAAAATATTTCTTAAATAAATACTTTGAAACTCCCAGATGGTATGAAATTTGGCAGTTGGTGGCATTTCCCAGGCCTACCAGATGGAGTTTGCCAGCCAAAAGTCAATTGACATTTTTTTTCCGTCAGGCCACTTTTCTAATTTTTAAAGAGTTTTTGAGAAAATAACTTTTATTTATCGAATGCACTATCATGGGTGACTTTTGAGTGAGAATAGAGCTGCTAAAAGAAAATCATGTGAAATGCGGATAATACAATGTTTCTCCATAAACTATTCTAATTAAATTCAGTGCCCTCTTCATCAAGATTTAATCTCAAATGCACAAACATGAATTGAGAAATTGTTTACTTTAACAAACATTTGTTAATTAAAGGAATATAAGGTCATAGGCACTGAGAGGGAAACCTTGCTTTCTAGATGTTATGATTTATTAGGAGAGCTAAGGCATGAATAAAACCAACCCGGTAGCTAGAGAGGCCGACAGGTAGTGTAATCAATAAATCAAATACTGGGGAGCCAAACTGGAGAGGATGATTCTGACTTTAAAAATCTTTTAAGTTTCATCTTGAATGGATTTGAGAACCACTTTAAATATTGGTCGTGATTTCGTAATATAGGGATTCAGGAGAAAAGTAAACAGAAAAGAAATGGCATTTCAGGCAGAAATAACAACATGAGAAAAATTTTAAAAACTAAGAAAATAGTAATAACCGTTTTAACTAAGAAACAGTACCTTTTGTATGTAGCCACTAGCTTCATGCTTTGCTACATCCTTTCTTTGCAGAATCTGATATTTTGAGTTTCTGTAATGAATTTAAGGTCACAGAACTATTGAAAAAGTTATCAGTTGCACAAATAAAATTACTGTATTTTTAACATTAAAAGTCAGCAAAAGAAATTATATCGTGGTTGTTGTTTTGCTGATATTATTTTAATAACAATTACTACAATTTACCTAAATCAATAACTACAATAGTATTTATTATCAAAATGAAGATTAAGGACTAGGATTGTTTAGTCAGCCACAATTTATTACCCCTAGAAAAAAATATATATCCTTATAATTTGCAAATTTTATTAAAAGATTTCACAAAATACCCAATGATATCTTAGGTCTCAAAGGCCTTGATTAGGTAAGGCCCAATGTTAGTCCATTTGGTCTAATGGCCAAGAGGGCGTGTTAAGTTTTACAGATAACTCTGAAAAAAAAAAAAAAAAAACTCTTCTTAAGAATTTGTTAGTGTCTTAACCGGAATGGTGACTAAAGCCCCGTGTAAACACACCTGGGAGGCAGATAATCAGAGAAGCCTAGTCTGAAGGCTAGGAAAGGCCCTGCTTGCTGCAGAGCAGTAGGGTGGGTGCACTCTTCCCAGCAGGAGGGAGCATTCCTGGCAAATCACCCATCAATCTCCCGGAGTTGGACCTGAGGAAAGGTAAAAACTCATCTGTAATGCTGGAGTTCGGGGACAGGGCTCCCATCTTAAAAGAAGCGTGTGTCACATCAAGCACTAGGGCACATGGAAGTAACAGCACCCTCATGACCGAATGAGCATAAATTCATACATTGAGAGCAGCAGGAGCTGATTTGCTCCTGAGCCACACAAACAGGCTGTTTATATTCTGCATATTTGCAGTCAGTTTTAGTCCCTGAGTTCATGGGATGACTTCAACCTAGTGATGGGAATTTTAAGTGGTCATAACTTAGTTTAAAGACATATCATATGAAAAACAAAGGTGATTATCACAGAAGTGGCTGCCACAGAGAATATCAAAATATTTAAACAGGGAAAGCTACCAGGGATGCATAGATACCAGGTAAGGATCAGATCATGAACAACAGCAAAAATAAAAAGCGTTTATTGTGGTATCATCCTGCCCCTTTTCTCTGGGGGAAAGAAATCTTGTGTGAGCGTGTATGTATGTGTGCTCGTTTTGGTATGTATTTGAGAGAGTGTCAAATGGGAAGAAGGCTAATGTGAAGCCACGGGACCTGTGAAAAAATTTTCAGGATACTTTTGGGGAACACTATCAATGCTTTAGCCTTTGCCCCAATTCATTACAATGAAATTTTATATAAATTATTTCCTAATTTCAGAAGTTTATTGTAGCAAGATTTGACATTTAAAAATTGCCCACTGTGAGAATAAGGAGCCATAGGACGTGAAAGAGCTCACATAATAGACAAGAAGCTCATTATGTGAAACTTTTGCCAATCAGGTTATTTATCTTTATAAATTTCTGTTTCAATATCATCCACAAAGTAATCTTGTAACTTCTTAAATCAGCTTTATGAGTTTCTTCTATGTTGTTCCATAATTGTAGACAGAAAATGTCTTAAAAAAGCCAAATTACTGAATTTATTTTTCTTATTGTGCTAAAATGTCTGTTAAAATATTCTTTGGGAAATAGTGTTTCATTTTTCCCGCATTGTATAGAAGATTTTATGTGGCACTGCCTGCTGTTGTAATTGGATATAGTTTTATGCCCAAGGCTAGGAATCACTCACTCATAAATATGTTGTTATAAAAAAATACCATATTGGATTGTTAGTGTAATGCAAATCTTCTTTTGAAATGTAGGTTGTTTTCCAGTCTCAGTATTATCACAGAGCTAACTCACCCAGCCAACATGAGATTCATGCAATTCAGAGCCAAAGACTGTTACTCTCTTGCTCTTTCAAAACTGGAAAAGGTAAGACCCCACATTATCAAGTAAATTAGACTTAACCATCTTTATTCAAAAATTAACTGTAAATATATAAATAAAAATGACATGAGATAGTAAAACTAAAATGCTGTTTTGAATTTTTATTTGGGAGATGAAATTCTAGTTCATAATTTTTTAAAAAATGTGAATTGACAGATTTGAACAATTTATATCACAGGTAAATATAATGGAGATATTTTGTTCTATTATTATTAAGTATTAAACACATGATTTGTGAAAAAATTAAATGCAACAGAAATGTGTATACTCACTTATTTGCTATGTCATGAAAATGCTGGCTTCTCAGATGTCACCAACACAACCTGACGTAAAGCTAAGTTTATTGCTTACCTAGGTAGGGGAGACTACCTCCCCAGTAGAAGTTTGGCTAGGTCTCAGAGGGAGGAAAACAAGGTCAAAATATACTGAGAACTGGAATTTAATTTAATAATGATATTTCAAAACAGGGACTTGACTGAGATTGGGTAGATATCCGGGTAATGCTAATAGACAATGGAATTGCAAAATAATGTTATATGGTCAGAAAGATTTGGTTTCCATTTTCACTGTACAGGCTGAGTGTGGGTGTAGACGGTTTTTGCACTCAGCTTTTACTTACTGCTAAATAGTAGTGTACTGAGAGAATTAGAGGTGAAAGGAAAAAAAAGACCCAGTCTTACACATGTAAAATGTGTTAACCTGGGTGTGGTGGCTCGTGCCTATAATCAGAGTGACCTGGGAAGCTGAGACAGGAAGATCCCTTGAGCCCAAAGTTCGACGCTGCAGTGAGCTATGATCATGGCAGTACACTCCAGCCTGGGTGGCCTAGTGAGATCCCATTTTAAAAAATAAATAAATAGTTAAATCTAGGCTGTTTTCATTTCTTATAACAATATAAGAGGTAGAGAAAATGATGCCTTATATTTTTTGGTTAGTTATTTCTTTTAATTTCCAATTATGACAGACCAGATGCTGTCCTAATTCCTGGGAAACATATTGTTGAGTAAGGTTGTGTCTGTGCCTTCGTCTATTGATTTCTCTAAAGCTGGTCACACACTTAATGTTTATAGAGCCTTACCCTGCTTTTTTATAGCCATAGGGGAATTGTTGTTGTGCCCTGTTTCCAGATGTGGAAACTGAGTTTGAGACTAGATAGATACCTCTCCCAAGATTATACAGCTACCAGTTCAATTCAGTAAGGGAAATGTAAGGCTATTAATATTCAGGACAGAAAATTTCCACTATGCCACATCGCTTTAGCAACATAAAAAAAGATGGCAAGCAGGGCTAAATTGACTCAGACTCTTCGAAAGCAAACCAAATAATCAGGAATCCAGCAGGAATCCGTGCTGGCAAGATGTAGTACAGCCTCCTTCATGGCAAGTGAGGTAGAATCACCTTGTGATGAAGAAGCCAGGCTCTGGAATCAGATTGGTCCAATTCACTACTGCTTTTGAGGAATGGAAACTGGATAAAGTATTTCATAGCCTTGGGATCCTTATGTGGGAAAATAGTGGTAGGAGCTGTTTTAAATAGTAGGGTCATTATAAAGATAACAGCACATAATCTATGCAAAACACTTAGCCCTGCATTTGACATATAATTAGTACTCAAATAAATGGTACTAAAAGCATAATGATACATTTTATATTTGTTGATATTGTCACTAATAAACATTTCATTCTGTGTATTCTAGTTGTTGACGAGTCAGTTGATGTAGCAAGGTCATAATTGTGGAAGGTATTTTCAGTATTTGTGAGCATTTGTGTTGACATGGTTGTGTGCTTAGTGCATTAGGGAAAAAAGAAAAATATGAGGTATGTATGTCAGTCAATTACATACATCTCCTTATCCAAAGGAAAAATAAAACTTAATACTTTTGCAGCAAGCAAGAAGGTACAATTTAGTACCAAGTATCTAGGCTAAACTCCCAAAGAGAGAGACACAAGTTGCCTTCCTCCTTGATGTTTACATTTCAAAAAGATACCCCCAAGGCCCACAAGAAAAACATTCCCGGAATGCAAAACTGGCTAGAGGTTTATTCAGCTTTTCAGAGATTTGCATCCATCTCAGGGACAGAGAAGGGATTTCCAGTTACAAGTTTTTGACAGAGAAAGGATTTACAGTTACAAGTTTTCTAAAGAAAATGCTCCAAGGAAAAGGGAAGGGACTTTTGTCATCAGGTTTTTTTTTTTTTTTTTTTAAGATTTGTATTTGTCCTTATATCTTTTAGATTTTCCCACGAAGAAAAAAGAAACTCAATATATCAACATATTTCCAAATTATTCAGGGATAGGATGGCTGGAGGAAGTGGGATTAAAATAATTGTTTGAATGTTATAAAGCCATGGAAAATTGTTTGATCCACTTGTTACCATATTATGCTAACGTTAGGATTTCAGAAACTTAAAAATTTAAAAACGTAGAAACTTTTTAGTCTTTTACACTCCCGTGGGTTGAATCTCATGCCCCATCAAAAAAAAAAAAAAAAAAAAAAGTTGTGCTGGAGTCCTAACCCTTACAGATGTGGTCTTTAGAGAAAGGCAGTCAGCTTCAAAGGAGACCATAGGGTGGTTTCTAATTTGTGGCTCACTGACATTTTTATTAAAAGGGTGAATTTAGATACAGAGACAGACACACATTAAAGGAAGGCAATGTGAAGGGAAACAGAAGACAGTCTTCCATAAGCCAAGGAGAAAGGCCTGGAACAGATCTTTCATTTACGGTCCTCAGAACGAACCAATCTTGACAACATCTTTATTTCAGACTTCTTGCCTCCACGACTGTAAGACAATAAATCTATATTGTTTAAAACACCCAGTTGATATTACTTTGTTATGGCAGCCCTATCAAACAAATAATGTTCTGTGAATTATATGGTAAATCTTCCAATCAAGGTTTTTTTTTAATCACTAATATTTACTGGTATGACAGCTAACACAGTATTTAATTATCTTTCCATATTTGTATTCTGGGTGCAAGGAGATTTTTAGGATTAGAAAACTGATCTCTATTTCTAACATTTAAATAATCAGTAGCATTTTCTATAGTTACTGTTGGCTGAGGGATACATGGATTTTTATTCTTCCAAACAATTATGAATATTGTTTCCATCTATCTATAAGTAGATGCCCTTGCACCTTCACAAGTGAGACCTTCACCTTTAGAAACACAATGAAGATTTGAAATCATGGCTGGGCATGGTGGCTTATACCTGTAATCCCAGCACTTTGGGAGGTCGAGGCAGGTGGATCACTTGAGGTTAGGAGTTTGAGACCAGCGTGGCCAACATGGTGAAATCCCATCTCTACTAATAATACAAAAATTAGCCAGGCATGGCGGTGTGCACCTGTAGTCCCAGCTATTCAGGAGGCTGAGGCATGAGAATCGCTTGAATCCAGGAGGTAGAAGGTGTAGTGAGCCAAGATTGTGCCATTGCACTCCAGCTTGGGCGACAGAGAGAGACTCTGCCTCTAAATAAATAAATAAATCAGAAATAAACACCATCGTGGCGGCTTATACACTTTTTTTTGCTACTAAGTGGCTTCATTCATGTTTAAGAAGTGGTAGGATTTACAGGGATAAGTGTGGAATGTTAAACTGCATTATTCCCAATTACTTTACTTTTGTGATGATTAGGCTTTGATGTTTTCCTTGTAGACCTTGCATTCTAATAAATATTAATATATGGTTTCCATTGGTATCAGAAATAATACTCTGTAAAGATTTTCTGAAAGTAGCTACTTAGTGAAGAATATCTACTTTAGGGGATATAGGGGTGAAGATAAAATTTTCCCTTTGCCCTCCAAAGGTTTGCTGAAACACACAAAAGGCAGATTAATAGCAGAAATGGCATGCAAATTTATTAGCATGCATGCTAGAGAATCACCAAGTGATTGCCCCACCATGCAGTGGGGTACACATGGTTATATACTTTCTTTCTAGAGGAAAGAGAGATGAGAGGTATGAATGATTTTGGGCGGACGCATAGTAAATGATCTTCAGGGAAATTCAATAGACTTGAGGAACATATAATGTGGCCTGGGACAAAATCTGTTGGGCCCACAGAACAGACAATGGTTTGTGACAAAAGTCTGTTCAGGTGTGTTGACAGACTTCAGTCCTGCTTCCTGTGACGTGAGTTCAATTAATGAAAACTCAAAGAAGAGACCAGAGTAATTGTTTTCTTCTTTGGCAGGTTCAGACTTTAGGCCAATAAGGGAACTTCAGAGAACAACTTCATCCTGTGCTTTGGGAGAGAAAGGACTGAGAGGAGGTTGTAGGATGGTGGGGAATCAGAGAGATCTTGAGAGGCTTCTTATTCTGTTCAGCATGTCAAGGCACTACATTTTGGGGTATTAGTTTCTGAGCTCCAATAGGGAGAAAAAATTTCTCACCCATTGCAAGGTTCATGGCAGAGGTCCCTGTAACAAAAGACAGATTAACAAGAGAAAAATATAACAAATGTATTGAACATAAATCTTATGTGACAAATGTTTTCAGAAATAAAGACTCAAAGAAACAGGGAATCTGTGTATTTGTATGCCTAGGCATGGACAGCGGTACAGAATTATGATTGGACAAAGGGGGTATCATGGTAATAAATTAGGGAGGTGACTTAGCAAGGCCTATTTTTCAGATCTTCTTGGCACCTCTTTGTCTTCAGACATGAGGACATTGCCTTCCTCTGAGTAGAGGGGGAGCCCTCTGGAATGAGGATCTTATGACCTAATTTCAGTGGAAGGTCAGCTAAGTTTTATAGCCTGCTTCAGGGAAGAAGGGGTGAGAGAAGGTTAGAGAGTCCATCCTGCTGCTGCTGTTTTTCTCACGTGTCAAGCTGACATATTTTGGAGTAGCATGTCCTGAATCCCATCACCACAACACTGTCTTTCAGTGAGAAATGAAAAGAGCTAAAAACATGGAAGGATAACTAGTTCATAACAATATGAAAAATATTGTGAAGTTCATTGATTATTCCTTGCTATCTTGAGGAGCTCCCTTTTCCACTGTCTTCTGTGGCCCCTGTCTTTCCACTCAAGCTTCGTCTCAAGGCTTCATTGCCTATGTCACTTCAGAAATATACACTCTTTGCAGCCTGTGTAATTTTTGTAGCCTGCTACATGCTTATGCAAGTTTGAGAAAGTTTGAAGATTTTAATGCTTATGAAAGCTTACAAAGACTAAAAGTTTTTCAGACTATATTTGTCTTTCTGTGCCTGGCTTATTTTTCTTAACGTAATGACTATTATGTTAAGAGAAACCATCCATGTTGCTGCAAATAACATGATTTCATTATTTTTACAGATCCATATTATTCTGTTGTGTATACATATCACATTTTCTTTAGCCAGTCATCTATTGATGAACACTTAGGTTAATTCCATATCTTGGCTGTTCTAAATGATGCTGTTATAAACATGGAAGTGCAGATACCTCTTTGAAATACTAATTTTCTTTCTTTTGGGTGTATACCCAGCAGTGGGGTTACTGGATCATGTGGCAGTTCTATTAGTTTTTTGAAGAGTCTTCATATTGTTGTCCATAATTGCTGTACTACTCTGCATTCTTATAACCAACAGTTATAAGCGTTCCCGTTTCTCTGCATCCTTGCTAGCATTTGTTACTTTTTGTCTTTTTGACATTTTGATAATAGACATTCTAACTGGGGTGAGATGATGTCTCACTGTGGCCTTGATTTACATTTCTGTTATGATTAGTAATGTTGAGCATTTTGTTGTTTTGGGGAGAAATGAGCAGGTTACCTTCTATTCTGCCATCTCGGTAACAGCATTTGTGCCCATTTTCCTTTTCATCTGACCTTTCTTTTATTGTTTGTCCACTTTTTTTGCTGATTTTTTTTACGTTATCCTTGTCTTGGATATTTACATCACCACTACAGTTTTCTCAGTGATACTTTTCATGTTTGAATGTCATTGACACCTTCTCCCAACAAAGTAGGTGTAACAGGTGTAACAGGCAACATTAGAAGAGCTAAATAGAGATGGAGAAGGCACGGAGGAAAAGAAATAGAAAAGAAAACAACAATAGAAAAAAAAAGGGAAATTTTTGTCTCATTTTCTTCCGAAGGCTTATTTCTGTTCTCTTGCTTTGATATATTTCACAAAGCCTTTTATTAATGCGCGTATCTGTGCACAATTTGCTTCAAGATTGCTTTCTTTAAAATTGCTTTTGAATGGTCACCATTCCCAAATGATAGTCATAATCACAATATACAATCATGTGATAATTACACACGATGTAAGAAGGAAAATAATGATAATCTGAGATAACTAGGTGGTATAATACAAATAAATACTTGGTCTTTGTTCCTGGTTTCTGGCTCAGAACTTCAAAACTCCTTGTAATTTTCTGTGTGATAGGAGTGTCTTTTGTTATTCATACTTTCCAACCATGCTAGATGCTATGGTAACAAAGGGACTTACGGAGGGGCACCTCTGTAAGCTGGGGTGGGCACCAGAAAAAGGAAGCTCTGATTAAAAGGTTGACACTTTTAGCCTTTACCCTCAACTCCAAGGAGGGGAGAGGGGCTGGGGGTTGGGTTTCATCACTGGCTAATGATTTAATTAATCTTACCTGCATAATGAAGCCTCAGTAAAAACTCTGAAAAATGAGGCTTGGATTGCTTCCCGGTTGGTGAACATGTTGACGTCCTGAGAGAATGGGGCAACCCAATATCACAGTCACGGAATTTCTTGTGATTGGGAGACCCTTTAAGACTTTCCTCCACATGCTTTTTCATCTACTGTTCATTTATATTCTTCATAATAACATTGTAATCATATGCATAGTGCTTTTGTTGTTCTGTGAGTTATTTTAGCTAATTATTGAATCTGAGGGTTTATGGGAAGCCCCAAATTTGTAGCTGCCTGGGCAGGAATACAGTTGGCTTGAGGGTACCTAGGACTTATGGCTGGTGTTTAAATTTGGTGCAGTCTTCTTGGACTGAGCCCCTTAACTTGTGGAGTCTTTGCCAACTCTGCTTAGTGTCACAATTGAACTTAATTGTAGGATGCACACTTGATGCAACAGAATTGGTGTCAGAATGCAAACAGTCATGTCTATAAGTTATATATTACTTTTGTAGTCAGTGGTAGAACAAAACGATAAGAATTTCTACCAGTGATTGGAGACATCTTCTGGGAGAAATATGGTAAAAATGTCATTTTTTCAATATATTTTCACTATAGAATAGTAAGAAGGCAAAATTTACACATTCTCAATTTAAACTCAAGTGAATAAATATTTACTGAGCACATACTATGAGCCAAATGCCTTGCTGAATGCTAGGCATTACAACATTGAATAAACCACATAGAATTTATAATATGATGGGTGACACAGATATATGAAAACAAACAAAAGCACATTGTCTTACTAATTTTTTCTGTCCAGACAACTTAGGCTACATTTTATTCATAATCTAGGTTCTGGAACAGCTCAGTGGGAATTTGGTGCTACCTGCCAACACTGAGTTTGATTCATTAAGAAAGATTCTTATCCTGTTTTTAAGAAAATAGTTACCTTGTCTCTATATTCATCCAAAAATAATTTGAAAAGAAGACTAATTAGTTTCTATTTCTTTAAATGAGGAAAAACGTTGTCTAATCTATTCTAGAAAAGTTATGAATACAATTTATATGGATAACAATCTTAATGTATAAATTTGTCTATTAATAATATTTATAGGATTGTGATTGTACATAATGAGCCCAAAGTCTTCACATTATGCCACTAAGAAATGCAGTGCATAGCCAGGGAGGACATTCACTTCAAATTCAATGTAATTAGCTCCCCATGGAAGAGTGCCACACACCTGCTGTATATGTGTCTATTGTGAAGAGGAAAATGTACAGCAAATTGTTAAAACCATTAAAATCAAAATATTAAATGCAGAAAAGTAATGAATTTATGTAACTAAGTTAATAAAATTAAATTATTAGAATGTGGTAATTTTATAAAGTTAATTATTTTATGAAAATAAATAATTTATAATACAGTAGTTAAATATTTATTATTCTTAGGAAGTCCAACAATTGTCTTTTCATAAACGTATACACACACACACACACACATCTACAGAAAGAGAGAGAAAGAGAGAGATTGCAGAATTTATTTCACTTCTTGATAAATGAAAGAAACAAAAATGCTTATAAGTCACAAAAAAGAAAGTATCATCTAGGATGACAAAGGTTACTTTTGGGTGTGCTTTCTTTCTGAAACGTTAAAATGAATATCACTAGACAAGGACATGAAACCAATGATTTTTTTCTTGCTTATTATTTCTTCCTCTACATTAATAAATATGTCCATCACTATTTGATTCTGTTTTGCTAGTCTGCAAGGCACTACTCATTTTTGAATTCAGAGTTAAAGAGAGTACAGTACAATTAGTCAGCCTTCCATTTCAAGGCAGAGAGAACTGAAATAGGAACCCTTGACTTCACAGCCCAAGTCAAATAAAAAACATTTCAAAACATTAAAGCCAACAGAGTACCAGATTTATTATATAGGGAAAATGAACACTTATTTGTGAGTTTATTTTAAATATCTTTCTTGTTGCTGTAACCTGTAGAGGAATTACTTGAGAGATTCTGTGCTGAATGCTGTCATTATATTTAGCTTGAACTAATTGGATACAGGCTCAGAAAATGTTCAGATAATTAGTTTACCATTTTCAGTGCATAAATTTCTCCACAAGATGTAGAATTTGTATCATTTGTATTTAAAGTCCTTCCAAATTCCTTCCAGTAATATATTAGGAATCTAAAATTATAGTCTCCATATACTTATTCATATTTGTGATATATTCATTGTCATAATCAAACTGTATCAGATTAATTGAATATGGACGTATTTAAATTACTGTTAACTCTTTTTGAAAAAAAGTTTGCTCTTTGGCTTCTTTGACTATTTCATTTTTTGTAATTTCTATAACTATCATATTTTCTTATTTATTTATGTAATGTTTTTAAACTCGATTATTGGGGCTTCAAACTGTCATCAAATCATAAAACTAAACTTAGGACAGTTTATCTTTAATACATCAAACAGAGAATAGTATATTTATATATAATTTCATTCTTTATTTTGAAAATGATTTTGATCTGTGGGACCCATTATTGTATGCAATTCGTCATATGCTCATGTGATTATAACTGATTTAAGCAGTATTTTAGAAGTGTAACATGTGGAAGAGTTTTGGTGTATCAAAACAACAAAATAGTCTAGACTCAGCAATGAGTCATTCATGTGCACTCCTGTTAATCTTTCAAAATCATGATATAATTTACATTGACAACCCTCCATGTCATAAAACGTACACAAAAAATTTATGCATCCTTTGTTTATCTTCTAAGGACTCAGATATTTAAATATTATCTTTAAATTTATAGCCTTCCTAACTTAAAACTAATCTCTTGAATGATGATTTTTATGCTCAATAAAAATAAGACTTCCTAACTTAAAGCTAATCTCTTGAATGATAGTTTGTATGCTCAATAAAAATATTATTTTTAAATTTTTTTGCCTTACTCAAAACCTAGTTTTTACACTTATACTGTCGTTAAAAGGAGTGGAATATCCTCCTTAATTCTTATATGAAGACTATTTTCTAACCTTTTCTGTTCAAAAATTTCACCCAGTGGGGATTGCCAAATGTTTCTGTAGACATTTTGAGTGGTTCGAATTCTCCATCTCTTTCCTTGCATTTTACAATTTTTTTTTGATTTTCAGACTTTACCTTATCATGAATATTACTGTTGACTTTGCCTGTTTTTGTTATTTTTAGAATTATAGTTGTAACTTAAGAGTTACAATTTTTGAACAATAATAAATCATACAGAATTTACCTTTATTTGTGTTTTTAAATATTATAGGTACAAACAGCTTATTTTATAGTTTATAAAAGCACAAGAAAGAACACTGGTTTTAACTTTTCCAAATTATCATTTTAAAAAGTACAAATGTTTTATTCTTTTATTCTATATTTTTATTTTTAATTGACAAATAATTGTTAATTGGGTACAGTGTGACATTTATATATATACACATATATATATTTACAATGTGTTATGATTAGATCAGACTAATTAACAAATCCAGGACCTCACATACTTATTACTTTTGTAGTGAAAAGATTTAAAATCAACTCTTCAAGCAATTTTGAAATATACAATACATTATTATTTTTTGAAGTTAGCATTTTTTTTTGCAATAGATCACTCAGCTTTTTCCTCTTAACTGAAATGTTGCACTCTTTTGATCAACATCCCCTTATGCCCTTCCACCAGTCTCTGGTAACCATCATTCTACTCTCTACTATGAATTCAACTTCAATGACATAATTTTTTTTAGACAAAATAGTATTCCATTATGTATATATATATCATATTTTCTTTATCCATTAATCTGATGATGGACACCTAGGTTGCTTCCATATCTTAGCTATTATGAATAAGGCTGCCATGAACATAGGAGTGCAGATATCTCTTCAACATACTTTTTCAATTTATTTGAATATATACCCAGAAGTGAGATTACTGTATTGCATGCCTATTTTTAGTTTTCTGAGGAAACTCCATACTGTTTTTCATAATGGCTGTCTTGGCCAGGCACAGTGGCTCATGCCTGTAATCCCAGCACTTCGAGAGGCCAAGGCAGGTGGATCACGAGGTCAGGAGATCGAGATCATCCTGGCCAACATGGTGAAACCCTGTCTCTACTAAAAATATGAAAATTAGCTGGATATGGTGGCGTGTGTCTGTAATCCCAGCTACTTGGGAGGCTGAGACAGGAGAATCGCTTGAACCAGGGAGTCGGAGCTTGCAATGAACTGAGATAGCACCACTGCACTCTAGCCTGGCGACAGAGCGAGATTCAGTCTCAAAAAACAAAAAACGAAACATAATGGCTGCCTTAATTTACATTCCCACCAACAGTGCAAAGGGTTCCCTTTGCTCCACTCCTCTGGCTAACAGTTATATTTTGTCTTTTTGATAGTAGCCATTCTAACAGGTATGAGGTGATATCTTGTTGTAGCTTTAATAATTTCCTTGATGATCAGTGATGTTGATCAGCTTTTCCTATACATGTTCTTTTGAGAGGTGTTTCTGTAGGACCTTTGTTTTTTTTGTGACTCAGTTATTTGTTTTATTGCTGTTGAGTTGTTTGAGTCCTTATATATTTTGGATATGAGCCCCTTATCAAATGTATTATTTGCCAATATTTTCTCCTAATCTATAGGATGTCTGTTCATTCCATTAATTGTTTTTTTCTTTTTTGACTGTGCAGCAGCCTTTTAGTTTGTTATAATCCCATTTGTTTGTTTATGTTCTTGCTGCTTGTGCTGTTGGGGTCCTAGATAATAAGTTATTGCCCAGAGCAATGTTGTGGAATACTTCCTCTATGTTTTCTTCTAATAGTTTGACAATTTCTGGCCTTATATTTAAGTCTTTGAGTTGATTTTTGCATATAGCATGAGATAAGCGTCCAATTTCATGCCTTTGCTTGCAGATATCCAGTTTTCCCAGCACAGTTTAGTGAAGAAATGATCTTTTCACCATGGTGTGGCCTGGCACCTTTGTTAAAAAAAATCAATTGACCATTAATTCATGGGTTTATTTCTGGGCTCTTTATCCTGTTCTATTGGTCAATCTTCCTGTCTGCTTTTATGCCAGTGCCATTCTATCTAGATTACTATAGCTTTGTAATAGATTTTGAAGTCAGATACTGTGATGTCTCCAGCTTTGTTTTTTGTTTTGTTTTGTTTTGTTTTTTTCTCTAAAGATTGCTTTGGCTGTTTGAGGTCTTTTGTGATTCTATACAAATTTTAGGACTGTTTTATCAAAATTCTGTGAAAAATGACACTGCTATTTCAATCAGGATTCCAGTAAATGTGAATATCACTTTGAGTAGTATGGATATTTTAATAATATTGTTTCTTCCAGTTTATGACCACAATAATACTTTAGATTTATTTGTGTCATCTATAGTTTCTTTTATTGGTGTTTTATAAATTACAGTATAAAGATCTTTTACTTCCTTGATTACATTTATTCTTAAGTTTTTTTTTATACTACTGTGAATGGGACTGGTTTATTAATTATTTTTTCAGGTAGTTTGTTTTTAGGGTAAAGAAACACTGTTGACTTTTATGTGTTGATTTTGTACCCTGCAAATTTGCTGAATTTGTTTATCACTTCTAACAGCTTTTTGGTGGAGTAGTTAAGGTTTTCATATATTATAAGTTCATGGCATCTGCGAACAGAGACAATTTAACTTCTTCCTTTTTCTTTTTTTTTTTTTTTTTTGAGACGGAGTCTCACTCTCTCGCCCAGGCTGGAGTGCAGTGGCGCAATCTCGGCTCACTTCAAGCTCTGCCTCCCGGGTTCATGCCATTCTCCTGCCTCAGCCTCCCGAGTAACTGGGACCACAGTCACCCGCCATGATGCCCGGCTAATTTTTTGTATTTTTAGTAGAGACGGGGTTTCACCGCATTAGCCAGGATGGTCTCGATCTCCTGACCTCATGATCTGCCCGCCTCGGCCTCCCAAAGTGCTGGGATTACAGGTGTGAGCCACCACGCCTGGCCACTTCCTCCTTTTTCTATTTAGATGCCTTTTACTTCTTTTTCTTGTCTAATTGCTCTGGCCAGAACTTCGAATACTGTGTTGAACAGAAGTTGTTTGAATGGGCAACGTTGACTTTGCCCCTGATCTTAGAAGAAAAGCTTTTAACTTTCTGCCATTGAGTGTAATGTTAGCTGTGGAGTTTTCATACATGGTGTATATTATGTTGAGGTACAATTCTTCTATGCCTTATTTGTTGAGAGTTTTCCATCATAAAAGGATGTCGAAGTTTGTCAAATGCTTTTTATACATGACCTTGCAATATTTGATTTTTAAGTGTGTCCTCAGTAAAAGTATATATTCCTGTAGAACTGGAAAGTTTTGTTAATTATTTTTGTATGCTAAGAACCTAGGTCAGTGCCTGATTCATAAAAGTAAATTGAGTAATATTTCTTAGTTGTATAGCTTAGAATTGTCTCCTAAGCCATGGAATATTTTGTAGTCAATTAGAAATGCTCTATTTTTTAAGACACATTTAAAATGTATATTTAGATTACTTACTATGTTATTTTCTGATGTAATTACTATTCACCCAAGTTACTTTTAAGCAGAATTTGAGTTACTAGATCCCTTGACTAATTTCTAAATATTTTATCTTCCAAAGTGTAAAATAAGAGCCTTTTAATGGAAGTAAGGAATGTAAATTAGTGAAGTGAAAAATTCTGGCCAGTTGCTGCCATGACCTATGATATCTGACTCTCCAAATTTAAAATAAGTCAGAAATGCAGATTTTTATATTAAATGTTAAATGATAGAACTTATTAAACTTCAATAAATTTAGGCAGTCCAAATGGTACTCCTCTGTAGTTCAGATTTGGACTAATTACTGCCAGTTTGTAACTTCTAGCCATATGTTGTTTTTTGAGACACTGAGAGGCAGGTTAATGATAGTGTCACAAAAATCTAACTGGATAGGAAATACTAAGTATTAATCATCCCTAATTTTTATTCCTCATATGTAAAGTCAGCATGATAAAGTGCAATTCATAAAATTAATCCAAATTCTTCATTGTCCGGAATTAAAAGACAAAGTAATTGTGTAATGTATTCTTATCAGGATGGAATCAGATGCTTGGAATCTTACTTTTTACATAACTTTAAAGTCAATAGGTTTTGAAAATAGTGTCATAAAAATCTTTTTTTTTTCTCTCTGTAAGGAAAGTTAGTAACAAAAAGACAGGAAATCTTACATGCAGAGTGATTCACACAAGCAGAAGGGCAGCATCACTGTGCTTGTACGAAAGGATTTCATAGGGTGGGTAGCATGATACGTATTTTGAAGGATGAGGAGGACCTGCAGAGACGGTTTTGAAACAGAGTTTTGACCTGCAGAGATTGTTTTGAAATCTCTTATATGAAATTGTTACCCACATGAGTTGGAACCCAAATATGAGGAAGAAATTTTCGGTATTTAGCTAAATAGTCAATCATCTGACTTACTAATAGTCTGTGCTGGGAAGTACTGAAAAGTCATCCTGGAAAGCAGTTTGGGAGCTAGACTTTAGAATACCCTGAAAGCTGAGTCTTTGTTGTTTTTGATGAAGTGAATGGGGAGTCATGGCAAGTTTTTAAATGAGGACATGGGGGAGGTGACATCGTCAGACTTGTACTTTTATGAAATTGACGTGAAATTTCTGTATTTATCTGAAAAGAGACATTATGGGGAAAAGGGAAAGAGTAAGTTATTTCAATAAATCAGGCATGAGATAATAAAGACCTGATCTAGGACGGTTAGGGTGAATATATTGATTAAAACCAAAGAGAGAATTCTGGGAAATAACTGACCTTAGTGAGATAGATGATACATTTATTTAAGTATATTCAAATTACACTACATAAGTAAAAAAATAAGTGGTGATATATAAATGAAGCTCAGGAACAAGATGAAATATTTGTGTGTGTATATATATATATACACACCTATACATATACACACACACATATATATATGCATAGTTATACTCGAAGGTGGTGCACATAAATGTATAATTGTAAAGCTTTAAGAAATATAAGGCTTAGAGAGCCATAAGGAAGGTTAAAAAGAACCACAAGGAAGATGAGTTTAACTAAGGACTTTATCCTGAGGTTCGTAAAGGAGAGTCTAGAAAGAAGACAAATCAGAGAAAATGAGTGAGGGGTCCAAGAGTATTCTGGAAGCTGAGATAGAGTGATGTGAAAAGACAGAGCTCCAGAATTAGAATGTAGTTTGTCAAACACTGTAAGAAAGTTCAAGTAGGATGAATGCTGACAAAAACCACTAGATTTAGGAAATGCATTATGATTGGGTCCAGAGGAAAGAATGAAGAAATGTAAAAGAATTATAGTTGAGAAAATAGGGGATAGAAACCAGTAATTTGTGCCAATAAAATTCTTGATTTTTTTTTACCTCCCACACTGTTCTGTTAAATCCAATAATTTTATCATCTCATTCCATATGGTATTGATGGACACAGATTACAGGAAACAAAATTTCTGCCAGAAACACATTCCTTCTTCCAAGAAAGGCACATGTTCATGATAATAAAACAAATGGAAAAGTAGGTAAGACCAAACATTTAAAAGTGTCTGAAATCTTTAATGATTTAAATGTCATTGGCATTCTTTTAGATACTTATGTAAGTATTTGTTAGGAAAAAAATATCATCAGTAAAACTTCAATTGAATTCAGAATTCTACTAGAAAAGAAATATGATAAGTTTAACGAAAAGGAATCATAGTGTATGTTTATACTAGCAACAATAGCAGAAACATTTATTGTAAAACCCAATAACTAGGCATAGTAAAGTAAAAAAGCTTTGCATATTGTGACATTACAATTCTTTACATTCTTAAACCTCTGTTAAAGAACCAAAGTGAGAAAATAGAGGTATTGAGTGAACCTCGAATGTTTGTTTCTTGCTTCTGGCATATGAATGTTCTAAGCATTAAACTATGCAATAAATTGTCTTTTGATGTAGGTTGCTAACATAAGTAGAAAAAATTTATTTATTTTTCCAATCAAATGTCACTAACTGTGTGCCAGGCATTGTGTTCAGCATTGTGTAAGTAACAGAAAGCAAAATCATGGTCTCTGCCCTCTTGGAACATAGGATCTAGCTGAGGTAGATTATTAATAAATTAAAAACATAAACAAGGTGTAATAGGTTTCAAAAAAGCTAAGAAAGTTTTAACAGGTTATATTCAAGAGTAACTGCAGAAAGACAGGTTTTAAATAAGGTGATAAGGAAATACCTCTTTGGGTATTTTCTTGCAATGATAACACCAGCCTAGTCCAGTAAAAGCCTGGGAGGTAGCATTATAGGAAGGATAAAAAAATACAAAGTTCTTGAGGTAATATATAATTTAGCATATTCAAACAACTGATAATAAAAATAGCTTTTTAAGTGCTTACTATATACAGTAATTTTAGAGGTTTTATTATGTTTATTTTTTGTAATCACAGTGGGATATAGATGTCAATATGAATCCCAATTCACAGTTATAAAACTGAGGAACAGAGAGCTTAAGTAACTTGTAAAAGATCATACAATTAGTAAGCGGAAACACTTGACTGAAACCATTGTATGTGTTTTCAGAATCCAAGCTCCAAACCATTGTATGTTGTATTGCCTGTATGATCTGTATTTTTGACAGGTGGACCTGTCCAGTGGCATCAAAACCCAAGTCCAAATCAACTTGTGATCTGATCTTCCTCCACACTTTCTATTTAACATAAGGTGCAATCATCTGCCTCATTATCTAGAGATCTGTGTATCATCCTCATCTTCTCTCTACTTTAGTACCAAATTCAATCATCATATCCTCTTAAAATTTAATGTCTAAATGCATTCTGAATAAGATCTGTTTCTGCAAATACCACAGTAGAATATATATTCATCTTTCACTAGGATTGCTGCATTAACACTATAGTTTATCTTGCTCAATTTTCCCATGCCACCTCCTCATTCACAAGCCATTTTCCATATTGTCATCAAAGTGAGCATCCTAAAAACATGATCGTATCACTCCTCCTCTTAAAAACACTTTAGTTTTTCCCCATTGCCCTTAAGATGAAATTCAAAATACTTAACATGATTTCAAAGTAGGGTAACCATATGTCCTGTTATTTCTTAGACAATCTCAATTTATATCATTATTTTTCAGTGTAATTCTTAACTGCATCCCCATTATCTTAAAACATATCCTGGTACTTTAAGACCTAGTCCAAAGTTATTGCTCCAGTCTCATTTCTGACCTCTCCATTCAACCCATATACTTAAATTCTATGGTATTGGATTGTTTGTAGTTCCTGAAGTCTCTCAAGAGTTGTTTTTTTTTTTTTTTTTTTTTTTTACTTCCTATAGAATATGCTGGGCATTCTGCTTATAGCTTTCTACTTAACACTCAACTCTTCCAAAATTTCTACTCAATTTTAGATCTAAACTTAGACATCGCCTCTAATTCAGCTCTCTGGCTTTTCTACTAAAAGAATAAGCTAGGTGCCCTTCCTAAGTATGTATTACTGCCTGATTATTACATATATTCACCCAAGTGTTCTTGCCTATTTTGCTATTGGTACCATTCACAGCAGTGTAAGTTCTTGCAGACAAGGAAAATATCCCTGATTGTTTAACTAGCTCCTGGCCCATATTCAACACATAATACTTCTATTAACTGATAAGATACTGTTAGTTCTATATAGGAGCTCTGTATTCCTAGCACTGAGGATGATTGATGCCCTACACAAAGTACGTTCTCAACGCATATTTATTAAGTGACTACTTTAATGCACAAATGAATACATTGGTGTTTGGGGACTTTAATAGTGAATGGAATTAATTTTAATTAGTGTTGCTGTTTAAGGTGATATCAATAGGATTCAGATGTGTGGAGATGGGAAGAGTTCATTTCCTACAGGATAAGCACTGTAGGTTAAAAAACTGTTCTGTGTTTGAAAATATAGTGTGTGAAATGGTAATGTAATTAAACCAAGGAATGTTTGTTTGTTTGTTTTGAAGAGTAAATATAACATCAAATTCTCAGGCGTTCCAGCACTTTATTCTGGCTACTCCCTTTAACTTGGGTTTAACATATCATGGCTTGGTCTTCTCCAGGATACTTGTTACACCTCCAGAACTAGGTTTGTCTTCAAATTCACAGGAAAACTTACCTATATCACAATAAGAACAGCTAATTCCAGTCATCTGCAAGACACTCACTTGAGCTGTTCAAGTTAAGCACTCTTAACACCTAGGTTTATAAATTAGAGAATATATTAGGATTTCATAGACAGACAAAAATGTGGAACCACTTTCCTATCCTTTGCCTTACCTTCTCCCTGTATCTCAAGTGAAGACGCCCTTATAGTGATAGTCATCTCAGCCAGATAGACACTATAGATACACATGAGATGGGAGGCTTCCCTTCCATGAGAACCCACACATTTGTTACATTAGAAACAGGAGCTTGCTTCTGTTGCCTCAAGAAGAGATGGTTGATTTCTTATTTTCTGTATCTTATTCTGATTTCTTATTTTCGGCTGTATCAGTCTTCCTAGTGAAGGGAATTTGTCAACAAAAGAAACTAGAATTTTTGAGGTTACCATTTGTTAAATAGAAGCTTAACTTACATTCTCAAGAAACTCTTCTAAACTTAAACAAATTTGACATTTGCTCTCTTACCTTCATTTATTAAAGGAAAAAAAATTGCAACAGAATTTTTAAAAAGAAACCCTCATACACCATATCACCCCCCCAACTCGTAAGCATTCAGACATATATAAACAACTTGTGTGTGTGTGTGTGTGTGTGTGTGTGTGTGTGTGTGTGTGTGTGTGATATACAGAAGATTAGTTGCAAACTGATATACCAGGTGCAATTTATCAGTTAGGTGGAGAAATTAAACTAAGATGATGGACAGCTAGAGACTACTGGATGTACAAAGCCTGTTTTAGTCTGTTAGGGCTACTAGAACAAAATACTGTAGACTGGGTGGCTTATAGACACCAGATGTTAATTTCTCACCGTCTGAAGGCTGGGAATTCCACATTCAAGGTGCTGGGAGATTTGGTGTCTGGTGAGGGCCCATTTCCTAGTTCATAGATGGCACATGGTAGAAGGGGCAAAGAGTTTCTCTTTTTTAAAAGGGCAATTGCATTCATGAGGGTTCCACCTCCATGACCTAATCACCTCCCAAAGGCTTCACTTCCTAATACTGTTACCTTGGGGATTAGGATTTCAATGTATGAATTTTGAGGGGACACAAACATTCAGACCATAACAGGTGCCTACCTCCTTATTTTTTTGTTCTCACCCATGAGAATATTTAAAAGCAGGTCTTCTTTACAGTGTTTTGACGTCGTGTGACGTTAGCTTTTTTTTCACATTTTTTTCAATGATTTTTATTTGTTTCCATTATAATGTCTCTTCTTGTATGAAGAGTAAATACATGCTTAAATGTACAAAAAATATTGATCTTTCTTCACTGTTGGGTGTTTTAACTGAGAAAATGTGGTTAGCAAAATGAAAGAGCAATTTAAAAATATAATTATCAGTGAAGTAATGACACATTTATAGCCAAGAATCATATGATGATAATTTTTTTACATATGTCAACACAATTTACTGAGGCAGAAATGCATAAAATATGGAATGCTCACAAATTTTTCTATCTCAAATTTCTGAACAGAAAGAACGGGAGAGAGGCTCTAACTTGGCCTTTATGTTTCGACTGCCTTTTGCTGCTGGGAGGGTGTTTAGCATCAGTATGTTGGACACTCTGCTATATCAGGTATACAATATTTCTTTTTATTCTCTCTAAAATGGTTGTTTTCTGTTTTAGGTTTTATTTAAATGAATAATACATCTAGTGTTTCACATGCAGCTATTAACTTAAAATTGGCTCCAGAAGTAATTCAGTATTTTATTTCATGTACTTAATGACATAAATGCTCCTATGAAACATTTTGTAAGAAAAAAACTATTTTTAAAAATAACCTATGGAAGTTATTTCAGGCATTCTTTTGTGCCAGTGCCCTGCAATGTTTAATATATTTAATACATTTTAGTACATTTTGCATGTTACTCCAAGCATATTACTGGATTAAAAAAGGTAAAAAAAATTACCAACTTAATAAAAACAGCATTCCTTATAGTATACATTTTTTCCAGGTTTGAAATAAAATACCATATTGATGTCAATAAACTGATAAACTAAGGACATTTTAAGAATCTGCTGATTATTGCCTATTTTAGAAAAATATGAAAAGACTACAACAACTAAAACCATTGAGTTTGTTCCTGAATGCCAAGTTAACTTTTTCATTTTATCATAGCTAAGAGGTTTGTGGAGATGTTTGTTCATACTAATATCATCTTTTTGTCTCTGCCAGAAACTGAATAGCAGTAATATCTCATTTTCTCTGATTCAAGTAATCAGACAATCTCTAAATATTTCCATTAAGAAGAAAGACATATTCATAGTTTTCAATTATTTGATAACATTAACCTCAAATTAAGCATTTCAGCATTTTATTGTACCTATTCTTTTTGCTTTTTTTTGCACTGGCTTCTATAATTGCTTGACTGAACAAACTAATCCAAAGAAAGTTAAAGCTTTTCTGCAGAACTTTGGGCTAATTTTGCCCATGATTATGCCTCTAGCAACGTCAGGAACCATCTGCTTATGTCAGATGAGAGCTGGAGCAAACACAACAAAGTAGAATAAATACCCCTATTATCCCTAAAGTTTCCAGACATATTATCTGGGTACTACAGGAGGCAGGGCTCCCACTCCAAACACTGTTACCAAACACACATACTTCTGATCTCTTAAAGAGATTGAATTGCAGGGGATGGTTTATTTGAAGAGCAGTGTTGAAACTGAAGATTTTATATCAATAGGAGCCAAGTGCTTGGGTACCATTATGCACCAGTAGTTTTAAGATTTTTTTAGCCACAGTATCCTCTGTTTAAATAAAATCTTGTAAGGAAATCGAATGTATAAGTTAAATAGAAGAAAAACTGTTCTAAAAACTGTTCTATAGAAATGGAAAGCAGTAGTTTTTTCTTTCTCTTTATTTTTGCCTCACGTTTATGTTATAAATAGAGATACAGGAAATTGCATGATTTTCTGAAACTTCTGAAGAGTGAACTGGAACTATATATATATATATATATTTTTAAGATAGAGTCTTGCTCTGTCGCCCAGTCTAGAGGGCAGTCTAGAGGGCAGTGGTGCTATCTCGGCTCACTGCAACCTCCAGCTCCCAGGTTCATGCAATTCTCCTGCCTCAGGCACCCAAATAGCTGAGATTACAGGTGTGCACCATCACATCTGGCTAATTTTTGTATTTTTAATAGAGACAAGGTTTCACCATGTTGGTCAGGCTGGTCTCGAACCCCTGACCTCAGGTGATCTGCCAACCTTGGCCTCCCAAAGTGCTGAGATTACAGGCGTGAGCCACTGTGCTCAGCCTAAAGTCTTAAATTTTGACACAGTAAACATATTTTGCATTTCAATACATACCTGCATTTGTGTATGTGTAGATGTGTATGTATATATAACTGAAACAAAATATTAACAACACTTACCCTTTCTGCTCGTAATTTGCTGTACTATTTTCTATCTTACTGAATATACTCTATTTCATTTTAAAAAATTGCTGGCATTAATTCATAACTATTTTGTGGCTTTTTTGAAAAACACTTAAGTAGAGGACTTCTGAATTAGTAAAATCCAGAGCATAATTTCTCTTCAGTGGGACTTTTGATCTATTGTCAATGGTTCTCGAACGATTGGGAATTATTTTCAGTCACATTTTCTTTAATTGCTTACTAACAAAATGGTCTGTGTCTGTACAGACTATTCTAGCTTTCAAACTTTCCAATAATATAAGAGATGCACTGTCACCCTAGGGAAATGCAATGATTCTATTTATCTATTTATTTATTTCATTTTATTTATTTATTTTTTGTTTGTTTTTTTGAGATGGAGTCTCGCTCTGTTGCCCAGGCTGGAGTGCAGTCGCCCGACCTCGGCTCACTGCAAGCTCTGCCCCGCCGGGTTCACGCCATTCTCAGCCTCCGAAGTAGCTGGGACTACAGGCACCCGCCACCACACCCAGCTAATTTTTTGTATTTTTAGTGGAGACGGGGTTTCACCGTGTTAGCCACGATGGTCTCGATCTTCTGGCCTCATGATCTGCCCGCCCAAAGTGCTGGGATTACAGGCGTAAGCCACCTCCTTAATTTTTTAAAGGTTCCATTTTAGGCCTGGTTTGTTGGCTCACACCAGTAATCCCACCATTTTGGGGTGGCCAAGGCAGGTGACGACTTGAGGCCAGGAGTTCTAGACTAGCATGGCCAACATGGGAAACCCTGTCTGTACTAAAAATACAAAAATTAGCTAGGCGCCATAGCACATGCCTGTCGTCTCAGCTACTTGGGAGGCTGAGGAAGGAGAATCACTTGAACCTGGAAGGCGGAGGCTGCAGTAAGCTGTGATCATTCCACTGCACTCCAGCCTGGATGACACAGCAAGACTCTGTCTCAAATAAATAAATAAATAGAAGGCCCTATTTTATCATGAAGTGTTGTGGAAAGAGAATATGCAATAATAAATGATAAATATAGTTTAGAAATTTACTTCACTAGCTTAGAGCTTAATCAAAGAGTCAGACTGACTCAAAGAGTCGGACCCCATTGGGCTCAAACCAAAGACAAGCTGGTCGCGGTCAAGAGATTTTATTGGAGGCACCAAGGCCACACCACACGGAGGAGGAGAAGGAAGGAAGAAGGGGCGAGCTGCTTAGGTGCTGGGTTTTTATACTCAGTGGGGCTACGTGGGCATCGGTGATTGGCTTAGGGGTGGGGTTTGAGTAAAAGGCAGGAGGTGTTCTTCCCTGATTGGCCTTCTCTTGGCGGGCTGGCGGGGTGGAGAACCGGCAACCGGGGGTGAAGAACCCGGAACTGGCGCCGTCTTACTGTGCCCATGTTACCTAACACTTAATACTAAAAAAAAGACTGAAATTTTTCATTGAAAATTTATTTTATTTGTTTCAAGTTTTTATGATAGTCACCATTTCATTTGGAGTTTTTGTTTTAAAAATTCTAAAAAATGTTTTTATCATGCCTAATAACACACATAAAATATAAGCATAGTTAGATATTTCTAGACAAAAATTATTTCCTATGTTTCCTTATGAACAGCTTAACTATACATGTTTATCTAGGATACTAACAAGATAGATTAAATTTACTTTTGTATGGAGGGTTAAAAATGTGATATGAGAAATAATCTTTTAGAAGTCAGATGTTCACACTTCTTAACTGTTCTACACATCTCATACACATTATATATAAATATACATTTATATATTGTTCGTTTGTTTATATTGCAGTCATTTGTAAAGGATTATATGATTTCTATCACGAGACTTCTGTTGGGACTGGACACTACACCAGGATCTGGGTTTCTTTGTTCTGTAAGTTAATAATCTCTAGAATAAAAGATTGTTGTGATAGAAGGTTCTGAAATCTATCTACCATGTACTTTGCTAATTCTTCTATGTCATAAGTTATTTTTTGTATTGTGAATCCAGAGTTGCATTTGAGTTTTTAAAATTCCTTTAAAAATTTCAGAGAAAACATATTATTTTTACTTAATAATCATAATAAATAGCCATTTTGTGTAAAATGTTGAATGAATTTGGCTGGGTGTGGTGGCTCACACCTGTAATCCCAGCATTTTGGGAGGCTGAGGCCAGCAGATCACGAGGTCAGGAGTTAGAGACCATCCTGGCTAACACAGTGAAACCCCGTCTCTACTAAAAATACAAAAAATTAGCTGGGCGTGGTGGCGGGCCCCTGTAGTCCCAGCTACTTGGGAGGCTGAGAATGGCGTGAACCCAGGGAACAGAGCTTGCAGTGAGCCGAGATCGCGCCACTGCGCTCCACCCTAGGCAACAGAGCAAGACTCCATTTCAAAAAAAAAAAAAATGCTGAATGAATTTTTTTTTGTTAACTGGCAATTTGAAACTGCCATAGGATACTATACTGTCCACGGAAACGGTGATCATGCTCTTTAACTCCTTTGTTTTATAGATAAGTATACTTTGTCCAAGTATGCTGAATGAAATGATTTGGTAACAGTTCAGATTTACAAGAAGCAAAGGGGAACTACAATTTTTGTTTCCTGTCTGCTATCTCTATGCTTATTCTACTATTCATCTTTCTCAATATGGGCATTATTAGAACATTGGGTGGAACAAGTCATTATGGTGCTAGAGTGTCTTTTGCACTTTACATTTGGTAACATCAGCAGACCCTGTACATTAAATACCAGTGGCAGCCTCCAGTTATTGCAGCATGCAAAATAGTTTCCATATGCTTTACATTTCCTAGTCAATTACTGGTGCTCTATTGCCTACTGATATCGAACTAATACAATGTCATACTGCCCTAAATTGAGTACTTGGATTTCTTAAGTTTGGTGATGCATAATAAATAAATTTAATACATGGATAAGCATGAAATATTACTTGGAGATTTCCAAATACTAATAATTTATCCCTTTAAGAAGTGAAAAATGCTTGAGCCAGGGATGTCGGTTGAGGCTGCAGTGAGCCGTGGTTGCACCGTTGCACTGTAGCCTGGGTGACAGAGTAAGACCCTGCCCCCAACAAAAATAAAGAAAGAAAGAAATGTAAAGTTACCACTAGGTTTTTATTTCTGATGCATTTAATATGTAAATAATTTGTGTGTATTATAGATGAAAATCACTGCAGATGACTTATGGATCAGAACTTATGCCAGACTTTATCAGAAGTTGTGTTCTTCTACTGGAGATGTTCCCATTGGAATTTACAGGACTGAGTCTCAGAAACTTACTACATCTGAGGTTTGGAAATAACAAAATATTCTTGTTTTGATATTTAATCTGATGAGTGCCATCATTCATAAGCTTATAAACTGATTTATAAAAAATGCAATAGAAAGTGAAAAAGAATGCTACCTCAATACGTAGGGTTAAATCTCAGAACCAAATTTTTTTTCAACTATTTGTTTTACTAAACTATGTCAGTCTTCCAAAAAATATTGTTGGCTAAGGGGCTGTTCTAAATTTGTGGATGTTGGGCTTTAGATGACTTTTGTAGCTCTAGGATTAGCTGTTTCTGGAAGATTATCAGGAAGCAAATTAATTATAAATAACCTTGAGGTTCTGACACGTAAGAAAAGTTCTCAGGGCAAGAAACCTAGATTTCTAATGTATGCTCCTACTGCATATATTAGCATTTTGAAGGAAGCAAAGCAAAGATAATTTAGTAAGTGTTAAAATTCACATTTCTCAATCTCTAGATTGATGACCACTCTAAAGCCGAAAGAAAACTGAGTATAAGAGTAGTGTCAGATCTTCCCAAAGTAAACCTCAGTAAACTTAACAGCAAACTTGATCCTGTTAGTATGGAAGGAGAATCTCTGATAAGTTCATGCAACTGAAAACATATTTGCATTTTGATTTGATCACTTCATGTGGTTCATGTTGTTCTAAGTAATTTTTATAGCCTCAGTATAATATCAACTTTTAGGTTAGAATCTTTTTTGAAATAAAGATTTTGGATGAATGCATTATTCTATCAATATCTATAAAATTATTTAATGTAAATTATGGTTTATATTCTTAAATTTTTTTTTCTTCAGACACTTTAAAGTTATTACAAATTAAAAAGAAATTTTGGTCAGCCATTTTTTTGGTCTGATACAAAATTACCTCAACTATGAGGCTCAGATCAGACACATACATTTCAGTAATTTCTATGATCATTAAACCACCTTGTGACAAAATTAATAAATCCCTATATAGAAAAGTACTTTATAGAAAGCATAAGGATAATGGGGTAGATTTTTGTTGTTGCTGATCAAATTTATAGTTTAACACTTATGTAAGTTACCAGCAGAAAATAGGTTAGTTTTTCTGAGGTGCTTCTTGGTGGTGTCACTGTAGCTTCAGGAGTGTTAAATGGAGCTTTGTGGCCTGGCACAGTGGCTCACGCCTGTAATCCTAGCACTTTGGGAGGCCTAGGCAGGTGGATCACAAGGTCAGGAGTTCGAGATCAGACTGGCCAATATGGTGAAACTCCATTTCTACTAAAAAAAAAAAATACAAAAATTAGTCAGGTGTGGTGGTGCGCACCTGTAGTCCCAGCTACTTGGGAGGCTGAGGCAGAAGAATTGCTTGAACCTGGGAGGCAGAGGTTGCAGTGAGCTAAGATCACGCCACTGCACTCCAACCTGGGTGACAGAGCGAGACTCCTTCGCAAATAATAAAATTTTTTTTAAATGGAGTTTTGCTGCCGTCTCTCCTGCTGAGTCTGAGTTTTTCTTTTCCTGTTGTTGTTGTGGTTCACACTGAAAAGAATGAGACAAATCAAGAGAAAATCAGGAATGACTGACTGGAAAAACAAACCATACAGTTAAATATGTAAGATGTTTGTCTAGATATGCCTAAAATTTTAAGAATACTGGATTCAAAACAATATTATTTAATTAAAGGTTAAGAGAAGATCAAGTGCTTTCATACGCAAGTAATTAAGCACGATCATGATCTGTTCAGGCAGCTATAACAAAATACCATGGACTGGGTGGCTTGTAAACAACAGAAATTTAATTCTCAAAGTTTTGAAAGCTGGGAAGTCCAAGATCAGGGCACCAGTTGATTACATGTTTGGTGAGGACCTGCTTCCTGGTTCTCAGCTCAGATAGCCATCTTCTCACTGAATTCTCACCTGGTGGAAAGGGAAGGGGATCTCTCTGGGTCCTCTTTTATAAGGCTCTCTCATGATCTAATCACCTTCCCAAAGCCCCACCTTCAAATATCATCAACATTGAGGATTAGGTTTTCACATATGCATTGTGGGGTGATGGAGAACAAATATTCAGTCTATACAAATCATTTCTCATTTGACCATAGCAAGTACAAAGAAGACTTTCATACAGTAGAGTGTTGCCATGTTTTTTTATCTCACATATAGGCTTTGGGAATTGTAATGCAGTAAATTCTGGCCTTGGTCAACTCCATGTCCATGTCAGTATTATGTATTATAATAATGTTCATATATTATTAGAATACATTTTTTGTGCTGTTGACATTGAGATAGGAAAAGGATACTGAGTATTTGAAATGTCATCAAGGAGTATTTAACTATGTTTAGTCAACTCTGCCCATAGCAAATAAATATTACCTTATTAAAATGCTTGTAAATTCTCAAATATCTAGATTATATTAAAATATATATCATTGGGATGATAAAAGGACACTGTTTTAAATAAAAATAATACCTCTTGTTTTTCTGTACTGAATTCAATCCATCTTCTGACACATATATTGTTATTAAATTAAATTCTGCCTATTGTAGAAAGAATTGAGGCAACTAACAAAGATAAACAATAGAAACATCAAGCACTTTTTACAACAAAATATTTTGTTGTAAATATTTTGAGAAGTTAATGTTACTGTACTAGCATACCCTGAGTGCTACAGTTGAGCCTGACTTCTATTTTTAATTTCCTGGTAAATAAGGTAAAAAATAGCAATATGTTGATCTATATAGTAATTATGGTCTGATACATGAAAGGATAAAATTCATCTTGCAAAAGATTTGTTTTTCTTGGTCATTTGTTAAAAGAATGAGTATATTATTTGCTTTCTGAATTTGGAGATTTTAGATACCATGATGAGTAATATCTATCTTTGCTCATAGCTTTGCAAGATGAAAAAAATATCATTAAAGTGCATATCTCTTACATTAATCTTTAACTAAAAAAGTAGGAAGGGACATCAATTAAATATTAACCCAAGAAAGACATTGAGTTTTTTTTGTATTCAAAGAAGAAAACATTATTTTTTTCAGATTATGTAAAAATGCAGAATAAGAGCTTAGTGGATCTAACAAAATAAAATTGGCTCTGACAGTTCACCATGTCTCTCAAATGTCAAATAATTCAAAAACAAAGTTTTGAAATTTAAATAACCATTAGTGTTCAAAATGGCCCTGTTCTCTTACCTGAATTTAAAGAAAGACACTAGATTTCAGGAAGTAGAAACTTCATTCAGTAATTACTATTGGAGAGTCTATATTTTTGCTTAGGTTGCTGTCAGATCTCAATTTTCCTCAACAATTCAGAAAGCTTTGCTGCTGTCACTCTCTCCATATGAACACATATTAAAGGTTTAGTCTATGGAAGTGGTCTGTGGCCTGTGGACCCCAGAAAGAGTTGAGGGCTAGGAGTATCACACTGAATTCTGAGCGCTAAGTTAAAAGATATATTCTGTATGCTTTACACTTCAGCAGACTGAAAGACTCTTTCCTAGGGAAACTGACCAATCCAAGTGGAAGGCCCTAAAAATACAGATGTGGGAGATTCTTTAAGTTTAGTAATCCAGCCAGATCACCATGAAATGCAGCAATAAAAAGAATCTCACCTAGAGCTTTCAGTTAACTTATTAGTCATTGACTCTAAGAAGAAGACAACTAAAAATTCCCAACAGAAGTGAAAAAGCTTATAATATGAAGTTCAGGAAGTCATTGATAAACTAGAGCAAGAATTCAAAACATGGACAAAGAGTAAAGAAAAGATAAAATTAGAGAATTAGTCTAGGAGTTCTAAGATTTGAATCACAGGATTTCAAGAAAGACGAAGTGCATACAAATTGAAGAAATATTACTGTAATAATTCTAGAAAAATCAGTAGTGTGTTAGTTTCCAAATGGTAAGGATTACCATGTGTCCACAACAGTGAATTAAACAGTGAATCACATCACTAACTTTCAAAACATTGAAGGAAAGGAGAGGATCCTAAAATCTTTCAGAGATGAGCAGGAGACGTCCGATAGGTCACATACAAGGTACTGTTGGGTTTTTCTCAACAGCAATACCACAAGCCAAAATAAAATGAAACAATGCTCTCAAGATTTTGAAAGAGTATTATTTTCAAATTAGATTTTTTTATCCAGTCAAAGAAAACTTGTGTAAGAGTAGAATAAATCAGATATCAAGTATATATATTCTCCAAAAATATCCTTCCCGTGTCTGCTTTCTAAGGAAACTACTCCCACCAAAACGAATGAGTAAAATGAGGGAGAAATAATGATCTGCAGGAAGCCAGATGTTTTATGGAAACCAGTGACAAGAATGAAGTAAAGAGGATCAACAGGATGGTGATGTAAAGACCCCCAAGCATAAAGAGAGACCTAGAGCAGGTCAGAAGGCTTCAGAGAGAATTCTTTAGGAAGATTAAATCTATAGACTTCCTGATGCATCTCAATGTTTTAAATTAATATTAGAAAGTTGCCAAAGAGTTCAGGGTGAATTATTGCTTATATCTAAGTACATATCAAAGCAATTAATACAATAAAGCAATTACTGACCTTAGGAATATAACATCATTATCAACAATGAAAGAATGTGTGCAGGAAATGAATACTAACCACATACCTATATATCTCATCTGTAACGTATACTTAGTCATGGTATGTCCTGAATTTTGATCCAATAAAAATTATGTTGAACTATTTTGAGATGATGAGGGCAAAGGTAGTGGAATATATGGAAAAGACTGTTAATGACTCTTCTTGCAGAGTGAGAATTCAATAGATAAAAGCAGAAACTGAAAAAAACATGAAATAATAATCAGGCATATTCTGTAGAAACAGAGAGAAAGAACAACATATCCAACTAAAAGAGGCAAAAGTAGATGGGTCTTATGAGAGGGAATTAAGAGATATTATGCTATAAGCTGCTATTTTTCTAAACCAGCTATAACATTTTCTGACTGTTCAAACCATGCATGTATAACTAGTAAAAAACACTAATAGATGTATAGGCATAATGTAGTGATATCAGACCCATTCATTAATTATTTCTTTAGTATATACACATTTAAGTGCTAAATTCTACTCTGTACTATGAAGAAAATTTATTAAATATCAACTTTTATATAAAGATAAACTAATATAAAGACTTTAGGCTTTGCTTTCTGGCTTATTCATGAAATTAAAAAAAGAAAAACTTTTAAAGGCAGATGAAGCTTTTCATGCCACATCATTTTCCAGCTTGTCATCTTTCCATGTTCTGAGTAAAGAAAACAAAAGTTATGATTTTTTATGTCTGATATAACTGCTTTGGCTGTGGGGATGACTAAGCACTGCCTAATATTTAGCTGACATTTTTAAAAAGACAAATGTTGGTAAAGAACATTGATAATCAAAACTATTAACATTTATAGAAGGCCTGGAATACTATCTCATTTTTTTCTCGTGTGATGTAGATTAGTGAAAGGAGAAGTCACACAAACACAAGCAGAAAGTAAAGTGAGGGTGCACACAGTGGCTGGAAAATCAGTCTATGGAAATCAGAGTAGAGATGGAACTGCCCATTCATAATTAGTCATATACCCTCCATGCCAGGAGAACTTCTGCCACTATCTATGTGTTTTTAGTTCAGGGAATTTTGACAAACATCAGATACTCCTGGTTCAAAAAACATAAACAGGAAGGACAGAGACACATATTACTCTTAGTGGACAAAAAGGATGTGTATTTTCCTTCTCAATCCATAATACAAAAGTATAAAATGCCAAAAGGCTCCCTGAAGTCATTTAGTAGCAAAACGTCACCTTAATTTTTCATGAGATTATTTATAATGTTTACTTATTCCATTTAGAGTGAATATTTATACTTTTCATTGCAGAAATATTGATTTTTGAAAATAAAGGCTACCTAGGTTCCACCGGGGGTATTATCTACCATACAGCATATAACATAGTATTAATTTTCCAAAATCGGAACAATTCTGAATTATTAAGCATATTTGTCCTTTGGTTAAGAAAAGGTAGACCTATGTTTGCCTCCAGTTTTCCAGTGTGCAGCAAGTCTCATTTGTTTGAAGTATACTATAACCAGTGAACATTTTATTAGAAACCAGAAAAACATCTTTTAAAGCATATTAATGTACCAACATCATTTATACTGTATGCAGTACATTTGTGGAATGTGTTACCCTGAATTTTGGCCACTTTTATAGTGAATAAATCTTGTAGTTTCCAAAAATGTCCATAGTGGAATAAACATTGTCCCATCTGCCAATCATTAACACTTTACTATTACAATGGGAAGTAGCATTTAAAATATATTATTAAGATACAAATTTACCTATTATAAAATCTCATTAAGATTGTTTTAATAAGGTTTAGGGTTGAATGGTTTTAAAATTTTACCTGTCCATTCTTTGCTGTTATTCCCTCAAACAACATTTATTCCATTGTGTCATGTGTAAGGAATCCTGAAATAGTTTCAAGAAACCCACAATCAAATGTTTGTTATGCATTTCTTATATTTTCAATTATAGATAATACTATTATAATACTTATAATACTAATACTAGGTGAGTTATAAGTTATATTACATCAAATAATATACTTGAAAATGTTACTTCCACCTATTCAAAAAGAAATAGACTATTGTTCTTTAAATTTGAAGAATAAGACAGCATGATTTTTATTTATAACCCGTACTTAGCTATGATACATTGATTAAGGAAATCAATTATTTTAGATTCCATAGCCAATATGAAAGTTCAGAATATTTCTGTCAACTAACTTAATTACATATATATGTAGGAGAAAAAAAATCAATCTTACTGTAAGATCTGAAATTAAAAAATAGTACAAATATTAACACCAATAATGATTATTGAATGTCAATAATTATATCAAGTATTCTGTTATGACTATAGTAGCTTTATAAGCTACTACCTATTATTTTATTTTCTTCTACAAGCACCACTTTTTCTATCAAACTTTTATACTTAAAGCATATTAATGTACCAACATCATTTATAGTGTATGCAGTATATTTGTGGAATGTGTTACCCTGAATTTTGGCTACTTTTATAGTGAATAAATCTTGTAACTTCCAAAAATGTGCATAGTGGAATAACCATTGTCCTGTCTGCCAATCATTAACACTTTACTATTACAATGGGAAGACAATTTCAGCAAAACAAAAACAATCTAACAAGACCGAATCTTTAAAAATAATAGCTTATTCTTTACCTAATTTTGTTCAAAAGCCCTACGAGAAATATGCATGAAATTGGATTTTGTTATGTGGGTATATGTTACATTTTGTCCTTGTTACTGATTGTTGCATGCATCTATTGTTTAGTCATTGTTTAAACTGTGTTTTGTGTGTTTCTTTTTCCCTCCCGTTGTGTCAGTCTCGAAAAATAGCATCACAAGTAAGTATTTTCTGTTTGTTTCCCTTTCCTCAAATGGTGTAATATATTAATTCAGAGCTATTAAAGAAAAATAATATTATATATTGAATTCAATACTCAGACGTTAAAATGAAATAAATCAATTAAGTTTAAATGCATATAAATGCTTTCTTTTCAAATCAATGTACTTATATTTCCCCAGTAAATTTCCTGGAATTTACCATTGTAAAGATTAAATTCTAAGGAGTGTTTGTTTCAATATTTGTGTGCTAATTAAAGTTAACAATGAAAGATATTTCAATATATTATCATGGTTTTTAAAGTGATTAGAAAACTAGTTTTCTTTTGCTTTTCAACTTTTTAGAGTAGACCTCCTTCATCTACTGTGCAGGAGAACCCTTATGTTATTCTTAGTGCATTCTCTAATTAGACATAAAAGGTTATAGATTTCAGACTGATATATTTCAGAAGCTGCTTTACTTAACAATGGTGTATGTAAATATTCTTAAGAATATTATAGTGAGACGTCTTAAGATCTGTCTTAGCAAATTTGAAGCATATGATACATTAACTGTAGTTACCGTGCTGTACTTTAGGTCTCCAGAACTTATTCACTTTATAATAGAAGGTTATCTTTAACCATCATCTTCCCATTTCCCCCATCCTCTGGCCAATGGTAACCACTCTCCTACTCTTTTTCCATGAATTGACTTTTTGAGAGAAGGAGAACAACATGGATGAACCTGGACAAGATTACGCTGAGTGAAATAAACCACGTTTACAAAAGATGTTTATAGTTTTTTTGGTCTTTTCTACACATCACCTTGGGGCGTTAATCGCTTCCTGTGGTTTCAACAAGTCATCTATGTTGATAGATGGCAAAGTTGGGTTTGTAGCTCTATCTGTTCTAATTCCTTAACATGAAACACAAATACATAAACTTTATCTGGAAGATCCTCTCCATCTTGTTATCTACCAGAATTACAAACATTTATTGAGTAACACTAGGCACCAAATGCATCCAGGTAAGTACTTAAAATACATAAGTAAAAAAAAGGCTTTTCAGAGGGTTGACATAAAAACTTCATGGCCTTTCTTCGATTTAATTAATTTTGGTGGATTTAATATACCAAAACTTTCTTCCCTTCAATATCTTGCATAGTGCAGCCAGATTGATGACCATTTTTCTTTACTCACATGATAAAGAATCCATAGTGTATATCTGATGCCTACTATTTCAAATAAAAATTTTTATTGTTAGATTTTAAGCTACTCTATCCTCCTGTCCCATTCCTGGACAAGTCACTTATCCAATTATGTTGCCTGAACAATTAGCACTGGGCTTGGAACACAATGATCTGAGTTTAAATCTTGCCCTCTCCTTTTACTAGCTGTGCCTGAACTTTGGCTATATGTAGCAGAGTGAAGATTAAGTAAAAAACATATTCTTATCATTTCACAAGGTAGAAGAAAGGCAGAGATGTGTGGAGTGAGTTGTTCAGTGTTAAAAGCAAGTAATTCTGTGGCAAAGCACATAGAGTGACATAGATCTTACTTCATCATTCTTCATTGGTGCATTGTTTTTGGGTGGACAATACCACCTCAGAAAATGTTCATGTCAATTCACCTAAAGTTATAAATAAAATATATAAAATAAGTGTTCTCATGATTAAGTACTTTCATATTAGTCAAGCATAGCTGTGTTCACTAACCTTCGATGCATCCTAATTCACAGATAGGCACACACAAACACACACTCACAGACATAATGAGTCTGAGCTCATCTGTAATTTTGTTTCACTTTCTCTCTAACAAAAACCTTACGCTTAAATCTTTCTCTTACCTTATTTTATAATTTTTCCTAATATTTTCTAGTTCTACTGATTATTAATCTCATTCATTCTCAAACCTAGGAAAGCATTTCTTACTTATATTATTTACTTACTTTAACTTAATAAGAGTTTCACTGGCACACTTACTAACAAGAGGCTATTTAATGCATCCAATTTATTTGACTTAATTTAGCTACATAGTCACGGCTTTCTGTCCACTTAATGTCTTAAACTGCCTAAAGATCATTCTTGTACTTAGCATTGCCACAGAAAATAACTTAAGCTTTTAATCACAGCTCCCTGTCAAATGGCTGCTAGTCTACAAAATGAAAACTGAAGAGAAAATTATAAAGTTGATTTAAGTTCCCTAGGTCTTCATAAGGAAGTCATGATCTGTAAGCAGTGGTATATTTAGATCCATAGTACTATTTTAGATAGACTATTTACATAAGAATACAAATACTTGTATTTACCAGGTCTTATAGTATTCTTTTCTTTAATTAAAGCATTGCATGTAACATAAAAATTTTCTTTCCACAGGCTCATTTATCCATTGGTTCTCAGATGCTGCAAAGGATAAGGGAATTATGCATGTGTGTGTGTGTGTGGTTGTGTGTGTGTTTAAAATCTTTTGTGTATGGTTGGGGAGGTGCTGTACTCACATTTGAATCACTGTACTGGCTTTTGAAAGCTTCATAGTTAGGTCCTTTCTTCTGGACTATAATATACTGAAGGTGATTGAGTGACAGCCCCTCTGGCCTACCTTGTAGTAGGTTTTACACATACATGCACACACACACATACACACACATACATACACACACCTGCATGTTGAAACCATTGCTTTGGTCTATATATTTCAGTAACTGGCCTACCTTATAGTGTATAGGTTCTACACTTACACGCACACACACATACACACACACACTCATATACACACATGCATGTTGAAACCATTGCTTTAGACTATATATTTTGGTAATTCTGGAAAATTATAAATTGCACTGCTAAGTTAACAGAGCTGGCAATGAAACCATAATTCTAATGATGCATACCATTTGACTGCCTGTATGCGTATGTTGAATTTGTGTGTTTATACAATGCTTTTCTCTTTGTTGATTTTGTTTGTAAGTCAATTATAGAGTCTAACGTGATTCAGCTGTCTAGCAATAATCTTTACAAATATATATAAATATGCATAATATATACAAATCTAAGCATACATACTTAATTTTTTGTGTGTAGAAAGTACATACGTTTTTATATTGGTGATGTGATTTCTAGACATTTAGACATAAAATGAACCCTTTGGTTACGGAAACCATTCTTTAGTTTTCTAATAAATGAAAAATTAATTATAATGAAATCAGTCTTGATTTGGGCTAGGCTGATTTAGACCTTGGGCCACTGTAATCCATACCAAATAAATAGTAGATGGGTAAAGACATGTCTTGAGATCCAAAAAAGTAGTTATCAAATTTACATCAATAATAATTTTGGTGCTAATAATATTATTTTCTAAATTTGCATTAACTTTTAAAACAAAAGCAATTCTATACCTTCAGAAAAGATAAAAAACATTCCACTACTGCACAGTGAAAGAAAACAGAAATAGTCTGATTTCATAAGAAAAACAACTAAAAAATAGTATTAGTGACATAAATAGAGTCATATGATGGAGAAACATGAGAAAATTAAGACAATTTTATTAAGTATTTAAAATAAATTTCTGAACACCACAACTCAAAAGTTATGAGTACTTTAGAGAAGGATTATAAACCTTAAATATTGAATATTGTTATTTGGAAAATTTATTTCTCAGGGTCACTGGTAACCTCTGTAGCATACTTGTATGAATGCAAGATGCATGACCTGTATTTGAAACTCCAGCCATAAGCATTGCTAAATAAACTAATAACATTTTCTTAATTCTCCTCTTCTTTGATGCCTTTATAACAATAGATATTTTTTATGGCATGTAGATTGGAGGGAAAAAAAAGCTGTAGTGAGAGCTAGTTTGTAATACCCAACACCTCATTTCATTCCAAGAAAAATACTTCTTCCTTGGCCTCCATGATAGCTAATTTTTGTATATATTCCCATATTCTTAATTCCTCATTTCTCTTCTGCTTACTACTCCACAACTGAAAATACTGAGATATAAAATTTGAAATTGGGATCTTACCTCTAAACTTCTGGACTATAATATGCTGAAGGTGATTGAATGATAGCCCCTCTGGCCTACCTTGTAGTGTGTAGGTTTTACACATACATGCACACACACACACACACACACACCCGCATGTTGCAACCAGACCATTGGGCCACTATAGTCCATACCAAATAAATAGTATGGAAACTATGCCTATGTTTTTATTATTGTATCCAATGTGCTTTGCACAAGTGCTCAACATATATTTACTAAAGTCAGTCACAGATATCTTTCTTAACATAGAATCATTCTTTCAAATCTGCTCACAGTTACATTAATTTCATCTTTACACAATTTTATTTGTACCACCTCTGTCATTAATTTTGGTACCTATTATTTTACCCTTAATTATTATGTAGTTGTTTATGATTGTATGCCTCTGATTTCTTCACAGATTATAAGGTGCTAAGTGGATGAGACATGTATAGCATTATTTCTTTATTATTATTATTTTTTTTTTTTACCTAGATCTAATGATTGTATACATAAACTGGATATAGTTGTGAGGAGAATTTTTACCACTCCACAGAGGCAGTATGGAGAATTCACCCAAAATTTGGTTTGGATGTTAAAACTGAGGATGCCACATATGCCCCAAGAGTGTTTGATGATTTTTTTTTTGTGGGGAGAGCAAGATGGGCTCCTAAGTATGTCTGAGGGAGCAGATCACTTTTGTTTTGGCCTTTATCATGGTTAGGGGCTGGTTTTTGGGTTAGGTTTCTCATGCATAAGGAGCATAAACTTCCTGCTAGGGAAAAAGGAAGTGCCCAGGCTTTCTTATTAACTTGCTCAAATATGGGGCAGAAGGTTGCATTGGAGCTTGAAAGCTGTCAGCAGTCAAACATCAAAACTGGAGTCCGACACCGTTACAGTTTACTCGTGATGTTGGACGGGTGACTGAAATGTGCCTTGTTTCATTTAATGAAATGCTACATGAAGCTTGTAGCCCGTGGTTAGTAGGGAGGTGAAAGTTATCTTAAATGCCTTGTTCAAAAGCACAGCATTGTGTATTTTGGAAAAGTGAAATTCATGTTTTGGTCACTTTCAGTGATACCTGGAACATAGAAAGTGGTAAGAATTGTTTTGATGAGCCTCGTATTATGGTCTTAAATGTGTAGGTGTATGTGTATGTGTAAAGACATGTGTGACCTTGATTATTATTTTGTGTATGTATGAGGCAAGAGATTCCCAGAGTTCTTTACTTTGCAGAGGGCAACCTTGGATAAGGAATTGTTTCTGCCGTTGGCTGGACCAGATGGCCAAACCACAGGCAGTGACCCAAGAGTCTGTAGAAATGTGCAAGTGGAACCTGTTATTATCCAGGGTGTCCAGTGTTCAAATGATTCCCTGCTAACCTTTGGGTCCTGTCCTTTGTTAGGTCTGTCATTTTAAGGGATCAAAAGCAGCAGTTCTCCAGTGAGTTTCATCACATTTAACACAATACCACCATCCATGCACTGTTCACTTGATTAATCCCAAGGGGCTCCCTTGGTAGCCATGGGATTTAGGATAGGAGTGACATGCTCAGGTACCATGGCATATGACAAGGGGCTGAGGATAGGGGAAACTTTTTCCTCCTGCAGGTGACTTATGGCCAAGTTTGGCCCTTTCCTATAGAGTCTTTGGTGGCTATGTCAGACTTGCAGGGTGATGCTTTCATAACCAAAGGCACAGTGGACCACTGAGTGCAGAGTCCTGAGTGCAGGGCTTCTGATTTCAGTAGAGCTCAGTATGCAACCAGCAGCTGCCATTCTAATGGTATATAGCATGTAACCAAGGAGGATAATATTTGCTACCAGAAGCCCACGAGCACCACTATGGTTGATGCAGGAGGCAGTAGAAGAGGCGAACAATGTGATTGCCTTTTGTAATTGCAATTTGGAGAGATTCTAGAGCCTTTTGTTTTAAGGGGTCTCATTTAGTGTGGGCCAATTTGCGAGTAGGAGCATAAATGGGCTTAAGTAAAATGTGATACTTGTTATTGAGGAATATCTTCCATCCGGAACCCCAAAAGGCCTAAAAATGTTAGTTTTGTCTTAACGTTGTGGATACTGACAGGTCATTGTTTCTCGAGACTGTCAGTGATGAAGTAGCCTTTGATCAAATAATGCTCAGAAATTTGACTATACTGGGGAACCTTGCAGTTTGTGTAAGACAATGGTCTATTCTTTCTTGTGAGCTCCCTTTTGAATATTTATTCATCCTGAATGAGTGTGTCAAAGGAATCTCCTTGGAAGAGGATGGCATCAGTGTAATGTCATACCTATTTTCCCACAGAAACTTAGATGCAGTAAAGATCTGTCTGCAGAGGGATTGTTTGTGACAGCAGGACTGTTTTAAGTATCCTATGTGTGGTCAGGTGGAGAAGTTTGAGTTCTTTTGAAGGTAAAGAAAAACTATAACCCTTTCCCTGTAACTGTGGGGATCGGGATCTGTGTTGTTACAGAGCCATAGGCAGCAACAGCAGCAGAAGCATTTTTGTGGGGAGCCAAATGAGCTATCTCCTTTTAGGAGTGTAAGAGGCTATCAAAAGAGGCACTTAATAGAACATATTTGTCAAATCCTTATGAATTTATGACTACAAAGTATTTACAAATTGCTGATTGAATGGAGTCAGTAGTGTCACCAAGTAATGTGGCCTTAATATGTGGAACCACAGCATTAAGCTTTGGGTGATCTACTACCAGCCTCCATTTATTTTTTTTCAGGTTTAAAACAGGCCAAATTTGACTATTAAATGGAGAGGCAGTGGTGACAATTACCCCTTCTCTAAATAGTTCTTAGGTAAGGGGTTCCTTGTTCCAATTATTGTAGTCCTCGTTAACTACTTATATTGAGAAGACAGAAAATGCATGTGATTCCATATTGTCAAACTACTTGTACATGTCAAAGATTTGATTTGATTTACTTTAATTTGTTATTAATTGGTTCAGAGTATCCATGTCTATATGGGATATTTTTAGACAATATCTGTTATGATCATGGAGTATTTAGGCCAGAAAGTAACTCTGATGGTTAAGATAAGGTGTATTTATTTGCCCTGTATTTTATACGTGATAATCACCTCCATAAGAGCAAAGGGAGGTACCTTTATTTTAGTGCAATCCCCATATTTAGGGTACTTTGTTTAAATTTAGTGGCATCTCCAGTGATAACTATAGTTCGATCCTCAACTTTGATTAAGTTTCTGAAGTTTTGCCAATGGGTGCACCTCAGGAAAAGTAAAAGTTAATTTGGAGCTTATGTTGTAGAGGCACAACACCATTCAGCAAACTTACTTACCTGCCTTTATAAATTCTTCAAGTAATTTAAGAATTTCCAAGTGGGACAAATTATAGACTTATGTTTACATTTTTGTTTTCTCCTGTGTATCCAGTTTTCTGTTTCTTCCTCTTATATCCAGTTTTGTTTTTGTTGTTGGGGCTGGTGCTGTTTTTTGCTTGTTTGTTTTGTGTTTGTTTTCTATCCTGCTCATATTTACAAGCCTTCTCCTTCAGAGAGTCTCAAGTAAGTATCATCAGGGTTATGGGCCTCCCTGATGGCAATGGTTGCTTCATCAGATTTTAAGTTCCCTAGATTGAAGTTGGGTTTGAATTAACCTCTTGGGTATGCCACAGAGGCCCATGTTTGCTTTTCTCTATAACTGTGGGGATCAGGAACTGTGTTGTTATGGAGGCATAGACAGCAACAGCAGCAGAAGCATTTTTTGGGGTGGACACATGAGCTATCTCCTTTCAGGAGTGTGAACCTCAGCATTCCACATGGTAACTGCTCTTCTTCCATACAAGCAACCACCCAATGGACCTGTATAATGCACAAAGTAACAGGTATTTTTTCCCAGGACGCACTGTAGAATGGGGGCTGATGCATGGTTGAGACATACAACCAGTGATCACAAGTAGGAATTACTCCCCTGTGCCTAGTGTCAGCCACATTTCTTACTAGATACCAACCACATGATTCAGTATAAGACACAAAGATAGGTCTGGGCTAAGACACATGACATGGAGCTATTGCCAAACTCCCATTCGTAAATATTACTGATGCTTCCAGGCATTAAGATCATTTAATTCTAAACAGAAACTTAGAAAGACTCAGCAAATGCAGCATAAAGTTGCACAGGTTAAAGTATGCTTGCCAGTGAGCAGAAAAAAACCCAAACAGCATAATTGTCTCCAGACAATACAACAAATTAACAAGGCAAAACATAAGAAGAGAGACCCCCAGTGGTGGTGGTCATTGCCTAGATACCCCTTGCTGTGCCAGTTGTTAAGACTACCTTTCATAGATGGGATAACACCCAACCACCATCCCAAATCCGGTCCTGTTGAGACTGATGATTGCACGTCTGCATCAAGAGGGTATTGAAAAGGGCTACAACTCATATAATGAGGCTTTCCATGGAGAGTGAGGCAGGCTTCCAACCAGGTCAAAAAATGGCTTGAGATGGAAAGAGCAAGGAAAAGAAATTGGCTTGGCTTTCATCACGATTAAGCATTGGGGCTGGGCTGGGTGTGGTGGCTCATGCCTGTAATCCCAGCACTTTGAGAGGTCAACATGGGAGCATAGCTTGAGCTCAGGAGTTCTAGACCAGCCAGGGCAACATGGTGAAACATGCAAGCTCTACAAAAATACAAAAATAGCCAGGCGTGATGCTCCATGCCTGTGGTCCTAGCTACTAGGGAGTCTGAGGCAGGAGGATTGCTTGAGCTGGGAGGTAGAGGTTGCAGTAAGCAGAGATCCTGCCACTGCCCTCCAGCCTAGGCAACAGAGCAAGACCCTGTCTTAAAATAAATAAATAAATAAATAAATAAATAATTTTAAAATTTAAAAAATATATATATTGGGGCTAGAGTGAGGTCCTACATATAGACTGGGACTTACCAGCTTCCCCATCTATGGGGCAGAAGGGAAAGGAAGAGTGATGGCGCTTGAAAGCAGTCAGCAGTCTAACATCAAAAATGGAGGCAGACTATTTATGATGAGAAGAATATGGTAAATGAATGTCTTGAGCTGATGGAGAAGACTTAAATTTCTAAATAAGTAATGAAAAATCAGGAAGTAATGTATATACCTTCTGCCTGTCATCCTCACATTTATGAATTACATCACCAAATTCTAGTATAATAAGACAAACCATTAAAAACAATGATAAAGTCCCCTCTCAATTTGTTCTTTTTAACTCAGATACATTTTGTAAGTTCTAAGAGCAGGCAGCCATCAAGTGGTTAGCAGTTACATGATATTAATATTCAGTGTTATAAAACAGTAACAAAAACATAAGATTTTTCTGTGCTTAAAGCAATAGGAAAAGCATTAAGAAATTGAAGCCTTATTAACTAGCTGTTTCCAAATGACAGCTTTGAAAGTTCAAGAAGAAAAAAATCACCAGCAGGATGAGAAAGAATGCCAAGATAATAAATCAGCTAGATTCCAAATTCCACAGAAACCAAAGTTTAAGTAGAAAGTAGAGATTGAATTAAAAACACACACACATACTTATATACACACAATGCAGTAAAACCAAGTCGTGAAAGAGGTGTAAATGTGTAAGTTAATGTGTAAATTTAAAAATGTATCATAAAAAAGAGATGGAAATAACCAGAAATATAACAGTAACTATATTTGATTTTTCTTTTAGAGATAATAACCAAAATGTAGATGAGGTTGGGTGGAGAAAGAGGTGCTTCGTTTGATAGTAGTGAAAAACCACTAGCATGAATTTGTGGGTTATTTAATATTATCTCTTAATAGATAATTTGATTTTTTTTTTACTTGGACATATACATAAATTTTGCCTTTTGAAGTTATAGAATTGGAATGCTGAGATAATAGACGTTCTACCTACTCTGAGTATATTTTATATTCATAGAATTATATATCGGTGGTTTGCTGCACCCATCAACCCGTCATCTACATTAGGTATTTCTCCTAATGCTATCCCTCCCCTAGCCCCCCACCCCATGACAGGCCCCAGTGTGTGATGTTCCCCTCCCTGTGTCCATGTGTTCTCATTATTTAACTCCCGATTATGAGTGAGAACATTCAGTGTTTGGTTTTCTGTTCTTGTGTTAGTTTGCTGAGAATGATGGTTTCCAGCTTCATCCATGTCCCTGCAAAGGACATAAACTCATCCTTTTTATGGCTGCATAGTATTCCATGGTATATATCTACCACATTTTCAAAACCACCATGTCACATGTATACCTGTGTAACAAACCTGCACGTTCTGCACACGTACCCTAGAGCTTAAAGTAAAATTTAAAAAAAAAAAAAGGATTATATATAGGTGGAACTGAAAGATACCTAAGAGACCACACAGATGAAATAACTTATTTTTATGTATGAAAAAGGAAATCAAAGATTAAAATAATTTTCATCATTCCATCAAATTATTGGCTTTAAAAATGTTACTATTTGAACATGAATTTCTTTTTTGGGAGAACGGGGTCTCGCTATATTGCCCAGGCAGGTCTCGAACTCCTGGGCTCAAGCTATCCTCCCGCCTCTTGCCTCCCTGAGAGCTGGGATTACAGGCGTGAGCCACCGTGCCCGGCTGAGCATGAATTTCTTTAGTAAATATTTGGCTTTAAATTTACTTTAGAGTTTAAATACTAGGTTCTTATAAATTTTGTGTTTTCTTGTCATGAAGACAGGGTATTTTCCTGTCTAAAATTGGATTATTTTCTAAGAATCTCAGTGATTTGCTTAAGGTCATAAAATATTTTCCTGAGGTGGTTGAAAATACAGCTTATTTACTTGATTTCAAATTCAACATTTTTTAGACTATAAGATTGTTTATTCTCTAATTGTCTTTTAGATTCCGAAATTAATTTGGAAATGCATCAATATACAGTGTAACTAGCTATTTTCTTTCTCTGCATAGATCACAGACCACATGTACATATTAAGTTGAGCTTTGGAAACTGGTGAAACATCTTTAGATTATTTTTTAAAATAAAAATAAGCTTTCAGTGAACTCAGAGTCACTAGCGTTGGTGCTTATATATTTAAATTTAGATGATCTCTCAAGAATTCTTATAATTTAACCTTTATTTAATGGAAAATATCAGATAAGGATTCTTTGAGAAAATGTTAAACTAGCACATTTTAGTGATTTCATTTTCTTTTCTTCTTTAACAACAATTCTGACTTCAATCATAAATTAAATAGCACAGTTTAGAGTATTATGAAGTCTGTAAAACTATCCTTAAGGGAGTCATGAGTCCAGATTACAAACACTCATTTTCAAACTACTGAGTGAATTGATTTATTTAAAATACTACATTGTTCTATAGATGGCTCAATAACCTATGATGTGAATTGTTCAGTAAAAAATCAGGAAGAAGTTGAATTGAGTCACTTTGATGTGTGTGTGAAGAGTGTGGAAAAGAGTGATGTATTTAGTGTATCTGACACTTTCTACTTTCCTAAAAACAATAATATAATCAGCTATTTTAGGCACAAGAAACGTTTTCTTATTTATTATGTTTTTAATTATTATTCATGTGAAGAAATACTTTTAGCCTTAAAAATCATATTAAGTATGATAAATATTTAAGAAGTAATATAACTTTTAGAAAATGATAATATTTTAAATTTGTATGGAAATTGTTGGAGTAGTCATCAATTTTTCACTTCTTTATTGAACTGTTTATATTACCAGAAGCATTTCATTTACATATGCAAATATATTTTCATCATTCTCACAAACATTAGTATTAAATTTTGGTTTTTCAAGTTAATGATTATATTATGTGCCTGACAATAAAAAAGTCAGAGCTCTGTAGTTAGTCCATGGAAAAGTACAAAATAATTCATAGAAACTGTGCAGAATGAAAAATATTCACTTTCACTTTAAAATTTGTTCTTGTTTAAATTTACTAAACTTTAACCAAAAAATCTTTACAGCCAAAAATATGTTTTTAGCATCTTGATTTATTCAGAAGTTTAGTGATAGAGAAAAGTGCACCAAAAATATGAATGACTCCTTCTCTTTTTCATCCCCATTTTTCACTTTTTACATACCCATCATAATTACTTCATATAATTTTTCTTCCTTTTATACAATGTCATAAGCCATAAAATATGAATATTTATTGGGTGTTTTCTAAGACAGACATCTTACTATGCCTTTTTATGCATTATCTCTTTTATGTCTTCAGAAAAATTTAGTAGGCAAAGTAGTAATGTAATAATAGAATGACAATTTTTTAGAGAGGGAAATGGAAATATTCTTAAAGAGCTTAGATTACATAACCAAGAAGGCAAACTGGTAAGTGGTAGAACTGTTATTTAAACTCAGGTCTATCTGATGCTAAAACCTTGCTTTTAACCACTCTATCATCGTGACTGAGTTCAGGAGAAGGTCCTACTATAAAGGCACTGTTGTGTATCCAGCAGTATACTATTTCCACTAGATTATGATGCCATGTTTAAAACACAAGAGTTACAACTAGAACAAGAAATGACATCAGGAAAGTATATTTATAAATGGACCTCCTATTAAAACACACAAACACACACACCCAAACACACACACACACATTCAATATCCAAGGAATAGAGTAATAAATGTTTATTGCTAATGTTATTGATATTGTGGATAATTTTACAAGGACGTATTAATGATATTATTGTTATATGTGAAAGTTTACAGTTGACAGATGTTTTCTTTATGTATTAATGTGATATGAATTTTCACATTTCTGTCAAATAGAAGATGGCTATTATTATCCTCACTTTTTTATAGGGGCTATGCAGTTTTATTGTAGGGACAGAGTTAGGAAACATTCAAAATAGAACTCAAATTTGTGTATATTATACATATAAACTTAACGTACTCTTTATTATGTCCTGTTGGAAGAAAGAGAGAAAGGAATGCAAATTCCAAACATGTAAAGAGCAATTTATGTGTTTTGGGTTTGGATTTCCTAAAATTAACCCTCAAATTCTTCTCATTTCTTTTTACTGTAGTTAAAGTGAGGTTAAAGAAATGTTACTTATTGTATGGAATTATTGAAAAAAAAAGACGAGATTCTTACGGATTTTTATGTACAAACTATAACAGTTTCTCTTGGGGGAATTAAAAATAATGCTAAATAGGCTATTAAATACTGCTTAACTAATGTATACATAGGTTTCAGTTCATCTTGTAGATGTATACTTTACATGATGCCTGATACACATGGCTAAGGAAAAGCATTCACAAAGGGCAGTGTTTCATCTCCTACTTGGAAAAGAAGTGAATCCCTATGCTCCCCTTTAAAATTTTTTATTAATTTATGGTTTTGTGACTTGAATTATAAGTGATATTAGATAAATATAGTATCTTTAATGTTTGGTTTGGCAAGATTATTATTTCCACATATTTGTAGGAAATCAAACTATCACTCATAGGGACTTATGACTAGAAAGGGGAACAAAAAGATCACTTCAAATAAATTTAAGATTATGATTAAACTCTGCAAGCAAGTCTCTAAATATGACTGAAATCGCATATTTTATTGTTGCTACAAAGTACAACTATATTACTAAATACATATTGATATTCTTGTTGGTGGTACGTATTACTTAAGAGTTTATGTGTTTTACTTCCACAGAAGTGAATTTTCAGTACATTATCAAGTAGGTGAGAATAGAATTAAAATTTTATAAAAATGTTCATTATTGTTAAACCATGGTATTAAAAACTTTTAATGCTTAGAAATTAAGTTCTGGTAGATAAAATATGGTTTCTAAAATCATTTAATCTCAATTATTTTATAATGAAGAGATGAAGATTTTTTGGATATCCCTCTGATATAGTACTGTTTTGAAACAGATGTGGATTAGTATTTGAATTTTTGGATGAAATTAAGTGTGAGAGAATTTCATAGCTTGCCACTGGGAATTGTATATAAAGCATTGACTGAGACTGTATAATTTATATTCACTTTTAAAGGATTTTATTGGATCTACTTCCCGACGTTACTTAAATTGGTAATTTAAATTATATTACTTTAAAAGCCAGCAACACATGCATGTTATAACTGAAGTTCAAGCTTCCATCCGTAGAAGGGAAACACAGTTAACAGATTCATGAATGCTGCTCTTAAGTACAATAGTATTCAGGAAATTGTTCATTTGCATGTGCATGTTTTTAGAAAGTAAGACTTTCTTCTTTGATCAGTGTTGCATTTCATATGACTTCCTAGTATGAAAAGCAACAATTTTGAAACAGTAAGTATTTGCTTATTAAAGGCTTAAAATCAAAGGAGAGCATCTTACTTTAAAAATCAGATTTAGTCATAAAAGAGTAAGTCATAATAGACTTTGTGAGTTTGTTCATTGTTTTTCCCTCCTATGGAGAACAGCCTGTTTTGAGTTGTGATTCTACAGTACATTTGTGAAACATTAATATTTACAACATATTTTCACTCAGAATACTTAGAACACTTCCTGAAATATGTTTCAATATTTTAGTCAGAAAAGCATTTTATATGGTTAATAATAAATGCATGAGTTAAAAAGTGAGTTTTGTTTTCTTCTGGGGCATATGAGAGAATTTTAAAACACATATTATAATGTTCATGCCAGTGCTGTCTTTAGAAAGAGCAATAATTTAAAAACCTTTAACAACTTTATTAATTCCAAATCTAAGGTAATATCTTAATTATTTAAATTGAGTGTGAAATACTTGTAATAGGTTTAGAAAAGTCCATTATGTGGATTTTATTTGAATAAAGTTATAAAATGTCTGTTTTTGTATGTTTCAAACAACTGTATGCTAGTAATATCATAAAAAACTATGTATGCTAAGTAAAGTTTATGCATAAAAATTAAATACTTTCATAAAAATTTGTACTAGAGGATACAGGTATTTATTTTGCCTGATTTATATGTAAGTTCAAAGAAACATACATTTTAATATTTTTAGTAATGGAAAATTAGAATCAAAGACTGATTTTGCTCTTTCTGTGAAAACTCTCCTGAGTAGAAATATAACTATGACGGTATATTAGCAAATAAAATATTATTTCAACTTCAGGCCATATTTATTTCTAAAGTATCTAATTATCAATATCTATTTCCTTTAAAGTCTCAAATATCTATCAGTGTAGAAGAGTGGGAAGACACCAAAGATTCCAAAGAACAAGGGCACCACCGCAGCAACCACCGCAACTCAACATCCAGTGATCAGTCGGACCATCCCTTGCTGCGGAGAAAAAGCATGCAGTGGGCCCGAAGACTGAGCAGAAAAGGCCCAAAACACTCTGGTAAAACAGCTGAAAAAATAACCCAGCAGCGACTGAACCTCTACAGGAGGTCAGAAAGACAAGAGCTTGCTGAACTTGTGAAAAATAGAATGAAACACTTGGGTCTTTCTACAGTGGGATATGGTATGCCCTTTAAAAACTACTGTATATATGGACTCGTGATTTCTTGCCATTAGTAGTTATATAGTTGATTCTAATTTAATAAAGAATTGAATTTTTGCTTCACAGGTCAATTAATAGAAACTAGTGATACATCTAATCTCCTACAGAAAATTTAAATGATGATGATAAGATAAAATGCTAAAAATTTTCAGTGTTTGCTGAGTCTGCTAGGTACTGTGCTAAACCCATTACATGAATTAATTTTAATTTTCACAAAAATTCTGAGCCAGACCCTGTGTTTTCATGTCAGAAGTAAAGAACCTAAGTCAGGTAGCCTTCTAGTTATCATCTTACTCTAGTGCCTGAGATAAAATGAATTTGAGGCATTGACAAGTAACTGATTATATTGGCCACAGGTAAACCAAAATGTTCTTATAAAATTTGTTTAGTTTATGTGATTTAGAAACAAAATCTTCAAAAGCTTTAATTTTGAAGCTCAAATACTGCTTTATCTCATATAGTGCAGATCTGTCTCAATAATTGTTCAGTTCCTATATACGATCCATAATTGCCATATAGACACTATAGACACAGCTTAAATAAATAATGCAAAGCTTAAATAATGCAATGATAATTTAAAATATATCATTTATCAGTGTATGAATTTTACTTTAAAAAGATATTTAGTCCAGTCAAAGGAAAACCAAATGATAAACAAGGTGTTTTATTTTATGTATATAAATATGTAACCTGGTAAACCAAGAACTCAGATAGTGTTAGTATCATGCAAGTTAAGAATCAAATAGAAGGTATTCCATTTTTACCCTTTTCTCTTGTTTATTATTGAAATCTCAACATGAGGCAATGTTCTTAGGAAGAAATTTTAGTCTTTGAATTAGAGTTTAAGAGAAGTTGCCTCTGTTTCTTTGAATAAGGAAAAAACCCACATATTAAGTTAGCACTACTCTATGCATAGCATGCTATGTGTGCTACTCCAGGAACTATGCTAGGTGCTTTATGTGTATATTCTCATTACTCTTTATAACCCTCATTTGATAGGTATCTCACTTTACCTTTCAGAATTTTGACTTTTAGAAGTTAAAGACTTTGCTCAAAGACATACAGTTAAAATGTGTTGCAGTCAGGACTCCATATATAGTTGAAGTTCATAATTATATGATACTTACTTAAATGTAGTCCAGATTCATCTGTGACAAATAATTTTAATATAATCACATTTAATGTCTTACATTAAGAAGCAAATTAAAAGAAAAAGTAAGAGCTTCATTTTAGAAATCCACTAATAGCTATCTGCCAGTTAATTGACATGGAAGGTGATTATATTCTTAAAGGATTATAGTCCTATATATATGTACTTTTGTTAGTTATTATTCAGCTATTTTTGCTTTTAATAATAAGTCCCAGTGAATGGTTACTTATCCAAGTTCCAGCTGTTTTTCCTGAACATTATAACCCCAGGGTGGTCCTGGAAGCAGAGTGGCAGGTAAGTTTGACTCTCAAAAACTCAAAAGTGCATAAGCTGACTGCATGAGAGAAACATTAGAAAACGTATTGGTTTTGCTAATGAAACATCTATCATGTATCTTGCATTTAGTTATTCTCTCTGGTTTATTTTTATTACCATTTTTTAATTTAATTTGCACACTTACAGAAAAAAAGAACAGATTCCATTCACCTTGTTTTTATTTTTTCTTATTTATTTCTTCCTCTCTGTCTTCTTTCTATCCATCTATCTGCCCATAGATCCATTAGTCCATTCTAAAACCTTGTATTGGATATCTCTAATAGCATAGTGATTATGAAAACAGGATGTGGAATCTAATACATCATGGGCTTCTGGTATTTTCCATTTATTTCTAACTCATGTTAATTCATCCACTCAGCCCTTACTATTGGACTGCCCTCTCTGTGCCAGGGCACTGGGAATAGAAAAACAACCTCCTCAGACAAGACCTCTGTACTTATAAACTCATATTCTAGTGTCAGCCAATAGATTTGTTAAATTATTTAACCTCTCAGCTTATTTTCTTACCCATGAAATGAAAATAATAATAATACATATATCACAGGTTTGTTGTGAGAGACAAATTAGATAATGAATAATAAAATGCTTAGCCCAGAACTATCATTTGACTAGTGCCATAGTTATACTGCATGTCTGTTTGAGTATTGTACGTATGTGTGTACTTTATACATAAAAAAGTAAGATTTTTTTGCACATTTACAAAAAGAAAAAAAAAACACATTTTGCCTCCTTAGGGATAGATAATGGATATTTTTTCTCCATCGAGGATGAATCATTTAAAACAATTATTGTTTTGCATGTTGATTGATTTAACAACAAATCATAATCTGATTTTTTTTTTCAGTAGATTTGGGTGCTCTGAAAGAATTAAACAGAGTACAATATTTACTTACTGGACAAAGGATGTAAAGGAGAGGGAAAAAGAAGAGTCAGAAGATGACTCTTGAGGGGTCTAGTAAGAGCAACTGAATCTATGATGGTGGCATTCACTGAGCTTAGAAAAACACATATGGGTGAAGATAATTTATTTCTTTTGAGTGCCTGGAAGACTTCTAATGGGTGACGCACTGTACGCAGCTGAATTTCTTTTGTCTAATGCTCAAGAAAGAAAAGTGAGTTGTGTACATAGACTTGAGTCATCAGCGTAAATAAATTTTAATTAAAGCTGTTGGAGTAGATGAAATAACCCCCAGGTGAAGGATTAGTGGGCAAATCACAATGTCAGGAGTTCGAGACCAGCCTGGCCAACATAGTGAAACCCCATCTCTACTAAAAATACAAAAAATTAGCTGGACGTAGTGGCGGGTGCCTGTAATCCCAGCTACTTGGGAGGCTGAGGCAGGAGAATTGCTTGAACCTGGGAGGTACAGGTTGCAGTGAGCCGAGATTGTGCCACTGCACTCCAGCCCAGGTGACTCTGTCCAAAAACAAAAAAAAAATTCACATTTCTGGAATGTTTAGGGAAAAGCCTTAAAAACAAAAAAACAAGAAATAAGAGGCTGAGGTGTCTAGAACTGAGCACAATAGTATGTTATCAATTGGTTATAATTTTTACCATAGCATTGACCCCTTCTGCCTTCATAAGGTGTGGGGCCTGGGGTGATCCTAGGCACCTCAAGCTGGTTTTCTCCAGCCTTAAGCAGTTTTGCCTGTTACCTCAATATGCTGAACAAAAGTCATTTTCTGTAGGTTCTGTGAGGTGGAAAAAAAAATTAAAAAGTGTTGAACTAGAGAAATAGAAAAACTAGAAACATAGAGAATGATTAATAGTGCCAAATTGTATTAAAGGTATAGTGATATGTCATTTGTGACCTTGGAGACGACAATATCAGTTGAACGATATGTGTGAAAGTTACATGTCATTGAAAGCTACATATCCAACAGCTTGAAGTAAGAATTTGGATATGGTAAATTTACACATATTAGTTAGGATTAAGAGGACTGACTATAAGTAAGTATAGATTAGGAGGACTGACTATAAGTACAAGTTGAGAAAAAAAAAGAAGGCATGTTTTAAACAAAATTGAAGGATTTATTTCTTTCCCAAATTATGATATTGGAGATATTCCAAGATGGGATGCCAGGTTACTGGAAATTCAGTCTTCTATCTTGTTGTTCCACCATCTGATATTTCCATTGCCAAAGTCATATCATTGTACATGATAGCTATTGGAACTCCAATCATTTTTTCCACATTCCACCCAGAAGGAAGGAAGGAGGGACCAGCAAAGAAATTACTGTCTCAATGGGAAGATATTACCAAGGAGTTGCACACACCATTTCCACTATACCCCATTGTCAAGAATGTATGTTTTATTTTTGGTGGCTCAGATCTGTATTAAGGAAGAAAATAATGGATACCAGGTGACAACTCTGCCACGGCAGATATTTTTTTTAAGAAGTTTTATTGTGAAAGAGAGCTGAAAACTATGCAAACAGCTGGATGAAAAGTGGAGAAGAAAGTGAAACTACTTGTTTTTGGAGATCAGAGAGAGATGAGCATGCTTAAATATTAAGATTGCTCCATTAGTGAGAAAGTTAGAAATATAGAAATGGAACACATTTGGAACTCTTTGCTTAGGTATTTGGAAATGAGGAAAAAATACATGCTTTTAAATGTGGTAAACTTGTAGTTACTTGTAGTTACTTGTATCATATTCATATGATAGTAGGAGTTAAAATCATGTGCTGAGATTGATGACAAGAATGGCAGGTTAAAGAATGTTTACATTCTCGGAGAAAAAGTTGTCCTTTTGTGTAATTCTACCTAAATCTTTTGACTTAAGAGATATAGAAAATTTTAAACACACATAAATGTAGGAGGAGTAGTATAATGAAACAATATTTACCCAATATCCTGCTTCAACAGTTATCAACTCATGGCCTAGGCTAGGCAACAAACGTGAAATCTTGTCTCTACCAAAACAAACAAACAAAAAATTAGCCAGGTTGGTAGCACATGCCTGTAGTCCCAGCTACTTAGGAGGCTGAGTGAGAGGATTGCATGAATCCTGGAGTTTGAGACTGCAGTGAGCCATGATCATGCCATTGCACTCCAGCATGGGCGGCAGAGACCCTGTCTTAAAACAAAACAAAGAACTCAATGGCCTGTCTTGCTTCATGTGTGCTCGCACAAATTTCACCCATTTCTCTCACCTCTTACATTATTTTTAGGTAAATTTCAGACATTATATAGTTTAGTTTTTACCTCTAAATTGAAGAACTAGTTTTCTTTCATTTTCTTTTTCTTTTTTTTTTTTTTTTTGAGACTGAGTCTAGCTCTGTCACCCAGGCTGGAATGCAATGGTGCAATCTCAGATCACTGCAACCTCTGATTCCGGGGATCAAGTGATTCTCCTGCCTCAGCTTCCCAAATAGCTGGGATTACAGGTGTGTGCCACCATGCCTAGGTAATTTTTGTACTTTTAGTAGAGACAAGGTTTTTCCATGTTGGTCAGACTAGTCTTGAACTCCTGACCTCAGGTGATCCACGTGCCTCAGCCTCCCAAAGTGCTGAGATTACAGGTGTTAGCCACCACACCTGGCAACAACTAGTTTTAAAAACACAACCACTGGCCATTTTCACAATTAAAAATAATTATTTAATGTCATCAAATATTAACTTGCTGTTCAAATATTCAATTATCTCAGAGAATGTCATAATGTTTAGTGTGTCTAAATTAGAATTAAGATCCATGCATTGAGATGGGTGACAACTTTATTTAGTTGTTTGTAATATATGTATCCCCCATCTCATATTTTTTATTGCAACTTATTTTGTAACAAAATTGTCTTTGTCCTGTGGCATTTCCCATACTGTAAATTTCTAATCTAAACTTGTCCGTTACATTCTTCCTTTTTGTTTTTTTAACGATTTTTTGTATTATTATGAACTCATATATTTAAACATATTTGATATGTTTAATGCATTACAGTTATTGTATTATTCATTAGGTTGTCCTAAATTTGCCCAGTGGGTTCCTCTTCAAATGTCTCCAGAGTTCTTTTCTCATAACATCAATCATCTTTGATAGACTTTTCTTGCTCTCTGTAGGACTATACATTTCAACCTTGGAATATGTCATCTCTTCAGGAATCCCTATTTTTTTTTTTTTTGTAGTGGAAAATAACATTTCAAAACATAATCAAGCTTTAGAGGCCATCCTGGGTAACACGGTGAAACCACGTCTCTACTAAAAGTACAAAAAATTAGCAGGACATGGTGGTGGGTGCCTGTAGTCCCAGCTACTCGGGAGGCTGAGGCAGGAGAATGGCGTGAACCTGGGAGGCGTAGCTCTCAGTGAGCCAATATCAAGACTCCCTCTCCAAAAAAAAAGGATTTAGAGATACTCATTTTTACTGGTTTGTCTTTGTTTCTAGACAGACAGACAGACAGATAAGAGAGAGAGAATATCATGAATTTACATACTTACAGTTGAAATCCAGGGCTACAGAATTTTTATTTGATTTTTTCTATCTATATCTATATTTTCTTTCTCTTAAACTGATATTAGTGGTTGTAAACAACAGAAATTATAGCATTATATGCTAATATCAAAATTGTAATTGGTAAGGAATCATGCATTTCTTTCGTTTTATGACTTTTATGTGTTCATCAATCTAGGGTATAGCCCAATAGGAATGTATAGTAAAAATATTCCGTTATAAGTCTTGTAATAGTTGTTCTTGGTATGGTTATATCAGCAACTGAATATAAATTTAGTTTCAGTTTTGTTTCCAATGTTTTGGAGCATCTTTACTTTTTTATATTAATAGTTATGTATATATTTAATATATATTAATATATACTTTGTACTTTATTTTTTAAATGCAAATTTTAAAACATAAAGGTGGCATAGGTTCATATTTTCCCCTGTTGCTTCTTTCACTTAACAGTACATCCTAGAGATCACTAGCTTATTAGAATATAGAATAGTCGTTTTTCTTAATAGCTGCCTACACCCCACTGTGGAGATGTACTAGTCTCTTAAGTCTTTTGTGGTTACAAATAGCTCTGCAATGAATAGGCTTATGCATACATTTTTTCACATTTTTCCCAGTGTATCCTTGGGATGAATTTCTGAAAGTGAGATTACTAGATTAACAATTAAGTGTATACATAATTTTGCTAATGGCCAAATTTCCTGACTTAGGTGTGTACCGCTTTATATTTCTATTAGCAAAGTATGAGAGAGTCTGTTTTTCCAAAACTTTGTCATTAGAATTTGTTGTCAGACTTCGGGATGTTTCAAATATTCTTAAATATTCTTCAAATATTTTTACCAACATAATAGGTAAAAACAATTATATCTCAGTGTACCTTCTTATTATGATGATGTTAAGCATCTTTTCATATGGTTATAAGCCCTTTTCAGTGAACAACTTATTTCTCTAGCCAATTTTATAGACGTTCTGTAATACTTTGAGAAATTGCTTATATGTTAGGTATACTAATATTACCAGAAAGGGCCCCGATACAAACCCAAAAACAGGGTTATTGGATCATGTGCAAGAATTCAGGGCAAGTCCACAGTGCAAAGTGAAAGTAAGTTTATTAAGAAAGTAAAGAAATAAAGAAAGGCTACCCCACAGGCAAAGCAGCCCTGAGGGCTGCTGGTGGTCCATTTTTATGGTTATTTCTTGATTATATGCTGAATAAAGGGTGTATTATTCATGAGTTTTCTGGGAAAGGGGTGGCCAGTTCCCTGAACTGAGGGTTCCTCCCATTTTAGACCATATGGGGTAACTTCCTGACGTTGCCATGGCATTTGTAAACTGTGATGGTGCTGGTGAGAGTGTAGCAGTGAGGGCTACCAGAGATCACTCTCATCGCCATCTTGGTTTTGGTGTGTTTTAGCCGGCTTCTTTAATACAACCTGTTTAATCAACAAGGTCTTTGTGACCTTCATCTTGTGCAGACCTCCTGTCTCATCCTGTGACTTAGAATGCCTAACTGAGAATGCAGCCCAGCGGGTCTCAGCCTTATTTTGCCCAGCCCCTATTCAAGATGGAATTGCTTTGATTCAAACGCCTCTGACACTAACATTGTTTTTTATATATATAACAGATCAAAGGATATATATATGTATATATATATTTCCATGATAATCACCTGTGAAACTGTCAAACTTGAGGAAAATGGTGCTTTACAAGTGATGTATTAGGAAACTTATTTTTATATTGTCTAAAGAAAAATAATTGTATTTCAAATAACACACAAAAAAACTCATAAGGAAACATTGAAAAATATTTAAAAATTGAAGTCACCAAATTGCTAATATTTTTTTCAAAGAATTAGCAAACGCTTTAAAATACAAGTTGTCACTAATAGCGTAGAGCAGTCAACAATGTCGTAATTTCTGGATTAAGTTTTTTCAGATTATCTTTGTTAAACCAAAATTAAATAATGTGAAATTATAATTTATGGAAAATGCTGTCATGGACCACAGCTTACGTGGATGTCATTTTTGTTTGGCTTAATTTTTTCATGATTGATTTCAGGGTTTAAAATTTGGCAGAACTGTTAGCTTTTTGGGGGGAGTAAAAGGATATACCAGGCTTAAAAAATGGCTCAGTGGTATCGGGTTTATAAACTCGACTTCAGTAAGTTTTGAAAATCCGATGTTTGACTATAGAAATTATTGCTTTATGATCATGGAATAATTGGTAATTGTGGAGGAAAAATATGGAGATAAGTTCCAAAAGGAAGGGCAAGATTTTTATACTTGTGTTTATGCTTATATAATACTATGTGAAAACTCAACTATGAAATAGTAGAGACACATTTTGTTTGCCTTTTGAGAGATTAAAACAAAGTTATGAGACATTGAATGCCTTGCCCAGAGTGATTAACATGCAGGAGGAACTGGAACTCTGACCTTATCTGCAAATGTATAGCACTATTAAAATTAATATTTTCTGATATACAGGTTAGGCTGAAATAATCAAAAGTCATACAAATTCTCATGCATTTATTATCTGAGATACACATATACCTACTCCCAAAAGATTCTGCATTAGAATACAGGTACACAATATTTCACTTGTAATTCCAAAATTCATAATTTCTGAAACCAAGGTTTTAAGTAAGTTTGGCACTAAAATGTGTTTGGATATTGAAACTGATCCAAACTACCTGAAATGATTAGTATCCTTTACTTATCCTATTTATTGGGAACATATATGTTTTACTGCAGAACCGTTAATTTCTCTGCTCCTTCAAACCCTACTGTGGATGCTACATATTATGCGTTACATGCTCAATAATATTTTCTAAATCTGAAAAATTTAGTTCTGAAACACATCGAGCTCCAAGGGATTGGGAGGTGAAATATGAGGACCCATATGCTTTGGGGAAACAGCTAAAGTGACAATCTACAAATTCCACTTGCTTTTTATTAATTTTTTGTAACTTTCGTCAATATAATTTTTAAAATATATTCACCTCCAAGTTGAACAAGCCGTGTGTTCTTTGACAAGTCACATCTCTCTGAACTTACTGTCCACCATCAAATGAAGATAATAAAGTATTTCCCAGGGGTATGATGTGTTAGTTATAATTATCAAATAATAGAATGCAAGTGAAAAGATTTTTTAACCTATAAACTCTATTGCAAATGTGAATAATTTTTTTCTGTTAATAACTAGCATTATTCCTCAATAATTTGTTTAGACTGACTCTCACACTCACAAAAATTTCTCTTTTTTATCTATTGACGGATTTTATGATTAGCCCGTAAAATGGTATTTTTAGTAGTATATATTGGCAAGTAAATCTTCCTGATGTGACTGCTGATAATAGGTACTAGCTGATTTTGACGTGTATTGTTATAAATTTCATACTGTTAGTAAAAGATGAAAAGCCAAGGGAAGAATAAAAAGAAATCCTGTTAAATAACCCAAGACAACTAACAGTGTCTAGACTTGTCCTTTATTATATCCAAGAGAAATTCTTATTTTTTGTCAAGTAAATTATAATTTGCCTAAAATAATAAATAGAGTAACCAAGAACTCTTTTATAGCTAACATGGTGACTTAGTTTTTAGTCATTGTCTTTCTTATGCAAAAGACATAAGCAAACTTAACAAGAAAGAATTGTTATTGTTATTCAAACTATGATAGATTTAACAGCAGTAGTAATAGTAGTGGTGATGGTGGTAGTAGTAATAATAAGACCATCATCTCTTTTCAGCTCATAAGTTTTCATATTTTTTAACGAATAAATCAAATATTTTTCTCTAGTACAGATTTCTTCACAGATTTATCCTAAAACATATTGCCAACTGGGGAAAAGGAACTATGGCTAGTTATTTCTTTTATAATTTTTTGCAACATTTAATAATTGGAAGGAATTATACAAGTGTTTGAGATCACACTAATGACTTCACTAAAAATTTACTATTTCAGAAGGAATTGGCACTGGATTTTTATTGTTTTTTGAGATATATCATTTAGCTTTTCCTAATATAAATGAGTGTGTGTGTATTTTCCCCAGAAAATTAATTATATTCTGTATACTTCTATATTTCCAGAACTCTCAGGGTTGGCCCTCAAAAACACAAGAATGAATACATGGGGTTTGATTTATGTTAATCTCATTCTGTTCATAGAACTTTATTAGGAGTAAACAAACTAATTTTTTCTTAATAGATTAATCAATAAAGCATTCAAAAAGGATAATTGATGAGTTAATGATAGGTAGTAAATGAAAATATTTGAGTAATAAATTGTTCCTATCTCCTTAAATTAAAATATAAAGTTTTACTTTATAGAGTTGTATCATATCCTTCCTAGAGCATTAATTTTTCAATGACACCAATATTTTGCATAATTTCTCACCATACTTAATTGCACTTATACGTATATTTAATCTTTACAACTGGAAATTCAAGTGCTGTGTTTTGGTACATGTGTAGGAAAAATGAGGCCAATTTGAATCAAATAAAATTTTTTTGCTATTGAAATAAGTTAGTTGGTTGAGTGAAATTATGGGTTGTTTATTATGGGTTGAGTGGTTGAGTATAAATAGTCAACAAAAGAACAAAGAAAGAGCTTTCTAAATGCTCTAAAACAACAGGGAGAAACTTCTGATTTTGACCATCATTTATGCTCTCAACTGAAATAATACAAAAAATGTGAAACAATATTGTGCAGACTTTGGACAAAGGAAGCGTATCACTTTGTTCCCCAGGGAAAGGGAAATAGATGAATTAATTCCTTTATAAATCAAGGACTAGGATGCAAAATAAGAAAATATGACCCATAACCAGTAGAAAAATAAATCAACAGAAACAGATTCGGAAAACACAGATCTTAAAATAGTTATAATATATTCTATATGTTCAAGGTGGCAGAGGAAAACAAGAACATGATAAGGAAATAAACTGAAGATAGAAGAGACCAAATTGAACATTCTAAAAATGCATAATGCAGTATTCCAAGTTAAATACTGGATGGGGGTAGCATCAGAATAGCTACCACAGAAAAAAATATCAATGTGCATAAAGCCATAGCAATAGACTATCTGAAATACAGTATAGAGAGAAGGAGGGAAAATAAAACTTTGAAGAACACGTAGAATGTTAGTTACCAGTGGGACAATATCAACTAATGTAACATGCATGTAACTGGACTCCAAAAAGGAGAGAAGAGAATGGATATTTGAAGTAACAATGTCCAAAATTTTTTCAGATTCGATGAGAACTCTACCTAAAATTTAAGAAATTCATTGAAACCCAAGCAATATAAATATTTAAAAATATAAATACTAATAAATACATATTAATAAGTAATGCCAAGAAACAATATACAAAACGGCTGAAAATGTTTCAAAAGGGCTAGAGGAAAAAACCACTTTATTAATGAGGAATATAGGTAAAATGTAAACAGACTTCTTGTTAGAAACTTTACAAAACAAAAAATTAGAAAGGCATCTTGAGAGTAGTAAAACAATAGTCCACCTATAACATTATATATAATATAGATACCTTTCTAAAATGAAGGCAAATAATATTTTTAGACAAACAAATGCTGAATTTGTTTATACTACAAAAAATGATAAAAGGCATTCCCAAAACAGAAGAAAAATGATGCCAGGTGGAATAATGGATCTAGATCAAATAAATAGTAAATGTATAGGTAAACATGAAAGCTATGTTTTTATTTTGTTAAAAGATAATTTACTGTTGAAAGCAAGTTTATAACATGTGGTTTTTAGTACATATAAAGGCAAAAATGTCTGGCTATAATAATTCCAATAACAGGAAAGGAAAAACTGACATATAATGTAGTAAGGTTGTTCTACTACATATGAAATGGTATTATATTATTTCAGAGTAGAGAGTAATAACTTAAAGCTGTATATTATAAACTCTATAGCATGAGAAATAATAGCACACTAGTTTTGCTAAATAAAGCAACCATCCTTTTTTGTTTATGTGTTGTACATGGCCTCTTTCAATCTACAATGTAAGAATTTAGTAGATGCAACAGTTATCATATGGTCTGCAAAGCTTAAAATATTTACTATCTGGCTCTTTACAGAACAAAAGTTTACCAACCTATGACCTAGAGGAACTACAAAATAACTAAACCAAAATGATATAACTAATAGCCAATAGTGCAAATAAAATGGAATGATTAAAAGAAGAATTTTTTTAAAAACTCACTTCAAAGAAGGAAGAGATATTAAAACAATAAGAAAACACAGCTAGCAAAATGAAACATCTAAACCCTAATATATTAACAATTATATTAAATATAAAGGGACCACACAGTTCAGTTTTCTTTAATGCCACCTGATGACTACACCGCAGAGGTCATCAGGTGGCATTAAACAAAGCAAAATGCCCTATGTGTTGTCTAAAAGAAACCCATTTAAATTAAAAACAAAACTGGTTAAAAGGAAAAATATATTTTTAAATTTTTTAATTTTTGTGAGTACATACTTGGTGTATATATTTACGTGGTACATGAGGTATTTTGATAAAGGCAAATAATGCATAATAATCACATCAGGGTTAATAAGGTTTCTATCACCTCAAGCATGTATTATTTCTTTGTGTTATAACCAATCCACTTATACTCTTTTAGTTATTTTTAAATGCACAATAAATTATTATTGACTGTAGTCACTATGTTTTGCTATCAAATACTAGGTCTTATTTATTCTATCTAATTATATTTTTGTACCCAATAACTATCCCCTTTCTCCCATCCCCACTACCATTCCCAGCCTCTGGTAACCATCATTTTACTCTCTGTCTCCATGAGTTCAGTTGTTCTAATGTTTAGCTCCCACAAATAAATGAGGACATGTGAAGTTTTTATTTCCGTTCCTGGCTTATTTCACCTAACATAATGACCTCCAGTTCCATCACATTGTTTCAAATTACACTATTTCATTCTTTTTTCAGCTCAGAAAAATAAACAAACAAAAAACACACTGCTGAACACACTTTGGAAGGGCTAGAGGAAAAAAGCACCTTATGAATGAGGATTAAATGTAAAATGACAACAGACTTCTTCCTAGAAACTGCAAATCAAAAATAGAAAGGCGTCTTTACTGCATTGTAGATATGTATCATATTTTCTTTATCCATCCATCTCTTGATGGAACCTAGGTTGCTTCCAAATCTTGGCTATTGTGAATACAGCTGCAATAAATATGGGAGTGCAGATATCCTTTCTTTTGTGTATATACCTAGCAGTGAGAATGCTGGATCATACGGTAGTTATGTTTTTAGTTTTTTGAGGAAGTTCTCAACTGTTCTCTTCATAGTTGTTGTACTAATTTACGTTCCCACCAACAGTGTACAAGGGTTCCCTTTACTCCATATCCTCGTCAGGATTTGTCATTGTCTGTATTTTGGATGAAAGCATTTAATTGGCATGAGATGATATATCATTGTAGTTTTGATTTGTCTTTCTCTGATGATCAGTGATGTTGAGGAACTTTACATATACCTGTTTTTCATTTATATGTCTTCTTTTCACCAATGTCTATTCATCTCTTTTGCCCATTTTTAAATTGAATACTAGATTATTTCACATAAAGTTGTTTGAGCTCCTTACATATTCTGGTTATTAATCACTTGTCAGATACACAGTTTGCAGATAGTTTCTCCCATATTGTGGGTTATAACTTCACTTTGTTGATTGTTTCCTTTGCTGTGAATAAGCTTTTTAACTTGATGTGATCCCATTTGTCAATTTTTGCATTGGTTGTCTGTGCTTCTGGGGTATTAAAAAGTCATTACCCAGTCCAACGTCCTGAAGAGTTTTCCCAATGTTTTCTCTTAGTACTTTCATAGTTAGTAGTCTTAAATTTAACTCTTGAATTTTGATTTATTTTTGTAAATGGTGAGAGGTAATGGTCTAGCTTCATTCTTCCACATATAAATATCCAGTGTTCCTAGTATCATTTATTGAAATTCCTTTCCCCAATGTATGTTCTTGGCACCTTTGTGGAAAATGAATTCACTGTTGATATCTGGTTTTGTTTCTGGGTTCTCTAATCTGTTCCATTGGTCTATGTGTCTGTACCATGCTGTACCATGCCAGTACCATGGTTCATGTTGTGTTTTTATGCCAGTACCATGCTGTTTTAGTTACTATAGCTCTGTAGTATAATATGAAGTCAGGTAATGTGATTCTGCCAGTTTTGTTGTTTTTTGCTCAAGGTGGCTATACTGGGTCTTTGTGGTACCACATACATTTTAGAATGCTTTTTTTTTTTATTTGTGTGAAGAATATCATTGGTATTTTGATAGGGATTACATTGAATCTGTAGATTGCTTTGGATAGTATGGGCATTTTAACAATATGTGAACATGAAATATCTGTGAATATGAAATATCATTCTAATTTTTTTTGTCCTCTTCAATTTCTTTCATCAATGTTTTTAGTTTACATTGTAAAGCTTTTTCACTTCTTTAAGTTAGTTCCTAGGTATTTAATTTTATTTGTGGCTATTGTAAATGGGATTACCTTCTTGATTTTATCAGATTGTTCACTGCTGCATATAAAAATACTACTTTTTTTTTTTTTTTTTTTGAGACAGAGTCTCACTCTTGTCATCTAGGCTGGAGTGCAGTGGCATGATGTCAGCTCACAGTAACCTTCACCTCCTGGGTTCAAGTGATTCTCCTGCCTCAGCCTCCTGAGTAACTGGAATTACAGGCATGCACCACCAGGCCCAGCTACTTTTTGTACTTTTAGTAGAGACAGGGTTTCACTATGTTGGCCAGGCTAGTCTCAAACTCCTGACCTCAGGTGATCCTCCCACCTTGGCCTCCCAAAGCTCTGGGACTACAGGTGTGAGCCACCATATCTGGCCACTGACTTTTGTATGTTGATTTTGTACCCTGCAACTTTACTGAATTTGTTTATCAGTTCTAATACTCTTGGTGGAATTCTTAGGTTTTTCCAAATAGAAGAGCATATCGTCTGCAAACAAGCATAATTTGATTCCTTCTTTTCCAGTTTGAATGCCCTTTCTTTCTTTCTCTCTCTCTTGCCTGTCTATTCTGTATAGAACTTCCAGCATTACGTTGAATGATGTCATTGAAAGTGGGCATCCTTAACATGTTCCAGATCTTAGCGGATAGGCTTTCGGTTTGTCCCCACTCATTATGATACCAACTGTGCATCTGTTGTTTATGGTTTTGTTGTGTGGAGGTTTGTTCCTCCTATACCCAATTTTTTTAGATTTTTTTTATCATGAAAGGATTTTGAATTTTTCCAAATCCTTTTTTTTAGCACCAATTGAAATGATCATTTGGTTTTTGTCCTTCATTCTGTTGATAGGATTGATTGATTTGCACATGTTGAACCATCCCTGCATCCCTGGGATAAATCCAACTTGGTCATGATGAATAATCTTTCTAATGTGCTGTTGAATTCAGTCTGCTAATATTGTGTTGAGGATTTTCGCATCAATGTTCATCAGAGATATTGGCCTGTAGTTTTGTTTGTTTGTTTCTTTGTTGGTATATCTTTATTTGGTTTTTGTATCAGGATAATACTGGCCTCTTAGAAAGACTTTGGAAGTATTCCCTCCTCTTCTATTTTCTGGAATAGGTTGAGTAGGATTCTTATTAGTCCTTCTTTTGATGTTTGGTAAAAATCAGGAGTGTAGCCATAGGGTCTGAGGCTTTTCTTTGCTGGGACATTTCTTATTATGGCTTTCATGTCATTATTTGTTATTGGTCTGTTTAGGTTTTGGATTTCTTCATGTTTCAATCTTGGTAGGTTTTGTGTGTCTAGGAGTTTATCAATTTCTTCCAGGCTCCTATTCATTGTCACATAGTTGTTCATAGTGGCATAGCCTCTAAATGATCCTTTGTATTTCTGCAGTATCAGTTGTAATGTTTTGTTTTTATCTCTTATTTTATTTTTATGGGCCTTTCCTCTTTTTTTCTTAGTCGGATAAAAGTTTGTCAATTTTGTTTATCTTATCAAAAAACAACTTTTTCTTTTGTTGATCTTTTGTATTTTTTTCTTCATTTCAATGTCATTTATTTCTGCTCATATCTTTATTGTTTCTTTTTTTCTTCTATTTTTGGTTTAGCTTGCTCTTGCCTTTCTAGTGCTTTAAGATGCATCATAGGGTTTTTTATTTGAAGTTTTTCTATTTTTCTGATGTAGGCACTTTTAGCTATAAATTTTCCTGTAAGTACTGCTTTCATTGTACCCCATAGATTTTGGTATGTTGTGTTTCCATTATTTTTTGTTTTGAGAAATTTTTCAATTTCCTTCTTAATATCTTCATTGACCCATCGGTCATTCAAGATTATATTGTTTAATTTCCATGTGTTTGTATAGTCTTCATAGTTCTCTTCTTGATTTGTAGTTTTATTCCATTGTGGTCAGAGAATACACTTGCTATAATATCATTTTTTAAATAAATTATTGTCTTGTTTTGTGGCCTAACATCCGGCCTGTCCTTGAGAATGATCCATATACTAAGGAGAAGAATGCATATTGTGTAACCATTGGATGAAATGTAATATGGATTTTGGCTGTGCCCCCACCCAGATCTCATCTTGAATTGTAGTTTCCATAATCCCTACCTGTTGTGGGAGGGACCTGGTGGGAGGTAATTGAATCATGGGGTGGTTACTTCTATGCTGTTCTTATGATAGTGAGTTCTCACAAGATCTGATGGTTTTATAAGGGGCTTTTCTGCCTTTTGCTCAGCACTTCTCCTTCATGCCATCATGTGAAGAAGGATATGTTTGCTTCCCCTTCTTCCATGATTGTAAGTTTCCTGAGGCCTCTCTAGCCATGTGGAACTGTGAGTCAATTTCTCTTTATAAATTACCCAGTCTCAGGCAGTTCTTCATAGCAGTGTGAGAGCCGACTAATACAAAATGTTTTGCCAATATCTCAATAGATATTTGGTCTATAGCAAGGATTAAGTCTGACATTTCCTTGCTGATTTTCTGCCTGGATGATCTGTTTCACATTGAAAGAGGGCTGTTGAAGTCTCCAGTTATTATTGTATAGGAGTCTATCTCTCTCTTTAGTTCTTACAATATTTGCTTTGTATATCTGGGTAATCCAGTGTTGGTTGTATGTATATTTTCAATTGTTACATCCTTTTTCTAAATTTACCCCTTTATCATTATATATTGACCTTTGTCTCTTTTTATAGTTTTTGCCTTGAAATCCATTTTATCTGATGTAAAAACAGTTACTCCTAGTCTTTTTTGGTTTCTATTGGCATGAAATGTCTTTTTCCATACTTTTGTTCAGTCTATGTGTGTCTTTACAGGGGAAGTGTGTTTCTTGTAGGCAAGAGATCATTACGTCTTGTTTTTCTAATTCTTTCAGGTGCTCTTGTATTTTGATTGGGAGGGTTTAGTCCATTTACATTCAATGTTTTCATTGATAAGTAACAACTTACTCCTGACATTTTGTTGTTGTTGTTGTTGTTGTTGTTTTTGCTGGTTGTTTTGGGGTCTTCTCTTCCTTCTTTCCTTCCTTCTCATCTTCCTGTTAGTGAAGGTGATTTTCTCTGGTGGTATACTTTAATTTCCTCCTTTTTATTTATTGTGTATCTGTTGTATGTTTTTTGATTTGCGATACCATGAGGCTGGCAAAATATCTTACAATCCATTTTATTAAACTGATGACAACATAACACTGATTGTATAAACAAACAAGCAAGTAAAGAGAAAACTAACCAAAACTCTACACTTTAACTTTATTCTCCACTTTTTAACTTTTTGTTGTTTGTATTTATATCTTATTATACTATGTCCTGAAAACTGGAAAAATTGTAGTTATTATTTTTGATCAGTTTATCTTTCAGTCTTTCTACTAAAAATGCAAGTAATTTACACACCACTATTACAATAATATTTTTTTGTGTGTGTATTTACTGTTACCAGTGAGTTTTGTACCTTCAGATGATTTGTTATTGTTTTAACATCCTTTTCTTTGAGACTGAAGAACTCTCTTTAGCATTTCTTATAGGCAGGTCTGGTGTTGATGAAATCTCTCAGATTTGTCTGACTGGGAAAGTCTTTATTTCTCCTTTATGTTTAAAGAATATTTTCAATGGGTTGAAAATACAAGGATAAAAGGATACAAGTATTATTCCTATTCTAGGATACAAGTATTTTTCCTTCAGCACTTTAAATGCATCATGCCACTGTCTCCTGGCCTGTAAGGTTTTCACTGAGAAGTCCGCTCCCAGATATATTAGAGCACCATTGTGTGTTGTTTCTTTTCTCTTGCTACTTTTCAGATCCTTTTCTTTATTCTTGATCTTTGGTAGTCTGATTATTAAATGTCTTAAAGTAGTCTTATTTTGATTAATCTGCTTGATGTTCTATTACCATCTTGTATTTATATATTGATGTACTTCTCTAGGCTTGAGAACTTCTCTGTTTACCATGTTGCATCAACTTTCTAACCCTATCTTTCAACCTCCTCTTTAAAGCCAGTAGCTCTTAGATTTGCCCTTTTGGTGCCATTTTCTAGATTCTGTAGGCATGCTTCCTTTTTTAAAATTGTACTTTCTTTTTTCTCCTCTGACTGTGTACTTTCAAATAGCCAGCTTTCAAGCTCACTAATTTCTTCTGTTAAGAGACTGATGCATTCTTCATTATGACAGTTGCACTTTTCAACTCTAGAATTTTTGCTTGCTTCTTTTTAATTAGTTCAACCTCTTTGTCAGATTTTTTGTTAGGATTCTGAATTCCTTCTCTGTGTTGTCTTGAATTTCGTTGAGTTTCTTCAAAACAGCTATGTTGAATAATCCATCTAAACAATCACATATCTGTCTCTCCATAATTGGTCACTGATTCCTTATTTTGTTTGGTGAGGACATGTTTTCCAAGATAGTCTTGATGCTTTTGGATGTTCGTCAGTGTCTGGGTATTGAAGAGTTAGGTATTTATTGTATTCTTTGCAATCTGGGCTTGTGTGTACCCATCTTTCTTGGAAGGCTTTTCAGGTGTTCAGACTTGGGCTTTGTTATTTTTTGGTTTTGCTTTGGCTTTTTTAGAGAAAGGGTCTTGCTATGTTGCCCAGGCTGGTCTCAAAACCCCGGGCTCAAGCAATCCTCCTACCTCGGCTTCCCAAAGTTCTGGGATTACAGGCATGAGCCACCACACCCTGCCTGAGACTTGGACTTTGTGTTTAAAGTTTTTGGCCACTGCAGCCATATCTACTTAGGGGGCACCCCAAGCCCTGTAATGCTGTGGCTCTTATAGACTTGTAAAAGTATTACGTTGTTGGTATTGCATAAGATCTTGAAGAATTCTCTGGATTACCAGGCAGAGACTCTTGTTCTTTTTCTTTAATTTCTCCCAAACAGAGTCTCTCTCTGTGCTGAGCTGCCTGGAGCTGGGGGAGGGATAACACAAGCACCCCTCTGGCCACCACAACTGGGACTGCAATGGGTCAGACCTGAAGCCAACACACTATGTGGCCTTGCCCAAGGCTTGTGGTAACCACTGCCTGGCTACTACCTATGCTAGCTGAAAGCCCTAGAGCTCTACAATCAGAAGGTGGCAAAGCCAGCCCATCTGTTTTCCTCCCTTCAGGGTGGTAAGTTCCCTGCTTATTCTGGGCAAGTCCAGAGATGCCATTCAGGAGCCAGGGCCTAGAGTCAGAAACTTTAGGACTCTAACTGTTTCCCTATCCTACTGCAGCTGACTCGGCACCAAAACCACAGACAAAGTCCATCCCTGTCCTCCCTCCCCTTCCTATAAGCAAAGAAATCTCTCCCTGTGGCCACCACCACTCCAGGCCAATGTTGGGTACTACCTGGCTACTGTCAATGTTCATTCAAGGCCCACATGCTCTTCAGTCAGATTTTGGTGAATGTTGCCAGGCATGAAACTCTCTCCTCAGGACAGTAGGCACCCCTTTGGCCCAGGGAAGGTCCAGAAATGCTGACCAAGAGCCCAGGCCTAGGATTGGGGACTCTAAAAGCCCACTTGGTGCTCTGTACCGCTGTGACCAAGCTGGTACCTGGGACTGCAAGACAAAGTCCCCTTTACTCTTCCCTCTCTTTTTCTCTAGCACCACCACAGCTGGGAATGTTCTGGGTCATACCTGATGCCAGCACATCTCTGAGTCTCACTCAAGGCCCACAGCAAGTACTGCCTGGGTATCACAGCTGATTATTCAGGGCCCAAGGGCTCTTTAGTTGGCAGGTAATGAATGCTGCCAGGACTGAATCCTTCTGTTTAAAGAAGCAGGTTCCCTTCTGGCCGAGGGTATGTCTAGAAATGTCATCTGGGAGCTAGAGCCTAGAATGGGGGCCACGGGACTTTGCCTGGTGCCCTATCGTACTATGGCTGAGCTGGTATCCAAGTTGCAGCACAAAGTCCTCTTTACTCTTTCCTCCCCTCAAGCAGAAGGGAGAAGCCTCTCTTGGAGCTGTGAGCTGCATTGCCTGGGTTTGGGGAGGGGTGGCACAAGCACTCCCTTGGCCATCCCAGCTGGTATCTCACTGGGTCATGTGCCTCATCAAGTCCATTGTCTTTGATTCCAACATAGCTCCAGGACTTCCCCAGGAATTTCAGTCCTTATGGCCTAGACATCCTTTCAAGTTTATTTAGAACTCCAGAGCACTTTAGCCCACAGTGACAAGGCTTGCCAGAATTCAGGTTCTGACTGCTGGAATAGGCAGTTCTTCTCCGGCTAGAGCTTGTCTAAGTGTTCCCTCTGTGGGCACCGGCTGAGTTCTGCCCAGTGTTGCTTACCACTGTTCCAGGGCAGCACTGAGTTCCAATGCAGTCTCACAGTCACTGTGTTCTCCATTTCCCCCAGTGCACAGACTCCCTGCACCATGCGGCCACTGCCAAAAGATAGGGGAGGGTTGGTGTTGGAAACTCAAGACAGTCTTTCCTACTCTCCTTAGTGCCCCTTTCAATGACATAAAGTTAAAAACAGATGCTGTAATTGCTCATCTCATCTTTGGTTTTTATGAAGGTGTTATTTTCGTGTGGATAGTTGTTCAGTTTGGTGTTCTTGCAAAAAGTATGATCAATGGAAGCTTCCATTTGGTCATCTTGCTTCACCTCCTCTGTGGAAAAACACTTCTTAAAAATGTTTTTCATGCAATGAAAAAAAGAAAGCTAGAGTGGCTGTATTAGTATCAAAGTAGATCCATGCAATAACATGGATTCAACACAAAAACATAGCTAAGAGAAAAATAGAAACACATTTTATTACTCCTAGAAAACTGCTTTTTGAAATCAGTGATTGCTAGAAGTTGGGATTGAGAGGAGAAAATTGACTACAAAGGGGCATGAGAGATCTGTTTGGCATTATGAAAATGTTTGACATCATAATTATGGTAGTAGTTGCCACACTATGCATTTGTCAAAACTCACTGAATGTGCACTTGGGATGAGTTAATTTCTTATTTTGTTTTTACCCAATGTATCTATGTGGTAATCAAAACAATGATGGCGATCCTAAAATAACTTCAATGATATGTTTAAAGTTATATAGGAAGTTTACAGTATCTTATAGTAAACCTATAAGTAAAGATTCTTGACACTTATTCTGAAGATCTGTATTATACAGTATGAAGCTATTCTAAGAAAATTGCTAAAAGGGTCTGTGAAGGCAAAAACTTTGCCTGTCTTGTTCATTGCTGTGTCCTCAGAATCAAGTGGGTGGATCACGAGGTCGGGAGATAGAGACCATGGTGAAACCCCGTCTCTACTAAAAATACAAAAAATTAGCCAGGCGCGGTAGCGGGCACCTGTAGTCCCAGCTACTCGGAGAGGCTGAGGCAAGAGAATGGCGTGAACCCAGGAGACGGAGCTTGCAGTGAGCCGAGATTGCGCCACTGCACTCCAGCCTGGGCGACACAGCAAGACTCCGTCTCAAAAAAAAAAAAAAAAGAGTTATCTGTGATTCAAATAATCATGCTGTTATCATTACTGAATGACTTAACTGAAGACAAAAATAATGAATTTCATGTGATAAATTACAATTATCAACTAATCATAAAAATGTTCTGTAAGTCAAATGAAAGTACTGCAGGATAGCTGCAAAATTGGAAAGCTTGATATGTACTTATTTTTAGATTTTTTAAGTATATGTTTAATATTGTTTTCTTCAATCCTCAGCTATTACTTCAGTAGTAGTAACTTTAAATTTAAATCAGTGGGGCCAATTATTAAAATAAAATTATATAATAAATATGTTGTTTGTGTTTCCAAAATCTTTTAGGCTTTCTGTAATGTCTTGATTTTACACTTTCAGATTACCAATTAGATTCATCACTAAATTTTGAAGTACTTCACCTGAACACATATAAAACTTTTTAGTTGACATGCAATGAATATTCTATTTAAATATAAATGTACACTATGTTCCTTACTATGAAGACAATCTGTATAGTTTTGTCCCACATTCTTTAATATAAAATAGCTGTAATCATAGTATTTTGAAAGAAACTAGCGTTTATTGAGAGCTTCCATTCACCAGGGCACCCAGTAGCCTTGAAGATTATGGTGGGGTAAGGGATGTGGAACAATGGAGAAAGCATCTTGACAGAACAAAACAGGACTTTGCACCATTGAAGAAATCATATATATTTAGACTAATTGTTCATGTTTGCTTTCTTTTGAATCTTTATCATGTTAAAAATATTGCAAGGTGGTTTTGGTTTTTCAATATTTATGAAACGTAACATAGGTTTTTAAAAGAAAATGTGTGTTTTCTTTTAAACACGAGTAGGATAGTGACATAGATTTTTAAGAAATATTGAATACTCTATTTTGAAGGAAAATTGAGTATCAAGTAACTAATTTTATTTGCAGGAAGCTAGTAAGTGATGGAGTGGCTCATGGCAGGTTAAAATGTAGCTTGTTCTGAAAATCTTTCTACTCGTTTTCCTCATAGTTTCATATAATCTTGAATACACTGAATATTCATATGGAGATAAATTAAGAGAGTTCAAATATTTTTAATAATTTTATCTTGTATATTATAAAATGATTAAAAATCTTTGAATGATAATAAAAGTAATTTTAAATAGCAGTCCATTAAATGGAATTATTATTATTTAATTCTTATCTCTAAGCACCTTTCACACCCTCCACATATACTGGTCAGTTCAGTAACAATAGACGAAATAGTTGTACTCATAAACATAATTTGGCACTAAACTGGAATACATGAGCAAATTGAGTCAGCACTGTAAAACTAGCCAGTTTTATAAGTGGATAACACATAATGTGTATATAAGTTCAGGTGAAGGAAAATGAAATCATCACTAGATTATGCTATTACCAACTACGTAGAAGAAGTAAGTACTATATGACTGAGTTTATCTTCCCTGATAAGGTATTTCTTGTACTAACTGAAAAAAAAAAAAACCAAAAACCCTCTTTCTCGTATAGCACCAATTTCTTTTACTTATTTTCTCCCATTGGCATTCAAACATACTGTGGTATCTCCCAGCTTAAAATTCTCTCTCTCCTTCTCTAAGTCTCTTTCTCTGTCTTCCTTTCTCTCTCTCTCTCCTCTTTCTGTCTCCCACATCATTTCTATCTCTCTTCCTCACCCTTTTTACTAATTTATTCCATTTCTATTGTTCTCATGCTACCAATATCTCTCACATGGGTTTCTGTTTCACAATGACCACCTAATAGTCCTGAGTTTAAACTTGCCCCACACAAAGTTAATTTCCCACAAAGCAATCAAAGTTATATATTTAATGTAAAATTGTTTCATACCACCAGCCTTCCCCTCGACCCTTAAAAGCTTTCAATGTTTTCTCATTGCACTTTGAATAAAATTCAAACTGCTGACCAAGGGTAAAGCCCTTCAAGAATCTGGTCCCAGCTTGCCTGTTCAACATCATCTCAAATTAATCTTCTCCTCTCTCACTTTAGTCCATTCCCTGGTGCCTACTTTCTGCAAATTAAACCAAATCATCTCTTGCTATGCCATTTGCCCTTCTATCTGTTCAAAACACTCTTTCTCTATTTATGCATGCCCACACCTTCATATAGCAATACATATATAATTGTTTTTTATAATTTGCTACTTGATTTTGCCTGCTACTATAATAATACATAACCTTTATGTTGCACTTGATAGCAATAAGATACTAAGTACAAGAACTATAAATCAATTTGAACATATTAATTTGAAATCATATTTGTTATTTATTTATTAGAATAAATAGAATAAATGTTAATTCTAACAACAACCTGTGAGATTGCACTGTTGCTATCCTAATTTTTCATGCCAGGATGCTAATCACAGAGAGATTAAGAGAAATTAAATAATTTGCCTAAGATCTCAGAGTAAGCAATTGCCAGATCCATAATTTCAAAACAAGCAGTCTGGTTTCAGAGCCTTTGTTCTAAGTGATATCTTTATATTATATAGAGTGTTCCTCTGACTACACATGATACAATGGCTATGTGTTTTCAGAAGCTATATTTGTATACTAGGGCTGCCATAAAAAAATACCACAGGGTGCATGGTTTAAACACTAGAAGTTTATTTTCTCACAATTCTGGAAGATGGAAGTCCAACACCAAGGTGCCCCCCCGAGGCCTCTCATGTTGGCTAACAGATGGCTGCCTTCTTTCTGTGTCCTCATACAGTCTTGTCTCTGTGTGTATTTACTCCTGGTATCTCTTCTTCTTATGTGGACACCAGTCCTATTGGATTAGAGGACAACCCTGTTGACCCCATTTAAACTTAATTAGTTTTTGAGGCTCTATCTCCAAATACAGTCATCTTGGTGGTTAGCTTTTCAACATAGGAATTTGTGGGGGAACACACAATTCAGTCTATAACAGAAGTATTATTTAATGGTAACCTACACAAATATACAAGATACTTAAATTTCTTTCTCACAAAATTCTATTATCCTCTTTCAAAAATCCTCTTAAGATACTTCAACATGAAAATTTAAAACAAAACAAAAATATGAAATAAATGTGTATGGAATAGGACTCATTAATCAATTATTTTGTAAGAACCATAGGAATATGATTCTGTCTCTTTTCTAATGTGATCTATTTACACAAACTAAGCAAAATATTTGCCATTTGAAGATTTTTGTTTAATAATTGTATATGCTAGTTAATATAACAAAATAAGTTTCTTTGTAAATACTAGTAGAAATCTTAAAATTTTTCTCCATATAATTTATTTTAAAGTTTATAATATTCAAAAATATTATTTTCAGTTTTTATGAGTAATTTTATTAAAATAATTATGTCACTGATGAAACTACTTTTAATGAAAATAATTTAAACTATATAATTTTTTTTATTTTGCTAATGTCATATTTTGGTTATCAGGAACACAGTAAATATATTCACTGCAAATTCCCTTCAATATATTTTTATTTGGTAAGAAATAGATTCTGTTGATCATGAAGCTAATTTACCAAATAAAATTTATTTCATTCAGTAAATGTGGTATTCTTGGTGCAGAGCCATATTTTAATTAATTTGTATCTTTGCCATAGTCAATGATAATTGATAGGATCTTGAAGATCCCACAAATTTGCCACATTTTCACCTCCAGAATGAAAGAATATCTAGAAAATAACCATAGAGAATGACCGATGGAGACAAAATATTCCAGGATTATGGCTAATAAAAACTATTGTTGAATGTGGTTTTGATGTGTGACTGCAATAGGCTTTTAGAAAATCTCACTTCTTAATTCTTTTTATTATTATTATTATTATTATTATTATACTTTAAGTTCTCGGGTACATGTACACAACGTGCAGGTTTGTTACATATGTATGCACGTGCCGTGTTGGTTTGCTGCACCCATTGACTCGTCATTTACATTAGGTATTTCTCCAAATGCTTCTTAAACACAGTCACAAAAAAGAGGGGCAACTGTAGGCCTTCTCCACAAAGCAGCATGGCAGAGAACAAGCAGGCAAAATGTACCCTATAGGAAGGCACACATGAAAGAAAAAGAGAGTAGCTTTGAAGTCAGCAAATTCTTTTAACCTAATTCTAAAAGATAAGTCATTCCTCCTCCCTTAGGAAAAGTCAGTGAGGGGTGAGGAAAGAAACCAAGAGAGATTATTTCTGACTGTGATGTTTTCTATGTCTTGATAAGCCATATTATTTCAATTCAATAATAATTGAATTGAAAACATTAACAAAATGCTTGCTCCAGTTCTGTGGTTTGTGGGAAAATAAATATCTTCAGTAGGATAAATAATACAGGCTACTCAAGCAGAAAAAAAATATTGGCACAAAAATCATATCTCCCACTGGAAATTTCTCAATTATCTACACAATTTTTACATTTTTAACAGGCAAACCAGGTCACCGATAGAATTTGGCTTGATTCTAGAATCAAAAATATAATATCCTGTTAATAATCAAGGATAAAGTCTAGGTGTTGATATTGACTGAGAAGTTATCTGTTAAATTATTTTTTCCTGTATCACAGTTCAATAGTGTCATTGTTTATAAAATAAACGGAGTTATATATGGTCAAATAAGATGTAGATTTTCTAGTCCACCTCTTACTTTTTAGATTATTACAGTTTAGTCCCCACAATGCACTATCAATCTGTACCTTTGCACAACAGTTGTAGAAATTCAAACAAGGGGGCATTTCTCAAAAAGCACATATGAATCAAAATTTCTTTTCATATGGAGAAATAATCCTAGTAATCTCCTGCCAGTAAAATATGTTTTGAGTTGGAATTATACCTTATTTGTAGTAAGCATCAATATATATTCATTGGAATTTTAATCTCCAGACAGTTAACTTAGCCATCTAACACTAGATATGACCACCAGATTTAGCAAATAAAAATACAGGATTCCCAGTGGAACTTAAATTTCTGATAAACAACAAAAATATTTAAGTATTAGTATATCACATGCAATGTTTGGGATACATTTATTCTAAAAATCATTAGTTGTATGATCAAGCCATTGTAGTCCAGCCTGAGTGACAGAGTGAGATTCCAACAACAGCAACAAAAATGGTAGTTGTTTATCTAAAATTCAGATTTCATGGGCATTCTCTATTTTTCCTGGCAACCCTAACACTATGGCATGATACAATTGTTTGTATCATCCCATAGATGTGGAACTGAATATACTAATTTATTTGATTATGAATTTGGTGAGCTATTGATTGTAATAATTTTACTGGCAAACTTATAATGGGTTTAATTATTTTGTGATTTATCTGCCTTGTAAGATAAGGATTTTTGTTTTTACACTTTAAAAATGGGGCACATCTCCATATCAGCTTGAAATACCATAGCTGAAAATAGTGCCTTTCATATTAAAGTGACAGGTTTCTCATTAGAGGAACACAGTAGTCAACATTATTTTATGAAAGTGGTTTATATTCCAGTGCAGGAAATTGTTTATCAGGGTCAGCTACGTTGGCCTTAAAATATCTTGATTTTAGTTTAACGCAGTTATTGAGTATGCACTAAATACTATAGGTATTGGTATGAAACCGATTCTTAGATTGGTATGAAACTTATTCTTAGACTTTGGGTCAAACTGAAAAATTTAGTTCTTTCTTCAAGAGCCATTCTTGTCTGCAGCTGCAGTGGCTGGAATACTATAACTCAAGAACAGGATTTTTGAGAGAATTCTCATAGATTGAAAAGTTTACCCATGGGAGGAATTATGTTTATTGAAGTATACATCCACATAACTTTATATTTACATCTTATGATAATCTTGAAATCTGAAAAATTGGGACCACGAAGCTGTTTGCCTTTTATTTTTTCAATGTCCTATGTAATGCAGGGTCAACATTTCAACTTGCAGCCTGAGGATGTTTTCAGAGTGAATTAATAAAATTAAAAGGGTTCAGCTTTTCATTTTAAATATATACACATATATATATTGCTTTAGGAAGAACAAATGATTCAGGAGTACACTTCCCTTAAAATTCATGGTTAAATTCTGTTCTAGAGGATTCTTTGCATTCTGCAGAAGCATTTGGATGAGTTACATGAGATGTGTCATGTAGCGAAGCCAAACACGTATTTAGGGTCTTCAAGCTTTTTAGACACATTTCTATCATGTTTTCTAAACATAATATAATTATATTTTTTTCCCTATAATTTCCTGTGTGGATATTCTTTTTTAGGATTTTTATCTATAACCATAATTATTTTTTGTAATTGATAAAGCATAATAATCAAGTAAACGTCTTATCCAGTCATTTATTAAAGAAAAATACTTTTTCAGTGTAATAAAGGGTAAACTATAACTGTGATTATTCTGAACAGAATTAGATACTTTATTTTTATCATCTAATGGAACAAAAAATAAGTACCTGTCAGATATTTTCAGTGATAGTAATTTGAAAATAGCCAAACTTATGTGTACAATCATGCTGTGGACAAAACTATACCAAGTTCTTGTGGACAGTTATATGGTTTGAATATAAGATGTTCACTAGTAATTCCTGTAATTTTCTATAAGTAGTATAACAAACTTGGCATTTATTTATCTTCTAGATGAAATGAATGATCATCAAAGTACCCTCTCCTACATCCTGATTAACCCATCTCCAGATACCAGAATAGAGCTGAATGATGTTGTGTAAGTTGATCTCATATCTCACATAAGACATGTATTTTTAGAAAACTACTATTTATTTTTGTACTTTTATTTAGGCCATAAAAGCCTCTTATTTTTCTTATAAGTGCTTAAATAGCCTATACCTAATTTTATAAATAAACAAATGCGTTTGATGTGTTGTGTGTAATATAAAAAAAGATTGTTTAAAAGGAGTATAAAATAAAGAAAAAGCAGCATGAATTCTGTATTCTGTGAGCAAAAAAAAATATTTTGGAAAAAATTAGGGAAAACATGGAAGAATAAAAGAACAACTCAACAGAAAACGTGAAATATCCCACACTGTCTAGTTCTAAATACCTTCAAGTTCCCAAAAGCCAAAGTACGATTGGTCAAACACTTAATAGAAAAAGGTCTATGGGACTAATTTTATTTCTCAAAAAATAATTATTGAACATGTACAGTTGTAGCACTCACCTAAAGATGTGAGATAGAAAGACTAAGGCATTTTCTCTGACTTCAAAGTCCTTACACTCTAATTAACAAAGCTACAATTTACACGTGAAAAATTTAATAGCAATACATAATAGGACTTTGTCACTAATAAACTAAGCATCAGTTGAGTGACATAGACAGTGCTTTTCTGAATTAATAGAGGGAGACATTATTGAGTAGTTGGAGAAATTATAAAGAATGTAAGACTTAAACTAGACTCTGAAGGGTAGATAGAATTTGTGGTGGTGGAGAAGAGAGGACATTCCAGAACAGAAAGAATGGCTTGGAACATGCACTATACAAGAATTGCATAAAGTGTTTCATTGGCAATTTGACTGGAGTAGAAATTTTGTATAGTTAGCATTTCTGTTGTAAGGTAAATGTAATACTGGAAAAATAAATTATATTTGCCTCTGGAAAGGTCTTAGGTGACAAAATGAATTTAAAGTTGGCTTTACAGATGATGGACAGCACTTAGACATATATGAGCAAGCATGTAACAAGACTTTAGAAAAGGCACTTTGACAGTTGTTGGCATAAGCCTAGGAAAGAAATTCCTTACAAGAATCTTCCCTTGAGATACACCACCTGTCCTGGGGTAGATCAAGTGATGTTTACCCAGGGCAACTAACTATAGATTGTATTACTGACATAAAGCAAATGTCAAAGATCCACATGTTTTGTTGGATATTAGATCCATAGGATGTGTTTGTGTCTGTAATCCAGAAAGCAAGAGATAAGGTCAGAGACTAGCAGGACTGAGAACATTTTGTGATGCCGAGCATAATACGGATCCATGCAAGAGGTTTAGAACTAAATGTAATAATATGCAAAAATTTAGAAGACTCTCTGATATGTTGTCAGTTTTGTGGAAGATTTTGACTGGAGTGGAAAGGGTATGATTTTTTTAAAAGAGTTCTGCAGAAAACAATAGAATTGATTGATAGGATGGGTTAGGGTTGGGGTGAGTATGAATGTAGGGAAAACAGTTAAAAAGCAGGTGTTAGGGAAACAACCATCTGTCATAGCATCAAGATAAAGCATTGTAAAGGCAAGCCCCTGTGTAAATACATTTATGAAGGCAGAAAATGAGACTTGATTATTGATTTGGGAATTGAAAAAGAAGTTTAACACAGCTTTAGGGTTTCAAACTGTGTGATTACAAAAATAAAAATAAAAATGTTGTTTCATCAAAACAAATCAGAATGGAGAGACAATTTTCCAGGCAGGAAAGAGGGGTTGTTGGGTAGTAAAAAAAAATAAAAGAGATGATATGTGGGTCCATGTATATATGTATTTTTAATAAATGTTGACTTTCTAGTTAATTAAGTTTATTGATATATAATAGTTGTTCATTTTATGAGGTACATGTGATATTTTGATACATGCATAAAATATGTAATGATCAATCAGGGTAACTGGGATAGCCATTACCCCAAACATTTATAATTTATTTGTGTTAGGAATATCCAATGTTCTTTTCCAGCTATTTTGAAATATACAATGAAGTCTTGTTAAGCATAGTTGCCCTACTGTGCTTTGAAGCACTGGAATTTATTTCTTCTGTGTAACTGTATTTTGGTTACTAATAAACCAGTCTCTCTCCATCTTCCCCTCCTCATCACCCTTCCCAGCCTCTGGTAACATTCTACCTACTATCTCCATGAGATCAATTATTTTAGCTCACACATTTGAATGAAAACATGATATTTGTTTTTCTGTGGCTTATTTCATTTAACACTGACTATGTTGCTGCAAATGACAGAATTTCATCTTTTTTATGGATGAATGGTATTTTTGCACATATACCACATATTTTGCATATATACCACAAATTTTCTTCATCCATCCATTCAAATATGTTATTTAAAGTATAAAGAGGAAATGTCTAGAAAGCATTTAGATACATAGTATTGGAACTTTGAAGATAAGCTAGTTTTCTATAGAAAAAAATATTTTTTATCTTCCAGCTGGAAAAGGCTAAATATGGAATGTTTTTTCCAAAAATATAAATACAGAAGAAAAAGTAGAAGAATTACTGTTGTACTATTGATGAGTGTTTTGTTTTAGGGCAGAAACAGGAAGCATTTCAAAAACCTATTAAGAAAATAAAACAGCAGGAGTAAATCTGACCCCAAATAAGTGTGAAGAGATTCCTAAAATGCACCTAAGATAGAACTATCAAGTATAATATTGCTTTATTTTGCCATCTGATAATACTGGTTAGAATACAGGAGCATTGGGGAAACAGATGAATAACAATTTAAGCTAGTAGAATTCTTAAGTCACTGTCAAAAATTGTATCTGATGGTGATGCTGAATTTATAAAGGACATCAATTAGAGGAAAACATCTTATTTATGATGCACTTGGATTTTAATTACTCATTCTGGACCCTTCACATAGTATATTATGATAATAAAATAAAGCTGTTCTTTTTTCATGGCATCCACATTTATACATGTCTTTTTTCTTTTAAGTCCATAAGTATAGATAATTTTTATTAAATATCTAATCTACCCATATTAATTCCAGCCTTCTTATACCTTTTTTCAAATAAATATAATTGTCTTAATATATAGAATTTTAAAAATTATGCTTTCCTTATTTGTATTTTATAATAAGTTATATTTCTTAAGCTTAATACAATCATTTCCCATAATTATTTTTGACAGAATGTTCAAAGAAAATGTTGTCAACCTTTTGAGACTAAGAACATGTCATTTTGTCAAATATTTATGTTCATAATTTCAAATAATGTTTAATCTTTTTACTTATGAATAAAATATGTGTGTCACAATGTACACAGGTAAAGTAGACATATTTTTAGAGAATTTTCTGCCTTTTAGATACTCTTATTTTTTATTAGTTTTAAGCTAAAATATCAACTTGACTGCTATTTAAAAAATAAAAAAGCTTTTCTTACACCGTTGCAGTGATCTGTATTTGTGGCATTGAGATAATTAAATTTCAGTGGAACCAGAGCAATGATAAATTATCATTTCAAAGATGCCTACCATGACATGTAATATATAAAAACACAGTTTAAGAAATTTGCTTTATTGGACTCATAGGTTTTGTAGTGATAATAATAGGAAAAGGAACTTTTGCTACTACAACAATGAATGTAGAGGATAATGGATTATACTGGTATCTTTTATGTTTTTCTAAAAATTCACTTTCAGAAGTTCATTTTAAATGAAGAAGCAACGTTAATTCGATGCAAACAATAATAAATCACTAGATGATACGGTATTAAAAAGTGTAATGTGCACTATTAGTTTTCTTCATCAATCCACAATGCTATTGATATTTAAAGTAACTATAAAGCAGTGTGCATAGATGCCAAAATCCAGTTAATAGGTCCAAGAACACTAGTCTCAACTTTCATTTGGTCAAAGAAAATAGACTCAGTGTTTTTGATTGCCTTTTCTCATTTTCATTAAGGAGTATATTTTATTAATTTTTCCCTTCAGTCTTTAAGACAAAAGTGCAAACTTTATTAGCGTTCTCACTTTTTAATTAGTTTTCCTGTTCATTTTATATACTGCCTCTTAAAAATATTACAGAAGTATGAAATACTTCTTTCATTTGGACTTGGAACATGACTTTCTTTGAATGCTGTGTTGCATATATTTATTTTCCTTCTCTCCTTTTCAAACCCTGAGTGGCTTCCTACTGCCTTTAAAACACAAATTGAAACTACTTATTCTGAAACTTAAGGTCATTCGTTACCTGTTTCCTACCTTTGTTTCTGACTTTACCTACCATGATTTACCAGTTTTCTGAAGTCAAATCATCTCTAAGCACATCAGAAACTTCCATCCTCTGTGGTCTCCATTGACAACATTTGGGATCACCTCCTGTTCCTTCCTCCTGAATCTTCTCTGAAGCGTGGTGAGGCAAGTTCCACCCAGCCCCTCAATAAAGCACTTCCTAATTCTCTCTGTTGTTCTTTTTCACTTTGTATGATGGTTGCAATTTCTTTTTTTTTTCTTCCATTGTATCTGCTTCATAAATTATACTTTAATCTTCTGCCGGACAGGGGTCATGTTTTGTGATTTTGTTTTAATTCTAAGGTGTTAGCACAGTTTCCTACAGGAGCTCAAGAAGCAGTCACTAAAGATATTCAGGCAAATCTCAGAGATTTTGCAGGATTGGCTCCAGACTACCACAATAGAGTGAATATTGCAATCAAGCCAGTCACTTGAATTTTTTGGTTTCCCAGTGCATACAAAATTTATGTTTGCATTATACTTTAGTCTACTAAGTGTGCAAAAGTAAAGCATTATGCCTAAAAATTTACTTAATTAAAAAACTGTTTATTGCTAAAAAAAAAATGCTAGCAGTCATCTGAGCCTTTAGGGAGTCATAATCTTTTTTTGCTGGTAGGGAGTCTTGCCTCAATGTTGATGGCTGCTGACAGATTGGGGTAGTGGTTGCTGAAGGTTGGAGTGGTGTGACAATTTCTTAAAATCAGACAACAATGAAGTAGTATGCTGCATTGATTAACTCCTTCTTTCATGCAAGATTTATCTGTAGCATGTAATACCCTTTGATAGCATTTTACCCAAAGTGGAACCTCTTTCGAAACTGGAGTCAATCCTTTCAAACCCTGCTGCTACTTTGTCAACTCAGTTTATGTAATAATATAAATTCTTTACAGTCATTTCAACAATGTTCATAGCATCTTCACCAGGAGTAGATTTCATCTCAAGAAAACAATTTATTTGATCATAAATAAGAAGCAACTCCTCATTCATTCAAGTTTTGGTCAGAGATTGCAGCAATTGAGTCACATCTTTGGGCTCCGCTTCTAATTCTAGTTATCTTGCTATTTCTACCACAACTGCGGTTACTTCCTCCATTGAAGTTTTGAACCCCTCAAAGTCATTGATAGGGGTCGGAGTCAACTTCATCCAAACTTCTGTTAATGTTGATATTTCTACCTCATCCCATGAATCATGAACATTGAAATTACTCTTTGATCCATGAGCTGCAGAATAGATGTTGTGTTCGCAAGAATGATACAATACTAATCTCATTGTACATCTCCATCAGAGCTCTTGGGTGACCAGGTGCCTTATCAAGGGGCAGTGATATTTTGAAGTCTTTTTTTAAGCATTAAGTCTCAACAATGGGCCTAACATTTTCAGTAAACTATGCTTTAAACAGATGTGCTGCCAGTCAGGCTTTGTTTTTCCATTTCTAGAGCACAGGCAGGGCAGATTTAGCAGAATTCTTAAGTGTCCTAGGATTTCCAGAATGGTAAAATGAGCATTGGCTTCAACTGAAAGTCACCAAATGCATTATCCCCTACCAAGAGAGTCAGCTTGTCACTGAAGCTTTGAAACTAGGTTTTGTCTTCTCCTCTCTAGCTATTAAAGTACTAGATGGCACCTTTTTCCAATAGAAGGCTGTCTTCCAAATTGAAAATCTGTTGTTTAATTTAGCCACCTTCATCAATCATCTTATTAATAGTTTGATTTTTTGGATAACTCGCTGTAGCTTCTCCATTAGCACTGTCTGCTTCACCTTGCACGTTTATGTTATGGAGGAGACTTATTTCCTTAAACTTCATGAGCTAACCTCTGCTAGCTTCCTCTTCCATAGCTTCTTCACTTCCCTCACCTTTCAGAGAATTGAAAAGAGGTAGAGCATTGCTCTGGATTTGGCTTTGGATTAAGGGAATATTGTAGCTGGTTTGATCTTTTTTCCAGACCACTCATACTTTTGCCATCTCAGCAATAAGGCTGTTTCCCTTTCTTATCAGTTGTGTATTCACTGGAGTAGCACTTTTAATTCCCTTAGGAACTTTTCCTTTGCATTCACAACTTGGCTAACTGGCACAAAAGACCTAACTCCCAACTTATGTAAGCTTTTGATGTGCCTTCCTCACTAAGCATAGTCATTTCTAGCTTTTGATTTAAAGTGCGAGACATAAGACTGTTCTTTTCACTTGAACAATTACAAGTCATTTTTGGGTTATTAACGGATCTAACTTTAATATTTTTGTGTCTTGGGGAATACAGATGGTGGAGAAGAGGGAGAAAAGTCGAGGGAATAGCCAGCTGGTGGAGTGATCAGAACACACATATTGTATTGGTTAAAATTGCCTTCTTATATGGGTGCGGATAGTGGTATCCCAAAACAATTACAATAGAACATCAAAGATTACTGATCACAGATCACTATAACAGATATAATTACAACGGAAAAAGTTCAAGTTACCAAATCTGACACAGAGACCCTAAGTGAGCACATGCTGGAAAAAATGTCTCCAGTGGACTTGCTTGATTCAGGGTTGCCACAAACCTTCCATTTATAAATAATTCAATATCAGCAAAGTGCCATCAAGTCAAAAGCAGTAAAAAAGGTATGCTTGTACGTCATTTGACAGTCTGAAGTAAGACAACTCTCTGCAAACAAATTCTCACGTTAATGAAATGTTTGAGTTTGGCAGATAAACATTTTTCTATTTACTAGCAGAATTAATTAAGAATTATTCTCTATACTTTAGTATTATCACTTACTATACCATAACCTGAATTTTAGATAAATAATTTTCCAGCTAATTTAAATATTATGCATTATATTCACTATAATATTTGCTAAACTGTTGATTTTATAAATTCATAAAATATTTAAATTGAAAAGACAATAGAAATTGCTTACATCAATCTCCTAATATTTTAAGTGATAAAAATTAGACAAAGAACAGTTAAGTAATGGAAGAATGATGGCTAAAATGTAGGTCTCCTTCATAGAAAAATGGCCAAAGTAAGGGATAATAAATCAACAGCATACTAAATCACAAAACTTTGATGAGACGAAGGTGCTGAAATTGATTATAATTGAAAAATAATGGTGACTGACAGCCAACATGCACAGGGAAAGAGAGTAAGAAGAAGAAAAATAATAGTGCTTGATTCATCAGCATTCATCATCATAATCTTCTCAGGTATGAAAATGATAATATTAACCATGCCAAATTGTAAAGGCCAACTAAACATTCTACCACCAATGTTGTATACAGGCAGTTTAGATAATCTGAAAACTGAACAAATAAAGTAGAAATATGAAGTGTCAGTGTGAATTAATGTTGCCTGTATTTACTATTGCAAAGTTATTTATTTTGTTTTCTTTTATTAGATACTTAATTCGACCAGATCCACTGGCCTACCTTCCAAACAGTGAGCCCAGTCGAAGAAACAGCATCTGCAATGTCACTGGTCAAGATTCTCGGGAGGAAACTCAACTTTGATAAAAATAAAATGAGAAACTTTTTTCCTACAAGGACCTTGCTTGAAACCACAAAAGTTTTGCTGGCACGAAAGAAGCTAGATGGAAATATATGTAATTCTCTCATATTTAAAAACGTAATCTCTTCTCTTAGAAGTATAGATCATTTTGAAACTTAATGTACTACTTACTGGTACTCTCCCTGTTAATATTTGAAGGACATCAATGGAATAAATTTGAAAAGCTATATTAAAATACAAAAATTTAAATCTGACATTTAATTGTTTTATAATAATCCAAACTCTATGAAAGCAATTTTAAAAATTATTAAGGTTTCATGAAGTTGACAAAATCTAACTATATTTGGTGCATCACAATGGACACAGAATGCTGCTGCTCCTCTTAAAAATTAAATGTGTCATATTCTTTAAACTTACTGTTTTACAAAATTGAGCTCATCGTAAATGTCTAGTCTTCTCTACATACAGATTAACCAACAAACTTGTGTGGCTGACTTTTGTGTAAAAATCATAGTTTGCTTTAGAATACAAATGTTTAAGTCATTTTAACTTTTTTTCTCTGCCTTACGATATACAAATATTTATCTTAGAATTTGAGATGTTCATAGCATGTTTTATTACACTGAAGAAACTAAAACATAAATGAAAAGAAACACTAGGTTCCTGCACTTTTTGGTAACTTTTTGTCTAGCAAATATTTTATGCCAAGAAAAGCATACTATAAAGCAAATATCTATTATTCTCCTAAACGAATGCCTAGCATAGAGAAAATACTTAATACACATTTGTTGACTTAAATTTAACTCAAGGATTGAAAAATTAACTGGATATCTTGAAATACACAGTAATAATTGTCCTTAGACTCTTGAGCTTTACCATTTTTCGTATATCTATATAGTAAATTTCATTAGAAAAATTCTTTTAAAATTGACAGAACATAATTTATACCTCTTATGGACTCTGAAGACACTTCACATCATTAAAAGTCCTTATGTCTTTGGTAATGAAACAATAACACTCAGTGAAGGGTGTATTAAAAACTTTGACTTAATTTTGAAATCATATATATGAACTATAACATGAGAGAAAAGCATAAAACAAAAATAGGTAGTTCTTGGCTTTTAACATTAATGCAAATCATGCAGAATTTGAGTTATAAATTTAAATATAAATTGACCATTAATGATATCCAGTTTTTCATTTTTTACCTGTATTGCATTTCCCCCCTAGAGAAATAGATCAAAAAAGCACAAGAGTATGCGTACATAGTTTACCAGGTAGTGGAAGTGTGTTAAAATGTTCCTATAAAAGAAACATTGGTAAATTTAAATATATACTATTCTAATTTTGTATTTTTTAATTTTTGAATTTGACATTGAGTTTAATTCAGCAGCAACAAAAAAACATAAAACTAGAAAGGGACATTTTTTTCCTTTCTTTTCATAATGAAGCAGATCAACTTAAAGGATAATAAAATTTTTAAAGAAAAGATATTCTAATGTACTCTCAATGATTCTACAGAAATAAAACTAAAGTGCAATGTGAAATCAAAGATTATAGTCATTGTATAATTTGGCTTGGAGACTATGAAATGTCCTCTTTTCTTTTTGGTATTTTACATTATTCACATTTTACAATAACAAGAACACCAAGAATTACCCCTAAAACAGAGACCCTGTATTTAATCTACTTTGATCAGAGAAGTAGAATTTATAACAGGTTACCTAAAATTGGGAGCATGCCTTAAAACTTAAAGATTGTATGCATATATGTGTATATGTTATAAACGTGAAATATATTTGACACACACATTCACATATAAATTGTTAAAAACTGAAGGCAGAATGGAACTAATATACATAACAGAGAAAACAATAAATTTAATGAACTTGTTTTATATTTGCATATCAAGAGTCAAGTATGATGTTTCTTTAAGTTGACTTTTTTTACTTCATTATTTTTAGGAATAAATGTAAGATTTTACAAATCTTTTATTTCCCCACAAGACCTGAAGTTTGGTATTTTTGCATTATGACAGTTGTCAAGACTAGGATTTTAAGCTAGGATATGATTATATTTCCTATATAACTAAAAATTTTGTTTCATAAATTTTAAAATAATTATTTTTGACTATGAACATTAGTCCAAATTTAATATTTGACACAGTTCATACCAGCTTGCTACAATAATGATAATTTATTAGTCTTTCTGTTATTTGAAGAATAAAAACATGCTTATAAAAGACTTTTAATGAACTATTGCCTTTTTAAAATAATTATACTTGCACATGAAAATAAAATATAAAGTCAATAATAGTCCTTGTAGCCCAATGGGAATTGATTCTGTTTATTGTCTGTACCATTTTGCTACCAGTTACATTGAACTGCTTTAAAATAAATAATAAAATTATTTCTAATGATGAAAACTCTTGATTTTTTTTTTGCCAAAACTTCAGTTGCTTAGATAAATTATGTGTTGGAACTATAAAAATCATTTTTCATTTTTATATTTGAAACCCAAAATAGCTATGGAGGTTATCTCATTGGAAAATATAGTGATAAACAAACTTCTGTTGAATCATGTCTTAACGTAATAGATTCTGAATAGTTGCACCATGTCAGAAAAGGAGAAGTGAGGAGGGAAGGAGAGTTGAGATTGGAGGAAATGAACAATAGGAAGAAAGGGAGCAAGAAGAAAACAGAAGGTAAGAAAAAAAATAAACCTCAGTGAAGATGTCAGAAGAGAAATGTATTTTACGACACAGAATAATTCACAATACACTAATTTAAGAGTCGGAAAAGCACTGGTTAGAGAAAAGAAAAAATAGTTTTTAACACAGAGATGGAATTCCAGTTCCAGGCAAACAGAATACACCCATTTCTCCCTACTCCTCCTGCTAAACACAGCTAAACCCCCTAGATATTATATGTAAAACAAACCTAAGAAGGTTCTGAACAGTGGAAAGAAGGAGGAAGACAGACTAGGGAATTGGGACTTGAAGAAAGACATGGTGGTGAATTCTGTGGGATTTTTCTTGGCTTCCTATATATCCTGATCTTGATATTGAGAAACATCAATGAGCACAGATGAAACAGTTCCAAGAAAAGCCTGCTGTCTCCTTCAAAAGGACTGGCTCCTGTGGCAGATGCGGCTTCTGCAGCACCAGACTGCTGACAGTTTAGTATGGATGGCTTCTCCTGAGATGGGCTCCACACCTGGTGGCCTGAAGCTTCCCTCAGCACCCTGTTAAATGATTTTCTAGTGGCGTACTTCCAGTGAGATGCTTTCCCATAAAAAGCTTCCTCTGGCACCCTAGAGGGTGGAATTCCAGCAAGTTCTGCCAGTGCAGCACCATAGTGACTTCTCTGCTGTTCTGTGAGCCACAGCTGTGCTATCTTGATTTCCAGTGCAGTCCTGGAATCTCTTCCTGGAGCATTTTATCTTGGCCTTGAAAATAATGCATGCTCCTTACATCTGCTATTGCTGTATTATTTTCAAGTTCTCTTTACTATTACTAACCAATCTGATATTTCTCTATTGCTCTGTTATAGTTAAAAAATCTCTGCGTAAAATGTTCTCTGTCCAAATCACTCTGTGGTTTCTCTCTCCAAAGAGGACCCCGACTGATTCATGATGCACAAATCAGCAGTTCTTGGTATAATGAAATAATGGTGATATCAAATTTTGCAAACCTGAGAGACAGACTTTGGGCAAATTCAACAAATTAAATAGCACCTGCTGGGAAACTTTGCAGACAGATGATGCACTCATCCCGTGGAGCATTAGACCATTTTCATTTCATTTTAATCTTCTCTAGTCTTTTTTATAGGACTGTCTTCAGTCCTATAGTTTATAGGACGAACTCATTTGTGGGAATGGAGAAATAGATATGCCAACTTTAATCAGGTAGGTCAATCTAAAATTATAGCAAATTGTTCTTAAAAATAGTAATTTTGCTTATAATTAAACAATATGCTTATATTGTTATCCAATAGAATTGTATTTTATTATTAATATGAACATGTGTTTGTAGAAACAAAACAAAGACCCATTTTTCTAAAAATAAATAATAGAAATCTTTCACAAATTGCAGTATAATTAGTCACACTCCAAGGAAATATAATATAGTTCCACTCCAAGATTTGTATTTTCTTCTCTTTGTACCATACACAAAATATATTTCATCCTTGTGACACCAAGCTAGATATCTTTGTACTTGGAAATTAAATACAATTCCAAAAACAAACATTTCTAAATTTATTGACTTCCACTCTCTGATCTGTATGTTATTCATATAGACTAAGAAAGCATGAGTAGTTCATCAGAATATATTTTTTTCCTCTGAAAGTTCTCGACTTTCAAAAAACAGGAGCTATGAGACACTTTTATTAATAGACATCAGATTGCTACTGAAGTCGATGTTTGTAAATACACTGCATAGCCATATAGGCACAATTAAGTTATACATTGCTAAAGTAATATTTTAGAACTTTAAGTTCTTTTAATTACTGATTACTATTGTATGCAAGAAATACCTTAAAAAAGGTAATAGATTCCAAATTTTAATTGAGACCACAGAATGAAAGCCACCAAAAGATCTATTAATCTGTCATAAGATTTCACAAAGAAACTGACATTTTGTGATATATATCAGGCAGGACAGGTTCAGTTACAGTGAGGGAAGAGAGAGACCGTCTCATATTATTTTATACTCAGTACCTGTTTTAAGAAAAAAACAGGGAAGTAAAACCAAAGACAGGCAGCCCAGCGCCAGGCCCAAAACCACGCTGGGCCTGCCTGGCTTAAAGCCAGTAGTTAAAAATCAACTCATAACTTAGAAACTGATGTTATTCATAGATTCCAGACATTGTATAGAAGAACGTTGTGCAACTCCCTGATCTGCTCTGTTTCTCTCTGACTACCAGTGCATGAAACCCCTGTCGCATATCCCCTAGATTGCTCAATCAACCACAACCCTTTTATGTAAAATCTTTAGTGTTGTGAGCCCTTAAAAGGGACAGAAATTGTGCACTCAGGGAGCTCAGATTTTAAGGCAGTAGCTTGCCGACGCTCCCAGCTGAATAAAGCCCTTCCTTCTACAACTCGGTGTCTGAGAGGTTTTGTCTGTGGCTTGTCCTGCTACATTTCTTGGTTCCCTGACCGGGAAATGAGGTAACTGATGGATGGCCCAGGCAGCCCCTTAGGTGGCTTAGGCCTGCCCTGTGGAGCATCCCTGCGGGGGACTCCAGCCAGCCTGAGTGACGTGATCCAAAGAGCTCTCCCAGGTAGGAAATTGTCCTGGTGGAATGCCTCACCAGAGCAGCGTGTAGCAGGCCCCTGCAGAGGATTAACACAGTGGCTGAACACTGAGAAGGAACTGGCACTTGGAGTCCAGACATCTGAAACTTGGTAAGACTAGTTTTTGGAACTTGCCCTACTCCATCTGAGTGGAAGCATGGCCTGATCACCCACGGTGTGCCTGTATTGGCACTTTTGTTCTGGTTTTGACTTGGCTTGACTTGGTAAGACTAGTCTTTGGAACTTGCCCCACTCCATCTGAGTAGAAGCGTGACCAGATCACCCACGGTGTGCCTGCATCGGCGCTTTTATTCTGATTTTGACTTGACTTGAATTGCTAGATACTTTGGTTTTAGTTTTGACTTGGCTTGAATTTTTTATTACTCAGATTTTGAATTTCGTGATTTTAGTTTAGTATAAACAATTAAAGTATGTGTGCCCTCGTTACCCATTCTTTGTCTTGTAGTGAGTGTGTGTGGTGTAAGTGTAGTATTTTGTTTTGGAAAAAAAAAAAAGCAGCATAGGTCAGGCACAAATAAGCCCACCCCACTAGGAACTATGTTAAAAAAAAATTTCAAGAAAGAATTTAAAGGAGATTATGGTGTTACTGTGACACCAGGAAAACTTAGAACGTTGTGTGAAATAGATGGCCAGCATTAAAGGTAGGTTGGCCATCAGAAGGAAGCCTGGACACGTCCCTCATTTCAAAGGTGTGACACAAGATAACCTGTAAGCCAAGGCACCCAGGCCAGTTTCCATACATAGACAGTTACAGCTGATTTTAGAACCCCTTCCCCCCGACAGTAGTTAAGAGAACAGCAGCATAAGTGGCTGGCAGAGGCAAGGAAAGACCAGCAGAGAGAAAAAGAGGCCATCTATACCAATTCTAAGTTAATTTAGACTAAACAAGGTCTTATTAATAGCAAAAGATAATTAAAATCCCAAACTTAAAAAGTTTTCAACAAAAGTGAAGTTTGCTAAAAGTTAACAGTGTAACATGTATTATAGTAACTTCTAATCTTGTGGCCTTAGACAGTCTAGTCCAAAGACACAAAGAATAGTTATCTTCAAAAAAAAAAAAAAAAAAGAAAGAAAAAAAGAAAAGAAAAAGGAGGCAGAATTTATATATAAAAAGTGTTCTATAGTAAATTCTTGTCCTGAAATAAATTAACTAGTTGTTTAAAGAAAAAAAGTTTGTAATAAGTCAAAAAGTTAAGACATGTTGAAAAATTGTGAAAATCATGAAAGAAAAAATGTTACAAAAAAATTTTATGCAAAAAATACTGTATAATTTTTAAAAAGTAATAAGGCCTCCTAAGTACTATTAAAGAAACAGTTTATGTGCAAGGTGTATAAGAAAAGTAAAATATACCTTTAGTAAAAAGATTATAAAAGGGCATAAAAATATGGATTTTTACCTACATTAAAAGGTTAAAAAAATTATTGTTTTAAAAGTTTAAGCAAGTTTTAAAACGTTAATTATAAATAAAATTCTGTGTGTAAACATATTAGCTAAAGTTAAAAAGGTATCATCCAGTTTTTCTGTAAACTGGATATTAAAGTAAAAATGCAAAAGGTTTTTCTTAAAGCATCAACCTGCTCTTTAACAAAAATTATAAAACGTTGAAAAAAGTCTATAAAATCTTACCTTATAGTCAAACATGAAAAATTAGATAAATATGTCTACAAGGTTTTATTAAAATTAAGTTTAACATTAATAACACAGTAATATAAAGGTAAAATTTAGCTTATCTGGTATAAAAATCATACAAGGAGAATTATGAATTATTAAATATAAAAAGCTGTTTAGTTTTCTTTAGTCTAAAAACTAATAAAAATTGGTGCTAAAAGAAACATTCATTTTACTAGAGGATCATAAATGTTAAAGACTTAAAACAAACTTTGGCAGTTAAGACAACATACCAAGATGCAAATGCCTGGTTGAAATAGATCAAATATTCCATCTGCACGTTAAACAAAAGCAACTGTTATGCTTGTGCATAACAGAGGCCCTGATTGTCCCCCTTCCACTAAGGTGGTCCTCCAGTCAACCAGGCATGGGCTGTATGGTAGCTCTTTTCCAGGATTCTACAGCCTGGAGTAATAAGTCATGCCAAGCTCTCTCTGCTATATCCCGAAGTCCCTGCGGGTCAGCCCCCGAGGGCCATCCTGCTTCTGTCTCCCAACACTAAGTTCACTTCATGTCTCTCACGGCAGGGAGGAGACAGCATTCCTTGGAGACCTGAAGGGATGCAGTGAGCTTAAGAATTTTCAAGAGCTTATCAATCAGTCAGCCCTTGTTCATCCCCGAGTGGATGTGTGGTAGTATTTTGGTGGACCTTTACTAGGCACTCTGCCAAATAACTATAGTGGCACTTGTGCTTTAGTCCATTTGGCTATCCCTTTCACCCTGGCATTTCATCAAACAGAGGAAGGAAAAAAAATAATAATAAGATATCATAAAACGAGAGAAGCCCCTTATAGGTCTTTCAACTCTCACATCTATTTAGATGCAATTGGAGCCCCACAAAGAATACCAGATCAATTTAAAGCTTGAAATCAAATAGTTACAAGATTTAAGTCAATATTTTAGTAGATGACAGTCAATAAAAATGTAGATTAGATAAACTACATCTATTACAACCAACAGCAATGAGCTTTTCATGAGTTAAAAAGAAATACTCATGTCAGCCCCAGCCCTGAGGCTACCTGACCTGACAAAACTCTTTACACTCTTATGATTCAGAAAGAAAAAAAAAATGGCAGTTGGAGTTTTAACCCAGACTGTAAGGCCCTGGCCAAGGCCAGTGGCCTATCTCTCAAAACAACTAGACAGGGTTTCCTAAGGCTGGCCCCATGTCCAAAGGCCCTGGTAGCAACGGCCCTGTTAGCACAAGAGGCAGATAAGCTAACTCTTAGACAAAACCTAAACATAAAGTCCCTCCATGCTGTGGTGATTTTAATAAATACCAAAGGACACCATTAGCTAATGAATGCTAGACTAACTAGATACCAAAGCTTGCTCTGTGAAAATCTCCACCCAACCACTGAAGTTTGCAACACCCTAAACCCCGCCACCTTGCTCCCGGTATCAGAGAGCCCAGTTAAACATAACTGTGTAGAAGTATTAGACTCAGTTTATTCTAGTAGCCCCAGCCACCACGACCACCCTTAAACATCAGTAGACTAGGAGCTGTACGTAGATAGGAGCAGCTTTGCCAACCCCTGTAAAATGATTCTGAAGAAGATGACAAGCCCTGCTCCAGTCACATCCGGAAGCTGACTGGCCCACTCATGGCTGAAGCATGAGGAAACTCATCGCAAGACTCATTTTCTTTAAAATTTAGACTTGTACAGTAAGGACTTCAACTGACCTTCCTCAAACTGAGAACTGTTCCCAGTATATACATCAAGTCACTGAGGTAAGACAAAAGATTGCTGCAGTCCTATTATTTTATAGTTATTATAAGTGTATCAAGACTCTAAAAGAAACTTGCTTGTATAATGCTATTCTATCCAAATTATGCAGCCCAGGAAATAACGAACCTGATACATGTTATGACACATTTTAAGCCTCCCATGATCACAGTTTTTAAAATAAAATTAAGGACTGGTCCTTTTCTAGGTGACACAAGTAAGGTAATAGCTAGAACAGAAAAAAGAGAGGTCCCCAAAAATGTAACCTTAAAATTTGACGCTTGTGCCGCTATTAATAGTAAGCAGCATAGAATAAGATGCGGTTCTCTAAATTGAAAAAAAACAAAGTTACACAGTAAAAAAAATAAGTATATCAAGAATCATATTTATGTGAGATGTGTCAATACTGGTCTTGTGTCATTTAGGCTACTTGAAAAAAAAGACAAAAAAGATTCTGTTTGTCTCCAAAAAGGAAAAGTCAGCCCCTCTTGCATGAGTTGGAGCTGCAACCTTTTAGAATTGATAATCACAAATCCCTCAGACCCAAAGTGCAATAAAGAAAAATATGTAACATTAGGCATTGATAGAAAAAGACTAGATCCTAGTGTAAGCATCCTAATAAAAGGAGAGTTTCAAAAACGCTCTCCAGAACCAGTACTTCAGACTTTCTATGATGAACTAAATGTGCCAGTACCTGAGATTCCAGGAAAAACTAAAAATTCATTTTTGCAATTAGGTGAACATGTAGCTCAGTCTCTGCAAGTCACCTCATGTTATGTTTGTGGAGGAACCGTAACAGGAGATCAATGGCCATAGGAAGCCTGAGAATTAGTTCCTACAGACCCAGTTCCTGATGAATTCCTAGCCCAAAAGAACCACCCTGACAATTTTTAGGTTCTAAAAGTCTCAATTATTGGACAGTATTGCATAGATAAAGAAAGAAAAGGATTAATTCATCCTGTAAGACGGCTTAGTTGTCTTAGGCAAAAGCTGTATAATGGTACCACAAAAACAGTTACATGGTGGAGTTCCAATTACAAAGAAAGAAATCCATTCAGTAAATTTCCAAAGTTGCAGACTGTCTAGGCCCACCCAGAATTCCACCAGGACTGGACGGCCCCCACCAGGTTATACTAGATATGTGGACACAAAGCTTAGGCTAAGCTGCCTGATCAGTGGACAGGTAGCTCTGTAATTGGAACCATTAAGTCATCTTTCTTCTTACTGCTCATAAAAACAGGTAAATTTCTAGGCTTCCCAGTCTATAATTCCTGCGAAAAACGAAGCATAGCCATAAGTGATTAGAAAGATGATAAACGGCCCCCTAAAAAAATCATACAATACTATATACTCACCATTTAGGCACAAGATGGCTCATAAAGATATTGAACCCCCATCTACATGCTCAACCGAATCATATGGTTAAAAGCTGTTTTAGATATTATTACTAATAAAACCAGTCAAGTCTTGACTATTCTTGCCCGGTAAGAGACTCTGATGAGAAATGCTATCCATCAAAATAGACTAGCTCTTGACTACTTGCTAGCAGCTGAAGGAGGAGTTTGTGAAAAATTTAACCTTACTAATTGTTGTCTACACATAGATGATCAACAGCAAGTGGTTGAAGATATAGTTAAAGATATAATAAAACTGGCACATGTACCCGTGCAAGTGTGGCACGGACTCAATCCAGGAGCCATGTTTAGAAATTAGTTCCCAGCAACAGGAAGATTTAAAACTCTTATAATAATAGTAGCAATAGTAATAGGAACCTGCTTAGTGCTCCCTTGTCTGATACCTGTATTTCTCCAAATGATAAAAAACTTTGTCACTACCTTAGTTCACCAAAATGCTTCAGCACAAGCATACTATATAAATCACTATCAATCTATTGCACAAAAAGACATAAGCAGCAAAAATAAGAGTGAAAACTCCCACTAATAAAAAGTGAGAGTCTCAAAGGAGGGAAATGAGGGAAGAGAGACCCTCTCATATTGTTTTATACTCAGTACCTGTTTTAAGAAAAGAATAAGGAAGTAAAACCAAAGACAGGCAGCCCAGCACCAGGCCCGAAACCAGGCCTGGGCCTGCCTGGCCTAAACCCAGTAGTTAAAAATCAACTCATAACTTAGAAACCGATGTTATTCATAGATTCCAGACATTGTATAGAAGAACATTGTGAAACTCCCTGCCCTGTTCTGTTTCTCTCTGACCGCCAGTACATGCAGCCCCTGTCATGTACCCCTTGCTTGCTCAAATCAATCGTGACCCTTTCATGTGAAATCTTTAGTGTTGTGAGCCCTTAAAAAGGACAGAAATTGTGCATTTGAGGAGCTCGGATTTTAAGGCAGTAGCTTGCCGATGCTCCCAGCTGAATAAAGCCCTTCCTTCTACAACTTGATGTCTGAGAAGTTTTGTCTGCTGCTCGTCCTGCTACAACAGTGCAGTAATAGAGTAAACGCCATACATAATCTCAAGTGGTTTAATATAATAAATATTCCATTTTATATGGAATAATGTCTAATGCAGTAAATGATTTAACATTTTAAGATAAAAGATTTTATAAATGTACGTTCATTGAAACAATATAAAAATACAAATCATCAGAACAATAGAAATATATCCAAAGTATTTATTACCTTTACTAAAAATTCAAACTTGAAAATAAAATATGGAGAAAACAATAATTATTATGAAATTTTAAATGTTCTTGGGCCAAGTTAAAAATGATTTGATTTTGAAAACAAAGTATGATTGCTTTTTAATTAAAAATAATTGATTTTTAATGTTTCTGGCAAAAAGCATACTGTGAAATAACTACAAAATAACTGACATTTCCACTGGTAAACATGTTGCTAAAAATAATTAAGTAGCTGTGCTTGATTTATTATCAGTAACTAAAGGACAGAAGTTCTTATTTTGAAGCATTCAGCATCCTCCAAGTTAGTTAATGTGGGCAATCCTCATTTCTCAGTTTAGTGATGTTAAGATTCATTCTTGTACTAGAATCAAGTTGCAACCTAATTTAAGAAAAAAAAAGTAATCTGTTACTTCTTAGTCACTGTTACAAACTCAAAAGCCTAAATTAGCCAAAGAGGAGATGGTCCTTTGATCATTTTGAAATGTAAAATTTTCAGGTCACATTTTTTTAAGATAAGAAATCTGTCTGGTGAAAATGTGTTACCTAGTTATCAATACAGCTGTGACATTTATTATTAAAATTTAAAATCACTTAATAAAATAATTTTATTTTGTTAAAATATTATTTTGGGATTTGAGGGCTATACTGTCATTTTTTTTTCTTGAGTTTGGCTGAAAGTAAGAAACCATTGAAAATGTATTATTAGGAATCTGCATGAATGAATGATGGTTTAGTATTTTGAAGTAGTTTCTGTAATATTTTTAAAGTTTTTCTTAGTCAATATTAAAAGATATTGACAAGATCTGCCCTCATAATCATTTAAACTCATAATAATTTAAACTTTCAGAGCAATTTTTCAATATAAAAAGGATCATGCTTCACTGACATCTTTCAGTATTCTCTAACACCCTCCATTTGTTTACTTCTTTATATCTAATAACCACCAAAGCAATTACCAAATCCATATAGCCTTGAAACAACTTAGCGAAGTAATTTAACATCTTTTCGTATCATAGATAGAAGCCAATTTTCATCAGAGTCTAAAATCAATTGTTTCTCTGTAACTCTTCCAATATCATCATAGAATAAACTACAGGATACAGATGATGACCAAGGGTGAGTAATTTATTTTGCGTATACAATATTTGTCAGGCCTCTGGGCCCAAACTTGCACGTATGCATCTAGATGGCCTGAAGTAACTGAAGAATGACAAAAGTAGTGAAAATGGCCGGTTCCTGCCTTAACTGATGGCATTACCTTGTGAAATTCCTTCTCCTGGCTCAGAAGCTCCCCCACTGAGCACCTTGTGTCCCCCGCCCCTGCCCACGAGGGAACAACCCCCTTTGACTGTAATTTTCCAGTACCTACCCAAATCCTATAAAATGGTCCCACCACTATCTCCCTTCGCTGACTCTCTTTTCGGACTCAGCCCATCTGCACCCAGGTGATTAGAAAGCTTTATCACTCACACAAAGCCTGTTTGGTGGTCTTTTCACACGGATGTGTGTGAAAATATTGACCACTTCTCTAGACGTGTCTGTGTTGTAATTGTCACACCTTGCATCCTGCTATGCCGCATTGCACTCACTTCTACAGAGATGGCTACTTGACCCTCAAGCATTCAGGAGCTAAATGGTGGGGCATGTTGACCATATGGAAAGGTGGCTGGTCACTCAGCAGCAATTCCCCTGTCTTGTGACATTGCAGGAATGGTGCTCTGAGAGCCAAGACAAATGAATTGTGCCTGTGTCCATTTTTTAACAAGATGATGCATAGGAACCTTTGCTGAAGGAAACAAGTTATTAAGCTTGCTCTTGGAACAAGGATTCCAACTGACTTTTAGGAGCATGAAACAACTGACAATGGTAACTAGGTGATGAAATTGGAAATGATTTCTGCAGAAGAAAAATTATTATAGATACAGATATCCCAGATATGGACACCCACAATTATTATGTAGCAACTTTATGTGGTTTTATGTGTTCATAAACTAAAAAAAAAAAAAAATTGTCATGAGGCCCTTAGCGGCTCAAAAATAGGTCTCTGCTGAAAATTTTTACAATTTTATTCTGCTGACAATACCTATTGTTGTTCATCACACCAATCGATTGCCACCTGCTCACAGGGTAAAAACATAAGGTTATTATTTTATCCTAGTAGAGAAAAAGATTCCCCAAAGGGCAAACCTGAGATTCATCTTGAATTTTCCTCTTCTCCTTTACCACACCTTCTATCCATCAATTCGTTGTCATTTCTTGTGATTTTCCTTCCTAAATGTCTCACAGATCCAGTCTCACCATTGCCTTTCTGGACCAGTGAACTCAGATGTTAGTCTTATTCTGCACTTCTCTGATAAACCTCCCAAACTCCATTTTTCCTGCTTCCATTCTTTTCTCCAAATTATGCTCAGAAAGATTTTTGAAAGATTTAAATGTATCCTAGTTAAAATCATCCACAGGCCTTTTATTACTCAAAGAATAAGAACCAAAGTGATTATCAGGCCTAATAAATAGCTATGATCTTCTTGTCATTCTAACTATTCATTCAGTTGTGCAAAAATACCTATCAAGAACCACTGTTGAAATAAATAAGTACTTTTCAAGGACAGTCTCAAATATCTTCACTAATGATAATATACCACTAAATATTTCCTTTATATACCCTCATAGTATCCTATACCTCTTCACAGCTTCTTGCTCCGATGTGTACTTGTGTTATTAGTAACAGTATTATAATGTAGTATATGATCAATAGAGAAGAAACAAAATTTTTAAATCTGGTTGGAAAGACTCTCTCAGGGAGAGAATGTATGTTTTGTTTAGAAATACACTATTGGGCAAGTTTAGCTAAAAGAGAAGCTCATATGGAAACAACACGAAGGGGCTAAGGTAAGACAAGTGACAGCTAAACTACACATAAGATTATAGGAGAGATTTAAAGAGTAGAAAGAGAACTAAGTCTAGTGAGAAGATATCATGAGAAGGGGAGGTCCAAGCACCATTTCCCAGGTGGCAGGTGAGGAGCCTAGTCAACTGTAGAGGAGCTTTGACTAGAGAAGCTTTTAGAGCCAGAAGGTGGTAAAAAAAAAAAAAAAAAAAAAAAAAAAAAAAAGAAAAAGAAAAGAAAAAAAAAGACTGTTTGTTTGTTTTTGAGATGGAGTTTCAGAGTTTCACTCTTTTTGCCCAGGCTGGAGTGCAATTGTGCAATCTTGGCTCACTGCAACCTCTGCCTCCACTTCAGCCTCCCAAATTTCTGGGGTTACAGGGCTGAGCCACCGTGCCGGGCCTGGGTAGACACTTCTTAAAAGACATTTATGCAGCCAAGAAACAAATGAAAAAAAGCTCATCATCCCTGGTCATTAGAGAAATGCAAATCCAAACCACAATGAGATACTATCTCATATCAGTTAGAATGGCGATTATTAAAAAGTCAGGAAACAACAGGTGCTGGAGAGGCTGTGGAGAAATAGGACCACTTTTACACTGTTGGTGGGAGTGTAAATTAGTTCAACCATTGCAGTGGACAGTGTGGTAATTCCTCAAGGATCCAGAACCAGAAATACCATTTGACCCAGCAATCTCATTACTGCTTACATACCCAAAGGATTATAAATCATTCTACTCTAAAGACACATGCACACGTATGTTTATTGCAGCACTATTTGCAATACCAAAGACTTGGAGCCAACCCAAATGCCCATCAATGATAGACTGGATAAAGAAAATGTGGCACATATATGCCGTGGAACACTATGCAGCCATAAAAAAAGAATGAGTTTACATCCTTTGCAAGGATATGGATGAAGCTGGGATCATCATCCTCAGCAAACTAACACAGGAACAGAAAACCAAACATCACATGTTCTCATTCATAGGTGGGAGCTGAACAATGAGAACACATGGACACAGGGAGGGGAACAACACACACTGGGGCCTGTCAGTGGGGGCGGGAGGAGAGAGGAGGGAGAGCATCAGTACAAATAGCTAACGAATGTGGGGCTTAAAACCTAGATGATGGGTTGATAGGTGCCGCAAACCACCATGGCACATGTATACCTATGTAACAAATGTGCATGTTCTGCACATGTATCCCACAACTTAAAGTAAAAAGAAAAAAAAAGAAAAGAAAGAAAAATGAAAGAAGAAAATATCTGCTTGATTTCTCCTTCTTGCAAAGTTATAGGAACTAGCAATAAAGCTGGTTTGTTTATAATTGTTAGAGGATAATTTTCACAAAAGTAAAATCATGACTCTCATACAAACATAAAATGAACAAAGATTTTATTGGACTAATTAATTAATGAGGGAAACAGTAGGATTTTAATAACTAATTCAAAGAGCATAGGCAAAACTAGAAAATATATGAAAAAAGTAATGCCTGTGTTAGATATAATACTAGTTATTGTCTAACGAGTTACTTAATCTGTAGGACAATTTATTCCATTGTAGAGAAATTATTTATATTTCACCAAAAATACATTATTAAAAAAAAAACTTTACAATTGAAGCCTGGGAGCCTAATATAAACTAAGAACCTTTGCCTATATAACATGCCCCCATGTGACATTGAAAGGATGTGATGCCTAGCCAAGTTTATCAAATTTTTGAACATATTCAAATTTGAAAAAGTGCACCATTTTAATCAGAGGTGAGTAATTAAAGACAGTGAGATTAATTTTTTCCATTCAACTTCCAGGAATCCTTGAATTCAATCCACAGTTGAACTCCAGAACTATAACTATCTCATAAGGCTGTTATGCAGGAAAGGAATTATTCAGCATGTCTGTATTGCTCAGATTCTGCACATTTTCAAGGAAGGACATTCTTTAGGAGTAGCCCTTGGACAGCTTCTGGTAGATGAGCACTGAGTCCTTGGAATATTATGCTTGGTAAGATATTTTATATGTGTGAGTGAGGTCTTGGGCCACTTTATACCTGATGGATTAGATAGTTTTTGCAAACTAATATAATTTACAGTGAGTTCCTATTTTTGCTTTGGTGTGTTAGAGTATTAGTAGTGGAGGTCAGTCACGCAGGTGGTGTGTTCTTACATGACTGACCCCAGGAAAACTCTACATACCAAGGCTCAAGTGGGATTCCCTACTTGACAACACATTACATTATGTAGTCACACGTCATTAATGGAAGAATGAAACATCTGTATGACTTCACTGGGAGAGGGCTTTTAGAAACTTGTACTTTGTTTCTTCTGCACATTGGTCCATGTAACTTTTCCCTTTGCTGATTTTAATCTATTTGTACCCTTTCACAATAATAAACCATAACCATGAGTATAACAGCATCTGAATCTTGTGAGTCCTTCTAGCAAATCACTGAGTCTAAGTATAATCTTTTGGACCCCTGACACAGTTGTAGTGAGTAACCAAAGAGATAATGCATGTAAAGTGTTTGGCAAATAAAAGATTTTATTGGCTCACTTCCAGACCACAGAAAATGCCAGTTATAAGACAACTCCTCTCTAGCACACCTTGACATAATTGATTGGATTTAAGATGGAGCCCCAGACATCTTCCCAACACTCTTCCCCAAACTAAGAGCCATGGCTCCATTATGTGACTTGAGACCATCAGGGCAAATCCTACTCTGTCCTTTATTCTTGTTTATCTCAGTCACTACTTGTTACGTAAGTACTATAATTGTTTAATAGAGTTATAAACCTGATGTTACTTTTTTGCATCATTAGTAACTCTTTAGTATGAGACAAATAGTCTGGCTATAATTTGCTCATAATTTGGCTAAAATATACAATTAAACCTACCATTGGGTTTGTACTCACTTTCCTTAGAATGTAGCCCATCTTCCTTTGATCCAAGTTCTTTGTAAAATTCACTTGGTTTCCTGAATGGATGAACTCAACCACTACGTGACTTTTCAGATGATACAAAAAATAAATAGCTCAGAAATATGAACACTGAATCAAATTGTACCCCAAAAGAGAGTTTCCTCTCTCCACAGAAACAACTGGGTACATTTTATATGAACTAGATTTGTAACCAAACTTTCAGAGAAATGGATTTTGATAAAGAGTTAGGGAACATAAGACGCATGATCAGAGGCTAATGTTTAGACTTTAAAATAAAGTCAAACTAATTAGGTACAACCAAGAGCAGTTTTTATTAGATTTACATGATGATCCCTCTAGTATAAATTTCAACAATTGACACTGGACTGTTCTTCATATATGATAGCAAAACACTGAAACAGTATTAGAAAATCTCATAGGAATAACTATACCAAAAATAAATAATTGAATTGCCTCTAAACACTGGTATTAGATTTGTGGGGGAGAATTTATTTTACCTACTTCTACAAATTGGGGAGTAATGTGTAATTTTATTGAACTGATGCCTGCTTTAGAGATAGTATCTACTGTAATGGAGATTCATTTTGGCTCACCAAATATCAAATAATTTAACTTAAGGTATTTGTATAATTTGATTCAAGAAGATAAAAACTTAGAGTGTAAATTCAAAGTTTTAAACACCAGAGAGGAAATTAGGACTCTTGTCTTCTCTAAGTGTCTTCATTTCACAAATTACAGAAGACCAAAACATAGGAAGAGTTTTACATGCTGTGATATAAAAAAATAGCAAGAGGATTGTACAATGTAATTAAGGCCATAGAACTTCATGCTTGAAAGAATTTAATGTAATAGAACAGGTGGTTCAAAATAGAGTCATTTTACATAAAATGCAAGCCATTCACAGTAGAATATTAACAATTTTAGGAAAACAGTGTTGTACTTAAAACCTTACAGGCTTGTCTGGAATGTTTAATATTGCAAAAAGGTTCTGTGAAACAAACAATAAAATTATGGAATTAATAATTAGGCTTAGCCCTGTACATGGGTCAGTAGATTTTTCATATCGAAATTCTTTTTGCTTAATTTATTTTGGTATTGTGGTATCTGGATTAGAAACAAACTGCAAGAACTGTTCATATCTTAGTATTAGTCTGTTTCCCTGCTCAAATGTTTGATCTCCAAATTTTTTAATTCAGTGCATAGCTGCTATTTCATAACATGTTCTAATAAATGTACTCAAAACAAAAGAAGAAAAGTAAAAGAAAATCTAACATAACACTTAGAGATGTTGGAACAATTACTACCAGGAACTCTACACGTGACCATAACACATTAAAACCAGTGCAGATTGGATTGATTATATCCCCAGGTGATAATGATTTCCCCTCCTTTCTAGGCTAAAGGATAACCAAAGAGGAGATGGAGAACTAAAACCAGTATATTTTTCTATTCCTCTGCTCAGAAATTCTAACCCAGAGATACTTTACTGTTTCTCTACTAAATAATTCTAGCACATAGCATGCTTTTCTTTTTGTGTGCCAGCCAATAGAGGCCTTAGGCAAAAATTACTTATATGCGTGCTCCAGGAAATATTTACTTTTCAAAGATAAGATTGTGAACCAACCTAAACAATTTTCTTATCAAAATTAGCAGCCTGCTCATCAAACTCACAAGACTCTTACCTTTCTGCACCCAGCAAACAACACAAAATTTCATATCAAAAACTTTACCCCAAATAATTCCCTACCTTGCAAGACTACCCTATATCATCCAGTCCAGGCCTTAAATCTGACTTTTCTTTTCTGAGACACTACTGGAGTTCTGTCAAAGCAGTATCTGTAGTAAGTTTGATAAATAAAATTGGTTGCTAAACATCAATATCTTCTTTTCTGGCAGATGTTTGGGGAAGTCAAAAGTTGACAGAATATACTTAATTTATTTTCCCTTCTTAATCTCCTGATATGTAGTAGGATCTCCTAATATGTGTTAGAATCTCTTGGTTCCTTCAGCATAACTTTAAATAACATACACAAATTTTTGTTTCTTAATTTACTAAATTCAATGCTGTGTGAATCCTCACTAATACAGATATAGAGAATATCTAATTAATAAAGACATGGAAATAAATGCATAAATTTTTCCCATTCAACTTTCCTAATCTTTTACATTTTTATTTTGGAATTTGTCAATGTATATAACACTTGTCTTCCTGCAGTAGTTTAATTTTGGTTTTAGAAATAAATCCTGATTGCCAGTGAGTAAAAGCGCTCTACTATGCTTTTTCTAATCAGCATTTGGTTGGCTGGATTTTTCAAACATAGAATAAGTATAATGTAGACTTTTTTTTTACCTCTGTGCCTAGATCCTTCATTGAGTCTCACTGGTTTTATGATATGTATGAAAATGTCTGCTAGTGGCTTTAGATTTGAATGACAGCTTCTATAATAAACATTCTTGCATTGCTCTTTATTTTTCTCAGAACTTTGTGTAAACTGCTCTATCACATTCTAGCACTGGATGTGTCAACGCAAAAAGTTTGAAAGTCTGAGGCTGGCCTGATATTTTTAATCTTTATTTGTTAGAAGCATGATATTTCTGCTAAAATGTCTCAAGAATCCTTTATCTTTGAAGTTTAGTAACTTCACTAGCATATGTCTGGGTATTTCTATATCTTTTTTTGTGTGTGTGAAACAGTGCATACCATTTCAATCAGCAGATTTGTATTTTTTCTTTTAGAAAAACATTATATTGTCTAATGAATGCATTTCTGTTCTATTTTTATAATTTTATTTCTTCTCTTCTCTACTTTAAGGAGTAAATTATTATTATGTACAGCATCTTTTTTATTAGATATTCTTTTTTCTTTCTTATAAAATCAGTTTCTTTACAGTTTTTCCCTGAATTCAAAATGATTTTCTTAGACTTTCCTCTAAGTCACTAATTCAGACTTTGAGCCTCTCTTTTCTTTTCTTTTCTATTCCACTAATTATTATTTGTAATTTCTTTTGGTTCTTAGTTGACATCCTTCTACTGCAGTCTCAATTTATAATTCTTTTGTTTTCACAACTCATTATTTTTCAAAAAGTTTATCTCACAGAATAATGTTTTCTTTAAAGTACTTTCTTATAATGAGCCCTTTCAGATTATTCTTATTTGATTCCTCTCTTGTTTTTTTTCTAGATTAGATTATTTGATCATTTTGCAGGCTGTGTTCTCTTCATCTTCCCCACCATCTCTTCCTCATTCTTATTCATCAGTGACCACATACTAGACTTCCCTTTAGCTCTTTTTCCTCCTGCACATATTCCTTTTGCTTTTGCCTCATCTTCCTCATCTTCAGTCCATGGCTTCCTATTTCTTTTTCCTTCCAATTCACTTTTGTATAGTAGCCATTTCATTTATTTTCTTCTTTCTCTTACTTAATGTGGGAAAGTTTGTTGGGACTTTCTCTTTGTTCCGATAGTGGGTAAGTTCTTTCTGACTGTTTTCTCACCTTTTCTGTGATTGATTTATGCTTACACATAATAATTAAGCACTATTACTAATTCTACAGCCCGAGGACATCAGATGAAAGTGAAGTTAACTGAGCCCCTGTACTAACAAAGAAAATCATAATTATTATGCCTTCACATGTGTCCAGGTTTACTCTACTAACTCAAGTTTATCTTCTTCCCATGAGACTGAGGAGGTTCTTGGATAAAAAAGCAAATTATCAATGACATGATAATTTACCAGTGATAGGTCAAATATGATGAGGACCAATAATTGACCATTGGAATTAGCTACACAGAGGTCATTGTTAATCCTGATGGAGAAACTTTAGTGTGTGCACTTTCTTCTTTGAAACACCCATTCTCTTGACTTATGGACGTAAAAATCTTTCAGTTTGATTTACTTCTGTGGCCAATCTTTTTTTAAATTTTTACTTTTTTTTTCTTTGCTGGTTCTTCCTCGTCTCTCTCATCTTTTAAAATTGGGCTCCATAGGACTTGTCTTTATATGTCTTCTCTTCTCCGGGGACACACATTCAATTTTGTGGTCTCATATTATCTTTTGGCTTTAAATGTTATCGACTGTTGATGAAATCTAAATTTATGTTGCTAACTTATATGTGCCCCTTAAACTTTAGATTCATATTTAATTGCTTTCTTGATAATTCCAATTAAATATATAATAGGAACCTAAATTTCAAGTTTAAAACTCCTTCTTCTACAATCTTCTATTTTTAATAATGAATACTGTCACACTGTCAATTGTATATGTTAGGAACCTCATAGTCATCCTTGTTTCCTGGATTTTTTCTCATACTTTGTATTAAAATCGTCAGCAAATCCTGTTCTTCCTCCAAAGTATATGCAACATTTGACCAATTCTTTCACTTCCATACCCTGGTCAAAGCCACCATCTTCCCTATGTGAGATAATTGTATTAGCCTCCTAACTAATCACTCTGTATTTCATCTTCTACTTCCAATAATATATTCTCAATACAAATACCTGAATCATTCTATTAAAATATGTTGAATCTCACCACTTAAAACCTTCTAATGGCTTTCCAACTTACGCACATAAAATTTAAGTTTGTAATGCCCCACATATCTGGACTCCTGTTACCTCCCTGTCTTAATCTTCCTACTGTTTCCTCCTTGATCACTCTGCTCTAGCCAAATTTCGTCTTATTGTTATTTTCTTAAAAATCAAGTAGATATGTTCCTTCCTCAGGGGCATAGCATTTTCTGTTTTCTTTCCTTGGAATATTCTTCCTTCAGATATCTGAATGACTTTCTGTTCTTTTAATACCTCCTTTAGGCTCTCCTTGAATACCATATACAATAATTCAAACTCTTTCTCACCTCTACCTCTTACTGCTGCATCTTTATCTCACTTCCTTGATATATTTCAAGTAGCAAATGTATTACCATCTGATATACCACGTATCTACTTCTTTTACTTGTTGGCTACCCCTTAATATAAGTTCCATGTATTTAGAATTTTGTTTATTTTGTTTGCCTTTGCATCCCCAGTATCTTGTTCATAGTAGGTAATCAATAATTATTTGTTAAATTAATGCATGTCTGAGATAAATTCAGTCTCACTTCTATTCTCTCCTCCTACATCTACTCTTACCAAATCCCCAGTCAGAGGAGAAAATTATAAAGATAACCATTACTAGAGGATATTTTATTTTGTTTTCTGATAGTATGAATCATACTTTCAGCTGGAAATTATTAAGTACAAATATTTCCTGTCTCACCTTTAGCTTGCTTCCTAGTCTCTTAAACCAAAATGCTTAATTTCTCCATAAATTTCTAACATATTACATAATTCATTTATTTATTATGTGATTCTCATTGGCCTTTCCCCAGATGTCATCTCTGAAAGAGCAATGCTTTCTGTCTGTTTTGCATTCTGCAGTGTCTTATGTTTGTAGCACCATGACTGGCACAGTGTAGATACTCAATAAAACTTTGTCAAATGAATTGAGCGAACCCTAGTGATTCTTTTGGCTATGTCATATCTATGCGTCACCGGTCTGGTGTAGCTATTAATCACTTTACTTATTTTTAGCTATCTTTAATGTTAGCATGGTGAAAATAATAAAGGTAAAAAATATAGGAAAGAGAAAACTTAGTTCGTGTAAATAAGCATGGCTCTTATAATTCTATTTTACCATCAGTATCCAAAAAAATTAAGAGGAAAGCTATCTGAAACCACCCTGAAATATTTCAGGGTTATTTTTCAATGACATTTCCTATAATAAAACAGATATCACTGAACTTCAGTTCATAGATATGCAGAGTGCAAAAATATTGCATTTAATTTTGTCTAGAGTTCATTTTAACTGACAAAAACACCTTCCTTTGCTGACAGATGAGTATGTGAATTGAATCCTCCTAACTGAATCTCTTGTGTGCTCCTGGCACAGTAAAATTCAAATCAGCCTCCCACCTTTTGCTGAGCATTCTTAGATTTGCTTCTAGAGTTAATTGGGCTCTTCCTGGTGACAAGCAACTTGATTTCTGAGAGAATATACAAATGCACACAGGCTAGTATGCATTTAATCATTTTCATTAATAACAATAAGCCCTTTCTGTAGATTCTAAAGTATACAGAAGGATTGACTAAAGAACAGAAAAATATATTGTAAGAGTATTAGATATTAGAATAGACCCAATTAAAAATATTTTTTAGAGTACACACTGGAGGAATCACTGATCCATAAATTGATTAGACATATTGATTTATCTTTATCATTTTTTCCTATAAATTTGCAGAAACATGTCAGTAGCTCTGAAATGAAAAAAAATATACATAGCCTATTAAAGGAGTTACATATGTTTTAATGTTTGTAAGTATAGTGTGAGGTTGTAAAGTGAAGTGTATGAAGCATTATACCTTAGAGAGCATTCTTAGGGGTAATTTGAGAACTAAAAATATTTTCTAAAGGAAAGTAAATATACTTGTCTAGCAATAAATCATATGCCATATTTATAGATTATCTGTTCCATGTAATATTAAAAATGAAATGCTCTAAATTTTCTAGTAAAATCCAGAGAAGAATATTCATATATTATTTTCATATATTTATCTTTCTACAATTTAAGTGTTTTTAGAGAAGCAATAGCAAATGTTTATAAAGCACTTGCTATTTTTCATTATTAGGTATGAGGGATATGGTAAAAACCCATTATTTTCATATTTAATAATCAAAACCATTGAAATATTGGATCCAAAATGAATTTTACTGTGGTTGAAAAATATATCCCTGAGTCAGGAACATCTTTGTTTCATATTTACAGAAAAAGACTACATTCACATTCACATACACAAATACACACATACACAGAACAGTTATAGTATGTTCCCAATTTAATTAACCAAGGGTATATAATTTTAGCAATGATAAACTGGCTACAATAAGCAGGAGCAGTTGCATCTATCTCAGCACCACAGAAACCTTGAAAAGGGGTAGGCAGATGCTGGCAACACTGTCCATTCACATGATTATCTTAGCAGGTCTGGAGTTCCAGTTTATGAGGGTACTTCATCAAAATTCTAAACATTTTAAATAAATAGGCTGTCAGCTCTCATTTAAGCTTGCTTTCTTTCTTTTCTTTCTTTCTTTCTTCCTTTCTTTCTTTCTTTTTCTTTCTTTTTCTTCTTTCTTTCTTTCTTTTTCTGTCTTTCTTTCTTTCCTTCCTTTTCTTTCTTCTCTCCTTCCTTCTTTCCGTCTTTCTCTTTCTTTCTTTCTTTTTTCTTTCCTTCCTTCTTTTCTTTCTTCTCTCCTTCCTTCTTTTCTTTCTTCTCTCCTTCCTTCTTTCCGTCTTTCTTCTCTTTCTTTCTTTCTTTTCTTTTTTGTTTCTTTTCTTCCTTCCTTCCTTCCTCCCTCCCTCCTTTCCTTCTTTCTTTCCCTGTTTCTCTTTCTTTTCTTTTTTCTTTAATAATGATTTCTTCTGGTTCTGACTCAAATTCAGCAATGACAAGGCACATCCTTTTCTGCAGGAGCAGAATCAGTGCCCAGATGTCCCCGACTAACATTGTTGTAGTTTGCTGCATGATGATTATTTAATCTTCTTATATGTGGGGATTTCTAATACTGAGTTTAGTACAAATATCATAAGTGATTCTCCTCCCAATGGCAAATTTTATTTAAAAAAATTTGTAGTCTTAGCCTCTTAGCATACAACACAAACTCGCTTTTCTCGTGTTCTAAGCAATTTTGTCTTTCAGTTTTAAATTACACAAAATTCCAAGTCTCATATACATGTCAATGGAGAGCTCTTTATACTAAATAATAATGTTTGCACATGCACAAAAAGGAAGTAAAAGAAATAAAATATTCATGGCCATAAGACCTTGGTGATTTTTTTTCTTCTTGAGCTTAGATAGAGCACAAAAATTAATTACCTGGCTATCATGTAGCTGCTCCTGCTCTGAGTGTTCAGTTTACTGGGAATTTACTGTAGTCTTACAGTGTGTATTTGTGTGTGTGTGTGTTTGTGTGGATGCATGTGTGGTCTTTTCCTGCGAATTTATAACCTATCTGAAATGTGGCAAACCTTGCGTGAATTTTTATGGATCCTTTATTTCTGTTATACAGTTTCTCCATTTTTCTGTGACACAGTGCATGAAGCAGTATTTCAAAACATCTCACCCTGGTCCTCTTCCACAACAAGGCTTTAGGTATCTTTCAGGTAAGAGCAATGTATTACCTAATACTATGTAGCAAGTCACCTGCAAACTTACCGGCTTAAAACCAAACATATGTATTGTCATACAGAGTTTCTGAGGGTCAGAAATCTAGAAGCAATTTATCTGAGCCTCTCATGAGGGTATAGTCCTCATGAGATTAGTTGAGGTTGCAATTATCTGAAGGTTTGACTGGGATTGGAAGATCTGCTTCTAAGGTCATTTAGGTGGCTGTCACCAGAAGTCCTCAGTTCTTCAGCACATGGTCCTCTCACAACATGGCATCCAGCTTCCCCCAGAGCAAGTGATTCAACAGAGAGAGACAGAGAGAGAGAAAGAAAGAGAGACAGAGAGAGAGAAAGAGAGAGAGAGAGGCCAAGACAGAAGTTATATGCCTTTTATGTCTTAGTTTTAAAGTCACGTAGCATTACTTCTGCATTTTTCTATTTGATAGAAATGAGTCATCAATTCCAGCCCACATGCAAGGAGAAGGGAATTAAGCTTCATCTCTTGAAGGGAGGAGTTAAAAAAATCTTGGGACATGTATAAAGTCAAAAGCATAGTTTCTTATTCATTATTGCATTCCTATAGAGAAACTAGTACTCTTCCTATGGTCAATTAACATTTTTGTATCTTAATGCACTTTCATTACATTGATCCAACTAATTCCCCAAAACTGCACCCATATAATAAACATTAGTCAGCCAATATCTTCAGATAATAAATCATTTAAAAATTTCCAATTGTATATTTGTCTTTTGATATAAAAAGTAAAATAATTTGGGTCACATAAATTATCATACACTTTAAATTCCATAGAGTCAACACAAATGCCCACAAAAGTCCACAGAATGTTTTTTTTTTTTGAGACGGAGTCTCACACTGTCACCCAGGCTGGAGTGCAGTGGTGCGATCTTGGCTCACTACAACCACCGCCTCCTGGGTTCAAGGGATTCTCCTCCAAAGCCTACCAAGTAGCTGGGATTACAGGTGTCCACCACCACACCTGGCTAATTTTTTGTATTTTTAGTAGAGACGGGGTTTCACTATGTTGACCAGGCTCATCTCAAACTCCTGACCTCGTGAGCTGCCTGCCTCGACCTAATACTGCTCTTTTCCAGCGGTCTTAGCAAATGGCACACCAGGAGATTATATCCTGGCTCAGAGGGTCTCATGCCCATGGAGCCTCGCTTACTGCTAGCACAGCAGTCTGAGACTGAACGGCAAGGTGGCAGCGAGGCTAGGGGAGGGGCATCCGCCATTGCTGAGGCTTGAGTAGGTAAACAAAGCAGTTGGGAAGCTCGAACTGGTTGGAGCCCACCGCAGGTCAAGGAAGCCTGCCTGCCTCTGTAGACTCCATTTTTGGGGGCAGGGCATAGCTGAACAAAAGGCAGCAGGAACTTCTGCAGACTTAAATGTCCCTGTCCGACAGCTTTGAAGAGAGTAGTGGTTCTCCCAGCATAGAGTCTGAGATCTGAGAATGGACAGACTGCCTCCTCAAGTGGGTCCCTGACCCCTGGGTAGCCTAACTGGGAAACACCTCCCAGTAGGGGCCGACTGACACCTCATACAGATGGGTGCCCCTTTGATACGAAGCTTCCACAGGAAGGATCAGGCAGGAACATTTGCCATTCTGCAATATTTGCTGTTCTGCAGCCTCCACTGGTGATACCCAGGCAAACAGGGTCTGGAGTGGACCTCCATCAAACTCCAACAGACCTGCAGCTGAGGGTCCTGACTGTTAGAAGGAAAACTAACAAACAGAAAGGACATCCACACCAAAACCCCATCTGTATGTCACCATTATCAAAGACCAAAGGTAGATACAACCACAAAGATGGGGAGAAACCAGAGCAGAAAAGCTGAAAATTCTAAAAATCAGAGCACCTCTTCTCCAAAGGAATGCAGCTCCTCGCCAGCAATGGAACAAAGCTGGATGGAGAATGACTTTGATGAGTTGAGAGAAGAAGGCTTCAGATGATCGGTAATAACAAACTACTCCAAGCTAAAGGAGGATGTTCGAACCCATTGCAAAGTCTAGAAGAGGTGATGGTCCATTACATACACAGACATTAATTTAAGGCAACAAGAAACACACACATTCACACACACATACACACTCCACCAGCAACACGTACACCAACAACACGAAAAAAATGACACCACCAAATAATAAGGAAGAAAATAAATTTCTAGTAACTGACCCCAAAGAAATAGAAATTTTCTGACAAAAAAAATCAAAATAATTGTTGTTGAAAAGCCCAGTGGAACTACAAAAGAATATAGGTTTAAGAGATCAACAATATCAGAAAACAATATGAAGAGAGGTCCCTTGGTATCAGTGGGAAACTGGTTCCAGGACTCCTTGTGGATGCAAAAATCTGTGCATACTCATGTTCTGCAATTTGCCCTGTGAAACTCAGGAATATGAAAAGTCAGCACTCCATACACATCGGTTTTGCATCCCACAAATGCTGTATTTTATTCACTATTTGTTGTGGAGTCAGAATCCATGGATAGGAGGAGTCCTCTGTATTTATTTTTAATCTGCGTATAAGTGGACCTGTACGGTTCAAACTTGTGTTGTTCAAGAGTCAACTGTATAAGCAAAATAAGAAGTTCAACGAAGAAATAAAAAATTACAAAAAGAAAACAAACTCTGAAGCTGAAGAAGACGATGAGCTAAATAAAAAAAATACAATATATATATATATAACATCTGCAGCAAATGTGAGAAGGACTATGTGAACTTGAAAACAGGTCATTAGAAAATATCTAGTAAGAGGAGAGAAAGAAAAAAAATGAAGAAAGTCTATGGGATATATGGGACACTGTCAAGACAACTAATTTTCACATAATAGATCTGTAGAAGGAAAAGAGAAAAAGGAGCAGAAAACTTACTTAAAGAAATAATGGATAAATCTCCCCAATTCTGGGGATACATATAGACATCCAGGTACATGATCCTAAAAAGTCTCCAATAATGTTGAATCCAAAAATGAGTACATCAACAGCTGTCATCATCAAATTGCCAGAAATCAAAGACAAAGAAAAAAATATTGAAAGCAGCATGAGAAAAGAGATTCCTCACAGAAAAGGGGACCTCCAAGAGGCTATCAACTGATTTTATAGAAAAAAAAAAATGTGGTAGGTCAGTAAAGAATAGGATGGTATATTCAAAGAAGAAGAAGTAGAAGAGAAGAAGAAGAAGAGGAGGAAGAGGAGGAAGACAAGAGGAGTAAGGGGAAGGGGAAGGGGAAGAAGACTAGCAAGCGAAAATACTTTATCTGGCAAATCTGCCCTTCAGAACTGAAGATAAAAATTTCCCAGGCAAACAAAAGTTGAGGAAGTTCATCGCCACTGCGCCTCCTTACAAGACATGCTAAAGGGGGTGCTTCAAGCTGAAGCAAAAGGATGCTAATTACTAACATGAAAACATATGAGAAAATAAAGCTCACTGGTAAAGCAAATATATAGTCAAATGCTGAACACTCTGATACTGTAATGGCAGTGTGTAAGTCACTTTTAACTGTAATTAAAAGTTAAAAGACAAAATATTAAAAATAACTGTTAGCGAATATATAATACAAAATGTAAATTGTGACATTAAAAACATAAAATATGAGGGAAAGAGAATAAAAGTACAGAATTTTCTATATGATTAAAATTATATATTGTTAGCTTAAAATAGACTAACTACAGGAGGCTTTATTACCTTATGGTAATCACAAAGGAAAACCTTATAGTAGATACACATAAGATAATGGGACAGGAATCAAAATATGCGGCTACAGAAAATCATCAAATCACAAAGGAAGACAGCAAGAGATGAAGAACACAAAACAGCCAGGAATCAATTAATAAAATGGCAAAAGTAAGTTCTTCCCTATGAATAATTACCCTGAATGTGAATAGATTAAAGCCTCTAAGCAAAATACATAGAGTGGCTCAACCTGTAAAAAGCAAGATCCAATTACATCCTTCTGTATTAGTTTGCTTTGGTTGCCATAACAAAATACCACAGATGGCACAGCTTAAACAGAAATTTGTGTCTTACAGTTCTGCAGGCTTGGAAGTACAAGATTAATATTCTAAGTGATTCAATTTCTCGTGAGAACTTGCCCTTTCTCTCTACTACGTGAGAATACAACTCTGGCTGCCTTCTCCCTGTATCTTCATATGATAGAGAGAAAGCAAGCTCTTCTGCTCTTAAAAGGGTGCTGATCTCATCATGAGGTCCTTACAGTTATTGCCTCATCTAACTCTAATTATATCCCAAAGCCTCTACCTCAGATACTGTCTCATTGGAAATTAGGATTGCAATGTATAAACTTAGGGGAGACACAAATATTCAGTACTTAACAACTGCCGTCTCTGGACTTTTCCAAAATTTATTGTATCTTTCTTCATATGTGGCCCCCAGAGCTGCCCATGTGATTAACACATCATTTATAAATGGGTAGAGCAAGGCTACTCATCTTGTTTCACACACCTGTACAATATAATTTGTTACTCATTGACTGAAATTATCAGTCATATAACAAGGCATAGATTAGGGTTTAGTCGTTTTCACTGGGAGAAATCTCAGGGGAAAAATACTGTCTTTTCAGAAATTTCAAAATACTGTAAACTCACATCACAGTCATTAAGTCTAACATGCAAAGACACTAGAACACAAAGTTCAGGTTTTTAAAATATTGGGATTTCAGTGGTCAAATGTGAGACTTCAAAGAGATGACAGTCAAAACTTCATGACTTTATAATAAGATTATGTCTTCATTAATAAGCACCAAAAGTCCATTTTCTCCAAATTTAAAATCTGGCTACTCTTTAGTAGCAAAACATCCCTTGTCTTGTGCTGTGAATGTGATAAAGGTTATAAGATTTTTATGGTGAGACGCAGTGGCTCATGCCTGTAATCCCAGCACTTTGTGAGGCTAAGGCCGGTGGATCACTTGAAGCCAAGAGTTCAAGAAAAACCTGCCCAACATGGTAAAATTCCATCTCTAATAAAAATGTAAAAATTAGCCAGACATGGTGGCATGTGCCAGTAGTCCCAGCTACTTGGGAGGCTGAGGCATGAGATTCGCTTGAACTCGTGAGGTCTTGCCACTGCACTCCAGCCTGAGGGACAGACAGAGATCCTGTCAAAAAAAAAAAAAAAAAAAAAGAAAGAAAGAAAGAGAAAGAAAGCAAGAAAGAAAGAAGGAAAGAAAAGTTGTTGTGGTTATGCATTATTTATTATAACAATCAATTAAAAAATTTTAAATAACATTTATCAAAGCTGAAAGTTTACATAAACAATATTTGTATGAATGTATGATGCCCCCTGTAAATTTACTAATCCTAGCAGCTATCAGTTTGGTGTGTAGAGCTTTCTGTATGATGTCACATGTATTGTTAGCCCATTCCCTGACCCCCTGTGGCTTATCTGTATCATAGTAGTTAGTCTGATTATTCTTTTACTCTCTCTTTTTTTTTTCTTTTTTTTCTTTTGAGACGGAGTCTTGCGTTGTCGCCCAGGCTGGAGTGCAGTGGCGCGATCTCGGCTCACTGCAAGCTCCACCTCCCAGGTTCATGCCATTCACCTGCCTCAGCCTTGAGTAGCTGGGACTACAGGCATGAGCCACCATGTCCCGCTAATTTTTTATATTTTTAGTAGAGACGGGGTTTCACCGTGTTAGCCAGGATGGTCTTGATTTCCCCGCCTCGGCCTCCCAAAGTGCTGGGATTACAGGCGTGAGCCACTGCACACTGCCTACTCATTTACTCTCATCTTTCATCGTGGAAATCTAAATAAAGACCAAAATACTTGTAATTTTAAACATTGAAACAAATGTGAGCTATACATTCATTAAAGAAATGTTAATAAAACAAGTAAGAATACTTACTCAATTTTTGGTGAGTCAGTGAGTGATGTTATAGCGATGGTGGGTTAAATCAAGAAATAAATGTTTGCCAAGTGAAAATTGTAAAGAGCACCTCCTACCACCACACAGTTTAAAAACAGACAATGAAAAATATGGTGGGCTCACTGAGCGCTTTCCTACAGAATTGTTCATTGTTGTGCATCTGTATGATTACTGTATACTTTATGAATTTATACAATACAATAGCAAAGCAAAGCAAAACAAAACAAAACCTAATTAGAAGTAGGCAAAGGACTTGAATAACCTGAATGGATATTTTTCCAAAGACATACAATGGCAAATGGATATTTTAAAAGACGCTCAATATCACAAATCATCAGGGAAATGCAAATCAAAACAAAAATGAGTTATCACCTATACTTGTTAGTATGACAATTTTCAAAAATGCAAAAGATAACAAATATTGGTGAGGATATGAAGAAATTGGAGCCCTTGTACACTGTTGGTGGGAATGTAAATTGGTACAGCCATCATGGAAAGTCATATAGAAGTTACTCAAAAAATTAAAAATAGAATTATCATATGAACTATTAACAATCCCATTTCTGGAAATATCCAAGGGAAATAAAATCCTTATTCCAATGAGATATTTGTACTCCCATGCTTATTGCAACATTATTCACGTTAGCCAATATGTGGACTTAAGTGGTATATGTACAACGAAATATCATTCAGCCTTAAAAAAAGAGATAAATACTACCGTTTGTAAAAACATGAATGAAACTAGAGAACATTATACTCAATGAAATAAGCCAGACACAAAGACAAATGCAGTATGATCTCTTTTTCACTTACATGAGAAATCTAAAATAGTCCCACTCATGGAACAAAGACCAGAAGGGTGGTTAGCAGGGGTCAAGGGGAGGGGGAAATGGGAAGATGTTGGTCAGATGGTACAAACTCTCAGTTACAAGATGAATAGGTTCTAGGAAACTAATGCAATGGATAACAACTATATTTCATAATAATGTATATTTGAAATATGCTAAGAGAGGAGATTTTACGTTTTCTGACCACATACACACACACACACACACAGACATACAAAGATAACTACGTGAGGTGATGGATATGTTAATTAGCTTGATTGTGGCAATTATTTCACAAAGTATACATATGTTGAGACATCATGTTGTATACCTTAAGTATATTTAATTTTTAATTGTCAGTTTTACCTCAATAAAGCTGGAAAAAAGTAGTAACGTCGCTATCGTTTTGGCTTCTATTGATGATAGATTGCTTGACTTGAAGGTGCAAAGACTCCATGAGTTAGATTTTGAGGAAATATTCTCTATGAAAGGAGAATACAGGTTATAGGAATTTTTTTCATAAAACTTTGCTTTATAAAATGTGTAATAATGTCATAATAATTATAAAAATAACAATGTTATATTACTTTTTGCTTTTGCAATGGACTTCTTCAAATACAAAGTCAGTTTTCTCATTCCTGAATTTCAATCTTTGGATGGAATGAGTTATGTAAATAAGGTCAGGGTATCTTTTTTGATAAAGATTTCCCTAAAGTTATTAATAATTACTTTCAGATATTGAATTTTGGCCCAATTTTTATCCTTCCTCTATCCATACCCTTTATCTTGTGCATTTGCAATTCCTTCCAAAATACACAGACTAGAGGAAGTGTGTATTTTCCTGACCTTTGACTTTATGTTTAATTATATGACTTACTTTGGCCAATGTCATATAAGCAAGCAGACAAAATGCAAGCAAAAGCATGAGACGTGCTTACCGGTTGGACTTTCTCTTTTGCTCTTATATTATTGTGATAAGAAGAATATGCCCGAACTAGGCCACTGTGTCAATAAGGATGAGAGTAACAAGGCCAATCCTGGGCTCTAACCTGCAGCTTGGAGTCAAGCCCAGCTATGCTCAACCTAGATCAGCTGACCCCCAGATGGCCAACAGCATGGAGCAAAAATACATGCATTTTGTTTCAAGCCATTGTATTCTGAGGTATTTTGTTCCACAAAATTATTGACATTTTAAATTGGCACTTTCACATCTATTCTATTAGTTAAGGCTCTGAATGCTCATATGAGGTAGGTTTTGTTATCTATCTTTCACACACAGAAACTGAGCCCTACATAAATTAAGAAATGTGTCCAAAGAAACAGCTAGGAAGCAAAAAAGGAGAAATCTATTTCCAGTGTAGAAAGTTGAATTCTCCCATTAGTAAAAGTATGTTCTAACAGGTTTCTTCTTAGTAAGAATTAACTGCATTTCTTTGCAGGTGCCACAGTTATATTTAATTTTGATGTTGACTTATGGGACTGAGTTGGCATTATGGTAAAGTGATTAAGAGTGTGGGCTCTGAAAGCTACTATTTATGTGCAAGTTATTTAACTTGATTTTTCTATTTCTTCATCATGATATGGGCATAAAGTTTTATAGTTCATATGGTTGTTGTGAGATTTATATATGTTAATACATTTAATAGGCACTCAATAAATATTATTATTTTGGAAAAACGGTCAATTTTTATATTCGAAATTTATATATGTGCTGAGTAAAGTGTTGTTTGTTAGATTTTGTATGTAGGAGATCAGTTTCAACATGTACTATGCAAGAGGAGTGAGAGAAAATCAATCCATTAATTAACAGTAGTCACCAAATATGCCTAATGTGCAAACATTTGTTAACCCTGAGATGGTCTGAGAAACTTACTAAAATCTGTACCTACGAATTGTAAGAATGTTCAAGTCAGTAAAATATTATGAACAAAGACATATATTGGCTACTAAACTCCACAGCCTATATGGCGAATGAAGCATCCCCATTTGTTGAAGAAAAAATAAACATGCATGAGAGGTGATAAGAGACATGGGAGTAGAGATGGGTTGGGGTCAAATTGATGGAGATTTATAATATATTAACAGGAACTCTTTCTCTTTTGGGGTTAGGAGGAAGTTAAAAATGAACAGAAGATTGACCTTACCAAATTTCTGTTTGATGATAAAATTCATCAAGTTACAATGTTTAAGATGTATCAGTTTGAGTAAAGGTTGGAAATACAAAGCATGAGGTGTAAAAATATGTAAGGCATTTCCCAAAAACATTATTTATTGTCAAGGGTAACTTTCTATAGCAACAAGTATCTTTCAGTTAGAGCCTGTGTCTCAGGTGTAATTGTGTATTAATTGAATTTGGTTAATATCTGTTTATGCTGTTAGTTTAAAACTCCCTGATAGCAGATATTATGTTTGTAAGTTTGTTATGTTTGTTTAACATTTTATCCTCAGAACCTGCAGCAATGATTGGCCCACAGTTGTTGCTTGGTATTTGTTAAATCGGTAAAGAGATAAATGATAAATGAGAAAATGAGACCATGAAGCTAAATGCAACGTTTTTTAGATTAAATATTATTTAATCTAAATCTAATTTTATAATTGAACAAAGTGTAAGAATAAGTGTTTCAACCAAGATTATGTAAATTAAATGAACTTAATTTTTTAAACTACTTTTTCATTGAAATACAAAGTTTCACTGAACTTTAAATGTCAGGAATATTTGAATCCAAATATGGGAAAATGTTTTCCATTCTACTCTCTTTTGAAATACGATAATATAATTTGCGTTGTGTGTCTGTGTGTGTGTGTGTGTGATATTTGAGACAGCATTTCTAGGTAGTTTGTCATGGGAGATTGTCAGGGTTATTGAACTATAATACTTTTCAAAGAGAATTCATACATTGAAATCGTGAATTTGTTGGCTTGAATTTTGTCTGTGTTTCCCAAGAGACTGTGAACTCTTTAAGAGTAGAAACTTTGTCTTTTTAAGCTCTCTGCTTCACAAAGTGCTTGGTACATCATTGGTGATCATCATGTATATAAAGGAATGAATTTTCCTAATGTTAATCTGGAATTAAAGATGTAAATATGCTCTAAGTTCTAGAGATAGTGACCGTTTTGCTCAGTTTTATCTTCCCAGGGACTGGATATGTCTGTATTTACATCAAGAGCACACTCTCTTGATTCTGTAGCTTTGTATTAAGCTTTAAATTGGGAATTGTGAGTGCTCCAACTTCCTTTTCAAAAATGTTTTGGCTGTTCTGGTCCTTCGCATTTCCACATACATTTCAGAATTAGCTTGTCTATTATTGAAGATAAAGCAGATGGGCTATTGATAGGGATTGCACTGCATCTATACATTATTTTGGAGAGTACTGCCATCTTAACAATATTACGTTTTCTAATCCATGGACCAGGGGTAGCTTTCCATTTTTATTTAGGTCTTCTTTAATTTCTTTCAACAATGTTTTGTAGTTTTCAGTGTACAAGCCTTGCACTTCTTTTGTTTAATTTATTCCCAGGTATGTAATTCTGCCTAGTTTTGTAACTACACTTTAGTGGAAACAGTCATGCTCATTTACTTACCTACCATCTGTGTCTGCTTTCGCTACAATAGGAGACTGGGTGCAATAAAAAATTTGCCCAACCCTTGTCTAGAAGTCTCCTGATTAAACTCTCTACTAACAAATACAGCAGGAGTCATTTTTCATAAACATTCTGAGAAATTTAAGTATCCTCTCTAAAGTTGCAATAAATAATCTTTACAGTGCATAGAAATGTCTCATCTCTTATCTTTGGGCCATTATCCTCTGCAATTTCTAGTACAATTTATTATCTGCTTCAACAAATCCTCAAATTGCTATCCTCTAAATGACACATTGGGGGTCTCTAGGACCTTCAAATATTATCCTTAGATTCCAGATAAGCTGCAGCATTACAATCTGGATTGTTTGAGCTTCATAATATAGTAATACTAAATAAGTATCCTTGCTCTTTTGACACAGACAACAGAATGCAGTGTGAGGGATGTCAAGTCATCTGGGAACAACACTTTCTTAAGAATTCATCTCAATTTCTGCGTATTTTGGAAAGGTCCTTAATTGTTTGCTGCCTCTGCAAGCTAGACATCTCTTTCAGCAAATGGAGACCCAGATGGTGAGGCAAGAGAAGGAACGACCAAATTAATGAAAATGTTCTTTCAGCTTGTTACTGAGCTTGTTATTCTCCTGAGTGCTTGCTCTGCGACTGTTGTACTAACTGACCCTGTGGGTAGAGGAGAAGGAAATATCTCTTCTATTAAATTAAAAAATAATAATAAATGACAATCAAAAATACAAAGAGAATTATATTATTTCTTATTTTTGAAAGATAATTGTGCCAACATCTCATACAGTTTTCAACAAAATACATTTAATTGATCTCCTTTGAGGGGTAGTCAATCAACAATAGGTGGGAGGGAAAAAATTCAAAAACTCAGACCTGAAACACATCTCGAAATACAAGAAAAACTGGAAGAAGACACTGACTAATGAGAATTTTAAAATGTAAAGGCTTGACTTCGAAAGAAATGCAAGTACAAATAATGTAGACTCTATTATTATTGGTTTATCTTTGAAATTGCTTTGTGACAGCACCATCTTGTGGCTAAATTTAAAATAGTTTTCCACTCTAATCAAAGGTAGGCTTAAGCTAAATACAGTTTCTTATGATTAGTCTAACATATGTTATAATCCATTGTCTTTTTCTATTGAATTTTACTGTAATTTTAAGAATGTGCTTTTTATTATTTAAAATTCATTTTATAAATTGTTTTCATTTTTATAAATTATTTTGAAAGATCTTATTTCAAATGCTTTCATTTTATAAATTATTTTGAAAGATCTTATTGTACTCCTCGGGGCTAATTTAATACTTTAAAAAGTACATAATACTTTTTAATACCAAAAGTTATATTTGAGCAAAGAGAAAGGTAAATATATCATGAGTTATACATAAGAACTTTTTAAAAATCAGAAATATTGCCGGCCAGGCCTGGTGGCTCACGCCTCTAGTCCCAGCACTTTGGGAGGCCGAGGCCAACCGATCATCACAAGGTCAGGAAATCAAGACCTTCCTGGCTAACACGGTGAAACCCCGTCTCTACTAAAAATACAAAAAAATTAGCCGGGCGTGGTGGCGGGCACCTGTAGTCTCAGCTGCTGGGGAGGCTGAGGCAGGAGAGTGGCGTGAACTCTGGAGGCGGAGCTTGCAGTGAGCCGAGATCACGCCACTGCACTCCAGCGTGGGCGACAGAGCGAGACTCTGTCTCAAAAAAAAAAAAAAAAAAAACAGAAGTATTTTTATCTTTGAACTTACTTTTTAAACATTCTTAAAAAGTTAAAGAAATTATATCATTAAACTTTTAACAAATGTTAGACTCTAAGGGCTAGATAAGATAAAGGCAATAATCAGTACAAGACAATAAAGGCAATAATCAGTGCAAGAGAATAATCAATACAAGGCAATAATCAATACAAGACAAGCATGATAAATATGAACACTGTAATAATAAAAAGATCATCAAAATTTGTGTTATTTACATTGTGTTAATAGCATGAAGCAAATGTTTATGAATTTAGACTGCTTGTGGTCTACTCTTTACGCTGTGATAGGAACTATTCTCAATCAATATCTGATTTTTGTTTGTTTGTTTGTTTTTCAGAAACCTCTCATAGTAGCTAATTCTCACCTCTTCCCAACTTTATCAATCCCATGTTAAATCTCCTCCAGAATGCAAAATTCCTAATTACTGATTATGGGCTTTGTTTGCAAAGAATATGGCTTCATTTCAGTCTTCTTCAGAATGTATTTCCTGTGGCCGTTTAATTTAGATTGTGTGTTTATCACCTTGAGGATTACATCCAGCCTCTCTGACTGTAGGTGCAAAGTGTGCTGAAAATGAATAGAACCTAGATTCTTCAATCTGGAAGGCAATTTTGGTAACTCAAGTTCAGTTTGCCAAGAAGGAAATTTAGACCCCAAAAGTGAAGCACGTTTTCTAAAATGAAACCAGTGTAGGCTGATTAACCAAGGGGAAAATAAAATACTTTAGGCTTTGAGATACAAGTTTTTTTTTTAACTCAAATTATGATTTATGAAGGTTTTCAAAATATATACACAGGGCCCATCTTGTGATTATATGTTTAATATTTAGTTTTTTATAGAATAACATGTTTCTAATGACAATAATAACACAAATATGATTTAGTTAAAAATAACTTCTAGTTTCTTTTTAGACTTTTTCTTTTACTCATGAGTTATTTAGAAATATGTTATTTAGATTCCCAATACTTGGAAATTTCTTAGCTATTTTTCCGTTATTGTTTTCCATTTAAATTCTGTTAGGATCTAACAATACATATCACAATATATAATACGAACTATTAATTCCTACTTTTTAATTTTGGTAAGGTTAGTTTCAAGGCCCAGAAATAAGTCTATGTTTTATGTGCACTTGAAAAGAATGTGTATTCTGCAGTTTGGTTTTGAACATTTTAGACATAACAGTTGGGCCACATTAGTTGATAGTGTTGCTCAAGTCATCTATAGTCTTACTGTTTTTTTGGTTGACTTGTCTTACCATTTAAAAAAGGAAGACAATTGAAGTCTCCAACTGCAATAGTGGATTTGTGGATTTCTCCTTTCAGTTCTATTTTTGTTTCACATATTTGAAGTTCTTTTACTAGTGGCAGACCTATTTAAGATTGTTTTATGTCTTCTTGTAGAATCATGTCCTTTGCCACATGTAATGTCCCTCTTTATTCCTGATAATATTCCTTGCTCTAAAATTTACTTTTTCTGAAATTAATACAGTTATTCCAGCTTTCTTTTGTTAGTATTTTCATGGTATGTATTTCATTCTTTCATTTTTAACCTTTTAAGTGTTTATATTTGAAGTGAGTTTCTTGTAGAAAGTATAAAATTGAGTCTAGATTTTAAAATCTAATTTAATGATTTATATCATTTAACTTATATGCTTAAATCATTCACATGGAAAGTGATTATTGATATGATTGACTTAATCTAAGATCTTCTAGAGATTTTCTATTGCTCCACTTGTTCTTTCCTTTTATTTTCCATCATTGCATTCTCTGAGTTTGAGTCTTTTTATGATTCTATTTTATCTCCTTTACTGATTTATTTATCTCTCTTCTTTACTCAGTAGTTTCAGAGTCTTTACAATATTCATTTTTAAGTAATCTGAGTCTATAGTCAAAAAATATTATACCACTTCCCAAGTACTGTGAGGAACCATCACAGAATATACTCATTTTCTCCCTCCAATCTTTTGTGTCATTTTGTCATAATTTCACTATTACATATTTTATTAACATACTAGCTTTCACTTAAAGTCAGGTCTCTTTCAGCATAAAGAGAAAACAAACACATTGTGTTTTACTTTTATTTATTTTCTGAATTTTAATTTTGTTCTATAGATCCAAGTTTCTGATCTATATCACAGTCTGTCTTACAAATAACTTTCTTTAACACTTCTATGGTAGGTCTGCAAGCAAGAAATATCTTTAGTTATTGTTTTAATCAGAAAATATTAATTTTCTGTCTGTTTTGTAAGATATTTTGGGATATAGAATTCTGAGTTTACAGTTGTTTTTTCAGCTTTTTTTTTTTTTTAGCATTTTAAAAATGTCACTCTATTCCTTGTTTGCATGAATTGTGACCAAAAAAAAATCTGCTAAATTCTTTTGTTTTTCTCTGTAGCTAACGTCTTTTTTATTTGACTGCCTTCAAGACTTTCCTTTTTTGTTTTTATATGATGTATTAAGATTTTTAAAATTATGATTCATAGTTCTTAGTGTTCACTGAGCTCCTTGGATCTGTAATTTTGTATCTATCGCTCAGCTATTATTTTTCAAATATTTTTTCTGTTCTTTTCTCTATCTCCTCTTTCTGGAATTTCAATTATACATATATCAGGCCATTTGATATTGCCCCACAGTTCTTGGAAACTTTGCTCATTTTTCCCACCCACCACTCTCTCTTCCCGCTTCAGTTATGTATCTGTGTGTATGTAATTTTTATTAACCTATCTCACAGGTCACCAGTTTACATTAGATTCTTTCTTATAATTTCCACCTCTAATGAAAATATCCATCTAATCTTGGATGTTCATTACCTTTTTTTGGTATCTTTACATATGATTTTTTATTTTTGAAAGACATATTATATGAGATAGTTGATAGTAAGTTAAATATCTCTTATGCTTGAAGGTGAGTCCGAGTCTTTCTCCATTCTAATAGGCCCTTAAATATAGGAATTTGTTTCAATCTCTTTAGGAGTTGAGCTGACTTTGAAGAGTTTTCTTGCTGCTGTAGTTGCTCTCACTACAGAAGAGACTTCAAATTACTCTAGTGATACCTTGTATTTATGATGGGCTAATTTCCCAGTGTTTTATTCCTGAATGTTTTTTTCTCTTCTTGTCTTTGAGCTTTCTCTTTACTCTGTTCCCTCCTCCTCCCCTATTTCAGGTCTTCCCGGTTTACTTCGCTTTTATTTTCACCTCATGCTTGTTGGTGTGGCGGGTGGAAGGGAGAATGGGAGCGTTCGCTCATGTTTTGATTAAGCCTCAATCTTAGGCAGGCACTTGGAACTTGAGCTTTGCAGATGTGGCTTTCACAGATTTTCTTGCCTCTCCTATATATATGAAACAGACATAAAGTTGAGCCTAGTATGCACTACTGCTCCTTCCTAGGTGTAGAGCTTTCTTCCTTCCTTCACTTCTCATCCCCAAGAGGCTCTAGGTCTCTACCAGCGTGCAACACAGGTAAGCCTTTCTAAGGAACTTCCCCACATTTCCTTGTGGATACCTGGTGATGTTCCTGGAGGAAAAGTCTACAAAAGAATGTGAATCTCCATATGCCTATAACTAACTACCAGAAGATTTACTCACACAATAGCCCACACTCAGTTTTTACCTATCGTTTAAATATTTCTAGCTCAATCAGCTTACCAACTTACGTGTAATTTTTAGTGGCATCTATCCTAGGTAAGCAAATACTTGGGTCCTGTTTTTGCCTGCAGACCCTCTCTAGATAGTTGGTGTTAGTTGTTTGCCCTGTGACCTAACTTACCTAATAGGTTCCAGAAACATTACTATTTTTATAATTATTTTTTAGCTGTAAGAGTGGGGCAATGTCATTTTACTTTCATTTCTAAATAGCATTATCTGGCTGGGCGCAGTGGCTCACGCCTGTAATCTCAACACTTTGGGAGGCCGAGGCAAGCAGATCACTTGAGGTCAGGAGTTTGAGACAAGCCTGGGCAACATGGTGAAATCCCACCTCTACTAAAAATACAAAAATTAGCCGTGCATGGTGGCGGGCGCCTGTAGTCCCAGGTACTCAGGAGCCTGAGGCAGTAGAATTGCTTGAACCTTGGAGGCGGAGGTTGCAGTGAGCTGTGATGGTGCCACTGCACTCCAGCCTGGGAGACAGAGTGAGACTCTGTCTCAAAAATAAATAAATAAATAAATATTTTTCTCTAATAAAAGCAATGAGGTGAGACGGCTTATTTTAGGGCTGGCACAATGAAAAATATGAGATGAGCATTTAACATCTTGTACAGCCAGGAAATAAGGGGAGAGGAAGAAAGGAGTGATGTCAAAAGGACACAGAAAACAAGTTGAATGAGTTCCCACTATGCAAAGCTGGATCTATTCCAACAACATAATAAATAATAATAGTAATAGATTGTAACTCAAGGAATGGAATATTTATAAATAAATAGCTATCATTTATAAATGAAGAAATATATTTTCTGAATATATAAGCAGGGGAGAAGGGGCATATCTTTTAAATAGAAGGGGTCAAATAATAAATGTAGGAAGGATGAGGCATTGAAAATCACCATTAGAACACTATAGTAACTGATGCTGCAGGGAAGATCCACTAAGACATGCTAAAAACAATCAGCAAAATTTTAAGGAGAAACAAGATATTTGTATAATTTCAACATATTTCCCTCAAATCTTTAATAATTCCTGTATTCATTTTAACTTATATCCAAAATTATTTGATATTATTCCATCCAGGAGGTGGAACTTAATTTGCCTCCCATTGAGTGTGGCATGGACTTAGTGACATGTTCCTAACAAATAGAATACGGAAGGGAACAATAACAACTTTAGAGGGGAGAAACCCAGAAGGCAGACACCACCTCTTCTAAGTGATCAACATTAACATCATGAGTAATAAGTCAGGTTGATAGCATGTCACACTGACATGTGGTAAGAAGGACACTGCTGGCCAGGCGCGGTGGCTCATACCTATAATCCCAGCATTTTGGGAGACTGAGGCTGGCGGATCACCTGAGGTCGGAAGTTTGAGACCAGCCTGACCCACATGGAGAAACCCCATCTCTACTAAAAAGACAATATTAGCTGAGTGTGGTAGTGCATGCCTGTAATCCCAGCTACTCAGGAGGCTGAAGCAGGAAAATCACTTGAACCCGAGAGGCACAAGTTGTAGTGAGCCCAGATGGCACCACTGCACTCCCATGTGGGTGACAGAGTGAGACTCCGTCTCAAAAAATAAATAAATAAATAAATAAATAAAATAAGGACACTACTGTGATTTTCTTCTCTCAAATCCAAAACTCCAATCAAATTATGATAAACATTAGACAAACTCAAACTGAAGCCAATATTTCTTCAAAGGTGACAAAGTCATGGAAATACAGTCATAAAAAGGAAACAAAACAAATAAGCATGAGTACAGTCACTAATTCAAGGAGACTAAGGAGACATACTGACGAAATGCAATGTGGTATTCTGGTTTGATTTTAGGCATTAATGGAAAAACTAGTGAAATCTGAGTAAAATATGTAATATAGTTATTAGTATTTACCAACATTAATTTCTTAATATTTATAAACATGCCATATATAGTAAAGTTAGACGTTAACATTTAGGGGAAGTTAGGTGAAAGGTGTATGGGAATACACCATACTATCTATCTTTGCAACTGGTCTGTAAATCTAAAATTGTTTTAAAATGTTTTACAAAAAGAGTAAAAGTATAGTTTTGAACCCACTCCCGCTTTTCTTGAGTCACTGTGTGTCTATTCATCTAAACTCTAGAGGCAGCACAGTGGATTTTCTGGTCAGAAGGATTTCCATCATCAGGACATCTTACGGTATGAATATGACAGCTTGAGTTGAAGTTTAAAAGCATATGGTATTTCCATAAGCTCCGTCACTAAACTGGGAAATGAATAGTCTGATCCCTGGTGGCCGAATATCTAAATAATTGGCTCTAGCTGCAGAGTCAATGGAATCAATTGTTATCTGCCTTATATTTTCTTTGGCCCATCAGGCTGATTTACCAGAGGCTTTCTGTTGGCTAGTTTGAAATTTGTAGTCTTTCAGCTACCCTTATTAGTTATTTGCTTACTGCCATCGATAATAATGACAGTGATAAAATCTCATTCATATTCTTATAAAATCAAAGACTCACACAGGGGATTCCCAATTTCTGTTGCTGGAGATGCATCTCCCAGGGCTGTGACTGTTCACAGAATCTGAGTACACCTCCCATGACAATCTCTTTTCCATATTCCTAATAGCACTGAATAGCACTAATAGCACTAAACATGCTGTTAGTATGAAATTAATGAATTTTTTTAAAAAAATCTGTTCCTTCTATATTTACATCGTTTTCTAACAAAATACATAGTCAGCAAAATCTCTGGGCTCAGAATTTTTGGTTGTCTTCAGTAGCACGTCTAGCAAAAAACAGTGCCCCCTAGGCGGCTTCCAAATGTCTGTGAAACTGTGAGTAGTGAGCAATTGCATCAGATAGTCATCTCGTCCAAAAGGCCAATGATTGATGCTATGTAACTCCTTCTGACATCTGCCTGAGGCTGCACTCAGCACGGGTCTCTGTAGCCACAATTGCAATAAGAGAGAGGCAAGTTTCTCACATGGCCCCAGAGGAGCTGTCTATCCTTTAGTTTTTTTAAATCTCTGTCAGTACCTGCTGCTACTCTTTTTCAAAAACAATTTTTATGTGTCTGCTGGTATATAGACTCCCAAATGTGCATCTACAAGCAGAGTATCATTCTTTCAGAATCCAAATAATCAGACCTCTGCCAAAGTACGGTACAACTATCATGTCAACAATTTGTTTGGAATGATGGTAAGAGTAGCCTCAGAAACAACTTCAGCAAACCGAGCAAGGAATATTTATTTAAAGAATACACAGGGAAGTCAGTGCCATTCCACTCCTGGCGGAACAATTAGAAAGACAGTTCAGGTCACTCAGCATTTCAGGCTTTTGATCTCAAAGTTCTTACCAGAGATTTTAAGATTTCAGAGGACACCATCTGAATGGAGGGCCATTTCAGAACTCCTTCAGTCCTGGTATTTTATTGAGTAGCTTGAATAGTTTCACACATAGATTGATCTGAGCCAGATGAATCTCAGTGATCTTGGAGTTAATTAATATTCAGTGTGACTACTAGGGTACAGGACATAGCATACTCGGACCCATTTATATTAAGAAGAGCATCCTTTCAGTCAATGCATTCATAATCCATGGGTTACTTTTTTTAAGTTGGCTAATAGACTGTAAGGTCAAAAACTTCTTTATTTATATTTTCTTCCTAGGGCCAAGTCCACCTCTCACTCCCAACACACACACACACACACACACACAAACACACACACACACACACACACCACTTTTATTCAAATAAATGGAGTTTGGGACATATTGAATATGGCTGGGCAACATCCTTCTTTGGTGAAAAGATTCAAAATAGTTGTTGAACGTGTAAAAACTTTACAAAATATATTAAATATTTTTTGTGAAAAACCCCAAAGTAGTGTAATTTCAGGGAGTAAATTTTATGCCAAAATATCCTGATATAGCCTGATGGTAGATTTCTGATTTTCAGGGAGTGACAGGCTGCTTGCATTTCAGGTCATGCCAACTCAAATTCATCCTTGAATCTCGCAAGAACACATTTTATAGAACAAAAAACAGCAGGCAATTTAAATAATACAAGCAAACACTCTCAAAACCTGCTGCTGAATACTTCCATGTGAACTTGTTTTGTGCTTGGGCTTCAAAGGATCATAGGGAAGGCTGACAATTTGGGCTTCTTTGCTTCTTGGACAATTTAATTTAGGTAAGGAGTTTTGCAGGATTCAGCTAAATCTAACTAGACTACAGCTATAGTCCCCCAACCCTTCCTTCTTCTATGGATTTTTTTCAAACAATATATCCTCCTCATTACATCTAGGGAGATTTTTGTAAAATCCAGGTTACATTGATCTCAAACACCAAGTAATAGATCTCAAACACCTTTAGACAATAGTTAAAACCATAAAGCGCTTTGCCAGGTCAGAATGAGTTTGCCTTAGCCTTCCTCTGAAAACCTCTTACGTCACTCTCTCAGTCTTTACACTAGACATATGAAAGACCTAGTGTCTCATGCTTTTTTCTCACCCGAGACCTTTGAAGAGGCAGTGCCTTTTCATTCCTTTCTAACCCTAGGGCTAATTTCTATTCACCCTTCAATTCTTAGCTTAATTGCAACTCCTCAGGGGAATACCCCTCAGCTCTCCACAGTGAATGAGGTCCATTATTAGACACTCTCATGTACTCTGTCCACATCACTTGGCATACCTTGAATTATGAAATTAATGGTTTGCGGTGATTTTTTTGATTTGTGTGTTTCCCGTTAGATTATAAGCCAAGAAGGCAGGTGTCATGCTGATTTCTGATTTCATTATTCCTAGCATTAACTACAACGCTCAGAAAACAAAGGTTACAAAATATTTTGGGGTTGATTAACTCATTAGAATTCTACTTTGGTGATGTGATACTAAAGTACCACTTAATGATAAAGTGTTATTTTCGTTGCTTCATGCTCTGTGCAAAAATTTCCCTTAGGGAAACTCTGAAGGAACTTGCAGGGCAGAACATTCTTATTTGTTCCCCAGCCAAATAGCATCATAATTCAATGTTAATTGTGCACCATTCATCACCATCTCTTAAAATTCATGCTCATTTTCCTTCTCTTTCTTTGTAACATTTTTGCTCAGAATTTAAAGTCTGTTTCACTAATGCCAAAAGTCATTGTTTTATAAAGAAATGAAGATTATTTCGAGATTTTTTCCTTCAGGTTTCCTCATAAAATAACTTTAAAAACCTTTAAAGTATATTATATATATTATGAACAGATTATTTTATTCTTATTCAACATAGTATTTATTGCATATCTTGAATACATGACATTAGTTTCTGTTTTCATTTTTTAAAATTTTATATGTGTTTTGTACCTCGTATTGAAGATAAAACAAGATGTGCAATGAGTAATTTAAACATGCTATTAGAAATTGCAGTTTGACACGAATGTATAACCAAACCCATTATAGACCACAGATTTAAACAGTAAAGTCTGAAACAGATGCATAAATATACACAGATTTTGAAGATAGCATTGAGAATTTTTTCTGTTTATTTCTGTTACATTAATAGCCACTTTAGATAAACCATAATATATTTACAAAAATACAACAAAAAGTGTGCATTTTAAACCCTACACACGAAACAAAAAGGAATTTTTAAATTATGACCTCACCTCAGTTCTACAGAAATATTTTATTCATAATTACATTGGAAGAGAGAAAGACTGTACGAAACTCCTGAAGAACTGACATATTCACAAATATCAAGCAAAACAAGAATTAACTAAATGGACTGCACTCAGAAAGTTAGAGCAAGCCTTTTAACTTTGCTTGGAATACTGCTGATCCTTGGTTTGTTTTTCAGAGTGAAGGAAACTTATTTTAAACTATTCATGGCCTTTAATAATTGAGTAAGGTATACGTCTATGAACAAAATTTGGAGCATGTTTATTTCTCCTTCTGCTTCCTCTAGAATTTGGAAACTATCTGTGAATACTCTTAACTTTGGCAATATAGTTGTTTGCATCAGTGCAATAAGAGTTCATTTTTCTTTGTCAAAAGTACACAATTCGAAAAACTGGTTATTTTATCAAGGCTTTAACTGAAATGGTGTATTTCCCTTTAGGGAATCACGCTTGACATGCAGAGCCAATAAAAGCCCTTTGGGAAGAACTGTCCTCATATCTTGTCTACAGAGTCTCTGCAAAGGGTTCCTAACCCGTGGTCAGTAAAGAATGTCACTTTCTAACAGGTCCAGGAGTTCTGAGTTTATCTTGGGGCCTCAAGAGGAGAGGATCACCCAACTCACAGGTATTTGAGCATATAAACTCATGGCTGGGCTCGGCTTTAATTGTCTTATCTGAAATTCCTTGTGAAACAGTTTCATCAAAGCCAATCCAAAAGGCCTATGTAGGAATAACCATTCTTGCTGCACTTTATGCAAATAATCAGGCCAAGTATAAGATTATAGTTTATTCATAATTTGTTTTTACCAAAAATGAGGACTAGAGAGAAAAACTGTGCTTCAAAGCTTATCATACATTTGTCATTAAGTCCTAGTCTCATTAATTGTTTTCAAGCTTTTTGTCTACATTTTAGACTAACCCTGCTTATTTCTGTGAATCAAGTAGTGGTCTCCCGCAGCCTGGAAGAAAAAGTAAGGGATGGGTAATGTAAAAATCTGGATCAATATACTAGTTCTGGGCAATTATCCTGCAAATTCTGCCAGGTAATAAAAGTGAGTAGGGTGCTCATATCCCAGAGGTTTCTTTATTTAGGAAAATAGAACCAAGGCACTTCATAGACCCCAAAAGAAGAATTCTATATCTTGTCAAGAAAAATTTTAAATGCAAATTATCTACCACACCACACTTATGGAAATTGCTATACTGTCTCTATTATTTGCAGTAGGGTTATACACAGTAGGAACCAACCCAAATGTCCATCAGTGATAGACTGGATTAAGAAAATGTAGCACAATACACCATGGAATACCATAGAATACTATGCAGCCATAAAAAAGGATGAGTTCATGTCCTTTGTAGGGACATGGATGAAGCTGGAAACCATCATTCTAGAATATCATGGTGCCCTGCATTAGCATATTACAGAGCTAGGGTGAGAGGGCCAACTTTTTCACGGTCTATGTGAATAACATGCCTTGTCAAACCAATCCTCTGAGCCCTATACAAATCAGACACTGCCTCCTCCAGCCTCTGTATATATACCTAGCTGGTATCTGTGGCAGGTGGAGTTCTCTCTCTTGGCTTTGGAGCACACCCCCGCCCACCCTCCCCACACACACACCTTTGTACAGGGGAGCTTCTTCCTTCTCTCTTCCTTCTTGCCCCTTCTTGCCTATTAAACTCTCCACTCGTTAAAACTGGTGGCAGGCGCCTGTAGTCCCAGCTACTCAGGAGGCTGAGGCGGGAGAATAGCGTGAACCCTGGAGGCAGAGCTTGCAGTGAGCCGAGATCGCGCCACTGCACTCCAGCCTGGGGGACAGGGACAGAGGGGGCCTCCGTCTCAAAAAAAAAAAAAGTGAAAAACATTTATTTTTACCTTGAAAACAAATGCAGCAATGTGTCAATGCAATCAGTGTACACTTTAAAACTATAAAATAAACTTACAGTTAACTTATACTATTATTTTTCCATAAATTTTGGAATGGTGATAAGCATAAATGTTTCTGTAATCCTGTAATTGACATTTATTTGTTTTTGTTTACTTTGAATCTGAACTCCATATCTGTATTTAGGAACTCTCAAAACTTATAAATGTGGGTAGAAGGAAGAGCCCATTGAAGCTGAAAACACCAAATACTTGCTTTTGCAGCTTCATTTGAGCTTGGGTGTGTCGCTTAGGCTTAGCCAATCCATTGTACCTGCTCAAGACATTGAACCTGGCTCTAGGGACAAAAGATAGTAAGGAATAAGGGAAAGTAAATTCGTGGGTGAGGGAGCAACTCCAGCATCACCAGGTCTTTAAATGCAGCAAAAGTAGTGGTGGTGCCCTGCAAAGAGCAGTTACAGAAACCGTGGTCCAAGTCCTGGCAAAGCAGAACTCAGTCAACATGGTTTTGTGGTAGAATCATACCACATGCTCACTGTGCAACATTCCTGGGAATTCTATGGGTGACTGGTGTGTATTAATTATTCAATATCCACTGAAGACTTTTCTGCTTTAATGAGTCACACTTAGTTTTTGTTGCTTTGAATCCATATTCCTCACGAAAACACGAAAACAGTGTCTACCCCTTACAAAATGCACATTTATCTACACTGATTAGCAATAAATGTAGTTCCAAAATTCTAATATATTTTAAACCCTGGTATAGAAAAATGGTCTTTCAGGTATTCCAACTTATGAAATTATAAAAAGGTTACATGTACTTCTTTTCATAGTAAAACCGGTTATCTTTAAGCAATAATTTATAACTAACTCACCACTTTTAGAAATACTATAGATTTGGTTTGTTGTTGTCTAAATAGTGAACTTCTTTGTGTTATCATATGATATTAGTTTTAGACTGTTAAAATAAGGTGATGGATGATCTCCTGGATAACATGATATTCCTAAGGGAGTGGAATTACTTTATACAAAAAGCATCATGTCACCAATGTTTGGCATATCTTCTATCAAGAAAAGAAGATGAAGTGTTAGAGAGTTAAGTAAATTGTACAAGGTTACAGAATACTACTAAGTGGAGCCGGAGTGCAAATTTAGGTGGTCTGGCATATTCTGAAACATCACGCAGTTATACACCACATTCTTTACCTCTTTAAATCTGGGTTAGCTCTATGGCTACTTTGACCAATTAAATATAAGCATAGCCCTTATTTGGCCTGGAAGCTTCCACTTTATGCCTTGTAAAGGCCAATTGTGTAGAGTTCTCAAGTGGTCCTAAGGGAGTGGCCCCACAGCTCCTGGCTGGCAACCCCAACTGAGATCCTATCTGATAGCCACTATCAACTTGCCACTACGTTAGTGAAGATGAGGAAGCCATCCTTCATATTTCACCCTCAGTTTTTGAACTATCTCATCTGAGGTCCCAGACATCAAGTAATAGATTTTGATCTGATGCCATAATTGGATGAGACTTTAGGAATGTTGGGTACAGTATAAGTGTATTTGTCATTTGAATTGTGGCTGCAGGCCAACTGTGAACTGACTGTATTTGCTGAAAATGCTGCAATAACATCTCTCATCACACATGTTCTTCTTCACTATAATCTTGCCACAGCTCCATCAGGAGGTGTATCCCCTTGACTCTGGCCTATGACTTCTTTGACCAACGGAATAAAGTAGAAGAAAGTTCTGGGTGTAGCTGACTGGCAGCCCTCTTTTGCTTTCTCTGGGAACCAAGCTTCTCCGCTATGAGGAAGCTTTAGAGGGGAACACATAGAAAAGAAATGAGGCCTCCAACTGATGTTCTTGAATTACGATGTTAGTGAAGAAAACACTTTGAATATTCCAGTCCAGTCATTTGATCTATTCCAGCTGAGGCTTCAATCCTTGGGGAATAAGAAGAGATCGTCCCTACTATTGCCCTGTTAGAATTGCTGAACCACAAAACCATAAGATCGCTTTATGCCTCTAACTTTTGGAATTTTATGCAGCATTAAATAGCGATACCATTTTTACTATATATCAATTCTCTTCCAGGTGTTAGACATATAAAAATGAGTAAAATAGGCTATATCCTGCTTATATTTGAGTGAAGAGAGACATAAAAAATAAATGTTTAGTAGTAAGAAGAAAAGATTTTACATAGTGATGCATTTTATAATAGAATACATACATGCATAAAAGTGGAGACAAACCAAGGTCATGTTACGTTGAGTGCCTTAAGAGGAAATTGGTAACTTTAGGCAGAAAGATTATGAAAAAAAATTTCGAAGAGGTGAATAAGTTGGGATTCAAATGATGAAAGTAGTCATCCAGGAGATATCTTGAAGGTTGTAGACCCTGAGCTGGAAATGATTTTGGCATAATCAAGTAGGATAATGGAGGCCAGAGAAGCTAGAGAGCAATAAAGGCAGGGGAGTATATGAGATGTTCCTAGGTCCTCCGGAACAGAGAGGTGTCCAGGAACATTGTGAGCTAAGACAGGAGCTTAGTTTTCGTTGTATGAACAATAGGAACATACAGGAACAATAGGAAACCATTGAAGGGCTCAAATAGAGGAATAATACGGTCTAATTTAATTTTATTTATAATTTAAACTTTGGAATAATTTTAGGTTTATGGAAAAGTTGCAAAACTAGAGTTTTCTTTGTATCCTAACCCAGTTTCTCTTATTGTTAAAAGCTTTCATTACCATGATTTGCCAAAAATAAGAAACTAATATTAGTACATTATTAACTAAATTACAGAGTTAATTTTGATTTCAATTCGAAGGAAAAGGTAAGGAATGTGGCTGAGCAGAAAATCTGGCTTCAGTGTTTAAAATCCCTACTTGGTGGGAGGGACAAACTTTGAGACAAGGTCCACAGGATCCAAGGACATGAGGACGACAAATGGTACAGGGTTCAGACTGGTACCAGGGAAGAGTGCCTTCATGTCCTGTACAACTGAGGAGACCCTGTATTTCCTGTTCGAAACAGTCTTCCTTCATGGGATTAGCAAATATAAGTCAGTGCATTTAAAATCTAGTTAGGCAGGACTTTGCACCTATCTGTCATAGTTGAATATATTTTAGCCCAAAGGATGGTGAGATGAATCTGTACCCATAGGGAATCACATTAATCATGTTACAGTAGAAAGTAGTAAAGAAGTGACACAAATGGAATCAGGTTGTAGTGAGTGAGCCACCAAGAGAAGAAAATCTACAATAGCAGTTCCAAACCCTTTTTATCTCAGGCCCCCTTTACACTAGTAAAATTATTGAAGGCCCTTCAAAGTTATGTGTTTTTGAATGATCTCAATTAGTGTATTAGAAATTAAAAATGAAAAATATAAAATATTATTAAATAACTCATTTAAAAGTAACTGTAATACACTCATTACATTTTAACATGAATAACATATTTATATGACAAATAACTATATTTTTCAAAAAACATAAGATGAGTGGCATTGTTTTACAATTTTGTAAATTTCTTAAAGACTGGCTTAATAGGAGACAGCTACAGTTTCATGTTTTCTTCTTCCTTTTCTCTGTTGCAATAAAGGCATCATGTACCTTCTGGGAAATTCCGCTGTACACTTGTAAACAATGAGAGTGAAAAAAGCAAATATTGTTTTACTATTATTTTGGAAATGTTTTTGACCTCATAGACCCGCTACAAAGGGCTTCCAGGGGTACCAAAGCATACTTTGGGAACCACGGGGCTAAAGGAATCACGTGGTTGGGATGGATGCTTGTAGGTGCTGTTGCTGCTGTTGCTGGATAGGACGTTGCCAAAAATAAATATAATTTTCTTTAGTATTTTGGCTAGGGCTTGCTCTGTGTTCATGATACCGGTATTAGAAATGTGACATTTATTTATTAGATGCTTTCCCGTATTTTGTCTAATTTACTTCCTGTAAACACCGAATTGTCCTTTATCCTGACAGAAATTGTTGAAACCCACTTTGACACAGAAGTAATATGAAGTTCAGCATGGCAAGTAACTTGTCTTGACACGCACAACCAAATAATAGCAGAGATCGTCTCCCAAGGCTATGTTCTTTCCAGAACATCTATGCTTTCCCCTTAAGCAATAATTTCTCAATACAGCAATAATTAGGACTTATGGGAAAATGAAGATTACTTGTAAATATAGTACAAAGAAAGGACTTAAATAAAGCCTTATGTGGGGAACTTGAAAATGAACAGAAGCCGTAGGTCAAATATGAAGAAAACAGATTTTTGTTGTATTAGCATAACAGTAATTACAACAAAAATTATGACATCTACTGAATAAAATTAAAGCTTACATGGAGAGCATCCTTTGGGATGGGTGGTTCACTTAAACACCCCTGACAGGCATTCTATGGAGAAAAAATCAGTTGTATTTTGGAGGAATTGAGGGAAAGGAAAAACTCAGAGGTAGTTAGCCTGAAGCACCTATACTACAAGACATGAGAGTCATACAGACATTTTGGGGAGCCATGATTGGAGATGTAACAAGGAATTCAGAGTCAGCTCTTTGGCTTATCATCTACACAATTTATATAAATTCTATTTCAGTAAACCTATATATCCACAGAAAGAGTTTTTATAAGGTTTTTTTTAATGTGGAATATAAAATTTCAAGTGTGTAGCTTATCTCATTTCATTACTCTTGCTGCCAGATTCACTTTCTTTCTGCATAAAATGGTGACACCTTGGGTTATTGGGTTAGTTTTTCCTTTGTAAATAACTCCAGCACTTTTCTCTGATAGGCAATTCAGATTATTACTTATGAGAGCCATCAAGCTGCAGAGATATTTAGCTGCATCAAAAATAAAATACCCATTGCCTTACAATTCATGATATGTCCAGAAAGCTTAAATATTTTAGTATGTGTAATATATTTTGTCACTGTAAGTCACTTTCACAACTGACTGTGCAAGAAGTTATCAGATGGTTGCCAATATTTTCTCAAATTTGAATCTACCCGCATGTCATTTGCTAAACAGTTTCCAAGACTAAATCACATAAAGAATTGCTATAATGTTTATAAAAATGGAGGTGCATCTAATGTTATCTACAGCTAAAATGAAACATGTCCATAGTACTGGGGCTTTTGTCATCACCTTATAACCACATCTGGCATGAAGATATCACCATGTCACACTTGTCTGTCATTATAATGAAATTCATTTAATTTTCTTTCTTGACGATCAAATGATGGGGTAAAAAAAGGCAGAGGAAAGTTACCTTAATGTTTATGCGTGAGTGAGACAGATATCCCACCCTTATGTCAATGATGTCTGCTGGGGATAGTTTCAGCTTCTACATAGAGGCAAGGAATGTATTATTTATAATCCAAGAAAATAATCCATTTAATTACTGTGTGCATTAGTTTCCTCCTGGTGCTGCAACAAATTGCCACAAGTTTTGTGGCTTCAAACAACATCAATTTGTTATCTTACAGTTCTGAAATTCAGAAATTTGAAATGTGTCTGAAGACGTTAAAAATCAACATGTCAACAAAGCTATGTCCCTTCTCAAGGCTCCAAAGGAGAATCTTTTTCTTTGACTTTCCTAGTTTCACGAAGCCACACACATCTCTTGGCTCATGGTCTTCTCCTCCAGAGGAAATCACTCCAACTTCTGCTTCCATTCTCCCATCTCATTTTGTATCCCTCCTGTAAAGCCTTATGGTTACATTGAACCCACCCATATAATCCAAGATAATCTCACTATCTCAAGAACTCTATTTTAATTAAATCTGTAAAGTCCCTTTTGCCATAGAAGGTAACATAATCACTGGTTCTGCGAATTAGGACTTAGGTGTCTCTGGAGGTCATTATTTTGTTTATCAGACAAAGAAGCTTCATTACTGATTCACTCACGTACCTGCCCAAATTGCAAATGCTTACCAAATAATTGCAAATTATCCTACCAGATAATTTGCCAGGTAAAAAGCAGAGATTCTGCCCTCAAGTCTCTTACAGTCAAGCCTGATATGATGACTCTGATACAGTGACTTTATTGGACCACAATTAAAAATCATACAGCATTATAAGAGCAAGTTAGATGAACAGTCAAACTATACTATGGGGCTCGTGGCAGGTTTTCTGGAGGAGGCAACAGTGCAAAGAAGAGCAGAAAAGTGAATGGTAGATAGCCAGTTAAGCTGCATGTGATGTGAGGGAGAAGGAAGAGAATCACATGAATCCCATCAAGTGTCTAGTTGGCTTTCTGTACCACCTGTACCTGCAATCCATTGGTCCTACTCCATTACACTCTCCCTCATTTTCTTCACTAACTTCTAAATCACCTTAAAGCCAATGGATCACCTTTATAATCATTCTTCCATGCCCACTCACAATTCCTTTTTTTCTTCTACATTTTTGCCAAATCCAGAACACACTAATTTATCCCAACTCTTTGATATCTCTATACCTGCATCCATGCAGCTGAGTGAAGCAAGAGAAAAGCACACATATATACTGTCTTGTTTCACTTTACCTTTATAACCTTGAATATTAGATGAGCTCATAATGCTACCTAGAAATCCTAATACAGTCCCCTAGGCCAGTTATTCTCTCATGTTCCTAGGCAGCTATTCCACATCTCTGGCTCTCTCCTCAAATCGCCATCAATTTCCCTTTTCTTGGCTGATAATTCTGCCTTCTATCTCATTGTGAAAATAAAATGACTGGAAATGAAATTATACAATCTTGCCCCACCATGTCTGTCCACCTATCCATCTCTCTATCTATCTCTCTATCCTAGTGCCTCAAATTTACAGAAATCATGATATCTTCTTTGCTTTCTTTTATCACTGAACTGCACTTTTAGTGCAGTTTCCCACCCGTACAACAGTTCCCCACCCGTACAACAGTTCCCATGTGTTTTCCAACTCCTTGTAGACAGTATTTCAGTAATTCCGCTTTCTCTTGCACTGAAAATTTTTCTTTTCCTCTACTGAAACATTCCATTAGCATACAAGCATGTTGTCGTTACGTGATCTTAAAAATAAAACTCCTCTCCATTTAATATTGCTCTCCAGTGATTAGCTCATTTTTCTGCTTCCCTTTGTAGTAACATTTCTCAAAATAGTACACATACTCCTTTCTCTCTTTTAAATATCTTTTAAGCTTATTTCACATAAGGTTTTATTCTCTATACTTTAGTGAAACTGCTTATGCCAGAATGCTACAAATAATAGTTCACACTCTTATAATACTTACTATGTTCCAGATACTTTGTAAAGGCACTTTATGAGACTATCTAATCCTTACCACAACATGCAAGGTAGCTAGTAAGAAGTGTAGGTGGGAACAAAATCCAGGTAGATATTGCCTAAATCCATACTTTTGGCCATTACACTATATTGCCTCTCTAACACACAAATAACCTCTACATTTCCAAACCTCATTTTCAATTCTTAGTCCTCATCTTTTTTAATGTATCAGTTAACAAATTGATTATTTTTGTACTTAAAAAAATTATTTTTCATTGGCTTTTGGAACCCCACATTTCTCTGATTTTCCTTCCACTTCATTTCTTATAGGTTTCAAAAGGATCAGAGTAGATGAACATAAGAAACATATGGTTCCTTGTGCTTAAGAATGTGGTGTTCAGTTATGCAGAAGGTACACTGGTGAGCAAGTAATCTTTCTACAAAGTTTTAAAAGGGATAAATTCAAAATGCTGTGGTGTTTAGAACCAGAAGTGACTAACTTTCCTGTTAGTATTTCAAGTATTTCAAGAGGAGTAGTACTTAGGCTACATTTTCAGATATAAATAGGAGGATATTAGATTGAGAAAATGCAAAAGAATGTTCCAAGTAAACTGAAAGCAAATGTGAACACAGGATGTTTGGGAAATCATGTAAGAAGCAATGTGGCTATTTTCACCTCCAATTCAATGTCTCTTTATTTGATGTTGAATCAGTATGCTTGAGAATTAGGCTAGATTACCCAGAGACACAGCAACATGCAGTAGTGGTAATTTCACTTTTTAGCCACATCCACATTAGTTTCCTTTATAGAAATTTTAATAAATATCACTGCCCAGCCTGTGCCCTCAGGGCTTATGATTAGTTTCTCTGGGATGCAGCCTGAGCATCGGTGTTTTAAAAAGCTCCCCAGGTAAATCCAATGTGTAGCCTGAGTTGAGAACTACTGGGCTAGAACATAAACAATGTTGAGGAGAATTAGCTAGATATCAAGTCTGGAGGTCGAGTGCAGGCTAGCTTGTAAAGGTCTTTTAGGCTGTGCTGGAGAGTTTGAATATTATCTTATAAATAATGTAAGGCTGAAGAGGGTTTTATGCCGGATCATGATGTGATGTAATCAGTGTTCTCAAAACAAAAATAACTTTAGAGAATGGTGTGAGTGGGGAATGGAATGTTATTGCAATAACATTGGCACAGGTTATGAGGTGAGCCTCTTGTCTTAATTCTGCCTGTACCTAGTATAGCGTTTGGATGTTTGTCAGATGCCAAAGAAGAGAGATATATAGGCTAGTAAATGTGATTTTCTGGTTGGGTAAACTATTGAGGGGAAGGGTTCAACATTCCTCTTTTGTTTTAATATAAAGATCTCAGGTATGTTTTTTCAAAAAAATTAAATTTATTAAATATATAAATTATTTAATAAGCCTGGAAATGAGTGAGGGGAGCTAAGGCACACATATCTGAGTGGTTTGAAACAATCAATTTACCTTTAAAGATGCAAGATTATTTTTGTGTTGAACATAAGTCTCTTATTTCTCCACAAAGTCATGCACAATTATAGCTTGAAAATCTTCATTAGGATCCATTGTGATCTACTCACAGCAGCTGAGGCTTTTGTTAAAAAAAGGAAGGGAGATTATTTCAAGAGGTTTTCAACATAATCTAGGATGAAGTGGAAGTCAAAGGAGAGAGTGAAGATGAGAAGAATGAGCAGCGTTTCATTTCATCAGCTAATGTGGCTCATTCCACACTGGCCTTCTTGAAGCTCCTGAAAGAGATCAACATTTTCACCTCAGTGCCTTTGTACTCTGTTTCTTGTGCTCAGAACATTATATATCCAGATTTTAGCATAACTTACTCCTTCTCTTGTTCCATATTTCTGCTGACATATCACCCCATCAGAGAAACATTTTATATACCCAAATCTCCACTCCACCTTGTTAGTGACTTCATCTTCTTTCTCTGCTTCTTTTTTTCTTTTTCTCTCACAAGACCCATCACTGCCATAAATGAATGAACTCTTCCTAGAAAGAAAAACAGTGTGGGCGTGGAAGGAAGTATTTATGTCAGGAATGAAGCAAAGAAGGCAGGAAATTATCTTAATAGGAAAGTTTTTCTTGTGAAAGACGACTATTTCTGCTTTTAAGTCCCAAACTCCATACTGAAGAGTGGATGTTACCATTTCTTTCTCAATACAGTAAAAATAGAAAATAAAAAAGCAAGAATAACTAGAAACAACATGAGCATATTGGCTGTATAATGAAGAAAATAAAGGTAAAAATGTTGAAATTTAAATTTTCAGAGCTTTCACATCCTCAATTCATAGACAGTTCTGATAACATGATGAACACATTCTCACTTTTATTCAGTGGACATTTAATCTGTGAGAACTGCTACCATTCAGGTCACACTGAGAGAGAGGCTTTGTTAACGAATAGAAAATGCAAAGCTCTTTGAAATCAAGAATCATATCCATAGTGTTTGGCATAATATTCCAGGGAACTAGAATGATAACAATTGTTTATTTCACTTACTAAGGTATTTTCTGAGAACCATCCACGTCCCAGGTATAGCACTAGGCTCTGGCCATGGAGGGGTGAACAAAATAAGCTTACTGCCCTTATAAAGCTTAAAGTTTATCAGCGGTAGATAAATTTTAAATAAATTATTAAAGAATTAATAGATAACGCCTAGTTATATAATTTATGTTTTAAAAGTAAAAAAAAAAAAAAGAAGGCAAAGACAGTTCAAACTTTCTGGATATAAATGATCGTAAGCATTTGAAAAGTCATATGTATTATCTCTAAAGATCATAATCAAATGAATAAAATTATCCCACATTTTCCACCAAGTTTGACATAGAAATAGAACCAGGAACAGATAAGGATAAAAGGATCAGGCTTATTTCCTATAGAACTAGATGAGGAACATACCTTGGGATTGGATTTGAGTCAGAATTAGGGTTTCTCTGCCTTTTTCCAGTCCAGACCTCAGGATTTAGTTACTTGGAGAATGAGGCTTACATGGACTATGATAGTGCCAGGAAGTATAGCTTGTAAATTTGTAGCCTCCTATAGTGATGAAGCCTCCTCTATTAATGGAACACTACAAGTCAAACACTGATGCAGGGGAAGGGCTATCCCTTAAAAAGAAATGTCTCAGACTGGTTGATCTATGCGTACTCAGAACTTTTGCCGATCTCTCCAATCAAACAACTGGACACGTTACTGTTGCCAATGTGACGAGTGTGCAAGAAGAGAAGGAAGGATCAAATCTATTTGTCCAATACTTCTAAGAAGGAGAAATCTCTATCTTCTAACCTTCCAGAAAAGGAGATGAAATGGATGATTCTTCCCACATTATAGGTCACTAAACATTGAGTACACATGTACACAAAGAAAGGAACAGTAGACACTGGCCTACTTGAGGGTAAAGAGTGGAAGGAGGGTGAAGATTGAAAAATTACCTATTGGGTACTATGCTTATTACCTGGGTGACAAAATAATCTGTACACCTAACCCCCTCCACACGCAATTTACTCATGTAACAAACTCGAACATGTACCCCCGAACCTAAAAATTGGGAAAAAAAAGTATTTGAAAAGGTTTCCTAAAGCGTTGAAAATGCAATATGTTAACCATCACTTTGAAAGAAAAAGTACAGAATAAAATAAAAAGAAATTAAATTTAAAGTTTAGAGTGGTATGAGAATACCACTCTAAACTTCTCACTGCTGTGAGGATATTCATTTGTGTTTCACAGACACAAGAGATGGCATTCTTAGAGTGTCAAAGCCGATACTCAGTGATCATTTGAAGCACTGCAGAAATACATAATTTTTCTGATCACAGCAGAAGCTAATAGCAAAGAAAACACTAAAGCCTGGATCTTCTGACTATAAGTCCATTTATCCTGTGTTATGTCAACTATGCCATGCTTATTTATTTTTAGCTTAGAATATTCCAGCAGCTTGTTCATTAGTTTTTGAACTTCTAGATATCTATCGTAGAATACAATTTTACCTACCCCATGATTAAAAATATGCTAATATTTTTCAAATTTGCTTCTCAGCCCTTTAAGTAAATAGACAGATAAACAAATGAAGCAGATACAATTAAAAGCCTTTCCCCCAAACTGCCCCATTTCTCTACTCACTCCTTCCTTCCTCAGAGGAATTTTTCTTTTTCTTTTTCTTTCTTTTTTTTTTTTTTTTGAGATGGAGTCTCACTCTGTTGTCCAGGCTGGATTGCAGTGGTGCGATCTCGGCTTACTGCAACCTCTGCCTCCCGGGTTCAAGCGACTCTCCTGCCTCACCCTCTCGAGTAGCTGGGATTACTGGCGCCCGCCACCACACCTGGCCAATTTATTTTTTAGTTTTAGTAGAGATGGGGTTTCACCATCTTGGCCAGGCTGGTCTCGAACTCCTGACCTTGTGATCCACCCGCCTTGTCCTCCCAAAGTGCTGGGATTACAGGCTTGAGCCACCATGCCCGGGCGGAATATTTTTTTATTTCCATTTGTGTATTATGTAGCTGTATTCGCTTCAAATTTGTTCATATATATCTTACTCTGTATATCTTTTTCAACTTGTTTCTTTTCTTCAGGGTTTTAGTTTTGAAATTTATCTATGGTACCATATAGAGATTTCACTCGCTCATATTACATGTATGATTATTTTTTATAAATTAGCAATAATTTGTCTATTCTCATAATGGAAGACAGTTTAGTTAACCAATTTTATTGTTAGGAACAGTGTTACAACAAACATCCTTGTGCACATGTATAAATGGCATTATCATGTGGTAGTGTATATGCATATTCTAATTTATAGATTTTGTCCAATTGCCCTCTAAAATGGTTAAACCAATATACTGTTGTAGCAGCAGCAAAAGTCCTTATTTGCCCATATCCTTGACAACAATGGATAGTATTAAATTTTGTCAGTCTAGGTGAAAAAATGGTATTTCATTGTTTCAATTTGCATTTTACTGATTACTAATGAGGCTGGAAATCTTTCCATATATTTATTATCAGGTATATTCTTATATACCTTGATAATATTTTCTATTGCGTTATTATTATTATCTTTTCTTAATGTCAGAGTTATTTATACATTTCTGGAACAAATCCTTTGGTGACAATAAGTGTTGCAAATATTCTCTCCCAATCTGCTAGTCATTGGGTTGTCTTTGTACTTAAACTTTTTATTATTATTACTATAGAGTTAATTTTTAGTGAGCCTGTGCCTCTGGACTGTGGACTTCACAAGTGTTTCTCACCTTTTTAATCCCTGACTTACGTGAGATAGAATGGCTAAAGTGGGATGGAGTAGGATATGTCCCTTTCTCTAGATCAGTTAGACTCTAAAACCCCGGCAGGTTAGGCTCTGGTTAACTAGTTTTTCCTGAGGGCAGGTCTTGTTAAGAAGAACAGAATACTCTGTAGTATTTCAGTACAGTTCCTTTTCCCCTACCCTTGCTGGAAGCATGGGGGAATTTTTCTGTGACATTTAGTGTGAGAACCTGGTTGAGCTCTTGGAGGTAAAGCTCACAAAAGCATGGGGCACCCCACTATGACTGGGTCTCCCTGGAGTTTTTAACTCTCAGACTCCTTCACACCTAGCTTCTAGTAATCTGTCAATTAAAGTTCAGATTTTCCTACCACATACTGGTTCCTGAAGTTTCTTCTCTAATAATTTGTAGTTTTCTGTATCCACATGTCTGTCTCTCCAGTTTTAGGAACACCAGTTTGCCCTGTGACCTTACTTCTCTTACAGATCTAAAGAGAGTTTTTGATGTGTTCAGTTTGTTCATCTTTTTATTTCTTAGAGCAAAGTGATGACTTCCAAGCTCCTTACGTGGGAACTGGAAACTAAAAGTCCCTATGGTTAATTTTTATATGACCATTAATTCTTTCCTTAATATGAGGTCAAACTTTTCAGTCTTTTCCTTTACAGTTTATGCTTTTTGAGACTACTTCAGAAGTCCTGTTTGATCTTATTGTCTTAAAAACAGTCTCCGTGCTTACCGTTTTTTGGGGGGAGGTGTAAATTCAAGGGGTACAAGTGCAGCTTTGTTACACAGATATATTGCAGAGTGCTGAAGTTTGGGCTTTTAGTGTAACCGTTACCTGAGTTAGTATACATTGTGCCCATTAAGTAATTTCCCATCCCTCACCCACTCCTGCCCTCCTACCTTTCAGAGTCTCCAATGAGTTGTATGCCACACTCTATGTAAGTGTATACACTTTATGCAGCTCCTACTTATAAGTGAGAACATGCAGTATCTGACTTTCTAATTCTGAGTCGTGTCACTTATCCATACTTACTCTTTTAGTTTGATTTTTTCACATTCGATATTTTTCCATCTGCATTTTGTTTTTGTATGTCATTTAAGGTGGTAATATAATGTAGCTTTTTCATATAGTTGGTTGTAATTTATAAATATACACATGTATATATTTAATATACATATTTAAATATATGTATTTGATTAGTCCATCTTTTCCTCACTAATATTTAATACTACTTCTGTCACATATTACTTATTATATTTTTTATCAACTTCTTACTACTTTGTCTATTCCTGTCAAATTTAGAAAGATATCTGGTAGAATGAGTTACCCCCTTACACTCATTCTTCACAATTTTCTCAGACATTTTGGGTCTTTTATTTTTGCATATGAAATTTTGCATCAATGTTTCTAGGTCTCTAAAAAAGTTATATGGAATTTTTTGTTGGAATTACATTGAAATTATTATTTTTATCTACAAACTGAGACAAAATAAGTTTAGGTTTCTGTATATATTATAATCACATTATAGCTGTCTTTTGATTTGAGATAATACCCAGGTCACCTTAACTGAAGTTTTGTGTTTTCCTAAAACTCTTTATTCATGGATGTAGTCTTCAGGTTTAGCTCTTCAAATGGCTAATCACATGTAATGTGTGTGATATTTTACCAGTTTACCTCTCAAAGGGAATTCTCATTTTTAAATCTGTGTCAAGCACATCACTGAATCTTTAGGTTTTATTCACATTGGCTTATGAGACTTGCAGTGATCTTGCTGCTACCTCTGATATCTTCAATGATTACCTGTGTTTATCATAATCATTATCATAATCATTATGAATCATAACTTCATAAATTACCTCTTTCTCCTTTGATACTCTGTATACACAGAAGCTTTGGCTGCAAAGAAAGAGATTACCAAGTTCTGACCCATTTTTCAATGTGAAATTCTTGATCAGCTTTGTAATAACGTCCAACCTAGTTTTTAAGGACATAAAAAACTGTTACGGCTGACTTACAGTGACACGTTTCTTCCCTCATGGAGTCACAGGATACAAGGTTAATATTAAATAAGTATGTATCAGCTACCCACTGATGACGCTTGGAAACCGGTGGTATAATTCAGTCTGAGTCTGAAGGCCTGAGAAGCAGAGGAGCCTGTGTAACTCCCAGTTTAAGGCCAAAGGTGTGAGAAACAGAGAAACTGCTGGTGTAAGTTCTGGGTGCTGAAGGCTTAAGAACCAGGAGCCCTATGTCCCAGGGCAGGAGGAAATGAATCATCCATCTCAAAAAGAGAGAGAGTGAATTCGCCCTTCCTCTGTCTTTTTGTTTAATTTAGGTCCTCAAAGAATTGGATGATGCCCACCCACTTTAGTGAGGGCAGATCTTCTTTACCCAGTCTATTGATTCAAATGCTAGTATCTCTTCTGTAGACACCCTCACAGACACAGCCAGAAATATAATTTTACCAGCTATCTGTGTATCCCTTAGACCAGTCAAGTTGACTAATAAAATTAACCATCACAAATGCTTTTACTACATTATCCTGTCATGGAACTAATTTTAATTCATATGATTTGAAAAAGAAATTTATGCAGCTGCACAGGCATTAACAAGACTAACTCAAAAATAATACAAACTATCTAGGTTCCATGAATATGACCCTCCAATCTATGCCACCTGCAACACTTTAAAAAATAGAAATGATGTGAACTAACATATATTTGAGTTCTAAAATGTTGTTAGGATAGATACTCACTGAAAATGAAATATTACAGTAAAATCTATGTATTTTAATTTTATTCAACCTTTTCTATTGGTCAGTTTTCCCATGAAAAGACTTACTGAGCAATTTATGCTTTAAGAGTAATTAAGTTTATAAAAACAAAAATTTGTTTTAAGATACCATGATTCCTTCTAATGATTCACTTCTTTTAAGCCACTTGTTTTTTTTTCTTTCCTTGAGGAAAATTTCATTAGAATTCAGACTGCTTTTTGCCTGTAAAGCCTTGAGCTTCTGTGAAATGATACTGCTCAAATGACTTAAATGTATATACATTTTCCTTTGTGGCTCCACTAATGGTTTTATTATATGCACATAAATATTTGTATTTTATTTCAATTTGGTGAATGGAAATATGATTTAAACAAAAAAAGGATGCTTATTTGATCTTGATGAAAAGTGCAAAAGGAAAGATTTTTTTAAAAACTATTTGCATGATTTAAGATAGTCAGAAAAGTGGATTTCCAAATGCTGGTGCCAAAGGAGCCAAAACATAATGCCACCATCCCAGAAAACTGTGTTTATGAGCATTCAGCTCACAGGTGAAGCAGCAAGAGAAAGAAGAGTCTGTGCTTGGGAAAATGCTGACAGATGGCAGATTTGCTGATTCCTTTCTCTCATAATGAAGCAGGATGCTCAGCTAGAGTTGCAAGCCAGATATTAATGCATTTTTCATTTACTAAGGCCAATACGGTTTTGTCTCTGTAATGGGCAATGTTTTTAGCTACTGTAAGACAGCAGACAATTTATTCAAATATTAAATTAGATTACTAAAGGTAAAGTAACATTGCCAGAAAAACAAAATTAAAATAAATCCCCAAACAGTGCAACATTTAATAAAAGGTCCAAAGATAAAGGACAAAGGTTTTTAATTAACTACACCCTAGAGGAAGTCTTTATAATAAATTCATTGTGTGTGTGTGTGTGTGTGTGTGTGCATACACACACACAATCACACATATAAAATTACTTAAAAGAGGTTTTTCTGGGTCAGGTATTCAGGTATATTTTATATACTGTGAATAATGCATATTGTGCTGGTTACTAAACTATTGTCTCTCAATTCTAACCTACCTTTCTATACTCTGCTTTGTGATACTGGGTCTAGGATTCTGAAGTTCAAATCTATGCTTTGCCAGCAGTCTCCCCATTAAACTCCACGAATAGAGGCTGGTAGAGGGAGATTAGGAGGCTAGCGACTCATTTTCTTTCATTTTACTTATATCGGCTTTGTGTTCCTGTGAGAATCACCCTACTGGAAAACTTTTTTTGTTTTTTTTTTTTTTTTAGAGCAACAGTGCCTTCTCATGGCAGCATTTGAATTCAGTACTCACAAGACCATTCTCAAGGTAGCTTCCTCAGACACTTCAACTCTCAGGTTTGATTCCCAGGCCTGTAGGGCCCCTTCCTCAAATCCAAAGACACCAGTGCCAGCTGAGCAGCTTACTTTTCTCAGAAGTCTACATTTCAGCTCCCTAGGACTTCCCCAAGCTTCTGAGATTAATAGCTCTAGCCTCTTTCATTCTGCTTGTTCAGATCTAAGTATGGTAGCTGCTTCTTGAATTTGCTCCCATTATGATAACTTCTGTTTCTGCCTTTTCAGTTACTAAGTTAATAACTTTGTATCAACTAAACATTTTTTTAAAACATTAAATTACTTCTGTTAAAATAACTAGTATAATCTAACTGAACGCTGATGGATACTGATATTATACAGAACGATCAGAAATTTTATAGCATAATAGATGGGTGGGGCTGGGCGTGGTGACTCAGGCCTAAAATCCCAGCACTTTGGGAGGCCAAGGCAGGAAGATTACTTGAGGTCAGAAGTTTGAGCCTGGGCAGAATACTGAGATCTTGTCTCTACAAAAAATCAAACAAACAAACAACAACAAAAAAAAAAACTAGCCAGTGGTGGTGGTGTGTGTATAGTCCCACCTGCTTGGGAGGCTGAGGTGGGAGGGTCACTTGAGACTGGGAGTTCAAGGCTGTAGTGAGTCATGATCGTACAACTGCACTCCAGTTTAGACAACAGAGTGAGACTCTGCCTCAAAAAAAAAAAAAAAGGAAAATGCAGTTATATTTTGCATGTATAGAAAATCAAATGTTTCTTAAACATCTACTGTTATCTGAGATGATCTAGCTAGCTACTTCTTTAATAATTAAAGTGAGGCAATTATTGATGAAACAAAAGATTCTGGGTGAGAGTGTTCTGCATTAATTCCCATGTGCTCCTGCGAAACAAAACATAAAAAATAATTCCATATTTCCTGCTGGCTTTTCCAAGCCTCTGTCTTCCAACTGAGGCCTTACTTCACATCCCCATTGACAAACTGATGTCAAATTTTATCTGAACATTTGAGGCTGATTCATCTCACATTATTTACTTTTTTGTCTTCTTTGCTGTTGGCCCATTATTATGTTATTTCCTTCAGATTACCTGTTTTTCTCCGTTAATTCTCATCCCTGAAATGGTCTGTGATTAGTTTCTCAGGACCCTACCTCCCATTGTACTCTATTTTCAAAATCTTTTGGCTTTGACCTTTGTGAAGTTCTTTATGTGATAAGCAAAATAGATCCTTAAGCTGGATACATAATGTTCTCCATACCTTCTTACCTTCGTTAAAAAAAAGGCCATCCCTAAATATGCTACTTCATAGTTGGATCCTTTTTTTAAAAATTTTCGATTTGGGGGTACATGTGCAAGTTTGTTACATGAAAATACTGCATGATGCTGAGGTTTGGGCTTCTATTGAACCTGTCACCCAAATAATGAACATAGTACCCAATAGGCAGTTTTTCAACCTTGCTCCATTCCCTCTCTCCCCTCTTTTGGAGTCCCCAGTGCATATTTTTTCCATCTTTATGTCCATGTGTACCCAATGTTTAGCTCCCACTTATAAGTGAAAACAAATCATATTTTATTTTCTGTTTTCTGGTTAATTCACTTAGGATAGTGACCTCCAGCTACATCCATATTTCTGCAAAGGACATGATTGCCTTCTACTTTGTAGCTGCATAGTATTCCATGGTGTATATGTACCACATTTTTTTTATTCAGTCCACTGTTGATTGGCATCTAGGTTGATTTCATTTCTTTGCTATTGTGAACAGTGCTGTGATAAACATACGAGTATGGGTGTTTGTTTGATGGAATGATTTCTTTTCTTTTGTGTATATACCGAGTAATGAGATTTTTGGGTCAAATGGTAGCTCATTTTTAGTTCTTTGAGAAATCTCCCAACTGGTTTCCACACTGGCTGAACTAATTTACAGTCCCAGGAACAGTATATAAACCTTCTCTTTTCTCCTGACCCTTGCCAACACCTATTATTTTTTCACTTTTTAGTAGTAGTTATTCTGACTAGTGTGAGATGGTATCGCATTGTGATTTTGATTTGCATTTCTCTGATAATTCGTGATGTTGAGCATTTTTGCATATGTTTGTTAGTTGCTTGTATGTCTTCTTTTGAGGCGTTTCTGTTCATGTTTTTGCTTGCTTTTTAACAGTTACTTGTTTTTTCTTGTTGATTTGTTTAAGACCCTTATAAATTCTGGATATTAGTCCTTTGTTGGATGCAGAGTTTGTGAATCTTTTTTTCTCGTTCTATAGGTTGTCTGTTTGTTGATATTTTCTTTTGCTGTGCAAAGCTCTTTAGTTTAATTAGGTCCCACTTGTCAATTATGTGTGTGTTTGCTTTTGAGGACTTAGTCATAAATTATTTGTCTAGGCCAATGTCCAGAGGAGTATTTCCTAGGTTTTCTTCTAGGATTTTTTAAAATTGGAGGTCTTACATTTAAGAGTTTAATGCATCTTGAGTTACCTCAGTTAATGCATTCTTCTGCAAACAGTTAACCAGTTTTCCCAGCACAATTTATTGAATAGGGTGTTTTTTCCTATTTTTTCAACTTTGTCAAACCTCAGATTGCTGTAGGTATGTGGCTTTATTTTTGTGTTCTTCACCCTGTTTCGCTGGTCTATGTGTCTGTTTCTGTGCTAGTACCATGTTGTCTTGGTTACTGTAGCCTTGTAGTATAGTTTGAAGTCTGGTGATGTGACAGCTCTGGCTTCTTTTTGTTTAGGATTGCTTTGGCTATCTGGGCTCTTTTTTAGTTCTATATGAATTTTAGAATAGTTTTTCCTAGTTATGTGAAAAAAGATGGTAATTCGACAGGAATTGCAGTGATTCTGTAGATTGCTTTGGGCAGTATGAACAATTTATCTCTATTTATTCTGATCCATGAGCATGGAATGTTTTTTCTTCGGTTCATGTCATCTTTGATAGCTGATTTCTACGATAGATGATGCTCAATACCTCAGTCCAGGTATTAACCTGTTTCTCAATTCTGGATTAGGTAACTTCTTGTGTGTGCCTGTATACCGTCTGTATAACTACATACCCCATATACCATCTAGCCTGGGGCAGTTTCATATTCTTGTTTTGAAAGCCACTTCTAGACTATTTGAGACATTTAAACGCCTGCATTGCAGGAAAGTGCTATCTGGTTTGCATGGTCATCACTGACCTTTGTCTCACTCCTCATATTTAGTCCTTTATGATTTTGTACCTGCATTTTTACAGCCACCAATTTGGTGCTGCTCCAATTCATTCTCCAGTCTTTACTGAATTAACGTTTTGTTCCTAAAATGTGTAACTCTTTCAGTCACTTAGATATTTAGAATCATTTAGGGGATCTTAATGTAAACTCCAGGATTCTAAACTTTCATTTATCTCTCCAGCTCATTTCTCACAAAACCTACTTTCATGTTGGATGCAGAACTCTAGTTCCAAGACTACTTAAACGTCTTAAATTAAAAGTATATTTTCATTTAAGTTTCTTAAAGATACATTTTCTTGACTTTGAGCCTCAACAAGTGCTATCCTTATTTGAATGCATGCCCTCCCTCCATTATTTTACTGGTTAAGTTTTATTTAACTGTCCAGATTCATCTTTAGTAACATTTTCGTGTTTCCTCAATTTTGGATTAGGTAACTTCCCACATGCTCCTATATATTGTTATGTACAACTATCGTATGAATCATTATTCTATTTTAATTGTTTTTGTACAACACTGTGATTCTTCTGTGGGAATAGGTTCATATTAAAATTTGTATCTCTAGTGGTAAGGAGACAATAAAAGACTGATATATACTAATAAAATGTAAAAATGAGAAATGAGCAAATTAAGTGTACAAATTAGGCTAAGTCATATACACATGCATGAATCAAGGCACACACCTTCACAGATATTTTAAAACATCTGAGAAAACTACACAGATTTTTATTATAAGAATTCAAATTCAATCACTGGTATTAAGCACCAAATAACCAAGGAATAGTTAAAGGTTATAAATGAAAATACAGTTGGTTATTAAACACATGAAAAGTTGTTCAGCCACATTTATTTCTTCAAACCGAATTGAAACATTATTATTTACCTGTCATATTTGCAAAATTCAAAAATTAGATTAAATGTTATAGACCAAGGGTATGGATAATCAAGATGCTCACTTTTTTGCTAGAGGTATAAATTGGTACAAAATATCATAAAAATGTTTTGATATCCTTAAAAATTATAAAGTCATATACCCTTTTGCTATGCTAATCAAATACTAGAAATCTATTTTGTAGATATAGTCTTAAATACAACATTGCTTATTAAACAAAAAGTATAGAGAGAGATGGATGATTGTACACTATAGAGATTATGCAGTTATAAAACATAATTAAGCTGTTTATGAACTAATAGAAAATGATAAAATGATCTACATGATATTGAATGCCTTAAAAGGGAGGGAGGTGCAGAAGAATGTGTCAAGTATGTCATGCTTTATTCAGTATGTGAATAAATAGGTTGATTGTAGTAGTGGCACCAATCATTCATGCTTTTCTGTATTCTTGTCTATTGCAATATGACTTTGAAACTTCTCCCATAAAGAAGTAGATCCCTACTTCCAGATGGCTTGCTTGGTGAATAGAATATGACAGACATGAAAGTCTACTGCTTTTGAGCCCATGCCTCAGAGGGACTTGCATGTTTCTGCTCTCTTTCTTGGAACCCTGCCACTGCCATGTGAACATTCCTATGCTTAGTCACCCGTGGGCCCGGCTGATAGCCTGCCAAACACCAGATATGTAAATGAGGCTATTCTAGGCAGCTGGGCCTTGGCAAGCCATCAGCTGACCCAAATATGTGAGCGAGAACCCACTTGAGATCAGCCTAGTGAGACCCAGAGCAAAAACATTCTAATGTCCTGTAAACTTGTCATAATAAATGTGTATTGTTTGAAGTCACTGAGTTTTGACGTGCTTTTCTATGCATAATAGTTAACTGATACTGAACATATGCATTTTTCCCCCTGTAAGTGTAGGATATCTCTGGAAATATGCACAGGTAACTGATAATATTGACCGAGTCCAGAAAGGAGACGATCTTGGTGGGAACAGCATGGCAGGCAGACTTTTCATTGTCAGCCTTTTGATGTTTCAACATAAACATGTATCATATAGTTTTAAAAATCAATTGTAATTATGTAGCTAAATTACCAAAATAAGGCCAAAAAAAGCAACAAAAAAAGTAGATAATGAACAGGGACTCTGGTGTCAGACACACCTGAGTTAAAATGTTGTTCTACCTAATTATTCATTTTGTGACTTAGGTCAAGTTACTAAAATGCTCTCTGAGACTGTAAAATGGAGTTAATGTATCACTTTTGTTTTGTTTTATGAGGATTAGCACTTAGAGGATCTTGTAAGAAGAAAAATATTTTAGTGACATTAGAAATATAATCATCTGGAGCACTCTCTTGTGTGCACTGGGCCATTTGGCTATCAGCAGGAGCCCCTGTGCCAATGAGAAGGGGAATAAAATGGAGGAACATGCATAGATTAAAAATTTCCTTCATGGTTTCTGTTCCTGGGTCTGACCTTTATATTTTTCATTATCTAAAAATTATGTGAATTAATTTTTGTGATCTTGGGATCATATCATGGAAATTAGAAGTGTTAAAAAACAGACAAAAATAAAAACAAAAAAATGAGTAAAAAATACCAAAATATCAGTAACTTTTAAAAATAAAAAAAAGTGTTTTACTTTTAGAAACAGTAAAATTGCAAACACTTCCATAAGTTCAAATGAGAGGAGACATAAATTGTTGAATATACTTAATAAAGGAAAACAAGTATCTTTACTCATTCTTAAGTATTTCTTCCATCATTCATTTCTCTTATAATTTGGCCACCATCGTCTTGTTTTTAATAGCCTGTTTTTTAGAAAAGTCTGATTATTAACTTGCTGTGGAATCTATATCTATCTATATCTATGTGTATGTATGTGTATATATATGTTTGTGTGTGTGTGTGTGTAATATATATTTCATGTGCATCCGTGTGAAGAGACCATCAAACAGGCTTTGTGTGAGCAATAAAGCTTTTAATCACCTGGGTGCAGGTGGGCTGAGTCCGAAAAGAGAGTCAGCGAAGGGAGATAGGGGTGGGGCCATTTTATAGGATTTGGGTAGGTAAAGGAAAAAGGGGGGTTGTTCTCTTGCGGGCAGGAGTGGGGGTCACAAGGTACTCAGTGGGGGAGCTTTTGAGCCTGGATGAGCCAGGAGAAGAAATTTCACAAGACAATGTCATCAGTCTAATGTTTGGGCACTTACTACAACATGAATCATGTTTATAGTTGATGAAAACAGAATTAGCATCTTTAATTGTTTGTTTTTCACACATTTTTATTGTATAGGGGCCACTTAGTTTTTTAGTTTTAAACAAGTACAAAATACATTCTTTTGTGTAAATTTACTAAGTGTTAAGGAAATGGTGGAAAAATATTTGCTATAAGTGACCCTGGAACTAATTGTGAATACAGTAGCCCTTCTTCTCAGAAGTTTTGCTTTCTGGAGTTTTAGTCACTGGTGGTAAACTGATTCTAAAAATAGGTGAGTACAGCACAATAAGATATTTTTAGAGAGAGGCAGAGAACAGATAGAAGGAGGGGTCACATTTACATAACTTTTATTATAGTATATTGTTATAATTGTTCTATTTTATGATTAGTTATTATTGTTTATCTCTTACTGTGCCAAGTTTATAAATTAAACTTCATTACAGGTATGTGTATGTAGAAAAAATCATAGTGCGTATAAGATTCAATACTATCTGTGGTTTCAGGCAACTACTGGGAGTCTTGGAACATATTTCCTAAGGATAAGATGGGACTACTGTAGTTAAATATACCTGAATTTATTTTGTATAAACGGACTTACAGTACAGACAAAATGTTTCACTTCCCGATATAAAATTGAATTCAAGAAATAATATGAACATTCGGAGATTATAAACCAATTATAACATTTGCCATCTCTCATGGCCATTAGTCTTGAGTGGAGAAAGCAGTCAATGAATCTTTCACTAGTATTCTTAACTGTGTGCCTGACTCAAATGATAACGTATGTACTTATGGAAGGAGAAGAAAAAAAAAAAACAGAAGCACAGAATTCAGTTGTATTTCCTTTAATGTACACACATATTGGCTAATATCCAGAACACATTTTCAGGGAGTGGAATGGAAAGTGTGGCCTCAGTACTTTCAGGCATCCCTGAAATTTTGCTAATATTATAAGCATAAAGCTCTAGTTATAGCAACACTTTTCATAATTTGTATAACTATGAAATAAATATTTGGATTACTAAGGCTATTTAAGTCTTCCTGTTCTCTGGGAAAAACTAGCATTTTGAAGTTGCAAGGAAATTATTTAACTTCTTTCCCCACCATGATAGTATTCTAATAAACTTGTGTTGGTAATAAAGAATATAGACTTTGAATCTTCTCTTGAATCAAATACTCACATCCCAAACCTACTAAATCCATTTTGTTCTCTTGGATCCACAACCCCTCATACAATAAGTGAGGCATAATAATAACTCCACATATTTGTTGACTATTTAATGAAATTATAAAACATCTACTCATGTGCTGTCCAGTATACCAAAGGCAAACAAATTTCCCACATTTGCACACGTTATTTACCAGTGTCTGGAAGCTTCCATCCAGTCTCCTCGCCCTAATTAAGATCTGTCCATAGAGACTGGAATCGACTTATATCTCACTTTCCCAGCTTTCTTAGTGAACATTCATCATCATATTTGCCATCCCATATATTCTGAAGATCATTTTTAAATTAATCATACAGTTGCATAAAAGGGACTTATGTAAGTGTACTTCTTCCTAGCTAGATTATTTAGCTCATTGAGCCCTGCTACTCTGTCTAAATTGATTCTTTCTTTCAAGTATTTAGTCCAGAGTCTTTCTTATAGAAGATATTCACTTATGTCAGAGCACTTTCTGAAGAAATACATTTTCTTCCATTAGTTTTGACCATCTATAGGATGCAAGGTGGTCTAACTATGGGACACAAGGGTATCCACACAGTTTAAGACACAGCTTTGTTTCCAGACATAAAGACAAAACATTAAGTGTTTTGTCCTTTGCTTTTCTTTGTCTCTTTTGATCTTTGTTGGTTTAAAATCTGTTTTATCAGAGACGAGCATTGCAAAGGAAATGGCCTTTGCTTTTTTTAGGTAGCATTTTCTTTTGTAGCAGAAAAGGTTTCTTAAATTTCTCCATAATTTACAGATCTTAAAAATGTTGCAGTGTGACAATTATTGGCAAAAATCCGTTAAGTTGTCAACTCAGATAACAGAAGCTATTGTTTATCGGTTTATTACACAAAGCCTTTTCAGCATCATGTGACATATTATCATGTGACTAACTGAATATTATGAAAGTTGAATCTTTTCTGTTTTTTTTTTCTAGCACATCTTCATCTAGAATGCTGGCATTAATAGATTCTCACCAACTATGTGCTTTTGCTTTTCAGGCAATAACATTTTCAAAATAACTTGCTTTCTTAACCTGTTAATTGTCTAATTGTTTAAAAAAGCCTTACTCTGTTTTGAGATTCCAGTGTTTGCTTAAAATGTTTAGCACCTTTACTCTTCAAATGCTGTGATCTTTAGTAAGCTTGCTTTACAACTTTGCTGGAGTCATTGCTGCATATCTTAGTTGTTTGTCACAGACAACACACAATAGAATAGGACAACGTGGATCAGCAGCCCATGTAAGACTCAGTAATAAGTGATTTTCCTTGTAACAGAAAGCTTGTTTCTTGTCCTTCTCTTACACTAGTGCAGTAAAAGAACATGAAATTTGTAATTATTAATTACTAACATTACCAAAATTATTTTTCACCTTAGATCTAGAATTATCTTCTATCTCACACATTATATTCAAAATAAGCACATTGAAACATCAGACATGTTTGTAAAATGCAAACCCTAATGAATATAAATCAGAAGGGCAAACAAGTGAGAAAATTAAAAATACAGAACTTCACAATACAATGTACTTCTAATCTACATAATCATATTTTGTAGCACCCAGAACAAACAGCAAAATGGCATGGCAGCTGGATCACAATATGTAAAAATTCCTTCTTTAGGATTAAAATTTTCCTCTGATTTTTTATTATAAGAGCTGTATTGGTCCATTTTCACGCTGCTGATAAAGGCATAGCTGAGACTGGGAAGAATAATAGGTTTAATGGACTCACAGTTCCACATGGCCGAGGAGACCTCACATCATGGCGGAAGGCAAAAGTCACTTCTTTTTTTCTTCTTTTTTTTTTTATTATTATACTTTAAGTTCTAGGGTACATGTGCACAATGTGCAGGTTTGTCACATATGTATACATGTGCCATGTTGGTGTGCTGCACCTGTTAACTTGTCATTTACACTAAGTATATCTCCTAATGCTATCCCTCCCCTCTCCCCCCATCCCACGACTGGCCCCGGTGTGTGATGTTCCCCACCCCGTGTCCAAGTGTTCTTATTGTTCAATTCCCATCATGTGTGAGAACATGTGGTATTTGGTACTTCTTACATGGTGGTGGCAAGATAGAATGAGAAAGAAGCGAAAGCAGAAACCCCTTATAGAACCATCAGATTGTATGAGACTTATTCACTATCACGAGAACAGTATGGAGGAAACCACCCCCACGATTCAATTATCTCCTACTGGGTCCCTCCCAGAACACGTGGGAATTATGGGAGTACAATTCAAGACGAGATTTGGGTGGAGACACAGAGCCAAACCCTATCAGGAGTAGAGCATGTTTTCTTCTGTAATTAGGTGAACTGTATGCAAGAAAATTCAAGGGAACTAATTGAAGATGGAATAGCATCATAAGCCATTGGCTCCTCTGTACAATAAAGTACTCATAAGTTATCAAGTCTCTTCCATTGTGCATCAAAAATGAGAAATGGACTCAGCCGAAGAACACAGTCCTATATGCAGCCAATTGGGAGCTTAATATCCTCTACTACAATTGCTAAATAGGCTATTCAGTCATTGTGCATCATTATGAGCACTAGCATTAATGGGCAAGTAAATATATGTTTTTGTTTGATCATGTTCTCTAATGAAATCACTAGTGACATCTTGCTGAAACTAGGGTCTGGTGGAACCCTGGTTGAAAAAACACTACTTGCTGAAAAATAAGGCATTTAAATTTTGTCATTCCATATAAACATTTAGAGATTTTTTCAGTAAATGTTTAGAATTGAAATAGTAAAACAGTGTGAGATAAGATATGCAATATTTTTTCTTGGTATTTGCATATTTGAATATATATATGAAGTATTTTACTGAATTTGAGTAATGTGTTTAAATTTGATAATTATTCTTTAAAATAGATTTTTGTTTTAAAATAAAATGAGTAAAGAATAATTATTACTGATGATTGCATCTTAACTTTTTAAAAATTCATTTGAAATGTATTTTTTGAAAACATGTTGAATATAGCAAAACATTCTGATAATATATTGAACTAAGTTAATCATTTTTAACTTATCTTGTTTCCAGGATTTATCTTGGTTTTGTGTTACTATAGATAGAAATTCCAAAGACATAACATACAGTGATTTTATTTTTAATTTTTGGGGGGTATATAGTAGGTGTGTGTATCTATGGAGTACATGAGATGTTTTGATACAGGCATGCAATGTGAAATAAGCACATCATGGAGAATGGGGTATCCATCCCCTCAAGCATTAATCCTTCGAGTTACAAACAATTCAATTACACTTTTTAAGTTATTTTAAAATGTACAATTAAGTTATTGACTATGGTCACTCTGTTGTGCTATAAAGTAGTGGGTCTTATTTATTCTATTTTTTTTTTGTATCCATTAACCATTCTCATTTCTCCTCAGCCACCCACTGCTCTTCCCAGCCTGTGGTAACCATCCTTCTACTCTGTATGTCCATGAATTCAACTGTTTTGATTTTTAAATACCACAAATAAGTGAGAACATGTAATGTGTGTCTTTCTGTGCCTGGCTTATTTCAGTCGACACAAGGATTTCCAGTCCATCCATGTTGTTGCAAATTACTAGATCTCATTCTTTTCTGTGGCTGTATAGTACTCCCTTGTGCATATGTACCACATTTTCTTTATCCATTAATCTGTTGATAGACACTTAGATTGCTACAAATATTTGCTATTGTAAACAGTACTTCAACAGATATAGGAGTGCAGATATCTCTTTGTTGTAATGATTCCCTTTCTTTTGGGTATATATGCAACAGTGGGCTGACTGGATCATGTGGTATCTCAATTTTTAGTTTTTTGAGGAACCTCCAAACTGTTATCCATAGTGGTTGTAATAATTTACATTCACATCAACAGTGTACAAGGAGCGTTCCCTTTCCTCCACATCTTCGCCAGCATTTGTCATTGCCTATCTTTTGGATATAAGACATTTTAACTGTGTTGACATGATATCCTATTGTACTTTTGATGTGCATTTCTCTGATGATCAACAATGTTGAGCACCTTTTCCTATGCCTGTTTGTCATGTGTATGTCTTCTTTTGAGAAATGTCTATTCAAATCTTTTGCCCATATTTTGATTGAATTATTAGAATTTTTTTACATTTTTTTGAGTTCTTTATATATTCTGGTTATTATTCCCTGTCAAATATTTTCTTCCATTTTGTTGGTAGTGTCTTCATTTTGTTGATTGTATCCTTTACTGTGCAGAAGCTTTTTAACTTGATGTGATCCCACTTGTCCAAGTTTGCTTTGGTTGCCTGTGCTTGTGGGGTATGGCTCAATAAGTCTTTGCCCAAATCAATGTCCTGGAGAATTCCCCCAATGTTTTCTTGTAGTAGTTTTATAGTTTGAGGCCTTAGGTTTAAGTCTTTAATCCATTTTGATTGGATTGTTATGTATGGTGAGAGATAGGGGTCCAGTTTCATTATTCTTTATATGGATATCTAGTTTTCCTAGCATCATATATTGAAAAGATTACCTTTTGCCTAGTGTTTGTTCTTGGCACCTTTGTCAAAAATGAGTTCACTGTAGGTTTGTGGATTTATTTCTGGGATCTCTATTCCCTTCCATTGGTCCATGTGTATATTTTTATGGCAGTACCATGCTGTTTTGGTTACCATAGCACTGTAGTATAATTTGAACTCAAGTAATGTAATTCCTCCAGTTCTGTGTTTTTTGGCTTAGGATAGCTTTGGTTATTTTTTTTGTGTGTGGGGTTCACTAAAAGTATTAGGATTGTTTTTTCCATTTCTATAATGTCATTGGTATTTTGATAGGGATTGCATTGAATCTGTAGATTGCTTTGGATAATATGAACATTTTAATAATACTGATTATTCCAATTCATGAACATGGAGTAATTTTCCATTGTTTTGTGTCCTTTTCAATTTTTTTAATCAGTGTTTTATAGTTTTCATTATAGAGGTATTTTACTTCTCTCATTAAGTTAATCCATAGGTATTTAATTTTATGTATGGCTATTGTAAATGGGATTACTTTTAATTTTTTTCACATTGTTCACTCTTGGCATATGGAAATGCTACTGATTTTTATATGTTGATTTTATGTTCTGCAACTTTACTGGGTTTATCAGTTCCAATAGTTTTCGTGTTGGAGTCTTTAGGTTTTTCCAAATATAAGTTCATATTACCTTCACACAGGGATAATTTGGTTTCTTCCTTTCCAATTTGGATGCCTTTTCTATCTTTCTCCTGTCTAATAGTTCAAGCTAGGACTTCCAGTACCGTGTTGAAAAACAGTGGTAACAGTGGGCATTCTTGTTGTGTTCCAGATCTTAGAGGAAAGGCTTTCATGTTTTTCCCTTCAGTATAATACTAGCTGTGGGTCTGTTGTATATGGCTTTTCTTATATTGGTGTATGTTCCTTCTATCCCCAGTTTCTTCTACAAGCCTGTAGCCTTGAGTTAGGCAATTATAACATCTTAGACTGGAGTCCCCACGGCCATTTGCAGGGTGACCTTATTGGTGTCTTCATCCATAATCGCATCAATCACAGTTTCAAAGCCATGTCCTGTTCCCCTATGATTTGGGCTGTTGGGAGGATGGGATATCCCAGACCCCAAGTAAAGTCCACACCACCCCAAGACACTTTATGATGCCTGGGACATCTTAGCACCTCTGTTAACACCTGGCATAGGACATATCATAATTTTCATAATTTCAGTCACAATTATACTATAACCTTTATTCATAATCACACTGACCAGTGCCTAATTTGCACTACCCATCTATATGTTTCCTTATGGGAACTAATATTTCCATTACACCCCAAAGCTCCACATTTGTGACCTGGGTGCAGGGACAGGCTTGGTTCACCTCATGCGTCACTAATTACAATATATCTAATTTAAATATTACTAGTGTCATGGTATCAAGAAGACATTCTGAGGCATTCCTACCAGTGAATTTGACACACGATTGGCAAGGTTCCTCTGCTCTTGCCACCTTAGAATGTGCCATGCCCCAGGTCACACCCAAAAGATTCATAGGCACACTTACGGCTTTATAGCCTCCACTATAGTCATCCTAGCAACTGCTAGTGTTGCTGTGGCATCTATGACTGAATCAGTACAAACAGCTACTTTTGTGGATAATTTGGCCAGAAATGTCCCTGATGAACCTCTCTTACAGCAGAGTATAGATGAAAAGATCCTTGCACATCTCCAAGCCCTCAATGATACCTAGGAATATGTGGGGGAGTGACAAAATGCATTGGTATTCTGACAGCAATTAAACTGCGACTGGGGTCATAAACATATCTGTGTCACTTCTCTAACATGGAACCAATCAACACAGAGTTGGGATTAGGTGAAACAACACCTTTGGGGAAACTTTCATGACAGTTTAACAGCAGAAGCAAGCGACTTTAAAATTTTAGAATCCCTTCACACCATAGATCTACACACCCAACAAACAGCCATATGGAAGGGTGTGCGAGATCGTCTCTCCTGGATAGGCCCCCAGTCTTGAGGGGGTCACACCTTGATTGGAAAAGAATGTTGCTGATTGTACTCATATATGTCTTATGCTATTTGCTAATTCTAGGATGCAAAGCTGGAATACCAGCAGTGACCACCATGCCTGACCCACGTATTGCTGCACACTTCTATACTCTTCAATCAACAAAGCCTGATGCGAAAAAACAGAAAAGGTCTGGAGGTTCACACAGCTTCAGTAAAAGATTTGGCTTAAGGCAGCCTAATCCTCTTACCTTGAGTTAATAGCTTAAAGTAGGTACAAAGGAATATAAGGGAGTTTATGTAAAGAGCTTGTTTACTCATGTGATTCTAAGACCAAGCTTTGATCATTCATAGGACTGTTCTCTCCAGGGAAACACGACAAGGTTAATTACACACAGGTATGTTGACTAAAACCCTTTGTCATTAAATCTGTGCTGTATAAATGCTGGCAAGGCCAGCTAGTCAGCACACAGCTGCCATAACTCTTTCTGTGAGTGGCCCAGCCCCCTGGCCTGCTCTTTCACTGAATATCTGTATCTGAGTACGTTATTCATCCATCATACAGCCTGGGTCTGTGGGTCAGACCCTGCCACTATGATGCATTCTTCAGTATGCTAATTGCATTTTCAGCTCTAGAATTTCTGCTTATTTTTAATCATTTCAATTTCTTTGTTAAATTTCTTTGATGGCCTTCTAAATTCCTTCTTTATGTTATCTTTAATTTCTTTGAATTTCCTCAAGACAGCTATTTTGAATTCTCTATCTGAAAGGTCACATATATCTGTTTCTCCAGAATTAGTAACTGGTGCCTTATTTAGTTCATTTGATGAGGTCTTATCTTCCTGGATGGTGTTGATGCTAGTAGATGTTCTTCAGTATCTGGGCACTGAAGAGTCAGGTATGTATTACAGTCTTCACTGTCTGGACTTCTTTGTAGCCATACTTCTTGGGAAGGCTTTCCAGATATTTGAAAGGGCTTGGGAGTTGTCATCTAAGCTGTATCTGCTTTAGGGGGAACCCCACGCCCAGTAACACTGTGGTTCTTGTAGACTTTAGAGGTACTGCCTTGATAGTCTTGAACAAGATTCAGGAAAATTCTCTGGATTGCTAGGCAGTGACTCTTGTCCTCTTCTCTTACTTTCTCCAAAACAGTTTAATTCTCTGTTCTGGGCCACTTAAAGCAAGAGGTGGAGTGACATGAGCATCCCTGTGGCCACCGCTATGACTGCACTGGGTGAGATGTAAAGTCAACACAGCACTGGGTCTTACCCAAGGCCTGCTGTAACTGCTCCCTGGCTACTGCCTATGTTTGCTTAAGGTCCTGGGGCTCTACAATACGCAGGTGGCAAAGCCAATCCAGGCTTCGTCTTTCCTTTCAGGGAATTTAGGTCCCCCAGGCCCTAGGTGGGTCCAGAAGTGCCATCTGGGAGTCATGGACTAGATTTAAAAACCTTAGAAGTCTACTTGGTACTTTCCTGTTCTGTGGCTGAGCCACCACTCAAACCACAACATGCCGTTCTTCTTACTCGTTTCTTCCCTTTCCAAAGACAGAGAAGTCTCACCCCGTAAGCCACAAGGAGTATTTCCAGGCTTCTGCTGATGTTCCCCTAAGGCCCAAGGTCTCTTAAGTCTCTTGTGAATGCTGCCAGGCCTGGGACTTCAGGGCAGTGGGGTCCCCTCTGGCCCAGTTTAAGTCCAGAAATGTCATCCAAGTGTCAAGTCTTGGAATCAGAGAACTCACGAGCCCACTTGGTGCTCTACGTGCGTGTGGCCGTGCTGGTACCTAAGGTGAAAGATACAGTCCCCTTTACTTTTCCTCTACTTTTCTCAAGCAGAAGGAGACCCTCCCCTTAACCACCAGAGCTAGTAATGTGCTGAGTCTCACTTGAAGCCAGCTTCTCCGAGGCTCACCCAAGGTTCTTGATGTAGTACCTGTGTATTGCTGCTGGTTATTCAAGAACCAAAGGCTCTTCAGTTAACAGGTGACAAATGCTGGCAGGACTGGGTCCTTTCCTTCAAGGCAGTGGGTTTCCTTCTGCCCAGTGTGTGTCTAGAAATGTCATCTGGGAGCTAGGGCCTGGAACAGGGGCCTCGTGATTCTCACAGTTACGCTATCCTGCTGTGGCTGAGCTGCTCTCCAAGATGCAAGACCAAGTCCTCCCCATTCTTCCCTTCCCTCCCCTCAGCAAAAGGAAGAAGTCTCTATTGGTGCGTTGAGCTGTGCAGCCTGGGGTTAGGGTATGGGTGATTCCAGCACTCCTTTGGCTTCCCCAGGTGGTGTCTCAGAATGTCACATGCTGCCCCAGTCCACTGTCTCTGAGCCAAGTTCAGTGATAGGACTCCCCTAAATGTTGCAGTCCTTATGTCCTAGACTGCCTTTCAAATGTACTTGGAAACACAGAGTGCTATAGCCCTTGGGAGCAAGGTTTATAGGAACTCAATTTTGGACCACTGGGATGCGTGATTCCCCTCTGGCTAGGGCTGGTTCCCTCCATGGGTGGGCATCAGCTGAGTTTAGTTCTGTCTTCCTTTGTGCTCTAACAGGACAGCACTGAGTTCAATGCCTCTCAATTGCCAAATTCTTCTCCCGCAATGCTCAGCAATGCTCTCTCATCTCTCCCTGCTGCCAGGGTACAGAAGGGGTGGTGTCAGTGATTCAGGACTTTTGTTTTGTTTTCTATCCCTTCAATTCCTCTTTTAATCGTGTGAAGTTAAAAACAGGTAATATGGGTGCTTACCTGATTTTTGGTTCCAACGAAGGTGTTTTTTCTTGTGAATACTTGTTAACATGTTGTCCTTGTGGGGGGCTGGGGTGATGATCAGTGGAGCCTTCTATTCCACCATCTTGCTCTGCTTTTTCCCCAGAAGTAACATGTAATTGACCCTTGAACAATATGAGCTTGTACTGCATGGGTCCACTAATACATATTTTTTTTCAACAAAAATATTGGAAAGTGTTTTAAAGAATTTTTTAACAACTGAAAAAAACTAGCAGATGAACTACATAGCCCAGAAATGTCAAAAATATTAAGAAAAAGATGCCATGAATGCATAAAATATATGTGGATACTAGTCTATCATTTACTACCATAAAATATACACAAATATATTTCAAAAGTTAAAGTTGATCAAAACTTGTACACTCAAACACCTAAAGATAATACTTAGCACCAGTCAAGACAAATGTAAACAAATGTAAAGATTCAATATTAAATTATAACTGTCTAAAATTGACTGCAGTATCTACTGTATGGCTAACAATTTTGTAGCTACTCCCTGTTGCTATTGCAGTGAGCTAAAGTGTTGTGAGTATCCCATAAAACACCGTGTGACACCAATCATCTCCATGTGAAAAGTTTGTCTCTCAGTAAATTGCATAGCACAAGTAAAAAGTGATCTCTTGTGTGTCTTGCATATTTTTCATCATGTTTAGTGCATATAAAACTTGAATAACATTATGGGGCCCATACAAAGTGCCACTAGTGAGGCTAGAAGTGCTTCAAAGAAGCAAGTCATGACATTACAAAAGAAAGTTGAATTGTTTGATATGTACTGTAGACTGAGGTCTACAGCAGCAGCTGCCTGCCATTTCAAGATAAATAAATCCAGCATAAGGGCCATTGTAAAAGAAGAGGAAGGAAATTCATGAAGCTGTCATTGCAGCTATGCCAGTAAGCACAAAAATCTTGCCCTTTTTGTGAAATACCTTCTTGTCTTGTACTGAAAATGCAGCTTTTATGTGGGTGCAGAACTGCTGTAAGAAAGGCATACCTATAGACTCTAATATAATTTGAGAAAAAGTTAAGTAATTACATGACAACTTAAAGCAAAAGGAAGATGAAGGATCTACAGCTGCAGAACTTACCACCAGCAAAGGATGATTTGATAACTTTAGAAGAGGTTTGGCTTAAAATATGTCAAGATAACAGGAGAAGCAGCTTCTGCTGACCAAGAGGCAGCAGAGTTATCAGAAACCATTAAGAAAATCATGGAGGAGAAAGGGCATCCTTCTGAAAAGTTTTTAAATGCAGACAACAGTTGACTGTTAAGCCACAAGGACATTTATTAGTAAGGAAGAGAAGTAAGTATCAGTATTTAAGGAAGGAAGGGATATAGGCTAACCCTACAATTTTGTGAAAATGCAGTCGGGCTTATGATCAGGATATAAAGCTGCTAAACCTTGAACCTTGAAGGGAAGGATAAACACCAGCTGAAAGTGTTTTGGCTCTATACCAAGAAGGCCTGAACAATAAGGATCCTTTTTTTTTTTCTGCATTGGTTTCAATGATACTTTATCCCTTAAGTCAGGATGTACCTTGCCAGTAAAGGGTTGCCTTTTAAAGTTCCTTTGATGTTGGACAATGCCCCTAGCCACCCAGAACCTCATGAGTTTGTGTCAAAGTGGTCTACTTGACCCCAAACACAACACCTCTAACTCAGCCTCTAGATCAGAAGTTCAGCAGTACCATTAAGGCTCATTACACACTGTACTTTTTGGAAAGAGTTATCCATGCTATGGAAGAGAACTTTGATAGAAAGAACATTATGAAAGCCTAGAAGGGTTACATCATTGAAGAAGCCATCATTGTTAGAGAAAGAGCAGTGAAAGCCATCAAGCCTAAGATAATAAATTCTTGCAGGAAAAAACTATGTCCAAATGTTGGATATGACTTCCCAGGATTTAGGACAGAACCAATCCAGCAAATCATAAAAGAGATTGTGGATACAGCAGAAAAAAAAAAGGTGTGTGGGGGTGGGGGGAATGCTGAAGGCTTTCTAGATATGGATCTTGGAGAAATTTAAGAAGAAATAGACACTGCAATGGAGGAATTAACAGAAGATGACTCGATGGAGGTGACTGCTTTCAGGCCAGTGCCAGATGATGAGAAAGAAGAGGTGCCAGAAAAAAAAAATTGACATAATCTGGCAGAAGGGTTCCAATTATTCACAACTGTTTTTGATGTCTTTTACAAGATGAATCCTTCTATGATATGGGCACTGAAAAAACAAAACAAAACAAAACAAAATGATGCAATAAGGATGGGTACTGTGTAGAAACATTTTTGGAGAAATGTAAAAGCAAAATGTCAGAAATTACGATGTTTTCGGGTTACATGGAGGGTGCCTGCCTCTCCTGTTTTCCCTTTCATCTTCTTTTCCTCTTCTGCCTCTGCCACCTCTGAGACAGAGACACCAACTTTTCTTCCTCCTTCTCCTCCTCAGTCTGGTCAACATGAAGCCGGTGAGGATGAAGATTTGAATAATGATCCAGTTACACTTAATGACTAGTAATTATGTTTTCTCTTCCCTTTGTTATGGTTTTCTTACTAACATTTTTTCTCTAGCCTACTTTATTATAAGAAGATAGTGTATAATCTATATAACATAGAAAATATTTGCTAACTTCTGGAAATACATAGAAAAATAGGAAACAGTACCCATTTTTAAGACAGTTCAATGCAGAAAAGAAACTGCATATTTATACTGAGATGTGATAGCCTATATTAGAAGTATAAACAAAGTGTTACGGAATGTAAAGAAGGGGATAAATCAGATTTGAAGATAAGGGGAAGGGATTATTTTAAGAATTAGAGACTGGCTTAGCGTTTTCAAAAAATTAAGGGCTACTGAGAACCCTTCTCTGCCACATTGTTATTACATATACCAGTAACAGGAATATTATTCATTTATAAGTGTAATTATTTTGAAGATGTTCAAATAAGGACTTATTTCCTCCTAATTATAGAGGTAACTAATATAAAAATTCTGAGTATTTCAATATGGTTTTGTGCCTGAAGAGCCAAGATATATAACTCAACAAATTCTAACAGTGATACTTTTACATTTGGCTAGAGATACTTGGCAATTTGCAGAATTTATCTAACTTGAAATACAGTCTGATTGCAACTTACCATCATTCTTATATATCCATTAATATTCATAGAAATTTTTAAAGTGGTATTTAGAAACTAAATGCAAATTAATCAAGGCTATTACTTATGAACCACTTCAAATCGAATCTCTTTCATATGCCCTTTCTCCTCTAGAGTGAACAATTTCTATCCTTTCTAACCACTCAGCATTCACTTTTTGGGGCTACATTATGGTAATTTTTTTATCCTGTGTAGAACCTACTTTTCCTTGGTTGGGACAGTCTTTTTCTCTTTTTAATGTGTGTCATTTCATTTTTCTTGGCTTTAGAAAATTCAACCTTGAGTATAATAAAAATGAACATGAATTCATATTCTTTTTTAACATTTTATTTTGAAAAAAACGCAGAATTACTGAAAAGTTGAAAAATAATACAAAGAATCCCCATGCAAATCACGGATATTCTCCCAAAGTTAGCATTTTACTGTATTTGCTTTATTATTTTCTCTTTATTTCTCTTCTCTCTCCATGTGAGTGCTTGTGTGTATGTGTGAGTGCGTGTACTTTTTTCTGTAATGTTTAAGTTGTCGAGGTGATGACATACCGCTAAATAATTTAATGTGTATTTTTACTAAAGTCAAGAAATTCTATTCCATAACTTCAGTTAAATTTTCAAAATCAGAAAAATAATGTTAATACACCATTAATACCTAATTTATAGGCATTCCAATTTTGTAATTGTTTCACTATTTTTCTTTATAGAAAGAGAAAGAAAGATTCTCTGGTTCCAGATCCAATCCAAACCAAGATTGCATTTCATTTGGACTCTGTAATCTCCTTACTTAAGAATAGAAGCCTTTCTTTGACATTCATTACTTGACTGTTTAGAAGATTAGAGGCCATTTGATCAAAGGTCCCTTTATTTGCATTTATCTGGTGTTTCCTCATGATTATATTAAGTTGATGCAATTTTGGCAGGACTATCACAGAACTGATCCTCTTTTTTTTTTTCAATGAATCCTATCAGGAAATTTAAGATGTCAGTCAAAAGTCATAGTCTCTTATTTGTATTACAGATAGATGAACATTCCCCCAAACCCCAGAAAATTGGATGTAATTAGATTAGAATAGTACAAATCAGGATATCTAGTATTGGCATAATCTTAATTTTTTATTTTTAAAATTTATTTATTTTTCTTTTACTTTAAGTTCTGGGATACAATGTGCAGAACATGCAGGTTTGTTACATAGGTATACATGTGCCATGGTGATTTGCTGCACCTATCAAACCATCATCTAGGTTTTAAGCCCTGCATACGTTAGATATTTGTCCTAATGCTCTCCCCACCCTTTCCCCTCACCCCCTGACAGGCCCCGGTGTGTGATGTTCACCTCCCTGAGTCCATGTGTTCTCATTGTTCAACTCCCACTTAATGGGTGAGAACATGCGGTTTTTGGTTTTCTGTTCCTGTGTAGTTTGCTGAGAATGATAGTTTCCAGCTTCATCCATGTCCCTGTAAAGGACATGAACACATTCTTTTGTATGGCTGCATAATATTTCATAGTGTATGTGTGCCACATTTTCTTTATCCAGTCTATCATTGATGGGCATTTGGGGTGGTTCCAAGTCTTTGCTATTGTGAATAGTGCTGCAATAACCATATGTGTGCATGTGTCTTTATAGTAGAATGATTTATAATCCTTTGGGTATACACCCAGTAATGGGATTGCTGGGTCAAATGGTATTTCTAGTTCTAGATCCTTGAGGAACTGCCACACTGTCATTCACAATGATTGAACTAATTTACACTCCCACCAACAGTGTAAAAGCACTCTTATTTCTCCACAGCCTGTCCAGCATCTGTTGTTTCCTGACTTTTTAATGATCACCGTTCTAACTGGTTTGAGATGGTATCTCAATGGGGTTTTCATTTGCATTTCTCTAATGACCAGTAATGATGAGCTTTTTTTTTTTTTTTTTATGTTTGTTGGCCGCATAAATATCTTCTTCTGAGAAGTGTCTGTTTATATCCTTCGCCCACTTTTTGATTTTTGTTTGTTTGTTTCTTGTGAATTTAAGTTCTTTATAGGTTCTGGATATTAGAACTCAGTCAGATGGATTAGATTGCAAAATTTTTCTTCCATTCTGTAGGTTGCCTGTTCACTCTGATGACAGTTTGTTTTGCTGTGCAGAAGCTCTTTAGTTTAATTAGATCCCATTTGTAATCTTAATTTTGACATTGAATTTTTAACTTTCATTTGGTTTTCTAAAGAACAATTTATAAACAATTAGGATTTGTTTTATATACACTGAATTAATTCACTGCATATAAATACCGAAAAATAAATAATAAATCTATGTGGACATATATACAAACATGTAATTATATATATAAACACATATATGTAGTTTTTTGGAGTGCATGCATTTCACAGGGGTAAAACATTTTAAAATCTGTAAATATGTTGTGAATAGGCATGAAATAGAATATCACTGAAGTAATTGTGATCTTATGTTTTATTAGTGACAACATGTGTATTTTAATTCAGGGGAACTGGTATCAATTCTGGGTATCAGGATTCTTGGATTCTAATATCTGTGCTGACTTTACAATGACTGTAAAACTTTGGGTAAGTTAATGAATTCATCTAGGTAACATGTTCCACAATTATTTAGTGAAGATAATAGAATAGAATATTATACCTTTTTTTCCTCTCAGGGAGTTTTAAGGTTAAAATTAAGCTAATATATAATATAGACTTTAATTAAAATTACTATTGGAACATAGTAGTATTTTATAAATCAATAGTTCGCAAGGGAAGAAACTGTGCTAATGTAACTGAGAGAAATGTTATGCCATTTATTTTGTTCATCAGTAAGTGGATGTGGTGTTTTATTAAAAAATGACTGTCTGCCTACCATAAAAATATTAGATTATTTTTCGAGAGAAATAGACCAGTAAAATTCTGGGATTTTGACATGAGTTCACTTTTTAATATTTCAGTTATCAAAAGTCACTGCCTAGATGAGAAAACAGTAGAACATTGACGAAGGTTTATAGCTGGCTCATTTATAAATACCCAAAACTTTTTGCAGACAATAAAACTGCATGCCAAATTAATCGTAAACCCCACCTGCCTCTCATATATTTTTGTTAGTTAAACTTACAGAGCTTTCAGAGAATTTTCAGTCGTTTCTTAATATGCAAGACTGTTGCTAATGCCTTTCCTGTGATGCTGATATTTTCTCTTTTGGTAATGTTTGTTGTTGTTGGTAATTTTTACAGTTGATTTTTAAAAAATTTTTCATCAATATCTCAGAGAGCACATATAGCTTCAAGTGTCTTCCCTGACTAAATCTTTACTAATCTTTTGTCTAATTGTTGACCCCTCCACTCTCCACATATGTCATAAACATTTGTGCTGTCGGTTGTTGGGCCTTATGTTAAGTGTGTAAGTTCCCTTTAAATCTGCTCCCTGTTCTCTACTTTCTTTGCCTGGACATAATTTCAGGTCTCACCCTCCTTGTAATGGAGTATGATAGTGACCACCAGATGGTCTCCCTACCTTCTCTGGGTTCTTTCTTCAAGCCACTCAAATGTTTCCAAAGTGCAATTAAAATCATTGTACCTTCTTGTCCACATCCTTCTAGGAATATGCACTAAATACCAAATCAAATACTAGATTTTGTTTAAAAAGAAGCATTTGGTGAAATGTATAATATATGGGCTTTGGAATAGGATATGGATTGACTCTTCATTTTTCCTTGAGCAAGTTTTTGAAACTCTGAAAGCCCCACTTCTCTTATTTGTTTTAAAACTTATGAGATTTATATCAGTTAATTTATATAATGCATCCAGATCCCTGCCTGATGTACTGCCTGCACTCAAACAAATGCATCCTTCCCACTGCCCTAAAATAGTCACATACTTCTCTTTTCAGCTTCCTGTATATACGGTGTTCTTCCTTGTCTTCTACAAGGAAGCCAAAAGAGGGGTGTGTGTGTGTGTGTGTGTGTGTGTATGTGTATATTTCTTCTTCTCCATTTTTTGTTGTTTTTGCTTCTCTCTTTCCACAACTTAGAGTATTCACTGGCTGTTATGTGTCTTCTTGTTTTCTTACCTATAAAAATTTTATCTGACCTTCAAGGTTCATCTCACATTCCAACTACTGCATGCATTATTTTTCAATTTATTTCCACTGAAATGTTGATTACTTCCTTTTGAAACTCCGTAGTTCTATATTCTTTGCTTATGATATCTGGCACATTCAACCTTGTATTATACTATTTGAATTTTTGTTGCTGAACTCCACTCCAGATGGTTAGCAGACTCAGGGATGACATATCTTAAGGCATCCAGCAATTTCACAAGCTAGAAATCCAATAAATATTTATGTGACAGATTATACTTTCCAAAGATGGCTGCAACAATAACTCCCATTCCACATATGTTATGTAATATAACATTGGCTATTCCCCATCAAGAGGTAGAGTGTCTTTCTTCACTCTCTTGAACCTGGGCAGAAATTTTGACTATTTTGGGTAATTAGAATAGGACAGAAATGAGGCTGTTCCTCTTGGTAGCTTACACCTCCCGCCTCCTAGAATATTTGCTCTTAAGATTCTCCCTCTCTGGAACTCCTTTTTCTCTTTGTGTTTCAGTTTGCATAATTTCTGTTGATCTATCTCTATATATCTCCAATACTCCTTCAAGTTTACAGATTCTTTTCTTGGCTGAGTCAATAATGAGCTTGTCAAAGTCAGCCGGACACGGTGGCTCATGCCTGTAATCCCAGCACTTTGGGAGGCTGAGGTGGGTGGATCACCTGAGGTCAGGAGTTCGAGACCAGCCTGGCCAACATGGTGAAACCCCATCTCTACTAATAATACAAAAATTAGCTGGGCTTGGTGGTGCATGCCAGTAATCCCAGCTATTTGGGAGGCTGAGGCAGGAGAATAGCTTGAACCAAGGAGGCAGAGGTTGCAATGAGCCGAGATCATGCCATTGCACTCCAGCCCGGGCGACAATAATGAAACTCTGTCTCAAAAAAAAAAAAAAAGCACTTTTCTTACCTATTACATATATTTTGTTTCTCACATTTTCATTTGATTATGTCTTATAGCTTTCATGTCTCTGCTAAAGTAACCCACCAGATTATGCATACTCTCCACCAGAGCACTTCACATAGCAATCATAGTTAACCTAAAACCACTGTTTGATATTGTAGCATCTGAATCATATATGGCTATTGTCCTCTTGATTGCCTTGTTTCTTTTTTTTTTTTTTTTTTTTGAGACAGAGTCTTGCTGTCGCCCAGGCTGGAGTGCAGTGGCGCGATCTCGGCTCACTGCAGGCTCCGCCCCCCGGGGTTCACGCCATTCTCCTGCCTCAGCTTCCCGAGTAGCTGGGACTACAGGCGCCCGCCACCTCGCCTGGCTAATTTTTTGTATTTTTAGTGGAGACGGGGTTTCACTGTGTTAGCCAGGATGGTCTCGATCTCCTGATCCGCCCGCCTTGGCCTCCCAAAATGCTGGGATTACAGGCGTGAGCCACCACGCCCGGCCTGCCTTGTTTCTTTACACTGCTTTTTTTTTTTTTTTTTAGTTGAAATCTATTTTGTGTAGGATATTGGAGGCCAAGATAAGCAGCTTTATATCTGGAAATGGGCCTGCCTTTCCTTCAGCTGAACCCTTAATGTGAAGGCCAGGGGAAAGAGTAAATCTAGTGACACGGTGAGCTGGATTTGAAATTTGCTGTTGCTGTTGTTATCTTTAGTGTACATAGGCTTCAGATATCTCAAATATTACCTTATTTTTAGTGTGAGAAAAGCTTTGTCAGGGGAGTACCTCAATATCTGTTCCATCCTCGTCTTTAGAGGTTTCCTTTCTGCTTCACCTCAGAGAGCATACTCTCCAAGTTCTTGCCACATTCCCTGCCGTAGTCAATTTGTTAGCTGGTTACCTAGGCAGATGGCACTCTCTTTCATTCTGATTAAGTTCCAGTATTAGGGGCGGGGACTTCTCAGTAACACTGCTTCAGCCCCATTTAGTTGGTCTACTGGGCCAACATATATGCCTGCCACGGTTCCAGGAGTAGATTTTATTTTCCTGTTAACTTTCTGTAGATGTAGTGAGCTTTCAGTGATGGAATATGGGTGGCAGTTTTTGTTGCATTTTTTTTAAATATATATATAATTTGACCTTTTACTTTAGATTCATGAAAGATTTCTACAAGGAGAACTACAAAACACTGCTGAGAGAAATCATAGATGTTTTTTGTCTTTCTCCAAAAATTGAAGGATTTAATTTGCAGAAGAGACAGGAAAAAATGAACTAGATGAGGCTTCCTTTACACAGCAGCTGCTGTTCTCTACGTCAGGTCTGTGCCGTGAGGCATGGGTTACTGTTCCATGGAAACGCTGGGATAATTAATGTTTGTTGTTTTAAGTCCGAAGTTTTGGGCTAATTTGTTACCTAGCACTGGACCTCAATAAATATTATCTACTAGTTGCTATCATGTGGTGAAAAAGCTTAAGGCTCCTATATTAGGAAGACTTGCCTGAGGAAATAGTTTTAATAGGAAAGCTAGAATTGTAAGTTAATTCTCACAATGCAAGATCAGGGTATTTGTCTACCATATTATACTGTCTCTGATTGATTATTTAACTCTTAATTAACATAAATCTGTTGATTAAGGTATGTCTCCTATCACTTCAAGTTTATGTGCTTTCAACTAGTCATCAAATCAGCTGTGTTTAGAAATAAACTTCCTCTTCTAAGAGCAATAGTTACTATAAGATGACATGTCTGCTTAGAGGTTTATTGTGTGCATAGAAAAACATGAGTCTAAATGAAAGAGAAGATATCAGTGATTCTGTGAATAGCTATCGCGTGGCCTCTGGATAATAAAAGGGTAATTTCTGTGAATTTACCAATGCCAAGTAAAGTAGTTTGTTTTAGCTGAAGTGAAACCAGTAGAAATAAGAGAAGCTGAAGCCAAATGTTGATCTAAATAGCTGAAGGTCATACTAAGTGTGTAAACTTTCTGCAGTTTAATAATTATGAAATATTATATTTCTTAAGTGTCTATTTAGCTATAATGTTTGGCTTGATGATTTAAAAATTGAAGATGTTTTTAGTTAGGGTGGACTAACTGCTGTAAAAACAAACCTAAAATCTCAGTAACTTACCATAATTAAGGTTTATTTCTTACGTCACTGGTCATTAGTAAACTAATGCCTCATTGGAGCAGGTGTTTTCCGGTTAGGGCTGCTTCATGCAGGTATCACGGATCCAGGCTCCTTGTACCTATGGTTCCACATGTCTTCAGGGCTCAGTTCTCTAAATCTGTCTAGCAGAGAAGTGAAATTCAGACTGTGGTGAAAATACACATGTTCTCAATTACTTTTGCCTGGTGGTGACACACATCAATTTCATTTTCATTCCCTTGTTGAGAACAATCACGTCTGATGGGTAGGAGGCCTGGGCAAGAAGATATAACAGTTCGTCGAGATGAAACAAATGTTGAGAAATAACTAGCCAGTTTATGCTACAAGATACATGTCTTTATAATTACATTTATGATTTGTGATTTCCTTTTACATCAAGAAGAAGTCAGAAAGGATTATGTATGAAATTGAATGGGAGAAAATTGTGATGTGCCAAGTAGAACAGATTAGGTAAATATATCTTTAATATCACTATTATTTCTTCTTCAAATGTTTGATATAAACCCTTAATGTTGGCTATAATTTGATGTAATTTACCAGTAAATCAACTGGAGTTCAAGTTATTTTTAAGGAATTTATTTACAAATTTAATTTAAAAAGACAGATATAGAACGATTCAATTCTCAATCTTGTTGGACATAAAATTTTGTAAATAGCAATTAGCTCAAATTAGGTTGTTCAGATTTGTATACTTACGGATATTTTGTCACTTTGATTTCAACTACTAAGAGGTATTAAAATATCTAACTATGATTGTGAATTATTTCTTCCTTTAGTTTGGGCAGGTTTTCCTTGTGTATTTTGCAGCTCTGTGATTAGATACATATATGTGAATGTTTATTACAACTTCCTGATAAATGATTTTTTCACAATTATGGAATGTTTCTGTCTGTCCCTGCTATTAACTTTTGTTTTCAAGTTTATGTTGCCTGATCTTAATATACCCATATAAGCTTTCTCATGCTTACTATTAGGATGGTATATTGTTTTACATTCTTTTATTTCAATGAATCTGGGCTTTCATTTTTTATTTTGTTTATTTTTTTGAGACAGAGTCTCACTCTGTCACCCAGGCTGGAGTGCAGTGGTGCAATCTCAGCTCACTGCAACCTCTGCCTCCGGGTTCAAGTAATTCTCCTGCCTCAGCCTCCCGAGTAGCTGGGATTACAGGTGTGCACTAGGTGGCCTGGATAACTTTTATATTTTTAGTGGAGAGAGGGTTTCACAACGTTGGCCAGGCTGGTCTCGAACTCCCGACCTCAAGTGATACGCCCGCCTTGGCCCCCTAAAGTGCTGGGATTACAGGCATGAGCCACCATGGCTGGCCTGTGCTTTTATTTTAAAGTGTATTTTTAAAGGCAGAAATAGTTGGGTGTTTTTTTTTAATCCAGTACGGCAATAATTTCCTTTAATTTGAATAGTTAGTCCATTTGTGTTTAGTGCAATTATTCTTGTGTTTGGACTTATGCCTATTCTTTTGTTACTTGTTTTGTATTTCAACTCTTTTTTGTGTTATTTTTTATTTTATTCCTGCTTTCTTTTGAATCAGTAAAGTACTTTAACATTAATGTATTGTTTCACTTTATTTCTTTTATTTGTCCTATAGCTATGTCCCTTGTATTATTTTTTATTTGCTTTTCAAGAGATTGCAATAGATATCCTCAAATTGTTAGAATCTATTTAAGTTGTTATTGTGTCCCCGTTTCGTGTAAAATGTGACTTAAAGAAATTTTTTTTTTTTTTTTTTTTGAGATGGAGTCTCACTCTTTCACCCAGGCTGGAGTGCGGTGGCACAATCTCAGCTCACTGCAACTCCCACGTCCCAAGTTCAAACGATTCTCCTATCTGAGCCTCCCAAATAACTGGGATTACAGACGCATGCCATCACGCCTGGCTATTTTTTGTATTTTCAGTAAAGATGGGGTTTTGCCATGTTGACAGGGCTGGTTTCAAACTCCTGACCTGAATCTGTCTTTCTGCCCCAGCCTCCCAAAGTGCTGGGATTACAGGCGTAAGCCACCATGCCCAGCCAACTTAAAGAAATTTAATAAAGTTATTATCCTTCCCTTTTTTTGTCATCTATTTTACTATTACTTCATACTGCCCTCAGCTGTCTGAGGTCTTTGATACAGTTTTAATATTTTTATTTATTCTTTAGATTGAATAATGCTTATTAATTTTTCTTCAAGTTCGTAAATCTTTTCTTTTGTAGGTGTTTAATGCTGTTATTTCAATCCAGGCTACTTTTCATTTCAGATCATGTACTTGTAAGTTACAGAATTTCCAACCATTTCTTCATAACTTCCCATTTCTCAAGATTTCCCACATTTTCATTCACTTTATCCGTTTTCTGCCTTGCAGTCCTTTGATATATGTTTAGCAACTTTAAAAAAAAAAACAAAAAAAAACCCTTGTCCCTGCTAATTCCAACATCTTTTTACCTTGGTGTCTCTTTTGATTTTTTTTTCTTGATCATGGGTTATCTTTTTCTGCTTCTTTACATAGATTGTAAGTTTTTATTGTATATTGGACATCATGGGTGACACTTGCAATATCTGAATTATATTGTTTTTCTGTAAAAGGTACGGTGATTTGTTATGGCAGGCAGTTTAATTATGAGGCATCCTCTTGATTCTATCAGGCTTGATTTTATTTTTTATTAGGACAGATCTGTTTTAGTTTTGTCCTAAGAATTGCCCTTACTCTTTAAGTGTAGTCTTTCAAGGTTTATCAGAGCCTCCCAATTATACGTATCTGTACTGAGAAAGTTCTCATACCTATGTTTGCCTTCCAAACCCACAGCAGCCATTCTCAGTTAGTGTTCATGGAGTCTAGTTGTGCACATTACAGCCCAGCCTTTATTTAAAGACTCCATGCAAATGTCTGCTATTGCTCGTATAGACAGCTTTTTCCCTTTTAGACCCTGAAATCCTCGCTTTTCTCTGAGCTTGAAACTTACACCAGCAGTGTAGTGAGACTGTTGTCTCTTTTGGATTCATTCTCTCTCCACCGTGCAGTGAAAAGTGCCCCCAGGCTGGAATCCAGTCCAGAAACAGGTATAAAATGATATGTTTTCCTTTTTCAAAAATCATATGCCTGCATTTTAATTTTTGTTGTCTCAAATTTTTCCAGTTTCATAGCAGTTTATAGAAGGAGGCATGTCTTTTTCCAGTTCTTCCATTGTGGTAAAAATTAGAAATCTCAGTTGAATCAACTCTCATAATAAATAATTAATAGAAGGTGAAGTCTGTTTTTCTCTTCATGTCTTGTCTTTTTTTACATCATGTAGCTCAGGTATTGTATGAATACAATGCAGAGTCCTGAGTGCTTATTTTTACAGCTAATTACAATGATTATAATTAATATATAAATACTAATCACCCTAATTTTTAAAATTAAAAAAATCAACAGCAATATCAATTCATCTTCAGATGCCACTTATTCAATAGGCAATCACAGCAATTGCCTTAATTAGAAAAGTTATTGGTAGAAGAAAAGACAAACAATAAAATGAGGACTATAAATTTCTGAAAACCAAGCCAGGCCTTTTTTTTCTCTTTTCTAAAATTAACTGTGTCCCTCTGATGAGTACTTCTATAGATATAATACCATGGGAAATAAATGACAAGTGGGAAAGGGAGCTTTTTCAAATTCACACAGGTTCTCCTACTCTGCCAGCATGAGAATGCTGTTGACAATAGTAAAATGTGATTTTGTTTTCATCATATGCTTCCAAGAATCCAGTGTTAATAATAAATAAATTAAACTGAATAGGATTTAATGTAGGAAATCCTGAGTTATAGCCAACTGGAAACCAGAGGTCTTAGAAAATGTAAGTGCCATTTCCAATGAAAAAGTATGTAGTATATCCTACTAGTTGTCTTTGGAGTATATATGCAATTAATTAAAATAATTTGACTTCTAAACCTTGTACTGAGTGAAAATCAGAATAGAGTACTTTAAAATCAATAGAGTATGTTAAAAACTTTTAGTTAGCTACTAAGATAATGAAATTTCAATTTTGTTAAAAGAAGCATTTAAAGCCATTTTTACTATGTTGGGAGTATTAGTTATTCTTATTTAATTATTCCAAAGTTATACTGTATATCTTATTGACTCCTATTTTCTTCATTTTAAGACTACATATTAATTTCACTGGTTTATTATTTGGATTCAGACACCACAAAAATTGATTTGAAGATATTTTAATGTTGTAAATGTGATTGATTAATATTCTTACATTTTATATTCGTAGGTATCTTAGAAAGGTACTTCAATCTGACTTTAAATTCTGTATGAGTGTCTTTTTAAAATCTTCTCTCTTACTGCTATTTATCACCACTTATTACACATCACAACAGACACTTATTTTGTATGATTTTCATGTTACATGTTTCCTAGTATGTATCAAGAAGAAAGAATGGAAGAGCACTCAAGCTTTCTCCAATGCTGACATTTTGAAAATGTCATAGTTTATGAGGAAATAATGAAAAACCATATTACATGGCAGAACATTCTGACCTTTTGCTTGGAAATAGATAAGAGTTCTTGGGCAAATTCTGTAAAGAAACTCAGAGGTAAAATTCAGTTACTAATAAGTAACTGAAGATTTCAAAGGTCACAGCACGAGCAACAATTTGGTCTACAAGCTAGGGCATGGAATAAATTTATGTTTCAATTATCAATTTCCCCTCTAATGTTATTTCAGGGGCAACAGACGTGTGAATGTGTGTGTGTGTGTGTGTGTGTGTGTGTGTGTGTGTGTGTGTGTGTGTTTAAGGCAGCTTTGGATATTGATTTTTAAAGTATCTTTTAAAGGTTAAATTGAGGTATACTTGGCATATAACAGGTTGCACATAATTGAAACAAACAACTTAATAAAACTCGACACATGTGTATCCCTGGGAAACCATCATCATGATCAAGATAATGAATGTGTACGTCACAGGCAAACTTTCCTGGTGCCTCTTTGTACTCCATTCTTCCCTATCCCAACCCGTAATAACTGATCTACTTTCAATAACTGATCTACTTTCTGTCACTGTGGACTATTTCACATTGTCAAGATATTTTTTGTAAGTTAAATCATACTGTATGTTCTTAATTATCTGGCTTCTCTCAACAAAGTTATGTTGAGACTCATTCATGCTGTAATACATATCAAGAGAAGATTACTATTTATTGCTGAGGAATATTTTGTATGTACATAACACAGTTTGCTTTTTCATTCACCTGGTGCTGGAAATTTCAGTTGTTTCAAGGTTTTGGCTATGACAAAGCTGTATAAATGTTTGCATACAAATGAGATGGCTGGATCAGAGTAGGCATATTTTTAACTTTTAATGAAACTGAAAAATGGTTTTCTAAAGCTGTTGTACCACTTTACATTCCTCCTAGCAGTATATGAAAGTTCCAGTTCCTCGATCTCCTTGCCAGGATTTGAAATGTTCAGGTTTAAAAATATTTTTTTTTCAACTTTAATTTTAGAATCAGGAAGAACACATGCAGGTGTGTTACAAGGATACATTGCATGATCCTGAGGTTTGGAGTACAAACGAATCTATCACACAGGTAGTGAGCATAGTACCCAACAGGCAGTTTTATTCAACACTTAACCCCCTCTCTCGCTCTCCCCTATTACATTCTCCAATCTCTGTTGTTCTCATTTTTATGACCATGTGTACCCAGTGTGTAGATCGCCCTTACAAGCGAGAACATACAGTATTTGATTTTCTGTTTCTACGTTAGTTTGCTGAGGATAATGGTTTCCAGCTGCATCTATGTTGCTGCAAAGATCACAATTTCATTCATTCAGGTTTCAACCATGTTTTCTTCATTTTCTTCCTCAGTTCTCTCACCTCACTTTCCACACCCAGTGTACTTACTTGCTCCTTCCTCTCTGTTAACTGAGAATGTTCTTCATAATGCTGAGTCATAGTTCATAATGCTGACTTCGTAATCTGATCACTTTGATATTTGATATTTGCAAGAGGGTGTAATTCATTTAATAAATTATGAAATTATTGAGGCTTTTTTGTTTTTGTTATATTCAGTAACAAGAATCAGGAGAAAAACAGAAAAATTATCAGAAAATATTTGTCGAGTCTTCAGATTTTATGGTTCTTGTTTTAATAGATAAGTAATTATAAGGTTTGGGAATTATTTTTACAATGTGACCGTATTTATCTTTTTACTTAATTAAATTTAAAATTTATTCCACAGAGGCCAATAAAATATTATTAAAAAGAGATACATATGTATGTATATAGTATCCAGTAAAAATTGTGCATTAGATTTTACCTGTAGCTTTAAAAAAAATTAGGCTTAAAATTTTATGGAAAGAAATCAAATTCACACGGGTACGTATGAGTAATACAAAACAGTTAAAATAATTTATTTGAATTATATTGCAGTGTAAACATATTTTACTTGATTCTTCATGTATTAGCTCTGACAGACAGGAAATTTATTTCAAACCCTTGAGTTCAATTTTTCAGTCATTTGCTTTCTCCCTAATCTTTAATAAAATAATATTTTAAAAAGTCATACTAGCAAAACATGAGGTAATAAATATCATAAACCATTTATTAAAAAGGACACTTTGCTAATAATTATCCTGATGCCATTTGAAATGGCATCTTCATGTATTCTGTATCTTGCTGCAATTGACCTAGCATTAATCAATTATAATGCCCAGGAAAACTGATGTTCATTCATTTTGGTCAAGGATAAAATGTGAAACTGTGTCAAGTCACTGGAGGATTATTTTTTAATAAACATCTTATTCTTAAATTTTACTATGCATATCTACTTCCATTTAGGCATCCTGAATATTAATAAATTTCAATGTATAAAGTATGCACAACAGGGATTTTTAGCACATATAATGGAGTCAGAAATTTATAGTTTCTTTTTCGTTAAATCTCTTGCCTTCCAAATTTCTTTTTTCTTCTGCTTTCTTCTTTTCTTCCTGAGTATTTTTAACACAAAGTTGAAATTGCTGCCATATTTCAAGCAACATTATAATTTTCAGAGAAAAAGAAACAAGGGCTGTATGCTTTTTTTAAAAAAAGTAGTCTTAAATAGACCAGCATTGCCAGTAGATTATATTACATAAAATGACAATGACAGTTATTTGACATTGTGTGTGATGTGTGCATGAATGCACAATTGTGAATGTACCAAAGTAGTAATTTGAAATAAGATGGAGCAGAGTTCTGTTATCATTTAATCATATGCTACATCAAATGGGTATATAAAATATTTAAAAATCAGAAAAATTATGTTTATTTAAATTACAATAATTTAGAACAGTGCAGTCATTTTCACTTGTTTTCTTCATTTTCTCTTGTAATTTTCATACAGATTTCAAATATCATTTAAAAAGTGATATATCTAAATAATATAAACACAAAGCTTTAATGTTTTATGCAGTATATCAACTGTACTCATGTCTTTTGTTTTCGAAAGTAAAACACATTTACATGTATTCCACTTGCCTTTAAAATTGATAAAAATAAAGATTGAAATGAAATTATCATCATCCTGTCGACAGAATGAAAATTCTCATTTTTAGTAGATAAAGTAATAGGACCTAATCATAAGAATAGCAAATGAACATAACACTCTCACATCAGTGAATAACCAGTAAAAACTGACCCCAGTGCAAAATACTACATGAGTTTCTCTGGATACCACTTCTTTCCTTCCTGTAGGGGGTGATTTTAAGCAAGGATAAAGTCATAAGCTATGTTAGGTGAGGGAGTAGAGATTAGTGGAAGTGATTTTTGTGCCGAAATACTTGGAGTTTCATCAAGTAGCCCTAGCTTACCTATTGCTTTTTGGTTATTTCCTTGGCTAAGCAATGCATACTTACACAACAGCATGAGAATAGCCCTCATAGGACCACGTGTGAAAAGCATTGACTGCATCCGCTTAGTTTTGCTGCTTTTTCTCATGTATTATTTCATTTGATGTTCACAAAACTGCAGGGCAAGTTTTATTCTTTCCGTTTAGTAAATAAGAAACAGAGTCTCAGAAGGTGCCATATATAAGAATCAAATAGCTAATGATTGTTTTGTTAGGACTTAGGCCAAAATCATATTATCTCCCATCTAATTCTCTTTTCACCATATTGCATCTGTTGTGGCAAATTTAGTAAGCACTTCAACGATGGCAGGTAATTTAAAAGCTTCTTTATCCCCCAAACAACCCTGAAGTTTAGTGTTAGAATGTCTATTCTTCAGATGCAAAACTGTAGCTGAGATAAAATAAATGATTTGCTCAAGAAGTTAGTGGTGTTCAAAATTGTGCACGTGTCTCAGGTTGCAAAGTCTCTATCATACATTTTTTTTCTGTCACAACCATTCACTGGAAAAGTGGAAGTTTATAAAACTGAAAATTGTATAGCCCTATAAATAAGTCTTGAATTCTTTAATTAAACCTGGGCTCTGAACAGAGGCAATCACACACGGGAATGTGGCAAAAATTTATAGGAATATATAAAATATTAACGCAATAATTAGTAATTTGACTTTAACAAGTAGAAACTTTGTTTATACTTCATGTGCATCATAAAATATTTATTAAAGCATGAAGTAATCAATATTTAATAGGTAGCCAAATTTATCTTTCCAAGCATTGCTCAATATTTTTTTCAATAAAATGGATATTTAAAAAATATTAAGCTCTGTCCAGGTGCAGTAGCTCATGCCTTTAATCTGAGCACTTTGGGAGGTCAGGGCAGGAGGGTCACTTGAGTTCAGGAGTTCAAGACAAGCCCAGGCATATGGTGAAACTGTGTCTCCACTAAAAATACAAAAAGTAGCCGGGCGTGGTGTGACCCTGTAGTCACAGCTACTTGGGGGTGTGAAGCAGGAGAATAGTGAACCCAGGAGGCAGAGGATGCAGTGAGCTGAGAGTGCGCCACTGCACTCCAGCCTATTTTGAGCTATTAAATTAATTACATTAATTTTTTAAAAAACAAATAAATAAAAAATAAAATATATGCCACATATATAGTTAATATCACATATTAATTATATATGTGATATATATTTATTTATATATATATCTATGACTAAAATCCTCTTTGGCCACTTTTTGGAGCTATTGTTTACTATTAAGACTGCAGAGCCACAATTTTTTCCCTCCAAGCTTCTTGAACTTTGAAATAATATCTACCACTTATTGCATTTTCTCAGAAATCTGGAAGCATAGAACAATAATGACAATTTACCCACACTCACGTTTTGACTATTATTCCATTTTAAATACATATATATGTGCAGATATATGTATTACTATTTATATACATATCATCTAAGGGTGTTTGTGTGTATGTGTGTTTAATCACTCTCCATTCTTCAACTGAGGAGCTATTTGTATCACATAGAGAAAGATAGAAGAATAATTTTTTATATTGTTAAAGTGGCCCTTAAAATTTTTATTGTGAATTCCTTATTATTTCTTTTACCAGGTATTTCTTTTCTGCTTCCCCAAACCTTCACTGAGTAAATTTTTAAGTAAATATCTCTCTTGAAGTAACTCTTCTTAAATGGATAAATGAGATCAGGTGTCTTTTATATGGCCTCACACAATTGTGTACCTTATGTTTATACATTTACCATAATTATAATTTTCTATGTATTTCTGACAATTTAATTAAAATCTTAGTTTCTTACCAATATGACATTTGTGAAGGTAGGAGCAATGTCTACTTTTGCCCACTTTTTTATCTGTTTGTGCTGAAGATAGTATCTGGAATATATTAATAAATATTTTTAAGTGAAATAATTAGGGCTAATTCCCAGTTCATTTTTCTCTTCTCTCTGAAACTTTATATAATAAACATTTTTTCCATGGAGTTAAATATGTTGAACTTAAATTGCACATGTAAATATTGTGATATATTCAATAATACAGAACTCTTTTTTTATTCATACTCATTTTAGATAATATTTTTGCATTACATTTTATTCTGGCTTTACCTTTCCAAGAAAGATATTTAATTCTGTAGCATATATTGTTAGTCTGCAGATGACACTTTATGAGGCTAACTTGCAACCTTCACAACCTAACAAGCCCTTTCTGTGTTCACTATCAGAAAAGTTTTAGAAAAGTTTATTAGTTAGGTATTATACATAAAGGTCTCAAATATCTCCATATCCTTTAACTCAATTTTCTTTCATGTTATGTTTAATAGTATTAGGTATGGCATCAGTAGCATTATATCTTAATAAGAATGTGATATTTTAGCCTAACAGGGATATATCGATTTAGTTTTGAATCTGTGTGGCCACTTTTTACTTTTTCCTTAGTGTCATCAGGAAAATTGCTTGCTGTCTCTGTTTCCTCATCTTTTATATGAAATTAGTAATGATCACTAGTTAATGTGGGGATAGATAAAATTAGAAATAATTAAAATATATGTATTTTTGTTTATGTGTGTGCATCCTGGTGGATAATATACCTTTAGAAATAGTAAGAATAATAGGTGCTAGTACAGCTTTAAATAAGGCATTAATAACATTGATAGTAATGTAGTAATGACATTTTAAAAGGAGAATGTCAGATCAGTAGTGAATAGAATAAAATTTGTAAGACCTACTATTCCTTCACCTAACACACACACACACACACACACACACACACACGTTTAGAACTAAAGCCACTGAAGAATAATAGTACTTTCAGCATACAAGTATAGCCATCCTCACCTGGTTGCTTAAGTAAGGTGTCCTGTAAAGGGTTACATTGTTAATATTTGAAGTCAGTTTTCCAGAAAAGCTGTTTTCTCCATTTAGTAGACTTAAATACATATGCACCCATTCATAGCTATGGTGGATGCTTAAGATTTAAAATGCAAAATATTTATTATTTTGATATCCTTGCTTGCAATTAAATGGGCAGAAGAGAGGCAGAATCCATCTTCCCATCTCTTTGGCTCTTTCTGCTAGTAAGCAGAGTTGTGAAAATTTGAGTTTTATATATGGCAGTATTCCGCTGTTCATCCTCTGGCCTTGGTTTGTTGGCTATGCAGTGTCGGTGGCATATTCATGTATGCTCTTTATTTCCTGGATTGAAGATATCATTTTGTGTCCATGAACTGATGCCTTCAATGGCCTCGGAGGTATCTCTGGTAGGCCAGTTTTGCATGATCATGGGATTCATTCTAAGGTAACTTCAGCATTTCCAACAATTTGGTAACACCCAGTTCTCCATATTATTATTTTTTTCTTAGAATACTTCGAGTAGTTTGTGTTCTGCCTTGGATTGATTTTTGCTGCTATGAGTCTCATGAGGAACTCTGTAACCTACTAGCTTTCTTTCCTCTTACCTTTACTCTTATGTATTAACAGATTAAGGGCAGTGGTTCTTAGAAAAGTCATATATTATTTGCTACCTCCCAAAGTTATACACAAAATTCAATTTATGAAACTTGCAGGCTAATTGCAATATTGTCATTTTTATTTACTCTTCTTACCTAGCAGCAATAAAGAATTCAGGGCAAAATATAAGTGTTTAAAAAAGAGTTTATAATAGTTTTTATTAAATATTTTGAAAACAAGATTTACTCTGCAAGTCACTTCATAGCATTTATAATCTACATTGCTGGTCCTCGATCATAATATTATGACATGTATTACAAATTACCTTTAACTAATGATAAGGTGCTTAGTACTTTGTGTAACTTTGCAATATTAGAGAGATTTCAAAGTTATTCTCTCATTGATGTCACTCTTGCTCATTTTATTGAAGCATTATTTTTCAAATAGTGGTGGAAGTAGAAGGCATGTATCTTGAACACTACTAAGTATGCATTATGGGCCAGCTAACTACTCTGTGACAGAGCTCTGTGGGAACATTAAAAATCGTAATTACAAGTTAGTTTTGTACTGATATTGCCATGGCTGTAGGTTGGATTTGTGCACAGTATACATTTTTAGATTCAAGAAATATTTATTGAGCTTCTACTCTGCGGGGTAGTGATGGTGCAATGATGAAACGGACGTAGACTTGGCCTCAAAGAAAATTTAGCATGGATGATGGACACCAACCAGCCAAGTATACAACTTGTTATATATTAATAAGTGTTACAGTTATTAACAATTATTTGAAATTATTAGCAATTAATGAATTGTTTAATCATATGACTGGGAAGTTGAAAGTCTCAAAGGTTAGGAAACATTTTCTTTATCATGGGCCATTTAAACTGAGGTTTTAAGGAATGAGTAGAAAGATGATGTTGAATGGAGGGGAGCTTTGTCCAAGCATGGGGAATAATATGTGCTGTATGTAAATTCATACTGGAAAGAAATGAGGCAACTCTAACAATAAAAAGAGGACCTGTAGCTGTTTTATAAAGATCACAGGGGCAGATTTAAAGAATTCAGTTATAAAAGCAATGTGGAGCTATTGGAGGTTTCAAGGAGAAGAATGACATATTAGTTTTGGATTTTAGAAAGATATTTAGATGGAAAATTGATTCGAGGAAATTTGTGGGAAGACTAATTACGATGCCATTTTCTTAATCCAAGCAAAAGGTGATAGTAAGCTGGATGAGGGTATTGGTAGTGGTGTATCAGCTGAAAGATGACAGAGAAGTGTTATATAGATAATATTCAAAGTCATATTACTCTAAATTGTATCAAAGAGGAGGCATCAGTTTTAATCTCTAGTGTAACCAAATCATATTTTTTCAGACTATTGTCTTGTGCATTAAATCAGAACAAATGAAAAACTGAATTATTTGTGTTGTGATATGGTTCAACTTAGAGCTAAGAATTTTCAAATTTATTTCATTTGAGAATAAAAATATTGTTCAAACAAAAATAACAAAAATAAAGGTAGGTGGCATAATCACTAATCCTTTTTAACTAAGCAATAATGATTCTTGTTTGTGTAATGTATAGAGAGAAGGAAAACCCCACTGGGTTTTCTGATTTATTGGAACTCTTTTGAAATTCAACAAGCAGGATTAAGATTGTTGAAAGCCTAAGGTGTCTAGAGAGTTTGTGTAGTCTAGCATGGAGGCTTTGCTTGTCAGATGTCTCAACTACAGTGAAAGGTAACACTAGTATGACAGAAATGGTACTTGTTGAACATGTTTATAATGCCCCTGGGATGAGATGTCTAATGCAAACATAACCACACAATTCCCTTCGTGAGTTATTTGTTTCTAACATCAGCGTTTTAAGGAAACTAGACAGTTTTTCAATGTAATTTTTCTTAAAGTTCCAATTAACCACATTATTAATGAAAATTATTAAGAATATGTTTTAGCACTTTTAACTTACAAAAATAAATGTGGTGTGTTTGCTTATAGAATGTGTTTTCTTTTTATTTAATAGCAGCTAACGACTTACATATTGTCACATTAAAATTGTTGATATCTTTACTGGAGACATTCTCACTGTTCATCACAGTCCCTATATTTATAACATATTGCAAGAAGGCTGTTAGAGCTTATAAATATGTTGATTGTCGTCCTCCTTATGTAGGGATTTTGATATAGATTACTAAAAGGAGTACATAGCAGTGTGTGATCTGGTGTGTGATCACCATAACAACAATAAACAAAAAAGCAAAACATGAGAAGTTGAAGTAAAAAGCTGAGCTCTTAAGTTTAAGAAATTTTAATTCTATCAAGACTTAAAAAGCAAACACTGATTTTTAGAGTCACAGTTCAGAAAATTAGAGAGATGATGAAATGAAAAGCTCTTTGAGCAATGTTATAATTTGCTGCTCTTCCTATTTTTTTAAACCATGCCAGCAGTAGACTGGCAGTTTTCTTTGAAGAGATTGATCTAGAATGTCTCTGGATTCAGGAAAATGGGCACATTTTAAGATGAGGGTGAAGTGCTGGAATGAATGAGGATGTAGAGCAACAGAAACTCTCATTCCTTGCTGGTGGGAAAGCAAAATGGCACAGCCACTTTGGGAGACAGTTTGGCAGTTTCTCACACAACTAAATATAACTTTACCATATAATCATCCTCCTTGGTATTTACCAAAGGGAACTGAAAATTCCTTTACAAATGGATGTTTATAGTAGCTTTATTCATAATTGCCAAGACTTGACAGATAAACTGGTACCTTCAGACAGTGGAATATCATTCAGTATTAAAAAGAATGGAGATATCAAGCCATGAAAAGACATGTAGGAATCTTAACTGAATATTACTAAGTGAAAGAAGCCAATCTGAAAGAATTACAAATATCGGGAGTTTGGGGAGAGAAAGATGATTTTTAGGGCAGTGAAGCTACTCCGTATGGTACTTTAACAGTGCACACAGGTTCATTATATGTTTGTCCAAATCCGTAGAATGTGCAACCCCAAAATGAAACCTAATGTAAACCACTGACTTTGAACGATAATGATGTATCAATGTAGGTTTATCTATTCTACCAAATGTACCCTCTGGCAGAGGATGTTAAGGAGCTATGCACATACAGTGGTAGAGGGTATGCGAGGAAGTCTCTGTTCCTTCCTTCAATTTTTCTATAAACCTAAAACTTCTCCAAAAAATAAAGCCTATTAAAAAAACAAGAACAGAAGGAAGAAATGAAATGTATACCGCTGGTTGAGATATAGTTCATTATAAAATAATAAAGAAAACGCCAGTGAATCAACAAATTTTACACAGAAGTACACACATTTCCTGAATATAATTTGTAAACTCATTATTTAAATATACAGTTTATTCCACTATATATTTAGTCATTTTTAATACATCTGTTTTTAAGTTTTGTAATATAAGCTCTTAGTTTCATTACTGAGTCAAATACTTTCAGGAGAGTTAGCTAAATTGGACAAATCTACTTGAAAATAGTAGATAAATATTTTATATCCCAAATGAAAATCGGAAAAACAGAAGCCCTCACAAAATGGTCATTGAGTAGTGTACATTTGTTTGAGCATTCTATCATTTGCATGCTGTCTTTATATTGCTCATGCTATTTTTCTTTTTTGTTTAAGGCAACTAAACTACTATGGCTAAAGATATAGTTCTTTCTCAGTTAATGCACCCTGATGAGGTCTTCTGAAATATGCCTACTCTAGGTCTCTGTCATTGCTCATGTTTCCTTTCTGTAGTTGGCTATATTTTATACACCTCTGACTTTCCACACAAAGAGAACTACTTATAGATTCAGTGCTACAGAAATCTTCCCCTCTTTATGGCTCTAGTACTCTAAAGCAGAGTTATAATTAATACACAGAAGTAGGTACACATAATAGTTTAATAGTTAATACACAGAAGTAGGTACACATAAAAAATGAAACTTACACAAAGGCAAATAATTATATATAATTTATCAATTGTGATGCAAATATCTAGAGTACTATTAGATATAAAATATTGTGTTGTAGGCCAGACGTGGTGGCTCACTCCTGTAATCCCAGCACTTTGGGAGGCTGAGGTGGGTGGCTCACAAGGTCAAGAGATTGAGACCTTCCTGGCCAACATGGTGAAACCCTGTCTCTACTAAAAATACAAAAAATTAGCTGGGCGTGGTGGTGTGTGCCTGTAGTCCCAGCTACTCAGGAGACTGAGACTGGAGAATCACTTGAACTGGGAGGTGGAGGTTCTAGTAGCCGAGATCACACCACTGCACTCCAGCGTGGTGACAGAGTGAGACTCTGTCTCAAAAAAAAAAAAAAAAAGAAAAGAAAAAAAGAAAAATAATTGTATTGTAAACTGCCTTGAAAACAGAAGCTCTTATTTGGAAATGTCATGGGAATTCAATATTTAATATGTTTTCTAATATTTTCCACTGTATTTTATTTTAATTATTTAATAGAAATGTAATGAATCTATTTTCTGTGATCCCATAAATCTTCCCAGCTCTGCTCCTGTATGGTTGCATGCCATACAAACATGATTACTTTCTATTAGGCCATGATGTGAAAGAGTTTCACTAACACTGAACAAGGGATTGATGTATTTAGAGCCATTCTTATGTAAATCATAACTTCCAGGTGGCTTGAAAATAATGACAAGTTATTTTGGCAATTTTTACAAGAAACTCTTTTAATATTTTTAAAAATACATTTTTAACAAACAGAAGAGACCCTTGAGAAGACTAAATTGATGAAACATTGTATTATGTGCATTTTACTCGTTTAGTACTGTTATATATATTCTGCTTAGAAAACACCCATTTACAATGTCTCCATAGAGTAGTATCAAAAATATAAAACATTTAGTGATAAGTATTACAAAATATTTGCAAGACCTGTATAATTAAAAGTATAAAATATTGCTGAGAATATTAAAAAGATCTAAATAAATGGAGAGATACACTGTGTTCATAGATTATAAGATTCGATATTGTTTAGATGCCAAAGCTCCTGATAGTAAGTGTTGTGTTTTTGTTTTTGAAAAATGTGGGAAGCTGGTTCTAAAATTTATATAGAGATGTAAAATTGGACGACTTATGCTAAGTGAATTCAACACTTATCATAAAACTATAGCAATCAAGGCAGACAAATAGGTCAATGGAATAAAACAAAGAGTAGAGAAACCAATCCACACATATATGATCAACTGATTTACTGCAAAATTACAAAGGCAATTTAGTGGAGAAAAGGATAGTCTTTTCAATAAATGGAGCTGGAACAATTGCATATTCATATGCAAAAGTATACTTTCGATCTATTACAAAGCACCAAGAGCAAAAATTAAATAAAAATGGATTGTAGACCTAAATGGAAAACTTAAGGCTATAAAATCTCTAGACAAAAACATAGGAGAAAATTTCTGTGATTTTGAATTAGCCAATTATTTCTTAGATGTGATAATACAACCATGATCTATAAGGTAAAAAATTTACAAATTTGACTTATTTAGTCAGTGTTAAGAGGATGGAAAGAGAGGCTGCAAACCAGGAAAAACGATGTGCAAATTACACATCTGCAAAGGCTTAAATGTAGAATATTTCACAAAACCTCAAAACCCCATAATAATGGAACACACAATCCACTTTAAAGTGTGCAAAATATTTGAGTAGACACTTTAATTAAGATAAACTGGTGTCTAGCAAGAACGGGGAAAGATGCTCAATATCAGTATTTATTAGGGAAAAAAATTAAAATCACAATGAGATACCACTACAAACCTATCAGAATGGCTGAAATTAATCAGATTTACATATCATGAGTTGACAAAGGTATGGATTAACTGGAAGTCCTATATTTTGGTAGTGGGACTGAAAAATGGTACCACCACTTAAAAAAGCCCAGTAGTTTCTAAAGAAGCTAAACATTTGCTTATCATATGATCCAGCAAGTATACAACTAAGTTTTTACACAAACCGATTAAAAAATAAGACTTGTACATAGATGTTTATAGCTGTGTCCATAATAATAGCCAAAAAATGAAAGAAAGAAAATACAAAAGTCCATCAAGAGGTGTATGGAAAAACAAACTGTGGTATATTCATATGACGGAGCGCGGCTCAGCCATATAAAGGCATGGTTTATTGACATGAACAAAAACATAGATGAATTCCAAAATAGTTGTATCAAGTAAAAAATGCTACATTTTATAAAGGAAAAATTGTGTGATTCACTTATATAAAATTCTAAATAATGCATATTTACATTTAGTGACAGAAAACAGTTCAGTAGTTGCTTGGGAATGGAAGGCAATGACGAGGGGTAGAAGGAAGGGTTTATGAAGCGACAGTAGGAAAATTTTGGTGGGGGCTGGTGATGTATACATTCATTATCTTGATTGTGGTGTCAAAATTCATCAAAATTGTATGCTTTAAACATATACAATTTATTAGATGTCAATTATACCTCAGTAAAGCTCTTCAATTTTTATAAAATCGCCATGTTGCTAATGACTTCCATATTAAGAAGCACAGCTCTAGAAGTTTGTTATTCCTTTCAAATCTTGCTCTCATCATCCTAGTATAGAATTTTTTATGTCTATCTTTAATGCAAACAGAATTTTACAGTGTCAACTTTGTTATTTTCTCTGCTTTGAGAAATGCTTTATTATACAACCAGACTTCCTAAAATAATGCTCCTAGCTTGTTATTCCAAACAAAACGTACCCTTTTCTATATAGATTCTTTTTTTATACAGCTGAAAAGAGGTCCTCCCTAGTTCTGACATGGTTGTCCCTATTTTACATTATGGACAACCACTGCCTTTGTGTGTTGTGTCCTTTCTCCATACTTTATTGTATTTTCTGCCCATCTCCTTACATGGTGGAAGGGGCTAGTTGGCTCTGCAGTTTCTTTTATAAGGACACAAATCCCAGTCATTGGGGCTCTTTTTCGTAATTCAGTTATCTTTGAAAAAGTCCCATCTCCTAACAATTTCATTTAAAGGTTAGAATTTGAACATATGAATTTGGAAGGGAGACACAAACTTTCAAACCATAGTTAAGTCCTCACCCATGGAATTGGTGGAAGTGTCCCGCTTCCTCGATAAAGACTTCAAATGATAATGGGCTTTTCCAAACTCTTTTCTTTTAAGGGGGAATATGCATATATCAGCCCATCTTTGTCCTTGACAATGATAATACTCAAGGAAATGAGAAAGTTAAAATCTGTGAAATATTGCTATTTCTGAAAAACCATATGAACTATAATTGACTTGTCCGAGAACGGTGGCTCATACCCGTAATCTCAGCGCTTTGGGAGCCTGAGGCGGGCGGATCACGAGGTCAGGAGATCCAGACCATCCTGACTAACATGGTAAAAGCCCGCCTCTACTAAAAATACAAAAAAAATTAGCGGGGCGTGGTGGCGGGTGCCTATAGTCCCAGCTATTCGGGAGGCTGAGGCAGGAGAATAGCGTGAACCCGGGAGGCAGAGCTTGCAGTGAGCCGAGATCGCGCCAGTGCACTCCAGCCTGGGCGACAGACTCCGTCTCAAAGAGAAAAAGAAAAACAAATACAATTCACTTGCTTAAGGTGCTGTGAGAATAACAAACTGCTTCTCCTCCACCCCTAATAAGGTACTGCATTATTGGCTATTTGCCTTATACTGCTTTACTTTATCCAATTAATACAAGGCCAGAAGTCTTTCACCTTGTGGACTCAGGTTCATTCTCTTCCAGGACCAATCATTAATGGGCCTAATAGTATAGTAATGGCCCCATTTTCTCCAGTATCTACAACTGGAAATCAGGTTTATTGCCCTAAACTTGAGGAGGGTCCTCAGCTTAACTATGCCAATAAACTATGTGCCTACTAAGATTCCACCTTTTGGAAAGTAGTGGGGTTTAGAGATTTGCATTAGAATTTCTTAAAATCTTCCTTCTAGATGTGAGCTATTAGGTCAATTATTTAACTTCCCTATTGTATTGTCCTATAAAACAAAAGAATACCTACATAGATAAAATATGAGAATGTAATAGAATTTTAGAAAAAAAATGTTAAATTTACTTTTCCTGTTGTCTTAGAGTTTTAACTGATGTCCCTGTATAGATGATAATGGATGTTAAACAGCCACACATTCAAAAGAGTGATGCTGGTGCATCCTGGTAAGACTCTAAAAAGTGGCCAAAAATATGTTCTAGACTCTCCAATCCATCCCCTACTTCCAGTCTATGTATAGGAGAAAGCTGGAGGGCCATGAAAGGGCTTGATCAAAGTCAGGAGTTCTTTGAAAACAGATATTTGTGTAACAGAGAATATGATGGTGTTTTCCTACCCCCAGCCATTGGAGAGGGGAAAAGGATGGCAATTCCCACATGCCAAACCCAGGACCATGGGAGGATTGGTGCCATTATAGAATCCCAGGACAGTGAGAGATATTTAATAGTGTTAATAAGTATTCCTCAGATTTTGGAAGCAAAAGTCTGGTGTCTGACTTGTGCAAAAGAATCAAAATCTAGAAGATAACGGGAGGTCTGCTGACAGCCTAGGAGTGAGGAATCAGTGCAGGGAGAGTGAAGCCACAGTCAACTACAATAAACTCAAGCTGTGTTAGATCCATTTTGAAAAGACCTGACCAAGATGCATGCCTGAAAGGTCATGTGTGAGGGCAAACTGCTTGTTTTATGAACACAGTGTTTCATTTTTTTTCCTTGATGGCTCTTTATAGATAAATTTTTTCCCTTTTATAAGAATGAAATAGAATAGAGATCACTTACAGGTTTCTGTACAACATCGTTTAGGTTAATATTCAACTTCCAAATTAAAGGTACGGTGTTGAATCAGAATAATACTTGATCATAAAAATAAAATAATGATACCATATTTCTATGTCTGACATGATGCTGATTCCTAATATAAAAAGGGAATTCATATTTGACTCTCAATGACCATCACATAGTAGTGTAAATCCTTTAATAGAAACAGACTTTGTAAGTTTCACTTAATACTTATTTCATCTTTGCTTTAAAAAGTAATCAGTTACTATTTTTCTACTCTTAATGTTTTTGATAAATGGCAAAAATGAGTCAGTTTTTACAAGATAAATAGTTGTTATTTCAAAAAGAAAAGGAACTTGAAGTTAGGAATAATTTTATGATCCTTTTCATATTCATGGTAGAGTCATTGAGGATGGTTCAATAAGAAACAGCTTGTTGATTCAGTGGTCTGTGGAATTTCATCAGCCTTTCATCTCATATTGATGTTAATATCGTGCCCAGATGATTCACATAAGAAGCCATGCGCATGATTTTGTCTCTAATTTTGGTTCTGAGCCAAGTAATAAAACATTGTGAATCCAATCTTATCACTAGCATAATGGTAAATATTAGCTGTGAAATAAAAAAAAATTAATCTCACTAATTTTAGAGATCATGATCTGCAGTGTAAAAATATTGCTTTAATTAATCAAATTGTATTTCAGACAATGTGAAAATACTTTCATTTCAACTGCATGAAGATTACATAGAAGAAAATGCCAGATGAAGTTTCTTATTGTTTCTCATTCATAGAATTTATTTCCACTAAGTTATTAAAAAAATGGGTATGTATTAGGCATGTATATTTATGGGGTTTATGAGATATTTTAATACAAGCATAAGTTACTATTTTTTAAGAAGTGAAAGAGGAGAAAAATTAACACTAAAAGTGTTCCTGATAGTTTTCACAAATACTTTTTTCAACACTCATAATAATCTTACAAGCAAGTCTTTATTATTTCTGTTTTTATAGGCAAAAAATCTAAATGTCATAGGTTAAAGGATTTGGCCACATCAAAAAGGTAGTAAGTGATTTAGCAGGACTAAGCATTTTTTCCAGATTCTAAATAGTGTGTATGATTTTCCCATAAATATCATGTATTCTTGAAGCTAAAGAAATTGTGGAGACAAAAGTGGCTCCACCTTGACCTGCCATGTTGATTTCTGATTAGCTCTAGTCCCATGAATGCCTCCTGATTTTTTGTTTTTATACTTTAAGTTCTAGGGTACATGTGCACAACATGCAGGTTTGTTACATATGTATACATGTGCCATGTTGGTGTGCTGCACCCATTAACTTGTCATTTACATTAGGTCTATCTCCTAATGCTGTCCCTCCCCCCTCCCCCCACCCCACAACAGGCCCCAGTGTGTGATGTTCCCCTTCCTGTGTCCACGTCTTCTCATTGTTCAATTCCCACCCATGAGTGAGAACATGCGGTGTTTGGTTTTTTGTCCTTGCGATAGTTTGCTGAGAATGATGGTTTCCAGCTTCATCTATGTCTCTACAAAGGACATGAACTTATCATTTTTTATGGCTGCATAGTATTCCATGGTGTATAGGTGCCACATTTTCTTAATCCAGTCTATCATTGTTGGACATTTGGGTTGGTTCCAAGTCTTCGCTATTGCGATTAGTGCCACGATAAACATACGTGTGCATGTGTCTTTATAGCAGCATGTTTTATAATCCTTTGGGTATATACCCAGTAATGGGATGGCTGGGTCAAATGGTATTTCTAGTTCTAGATCCCTGAGGAATCGCCACACTGACTTCCACAATGGTTGAACTAGTTTACAGTCCCATCAACAGTGTAAAAGTGTTCCTATTTCTCCAGATCCTCTCCAGCACCTGTTGTTCCCTGACTTTTTAATGATCACCGTTCTAACTGGTGTGAGATGGTATCTCATTGTGGTTTTGATTTGCATTTCTCTGATGGCCAGTGATGATGAGCATTTTTTCATGTGTCTTTTGGCTGCATAAATGTCTTCTTATGAGAAGTGTCTGTTCATCTCCTTCACCCACTTGTTGATGGGGTTGTTTTTTTCTTGTACATTTGTTTGAGTTCATTGTAGATTCTGGATATTAGCTCTTTGTCAGATGTGTAGATTGCAAAAATTTTCTCCCATTCTGTAGGTTGCTTGTTCATTCTGATAGTAGTTTCTTTTGCTCTGCAGAAGCTCTTTAGTTTAATTAGATCCCATTTGTCAATTTTGGCTTTTGTTGCCATTGCTTTTGGTGTTTTAGACATGAAGTCCTTGCCCATGCCTATGTCCTGAATGGTATTGCCTAGGCTTTCTTACATTATTTATTGTCCTTACGGTTCTTACACTTTAAAAACTTCAGTGTAAGAAATGTCAGTGTTGATGTTATTGCACAAATTACAGGCTATGATGTACATAGCATTCTTACCAGTTCTGGAGGGTTGTCTGTAATTGTCTTGCTGAAGTACTATACATTTTCCTTGTGGAATATAAGCCTATGGAATAAGCATAGGGAATATATTCCCTATGGAATGTAAGTCTGGGAGGTGACAGTGTAGAGATCTACCTGCCTTGTTGCCTCTGAAGGCCACACTTCTGTCTCTAAATTCCACCACTAAAATACTTTTTACTGGCAAACTGGGTGTTTCTGTCTCATTCTTTGGTTTCTAGGCTCTTGTGGTGTTTGGGGGCCACTTTGCGCATGTGACCCTTTCACAGAATGGAGATATAAATGGGAGTAAAGCTATAATCATAATTTAGGATTAATCAATATCCCTACAGGCAAAAGAAAGTGGAACTTCAACTATTCCTTAGTAAAATATGGACTGGTGTTTTCGAAGAAGCAAAGTGGAAATGATTAGGCAGTAGGGACTCTTTGCAGAAAAATGTAAGAAGCAAAGAAAAATTTCTCAGAAAAGGAGTTTTGAAGCACAATTGTCATCAGTTCATAGAAGAATTTTGAAGGTAAATAGCTTAACGTTCATCACCTGACCCCTTCCCCAGAGTTCCAACCACATATCACTGATATCCAGAAAAGTGATAAATTAGTTTTTACTCTCCAGTGTCTTACATATTCCATACCTTTCAGTCTACTAAGAGCAAGTGTATCTCATATGCTGCTTTTATTTTTAATATATTGAGATCACGATTTTACTACTTGGCAGCATAATGCATTTTGATATGCAGCATAGGGAACAATTGGAACAATTGTCATTTTGGCTATTATTATCTCATGTACGATTTGCTATGCAACATCACTCAATGCCTTGTATGGCACTGCAAACTTCTATGTAACTTTTGACCTTTTAATTTGAATTTCAGATTATTATTATTTTTACTCAGATGTATTGTGGTTCTTAACATTTTCCTCAGTAGAATAATATTTTATCATTTTATCTTAACTATTTCTTAGTTCTCCATCTTGTTGGTACCAAGTATTTGAAATGCAGGATAAGTCCATAATTAAACTCTGTGTATCCAGAAGTGAAGGATCAGGGCAATTACTTTATTACCTTCAACTCTAATGTAAATTTCAGTAATTAGCCATGTGTATTTGTTTATCTAAGCATATGTAAACATAGAAAAGGTAAAATAAAATGTATTATTTTAATCTTATGGGACCACCATCGAATATATGGTCTGTCATTTATTAAAAGTCCTTATGTGGCACATAACTGTCACAGGAAAAGAGACGAAGAGTTGTAAGGGTGTCTTAGTCAGCTCCAGCTGCTATAAAAAAGAATTCATGCACTGCTTATAAGCAACAGAAATCTATCTCTCACAGTTCTGAAGGTTAGGAAGTCTGAGATCAAGATGCTGGTATTGCCGGGTTCTGGTGAGGGTCCTCTTCCAGGTTGCAGATTGACAACTTCTCACAGTATCCTTATGTGGCAAAAGGGGCAAGAGAGCTCTCTGACCTCTCTTTATAAGGACACTTATCCTGTCTGTGAAGGTTCTGGCCTTTTAACGTAATCACCTACTGTAGGTACCATTTCCTAATACCATCACAGTAGGGGTTAACATTTCAACATTTAAATTTTAGAGCCGTCACAAACATTTAGTATATAGCAAGGGGTGTATATTTTTGGCAAGGGTTACTTTTATTATTATCCCAAGGATTGGTAAGAGCTATAACATTATTGCTTTAATCCTGTAGTATTTGTTGGTATTGGCTATGAATTACAGCATTTTGATTGATTGTGGCAAGTGTGAGCATTTTTATTGTAATATTGGGTGAACACAATTTCTGGACATTCCATAAATGAGACATGATAGATAGCAATTCATTGTTGTGTTTGTTTGATAGCACTAGTTAATAATGTGTGTTTTATTTTGTTGATTTGAAGTAAACATTGGCTGATAAGACTTAGACAGTGTCACTGAGTGACAAGTGATATCCAAGAGTCTGGTTTAGCTGGAATGAGTGTTGCTAGTGGTGGTAGAATAGGAGGAGGAGTGCTAGCCTAAGTGTTGATGTTTATGGTGATGTTATTAGGACTGACCTACCCAAATAGTCAACAGTATGGTTCCATTGTCCCCAGAATGACTCATGTTATTTGCCTCCCCCTGGTGTACACATTGCATGCTGTTTTCAGAAATATCTTGTCAGTGGTAGGGTGTAAATTAGCAAGACTAACATGATTCTCCAGTGGATGTGTAGTTACCACTAGCAAAGGTAGAAACTTTCCAGATAAGGAGGAAGAACAACATAGTAGAGGTTAAAGTTGGAAGTCATCTTCAGCAAGAAGCAGGAGATCTGATTTTACACTTGGTATCGACCAAATGGTATTACCTGGTCTGGGGTGGGGGGCAATTACTTCTACATCATGTTGAATTTCTACATGTTGAATTTTCTACAAGAGACAAGAAAAAGATGAAATTACCCAGTGATATTCCTTTGGTGTCGGCAGTAATGCCAGGGCTCCCATGCAAATTGGCTTGCATTTTTCTGTGCAAACTAGCAATTGTGGTTGTGTTTACTGTGGGTGTATATAGCAGCAGAGGTCTCAGTGTCTCTACAGGTGGTCTCCTCATTGGCAGTGAATTTAAATATGATGTACTTATGCCATAAAACGGTTAACTTAATATTGCTAGGATTATGGGGAGTTAATGGGGCCGTTGTCATCCAACAATGGGGCCATTGTCATCCAAGTTCTCTCAATAGGCCCTGTTTTAAGGCCCATATTTCTTTTTATGATACATGTTCCTGTAAAATAATAGAGTAAGTGAAAATACCAAGCAATATTAATGTGTAATGTTGATTGTTCAAATAACCAAGAGCACCTGCAAGGTGCTTATGGCTTATGGCATTTACCAATGGCAGTTGGCAGGCAACTCAAGCACCAATATATACCAGTCTGAACAAGGAGGGACATGCAATTGCCCACCACACCGAACCTGAACATAGTCGTTGACTCAGAAACATTTACTATGGCAAATTTAACCACGTGCTGGGGTTGCTTCTGCCCGCCTGATTTTATGTAACATAGAAGAGTACTCTCCCCTGTCCAGGTTCCCCTGCAAACCTCATTTATCATAATGAGCCTATTCCAATGACTATCCACATCCAACAATAATATACAAAGACTGATATCATGCAGATATCTGGACAATAATAAATTGAGCCCATAACCAATTTAGTAGACCCAAGTGCTCATATCATACATGCTTATTTTACCCTAACCTTTATCAACACTGTCTGCAATTGCACCAAACTATAAAAACTTGCCTTCATAGAGACACAGAAGAGAGGAAGTATTTTGGGCCTGTAAGGGAACCAAATGGCTTTTCCGTATCAGACCCTGGACGATATTTCCTGCATTTTGATTTGGATCAAAATTCCAGTAGATTTTTACTCGGCAGTGGAAGCTCACCATGCCCCCTCCTTCCAAAGTTCTTGCCTCTATAAACCACACTAGCACAACTCTCCAATGCTGCAAATGAGTTTTCCTAATAGTATTCAAAGTGCTAACCACTTTAGGATCACACATTTCTGGGACAGTAAGAATAGCGTATGTACAACATACCAAACACAATTAAAGAAACACGGTTATCCATGTCTAAGGTGTTAGCCACACAAATTAAACAAATGGCCCAAGGACTAAAACTCTTGGTTGAATCCTACCATACATTACTGGCCATTATGTTAGATAATTCCATAGTCCTAGATTTTTTATTGGCTACCAAATGAGGGGTCTGTACTCCAGTTAAACACCTTGCGGTATGTGGATAGGTAGGAACATAGAGCAAAGGGGCCATAATAGCACTGTACTGCCCAAACAGATTGAACAAATTAAAGTCTTTTCTGAGCTGTTTGCTTTGCTTTTCCTTAGTACATGGTCAGACAAGCTGCAAACATCCTCTGAAATCCTAATTCACATCCTTTTAAGGGTCTGAGTCTTAAAGATATTTCATCACTGGCTCTAAATGCAAGCATTAGATTGTAAAACAATATGAGACCAAGGAATGGATTGTTACATACATGAGATAAGGATACCCTCTGTGTTATTGACCCACTGTTGTTTACTTCTTTATAGCAAGCTGGGGCCAATTAGCTCAGAAGGCCTCCAGCATCAAACCCAAAATTGTACACAGTGGTTTTACACATAGCTCCAAAAAGCAGATTATAAAAAGCAACTTAGGCTATCACCTATGTATACCATACAAAACTGCATTTAACATCCACTAGCCATTGATAAAATAAACCCTGTAGCTAAGGAGGAGCCCCAGCTGCTGCTGCCCTTTGGTGCTCTCTGACCCAGAGACCCCCTGCTGTGTTGCTGACTGATGTCACCTAGACACACAATCCGTCTAACTGGTACCCTATCCTGTGTGAGTTCCTTTGCCTTCTTCTCCTTCTGTGTCATAGCCCCTGGTGGTCGTATGCTATTATGGTCTTCCCATTCATGCAAACCTGTCAAATTCTTACCCAAATAAAGCTCATTGTGTGTTCCTGCCACGTAGCGATTATATCTTTTTCCCTGGTCAGGCTCCAAGTCCCTTAAACTCACTATACTGGGGCCATAGGGAAATAGAAAAAGAGACCTGCAAATAATTAATTGTGTTTTTTTTTTTATTACAAAGTGGTCAGTTAAATATGCGAAGTATTTTGACCCAAAAATCAGGAAGGGAGAACTTAGTCTGTAAGATCTAGACAACTCAAAGCCAGATTATTTATTTGAATTCCTTCCAAAGGCTCAAGACTACTAGGAAACGGTCTTGAGCCTCTGGAAGGAATTCAAATAAATAAGCAGGTTAATTGAAACTTATCACGTCCAATATTATTATCCTTCTTAATCAAAGCAAATTACAATTAGAATGCTTTAACTTGAGAAATAAAGTCCAAATTGGTGTAAATCTGTAGCTAAAATAGGTAACAAGAGAGAATTAAAATGTTGCTTTTCTATTTACTTGAATTCCAGGTCCCTATAGCCATATTTAATTCAGTTCTGACTGTATTGTTGAATAGATTGAAAACAGCTGAAGGGCACTTATGCTTTTCACCAAGATGGATTAACAAGGATCAGATTTACCCTCCTATAGGAATAAATAAAAACTAACCAAATATATAAAATGGTGATCTTAGAAAGTTATTATTAGGCAATAGATAACAATGATTCCTGAAAGATGAGAAATAATAAGGCAAGTCCTAGAATTACTCCAGTGTATTGCCTTGAGAGATTTTCCAGATCTTGGTATATATAGAGAGAACCAGATGGAGACTATGGAATCCTTGAATTAAAGAGATGAAGCTAAGGGTTGAGGAATGACAAAGAAACTAGAATTTTTAGGACAGAGTACTATAGAGTAAAGAGATGCCCAGAAATAGAATTCTGGGGATCTATAGAGGATTGCCCTTAAATATTCCATGAGTCTTGATTAGCAATATGTAGGAGGAAACTACCCAAGGCCAGGAGAAGAACATGAAAGATTAGAAGAAGAATACCCAGCACTCATACAGAATGTGGAGTAGTGTCTGTTCCCACTAAACATGATGGAAAATGACGTAATTGACAGGGCACTGGGTAGAGTATACAGAAAAGTAATGCTTTAGCAGTGGAGAATAATTAGCCCTACAATGAGGACTGCTCCAGAACCACCTAGCAAACCTCAAATGCAAGACGAAAAAGGATAAAACGCTTTCAAAGTAGTTAACTGCATCACAAAACAAAGCTGAAGAATATTTATAGAAACAAAAATTTCCAGTATCCATAAAAGTAAAATTCAAAGGTTTGAATCCAATGAAAAAATTAGCAGGCATGCAAAGAAACAGAAAAATGTGAACTATAATGAGGAGAGGAAAAAAATTAACCAAACTATTTTCCATGCATTTAAAAAGTTAGTGGAGAAAGAAAAGATATTTAAAAAGATTCAAATGGAACTATTAAAGAAGAAAACTACAATGTCAAATTTGAAAAATAACTGGGTAGGTTAATGACTACGAAGAAATTGAAAAAATAATAAACTTGAAGGCATAGCACCATGAATCATCTATAATTTTACATAGACATTAAGGAGGAGAAGAAAATAAACAGCATCAGTGAGCTGTGGTGCAACTTCAAGTTACCTAATATACCTACAATTGGAGTCCCTAAAAAAGTGGAGTGCAAAAAAAATTGACATAGTAATGGCTAAAAGCTTTCAAATTTGGTGAAAATTATATACCTGCTGATCTGAGAAGCTCAGTAAATCCCAATGAAAGACTACTACCAAAATACATTATAATCAAATATTTCAAAACTAGTGATGAGAGAAATATTTTTTAAAAATCCAAAGGAAAGCAACATGTTATGTACAGAGGAAAAAATTAAGATTACATCAGATATTTCATTTGAAACAATGCAAACAAGAAGAGAGTAGATACAAATATTTAAAGATCTGGAGTGCTGCAGAAAAAGAAACTGTCAACCTAGAATGGTATAGCCAGTGAAAACATCCTTCAAAAAAAAAAAAAAGTGAGTTTAAAAAGGGAATAATAAATACAGTTTAAGGCAATGGAAAGTTGAAATAATTAATCACCTGCATACTCTCACCACCTAAATGTTAAGCTATATTTTTCAGGCAGAAGAAAAAGTGATAATTGATATAAACACAGATCTATGCCAGGGATTGGCAAACCATGTATCACAATCTGCCCAGTAGCCTCTTTTGTGTAGCCATGAGATAGTCTGGTTTTTATACTTTTAAAGGATGATAAAGGAAAAAAAAAGAGAATCTAAAACAGAGACCATATGTGACCTGTAACTCCTAATATACTTAAAGAAAACTTCAAATTCATCAGCTGTACAAAGAAATGAAAGTACTGGAAATGTAAATGTGAATATGTGGAGAAAATATATATATCTATTTTTATTTAAATTCATTTAAAATATAGTCAACTACATAAATATAGATAATAGCAATGAACGAAATTGAAAGTGAAGTGTATGAAGTAAGTAGATGTTGTAACAATAACATACAAGTCCCAGCTGGGGATAAAAGGGAAGTCCATTATTTACTGTGCTTATAGTATAAGTGAAGTAATATAACATCATTTGAAGATAAAGAGTAATAAGTTAAAGATGTATTCTATCAAAATAGTCGTAGCTAATATGTCAACAAAGAAGGTAAAATAGAATCATAAAATTAAATAAATCCAAAAGGCAGAGAAATAGAAAATAAATAGAAAATAATTGAAAGAAATAGAATAAAGAATAGATGGGAGAATACAAAGTGTACAGCAAACTGATAGTTTTAAACCTAAAAATTTCCATACTCACATTTTATGTAAATGGTCTGAAAAGCCAAAATGTACAAATAGAAAAATTAAAGAGGAGAGTAGCACTGAAAAACATAAATAAAAATAAACACCACCTTTAAGAAAAGTACTTTAAATCTAAAGATATAAATATTTTAAAAATGTATGCCAGGCTAAGACTCATACTATCAAAAGAAAGCTAAAGATTCTTTTTTAAATATTAGAGTTTAGAGCAAAGAATATGGCTAGGGGTCAAGTGGCCCATCTCATAATAATAAAGGTACATATTCATCTGGAGAGCATTAAAAGGTTAGGTGTTTATGTATTTAAAAACGGTTTCAAAATAACAGAACTTCAGAATACATAAAGTCTAATAGAATTTTAAGAAAAGATAGCAAATTAATAATGATAGCTGGAGACTTTAATACAACTTTGTATAAAAGAATTGATAGAATAAATAGACAGAAAATCACCCCAGGTATACAGCAGTTGACTTGAAAAATATAGATGATTTGAAATTAGGTCAACCTACCTGATCTAATTTAATGTATAGAATAGTCTACCCAATAAAAGCAGAATACATGTTCTTCTGATGTTGAACACATGGGATTATTTGGGAAGCATTCATACTTTGTCAATTTTCTGGGAGAGTTTCTGCATGTAATACTTTTACAAAGATTGATCATATTCTAGCAACTTTTAATAAATCAACTATAACAACTAACAACTTTTAATAAATCCAAAACGATTCAAGTCTACAAAGTATATTTTCTGGCCACAATGGAATAAAATTTGATATTAAAGACAGAAAGATTTCTGAGAAACTCCTACGTAGCTTCAAAATAAACAATCACTTCTAAATAACTGATGAGCCAGTGAGAAAACCAAAAGAAAATTATAAGTATTTTGACCTAAATGAAAATGAAAAGATGACATTTGAAAATATACATTGTATATTGCAAAAGCAGTACATAGGAAAAATTTTATACCACTGAATTCCTATAATAAAAAAGAAGAAAAGTCAAAATCAAAATCAATAGTTTGTTTTTGAGAATAATTAATAAAATTGATTTTAAACATTTAACCAGATTAATTAGGAAAAGTGATATTAGTATAGTTTCTAAGCAAGAAGTAATATTAGTACAGTTTCTCTAGATATTAAAAGAATATTAGGAGAATGTTATGAACTTTATACCACTGTATTTAATAGTTTATACAAAATGTACCAGTTTTTTGAAAGACACCAACTACCAAAGCTTACCCAAGAAGAAGTAAATTGTAGAGTCCTATATATAAAGGAATTACATTTGTAGTAACAAACCTAAATACAAATAAAATTCTAAGTCCAGATTACATCACCAGTTATTTCTACAATATATTTGAGAGAAAAATAGTACAAATTCTAAACAAACACTTCCAGAAAAGTGGAAAGGAATACTTTCCAAGTGAATTATGTGTACGGAATCAACCTGACAACAAAACCTAGACAGAAACACTTCAAGAAAACTACAGACCGAAATACCACCTGATGAAAGTTACAAAAATCTAAAACAAAAACAAACAGAATACATCAATATGCAAAATGAATAATACGTGGTGACAAAGTGGGTTTTACTTAGGAATGCAAAAAATGCAATGTAGTTCACCATATTAAATTATTTAGAAAAGCATCATCTCAATAGCTATGGAAAAAGTCATTTGACAAAATCTAGAATTCCTAATAAAAGTTTTCAGCCAACTAGGCATAGAAAGGAACTTCCTCAAGCTGATAAATACTATCTATGAAGATTTGTAGATCTCATCATATTTAATGGTGGAAGACTGAATGCTTTCTCCTTAAATCAGGAACAAAACAAGGAGGATGTCTGCTCTCATCATTTCTATTAAACATTTTACTGGAGGCTCAAACAGTGCAACAAAGCAGAAAAATGAAACAAAAAGTGTCCAAATTGGAAAGGAAGAAGTAAATTTTTATCCACACAAGGCATAATTGTCTTTTTAAAATGTTTACTGGAATCTGCTTAAAATCTAATAGAATAGTAGTAATGCATATATGAAAGAATATACATCAATGTAAATAATACATCAATGTATATATTAGTAATGAAAATAAGAAACTGAAATTTAAAATACCATTTACAATAGCATCAACAAGTGGTAAATACATAGAGGTAAATCTGAAAAAAAGTTGTGAAATATCTGTATGCTAGAAACTATAAAAAATTGCTGAAATAATTAAAGAAACATAGACATAGAGAGATATACTGTATTCATGAGTCAGAAGACATATTAATCATTGAAATGTCAGTGTTCCCTAAATTAGTCCATAGGTTCAATACGATCCCAATGGAAATTTCCACAAAAGTTTTAGTAGGGATTAACTAACTGATTTTAACATTCATGTGAAAATACAAAATAATCAAAGCAACTTTGTTTAAAAAAAATCCCACAAAACTCTCAGAAGAGACAAAGAGTGTTAATCCTATCTTTCAAAGACAATGTAAAGCTACATCAATCCAGAGTATAATGAATTGATGTCAACAAAGACAAATTCTTCAATTTACTTTATGTCAAAGGTATTTTAAAAACAACAGAGACCATGTTTGGGTCATATTAGGAAGACATACTTGAAAATATCCAGAGTCCTGTGATACTCAATTAAAACTAAAGCTAAAATTTACATTAAAGAAATTTATAAGATTGAGCATGTATTGATACTAAAAAAATAATTTTTGAAGCACCATGGTGTAGTAGACATACTGTGCATGCTATTACATCCTCATGCATTTAAATCTTGGCCCAACTGTTTAAGACTTACATCTAATGTTTAGAGCTCTTCCTATTTATAAGTAATAGGTGATAACACATTCTCTTAAGGGTAGTCGTTTCAGCCTGAGAGATTACGCCTGTCATAAATATCAGAGGCAGTATGGCAAACAGTAGGAGCTCAATAAATGCTGACTTTCTCAATTTTTTTGTGTGTAAATAGTGAAGGATAGAGTCTGTGCTTATTTCATGTGCTTACCCTTTATGACTAACATGTTATTTGGCAGAATTCCAACAAATGCCAGCTAAATTAAATCTTGAATCAAAATAATCCAGAATTGCAAATAATTGCCAGAAAAAAAATCCAAAAAAGTGTAGGAAGAACAACACACAAAAAATAGAGAAGAATAGGAGTAGAAAATGTCAAGTATTTTAGAGCAAAGAACATTTGCAAAAGTTGCTTTTATTTTTTTCCGGTTGACTAATCAGGAGACTAGAAACTAGATTTTCATTGAAGACAGGTTTTTCATTAAAGTGTGATATTTATTTATTATTTTTAGAAGTATGAAGTTTAATATCAAAATTACAAGTCAGAAATAAAAACTGTGCTGCTACAGTCTGAAAAGTGAACACTTGTGCCCTAAATTTAAGTAATAAGTTACATATAGCTAATCTTAAAACAACCAGGTTAGAAAATTAAAACTTACAGGGTTTAACAATCTTGATATTCTTAAATGAATTACTCAACAACATTGCCATTTGGGGGAAAAAGGAATAGAAAATATCATAGCAAAAAATAATAAGATTTTAAATTTCTTTATCTTTATGTACTTCTAATAATGATGGTAAATCAATTTAACATCAGGTTAAAAACTGACTTTTCACTTTCTATCTGCAGGACCCCGGCTATTTTTTATGTACATAGAAAATATAGTTAAAAACCATGTATCTAGAAAAGGAATTCTAACAGAATAATCAGAACAGAGACTGCTGTCCAAATGATGTTCACAATATTTCTGAAATTGAAGAGTTCATTTGCAATTTTAGATGTGCTGTTTTTGACTAACAGAATAGAAAAATGAGGAAATTCACAGTTACATAAAATTTCTGAGTTGAATAAATATATCAATTGAGAGAAAAAGAAATAACTCATATTTTGCCATTGCTATAATAGCATTCGACTGCACACATGCATAAAAAAACTGTTCGATTTGGTTAACATAGTTTTTATATTATTTATTTCACTATGAATAAAGTTGAAAACTTGTATATCTTATAAAGGATGTTTCGTACATAACACATAGAGTAGTTTGGATTTTTGTTTTGAAAATAAGATGAACCAGCAAAGGATTTTAAATAAGAGTATTGCAGAATCAGGACTGTACTTTTGAAAATTCATGTATAATGCATTGAGAAAAATAGAGAAATATTAGTTAAAATTATTAATACATGAAAGAAAAGATAAAGTACTAAGTTAATACAGTGGTAGCAGTGATGGCAAGCAAGGAGAAGTCAATTATATTTTGGTGTAGAGAAGTTATATGTGAACAAGAAAGTACATCTATCTTATATAACTCACAGGCTTCTAGCTTAAGAAAGTAGGTAATCACTGGTGTCTTTCACGAGCAGCGAATATAGGACAAGTTATGTTATGGGGGAAGAGAAGCTTAATTTTATACCTGATGCATATGGGATACTCACGTATAAATGGAAGTTGAATATATAAGACAAATGCAGAAAATAGAGGCCTGAGCAGAAGAGAGAGAGATTCATCAGAAATAACTAGCATATTACAAGTAGAAATTGAATGTTGAATATGGAACAGATTTTCCAAAGGAAGATGACAGAGTGAGGATAGATGACTAAGGAAAACTCTCTGGGTGTCACTAGCCTTTAACTACCAGTTGAATGAAGAAACAAGAGTTACCATGTAGTTTTGAAAAAATCTGAAGAAGACGATTCTTTTCTATTATGACAGAGACATTGAGATTTATTCATTAAACACCTATTTATTGAGTATCAACTATGATACAATCGATCAACTATATCAATTGTAGCAGATACTCAAGACACGGGCGATAAAATTAAAAAAGAAATGGTAGGGGATCTGCCCACAAAAAAGGCTTAAGCCTAGAGGGAAATAAAGTTAACTATATAAGTATGTGACCTGGAGGTAAAGGGTGTGCATGAAATAGCGGAAGACAAAACAGGTTAAATATAACTAAAAAATAAAGTGTGATAGACCAAGGGCCATTAGTAGAGGTAATAAAAGAAGCTGAGAAATTAAGAAATAAAACAATTGACCACATTGTCTTCTTCAAACTCTCTTCCATTTATTTCCCCAATGGATAATTATGGAGGAAGGGAAGATGTGTCTATAGCACAGGCTGAGAATTAAATCTGATGGAAAGAAATAATATTTATTCCCTTTCAATTTAGGTAACAGAGAGATCTCCAATCAGGATCGTGCAAATTCTGGTTCTGCTACATATTAGCTACATATTAACTACATATTAACTAACTGCTGCAATGTTACCTAACCTTTTGAAACTTCAGTTTCATTATTTTTAAAAAAGATGCCAATGTTAGCGTCTATCTGATATTAAATAACATAATTATTGATAATGACTCTTTTTAGCACAATTCTTTGACTATATTAACAGATCACTAAAGAGTGTTATTATGCTTTTTATTGTTTCTGAGAGTGGAGCTAAAGAGGAGAACACATATTTCTCTATGACAATAAAAATTTGAGAAAATTCATGAATTATGAATTATCATTCAATAATTAGCAGAATGTTCACCAGAAATGGGGATTTGAAGAGGATAATGAAGTATAAAAGAAAAATTGAGAAAAGAGACTAATAGGCAGGGCCAAATACCCTGATGAGAAATTAAAACATTAAGTTCTTAAAATAAATAAAAATACAGAGTTTATTTTTCCTTGGGAAGGCCGGGCATATTAGGTGTAGGAAAAAAGACTTTTTTTATTGTTTGCTTGTCTTGTGGTTATAAAGAAATATTTTGTGAAATGACCATTCTTAATTATCAAATAGAAGGTTATCTATGTTCTCATTAGATAATTTTCAATATAGCATACAGTTGAGGGTGGTATTGCAGAATAATATGTAACTAGAACATTTTGTAAGTATTATGAGTATTTTAAGTATGGCATTAATGATTTCCAGCATAAGCCAACGCAGGTTCAAACATATCCCTGAAACTCTGTAGTAGCTCTGATCCCCTTAGTAGTAATTGGAGAAAGATGCACCAACCAGGAGATTAAGGGTACTGAGAGGAACGGCGAAGGCACTACAGGTAAATGTAAATAGTAAATGCTCTAACTTCTCTCTCCCTCTTCTTTCTCCTGCTACTGACTTCTACTCCAACCTCCTCCTTTGTCTTCCCTGCCTCATTTTTCTCCTCTCTCTTTTGCTACCACTTAGATTTACATATTTGCTGAACATTCAACTCTGAACATAGCGTTTCTAAGAAATCTATTGATTTGCATCAACCTGGCTGCTCAAGTAAGCAGTCACTTTGCCTACATAAGTTCCTAAACTAACTTAACAAAGATTTATTAAGTACCTTTATTAAGTGATTGGGACTATTTTAGGCACTGTTTATATATAAATATACCAAAAGAAGCTTGTATTCCAATATTTAGCAAACTGGTTATCTTTCATTGTGTTTGTGATGTATTTTAGTCCTAACATTAACAGAAAATACTAATTTTAAAAATATAATTTATAGTGTGATGCAATCTGTTGTGCATTTTGATAACATCTAAGCATTACAATTATTTTCTAGAAGAATCCAGTTTCAATTTTATATGGAGTTAAATAGAAAACTAAACATAATGTAAAATAATTAACCTAAGCAGGAACTCAAAGATTTTATCCACTGCTGACACTTTATATGAAACTATGAAATTATTTAGAAAACATTTCAATGGACTATCATCCCTTTTCAAAGAAACATAATACTCAAATGTATCACTTCATAATTTTTTATTCAGAGATTAAGAAAAATAGAAAACATATAAACACATAATTCTTCAAAGTATATGTGTTACGAATCCTCTCTAAATGAAGTACATTTATAGTTTTTTTTGTTTGTTTGTTTGTTTGTTTGCTTGCTTTTTTTTTTTTTTATTATACTTTAGGGTTTTAGGGTATATGTGCACAATGTGCAGGTTTGTTACATGTGTATCCATGTGCCATGTTGATTTCCTGCACCCATTAACTCGTCATTTAGCATTAGGTGTATCTCCTAATGCTGTCCCTCCCCCCTCCCCCCACCCCACAACAGTCCCCGGAGCGTGATGTTCCCCTTCCTGTGTCCATGAGTTCTCATTGTTCAATTCCCACCTATGAGTGAGAACATGTGGTGTTTGGTTCTTTGTCCTTGCGATAGTTTACTGAGAATGATGGTTTCCAGTTTCATCCATTTATAGTTTTTAAAATGCAACTTCCTTTAAAACATTCTGATGCAGTATTTCTTCTCTTTTCTTTTAAATTGTTATCTTATGAATAAATTTATCCTTTAGTACTGCAACCTGAGATCAAAACATTTAGCACCATAAGATCAGACTAGTCAAAGTATGAAAGTATCTGTAATAATCCATTGTAGAGTACTAAAGAAGTATTATTCATACTAGCTACTGTATTGCAAATTATGTGCAAGCACAGTTCACTGAACAAAGTCAATGTTCAGTAGTTATTAGTAGAGTGAATGAGCAGATATCAGTTCCATTTTGTGGTTTGTTACCAAGTGTTTTAAAAATATCAATAATGAAATCATACAGTCTTAATTTTGATGAGCTAATTTACATGTTTATTTTCACAGAAATTTATAAACATTTAATGATATATAGAACTAAAATAGTAAAACACATTGACTACTCCAAATGTAAAGTTTGCATTTCGAAGTCAGTTTTTAAAAAATTTTTCTTCATAACCCTTCTGATATCTCTAATCTTTCTTCCATGCAGTTCTGTTTCCACAGGCCTATATCCTTTCCTTCTAGTTCTCTGCCTGCCCAGAAGACTGTACATCTTTAGAGATGAGCAAAACTCCACGCTCTGCAAAATCAGCACCCTTGGTCTAATCAAAAGTTAACTTGGCCCAGGTTTTAGTTTCTCTGTTAAGTTTTGTTGGAAAGTAATATAATAAATCTTATTGCAAGATACAGCTGATTATGTATACATTATGTCTTTGGAGAAATTTGCATTTTAAGAGGAAGGTCAAGGATGCCTTAATTACAAACATTGCATTTTTGGTTATTTAAATAGTATCTGGGAAAATGGTGAAGATATATAGGAAGTGACGAAAGATACCTGTATCTACCACGTGTGAAAGATTATCTCAGTAAATAGAATTGGCTACATATTCATCTATAATAATAATACCAAAAAAGAAGATATATGTCTTCAAAGCTTAAGAAAATTCAGAATTTTTGTAGTCAGCAAAATGAATGGCAAAGATAATGAGAGAATAAAGATACAAACATGAGTATTTAAAAATAGAATTGTGATGGGAAAACTGTTAATTTTAAAAATTATATGTAAAGGTGAGGTTGCTGTTAAGCATTTTACACCAATAGAGATATCAATTGGAATATTTTATGTGAAGAAAAGAAATAATGGCTTAGCTTTGTCAATAAAGAAAGTATCTACTTGTGTTCTCTTGTCTTATTCGTTTTACTTCTGTTGCACCAGAAATGATGGCAGAACTTCTGATTTATCACATTTTTAATTGGTCTCCTTGGTGACATGTTCCATATGTTTATTATTCATTTAGTCAAGCTTTTCTCTGCTTTTACTATGATACCTGAATGCTAATTTTTCTACTTTCCTAATCCTTAAATACATCATTTATTCAAAGACAGAGGCAATATAAAGAATCTCCGTTTATTATTTTCAGAAACTCCTGTCCCTATTTTTCACATTTCTTGCAGAATCACTGGAAATACTTTCAATTAACAAATAGTATAAGAATGGCACTCATAACCTGGGAAAAAGAAGTAAATTATTTGTTTGCTCTCATGCATTTGAAACCATTGTAAGAAAGTGTTTTCTGGCTGGGCACGGTGGCTCAAGCCTGTAATCCCAGCACTTTGAGAGGCCAAGGAGGGCGGATCACTCGAGGTCAGGAGTTCAAGATCAGACTGGCCAACATGGTGAAACCCTGTCTCTACTAAAAATACAAGAATTAGCCAGGCATGGTGGAGCATGCCTGTAATCTCAGCTACTCAGAAGGCTGAGGCAGGAGAATCACTTGAGCCCGGAGGTGGAGGTTGCAGTGATGAGAGATTGTGCCACTACACTTCAGCCTAAAAATAGCAAAAGTGTCAAATTACAAATAAGCAAAACAGCAGATTTCTGAACATAAATCTTATAGTCCAGGAAATGGATAATATAGTTGAAGTGTTGAAAGAGGGAAAAAAATCTTTCAGTCAAGAATACTATTTTGAGCAAAGCTATTCTTCCAAAATAAAGACAAAGTAAAATATCTCCCAGACAAGCAAAAACAGGGAATTCATCACCACTGGACCAGCCCTGTGAGATATGTGTAAGGACGTCCTACACCTGGAAATAGTTCAAACACCCACTTAAAAGATACAGAGTAGTGAATGGATAAGACAACTTGACTCAACTATATGCTAGCTACAAATGACTCATTTACCTGTAGAGACACACATAGACTGAAAGTGAAGGAATGGAAAGTTATATTCCATGCATGTGGAAACAAAAAGCATGCAGAAGTAACTATCTTTATATCAGGTAAAATAGGCTTTAAGTCAAAAGGCTTAAAAATAAACAAAGGTAGTCATTATATAATGATGAAGGAATACATTCAGCAAGGGGATATAACAACTGTAAATATATGCACACTCAATACTGGAGCACCCAAATATATAAAGCAAATATTAGAGCTAAAGGGAAAGAGACCCCAAAACAATAATAGCTGGGGACTTCAACACCTCACTTTCAGCAATGGATATATCATCCAGACAGAAAATTTTTAAAAATTAGACATAGGCTGTACTGTAGACCAAATGGACCCAACTGACCTTTAGAGAACATTTCATCCAAAAGCTTCAGAATACACATTTTTCTCATCAGAACATGGAACATTCTCCAGGATAGACTATATGTTGGGCTACAAAACAAGCCTTGACAAATTTTTAAAACCTGAAATTATATAAAATATTTTCTCAGACTACAACGGAATAAACCTGAAAACCAATAGCAAGAAAAACTTTGAAAACTGTAAAAATATGTGGAAATAAAACATCATGGCCTTGAACTACCAATGTGTCTATGGAGAAATTTTTAAAATTATAAAATATTTTGAAACAAATAAAAATCAATTTTAAAACTATACCAAATCCTATGGGATACAGCAAAAGCAGCACTAAGAGGGAAATTTATAGGAATAAATGCCTAGATCAAAAAAGTAGAAATATTTTAAATAAACAGCCTAAGAGTGCACCTCAAGGCACTACAAAAGCAAGAACAAACCAAACCCAAACATAGTTGCAGGGAAAATAATAACTATCACAGCAGAACTAAATGAAATAGAGACAACAAAATATTTTAAAAATGAAATTAAAAGTTGTTTTTTGAAAAGACAAAGTTGAGAAACCATAGCCAGACTTACTAAGGAAAAAGAGAGATGACCCTCCAAAACATAAAACTAGAAATGAGAAAGAAGACAACTGATATCACAGACATACAAAATGTCATTAGAGACTATTATAAACAATGATGCACCATCAAATTGAAAAACCAGTAAGAAATGAATAAATTTCTGAACACATATAACCTACCAAGATTGAACTAGGAAGAAGTAGAAAACTCTAACAGAGAAATAACAAATAATAAGATTGGATCAGTAATAAAAAGTCTCTCAAAATGAAAAGCCCAGGACAGAAAGGATTTACTACTTGAATTCTACAAACTTTTAAAGAGCATCAATATTTTTCAAACTATTCCAAACAATTGAAGAGAAGGTCCTTCTTCCTAATTCATTCTATGATGCCCACTTTTATTTAACACAGTACTGGAAGCCCTAGCCAGAGCAATCAGGCAAGTGAAAGAAACAAAACCATTCAAACTGGAAAAGAGGCCTAAGCTCCACCTCCCATCAGATCAGAAGTGGCATTAGATTCTGCACATATACACCATGGAATACTATGCAGCCATAAAAAATGATGAGTTCATGTCCTTTGTAGGGACATGGATGAAGCTGGAAACTATCATTCTCAGCAAACTGTCGCAAGGATGAAAAAACCAAACACCACATGTTCTCACTCATAGGTGGGAATTGCACAATGAGAACACATGGACACAGGAAAGGAAACATCACACACTGGGGCCTGTTGTGGGGTTGGGGGAGGGAGGAGGGATAGCATTAGGAGATATACCTAATGTAAATGATGAGTTAATGGGTGCAGCACACCAACATGGCACATGTATACATATGTAACAAACCTCCATGTTGTGCACACGTACCCTAGAACTTAAAGTATAATAAAAAAAAAAAAAAGATACTCATTGGAGTGCAAAACCAATTGTGAACTGTGCATGCAAGGGATCTAGGTTGCATGCTCCTTATGAGAATCTAATGCTTTATGACCTGTCACCATCTTCCATCACCCCCAGATGAGACCATCTACTTGCAGGAAAACAAGCTTGAGGCTCCCATTGATTCTTCAATATTGTTGTATAATTATTTCATTATGTATCAAAATACAATAATAATAGAAATAAAGTGCACAATAAATGTAATGCACTTGAATCATCCCAAAATCATCCTCCACCCATCCACGGAAAAATTGCCTTTAACAAAACTAGTCTCTTGGGAGGCTGAGGCAGGCAGATCACTTGAGGTCAGCAGCTCAAAAGCAGCCTAGCCAACATTGTGAAACCCCGCCTCTACTAAAAATACAAAAAATAAACAAAGTTAGCTGAGCGTGGTGGTGGGCGCCTATAATCCCAGTTACTCAGGAGGCAGAAGCAGGAGAATCGCTTGAACGGGAGAGGCGGAGGTTCCATTCCAGCCTGGGCAAGAGAGCAAGACTCCAACTCAAAAAAACAAAAACAAAAACAAAAAAACTGTTCTCTGGTGCCGAAAAGGGGACTGCTGCTCTACAAAACTTATGAAAAAATTGAAGAGGACACACAAAAAATGGAAAGTCATCTCATGCTTATGAATTAGAAGAAGTAATGATGTTAAAATGACCATAAAACCCAAAGTGATCTTCAATGGAATCCTTATCAAAATACCAATAACATTATTCACAAATAGAAAAAGAATTCTAAAATTTGTGTGGAATTTTTAAAGACTTTGAATATCTAAAGCAATACTGAATGAAACAAACAAACAAACAAACAAACAACCGGAGGCGTCATACTACATGATTTCAAATTATAATACAAATCTAAAGTGACCAAAAAATTTTGGCATTATATTGAAACAGACACATCGACCAATGGAACAGAGTAGAGAACTCAGAAATAAATTCCCATATTTATAACCAGCTGATTTTTGCAGAGGCACCAAAAACATGCATTGAAGAAAGACACTGACTTCAATAAATGTTGCTGGAAAAACTGGATATCCATATGCAGAAGAATGAATCTAGAATCCCATCTCTCACTATATAAAAAAAAAAACAGCTTAAAATTGATTAAAAACTTAAATGTAAGAAACAAAACTGACGGCCGGGCGTGGTGGCTCACGCTTTTAATCCCAGCACTTTGGGAGGCCGAGGCGGGTGGATCACGAGGTCAGGAGATCGAGACCACGGTGAAACCCCATCTCTACTAAAAATACAAAAAATTAGCCGGGCGTGGTGGCGGGCTCCTGTAGTCCCAGCTACTCGGAGAGGCTGAGGCAGGAGAATGGGGTGAACCCGCGAGGCGGAGCTTGCAGTGAGCCGAGATCGCGCCACTGCACTCCAGCCTGGGCGACAGAGCGAGACTCCGTCTCAAAAAAAAATAAAATAAAATAAAATAAAAAGAAACAAAACTGTCAGACTACTAAAAGAAAACATCAAAAAAATGCTTCAAGACATTGGTCTAGGCAAAGATTTTATGGGTAAGACTTCAAATGCATAGATAACAAAAGCAAAAACAGATATATGAGGCTATGCCAAGTTAAACAAACCTTTTCACAATACAGAAAACAATCAATAGAGTGAAGAGACAATCTGTTGAATGGGAGAAAATATTTTCAAACTATACATTGGACAAAATACTAATAGTCTAGAGAGACAAGGAACAACTCAACAGCCAGAAGCAAATAATCTGATTTAAAAATGGGCAAACGCTGTGAGTAGACATTTCTCAAAAAAGTCATACAAATGACCAAGTAAATTTTAAAATTTCAACATCACTAATCATCAGAGAAATGCAAGTAAAATATCACCTTACCTTAGCTATCACCAAAAAGACAAAACAAAACAAAAAACCAACAACAAGAAATCCCCCAAATGCTAGTGAGGATAGAGAGAAAAAGAAACTCTTACACACCGTTGGTGGGAATGTAAATTAGTACAGCCATTATGAAAAACAGTATGTAGGTTTCTCAAAAACTAAAGGTAGAAATAGCAATCCAGCAATCCCCCTACTGGATATTTATTCAAAGGTAAGGAAATAAGTACATGGAAGATATATGTACATTCTTATGTTTATGGCAATACTATTCACAATAGCCAAGATATAGAATCAACCTACATTTCCACCCACAGATGAATGGATAAAGAAAATGTGTTGTATATACACAATGGAATGCTATTCAGCCATAAGAAAGAAGTAAATTTTGTCCTTTGTGGCACATGAATCAGCCTAGAGGACATGATGTTAAATGAGATAAGTCAGGCATAGAAAGAAAAACACTTTATCTGCTAATTCATATGTGAAAACTAAAAAAGTTGTACTCATAGAAGTAGAGAGTAGAACTGTGGTTATTGGGGGCATGAGAGGGTAGTAGAGAGGGGAGGCTAGAGAGAAATTGTTTAATTGATACAAAATTATAGCTAGATAGGAGGAATAAGTTCTAGACCTCTATAGCTCTATAGCGTGAATATAGCTCACAATAATTTATCGTGTATTTTCAAAAAGCTGGAAGAGAGGAATTTGTATGCTTCCAACACACAACAAAGTAATATATGTGTTGATGAATATGCCCATTACTCTGATTTGATTATTACACATTGTATACCTGTGTAGAAATATTGCTTTAAATTTCATAAATATGTATGATTAGTGTGTGTCAACTAAAAATAAAAGAAGGAACAAAAAAAGAACTGAAAAGGAAAATGGATAAAAGGCTAACAGACATTTCACAAAGGAGGATATCCACTATTAAACCAAAGAAAAGGTGCTTAGCTCAACTAATCAATGGGGAAGTGGAACTTAAACTCACAATGTGACAGCACTACATACCTACCAATCTAGCTGAAGTAAACAAATCAAAAACAAGTATCTTTTTCATGCATATGAGAGGCTATGGAATAACTAACTCATACTTTCCTGGGAGTGGAAATTGATGCAACCATTTTGGAACTATCAGCAACTTCCAAAACTTAATCACATACATTATGATCCATTCATTTCACTTCTGTGTATATACCAACACAAATACACACACACACAAATGTACATAAGAGCACTAACAAAAATAGCCTCAACCTGGGAATAATCCAAATACCCAGCAATAGCAGAAATGAAAAATACATTTACTTTACAATATTGAGAATGAGGAACTACATGACACATGCAACAACATAGGTGAATCTCAAACACATTGGTCAAAGAATAAACCCCAACACAAGTAAGTGCATATTTGTATTTCTGTTTATGGAAAATATTTATGTTCAAAACAGGTAAAACTAACCAACGCTGTTAGAAGGTGGGATAGTGGTTACCCTTGATTTAGTAAGTACTAGAAGAAAATAGTAGGAGCATCTGGGAAGCTGCTAATATTCTCTTTTTTGATGTGAGTGCTAATTATACAGGTGTGTAACCTTAAAATTTGTTATTTTTCCTTTTATGATGTATAACATTAACTTTTCTCTAGGTTTGCTTCATTTCAATACAATTTATACCCTCCTGAAAAATGCAAATTAAAAGAACTTATTTATATTAGCATGTAATAAAGGTATTATATACATAAAACAATTATGCAATTCGATTTTTTATACTTTTTATTAAATTATTATCTTGTATATCACATCATATAGCCAAGTAAATGTTAAAAGTTTAGTGGAATATTTTATGTAAAACTTTATTGTATGTTTAATATTCTAGGCTAGAAGATAGCGATATAGCAGTAATCTAGATATGCAAGTCACCTGATGTGAGAGAACTTTGGGCTAAAGACCTTTGTTATCAAGTTATTTTGATATAAGTTCAAAAATAGAATTTCTTGAATTTCAGATAAACTGCCTTTCATGGGTACCAACCATTGTGCAATATATTTTGTTGACACATGGGAAGAATTATATACCTCATAGTCCATTTAGTCAAGCCAATATATTAATGCGGATTTTAAATTATGAGTTTTCTAACAAATGAATGCAAGCAGCAAATTGAGTTAAGTGAAACATGCTATTTTTCCACCCAATTATAGTTCTTAAATCTCTAAAAGGGAAACATCTGTTGAGCCAGTTATAGAGCTGGTTGCTGACTGAGAACAGCAGGAGAGCTTGCAGTTAATCATCTGTACTCCTACCAGGAGCCCCGCTCACCAACGTGAATTACTGTGGATAGTTTCCTGAAGGATAAGACACTATGTAGTTTCCATGTAAAGAGCAGTAAAAGCCACAGCAGGGAGAAATGGGAATTGGCACTTTAACAAAAGGAGGAGGAGTTCTTAACAGTTTCATTAGTAGCTCAGAGGTTTGTATCAGCACCTCTTTGGAAAACACAGAATAAAACCTGCTGTAAAATAAGGTATTAGTCTTAAATATAGCAAATAAATTAGTCAATTTACTGTATCTTAACAAGGTGTTAACTTGAGTAATCAGCATGTTGAATAAACCTTCAGTTTAATTTGTGTACATTTAGCATAGAGGGAAGCCCAGTGAATTATCCAAGTTAGAAACAGATAAAGACAAGCAAGAAATAGAGCAGAGCATATTTTATTTTTCTCTATTAGAAATCATCTGTTTACTACAAACTCAGGTTTCATCCTACTCTTAAATATTACTATAAATATTCATTATTTTTGGATTATAAACATGAATACAAAAATGAAACTGAAGGAAATCTAAATACATACCTGTCTTCTGGGTTTTTTGATTCTATGTATTATATTTTCAGTGCTGAGAATCTACATCTCTGTCTCTCTCACTTTCTTTTTTTTCTTCTTTTTTTGTTTTTTTTTGTCTCTCTTTTTGATTCACAGACGACAAAATTTCTGCATCCTCTTCAACAAACTAGTCAGTTTCTTTTGGCCTTTCCTTCTATAAATTAAATAATGAACATTTCATTCAGTTTTCCCCATTATTTGTATTTATCAATAAAATAACACATTTTGTGGATTCTCATATACAGCCTTTTGGTGTTCTATCTTAATATTCCTTCTCTAGAGATCAGTATGAACTGAATTTACTGGAATTTACAAACTTAATGCATCAATATTTTTTCAGAATTTTTTACTGAAGAAATTACCACATAAATAGACTCACAGGTACACATCAACACGTGGACCACAAATGGAAGCATTGATGGAAATACATTTTGTTTTTAATTTGAAAATAATCAAATCTTTAAAGAGTGGTAGATAGACAATTTTGAAATTCCCTGACCAAGTATCTCCAAATATGATTAATTTTTATTATTTAAGAATCAGATTATACCTATATAATATTCAATTAGTTATGTTTCCAGGAACTTATTTCAACAGCCACAGAAGACTATAGACATCAATAGAAATTCAGACTTTAGTGTGCTACTTCAACCTATTTACCAAATTACCTCCTAAAATCTATAGTTATGGATGGGCTCAGAACAAGAGAAGGTTCTGTAACAGGTCCAGGCCAATCTGCTGTGACTGTGAGACATTATAACCCACCACATCTGATGGTGCTTAAAGTGTTGGTGGCAGATAGGTGTGCTGATTGGGGCCTTGAGCAGGCCACTGTAGGAGAATTATTATGCATACCATTAGGCTTTTGGAGCAAAACCATGTGGATACATATTTTCCTTTTGAGAAACAGCTTTTTTGGCTTGCCTTGGGGCTTTAGTTGAGATTGAAAGCTTGACCATGGACCACCAAGTTATTATGTAATCTAAACTACCCACCATGAAGTGGGTGTTTTCTGAACTACCAAGTCATAAAACTAGTCATGCACAACAGCAGTCCATTATCCAATGGAAGTAGTACAGATAAGACAGGGCTTGAATAGACCCTGAAGGCACAAGAAAGTTGAGTTGACCGAGGAATGGCCCAAGTACCCATGGTCCTTACTTCCGCTTTGTTAACTTATCTCTCCCAGCACACAATTATAATCTCGTGGAAAATTACCTATAACTAATTGAATGAGGAAGACAAAATTTGGGTCTGTGATTTATTAGTGATGCTGCAAAATATTCAAGTACTTCTCAAAAGAGGACAGCTGCTGCGCTACAGCCTGTCTTTGAAATATCCCTGAAAGACGGCGGTGAATGTAAATCTTCCCAGTGGGCATAACTTGAAAAGTGCACCTGACCATTCATTTTTTGCCTGGAAGAAGAAATAGTTAGAGGTATAGGTTTATATTGAGTCATAGGATGTGGCCAGTTGTTTGGTAAGATGGTTAAGAACTTGAAATAAGATTAAATTTGTGATTACAGGAAGCATGTGGAGATAGCTCGCCATACATGATGTGGAAATGTTAGTACCTCACATGAAAGATTATCAAAGGGTAACCTCCAGAAGAGGGTTTTAATAATCAGGTGTGTAGGATTACCTGTACTATAGATGTTAGCCTCTTTCCCTAGCCACTCCTTTCATTGACCCATAGACTTTTGAAGAATGTGGCCATGATGACAGGGATGAAGATTTACATCAGATCTGCAGTGTGGACTTCTACTCATCAATATTTACTGGTCACAGAAACTGCTGAGTTCCAAATCTGCCAACAATACCATCTGTGTGCTACAGAATATCTTATTCAGGATCATATTATTCCTCACACCATCATTGTTGACCAAGGAATTTATTTTACAGCAAATAAAATGTGGCAAAGGGCCCTTGCTCATGAAATTAACTAATCTTGCCATGATTTTCTTCATAGCATGGATAATAGTACGGTGGAATGGCTTTTTGAAGACTCATTTATGATGTCAGCCATATGGCAACACTTTTCAGGGCTGAAGTAATATCCCCGGGATATTCCACATGGTCAGCATATATGTGTGGTTCCATATCGCTCAGAGTCCAAATGTATGGGTCAAGGAATCGAAAGGAGGGAAAAAAATATCAGAATGTACTATCACTATTTCTTCAGGTGATATACTAACTAGCAAACTTTTGCCGCTCATTGCCATTATTTTAGGCCCTGTGAGTTTAGAGATCGTAATTTCAAAGGAAGTAATGCTTCTATCAAGTGATAATGCAATAATGATTGCATTGAACTAGACATTGAGACTTGACCCAGCCAAATTAGGGTCTTCAATTAACAGGCAACAAATGGGGTTTCTGTGCTAGTTGGAGCGATTCTTCCAGCTATCAAGGTAAAATTGGGTTTCTACTAAAAAATAAAAAGATATATATACCTGAAATGGAGGAGATCTTCCAGAGTGCTTATTAGTATTCTCATTTCTTGTGATTGAAATCAGTGGAAAACTAGCACAGCTCAATTCAGGATGGACTGATAATCACGCAGATCCTTCAGCAATAATGATTTAGGTAACTTCATCAGGCAAGAAACTACAACAAACTGAAGTTCTTGCTGGGGGCAAAAGATATAAAAATGGTAGTGGAAGAAGCTATTTAAACATACCAGCTATAACGATGAGACCAGTTGTGGATATATGGACTAATTTAATTATGAGCATTTCTTATCTGTATATAAATGTGACTCTTTTGTGTGTGTGATATCACATACACAATATTTATTTTATTTTCTTTCTTCCCTCATTCCCTAATCATGTAAAATAAGATGTGTTAATAGTGCTTAACTTTATATCTCAGTATTTAAGGTACACCGTATCAATAATGGAGCATGAATAGAAGAATGAATATCACCCAAAGACAAAAAAGGGACTTTATATTCTTTCTTTTAAAAGATTAATGTGTTTTCAGCTGTATCTGAAATAGCTGTAACACGTTACATGGATGTATGACTTTGCTGTTTTCGGTATCTGTAGATTAATATGGTTTAAGAAGATGTATATGGGTGCCAAGTTGACAATGGGTGAACTTGGCTGGGCTTAACTACTTTTTAAGTTTTTCAGAATTTTATTTTCTGTGCTTTTCTGCTTAGGGTGGAGCATGACAGAGTACCTTATGGGAGACCTGGAGGGAGGATGTGAGCAGCCACCACTTTGCAGCTCACAAATGTTGTCACTGCTGGCTCACCTCACTGATGTGAGGCAGTGGCAGTCTGCATTTGTCCCACCTTCCACTGGATCCTCTTTCAGATTCCTTAACTCTTGGATTTGTGTGGATGCTTAACTCCATGACAATGGGCCTTAACGTCTGCAACGGAACCATACAAACAAGGTCAGAGGCAACAAGAATTGACATAGGTAACAGTCTGCTCTTGGAGCCTCTAGCTTGCCTTTATGGGTTCCTGATTGCTCTTGCTCTACTTTATATCCATCTTCCCTCCCCAGCTGCCTATCTTGTGAACTCCAAGCTCCAGCATCAAACACAAACCCCTAGGGAGCTGGCCTTATGCACTTGTTTAGGTAAGACTGCTGCTTTGTGTCCTGTGATGGGCTTGTGAAGTACACAAGACAGATAGCTGGAGAGGGAAGATGGATAGATATATATAAATTATCACTGGTTCTGCTTCTTTGGTTGAACTCATAATAAAATATTTCCATTGTGTCCTGGAAGGGAATAGTAATACATTAATTCTTAAACATATAGAAGAAATAAATATGATGTTACTAATTTAACTTTAATTTTCCTAAAGACCCAGAATTAAATTATGCCTTCTTTTTTGAAAGTCAAGAGTAGCATAAAACTCTGAATATTGCTAATCTTTTCTTGCTAGCAATAACTAATAGAAGAAAAAAGTAGGGAAAACTGAGGAGTCAGTAGAAAACAAATGGCTCAGAAAATCCACAAAAATATTGTTAGCTCACTAAAAATTCAGTTATTACTAGAACATGCCAGTTTTCTGTCTTTAAAATAGCAACAACTTCCCACCACTGAGAGGTGCTCTCACATCTGGAGCTACAATATTTCCAAATACTATCATATTAAAGCTTGTGCAAATATTTTTCAAACATAATATTAAACATAGGACATTTTTGCTTAAAAATGGTTATCTGCCATAGTATGAAAACAGAAAACTTTGTCGTTACACAAACAATGGTTTGCCTGTGATAAAGTCATCCTTATTTAGTCACCCTTTAGTCAGCATATCAAAGGAGTAATAATCCCTAACATGTTAATTTCTTGATGTATTATGTTTTAAAGCAATACCTTATATGCACTCAATTAATGAGGTTTTGGCATTGTCTTAGTACATTGTAAATGTACAGAAACTACTTATTTACACCTGCCCTTTTATTTGCCCTCCTAAGCTGCTTAAAACCTTCTTGCTTTGTCATAATTTTTACTTATATATGTTAAATATTATTAACATTTGTAAGCTTCTAGTGAATTTGCCTGAAGGGATGACTGTTTCAGAGAAACATTCTTCTTTTATTTGGCTAGGTATTTTATAACACAGGAAATACGGTGTTACAATCAAACATTGGATCTAATTGCTGACTTTAAAGCCTAGCTCTGCTTCTCACCTGTTCTGCAACCAACAGGATGAATTTAAACATCTCTGTATCTTATTCGTTTTCATTTGTAAAACTGTAGTGATAACAAAGTTATCTATCTTCATGATTTGCTGTGCAGATCAAATGGTCTAATTCATGTAAAACCCTTCAAATAGTGCCTGGCATATGGTAAATGCCCAATAAATGTTACCCATAATAATATCTTCTTCTGTGCATGCTGATAAACTATGAAAACATATGGACCTAAAGGACAAGGCTTATAATTAACAAAGAAAAGTGTAAAGATCTTAGACAATAAAAGTAAAAAAAAGTATCTTTTAAATATAGCCCTCTGCACAGAGATATTGCAAAAACAGTAAAAGTCAGAGCAATAGATGCACATAACTGTTTTATAACTAGCAGTTAGGTCCTTAACTCTATATAACTTTGAAATGAAATTGTAAAGCATAATACGTTTCTCTCAGTAAGTTTCTCCAGGTTCCCTTTGAATTTGTGTAAGACCAATAGCTATATCCAGGCACTATTTGACAGAATGCTACTTTTCAAAAAGCAGGAACAGCATGTAATTACCTCAGCATGGTATTTCTTTGGTAATTGCAGATAAATTGATAAAAATATCTCTACTACTAGGCAAGCAGAGTATTGATTGCAATTTACTCTGTTATAAGAAAAAGTGATTTTCCCTCAAGTTTCAATATAAGCACTTACTTGTTTTATTCTATGACAAATACAGACTTTTTCATTTCAGAAACTCAGAGTCTTCATGGAAAAATCACATGATTACTAATCCTCAAGATTGTCTCTATATATTTTTTGCAAGTATTTGCCTGTTCATTATTTTCCTGCCAGATAATTTTCTAAAAATTACAGTTCCTATAATGGAGCATTTTATTGTTGCATTTTGTCAATGTATTTCCTAAGTGCAAAATCTTTAGAATTTCATGAAGATATTATTTTTAGAAAGAAAAGTAGGGAGGTAACGGATCCTTCTTTTCAATAATTTCTCACCACACATATACTTGCATACACAAATCATAGAAAAGCTCATTCCATTTGTATTCAGTTCTTTGTTTTTGATTTCACTGACATGCAGTATCCTCCAGGACAAGTTGTTCAACACTTTGGTCTGAAGTAAAGCAATGCTCTATATTAATTTTAATTTGGGATGTAACGTTTGGGTACTATACTGAATTTTGTCTAATTACATTTTCCACTGCTTTCTTGAATTGATCTCGAAAGAAACATGTGCATTTATAGTTCATTTATCAGTGACATTTATTCTGAGTATAACAGTATGCCATCTATTTAGCTCTAATTACAAGTTGTTTCACCTAACCAAAAATGCACTTCTCTCACTGATTATAAGGTTTTGGATTCATAACACATAACAAAATAAGAGAGTACAATGATATTTAATTAGTTTATATAGTAGGGGTTGTGTACTTACAGAGGGAATTTGATCAGTGATGACATTGTTTAGTTCTGACATGAAGCTTAGCATGCAATTATTTTCCTTTCGAGAAGCAGTGTGTATACTTAAGCAGCATAGCCAATCAACTGTTCCTCCTCACCACTGTGCATTCCTATTTTAAAGTCTAGTGGCAACTCCTATGGTGAAATTTGGTCACTGTAGGTAGTTCTACATATACAGACAAAGGTATCATGGAGATGATACAAACTAATATGAATTTATAAAGGACCACACGAGGTTAATATTTGTCAATCATTTATTCTTGAAAATATTTTTCTGTAAATCTATTGGCACATTTGGTTATTTCCTATAGAAATATACATGATAATTGAGCATAATGATGATAAATAATATAACTTTGAAGCTGCTGCAAGTAGAGATGGTAATTAATAATGTATAAAATTATAACATTATTCAAATTCCTGCCCAATTTACAATCCTTTCTCCAATTAGAGTTTTTCTGGAATACACCCTTCTAATTCAAAAGCACTGTGAATCGTCATTTTAAAAATTATTAGAGAAGAATGGTAGCCCATAGAAAACCTGTATGTAACAGGTAGCTGGTGGCAGGCATATTGAAGGGTGGAATGATTTAGCCAATCAGTTGATACATTATTTAAAATCTGAAATTTGGAAAATTGTAGATGAAGTGTCCTAAAACATATGAGGTAGAAGGAGGTAGAGTTGTGTCTTCAGCTTCTCTCACTTCCTTTATCTTTCCCTTTTTACTCTTGTGGAAGAGAATCTCCCTTATCATAGTAATTCAGTTATGCTATGAAAGAATGCAAATGATTAAAAAAAAGTTTGTTTAAAAGGTGCTTCACTCTGAATAATCTGAAAGAAACAGTTATTTACTTAGAGATTTATAAAATATTTTCTACTATCTTCCTTCCAGAATGGAGCTAGAGATTAAATCAGCATTTGTTGGAATGCCTCTGGAATGAAGTCAGGGCTTCATGAAGGCATGGGGGGTAAAAACACTGATGGTGACATGGCAGGAGTGAGAAGTGTAAAGACAGCTAAAGAAAAAACCTGAGCCCCAGGCACTTATGTGAGATTGACACTTTATGAACTGAGGTGCAAATCAAAGACGTTATTCATATGACCTTGGTCTGATATAATACAGCATCCTTTCAACTGAGTAAAACACTGAGCAGTAGCTTTGCTCAGAAACTATGCCTGAAAGAAAACTACCTTCAGAACTTACGGTAGCAGCTGGAACAGGGGACATAAATACAACTAGTGTTCTCTAGATGTGACCTCTAAGACCTCTCATAGCTTCAGGTAACACTGTCTCACCACAGCTTACATTTCCCACTGGAAACTTATCACACCATCACTGCCCTTTGCCCCGGGTGAGATAGCTGATGCTTCAGTGGCAGTGTACTGTCACCAAAAACTCTATGCCTGACAGCTTGTAATTTAAGGCGATCTCTACTCCTTTAGCCATTAGTGTAGTAAAGATGGAATTACAACGTATTTGACACATACCTTTTCTGAATTGTGGCATTAGGAAATTCCAGACATTTCAGCTAAAAGCTTTTAGATGTTGAAAGGAAAAGGAGAAAAGACTGTTTTATAATACTAGCATGTGGAGCCTGAATGCTATGATTCCTGATCCACTCATGTTATTTATCTGTGAGAAAATTTGGAACAGAAATCATCATACTGAAACAATGTCACTCAATAAGGACAAATATGAAAGAATCTTATTTTTAACCTCCATTGTCCATTCACTCCATGCTGTAGGACTCATTTTGCCTTTTTCTTCCCTTGGATGAAAACTAGGGCAGGTCCCGTGGCTGTCATTGTCATTTTAAGATAAAAAATTCTCAAGTAACTTCCAGTTTTCATACACAGTCTCATTTCAGTAATTATTTTGTTCAACCCATTATATTAATTTAAAAATTATAAACTTCATCCAAAGTTGAAACACAATAATCTTCCCCATCAAAGGAGAAGCTTTCCATGCACAGTGGGTGTTGGGTTGTGACATGAACTTTCCTACTTGATTAATGATGTTGTGAGGGAACATCGGACTCTCCTGTGGGGCAGACATTTAAAGCTGACACTGTCTCTCAGAGTGTGTGGGTTCTTCCGTGCCCGCTGCCCCACCACTGGGAACCTCTCATTCATGATTTCTGTAAGGGAGACAAAGAACAACTCTATTCTGACTAGTTACATTTGGCAATGGCCTGTATCTTGTCCTATGCGAACAGATTACCCAATCTTTTGCCAGAACAACCTATGAAACTTTAGGTCTCATACTGTCAGTAGTTTATTGAAAAAAATTCAGCATCATAAGTAAAACTTTTGGAATATGCACTAATATTTTATTTTATAAATACTTGGTTAACACTTGAAATATTTAGGAATGATCACTACAGGGGTGGTGAATTAGCATTTGAAATTAGTAACTTTTCCCATTTTTACCGAGATAAAAAGAAATCCATGAAAGAATTTTAAAGTCATAGGCTGATTTCAACTAAAAACTCTTGAACTATCATTTTCTCAATAAACAATGGAAGACTTGATGACCAGTATAAGGGAATTTAGAAATATATGTATTTGCTGAAATGAGTAACGGTCAAGAGGTGTTTATTAGCTAATAATCTTACATAGATTTGGCCCTTGAACAAACTCTGGAGAGCTCTCAGACTAACATCTTCCCGAGTGAGGGCCTTTGTCCAGGGCTTTATTCAGTCCCCTGTGCCACAGTGTTTTCGAGGGATCTGTCATCTTACTAGATGAAAAGGTTAATTTAATACTGCCACCACAACAGGTCCCATGACTGTTTGGGACCTGTTTACAAATGAATTTTCTGTGAGTGGTAGAATTCAGTCTAAGCCTCACTTTCATTCTAACATATCACCTAGCTGTGAAACTATAAGAAAGAATGCCTATTGCAATTCATGTATCTCTAATCATTTGAGGCGTTTTGTCTCACAAGCAACAGAGTGAAGATACTGACTCATGTCAGTTCTTATCAAAAAGCCGATTCAACTCAAACACCTTTATCTTTGATTTGCCCTGATAACAACTAATAATCCAGTCTTATTTTTTTAAGAAAATATGAGTCAGACAACAATATATTGTACTTTCTCAAGCTGCAGGGGAACCATATGAAGTTATCTGAGTGGGCTTTGAAAAGCCCCTATGGTTTCACATTACATGAAGAGGGAAGTGCCTCCTGCTCTCTTCTCTTTGGGATGTGGATAGGACTCACTATATTAAGATCTGTCACCAAAAGTTTTCTCTTCATCTTTAAATGACAATACTTTTATTGTCTTTGTGTTGCTTGAGACGCTAATTTTTTTTTAAAAAAAGAGAGTTTTCTTTCCTCTCTACTTAGAATAGTGTAATCATAACTCAATTTGAAATATGGGAACAGTTGGTTTCTATTATGTTGGGGCTTTAGCCTAAATTGAGATGAAAATGCATCCATTTTTATATCACAGTATATGTAATAAATATAATATAACTGCCAGAAAAAAATGTGCCAGCCAAGCTATTTATTTATAATCTATTACATAATCCATGAGAACCAATAGTTTTCAGGAAACCACTGAACCAATTATTATAGTACAACAGTGATTTAATCTAGTAGACCCATTGATTATGCCAAATATAAATTTAAAAAATATTATTCATAAAAGATAAAATGAATGTATAAAATTAATAAACATTATTTTATTTTTGAAGAGAGCAGAGGGATAGTAAAGCTAATTAAAAGAGCATTTGAGTAACTTTTATCTGTAGATATTTAAAAATGTTAAAATAAGAAATATTTGTAAATGTTTAGTTGAATGTGATGCTGGCTAATATTTTAGAGGACAACTACAATCGTAAACTTCAGGTTTCTTCTTTTATTCTTTTTTACTGTTAAGAAATCTGCAAGCTGTCACTTTACAGGTTCTGGACAATAATTATATAGAAAAGGATAAAAATCTAACACAGCTATATTTTCCTAGAGAATGTAATAATCTTTGAGTTACCCTGTTAAACAGTGCTCTTGACTGACATAGAAAGGATATGTTACATCCCTTTGCCCATTTTCAAGTTTTGCATAAATTTCCCCAACTAGTGACAATATACTTTTTCCTGATACAATTATGAAACATTTCAACCACTTTTGATAAATAAATGAGAAAATAATAATGGATACTAAGTGTAACATGATACGATAAATATATGTTTTATATTTTCAGAACATATGGTACAGTTGATGAGAAAGATATTTTTTAAATTACGAATATTTAATTATAAACTGGTATATGCCGTGAATGAAAGTACGGGGTGCTAGGTAATCTTAAAATGGTGGAAACTGATTTAATGTTAGAGGACACTTTTCAGGAAAGCTGAAACCTAAAGGATGAGTTAAAAGGAATTAAATCAGCTGTGGTGGAGGTATGGGTGGGAGAGTGGAGCACATTCCATGGAGAGGAAGTACTGCTGTATGTGTAAATACTGGGGTGGGGCTGAGCATGTGTACTTGAACAACGAAAACAAACAAACAATATTATGGCTAAAATACAGAGATGGAGAGGGAGATGATCATGAGAAGAGAATGAAAAGGTAATAATAATAATATTATAAATTGATGTTTAAATTGTGTGAAAGGCATATAAATCAAAGTAGTTTATATGTTGTGGTTAATTCAATTTTTAAAACAATTGTATGAAGCAGGTACTCAATATTAATAACCCATCTGAAAACAGAGGCTCAGAGAAGAAAATATCTTGTATAGTTCGCATAGCTAATGACTGAACTATTTCAGATTTAATCCCAGGCAGTCCGGTTCGACAACTCCTGTTTATAATGATTATGCTAAATATGCTCAAACAGCTGGGGAAGGATCATGCAGGACTCATATGCCAAATGAAGAATATTTTTTGTTTCTCCTAAGAGAAATAGGAATCCACGGAAGGGTTTTAAAGGGCAACCTGAACAGATGTGATTTCTAAAATGGTTATTCTTTTTACAGTGTGGAAAATTAACTGGAAAGCAGAAACAAAGTGTTAGTGAGAACAATTAGAAGGACAATACATTCATCCAAGGCAAGATATGGTGATGCTTGGCTTAGAGTTATAATGGTATTAATGTAGATAATATTAATAAATTTGAGAGATAGTTTAGAAGCAAATTAAAAAAAAATCTCAATGTTAAATTGTATATTAGGGGAGAGAGTAGAAGCATTAGGGACAATTCACAAGTTACCATCTCATATAACTGTATTCACCATAAATCATTCATTAAAATGGGAATAGTGAAGGAGAAACATAGTGAAAGATGGATGATGAGCTTTGTTTAGGACTGTTCAACTTGAGTTGACTTTCATTTATCCATATGCAGATACGAATTAAGAAGTTGGTGGTAATATCTGGGCCTCACTGGAGCTATATATTCAGAGGTTATTTTTTAGAGATGTTATTTAAAGCAATAGACATGGATCATATTGCCAGGAAAGAGAACGCAAAGCAAAATATATGGAATCCAGAACCAGCTAGGAGGAAAAATTACATTCTCAGCAAAGAAAAGCTAAATCGTCTGTAAAGAATACTGAGAAAAAAACCCTCTAAATTGTACAAAGGAGAATACATAGATGAAAATAGCCAGATACGTAGAATGAAAATGGAGAGGTGTCAGAGAAATCAAGGAAGAGATTGCTTGAAAAAAATAAGAGGCTATGATGTTAAAATGTGCTTAGAAGTCAAACAATTGAAAAAATAAATTAGTTGTTCTTGGTGTCAGAAATTAACTTAGAAACCAATTATTCCAAATTTATTGTTGTTAATATATGCGATTGGGATCCAAAGAAACTGAGGGCTTTGACCAATAATATAAACTGTGACTTTTAAAATATTTATGATTTAATGTCTGTTGCCGTACATGTTGAGTATTTATTGCTAATAAGTGTCTAAACTTACTTTTAAATTAACGCAAGATTTAATTATTATTATGTGTTAGCTTGGATCATTGAGAACACAAAAGTAAATATGATTAGGGCTTCTAGTTAAACATAGCTGTATGTTTCATACTCTTCCACCAAATAAATCTCAGTAAACTTCTTAGTAAATCTCAGTGTAGGAATAAAATAATCATAAACACACAAGGAAGAAAAAACAAGAAAGGAAGTAATAATACATACAGTGACTTCAATAAATTTTCAGAAGATGAAAAACGAGTGGTAAAACTGAACTAATTGAGCAGAACAGAGAAGGTTGCAATCTAGCTAAGCTTCAAACAGAACATAAAAAAGAAATAAGGCAATCAAGTACAATGAAAAGCAAAAAATGAAGTGGGGGCAGAAACGAGTAGAGTTGGAGAAATTGGCGTACTGAATTCAACTTCCCTTCCATTTTCCTACTTCTGAAATATTACAGTCAAGCATGTAAGCCTACAAACTTCTTACGAGAGAAAATGAGTAGATTCCTCTTTGGAGAAATTGGGTGGCCCTGAGGTTTAGTAAAAACTTATAATGACACTTGGAGGATGTGTGAGAAAAAAAGCTACTCAATTGCTTTTACAATATTTATCAAAGAACAACTTATGGTGATCTGACACGTGATGTCACAAAAGGGTGGAGCAACGACTCAAGTATTTGCCCTCAGACATTGTTTCTTAAGAAGATGTTGTACAATGACTGCATCACCAAAACAAAGAAGAGTGACAAAAGGAAAATGCAGGTTTGTGAGTGGAATCAAGGAATCCAATTCAGAATAATAATAATAGAAAGTTCCCAGGCAACAGTTAGGTGCAAGCCTCAGGAGCTACCTGGCCACATGGAAAGGAGGATAGAGTACTCAAAAAGAAGGGCTCCAAGAAAAAGCAAATTAAAGAACTGAGGGGTTATCTGATACATTTGTTAATATTGATAGGAATGACAGAAAATTGAAAAGGATTTGGCTATCTCCTTACCTTGATATGTTACTACCTGACAATATTCTACATTTTATCAGTTTATATGTAATAGTGATACAGGAGATAGAAATAAATTATTTAGGCAGATAGTGAGGGTAAAAGAGGCCTCAATAAGGTTCCTTTTAATAAAAAGCAGCCCCCAGAGTCATTTCTTGGCTGGGTGCGGTGGCTCATGCCTGTAATCCTAGCACTTTGGGAGGCCGAGCTGAGCAGATCACCTGAGGTCAAGAGTTTGAGATCAGCCTGGCCAACATGGTGAAACCCCGTCTCTACTAAAAACACAAAAAAATTAGCCGGGCATGGTGGCATGCACCTGTAATCCCAGCTACTCGGGAGCGGAAGGCAGGAGAATCACTCGAACCCCAGAGGCGGAGATTGCAGTGAGCTGAGATTGCGCCATTGCACTCCAGCCTGGGTGACAGAGCAGACTCCATCACATACATAAATAAATAAATAAATAAACAAACAAATAAATAAAATTATTTCTTTTCTAACAAAAAGCAGCCTGAAAAATCAAGCTGCAAGCATAGAAAAGCAAACTAAAAGCTTGCATAGGTAAATGCTGGGAGCTGCGCCAGTTGAAAAGGGATACCTGGAAACCAAGTATATTCAACATAAAGGTTCCTTCTTCCCTTTTCTTTGTTGCCACTTGTGCAGTAAAAAAGTAAGCAATATGGCACCAGCCAGGTAGAGACCCTATCTGCATAATAAAAGATTAGGGTGTGATGGCCAGCTTCTTTGCATGCTATGCAAATGACACACCTGGTCTGACCAATCTCTGGGGCCGTATGTAAATCACTCACTACCTCCTCAAGCTTGTCTATGAAATTCTGTGCGTTTCACCACAAAACCAGAAGACTCACTCGGGAGCCCCCATCTCTCTCGGTAGGAGAGAGGACTTATCGTTTTCCTTCTTTCTCTTGCCTATTAAACCTCTGGTCTTAAACTCACTTCTTGTGTGTCTGTGTCCTCGATTTCCTTGGTGTGAGACAAGGAACCTTGGGTATTTACCCCAGACAATGACACTGCTTCAATAGGTCATGAGCTTTATTTATGAAAACAGTGTGTGGCATTAAAAAGGAGTTTTTAACTGAATACATAGGGAAATAATATTTAAGAATGATTTAAAAATAGTAGGTTATATATAATAGATAGATATACATTAGATAATATTGAGTAAAAACTGAAAATTGCTAAGAGCATAGAATGTTAGTTATCTTTCAGAACTAGGCCCAGAAACAACTCCTGGGTATATACTACTTAATGAGACTTCATATACCATGTCATTTAAAAATACATAAATTTATTACTTTGATAAGAACAAGTTATTAAAAAAATAGATTAGTATAGCAGTTCCTTTACTCAAATATTTCACAATCAAGTAAAGTTGGAAAGTGGGAAAAATCTATTTAAAAGTAAGGAAATAAGAATTTTAAAACTTATTCTATAAAGTTACAAAGAAGAATGTAATTCTGATATCTACTGAGGGTCTTGAGAGATAATTTATCTGTTAAAGCTTAGTTGCTGAACAGAAATCATTATATCTATTTTAAGTTGAATGGCTTTTAGTAAAGGTAATTGCATGCTTATAGAGTCACTGGAAATGTGTAGGCTGGATCTCCAAAAACAATTCCTGAATGAATGTGTTCAAAGGGCCTGCAAAGGGAACACTATTCAGGAAGGTAGAAAGTCAGTAAGCCACTGTCCCAAATACTGGTTTCATGACCACTCCGCTTGGCTGCAACCCAAATATATATATCATATATATATATATATATATATATATATGATATATATATACAAAATATATATATCAGATATATCTGATATATATATATATATCAAATATATATCTCAAAACAAAACAAAAACCTGACTGCTTCCAGAAGAATTTTATGTGGTAGATCCATCTCAGCAAAATTGATGTATTTGTGCTGTTTCTTTTTTCTCCGCTTATCTCAGTTATAAATACAAGTCTCACAGGGTTGTATCTGATTGGCAGAACCTAAATCAGATTTAGAACCCTAGCTATAAGGGGATCTTGGAAATGTAGCCTTTTTCTTTCTAGTCTCCGCAGAAAAGAAAAGTACACTAAATGGAGATTGGAGCAAATGCTGAAGGGCACATGTTACCACATTTACCCCAGGTGTTTACGAGATTCCTAAGCAAATAACAGAACAAAGCAGAAAGAATATTTCAGGTTCACAACTGAGGATAGGCTAGGTGATTTTACAGTAACCAAGCTGAAATAATAATCAGTAGCTTAGCTGGGACAGTTCCATTCATATTCCCTCCTTGAACAATTTTGTCTAAACAAAGGACTTAATTTTAGATAGATGTCGATTTTGACACTCCCCTCAAAGGTTTTAACCATGGCGGTGATAGTCATATTCTTGATTTGTTATTTGATGCAAGGCTGATGTTCAATCATCCTTTGCCACACAAAGCTTTTTCTCAATGTACTTTTACAGTAATAGGAATTTAGAGTTTCTTCTTTCAGTGCTACAAGACTGAATTGGTGAACTCTTTCTCTCTTCCTTGTCATTCCTGCTTGCACATTGGGTTATTCATTTCTAAACTCACCTCTTTTGTGTCACCTTATAGGACGCAACTAACAGCTAATAGAAAACAAGGCTGAGGCAGGAGAATGGCGTGAACCCCAGGGGGCGGAGCCTGCAGTGAGCGGAGATAGCGCCACTGCACTCCAGCCTGGGCGACAGCGAGACTCCGTCTCAAAAAAAAAAAGAAAACAAGGCACAACCAATATTGTTTTTCCCACCAATTTTCCTTAAAGCTACAAATTTATTAGGTATATAATCTGTTTTTAAAGTTACCAGATGTAAAATTTTACCAAGTATTTTGACACTGTGTTATGCAGATTGTTCTCTCTCTAGTCTCTGGTGGCGTTTCCTCATCTCCTGCCAATTATTAAGCCATTGCTACATATCTTGGGTTTTGGTTACAGTAGCATCCCATTCCTTGTAGTAATTTTATTATCAATCATAAAAAATTATATTGTAATGTGATATAACCCACAAATGTTAGAGGCTTAATTCTTCAGGAAACTCAACACTAAAAATAGCATCTTCTGAGATTCCTTGCTGGATGGCTTCTGGTTGGATGTAGAAAATAGAAAGCATATAAAGGAGAACAGATTGTGGGATGAAGGAGTCTTAGACATTTTCTCAAAACATCTTTCCTGCTTTGGTGTCTTGTCTCTGCCAGTGGCTATGTCCCCCGAACCTAGGCTGGATGGATCCTTTTCCATAATTTTAGCAATCACTGAGTTACCATCATGCTATTTCCTTCTTTTATCTACTCAGCACTTGCTACAGTTTTAATAATGGTGCCCTCTCCAAAATTAATGCTGAAACTTAATCTCCAATGCAACAGTATTAAGAAGTGTGGCCTTTAGGAGGTAATTAAGTCATGAGGGCTCTCCCCTCATGAATAAAATTAGCACCTTTATAAAAGAGTTCTAGGTTGAAGGGAGCTAAGGAGCAGCCTCTTGGCTTTTGCCATGTGAGGGCAGAGTGTTCTTCCTTTACAAAGGACACAGCAACATAGTGTCGATTTGAAAGCAAAAAGCAGCCCCCACCAGACACTAATCCTACAAGCACCTTGATCTTAGACTTCCCAGCCTCTGTAACCATAAGAACTAAATTTTTATTGTTTAGAAATTACCCAGTCTGTGTTATTTTGTTATAGCAGCACAAATGAACTAATACAGGCCTTGTCTCTAGAGGCCTCAATATTTATTGTAACTTCCCTTAGTCTGGGTCCCACCACTCTAAGTAGTACCTTCATTAAATTATATTTATTTGAGCAAAGTGAGTTGAATTCTATTTCATGTCAATAGCCTGACACAGGAACTCTGCACATTGTGACACTCAGGACCTTTGGCTCATGAAGACTCATCTCAATACATGCTTCTGTGATCATCATGGCAGGAGAAGAGAATACAGTAAATCATGTATCAGATCTTATGACTTCCTCTTAGAAGTGACATACTTATGCTCATGGTGGACTCATGGAAGTAAGACAAATATCCACATCACTTTTCAAAAGGAGCAGAAAGGTACATTCTTATCATTTTCTTTGAAAACATAGTGAACAAGAACCCTTATGACTCTCATAGGACTACCAAACAGCACAAAGAAAGGCATTAGAACATGAAAATGAATACAATATTTGAGACTGATGGTCTGGTATGACATGAATGTCACATATATGCTGGGATTAGATGGAAACTTTTGTTGGGGTCAGGTTGGTATGAGCTATTTGTGCCATGTCAAATTTGTGTGATACCATTTTGTAAGGTTGAAAGGAAAGCATAGGAAAAGATATATGGAAAACAAAAGACAGGATAATGTCTATATTTTAGAATATTTCTCACCATTCAATCATTCTATCCTGTGCATAGATTCTTTATAGAGTATATGAAGGGAGGTTATGCAACTTGATTGCACGTAAATTAGAAAAGTAGCATGCAGGGCTCATTATTTCAGAAACTTGAATGTATATTAGATTGTGATAATAAATTATATGATTTTCTATATTAGGCAAAGGTTTCTATAACATAACTAAAGAAGTTAATTGAACGGATCCAGTTAGTATTCAATTAACACAGCCATAACATAATCCCAGTGTCAGAAAACAAAACAAACAAAAAACAAACAACAAAAAAAACCCACAAGATTGTTTGCAATAGAATTTATTTTCTAAAATGTCCCTGGATAAGAACATTGTTTTAAAATAGTCTATCGAAAATGTACACATAAAGCAGCATAACACAGCAGATTTAAAATTTTCCAGCTAATTAGTAACTAATAAAACTTCTATATAAATCTATTAAAATAAAATTGGATTGCCCAAAACATTACTAAATAATTCTTAGATAAGGACAATCTTACAATGCACAAATAAAATGGCATAAAATTCCTTCATGCCATGAGTGTAATTTAATTTAATTATTGGCTCTCACATACATGGCTGGAGTATCATCAATCATCATAGATAATATTTTTCTAAGTCACCAAAACTAATTATAGTCAGTAATCTCTATTCACTGAGACTAATCTCTACACTACATTAAAAATCAATCTATTATATAGTGTCATGAAGGTCTGTTGAGTGTAGTGTTTTTTTATAAACATCAAAATTCTTTGTTGATTACCTGAATGCTTTACACAGATTTATCAAATTGTCTAAATTTGCTCTTGTAAATAAATAATACACTGATGATTGGTATTTCATTTTTGTGTTAAGAGAGCAATTCTACATTAAAAAATATTTTATAAAAATTGCCACTCATTGTTTAGATTATTTTTGAATTAGAATTATTGATAAAAGGGGAGTAAACTGAAATACAATAGGGAAACGCTGGGCAAAGGCAGAAGTATGGTTGACGTGACAGATCCTATTCCAACGGTTTTTTTCTATGCTCTTTTCTATACTGTGTTCAGTTAATTTTAAGATCGTATCTACATCACAGTAAACATTTTGTTTCCCTTAGTTGACTCTTCCCCCAAGTACTTGTATAAATCAGTTCGAATTAGATATTTCATGTTCATAGAATTTTAGAGATAAAGAGACTGTGGAGATTCATTTACCAATGTAGAAACCGAGAAAAAGTTTAGGCATGAAAGTTACCCTAGTAATTAGCAGCATCATTACAGCTCATGTTTCCTAACTGTGTTTGTTACAACAATCCTTTCAGCAAACCACAAATAAACATTAAATGTTTACAATTATACTCATATTGAAACATGTTTTCTCTGCTTAAAAGAATAGTATAAGATATACTCATGATATCCCAGTGTCCTTTGAATCAACTTCCTTTTTTCTTCTTTCCGGCGTTCAAGATGTCGAAGTGAGGACGTGCTGGGTCCTCTGGTGCGAAATTCCGGATTTCCTTGGGTCTTCCGGTAGGAGCTGTAATCAGTTGTGCTGACAACACAGGAGCCAAAAACCTGTATATCATCTCCGAGAAGGGGATCAAGGGACGGCTGAACAGACTTCCCGCTACTGGTGTGGGTGACATGGTGATGGTCACAGTCAAGAAAGGCAAACCAGAGCTCAGAAAAAAGGTACATCCAGCAGTGGTCATTCGACAACAAAAGTCATACCGTAGAAAAGATGGCGTGTTTCTTTATTTTGAAGATAATGCAGGGGTCATAGTGAACAATAAAGGCGAGATGAAAGGTTCTGCCATTACAGGACCAGTAGCAAAGGAGTGTGCAAACTTGTGGCCCCGGATTGTGTCCAATGCTGGCAGCATTGCGTGATTCTCCAGTATATTTGTAAAAAAATAAAAAAAAAACTGAACCCATTAAAAAGTATTTGTTTGCAAAAAAAAAAAAAAGATATATAGTTCTTTTTTTCAACTAGATTTACAAACTGTTAATATTTTGCTATATTTGTTTTATATCTTTAAGTTCTCCTCCTCCTCCTTACTCTCTCTCTGTTTTTTCTTTATACACAGGCACCTTTTTTTCTTTTTATAACCATTTGGAAGTAATTTCAACCTAGATACTTCATCATACATCTCGTAAATATATGGGCATTTTCTTCTGCATTACTAATATACCCTTATCCGATTCAAGAAATATAATTTTGCCATTATTATATAATCTAACCTAGAGTCCATATTTTCAACATTTGTCTCATTGGACAAATACTTTTTTTACGCTTTTTAATTCCAGAGCCAAAAGTCACACATTTAATGATCAAGTTTCTTTAGCCTCCCTTAGATGCTCTACAGCTTTTCTGGGGAAAACCCTTGTTGGGTTTTGCCATTATATGGGCTGTAGAAACTAAGCAGTATTTATGTTTATTCAATTATTTATTTGGAATGAAAATTGTGTATATTTAAGGCATACAACATGATGTTTTGATCTACATAGTAAAATATTTACTACAGTCAAGCTAATTAACATATGCATCTTCCAACATAACTACTTGTGTTTGTGCCTCTGTGTGTGTGTGTGTGTCTGTGTGTGTGTGGTGAGAACATCTGAAATCTACTCCCTTAGCAAATTTCCAGTATACAATATGATATTATTAACTTTAGTTATCAAGCAGTGCATTAGATCTCTAGAACTTATTTTTCCTACCTAACACTTTGTATTCTTTGACCAACCTCTCTCCATTTCCCCCACCTCCTCTCCCCTTGTAACCACATTATTTGCAATAGCCAAGTTATGAAAACAACAAAAGTGTTCAAATGGACTAAATTGTTCAGTCACCTGGGAATAAAAGACTCATCACTTAGAACATAGGGAAGAGCTAGCTCTTCATCAGTGGATAGAGGAATGCTCTGAAATGCAGAAATACTTACTATGAAGATAAATAAACTCTCTCTCCAAGGAAGAACTATTGAGAGGAAAGAGAAATTCTAGGAAGATCAAACCATTGACTTTTTCATTATTTCTACTGCTGGTTACACATTTTGAGAACAAGGTATCTTCTCTTTGATAATCAATATTTAAAAAATAACAGCCTAGACATACTTATTGTAACAATAGAAATAAACAAACATTGAATGTTTCTCTATGTGCCTTATATTGGTTAATTTTAATCACATCCAGATAGATACAATAGGACAAGTGATATGGCCAAGATCAAATAGCTATCAAAGGTCTTTGCTAAGAACTGAAATTTGGAATTGTTCAATATCTTATATTTTTAATACACTGGTCAAAAATATATTTTATTTTTAAAAGTATATTATTATAAGTTAGAAATACTGTAAAAGTGAAACAATTCACTGCTCTGTTTTCTTTAATAGATAAATAAAAGATATCTTAGATAAATCCTTAAGTAGCATGAAAAAAAGAATTAAGACCCCCTTGTAATCCCAGCACTTTGGGAGGCTGAGGCAGGTGGATCACGAGGTCAAGGCAATGAGCTGGCCAACGTGGTGAAACTCCGTCGCTACTAAAAATACAAAAATTAGCTGGGCGTGGTGGCATGCACCTGTAGTCCCAGCTATTTGGGAGGCTGAGGCAGGAGAATCGCTTGAACCTGGGAGGTGGAGGTTGTAGTGAGCCGAGATTGCTCCACTCCACTCCAGCCTGGGTGACAGAGTGAGACTCAGTCTCAAAAAAAAAAAAAAAGAATTAAGACCCCCCGCCCCCGCCTTAATTTTTATCATTGGCTAATCTCTGTGACAGAGTGATACAATAATCATATTGGTATTGTTACTATCCCAATATAATACATTTTAAGCAACCTCCATGCAAATGGGTCATATCTGCCACTTGGTAATTGAAAACGGATTTGTAAAGAAGCTAATGCTTAAGTCACTATTCACAAATAATTACTAGCATTAAATGTAGATTCTTATCTGTTGTACTCAATGTTAAGTATGTCTAAGAAACAGATTTCTTCTCTGAAACTGAAACTAAACAATCACATTGTATCACCAGTGTTAAATACAAACTCCACAATGAATAAGAAACCTTTGAAAAATATATATTATGTCTTCATTTCTGGCAATTAACACCCAAATTAAACTATGTTACCACAGGTAGCAAGATACTGACATGATAAAGGTTTATGTTTACCTGTTTTGTTTATGCTTACCTGTTTTACATTGCTTGGTTTGGTTTGTTTTATATAACCTTTCTCTGGCTACAGTGTATTTGAAGTTCCTTTAGAAGTCTGGGCCACATACGTTTAAAAAATAAACGTAAGAAAGAGAATAACCAGAAGTTTATAGTCACTATTTACACATTATTATTATTTGCTTAATGATTTAAATAGGGCAAATTTAACAATGGCTATTACACAAATAATCTGTGGCTGAAGTAGTAGAAATTGAAGGATAACCAGTTAACAAATATTTAACTACACAAGTTCAAAGAGCATTTGTAGTAAGGAGACTAAAGAGAGGATACGTGTTTGTTATTCCCTGAGTGTGTATATGGTGCCTCAGGAACTGAGACATTATAGGATGGTTAAGCCTAAGGATGCTAAACCTATACTTTGTGAGTTCATCTTTTCAATTCTGCCCCTTTCTATGTGACCTTCAGTAAATTGCTGAAGCTATTTGTACCTTAATTTTCTTCTATAAAATGGAGATGATAGTATCAATATTTATCCAATGGGGTTCTCATATATCAGTTCATTAAGTATGAAGACGAGTGCTTGACACACAATAAACACTTTATCATTACAGTATATTTTCTTCTTTAGACAACAGCATTTGACAGAGTTCCATTTAACACACGGAATAAAATGCTCTGATGCCACTTTTTTTCTTCTTCCAATTTTTTTTTATTCTTTTTTTGAGATGGAGTTTCATTCTTGTTGCCCAGGCTGGAGTGCAATGGCACGGTCCTGGCTCACTGCAACCTCTGCCATCTGAGTTCAAGCAGTTCTCCTGCCTCAGCCCCCCGAATAGCTGGGATTACAGGAGTGCGCCACCACTCCAGACTAATTTTATTTTATTTTTTTTTTTGTATTTTTAGTAGAGACAGGGTTTCACCATTTTGGCCAGGCTGATCTTGAACCCCTGACCTCAGGTGATCTGCCTGCCTCGGCCTCCCAAGGTGCTGGGATTACACATGTGAGCCACCATGTCCGGCCTGTAAATGAATAAAATTAACAGGAAAGAAACAGAGGGAACCTATCTGATAGCCTTTGCTTGGTAGAATTACATGATCCATTGAATTTATTCCAAACTGATTTATCCAACCATGAATATGCTCCTAGTATAGCAACACACTCTGGAGATGCACAGAAAAATATAATGTTGGCTTTGCCTTTGAGAAAATTACAGTGGTAAGCTAGACAATAAATCTATGACTATTGTGTGATTAAATAGTATCATAATGGTAAGCAAAGGTTGCCGTAGGAGCAGAAACTTCTTTTTTTTTTTGAGACGAAGTCTTGCTCTGTCGCCCAGGCTGGAGTGCAGTGGCGCGATCTTGGCTTAGTGCAAGCTCCGCCTCCCAGGTTCACGCCATTCTCCTGCCTCAGCCTCTCAAGCAGCTGGGACTATAGGCGCCCACCACCACGCCCAGCTATAATTTTTTGTATTTTTAGTAGAGACGGGGTTTTACCGTGTTAGCCAGGATGCTCTCAATCTCCTGACCTTGTGATCCGCCAGCCTCGGCCTCCCAAAGTGCTGGGATTACAGGCTTGAGCCACCGTGCCCGGCCTGAGCAGAAACTACTTAATCCAGGACAAGATGAGTTTTGCATTTTAAAGATAACTTTGGGAAATGGGGGACTATATGGAAGAGAGAGCATGTATGAAGATAGAAATGTCACCAGGAGAATGATGCATGAATAAAGATTAGAGAAGATAGTGATAATTGGATTGTTATTGTTTTGATTAAGAGGACTCTCTGAATGATTTAAAAGATATGAAGGAGGTAAGATTAATGAGAGTTGGTAAGTAATTGTTTATTTGATATAAAATATAAGGAATGGGAAAGCATCAAGAATGACTCACTCTTCTTCCATAATTAATTGGATTTTAAAACAGAATCGTTTTGATTCCTTTACTTTAAAAGGAAGATAAACTATTCTTAAATTCCAATTATAATTATCCCCCGGAAATACTAACCTGAACTATTCATTTTCTTTTTGATATTATTATTCTGAAATCTCTCTATTAAATAGAGAGATTCTAATAAATATCTTGATTTATTATTATTATTTTGGTGCTTTTTTAATAGGCCTTAATTAATTGTGAGGTAAAATTTAAAACTGTCATTGAGTGCCTGCCCATTTATATAGTGCTTTGCAGTTCTGAAATCATTTTCATATGTGTAAACCAAGTAAAAATATTGTTTTGATATTAGATATGATCCACTTAAGTTTTACATATGAGACTTAGTGTAAGAAAAGAATAATTCTTTAAAGTACCTTGAAAGCACATTTCTCATTTCTAAATTGAACCATGAACTTAATAACATGGGCCATGATATACCCTGATAGGAATTAAGGAAAATGAGATAAAAAAGACAGTTCATTCTTGCTAAAGGAAAATTAAAATAACACTTACTGTATATCACTTTCTTATTTTCATGACCTATCTCTTACATAATTATTAGAAGAGAATGTTCATCCCATCAGACAAAAGACAATTTAGCACCATAATGATACTACCTCCTCAGCATCATTAGGCTACTTGATAGAGGATATGATTGATGCTTATGTATACTCATTAACCAAAGAGGTCTACTTAAAACAGTAGGAACAAAATTCTGTTCACTAATAAACAGAATTGAAATAATGGGCTATTAGTTTAGCAGTGGTGAATGGATACTTGGAAATGTAATTTCACTTGATTTAGTGTAGTACCTGACTACTCACTGACAAGTTCAGAATGCTATTAGGCCAGTTAGTACTATAACCTGAAGTCACTTTATCAGAATATGTATTTTTTCAAATAATATTATTGACTAAAATAGTTATATATAAAGAAGAAAAAATATAAAGTTAACCTTTTGAAAGTAAGTTCAGTAATGTTAAGTGTTTCCACGATCTATTCCTGTGATTATAGTAAACTAGACAATTATAATTTTCTTTTCAGAAAACTGGAATCATGCTGTAAATTCTATAAATGAGATATCTTACATCTTTTCCTATTATTCAGTATTAACCAGTATTAACCATGAGAGGTAAAGATATCTTTAAGAAGGTCAAAAATGAATATTTAACCTATCCCCGAGAACATCTCAGATGAAAAATTTAGTTCAGATGGTCTATTCTTTTCTTTTAGAAATATTTATAATACTAAGAATTGATCTGAAATTTCTTTACAGCTCTAAATAATTTAGATAAGAACTTTTGATATTTGGGGTTCAGTATGGCCAAAAGACAGCACTTTTAAAACTCTGCAGCAGTAAAACATCATGAATTTAATCCTGATAAATTAGTGTGGTTCTCCAACATTCATCCCTTAGAAAAATACAATATTTAAACCTCAGTGATTATTACTCATGTCAAAATAAACAATTACTTTCTACCTGGGTAGTCAAAACCATTAAAAATCAAATATTAACACGGCAAATAAGAATCTATCACAGGCAATGATTGTTTCACTGCACAAAAACTACAGGTACACATATCTAATATTTATCACAGTAAGTTTGTGGAATGAATATTTTAATTCCTTTTTTACACCGGAGTAAAGGTAGAGGTAATATTAAGATGTTAGTATGATCAGAGGTTGAGAAAAGTTTCCCCCAAAAGAATCAACTAGATGTAGAAAAAAAATTTTTCTCCACCTATTTATAATAAACATTTTGAAAGAGCTTCAAGGAAAACAAATTCTCTTTGTATTTTGGATTTTCCTTCATAGAAATAGCTCAACTGTTAGGATTGGTTTAGGATAACAGCGTGGCATACTAGAATAGAGCCTAATAGCCTTGAATTTAAGATACTACTTGCCCGTGATCCTTGTTCAAATTACTTAATGTGTCTGCAGTACAGATTTACTTATAGAGCTTGTGACACTGACACGGATAGGTCATCTTGAGCACTAGTAGATGAAAGGTACGTAGACTCTGGGTGTTAGGCCTGCATATTAGGGTTCTCTAATGGGACAGAACTAATAGGATAAGTGAATATATGAAGGGGAGTTTATTAGGAAAAGTGACTCACACCATCACAAGGCGAAGTGTCACAATAGGCTGTCTGCAAGCTGGGGAGCCAGGAAGCCACTCCAAGTCCCCAAACCTCAAAAGTAGAGAAGCTGACAGTGCAACCCTCAGTCTGTGGCCAAAGGCCTGAGAGCCCCTGACAAAGCACTGGTATAAGTCCAAGGGTCCAAAACCTGAATGTAGGGAGACCCCATGAAACTATTGCTACGGAATAAAAGACGAAATGCTCCTGATTATTGTAAATACAAAATTGCATGCAGGATAGTGTAAAGACAATGCCAGGTTGGACTGCCAGAATGAGCCAACAGCACGTAATGTGCTTCCCCCTGCAGAGAGCCTATGAATGCACGTGCAGTCAGGGAGGTTTCCCATCGCCAAGATTCCTATCCCAGAAAAGCAGATGTTCATAGCTCTGGGAATGGAAGGCGACCCTTGTGGAGAGCTTATAAACGGACGCACGGCGTCTCCTGTCCATATGGATAAGATAGGGCTATAAAGGCCCTCATCTTGCCATGGCTCTTCTAGGCCTCTTTAGGGTTAAGGCATATGCCCTTCTGAGAATTTCTGGTCTAACCGGTTGTCTAGCTTCATGTCCTGTTTCCATGGATTGTTTGTAACCAGCTTTTGTTGCAATTGTTACTGCTGATTAATATCTTGCTAATCATAGGTTATGGAAAGATTGTGTTTCTGTTTTAAGGTTCTGTTTAAGGTGATGCACACACTATGTTGTAAATTCTTATCTCTGTATAGTGTACTTCTATATACAAATGTACTGCACTTCTACATACAAATGTTATGTTAAAGAATTACTTCATCCCCATGTGACCATCTAACCTCATAATCAATTGACCCTAAATCCCTCACTAACCTACCCCTGCCCTCACTAAACTTAATAATAAATGCTGGTATATCCAGTGCATTGTTGGCACCGTGGGACCAGAAGGTGGTGACCCCCCTGGACCCAGCTTTCATTATCTTGTGTGTGCCTATTATTTTTCAACCTGCTGATCCGCCTGAGAACAAAGAGAGAGCCCCGTTGCATTGCAGGCTGCTGGTCAGATCCCGCAATACCTAAAGAACTTGGAGTCTGATGTTCGAGGGAAGGAAGCATCTGGTACAGGAGAAAGATGGAGGCCAGATGATTCAGGCAGCCTAGGCCTTCCATGTTCTGCCTATTTTTATTCTGGCAGCTCATTAGATTGGGCCCAACCAGATTGAGAGTGGGTCTGCCTCTCCCAGTCCACTGACTCAAATGTTATTCTCCTTTGTCAACACGCTCACAGACACACTCAGGAACAATACTTTGCATCCTTCAATCCAATCAAGTTGACACCTAATATTAACCGTCACAAGTCCATCCCTTGTCAACTTGAACCCATACACATCTCCTGAAATTATAGATATAATCTTCAAATAAAGACAATAATAAGGTCATAATTATGCCTAACATAATCCAGCTATCCTTCGTACAATCAGAAGCACACTAATCTTTAACCTAAATGCTATTACATAAAGTTAACAACACTTAAATGTTGATATGGAGTCAATAAATCTTATGTCACATGATAAAGAAAAAGGAAAGGAAATAAAATGTAGATATTTTCTTAGCTCAAGTGTACACATTCACAAACATGTTCTTAACAAAATAAGGAGGAAATACTCAGGACAATTACTATCCTCGTTTCTGCAACTGGTCACGTGGTCATAGCTGGTCTTGATGACTATCTTCTACTACTCGTTCTATACTCGCTTTGCCTTCAGCAAGCACCTCTGCAGATCATGGTTTTTCACCTGGTGGAGCGACCCAAACCTTCATTCCTGAAGGGTCTGGGCCATTTGTAGTGCTGTCTTGATTGGGTTGTTGTAGTTTTCCATTGCCCTTAATCAGAGGACATGGTAATACTAAGAGATGCCCTAAGGGATCTCCTGTATTCCACGCATAATCTTTCTTACATCTATTGTGGAGTAGTAGACTGATTTCGTTTTGATAGTCTGGGTCAGTCATCTCAGCCAACACTGTAACTCTCTTCTTAGCCTATTGACTTAGAGGTAGGAGGAGCCCAAAGTGACTAGGTGGCAATCATAACTTCCTGTTTAATGAAATCACAGTTGTGTCTCCTGGTGGCAGCATTTCTCCCTCTGGAACTAACATCTACACCAGCAGGATGTAATGTCACAGAAACAGGAAGCAAAAATTTTGTTAGTGGATCACTAGGGGTAATGGTGAATAGTGCCACTTCCACTTCTACCCCTTGATTACTGGACCCATGAATCCTGGCTCTGGAAGAAACAGTACTATATATTGGATGCTGATTCAGAATATACACAAACTTCTGGAGAATTTTGCCCCAGCCCTGCAAAGTATTGTTACCTAGTTGAAATTGTAATTGTGACTTCAAAAGGCCATTCCACCATTCTATCAATCCAGCTGCTTCAGGAGGATAGGGAACATGGTGCGACCAATAATTCCATGAGCATGAGCCCACTGCCACACTCCTTTGGCTGTAAAGTATGACTGTCTTGGTCAGAAGCAATGCTGTATGAAATAGCATGAAGGTGTATAAGGCATTTCGTGAGTCCATGGATAGTAGTCTTGGCAGAAGCACTGACTGTAGTGTAGGCAAATCCATATCCACAGTAAGTGTCTATTTGGGTAAGGACAAACCTCTGCCCTTTCCATGATGGAAGAGGTCTGCTATAATCAAGCTGCCACCAGGTAGCTGGCTGATCTACCCAAGGAATGATGCCTTATTGAGGGCCAAACCAACCACTTCAGTGTTGGTTTTTGCTGCTGGCAAATTGGGCACTCAACAGTGGCCATAGCCAGCTCAGCCTTGGTGAGTGGAAGTCCATGTTGCTGCACCTATGCATAACCTCCATCCCTGCCACCATGGCCATTTGTTCACGGACCCATTGGGCAATGACAGGGGTGACTGGGGAAAGAGGCTGAGTTTTTGTCCACAGAACAGGTCATCCTATCCACTTGATTATTAAAATCCTCCTCTGCTGAGGTCACCCTTTGGTGAGCACTCACATGAGACACAAATGTGTTCACAGTTTTTGACCACTCAAATATGTCCATCCACATACCTCTTCCCCAAATTTCTTTGTTACCATTTTTCCAATCATGCTTCTTCCAAATCCCTCACCATCTAGCCAAATGACTGGCTACAGCCCATGAATCAGTATATAATCACACATATGGCCATTTCTCCTTCCATGCAAAGTGCACAACCAGGTGCACTGCTCAAAGTTCTGCCTACTGGGAATATTTTCCTTTACCACTGTCCTTCAGGGATGTCCTAGAAATGGGCTGCAGTGCTGCAGCTGGCCACTTTGGGGTAGGCCTTTGTCTTCTGTTCCTCTGTCAACTGATCATAGGGAACTCCCCATGAAGCCATTAGTGCAGGCCAGGGGAGAGAAGGCAGGGCAGCAGGAGTGGGGACCACGGGCACTTGAGCCACTTCCTCAAGTAACTTACTTGTGCCCTCAGGATCTGCTTGAGCCCAATCACATATATACCACTTCCATTTTATGGATGGAATGCTGCTGTGCATTCCCCACTTTATGGCTTGATGGGTCAGAAAACACCCAGTTCATGATAGACAGTTCGGGTCGCATGGTGACCTGATGACCCATAGTCAAACATTTAGTTTCTACTGAAATCCAGTAACAAGCCCAAAGCTGTCTCTCAAAAGGAGAGCAGTTATCTGCAGAAGATGGCAGGAACTTGCTCCAATATCCTAGAGGCCTCTGCTGTGAAGGCCAGCCAAAGGCTCCAAAGGTTCCAAACAGCATCCCCATCTGTCACTGACACCTCAAACACCACTGGATCTGCTGAGTCATATGGCCCAAGTGGCAGAGCAGCTTGCACAACAGCCTGGACCTGTTGCAGGACCTTCTCCTGTTCTGGACTCCACTCAAAACTGGCAGCCATTTTGGTCACTCGAGAAATGGCCCTGAGTAACACACCCAAATGAGGAATGTATTGCCTCTTGCGAGTGGTGAATCAAGAGTATTAAATGCATTTATTTTGCGTTAACTTTCTAAGCAGTTCACACCAAGGACTACCAGTGTTCTCCATACTGTTAGAAGTAGAGTTCTAGCATTTTTAGGTCTAATTATATTAAGCAGCCAAGTCCAGAAACCCCAAAACTAACTAAAGAAATCCATCCTTAAAATTATGTTTATCTAGAACCACTCCTGGTACCAAAATCTGCATTAGTCAGGGTTCTCTGAAGAGTCAGAACTAAAAGGATAGATGAATATATGAAGGGGAGCTTACTGGGAGAATTGACTCACACAATCACAAGGTGAAGTCCTATAATAGGCTGTCTGTAGGCTGAGGAACCAGGAAGCCAGTCAGAGTCCCCAAACCTCATAAGTAGGGAAGCTGATAATGTAGCTTTCAGTCTGTGGCCGAAGGCCCAAGACCCCCTGGCAAATCACTGGTATAAGTTCAGGAGTCCAAAATCTGAAGAACTTGATGTTCAAGGGCAGGAAACATCCAGCACAGGAGAAAGATGGAGGCCAAAAGACGCAGACAGTCTAGTCCTTCCATGTTCTTCTGTCTGCTTTCATTCTAGCTGCTCTGGCAGCTCATTAGATGGTACCCACCCAGACTGAGGGTACGTCTGCCTCTCCCAGTCCACTGATTCAAATGTTAGTCTCCTTTGCCAATACCCTCACAGACACACCCAGGACAACACTTTGCATCCTTCAATTGAATCAAGTTGACACTCTGTATTAACCACCACAGCCGGACACATTATAAATAACTTAAAATGCATGAGGAGGGGTTTGCCAATAAAATGCAGAAATTATAGCAGGCACCTTTTGCCAGTAATAGCCTTGTCCTCTGCGATCACTCCTCTTCCTCTCAATGAATATCACCCATTCCATCCTCACTGGATTCCTTATCCAAGAGCTGTATGAGTCAAACCACTCCCTCCCAAAATCTGTTTTTGTCTTCCAACTATGCCTGTTGACTAGGCCACACCTTTTAAAAAATCTCTTTGTATAATATATATTTTATATTTATATTATTTTTTAATTTTTTATTTTAAAATGTAAAAGTCTGGGTCCCACCCAAGATCCACATAGTCAAACTCCAAATCAAAGCAAAAAGAACAGAAAACTTGAAACTAGATAATCTGCTTTTGGTACTCATTTACATCACTTTCTTTTATTTTGGGCAAGTTTATTAAACACTAAGTCTTGCTCTGTTAAAAAATCTTTTAAGCACTTTACAATTTCTAATGAGGGTTAACTTGAGTATGTAGTGCTTTGTAAACTATAAATGTTATCAAATTAAAATTTTACTGTGGTTACAAATATTACTATTGGGATATTTATTTTTATGGAGTTTGACATATTTTAGGTTTTACCATCTTGTCTCTCATTTCTAGAATTCTCATTCTTCATCAGACTGGCTGTGAGTACCCTAAACTCTCCTTTCTACTTCTTCAAGCCAGAAAGGTAGACTTTCTCCTGGAGTTTTGGCAATCCCACAGGCAGATTATGTTTCTTCATATTTGGGCTTTGGTAAAGAAATATATTTTCTGGCCACATGAAATCCACACCTGACAAAGGATAAAATAATTGGAACTCATTTTAGGAGCTTATAGCTTTTTTGAGTTGTCAAGAATTGTTATTTCTCTAGTCAGGTGAGAGATAATATTTCTGGCAATAGTAAGTTTGTAATTGCTACATCAAGCTGTCTTGAAAGGAAAATATGGCAATTCTCTTTGTGCAGCTAACTAGGCAAAGCTACGAATTTTATCAGCTGCTACTAAAAAGCCCAAGACAATTCACTGCTACACTACACCACAACCAATCACACTTCCAAATTCAAACTAACTTTACCTATTAATAACAAAATTGTTTATAATTAAAAGCATACATTCTTCTATTATAAATCTGATGATCACGCAAAGGAAAACACACTATACGGGGTATAAACGCCAGTAAAAACAGACCCAATATCCATTTTCCTCAGTTTTATCCCGCATCAGCGTCTACCTGTCAATGACATAGAAACAGTGAAACTCTCATTTATTTAATATCCACAATATATAAGACCCTTAAGTTTATCATGTTTTAAAATTCTCTAGCAACATTATTAGGACATTTATTTCTATCTTAATTTTACAATGAGGATCATAAAGTGTAATAAGTTTTATATCATCATACATCCTGATGGGAGGTAACATGGGATTCAAATTTATGGTCTCATTGGTTTCAAGGCTCATGCTATTTCCAATATACCATTTTACTGATAAACAGTGCAATTTTAAAACAATAAGAGTTACTATGATAGATAAAAATGAGCTTCCTAAAAATACTCCTTTAGCTGAGGCCAAATTTTAAAAAAAGAATAATTTTACCTAATATGCCAACCAGATGCTTTTTAAAAATATTGTATTGGTGCATAATATTTGTCAGTAATATTGTATGTACCATATCTTTCTTCCTTAAATTCATATGTGAATAATTTTTTAATAAGTATATATCATCATGTATTATGTAGTGATAGCCCATTCAGATTTTTTTAATGACAAAGAAATTAAAAATGTAGAAATAAGACATAATGAAAAAGATAGTATAAATTCATTACTAGTATTATAAATCTAACAGGAGCAATAATTTTTGTGATCTTATGCATCCTAAGTTCTACACCTATTTTAAAATCCTTTGACATCTCATCATAGATCATCCAGTGTCAAATTTTACTATTTGATAATATTAATACAATAGAATTCATAGGTCTGTATCTAGCCCCAGAAAAATCCTGAATACATTTTCTAGCCATATGACTCTAGGCAAGTAATCCATTTTACACTTATTTTTCTCAAGCTAAATATAGGAAATAATATTTGCCTACATGGAAAGTTTGTTGAAAATTATAATTTATTCATTAAATAATATATAAATTAATGATTAATTTAAAAATACATAATATGATGTCTACCACATGCTAGACATTTTGCTGGTCAAAGGGGATACAAATAGAAGTATGGCATCATTCTCAAGTGAGACATAGAAATATGCAAAAATAAGTACATCTTATTTTGGGATACGCACAGCCCAGTTACAGGAGGACAATAAAGGACGTCTCACCTAGCCCAGGGAAATTGCATAAAGCTTTCTGCAGCAATTCTTAGACTAAATTCTAATCAGTGAATATAATTTAACGAGGCAAAAATCCAGAAACAAATGACAGCAAGATATATGTAGAAAATGTAACAAGCATTTAATTGTCATATTATAACACATGAGAAAGTAGTTTTAGATGAGTCTCAAAGATAGGCATTACTGGAAATTATTTTTACAATGTATACCGAAGCTTTAGAGTTACATTTTCACTCAATATATTTACATAGTCAAATATAAAAAAAATCAGAACTGTAGAAAAAGATAGGCATAAAAATTTTTACTACAATAACAATCATAGTAAAATTTTGAAAGACATACTTAGATATCTTCACCATAAAGTATAACACATTAAGGTGACTATATTTTCAAGGAATATTTGATAATATTGGATACTGTTCATAATTATCATGTTAATATGAAGAAGTAGGAAACAGAGATTATTCACATGTGAAGGCATGGCTGTTTTACAAAAAATATCTGTTTATTTATGGATAGCAAAATTCTTATAAAGCGATGCATATGAATGTTCATCGCTTCACCCAGTAGAATAAATTTGTATGAATAATACATAATACTAACAGTGTGTTTTGTATATGGTAAATGGAATTGCAGATGTTTAACTTTTCTTCTGTTTCTTGTGTGCATCTTTCAAAATTTTATATTAATAAGATTTCAGATTAAAAATTATTTATCAAAATATAATTTAAAAGCAACTATATTAATAAACATAAGGCTTTTAATACTACCAGAATATTAGATGTGAATTCAAATATAAAATAAGTAATCAATTTTTGGTGACTTAATTCAAGTATGATGAGCTAAAACATCTAGATTATTTTATTAATATTAAAATAACACAAAAATGATATAAATTGGGAGTACATGAGATACCTTATAATAATCTCTTACCTAATAGAATCCTAAACATTTAAGCATATCATATAAAAATATGAAATTGCTATTTTAAAATTTGCACATATTAAAAATTACATTTAGGACAAACAGATATAAGATGATGTAAAATTCTTTTCAGGCCATTATTCAAAGATACAGTGACTGGTAAAATCACTTAAGGTGTATTTATTTATTCAATGGATGGATGAATGAATGATTTGGAGAATATACTCTTTTTGCTAATGACAACAGTTGTTTAATAAGTTAGGACTTGATTTAAAAGTTGCAATTAATATATTTGTGTTTACCAATTATGCTATTACTGTGATTACTTAGTATTATTGCGAATCAATCTATCTATATGTTACATTGGCCTAATTTATGCCAGATTGGCCAGATTTAGCTAATAGTGGGCATACAATTATTTGCAATTATCAATATGAAGCTCATTTCAGTTTTATCTACTAGTTTCAAAGCTGTAATGCCCCTTGTAAATAAACCAAAATGAAACCAAGCCCAACAGAAAATCCAAACTTGACGAAAAAGAAAAAAAAGAAAACATGTAACCTGAGACCATAAACACTAAATGAACTTAACACTACTATTCAATTAGCTGACTCTATCTTATTTTAATACCCTTATGGAAGAAAACAATAATGATAGAAAATGCATAAACTACAGGACATGAGCTGAGAGTCAAAGTTTAGTGTTTTAAGCAGTAAGGGAATTTCCTACAAATGGAATAAATAAAATTTTTAGACTAGTGGACTAAATAACAAATTATTTAGGAATAGCCAGGCTTAGAACATTATTGAATTAAACATATCTGAGATTTGCTACAATTACCAAACCATAAAATTCACTTCCATAAAAGAAAAGCTATTTTTACATGAAAAATTAGGAAAGTCTCCAAGGGAAAATCATGTCTACCACAGACAATTTTCTATAAATAATTGTTTTTTCTCTCACTTCTTCACTATCAACATGTGCAAAAATTTACAGTTAAAAATGTAACTGCTGCTCATAGAAAGAGAACATAGAATATAATGAATGATCTACAAATCCTCTGCAAGTAAAACTTCTCAGGTTATTTTGAGGCTATTTCCTATACAGTGTGGAAAAGTAAAAGAGTAAGAGTAAGACAAGCATATAACTCAGAGAAGTAAAGCAAACATGATATAAATCACTTTAGAAAAGCCTAACACCAACCATGACTGACTCTGACCAACATTTTTTTTTAATAGAAGTTGATGATAATAAATTGGTACATGTTGCTAATGCAGTTTAGAGTAAAACAAAGAGAATGATAGAAGATTTCAAGAGGCAATGAATTTTTACTTTCCATCTCTAATCAAAGGATGGTAGCAGTTGGTACATCCTACTATGCACAAAATGTGTGATACACAGGAATTTTAAAAGAGCACATTTTTACTACTTTTTATGCCTAAAAAAAACACCAAGTTAATTTGTTTTTTATAACACTACTAGAAAAGCAGAAATAATTCAGATTCATTCTTTTGCCTTAAATTCAACTTAAATTTCAAATAGTTTTGTTATTATATAGTAATTTAATTTTATTTCACTATTTTTCTTTCACTAGCTAAATTTCCATAATATTTGGGTTTTCTTTTTTCTCCAAATAACTCAGCTTATGATTACTAATTGGCTATGCTCTTTTTAAAAAAGCTAATAACAATCTGAAATTCCTTAGATAACAAGATTCAAAATTAATAGGTATCAGCCGGGCGCGGTGGCTCACGCTTGTAATCCTAGCACTTTGGGAGGCCGAGGCGGGCGGATCATGAGGTCAGGAGATCGAGACCATGGTGAAACCCCGTCTCTACTAAAAATACAAAAAAATTAGCCGGGCGTGGTGCCGGGCGCCTGTAGTCCCAGCTACTCGGAGAGGCTGAGGCAAGAGAATGGCGTGAACCCGGGAGGCGGAGCTTGCAGTGAGCCGAGATTGCGCCACTGCACTCCAGCCTGGGCGACAGAGCGAGACTCCGTCTCAAAAAAAAAAAAAAAAAAAAAATTAATAGGTATCAATTGTGTTTTTACTGTTTGGATTCTACAGCTACTGATCTATTTACATTTTCACAATCTAGTAAAAATATGTTTCAATAATGTCTACACAGAAACATTATAGTAGGTTTTATAATTTAATTTAAATGAACTTAGACTCTTTCAGGAGGATCATGCATACTTAAAAACATTTACAGAGAGTTCTAAGAGGTTAGTGATAATTTTTCCTTTTATATTCTCACTTCTAAAAAGTCTATGTTAATCTTGCTTTTTATAGTAGCCATAAACATGGGATGTTTTGGAAGCTCAAAATATGAAGTTCATAATTCTGTAGATGGCTGTAAAAAATGTACAGATAAAGATTCACTAAGGAAGAGAATTGAGTATGTCTTGAGACAAGTCTTGAGAAATAAAGAGGAAGTCTCCTGAGGGATATTAATTCTTTTCACAGATATCTTTATGTATATGGCACATAGTGGGCTTTTTGTGTTATGCAGAGCATAGAACCCTAAAAATCAGAGACAACTTCTACCCATGTGTAGCTTACAGACTAGAAAAGAAAGACATTCCTGGCAGAGGGAACAGCATAATTAAAGGCTCAAGTTGCAAAATAACTTGCGGTGTTCAGAGAATTGCAAATAACTTGCCATGGCTGGAATAGAGTATATAGGGTGAGAGGAGCAGAAGAAAGGAGTAGAAACTATCCTACATAATCATTCTAATCAGATTGCAAATCCTTCTAAAATTCTAAATTACTGTGGACTTCATGGGTAACTAAGAGTAGACATCAACCACAAGCAGTTTTGCCGTGTTACCTATCTTGTACATTACCTTGTTTTAATTCTTATATTTGCCTACAGATATGAGACATTTAGAAAACACTAGATAAAAGAGTATCTATGGCTTTCTAAATTACTTCTGGGGTCATTGATTAGATCGGTGATAAACAGGAATTTACTAAATGTAGATTGATTTCAGAACTCTTATCTGAGTTTTGGGAGTTGAACATTTCCTAAGCTTACTTTCTAATTTTTCCCAGTAATTGATTGACTATGTTGAAAATAATTGATAGCTTATATTGAGTCTTTCTGTGTGCCCAGCACTGAGGGAGAGACTTACATATATTAAGATGAATATCTACAAAAATATTGCAGTGTAGTTATTATCAATACATATTATCTCATTTTCATGCTGCTATAAAGAACTTGGTTATTTATAGAGGAAAGAGGTTTAATTGACTCACAGTTCCACATGGCTGCGGAGGGCTCAGGCAACTTATAATCATGGCAGAAGACACCTTTTCACAGGGCAGCAGGAGAATGAGCACTCAGCAAAGGGGGAAGTGCGTTATAAAACCATCATATCTCATGAGAACTCACTCACTATCACGAGAACAGGATGAGGGGAAATTGCCCCATGATTCACTTAGGTCCACCTGGTCCCTCTCACGAGACACGGGCATTATGGGAGCTACAATTCAAGATGAGATTTGGGTGGGGACACAGCCAATCCATATCACAATACTATTTTAGATAAGAGAAAACTTTGTCTGAAAGAAATTAAGTAACTTTCACAATGCCACCAAATAAATACCAGAGCTAAAAATAAACCTATTTTAGTCCGGCTCAAATTTACACACACACACATATAAATAAACATAAATTCACCCTTATTTTTTTATTACACTACACTGTCACTTTAGTTTGCATAACCTATATTTTTTGAAATTTAGATAATTTAGATTACCTGTTTTTCTTGAAATTACTTTAGCAGTTTTAATGGTTTAAGTTTTGGAGAACTGCAAATGAGAATTTAAAGCTATATACCCTTATCAGTAGTATCATAATGAAAGGTAATAATTTTACATCACTCTGTACTTCTCTAGTCCATGCTTATTAACTATATTTGCACAGGAAGTATATGATGCATTCATGCTGACCCTTATAGCTCCTCATTAAATGGTGTGATGGTTAATACTGAGTGTCAACTTGATTGAATTGAAGGATACAAAGTATTGATCCTGGGTATGTCTGTGAGGGTGTTGCCAAAGGAGAATAACATTTGGGTCAGTAGGCTGGGAAAGGAAGACCCACCCTTAATCTGGGTGGGCACAATCTAATCAGCTGCCAGTGTGACTAGAATATAAGCAGGCAGAAAAATTTGAAAAGAGAGACTGGCCTAGCCTTCCAGCCTACATCTGTCTCCCGTGCTGGATGCTTCCTGCCCTCGAACATTGGACTCCAAGTTTTTCAGTTTTGGAACTCAGACTGGCTGTCCCTGCTCCTCAGCCTGTAGATGGCCTATTGTGGGACCTTTTGATCATGTGAGTTAAGACTTAATAAACTCCTATATACATGTGTATATATATATACACCCACATACACATATATTCCATTAGTTTTGATCTTCTAGATCACCCTGAGTAATACAAATGGTTAATTCATTTGGAATAACTCAGTGCATTGAATTTGAGCTTTAAAGCAAGACAAAACAAGTTGCCATTTGTACATGGACTACGCATCACACTAGTCATGCATAGTTTTTATAAAACAACAACTTTTTATTTAGTAATCAAAACATTCCTTATTGACTTTTTTGGAACACTTTAAATGTCTGGGATTTCAGTTTTATTCTAATTATATTCTCTAATTGAAATTTGAAATGAAATGACAGGCTTAAAAGAGTTTGAAAATACTTTTAATTTCTTAATTATTTACTCTGTCTTTAATCTCCTTTATAAGTAATTCAACCACTGGACATGTCAAAGGTATCCTGTGTCAGGGCTCCCTCAACACAATTCTATGTAATCCTCGAATGAATGAGAGATAAAGGGGTCTCTATCTAAATCTCATCATTGGCATATATAAAATTTTTCATGGAAGCAGTAGTTAAGAGAGGGTACTAATCTGTAGATAAGATTTCAAGTCACTCCTCAAAACATATTAATATTTGTCATTATTCTGGGTATATTTGGCTTTGGGTATAAATAAAGCTTACTACCCTTTCTCTTTTTCATTACAAAACTTATGATTATAAAAATGTTGGTTATCTTTTTATCTCTGATATCTTATCGAATAAGATGCCATGTCTACAAAGAAAATGAGGTTGAGTACCTTCAGATATTTGTATTTTTCTGACTCCTGACCACAAAATTGATGTTAAATTCATTTAATAAATGCATATAAGAATGCAAACTATATATAATTCATATTTATCATAAAATACATAATAAGCTATATATAATATTAATTATAAATTCCATATATTATATATTATATATGTACCTATGTTCTTTATGCACTTACTATATGGCATATAAATAGAAAGATTTGAAATATATATAAGGATTATTTGATATAATACTATAACATACAACATATTTTTCTTATATATATGCTGTATAGTATAACTGCCAGTATTAATCATAGTCAAACTGTGAAACACCATCCTATTTGCATATATATATATTTAATTAATTTGCTCTAGGGAAATTAGAATAAGCCTATCAGAGTAATTTAGCTTCAATTCTCTACATATCTGAAGGCAGTGAAGTGTAAAGAATGAGAAATTGAAACATAAATAAACAATATTGTCATTTAAGCTTATGCTGAAATGTAGGTAGGACTCAAAAGGCTAGCTCATTGTCTAAAATCTTCATGAATACTTACAGAAAATATAGTTCTAATTCTGTTGCTGGCAAAAACTTATTAAATCTATAACTATTATTTAAAATTAAAGACACTCTTCCATTTCTTGTTATTCTGAAATGCATGAATCATCTAAAAACAAAGGTTCACAACCACTTATATTATCATCAGTGGTAATCAGAGGCAAAAATGATGCTTACTGCGTTTCTTTGTACCTTGTGAAACTTTAAAGAAGACATTCATAAATCACTGCTAAACAGAAAAGAATACTGAATTAAGTGGATTAATATCCCAGTGTTTGGTATAAACTTAATGACCTGATTAATTATATTTAAAATGGGCTTATTAAAACATTTGCTGGTGATATATAAGGTACTTTTAAGATGAAGTGAGCTTCTATATACAAAAGCAATTTGAAAATGTATAAACTTGAAGCAAATTTATCTCAACCGAGATCAGTTATTATAGTTCTAATTAAAATGTAGCAGTCCACATGAAAGAGTATTTCATGAACTAATCTATAAGAAATACATAATAATTTTAATTCAAGGACAGGTAAATTCCTTCTTTTAAAACAGAGTGGTAAGTAGCTGATGCTTAATAAGCGTTAATTATCAAAATTTTCTCTACCTCTAATTTTATATGTTATATCCATATTGAAGTTCATTTTGTGAAGTTATATCGTTTTTCACTGTTTTCCGCATACAATTTTGATTTAGAATCCAACCCAACCAAGAGTAAAATTACAAGCAAACTTTTTGCATCTCAGGGGTAAATTATTTTGAGGAAATACTATGATAACATTGCTTTCTGCAAAAAAGTCTTTGGACTCTGCACTCATATGGCATCATGGTGAGAATAATGATGTCTTCCTGATACTGGAAAGTCTGACCATGATACACAAGATCAAAAACTCTTTTCGTTTTAGAATGTATTTTTTTCTTAAGTTGTTATTTAGGTCTTGTGAAATTCTTAAAGCAATGAAGACTCTTCTTCAATATGTACAAAGAATAATAATCCCATATGGAACATTTGCTTCTCCCCTAAAACTCAAAAAGAAGATGTCACTAGGTGTATTCTCCTCTGATGAACACATTTAAATATATGCCAGAATAGTTGAGTCCTGGTATAACTATTATCTCTTTTGAGTTATCAGCAGATTGTGGAACCATTCGTTCTCATAATCTTATCTTTAAAGTGTTAATTCTATAGAAGTGCTGGTTTTTTTCCTCCAACAATATTAATTGGATGATACAGGAGTTCCTAGGGATTATTGGCTAGATCTTTGCTCTTTTCCCCATCCCTTCTGCAGTCACATTTCTCCAATAAATGAGAGGAGCAATAACATATTCCTAGATATTATCTCATACCTTGTTCTCATTTTTATTTATTCTTGGTACATCAAGCCATCTATTAAAACATATTGACTAAAGGTTTTGTAATTGTTTTGGAGAAGGAGGGGGCAGTACTTCATTTCCTGTATCAGGCATTTGTCAGATCAAAACAGTATTTTATGAGAGAGCACATATAACAAACTGAAGTGTTGACTCATTGATACTGCCTTTTTGGTTTCTAATTAAGTTTTGCAATTCAGAGGTTTTTAAATTAATGCACACAATGACTAAAAGTTAAAGCCCTGACACAGTGGTATAGGGTACGCTTATGTTCTGTATTTATATATTAATCAATTTTCCTTGTTTAACTCACCACTGTGTTGTGGCAGCTTATTCTGGAATCAAACTAGAGAGGATAGGTTAGAATGGCAGATAGAGATATGAAGTGGGAAGAAGAGAATAACATGTATTTTCCTTATTATGACTGCATTTATTTAAACTAGAAAATATATTAAGTATTTTAATTGCAGTTTGAATCCTACTCTTTTGAATTTCACTGCTTTATATGTGTAATCCCAAATTGCCAAAGATACATATTTTTTACAAACATAATTCAGTATAGAAAATTACTTATTTCTTAGTTCAAGTGTTTCCAAAAAGTGCACAGAAATCCACATAATTTATAATTGACTACAGAGTGAATTACTTATTTAACGAGGAGACATATGTTAGAATTATTATTTCTCATTACTAGCCTGATTCAAATGCATTCAAACAATTCTCTTTATAGCCAAAGTATACAGTAGACTACATAACACATCAACCTACCTTTTCTAGAAGAAATTTCCTACAGGGAATCACTTCTCATTTAAAAATCAGCCTCATGGATTAATTGACATTCTCATCTATTGTTTTTGTAAAGACCTCTTCTTATTTACCACTGATAACAATCTAAAAATTACCCATGTTTTGGAAATGTTTCTTAGTCATTTAATGCATGCCTCTGTGTTTTCTTAAACAAAATATGCCATACCAAAATGCTACCTTTTTGATAATTTAGGCTGTCATTCTGACTTGTTTGTGTTGTATTGAAAAACTTCAATTGCCTGTTTTCATCCTTGCAGCTGTTGTCTCCGATTTTATAAAATACCCTATTTAAATTTATTTTATGTATTTTCTGCCATGTGAAAAATCAGTTATTCATGGTGTATAAATGAAAAGTAAATAAACTCTGAATAACCATCATAGGGAGTCATCCACAGAGTCAAGGTTTTAGGTTTGGATACAGAATTTTAAGTATGTTTAGAGCCCTTATTTCCTGGGTCTACTGCGTTCGCTACATTTTAAAATGGCAAGAAAAGTTAGTGTAGTTTCTGCAAAAAGGGAAAACAGTAGAAAATATCTGAGCTTTTGATTTGTGGGACAAGAGTAATTCTACATTATTTAGATGGCATCCTGCAGAGCAGTTTCTCCAATGACCAAGTGCAAGGGAAGACTCCCACTGCATGGAGGATAGCAAAGATCCATCACCTATGCCAACCGCCAGGAACAGGGGCATGAGCATTTCTTCCCATTGCGTCTTTGGCTACAGTTCTACCAATTGCCTGAGTCTGGGAACAGAACACACGCACACAGCAGGTTATATGAAGCAGGTTTGTTACTTACAGATGGCAGCAAGGGACAAAATAAGTCCTGGATTTATTGAGTCACTCTTCCAAGGTTATAGAAAGCTGTCTAGGGCAAATGGGGTCCTGATTGCACATGTTTTGCTTGCATTACACCTCAGGGACTTTGAAAGTCAACCCATACCACTAAGGTTTATAACCCTCAGTGGAAACATGACTCACTGGGAAAAGTTCTGAAAGACATCCTGATTCCAGGAGAAGAAGAAGCGAAACCCAGGCTGCTCTGGGCAGTTCCTCCCTAACTCAAGATACTACTTTTCTAGAAGGGACAGGAATAAGACCCAGGCCGTTTCAGGCAATTTATCTCTGTATCAGTTATTGCATTCTCAGCACATTCTATAATTATTCTTGAGAACTACAAGTGAGAAAGGGGAGCAGAAATGAGTTGGTTCAAGACCGCCTGGAGAACTGCCCTGCTCTATTCCCCTGAGCTAGATATCCTCCTTGGCAAAGCTAGTTCATTTCCTACGTCCACTGGCCTTCCGAGATATGAAGGTGAAGTTTTGTCTCATCAGATTGACACAGCAGCTTGATGAATACCATCTCGGTGCCACATCATTGAGTCATAGCCAGAATCCAATTTACCAGATCCACGAGGACTACTATGACAAGTAAGATGGTCATACTTCACTGCAGCAGTGACCTAGCCCAGGCCACGGCAATCCAGCTAGGAAGTTGATAAGAAGTCAAGAACAATCATTCAGGTGGTCCCACACTATGTAGCCAGTAAACCTGCCTTTCTGCATCTTTTCCGCCTGTGTCTCTACAATGCCTGAGTTAATTATCCAGGTATAACAGGTGTTGACAATGGCACATACTCCCCACAATTGGGCTAAAAGGAAGTCTATAGCAATTTTGTCTTCTAAAATAATTTTTCCAAGTGAGTTGAGAGATGTCTGCTGAGCTACGAAAGCAGTGGCCATAGAGGATGCAATACCTGTCATGGTCAGAGACAGATTTCTCTTCATTTTTTTCTTGAGCACTGGCTCCCAAATACAGTGTTAAAGCTCTTTTAAAGGACATAGATCCAGAGTCAGTTACTTCTTTTGGCAGGTTTCTAGGGTGCCTGGTATACACACTAGATTGTTAGCCCAATGGTGGATCTTATTGTTAGGGTCACCATCCAAGGGCACTGGCACCCCCGTGATGCCCAGCATGAAGGATCCCACAATCTTTCAGCAATACAGGCATGGCATTGCCATTCCATATTTGGGTCACCCTGGACTGCCCACAAAGAAAGAGGCGCATAACACACACCTTTCTTCATTTTCTTATTCAACGCCCCACTCATGGGTATGTAGGCATAAGTGTTCACCATCCGGGACTCATTAATCACATAATGGTATTAACTCAATTTCCCTCCTAGAATGTTGTTCAGGGGGCTAACACTAGTTCAGTTCTTGTTTCTGTTGTCATCAGTGGGACACTTCTTGTTCACGTAAATCAAATGAGTATGGTGCAGCAAGTAGCCCACTATGACTTTGTTAGTGGTGTTTGTGATATTTGCCATCTTAAATCAGTCAAGTTAAAACAGGCTCTTCTGGTTGCATTCTGGTTCCAGATCTTCACTCAGAAAGCTATAGCTTGGGTCCTATTAGTATATACTGTGGCCTTAAGAATGCTGGCATGCTTGAAGGCTGGCAAGACTAGGGGTTCACTTTTTAGTCAGTGACAGAATGAGGTTTCTTGTGGCTACAGCTTAGGAACTTCTAAGAAAATTGTTATGCCTTTAGGCCTCTGCTGCCTCATTTGTATAGAAAGAACAGACTGGCAGGAGATTACCACCTGTCAATCATTCTTTCCTCCCCCTGGTCTCAGATGTTCCTATCTCAGATGGGGGTTGGAATGAATGGTGATCAGGTCTTTCTGTCCCTGTCCTTCTACCACCACTTCTCCCAAGGCTACCCTGACCCACACTCTTCTCCCAGCATGATCAGAGAATACCGTGGGTGGATGCACTACTTTTAGATCCACTACCTTTAGATCACCTAGGACATACCCTGTGGGAACTAGGGGGCCCACTAGGGCCATCTGTCATCCCATTAGGTCAGAGACTGAGCCCATGGGGCCAGTGGGCACATCCATTCTCTAAATAACAGTGCCCTGTGGGGTGGGGTCATCACGGCAAGGTTACAGTCTTCCAATGTGTCTGTCTGCCAGGTGGCTACACCTGTCACTATATTGGGAGGAATGCAAACAGCTGTAGTGGGAAAGAGGTTTTGTAAGAGTTTCTCTTAGGACTATCAGCATAGCCTACATCTCACACCCACATGGGTTCCATGTGTACTTCTGATCGTCATTCCTTAACCCCTTTTGCACCTGGATATCTACCACCTATGTCCACAGCCTCGGTACTTCTAACCTCCTGTCTGCAGACTGCTCTATCAAGCAACCCAGGGCTGTGCTCCCTTTGAACTGAACTGAGGTATTTAAAATCCAGAGGGTCCTTAACAGCTGCATAGTCCATCCTTGCAAAGTTCTTTCTGTGTGTTCCTATTTAAGGCTTTTTTCAGTGGTCTATTGAAAAGGGTCCGATAGATACCATATACTGCGCATATACTCAAGCATACAACTGCATGGCCTCGGCAAAAAATGCAGGGCCTTGCTCTATTTGAATGTAATCAGGCTATCTGAAGATATGGCACAGCCTCTTTTCTAGGGTGGTCATGGTGTTTGCTGAGCAAGTGCACCATCCTGGAAAGGTGGAAAGGTCAGTTCATATCTAGTGCATGTGTCCACAGTAGTAAGGTCATATTTATATCCTTGGGAGCTTTGGGAAGGTTACATTTAGATTCCAAGTGCCACACTTGTGTAGGGGCTGTCCTCAAGGAATGTACCCGGATTGTCAGTTTTGTGCACAGGCCTGAAGTTGAAAAGACTCACAGTTCTTAATGGCAGTGGTGGCTTCCAAATGTGGAAAAGTGATTCTTTACTTCCAGGCCCACTGAATAATAGTGGCAATGTTGTCATGGTCTGTTTGCTGATGGACCCAAAATGTAACTGGAAGAATATGTGCAATGTCTGCTACTTCCCTGATGTCTACTGTCTCCAGTTCTTCAGTGCAATTATTATTATTATTATTTATTTTTTAGAGATAGAGTTTTGCTCTGTCACCCAGGCTGGAGTGCAGTGGTCCAATCTTGGCTCACTGCAACCTCTGCCACTTGGATTCAAGCGATTCTTGTGCCTCAGCCTCCCAAGTAGCTGGTATTACAGGCATGCACCCCACGCCTGGCTAATTTTTGTATTTTTAGTAGAGATGGATTTTTGCCATGTTGGCCAGGCTGGTCTCAAATTCCTGACTTCAAGTGATCTGCCTACCTCAGCCTCCCAAAGTGCTGAGATTACTGGCGTAAGCACCCACACCCAGCCCCTCAGTGCAGTTTTGATTGATTGCTAATTATATGGGTGTTTGTTGATGTATGGACCTTTCTTGTGTCCATCCAAATGAGTAACAAATATGGTGGAGTATATTGTCAGTTTCTGGCAAATTATAGCACCTTACACTGGGGTGTCTCTGATTGTTCAATTATCCTGGCCAAGATCCTAACCATATGGCCAGGCCATTAGCTACTTCCTAAGAGTCAGTAAAGATGTAGCATGGTTCAGTGTCGAGGGTGTGGGACACCACTAGCCAAACTGCATATAACTCAGCACGTTAGGCATTGCAATCATCTACATTCTGTGATGATGCCTCCCGTTTTCATGTTGACAGTGGCTAAAACCCATTTCCCTCCTCAAGGCTTCAGCTTTGTAAAGCCATTTATAATCCAGTGGAAGGTATCAAGGCTTGCATCCTGTAATTGTGATTCTTATTTGCCGTTAGAGTTGACAGTTTCTTGAATGGGTTAGACACCATTCCACCTGCAGGATATCTGGTCACTTTCTCATGCAACTTGCTGAATCTGGGCCCAGTCTTGGATGTACCATTTCTGTTTGATGATGCAGCTTTGCTAGGCTGATGTTCTCCAATGCTTAGGCTGCTGTTAACCCAGGACAAAATGAGAACTTCCAGTCAGGGTACAGCCACAGCATGTTGGGTCAGCCTTTCAGTTTCCACCAGGGCCCATAACAGTCTAAAACCTGTTTTTCAAATGGGATGTAGTGTGTGGCTATTTTGGGGACCTACAAGTTCAGAAACTCAGGGCTTATTGAATCCTAGTGTTCTTTTTATTTTTGCCAAAGGCTTAAGTCAGCTTGATCTCCCAACACTTAGGCTTGTAATTCAAATGGGTAGGCAGGCTCTAATGGGTCAGGAGCAAGGCCTGAGTAATATATTGCTGTAAAGGCTGGAATGCCTTAGCCTCCCTGGGCTCCTAATGGAAAATAGCTGCTTTTCTGGTTATCTGGTGGGGAGGGACCATCAGAATTCCCAGGTGGGTTGTGTGTTGTCACCAATATCTTAAAAGTCCAATCAGATATTGGTCCTTCATTTTCTGTATTTGGTCAGGTTAATGCTAACAATTTTTGACAGACAGGCTTCAGCATCTAGTTTGGATTCTGGCCCAGGCAGACTTTACAAAGGTCTACTGTTGGGCTGGTCCCTGGATTTTGTTGGGGTCAGTTTCCTAGGCTGCTTGTTGCATATCTGAGACTATTAAGTCTGAGGCCTCTTGTGTGGTCTGCTCATTGAGGGCCACAGTGAGTATGTAATCTATGTAATCGATACATAGGACTCCTTTGGGCAAGAGCACAGTAGTCAAGTCCAATCTCCATCATAGATGGCATATCAGGCGAGTTCAAATACCCCTATCGCAGCACTGTAAATGTATATTATAATGTACCCTGCCATGCAAATGCAATTGTGCATGCATTTCCTTTTACATGGCAAGGTACAAATGCAAATGTGTCTTGACATGTAAATGCAAATTTATATTTATCTTTCAAACGGATCAGGAATGCATGAAGAACGACTTCATACTATCTGCTGGTGGTTCCCATGTTGTATTTGGTCACTGTGATGATATCTAAAATTGCTGGTGCTAATAGGTCTGTCATAGTGTTTAGCCCTGAAGAGTCAACTTTCAGGTGACAGGTCCCACTGTCTTTCTTAAGTGGTTAAACCTAACTGTTAAAACTGAGAAGTTTGCCTGCTATTTGCACATAATGAAGAGTATGATGTCCTTCTCCTCCACAGGAATGTGATATTGGCTTTATTGTATTATCTTTCGAGGTTTGGGGAGACATAGTGGCTCTAAGCTATAGACTTATCCTAGTGGGATGTCTAAAATGTCTACTTTATTTGGGATGTAGCTCAGTAGGCACTGTGGGATTGTACATTGTATTTGGAGATCAATTTTCTAATACATTCAGCTAAAGGAAACACAACCACTGGCTCAATTAATGGCCCAAATGGACCCACTCATAAGCAAGCAAGCACCTTTCCACCTAGCATCCCCTTAGCTCCCTGAAAATCTCCTAAAGCCACCCAGTGTCAATGCTCTTTTGCAGGACCAGGGACCACAGTGACATGGGCCCCAGTGTCTAGCAGAGTCATGTAAGTTAAATTCCCCCACACCATATTTACTCTAACAAGTTCATGAGGCCTCCAGTCTCTAGAGGACAGGTGGAGACCTTGGTCATACTTCTATGCCTGTTTCAGTTTAGAGAAGTCTGAGTATGAAGATCTCAATGTCTCTGTCTGGGAAGATGACTCTCCTGGAGAGGCTGAGGTGGATATCAGTTCCTCTACTGTCTATAAAATAATCAAAACTGTTTCTAGAGAATTGAGTATCATCCAATTCCCCACTCCTGGGCCCATATAACCATGAGCCCATTGCCATCCTGCACAAGGCAGTGGTAGCCTCAGCCTCCCTATTGCCAGGATTGTATAGGAAGCTTAGGCATATTATACTGGGTGGGGTAAGAGGTTAGAATGCTAAATGCCAGACAAAAAAATGAAAGATTCTGGTTTGTCACCTTGGCAATCCGCAGCTGTGGCTAGTTGGATCAGCCTGAGCATGTGCTCCAACACTAGGTTTAGAGCCAATCTACCCAAGCTTTGTCATTCCTTCCCTGACAGCAAAACACTCTGCCCCCTGTTCAACAACTACCTCAAATAGCCAAGACAACAGGTTCTCTCCTGGATTTTGCTACCACCAGTCCCCAGATCACAATTTCTCTTTCTGTGAAGGAACACACTTGATGGTTTTGTTTTAAGCAACTCCATCATCCATGTGCTCCTGCACATGTTGGCTCCTTCTCAAGTGCCTCAAACACCATCTGAGTACCTCTGTCCCATAATCCTTCAAGTACCTCAGGGTCTCACTGATCACTCGCTTCCATAGCTATCATCCAAGGATGAGCGATTGCATAAGTGCACAAAAACCAGGAGATCATGGACCTCATTCCTCTGTATCCACATTCCTGTCTCTCTGTCTCAGTACACACAGCCAGCTCACTCATATCAGTAGGAAGGGAGTGGGGGATGACATATATGTTCCACTTACCACCTTTCCTTCCCTGTAAATCACTCAGCTGCAAGTCCAGCCTCTGACCCTCAAGCTAATATCTCTGCCTTGGGCTGGGTAGTAAAGGATATTTACCCATTTTACCAAACCATGGTCCTGGCAGACTGAACATACTCACTGTGCCAATGCATGCTAGTGTTTTTTGGCAATGGCATCCTTACTGTATATCACCAGAAGACTAGATGGGCTAGCCAAATCCAGTTTGATAAACTTTTTATCTTTGTCATTCTTTATTTTTGTATGTATAAGTTTTTTTTCAACTGGCTAAAGAGTATGAAAAAAGGTGATCATCTTTAAGTATGTTCCCTTGACTGAATTCCTCCCTTCAGTTGGAATCTGAAAATTATTTGCTAAACTATGACTGAACTTTACAAAGTAGAGAATTCTTGGGTTCTGTGAATTGACATGTTAAAAGCAAGCTCTCAGTGGTGGTTGCCAAGGCTTTAATCAGAGAAAAGTGACTCAGTTTGAAGTAGTTTGAGTTCAAATAAAAGACGTGCTAAGATTTCAGATATGGTACTTTATTTTGAAACTGTGGCAGCAGATTTAATCCGAAAATAGGTTTAAATACTTGTTAGCACCTATTGAGCTATGTCAGGATGGTTTTATATTTTATGTTGAATATTGCATGCTCTGAGGTTGGATTTTGTGTCAGGATAAAATGTAGAGTTTACAGTTTCTAAAATATTTAGATTTGTTCTATACCTGAAAATTTATAAGAATAAACTAACAGCAATATTAACATCTATCATATTTTTACAGACACTGATATAACGGTTTTCCTGTTTGTACAAATTAAAGTTTACTGTATTTATTCATGCATAAAATTTGTTTGAATTTTATTCCACTCATGTGATTTTCTGCTTTTCAAGAGATTTTCTGCTTCTCTCTGAAGAGGAAGAAACTGTCATATTTTACAAGCAGCTGTTTATTCTTCAGAAACTGAACATGCATTGCAAAACATTGCCTTAAATTTAATTACTGCTTATGCCAGTTTGTTTTTCTTCAGTTTGTAGCAGAATGAAATGAACTGCCTCAGATTCATTCACTGATTTTATATATATCAGAAAAATTATTTTATTTTATATTAGGTTTTAAGTGTTTATTTATATGTATTTATCTAAAATAAGACAAAATACAAATTGAGGTATTTAGACTTCTAAGTTATTTAACTAACCATTGTCCTTTGGAGCTGAGTTTTTATCCAGAATACTATCATAACAAACTACTGGATAAAATATATAATCATTTACAAATGCATTGGTAATAATAGGGTAGATATCATTAAGGATAATTTTATCATTTACTATATTAGAAATATTTTTATCATATTTTCAGGAATATTTAGTGCAAAAGTTATAAGCTATGTTTTTACAAGAATTTGGTGTATATTTTTCAAAGCCTTTAGAAATCTTAAATTACTCATACACTAATATTCCCTTATATTAAAAATATTCATGGGAGATTGTGGACTGTTGCGTGTTACTAGGTACTGAATACACTCTGCTGCACAAGTCAAAAATGTCCCTCCTTTCATGGAGTTTATTTCTTATAGTCCTTGAATTTAACTCATGGAATAACATTGGCATTTAAATGAAAGACGAAAAATATAAAACGTATAATTTATTTTTAAAAGGAAGATACTTTGTTACTTTTGAAATGAGATACATACACTATTTTGTGGGTGACATATGAAAAAAATCGCTTCCTCTAGACGCCTAGTTAGAAGACATATTATCAGCCAACTCCAAATCTTGACTGTCTTTATATCTGGCCTGTATGTCATTACTTTGGTTAATATCTACCATGATTTCAGTAGCAGTAAAAACTGGAGTACAGCTGACCTGAGGAAATGTGGAATCTAAGATATTACTTTTTTTCTCTAAGTAACTTCAGTTTTCCTAAATGATTTGGAAAAGTAATAGGCATACCACACCATAATTATACCTGTGGATTCCTTTAACCATTGCTTTTGTTTTTCTTTATATTCTTAAAGTAAAAGCACAATGTTACCTTAATCTTTATCAATATGGTTTAGTGTTGCTGATCATCCACCAATAGCAAAGTAACAGAAAAATACTAAGCTTTAAAATAAGTTTAACTGTTATAAAGATATTATCATTAATCAACAATAGTCTTGTATTAAATGAAAATATCAATTAGAATTACCATAAAATTATGTTTATATCATTTTCTAATAAATATGAAGATAAGCACTAGCAGATCGAAAAATTTTATTTTAAAGTTATTTTTTATTTTTGTTTTATTGCTTCTGTAAAATAAAATTTTGATTGTTTTGAGCATAGAATGCCCAGTTTCATTATTATGTTTATAAGATATATAGTTTTTATAAGGTCTTTGGGATTCTTAGTATATGGAAAACCTACCAAACACGGCAGAGATGATGTTGAGGACTGTTAGATAAAGGGGTTACTTAAAGGACTATTATTTTCTTTGGGGAGTCCCTAGTTTAGTGGAGTAGGGCAGGGGTCCCTAATGCTCCTGGCCACAGACTGGTACCAATCCATGGCCTGTTAGGAAGTGGGCTGCATAGCAGGATGTGAGCGGTGGGCCAGCAAGCATTACTGCCTGAGCTCCACTTTCTGTCAAATCAGTGGAGGCTTTAGGGTCTCATAGGAGTGCAAACACCATCGTGAACTGCATATGTAAGGGATCTAGGTTGTGCGTACCTTATGAGAATCTATTAATAACTAATGCCTGATGATCTGAGGTGGAACAGTTTCATTCTTAAGCCATCCCCAACCCCTTCCCAGTCCATGTATAAATTGTATCCACAAAACTGGTTCCTGGTGCCAGAAAAGCTGGGGACCTCTGGAGTGGAGGATAATTTAAGGTTTAATGATACCATTTTAATATTAAAATGTGTAATACTTTTAGAAATATGGAATATGTCCTGTTTTAACCCTAAGGAATGACTGTAATAGAAAACCACGCCTGATAATTTTGATCATGTAGATGATCAAAAAAACCATTTTCTCCGGGATGAAATTCATAAAAACAATTCTTAGTCCAAATTTTCTTTGGCTAGTGATGAAAATGTCGTGTTATCCTATTCCTTGTGGATATGTAAAGAATGACAGAAAAAAAGGTGGTTTCTGAAGTTTAGTGTTGGCTTTGCATATCTTGGTTAATTCTATCCTGCAAATACATTTTAAAGCATGAGTTTCCTTAGCCTTCTGTTGGTGAGATCTCATTTTTTTCTGTATTATTTAAAAGATCCAGGCAGAACTAGAAACCCCCATCTTAGGCAAAGCAGTGGAAAAAAAAAAAAAGGAGCTGGTTGATGGACAACACAACTGGTTGCTATTTCCCACCCGTGAAATCATCTGCTTCCCTACACACTTAAGATGACTGACAGTGTCAGTGTCCAATTATTGCATTACTTTTTTCATTTGGGACAGTAAGAGAAATGTTCTCGTATCCTCTGACATTTCAAAATGTAAAGATTGAGACTAGTTTATGCTTTTCCTCTCTTTATTGTGACATATGAATTTTTCCAGGCGATTTTCATGCCTCAGATTTTGCCATATCATGATCTCTTAATAATTGCTTATTAAATTCAAGTATTTTCACATGAGAAATATTTTATCATGTAACAAATGGTCACAGATTCCCTCAGGATTTCGAAAGCAGGTAAGTCCAAAGAACTTTCAACTCACAATACATCAAAGATTGTTTTCATATATCATGTCTAATAAATCTAATAATTCTCCTACCAGGTAGACTAACCTACATATTGAGGAAAACCTTTTTCTTCAACCAAAGGAATTACCTGCAGATATTTAGAGAAGCAAACAGTTTCTTGAAATGACATCTCTTGTGTCAGAGTCTGGTTTAGAAGGAGGCCTATTGAATTTATTGCTCCTTTTTCTACCACAAATTATTCTTATCAGTTCTAAAATTATGACTTTGTATGCTAAACTTAAGATGCTCTTATGCCTGTCTTACTTGTCTTCAGAGAGTGTCATTTCTTTATATATAGTGCCTAATGCAGTATCTCACTTTTGGTAGTTGGATTTGTTGGAATCTAAGACAAATATTGAATTTAAATTCTAAGAATAGAACAAGATTACAGTTCTGCAGGCTGAATTTCAGATTTTTACTTTGAGTACGTACAAACTATATGGGAAAAAATAAATTTGTGTCACACAAAGTATGTAATTATTGAGGCAAACTCTTGTTTGTCAGTATTTTTATTTTTTACAAAAATTATTTGTGAATACCTTACATATCTCTTCCTTTCTACTTAAAACTACCAAGACTAGTGGAGCCAGATAATACGTGAAAATGTTTAACAGAAATGCTCCTTTTTGAATTTTATATACACTCTCCATCCCTTGATTTACAAAGCTAGTAGCAACTGTTGCCTCAGGGGAAGTAATATAGCATTGGACAAATAAGTCATAGATCATTTATGAGTTTCAAATTAGACTTGTTATACATTCATAGTAAAAAGCTCTGGAGCTACCATTCTTTGCAGAAGTCTGACGTTTTGAAAAATAAAAATATTTGTTGATCTCAAATTTGAGAGGTAGGATGACTTGGACTATAAAATACCTAGTGGACCCAAGTGTTTTTTTCCTGCCACGCAATTGATCCTTGATGGCAAACGGCAAGCGGAAGGTTGGCTGCCACTTACTGGTGGCTCTACTGTAATCACTACCGAGTGCTCCAAAAGATCCCTGTCTGATCTTTGACTGCTCCTGGGGTCAAAACCCTTCTTAGAAAACTGCTAAGTGACGAGTTAATGGGTGCAGGAAATCAACATGGCACATGGATACATATGTAACAAACCAGCACATTGTGCACATGTACCCTAAAACCTAAAGTATAATAATAATAATAATAAAAAGAAAATGATAAAACACCTTAGGTTTGTTCAGGACTTTTAGAGCAGCAGAGTCTGTGCTGAATTTGTGGTTGGGAATCTCCCTAGTGTCAACCTTGGAAAGAGTCCCTGGCTCTGTGAAATGGTCTCAGTAGTGTGGAAATGATTCATGGTATATTTAGGAAGAGGGATCTGAGACTCTCCTAGTTACCTGGTTTCCTCAGCCTCGCTGAGCTTCCACACCATCTTCTCAGTTTCCTTTCTCTTCTAAGGGTGAGGACCAGCAAGGGGGCCCTGCCTTCTCTCCTTGTTATTGTAGTGCTTTGCCTTTTGTCTTTGGGCAAATATGTTTGCCTGATCACTTTTGTGTTCTTTGGGGCCTCAAAAGTGTTCTAGATAGCAAGTAATACGTAAGTGTAAATTGTTTTGGAATCTTTTTGAGTGCTGTTAAACTCCTTTAATAAATCAGATGGGTTTTGTTTATAAGAGTAAAAGTTTGGAGTTGAAATGCACAGATCTTTCCACATTGCCCATTTTGCTCTATCATTAAAACATAGGTGCTCAGTAAGTTCTATTTTGAAATAAAGGCTAGAATTTGGGGAAAAAAAGAGAAAATAATATCATATAATTAAAGACCGGTTTTGCTAAGCATTTAATATGTGACTTTACGGCCCTATGTTTGAGAAAATATAGGGTAGCATTATATCTATCATATCACTTTTTATAGAATGTTTTACAAACATCTTGACCGTCTTCACAATCACTTGAATATTGTATTCATTTTTCCTTTGAGAATGGATGAAATAGCTAATGAAATTGTTATTGGCTACAATCTTTTCAAGTTCTCTTTTCCAATGCAATACAACTGACTTTTATAATTTTCATTATATTTAGTTCCACAAAACCAGCTTTTTCAAAAAAAAAAGTGTCTTGTGTGTGTGTGTGTGTGTGTAAAGCTTCTAAAACATTTATAAATAAGAGTTACTAAAAAATAGAAAGAAAATTCTGAAAAATGAAAGTAAATTGAGTTTGGAGTAGGAGAGCTCATCTTAATGAAAAGAATGTAGGAATTAAAAGTGGAAATTTGGAAGTCACGTGGTGTTAGATTCAGCTCAGCTTTGCCAGGTTTTAGCTGTGTGAACTTGATTAAGTTAAGAAACTTCTTGAAGTTTCAATTCCTCTTCTTTGAAAGAAGGATGTAAGAATAACAGTGAGGATCAATTGAGGTAATGCATAAAAAGTGCTAGCATAGGCCCTGGCTTAACACGAATACTTAATAAACGGTAAGCGAAACATTCATGAGGGCAAGAACTCAGTTTTCATAATTGTTATTTCCCCAATGACTAGAACTGTGTTTCCCATATATATTTAGCACTCAACTATTTATCAGAGAAATAAATTTCAATATCATTATTGTAACGTTCAAAGTAGACTAGAAATTTGCATAAATATACACATAATTGAATAAAACAATTATGTTAGTTATGAAACTAAATATAAAGCAGAGAATCAGCAAGAAGAAGAGTAATAAAACAGATTTCTAATGAAGGAAAACATTTTCATGATTAGGAGAAATTTACTGTATCAAGGATTATAATTATTAAAATAATATCATTAAAAAGTTGGTATTATGGAATAATTATGTTGGCAAGTAATATAAATTTTCTCCTTTTAAATTTAACTTCATTAAATTTATTTATTTATTTTGAGACAGAGTCTCGCTCTGTCACCCAGACTAGAGTGCGGTGGCATGATCTTGGCTCACTGCAACCTCTGCCCACTGGATTCAAGCAATTCTCCTGCCTCAGCTGCCCTGAGTATCTGGGCTCACAGGTGTATGCCACCACGCTCAGTTAATTTTTGTATTTTTAGTAGAGATGGGGTTTTGCCACATTGGCCAGGCTGGCCTCAAACTCCTGACCTCAAGTGATCCACCCACCTTAGCCACCCAAAGTGCTGGGATTACAGGCGTGAGCCATAGCACCTGGCCATAACATTTCTAATAAATTAATTTTTACTTTTATGTAAGGGCAAAGTGATAATCTCTCTGCCCATTATAAAAATTTAGTTGATTACAGTTACAGTATTATTATAAATAAATATGAACTATGGCTCTGGTGAGCATTCCACAAAACTGTTATTACATTTTCAACTTAATTTTTTACAAATGCTGATAAGATGAAAAGATTTAAAAAGAGATAAATTCAAAAAGAAATACTTTAAATACTTTATAAGAGTACACATAGCATACATTCAAATAGATAATGCTTTGTAAATATGGCCACAGATGTAACAGCTTCTAGAAGAGATTCTTCACAAATATTACTAATGAAAAATACATCTAAAATAATATAAAAAGATCTTTCACACTTATAACTAAATATGTCTACTGTACTAGACAGACTATGAGACTTTAAATAACTCACATTCAGCCTTTTGATTTGACATTTGACTGTGATTCCTTTTCACAGAGACTCAGGAGTTAGCATCTTAGACAAAGGCAATCTTAGACTAGACTTATGAGTAATAATAAATGGCAAAAATCAAACAAGCAAGCATATGCCTACCCAGTGGGGATAATCTCTCTTTGATAGTGACAATACAGTTCAGTCACGTCCTTTGGTTGAGAGTTTTAAATATAATACCTAGACAGAGAGCCACAGAAGTATGGCAATAGAATCAGTACCGGGAATAGGAGGAGGAAGACAGAGTGGGAATACAGCAGGGTTGTGAAGATGGAGGTAACACCAGAAAAGGGATGTCAGTTTGATACCTGAATTGAGGTATTAGTAAAGCTTCCATGTGTGATTTCTGAAAAAAAAATCTTTGCTTCCTTATTTTCCAGTACACACTCTCTAAAATAAATTTCCATCGTGAAATATAACTTGAGGTTGCTTCTATTGCTTGTAATTTGAACTAACCTATGCTATTTTTGTCTTCAGAAATGTTTTAAGAATTTAAACCACTGGTTTCACTCTGAAATCAGAATAATTAAAAGATCTCTTCCACCACAAAAAACAGTACCAGAGATGTAATAAACCATAGTTATTCCACAGCATGCTGCTGCTCAGTAGTTGTAGGGATTTTGTAAAATCTTATACAACTTAAAGTTTTCTGTAACAGTTTTATTAAAAATGGATATTAGTGATACAATTGACTCTGGAACAACATTGGTTTAAACTGCATGAGTCCATTTATACATAGATTTTTTTTCTATAACTATATTGGAAAAATTTTTGAGGATTTGCAACAATTTGAAAGCACTCCTAGGTGAACTGCATAGCCTAGAAATGTCAAAAAAAATTAAGAAAAATGTATGTATGTCTGAATGTGTAAAATATATATAGGTACTAGTCTATTTTGTTATTTATTATAATAAAACATCCACAAATCTATTATGAAAGGTTAAAATTTATCAAAATGAATGCACATAAACACAGACCTTACATGGTGTCATTCACAGTAGAAGCAAATGTAAACAAGTGTAAGAATTTAATATTAAATCATAACAGCATAAAATTAACTGTAGTATGTAATGCACTACTGCTATAATTTCATAGCTGTCTCCTGTCGCTATTGCAGTGAGCTCAAATGTTGCGAGTATCTCTCAAAATTCTGTGACGCTAATTATCTCCATGTGAGCAGTTCTCTTTAGTAAATTGCATATTGCGGTAAAAAGAAATCCCTCATGGTTCCCCTGTATTTTTCATTGTGTTTAGTGAAATACAGTATCCTTGAATAACATCATGAGATGCATACAAGGAACAAGTGATGCTGAAAGTGCTCCCAAGAAACAGAAAAGTCATGATATTACAAGAAAAACTTGAATTGTTTGATATGTACTATAGTTCGAGATCTCCAGCTGTGCTTGCTCAGCATTTCAAGATAAATGAACACGGTGTAAAGACCATTGTGAGGAAAAAAAAAAGGAAAATTGTGAAGTCATGGCTGCAGTTATGCCAGCAAGTGTGAGAATCTTGTGCTTCTTGCACAGTATCTTTGTATCTCCTATTTAAAATGCAGCTTTTATGTGGGTACAGGATTGTTATGAGAGGCATATCTATACACTCTAATATGATTTGAGAAAAAGTGAAATTATTATATGACAACTTAAGGTAAAAGGAAGGTGAAGGATCTAAAGCTGGAGAAGTCAACTCCAGCAAAGCATGATCTGATAATTTTAGAAAGTGCTTTGGCTTAAAAATGTCAAGATAACAGGAGAAGCAGCTTCAGCCAACCAAGAAGCAGCACGCAAGTTCCCAGACGCCACTGAGAAAATCATGGAAGAGAAAGAACATCTGCCTGAACAGGTTTTTAATGCAGACAACAGTGCCTTATTCTGGAAAAGCAAAATCCCACAAAGAACATTTATTAGTTGAAAAGAGATAAATGCTTCTGAACTAGTGTCAGACAATGAAGAAGAAGATGTAGAAGAAGTGGTACCAGAAAACAAATTGACAGACAATCTAGCAGAAGCGTTCTGATTATTTGTGACTGCTTATGACTTCTTTTATGACATGGACCCTTCTATGGGCACTGAAACAAAATCAAATGGTGGAAGAATGATTATACAGTATAGAAACATTTTTAGAGAAATGAAGAAGCACAAAAGGAGTCAGACAGAAATTAGGCTGTATTTCCATAGAGTTACACATAGCATACGTGCTTCTCCTGTCCCCTCTTTTACTTCTTCCACCCTCTGCCTCTGCCACCCCTGAGACACCACGACCAACCTTTCCTCTTCCTCCTTCTTCTCAGCCTAGTCAATGTGAAAAGGATAATATGAAGCCCTTTATGATGATCCACTTCCACTTAATGAACAGTACATTTATTTTTTCTTCTTTATGATTTTCTTCATAACATTTTGCTTTCTCTGACTCACTTTTTGGCAAGAATATAGTATATAATGCACATAACATACAAAATATGTATTGATTGATTTTTTGTTATTGATAAGGCTTCCAGTCAACTATCAGTAATTAAGTTTTTGAAAATTCAAAAATTATATGCAGATGTTTTTTGACTGTGTGTAGCAGTAGGGGTGGGGTTGGTGCCCCTAACCTGTGTATCAGGGGTCAACTGTATTTGAAAGGAGCCAGATAGGCAATTTTGTTTTTTCTCCTTTATATCCAGTATTTTAATAATTAGAATAGTTTTGTTACATAAGATCTCTAGATACTTTCAACTTATTTTAGTCTCTACACTAATAGACTAGATCTTTTCTTTAATCTTCATTCCTACATGCTGTTTTAAGCCAAGTGTTAGTGTTAATGTTAGCAATATCTGAATTAAGATATCAAATAGTAGTAGCTGTTTTTTTAAATACATCTGTGTTTACATCTCTTCTGGGTTATATTTTCATAATGATATAACTAGGGAACTGGAGAAATGCATTTTCTCTTTATAGACCAAACAATGGCAATTTACCTGGACCTGGAAAGGACTTCTTACCAGTTGTGCAAATGTAAAGCAATTAGGAAAACATTTTCCTAGAGAATGGTTTAGTGATTTATTTGTGGGGCAACAAAAGCACTACTACTCTCTATACTTCTGGATTAACACTGGTATTATAAACAGTATTATAATAAATAAAAATAAAAATAAATGAACAGTGATAGTGAAACAGGGTATTTCCCTGACCCCTTTGTGGGCAGGAACTGGAGTACAGGAGCCCGGGAGTCAGTTGGCCTCTCCAGCGAGTGGGTAAAGGAGCCAGGCAAGTGCTTTTGGGCACCGGCAGGAGTAAACTCCATACCAGCCCTGGGGCAGCATCTAGGGTGTGGTGCCAGTGACCTTTGAAGCCCCAGAGGAAATGTTACAGTGCTGTTTTAGCTCGACCATCCATGGGCAGCTTGAGTGTTGACAGCTCAGTGGGCCCTCTGCCTTTTCATGTGAGGCAGCTGCCTTCCACCAGTTAGGGTAAAGGGTCAGTGTGACAGCCGTTTGCATCTGCACTCATGGCACCCAAGCTCTTGTCCGGTGTCCAGGAGAAATGAGGTCACACAAACGAATTGGAGGATGGTAAATGTGAAGGATTTTATCAGTAATGGAAGTGGCTTTCAGTGGGAAGGGGAGCTGGAAAGGGGATAGAGCCAGAAGATAATCTGCCCTTGAAATCTGGCTGTCTCTGGCTGGATTGTTCTCTGAAGTTACGCTGTCAACCTGTCCCTCTGAAGTTAAGCCACTTCTCTCCAATGTCCAACCATAGTCTCTGATGTCTGGCTACTTCTCCTCTCTCTCCCAGTTTAGCCTGGGATTTTTATACACACAGGACTGGGGGCAGGCGGGTCATGTTGGTTTTAGAAAAGGCAACATTTGAGTCATGAGGGATGTAAGTTCTCACTTTGAGCCACAGTTCCAAGCTTTTCAGCTTGAGGGTGGGCCCCTCGCCAGGGACTCTCCCTCTTTTGCACAGAATTTCCCTGCCTCCTGTCCCTATCAATATTATAAATAGTGGTGTTATAGAGAGGACTATTTATAAACAATAGAAACTTATACCTCACAGTTCTGTAGACAGGGAAACCCAGATCAGAACACCAAGTTCCTGAAGCTTCAGTGTCTGGCGAGTGCCAATTCCTCCTAGATGGTTCTTTCTCCAAAGTCCTCACATAGCAGGAGGGATAGAACGGGCAAACAGCTTCCTTACACCTCTTTTATGGATCACAAATTCCACTGAAGAGGGGAGAGCACTCCTAAAGGCCCCACCTCGTAATACAATCACATTGGTGATTACATGTCAACATATGAAATTTGTGGGACACCAACGCTCACACCACAGCAGAGGAAACAGAGACCTTCACTACCGTGTATGACTGTAATGATCTATTTACATAGTGAGAAGGGTTGGCGCGGTGGAGCTGAGGTTATAAGCCATTGGGCACAACCACACTAGCACTATAGTAATTTTTAAAAACTATACGTTAGCATACAAGTGAGATTTGAAGGAGCTGGGTTTTTTGAACCCCAACCCTAATCTCAGAGTAGTATCTAAGGACACAATGATTATTTCTGGACTTGTGTGGCTGGTGGGATAAGATTATGTGTGTCTCTGAGTTTTTACTATTATATCATCCTGCAATATGTTGATATTTAAGAAGACTAGCCTGGTGAACATGGTGAAACCCTGTCTCTACTAAAAATACAAAAATTAGCTGGGCGTGGTGGCACACACCTGTAAGCCCAGCTACTCAGGAGGCTGAGGAAGGAGAATTGCTTGAACCCAGGAGAAAGAGGCTGCAGTGAGCCAAGATCACGCCATTGCATTCCAGCCTGGGTGACAGAGAAAGACTCCGTATCGAAAAAAAGAACCTCATTCATACTACTTTTAAAATCAGATATTAAGAACATAAAATCTATATACAGCTGTATATAAAAGTTGAGGGGTCAAAATAATTGTTCATGGGTAGATTTAAAACCAATTCATAAGAATATCTTAATTGCTTTCCACACTATATCTAGAAGAATAACTTCATTAATTTTAATATCTTGTATATTTGTTTAAATATTTTTTGAATAAAGCTTAAGAGGATATCAACTTGCATAAATAAGTATCTGTCCCTCTCATCTAAATAAGATTAAACTTTCTAATTGAAAGTTACATACAATTTGGAGTGAAATGATCATTTAAATCATTTTAACTCTCTTAATAAAATCACTTTGATTTGTATACACAGTGCTTAGGATGATAATACACTGGAGGACAATATTATAAATGATAAACAGTTGTGCTACTTCGAGATAAGCAAATTTTATCCCATTTACTTCAACTGCAAAAATACATTGAGCCTAAACTGCATGTTGGTGCAGTTCTAGTTCTAGGCATTGTGTATAGAGTAGTGACCAAAAATAGTCTTTGACCCTGCAGAGTTCAAATCTAATTTGAATTCTTTGTAATCTTGTTCAAAATTATGTTTGAACTCCATAGGGTCAAAGACTGTTTTGCAGAAACAAAGGGGTAGAAAGTAACAAAAAATTTAATAATATCAGGTGATGATAAGTAGTCCAAAGACAGATAAATGTGTGTGGACATGGAATACAGCATTAATGCTATTGAATATTAGCTAGTTAAGGTCTTTCTTGTAATGTGACACATTTGAATAGGCACCTGAAGAAAGTGAGGGTGGAAATGGAAAGGGTCTGGGGCAAAAGTGAGTTGGTATAGTCCAAGTATAGCAAGAAGATCACTGGATATTTTGCAGTAATATTGTTGTGTTAGGACAGGAAGTGGAATCTGAGAGTTAGTCCAGATCAAAGCATATATTGCTATATCTAACTCTGTGTGAAATGGGAAGCCATTGAAAAATTTTGACTGGGCATGATGGCTCATGCCTGTAATATCAGCACTTTGGGAGGCCAAAGTAGATGGACCACATGAGGTCAGGGATTCAAGGCCAGCCTGGCCAACATGGTGAAACCAGGTCTCTGCCAAAAAAGACATAAATTAGCCAGGAGTGGTGGCTTATGCCTGTATTCCCAGCTTCTTGGGAGGCTGAGGTGGGAGGACAGCTTGAACCTAGGAGGTGGAGGTTGCAGTGAACTGTGATTGTGCCACTGCATTCCAGCCTGGGTAACAGAGAGAGACTCTGTTTCAAAGAAGGAATAAGTAAATAAAAGAAAGAAGAAGAAAAAAGAAAAGAAAAAGAAAAATTTTGACCAAATGATGACCATCTAGATTTAGCAAGTAAAAACACGGGATGCCTAATTAAATTAGAACTGAAACAGTGGATGATTTTTAGAAAATATTGTGTCCAAAATCTTGTATGGTCATATTTATGGTAAAATATTATTCATTATCTAAAATTCACATATACACATTATCTTGAATTTTAAAGAAATTATCTGTTGTGTTGTAAATAAACTTTATGGTGGGGCAGAAGCGAAGTGGGTTGAATCTATTTGAATGGATTCAAGTACATTTACTCTTTTTAATCTGAGGCTGTTCTATAAACTAGTTTCTAACATGGTAGAAACATGTAGGAAGATAGATGAATTTGAGTTCTTTCAGTACGAATCTATCTTGCACAGCTTTCTTCAGATATCAGTAAAGCCTCTTTGATGTGTATATAATTTATTTCATCACAAAAATAAAATCATTGATTTTACATAAATAAAGACATTTATTTTGAAAAAAATCAGGAAGAAGACAAAACAAGTTGAGCTGTAGAAAATTTAAACAATGGCTGGGCACAGTGGCTCACACCTGCAATCCCACATCTTTGGGAGATGGAGGTGGAAGCATCCCTGGAGCGCCAGAGTTCCAGACCAGCCTGGGCAACTAGCAAAGCCCTATGTTTACAAAAAAAAAAAAAAAAATTGGCCTGGAGTGGTGGTGCCTTCCTGTAGGTGCCTGACAGCTATTGGCAGTCTGAGGTGGGAGGATTGCTTGAGCCTGTGGGTCGAGGCTGCAGTGAGTCATGGTTCCTACACTCCAGTCTGGGTGACAGAGAGAGACCCTGTCTCAGAAAGAAAAAAAAAAATTGAACAATGCCATGAATAATTTTGACCTAATGTGCAAATTAGAATATTGTACCTACTAAGTCTATATTTCAAGTATACACAATACATTTACAAATGTTGATCTTATACTAGACCCCTATGCATATGTCAAAAACTTTTCAGAAGTGAAATCAATGTATGTTTTTACAAAACACAATTCAATTATACTCAATTAATGGCAAGCTGCAACTAAAATATCCCCATATGTTTACATATTAAGAAATATATGAGTGTATTAAGAAAATATTTTTAATGAATAAAAAATGTATATGATGTACTGTTTGAAAAAGATAAAACAACATTTTGAAGATATTTAAAAATTTAAATGTTACTTAGTAATAAAGTATCATCTCAGAAGTTTGCAAAATAAAGAGCAAAATGGGCTTAAAATGTAGACAGTAGAAAACTACACATTTAAGAGAACAGTAAATAAAAAATGCCCACACTGTTAAGAAATTCAACAAAGACAAAAAATGTTTCTTCAAAAAGAATAACACAACTGATAAAACAGTGGCTATTTGATGAAGAAAAACAAAGAAGAGAAAGAAACAAGGTATAAACATATAAATATCAGTAATAACAAAGAATGAGTGATGAACAATGGGGTAGATATTAAACACAATAAAAAAGGTGCTATAAATAATAGCAATATAGTTAAAAATATATATTAAATAGATAATTTTATAAAATTGATATTGGAAAAATTTAAATTAGTAGTCTATATTTTATAGAAATTGAATAAGTCATCAATGTATTTCTACAAACAAAACTGAAGGTCGTGGTGGCCTATTATTCTACCAAACAAAAAGGTAATACTTCCAATATTATAGAAACTTTTGTAGAGAATAGAAAAAGAAAGCTCAGCTTATTTTATGAGGCTGAAAAATTTGACACCAAAATCTGACAACGATAGTATGAGAAAGAAAATTTGCCAGCCACTTTTACATAGAACTATAGGCATAACAATTCTCATAAAAAAAACCTACAAACCCAATACAGACATATGCAAATAGAGAAATACAACCTGAGCAAACTGGATTTATTTCAGAAATATAAGTTTGCTTTCACATTAAAAATGAATAAATATAAGTCAATATCTCAACTGATTAAAGCGTAAAATATTGTGATCCCCTAGAAGCAGAAATAGTAATTGCAAAACTTCAGCATTCATTCATCATAAAAGTAATAACAATCTCATGGCCTTTAGCAAAGCAGATATAGAAGAGAACTTCCTTAACCTGACAAAGGCTGTCTAAAAGCAAAATATAACAATTAAAAATCTTGTAAGAGACCGTTTTGCTTTTTTCTTCAAAAATATAAATGATCTAAAAACAGACAACAAAAAAACCCTTCTGTAAGCTCCTATAATATGCCTACTCATCTTCTAGCATCTCTATTTTATTTAAATACTTTACCTTTTCTTCTATAGATGACTTCTCTGTGCTGTCATCTAATATATTTGTTCCCACCAATTTTTCCCTAAGAAATATGACTCGAGAGATTCTTCTCACTGATCAAAAATCCTTTTCTTTTTACTGGAGCATTCCTATCAGCATAAACATTTTATCTCATGTTAAAAACAAAACAAAATATGTCTATAAACCCAACTCACTTTTTATTAGAGGCAGTCTTCTATTTTCTGTATAATAGAGTGTGGAAGTACAGGTGATTGATTCAAAAGATTGTTTACTACGTCTGTTATTTTTCTGCTCTGTGTACAAATCTTTCCTTATTTTTGAACATTTGTGAGGTTAGTGAGGTTCATGAAAGAGTCCCATAAGTCATAAGCTCATTGTGTGATGCTATACTAAATATTGCTTCATCTACCTCATTTATTGTACTTCATCTTGAACAGTCTCCTCTGCTATGCATCTAAGTCATAGAAAATACAGTTGTTAAACTGGAGAACGTTTCTCAGCATTATATAACTGGATTTTTGAAAGGCCATTCTATACTTCCATCGTGTCCTCCTTATCTTTATATGTCTTACGTGCATAATTAAGTGAATACTGGATAGGTGTTTTAGCATTGCCACAACTCATTTAGAACATATCATTTATATCTAATTTATATCTATATATTTAGAACACATTATTTATATCTATATCTGTGTTTATACTTGTGTAACTAGAAGTCCTTGGAAGAATCAGAGAATTTCAAAGGGAAGCTTCGAATATATCACATTTTTTTTCTGCGTGTGCCATGGCAAAATTATTGTTTTCAAATTTAGGCACGGGCTGAAATTGGATAGAATGATTAAAGGGCAGTAAAAATGCAGGCATGTTGGATATGTGTGTACTAGAATGGCACCCTATGTATTACTGAAATTCGAGGGCTATCTGGATTTAAATTTGCTACTAAACATTAGCTACAGTAAAGAAAGTCATGACTTCTAAAATAAAAATGACTTCCAAATCTTGTTGATTTGTTTTATCGTATCATACTCGTGATGGCAGTGGCTGCTGACATCATGCTGGCTGCAGCAGGGAGGCACAACTAGGGCTGCACACTCTCAGGAGGGCAGGGCTACAGCTGCCCAAACAGCGGCTGTGGGTCTTAGCTTTTCTATGCTCTTGGGGGATCCGGGAACAGGCAGGATTTGCCTTCCCGGGTGCAGTTGCGGCAGCAGAATTCGGGGCTGCAGACCTGGGCCTCCTGCTCCGCGAAGCAGGCAGGAGCCAGAGACAAGCAGGAGTCCTGCCTCTTCTGAGTTGGTGTAGTGGAAGGTCCTCCTGCGTGCAGCTGCGGCTGCCCTCCCAGGCACAGGACCTGGGCATCTCTGTAGTCTGCACCCTCGGGTGCCCCAGGAAGGACTCCCCTGTTCCTGCCGGCTCAGGGGTGTCTTGTCTCACTGGCCTCTCTGCTCTGGAGGCCGCTCTGATCTCAGAGTGGGGTTGGAGCCAAGCCCCAGAGCTTCAGGGAGGGCCTGAAGGCTGGAGGCTGGACTGCCTGTCCTGCCAACCGGAGTGGGGACTTGTGGTGCCTCTACCGGCCGCCCATGGCTGCCCATGGACCAATCGGCACACACTTCCTCCCCTCTGAGTCCCAAAAAATTCCTGGGCTCAGCCAGAGCAGGGCAGAGGACGCCCAGAGGACGAAGAGGGCAGAGAGACGATGGGACAGGACGATCAGTTGCAGAGAGGTGTATCCTCTCCTCTGAGAGGTGCGAAGACCACCGGCCAGCAGAGAGGAACTACTCTCTCTGCTGAGAGCTTCAGAGACCTGCAGAGATGTCCGAATGGCTTGTCTGTGGAGAGGAGCCACCCTCTCCAGGGAGGCCCTGCTGAGATCTCAGCTGAACACTCGAAAGGGGTGACCTGCCTACAGAGAGGACTTACCCACTCCTCTGAGCTGCTCTAACACTAACTAAAACTCTTCTTCATCCTTCCCTTGTCTGCATACCTCATTCTTCCTGGATGCAGGGCCAGAATTCGGACAAAGGCGCAGTGGCCACAGAGGTTTCCAGCCAGAAAAATCAACACCCCAGAGTTCCCGTAATGTCCGCAACCCAAGCTCACTTCCGATTTCCATTCATGGCCTTTCTCTCCTCTGCCCTGAGCCCAGGCCGACTGGCTGCTATCAAGTTCACTGCCTAGGCTCTCCTACTGGCTGATTTCAGGTTGGTTCAGCTAATGTGAGTGTCTTAACTTGAATTCCTTGAAAATAGCCTTTGAGATGGAGAGTTGTTTGGGAATTAATGAATAATTCTCTCAAAAGATACACTTGGAAGGAAGTAAAGTAGGCAGTGTTACCAAAGGAGAAGCTGACCTGCAGTATGATTACATCTGAGGACACAGCCATCCTAAGGGGAACTCTGGAGCTCTGATGATCCTTCAGAATTGTTCCAGTTTGAATTGGTCCAATTGGAGGCAAGGGACAGACCTATGTAGCCCCACTTCATCCAATCATTGATTCTGCATCAGTAGTTAAATATTCCTAGCAGCAGGGGACTGCGTGCCTGGGTTTTTAAGAGATGATCAGTTAGAGCCCCATAAAATCCACTAAAGAGCAGAGGGTGGACAAAGACATAGGTCTGGTCTTTACTCTGTTCTCTCACAACTAAGTCACCTATCAGGGGCTGTTTTCCAACACAGCTATAGCTCAAGTAGGTAGCTCTTCCTTCATGGCCTCACCCCTTACTGGGCTGCTTGATACCTTCAGCCCTGGGAGACGTAATGGCTGACTGTTGTTGCTATTCTCGAGGTGCATCAACATTTTAGTTAGTTGGATTCATTATAGTGCTCTCACATTTCTGTAAATGTTATCTTAATTAGCCTCTTGAAACATCTGAATTTGATTATTCCTGATGAAACACTCATTGATACGATGGCTGAGCTATAAGACTCACATTGCTTTGTTTTTATTGAGTGTAAGATAACTTGCATTTCCTTATCAAAGAAGACATCTTAGGCCAGGAAATGATATTAATTAATTACCAGCTGTAACTAATATTCAGCTAACAGATTAAACCATTTGAGGGAGCACATTAAACGTAAGCCAGGCTGGAGACATCAGTGATTCTTGCTACATATGCTAAAGGCTAACCAAGGGTTTTTAACTTAGTTTTAGCAAGTGAGGTCTCTGTTCTGACATAGTCACTCTAGAGGCTTCTCAAGTCACTAAGAACAAAAGTCAAATTCCATGCTTACAAGGCTGTATACGGAATGTTCCTTATTTTAACTTTGACATGTTTTCCTATCATGTGTCCCTTTTTCTCTCCAGTATAGCTGCACTGGCCTAGCTCATGCTTAGCCGAGCACTCTCCAAATTCAGATTTTAAATACTGTGGCTTCTACCTGGACTGCTGTTCCCCCAGATAGCATTGTGACTTGTTCTTTTACTTTTTTAAATCATCTATGAGAGATCTTCTCTGACCACCTGCCCAAAACATTACCCCCGATCCCTTACTCCAGCAGAAGCCCCCAAATCCCGATTTACCTGCTGATATTGTTTCCTCACAGGAATCTTCAATTATTGTAGGTCTACTTATTTGTTTATTGTCTACTCTTGCCATGGGATATAAGCTCTATGAGCATAGGTTCTGTGAACACTGTTAAAGCCTGTTCAATAGTGTTTATTCCACTACCTGGCATGTGGTTGCAACTGGATAAATACTTGCTAACTGAGTAAGTGAATAAATGAATGGGGAAGAATTACATTCAGATGAACCCAACAGAAATGAAAATATTTCTCCATAATTTCTAGAAAAGAAAATATTTTGCAGTCTGAGACGTCCTTTCTTAGAGGCCCAACTTAGTCCTACAAAATTCAACGGAAGATAATTTTTTCAAAATGGTAGCTAGCCTGAGACTTGTGTTCTTGTACCAGTTGCATGAAGGACAAAATTAAAAAGAATCAATACAAAGAGGAGAGGAATAAATTCAAAAGAAGACAACATCCTCAGAGGAGAGGCCAAGATATTGCTTGTCCCAATTCAAATGTATTTATAATCCCTTATCTTATCCTATTAGCATTTCCAGCACAGTATACTGTTTCCTTGGCTCATTTTCAAGGTTTATGTTTTCTGCTTCGAAACAGTGGTACTAAAAGGTGTTGAAGGAGGGGAACAGGAATAACGGGTGACTGAGCTGCCCCAGCAGCAGCAGGTCTGAATCCCGGGTAGTTAATTAAATCATAGACTTTTAAATCTCACTTTCAAGGACTCAGAATCTGAGAATCTGTACATTTGTTAAAAATCAGATGTTTCAGATAATATAATGTAAATATTCATATTCAATATAATCTATTTGAAATGTGATCATTCCTCTAAATAAGCTAAGCAATTGGCTGTTAATATTTCAAAGGGCAAAATGTAATAATAAACTAACTGGAAGTTTGTCTTCTCTTTCTAATCATCTTAGGTACATAATTTCTTATTTTGATTAATACAAAGTTGAAGATTTAAGCAATCTCTTAAATTGTATTTGCAAAAATCTGCATTTGAAAGAAAACACAAGTGTTTAGAGAAAGGAAAAGGTCAGCTGTACCTTATATATGATCAACTCAGATTGATATATAAATTATAATTAATTCTCATAGCAAGGTGAAACTTTTTAAATCCTCTGAACACTCATGCATTTCTCCCTAATTTTCCAACAATGTTTATAAGAAGAAAGTGCGTAGAAGATATTAACGATTTGAATTTTACCATTTTACATATTATTATCATTTGGCTTATCTGCAATTATGAAGTGCTGTACTTCTTGGCAGTGTATGCTAATCCCTAGTCTAACTGTGCTTCCATTCTTACTAGTGGAGGAATTCCATGGGAAAGTGGTTTTTTTTTTTTCTGGGAAAAAGTGACTGGCAAGGAACTTCATGATGCTCATTTATTCTTTTCCTAATATTAGGTTGATACAAAATTAATTGTGATTTTTGCCATTACTTATAATGGCAAAGGCTGCAATTACATGGCAAAAATCACAACTAATTTCGCACCAACCTAATATTTATCGAGCACACTTGATATAATAGACTGTATACTATGTTCTGACACTATGAAGAAGTAGGATAGACAGTTCTTGACTTTAAGGATTCAGTATTCATACAAAGTCCTCTCAAAATGGACCTCAGAGAAGGTGACTATAAATATAAAAAGCTTTGCAATTTTTCCCATAAAGTATAGTAATGTCAAAATCTCAATATAGATTTAGGATCTTGATAGAGTAAAAGGTACATTTCCAGAAATCTCAAGAGCCTCACTGGCCTTTCAGAATCATCAGTATGTTATGGCTCAAACACCTTTGTAGTCTTGGAAAACGTAGTTAATACTTTTGGTCTTCATTACACTTGTCCTCAAAAACTCATTACAAGATGTCTAAGAATCTTAACTAATGTCAATAATTTAATTAAAGAAATTATTTTAAGTCTTAAATGCCAAATAATTAAGGTAGTACATATATAGAGTCAATAATATAGAAGTATATAGATTCTTTTATCTAAAAAACTGATGTATTTGATATGACATGATTTATGACAGCAAATTTAGGCTAAATGCAGCTTTATAGTATTTAAAAATCAAATTTCTGACATTTATAGATATGTTTTCTAAATATTACTCATTTAATTCAGCAAATAGCTTTGTTAACAAAAATGGGGCTTTCTTTCCCTAGTATTTTTTCTTCATACCAAGTTGGAAATGTTACCTTGAGGGTACATTGATTAGTTATGCATGTTTTAAGTATAAAATGCTCTGGGAATTAAAATGAAGAGCTAACTAATTTACGTAATAGTTTCTCCATCTCTAGCCCCACATCATCTGTCTTCAAAAATTCTACTTTCATTGGATACTTCTTGAAGAATTACTAAAATATGTCCATTAAAATATAATTATTAATGATATCAGTAAAGAATATAATTTTACTAGTTACCTTCAGAATATTATGCCAAATAAAAATTATTTGGTGCAGATTTCCAATTTGCATCACAGGCTTCACCAGTCTACGCACATATGTATTGTCACATCAACATGAATGCCTGGATCTTTGCAAGGTACTTTCTTCCAAACTCCTGTGTGATGAGATGTTACTGTACTGCTGATAATGACTGGAGGTATTAATCACCCAAGTCCAAGGCTCACCATTCTTTCTGACATATATGGAAAGGTTACCTTCTTCGTGTATTCATCTTTTTTAAGATGATATTTTATATCAATGTCTTGGACCACTAGTAATAAGATTATTTTTATGATAGTATCCAGACCTGAGTGATAGTTTTTTTCAGCAGAATCACTTTATTTAGACTGTTAGTGCTAGTAATTGGACAACTAAGAATGTGCAAGCCTTCCCAATCAGAGCCTCATACTGAAGCTTGATCCACTGTTAGCTCATCCTCTGAGCCTATTCCTGAGTACGTCTCCACACCGAATGTCTTGCTGATTAGGATCATTTTGCTTTCAGGACTAATATTAGTCCAGTTGGACTGCTAGAACACAATACCTCAGACTGGGTGGCTTAAACAATGGAAATTAATGCTTTCACCATTCTAGAGGTTGGAAGTCCAAGATTAATGTGCCAGCAGGGTAGGTTTCTTGTGAGGCCTTTCTCTTCGGATTGCGGACAGCTGCTTTCTCATTGTGTCCTCATATAACCTTTTCTCTATTGTCATCAATCTCACTCTCCCACTTCTCCCTCTAGTTTTGTTAGAAGTAATCATGTGCAGATGTGTATGTATACTTAACTAGACAACAATTAGGTTCAAGTTCTTACCACTGGATTTCAAGGGCATATGCAAAATGAGGTGTATGATTGCACACCTGTTTAATACTTCTTGAGTATTATTGATGGTTATACAGACTTTTCAGTCCAGTGTGGACAGAAAGCATCTCAGTGTGTGTTTTCCAATTCTATATGCTTGCTTTAGTCACCAAAAATAATACAAAAATTGAATTATGTTTACTACTCTTGAGCAAAAGAACAAATCACTCTTTAGTCACTCTAATAGTTCTTCAACAGAAAACCCCAATTTCCTTTCCTTTATAAGGGTATATTCCATTCATAAGGGCTCTGTCCTAATGAACCAGTCACCACCCAAAGGCCATACCCTGCCAGTGCTATCACATTGATTACTAGGCTTCAATACATAAATTTTAGGGCACAAAGCCTTTATGTGTGAAGGGCAAATATATTCTTTATTGTCTGAATGCTTTCATTCAGACCATAGCAAATACATTCCAAAAACTATGCTCAATGGTATTTCATTTTTCTTATGTAATATGTTTTCTTCTTTGGATGAAAGGGCCATGCTGAAACATATGACAAGTGATTCAAAGATATGGGTTTTGTTCCAAAATATTGGAGGGAAAATGCTAGGATTAATGTAATACGTTTTCTCCTTTGGAAGAAAGTGCCATGCTGAAACATATGACAAGAGATTCAAAGATATAGGGTTTTGCTCCAAAATATTGTATATAAGAAGGGAAAATGCTAGTAGTAGAATAAAAAGAAGACGATGATTGAGATTAGGGTCATTGTGTGTGTGTTGGGGGTGTGGAGTGGGTGGGCTGGAAGGGCACAGAAATAGGTTTCAAGCCATAGTTCAGTAACTATTACAATGTTTAAGAATAAAATCCTATTAAAAAAAGACAAAAAAAATCAGCCATGAGAATATACTTGGCATGTCTCAGAAACAGAAAGGAGGTTGAAAGCAGAATAAGAAAGCAGAGAATGACGGTGGAGAAAAAAATGTAACTTCATATACTAGGGTTTTCCTAAGGTTTCTGAAGCAGTTGGCCCTCGTGGCTTTGAGCTGTGAATGTTTAAAGGCATATTCCAATGTCAGAAGATTTAGCTTTGATATTATGTGTGATCTCTTCATTCCACTTACGGGGTAAAGTATGACAGCTTCTCTTGTAGTCTTTGTGAAGCACTCAGCATGGGGTCTTAAAGCAGCATTTAACCTATATCTTTAGATCCTTAAGACTCTTAGTTCTCTAGACTGTAAGTTTCTGAAGAGCATGTCTATATCTAGTTGGGTATAGTGTTGAATGAAGGAACTAACTGAAAAAAAAATGTACAATGTGGGGAAACTAAAGTTATATATCCACTGTATTCTTCTTATGCTTTAGTTGACATTTTGAACAAATTAATCATTGTTTTCTAGATTTATACAATGTTAATTTTCCATACTCTTTTTAGAAGTTTTCTATTCTGCTTTATCTTTTAAATAATCTTATTTGCAGGAATCACATTCAGTTAACTGACTTTTTCCCCACCCTATGATCTTTTTGTATGGTGAAACTCCCCAAGAAATTTTCTTCGTTTCTACACACTCTGTGAGTTTGAAACTCAGTGGTTAGAAACAAAGGAAAGTGACTATGTGATTTCTCCATCTGACTAGGAATAGCTAATTTTGTATTTTACTGCACCTTAGAAATCGGTCAAGTGGGCACCTATCCTATTTTACGACCAGCAAAATATCTTCCTCTTACTTTTTCCTAACTTTTTCAGAGCATAGGCTCGTCTGCATCCACCTCGACTGTCAACAGGTAATGTGTCCTTGCAAAGGACTCTAGAAAACTTGTCCTGATACTCTAAATTATCCCACAACAGTTGCTGGCCAGACATATATCTTTTTTCAGATGAATCTGACTCTTTTTAACAATCATCAGCTGAAAAAAATAAAATTCAAAGTTTCAGTAGAAAAAGAAAAGTATGTGCAATGACCTCAAGTGGAGAATGATTGCTCTCTGTTCATGACACATCAAAAAGGCAGACTGAGATACAGGGAGAATGGTAGAAAGTCAAAACAGACAGATAGGCATTGAAGTAGGCTTGTCATCTAGAATATGATAAGAACAGCTTTAACACTACAAAATACGAAATGGATCTGTTAAACCCAATCTTAGGAAGACTTTGGAAAGATATTTTCCCCTCTAAGTCACAGAGGGGAAAGAAACATAACTGTCTATATTTTGGATAACTAAAAATAAGCCTATAGATTATATATAATCTATATAATTCATCTATATGATTAATTGGTGGCCTATAAATTAATCTATGTGTAATTTATCTCTCTCAAAAGAACCAGAAGGAGAATAGGAGCTTGAGAATTAGAAAAGAGTAGCTGCCTCATTCTCATTTTTTCCTAGTCCTCAAATCTTTCAATTGTGTTTTGCAAATATCTTAATACCCCTTAATTATTCCCTATTCTCATTTTACATTGAGTGGATTTCTGTCCCTTGGAAGCAAATGAAATTTACTTTGTAATTTTACATTTTTTATGATTTTTTCCAGTGTATTATGAGCTTATTTCAGCATTTTTGAAAGTCTGCTTGTAAGGACTACTAATCTTATTAGATGAGATAAAAATATTTTGGTGTTATAATAAAGTTAACATGGAAAAACGAACATAAATTTTTTTTTGTTGTTGGAGATTGATAACGCAAAGTCTTTAGTGAGAATTGAGAGCACACAGTAAAGAAACCTGTTGAATTTGTTTAACTCAGTGTTTCTCAAATATATTTGATCATGGAAGCCTTTAGTGAGCCTATGGTAATGATGGTAGATTTGCTTAGTTATGTCCTCAATGGCTAATCACTACAACAATCTTCTCTATTGGCAGAGCTTTGTCTTCCACAGCAGGGTCTAAATACCCAAACAATCTTTTCCCCAGACTCACATTCAGCTAGCCACGTGGCCCAGTTCTAACAACAACAACAAAAAAGGGCTCTTGAAAAAGGAAATATGAAGAGGGCCCCTTTGCTACAGAGACTCCTGGTTTTGGTCATTGTTGTGAAGCTTTAAGCATCTGCCTCCACCTTGTGACCAAGAGGCAAAACTTGCTGATGCCCTGCGATAGCAGAGTGGAAGGGAGGAACTAGCAACTTTGATGCTATTCAAGGGCTAAACCAAAAGCTACCCTTCAACTTATTTTTCCTAGGAAAGTATCAACTTCTTTGATTTAATCAATTTTATCTGGACATTATGTTACCCAGTTAAATGCATGTAAAACAAATAGCATTTGAGGATGCTGTTGTGAGGTTCAGAGTACACGGCAGAGATTTTTGGTTTGAAGTAAATACAGCAAAGCCACAAAAACTCTTAGGGATGTTGATATTTCTCTTGCACAAATGCCATTTCAATTGTGAAATTGAAGAATAGAGAATATTTGGCAATATCCCTCTATTATTTATACATAAAGTACAGTATTAAAACAACTGGCATGATTTTCACTTTCACTAGAAAGTTGTTTATAATTGCCTTTGAACAGTTAAAACTAAAAATATCTTCACATTTTGATTTACCCTTGGTCTACCTCATGGATACTTTCACATTTTAATATTATCATATGATAATATGATTAATATTTGAAAACTATCATATTTAGGAAGGTATTAAAATCTTCCAATATGAAAACTGCTATTTTAATTTCAACATATTTTAAAAGCTGGTATAAAAAATGTAGCTATACAGATGGTATCTTAAAATAAAAAAAATTAACTCCAAACTTTATTGGCTGAGACATTTAAAATACTTTTCCAAAAGGGTAAAACAAATTATTATTAGCCAAACTCAATACATACAGCGTTTTCTACCTCAAACTTTTGTGAAAAATGAAAAATAATTTTTTTCTCTGACTAGTTATTTAAAATGGCCTACACATAACTCCTTTTAGGCAACAATTTTAACTTCCAGAGCCAATTGTTTTTTCTGCCAGTTACTATAATTGGTAACAGTCTCATCTAATTTTAATGATTTTTATACAGCTATTGCCTATACCATATATTTAAATCAGTAAAATGTTTTAAAAATTGGAAAATAATGAATTTTAGGTTATATATTTATTAATTTAAACACAGCTGTTTTGAGGAAAATACACACTTTTTTGTTCCTTTGTTACTATTGTTCCAGATCAATAATCAAGTTTATTTGAAATATTTTTCTTCATACAAAGTTTTATTCGATATCAATGTTAATAGTCTCAAACATTTGACTAACTTTACTTACATGTTTTTACTGTCCTCTTGATTTTTGAAGTGACAGACTTTTCATTTTAACTTGGATTGGATTATAATGAAATATAATTTCTGATGTCTCTGCTAACTATTGCAGGGAACACTATTTCTTGAGAATGTCTGCTTTTATTTTGGAAAATCCTATATACCCTGATGAGAAATTTTAAAGCTTTCTATGTTTTCACTGCATAAGTTAACATTCAGATTTATTTATTGGCATATTACCGAGTTTAAAATATTAAATATAAAGCCAATATTATTACAAATCTTTGACATAGCCAAATCTGAAGATCTAAGTACTATCTTAATAATTAAATCATAAACCATATGAGAGAAAAAAAGGAAGATATTAATTTATTGCCCCATTTTGTCATTCCACAGGATCTGCAAAATGAGTCCTGTACACTAAATATGACTTTGTATGTGTGTGGCATTGTTATTATTCTAGTTTAAGCTTGCATTTTTTTCTTGTTTAAAATTATTTCCTACTTTTAGGTTACTTTGCCTTATATGATTACTCTGTCTCCAGTTTTTTTCTCCCTTAATTAATCCTATTATATTGCTCCTAAACACTAGCTTACCTTATCAGATCTTGATATTGCTGCTAATCATCTGTTGAGTCTTTTTCTATTCTTACTGTGGCCACTCATCCAATATTCAGGCACTAGTATCTATACTTTTTCCCAAAAGGCTATGTGTATACATGTGTCGGTGTCTTTGTAGACACTCTATCCTCTGCATGCATAGGCTCCTTCAAATTTAGAAAGAAATAAAGCTCGTTGAGATACTATGAAAATCATAATACCCACCTAATTTACATATGCCGGAATTAAAAAATGTTCTCTCTACCTACATATATATATAATATATGTATATATAATATATACAGCGTTTTCTACCTCAAACTTTCGTGAAAAATGAAAATTAATTTTTTTCTCTGACTAGTTATTTAAAATGGCCTATACATAACTCCTTTTTGGCCACATTTTTAACTTCCAGAGCCAATTATATATAATATATATATAACATATATTATATATATATGTTCTCTCTACCTACATATATATAAAATATATATAAATATATAATATATAATATATATAAATATATATAATATATAAATATATATATTTTTATATATATATAAATATTCTGGTACTATTTTCTTAGAAATATTTTTTTTTGGCTGGGTGCGGTGGCTCTGTCTCATGCCTGTAATCCCAGCACTTTGGGAGGCCGAGGTAGGTGGATCACAGGAGTTCAAGACAAGCCTGGCCAAGATGGAGAAACCCCGTCTCTACTAAAAATACAAAAATTAGCTGGATGTGGTGGCAGGTGCCTGTAATCATAGCTACTCGGGAGGCTGAGGCAGGGAATTTCTTGAACCTGGGAGACAGAGGTTGCAGTGAGCTGAGATCATGCCACTGCACTCCAGCCTGGGTAACAGAGTGAGACTCCATCTCAAAAAAATATATTTTTTTTCTTCTTTAATCTAACGACTGCTTATTTTTACTCCAGGAAAGTAACACAAATGTTCACTTCACATACAGAAACCATACACAAAGTAATGAAATAAATATAATTAAGTAAGCAGTTAATTTAAGAATATGATTACCCATTCATATTCATGATTACCCATTCGTGATTACCTATTCATAAAAACATCAACAAAACTATTCTTAATATATATATCTAAAACAATGTGGTTTTGATGCTCCTTCAATTTCTTCATACTTGGGAGTCATTGGAACTCTTACCAGATCTTGCCAAGGGATGTATGTCTCTCTTTTCAACTTCTCTGCTTTGCATTCTTCTAGGACCTCCATTATGCATCATACTTAGATTCTGTACCCTATAGCAGCCTGCACCCCACTCCACTTTGAGCCCCACAGGGTACCCTTGATCTGACAAGTTACTTTCCTTTTTTAGGGCAGATATATTACATAAAAACAATTATTAAGGCCTCTCTGTAATGAATAAGGTTTAAACGTTAAAGTTAAGGAACATTGATCAATCAGTTGTGATTTCTTCAGCTTAATGTATTTCTATTTGCTCACACACTTGTTCATGTAGTCGCATCACTTCAATTACCAGAAAACATTTACCTTATGTCCTCTACTATTGGGCTTCAAAGTCTAATTTCTTGTCACACAATTCCTCCATCCTAGTGGAAGAAGTTCACATTAAAAAAAGAAAAAATCAACACTAGTGCTTATGTTACTTTTTAGCCATCTTTTTCCTTGATGTATGTAATACATTTTTTCCCCATTCTTTGCCATTCTTGTGAACTCTATACAGCCTTCAATGCCCCTGCAAATATCATGTTTATGATTATCTGCGACTCAACAGTTAGTCCCTTATGATCCTCTTACACTTGGGTCATGTAGGGTTTATCCCCTCCTGTATCATGGATCATTTTCTAGTCAATCCCATTTATCTATAAAATACTGAACAATACTGCATTAGTTTCTGGAGACTTCCTCCGAAGAATTACCACAAACATGATGATGTAAAACAAAGGAAATATACTCTCTTACAGTACTGGGCATCAGAAGCTCAAAAATCTTTTTTGCCAGATCGAAATCTAGATGTCAGCAGGGCTCTGATCCTCTGGAGACTCCAGAAGAGAGTATGATTGTTGCCTATTCCAGTTCCTGGTGGCTGCCAGCATTCCTTGACATGCAGCCATGTTATGCCAGTCTCTGCCTCCGTGAACACAGAGCCTTCTCCTCTGTGTGTCTATGTCTATCATCTGTTCCCATTTCTATCAACTCACCCACGGTCTCTTATAAAGACACAAGTGACTGCATTAGGGTCCACCTGCACAATCCAGGATAATCGACCCATCTCAAAATCTTTAACTTAATTACATATTTTTGTCATATACACCAATATTCACAGGCTCTGAGGATTAGGTCCTGATATCTTTGGGGGATGTTTTTTAGCTGCCATAAACAGGATTCATATTTGGATCACTGTCACATTGTGAATGCAATGTCAATTGAATTGACTGAAATTGGCTGGTCTTGCAATGCTACGCATTATTTGGTCAGCACTGATTTATGCTTAAAACTAAGTACTTCAAAGCAAGTAGTAGAAAATTTAACGAAGAAAATAAAGAACTATTAAGATCATGATGTCATACACTTTATGTCTATTAGCTTATTATTCACCATGATCTTATGAGATAAATATTATTATTTCCATATAATACATGAGTAAAGAGGTTTAGAAACACTGATTTTCCTAAGATTTCCGGTGTCAGATCTAAGGTTCCAAAACCCCATTTTTCTTGAGTGAAATCATAGTGCCTCTAAAATAAATATTAGGAAGATAAAATAAAATGCTTCTCAGGATGACTTGCATATTAACATAAATTACAATATAAAGTGCCCTTGATCATTAAAATCTCAGCCTTGATTTAAAATGAAAAAGCTAACAGTCTTCTTTCTTTGTATTTGTTCATGATAAATGTGAACTTTAAGCAGTGACTATCTAGCAATAAATTGTTAGAAGCTCTCCTGTTTGTTTTGTCGATTCTGTATATAAACGAGTATTTAGAAGAAGAGTTTTGTTTATTCCTTTATTTATTATAGCTTAACTGTTGCAAAACATTATGTGCTGCACAATCCTAGTGCCAACAAATAATGAATAATTACCTAGTACTGGGGTTCTAAATAAGACCCATACCAACAAACAGATGTCAGTAGAATTTTGGCTCCAGGTTTTTGCCTGCAGGAAGTCATTAAAAGATAAGTGGAAAATCAAGTCTGTTCCCTTGGTAGCAGAATTTCTGCCATTTGGAGCCATACAGGGAGGTTTATTTTCGGACAACAGCAATAGCTCCCACATTAGATGGTAATCACTCTTGTATTTATAGACTCCTTGTAAATCAATCTCAGACAGGCAATGAAGTGATCTTCTTTATATTTACTTTTAGGCTATTTAAGAAAGGTAGCTCTGAACAAACCGAAAATTTCTATACAATCCTACCCCTTAGTCAATTTCATAGTTCAGTCTTATAAAATCATACTGTGGCTATTTAAGAACTCTTAATGACTTTTCACTATCTGGAAAGCAGCATTGTATTCCAGCTGTTCAAGCACTGAAATTTGTATTCCAAGTTGGTTGATGCTTCGGAAGAAAGTCGTGATTGAAACCAGGTGCAGATCATTATCCCTAATAATCAGTGTTTTCTTTCTCTCTTTCTTACATCTTAGCATCTTAATGATTCTACAAGTTACTTTTTACAACTCATAAGTTTGCAGTGACCTAAATGAAGGTGTATTTGCTTAGTAACATGATATTTTTGGTCACATTAAATAAAAGTTAAATTTCAGATAGTCTCCATTAAAGAACAATTCTTGACTAACCCATATTTATAAGTAATGACAATGAACCATTAAAATAATCTAGGCCAATGAATACAAAGTGATTTTTGGATATCAGAAAGTAGCAAACTACATATTAGAAAAATATATTTTGCTTAAGAAAAGATCAAGAAATATGTGAGAACTCCATGTGCTACCATTAACAGGGTAGAGAGAATTTCTAAGGCCATAATGACACACAATTGCCATTTAAATTAAATTGATGTAGTTATGTTTCCACAATTTTTGTTCAAATGTAACAATTGAATTATTTCTCTAAAATTATGAAATTTAAAGCCTTTTTACACACACTCGTGAATTACTGAAATGTTTAAAATTAAAACATGGGAATAATAATGCTTCATTTTTATAGTCAACCTAATATAGTAATGGCATACAAACCAAGTTAGTAATGTGTATTGTAAATTATATAGTAAATAATACGTGCAATGTAGGATACTTATAGCTATTACTTGCCAATCTAAATAGAAGAATATTTAAAAGAATTACTTTCTTAGCATCAGATATTTTTTTCTGTTGCCTATTACATCTTACCTTGTAGATGTTCCAAGTAAGAAAAAAGTTTAAGTAGAAACCTACTTAAATTTCAGCAGTTTTCTACTTTCAGTTTTATGGAAAAAAACAGGTGGGAAATCCTAGCAGACTGTGGCAATACAGCATAATCACTTCCAGCATGAATCCCAAATTATAGCTTAATGTTTCAATGGCTTCAATATTTATGTCACTGAAAGCTGCCTGAGGCAGTAGCATCACTTTGCACTGTGTTGTTTTCTAGAGTGCTGATGGACATTTTTTATTTTTTCTAATTGGTAAGTTGTGTTTTGCTAAAAGTTATAAAAGTTACACAACATCACATTTTAATTTTCCTTTGCTTTTTATATGGGCAGAAAGTATCAGTATGAGTGAGTCTTGTTTTATTGTTTTAATAAGGTTTCCCAGAGGTAAAGATTCTACAAACATTCTTAAAATTGTAATCGTTTATATAGTTAATGATGAAGTTAGATGAATTGTCTAGCTTCCCACAACTAAGAGGCAAACCTTGGATAAAAACCCAGGGTGTCTATCTTCAGAATCTACTTTTTAACTACAATATCATGTCTTTCTAAAAGTTACTGCCTCTTATCTGGTTCTGTTAACTTCTGTGTAACAAATAACCTTATGGGGATGGACTCCAGGGTGTCCATACTCCTGTCTGTTTTCCCACTGAGTGTGAGTAGAATCTGTGATTTGCTTCTAACCAACAGAATATGGCAGAGGTGATGGGATGTCACTTCCTTGATGATGTTACTTTACATGAGGCTCAGTCTTCCCGGAATAGTCCCTCAAGAAACTGTCCTTACTGGCTTAGTAAAGTAAGCAACTATGTTTGGAAAGCTCTCATAGCAAGGAACTGTGGGCACCCTCTAAAACATGTGGGTGACCTCTAGTTATAGTGGGTAAACTCAAGGAACTGTAACCTCTAGATATAGTGGGTGAACTGAAGGAAATATGGGCAACCTCTAGGAGCTAAGGGAAACCACTGGTGAAAAGCCAGCAAGAAGGTGAGCCCTCAGTCATACAATTACAAGGAAATGAATTCTGCCAACAACGTGGGTGTGCTTAGAAGTAGATTCTTCCTTCCCCAGTCAAGCCTACAGACAAAAACAGCCAAACTAATGCTGAATTGCAACCTTGACTGACTCCTAGCAGAAGACCCATCTAAGCCATACCCAGGCTCCTGACTTATGAAGTCTGGGAAATAATAAATAAATGTTGTTTTAAGTCATGGTTTGTCTAAGTAACAAACTTAGACTTAATTTTTTTACACAACAAATTTGGACAAAATTGCATACTTTGTTATACAATATGGTAACTAATGCAATCCCCAGATCATGTAGTTTAAAACAACTGTTCACTGAGCTCACAATTATAAGAGTTGGCAATTGGTTTTGGCCCAGATGGATCATTCTTACCTTCACTTATTGGCTCATTTGTCTATGGTCACCTGGTAGATAAGCAACTGTGAATGGCTCCTAAAGGCTTTGGCTGGGATGTCTCTCCTCTCCATGTGATTTCTGACCATCCAGCTGGGTATTGCAGATGTGTTCCCAAGGAGGCATAAGAGTTTTAAGTTCAGTGAGAGAGTAAGCCCAAATATGCAGCTGCTTTTCAAGTATCTAATGTGTCACATTTGCTAATGTTCTATTGGTCAAAACAAGTCCCATGACCCATCTAGGCTTAAGGATTGGGATATAGACTCCACCTGTTGAGGGGAAAAGCTGCAAAGGATCGTGGCCACTTTTGCAGTCTGACACACCGGCATTCTCCATTTCTGTAAACTATACCCTAATTCACCCAGTTGATCAAACTGAAAATTTCGGAGACATCTTTGGTTTCTCTTGTTCCCCACTTCATTCTTGACTTTCGCAACCTAAACATAATTGATTCATGCTTTCCAACGGGATGTATCCAATCCAAGGCACTAACATATCTCACCTGGACTAATTCAATATCCCCATAATCATTCCTCATACTTTCATTCTGCCTCCTCCGTCTTCTATTCACTACACAGAACCTGGATCATATTTTCATAATGCAAATATTATTGCATAACTGAATGTAATTTGGGATCTGTATAACAAATCACATGTAAAAATTTGTAAAAATAGGAAAAAGTGGTGGTAAGCATTGATGACATCCAAAAATCTAATGGTTAAGTGGCTCTATAGCCCCCTAGAGTCTAATATTCTCATAATTTTGTAAATGTTCATACTGACTGGTACCTTTTAAAGACAGCAGAGGAAGGTCTACAGTCCCAGCTTGAGGCCTTATGTTTATATTATGCATCTTCTTGCTACTTCTATTTTGAGTGATCATTCCTAGCTAGCCACTGAGTCCTGGCTGAGACTGTGTCCACTTCTAAAACCACTAACTAGCTCTAGGACAAGAAATCCCAGTAATGCTGTAAATTATATTTTTTAAAAGACCCTAAAAAGAACAGACAGTTAAACAAAACTGACAATGAAAAGAAACGGCACATTCAGAATTATGCTGAAGAGGGCAGCATGGGATCCATATATAAATAGCAAGTGCTGGTTTGGGACTAACATTTTCATTCAACAAATGTTTATTACAGTATTATAGGGATGTAGTACACTCCAGTGAATAAAACAGACAAAAATGTCATCAATCCCATGGAGCTTATATTTTCTAGTCTATTCTCTTACTTGTCCCATCTACCTGTAAAAACAGGGGCTTAGACAGACTGTAGAATTTTACTGAGTTCAGAAAAGTGTGACTGAGCTTGGTCTATAGTTGACTGTGCCTGAAAAACTGAGATAGGTTATATTTAGGTTGAAATAATCTGTCCAGCTGAGAGAGAATCTAGCAGAAGAACATAAGAGTTTTATTTGTCTGGTACTAAGGCCTCATCGGAGAATATAAGAAAAGCACTGAATGCTTTTTTCCATTGATATAATTGATTCCAAATTTATGTCAATGAATATTGGAACACATTTACAGCATCAAGAAATCCATATTAAGTCTTTTTATGTTCTTTTTTTACCCTAAATTCAATGTAATATTAAAAACTGAGGTGACAAATTGAAGCTAATTCTACACAATGAAGCAAGGTATGATGTTGGTTCAAAGTCATAAATGGTTGACGTTTTATGTTAGGAGAGTGTCTTATGAAAGAAAACCTGAATGACAGTAGTAGTATCAATGATTGCAAACATTTTGTTTATGGAAGTAGTTGGTTTGGAATAAAGGTAGGGATGGACAATCTAACTGTTAATTATATATCCACCTCGTTTTTCAAACAACTTCAGATCCTATTTCCCAGAAGATGGATAAAATAAAATTTTCCAACTCATAAATAATAGAAACATAACTAAATCTGATAGTTACATGAATGTAGCATTGGAACTTTAATGGTACAAAATTGGGCCAGATTTAGTCTGCATCATGGGAGGTTAAGGCAGGAATAGTGTTAACAGGATGTGCTCTATTTAGTAGAGAGGACCCTACAGTGACAATGTACCTTTTAAGTAGTTTAAAGTACCTTGGGACTGGATGAAAGAGTAATTTGGGGTGTATATATTTGCTGCCAGCTGTTGAGGACTATGGAGGTAGAGGACAGTTCAAAACCTCCTCAAAAAAAGAAAAAAGAAAGAGTACAGATCAGGAGGCTCCCTTCACAGAGAAAAGGGGAATGGTAGCATAAGGAATTGGCGCTCTTAGATGGATTCCTGTCCCACGAAACTCTGCTTTGACACTTTTTCTTAAAGAATGATTGATAGTAAAAGGATGAACACTTTGTATATGATTTCCAGATATGTCTGCAGCCAGTGATGGAAGACGCTAGGAGACAGCCTTAGCACTTATTCAAATGCTATCATGTCTAATACTTTGGATCTCAAAAATAGGACTTTGTATACTTTATTATGTGGAATGTACCAAATGATAAGAAACAAGCCAAACCAAACAAAATAACAGTGAATATAAAACACTGGAAGCTTGTAATGGGATGGATATAAATTTAAACAAAGATTGGAAGTGCTTATTTTATAAGGTTTTTACCCCCTAGGAACCGAAGGATTATTTGACTTTAGTAGACTTACAAATGACTGGATTGTATGCAGCAATAAAAAACTGACATTATGTGCAGTAATAAAACAAAATGTTTGCAAATTCAACAAATCTTATGACTGGTATCTATGGACAAGCATTAAATAAGAACGAAAACACAGCATTAGTGTATATTTCTCAAAAATTAAAAAGCAGGGGTATCCTAGTGGTCATTAGAAAAGTGTGAAATGCTAAAAAAAAAAAAAAAAAAAAAAGAAAAGTGTGAAATGCTAATTGGGATTCACTAAGGATGACAATGAATAGTGCTAGAGCATACAGAAACCGTTTGGTTTTTACGTATGAGCTAAACCCAATTAACTATGTCTTAAATAGAACCCAAAAACCATGTTTTACTGACTTAATCTGGACCCCTGCTTTATTCTGTAAGACCATGAACTAAGAATGGTTTTTGCATTTTTAAATTGTGAAAAAAATACTATTCCACAACACATGAAAACTATATAAAATTAACATATCGGTGTCTATAAATAAAGTGCCTGTGAATTAAATTTCATTGGAACACAGCCATGCTTATTTAAATGTTGTTTATAGCTGCTTTTAAAGGCAGAGTGAAGTAGTTGCAACAGAGACTGTAGGTCTACAAAGCAGAAAATATTTACTATCTGGCTTTTTTTAAGAGAGAATTTACTAAACTCTGTTCTAACATATTTAATATTCCTGGATTGATAACTTATATCCCAACTTTATCTCTGCTTTCGATGGCTCATGTCAGTATTGAGTGTGATGAGTTAACCAATGTTAGTCCACAAGATGTATAGAAGGGTCATGCGTGCAATGGGAATGCTAAGGGTGCCTGAATGAAACAGGCTTTTATAAATAAGAGACATGATCAAGAAGAAGGAAAAAAAGAAAGAGGAATACCACTAGGCTATATATAGTCTTGTTTTATTTACTCTGGGGTACACTATGTCTATTTTTCCATGACTCTAAACAAAGAATGTTCATTAACATGAAAGATTTTTCTTTGTTTAATTTTCATGACCTTATACAGCTACCATTTTTTTAACATTTTTTTGGTAGATCCTTTTCCAACCCATGATTACATTGTACCTCTTGTAGTAAACATCCATTTATTATTTATTCATTCAATAATATATCATGCTATAATACCTTTGACATGGTTCTAGATGCTTGAAATGGAGAGGTGTACAAGGCAAACAAGCAATCTGCTTTTATAAAGCTTGCTTGTCTTATGGAGAAAAATAATATTCTATCATGTAAATTCAAAATATCATGTTATGATAAGTGATATGCAGAAAATGAAAACAAGATGTCTCTGAATAAGAGGTAAGATGTCATGGTAAACTCTTCTGAGGTAGTGATAATTAATGACAGGTTGATATCTAGTGACAAGATGGGTCTAGCCTTTTAAAGATTAAGTTGATCAACATTTTGGTTAGAGAAAAAGCCAGCATAAATTTCTAAAGAGGGAATGTTACAGGCACAGAAAGAAGGATGCTGTGATTGGAATATAGTAAGTTATTATGAGAACCTTATGTGATGAGGTAAAGAGGTCATTAGGGCAAGATCTTTTGGGATTTGTAAGTTTGGGTAAAACTTTTAAGAATCTATTCGGATGTGCCTTTAAAACTTTGGAGGATTTTGATATTAAAATATCAAAAGAGGTTACCTAAAGCATTGACTACAATTTCTAAAGGAAAAGAAGAAACAGAAATGTTGCAGGAGCTATCTCTGTAAACTATTTGTCTCTGAAACACTTTTATTTTGCATCCGAAGCTAAAATAAAAATAATGTACTTCATATACTGATTTTTCCCTACATCAAGCCTTTTTTTTTTTCATAAATGAATGCAGAGAAGATTAAATCATTTGTCCTAGAAAATCAACATTTCTTCCTATTCAAAATATGCCTTTTTGGAAATAGTTTTATATTCTTGGCCGTCTGCCATTACACTTCTATTGAATAATTAGGATAGTTGCTTAATTTAACTACAATTGTATATGAGAATAAGCTAGGTGATTTGCATTTGACATTTGGAAATGGGAAAATATTTTTTTCTATTAAATTTTGATTCATTTCTTCATTCCACTTATTAATTACATAGACCCAGAAAACTTCAGTGTTTTCTAAAGTTGTAATCTACTTCTTTATCACATAAAGTTGATTTTTTATGTTAGCTAGTAAAATTGATGCATTACAATATATAAAGTTATAATGCATATTGGGTTTTTATAAGCCATAAGAAATTAATTCTCAATCTATTTCCATTACCAAAAAGAAGATATAATTGTTGACTCCCATTTAATTGAATAATTATAACATTTTATTTGATAGAAGTATTTGCTAGTCAATGCTAAAGGCTATAATAAATGTACACTTAGTTTCAATGTTTTAACACAATGTTTTAATTATCTGTCAAATATTAATTCTATGTGGTGTTTCTGGGTTGTCCTAGTGATAAAAACCCTGATTCCTTTCTCTTCGCTGGGCCTCAGACTCTTTTGCTTCCAGCTAGTGAAAAGGATGAGAGAGAATGAGAAATACATATATGCCATTTAAAAAAACCCTTCCTTTTAAACCCTTAAAAAAGGCCAAGATGGGTAGCTCACACCTGTAATCTCACCACTTGGATCCATCCACTTTGGGAGGCAGAGGCATGACCTGTAGTCCCAGTTACTCAAGAGGTTGAGGTGTGGGGACTGCTTAAGCCCAGGAGATTGAGGCTGCAGTGAACTGTGACAGTGCCACTGCACTCCAGCCTGGGCAACAGAGTGAGACTGTGTCTCAAATAATAATAATAATTAATTAATTAATTAATTAAAAATGTAAAAAAAAATCTAACCACATGACTCCACTTGGATACAAGAAGGGCTGGGAAGTATAGACCTTTGTTAAGCAACCAACTTCCAAAAATGACTTAATGACTTGACAGTTTTTTACATGCTATAATGAGGTAACATTTGCAAATTTTGAAAGTGTACAATTTAATTAATTTCATCATATTCATATATATATATCTGATCCACATCTTTGCCAAAATGTGGTGGTATGGTCAATTTTTCTTAACTTTAGCTGTTCTATTTAGTAGACTTTGGTGTCTTATTGTGGTTTTAATTTGCACTTTTTTATGACTAATGATGTTGAACATATTTTTATGTGTTTAACTGCTATCCAAATTGAAGTGTCTGTTAAAATTTTTGCCCAATTTTTAAAGTTGATTTGTTTAACATCTAATTGTTGGGGATTTGAGAGTTCTTCGTATATTCTGAATACAAGACATTTATTAGATATTATTTGTGAATATAGTCTAACCATGTGTGGTTTGTGTTTTCATTCTCTTAGTAATGTCTTTGAAGAACATATGCCTTTTGATAAAGTCAAATTTATCAACTTTTATGGGCAAATATTTTGACATTTTATTCTAGAAGGATTTTCTAAGATGCCACAAAGATTTTCTCTTATTTTTTTTTAGAAGTTTAGTAATTTTAGGTTTTACAAATATATCTCTGGTATATTTCAAGTTGATTTTTATATGCTATAAGCTGTTAACTAAAGTTCTTTTCTTTTCTTTTCTTTTTCTCATATAGATATCCAGTTGTTCCAAATAATTGTTGTTTTTTTGAAAGTACTGTTCTTTCTCCACCCCATTTTCCTTTTATCTTTGTTGGCAGCCAGTCGTTGGTATATATGTGGCTTTCTGGACTCTGATTGCATTGATCTATTTGTCTGTCTTTGCAGTAACACCACACCCTAATAATATCCACAGCTTTAAATTAAGCCTTGAACTTAGGTAATGTAAGGTCTCCAACTATTCATCTATTTCAAAATTGTTTTGTCTATTCTAAATTCTTTGCATTTCAAGATAAATTTTCTAATCAGCTCCTTAATATCTATAAACACCTACTAGTACTTTGACTGGAAATGTGTTCTTTAGATTCTTATATTGTTTCACTATATTCTAGCTTGTATTGTTTTCAGTAAGAAATTTCTTCTCATCTCAATTTATCTTTGTTTCTCTGAATGAAATGTGTCTGTTTTCCTCTGTCTGATTTTAACATTTCCTTTTATCACAGCATCACAACAATTTAGATACAATGCGCTTTCTCTCTTTCATTTTTATGTTTCAGGTTCATTGAGCCTCTTGGATTTGTGGGTTTATGATTTGCACGCGCTTATATTTTTAAAAATATTTTTTAAAAAGGGTTATTTCTTTAAATACTTCTATCTTTTTTCCATCAGACTCCATTTTTTTTGTATTTGTTTGCTTGTTGTTGTCACAGTGCTCCCTGATGCTCTGTTCATTTTTTAAAATTCTTTTTCCCTCTACATTCATTTTGATTATTTTCAATGGCTACTGATGTTTCCTAATCTTTTATACTGCAATGTCCAATACATTGTTAATACCATCTAATGAATTTTTCGTTTCCGCATTGAAATGATCATCTCTGGAAGTTACACCTGGATGGTTTGTAATTATCTTTCATGTCTATCTGTAACTTGTTGCATCTTTTCTCTAGTTTTACAATGCTTTTGAATATAATCATGATAACTCTGTTCATGTTCTGGCATATTAATTCTGCCACCTCTGGATTCTGTGTCAGCTTCAATTGGTTTATTTTTCTTCTCATTAAAGATATTTGTTTTTTTGTGTGTGATAATTACATATTATACAATTATATTGTGCACTATATATATAATTTCATGGTCTTTTTGTTTCCATATGTGTATCTTAATAGCAATAACTAGATATTTGATAGGCAGCTAAAACTTATCAATTACAAAACTTTAATATTTTCAAAAAAAAATTATGCTTCTCCCTATTTTTCCCATCTCTACCAAGTAGTTGCTGAAACCCAAAATCTAGACTTCTGTCTCTTTGAAATGTCTGTATTTAATCTTTAAGAGCTATCATAAATAACAATATATAGCTGGAATCCTTCCTCCTGTTTCATCTGTATTCCAATGATACAAATCTACATTTGTCCCTCATCTTTTTACTGAAATCACTGTGTAATTAGTGTTTATACATGATTTTCTATCAAATATACTGGTATATAAAGCATATTTTATTTAACTATTCCCTCATTGTATCAAAACATTTATTTTTAGTTTTTAAAATTATTGTGAAGTATATTCAAACTGAGACATCTATTGAAACATGCAGCACTTTCCCCATTAGGGTTGATTATGTTTTAACGATAGAATCTCACACATGAAATAGTGCACATACTCAGTGTTCAAATTTCTAGAAGCAGAAAATATTATGTCAAAAATAAGAAATGCATTGAATATCTGTGGACTCTACAATGATAAATTTGTCTATATGTTTATTTATTAACTTATTCTTTGTCTGATTCTTAAAGTGGATTTGTGTCTTATACAGGTCAATCAACTCAAACTCTAATTATATAACATAAAATAAGTGACTAATTAATAATATCATAGAGAAGATGAAACAATTTGTTTTCTTATAAAATGATTTATACAGAAAATTTTACCAACCAACCTAGCAATATTCTTTTTAGTGTTAGCATGTATGTGCAACATTAAAACAAATATAGAAAATTTTCCACAATGTGAATATACCAAAAATGTATTTTATTTAATCACGACCAAAATCTAATACAATGAATTATTTCTTTAATTTCAGCCTTGGGACATTTTACTTTCATTTTTTAAACTCACGGATATAAATATAAGTAAGTATGTCAGATTATACAATGTTATTACAACATATTTATCACTTTGTTGATGGTTTCCTCTCACTGAATTGATCATAAAGAATAATATTATTGATTTGTTTAAAGCAATCCATGTTTTAGTCTACTTGTGTGATCATTTGGATCTTTATTTTTCCTACTATATTCAATTATATGTTTAGTATTGAAGGATAAGCTATAAATCAAGATTTAGAATGATAAAGGGAAAAACTTACCATCATAACACTTATAAATTGGTAACAAAAATTTCTATGGTTTATAGTGGTCTGTTTATCTGAGCCAATTAATTTTACTAACACATGGAAGTCAATTTCATCCCCTATAAGTGTCAGCTATATATGATTTTGAAACTAATTGAAATTATACTGGTTGTGGTAGAGACTATGGTTTCCTTACCAAATATTCATTCTTTTTTTTCTTCAAATTTATGGAATCCCAGTATTTTACTGTGTACATTTACCTAGCTAAATACTACATTTTCCAGCTTTCTTTGCAGCTAGTTATAGTAATGTGATGTGACTTAGCACTGGCTAATGAGATTGCTGTGGGACAGGTAACCCACCAGGTTATTTAAGGGTGTATACCCACCGCTTGAGCCCTCAAGGCTAGGTAGTGAGCCAAGGCCATCATGCCCAACCAAAGAGCAGGTGTCCTTGAGAAACCAAACATCCCACAGCATAGCTGGGAACATCCCATGGAAAATAGTCTTAGCGTATATACACAGTAGACAAAAAGCCAGAAAATTAACTTAAAAGCTGGTTAGCGATGGGTGGCAAGGTGGATCTCTGAAGCTGTCCTGCTGCTGCCCAGAAGTACCCTGTATGTAGGTCCTAATAAACTTATCTACTTGCCAAGTTGGACTTCTCCAAGTCATTCTTTGGTCTCTCAGGTACTTCCAAGTTTGGAAAGATGTTAGAGTCCTAAATTTTTCTTGTAATAGAGATGTAAGTGGAAGAGTTGTTTGTAACTTCTGCAATGTGCCTTTAGTAGAGATGAGGCAAATATTTGTTCTTCTCTCTCTTCTCTATTTGGAAAGTGACTATGGCTGGAATGATAGCAGCTATGAAGGAATTAAGGACAGTAGTTGCACACTAGCATTGCTGGAGAAGAAAGCCCGGAGAGGCCTAGTTTCCTGATGATTGCGGACTCAGCCCGTAGTCAAACTTCTTTCAAGTGGAAGAGGAACAAATGTCTGTCTTTTTAGAAGGAAAGCCCTATTATTTTGTTTTCATTATTTTTAGCTAAGCCAAATCTTAATTAAAACAGTTGAAGATTACCTACAAATGTATAAGCTCCAGTTAAGAAAGATTTTGTTTCTTTTGCAGTCTCTGGTTTTGAATACTGATAAAGGCACACTGTTACACTTTTCAAGCTCACTTTCCATTCTGTCAAACAGAGATGAATTTCTTTTGATGCTACTTCGTTAGCAGAAATGCATTTTTAGACAACTTTCAGACCTTAGGAACTCTTAGGCACTGAGTACTGAGAGACTGTGCTGGCCAAATTATATACTATAAACTCGAATATCTTGTGCTAATATCTGTTTAGACACTGCCACACTACTATGTAAATCTTCTGTGTCATAATATTTACAGCAATCTATTTTCTAATTTTGATGGAAATATTCATGCGTTGCATAAATATTCATGTGTTTCTACATTTAGGTAGACCCAGAGGCCTAATCCTTGTTTAGAAATAGAATATACTCCAGCTTGGAGAAATTAATTTATCATAGACATCACTGGGTAAACACAAAAACAAAGGCAAAATAAATTCTCCTTTTCTGCATTTCTTCTTTTCCAAAATTTTTTGGATATCTAAGAATGGCCTTGACAATGTGATATTAATAGAAAAAGCCATTTATGCATTTTTCTGCAAGAGTTGACCCTTATTTTGAAAACTATGTCATAGAAAAGGATGAGCATTGATTTTAGAAAGGCCATCATGAGCCATGTTCAGACAAGCTATGGTTTGAAGACTGAGTGTGTGTATACATATATATATATATGTGTATATATATATATGTATACAAACATATTTTTAAGTAGCAAAGGCAGATCTTTATTTGCTTAAAAGCATAGGTCAGCTTTTTGTTCACTGTTGATTAAATTATCTCTGAATTTCTAGGGTTTTATGTGTAATAATGAAATGACCGTATATGTTGGAGGAACTTCAGTAGTCTCTACAACCACATGCTCTCCAGGGTTTCAGGAAGAGCCAGGTAGGTGATGACAGATATTGCAAAAGTGCTTCTGGAGTGGGATGTTTCTAAGCATATTTCCAATTCTAATATGAATTACTGTAGCTCCAAGTTTTGTTAAAAAATAATGGCAACATATTGCCTTTGTTATGTTAACAAGTGTAGCTAAATTAAGAAGAGGAGGAACAATTGTATTTGTTGTTATATGTGGAGTAGTCTGCTCTTTAAATGTATTTAAGAAAAATATTCACTTCTCAAAAGGAAATGGGAAGACATCTCTTCAATTTATTAATCACACTGATAATGTGATTTACTTTATTTAATCTGTTTACCAGAGAAAGGATACATGCTTCTTAACCATTTATTTATTTATTTATTTGGATAATGATAATCTCTTTTTCTTTCATCTTCATCACCTGAAATTAAAGATACTGTGATTGCTTTTTATAGAACCATTGTATGATAACACTCAGAATGATTATTTTTTCTCAAAGTGATACGGGGAAGTTATTATTACTTGAAAATTCAGCAATTCTTTCAATTTTATATGGCATGTGATGGGAAAACATAACGTGTGTATTTGATTTTGTTCTCTCTTTGTCAAAAGGTAATGTGGAAAATGATTTCCTGCACACTGTAAGTGTAGAAATTTGTAATTATCACTATTACTTTTTTCCCGAAAATATTTTGTATATGTAATTTAGGTAATTTTGACTGCTTTTAAAATGAGAATTCTATGATTTAATTTTTAAAAATCTTTTTAATTATTAAAAATTGATGTATCTTTATGAGATTCATATTCATGTCTTCTCATATCAAAAAGAGATTCAGTATCTTTTGGAAGCACTTTAGTTGAAAGGAATGATACTCTTAGCCAACTTTCATATTCCACTTACTGTAGTATAGTGTCACTATACTTACTACAGTATAGTGTCCTGATTACAAAAAAACGTGTTTATGGACTTTTTTCTACGGTTTTCATTTTGGAGCTCTTTCACTTGTACTTGCTAGAGATATTTTTGTTTATGAATTTTTTGAGACAGTGATTTTCAAAATATTATTTGCATGAGTTTTAGGATACATATGTAACAATCCTGCACATTGTACACATGTACCCTAAAACTTAAAGTATAATAATAATAATAATAAAGAAAAGAAAAAAGAAGCACTGAATATACCACTCATAGGAACACAACCTAAACCAATCATAGAAAGGTAATATCACTAGTTTTGAAGTTGAGCAAAAGATATTGAGTGTTTCCAATTATTGGTTCCAGTGGTTTGTTTATAAATGGCTCTGTTTTTGTAGCTGTTAATTTCTTTTTTCACTCATAATGTCAAGAAAGGAATATAGAATTATTTAACATAAAACTCATGGAAAATGATCCAAAAGAACAGAAAACTTTCTTTATCAGAGTAGATTAAAACCACTTGCTACATTTCTTATTTTGAGATCTGGATAGGGTCTGCCATTCAAAAGAAAGTAACTTTCAGTGAGAAGTTTCTCCAAATTTCTTAGCCCAGGATTGATTCACATATTCAATATTTCATGTAATATTTACAAAATCTTCCTATAATCATTCTATAATCATTTTAAGTTAGAATTTTTAAAAAGGATGAACTTGTGGAAGCATACTTTAGTCATAGGCTTTGTATCGCTAAGCTGGATAGTGATAGTTTTCTGAAAGCCTGCAAACAATATTACCCTTAGCGTATGTATTATTTTATTATAAAAATGGCAGAAAGTCATTTGGTTTCCTAAAATTTGTCATCTACATATTCTGCTATAAAAAATCTACCCTAAATATTTATGGCATAATGCAACAAATATTTTATCATATCCCGTAATTTTGTGGGTCAGAAATTCAGGCAAGGATCATCTGGATTATACTTGTTTTACCTGGTATCAACATGGATCAATAAATATTATTCAGCAGGCAGCTCACTAATCTGCAGTTTCCAAGATGTTCATTCTTGGCATATTGAGAGGCATGTCTGGAAGGCTGGGCTCAGGTGGACTCCTCATATGCTCTCGGTAGTCCCAGGGCCTCTTCGCGTGATCTGTTTGGCAGTGTAGTCCAACTTTTACATGGCAAAACAGGGCACTAAGAATGAGTGTTTCAAAGGGTCCCAGTGAAGCCTATCAAGTGTCATATGACTAGGCCTTGCCAGTTCTAGAATGTCACTTCCAATAAATCCAATTGGCCAGACAAGTCTTTAAAGCCAGTTAAGATTTAATGGGAGGGGAAATAAAATCTGCCATTCAATGGGAGGAATAGCAAAGACTTCACGGCCACGTTTATTTGACTACAACAATTCTGCTGAATATAGTTTAATTGATTCATAGAGATTGAGAAATTGTGCATCATTGGTTTAGGAATTTTAGACTTTGTCTTAGGCAACACAGTAGTCTGTGAGAAAATCCCAGCTCTCTCATCTAGCTCTACAACTGGAGGGTATACTTCTGCTCTTCAGCTTTCTCATCATGGGGACTCGTATGCCTATTTCAGACATCGGAATTTTATCAAACGTGATCATGCTTACCCTTAGTCTAATCCTTTGCCAAGTAGAAGTAGGTGAGAGAAAGCTTCTGCATTTAACCAGATTTTTCTGCTATTTAAAAGCATTTTGAGGCCAGGCAATGTGGCTCACACCTGTAATCCCAGCACTTTGGGAGGCCGAGGCAGGCAGATACCTGAGATCAGGAGTTTGAGAACAGCCTGGCTAACATGGTGAAACCTCGTCTCTACTAACAAAAGAAAAAAAAAAAAATACAAAAATTAGCCAGGTGTGGGGGCACGTGCCTGTAATCCCAGCTACTCGAGAGGCTGATACAGGAGAATCACTTGAACTCAGGAGGCAGATGTTGCAGTGAGCCAAGATCATGCCATTGCACTTCAGCCTGGGCAACAAGAGTGAAACTCCATCTCAAACAAACAAATACCTTTTGATTTAGCAAATTTTAAGCATATTCAGTTAGATATCAATATTTAGGTTTGTCAAATGATGGATTACATATTTTCTCTCAATAGTGACTTAATTTAGTGGAGCTTAATTTTTGTTATGCAATATTAAGTAACAATTATATTTTAATGACATATTATGCTTTGAAATTCAGTAAGTGATCTCATACACATAGTATTATTGACCCTTACAATGACAATTTAAAATCAATAGACTGGTTACTATTTCCTTTTTTCAATAGATACAGAAATTAAAAGTCAAGAGAGATTAATTTGCTTTTTGAACTTGCCAAGGCAAGTTCAGGCCTCACGGTCAAGTTGTAAGTTTGAGTCACTAGGAAGAACAGAATATTTTTGACGTGTCATTTCCTAAGAAACTTAAACATGTGTGAAGGAAAGAAGGAACTGTAATGTGTTATGAAACATTCAAGTTACATAAACACTGAAAACTTAGATTCATAAAAAAGAATACATTCATTGTATGAGAGAATATAATATTAGCTAATTATGACTACTTTTTAGTATACATTCAACTCATTTACAATTAAGTGCCTTCTGTGTGTCTAACTCTGGACTCATAGAATCTGAAAAACACTACTACAGGAAAAAATTTATTTGGAAATTCAGAAGGGATTTAGTCTTCATTATCATTCTGACGGTGCACAGTACTAATAATAGCACTGAGAAGCATTACTTTTACATTAGCATAATTTTCTTCTTGATGCCACCATTATGGTTTTCTTCAGTTGACAAATGGCTGCTGCCCACTGCCACACCTGCTACCTTTTCCTTGAGAGTAGCCAATATTATGTTACTGAGCTCCTAGAAATGTTAATTTCTGTTTTCTGCAATCGTGAATGACATGGTTAGAGGAGGTGAAAGATAACTGAATTACTATGATTACTGTTTGCAAGAAATTATGCAAATATGTATAAAAGCAAAGTTTGTGAAACATGAAATTAGGATAAACTTGATTTAACCTAGTATTATTAATGTTATAACTCAAAGTGTAAATAAAACACCAACATAAATTCCAAATATGAATGTAAATATTATTACATGGCACGAATAGAATGCTTGTTAATGAAAAATTTTTACTGTAAAAACGTCGTATTTGATGTCATTGTTGAGGTATTCTGAAACACATTAAAATCCAGTCTTAGATGGTGTATAATTTTAAAATGATGTTCTACTATTTTTTTTTCTAGGATCATCTCATACAAATAAGTTAGACTTAGATGCCAAATATTTTCTTTCCCATTATAATTTTAAAAAGTAATATCATGATTCTACAAAGTATATGTTTCTATAATTTAATTTATATTATAGTAACATCAATAATGCCTCAATTATTTACAGTATACTAATATTTGAATATTTGTTTTGAGGAAAATTTTTCTCAAGCTAAATTTACTGAATTATCATCACTAACTCATATTTTCATTCATGCTTACTTTTGATACTTTCTCTACTTCTTTCTTGGTATGATAATAAGGATGAGGGAACCAAAGTACTCTGAAGAAAAATTGGAAAGCATTTGTGTTCCTAATCTTAAAGATCTAAATTCTTACTAATGGGTAACTTTGCAAAACTGTACTTGGGCAAATGTGAATCAATTATCATCAACTTGTTGGTTGATATTAATAAAACTATATTAAAATCTCTAAATTATAATTTATGATAAATTATACTACCTTATAAAATTTATTTCCAAAAATTATAACACTGAATAAAACTGATCATGCATGCATGTGAATATTTTATATGGACTGCTATATTTACATATATCGCATATACAAGTATATAACAAATGTGCATGTAGTGTATGCCTGTGTGTTCAAGACTTAGATATAAGAAAACAAATGCTTAAATATATGAAATAAGAAACCACTCTATGTTAATTTTTAAAACTATGCTATAATGAAGAAAAATTTAAGCATTCGTAAATAGAAAAAATTCATAAGTATATATAGATATATACTTCATTAGTATAAGTTAGCATTGCTTCAAATATTATACATAATTATATGTGAAGAATGGAAACATTACATTAATTTCAACTCTACTAAAGTTCATGTTTACATGATGTTGTTTTTAAAAACAAAGGAAACTCAAAAAATGTAAGTGATATATTTGTAAATTTAAGTTTCAGAAAACCAATTTTCAAGATCAACCATAAAATCATAGTTGGCTATGAGAGAGGCCAGCAATGTATTCAACTGATTTCTCTTTTTTCCTAGGCATTCAGTTAAGCCACATATCCCAGCTTAATTTGCAGTAAGGTGTGGTCCAGTAGCTAAGTGCCTTAAATTGGGATATAAAGGGCAAAATGATTGTCACTCCCAGGCCTGTCCCATAAAGGCCTTCCATACATGATCTTCTGTGCTTTTGGCCACTGTGCTGCTTAAAGACATGAAGATGCTGGAAATGAAGAATTGAGTATGGCAGAGCCCAGTGTTGAAGACTCAGTCATTCCAACACCAGTCAGGGGAGATGTGGCTGCTAATAAGCATTTATTTCATTTCCTTAAAAACTAAAAAATAGTTTTAGTTTTTAAGGAAATGAAATAAATGCTTATCATATTTGAAACATTATACATTTGTGTGTGTACGTGTGTGTGTGTATACCTGCATGTGTGTATGACAGTAGCTAGCATGATGTTAACTTATAGACACAAACTTAGAAGACATATGAACTTAAAAAAAAACTAAAATAAAATATTAAAGTGATTTGAAATGAGACTTTTTTCTGGTTTCACTTTTATGAACTTCTTATTCAAAATACTCTTTTTCCTTCTTTGGTTACACTCCATTAGCACAATTGTTTAAATGGGGCAGGTCTTTGGTTCATGACTGTATTTTGAAATAATTTATGCCATAAAATCTTCAGCTGTACTGGCCAAGACAGAGCATTTGATACAGGAATGCAAGGCTGCTTCAACATTGGAAAATTAATTAATAAGTCACCCATCTAACAAACTGAAAAAGAAAAACTATATTAACATTTCAACAGATGCAGAAAATGTATTTTACAAAATTCATTTTCCATTCATGATAAATAGTGGCAAAATCTATTAATAAAATGGAAGTTCTTTAACCTGATAGAACATCTGCAAAAAGAAAAAAGAAAAAATCTTACCTATTGTTTAATCAATGGTAAAGGACTAAATGTTTTCTCCATAAGATCAAGAACAAAGTAAAGGTTTTCTCTCTCAGCACTCCTTTAAAATATCATACTGGAATTTCTAGCCAGTGAAATAAGGTAAGAAAATAAATCAAAGGCGTGCAGTATAAAAATAAAAAATCAAAATTGTGAATATTCTTATATGACATAATTACTTAGATACAAAATACAAAATAATCTACAGAAAAGCTCCAAGTACTAATGCATGAGTTCGTACACTTGCAAAATACAAGGTTTGATGATATTTCTGTATACTAATAATAAGTATTTGTAATTTGACAGTAAAAGACAATATTATTTATTATAGCAACAAAAATAAAATAAATAGATGTGAGTCAAGCCAAATCTGTGCAGGATTTGTACATTGAAAACTTCAAAACATCAATGTAAGAAATCAAAGTATTCCATTTATTTAATGGAAATATAAGCTATATTCAGGTATTAAATATAAGAATTAATAAGATGTTGGCCAGGCGCAGTGGCTTACACTTGTAATCCCAGCACTTTGGGAGGCCGAGGCGGGCGGATCACGAGGTCAGGAGATCAAGACCACGGTGAAACCCCGTCTCTACTAAAAATACAAAAAAATTAGCCGGGCGTGGTGGCGGGCGCCTGTAGTCCCAGCTACTCGGAGAGGCTGAGGCAAGAGAATGGCATGAACCTGGAAGGCGGAGCTTGCAGTGAGCCGAGATTGCGCCACTGCACTCCAGCCTGGGCGACAGAGCAAGACTCCGTCTCAAAAAAAAAAAAAAAGAATTAATAAGATGTCAATTGTCCTCAAATACATGAATAGATTCAATGCAATCCCAATTTTAAAATAGTATAATTTGTTGTATACCACGACAAACTAATTCTAAAATTTGTATGGAAAGGCAAAGAAGCTAGAGTAATCAAGAAATTTTTTTTTAAGTTGGAGCACTCACACTATCTGATGTAAGACCTACTGTGAAGGTATAGTATAAAGAAAGTCAAAACAATGAAAACTGCTGAAGCATACACACCTATATCAATGGTAAGCAAGAACATCAAAATATACTCAACCTCATTATTTACGAGATAAATGCAAATTAAACAACCATGAGACAACACTTCAAATGTATTACAGAAGCTAAAAAATAACAAAAATGACGATACCATACTTGTCAAAACACAGAACTGTATACCAGAAAGAGTGAATTTTACCATACATAAATTAGAAAACAAATTAATTAAGCAAATTTTCAATCAGAAGTGATCACTTCACAGTAAGGCACATTTTCTTTCTCTACAGTTTTGCAGGTTTGATGATATCTCTTCCACAGGCATGAAAACTACCTCTCTGAAATTTTGCCCATTTATCATTTCTACTTATAGGAGCCACAACATGATATTCAAACTTAGGTAACATTTCAGGCAGCCCTCAGAATGTTTTTACATTCATTTGAAAATGTGAGGAAACATTTTTCAAATAAACATTTTGATTAAATATAAATATAATTAAAACAGGAGATTTGGCAGTGCTATTTTATCCCCATTATCCTTTATGTCTCATTGCTCCTAAACTCACAAACTATAAAGATGGCATATTCATACTTGGATTGCACTCCTTTGGGCAAATCCAATTCCATAACCATTCTAAATACGGCCTCAGGCAGCGAAGGACCTTCCTACACGATCCTTAAAATCAACAGCAATTTTCTAATTAAAATAAACTAATTAATCCCTAAGTATTTTTGGAAAATTTCAACTTCCTAAGACAAAACCCAAATGAACTCACTAAGCCATTTCAGAGGCAGTAGGTTGTTGACAGTACACCACCAGGCTAATTAACAAACAGATAATCAAACTGAAAAGTTGGCTCAATTCAGTGATTGCTTGGAGTGCAACACATCCTTAGCATATGACATATTAGAGATTCTATTCACCATGAGAATTTGTTCCCAGCCATACTTTTGTACAAATAATATATGCAAGAGAGAAAAACAGAAGCTTCAGGGGCAATTTCAAACATCATTTCAGATATTCACTTTTTTTAAAAAAAAGGTCTTTTTAAATTCAAAAATAAAATATACATAATAAACCTCTGTGGAAGAAAATATGTAAACCAACATGACATAAATATAAATATAACTTCTCTAATATGAGGAGTCAGATGTAGTTTTTGTTTTCATTTATTCAGGAAATATCATATTCCATGGCTTGTCTAATTAGGTTTACAAAAATAAATAACGTCATAATATCTGTTTTCATTTCTATAATAGGACACTAATGGAAGTCCTAAGAGGAGTATCCAAGAAAGGCTAAGATGTGAACAGCCTGAACCATTTCTTTGAAGGAGATAAACTGTGAGCTGTGCAAATGTACCTCGAAAGAGCGAGATTACATGGCTAGTCTTGGGAAACGAGTTAGGAGCATTTCTAAGAATGATGCTTACCTCAACGAAAGTATAGAGACTTTAAACACCATTGTGTTATTTGTTAAAAAAAAAAAAAACAGTTTGGTATTGCATGCACGATTATATCCTTGTAATATAAGGGGGGCAGTGAGTCTTCTCCGTTTGAGTGGGGAAATGTGTTGAGCTAGAGCTAGTTCCCCATCCAAATGTAGTTTCCTGGAATAAACTTTTACAACCGTGAGAGCAAGAACTTTTTTAAAACCCTCACTAAAATACATTAGCACCTTCCCATGGAAGATAAATAAAAGCAAATGACTTGCAGTAGAATGAAGTGAGTAATCTCATGAACAGACACAAGTATTTCAGCACGCAAGGTGAGGAAGATGTGGGGGACAACAGCCAATTCATGGTGGCAGCCCAGTCTGAGGAAAAGCAGAGCTGAATTTTTTTTAGAGGGCTCATTTAATTAGGTAAGGCCTGTCCAGAATAATCTCCCTTTCGATAAACTTATAGTCCACTGATAAGGATATTACATCTGAAAAATTCCTTCGCCCTTTGCCATATTAATTTGGTTAGAAGCGAGATAAAAGTGTCATCCACACTAAAGGATTGGGATTACACAGCAACATGGAAGTAAGGGAGTGGGAATCACAGGTACAGCTTAGAATTCTGCCTACCATAATAATATGTATTCCAGTTTGGGAAGCATGGCCTTACTATTACTTTCAAGTATTTGAGCAGAGATAATGTAATACTAAATAAAATAATCCCTTTTTCTTTTTTTATATTTGTTTTATGTTAATGTATTTATTTCAGATTCCTGAAATGAAACTGAAAATGAAAAAGGAGCAAATTTTGGGAATAAATGGCTACCAATACCTTTCTGAAATTTATGTGTCAATACACAAAGTTAAATAACAAGTAATATGCAAATTAGTTATGTGTTTTTAAGGTAATTTTTCCAATTTTAAAATGAATTCTTCCCCCAGAGAGAAAACAAACTTTTTTTTAGTTTGCTTGTCAGAATAATTCCCATCATTTTAGCTCCCTGAATAAACATTAAGTTTTATTTCATATTCTGTATTTATATAAAATAATAGAATGTTGAATCCCTAAAGGTTTATTTGATTAATTGAATAATATACCTATATTATATAAAAAAGTATATATTATAATAAAATGATTCTATTGTTTTTAATAAATGGGTGTATAAGGGCATAGTTAATTCAAATAGTGGTCAAAATGCCAGTCATTATTATGACTTCAAAAGTAGCATATTTTTGCATACTGACATAATCACTCATCATTTTTTGGTGACCAATATTTAAATAAAATACTTACTTACATAAAACAATCAGATTTATTACATGTGATAAAATGGTTCACCATATATTTTTGAAAGGAAATTAAAAGTTTTCTGTAATATGAAGTAAACTTCTTAGAAATCTCTATAATAAAGTTGGAATTGTGTTCAGAGAACAGGAAATGAGTGAACAAGAAAGAAGAGACAAAGATACCCCCTGCCACCTTCCTATTAATTATTGGTGGTTTTCATGGCAGGTGGATCATGAATTACAAGTATAAAATGATGAGAATGAAAAGCAAAAGAATAATGCCTTCCTCTCACTAATTTGGAATCCAAGTTCATCTAATTTTATGATGGAAGGTACTATTTTCAAGACATAGGAAGGTTCCTCAAACATTAATTGTGACAGATTAACGCTTGCATTGAGATATCTTCTGTGACATTTACCCTTTCCTGACCTAATGATGGCACCAACTTTATAGAGGAGAATGGTTGAGAAATTGAGTGGCTAGAGCAAAAATTCCCTCAAACACCAGAACAAACAATCCAGAGAGTATCAGGGCAGTCCATTCTCTGGACTAATCAACTGCCTCCCCTTCTCCTGCCATGATTGTTTCCTTCTGTGGCTTTGCCCCATGATTGTGTGATCTCAGTTTCTGTGCTCTGAAGTCAGAACCCCATCTCAATGAGGTGATCATATTCCAATGTAAATTCAGATTGGTTTCCTGTTACCTTCATTTCTGAGTTTAGCAGCAACTACCCCTGATAGATGCATACTGGCGCTGTCACAAAGACAGAGGAGCTGTCTCAGCTCTGTTTTTCCCCAGACTGGGCTGCTGCCATGAAGAGCCTCTTGTCCTCCTCTTCTTGCCCACCTTGCGTGCTGTGCTGCAGTACCTGTGTCTGTCCATGAGATTACTTATTTTACTTCAAGTCATTTTGCTTTTATTTGGATTCCGTGGGGAGATGTTAAGGTATTTCAATGAGGGTTTTCAACAAATTCTTGCCCTAGTGGTTGTAAAAGTTTATTCTAGGAAACAACATTTGGATTGGAGACTAGCTCTATCTTGAGGCATTTTTCGCACCTCAGAGGGAGAAGAAGGCTCATCACCCGGCTGGATTCTTTTTTTTACTGGTAAGGCTTTATCTTCCCTTTCAACAGGGGGTGTGTTTAGGTAAAGCAAGCTCAGCTGTTGTGAAAATAATTGTAAATTTGTGGCTAAGAGATCTTGTGCTGGAGTCATCTGTCCAGGACTCACTCCTATTTCAGCCCTGATATTTGCTAAATGTGTAAATATGAGTACGTTTTTTAAATGTAACTGAGCCTCAATTTCCTCAGTTGTATAATGGTCTCAATTTTAATACTTCTCTGACTGACATTATTGTTATAGTTCTACTATTTAGATAATTGATTAATTCATAGCACAATGCTTAGCCAATATACATAACTATAAAATTTTTATATGAAAACATATATTTTCAAATTATATACATACACATATATAATGTTATCAATCTGCTTTAAGCTTTTAGATTCTCATTAATTTTTGATAAGATGCAAAATCCTTAATATTGCTTATAGGATTTTAAATATTTTGTCTTGCTTTTCAATTCTAGTGGTATTTCACATCAAATTCCTCTGCCATTTTGTCTTTCTCTTTCTTTGCCTTCTGTCTCAGTGTAAGTAACCTACCTAAGGCATTAGTTAGCTTTTCTGAAGTTCTCAGTTAATTGCAAACATTGGCAGATTGTATTACCCAGGAGTAGCCACAACAACATCTCCCATTCCACACTCTCTTTCAGCAGTTTGATTTTGCCCCTTCTCCACCAAAAAGTCAAGTTTATTTCTCTTTGTTTTTGACTCTTGGAGGGTCTGATGATTGTCTAGACCAATAGAATACAGAGGGGAAGAATGTGTGTGGTTCAGGTTTACTCTGAACCAGACCGGCAGCTTTTGTACATTTAGAACATTTTGCACATTTGGAACTTTTGTGCCTGGGATACTCTCACTCTTCATACAGCCACCATGCTGTGAAAAACCTAAGCTCAATGAAGAGGGTTTCTGTAGGTGCTTTGATTGACATTTCCAGCTGATCTCCCAGTCTTCTAGCCAAGTGAGTGAGTCATCTTCAATGTCCAGCCCAGTTAAGCCTTCAGATGGCTCTAGCCTGCAGCTATCTGATGACAACTGCATGAGGTACTCCAAGCAAGAACTGTCCATCTGAACCCAGTTAACTCACAAGGAATGTGCATACCAAACTATATATTGTGTCAATTATTAATAACTATTAATATGTTTTAGGGTGTTTTTCCTCTACAGTAATAAATAGAGCAGATTTTGATGAAACTTTATGGCTTAGCTTATTGATTTTAGTAGCTAAATTTCCAAATTATAAGCTTCTTTGGGAACAGTTCTTTTTGTATTGTATCAAACCTTAAGGATTTTTCCTTAATGCAGTTCACATTATGTATACAATTCTAAGATGTTCATGGACCTCCTGAATCTCATTCATTCCATCTTTCTGAACAACAATTATTTCTATCTTAAATAAACCTGTTCAGAATATTTAATTTGCTTTGTAAGGTCCTTATATCCTTTGAATTTGCAACTAAGTTCTTTTTTTTTTTTTTTTTTTAAATTCCACACAAACTATTTTATTTTATTTATTTTTTTTTTTTTATTTTTTTTTTTTTTGCCTTTTTTTTTTTTTTTTTGCCTTTTTTTTTTTTTTTTTTTATTATACTTTAGGGTTTTAGGGTACATGTGCATGAATTTGCAACTAAGTTCTAATAACTTTGAAATTCAGTGCAGAGAAAGACAAAGGCAGATTAAGGTATTATACAGGAGGTAAAACTTTTCTTGGGGTCTTCATCTGGGCCTGATAATTAAACTGACGTAAATAGATTAACAGAAAAAAAAAAATACAGATTTATTTAATATAAGTTTTGCATAATACAGTAGCCTTCATAAGGAAATGGAGACTCAAAGAAGTGGCAAAACCTAAATGTTTTAATACTAGGTTGAACAAAGAAAGCAATAGTGAAAAAAGCTTAAATACGGTGTAAGAGGAGGCTAAACGAAGATAAGACTTATTTTAACAAGGTCTATTTGTAGAGAATTCTCTCGTTCTCGATTCCCTGTCTCTAGTGATAAGAATGTTATTTCCTCCTGGTATAGGGAGTCATCATCTCTCACATGGGGGTTTTATCTTCTACTTTCAGGAGGAAAAGGGGAGGTCAGAAGGTATTTTGTGAATCTGCTGTTTTTTAAGTGCCTTCAAACCAAAGTGATCCTTATGCAAAAACAGCATATGAGTGGCATATCCTGCCACTCTTCAGTATAAAAGTCACAAATTCCAACATCAGTAACAATAATATATATCTTACCCAGTTCATGAAGTCAGGCTTAAAATAAGTATACTTATTTAAATTTTAAAAGCTCTTTGTCTATTCATTTTTAGTTTATTCATATATTTATTTACTTTTTTCTCTCTCATTATTTAATAAATATAGATGGAGCTTCTCTTAAAATCTGAGCCCCGTGCACAGTACTGCAGGTGTAGAAATAAATGAGGAAAAACACTTTTTCAAGGTATTCATTGGCTAGATGGAAATACAGATATGCAAACAAATAAAAGTGAAATTCCTTGACTACAACAGTAGAAGGGTCAGATAACATATTCTTGTAGTCATTTCTCACCTGCATTTAGAAAGCTAGATGAGAGTTTTTGAAGTGCGTAAGAGATTATAACTATTCAGGAAGGGGTAAGAAATAGTATTTGGCAGTTAGAGAAGAATGGAACTATCTGATGATTAAATGTGGATGTAGGATACAGCTGAGATAATCCTGCTGATGTAGCCAGGACCACCTCACAGTACCCTAGGTTATTTAGACTTTCTCTGGACGGAAACATGGAGCAATTAAGTGGGTTCAGTCAGGAGACAGAGGAGTCAGTTTTTTTTGCTTCCAAACTGTCACTCTTGAAGCAATCCAAAGGATGAGTTAAAGAGGAAGAATCAGGAGAAACAGATAGAAGCCCTTTCCAAAACTGAAATATGTTGAAGACTTGAATTAAGATAGTGTCAGAAGAAATGGAGAGGGAAGAAAGCATTGGAGATAACATTTAGAAGGTAAAACTAGCTGAATCTAGAGATTAATTTCATATAAGGATATGAAAGAATAAAAAGCCTTGTTGGTATTCTTATTTGGTCTGAGAAACTATGTAGATTATAGTATGAATAAAAGTATAGGAGCCAAGATGAAATTATATTTGCATATTGCTATGGTCTGAATGTTAGTGTCCCTCCAAAATTCATATTTTGAATCCTAATCTCCAAGGTGATGGTATTAGAAAGTGGTTCCTTTGGGAGCTGATTAGGCTGTGAGAGCAAAGCCCTCATGAATGGTATTACTGCCCTTATAAAAGAGAGCCCAGGAAGCCTTGCTCCTTCCACCAAGTGAGGATACAGTTAGAAGCTGCCTTTTATGTGGAAATGGCTCCCTACCAGACAATAAATATGCTTCAGCTTTGATCTTAGATTCTCCAATCTCCAGAACTGTAAGAAATAAATGTTCACTGTGTATAAGCCACCCTGTTTATGGTATTTTGTTATAGTAGCTGAAATGTATAAAACAAATGGCTGAATAAAGAACAGTAATGAGCTGATGTTAGATATTTGTAGTTTCATTTGGGTATGAGATTGTCAGGGGAATGTATACGACAAAATGTTGGATATATGCATATGATTATCAAGACCAACGTCTGGGAAAATTATATTGATTTGAGACTCATTAGCAAACTGGTGAGACTTGAAACAATATTTTTAAATGAAATTAAGTTGAAGTTAGTAGTGGTTGAAAGAGAACTGAAGACAGACTTGCGAGGAATAGCAATACTTAAGTAGCTAAGAGGAAAATATTCTAATATATAAGACTGAAAAATAATGGTAACAAATAGTGGATAAGATTCAGCAAAGTGACCAAAGGCAAGGGAGATAATTTCAAGAAAGAAGGAACAGTCAAAAGGCTTGACATGCAGAAAAGGCAGAAAAGTTGAGAATTAAGTATTTAAAAGTCATTGGTTACATTTTCCCAGAAACTTTAATGCAGTGTGGAAACAGAACACAGATAATATATGAAGAGTGAATTGTAGAGATTGGGTACAAACCACCTTTAAATGAAATTGGATTGAGGGAAAATATACTTGGACATAAATTGAAAGTCAGATGTGTGTATACATTTATTATGTCATTGAATCTAAGGCACCATTATTTTTATGTTTTATTGGGAAAGAAAATAAAGACCCTTGCCAATTAAACTATACTACAATATAGTCTTTTTTGTTAAATATTTCTACTGCTTTTTTAGAAATATTTTTAAATATTTTGTTAAATATTTCTACTACTTTGGTAGAATTTTGTTAAATATTTCTACTACTTTGGTGCATGTGCAAAGAGCAAAACACAAGTGAAATGGCAAGCAATGGCAACTCCATTATGATTCCTGCCTGCCAATCAGCAATTGTAAGACTCCATTGATTTAAAGAAGCATTGTAATGTCAGAAACTGCATAAGGTGAAAAATCGTGCATATTAGATTCAATAAAATGATATAATGCAGATATAAATGTGTGTGTGTGTGTGTGTGTACAGGGCAGACATTCTTATAAACTGAAAGAGTTATTTAAAATAAAGACTAGCAATCAACATATTTATTAAGAATTTAAATGTAAACAAAAGTATATGTATTAAATGATTTCCTTTGTTGTTCACAACAATCTGCATTAAATGTTAATAAATTTAATCTCTGTCTACTTTTAGTTAAAAATGGAGGAGCAGAAAAAGAAACCTGAGGTTTTGGTATGACTTTAGAGACATGCAGTACATTTTGAAACAAGGCACAGCTTTATAAGTAATACTTTTAAAGGCAATAACATATTTCAAGGAATTTTGAAATTTTGGTGATCTTAGATGAGAGATTAATGAGAGCTTTAATATTAGTATTTTTGTAAAACTCAGAGTGTACCAGATTTTCAAGCCTGCTGTGATGAGTTGAGTTTCTTTAATAAGAAATATTATAAGGTTATGTTTTTTGGATGAAAAAAAGAACAACCATTAGCATTACACAAATATTGTCTTGTATCATTTCTCAATTCACAAAGCTGGCATTATCCAAGAAAGTACAAAGAAAAGTTCACATTGTAGTTAATTAGCATGAAACACCAAAAATTTAGTAGTCAGTTTGACTACTGCTAATGAGTTAAATAATTATACCTCTCATGAAATAAAACAATGACTTTCTTAAATTTTCATTTTCATCCAAAAGCAATAAATGTTCCAAGGTATTGACTAACTCATAGATTTGGTAAATGGGTTTTTTTCTCCACTGGTAAGTTCAAAGCAAAATTTGTTGCAAAATGGAGATTACCATACCTAGACTAGTACATTTTATCACATAACAATTGATTATTTTTCTTAGAGATGGGGGACTTGCTATGTTGCCCAGGCTGGAGTGCAGTGGCTATTCACAGGTGCAATTATTGTGCACTATAGCCTTGAACTCCTGGCCTCAAGCAATTCCCCTGTCTTAGCCTCCCAAGTAGCTTAATTGTTGATTTTTACTGAAATAACTCAGTATAGACATACTGAGAAAATTGTTCATGTGGTACTAACCACAAAATGTGACTAAAGTGATAAAAACTGTACAGCATCTAAAACATATGGTGAAAAGCAGGGAGTCGCTATCTATATATCATTTTCTTTTAACACTACTACAGAAAATCAAGTTTAGTGTGCTCATAGATAAGTATAGTTGTGAAAAAAGAAGGTGAGGGAAATGAAGTTATTTGAACAGGATTATAGCAACAGAAAAACTGGGATCATGTTTTGTTATGTTACAACAAACTGAAATATCTATAATAGTAGTAAAAACATAATAACACCAGTAATCTACTCAGTTTTGAAGTTGGATTGATCAAATTTATAAAAATAAAAAATCAAAATAAAATTAGCCAAATCTTAGATTTTACAATAGAATGGAAACTCATTTTAGGGCAAAAAAAGATTATGAACAGAAATAAGTAGTAATATACCTGACTTTATTAGCTCAAGTTACTACAAGTTAAATGGATACTCATTTAAGCAAGAAACAGCTAAGTTTTCTAATATATTCATTAAAAAGCCATTATCTGTGTTAAATATATGTACATGCTGTTTTCAGTACTTAATATCCTCCACGTTTTTTTTGCTTCTTTACCTCTATATTATATGTTACCTTTTAAAAAAAGTCTCAAAAAGCAGCAAACAAAAATCCTCCGGAATACATTATTTCCTCTAATTCTAGCCCCATTAAGTTCTTTCTTTTTATTGTAAAATCCCAGAAAATAGTTGCCTTTTCTATCTCCAATTCTTCATCTAGCATTTCTTTTTTGTAGTAGATGCATTAAGACATAATTTAATTTACATAATTACAATTAACCCACTTAAAAGTGTATCGCTCAATGTTTTAGTATATACACAGGTGTATGTAACCATATGATTATGAATTTTAGAACATTTCCATTACCTAACGAAGAAACCCTGGGTCTTTTAGCTATTGTCTACTATTACTCACTAATCAAAGTCAATGCAATTTGTCTGTGAAACAACCCGATCTTAACTGGCAAATTCTGCGGCATGGAGAAGGCCTCTAGTATCAACATAGCAAAAACTGACCAACGAAAGAACAAGGTAAAAATAGTAATTGAGTGCCCCCTCCTGGACTATCTGGCCAAGGACTTACCAAAGAGAGCTCTGTGTCTGATTTCTCAAACACCAGGACTCAAAAGAGGAGGTTGAGGAAGCTCATTGCTAGGTCTGGGTGCAAAGAGTGCAACAGATGGTCCCGCCAGAGTCCTTAGGGTGATGATCCTTATGTCTAAAACAAGTACTATTTCCTCCGACCCTTCTTCTGATGAATCTGGAGATGAATTGGAGGAGCCTTGGCAACTTTTACTTGGATGTCTTGGTTTTCTAAAATAAAAAAGACCAGGGGTTAGGCTCTCGTAACTCTGTTCCCAGGAGGACGGAAAGCCCTCTGCCAAGGTTTGAGCTCAATGGGGAGGTTGTGGAGGATTGTACTTGTTGGGCCTCTTAGATACCACTGCACAGGTGACTATGGTCTCCACAACCCCTGGCACCAAGATTAGGGTAAAACAGATCACTTTTCTGGTTTGGAAGTTGAAGTCACTACCTCTACTGGGACCATTACCCAAGCCTGACTATGAATAGCTTCCTTAGAGCCTTTACAAACTTCCATTTTTATGGCGCTCTATACTAAATGTATAGATGTCCTGTCCAAACTCACTCCTGCTTGCCTTCATCCCCAACTGTGATAGACATGGCTTTGATTAAGACCCTTATACTGAGGCATGTGCAACATCATGAACCTATCCTAATACATATTCCTAGTGCTACTGTCTCTCAGAAACAGTATTGGCGGCCTAGGGGAGAAAAAATAATAACTTCCTTCACTGTTGAGGGTAAAGAAGCCAATGTTCTCGATAAGACTACGGTATTTTTCCATTCCATCATTTCTTCTAGCCAGTGAAAAGGCCTTAGGCACCTAAATGATCACCATTGATAATAGATAGTTCAAAGTACTAGTAGGGTGTTTGACGCCTGCAATGCTATGATGGTTAATTTTAAGTGTCAACATGACTGGATTAAGGAATACCTAAAAACCTGGAAAAACATTAGTTTTTTTTTGTGTCTGTGAAAGTGTTTCTAGATGAGATTAGTTTGTGAATCTGAGTGGACGAGGTGAGTAAGATCCACCCTTAATATGGGCAGGTACTATCCAATAGGCTTGGGGCCTGAAGAGAAAAACAACAATGACAACAAACAGATAAAAGGTTAATGTGTCTATTTGTCTGCTTGAGCTGGGATACACTCTACCCTTCTTATTCTTGGATGTCAAAAGCTCAGATTTCCTAGCCTTTGAACTCCGGGATTTACACCAGTGGCTCCCCTGGGTTCTCAGGCTTTCAGCCTCAGACTGAGAGTTACACCATCAGCTTCCCTGATTCCAAGGTCTTTGGATTTGGACTGAGCCATGCCATTGGCATCACAGGATCTTCAGCTTACAGATGGACTGCTATGAGACTTCTCAGCATCCATAATTATGTAAGCCAATTGCTTTAATAAATCTCATCTCATATGTCTGTCTGTCTGTCTATCTATCTATCTATCTATCTATCTATCTATCTATCTATCTATGTATCTATCCATCTATCCATCTATCCATCTATCCATCCTATTCTTTCTCTCTAGAGAATCCTGGCTAATACAAATATCTAGCTGACACTGTAACTGTTAAAGAAGATACTGCCCAAGCAAAGTAAACTTGCTATGCAGATGCTGTTTTTGGCAACCCTCTCTACTTGGATGATCAGAATTCATTTTCCTTCATGCGGAGTGTGTCCAATACGCCTATAATTTCCTTGCAAAAGGCTCTGTAAATTTTCTGGCTATCTGAAATTTATGGGTAGATCAAGACTCAAAATGACTGCCACTTGTGAAGGAACCACTGACTTCCCATTGTGATGATGACATTCTCCTGGTGGGCCTAGGACACCATTCAATAAGGACTCGATACTCTTTTAACCCACATGCCACAGTACATCTAGGCCACTAATACAGACAAAATACAAGAACTGAATAAGTAAAATGTGTGAGTATAATCTGGGAAAGAACATTGCAGAGGGAATGATTGCCAAAATTTTAACCTTCCCTACCCAACAAATAAAAAAGAAGCCCAGAGATTCGTGGAGCTATTCAGCTGCTGGAGTTCTCATATTCAGCATGCAGGGATCTTGATGGCATCCATATACAGGGCTACCGGAAAAACTGCTACCTTTGAACAGAGGCCCTGACCAGCAGGATTCTCTCCAAGCCCTCCAGCTGGTTATCCAGACTGCCCTTCTGCTGCTTTCCACATATATACACTTGTCATTTGAGTTATAGATCTCAGCATCCTCTCAGTTCACCAAAGGCAAAAGACTGCCACAGGTTAGTGGTGCCCATTTGGACCTAGAAGGACCTTGAGTCAGCTAAAAGGTACATACTTCTTAAGAGATAATTATTGGCCCATTATGGGACCTTGATAGGTACTAAGCACATGACTAATGGCCATGAAGGAATCTTAAGACTAGAGATTCATGTCATGGGTACAAACAATGGTCTCAAATTGCAGAGCGAAGTCAGTTCAAGAAGTTTTCATAATAAAGCCCAGCCTAGTTGGGGTCCCACAGCTCCATGAGAAAGTTTTAGAAGTACAGGACAATTCTCCAGCCGGCCTTGTGCTGATCTAGCTTCCCCATCTCTCACTTGCAGTTCTCAGAAATAGCTGTGCAATGTGCTGAGAATGTACCATCCTGAGATAGGAAAGGAATGACCATAGCAGCCCAGGCTCTGTTCCAATTACCCCAGAACAGGATGTCCTAAACGCTTTGGTTCAGCATGTCCCATAACCCAGAAATATAAAACTGCAATATGGGTTGCTTTCTACTTGCAGCCCCACTCAGATGAGGTGCAAGTAAGGCAAGTGCAGGCAAAATTCCATCTGCCCCAGGCAGCTTTCCATAGCCTTGGAGGGCTGGCTGGCAATAAGTCCCAGTCTTCTATTTTTTCTCGCTACTTATCTGTAAGTAATAAAACTACCTCATGTAATTTGTTGTGTGTGTAGATGTTCTGTCTCACTAGACTCAGCCAAGTTGGTAAGCAGAGCATGGGTGTGAACATGCTTCACAAGAAGTATCCCTCTGTCTCCCCTAAATATTTCCTGAGGTGTCTCTGCCTCCACTGGCCAAATGGGAACCCAGATATATAACCTCCTGGCCCACACATTGACCTGGTTCACTGATGGCTCATCTCTGTTCAGTTCTGCTGGACTGGAATGGAATGTTGCTGCTACCCAACCTGAGAGAGATCTGTTTACTTAACATGGTGAGAGATGCTCATCATAATGGGCAGAAGTTCATCCAGGCCGCCCCAACAGAGGATCCCTGGTGTATTTTCACTGAGTCATGTGATGAATGGCTTGGTCATTTGGTCAAGCCACTAGCAAGGCTTAGATTATCATGAAAAACAAGCTGTCTTGTAGGGACGAGACATTTCGGTGAAAACAGTTATGGTCCTAGAAAGCTTTCTTTAAGCCATGCTGATATTTACCAGGAAAGCTCCTAAACTAATGAGGGGAGAAATTACCAATAAACAATCACACTTGTCAACTAACTGTAAAGACTTAAATGTAAATGTCCTCTACTCCAGACCAAGATGTGTGACTGATCACCTCCCGGAGTCATGGGGAGGCCCGGGGAATTCAGACACCATTCTGGACTGGGCCTGTACACATAGGCTGGCAGTGTTCTCAGAAGACATTGAAACAACATGGAAAAGCTGTCCCATACACCAGTTCTTGGCTGAGGCCAGAAACACTTCCCAGGGACAAATTTCTTGAGCCGAAAAGCAAGGATGTTCTTAGCAAGTAGGCTATATTGGGCCTTTTGCCCCATCCAGCAGGTTCAGCTGGATTCTGACTGCAGTTGATATTTTCTCTGGGTTTTAGCCTAGCTGTTGCTGTGCATTCCACCTGCTCTGGCCACACTATGTAGGCCTTATATAATCATATTTGTTTCTTGTTGTTTTTCTTTTTTTATTTCCTGAGCACACTTCACATGAAGACAATTCCAGATTTGTGACTTAAGCAACACTTCGGTGGGCTCAGTCTCGGAGCAGGTGAACTCTCTATGCTCTGTACCCGCACAAGGCATGGTGATAATTGAACATTTTGACAGGCAATTAAAAGACAAGCTTTAGCAGCTAAAAAACAGGATCTATATATTTTAGGTAAATAGTCTGGAGTCTCATTGCAGCAATTCCCCACAAAGACACTTTTCATTAGAGCCACATTTTTGCTAAGGTTTTATTCAATATATACCTTTCTTTTTACAATTATTGGCACTTTGGTCTCGGGGTGGGGAGGCCTTGCAAGGGCCTTCTATCCCTTTAAAATCTCTCTGAAAACTCAAATAGATTGGAGATGAGGATGGTTATTCAACAACAAGGAGTAGGAGATGGTAACCTTTTTACTTTATCCCTCAGGTGTACAGTGTAGATTTTTGTCCACAAGAACTTCAAAGTACTGACCTTCAATTGGGGTTTCTAGCCCAACCTTAAGGCTATTTTTCTTAAAGTAGTCTTGCTGCTTTGCCACAGGTAGTCACATGGGATGGAAATAAACATGAATTTTGTGGGCCAAAGAACCAAGCCAAATACATTTCATTCACTACTACGTGGAATGGATTTTAAAGAGTTCCATCCTTGCTCATGGTACAGGACAGACTGACTACACTGCAATTGATGAAGAAATGTTTCCTCCACTCACAGCACATGAGCACCTTGGTACCCATGAGCCTGTGTCTGGGGGAGGAAGAAGTTAGAGAATCTCACCTCTTGTCCCTCTCTCCTCTCTGTTCCACACAGCAGGCTGTGTGACTTGCAGTTTCCCAGAGTCCTTAATACATCTCTCTCAGGCAGTTGCCACCACCCTGAATTTAACAAATTGCTCATCATCACTGACCATCAGAGAAATGCAAATCAAAACCACAATGAGATACCATCTCACACCAGTTAGAATGGAGAACATTAAAAAGTCAGGAAACAACAGGTGCTGGAGAGGATATGGAGAAATAGGAAGACTTTTACACTGTTGGTGGGACTGTAAACTAGTTCAACCATTGTGGAAGACAGTGTGGCAATTCCTCAAGGATCTGGAACTAGAAATAACATTTGACCCAGCCATCCTATTACTGGGTATATACCCAAAGGATTATAAAACATGCTGCTATAAAGACACATGCACACGTATGTTTATTGTGGCACTATTCACAACAGCAAAGACTTGGAACCAACCAAAATGTCCATCAGTGGTAGAATGGATTAAGAAAATGTGGCACCTATACACCATGGAATACTATGCAGCCATAAAAAATGATGAGTTCATGTCCTTTGTAGGGACATGGATGAAGCTGGAAACCATCATTCTGAGTGAAATATTGCAAGGACAAAAAAACCAAACACCACATGTTCTCACTCATAGGTGGGAATTGAGCAATGAGAACACTTGGACACAGGATGGTGAACACCACACACTGGGGCCTGTCATGGGGTGGAGGGAGGGGGGAGGGATAGCGTTAGGAGATATACCTAATGTAAATGACGAGTTAATGGGTGCAGCACACCAATATGGTACATGTATACATATATAACAAACCTGCATGTTGTGCACATGTACCCTAGAACTTAAAGTATAATAATAATAATAAATAAATAATAAATTTAAAAAATACAAAAAAATTAGCCAGGTGTGGTAGAAAAGAAAAGAAAACAAAACAAAACAACAAAAAAAACAAATTGCTGTACATATCACCCATCACTCAATCTTGCAAATAAACATCTGATTGTTGTGCGACTGAATACTACAAATGAGTCTTTCTCTAAACATGGACCTTCCCGGTTCTGCAGGCACCCCAAATTTATTAGTTTGAACTCAAGGGATTGTTACAATTGGGTTCTGACACCATAGATCTCTTCGTGTTTATCACATTTGGAGTTTGTTATGATTCCTGAATGTGAAGATTAATGCTTTTCAATGAATTTGAGAAGCTTTCATCCATTATTTCTTTTAATTCTTTTCTGTTCTTCAATCTCTCCTCTCCTGATAGTCCTCTTTTTCCCATTGTGCATACATTAAAAATTCGCATGTCTCTGAGTCTCTGTTCTTTTTTTTTTTCATTTTTTTCTCTCTGTTCTTTGGATTGTATAATCTCTATATATCTATCTTCAAATTCACCAACTCTTTATTCTGCAAATTAAGACCTACAGTTGAGACCATCTAGTGAGTTTTTTTTCAGTTATTTTGTATTTCAACTCCAGAATTTTCCTTTTTAAATAATTTCTCTCTTTATTAATATTCTTTATTTGATATGACATCATAGTTGTTATCTGTCTTTACCTTTAAAATAATTGTTTCCATTATTGTTTTGAACATATTTATAATGAAAACTTTGAAGTCTTTGTTAAATCTGAAATATTCGTTTTCACAGGAAATTTCTTTACATACTTTTTTTTTTTTTTTTTTTTACTGGAAATGGGTCATGCTTCACTGTTGCTTTGCATGCCTCAACTTCTTGTTGAAAATTGGACATTTTAGGCATACATTTTGACAACTCTGTGTATTGGCAATCCCCAGGACTCTGACACCATAGAAGAAAAATTTCTATAAGATATTTCAAATGGCTTTTGTATTTTAATTTTTTACCAAGTTCACTGGTAAGTGGATCCATGGAGTTCCTTTTGCTGCCATGCTGCAAGTAAAACCTTCTTAACGTTTTCTTTTGATGCAAGTTCTGACAGTGTTTCACTTCTACCACTCCTAAAAAATTACTCTGCTCTGTAATAATCTTCATATTGGTAAATCAAATAATCAATTCATTTTTTTAAAAAATTTCATCTTATTTTGCATATCAGCAGCATTTCAAGACACTGATTAATATCTTTCCAAGAAAAAATAAAAAGAAATAGAAGTTAACAGAATTAAAAAGAATTAAGTGAATTTAAAGGACACCATGTCCTTCCATTATCCTTCCTAAGTCATAGGCCACTCTTTAATATCCTTTTCTGATATATTTTTTGTTTTCCCATTTTCCTAACTTCTAAATATTGAAAATCCTCACTAATCATTCCTTGGATCTCTCTTCTATCTAAATTCACTTTCTTAGTAAACTTATCACATTACTGAAACCAAATGCAAATTTCTAGTCAATAATTTCCTCCTGATTTACAAACTAGCTTATCAAATAACCTAATAAAAATCTCCACTTAAATTTTATGTCATGTGCTGATTTTCCCATACTTCCTTGGTACCAACCAAACCAAATCTTCCTGCACTTTTTCTCAACTAAGCTATTTACAACTCCATTCTCTCGGTTGCTCTGGCCACGAAATATTGGAGTTACCTTTGGCTTTTCACTTTCTCACTCACTCCATATTCAAATCATCAGCAAATCCTGTCAACTCTACTTTCAAGATATATCTAGAATATTATCAATTATCCCCATCCCAAATGCAACCACCCTAGTCTAAGTCACCCTTGCATCACATCTGCATTACTGAATAGTACCTTACTGGTTTTTCTGATACCACACTTGCTCTGCTATAGTTTGTTTTGAACAAAACAGCCAGAATTATCCAATTAAATCCATATGAGACTGTATCACTCCTGTATTCAAACCTACGGTTGTTCTTTAACTCACATGGAATAAAAGCAAACTTCCTTACAGTGGTCTACAAAACTGTACCCAATCTGTCCTTAACAATATTATACTAATCTTCTCAGGATCTGATAGCAAAATACTATAGACTGGGTGGTATAAACGACAGAAATTTATTTATCAGTGTCTGGAGGCTGGGAAGTCCGAGATCAAGGTACCACCTTTCATCTTCTGTTCCTAAGGAAGACTTTCTTCTTGTATTGCAGACAGCTGCCTTTTTGTTGCATTCTCACATAGCCTTCCCTTTGTGCTAGCCCAGAGAGCAAGAAAGCTCCATTGTTTCTCCCTCTTTTGTAAAGACACCAATCCCATCAGACTGGGGCCATACTGTCATGACCTCATGTAAATCTGTTTACCTCTTAAAGGATTCATCTCTAAATGCCATCACATTGAAGGATAGGGCTTCAAAATATGAGCCTAGGGGGAGACACAGACTTTCGATCCATAGCACTAATTTACCCTCATCTTCTATTCATCTTCCCGTCATTATTCCTCTACACCCAACTGAACTTTCCATTCACTGAACACCCTAGACACACTTCTTCCTGGCTGCTTTTACTGCTTCTTGTTCCATCTCCTGGAAATATATTCTCCCAAATTACCTCTATAATCTACTCTCTCAACTCCTTTAATATTTGGTTGATCTCAGCAAATCCTACCCTAGATCTTCTATTAAATATCACAATGTTATTACTCTCCTACTTGCTTTATATTTTCATGACACTAACCATCGTAATAGTTGACTTAATTTATAAATGTTTAATATGTCTGTCTCCTAAGTATTTAAACTTCAGTAGAACAGAGATTGTTTTTCTTGCTTTATTTACTGCTACATTTCTAAATTCTGCAGTCATGCACAACATATAACAGAGGCTCAATATGTATTTTCAATATTGATCAAATTGCAATGCATTAGTTTGAGTCACCTGGTAAATGTGTACTTAAAAATGTTAAAAATAAAATTACATATTAGTATAATAAGGTTTTGTTTGATATACATTTTTCTCCTTATTAGGTTGTTAATTCTATGGGGTAAGAGCTTTTCTGCATTATTTAGTACTTAATTGTTGGTAATCTGGACAGCCCCCTGCTCAACATTGGAGTTCAATAAATATTGTTTCAATATGTGACCATTTATCTATCTTTCTGTTTGTATTTATCTTTGCATCCATCTATATTAGGTAAGAATAGCTTGTTGCTGATGGGACTCCTATTTGAAGACTTTCCATTTTGCACTGGATAACTTGTATGTAAATTACTATGCATTCCTCTGTATTGTCTATGTGGTATCTCTATGCTAGGGGGATAGATAATCTAAGAAACTCAAGTAAAGGAAGGACTCTTCCTTTTAAGCTTAAAAGATAGAATTTGGAGAAATTTGAAATTCTCTTACAGAGAAGTGTTTTTTTTTAAATTCAGCTGCCTTAATAAACCTAGTTTGTCAAAATAAATGCCACCTGCAACATTATGTATTACATCCATTGAAGTGATTCATTTGTGGACAAATCAGTTGCTGTGTAATGTTTTCCATAATGTTTGGCACAGCTGGTTTTTAATTTGTTTATAAAATAAAACTATTCCCTTTGGTGTAAGTGTTTTCATTTGGATACCCAGATTTGTCATGTTTGAAAACACTGTTTTCTTTACTTTATGGGCAAAGAAAAGTGTAATAAGAGACCAAATGTACACTCAGACAAATGGTCATTAAATAACTTATTTTCTAATTAGCTCACATTTTATTTTAGAAAATAGACAATATTCAAACATAAATTAATGGCTATAATACTCTTAATAAAAAGGTATGTGCTCAATTGGCTTAATCTATATTTCAAATATGGACATATCCATCCAAATAAACACACTTGCATAGCACTTCCTAAGACATTTTCCCATTATTAATACAAACTTAATGAAATAAACATGGCAAGAAATAATATTGTCATTTTTAAATGAAAGAAAAATGCCAAACAATGTGAATTATTTTTTCCCTTAATATCTGGGTCAAGATCAATTTCCTGATTCTTTCCTTTCTAGTCCACCTCTTTCAATATTCCGCATATTATTCTACACCATTTATCAGTAGGTAATGAACTTGACTTTATTTTCATTGACATTAATGTGTGCTCCCATTTTCCTCCAAGATGTCTTTAGAATTCAAACTGTTTCAAAGCAAATCAAAGTGACCATAGAATGAAATGAATATGATTCCATTCCAATAGTAACAAGCCATGATCTTAATATCCTTATTATATTTGGTAAAATGTATTAAGATTAAAAAGCTCAAAGTTTTATATTTGAATATTTGAAGTAAGTGTAAGGTGTGGTACACTGAAAGAAAATGTATTTCAACAACATTCCACAGACCCTCTTTCATCAATGGGTAAATGAAGTGTACTATGGTGTCACAGTCATATATTAAGGTTTAGCTTTTTAATTATTTCATACCTCATTTCTTATTCATTTCAATGATTATATTATAAAACAACCTGTGAATTCTGCCACAATGCTATATCTGTTGTTCCAACCTGGTGTTGAAATCTATGTTTAACATCAATCTATGTTTTAACAACCCCTACAGGTGATGCTGATACTAACCAAGTTATGAGAACTACTGATTTAAAATAGGAGCTAACCATTCTGAGTGAAGATGTTTCCCTAGATACAGTGTCTCAAATATAATATATATATATTTTCCTCAAATGAGACCCCAATGTAGGCAGGCAACATCAGTCCATGGTGCCCTGGATACATATGACACTGATACAGTGACCCAGTTGCTGTGTCTTTCTGAGAATGTTGGAAACTGGCTCACCAACATGCAGATATATTTCAGCCTGGAAAAGTGGGAAAGACTGCGGAACCATTAGTGAGAGCAATGTTTGCAGCTCCAAAGAGAAACCTCTAGATCTCACTGCATTTATAACTTGAAGTTTATTGCTTAATTCAAACACAGTCCTAAACAGACATATCTGTCTAGTAGATAGATCTATTTCAGAAGCTTCTTCAGGGACTCGCCCCCTTCCTTGTGACTTTATTATTGTTGACATGTGAATTCTAGGCTTGTCATTCCTATCATTCTCTAGCCTGCTGAGAAGACACGATGATGAAGAAGCAACTTGGGAGCTACTAATGGAGCAGCGGAAGTGGCACCGGATCATTTCTCCACAAATCTCACTCTCTGGAATGCAGTGCCATGGCAACACCTGACTGAAAAGGGGGCTGGGAAATCTAATCTAGCTGTGTCCTGACATGAAAAGGGGATGCGTTCACTGACTAGCTACAAATTGAGCAGTTACAAGGTTTCTCACAAATGGAAAACAATTGTGTATTTTCAATTCTGAACCAGAAGTTTCATTCTTCAATCCCTTTCATTTGTTTTTGACCTAAACCTAATCACATATTTACTGGAGCTGTAGAAGCTGGAATTAAAAATGCCCTCTCGGTGTCATTTGCCCAGGTGAAAGTTAGGGGGTGCTGTTTTAAATGGAAGGCAAGAATAATTGATACTGATCAACATTTAGCAGTCTCCACCACCCCTTTTCACATATAAATTTATCAAAATTTGTTTAATAAAAGTTGAATGTGGATCATATGAATAGCATTAACCTACAGCTAATTTTCATTTAGCAAAGTTTTCTGAAAAAAGTGAAATGATAATATAAACATTCTTGTGTTTTTCTTTCAACTAGTGTTAGGTGTTTTATCTCTCAATCGTAACAATAAGCTAAAAGGTTTTATGAATTTCTACTTTGTATTTAACAAGCTATCATTAATTTAGTGAAATGCTTCTGATTCAGTACTCTAGAATTTTAAAGGAATCATTTTCTAAACATCGCATGGGTTTAAGTACTTCGCTTTTGTTGGGAATATAGCAGGTGTCAGTCTAAATAATTTTCTATATAACTGATTAACAGCTGTCTCTGTGTAATATTTAAGAAGCAGCATATGTGCCTGCTAAAGAATTCACTCTTGGATAGCTGAATAGTTTGTTCTCAAAGCAAATTATATCTCTAGAAGAAAGCTGGCATTTATCTAGCATTAAACTATTCTTTATCAAGAACACGGTTAAATATTTTCATATATAGTAGCTAATTTAAGGATGCCATTGGTAGTAAGGCTATTTCTGTAAGAAATGATTAAATAAAGGAGGAAATAAAGAGGAAGTATAACAAGGTAAAACACTGAAGAAAAAGGGAAAAATAAAAGACTGAGGATATAAATCCAGAGAGACAAGCCTCTAAGTTGACTTCAGTGCAAATGAAAATTCTTGGCAAATATCACAGAGCTGATAATAGCATTACTCTAAATTCACAGTAAGTTCAATAGGCCCTCAACCACTCTCAGTAATTCTAATTTGCTTTGGATGAGCTCTTATAAGCTTGTTCTCCCATTTTCAGGAAAAGGCATTAAATTTTCTGATGTACTCAGGTTTCTAATTCCCCCTCATTCCTTCTGTAACCCTTCTCACACATACTATCAGGTCGTATTTTGTGAAGATAATAAAGTTTGCTAGGTAGGAGCTTCTTTATCTTTGTAATGTGTGCTTGAAATTTTCTTCTTCTTCTTTTTGATCCCATGAGTAAACTATCTCTTCTGGCAAACACCACTTCCGCACGTGTTTTCTAATCCCAGACTCTCCTGCTCTCAGAAACTTCACTCCTTTGATTTCCACCCCTTTCTCATATATCATCAATGTCATTTTCTCTAAAATAATCTCATTAATATACCAATTCCTCTAAAATTTGTTTGAACAGAAAAACCTTCTTCAATTTCACATCAGCCTTCAGAATGTCACATCCCCAAGTGTGCATCCTCGAATATCATTGGCACTTGCTCCTCGCCCTTTACTCCTCACCTCCCTCCATCTTGGCTTTCTCCTCCTCCATTCCACAGAACCTATTCTTTCCAGTTACAAATGAGCTCCATGTTGCCAAAACCAACAGTATGTGTCTGTTATGTCCTCACTTTACTCACCGTTTCAGATACATATTTAATCCAATAGCTAATTCTACCTTTGTCACATGAAATACTCGTGGTTTGTTTTGTTTTGTTTAGATACCTTGATAGATTATATTTTTGGGTTTTGTCATTTATCTGCTTCTTCATTTCTAGATCTGTCTTTTCTATGTAACTCCTAAATATGGTGTTTTGAATAGCATCTTTTTTCCCCACTGGAGTCCGAATGAATTGAGAAATAAAAGAAGTATGTTAGGCAATAAGAGAAGAATATATTATTTATGAATGATGAAGTAGTCATTTAAGACTTTGGCTTATGTATGTGGGCAAGTAGTCTTCCTAATAATTATCCTGAAAATAGACAGAGCTACTCAGTGTAGAACTATTCTAGGTCTTCTCCCACAGATATTGAGTCTTCACCAATCGGCTGAGAAAAAGAGAGAGTGAATGCTCTCTCCAAAAGATGATTTCCAAGGAAAAGAGGAGAAGAAACGACAGAGCTCAGCTTGAGCAGAATCACCATCATAAACTGAAAGATCATATATGCCTTTGTGGAAGAGAAACCAGAAGTGACACATTTACTTCCTGTGGAAGGAAACAGCTGTGGATAAGCATCAATGTGTATAGACACTTCCGCAATAGCAAAGAACTCTGAAAGTTACATAAATAAATATAAAACATGGACCCCATGTGACATGTATATGCCAATTACACAAAGCTGATGATGAGTTGCTTTCCTTTTAAGCCCCTTATAGACTGGCATACATGCTCATTTATTGCTTGAATAACATAAAAAGAAAAGTCCTTGAGCCTAGGGTCTTCATTTTGTTCTATTTATCCCCAGTGTCTACAATGGAAACCACAATGCAGTAGGCAATTGTCAAACGAATGAATAAATAGACACAAAAACATGGCAAATATACAAGTGAGAGCTATATCAGTAGTATATACAAAGCTAAATGAGGGCAACTAAAAGAGATACAGATGCTCTTCAGTTGAAGAGATTGTTGCTTTCCAAGTTGGTCAGGGAAGACTTAAAGAGATACAATTGGAGATGGACTTAGCACACTATACGATTGTGCTAAGTAGGATGGGTGAGGAGAACAGCATGACCAAAGGTAAAGTTTTAAAGAATCACAAGACATTTTTTAGGTCTATGAAATTTAATGAAGTGGACATTACGTGAAGATTCTTTGTTTACTACCACAGTATAAAGAAGCATCATAACATATATAAAATCATATATTTTATTTTTAAAATTAATTTTTCTATTCAAATTACGTGAAGTTACTGATTTTAATAATTTAACTTTGTAAACTTCTGTATTTTAGAGAATATATTATTTAGATTTGTGCATGTGTGCATATATGTGTGTATGTGTATACATGTATTTGTGTATGTGTATAAATGCACCTACCAAAAAAATACTATTTTATGACTTAGTAAGCCTTTGTGAAAAAAAATACAAGCAATAATTTAAAACCATGCTTTTTAATGCATCCTAACTTACTTCCCAAAATTGCAAATGGTTTCTGCCTAAATTTTCAGAAAACTGACATAATGGCAAAGGCATTCTTTTTCAATTACTCTAGTTTATATATTCTATTTCTCAGACTCCAAAGTTCTTTTAGTATAATTTTTTTCTTTTTTAACTTTCAATTTTTGCAAACATTCTGTAAGTAGAAATGAGAGCAATCATGTCCTATTTTATTTCCCAGAGTTCTATTAGTAGCAATATGAAGTAACACAGCCTGAAAAATAACATGTAAAATTATTCTATGCTTATTAGCTCTAAATTGGTTTACTGGAAAATTAATGTGAGATTGGAAAATTTTCTAAGTTTCTTTGTCAGTAAGAGCAAATATTTAAGAATATGAAATAATTGAGAATAGCGCAGAGAAGATTCCTGCTGTTTCTTGCTGGGAGATTCAATAATTTTCTGATTCTTTCCCTATTGTGTCACACAGAATTGCTTGTGTTAAACAACTAGCAAGTATTAAAAGAATTCTATTGGGAATGAGATAGCTTTCTCAGATCTATAAACTGTGTCTGATTTTTAATTTTCTATTCTATTTATATTTATTAGAATAAGTGAATAGAATCTATTAGATTAAATAACTCAGCTTATGAATAAAAAAAATTTTCACTACTATTTAAGAACTGAGCTATACAATTTATTTTTTTTTGCATAGTGCTTATCCAAAAGCCCCAGGAAGGTCAATTCCACTGCTTTTCTATATGTCACACTACATATTTTAGTCACACTACAGAACTGAGTGCAATTATAACCATCATACTTCAGCTGATAATGCTTTTTAAAAATCCATACCATGTGTGGTGCTGTGAAGATTTTGTGTGAACTAGACAATTAGCAAGATCTAACTTAGTGGCAACTAGGCCATGCACATTTGATTACTGACCTCTGTGAAACCACGGGCAGGAAGAATAAAAGTTACCTATCCGTCTTAACTCTGATCTTTAAAAATTTGTGAATAACTAGATATTCACTGGTTCTGAGATATATATAATAATTTTGAAAATAATATTTATAAGAGATTTCTATAATAACAAGTCACTTGTACTTTCTCTAAAGATATTCCATACAAATGGAAATAAAAAAGAACATAAATAGCTAGACTTATATCAAAGAGATTTCAAGATAAAACTGTTAAAAAAAGAGAAAGAAGGTCACTATATAATTAAACAGGAGATACTTCAGCAAGAGTATATAATAATTGTTAATATATAGGTACCCAACAATGGAGAACCCAAAGAAACATCAGACAATCTGCATTATAGACCAAATGGACCTAATAGACATTTACAGAATATTTCACACAACAGCTGCAGAATACACATTTTTCTCATCAGCACATGGAACAATTTCTGGGATAGGCCATATGTTAGGCCATAAAACAAGTCTTAATATATTTTTTAAATAAAGAAATTAAGTTTTTTTTCTGACAACAACTGACTGAAACTAGAAATCAACAACAAGAGGAACTTTGGAAACTATACAAATACATGGAAATAAAACAACATGCATTAAACAACATGCTCCTGAACAAACAGTAAGTCAATGAATAAATTAAAATGAAAGTTAAAAATATTTTGAAATAAATGAAAATGAAAATACAACATACCAACACCTATTGGATAAAGCAAAAGCTCTAATAAGGGAGAATATTTCGGCAGTAACAACATACATTGAAAAATGTAAAAAGACTTCAAACAAAGAACCCAACTATGGATCTCAAAGAACTAGAAAAGCAAGAGCAAATCAGACCCAAATATTAGTAGAAGAAAAGAAATAAAGATCAGAGCATAAATAAATGGAATTGAGACCAAAAAATACTAAAGATCAAAAGAACAAAAAGCCATTTAAAAATTATTTTTAAATTAACAATCTTTAGCACAACTAAGAAAAAAAGACACAAATAAATAAAATTAGAGATGAAGGAGAAGGCATTACAACTGATACCACAGAAATTCAAAAGATCATTAGGAAGTATTATGAGTAACTATATGCAAATAAATTGGAAAACCTAGAAGAAATGGATACTTTCCTAGACATATATAACCTATTATTATTGAATTCTGAAAAAATAGAAAACTTGAATATGTCATATAATTATTAAGCACACTTTTTCTTTTAGGTGAAGATCAAAATCTCTCCTGCCAATATTATTTTCACTTGGTAATGGAAGAAGAAGAGCAACAATACCCACCACACATTCAGAAGTGATAGTATCTCTAGTTAGATATTTATTTATAGACATTTCATTTCATTTCAATTTGATATTTTCAACTCTGATTTCTTTTAAAAAATATCATATTCTAATTTTATAATTGATATGTTAATATCATTTTATTTATTGCATTTGATCTGCACTGATTTTTGTTTGCATTTTTGCAAATTATAAATATTATTTCAATAAAAATGGTGATTTTAATTTTTCTCGGAGAATCTGTAGAATAACTGCTATCTCCCTGGTGTATGTAAAACAATAGGAAATAAAAGATCAAATATGAAGCAAAAAGAAGAGATTGAGAAAGCACTAACATGAGTTCATCTTCATCTTTCTATTTTTTTTATATAAGCCATGGAGTATTATTTTGTATTCTTTAGAAATATTTGTCTACATAATTACCTTTCTTAAAAATTTTAAATAATGTTAGGTAAGTATATACATAAGAAATCAGTTATTCAAATCTCATTAATAGTTTTTCTTTTTTTTAACTAATTTCATTTTTCCTCATTTATTGGGGAGCTCTATTCATTAATCCAGCAAATATTTATTGACAAATTATTAAATACCAAGTGTGGTTCTGATTCTCAAAGAGCTTAAATTCTAGGAGTAATATTTATCTAGCAAATGATAGTAATTTTCAATATCCAAGAGAATAAACAATGATATAACACAAGTTTTCTATCACATTAGCACTTCTTTTTTTTATTGTTCTACAAATATTCATTGATCATGCATCATGAAAAGGTCATTCTTGTAAGCTACAGAGATTCATTGGTAGAAATAAATGTCAAATATTTCCTTTCTTTCTGAGTTTATTTTGTAATGCCAGCTAATCCTCCAAGCAGAGCTGCATATGTATGAGTGAGCCCAGGTCAGATTACCTAGCAGAAATCTTTAGTCTCTTGTCTGATCCACAGACTAAAGAATTGTTGGATTCAGCCACTAAAATGTCGAGTGGTTTGTTTAAAGCAATAGGTAACTGATGCAGGTCGAGATGCATGGTATTCAAATAACGTGTAATATATTAGAAGGACAGTTCTCACTATTTTGGAGACAGCATTGCCATACACTCTCAAAAATTATTGTGGGTTACAAGAGCTTTTGTTTATGTGGGCAATGTCTATTGATATTTACCATACTAGATATTGAAATTGAGAAAAAAATTTATTTATTTGTTTAAAAGTAACAATATTTAACCTAATATAGGTTAACCTAATATACTTTTATAAAAACTTAATATTTTCATATCTAAACAATAGCAATAGAGAAGAGTGCCATTGTTTTACATTTTTGCATATCTCTTTAATCTCTTACTACTTAGAAGACAGGTAAATTTTTACATTAGCTTCTTCAATCTACTGTGCTATGTTGTTTTCTCTGAAGAAAAAAAAAAATGAAAAAAGCTCCTCATTTTCTCTTGCTGCCACCATGTAAGAAATGCTTTTCGCTTCCCGCCATGATTCTGAGGCCTCCTTAACCATGTGGAACTGTAAGTCCAATTAAACATCTTTTTCTTCTCAGTCTCAGGTATGTCTTTATCAGCAGTATGGAAACAGATTAATACAGTAAATTGGTACCAGTAGAGTGGGGCACTGCTGAAAAGATACCTAAAAATGCGGAAGCGACTTTGGAACTGGGTAACAGGCAGAGGTTGGAACAGTTTGGAGGGCTCAAAAGAAGACAGGAAAATGCGGGAAAGTTCGGAACTTCTTAGAGACTTGCTGAATGGCTTTGCCAAAATGCTGATAGTGATATGGAAAATCAGGTCCAGTTGGAGATGGTCCTAGATGGAGGTAGGGAACTTGTTGGGAACTGGAGCAAAGGAGACTCTTGTTATGTTTTAGCAAAGAGACTGGCATCATTTTGCCCCGCGCTAGACATTTGTGGAACTTTTAACTTGAGAGAGATGATTGAGGGTATTTGGTGGAATAAATTTCTAAGTAGAAAGCATTCAAGAAATGACTTGGGTGCTGTTAAAGGCATTCAGTTTTATAAGGGAAGCAGAGCATAAAAGTTTGGAACATTTGCAGCTTGACAATGTGATAGAAAAGAAAAACCCATTTTCTGAGGCGAAATTCAAGCTGGCTGCAGAAAATTGCATAAGTAGCAAAAAGCCTAATGTTAATCCCGAAGACCATGGGGAAAATGTCTCCAGGCCATGTCAGAGACCTTCATGGCAGCCTCTCCCATCACAGGTTTGGAGGTCCAGGAGGAAAAAGTGGTTTCATGAGCTGGGCCCAGGTTCCGCACACTGTGGGCAGCCTAGGGACTTGGTTCCCTATGTCCCAGCTGCTCCAGCCATGGCTGAAGGGGCCAACATGCAGCTCAGGCTGTGACTTCAGGTGGTTGAAGCCCCAATCCTTGACATCTTCCACATGGTGTTGAGCCTGCAGATGCACAGAAGTCAAGAATTGAGGTTTGGGACCTCTGCCTAGATTTCAGAAGATGTATGGAAATACTTGGATGCCCAGAGAGAAGTTAGCTGCAGGGGCAGGGCCCTCATGGAGAACCACTGCTAGGGCAGTGCCAAAGGGAAATGTGGGGTCAGAGCTCCCATACAGAGTCCCTACTGGGGCACTGCCTAGTAGAGCTGTGAGAAGAGGGCCACAGTCCTCCAGACCCCAGAATGGTAGGTCTACCGACAGCTTACACCATGTGCCTGGAAAAGCCAGAGACACTCAACACTAGCCCATGAAAGCAGCCAGGAGGGAGGTTGTACCCTGCAAAGCCATAGCGGCAGAGCTGCCCAAGACCATGGGAACCCACTTCTCGCATCATGACTTGGATGTGAGACCTGGAGTCAAAGGAGATCATTTTGGAACTTTAAAATTTGACTGCCCTGCTGGATTTCAGACTTGCGTTGGCCCTGTAACCCCTTTGTTCTGGCTACTTCTCCCATTTGGGACTACTGTATTTATCCAATACCTCTATATTCATTGTATCTAGGAAGTAACTAGCTTACTTTTGATTTTTACAGGCTCATAGGCAGAAAGAACATGCCTTGTCTCTGATGAGACTTTGGACTGTGGACTTTGGATTAATGCTGAAATAAGACTTTGTGTGACTGTTGGGAAGGCATGATTGGTTTTGAAATGTGAGGACATGAGATTTGGAGGGGCCAGGGGTGGAATGATGTGGTATGGCTGTGTCCAAAATTTCAATTTGAATTATGTCTCAGAATTCCCACATGTTGTGGGAGGGACCCAGGGGAAGGTAATTGAATCATGGGAGTTGGTCTTTCTCATGTTATTCTCATGATAGTGAATAAGTCTCACAAGATCTGATGGGTATATCAGGGGTTTCTGCTTTGGCTTCTTCCTCATTTTCTCTTGTAGTCACCATGTAAGAAGTGTCTTTCACCTCCCGCCATGATTCTGAGGCCTCCCCAGCCATGTGGAACTATAAGTCCAATTAAACCTCTTTTTCTTCCCAGTCTCAGGTATGTCTTTATCAGCAGTGTGAAAACAGACTAACATAACTTGTAATGTAGATATAAACCACATCAATCTAACTCTTCATTTTCTTACATTAAAATCCTCAGTGTTTCTTGTGCTTTGAATGAAAGCTTTACATATGCATGATTTTGTAAGTTTATGTCCTGGCCATTGAAAAAACACTGAGTTTTTCTTTTTTTTTTTTTTGAGACAAAGTCTAGCTCTGTCACCCAGGTTGGAGTGCAGTGGCTCTATCTTGGCTCACTGCAACCTCCACGTCTCGGGTTCAAGCGATTCTTCTGCCTCAGCCTCCGAGTAGCTGGGACTACAGGTGCCTGCCACCATGCCCGGCTAATTTTTTGTATTTTTAGTAGAGATGGGGTTTCACCATGCTGACCAGGCTAGTCTCGAACTCCTGACCTCGTGATCCGCCTGCCTCAGCCTCCCAAAATACTGGGAATACAGGTGTGAGCCACCACAACCAGCCCTGAGTTTTTCTCGTGTTGACACATTTTATTACACAATATTGAAAGCCACAATGGTTAACTCACCACTAACCTCATCAGGAAAACCACGTGAATACGTTTTTAAAAATGCTAATTTTTCCTTAAAACTTGACATATATTTTTGGCAACAACTTTTGTCAGGTATTTCCCTTCAAGTGACAAGCTTGCGGGGTTCATTTTCAATGAATGCCTGTAATGCCAGGTTTACATGACCATCAGATGTCTATTTTTTCAAAAGATAAAAAAGTGCTTTTACTTTTTTTTTAAGTAAAAATAAATATTCATTAAAAAGTGGCCAGTTCAGTTTGCACCTCAAATAGTTGCACAATTGTTTTCTTCAAGACAACCATCATGAAGCAAAAGTGCTTTGTAGACACTTCCCATTTTATCATACATGATGTGAAAATGGTGTCTATTTGCAGATCAAGATTGAGTAAAATCAGAAATTATTATTGCTTTACCAACAGCATTGCTAAATAAGATTGGCTTTTAAAAAACTACAAGTACATGGTGGAGAAGAATGTAATGAGTATTGATAAAATGTCTACTAGTATGACTTAGTACACTAGTACTACCAGCACACAAATCCTCTGATTAGTGACACGATGTCAACAGTTTTACCTATCATTGCTTCTATATCATCAATCCAAATGACACAGTAAAAAAGGCAAATAATGTCATTCTATTATTATGAAAGTTTTAGCCTCACAGATGACCTATGAAGGTCTCAAGGACCCATTCGGTCCTGAAGAACAGATTAACAATTTTTATTAGAAGATAAATAGATGGGGAAAAATGAATGTCATGGGGGGATTAGGGATATTGGAAAAGGAGATGATTTTTGATTTGTGAGTAGGGTGACCAGTTTTGAGGTCACCTACATCATAGGAAGATGATCTTTGAACAAAGACTTAAGGGAATAAAGAAGTGTGTCATTAAAATATCAAGGGGAGGAATGCACAAGGCAAAGAATATAACTAATACTAATTCCCTAGATATTTTTCAAGAACATTCAAGAGGTGTTACTAGATGTGAGTGAAAAATAGTGAACATGAAGGAGATGAAGTTAGAGAGGTAACAAAGAAACCAGATCATATAAGGCTTTATAGGCCAATATAAGAAGGTTTTGTTTTATTCTTTATAAAGCAGGCATATTGCAGGTTTTTGAGGAAAGAAGTTATGTGACTTAATTTTTGAAGTAATCGGTCTAGTTGTAGAACATAAGCAATAAGTGTATGGGTGAGCACATGATGAATTATGAGACTATTGTAGATGAGATAACCTAATGGCTTGGATTATACTGGTAGCATTTGAAATGTGTAGGACAAAATGGTTGAATAATCGATATGTTTGGAAGATGGAGCCATAAGAATTTTCTAATGAATTTGATGTGTGGTGTGAGAAAAAGACTACTGAAGAAAGACTCTAAATTTTTTGGTCTGAGAAAATAAAATGACAATATTGTCATTAATCATTACTACTGGTTTAAAATCAGCTTCTTTTTTACATGCTCTATTTGAGATATCTTTTAGATAGACAGACAAAACCACATTTTATTGCACAACCCTTTAGTATGCTCATCAGATACTGGGCTTTTTTTGTGTGTTTTTGTTTGTTTGTTTTTGTTCTTAAAAATTGAAGGTTTGTGGAATCCCTGGGCCACACAAATCTATTGGCATCATTTTTCCAACAGCATGTGTGTGCTTCATGTCTGTGTCACACTTTAATATCTCACAATACTTCAAAGTTATTATTATTGTATCTGTGATGGTGATCTGTGATCAGTGATCTCTGATGTTACTATAATAATTGGTTTGTGGCACTATGAACCATGCCCACAAAATATGCTGAACTTAGTAGATATATGTTGTGTATGTTCTCATTTCTCCACTCACTAGCCATTCTCCTATCTCCTTCCCTCTTCTCCAGCCTATTTTTTTCTCTGAAACAAAACAATGTTGAAGTGAGACCAATTAAGAAGTCTACAATGGACTGTAAATGTTTATGTGAAAGGAAGCATCTCACTTTAAAATTAGTGACGAAGCTTAGTGAGGCATGCTAAAAGCCAAAAGAGGCCAAAAGCGAAGCCACTTGTACCAAACAGTTAGCTAACCTGTCAATGCGAAGAAAAGGTTCTTGAGGAAAATTAAAAGTGCTACTCCAGTAAACAAACAAATAATAAGAAGCAAAAATGCCTTATTGTTAATATGGAGAAAGTTTGAGTGGTCTAGATAGATTAAACTAACTACAACATTCCCTTAAGCGAAAGCCTCATCCAGGGCAAGCCCCTATCTATCTTCAATTTTCTGAAGGAGGAGAAGAAGCAGCAGAAGAAAAGTTGGAAACTCATGGGAATGGGTTCATAGGTTTTAAGGAAATAAGTAATCCCTATAACATAAAAGTGCAAGGTGAAGCAACAAGTGCTAATGTAGAAGCTGCAACAAATTATCCAGAAGGTCTAGCAAAGATTTCATTAAACAACAGATTTTTGGTGTAGACGAAACAGCCTTCTACTCGAAGAAGATGCCATCTAGAACTTTTATAGCCAGAGAGAAGAAAAAGCCTGACTTCAAAGCTTCAAAGGACAGGGTGACTCTCTTGTTAGGGAATAATGCAGCTGGTGACTTTAATTAAAGCCAGTACTCATTTATCATTCCAAACATCCTACGACCCTTAAGAATTATGCTAAATCTACTCATTTTATGCTTTACACATGAACCAAAAAAGCCTGGATGACAGTACATTTTTTTATAGTATGGTTTATTGAATATTTTAAGACTAATGTTGAAACCTACTATTCAGAAATAAAGATTCCCTTCAAAATAATATTGCCGGCTGGGTGCAGTGGCTCACGCCTGTAATCCCAGCACTTTGGGAGGCTGAGGAGGGTGGGTCACTCAAGGTCAGGAGTTTGAGACCAGCCTGACCAACATGGTGAAACACTTTCTCTACTAAAAATACAAAAATTAGCTGGGTGTAGTGGTGGGTGCCTGTAACCTCAGCTATTCAGGAGGCCGCAGCACAAGAATCACTTGAACCCGGGAGGCAGAGGTTGCAGTGAGCCAAGATCATGCCACTGCACTCCATTCTTGACAACAGAGCGAGACCGCATCTCAGAAAAAATAATGATAATAATATTGCTTACTGACAATGCACCTGGTCACCCAAGAGCTCTGATGGAGATGTACAAGAAAATTAATGTTGCTTTACTGCAGGCTGGCACAAGGTCCATTCTGCAGCCCATGAATCAGAGAGTAATTTTGACTTTCAACTCATATTATTTAAGAAATAAATACATTTCACAAGACTACAGCTGCCGTAATAGTTATTTCTCTGACAAATCTGGGTAATGTAAATTGAATATCTTCTGGAAAGAGTTCATATTACTAGATATTATTTTAAGATCATTTTTGATTCACGGCAGGTGGCCAAAATTTCAACATTCACAGGAGTTTGGAAGATGTTGATTCCAACCTTCATAGATGATTTTGAGGGATTCAAGACTGCAGAAGTTATGGAAATAGCAAGAGAACTAGAATTAGAAGTGGAGCCTGAAGATGTAACTGGGTTGCTGCAATCTCATGATAAAACTTGACCAGATGAGGAGTTGCTTCTTACGGATGAGCAAAGAAAGTCGTTTCTTGAGATGCAATCTACTTCTGGTGAAGACGCTGTGAACATTGTTGAAATGACAGCAAAATATTTAAATGTTACATAAATTTAGTTAATAAAGCAGTGGTAGGGGTTGAAAGAATTGACTCCTATTTTGAAAGAAGTTTTATTCTGGGTAAAATACTATGAAACAGTAGCATATGCTACAGAGAAATCTTTCATAAAAGCAGGAGTCAATCAATGCAGCAAACTTCACTCCTGTGTTATTTTAAGAAATCACCACAACCACCCTAACCATCAGCAACCACTACTGTGATCAGTCGGTAGCCATCAAAATCAGTGCATGACCCTCGAGGAACAAAAAGATTACAACTCATTGAAGGCTCAGGTGATGGTTAACATTTTTTAGAAGTGAAGCATTTTTTAAATTAAAGTATGTTAATTTTTTGAGGCATACTACTATTTCACACTTAACAGACTACAGCGTAGTGCAAACATAACTTTTCAATAAACTGGGAAACAAAATATTTGTATGATTTGCTTTATTGTGATATTTGCTTTTTTGGAGTATTTGGTGTGGAACCAAACACACAATATCTCTGAGGTATGACTGCACAACATTAGTTATTAACCAGATATTTAAATATATTGGACTGGATTGAGGGGTGAGTCCATGCTGGAGATAAAAATTTGAGGATTCTTCATCATGAGACTGATGAGATCACTGAAGAAGTTGGTATAGAGTGTAGAGTATAAGGTAAGTAAGTACTTAACCCTGGGCTCTGCCAATAGTGGGAAGTTGGGTAGAAGAGGCAGAAGAATGGACTAAGGGTGGTAGAGTGTGGTAGAGACTAACTCAAGACAGGGTGCATTATTTAGGTCAAGTGAAAATGATTAAGGCTGATTTTCTGTGTCAAATTCTTTTGACAGTAAAATGAGTAGTAAGAAGTGATCATTGGATTTAATAACATGGAAACCAATGGTGACCTTGAGAAAATGTTCTATTTGGGGTAGAGTGGGCAAAATTATGATTAAATTGGATCCAAAGAAAAATGAAATATTTAAAATTTAGCTGAGGGGTTCAGAATTGAAATAATAGAAAACACTTTAAAGCAAAACAAAATAGAATTCTTAAAAATACATATAATTCATAAAAATATATGTCCTTTTACATCATTTATAGCTCTGTTTTATAAATCAGGGCAAATAAGTATTAAATCAGACCGGTAGGAACTTTATAATTATATGCTTTGTTTTAAATTTTGAGTATGAAACTCAGAAATAAAGTTAACTCTCACAGTATTATGGAAACTTTATCAAGATATTTGAAGATACGATAGATAAATATGTTATCAACACTAAAAGGATATTAGATTTTCAGCATTTTTAACTTTCCTTTAACTTTCTTCCATGTCAGGGGAATGTATTTTTATAATAATTATTTTTTCTAGTCCATATGATAAATACAGAATTATTACTACAGTCACATTAATTTTATTTCAATTTCCAGTATTCACATTAAAAGCAGTCCAAGTGGGGATATCACCATTGATATGAACTCTCCTCCCTCATCTGTAAAGATGATCAAAATGCTTTCTTTCCACAATTCTGTAGTATTAAAGAAAAGCTCTTGATTAATCTTTTTTTTTTTTCAGTTTTTACTATCTACCAAGCATTTCCTCAGGGACTGGGTGAAAATTAGTAAATAAAATTGCTCAAAATGTTTTCTCTCTATATATGCTGATTTGAAATGTTAACAAAACAGTAGATAATAAATCTTTGAGGCAATGGATGTGTTAGTCAGCCTGATTTGATCATTCCACAATGAATATATTAAATACCACATTGTACCCCGTAGGTATATACAGTTATTATTTGTCAATTAAAAATAAAATTTTTTAAAAAAGTGGTTACTGAAGACTTTCATGAAAAGGAGACATTTAGGGAAAACTTGAATAGTAAGTAAAAAGCATTTTGGCAAGTTCTTATCTGTGTTGTATCGGGACACATGATTAATCATTGTTTACCAGCATAAATTTTTTTGTGTGGCAGCTCTTGTAGCCATAGCTGCTCCTGAGGTCCTGTGATCATCCCAGCGTTATAAAGGTAAACTTTCACTTAACCATATTTTGATACCACAACAAAAGAGAAAAGAAATGCAAGCCGAGAGAATAGATGGGGGACAGAGAACCAAGCTTTGACAGTGGCTGGACACCACACATCTCTGAGGCTGACAAAATGGAAGTACAAGGGATATTTGGAGGATAAGAGGTTATAGTGCAGGGAAAAGAGAAATTTGAGAAAATGATATTCACACACGACAAGGAGAGACCATTTTAAAACAAAAATCTTTCAAATTATTAGTCTAAAATAAAAGAAAACCCATCAGTGAATAGATGAATGTTAAAATGATCAATCCTGAAGAGTCAATCAGGGGGCTAGAAAATCAGGTAGCAGGGACTTCCAGAATACAGAAATCCAACCTAAAGGTCAACAAGATGAATAATTTGAGAAAAGGAAAAATGAGAAAACAGATCTAAATGAGCAATCAATTCAGAATTTTTCAAAATCTGTACAATAATAGTTCCAAAAATAGAAGTGAGAAAACAGTTTGAAGACTGGTCTAATTATAATAATGCACTAACAATTTTCAGAGCTGAAGGAACACAACCTAAAAGGATCCACAGATTCTTAAGTAGATAAGGGCACAGGATTGGGTGCAGGAGAGTGCAGACAGTGAGAAAGCAAAAGTGAGAGCAAGAGAAAAGCTCTAAACTACTTATATCACAATGAAAGACAGTGAAAAAAGGAGGAAAATTCCTACTACGGGATGAGATATATGTCTTCATGAAGACGACTCATTGTTAATGTTAGATTCTAGAATGTGATAAAATATACCTTCAAAATGCTGAAGGGAATTTTTTTTTCTGATTTTTAAACTCCTTGTTTAGCCACATTATGGTTTATATAGAGTGCTCAATAACATTTTTGACATGCAAAATTTATACAATTTATCACTCTAAGATTTTTTTTTATTTTTTATTTGAGACGGAGCCTTGCTCTGTTGCCCAGGCTGGAGTGCAGTGGCACGGTCTCGGCTCACTGCAAGCTGCGCCTCCCGGGTTCACACCATTCTTCTACCTCAGCCTCCCGAGTACCTGGAACCACAGGCGCCCGCCACCACGCCCAGCTAAGTTTTTTTTTGTATTTTTAGTAGAGACGGGGTTTCACAGTGTTAGCCAGGATGGTCTCGATCTTCTGACCTCGTGATCTGCCCACTTCGGCCTCCCAAAGTGCTGGGATTACAGGCGTGAGCCACTGCGCTTGGCCTTTCTAAGATTCTTTAAAGCTTACCCCTCCTTGATCTTTATATGACTGGGCACAGGAAAAGGAAAGAAAAAACCTGGTAATAGTATTATTTGTTTAATGAAGTCATAAATGCTGTTTAATTGAAAATATTTGTAAAAAAAAGTAAAGATATTAATAAGTCAAGAATAAGCGCCAGGAACAATAAGCTAAATGCATATTGCTATCTAATATGTAAAATAAAAGACATGGAACTAATAAAATAAATGCAATAAAGGACAGAAAAATAAACAGAAAGAAAATATATATATATAGAACATCAAATAGTAATATAAGTCCAAGAATCAATAAACAGAGTAAATGTGAAGGTGTTAAATTTCTCTTGTAAAAGACAAATATATGCATTTTGCAAAAGGTTTAAATATGTTAATATTATTATCAGGCAAAATAAAATTGAAAGAAAAATGATTACTGTGATAAAACAAGATATTTCAGGTTGTTTTCATGGACTGAATGCTCATGTCCCCTCAAAATTTATATGTTGAAACCATATCTCCAATGTGATGGTATTTGAAAATGAGGTATTTGGAAGAATTAAGGTTCGATGATTCTAAGGATGGTGTCCAGGTCACAAGGGATTAGTATATAAAGAAACCCTTTATATAAAGAGTGCGATTTATGAGCTTCCCAACCTCCAGCATTATGAGAAGTAAATTTCTGCTGTTTAAGCTACTCAGTCTATGGCATTTGGCTATGACAGGCTAAGTAGACTAAGGCAATTATTTTAAGATAATATACTTAGAATTCATAATATACATGGACCTTCATGTGTGTAACATAGATATGAAATGTAGCAATAAAAATCAGTATAAAAACAAATTGACCACACATTTTTTCAGAAATGATAGAATAAGTAAACAAAAGCAACACAGAATGAAGAATATTTGATTAACACAAATGCAAATTTTCAAGTAACAGATACATATGAAAACATATATCCACAGAAACAGCATTTGCATTGGTTTTAAACAGTTAGAGAAATATTAATAGATATTTTCCATGTATTAGGTCTTAAAAGAAGTCTGAGATAATTTTAAGTTTTTTTTTTTTTTTTGAGATGGAGTCTTGCTCTGTCTCCCAGGCAGGAGTGCAGTGGTGCAATCTTGGCTCACTGCAACCTCTGCCTCCCAGGTTCAAGCAATTCTCCTGCCTCAGCCTCCCGAGTAGCTGAGATTACAGGTGCCCGCCACCATGCCTGGCTAATTTTTGTATTTTTAGTAGAGACGGGGTTCACCATGTTGGGCAGGCTGGTCTCTAATTCCTGACCTCATGCAATCTGCCCGCCTTGACCTCCCAAAGTGCTGGAATTACAGGCGTAAGCCACCATCCCCAGCCTCAGATAATTTTTAAAAGCATACTTCTATTGACACTTTTTAAAATATGAAATATTAGCTAAAATTATATTTCACGATTAAATAAAAATACACTATTGTAATTAACTCTTGGACAAGAAGAAAATCAAAATTCGAAGTAGTTTTTTGCAATGAGAATATTACATGTGTGATGTGATTAACATAACAAATAAAAAGATGTACATTTAAAAAATAAAATATGTATTTAACATTTAACTAATGCTAAAGTAAATTTAGTTTATGAGAATCTACTATGAAATATAAACTCAAAAGTAGGAAGAACCTTTAAAAGACAAAAGAAAATAATTTTAAATAGAATAGAAAACTAATATTGTTCAATAAAACCCAATCCTCCTCTGTTGGGGAAGAAAAGCACAAAAAGTAATAAACTAGTAGCACATTTGGTCACTTATAAATACATGCAATCTTAGAAATAAAAAATAGAAAAATACATTCAGATAGAAAATAAATAGATACAACTCTGAGAGTGTATTATGTATAACTTTATGCTAATAAATTGAAAATTAAAGATGACTTTTTTTCTAGAAGAAAAACATGTAATCTATAAAGCAGTCCTTATATGCAACTGACAAGGAAGAAAAAATATTTTCTTAAATAACATACAAGGCTTTGATTATCATATAAATGAGTGTTATCAAATATTCATGGAAAGAAACAGAGAACATTGGAAATCTCTCCAATCCAATTTATGAAGCTAGAATGGGACCACAATTAACACAAAAATAATATTGGTTTCTTCATTGAAAGTATCATCAGCTGAGTCATCTCAAATAAAAACAGCTAAGTTCTCACAGGCAGTGGTTCTAATGTGGTGATGGTCTGGTTCCAATGCTTTTAGGAAGCATTTCAGACTTGTGGAGTGAAGCAAATATCTGCAACTATTATACACTTCTTAAGTAATTTTGTATGTCTCTTCAGTGACCTGATTTGAATATAACATCAATAAAGGCAAATAGCACTTAGGGTGTGTTGATTCACCTCCACCCTAGCCAGTCATGACCCCAAATTAGGGACATGACTTTAATTAGACCCTGGGTCGAATTCACAACAAGATGTGGCTTCCACTATGTTGTATAGAATGTTTTACAAAAGTTTGTAAAATATTTACATTTAACATCTTTTCTTAACTCTTTAAGTAAGTGAGTTATTTTTGTGGACAAAGTTCTTTTTAATAACAAATAATTATATAACTGATCTATCAGACTGGTGTTACTTTATGCAGTGGAGAGAAGTTCAGTTAAGGTCTGTCTTCCTTCAGGGCAAGGAAGAAGCACAACGGGGAGAATATCTGAACCTCTGAGGTGGATGTCATGAAATGGCATCCACCTATGAATGAGAGATGTTGAAACTCTCCATTGAAAATGCTAGGGTGTATTTGTTGTTGCTATTGCTATTGTTTTGTCTCAGTGTTAGAGAGATCTAGAAATGTGCTGGAAGATGCAAAATGACACAGCCAGACCACACAAGGGAGAAAATTCATTTTTCTATTGTTAGTAACTGATATGGTTTGGCTGTGTCCCCACCCAAAACTCATCTTCAATTCCCCCATGTTGTGGGAGGCGCCCAGTGGGAGGTAATTGAAGCATGGGGGCAGGTCTTTCCCATGCTGTTCTCATGACAGTGAACAAGTCTCATGAGATCTGGTGATTTTATAAAGGAGAGTTTCCTGCAGAAGCTCTCTTCTCTTGTCTGCCGCCATGTAAGACCTGCCTTTTACCTTCCACCATGATTGTGAGTCCTCCCCAGCCATGTGGAACTGGGAGTCCATTAAACCTCTTTCTTTTGTAAATTGTCTAGTCTCGGGTATGCCTTTATTAGCAGTGTTAAAATGAACGAATACAGTAACTATAATCCTAGATGTAGGTTATGGAGATAATGAAGGTGAAACAGGATTTCTAAACTAGAAACACTTTTTAAAATGTTTATGTATCTCTCCATGTCAGATTCAAATTAGCCTAAGAAAGTCTACACATAACAGTGTGAAAAAGCAGTTCAGAGATATTCACAAACACATTATGTCAAATAGTTTCTGTTGACCTACTTTACACATAACAGTCCAAATAGCCTTTATAGCCTGCCACAGAATTTTCCAGTAGGCCTTTTAAGCTTATCCTTAGTGTTCTTTACATAGTGATTCTTATTTTCTTGATGAAGCTATGTGATTGTTTCAGAAGCAAGAATATCAGGGCTGTTTTCTTTCTTTTTTTTTTTTATTGAGTTAGTGTTCGTTTTGGCAGTTACTATAATTGCATATTACTGAATTCAGGAACACTGGCCAGAAAAATAAAATGAGAACTCGTGCAGCGCTATTTCAATTCACATACTAGTTTCCGTATAAATGACTTCCCAAGCATGCCACTCCTCTCTCTCCAAAGGCTTCCAAAACACCACAAAAGGAACATGATCAACATCATTTTTTAAACTCAAGGCAAAACAAGTGGCAGAAAACCAAAACATAAAAGGAACAGAGCATTCTCTATAATTACACTTCCAAAAATGTTTCATTGCATATGTTGTCAACAGTTCTTATTGTGTATGTTTAATGTTATTCATAGTTTCTGAAATATATGATTCTTAAGAATTCCTATTAAGGCAGAAGTCCTCTTCTGTTAAGCTAGTATGAATGAATGACAAAAATAAACTTCTATGATATATTATGGAACGTAATTGTTTCCTGAGCTAAAACATCATCATTTCAAAGTGATGGGAGAGAGGCTAGCAAATTCAGGGAAAGTAGAAATGTATATAGTTAACACAGATAACAAATGAGAAAAACAATAACATTTACAAATAGTTATAAAAGTAACACTGGAATTTTCCTAGTAGCTGAAGCCATTTTATTCTTATTAAAAGCACAAGAAGATTTAATTTGATATACAACATTTACTGTGCTGTTAACAATAAAAATTAACATGTGTATTGTTAACATGTATTATGTTAACAATAAAAATTGCTTATGAGATCATAAAGTTATAAGCTGTGCTTTATAACTAAGAAGAGTCTGATTTTGTCTTTATGTGCTTGTTAATATGAATTTATCCTCACTGGTAGTTACTTATAGTCAAAACTTAGGGCTACTCCTCTTAGTACCCCAATTTTTTAATTTTCCTGCTATTGTTATTCTAATCTAGCTATTTCATCATTTTAAAAAACAGCCCAGATGATGTTTACAAACTAAACTCTATGCACCTAGTAGGATTTCAAGAAATACTTGTTGAAAAAATGATGGGATAAATAATGATATAATTGACTTAACTTTTCAATAATATTTTTCATTCATTGGTAAAAGAGTATTAAGGACAAGTTTTAAATTATGTTAATAATGTTTGGCTTTTACAATTATCTTGGCTGTTGTGTTTGTTTTAGTTATACTTTTTCTTGTGAGATTATATGCTATTTATAAAGATAATGCCACACGAAAAAACATTGTTTTACATTTGAGATTTATTTAACTTTGTATTTTGAAAAAAATAATTGTAGCAGATTCTTAGAAAAGTACAAAGATTCCTTTTGTATCCTTTTCTAAGCTTCCCCCCAAAGGCAACATCATACATAACTATAATCCAATATGAAAGCAAACAAAAAATGATATTGGTATAATAGTATTAATTAGAAAAGGCTTTTTCTAGATTTTACCAGGTTTATAAACACTCATTTGTGTGTGTGCATGTGTGTGTGTGTGCTTAGTTCCATATAATTTTATTTCAAATATAAATTTGTATAACTACCACGAGAAACAAAATACAGAAATGCTTCATCATCACCTAGAAATATATATGGAGTGGTTTTGAATTCATTCTGTTTTAGTATTTTGCTAGCTGTTAGATATTTAAACTGAACTGGTTTACTTGTACTTGGTAATGTATTCAGTTGATCTATAATCTTTTCACCAACGGCAAGTTAAATTGTTTCATTTCCCTAGTATCTATACCACTAGGTTAAAAAGGTTTTTTAACAATGTACTAGTAAAAATAATAAATTGCTTAATAAATTATTTTATTTGCTGTTATCTTCACAGGTTACCCTATTAGTTTTCTAAGGTTGCCATAATAAAGTACCACAGACTGGGTGGCTTAAACAACAGAAATTCATATTTTCACAGTTGTGGAAGCTAGAAGTCCAAGATCAAGGTGTTGATAGGGTTGATTTCTTCTGAGACCTCCCTCCTTGGCTTGTAGATGTTCAGTCTTCTTCGTATGTATTCACATGATCTCCCCTCCATCTCTCTCTCAATCTTCTCTTCTTATAAGAATACACATCCTCTGGCCCATTGGATTAATGCATACCTATGTGACCTAATTTTAATTTAATTACTTCTTTAAAGATTGTATCTCCAAATATAGTCATTATAAGGTACTGGGAGTTAAGACGTCAACATGTGAAGTTTAGAGGAGACCCAATTCAGCTTATAGCAGTTGCCTACACTTCTTTGAATAGTGGAGTTAGTGAAATAAAGATTACTAAAAACTGGTGTTGAGAGAGAAGAGTTCTTAGGTTCCCATCTTTACCATTCTAGCTGCTACACTCCCTGTTAGGCACAAATCAAATTTGCTTGCCTTCACTGATTCATAATTTTGGTGAAACCACAGTCATTTGCAAGTTATCAAACCATATATCCAGGTAACCAAAAGGTCTTTGAATAATTTCACCACTTTATATTTGTTATTATTTGAATATTCATCTGAAGATCAGTGACAGGAGAACAAAAAGCATCTGTGAAGAGCTCCCGTTTGCAACGCTGAAGTATTGTCTGGTTTCTACAGTTATCCCAAGAAAACAGACCTCACTGAGCATTCAGTCACAGCCAGCCATGCAAACACGTGGGCTCTTCCTGGCACTGGGTAAATCTGTAGACGTTAGTATTTTCTTTTTTCTTTTTTTTGAAACGGAGTCTCGCTCTGTCCCTCAGGCTGGAGTGCAGTGGCGCGATCTTGGCTCACTGCAAGCTCCACCTCCCGGGTTCACCCCATTCTCCTGCCTCAGCCTCCCGAGTAGCTGGGACTACAGGCGCCCGCCACCTGCCCGGCTATTTTTTTGTATTTTTAGTAGAGACGAAGTTTCACCGTGTTAGCCAGAATGGTCTTGATCTCCTAACCTCGTGATCCACCCGTCTCGGCCTCCCAAAGTGCTGGGATTACAGGCGTGAGCCACTGTGCCTGGCCCAAATGTTATGTTTATTACTTTTATTCTAAGGAAACTTGATATTGGAGCAATGTGATACATTAGATGGCATGTGAGGGAACTGTAGAAATACAGTGTTGAGAAGGGCTTGGAAGACAACATACACGAAGGCAAGGTGTGTGATGGCCTCTCCCAGTTAGTGGAACAAAATCTCCTGTGTGGATTGGATATAGAATGTGAATAATTGGAAGAGAGTTACCTGACACTCATTCAATATTGTGATTTGCTCAGGATGTTAAGCCAAGTATTAATCTTTTTGATATGCAATATTATGATGTTAATTATGCGTGTATTTTGGACTAGTTACTGGCAGAAGTTTCAAATATCAAGAACCAAGCATTGAAATGCATTGTTTTTTCATTTGCTATCTGTGGGGCTTATTTTTATTTTTCCAATTCAACTACTACTTTAGTTTGAATTAACTTTCATTAACATTTAAGCACTGTAGACTTAATGGCAAAAATATATTCATAAATAATATTAAATAAGTAATGCTTGGTTTTTAATTTAATCAGTAACATTATCAACTTAGATTAGTGGAATTAAAATGTGATGTCTCATCTTGTTCTTTATTTACTGCCCTTAAAATACAGCAGTGAAATATAAACCAGTACTTTTCAGCATAGTGAAGAAATTATGGCTTTGGGCTAACTATGCTTTGATCGATGCAGATGCTAAATCTAATTTGATCTAAATTCTCTGTAGATATTAGTAATTAACATACTAACTATTGCCTGGGGTTCAGTAATTTTTTTATATTGGAAAGTGATTTTTTATAACCATAGGGTTGAATTTTATTTTCCTCAAAATAGAAATAGATACCATCTAAATTTCAGGTACATAGATTCTCAGAGAGTACAATTTAAAGTCAAGCAACTCAACCAGAATCTTCAATTACCTTAGTATATAATAATTCCTGCAAAAATGCACTAAAATTCAGTAAATCTGTTGCAAATGCTGCCGTGTTCTGCTCATAGAACTAGGACTTTTAAATTGCTAGTGCCTGCATCTCTATGCCTTGCTCTCCACTGCTATTTCCAAAAACTACTTTTTATATATTTTCCAAATCATTCAGCCTTGAAGCTCATGTAATAGCTCTGCTTATTGCAGACATTTCTAGACACCTAAGTCAACATTCTTCTAATATCTTATTTTTGTATGTAGTTTTAAATGACATCTTCTCTTTTCCTTTTTTTAATTTCCCAGCTAATTACTTGTTGATTTCATTTATGTTTTCAAATAAACAACTTTTCATTTTGTTGATATTTTCATTTCCTTTGTCTCCACTTTGTTTTGTTCTGCTCTGATATTTGTAATTTCTTTTCTTCTACTAATTTGGGGATTGACTTTTTTTTTTATTTTTGATTTCTATAGGTTTTTGGTAACAGGTGGTATTTGGTTACATGAGTAAGTTCTTCAGTGGTGTTTTGTGAGATTTTGATGCACTCATCACCCGAACAGTATACCCTGAACCCAGTTTGCAGCCTTTTATCCCTCAGCCCCCTCCCACCCTTTCCCTCAAGTCCCCATAGTCCATTTATCATTCTCATGCCTTATGCCTTGTATCCTCATAGCTTAGCTCCCACTTATGAGTGAGAACATAGGATGTTTGGCTTTCCATTTCTGAGTTATTTCCCTCAGAAAAATATTCTCCATTTCCATTCAGGATGCTGCAAATGCTATTAATTCATTCTTTTTTATAGCTAGTAGTATTCCATCACATTCCATACTACAGCATAGTAGTCTCGTTATCCACTCATTGATTGATGGGGCGGTTGGGCTGGTTCCATATTTTTGCAATTGCAAATTGTGCTGCTATAAGCATGTGTGTGCAAGCACCTTTTTCATATAAGAACTTCTTTTCCTCTTGGTAGATACCCAGTACTGGGATTGCTGGATGAAATGGTTCTATTTTTAGTTTTTTAAGGAATCTCCACACTGTTTTCCATAGTAGTTATACTAGTTTACATTCCCATCAGCAGTGTAGAAGTGTTCCCTTTTCACGGCATCCACACCAACATCTATTTTATTTTTTATTTTTTGAGTATGGCTATTCTTGCAGGAGTAAGGTGCTATCATACTGTGGTTTTGACTTGCATTTCCATGATTATTAGTGATGTTGAACATTTTTTCACGTTTGTTGGCCATTTGTATATTTTCTTTTGAGAATTGTCTATTCATGTCCTTAGCCCACTTTTTGATAGGAATTTTTTTTTCTTGCTAATTTGTTTGAGTTCCTTGTAGATTCTGGATATATATTCTTGCTTTTTTCGTTTCCCGAGGTGCACTGTTAGGTAATTTGCTTGAAATATTTCTACTTTTTTGACATAGGCATTTATTGCCAAAAGTGTTCCTCTTAGTACTAATTTGGCTATATTATTAGGTGTCAGTATGTCATGTTTCTATTTTCATTTATTTCAAAAATTTTGTTGATTTTCTTCTTAATTTCTTCATTGGCTTATTGATTGTCCCAAAGTATGCTGTTCCATTTTCACGTATTTGTATATTTTCTGAAGTTTCTTGTTGTTGATTTGTAGTTTTACATCACTGTGGTTTAGAAAATATTTGAAATGATTTTGATTTTTAAAAATTTACTGAGGCTTATTTTGTGGCCTAACATGTGGTCTGTTCTGAAAACTGTTCCGTTGCTGATAAGAAGGATATGTATTATAAATCTGTTGAATGACATGTTCTGTAAATATCTGTTGAGTCTATTTAGTATAAAGTGAGGTTTAAGTCAAAAGTATCCTTGTTCATCTCTTGTCTAGATGTTGTGTCCAGTGCTGAGAATGGGTTATTGAAATTCTTAACAATTATTGTACTAGGGTCTATCTCTCCCTATAGCTGTGATAGTATTTGCTTTATATGTCTGGATGTTCCATTTGGAGCTCATATGTCCATTTATCATGATATAATGATCTTCTTTGTCTACTTTTAAATTTTTTGACTTAAAATCTATTTTGTCTGATATAAATATAACTATTCTTGCATACATTTCGTTTTCATTCGTGTGGAATCTCTTTTTCTATCCTTTCACTTGCAGTGTATCTGTCTTTACAGGTGAACTGAGCTTCTTGTAGGCAGTATATACTTGTGTCTTGGTTGTTTTTATCTATTCAGCCAGTCTATATCTTTTAAATGAGGAATTTAAACCATTTACACTCAACATTGTTTTTGACATATGAGGGCTTACTCCTGCCATTTTCTTAATTATTTCTGATTGTTTCTTATAACCTTCATTCCTTTCTGTCTCTCTTATTGTTTATCTTTGCAATTTGGGGGATTTCTGTAATGATAATAGTTGATTCCTTTCTCTTGCTTGTGTATCTGCTCTACTAGTGAGTTTGAAACTGTCCTGTGTTTTCATGGTGGTAAATATTATCCTTTTACTTCCAGTTGCAGAACGCCCTTAAGCATTTCTTGTAGGGCTGATCTATCACAACGAAGAGTAAGAAATTCTCACAGCTTTTCTTGCCTGGGAAAGCTTTATTTCTACTTCATTTCTAAATAATAGAATATTGTTTTTCTTTCTAAATTCTGAATATATTATTCTATTCTTTCCTACCCTGTAATGTGTCTGCTGAGAAATCTGTTGTTATTCTGAAGGGGATTCCTTTATATGTGACTTGATGCTTTTCTCTTACTCTTAAGAGTTCTCTCTCTCTTTGATTTTTGACAGTGTTCCTTGGAAGCTATCTTTTTTGGGTTTAGTCTGTTTTAGAATGTTTGGGTTTTCTGTATCTGTATGTCTGTATCTCTCCCACATCTTGGGAAGTTTTCAGCTATTATTTTTATTAATTGTTTTCTATACCTTTTCCCATGTCCTCTCCTTCCAGAATTTCCAAGTTGAAAATTTGTTTGCTTCGTGTGATCTCATGTCATGTAGGCGTTCTTCATTTTTTTATTCTTTTTTTTCTCTGGCTCAGTTTTTTCTAAAGGATTTGTCTACAAGTTCCAAATTATTTTTTCTGCCCGAACTAGCCTATTGTTGCAGCCCTTAATTGTATTTTTTATTTTATTTATTAAATGTTACAGTTCCAAGATTTTGGTTTGGTGCTTTTTTACAATATCTATTTATTTTGTTGAATATCTCATTCAGATAGTGAGTTGTTTTCCTGATTTATTTGGATTGTATGTCTGTGTCCTCTTGTATCTCACTGAGTTTCCTTTAGATCATTATTTTTATTATTTTTTTCAGATATTACATAGATTTTCTTTTCTTTGGAGTCTGTTAATTGGGAATTAATGTGTCCCTTTGGAGATGTCATGTTTCCTTGTTTTTTCATATTTCTTGTGTCTCTGCATTGATATCGATACATCTTGGTTAACAGTCACTTCTAATTTTATCAAGTACCTTTTGTATGGTAAGACATTGCCCTGTAAATGTATTTATAGTGTTGGTTGAGCAGGGTGCATTGGCTTTGTTTCTAGCGGGATGCAGGAGTGTAGTCTCCATATGATTTCTTTGGCTGTAATCAACATCAATGCTGTCTGCGTGTCCTTCAGTGGCTTAGGCTGCAGTTCTTTGTGGAGGCTGTGACATGGCTTTGTTGGGGATAGGGATGCCAGGTGTTGCAATACTTGGGATCCTAATAGGCACACATGGACACTGGAAGTAGTGGTCATGAATCCTGGATGAGCTGATGATTGGACTCCTGGACAGTGTGCAGAAGCATGCAGCAGCCTTGTTCCTGGAAGGTGTGGATTTGTCAGGCAGTAGTGGTGGAAGGTCCTGGGTTGCATGGTCATTGATTCCCTGGGTGGCAGGCCTGGGCACTGGCAGTAGCAGAAGCAGCCTGAGTGAACCAGTCCCCAGGTCCTCAGGTGGCATATACAGGTGTGCAGTGACCTCACCACTGGAGTGAGTGAGGTCACTCTCAATGGTGATGGCCCTGGGCAATGGAGAAGGCACTTCCACTTCCTATATCCTGTGGGTAGCCTCCCTGATGTGCTGGACCATCTATTCCTCATGGTTTAGTGTCCTGCATGGGCTCAGGTGCCAGGGATATGACTGTAATTCTGGGTCCAGCTGGTGTTGTAATGAAGAAGCCCTCTGGGTGGATGTTGGGGATGTCAATGGGGCCTTAATGATACAGATATGCAGGGGCTATTGGGCTGCAGGACAGGATCTAGTCTGATGGTGACTCCATTCTCAAAATGATGCCATGCTGCCTCTGCTAGGGTTCTGGGAATGGAGTGGGGGCCCAATGTGAATTCCCTCTCTGAATGTAGATGCACGTACTCAGGCAGCTCCCTAAAATAGGCTCAGGGTCTGTGAAGGCTGAGGGGCTCTCCTGTAGCTAGGATTGCAGGTATCTAGGTGGAAAGGTGAATTGTTAGGGACCTCTCCCTTATCTTTTTCCCACAATGGGGAAATCCCTCTTGGCTCCGTGCTAATACCAGCTGGCTGCTTTGCTTCCCTTTCCTTGCTGTCCTCTCAGATTTCCACGCCTCAGAGGGTGTTTGTCACTTCCTTGCTGAATTATAGTGTACTCTCTTTACTCTCTTGGATTCCATATTCACCGTGTGATTATCTACTTGCTGTTTTTGTCCTTTCTTTGTGGAGGGAGTTAGTTCTGGGTGCCTGCAGTCAGTCATCTTAACCTGAATCATCTTTTATTTAATTATTGATATAGTTATGTTTAATCTACTATCATGTCATTTATTTTCCATTTCTCCCAACCAATCTCCATTCCCTTTTTCCTCTTTTCTACCTATCAATATTATGTTGACTACTCTATAAAGACCATCTATAGTTCTCTGAAATATTTCTTCTGTTTGCCTGTATCCTCTCTGGTACTCTGTTCTCCAAATTCTATTTGATATGGTATCCACAGACAGCTCCAGCTCCTTAAGTCAAGGAGTCTATGTATCTTTGACTCCTGTCTTCCTTTACTTGGAAACTCTATCAAGGTGGTAAATTAAGTAATTGTAGGGCTCAGTTCATTTATTTCCCATTTCTGAGAGACCACTGTCCTTTATTGCCTGATATTCAGTATCTCAAAAATTGTTTCATGTATTTTTTGTTTGTTTGTTTTCCTTAATCTATTCAGGGAGAGGCTGAGCCTGATCGCTATTAGATCATGTTGGCTGGAAATGGAAGCTGAACCCAGACAATTTTACAATTTTGACAATCCTTCCCTTTTTCTGTCCACTTTCTTCCACCTATTTCCAGGCATTATTTTATTTTTGCCCAAACTAGTTTGGGAAAGAGTAGAGAACATAAACATAAATAAAAGATATTAGGTCATATGTGTAGTGTTACCCAACTGAGGAACTAAAATAAGACAGTGATTTAGCGTATTGTGCTGATCTATTTTTAAACATTGATTTGATCTCCATTTCAAAACTCAGTCTTTTGTTCCAATACCAGAGAGCTCTCTAGGTTATTATTTGCTCAGCACATTTTAAATCAAATATTAATTTATTTTTGAAAAAGAGTAAGTATATCTGTTGTTTAGTGGTTAAGATTATGACCCTTAGCATTTGAATCCTAGCTTAAACAAGCAGGCAAGGTTTTTGTTATTCTATATTCTTTTTCCTCAGTAGTAAAACAGTGATATACATTGTGTCTATTTCCTAAGGTTTCTGTGAAGTGTAGATGAGTAAAATGTAACATAAGAAACAAAATAAATTAGCATTACTCTCATAAAATAATCTTACAAATAGTCTCAATGGCATTGAAAACAATGTATTCATTTTTACAGTTTCAAATGTCTATTTTCTAAAACTATGGAAGAATAAGTGCACTAAACAAATCATATATGAAATCTCAAATTCTATCTATCCTAGTGTCGCCAGGGTTTATTCTTAAAGGAGACATCCATAATAATTCTCTGTATGAGATAGTGTCTTTCATAACAGCCAACCTCAATTCACCTCCTTTGAAATGGTGTTTTTGCTCAATTTTCCTTGGTTCTTGTGACTGTAGGGAGCTTATCACAGCAGGCTTACAAATAAGAAAAAACATTTCTCTCTTCTTGGTCCATTACGTATAAAATTGTGATGTTAAAATGCTTTTTGAATCACTTGGATTAGCCTAAATGATGATGGCATGAAGTTTTCCTGTAATTTTTAAAAAGACTTTATCATTTTTTTAAGAATAATTTTGAGTTCACAGAGAAGTTGCGAGGAAGGAACAAAAATTTTCTATATATCCTCTGAACCCGCACATGCCTAGCCTCCTTCATTGTCAACATCCTTGCCAAAGTGGAATATTTGCTGCAATTGATGAACCCACATTGACACATCTTTGGAAATTTTCAAATATCATTTTCTCCAAAATGAAATAATGATTCATAATGACTCAAGGCAAAATGGATATGTTACTAATGAGCATTTTCTTTAATGGAGTGGGTCCTATTATTGCAAAATAATGCTCATTATTCTTTGGCAAATCTATGTCAATACATACTTTTGTGGATTCTTAAAGAATAAGGATTTAAACATATGCAGAAGCACAAGAAGTTAGATTTCTTTTTAACATAAACAGAGTAACACAACAAAACCCAGCAGACATCAGCGAATCTTCAACTGTGAATAAAGATTCCACGGAAGTGTATAATTAATAAAGTCATTTTTAATAATAATATTGAATGTCACTATATGAGATAGGCAATAGTGAGTCAAGCTTTATTGCTAGGTTTTTAGTGAAAATCAGTTGGAAACCTTGTCATCACCATTGTGAAATAGTTAAGTAATAAATATAGTGAATTGAAGAATCTGGTAATCTGTTGTAAACAGATTATAATCACATTACATTAGTATCATTAATTACATTACATATTACATTAGTATTGCAGTTAGTATCACTAATGTGAAATTAATGCGATACTATCACATTATATTACTGTCACTAATTATTATCATTATAGTGCACTTCATGAGAGTGTGATTGTAGGCCAACATATTAGTGGCTTATTATGTCTACATAAAAAGCTTGTAGAGAAAATAATTAATTATGATCATGATCATCCTCAGCAGCAATAGCAGCAAGGATAACAGGGGTATTCTCACTTTAATGCAAAATTCTCACCTCCTTATTCTGAAGGAAACTTCCTAAAGATATCTAAAATATGCAGAGAAAGATGGATAGAGAGAGAATGGATTTATCTAATATTAAAGTTTTATGTATGTGGGTAGGTAGATAGATGATAAACAGGTGTTACGCATGTCGTGTGTGTTCTTTTAAGTTAACAGATACTTATTTTCACTAATTTTCAAACAGAAGCAAAGTTAAAGACCTATTTAATAATTTTCTTTTTTCTTTTATTTTGCATTAAGCAAGAAAGAATAATAATTTTAAGTGTTCTAGTCAGATTGGAATCACTCTTGTGGGGATTGAGAAAAGACGTTCTGAAGAAACAAATGCAGGAGTCTGTTTTATGTGAATTAAATTTCTGCTTATTTTTTTACCCTAATTTTAAGTATCCTAAGAATTTTGTTAACATTATTTTAGAACATCATAATTAAGATCATTTAGCAATGTGTAAAGAAAGAGAAGTTTTAAAAGTTTTAAATCTTTTAAATGTAATAAGCACATAATAATACAGCCTATATCTCCATATTGTGATAAATACTGTATAATTTACCCATGGATGATGTAAAAGAAATGGTAGACACAGAAAGCAAAACTGTTATGGTTATTGCTGCTACTTTGTTCTATAATATCAGTGACATACCATAAAGAGATTACTCCTGACAAGAAAATTCTTAAACCTTTAGGAGAAAAATTTAAATTATGTTTGTATGTATGACTTGAACTCAGCTTTATGAGCTAATGTTAACTATATTGATGTTATTTATTTAGTAAATATCAGTCTTAAGTAAATACAACACACTAAAACAAGAAGGGGGGCATTCCAGCACGCTAAATTATTTGCAGAGGCATATTGTCCTTCAGATGGAGAATAACTGGGGATTTAGGAATGTAAAAGACACTTTAAACACTTTGTAAAATCTTACAGAGTGAATAAATATAATATCTCTAGGTCTTAGAATTTCACATCAAAATAGAAACTCTTGTCCTACTTTTGTATTAAAAATCAAATGAAAGACAAATAACTGAGTGAAATATTCAAAGTTCTTGTTAGTTTTACAGTCTAACAGTAACACACAAAATCCTGTCTCTTATTTCACTCTTGGGCATTTAGCAAGATGCTCTAAATTCCTATTTGTTGAATAACACAGGTCTATAAAAATAGCATGTTGGATGGAACCTGTGGCTTGCTAGGAACATGGACAAAGGAAGTAATGGCTCTGAGTACAGACTGTGTGTCAGGCAAATAATTTAAAAAATCACACTGAATCTTCATAGCCACCCTGCATGCTCAGGTCGATATCCCATGTCTGCTACTCCAAAATAAAATAAAGTAAAATAAAACAAAAACAGTAAAAAAACAAAGTATAATTATAACTTTATAAATTCATTTGTTAGCAAATCATGCTTTAAATGTGATGCCATTTATACTTTTTTTAATCTGACCAAGTGAGAATATTTGTTTCTCTGCAGAAATATTAACAGATTTATTATGTGTGATATAGTATACATTATATTGTGTCTGGAATTGGTGGGTTCTTGGTCTCACTGACTTCAAGAATGAAGCCGTGGACCCTCGCAGTGAGTGTTACAGCTCTTAAGGTGGCGTGTCTAGAGTTGTTTGTTCCTTCTGATGTTCGGATGTGTTCGGAGTTTCTTCCTTCTGGTGGGTTCGTGGTCTCGCTGGCTCAGGAGTGAAAATACAGACCTTCGCGGTGAGTGTTACAGCTCTTAAGGCGGCACGTCTGGAGTTGTTCGTTCCTCCCGGTGGGCTCATGGTCTCACTGGCTTCAGGAGTGAAGCTGCAAACCTTCGCGGTGAGTGTTACAGCTCATAAAAGCAGCATGGACCCAAAAAGTGAGCAGCAGCAAGATTTATTGTGAAGAGCGAAAGAACAAAGCTTCCACAGTGTGGAAGGGGACCCGAGCAGGTTGCCACTGCTGGCACGGGCAGCCTGCTTTTATTCTCTTATCTGGCCCCACCCATGTCCTGCTGATTGGTAGAGCCGAGTGGTCTGTTCTGACAGGGCGCTGATTGGTGCGTTTACCATCCCTGAGCTAGACATAAAGGTTCTCCACGTCCCCATCAGATCAGTTAGATACAGAGTGTCCACACAAAGGTTCTCCAAGGCTCCACCGGAGCAGCTAGATACAGAGTGTCAATTGGCGCGTTTACAAACCCCGAGCTAGATACAGAGTGCCAATTGGTGTATTTACAATCCTTGAGCTAGACATAAAGGTTCTCCACATCTCCACCAGACTCAGGAGCCCAGCTGGCTTCACCCGGTGGATCCTGCACCGGGGCTGCAGGTGGAGCTGCCTGCCAGTCCCGCGCCCTGTGCTCGCACTCCTCAGCCCTTGGGTGGTCGATGGGACTGGGCACCATAGAGCAGGGGGTGGCGCTCGTCAGGGAGGCTCAGGCCACACAGGAGCCCATGGAGGGGGTGGGAGGCTCAGGCATGGCACGCTGCAGGTCCCGAGCCCTGCCCCGCTGGAAGGCAGCTAAGACCCGGTGAGAAATTGAGCACAGAGCCGGTGGGCTGGCACTGCTGGGGGACCCAGTACACCCTCCGAAGCCGCTGGCCTGGGTGCTAAGCCCCTCATTGTCCTGAGCGGCAGGGCTGGCCGGCTGCTCCGAGTGCAGGGCCTGCCAAGCCCATGGCCACCCGGAACTCCAGCTGGCCCGCAAGCGCCGTATGCAGCCCAGGTTCCTGCTCGAGCCTCTCTCTCTACACCTCCCTGCAAGCTGAGGGAGCCGGCTCCTGCCTTGGCCAGCCCAGAAAGGGGCTCCCACAGTGCAGTCGTGGGCTGAATGGCTCCTCAAGTGCCGCCAAAGTGGGAGCCCAGGCAGGAGGCGCCGAGAGCGAGCGAGGGCTGTGAGGACTGCCAGCACACTGTCACCTCTCAATATGTATTGTATTACTCTTCAAAAATTTTTTTAAATACATTCCAAAATATACATGGTTCCAAGCATTAGTGACACTGTGCCTGAAATAATTCACTCACATTAGTGTCGATATAGTGCACTTCGTGAGAGAGCGTGATTGCAGGCCAACATATTAGTGGCTTATTATTTGTACTTAAAAAAACTTGTAGAGAAAGTAATTCATCACGATCATTATCAGCCTCAACAGCAATAGCAGCAAGAGTAACAGGAGTATTCTCACTTTAATGCAAATAAATGAGTCAAGACCTTTTAGATTGACTTTTGATGAGCCAGAGCAGAGAGTAATTTCCTCTCTTCAACTGTGTATTTATGACAATAGTATTTATAGGAAAGCTGTTTATGTGTTTCCCTTCTGTTTCATCCCTTTTCTGCTGAAGAGAATTATAGCTGTCCTACGAATGCTAAGGAGTATGAGATAGCACAGGCAAGTCTTACAGGTATCTGCGTCAGGCTTAGCTGGACTTCTCAGGAGCAGCTGGTTTGCTTTCCTCAGCAGAAGCTCTAAATTATATGACTGATCTTGTGTTTTATCATTAGGAAAACATGGTTTTGAGGATAGTTGGAAAAAAAATTGTGTCCAAAATAGCAAGTATGTATAATATCTTTTGGCAGATTTTTAGAATGATAAATTTAATAGGGTTTCATTTTATTTAGCCCAATAATTTTCCTTTTTCAATCATTTCCCAAGTTAAAAATTTTTTTGTCACACTGAATAGTATGGAATTTTGGAAGCTATATTAACCATTTTGGGAACAAAGAAGCAAATGTTTAAAATACTTCACATGCAATTTGTGTTGTACTTTTTCATTTAGCATTATAACAAAAATTATCTGTGTTATTGAAACTCTTCCTAAAATTATTTCAATGACTACATAAGGTTGCATTCCTCCATGATTCACTTTATCACGCACTAGTTTAGTGTTTTTAGCTTATTCTCAATTTGTTGTTATTGTAATTATGTTATTAACATCATTGTGTGTAAAACTTAGAAAATATTTCAGATGAGAAGCTGTCAAAAAGTGAGAGAAAAGTTTAATATAAGGCCTATGGTGTATATTTTTAAAGTTAATCTATACTTGAAAGACATACACATTAGATTGAAATATACAAAATTTTTGTCTAGAGGTGTTGCAGATGTAGTAGGGTTAAAGGAATAGTCCTGACATGTTCAGGCCTTAAGCAGTTCCAGGAAAAAGGCCAAAATTATATTGCTACTTTCATAAGGGAGAGAGCTATTAAATTAAAACATGTTTATGATTATTTATTTTTAAAGGCCTTGTAAGACTCTCATTTTTAATATAACTGTGTTAGAGAAATTCAACCAATGTCTTCATAGCCATTTTTGAGGTGTAAAATTGTTTCAAAATTTTAGGTTAGTAATTTTGTATATGTTAAAAATTTTATTTGATTCATAAAAATTCCAGAACCCAAGAATGCTTACTGTAAAATATGTAAAATAATGTCATGTATAAAAATAAATAAATAAATACATAAAACATATTACTGCCTTGCAATCCTACTACGTTTTTCTAGGAAATTTATTTTTCAACATATAAAGATAAGATCCTTTCTTTTTCTCTCTCCTCAGACTTCTTATAATTCCATCCTTGGCTCCTCCATTGAGATTTGCCTCTTAATTCATTGGGAAAGTACAAACAAATCTCCCCAAATCTTCACATTTGCAACACAAAACTACTTTCATCTCTAGTAATACTACTCATAGTCCCTGCCTTTGATTATCTTACAGGGGCAACTGGATTTGCTGTTCCAAGCAAAGTCTAACTCCTAAAATTTTTATTTAATTCTCATGCCTTCTAGGTTTCTTAAAGAACATCATTCCTGAAATAATATTCACCTAAAATCCTAAATTTCTCTTTTTATATTGGGTTATTTCCTTTGGCATAAAAATGAAAGAAACATTTCTCCTTAAAAAAATCAAAACACAAAGGCAGACAAAAAAATCATAATTGTACCTCTGCTCATTATATCACTCTACTCCCATTTTAATAAATGGTACCATCCTCCAATTTCTTACTAAATTCTCATATCTCAGAATTACTCTTAGTTATTTTCATCACCTTAAACCTCACACTTATTCCAGTAGCACCATCCTACTGCAAGCAATGACTGCCTCCACTTTCTTAGCTAGATTTCATGCTTTTACATGTGTCCCTATAATACATTTTCATTTTAATAGTCAATGTGATAATTCAGAAACACAAATTACATCATGAAATTCTCTGGCTTAAAGAGTCCTATTAACTTGTCATCGCACTTAAGGAAAATATATACCCCTTTCCATAGTCATCAAGAAACTACACCTATATTTAGCTTCTTACTCATCTATATCTCCTGAATTTTTTTGTTCTCTTTCCCAGATTGTCACACTTTTGTGTCTATTTTATCATTTGCTACTCAACTCAAAAGTCACCTGGCCATGGCCAGTACTATCACTGAAATTCCAAGTAAGCTTAACAGTGAAACAAGAAGTGAAAATGAATTATGTAATTATGGCAAGCAATAAATTTCTTTTAGGTCTTCAGGATAATCTTTAAGCAATTTTTCCTGAAACAATATAAAAGACAGTAGAATCCATGTTCATAGGCACCTCTGATTTGGCAGAATCTTTCTTCACCTGGGCTCATGCAACACTGAATTTCGGGTGTGTCTCTGTTAGCCACGTAGCCTCATATATTTTTTTTGTGCAGTTGAATTTATTTACATACATTTTTGATACTTTGATAGTAAAATAGAAGCAGAAGTGTATTCAGTTGAACTTAAGTCAACATTCTCTCTGATCCTCAAATCTTCATTAGCCTTTGAGATCTAGCAAGCTCACCCTATCTTATATGGGACGAGGATCTGTCAGAGCAGGGCCTGGCTGTCCCTGACCACACTACATTCCTCAACCACCAACTTTCTCAATCGTTCACATCTATTTCATTTTCTTGATAACACTTGTTAGTCACTATCTGAACATATGTGATTTGCTTATTCATTTATCTTGTGTCAGGTCTCTGAGCCCAAGCTGAGCCATCATATCCCCTGTGACCTGCAGGTACACATCCAGATGGCCAGTTCCTGCCTTAACTGATGACATTCCACCATAAAAGAAGCGAAAATGGCCTGTTCCTGCCTTAACTCATGACATTAACTTGTGAAATTCCTTCTCCTGGCTCATCCTGGTTCAAAAGCTCCCCCGCTGAGCACCTTGTGACCCCCACCCCTGCCCACCAGAGAGCAATCCCTTTTGACTGTAATTTTCCTTTACCTACCCAAATCCTATAAAATGGCCCCACCCCATCTCCCTTTGCTGACTCTCTTTTCGGACTCAGCCCGCCTGCACCCAGGTGAAATAAACAGCCTTGTTGCTCACACAAAGCCTGTTTGGTGGTCTCTTCACAGGGACGCACATGACATTTGGTGCCGTGACTCGGATCAGGGGACATCCATTGGGAGATCAATCCCCTATCCTCCTGCTCTTTGTTCAGTGAGAAAGATCCACCTACAACCTGGGGTCCTCAGACCAACTAGCCCAACGCTGACTCTCTTTTTGGACTCAGCCCGCCTGCACCCAGGTGAAATAAACAGCCTTGTTGCTCACACAAAGCCTGTTTGGGATCTCTTCACAGGGACATGAGTGAAACCTTGTATTTCTCTCCTTCCCACAAAAGTTAAGTTGTGTTAGAAGAGACTCCTATGTCTTGCTGTCTTTTATATTCCTAGCTTATAGACTGTAGTAACTGGCACAAAGGTGTTCATTAGATGCGTTTGACTGAATGAATAGAGCTATATTTATATTGTTATTCGTGGTTAATATGTAAAAAATATATATTAATGCTGTATAATATGATAATTACTTGTGCATCTTTCTTCCATTTTCTATAACATATTTACAATTTTATTCACCAGAATTCATTATACTGATTAATGTACTTGTGGTGAAATCGGTCTCTAAGGATGATTAAATTTCCCACCAGTTATCATAATTGGGAAATATAATTGAATAAAAAAGTTATCGTGTATACAGAGACATATATTTAAAAAACACACCCATAAACCAAAGAAATAACAAGAAAAATAAAGAACTAAATAGATAAAATAAATGTGCCTTTTGCATAAAATTTGTATTATTTGCATAGAGCAATGCCATGCCATTGAGGTAACTAAAAATAAAAACAGTATTACTGGTTGTAACTCAAGCATCAAATATGTCTATATTTTAATTCATTAAATAACTAATAAAAATGAGAAACATTTTTAAACATTTATTAAAAACTTTAGTCAAAACTACATATAATTTTATCTGTTTATGAGAGTTTTCCTAAAAAACGTGTATTAAAGAAACATAAAATGTTTCTTAACTTTGAAGTAAGTCATATTTTCATTTTTAATTTTTCCATTGGGAAGTTATTTCTTAAGGTAATACATCTGGTTAGTGACAAAATCAGAATCTGACCTCAAGCCTACCCTGTTGACTCTATACTGCCTCCCTTATGTGACCTCTGACACTGTATTCAATGACCAGGACATTTTAATCTACCTTTAGTTTATCCAGAGTTATAAGATCATGACTAGACTGAAAATTCAATAAGAATTGATAAATATTTTCCTAGCCTTCAGCATGGTCTTTCTTTTTGAAGGTACTTTTCCAGCATTGTTCATAGTTTGCTGTTTCCATTTTTAAAAATAATATTTAGCATTTGCTTCAGATCTTTCAATAGTTTGCCAAGATAAAACTTGCTGTCTCAGCAGGCATAATAACATATAAGCTATTTTAAACTTGTATATGACATTATGATTATATCCTGATCACTCACCTGTAGTTTTGTTTTTACAGCAAAATATACTTTCACAGAAATAATAACTTAATACTTAATGTAACATTTGAATCCACATTCAGAAATAGAGTAATGGTTATAGTCAGTCAAGTATTGACGGAGAAATCATTTATGTTGTCTATTGAAACTATTCGATATCCTTCTCAGAATATCAAATATAATTGTGCTAATCAAATGCATGTAGAAATCACCATTTCAGTAATATTTTACAAATAAAATGATGCTTTATACTTCTTGTTCTCTTATACTAAATATAATAATTTTAATGGAATATCCATAAAATGTAAAGCTGTTATCATTCTCTTTCTGGGACACAAAAATTTTAAGAAGCTAGAAAAAAAGTCTTTTTAAAAAAAGTTGGAACTTCATACCATTACTTTCTAGAAAATTAAAATGTATTATTTCTTAAGATCATTGACCTGTACTGATGTAAAAACAATTTAAAAAATATGAAGTTGAAAGCTTTTCTTACACCATATACAAAAATCAGCTCAAAGTGAATCAAAGACTTAAATGTACAAGCTGAAACTATAAGTTCTTTGAAGAAAACAAAGGGGTACATCTTCATGAATTTGGTGGTTCCTTAGACATGCAAAAGCACTAACAACAACAACAAAAATAGATAAATTGAACTTTACCCAAACAAAAAACTTCTATGCATCAAAAAAAATCATCAAGAAAGTGAAAAGACTGCTTATAAATTGGGAGAAAGTATTTGCAAATCATACATCTAGTAGGGTTATAGAATCCGAAGCATATAAAAACTCAACAAGACAAAAACCCAATAAAAGTAAGTAAAAGATTTAAACTGACAATACTCCAAAGAAAATACACATATGGCCAAGAAGCACATAAAAAGATACTCAATGTCATTAGTGATTAGAGAAATGAAAACCAAAACCACACGTTGTGCTCATTAGAATGGCTATTATTAAACAAATAGAAAACAACTGTTACTGAAGATGCGGAGAAATTGGGAATCTTGTGGACTGCTGGTAGGAATGTAAAATAGGTGCAGCTTCTCTGTAAAACATGGTGATTTCTCAAAAAATTAAATATAGGATTACCATATAACCCAACAATGAACACTTCTGGATATGTATCAAAATAAACTGAAAGCAGAGACTCAGAAAGATATTTGTACACTAATGTTCATAGCAGGATTATTTACAGTATTCAAGAGCTGGAAACAAATCAAATGTTCATCGATGGGTATGTAAATAAACAAAATGTGATATATATATACACATTCAGTGGAATATTAAATTTTGCCACATGCTACAACTTAGATGAACCTTGAAAATATTGTACAAAGTAAAATAAACAAGAAACAAAAAGATGAGTATTGTATGAGTCTACTTATATAAAGTACCTAGAGTTTTCAGATTCATAGGAACAGAAGGTAAAATGGTGCTTGTCATGCCCTGTGGGCAGAAAGAAATGGGAGTTACTGTTTAATGGGTACAGAGTTCCAGTTTGAGGTGATAAAAAATTGTAGAAATAAATTGTGGTGATGGTTGCACAAAAATGTGAACATATTTACTGCCACTGAATTTTGAGTTTAACAGTTAACATGGTAAATTTTATATTATGTATATTTTATCACAATAAAAAGAGATGCTGAATTCATTTACCAGTTCTAAGAGCTTTTTGGATTAAATATTGAGGGTTTTCTATGTATACGATCATGTCATCAGCAAACAGGCATTTTCATTTCCTCTTAACGATTTGGATACCTTTTATTTCTTTCTCTTGTCTGACTGCTCTGGCTAGGACTTCCAGTACTAAGTTGAATAGAAGTGGTCAAAGTGGGTATCCTTGTCTCCTTCCAGTTCGTAGGGGAAACGCTTTCAACTTTTTCTCATTCAGTATAATATTGGCTGTGGGTTTGTCATAGATGGCTTGTATCACTTTAAGATATGTTCCTTCTATGCAAATTTTGCTGAGGGTTTAATCATAAAGTGATGCTGGACTGGGTTTTTTCAAATGCTTTTTCTGCATCTATTGAGATGATCATGTGATTTTTGTTTTTAATTCTGTTTATGTTGCATATTACATTTATTGAGTTGTGTATGTTAAACCATCTCTGCATCCCTGGTGTGAAACCCAGTTGATCATGGTGGATTACCTTTTTGATATGCTGTTGGATTCAGTTAGCTAGTATTTCGTTGAGGATTTTCACATCTATGTCAATCACGGATATTGTTCTTTAGTTTTCTTTTTTTGTTATGTCCTTTCCCGGTTTTGGTATTAGGGTGATACTGACTTTATATAATAATTGAGGGAAGGATCTTTTGGAATATTGTCAGTAAGATTGATACCAATTCTTTTTTGAATGTCTGAGAGAATTCAGCTGTGAATCTGTCTAGTCCCGGACCTTTTTTTTGTTGGTAACTTTTTAATTACCATTTTAATCTCACTGCTTGCTATTGGTCTGTTCAGAGTTTCTATTTCTTCCTGGTTTAATTTAGGAGGGTTGTATATTTCCAGGAATTTATCCATCTCAGCAAAGTTTCAGGATATGCTCTACAGAGTAATACATATTATTTGTTAATAGGAACAGTTTAAATATATAATTTAAATTTTAAATTATATATTATATAATTATATAATTATATTATATGTTATGTAATATAATATAATATAATTATATAATTATATAATTGTATTATATAATTATATTATATAATATATAATATATACACACATAATATAATATAATTATATAATATATACATATATTACATATGTATACATGTATATATATGTACTATATGTATATATAATACATATAGTACATATATTGTGCATATATTTGAAATATTAAATTTTATTTAATTTTAATACAATTATGTGTGAATTTAATAATACACATAAATTTTCAAATTATATATGCAAATTTGTTATATATAAATTTAATACCATATGTAAATTTAATATTTAACATAAATTTTAAATTTATATATACATTTAATAATATTTATACATGAAATTTATATACATAATTTAATATTATATCTTTAATTTAAATTTATATATACATAATTTAATATTTATATATAAATTTATATATGTGTATATATTTTATATATATATATGTTTACAGCACCAAGAGAAATCTTTCAATAGGCTTTGCTGAGTTGATTCATGGAAATACTGTTCCTATTAACAAATAATCACACCAAAATAATCATAAAGAACAAAGCTTTAAAATCCGATGATTCAAGGCTTAATGGCACGTCATTTTTCAGTCAGCCAACTACATTCACCAAATACTTAGTCTGTGTCAAAGCCCTAGGGATACCAATAATGACAAACAGAGACACATGATAGCATTCACAAGATTATTTCTCATGTGCTGGTTTGTGGCAGATAGCGACATAAAGACTTTAGACTGACTCAGCATTATAAGATTTTACATGAGAAAATCCATCAGCAAATGCGTGCATGCATGCATGCATGCATCTATGTAACATATATGCGTAGCAGATTTTTCATTAAATACGGTGAATTGAATATATGTGCTTATGTCCATGCTTTCCTAAATTTTCAGAAAAAGAATATTAAAAAATGGACAAATAATCTAATTCTATGGATGCAAAGAAGAATGGTAAGAAGGCAAGAGTGAATAAAAAAATGCTACAAAAATTTTTTGGCAAGTTGAATACTTGATGGATATTTGTCAGAACAGTGAAAGCTGAAACATAACATTTTGCAGATGGAGAAATCAACAAGAAGCAAGTTAGTTTATCTTGTAGATAATTGGAAATGCCAACCAGAAATTAGCAATGGGATTGAAAACTGGCTGCTGAAAACAGGTTTGCTTAAACACTATTTGGATCAGTTTTATCCCACCCTCACCCCCAGTCCTGCTATGCATCCTAACAGGAAGACAGAAGGATCATTCTAGGCAAAAATCAACAGAAGGGCTCCAGGATATTGAGCACAGTTGAGAACAGAGTTAAGGTATTATATTGACAACCACAGTGAAAGAGAAAGTCTACGCATAGAATGACAAGGGTTGCTACCTCTTTCCTGTACACCATTCCCAGGCTTCTGCGATGCCTACCACCGTTTTTGACACCCACACAGGTGAATGAGCCAGCATACTACTATGGAGGCTAACATTTTTACCTTTGATCCTTGCCAGATCACTTTACTCTCAAGCCCAAGCATTTATATTTCTGCCCATCAAGGGAAAACATCTAATCAACTTTTCACTACTTTAAAATATCTAATGAAAGCCAGAGATTGTCTTTTTTTTATATAGCAAGGTCCTCAGCATGAAAGAGATTACCACAATGAGAAAGAACAGTAACTTAAAGGGAACAAGAAGGGAGCAGAAGAACTAAAACAAACTATAATTAATGTCCTTCCATAAGGGAGAGCAATTGTTTCTAAAACTAAAAAATCAAGAAAGCAAAGTCAAAGTAATGCTGAAAATCTGAAGGTAACTGAAGAAATGGCTACAATATTTAAAGTGGTTGTTTCTGGAGGGTGTTATTTGGATATGAGGCACAACTTTTTATTATCTGTCTGGGAGTATTATATAATTTCTAAACTAGATAGGTGTATTAGTTTGATAAAAGCAATTTTTAAAAGCATCACTAAAAGTTTTGGAATTTGTTTTTAAAAATTCAAGAAATCCTTACCAAACAATTATTGAGACCCTGCTACACTTAAGTTTTATTTGCATCAATGTGATCATGTTCGAAATGATCAAATGACTACTGGTTTCTTTGGGGAATAATTTTAGGTTAGACGTTAAGGTCTTGCCATAAGTTCTTTTCTCTAGGAATATTGTCATGAATTCATAATGTTTAAGTGTTCATTTTATGTACTCTGATAACAAAAGGTTTTCTCTCACTGTCAACACACACACTATTGTGACTAGTTAGGTTATCTGTTTGCCACTAGAATGTGAATTTCAATAAGAGTAGGAAATGTACATGACATTTTAATCCCCATATGCCAACCATCTATTAAGCAGCTGCTACAACATTGGCCCTCAATACATACTTGAATTAATGTTGAATTAATAAAATGTCTCTCTCTAGTAGAAAAATTTTGTCTGGTTGAGGTGATAGAAAATTATAAATACAATAATTATACCTTAGAATTATATCTTTGACTTTTGACCATTTATTAGTCTTCTGTATTGTGAGATATTTTATATTCTAAATTTATTTTGTAAAGTACTTTATCAGAATCTCTTAGCACATTTTAGGCACCTTTACAAATCAATGCCATTTCAAAAATTGCATTATAGTCCTAATTTCATTAGCTTTATTAGGAAGCATATATTCAGAAAAAAATGTAATGTTATTGATTTAAAAAAAGGGCAAAATAGCATTCATTATTCTTTGATTAAATTTCTAATCAGTATTCATTTCCAGTTTCTTGCAAGTTACCATAGAACATAGCAAATAAAAAACAAATCACCAGGCCTGGAAATATTTAAAATATGAATGTCACTTTCCAAATCCATTATTTTCTTTCCCTCAAGGCAATAGACAGCTTCGTTTTCATGGCAAGAAAAATAATTCCTTTGTGGTCATTTCTATGCATTAAAAGATTTTAAATTTTCTGAGACATTATTCTTGTTTGATCTAACAAATGCTGAAGGCAAACATAGACTATTTACAGTATAGTATGCTTTCTCACCAACTAAATGTCTTTTACTATATTATTCCAATGCCTGTCAGCCTATCTGATAATAGGAGAGTCTTTTTACTTCTAAATGTTGTTCATTTCATTAATCTAATATATGACATAGACTTTCATTTTAAAAGTGCATCAATACCTTCCCCTGAAGGAATGTGAATTAAGGTGAGCTGAGAAATAAGATAAGCTTGATTCCCTTCTGTAGCCTAATTCTCTTAGTCACACTGCTAGATGTGTCCCAGAAATGAATTCAAAGACAGTTTAACACGGTAGTTTTCTGCAATATTATTAAATAATATAGTAGTGTCTCTAACTCATTTAAATAAAGCTGACCTCTAAAATTATATTTTTAATTAAAAAGTGTATGCCAAATTGAATTACTTTAATTTTATGAATAAAAATGAAGCATTTATCTAAATAATACAGACAAATTATCCAATTGCTGCTGATTTTACCTTAGTACTTTTTGGGAATCCAGAATTTTTTTTCACTGTTAGATTGTCATTCACCTTTAATTCTGTAATATTTATCTTAAATAATCCTGTTCTCACACAGTTTTCTGGGTTGTAAATATATCATTGTTTTCCCCATCTGGTTTGTAATTCAAAGCACTGCCCTTGAACTCTCATTTCTTATTATTTTAAAGTAGTTTATGCATTTTCATATAGCTGTCACAAGATTAAGGAAACTTCAGGTTCTGACTTCCATCAAACTGAGCTTCTAGGATCCACAACATGTTAACCCACCCCCACCTTTACATTAAGTAGGCTCACTCAATCAACTCTCACATTATCTTAGCTTCTGGAGTATACACTTTATTATTTTTCTCAGTTTAGTGAATTTTTGAAAAGTTGAATAATTCCTCCAAGGCCCCACAGCTATTAAGTAATAAAGTTAAAATTTGAGCCCAATAAATTGAACTCCACGGTGCAAGTGCTTACCTTTTATGCTATACAATGTAAAATAAAATGTTACATCTGTGCAATATTCATCTGTGAAGTGTATAGTAATTATTTGTTGTGGTCTTTGGAATGCCTTTGCCTTCCCCTAAAAATGCAAAATAGTGAGCTGCTGCAATGTCATATCTTTTATTTTAGTGACTATCTAATGTATTCTCCATAACGCAGGCATGTTAGGAATGCTGCTACACAGTATGTGTGCTCAAGATGGTCTCTAGCTTATGACAGAGTAAGTGAGCTCACAAAACTTCAGCGTTCACCTTTTACGAGTGTTCCTCCAAAGGCAATTGCTGCACCCTAGGGATTTTTAGATATATTTCAGGGGATCTCCAACCCCTATAAAAAACTTTTTCTGATGTGAACCAAAAACTTTATGTATTTATTTTTGCCTTCTAATTAAGAAAATGAGATGTATTCATTAATGAAACAGAGGCAGCATAAGTCAACATACAACCATGGGAATAATTGAATAGAATCATGTAAATTGAGAGAAGAAAACAATCTTTCTGAATTAAATAGCTTTTAGTAATATACATGAATGCAATATACATGTTTATATATGAACACACTGAAAAAAGATGGTTGAACAGTATAGTAAATGTGTGATTATGCCACTGAATTGCGTATTTTTAAACAGTTAATTTAATGTTACATGAATTTGGCCACAAAATAAGTATTTGTATGTATTATTTTATTTATTATATATTGAATGAGTAGAAAGTCAGTTGTTACTTTCAGATAGGTCTTAGGCTATGGGCAATTATTTTTACTTCAATTACTTTACAATTTTGTAACTGTTCAACATCATTAAGTAAAAATTTGCTAATACATTAAAAGTAAAAAATAAAAACCACTCAAACTCTCACCATCCATACATAATTAACATAGCAATTTAAAGCATTTTCTTTTAAACCTTTTTTTCTATGCACTGATCTATTTTGACACAGTTGGAATTGTGTTGTTTATGGGTTTATGTTTTCATTTACTTTTTATAATAGGATTACATATCACCAATAGTTAATATTACTATATATTGTAACTAATATTACTATATATCATAATTACTTTAATCATGTTAACATTTGTTAATATTTAGACACTGCTTCTTAGATTATATAAACACTTATTTTTTAAGATCATAGTTTGAGTAATATCCTCCAAAATGTTGAAAATATCAGTTTTATATAACTTTCATTACTTTTTGTTTTCAAAAAAATTAACAATTCAAAAAATATGAGCATTTTCTGGAGAAATCTAAATAGTTTCAGAAATTGAGTACAAATTTGTACTCTTATTAGCAGTGATTTTCTCTCAACATAGCTAACAATATGGAAATATTATATTTTTTAAAGTTGTTTAATACTCATAGATTTTAATGTTTCAAAATTTTATCTACTTATTTTCAAATACATGTAACATTTTTGGTATATTTGTGGGACTTTTGTTTTATTCTATAATATTTAGTTCATATTTTTTACCACTTATTGTAGTAGATTTATGATACTTTAAGGATTTGTAGTAGGTTTTATTTATGGCTGGTAATTTTACAATTGTCTTATTCATTGCAGTCATATCATATTTGGTGATTTGCCTTTAAATTTTATGTAATTATTTTAAAGTTTTAATGTTTTAAGCCCAGATTAAGCCAAATTTTTCTTTTGTGACTATTTTAGGACTTGAAATTTATTGTATTTTGAATATTCATTTTAGCTGTTAAAATTTTAGCCCAAAGTTTTACTTAATACACACTTATTATTGAAACAATAAACAGTGGTTGTTTCTATTTCTAAATTCTATTTGTTTACTTATTTATGCATTTATTTAACACTGTGTTGCCTGGGCTAGAGTGCAGTGGCTAATTACAGCCACAATCATAGCACACTCTTGGCCTCAAGGGATCCTCCCATCTGAGCCTCCCAAGTGGCTGGGATTATGGGCACATGCCACTGCACCCGGATCCTAACTTCTAATTGTAATGGTGTTCGTGAAGATTTCACAGAACAGTGTGTGTATGTTTGTATAAGTATTAGCGGTATTCTGTGTAGTTTGGACAGGCATATGGTTTGCCCAAAAGGTAGACATTGTGTTACTGTAAAAAAAAAAAAACTGTCTTCCTAAATAATTTAATTTTTATTAAGAGGATAAGATTCTGTTTTATGTCTCACAAAAAAATGGTATTTTCCTCTTGGAAAAGGATAGTCATTTAATCTTTCATCAAACTTGGTGCACAATTAGTAATTTCACCTTGATAACAAGCATCAACTGGGACTGTCCCAGAAAAACTAAGTACAATAGGTGACTTGCTGCTTTATTTTGACATTTTAGTTTTGCCATTGTGCTGACTGCATTTCTCTAACTTGTGGATAGTTAGCCAATACTGGCTAATTAAACAATTTGCAAATATGACCAAAGCCAGTATTTTGGTGACAAATTGCACAATACAGCAACCTGGAATGCTTAGCTTTTAATGGACACATCTATTAAACATATCAAAGTTGTACAAATGTGTAAGGAAAATTATACAAAAAGTAAACGTCAAAAGTAGCATAAGGCCCTAGGGATTATATATTCAAACATTCATTGATTTAAAACATTTAGGGTCACCTGTAGATCAGTGAATCAACAGGGATTTTTTTCCTTATTTTTCATAGAGATAAATTATTTACAGTACAAGCAGAGCTAAACATATTCAAAAGTTACTGTGAATTTGAACCACAAATGAATAGATTGTAATCCAAACATTAACACTTATTTTTACAAATAAAAATAAAAATAGAAAAGATTTTAGCTTCCGCCTCAATGAGAGTGGACTGATATAAGTTGAGTCTCTAAAAGTGTGTATCCTTTTTAATATTGTTATAAAGTTATTTGTTGTAAAGTTATTTTAAAATAATTCACATTATAATTTTTTATATTTTTATAAAGTTCTTGTTATTTTTAATCTGCTTTAACTCTTTGAACAGAGATTTATGATTTAATTGAAGTGACCTTTTTTCAGCATATTGTATATAAAACATCTTTTTTGACTTGCTCAATAGCACCTTGGAAACTTAAAAATGATACAAAGTATTCTTAAATCATATTTTAACATTTTTAAAATCTAATAAGAGATTGTCTGGATATTTTCAAATGCAGAATCATTTGAGTTGAATTGATTTTTCCACTATGGATTATGATTTCTTAGATATACAACATTCAGAGATACAACACTGACATAATGAAGTATGAGTTTCAAACAACAAACTTTTAATACTTTCCTAGAAATATAACTTAATGTAAAATGGAAGTTTTAAAATTAAAATAAATTTAAAGAATCATTGGCAGTTATACTTTCCACATTTTCTTTGTTCTCAGCAAAACATTCCAATTACTCATAGCTCTGTGATTGATGAAAGAAACAGTGGTAAAATAAGGTGAAAATTTTATATATTCACCAAAGGAAGTCATTATTCAACCATGAGGAATATTAAATCTTGATAAAGATATCAATTACACATAGCTCTGTAGGTTCACTCAGAATTGTATGCTTTCAGTAATGATCTGCACATCACCATTAGAAAGGGTGAATATAAATCACTGAGATTTGATTTTATAAAATCCAGATAACACATTGTTATTATTTGCCTTAGGTGTGTAATACAATGATTTTGATCTGTTTCAAGACACATAGCCAAAGAAAATAAATCACGTTTAAAAAAATTTGCTTTTTTGCTCATTTTAATTTTTACCTTTAAACTTTGAAGCTTTTCTAGAAGCAGTAGGCAACACAGTCCTCTACAAGTGGTATTATTTCTTACCACTGAATCTAAATATCTACTGTAGTTTATTTGCATTTGAATGAAAGCAGGCTTTGCAGAGCAGTAATCTGGTATTTTTACCTAATTATTCTTGTTTTATTCAATAATGTATGGATAAAACAATGTGTGCCTAAAAATGTATTTATGGTGACAACATTTCTGAAGGTTAATTTCAACCACTAATGTAAATGAGTTGCCTCACATTGTCTTTCAGTAACCAACATGTAGGCAAACCCCTACAAAAATGTTCTTAAGGCACGTACCTTGGATTCATAGAGTAAAATGATGTCAAAACTGTTGAGAGTGCCATGGCTGGGGCCTTGTAAAACAGGGTTTACCTTCAAAAGTTAAAAAAATATAATTTTTAATTTTTAATGTTTTTTGCTTTTATATTTTTACTTCAAAACAAAATTCAAAATGTATTTTTATGGAAAAGTTTAGAATATTTTTCAGAAGTGAGAGGATTGTGTGATACAACAGCGTGGCACTGAGAATCATCTTAGAGAACAGGAGTTGAGGGTTTGATGTTTTTCATCCATTAATATAAATTGAGGAATTGATAGAGGATGGGGTAATGAGTATATATCCTTATAGATGGTTCATGATTTTTTTTGTTGTTGAATGTGATGTGTAAAGACAATTACTGTCTCTTCAAATACCTTTGGTTAAAAATTTATTTTTAAACTTTCTGGATTTAGATTATTGCTTCTTTAAATTAGTCAATGCATAAATACTGAATAATCTGAACCATAGTTTTCAAGGTTGTTTATTAGAAAGGAAAATAAGTTGGAGAAAGAACGTTACATGGTCTAGCAATGATCCACAAAGCTCTGTAATCTTCTTAAATATTTAAGGTAGCCTACTGTAAGAATGTATAGTGATATTTTCCCTTAGATATGTATGCTTAAATCTTACAAACTCAAATACAGTCACGTGCTGCTTAACGACAGGGGTATGTTCTGAGAAATTCATTGTTAGACAATTTTGTCCTTGTGTAAGCATCGTAGATTATACTCACACAAAACCAGATGGTTTAGCCACTATATACCTAGGCTATATAATGGTCTTTTGCTCCTAGGCTACAAACCTGTACAACATGTTACTGTACTGAATACTATAGGCAACTAGTAACACAATGCCTATAATACACAAAGTATTTGTGTGTCTAAACATAGAAAAGAATACACAAAGCTTATTAAGTCTAGATACACAAACCATTTGTGTATCTAAACATAATTCACAAAATATTTGTATATCTTACCACTGAAAAGGTACAGTGAAAATACAATAACAAAATCTTACAGGACCACCACAGTATATATGTGATTAATTATGGACTAAAGTGTCATTGTGGGGCATGTGACTTTATTAGCAGTACTAATATATAAAATTCAACCCATATCTAAATGTATAATAATGACTCGAAGTATGTTTCTTCTGGAATAATGTTCTTAATGGGATCTTTGGAACAGATTTTTTTTTTTTTTAATGGAGTCTTGCTCTGTCACCCAGGCTGGAGTGCAATCATGTGATCTGGGCTTACTGTGAACTCCACCTCCCAGGTTTAAGCAGTCCTCCCACCTCAGCCTCCCAGGTAGCTGGGATTACAAGCACCCACCACCACACTTGGCAAATTTTTATATTTTCAGTAGAGACAGGGTTTGGCCATGTTGGACAGGCTGGTTTCTAACTCCTGACATCAAATGATTCACTTGCCTCAGCCTCCCAAAGTGCTGGGATTACAGGCATGAGCCACCGCACCTGGCCCAGATTTTTCAATATACCATACTTAGTGTGAAAAGAAAAAAAAAGCAAAACATTGATTCACACCTATTATAATATCATTTTGTGAAATCAACATCATCCTGTTTTTTTTGTTTTCTTTTTGCAAATTTTTGAGAGTAAATCAAAAGATTTCTGTATATGTGTCTGTATATCTTTTAGGGTGTATAACTGCTGGAAAGGATCATTTAATTACTCTGTGTGGTACAACTTAAATGCAGAAAGCATGTCTTTTGAGTCTATTTTATCATTGCTCAACACAGTACCTAGTACAGAGTAAAAAAAATGTGTGTGTATATATATGAATAAATAAATGAATGTATGAATAAACTAAAATAATTATAACTAGTTTATGATATTTTGGGATACGTTTTGGAAGAAAACTTATTTTTCTTTACCATTCAGATTTATATATTCCCCTAAGCTATTTCTTCCTAATATTATTTAGTGAAAATTATTTTTATTTTTAATAGTAATGTTTAAAAAATAGAATATTAGGCATTGAGCTGAATTAGGCAGTGACTAAAACACCAGAGGCAATTTTCTTGGAAATATATATATATATATTTTCCAGAACCCCTATTTTTTTGGAGGTTTTCTGAACATCTTTTCATCAGTAGAAAATGTTAGAGGTGGTTAAAAAAAAGTGTTTAAAAATGAATTTTATTTTTTTTGAGACGGAGTCTCGCTCTTTCGCCCAGGCCAGACTGCAGTGGTGCTATCTCGGCTCACTTCAAGCTCCCCTCCCCGGTTCATGCCATTCTCCTGCCTCAGCCTCCTGAGTAGCTGGGACTACAGGTGCCTGCCACCATGCCCGGCTAGTTTTTTGTATTTTTTAGTGGAGGTGGGGTTTCACCGTGTTAGCCAGGATGGTCTCGATCTCCTGACCTCGTGATCCACCCACCTTGGCCTCCCAAAGTGCTGGGATTACAGGCGTGAGCCACCACGCCAGGCCTAAAAATGCATTATTAAAGCCAAAAAGAATGATGATGTTACAGAATCACTGCATCACCTTCACATTCAAAAGTAGCCAACGTCTTCCTATTTCTCACTTTGTAAGTATTAATATTACTATCATATCATTAACGTACTCTGAGTCTGAGCTCATGCTAATAATTCAGCTTACTTTCATTTTTCTTTCTCAGACATGTATTTCCAGTTCTGGTAAAGCTGAGTTATTCAGTTCCCTATTTACCTTTTTCATTTCATGTTAAGAGCTTGGACATTGGGCCAGAAATATTTGTCTTTATTTTGGTTCTGAAAGGACGTGTTTCAGTTCCTTATCTGGAAAATGGAGATATAAGTCTTATCCTTAAGAGTTTTGTGAGGAATAAATGTCAAAATATGATAAAGGACAGCCCTGTGCCAAGCACAGTGTTAGTGTACAATAGATGGTACTCACTCATCATCATCATCATGATTTCAGAAATTTGTTCATTTTTTAAGGTTTAAAACAGTTTAATTCATAATTGCCCAAACTGAAAGCAACCAAGATGTCCTTCAAAAGGTAAATGCACCAACACACTTTGTTACCTCTATTCAGTGTGATGTTTTTTCAAAAAAAAATTTATTTTAAATGCAAGCGCTTCAATGTGCAGGTGTGTTACATGGCTATACTGAGTGGTGCCAATGAAGTTTGGGCTACAGATGATCCCATCATCCAGGTAATGGACATAGTACCCCATAGGTAGTTTTCCAGCCAACACCTCCTCTCTTTCTCTCCGTTTGGTAGTCTCGAGTTTGTATTGTTCCCAGATTTATCTCCAGGTGTACTCAATGCTTTGCTGCCCTTATAAGTCAGAACATGCAGCATTTGGTTTTCTGTTTCTGTATTAGCTCACCTAGGATAGTTGCCTCCAGCTCCATTCATGTTGTTGCAAAGAACACAATTTTATTCTTTTTCATGGCCGTGTAGTATTCCATAGTGTATATGTATTACATTTTCTTTATCCAATCCAGAGTTGATGGGCACCTAGATTGATTCCATCTCTTTGCTATTGTGAAGAGTGCTGTGATGAACATGAGTGCATGTATCTTATCTGTGGAATAATTTATTTTTCTTTGCGCATATAACCAGTATTGGAATTGCTGGATCAAATGGTAGTTCTGTTTTTAAGTTCTCTGAGAAATCTTCAAACTGTTTCCCCTAGTAGCTGAACTAGTTTACATTCCCATCGGCAGTGTATAAGCATTCTCTTTTCTCAACAGCTTCGCCAACATCTGTTTTTTTTTTTTTTTTACTTTTTTCTTTCGAGATACATTTATTGTGTTACAATGTTTTGACAATAGTTAAATTATTCACTCATTATTTTAAGCACACACTGCATTTTATTTTATTTTGTTTTTTATTTGTTTGTTTTACCTTAAGTTCTGGCATATATGTGTAGATAGTGCAGGTTTGTTACATAGGTATACATGTGCCATGGTAGTTTGCTGCACACATCAACCCATCATCTAGATTTTAAACCCTGCACGCATTAGATATTTGTCCTAATGATCTTCCTCCCCTTGCCACACACCCCCCAACAGGATCTGGTGTGTGATGTTCCCTTACCTGTGTCCATGTGTTCTCACTGTTCAATTCCAACTTATGAGTGAGAACATATAGTGTTTGGTTTTCTGTTCCTGTGTTGGTTTGCTGAGAATGATGGTTTCCAGCCCCATCCATGACCTTGCAAAAGACACGAACTCATTCTTTTTTATGGCTGCATAGTATTCCACAGTGTATATGTGCCACATTTTCTTTATTCAGTCTATCGCTGATGGGCATTTGGGGTGGTTCCAAGTCTTGGCTATTGTAAGTAGTGCTTCAATAAACATATATGTGCATGTGTCTTTATAGTAGAATAATTTATAATCCTTTGTGTATATACCCAGTAATGAGATTGCTGGGTCGAATGGTATTCTGGTTTTAGATCCTTGAAGAATCACCGTGCTGTCTTCCACAATGATTGAACTAATTTACACTCCTACCAATAGTGTAAAACCATTCCTATTTCTTCAAATCCTCTCTAGCATCTGTTATTTCCTGACTTTTTAAAGATCATCATTCTAACTGGTGTGGGATGGTTTCTCATTATGGCTTTGATTTGCATTTCTATAACGACCAATGATTATGAGCTTTTTTTCATATGTTTGTTTGGCCTCATAAATACCTTCTTTTGAGGATTGTCTGTTCATATCCTTTGCCCACTTTTTGATGTTTTTTTTCTTCTCAATTTAAGTTTCTTGAAAATTCTAGATATTAGACCTTTGTCAGATGGATAGATTGCAAAATTTTTCTCCCATTCTGTAGGTTTCCTGTTCACTTTGATGATAGTTTCTTTTCCTGTGCAGAAGCTCTTTAGTTTAATTAGGTCCCATTAGTCAATTGTGGCTTTTGTTACAATTGCTTTTGGTGTTTTAGTCATGAAGTCTTTGCCTATGCCTATGTCATGAATGGGAACATATCTCAAAATAATAAGAGTTATGTATGACAAACCCATAGCCAATATCATACTGAATGGGCAAAGCTGGACGCATTCCCTTTGAAAACTGGCACAAGACAAGGATGCTCTCTCTCACCACTCCTATTCAACATAGTATTGGAAGTTCTGGTCAGGGCAATCAGGCAAGAGAAAGAAATAAAGGGTATTCAAATAAGAAGAGAGGAAGTCAAATTGTCTCTTTTACCAGATGACATGATTGTATATTTAGAAAACTCCATTGTCTGGGCCCCCAAACTCCTTAAGTTGATAAGCAACTTCAGCAAATTCTCAAGATACAAAATCAATGCGCAAAAATTGCAAGCATTCCTATACACCAATAATAGACAAGCAGGGAGCCAAATCATGAGTGAACTCCCATTCACGATTGCTACGAAAAGAATAAAATACCTAGGAATAAAACTTACAAGGGATGTGAAGGACCTCTTCAAGGAGAACTACAAACCACTGCTCAAGGAAATAAGAGAACACAAACAAATGGGAAAATATTCCATGCTCATGGATAGGAAGAATCAATATCATGAAAATGGCCATATTACCCAAAGTAATTTATAGACTCAGTGCTGTTCCCATCAAGCTACCATTGACTTTCTTCACAGAATTAGAAAAAACTACTTTAAAGTTCACATGGAATGATAAAAGAGCCCATATAGCCAAGACAATCCTAAGCAAAATGAACAAAGCTGGAGGCATCACATTACCTGACTTCAAACTATACTACAAGGCTACAGTAACCAAAACAGCATGGTACTGGTACCAAAACAGATATATAGACCAATGGAACAGAACAGAGGCCTCAGGAATAACATCACACATCTACAGCCATCTGGTCTTCAACAAACCTGACAAAAATAAGCAATGGGGAAAGGATGCCCTATTTAATCATGGTGCTAGGAAAACCCATATGCAGAAAACAGAAACTGGACCCTCTCCTTACACCTTATACAAAAATTAACTCAAGCTGGATTAAAAACTTAAATGTAAAACCTAGAGCCATAAAAACCCCAGTTGACTTTTTAATAATAGTCATTCTGACTGGTGTGAGATGGTATATCATTGTGGTTTTGATTTGTATTGCTCTGATGATTAATAATGTTGAGAATTTTTTCATATGTTTGTTGACTACTTGTATGTCTTTTTTTGACAGGCCACTAACAAGTGCCAAAATTGAATCAGTAATAACCTACTAACAAAAAAAAAAAAAACATCTCTGGACCAGGTGAATTCACTTCCAAATTCTACCAGGATTGGTACTAAACCTAAAACTATTTTTAAAAATTGACACAGAGGCACTCCTTTCTAAATCATTCTATGAAGCCAGCATCAGCCAGATACCAAACTCTGGCAGAGAGAAAACAAAACAAAACAAAAAAGAAAACTTCAGGCCAACAAACTGCTGAACATAGATGTAAAAATCCTCAACCAAATACTAGCACACTTAATCTGGCAGTACATCAAAAAGTTAATTCACCATTATCAACTAGGCTTTATTCCTGGGATACAAGGTTGGTTCAACATAGACAAATCAATGAATGTGATTCACCACATAAATAGAATAAATACCAAAACCATATGATCATCTCAACAGACACAAGCAAAAGTATTTGATAAAATCCAACATCCCTTCATGATAAAAACCCCCAACAGACTAGGCATTCAAGAAATAGTCCTCAAAATATTGAGCTATCTGTCATATTTCAAAGCCAACATCTTACTGAACAGCCAAAAGCTAAAACCATTCCTCTCAAGAAACAGAAAAACAACATTTCCATTCACACAATGCCTATTCAACATAGTACTAGAAGTCCTAGACAGAACAACAGGGCAAGTGAAAGAAATAAAAGGCGTCCAAATAGGAAAATAGGTCAAACTATTACTCTTCACTAAGGATATGATTCTGTACCTAGAAAACTCTAAAGACTCCACCAAATGTTCCTTTAATTCATAAATGACTTCAGCAAACTTTCAGTATACAAAAACAATGTAGAAAAGTCAGTAGGATTTCTATACACCAATATGTTCTCACACAAAGTCAAATCAAGAATGCAATCCCATTTATAATATTCACAAAAAAATTCCTGAAATACCTAGGAACACAGCTAACCAAGGAGACGAAAGATCTTTCCTGCTGAAAGAAGTCAGAGGTGACAAAATTAATGGAAAAACATTTCATGTTCATGGATTGGAAGAATCATATCATTAAAATGGCCATACTGTCCAAAGCAATCTACAGATTAAGCAATATTCCTATCAACCTACCAATGTGATTATTCACATAATTAGAAAAAAAATTATTCTAAAACACATATGGAACCAAAAAGGAGTCCAAATAGCCAAAGCAATCCTAAGCAAAGAGAACAAAGCTGGAGGAATCACACTACTTGACTTCAACTATATTACAAGGCTATAGTAATGAAAACAGCATGGTACTGGTACAAAAATAGACATATAGACCAATGAAATAAGATAGAGAACCCAGAAATGAAGCTGCACACTTACAAACATCTGATATTCAACAAAGTTGACAATAAAAAGCAATGAGGAAAACATTCCTTATTCAGTAAATGGTGCTGGGATAGCTGGCTAGGCATATGAAAAAGACCCTTACCTTTCACCATACATAAAAATTAACTCAGGATGTGTTAAGAATTTAAATGTAGGACTTCAAACTACAAATATCCTAAAAGAAAATCGAGGAAATACCTTTATCTACATTGACCTTGGCAAAGAATTTATGACTAAGCCCTCAAAAGCATAAATGTGACATTAATGAAAGTAAGGACATTGAAACAAATGTGAGGTTTACAGACTTAAATATATATTTCATGTTAGCTGAAGATAGCATTAAACTTTCATCAAAAGAAATTTTACTGCTCTTCCCATTTTAGAAATAACCCAATTATTGTAGAAGAGACCAGGAATGGTAAAGGAAAGCAAATGTAGATATAGGCAACATTAAAGTGATTTTAAGCCTATCCTATATGAATAATTTTGTAACGACAAATATGTGAATCTAGAAGAACTTTGTACAATTTAAAAAAAAAACTAATTTCCAAAGACACCGTGGAAAAAGATGGATCTATTTTAAAAAGCACCAAATGGGGTTAAAATTGTTCTTTTCTTCTTTCAAAGACAATAACTGAAAACTTACATAAACTATTTCAGCCCATCTAAGCAAGTAGATAATATTATAGAAATGCAAAGGAGAATGAAGAACAAAATATCTATTAATATATATTTGCAGCTCAAATAAATAATATGATCACATTTAATATTAAAACTAATAATATATCTATTTAAATATTTGCAGTTCAAATAAATAATATGATAATATTTAATATTAGAGATTATAAGATCATATTGATAGATTCTGATAAGTATGAGATAAAGTTCAGCACTTATTATAAAAATTATAAATAAATCATTGAAAAATATAAATATGATGGATACCATTTATCAAAAATTATAGCAAATATTACCCAAAATGTTAAAGCACAGAGTTTAATAGCAGGAAGGGATTAACCAGATAGTAGAACATAGTATAAGGCATTGGGAATCAAATCAATGTGGCATTCTCATCACTAAATAGACAAATATATCAAATTTAATAAAAATAAAATCTAGGATTAGACTTCAGTATGTAAGAATTTTATGTATGTGGAAGTTGCTATCGTCAACTTGGGCAAAGAGTAAGTTATTTGAAACAGTATTACAAAACTTACCTATCTAGATAATAACATAAAATTGAAGTTCCATCTTACCTGTATAAAATTATAAATTCTCTGTAGATAAATAAATTTTTGGCTGGGTGTGGTGGCTTATGCCCGTAATTCCAGCACTTTGGGAGACCAAGGAGGAAGGATTCCTTGAGCCCAGGAATTCGAGACCAGCCTAGGAGACATTGTGAGACTCTGTCTGTACGAAAAATAAAATATTAGCTGGTGTACTCTAGTTGACTCACACAAGCTGGTGAAAGACAGTTTTTAAATTATCAGTAGTTTACCAAGGCACTTATAAAACAAATGAATAAAAATTAAATTATGTAAAATTATGATTAAATAATTTTTAAAGTAAAGGTAATATGCTAAATGCAAATATAAACTCTACATTTTATATTTTTCACTACATTTTATATTATCTATGCTTTTTTAAGGTTATTTGTATTTGTTGAATGAATGTTGTGGAAACAGTAATATTCTGGTATTTTACTGAAAATCTTGTTCAACTCTGCCTTCAGTGACATCACATGGGTAGTTTGAAATCAGTTATTGGGAGTACTTACAACATGGAAACTGGCATATGATATAAACCAGGCTCTTAATCATCATTCATTCAATTATTCTTCTCACCAAATATTTCATTTTTTCTACTTTCTTTGTAGATGATGATATAAGAAAAATGAGATGTAATGCACTTGTATATAATTTGTGTTTAAAAATGTCAGTGATCTTAAGGCTGTATTTTTTAAAACCAAATTGCTATGTGCAAATGAATCTACTCAAAATATGAAATTTCCTTTGCATTTCATACATCTACCTAGATTTCTATTACGTGTATAATTTTGAAATTGTAAATTACTTAGCATTATCATAGTGGAATAGAGTAATCACTAAATCCCATGACAATTATAACCCATATTACTTGGTAGATCAGCAGAGGTGATCTCACAAAGGGTATGACATGGTTATTGGTCATATATAATTTATCTGTGTGGTTATGTCAAGTAGTTTCAAAGTATTTTGACAATCATTTTTAGACCAGAGAATTTACAAGATACTTGAGTCTGTGAAAAAGAACAACTATTCAAAAATACAGTAGTGGTTCAATTTGACTCATTGGTTTCCCTACCTACAGAGCAGAGATCCATTTTATTATCTAGCATTAGAATAGCAACTATTTTAGGTGCTGATAACCCTTATAGGGACCATGCAGATCATACCTGAGACAGTATGAATTCACTGGCGAATGTGAGAAGGAAGGTAATCAGCAAGTGCTTATCACAGTATATTGGAATCTTCCCAAGTTGTTGATGCCTGGACCTTCTTCTGGAAACAGACAATGTAACAGTGGTTTTATTTTTAAACAATTTTATTTATTTGTTTCTGTTTTGTTGTTGAAAGATGATATTTATTAGAATCAGCTGAGATATTTTGTTGCTGAAAGATGATATTTGTCAGAATTAACTGGGATATTTGTCCAAAATGATGTTTCCTGAAACCTACCTCAAATGTAATGAATTATAGCTCTGAAGAAAGGATGCAGAAATCTGAATTGTAAATAAACATCTCTGATGATATCTATGTATACTGAATATTAAAGACAATTGCTCTAATAATTTGATTCATCTCTCATCTATCAAAATACAGAGATTAGTTATAGACCCAGTCACTGAAAATGTGAGAAGTCCATGGCTACTGACTTTTTGATTATTTTAGAAAGTCTTCTGACAATCTTTGACCAATGTAGGAAAGTTCTACATATTCCTGTGATGAGGTCCACATCTTATATCCAAATTCTGTTAAGTAGGTCCTTGGTCTGATCCCAGTGACCAAGTTCCCAGCATATTCTTTTTATTCTTGCTGGGGAGTAGAGGCAGCCACTAACCTTATGAATATAGTTTAATATGACTCATTTTTGTAACTAATGCTTCATTATTTATTTTTGATCAGCTGAAATCAAACTCTTATATAGTCATTATTTCATGGTTCTTCACAATTTTATTTCAGAATGTATTTAGAATACCTCATTGTAAATTCTTGCAGAATCTTCATTTTATTAAACACATATTGTCTATTGTGCAACCTGTTTCCACTTGCTCATATATTCTAGGGATAGTAAGGTCCACATCTCTACTGATTACAGTAGACTCTTCCTCATCCTGTGTGCATATTGTACCCTGTGAAGTATGGATTTTTTTTTAAGATTTATACCCCCCTATTCCAAACATACAAATCCTCTAGCACACAAACACAGTACTTTGAATCATAAGGGACCATGCTGAGGTATTATTTTATACATTGGGTGAACCTTCTTTTAATAGTTCTATGAAATTTATTGCTTCTACATTTCAACATTTACCTATGATACACCTTCTTCCTGGATTAATGCGATATTGGACTCCTGCATGTGTCCTATTTCCAGCTGCGCTGTTCTACCTTTGCACAGGTTGATCTCCATGACTGGAATGTTTCCATCTGCAGAACACTCATCCTCTTTAAAAAGAAAGTAAGAAGACACTTAAGAAGCAGCAAAATCAATTATGACTGTATAGAACAGCTGAGACCAAAAGAATGTGTCTACATAATTTCTTCAATTGGAATTTATTCTGATGTTAGCTATTTATGTAACTTTCTTCTACCAAACTCCAAGAAGCTGGAAATAGGGATTGTTTTTCACTCATGTTTATTTTATCAATTGATTGATTTTTTGAGACAGAGTCTTGCTCTGTCATCGGAGCTGGAGTGCAGTGGCACAATCTCGGCTCACTGCAACCTCTGCCTCCCAGGTTCAAGCAATTCTCCTGCCTCAGCCTCCTGAGTAACTTGGATTACAGTTGTGCTCCACCACGACCAGATAATTTTTGTACTTTTAGTAGAGACAGGTTTTCACCATGTTGACTAGGCTGATCTTGAACTCCTGACCTCAGGTAATCCGCCCACCTCAGTCTCCCAAAGTGCTAGGATTAACAGGCGTGAGCCACCAAGCCTGGCCTGACTATATTCTGGAATGAATTCACTTTAATATGTAATGTTCAGTAAAACAGTTATCATCCATTAGTTTTAAGAACAACTGTATAAAAACAATCAAATATATTAACATTTTCTTTGAATCTTTAATTTTCATTCATCCCGAAATCCTAGGTTGTGTTAATGATCTGATAATTTTTCTTTGCAGAATTAATATACTATACATACATACTTAATTCGGTTCAGGAGAAATTTCTACCATGAGCATGACACCTTGTTATTTCTCTAATCTTTGCTGACAATTATTTGGATATCACATTTTCTATTGCAAACTTCTCTCCAAATTTCTTGCTGATTTGCTATTTAGCGTTCTTAGATTTTGTTGTAACGAAAGACTTTTTATATTTTCAGTCTTTTTTTTTTTCTACCCTTGTTTCCTGATTTACCATTCTAGGATTCTATGATCTATAACTTTCCCTGAAAGAATCATCTTTAACCATTAAATTCTAAATATGTAAGTTAAAACGCACCTTTTTGAAATAGAATAGGGTGATAAATTTCTCACCTCTTCCAAAAATAGTATTCAAAACCTGCCAGCATAATGTTAATTTCTAATTTGAATAATTACATCATCCTTAAAAGGGAAAGTAAAACACAACTCTCTTTAATTGGATCTGTTTATTGTTAAAATGCATTTCTAAAGAACAGAAGGAGAAAATGTCTCACAGATTATGAAATTAAAACATTCTGTAATCAAATGTAAAAGTTAGTTTTGAACAACTCTGGAAAATACCATCTAGGAAATATAAATTTTAAACAAAATGTTATTAAAAATTGCATGTGTTGCATGTCTTCAACATCCAAATGGCTACGACCTTCATGCTAAAGGACATTCTCTTTCCCTGATAGGTTAACCTGAGTTCCTCTCTATCACTTGGCAGTCACTGAAGTTCCACATCCTCAGCTTCCTATGTTGATTCTTTCTTCCCTACAGGTCTTTTGTGCGGGTGCCATGCTCCTTCAGGTCAGAGCATGGTCAGTTTCTCCTTCTTTTACAGGGTACAGCTTCACAATATCATATCATAGCACAAACTGTTTCCTCATTATTTAAAGTGATTCATTCTTTTAGTAGTTCAGCCCCTCTCCATAAAGAGAGTGGAAGTTCCTTTTGATTTCTCTTATGAATAGATCAGGGAAGATGCTAAGTGGACCACGAAACAGATTTTCCTCTTTATAGATGGAATCCAGTTTATCTGGAAAATTTTCAATCGCTTTTTCTTTATATTTATTAATGTGAGATTTTATTGACTCAGGAAGTTGCCTGACAGGCCTAGTGGCAGTTTTTATGACCCAAACTTGTTGCAGCTCAATCCCTGGTATTTCTGCCAACCTGCCTTTGTCCAGGGTATAGCTTTTCCTAAAGACACTTTGAGGACCTAGGTAAATAGAAAATCTCACAGCCTATTTGATAATTAGAAAAATATAAGGGCCGGGGTCAGTGGCTCACACTTGTACTCCCAGCACTTTGGGAGGCAGAGGTAGGTGGATCACTTGAGGTTAGGAGTTTGAGACCAGCCTAGCCAACATAGTGAAACCGCATCTCTACTAAAATTAGCAAAAATTAGCCGGGTGTGGTAGTGGGCACCTGTGATCCCAGCTACTTGGGAGGCTGAGGCAGGAGAATTTCTTGAACCCTGGAGGTAGAGGTTGCAGTGAGCCGAGGTGGCGCCACTGCACTCCAGCCTGGGTGACAAACTGAGACTCTGCCTCAAAAAAAAAAAAAAAAAAAAAAGATACAGCAGCAGCATGTCTCCAAAGTATTGCTCATTCTGTTACACTATTAATAAAGTTTGAGACTTTTCAAAGATGGGTCTGCTCTCTCACCAGGGCTGAAATACAGTGATGTGATCACAGATCACTGCAAACTCCAACTCCTGGGCCAAGTGATCCTCCCTCATGAGCCTCTTGAGCAGCTGGGACTGAGGTCACATACCACTATGCCCGGCTAATTTTGTTATTTTATTATATAATTTGTAGATGGTGGGCCTTGCTATGCTGCCCAGGCTGGTCTCAAACACCTGGCCTCAAGTGATCTTCCTGCCTTGGCTTCCCTGGGCACAGGGATTACAGGCATAAACCACTACACCTAGCCAAGTTCGAGACTTCAGCTGGCACAGAACAGAAGTTGAAATGATAAAAACATAAGAAGATTTGATAATACGTCAGCTTGAACTGAAAGCTGAAATTAGCTTTAGTATGATTTAGGCTCTCTGCATCCCTACCTTATGGCAATGGATTTTTAAAAGTTTTCCTTCAATTATTCATTCAAGAAAAAAATTACTGAATACCTGTTATGGGCTGGATATTGTTCTATTCACTGGGAATACATTAGTGAACAAAACAGATAAAAATCTCCTCCCTCAAGAAGATAACATAGTAGAAGAGGCAGAAAGTTGATATAAAATGAACATAGCAATTAAGTAAATTACATAACATTTTAGAGATTGAAATGAGATTTAGAAAATAAAGCAGAACAAGCAGGGTACAATTAGTCTGTTATGCTGGGTGGGAAAGGAGGTTGCAATGTTGAATAGAATATGATCGGCTCTCAGTCCCTCCATATGAGTGGATTTCATATCCATGGATTTCACCAACCATGGATTAAAAATATGCAGAAAAAACAAAAATATAGTAACACAAATAATACAAATTTTAAAATTCACAGTATAAAAGCTACATAATATTTACATTGTATTAAGTATTATAAGTAATCTAGAGACTATTTTAAATATACAGGAGGGTTTGTGTAGATTATATGTAAATACTATGGCATTTTCTATCAGAGACTTGAGCATCCACAGAGTGTGGTATCCTCAAGCGTCCTGGAATCAATCTCCTAGGGGATAGTGAGGGACACTGTCCCTCACTAGTTGGAATATAAACAGTAAAAAGGAATAATTTGATCTAAGACTTGAAGAAGGCAAAAGAGCTCATCATTATGATGTCTGAGGTAGAAGTACTCCAATCAGAAGAAACAGCCAGTGCCCAGGTCTGAAATACCCTTGCCCATTAAGGGATCTGGTATGGTTGAAATACAGTGAGCAGGGAGGGGAACAGTATGATTTATCAAGAAAACAGATATAAGGATTTGAGAGCTTTTTTGCAGAAGTTACAGCATGCTGCTGATAATACCAACTATATTAAAGTTATATTTTTAATTGTGAAAGAGAATCCTGCATTATATAAAGAGAAATTCACCCAGAGTGTATTAGTTTCCTGTGGCTGCTGTAACGAATTACCTACCACAAAATCAGTTGCTTAAAACAACAGGAACTTATTATTTCACAGTTCTGGAGGCCACAAGTCTGAAGTCAGTATCACTGGGTCAAAATCAAGGTATTGACCTCCTACAACTCCTGCAGGCATCCCTTGGCTTGTGGCTACATTACTCCAATATTTAAGGCCAGCATCTTTTACTCCCTCTTGCTCTGTCTTCGCATGGCCTTCTCTTTTGTCTGTGTCACACCTCCCTCTGCCTCCCTCTTTTAAGAACAATTGTGATCTCATTTAGGATGCACCCAGATAAAACAGGTTAATCTCTTCATTTCAAACTCCATAATTTAATCACATATTGGTATATTTTCCATATAAGGTAGCATTTACACATTCCAGGGATTACGACCTGATATTTTTAGGAGCTGTTAGGAGCTGTTATTCAGCCTACCACAGGAAATCAGGGGATTTGGGTATCATTGCAATTTTAAAAGGAATAAAATTAATTTTAAATATCTCCTATAAAATAAACATATTGGCACTACTTTTTTGCAGCTTACCTGAATCCTAGATGCATTAAAATAGATTATATCAACCTATAAACTTTCTAGCGATTTCATGTTTGATTGTCTACATAGCATGATTGCCTTACAGAGGGGATTGAGCAATGCTCCAGTAAAAGTCTGCTTATCATCATTTCTAATCAGTTTCTCACCAGTTCCTCTCCTTCACACCACAAAAGTGCATGTGAAGTGCAAGTTTATATTGGGAAAATTTTCACAACTGCCTGTAGGTGTGCATTTTACCTACCTTGTTCTTGCAGTTGCCTACAATTGTATTACCTTCTTCATCCAAGCGTATGCACTGAAGGACTTAAGATTTTCCTGTACTTGTTGTCCTTGGGCTTAGAGTATATACCTCATAAACCTTATATTTTTCCTGATGGACCCTAGGTCTGGAGGCAGGTGCTTTTTTACTTGTTTATTTCTAAGCAAAATTATTCCAACTCAAGTAAAATATAGCATCATGCAGGTGAGAAAACCTGATCTGATGCACTTCAGGATATGAGTGAACAAAGGAATATAATCAGAATTTACTTCTATTCGATTTTGGTAGCATTTCACGTTTCCCTCTTGCTAAGAGGAGTTCAAGCAGTGCTGCAGAAAAGGACTTATTCTGGAAGAGAGTCCAGGACATAGAGTTGTCACCAGATAAGGCAAATATCTTGTACTTTGGCCAACCTTTAGTCTTAGTGCCATGAAGTGGCAGTTGTAGACATATAAGAAATATAAGGTAAAGGATAATATATTCACCGTGCTCCACCTGGACCCCTGAGGCATGGTAATAGGCCCCAAAGGAGTCTTCCGGAGACTCCACCTCTCTGGCCCCATGTCCCTGGCTCTGTAGCCATTCATGCCTCTACACCCTACAAGTCTGCATTGTGAGCACAGGTCTGCACTTCTGTGTTCTGATTTCAAGAAATTTGCAATGTAGCTAGTGAGCCATATGAGGAAATTTTGTCCCTGCACTTTAAAATTATTGAATCCTACTTAAATGCAGTGTATAATGCTATTCTCAAATTACTGTTTTGATTGCCCACAATGATCTTTAATGCTGCTTTCTCTGTAAAATCATTTGTAGATTAAAAGGTGATGGAAGCTAACTCTAATTCTACTTACTGTATCTATTTTAAAGTATACTTTACAGTTTCACCTTTATCAGTAAGTTGCATCAATGCTTGCATTTCTTTAATAATTTGCCCAGGCTTTTTCCTGTCTTTTTCATTTTTCCTCTTGTTTAGTATCGTTATCCTTACATTTCTGCAGTTCCGACTGAGTCATGGGTGTGTATTGCGTTTGGAATGGATACAAGTATTTTTTTTTTGTTTTTTACATCATGTACTTCTCAGCACAAAGAAACACTTTAAAAAAATTGCTTCCTGATGACAGTGATTTTGTAAAGTGGCAGTCATTTAAGTACATGTAAATTCCACTCCAGTTAGCAGAACTAGAAATTTAACTGATTATTTGAAATAAGTAAAGATTCTTGGAAATTTTAGAATATCAAATAAATGACTATAGCACTATCACACTGAAAAATAATGATGTTTATGGCAACTTTCATAATAGAATTTTTCGACAGTAGATGGCACTATTTGTTTTATTAATAGTCACTGATCACTCCCTTTACTTTTCTGAAAGGTAACACAGTTTATCTTTAACTATTTTAACAAAATTCCAAAATTGCTTATATCTAGCTTACCAGATGAATCACTTTGATTATGTGTGATAGGGACATTTTTGCTTTTATTTCATAGAACAATTTTGAATGAAGGTATACTTTTTTTTTTTCTAATGTCACTTTTAACTTAAGTGAGCATTCAAGGTGAGGCATACCAAGGAAGGGTTATTATAAATATATTTCTTATATTAAAGGGGCTATTGATGGGAATTTGAGACAGGTTATCTAACATAGTCTGATTTGATAGAATTCATTTCTACCTCCAAATCCAGACATTCACATAAATTTCTGTTGATTAAAGACAAAATACAAGCAACAATTTGGGCAAGCAAAATGATGGTGCATTTCATAAAAATAAAACCACTTGAAGGAATGAGAATAAATGTTTTTATAAGGAGTAGAATAGAACAAGAAATAAGAGGACCAAGAATATCCCAGGTAAATATGATATGATATATGCATATAATATTTTATATATATGTATAGTAAGTCATGTCAATTATACTGCATGATGGTCTATTTACTTGGCTAAGCTGTGGTGCTCACTTGCCTGGTCAAACACTAATCTAGATGTCACTGTGGAGTTATTTCGCATAGTGATTAACATTTACAATCAGTTGACTTTAAGTACAGTCCCATCGACAATGGGAAAGGGCCGCATTCAATCACGTGAAGACATTATAAGTGGAATCGAGGTTTCCCAAAGAAGGAATTCTCCCTGAAGACTGTAACATGGAAATCCTTCCTCAGTTTCCAGCTGCTAACCTGCCTTGCAAACCCCCACAATTGCACGAGCTAATTTCTTACAATCAATCTCTCTCTCCCTCTCTTTTTTGTTAGCTATTACTATTTTTAAGAGGACATCGTGTCTATGAAATGAAAGTTTGTAGTAATGAAAAGGGAATGATCACATGCTGGTAAAGAAAACAATTGTTAAATTAGATTAATAATGAAGAAGGAAAACCAGTGAGTTATTAGTAAAGCAGAAAATCAAATAAGGAGAGAATAATAGGCATAAAACTTTCCCTTAGAATTTATTAGAAGTGGAAAACGAGGTTATAAAGTTATCAGAAAAGATGAAACATGAAAAACAGATGTAAGGCTTCCAATGTATGTTTGGTAAGATTTATCATAGTTGACAATAGAATGATAAAGGGATTGGCAATAATAAAAGTGACCAATGAACTGACAGGATTCATTGACTATTTGGAAAAATAATATTGAGAAAAGAAAATTCAAACGTAGCCTTATCTTCAATGAGTGAGAAAATGCAGTTTACGTGAAGTGGAACAAACACCAGACAATTTTAGAAGTCTCCACAACACTAAGCATCAAATGACAATGAACACAAATGCAGAATGTTAGAGGGGAAAGATTAGTGAGTCAAGAATTCTACACCTGGACAAAGTATCCTTTATGTTCAAGAGCAAAATAAAGACAGTCTCACTTGCGCACTCCCAAGTACCCTTACTTCCTTCTTCTTTTATCACACCAGCTCACTACCTATTCTTTCTGGCTCTGTTGAACTACTTTCAGTTCTCCAAATGAGCCACTCTCTTTCTCATCTGTTCCTTGAATCTGTGCGGACGGCTTCCTCTGTCTGGAATATTCTTTCTTCCTCCACTTTTATCAGCACAGTCTTGCTCTTTTCATAGATCTCACTTTAAAAAGAACAAAACGCGCTGATCCCTCTGCCCGGAAAAGCCTGTTATTAGCTTCCAAAACCAAATTAGCTATTCCTCGTATGTGCTCTCATGACATTCCTTTGTTTTACTTTTTCCAGCTTTTTACGTACTGAGATATAATTTTTATACAATAAAAAGCACCCATTTTTTTTTATTATACTTCAAGTTTTAGGGTACATGTGCACAACGTGTACATTAGGTATATCTCCTAATGCTATCCCTTCCCCCTCCCCCCACCCCACAACAGAACCTGGTGTATGATGTTCCCCTTCCTGTGTCCAAGTGTTCTCATTGTTCAATTCCCACCTATGAGTGAGAACAGGCAGTGTTTGGTTTTTTGTCCTTGTGATAGTTTGCTGAGAATGATGGTTTCCAGCTTCATCCATTTTTATGGCTGCATAGTATTCCATGGTGTATATGTGCCACATTTTCTTAATCTAGTCTATCATTGTTGGACATTTGGGTTGGTTCCAAGTCTTTGCTATTGTGAATAGTGCCACAATAAACATACGTGTGCATGTGTCTTTATAGCAGCATGATTTATAATCCTTTGGGTATATACCCAGTAGTAGGATGGCTGAGTCAAATGGTATTTCTAGTTCTAGATCCCTGAGGAATTACCACACTGACTTCCACAATGGTTGAACTAGTTTACAGTCCCACCAACAGTGTAAAAGTGTTCTTATTTCACCACATGCTCTCCAGCACCTGTTGTTTCCTGACTTTTTAATGATCACCATTCTAACTGGTGTGAGATGGTATCTCATTGTGGTTTGATTTGCATTTCACTGATGGCCAGTGATGATGAGCAGTTTTTCATGTGTCTTTTTGCTGCATAAATGTCTTCTTTTGAGAAGTGTCTGTTCATATCCTCCACCCACTTGTTGATGGGGTTGTTTGTTTTTTTCTTGTAAATTTGTTTGAGTTCATTGTAGATTATGGATATTAGCCCTTGTCAGGTGAGTAGGTTGCAAAAATTTTCTCCCATTCTGTAGGTTGCCTGTTCACTCTGATGGTAGTTTCTTTTGCTGTGCAGTTCTTTAGTTTAATTAGATCTCATTTTTCAATTTTGGCTTTTGTTGCCATTGCTTTTGGTGTTTATGACATAATGTCCTTGCCCATGCCTATATCCTGAATGGTATTGCCCAGGTTTTCTTCTAGGGTTTTTATGGTTTTAGGTCTAACATTTAAGTCTTTCATCCATCTTGAATTAATTTTTGTATAAGGTGTAAGGAAGGGATCCGGTTTCAGCTTTCTACATATGGCTAGCCAGTTTTCCCAGCATCATTTATTAAATAGGGAATCCTTTCCCCATTGCTTGTTTTTGTCAGGTTTGTCAAAGATCAAATGGTTGTAGAAATGCGGCATTATTTCTGAGGGCTCTGTTCTGTTCCATTGGTCTATATCTCTGTTTTGGTACCAGTACCATGCTGTTTTGGTTACTGTAGCCTTGTAGTATAGTTTGAAGTCAGGTAGCGTGATGCCTCTAGCTTTGTTCTTTTGGCTAAGATTGACTTGGCAATGTGGGCTCTTTTTTGGTTCCATATGAACTTTAAAGTAGTTTTTCCCAATTCTGTGAAGAAAGTCAATGGTAGCTTGATGGGGATGGCATTGAATCTATAAATTACCTTGGGCAGTATGGCCATTTTCATGATATTGATTCTTCCTACCCATGAGCATGGAATGTTCTTCCATTTGTTTTTATCCTCTTTTATTTCATTGAGCAGAAAAACACCCATTTTCTTGCACATTTCAATGAGCTTTGACAAAACAATATATCCAAAGAATCATCACAAAAATCAAAATACAGAACATTTAGCTCATCTCACAAAATCCCCTTGTGCCTATACCCAGAAAATACTTTCTCACATTCCAGGCAATTACCATAAATTAAATAGTTGTCTTTCTGGAGTTTCAAATAAATTAATTCATACTATATTATGAATGTATTCTTATGTGCCTCCCTTCTTTTGATCAACTTAATGGCTTTGCGATTCAACTATGTTTTCTTATAAGTAGTTTATTCCTTTTATTGCAGAGTAGTATTCCATTGTATGCATGTTCCACTGTTTGTTCATTGATTTACCTGTTTATGGATGCTTAAGTTTGTAATTTTTGTCGATTACCAATAGGAAATATAAACATCAGTGTACAAATCTTTATGGAAACATGAGTTTTCATCTCTCTAGGGTAGATTCCTAGGAGTGGAATTGTTGGGTTGTATGGCAGGTATATATTTTTTTCTTCTCTTTATTTCCAGCAAATTCAAGTTATTTCTATGTGTTCTGTTTTAGATGGGTCTTGCAAATACCTTAAAGTTATATGATTTTTAGTATCAAACATGAGCATTTGTTTTATAATAAGACAATTTAATATAGTCATACAAATCAAGACTACTATATGTTTGGACTTATTCTTAGTTCTAATCATTTTTGTGTTTTTTGTTTACCATTATTTTTTCTTCTCTTCCTCTTTTTGCATTTCCATTTCTTTATATTAGCTGTTTAAATTTCTATACAGTGATATATATATATATGATAAGGTTTGGCTTTGTGTCCCCACCCAAATCTCATCTTGAATTGTACTCCCATAATTCCCAATTCGTGGGAGGGACCCGGTGTAAGATAATTTGAATCATAGGGGCAATTTCCCACATACTGTTCTCATGGTAGTGAATATGCCTCACGAAATCTGATGGGTTTATCAGAGGTTTCTGCAGTATATTTCAGATTTCTGCAGCAAATTTGAATTTCTCCCCAGAAAATGGGTCTTTCTTTTCTACCCCATGATCAGGCTGCAAATTTCCAAACTTTTATGCTCTGCTTTCCTTTTAAACATAAGTTTCAATTTCGAATCATCTCCTTGTGAATGCATATAATTCTATGCTTTCAGGAGAAACCAGGTCACCTGTTGAATGTTTTGCTGCTTAGAAATTTCCTTTGCCAGATACCTTAAATAATCTCTTTCAAGTTCAAAGTTTCACAGATCTCTAAGGCAGGGGGAGAATGCCACCAGTCTCTTTGCTAAAGCATAACAAGAGTGCCTTTGCTGCAGTTCCCAATATGTTCCTCCTCTTCATCTGAAACCACGTCAGCCTGGACTTCATTGTCCATATCACTATCAGCATTTTGGTTAAAACCATTTAACAAGTCTCTAGGAAGTTCCAAACTTTCCCTCATCTTCCTTTCTTCTTGGGAGCCCTCCAAACTGTTCCAACCTCTGCCAGTTACTCAGTTCCAAAGTTACTTCCATGTTATCAGGTTATTTATATAGCAGTACCCGACTTTTCCAGTACCAATTCTCTGCATTAGTTCATTTGCATATTGCTATAAAGATACTGAGACTGTGTAATTTCTAAACAGAAGACGTTTAATTGACTCACCTTTCCTCATGACTGGGGAGGCCTCAGGAAACTTACAATCGATCGTGGCAGAAGGAGAAGCACAAAGCAGCAGGAGAGAGGGGGATTGCAGGGGAAACTGCCACTTTTAAACCATCAGATCTCATGAGAACTTTCTCCCTATCCACAAGAACAGCATGGGAGAAACTGCCCTGTGATCCAGTCACCTCCCACCAGGTCCCTCCCTCAACACTTGAGGATTACAATTCAAGATAAGATTTGGGTAGTGAAAGGCTAATCAGTAACTCAAAAGAATGCAACCATTTGTCACTTACCTACCTATGACCTGGAAGCCCCGTCCCACTTCTAGTTGTCCTGCCTTTCTGGACTGAACCAACGTACCAAGGTACATCTTACATATATTGATTGATGTCTCATGTCTTCTCGAAATGTATAAAACCAAGCTGTGTCCTGACCACCTTATGCACATGTCAGGACCTCCTGGGGCTGTTTCACAGGTGTGTCCTTAATGTTGGCAAAATAAGCTTTCTAAATTGAGAAAATAAAAAGATTTCGTTGGCAAAATAAGCTTTCTAAATTGAGAAAAAAAAAAAGATTTCGGTTGGGACACAGAGCAAACCATATCAGGATTCATTCAGTCAGCAGGTGAGTTCAGAAAGTGAATTTAAAATAGTTTACTGAAAAGAATTTTTTAAAGCAATATAGTCTCATGACCACCAATTAGCTTCCAAGGAGATTCCAGGCCTTGCCAGCATTATGGGGCTTTATGATTCACTTGCTCAGGTTCAGGAGGCCAAGGGCAAAGCTGGACATGTGGAGTTGTAGTGTAAATTGTGTGGCCTATTAAAGAAAAAACAAGCAAACAAATAAAAAGGCTGTGAACTGTTGAAGTATAGAACAAAAAGGGGTAAAACTTTTTTTCCCCATTTTCATAAAACCTCTGAGTTTCAGGAGTTAAGAGCAAAGATAACCTTGTCTAGTGTTGAAACAGTCATAACACTTGTTAACTTGGTTATTACTGTGCATAAGGTGTTATGAACTATTTGATTTCTCGTCATGGTCAACTGATGAAACAAGGGCTGACAGTACTCTCAGTTTACATGTGAGAAAACTGAGGACATGCAGCAGCTTAGCAAGTTAGATCAAGAACACACAACCAGTATGAGTGGGTACTGTTATTCCAGGCACTTTCAGCCCTGAGCTCATAATATTAATAACTAGGCAATATTGCTTTTCAAAAAAAGAAAATATATCATGTAAAATCAACATTAACAAACAATAAAATGTATGGAAAATTAAAGATTATCCTTAAAAACAGAAAACACCTAATAAAAAGGTAGAAAAACTATATAGAATGACTAGAAAAGAAAATTGAAGAGCTGTCAGTTTTATATTTAAAAATTCTCCAAACAGATGTAGTTTGAGCAGAAGTTACTTTAAAATATTCAGAGTTTGAAATATTCAAGGTACAATTAATTTACATGCAATTGAAGCTCTTTCAGGACATAAAAGACAAGTGAAAACTTCTAATTGGTTTTCATAAAGTCAGCAAAACATACCTTAAAATGTCAGTGTTAGAACATAAAAAGAGAAAAATAACAAATAACATTTCATAAGGAGAGAGATAATGGCATAAGCTTTTAGACATAATATTAAAAACCGAGAACAAAATCTAGTTTATGATCTTCCTTTATTTCTTAAAGATTCATCTCTAACTTACCTCTTTCCAACATTACTCCTCACATAGTTGGGTGGATTTCAATATCTGGGCTAAATTGTCTCTTGAAAAATGAGCACCACAGTCTCCCTTCTCTTATCTTGTTCCAAGGATTGGAAGTCTGATTATTGCATTTCTGCCAGTGAAATGCAAGACTGAAAGGGCAAAAGAAGCAGGAGCCATAATTGCTGCACTGGCAACAATAACTAGATCCCTGGATTTAAGAAATTGGCTGAGATTTCTGTATGTTCTTTTGTGAATCATTTCATTAGGGCTGCAGCAACTGAGATTGTTGGTAAAAGTTATCTGTGAATTCTACACTTAAAAATTTCTTTAGTGGTAGTAGCCTTCCTAGAAATGTTGCATGTCTCCAAATATCTGAATCAAATCTCTTCCAGTCTGAAATATCTTGAACAATTGATGTTTCCCTGCTAAACTCTCGCGAGTAATATTTTTAAATAAAACGTGATCCATGCAAAATAGATGATAAATGCAATCGGAGAAGAATATCTGACATATTTGGATTTGAAAGTCATAATGATCTCATCATTAGGAGTAATACAGATAATCCATTATATATTATGGAAAAAGAGCTTATTAAATTATTGGCCATATTGTCCTGAGGTAAAGTGTCTACTGAAGGTAAGGAATTGGGGGAGCAGTAGTTTCTATGTTGTAATATGGTAGAAATGACTATGTAGAACTTGTTGGTTTGCTCACATTTCTTATTACATAAAAGAATTTACAGAAATAAACTATGCTCTTGCTTTTCTAGTTCGAGACATGGTTGGAAAACTAGAGGGATTCCATAACTGCTGAGAGATGTTTTGTTGCCATTTTTTTAGCCAAAAAATTGAGGTAATCCAGATCCATATTTTGATTTTCAGAATTTAAAATTAAAATAGTATTACATTTACAACCTCTTTATAATTTGTATATAAAAGGTAAGATGTTTATTGGCAAATATTGGGACTTTGAGAATGGGAATGGGAATAATTGTTTGGATTGCAATGAGTTTTTATACCTTCAACCTATCGAGCTGGCTTTTTGTTCTTCTTTTACTAATTAGTGAGTTTGACCAAAGAAATTTCCTTTGGCATTTACAGCAGTATGCAATTTGTATTTTATCTCAGGGCTTTGGTAACTGTAATCTGTGCTGCTGCTTGCTTTCTGGCCTCCTGTTACTATGAATGGACTGTTTGCAATTCTACCAAAGGTAAAACCTTCTACTTGTGCTCCGGGTGAGATCTCTCCCACCTGCTCATAAACCTTGCTCCAGAAATTTACTGTCTCTGTTCTGTGTCATTTTTTTTTTCTCTGGTAGGAATGTTTCATAAAGATCATGCTCAACAGCATCAAACATGATGCAATTTCTCCTGTCTTAAAAATGCTCCCCTCTTTACCCCATATCCATCTTACAGATACTGCCACATCACAACAAAACTCTTTGACAGTGTCGTCAGTACTTTCTGCCTCTCAGTACTTTCCTCCATTCTCTCTTAAATCCTTTCTAATTAGACTCTCAGCTCCACTATGTTAAAAAAAAAAAAAAAAAAAAGGCCTCACACAACTTCTATGTTTCTAAACCCAGTGGTATTTCTCAGTCCTAATTTTACTTGTCTTAGCAGCTGCATACGCTGCAACTGATGCATCTCTGCTCCTTGAAACACTGACTATACTTGCTTTCTTGAAAATATTCAGCTCCCTTTTCTAATCCCTCCTACTAGGTCTCTTCTCCTGGTTTCACTTCATCTATTAAACTTTAAACATTCGTACCTCTTATTACCTACACACATACACCAATGATGATGTCTTCACATTTAAATACTGTTTATATGGCGATCACTTTCATATTTCTATCTCTTAGTTAGATCACTCCTTCAGGTTAAGTATCTATCAGCCTACAACACATCTCCACTTAAATTAGAATCTTCTCAAACTTAATCTGTCCCAAACCAAATGCCAGATTTTCACTCCCTGCTGACACAGGAATAATATCAGATAGTTGCTGGAAAATAGGAAATTCTAGGCAGCAATTTCTTAAGAATAAGCAAAAGGAAACTGCTGAAAGAGCTGCAGAAATGATGGATGAAAGAGCTGCAGAAGTGAGGGATGGATAAGACCCTGAAAAACAGGGCGTGAACCAAGCTGGCTAAGACTGACCGGAACCAACATGGCACTGAATTTGGCCTAGGTTTCTCCTGGGACCTCATTATGCACTCTTACTACATATGAGGTGCTATGAACTATTTGATTTGTCATCACAGTCAACCCATGAGATAAGTGCGGATAGTACTCTTAGTTTACATGTGGTAGCACTGAGGACACACAGTAATTAAGTAAGTTGCTAAATCACACTAAATCACACACACGACCAGCACTGCCGTGACAGTTCTGAGAACACTCATATTTGGTGTAAAATTGGGTGGCACTAGGGTTTCGAAAACTCTTCTCCTTTTTTCCAGGAATTTTCATGAATGCTCCACCCTGAAGTTAAAGAAATCCATAAAGTTAGAAACTCCAAACCCGGTTGCATGACTCTATCTTGAGTAAACCCCCACTCCACTGTCTTGAGTGTGTACTTTTCACTTTGCAATAAATCGCCGAACTTTCACTATTGCCTGACTCATTCTTGAATTCCTTCTTAAGATGATGTCAAGAGCCTGGACACCGACTCCTATTGGCATTTTGGGACCTCCCACGGGTATCACTACCAAACTTGCTCTTTCCTATTTTTTCTCATTATAGTAAGTGTAACTATTATCTATACGGATGCATGCGAAAACCACTGGAGTTTTATTTGATTCCTTATTTTTTATGTATGTATGTATTTTTTTTTTGCCACACTATATGATATCCTATGTTTCATTTACAAAATGTTTTTCTATTTTGGCCACTTCTCAGCCTCCAGAACTCTACCATCTCAGCCAAATCTCTGCTGTCTCATACTTGGATTATTGTAATGGCTTCCTAATGGTTTTCCTGTTTCTGCCTTTGCCTCCCTAAGATCTCTCCCATGGTAATCTTCTGAAGTTAGAATTCAGATAAACTTCTTTGCCAATCAGAACCTTATCAATAGTTTTGGGACATATGGTTTCCTAATGGATTGTAGGGGATATACCCTCTCTCCCCCGTTTCAATGATTCTTTTGACTCAACATCGACTCCTCTCTTCTAACTCATTGGTGCCTTTGCTCTTCTCAGAACAAACCAGGTAAGTGGTCTTTCCTTTGTGTTGTCTCTGTCTGAAACACTCCTCCCAACTTGTTGCATGGCTCACTTTAACACATCTTTTAGGCTGTCATGTAAATGTTTCCATCTCAGCCACATCCTCTCTGTCAATTCTGTTTGAAACAATGTACTGCATATCATTGTTAACACCTGGAATTCCTTTCTTTTTTATTTTTCTCCACATTATTTATTACCAAATGATCTATTAGTCATTCAACTTTATTATTATTCTCTTCCTCCTAAAACAGAGCAACATGAAGGCAGAAACATTTATACATCTTTTCACTATTATATTCTTATTACATAGAATATTGCCTTAATTCATGGATTCACAATAAATATTTCTTGAATAAATAAATAAATAAGTGAGGTTGTGAAACAAATGTATCAAAAGGAAAAATGATTTGATAATGTCAATTAATTACAGAGCTATTTTATGATATTCACAATATATTTTGACTTAAATAAAAACATTTCTAAGTAAACTAGAAAAAGATTATATCTTAAGGACTGATATTACCTATTTCAAACTGATAAACAATACAAAAAGGTAGAAACTGATAAAGGTGTTGTTAAAGCAAACTAAATATGGCCTGAGAAGGACTCTGTACATTTATATTTGAGTCCTTGTGGATGAACTGTAACATCAATGACCTTATTCTGTAATCTGTTCATCTCTAGTGACTGCTATAGTTTTGTTTCTGTTTGAGCAATAAATATAAGATTTTACAATATGCTCCCACATGTAAGTTATTTTAGGTTCTCCTAAACATGATTAAGGAAAGATGAAATACAGACCATAATAATAGAGTAATATAACACTCTGTAACCTCAATCATAGCAACAGATTTATGCATTGCCAATTGTGTGTTAACTACATACAGATTGGCTGCTCTGTGTATTATCTACTAAAAGGGCTATCGCTAACCATCCTTCATACTTCCTGGACTTGTTCCCTCATCACCTAGACACTGCGTATATAGGGAATGCAAACTAATTTTAATGTGCACTGAAGCAAAATATTACCAGGAAGGTGATGCTTCTAAAACATATAGCATATAAATTGTTTGCAGCCATTCAGGACTTTATGATGATCAGGAATTCTGGATGTTCCACACTGCTGCTTCTCCATGTTAGTATAGATAACTGAGAGATGAGCATGGCATCAGTAGGAAAAAAAACCCAAAAACTTATTTTTACATCTGTCTAATCAGAGCAACAGCTATATTGACTTACAGGTATTCAGAGGGAAAAGCAACTCAACTTTTTGGACTGCATTATATCACCGTTCACAGGATTCTCAAGGTATTGCTTCACCAGCCAGAAACCTCTCTGACTGGTGCCGCCTTCTGCCTGAGTATTGCTTATGCCTGCTGGGCTCGTTCTGCCCACTCAGCCTAACAGACTTGGCTCGCTCGCTCTACCAGCCCAGATCCCACACCTACAAAGCACAAGGCAGGCATGGAGCAGTGAGGGGTGTGTAGATGAGCAAGTATGGGGTCCAGCCACTGTGCACAGCCAGACATGCTGGCTGCTGCAGCGGGCAGGGCAGGCAGCTCCAGGCACAGGTAGTGGCTCCATGCGAGGCTGCTACTGGACCAGATGTACTGTACATGGCTTCTGCTGTGGGCATCCACTTCTGGATGAGGAGAACACAGTGGTGTCCAGAATCTTGGAGTATTCAGGAACTTCAGAACCCCAATTAGGGTGTCACAGCCCTGGCTCAGGAAGGCCCTACCCCTTGGCTCCCCAAAAGGCCACAGCTCTTCTCTTCTTCTTGCCATTCGCAACATGGCAAGTAGCAGGGTGTGTTTCAGCCGTGTTTGTGTCACAGCTCTTTTAGTCCTGCCATTTGGTGCATCCTGGGTTCTTGTCCCATGTCCAGGAAAAATGAGGTACAGGGACAACTGGAGGTTGAGCAAGGCAGAGAAGAGCTTCATTAAGCATCAGAACAGTTCTCAGAAGACCCGAAGTGGGTAGCTCCTTTCTGCAGGTAGGTTGTCCCGACCAGTGTACAACTGTCAGTGGAGTGGGGACCCACAGTATGTAGCTCCTCTCCACAGGCAGGTCATCCTGTCCACTGCCTGAATCTGGCTGAGTCTGGGATTTATATGGGCTTCAGAGGAGAGGAAGTGGGTCCTGATTGGCCCACAGCTGGCCATGGCAGCTCTATAAAAGCATCATAAGTTCTCGCTTTGGTCTGCAGAACTGACAGCTCAGTCCTCAGGCTTCAAGCAGTCTCTGGCTTGAAGGTGGGACTTCACTGGGGACCCACGCCTTTATACCCAGGAGCCTGTCTGCCTCCTGCCACCACCAACCTCCTGTCCACGGTGCACATTGCGACCAAGCTGTTTGTGCCAAGGGGCTCTTGCAGGCCCACACTGAGCTGCCCTCAGCTCCCCCTCAGCCTCGCTCCCATGCTCATTGGTGCCCAACCACAGGGGCCCAAAGCAGCAGGGGGCTGGAGTGTCAGTGCTTCCCTGAGTGCATGCACACCCAGCTGTGTTGTAACAGCGCCCAGGCTGGGCCTCACCTTTGCTCCGAAATTGGAGTGGGCACTGGGAGCAGGGAGATTCCAGGCAGTGGTGGCAAAGCACTTCTGTGCCTGTGGAGCCAGGGAGGCTTCCCAGGTCCCTGAGAGTGCAGGAATTCCAGGGTCCACAGCTGTGGCTGGGTAGCTGTAGCTGTGCCCAGGAGGGCAGGGCTCCCATCCCTCCAACTCAGAAGAGGTCAGGGATCCCAACTGTTCCCAGCTCCTGCAGGCTCCATGGAGCACACAGCCCCAGCCTTGCTGCTTCCAGTGCAGCCGGTGTCATGGCAGTGGCAGCTCCAGATGGGCCACTCCAGTGACTGCCATCGCCACCACACATCTTCTATTGTCTTTGACTATGACTGTGCCCTAAATTATATGAGTGTTTCCAAAGTGTCCAAGAATTCCCCTCTAATTTCTTGGGGATTTAGCTGATTTGTATACTGAGGTACCCAGAATAGACGTCTCAGTCCCTGGCACAAAGGATATACCATAAATACCTGTTAAAAAAAAAAAAAAGACACATATTCATCTGACTGCATTATTTTCTATTTTTGCCTACATAAAAATTAGTAAATGAGGTAACCACTGACTATCCTGGCAATCATATTTCTAAGGCAATACTCCACAATCAACTGGGAACAGGATGGACAAAGCATAACTTCTAACTTGATGTATTTAATTTAAATAACTAATTTGTTTTATGATTAAATTTATCAGTTTAAAAAATAGAACATATTTCTCTCTAAACTGAATGCCATATTATTTTATATTAAACTGTCTTCCAGTTGTGCAATTTTATATATTTATATACTAAAGTTATTCAGAATTTATTTTGATCTACAATATGAATTAAAGATGAAAATTGTTTTAGTTCCAAGTTTCTTATAAGCTGTCTCATTGACATTGACTGAAACAAAATTAGTGAGACTTCTTGCATAAATTTTAATTCTCAAAGATGTATCATATATTTCAAAGTCTGTATTTATAACTCCAATATTCTGTGATGATCTCCTTCTATTGTATTTTATTTTGTTTTTTCCTATCAGTAACATTTGTACTGTCTTTGCTTTTTTCCATTATGCCCAATTACCTTTTTATTATGTGTCAGATTTTGTCAGCTTCAAATTTGGACTTCAGTCACTGGGTTTCCTTCTCTTGCTAGAGTGAAGACTTTCAGATTTGAACCACAAGTAAAGCTTTTGCCAGCCTCTGCCACTTTCTCTAAACTCTCACCATTTAGCAGGCTCTGCATTCCAATTTCCTTTCCCTCGATCAGTGAGATGATTAAACAGCAGCAAAGCTTAAACTCTCCAACATTCAATTGGCTGCTACAGAACTGGCTAAGTTGCAGAGGAAAAGCTGTTCTTGTTTCTGGGCTCTCCTCCTTGAGACGCCTTTCTTCTTTGGATTGTGTCCTAGAAATATTTTGGACTCTATTGCCCTCAATTATAGTTTTTTAAAAAACATTTTACCTGGTTTTTCTTGTCTTCAGCAGAAAGGTAGTTCTGAATTACTTAATCCTTCATTAATGGATATTGGAATAAATAACCATTTTTAATAAATGTTTTAACATCACTTGTCTAGAATTATTCACTCATTTTATTTTCTTCATTAACATTTTAAACATTTTATTATTTTTAATGTTAAATAAATTTAATATAACTTATTTATATTAAAATGAAGCTGTACCATATGATTTTTGGCAAAGCTGACAAAGCAAGCAATGGGAAAGGACTCCTGTTGAATAATTGGTGCTGGGATAATTGGTTAGCCATATGCAAATGATTGAAACTGGACCCCTTTTTTATACCATATACATAAATTAATTCAAGACAGATTAGACTTAACTGTAAAACCCAAAAGTACAAAAACCCTGAAAGACAACTTAGGCAATACCATGCTGGACATAGGAACCAGCAAAGGTTTCATGACAAAGATGTAAAAAGCAATAGCAACAAAAGCAAACCTGGACAAATGGGATCTAATTAAACTTAAAAGCTTCTGCACGGCAATAAATAAATAAATAAAAATAAAAACTATCAACAGAGTAAACAGACAACCTACAGAAGGGGAGAAAATTTTTGTAACCTATACATCTGATAAAGGTCTAATATCCAGCATCTACAAAGAACTTAAACAAATTTACAAGAAAAAAAATTTAAAAATTGGCAAATGACATGAACAGAAACTTTTCAAAAGAAGACATACATGCAGCCAACAAACATATGATAAAAAGGTCAATATCACGAATCATTAGAGAAATGCAAACCAAAACCAAAATAAGATGCCATCTCACACAAGTCAGAATGGCTATTATTAAAAAGTAAAAAAAAATAAATGAATAACAAATGCTGGTGAGGTTGTGGTGAAAAGGCAAGCTTACACAGTGTTGGTGGGAGTGTAAATCAATCATTGCATAAAGCAGTGTGGTGATTCCTCAAAGACCTAAAGACAGGAATACCACTGGAACCAGAAAACACATTACTGGGTATACATCCAAAGGAATATAATTCATTCTACTATAAAGACACATGCACACATATGTTTATTGCAACACTATTTATAATAGCAAAGACATAGAATCAACCTAAATGCCCATTAATGGCAGATTGGGTAAAGAAAACATTGTACATATATACCATGGAATACCATGCAGCCATAAAAAAGAATGAGATCATCTTCTTTGCAGGAACAAGGATGGAGCCTGAGGCCATTATCCTTAGCAAACTAACAGGAACAGAAAACCAAATACCACATGTGTTCACTTACAAATGGGAGCTAAATGGTAAGAACACATAGACATGTAGAAGGGAACAACACACACTGGGGCTTATTGGAGGGTGCAGGGTGTTAGGAGGGAGAAGATTAGAAAAAATAACTCTTGGGTACTAGGCTTTGCATCTGGGTGATAAAATAATCTGTACAACAAACTCCTGTACAGGAGTTTATCTATATAATAAACCTGCACATGTACTCCTGAAACTAAAGTAAAAGTTAAAAAATGAAGTTGTTTAATGTTTTATAATTTTCATTAAATATACAAATTACTTTGACAAAAAGTGAGATATCTATATTCTAATATGTACGTTTTCATTACTTAAAGACTAATTCAATGGCTCTAAGAAAAGTTGTAGTATTTTTCATACAATAAACCAATCTATTTGTTCACAAGTTTCTTTAGATCTTTCCTAGTTATTTTATGTATTTGCAGCAAATATGAATGGAGATATATTTATTATGGGGCACTCTATAAGATACTTTGAGAAGAAATAACCCAGTGTGTTTAATATCAACTATATTTCTACATTGTTAGGTTTAATATTGACCTATAAATATGCTATATGTAACCAGTGTGCTAAATAATTGTGGTATTTAGAAAATGACTTTATCTCCTATAAAGACACATGCACACGTATGTTTATTGCAGCACTATTTACAATAGCAAAGACTTGGAACCAACCCAAATGCCCATCAATGATAGACTGGATAAAGAAAATGTGGCACATATGCACCATGGAATACTATGCAGCCATAAAAAGTAATGAGTTCATGTCCTTTGCAAGGACATACATGAAGCTGGAGGCATCATTATCAGCAAACCAACACAGGAACAGAAAACCAAACACCACATGTTCTCACTCTTAAGTAAGAGTTGAACAGTGAGAACACATGGACACAGGGAGGGGAACATCACACACAGGAGCCTGTTGGGGAGTTGGGGGAAAAGGGAGAGAGAGCATTAGGACAAATACCTAATGCATGCGGGGCTTAAAACCTAGATGAGTGTTGATGGGTGCAGCAAACCACCATGGCACATGTATACCTATGTAACAAAGCCGCACGTTCTGCACATGTATCCCAGAACTTAAAGTAAATAAAAATAATAATTAAACAAAGAAAATTGATTTGAATATATCAAGACATGGTTTTCAAGTAATTTGGGGGATATACTTTTCTCTTTTAAATTCCTCCAGATTTATTTTTAGGTAAAATTTCCCAGGAATAATTTCTCTGTTAGTTTATATATAAGTTCACCATTTGCATAAAATCACTACAGGGACCTGTAAGCATTGTTCCAGTGGGGTTTCAGTATTTTTATTGACTACTTATTCCTATAAACCTCTGGTTCTTCTCCTTCTCAAATGGAACTCTCTGTCTTCTTCACTGCTCAATGTTGGTTCGATAAGGATACAGATAACATTTTAAAATGTGTTTGTAGCTCTCTAAATCAAGAGGATCTATATCTGACCCTTGGTGTCAAATTAAAATTCCTAGGTGTTGAAGGTGATCCCATGATTAAATGAGACTTGGGGAGTTGAGCATGTTTGCTCATAAGGATGTGAATAAATGCACATGTGAAGGTGGGCAATGTTGGATTACATTACAGGTTTACACATTTTACTTTACACTGGCCTCTCATCATGGACATGCAGATTTGCCCCATCCTGTCACCTGGAGCTTAGCCATAGTACTTGATTTGGTCAGGGGATGTCAACGAATATGACATAGACAGAGGCTTAACATGGCATTGTATATTGGAACACTCTCTCTTACTCTGCTATTACCACAGAACATGCCAGCACCAGGTAAATGTCAGACAAGAGACAAAGGGAGCTAAACTATGTTACCCCAGCTGAAACCATTCTAGGTGAGCTGACAATTACCTGAACCTTAACACTGAGAGTAAACCCAGCCCGAGATCAGCAAACTTTCCTAGCTTAGCTCCAGTTAACCCAGGATGCATGAGCAAAATATTTATTATTCTATGTCAGTAATGTTTGTTGCCTGCTTATTATGCAACATTATTTTGGCAATAGCTAACTGAAACACTAACTTGTGCAAATGTAATTGACCTGTCATTAAGTAAAATGAGAAATTATTCTGATGGATATTTGAAACATTTATTCTGTTGAAATCAATATATGTTTATATTTTACTCAATGACAGGTCAATAACATTTGTACAAGTTACTACAACTATGATGGATCCTCCTGATTCAAACATACAAATATGTTTATATTTATTTCTAAATTTTTATTCCACTGTATGTAGTCATATTAGTCTGTTCTCATGCTGCTAATAAAGACATACCCTAGACTGGGTAATTTATAATTTATAAATGAGAGGTTTAATGGTCTCACAGTTTCACATGGCTGGGGAAGCCTCACAATCATGGTGGAAGGTGAATGAGGAGCAAAGTCATGTCTTATACGGCAGCAGGCAAAGAGAGCATGTGCAGGGGAACTCCCCTTTATAAAACCATCAGACTTCAAGAGAAATTACCCACATCCAGGAGAACAGCATGAGAAAGACCCACCCCCATGATTCAATTACCTCCCAGTGGGGACCTCCCCAAAACGTGGAGATTATGGGAGCTACAATTCAAAAACAGATTTGGATAGAGTCACATCCAAATCATATCAATAATGTAAAAGCAAATCTAGGCTGGGAGTGGTGGCTAACTCCCGTAATCCCAGCACTTTGGGAGGCCAAGGTGGGTGGATCACTTGAGGTCAGGGGTTCGAGACCAGTCTGCCCAACATGGTGAAACCCCATCCCTACTAAAAATACAAAAATTAGTTGGGCGTGGTGGAAGGCGCCTGGTGCCTGTAATCCCAGCTACTCAGGAGACTGAGGCAGGAGAATCGCTTGAACCTGGGAAGTGAAGGCTGCAGTGAGCTGAGATCACACCACTGCACTCCAGCCTGGGCGACAGAGTGAGACTTTTTCTCAAGCAAACTTGTCATGCATCTAATATGCCCTAGAACAGTCATAGCAATTATTAACAGCTTGTGTTCATTCTGATTGTTTCATGCCTGTAATTTAGAATGGCTGATGTATATATTTGACTAAATATTCAAAATGCCATCGCTTCCCAACATTACATTTTTATTGATATTATAGTTGAGCATTTAATTCTCAATTGTGTGATGAAGAGAGTTTTATTTATATTCCCAGCCATACATCATTATGTTATGTCATCCACCATAAGTGTGTGTGTGTGTATATATATATATATATATCTATAATATGTTTAAACATTCTAACTATTCCACTTCATAAAATAAGTTTAAGTAGGCTAATAAAGTCAAGTGGATCACTAATAAGATAGCATTCAGAAAGTGTGTCATTATTTAGTTCTTCTGTAGGCCTGGCAATTCATTTGTTTTCCAGTGAAACATGAGAATAGCTATTTTTAAAATGATTAATAAGAGTTATGTAAAGAGATTGTTTTCAACAGTTTTATACAGTTAAAATGGATATGTAATTCTTTTCATTGTAAAGTATTAGATAATGTACATTTATACAATTTGTAATAGAATACCACACTATACTAAATGACATTATGGAAAATGTCATTTATAGTCTATTCTATTTGTTTAAAAATAATATGTCTAGTGCTTTAATGTTTGTTTGTTTTTTTGTTTTAACAGTGCCAAACTATTTTGACTTTAACCTATGGGTATATAGTTACAGCATGACAGAATAATTTCACATTAAAACTGTTCTAAAATGTATGTTATGAATTTCACATAAGTAGTATTTTATTTGAGGGTAGACATTCAAAGATTGTATTAAAGATTCCATGACCTATTAGTATTTATTTGAAAAATATATACATATATATAAGAGCATTATGTGGTTTACTCCATTTTTTAAGATAAAATTTTTGAGAATAGAAATTCAATTTTTTAAATTGGATTTCCCATTTAACTTATTAAATCTGCCAATTCTTCTGCCATTATATACATCTTTTCTTACAAATTCTGTAGCATATTTATAATAGTTATTTTATAGTCCTTTGTCTACAAAACCCATCATATACATCATATGGATCTCCTTCTATTTACTGTTTTTTTCTCAATCATGTTATATTTTCCTTTTTCTTCACCTGATTCATAATTTATTATAATCCAGACATTCCATATGAAAATATAATGAACAGGAAAATATAACTTATTTTGTTGTTTTTGTTTTTTTCAGAGTGTAGATCCTTTGTTACGAGCCTTGGACTGATCATTCAGATTCCTTTAAGAATCTAAGTGTCCTAAGATAAGGCTGCAGCATTAATTAAATTCAGCTCTCCTTTGTTTAGCTGCAAAAGTCTTTGATCTTGTCAATATTTTATCTAAGAAGAGGTTGAAATGCAGTTTCAGGGCCGGGCGCAGTGGCTCACGACAGTAATCTCAGCACTTTGGGAGGCCGAGGCGGGTGGATCACGAGTTCAGGAGATCGAGACCATCCTGGCTAATACGGTGAAACCCCGTCTCTACTAAAAATACAAAAAAAATTAGCCAGGCGTGGTGGCGGGCACCTGTAGTCCCAGAAACTCGGGAGGCTGAGGCAGGAGAATGGCGTGAACCCGGGAGGCGGAGCTTGCAGTGAGCCGAGATAGCGCCACTGCAGTCCGGCCTGGGCGACAGAGCAAGACTCCATCTCAAAAAAAATAAAATAAAATAAAATAAAGAAATGCAGTTTCAGATAGATTGGGCACATTTCAGATTTACTTGTTTTAGGTTTCTGAAATCCAAGCATTACAGCATGCGGCTGAATGAATTCTCTCTCTTCCTCCCTAGAAATTATCATTTATTTAAAATTAAACTTAAAATAATTTTTAATTTAAAAATATATTTTCTTATTACTGTGTGAGCAAAAGCCTACAATGTCCTAAATTTTGGCTGGAGGTGACTATTCTTAATGTTTGATGTGAATTTTTTTTAATTCCAGCATCTCTCTTCATGTATATTAAAGGTTTCTTAAAATTTGTATTGTAAATTTTTGCCTTTCCAAGGCAATATTTATTTTACCTGTTTTATATAGTCCTTAATGTCATTCCACAGTCTAATGGGCACCGGTAAATATTAGTTCATTCTTGCATTTCTTAAAGAAACATATTATATCAAGTACCTTAAAATGAATAGGATTAAGTATTTCCTCTTCTTGTATGAAACAAAATATGGTGTGAATGTGCATAAAATTTCTGAAATCATCAAATGTACAGGAGTAAAGGAGTATTTTAACTGCTACCCTAAGCAGGTTCATTAAATAAAAATATTAGTCAAAATTTAAGATGCATTTGAAAATGTAGGAGTTTTAGAGTTGATTTCACAATAATAATAATACCAACTTGTTATTAACTTGCATTTTCTTCTTTTGCTATAGGACATTTGCTTCTATGATACTCTCTACCTGTTGTGTGTGTATCCATCTATATCTATGTATCTATCATCTAGCTACCTCTATAAGTCATAGTGTAGATTTCTTAATGTAGTATGTTTCCTTTGAAACATTTAGTCATTTGAACTACATCTTAATAGTTGCTGCCCTTAGTAGAATATAGAACAGAATAAAATGCTTTACACTGAAATTATTGTTCTCTGTGGACAGAATATTTTTCATGTACTTCTAATAAGACAACAGCATGAGATGCAAATAATGGCTTTATAATGGAAATAATCTGTATCTCAGAACAACTAAGCAAGCAAAACTGTCAATATCACCCCCAAATAGAGATAAACATTTTTTTCCTTCAAATATACTACATGAATTAATACGTTTCAATTGCCTAGCATTGAATCTGATATACAAACTTCCTTGGATACAAGTAACTTTATACCTTGGCCTGAGAATGCTGAATCAGGCAAAATGAAAGTTTTTGATGCAAGAAAGGTTTATACTTATGTAACTGCATTTTATTCCACCCGCTAATTTCTACTTTCTAATCCTAGAAGACTTCTCAGTTGAACATCCATTTTAGTTTCTCTTATATTCAATTTTAGGATGCATTTGTTTAGTCTTAGCTTATTTAACACTTTTTTTGAGTAAGAAGGTTTTAATTGCCTATTTGAATTTTAAATAAGACCACTGTTCCAAGGGTAATAAAGAATATGGCTTGAGTAGGTAAGACTATTTTTTTCTTGCCAATTTCTGTAACTTGGTGGCAGCAAAATGCATATTTTGATCAGAAGAAACATATAAAAGGGTCCTTAATTGATAAAAAATTTACTTGTCCAAATCTGCAAGTGTTGGTTACTTCTGTTACAGAATACATTAGCTAAAGTAGAATAGATATCAAAATTGCTTTGTATCCTCTAAGGGTGCTAGCCGCTGGTCAAATGAGCAGCTGTGCTCCAGTCCTTGTCCTTAGTGAATTTTACCTGCAGCCACCTTCATAGAAGTCATTTCCCATTGTCACGGGGTAAATTTTTTTTGTCACATTAATCATTATATCAGTTCACAGGGAAAGTGGTACCTCTCAGCACTTTGATGCATGGCCTGAACACCTACGCGCTTGTTCATTTTACGAACTCAGGAAGTTGGCTATAGAGAGAAAATATATGCTTTATGACTATAGCCTTCATCTGACCTGACACGTGGAGGCTGCTGCTCCTGCTGCTTTTCTTACTTCTCCTTCTCCTCCTCTCCTTCTTCTGCTTCCTTTTCCCTCCCCCTTCTCTTTCCATTCCTCCTTTTCTTCTTCCTCCTTTTTTTCTTTTTTCTTTGTTTTTTTTAGTAGAAAGAACTACATCATTCACTTTAATTATTCTTCTAAATTCTCAAAATGTTTCTGTAACTAGATGCCACATTCAGTGATGTTTCTCACCATAAATAACTATTCCAAACAAGAATATTCTTTACCATAAAGATTGATCTATTCTAGGGTATTCTTTATTGTTCAGTCGTATAGAGCCAACTTGCCTGATCATACAGTAAGGCTGTTGGCTAACAGATCAAGAACGTGAATATCCAAATACTTCCCAGAGTCTGAGAGCTTCAATTCTACTCTTAAATAGACAGCTGTCATCTCTTGCCTTGCCTTCTCCCATCAAGCATTAACTACACGGAGTTCATGTTCTTGCTAGTTTTCAAATAGCACTGCAGCCAAACATATCCCTGGAATATTAGACAGCAGTAAAAAGTTATGAGTTAAAGCAACATACAAAAATATGATTAGATTTCAGAATCCTAATGTTAAGTAAAAACAAATGTGATCAATATTCCTTATAGTGTGATAACATTTTCACAATGTTAAAAACGGAAAGCAATTAATACATTTATGAGAGACTCATAAATAGGTAATAAAACTACTTTTTAAAGGCATGGGGTTAATAATCAAAAAATTTCTTATCTAGTGGAAGAAAAGGTAGTAAATTTTTTTAATGCACAATTGTAGATGTAATGTTACAAGTAATACTATAGTTCATAAGATGAGTAGTGGTTCACAGTTGTTCATTGTACTATTGTTCTGAATAATTTTTATATATAGTATTTAATTTATATACATTAACTTTTGAGAAGGCTATTTTATGGCACCTATGAGGTGTTTTCTCTGGTTAGAATCCTTAGGTTTTACAATAATCTAGCATATAACTAGAAAAATATAAATGTTTGGAAAAACTTTTTGTTCTTCCAGATATTTTAGACCTGGGTCTTATTTTACTCTGGAAGCTAGCCACTGTAACAAGGACCAAAAATAATAGCATGACTGAGATTACTCCCAGCATAATCAATTTAATAACATGAGACTGCATTCAAATAGGATTCCAATTATTATATTAAAATCTGTACTGGGAGTATAAATAAGTGATAGTTATACTTTATCAAGAAAATAAAAATAAATATTTCTGTACCTGTGCAAATTATGTCTTTTGGTAAAGAGATAAGCTATTATTGGTGGGGGTAGATAATGCATAGAACTTGATGCATAGTCTGAGGGAATTGTGCTGGGCCAGGATCATACATGCAAATAGGAAAATTTTAGAAATCTATATGATCAGTCTTTGCTGCTTCAGAAACATGAATTATTAAATTTATTAAACTTGGAAAGCTATTGATCATTACTTAATTAACCTGATATTGGTGGTGAAATAATTGCACAGTAAAATCTCTGGGTGTTGCATCTGAGGTAGGAGGTGAGACTCAACTCTAAAGGTGGATCTCAGACAGCAGACCAGACTGAGGAGTAGCAGAAGCGAGGGACAGGCAGAAGCAGCTTTCCAGAAGACATGCCATGGCAGTTTACTATTGCCATTGCAACAATTGGGAGTTACTGCCCTGTCCTTTACAATGGAAAGTCACCACCAACAATTTACCATCCTTTTCCTATGAATTTCTGCATAAACCACCCCCTAATCTGCATGACACTAAAGGTTAGTATAAATATGACTGCAAACTTGCCCCTGAGTTACTACTCTTAGAACACTGCTTATGAGGCACCCCTGATCTACGGGAGCAGTCACAGAGCTGTAACATTGCCTGAGCTGTAGCACCCCTGGTGCTGTAACATTACCACTTCAGTAAAATCCTCCTGGGCTAAGCCCAGTTTGGTTCTTGCCAGCCCTTTTTCACATCCAATGTTAATAACAGTCTAATCCAGGAAGAAACATGGTAAGAGAGAATCTTTTTACTTCAAGCCTAGGCTTGTTGGTGATTCCCGTAACAACAACAAAGAAAATGGCTTCTATAATCATGTCCATCATCATCAGATCATAACACGAAAGGCAAACAGAGTATACCAAAAGAAACAGATTTAACAGAACTTATAACTTAGTGCATAGTGTAATATTAAATTTATATTTTCCTCTCTTCCTCCCAACCTATGTATCTAAATATGTTATGCTTATAGTGGACATCCAACACATTTTTGGAAATAAAATAAAATTGTTTCTGGATCTCATCTTATATAAAAATGCCAGAATTAGAATAGTTCTCAGTTCTTCGTGATGCAGCTTAATTTGATGGAAAAAATATAACGTAGTCACACACGTAGATTTAAATCTTCATTCTGAAGTACAGTAGTCCTGTTATCTACTTTTTCTGGATGGCTATAACTTTATTTGTAAACTAAATTCATTTACAGCAAAGGGTTGGCAAGAGGGAAAATGCCTAGCAAACAATAACTCAGCAAATGATAGCTAGTACAACCATTTGTAAATATCAGGAAATAAAGACTCTAACACATGGCAGAAGCTGTGCTTTGCTTTTTTTTCTTCATTTAATCTGTATTATATATAGACCCTCCAGACTCAAAATAACTTTAATATGATCCACTGTGTTAATTTATTATATTTGGGGCATCATATGTAATTTTGTTTCTGTTTTTTATTTTCCTGCCATTATACTGCCTATGATGTTAGAATATTTTTGTTTTGCTTTAGTGTTCATATTATAATAAAATAAAAAGCAAATGCATTAATGACTGCTACATTGGAAGTGCTCAGTTAATGTTAGCTAATATTATTATTATGTTTATGTATATATGATTCATTTCTAAGACATGCTATTAAGATAATCAATTATTAAAGTTGAAATTATATAATATGAAAAATACATTAACTGAGATATTCAATAGTCACTGTTAACTAATATAATCAAAGGACTGTTAAAACACTTTTCCAAGGTTACATTTCAACAAATTATTGATGTATTTTAAGATACGACTTACCAGGTAAATGAGACTTTGAAACATGAAACAACAATGTCGTTAGAAAAATAGTTAATGGCTTACCATCAGAAGTTTTGCAATGTAATTTATTCTAATAACTAAACAACAAGTTCTGTTTTGAGTTTATCTAACAATATATTTAAAAGGAAATTATATTTTAATGTCTCAAATTAAATATAAATATATGGGATAATGTTATAAGTTATATTACATGTATGTTTTATACCATAGGGAGCATTAATGGCATAGCTATAAAATATAAAAAGAAAAAATCACAAGGGGCTATACTTTAAATGGTATATAGGTACAATTTAGAAATATAATGTAATAGTTTAAAATGCATGCAGCTATTGGAGCTGTATAACTACTATTTGAATCTTGATTCTACTCCTTAAAGCTCTGTGGATTTGTGCAAATTCTTCCCATTTGGATATGGTGAAATAATAGCTCTGGAGAATATGTTTTAACATAATGCTTATATATAAATTCATATATATATATCACCATTTATCTGCAGCTGATATAACTGACTTGACAGTTTGACAGAACAATTCTCTTTCTCTCTCTCTAAATATATATATGTGTATATATATATTTATATATGTTAACACTTATATAAATTAATCAATTTATATATATCATGAATCAAATGTATATTATAAAAGCAGATCTATGTAGCTTTTTGACAATATCTCGACACATTACACATTGAAATACTGTTCTCTGTGTATATAATGAATAATAGCTCAGGGAAACATGTATCATGTTATACACATCGGATATATATATATATATATTCATGTTTTTTACTTAAAATTAATTAGAAAATAAGCATATACATTCATTTCTTTCTTTTGGGTACTCCAGTAAGATTGCTGTCAGTATTTCAGAAAAATCAGCTCCTTCCTCTTATTTATGAAAGAGTTTATCAGAGCATAAAAATATGTGTTGTTTATATTGCTGTAGAATATATGATGATAACTTTCATACACCATTGAGAAATGGTTCCAGCCACTTGCACCCTGAGTTTATTCATGAAACACATAAAGTTCCTGCACTATATTTTCTCCTTCTTTCTTCTCCATAGGGTCAAAAGGACTATAAATTCACCATCTGCTCTAAGACTTTCATGCCATAAAGACTGCAGTTAAAACTATGTTAATAGTTCAGTTCAGACAAGAATGATTCCTTAATTTTCATTTCTTATAGGGTAAGTTAATTAAATCCATTAAAAGCATTTATCCCTCCATCAGGCTACTCAGGTTCTTGCTTGCTTCCATTTTAAAATTCCAGTCTGAATTCTGCATATTTGTTATCTTCATAATTTCATTCTTACAAAGTCTATTTTTACAGTGTCTTGTCTCACATATTTAGCAGTTAAAATAAGTTTTAAATAGTATATTTTCTACAGATTATTACTAAGTTTAAAATTTTATTGAATACAAATACATCTATTGAGTAAAATAAATCATCTAGGCATTCATTTCTGTCCAGTATCAAGCTCAAAGCATGCACACAAAGGAGTATAATACACAGGACCCCAAAGATGAAAACTCAATTCTGAAGCTTCTCATTTTATGTCAGGCTAAAATGAATAAAATTCATAAAATACAATGCAATAAGTACATTATGGGGCACAGTTTTAAATACCTACAACGTAAAAATTATCAGGCCTTTGTCTTCTGTTTCTAGCCTAGTGTTGGGTACCACGTACGATGTTCATGGATTTGGGTTTGTTTTTTCTTTTTTTAAAAAAAGCATTTTGGGAAAATAGAAGAGAGACAAAATACATTTGGTAGCATTTGTGAAGACTTGTTGGAGGATTCTCTAGTGATTAAAAAATTTGTCAAGGTGAGAAATAGGAATGAAAATATATCAAAAGAAACAGCTCATTATTCATGTAGTGATTCTCTACATTCATGAGTGACTCAAAATTTAGTAAACAATTCTGGAGAATTCTCTAACATTTTAAACTAAAAGTTCATTCATTTATTCAGCTGACAAATATTTATTGATTGCCAACTATATGCCTGGAGATGCAATGATATTCAGGACATGCTGAGCTTATATTCTACTGAGAAAGAATAAATTCAGGTATAGTGTGTGATGTAGGCTAGAATACGGGAAGGAGAAGGTGGTCTGGGACCATATAAAAGGTGAAACCATTTATCTCCTAACATTTAGGAAAACATCTCAGTAAAGCAGATATTTAAATTAAAGCATACTAAAATGGTTACAGAAATATGTTGCTTAACAATAACTCAGATTTATAGGCAAAGAAGCTGCAGATAACTTCTTCTCTAAAAACATTATATTAATTTCCTTTGAAATGTTTGCTCTTCCTAACTAAAAGACTTGATGTAGTTAAAATATGCATTAACTATTATTTGGTTTTAACTTTAATTTTGTGACAATCCCACTCCAGAGTACTTCGAAAACTTTAACAGTGGTTGACACATTTCTTTCAAGAATGGAAAATTATAATCTTAGATACCTGTTTCTTGGAGTCTGTGATTAACTGCTAATTAAATAACTCTTTTTGAAATGTATTTGATATATTTTCTGCCAATTGTCTAAAGTATTCTATTAAAAATTCTAAAACTCTCAACTTTTTAAAGCCACTGCACTCTATTTTCTGCTCAGATATAGAAGCATTTAATGTTTTTATACTTATCCTCAGTTTGATTAATGCAGCATTACCTTTAGTTTTTAAGAACTGCCGGCCGGGCGCGGTGGCTCATGCCTGTAATCTCAGCACTTTGGGAGGCCGAGGCGGGCGGATCACGAGGTCAGGAGATCGAGACCATCCTGGCTAACACAGTGAAACCCCGTCTCTACTAAAAATACAAAAAAAAAATTAGCCGGGCGAGGTGGCCGGCGCCTGTAGTTCCAGCTACTCGGGAGGCTGAGGCAGGAGAATGGCGTGAACCCCGGGGGGCGGAGCCTGCAGTGAGCCGAGATCGCGCCATTGCACTCCAGCCCGGGCGACAGCGAGACTGTCTCAAAAAAAAAAAAAGAACTGCCAATGAATACCTATTATAATATTCTACCCCATCTGAGTGATTCCTTTACCATTTTCTTATGAAAACATCTATTGTCTGCTTTATAATTTATTTCTTTTCATAAACATTTGCACATGCAAAATTAATAAAAGCAGAATTGTATAATGCATTCATATTAAAAAACCTTAAAAAGGCACACGTTATAAAACTCAAGATGTTTAACTCAATGAAATCTGACTTTAAATTAGCATTACTCTGGAAAATATTGATTATTTTTTAATTTTGAGATGAAAGAATATTCGTAAGTCAAGAACCCTTGAGAAATAAAAACCACTGAAGTTTTTATTACCACCACACCCATCAAAACAAAATTCTATGTTCCACAAATATTTTTGAGCATCTACATTGAGCACCAGGAACTCTTACAAATGATAATGAAGATACAGGAATGAGTGAAACTGACGTGCTAGCATAACCAGAATCCTGGAAGTCATTTGGGGACTCTGGCTTTCTTCATTAATCCATGTACTCATTCATACTTTTATTTTTTCCATGACATTTTGAAGACATTACCTCTTCCTGTTTGATTACTACAGTACTAGGTACTGTGAATTCAACAGTGAACAAAATAAGTTTAGATTTGTTTTCTTATAACATAGTGCAATAGAAAGAATTTACACAAATGATTAAAACATTAACATACAAATACAATTATATTGAATATAATGCAAGAAAATTAAATGCAATATGTAATTGGAAGGTATAAAATGGCTTTTTCTGAAGAACTGACATTTAATATAAAATAAAAGGCTGTTTAGAAAGTAGTGATATTAACTTTAGGGAAGGGATATTCTAGACAGAGCACTTACTGTTTAAAGTTTCTAAAACAAAAGAGTGAGGCACATTCAAGGAACTGAGAAAATATCTATTGAATGTGGCATGCAAGGAGCAAGGGGAGCTGATATTATATGAAGAAATAAATAGGAACAGGCTATGCAGGGCATTGCAAGCTATGTTGACTGTTTCCTATTTAAATAAATTTTAAAAACCATTTTAAATGCTTAAGGTATTAAAAAGCTAGTAAAAAATGATTTCTTGACAGTAGAATTGCTGTGTGAATGGTTATTTTTAAAAAAGCATCTTTTGAAGACTAGACAATGACTAAGTCATTTTATAACGATATCTAAATCTGGCCTTCTTTCTCATTCTTAGCATAATTTCTTTACAAATTTGCTAAATTTAACAGATATTAAGGTGAAATTGTATATTCATGATGTTTGTTTTTATACTCTAAGGATAATAATATAAATGTAATGTTTGCAAAAGGATTATTTCCTTGAATATATTATTTCAAATAATCAATAATCTTAAAATAGAATTTTCTATGTTAAATGTGTTAAGAGATTTTAAAGATTAAATAATATTACCTTTGTCTCTTTATGCTACCTAAAATAGACTTCCTAAGCTTTGTAAAGTACAGTATTAGGGCCTGCAGCATGAAATAGCAGAATCAGATTTTCTGTCAGTTTTAGTGAGTCATCTTTAGTGTTATTTGTTCGTTCTATAATTATATTCTTTTGTATCATGGAGAGAAAATAAAACACACTGATGAAATGTGGGTTTAGCTAATCATACTTTTAAACATTGCACACAGTAGGATTTCTGGACAACCATCTTACTTTCATAGTTAGATGGTTATAAGTAAATATGTAAGCTTAGGCTCAGAAACAGCACACTTTTTGGCCACATTCTACTGGCCCAGAAAAATGCTAAATTTAATTCAGATTAAATATCAGCAAATAGACTCTACCTCTTAATGGGAGGGCTGCAAAATTATATTGTAAGGGGTTTAGGCCATGGGGAGAGAAAGATTTGAAGCTATTTTCATCAATTTACCTACTACTGTTTATTTCAGGAGATGCTGCTTACCAATAACCAAAAGTTGTTAACAATCCCACCAGTAATTTACGCAAGTTTTAGTTGATCCACATCCTTACCAGCAGTTGTCTCCCCCATTCCAGTGTGTTTGTGTGGTGATAGCAATTTGTGGTAATCTAGATATTCTGAAGGTACTTGCCACAAAAATGTTAAGTATATCCTGTATAAACTACAATAAACATAATTGTCACTCTCTGACAGTACCAAGCATTTTTAGTGAATGAACTCTTGCCCATTGTTGATGGGTACTTGACTGCTTTTGTAAAACTACTTTAGGAAATAATTGGGTCATATCTAGTTAATCTGATGCCATATATAAACAAGGATCCTTCAATTGCACCCCTATGAATAGATGCTACAGAAATAAATGTTTATGTGTACTAGAATATATGCAGAAGAATGTTCTCTATACTATTATTCACAGTGACCCCATACTGCAAACAATTCAGATGTTGATCAGCAGTAGAAGGGAGAAATAAACTCATTCTATTTATACAATGGGACAGTACAATATGATAAAAAATGAAAGTACCACATCTGCTCACACATTAGGATGAATCTTAAAGTATGTTAGGAAAAATCTAAATGCAAAATAATACTATAGCTTTTATTCCATTTGTATAAAGTTCAAAAGAGATGAAGCAAATTGTATTTTTAAAGATGTATGCTTATGTAGTAAAATTGTGAAACAAATCAAGGGAATGATTATTACAAAATTCAGAATACAGGTTATATGTGGCCTTGAGGGAGAGGTCTGTGACAGAATAGGAAACATACACAAACTAGAGATGCAAAAAATTGGAAGGAACTTAAAGAGTGTTCGGAGGGCGCAGTGGCTCACGCGTGTAATCCTAGCAGTTTGGGAGGCCAAGGCGGGCAGATCACCTAAGGTCAGGAGATCGAGACCAGCCTTGCCAACATGGCGAAACCCTATCTCTAGTAAAAATACAAAAAAACCAAAATTAGCCAGGTGTGGTGGTGCATGTCTGTAATCCCAGCTACTCAGGAGGCTGAGGCAGGAGAATTGCTTGAACCCAAGAGCTGGACTCCTCTCAAAAAAAAAAAAAAAAAAAATGTTGGTAATATTCTGTTTCTCAACTGGGATAGTGTTACACAGGTTTGGATTAATAGTAATTGATTAAATTTCACATCTACATAGTGTGTACATTTATGTATATACTCTATTTTTAAATTAGAAAATTAAAATAGTACATAGAGAAGGGAGAAGATAAAATGATACGCACAAATTCAGTTATATCAGTAATCTCTAATGGCACTAAAATCTCTACATAAAAAAAATCCAACTATGTACATTTTCTCCAAGAGATATCAAATACATACAGACATGAATGGTTTAAATTTATAATGTTGGGAAAAGATGAAGTTTGAAAATTATAACAAAAAAGTTGGAATAGATATAGTTATATCATATAAAATACACTTTTCAAAAACAGAAAGGTATCAATGATAAAGATTGTGACTACAAGTTTTATAAAATAGTTAACTCTACAGAAAAATATAACAACCCTGAGAAGGTGTAAACATAAAAAGCAAAGCCACAAATAAACGATTAAAAAATAAACAGAAAATTCCTACAATATAGTAAAGCATTTCTAGAAGCTTCTCTCAAGTATTAATAATTCTTGCAAAAAATATGAATTAAAAATAGGCCTAATTAATTATTCCTGTCGAAAATAAAAGGAGACCCCTCATATACCCACTATTTGTCTTAGAGCATTTACTTTAAAACGTTGTAATTGTAAAACTTTTCTTAATGAAATATAAATATGTATATATATTTTCTTTTTTTTCTTTTCTTTTTTTTTTTTTTTAAGACGGAGTCTCGCTCTGTCGCCCAGGCTGGAGTGCAGTGGCGCAATCTCGGCTCACCGCAAGCCCCGCCTCCCGGGTTCACGCCATTCTCCTGCCTCAGCCTCCCGGAGTAGCTGGGACTACAGGCGCCCGCCACCACGCCTGGCTAATTTTTGTATTTTTAGTAGAGACGGTGTTTCACTATGTTAGCCAGGATGGTCTGGATCTCCTGACCTCGTGTTCCGTGCGCCTCGGCCTCCCAAAGTGCTGGGATTACAGGCGTGAGTCACCGTGCCCGGCCTTTTAAATTCTTTTAAAATTTTACTTTAAGTTCCGAGATACATCTGCAGAATAAGCAGGTTTGTTACATAGGTATATATGTGCCATGATAGTTTGCTGGACCTATCAATTCGTCATCTAGGTTTTAAGCCCCCCATACATTAGTTATATAGGTTTTACAAAGCACTAAATAAGCCTTTTGTCAGCTTTCAGAGCTGGGAATCTCTTTCTCAAGGAACAGGACATCTTCTCTTTAAAGTGTAGTAATTAAGGAAGAACGCACCCCTACTCTCATTTTCTGTAGGAGCCTAACTTAGGCACCTGATTCCAAAACTTCCTTCATTCATAAAGATGTAAGATTTGTTTTTTCTTTAGATAAAGCCAATGAGCTAACACAGCTTGTCATCCCAATTACCAGGTGAATCTAGGGCAAACTATGTGTGACAAATGATGTTGTCAAGTACTCGTACTTGAGGACCATTTATTATTTATCTTCAGAATATGTGTGTAGTGAGTTGTATCTGCTGTGCATCACAATCAATTTAATGCTTATTCAATAACAAAACTCTTCTCTTTTCCTTGTGCCATTGGAGAGGTTTTGTTAGGTTGAAAGATGTTTTTTAAATTGTATTTTCCCAACAATTTTTAAGAAGCCAAAACTCAGTAAAGGCAGAGACATTCTGCGTAACATAATTAATAAACTCAATATAATAGATAAACATAAATATCTACACCCAACAATTAGAGACACTTGTTTTTCTCAAGCACACAAAATATGCTTACAAAAATATCTTCAAAAATAAGAAGAAACAACTACCATGAAATGAAGTTCTCTGGCCTAATTAACTTAGCCGTAAATGACAAACTAACTGCGTAAAAATCTTCACCAATTTAGAAAGTCTAGATACACATTCATAAATGGATTGTATTTCAAAAAAGAATTTATAACAAAAACAATACAATTAGAGCTAAATTTGAATAAACACACTTCCTGTCAAGAAGTGAGGTTCAATGAAAGTGGTATTTAAAAGGAAATGTATAGTTTCCTTTTAAATAAATGAAGAAATAGATGGAAATAAATGAAGACCAACTAAGTGAGAAAAAACAAAGGCTATTTATGAGAAACTTAATTATAGCAAGGGAATCAGTCACTTGCATTTTGGCAGAGACTCAAAAGCAGACACGGGAGTAGAATAACTTTATATTAGCCCTATAGTCTTTGCTTACTGGCAAGCTAAATCCCAGGCAAAACAAAGGTAATATATTAATGACACTGAATTGCTGAAAGGAAACATGGTAGTTAATGCAAAAAAAAAAAAAAAAAAAAAAAAAAAGATGTTAAAAATACAATGTGATTGTGGAAAAAGCAACTGATAAAAAGCAGTCCTGATTTAACGATATAAGCTATTCAACAACCAGGACAGTAGGGAATTTCCTTATCAACCATGAATGACCAATACATATTCTGTAGTAAATGTTGAATCATTAATAGTCTTCTTTTAATTTCAATAGTAAAAAAAGGTTATCTACATTTGTTATATAATGTAGGATTTGAGTCATATGTATTGGAAGTACAAAACCAGGCTAGGCACTGTGGTTCACACCTGTAATCCCAGCACTTTGGGAAGCCAAGGAGGGTGGTTCACCTGAGGTCAGAAGTTCGAGACCAGCTTGGCCAACATAGTGAAATTCCGTCTCTATTAAACAATACAAAATTAGCCAGGCGAGGTGGTGCGTGCCTGTAATCCCAGTTACCTAAGAGGCTAAGGCAGGAGAATCACTCGAACCTAGAAGGCAGAGTTTGCAGTGAGTCCAGATCACTCCACTGTTTGTATAAAAATATAACTCATAAGATTAGGAGACCTAATTGTTTATATAAAGACCAACAGATTATGTATAAAGATGCATAGAAAAGAGTTGAGTAGGAAAGATTTACATTAAAGACAATATATAAAAATTGCTCAACTGTATACAAATCAAAAATATTTTAAAACATGGCTTTTAAAAAGACATTTGTTAAAATTGATACAATTACAATTATAATATAATAGTATAATTTACCTAGGATTGAATATAACAATATGTATGTAAGGCCTTTACGGAGAAAATTATAGAACTTTATTGAACTGAATGAAGAAAACATAAGAAACCAGAGACCGCTGATCAATTACTCCCAACTGTGCTACAAAAGACTGAAAAAGAACCAATGGAAGAATGATTGTATCGCCTCAAGGAATGATTCAGATCACCTTTTAGATTTTTTGTGTATGTTCCTCAAAGTATTGAATCATGTTAACAGAAACCTAGAGAAACCATCTTTGTAGACTTAGTTACTTTTTAAGATTTCATGACACACAGTTGAGAATTTAGATTTTTGTTTTCATTTTCAGCCCACAATGGCAATATGAAAATTGACAAGGGAAGATATTCTAAAATTATTCAATGAATCAGAAGATGAAAAAGAAGAGACCACTAGGAGCAATCCAGATGCTAATGATGATGGTGATTTTGTTCGTAAATGAGATCTCAGACTATGAATCTTCAGCTGTTAATAGCCTAAATGAATTTTCGCAAAACAAAATACATTCTGTGCATAATTATTTATAAAGACAAATAGATGTTTTTATACCATTAGTCATTCAACAGCAAAGACTATACTGCCTAACATCTTGTGACAAGAACTTTATCTTCCCATATTGCTACAGTAGATGTGACAGTATACAGTATTTTCACCCTTTGTGATGTTTATGTGCCATAATTTAAGAGATGCAGTTTGTAAGTGAACAAATGCTGAAGGCAAGAGATTGCAAAAAGATTATTGGAAGGAAATAGACGGTACATAAATGAAGAACATATTGGACTCATCATTCTTGTATGTGTTCATAAATCTAAAATTGAGAATGTTTGCAACTCCAGAGCAAAGGAGGCGATTGTCCTTTCTTAAAACAGTAAACTCCCCCAATTTTTTTTTTTTTTTTTTTTTTGAGGTGGAGTCTCGCTCTGTAGCCCAGGCTAGAGGGCAGTGGCGCGATCTCGACTCACTGCAAGCTCCGCCTCCCGGGTTCAAGCCATTCTCCTGCCTCAGCCTCCCAAGTAGCTGGGACTACAGGCGCCCATCACCACGCCTGGCTAATTTTTTGTATTTTTAGTAAAGCTGGGGCTTCACCGTGTTAGCCAGGATGGTCTCAATCTCCTGACCTCGTGATCCACCTGCCTTGGCCTCCCAAAGTGCTGGGATTACAGGCGTGAGCCATCGCGCCCAGTGCCAAGTTTTTCAAAGTATTGCTTTATGGACAATTCTAGTACAAGAAAAAGGATAGAAGTAATAATCAGCTATAAACTATTGAAGGTATATTTGAAATCTGAAATCAATATTGCATTCAGGTGATATAGACGAGTGCAAAAAAGAGGAACAAGAAGTAATGATAAGCTAGAACTCATATGAGATCTATTTAAAATCTGGAATTAGTACTTACCAGACAGATAGGTTCCAGGTCCCTGTGTGACAAATAGTGATTCATTGTATTCGTATGGTATTAGCCTTCAAAATCAGGAAAATGTGGATCTAAAATTTGGTTTAGCTTTGTTTAAATTCCTATTAAAATTTCTAATAAAGTTGTTTGCTACTACTGAAGACTAGTTGTAAAATGACTTAACATTTATTTTTAAAAATAATAAAAGATGTTCATTGGAGCCTGTAAAATATACCATGACATGGTTTTATTTTATACTTAATTGGACAATAACAAATAATGGCTAGGGTGTGGAGTAACAGAAACACATAATTTCTTGTGAAATATAAAACTAGGTGACTATTTTGCAAAACTGTTTGTAATTACATTTAAAACTGTAAATATACTATAAATTAGCAAGTCTTGTTCTAAGTGCGTACCCTAGGGAAACTCTTGCATATATTTATCAGAAGATGTACAAGAAATCGAATAGTGTCAGTTTTTATAACAACAAAAGACACTCTTAATTGATTTTAGGATATCCACACAATAGAATATTTTGCAAGAGTGAATATGGATTGAATTATCATTTTAGGTGACAACATGGGATAGATCTCACAAATATAATGCAAGGGGGAAAATCCACATAGTAAAGACTATTATCTTTAGGAATCACTTCTAAGCTCAAAAACAATCAAAACTAAATTAATATTGTTCAGTTGTGTACGCATGTGCATAAAACTATTTTAACAAAACATAGGACTGTTAACATTATTTTTCAGGTCTGTGGTATTTCTGAGGTGTTTCAGGAAGATAGGATGGGAAGAGCACACAGGTAGAATCAATTATATTACAATGTTCAACTACTACTTAATTTTCAGGCGGATTTATGAATGTAAGCTTTATTATTATGCATTAAAAATTATCTAGGTTGGGCGCAGTGGCTCACGCCTTTAATCCCAGCACTTTGGGGGGCTGAAGCGGGTGGATCACCTGAGGTCAGGAGTTCAAGACCAGCCTGGCCAACATGGTGAAATCCCATCTCTACTAAAAAAAATACAAAAATTAGCTGGGCATGGTGGTGAGCACCTGTAATCCCAGCTACTCGGGAGGCTGAGGTAGGAGAATTGCTTGAACCTGGGAGGTGGAGGTTGCAGTGAGCCAAGATCGTGAAACTCCGTCTCGAAAAAAAAAAAATTATCTAAATTGTTGTAATATCTTTTACAAAATATTTAATAGTATTAAATACTAAGATGTTTTGTTTGCTTTGTATTCCTTTGTTCCAACCCATTTACTCAAACACCTAGTTTGTATTTGCAGAAAATTACTAATAAATGCTTATCCACCTCCCTGTGGGCAACTTCATTACTTCTGACAGGTTATCATGAATACACACGTACTAAATTTTTAGTGCAGATGCATTTTAAGAAATAATAGATATTTAGACGTAGGATATATGCTCCCATTATATTAGAAAATTTGGATAATTTCTAACTTTTGGGTAGCATTCCCCATCTATATTTACATGCTAGTTTTCGAATGACCTGAACAATTATTATTGTTTCCATTCTTTCTCCAGAGTGACAAAAACAGTAATGCTTAGAATTTACAACAATTATAAAAGGAAGGAAACAGTAGGATAATTCCTTCTTCTGAAATTTGTGTACAAATTTAGAACCCAAACACAGTCATATGAGTACACTAGAATATTTAGAATTTATTTTTAAAGATATGTATTTAAGTCAACATTTATGAAAAAAAAGAGTCTGGGTATTCATGGAAAGCACAGACTATTGAATGAAATGTAATCGCAACCTTATTTAATGGTGCTCTTACAAGAATTCAACACAATGTAATAATAACTTTATATTCTAAAAAATTAGAGGCAAATTCTTTATTCAAGATTATTTACATAATTGGAAGCTATTTTTATTGTGGCACAAACACAACATGACCTGCCCCCTTAATAACTTTTTAAGTGTGCAATATAATATTGTTAATTATAGGGACAGTGTTGCACAGCAGATTGCTAGAATGTATTCATCTTGTATAAGTGTAATTTGGTATTCATTTAGCCACAGTTTCCTAGTTCCTCCTTCCACCCACTCAGCCTCTGGTAACCACCAACCTATACTCTGTTTCCATAAACTGAACTATTTCAGATACCTCATGTAAGAGGAACCATAGGATATTAGTCCTCCTGTGACTGGCTGCTTGCACTTAACATAATGTTCATCCACATTGCTGCATATAGCAAGATCTCCTGTTTTTTTGTTTTTTTTTTAGACTGAATAACATTCATATATGTATATATATATATATATATATATATATATATATATATATATGACATTTTCTTTACCCATGTAACTGTGGGACACTTACGCTGATTCGGTATCTTTGCTATTGTGAATAATTCTGTAACGCATGTGGGAATGCAGATATCTCTTCAACATATTGATTTCATTTCCTTTGGATGTATATCCAAAAGTGACATTGTTGGATCATATGGTAGTTCTATTTTTACTTTTTTGAGGAATCTCTATACTGGTCTTGATAATGGCCGAGCACATTTAAATTCCCACTAACAGTGTACAAAAGTCTCAATTTTTCCAAATCCTCACCAGCACTTGTTATTTTTATGTTTTTGATACTAGCCATTTTAACAGGTTCCTGAGCTGATAACTCACATCTTCATAAATTTATATCTTCCACATTGCATATTTTTTCTGTCCCAATTTTAGTAAATTTTGTAAAGTAATTTTTATAAACTTGTATTAACAAATTTTTTCTTATATGTTTATTAATTTTTTGCCCTGTAACCCTTTAAATACTGTGATTTATAATACTACCAAAAATCTTTACAATTTTCTAATTAAGTTAAAGCCAGAAAACATAGTTCATGGTTTAGAGTTTTTAAAAATTTTACTGTCTTAGTCTTTTGAATTTAAACATTGACTTCAGAATATTTTCACATACTTTTAAAAGTAAACAAATTTTGATTTGTTAATTACAATGCAGCAGTCATTGTAAAGATATATATATATAGTAAAGATATATATCTTTATTTTTGTTATATAACTTACAATCTTTATCTTAATATAAAATATTAAGATATCTACATATATCTTTATTTTTCTCTGGAAGATGTTAGTTACTGACTGATCTTTTACAATTTGCTTTTGGTAAGATGGAAATCCAGATAAAGCTGAAGATTTTGATTTATTATTTTATTTCTCTGTAAGAAAGTCATTTCATGGGTTAGGTGGTTTTTTTTGTTGTTAATATCTTACTATCATGGACAATGCATACTTTTATGCTGCTGTGAGTTATTCTAAAACAAAATTGTTACTTAAACACCATTAATTTGCATCTGAAATAGTAGTGAGGTATTAATAAGCAATTCGTCTCTAGATCTCTCTGCTAAAATTATAAGAGGCCGACAAATGTACCATGCACTCTATAGATTAATTCAACAATTTAAAAAATTTAAAAATACAAATTTTTTGAATAAATTGAACAAAATTAAGACAATCACCAATAGAAAATTTTAAAATGCTTTTGCAATAGAAAAATCTATGACTTCAACCTTAAAATTTGATAATGAAATGAAAATTTCAAATGTTTTTAGTTTTAGTAGTTTCACTTTTCAATAGCAATAACAATTTCTTTACTGTTAAGCACCTGGAGTGTTTTTTGTAGTCATCAGCATGCTTTGTGTCTGCTTCATAGTATTTTGTGAATATAACTGTACCTTCTCTTGCAGATCATAAAAACTGTGGGCAAGGGATTTATCTATGTCTTTTACTTTTCTCAAATCAACAGCACATAGCACTTGAGTTTATTTGAAGAGCTTTGCATTTAGGTAGGTTAACTTATTTTAGGGATCAACTTGTAATCCATCACTCTGAATATCTATTGGTTATTTCAATTATGCACATTCATTAAAATTTGGACATAAAATAAAATTGTAAGCTAATAAATATCTATTTCTCATGTGCTCATATGTTAAAACATCGAATGTTTTGTTACATATTCTCTGTGTCAGAATCCTAAAATATGACAAGAAAATAGTAAGAAATATTTATGCTTTCAATATTAAATTAAAACAGATGTTTTCAAATTTTCTTTTTAAATGTTTTGGTATTTTAATGTAAGTGACATTTTGCAAAACAGAGCAGTTATCACTGTGTTACAATCTATTGCTTTGGTAGAGGGAGAAGAACATTTAACATTAAACAACTATCAAGTAACTGCCTCAGATGCTATACTATACTAGCTGATAACTGAGAATATAGCATGTGAAATGAAGTGATATCTAAAAACCTGGAAAAGTGGACAAAATTTGCCTCAAATAGTTGGTAATTTTATCAGTGTTTACTAAAATAATCATCCCTTTGCATTTCATGTTTTTTTCCCAAAAGTAAGCATTTCTTTGTTTTCTGTTTGCAAATTAAAGTATAAAAAATAGAACAAGGCTATGTATATCCATAAAATTTTATGTACACAGTGCATGTTGTACTATAATTTTAACTTTTTTTTCCTTGAAGTATGTTAGCCAAGAATGTATCTATTTTACTGAAGATGAATTGGCTTTACCTCATTTTTTTCTTGAGCTTTTTATAAAATTGGAAGGATTTAAAACTGAATTTATCTAGTCACCAAAGTTAAATTTGGTGATTTTTAAAAATTCAATCCTTATGCTAATAAAGAGCTAAATAAATTACCTTAAAGTTTGAACAAATGAACTCAATTATTGATCAATATTAGGAAAGTGGGAAAAAATTAGTGTCTTACGATATTTGCTTTATTTATAAATAACTTAAATTGGTTTTAAAAAGCATGACCCCTTATAGGTCTTATTTATAGCAAATGAAAGCAAATCAGGCTCCCCAACCACTAAGGCCAGAGACTTGTTTGCCTATTTAAAATAAAAATGAAGCTAATATTTGTTACTAGCAAAAATACTGGTATCCTTATAAGTGTCCTATTTTTAAGAGTTGCTATGTGCTCAGCAATTTTGTAAAACAAGCATGTTTATTCCTAAGTCAGGGGTGAGAAAAGCATACCTTAGAATATTTATAACTTTAAAAATTTGCAATCTTATAAGAATATTTATAACTTTAAAAATTTGCAATCTTATAAGGTAGCAGATCTTGGATCCATTCCAATGCTTCTTGACTACCAAGCTGGCCTTCTTATCCTCAACATGTGTACAATCTCCCTGATGGATGCCAACCACTCTCATCACCAGTCTGCTGCAACTGTTCCCAATAGATCAATAGAGTACATTTTGTAAACCTGTAAATCTACAAACTCTTGCAGTCTCCTTGCCTGCCGGGTTTTTAAAAACTTTCTCAGCTCTAAGCTATCTGGATATGCCTTTGGGAAAATAAGAAGTTGTGATTCAGTGGGGAAATACTGGAAACTAAAGGCTATTTAATGCTCTACTTCTCTATACCTCTCTTGGCATGCACATACACACATACACAGAAAAACACAAACACATACACCTGTGTGTATATATGATTTTGTACAGTACTAATTTTCACAGCTAACATATTGTGAAAATCAATATGCTACAATTTAACTCTGAAATACATATAATGTTAACCATACACAATATATAGCATGAGTCCTACTGACCACTATTATTTTAGTACACATATTGTGCTAAGCACTGTGCTAAATATTACCCATACCTTATTCTCACTCAATTCTCATACAAATACTTCAAAAGATATATTATTCATTATAAAGATAATACCACAGTGTTAATTTCCTAGGGCTTCCATAGCAGAATACCACAGTTTGGGTGGCTCAGATAACAGAAATGTACTTTTTCACATTTCTTGAGGCTATCGGTGAGAAATCAAGATATTGACAGCTTTGGTTTCTTCTGAGATCTCTCTCCTTTGTTTGCAGATGGCCACCTTTTTGCTGTGTGTTGACATGGTTCCCTTTCTCTGTGTGTGCATGAATCTGGTATCTCTCTGACTGTGTCTCAACCTCTACTTATACCAGACACCGGTTATATAGATTAGCTCCCACCCTAACAGCCCTGTGTTAACTTGATTATCACTTTAATGGTCCTATCTCCAAATACAATCATTCTGAGGTACTGAGGTTTACAGCTTCAATGTATGACTTTTGAGGGGACACAATTTATTCCACAATAAGCAATAATAGAAAACATTGGGTAACTTGGTTGGAGTTTCACAATTCTTAAGTGTGAGAGCCAGGATTTGGGCTTAAGTGTGTCTTAATTACAAAGTTCATGATCTTAATCATTTTAACCCTATTTTATAGAAAGCAAAAACAAGGCATAAAATTTACATTTTGTGCATAAAATTTTAAACAGCCAGTAAATAATAGTTACCAAATTTCTATTGCCAATTTATATTCAACTTCATGTTCTTAAATTGTGTTATATTCCCCCTATAGATTAAAGGCAGGGTAACTTCATCTGTGGTATATTCCATAAATATGACTGACTGACAAATATAGCTTATACTTTGGCCTATTAGATTACAGAAAACAACATGAATTATTAAAGTTTACAACAAATTTTTAAATAATGCCAACTAAGGTGACTGCAGAGGAGAGCAGGAAATCCAGCCCTTCATCTCTCTCCAGAAAGCAAATGAATTAATTAGTGTTTAAAAGAGTCTGATGCTCAGGAAGCAAAGACTAGATGTTTGTTGAGTGATAAAGGATGTATAGTATGAAAAAGAATGCAAGACAGAGAAACTGTGTTAGTACTGGAATTTAGAGGAGGGAAGAATATCTTTTAAATATAGTACACATTATTCTAGAATAAAAAAGGACTTGGGAGATTCCAAAAACACCCTTCCTGAGAAAGTAGTGGGCATATTGAGGTAAAAAGAAGTGTCATACTCATAGAAAACTATTAGAACTCTCTATAAATTAAGAGTGCAAAAAATAGAACTAAGGGTGGAGTTAGGGGCAGATGGGTTACATCTTGCTAGTGCAGACCCAGAGCTCACATAACTAGTAATGCAAGAAAGGTACAAGAGCAACTGCCATTGCAAAATTCAGGCAGCCCCTAGGAACCTGGGTCACCCCTAACACTGAGTATCTCACTGCTAATGAGGCATTCAGCAATTAACAAACGTCATGGTATATACTTTGAGTACTGATAAGAAGAAAAAACGTAGAGATATATGAAGATAATTCTCGAGATGTCAGTTTAACCACACTGACTACACTGTTTAGGTATCAATATCCCACAGCACACATTTTCTCCTGAGATTCCACAGTCTGATAAATTCCTGAACGAATAACTTGCATCAGCTAATTCTAGAAATTACTATAGTTTTGAGATAAACATTACAACAGTGGTCAAAAAAACATGAATTTTTTCCCCATAAGATGTTTTGCTTTTATATATACGAGTGATTGAAAACATCCTGAGAAGTGTCCATGGAAAGAGAATAACTAAACAAGATTCTAAACAACTAGAAAAAGAAGAAAACACTTTGAATAGAGCTATCATTGGAAACATGATTTTGTATGGTATCTACATCATGACATCAAGAAAAGATAAATTCTGTAAAATACAAGATTAAATGAGATTCTGAAGTAAAAAGTTGAGACGAAATACCTACTATAGAGGATATGATCACAAAAATGTAAAATAACAGATGTTATCAAGGACGTGGAGAAATAGGAACACTTGGACATTGCTAGTGGCAATATAAATCAGTTCTGCTGATGTCAAAAACAGTTCAGCAGCTCCTCAGAAAGTTAACATCAAATCACTATATGACTCAGCAATTCACTCCTATGCAACTCAAATAATTGAGAACAGGTACTAAAACAAATAATAGTATAGGGCCATTTGGGCAGCATTATTCAAAATAGCCAAAAGATGAAGCAATGCAAATATCCTTCCATAGTTCAAAGGATGAATGGTTAACCAATATGTGAAATAATAATAGTTACCAAATTTCTATTGCCAATTTATATTCAACTTCATGTTCTTAAATTGTGTTATATTCCCCCTATAGATTAAAGGCAGGGTAACTTCATCTGTGGTATATTCCATAAATATGACTGACTGACAAATATAGCTTACAATATACAATAGAATATTATACAATCATAAAAGGAGTGAAATACTGATACATGCTGCAGCATGGACAAATCTGGGAAAAATTATTCTAACTGAAAAAAATGAAAGATCACATATTGTACGATTCCGTTTAAATGAAACACCCAGAAAAGTTAAATACATAGAGACAGAAAGTAAATTGGTGGCTGTCCAGGACTCAGGAAATAAGTAAATTGGGGAGAAACTGCTTAATGGATGTATTAGTCCATTTTCACACTGTTATAAGAAATACTACCTCAGACCGGGTAATTTATAAAGAAAAAAAGTTTAATTGACTCACAGTTCCACATGGCTGGGGAGGCCTCAGGAAACTTACAATCATGGCGGAAGGTGACGGGGAAGCAAGCACCGTCTTCACAAGGCAGTAGGAGAGAGAAAAAGGACACAGGAGGAATTTCCAAACATTTATGCAACCATTAGATCTTGTGAGAACTCGCTCACTATCATGAGAACAGCATGGGGGAAACCGCCCCCATGATCCAATCACTTCCTTCCCTCAGCACGTCGGGACCACAGTATCCTCCCTTAACACGTTGGACATGTGGGTATTACAATTCGAGATGAGATGTGGGTGAGGACACAGAGCCAAACCGTATCAAGGAATATAGGGTTTTACTTTAGGGTGATGAAAAAGTTTGGACATAGACATGGTAGTTGTACAACATTGTGAATCAACTAAAGATACCAATTGCTCACTTTAGAATGGTTAATTGGATGTTATATAAATTTCAGCTCTATAAAAACAAAAAAAGTTGAGGTGAATATGAATTAAGATGAGTCAAGGCAAGAATAATTAATGCTTTGGAAAATAAGAAAAAAAAGCAGGTAGATTGCCAAGGTAAACGAGTAACTGAGAATATCGCAGAGGAAAAAAAAAAAAAGAGCAAACTCATGCATGTTAATGAGGTCCAAAGAAATCAGAAAAAATAAGACAGAAAAAGATACTCAGTGCTATAATAGAAGTCTACTTTCCTGATATTGTGAAAAATCTAGATGTGCATATAAAAATACCTCACCAACTATCAAGCAAACAATAAAGTGAAAGTTCTTCAAAAAATTTAAACATAAAAATAAATCCTGCTCACATGTAAGTTGATATATAGATGTTTTACAAATATACATTTGTAGAAAAAACATCTATATATCAATTTTTCTTCATACGTTGCATCAAATATAATGTAAAAACATCAGATAAAATGTTGAGAGCATTAAAATGTATTTGTTACCAAAACAAACAAACAAATGGTATACAATGCACAATTTGATTTATATATGATTGTCATAGACATTGTCTTAGCTTTCTAAAAGTGAAACAAAATTCTACAAAACTGAACAAAGGGATTGAACACTTTATTTCCACCAAATGAAATATTTAAAAGTTCATAAACATATAAAGATGCAAATACAGCATAACTAGGGAAAACTAATTAAACACTTACAGTATAGATTATCTAATAGGTTTGTTCTAAATTTTAAAGTGTCCTCAACCTATGACACAACACTGAACTCTGAGTCGTGATTGCTGTGAATAAAATTCACCACAAGCTTTCTGGTTGCCAATTAAGCAGTAGCTATATAAAATTAATATTACATACATTAAGGCAAACTTTTAATATTCAAGGTTTTATTTGGTAGAATCCTTCCTACAAATGCGTAGAAATACGTGCACAGGACCAGGCGCAGTGGCTCACGCCTGTAATCCCAGCACTTTGGGAGGCTGAGGCAGGCGGATCACGAGGTCAGGAGATCGAGACCATCTTGGCCAACATGGTGAAATCCTGTCTCTACTAAAAATACAAAAATTAGCTGGGCATGGTGGCACATACCTACAATCCCAGCTACTTGGGAGGCTGAGGCAAGAGCATCGCTTGAACCCGGGAGTCGGAGGTTGCAGAGAGCGGAGATCACGCCACTGCAATCCAGCCTGGCAACAGAGCAAGACTCCATCTCAAAAAAAAAGAAAAAGAAAAAGAAATATCGCACAGATATGCTTATTGAAGCATTATTTATAATGGATAAATGATAACCCTGACAAAAGGAGAGTAAGTTTCAACATCTAAGATATCTGGACAGACTTTGACACATTCAGTAACAGAATACTGTTCAACAATTAAAACTTTTTAAACAATTTATGTGTAGTGAATACATAAATTTCAATATAATACATGTGTAACAGAAATCAAATTTTATAGCAATTTGTTCATTATGACTTATTTTGTAATAATATACATTAGGAATATATTACCTGTATTATTTTCAAAAAATGGTACAATAAAATGTTTACTATTCTGCAATTTACACTTTGCTAGTTAAACATAGCAAAGCATCGGAAAGACTATCCCCATATTTTATCAGAGGTCAATTTTAGAAAGCAGTATTGAGGATAGAGATATTTATGTTGTATTATTATATTATATATGCCTTTAGCTTCATGCTTAAAGTGTTAATATTTTAATTAAAAGTATGTTATAAGTTATGTGTTTAAATATAAATTATTAGTGCATAATTTCATAAGTAATTCTAGTGTCCAAAAGAGTTCTTGAGAAAGAATATACAAATTGTAAAGCCACTTAATAATGGAAAATATGCAGAAATATTATATTGTATTTTATGAATACAATATTATTGAGTTCAAAACGGAAAATATGAAGATGCAAGAATGGTGATTTCCAAACTTTCCTAGGTGTAATCAACTTTTTCATGTTGAAAATTAATGTTTTGAATGAAAACAGTATAAAAATGTCAAAATATTATTGAAAGTTACTATATCTAGAAAACTTTAGGGATCATTTTTCATTATTATTCTGGAAAAAACTTATTTCCAATTTAGATTAATCCTTCCAAAGTTTTGTTTCTATTTAAAAATATTAAATTTTATTTATCGGAACCTGATCATCATTTGATAAAAACATCTGAGAGAGACAGAGAGAGAGGGGGGGAGAGAGAGAGAGAGAGATAAAGTGAGCATTTTTAGGCCTACAAAAGTGTAATAAAATTCTAAATAATATTCTAAATAATTGTATCATACTACTTATTAAAATAGTAAGATGATGTTGCCAACTACAGTTTATTATGGAAAATAAATATAATTCAATATGAGGTTACACTATGCATGTATTACATTTCAAAGGTTCTCAAGTAAACATTTTTTCTTAATATATTAGTACCATTAAATTCAACATGCAAGCAATAACATCACAAAATTACTGCTGGCTTAACAGTAATAGTGATGTTAATCTTGATGTTATGACTGGAGATCAGAAATCTTCTTTCCACCTAAGAAACATCAGAGGAAGAAATATATTTTCTCATTGTTCAAAACCCATCTTTAACATTTTCTGTTAAAATTCTGTATTTACTGGTTTGGAAGAAAACACTAGAAATAGGAGTGAAGTGGTCTTTTAAGAAGGCCTGCAATATCATCTCTCTTGATGCCATAGAAAATATAATTATTTGGAAAAAGAAGACAATGACAGATGATTTAAAAGTGTTTTAGAAAGGTAAGCCAAATGTGAATACATTTTAGAAACATTTAACCAATTAATTAACTTGTTTTGTCTTCCTAACATATGCATAAGGGTCATGTAAGTTAAAATAATCTGTGATTATATGTCTAAAAGTGTCCTTTCAAATTTTCAAGTAAATTTTCTAAGTGTTAAGAAAGAATTATTACATACCCAAAGAAGTCTATGCATGACCTTCCAGTAAATATAAACTGAAAATTCTAAGCATAACCGTTTAATGGTACTGGTACATAAGAGAGTATATTACAAATATAATGTTTTTAATACAAGGACACATTTTGATTAATTGTATCAAAATTCCAAGAAAAAATAGTGATTCTATGGCTAGATGCCTCAAATATAATGCAATAAATTTATATACTATCCATGAACATATACTTATAGATGACTAATTAATGTTATTTTCATGGTGAACTTATCATAAATATGGAAAAATATACTGAAATGGAGAAGTTAAATAGAGGGAAGGAGCTCAGAAATCAGTGCAGTAAGACAAAGAAATGAGAGCACATTTTAAAGTTTGGAAATGGGTTCCTTCAACAGGGGAAAGAAAACTCTGGAGTGTTACATCCCGCTTGATTCTAAGAATAGACAGAAATAATACTGCTCTGAATTATACTCCAGATGACTAAGCCAAGTGCTGATTCTACCCAGAAATATCTCTGTGCTTTGAAATAACATCCTCAACATTGAATACAAAGAAGAGATAGGAGTTATGACAACCACGAAAGACAGAAAATGTGATAGGAAAGACTGGAGATCCTAGTACTGACACCCTAATGGGCTGTCAGGGACTGGAGCTGGTCTAGGAGCCTTCAGGCAACACCAAGGTGTGGCCTCAGCCAGATGCCTTCATTTCCTCCAGGATCTTATTCCACGACAAGGCAATGGCTAGACTTCTGGGAAGGGAAACTGGATTGGAACAAAGCCAACATTTCCCAACACCTGAAGGCGACAGGGGGATTGACAGTGTCCTTGCCTGCAAACCTGCAAACCTGTCCTCCATGTCTTAAGTCTGATAGCCATGCTACTTGCCCTTAACTGGCTGACAGAGGCCCGGTGTTTTTCTTTCATTTTAGCTATTGTGAAGTTTAGGGACTCAAAAAAAAAAAAAAAGGACAGAAAGGCAGCAAGTCTGCTTTTACTTACACTTCTACAGATCCCGGATGAGCCACTTAAAATTATGCAGGAGTTTTTGGGGTGTTGCTTCACCAGCCCCAGTAGCCGGTGGTACTTCTGCTTGAGTTTTGCTCATGCCTGCTGGGCTGGTTCCACCCACCCGACCTGGCAAGCTGCACTCGGCTCACGCTACCATCCTGGATCCCACGGCTGCCAAAGGCAAGCCAGGCACAGAGCCAGGTACAGAGTGGCAAGGGGTGTGTGAGCAAGTGATCGTGGGGTCTGGCCACTGCACATAGCCAGGCACGCCAGCTGCTGCTGCAGGGCATGCAGCTCCAGGAACCGGCACCGGCACCAGCTCCTTGCGAGGCTGCAGCTGGACCAGGTGTACCACAGGCGGCTTCCGCTGCAAGTACCAGGGTCTGGATGAGGGGAACACCGTGGCACCCAAAAACCTGAGTGAGACGCCAGCAACCACAGAGGCCAAAGAGGTAGGGGGCGTGCTCCAGCTCTCTCGTTCCTACTTTCCGCGGCCACCAAAAGCTCGTTGCTCACGCTGCTAGGAGGAGCTCTGCAAACCTGATTCTGAGAGCTGCTCGATTCATGAATCATTTTTTCCTCAAATAAACTGTTAAATTTATTGTGTCTGAAGTTTTTCTTTTAACAAATTTAAAATATGTTAAGAGGTAGAGCCCATGATAAGTGTTCTTTTAACACATGCACACAAAAAGAATACAAGGAAATTTTTAAAGGTGATAGATATGTCTAGCACCTTTATTGTGGTGATAGTATTATAAGTGTATACATATGTTCAAATATATCAAAATCGGTACACAAAATATGTACAATTTTTGTATCACAATTATACCTTCATAATGATTTTAACATGTAACAAATAAAAAATATATTTACCTCAATTAACATAGTCACAAAAATCTATGAAGTTAGTATGTCCTCATATGTATTTAACCCTATTTTAACTGTTAGGAACTGAGACCCCAACAGGTTAAGTGAATTGTTAATGATCATACTGATAGCTAGTGACAGAGCTAATTTTTTTTGTTAGGTATAGCTCCCTCTTTTTTTCTACGTAAACATTGCTTTTGAGTCTGAAAGTTTTTTACATAGATTATTTTAGCATTTTATGTTATTTGTTGTTTTTATGTATAGAATTTTTTTGGGTTGATTTCTCTTTAATCATTAATCTCACCTTCTTCTACACTAACACATAGTGTGCATTGTTGCCTGCTGTTAAATGTTTTCATGAAAATTTAAGGAAACCCAAAGAAATTATGTATGATTATAGCATTGCTTAATTTCCTAAGATCCAAGATTTGGATATTTGTGTTATTTCCTTTTTTCTTCTTCTGTTAGCAGCAATGTGATTATATATCCATGAGGAAAATTCATTGCACACACACATAATTAATTGTGGAGTATGCACAGAGATGAAATTGTTGGCTGAATGCATGCAAATTTTAAAGGGATTTCATATATAGTGGCCTCAAAATAAAATGCAGTGATTTACATATCCATCAAGTATGCATGAAGGAATTGTTTTGTTGCATGCTTGTAAAAAATAAAATAAGGAAAGAAAAAGCTAATATTTAATGATGAAAAAAGTAGAGAAAACACAGAACATAAGTGATCTAAGTACTCAACTTCATAAGATAGCAGAAATCAAAATTTAAAAATTGATATACACTGAAAAGAAATAAAATTTTAAAAGATATGACCTGAAATCAAAATATTAAAAATGTGTTTCAGTTTCTTATTTAATTTATACAAGTTGTTTTTTTTTTTCAGCAAGTTTCTGTGCTCCAAAGTTTTTAAGTTTGCAACACAACACAAATGGTGTCATAAATGGCAACAAAAACAAATCTCTCCATTCTTAATTATAATATTATATAAAAGAGCAACCAAAGACAACATAGATAGTAATAGTTTGAGGTTCTATTACTTTTATTTTGTATATCATGAATCTGAGATCAATTTTAGCAAAATATTATCTTACAAAATAAAATTTGTGATGTTACTATATACTCTTAAACAAGATAAATGCCTAATAAATAATTTAGTTTACATAGTATGTATACTATTTCAAACACAAACAAAATGACAAAATAGTACATTAGCACATATATGACACTAGAAAATGTCAAAATTCTGGCATTAATATTTGTCTTAAAAATAACAATACTAGTTAAGTTTTGATTTAGTCTTTCTATTAAACTAATCCATTTGTGTGTGTGTGTGTGTGTGTGTGTGTGTATGCACAGGGGTGTGATAATTTAATGAAGAAATTTTCTAATGTTACAGCTTAAACAATGTCTCTAAATTTAGACTTCTTAAAGCTAATTTCCAACTCTTCCTGCCTGCAATGAAGAGCAAGAAGTGATTAAACTGTTCAATTGCACAATCAGCTGACAAACAACAATCTACATGACACCTTCAAGAAAGGGATTAATCTCCACATGGCACAAAGTTACTAAAATTAGCCTACTTGTGAGTAATTGTTTAACATCTTGTAAACGCAGTACTAATTTTGCTTGACCTTTCTGAGTATGAGCTATGAATAAGGACATTCCAACCTTTTATTAGATAAAAACAGTCTTCATCTTGGATCATGAGTGACATTTGAAAATTATAATGTTAGAAATAGTGTAAAAATTATACGTGCTTATTTTTAAGACACAAACAAACATATATAAGAGAGAAAAATGCAAGGATGTTAGTGAGCATTTTGTAAATATGCTTTCAGATACACTGGCATAAAAGTTACAGAGAAGTTTGAATAGATTTAAACACAGAACACATTTAGGTTTTGTTTCAGAATTGGAGAAAATCACTTTTTGGAAGTCCTATGAGCAGATGACCACTCATTACAATTTCTAATAATATAAAAATGGTATTACTATTTATTACATTCGTTATTTTGAATTTATATATATTCATAAATAAACTTGTACTTGATTTATAAAGTCTAACAACTTTAGTGATACAAACGGTTATGGATTTGAATGTACTAATAATATCATTTACTTTCACTTACAGGAAGGCATTTTATGTGTAATTTGGAGTAAAGGTTTTTTACATTCTTTCTGTATTAAAATTATATTATTCAATAAACACATAAAAGTATATTATTTACTCAATTGCTGAGATAATAATGATTATAAAAATTGTTTAATTCCTATAAAAACGACATAATAAACTTTCAGAGTCAATTAAAATATATTTAGAAAGTATTTAAGCTAGATAATTTTTTGAAAAATACTACAGTCTTTGTGGCAAATATTTACAAAAAGTTGATTGATAAAATAATAATAGCATTTAGATATTGTAATTCTAATCTTGTATAATTATTTGATATTTCAATATTTATGTTAAAGCTTTAATAATTTTAAATTAAAATAATTTTTTAAAATTTAATGATTTTCATACCATCAATTTTGAAAGAAATCCTACTTACAAATACCCACATTCTGTTAGGGTAAAATAAAATAGAAGTTACTTTTGTTATCTCAAATTTTAACTGGTTGAAAAAACAAGGAAATCACAAATGAGACCATATCAGATTATTCAAAATTTGTCTAGATAATGAAGCAAATAGGGTACTATAAAAAAAGTGAGATATTAAAAAAATTCCTCATTCACTAAACTTCATTTTAAAAAGGTATTCAGTAATGTACATAAGAATAATGAAGTAATCTGGCAGCCATCGGTGTAGAGAAATCATAATTCCAGCCCTGGAATTTGTAACTTTAAAGTTAATTGCAAATTTTGTTATAATAAAATTACAATTTTAGATAAAATTTTAGATATTTATTTGTATTCCAATAATTTTCTTACATGATGATGATATTCACCAGAACTTCAGAAGTGGTAAAATCTTAATTTCAAAATGAATATCATTTAAACAAAATTGTATTTTGTCTGACTTATAAGCTATGTGTGTGTATATATATGTATATATAACTATATATATATAACTATATATGACAGATAAAGATATAGAGATAGAAGGTAAATAGAAGGATATAAGTGGTATAAGAATCCTACTGTAGATACCATTTTAAATAAACATTTTAAGAAAAATTTTAGATCGTTAGAAAAGTTGAGCATAACATAACCAAAAGACAGTTTTTCCTATTAACATCTTACATTTGTATTCTACATTTGTTACAATTAATAATGGGATATTGATACGCTATATTAACTACAGGTTTTTTGTTTATTTAGTCTTCCCTAATTTTTACTGAATGTCTTTTAATCTATTCCAGATATCATCAAGGATACAACATACATGAAGTTGTCACGTCTCTTTAAGCTCATCTTAGCAGTGACTATTCCTCAGAACTTTCTTTGGCTTTGATGACTTTTTCAGTTTTTGAGAAGTATTGGTCAGGTATATTTTAGGCCGCTATTCTATCAGAATTTGTCTTGTTTTCCTCATGACTAGACTGAGGTGATGGATTTGGCAGGTGGAGATCAAATTGCTGAAGTTATTCCAGTTTTGGTCTTTGGGAGCTCGTTCGGATGGTTCCTATGCCACTTTGACATAGTTCCATCAATGTATTTTTTTTCTTTCCTTTAGCACTTCTTTACTTTCGGGTACTGTAAGACACCCTAAGCTCATCTTGTATATTTTCTGCCTCAGTCCTAGAATCTGCCATTTTGCCAAGGAACGCTTGTTCATCCTATTGGATAACGATGTTAGAAATCAAGATTTGGGTACTAAACGTGCTTTTGCTACTGGGATGTTGCTTCTTTTAGTTTCTCTTAGCCAGTGAAGAAAAGGAATATACAAAATAAGTGTATGCTAACCTGAGTATGTATACAGACCTATAAATTCTTCTGTATTTAACCATCCGCCTCTATTTTAGTTAAACATGAGTTCTTAATATTTACACCTCCAACTCTAACCCATTATAGCATGGATCAATATAGCCTCCTCCTGCTGCTGACTTGTAAATTTCCACTCCAGCAGTCAGAAATCAGGCTCCCATTTGCCATTCATTTCTTAATTGTTCAATTCCAGTACATATGTACAGTATCATCAAAATTGTTAAACTGTCCTCATGAAAGAAACTTTATTTATTAGAGTGCTTTTGTGCAGCGTCTTTTTCTTTAGTTATGTAGACTCTATTTTCAGTTACTTCCATCAGCCCTTTTCCCTCACCACCTTTGTGAGAATATTTCATTTGTAATACAGTTAAATCCTCATGTTTGTCATAATGTGCATTCTTTCCTAGGATACGCTGACTTCCTGCATAACTTTTTAAAATTGGCAAATATTATGGTTTATTCTTTTTGTAGTAAAGTTCTACAGGATTTGATAAATGCATAACGTCATGCATCCACCATTAAAGTATCATAAAGAATAGTTTCACTATCCTAGAATTCCCTTGTATTTCATTTATTTGTTCCTCCTCTCTTCTCCAACCACCGAACTTTTTACTATCTCTATATAGTTTTGCCTTTTTCAGAATTTCATATAATTGTAATTATACAATATGTAGTCCTTTGACTGGCTTTTTTCACTTAGTAATATGCATTTAAAGCTCCTCCACTACTTTGTATGGCTGAATAGCTAATTTATTTTTTATATATCAGCAGATATAGCAAATACACAAATATATTACAGGTGACTAATAATAATATAGCCCATGATACTCTATTAAACAATTTATTTCTCTTCTTTTTAAACTCAGAGTTTGGGGATTATTTCTCTGTTATTTCTCCCCAAGTCAGAATTACGTTTTTAGAGCTCTATGTTGTCCTGGAATTAAGGGAAGGTCGCTGCTTTTATTTCTGTCTTAGTCAAGATTACCCAGGATGCTTGGAGTAACAACCTCAAAATCTCAATGGTTTCATTTCTTGCTTCTGCTACTTGTCCTTCAAGGACAAATGCGTAATTCTACCTTTTAGTGTTATTATCTTTTCTTTGGTGCTCATGATAACAGCAAAATTATCTGAAAAAGAAAAGACATGTGATATCTTACTGGTAGCTGTAAACGAAGGGAAAAAGTGCATTGGAGAGCCTACTATTGGAAATCAAATGCTCATTCTAAACATGGAATATCCCATTTCCCATTTCTGCTCACAACTCATCAACCAGAAGTAGCCCCAAGGTCCCATCTGGGCACAAGTAGTAAGACATTTTAATCTTACTTTAGGCCTACAGGGAGAACTGAAATACTTGGAGCAATATTGATCTTGACAGGTACCTCTCTCTTTCTCCCTGACCTCAGCTATGTTGTAACCCATCTGGTTTGGGTTCTTGACACCCACTGTTTTAATTGACCATCTGAGAATGCCTACAAATACTCTTATCTAGACATAGCTGTCATATATCATGACTCTACTTGTCCTAAAGACGAGCTGCTTGAGCCTTTGGCAAAGGTACCATGTTTAACACACTTTTTGAAGATATAGTTGTTACTGGGTTATATTGTGGAAAGGACAGTAATGCCATTTATGCCCCTAAGACACTTCAAATCTATTTATGAATTTTTTAGCCTCCCTGTCTTTTTTTTAGTTCAACCCAAAGTGCAGGGGAGAGATGGTCACTTCTTAGAGATTGTAGAGTCTATGAGATCTAGTCACAGACTCTCTGATTCTCTGCCAACCATCTAGTCTTTACTGTTAATCCATTTGGGAAGGGAAATTTTTCTCATTTGACCACTACACACCAATATCTATTCTCAAGTTCATCTTAAAATCCTTCAAGATGAGGAGAAATCCAAAAGATTTTGTTTTTGAAACATACATTTGACATTTTAGAATTCTTAATGAACAAAAAACCTTCTCTCAAGAGTCAAAATTTAAAAAGTAAAATATGTTTGCTTTAAAATGATGCTCCTATAATAATGAACATACGAAGCACTCAGATTTTGGCACTTAAATGCCATTCTCAGCTGGAAGCAGTAGCTCATACCTGCAATTCCAACACTTTGGGAGGCTGAGGCAAGAGGATCCCATGAAGTCAGGAGTTTGAGACCTGTCTGTGTAACATAGAAAGACCCTATCTCTACCAAAAGTAAAAATTAATAATTAGCTGGGCATGGTGGTGTGCATCTGTACTCTGAGCTATTCAGGAGTCTGAGACAGGTGGATCACTTGAACCCAGGAGTTTGAGGCTGTAGTGAGCTATGCTTGTGCCACTGCACTCCAGAGCCTGAGCAACAAAGCTCAATCCTGTCTTTTTTTTAAATTATTCTCCAACAAATAAAAACAAGCACTCTTAGAATGAATATCTCATTTTAAGGCTAAAGCAGGAAAAATGCCAAGTGAGCCTTGAGCTCAGATAGAACCACAGGTAACAAAGTACTCAAAAATTGAAGTAGAAGGGACATGCCAAAGTGACACTGGTTTCAGTCTGAGAGAGCTCCAAAAGGTCAAGCTGGAGAAAACTGAACAATGTGATAGACAATGTAGTACTGCACAATAACTCAATCTATAAAATATATATGTGAGCTCAAACCTATATAAGTTATTGCATAGACAAACAAATAAGGAAAAAAGAAAAAAAAACCTTCCTTGCAGAAGCCCAAATAATATACATAGATACTGCTCCCTCCAGAAGTGCTTAATTACCAGCCAGTCACTATCCTTTGAGGATGGCCTAGACTTAGTGACCTGTTTCCAAAGAAGAGAGTATGCAAAGAGAAAAACAGTAACTTTAGCTTTCAGAGACCTGGCAAACACTATCTTAAACAGGTGGTAAATTATTAATGGTCTCATGCATATCATATTTAATCTGATATATGGGAAGAACACATCACCTCTGTTGTATTCGTTTCAAAACCCATAACCCCGATCTAATCATGAGAAAAATGTCAGAAAAACCCATTTTGAAGGACATTTTACAGGTGACCTGTAAAATGGGTTATTATGTTATTAATCCTCAAGATTATCAAGGTATGAAAAAATAAGAAAAAATATTGAGAAGCTGTCACACATCAGAGGAGACCGAGTACACGTAACAAATTTCTGAAACAGAGAGAGAATGTTAACCAGAAAAAAAGAAATTTAAATTATGTTTAGAGTTTAGTTAATAATAAAGAGTCAATGGCAGTTTCCTCATTTTGATAAATGCACCATGTTAATGTAAGATATTAACAATAGAGAACTAATAATTATACGGGAATATTTTCTATTTATAATTTTCTGAAATTTTAAATTATTAAACTTAAAATTATTTAATGTTATTCAAAATAACTTTACATTCATTAAAATTTGTTTGATCATATACTATTGCATTTGCCATCACTTAAAATTCACCAATTGATTAAATTATTTGTTTTATGCTAAATCCATGCTTCTCTTGAGACAATGAGTACAACTTACTTGACAGGGAAATGGCAGTGGAGAAATAAGAAAAAGAAGTGAGGTAACATGGCTTTAAACTTCATTATTAAAGTATGACATTTATTTTAAGCATGACTATGTGATTAATATTAAACTTTCTTATTACTGGCTAGCAACCTAAGAGATTCGCTATCAGGAAGGAGACATTCAGTATAGAGTATAGCTTACTTGACTGTTGAAAATATATGAAAATTATCATTCCTCTTGCAAAGAATTGTATTCTAATCTAGACTAGCCACAAGGTTTGATTAGAATGAATCATTCCTTAAGTGTCTATTGATTTGTGAATGCTGCGGTGAAATTGAGTCTAAAGGCAAAGATAAAAATTACATGCTGAAATTGTGCGATCCCACATAGGAGCTACAACCAGGTGCCGATTATTATCTGTCACTTTCATCTCAGTATGTGCATGTTCTAATATTTATGATTCATTGATTTATTTAAAAACCATTGTTCCATTGAAACAGTATACAATTCAGGTTACTTTTTTAAGATAATACATGTTAACCACGTATTTCTCTCTCTCTCTCTCTCTCTCTCTGTGTGTGTGTGTGTGTGTGTGTGTGTGTGTGTTTGGATTGAAATAGGCAATCCTATCTGATCATAACATGGTTGATGTGGGAAATGAGGTATCTTAAATGATTTGACCTAATATATATTATATCACATAATAGTGATGATTTAACTTTAATTTTTATGGCACAGCACAAGAAATGATTTCATAAGAAACCGATACCTTCTCTGCCTTATTTTTATTTGTTTCTCTCTGGGTTTGTTTGACATGTTTATGGAGATTCACTCCATGCTGACATGCATTTTTCTGCTTTCAGTGAAATTTTGAGATACTGGGGCATGATATTCATCTCGGTAAGTGCTTTGTCTCGAAATTATTGATAGGCTAACCCTAATTTAGATATGTTGAAAATTTACATCCTGACCTTAATGGCTTAAAGGCATAATTCTGCTTTTATATCTGTTTGAAAAAGCATCACAGGCCAAAGTGAATGTAAAAATATTCAGAGACTTATTTTTTCAAGCCATAAAGCATTCACTTATCTCAAAAAGTAATAGAATTTGGAAATGTCATACCAAATAAGTTTTTATTCATATAGTCTTTCTAAACTGGACCCTCCTTCAGAGTTTGCCGTTATTGTTCAAAATATTTGATTTGTAATGTCAAAGAAAATACATTGTATGTAATATGATTATTTAATGTCAGCATTGAGTGGATATCAACATTTCTTTTTTGTGTAATTTAATTATAAGCATCATTAATTTAAATACACATATGTAGTGTACTATATGCCAATCACTGTACCAAGTGATGTAAAGATAAACAGAAATTAAAATTGTGCTTTACCCTCAAGAAATTCAGAAGTAGGACATGTGAAGATGTTAATAAATAAATACAAGATTTTACAATATATGTGAATGACAATATGAAAGATAAATTTATTTTGCTAGGAAGATATAATCCTTGCTACATATTTTGTCATATAACAAGAATTTCTGTCATCCAGAAGTTATCTTTATGTGTCAAAGTTTTAAAATGGGCAATAAAGTGGGTAATTTTTTCTACTACTGATATGTTCATTAAGAATAACCCTGGGACCACTGATACCCATCACCTGCCTAATAATGTCTCCAACAGCCAAGCAACTTGCTAATATCTGTTGAAAAATGCTTTTCACCTAAGTGGACTTTATTATTCTTTCATCAAATAAGGTAATCTATGCCTTTGAACCACTCTTTACAAAATCTGCATCCTGCCTTTGATACTAACAACTTCAGCAAACCACTGGAAGAGGAACTATATGAGTGAAAAAATCACATCATTCTTCCTCAGCATTTGTATTAGTTTGTTCCTATGCTTCTAATAAAGACATACCTGAGACTGGGTAGTTTATAAAGAAAAAGAGGTTTAATGGACACACAGTTCCCCATGGCTGGGGAGACCTCACAATCATGGGGGAAGGCAAAGGAGGAGCAAAGGCACGTCTTACATGGCAGCAGGCAAGAGAGCGGGTGCAAGGGAACTCCCATTTATAAAACCATCAGATCTCATGAGATTTATTCACTAACATGAGAACAGAATGGGGGAACCACCCCCATGATTCAATTAACTCCAATATATCAGCATTAAACTGGACATGAGAATAGTATTGAAGGGTAATAGATTTGTAAAATAGTTCAAAATATTTTAAGCAATAAATATTCACCATAAAAAACTTATTTATGTGTTTTTTATCCCAATTTGATTTTTCTACACCCATTCTTATTTTTAAAAATGGCTCTCTATTTTTAATAGAAAAAATGTTTTTCTATTAAAATGCATGTAGAAGCATTAGCAGATTTTATAACTACTTACAAGAAAAATGCCAGGTAATGCAAAATAATAGTATGATTAAATAAATAGAAATTAGATCTGAGGACCATTACCTGAAAGTAGCATCACATTTTAAAGATAAAGCTACATGCGAAGTTATTTCTTTTATAAAAATAAATGCTATTGTACCTTTCTTGTTTATCTAATCTCAGTTGATACTTTGCCCCAGTACTCCATCTTTTAACTATTAGGGGTCCTTACATGGGACAAAACTACCAGAAATTTGTTTTACATTTCTCCCTACTTATAAGGCATAATATTAATATGATATGAACATATTATACTTGGCTGATTACCTTCAAACTAAGACAGTTGGTTAAATGTGCAGAAGTAGAAACTGCTATGGATCAATATCAAAATTCTCACATTATATTTGGCCGGTTTTTTCCATGTTTATAAAATATGTTTGTAAAATAAATGTGTATTAGTTTATAGAGGGACCTATTCTGTATTTAAAAAACCTTTTATTTTCTCTGCTGAGTACATCCAGTTGATTACTGCTATACTAATAGGATTTGTTTTTCAACCTTGACATGAAAATTCACATGTTCCTTATGCCCAGGGCCTGAAGTCATACAGGGAGAAAACACTTATGAATTGTAATGTTATCTTTCTATTTTTTAAAATAATTATGCACATTTATATTAACATAATTTCATATGGGATAACAGCAATATAAGAGGAGGGTAATTTTTACATGGTGATGCCTTTGATCAATTCAGTAACATAAACAGTAAAAGTTATAGGCTAAAACTTCATTTGAATGTATTTTATATACTGTTATATATTTTATGTATATATATTCTGTAGTAACATTCATATATTTTTCTTATTTTTTCATATTTTACCTTTAGAAATATTGAAATTGTTGGCAAAATCTGTTGGAACATATTTCCTGGCAAAAGAGAAAGTATGAACATAAGATGAAGTGAATGTGATCTTGGGGACAAAACAGCAAGTTCAGTCTCCACCTCTGAGAATTTATTGAGTTAGCAGCAGCTATTTATTGCGTTTTCTGTTTACTACTTTGCTTCTAAATTTTACATACATGTTTACGTCTGTATTCAAACCGACTTATAGGAATAATATACATTTTACAACTGGATTATTCATCATATTTAAGAGTTATTTTTTGTCTACTGAAACCAATTATTATTTATATTTACAGGCAGTTACATTCTTTTTTTAATCTATTTTCCTCTATATTGTCAAAATCATGTATTTTTCTCATGTTTTTCATATATAACTCATAAGTGAACAAACAAAAGAGAGGAGTGTTTAACTTATTTTATGACTAACTTTTCTTTTCTTTTCTTATGCCAGATAGTCATCTGCTATGATAGAGGACTGCAGAAATTGAAGAACAGATTTTGTAAAATATTGTCAAACTTAGGTGCTAAGCCAAATGTTATAATAAACCACATCAATATCAAGAGTGAAAAATGTCAACAAATAACTGGAAGGGGTGTTAATATCTTCAGTTTTAATATCTATCTGCAATATTGTTCATATCTTCATTTTCTACTCGGGATGTGATGTAGTTCAATTTGAAATTGTGAGAATGTTAACTAGGTAGAGCACTTTAATAAAAGTTTAGCTAGTTCTACTTTGGGAGGCTGAGGCAGGCGGATCACGAGGTCAGGAGACTGAGATCATCCTGGCTTACACGGTGAAACCCTGCCTCTACTAAAAAATACAGAAAATTAGCCAGGCGTGGTGGCAGGTGCCTGTAGTCCCAGCTACTCGGGAGGCTGAGGCAGGAGAATGGCGTGAACCCAGGAGGCGGAGCTTGCAGTGAGCCGAGATCACGCCACTGCACTCCAGCAAGGGCGACAGGGAGAGACTCCATATGCGGCTCTGTAGTAATTTTCCCACAGCAGTAAGTGTCAATTTACAGTCACTGTATTGGCCAAACTAAGTCCCGTAATAAATGCTGACAAATCATTATCTATAGAATCGTTAAGCACTTTCTCACTCCATTAATGTTTCCTGAGACATACTAAAATTATTTCCTTCATTAGTGTTTTCTTTGTTGAACTTAAAAGAATATTTTGAACTTTATCTTCATGCTCTATCAGTTCACTTGAACCTTGGCTTTGTTCTCAAATATGTAGGAACAGGCTTAAATCCTCAAAAGCTTGGCTAATAAGAATTATTTTTACCATTTATGAATTTTATTCAGTTAATATTTTAATATAAACAGTGAAAACAACCAACTTAATTTTTTATAATACAGGTCTCAAAGATACTGCATATGATTCACTTAGTTTAAGCCTTCCCATTTGAAACCGCTGCAGAACTCATATTTTCTGTTTCTTAAAGTTGAGATTGATATAAATCATAAAAAATTTAAAAACGTGTCTCTTAATGTTAACAGTTAACTGGTATAGTGACCATAACTAATCACATTCATCTTTGGTGAATCACATTGAAATTTAATGAGAAAATAACTTTAGGAACCAAAATTAGTGACTGAAAAGCATTTTATTAGCCAATTGTTTGAAGGCATGTAGAGATAATAAAGAAAATCTGAGAAGATGAAGATTGCAGCATAGTTTTCTAAATCCTAACATTAAAAAAAGGAGAGCAATTATATGTGTAAAACTCAAAACCCATGAACACTGTTTACAATAAAGTCTAGAGACAAGGTATCCCTATGAACCTCAAAAAGTTCAAAAGGCAAACAACCACAAGACGTTCGTGTAAATATTATACGTGCAAAGAAAAGGTAGTGAGACTCAATACAGTATTTGATAGTCATGATAATAGGAGAATCCTTAAATAGCCAACAGCTATTTATTGGAAAACATGGGGTCCAGTTTGAAAATAACAGTTGAAAAAGGTGAGTAGTTTTGCTGAATCCAATAGCAGATGAGTATAAGGAGTTCATAGTGGTTCCCCACAGCTGGAGCTGTAACGTCACAATAAACACTTAAAACTGATCAGCTAAACCTGTTTTCTACAATAGGACAGCAAACTGAAGAGAAATTGTTTGAAATGGAATCAAAGTAAGCCAATTAGAGGCAACAACAGAACAAAAGAAAGAGAAGGTACAGATAAAAGTGGAAAAAAGATAGATTATAGATACAAATGGAGAAAGGAAACTGTATCAGAAAATTTCAGAGTGCAAAACCACCATATTTTCTAGCAGTATTCCAAAAGTGACCAAACACAGAGCTCTGTGTCATTAGAAAATTTATCCTGTAGCATGCCTACTTCAGTTTAGAAAAATTAAATTTACATAACAAATTGAGTTTTAATTTAACAACAATACCTATTGCAAGGAATAAACAAGAATAACAAGAAGAAAAACATACTTTTAGAAAATAAAAGCATGCTAAAATGTCAGGCTTTCAGGACATCTTAAAACCATAGATTTTTTTCTATTTGAAAATGGTCTATTAATAAATAACATTATGAAATAATAATGAGACTAGTATTTTCCTGATATTAAAAGAAGATCAAAGACATCAGGTAAAAAGAAAGCTACAGACAGATGTCTTTTATGAATGAATATATTCACAAAAATACCTTTGTCAAACACTAGTAGCACTGAATCAAGCAACATATACAGATGTGTGGACAACATGTACAAATGGATCTATTTCAGAAATGTAATATTGGTTTAATATGTAAAAAATTAACATAGTACACCATATCAGTAGAACGAAGGTCAAAAACCACTTGATCATCTCAATAGACGCAAAGAGTAAAAAAAGTATTTGACAAATTCTGATTCATGTTCATGATTAGAACCACATGCACACACACACATAAATACTAGAAGAGAACTTTCTCAATCTGAAAAAGTGGATTTACAAAAAATCAACAGCTCACATCGTACTTAGTGATTAATGAATGACTCAATGATTTTCCAAAAAGAAGAAGGCATGAATATCTATTCTTGCAGACTTCTATTTAACATTGTACTGGAGGTGCCAGCCAGGAAATTTATGTAAAAATATAAGAAAAAAAGTAATCCAGATTGAAAAAGAATAAAGAAAATTATCTCAATTCATAAATGTCATGATGTTGCATATGGAATAACTTAAGAAATCAACTAAAAATCAAAGAGAACTAATAAATTCATACAGCAGAATTTCAGGATACAGGATAAAACAATCAACTATATTTTTACACACCAGGAATGAACAATTCAAAATGATATTAAGAAAATAATTCCCAGCCAGTCACTTAATCCCCGCACTTTAGGAGCCAAAGGCAGGAAAACGGTATGAAACCAGGAGTTTGGGACCAGCCTGGGCAATAGCAGGAGTGTCTCTATAACAAACAAATAAACCGACAAACAAACTAAAAACTTAGTTGGTCATGTTAGTCCTAGCTGCTCAGGAGGCTAAAGTGGAGAACCACTTGAGCCCAGGAGTTCAAGGTTACAGTAAGTTATGATCATGCCACTGTACTTCAGTCTGGGCCACAGAGCAAGACTGCAGGAAAAAAATCCAATTTAATAGCATCTGAAAGAATAAAATACTTAGCAATAAATTTAACAAAAGTGCAAAAGTGGAATCTTATACACTTACAACTGCCAAACATTGTTAAAATAAGTTAAAGAAAATGTAAATAAATGGAAAGACACTCTATCTACATGGCAAAGAGACTAAATATTGTTAAAATGACAATACTTCCTATTATTGTCATTTTAACAATTAATGCATTAATGCAATCTCTAACAAAATCCCAGCTGGCTTCTGGAAATTGACAAGCTGGTACTAAAATTTATATGGAAGTTCTGGGGAACCAGAATAGCCAAAACAATCTTGGGAATGCAAAGGAACAAAACCGGGTAACTTCTACTTATCGATGTCAAAATTTACTACAAAACTTAACATAATGTGGTACAGGCATAAAGAGACACATACAACTCAGTGGAGTAGAACTGAGCATGAAAATAAAAGCACAAAACAGAAAGAAAGATTATCTTTGCAAATCATATCTTTGATGAGGGATTTGTATCCAGAATATATAAAGAGCTTTTACCACTCATTATTAAAAATAACTCAATTTTTAAAAAATTAACAAAGAATCTGAATAGATTTTTTTCCATAGAAGATATAGAAATGATTAACAAGCACAGGATAAGACCTTCAACATCATTAGAGATTATAACATTGCAAATCAAAACCACAATATGCTACTTTACACCTACTAGAATGACTATAATGAAAAAGACAGATAATAGCATATTTTGCCAAAGATGTGGAAAAATTAGAACTCACATATTGCTAGTGAGAATGTAAAATGTTACAGCCACTTTGGGAAACAGCCTGGCAGTTCCTTAAAATGTTAAACATAAATTTAACATGTGATCCACCAAACATATGTCCACACAAAAACTTGTACATGAATGTTTTTAGAAACTTTTAATAACCAAAAAGTATAAACCACCTTATTGCTCATCAACTGATGAATAAATAATATGTGGTATAAACAGGAAGTGAAATATTATTCAGCAGAAAAAGAAGGAATTACTGACTAGTACATTCCACAAAATTTGAATGGTTCTTGAAAATACTAAACGAATGAAAAAAGCCAGTAACAAAAAATCACATATTAAATAATTCCATTTTCAGAAAGTGTACGGAATAGATAAATTTATAGAGATAGAAAGTGGATCAGTAGGTATTTTTTTTAATGTAACCTGGTGTGGAATGTGGGAAATTAGAGACTCAATGCTAGAAGACATAAGGTTTCTTTTGGGATGATAAAACTGTTCTCCAGTGGATTGTGGTGAAGGTTGCACTACTCTGAGACTATACTAAAAACCATTGAATTGTACAATTCAAATGGGTGAATTGTACAATTCAAATGGGTGAATTGTGACATGTGAATTCAATCTCAATAAATCTACTACCAAATAAATTATGCAATGTTTCAGACTAAATGTATTAAATCATGTGCACAAGTTCTCTTTACATTGCAAAATATAAAATACTGCTAAAAGAAACAAAACATAAACTAAATAAATGGAGAAACATATACTGAAAACTGTAAAATTCATTATTGACTGGGCAGGGTGGTTCATGCCTATAATACCAGCACTTTGGGAAGCCGAGGCAACGTTGCTTGAGCCCAGGAGATTGAAATGGCTGGACCTGTAGTCGCAGCCACTTGAGAGACTGAGGCAGGAGGATCGCCTGAGCCCAGGAGTTTGATGATGGAGTAAGCTTTGATTGCACCACTGCATTCCAGCCTGGGTGACAGAGAAAGACCCTGTCTCTAAATATTTTTATTAATTTAAACATTTATTATTGTCAGTTTTACTGAAATTGACGAAAAGGTTCAACAAAATTTCATGCAGAACATCAGCAAGAATTTTATATATTATGCAAAGCTAATACTAAACTTTATATGGAAATATAAATGGTGAGTAATAGTCAAAAGGATTTTGAAAAACAGATACAAAGTTGGATGATTTTAACTACCTGACATGAAGACAATATAAATCTACAGCAATCGAAACAGTGTGTTATCAGCATAATGATAGATCATGAGCATAGTGGATCAACAGAATGGAAATAGATCTACATATCTGTGATTAATTGATATTTCACCATGGTGTTAAGATAAAGTATTCAGCTAAATATGCTCTTTTTGGGCAAATAATAATAAAATAGCTGAATATCCATTTGGGAATAAATAAACTTTGGTCCTTCACACTATATATAAAAATTTCACTTAGATCTACATTTAAAAGTTAAAATTATACAAATTCTGAAAGGAATGTTAGGAAAAAATCATTGTGACTTTGGTGTAGAATAAGGTATCCCACTTGTGACACAGACTCAAAACAAAAATAAATTGGTAATTTTTTCTTTAAAAATGTCAACATCTGCTTCTCAAGAATACCAAGCAGAAAATCAAAACATAAGCCTCAGCTTTCGAAATTGCATTTACGATATTATCTGTCTGTCTATCTATCTATCAATCTATCTATCTATATCATCTAAATTGAAGTGATATTATAAAACTCAGCAATAAGACTATTAATAAAACTTATTATTGAGCAACAGTTCAATTAAAAATGCTCAAAAGTTTTACTAGACCTTTCACAAAAGAAAGTATATGGATTTCTAAGAAGCACATAAAAATATGTTCTACATTTAGTGTGTGAAAAACTACAGGTACTATGTAGCCAGCTGTCTGCTTTTGTAAATAAACTTTTATTGGATCACAGCCACATCCACTCTCTTATATATTGCCTCTGGCTGATTTTGAGCAACAATGGCAGGGTTGAGTAGGTTGGAGATACAATGAATGGCCAGCAAGCCTATTTTTTTTCTTATTTAACCCTTTAAGAAAAAAGCTCTCCGACTTCACTATTCAATAATATACATCATAAAAGTGCAATTTAAAGCAAAACCAAAATGAAATACCACTATGTAGCCACTAGATTGACTAAAAAGAAAGCAAATATAAATATCCATATCCAATACTGATGAGCATAACAATTTGAACTCTCATGCATTGCCTGTAGGAATGAAAAATGGCACAGCTACTTTGGAAAATAATTTGGCAGTTTCTTGTTAAGTTGAATAGGTATATATCAAATGGGATAGTAATTGCACTCCTAAGTATTTAGACTTAAAATAAAAGTATTTGTTTAAAAAAAAAGTATTTGCATACAAGACATGAATCATCATAGCAGCTTTATGTAAGACACACTAAAATGTCTATTGACTCATGAATGGATAAATGAGTCTTGGTATAGCCAAAATGAAATAATACTCAGCAATAGAAAAGAAAAAATTAGTAACAGCATGGAGGAAATTCAAAAGCATTACGCAAAGTGCAAGAAGTCAAGCCTGTAAGGTTATTTTCCATATAATTTCATTTATGTGAAATTCTATGTGAAATTTTATGTGAAAAGTCAATGTCAGTGCCAGAAAAAATATCATTGGTTGACAATGGTTGATGTGTGAGAAGGGCATTGACTGCAAAAGGGCACAAGGGAACACTTGGGTGATGTAAATGTTTGATAGCTTAATTATAGTGGTGGTTACACAGGTGTATATACTTGTCAAAACTTACAGAACTGAACATTAACATGGGTACATTTCACTATATATGTCCTAACTAAAAAACTTAATATAAAAATAGACAGATAGGTGTAAAAAATTATTTGGCATCTAGAAGTCAAGTTTTAGGGTATTTCAGTTTACTCTTCTATTAGTGGTAAAAGTTTAGATTAGGTTCAAGCTTTTTCTCCAAGATTTATGTTATTTAAAAATGAAAGATAACCATGAATACTGCAAAATGTTTTCTTCATATTCTGCAAATTGTAAACTTTTGCAGTTACTTCCCATTGAATGTACTATTATCTACAGGTCTAACTAACAAAAGGAAAAGACTAGAGGATGAGCTATAAAATACCCTAGCTGAGTTTAAATCAAAACGATGCAGGATTTTTCTTAGTCACTTTGTTGAACTCGCAACAGAAGGCCCCCATCTACTCAGCCAGCCAGGCTTCATCTGGCTTGCACTCTGGCCTGCTTCTCCTGTGGTCATTGTGACCCTGCACTCAGTTCCTGGCGGGAGGGAGCATGTCAACAGGCAAGAGTGGCATCTGGCCGGCCACTCTGAGCGCCAACACAGAAGCAGGCTCCACTCAGTGCCTGTGGCCAGACCAGGATTCTCGCCCCGAGGGGAATGTGGCTGCACCCAGAGGGGTGCTCTTGACCCAGAAGCCCTAGAGGGTGTGTTACAGTGTGGTAATTAGCTCTTTCAGTACCACAGTCTGCAGCCTGAGAGATGGCAGTGTGTTAGCAGCTCAGTCAGTCCCTGCCCTATTCTGGTCCACAGCTCTGGGACCAGCCCAGCCCCACCATTGCTTGCCTCATGTGGGGCATCTGCTGTCTGCCAATGAGGGTTAATGGCAGAGGGCCAATGTGACAGCCTTTCTGGGTACCTGTGTTCAGTGGGTCCCTAGCTCTTGTCCTGCCTCCAAGAAGAAAGAGGTCATGTTGATAATTGAAGAGTGACGAGGGCAGAGAATTTTATTAAGTGACAAAACAGCTCTCAGTGGAGAGAGGTTGGGAAGGTTGGGTCGTGTCTCCTGAAGTCAGGTCATCTCCCCAGTGTGGCTGAATCTGAGGCTTTTATAGGCACAGGATAAGGGAGTGTGTGCTGATTCGTTTGTGAGTATGCAAGAAAGGTTAAAACAAAGCCACCCGTCAAAGGTGAGCAGTGTAAAAACAATTAGGGAACAGTAGGTATATGTAAAATAGCTGAAGGGTCCCCATGATCAATCAGAGGAAAGTGTACCTAACAGGAAGACAGTTTCTTAATCTGTTCCATGGATTTGACTTGTAGTTTGGTCTTCAGGCTTTAAACTGTGGCTTGAAGTTGGGGTTTCACTGGGTACCCGTCCTTATTTGCCCAGGCATTTGTCTGCTCTTGCTGCTATCAAAAACATTCTTTTTTGATACCTAAACCTACAGTCTGCAATGAAATGAATTTTAGTGTGCAATTATTTAAAAGAGCCAACATAATCATTGAATGTATGACGTGTGTGTGTGTATGGCTCATATGTAGTGTGTGTGTGTGTGTGTGTGTGTGTGTGTATGAGAGAGAGAGAGAGAGAGTAAGAGAGAGAGATAGGGTCTCCTTGTGTTGCTCAGGCTGGAGTGCAGTGGTATAAACATGGCTCACTGCAGCCTCAACCTCCTGTGCTCAATAAAGCTTCCAGCCTCAGCTTCCTGAGTAGGTGAGACTACAGGTGCACACCACCAAACCCAGCTGATTTTTGTATTTTATGCGTAGATGGGGTTTTGCCATGTTGCCCAGGCTGGTCTTGAACACTTGGACTCTTGTGATCCTCTCACCTTGGCTTCTTGAAGTCTTGGGATTACAGGAGTGAGCTACCATACCCAGCCTGTGCTACATTTGTAATAAAAAACACAGTTTTATAAATTGCAACTCCAAATGTCAGGTACATAGTTACCATAAATGTTTATTGAAATACACAGTATTTTCTTGTTGTGTAAAATTTTAAATAACAGTGAACTTTAATTGAAAAGTTTATCCTCATGACTATTTAGTGATATGGTACACAGTTGTTTTAAAGACAGCATAGAGTCCACTGGATTATTCAACAACTAGAGTGTAAGTATTCTGGTTGTGGTCAGCAGAATCACTGTACCAGATTTTATTTTTCTTCCTACAGCATTTCTTAAAAGGATCATGGTTCATTTAACTTAATGGTATTTATCTATAAACTTAATGTTCTGGTGTTTAAGACTTTTATTTTTTTCTGTAATATTCAGACTTGGTCTGCTTTAGAGGTATTGTGTGGAGGTTTTAGGTTTAATGGAAATAATGACAGCTATTTTGGTGGAGGAAGTTTATTCAAATTTTTATGTAGAACTAGTTACTTAAAACAAGATTTTTTGTGATCCTTAGTGTCTAAAATTAGTTTATCATCATTTGTTTTATCAGAGATGTAAGCATCCATTTTTCAACACTATAAATTGACTGTGTTAATTAGCACTCAACTTCCAGCATTTTTTTCTCATTCAAAAGGAAGCACCTGTATTGGACAAATTCTAGTGCTGCTGACTGTGGAGAGAATTAACCTTCCTTAGTATCAGTATACTAAACATAGTTACCATTGGGTGAAGTATCACAATTGTGATGAGATTAGCATCATAAAAGAAATAGGAACTTTACACAAAGAAAACCAACTCTGTTTTCTTGAGAAGATTCTTCCTCAATGCACACCCATCTGTTTTTTGTAACCATTTTTCTATCAAAACACTATTTCTATGGCCCGATGAACATGTTGCTAAACCCAGCAGACATTTTGTCTGTTCTTTTTTAATATGACTTGTAGCAGCATCTAACTCAGGCTTTTGTTGCTGAAATACTCCTTTCCCTTGTCTACAAAAATGACATATTTCCAGTTTCTCTCATATATCTCTGGCTGGCTGCTTGGTTTCGGTATCTTTGTAGAATCTTCCCTCCCCGCCCCCAGATGCTTCCATTTTCACTACTCTTTTTAACCCATTCCTGTCATGGTCTATCCTGCTCTGTATGCTGGCAATCTCACCCATCCATCAAATTCTATTTTCAGTCCACCTACAATCTCTACATTTTAAAATGCAATAGTCGTGTCTCATGCTTCATAGGCCGTGATTTGTTAGCAGCACTGGGCACAAATGATCATTCTTTCTTTCTTAAAACAGCTTCCTTACTAACCTGCAAGGGCAACATGTGCTCTTGTTAGTTTCTGCTTCTTAGTTAGTTGTTCCATCTCTGCCTCTTGATGATTCACTGCTATTCTCCAAAGTCTAACAGTAGAATGTTAAGGGCTGGTGCCTTGTCACTTGATTCTAATTATTTTTTACTTTAATTTACCCTTCATTCTTTTGGTGATTTCATCCAGTCTCATGTTATTTCTTCATATACCATCAATACCCTAGTCAAATATCAGATATCTATGTATCTCTATCTCCTTCTCTATCTCATCCTAGACCTCCTTCCAAAGATCCAGATTCATATATACAATTATACTACTATTGAATCAAATTTCCAATAAAATTTCTGACAGATACATGAAACCTAAGTTCATTTACTTTTATCATGTTTTTCTTAGGGTATATACTCTTCAAGGATACAATTTGTTTCCACATTTTCATTACTCTATGTTTTACTCTTAAATCTTGCATTTTTTTCATAAGCTTTAGTATTACATATGTAGGTTCTTATAGGGCTCTTTCATTTGATTGTATTTGTAGGTTTTATATTTCAAATTTTATAGGACAGAATTATTTTAAAGATGGATTGATAGAGTTCTATGCTTATCTCCAGCAATAGTGGAAAGTCTAGTACTGACTCTTTGCCCCAATAGGGTGAGTGGGCTGACTAATAACTAAAAATATGTTGTTTAACATCTGAAATTCCCCTGGAGGCATGCAGATCTTGCTTGATTATTCATAAATTTTATCTGATGTCACCGGTAAAAATGTGTCGTTTGGCTATATGATCAATAAGGCATAAAAAGCCCCATTGGAATCTTTGCTTGAGCTACCTGAAACTGAAATTTCTTGCACACATCTAGGTGGTGGTTTTATAAACTAAAGATAAAACATGTCCTGTGTAATTATGACCCTAGGAAGAAGTACCTCAAAGTCAATAGGCTCCAATTGTTTCATGCTCTTTATTTTTCCAGTTGTATCATAATTGTTGCCTATGTAAAACACCTTCAAGGAGTATGCTCTGTGGAGTCTTGTGAGTTCTTCCAGTCATCTGATTCCAGGATTTTATTGCACATCCTACCCAAAATTGCCTTGTTGCCTATTTTCACAATTTCTTTTTTCCATAAAATCTCCTATTTAAATTAATAAAGTCAACATTCTTTGATTTCCTTCAGGGCCTGCTATCTGTCATGTGATGCTATATCAGAGTCAGGTTGGTGTTGGTGTCTTATTGTTACCAAAAGCCTATTTTGCCAGTCTTATGATCTCTATTTCAATGTTAATGCTAGTCAGTTGTGTCTAAACTCCGAAGAGAAGAGAGTATAAAGAGGCATATCAAACACCTCCCTTTCTGTCATGACTTGAACTAGTTTTTCAGATTTCTTTGAAATCTTCATGACCAAGTGAGGTTCTGTTCAGTCACTGGGGAGCTTAGAATTTTAGTTCTGGTTCACACCTAGATCTCTGCTTTATCTTTTTCTACGTGTATATGTACATTTTAAGTTTCATGTTATTTAAAGTTTACTTATATTAATGCATCTTTGTAAGAGTTTTCCCCTTGGCCTGGAATGCGCTCATTATCCACCCCCCCCCCCCCTTTTTTCTTTTTGGATGGAGTTTCACTCTTGATGGCCAGGCTGGAGTGCAATGTTGCAATCTAGGCTCACTGCAACTTCTGCCTCCCAGGCTCAAGTGATTCTCCTGTGTCAGCCTCCCGAGTAGCTGGGATTACAGGCGTGCACCATCACAACTGGCTAATTTTGTATTTTTAGTAGAGATGGGGTTTCACCATTTTGGTCGGGCTTGTCTTCAACTCTTGACCTCAAGTGATCCACCCGCCTTGGCCTCCCAAAGTGCTGGGATTACAGGCGTGAGCCACCATGCCCGGGCTCTCACTATCCCTCTTGCTACTCACTTTTTATTCTGTGAAGGGTAGTAGCAAATAATACTTAGCACTAAATGAACTTGGGCAAGGGATGTAACTGTATTGAACTTGTTTTCTTTCTATTAAGAATTAATATTTTAAGACTCAGCATCAATTCTTTGGACAACCATCTCTAATCCATCCAACTTGGTTGTACCTCCCCTTAATGTGACTCTATAACACTTTGGATGTACCTATAGGGCTGTAGAGAAAATATTTCAGTATTTCTGCACCATTAGGATTTTGTGAGCAAATTTTAGTGGAATTTAGGGCTTGGGTTTAAAGGACAAGACTTAAGAAATTAATTTATAACTGAAGAAAGAGTGAGAAATCTAGAGAGATTTGCCTGTCCTGAGCTATGTGTTTACATATCAAAGATACACAAGATCCTGGGGCCACAGAGGCATCCCTGGGGTGTTTTAGCTGGAAACAGTGATCTTATCTTTCCCCTAGCAGGATTTATTTGCATTCCAAACAGTTAGAGGAAGTAACTAGAATTATTTCCATTACTTTCCAAGAAGATACTCTAAGAAGTAGAAAGGGGACAGTTGCCTCTTTTTCTTAAGTCAATACGAAAACATATATTTTTGAAATTTCTTACCTACCATAGGCCTCTTTAAGCTTAGAATGATATCCTAGTTCTCATTGTCTTGTCCAGGAGTAGAAATTGGAACAATTTGCTATAAATGTTAGTAATGGAATTTATCTGAGTCACACAGCACCAAAGTATGTTGATGGCGGCAAATTCGTAGGTGTCTGCAGCAACCTCAATTCTTGCCTCCTTAGAAAAAAAGGGCTGTTTAGAACAAATAACTGAGGGGCATAAGGCAGAAGCAGAGATCAAGGTATGTTTTAGAGCATGAGATAAATTTATTACAGAGTTTTAGGGCAGGATTGAAAGGAAGTAAAGTACATTTGGAAGAGGTACCAAGCAGGTGACTTGAAAGATCAAGTGCATGGTTTGACCTTTGACTTAAGTCTTTAAATATTGGCATACTTTTGGGGTCTTTTGTCCTTTCACCCCTGATAATTCCCTTGGGGTATGCTTTCTACTTGTGCAGTGGCCTGCAGGTGCTTGGCAGGGAAGCATGAGCAGTGTGTTTACTGTAGTTGTACACATGCTCACTTGAGGTATTCTTCCATTACTAGTCAAATGTCCTAAGGAAGTCATATGCCAGTTAAAACTCTTCTGTTTTGCTTCTTTATGCACATCCTTAAGCCCACTCACCCAACTCCTGAGATCTTATCGGGAAGCAGCTGGTCCCCAGTTTCAGGTGTTTCCCTTTATTGAGAGACTGCCTTTCTCTGACATGGGCTGTGAACAATTATTTTACAGAGAGTTTAACAACTGCCTGACCATCATGTGATGATTGCCTGACACTCCTGGTTGGGGAAGGGGGCCCTCTTCTGCCCTGCTTATGTCTGACTAGCTACCTACCATAGTATTCCATCTGTCAAGACTCAAATACCCCAATTCTTTAGGACAAATGGATGAACGTTTGTCTTCGGTAATTGCTTCCTGCAGACAGGTGTGGTGGTTGTTGTTCTGTGAGTCTTGGCCTCTTGTTAGCTATCAGCGCAGGAAAGTAACTCCGTGGGTTAGTATGTTTCCTGGAGTTGTGTGCATGCTCACTTTGAGGCATTTTCCCCTTATCAGTAAAATATCCCGAGGAGGTCATATACCAGTTAAACTCTACCATTTTACCTCTTAGTGTACATGCTTGATCCCACTCACCCAACTCCTGAGATCTTATCAGGAAGCTGCTGATCCCCAGTTTCAGATGTTTCTGTTTATTGGGAGACTGCTTTTCCCTGGCATGGGCTGTGACCAATTATGATTTTTGAGAGATGGGTTAACAACTGCCTGATCATCACAAGATGGTTGCCTGACATTCCTGGTTGGGACAGGGGCCCTCTCCTGTCCTTTTTATGTCTGACTAGCTACCTACTATAACATAAATAAATAATAATCTTTTCTGCTCCAGAAACATAGTGTCTTCATTTGGAATAATACTGATAGATCAACAGATAGATATTAAAAACTTAACTGTACTTCACACAATTACTATTGTTATTATTATTTGAGACACGGTCTCACTCTGTTGCCCAGGCTAGAGTGCAGTGGTGCGATCTTAGCTCACCGCAGCCTCCAGCTCCTGGGCTCAAGCCATTTTCCCACCTCAGCCTTCTGAGTAGCTAGGCATACAGGCACACACCACCATACCCAGCTAATTTTTGTATTTATTTGTAGAGACAGGGTTTCACGATATTTCCCAGGCTGGTCTCAAACTCCTGAGCTGAAGCAATTTAGCCACCTCAGCCTCCCCAAATGCTGAGATTACTGTTGTGAGCCACCATGCCCAGCTACTTCACACAATTATATCATACAGAATATATGAAACATTCTTTATATATGCATTTCTTCTAATCTTGATTAAGAGTTTGTAAAAGGAATGTACTCTATAACATTCACCTTTTTCTTGCTTAATGTCTAGCATTTGGTAAATCTAAACAGAATAAATATTGAAAGATTGGATTTAAACAAAAATAAGATGACATGGCAAAATTTACAACATAAATGAAATCTAGGCAAGAATTTAAGACAAATGAAAAATAAAAGAAAACATGAAATGTTGTCTAACATCTTTGTTGTATCAGAAGAGTTTTGAATTTTCAAAACAGTACTTTTGACAGTAAAACAGTAATTGTTCTTGTGTATCTATACATATGTAACATATGTTATTAAGAGTTTGGAAAAAGTATGTGAAGCATGTTAAAACATGTTTTTTAAATAAAGTTAGCTCCTACTCCTATAATAGTTAACTATCAAAAGCTCTACAACAGGTTTCAAAGTTGAAGGAGAGGAGACAACCTATGGAACAAAATTTGTTCTTTATGGTTATAAAGAAATGCCAGAGGAAAAACCTCTGTCTTTTATCATTCATAGTCAGGGAACAGAGGTTGTAAACTATGTCTAGGCAGAGACCAAGTCGGTTGTTTTCATTATTGTGTCCTAGGCACCAGGTATAATATCTCAGTAATTATTTTTAGATTAATAATAAAAAATTCAATTTTTTATTTATTTTTTTTTTTGAGACGATGTCTTGCTCTGTCGCCCAGGCTGGAGTGCAGTGGCGCAATCTCGGCTCACTGCACGCTCCGCCTCCCGGGTTCACGCCATTCTCCTGCCTCAGCCTTTCCCAGTAGCTGGGACTACAGGCGCCCGCCACTACGCCCGGCTAATTTTTTGTATTTTTGTATTTTTAGTAGAGACGGGGTTTCACGGTGGTCTCGATCTCCTGATCTCGTGATCCGCCCGCCTCGGCCTCCCAAAGTGCTGGGATTACAAGCGTGAGCCACCGCGCCCGGCCTTCAACTTTTTATTTCTAGAAAATATTCCTTTTTTATAATGCCCTTTTATATAATGGTAAGTGTGATATAAAATAAAAGTCACAGAAGAAAGAACAACCTGTCATTTAATGTGCCACTTTGGTTCGAATATACATATTTTGCATGTATTATAGTAATACAAAGAAAATAATAATCAAAGACAATATTTTATTTAAATTAGGTATTTTATAAATAGAAATACGATTCACTACTATTATAGGTGTATATAAGGCAGCATCAGCTACATTTAAGCAGTATTCTAAATTGTAAAATGTCACATAAACTTGAATTTGTAAACTAATTTTTGCTCCTGCAGAAACTGATGAAACGTATTTTGAGACCTAGTACGAGAAACGAATGCTTTCTGTTTCCAATTAATTGATTCTATTATAAAATATTCCCCACTTCTAGAACTTTCAAGAGCAGCAAGTTGAAAGAACTTAGAGTATGCATTTTATAATAAAATATATAAGTATCTTTATAGTCTTAAAAAGAGATCTTTTATAGATCTTAACCAAACTTCCATGAAATTCCTCAAATACCATTGTACTTAAGTAATTGGTTAGAACAGTATAGGAAGCAGTATTAGTAAAGCTAACACAAAGAAAATATAAGAACCTACTCAGCATAAGGATAGAAACCATAGTATAAAAATACCAACACCTTTCATTTAATTAAAACACATTTGTTGAGGCAGGGTACTTTGTCTGTCACCCAGGCTGGAGTGCAATAGTGCAATCTTGGCTCTCTGTTACCTTCATCTCCTAGGCTCAAACAATCCTCCTGTCTCAGCCTTCCAAGTAGCTGGGACTACAGGCATGTGCCACCACACCTGGCTAATTTTTGTATTTGTTGCAGAGACGGGGTTTTCTCATGCTGCCTAGGCTGGGTCTCGAACTCCTGGACTCAAGCGATCCACCTGCCTCTGCCTCCCAAAGTACTGGGATTACAGATGTTAGCCACCAGCCCCAGTCTATATTTCTTTTAAAAAGATTCCACATTTCAACTACCTCTCTTTAAAAGCTATAAATGGTCTTGAAGAGTTTTTGTAGACATTTCCGAGTTTTTTTTCTCTCATCATTAGGTGCATAAAATAACTTCTAAAACTTCCAAAAATGACTTCCAAAAACTTCTTCCAAAAATGACTTCCAAAAACTTCCATCATCTTTTATGGCTCATTTTACTTTTGTTTACAAACTACCCTCATTCATCAATTTCCGGTGGAGGGTAGCACCACATATACATCATAGACATAACAAAATTATTTTATATTCAGGTACTTTTCTCATGCAAATTTTAAGAGAAGGTAATTAAACATCACATAAACTTTGTTATTTTGGATATACCAATGGATTGAGCTAATTAAGTGAAGTAATTAAAGACAAGTGAAATCCAGACTGATGAATGCAAGCATAAAACCATACAAAAATTTGCTCTCCAGAATGCTTATATTATGCAATATTCCCTGTATCAAAATACTATTCTTCCCTATACATATACACAACTGTTATCTGTCAATTAAAAATACATTTCTTAATGTTATAAAAATACTATTTTACAGTTCTTTTTAGCTATCCTGATATCCTTTTAAGAAGGCAGTAGTGAGTAATATAAAAAAACTGGACTTGCAGTTAGGATAATTATGTGGTATTGCTAACTAGATAGTAACATGCTGTGGGCCAAGGCAACTGTCTTAAATTCTTCAAACCTTCTTTAATAATCTACAATATTATGGTATTGAACTAAATGTTAATAAGTGCTTTTCAGACATGATTCTCTCTTCTTTCTTTTGATTCCTTAATTAAACAATCTGGCTGTGCTTTTTGAATTTTGGGCAACCAGTGTGTGATAAAATGGCATTAATAGAAGAAGCTGCTATCAAATTTTAGTAATTCACCAGAATGGAAACAAACTGGGAGAAATTTGAGAGGAGATAATTATATAATGAAAACTTAAGATTCCACATTTAATAAAAAAAGAAAAAGAAAATGAATATATACAACTTTACAATAAAATTATGTTAAATAATTAAAAAAATTCAAATATGTATATTAGAGCCAAATTTCCTTTACTTACTTCTTTACTAATTTCAGCTTATTGGATTTGGGGGGTTTTACTTGAGATTCACATATAAATGACTTCTGTTGACATTTTGTTTCTTGGGCCCCTAACTTATGGATACCCAATGAGCTATCCTAGTAGGTGCGTTTTCACCTGAACCCCATACTTTTGTCCTAGCAGAATTTAGTGAGAAAAAAACTAACTCTTGTGTAATATTTATAATTTCCAAATTTATTATAAACTTATACTTAATCTTATTTTCGTAAGAACAGTTTTACGCAAATCGAGAAAGATTAGGAATGGTTATTGATCAGCTATCTGAAATTAAAGACACTATGGACATTAAAAAGTATAATTTAGTGGCCGGGCGCGGTGGCTCACGCTTGTAATCCCAGCACTTTGGGAGGCCGAGGCGGGCGGATCACAAGGTCAGGAGATCGAGACCACGGTGAAACCCCGTCTCTACTAAAAATACAAAAAAAAATTAGCCGGGCGTGGTGGCGGGCGCCTGTAGTCCCAGCTACTCGGAGAGGCTGAGACAGGAGAATGGCGTGAACCCGGGAGGCGGAGCTTGCAGTGAGCCGAGACTGCGCCACTGCACTCCAGCCTGGGTGACAGAGCGAGACTCCGTCTCAAAAAAAAAAAAAAAAAAAAAAAAAAAGTATAATTTAATCTGCATTTCTCTGATTAACAATTTTTTAAAAATGAAATTGTGCCTTTTTACTCTTTTCACATAAGATAAGGATTTACTACATTTTGGTTTTACACACAGATTTTCGTGTCTTTAGTTTGAGAACCAAGTTTTTTTATGATATGACTGTAGTTAGATTTATATAAACAGATCAATGCAAGCAAAAATAATATATTACTTCTATCAAATGATCCCTCTCAAGTCTACCACAATGAGAGTTCTAGGAAAGAAGCATAAGCATAGATAATTTTAGGAATAGTGGCTATTTTGGTGAGGAACAAGACAAGTAAATCCACTTTATGATTAAGTAATTTGAGTTCTATGCCCCACTTAGGAAAGGAGAGGTTGGAACAAAGAGGAATTAAACAATTCAGAAAATAATATTGTATGAGTTGTCACTGGATAAAAAGATCGCTTTGGAGGTGGATTTGGTTATTGAGAGGAAGGTCAAACTTGGAGAAAGGTTTGAGGTTAAATAAGGGTTCATGTGAGAAGAAATTCTAGATGAAAAACATGCTGGATGAGATTAATGACAGATAAGACTTTACAGAATAAAAGCTTAGGAAACTTGAAACAATAGCAATAGAAACTACTTGAAGAGAAATAAAGATTAAAAAAAAAACAGCAACATCAAGATCTGTAGGCTACCCACCAACATCTTTTTACATAAGTATCTGGAATTGCCAAAGGAGAGAAAAGTAGAGAGAAAATAATTTGGAGACATAATCTTCAAAGATTTTCCAAAATGATAACCAAAAACCCCATAGGGCCTAAAACCTCAATGAACCCAAATAGTAAGAAAAATGAAGTTAACTATAAATGGCATATCATAAGCAAATTACATAAAACCCGTAAAAGGGAAAAAAATACTTAAAGAAATCAGAGAAAAATACAACTATGGAAAGAGGATCAAATATAAAGAAAATAGAAGATTTCATGTCAAAACAGTACAAGCTATACGACAGTAAAGCAATGTCTTCAAAGTACTGAAATGAACATAACTGCCAAATGAGAATTATTTAACTAGTGAAAATATCTTCAAAATACAAAGACAAAATAAAACATTTAGAATACATAAAAAAGTATCAGAAAAAAATCATCAGAAAATTAAAGAAATGCTTCCGGTAGCAGTAAAATGATAACCATAGAGTAACTTAGACCCTCACAGAAAAAGGGCACTAAAATTTATAAATATATGGTAAATATAAATAATATTTTTTGTTACTATTTAAATTTGTGTTAAAGATTGTGACTGTTTAAGTAAAAATAATAACAATGTATTGTGAGGCTTGTAACATGTCAAATATAAAAGTCAAATATATAAAAACAATATCATATAAGCCAGGAAAGGAGAAATGAAATTACATTGTTGCAAGGATTACATACTATATATGAAGTGGTATATCACATTAACATAGGCTGTGATAATTTGATAAGTTAAAAATGTACACTACACACTATAACACAGCCACTAAAATAATAAACGAAAGATTTACAGCTAATAAGCCAACAAACAGAACAAAGTAGGATCATGAAAACATTTAATTAGTGCATAAGAAGGAATAAAATTGGAGAAAGAAAAGCAAATGACAGATGGAACTTCCAAGTACAAAACAATTAACAAGATAATTATCACATTAATGATTACCTTAATTGTAAGTAGTCTAAATACCCCAGTTAAAAGTCGGACTGTGGCCAGGCACCGTGGCTCACCCCTGTAATCCCAGCACTTTAGAAGGCCAAGGCAGGAGGATCCCCTGAGGTCAGGAGTTGGAGACCAGTTTGGCCAACATGGTGAAACCCTGTCTCTACTAAAGATACAAAAGTTAGCTGGTCATAATGGCAGGCACCTGAAATTCCAGCTACTCCAGAGGCTGAGACAGAAAAATCACTTGTACCCGGGAGGCGGAGGTTGCAGGGGGCCGAGATTGCGCCACTGTACCACTCCAGCCTGGATGACAGAGTGAGACTCTGTCTCAAGAAAAAAAGTCAGACTGTCAGACTGCATAAAAAACTATGACCTATTTGTATGCTGCTTATGAGAAGCCTATTTAAAGCTAAAGATAAAATAGGTGGCCGGGCGCGGTGGCTCACGCTTGTAATCCCAGCACTTTGGGAGGCCGAGGCGGGCGGATCACGAGGTCAGGAGATGGAGACCACGATGAAACCCCGTCTCTACTAAAAATACAAAAAAAAATTAGCTGGGCGTGGTGGCGGGCGCCTGTAGTCCCAGCTACTCGGAGAGGCTGAGGCAGGAGAATGGCGCGAACCCGGGAGGCGGAGCTTGCAGTGAGCCGAGATTGCGCCACTGCACTCCAGCCTGGGCGACAGAGCGAGACTCCGTCACAAAAAAAAAAAAAAAAAAAAAAAAAAAAAGATAAAATAGGTTAAAAATAAAAAGACAGAAAAAGATTATCAGGCTAAATCTAAAGATCAGAGAATTCTACCAATTGTGAAAGGCAAAAACGATAGCATTTCTCCTGTCTTCCAGAAAAATTGCTGAAAGCCACAGGCAAAAAATACATAAACAAATAAAAAATAACAAATCACATACTTGGTAAAGAACATGGGTATAAAATATGTTTAAAAATGTAATAGCTTAATAAAATAATAATGCAGACTATTTCATTGGTCTATGTACAAATTTTTTCAGCATGGGTAAAGGACTTTCCTTCTAGTCCTAGTTTAGTAATCATTTTTATCATGAATGAATGTTGAATTTTGACAAATGTATTTTTTCTCTCTAGCAAGAGAATTACATCATTTTTCTACTTTAATCTGTTAATACAGTGAATATACTAACTTTCAAGTGTTAAACCAGTCTGACGTATGCCAGATAAAAATTACTTGGTCATGATATGTTTTTATTTTAATATATTGCTGGATTTCATTTGCTAATATTTTGTTGGAGATTTTCTTTATTTTTATTTTTATTGGTAATAACAGCCTCTAGTTTTCTTATTTTTGTCTTGCTTTTGTGTCGGAGTACTGCAGATCTCATAAAATGAATGAAAAGTTTTCCCTAGTCTTTAATTTTTTGGAAAATTTGCATACAATTGGTATTACTTCTTCCACACATGATAGGAAGAAATCTCTACTGAAGACTCCTTGATTTGGAATTTTTTTGGTTGTTGGAATTTTTAAAATTATGAATTCAACTTATTAACAGATATAGGATTACCTAAGCCTTATATAGTGCTATCATTTTAATGTTTATAGCATGTGTTATAATATCCCCTCTTTCACTTTTTGGTAATTTGTGCTTTTCATCTTTATTTTGCTCTAAGTGGCTTGATTTAGCAATTATAGTGTATTGTTCTTTCCAACCAACCCCCTATTGGTGTTATTGATTTCCATTGTTTTAAAAAAAATTAACTGTATTCATTTCTACATGCACTTATTATTTCTTTATTTTTGTGTTAGGTTTAATTTTATCCTGTCTTTTAATCTCTATCCTTTAAATGGAAGCTTTTTCATTGTTATGCAATATTTTCATTTTCTAATAAATTTTTCTTTACTGGTCAGTTTGCATCACACAGCCTTATATGTTGTCCTTTCATTAACAGTTTGTTTAAAATATTTTCTAATATCCACTGTTTCTTTCTGACTTGTAGGTTAATTAGAATGGTAATATTTCCTTTCCAAGTATTTGGGTAGTTTAGACATATCTTTCTGTTCTCTAATCGATTTCCAGTTTAACTATGCTGTGATCAGAAAACATACATTATATTATTTCTACTATTTCTTTTTCCTTTTTATTTTTTGAGACAGAGTCTTGCTCTGTTGCCCAGGCTGGAGTGCAGTGGCGCAATCTCGGCTCACTGCAACATCTGCCTCCTGGGTTCAACCAATTCTCCTGCCTCAGCCTCCCCAGTAGCTGGGATTACAGGCATATGCCACCACGCCTGGCTAGTTTTTGTATTTTTAGTAGAGATGGAGTTTCGCCATGTTGGTCTGGCTGGTCTCAAACTCCTGATCTCAGGTGATCTGCCCTCCTCGGCCTCCCAAAGTGCTGGTATTACAGGCGTGAGCCACCACACCCAGCCGGCCACCAAGCGTGGCCTGTATTATTTCAATTACTTAACCATGATCCAGGATTCAACTTATCTTAATTAATGTTCCCTGCCCATTTGAAAATAGTACATATTCTTTCATTGTTGGGTATAGTGTTGCATAAATATAAACTATATCAAATTTGTTGATAGTTTTGGTTGAATACTTTAAATCCCTGCTGATTTTATTGATTCTCCTGGTTACTGAGAAAGGAATGTTAAAATTTTCTAAGTTGCTACATTTAAAGTAGATGTCTTACAGACAATATACAGTTGGTTGTGCTTTTCAAAGTTTTAATGTCAATCTCCGTATTTAACTGTAATATTTAGATTATATATTCTTCTTGTAATTATCCATATACTTGGAATAATATATACTAACTTTTTAGTTCTATGGGGTTTTCATTTCATTGGTTCAGTCTCATTCTTAGGCATACCCTTTTGTCTAGACTTGGTTTTCTCAGTGATCTTTGTCTTTCTTCCCAAGGTAGACAATTCTCTAGAATCTATAACAAGCCTTGTGTCACAAGAATTTTCCAGCTCTTTCACAAGATCCTTTCTCAGTGGTCAAGGATCTTTATCACTCTGGGCTTAAGATGGTTTCTTGTGGTTACTATTCCCCTTGAAGTATATTGATTTTGCTGCTCTTTCTACTGTAACAAAGGCTTCCATTCCACAGGGGAAAGGACGGAATAGAGGTATGTGCCTCTTCTGTAGCAGCAGCTACTTCCTTCCAACACGACTGCAACACTCTAGGAAACTTCTTTGGTATCCTACCCTGCTCTCAATATCTCTCATGAACCCCTGTTGAGGCCAATGAAGAAGAAATTCTTAGTGAGGTCAAATTTCCCTCACGAGTTTCAGGGTTTCTAATTTCTCACTCTAGTCTAGTAATTTGTCATCTGACCTTTAGAAAGTTCTTAAACGTGTGGCTAAAATCACCAGACCCTCTTTTAAGCCGGACTTCTTTTCATCTTACAGTCTGCTCCAGGGAAGCTCTTGTCTGTCTCTCCTTTAAGTCTGTCTTTCCTTAGATTTCAAACTAATTGGTTGCCTTGTGACCTTAGGTCTCTAATAAGCTCAAGGAAATACATGATTTTTGTAGTGTAATAAGAAAGCCTTTAGACAAATTTGACAGTTTGCTTGAACCAAGAATGATTCACGAATTGAAAAGCATTCAGAACCAGAGGAGCTTAGGAGAGCTCCATCCAGCAACATGAGCAGCAAGCTGTTATAAACCAAGAAAAGAAACATGTGGGAAAGAGTTTCTGGCATGCCAGATAAGTTGGTCTCCCCTGTGTGAGACACCCATGGGGAGTCATGGGCGGTCTCTGAGGAGAAAAGTCTCCTTGACAGGTGACAGCGTGCTGGCAGTTCTCACAGCTCTCGCGCACTCTCCGCGTCTCCTCTGCCTGGGCTCCCACTTTGGCGGCACTTAAGGAGCCCTTCAGCCCGCCGCTGCGCTGTGGGAGCCCCCTTGTGGGCTGGCCAAGGCCGGAGCCGGCTCCCTCAGCTTGCGAGGAGGTGTGGAGGGAGAGGCGCGGGCGGGAACCGGGGCTGTGCGCGCTGCTTGCGGGCCAGCGCGAGTTCCGGGTGGGCGGGGGCTCGGTGGACCCAGCACTCAGAGCGGCCAGCCGGCCCCACCAGCCCCGGGCAGTGAGGGGTTTAGCATCTGGGCCAGCAGCTGCTGTGCTCAATTTCTCGTCCGGCCTTAACTGCCTTCCCGCGGGGCAGGGCTCGGGACCTGCAGCCCGCCATGCCTGAGCCTTCCCCGCCTACGCGGGCTCCTGTGCAGCCCCAGCCTCCCCGACAAGCGCCGCCCCCTGCTCCACGGCGCCCAGTCCCGTCGACCACCCAAGGGCTGAGGAGTGTGGGCACGGCACAGGAGTGGCAGGCAGCTCCACCTGCAGCCCCAGTGCGGGATCCACTGGGTGAAGCCAGCTGGGTTCCTGAGTCTGCTGGGGACGTGGAGAGCCTTTATGTCTATCTAAGGGATTGTAAATACACCAATCGGCACTCTGTATCTAGCTAAAGGTTTGTAAACACACCAGTCGGCACCCTGTGTCTAGCTCAGGGTTTGTGAATACACCAATGGACACTCTGTATCTAACTACTCTGGTGGGACCTTGGAGAACCTTTATGTCTAGCTGAGGGATTGTAAATACACCAATCAGAGCTCTGTCAAAACAGACCACTGGGCTCTACCAATCAGCAGGATGTGGGTGGGGCCAGATAAGAGAATAAAAACAGGCTGCCCCAGCGAGCAGTGGCAACCCGCGTGGTTCCCTTCCACGCTGTAGAAGCTTTGTTCCTTCGCTCTTTGGGTACACACTGCCTTTATGAGTTGTAACACTCACCGCGAAGGTCTGCAGCTTCACTCTTGAAGCCAGCGAGACCACGGGAAGACCGAACAACTCCAGACGCGCCGCCTTAAGAGCTGTAACACTCACCGCAAAGTTCTGCAGCTTCACTTATGAGCCAGGGAGACCACGAACCCACCAGAAGGCGGAACCCATCCGAACATCAGCAGGAACAAACTCCGGACACGCCGCCTTTAAGAACTGTTTAACACTCACCGCGAGGGTCCGCGGCTTCATTCTTGAAGTCAGTGAGACCAAGAACCCACCAATTCCGGACACATCCTTATTGCCTTCATGTCTTTATGCCCGGAAGAGCATAACAGCTTGGGATATGCCACAGGTGCTCGAGGAGATAACACTCCCTTGAAGCAGTGGAGTCTAATCAAACAACTTGGCTCCTCCTGAAACCCTCTCCCACCTGTTTCAGTCCGGGTAAGTTAAAGATCTTAAGTAGTTTAGACACGCTTTTGCTCGAGGCAATTGACAGAAACCGCCACTGCTATACATCTTATTGAATGACTCACAAGTTTTCCTTTACTGATTAAAGCTTTTCCTCATCCCTTCTTACCTCTCCCATTTGCCCTAAGAACAAAGAGCTTGTAAACCAATAAATTGGGTGGAGGCTGAGAGCGCTGGGCCGTGAGCAAGCCTCCACTCCGGTCCCCTGGACCCGCCTTTTAAACTCTTATTCTGTTTCTAATTCCTTTGTCTCTGCTGGACTTGGGGTACCCGCCGGGTGGTGTGGGGCTGGTTTCCCAAACAAAAACAAAAAAGAAATTGTCTGACTGGCTACAGTTAGGTATTTGCCTTAACTGGGTATGGTGTGATGAGGCATTTGCTTTATTTGGGCATAGTCTGATCCTTGGCTACCTGTGATTGTCTGAAGTTCAGCTGTTTGTGTTTGGCTGAAAACCAGCTGTTTGTTACAAAACTATACTAATAAGCTTGGTTTTTCCTTCGCTCCTTCCCTCCTTCCTTCCCTGCCTCCCTCCTCCTCTCCTTTTTCCTGTACTTTTTCCTTTCCTTTTTTTTTTTTGACAAGACTGTTGCCCAGTCTGGAGTGCCCTGGCACAATTACAGCTCCCTGCACCCCTGAACTCCCAGGCTCCCACCTCAGCCTCCCCAGTAGCTGGGACTACAGGCATGCACCACTATACCTGGCTAGTTTTTGTATATTTGTAGAGATGTGGTTTCATTGTTTTGCCCAGGCTGATGTCAAACTCCTGGGCTCACGGCATCCACCTGCCTCCACCTCCAAAAATGTTGGGATTATACACAGAAGCCACTGCTCCAGGCCTTGGTTTGTTTTCTTAATAAGTTGTGTTACAGTTTGTTACATAGGAACTAAAAGTATGGAGATAGTCTGTCAATGACTCTCTGCTTTTTAAATTTTACAGTAGATTGTATAATTGTTTCTCCCCCCACCCCCACCCTTGGTAATAGAGTAGAAGTAATGGTCTTCTCACCTTTTTATATACTAAGCAGAAACTAAAAATGTAGGTGTATCTTCTTAAATTTCAGGATGTGGTTACTATTTCTGTCAGATATATTGAATCTTTACGGATTGCACTGGACTTGATTTTGAACACATCTTTTATAATTTTTTTAAACTGAAAGAGAGATAGAAGTTTCTATTAAATACTTTCCTTCTTGAGACTTTGAAATAGAAGTTATCCTGAATTTAAAGTGTCTCACGCGTCCCTGTGAAGAGACCACCAAACAGGCTTTGTGTGAGCAACAAGGCTGTTTATTTCACCTGGGTGCAGGCGGGCTGAGTCCAAAAAGCCAGTCAGCAAAAGGTGATGGGATTATCATTAGTTCTTACAGGTTTTGGGATAGGCGGTGGAGTTAGGAGCAATGTTTTGCGGGCAGGGGGTGGATCTCACAAAGTACCTTCTCAAGGGTGGGGAGAATTACAAAGAACCTTCTTAAGGGTGGGGGAGATTACAAAGTACATTGATCAGTTAGGGTGGGGCAGGAACAAATCACAATGGTGGAATGTCATCAGTTAAGGCTATTTTCACTTCTTTTGTGGATCTTCAGTTGCTGCAGGCCATCTGGATGTACACCTGCAGGTCACTGGGGATATGATGGCCTAGCTTGGGCTCAGAGGCCTGACATAAAAGTAAAAACAAATTTCAGAAGCTCTATTCTCTGAAGGAATAGGAATAATTACAAACTTTTTTTTAATAATAAATATAAATCGATCATAAAACAATAATTTTTTAAAAAATTAACTTTATTAAGGTAATTACCACAAAGGTTTTGATAGTGTAAACAAATATACATGAAAAATATGAAAACATCCTAAACAACAAACTTTTGGAGTTCTGAATCAGGAGAAGTTGATACATTGACCTCTTAAAGCTGTTTCTACTTTCTTTTTACATCAAAATTACCTGTATTTGGTAATGTCAATTAGTAATTTATGCTAACTTGTTAATTGTTAAAGATTGAGACCTTCTCTTGGGAATTCATTTTGTTTTCAAACTTTCCCCCAAATAATTAATATTTTAACAAACAACATTTTTGCTATGTTTTAATTTTTTTAAATATACAGTTTAAAACAAGCTTTGTTTATCTTTTCTCTAACTAGATCAATGGCTAATTATAAAATCAGTAATCAGAACAACACTTCTATCAGGCCTGATTATATAGCATTCTAGCTATAGAACATTATCTGAAGCATTCTAGTTTCAGAAGTCTTAATCACTATGCTATAGTGCCTCTTTGAAAGTTCGTTACATCATATAGATTAGTGGCATTCAATTATTTTTTAAATTTGTTTTTGTTTTGATTTGCTGTTGTTTTTAGCCGTGATGCCTTTCCTTAAATGAAAACCTAAGCAATCTAAATAAAATTATACAGATAAAAACTAGTGTAGCTCCTTTGTTGAAAGCAGAGGAGAGGCCCTGGCACTTGGGAACACATTTCTTGGCTCTTTCTTCTCTGAGGTTGCAGAGCTCATAAAGGGGCATGCCTCTGTGGGTCACATTTTTAAAATACCAATCCAGGTGAAAACTATTTTTTGAAAAAATATTGAAGGTATCTGGATAGATAAGCAAGCATTTCTTTATTTAGATATATATATTTAAAAACCATTGCAGTTTATAGCAAAGTATGTGCTTCAGTATCTTTTTCCAAACTTTGACAAGTTCATGAGGCATTATCTATTTCCAGCAGTTAATTCTCATTACTAGTGATTAACAATGATGATGGAAAAACTAAAGATGCCATTTTTTTTTTTTTTTTTTTTTTTTTTTGAGACGGAGTCTCTCCCTGTCACCCAGGCTGGAGTGCAGTGGCGCAATCTCTGCTCACTGCAAGCTCCGCCTCCTGGGTTCACGCCATTCTCCTGCCTCAGCCTCTCCGAGTAGCTGGGACTACAGGTGCCCGCCACCACGCCCGGCTGATTTTTTTGTATTTTTTAGTAGAGAGATGCCATTTTAATGACAGACATCTGAACGTAATGCTTGCCAACCTGCCCAGGAGAGTGAGGCTTTCAATCACATCTAAGATGCTCCTCTGGTTAAATTGTGCAGTTTATATTCCAGGACCAGTAAGAAAATAAACATATTGGATATTTAAGGAAAACAGGAACACAAACTAAAACTTAAGAAAACAATGAAATATACAGAAAGTGCTGCCATGTCTTCTAACACTGCTGGAATTGTGCCCGTTCTATTCCTACCTTGAGGAATCAACACTGAAAGATAAACAAAATTCTGCTGCTGGCAAATGTTCCAAAATGAACACAAACCAACCACATGCCCCCTCCTCCACCAGTGCCAACTCCACCTTTACCATAGATTTAAGAATTAACAGAATATATGGCACCATAATATTTCTGAGCTACATTGAAAAATGATAGCGATATAGTTTCCTTAAGCACTTCTCAGGTTTGTAGGAAATGTGTTGTTTAGTTGTGTGTTGGATCACATTAATATCGTTTTCCAGATCCATATTACATGAGCCTGCACCATGAGGTCAGCCTCGGCCTTGTGACTTTGGTCAGTAAGATGTGAGCAGAATTAAGTTGTGTCACTTCTGGGTAGAAGTTTCTAGAGTCTATCTATATATGTTCTTTTTTTTCCCTTCGCAGTTTCCAGCAATGTCAGAGATTGGTTGAGTCCGGAGTAAGAAAAAAAAAAAAACCATGCAGGATAATTGTGAAAAACATGAAAAAGAATGGGAAACAAGCACCTTATATTTTATGTCAATGAGATTTGAGAATTGTTTTTACTAAAGCATAAGCTAGCTCATTCACACTGGTATAGGAATAAGATATTATTATGCTGTTTTATGAACAAAGAAATTTCGGTTTTAAACAGTGGGCAAATAAGATTCTATCATTGACCACTAGAGGATACTGCTTCTCTTTAATCTAGAAGTTTTCAGTCTTTGTTGGCAAAGCTCCAGAGTTCTGTAGAGATGAAATGGAATGGAGGTGGAATGAGAAAGCTTCTGAAGTGGCAAAGTGGACCTCCAATCCATTTTGACCATTTCAGTTCCGCTTTAATCAGTCATCCTGTCCCCCAATCCATTGAGATTTTATGTAAGATGTTAATTAACCTAATTTGGCTTCTCTCAATTTCTTATGATGTGTCCTGTTCGTAAAAAGACTGTGTGATCAGAAAAGGAATAGTAAAGGGAGTGAGTATCTTTAGAAAAGTAAAAGTTTGAGAGCAAAGACGTTGTATGGTGTCTTCAGCCCTGGTCCTTAGGGCAGCCCTGCCCAGCAGATGCAGACTCCTCTGGTCACAAGTGCTAATTATTATCATCACCCAACTGTAGCTTCTTTGTGCTTTTCAAGAGAATGTTTCTCCAGAGAATATTTGTCTCACATAAGGAAAATGAGTGTTACACTTTCTTTTAGAGTTACATTTTTATTTATACATTAATGATTTCTCATTTGGTCATGTCAGTCTCCTATGAATTTGGCTAATGCGAGCCATTTCCAGTGAGGACACATTCCCTTAAGCACATGCAAATGTTACAAAAGGGATTCTGGAGTTTTGTAACCTTGTCTCAACCTGTGACCCTGTGAAGCCTTGCCTGGACTGGAGGCTAGATTCTTTACATAACAGGCATCATTGCTGTTTGCTGATCTATACCTTTTAACATAAGGCAGTGTTGTTTATTCTTTAGTTGTTAACATTTTCTCTACTTTTAGCACAGTAGAAAGCATTGAGAAATGCTGAGCTGAGAAACAAGCTCGGCTCTCACCAGAATATAAATTTCATTTGGAGTTTATCAGAGTTTAAGAGTATATATACTATACTCTTAAATCTTTCCTAGGATTCATATACTGAAAAATTAACACACACACACACACATATACAAATATATATGTCTGAGAAAGAGTTATGGTATCTTTGTGCCCTGAACAACTACTGGCACCTCTAAATGTTTCTAACCTTTCAAGAAGCATATTAGCATCAGGAACACTGTATGCCAACTTCAGAAATTTCAACCTTCCTAAGATTTTTTATTTAAAAGTATTATTTGAAATACTGTGTTATTATTTCCTGAAGCACTATACTAAAACAAATCATAATTTTAACACAATGATTCAAAACTAGCAAAAAAAACCTCATAATGTCTCCAGGCTGAAAATCACAGCTAAGCCTCATATTGTGCTTCTCAAAAATTAAAATAACACATTTGAAAAACTTTGTATAGAGCAACCTGAACAAATGACAATTGAAGTTCATAACACAGAATAAAAAAAAGTCCCGATTTTTTCAATGATACTTTATTTTCATTCATTTAAATTGATTTTGAGACTAAGACATTTTTTACTGCAGTGTCTAGGAAGAGTAGAAAATTTGATAAATTTGTATTGAAACTGATTTGGGGTTTTGGGGTCTTCATTCTCAAATTAGATGTTCTTTTTTTCTCAATAGCTCTAAAGTTGGAGAGACCTTTGAGATGGTATTGTTTTAAATTTTCCTCTAGCTGGGCATATTTTGTTAAAGATATTAATGTTCTTAACTGATCGATGAGTATGTTGGATTTTATCTAAAAATCCAAAAAAAATACAATAGTAATATCACTTTTCCAAGTATTTCCTGGACATCTGACTTTTTATCCTCTTCTTTTTTATTTTTTTCTAATTTTCTGTTACCTGATGAAAAGATTTTTTTATTGGTTCATATAGTCATTTACGATACTTTGGTCCAATTCTCCAAATTTTCTAAAAGTTTCAGTTATTAACAATTTGATTGTAATCTTTTATATTCACTTCATTTTTATAATGTGTTATGATTATAATAGTGGAAGGAATCTTAGCATGACTGACTCCATTTTTCCTCTGACTCCCTGCCTCCTGTGGTCATAACCTTTACGTTAAAAGCGTCTGCTTAGCTTTGCTTGTAGACCAGCTAATTATAGGAGGAATTTAGGTTGTAGTTCAACTTTAAGAGAAAAAAAATGAAAACGGTTCCCTTATCAAAACTAACTCACAAGGAGATAAGCAAGTACACATACAAGTAATGGTATTTTGGTGAAGATTTAGGGGAACATTGTGACCTGAGCTACTTCATCTGAACAGAGGTCAGCTGACCAAGCACAAAGAAGTTTCACAACCTACTGGGACCCTTGCCGATGCCCAGATGTCTGAGGTTGTCAGTCACCTGTTGACCTCAATCCCCTTTCTTCCCCCTTCCCTTAAAATAAAAATGAGCCTAGAGTTCGTGCTAACTGAAGATGATTCTTTGGAACAGAAGTTCATCTTTTTAGTTTGCTGGACCTCTGAATGAAGTCACTTTCCTTGCCTCATTGCCTTGTTTCTGTATTTATTGGCAGTCATGCAGGAAGTGGTACAAGCTTGAACTTACTTACATGATCAAACAAGCTGAAATATATGCCCCCAAATTAGAATACACACACACACATCCCACCTTTGACATTTCCTAAGAGACAATCCTCTAAGGAAAATAAAAGTTATTAGCTAATATACCTAAATCTTTCTTTATAACCAGGATATGTTCTATTTCTCCATTGTCTTGAATTAATGCATATTTCTGTTTTAAGTCATTCGGCTATTCATACTTTGATTTGTGGATTCAGATATTCTCCTTTTTCTGCTGTTGAGTCTTCAATTGACTTTAATTCTATTACTTACACCTCAGCAAGAAAAATAGATTCTTTTCTGGTTGAAGGATAGGATTAACCTTTCATACAAAATATGATACTTTTCAGTGGGATTCTCCAAGAAATGAATTAGAAACAGAACTAGCTCTTCACACAACTGCCTGATGAGAATTGTAGTCTGTAATGTGATATACTGTATTCCTTTACCTTCAAAAGAGAACATGAATGATTGCATTTGCAAGTCAATGAAGAGAATGACATGTGAAATTCTTTGTTATTAATGTTCTGCTAGATAGTCATTTACCTTAAAGGAGAAAATTTTAGGAAAATTGAAACAGTAAAAATGCAACTCAGAAGAATGGTGATTTCATCCAGAAATTGTTCCAGAATATATTAGACGACTACAGGGATATGTTAAAAATGGTCTGCTTCACCTGATACAGAGAAAATCCAAATAGTCCAAGCCATGTATAACAAAGTATTTCTCCTTGGATATAAAATAACCTTTTGATTTTACCACACTGTCTTTTGTAGCTTTAATGTTTAGTTATAGTTATCCACATCTAACAAGCATAAATAAGCATGAACTTGTCATAGAACTTCCTCTAGTTCTTTCATAACCAGGGGTGCAGTAGTTGATTCCAAAGTATCTTATTCAGAAGAATTATAGAGGTGGATAATGTCCTGTATTTGGGTGGCAGAGAAAGAAATGTTTCCACCTCAAAACATTCCAAAAGCATTATATAAGATGTCTGCAAATATATATACTTGTACCCCTAGATGTTGGTTCTTAATATAAATTTTAACAGATCAAAATTCTGTATGATTTTATAATCTTTCAAGCCTTTAGATTTTTTTTTTTTATAGCTTCTCAGTGGAACTTGGAGTCTGATAAAAAGATTTATGTTGAATGCAAATATTGTCAATATATTTTAATAATATAAACTATCCTTTTTACAGATTTTGTCCTGTTCACATACAGTTATCACTACTAAAATTATTATTTCAAGCATGAAATGGATTAAAAAATGGCATCAGCAACTGTCATTTCTACAATGGTAAAATGTATAAGTCATTTCTGCTGGCAAGGCTGTTTACTTGGACTGACATTTGGCATAGGGGCAATCGGGGCATGTATAACATGTAGAATTTCTTGATGAACTAGGATTGAGGAAGGACTTTTTTTAAGAGATGTGGTCTTGCTCTGTTGCCCAGGCTGGAGTGTGGTGATTATAGCTCACTGTAACCTTGAACACCTCTTTTTAAACCGTCCTCCTGTCTCGGCCACCTGAGTTGCTAGGATTACAAGCATGAGCCAAAGCACCCAGTAGTAAAGATTTCTTATAAAGTTTCAAAAGGGAAACATAATTTGCAAAATATTAATTAAATATAATAAAATCAAGGAATTTTTATTGAAGTAAATCACAAAGTGAATAGGAAGAGAACACATGTAAGAATATTCACAATGTCTAAAAATGAAAATATCTAGAATATGTAAAGATTTCTGCAAATCAAAGAAGGGAGAGTTAAGAGTGAAACAGGTAAATGGTATAACTGGACAATTTATAAAAGGAAACATAATAAAAAGAATATATTTGTTTGAAATAATTAATGCTTAGACATGGAAATTTTTAAAAGAATGATATAGCCATATCCACTACACTGGCAAAAGTTAGTCAAAAAATTTGCTGGTAGATGTTGGTGATATGGCACTTTCATGCATTGCTGGCTGGAGGAAGCCCAGAAAACAGTCATTCTGTAAATCAATCTAGAAATATTCAAGCAAATTAAATGTAGACATAATGTATACTATAGAGGTAGTGGTATATTTCAAATAAATCCCTACAGTATTCCAAGTGGGATATTTATAAGCATGTTCATCGAACATTATTTGTGGTACCCGGATTTGGAGGTAATACAGCTTTCTGTCATTAGAGAGTGGTTTGACAAATATGATGGATGCATACCATGAACTATCATGAAATAATTAAAAGTGATAGACTAGATGCACATATAGTAACAGGGATGGGTTTCAAAACCAGATTCCTCCATGAAAAATGAGTGATATAGAAAAACAAACATGGGATTAAATGTATATCAATAAAATAGATGCATTTTGAAAGAACACAGATGTATAAAATATATACAAAATTAACACATAATGGTCTATTGGAATGCAAAACAAATTTAGTGTCATAAATGGGAATAAAAGAGAACAGATAAGACTGAATAGCAAAGGAGCCATAAACATTCCAACAGTGATATGTTAACATAAGTAAGCAACTAATAACAAAATAACTGAACAAGTATCAAAATCTGTAAAATAAAAATTTAACAATGTATGTCCATGCCCATACTTGCCAATTTTTTATCTATCTAACAATGTAATTTTATACATAAATCCTCCAATGTTGTTTTGTTCTAGGTATTTTATATTTTTAGTGCTATTGTGAATAGGATTTATCTCCATTATGTGTTCTAACCTGTCAAATAACACCATATAGAAAAATAATTTATTATTTATTTTAGGATTTTTAAATCAAAACCAACATTTATTAATCCTAAAACAGTTGATGTAATTTTCCTGGGTTTTGTGGGCAAAAAAGTATTTCTTCTGTAGAAAATTATTCTCATTTTCAATATTTATAGACTTATTTTCTTTTCTAACTGAATTGTTTTGAAATAACTGAGCTATTATGCATGAGCCAACAGCATCTTGTTGGCGGTTCTGATTTTTAGTATTTATAGTTTTGCTTTTCTTCATAGCTGAATTGTTGGATTATAACAGCTATTTTAAACAAATGTGGTAAATTCTTTCATCAATGTCTTGTCATCCATTGTCACTTTTATAAATGATTTTGACTTTAGATATGTGACATATTCATTGTCACATTGGGAAGTTTCCTTTTAATCATAACTTACAATGACCTTTCTTTGCTATTTGCATGATTTTCATAATAGTATTCTGATGTGATTAAAAACTTCTAACATACATATAAATTACACATTTTTAATAGAAAAAGTTCCAACAATTATTGTGATTGTAAAAGTGGACTACTATATACTATGCTCCTAATCATGTGTAGGATTTGTAGGTTTAAGTTGAGCAGAGGTGATAGGGTGTTTATTAGTTTTCTCTTGCTTTGTAACAAATTACATAAAACATATTAAAATAGCACACATTTATTATCCCACATTTTCTATAGGTTAGAAGTTCAAGCATGGCATGGCTGGATTCTCTGCTCAGAGACTCATGATGGGACTGAAATCAAGGTGTGTTGGTGGGGAAAATGAAAACTTGGAATCTTCTTCCAAGGTCTTGTTGAAAGAATTAATTTCTATGCAGTTGGAGAATTGAGGTTCCCATTTTCTTTGAACTGTTGTTCAGAGACCACTTTCAGCAACTAGAGGCTGCCACAGCTCTTGGCTATGTGGCTTTATGGGCGTGAGACCTCCGTAGTCAGTCTGACTCCATACTCTGAAGGGACTCTATGCTTGGTTTAATGCTCTGTTCTTATCATGAAATTATTTGATCTTTAAACTTGTGTTTTTTATTTGAAGCCTGATGGAATAATGGGGCATGTGCTGAGAGCTTGGAACCTCAACTCATGTCCATTTCCTCTCCCTGTCATCACTTTCTTCCCAGCAGGGGCCTAGGTACTCATGAAATGGATAAAGTGGAGGTTGTACACACATGGCACTGAAGTGTTTCAGTAGTGGATGGCAATAGCCATCCTCATCTGAGTAGACAGCACCAGACAGCACCCAGCTTTGTCAGGTAGGCATCCAGCTCAAGACAGTGTCCTTGCGAAAGAGAACCTCCAACTTCTGTCCCACCCTCAATTCAGTATCTACCATGTCTTGCAGCAAAGGTTAAAAGACCCTTAGGGGATGCCTCTGCTATGGATTGGAACCATGCACCTGTAGCAAAAGAGAGATGATAGACTTGGCTTTCCTAGACTCCCATCTCCAGTTAGGTTGCATCAAACCCACCCAGAGGCTGGCAGGAGGTGGCATCCTTTAGCTGTCAGGCCCGGTGCTTGCCATTCATCAAGGGTGGCACTCTTAGGAGCCTTTGTGAGTTTATACTTGTCCCATGAGTATCCCTGCTGCCTTAGAGTGCATACCCTTGGGTTGGCTCCTGGTCTGGAAGGGCCCTTTCTTTCTTGTTCAAACCTTTGAATCTGGCTTACATCTTTTTTCTTCAGGCCTGCTAGAGGCACTGTCAGGGACAAGCTAAAAATATGAATTGTGCAATTTTTGTGATTCTGCAAATTTAGATGCTCTAATATTTGTATTTAAAAGTGACATCACATGATATAAACATAAATGGTAGCCTGCATGCAAATAATTTACAATTTAAATTTTTTCTTTCTTAGAAAGATAAATAAAAAGCATCATGGCAATTTGAAAGGGAAACCACAGGAAGAAAATAATATATATTTTAATTTTAACAGGGCTCTTTTTCCTGTTTTTAAAATAAGAAGCCCTCATTTTGAACATGGGCACCCATAATTTATGGAGATACACAAATTATGAAGTGGGCCCTGTACCCACATCCTCATGATACCTACTTTGTAGACAATCTACTTTTTGTTTTATGATTTTTAGAGTTAAGTGCTTTGTAGGAGTATGTTTTTAGTCTAAAATAGATAGGTATATGATTTGGTATTCAATTGGCTATATGTAGCAGGCCACTGATACGGTTTGGATGTTTTTTCCTCTCCAAATCTCATGTGGAAATGTGACCTCCAATGTTGCAGGTGGGCCTCGTGGGGTGGGAGGTGTTTGCCTCATGGGGGCAGATCCCTCATGAATAGCTTGGTGCTGTCATTGCATTGAGTGAGTTCTCACTCTGTGAGACAGCATAAGATCTGGTTGTTTAAAAGGCCTGATACCTCCTTCCTCTTTCTCTTGCTGCCCTATGCTGGCTGCCCTTTTGCCTTCTGTCATAACTGTAAGTTTCCTAAGGCCCTCACCCAAAGCAGATGCTGACACTATGCTTCTTGTACAGCCTGTGAAACCACTTTTCTTTATAAATTGCCAAGCTTCAAGTATTCCTTGGTAGCAATGCAAAATGGACTAACAAAAATAAATTTAGAAGTGCTTAAAAATGGAGGTTTCATTTTCTTATATTTAACACAGTTTTTCAGGCTGACAGGTCTAGGAGGTATTCAAGAATTCCATCATATTAAGGCTCACAGTCAGTCTCCATGTTTCTTTTTATCACTTAATCACTGTCACCAGCATCCAGTCATTCTCAAACAATGCACAAACCTGAAGCAAAGGGAGAATTATCTTCACACTTTATCAACACACTTCTGCAGGGCCATAGGCCGGGATTGTATCTATGCTCAAATATAATTAAGGCTGAGAAAGTACCTTGCATTTTCAGCTCCTATTATTACTAGAGGTAAGTGCTGATAGTCAAAAAAAAAAAAAAAAATATTGGGGAGATATGGGGAAGAGGTGTAGAGTAGACAAAAGGCACCGTGAAGTGATGTATGTAACTTGGCTCAGTGGCAGCTCAGCAGATCTGAAGGGCAAGGGGTTTGGGAACTGGACCCAAGGCCTACTATATGAAGTGTCTTTTGGTTTCACTCTCCTGTCTTCCTTTTTTTGTCTCTTAACATGCCTTCTTAATTTGTATTTTTCTCTCAGAAAAACCTTTGCATGACGGTTAAGAAAGCCACAAACAACCTTTTTTTGCTCTCTAAATATAGTTAAAATTGTTTTTCTATGGACTTCCAAATAAAAATTCCATAGAAGTCCTTTAACTGTCTCTGATGGTGTGACGTTTGCATGACTTGCAGCATTCATTATTGCCAGGTAGTTGGATATTATGACCGACTAGGCCTGAGTTACACTCTTATCACTGGGTAAATGGAGGATAGTGGTTTGGGGTGGAGAAATAAAGGACTGGAATTGAAAACTTTATCATAGGTATTGACATGAGTGAGAATATTTTCTCAAAAAGATTTTTTTTCTAATACACTATCAATTCTATTTTGTGAGTTTGAACAGTTAGATATTTTAGCATTAGATTTCTAGATTCATCACATTCTCTTGCTCTCAATCAGAATTTTGTTTTTCTTCAGTTTTATCTGTTACAGTTATTGTACATATCAGCTTATTTCTCAGAGTTGTTTAAAAAATATTGGGGGGAACACAATACAGATGTATAACAGTACTATATTCAGCTATCTTTTAAAATATTTTATAATCCATATTCTTTTCATGTTATCTTGAGTGTTTTATGTTTCAGACTGCTTTCACTAGCCCTGTAATGGTGTTTTTGATTTTTGTATTTACTTTTATGAAAATGAAGAAAGTCCCAATCCTCACAGATTTGTTTTACTATGCTCATCTCTGCATGATAGCTTTTAAAATCTACTTGAGATTAAAGCCATTATGAGAAGCCAAGGAAAGTAGTACCCACATGGGGAGAGTGGAAGAGGAACCATGGTGGGAAGACGTTAGCTGACGTTAGAACTTGAGCAGGATGAAGCAAGCCTATTAGTAGGCGGGCTAATGAATGCATAGTCAGGTGGGAGACCATGTTTGGAGATAGCTTGGCAGGAGGGTTGGAACCAAAGTAGGTATGCTTGAAGTGGAGTGGGAAGCAGAGAGGTAGACACAGGGGAGAGGAGATTGCTTATATACCATGGGATTGACTTTAAAAAAAGTAACTATATTTAAAATAATGGGAGTCAAGTTTTTCACTTTCAGAAAATGGAATTTAAAATATAGAAATGTAAAAAGCTACTATGAACACTGATTTTAATGTAAATATAAATGTATAGATATTTATATAGATACTATTATCACTGAAAGCATCTCTTTAAAAGTCATCTGACCAATGACTCCTTTCCTGATCACTGTCTAAAATAACAAACTTCTCTTGTACCAGTTCACTTTTCTTTATGATTTTCATTATTGGAAGAAGAGGTTTCAAGGAACAGAGAATATCAGTTTCAATATTCTTGAGTAGGGAGCATGCTTGTCCTGTTTGGGTGAAGCCAAGAGGCCAGTGTTCTAGAACAAGGTGACAGAGAGAAGGGAAAGGGGAGAGAGTAGATGAGGTCATGGAGGGCCTTTTGGGTCATGGGGAGGGTTTCTTACTTTTAGTCTATGTGAACTAGTAAGTCATAGAAGAGCTTTGGCCAGAATTGTGATGTGACCTGACTTACATTTTAAGGGATCACTTCTGTTGCTATTCAGAAAAGAACCTAGTCATGGCAGAAAAGGAAGCAAGAAAGCCAGTCTAAGGGTAAAGATGATGGTGGCTTGGGCGATGTTGGTAGTGGTGAAATTATTGACAGTTTAGCCAACATTTTTTGACTGACTAGTTGTGGATTCTATAAGAAAATAATGAGACATAATATCAATTTTTTGGCTGGAACTACTTGTGAGAGTTTTGGTACCACTCACGGAATTGGAGCGTTTTAATAGAATACGAGGTTTAGAGGCAGAGATCTTAGGTTCTTAGTATACTTGTTTTAAGATACTTAGTGGACATCCAAGTGCAGATGACAAATAGGCATTCTGGAATTTTTGGAAAAAGTAGAGCTCCGAAATTGAGAGCCATTTTTAAAGAATGTATTTAAAGGTTTTGTAAGTTCACTTACAGGTTAATGTCAAATATATAAGAGAAGTTGTTCTCAGACTGAGCCCTAAGGTACATCCACAGTTAGAGGGTGAGGCGATGAAAAGAGATGAGCAAATGACCTCGAGAAGAAGGGAACATGAGGAAGCAGGAAAAAATTAGAGACAATAGTATTTTGCTACATAGAGAAAAGTGTTTCAAGAAAGAGAGGCTAATGAATTAAATCAAGTGGTACTGAAAATGCCAGTAAAATAAGGATTTGGAAAAATCCAAAAATCCATTTCCAAAAAATGGAATTTGGAACTCAGATAATAATGCTTTTGACGTTTACTCAATTTCAGAAAAAAAGCCTAATCGATTCAATAGAATAAACAGTTTCAAGAGAGAACAAAAGGGAAGAGAATGAAATGGTATCTATTTAAAGGAAACTGATTTCAAAGAGTAGTAGCAAAAGGGAGCTTCAAATAGTGGAGCAAGATTCAAGCAGAATCATTCCTTGCACAAAAGTAGGAGTGGATTCTAGAACAAAGTATGGTTAGTTGTTTCATAGTAACAGGAAGGAGGTCATGGCATATAGCCACAGATAGCAGTACATGGGCAAATTCTGTCAATGAGAATATGTGGAAGTTTCCCACTGACATATATATACACACACACACACACACATATATACACACACATATATGTGTGTGTATATATGTGTGTATATGTGTGTACATATATATGTGTATATATACGTATGTGTGTACATATATGTGTGTACATATATGTGTATATATGTACATATATGTGTGTGTATATATACACACATATATATAAAAAGGAAATAGATATATAAAACAGGAAATATATATAAAACAGGAAATATATAAAACACGAAATATATATAAAACAGGAAATATATATAATATATATATTATATATATAAGATAGGAAATAAAGTAGGAAATGTCATCAGGTGAGGTTAAGTGGTCTGGGGAATTAGAGTTTTAAGCAAAGAATAGAAAGGATTTATCTTGAATAGTAGAAGAATCCTTTGATAGTGAAATGCAGTAAGATAAGAATCACTGAGACCCACTTGCAGGTGAGGTCATAAAAATACAATGAGACCATTTGATGTGTCTGTAAGTTTACATGCCTGTGTAGCGTGTGTGGAGAGTTTCGAAAACTTTTGGTTTTGTTGTTATTTTTGTTGCTAGCCAGGTATATCAGCTTCCTAGGGCTGCCCATAATAAATGACCATAAACTAGGTGACTTATAACCACAGCAATATATTTTCTCACAGTTGTGGAAGCTACGAAACTGAAATCAAGGTGTTGACAACAATATACTCTCTGTGAAGGCTCTGGGAGATGATCTTTCCTTACCTCTTCCTAATTTCTCATGGTTTCACACTCCTTAGATTATCAGTTCATCACTTCAATCTCAGCTTCCATTGTTACATGGCAGTCTCCTTTTGTATTTCTGTGACTTCCCTTTGCCTTCTTATAAGGATACTAGTCACTGGATTAGAACTGACCCAAATACAGTATTATTTCCTCTTAGCTAAACAAATTACATTTGCAAATACCCTATTTCCCAATAAGGTCACATACTTAAGGCCTGGGTGGCCATGAATTTTTAGAGACAACATTCATCCTAATTCACAGGTGAGAATGATCATGGAAAAAAAAATGGCAAAGGGGCCGAGAGTATTCAAGACAGTGATTAACAATAATCAGTGGAATCTAAGCTGTACCTAACAAAGTGAAGATAAGAAGCTGGTGATAGTGAAAAGTTAGTAGGGTCATTAACCAAAAGTTTTCATGACGCCAAATAAAGGTTGTAATAAAATAAATTATTGGAGCAAGCACAGAAGCTCATGCCTATAATCCCGGCACATTGGGAGGCTGAGGTGGGAGGATGACTTGAGCCCAGGTGTTCAAGTTCAGCCTGGACAACATAATGGAACCTCACATCTACAAAAATTAAAAAAAAAAATAGCCGGACATGGTGACATGCACTTATAGTACCAGCTACTTGAAAGGCTGGAGTGGGAGGATCCCTTGAGAATGGAAGTTAGAAGATGTAGTGAGCAATGACTTTGCCACAGCACTTGGCCTGGGTGACAGAGTGAGAGCCTATCTCAAAAATAAATAGACAAATAAATTATTGGAATAATGATACTAGAAGGACTGCAAAAACTTGCATGTGGCCAGTGAATGGAGAGTTTGAAACTGATATCGTGGGGGTAAAAATATTGGCAATAACAGTCTAGAATATGAAACAGAGGGCAAAATCCATGGAAGGAAGAAAATATTATTATAAATGAGGTTATTTGATAGTTATATATATAGAGAGAAATCACCAATAACTATATATATATAAAATAAAATATATATTTATTTATTTATTTTTTCCTTTGGTAAGGCGTCTCCTGTTTGGTCAAAAGCATTTCTTTGGAGACGAGGGAAATTGTCCGTAGTTAGCAGTCAATACTGATAGCAGCTGGGATGTGTGTATACATATCAGGTAATGAGGATCTGGGGTGAAAACTAACAGCATTCCTTAAAGGTATAGAATGATATATCCTAAATGTATTTGCTGCACAAAACCTGCGAATTTTTTGGAGATGGTCGTTCAGTGATCTGCAAGGGAACTAAAGAGTGGGGAGGTCATCGAGCAGCCGATAGATCATACAGTTCATGAAGTATGAGGAATGAATAGCCACAGCTTGAATAGAAAGAGTGCTGAAAAGGATCATATTCTTAGGGAAGAGCTGGGTTCTGTTAAATGAAGAAGGCTGAAGTATGAGTGGAGGATAAGGGAATAAGGGTGTTTATGATAGATAGCGTATTCCAGAAAGTACAGCGGTAGAGTCTGTAATGTGGAGGAAGAGAGAGGGTAGCATAGAAAACTGTTCTAGCCTGTGTGAAATTAGGAAATATTTGGGGAAGCAGAGTCCAGCTGAAGAGCAATAACCCAAGATTCTTGGTATTCTTGTGATGACTGAAATAAATCGATACACAAAGGAATTAAAACTGATGTTCTGTTAGGGGAAGAAAGAAAGTTCAGTTCTAATGATAATGTATTTCATAAGACTGGGTATTTGAATATTTTGTATTGCAAAAAGTAGTGTTGTGTGTGTGTGTGTGTGTGAGTGTGTGTGCATGCGCATATGTGTGTGTGCATGTGTGTAGATATCTAGGGGCTTTGTTTTAATTGCCATTACAGCTGGAAGGTTTGGGTAGAGCCGGTCTTATTTGGAGCTACAGAAATACTCTAGACTCCTTACAAGGTTGTCAAGTTTCTGGTGTTTTTGTTCTGATCCTTTCTTGTGTTGGTTAATTCAGTAGTCTTCCACGTTAGTACTTGGCCCTAGATTGCCATCTTAACTGGAAGTTAGATATTAAGGTTGCAATAACTTAGATGGATACTTTGAGATAGACCTGCTGAATATGAGTGAACAGAAAAAAAGTACACATCAATATTTTAAGTGGTTTTTAAAGATTATATATTCAGTCTCGTGGACATTAGATAATGATCTATTCTTTTCAGTTCAGCTACATTTATTTTATATCTTGCTGATTTTAAAAGTGGAGCAGTATCATACTGTCCGCATTTAGCCACACTCAAGGTTAAGATCAGAATTCTCCACAAGACTGTCCTCTCTTAAGACACAACTGCAAGTTCCAAAGCCACCATCAGTTCAGACCTGCTGATTACAAACTTGAAAGCCCTCATGTACTTCCTCAGATTTGATAATTTGCCCAAATGACTGATAGAACTCAGGAAAGCACTATACTTAATTATTATTGTTTTAATACAGCAAAATAATACAAATCAGAACTAGCTGAAGGAATTTATGCACAGGGAGAGGTCTGAGAGGATTCCAAACTGGAGGCTTCTGGTGAGGTCATCAGGGATGTATTACCTCCCGGGCAGAGAAACGTGACAATACTCAGAAAGTACCAGCCACCAGGGAGGCTCTTTACACAGATATGATTGAATAATTCTCTGTATGGCTGAACTTAATCAGTATCCCCCCTCCCATCTCTGGAGGTGGAATTCATATTATCAGGCCCAAGACACTAACGCTTTAATTACTACACAGCCATAAAAAAGAAAATTTATGTCGTTTGCAGTAACATGGATGCAGCCAGAGGCCATTATCCCAAGAAAATTAATGCTTGAAGAGAAAACCAAATACCCCATAGTCTCATTTATAACTGGGAGCTAAATATTGGGTACTGCTGGACATAAATATGGCAATAATACATACTTGGGACTACTAGAAGGGGTAGGGAGGGGAGGAAGAGTTAAAAAACTAACTCTTGAGTTCTAGGCTATCTTAATGACAGGATTATTCATATCCCAAACCTCAGCATCGTGCAACATACCCATGTAATAAACTTCCACCAGTACCCCCGAAATCTAAAATAAAAGCTGAAATTATTTCTAAAAATTATTATAGCCGTTTTCAAGTTGTTATTGTTTTATTTTATGCTATATTTGTATGTTACATATTTGTATATATGTATATACATTATATTTGTTTGTAACTATGTAAGTTTTAATTGCATTATGTATAAGTTGTTGCCTTATTTCAAGTTATTGTGGTAGAAATTTTGGCAGATTTTTTTCTGGCTATAGATGATTAGGCAAGTGATCATGACTTAAGAAGTCTATTGATAGAAGTTCTCATCACATAAAAGGAAAGAGAAAGTACGATAAATTATCAAACACTAGTGCTAAGTTGAGTATACCTATTTCACAGAATTCAAATTTAGTTTTATATATATGTGTGTGTGTATATATGTATATATATATGTATATGTATATATATGTATGTGTGTATATATATACACACACACACACACACACACTGCTGATTATGTTTGGTGTTGGGGTAGGAATTTGTGAATGTTGTCAGAAAATAAGAATTGTGTTGCTTCTCTTCTCTGATTAGTATGTCCCTAGAAAAGAGAACGATTATTTTAAAATATTAGATTGCATCAGCTCTGCTCAGTAATTTATTAACTCAGAGAAAATAAGTGGTTAAAGTATTATTTTATTCAATGGACCAGTTTATTGAATTAACAGTTAATCCATTTAAGTCAACATCCCTCTGATATATGTAAACATCAAGTATAAACAATTTAAAGCAATTTAATATAGCTCTCGTCAAGTTACAGCCTTGTAAGCATCAGTAAGCATCAAGAAAATATATTTTCTAGTTTTAAACTACAGCAAAATATGTACATGGACATGAGGGGGCATATGTAAAATGAGATATCTCAAGGTTTCTCTTTTTCAAATTAATGCTTAAATTCCTTAGATTATGCTCACAGAAACAGAAAATTCTGTTTCTACTCATTTTCCTTATACTGAATAATCTTATGTTAAAAGATTTGTACCATCTTATTTCTGAAAGATTTACTGTTAAGATAATATGTGCCAAACACTAGGCTGGGTACTGGGGATAAGAGATGAATAAGTATGTAGTAAAGAAATAGCTTTACTCAATGAGAGATGGAGCCTTTGCTCCAGCACCTGTAAGGTAACCTGTAAACCTGAGTGTTCGGAATTTCCTCAACGATGGGTGTGCCTCTGTGTTGTTGATGGGCCCCTTTGACCACACTTGATAGTTTATGCTAAGAGGTGACTCATGGTCTATGCCAAAACAGTGTATGCTAATAAGATGGTTCAGGATGGAAGCTGGCCATGCCAGCAATTGCTTTTGAGGACTTAGTCATAAATTCTTTCCCAAGGCCGATGTCCAGAATGATGTTTCTTAGATTTTCTTTTAGAATTCTTATAGTTTGAGGTCTTACTTTTAAGTCTTTAATCCATCTTAAATTAATTTTTGTATTTGGTGAAAGGTAAAGGTGTGGTTTTATTCTCTGCATATGGCTAGCCAGCTTTCCAAGCACCATTTGTTGAATAGGGAGTCCTTTCCCCATTGGTTGTTTTTGTCAACTTTGTCAAAGATCAGATGATTGTAGGTATGCGGCTTTATTTCTGGGCTCTCTTTCTGTTCCATTGGTCTATCTGTCTGTTTTTGTATCCGTACCATCCTGCTTTGGTTATAGCCTTAAAGTACAGTTTAAGGTCAGGTAATGTGATGCCTCTGGCTTTGTTCTTTTTGCTTAGGATTGTTTTGGCTCTTGGGGCTCTTTTTTGGTCCCATGTGAATTTTAGAATAGTTTTCTTTTTTCTAATTCTGTGGAAAACAACACTGATAGTTTGATAGGAATAACATTGGATCTGTAGATTGCTTTGGGCATTATGGCCATTTTAGTGATACTGATTCTTCCAATTCATGAGCATGGAGTATTTTTCCATTTGTTTGTCTCATCTGATTTCTTTCAGCCAAGGTTTGTAGTACTCCTTGTAGAGATCTTTTACATCCCTGGTTAAATGCATTCCTAGGGTGTGTGTGTGTGTGTGTGTGTGTGTGTGTATCTGTTGCAAATGGGATTCCATTCTCGATTTGACTCTCAGCTTGAACGTCATTGGCATATAGAGATGCTACTGATTTTTGTAGACAAATTAGTTAATTATAATTATAGACAGAATAAAATCCTTTTTATTATAAAACATGTCCTTTCTCACTGTAACAATGTCACAAATATATAAAGCCAAATCTTATAATCTCAGTCATGAATATGTAATAATCTTAAGTAAACATTTTATTAATATTAAATTAGTTCAGAAAAGTGTACCTCTAATAAAAGTAAAACTCAGTGGCTATTCACAAACTGAACATACCTGTTTAACCACCTCCCAAATACAAAAAGAATACTAACCTCCCTGAAGCCCTCTAGTAGCCTTATCCAGTCACTATTTTCTCCCAACCCAGCAAAGGTATCCACCATCCTGACTCCTAATGAAAAGTGTATTTTGTAGCATAATTCTTAAATGCATCTCTATTCAGTAAAAAATCTATTATTAGTTCTCCCCAGTAATAGCACACCATTTGGGTTTTGAATCATAATAATGTTTATAGACTGGTGACCCAAGGTTCAAAATTTACCATAAAAATATGATTTAATTTTTAGCTATCACATCTGCATACTCACACCTTAACTTTACTCTGTGGTTTGCTCTTGGGCCCATCCACCCTCTAGTCTATATGTATCAATTTTTCTATATTCAGCATGATGTGAACATTTTCAGTAAATAACTAGGAAGCAAATAGACAGAAATAAGTCGTGAGTTTTTCAGTGGATTTAAGGATATGCAATACTATACACTAAGGTGAACAGAAACCAAACAGATAGTTGTGGGGGAAAAATATCAGATACTATGTAGATGAAGAAAGTTTCCATCTCTGAAGATCAGTAGAACACAATTAAACTTGATGCTGTCAATATTCATTCACAATACATTATTGAAAGTGAAAGTGAATATTTGTGTTATTTAGCCAAACTAATACCTGATAAATAAATCTTGTTAATAATGTCAACAAATAATTATCGCTCAACTGTGTGTACAATCACAGTGACTGAAATCCATTACATTTTAAGGCATTTAATTTTAGGACAATATCAATTAAATGACTGCTGTTTTTCTTGCTGTACACAAATTTTGTCCTTTTTTTCACCTATATCTGATATTTTGGTTTTGGTTTGGGGGCTTCAAGCAAAATATATAAAATTTCTTTTCCATATGGCCACACTAAAAGTAATGAAATTGATGGAAGATGTCATTAACTTCAAATTTCATTTTATTCAAAACAACTGTCTGTAGTTCCATTGATTGCCCTTCACTGATCTTGTTTAATTTCCTTTCCCATGTTTACCCCAATTAATCAATATAGTATTAACTTTGTTCTCATTCTTTTTATATTTTTATTTTTAATTGATGAATTATAATTGTATATATGTATATGGTACTTTGATATATGTATACATTGTGTAATGATTAAATTTAGCTTACATCTATCACCTCACAAACCTGTTATTTTTTGTGGTAAGAACATTTGAAATTTACTCTTGTAGCAATTTTAAAAATATGAGGCTTTATTATTAACTATAGTTATCATCCTGTGCAATAGATCTCAAAAACTTATTCCTCTTGTGTAACTAAAACCTTGTATGACCTCGTAATCTAAATTACAGTAGCCAATGAAATCATTCATGACTATGCTTAATCATTAATGCCTTTCAAGTTTCATAAAATGTAAATGTTTTCAATGGCTTTATTATGCCACTAAGAAATTGCATATCATGTGACCTCATCACATAAGCCAGCTTATTAAATTTATTAGTGTAGGTAAGACATACTGATTTTTAAAATATCTGCGTAACCAGTCTTTTCTGTCTGAAACTGTTTTGGAATAAATATATGCTGAAAAAAGGATTAAATTCTTATCTTTTCTAATGTGAGAAAAAACGAGATTTATCCATAAAAATACTTATTTTAATTATAAAGGGTAGAGCCCAGATTTTACATTTGATTGCATACATTTAAATGCATTATGTAATTTACAGTCATAAATATTGTTCGTTTCATTAAAGAGTTTTATTAAATAATTATTTAGTGGATTTCTGCTATGTATTGGACTTTGTTCTAGGTGCTTAGGATATAGCAGTAAACAAAACAAACATTTCTGCCCTTCTATAGCTTATAAACCAATGCTTATAGCAATTACAGACTTCTCAGGCTCACATAAATGCAAGGGGCAGAATTAGGAAAATTCTAATATAATGAGGCTCTAACCAGACAATAATAAATAATAGTGGAAACATATTTTATGTGTTTCTTGGACAAGCACAAAAAATCACAGACTTGAAGGACATTTTCCCTTGATTATAATAATCAGGAATCCTCTATTTTTCTTGCTCTGTCATGAATGTAAAATGCTAAATTGTGCAAACTTTTAACCATTCTGTATCATTTTTTTCCTTCATAAAATGATGAAACAGTGTAAACACTGAGGTGAATATATGTGGCTTTGACTAAAGGCGGGAATCACTATGAATGTCTTTCAAAGAACAATTACTTAGTCGAAGTAGTGCCATTGTAGATCCTATTTATTTGATAACTCTATAAAGATTCAATTATGCTATATCTGTGGAAATGTCCTTCAAATAGTATTAATTAAACACATAATTTTGCTGAAGTTGCAAGACTGGAAACATTGTTTTCTATTTGCTAATTTGATTTTCCAGAAGTTTGATGCTTTCCTAGCTAAAAGGAAAAATAATTAAAGGGCAAAAATAGAATGTATTTTGTACCAAAGATTTAGTGACGTAAATTTAAAGGAGGCTTAATAAAATCTTTAGTAAACTATATGATTTCTAACAATTACTTTGAAATTTTCTTTTTAAAAATTATTTGCTCTGTACACATAAAAGTTTCTGCTATAAAGACACATGCACACGTATGTTTATTGCAGCACTATTCACAATAGCAAAGACTTGGAACCAACCCAAATGTCCAACAACGATAGACTGGATTAAGAAAATGTGGAACATATGCACCATGGAATACTATGCAGCCATAAAAAAGTTCATGCCCTTTGTAGGGACATGGATGAAACTGGAAATCATCATTCTCAGTAAACTATCGCAAGGACAAAAGACCAAACACCGCATGGGAATATCACACTCCGGGGACTGTTGTGGGGTTGGGGGAGTGGGGAGGGTTAGCATTAGGAGATACACCTAATGCTAAATGACGAGTTAATGGGTGCAGCACACCAACATGGCACATGGATACATATGTAACAAACATTCACATTGTGCACATGTACCCTAAAACTGAAAGTACAATAATAATAATAAAAAAAAAGTTTATTTCTCCTTAAGGTCTTTTGCAGAGATTGCTCTCTTGCAGGGATGCTGCTCCCCATTCTTTAAATGAGGACTCATTTTAAATGTCATTTCCTCAGTGTGACCCCCCAGACCCCAAGGTCATACAATCTAACATAGCTGCCACTACCACTATTTTCTTTCACCACATCTTGCAATTTCTTTCATATCATTTATTGTATTATATCCTTATTTGTATATTTATTTGTTTAATGTTTGGTTTATCACTCTAAACTTGTTAGGAGAATATATTTAACACCTTACTCAGGCATGGCATATAATAAATTCTCAATATTCTTGTCAAACAACAATTGTCAAAGTTGAGAAATGAATTGAGATTATTAAATTATCTGAAAATTAGTCTTGTTACAATGCTAAATTGATCAATTTTATTACAAATGGCTTTAACGTAGTCTAGCATTATTAATCTATAAATAGTCAAATATGTAGGTGATTGTGTACAAATGTAGTTCATGCTTTTTGAAGAGTAAGATGCTCCTGATTGTTTAAGCAGGGATTGTTTGAGTAGCACAATCTCCTTTTTGTTACTTAATTCATCATTTCACTAAGTGTCTTAAGGAAGATGGCTCCATCCTTTGTTCAAATGCAAAGTCTAGTTGGTTCTAAGCCAAAGAGATTTCCATTCCTTTTGCCAGTGATTGGCTTAGGGGTTAGTGTTGTGGGAAGTCAGGGACCCCGAACTGAGGGACCAGCTGAAGCCATGGCGGAAGAACATAAATCGTGAAGATTTCATGGACATTTATTAGTTCCCCAAATTAATACTTTTATAATTTCTTATGCCCGTCTTTACTGCAATTTCTGAACATAAATTGTGAAGATTTCATGGACACTTATCACTTCCCCAATCAATACCCTTGTGATTTCCTATGCCTGTCTTTAATCTCTTAATCCCATCATCTTCACAAACTGAGGAGGATGTATGTTGCCTCAGGACCCTGTGATGATTGTGTTAACTGCACAAATTGTAGAGCATGTGTGTTTGAACAATATGAAATCTGGGCACCTTGAAAAAGGACAGGATAACAGCAACATTCAGGGAACAAGAGAGATAACCTTAAACTGACTGCTGGCGAGTCAGGCGAAACAGAGCCATATTTCTCTTCTTTCAAAAGCAAATGGGAGAAATATCACTGAATTCTTTTCCTCAGCAAGGAACATCCCTGAGAAAGAGAATGCGTCCCTGAGGGGAGGCCTCTAAAATGGCCGCTTTGGGGGCGGTGTCTTTTATGGTCACACAGGTGGGATGAAATAAGCCCCAGTCTCCCATAGCGATCCCAGGCTTATTAGGAGGAGGAAATTCCCGCATAATAAGTTTTGGTCAGACAGGTTGTCTGCTCTCAAACCATGTCTCCTGATAAGATATTATCACTGACAATGTGTGCCAGAAACTTCATTAGCAATTCTAATTTCGCCCTGGTCCTGTGGTCCTGTGATCTTGCCCTGCCTCCATTTGCCTTGTGACATTTTATTACCTTGTGAAGCATGTGATCTCTGTGACCGACACCCTATTCGTACACTCCCTCCCCTTTTGAAAATCACTAATAACAACTTGCTGGTTTTGCGGCTTGGGGGGCATCATGGAACCTGCCGACATGTGATGTCTCCCCTAGACATCCAGCTTTAAAATTTCTCTCTTTTGTACTCTGTCCCTTTATTTCTCAGACTGGCTGATACTTAGAGAAAATAGAAAAGAATATGTGAAATATCGGGGGTGGATTTCACCCGATAGGTTAGCATGTGATGCACCTCTGGTGAATGAGAGTTACAGGGAAGTCTGGTGGTATTTCTGTGTACAATTTCTTAAGGTGAGACATAGGAAAGTTTGTTCACTTCTGCTTCAGGTAATTATTGTGTATGGCATGCTCATGACGACAAAATGAAAGGAGGGAAAGAATCTGGGTCCTTGATGTCATCATTGTGTGAATGAATTAGTCAACAGTAAAAACACCTAAGTTCTGAATTTCTATTTAGTGAAAACAGGTTTGAGAGGATTTTTCTTATATCTTCAGTCAAAAGCTTTGAAGTGCATTTTCAAAACAATAAGGCATAACTTTTAAAATATTGAACAATATTTTGAAATATTGTTACTTTAAAATAATATGTGAAATTTAGGACTGATAATAGTGAATTCTATTTCAATAAAATATTTAATGTGCATAATTATTAATTTCACCTTGATGGTCAATAAGAAGATTGTGCATTAGTACAGAATAAAAGAGATAAGTTTGAACTAGATAAGAAACATGCAATTATCTGTTTTCCCATTAAAATCTTCATCATAAATTATGCCAAACAATATAATAGCTATACCCCAGCTGGAGTTTAAATTCATCATCTGACATGGTGGGAGTCAAAATGTTATGGTATCAAGTTTATGAACTTCTTTACTTTCAAAGTGACTTAGCTAAAATATACAGCTTTAATGATTAATGTTGATAACAATTAACATGCACATTTGTCTGCCATGGGATGCTTGCTTAATTTTCATGGTACATGGCTTTAAAATAAATGATCGTTTTCGTGTGATCTTCTCAAGCTTTATGGCTGAATTTGTGATACTCAGTGATTTTAATGACTATATTATTAAATAAACCATTAATAATAATAAGTTACTTCCATAATGTTGTTTACATATGAGAAAATATTCTAAGATACTATATTAACTTAATCTTTCTAAAAATATTATGAAATAAAAAATTTTATTGTCTTCTTAGAGATGTGCAAATCGATGCGTAGAGGGACTATGAGTTGCCCTGGGTCCTTCAGATCCTAGGCTGTGAAGGCAGCCTGAATATACTTTTAACCACTGTGTTGGCTCCTTTTTATTAGATAGAAAACATACAGGGAATAAACATTTAAGTAATTTTTATTCTATTAAATATATATGTCGTTTGTTTATTATTTGAAATAATATTTTACTTGTATTAAATAAAATACCATTTTATACCACTAGTACACAAATACATTTAATTCACTGTTTCTGAGAGGTGTCATAAAGTTTTAACTTAAGGTTAACTTCTGAATATAATTAATTTATTATAAAACGTAGGGAAAATTTCTAGTAAGAAACAGTCATATTTACTGAACTAATTGTTTTTAAAGCTAGGGCTATCATCTGGCCCATCTGCAAAAATGAGTTTTGAATTAAACTGTCAATGTAATTCATTGGGTTCCTTTGCAGGTGCAACAGCCCTGTATTTAAAATCTATTTAATCAATAAGCTTCTGAAGAAATTACTTATACAAATGATAGACCATAATAAATAACATTCCCAGAGGTGCAAATTAAAAATTCCTTATTTTCCGAAGGTAAGTTTCATTCAAGCTTCAAAGATTGAATATTGCAAAGAAGCTTAGGGGAGAACTGAAAAGTCATTAACCATGTATGCACAGGAAAAATAATTAAGAAGTCAAATAAAATTGATTGATTGCTAAATATTAGCATTAAATAATTATGTCCTGTCAGTACATTGTAATATTTTGGTGGTTGAACATATCTATGAATTTTTCCCATTTATATATCTTCCCATCTATCTTAGATCTGTGTACATCATACATTTAATCATCTGAGCAAAATTCCTTACAAGTCTAATATCTTCCTCACTTTTTTTGTTTTACACTAAGGTGTGCACTCCAGATAATACTTTCTTATAAAAAGCCACTTAAGTATAAAGAAATGTAAATATTTTATAAATTTTGGAAGCCCAAAGGAATTAGGCTTACTCTAAATAGTACCACTTATACATTGATAAATATTTTATACATATTTACCCTTTATTGAGGAACCCTTTATTTAAGACTTACTATACACTTAGATGAAACACGTATATGAAAAAAAGGAGATGAACTCTCTACCCCCAAGGAATTAACATTTTGGTGGAAGAGCTTATATAAGATGGTCATGTAATATGGTCGTAGGTATGATATAATTGAAATCTCACAACATAAATATATGACATTTATTTTTAATTTACAAATAAACTAAATTTTTAGAAGTACCTTGTTGAAAATTATATACTATCTTTGCAGTCATAAGGACCTTCCCCAGATCTTTCTACACTTACACTTTCTCCTAACCTTGCTATCTCCATTTTTTTCATTTTCCACACTGCAGTAAAAGTGACAGTCCTACAACTAAAAAATAAAAAATAATTTTAAAAAAGACCATGCTGGTCTCCTGTTTAAAACACTTAAATTCTGCCAATTGCTTTCAGGGTAATATCCAATTTCCTCAACATGAATATGGTTTGCTTAAATTTGATCCAAAAACTGGTTTGAGAGGTAGGGGTGCTCCTGGGGCTTTTTCTTTCACATCACAGATTTTGGAGGACGTCATTATTGGTTAAGAATTGGAAGCACTGAAGTACTGTTCCGAGTATAACAATAGGTGTCTAGGAGCCCATTCCCTTTCTTGAAGGGACTTAAGAATGTCTTTGGTGATAGAAAGCCTTTTTTTTTTTTTTTTTTTTTTTTTAGCATGAAAAAAAGTGAAAATAAAGTGAAAGTAGACTTTGCTAAGTCTTTGGCATGGCTGAATAGCTTAAACATTCAGCAGCTGTTAATGACCTGCTTTGAACCTGAAACTAATGGATAAGACAATCCAGGTAGCTTCTCAGATTTAGGTGCTTTAGGTGCTCTGATGAGCAAGATGTGTCAGCTGCCTTGACTCTCAATTATTGGTGATGAAATATAGAGGATGGGACAGTGGCATCTCACAAAAGTCTCTCCATTTCTTTCCACAAAGGCCCTCTGCATCCCATCCCCTCTCTTGGGCCTAAAGCCTCTCCTTCTTTCATTGCCTCCACTCAGTCTATTCCTTGCTTTCCAGTCTGGGCATGGGTGGTAAGTGAAAGGTTTCTTATTGCTAATACTGCTTACTTGTTTCTTGGTTTTTCAAATCTCAATCATCTAGTCAAATAACTATATTCTATCCTTTTTCCTGTTCTTATGTTTTCAGTTATTTTCTAATGGAAGTTTAAGGATAAGTATGCCAAGGATCAACATGTCAAACTTATGCCATTTCAATCCCAGTTTTGACAGTATATCTCTGTTACTAATTTCTTTTTTTTTTTTTCAGTTAGGCATTCAGCACCTTATATTTATTTATTTCAGTGGAATATATGTCTAAGTAAAACACAGAGAGGAAGAAAGAGAGGGGAGGGAAAGGAAGGGAATAGATCATTGACCCTCATAACTTTAGAATATAGTAGGCCGGGCGCGGTGGCTCACGCCTGTAATCTCAGCACTTTGGGAGGCCGAGGTGGGTGGATCACGAGGTCAGGAGATAAAGACCATCCTGGGCAACACAGTGAAACCCTGTCTCTACTAAAAATACAAAAATTTAGCTGGGTGTGGTGGTGCATGCCTGTAGTCTCAGCTACTTGGGAGGCTGAAGCAGGAGAATCGCTTGAACAAGAGGCAGAGGTTTCAGTGAGCCGAGATCACGCCATTGCACTCTAGCCTGGCGACAGAGTGAGACTCCGTCTGGAAAAAAGAAAAAAAAAAAAACCTAAATTAAAAAATAACTGACATATTTTCAAGAAATATTCAAATATCTACCACTTTCCATGTGCTGTTCAAGGTATCAGAAGTTATTTTTAAATATTAAAAAAGAATGTACACTACCAACATTAGCTTGTCACTTAACATTTTCTCTTTATATCCCAAATTCATTGCATGACGGTAGAACAATGGATTAGGTAGTGTGCCTTGATGGTGCTCTTTATAGCTGTTAGTTTCATTTACTGTCATTGTGGTAAGCCTCCTCTCCACAAAGCAACCTCATAATGTTTTCATTCTTTAGTATAGCTAAACACATTCTGTCACATCACACTTAAGTCTTTCACACTGAATACTAAATTATCTAATAATAATAATAGTCCAGTAAGAGATTGAATTAATTAGAATTTCAAAGCATGGACTCTAGGACAAATGGTCTGGGTTTATATCCCAGCTATTCTGTTTACTATGGGCACATGAACTTTCTATCTATAAAGTATGAATGCTAATAATACAACTTACCTCAGATGATTGCTGTGAAGAACATGGGGATTAAGAGTACTTGAAAAATAAAACACTTAAAAGAGGTGATGAAACACAGGAAAACATTTTTTAATTGCTAGCTCTGCTATAATATTACTATAATTTGAATGATGTGAGGACAGAGGCTTATTTTTCCTTTTATACATTAATATATTTTTAGTCCTTAGAATAGATGATAACACATGGTAGGTGCTCTAAACATTCTGTTGAATAAGTGAACATTTACCAAACACTTTTAACTGCCAGGCACTGGGATAAATATTTCATATGCATTACTTCTTTCACTTTGCTAATAAACCTTTGCATTTAATAGACTTGTATGTTCCTTTTCCTGACACGGGGATTAAAACATGTTAAATTAATTGCTGAGTATCACCTGCTTAGGAAGCTTATTGATTTCCTATTTCTGCTATAAAAATTACCAAACTTAACAGCTTAAGCAACCCATAATTTTCATCTTACAGTTCTGGATTGCAGAAGTCCAAAATATGTTTTATCATGCTAAATTCATGGTATTAAATGTTTAAGTTTATCTCTAGAGGCTTTTGGGGGAAACTGTTTTGTTGTCATTGTTGTTGTTTGTTTGATTTCCTTTTGCCTTTTCTAGCTTCTAGAGGCCTTCTGATTTCTTCAGCTTATGGCTTACTTTGTCCTATACAAAACAAACACACACACAATGAAAACACCCCAAAAGTGTAAACCTTGAGAAGAACAAAATGTTTTAGTTAAAAGGACTGTAGAAGACTCAAATAAATGAAATTGGAAACACAAAAGGGGACATTACAACTGATACCATTGAAATGAAAAAGGATTATTAGAGAGACTATTAAAAACAACTATATGGCAACAAAATCGAAAACCTAGTGGAAGTGGATACATTCATAGATACATGTAACCTACTTAGATTGAGCCAAGAAGATTGAACCTGAACAATTGCAAATAACAAGATTGAATCTGTAATAAAAAAGACTCCAATCAAAAGTCTAAGGTCTGATGGCTCGTCTGCAGAATTCTATCAAAGAAGTAATATCAATTTTTCTCAAAACTCTATCAGAAAATTGAAGAAAATTCTTCTAAATTCACTTCATAAGACCAAGAGTATCCTGATACTACAACTGGACCAGAACATAAAAACAAAAGAAAACTATAGGCCAAGATACTTGATAAACATAGAAGCAAAACTCCTAAACAAAATACTAGCAAACAGAATCCAGCAGTACATTAACATGATTATTCACCATGATCAAGTGCGATTTATCCCAGGGATACAAGGATGATTCAACATACTCATATCAACAGACTTGATCCATCACATCAACAGAATGAAGAAAATACTCAGAATTTTTCCATCTATGCATAAAAAAGCATTTGATAAAACTCAACATCTCATCACGATAAAAACTCTTAAAAAACTAAGGAAAGAACATATTTCAACAGAATAAAGGCCATATGACAAAACCACAGCTAACATCATACTAAATGGAGCAAAGCTGAAAGCCTTTTATCTAAGAACTTGAATCAAGTCAGGGATGTCCACTCTCGTCACTCTTATTCAACTAGTCCTAGTCAGTTCAATTAGGCAAGGGAAAAATTAGAGGGCATCAAAATTGAAAAGAAGGAAGTCAAATTGTCAAGTGGTCAAATTGTTCCTGTTTGCAGACAAAATGATCTTACATATAGAAAATCCTAAAAGCTCTACCAAAAACCTCTTAGAACTGATAAAAGTATTCAGTAAAGGGATAGGATACAAAATCAACATGCAAAAATCAGTAGTGTATTTATACACTATGACAAAATAGCAGAATAAAAAGTCAACAAAGCAATCCCATTTATAGTAGATACATATATATATATATATATATATATATATATATATATATATGTATATAAACCCTAGGAATACATTTAACAAAGGACGTGAAAAGCCTCTACAAGGAAAACTATAAAATACTGATGAAAGAAATTAAGAGGACACACAAAAAAATGGAAAGACATCCCATGTTGATGGATGGGAAGAATTAATATTGTGAAAATGACCATACTACCAAAAGAGATCTAAAGATTAAATGCAATACCTGTGAAAATGCCAATTCATCGAAATGCTTAAAAACTATAAAATTCATATGGAGACCAAAGACTTGAAATAGGAAAGCAATATTCAGCAAAAAGAATAAAGCTGGAGGCATCATACTTCCTGGTTTCAAATCATACTAGAAAGCTATCATAATTAAAAATGTGTAGAATTGGCACAAAACCAAACCCATAGACCAACGAAACAGAATGGAAAACCCAGAAATAAATTCACAAATTTACAGCCACTAATTTTTGATAAAGGCACTAAGAACATACATTAGAGAAAGGGCATTCTCGTCAATAAATAGTACTGAAAAACTGTTATTAAACATTGTATGAAGGCTTCACAAAAAACTATAAATAGAACTACAATATGATTAGGTGATTCCACTATTCAGTATGTATTCACAATAAAGAAAATCAGTATGTTGAAGAAATAATTGCACTCTCATGTTTATTGTAGCTCTGTTCACAATAGCCAAGACATGAAATCAACCTAAGTGCCCATCAACAGTTGAAAGGATAAGGAAAATGTTTATATATACACAATGGAATACTATTTGGCTAAATAATGAAAATCTGTTATTTACACAGAATGGATGAGTTTGGAGGATAAGTAAAATAAGGCAGGAACAGAAAGTGTTCTCATATATGGAAGCAAAAAAAAAATATCATAGAAGTAGAGGGTAGAATACTGGTTGCTAGAGACTGGAAAGTATGCAGAGGATAGCCACAGGTTGGTTAATGAATATAAAATTTCAGCTAGATAGAAGGAAGACATTCTGGTGTTCTGTAGCACTGTAGGTTGACTACAATTAACAACCATTTATTGTATATTTTCAAAATCACTAGAAGAGTAAATTTTGAATGTTCCCTACCCAAAATAATGGGAAATGTCTTAGATGAAAGATATGCTAATTACCCTGATTTAATCAGCACATTGTATACATGCATTGAAACATTTCACTGTATCCCATGAATATGTACAATTATTATGTCAATTAAAAATAAATGCAAAAAGCACAGCTATCCTAAAAACATATCATGAGTGAACAGATAGGTAATACTACAAAAATAAAAAAAAATAAAAAATGCATATAGAATCAAAACCTAAAAATTTCTTATGAAAAAAATTGTATTCTATATCATATATCTGTTTTTTTGAATCCTATAATAGAAAAAGACAAGGAATAGCAAGTGAGAGAGTATCTCCTTATGGTTTTGAATTAGATTTCCCCATGACTTATGTTTTTCATCTTTTTATGTGCTTTTTGGCATATCTTATTTGGAGAAATTTCCAGTAAAGCATTTTGCCCACTTTGAAATTAGGTTGTTTTTAGGTTGTGTTATAGGAGTTCTTTATATATTCTGAATATAAGACCTGTATTAAGTACATGCTTTGCATATATGTTCTCCCATTCTGTAGTTTGTCTTACTTTTTGATAATGTCCCTTCATGCACAAAAGTTTTTACTTTTGATGAAATCCAATTTGTCCATTTTTTTGTTCATGTTTTTGCTGCCATACCTAAGAACCCACTGCCAAATCCAAGATCATAAAGATTTACTTCTATTTTTTCCTTAGAGTTTAATTGTTTAACTCGTATTTGGGGTTGTTTTTCTACTTTGAGTTAATTTTGTCTATGATGTGAAGTAGGAGTCTAATTTCCTTCTTTGCATATGGATGACCAATTATTCCAGGACAGTATCTTGAAGAAATTATTCTTGCCCCAGTCAATGATCGTGGCACTCTTATTGCAAATAAATTGACCATGAATGTATGTGTTTATTTCTGGACTCTTAATTCTGTTTGATTGATCTATTTGTCTATGCTTATGCCAGTCCCAGAGTCTTGGTAACTAATTGTAGCTTTGTGGTAAGTTTGGAAATCTAGAACATGGTCCTTTTTAAGATTGTTTTGGTTGTTTTGAATCCCTTGCAACTCCATATGAATTTGGGGATTGGCTTTTCCATTTCTGCCAAAAGAAAATGCCATCAAAATGAGGATTCAATTAATTTTATAAGTATTGTATTGAATCTGTAGATCACTTTTGGTAGTATTGTCAATTTAACAATATTACTGCCATGAACATGGAATGTTTTCCATTTATTTAGGTGTTATTTTATTTCTTTCAGCTATATTTTTTGGTTTTCAGTAAACAAGTCTTTACCTTTCTTTGCTAAATGTATTCCTAGATATTTCTGCGTTCCTTTTAGTGTTATTGGGAAATGAATTGTTCACTTAATTTCCTTTTCTAATTGTTTATTGCTAGTATATAGAAACACGACTAATTTGTTTGGGTTCATTTTCTATCCTACAAATTTGATGAATTTGCTTATAGCACTAGCAGTTTTGGTGTGTGTGTGTGTGCGCGCGCGTGTGTGTGTCTGTGTATACCTTGGAATAATCTACATATGGAATTATGTCATCTGCAAATAGACGCTTTTACTATTTTCTTTTCAATTTGGATAGGTTTTTTTTTAACTGGGTAATTGCTCTGACTAGAATTTCTACTACAATGTTAAATATTAATAGCATAGCAAAAGCAAGCATCCTTGTCTTGTTCCTAATCTCAGAGGCAAAGGTTTCAGACTTTTACCACGAACATGATGTTAGCTAAGAGTTTTGCATAACTGCCCTTTTTAGGTTCAGGGAGTTTTCTTCTATTCCTAGTTATCTGAATGTTTTTATTGTCACAAAATGTTAAATTTATTATGTTTCCTGCATCAATTGAAATGATCATTGTTTGTTTTTTTACCTTTGGTTCTATTAATGTGGTTTATTATATTAATTGGTTTTCTTATTGTGAACCACATTTGCTTTCCTGATATAAATTCCATTTGGTCATTAAAGAAAACATTTTTAATATGCTATTTAAAAAAGTACTATGTCTGTGATTTTTTTTTACAGACAGTCAAAAAATAGTAAAAAACAATACGGTTTGCTAGTACTTTGTTGATAATTATTTCACTCTTATATTCATAAGGGATATTGATATGTAGTTTTCTTTAATTATAATGCCTTTATCTATTTTTGGTACCATATAATGCTAGCCTTGTAGAATAAGTTAATTTTCTACTAATATTTTGGGGGCAAATAAATTGGGAAATATTAGTGTTAATTATTTTTAAAATGCTTGATCGAATTCATTAGTGAAACTGTGTTTCTGGAATTTTGTTTTTTGTGATTTTTTTGATGTTTTTGATTACTGATGCATTTTCTTTACCTTTATTGAGTCTTCTCAGATTTTCTATTTATTGAGTTAATTTTGGTAGTTTATTTCTAAAAATATGTTCATCTAGATTATTTAATTTATTGCAATATATTTGGGTCAAATTTTACACCCCTTCCCAAAATACATATGTTGAATTCCTAATCTGCATTACCTCAGAATGACCTCATTTGAAAATATGGTCTTTGTAGATGTAAGCAGTTTAAAATGAAGCTGTTAGGGTAGACCTTCATCCAATCTAACTGGTGTTTTCTTACAGAAGGGGACATTTGGATACAGACACAGGCATGAACAGAGGAGAGACCATGTGAAGAGTCACAGGAGAATGCCACGTGAAGACAGAGAATGGAATTATCCATCCACATGCAATAAAATGCCAAAGATTGCCAGGAAGTCACCAGAAGCTTGGAACAGTCTGGTAAGAATTTTTCTGCGGGTTTCAGAGAGAGCATAAATAGCCTCCAGAGACACAATAAGGTTGGTTCTGACCATTTTCTCTTGTTTTTTGGTGTTTCTGGGGCAGATGGGCCCAGAATTTCTGATAGCTCTACTTCTGGTGTCTCCCCTTGCCTGATTTTGTAAGCAAAGTTTTGCTGAAACAAAGACACAGTCGTTTGTTTACATTTTGTCTATGGCTGCTTTTGAACCACAGTTTCAGAGTTGAATAGTTGCCAGCTAGATTGTGTATGTTGCAAGCTTAAAATATTTAATAACTTTTCCTTTATAATAAGTCTGCAGACTCCTGTTTTAGAATTTTTGATGAACATGGTAAGTTGCAAAATAAAGTGTCTTATGTCTTTTGTTCTAACATATAAGCCATTTATTTCTTTTTATTGTTTTATTCCACTGGCTTGAAGATGATCAGTAAAATGTCGCATAAAAATATTGAAAGTGAATATTCTTGCCTTATTTCTAGTCTTAGGAAAAATGCATTTCATTCTCACCCTAATGTATGATGCTAGCTGTATACAAGAATATATTTCCCTTTTCAGTCCCCTCGCCCCTTGAACTCCTTGACATTTATACTTTTCAACAAATTTTAAATATATTCAGCCATTATTTTTTCAAATATTTTACTATTATTTTTCTCTTATTCTGGATCCCACTTATAAATATATATATATATATTCTAAACCAGTTAATATTTTCCTGATGATCATTGAAGCTTTATTTAATTTCTAACATTTCTTTCTCCAGGTTTAATTTTAGTTTCATTGTTATGGCTTCAATTTGCTTCATATTTTTTTCTGTAGTGCCTAATCTGTTATTAATCAAAAATAATGAATATTTCATTTCAGATTTTGTATTTTTATGTCTAGTAGTTTTGTTTTGGTTTTATAGTTTTTGTTTCTCTTCAAATATTCATGATTTCATTATAAATATTAAGCATATTTATAGTAATCACTTTTAAATCATTTTGGTTAGCTTCATTTTTCTCTTAAATATGGTTTACCTTTTCCTACTTCCTTGCATGTTTAATACTTTTGGTTAATTGTTTGACATTGTGAATATAATGTTTTTGTATGTATGTGGTTTTCTAACCTTAAATAAGAAAAAGAATAAACAATTCAGTGAAGTGGGAAATACATCAAACTGTGCAAATATGCAATATACAGTAGTGCTACAATTACCAATAAAGAATGACCAACTTAGCAGTCATTCAAGAAAATTCAATTTAAAACAATCAACTTATTCCTCAACCAGGAAGTAAGACTTATGTACCTTACTAAGAAATTAGTAAGAGTTTAAGTGTTTTCAGTAGAATAATCTTAAAAAATTATGATCCAGGCAGTTAATGAAAAAGTTAAACAAAATGTCAAATGCATAAACATGCTAGTATCCACAAATGGTCAAGGCGAGTTGTTAAGTGAAAAACGGCAGTTTCAGAAAAGTACATAATATGTAATGAATTGATACAAACACTATACACACATACCACACAATTACATGTTTCTACAAGTAAAAGTCATATCAATATATTCAAAATAGCATGAAAGAACTCATATCAAACTAATAATGGTGATTATTTATGGGATTCAGGAAAGGATAGGACAAGTATAGATTAAGTGTTATTGAAAGGTGGAACATTGGATTTAATTGATGGGCGTATTTTGCCTTTTTTCTATAGAATTTCAGCTATTTTTAAAATATGAAAATTCCCTTTAGATAATTAAAGTAGTCTAAATGGATAAACACTAGTTAAAGGGTTACTCTCTGTGGAAGGGAGAGTGATGGTGGGTGAGATGTTGAGAATGGATAAGAATCATTGATGCTATGGCCTATATACTTCAATATCATTTGCCTACAAGATAAACTACTTTTACATTTTTCAAATAATGCAAATATAATTGTGTTATGCAGAGACCAGCACATTTTAAAAATGATAAACATCAGAAAGTAAATATTCTAGGCTTTGAGGGCAATATTATCTCTATCATAACTACTTCTCTTTGTCATTCTGAGAAAACATATATTGTTGCCTTTTTTTTTTGAGACAGGGTTACTCTGTCACCAGGCTGTAGTGCAGTGGTGCGATCTTGGCTCATCGCAACCTCCCCCTCCCAGGTTCAAGCGATTGTCCTGCCTCACCTCCCAAGTAGCTGGGATTACAGGTGCGCACCAACATGCCTGGCTAATTTTGTATCTTTAGTTGAGATAGGGTTTTGCCATGTTGGCCAGGCTGATCTCAAACCCCTGACCTCCAGTGATCCTCCCGCCTCAGTCTTCCAAAGTGCTAGGATTACAGGCATGAGCCACTGTACCCCATAGAAAGCAGATATTGACAATATATAAATGAATCAGTTTGGCTGCTTTCCAGTAAAACTTTATTTGTCGGCCGGGCGCGGTGGCTCATGCCTGTAGTCCCGGCACTTTGGAAGGCCGAGGCGGGCGGATCATGAGGTCAGAAGATCGAGACCATCCTGGCTAACATGGTGAAACCCCGTCTCTACTAAAAATACAAAAAAAAAAAATAGCTGGGCGTGGTGTTGAGCGCCTGTAGTCCCAGCTACTTGGGAGGCTGAGGCAGCAGAATGGCGTGAACCCAGGAGGCGGAGCTTGGGGTGAGCCCAGATCGCACCACTGTACTCCAGCCTGTACTCCGGCGACAGAGCAAGACTCCGTCTCAAACAAACAAACAAACAAAAAACCACTTTATTTGTCAAAATAGACGGTGGGCTAGATTTGACTTTTGGACTGTAATTGGTCTGCTAGTGCTATAAGTACTTCTATTACTGTGTAGAGAAAAGAGCAATTCATATGTGACTATCTGTGCTATTGTAATGACATATCAGATACATTTTGTGTAACGTGTATAGTGACACATCATATTAATTTAAGAATAAGATTAAAAGTCTATTTTCATGATTCAATTAGAAATATAGTCACCTTTTCCAATTCAAAAGATATTAGTAATTTTTGCATAAAATTCACTTGCTGCTGATCTAATCAAAATGCCACTCACATTATACAAAATACCTATAAAAATATAAAATATGAAACTTAAGAATTAAGAGGAAAATTCACACATATTTGAAAAATAGTTTCTTGTAGAAAATAGAGTAAGTGTAATTTTAAGACACATTTAGGAATGAGTTTCTAGAGAATTACACACCATCTTATTTTTTGCAAACAGTTCTAAGGTGAGCATAAAATTATCATTTGATATAGTTGAGTTAGCATGTCACAGAAAATACTCAAATCACTAACATGTTGTAATATTTTGCTGAACTAAATTCATGTGTTTGAACTAGAACATGAACCAACATCTTAATAGCTAAAAGGTCTCTTGAATTACTTAATTTTAAAACACTGATTTATGATGCTATAAAAAAACTAATGGAGCATTTCTTTATTATATCTGGAAATATGTTTTCTAATTCTGTCTTCTAATTTACAAAAGCAACTCAGGCTTATTATGTCTAGCAGCTTTACAAAAGGAAACAATGAAACATATTGACAATTTTTTCAGAATGAGATAATGATCAAAATGATTACTACAATTTAATGAACACCAATTATATGCTGTAAATTTTACCTGTGGTATCTAATGTCATCTGCAGATAAACCTCTATGGCAACTAAAGTTACCACCACTTTACAGACATATGGAAAGGAAACTTAAGTTGTTACCATGATTGCAGTGATGATAAATAGTGGAGATAAAATTATTTTAGCATGGTGCTATCTTCTAAGGAGTTATTTTTTCCACTGCACTTTGTGAGCTCTCCTCCAAGAAGAAGCCTGTATTATCCAGCTAATTTCCAGCTGAATTCAAAATCAATATGATCTGTTCTTAAAATCTTCATATCTATGGTAAACTGAGGAGCTGTCATCTTTTGGTAATTATTTTTGTAAAACAGCATTGTACATTAAAAAAACAAAAGCCTTTAGCTGTATGGCCTAAGGCAAATTTACTTAACCTCTATGAACCTCATTTGTCTTATATGTAAGAAGGTAAAAATAATAACACAAGAACAACAACAACAATAGTGACAACAACCACAACTCTCAGAGGAGTTTTGGAAATTAAATATGAAGGAAGTGGAAAAATATTTTAAGTTTAAACTCAGTATGTAAAGGGAAAATCACACATAACCAAAATTAGATTGAAATTTCTTAAATCATCCATCATACTGATTTTGTTCTTTCCTGCCACACAGTGATAAAGATAATATGATGAGTTCACTATGATAGTTAACCTGTAGACAATGACTTTTTTATTAAAAAACACTATTTTCCCCCAAATATTCTGATATGTGCATATTGTTCGGAGATAATTCTCCATAATTTTCAAATTTCTGCACATTTTGAATACAATTCTGTTTTGGACCATCTTTTCAAGGATATTAAATAAAAACAGCCTAGAAATACAGAAACAGTATATCCCTCCAAGCCAGGGTTCAGAATTATTTCTTGAACAGAATAATTAAGGTAATATTTCCTCTGGGGGCATAGTTGGGCAACTTTTTAGCATCACACCCAGCTGTGACTGAAGATTCCTAACCTTAGGCATCCTCAGATGTAAGACAGACCTATTGAGTGTGCACATGGATCTGGGCCCGTCTTGCCATCATCCCTGTGGTATTGGGATAGGAGAGGCAAAAGGAACTGATGTGAATGCTACCATCTGATCCATGAGTGAGAGACTCCTTTGTTTCTGGCTCAGGAATCTTGTGTTTTCCATAATGCTGTAGCAGGATAACTTGTTAGCTTTGAAGTAGGGAATGACTTTTTATATCCTTCACAAATTTTAACATGTATATGATCATAGTTAGATATCACATTGTAATCTGACATAATGATTTCTCAGCAAATTTGATCATGTATTTCTTTTCAATTTTGAAACAATTTTTTTTAAAATTTTCTGTTTCATATAAGCACCAGATAAGAGAGTTAAAACCATCTTGGAAAATATATGTGTGCACATACACATATGCACACACACACACACACACAAACTTTAAAAATAAAATTCACACTCCAAGAGGCTATATTCTCTCAAGTGCTCAAGAGAAGTGCTGAAGAACTGGGGCTGCTGGCAGTCATGGCAGTCTTTCCCCAAGACCCATACCCAGTAGGTTGATCAGTAAGTAGAATTACCACATTTCAATTTTAAATTCTTGCTCTCTTGTTTTTTTTTCCCCAATGACTTTCTTCTCTTTCTTTATCATTTTCTATCTCTCTTTAAGCAACTTTTCTGTAATTATATTATATATGCAAATGATGAAAATACATTGCTTTTAGTTTTAAAAATTTATTATTTGTTTTATTATATTGTCCTTGAACTGGAAAGACAGGAAGTCATAATTCTGGGTATCACGAAGTCAGTATTTGTCACTGTCAAAAATTATACTTATTTCCAAAAGACTAGTAATGACATAGTTGCTGAATATCTTGATTTTAAACCACCAAATGGCCAAGCAAGTGCCTGTGTGACTCCCCAGATATGATGCTACCTGTAAATATTTGGGAGTTGCTACACCTAAAGTATTACTAAGTGCAGCTTTCCTGCACTTGAATTTGTAATAATGCAATAAATTCACAAAACAGATTCTCAGACATTTAGTGTCTATCAGAAATTATTTGGTCCCAAACCAAGAAAACCTGGGTCTGAAATACAGCTTTATCATTTATTTACTGTATAACATTGAAAAGGTTAGTTAACCTTCAGTTTCTCATCTCTAAAATGGAAATAATTATGGTGTCTATCAGAAATTATTTGGTCCAAAACTAAGAAAACTTGGGTCTGAAATACAGCTTTATCATTTATTCACTGTATAACATTGAAAAGGTTAGTTAACCTTCAGTTTCTTATCTCTAAAATGGAAATAATTATTAACATTTATTTATAGTACAGTTTAGTATTAAATGAGGTAGCATGTATTAAATAAATAGAATGGTTGGCCTATATTGATCTCGACATTGCTAGGTACTACTATTGCAAATGAACCCAGAGGCTTAGCAAAGGTCACAGATTTGAAACTCAATCACAGCAATTTTTACTGCAAATGAACAGCTTTTGTCCCTATAAATTCTAAAATAGATTCTGGACTTTGCTCATTGGGTGATTGTCAGTCACTTTTGTTGTTATGACATCTATCTTATTGTATTAGTATTATTTAAAAATTAACAGGTGTTAAAAATAACAGTTATTTCATGGGTAACATTTTCACTAATGTATCATATATTTTTAAGTGTGTACATTGTTAAATAAAATTCATCATCTTTCATCTTATGTTGTTTTGAAGTTTATCTTGCCTCAGCTATTAATTTCAATGACAGTTCCAACTATATTTTAGCACAATTATTAATAGTCATTTGTTTAAAGACTACAGAAACTTATTTGGATAATAGATACTACCAATTATATATTAGGCTTAATTTTTAAGAATAGTCAAAAGAATAAGATAGCAATATCATAAAAGCCAATGAGAGACAAGTAGCATTAAAACTCATCTATGTAGCTAATTATAATAGAGGCACATAAAAAATACTGGAAGCCTGGAAGATCTAAACAGATAAGCATGAATAAAGAAGGCAACCTAGGGTAGGACATGTTAAGGTGCCGTATTTAAATTCAAATTGCAGGAAAGCCATATTTTATCATGGCTTTGAGGCTGCCCTCTTGCTTTATTCATAAATTTCTCCATTAGCTTTAGTGTCGAAAGATTTAAGAGCAAATTTTCAGAGTGTGTCCCATATCCCTCCAGAATCTGTAAACAATTATCCTTATGTTGGGGCTCTATTATTCACCATATTTCTTTTACCAACTTTGTGCCTACCATTTCTGAAAACCATTTCCCTTTCCCATATGTCAAAGGTCTTAACTATCTGCTTCACATCAGCAGAACAAGTTTCCTATGTCATTTTACACTATGTAGATTTACATGCATATCATAATAGAAAGGATGCATCAAAATGATTTAATACATTCGTATTATGTCAGGTTTTGTTCTTTTCCTCTTGTTCTTTTAACAAAATGAGATTATCCTTCTAAACTCTAAATCATTATCCTGTGTTGTCATAATTCTTCTTTCCTTGAATACAGTTATTAATGAAACTTTTTTAATATCCCAAAATAGCAGCCACTTTTATAATATAGATGTAATCCCAGGCCCTTGTAATGGGCATAATTGTTGAATCCCAACTTAGGGAACCTTGGATGCAGCATCATTATACATTTAAGCCTATAAATAGAACTATTTTAGTTTCTTTTAGTTTTTCTTTCTCTTTCAGATTAATTTGATTTTTTTGGATCAACTTTTGCATGGAGATAAATTTATTCTTTGTAGATCTTGCAGAGCTACATAATTTCCTTTTAATAAATGATAATAATAAGTAGCAATATATCAAAAGCCATCTACAACAATATAATAATATAAAAAGTGAAAAATAAATTTGAAACATACTTAGAAACTGAAAGCAGAGACTAATATAAAGTGAATAATCATCAACTTTACTTGATTCATAAAGTTTTATTTTTCATTAAAATAAATCTTGAAGATTTGGAATAGCCTTTCTTGCAACAGTTAATGGTTGCTCTTTTTCTATGTTTATATTTTTAAAATTAATTAGACTTGTCTGATAAATGCAAGTGGTACAGTTTAATTTGAATTTCAGATAAACAACAAATATTGCATGGGGCACAATTATACTAAAAACTTTTTCTTTGTTTATTTTAAATTCAAATTTTATTGAAGTTCCTATTTTTAATTTACTAATCTGTAAACCCTAGTAATTATAATAAATGGAAAGTTACTGAAAGAAACAATGTTAATATAGTAAAGATATTCTTTGAAAAATCCATTAGCTTTACATACCAATTTATTATAAATGAGAATTGTAATGAATTTTAGAGATATGTAATTCAAGTCTGTTGGGTGTATTAGTTTCCTCTAAATTATTATTGTCCAGACTACTATTTCATAAAAAATCATCATTTATAGTTCTCGGCTGGGAGTTTAAGCATGCTGCTACTTTATTTCAAGAATATTTTTAAAGGCTTTTATACAAATATAAACATGGAATAAGTTTGCAACAATCAGATGAAGATACTGCAGTAGCAAGAGAATAGCCTCTCGCTAAATACTAGTTTCTTTTACAGTATTTCTAGAGTATGATGATAATCAGTGTATTTTTATTAATATTCTAATTTCCTAGTTTACTATCTCTAGTTGTTTTAACTCTTTTGCATCCAGCATACGTTCATTCTACTTGTCATTCTAATCACCCTCTTTTTGATACAATCTAATTTATTATTGCCTTCTATTCTCATCTGGTCATTTCAGAAATTTGTTAAATCGCCAGACTCCACATTCTGCAAATTGTACATGTGTAAAGCCTGCGTAAAATGGTGTCTCAGCTTTCTGAACAGATACATTGTATGATTATATTGCTTCATGTTATTTTTAAGAGTTAGCTAAAAGCCTTCACTCTTCTAGGTATGTATTTCTTGCAAATCTCTGTTTGTCTTCACATTTTACTGGTTGGTTTATTTTTTTGTTTGTTTGTTTTTAATGCAGGAATTTATGATTATCTCTATAAGAATAGCTGATATTCTGCCAAAGTCATTCATTTTGTCAGCAGTCAAACTTGCTTCTTTTGCCTCTTAGCTTTCTCTCTCAAGTTTCTCAAATCACTGATTTTTAAAAAAATGCTGTAGAAAATTACTGTGGTAGGAAGAATAGTGACTCTCAGAGATATCCACATCCTAATCCCCAGAACCTGTGAATTTGTTACATCCATGGCAAAAGGGATTTTGTTGGTATGACTAAGTAAAGGAACTTAATGAGGGGACGATCCTGGATTATCCAGTATGGCCCAACCTAATTATATACCACTTTATTGGTATAAAAGGAGATGGGTCCTTAAAATTGAAGAATCATTCCTGGCTACAGTCAGAAGATGTGAGTACAAAAGAATAATCAGAGAGGTGAACTGTTGCTGGATTTGGATATGGACCAAGGGGGCCACAAGCCAAGGAATGGAGACAGCCTCTAGGAGCAGGAAAAGGCAAGGATAGATTCTTTCCTAAGACCTCCAGAACACACACCTTTATTTTAGCCTAGTTAGACCCATGGCACCTATCTAACCTACAGAACTGTAAGATGATGAATTTCTGTTGTTTTAAGCCACTAAATTCGGAATAATTTGGAAGCTAATTCACCAATAGGATACTAATAAAATTACCTTTCCTATTTGATTTATAATCACTAGTGTTGAGATCTCTTGGCACCAATTTTTAATTATATATTCATTGTTCTAACTTATGTCAGCTTGAAAATGGAATAACTGGATATGAAAACAGAACAAGTGGCTTTATTTATTAAATTAGACATAAAGCTATTTGGTTAAATTATAGATAATATAGCATTTTCCCAATGGTTCTTGGATGTTGAAAAGAGCATTGTGCTTGAAATCAAACTAACGAATTATTGGTAACAAAATAAAACAGCTTCAAAGGATTTCATAATAAAATTAGGGAGACTATAAGTAACAGAACATTATGAAATGGAAGCATGCTATCTGAAAGTTTTCATTTTAATTTAAAGCAATGATTGTAAAAACATTAAAAGACAAAAAGTGTATAAATTAGTCTTCAGGTCTTTTTGCCTATGATTAGAAGTCATTAGTGTTATGGGATTCTTGTGCAATGTCCATTTGCATGTGTTTCTAGGAGATTATTGTTTTGTTTCCACTTTTTATGTCACATTGTATGAGAGGACAATTTGCTCACTGCTTAGATTGGGAAAAAGCTCATGGAAAGCACAAATTAAAATGCTTTAGTCTTAAATGACACAGGACACCTAACATTTATACTTTATATAAACTACATGCTATGTCTGTATATTGGAGTAAAGCTACAGATAATTGTCTATGAAAATAAATCTCAAAATGTTCATATATTGTCATATATTGTATAACAAGAGTTGTTTGCTGTGTCATTCAAAAATGTAAACTTAAAAGTAAATGAGCACCATGGTTTATGTCAATTTCTGGTTAAGATCAGTTAAGGAGTGGTAACATGTTCCCAATATCAAATACTATACAGGACACAATTGTTGATACAAGTGAAAAAAAATCATGAGAATTCATAAAGATTCAGCAGCAAAGAAAGATGCTACTGGAATAAATATGCACATACTGGGATAAATAAGTAAATGCTTATATGAAAAAATTAGTAGCTGAGAAACTTAGTTCTTTCTTGAGTTTAACATCCTAAACAATATTACCAAGGAATTCTTTCCGTGAATTTTTTACAGTTTCTAGTTTCTATATAAAATTTTCTAATGGGCACATTAGTTTTCAGTTGCTCTTTTAGTAGAGTGCCCCCAAATTTCTTGTCTTAAGACAACACAAATATATGAACTTGCAGTTAGAAATTTGAAATAGGTCTCACTGTGCTAAAATCAGACTCTACAAAACTGCATTTCCTCTGGTGGCTCTAAGGGAGAATTGGGTTTTTTGCCTTTTCTAGCTTCTGGAGGACAATGCAATGTTTGATTGTGGCCCCATCCTCCTTCATTTTCAGTGTATATCACTTCAGCATCTTATTCCATCTCCACATCTCATGGACTCTGACTTTACTTCCTCTTGTAAGGACCTGTGATATCTCAATCTCAAGTTTCTTTTTTTTTTTTTTTGCTGTGAAGGTATCTTTTATTTATTTATTTATTTTTTTTATTATACTTTAGGGTTTTAGGGTACATGTGCACAATGTGCAGGTTTGTTACATATGTATCCATGTGCCATGTTGATTTCCTGCACCCATTAATTCGTCATTTAGCATTAGGTGTATCTCCTAATGCTGTCCCTCCCCCCTCCCCCCACCCCACAACAGTCCCCGGAGCGTGATGTTCCCCTTCCTGTGTCCATGAGTTCTCATTGTTCAATTCCCACCTATGAGTGAGAACATGCGGTGTTTGGTTTTTTGTCCTTGCGATAGTTTACTGAGAATGATGTTTTCCAGTTTCATCCATGTCCCTACAAAGGACACGAACTCAAGTTTCTTAAACAATGATATATGCAAATCTGTTTCGCCATTTAAGGTAACATATTCATAGGCTCCGGGATTAGGGCATAAGCATTTTGTGGGAGCATTTTTTTCTACACATAATTACTCTTTTCAGTTTAATGTATCTTAATGAAATAATCGGTTTTTCAAAGTTAGCCACTGAAATAATATGTACATATATATAATTTTTTAAAAAGCTATTATTCGGTAAAGCTTTATTTGTATTATAGACTGAAAGCCACAACCAACTGAAAAGAATGCTGTATGTATGTCAGTTAGATACTTTTCAAAAAGAATCGGGAAGCAAATGCTAAGATTGGAGTTTGAGATCATATCAGGAGAAAGATATAATTGAAGAATGAGTTACTCTAGCTACCTGCCACTAGCAAGCCATTATCAATCTTCCAGGAAAGCACCCGGATAGACTCAGGTTTTAGGGGTAGCTTGTGTTCATCAGTGAACCCTCACACATATCTTGGCTTGGCTGGCAGAAAAGCACTATGCAGTTGATGACTTGATGTTAGACATAAAGAAAATAAATGTAATTATTTTCTTATTTGGCCAGATGATAGGAGAGCAATCTTAGTTTAATTAACTGCTAGATTCTCTGGCACTCCAATTTGGAATTTGTTTGCTTTTCTCTGCTTATCCAAAAATTCTGCTCTCCCACCCAACCTAATACAGGGCCTTCTTGATTGCAACTCCAGATGATTATCATTCTAATTACAAATATCTATCAATACAGGTCTCAAATGCTGCCAATTATGAAGCACATTTTGCCAATACATAAATTTTATACGAGAGTAATTTTAGCCTAGTGTAATTATCCTACTTGGCAACAGATTTGCATATATAAGAAAAGTGTCAGTACTTATTAACATTTTCTATAAACAATCAAGTAATCAATGTATTTACACATCCTTATATGCAAAAGCAGAGCATATGATAAAAATACACTTACCTTAATTTTGACTTAAAAAATATTCAGTATTGCAATATCAGTGCACTGTTGGATAAAATGAAAATAAAGTTAGTATTTAAAAAACAAGTGATAAAACAACTAAAGGAAAAGGAATATTCTAGGCAGAAGTTTCTTTTCTCTGTAGATAAAAGATAGACTTTCTTTGCTACTCTTTAGAAAAGTATAACTAGGCTGGGTGTGGTGGCTCACGCCTGTAATCCCAGCACTTTGGGAGGCTGAGGCAGGCAGGCAGATTATGAGGTCAGGAGTTAGACCAGCCTGGCCAATATGGTGAAAACCCATCTCTACTAAAAATACAAAAAAAAATAAAAAAATTAGCTGGGAGTGCTGGCGGGCACCTGTAATCCCAACTACTCGGGAGGCTGAGGCAGGAGAGTCGCTTGAACCCAGGAAGGCGGAGGCTGCAGTGATCCGAGATCGCACCACTGCATTCCAGCCTGGGCAACAAGAGCAACACTTCATCTCAAAAAAAAAAAAAAAAAAAAAAAAAGAAAAAAGAATAATTAAAGTGACTGAAGATTTGGTAATAATATTTTTTATCTAAAAAACACAAAAACCATTCCTTTTTTCTAAGATTGTTTTAAAAAAATAATTTCTTTGCTGTCAAATATCAGCCTTTTAATAGTACTGAGAACATAGTAAAAATAATAGAAAAACAACGTGTTGAGGTTATCTTCCTTGCCCTGGTACCTTGAAGTAAAGAAAGTTAACTGCTGAGCGCAGCAGTGCTCAAAGAATTCATGCAGTGAGCAGCTGCCTTCTTTGGGAAAACATGTGTTTAAAAATACCTTCTGCTCCAGGTAATTTTGCTTTTGCAGTCTAAGAAGTTTCAGCTGCTCTCAAGGACAAAACTCAAGAAATCAGGATGTTTTGATAGAAACTGCTGTAAATAGTATAATGGCCAAAATGAGTGTTGTGGCTGTGTCAATATTAAGCTAATAGATCAATGACTTTGATTATACATTCAATTCTGTCAAATAATAATTTAGACTAGTTTCTATGTACATGATTAAAGTTTTAATGGACCAACCGTATTGACACATTTGCAGAGGTATATCAAAATGTTTAATTTTCCTAGTTCTGAATTTTGAATTAAAATCAAAGTCCCAAGTTTGGAAGTCATTACTTAAAAGTATGGGTTTAAAGATAACTCTTCTAAGTAGAATACAGAGAATATTCTAGCTATTTTTATAATCAGTTCTGCCTTTTGATGGCAATGGTTTTTGATAATAAACACAATGTTTGAGCCAATAAAATAATATTCACAAATAAAGTCAGAGGCAAAATTAATTTTAATTAGTTACTTAGATTTTTTTCATCTTTGAGAAAACAATGTATTTTTAGAGTAAAATTTAATAACATGTAAAATAGAATTTATCTTTATAAATGCTATTCCATATGTAAAAATATGATTCACTTTTTACAATCTGGCCAGGGTTTTTTTTCTTTGCTTGAAAAGAGAAAAAAAATCATATTTTGCTCATAATATATCAACTAGGTTAATATTTCCAAACATCTGTATAATTGGTCTATATTTTCACATTTAAGTCATGTCTTTTTCAAATAGGATTTATATTTTTGTTAATCCTCTTTAAAAGATTCTTCATAGTTCATATAGTGCTTGATTTTAACAACTGTAAGTTATAATGCCACAATTAACCAATTTAATAAGGGTGAAATAAAAAATAGTTAATTTACTAGAAATAATCAGTATGAATAATTGAGCACAGCATTTAATTTTTTTTTTTGCTAATTTTTGGCATTGTATAATCAGATCCTAAGATTTGCATCATTATTGATGCTTCTAAATTTTGAAAACATAATTTCAGAATGCAAAGCAATCTCAATTTTTGATTCTCTCCGTTTTTGTTCAATTATGAATTGAGTTTCAAGAGATTGATACATTCCACTGGAAATACATATGTCAGTATATGTTAATCTTCTGTCCAGTTAATCTGATAAGTAGGGGACGTAACAAATTACAAATCAATTCCATCAAACTTATTGTAGTAGTCAATTAACACATTTCAATTTTATAATTAAATAATGAATATTTGAGCACCTACTGTTCCATGCTGTCAAAATAAACACATTTAATCCATATCACACTTCAAATTACTCTATTTGGACTCTAGTAGCTCATTCATCTATCCCAAAACACATTTTCTTAATGCTCGCTACACAAACAGATGTGTGTTAACAAAGGTATAAAGGTATATACATCAAGATCATTCCTCCAAGAAGTTTGAAATGATTTATAGAGTTTGAGACACAAACATGTCACCATAATCCAAGGTGATTATTACTGTGAATAATAATTAAACTGATTGTTATAATAGTCCAAAAAGACAGAATATATTATATTTAACGTCAACAAGACATCATAGAAGAGGTGGTGACTCAAACAGATTTTGAAATATGGTGTATGTTTTTTTAAAGTACAATGAAGCAATTTTAGAGAAGCAAAAATGTTAAAGGCATTGTGTATGAAAAACACAATGCCTTTTTTGTGAATGACTATTTCTTTTTGTTTTTTTATTTTATTATTATACTTTAGGTTTTAGGGTACATGTGCACAATGTGCAGGTTTGTTACATATGTATCCATGTGCCGTGTTGGTTTGCTGCACCCATTAACTCGTCATTTAGCATTAGGTATATCTCCCAATGCTGTCCCTCCCCCCTCCCCTCAACCCACAACAGTCCCTGGAGTGTGATGTTCCCCTTCCTGTGTCCATGAGTTCTCACTGTTCAATTCCCACCTATGAGTGAGAACATGCGATGTTTGGTTTTTTGTCCTTGCGATAGTTTGCTGAGAATGATGTTTTCCAGTTTCATCCATGTCCCTACAAAGGACATGAACTCATCATTTTTTATGGCTGCATAGTATTCCATGGTGTATATGTGCCACATTTTCTTAATCCAGTCTATTGTTGTTGGACATTTGGGTTGGTTCCAAGTCTTTGCTATTGTGAATAGTGCTGCAATAAACATACGTGTGCACGTCTTTATAGCAGCATGATTTATAGTCCTTTTGGGTATATACCCAGTAATGGGATGGCTGGGTCAAATGGTATTTCTAGTTCTAGATCCCTGAGGAATCGCCACACTGACTTCCGCAATGGTTGAACTAGTTTACAGTTCCACCAACAGTGTAAACGTGTTCCTATTTCTCCACATCCTCTCCAGCACCTGTCATTTCCTGACTTTTTAATGATGGCCATTCTAACTGGTGTGAGATGGTATCTCATTGTGGTTTTGATTTGCATTTCTCTGATGGCCAGTGATGAGCATTTTTTCATGTGTCTTTTGGCTGTATAAATGTCTTTTTTTGAGAAGTGTCTGTTCATATCCTTCGCCCACTTGTTGATGGGGTTGTTTGTTTTTTTCTGGTAAATTTGTTGGAGTTCATTGTAGATTCTGGATATTAGCCCTTTGTCAGATGAGTAGACTGCAAAAGTTTTCTCCCATTCTGTAGGTTGCCTTTTCACTCTGATGGTAGTTTCTTTTGCTGTGCAGAAGCTCTTTAGTTGAATTAGATCCCATTTGTCAATTTTGGATTTTGTTGCCATTGCTTTTGGTGTTTTAGACACGAAATCCTTGCCCATGCCTATGTGCTGAATGGCATTGCCTAGGTTTTCTTCTAGGGTTTTTATGGTTTTAGGTCTAATATTTAAGTCTTTAATCCATCTTGAATTAATTTTTGTATAAGATGTAAGGAAGGGATCCAGTTTCAGCTTTCTACATATGGCTAGCCAGTTTTCCCAGCACCATTTATTAAATAGGGAATCCTTTCCCCATTTCTTGTTTTTGTCAGATTTGTCAAAGATTAGATAGTTGTAGATATGTGGCATTATTTCTGAGGGCTCTGTTGTGTTCCATTGGTCTATATCTCTGTTTTGGTAGCTGTACCATGCTGTTTTGGTTACTGTAGCCTCGTAGTATAGTTTGAAGTCAGGTAGTGTGATGCCTCCAGCTTTGTTCTTTTGGCTTAGGATTGGCTTGGCAATGCAGGCTCTTTTTTGGTTCCATATGAACTTTAAAGTAGTTTTTTCCAATTCTGTGAAGAAAGTCATTGGTAGCTTGATGGGGATGGCATTGAATCTGTAAATTGCCTTGGGCAGTATGGCCATTGAAGAGGATATGAACAAATTGAAGAACATTCCATGCTCATAGGTTGGAAGAATCAATATCGTGAATGACTATTTCAATAGAAAGGAAAGTGAGATTGATTTATAAAGCTGGAAATAGACTGGGACTTGGAAAATACATTAATACTTTACAATTTTAAACTAGTTATTATAAGAAAAATGTTTTTTTGACTGGGAAACCAGTTAGAATTAATAATTTAGGATATTAAAGCAGAAAGATAATTAACTTATTTTTGGAGCATATAGGTACTAATATAAAAGAGGTATAAAGTGAATAAGGCTGGGCATGGTGGCTCACACCTGTAATCCCAGCACTTTGGGAGGCTGAGGTGGGTGGATCACCTGAGGTCAGGAGTTTGAGACCAGCCTGGCCAACATGGTAAAACCCCTTCTCTACTAAAAATACAAAAATTAGCCAAACGCAGTGGCATGCATCTGTAATCCCAGCTACTCATGAAGCTAAAGCATGATAATCACTTGAATCTCGGGCGGTGGAGGTTGCAGTAAGCCGAGATCACACCACTGTGGTCCAGGCTGGGCGACAGAGCAATACTCCATCTCCAAAAAAAAAAAAAAAAAAAAAAAAAAATAGTGAGGTTAGGAGAAGGAAAGCACAATGATAAAATCAAGATATCTACGCTAGTGTAGTGTTATAAAAGCTAAAGAAGACACTGGGTAGTAAGGAAGAGACCAACTCCATTCTTTGGAAATAACTGTTGAAGATAATGGTGTTCCTTTGGGAAAGTTAGACTTTAATTCTGGTATGTATGTCAATAGGAATATCACTGAAAAAATGTAAACATATATGTATGTCATTCACCATGAAGCAAATACAAAAATATAATGGGATGAAGAGATTTGTGAAACACTGAGGGCAAAAAATAATAGTAGAAAAATAAGATGCATTGGGTGACTTTTTGTGCTGATGTTTTTACCATATCATTAAGGTACAGGTAGCAAGGCATAGTATAAACTGAAAGAAGGTAGACATGTGATAAGATTAAGATTAGGCTGGCATTTTGTTTTTGGAAGAGCTTTAATCTCAATTTTTCAACTAGAATCCCTTCTTTTTGATAGACAGTGTTCAATAGTTTCAATTATGCCATATTGTTTTTTTCTAGCATGACTATATACAGGATTTAATATATCCTCTAACCTGGTGCCATAAGCCAGCCCACACATATTTCGGCTCCTCCCACTATTCAAATTTAAATGGAATTGTTAAAGCTCTTCTGTGTTTTGGTGCCCGTGCATAGATTCTGAAAACAAATGGAAGCCTTTATTTATTGCTCAAGCCCCTAATCCAATGATTACCAGATACGTAAAACAACACAAACTATGAGGTCAGCTATACCTGTGTTCGAAATCAGCCAATCACTTTGATTCACAGCTTCAGTGTCATTATTGGCAAAAGGAAGATAACAATATCATCCTTCATGGTTTTTACTGTAATTACGGTCAATGCATTAAAGTGATACATAATCACGATTCATAAATAGCAGTTATTAAAAACCTAGTGCAACTATATGAAATCTTAACGATATTGTATGTTTTTATCACTTCAGAAATACCGTTATAAGTCATAGAAACTATGAAACTCTTCTATTTAGTAACATAAATCACCAAGAATATGTTAGAGATGACTTCTTTAAAAAGTATACTATGAAGCTTCTAAAATGTAAGTAATCATATTTTAAATAATTATAATTAAAGTAAATGTTAATTTTCCCAGGTGTTTTAAAGTATTGAGAGTCAATTTGTACCAATAACACATAATATCTTCTATTTTATGTAGCAGGAATATTTTAATGCTGCCCACCTTGACTTTAAATGTCACAATAAACAAATATCTCTAAAAAGCATGTCTTCCTTTACCCTTAATTAAACATGATTTAACACACATTAATTTAACTCAGCCCTTTAAAAAGCAAGTTTCAGCTCATCCATTTATCTACACATTTTCTACTTGAGTTACTCTTTATGTTTCTAAATTTTAATGATATAAAACTGACTTAACTGTATGAGTCAGTTATAAAAATTTAATGTTGGAAGCTTAACCCTTCAGTTGTAAAAATCGGTAGTTCAACTTGATGTTAATTTTTCATTATTAGTATTTTCCTCAAATTAGTTTAATCTTTTCACATTATGATAATAAAAATATTAGGCTCTTAACACTAGGAGCCATTTAAAGTTTAACCTCTAAATCTTATAGAAGTGAAACAAGTCTCTTGTACCTGCGTAGCAGCATTCTAATATATGAGGATGATATGAACCTCCTTCATTCCTTTGAAAATTCCAGGGACCAAGTAGAATTTATGGTGAAATAAAAAACAGTTAAGGAAAAAGTTGCTGCTTCCCTTGATGAATAGCTTGGCTTAAGGAGAACAGAGTTAGCAGGTGTACTTACTGATCTGGAAATCAAACCATTTAAGCAGTGCTAAAAACCAGTGCACTAGAACTGCTTTAGTTATACTATTTATATATTAAATTATTTAATGGGATATTGGAAATGAGCCTTTCAGGAAAATAGCATGTAGTGTTATTGAGACATACAGCCTATTTGTATGTCTATTGTGTGAGGTGTTTAAAATGTGCCCTTTAATGTGATAATGTGTTTTATTAAAACACAACAGAAAAGAAAATGTTTGAACTAAAAGTTCAGGGGAAGATATACTTAAAATATGCTTCCTGATTTCAGTAAGTGCCAATAATCTAAACCCATTTGTAGATACTCATTAAAATTTAAGGTCAGAATTACGATCCTTTATTTCAGAGAGACGTTACTTGATTATTTGAATGATTCTCACTCAGTTATTTGATTTTCATTTTCTTATTTTGGACATATTTTATACTCTTATAGTTTAATGCATAGAAATACTGTCTAGTTACTGTGGCCTTTTGTACCTGCATATTATCTATGTTCTAACATTAGTTTTACTATCATTATCTAGCAAGATAATTATATTGATAGAGGCCTAATATAAAATATAAAATTGATTGAATCAGGGAGGAGGGAAAAATGTTTCAGGGTTATTGGGCTGATCTTTATAAGTGTAGTTTGATGCAGGTATTCTATTGTCCTTAGAAGTTGATGAGATTTACTACAACTTTCTTTATGTGTTTAGAATTTCTGCCTTTAAATTGTTACTGAGATAGCACTTCCAACATTCCATTATTTTGTAATCTAGAGTATATTTTCTACATATTTCCTCTAGATATACAGACTGTAGTCTGAGTGTCTAGGTTTAAGTCCAAAGTTCACAATTCACTTTTTAAAATTGAAGAAGTGCATAAACTCCTTCTGCCTCAATTTTCTCATCTTTCAACAAAGACAATAATATTACACTGTTATATAGATTAAATAGTATTACTCATATATGGTTTTAAAAATCATGGTGTTATTCCTCTTGCAATTACTTGCACAGTTACCTCAAATTCATTTGCTTACATTTTACTGTTTGTTGCAACCTACAACCTATACTTGATTGTGTTCAGGTTTGGACTCCTTAAGGTCATTTCACAAATGACTTCTTAAATAAACTCAGTAATTCTATTTTATATTCCATAAATTTGTAAAGGCTGATACTAGAAAATAATCATTTATATTATTTTTAAGGCAACTTAACTGATGACGGTAAACCACTAAATAGTGTTTTCTGGTAGCTTAATCAGATTTAAAAATACACATGTTTCAAAAGAACATGGATATATAACAGTTTATTCATACAAAATGCCATTTTGCGATTAAGATTAATAACCTGGAGCAATACATATCAGCAGGGTGGATCTTAGAAACAGAATAGTGGGTGAGTAACTCCCAATAAAGGGCAAGGTTTTAGCATATGTCAACATTTCAGTTCAAACCTTGGGACAGACCTTCATGGAATCCACTTAGAAAGCTTGGGGACAAAACAAATACAGATCCAATTCATTGCTTGCTGACATAGCCTATGACAGGGCATAAGAAGTCTGAAGTTTAAAATTAATGTATTCCCAGATTCTGGTAATGGCAATGCATTTTTAGATTCTGTTGAGGCTCATAATTGCATGTGAAAGAAAGTTGCTACTTGCCAGAATTAATTCTTTTTAAGTGAGCTGCTTGAAAATGTAAAAAATTTCAGTAGAAATAAGAGTAGATGTATAGGAAAGCTTGTGATTTTTGCACATTGATTTTGTATTCTGAAACTTTGCTGAAGTTGCTTATCAGCTTAAGGAGATTTGGGGCGGAGACGATAGGGTTTTCTAAATATACAGTCATGTCATCTGCAAACAGGTAATTTGACTTCCTCTCTTCCTATTTGAATACCTTTGTTTCTTTCTCTTGCCTCATTGCCTTTTCCAGAACTTCCAATACCATGTTGAAGAGGAGTAGTGAGAGATGGTATCCTTGTCTTGTGCCAGCTTTCAAAGGGAATGCTTCCACCTTTTGCCCATTCAGTATGATATTGGCTGTGGGTTTGTCATACATAACTCTAATTATTTTGAGATACATTCCATCAATACCTAGTTTATCGAGAGTTTTTAGCATGAAGGGGTGTTGAAATTTATTGAAGGCCTTTTCTGCATCTATTGAGATAATCATGTGGTTTTTGTCATTGGTTCTGTTTAAGTGATGGATTACATTTATTGATTTGCATATGTTGAAGCAGGCTTACATCCCAGGGATGAAGCCGACTTGATCATGATGGATAAGCTTTTTGATGTGCTGCTGGATTCGTTCTGTCAGTATTATCTTGAGGATTTTTGTGTTGACGTTCATCAGGGATGTTGGCCTGGAATATTCTTTTTTTGTTGTTGTGTGTCTGCCAAAATGAGTTAGGGAGGAGTCCCTCTTTTTCTATTGTTTGGAATAGTTTCAGAAGTAATGATACCAGCTCCTGTTTGTACCCCTGGTAGATTTTGGCTGTGAATCTGTCTGGTCCCAGGCCTTTTTTTGTTGGTAGGCTATTAATTACTGCTTCAATTTCAGAATTTGTTATTGGTCTATTCAGGGATTCTACTTCTTCCTGGTTTAGTCTTGGAGGGGGTGTATGTGTCCAGGAATTTATCCATTTCCTCTAGATTATCTAGCTTATTTGTGTAGAGGTGTTTATAGTGTTCTCTGATGTAGTTTGTATTTCTGTGAAATCAGTGGTGATATCCTCTTTATCATTTTTTAATGTGTCTATTTGATTCTCCTCTCTTCTTTATTAGTCTGGCTAGCAGTCTATCTATTTGGTTAATCTTTTCAAATATCAGCCCCTGGATTCATTGATTTTTTTTGAAAGGGTTTTCCTGTCTCTGTCTCCTTCAGTTCTGCTCTGATCTTCGTTATTTCTTGTCTTCTGCTAGCTTCTGAATTTGTTTGCTCTTCCTTCTCTAGTTTTTTAATTGTGATGTTAGGGTGTCAATTTTAGATCTTTCCCGCTTTCTCCTGTGGGCATTTAGGGCTATAAATTTCCCTCTAAACACTGCTTTGGCTGTGTCCCAGAGATTCTGGTATGTTGTTCTCATTGGTTTCAGATAACTTATTTATTACTCCTTTAATTTCTTTACTTACCCAGTAGTCATTCAGGAGCAGGTTGTTCGGTTTCCATGTAGTTGTGTGGTTCCAAGTGAGTTTCTTAATCCTGAGTTCTAATTTGATTGCACTGTGGTCTGCAAGACTGTTTGTTATGATTTCCATTTTTTTGCATTTGCTGAGGAGTGTTTTACTTCCAACTATGTGGTCAATTTTAGAACAAGTGCGATGTAGTGCTGAGAAGAATTTACAGTCTGTTGATTTGGGTGGGAGAGTCCTGTAGATGTCTATTAGGTCTGCTTGGTCCAGAGCGGAGTTCAAGTCCTGAATATCCAAGTTAATTTTCTGTCTCGTTGACCTGTCTAATATTGACAGTGGGGTGTTAAAGTTCCCACTATTATTATATGGGAGTCAGAGAGCCAAATCACGGGTGAACTTGCATTCACAATTACTGCAAAGAGAATAAAATACCTAGGAATACAATATACAAGGAATGTGAAGGACCTCTTTAAGGAGTACTACAAACCGCTGCTCAAGGAAATAACAGAGGACACAAACAAATGGAAAAACATTCCATGCTCATGAATAGGAAGAATCATTTCATGAAAATTGCCATACTGCCCAAAGTATTTATTTTATTTTATTTTATTTATTTTTTTAATACTTTTTTTTATTATACTTTAAGTTTTAGGGGACATGTGCACAATGTGCAGGTTTGTTACACATGTATACATGTGCCATGTTGGTGTGCTGCACCCACTAACTCATCATTTAACATTAGGTATATCTCCTAATGCTATCCCTCCCCACTCCTCCCACCCCACAACAGGCCCCGGTGTGTGATGTTCCCCTTCCTGTGTCCATGTGTTCTCATTGTTCAATTCCCACCTATGAGTGAGAACATGTGGTGTTTGGTTTTTTGTCTTTGTGATAGTTTGCTGAGAATGATGGTTTCCAGCTTCATCCATGTCCCTACAAAGGACATGAATTCATCGTTTTTTATGGCTGCATAGTATTCCATGGTGTCTATGTGCCACATTTTCTTAATCTAGTCTATCATTTTTGGACATCTGGGTTGGTTCCAAGTCTTTGCTATTGTGAATAGTGCCGCAATAAACATATGTGTGCATGTGTCTTTATAGCAGCATGTTTTGTAATCCTTTGGGTATATACCCAGTAATGGGATGGCTGGATCAAATGGTAGTTCTAGTTCTAGATCCCTGAGGAATCGCCACACTGACTTCCACAATGGTTGAATTAGTTTACAGTCCCACCAACAGTGTAAAAGTGTTCCTATTTCTCCACATCCTCTCCAGCACCTGTCATTTCCTGACTTTTTAATGATGGCCATTCTAACTGGTGTGAGATGGTATCTCATTGTGGTTTTGATTTGCATTTCTCTGATGGCCAGTGATGAGCATTTTTTCATGTGTCTTTTGGCTGTATAAATGTCTTTTTTTGAGAAGTGTCTGTTCATATCCTTCGCCCACTTGTTGATGGGGTTGTTTGTTTTTTTCTGGTAAATTTGTTGGAGTTCATTGTAGATTCTGGATATTAGCCCTTTGTCAGATGAGTAGACTGCAAAAGTTTTCTCCCATTGTGTAGGTTGCCTTTTCACTCTGATGGTAGTTTCTTTTGCTGTGCAGAAGCTCTTTAGTTGAATTAGATCCCATTTGTCAATTTTGGATTTTGTTGCCATTGCTTTTGGTGTTTTAGACACGAAATCCTTGCCCATGCCTATGTGCTGAATGGTATTGCCTAGGTTTTCTTCTAGGGTTTTTATGGTTTTAGGTCTAATATTTAAGTCTTTAATCCATCTTGAATTAATTTTTGTATAAGACGTAAGGAAGGGATCCAGTTTCAGCTTTCTACATATGGCTAGCCAGTTTTCCCAGCACCATTTATTAAATAGGGAATCCTTTCCCCATTTCTTGTTTTTGTCAGGTTTGTCAAAGATCAGATAGTTGTAGATATGTGGCGTTATTTCTGAGGGCTCTGTTGTGTTCCATTGGTCTATATCTCTGTTTTGGTACCTGTACCATGCTGTTTTGGTTACTGTAGCCTTGTAGTGTAGTTTGAAGTCAGGTAGTGTGATGTCGCCAGCTTTGTTCTTTTGGCTTGGGATTGACTTAGCAATGCAGGCTCTTCTTTGGTTCCATATGAACTTTAAAGTAGTTTTTTCCAATTCTGTGAAGAAAGTCATTGGTAGCTTGATGGGGATGGCATTGAATCTGTAAACTACCTTGGGCAATATGGCCATTTTCACGATACTGATTCTTCCTACCCATGAGCATGGAATGTTCTTCCATTTGTTTGTATCCTCTTTTATTTCTTTGAGCAGTGGTTTGTAGTTCTTCTTGAAGAGTTCCTTCACATCCCTTGTAAGTTGGATTCCTAGGTATTTTATTCTCTTTGAAGCAATTGTGAATGGGAGTTCACTCATGATTTGGCTCTCTGTTTGTCTGCTATTGGTGTATAAGAATGCTTGTGATTTTTGCACATTGATTTTGTATCCTGAGACTTTGCTGAAGTTGCCTATCAGCTTAAGGAGATTTTGGGCTGAGGCAATGGGGTTTTCTAGATATACAATCATGTCATCAGCAAACAGAGACAATTTGACTTCCTCTTTTCCTAATTGGGTACCCTTTATTTCCTTGTCCTTCCTGATTGCCCTGGCCAGAACTTCCAACACTATGTTGAATAGGAGTGGTGAGAGAGGGCATCCCTGTCTTGTGCCAGTTTTCAAAGGGAATGCTTCCAGTTTTTGTCCATTCAGTATGATACTGGCTGTGGGTTTGTCATAGAGAGCTCTTATTATTTTGAGATATGTCCCATCAATACCTAATTTATTGAGAGTTTTTAGCATGAATGGCTGTTGAATTTTGTCAAAGGCCTTTTCTGCATCCATGGAGATAATCATGTGGTTTTTTTCTTTGGTTCTGTTTATATGCTGGATTACGTTTATCGATTTGCATATGTTGAATCAGCCTTGCATCCCAGGGATGAAGCCCACTTGATCATGGTGGAAAAGCTTTTTGATTTGCTGCTGGATTCGGTTTGCCAGTATTTTATTGAGGATTTTTGCATCGATGTTCATCAGGGATATTGGTCTAAAATTCTCTTTTTTTGTTGTGTCTCTGCCAGGCTTTGGTATCAGGATGATGCTGGCCTCATAAAATGATTTAGGGAGGAGTCCCTCTTTTTCTATTGATTGGAATAATTTCAGAAGGAATGGTACCAGCTCCTCCTTGTACTTCTGGTAGAATTCGGCTGTGAATCCATCTGGTCTTGGACTTTTTTTTGGTTGGTAAGCTATTAATTATTGGCCTCAATTTCAGAGCGTGTTTTTGGTGTATTCAGAGATTCGACTTCTTCCTGGTTTAGTCTTGGGAGGGTGTATGTGTCGAGGAATTTATCCATTTCTTCTAGATTTTCTAGTTTATTTGGGTAGAGGTGTTTATAGTATTCTCTGATGGTAGTTTGTATTTCTGTGGGATTGGTGGTGATATCCCCTTTATCAACTTTTATTGTGTCTATTTGATTCTTCTGTCTTTTCTTCATTAGTCTTGCTAGCAGTCTTTCAATTTTGTTGATCTTTTCAAGAAATCACCTCCTGAATGCATTGATTTTTTGAAGGGTTTTTTGTGTCTCTATTTCCTTCAGTTCTGCTCTGATTGTAGTTATTTCTTGCCTTCTGCTGGTTTTGAATGTGTTTGCTCTTGCTTCTTTAGTTCTTTTGATTGTGAAGTTAGGGTGTCAATTTTAGATCCTTCCTGCTTTCTGTTGTGGGCATTTAGTGCTGTAAATTTCCCTCTACACACTGCTTTGAATGTGTCCCAGAGATTCTGGTATATTGTGTTTTTGTTCTCGTTGGTTTCAAAGAACATCTTTATTTCTGCCTTCATTTCGTTATGTACCCAGTAGTCATTCAGGAGCAGGTTGTTCAGTTTCCATGTAGTTGAGTGGTTTTGAGTGGGCTTCTTAATCCTGAGTTTTAGTTTGATTGCACTGTGGTCTGAGAGAAAATTTGTTATAATTTCTGTTCTTTTACATTTGCTGAGGAGAGCTTTAATTCCAACTATGTGGTCAATTTTGGAATAGGTGTGGTGTGGTGCTAAAAAGAATGTATATTCTGTTGATTTGGGGTGGAGAGTTCTGTAGATGTCTATTAGGTCCGCTTGGTGCAGAGCTGAGTTCAATTCCTGGATATCCTTGTTAACTTTCTGTCTCGTTGATCTGTCTAATGTTGACAGTGGGGTGTTAAAGTCTCCCATTATTATTGTGTGGCTGTCTAAGTCTCTTTGCAGGTCTCTAAGGACTTGCTTTATGAATCCGGGTGCTCCTGTATTGGGTGCTTATATATTTAGGATAGTTAGCTCTTCTTGTTGAATTGATCCCTTTACCATTATGTAACGGCCTTCTTTGTCTCTTTTGATCTTTGTTGGTTTAAAGTCCAAAGTAATTTATAGATTCAGTGCTATCCCCATCAGGCTACCATTGACTTTCTTCACAGAGGTAGAAAAAAACTACTTTAAATTTCGTATGGAATCAAAAAAGAGATTTCATTTCTCTTGGGTAAATACCTAGAAGTGGAATTGCTGGACCATACAGAAAGCATATGTTCACCTTTTGCCATGCTTATTCCAAAAGTGCCTGTACCCCTTTGCATTCACATCAGTAATCTAGTAAATATCCAGTTGGGTCAGTTTCTCATCCACATTTCTCTAATGTCAGTCTTTTTTGTTTGTTTGTTTGTTTTAAGATGGAGTTTTGCTCTTGTTGCCCAGGCTGGAGTCCAGTTGCATGATCTTGGCTCACTGCAACTTCCGCCTCCCAGGTTCAAGCAATTCTCCTGCCTCAACCTCCCAAGTAGCTGGGATTACAGGCATGTGCCACCACTTCCAGCTAATTTTTTTTTTTTTTTGTATTTTTACTAGAGATGGGGTTTAACCATGTTGATTCTAATGTCAGTCTTTAACATTGACTGTTCTAGTGGGTGTGTATTGATAACTCATTTTTGTCTTAATTTGCATTTATCTCATGAGTATCAATGTTGACTATATTTTCTGTGCTTATTGGACTTTTATATGACATTTATTTTGAAAGTTTGTTGAAATAGAGTTGTTTATCTTCTTATTGTCAAGTTGTAAGACTTCTGTAAGTATTCCAGATATAAGCTCTTTGTCAAATACAAGTTTTCAAAAATTTCCTCTAAGTGTCCTTGCCTTCTTATTACCTTAATACGTTTTTTGAAAATATTCCCATTTTTTGAATTCCCTTTTATCTTTTTAATTGTAACTTGTGTTTATATTGTTCTCTTTGAAAAATCTTTGCCTAACCTACTATCACAAAGATTTTCTAACATATTCTTCAAAATAGGATTTTTTTATTGCTTATAAACCTAGATTGATAATCTACAAAAGGATCTATTTGCAGTTTGGGGTCCTCATACTATGTCTCTATAAACCTAATTATTTATAATAAAATGTAATTATGATATGTCTACTTCACTTGCCCTCCTAGTCGAGGAAGACCATGGGGCTACAGTCATAACTCTAGCAGCCAGGGTTTAAGCTGCCTTGACCCTAGTATGGACAAAATATGAGACTGAGATTTCAGGAAATGGCAGTTCCAGTTGAATGCAGGGAAGTACAAGAAAGATACTCAAGGGTCAAATGGTCAGCACCATTCTTGAGTAGTGACCTCCTGGCTGGATTACCAAATCACAGTCAGTCTTCATTGATGGGTAAATAAAGTATCAAAAAGAAAAAAAGAGGGAGGCTCCCCTCTGAATACTACCTCAGAGGGAAGCATGTCTATTTTTCCAGCCTGTGTTCTATTGGATTACAAGGGTAATAGGGAAGAAATTATTTATTGATTTGGCAGATATTGTTCATATTCAGCATGCTTAATTACTATTATTTTTAAATGTTAATTATGATAGCCTGTTAGTTTTAGCTAGATTACTAATGTACCACTTACTTTTCAGATCCAGCTTAATTAGGATAGTAATGCAATAGTGTCCACTCTGTTTGTCTAAACCATGTGAAGCCTGGGCCAAATGAACCATGTACAAGAGAGGAGTGTTTCAAAAGTTACACTGATACTGGCATTAGCAACTTTCATGTTTACGTATTTTGTTTCGATTTGGTTTTCAGATACAGGGTCTTGCTCTGTTGCCCAGGCTGGAGTGCAGTGGTGCAATCACGGCTCACTGCAGCTTCAACCTCCTGGGATTAGTGATACTCTTACCTGCCACCTGAAGCTCCTGTGGTCTCAGCTTGGACCATAGGTAAACTACCAGCCCAGTTATTTTTTGTATTATTATTATTTTTTTTTGTAGAGATGCAGTTTCTCCATTTTGGCCAGGCTGGTGTTGAACTCTAGCACTCAAGTGAGTCCTGATCTCCCAAATTGCTGGATTATAGTCGTGAGCCACTGCGCCCAGTTATGTTTATGTGTTTTAAAAATACCTACAACTCTTGAATTGTTTTATTTCCATTTCTTCTAGGCTAAGATTATTACCTTACACTTTCCCAAAATAGGAAAGTCAGGAAAAAAAGCTGATATATTCTGTGGTTTTTCAATTTTTTTTTTTTAGTTAATTAAGTGGAAAAATGTATTGGAGAGCTTTTTAAGGTTTGTTTTTGTAGAGTCTATACTTTAAGATTATGGTGATTTGTTCAATATACTGCTAATAGGTGGATTATCAACTTTGAGAGAAAATTCTGGGAGTGTCAATGAATAGCCTTAGTAGTTGAAATCATGTCAGGGTGAATGAAACTGACAGCACATGTAAAAAAGAATAGAATATTTGGGGAAATTTATGTATTTTTGGGAAGTGAAAATAAGTGCTGGCACCAAAGAAAATATAAAAGACTAGGAGAAAAATCAGATATATGTACTATATTGAAAGATAAATGAGAATAATTTGAGAGAGAGTAAAAGATTTTGTCGAAAGGATAAAGACAAAAAAAGTTTCATATGAAATTTGGATTATTACTGATGACTTATAAAGAATAAATTTCAATGACATGGTAGTTATTGAATCTATATTAAGTATTATGGAATATCCTAAAATAGTTTAAAATATTATGTAAATATTAGTTAATATTTCTGTACCCAGGTTTCCTCTGTAATAAAATATGGATAATTATTAGTTTTATGTTTCAGAAAATTTCAGTTTTAGAATATTACAGTGTAAATTGTTTTTCTGCTTCTACGTAACAAAGGTTCAGCAGCTGTGTTAACTATAAACAATAGAGAACTATAAACAGTAGAGATATGTTTATGTGGTTGTCTTTGCTTTTTCTGGAGAATACTTTTATCCAACTTTTCATCCCCTTTTTACTCTCAACATAAATTAGCTCCTGACCACATTAAAGCTGATCACCTTGTCTTATTCATGGTTATGCTAGCTTTAGATCCTTTCTACAGATAAGCTTTAAGTTCTGCTCTTTCTGCTGACATTTTCGTACATTGCCATTCTACAGCAGATGGCTGAGGATTCTAATCAAGAGATTTTGTACAAATCAACAGAAGTCTCTGGCCAGAATCTGTAGTTATTGAGAGAAAAAAGACAAACAGAAAAACCATCCAGAACCATATGTTCCGGTATCCTGCATGCTCCTCTGGTAGGAAGTTTGCATATCACTTAATCATACTGTTTCATATTACAGCGTAATCCTTCACTATGTTAGCAGCTCTGTGCTTAATGCTGCTAAAGTCAGTCTCCTTTGTATTAAGGAACTTCATGGATTTTTAAATGTAATATTATCATCTCTTCCTTTCCATTATGGCTCAATATACCATTATTGAAAGGACATAAGTATCTGCTTTTCAATTTTCAATCCTTTCACAGATTTGAGATACATGAATTCTGACATGCATTATTTTCCAGAGCACAAAATACAATATGATTTTTTAACAAACAGATTCATGATCTAGGTCAAACTCTAATATCATTTAATTCTAGACAATTATAATTTTTCTTGTAATCACGATTGAGATCTGAACATGTATGTAAAAAGTAAGAGTAAAATAGTGACTTTTAATAAATTTGACTTTCTGAGCAATAGACATAAGTGCAGCTAAAAGATATATTAAATATATATGATCATAGCTTAATTTGCATGTAAAGTTTGTAACTGCTGTATTGCAATTAGGGTTATTATACAGTACATTATATGTGATATTTAATGTCTGCTTAAATAGCTCCAAGACTTTTTAAAATGACCTTAGAGATCAATTTCAAAACATTTATACACTAAGACTTGTATTTTAATCTGTTTTCCTTCTGAATATCTTAACAAAGAAACACCAGTTAACTGTGTAGAATCAAAGGTATACATAAATTTTAATCTATATGCAATCTAAATTTATAACTCCAATGCATTCCTAGAAATTGCATCATAATTTAGTTCTTGTAAAGTGGATGATGATTTCCCATAAGGACAATGATAAAATTGTAGGAGTTAGCATTTCTTACTAGTGTCTATGTAAAATCATAGATAGGATCAATAACATGCTTTTAAAGTAAAGCTACAACAATTACAGCTTTACAAGAATCTGAAATAATACAATTTGGTATGAGTACCATGAAATAAACATGCACATATTTTAAACTGTATTTATAAAGAGTTCACAGTGCATTTTATATATGTATAATAGAAAAGGTACTACATACTTCTATCATAAGTTTGATGCATCAAGATATATATGTTATGATGAATATTAAAATGCAATTAATACTTCATTTTTTTCCCAAAGAGTCCTTTACAGAATTATTTGATTGCCCAAGTAATAATAAATGCTGTTCAAGAAAGCTTGATCTGTTTCTCATTTTTCTACCTGAAAGAAGTATTTGAAATCTTTCAGCCTACCTTAAACTTGCTTCAAGTTTCTCCAAGATAGTCAATAAATATTTTGTGATTGAACATAATGGCTCCAAAAAAAATATTTACAGGTAAATAAATTTTCAACATATTTTTGCTTCAAATTCACCTTCTTGATTTAGTTAAAAGTTTTCTTAAGGCTTCTATCAGAATAAGTAAAGGTCGGAACAATTTTATTAGTATAACTGTTGTTAAAAAGAACTGTGGGCCGGGCGCGGTGGCTCACGTTTGTAATCCCAGCACTTTGGGAGGCCGAGGCGGGCGGATCACGAGGTCAGGAGATCGAGACCACGGTGAAACCCCGTCTCTACTAAAAATACAAAAAAATTAGCCGGGCGTGGTGGCGGGCGCCTGTAGTCCCAGCTACTCGGAGAGGCTGAGGCAGGAGAATGGCGTGAACCCGGGAGGCGGAGCTTGCAGTGAGCCGAGATTGCGCCACTGCACTCCAGCCTGGGCAACAGAGGGAGACTCCGTCTCAAAAAAAAAAAAAAAGAATTGTGAATTTTATTATAAAGCCATGAAATACCACTAGATTATTGAGCACATTTCAAAACAGAGTCTCTCTCTCTCTCTCTCTCTCTCTCTCTCTCTCTCGTTCTCCCTTCCTCCCTCTCTCAGAACCACCCAAAGACACAAAATAAATGAGGCACACAAAAAGTAAAAACGTTTAAATTACGTTTTACACCTTTTATCAGACATGGTTAAAAATAAATCTAGGGCAATTGAGTTATATGCTAATTAGGCATCAGTAAAGAAGGAAAGAAATGTGAATGAAAGTAATTGAATATTACATATGTTATTTTCCTATGGGCTGAAATTCACAATTTTTTTACACTCACATGATTGGAGCAGCATAGGATTAAGAGAAAGTACTCTAGATTCAGACTACCTTTATTCAATTTTACTTCTGACACTTAAGAACAGAGAATTTTTGGGTTTATCACTTAAACTTGCTTTTCCAGAATTTTTTCAACTATAAAATGAAGATGACAATAGTAACACCCTCATACAATTGTGACATATATATGTGTATATATCTCTCTGTGTGTGTGTGTGTACATGTGTGGTAAATATGTATATATGCATATATACTGCAAATATCACTGGATGTGTGAAATGGGATATTTGGCATATTGGCAGAGAAAAAATATTAAATTGAAAATAGGTAAAGTTGAAGAAATCTCTCATACATTTAAAATAGAGTCCCCAAAGAGGATAATATGAAAGCAAAAAAGGAAACTTTTTCAAGAGACAAAAATGAATTTTCCATATTCATGTTTAAAAACCATTAACCCAAAGACCCAGCATATATCAAAAAAGATAAATGATAAGAAATTAAAATTTAGGCACATTACAGTGTGTTTATATAACTACAGACAAAAATAATATATTTCAATCTACAAGGAAGACAAACCAATTACAGATAAATGACAATTTAACCGACAGCAGACTGCTCCCTAATAAACAGAAGCAAAAAGGTAATGGCGTTCTATCTTTAAAGAGCTGAGAAAAAATAAGTATGTAACAAAATTTCATCCATAAGTAAATGGTGAAATAAATCATTTCAGAGCAACAAAATCTTAGAAATTATTACCATTATAACTTCACCAAACAACTTTGTAATTGTTAAAGGTGGTGCATTAGTGAAATAAGCCTAAAAGGAAAGTCAAAGATTCAAGAAGGAAAAGTGAGTAAAGAAACTAATAAATAGGTAAATCTAATAATGTCTTTGTGTATAATGATATTACAATATTACTTATTTTTATAATATATTAAGTTATATTGTGTAAGGACAAAACAATAACGCTAGAAAGAGACCCCCTAATGTGTGTATTTTAAAGTCCTCAAGCTGTATCACAGTCTGGAGGGATAGTAATTCATTTTGATTTTTCAGCAAAAAGTAATGGTGAAATCTCAAGGGGAATCAACATAATGATATAAAAAGTATGTTTAACTTTTAATCATGTAGAAGGAATAAAATGAGAACATAAAAAGGAGAAGGGGAATCTTTATCAGTATTGAGTAAGACAGAGAAATATAAGAGCCATTCAGGTAGAAATAAATGAGATTGAACTAAAAGCATACATTTATATGTATATATTTATATGTAAATATACATTTATATATAAATATATATTTATATGTAAATACACGTTTATATATAAATATATATAAATATATATACATATATATACATTTATATATAAATATATAAATATATATACATATATACATTTATATATAAATATATAAATATATATATAAATATATATATTAAATATATATATAAATATATATATTAAATATATATATAAATATATATATTAAATATATATATAAATATATATATTAAATATATATACAAATATACATTTATATATAAATATATAAATATATATATAAATATATATGTAAATATACATGTATATGTAAGTATATATATTTATATGTAAATATACATTCACATGTAAATATATTTACATGTAAATATACATTCACATGTAAATATATGTAAATATACATTCACATGTAAATATATATGTAAATAGACATTCACATGTAAATATATATGTAAATAGACATTTACATATAAATATATATTTTTATATATGTAAATATACATTTACATGTAAATATATAATATATAAATATATAAATGTATAAATATACATATATTGTATATATAAATGTGTAAATATATACATATATACATATATAAATGTATATACATATATAAATGTATATATACATATATAAATGTATATACATATATAAATGTATATATACATGTATAAATGTATATACATATATAAATGTATAAATATACATATATAATATAATATATATTATAATATATATAAATTATATATTTATATAAATATACATTTATATAAATATATATTATATTTACATGTATATATTTATGTAAATATATACATGTAAATATAAACATGCATTTATATATAAATATATAAAAAATTATATATATTTATATAGTGTATATATAATATATATAATATATAATATATATTATATATATAAAATATAATCCAAGTGGAATATATACCAAGTGGAAAGCAACTTTATAATATTAGAATAAAATAGGAATAGAATACAATACTGGTTAAGAGAATATTTTTATATTCTTGACACAAAGAGAGGTGTTTCTTTCCTAGCTGCCCCAACTTTAGTTAAAAAATATAATCCACAAATATCAAAAGATAATCACATAAAAGAGTAGAACTGTTATAGAAACCATTTGGCATTATCTATAACAGTAAAGTTGCAGCAGTACTCATTAACCCATAGTTCTATTTCCTAGGTAATGTCCTAAAGAACTGTTTACAAATATGTACTAGAAGATATCTACAGGTATGTTCATAATGTTTTCTTAAATAATAAAAACTTTAAAACTTCCCATATGCTTAGGAACAATATGATTAATGCCATACAGTGACATTATACTCATTTGTGAAAAATAATGAACTAAGGTGCATTCACTGGAAAATAAGTGGTGAATATACACACACACTAAAGAATCGAGATAATAACCGGCGTAAGAAAAACAAATAAATAAGGCTGTTGAAAGATGGAGATGAAATAAAGTTAATCAGATAGTGTTGATCTCAGCAATCTCAGTGTGACTATTTTAGAGGCATCCAAGTTTGTGGTCAGGGTATTACAGAAGTAAAGTAATTTTCAGTTAATGAGAAATCTTACAATAAGCTCTTCATAGCAGTAACTGCTGCTGAAATTTCAAGATAGATGTCATTATACCTGAAGTTGGCAAGCAATTATGAACCTAAGTTTTATTGGAATGATTTTTCGTAGGTATTAAATTATCCAAGAAATGTAATGATAACCATCTCTTTCTTTCCAAGCTCCATGAGTTCTTTATTTCCTATGGTCTCTTCATTTTCTCTGATCTTACTCTATAACATCAAATCACTGTTTGCCATAATAAGGCAATTTGTAGAAAAATAGTGTGACATTCTGCCAGTTAATTTTGCATGTTTGCACTGACTTGAAACGCCTCCTCCTCATTGCATTGCAGAGAATAGCTAGCCCGGAAGCTACATCTACAAGATACTCCTTTCTAGGATTCTAGATTAGAGTTTCCACTGAAAATAACAAACAATATATTTGGAAAGTGGGAGAGTGAGAAGCTGTTTATTCTGAGAGGTGGCAATGGCCAACCCAGTGGCTTCTCAGACTTTTTTGTAAACACTATTTTTCTTTCTTTTTTAAACTTATTTTATTTATAAATTGTCAAATTATGTTTTATATTAGTGAGGTACAAAGTAGTAGTAGTATGATATATGAATACAATATGGAATAATTAAATCAAAATAACGTATTTTTTACCTCCAGTACTTATTTTTGTGGGGAGAACATTTGAAATTTACTCCCTTGGTAATTTAGAAAGGCACAATACACTATTATTGACTATGTTCACCACATTGTGACTCTCAGAAAAAGAAAAAAAACATACTCCTTCTGTCTAACTGAGGTTTTGTGTCATTTGACCATTTTCTCATTCCCCCTATCCCCCAGCCTCTGGTAACCACCATCCTACACTCTGCTTCTATGAGTTTGATGGTTTTAAATTTCACAGGTAGTTAAGAACACATGGTATTTTCTTTGTGTGCCTGGCTTATTACACATAGCTTAATGTTCTCCAATTCCATTGATGTAGCTGCAAATGACCAAAATTCTTTTTTAAGGCTGAAAAATAGTATTCTATTGTGTATATATAACACATAGACATATTCATATGTCTTTATTCTTATTCATTCATCTGTTGATGGACTCTTAGGTTGATTCCATAACTTTATTATTGTGAAAATGGCTGCAGTGAACATGAAAGTGCAGGCACCTCTTAGACAAACAGATTTCAAATATTTTAGGTAAATGCCCAGAAGCAAGATTTTGGAGTTATATAATATTTCTATTTTTAGCTTTTAGAAGGAACTGCACCATTTTCCGTAATGGCTCTACTAATTTATATTTCCACCAACAGTATTACAAGGGTTACCATTTTCTCCACATCCTAGCCTACCCTTGTTATCTTTCATCTTTTTCATAATTGCCGTTCTTAAAGGTATGAGATGATATCTCATTATGGTTTTAACTTGCATTTCCCTAATGATTAGTGATATTGAGCATTTTTTTCTTACATCTTTTGCCCATTTCTGTCATCGTTTGAGAAATGTCTGTTCTGGTCCCTTGCTATTTTATACAATTAGGTTATTTGTTTTCTTACTCTAAAATTTTGTTTGAGTTCCTTATATATTTTGGATATGAACCCCATATTGGAGGTGTGGCTTACAAATATTTTCTCCCAATTTCTAGATTGTCTTGTCACTCTGTTAATTGCTTTCTTTGTTGTGCAGAAGCTTCTTAAAGTGATGCAATCCCATTTGCTATATCTGCTTTTGTTATCTACATTTTGGGAGACAAAAAAAAAAGAGTCATTGCTCAGATCAATGTTGTGTAGTTTTTTCCCCTATGTTTTCTTACAGGAGTATTGCAGTCTTAGGTCTTACATTTAAGTGTTAAACCCATTTTGAATTGATTTTTATATATGGTGTAAGAAAAACATTTAATTTCATTCTTTTTCATGTGAATATGCAAAAAACTTTCCCTGCTGTGTATTCTTGGCAACTTTGTAAAAAATCGGTTAAACATACCTACATAGTTTCGTTTCTGGGTTCTCTATTCTTTCTCATTTGTAAATATGTCTGTTTTTATGTCAGTACCGTGCTGTTTTATTATTGCTTTGTAGTATAGTTTGAAAGCAGGTAGTGTGATGTCTCCAGCCTTGTTCTTTTTGCTCATTATTGCTTTGGCTATTCAGATTTTTTTGTAATTTCATATAAATTTTAGGATTATTTTTCTATTTCTATGAAAAATAACGGAATTTTGAAACAAAATGCATTTAATCTGTAGACCACTTTGGGTAGTATAGATATTTTAACAATATTAATTTTCATTATCCCTGAACATAGGAATAGTTTTCTATGTATTTGTGTCTTCGATTTCTTTCATTAAAGTTTTCAGTGTATAGATCTTTCATCTCCTTGGTTAAATTTACTAGAAAGCATTTTATTTATTTTAAGAGGTTAGGTACTGTAAATGACATTGTTCTCTTGATTTTTTGGGATAGTTTGTTGTTAATAGAAAGGCCACTGGTTTTGTGTGTTGATTTTTTTATGCTTTATGCTGTATTTGTTTATTAGTTCTAACAGTTTCTTGGTGGAATCTTTAGAATTTTCTATCTATAAAATCATGTCATCAGCAAACAGCAACAATTTTACCTCTTCCTTTCCTACTGGATGCCTTTTATTAATTGTTTCTATTACATAATTGCTCTGACAATTACTCTGAAATTATGTTGAATAGAAATAGTAAGAGTGAGCATCCTTATCTTTTTATGAATCTTAGAGGAAAAGATTTCAATTTTTCACCATTGAGTATAATGTTAGCTGTGGACTATTATATATGGCCTTTATTATGTTAAGGTATGTTTCTTCTGTTCCTAATTGGTTGAGTTTTTATAATGAAAGGATTCTTAATTTTATGAAATGCTTTTTCTGCATCTAATGAGATGATCATATGATATTTATCTTTTATTCTATTAATGTAATATACCATGTTTATTGGTTTGTGAGTGTGTGTCCATCATCACATCTAAGAAGAACAATCTAAGCCCAAAGTTAGCAAAAGGAAAAATATAATAAAGAGCAGAGATAAATGAAATGCAATCTTTTATTGGGATAAATCCTACTTGCTTATGTTGAATGATCCTTTTAATGTGTTTTCGAAGTCAGTTTGCTAGTATTTTTTATTTTAGGATTTTTGAATCTATGTTCATCAAAAATATTGGCCTTTAATTTTCTTTTCTTGTAATGTTCTTAACTGGCTTTAGTAACAGAGTAATGCTGGCCTCATAACAATAGTTTGAAGTATTCCCTCCTCTTTGATTTCTAAATTTGTGAAGGGTCGATATTCTTTAAATGTTTAATAGAATTCATCAGTAAAGTCATCAAATCCTGAGGTGGTTTTGTTTTGTTTGGTTTTTGGATGAGAGACTTTTTATTACTAATTCAATCTTTTTACTTATCATTGATTTGTTCAGATTTTTTATTTCTTTATGATCCAGTCTTGGTAGATTGTATGTGTCTATGAATTTATTCATTTCTTCTAGATTATTCAATTTGTTGGCATACAACTGTTCATAATAGCCTCTTATAATCTTTTGTATTTCTGTGATATCAGTTATAATATAGCTTCTTTGACTTCTTATTTTCTTCATGTGGGTCTTCTCTCTTTTATCTTAGTCTGCCTAAAGATTTGTTGATTTTGTTTATCTTTTCAAAAATGAACACTTAATTTTGTTATTTTTTGTATCATTTTCTCGTTTCTATTTTATTTATTTATTTCTGCTCTTGATTATGTCTTTCCTTCTGCTAACCTTTCACTTAGATTGTTCTTCTTTTTCCATTTCCTTAAGGAATAATGTTAATTTTTTTTATTTGAGATTTTTTTTTTTTAATTCCTGCCCTCAGGTGATGCACCCTCCTTGGCCTCCCAAAGTTCTGGGATTTCAGGCATGAGCCACCATGCCCAGCTCATAAGTTTTAATATTTATCCCTTCACTAATTTATTTCAGCTACGGTTGTTATTAACCGTTTTGTCTTTTACCCTCATACTAGGTAGAAAATTGCTTTACACAACACCATTACAGTCCTTACAGTATTTCAAATAGGGTTCTGCCTTTGTGTTTTGTGCTTACTTGTGTAAATTTTATGTTATTAATGAGTGGCCTTTTAGCCTAACTAGCTCTGTCAGCAATTCTAAGGCAATTCTCGTGGTTACTAACTCTGTTAGCCTTTATCATTCTGGAAAAGTTTTTAATCTGTCTCATTTCTGTCTGACAGATTTGCTGGATAAAATATATTTGGTTGGCAGCTTTTTTCCTTTAGCACTTTGAATATATCACATCATTTTTCTTTTTCTTTCTTTATTTTTTTATTTTGAGACAGAATCTCGCTCTGTCACCATGCAGGAGTGCAGTAGCACGATCTTGGCTCACTGCAACCTCTGCCTCCCAGGTTCAAGTGATTCTCCTGCCTCAGCCTCCTGAGTGGCTGGGACTGCGGGTGTGCACTACCACACCCAGCTAATCTTTATATTTTAAGTAGTGATGGGGTTTCACCATGTTGACCAGGATGGTCTCGATCTCTTGACCTCATGATCTGCCCACCTCGGCCTCCCAAAGTGTTGGGATTACAGGTGTGAGCCACTGCACCTGGCCTTCATCTCATTTTTCTTCCAGACCTGTAAGATTTCTGCTAATGAAGCTGCTGATCGTCATATAGGCACTCCTTTCCATGTGATGAGGTTCTTATTGCTTCCTGCTCTCAGAATTTTGTCTTAGTCTTTAATTTTTGGGTTAAATTGTTATGTGTCTTGGTGAACTCTTCTTTAGGCTGAATTTGTTTGGAGATTTCTGCACTTCTAGAACCTGGATGTTGGCTTTTTTCCCTATATTAGGGATGTTTTCAGCATTTATTTCTGTAAATATGTTCTCTGGTCCTTTTGCTGTATCATACTCTTCATAAATACCTATTATGCAAAGGTTTGGTCTCTTGATGGTGTTCCATAATTTGCATACGCCTTCATTCCTTTTCATTGTTGTTGTTGTTGTTTTCTTAATTTCCTTTTAGATCCTCTGGTTGGATACTTTCAAATGTTTTGTCTGTGAGCTCACTGATTCTTGCTTGGACTTGATCAAGCCTATTGTTAAACCTTTCTCTTGCATATTTAAGTTCAGTCTTTGTATTCATCTGTAGGATTTTGGTGTTGTTTTTCTAATTTTTTTTCAAACTTCTAATTTTCTTCATATATTTTCCAAAATTCACTTAATTTTTAAAAATCTATTCTTGTAGTTCACTGAAATTTCTTAACAGGATTATTTTAAACTTTTTGTCTTTAATTTTACAGATCTCTATTTATTTAGAGTCAATTGTTGGAGTTTTTTTTTGGTGTCTTTTGGAAGTGTAATGATTTTCCTGCATCGTTTCATCGTTGTGTCCTTGCATTGTTGTCTGCATTTGAGCAGACAGCTACATCTAGCTTTTATAGGTGTTCTTTGGTGGGGATAGATCTTCATGAATTTAGTCTATCCTGTGGTTCTGAATGGGCCAGGTGGTAATGACCCTGAACAGATAGAGCTTGCTTTCACATTCTATAAATGGCTGGGCTGTTTTCTTTGCTCTTAGTTCAGGTGGAGCAGCTGGCTGAGCTCTGTTGTTTGATGAGACCACTGACTGAGCTTTGCAATTAGAATGAGTAGGTGAATGGACCCTATAGTAACCTGTAATCAGGCTTGGCCACAGGGTGTATTTTCTGGACAGATGGTACCACTATTTGAGTTCAAGAGTTGGATAGGCATGTGGGAAGGGGCCCCAATGTTGGGTGGAGCCACTGCTCAGATATGCAAGACCAGCCATTGTGCTTAGCAGAAATACACAGTTGAATTTTGCCTATCTGCCCAGGCAGGGCCTTGGGGTGGCCTTTAAGGCTGAGCTGAGTGCTGTTTATACTCCTGGGCATGTCACAATCAGCTCTTGCTCTTTGCTGAAACGTGCTGCAGGGTGGTCATCTCACTCCCTTGGTGGGACGCAGGGGTAGGCCTTGAGGCCACACTGAGTTCTGTTTACACTCACAGATATGACAGAGTTAGTTCCTGTTGTCTGCCAAAATGTGCTAAGGTGGTTTTCTTTTTCTCTGGGTGGGGCCTAGGGGAGCATTGCTTTTCTGACACTTACACAGGTGGTAGCGGTATTTTCCCAATAACCTGTGGAAAGCTGCTTCAGTGTTTCACAATGAGGTCCTCAGGAAATATTTCCCTTCTTGATCTTCTCTCACCCAGCTCTTTATACATTCATGTAAATCAAGCATTAAAAGTGTATCAACTCCTTTATTTATGTAATATTTAAAGTGGCTCTGTATTTCTGGCCACTCCTTGATTGATTTAAGAGGTGTTTGCCTGTAGTATGCTGGCATCAAAAATATGTGTTCATATTAACTCAATTGTTGTTGTTTTATATTGGTAGACTTTTTTTTTTTTTTTCCACAGAGCAGGAATAATGGTTGCCAGAAAAAGCTAGGGCTACATATCTAAACTCTACCATGTTTCTAATCAAAACAACTTAAGAAGAATAATTATTTTCTCCAGCTTGATCATGTGAAATACCTGGAAGCTCTGAAAAAAAGCCAAGTTATGGTAGTGGGCATAAAATCCATTTTCCAAAAGAAGAGAATTCTCACCAACAGAAAGTAGACAAACAAACAAACAAAAATGCATAGTAAGTTAAACAACATATCACTTTATTCTTTCGTGGAAATATTGAGAGGCAAATATTAAGAAGGTGTTCTCTAGAACCAGTTAAACTAAGTTCGATTTTTGTTTTTATACTTTAGCAGTTTTCTTAATCTTTGAACATCGTTTTCTTTATTAGTAAACCAGGGTGAATAATGGTACCTACCTACTTCATAAGGCTGTTGTAAAATAAAAAGCATTTGTAAGTGTAATATATTGAAAATACATATTACGATATAGTAAGAACCCAATTAATGTTAGGTAAAATTTACAATTTTAGTCGATCTGTTTTTCAATCAAAAGTCTAAAGTTTAATTTACTTGTGACATATAGCAATTATGAAAACTATCAACATAACATGTGACTTGCTTTTGCATGTTGATACCGTTTATATTCTTAACATTGAGAACAGATACTAAAATTACAAACTCTATAGAGAATATTAGGGTTTCCTGTGAAACTTTTGCTTGGTTAAACTGGATTTTCTTCCCCTTTTGGACTAGTGCATCATTGGAGGAAATTACATAACTTCTCAGAACACTACCTAGAAATGTTTTGTGAATAGATTGTTGGTGTCCTACTAAAAAATCCTCCACAAGTTGCATCTCAGCCACACAAATTTCTGACATTTTGAAAATCATTATCTAGTCTATATTTTGGGTATTTTCTCTTCCCTTACTTGCATTACCTGATGTTCAAATGGGAGAGAAAACATGAATACAAAAATTTAACTGAAGTGACGTTCACATCCCTTCTAGACTTGGCTAATTTTAAATTGGCATAGACAATGATAATTGCATCATAGCTTATTGTTTTGGTGGTAACTGGCATATGTTCATGACTTTGATTTTAAAACATATTGTATTTTCAGAAATGTTAGCATGGGAAAAAGGATGACCATTTTACAATAATGCAATTTGGCCTCAATTATTTTGCTTAAACTCCACAAGTATTGTTTGGCAGAGGGCGAGAGTAAATTGTGAGGATGAACTTTAGATAGCAAGTCTAGAAAAAATAATTGATTATCTGAAGAAAGATAAAAGTAGAAATTAAAACCACACAAATAAATATAAGAGAGAGATATATATGACACACATACATATATATGATATCTATATTATATACAACTAGCATAAATAATATATAAATGCCTCTAAGAAGAACTATATGGTAAAAGTATTAAATTACAGTTTATATATTTATAATCTGACCTAAATGGTAGACCTCAAATAATAAAACATTAGAATCTTCAATCAAATACACAATATTAGTTATATAACATGAAAGAACTTATTTTTAAGACATTTTCTGGATACATTTCATAATACATTTTCAAGGAATTTTTTTGGAATCATTTCCTAAAATAAGTTTCAAGGATTGGACTTTTACATTTTATATTTTCCTAAAATGTAATCAATCAGTGACTTTTCTTCTTTTGCCATGAATCTTAAGTTTATACAATGGGTTTTTTTTTTAAGTACTAATTTTTGTTGAGTTCATTATCCAAAATTATCTTAAAGAACTTATGTTGCCTTATCTATTTTTTCCTTTGGAAAAACCTTTTTCTCTAAATAAATAACTCATTTTGTAGGAACGCTATACAGAGCTTTTCAACTTTTGTAGCTTGTAAAAAGAGGCTTATCATACAAGCACATAGAATAAACAGTCTATTTCAAGACTTGACAAAATGGAGGCCAATTGGTAACACACTGCTCATTGATTATTTTAATATTCTTGGCTCTATCACTACTTCTAGAGACTAAATTAACTTGTTCTTCAGAAATAATTTTGGTTTGATATTGAAAAGGATGTATCATTTACTTAGAATTGTGATTTTCTTTGGTGCTGGGTAGAATGCTTCTGGAATGCAAAATGAGAGTTCACAATAAGATATTTTTTGTTCTATTATTGTTTAATTATTGGGTATAATTTTGCAAAAAGAGAAAACACTATTCTGAGACTGATGATGGTGTTTAGAGGGAACAAGAATATATCTTTTCAATGGATTTTTCTATAAGCCAAGCCATTCTATTTGCAGAAGGTATATGTTGTGCCAGTTTGCCACATGGCACAAAGTTAGAAACCTTTACCATGGTCTGTTTTTCTTAGCATTCATGAAAAAAATTATCATATTAAAGTCAAACATTTTTATCTTGTTAAAATAGTAAGCATACTCTCTTTCTTTGTGATTAAATATTAGTAAGAGTAGAGCTACTTAACTATTTCAGGGAAGTATCCACTTCAAGTAACATATAATAAAATATTTAAAAATGTTATGTATTTAAATGCCACAATTATTCAGACATTTATTCTTACACATATGCACATACACAAGTAGATATACACACGTATGTAAATAATACGGAATTTTGGTAAGAAAACTATTAGTTTGTTTTCATGCTGCTGATAAAGACATACCCAAAACTGGGCAATTTACAAAGGAAAAAGATTTATTGGACTTATAGTTCCACATCTATGGGGAGGCCTCAAAATCATGGCAGGTGAAAGCCATGTCTCACATGGCAGCAGACAAGAGGAGAAGAGAGCTTGTGCATGGAAACTCCCATTTTTAAAACCATCAGATCTTGTGAGACTCATTCACTATCAAAAGAACAGCACAGGAAAGACCCACCTCGATAATTCAACCACAACCCACCAGGTTGCTCCCATGACATGATGTGGAAATTGTGGGAGTTGCAATTCAAGATAATATTTGGGTGGGGGACACAGACAAATATGTCATTCAACCCTGTTCCTTCCCAAATCTCATGTCCTCACATTTCAAAACCAATCATGCCTCCCCAGTAGTGCCCCAAAGTTTTAACTTATTTTAGCATTAACTCAAAAGTCCACCGTCCAATATCTCATCTGAGACAGGGCAAGTCCCTTCTGCCTATGAGCCTGTAAAATCAAAAGCAAGTTAGATACTTGCTAGATACAATGGGGTTACAGGCATTGGGTAAATACAGCTGTTCCAAATGAGAGAAATTGGCCAAAACAAAGAGGCTACAGTCCTCGTACAAGTCCAAAATCCAGCAGGGCAGTCAAATCTTAAAGCTCCAAAATGATCTTCTTTGACTCCATGTCTCGCATCAGGGTCACACTGATGCAAGTGGTGGGTTCCCATTGTCTTGGGCAGCTCTGCCCCTGTGGCTCTGCAGGGTATAGCCTCACTCCCGGCTGCTTTCACAAGCTGGTGTTGAGTATCTGTGGCTTGTCCAGGGACACAGTGCAACCTGCCAGTGGATCTACCATTCTGGGGTCTGGAGGACAGTGGCCTCCTTTTCACCGCTCCACTAGGTGGTGCCCCAGTAGGGACTCTATGTGGGAGTCCAACCCCCCATTTCTCTTCCATGCTGCCCTTGGCAGAAGTTTTCCATGAAGTGCCCCATCCCTGCCTGGGATCCAGGCGTTTCCATACCTCTTCTGAAAACTAGGTGGGGGTTCCCAAACCCCAATTCTTGACTCCTATGCACTTGCAGCCTCAACACCATGTGGAAGCTGCAAAATATTGGGGCTTGCAACCTCTGAAGCCATGGTCTGAGCTCCACATTGGCCTCTTTCAACCATGGTTGGAGCAACTGGGATGCAGGGCACCAAGTCCCTAGGCTGCACATAGCATGGGGACCCTGTAAGCCACTTTTTCCTCCTAGGTCTCTGATCTGCGATGGGAGGGATTGACATGAAGACCTCTGACATTCCCTGGAGACATTTTTCCCATTGTCTTAGCGATTAATGTTTTGCTTCTTGTTACTTATGCAAATTTCTTCAGCTGGCTTGGATTTCACCTCAGAAAATGAGATTTTCTTTTCATTTGTCAGGGTGTAAGTTTTCCAAACTTTTATGCTCTGTTTCTCTTTTAAAACTGAATGCCTTTAAGAGCACCCAAGTCATCTCTCGAATGATTTGCTTTGAATAGTATATCTTCTGCTAGATATCCTAAATCATCTTTCTCAAGTTCAAAGTTCCACAAATCTCTAGGGCAGGGGCAAAATGCCACCAGTCTCTTTGCTGAAACAACAAGACTTGGCTTCGGTTCCCAACAAGTTCCTCTTCTCCATCAGAGACCACCTCAGCCTGGACCTTATTGCTCATATCACTATCAACAGTTTCTCAAAGTCATTCAACAAGTCTCTAGGAAGACTAGGAAGTACCAAACTTTCCCACATTTTCCTGTCTTCTTCTGAGCCCTCCAAACTGTTTCAACTCCTGTCTGTTACCCAGTTCCAAAGTCACTTCCACATTTTTGGGTGCCTTTTCATTAACACCTTTTCCTACTGGTACTAATTTACTGTAATAGTCTGTTTTTATCATGCTGATAAAGACATACCTGAGGCATATCTTATATGATGGCAGACAAGAAAAGAAGAGAGGTTGTGCCGGGAAACTCCACTTTTTAAAACCATGAGATCTGGTGAGACTCATTCACTATCACAAGAACTGCACAGAAAAGATCCACTCCCATAATTCAATCACCTCCCACTGGGTTCCTCCCACAACACATGGGTGGGAGTTGCAATTCAAGATGAGATTTGGGTGGGGACATAGCCAAACCACATCAAAAACCTTAAGAAGATAATATGACTATTAACTTCTAATTATTTTAAGCTCTTTACCAACCACACTTACTTCTGCCCTCTAACTGACATTTCTTCAGTGTTCATTAGTGTCTACCAGAAAAGAATAAGAAACAGATACACATACACTTTAATTTGCAGAAATTGTTGTGAATGAGTAAATGAGATAAAATAACCTGTTTTCTTTCATACATATCTAAATTCGTATACCTGTGTTAATTTAATTGTAAATACCCACCTTGTATCAAAATAAAAGACTCAAATTATTGTAAATGAGATCCTTTTATAGTGTGTGAATAACAAAAAATATATTTAATATATAAGATATGGCTCTATATAAACCCTTATGAAAGTTAATAATCTTTTGCATCACCACCACAGTGAAATCTGCTCTGCTACTTTACAGACATGGTACAAAGTAATGCATACTCATAATAGACCTGGCCACTCCTAAGATCTTATCACTAATGTTTAGCTTCAATAACTGAGATTAACACAAATATAGACCTGTTCATCTGTACTGCAGATGTGCTCTTCATAAAATTCCTTTAAATAACTGAATAAGCAAAGGTATCCATTTCCATTGTAAAATACAGCTGCTGGTGCTCATTGGATACTGATTATTTAGGGCCAATAGGCCACTCTTTAATATCCTGGCACACTTCCCAAAACTGATGATGTACTCATTTGCATTTGTTTTCAGCCTTATGTTAGTTGTATTTTATTGTTATTATAAAATTAATATTTATTAACCAATGAGATACTGGTCTGAAAAGAAAGATGTTTTAGGGATACTTACAAGTTGTAGAAATATCAAAAACTTATAAAGTAAAAAAATAACACATGTTGGTGAGGTTGCAGAGAAAAAGGAATGGTTTCACTGTTGATGGGAGTGTAAATTGGTTCAAAATTGTAGAAAACAGTGCAGAAATTCCTCAAAGACCTAAAAGCAGGACTACTATTTGACCCAGCAATCCCCTTACTGGGTATGTACTGAAAGGAATATAAATAGTTCTGTCATAAAGACAAATGCACGTATATGTTCAGTGCAGCAGGATTCACAATACCGAAGACATGGAATCAAACTAAATGCCCATCAATGGTAGACTGGTAAATAAAATATTATCTATATCTATATCTGTATCTATATATATACATGCCATGGAATTCTGTGCAGCCATATAAAAGAATGAGATCATGTTCTTTGCAGGGACATGGATGGATCTAGAGGCCATTGTACTTAGCAATCCAATACTAGGGCAGAAAACCAAATATGACATGTTCTCACTTGTAAGTGGGAGCTAAATGATGAGAACACATGAACACATAAAGGGGAATGACAAAAACTGGGGCCTATCAGCAGGTGGCGGGTAGGAGGAGGGATAGGATCAGGAAAAATAACTAATGGGTACCGGGCTTAATACTAAGTAATGAAATAATTTATACCACAAAGCCCCATGACACAAGTTTACCTATATAACAAACCTGCATGTGTACCACTGAACCTAAAAGTTAAAAAAAGGTAGTTGTTTCAAATATTCTTTTTACTAGATTGGTATAAGTCTACTATAAAGTAGTGATGGGATAATGGATTTCTAAATAATTATCCCTTCTTATGATTTCATATGAGTTTTCAAGTTTTCAGCTGAATTTAAGGATATCCAAATTGGAAATCTGTCAATTGTGGGTGAAAATATTCACTACCCTTGAGCAGATCCATATTCAAAGGCATCAGTACTATGTCAGATGTTAAGCAAAGTAAACTCCCTTATTTCTTTTAAAATAAAATCAAATATTTCTAATATGTGCATGCCATTTTAGTGATTTCCTTTCAATCACACTTCAAAATAAAATTAGAGGAATTTGTATATTTTTATTTTATTCATGCTTTTATAAGTATTTATAAGATTTATTACAGTATATTTAAAATACCATAAAATAAAAACAATAAAAACAGTCCTGGATTGGGAGGATAGAGAAGCCTCTTCATTGATTGTTTGACTTTTTATAAATCATATTACTTCCATGAATTCATGTGAACTCAAGTTCCCTCTCTTTAAAATGGTTAGCTTGAATTAAGTAATCCTCCACTAATATTAGACACCAAAAACTATTTACAGGTTTCATGGCAATTAAAAAAAATGTTCAATTCTCAATTCATTTGTATTTGTGCAGATAATGTTTTGTGAGTTGATAATGTTATAGAAAACTAAGAATACATGTTTAAAAAATATTTGGGACATACCTGAGTCTCTTTTTTCTTTTTTTAAGTTATACTTTAAGTTCTGGGGTACATACGCAGAATGTGCAGGTTTGGTACATAGGTATATATATGACATGGTGGTTTGCTGCACCCATCAACCCATTATCTACATTAGGTATTTCTCCTAATGCTATTACCCCCCAGGCCCCCACCCCCTGAGAGGCCCCAGTGTGTGATGTTCCCCTCCCTGTGTCCATGTGTTCTCATTGTTCAACTCCCACTTATGAGTGAGAACATGTGGTGTTTGGTTTTCCGTTCTTGTGTTAGTTTGCTGAGAATGATGGTTTCCAGCTTCTTCCATGTCCCTGCAAAGGACATGAACTCATCCTTTTTTATGGCTGCATAGTATTCCATGGTGTGTATGTGCCACATTTTCTTTATCCAGTCCATCATTGATGGGCATTTGGGTTGGTTCTAAGTCTTTGCTATTGTGAACAGTGCCACAATAAACATACGTGTGCATGTGGCTTTATAGTAGAATGATTATAATCCTTTGGGTACATACCCAGTAATGGGATTGCTGGGTCAAATGGTATTTCTAGTTCCAGATCCTTGAGGAATCACCACACTGTCTTCCACAATGGCTGAACTAATTTACACTACCACCAACAGTGTAAAAGTGTTGCTATTTCTCCACATCCTCTCCAGCATCTGTTGTTTCCTGACTTTTTAATTATTACCATTTTAACAGGCATGAGATGGTATCTCATTGTGGTTTTGATTTGCATTTCTCTAATGACCAGTAATGATGAGCTTTTCTTCATATGTTTGTTGGCCCCATAACTATCTCCTTTTGAGAAGTGTCTGTTCATATACTTCGTCCACTTTTGGATGGGGTTGTTTTTTTCTTGTAAATTTGTTTATTTGTAGATTCTGCATATTAGCCCTTTGTCAGATGGGTACATTGCAAAAATTTCTCCAATTCTGTATGTTGCCTGTTCACTCTGATGATACTTTGCTGTGCAGAAGCTCTTTAGTTTAATTAGATCCTATTTGTCTATTTTGGCTTTTGTTGCCATTGCTTTTGGTGTTTTAGTCATGAAGTCTTTGCCCATGCATGTGTCCTAAATGGTATTGCCTAGGTAGAGTAGGAGGTTTTGAAGAGTAAAAGGACTGTTAGGTTCAGGAGTTTAGCCTTGTTTGTGTGTGTGTGTAATTTTTAACCTGGCAAATACTGGAATATCAGACCAGTGTTATATGGCTATTGTGATTCCCTGATGAAATGGTAAAGAAATTCATTTGTGAGCAAACAAAATTTAAGTGACACGTTCAACTTTCAATTAAAACTAGAAATTGCATCTCGACTGAAAACTAGTCTGGGTTACCATTTCCTCAAGACTTTCTATTGAATTTAAACCGTATCTTTTAGTATCTTAATTCAAATAATTTAGAATCAGTACATTCCTTGGCGAGTATTTTGCATTCAGGAAATGACATAAGAAAATCAATGAGCTTTCTCTGTATGGAGCTTGCATTCTGATTGGGAAGACAGACAGTAGCTGACATAATTAAGTAAAATACCTGATATGTGGTACATAATGATAAGTATAAACGAGGAAACAAAACAGAAAAGGAATGTGTGGGGTAGTGCACTTTAAGAAAGGCACTTAGAAAAGGCTTCAGTGAGAAGTTGATATTTGAGTGGAAAAAGTGAGGATTTGCATGTTTAGTTTTCAGGGGAAAAAAAAAACTCTGCAAGCAGAAACATCAACAAAGGCAAAGTCTTGAGTACAAACATGCCTACAAGTAGCACAGTTGGCAGATTGAACAAGGGGCAAAATTGTAGATGAGGCCAAAGAATTAAATACGTATGGACAGACAACTGGCTACAGGGCTGTTCAAAAAGTGATCCATATATCACTTGCCAAGATAAATAGAGACACTGAAGGGAAGTGTTTAAACACTTTTATAGCTATTTGATATTACCATAACATCTGAGCATGTGATCACTAAACTTAAATTTGCATGGCTTAAACTTTTCCATTAATATTTATCTATTATCTATCTATCTATCTATCTATCTATCTATCTATCTATCTATCTATCTATCTATCTATCTATCTATCTATACAATAGCATTTGTCCATGAAAGCTAGGGGGAAAATTATCCTTTGTCCCACAGATAGTTTAAGAAGCACTGATTTAGGACACGTTGACTTTTTCTTTGAGGGTGATGGAGACTAGTCGGTGTTTAAGGAGAGAAGAGATAGAGGATGACTTACTTATTAAAAGCATCTCTCTGTCTTCTGTTGGACAATAAAGGTGAAGCAGGAGATGAAACACAATGAGTCACATGGCTATTCAACAAACACCTGAGGGAGAATGGTGATCAAGGCACAGTGGAAGTGGAGGAAGAAGTGAGGTATGTTCTGGTTCTGGATATGTATTTGGAACCAGAAAAAGAGGAAGTTTTGAACGATTGCATATGAAGTGAAAAGAGAGAGAGAAAAATCAAGGATGACTCAGAGGTCTGGCCTGAGTAGCAGTTTCAGCTGGTGGATGAGAAATAGTATGCAAATCAAGAGCTCAGCTTAGGAAATATTCATTTTGAAAGACGAGTTATACAGCCTACTGAAGAATGTCAAATTGAAACTGACTTTAAGCAAGAGAGAATGTGAAGAAAGTACTGAAATTAATGTTTAGCAATAAAAGCATTAAACGGTGAAAACTTAGTTAAATGATTATCATTTCAAACAAATACAAAGGTATCTTGGATTGGTTACTTAGCATATCCTGAAGTGCAGTGCTAAATTTCATACTACGCATTTTCGTATTTGGTTTGTATAATAGTCTTACAAGGCAAACATATTTTTTCCAAATTTTTTGAGTTAGAGACCGATGCTCAGAAAATTAAGCATTTTGCCTACAAGAATATATAAAATCAATAATATGGCTAACAAAATATAGTATATATTAAGTTCTTACTAAATAGCCATTAAACACTACCATTATCACTCATTTACAGAGAATAGAAATTATAAACAAATTATTAAGTATCTTGCATAAGCTTTTAGAGTTTGTAATTGGTAGAGACACAATTTCAATGCAATTGATAGGCCACAATATTAAACAATTATCTTCCCTGCTTCCTCTGGAAGAGCAAGTATTCACAATTAGGTACTTCCTATTCTAGAACTCAGGTATTTCCTACTATCCCTGGCTATTTTTATTAAATTTATTTCTTCACACTTGTGCATTAATCAGAATCACTTGGAGAGTTTATTATATACTGATTGCTGGATTCCATGCCCATAATTTCTAATTTAGTTTGTCTGGGGTAGAACCCAGTAGTTTCAATTTCTAACAAGCTCTTCTGCTGCTGCTTATGCTGCTGGTCTGAGAATCACATTTGAGAACACTGCCTTACTGTATGGAATATTTATATATAATATTATGAACTCCTTAGTGTTCTAAGGTATATAGTTTAAAATAATCATGCAAGGGCTCACATATTCAACGAGAGGCCAGAAATCTTTGAATTTCTTATCAAAGTGATTTTCTAGCTTCTTCCTCTTTAAGACAGGGCATCCTTCCTGAAGGAGACAGGTGAAACCACAATGACAATTTTATAAGAAGTGAAATCATGCTGACAGCAGGCAGTTTCTTCCAAGCAGAAAAGGGATGTCATACTCAATTAGCTCTTTGGAACTATGGTGAAAGGAGCCAGGAGAATAGCTATATTATGAACTTACTTTTTTTTTCTTTGTAGTTAAAAGATACATGAATGAAAAGACTATACAAAGATGTCTACAGAAAGATGGAGAATGCAAAGAATGTGAGGAATTGAAATATTAATGAAAAAGTTGGAGAATATTAGCTCCTCTATAAAAATACATATCAATGCAATTTGCCTGTGCATGTCATTTCATGATATATTAATTTCATAGTCATATTTTTCTCTGTAAATTGTATGTATTCATCTTTTTTTTAAATTTGCTGAAAAAATTGCAGAGTAGAATTTTATAATTCACTTTACAACCATTGTAGGTAGTGCTAGGAATGAAATCTCTCTAATGTGCTTTAAGGCTTCCATCATTTGACATTCTGCTAAATTTCTCACGTAATTCCTATGGAATCTTTAATAGCGTTTCAAACAAAAATATTCCTGAAGATGCTGTTTTAAATACCTTTAGATTTTCTTCAATAGCTATAACCTCTCATTTTTAAAATTTCCTCCTTTTTTGGGCTTCCAGGAAACATGTATAGAATGTATTTTCGAAACATTTTATTAAATTGCTCTACTGTCAAATACATAAAATGAATTAGTGACATGTCTAAAACTGAAGTTGATAGAATGTGTTTTAAAAATGCTCAGTTTAAAAGACAGGCATTAAAAATGTTCGTATTAATTAACATATCTGTAGATTATAATATACTCTGATGGCATTAAATAATGTAGGCTGACAGCCATGTTTAAAGAGTAAATTCTCATTTCAGCTACTTCTCTCATTTGATTTCTTTTTGAAATTTCTTATGAAATTGCCTTTTTCTTCAGTCTTGGATAGAGATAAATGTACATATAAACATTTATATAGATTTTACGTCTATATTTTTAATTCTACAATGAAGATATGCCTAGAGGGACTTTTTTTTTTTTAAATTCAGATGTCTGTATTTCTACATCTGTATTATATTTAACTTTATTCCGTTTTATTTTAATTCCAACATTTTCTCATGATGTTCAACAGCTTTGAAGAAACCAGAACTTTCAGTTTTTGACCATCTCTTTTTAGTTGTGTTTCTTTTAAATAGAATATTGTTTTCTGATTTAGTAAAACTTTTTTGGCAGAAAATAAAATTTTAGTTTAAAAGACAGCATATAATTTTCATTACAAAGGGAATTGCTGGCCGGGCGCGGTGGCTCACGCTTGTAATCCCAGCACTTTGGGAGGCCGAGGCGGGCGGATCACGAGGTCAGGAGATCGAGACCACGGTGAAACCCCGTCTCTACTAAAAATACAAAAAAATTAGCCGGGCGTGGTGGCGGGCGCCTGTAGTCCCAGCTACTCGGAGAGGCTGAGGCAGGAGAATGGCGTGAACCCAGGAGGCGGAGCTTGCAGTGAGCCGAGATTGTGCCACTGCACTCCAGCCTGGGCGACAGAGCGAGACTCCGTCTCAAAAAAAAAAAAAAAAAAACAAAGGGAATTGCTAATGGACGTGGAAATTATGGTTGTAACACGGAGTTTTGAAATTATCGAAATAGAAAAAGTCATTTTTAATTACTTTAAGAAGAAAGCAGTAGTAAGCATACCAGCAGCTTTCCAATAATGATATTAGATTAGACATTATATGCAAAAAACATAGGTGAAACTGTAACCAATAGAAAAACAATAATATTATTTGTTTTAATTTGCATGGTTCAAGTCATCTCATTAAAATCATGAGCTCTTTTAGACAGCCATATTCTATAATTATTTTATTAAAATTATTTCAAATAAATTATAATTTTGCTGGCTTATCAAAAATAATTTTATTAGAATAAAATAAATGTTTTTATTGTTAATAGTGTATTAGGTATACTCTCATTCCTCTCGTGCAAGAAAAGTATCATTCTTAATTTTTTGGGAACTTAGTTGATTACTGTTTCAAAACAACTTTTTATTAGGATGCTGAGATATATTTTATGCTACTTGTAATTCTTGCAATTTCCTCAGGTTTTGCTCATTTCCAGGATGCTTATCCACTATGTATTTTTTGTTAAGGTCTTGACTATGAATGGTGCATATCGCAAGTCATGCCATTTATCTACTGAGGACTGTTTATCAGTCTCCAAAATACTTTAAACATACTGGTTTAAATATATTATACAATTCCAATTAATTTCACCTTTTTCTTTATACTACATGAGTGTGTAAGTGACCTACTCTATTCTTAGTGTAGTTGTATTATATTACTATTAGATAGTGTTTGACTAGAATTTGACCAATCATGAGTGTGGAAAGTTAAAAAAAAAAAAAAAAAAAGGAAAAAAAAAGATGAAGGAAAAGAACTTCGCTCTAGAACTTAGAAAGGGCTGGAAAAATTATGGTGTTGAAAATGTGTTTATGCAATAAAATTAAAACGTCCATGAGTTTTGATGGACAAAAAAGAGAGTAAACCAGATACTGAAGTGATAAGTGTTGTTACTACACAACAGCTAACAGCTGAGACAAATTGAGAGTGAAAAAATGAAAATAGGTTCTTTTAAATTGAGATTCTATAAAAATGAAGGGGTGGATATGGTGTAGAAGTAGAAATTAGGATAATATATGCTCATATAACTAATATAGTGTCCTTATTTTTGTGTCTTTCAATACTAACACTTTATTTCTGAATAATAGCTATCAATAAAAAGTTTAAAAAATAACCTCAAATAAGGAGAAACTCCACACGTAGGTTAGATGATAAAGGGATTAAGCAATGATAAAGACCATGCCTAGCAAGCATCTTAATTTTACTGACAACATTATGGACACTGTTTTTAAAATCCCTTTTTGCCTATACGTGCCCATCATTATCAATATGAAAATTCTTTGTCCTTATAATGAAAAGTAAATACCAAAGCTACAGGATGTACCAGTCAAATTATATTCTATGTGAATAGTGCCTACCAGTTTTGGATTGTGCACAATTACTACATATCATTTGCAAAGCTGAGAGGGTTGTTATGGTAAGTGGATTATAAGTATTATGTAGCAGGGCATGAATGCAAAAACACTTTTCATTCTTTTTCATTTTGAGAGAATTTTTACTTGTGTCTGTGTGTTTGAAAGACAGAATCATTTAGAATCAGACAAACATAGGATTTAATTTAAGGTTTATTGGTATTTAGCATGGGTCTACATAGATCTTTTTTTAAAAATATGTAGTAAAATTAAGCCTATCACTTGAAATAATTCACATAATCAGTTTATGGAAAAAGAAAATTTAACTTTTTGTGACCTGTGTCCCCAAATGTTGCCACCATTTACTTAAAAAAAGAACTTGTATATACTTCTGAAAATAATTGTTGGATATTTTTCTAATTTTATTTTTAATTGACATGTAATACTTGTACATATTTCTGGGGTACAGAAAAATATTTCAATACATGCGCGCAATATCTACTGATGAAATTAGAGTAATTAATTTATCTCAAATATTTGCTATTTATTTGAGTTGGGAACACTCAAAATTGTCCTTTGGGTATTTGACAATACACAATAAGTTGTTAACTATAGTCACTCCACAAGGGTATGGAACACTAGAACTGGTTCTTTCTATCTAGATGTAATTTTATGACTGCCAGCAAACCCCTCTCTGTCCTTCACTTCCCCACTTCTATTACCCACTATTCTACTCTTTACATGTATAAGCTCAACATTTTAGCCCCCACATATGAGTAAGAACATACAGTATTTATCTTTCCATGCCTGTATTATTTTACTTAACATAATATCCTTCAGGCTTATCCGTGTTGCCCTGAATAAAATGATTTCATTCTTTATTATGGCTGAATGGTATTCCATTGTGTGTGTGTATATATATATATGTATATATATATATATATCCATTATATCTTGGCTTAGGTCCATTCCATATCTTGGCTATTGTCAATAGTGCTGCAATAAATATGGGCGTGTGTGCATATATAACTTCAATACACTGGCACACCTAGTTTTATTGAACTTTATTATACCTCACATATGTTTTTTCTTTTAGAAAATAAAGGTTTGTAACAACTCTACATGAACAAGTCTATTGGTGTCATTTGTGTAAAAGTATGTGCTCACTTCATGTCTCTGTGTCAAATTTTGGTAATTCTTGCAATATTTCAAATTATTTTATTACTGTTCTATATGTTATGGTGTTCTGTGATCAGGGATCTTTGATGTTACTTGTGTAATTGTTTTTGGATGCCACTTAGCACACCAATATAAGACAACAAACTTAATTGATACATGTTGTGTGTGTTCTGACTGCTCCACCAACTGGCACTTTCACTGTGTTTCTCCCTCTCCTTGAGCCTATCTGGTCCCTAAGACACAACAATATTGAAATTAGGCCATTTGATAACCATACAGTGGCCGCTACGTGTTAAAGTGAAAAGAAAAGTGATCTGTCTCTACTTTAAATCAACAAATAGAAATAAATAAGCTTAATAAAGAAGGCACCTCAAAAGCTAAGTTAAAGATAGGCCTCTTGTGCCATGCAGTTTGCCAAATTGTGAACGCCAAGGACATATTCTTGAAGGAAATTAAAAGTGCTAATCCAGTGAACACACGAATGATAAGAAAGTGAAACAGCCTCATTGTGATATGGATAAAGTTTGTGTGGCCTGGATAGAAGATCAAACCAGCCAAAACATTTCCTTAAGCCAAAGCCTAATCCAGAGCAAGGCCCTAACCCCGTCCAATTCTATGGAGGCTAAGAGAGGTAAGGAACTGTAAAAGGAAAGTGTGAAGCTAGCAGAGCTTAATTAATGAGCTTTAAGGAAAGAAGCCATCTTCATAACCCAAAAGTGGAAGTCACCAGTTCTGAGGTTAAAGCTGCAACAAGTTATCCAGAGGATTTAGCTAACTTCATCGATGAAGGAGGCTATACTTAATGACATTTTTTAATGTAGACAAAACAGCCCTGTATTGGAGGAAGATGCCATCTAGGACTTTCACAGTTAAAATAAATGATGGCAATGTCTTCCTTCAAAGCTTCAAAGGCAGGCTAACACTCTTTTTCAAAATTAATTCACCTGGTGGCTTTAAGTTGAAGCCAATATTCATTTACCATTCCAAAAATCCTAGGGCTCTTAAGAATTACTCTAAATCAACTCTGCCTGTGCTCTACATTAAGAACAATAAAGCCTGGCTGACAGGACATCTGTCTGTAGTATGGTTTACTGAACATTTTCAGCCCACTTTTGATACCTATTGGTAAGAAAATGCACACTGACAATGTATCTGGTCATGCAAGAGCTCCAGTGAAGATGTACAAGGAGATTTATGTTGTCTTCATGCCTGCTAACACAACATCTATTCTGCAATCTATGGATCAAAGAGTAATTTAGACTTTCAGGTCTTATCATTTATAAGGCTAGACCTGCTGTAGATAGTGATTCCTCTGATAGATCTGGGCAAAGTAAGTAGAAAACCTTCCACATAGGATTCACCATTCCAGATGCCATGAAGGGAATTCATGATACATGGGAGGAGGTAAAAATATCAACATTAACAGAAATTTCGAAGAAATTGATTCCACTCCTCATGGATGACACTGAGGGTTCAAAACTCTGGTAAAGGAAGTAATTGCAGATGTGGTGGAAATAGCAAGATAACTTGAATTAGAAGTGATGCCTGAGATGTGACTTAATTGCTACAAACTCATGATAAAACTGATGAGGAGTTGTTTCTTATGAATGAGCAAATAAAAGTGATTTCTTGAGATGGAATCTACTCCTGATGAAGATGCTGTGAACTTTGTTAAAATGACAACACATAATTTAGAATATTATATAAACTTAGTTGATAAAGCAGTGGCAAGGTTTGAGAAGACTGACTCTAATTTTGAAAGAAGTTCCACTGTGAGTAATGCTATCAAAGAACATCAGATGCTATAGAGAAATCTTTCATGAAAGAAAAAGTCAATTAATGTGCCCCCCCAAAAAAGTGTTTAATGTTTTTATTATTTTTTCTCAAGTCAGATATTAAATTTTTGTCACAAACCTTTTTTAAGTAAAGTTTTTATTTGAAGTAATTACATATTGATTGTCTTATTTTTAAAAAATTGCCACAGCCACCCCAACCTTCAGCAACCACCACTGTAATCAGTTAGCAGCCATTAACATCAAGACAAGACCTTCCATCAGTAAAAAGATTACTACTCAAGGCTCAGATGATGGTTAGTATTTTTAAGCAATAAAATATATTTTTAAATTAAAGCATGTACATTGTTTTTAGATATAATGTTTTTGTACACTTAAACTACACTATAGTGTAAACGTAACTTTTGCACACACTGGAAAACCAAAGGATTTGTGTGACTCACTACATTCTGGGGACTAAGAACCAAAACAGCAGTCTCTGAGGTATGCCTGTACTGGTTTATTTTCCTTTGAATAAATATCGGGTGTGGGATTTTTGGATCATATTATAGTTCTATTTTTAATTTTCTGACGAACTACTATAATGTGTTCCATAATGGCTATACTATTTTTAAGTGGTCAAAGAAAATAGGCCTTTAGATATTGATCAATCCTTTTGTTACACAGAGAGTATTATAGAAAGGAAATTTTCCATTTTTTGTAAGGTTTCACTTTGTTTTCCAACCACAGTTACCTACATTTATTATAACATCAATTGTTCAGATGAGGTTACTGACTTTCTATCCTCTCTGCTTTTTGAAGCTTAGGTTCTAAATGAAAAGGGTATGTGTTCTAATGGAATTCTCCCCTGGGGCACATTGAGTCATTTTATACAATGACACACTAAGAAAGGCAATTTATGATGTGTGACTGACTCTAATGTGACTTTTTCATCATTTCATTTGTTTTCCATTAGTCAGAAAAAAAGACATAAGAACTACATACAAATCTTTTTGTTGCACTCCACAGGGATTTTCTAGTATATTAAATTCTGGTGGAATACAATATTTTATAAAGCTTAGAAAAAAATGTTGTTCAAAAACATTTTTTTACCTTCAAATCTCTATCAAGAATTCCTATAATGTTTTTGAAGACACCTAAATTCTTTTTAAAAAATAAAGGTATCTTCCAAAATATATTTTTATATAAGTGCTTAAAACTTTAATCTGTGCTTCTAAACAATTTTCAGCTATAATTCAGAGCTCTGAAACCATTGTCGTTCAAATATAAGTCAAAATCAGAGTTGATAGCTCTGATTATATAATTTAAGTCTATAAATCCTTATTTTTAGTTATCTAATATGTTTCCATTACAGTTTTTCCACAACTTGGGTTTCTAATAAATTGTCAGCTGTAAACATGCAAATATCATTGTGATAAAAGTAGTATCATAATATAAAATGTATCAAGACTATTTACATAACATCTTTAGTGAGGTTTTACTCCTTAAATAATGTCCATCACTATATTCCCTTCCCACCCTATTTTCACACTAATTTCTTTGCTGCTATTTTCATTAGATATTTGTATTAGTTCTCTTGGTTTTCTCACCTTTTCTTGCCCTCCACTTACCCTCTTCATGTTTACTTTTTAGTATTATTTGAGATATACTGTAAATATTAGCACATTCAATCAATATAGTGGCTCATTTATTTTAATTATTTTTTAGATTAAAAATCTGGGTACACAGTAGGTGTATATATTTATGGGACTAAACAAAATGTTTTGATATAGACATGCAATGTGAAATAAGCACATCATGAGGAATGGGGTATCTGTTCCTTCAAGCATTTATTATTTGAGTTATAAACAATCCAATTATGCTCTTTAAGTTATTTTAAAATGTATGATTAAGTTATTATCAATTACAGTCACCCTGTTGTGCTATCAAATAGTAGATCTTATTCATTCTTTTCAAATATTTTCTTTCCTGTTAACCATCCTCTCCCCCATCCTCCAGCCCTCCACTAACTTTCCCAGCCTCTGATAATCATCCTTCTATTTTCTAAGTCCATGAGTTCAACTGTTTTGATTTTGATAACCCACATATAAGTAAGAACATGTGATATTTGTCTTTCTGTGCCTGGCTTACTTTACTTAACATAATGACCTCCAGTTCCATCCATGTTATTGTAGATTACTGGATCTCATTCATTTTTATGGCTGAATGGTACTTCATTGTGTATATGTGCTACATTTTCTTCATTCTGCTGGTGAACGTTTAGTTGCTTCCAAATCTTAGCTATTATAAACAGTGCTGCAGCAAACATAGGAGTGCAGATATCTCTTTCATATACTGATTACCTTTCTTTTTTATATATACCCAGCAGTGGGATTGCTGGATCTTACGGTAACTAACTTTTTAGTCTTTTGAGAAACCTCCAGACTGTTTCCATAGTGGATGCACTAATTTACATTCCCACCAACAGTGTACAAGTGTTCTCTTTTCTCCACATCCTCACCAGCATTTGTTATTGCCTGTTTTTTGGATATAAGCCATTTTAACTGAGGTGAGAAAATATCTCATTGCAGTTTTGATATGCATTTCTCTGATGATCAGTGATATTGAGCACTTTTTCATATGCCTGTTGCCATTTGTATGTATCCTTTTTAGAAATCTCTATTCAGATCTGTTGCCCTTTTTTTTTTCAGATTATTAGATTTTTTTCTATAGAGGAGTCTGAGTTCCTTATATATTCTGGTTATTAGTCCCCTTTCAGATGCGTAGTTTGCAAATATTTTCTCCCTTTCTGTGAGCTGTCCTTTTAATTTATTGATTGTTTACTTTGCTGTGCAGAAGCTTTTTAACTTGATGTGATCTCATTTGTCCCTTATTGCTTTGGTTGCCTGTGTTTGTGGGGTATTACTCAAGAAATCTTGGCCCAGACCAATGTCCTGGAGATTGCCCCAATGCTTTTTTGTAGTAGTTTCATAGTTTCAGGTATTATATTTAAGTCTTCAATCCACTTTGATTTTTTTTTTTTGTATATGGCAAATAATAGGGTTCTAGTTTCATTATTCTGCATATGGAAATCCAGTTTTCCCAGCACAATTTATTAAAGAGACTGTCTTTTCCCCAATGTATGTTCTTGGAAACTTTGTTGAAAATCAGTTCACTGTAGGTGTGTAGATTTGTTTCTTAGTTCTCTATTCTATTCCATTGGCCCATGTGTCTGTGTTTCTAAGCGAGGACCATGTTGTTTTGGTTGCTATAGCTCTGTATTTTAATTTGAAGTCAGGTAATGTGAATCTTCTTTTTTATCTATGTGAAGAATGTCATTGGTATTTTGATAGAAATTGCATTGACTCTGTAGATTGCTTTTGGTTGTATGGACGTTTTAACAATACTTACTCTTCTAACCCATTAACATGGAATATTTTTCTTTGTTTTTAGTGTTCTCTTCAATTCTTTTGTCAGTATTTTATAGTTTTCATTATAGAGCTCTTTCACTTTTTTGGTTAATTTCTAAGTATTAAATTTTGCGTGTGTCGATTGTAAATGGGCTTACTTTTTAATTTCTTTTTCACATGGTTTACTGTTGGCATACAGTAATGCTACTGATTTTTGTATGTTGATTTTCTATCTTGCAACTTTACTGAATATTTTATTAGTTCTAATTGTTTTCTCATAGACTCTTTAGTTTTTTTCAAATATAAAATCATATCATTTGCAAACAAGAATAATTTGACTTTTTCCTTTCCATTTTGGATACCTTTATATCCTTATTTTGTCTGATGGATCTAGCTAGGATTTCCAGCACAAGGTTGAATAACAGTGGTGACAGTGGGCACACCTGTCATGTTCCAGATCTTAAAATGCTTTCTTTTTTTCCCCATTTAATATGTCACTAGCTGTGGTTTTGTGGTATATGGCTTTTATTATGTTGATGTATGTGTCTTCTATCCCAGTTTTTGGAGAGTTTTTATCAGAAAGGATGTAGTATTTTATAAAGTGATTGTTCAGTACCAATTGTAATGATCATGTGGTTTTTATCCTTCATTCTGTTGATATGATGTATCACATCGATTGATTTGCATATGTTGAACTATCCTTGCATCCCAGAGATAAATTCCACTAGGTCATGAGGAATAATCATTCTAATGTGTTGTTGAATATGATTTGCTAGTATTTTATTGAGGATTTTCACATCAATATTTATCAGAGATGTTGGCCTGTAGCCCGCCTGCCTTTCTTTCTTTCTCTTTCTTTCCTTTTTTCTTTTCTCTTCTTTTCTTTTCTTTTCTTTTCTTTTCTTTTCTTTTCTTTTCTTTTCTTTTCTTTTCTTTTCTTTTCTTTTCTTTCATGTATCATTGTCTGCTTCCAGTGTCAGGGTAATACTGGCCTCATTGAGTTTGGAAGCATTTCCTCCTACTCTATTTTTCAGAATGGTATCAGTATGACTGGTGTTAGTTCTTTAAGTGTTTGGTAGAATTCAGCAGTAAAGACATCAGGTCCCAGGCTTATCTTTACTGGGAGACTTTTTATTATCACTTAAATCTCATTACTTGTAATTGGTCTGTTCAGGTTTTGAATTTCTTCCTGGTTTTATCTTGGTTGGTTGTATGTGCTAGGAATGTTTCTATTTTTCTAGATTTTCCAGTTTACTGGCATATAGTTGCTCATAGTAACCACTATGATTATAGTTATCCTGATACTGAATTTCCACAGTATCAGTTGTAATGTCTTCTTTTTAATTTCTGATTTTATCTTTATTTTTTCTTTTATATTTCTTTGGCTAAAGGTTTGTTAATTTTGTTTAACTTTGCAACTAAACAACTTTTTGTTTTATTTATCTTTTGTTTTTTATTTCAATTTCATATATTTCTGCTCTGATCTTTATTATTTATTTTATTCTACTAATTTTGTGTTCAGTTTGCTGTGGCTTTTTTCATTCTTTAAAATGCATATTGTTTATTTAAACTATTCCTGTTCTTTTATGCAAGCATGTATAGCTATAAATTTCCCTCTGAGTAGTGCTTTTGCTGTATCTCATAGGTTTTGGTATGTTGTGTTTCCATTACCATTTGTTTCAAGAGTATTTTCTATTTTCTTCTTAATTTTTTCATTGACTCACTAGTCATTCAGGAGCATTTTGTTTAATTTTCATGTGTTTATATAGTTTCCAAAATTCCTGTTGTTAATAATTTTTAGTTTTATTCCATTGTGGTCAGAGAAGATGCTTGATATTATTCCAATATTTTTGAATGTTTTATGACTTGTTATGTGTCTTAACATATGGCCTATCAATGAGAATGATACATGAGCTGAGGAAAAGAATGTATCCTGTAGCTGTTCAATGAAATCTTCTGTAAATATCTATCAGATCCAGTTGGTCAATAGTGAAGATCAAGTCTAAGGTTTCTTTGTTGATTGTCTGTCTGGAAGATCTGTCCAATGCTAAAAGTAGGTGTTGAAGTCTCCAGCTATTACTGTATTGAGACCTCTCTCTTTAGCTCTAATAATATTTCTCTCATATATTCCAGTGTTGGGTGCATATATACTTAAAATCATTATTTTCTCTTGCTGAATTGACCCCTTTCTCATCATATTGTGACCTTATTTGTCTCTTCTTACAGCTTTTGTCTTGAAATTCATTTTTTTCTTATATAAGCATAGCAACTCCTGCTCTTTTCTGGTTTCCATTGTCCAAGATATTCCAAAAAAATAAAATAACTTTTCCATCCCTTTATTTTTAGTTTATATGTGTCTTTACGGGTGAAGTGTCTTTCTTGTAGGCAACAGATCAGTGGGCCTCGTTATTTCATCTATTCAGGTACTCTGTATCTTTTGATTGGAGAGTTTAGTTAATTTACACTTAATGTTATTATTGATGAGTAAGAACGTATTTCTGCTATTTTTTTTGGTTGTTTTATGGTCTGTCTTTCTTTCTTGTCTTCCCTTAATGAAGGTGATTTTCTTGGTGATATGGTTTAGTTTTTTACTTTGAATTTTTATGTATCTATTTTATGTTTTAGGTTACCATGAGGTTGCAAATACTCTCATATAACCCATTATTTTAACCCGATGACAACTTAACACTGTTTGCATAAACAAATAAGCGAAAATAATACTAATACAAACTGTATACCTTAACCTCATCTTCTTGCTTTTTAACTTTTTGTTTTTTCTGTTCATATCTTACTGTATTAAATATGTCCTAAAAATTTTTATAGTTATTATTTTTGATTGGTGCATTGTTTTTCTACTTTGTATATGAGTAGTTTACACACCACGGTTGCAATGTTACAATATTCTGTGTTTTTCTGTGTGCTTACTATTACCAGTGAGTATTGTACCTTCAGATAATTTATTATTGCTCAGTAACATCCTTTCCTTTCTGACTGAAGTACTTCCTTTATCATTTCTTCTGGGATAAGTCTGATGCTGATGACATCCCTTAGGTTTTGTTTGTCTGAGAAAGTCTTTATTTCTCCTTCATGTTTGAAGGATATTTTCACTGGATATACTATTATAGGACATTTTCTTCTGCATTTTAAATATGTTATGCCACTCTTTCCTGGCCTGTAAGGTTTCCACTGAAAATTTTGTTGCCAGATGGATTGGAGTGCCATTTTGTGTTGTTTCTTTTCTCTTGCTTTTAAAATCTGTTCTCTATCCTTAACTTTGGGGAGTTTGATTATTAAATGCCTTAAGGTAGCATTTTTTGGGTTACATCTGCTTGGTGTTTGGATATTGGTATCTTTCCCTAGGTTTGGGAAGTTCTTTGTTATTATCTTTTTGAAGAAACTTTCTACCCCATCTCTTTCTCTACCTTCTTTTTAAGACTAATGACTCTTAGATTTCCCCTTTTGAGGCTGTTTTCTAAAGCCTGTGGGCATGCTTCATTGTTTTTTATTCTTTTTTCTTTTGTCTCCTCTGACTATGTATTTTCAAGTAGCCTGTCTTCAAGCTAATTCTTTCTTCGGATTGATCTATTCTGCTACTAAAGTAGAATTCTGAACTCCTTTTCTGTGTTATCTTGAAATTTTCAGTTTCCTCAACATAGTTAATTTGAATTATCTGTCTGAACGTTCATATATATCTGTTTCTCTAGGACTGGCCCCTGGTACCTTATTTAATTCATTTGGTGAGGTCACATTTTCATGGAATGGTGTTGATGCTAGGAAGCATTCTTCAGTGTCTAGGCATTGAAGAGTTAGGTATTTATTGTAGTCTTCACTGTCTGGTCTTACATGTTTCTATCCTTCTTGGGAAGGCTTTCTAAATATTTGAAAGGACTTGGGTATTTTGAGCTAAACCGTATCTGTTTTAGGGGCACCCAAAGCCCAGTAACATTGCTGTCCTTACAGACTTAGTGGTCCACGTTGATGGTCTTGGAGAAGATCTGAGTGAATTCTCTGGATCACCAGGCAGAGACTCTTGTTTTCTTCCCTTACTTTCTCCGAAAAAACCAGTCTTTCTCTCTCTCTGTTCTGAGTCACCTAAAGCTGGGGGTGTAGTGGTCCTTTGGTCACTGCCATAATGACTGTACTGTGTCAGACCTGAAGCCAGCACAGCACTGGGTCCCCAAGGCCTGCTGTAACCACACCCTGGCTACTGCTTGTGTTTGCTCAAGGACCTGGGGCTCTACAGTCAGCCAATGTACAAAGTCAGCCAAGCCTGTGCCCTTCCCTTCAGGGCAGCAAGCTCCCTTGCCCCAGGCGGGTCCAGAGGTATAATTTAGGATTCAGGGATTAGAGTCAAAAACCTTAGAAGTCTAACTGCTGTTCTTGTCTACTGTGGTTGAACTGGCACTCAAACCACAAGGTGCAGTTGTCCCACTCCTCTCGCCATTTTCCAAAGACAGATGAGCCTCAAACTGCAGCCACCGCCACCCCAGGCCATGAGAAGTTCTGCCAGGCTACTGCTGATGCTCCCTCAAGGCCCAAGGTCTCTTGACTCCACTTGTCATGAATATTGCCTAGCCTGGGACTCACCCTTCAGGGCAGTGGGCTGTCCTCTGTCCCAGGAAAGGTCCAAAAATGCCATATAAGAGTCAAGTCCTGGAATCAGGGATCTCAAGAGTCTGCTTGGTTCCTTACCCTTTTGTGGCTGTGTTGCTACCTGAAGTGTAAAACAAAGTCCACTTTACTTTGTGTTCTGCTTTGCTCAAGCAGAAGGACTTTTGCTCTGTAGCAGCTACGTAGTGGCTCATTTACATTCTTAGAATTCAGCTTAACCTTGCAGGGAGGAATGAATAACTCTAAATGAAGTAATGTATGTGTAAAACTAACATAATAACCTATTAAAAATCATAATGTGTTTGGGGGTATAGAGTTTATCTAGCATTAAAAGCCAGATAACAGTAGCAAAACAATGCAAGAGAAAGAGTAAATAGATTTAATTTATTATAAATTGCTTCCTGTGCTTTGAAGTGGTGAAGTACCAGTATATCATGTATTTATAATGACTACTGTAATCTTAAGTATAATTATTAAAAGATGATATAATAAGGTAGAGAGAAAGAAATGATATAAAAAGATGATTTAATTTATTCTAAAGAAGGCAAAAAAAAAAATCCAATGGGAAGAACAAAAACATGGCATGAATAGAATAAATAATGTTATGATAATATTATTTCAAACATGTCAGAAAAATGTAAATAGGACTAAATATTTCAGTTAAAAGTGAGAATTTAAAAACTGAATATTATTTTAAAAGTAGAAGAAAAGAAATAGAAAGACATGACGTAAATAAAATGTAGTCACTAAACAAATGAAAAAGCCATATACATCAAACTTCTGCATTACCAGACTGAATTAAAAAAATTTTAATCTAAAATTATTTTAGTTGTGTCTGAAGAACTTTCTTTAATATATTTTTAGTGCAGGTTTTTGATAACACATTTTCTTAAATTTGGTTTCTCTGAAAATGTTTCAGTGTTTCCATTATTTTTTGCAAGTCAGATATTAAATTTTTGTCACAAATAATCTTTAAGACAAGTTTCATACAGATTTACATGCATTTGTAAGAAATAATACTGAGTGATTTCAAATATCTTTTATTAATTTTCTCCACTGAAACCATCTTGTAAAACTACAATTGACTGTTATATTGAAGATACAGAAAATTTTCATCACCACAAGGATTCCCACACCTATTTCCTTTTCACCTGTTCTTCTACAGTTTTACAATTTTAATGATGCTATATTAAGACAGAAACATTTAATGTTTTTTGTTTTGGCTTTTCAAATTGTTTAACTTTCTCATAGATTCTGGTTATTAGATCTTTGTCAGATGCATAGTTTGCAAATATTTTCTCCCGTTCTGTGGGTGATCTTTTTACTTTGTTGATAGTTTTGTTTGCTATATAGATGCTCTTTAGTTTAATTAGGTCTCGTCAATTTTTATTTTTGTTACAATCACTTTTGAGGACTCAGTCATAAGTTCTTTGCCAATGCCAATGTCCAGAATGGTTTTCCTAGGTTTTCTTTTAGGTATTTTATAGTTTCAAGTCATACATTTAAGTCTTTAATCCACCTTGACATATATATATATATATATATATATAATATATATAAAATATATATCATATATATGTTATATATAATATATAATAAAATATAATGTTATAGTATAACATATATAAAATACATAAGTAATAGTATATGATTTAAAATTTAAAATATATATTGATGTGTGTGTGTGTGTGTGTGTATAATTAATAAAAGGTAGGAAGTTAGGGCTCTAGTTTCATCTGCATATGGCTAGTCAGTTTTCTCAGCACCATTTATTGAATAGGGAGTCATTTCCCCATTGCTTGTTTTTGTTGACTTTGTCACAGATCAGATGGTTGTAGGTGTGCAGCTTTATTTCTGGGTTCTATATCCTGTTCCATTGGTCTTTGTGTTTACTGTGTCTATTTTTTATTTGTATTTTTTGAGAGGGAGTCTCACTTTGCCGCCCAGGCTGGAGTGCAGTGGCATGATCTCAGCTCACTGCAACCTCCGCCTCCCAGGTTCAAGTGATTCTCCTGCCTCAGCCTCCAAAGTAGCTGGGATTACAGGTGCCTGCCACATGCCAGGCTAATTATTGTATTTTTAGTAGAGATGGGATTTCACCATGTTGGCCAGACTGGTCTCGAACTCCTGACCTCAGGTGATCCTCCTGCCTTGGCTTCCCAATTGGCTGGGATTACAGGCATGAGCCATCACGCCCAGCCTATTGTGTCTCTTTTTATACCAGTACCATGCTGTTTTGGTTATTGTAGACTTGTACTATAGCTTGAAGTCTGGTCATGTGATTCCTCTGGCTTTGCTCTTTTTGCATAGGATTGCTTTGGCAATTAGTGTTCTTTGGGTCCTATATTAAAGGACATGAACAGACACTTCTCAAAAGAAGACATACATGCAGTCAATAAAAACATGAAAAATGTGCAGCATCTCTAATCATTAGATGAATGCAAATCAAAACCACAATGAGATACCATGTCAAACCAGTCAGAATGGGCATTAAGAAAAGTCAAAAATAACAGATATTGGTGAGGATGCGGACAAAATGAGTGTTTATACACTGTTGGTGAGAATGTAAATTAGTTCGGTTTAAAACTCTTGTGAATTGCTGGTGGAAATGTAAATGTAAAATGGTGCAGCTGCTCTGGAAAATAGTATGGTGGCTTCTCCAAAATTTAAATATAGAATTATCATGTGATCCAGCAATTCCACTTCTGACATATCTACCCAAGAGTAAAAGCAGACTCAGACAGATACTTGCACACCAATGTTCATAGTAGTTTTAGTAACAATAGACAGAAGGTGGAAAGAGCCAAATGTCCATCCATCCACAAATGAATGGATAAACAAGTTGTGGTGTTACATAATAATATTATTCCGCTTTCAAAAGAAATGAAATTTTGACATATGTCACGACATGGATAAACCTTGGAGAAGTTACACGAAGTGAAATAAGCCAGTTGAAAAAGACAAATACTGTATGTTTCCATTAATATATCTAGTATCAAATTCATAGAAACAGAAAGTAGAATGGTGGTCTTGAAATAGGGGGAGTGGGAAGTTATTATTTCATAAGTATGTTGTGTCTGAAGAACTTTCTTTAATATATTATGTATTTTTTATGTATCTTTAACATATAATGTATTTTTTCAGTTTGTGAAGATAGAATAGTTATGCAGATGGACAATGTTGATGGTTGCACAACATTATAAATGTAATTAATAGCACTGGACTGTACTGTTAAAATTGTTAAGATGGCATATTTTATTTTATGTACATTTTACCAAACTAAAAAATAACTACAAGAATGAAGGGAAAATCTAAATAAGTTCAGATGATGGAAAACTAAGAGAATCTGTTGCCAGCAGCTCTACCTGGAAAGAAGAAAGTAGTGTAGACAGAAAAGAAATTACAAGAAAAGGAATATTGGAACGTCAGAAAGGAAGAAAGGACAAATTACAAAGTACAAATGTAGTTAAATATAAACAACTCCCTTCTTGAGTTGTCTAAATTGTGGTTAAAGGTTGATACAAAAATAGCACTGCTGGGATGTTAAGTATATATTTTAAATAATTTTACGTTAAGTATATATTTTAAATAATTTTCAATAGCGAAAAGTAATAGGATACAAAGGAAGATCAGGTTTCTGCAATTCACTCAAAGTGGAAAAATGACTATACCAGTAGGCTGTGACAGGTTATATATACGATGTAATACCCAAAGCCACCACTGACACAATACAAAGATGAATGCTCAGAAACACCACATTTAAACCAAAATGAATTGAAATAATGCACAAGAAGGCAGAAAAAGGAAAACAAAATAAAAAATACAAGATTAAATGTCAGATTTAAGAGCTGGCATATTAATAACTACAGTCTATGTAACTATTCCAAATACCTCAATTAAAAAATGGGAATTGGGAGCGAGGAATAAAAAAGCAACTATGCATCTTTTGATAGACAAAAGTTTGAAATTAGAATGCAGTCTAGTTTATCTATTTATTCTTTTGTGGTTTGTGCTTTTGGTGTCATATTTAAGAAATTATTGTGTCATGAAACACTTCCTAATATTGATTTCTACGTTGGTTCACACTTTTTTTTTTTTTTTTTTTTTTTGAGATGGAGTCTTGCTCTGTCACCCAGGCTGGAGTTCAGTGGCGCGATCTTGGCTCACTGCAACCTCCGCCTCCCGGGTTCAAGCGATTCTCCTGCCTCAGCCTCCTGAATAGCTGGGACTACAGGCGCCCACCACCACACCCAGCTAATTTTTTATATTTTTATTAGAGACAGGTTTTCACTGTCTTAGCCAGGATGGTCTTGATTTCCTGACCTCGTGATCCAACGCCTCGGCCTCCCAAAGTGCTGGGATTACAGGCGTGAGCCACCGTGCCCGGCCACGTGGTTTCCAGTTTTATATACTACGTTTAAGTTTTTGATAACTTTTGAGTTAATGCTGGTATATAGTGTAAGATAAGGATCTAACTTCATTCTTTTGCATGTTGATCCTTTCCTCCACTGAATATTCTTACCCCGCTGTTAAAACTAATTTGACCAAATGTTCAAGGGTTCATTTCTGGGCTCTGTATTCTCTTCCATGAAGCACATTTTTTACTGGATGTAGAATTTTTACTTGATAAATCATTTCCTTCAATCTTTGAAAAATGATGTGTCATTTCCTCATGGTCTTTTTGGTTTTCAATGAGAAATTTGATGTCTTTAGGATAGTATTCCCTGTAGAGAGAGGGGGTCATGTCTTTCTGACCGCTTTCAAGGTTTTTCCTTTGTCTCTATCCTATAGATGTTTGATTCTATTGTTTCTCCATTTAGATTTCTTTGAGTTTCTCATGTTTGGGCTTCACTCAATTTCTTGAATATGTAGGTTTATATCCTTTACAAAATATGGGTAGTTTTTGCCGTTATTTCTTTGAATACTGCTGAGCGCTACCTGCTTTTTTCTCTCCTTCTATAACTCTTAATACTTGGATATTTTGCTTATTGTACTTTTCAGTTTTAAAATACCATTTGGTTCTATTTTACATCTTTAATTTTTGCTAAGACTATCTGTTTCAAGTTATTTTATGTGTTTAAAGTAGATTTTAACTGATGAGTGAATCATTTTCATCATGGTTTTTATAAATCATTGTCAAAGAATTCTAAAGCCTCTGCCTTCTTGGCACTGGCATCTACTGATTGTCTCTTTTTATTTAAAGTTATATTTTTCTGGATCTTGGTCTGATGACTGATTTTCAAGTGAGTTCTGTACATTTTAGGTATTATGTTTTTATGCTTTCAGTATTATTTAAATCTTTTGTTTAGCTAGCTGCTGCTTATATCACTTCAGCAGAAAGAGGGGGCCCTGCATAATTACTGTTAAGTGGAGTTGAAAGTCTAGTTTCTACATAGTGCTGCAATTGACACAAGTGGGGTAGGTCTCCTCCATACAGCCTAGCTAAAATAAAAGTTCTGGCTTTTCCCCAGGCCTCCAGTGATACCTGCCTTTATTGAAGGAATAGTATTGCCTAATTACTATTCCCTACATAGGCTAGAGTACTCTTGTTATCACTGGTCTATGGAAAATGTCTTAACTCTTCACCAGGTCTCCTGTGACTCCATCCCAGATAAGAGGGGCATTGGTGCTTTGGTACCAGCAGAGGGTATGGATAAGTCCAGGATCTCCTGGTGGTCTCCACTGATACCACTGGGAAGAGGCCTTGTTATTGCTTGGCTGTATTCAGTCCTGGTTCGCTACTTAGCCTTGTGTGACACCACCATGGCATGTGGTGGACATAACATGCCTGGAAAGATTTGAACTCTATACTTCCCACATGGCCTTTGCCGACATAGGTTAAAACTTGTACTCTAATGCTTATTTATTTTGTAGAGCCAGAAACCCACCATGAACTTCTCAGCCTAGTGAGATACAATGGGTTCCAGGCTACCTCTTTGTGCTAAACTTCTGTTTCACCTGTGAGGAACAGGCAAATGCCTTGAAGAAAAAATTTGTAGAGAAAAATAAAGCTTCTAGTTACTTTCCCACTTTTCAGAATATTGGCCTTCAAATCCTGGATACCTTAGTTGCTTTCAAGAGCTTTCAAACAGTTGTTACTTCAGGTTAAAAAAAAATTATTGGCTATTGTAGTTGATATTGGTAAGAGTTTTACAGTGACACAAGTTATTCAATCATGGTCAAAATTGGAAGTGGATCACACAAGATATTTAATGTAGGTGTTTGGTTACATTCTTACAATGGAATTCAAGGGTCAAAAGTAGAAAGCCCAGTAGAGTTTAACAGGCAGAGGAAAATAGTATTACAAGTGCATTTTGAGGCAAAGGAAGTAAATGGATGTTCGAGTTTTATTGTTATTGTTGCATAATACCAGAAATGATGTGGCTTAAATCAACACAGGTTTATTAACTCACAATTGTAGAAGTCAAAAGTTCAAAATATGTCAGCAGAGATGGGTTCCTTTTGGAGGTTCTAGGGAAGAAAAAATTTCTTTATCCAGCTTCTAGAGGCTCCCCATATTTCTTGATTCATGCCTGGCTCTGAATCTCTCCAATCTCTGTGGTTGTGGTCACATCATTTTCTCTAACTCTGACTCTCCTATTATACTGAGCCCACCCAAATAATCAAGGATAATCTCTCCATCTATACACCTTCAACGTAATCACATGTATAAAGTCCCTTTTGCTATGTAAGGTAACAAATTCTTAGGTTCCAGGGATTAAGATGTGGACATTTTTGGTGGGGGGCATTGTTCAATGTACCACTATGGGTTATAAGATACCAAGAGCAGGAATCACCAAATAGGATCTAGCAGCATGGCCTGTAGAGCAGAGAAACTGGAGCCATGAAGAGTCAGAACTGCTGCCAGAAACATCACCTTATTTAAGAGGAGAAGGAAAAATGCTATAGCTTATTTCTCATTGTACACTCTAATCTCCTGTCAACATTGCCTGTGGTGGACTGAGCTGGAAGGCAGATAACACTGGAGCCTGAAGACTACATCCTGGATATGTTGACCCTATTTAGATAGAACCAAACAAGTGAACACTGAGTAATGGAAGTGAGGTCAGGCAGGCCCAGGAAACATGGCAACAAACATACTATTTTCTCTGTTTGATTTTAACAACAACAACAAAATGTATGGCTTATTTTGGTGTAAAAATTAAAATTGCTACAATAAAGGAGCATGTGTATCTTAGTGGAATTTCACTGTCTGTGAGAAAATGAAAAATTCGCATATAACAATATACCACTTTATAATGTCAAATTAGCTCGTGGAGGTACACAAAACAATAATGAACGGTGTTTCGTTTCTAGTTTTTAATGGGCTTACAGTAAAATAATTGTGATGCAGAAAGCACCTTGTAAAGGTAATATTTTCAGTCCTTTAAAAAGCAATGGGCAGGGCTCGGTGGCTCATGCCTGTAATCCCAGCACTTTGGGAGGCTGAGGCAGGTGGATGACCTGAGGTCAGGAGTTCGAGACTAGCCTGGGCAATATGGCTAAACCCCATCTCTACTAAAAATAAAATAATTAGGCAGGCGTGGTGAAACGCACCTGTAATCTCAGCTACTCAGGAGGCTGAGGCAGGAGAATCGCTGGAACCTGGGAGGCAGAAGTTGCAGTGAGCTGAGATCACGCCACTGCACTTGGATTTCAGCCTGGGTGACAGAGCGAGACTCAGTCAGAAAAAAATGCAATGAAGCTTTTTATTGACTGTGTGTTCATTGATTGGAATTCAGTGCATTGATTCATCTTTTAAAGGGATGAATGAGTTTACGAATTTTTAGCTATTTTATAATAAGACTCTGCTCTAGCATCACTTTTTAAATCATTGTCCAGACGTTTATATGGCCTAAGAGATTGGAAGCCTATTATTTAGTTTCTGTTTTGCTTTGCGGAAATACCCAACCCAATTCAAGTTAGAATGGACCTTTATTTAATACTACATTGCTTTGTGTGTACTGTGGTAGCCCAGTTAAAAATATATGCAAGTCACAGATGACAGCTTGTTAGGGAATTAAACACTGCTTAGGTTGAGCTTCATCTGTAAGCAATGAAGCAGACCTGTAGCAGAGAATGGCACCTGGAGCACATGTAAAGTCAATTGAACTAAATACACTCAAACAGCACTGTTCAGAGGGTGAAAGAGAAAATGAATGGCCACTACTTCAGAATGGAAATGAACCTGCAATAAGAATGGAAAGTGGTTTACTTTAGACAGGCAAATCTGAAGCCCAGAATTAAAATTATTTGCCTCTCTAAAGAATAGCTGTAATGCTATGTAACAGCTACAGCTTTAATCTGTTGGTTTATTGACAGCTAAATACAGAAGCAGAACTAAAACATACGGAAAAAGATAGTCACTGTATATATGTAGAATAAGTGAGCCTTAATATATCATTGTATTGAATGGCTTATATTTGGAATAGTGAATTGGAAAACCACCATATTTGATATGAATATGATTTTGAAATAAAATATTTTTCTTTGAGCATGTGTTCAGTTACTTATTTTGCTAATTCCATTTACCCCAAAATGTATACATTAAAATATGCATGTATGTATGCGTGTGTGTGTGTGTGTGTGTGTGTGTGTGTGTTGGAGTTTTCAAGGAGAGAGCATTATTTTGATTCAAATATTGATTACCACCTGTCTTAGGCACTATGCATATTTTATCAATAATTCCTATAATAGCTCTACTGTGTAGGTGTTATATAATATTACAAATATAGAAACCAAGCATCTGAAATTAGGTAACAATAAATGTATACTAGGGTCATGAGAACCCATGTCTGTTTGCATAGAAGAATGATTTTTAAAAGATAAAACACTCAGTTAAATGATTGGTACAAACTTTATTTTTGTGTGTTTGAAAACAGGGCAGGTTTCGCAAGCTCCAAGAGTTAGATTTCTTTCTGCGAAATAAATGGTTATTTGATATAATTACTTTTACTTCATTTTAAAGAAGAAATAATAATCAGTTAATTATACAATTTTTAATCACACCAAACCCTAATTTACATGTGTTAAAGTAATAGGAAAAGAGTAGGTTTTCCTCAATAAGTGTGTATAGTATTTGTTCTCATCAGGATATAATGTGTGTATAGTATTTGCTCTCATCAGGATATAATGAGATGGATTATTAGGTTGTTGCAAAAGTAATTGCAATTTTTGCCAATAGAAAGTATTCTCTGAGCAGGTGGCTCAAATATTTCCTTTAATTAGAAACTTACCTTTGAGGAAGAATACTTTGGTAACTCTTCTAGTTATAAAGTTTCTAGATCCAAGGATAACTTGTACCAGATTTCCAAAGGAAACTAATTTGTATAACAGAGGGAAACAAGTCTGGGGAGGAAGATAGAGAAAAAATGAGAAGGAAAGTGGCAATGACTTCATCCTGTTAGTACACAATTTTCAGGAAAATATGTGATAATTGAGGATTTTTTATATACATGGAGTTCTCATCAAAATTATTGTTGTGGTTAAATGAGCATACAATAAAAAAATATGGATGGACAGAAGGGAAAACAAACTCTAGAAAACAGAAGGTTGAAAATGGTTCACTGTAGACTTTATGAGATATTGTCAACTTACTAGCCATTGGCTTTATGGTTGTTCATAATCTCAGCTATATTTCAAGTTTTTAAAATTACTTTATTTTACATTACATACTGAACATTTTAAAACCTGTCCTTATGAAAATGTGCCTTACTCTTTTATGCATATTTACTTTGTACAAGAAGCTTATTCTTTCTGAAAACTTTGCCATCCTATTCCTTGTCTCTCCACCAGACTAACTTTTAATTACATTCTAATTTCAAATTTTCCAAAATGTCAAGTTATTGACAATTTCATTTTGTGGGATACTGTTATGTTCAGTAGATAATATCTAGTATATGATTATTTAAATATATTTATTTTTAAGTTGACAGATGAGACTGTATATATTAATCACCTACAGCTAGATGTCTTAATGTATATATGCATTGTGTAATGGTTCAATCTACCTAATTAACAAATATGATACTTCACATATTTGTCATTTTTAAATTGAGAACATTTAACATTCACTCTCTTAGCATTTTTCTTTTTGTTTCAGAGACAGGTTCTCATTTTGCTGAGCAGTCTGGAGTGCACTGGTGTTGATCACAGCTCACTGCCACCTCAAATTTCTGGGCTTAAGGGGTCCTTCTACCTCAGCATTTTTCAAGAATACAGTATATCCTCATTAACTATACTCACTATGCTGTACAACAGATCTTTTAAAGTTATTCTTCTCATTTACAATAATACTATATATTTTGATTAATATCTTACAAACCTACCCTCACCCATCTGCCCCAGCCTCTGGTAATTGCCATTCTACTCCATTTCTGAGATCAACTTTATTAGATTCTACAGATGAATGAGATTATATGGTGTTTGTCTTTCTGTTTCTGGCCTATTTTAGTTAGCATAATGTCCTCCAGGTTCATCCATTTATCAAAAATGAGAAGATTTCCTTCTTTTCTATGACTGTAAAGTATTCCATCATATATATACATCACAATTTCTTTATCCATGCATCTTTTGATGGACACAGGTTGATTCTATATCTTGCCTAGTGTGAATAATACTGCAATAAATGGTATCTTTGACATGGTGATTTCATTTTCTTTGGCTATGTACCCAGGAGTGAGACTGCTAGATCATAAGATAGTTCAGAGTTTAATTTTGGTTGGGGGGGAACCTGTATACTGTATTCTATAATGGCTGTACTAATTTATATTCCTACCAACAGTATATGAGTTTCTTGTTCGGGCATGGTGGCTCACGCTTGTAATTCCAGCACTTTGGGAGGCCGAGGCAGGTGGATCACGAGGTCAGGAGATCGAGACCATCCTGGCTAACACGGTGAAACCCTGTCACTACTAAAAATACAAAAAATTAGCCGGGCGTGGTGGCAGGCGCCTGTAGTCCCAGCTACTTGGGAGGCTGAGGCAGGAGAATGGTGTGAACCTGGGAGGCAGAGCTTGCAGTGAGCCGCGATTGCGCCACTGTGCCACTGCACTCTAGCCTGGAAGACAGAGCAAGACTCCGTCACAAAAAAAAAAAAAAAAAAGTTTCCTTTTTCTCTACATCCTTGACTATGTTTATTATTTTTTTCTTTTTCTTTTCATTTGTTGGGTAATAGTCACTTCAACAGGTGTGAGGTCATAGCTCACTGTAGTTTAAGTTCATATTTCCCTGACGATTAGTGATGTTGAGCATTCATATGTACTCGTTAGTCATTTGTATGTCTTCTGAGAAATATCTACTCAGATCCTTTGCCCGTTTTTCAATTGGGTTATTATTTTTTCTTTTTTTGCTATTGAGTTGTTTCAGTTCTTTATATATTTGAGATACTAAAACATTAAATATATAGCTTTTAAGGATTTTTTTTCCATTTCTGTAGGTTGTCTCTTTACTCTGCTGATTGTTTCCTTTGCTATGCAAAGCTTTGAGTTTAATGTAATTCAATTTGTCTATTTTTGCTTTTGTTGCCTGTACTTTTGAGATCACATTGGACAAATTACTGCCCACACTAATGTCATGAAGTTTTTTTTTTTTCCTGTTTTCTTCAGTAGTTTCATAGTTTCAAGTTTTACATTTAAGTCTTTAATCCATTTTTGTATGTGATGAGAGGTAGAATTCTGATATTATTCTTCTGCATGTGGATATCCAATTTACCCAGCACCATTTATTGAAGAGACTGTCCCTTCTACAATGTGTGTTCTGGTCGCTTTTATTGAAAATCAGTTGTCTTGTAGGTTTGTGGATCTATTTCTGAGCTCTCTATTCTGTTCTATCAGTCTATGTGTCTGTTTTTTTTTATGCCAGTATCATACTGTTTTAATTACCATAGCTTTGTGATATATTTTGAAGTCAGATAGTCTGGTAATTCCACCTTTGTTCCTCTTGCTCAAGATTGGTTTAGCTATTCAGGATCTCTTGCATTTCTGCAGAAATTTTAGGGTTACTTTTTCTATTTTGGTAAAGAATGTCAATGGTATTTTGATAAGGAATGCACTGACTCTGTAGATTGCTTTAGGCAGTGTTGACATTTAAATAATATTAATTACTCTAATTCACAAACAAGGCATATATTTCTATTTATTTGTATCCGCTACAATTTTTATATCAATATTTTATAGTTTCCAGTGTAGAAGTCTTTTAGCACATTGGTTAAATTCATTCTTAAATAATTCTATAATTTTGTAGCTATTGCAAATGAGATTGTTTCTTTATTTCTTTTCAGGATAGTTTGATGTTAGTGTATGGAAGTATTGCTAGTTTCTGTATAGTAATTTTGTATCCTGTTACTTTATTAAATATGTTAAATATGTTTTATTAGTTCTAAATGTTTTTAATGATACCCTTAGGGTTTTGTATAGATAAACTCATGTCATGTGTAAGCAGGGACAATTTATCTTCTTTCTTTCCAGTTTAGATGTCTTTTATTTCTTTCTCCTGCCCAGTTGCTCTGGCTAGGAGGTCAAGTACTTTGTAGAATAGAAGTGGTGAGAGTGGGCATCCTTGTTGTATTTCACCTCATAGTGAAAATCTTCCAATTTGCCCTAATTGAGTATGATGTTAACTGTGGGTTCATCCGTTAAGGTCTTTATTATGTTTATGTACATTCCATCCATACCTAATTTGTTTAGAGTTTTTATGTTGAAACAACATTGAATTTTGTCAATCACTTTTCCTGCACCTACTGAAGTAATCATATGGTTTTTGGCTTTCATTCTATTAATTTGATGTATTATGTTTATTGATTTGCATATATTGAAACCTTATTGAATCCTTTGTATGAATTCCACTTTATCATGAATTATATATAATATATATAATATAAATATTATATATATATAATTTTTTTTTTCTTTTTTTGAAATGGAGTCTCCATGTGTCGCCCAGGGTGGAAGGCAGTGGCGCAATCTCGGCTCACTGCAACCTCCGCCTCACAGATTCAAGCGATTCTTCTGTCTCAGCCTCTGGAATAGCGGGGATTACAGGCGCGTGCCACCATGCCCAGCTAATTTTTGTACTTTCAGCAGAGATGGGGTTTCATCATGTTGGTCAGGCTTGTCTTGAATTCCTGACCTTGTGATCTGCCCGCCTCAGCCTCCGAAAGTGCTGGGATTACGGGCATGAGCCACCGCACGCGGCCGGTGAATTAAATTTTTAATGTGCATTTGAATTCAGTGTTCTAGCACTTTGTTTAGGATTTTTGCATCTCTGTTCATCAAGGATATTAACCTGTAGTTTTATTTTCTTGTAAGGTTTTTGTCTGAGCCTGGTGTCAGGGTAATTCTGGCCCCATAAAATTAGTTTGAAAGTATTTCCTGTTTTTCAATTTATTTGAAAGAATTTGAGAAGTATTGGTATTAGTTTTTTTAAGTTTTGGTAAAATTCTCGAAAATCATTGGATCCTCAGCTTTATATCGATGGGAGAATCTTTATTCCTGATTTCAAACTCTTATTAATTATTGAACTGTAAAGATTTTCTATTTCTTTATAATTTCATCTCAGATTGTGTATGTCAAGGAACATATTTTTTCTATATATTCAATTTGTTGGTATATAATTTTTCATAACAGTCTATTATGATTCTTTGTTTTTCTGTGGTATCAGCTGTAATGTCTCTTTTTTCATCTTAAAAATTTATTTGAGTCTTCTTTTTTTCAGTCTATTGTATTTTTGTCAGTTTTACCTTTTCAAAAAACAACTCTTCCTATTTTTATTTTTTCCAATATTTTTCTAGTTGCTATTTTATTTAGGTTTACTCTGGTCTTCCTTCGGCTAATGTTGGGCTTAGGGTTTTTTTCCTGTTTTTCTAGTTCATTGTGGTGAAACTTAAAAGAGCATTTTTTTTTTTTTTAGATCTTTCATGTTTTTATGGTGTAAGTGTTTATTGCTGTAAACTTTCCTCTTACAACTGCTTTTGCTGCATCCTGTTAGTTTTCATATGTTGGGTTTTCAGTTTTATCTCAGTTTATTGAAAGTATTTTCCTTTTAAATTTTTTCATCAATGTATTGGTTGTTTGGTCACATGTTATCTAATTTATTTGTGTTGTGAATTTTCCAGTTTCTCATATTATTGATTTTGGTTTTTATACTATTGGAAACAGAAAAGACACTTTATATGATTTTGAAATTATTAAGACTTGTTTTGTGACCTATAAAATGACCTATCCTAGAGAATGTTCCATGTAAGCTTGAGAAGAAAGTGTACCCTATTGCTGTTTAATAGAATATTCCTTAAATGCCTGTTAGGTCTATATGGTCTAGCATGTAGTGTAATCCCAGTGTTTCTTTTTTGATTTTCTGTGCAGATGATCTCTCCTTTTAGGAATGTGGCATGTTAAAATTTCCTATTAATGCTGTATTGCTGTTTTTCTTTTCCTTGAGACCTATTAATCTTTGCTCTATATATTTAGTCTTCAATATTCAGTGCATATATATTTGCAATCGTCATATCCTCTTGCTGGTTTGACCCCTTTATAATTATATAATGCCATTTTTGTCTGTTTTTAATTTTTGACTTAAATTCTATTTAATCTCATATACATATAACTACTCCTGTTCTCTTTTGTTTCCAATTACTTTTTTTTTACACATTCCAATAAATTTATTCTGTAAAAACAATACTTTTTTTGTTTTTGATTTTTTTACAGTAAACTTTTCAACTACAAACCTTGAATACGCGAAAGATGTTCCAAGGACAAGCATTAACAGGATTGATAAAACCCAAACTGACTGACTGTGTTCTCACAATATAAGCTGGCATAAAAATAAATAAAATTCTCTATTATCACAATAGCAATAATAATTTACACATAATAATGGTTTAAGGATGAATATTAACTATTCTAATTGTAGTTCCAAAAGAAAACAGTTTATTTTAAAAGTCTACATTTAAAAGTCAATGCTTTGTCTGGTTTCCCATAGGGCTGTTGCTGATTCCAGCTTTAAAATGTAAAGTATCCACCTTGAGTGCTTAGCTCAAAATTGTATTGGCACTGGGAAAAAAATAAATCATTGCCTTTATATTGGAGTAACACAAAAAACTCACTAACTTCACATATAGAAACTTAGTTTGTGTACATAACAATATGAATTTTGAGAAGTATAAGCTGTCAAGTAGCTATTTCTAATACGGAATAGATATTTTACAATATGGTTAAACTTTACACATGGCCTCAAAACTGAAGGACAATTTTAATTTCGTCTTCAATATACCAACATTATGTATTTAGGAATTAATTCCTGGGTTCTTTCACAGAGAGGAAATTCCATTCTTCAGCATTATGTTGAGTGGTCATCTAAAAAATGTTAGTTTATATTTAACTGAGTGTTTGATGATGGTGGAGTCAGGGCAGGAAAATAATGATCATAACTGCCTTGATAAAAGGATCCTAGACATGTATAAGTCTGCACAAAAATCTTGATAATCCTTAGTGGTTAAGGGCAACTTCATGCAACCAAATAACATGAAATTAAATCAGTAACTTTTAAAAAAGGCTAAAATGTCTTTTCCCCCGGAAACACAACAGAGAGGAATATGAATAATGTACATACAAACTGGGGTTCTGTCAATGACAACAAGGACTATGTGTTGGTTCATATCAAATCCAAGAATATTAGACAACCAAACAGACAACCTTCTTGTGGTTTCTCTTAATATGCAGCATTCATTATGGTAGTTAGGTTCCTTCACTGGTTTTCTGCAAGTCTGAAGTTGTGTTTCTTGTGTCCTTGCCCGCATCTCCACCCTCAGAGCTGCTTTTGTTTTCCTCCTCTTTGCAGTCTTTGTCATCTTCATCTCCTGGAGATTTCCGGGACTGTTTAGAGGATTTCTTTGAAGTATATGACTTTTTCCGTTTTGAATTTCACGGAATATCTTTTTCCATCTTTTCACTTTCTTTGTACGTGTGTCCTTACAGGTAAAGTGCGTGTCTTATAAACAGCATACAATTGAATTGTATTTCTTTTATCCATTCAGCTACTCTGTATTTTGATTGGATAATTTAATCCATATATATTTAAGGTAATTACTGATAGGTAAGAGCATACTATTGCCATTTTAAAACATTGTTTTCTAGTTGTTCTGTAGATCTTTTGTTTCTTTCAACCTATTTTATTGTCTTCCTTTGTGGTTAAGTAATTTTCTCTCATGGTGTGTTTTGATTCTTTGCTTTTGTTTTTTGTGTGTCTTCTATAGTTTTTTTGCTTTGTGGTTATTATGAGGCTTACAAAAAATATTATAGTCCTGACAAATTATTTTACACTGATAACAACTGAACTTTGATCACACACAAACACACAAATCTATATTTTTACTCCAATTCCCCCCCCACTTTTGGAATTGTCGATGTCACAATTTACATCTTTTTATGTAGAATATTCTTTAACTAATTATATTTATTATGATTTTTTTTTTTTTTTTTTTTTTTTTTTTTTTTTTTTTTTTGAGACGGAGTCTTGCTCTGTCACCCAGGCTGGAGTGCAGTGGCGCAATCTCGGCTCACTGCAAGCCCCACCTCCTGGGTTCACGCCATTCTCCTGCCTCAGCCTCTCTGAGTAGCTGGGACTACAGGCGCCCGCCACCACGCCCGGCTAATTTTTTTGTATTTTTTAGTAGAGACGGGGTTTCACTGTGGTCTCGATCTCCTGACTTCGTGATCCGCCCGCCTCGGCCTCCCAAAGTGCTGGGATTACAAGCGTGAGCCACTGCGCCCGGCCTATGATTTTTAATATTTGTCTTTTAACCTTCATAGTAATAAGTAATGGGAATCAGTGGTTTACACACCACCATAACAATATAGTATTTTCCAGTTGACTGTACTTTTAACCAGTAAGTTTTATATTTTCTGATGTTTCCATAGTATTCATTAGTGTTCTCTTTTTTTTCACCTGAAAGAACTTTAGCATTCCATGTAAGATAGATCTGGTAGTGATGAAATCTCAGCTTTGGTTTATCTGGGCAAGTCTTTCTATCTCCTTAATTCCTTTTTTTCTTTTTTAAAAGGACTCGCTCTGTCACCTAGGCTGGAGTACAGTGGCACAATCTGTGCTTACGGCAACTTCCACCTCCAGGGTTCAAGCAATTCTCCCGCCTCAGCTTCCCAAGTAGCTGGAATTACAGGTACGCACCTCCACACCTGGCTAATTTTTGTATTTTTACTAGAGATGATATTTCAACATGTTGGCCAGACTGGTCTCAAACTCCTGACTTCAAGTGATCCACCTGCCTCGGCCTCTCAAAGTGCTGGGATTACAGGTGTGAGCCACCACACTTGTCCTCTCCCTAATTTCTAAAAGAGAGTTTATTCAGGACAGTATTCTTGTTTGCCACTTTAAATGTATCATCTCATTCCATCTGGGCTGTAAAGTTTCTGGTGAGAAGTCTGCTGCTAAGCACATTGGAACTCTTTCATGTGTTATTTGCTTCTTTTCTGTGGCTTCTTTCCAGGTTTTTTTTATCTTTGACTTTTGACAATTTAATTACACCATGTCTTGATGTAGTCTTATTTGGGTTGAATCTGACCAGAGACATTCCTGTATCTGGATTCTTTATATCTTATATCTTTCTCCAGGTTTGGAAAGTTTTCACCTATTATTTCTTTAAACAAGCTTTCTATCTGTTTATTTTTCTCTTCTCTTTCTTAAATTCCTATGACTCAAATATTTACTTATTTAATACTGTGCTATAAATCCTATAAGCTTTCTTCTTTCTCTTTTGCTTCTGACTGCATATTTTTAAAGAACCTGTATTATAATTTTTTCTTCTGCTTAATCATTTCTGCTGTTGATGCTTTCTATATTGCATTTTCATGTTTTTCATTGTATTATTTAGCTCCAAATTTTTGTTTCATATTTTTAAAATGTCAATCTTTCTGTTAAGCTTCTTTTCCTGTTCACTTATAATTTTTCTTATTTCACTGAATTGTTTTTCAGTATTTTTTTGGAAGTTTGCTAAGATTATCTGAAACAGTTATTTTAAATTATTTGTCAGATGCTTCTTATCTTCATTTCTTTAAGATTAGTCACTGGTATTTTATTTTTTTCATTTGGTGGTACCGTGATTTTGATTATTTTTGATCCTTGTGGCCATACATCAGTGTCTGCACATGTGGAGAAGTGGATACTTATTTTAGTCCTTACAGACTGACGTTTTTCTAGGTATGCCCTTCAACAGTAAGCCTGTCCAGAGTTTCTGAATAGACTATCTGGTGTGGTCCCTTAATCCAGGGCCACACTGATCATTGCAGCACTGAGGGGTTCCCTTAGACAAAGACTTCTGAGGCTGATGTTTTACTGGACTGGAATCCCATGAATGTTCAGGCTAGTTTGGAGCTGGGGCATGCCTGGAGTCTTTTTGAGGTCTGTCTGCCACTGGGGTTGCCTAAGGCTGCTGTAGTTAGCTGGCAGTGATGCTGACTGGAGATTGAGTCTACTCCACAAGGGTTGTGTATTTCTACCTGGGTCCAGGACATATCTGAAAGCCCACGGTTACCAGCATGGAGTCAGGAGCTGTATCTGCTTTGCTGAGTTTTACTGGTGTAGGCCCAGTACCTGTTTCCAAGGAAAAATCCTATGCTCACTTTCCTCTCTTTTCCCATTTGGGAAGTATCACTATCCTTTTTGTGCTACCCAAGGTTGAAGGAAGGAGAGACAGGTAATGTAAAACTACTTTTTCTATCCTTTTCTTATGATTGTGTTATAAACAGGTACTGTGACCGCTCGTCTGGTCTCCTTAGCTCTTATGAAGGTATTTTTACTTATGGATAGTGGTTCAGATTGATGTTTCTGCGGGGAGAATGATCACTGGTGAGTCCTGTTCCACCATCTGGCTCCTTGGGCATTTTTTAACCTACATTTTCATAATCTGCCTACTAATCTATCTTTCCGACTTGACTGCAAAAACTTAAGGCAGAGGCTCTAAATTATTAGTTATGCAATCATAAATTGACATAGTAGGTACTTAAAATGTAGTAAGTAAAGAGTAACTTAAATAGATTTTCTTTAAGAACTTCTTAACAATGTAATTATTAATGTTATAGATCAAACATATATGATATTCTGTTACTCAAAAATGAAAAAGTAATATTCCTTATTGTGTAATTTCTTATTTTTGTTTAAATGTTACAATGCATCACTTTATTATAATTTCTAATATCATAGTCTACTTATTTATGAAGTTTAGAAAATAACTTGTAGGACTTGTGACATATTAAGCTGCGACATTCACAAGGACAATAAAATCAAATCAGTATAATTTGTTTTGGCATTATTTTATGAATAAATATATAGAAAAACTCCAGAGCAAAGAACTCTTTATTGCTAGCTGAAGGCCTTGAGGGGCACATAAAAATATGGTTGCAATGGCTTGTACTGACTTTAATGTGACCTACGGTTTTTCTATAACTGCTCTATATAAATGTGCTTATCATACCTAAGTTGTTTTGTCCTGTATTATAGGTAGTATTTCAAAAAGATAGAAATTTTTAAACTACATATTTATAGTGAGATGTCCGCAGTTTTGTTTTAAACAAGGACGCATTTATAATACAATAAGATTTATTTAACAAATAATTTTCTACTCTTTTTAAGCATCAAGCTTTCCATTTCTTCCAGTTCTTCCTCTTCTCTTAGTGGATTAGGGAGGAAATAATGGAATATTAGCAATAGGAAGCTTTGAAGGGCTATAAAGAAGGGTTACACTGAAACAGAAAAGAACAAGCTGATGGTCACATCAAAGGTCATTTACCAATGTGTTTACAAATATTATAGGGACTTATTTTATTCTATCATATGTTGATCTCTAACTCTTTGGAGTAACAATATAATCTTTCAAGCAAGATCACAGTTTATTTTGGGGCATGGTACATATTTTCTCAGTCTTTTTTTTTTTGAGCCAGAGTCTCGCTCTGTTGCCCAGGCTGGAGTGCAGTGGCGCAATCTCGGCTCACTACACGCTCCGCCTCCCAGGTTCACACCATTCTCCTGCCTCAGCCTCCCGAGTAGCTGGGACTACAGGCGCCTGCCACCATGCCCAGCTAATTTTTTGTATTTTTAGTAGATACAGGGTTTCACCGTGTTAGCCAAGGTAGTCTCGATCTCCTGACCTCGTGATCTGCCTGCCTTGGCCTCCCAAAGTGCTGGGATTACAGGCGTGAGCCACCGCACCCGGCCTTTCTCAGTCTTCTTCTATTTAACTCACAGTGATTAGAGGCTTTCTCAAAATCTGATCCACTGAATACTCGCATCAGAATTCCTGGGGTATGAATGTAAACTTTTGAGTCCTCATAACAATTAAGTGATAATTTCTGGGTTTGAATTTCAGAATGCATATTTTCAGAAAGTTTCTTAATAACTTTTATGTAACATGAGACCCACTGTTTTACCAGCATCTTGGCTTGAGGTTAATAAACACCTGTTTATTTGGCCATTATATTGCCATGAAGTATGATTCATGAAATTTGATATATTAAAATATCTATGTATACACACACATACACACAGTGAAAACGGTATTTAAAAATTATTAACTAATTATTTAATAATATTAGTGTAATGTGGTCCAATTACTCCAAAACATTGTTATTAAAATTGTTTTTTCATAGTTCTGCTTCTTTTTATTAATATGTATCAAGAGATAGGTGAAACCAAGACCCTAACAAATACTGCAGAGACTTCTTTCTACTTCTGGCAAAAATGAACTAACACGTATGAGCATTACTCTACTGCTTGAAATAAACAAACAGTAGTAAAATATGTGAAACAGTTGTATTTCAGATGGTGATAATCAACCAAAGAAAGTTGAGCTTGAGAAGAAACACTTACGAGATGGAATTATCTAGAATAGTGCCCAGTGTTTACAGAGGGCTAGCAGTAGTGCCTGTTCTGACCACCTGTACTAGAAAAACACAACACAAGAATATTTATAGACATCACCAGCTGTGCTATCCAAATGGTCTCAGAGGTCACATAGCATTTCTTCCATTGTATTCTGTGGGTTGAAGCAATTGTAAACTTGAATGATAATCAAGGGAATTGGAGACACCTGAATGGGTGGAGTGTCAAGGAGTTTTAGTGCCATGTTTTTAAACTGCTGCAGTTATATCACAAACTCATTTTGGTGTTACTGCATGAATATTGGTAGTGAATTTACTTTAAATATTATAGAAACTACTTGATGAATTCATGAAATTGTCAGTATTGCAGATAAATCACATGATAAATGCCCCATAGCAAGAAATGTCTAAGAATGAAAAAGACAATACATATGCTTTGATCATTCTGAAAACATTTTTCTGCATGTTGCAGTTCTAAAGATTTTATGTTCTTATCCTATATAGAGAGTTAAACTGTATCGAAAATTAAAATATGTTCCTTTTGGTTTGAGTGAATTCATTTGCAAATTAATGTAGTGTAGTTTTAAATTTTCATGATTTTTAAATAAAAGGCCATAAAAATAACATTTTTAAGAAATGTTAGTTTATCCTAACAATAGCTAGAATTATTATCTTTTAGATTAATGGATAGGTTATATGGATAAATGGGCATGTGTTTGATTTTTAAAAATCTTTAAATGGTTTAACAAATTAATAGAGTAACAGAAATGCTGTGAAATGACAGTGTGTTTCTCATTTATTTTCATTAAATATGAAACTTTCCATTAAAAATCCTAAATGTTTTTTATTATAAAAAAATACGGTAATACATGGCCTTAAGGTAATATAGTCTTAACAATATAGAATATAGTTTCAAGTATTCATCAAAAACATTCATACTATTCATTTAAAGAATTAAGACTTATTTCAAGTTATTTATATTCATCTTTAATTTCATTTTTATCTTACTAATATGGCAATTTGAATTCTGTCAGTTACTATTGTTCTGTGAACACAAAGCTAGTCAGTATTTTTATGAACTTGACTGATTCAATCTATCCCACACAGTGAGTCTAAAGTGTGTCAAGATGGAAAAAGACAGAAAAAATATACAGAACTTTAAAGAGTACAGTGCTGAGGACTAATGGTATATTCATATAAGCAGGTTATATTTTTACCTAATTCTTTCTAGAAGGGCTGACAATCAAAACCAGAAAATCATTGTGCTCTTTGAAAGTATTCAGATTGTGCTTGTGAATAGAATGTGTCATATTTCATTTGCTCTAAACACCAGAGGTATAGGATGTGTCATTATTTTATGTACACTACAAAGCGAAACCTGTTGCCAATTAAACAATGTAAGATTGCTTTACTACTATTTTTTAAAAATTTGATACACATTGAATGTAATTTAGTTATTTAGAATTTTTTGCAAAAAGAAAAAAATATTGAAGTAAATTTTTTGAAAATGCATTCACAAAGTTGTCTTCTAGATAGTTTAATATTTTGTTATGTTTTAATTTATACATAAGAATATGTACATATGAGGTATACTGTGAGGTGTGTATATACACACACACACACACACATATATATATACACATTGTGTAATGATTAATTTAAAGTGATTAGTATATTAGCCACCTCAAATACGTTTTTTTGGTAAGAACATTCAAACTGCTTTCTTCTACCTATTTTGAATTATACAATACATAATGTTGACTGTAGGTACCTTACTGTGTAATGGAACACCAGAACTTATCTAATTGTACTTTTTACCTGTTAATTGGCCTCTTTCCATCCCCTTTCTCCTACATTCCCCACCTGTGATAACCACTATTCTACTCTGTAAGCCTATGAATTCAGTAATTTAAGATTTCACATATGAATGAGATCATGTGGTATTTGTATTTCTGTCAGTAGCTTATTTCCCTTAATATAATGTCCTCTAGGTTCATCCATTTCATTGCAAATGACAGGATTTTGCTCTGTTTATGGCTGAATAATCTTCCATCTTGTATGCATACCACATGTTAAAAATCCATCCATCGATTTTATTTTTTTAAATACAGGCTCTTGCCCTATCCCCCAGGCTGGAGGGCAGTGGTGCGATCACAGCTCACTGAAACCTGGACCACAGTAGCTGGGACCACTGGAATACACCATTATGCCCAGCTAATTTATTTTATTTTATTTTTTGTAGAGACAGGATCTCACTGTGTTGTCTGGTCTGGTTTCAAACTCCTGGGCTCAAGCACTCCTCCCTCCTCAGCCTCCCAAAATACTGGGATTGCAGGCATGAGAAACCATGATTAACCATTCATTTGTGGATGGACATTTAGGTTGATTCCATATCTTGGCTACTGTGAATAGAGCTATAATAAACATGGGAATGCAGAAATCTCTTTGACATACTGATTTCATTTCCCTTGAATATATACCCAGTAGTGGGATTGTTAGATGATATGGTAGTTATTTCTATAGATTCTGCACAGCAGAGGAAATAACATAGTGAAAAGACAACCTACAGAATGAGAGAAAATATTTTCAGACAATGCAGCTGACAAAGTATTAATATATGGGATATATAAGGAACTCAGACAACTCAATAGCAAAAATAAAAGTACTTTATTTTTAAAATGGGCTAATGACCTGAATAGACATTTCTTAGAAGACATATAAACAGCCAACAGGTATATGAAAAAGTGGTCAACATCACTAATCATCAGGGAAATGCAAACTGAAACACAATGAGATATAACTTTATCCCGGTTAGAACACCTGTTATCAAAAATACAAAAAAATAACAAACACTAGCAAGAATGAAAACAAACACTAGCAAGAATGAAACTCATACACTTTTTGTGGGAGCTATAAATTAGTACAGCTATAAATGTCACCAGTATGGTTGTTTCTTAAAAATTTTAAAGACATGAATAATTTATGACTTAAAGCTAATTCTGATGCTTTCCACAGGTTATCATCTTCAGTGACTTCATCACCTTTCTTAAAAGGGTGGTATTTCTCTAATGTCTTTAGGATTTTCTTTAAAGCAGCAAGGAAGTAATTAGATCACTGGGGTGGATTTTAGCTTCAGAGTGTCAATCAAGCTCACAGTAGCCTCACCCAAGAACAATTTCAAGACATGTTACAGACTCCAGAGCAGGGCGGTATACACAGCAACAGTATCATGGAGCTGTCATACAATAAATATGGCTCCTAATGTCATTGTTGCCAATGGGGATATGCTCAGTTTTGAGAGGAGCTGATGAAAGTGAGGATCACATTAACACAGGAAAACTGAAGGGTCTAGAGACTTCTGGCTTAAACAATTTTTATTCAAGTTGCACCTGAAGACGTATGAGTCTAACTTCTGTTTTAGTTCTGCTGAAGTTCGTAAATTATACATTAGATAAAAACAAATCTTATTTAAAAAATTTAAAAGTTGTAAATGTTCTTGAATCAGTAGTCAATACTTAGTAACCTCAGTAGGATGCTCATTTGTCTTCAACTGGATACATAATATCATTAATATTTCAGGAATTTTAATTAAAGATAAATAATTCCTTAGTTCTTAACACTGGAGTGCAGTGAATTTGTTAAACCATTCTTCTGGTATCTTTGGCATCCTTTGACATTGTTTCTGCAGTTTGATTAGATCTGAAATTTATGTCTTTCTTTTGTATTACTGTTATGTATTTAGTTTATTTTTATTTAGGTTTACCCATGTGTATTTCAGATTGCTTTTTGTGTAAATATCTTAAGGTATTAATTATCTTTATTGTTTCTGCACACTCTTGCTCAGAGTAATCTGTAAACAAATTTGATAATATTCCATCAACTATTTTTAGGAATTTTAATTAGAGTGGATTGATAAAAGTATAAATCAGAGCACCATGTTACCAAAACTAGAAATGATTCATTTCTTTTTAACTCAATATCAAATCCTCATTAAATGTAATTTTTATCTATCCTTCACAGTTATCTAGTAAATTACTCATATAAAATTACCAATCTTTTAGGCAGCTGTGACTTAATGGGTTTACCTCTGGCCCCATTCCTTATAAATGAAACTCTGTCCTCTGGGGTTAAAAAGATAGACCGACCCTGATTGGCTGTCTTTTGCTTCCAATTCTGGTGCAGAACTGAGAGAGTCCAAGAATTCTACACCCTAACATGGCCTTCCAGGTTGTTATAAATTACCGTTTTCAAGGTAGAAAAACAAAACCATTTAATGCTTTGTTTTATTGATCTATTTTAAGTATTACACAAGGTATGTTGGCCTTTATTTGTACACTTTGTGTCCAGCCCTGAATAGGTTAAGGGATGTTCTTATTTCAGGATACAATAAATGCAAATGCCTAAATACAACCATGAAGTTTTTAGTCTAGTTTGATGCAAATAAAATGGATGTTTCTGCATTTTTGAATTATTTGAATGATATTTTTCTCAGATTTCTCTTCGTTTTAATCCCATAACAACTGCCACCTTCTCTAGTTGTGAAAAAATTTGTAATAAAATTGGATAAATTATATGTGAAAAATATTTTAAACATTTTCCCTTCAACCCACTGCATTGTCTTGGCAGTAAAACGTAACATGCCAATGTTTAAAAATGCAATTAGCACTATTTATTTATTTATTAAACTTGTCACAATTTTCACCCAGAAAACAAATGAAAATTTTGAGTTACTTCCATCCAATTTTCTTCCAAGGATGGACGTATCAGTTAGTGATATATATAATGCCTCTGATTATCAGGGAAATGATGAAGTCTTAAACTCAGATGCCTTAATGTCTTTTAAGCAATAATTTTTAAACAAGACAACTGTAATTTTCTTTAGTACACTTAAGTTCGGGATAAGCATGAAAGTAAATTATTCACTGCCTTTCTGCAGTACACTAATTATTTCTTGCACTTATATTTGTCTAAAAAACTGATAATGTATTCCACGAGTTTAACAATATATAAGTTGGGCATCCTTAATCTGAAAACCCCAAATCCAAAATTAAAAATTTTTGACTACCAACATAAAGCCACAAAAGGAAAGTTCTTCATCTGATCGCATGTTCCGGGTTACAGTCAAAACACAGTAAACAACACACACTTTATTTAGCATCCACAAAGGAAAAAAGTCCCTCCCAGCCTCCTTTAGCTATACTGTATTTTCCTTACGTGCCCAGATTCCCCAAGGTAAACCCGCTCAAAAAGGATAATAAAATAACACATGTGCAGGTCAGGTAAGCCAACAGCAGGTTGCTCAGGTTCCTTCTTCAAGCTGCCCCACTTGAAGCCAAAACTTCAGTGCATTACTCACTGTATTTTTTTTTTTTAATTCTCTGCTCCGCTGTAAATATATTGTTGAAAATATTGGCTGGGTGCGGTAACTCACGCCTGTAATCTCAGCAGTTTGGGAAGCTGAGATACGTGGATCACTTCAGGTCAGGAGTTCGAGACCAGCTTAGCCAACATGGTGAAACCACATCTCTACTAAAAATACAAAATTTAGCCAGGCGTGGTGGCATGTGCCTGTTGTCCCAGCTACTTGGCAGGCTGAGGCACGAGAATTGCTTGAACCAGGAGGAAGAGGATACATCGTGAGCCAAGATTGCACCACCGCACTCCAGCCTAGGCGACAGAGCAAGACTCTGTTTCAAAAAAAAAAAAAAAGAAAGAAAGAAAGAAAGGAAAAAAAAATAACAAATAGGCCTGCAGATATTTCTATGAGCAACAGTGATCAGAAAAATAGGAAGCATTTGTTTACCTGTCTTGCAGAAAGTAAGCTACTGGAGAAACTGGACAGCAGTGTGAGTGTGAAACATCTTACAGAGGAGCATGGTGTACAATGTTGAAATGATCTCCATATATTATCTGAAGAAGCAGAATGATAAACTGTTGAAATTCTATGCTAACAGTTTATTAGAAGTTACTGACAAATACAAAACCATTGTGTTAAGCTGAGATTCATGATTGTGATTGTTTATTGAAACAGTGGGTACATCAGCATCACAGTGAAGATGTACTATTTAAAGGTTTGCTGGAATCATGAAGCAAGTGAAAATTCATCATGAAAATTGAAGGGAACTGATTATTCAACAATGTAGCCACAGGAATATTAGAACATACATGGGATTAAGTTTTTAAATATTTGTGGTATAAAGCATCTGCTAACTACAAAGCAGTAAATCCATTGACAAGTTTGTCAAGCTAATTGCTGATAGAACAAATCTATAAGGGTGAGGAAACATCACTGTTTTGGTGTTACTGCCCCAGAAAGATACTGATTATAATGGATAAGACAGCTCCTACAGGAATTAAAGATGGCAAGGACAGGCCGGGCGCGGTGGCTACGCCTGTAATCTCAGCACTTTGGGAGGCTGAGGCAGGCAGATCACAAGTTCAGGAGATCAAGACCAGACTGGCTAAAATGGTGAAATGCTGTCTCTACTAAAAATACAAAAAATTAGCCGGGCATGGTGGCAGTTGCCTGTAGTCCCAGCTACTTGGGAGGCTGAGGCAGGAGAATGGCATGAACCCAGGAGGCAGAGCTTGCAGTGAGCCGAGATCGCACCACTGCACTCCAGCCTGGGTGACAGAGCAAGACTCTGTCACACACACACACACACACACACACACACACACACACACAGACACACACAAGATGCCAAGGACAGAATAACTGTACTGCAGTGTGCTAATGCAGCAGGCATGCATAAGTTTAAACTTGCTGTGACAGGCAAAGCTTTTGTCATCATTGTTATCAAGACGTTAATTTACCAGTCTATTATGCTAACCAAATATTATGCTAGCCATGGATCAGTAGGAACATCTTTTCTGATTGGTTTCACATTTTGTACCAGCAGTTTATACTCACTGAAGGGAATCTGAACTAGAAGAGCACTGCAAGATTTGGTTACCTTGACAACTGATCTGCTCATCCTCCTTTTGAAATTCTCATCAAAATACTATTTATGTTATGTACTTTCTCCCAAATGTGATATCGTTAATTCAGTCATGTGATGAGATTATCTGAAAATCAATAAAGAGTAAATATGAAAGCATGCTTTCCTAAACAGCATGCTAGCAGCAGTGAACAGAATACAGAATAGTGGAAATGGGAGGTTTTCAAAGGGAGTTTAAAGTGAAGGAAACTATATTGGTGTTGCCAATCCTTGGAACACAGTGACTAAAGGCACAAGTTGTGCATGCCTGGCACAATCTCTGGCCTGCAAATATGTTCAGTGTTGATGATGAACAAGATTGTGACTTTTAAGAATTCTGTATGTCAATTGTGTACACAATTATATCTGACCTCCTTACATATGCAAACATATACCTTCAGTCTGTCAGTATGCTGACAAGTAAGAAGTAAATGCTGAAGACATTTTTAACATCAGCAATAAGGCTCCAGCTGTTAATTCTTTGAATGATGGTGAATTAGCTAAAACGGTAATGAATTGAGATGATGATAATGATGATGAAGATGATGTTATTAACACTGCACAAAAAAAAGAACCTATAGATAATGTGGTGAAAAGGTGTGATGGGCTTATTAAAGGAGAAAAAAAATGTGGTTAATGAGCAGATGACTCTCGGGGAAACATTTAAAAAGCCATCCACCAGAAGCCCTCCTCATTTTTTGGAAGACCCACTTCCTGATGCCTCAACTGGTCTGATGTTTCTACTCACTCCCCCAAAATAAGTTGTACAAAAACCTTCTAATCAAAATACAGCATCGTGGTGGAGACCGGAAGCCTGCCGTTGTTTGATGTTGCTGCTGTCTAACAACTGATGTAAGTATTCTGTTGATGTTACTACGCTGTTTTGTTACTCAGAACACATTATTTTTCACTGGAATAATGGTATGTCACATTTTTCTGCTATGTACTTATAGCAGTGTGAATAAGCCAAAGAAAATGATTGCTTATCAGTAGTGTATAAATTTAGAGACTGGAATGATGGTGATGCCAAACAAGCAGATTGTCCACATGGGTGGCTGAGATAGTGATAGTGACTGTGTTCTCTGATAGTTCAATGTATACAAACTGCATTTTGTGCACAAATTCATTAAAAATATTGTATAAAATTACCTGTAAGCTATGTATAGTAGGTGTATATAAAACATAAATGGATTTTTTGTTTACACTTAAGTCCCATCCCCAAGATATCTCATTGTTGTTATGCAAATATTCCAAAATATGAAAAAATCTGAAATCTAAAACATATCTGGTTCCAAGAATTTTTACATAAAGATTACTCAATCTGTACCATTTACCATGTTACAAATTTCTAGTTAAGTGTCTCTGTATTCAAAACTGAGTTTCAAACCTAAGATATAACACGTTTATTATTGCATATGATTTGAAACTGTTTACTGTCAGTTTTCAAACTTAAAGCTTTATGTCAAAATTTTGATTATCATTGTAAATGAGTTATATAGCCTGTCCATTATCCCTATATTATTGAAATTTTAGTTGACTTGATCAGCATTAAAAAGTAATTTTTAATAAATTAGAAGTTCTCAAATTGGAGTTATCACTTACCCAAGATTTGCTTCATACTTTTTCTTAACCATAGGAGATAAAAATAGACAGTCAATGTATATAATAAAAATTAAACTATAAGGAAATCATATATAATAAATATTCTCAAATGATTGCACTAAGTGTAGATGCAGAGTGTCCTTATATATTTTTTTCAAGAAAAGAATAATCTTCTATGTTACATATCTGTTTCACAGTTTTGTGGGCCCCTCCTGAATGTTGTTTTATAATTTCTTATATGCTAAAATAAACACATTTGACAATTTTTAAAAGAAAAATCATGCTTTAAAATACATATTCAATGTAAAGCAATGCAAGGCAGGAGATTGTATTTGGAACTTCTGGTTTAAGAATGTCTATATTCCTCAAAATTAAAATTATGATACTTTCTGTTGAAAATTTGTCAATGTAAAAATGATAAATGATGTCACATTTCTTATTGTGTTTTCTCCTAAGGTTTTAATTAGGGTACAATGCACAACACTGAAGATTTCCAAATATTTTATTAAAATGATCAAATTGTATTTGCCTAGGGAAAATTCAAGGCACTAACCTGTATTTGTTGATTGAAATTATTTTTGTTATCATTCTGAAAACTTTAAGCAACTATATTTTTCCCAAGCACATGGGCATATTTGTTCAATTTGGGAAAAAAATATATCAATTGCAAATACGCTCATATTAACTTTACCATATTTTGTAGATTTCGATTATAATATATTCAATGTGTTTTATATGTTCCATATGTCTAAAACAGTGAGCCAGGTTTTTAAACTATTGACATACCAGAGATAATTTTTCCTCTGAATTTTTAACTTTGAAGCAAAATAGATAATTTTCTCCTTTCTAACCAATATGTCTGCTACTCTACCAACATGGAGAATTTAATTCTCCTTCATTTTAATTGGCAATGGAGCAAGTACAATCAGTATTTGATGAAAAACATTTAATTTTTTTTCATCATGACTTTTCCAGTGTGAGAAACATAATGTTGCTCTGAACTTGAGAATTCTTATAATAGAACTTTCACATAAAAATAACTTCATTTTTCTTTTGTATAACACATTATTACAATGTATAAAAGGATTATTTCTCTTTTAACAATCTTACAGGCTACTTACTCCGTTTCTTTTCACAGATGTGAAAAATGAGGTTTACATAGGATAGTAGATTCATGGACTATGATTCCAATTATAGATATTGTCCTGCAGACAATAAAATACCTAGGCTACTACTACTAAATACCTAGGCTGTATATTATAGCCTATTGCTCCCAGGCCACATACCCATACGGCATGTTACTTTACTGAACCCCGTAGGCAACTGTAACACAATGGTAAGTATTTGTGTATCTAAGTATGTCTAAACATAGAACAGATACAGTAAAATACAATAAAAAAGATAAAAATTGGTCCACTTGTATAGGGCACTTATTATGAAATAAGCTTGCAGGACTAGAAGTTGCTCTGTATGAGTCCATGAGTGAGTTGAGTTTTGAGTAAATATGAAGGGCTAGGAAATTGCTGTACACTACTCTAGGTAGGCTTTATAAACAATGTACATGTAGTCTACACTAAATTTATTAAATTCTTTCTTCGATAATAAATTAACGTCGGCTTACTGTAAACTGTTCCTGTCATAAATATTTTAATTTTTGTAATATTTTTATTCTTTTTTAATAACACTTAGCTTAAAACACAAATACATTATATAGCTGTATTAAAGTATGTCCTGTCAGCCGGGCGCCATGGCTCACACCTGTAATTCCAGCACTTTGGGAGGCCTAGGCAGGCGGATCACGAGGTCAGGAGATGGAGACCATGCTGGCTAACACTGTGAAACCCCGTCTCTACTAAAAATACAAAAAATTAGGCGGGCGTGGTGGCGGGCACCTGTAGACAGGAGAATGGCGTGAACTCAGGAGCGTAAGTTGCAGTGAGCCGAGATCTCACCACTGCACTCCATCCTGGATGACAGAGCGAGACTCCATATCTGTCTGTCTGTCTGTCTATCTATCTGTCTGTCTATCTTATCTATCGATCTATCGATCTATCTATCTGTGTTCTGTCTTTATATTGTTATTCTACAAGCATTTTTCGATTTTTCTATTTTTTAAATTTTTTGTTAAAATCTAAGACACACGCACACACTTTAATCTAGCCCTATACAGGGTCAGGATCATCAATATCACTGTCTTTTACATCTATATGACTTATCCCACTGAGAAGTCTTTGGGGGTAGTAACAGGCATGAAGCTGTCATCTCCTATAAAACAATGCCTTCTAAAGTATCTCCTGAGGATCTGACCGAGATTCTTTTACCCTTAACTTCTTTTTAATAAGGAGTGGGAGTACATTCTAAAGTAATGCAAAAGAACATAGTGTAGCAAATGCATAACCACTAACAGAGTAGTTTAATATCATTACCAACTATTATATACTGTGCATAATAGTATGTGCCATACTATTACACAACTGGCTGCAAAGCACATTTGCTTACCTGAATGATGCATTGCCCTATGACATTACAACAGCTGCGATGTCACTAGTCAATAGGAATTTTTCAGCTCCTTTATAATTGTTGGGGCCACTGGATTATATTCAGTCTATCATTGATCAATGTGTCCATGTGCAGTGCATGCCTGTATTTCTTTGTGCAGTAGATACCTTTGTAAAGTCTTAAAGCTGTCTTCAAATATTTCAGGTGGCTATTAAAAATAAATGGAATATGTATGTTGCTTAGGGTCATTACTGGAACAGAATAGAAGTTTACTGAAAGGAATCTACGTAACTTCATGGAGAACCAGGTGCAATACACTCCAATTAGGAACAAAGTCCTAGTACAACAATAACAATAGTAACAACACTAACAAATCTGCAGAACTGCTCTAGTGAGGAAACCACGCCTCACTGAATTCTGAGTGCTATGGTTTAATACACTCCAAGCTGGGGCCTGGAACCCATCCTATACTATTTTCTGCTACCATGGAAGTACTAAGAGCTCCACTGCATGGATTATTTTCATCAAAAGCTCCAGGACAGGGGTAATCCATATGAATCGTATCTCCTGGAGTTGTAAAAAGTGAGCTCTTGATTCCAAAATTAGTCTTTGGTCTGATTGTGAGAGTCTAGACACATGATTTGAACCCTTTAGCTGTAAGGGCTGAAGGGGCACATGTGACATTTTCATATCCTATAACGAGACAGATCTAAAACTGAAATGATAAAGGTGTAGACTGAGGTGGGTCCATATATTATTTCTGGAGTTCTTTGAATTAAAAAAAAATATATATATATAGTGTATATATATAAATATATTTATAGTATATATATATATATATATATAGGTTCAGACTTTTTTGGTCTAAATTGGAAAGTTTACAGATGATATCTTTGTCTAGACATGACTTATACAAGAAAGACATAGTCTTTCGAAATTAAGTATAAGCTGTAGGTTTTTGCAGTTTTCGTATCTCAAGTTAAAGAAGTTTCCTTTTATTCAGAATTGGCTGGTAATTTTTAAAATCATGAATGGATGTTGAATTTTGTAACTTTTTCTTTACTTACTGATATAATTATATTTTTTTCTTATCTACTCTGCAAATGATAGATTGCATTAACTGGTTTTCAAATGTTGAACTAGCTTTGTGTCTCTACTATAACACCTCTTGATTGTGAAATGTTACGGTTTTTGTATATTACAATTGTCTAGTATTTTGTTAATGATGTTTACATGTATATGAGTGTTATTGGTCTTTTTAAAATCTCTGCCTTGTGTATCCAGATATGCTGGTCTCATAGAGATGAAATGTTGCTTTCTTTTAAATTTTCTGAAAGACATTGTTAAGAACTGGCTTTAATTCTTTAAATCCTTGGCATAATTCTCAATTAAGTCCATTTAGGTCTGATATTTTCTTTTTTAAAAAGATCTTAGGTACAGATTTAATACTCATAACATTATCTATTTATTATTGAGAGAGTTTTGGTAGTTCGTGTCTTTCAAGTAACTGATACATTTCATATAAGCTGTTAAATTTTGTCCATAGAGTTTCGTTGTAATATTCCCTCATTATCCTTATAATATCTAAGAGGCCAGTTGTGGTAATATCTCTTTTCTTCTAATAACGGTAATGTGTGCCTTCTCTTTTATTTCTTGTTCAAAGTACCTGAAAGTGCAATCAATTTTGTTTGTTCGTTTTAGATAACATAAGCAGCTTTTAGATTCACAAATTTTCTGTGCTTTTGTATATTCTCAATTTCATTAATTTATAATTGTATTTTCTTCCTTCTGTTTACTTTGGATTTGGTCTATTAGTTTTTTTTTCTAGTTTCAGGAGGTGGAAGCTTATGTTATAAACTTGAGAACTTCATTCTTTTGTAACATGAGCAAATAATGCTGTAAATTTCCCTGTAATCTTGCTTTAAGTATGTTTCTCATAATTTGACGTGTTTAATTTTCATTTTCATTTAGCTTAAAATATTTTCTATTTTCCTTTGAAACTTCTGCTTTAATCTATAGATGATTTAGTACAACATTGATTGCTTTTTAAAATATTTTTGGATTTATCAAACATCATTCTATTTATTTTACGTTTAGTTTTATTTTCATCAGAGAACATAGTTTGAGTAATTTCCATTCTTTTAAATTTAATAAGATTTGTCTTGTGACCTAGAATGTGATCTATCTTGGAAGATGAAAGCATTGCTAAATCGTGCAGATCAATTCCTTGTTGTGTAATTGTTCTGTGCATTAGAGGATGTCTGGCATCTGGGTCTTCTGTCCCCTAAATGCCAGTAGTTTATCACATCATTTTGCAAGCAAATTTATGTCCGAAATTTTTACATGTCTTTGGGGGCAGTGATGCCTCTTTTGGAAAATGACTGGTTAAACATAAATATTAAACTTGTTTAATAAACTCGATATTTGAATATTAGATATTTTAGATTTCCTTGTTCTCAATACTGTTTCAAACATTGTAAAACATAATAATTTATTTACTTGAGTTTTGCCTCTTTGAATGAATGAATTTTTGAAAACAGATTTAGAAGATAATTATTTATCAGTAAATGGGTGTTTTAATTTAGCTTTCTTCTCTCTCTGTCTCTTTCTCTCTGTGTGCATGTGTGTGTATACACACAAGTACCTGTTAACTAGTACCAGAATTGGAGATTTTGAATTTCCTTATATCTTATTCATGTATATTTGCATAATAAATAACAACTGCACAAACATTAGAGCAAAATCCCTCTCCTCCATATTCGTAACTTTTATTGTGGTGAAATTAATGTGGGTTCATTAAAAAATTCCTTTCATTTTTGTCTAAAGGAATGTGGCTTGAGCGAGAGTCTCTTGATTGGTAATAGTGGGCAAACTGTGAGCCATTTGTTAATCACTTAATAATGACAGCTTTCGGGTAGTAATTTAGACCAGCTGCACTGGACTGTCTGGACCCATCATTATTTCTGCTCTGTGAAATAAGTTGTCATTATGTTTCACACAAACATATTTCTGTCTTTTCATAACTAGAACAGTTCACCTAGGAGAACCAATGAAAGCGAAAGCTACCGTATAAAAATTATGCTTTACAGAAAGGATAGCTTAATAGAAATAACATTATTAACGGATTTAGAAGAAAAATATTTCTCCTATTTTTCATTTCAGCAAATAGTGTTGTTGTGTGTGTTACTGATGCTGATGACAATGACTTTAAAAGTCACAAACAGTTCATTGCTCAGTAGAGATAAATACAACTTCAGAAAGCGGTATATCAATCTTGCACTGATAGAAGTAATAACAATTGATTTATAATAGCTAATGGAGTTTTTTCTTTTTACTTTCTCATGTTTTAAACTATATGAAAGTGTGTGGACGGGGCTCTTGGTGAATATTTAAATTATTTTTTTAAAAAAGTTAAACTGAACTACATAATTTCCCTCAAGTTCTCCAGAAACTCAAACAGCATAAGTCAACATGTAATACGTTATTGTACTTCAATAAATATCAGCACTTTTCACAAAAACAATTAGTATGAATAGTTTTACTACTACCAGAAAATAGCTTATTGAGTAATTGCTTTGTGGTAGATACTATGCTACATTATCAAATAAAATATATTTTAACCCTCACAATAAAACATAGATTGGTCCTATATCCAGCACATGGAAGACCTAGAAATTGAAACTGAATCTGACTGTTCCAATAGCTTCCATTCTCAAATAATTCCATACTACCTTTAAAGAGTAGAAATTAGTCTAGCTTAGGAGACTGAGAATATGAAGAGAGTGTCCTGTGAAGTAATAATAGAATACGTAAAGGCATGAAAAGAGATAAAGGCATGGCATCTTACTGATCCATAAGGAGATTTATATATGGTTAAAGGTTAAAATTCGAAGAGCACAGTTTCTAAGAATAAGGCTACAAAGATATTCAGGGACAAAATCAGGGAGGGATTTCCCAACAATTTTAAGCAGTTTGGGCTTTAACCCTAAGAGCATCACAGTATAACTGAAAGATTTTAAGCAGATAAATAATCTCCTTATTATGCTCATGGAAGTTGCCTTAGTTTATACGTTCGGTGTACTGTAGGGATTTAAGAATGAAAATAGAACGATTATTTATAATGTTGATTCTGTATTAAAATTGCTAGATAGCAAGTCCTGGCTTTGGGTGGTGGGGGAATATACTTAGATCATAAAATAACAAACATCTTTTTTAAAGTAAAATTCAAGAATAACACCATCGTTTCTGGATAGGAGATTGGTTAATACTTTTTAAAATTGCTTGATAAGGTCTTAATTAATCTTAGAAAAAAATGTAGGGCACAGATAGTTTAAAGATGTTAGAAAAGTTTATCTCTATTACATCTTTTTCTCTTATTTTGCAGAATTTTATGCTGTACACAGTTTCTGTGTACAACCTTATTTTAAAACTTCTTTGCCCACCAGATCTAAACTATGTGAAAATCTAGTTTTCTTTTAGTTATAGTCTCCTATTCTTTAAAGAAGAAAACTGTCCAGACTTTCCTCTGTCCAGTTACTGCTTGGAGAAGTTCCTGAGCAAACCCTAGGTCATTCAAGACCACTGATTTTGTGTTTCTCACTCTACAGCATAAGGGAATTCAAGTCATTTTTTTGCATTTGCCTGCACGTTGGCTGTTTGACCCCATAGCCTCAGCTGTGAAATCTTCTTGTTGATGGAATTCTTACAAAGTGTTTCTCAACTATTTTAAAGTAACAATATCCTATCTCAGGATGCCAAATTGTAAGTCAAACTTGGTATCATTCTTTTAAGTTTATTTGATGTGAGCTTCGCAAAAATGTGTAGTTTCAAGCATCAGTGAGGAATTCTCCATACTTCACATTTGAATATGGTGAACCTTATCTCATTTCAATGAAGATAAAAATAAGGGAGCTCTGACTACCACTTGAATCTAAGTCTTCATCTAACTCAGAATAATTTTCCTTATGCTTTCAATGTCTTCTTTTCCACTGTTTTCTTCTGTTTCAGTTGCAATATATTTAAGATTTATGCATCTAGAAATATAACTTAGATTTGCATTGGCCTCTCAGGACTACTCTTGATCTTCATTATTCCGTTACCTAGGTTTTTGAAAATATAGTGTCAATTCCATATGCCCATTTCATGAGCTCATTTTCATTATTCTGCTCACTAATACCAGATTTCTGACCCCATAAATTTACTGAACACTATCACCTAAGTAATCGTAGTATACACTTCTTATTTTTGTTAAATCCAATTTTTCTGATAATGACTTACCAGGCCCTGGGGCTTCCACAAAAATTTCTGCACAACACATTTTGCCATTTAATAATGTCCTATCGTTTTTACTTTATTAAGAAATTGCTAATCAAATTACCTAATCAGATGATAAGTTAGGCATTTGCAATAATGGAGACTCTTCTTGTTCTATTCTGCTTTATTGATGATGAAAGGGACCCATTTAATTTCAGAAGGGTTTGACAAATCGATGAGATGTTAGTGGATTCTACTCTAAAATATCTCACGAATTCTCGTTACACAGAATTTCACTTTCAGATGTCTTAACTATTGCCTATGGCTGGTCAGCAGATGCCTCAACAAATGTTAAAATCATCCTCCTAAAGTCATTCTCTTGCTTGGCTTCTATAACAAAATATTCTTCCTTATCTCCTACCATCTCTCATTTTTATTTTCAGTCTCACTTACTGCATATTCTTCCTTTGCTTGCTTCTGACGTATTGCTACACCTTATATTCCTTCCTAATACCATTCTCTCCCTCTATTCTAATGCACTTTTGAACTTGTCCTCTGTCATGATTTTAAGCTCTATCTTTGTGGGTGATTTTAAAGATTATTTCTTCAGCTCATAGAATCTTCAAAAGTTTTGTCCTCTATATCATACTGCTTACTGGACAACTCCACTAAAAATTTCCGTAGGTATTTCTCTGCTATTCCTCTATTTCTTTTCCTAATAAAGACATTTTCCTCTATTGAGTCAGCAGAAGATAAACTTGAGAGCTCTCTTTTAATCATTACTTTGTTTTTATCTCTACTCTCAAAAGTTCCACATTTTGTGTTTTTCTTTCTTACCTTTGGTTCACTTGTTCATTTTCTGCCCCACAGTTAACGCTTTCGTTGCAGCTCCCATTTTTCTCTTTTCTCATCTAACATCACATTCTCCAAAATGCATACTGACTTGCATTTGTTATATTCTCTCTCCATGACTGCCAGAATAATCTTTCTAAGAAGCAAGATGGAGAATATCATTCTATTACTTCAACCTCTTCAATAGATACAGCTTCTTAAGGATGAACTCTCAACTTCTTAATGTGTTAATGCCCAGCCCTCCATGATCTGGATACTCCAAACACCCAGGGCTGTTCTTACTTTGCCTCTAACCACTCTAATTCAATCTTTTTGAAATATTTATAGTTCATCAAGGCACAAATATCTCATAACTTAGATGCCTTTTTTGAGTTATTCTTAATTTCCAAAAATGTCTTTATTTACTGGCCAGCAACTACTCATCCGTCAATATTCAACTCTTTTGTTACCTTTCCTGAATGCTTTAAGTAAAATGATTACTTTCTCCTTTTGACTTCGCTATAACTTAAAATTCTCCTATAACATCCTACTAAAGGTAGGTGCTTTCAAATTAGTTTTACCTTACTTAGTAAAGTGAGTGCAGGCCATAAGTCAGCAAATCTCCAATGACGATTATCTCTGATGAAATTGAAATATAGGAAGATGGACAAGACAATCCCCTGCCGTGAAGGAATCCCAATCTTCATGTTTTTATCCCCAGAATCAGAATTTACCACAATTTTAGCAAACTGTGGAAACACATTTTAGTACTGATTCAGTAAAATAATGATTAAATTAATAAATGATTGGTAGCTTATTGGTAAGTTATTACATTAGTTAATAAAATAATATGCTCCTATATATATAGGAGCATATATATTTTTCAATGAGCAAGTCCTTGTAATACTATTACCTGATTTGCCATAATACTACTCATCTTTTAGCCACACCATAATTATTTTCTAAAATGTCATATTTCCAAACTGAAAGTGATTAGTTTCTAGTCAGTCTCTTACTTTAAATTCTTGACCCAATGAGTCAAAATATATATATATATGGTATGTGTGTGTGTGTGTATGTGTATATATATTATATATATATGGTATGTGTGTATATATATATATGGTATGTGTATATATAGATATATGGTGTGTATATATATGGTATGTATATATATGGTGTATATATGGTGTATATATATATGGTGTGTGTATATATATATGGTGTGTGTATATATATATGGTGTGTATATATATGGTGTGTGTGTATATATATGTATATATGGTGTGTATATATATATATATACCTTAATCATGTCCCCTGTTTAAGGTTAAACGAATTACTTTCGTGAAACTTTCTACGTTACTTCATAAGACTTTCTCATTACTTCATAAGACTTAGAATCATAATGTTACTTAGTATCATGCTGTTATTAGCTGTTATTTCCTAGGTAGCTAAATTGAGTAGTGATCTCAATTTAGCAAGCTTATTGTGTGGACTCAAGCAGATGACTATATTTAATACTAGTACATTTGGGGTGCACGATGAATTTTTGTTGATCCAGGTCCAAAATCTCACTAATGAATTGCTCGTTTGACCCATATGGCCCTATAGCATTTTTCACTTATTTTCACTTATGTGGGTATTTAATCCTATTAATAGCATATTCACCCTTAGGATGAATGAAAATATCTTTTATTTGTTTTTAACTTTGCGTTTATCTATTACAATGTCTTATATTTCAACTTACTAGAAGTAAGTTATTTGTAGAATAAATACATTTCTTTTTATGCGTTCCATTTTATAAGTCCCTTCACCTTATAAAATATAAATATTCCCTTTTTGCATACAAATAGGCAAAATTTACACATGCAAGATTCTTTTTTTTAATTGTATTATTATTATACTTTAAGTTTTAGGGTACATGTGCACAACATGCAGGTTTGTTACATATGTATACATGTGCCATGTTGGCGCGCTGCACCCATTAACTTATCATTTAACATTAAGTATGTCTCCTAATGCTATCCCTCTGCCCTCCCCACACCCCACAACAGTCCCCGGTGTGTGATGTTCCCCTTCCTGTGTCCATGTGTTCTCACTGTTCAATTCCCACCTATGAATGAGAAAATGCGTTGTTTGGTTTTTTGTCCTTGCTATAGTTGGCTGAGAATGATGGTATCCAGCTTCATCCCTGTCCCTACAAGGGACATGAACTCATTATTTTTTATGTCTGCATAGTATTCCATGGTGTATATGTGCCACATTTTCTTAATCTAGTCTATCATTGTTGGATATTTGGGTTGGTTCCAAGTCTCTGCTATCGTGAATAGTGCCGCAGTAAACATACGTGTGCATGTATCTTTATAGCAGCATGATTTATAATCCTTTGGGTATATACCCAGTAATGGGATGGCTGGGTCAAATGGTATTTCTAGTTCTAGATCCCTGAGGAATCACCACACCAACTTCCACAATGGTTGAACAAGTTTACAGTCCCACCAACAAGGTAAAAGTTTTCCTATTTCTCCACATCCTCTCCAGCACCTGTTGTTTCCTGACTTTTTAATGATGGCCATTCTAACTGGTGTGAGATGGTATCTCATTGTGGTTTTGATTTGCATTTCTCTGATGGCCAGTGATGATGAGCATTTTTTCATGTGTTTTTTGGCTGCATAAATGTCTTCTTTTGAGAAGTGTGTGTTCATATCCTTTTCCCACTTTTTGATGGGGTTGTTTGTTTTTTTCTTGTAAATTTGTTTGAGTTCATTGTAGATTCTGGATATTAGCCCTTTGTCAGATGAGTAGGTTGCAAAAATTTTCTCCCATTGTGTAGGTTGCCTGTTCACTCTGATGGTAGTTTCTTTTGCTGTGCAGAAGCTCTTTAATTGAATTGGATCCCATTTGTCAATTTTGGCTTTTGTTGCCATTGCTTTTGGTGTTTTAGACATGAAGTCCTTGCCCATGCCTATGTCCTGAATGGTATTGCCTAGGTTTTCTTCTAGAGTTTTTATGGTTTTAGGTCAAACATGTAAGTCTTTCATCCATCTTGAATTAATTTTTTATAAGGTGTAAGGAAGGGATCCAGTTTCAGCTTTCTACATATGGCTAGCCAGTTTTCCCAGCACCATTTATTAAATAGGGAATCCTTCCCCCATTGCTTGTTTTTGTTCAGGTTTGTCAAAGATCAGATAGTTGTAGATATGCGGGATTATTTCCGAGGGCTCTGTTCTGTTCCATTGGTCTATATCTCTGTTTTGGTACTTGTACCATTCTGTTTTGGTTACTGTAGCCTTGTAGTATAGTTTGAAGTCAGGTAGCATGATGCCTCCAGCTTTGTTGTTTTGGCTTAGGATTGACTTGGCGATGCGGGCTTTTTTTTGGTTCCATATGAACTTTAAAGTAGTTTTTTCCAGTTCTGTGAAGAAAGTCATTGGTAGCTTGATGGGGATGGCATTGAATCTATAAATTACCTTGGGCAGTATGGCCATTTTCACGATATTGATTCTTCCTACCCATGAGCATGGAATGTTTTTCCATTTGTTTGTATCCTCTTTTATTTCATTGAGCAGTGGTTTGTAGTTCTCCTTGAAGAGGTCCTTCACATCCCTTGAAGTTTGATACCTAGGTATTTTATTCTCTTTGAAGCAATTGTGAATGGGAGTTCACTCATGATTTGGTTCTCTGTTTGTCTGTTATTAGTGTATAAGAATGCTTGTGATTTTTGTACATTGATTTTGTATCCTGAGACTTTGCTGAAGTTGCCTATCAGCTTAAGGAGATTTTGGGCTGAGATGATGGGGTTTTCTAGATATGCAATCATGTCATCTGCAAACAGAGACAATTTGACTTCCTCTTTCCCTAATTGAATGACCTTTATTTCCTTCTCCTGCCTGATTGCCCTGGCCAGAACTTCCAACACTATGTTGAATAGGAGTGGTGAGAGAGGGCATCCCTGTCTTGTGCCAGTTTTCAAAGGGAATGCTTCCAGTTTTTGCCCATTCAGTATGATATTGGCTGTGGGTTTGTCATAAATAGCTCTTATTATTTTGAGATACGTCCCATCAATACCTAATTTATTGAGAGTTTTTAGCATGAAGGGTTGTTGAATTTTGTCAAAGGCCTTTTCTGCATCTATTGAGATAATCATGTGGTTTTTGTCTTTGGTTCTGTTTATATGCTGGATTACGTTTATTGATTTTCATATGTTGAACCAGCCTTGCATCCCAGGGATGAAGCCCACTTGATCATGGTGGATAAGCTTTTTGATGTGTTCCTGGATTTGGTTTCCCAGTATTTTATTGAGGATTTTTGCTTCAATGATCATCAAGGATATTGGTCTAAAATTCTCTTTTTTTTTGTTGTGTCTCTGCCAGGTTTTGGTATCAGCATGATGCTAGCCTCATAAAATGAGTTAGAGAGGATTCCATCTTTTTCTGTTGATTGGAATAGTTTCAAAAGGAATGGTACCAGCTCCTCCTTGTACCTCTGGTAGAATTCGGCTGTGAATCCTTCTAGTCCTGGACTTTTTTTGGTTGGTAAGCTATTAATTATTGCCTCAATTTCAGAGCCGGTTATTGGTCTATTCAGAGATTCAGCTTCTTCCTGGTTTAGTCTTGGGAGGGTGTATTTGTCAAGGAATTTATCCATTTCTTCTAGATTTTCTAGTTTATTTGGGTAGAGGTGTTTATAGTATTATCTGATGGTAGTTTGTATTTCTGTGGGATTGGTAGTGATATCCCCTTTGTCATTTTTTATTGCATCTATTTGATTCTTCTCTCTTTTCTTCTTTATTAGTCTTGCTAGTGGTCTATCAATTTTGTTGATCTTTCCAAAAAACCAGCTCCTGGATTCATTGATTTTTTTTTGAAGAGGTTTTTGTGTCTCTGTTTCCTTCAGTTCTGCTCTGATCTTAGTTATTTCTTGCCTTCTGCTAGCTTTTGAATGTGTTTGCTCTCACATGCAAGATTCTTGAATAAAGGATCCTTCCACTGGATTGCAAAAGTATATTTTGAGCATTTAATACAAAATTAACATTTATTTGTTATGTAGTTTTGTTTTCTAAAAACATAACTGTAAATTGTGCTATGATGTAAAGTAGTGTACTTTAAAAATCATAAAACATCAGTTAAGTAACAAATCCCTGGACATGCAGTAGAAAAGAAACTAGAAATAGGGGTGAATTGGACTACATAGCTCTCAATATTTCTCTCAAAGGCAATTGATGCCATGATTTTATCAGCACTCAAAGATTGTTTTATGAACCAATACAGTTGTGATCTAAACTTGTATTCTCTTGCTAAGGTGTATAACAGTTATAGCTTAGTTTAAATTCCTCAAGGGCAACTTTGAAGAATGAAAGATCATTTGCTTTGCAAAAGAATGCCTCTTTTCCCCATTAATTTTTGAACTTTCTAAGAAAATTTAGATTATTTTGTTATTTATATATGGAATCTCATTCTGTCACCAAGGCTGTAGTGCAGTGGGAAAATCATGGCTCACTTGAAGCCTTGAACTCCTGGGATCATGCCATCTGGCCTCAGCTTCCAGAGTATCTGGGTCTACAGTCATGCACCACTACATGACTATTATTTATTTATTTATTTATATAAATAATTTTTATTTATTTATTTTGTAGAGACAGGGTCCCATTATATTGCCTTGGCTGATCTTCATCTCTTGGCCTCAAGTGATCCTCCCACTGTCCCCAAGAGTGCTGGAGTTTCAGGCATGAGCCACCACACCTGCCTCCCCTTTATTTATTTTTTGTACATAATTAATAATACTGCAGTTTCAAGGAGCAAGTCCTTGCAATACTATTAACCTGATTTGCCATAATACTACTCATCTTTTAGGCATGCCATAATTATTTTCTAAAATGTCATATTTTCAATCTAAAAATGCTTGTTCTGTAGTCTGTCTCTTACATTAAAATTTTGACCCAATGAGTCTTGTTTAAAAAGAGAAATTAAAGCATATTTCACACATATAATTAGTTTGAACTATGATATTATAGCAATGTTTCCAGCTTAGAAAAAATATCAGAATGTGCAACAATATATGAATCTCAAATAATATTAAAACAGTATTTTCTCCTTAGGATGATGTAATTTTTTTGGCTCATAATAAGCAGATTGTTTAATCTGTGCCATTTTGTTTCACTTCTCTGGGAAGCTGAGTAGTGCCTTCACACAAATGCTTCGAAAGAACTCTGCCACCACAGACCCTGAGTTCAAATGCAGCACTTTAATAACTCTTGGAAAGTCTAATGAACCTGTAGAATATTCACAACAGTTCAAAGGAAGTCTCATGAATCCACTTACATTAATTAAGAAACACAGTTTTTAAAATAAGACATTTTTAGCATGTGGAACTAGATGAAGAGCGGCCTTCTCTTCCTCCAACCCCATGCTCCATGATGATGCAAAACCACAAAAATTATTTTCAAATGTTTTAACTGCATTTTCATAAGTCTTAAATGTAAAGTGTTCTTTTTTTGTTTCTCATTGCTAAAGCAATGCTGCTCTTGCTGCTGCTGCTGCTACTACTTCTACTACTATTGCTAGTAGTAATTTGTTTGAACCCATTGAACATAACATCAAAGTCATCATTTTAAAGATAAGTAAGCTGAGACAGAATGATTAAGTCTGACAAGTAAAGATTACATAAAATTATTATACAGTATCTCTTTAAATCAGGAGATAATCGGAAAACATGATAGAGAAATTTGCCTTTTCAGTTTTTCATTCAAGTTGCTTATTATTATTATAAATATCTATGAAAAATCAACTTGTCTCCTGGCTTGAGAATGAATTGTCTTCTCTGATATGTGGTTTGTCATACTGCCATCCTAAAAATGCCACCAGTGTACCTATGCTATATAAAATATTTGTCCCACTTAAGTCAAGGTGAGCTTTTTTTTAAGAAAAATGAAGAAATATGATAAATTTTGTTAGTAAAAAGAAAATCATATACTTTTGTCACAATAATAATTATGTACCTTAATACTTATAAATACTGCACATATGTAAACAAATTGAATGTATCTTCTTAGGATTTAGAAACCACTAAACTGTTACACATTTTTGTTTTGATAATATAGATATTTATTCTTTGATTAAAAACATTGTAACAAAAATCAACACCAACAGACCTACAGGTTATAGGAATTTTTTATATTAAAAATTATAATGCAGTCTTAGCAGTAATATTTATTTTATAGCTATTGATGAGTATATAAAAATTTGAAATATATTGCTTCAAAAGTAGTTTTAGAAGCACTTTCAGAAATGTTGCAGTAACAGTGCTTACCATGTAGTCATATTCATATTCAACAAATATTTGTCAGGGAAAGGAAAGAAGTACTACGCTTTTGGAAGTAATTGAAAACTAGCCTTCTGGAGTTTCTATGAGATATTGCCTTTGTGTTAATTACCAACAGTTTACAATTGCAGATTACCAGCAAAATATTTAAACATTGCTAGAAATATTCTATGCATTTACTTAATTCCACTTTGTACCTTATAAGTTTCAGAAAAAAAATAACATGAAGCAAAACAAAACAAAGCCAATATCTTACATTGATATTTTGTAGCAAGATTTATCTGCATATTAAAAAAAATGCAGTGATTATATTTATTCAAATTTATGCTCCAAATAACAAAGTGGAAGGATCTGTTTTCAAAACATGACTAGACAACAGCTTTATGGAAAATAATTTTTGTACTCATAATAAAAGAAAATAATAGTTTTAAATTCTCTTTAACCAGTTAAAATAAAACATCAACTTTTAATATTGTATTTTGAACCTCTATAAATCTGAATTTAAATATATAATTGTTAAGAAAATACAATTAAAACATTCGAAACGTCATTTCTCTATATAAGAGCAACTTTCTCAAGAGTATGGATAAATATATCCACTTTTATCCTTAACAATTTTACATGGTAGATCAATCAACAATAAAAATATTGGTTTTTTTTTCTTGGAACAACAACAAACCATTTACTAATTCCAACGTGTATATTATTTTATAGTTTGTAATCTTTACATATGACATTATGTAGAATATGAATTTAAATTTTCATATTTTTTCTTTTACTACAGGTACATATAACTCTAGATGTGTATAGACTACATTCAAAATTGTTTTCTGTCGTTTATAAAGATAGATTATGTGATTTAGGAGAAACATACCTTCAGAGTATAGACTACATGTCTACAGATTTTAAAACTATTTTTGTCTATTTCTAATAATAGCATTTATTAAGGCATTATGCTCATTTTAAAGAGCAATTGTGCTAATTATATCATCATCCAGAAATTAATATTTATTTTATTGAGTAATATTAGTCAAAGCTTAATGGCAGTTTTGGAACATTCAGTGAAACATATATTAAATATTTACAAAGTCAAACACTTGTCTTATGGAAGGCAACTTGATACTATACAACCATTCATACTTTGAGGTTTAAACTTCCTGAAAATTGCATTGTATAATACACATGCAAAGCGCCTTTTAAAAAATTATGTGGTTAAGGAGCTAAGTTTTATATTTCCTGAAAAGCACAGTATGTCATATTATGTTGTACATAGAGAATATTTTGTATGGTCTTATCTTTAGATATTCTATTGATTAAATAATGTTTTAAAAAATGATCCAATGGAAGCAGCATGAATTTTGGAGTGACAAGACCAGGGTTATTGTGGCATCTTAATTATTATTTCTATGGCCTCTTTTTTTTTTTTTACATATAACTCAGGTTCATTTACTTTACCTTATCAAGCCAATAATATCTAACAAACTTAAATGTGAATATCAAATAAAACAGATTTGAAAGTGCCTTACAAACTGAAACACTGTTCTGCAACACTAGGGTTTCAGTCTAGGTCCTGCTGCCCACCGCACTGAAAGCTAATCACTGAGGCAATAATTATTGCCAAGGAAAAAGGCTTAATTGGGTCCTGCAGCTGAGGAAATGGGAGCTCAGTCTTATATCCATCTCCCTGACCCATTAAAACCAGGGGCTTGTATAGCAGGGAAGAAATGTAACAGTGTGTAAGGAAACAGGAACTAGGAGGAGCAAGGAAGCAATCACGATAAATGAGGGGTCCAGCATTTCATTATTAGGGTGTGGTGATCGGGTGAGTTTCAGTTCTTTTATACTTATTTGAGAGGCTGGAAGTTTCTTTCCTGAGGAAGGAACTCAGATAAATATACATTTCAAGCTTTAAGACCATAAGGGTCAATTTGTACGTTTATATATATTCTAAAAAACCTGTTTATGGGACTACTGCATCTGTTTCAACACTTTTAGAAGTGAAGTATTATTCAAAAATAACAATAGGGCAATGATGATATCAATATATACTAACTGAAAAGATTTGCTATGCTTTTGCTTACCCATGAGAATATCAAATAAATACAGACTCAACAAAGAATGATCCTTCCATGCAGGCTGATAGGCTTTAGAAATAATAAAATAATAATAACTAATAATGGTGAGAGCCCACCAGGCACACTTTTATAATCACAGAACACAATTCACCTCATTAATCTTCACATCAGCCCCAGGAGTCAGGCTTCAATATGAACCCCATTTCACAAATGAAAAAGCAGACTTACAGAAGGATTAATTATCTTGCTGAATATTACTCTGTTAGTAATGCGATGGAATAAAGACTTTAGATAGAAGGAGTCCTGCTCCAGAGACAGCCCTCTTACTCTTTATCCATTTCTTTTCATATCAGTAATTTTACTCCAACAATGTTGAAAGCAACAATTATTCATAGTCAATGACTAATTTCCTAATGTATACTCATATAATAGTGTCTGTTCAAATGCAGCTGAAAAAAAATAAGAAAAGTTATGTGTTTAGATAACATGCTAGTTTTCTCCCTTTATATTTTAGAAGAATGCTCACTAAAAGTAAGGAAAAAATACAGAATTTTAATATTATTACAAATAATAATTCTCCATATGGTAATGCAACCTTGAATAAAAATGGACAGGCATTGGCCGGGCGCAGTGGCTCACGCCTGAAATCCCAGCACTTTAGTAGGAGACCGAGGTGGGTGGATCACGAGGTCAGGAGTTCGACACCACCCTGGCCAAGATGGTGAAAAACCCGTTTATACTAAAAATACAAAAATTAGCTGGGAGCAGGGGCGGGTGCCTGTAATCCCATCTACTCAGGAGGCTGAGGCAGGGGAATCGCTTAAACTCTGGAGGCGGAGGTTGCAGTGAGTCGAGATTGCACCACTGCACTTTAGCCTGGGTGACCAAACAAGACTCTGTCTCAAAAAAAAAAAAAAAAAAAGGAAAGGTATTAAAACAGTATATGCTGAAATATGAAGTTGGAAATAGTTAAGGGAAAAATAAGTTTTGTAGAAATTTTACACAGCAGGGGCTGTTATTTTGCATTTGCTCTTGCACAGAAGATATGCATCACTATACCAAATATATTCAGAATACACTTTTAGCTGTACTTTTCAGTTTATGCAGAATAATTCCAGTTAATCATTACAACCTTAAAAAATGAAGATCTTTGCAGAACCACCACTAATGTTCAGAAAGAAAAAATTTTACTAGCATAGCAGTAGACTATGACATCAATTGAAGAAAAAAAATTACCATGTTAATTGTGAAAGCTGACCTTGAATAGAGACGTTCTATTTCAAAATTGAGTTAAAAATTAAAACAAAGTTTGTGGAAGCCAATAATGGATTCCAAGATAGAAGAGAAAGAAAACACTCAAAATGAAGAGGATATGTATTGCCAAGACCAGCTCGGCTGGGGAGACCCTAACCCAGCGGCGCTAGAGGAATTAAAGACACACGAACAGAAATATAGAGGTGTGAAGTGGGAAATCGGGGTCTCACAGCCTTCAGAGCTGAGAGCCCCGAACAGAGATTTACCCACGTATTTATTAACAGCAAACCAGTCATTAGCGTTGTTTCTATAGATGTTAAATTAACTAAAAGCATCCCTTATGGGAAACGAAGGGATGGGCCAAATTAAAGGAATAGGTTGGGCTAGTTAATTGCAGCAGGTGCATGTCCTTAAGGCACAGATCGCTCATCTTATTGTTTGTGGCTTAAGAATGCCTTTAAGCGGTTTTCTGCCCTGGGCTGACCAGGTGTTGCTTGCCCTCATTCTGGTAAACCCACAACCTTCCAGCGTGGGCGTTAGGGACATTATGAACATGTTACAGTGCTGCAGAGATTTTGTTTGGGGCCAGTTTATGGCCAGATTTTGGGGGGCTTGTTCCCAACGTGTATAGTGTTAAGATAAAATGTATTACCAGAATTAAGAAAAAAAGTAACGCAAATTGTGCCCTCATTAAAATTTATATTTATTTAATGAAAATAGACTACAGAAACAAAAATAATACATTGAGATATATGCCTAGATAATATTTGCAGCCATAATTACATCAAAAATTTTTTGGTCACGTGATCCTTCCAGTTATTCTACTGGATGTATGTGGAAATACATATTTATGTAGAGATGGTGAAAGGGTCTTTAATCATGAAAAACAAACAGGAAAAACCAAAACAGAAGTAAAATCCATAACCCAGTATTTTTATTGGTCTTTCAATAAATCAGATAAAAAAATTATGACTTCTTGAGAAAAACAAAACAAAACAGAGGCATATTTCTCAAATTTGATGAAAAACATCCACTTATCAAATACACATCCAAGCATTTGATTGCATACCAAGTATGATAAACACACAAAAAAACATACATATAATGTCAAAAGAAATGATTATTTCACAGTCAAAACACACAAGGAAAATAGACATGAAGATAAACAAAAACCTAAAAGAGAAAATATAAGTAGAGCTACATGCAAAGATGTCAGCTAGTAGAAACATGATAGTCTATTTAAAAAAGTAATAGTAAAAAAGTAATAGTCTGCTGGGTATGGTGGCTCACACCTGTAATCCCAGCACTTTGGGAAGCTGAGGCAGGTGGGTCACCTGAGGTCAGGAGTTCGAGACCAGCCTGCCCAACTTAATGACATCCCCATCTCTACTAAAAATACAAAAATTAGCTGTGCGTGGTGATGTGCACCTGTATTCTCAGGTACTCGGGAGGCTGAGGCAGGAGAATTGCTTGAAGCCAGGAGGTTGAGGTTGCCATGAGCCAAGATCATGCCACTGCACTCCAGCCTGGGCTACAGAATGAGACTGAGACTCCATCTCAGAAAAAAAAAAAAGAAAAGAAACAAAAGAAAAAGTAATAGCCTGGCTAGCTAATGAGTCAATGACACGTAATACTTGTCCATGTCTGTTCTTGCATGTAATTTCTGACTTTTAGAGAAAATTGGCAATTGCTTGCCGTAAAAAGAGCATGCTGGGACCCAGAAAAATGACTGATAGAGAAAATTGTAGTAGGATTGACTAGCTACTTCTACTCTTGACTCAAATGTTTTTATCCATGAAAATACTTTCAGGTGACAAAAGACATAAACAGAAATAGCTTAAACAGTATGCCAAGTGTACTATATGACAGATACAGAGTTATTTTATAATTTTTGCATATTTTTCTCTGCTTTTCCAGTTAACCTTGCTATAATCAGTCCAAGCTGCCACAACAAAATATCAAAAACTGGGTAGCTTAGACAACACACATTTATTTCTCAGAGTTCTGAAGGCTGGAAAGTCTAAGATTATTGTTTCAGCCAATTCAGTTCTTGTCAAGGGCCAATTTCTTGGTTTGCCAGTGGCCACCTTCTCGCTGCATCCTCACATGGCCTTTCCTGATATCAGCAAGTGGGAGGGAGTAGAAGGGGGAAGGATCTCCAATTTCTTCTCCTTTTATAAGACACTAATTCATAGAGGGCCACCCACATGCTCTTCATCTAAACCTAATTACTTCCCAAAGTCTCCACCTTCAAAACCAACACACTGGGGTTAGAGCTTAAACATATCAATATTGAGAGGATACAAACATTAAGTCTATAACATGCCTACTACTTCTTGTGTCCCCAAGATGGATCCCATAATTTCAGGTATTAGATGCAGATATGATAATGTGAAGCAGAAGTAAATAAATAAATAAACATTAAAAATATATTTTGCATCCAACATCTCTTATAATCGGAAAAGAACTTACTTGACGCGCTTCAATAATGTTCCCTTGGTGGCCAGTGTTTTGTTATACACTGTTCTCTAAAATATCAGCCAGTCGTTACTGAAACACCAGGGGTTTGGTCTAGGTCCTGCTGCTTGCCACACAGAAAGCCAATCACTGGGCCAATGCTTATTGCCAAAGAAGAAGGCTTTAACTGGATGTTGCAGCTATAAAGAGATGGGAGATCAGGCTCAAATCTGTATATCCCTAACCAACTAAAATTAGGAGTTTATATAGCAGGGAAGAAATCTAACTGTGTGGGAAAACAAGAACTAAGGAAGGGAAGAAAGCAATTGTGATGAATAAGGGGCCTGAGGTCTCCTATTGTCTAGATGTGATGACCTGGGGTGTCTCAGTTCTTTGATACTTTTTAAGCGGTCTGGTAGTCTTTCCTGAGGAAGGAATAGTGATAAAACAAATGTAAGCTTCAAGCTTTAATATGAGAAAGATCAATTTCTATATTATCCAAAAGAAACCTCCATGGGACCCTTGGGTTGGTTTCACAATTAATGTCAAAAAATTGAATTACCATGATGGATATCGATCAACAAAGATTCTTTACCTGGGATTAGTGAAACGTTCATTCTTCACTGAAGGATAACTTAATTGGGTTTATATTAATAAGCAGTATGTTGGCGGATAAACATTTTTAGGCAAGCAAGAGTGTGTAGCATAGTCATTAGCTGCCTGAGTAGCTTTAGGTCACGTATTCCTTTGTCTCAGTCTCTTTATAAATTCATTATAGACTGCATTAGTTATCTACTGGTACATAAAAGAGATCACAAAATTCAAGAGCTTAAAACGACAATCATTTACAATCTTAGTTTCTGAGTGTCAGGAATAAGGGAATAGCTTAGGTCACTCATGTGGTTGTCCAAGGGCTTTTATCTTCTCTGGTTTTAGGCAGAGACCAGTTTTCGGCATGAAAGCTTCTTCCAAGGGCGGCTCAAAAATGTCAGCTTGCTTTCCCCAGAGGGACTGATCCAAGGGATAGACTGAAAATATACCCATGATAGAGGCTATACAATTTTATAATTAAATGAGATAAGAATGACAACATTTATTAATAATAAAACTTTTTGTAATTCTAAGGATGATATATGTTCATTCATTAAAGCTTTACCAGTTTCTCTCAAACAATGTCATGTAAATGCAAATTCTACCTGGGGCTGATAACATTTTCTTAAGGGAAAGTATTCATAAAATACATTTTCACAAATTATGTCTGTGAAGAATTGTAAAACCTGATTCTTGAAAAAAAATTCAGGCTTGAGAACATCTTTTAATCTTATTTTTAACTTGGAGTCATTTTTGCCCTGTTGTCCCCCCACCTTCCCACTCAGGACTTCCAAAATAATTTTACCAGTTTTATTTTAGAAAGGCTGAAAGCACAATTATCTGTCTTTAATGAATATATTTACAATTCACTTGAAAATAAATATTTTTATGAGTACAAAAAGAACAGACAAGAAAAAATACATTCATCACTAGGATTTATAATCCGAATAACTTATTTCTCTTTTTCTTGTTAATATGACTAGGTTTATAGCAGCACTATATATTTAACAAATGTTTAGACATTGCCAAAGCATTAGGAGGCTTTACACATAAGTAACTCAAGTGGTTTGGGCATTAATGATTAAACATAATAGTCCTGTGTTTCTTTAACAACAAAAGGATAGATCAGTTGACTCTAATTTAGGTCCAATGGCTAGAAAGCCATCTGACGTTTTTAAATCCTAATGAGTTATGTTGTTTATTCCTTTATTTTGATTCATATGCAGTCAATGAGAATTGAGAGGTAAAGAAAGATTCAAACAAATTTTAGGATTGTTTTCCCTCTGTGAATGATTTTCTTATTAGTATATATGGAAGAATGCTTCTCATAGACCATTATTCTTTTCTGTCTGCACTCCTAATTTCTAGATTTATAAAGAATTATTTTTATTTGTTTTTAATGATAGGGTCTTGCTATCTTTACCAGTCTGGACTTGAACTCCTGGACTCAAGCAGTTCTCCCATCTCAGTCTCCTGAGTAGTTGGGACTACAGGCCAATGTACCTATTATGAATAATTTTTATATGCTCTTTTTTATTTATTTAGATAAATTTAGTTAGATTTACTAAACTGTTTATTTTTGTAAGATTATTTTATTGGTGAGGTTATTACCTTTGTCAAATTCTATAATAATTATAAGCAATACAAATAGGGAAATCTAAAACTTAGTTTTTGTTTTAATAACAAAATTTTATCTGCCAATAATACACATCAGTAGTTATTTTGCCTGCATTTCTCACACAAGAGAAATACCTTATATAATGAGATATTTTGTAAAGGTTTATTTAAAATTAGTGTTTATTTTATTCATAATGGAAATTATTATACTAAATATTAGCTGTTACAGCAACTTTATATTACATATTATTATTCTTATAAAAACATAATAGGTTTTTTTAAGTGTCATTGTATATCATTTTCTGTTCTTTCTGGGAAAGAGACACACTCAGGACTCATTAATATGGGCATTTTATGACAAATTAGCATATATGTAACCCTAGAACACTACATTTCTTTAGTTTTTAATCTAGACTTTTATGAAATAAAGTAAATTATTATACTGAATTTTAAACATATTAAGACTTGATAACAATTAGAGATTTATAATCTCTGTTTCTGTTTTGGCTCTTTGAAACTCTCACATTCTCTAGGTAAACAAGAGGAAAGACAAAAAAAAGGAAACTAATTTTTATATGAGAACTTGTGCTTCTGGCAACAACATAGTAACAAAGACAAATTTTTTTTTTCTTCAAATAGACAATCAATAAAATATATGATACCAAGTTCTCAAATACTGGAAAACAAACAACACAAAAAATCCTTGAGAAAAGGAAAATGAATTGAGGTAAGCTCTCGATCGACCCAGCTTATTGCTTGGAGAAAGTTTCCAAGTTGAAAAACAGTTAAGGGAGCTCAAACACAAGCTGTTGAGGATCCAGAGTTTAGAGATCCAGAGGTTAGTACAATTTAGAGGGTGAAATAACGGAGAGGAAAACACTGTAATGATAGAAGAAGCCGGGAGTTCTGTAAAAGTGCCCTCTTGAAGCTTTGTCTGAGTTCCTGAACTATGTATGAGTGTGATACAATACCACAGCCAGGCAATAAACCACTGAAAATGAATGTGTAGAACAATCCCTGGAGCTCATACAAATTGGCCAATAGGTCATACTTTAACCAGCCAGAGTAATAGGCCTCCCCAAATATGGGACACCACATAGAATCTTTAGAATAGTCTGTTTTACAAGTGGTGAAAAATTAGTCCTAAACTAAAGACTGCTCTGGATATACCATGATAAGGTTTAAACACAAGTCTCTAAAACTTTAAAGGATTCTAAGTAAACTAACTGTATCTAAATAAAGTTCAATGATATTCCTAGAGACATAACAAAATTTAACACCAATCAGAGTAAAATTCACCATGTGTAGCATCCAATCAAAAATTACCAGGCATTCTAAAATAATATAAAATACATTTATCACCAAGAGAAAGTCAACTGAAACAGGCACAGATATAACCCAAATGATAGAAAAGGTAAACACAGATACTAAAATGCCTATGCAAGTATATTCCATGTGTTTGGGAAAGTAGAAGAAAACACAGCTGTGATAAAGAGAGAAATAAAACTGCTAGTGGAGAAAAACATATCAAAAATGAGAAATACATTTTATAAGGCTAAGAGTATCTTAAACACTTTAGGAAACAAGATTACTGCACTTAAAGGACATAATAAAATAAATTACCCAAATAAATAGCATAAATACAAGACCATAAAACAGAAAAAGAAAAACTAAATAGAGCACCAATAAGTTGTGAGTTATTCTCAATTTGTCTAACATCATATGCAGGCATACCTTTTGCACTGTACTTTGCTTTATCACTCTTCGCAGATATTATGTTTTCGACAAAAGGATGAAATGTGGTAACCCTGAGTTGCTCAAGTCTATTGGTATCATTTTTCCAATACCATGTGCTCACTTCATCTCTCTGTGTGACATTTGAATAATTCTTCCAATATTTCAAACGTTTTCATTATTTTGTGTGTTACAGCTCTGCTGATCAGCAATTCTCTTGTCATTCTTTCTCTCCTCAGGCCTCCCTATTTCTCGGGCACAACAATATTGAAAGTAGGCCAATTAATAACCCTACAATGGCTTCTAAGTATTCAAGGGAAAGGAAGGGTTGCACCTCTTTCACTTTAAATCAAAGGCTAGAAATGATTTAATGCCTAAAACTGAGATAGGCCAAAAATTTGGGCCTCTTGCATGAAATAGTTAGCCAAGTTGTGAATGCCAGAAGTTCTTGAAGAAAATTGAAAAAGTGCTGCTCACACACACACACACACACACACACACACAAACGATAAGAAAGCCAAACAGCCTTATTGCTTACATGGAGAAAATTTGAGTGTTCTGAATGGAAGATCAAACCAGTTAACAGCATTCTCTTAAGCCAAAACCTAATTCAGAACAAGGTCCTAACTCTAATTCTAAAAAGGCTGACAGGTGAGGAAGCTGCAAAAGTAAAGTGGGAAGCTTGCAGATGTTGGCTCATGAGCTTTAAAGAAAGAAACCACCTCTGTAACATAAAAGTGCAAGGTGAAGCAGCAAGTACCAAGTCAGAAGCTGCAGCAAGTCATCCAGAGGATTTAGCTAAGATGATTGATAAAATGGCTACACTAAACAACAGATTTTTAGCACATACAAAATAGCCTTCTATTAGAAGAAGATGCCATATAGCAGTGGTCCCCAACCTTTTTTTGGCACCAGGGACCAGTTTCATGGAAGACAATGTTTACCCACAGACGGGTGAGGGGGATGATTCTGGAATGTTTCAAGCACATTAAATTTATTGTGCACTTTATTTCTCACATTACTTCATTGTAATATATAATGAAATAATTATACAACTCCCCATAATGTATAATCAGTGGGAGTCCTGAGCTTGTTTTCCTGCAACTAGACATTCTCATCTGAAGGCGATAGAAGATAGTGACAGATCATCAGGCATTAGATTCTCACAAGGAGCATGCAACCTAGATCCTTTGCATGCACAGTTCACAGTAGGGTTTGCATTACTATGACAATCTAATGCTACCACTGATCTGACAAGAGGTGCAACTCAGGCAGTAATGTGAGTGATGGGGAGAGGCTGTAAAAACGGATGAAGCTTTGTGGGCCACTTACCTCCTGCTGTGCAGCCCAATTCCTAACAGGCCATGGACCAGTATTGGTCCGTGGGTATCCAGCCCCCATTTGTTGGGGGCTAGATAGGAGAAGTCAGCGTCTGGCTTCAAAGCTTCAAAAGATAGATGGACTCTCATGTTAGTGTTTAATGTACCTGATGACTTTAAGTTGAAGCCAGTGTTCACTTACCATTCTGAAAATCCTAGGGCCTTTAAGAATTGTGCTAAGTCTACTCTGCCTGTCCTCTATAAATGGAGCAACAAACCTTGGATGACAGCACATTTGTTTATAGCATGGTTTGCCGAATATTTTAAGCCCACTGTTGAGACCTATTGCTCAGGAAAAAGAAAAATATAATCTGCTTATTGACAAGGTACATGGTCACCCAAGAGCTCTGATGAAGAAGTACAAGATTAATGTTTTTTTTTCTTCTTTTTTTTTTTGAGACAGAGTCTCGCTCTGTTGCCCAGCCTTGAGTGCAGTGACCTGATCTCGGCTCACTGCAAGCTCCATCTCCCGGATTCACGCCATCCTCCTGCCTCAGCCTCCCAAGTAGCTGGGACTACAGGCACCTGCCACCATGCCTGGCTAATTTTTTTTTTTTTTTTTGCATTTTTAGTAGAAATGGGGTTTCACTGTGTTAGCCAGGATGGTCTCGATCTCCTGACCTCATGATCCGCCCACCTTGGCCTCCCAAAGTGCTGGGATTACAGACGTGAGCCACCGTGCCCAGCCAAGATTAACGTTTTTATGTCTGCTGACACCACATCTGAAGCCCATGGATTAAGGAATAATTTTGACTCTCTAGTCTTACAAATATATTAGAAATACCTTTTGTAAGGTTGGAGATGCCATAGATAGTGATTTCTCTGTTGGATCTGGGCCTAGTGAATTTAAAAACTTTCTGAAAAAGATTCCTTATTATAAATGCCATTAAGAACATTTGTGATTCATGAGAGGAGATAAAAATATCAGCATTAACAGGAGTTTGGAAGAGGTTGACTCCACACTCATAAATGACTTTGAGGGTTCAAGACTTCAGTGGAGGAAATAACTACAGATGTGTGGAAATAGCAAAACTAGAATTATAAATGAAGCCTGAAGATGTGACTTAACTGCAACAAGCATATGATAAGAATTGAATGGATAAAGGGTTGTTTCTTATGGATGAGCAAAGAAAGTGGTTTCTTCAGATGGAATCTACTCCGTGTGAAGATGCTCTTAACTTCGTTGAAATGCACATAAAAGATTTAGACTGTTTTCATAAACTTACTTTAGAAAGCAGCAAGGTTTGAGAGGATAGACTCCAATTTTGAAAGAGGTTACACTGTGGGCAAAATGCTGTTAAACAGCATTGCCAGCTACAGAGAAATTTTTTTTGAATGAGAGAGTCAAGCAAGGCAGCAAATGTCATTGATGTCTTATTTAGAGGAATTGTCACAGCCATGCCAACCTTCAGCAACCACTACCCTGTTCAGTCAGTAGCTATCAACAACAAGGCAAGATCCTCCAGCAAAATTACTCCAAATTGCTGAAGAGTCAGATGATCATTAGCATTTTTAGCAATAAATTATTTTGTAATTAAAATATGTACTTTGTTTAGACATAATGCTGTTGTACACTTAGTAGAATATGGTACAGTGCAAGAAAAACATTTATATGCACTGGGAAACCAAATATTTGTATGACTTGCTTTATTGCAATATTTACTACAGTAGTCCGGAACCTAACTTTCAATATCTCTGAGATGCCTGTATGTTGAATCTCAGAAGAAGAGGAGAAGGTGGTGGGAGGAGAGTGCAAAATATATCTGAATTAATAATGAATATTTATTATTTGAATATTATTGCTTATTGAAATTATTGAATAATTATTTTTTTAAAATGTAGAATTTGAATTATTTGAAAAAGAATTGATATATTTTTGACAAAATTATAAACCCACTCTATTAGTTTCACTCTACTACAGTAACCAATTACCAGGAAGTTAGTGGCTTAAAATGACACAAATGTGTTATATTAAAGTTCTTGAGGTCAGAAGTCTGTAATGGGTCTCACCAGACTAAAGCCAAAGTATCAGCAGTACCACATTTATTTTTGGATGTTCCGGGTATAATCCGTTTTCTTGTCTTTCGCAGCTTCTAAAGGCTGCCTGCATTTCTTTGCATGTGCCTCCCTTTCATCTTCCAACCGATGATGGGCCTTTTGAGGCTTTCTTACATAGCATCACTCTGAAGCTGACTCTTCTGCCCCCAGCTTTCATTTTTAAGGACCCTTGTAATTGCATTGTGCGTTATGGAATGATCTATGATAACCTGTTATTTTAAGGTTGGTTTATTACCAACCTTAATTTCATTTGCAATCTTACTTCTCCTTTTCCATGTACCATAAGATATTAACAGATTCTGCAGATTTGGACTTGGACATCTTTGGGAGCCCATTATTTTGCCTCCTACACCTATAAATCCAAGAAGTTCAATATATTTTAAGCAGAAGAAACATGAAGAAAGACACACCATAATCCAGTTGCTAAAATCAAAGAGAAAGCATAAAAATAGAAGGTAACCAGTCATTTAAGTTATAGAACAATGCAAATAATGCTGCTTCCAACATAACCATGCGGGAAAAATCATCTCCAAAATCATAAAGTATCTTGAGCATATCAGAGAGTTGAGCTCACACAACAGATAACTATCCAGACTTTCAAAGAGAGAAATGCTCTTGGAATAATGATAGTGTAAATGAATTGTTTCAGTTTTGCCAAAGTGAAGAAGAAACTGATAGACTCTTAAAAACAAATTAGAAAAAAAATTGGTAAAACCCTAAAAAAATAATGTTAAAGCTAAAGGTTGGGCTGCTATATAAGTTTGGAAAAACTGAGGGTCCCAAATGTAAGATGAGGATCCCAAACACTCACAAGATCTTCTATATTGTTTTCCATTGGGTGTTCTCAAAACAATGTGGCTGGGGCAGTTGTCCATAGAGAGCTTCCCTCTGTAAGACAAATGTTCACAAAATGATTGACAGTTGCTACAAATGAGCACAGACCTCCGCTGATACACCTGTGACCTTTTCTTCTAAGAAGTGAAAATAAACTGTGGAGGAAAAAGCAGCAAATATTTGTCCTTCAGAACCCAAAAGGAAAAAAAAGTCAGTTGATTCAGTTGATTCTACAAGAGGAGCACAAAGAAAACTGGTCTGTGGGAGAGATAAAATAATAATAATAATAACTCTGTGATACCCAAGATAAAGTCAAACTTCCTTTGAAGCTCAAAGGGAGAAAGGGAATGAAATCCCTATCTTGGGTAAGAGACAACAAAGATCTTGAACAAAAAAAACTCTATATCTAAACCAAGTAGATTTCTATCCCTGTAGAGGAGCAGAAAACTCATTCTCAAGATAAAAAAAAAATTAAAAATAAGAATTTGGACTGGGGTGGGGTGTATGAAGGGAAATCTGAAAATAGCCTCAGTTTCAAGACCATAAAGCCTAGAATTCATCTAAGATTGTAGTTGTCCTATGACAACAGAGAATACCCCTGTTCCTGCAATAAAGTTTTGCACTGAGTAATAACACTTACCTACCCCTGGAGGAGGAGCAAAAGCATGAAGACAGACCGTATCTGTATTATAAGTGAGCGATAATTAGTGAAAGTTAGTGAGCAGCAGGTAAACTGAGAGGAAACCTTCAGGACCCCCCACCCTGAACTCAAGGCAAGAGGAGATTACTATTAGAGGATATGGAATTACGGGCTGCACTGGAGATAATTATAGCAATAACAAATTACAAACTCAGCTTAACTTCACTTAACTTCAACTTTCAACTTCGAACTACGTTGACTCCAACTTTCACATTAACAACCTGACAGAAACTGCCATATCCAGATGTAAAGGTCATTTATTCACCCAATATTGAGGTATAATATTAAGCATGATAAATTAAAGAAATGTATTCAAACACTAGTATGGCTACTAAAATGATATACCTGTTAAGCATTAAAACATAAGTAGGCATTTATAATATGTGCTTACAAATAGGCAAGTGGTATAGGACTAAATCACTTTGTGTTGAAAAAATAGTTCACAACTCATACATTTTATGAAATTGTTCTGTATGTGAAAAGTCCTGAATTAGAATTTTAAAGTTTTCCTCTAAATTAGAGTTTAATTAATATAGAACAGCACTCAACTCAGTGGCCTCTATTGGTAAATTCAAAATATGTTTATTAAAAATGTTACATTTATTACATGTATCATATATACAATATTAACAACATACTATATTTACATAATAATATATAACAATAACTATACATGTAAACAGTCATGTTCATTATTATTAAATTATATTTTGTTTTATTAAGTAATTTGGTTAATGTTATGAGCTCAGGTTTGAAAATGACTACTAACATGTTTTTCGTAATTCAATAAATAAAACTAACAAAGATTAACAAAAAAGAGAAATCATATAACACACATATATATGTAAAAATAACCTTCATATTTGCTGAACAATCGACCATTCTAAGTCTTGGAAACCCCTTTAGTTGAAAAACCACAGATCACAGTTATATTCAGTTTTTGCCCTTAAGATAATTTAGTTAAACTTTAAAAGCACATTCTTTTTATTAAGGGTAATGAGGCAGACAACCTTTTGGTTAGCTTGAGAAAGGTCAAAAAGGCTAGCCTTTATGGAAATCAAATTTTGAAATTTAATTCAGACTACACAAAAAAAGAGAAGTTGTCCTGCACCTATATTAATATATATGGATAGCCAGGTGAGTTTTAAAAAATATTTAAAATGGCCTTACTTAAATTATTTGCCTTAAAATATAGCTGCTGTTTTCAAATGGCCCATGATGTAAGCATTTCAGCAGCTGAAAATCCATGGATTTATGTATATTACCAGACAAACATTGCACAAATTTTTCAGTCTGGCTGTCTACTTTGATTTAATTGGAGAGAGAAATTGTAAACAGTTCTATTTATATTCTGTGGACATGGTACCACTAAAAACAAAACTGAATAAATTTTATCATTGTTAAATAAAAAATTTGTTTATAAAGTCAGTTTCATAGATAACTAAAAATAAACACCAATTATTTTTAATTTTTGTGAAAAGTGAAAGCAGTAAAGGGAAATATTAACTATCATTACATGTAAACTTCTATTATGGATTACACGATTATACAGTTTTCCATTAAAACATCTCTATTTTAATTCATGGAGCATGCTGTTTTTTAAGACAATGGCAATTCCCATATATATGTGTATATATATATATGTATGTATATATATGTATATCTATATATATGTATATATATATATATACACACACACTACATTTTCTGTATCTATCTGTTGATAGACATTTGTTTCTCACATCTTGGCTATTATGCCCAGTGCTTCAATGAACATAGGATTGATAACATCTCTTCAAAATACTGATTTTGATTCTTTTAGATAAGTACCCCAAAGTGGGATTTCTGGATTGTAAAAATGTTATATATTTACTATTTTGAAGAGCTTCTGTACTATTTTCGATAGTTACTGTACTACTTAGCATTCACACAGTGTGCAAAGGGTTCCAATTTCTCCCACATTTTCACCAGCACTTCTCTCTCTCTCTCACTCTTTTTTGATAGACGCTATCAGAACATGTGTGAGCTGATATCAGGCTTTAAAAAAGGAAGGCAAATCTACAATACGCTGTAGTACAGTTGAACCTTGAGGAGGGGCAGCTAAGTGCAATAAACCAGCCACAGGAAAATAAATACTACATGATTTCATTTACATCAGGTATCTAAAATAGTCAAATTCATAGTATCAAATTGTGGAATGGTGTTTGCCATGGACTGACAGGAGAGGAAAGTAGGAGTTACTAATCAATAGGCATAAAGTCTCAGTCAAGCAAGATAAATAAGCTCTAGAGATCTGCTGTATGACATTGTACCTATAGTTAATAATAATGTAAGCAAATATTTTCATTCCTTTTTGGCTAATATTTATATTTTAAATTTAAGATGACTTATTCTCCAGCTTTTACCTTTATTTATATGTGTTAAATTACTTGTGCTTAAAATGTTAAGATTCTCATTCTCTCAAGGAAACTGTTACTTAAAATTGTTTGATTCCAGGTTTCAATTTTAGCATTAAGCAAGTCTGAATTAAAAATTAAGTTTTCATAATGTATAGTTCCACACTACGGAATTCTAACCTTTCTCAGTTATACCACGTGGGATCTCAAAATACACACATTCACATTCGTTTATGCTATTTAAAACTTCCCACAGAAAGATTTATTTTATGAACTATATATATATGTATCCAATCAGCATATGTACATATATATGAAATAAGAACAAACTATATTATGCTTATATTTTTCTTGTCCCAGTCTACATAATCTTTATGATTTTAAAGGCCTGCAGTTGTGAAAACACTTAACTTGAAATTTCAGAAATAATTTTACTTATGAAACAGAAGAAATTTTAAAACCATCAGTAAGAATTTTCTAGATGAATAAAAGAGTGATTTTCTTTCTTTGTATTTTATTCCAATAACTTGTGGTGAACAGGTGGTTTTTGGAGCTGGGTGGGGCCTTTCACTATGGGATATCCCCCACTTCCCTGGTGAACTGTATGGCACAGCAGAAGCAGCCATAATCGCCACTGAAACATAACCTCATTGGCCTGAGAACCACCCCTCCATCCACCACAATGACCACAGCAAGCCCCTGCCCAAGAAGATTCTGAGCTGAGACCCATATATCCCTGCCCCCACCTGATGGTATTTTTTCCACCCATCCTGGTAGCTAAACACAAAAGTCATAAAGTCTTGGGGGCTTTATGGCTCCACCCATTGCCTGAGAAACCAGAACACCTACCCTGGCCAACACAGGGCAAGCTTATATCCCCCTACTACTACTGCAGCTGGTACACTCTTGAAAGTGCCACCTCCTGGCTTGAGGCCAACCAACTCAAACCTTATAGCGACTCATGACAGAATAAACCTGCTACTAGGAAGAAGAAAACACAGCTAATGTCACTGCCAGCAACATCCTTGCTAACCAAAGATCCTGAGTCTGTCCACGTGACAACTTCACTGCTAGCATAACCAGCATTCGAGAAAGCCAGAACACCAAACATATCTACAACCAAGGATTCTCACAATCTACTTCACTCTCCTGCCACCTCCACCAGAGCAGGTGCTGGTTTCTATGGCTGGGAGACCTGAAAACAGATCACATCACAGGACTCTTTGCAGAAATCCCCTAGCACTAGCCCAGAACCTAGTAGCCTTGCTGGGTGGTTAAGACGCCCAATAACAATCACTGCAGTATGGCTGCCAGGAAGCCCCATCCCTAGGGGAAGAGGGAGAGCACCACATCAAGGGATTACCTTGTGGGGAAAAATAGTCTGAACAGCGTACTCTGAGTTCCAGATATTTCCATGGAAAAAGTCTACCCAAATAAGAAGGAACCAGAAAAGTAAATCTGGTAATATGACAAAACATGGTCTTATAACACTCCCCAAATCACATTGGCTCCCCAGCAATGGATCCAAACCAAGAATAAATCTCTAAATTGCCAGATAAATAATTCATAAGGTTGATTATTAAGCTACTAATTGACATACAGAGAAAGATGAAAGCCAAGGGCGAAGGATATGAACAGACACTTCTCAAAAGAAGACATTTATGCCACCTAAAGACACATGAAAAAATGCTCATCATCACTGGCCATCAGAGAAATGCAAATCAAAACCACAATGAGATACCATTTTGCACCAGTTAGAATGCTGATCATTAAAAAGTCAGGAAACAACAGGTGCTGGAGAGGATGTGGAGAAATAGGAATACTTTTACACTGTTGGTGGGACTGTAAACGAGTTCAACCATTGTGGAAGTCAGTGTGGCGATTCCTCAGGGATCTAGAACTAGAAATATCATTTGACCCAGCCATCCCATTACTGGGTATATACCCAAAGGATTATAGATCATGCTGCCAGAAAGACATATGCACACGTATGTTTATTGTGGCACTATTCACAATAGCAAAGACTTCGAACCAAGCGAAATGTCCAACAATGATAGACTGGATTAAGAAAATGTGGCACATATACACCATGGAATACTATGCAGCCATAAAAAATGATGAGTTCATGTCCTTTGTAGGGACATGGATGAAGCTGGAAACCATCACGCTCAGCAAACTATCGCAAGGACAAAAAACCAAACACCGCATGTTCTCACTCATAGGTGGGAATTGAACATTGAAAACACATGGATACAGGAAGGGGAACATCACACACCAGGGCCTGTTGTGGGGTGGGGCAAGTGGGGAGGGATAGCACTTGGAGATATACCTAATGTTAAATGACGAGTTACTGGGTTCAGCACACCAATGTGGCACATGTATACATACGTAACTAACCTGCATGTTGTGCACGTGTACCCTAAAACTTAAAGTATAATTTAAAAAAATTCCAAAAAAAAAGGAAATTTAAAAAGCAGTAACAGGATATGAATAGAAAATTCTCCATTGAAATAGATATCATAAAGGAAAACAAATCATAACTTCTGGAAATGGAAGACACACTTAGAGAAATACAAAATGCACTGAAAAATTTCAACAATAGACTAGAACAAGTAAAACAAAGAACTTCAGAGCTTGAAGAAAAGGCTTTTGAATTAACCCAATCAGATCAAGACAAAGAAAAAAAGTAAAAATAAATAAACAAAGCCTCCAAGAAATTTGGGATTATGTTAAACAGCCAAACCTAAGAATAATTGGTGTTCCTGAGGAAGAAGATAAATCCAAAAGTTTGGAAACTTATTCGAGGGAATAATAGAGGAAAGCTTCCCTGGCCTTGCTAGCGATATAGACATCCAAATACAAGAAGTTCAAAGAACACATGGTAAATTCATCACAAAAAGATCATCACCTAAGCACATTGTCATCAGATTTTCTAAAGTGAAGATGAAGGAAAGACTCTTAAGAGCTGTGAGACAAAAACAACAGGCAACCTATAAAGGAAAACCTATCAGATTAACAGCTAACTTTTCAGCAGAAATCTTACAAGCCAGAACAGATTAGGGTTGTATCATTAGGCTCCTTAAACAAAATAACTGTCAGCCAAGCGTTTTGTATCCAGCAAAACTAAGCTTCATAAATGAAGGAGAGATAAAGTCTTCTTTGACAAACAAATACCAAGAAAATTCACCACTACCAAGCCAGCACTACAAGAAATACTAAAAGGAGTTCTAAATTTGAAACAAAACCACAAAATACACCAAAACAGAACCTCCTTAAGGCATAAATATCACAAGGCCTATAAAACAATAACACAATGAAAAAAATAAGGTATTTAGTGAACAACTAGCATGATAATTCAACAGTAACTCACATCTCAATACTAATAGTGAATTAAAATGGCCTAAATCCTCCACTTAAAAGATACAGAATAGCAGAATGGATAAAAATCCACCAACCAAGCTTCTTCAAGAAACTCACCTAACACATAGGACTCACATAAACTTAAGGTATAGGGGTGGAAAAAGATATTCTATGCAAATGAAAACCAAAAGTGAGCAGGAGTAACTATTCTTATATCAGACAAAACAGACTTCAAAACAACAATAATAAAAAAGACAAACAGGGAGAGTATGTAATGATAAAAAAATTAGTCCAACAGGAAAATATCACAGTTCCAAATATATATTCACCTAACACTGAAGCTCCCAAATTTATAAAGCAATTACTTCTAGATGTAAGAAATGAGATAGACAGCAACACAATAATAGTGGGGGACTTCAATACTCCACTGACAGCACTAGACAGGTCATTAAAACAGAAAGTCAACAAAGAAACAATGGATTTAAACTATGCCTTGAAACAAATTGACTTAAAAGATATATACAGAACATTCCATCTAATAATCACAGAATACACCTTCTATTGAACAGCACATGAAACTTCCTCCAAGATAGACAATATCATAGGCCACAAAACAAGTCTCAATAAATGTAAAGCAATCAAAATTACATTAAGAATTGTCTGAAACCACAGTGGAACAAAACTACAAATTAATTCCAAAAGGAACCTTCAAAACTATACAAATACATAGAAATTAAATAATATGCTCCTGAATGATCTTTGGGTCAACAATAAAATCAAGATGGAAATTTAAAAATTTTTTGAGTTGAATAATAAAAGTGACACAATTTAGCAAAACCTGTGGGATACAACAAAAGCAGTATTAAGAGGAAAGTTCATAGCATAAATGCCTACATCAAAAAATCTGAAAGAGCACAAATAGACAACCTAAGGTCACACCTTGAGGAAGTTGAGAAACAAGAAGAAACCAAACCCAAACCAGGCAGAAGAAAATAAATAAGAAACATCAGAGCAGGACTAAATGAAATTGGAAGAAACAAACCAAAAAACAATACAAAAGGTAAATGAAACAAAAAGCTGATTATTTGAAATGATAAAATTGATAGACCATTGGTGAGATTAACCAAGGAAAGAAGAGAGAAGATCCAAATAAGCTCAATTAGAAATGAAATGGGAGATATTACAAACAATACCACAGAAATACAAAATATCATTCAAGGCTACTACAAACACCTTTATGTGCATAAACTAGGAATTCTAGAGGATATGGGTGAATTCCTGGAAACATTCAACTCCCCTAAATTATTTCAGGAAGAAACAGAAACTGAACAGACCAATAACAAGTAGTGATTGAAACCATAATTTAAAAAATGCCAACAAAAAAGTCCGGGACCAGATAAATTCACAGCTTCTACCAGGCATTCAAAGATGAATTAGTACCAATCTTACTGAACTATTTCAAAAGATAGAGAAGGAGGGAATCCTCCCTAAATCATTCTATGAATCTAGTATCACTTTATTTTTTTAATACAATTTTTCTTTTTTATTGTTTTAAACATCATCAAAAATGAAAAATAAATTATGGATAAGTCAAGGAACATTTTGAGTCATGCTAAATGACTAATATGTCTATGTTCAAGGTCAAAATATATATTTTTTTAATTATACTTTAGGTTTTAGGGTACATGTGCACAAAGTGCAGGTTTGTTACATATGTATCCATGTGCCATGTTGATTTCCTGCACCCATTAACTCGTCATTTAGCATTAGGTATATCTCCTAATGCTGTCCCTCCCACCTCCCCCAACCCTACAACAGTGCCCGGAGTGTGATGTTCCCCTTCCTGTGTCCATGATTTCTCATTGTTCAATTCCCACCTATGAGTGAGAACATGCGGTGTTTGGTTTTTTGTCCTTGTGATAGTTTACTGAGAATGATGTTTTCCAGTGTCATCCATGTCCCTACAAAGGACATGAACTCATCATTTTTTATGGCTGCATAGTATTCCATGGTATATATGTGCCACATTTTCTTAATCCAGTCTATCGTTGTTGGACATTTGGGTTGGTTCCAACTCTTTGCTATTGTGAATAGTGCCGCAATAAACATACGTGTGCATGTGTCTTTATAGCAGCACGATTTCTAGTCCTTTGGGTATATACCCAGTAATGGGATGGCTGGGTCAAATGGTATTTCTAGTTCTAGATCCCTGAGGAATCGCCACACTGACTTCCACAATGGTTGAACTAGTTTACAGTCCCATCAACAGTGTAAAAGTGTTCCTATTTCTCCACATCCTCTCCAGCACCTGTTGTTTCCTGATTTTTTAATGATGGCCATTCTAACTGGTGTGAGATGGTATCTCACTGTGGTTTTGATTTGCATTTCTCTGATGGCCAGTGATGATGAGCATTTCTTCATGTGTTTTTTGCTCTTCTCGAGGAGTATCTTTGTGGCGTTCTCTGTATTTCCTGAATCTGAATGTTGGCCTGCCTTGCTAGATTGGGGAAGTTCTCCTGGATAATATCTTGCAGAGTGTTTTCCAACTTGGTTCCATTCTCCCCGTCATTTTCAGGTACACCAATCAGACGTAGGTTTGGTCTTTTCACATAGTCCCAAATTTCTTGGAGGCTTTGTTCATTTCTTTTTATTCTTTTTTTCTCTAAACTTCCCTTCTCACTTCATTTCATTCATTTCATCTTCCATCAGCGATACCCTTTCTTCCAGTTGATCGCATCTGCTACTGAGGCTTCATCAATCTTCGCATAGTTCTCGAAACTTGGCTTTCGGCTCCATCAGCTCCTTTAAGCCCTTCTCTCCATTGGTTATTCTAGTTATCCATTCTTCTAATTTTTTTTCCAAAGTTTTTAACTTCTTTGCTATTGTTTTGAATTTCCTCCTGTAGCTCAGAGTAGTTTGATCGTCTGAAGCCTTCTTTTCTCAACTAATACCAAAACCAGGAAAAGACATAACAACAAAAAAAGAAAACTACAGACCAATATCTTCGACGAACATAGATGCAAAAAATCATCAAAAAATACTAGTTAACTGAATCCAACAGCGTATTAAAAAGATCCTACTCCATGATCAAGTGGGTTTCATACCAGGGATGCAGACATGGTTTAATATATGCAAGTCAGTAAATGTGTTACAGCACATAAAATTAAAAACAAAAATCATACGATCATCTCAATAGAAGCAGAAAAAGCATTTGACAAAATCCAACATCCCTTTATGATTAAAACTGTCAGCAAAATTGGCATAGAAGGGACATACTTCATGGTAATAAAAACCATCTGAAAGGGCAGTATATTTTGTTTCACAGCTGCTCATTATACTGCTTTGGCCCCATTCTCTTTAAAGTCAAGCTATCGAAATAATAAGTTTGGAGCATTTGAGTTTTTATGAAACTTTCTGTTGTACTTCAGTGTCTTTTAATATGATAAGTGCTATTGACAGTTCCTTTTGGGCTAGTCATAGATCTATGGATTCATTTTCATACTGAAGCTAGAGGGAGAATCTAAGACTAGAAAGATAAAGAGGCAGGCAAAGAAGAAATGTGTTAGAGTTGAGTAACATAACCAAAAGAGGCTGTAGAGATTGTTCTGTGCTTTTAACTATGTATTTACTCCTTGAAATAGATAAATATTTTAATGAAAATGCTATCATTTTGTTATATATTTCTATTGTGATTGTTTTGGGAGTGTATCATATATAATTAATATCCAGGACACCATCATTTCATTAAATGAGAAATATAAATGCACACACAAATCACGTTAAGCCCCACACTATTCTTTCAGTTCAAATGACACATTATGTTAGAGACGTTCACTGATTTTTGGTGGTTTAGCACCACATAATGAAAATGCAAGATTTTCAAAACTGCTTTTCAATAATAGCCACAGGGAGAATGTCACACTTCATTTATATATCCTTAAAAAATATCCCTAGCTAATGAAAGCTGAAGTTTATAAATATCGACAGATGTCAAATTATTTGAGTAGCTGTCTCTTGTTGATGTTTTTTAAGGAATTTCTTTAGGACCTATACATATGAGAAATGAAAAAAATGCTATTTACTATTTGGTTGGAAATTGCAGAACAAAGCCTTTGAAAAGTATTATTTCATGTTAATGTCCAGAGATTGCTCTTCTATGGCTGGATATAGCAGTTCCACAAAGATGTAGACAACCAAGAACTTGCTACGTTTATTCTATGTAATAACCAATCTGTCATGGTTATTTTGCTTCAAATGAGTGTAGCAATGCCCAACATCATATCCACATTCCAGCCACCATGAAGGCATAAAGGGAAGACAAATGCATTTCCTCTTGTTTTAAGAACACTTCCTAGAATTTCCATCAATTTTGCTCACATGTGATTTGCCAGATCTTTGTCACATGATGACATCCAGTTGCTAAGGTCAAAGAATATACCCTTATTTGGCACAGCCATATGGCCCAATAAGATTCTAGTGTTTTGATGCAGAAAAAAGGAACAGATAATGTGAAACAATTAGCAATTTCTGCCACAGCCAGTTTAATTAGATACCCATAGATTCCTGCCCTCTCCTTTTTACACACAAAGAATGCATTCATCATTTCGCCAGGGAAGACTACCCAAAGTCTTCAGCTCATGTTTTGAAGAACCAAAGTCTTCAAGTTCATGATATCAGGATAATATTTAACCTCCTTCCTTATAAAATGTTAAGTCCTTATGGTCTTGTAATCTATAAAATAAAGGGCAGGTCATTTGTTCCAAACAAAGAGAAAAAAAATAACAGCATCTAGAAATACCTGTTTGGAAGAGGGTAATTGGAAAACGTAGCAACTGGTGGTCTGTAGCACTTATGAAATACAATTCAAGTGAATTAGTAAAGGCCCTTTTTGATTATGGCAGAGGAAGTTCCTTGTTTAGTCCATTTGGGCTGTCTACTTCTGCTTCCTGAAAAGAAATCTTTTCACCAATATCCTCCCCAAATCATGACTGTCTTTTCGGAGGGTCTGTCTCTCTCTTTCCCTTTTTAAAAATAATTTTTAAGTGGCAAATAAAAATTACATACATTTATGGTGTATAACATATTTTGATATATGTATACATTGTGATATGACTAAATCAAGCTAATTAACATATTCATTACCTGATATACTTGCTCAGTAAGCTTCGTGGCTGTATCTAAGGTGGGCACTGAGAAGTATGACTGTCTTGATGGTTACATAACCTGTATCACTTATGTCCTGCTAATACATTTTTGAGGGCTGGTGTATATTTTTCAGGATACATAAATTATAGGAAATTTCATGTCAAATTTGCAGTCTCTGTGGCAATAAATTTTTCATCAAATTTATAGGTTTCTCATTTGTTTCTCAGTTCTGTAAGCAGGCACCTATAAGCAAATAATGGTGTAGACAGTTAAAGTCTGAACACTCTGGTCCTTTACTTACTGAGCTCAGTGTTATGCCCACCATCACCACCACCTGACCGATGACTGCTTTGAGACCAACTGAAGCAAAAACACTCTTAATCTGATCTTTACTAGTATGCTGGCTGCTGATCTGGTGTAGAATTTTTGTGAAAGTGCTTTAAAAGATTCTGCAGCACAATTATGCTAATGATGTCAATACAAGCCACTGATTATTATTGTTTTGATTTTTGATATAGGCTGGTTTAAAATAGCAAAACTCAGATTGTAGAACTGTGTACTAAGTTCTTAGTGTAGAAAGGTGACCTGTAGATACAGGTCACCAGAGCAGACATGTTCCATCTCTGTTTGCAAACTGACCAGTTGTAGGATTTTGCAAATACAGGGTAAAGATGGGGTAAAAGCCAACATGCATCTACATTCTACATGTTTCTATCACTTTCCTTTACGATAAGATATGTGCGTCTGCTTTCCATGGTAGTGCTGATTACAGTTTTCATCAAATATTTTTCTGTAATGCAATAAGGGTTATTATTATTTCAGCTTGCAATATTTAAATCCTTGATAGCTGATGTGCAAAACTACTAATTTAATGTCACACATTCTTATTTAAGTGTAGATGAATATGTAGAATACAGAATAATTATGTAAAATACAGTCATTTACTGTAACCTGTGTCCACTTATGGAATTCCATATTAATCATATTAATTAGGGTTAAGTTTGTCTATGAGTGGGGGAAATAGAAGGCCAGATAACATAAACGAATCAAATATAGTTTAAATTTCTTGATTAAAAGTCCAGAAGTCGACTGTCTAAAACTGGTATGGTATAAGTCAACAGAGAATTCAATTATTTTCAGCTTACCATTCTGCCATTCCTAAAATATAACTGCCATTTTTTCATGTTTCAGTCTTAATTTTTTGTGCCTACATTTTGTTTAAATAATTTTTACTTTCAAGGACATAAAGTAAAATCATGACATTTTTCTTTTTAGTTTCTAACATTGCTAAGTGGAATAGATACAATTTCCTCAAAATCAATAGGTCAGACTTACCAGATTCCAGAGGGTGGAAAACCCAGGTGTTGCTAGCAGTACTCATCCTGCTATGAACAATGACACCTTAAGATCTCAGGGTAATATAGAGTAGACAGACATTATTTGGCTCAAAGAATGTCAGGATACATTATTGCCTGCATTCCAGCCACTAAACTGTAGATATCAAGCAATGTCCAGTACAAATTATTCTCAGAGAGTCTAACTTGCACATGTTTTGCAAATCTTAAAGTATCTTCTCTAGTTTTATTTCCATAGCAACCCCAAATAAGAAATGCCTGAGAAAAATATCTAATGTTTAGCTTATCCATAAGCCTTTTCTTGCCTTTTTGTTTTCCAGTCTACCTGGATCACTAGTCACCATATTATATTCATCAAAAATCCTAAACCACCTAGATTTTATTTAACCACTAGGATAGTGCTTCTCCACAATGATGGTGACATCACCTGAACCACATTGAAAAGCTTAGAGAGATTTTGTGTTTAACAGTAGGGATCCACAAATAGTGAGGATGATTATTGGCATTGAGTTGGCAAGGGCTATATGTTCTGACTTCCAAGTGCTCCAAAGAATCATTCCATTAATATATGTATATGTATATGTACACACATACGTGTGTATATACCAAAATGGTAAAATATTGTTCATAAGTTTTTCATCCTAGATCCTAATTTTATTTAACCTATAAAAACAACACGTTTTTGTAGAGCTTTGATATACACTGAGTTTTTCAGGAATTCAATGATTATTTACAATAAAAGATATTTGCACGCTGTTTGATTTGAGTCCTTACTGAAAGTTTCTTGCAATTTAAAAAAGCATATCACACTATAAATGATACTATCACTCATTACAGAATGCTAAATAAATCAGTCTGTTTTTTATTATATCATATATTGTGATTCTATGCTGAGGTTCAAATATATAATTTTGTTGTTTTTTTTCCAGCATAGCTGTGCCCAGTTGGATATATACAGACCTGCAAATTTGAATGCAAATTGTTTTCTTTTATACTATATTAACATACATACAAACAATATTTTCACAGTTATTACTCTAATAAATAACTCTTCATTGCTGGGACTGCTAACATAGCTTCCCAACTTGTCTCTTTGCCTCTAGTTCTCCCTGTTCTCCACGCTCAACATCAAAATTTAGATTAAATTAGATACACTCTTTGTCTTAAAAATATTTTAATGACTACGCTTGTTTGTAAACTTTGTATTCAAATTTATTTAATTATGCAAACTTGTATATCTTTTCACAGTTTATAGGTGATTATATAGGCTATAATCCTGGCTTATAACATGTGGAGCCAAAGTAATCATTAACTATATATGAAAATTCCACTTTCAAATAGCCTCTATGATGATTTATAAACAACTGGGCGTATTTTCTGACAATGACTTTACTTCTTGACTGTTTTTCACCTAGGATGTACCAGGATAAAAGTGATGTCATCTGATGTCTTGATGTCAAGTATTCTTCTTGCCAACTCATTAGTATTTCCTTTAAAAAGACAGGGATTTTTGAGGGTATTTTTATGCTCTTGTTTTTATTATGAAATACAGCATGCATACTAAGGGGAGTGCAAAATATCTGGACAATTTAAGGAATAACGATATAATGAACATGCATATATATGCTTGTTAGGTTTTAAACTTAAAGGAAGTACATTTTAAAAGTCTTCTGTAGGTCCCTTCTAGTCCCAAAAGTATTCCCTGTGCTATATTTCAATTTTTACTTCCTATGTATAGACTTTCTAATTGTGTGTATCCTTAAAAAAACTCACAATGTTCTTTTTTGTTTCAGAATAGTTTTTTAAAATAATGTAGTGTTTACATTTTTCTATCCTATTTCTTTTGTATAGTATTTCAGCATATAAATATGAAACTCACCCAATTGTCCCATAAAATGATGTTTATGGTTTAATTTGACTAAATGTAGAAATTGACCCTCACGGTCTTGAAACTTGAGAAAGTTACACGTGTTTTATCTGAATTCCTTTCTCAAGAAGCCAACCATCAGGCCTCCCAGATAGTATCAAGGAACTGAGACTTACTAGATCACCACATCTGGACAATGAGACACCAGATTTCTCACCCATCATGATGGTCTAAGCAGCTACCTGCTTCCTGTTGACAAACTCGTCTTCCTTACCCCTCCCTACTTCTTGTTTTCCTGCATATAGTTACATTTCTTCCCTACTATATAAAACCATAATTTTAATTGGTCAAGGAGATGGATTTGAGACTGATCTCCCATCTCCTCTGCTATAGCACCCAATTAAAGCCTTCTTCCTTGTCAATACTCTTCGTCTCAGAGATTAGTTTTCTATGTGGTGAGCAGCAGAAACTAGACTGAACATCCAGCATTTTGGTTAGCGATATGCAACTGAGACAACCAGGTGGGAGGTGGCTCCACGGAAAAACTCCAACTGGCCTGCACACTGGGAATGAGCACTGTGGTGAAGGCTTGAGAAGTTTGTGGCATTTGCAGTGGGGAGGAACCTGGCCCCTCCCCTTCCTGTGTGAAACCTGGAATTTCAGCTGCAGGGGGGAAGGATTCTAGCCAGGACTCTGGCCTTGTGGAGGATCCCTGTTTCACCCCCTCCATTTTTTTTTTTTTGAGATGAAGTTTCACTCTTGTTGCCCAGGCTGGAGTGCAATGGCGCTACCTTGGCTCACTGCAACCTCCGCCTCCTAGGTTCAAGCAATTCTCCTGCCTCAGCCTCCCAAGTAGCTGGGATTACAGGCGCCCACTACCACACCTGAACTCGGGTCATCCACCCGCCTCAGCCTCCCAAAGTGCTAGGATTACAGGTGTGAGCCACCACACCCTGCCCCGTTTCCCCCTTTTTTTCCCTTTCCACCCAATAAAACCCTGTCTTACTCACCCTTCAGTCTATGAGCCTCTTTTGTGACCATGGGACAGACAAGGACTTTGTCTTTAGCTGAACTGAGGAAAAGTCCTGTAACATTTTTGGCATGCAACGTGGGCTCTCGAGAAGCAGTGAGTGAAATAGAGACTCAAAACCTATCACTGTGGCTTCTAAGCCTTTCATCGTGGTATTTCATAGGGTAGAGAAAACATGCCCCCCAACCCTGTCACTCCTGGATTTAGGGGAAAGTCCCTTTCCTTCCTTTTTCAGGACAGACAGGCTAGTGGGGCTCCTTGCTGCCCCTCCCCTCTGTGTCAGGGCTGGGACGCATGGCCCAAGGGTCCCACACAGCCAGCTGGCTGGTTCCCAGCCACAAGCCTTCGCCTGCTTCCTTTTCCCCCCAGCCAAGAGGTTCAGCTTTATTGGACAGTAATTAAGCTTTTCCCCTGGTGGAGGAGCCACTTGCATAAGAATAAGAGATTCTTTCCCGGGCATTTTTAAACTTTTTTTCTTTCCCCTTCTCTACCGAATCAGCAGTTTCTTTTTTCTTTCTAGAGGACGTTTTTTTTTTTTCAGGCCAGGCCCCCACAACTATCACTATTTATATTTTCTGCAAAGTTTTGGTTGCAAAATCAAGCCTCCATCTTGTTTTACATCGTGAGGTCATGGCTGGTAACCACTTGGCAAGGCTTTGTTTAGCAATCCTGCCTTAGGGGATGAGCCCTCTCTAGCTGGATATCTGCGTGTTTTCCTAGCCCTGTCTCTTAAAGGCCCCACCCAGTGACTGGGTTTTCTTCTGCCTGTCTGTGTGTGTACTGTGTGTGATGTCTGTAAAAGAGCTTTAATTAATTTGGCCTAAAGAAAGACAAGTACACGGATCTAATATTTCTTAAGGGAAGTTAAAACTGTGGTGCCTTTCAGCTCACGTGACTTTAATCTTTGAGAAATAAAAACAGCCCTAAAGACTACTGGTAAAATGTAGGTCAGATGCAAGGTTTGCTAAGTGTTTTGAGGTTATAAACTGCTTTTTGGCTTTTGAGGCCTAAGGATATATGGAACTAACTAACCATCATCTTAACTAAGAAGGTAAACCTTGGCTGCAGGTAGCACACAATTACAGCTACTTACCAGGTTTTACCTTAAAGTTTAAAATTACTAGGAATTAATTGAAATGACTAGAAATTGATTTACATGGCAGGTGTGTAAGAACAGTAAAATATGTTTTTTAGTAAAAGGTTATAATAAGTCATGGAAATGTAAACTTTGGCCTAGGGTTAAAGGATTGTTTTGAATTAAAGTAGGAAAAAGCTGAAGGTTCAAAGAAGTGATGGAAGAATTGTGGAAATTAATCTTGCAGAAGAGGTTCTCTGTGTGGACGTACTGGCTAAATTCCAAAAAGGGTATTATATGGTTTTTCTGTAAATTGAGCATTGAAATAAAAGCATAACAAGGTTTTCCTAAGGTGCTAATCTGTTCTTTGGCAAAATTTGTAATGGGTTATGAAACATTTTGCTTAAGATTTCTGAGTAATCATTTTGGCAAAATAAATAACTTATGGTAATCTGGAATTCTATTTAATAATACCAAGTGTTTTAAACCTGGAGCATTTAACAGCCTTCTGAAAATCAAACTTCAGTTTCAAAATTATCTTCCCTGGCACCTGGCTTTTGGAGTACTTCAGAGGGCCCTGGCAGTTTCCAGAAAAGAGAGGTAAACAGGATTATTTGACATGTTTAGGCACATGGGATTGCCACAATGATGCTTTATTTTATTTTATTTTTTTAAGTTTTTTTATTATTATTATACTTTAAGTTTTAGGGTACATGTGCACAATGTGCAGGTTTGTTACATATGTATCCATGTGCCATGTTGGTGTGCTGCACCCATTAACTCATCATTTAGCATTAGGTATATCTCCTAATGCTGTCCCTCCCCCCTCCCCGCACCCCACAACAGTCCCTGGAGTGTGATGTTCCCCTTCCTGTGTCCATGTGTTCTCACTGTTCAATTCCCACCTATGAGTGAGAACATGCAGTGTTTGTTTTTTTGTCCTTACGATAGTTTACTGAGAATGATGGTTTCCAGTTTCATCCATGTCCCTACAAAGGACATGAACTCATCATTTTTATGGCTGCATAGTATTCCATGGTGTATGTGTGCCACATTTTCTAATCCAGTCCGTCCTTGTTGGACATTTGGGTTGGTTCAAGTCTTTGCTATTGTGAATAGTGCTGCAATAAACATACGTGTGCATGTGTCTTTATAGCAGCATGATTTATAGTCTTTTGGGTATATATATATATATACCCAGTAATGGGTTGGCTGGGTCAAATGGTATTTCTAGTTCTAGATCCCTGAGGAATCGCCACACTGACTTCCAACAATGGTTGAACTAGTTTACAGTCCCACCAACGTGTAAAAGTCTTCCTATTTCTCCACATCTTCTCCAGCACCTGTTGTTTCCTTTTAAATGATTGCCATTCTAACTGGTGTGAGATGGTATCTCATTGTGGTTTTGATTTGCATTTCTCTGATGGCTAGTGATGATGAGCATTTTTTCATGTGTTTTTTGGCTGTATAAATGTCTTCTTTTGAGAAGTGTCTGTTTGTGTCCTTCGCCCACTTTTTGATGGGGTTGTTTGTTTTTTTCTTGTAAATTTGTTGGAGTTCATTGTAGATTCTGGATGTTAGCCCTTTGTCAGATGAGTAGGTTGCGAAAATTTTCTCCCATTCTGTAGGTTGCCTCTTCACTCTGATGGTAAAGTTATTCTCCCGTGAACAAAATTTGGAGCATGTTTGTTTCTCTCTGCCTGGTTCCTTTAGAATTTGGAAACTTTGTGAGTATTCTTATGGCAATATTGTTGTTTGCATCAGTGCAATAAGAATCCATTTTTCTTTTGCAACAGGACTCAATTGCAGAAAGTGGTTATTTTACCAAGGCCTTGACTGGAAGTGTATGCTTCCCTTTAAGGAGTCAAATTTGACTTGCAGAGCTGATAAAAAACCCCATGAGAGAAACTGGCATTATAACCTTGCCTGCGAAGTCCCTGGACAGGGTTCCTGACCTATGGTCAGTAAAGAATGTTACTTTCTACCAGGTCCAGGAGCTCCAAGTTTATCTTGAGATCTTAAGAGGAGAGAATCACCCAATTCACAGGTATTTTAGGATAAACCCATGGCTGGGGTTAGTTTTAAAATGTCTTATCTGAGATTCCTTGGGGAACACAATTCCATCAGAGCCAATGCAAAAGGCCTACGTAGAAATAATTATTCTTGCTGCACTTTATGCAAATAATCAGGCCAAATATAAGACTAAAATCTGTTTTTGCAAACAACCTGGTTCTACCATGATTTGTTTTTAAACAAAAGTGAGGACTGGAGAGACAGAAATTATGTTCCAAAACTTATCTTACATTTATCATTACATTCTAAACTCACTAGTTGTTTTTAAATTTTAGCCTACATTTTAGACTAACCCTGCTTGTTCCTGTGAACCAACCAGCAATCTCTAGCTGCAGCTCAGAAAGAACATCAGGGATGGGTAATTAAGAAATCCTGATCAGTATTCTACCGATTAATTATCCGTCAAATCCTGCCAGGTGATGGGAAAAAATAGGAAGCCCATCACTCAGAGGTTTCCTTTTGGGAAAGTAAAACCAAAGGAACTAACTAAAGCCAAGCACCAAGCACCCAAATCTTAGCAAGCAAAACTATAGCCACCAGTTATCTGGGTGTGTCACAAGACATCCTTTCTTCTCCCTTGTGGAGGAGGATTCAGTTCTACAGTTGCATCTTAGCATTTGGCTTATCATAAGGAATCCATGCAATCCCCCCACTGACACATTTTTGTCCCAGATTCCATTCCAAACTTGGGGTGAAAGCCCTAAGAAAGAAAACTGGATCTAAGGGATCCAGAGGCAGATGACAACAGAGATTAAAAGGCACATTGCAGGTGAGTGTGACTGATTCATGCTGAATAAGCTAACCCCAAGCTTCATGTTTCATGGATAAAGGCCACATTAATATCCATGGCATAAATGAGGTCTAGAGAAATCCAAGGCTACTGATAGCAGGGGAGATAGGTCGTACATGGGTAAAAGCAGATGATTCTCACAGCCAACATGCCCCTCCCCCCCGTTTCATGGTGCAAGCCACTTTTACACCCAAGGTGGCACCTGCCAAGGTTGCTGGGCCTCGGGGATGCCAGGACAGATGAGGAAAGAGGACACTCTTCCATCCCTCCCTCATGTACCTTAGGTATCTGGTAGGAAGAGAAGAGAACCAGGGACGCCTGCTCACCTCTTTCTAGATGGGTGGCCATTCATCTTCGGTCTGTACACCTTTCAAATGCATCCTGAACCCCTGAATGAAAACAGCTTCTTTTTTCCTTTCTCCTCCCCACTTCTCTCTTCACAGATAGGTAACTGTGTCTCCATACTATGGGACACTTCCCTCAGGTGCATCCTCCAAACTGGAAAGAGTTAATTATTGAAACTCTAAACTGGTTGGCTTAGGACTGGCCTCAGGGGAAGGGAACCCAGAAGCCCAACATCCTGGCAAAAGTGTAAAGTTTCTTTCCCATTCAGGCTTTTGGCTCCCTCTCCCTGTGCAAACTGGTAAAAGGCCTCAGAATGTTTGAGCTGCCCCTACTTCCCGTTTGTTTTGTTTTGGTATACATTTCTTCCTATGCTTGCTATTATAAATAAAAAGACCCTGTTGTAAATAATTGGGGAATATCTACTTTAGACATGTTCAAGGCTTTCTTAGATATTCAACTGGGAATGAACAAACTATGTTGTGAAATTTTAAAAGGAATGATATTCAAAATATTTAGCCACAGTAAGGTCAAGGGCAATGCCCTAATAGAAAGAAGCCAACAACTTACTACACTGTTGAAGTGTGGAAACAGACTTGTTCATGGGTACAAATGTGTTAATAATTATTAAGTAATTCCAGATAGCTTCCACATGTTTATATTACCACCAGCAGAAAATGAGGGTTATCTTTGTTCCACTTAGTTAACAGACTTGGATATTTTTGTGAGAAAGTAACACATCATAATGCTTTTTTCTCTGTATTTTCTAAATAGTTAATCAGTAATGAAATGTTTTCCTGAATTAATGCTCACTTTGTTTCATCTGTTAAAAATTCCTGTTTTCTCTCATTTTCCAGTGGGTTATTTGTATTTTTCCTATTCATTTGGAGGAGTTCCACATATTCTTTATGTTTAACTCTCTGTTGGTTGTTAGTGTTCCAAATGGTTTCTCCCAGTGTGTAGCTTGTCATAATTGTGTCTTTGATCATTATGAATTATTACTTATAATGTACTTTATATTTATGATGTAAATATGATTATCATGTTTTCTGCTCTCTGACCCTGAAATCATATTCTTTCCTAAGATGATTATGTGTTGTGAATGATCATAGTTCCTTCTTTATATAAAAAGCCAGTTGCTCCAGAAAATCTAGTGAAATTTCACCTACCCTTTCCACTTTTATCTGAAATATCATCTGTGTCATAAAACAAGTTTACACATCAGAGTCGACATGGTTCTTAGGCTCTATTTTCTGTTCTGTTAATTAACTTTTCTATTTTGTGCAAATACGTAACTGTCTTAATTATGTACTATAATTTTCACTACATTTTTCTGATTTGATAAGGCAAGTCCCTTCCACCACCCCTAACTTTGTTCTCTTCAATTATCATTTTGACTATTTTTAGTCTCCCATCTTCTTATATTCATTTTAGAATAACAAAAATTTCAAACATAATCCATTTAATTGAAAATCATTACATGTATATATTAATATGGAAAGACTTAATATGTCAATTATATTGATCACACTAATCCACAATCAATTACCTATGATTTCTATAATTCATTTAGATTAATATTTGACCTTTTCTCAAAACTGCAGTGAGATTTAATTTCACTAAAAATTAATTATTTAAATATGAATCCACTTAATCCAGCATAGGTAAACCAAGGAAATGTGTGGGACATTAATAAATAAGGGAAAGGTCAAATTTTCTACCCTCTGGATATAGTGGAATATTCTGTCTCCTCTTAAATACTATTTGTAACGCAAGACAAATTGACATGTGGCCAGAGTGTGCAGCTATAAAATCATAAATTGCTTATTAATAATATTTAAGTTTGAACAAAATAAATACAAATATTCTTCCTCAGCCATAATTGATAATTTTGAGCACTTTATTATGCTGCAACCCATTTTTAACATCTCTAGAATACAGAGATGTAGACAACTATCTTAGTTCTTTCATTTAAGTCATGGAACATATAATCTAGTCCAGTGAATAACTTAGATTACTTTTTACACATGAAATGCTCCTTCACACTAAATGTGTCTGCTTAAATGTTTCCTTGATCTGGACTGTCTTCTGGTTTTCTGCTAATATCATTCTACTCTTCTTTTGTAAACACTTTGAAATGTCTTTTCCTATGTTATGCTATGTTTTATCTGACTCTCAGAAGTAGATTCCGATTCATTTTTTATTATATTATCCTACTGTACTAACACATGTGACTTCATAATAGGTATTGTTGTTTGTCAATGTGTCTATTTCCTACATTATTTTTCTGTATGGTATCAGCAGTTAGATAATATTAATACTAGATTACAAATATTTAACACAGTGGCTTAGAATCTATTAAGAGTAATACATTATCTTAAATGGCTTCATTAATTCTTTTCAAATTTTACATTTATTTGAAATTATAATTTCATAAGAAACCATAATTGTGTATATATTAACACTTAAATTGTGTTATTATATTTACATGTAATAAACTTTAAATGACTATTCATTCTTGGAAATCTTATTTATGAAATTTTATTTAGATATATAGTACCCTGAAGAATTACATGTGATTAGTGTCTTCTTAGTGTTTAAAATGTTCGTTTATACCAATTAATCAATGCTTAAAATATAAATCCAATTATTCTTTAAGATATATTCTATAGTTCTGAATAGAATAAAATATTCATGCTTAGAAGAGAATTTGAAGATTACCTTGTTTTTTATCTTCATTGTGTAGATAAGATTTTATTTTCTGTAGGAAGCAAATTCTTATTTTCTATACTAAGCATTTAAATTTTGAGTATGTAGATTATAAATGTTCTAGGCATAATTTTAAAGTAGTCATCCTGTTAATACTCAGTCATTCTGAATAAAAATGGCTCATTGTGAGAGAATATACAATTAATTCCAAAATGAAACAATCTCTATGACAATTTTGGATGACTGTTCAAAAAATTAGTTAGTTTTTAAATTAATATTGTGGATTTTATTTTTTAAGATGTGTCATGGCTGGGTGCAGTGGCTCACACCTGTAATCCCAACACTTTGGGAGGCTGAGGTGGGCAGATCATGAGGTCGAGAGATCGAGACCATCCTGGCTGACACAGTGAAACCCCGTCTCTACTAAAAATACAAAAATTAGCTGGGAGTGGTGGCATGTGCCTGTAGTCCCAGCTACTTGGGAGGCTGAGGCAGGGGATTCGCTTGAACCCGGGAGGCAGAGGTTGCAGTGAGCTGCTGTCGCTCCACTGCACTTCAGCCTGGTGACACAGCAAGACTCCGTCTCAAAAAAGAAAGATGTGTTATAAAAGACTTACAGACACTATACTTCATAGTTTTTAACAGTGACTAAAGAAGTTCACTGTAATTTTGAATCATCAAAATTGTACAAAGATGCATATTTTGAACTTACTGAATTTACAAATTACAGATTAGAATTTAAAGTAATGAATGTTGCTTTGTTCTAATTTTCTGCACATGTTAATTTTTGGCTTTTATTTTTCTCTTTTTTCATTTCAATAGCTCTTGGGTTACAAGTGCTTTTTGATTATACGAATATAATGGTGAAGTCTGAGATTTTAGTGTACCCATCACCTGAGTAGTATACATTGTATCCAATATGTAGTTTTTTATCCCTCATCCACCTCCCTACTGAGTCTCCTAAGTTCATTATACCTCTTTGCGTGCCTTTGTATAACCACAGCTTAGCTATCACTAATAAGTAAGAACATACAGTACTTGCTTGTCTATTCCTAAATTACTTCACTTAGAATAATAGCCTCCAGCTCCATCTACGTTGCTGCAAAAAAAGATTATTTAATTGTTTTTATGCAGAGTAGTATTCCATGCTTTATGTATACCATATTTTTTATCCATTCATCGATTGATAGGCACTTAGGTTGGTTCTCATATTTGCAATTGTGAATTTTGTTGCTTAATAATAGTCATTGACTGGTATAAGATGGTATCTCATGGCGGTTTTGATTTGCATTTCTCTTATTATTAGGATGTTGAGTGTTTTCTTTTTTATATCCTTGTTGACCATGTGTATGTCTTCTTTTTTAAAATGTGTATTCAGGTCCTTTGCCCACTTTTTAATGGAGTTTTTTTGTGTATTATTGTTGGTGGCTTGTTTGAGTTTCTTGTAAACTCTGAATTATCAGTACCCTGTCAGATTCAGAGTTTGCATACATTTTCTACCATTCTGAAGGTTTTCTCTTCACTCTGTTGATTATATTTTATTTCTGTGCAGAATATTTATATTTGAAGTCCCATTTGTCAGTTTCTTTTTTGCTTGTGCTTTGGAGGTCTTATTCATGAATTATTTGCCTAGACTGAGAGAGGAGGCAGTTAGAGTCTTGTTAGGCAGACAGAGAGGGAGGGTCTCAGAAGAAGGACAGACAAGGGCAAAGGAAAAACCACAGGACAGCACCTACACTGCCTCTGCAGGTAATAGGATGGAATATGGTTAAGAAATTCTCCTTGTGCTAGGATGTTGCTCAGAAGGGATGGTCCCAACTTTGTATAGGTACAATGAATCAACCTAAATTTCCTTATCTTAATCCAGCTCATTGTAATATCACTAACATGACATTAGCATTGTGTTTTTGTCTTTACCTGAGTCCCCCCACCCCATGGATTTTGCTTAGCGCTCATGGGTAATAAACAAGATGGAGTCACTCTGGCCGACCCTAGGCATATGCAGATGCGGCACCCCTAGGAGGGAACTTTACCCCTCCTATTTGGGCAAAACTCACAGAAGACTTCCTGGCTTCTGTCACATAAAGATCTAGAACTCTGTCCCATTTCTGGAAACCTGCTTTCAGCACCCCCCTCTTTGTTTAGAGCTTTCCTTTTACTTAATAAATCCTACTCTACTCACTCTCTGATGTTCACATGCCTTATTCTTCTTGGTCATGACACAAGAATTCAAAACAACCTGACCTAAAGACTAAGCAGACTGCAAGAAGACCAATGTTCAGAAAAGTTTTTCTAGGTTCTCTTCCAGGATTTTCATACTTTCAGCTCTTACATTTAAGTCTTCTATGCATCTTGAGTTGATGTTTTTATATGGTGAGTGATAGGGGTCCAGCTTCATTTTCTGCGTATGACAGTCCAATTTTCTCAGCACCATTTTTTTAAAAAGTTGTTCTTTCTCCAGTGTATGTTTTTGTTGACTTTCTCAAAGATGAGTTGTCTATAGATCTGTGGCTCTATTTCTGGGTCCTCTATTTGGTTCTATTGATAAGAATGGAACTGAATGTCATTGATATCTATTTGTATACCAGTACTATCCTGTTTTGGTTTGGCCTTGTAGTATAATTTGGGGTCTGGTAATGTGATGCTTTCAGGTTTGTTCTTGTTGCTTATGATGGCATTGGCTATTGCAGCTCTTTTTCAGTTCCATATGAACTTTAGAATTTTTTTTTCTAATTCTGTGAAAAATGACATATTTAGACAGAGATTGGGTTGAATCCACAGAGATTGCTTTGGGCAGTATGGTCATTTTAATGATGTTAATTCTTCAATCCATGAACCTGGAGTGTTTTTCTATTTGTTTGTGTCATCTATGATTTCTTTTGTCAATGTTTTGTAGTTTTCTTGTAGAGATCTTTTACATCCTTGGTTAAATATACTCCTAGTATCTTATATTATTTTATCTTATTTTTTTATTTTATTTTTATTTACTATAAATAGGATTGCCTTCTTGGTGTGCTTCTCATTTTAGTGTATACAAATGTCATTGAGTTTGTATGTTGATTTTGCACTCTGAAACATTACTAAATTTGTTTATCAAATCTAAGAGTTTTAGGGGGGAGTTTTTAGGTTTTTCTAGGTATAAAATTATATCAACAGCAAACTGAGATAACTTGACTTTCTCTTTTTCAATTTGAATGCTTTTTATTTCTTTCTCTTGCCTGATTGCTCTGGCTATGACTTCCAGTACTATGATGAATAAGAGTATTGAAAGTTGACTTTTATATTTCCCAGACTTCCTCCCTGACCTCCATCTTCTTAAACTCTGCCAATCACTTGTATGTTTTATATTTCTATAATTTTGCCATTTTAAAGATGCTAGATAGTGGAAAATGCATGCTCTTTATATTTTATGTAATATATAGTGAGGATTTTTCTCAGCAATTCAAATTTTGATATGAATTTTAATTGGGTAGTTACTGGATTGTATGTTAGTTGCGTATTTAACTATTTTTCTGAAACTGCTAAATTGTTTTCAGAGGACTTATACATTTTATGATCCTACCAGCAATATATGAATAACCCAGTTTCTGGGCATGCTCACCCACATTTGATGTTGTCATTATTTTTGAAAGCCATCTGACAGATGTGTTAGTGATGTCTCATTGTAGGTTTATTTGCATTTCCCAAAAGCTAATGAGGCTAAATGGTTTTTTTTTTTTTTTTTTTTTTTTGAGACAGAGTCTCGCTCTGTCACCCAGGCTGGAGTGCAGTGGCGCAGTCTCGGCTCACTGCAAGCTCCGCCTCCCGGGTTCACGCCATTCTCCTGCCTCAGCCTCCCGAGTAGCTGGGACTACAGGTGCCCGCCACTACACCCGGCTAATTTTTGTATTGTTAGTAGAGACCGGGTTTCACTGTGTTAGCCAGGATGGTCTCGATCTCCTGACCTCGTGATCTGCCCGCCTTGGCCTCCCAAACTGCTGGGATTACAGGCGTGAACCACCGCGACCGGCCCTAAATGCTTTTTTACGTATTTATTCGTTATCTCTATATCCACTTTGAAGAAATGTCTTTTTATATTTATTGCCTATTGCCTAATTGTATTGTTTTTTACTCTTGAGTTTTGAGAACTGGGACCAGGACTAAAACTTGATGCCAGCTTTTTGTTGCATACGTGATTTGCAATTATTTTCTCCCTGTTGCAGTTTTTATTTTCATCCTCTTAAGTGGTCTTTTCATAGAAAATCTTGTAATTTTGAGGTACAATATATCCCTATTTCCTTTTATAAATTATACTTTTGGTGTCATATCTAAGAATTCAATGCCAACCTCTACTTCTCAAATGTAATCTCCTATATATTTTTTTCTAAAATGCAATAATGCAAAATAAATTGATGTCACATTTCCAAAGGGAATATAGGAAGAAAATGAAAGTTCAAATATTTTTTAAGTTAAATAAGTTAATGTTACGCATTCTACACCAAATAAAACCACACAAAGAGTATACCACAATTTATTTTTTAATCAATGGTTAGGTAATAATGGAGGGTTTGAGCTTCTTCTCAGACAAAGCAAGGAACAAGCAATTAATCCACACAGATTTATTGTCTGTGAATTTGACTATACTTATTATAGTCAAATTCAAAAATATTAAAAATTCAAAAAATATTATAATTCAATGTTTTTCTTAAAGTGGAAGAAAATTTAAAAATTTTTACTGTGAGTACAATTTACATATATATGTATATATGCATATACACATATGTATATATGAATATAAATATGTGATTTAAATGTGTATATATACAGTTATCCCATTTTAGTGATACATATTGAAGTATTGCATTCTTTAAATAATTTGTTTAATGTGACAAGAATATAAATCCTATAGTCAGATTTATTAAGTTTCATAGCCTGATTTTGGCAATTACTAGCTGGACAATTTTGTATCTACCCCAGCTTTCTAAAACTAAAACAACAATGTTCAAATTGAGTAAAATAATATATTTAAAATTCTTAGTAGAGAGCCTAGCAAAAAAAGATGATAATCAATATTTTATATGCTGGGAGTGAAAATGTTAATCCTTTATACTACTTTTGTATTTTCCTGATTAATTTTCTGAAATCTGAGAGTTGCAAAGATGGTTAAGGGTTATGGAGAAAAAAGAAGATCTGAAGTAAAATTAAGAAAAAAAGCAAATACTATTCAAGAGTACCTAAAGGGTGGTTCTCAGCTTGGTGTATACACATGTCATTGACTAAATTTGTTTACAGCCTTATAAAAAATAAATGAATTATAAAATGAAGATCATAATAGCCTTACCATAAAAAGTGCCTGTCTAACTTTATGTACTTAATGATATGGTGTACTTGAGGGGACAGTGTATTAAGAAATGATCACTTTGGGTTATGTCTCAGATTTTTTTGTTCACTTTAATAAATAGACCCTGACTACTCCAGTCCTCGCAAGCTTTCCTCAGGGTAACACACTTAGAGCTCTTGTATTCTGCTGCAATTATGGAATTCCTAGGAGTCTGTGTTCTGAACTGCCACAAACTATTCCTAAAGGCATTCAACCCATGATCAGAGGAGGGCCACCTACCGTTAAGCAGTACATCAAAAGATAGCACAGTGAAGGCAATTTATTTTCTTACTATTGTATTTGCTACCCCACAGAGAGAAGTGCAATACTGGTTGCTACTTGCTTTTTCTTCATTTGTAGAGATAATACAGAGCAAGTAAAATTATTTAAGAATCAATCCGAAAAAAGATGACTAAAGAATGAGAGTCTCTCCAAAATGCCCTGAGTACTCACTGTTTAGGGAATTTGACATTAAATCTTCTGCAGAACTGCATACAAATAGATCATAAGATTTCTTGCCTCTATTAGTGCAGAAAATGTCTGTTCTGTGGAGATCCAGATGAAAGAGTCTCATTTTCTTATTATATACACATGCCAATGATATGTTATTTATGTTTTATATAATTTGTAGTGACTTTTCTCAGTGACTTCTTTTTTTTTACATTTTAATTGTGTAAATAGAATGATGTTTAATTATAATACATATACATATGTTGACGCATGTTTATCACTTCTGAGAAAAATTAATATTTTAATTTCAAGAGAAAAGCACTTTGTGTGAAGTATTACTCACATTTTTTTCTAAATTAAAATTAAAGATATTTAATAATATGCAAAGCTATCCCGGGCATGATGTTTTGCAGAGATGTCTCCTGACCTATGAATGAGCTTATTTACAACTATACCAACACATTAATATATACATTATTCCTAGTTGGGTTACTGCTACTGGTACCTCTTATTTTGTAACAAAACACATCAGGAAGAAAATTTTACTATACTGCATTTAACTGCTTTTTATTATATGAAACATTTTTTGTGTATGTGGGTGTCTTAAATGCATGCATTCCTAAATGCATAATGTATAGAACATATTTAATTAAATCCAGGATGGCTAACTATGCACATGTTTGTAATTCTCACAGATCTTGATAAATTGATAATAATTTTGAAGTAGAAATTATGGCCTAATTTTATTGCAGAATGTGCAATTTCTATAGTGTATACTGTATCATGATGCATGTTTCTTGCCTCCTCAAATTAAACAAAATATAATTTCATTAGTTATTTCATTCTGTAGAATATATTTTGTAAATAATCAGTGACACAGAAACTTTTGCAATATTATATTATAAATTTGAGTTGCTTTTTGTCCAGAATTATTTTATAGCTTCTGTTTTCTAATGAATTTAACAGGTTCATTTAAGTTTTGGAGAACATAAGTCATATGTAAAATTATATATAAAGTACAAGTCAAATATATCATTTGGTTGGATGTTTTATTGGAAATATATCCACATATTGTTTTTGTTATATTTTATTGTTATTTTTAATTATTTTAATATTTTTATTTCCTTTAGATTTTGTTATGACTGATTTGATTAGAAGTAACAGATTGAGTCTGGTTGAGAAGAAAGAGAAATGACATATCATACCTACTGTTCATAGACAATGTTAAAATATAGCTATGACACAATTTCAAATTTCCACATACTTTTTTTTTCTCAGAAGTGTATCACAATTTACTCAATGAATCCACTACTTCTAAAGCTGTGGTTGTATGGTTATTTTTAAATTCTCTATATTTTGAACAAAGACATAATGAGTAATTTTCCAGCAATACAATTTCTTACACCCATTGTTTTTCAAGTAGAAGCCACTAATAGCAGAACTCACATACTATGTTCTTTATCTTTATAAAGTGCATAAATAGGAGGAAGTAAAGGCTGTATATGTGTGTTTATATATGTATATATACACATTATATATATCTATATACATATAGATATATACATATATAGGAACACACATATATATCCTTGACTTTCAGCATTACAATATGTTTTAGTATGTAAGCATATATACATGGAAATTAAAATATGGCATGTTTCTCTCAAACAGATTCAATTGTGATAATTTTTGAATATTTATATTATTAGTATAATAGTATAATATAAATATATTTATATAAATATTATATATAAATTATATAATAATATAAATATATTTATATTATTATATAATTTATATATAATATCTCCAAAACTTATAAATATAAATATATTTATATTATACTAATAAATACTGAAATACAGATATATCATTTTGATATAGTATATTTATAATGTTATTAGTATAAATATATAATTTCATAAATCCAGAAGTTTCTTCCTTCCTAATTTTTATTAAATGCTTAATGAGCAAAATTCCAGAAAAAAGAGACTATGCAATAATTCAAAGCCAGTTGAACCAACATATGTAAATTATAAGCATATGTAAGTTTAGTGTGCTTTGTAACTGGACCCAGTAAATTAAACATTTGTTCTTAATGCAGCCTGCAATTGCAAGTGATCACTATATACTGTGAGCTGGTTACTGTAGTTTTAATCAGAAAATAACAAAAAATGATGGATTACTTTGGTAAAGTCTGTGATAATTAAAACACTTATTCTAAAAAGTTTATAATATTAAAGGAGGGCTATTTCTATGAACTTTATTAAATTTGGTCAGAGTCTTGAGCTAATAAACAGGAAGCACCAGGAGAGATCTTTCTAGGCTAAAAATAAATAGAAATTATAGATTATGAGATAAAATTAGCCATATAGAAAAGTTATGATGAAAGTTATATGTAGGTATAATGTACATATTTATTCCAGATACTACAAAATCATGTATACAAAAACCCCAAGCAATTAGGCTTAGTGTCTGCTTAGATGACAATATTTATGTATTTATAATAATAAAAAGGTACAATATAACTACATTAGAGGTAGAATGAAGAGTTCTAATGACATACAAACATCTACCATACACATTAAGTCTAGAACTCATATATGTACAGCTGGCAGTGTACACATTTGTGTGTGTGTGTGTGTGTGTAGGCCTCCTAGGTCACAGACTATGAGGTAAATTTAGGAGTGAAGATTTATTGAAGAGTAACACTTGCATAGTTAAAAGACGGAGGAAGCAGGATTGGAAAAGAAAAGCTTCCAAACAATAATGCAGACATAATAAAATCCTGGTCAATTTTGGGAGTTCTGGAACAAAGATCAACCACTAGAGATGACTTATATGGGGCAGAAATGGTAAGAGACCATTAAATTATTAAATAATTGCCTTCAGATTATTGCATAGTCTATGTTATCTGGAATTATCCTCTTTAAACAATAATTAGGAGAGATGAACTTTCAGTTATTGTAAAATTATATATTTGTGCAAATAATATAAATATTCAAAAATTATCACAAGGTTATTAGTTTAGAGAGAAACATGCCAGTATGCTAAGACATTATCTGGGATTTTATAGAAATATTCAAGAACATGACCTTAGCTCAAGGGAGGATAGCCCTGAAGACTCTAATATATAGAAGCTGTAGCTAAATGTTCTCTTTGAAGTTTTATAGCAAGTTGTTTCTTGAAGAGAGATCTAAGTGAAATACCTCAAGAGTCACTACAGAGAATGTTTGTGGGGAAGGGTAAACAAAGAAGAGAGATAGGAGTTTTCCTTCTAAAGAATGCGCAGGTTGTGGGTTCATCTGAGATATAGAGATTTGCTGATTTTTTTTAAATCACTGTTGAAAATACTGAAATACATATATATCATTTTGATATAGTATTTATATAATGATATTGATAAAAATATTTTGTAAAGCATAAGAAAAAAGGTAAAACATTAGAAAGGAATCTGTAAATTCAAAGAACCAAAAATGTCAAACTGATAATAAGAAAGAACTGTTTTTTGGAAACAAAACTAAAAAGACGCACAATAAACACATGTAGCCAAGCAAACACAATCTTTAAAATTAAATAGAAACAGAAACAAATTAATCTAATTGAATATTAAGTTGATAACATGACCATAGAAATTACAGTATGATTGAACTGTATCCGTGGGTTTTGCATCAGTGCATTCAACTAACTGAAGGTTGAAATCATTCAGGAAAAAAAAAAATATGATTGTGGGGCGGGCGCGGCGCCTCATGCCTGCAATCCCAGCACTTTGGGAGACCAACGTGGAAGGATCACTGAAGGTCGGGAATTTGAGAGCCTGGCCAACATGGTGAAAACCCATCTCTATAAAAATACAAAAATTAGTTGGGTGTGGGGGCGGGCACCTGTAATCTCAGCTACTCGGGAGACTGAGGCAGAAGAATTGCTTGAACCTGGGATGCAGAGGTTACAGTGAGCCGACATCACACCACTGCCCTCCAGCCTTGGTGACAGAGCATTTGGTTTGTACATACCAATATTTACTAATGTTACCTGTTAAATGCATGTCATGACTGTCCACTGAAAAGATCTACATTCAATGACATCCTCCTATAATTACTCTATTACACAAATCTTCATTTCTATATGTCATTCTCCATCAAAAACAATTAGGGATCTTTGAGAAATGGCCAATTATTGCTCTGTGGAGAGAAAGTGAAAGTGAAAAGTGAGCCTGGGACATTTCATATCAGAAAGTGAGGAAGTATTCAAAGCCTTACAATGGCATTTCAGGAAGACCAAAGAGTCTGCTTGGTCAAAAGTGGAAAATTCTGACCATCAAAAAATAACAATTATATCAGTATTTTGTATCACTGTAAATTGAAAAACATTTCATAAATTCTTAACGCTACTCAAGAACAACAAAATTAGCTGGGCACAGTGGCTACTGCCTGTCATCCCAGTGATTAGGGAGACTGAGGAGGGAGAATCACTTGAGGCCAGGAGTTCAAGGCCAGCCTGGGCAACACAGTGAGAGCCCATTAATCAAACTTTTTATAAGTTAGCTATGCATGGTGGCACTCACATGTATTCCCAGCTACTTGGGAGGCTGAAGCTGGGGGATTGCTTGAGCCCAGGAATTGGAGGCTACAGTGAACTGATTGGGCCCCTGCATTTCAGCCTCTTAAAAAATAAAATGATAAAAGATAAAAAAATAAAATAAAAGCTGTTTTTAAATAGAAGAATGCCAGCGTATTATTATGGGAGGTCAATGCTAGATTTTTTAAATAAAGGTTTTGTGAGTTCTGATGTAATAATAAGTTAATAAAATGATCATCAATGGATACTTAAACCCTTGGAGGAAAAGTTGTTTTGGAAAAGGATGATCCCAAGCTTTCAACATCTCATATTACTACTTAATTTCAAAAGAACAAGGGATATTTATAATGATATGACCTACCTAACCTTGAACAAGTGACCAAATTTAGCCTCCCCCAAATTATGAGCAACTGATACTATGTGCCCCCTGATTTTGTGCCATAAGAGATACACAATATTAATACCATTGTGTTCTCATAAAATACGTGTAACTCAAACATAATCGTAAGGAAACAATTGATACTATGCCTGGGCCCTTCAAAAGGTCATAAGCAAAACAAAACAAAAGGTATTGGAAATTGTTGTTGATTAAGAGACTTATATGCACTATAAAACAGACAAGATGTTATGAAGACATGTTTTCGGCAATTTAGGACATTTTATTAATGATGGTAGACTGTAACTGAATCAATATTAGTAGTTAGGTAGAAGAAAATCCTTGCTCTTAGGAGATAAATATTGAAGTGGTAAGAGTGCAGTCAGGATGTCTGCAACTCATTTTTAAATGACTTAGTAAAAATAATGTTGGCAATATACACACGTGCAAAGAAAGAAGACAATTTATGTGTGTGTTCATGTATACATATGTATATATGTTGTTGAGCCAAATTGAACAGTATATATAACTTCTTTGTAGTTTTTAAATTATTATTGCTGCTGATTTATCATTTTTCAAAGTAAAATGTATTGAGGGAGAGAGAGTTCTACTCATAATCAGATAGATAAACATGTCAGTGACAAAGCCATGATGAAAAATTATGTCCCCTGATTTTTATCCCAGAGTTTTTGCCTCTATGCTGAAAAATTTTCCCTCCAGTTCTATGTAATTTGGCTTTTTGTGACTATCACAGCAGTTCTCACTATTATAAAATAATTAAAACAAAATTTGAACTAATCTTGAATTAGCAATGTTTAGCTTTCAAATTCTCTAAGATAAATATTTCACTTTAGTCATTTTTTTCCTGCTTCTTAATCAAATTTACTATTTTTTCTAATACCTAATAGTCTATACCTGAAGTATAAATTATTGTTACTAATATTTGGGTCGGGCTGATAATCATCATAGCTTTATTAGATTTATTACACAAATTTCCCATGAGATTATACCAAATGCTATATTGTTAGCAGCAATAAAAATGAAATAGATGTCTAGATAGCACTATTATAATTTTGTCATGATTACATAAAGGATTACAAGCCAATAATACGATAGATATGTAGCCTGGAGTCCTTGGTATTCTTCCTTGTTCCAGTGATGACTTGATATATTTTTTGTTATTTAAAGAAACTGTGTTCCCTCTCCTTTCTGAGGATCACCTACAGAGACACCGATGCTTGCAGTTTGGACAGGTCATAAATTATGCTCTTCACAATCCCCTCTACAGGGGTAGATATGCAATACAGGAAAATAACATTCAAATCTTTCTTGGAATGAATGGATAGATAGACATTGCAAATGATAAATTCTGTTTTAGGTTTGAAATTCTATATTGAGAGGAATGCAAAGGTGATGGCAGCCACGTTTCCATCCAATTTGAGAGAATCTATAATCAAATTCAGGGCAAGGAGTGACAAGGGCAAACATAAAATAGAGAGTTAAACCTCTAATAAAATTACTTGAACTTGGAATCTAGTCGTACCTGAGTAGACATCCTCAGCAGATGCTCTCACAAAGACCTACATTTCATTATTCAGAAAACTATCTTTGATTGTTGTTTATACTATGTATGGTGCACAGAGTACTTAATAACTCAGAATTTGGATCTCAGAATTGGATCACTATAAATGACAATTAACTACATTAAAGTAGGACAGAGGATGGTGAGGATTCTCTTGCTCTGTCAATTTAGTTTTATACTCTGCCAATTCTTCTATAACCTAGCTCTCAGTTTAAAATGTTAAGAGCTTTTGTTCTCAGACGGGACTAGCAAACGAATTTACTCACTGCTTGTGGTAAAATGGGCATGTCTGTTGATAACGGTGAAGCGTTTTTTAAAAGTCTATATTCAAAATACAAATGGTTAGCTCCTGTCATTGCATTTACTTGTTCTAAATTATATGAAATAAAATTTACTAGTAGCTAATGAATTTTTAAAAATTATTGACACAGAAAGTTGGCAAGCAGGAATCTATGATTTTTCTATCTCTGAATATAACCCAGTTCTTGTGACTGTGGAAAAAATAAAAGGCTTACTCTTAATTACAGAGCTCTGAAAAGCAAAGTCCTCCATTATGTTCTTTTTGGACATAAACTTGGAGGAAAATGACAAAAAATATTCAGTCAGAGAGAATTACAAAGGCCAGGCAGATTTCTGATGATGGCATTTACTTTGCATTGTAGATTAAAGACCCTGCTATTTCCACTCTAGTACAATCTATTACATGCTATGGAGTTGTGCCCACTCTGTTCTTTTCTGTGTATCCTTTTTGTAAATGGAAATTTATAACATAATTATTTTGTTATTGCTTTTTTTGTTGTGTGTATTAGGATGTGTTAAATGTAACACTCAGTTTAATGACTGTAGAATGTACATTGGGATTATGATGACACTAAAGAAAAAATGTCATCTGGAGAATTATAAACTCAAAGAAAAAACTATTAGATAATCATCTGTAGATATAGTAACTGGACATGTTTTTAAGATTGCTTTTCTTGGGAAAAAGAGAAACACATTTGTAATTTAATGTGTAAATTAAGCAACTGTTTCAGCTGGATTTTCATCTGGTTGTAAAAGTGTGACTTAAACATGTTGGTATTTATGTGTCTCATTTAACTAAAAGTCTCTGAGGTGAGTATGCAGGTCTGGACTAGTACTGAGTGATATTTGTTGTCTATGTCCCCATCCAAATCTCATCTTGAATTCCCAAGTGTTGTGGGAGGGACCTGGTGAGAGGTAATTGAATCATGGGGATAAGTCTTTCCTGTGCTGTTCTCCTGATGATGAGTAAGTCTCACTAGATCTGATGGTTTCAAAAAGAGGAATTCCCCTACACAAGCTCTCTCTTTCTTTGTCTGCAGCCATCCATGTAAGACATGACTTGCTGCTCCTTGCCTTCTGCCGTGATTGTGAGGCTTCCCCAGCCATGTGGATCTGTAAGTCCAGTTAAACGTCTTTCTTTCGTAAATTGCCCAGGCTCAGGTATGTCTTTATCAGCAGCATGAAAATGGACTAATGCACTGAGGTTAAACTTTTTCTTTCTTGGGATAGGTTTCCACTATAATTTTATTGCATAGAATTATAGGCAATATAATTACTTCATTCTCAAAGTACCAAAGTCCTTCCTCCTCTCCAGGTTCTGTATACACATTGCAGAGAGGAATATAATGAAATTTTCCAAATACTAGAGTCTACCCAAAATATATACTTGTTTGGGTGTTTTCATCAAGTTTCTCCTAGTAACTTACATCATTTTGTCCAGAATTGTGTCAAAGACCCAAGTTAAATCTTTGTTGAATGTAGGGTCTGGAAAGATATTGCTAACTGCAAAAATTGCAACCATGAAATACTGAAGTTCGTTTAGTAAAGGCAAAGTAGAGATTTAAAATTTAATGAAATACTATTCATAATTGCAATAATTGCCCATTTAGGAAATAAAATCATGGAGCTCCAATTAATGACAAGATAATCTTATAAATGATCATTATGTGTCATAGTAAAAAACTTCTAAATTACTAAAAACCATTGCAAAATTACTTTTTGATGAATTTATCCAATGGTGAAGTATTTGCTTTAGGATCTGCCTACTTGGGATTCAGAATTTCAGTTGTACTTAACATGACTACTGTGAATGCTGCAGCGTTTTTTTGTAGATCCACATATTTGGGTGCAGAGAGCTGTTCTGTGTGTGCTTTGGAGGGAGACAGACTTTAAGTGTGTCTGTCATCCAGAGTACTCCATCCTCAATAACACAATTGAGTAGTCCAGAGTTATACACCTGATCCAATCCAGAGCCTTTCTTAGGAGTTTTTAAAACTAAATATGTTAAAGCAAGCCAGTATCTCCCCAGGCTTGGAAATCATAATGCTTACGGGTAATATATTTACAGATGAAGGAAAACCAAGTTGATGTACAATGAGAAGCAAGAATGAGCCAGTTGTTCCTGAGATTCAGCTACAAAGCCTAATCTGGTTGTTTTGGGTGGTTGGGACACTTCTTTTTTCCATGTTACATTATACTGTCTTTTCTGGATTGGCTCAATTTATTTCAGTTTCTCTATTTTTGAACAATAGATCAAGAAAAGAATCTGGATATTAACCCTAGTTAACACTGATGAATAATTTGTGGTATTTTTTCCAATAAAAAATAAGCAGCCTTCTTATCTGATAGAAGTATCAAATTATAAAATCTAGAATGTGATTTGGCACCAGGTATAAAAATACTATATGCTAAAAAGTGAAATAGTAGTTATGAGCTGTATCAGTTGAGATATGCTCAATTATCCTGTAGTAACCAACAATAAACCATCCTAGTTGTGCATGACCATGAATGTTTTATTTTACGATTTCATCTCATGTTGGTGCAAATTCTGCTCTAAATGTCATGGGGGAATGCAGACTGGCTGTAGATCTGCATCTAGAATATTATCAGTGTCATGGAAACGGGATGATGCATGGCTATCTATGGGCTAGATTTTATAGCTTTTAATTAGAAGTGTCATATGCCACTTATACACAAATTCATTAACAAGTTACAGGACTATGCTCAAATTCAAAACAGTGAGGAATTGGTCAGTATTTTGTGTGGTAATAGATATTCAATAAGGAGAGACTCTGGAGATGCCCCAGGTTTAAATTCTGGCTTGTCTATTTAATAAAAAATGTTACTTTAGGCAAGTTAAATAATCTCTCTGTGCATCATATTCACCAAAAACAAAAAAAAACACATGTAATTTTAGGAACAACTACATAAAACTGATATGAGGATGCAGTAACATAATGACTAAAATATGCATATCATATTATATGGCTCAAAAACATCAGCTTTTTGATAAAAAATGGCATTCAAATTGCCATCAAATAAAAAAATTTGGATTCAAGTTTTGATTTAAAACAAAAACTTGAGTTAGATAAGAATGATAAATGTGCTGTAGTTCCAATCCATCTAATATTAATGAAGCTGCTACCGAAAGATTATATGACTAAATGCCTTTGTCAATAGTAGATTATTTACCTGGGGCTTTCATTGTCCATATTTGTTGTCTCAGTAGGCTTCAATCTTTTTACTTGTTTTTATAAAAGACATTTTAATTAAAATTAAGACTCATCAGCTGCAGCTGATCTTAAGATATAACATAAAACTGGACCTCACAGCATATTAAAATAAAAATACAAGCTGTTACCCAGGAGGCAGTCTAGCCGAATGTTAAACAACTGCAGTGATTAGTTTGGTAATTGTACCCTCTGCAATGTAGAAGTCCATAGCAGTGGAATCTATTACTTAGGAGGTCACCTGTATGTTATCCTCTGAAAGCACTCTTTTTTTTATAATTAATACTTGTTGAAATTCATTTATCCTTTTCTTTACATAGAGAATGTCTTAAATGAATTTTGTATTTATCATTCAGAAAGTCAAACATTTTCTTATTTATTGGACTTGATATTTTTTATAGGATAGTTTAGCTTCCACACCATAGAAAACTAAGCCAAGCTATGCCTAAGAGGAACTTCATAACATATTGTTTCTCAAGGCAAAAATAATCATTTTTTGCTATTGCTACTTGCTGGTCTTTTAGGCTTTTATTGACTAAATTAATCTATCTGCTTTAGGTTTTGGCACTCACTATTTCTACCCCTGTTGCTTCTGGAACAACAGGGACAATATTTTCTCCTGTTTTATCAAAAGAGATGAATTTTTGCCTCATTCTTTGCCATGGATCACTTGCTAAGATTGACTTGACCAAAAGTATCTTTCTTTTTCAATTACTTTTCTCGACCTGAATGCAGTATACAATAATTGTCTAATCAGCCAGTTGTTTGCATTTTACAACAACTTTCTAAATATCAATATCGCTATTTTCTCAAAATCTTAACTAAAAATAAGAAAATATTTTTTATTTTTTTTTATTATTATACTTTAGGTTTTAGGGTACATGTGCACAATGTGCAGGTTTGTTACATATGTATCCATGTGCCATGTTGATTTCCTGGACCCATTAACTCGTCATTTAGCATTAGGTGTATCTCCTAATGCTGTCCCTCCCCCCTCCCCCAACCCCACAACAGTCCCCGGAGTGTGATGTTCCCCTTCCTGTGTCCATGAGTTCTCATTGTTCAATTCCCACCTATGAGTGAGAACATGCGGTGTTTGGTTTTTTGTCCTTGTGATAGTTTACTGAGAATGATGTTTTCCAGTTTCATCCATGTCCCTAAAAAGGACATGAACTCATCATTTTTTATGGCTGCATAGTATTCCATGGTGTATATGTGCCACATTTTCTTAATCCAGTCTATCGTTGTTGGACATTTGGGTTGGTTCCAACTCTTTGCTATTGTGATTAGTGCCGCAATAAACATACGTGTGCATGTGTCTTTATAGCAGCATGATTTATAGTCCTTTGGGTATATACACAGTAATGGGATGGCTGGGTCAAATGGTATTTCTAGTTCTAGATCCCTGAGGAATCGCCACACTGACTTCCACAATGGTTGAACTAGTTTACAGTCCCACCAACAGTGTAAAGGTGTTCCTATTTCTCCACATCCTCTCCAGCACCTGTTGTTTCCTGATTTTTTAATGATGGCCATTCTAACTGGTGTGAGATGGTATCTCACTGTGGTTTTGATTTGCATTTCTCTGATGGCCAGTGATGAGGAGCATTTCTTCATGTGTTTTTTGGCTGCATAAATGTCTTCTTTTGAGAAGTGTCTGTTCATGTCCTTCGCCCACTTTTTGGTGGGGTTGTTTGTTTTTTTCTTGTAAATTTGTTTGAGTTCATTGTAGATTCTGGATATTAGCCCTTTGTCAGATGAGTAGGTTGCAAAAATTTTCTCCCATTCTGTAGGTTGCCTGTTCACTCGGATGGTAGTTTCTTTTGCTGTGCAGAAGCTCTTTAGTTTAATTAGATCCCATTTGTCAATTTTGGCTTTTGTTGCCATTGCTTTTGATGTTTTAGACATGAAGTCCTTGCCCACGCCTATGACACCTTATACAAAAATTAATTCAAGATGGATTAAAGACTTAAATGTTAGACCTAAAACAATTAAAATCCTACAAGAAAACCTAGGCAATACCATTCAGGACATAGGTGTGGGAAAATATTTGTGGCCATCACATTTTATTTGAATGTAAAAGCAATATTCGTGGTGAGCAATGCATTGCTATTTTATATGTTGTATAATTGTAAATGTTTACATATTTATTAATTTGCATATATCTCCATAAATTAATGAGATAACATTCATACCTTAAAATTCGCTTTCAAAAATTTATATTACAGTAAACTGCTTATGGTGATATTTGATTGAATAAGAAATTTCAAGATCTAATAATAGTTCATGTTTATAACATATTCGAGAGATACTTAATATATGCCTTTATTTTCATGGCTAAGTCTTTATACATTTCTACTACAAAATATACATGTAATCAAAATAACTAGAATATCAAATGAAATGAACTGTAATCAACAAAAAGACATGCAAATAATTCATATCATTAGGACAACTATCATTTTGAGGTTTTTTTTAATACTTTGTGAGAATTAGAGTGGAATTGTGCAGTTTACACATTTAATGCATTATTTTTCTATAATTGCTATGTATTCAACCCATGGTCAATGGCTTATGTGCATAAAGTAGACTAGAATTATATTGAGAATTTTATTTTCTTATTTTTTTAATCCCATGAGAAGACCTGCAAATTTCTTGCTCCTAAATTTTCTTCATGGATGTCTTAGATAATAGGATTTGACTTTTATGAGGCCTGAAGTTAGGACATTCAACAAGATGGCAAAAATTTAAAATAAGTCTAGCCAGAAGAATTGCTTGAAAGATATATTAGAAAGATGAAAAGAAAAATAAGAAGTACCATTTAATCAATGTTTTAAACAAATAATATTTCTCCTGTCAAGTCTATATGAATAAAAATTTTTTAAAACATGAAAATGACAAACACTACTTAGAACAGCCAACATTATCTAATTTTCCAATAAAAGTATTAGAGAGATAATGGCCACTGCAGATTGCCTTTTAGAAATTTCACCAACTGAAATCAGGGTCTTTTGTCAGCATGCACTGAATTCTTGGCTCTAGATAAAGCATTTTAAAGTTCATGCTGGCATGTTAGATAAGGTTCTTAGTGGTAGATAAGATAAAGTATAAATGAAGCCAAATGATGTAGTTGCTTAATTTTCAGTAGATATAGCGTGTTGAATCCCAACAGATAATTTGGTTGCTAGTAATAAAATGGGATATAATATTTTCACATAGGAATATTTTTATTTGAATGTAAAGATAATCATATATAAAGACATTTCTGATTAAATAAGTAAAGTTTATTTTAATAACCATAATACTGAATGATTTAATTTATAATCATTAAACCACATAAGTAAAATAAATCAATAAATATATGTGTGTGTGTATATATATATATATATATATATATGTCTGCCTGCAGATACATAAATAAGAGGTTAGCTATGCCTAGATCAAACCATGCATTTGTGAGTAAAATAAATATTTATTATTTTATGCCACTGAGATTTTGTGATTGTTCACAACAAAATGTTATTTAGGCAATAAAATATACTAGGTTAAAAGTAGGGGCATGTGGAATGCTAAATGTCTCTCATGATTTAACACATACGTAAAATTAAATACTGAATTAATTCATATCTGGTTGGACCAAAAGGAATAGCTTCAAAATAGAAACAAATTTTCAACAGTCCAAATTATAGTCAGAAATGAGTTTGATATATGAATTAGAATATACATTTAGATAACACTAACTATGGATATTTGAATATAGCTTAGAGCAAGAGTATGGCATTTAAGTAAAGACATATGAGCATTGTCTTCTAATTTATGTAGAGGAAAACAAATTAGATTATTTTGAAGTTGAAACCTATGGATCTTGGCAATTCACTGGATCTAAGTGATACCTACCAAATATGGGAGAAATAAAATTATTTCAAAACCTATGGGACTTAGAAAGTGATATCAATAAAAATAATTGAGCATAAGAAAACTGATGGAGTTAAAGAAAATGTCATTTATAGCATTTTGCATATGATATATATACTCATCAAATTGCCTTAACTTATAGAAGTTTACCTTTAAAAGAATTGTATATTCTCTTAGATATGAATTTTTTGGAAAATATGGAGTTAATAGAAAGTAAGCAATATGCAGTGTTAAAGATGGATAGGCTATGTTTCTTAAATGCAAAAAGTCATTCAACAAGTTTGTATTTATTTATTATACACCAAATGAATTATTTTCTATAACAGTGAAAATAAGATAAATGGAAGGTAGGTCTATTAGTTACAATTTGATAGCATAGATAAGACTTAAATTAGCCATTTAAAAACTTAAAGAAGTATATAATTACCAAAAGCTTTGTAAGGATGAAAAATATAATCTAAGGTCAGCTATAAGGAGATTATATAGATTAATATTATACAATTGGGGGACAAATTAAAGTGAAATTCAAATAATATCTTGAAGGTTGTATTTAGTTAGATAAAGAGCCACAAATAGACACCAAAGATGAAGCAACCAGAAAGACTTACATTCAGTTATGTCTTGATTCTGGAGTAACTTGATAGAATTGAAAAGCAGATTTAGAGATTGGTTAAAAAGAGTGGATTAACTCGTCATTTAGCATTAGGTGTATCTCCTAATGCTGTCCCTCCCCCCTCCCCCCACCCCACAACAGTCCCCGGAGTGTGATGTTCCCCTTCCTGTGTCCATGAGTTCTCATTGTTCAATTCCCACCTATGAGTGAGAACATGCGGTGTTTGGTTTTTTGTCCTTGCGATAGTTTACTGAGAATGATGTTTTCCAGTTTCATCCATGTCCCTACAAAGGACACGAACTCATCATTTTTTATGGCTGCATAGTATTCCATGGTGTATATGTACCACATTTTCTTAATCCAGTTTATCGTTGTTGGACATTTGGGTTGGTTCCAACTCTTTGCTATTGTGAATAGTGCTGCAATAAACATACGTGTGCATGTGTCTTTATAGCAGCATGATTTATAGTCCTTTGGGTATATACCCAGTAATGGGATGGCTGGGTCAAATGGTATTTCTAGTTCTAGATCCCTGAGGAATCGCCACACTGACTTCCACAATGGTTGAACTAGTTTACATGGCACATGGATACGTATGTAACAAACCTGCACATTGTGCACTTGTACCCTAAAACCCTAAAGTATAATTAAAAAAAAAAGAAAATAATAATAATAATAATAACAATAATAATAAAATACAATAAAATGTTAGTGCTTTAAAAAAAAAAAAAAAAGTGGATTAGATTTAGGAGTGATTGAAATTGATGAGCTAAATAGTTTGACCTCTACCTTCTTTGTAACAGATAGACATTGACACTTTTTGAACAAGTATATATTAAGATGCAATGGATGTATTAGAATGACTTGTTGGGGGAGACGCCATACAAGAAAATTTAAACATTTGCTTTAAACACCCATATGATTGTCCAAGAGTTTGTGAACATGTCTGCTCTGGCAACTGCCACTGGTTCCTGAGCATGCTTTCCAGAAGCCTGAGCATCCACCTGCCCTATCCACCACCACAGGCACCCGCACACATCATCTGGGGGCCCGAGGATAGGACATAATCAAAGCCAAAGCACCCTAACTAACCAGCACTATAAATACCTAGAAAAATGTATTTTCCTCTGAAAACCCATCTATGAAAGTGGAAAAAGTGACTGTTACACCGGATGCACAGATATCAATGTAAGGACAAACGAACCATGAAAAAGCAAAGAAACATGACACCTCCAAATGAACACAATAATTCTCCAGAAAAGAAAATGTCTGTAATGCCTGAAAAAGGATTCAAAATAATGATGTTAGAGAAACTCAGTGAGATGCAAGATAACAAAGAAAAACAACACAGGTAAAATATCAGAAAAGGGATTCATGATCTGAGTGAGAAATTTAACAAAGAGAATATATATCATTAAAAAAAGCTGAAATTCTGGAACTGTAGATTTCAATAAAGAGGAAAAAAACAATTTAGAGTTTCAACAATGGATTAGATCAAGAAGAAGAAAGAATTTCTGAACTTAAAAACAAGCCTTTTAAAATAATGTAGTCAGTAAATAAAAAGAACGAATAAAGCCTACATGACATATGAACACCATAAAGCAACCAAATATTTAAATTTGGGAGTTCCAGAAGAATAGATGAGAAAGGGCATAAAAAAATGTGTTTAATGAAATAATAGCTGACAACCTTCCAAGTCTTGAAAGTGATATGGACATCCAGATACAGGAAGTCTACGATTTCCAAATAGATTCAATCTAAAGAGGTCTTCCTTAAGGCAAATTATACTCAAACTGTCAAAAGTAAACAGAGAATTCTATAAAAAGGAAGCAAAAACTTTAAGTCACATATAAGGAAATCCCAATTGGTCTAACAGCTGATATCTCAGCAGAAACCTTACAGGCCAGGAGAGAATTAGATAATACATTAAAAGTCCCAAAAAGAAAAAAAAAAGTGAACCAAAGACACTATGTTCAGCAAAGGTTTTCTTTGAAAATGAAGGAGAAATAAAGTCTTTTCCAGACCTAAAAAAGGAGGATATTCATCACCACTAATCTGATCCTATAAAAAATGCTTGTCAGTTCTACATCTGGAAGTAAAGGCACAATATCTACTATCATGAAAACACAGCAAAGTATAAAACCCATAGGCACAACAGATACACAAATGAGAAAGAGACGGGATTCAAATGTTACCATTGTCTTAAACCACCAAACCTCGTGATACATAATAAGAGAGAAAGTAAAGAACAGAGGCTATACAAAGCAATTAGAAGACAATTAGCAAAATGAAATTGTTCGTCACCTATCAATAATAATCTTGAATGTAAATCAATTAAATTCCCCACTTAAAATACGTGGATTGCATGAATAGATTAAAAAATATGACCCATCTATATGCTGCCTACAAGAAACTCCCTTCACCAGTAAAGACACATATAGACTGAAAGTGAAGGGGTGGAAAAGCAAACCAAAAGTTAGCAGGTATAGCTATACCTATATCAAATAAAAGAGGCCTTAAGTCATAAACAGTAAAAAGAGACTAAGAAGGTCATTATATAATAATAAAGTAGTCAATTCAACAAAAGGATATAACAATTCTGAATATAAGTGTACCCAACACCAGAGTACCAAGATATATAAAGCAAATATTACTAGATCTAAAGGTAGAGCTAGAGTCCAAAAGAATAATAATTGGGGTCAACAATCCACTCTCAGCATAGGACCTAGCAATCCCACTTATTATGTATGTATACATAGGAAAGACATTAAATCAGTATGTCAAAAATATCTGCACTCCTATCTTTACTGCAGCATTATTCACAGTAGCAAAAACTTGGAATCAACCTAAATGTCCATTAAAAGATGAATGGATATAAAAAATGAAGTATATATACTGTTATATATTTAGGGTGCTATTCAGTGTTTCTCCTATTCAGTGATAAAAAAAAGAATGAAATTCTGTTATTTGCAGCAACATAGATAGAACTGGAGGTCATTCTGTTAAGTGAATTAAGAAAGATGAATATTGCATGGTCTCACTCAGATGTGAGAACTAAAAAAGTTGGTCTCATTGTGGTATAGAGTAGAATGATAGTTCCCAGTGTTTCTTCAATAAGCAACATATACTTATTTTTATAAATTTACCCTTTTAAATCTCTACAAAAAAGAGACCAAAAAAGGCTTATTTTCTTACTAATGTCTTTAAGTTGTTCAGCTTTGTTTAATTTTTAAAGTAGTTCATGTCCTAATCTTGCGTTTATAAAATGTGCTATTATCTCTGTAATAAATAAAATATTTTCAAAAGCATCTAGTACAATGATCAATATTTAATATTGGCCAAACTGTTAGTTAAATTCTACAGTACCTTCAACATAGTTTTAATTTGACTTTTCAGATTCATACAGAATATGCATGGTCTATTTTACTTACAGTAACCATTCATTGTCCTCCATCAGGCCAAACATTGTTCATTCTTTCAATTATGCCTGTGTCACAGTTCAGTAGTAGATTGAAACATGAAATTTATTTACTCATGACAAAACAAGAAAGAATAGTCAAAAGTGAGGGAGTGAGCTTGTATTTTGGCTAGAACAGCTAAGGTTGTCGAAGAGATAGCTGGATGAGCTTATACAGCTGAATTAGCAGTTTGGGAACTTTTGAATGCAAAGCAGAGTGAATGCCAATTTGAAGAAAAATGAAATTGATCATGAGTTTCTGTGATACAAGTAAGAGCTCTAAATCTAAAGTGTCATATTATTCATTTAATGATTAGTCATATCTTAAATTTATTATCTATCTTAAACTCAGTGAATTATTTGGTTGGTAAGAACTCAGCAATAAACCATAGCAATCTGTTCACATCTCCATTACACCCCTTTTCATTGTTTGTAAATACCTTATGGCCTGTCTTTCCAATCCACTAGAGAATGAGCATTTTGGAATAGAGGACTATAATTTTGCTATTATGCCCTCTAAACCTACCATAATGCCTCATGCAAAAATGTTGAGTGGGTTAACTTATACATAAAAAAAATATTTAAAATATAGAGGACATTTCTATGTAATCTCCTTAAAATTGAAGATATATTCCCTCTCAGTAGAATTCTCTCTGCTTTTTCAATAAAAGCTATTAACAATCTACATTATTGCTTAATTAAATTATCTGCAGACATTTAAATTGTTTTATGTGTGTAATGTATGAGAACTAGAGCGAGCTCTTTATTTCTCTGAATTAAGAAAAAAATCTTTCAGTCTTTCTTATATTGGTTTAACAATCTCAAGCAAGTCTTTTATTTCTTATTTTTTTCTGAACAATTTTGGTCTACTTACAATGTTTTTTACTGATAATTTCTAGCCAAGCAGGTTATAAATTTTTTTCCCGCAGGAGTTAGCTAAAAGCAAAATCAATATTCTAGGTGAGTATTAACCATGTGTGTATCTTATCAATATATGAATGCTTTGCGTCATCATTGCTCATTGAAGATTTTCACAAGTTTATTGAATAGTAAACCTGGATCTGTAAAGAAATAGAAATTGTAAGGCTAGAAGAAAAATGAGATAGATTGCTTCAAAAGACAGAAAGAAGAGTAATGGCAAGTTATTCAATAAGACTTTAAGAGGGAGGATACAGGAAAAGAAGAAATAGAAAAAGCTATATGAAACACAAAAATATATGTTTTTAAAATAATTTTTAAATAAATAAAACCAAACTGCTCATATTGCATCATTTTAAATTTTTAAAAACTGTGAAGTTCCCATGCGTATTCAAAAACTAAACAAGTCCTCTACACTGTAATGAAAGTGCAGACCACTTTGAAACCAAAATCTGCTTCATGTCTTCCTGTATAGTATAAGCTATCCCTAGAAGCTGCAAATTCCTTTCTTAAATAAATTATGCATTCTTTGCAAATGTATTATTAGGACACCTATTAAGGGAAGCAAACCGTATAAAACATATAGCAAGCTGTTTAATACATAGTAATTTGTTCAATAACTAGTATTCATTACAATAAGAAGTGCATTTTAACTACACTGCATAATTAACCATTACACAAAGGAAAATTCTGATCAATTACCATTTAAGAATGATATATTGTCTTTTCTTTTCAAATGTTTCATACAAACAATGTAATCTGAAAATGGGGATAACTGCCAGATTTTTTAGATATACATAAAATGCTATTACCACAACGAAGGTTCCCTCTTCCTCAAAAGCTTCCTAGTGCTCCTTTTAATCTTTCCCTCTGCCTTTCCCTTAATCCCCTTACTATCTAAAGTCGAACAATGATCTGCCTCCCGTCATTATAAATTGTCTGCATTTTCTAGAAATTTTTATGAATGAAATCATATAGCATGCACTCATTTTTGTATGCTTTTTGTTGCCTCTATTTTTCTGTTCCCACGTTTCCCGTTTTCTATATTATGTAGAATATAGTATTTTTCGTGACTCTTTTTTTGTATGTATTAGCTATCAGTTTTTGCTTGTTATTTTAGTGATTACAATAAGTTTTATAATTACATATTTAACATAAGTGTTTGCCTTCAACTGATATCATATCTCTTCATGTATGATAAAAGGCTTGCCATAATGTATTCGGTTGGTGCAAAAGTAATTGGGGTTTTTGCCATTGAAAATAGTGGCAAAACCCCAACTTCTTTTGCATCAATCTACTTCCTCCCAGGGCTTTCTTCCTGGCCCTCCTGCTATTGCTGAAAAACATTTTACTTCTTCTTTTGCTATAATCATCATGCTTCATTGTTATATTGTTTTTATTTAAACTATGATGTCAATTATTGAAAAATTATTTTTCAAAGATGTTTTAATCTTTAGTAATGTTTATTTCTTCTCATGTTTCTTAATTTTTATGTACTTAGTGCTAAAGGCATATTTTGGTATTAATAATTAAATAATCCTTGGGTAAAAGAGGAATATATTTAGGTGATATGAACCTGAATGCTATATTTGTTGAATTTAGATAAGTTTTGCCTACTAAAAAACAAGGTAAATAAAAACAAGAAAAAGCAAAATAAGAGTGGCTCACACACTTAAATAATCCTGTTTTCCTGTTAGTGTTAGCTAGTGCATTATAATGCTAGGTAATGCATTATAATGTTAGTGTTCTGCATTACCTAGTCGGAGAAAAGTTCTACTTTTAGTTCTTTATAAGGAATCTCCACGCTGTTTTCCATGCCACCTTGGTTGCACTTGATAGTGTCTTTTTACATTTTGTCATTTTGGTTGTTGTGCGATGACATTCTTTTGCATTTAATTTGTCTTTATCTGACAACTGCTGAGACTGAGTATATTTTCATTTGCTTCAATAAGCAAATTTGGATATCTTCTTTTCTAAAGTGCTGGTTTAAACTTTTGCCCTCCTTTTCCTCCTTTTTCTTAGGATTGTAAATTTGTTAGGCAGGATTCTTCAGGAGAACAGAATGTGTGTGTGCACGTGCGTGCGCACACACACACACATATATATAGTAGGAGATTTATGTTAAGGAACTGGCTCAGGTGATTGTGAGGACTGATGAATCTGAAATATGTAGGACAGGCTGGCAAGCTGGAAACTTATGCAGGATTTATATACAACAATTTCTAGGCAGAATTCATTCTTTTCTAGGAAACCTTAGTTTACACTCTGAAGGCCTTTAACTGATTACATGAGGCCCACTCATATTGCCAAAGGTTATCTCCTTTCCTTAAAATCAACTAATTGTACAATTCACCACTGTTATCTGTAGTTCTGCAGGTGTCCACTGTTAAGTAGTGGCTGCATATCATGCAGAAGCATCTGGAAACCAGGTTTGTGTTTTCCTTTCCTCGGTAAACTAATCGTAGAGAACTCCCAATGGTGGTATAGGTACAGGCTGAGAGAAAGAAGGTAATATAGCAAGACTAGGGGCTATGGGCATTTGGGCCACTTCCTTAGGTAACTTATTTGTGCCTTCAGGGGCTGTTGGAGCCTGATCTTGTATATACTACTTTGATTCAATGATGGTGTGCTTCTGTTCGTGCCGAATTGTACATCTTCGTGAGTAAAACAATACTTAGTTCATAACAGGCAACTTGCATGGTAACTTGGTATTCCTTGATTAACCATTCAGAATCTCTACTATAAAAACTTCTTAGATAGTTCTGTCCAGAGAAATATGCTTCTTCAGACAAAATGTATTATATAATTGCAGGGGCTGAAAAGTCTGAAATTTATAGGGCAGTTTGGCGGATGAAAAACTCAGGCAAAAAATGATTCTGTAGTGTTGAGGCAGAATTTTGTTTTCAGAACAAACTCAGTTTTTACTTTTTTTTTCTTTTTACATTGTTTCACTTAGAATCACAGTTTATTTACTTATTTTTTATAGGTTATTGGGGTACAGGTGGTGTGTGGTTACATGAGTTTTTTAGTGGTGATTTGCGAGACTTTGGTGCACCCATCACCCGAGCAGTATACACTGCACCATATTTGTAGTCTTTTATCTCTCATCCACCTCGCACCCTATCCCACAAGTCCCCGAAGTCTATTGTATGATTCTTATGCCTTTGTGTCCTCATATCTTAGCAGCCACATATCAGTGAGAACATACAATGTTTGATTTAGGTTGCTGTGAATGCTGTTAATGTGTGTGTGTGTGTGTGTGTGCGCGTGTGTGTATATATATATATATATATTACATACATACCACATTTTATTTAACAACTCGTTGATTGATGGGCATTTGGATTGGTTCTTTGATTTTGCAATTGTGAATTGTGCTGCTATAAACATGCATGTCTAAGTATCTTTTTTGAATAATGACTTATATTCCTTTGGGTAGATACCGAGTAGTGGGATTGCTGGATCAAATGGTAGTTCTACTTTTCATTCTTTAAGGAATCTCTACACTGTTTTCCATAGTGGTTGTACTGGTTTACATTCCCACCAGCAGTGTTGAAGTGCTTCCTGATCACTGCATCCATGCCAACATTTACTGTTTTTTTTTTTTTTAATTTTTTGATTATGGCCATTCTTGCAGGAGTAAGGTGGTATTGCACTGTGGTTTCAATTTACATTTCTCTGATCATTAGTGATGTTGAGCATTTTTTAATGTTTGCTGGTCATTTGTACGTCTTCTTTTGAGAGTTGTCTATTCATGTTCTTAGCACACTTTTTGATGGGGTTATTTGTTTTTTTCTTGTTTATTTGCTTGAGTTCATTGTAGATTGTGGATATTAGTCTTTTGTCAGATGTGTAGATTGTGAAGATTTTCTCCCACTCTGTGGGTTGTATGTTTACTTTGCTGACTGTTCCTTTTGCCATGCAAAAGCGTGTTAGTTTAATAAAGTCCTAGCTATTTATCTTTGTTTTTACTGCATTTGCTTTTCAGTTCTTTGTCGTGAAATCCTTGCCTAAGCCAATGTCTACAAAGGTTTTTCCGATGTTATCCTCTAGATTTTTTAAGTTTCAGGTCTTTGATTTAAGTACTTAATCCATCTTGAGTTGATTTTTGTTTAATGTGAGACATGAGGATCCAGTTTCATCCTTCTACATGTGGCTAGCCAATTATCCTAGGATCACTTGTAGAGAAAGTTGTCCTTCCCTACTTTATGATTTTGTTTGTTTTGTCGAAAATCAGGTGGCTATAAGTATTTGGGTTTATTGCTGGGTTCTCTATTCTGTTCCTTTGGTCTACGTGCATATTTTTATACCAGTACCATGCTGTTTTGGTGACTACGGACTTATAGTTTGAAATCAGATAATGTGATGCCTCCAGATTTGTTCTTTTTGCTTAGTCTTTCTTTGGCTATGTGGGCTCTTTTCTGGTTCCATATGAATTTTATAATTTTGTTTTAATTCTGTGAAGAATGATAGTGGTATTTTGATAGGAATTGCATTGAATTTGTAGATTGCTTCTGGCAGTATGGTCATTTTCACAGTATTGATTCAATATTGATTGAAACACATCCATGAGCATGGGATGTGTTTCCATTTTTTTGTGTCATCTATTATTTATTTCAGCAGCGTTTTGTAGTTTTCCTTGTAGAGGTCTTTCTCCTCCTTGGTAAGGTATATTCCGAAGTATTTTATTTTATTTTATTTTTGCAACTATTGTAAAAGGGATTGAGTTCTTTATCTTATTCTCCACTTGGTTGCTGTTGGTGTATAGAAGCGCTACTAATTTATGTACATTAACTTTGTATCCAGGAAATTTGCTGAATTCTTTTATGAGTTCTAGGAGCTTTCTGGAGGAGTCTTTAGGGTTTTCGAGGTTAAATGATCATATCATCAGCAAACAGTGGCGGTTTGACTTTTTCTTTACTGACTTGGATACTCTTTATCTCTTTCTCTTGTCTGATTGCTCTAGGACTTCCAGTACTATGTAGAAGAGGAGTGGTGGGAGTGGGAAACCTTGTCTTTTTCCAGTTCTCAGAGGGAATACTTTCAACTTTTCCCCATTCAATATTATGTTGGCTGTGGGTTTGTCTTAGATGGCTTTTATTACATTGAAGTATGTCCCTTGTATGCCAATTTTGCTGAGAGTTTTAATCATAAAGGGATTCTAGATTTTGTTGAATGCTTTTTCCGCATCTATTGAGATCATCATGTGATTTTTGTTTTAAATTCTTGGTTATGTCATGCATCACATTTATTAACCTGTGTATGTTAAACCATCCCTACATCCCTGGTATGAAGCTCACTTGATCATGGTGGATTATCTTTTTGATATGTTGTTGGATTCAGTTACCTAGTATTTTGTCAATAATTTTAGCATCTGTGTTCATCAGGGATACCGATCTATAGTGTTCTTTCTTGTTATGTCTTTTCCTAGTTTGGGTATTAGTGTGATGCTGGCTTCACAGAATAAATTAGGGAGGGTTCCCTCTTTCTCTGTCTTGTGGAATAGTGTCAATAGGATTGGTACTAATTCTTCTTTAAGTGTGCGGTAGAATTCTGCTGTGAATCTGTCTGGTCCTGGACTTCTTTTTGTTGGTAATTTTTAAATTACCATTTAAATCTCTCTATTTGTTTTTGGTCTGTTTAGAGTATCTAATTCTTCCTGATTTAAGCTAGGAGGGTTGTATCTTTCCAGGAAATTAACTATCTCTTTAAGGTTTTCTAGTTTATGTGTGTGAAGGTGTTCATAGTAGCCTTGAATCGTCTTTTGTATGTCTATGGTGTCAATTGTAATATCTCTCATTTCATTTATTATTCAGTTGATTTGGATTTTCTCTCTTCTTTTCTTGGTTAATCTTGCTAATGGTCTATCAGTGTTATTTATCACGCCATTCTCCTGCCTCAGCCTCCCACGTAGCTGGGACTACAGGCGCCCGTCACCTCGCCCAGCTAATTTTTTGTATTTTTAGTAGAGACAGGGTTTCACCGTGTTAGCCAGGATAGTCTCGATCTCCTGAACTCGTGATCCGCCCGCCTCGGCCTCCCAAAGTGCTGTGATTACAGGCGTGAGCCACTGCGCCCGGCCCAAAAAAATTTTTTTTAAATTTAAAATCTAAATTTCTAAACTGTATAAATTAACTTCTAATTCACTCAGGTAAAGTAAGAATACTAACTTTAATAATTAAATGTTAAATAATATATGTAAATATGCTTACATACTTATATATACACGTATACATGAATATATACCTATACATACACATTAAAATTTTATACATGATGTATTAGCATATGTGTCTACATATGAAAATATACATGTGCATACATAGTTATATATACCTGTTTACATATACATATATGTGCATTTCATTTAAATATTGAATTTTTTAAATATGCCATTTAAAATTTGTATGGATTGAATTGTCAGTAGGAATTTTATATTAATACTAATGATAACCTCTTTTTTCTAGAATTTAGAAGAGACTCTGAAAAACCTCTTAATTTTTTATAACAGTGGCATAAAACTTAGCAGCAAACACCGGACAATCATGGTTACTGCAGTATCTCTGAAAAGTACAGAGTTTGGCAAACAGTACATTTAGATATAGAATTTTGGTTTGGTTTGTTTTCATCAGATTGTTCTAATTTCTGAAACCCCATTGACATCTAGTACCCTAACCAATTGCAGCCATTTTTTTTTTTTTGAAGGTGTAAAGTGTCAATGTCAATGTCTCTCTGGCTTAGATAACCTTACATCTTCTACTTGTGTCTATTGACTAAGACCAGATAATAGGTGTTGTTGGTGGGGGTAAATCTAAGTTATTTACTATAAGATCCAGAGCAATTCTCAGGAGTACTATGTTGAGGCACCTAGAAAATTACTTCACATATGCTAGAGAGGCCAATACCATTTATAGCAGAGAAATAACTTCGTTAATTCAAGAATTCCACATTAAGGCTACTTAGGGATTTAATGTCTTAAGTCCTAAAATTTTCTTGTAAGACTGACTCATGGAAGGAGTAAGTGAAAGAGATTAATATACAAAACAAATAAAACTGCATCAGTGGCCTGGGGACATATGTTTTAAGAAAATTATTACCATGTAATTATTACCATGAGAATAACATGGAATTATTACAAGTAGAATTAAAATTTCAGGCATAGTAGTGTTTGCATCAGGTGATTAACAGGTATTACCAATAATTGATCTATGCTGCAACCATGAAAAATTATTTGAAATCTCACTATTAAATAGCTATTGGTAAACTAATAATTAATAATCAAGTAATAATAACTAAAAAGATGCAGGGACATACTTAAGAAGCTAATTTGAGGTAGTTATGGTCCCATCTATTAAAAGAGGCCAGGTTTTTCCAATCCTTCCTTACCCAGCAAGCAAGTCAGATAACATAGTTTAAATCAAATCTTCTCAGAGCTAATTAATATTTTAGACTGGAAACTGAGTCATCCAGTTTGCATCCCCTATGGCAACCGGACACAATGCTATCACTTTGCAAACCTGTGTCAACATCCCTCAAATTTTTTTAAACATCAGGGATCCAGGAAATCTCTGTGCTGTAGAAGGACAATGAGGGGACACAGACAACAGTAGCCATATTTGCCAATAACTGAAGATCAAGATGAGGAAGGAAGACAGAGTGATAAACTGCTAACAATGCTGTATTCATTCCCCTGAATATGATTTTTCCTTATCTTCCGCCTAATAACATCTTGAGGGAACTCCAACAAAAACATGCATATGCACAGTAGAAGAAAATTGTAGATGTACTGTTAACATGTGTTTCCTTTGGCAAAGGTAAGTGGAGGAGAAGTACTATAAAATTGAACTTTGTGTTTGTTTGTTTATTTTTAGACAGTTTCTCTCTTGTCACTCAGGCTGGAGTGCAGTGGCACAATCTTGGCTCACTGCAACCCCCGCCCCTCAGGTTCAAGCGATTCTTCTGCCTCAGCCTCTTGAGCAGCTGGGATTACAAGTGCCTGCCACCGTGCCCGGCTAATTTTTTTATTTTTAGTAGAGACTGGGTTTCTCCATATTGGCCAGGCTTGTCTCGAGCTCTTGGAGCTCTTGACCTCAGGTGATCTGCTCGCCTGGGCATCCCAAAGTGCTGGGATTACAGGCGTAAGCCACTGCGCCCAGCCAAAATAAACTCTTAAGAGACACAGTTAAAGATTGTATTATTGTATAAATTCCCTTTCATTCCCCCCACCTCCAAGAAAAGACAAACAGTAAAGCTGATGGGATTAAGAAAGAAGAAGAAGAAGAAGAAGAAGAAGAAAAAAAAAACATTAACCTGAAATGCTACTCAGTTACCCAGTTTCATTGACATCCTGATTCTGGTATTTAACACTGTAGGGCAATATATAAAAGACATAAAAAAGATGATATGTGTTGGTTTATTCTGTTTTAGGGTAATAATTACTGAAATTAAAAAATGCATGTTTAGAATATTAAGAATGCTTAATTATGTATCAGAATGAGTAAATTTCTTAACAACTAGTTTGGGAAATATCAGTAAAACTATATTTACTAGTTTGTGATTAAATCATAAAGGCTTAAATTTTTGAGAAAATTAGAAATATAATTCATTTAAGTGGTTTGAATTTCCATCCTCCTTTCCTTCTCTCGATTATTTCTTTTCTTTCCCAGAAACCACTACTCTCAATAAATTTTACATAGACTTACAATTAAAGAATAGTCAAGAGCATCTTGGTTTGAAATGGACAAGGTAGAGGGTAGTAGATTGCTACCCTTTTCACAATCCTTTTTCTTCTCTACCAGTACCTTCTGACTGTGAGTAACAAGTTATAACTTCAGAGGAGTGGGAAGGAAAGAAATTTTGAACTAGAAATCTAGTTAAAACTGTTTTTCATTGCACATAAGGGAAATGAGGCAAAGAAGACTAACTGTCTTTCTTTGGGCTATAGATATTAGATTTAAGTTGAACTACACTCAGGTTATTAAAAGATTGATTGCGATCGTTTTCTTAAAACTTTCTGCAGTGAAAGTCTGAAGTGAAAATGATGTATTAGTAGTAATAACAGTGTGCTGAACAATATAGTGTAGATTTATGCTTTTCAGTATATTGAATATGCTTTTAGCCTTCACCTTAAAGTCAAATCAATTTAAATTTTATAATGGGTGGAGTACAATTATCAACATTTTCCTCCTATCTCCTGCTTTTTAATATGACTGACATAATGATTTGAAATGATATTCATTCAATCTGTATTCTTGTGACCTCTAGAGTTTTGTTGGAAGCAAGGCAGCAATGAAGCAACTGGCTTCAATTATCAACATGCACCAATCTGTATAAAAAAAATTGAAGTAGTGATGGAAAAAGAACATAGAATACATTATCTAATGCAAGTTAGCTAATTACACCATTATTTGAACTTCTTTTTAGCCAGTCATCTAGATAATTTTAAAAACTTTTAATGAAAACATTTCTCCAAGTGGCACTAACAAATCTTATTAATTAATTTAACATGTGCTATTTTAAGTGCTTTTAACTTATACATTATATCAACCAATATGTATTGTCATTCACTTTTTGTTAAAAGATCAAAAACCAGTTTATAGCAGTTACGTATTTATCTTACCAACTCTCATTAAGGGCTATTTTGTTCAACAAGATGTAAAGATGTATTAGGCCTTTGTTAATACACTGAAAAGGAGTGCCTAATGTAAGAAGGGAAAAAAGGATCAGTACCAAACTAGTTATAATACCAGGGAGACCATGAGAAATGCTTTAAGGGAAGGGTGAATTAAGCCTATATATTTAATATCTAATAGTAGAGGCTAACTAGTTCATGATGAACTAAGTAATTTGGATAACATTCAGCTATGTATATTTTGAAATCAATCTATAGCTAATCATCTTTATAAAATAAACTGATATTCCACTACTTTTTAATTTTTAGAACAATTAATTGGGTGATTATTGAATGGAATTTCAAAACATGGAAAATTCAAGTTATATATTTAAATAAATAGTTTTATAACACATTGATAACATGTTTGAATTTAATATAGTATAAAGATTCATGCACACAAAGTGTAGATGACACAAAACTAAATATGTAAATAAGTTAAAATTCCTAGCTTATACTTTCTGGCATTAGGGAACTAGTTAGAATCACAACTATGTAGATTTCATACTGAATCATACATTTATCTGTTACTTTTCTCATTAAAGGATCTCTTCAGCCCAAGTAGGACACTATTTTCCAGAGTACAAATCCGTATTTACTATTTAAAAGTTTCATTATATGAAGGTCTACTGTAGTCATAAAATGTATATTTAATAATTTTGCTACTATATATTGAGTATACTATGTCTGTTTTCTTTAACATATTTTGCCTTTTATCATAGTAGATATACTATTAAATATGAATGTTATTATTGATGATTTAATATTTGTTATTGAAATATTAAATAGAACTTATATCTTCTTAACTTCATAAGTATCATCCAAGTTGCTTTAACACATGTAAATTAAAATCTTAATAATGTGACTAGCATAGTGTGACTATAAAATACTGTAACAGAGATCAAGCTGGTAAAAGAAAGAAAATATAATGAAATATTAAAATTAGGAACCACAAATGATGATTAATATTTGAAAATATCATGTTGGTCTATGTAAAATATCACAGAAAATCTAATTTAAGCAAAGTACCAATAAAACAATTTTGCAAAGTGATTGAATATAAAATCAATGTAGGAATATTAATAGCCTTTTTACACACAAGAAATTTCTTATTAGGAATTATAGTAGAAAAATATTTTAGGCTTATAACAAAAAGTTCAAGGACCTTATAGAAAAAAACTTATTGCATATCAAGAAAGAAAAATTTGATAAATGGAGAAATATGTGATGTTCATTTCTGAGATGACTCAATATTATACAGATGTTAATTATCTACAGAATAATTTATATACTCAAACACATTCAATGAAAATTCCCAGAATTTTTGTGGCAAATGAAATTCTCACTACAGCAAAAATATCTTAAGAAGATACAAGAAAAATATTGATTCTACATATGAGTGATATTTGTCTTTCTGTGCTTGGCTTATTTTATTTAACATAATGTCCTCTACTGTTATTCAAATTGTCACAAAAGACAGAATTTTGTTCTTTCTTACGGATGAACAGCATTCCATTGTGTATATATGCCACAATTTTTTAATTCATTTATTTGTTGATGGACACAGTTGATTCATATCTTGACTATTGTGAATAGTGTGGCAATAAAGATATGAGTGCAGATATCTCCTTGCCATACTGACTTCATCATCTTTTGATATATAACTAATAATGAGACTGTTGGATCATATGGTTGATCTCATAGAAGTAGAGTTGAATACTGATTACCAGAGGCTGGGGAGAGTAGAAGAAATTAAATGTAGGGAAAGTTTAGTCGATGGATACAAAGTTACAGTTAGAAAAGAGGAGGAATGAGTCCTGATGTTCTATTGCTCACTAGAATGACTGTAGTCAGCAATAATGTATTGTACACTCCAAAAGAGCTAAAAGAAAGGATTTTGAATGTTCTTGCCACAGAGAAATCACAGTTGTTTGAGGAGGTGGTTATGCTAATGTCCTAATTTGATCATTACACAATGTATATATGTATTGGAACATCACACTGCACTTCATAAGTAGGCACAATTGTTATGCGTAAAATTAAAACAAAATAAAAATGTAAAAACATTGAAAACTCTGAATAATGAGACATGTATAAGAATGTTCTCTGAAAATGTTAACAGGAGAAACATGACAGAGAGGTCAGAAGTCTATGAATAGGAAATAATTTATAAACAATAATATACCCTGTGATGACTAATATATCAGTAAGAATAAACCTGTATATATGTTGACATCAAAACTCTCATGTCTAGTAAAAAATGATATTCTATTATTCCATGTAAGCAAAATCCAAAACCATAGTTTTGAAAAGACATTTTTATATATGAAAAATTTAAACTATAACATTAGTAATTGCCTCTGGAAATAGTAGGAAATAGAGTTGTTGAAGTGAAAAGACAGAACTTTAAATTGTATCTATACTTTACTAAATACATATTTATATTTGGTGAGTACTAATGAATTATTGTACATAAAAATATATACAATATTAAATATATTTGACATGTTATTCTTTGAAATGTTTAACTTTTCAGTTTTTTAGCATAAAACTGTTTATTTGCAAAATACAATAATAAAGCTTAAAAAGTTAAACTGAAGATTAAAAGGCTATTTATGATAATGTTACAAATAGAAAAGTCCTGACAAGTATTTTCCTATACTTATTATATGTAATATTCAATCTTGTTTTCCTGAAGCATATGTTTTGATGTTCTTGATGTTGCAACATTTTTCATTACCACTTTATCTAGTTTAATATTTTTTTACAAAAAAGTCAGGTGAGCCTAATTAAAAATAAGAATTTAATATATGCTGTAAATATCTAGCACATTTGATCTTTTAATATATCTAGTTCATGTTTATATATAGCAGGTGTTCAATATTTTTAATTGTTTAAATGTTATCACATGGTATTGTTTAAGATATCTTTGCAAAATTTTAAAAGCTCATATGAATGTAAGACCATTATTATTAATAACACTAATGACTGTAATTCTAACAACTGGGAAATAAGGGCAACTTTCCCCAGTGAGCAAGAACTAATAATATATCGTGCGCTGTTGGGATCTTGGAGTGGGCCTAATAAATGGTACTCACATTCTCCGTTAGGTACTGAACCCAGAGAAAAATAATGTTGGGTATAAACTTCAAATACATAGCCTCAATCTACCTTTCGTAAGATACTATTGAAGTTTGAAGTAATATTTTACAGTCAGCGGCATTTGCACATCCTAATACCAAAACCTAGATTAGACAAACTCTCCCACGTTATCAGTTAGGATAGGCTAATTGCTGTTACAAGGAGGCCAAAAATATACAAGGTTCCAACACATAGTAAATTTATTTTCTGTTCATAAAGTTGGAGAGAAGCTGCACAGATTGGTGAGGCCATCTTATTCCAGTATAAAAATGGTATTATCTTCAACATTGAGATTCTAAATTGTCCTGGCCATCTTCTCCATGTCAGCCAGCATAAGAAAGAGCATATGAAAGTCTCTTTTTTGTTTTGTTTTCTATTGTTTATTGGGTTTGGGGGTTCTGAAATGTTGCATATCAATTTTATTCACCTCTCATTACAAAAAAATTATTCACACCATCATTCCTAATGGGAAAAAAAAAAGCTAGAATTTCAATGTATAGTGTGTGTGTGTGTGAGCGCGTGCGTGTGCAAAGGAAAATAAGAATACAGATATCGATGAGTATTTGAAAGTTTCCACCACAGCCACAAAGTGGTGGCAGTGCTATGTAGAGGTGGCCTTCCATGCAGGGTGGTTAACCCTAAAATATCAGAGCAGAAAAACCCTTTCTGTAGACAGATTTACTTACAAAATAAAGGAGAAAGGAAAAATTGAAAGACTGAAAGTTTCATACTCAGCAATCAGAATAATAGTAGGTGGAGAGAGATCTGTTATTTCAATTAAGGACATTTCTGCCACTTAGAAGTGAAACTGCATTTGCAAAAATTGTGACAATGAGAGAAATCTGACATAGCTAACTCCATCTTGCTTCTAACCCCACAAGCTAACTGTCTTTGCTCGGGCCAAGCTAACTATGGGAGGAATTTAGTTTATAATTAAACTTAAAATCAAAGATAATAGTATTCCCTTCTTGAAACTAAACCCCTCCATGCTCGGGGACTCAAATGACCTTTGTAAAACTAATAAATTGTCCACTTGGTTAGAGTTATGGCTCAGGAGTCATGTAGGCAGAGACTTGCAAACTCCTCAGTTACTCCTATAGATAACATCATTATGGTAACCCTAAGAGTGGTCTTTGAGGTATTTTTCAGACCTTGAATTTTGATAGGCCAGCTGGTGCCACCAGGACAGGTAACCCATACTAAGAAATGGACTCAACTCATCCTGTGACCTCAGCCCAGGAATTGACTCAGCTCAAGAAGACAGCTTGGCTCTTTGTGATTTCATCCTCAATCCAACTAATCAGCAGTCCTCATTCCCTAACCCCTTGCTTGCCAAACTATCTTTGAAAACCCTTAGCCTCTGAATTCTCAGGAAAACAGATTTGAGAATTATCGTCTGTCCTCCTGTTTACCTGCTTTGCCATAATTAAACATTTTCTCTGCTGCAACATTCCTACCATTTCATCGTATTGGCTTTTTTTGTGCAGCAAGCAAGAAGAACCAATTGGGCAATAAGAGAAGTAAACATTAGCAGTGTTTCAGAAATACCCTTCCCACTTTAAAAATTGCTTAAAGTTTCCTCTTCCATATTAAAAATGTATATTTTATAAATTATTAAAAACCATGAAGGAAAAGTAAATAACCTTATCCTTAAATTAAGTGTGTTAAAGATACATTTATTTTAAGCATTGGTAAGTAAAATATTATGTAGAGAAAATTATGCAGATGAGAAAATTATTTTTAAAGAGTAGAAGTTCCCCCCACTGGTAGTAGAAAGGAAATACAATTATTTTGCCTATTTTAGTGGTCAATATTCCTTCATAAATATATAAATATATTGTTCTTATTTATGCATTTTCAGCCACATATAAATTCACCTGGTTATTAAAAATTATTTTGGTTGCTAGTACTAGTCAATCTAGAGTTTTTTTTATAAAAAGCAATAGGTTTACTTTTCTCAAGCAAATAAAGCAGACTACTTATAAGCCATCAAGGGCTACTTTAGGGCTTCAGTGACAATCTCAGGGTTTAGATGTTTTCCATTTTTCAGCTCTCGTTATCTTTAGGATTTTGGCCATTACCACACTGTTGTCTTCAAATCATTGTAAAATCACTGCTGTAACCAGTCAACATGTTCATATTTCAGAGATTAAGACTGTGGGAAGTAGGGGAAAGGGAACCAAAGCCTAAAAGGCTTTCTCCAATAAAGTCTTTACTTTCGTTTTGGAGAAATCACAACCTTCCAGTAGAATAATGTATAAACTATTTTCCTGCAATAGTATTATAGAGTCAACCACTCTATAGCTAGTCATGTTGAAACCTAGCGCACTCTAGAACTCAGAACCTGTCTCCCAAGGGAGACACAGAACCTCTGTGTGCCCAGGGAAAATATACATGGTGTTATTGTCTATAGTAGCAAATTAGAAAGATAGGGAAAGAGAGAGAGGAAAGGAGAAAGAAAGAACTAAAGAGAGGGAGGGAGAAAGGAAGGAAGGACCATGACATTTACACTAGTAAAGGTAATAGCTAATTTGATTTTGGTGTAAGTATAAAAAATACAATATAACAGTTAAGTGGAAAATGAGATAGATTGGAGATATAATCAGTGGTATGCTAGTCAATCAACTCTTCAACTTAAAAAGTTTTACCTTATAATGTTTGCCAATTAGCATGGTATAAATACTTCCACTGTAGCTCATTTCAAGCTACCAGTAGAAAAATGAGGTTTTCCAAGCCAATACTAGCCAGCTCCAGCCCATCATTAAAATACTGTTCAAGAAATAAATTGTGAGTGTATTTGGACAACAATCATAATAATTCAAGTAGAGCTTCGTAACACTTTATATTCTGAATAGATATGCATATATTGGGAAGAGATCCACAAAATTCCTTATAATTGGCTTTTTAGGATAGGATTAAGTGAAAGTACTTTAAAATAATGATTAAAGATCACTTCAAGTGTATTTGTATTATACTTTATTTTAAAGTTATTTCAAGGAAACAGATAATGGTTAAAAATCATTAACTGGTTGACAAGGTTGGTGGTTTCTGTTTATTGTCTTCCTTTTCTTCTGTAATTCTGAAATTTCCTCTAAATAAGTTTATGAGAAAAGAAATAACTACTCGAGCAATCTGAAACACAAGATATAGGTGTCATAGCAGCACAGGCATATGTGAAATCACCATAGTGGTAGAAAGTGGTGAAAAATTCAAATGAGTACTTGGCTTTCACAAACTTAGATATCTACTCTGGAAAATCAAGAGCTATAAATGAGAAAAGATTTGATGAGTGTTCAATGAATAAATAGTTCTTTAAAAATGGAAAGTCTTTATCTAGTTTTTGAAGTGACCTTCAACAAATTCCAGAGAATGGGAAAATATTGTAAGGTTGAAGTGATTCAAGTAGTTTTTGTACTTGGAAAAATTGTGGCAGAATTTCAGAAGTGTAGGTAGGAGTTAATATAGTTGCTTTAGAGTGACCATAAATTTCTCCACAAAACTACAAAAATTTTGAGGAAAGACATGGCGTTATTATTAATTATGCCTAGACAAAAGTTATAAACCAGGCTTGATGGTAAATAGAGGTATGGCTAATAATTTACACAGGACATATTATGTGGATTAGAAAAAAGGTATAGAATTGAGATCACAATGATATAATCAGCAATTTAGGTATGATGAATGGTTGGGTCAAAATTGTCTAAAAGACAATTGAGTAGAAAGGGCATATAAATAGGAAAAATAGATTTAAACAATTGCTTACTGGATGGTATTAGGAAGAAAATATGCTGAAAGAACAAGACATTGAAATTTATTATAACATAAGGAACAGAAAATAAGCATTTGCAGTTTTCACTAGAGTATTGTACTGAGGAAATTTTCCTCAGTACATCTTAAGCAAGCTTGCAAAAATGTGAATATAAATAATTTGACAAAGGTAAAAGTTTAAACATCTCTTATTTATATTTTTGACCTGTTTTACAAAAAGCTTCACGAAGTGTATCTGTATTAATATTACAAACTGCTTTTGGAATATTTTTGTTCGTGGTTTAATTCAGAAGATGATCATAGCAGTGTTTCCTACATGTAGACAGTTACTGCTTTCTTTGATATTTAAAATTTTCTAAAGGGAGGAACATCATTATCTCTGACTTTGAGTTAAAAAATGTGTGACTGTTCTTTTGTTAAGGTGTTTATTGGTGAATTGAGTCTATTAAATTGTAAAACCATCCAATTTTTTTGTTCCTGTGGTTGTTTGCTCCAGAGCAAATGTGAGAGAAATCAGCATTTTAGGCAGCAATTTTTCTTTTCTTTGTAATTGTACAAGGCAAAAATATTCACTTCTATTATTCAAAGTTATACTCTTTCTTCAAACACTCCTGAGAGTTTTTAAATCATGGAAAGCTATTCAACTCACTTCCCACTCTTTTGGAAAATTAAATTCACATGAAGGACAATTCTAGTTTATTCTGCTGATACAAATATCCCAGTGAATTTCTTTGCATTTAAGTGAATCGTCTTTATGAAGTCATCTTAAACCAGGAAAAAAATTAAAGTCAGAATAATACTTTCAATTATAGTCATCTCCTCTATAAAAATAAGAAATAATCTGTGAGACATGTGCAATGGGCACTTTTAATCATTTAGAACTTTCAAAAATGGATAAAATAATGTATACTTGTTAATCATTGTAAGACGTGTTTGTATCATAAATACATATACACAAAATTCAGCATAAATGTGAAGAGCTAAATTGTACTGGTGAAAAAATACAATGACAAAACAATAGGTATAATTTTTAGAACAGATGATATATTATAGTCTTTAAAGTGACATAAATTGCCATATCAATTCTACCTCCCACACTCAGAATTCAGGGACAATTACAATCAAGCCAGTCCTGATGATCTGGTATTATGTAAGACTTACAATTGCATTTTACAACTTATTTCAGCCTTTTTTTTTTTTTGCAAGATTCATAACAAATAAAAGATTTCTATCTTATTGCAACTCTTTCTTCTTTTTTCTTCGAGACAGTGTCTCCCTCTGTCATCCAGGCTGGATTGCAGTGGTGCATCGTGGCTCACTGCAACTTCTGCCTCCCACCTTCGGCTCATGATCCTCCCACCTCAGCCTCCTAAGTAGCTGGGACTGCAGGCACAAGCCACCATGCCCAGCTTATTTTTGTACCTTTTGTAGAGATGAGTTTTTGCCATGTTAGCTAGGCTGGTCTTGAATTCCTGAACTTAAGCAATCTGCCCACCATGGCCTCCGACACTGCTGAGATTTCAGGCATGAGCCAACGTGCCCGGCCCAGTTCTTCCCTTTCAACATAAGCTGTTATGTGCTAATATTGTGAGGCTTATAGAAATATGACTCCCATAATTAAAACCACTAAAACCTTTCAATCTCTTATTTGTCTTCATGATTAATAATTTTGGAGCCTTTAAATCCCTTCATACTTCATATTCTTTAATCTATCAAGTAATTTAGACACTGTTGTTGGAGTCTACAAGCTGTCATGTTTCCATGTGTAATTGTTAATTTTATGTGTCAACTTGGCTAAAAGATTACCAGATAGCTGGTAAAACATTATGTCTGGGTTTGTCTGTGAGGCTGTTTGTGAAAGAGGTTAGGATTTGAATCAATGGACTAAGTAAAGATCACCCTCACCAATGGGGACGGGCATCATCAAATCCTTTGAGGGCCCATATGGAACATAAAGATGAAGGGAGATTGAATTTTCTCTCCCTATTTAAGCTGAGACATCCATCTTCTCCTGCCCTACGTTATCCTTGCTCCTGTGCTCTAACCTTGAGACTTTGACTGGGACTTGCAACACTGGCTTCATGGTTCTCAGGCCTTCAGGTTTGCACTGAAACTACATCACTGGTTTCCTTGGGCCTCCAGCTTGCAGACTCAAATTATAGGGGGACTTATTTGCTTTCTTAATCATGTGAGCCAAGCCTTCATAATATCTCTCTCTCTATGTATCAATAATTATCCTATTGGTTCTGTTTGTCTAAAGAGCTTTGACTAATATATTACATGAAACACAAAATTGCAATTTTATATGAAACAGAAAAATATGTATTTATAATTCTCACCATAATGTTGTACCAAGGAGATTTTTCTCAGTGTCTCAAAGTGATATTGACCTTATTACTTTCTCATTTTTATGTGAATTTAATTGTCCCAAATTTAAGGCAGATGATATATTTTCTAATTTTATAGTACCTACTTATGTGTGTATATGTGTGTATATGTGTGAGTGTACATGTGTGTCTGTGTGTGTGTAATGAAAAATATTCATTCTCTGAGATTTTATGGGTGTTTCCCTCTACCACTTTTATCTGAATTTCCTCTTTAATTCGACTCTATTTTCCCTGCAACGCTAAGTTTTTGTTTGTTTGTTTGTTTGTTTGTTTTGAGATGGAGTCTCGCTCTGTCGCTCAGGCTGGAGTGCAGTGGCGCGATCTCAGCTCACTTCAAGCTCCGCCTCCCGGGTTCACGCCATTCTCCTGCCTCATCCTCCCGAGTAGCTGGGACCACAGGCGCCCGCCAGCATGCCCGGCTAATTTTTTTGTATTTTTAGTAGAGACGGGGTTTCACTGTGTTAGCCAGGATGGTGTCCATCTCCTGACCTCGTGATCCGCCTGCCTTGGCCTGCAATGCTGTTTTAATTCTAATTTCATGGGCTGCTTCTCTGTGTGGATCTCTCTCCTAAATAGAAACCTGGAGCCCTGAGAGTTTATAGAAGCTTGGCTATTGTAGCTCATTTCATTCTCACTGTGTTCCCATTAAACTCATTTCCTCTCAGATTAGATAAAATTCCTTTATTATGTTGATATCATATAGCACAATTTATGCTATTAAATGTCTGTGCATATGTCTAGTACTTATTATGAAGTATACAATACTAGTTTTTTAGGACTGTGAGTTTAGTAGATGCTTATCCCTTAAATCAAATTCCTGATATCTAGCCCAGTTGTGTAAAACTTGTTGTTTATTATATAGATTTCCTAATCCTAATATTCCATTCTGATAATAACCTACGTTCACATTTTCCACTGACATGCTTCACTTACCAATTGGAAAAGTCTGATATCTCCTGTAAATTCTTTGATGTTCCTTTTTTTTTTCCCATTACTCTGGGATGAAGATCACCTATTCAATATTTTTTCCTTCACATTCAATCACTTTCTCCACATTATCTCTGTGTTCTCTGCATTAAATATTTCCAGGTCACCATTATTGAAAATGAATTTTAATGTGAGATTTTAATAGACTCTGTATTTTTTGTCTCAGATTGTACATCTGTTGTGACTACATGTTTGCCACTTAAATTATACCTGTAATTGAGCTAAAATAACATCGCCATTTTATAGAAAAATGTGCATCTTCCTGAAAACTATGTCTACGTTTTTCTTCTTCGTTTTACTTGACATTTTCATAGTGTTGAACACTTAACCTATGCTGCTTGAATCTCCAGAGATTCTTTGGTTTTATGCATGCATAGAACTATACTTCTCAATATATGATTAATATTCTATAAGTTTTTATTGACTCTGAAAATGAATTTACTAACTTGTCTTTTTTCCATATATTCTGTATTCTCAACATATACCTTTTATGGTATATTTTATTCCCTATGTGACTCATTATCACCTCATAATCAACATCAATTCATCTAAATTCCTATAACTAATTTTTTTCTTTCTTATCAATTTCTCAAATTTCTCCCAAACCTTTTATTTTCTTTCTTATTTCTCTAAAAGATGTCATAAATGCCCCCAAATCTTACAGTTTTAGTTCAGTCCATCCTTACCTACTCTATTCTCAATAAGTATGAATTCTAGTCTCAGTATTAATTATTTAAATCATATTTATTCTTTATAGATATTTTGTAGTGTTGATACAGTAATGGTTTTAAGAGATATCCTGATCCCCCTCCCACATCTATGCCATCTCTTGCCATACAATATAACAGCTATATTTTGGCCAATATTGATTGCACAGCCATCCCTGGGGGTGGTTTAATACAAATTAAAACCATCAGTGTTTTCAGTTTTTGTTTGTTTGTTTTCGTGTAAGGTTTGTGAGAAAAGATATTCCCATTTACAGAGAAGTAAAAGTTAAAAATTCAATTTATTATTATTTTTAATTTTTTTATTTTACATTTTTCTGGGTATAGAGTAGGTGTATATATTTGTAGGGCACATGAGAAATTCTAAGACAATTATAAACTTATTGTGTACATTTATGTTGTCATAGTAGTGTAATCAATATTATATGAACACATATAAAATCTAATTTAAAACCTAAAGAGATATATAGCTATTCTATAATTAATTGCTGTTTGTAAAGCATGTAAAATAAAATTATATTTCAAAATATGCAAAATGTATAAATATTCAAGTTATTGTCCCTGCTAAGTTTTAATGTACTTGCTACTTTTTTTATTCTTTCACAAATAGAGCCTTCATGTTTTTCAGTAGAGTTCTATAATATATTGTAGTATTTTTCAAAGTTTGGCAAGGATTCTACGAGGCTCTAATGAATGATTTAGGTTAGATTTTTATGCAGGTCTCAATGTGTGTAGGAAAATCTGATATAAACAAAGGATTTAGTTTTTGCAGTCTACTGCAACTACCATATATGTACCACTTGAAAAATGCACCAAAAGGATCCTTCAGGCACATCTAGTTTGGTTTTACTTAGTTGATTTTACTAATAAGATAAATCATTTTTTACATTCAAAAGTGGCAGAAGCTGTACTTTTCCAGGAATGTAAAGTCTGCATTCCTGCTGTGAAGATTGTGGAAACTGATGCTAATATTTAGTCACATATATTAAGAATAAAAAGTATACTTGTTTGTTAAACACAGTTCCAAGAGACTAATACTTTTTCCTTGATTACATTTTGATTTTTAAATATTAATTTAAAATCATATAGTCTTAAGTTTCAATTAGAAATAGTGATTAACAAAATGCACTCAAAGACAAAAAGCAATTACTTAATAATCAGATGCAAATACTCATTGTCACTTATCTTTTTGGAGATCTACTAGAAGGTGTATAATAAATTTGTGAGTTCCCTGGAATTGTAGAAAGGATGTTGAACAATTATTATTGGGAACATTTATAAAGTTACCATCTATACCTTATTTTTTACTTCTCATATATAAGTGGTAGCTATCCATATTAACTTAGAGGAACTGGTGATTTAATTAGAATGATTACTGATTGTACTAAAAGAATGGAAATAGTTTGGCCTTAGTGATTGATTACTAGAAACAAGGCCTTGGAAAAAACAAACAACGACAAAACAAAACAAATTATTTTCATCTTCAATTATATTGTGGCTAATTTACTTCTTAATCAGTTGCACATTTCAACATGGCAGATGCCATGCTACCAACAACACTTAGGTTCAAACTGTTTATGTTTTGCTTTATTTTATTTATTTATTGTTTTTTGGATGGAGTTTCAGAGTTTTGCTCTTGTTGCCCAGGCTGGAGGGCAGTGGTGCAGTCTGGGCTCACTGTAACCTCTACCTCCCGGGTTCAAGCGATTCTCCTGCCTCAGCCCCCTGAGTAGCTGGGATTACAGGCATGCGCTACTAGGCCCGGCTATTTTTTTTTTTTTTTTAATTTTTTAGTAGAGACAGGGTTTCTCTACGTTGATCAGGCTGGTCGTGAACTCCCGACCTCAGGTGATCCGCCCGCCTCGGCCTCCCAAAGTCCTAGGATTACAGGCATGAGCCACCACACCTGGCCCTTTTTATGTTTTTATCACCAGAAAAGAGCTCCCCATTTTTTATAAGTTTAAATTTCTAAAAAACAATACAATTAGAGATGTCTTCCACTGTCCAGCCTTTGGCTTTTCAAATATATGTGTGCGCGCACACATACAGACACACACACATGGGTGTGTGCACACACATACTAACAGAAACATAAATATTTATCTTTCATTTTTAATTTGAAAAATACCACAGATAACCCAATTCAATAGTCCTGTATGCAATTCAAAACTATATCCGTGAAGGAATATCTGGTTTTTATATTAGTATTTTGATGTGCGGTCAATGCCCGTCAAACAGATCTGAAAATAAATTTCTCATGATTAGTAATGAAATAAATTGTATATTTTCACTCTGTCCATCATAATCAAATCATAAAATAAAAAGCAAAATAACTTAAGAAAGTTTGAATACTATGAGAAATGCATTTATAAAGATAATTCTTACATCTGGGGAGAAAGGTATTCTTTGCACTCTCATATTCTATCTCTAAATACTATTTTGTCTGAAGAACAAATTTATTTTTTCTGCATCAGGCAGGCTTTGTTGTCTTCTGGTTGGATTTGGTCAATGAGACCACCTGAGAGAGTAAGAGAAGATAGGTTGGCTAATATTATAAGAAACACGGATGGGGTGGATAATAGGCCCTTGATCCCCCATAAATCTGCAACAATGGATGATTTATCATGAGGTTCATGTGAAATAAATAGTTGGCAGTATATTAAGGTGCTGCAAACCTATATAAGCAGATAAAATTCTAGGTCTGTTGGGGAATCTGACTTGATTGACTATACATGTGTTTCATGCTTTCTTATCCCATTTCCAAAGCAAAAGCAGTTTATAGACCTTGGTCTCCTTTATGAGAAGATAAAAGATCCCTTTGAAGAAGAGCTATGCAATGTAGTCATATTGAATCTTTCTTCAATTCTTCCATGGTGCCACTTGCAGCTATTTATGTAATTTTTTTTTTCTTTTCCTCTAGGTAAATACCCAGTAGAGTGATTTCTGTGTCAAATGGTAGTCCTATTTTTAGTTATTTGAGATGTCTGTATATTGTTTTCCATAGAGGTTGGACTAATTTACATTCCCAAGAACAATGTATAAACAACCGATTTTCAATAAGTAAAAAAACAAAAATGGGGAAAAGGCACCTCCCTATTCAATAAATGGTAATTAGAAAATGAATACCTATATGACAAGGAATAAAACTGAACCCCTATCTCTCACCATATAAAAATTAACTCAGGATGGATTAAAGACCTAAATATAAGACCTGAAACTATAAAAATCCTAGAAGAAAATCTAGAATAAACCCTTCTGGACATCGACCTAAGCAAATAAGAACCCAAAAGCAAATGCAACAAAAAGAAGAATAGACAAATGGGACTTTATTATACCAAAAAGCTTCTGCACAGCAAAAGAAATCATCAAAAGACTAAGCAGACAATCTACAGAATGGGAAAAAATATTTGCAAATGATGCCTCTGACAAAGGACTAATATCCAGAATCTAAAAGGAACTCAAATAACAAGAAAAAAACAATAATCCCATTAAAAACTACACAAAGAACATGAACATTTCTCAAAAGAAATATACAAATGGCCAACCAACATCTGAAGAAATGCACAACATCTCTAATCATCAAAGAAATTCAAGTTAAAGCCACACTGAGATATCATCTTATACCAGTCAGAATAGCTATTATTGAAAAGTCAAAAAACAACAGATATGGGCCTTATAGTTACCTTAAGCTTTTTTTTTTTTTTTCAGTTGGAGTCTCATTCTGTTGCCCAGGCTGCCGTGCAGTGGTATGATCTTGGCTCACTGCAGTCTCCACCTCCTAGGTTCAAGCAATTCTCCTACCTCAGCTTCCTGAGTAATGGGGATTATAGGCACCCACCACCACGCTCACCTACTTTTTGTATTTTTGCTAGAGATGGGGCTTCACCATGTTGGCCAGGCTGGTCTCGAACTCCTGACCTCAAGTGATCCACCTGCCGCTGCCTCCCAAAATGCTGAGATTACAGGTGTGAGTCACCATACCTGGACTCTTTATTTTGATTCTTGTTCCAGTGACAGTGATTTTGAACCTAAGACTAAATGCAGTTATTTGTATTCTTCATGAAACATGTCCGGTAGACAGAGTAAAGGGTTCATTGCACTGGCTGGTTGATTGGTTTCAAATGTAAAGAGCAATTGCATTGCTTCCTCATAGGGTAAGAAGGACTGTGTCTGGATTTTATGGGGTTCATAACAGCACTTCTTAATATTTTCTTGCCCACTAATACTAGTCAATGGGAATCTGCAATATACCATTAAAGATCGAACTACTATAATCTTTAATCCTGGAATTAAGATTTAGGTCAGCTAAATTGAGATATGAGGTAGACTAAAGATCACTTCTAACTCCTTGTAACTTCTCCCTTGGAAGAATGAAGTAGAAACTTCTCTTCTCACAAATTGGCTGGATCTAATGACAACTTTGGTCACTAGAACGGAAAGGAGGTAAGGCTGTACTAGTTTAAAAGCTTAAACTCTAAGTATTTGGCAGCTCCACTTTTTGTCTCTTGGAACATTTACTCTGGAGGAAACCACCTTCAATAAGAAATCTGGCTACCTCAAGGGTGCCATTGTATCAAGAGTCCAAACAGCCCAGGCTTCTAATTATCCTTAGTGTTAGAAATTTAATTGTGTCCCACCCATATATGCTTAATTTCTAACATCAACTATCTCAGAATGCAAGCATTTTCTTTTGAAGTAGAGTAATTGCAGATGAAATTATTTCAATTGATATGAGGTCATATTGCACAAGGTGGGCTCTTAATCCAATATTACTGGCATCCTCATAAGAAAATAATATCATGTGAAGACACAGCAGAAAATAACCATGTGACAATGGGGGCAGAGGTTGGAGTAATGTATGTGTAAGGCAAGGAATTCCAACATGGCCAGCGAACACCGGATCTTACAAGAGGCGTAGAAGGATTCTCCAAGTTCGAAAGTGAGCATAGGCCTGTTGACACCTAGATTTCAGATTTCTAGCTTCTAGAACTGTGAGACAATAAATTTCTCTTGTTTTAAGCCATAGAGTTTGTGGCGCTTTGTCATGGAAGCCCTAGGACGCTAATAAAGCCACCAAGGCATCAGATGTGTAAAAAAACAACAACAGCTCGAGCCCTCCAGTCTATCCTATTCATGAACTCAGTGTCACTGAATTCATGGTATGAGGGGCAGCTGTTGTGACTACCTAACCTTGCTAGTCTGGAGTACTACATCTGCCTTGTTAATTTACTCACCTATGTATGCTTTGCAGAAAGACCCTCTATTAAACACTCCTTAACTAACCATTCTGATTGTGCTGACAGTTTATTGCTGTTATTTTGACTTATGCACCATACCTCCTGAAATCTGAACTGAAATAAAAATGGAATAAATCCATAATGGTAAGAAAAGATAGAGAGAAGAAGTTTTAGCAAAGCTCTGTATGCAAGTTTGCTTCAAAGGGAGCACAGCTCTGCTGGAACCACGATTTCCGAAGGGAAATGGAGGGAACAAAGTGGAAGAATTTGCAACCAGGTCTCATCTGTGTCAGACCATGGTTAGGTTAACTACCTGAAATGAAAATCATAGATATTATAACCTACGTACATAAGTATTTTTATAAATCAATTTGCAGCCCTACACACATATAGAAAATAAATAAATAAAATTCTTTATGGAATTGTATTTTATATGTATTTAATATATTATAAAAGAAACATGTGCCTGGCACGGTGGCTCACGCCTGCAATCCCAGCACTTTGGAAGGCTGAGGAAGGTGGATCACCTAAGGTCGGAGTGTGAGACCAGTCTGGCCAACATAGTAAAACCCGTCTCTATTAAAAATACAAAAAGTAGCTGGGTGTGGTGGCACATACCTGTAATCCCAGCTGCTTGGGAGGCTGAGGAATGTTAATTGCTTGAACCTGGTAAGCGGAGGTTGCAGTGAGCTGAGATCATGCCACTGCACTCCAGCCTGGGCGACAGGGCGAAACTCCATCACAAAAAAAAAAAAAAAAAGAAAAGAAAAGAAACATGTCCCCCAAAATTTCTACGGTATTTTTTCATTTATAGTACAGTGGACCCTTGAACAACCTGGGTTTGAACTGCATGGGTCCATTTATATGTGAATTTTCTTCCACCTCTGTCCCCACCCTGAGACAGTAAGACCAGTCCCTCATCTTCCTCTTCCTCCTAAGATTATGTGACTTTTTACTGTCTCTCACCTACCCTGTATCTTTATAAATCTCCTTAATGAGTGAGATATCATAATCCATGCATGTATGTGTGTTCTAAATCAGTATTGTCTGCATAAGTCATAGTCACATGAAAAAGATGAAACCCCTGACTCATCCAGTGCTGACTACTCTACGCCTACACAGAAACAGCTAAATGTGACTAGAGAAACATCACAAAACCATGGTGACTGGTCCTAGTTCAAAATTAAGGACCATCAGTGGGCTCTTGTTATTTGAAAGTTTTGCTATATTTCCCCAGTAATTTCATTCTAATGGGCTACAATTTAAATCTCCTTATTTAAGCCCCAAATTCAACCTTTCTAATTTTCAGTCTCTGTTAATGACTCTGCTTGCTATTGAACAGAGGAAATAAAGCAATCAGAAGATAAGTCTCCATGGTGTCACCACCGTAACTATCAGTGTACCCACATTTATGTCCACATATTCTGCTTTCTCTCCTGTTAGTGCCATTGAATTATCCATACCACTGTTTGAAACCAATTTTCCACTATTACCTACTCAGACATTGCCCCAACAACTATTTTCTCCCTTGCTGTATTATCTGTTTTATCATTCTAGCAAATCTATTCTCTCAACCTATCAATATGCAATATTGACCATCTTAAAACAAATAAACTAAAATAAAAACAAAAGAGCTAACAAAACAATCTATTAAAATTCCTGCTTGTTCTTATTCTGTCTCTTTTATACATTTTCTTACCTTTAAATATTGGACTACTTTTCTATTTTTTTTCTCATAAACTCATTTAGATTTTTGGCTTGAATACTTACACATTTTGACAACTCCTTAATATATAACTTCAGCCTGTAGTCTACTGTAACATCTTATCTTGTATCTCTAATGGATAACAAACACCTCCCCTTGGATTTTTAATAATATTTTCAAAATAAAATATTTAAAACAATACCATCAACCTCTTCCCAAATCTTGTAGTCCTATATTCACTGCAGTTTTCTATTTCTTGATAATTTCATTATCCAATTTTCTCAGGCAAATAATTTTACAGTCATTCTTGAATTATTTCTGTTTTCACACACCATCTAATTCAGCACCAAATTTTGTTGGGTCTAAGTACAACATATATCCAGAATCTGACTAAAGTTCACCTACTTCCTTGCTAGCACTTTGGTCCACTATGCCATCCTCTGTCATCTGGAATATTAAAACAGTCTCATAAGTGGTTACTCCACTTCTGTTCTTTAGCTCTTACAATGTATTTTCACCAAGACAGAGTGCTCCTCTGAAAATATATTTTATATCACACAATTCCTCTGCTCAAAATTCTGCATTGATTTTACAGCTCAGGAAGAGTAAAAGCCTAGGTATTTATGATGGTCTGCAACTTACTCTGTATCTGAACAATCTAATGCCTCATCAACCTCATCTCCTGGCTCACTGCTCAAACAACACTGTCTTATTTGCTTTTTCTCAAACACATCAAACATGCTTTTATCTCAAGGCCCCCTTTTGCTGTTTTCCTTACACAAAATGTTTTTTCTCCAGATATCCAACTGCCTCACTGTCCTATTTCTTCACATTTTTTAGATGTCTGTTCAGATGTGACCTTACTAGTGTTTTATACATATACAGCCTCAAGAATTGGTGGGAAAAAGGGAGAAAGCAGTCGAAGTATTGAGACAAGCAATTGGACTTCTCTGTGTTCTCATTGAAACTGGAACACACTGGAATACTCTTGTGGTCAGATTCTAAAGTGATAACCTAGAAGGACTAATTTATGTCTACCTGTCCAGTACTGAAAGGCTAAGATATATTGTCTGAGCTATCTTATAATATTACCATAGACTGAATGTGCCTTCTCAAGATTTCTCAGTTGAACTCTGAAGTCCCAGTGTGATGGTATTGATAGGTGAAGTCTTTGGTAGATGATTCGGTCATGAAGATGGATACCCCAAAAATGGGATTAGTGCCCTTATAAAAGAGACATGGAAAACACTTTCCCTTCTGCCATGTGAAGACACAGTGAGAAGATAGCTATCTATGAACCAGGAAGCAAGTTCTCATCAGATACTGAATACACCAGCACCTTGGTCTCAGGCTTCTCAGCCTCTAGAAGTGTAAGAAATAAACTTCTATTGTTTACAAAACATCTAGTTTATGGTACTTTTGTTATAAACAGCAAAAGTGGATTAAGGTAAACATATCTCAATAATTTATCCAGACTGTTTATTTTGAATCATATTCATGTGGTATCTTGCAACGTCCACTCCAGCATTTCAGCAGGGGCTCTGGAATCAAAGTACTTCTCTGATAAGAAATTTGTCCTAACCTGACATCCTAAGATACTTTACTACATCATTTTCAACTTCTCGATAATAGTCCAGAAGTTAAGTTCTGAGAAATAAATAACATTTGTTCTTATCCAACTATGAACAAAATAATTTCACATTTTCAAACTCTTCTGGCTTTTGATAGCATTCGATGTAATAAAATGTGAAGCTGAATCACATTTTCCAAACTCCTAATAGAACTCATAAGGCCTTTTATGATATTAATACTCCATATTTAAATATATAAATGAGAGTTTGTTTATAAGAACTGAGATTTCAGAGTCTGACCTACCTTTACCCAAATCTTGCAATAATATTTATCCAAAAGGTTTATTACATTTTAAACTAAGGCTGCTTTTGTCAGATGAATAATATAATAATTAAAAGAAGCATCTCATTATTTTAACTTTCATCAAATCCAACTTTTCTTCAGTAGGCTGGAAATATCTCAGTTTCAGTGCTTATCTAATACCTGATTCGTTCAATTTGTGCTTACATACCATGAATTAGAGTGAGAAAATATGGATTGATGTAATTTTTTAAAATACCAAACTATTTTAAAAATAATCATTTTAGAATTAAACTTGGGTGGAAGGTTTTTGGGAGGAGTAAAACATTCCCTGTCCTTACAGGATTTCACCAAGATCTCAGCAGCATCTAACTAGAATGTGAGTATATAAGACTCTGACGGTTCATTAATTTTGGTCATGTAGGGTTTTATGAGAAGTCAACAGGAATTCTTACACCATAACCTTCAGGATCTGTTGACTGGGAAATGTGGCCTGCAAGGGATGTCTTTTATACAATCCAATATATTGTTATTGCAAATATTATTTTCCAGTATGTCATCTAAAATACATGCTTTGAAATTAGATGTATAAATGAGAGAAGAGATAGTTAATTTTTCCCTGTACCTGTTGCTTTGTGGTCACCACTCTTACAAGTCAGTATGACATCTGCAACATGGTCATAGTGAGTTTGTGGGGTAATCAGTTATCTGAATTTATTCAGTTTGCCTAAAACCTAACTATTGACTGCTGGATTCTCACCAGTAAAATCCACATATTTAATAAATCCGAGTTTATTATTGCAAGAGCCAGTCTACGTCTTTCACTAGAACTTTCAAATTATCAGTTTTTCAAGGGAGAAAATTCTGGTTTCACTGAAAAATTAGTTGTGCACGATTCAGAGAATGATTACCTGTCGAGGTCTTTGCTTGCTTTTGATTTTTGCTTTTTTAATAGCTTTCACCCATGACAGGAATAACCCCACCCTCAGATTCTGTTAGGGCATAGAGTTAAGTTTCTTTTTTATACTCCAGAACAGAGTCATCAATGCTATGTTGTACATATGGGAAAGAGATAATGTTGTGGTAGAAACAGTGGTCTATCTGCTAGTACTCATGTGCACCCGGCCTGGCTCTACTCATCCACCAGCAATCTGAAATACATGTAGACATTGTTTCACCATTTCTTTTTAACAAATTGAAAATAAGAATTTTTAACAATACTTTCATTTTAGAACACCTATTTAAAATGAAACACAGCTAATTACTGCCTTGCTAATATTTTAATTTTACTAAGCTGTTAACACAATAATTACTTTTAAAAAATGTTTCTATAATTGTCAAGAATACCCACATAAAATTGCATTTTGTATGTTTTCTTTGTCAATGAAAAAATTTCCTTAGGGCAATTTCATTTCAGTTTTCTGCTCCATATTATTCTGACTGAGAAAAGACCAATTGGCTCTTGATTGTCAAAGTCAGCTTTTGCTATGAATTTATTAATCTATTTATAACCATAATACCATCAAATTTTAAAATTAAAATCTTTTTCCTTAATGGCAAATTTGGAACTTTCAATAATCCCTTAAGTTCTTTTTGCTGACCTTTATCTTTCATGCTGTTAGCATTTTGCCTAGGTAGATTTTACCTCAATGGAGCAACAACAGATTAAATGATCCTCTTGTTTTAAAATGAAGATACCTTCTTTGAGGTTTCTATGCAATAAAACTGCACTTACCCTCTCATGTTATCTCTTGTACCTTTGTGGTAAACCATACTATTCAATGGACGTGTGTGTGTGTGTGTGTGTGTGTGTGTGTGTGTGTGTGTTGTTCTGTTTTGTCTTCCAAGCATACATAGGAAATTTAGAAAATTTTACTTTTGACAAATATTATTTCCCTGGTTGTTGAGTTTACTTGCCATAGTCATTTATATTACTTGTTTTCCCAATCAGCTCTATTCAGGGAATGACCTTTCTAACTTTTGAAAGAGTTTTTCCAGTTATTTATTCATTGGCAGAATTGAAATTAAAGTATAAAAAGTACCGTGACACAATTAATGGACAATTCTCTCTCTAAAATATAGATGATTTTATCAAGAAAAGGTGGTCCTCAGATATCAAATATATAATCTTAGTGTATAAAATTTAAATGTGGAACTTCTGTAATACAAAATGTCCTCAATTAAAACTTTGACAGTATTGCTACTATGGCTGAACTTTTATCACAATTTTTCCTTATTTTTAAATAAATGAAACCAAAGATGGCATGAAATTAGTTTCCACACTATGAAATTATTTACAGCAGCAGTAGACTAACTTCTCAGATAAACGCATTGCAATATATGTATCTGAAAGAATGGGAATTTATGCAGCTTGACTCTGTTGCATCTAGAGGTCGACAGCTAGTTATTATGTACACCTAATTTACCGGAGCAGTAAATACCGCAAGTGAAGAGATCAATTCAACAAAGGTCTATGGTTCAATAGGTTTAGCACTTCATGTTGAAAATAAAATGTGGAATAAATTAGGAAAAAGCCTTTCCATACTGCCTTAGTAATAAAAGAACCCCCACAGTGGAAAAGGCACTAAATGAAGTGTATTCTATATAATTATGTTAATGATATTAAGCCCAGTCTTTATCTGCTTTATGAAAGTATTATAATAATATTAATAACATTAAACCACAAAACAAGCCCTGTACAAATGGTAAATCTATTTTTCACATATTATTCATCTTTAAAAGAAAATAAATTAATAGAATTTCCTGCTTAAAGACATTACAGAAAATTTAATGAAATTTTAGAGCATGAGGAAAAGAGAACACTTTTTTTTCCTAAGGAAGGAGAAAATTTTATATTCATCTTTATGTTCAGGAGTTCATGTTAACCCAGAACATTTGGCTAAAAGTTTGGAGTAGAGGTCTAGTAATTCAAGGATTGGCTTCTTTCACTGTATCAGCTACTAAAATAGATGATTATATAGTGCAGTCTAGCCTTTAATCTTAAAAGAACAATTTAAAATCTTACATGTAAAACAGTTTATATTTATTTTTCACCTCTTATTATTAGAAGCTTAATATGTGCAGGGTCACTGATAATCACTGATAAATGTCATTCGCAATTAAATAATACTCAGATACACCATTCTTCTTCATGCCTGAGAGCACATATGCTTTACTTTAAAAAAAATCAAATTTATTGAAGTAAGTTTTACAATAAAAAAAGTTCAATAAAAAGTTCAAAAAAAGTTCAATAAAATTCACTGCTTTAAAAAAGAGTTTAAAGAGTTCTGACAAATGCATACAGTTGGGTGGCCACTATCAAATCACAGGGTACAGAATACTCCTATCACCTCAAAAAGTACTCTTGTGCCCCTTTGCACTACATCTGCTCTTCCCCACAATTTGGAAATGATCATTTCTTTTCCCAGACCTATAGATTTTCTTTCTATAGAATGTCATTGGCCGGGCGCGGTGGCTCACGCTTGTAATCCCAGCACTTTGGGGGGACGAGGCGGGCGGATCACGAGGTCAGGAGATCGAGACCACGGTGAAAACCAGTCTCTACTAAAAATACAAAAAATTAGCCAGGCGTGGTGGCGGGCGCCTGTAGTCCCAGCTACTCGGAGAGGCTGAGGCAGGAGAATGGCGTGAACCCGGGAGGCGGAGCTTGCAGTGAGCCGAGATCGCGCCACTGCACTCCAGCCTGGGAGACAGAGCAAGACTCCATCTCAAAAAAAAAAAAAAAAATGTCATTTATACACATTTAATCACACAGTGTGTAGCCTTTTGAGTCCAGCTTTTTCACTTAGCATAATGCTTTTGAGATTAATCTATGTTGGTACGTATCAGAAATTTGATTATTTTTATTGTTGAGAGGACTTATATAATCATTTTGAAAGATGTAAACAAATTTGTAAATCCTGACATAATTTCAGCCCTTTCTGTTGCTCTGCATAAATATCTTATATATGTTATGAGTGTGCCTGGGAGCCAAATAAGTTTTCTCTTTTTCAATTTCTACTTTTATTTGAGACACAGGGGATATGTGTGCAGGTTTGTTACGTGAGAATATTTAATGATGCTGAGGTTTGGGGTATAGATCCTATCACCCAGGTAATGAGCACAGAACCCAGTAGGTAGTTTTTCAACCTATGACCCTTCCCTTTCTGCCTCCTCTGGTTGCCTATACTCTCTGTTGTGCCCATGTTTACGTTCACGTGTCCTCAATGTTCAGCTCCCAGTTGTAAGTGAGAACATGTGGTATTTGGTTTTCTGTTCCTGCTTTAAATATCCTGGGATTATGGCCTCCAACTGCATCCATGTTGCAACAAATGACATGACTTCATTATTTTTTATGGCTATGTAGTGTTCCATGTTGTATATGTATCACAGTTTCTTTATCCAGTCTACCATTGATGGACACCTGGGTTGACTGTATGTCTTTGCTATTGGAAACAGTATAGCAATGAGCATAGAAGTGCATGTGTCTTTTTTGTAGGATTATTTATTTTCCTTGGGGTATCTACCCAGTACCAGGGTTGCGGGGTTGAATGGGAACTCTGTTTTAAGTTCTCAAAATACATTTGAGAGTGAAGTAGGGGTTGATCTTTTTAAGTACAAATAACTGTTTTGTAAGGTGCCTTCAGTAGGATACATAAAACCTTGTTCTTAAATTAATTGCTGATTTTGTTCAACCTAGAGCTAATTACTTAGGTATCCTATACAATTTTCAAAATATAATACATATTTTCTCAAACTAAGGTCAACATAGTACTTTATTTAAAATATCAAGGGCTTGGCCAGGCATAGTGACTCATGACTGTAATCCCAGCACTTTGGGAGGCCGAGGCAGGCGGATCATCTGAGGAGTTTGAGACCAGCCTGGTCCAACATGATGAAACCCTGTCTCTATTAAAAATACAAAAATTAGCCAAGTGTGGTGGCGGATGCCTGTAATCCCAGCTACTCAGGAGGCTAAGGTAAGAGAATTGCTTGAACCCAGGAATTAGAGGTTGCAGTGAGCTGAGATTGTGCCACTGCACTCCAGCCTGGGTAACAGAGTGAGACTCCATCACAAATGAATAAATAAATAGAAAAATAAAATTTAAAAAATAAAAAAATGTGAGGGCTTAATCACTTCTGTTTTTAAAATATTTTCAAAAGTTTCATTCTAACCTATTATTAAACTTTTCAGCTACCTTCCAGGTCAAAATATCATTTATTATTTACTGTTTTCATATTTTATACACTTATTTTAAAATTTCAATTAACTACACTCAATTGCAACATTTCTAAGGTACAATTTTGTTAATAAGAACTACTTTTTTAAAAAAGAATTAAAAGAAAGCACTAATAGAAAAAAATGTTCTTAACATAATTTTTTTTATTCTTTACTAGACATCCTTAAGCTTCTATAATTAACCTAAAGAAGTTGAGACAACAACCAATCAATGCAACTGCTTGTAATTTTTTGTAAGACTCACAATAAGGTTTTGTGTGCATATGTGTGTATGTCAGTGTGGTTTTTTTGTTCATTTGAATACTAAGCATTCCTTATTTCTAGATATGATCACTAATACATGTAAACTGAATGCTAAATATAACTGTTATGTTATACCCAGAATTTCAGTGTTACTTTTGATCTTCAAGTAGACACTGGTCTTCCTTAGCCTTCACTTCTTGAAACCTGCCAGATGCCTTAAAAGTTGTTGAATCTTATTATCTTCCTTTCTTTATTTTCTTTCTCTTTCTCTTCCCCAGCTCCATTTTTTGTTTTGTTTTTGGTGTTCCTTCTTGAGATCTTTAAAATCACACTATATGTGCTTTCCTTTTGTCATTTGGTATTTCTTCTGTGTGTCTTTTACTGGCTCTAGTCTTACCACTTTTGTCATTAATTTTTCAGCCCTTTTTCAGTACCTTCTCTTTTATTTTTAGATCTTATCTACCACAGTAGATTTATGTATTATTTCTGCATTTATAACTTACAAGTATAAATCTCCAGTCCTGAATTTTTATTCAGAATTCTAATTTTGAATGTCATACGGAATGTCTCCACCTGGATGCTTTAGCCTGAAATTCAGCATGTATAAGTCAACTCTATCTGTTACCATGAATCACGTGCTTCTCTGGGTTTCTCAGTTTCTTCTCTTGATTCTTGTGCCTGTTAATTACAGGGTTCCAAAACAATGCTGCGTTTTTTCTTTTATATTTTTTCCTGTAGTCAGCACTAGGTCCTGTTGATTTTTCCCTTCAAATTATTATTGCAATTAAATCTATGCTTTTCTCAGTACAGTTACAATATTCACTCAGCTCAGGCCAATGTCACCCCATGTTTGAATTATTGTAACAGACTCCTTTCTTCTTTTCCACAGTGTTTCAATTCATTCTGCATATTTTAGATACATTAATCTTCTAAAATATCACTTTCCTTGTTCCATACTTATGCCCACAAAATTTAAATGCTTATATTGAATGTCAGAGTTCAAATTAGGGCAATTTGCTCGTAGAAGCTGGGAGTTGGCTGGCCATAAATAAGAAAGAACTCAAATTTATTAAATCAGTGTTAGTAGCTGAATAAAGAATAATGGAGGTAGATTTAGCTGTACTTGACCATGTAGGCAGGTGAAGAAAGCAAGTAATAAATATACCAAATGCAACTTTTGGTCTCGGTCTTGTATATGGGGTAGGTTTTGAAATATAATAAGAGAAACATAGTCATCAGATCAAGAATGACACTGAAGAAACAGAGAAGATGAGGAGTTAGCTAAATTATATCAAGAAGTGATTGCTTGTGTATGCTCCCAAAAATGAGTTTTACTGATTCAGACTTTTTCTTAAATGCCACAATTTATGGAAGCAACATGGAATTTCCTTGCAAATCCATTTTATGGAGCTCTGTTCAGCCTTAATGAGTAGCAATCCATCTGATCAAATACCAAAAATTTAATTATATATCTGCTTAATTCATGCACATCCATGAAGTAATATTCTCTATGGCAGTGTTACTACCTAATTGAGAACTCAGTTTATTTCATTGGTCAAATTTTAAGGCCATTGCTGTTGAAATTATTCATATTTCTGAAGGCTCAGGTGGAATGTTTGAACAGGGTATAAAATGTATTTCCAAATTTTTTCTACAAAGCTGCTCTTAATTTCCTTGCAAGACTTAGAACATTGCCTTCTGGATATCAAAAACTCAAAGATATTTGAAAGTTTAAAGTAATACATTATTCTCTAATTAAAACTGTTTTTGAACAGTCCTCATACTGTATCTAAAATAATATCTATTTAAATAAAATTATCCACGATAAATAAAATACTTTTTCTATAGCTAAGTAGTTTTTAACTCAAGTCCCTCCATGTATAATGCTTTTCTTTTTTACTGATTCATAGTTTATTGTGCTTTGAAGTTTATCTATCAAATAATAAATCCTTAACCAATGATTCTATTTAGTGAACTCTTTCTCTTCGGAAATTAAATATAATATTTTTTAAAAATAGTTGTATAGAGATGAACAACTACCACTACTTATTTTTGTTGTATTTTTCAAAATTTTTAAATCCATAGGGCCTAGTTGCAAGTTCGTCAAAACAGGAATACCATATACATTATAATCTTCAGGAAGTTGCTGAGAAAAAGGTTGTTTTCATGGTTGATAGATTAATCCAAGTTCCAATAAGCTACACATCATTGCTGTTTTAGTGATGAGTTATTAACATCTAGATATAAGAGAAATGTGGGCCCTATGGAATGCAGTATGATGGCCATAGGGTACAGTGGCTATAGCATTAGAATGTAATTCAAGGTTCTTAAGTGGAGGCTTTAGTTCTACCCATAAACTATGATAATTCACTTCTTTGTCACAATTCTCTTAGCCAAAAACTCAAAGATTATTTACTAATATAACCTTTTATTATTTTGTAGATTGAATTTCCCTGTAGCTCTTTCAGCTCTTAAATTTTTTTTTGTTTTGTTTTTTAATGTCACCTACTTAAGTTGCAAAATGCTATGGCTTTCTCATTATTTCATTAATTGAATGTAATTATTTATTCGTACTTACATAAAGATTGTTTCTTGATCATCTCAATTTGCATACACTTGTTATATATGTGCTATGCACATTTTTCTCATTATTATAACTGCTTAACATGTAAGCATTTACTATGTTCTGGTATTATTATTATCCAATTAGCCTTAGAAAATTATTTATATTTCTGTTAATGTTTTTGATTTAGATAACCATGATTAGGAAAATTAATAAAATATGTGTCCCTGGTATTTCTTTAAATCAACATACATTGTGAGGGAAGTTGAGGTAAAAATAAATTTTATTAGCTTTAACACAAATCTTGTTCATTTCAACAGCTATGAGCTATAATTCCTGTCTTAAAGATCATGTACATTGCTCCAAATAGTAAGATAGTGTTATATATTCAAATAAATTACACCTTAAATGCAACCTGAAAGAAAACAAGCAATCAGTGTAGTGACAGATAGCTGTAATTTACTCCACATGGTCTTATGCAGATAAGGTATTACGTACTGGCAACCAAAGGTTCCCTATATTCCAAAGCTCAAGTAAACAGTCATTACCTGTTCATTACTCTCTAGGGTTGTAATCAGAATTTATATACGTGCAAACATTTTTAATAAAAGAAAAGACAGCTAAAAGCCCTGTTCTATTCGTTACTTAACAAATCACATTTTCTCAAGTTGAACAATTCTTAAAATTTTTTCTTCTCACATTTCCATGTCATTATAACACTTTGTGTTACTGTTCTTTCTTCAGCTAATGACTACTCCAAATTTAGCAATATTCATGAATTTAATTAGTGTGTAATTTAGCTTTACATAATACTAACTGGGATGGTAAATAAGGAAGCAAGATGTGACAGAATAACTTAAAAAATGCTTAAATTTATCATTGTAATTCATTAAGAACTTAAAAAGGAGGGTATGGACCAATATGGCCTAAAATCAGACTTCAAAACAATCAAACATAATCTAAACATAAAATCAGGATGGAATCATAGGGTTAGGAATTTCTTAAAAAATAAAACAAGGCTAGCTGATATATCTAAGATAATTTAGTTTTCATTATAGAAATAATCCTAGACATTCTGGGACAAAAGGAAATGAAACGGTGGGAGGCAGAGAAATCCCATATTAGGTATCCTGGATTTCATAAAATTAGGAATATAGGTGAGGCAGGTGTCATAGGGTAATATTAGAGGGTTTCTAACAAAAGAAATTTATGTATGAGAAGTTTTAATAGAATAATCAATGAAAATGCAACACTCAAAACTGAGTACTGTATTTAGTTTATAAATAGCCCCTTTTTTTCTTAACCACAATATATTATCTCTACTCCCATTTATGCTCTAACATATTTCCTCCTCACCATAAGAACACTGAAGAAAAATTTTAAAAAGAAAACAGCAAAAAAGAAAAAAGCAGCAAAAGCAAAGAAGAAACTTCCAAATGTAAAATAAAGAGCCTTGGGAACTCAGACACCCCTAAGTGTTTAAAATACTTAAAAACAGCAGCTGTCTTCGATGACTTACTTCTGCAGCAACGCTAGCAAGCCACTATTTCAATATCAGAACCCAAACTCCTCAGTTAATTTATCAATCCCCTAGGTAGATGAAACCATCCATGGGTGCCTTCCATCTGCTCCAAGAGGTCTTTGTGTTTGTCATTTCTTAGATGGGTGCACACCATCCAACTGTGACACAAATGCACAAATCAGCTGTCAGATTTTATGAAGGAAAAGGCATAGGAAAATAATTTCAACTTTGAAAATATTCTTACTCATAAAAATAACAGAATCAAGCCTTTTATTACTAAATACTATAGTTTATCATTTATGTAGTATAAGATATTTTAAATAGCAAGTATTATAATTATTGTAGTCTACTTTTAGGGAAGCTCTTTGATTATTGTGGCCCAAAGGTACTCTGTGATTTATGAAATTTCATCAGGCTGCACAAATAAGACACAGCTAGGGATAGAATAAGTTTCTTTCCTTTATATCTAATCAGAAAATCTCAATTTTGCAAGCATTACAAATGTTTTCTTATTTACCAAGGACAAATAAATAATTTTGGTAAGAAATTAAGGAATATATAAGTACAATAAAACACGAAATCACAGAGATAAAATTGTGACTCACTTGAGATCAGCTTTAGGAAGGAGAATATCCAAAACATCAACAATATTTATTCTGTCTTTAAAGATTCTTAAACCATCTCACTCATTCTTACAAATTCAAATAATGGGCAGCTGGGCGCCGTGGCTCATGCCTATAATCCCAGCACTTTGGGAGGCTCAGGCGGGCAGATCACGTGGTCAGGAGATCGAGACCATCCCGGCTAACACGGTGAAACCCCGTCTCTACTAAAAAATAAAAAAAATTATCAGGGCGTGGTGGCGGGCACCTGCAGCCCCAGCTACTCGGGAGGCTGAGGCAGGAGAATGGCGTGAACCTGGGAGGTGGAGCTTGCAGTGAGTCGAGATTGCACCACTGCACTCCAGCCTGGGTGACAGAGCGAGACTCTGTCAAAAAAAAAAAAAAAAATTGAATAATGTCTACTCTTTAACATCTCAAATTATTTCTAACAATGCTAACGTCTTTATTTTGCATTGTTATCAGTTAACCCCATAACCATTTGTTTTCTGGGTGAAACTTTTTATTTTATTACATACTGTCTTGCATAACTATTTTTGAGTAAAATGTTTATCTTTCCAATTACATTACATAATCTGATCATATAAAAACTGTTGCTGAGTCATTAAACATAAAAACCTTGAATCAAAAATCAATGAATTCACTTACTTTCTATACTACCTTCAATTATCCTCTCTTAGCCTTAGTCTTCTCACTTGAAACTACTATAGTTAATAATAAATACTTCAAAGTATGGTAAAGATTGAGTCAGACAGGAAGGGGAACATCACACTCCTGGGACTGTTGTGGGGTGGAGGGAGGGGGTAGGGATAGCATTAGGAGATATATCTAATGTTAAATGATGAGTTAATGGGTACAGCACACCAACATGGCACATGTATACCTATGTAACAAACCTGCACATTGTGCACATGTACCCTAGAACTTAAAGTATAATAATAATAAAATTTTAAAAAAAGAAAAGCACTCATTACCACACTTTTAATACAGTAGCTAGCTACTCAATTTAAAATAGCTATTAATGTGTGGATGACATCAATATCAAGCAACACTTGGTTTAAAACCCTATTGAACAATTGTTACAGTGCATGGTATGACATTTTAATAAGTTCTGCCTGAAAACATTCAAAACAATGGTATATTAAAAATAAGTCATCTAAAATGGTGTGCAAGCATGATTTTAATTATCAGCTTATGAGGGCTGAGATACCTAGTGGCTCTCACCAGTTCCACCATGTATGATACCACAGATGACACTGGCAGAGGCGAGCTGCCAGACCTTACTACCTTTCCCAGTAGAAAACGTATTTTATATAGGCCTCTGTTTCCATATTTCCTCTGACACACTGTCTTCCCTCAGGGCTTTGGCAGAGATTTATCCTGCTGTATTCTCCCAGCTGATAGTTTTCTTGCTGACCCTTCCTAAATACATCATGTTGGAGAGAAAAGGGTAAACATGAAAGAGAGAAAACACTTGTTTCTCTATCATTCCTACAGTGTCCATCCCTACTAGAAATTATATATATATGTGTATAACATATATACACACACACACATATATATAAAACATGTGTATATGTGTGTGGTGTATGTATGTGTATATGTGTAGATATCTATCCTCTCCAATTTACCACATGACACAGACAGTAGTTTGGGATCTTTAAGACTAGAGCCTCTTTCTGATGATCCTTTTCCCACAGTTCTCATCTAAACTCCACTCGCCCTGTTCCCTCCTCCTGCCCCCAGGCCAAATATGCTAAGACTTCCAATTTCTAGGAGTTCTTATTAAGTACCTCAGCAATGCTTGCTTATTTTCTATAACTTTATCTACCTTGAAACTGTATCTTCATTAAATTATCTTTGTTCATTTTGAGTATATATCTGTTTCCTCTTCATCTCAATTGAGTATGCCAGGTCCCATGCCTTGCTAGGATTTTGACACAACATTCATTTATATCTACCAGGGGCTATTTATTATAACTCATTGAGATATTTCCCTTCCTCTCTTCCTTCTTTCTTTCCTTCCTCCCATCTTCCTTCCTTCCTTCCTTCCTTTTTTCCTTCCTTCCTTCCTTCCTCTTTCTTTCTTCTCCTTCTTTCTTATCTCTCTCTCTCTTTATTCCTGATTATCTTATCACACCTCAAGCTGTATTTAGGTAAAACCTGTTCCCCATGAAGATCTCAGCATTTTATTTAAAGTGTAATTCCAACCAAGCCATTCTTCTTCTTAAAAGCTTTAAATGATACAATATTACCTGGAGAAAAAGGTTCAAATAAGCACATCTCCTATTTCTTTCTTCTTGCTATATCAATGTCATATGAATCAATGTGATATTGAGAGTGATATCTAGAAGATTCAGTTCTCTCTATAGTATTGCTGAAGGTTGATTTACAACAAAACTGTAAGTGTATATTGTTGTCCATTTCATGTGAGTGCTGTTTCTGATCTGTTTTCTAATCAGAATGGAAAATAATTATTTCTCAAATTGGTGGCTTTTAGCATGTACTGGAGATTGTATTAATCTTCTTGAGAAAAAAACATACAACATATGACACGGCAGTTGCAATTGGGACTATAACTTGACTAAATTTTGGATAGTCTGTTGTCATTCTCTGGGATCAATCTGGTTTCTGCAGCAACCAGATGATAAATTTATTAAAGAAATGTTGAAGGCTACCACCCCTGTATTCTTTAGACCCTACAAGGTGCAATGATGTCTGCCATCTTACCCCATGATGTAATATTACTTTTAGTTTATTATCTTGGTTATTAGTTATAGAGGCTTCCATTTGGTATCACTCTTTCTGATAGCTCTTATCTTACAGCCCAAGTGCCTAATGTGGGAAGTACATCAACAACTAGTTATAAAAACCCCAATCATAAAGTCTTGAACCTGGGAAATGACTAACAGATGGGTTTCAGGACCTAGTGGACCCACTGTTTGCTGAATCATGTCAGGGAACAAACTTATTACCTAGCATCAAAAGTCTGTAGTCTAAAAGGGAGCCACAGTGGTGCTTCAAATCTTCAGGTATTAATGTCGAAGGATACCCTCAGGAAAACAATTCTCTAAATGTTTGGGCATTTTCCTTTTTTAAATGGAGTTACCCAAGTAAATGGTCATGAGTCCTTCTTAAGGGAGGCTGGAAGAATCATTAGCATGTCTTTTTGTGATGGTGTTGCAGGCTATTTCTTCTGAAGATCTGGCCTTAATTCGATAAAATTGTCATGGGTCTGAAAATGAGATCAGATCTGAAATCTTAGCAGGTAATTGTGGTGCTTTAAGATATAAAAATCAAAGGTCATCTCTCCTTGATTTCTCTTCATTGTACAGGCTAAAGAATACTCTTTTTTTGCTGCCTATGTAATTATCTGTGGGTTAGGTGGGGCTCTTGGCTGCTAATCTAACCCTGCTGCTCATTACAATAATTGCACCCACCTGGCTTCTGGTGGCTAAGCACATTCACTGTATCACTACAGTTTTGGCATTCACTAATTTCTACTTATGTTATTCCTGCTTTTATAACTGACTCTCCTGCCATCAGCCCTGGGTTACTGATGGAGAGGAGAGAAGTCAATGAACATGCTGGTGCCCTTCTCATTAATGAACATTTTAATGATTCTATTTCTTATGGCCTTGACCAATATTGACTTTTCCAGGTCTTCCTATGGAATATAATCATCTGGCAGGACTTTCTATAGTATAACCATTCAAGCAGTTCAATTTCCCTGACCCTTTAAATGACTTCTTCTAGTATCTGCAATGGGAATGTTGGCATTTTGACTTCATTTAGCATGTTTATTCCTTTTCCACCTTCTAGATCTACCCTAGTAACCACTTTATACTATCCCTTGGGACCCTTGACAGAGTATTAAAATTTGTATCTCGAAAATTTTATCCTAAATAAGTAAATTATGTCATATTCAACCTTGTATTCTATTCTCTGGATCAAGAATTATGAAAATCAAATTCTACTTGTGCTCCCCCAGCTACATACTGACTAGATATTTTTGTGATACTGTCACTTTCCTTCCTCATGAGGCTGCACAATTGTCAGTTGGGTTATTTTGTGACTTAACATTAGTTAATTCCAGTATATAGCAGAGAAGGATGGGGCAAATCCTGAAGGAAAAAATATTATTTGATAGGAGACAGCCCTTTTCACTGCCTTTAAGTAAGGATTCTATACTTAAGAGAGAGATGAGCTACTTTTCCAAGCTCCAATGGTTTAGGAGTCCAGAGTTTCAAAATTTTCTTAGGCATCCGTTTAGATATGTACTCATCTCAGTTATCAGAGTTCTATTAGATTGTTGCAAAAGTAAATGCCGTTTTTGCATTGTTGAAATTTGCCATTTGATATTGAAATACATTATTAAATAAATGTGGTTATGATATATATCATTTTAATATACATTTCTAGCTTTTTTTTGCTTGAGACTTATTACTTGTTTATTTTATATTTATTTTGGGCTATGAAAATGATGTTAGACGAAAGCAAATTTGAGAAATGTTCTGATTCAAGTTCAAAATGGGTCATAAAGCAGCAGAGACAACTCTCAACATCGACAATGCATTTGACTCAGGAACTGCTAACACATGTCCAGTGCAGTGGTGGTTCAAGAAGTTTTGCAAAGGAGACAAGAGCCTTGAAGATGAGGAGCATAGTGGCTGGCCATTGGAAGTTGACAACGAACTTGTTGAGAGCAATCATCGAAGCTGATCCTCTTACAACTACACAAGAAGTTGCCGAAGAGCTTAACACAGGCCATTCTACGGTCATTCGGCATTTGAAGAGAATTGGAAAGGTTAAAAATCTCGAAAAGTGGGTGCCTCATGAGCTGAGCAAAAATTTTAAAAATCATCGTTTTTAAGTGTCATTTTCTCTTATTCTACAGAAAATCAATAAACCATTTCTTAATTGGATTGTGATGTGTGGAGAAAAGTGGATTTTATACAACTACCAGCAATGACTGGGTTAGTAGTTGGGCTGAGAAGAAACATCAAAGCATTTCCCAAAGCCAAGCTTGCACACACACACACACACACACACACACACACACACAAAAGTTCATGGTCGGCCAGGAGCGGTGGCTCACGCTTGTAATCCCAGCACTTTGGGGGGCCGAGGCTGGCGGATCACGAGGTCAGGAGATCGAGACCATCCTGGCTAACACTGTGAAACCCCGTCTCCACTAAAAATACAAAAAATTAGCTGGGCGTGGTGGTGGACGCCTGTAGTCCCAGCTACTCTGGAGGTTGAGGCAGGAGAATGGCATGAACCTGGGAGGCGGAGCTTGCAGTGAGCCGAGATCGCTCCACTGCACTCCAGCCTGGGCGACAGAGTGAGACTCCGTCTAAAAAAAAAATAAAAATAAAAAGTTCATGGTCACTGTTTGGTGGTCTGCTGCGGGTCTGATCCATTACAGCTTTCTGAATCTCATCAAAACCATTACATCTGAGAAGTATGCTCAGCAAATCTATGTGATGCAACAAAAACTGCAACCCCTGTAGCCAGCACTGGTCAACAGAAGGAGCTCAATTCTTCTCCATGACAATGGCCCACTGCACATCACGCAACCGACACTTCAAAAGTTGAATGAATTGGGCTATGAAGCTTTGTCTCATCCGCCATATTCACCTGACCTCTCACCAACCAACTACCACTTCTTCAAACATCTCGACAACTTTTTGCAGGGAAAATGCTTCCACAACTAGCAGGATGCAGAAAATGCTTTCCAAGAATTCATCAAATCCCAAGGCCTGAAATTCTGTGCTACAGGAATAAACAAATTTATTTCTCATTGGCAAAAATGTGTTGATTGTAATGGTTCCTATTTTGGTTAATAAAGATGTGTTTGAACTTAGTTATAGTGATTTAAAATTCATGGTCTAAAACCGCAATTACTTGTGCAACAGAAAAGCTGGACTGTGATACACATAACAGAGCTTCCTTGGTTGGGCATTAACCATTCTTAGAGTTTGGACACTCTGACTATTAGGACCTAGGCCTGGCCCACATAATTTCCTGCACCTTAGGCTAAAGAAAATCAGCACTCGTACTTTGCTGAAGGTTGATTTTAGTTTTCGTTAAGGAGAAAGTACGTCAGTTTTGCTTTAAGTCTATTTGAACTGCATACATTTTCTAAACATTTTAAGCTATTGTGGATAGAAACTGAAATTTTTCATATGCTTTAAATTCTATTCACATACATATAAATCTGGTATGGCAATAGATGGATAATAGTTTTTTCTTTTATTTTCTATTTACATTTTTTTCAGTTATAGAAAGTGATCTTATATTCAGAGAAGTGAGATGGTAGACCATATAAAGATGGAGAAGAGTTTAAAATATCATACTGAATGGATTATAGGACATCGTAAGATCATCAGGCATTGTTCCAACTCACCCAGGTATAAGGGAAAGACAAACTAGATTTCATCCAGGATTAAAGTTTAGCCATATATGAAAGAATAAAGGGTTCACATGAAAAGTGCAGGTAAGACAAGGCAGGTTGATGAGAAGAGAGAGGTGCCTCGGAATAATTAGTATAATGAAATAGCATTTGGAGATAAAAATGAAGATTAGACTGGTATACAAGTAATAAATAACAGAATGCTTTTAAATACTTATTGAGCACTTCCTGTGTGCCAAGTAGTCTTCTAGATTATTTAGTTAGAGTAGAGAATCCATGTACAGCTCTCCTTAGGTAGATTATATTCTTGTTGGCAAGGGGGTGGGGAGAGACATAAATAAATAAAATACTATGACCTTTCTGAGAAGGGATTATGTCTTTGAACAAGTGAACTAGTGATTTTTTATTTGTCTTTTTGTGAAATATCTTTTTTCATCTTTTTATTTTGAAACATTCTGAGTCACTATGTTTAAGAGATCAGTTTCTTGTGTCCAGCATATATTTTTCAATCAATTCCAACAAATTCCAACAATCTTTGTTTTATTTTTGTGCCTGTATCTTAATGTAAGTACTCCCATATTTGGGTTAAATCTGTCATATCAATATTCATTTCCTATATGTCAAAAATATTTTTGTTTCTTTCACTTTTCTTGCCTTGTTTTTGATTCATCAATTCATTTTTCTCTAGCTCTCTGCTTGGTATTTATTTAGCAATTTCTGAAAAGATAACAACGACATTGTCTTATTACAAAGTGTACCTTATGTTGGCATTTTTACTGTGTTTCGGGTAATGTAGGAACCGTACAACATTATATTCCATTTGTTCCTTTAATGGTTGCTGTGCTGTCATTGACATGTATTTTATATTTGTTCCACCTACAGTTTAAAACTCACCATAAATTTCTAAATATTGTTTTAAAAGGTCAATATTAATTTATACTTCTCACATATTTACACTTTCTGGTAATTTACATTCTATTCTTTATTATCACATTTCTATTTGGAACATAATTCTTCTGTCTAATGAGCTTTCCTTATTAGTCTTAGTGAAAATTTTTCTGGCTATTAATTTTCTCAGATTTGTTTATTTTTGAAAATGCCTTCATTTCATTTTATATCTAAAAGTATATTTATCGCATGTAGAATTCTATTTAAAAATTTAATTTTTGTCACCATTTTAAAGATAACAACAGCAATTTCTTTTGCCTTAGATCACTTCTTGAGAAGTTAGCTCCTAGGCATTTTATTACTACTTTGAAGGTAAATTATCAATTTCTAGCTTTTTTTTCCCTTTCCTTTCCTTTTCTTTTTCTTTTTCTTTTTCTTTTTTTTTTTTTTTTTTTTTTTTTTTTTTTTTTTTTTTTTTTTTTTTTTTTTGAGACAGTCTCACTCTTTTGTGCAGGCTGGTGTACAATGGCATGATCTTGGCTCCTGGCAACCTCTGGCTCATGAGTTCAAGCAATTCTCATTTTTCAGCCTCCTGAGTATCTGGGATTACCTGCATGAACCACTATGTCCAGCTAATTTTTTGTATTTTTAGTAGAGATGGGTTTTCCCTGTGTTGGCCATGCTGGTTGGGAACTCCTGTCCTCAAGTGATCTGCCCACTTCAGCCTTCCAAAGTGCTGAGATTACAGGCACGAGCCACCACACCCAACCTCTTGCTAGTTTTTAAGATTATTTTTCTCTTCTTTTCTTTGGCTATCAGAAGTTTTATTTAATGCATGTTAGTGTGCTTTCCTTTGCATTTATATTGCTTGGGGTTCATAAACTTTCTTTAACTTAAATCTATAGATTTGTGTCTTTTTTTCCTGCTGATTTTGGAAAATCATGTGACACTTTCATTGATAATGATTATTTTTCTTTGAGTTATCATTTATACATATTGGTAGATATCTAACCCATACATCTCTTACCTTCTTATCTGTATTCTTTCCTACTTTTCTGTGTGCTGCAGTTCTAATATTTGCTACTGAAATTCTGAGTTTTCTAATCTATTAAACCCATCTATCAGCTCCTTAATTTCCTTTATGTCATTACTCACCTCTATTATCTTCACTGGCTCTATTTTATAAATTAAGTTGTCTTGATATATTTTCCATGTTTTATCTATTTGTTATATTACTCTTAGTTATTTTAAAGCTCTTATTAAGTAACCTGCTATGCAGAATAAGTATAAGCAAATAACTTTGATCATTTCAAAGCTAATCTGAGGTTTCATTGAAACTGATCTTTGCCTTTTTTCCCCTCACATCCAGGGTATAGTCCTTTCTTTTAAGCGTAGAATTGCCCTTAGGGCATAGCATTATCTGGTCTCAAAGAAAGCAAGTGTGTTTGCTAGGGTCTGTCTATTTCATAGCAAGCTCTGTCTTTATTAAGTGAGACCTTGTCAAGTCCCAGTCGGCCACTCTTTGTCCAACTTTTATTCTCTATAATAAGAATTGGCAAAAACCATGGAGAATAATTGCTTCTCTTTTCTCTGGAATCATAACCTTTCAAGTCCTCGCTGTTTTTACACTCTCTAAAGAGTTCAAATATCAGTTCCAAATATTGTATCCAGTTTTCATGGTTGATATGTATCTCTGTGGGGGAGTTAGTGAGTTACTCTGATACAATCTGCTCCATCATGGTTAGAAGCACAAGAATGTAACTGACAACTTAATGATAACACAAAGGCAACTGTGGCAATCTGAGGAAAGAGCATATCACATAGAAGGAAAGCTGAGTACAGAACAATGAGTTATGAGAAAGTGAGTACAAGAACAATGAATTAGAAAGAAGAGTTTTCTGTTTGAAGGTAGTAAGGCCACTGTGGTTAGAACAGAATTGATAAGTTGAAGTTGTGGTACATGAGTTTGGAAAAATAATCTTATAGATCTTAAAATAAAAACTAAGTTTGAATTCATTCTATATTTATTAATATGTTATTGGTAGTTTCAAAAAGGGGTCGATTGAAATAACTTATTTTAATTTAATTTAATTTTTTAGAGATAGACTCCCACTCTGTAGCCCAGGCTGGAGTGAAGTGATGTAAACATAGCTCCCTGCCTCCTCAGCTTCCCAGGTTCCAGTGATCCTCCCACCACAGCCTCCCAAGTAGCTGGGACTACAGGCATGTGTCACTACACTAGGCTAAATTTACACTTTTAACAATATTGATTTTTACTTGCATTCAAGTTGGAATAACCAGTACTAGGATTACCCTCCAGTCTGAAACAACAACAACAAGAATGAGAAAATGTATTTTTTAAGACATTGAACCTAAGAAAATGAAGGGTAGTGATCCTTGAAAAGTAGGAAATAAAGGAAATTAGCCCTACAATTGCTGCAGCTTACTACGTGAAAGAGTATCCAGGTTTCAGCAAGGGGAAGGGAAACACACATTGAGCACAATGGTCTCACTGGGTCAAAAATACAGGACTGTGTCTGAGAAGGCCAAAGGGGCTGGGGCTTACAAAGGAGAGTTCCAGATAAAAGGAAGTTCAAAGAAAGAGGACCCAAAAGATTTGCAGACTAGACAGCAAGTGTTCAGGTGAGTAACAAAGCCTAAGGAAGAAATATCAAAGATGATTTATATTCCTCTATAATCAGAAACAAACAAAAATAAAGATTTCTGGGCACCAGTTCAGACTAAGTTGGCACATCTAAAAGTCATCACATTGCATGATTTCGTTTATATAAAATTGCTAAAAATGTAAAAACGTATCTCATTGACAATAACTGTATTAGTAGTTGCCTGGGGTTCCAGTATGGGTTGCTGAGATACAGAATTTAGCGATTAAAAAATGGGCACAAGGGACATTTGGAATGATGGATGTCTTCATTAACTTGATTGTGATGATAGTATTATAGGTGTTTACACACATCAAAATGTAAATTGTACTTTAAGTATGGCTTGTTTTATTTCAATTAGGCTTTAAGAAAGCTGTAAAATATATATTTATAGCTGGTAAATCTCTAGGTTAGTGGGAAGAAAAAGATCAATCAGAAGTGTTTTGCAATAGTTCAGATAATAGATGCCAGTAGCTTTGGTGAGGCTTCAAGCCATAAAAATGTTGAGAAAGCTGAATTTGGGGACTACTTTGGATACTGTGGCCAGTTTTAGAAAATAACATAGCTGGATACCATTTATTCATTTAACAGATATTTAATTATAGTCTATTTTATGCTGCCAAGTTTAAGGTACGAGGACTATATAATCCACCATAATTTCAGGGAACTTTTGCAAGTTGGCAGTTATATAATAAGTCTGAATCAGGATTACAGAGAAGGAAAATCAGGGAGTTGATTTTCAATGCTGAATTAAATAAAATGCAAGATGGGCCAGGCACGGTCACTCACACCTGTGATCCCAGCACTTTGGGAAGCTAAGGCGGGTGAATTGCTTGAGGCCAGGAGTTTGAGACTAGCCTGGTGAACATGGTGAACCTCATCTCTACTAAAAATACAAACATTAGCCCGGCACGGTGGTGTGTGCCTGTCGTCCCAGCTACTCCAGAGGCTTTGGCACAAGAATAGCTAAAACCTAGGAGGTGGAAGTTGCAGTGAGCCTAGATTGCCCCACTACACTCCAGACTGGGTGACAGAGTGAGACTCTGTCTCAAAATAAATAAATAAAAATTTAAAAATAGAATAAAATGCAAGAGAATGAGAACAATCTACTCAAGAAAATTATTAGAAGAATGTTGGGAATGTGGCACAGTTAGAGGATATATAAAGAAGGATTTAAAAACTCGCTTAACTACCACAATGACCACAGGAATTAAAATCAATAAAATAGCATTAGCAGTAATATTATCTTCATGTAGTGTATATACTGTATTATATGTAAAGCATGCTCAGACATGCTTTCGTATCAGTCAAGAAAACAGCAAAAAATGTATGCAAGAGTCCCTGCTCTAAATCTTAAATAAGTATGAGTGAAAGCCATCCACAAAACACAAAGAATAATCGATATCATTATTCTATTTTCCATGCCCTTGATGTGACAGCTTCTAACAATAATCCTGAATTAACCGATGAGTTTTCAATATATGTGTTCAATTATCTTTATCTATATTTAACACTAGCCTGTTGATATCATTCACTTTAAAGACTCTCTGCCTGGAGAATATTTGCCACTATATCATGGATTTCCATATTTAGTTTTTATACTTTTTTTACTAGATGCAATAAATTATGGGTATTATTTTATTCACACATGATCGCATTGCAATTCAAAGACCTTGGCAGCACTTTAGAATTACAATGAAATTATCATTGAGACCAGATATGCATTGCCTTATTTCTTCAAACTGTCAGTAAACCATTCGAAGTAGAAGGGAGCATACACATAAATACATATATTAAATATAAATTTAATTTAGATTAAAACTGTGGGAATATGGAAAAATGGTGGAGTAGGATTAAGAACTGAATTTGAAAGAACAACTCCACAGCTAACACCATCCTGAACAGGGAAATGCTGAAATCTTTCTCTGTAAGAACTGGAACAAGAAAAAGATGCCCAGTCTCACCACTCTTATTCAGCATAGTACTGGGAGACCTAGCCAAATGAATTATGCAACAGAAAGAAATAAAAGGCATCCGAATTGGAAAGGAGGAAGTCAAATTTTCCCTGTTTGCAGATGACATGGTGGGGGGCTGGGGGAAGGATAGCATTAGGAGAAATACCTAATGTAGATGATGGGTTGAATGTGCAGCAAACCACTATGGCACTTGTATACCTATGTAACAAACCTGCATGTTCTGCACATGTATCCCAGAACTTAAAGTATAATTAAAAAAAGAAAAACCTAAAGATTCAATCTAAAAACTCTTAGAACTGATGAACAAATTCAGTAAGGTTGCAGGATACAAAATCATCATACAAAAATAGTGAGCATTTATATGCACAATGAACTAGCTGAAAAAGAAATCGAAAAAGTAATCTCCTTTACCACAGATAAGAAAAAAGAAAAAAAAAACACTTAGGAATTATTTAAGCAAGGAGGTGCAAGACATCAACAAGGAAAACTACAAAATGTTGAAAGAAATTGAAGAGGATAAAGCAAATGAGAAAATATCCTATGCTCAGGTATTGGAAGAATTAATGTTGTTTAAATGATCATACTACCCAAAGCAATCTACAGATTCACTGCAATCCCTGTCAAAATACAATGACATTCTTCACAGATGTAGGGAAGAAAAATCCTAAAATTTGTATGAAACCAAAAAAGACCTGGAAGAGCCAAAGAAATTCCCGAGCAAAAAGAACAAAGCTGGAAGTAAAACACTACCAGACAACATACAACAAAGCTGTAGTAACTAAAACAGCATGGTAGTGGCCTAAAAACAGATAAATAGATTAATGGAACAGAGTAGAAATTAATCCACTTATCCAGAGACAACTGATTTTAGCAAAGGTGTCAAGAACATCCATTAGGGAAAGAAGAATCTCTTCAATAAATGATACTGGGACAACTGGATATTCATATGCAGAAAAATGAAAGTAGACCCTCCCCTCTCACTCAGTACAAAAGTCAACTCAAAGTAAATGAAAGACCTAAATGTAATACCTGAAACTAGGAAACTACTAAAATAAAACATAGGATAAATATTTCAAAACAATGGTCTGAGAATAAATTTTAAGAGTAAGGCCTCAAAAACACAGGCCACAAGAACAAATGAGATTACATCAAGCTAAAAAGCTTCTACATACTAAAGGAAATGGTAGAGTGAAAAAGCAACCTCCAGAATGGGAGAAAATATTTGCAAACTATCCATCTGACAGAGGATTGATATTCAAAATATACAAGAAAGTCAAACATCTCAACAGCAAAGAAAATGCAATAAATTAGATTTTTTTTTCTTTTTTTTTGAGATGGAGTCTCGCTCTGTCACCCAGGCTGGAGTGCAGTGGCACAGTCTCAGCCCACTGCAAGCTCCACTTCCTGTGTTCAATCCATTCTCCTGCCTCAGCCTCCTGAGTAGTTGGGACTACAGGTGGTCACAACCACGCCCAGCTAATTTTTTTGTATTTTTAGTAGAGACAGGGTTTCACTGTGTTAGCCAGGATCGTCTTGATCTCCTGACCTCGTGATCTGCCTGCCTCGGCCTCCAAAAGTGTGGGATTACAGGCGTGAGCCACTGCAACCGGCCAATAAATTAGATTTTAAAATGGGCAAATGATCTGAACAGACATTTCTCAAAGTAAGACATACAAATGGCCAACAGATACATGAAAAAATGCTATCACTGATCATCAGAGAAAGGAAATCCAAAGCACAAGGAATTATCATCTCACCCCAGTTAGGAAGGTAAGTATCAAAAAGGCAAAAAACAACAAATGCTGGTGAGGAAGTGGAGAAAAGGGAAGCCTTATGCACTGTTGGTGGGGATATAAACTAGTACAGCCACTATGGAGAATAGTGTGAAAGTTCCTCAGAAAACTACAAATAGGACTACTGCATTACCCAGCAACCTCACTACTGGACTTCTATGCAAGGAAATGAAAATCAGTATATTAAAGGGTTAGCTGCTCCTCTGTGTTTATTGCAGCCCTACTCACAATAGCTAACATACAGAATCAACATAGGTATCCAATAACAGATGAGTGGAAAAAGAAAATACGGTATATATATACATATATATATATATATATATACATGTATATATATATATACATATATATATACATATATATATATATACATATATATATATACAAAAGAAAATACGGTGTATATATATATATATATATATATATATATATATATATACATACAGTAGAATACTATTCAGCCATTAAAAATTGGAATCCTGTAATAGCAGCAACATGGATGGAACTGGAGGACATTATGTTAAGTGAAATAAGCCAGGAACAAAAAGTTAAATGCTGCATGCTCTCATTCACGTGTGGAAGCTAAAAAAAGTGTTGATCTCATAAAAGTGAAAAGTAGAATAGAGGATAGTAGAGGCTGGGAAGAGTAGGGAGAATTGGGAGAATAGAAAAACATTTGTTAAAGCATACAAAATCACAGCTAACTAGAAAGAATAAGTTCTAGTGTTCTATTCCACTGTTTATGACTACAGTTAACAATAATATATTACAAACAGCTAGAAAGAGAATATTGGACATTTCCAATATAAAGAAATAACAAATGTTTGAGATTATAGGTATGCTAATTACAGTGATCAAACCACTATATGTATGTATTGAAAGATCACCTTCTACCTCAATATATATAATTATTATCTATCAATTAAAAAAATAAATTTAAAAATTTTTAAAAGAAATACATAAAAATAAATAAACATAATTATAGTTAAATTTTATAAAGTTTTACTTTGCAAGTAGTTGTAGACAATGGGAATTTAAGATATTTATTTTATGTTTTTATGTTTCTCCTTAGCCTTAAGAGACCAGGAGGTTACCGTGCTACTTCAACATACTTCTCTGGCAATGATGGAGCCAGAAAGTGGGATAATTGTTTTATAATTATTTTTGTTTAAATGTAAAAAAAGGAATGTTAATTTTAGTAAAATCAGCAGGATAATTACAATAACTTTTATAGACTCTTAAAAGAGGAAATGGTGCTTTAAAATTAATGATGGGGTGCACTTCATTCTTCCACATGAGAAAAATCATAAGTTGCTTAGAGAGTTCAGTGATAGCAATTCAAGTATATTTTGGTTCTCTCTGCAGACATTCAATTGCTCCAAAGTATTGAGATCTGCCTGGGAGTTAAAATGTATATAGATCATCTTCAGGAGTGTCAGTTCACCTTCACTGTTCCAATCAATTGTACAAATGTACTTGTTAACAATTATCAGCACAAGCTGTTGTATACCATTATCAGATCGGTAGTTATTCTACTGTTTAAGTTTTCAAGCGCTGAATTCCTGTTCTTTACAAATTTTAGAAAAATACGTAACTTCATTTTACGGATAATAATGCGGATATAATATTAAACCCTTATCTGACAATAAAAAATAATGAGTTGTTATTGTTTGTTAATTTAATTAAACCAATGCAAGTACCCAATACCCAGAACATCGCTGTGGTTTCAAAGGTTATAGAGAACTTCTTTATTAGAAATCACTTAGTTACTGAAGGAAAAATAGTGCTTTTTATAACTATTGTAAAACTTTGGGTCATGCATGTAAATGCTGCATACATTCTCTAGATAAATCATGCCTGGATCATTAGGCTACAGCAAATTTGTACATATAATAGTTTGTAGATTATCTTAAATTTAACAAAATGAAACAATTTTATCTGGTAATATGGAACACTGAGAGAACATAATGTTGAAAATAAACACCATTTCTAGGCAAATTCATTTCCAAATAAAACTCGTGAATAAAAGTCATGGAGCTGATTAAGTAAAAAAATGTTTAAAAATGTATTTGGAATATTGTAATTGTCTGGATTCTATTATTCTGAAGTGTTACAATGCTGCTTAGGCAAATGAACATCATTCCCCTTCATTCATATTGTTCTATAGGATGGCTTAACCCTAGAATTCTTTTATCCTCAAATTGCATTGTGCCCATTTGTTTCTAATATTTAGTAAAATGTACTGAATGAAAAGTAGAGAGAACCTTCGAATATTTTCCTTTACCTGAGTATTTATTTACCCTTGCCCTTCATCATTGAGTAATAACTGTTTAATCCATTAAATATGCTTTGGAAATTGTTACTAGATGAGCATGATATAACCAGGCTTAGGATTTTCTAGTGTCAGAAGATAATTTAAATAAAAATTTTAAAATAAATATCAAAGCTTGTAAAATTCAGTGTTATTTACATTTACATTATACCATTGTAATTTCCTTAAGCTTCCTACATTTTTATAACTAAATAACCAATTTTTCAGTGCTGGAAATAAAAATGAAAAACTATGTTGGTATTAACGATTTTTATTTATCTCGAATGTAAATGACAAATAAGGGCACTCGGAAGGAAATAAGTGATAACCAGGTCATGTGCAACAAGTATGACTAGAGATGGGAAACTTTCTTTAGTTTATTTTTCGAATAGTCAAAACAAGGTATCCAGTCTTAGACATTTGAATTCTTTCAAGAACAGAAATATCTTAATCAGAGGGCTGAAACAATACATGCATTATTTTAATAATAATTATAATGATTCATGATATATTAAATGGGAAATACTGAGATGTGTCAAAAACACTTTTCCTATAATGAATAATTTGGGGAATTTTTAAATTTTCATATACCCTATTACAAAAAGAAAGTATTACTTTGAGTTTTGTATCTAAATTCTAACAAGCAACCTATATAAATATGAACATGGTGAGGTATCAAAAAACATAATTATTTGTGGTAATTAAATTTCACTTCCAGCAATTCATCATTTTCAAGTAAGATGATTATGCATCTTATCCCACTGCTATGAGAATCCCAGGAATTGAAGTATATTTACTGTGCTTTGGCAGTGTCATTCATGGACTCATCATACTCCAGTATAATGTCAGTGTGTCAGTAGTGAGCAGAAGCTTAAGAGAATTTACACAATTCTCCCATCTCTAAAGAATGCTGTGTCCCAAATAACTTCATGTCCATTCTGTTTTGTGCAAGAAATAATTGAAATTTTTGGAGTCACTTACTACTTGTTATTCCAGCACAACCTAGTAAAAACTATTGCAAAAGTACATTCCTAGAAATGGGATCCTACAATAACAAAAATGCTAAAATAGATGGCATTGACTTCAGGACCTGACAGGGGTAGTGAGAAAATTATTATTGGAGGCCTGAAAAACAATCATCCATATATAAAGTTGTGAAATATGTGTTATAATTTGTCTGCAATAATTTAGAAGAAAGATTCTAGGCTTAATAAATTTGTGGCTTTAAGCGAAGAGGTAGGAAAACTTAATATTGGAAGCGTGCGTTGGATGCTATTGAGTATATTTTTTAAAGTATTAAAAGAAATTTGTGTCAAAAAAGAATTGCTAGTTTGTAAGGGAGAACCCTCAGAATTTGGAATTTATAGTGTTTAAATATGGAATAGTTTTCCATCTTCAATATATTAAATATAAAATGAAAAACTGGTTTTTAATGAATAATGTTATTTATATAATTTTTCAATTACATATTTAAATCATTGGAGCAGAAAAAGGATATGTATTTTGTCCAAAAACAAAACTAATGGTGAGACTGTCATGCTTTTTGTTCAAAATTCTATAAGACTATAATGTGGCTTCTGGGAAGTCTATTCAATCGGACAATAATATTCAGGGAAAAAAGACCAAGGGTATTACATTAGTCCATTTTTGCACTGCTATAAGGATACTACCTGAGACTGGGTAATTTGTAAACAAAAGAGGTTTAGTTGACTCATGGTTCAACATGGCGGGGGAGGTTGCAGGAAACTTACAATCATGACAGAAAGCAAAGGGGAAGTAAGGTATATATTACATGCTGGCAGGAGAGAGCATACAGTGGAAATTGCCACTTTTAAACCATCAGATCTCATAATAACTCCTGAACTATCACGATAACAGCATGGGGGAAACAATGAATTTACAATCTGACATGAGATTTGGATGGGGACACAGAACCAAACCATATCATTCCACCCTGGGCACTGCCCAAATCTAATGTTCTTTTAACATTTCAAAACCAATCATGCCTTCCTAACAGCCCCGAAAATCATAACTTATTCCATTATTAACCCAAAAGTCCAAGTCCAAAGCTCATCTGAGAAAAGTCAAGTCCTTTCTGCCTATGAGCCTGTAAAATCAAAAACAAGATAGTTACTTCCAAGGTACAATAAGGGTACAGGCATTGGGTAAATGTTCCCATTGCAAATGGGAGAAATTGGCCAAAACAAAGGGACCATAGGTCTCATGAAAATCTGAAACTGGACAGGACAATCATTAAACTTTAAAGCTCCAAAATAATCTCCTTTGACTCCACGTCTTGTATACAGGGCACACTGATGCAAGAGGTGGGCTCTGATGGCCTTGGGCTGCTCCACCACTGTGGCTCTGCAGGCTGCAGTCCCTGTGGCTGCTTTCATGTGCTGGCATTGAGTGTCTATGGCTTTTCTAGGCACATGGTGCAAACTGTTGGCAGATCTACATTTCTGGGGTCTAGAGGACAGTGGTCCTTTTCTCACAGCTCCGCTAGGCAGTGCCCTGGTGGAGACTCTGTGTGGGAGATCCAACCCCACATTTTTATTCTGCACTGCCCTAGTAGAGGTTCTCCATGAGGGCTCTGGCCCTCCAGCAAGACTTCTGCCTGGACATCCAGGTGTTTCCATACATTCTTTGAAATCTAGGCAGGGGCTCCCAAGCTTCAAATGCTATCTTCGTGCACCCACAGGCCCAACACCACATGGAAGCTGCCAAGGCTTGGGGCTTGCACCCTCTGAAGCCATGGCCAGAGCTGTACCTTGGCCTCTTTTAGCTATGGCTGAAGCTGGAGCAACTGAGATGCAGGACACCAAGTCCTGAGGATGTACATAGCAGCAGGGCCTTGGGCAACACCCAGAAAACCAGTTTCCCTTCTAGGCCTCTGGGTCTGTGATGGGAGGGGCTGTGTCGAAGACCTCTGACATGCCCTGGAGACATTTTCCTTATTGTCTTGGCTATTAACACTAGGCTTCTTGTTACTTATGCAAATTTCTGCAGCTGGCTTGAATTCCTCCCCAGAAAATGGGTGTTTCTTTTCTGCCACATGGTCAGGCTGCAAATTTTCCAAACCTTTATGCTCTGCTTCCCTTTTAAACATAAGTTCTAATTTCAAATCATCTCTTTGTGAACGTATATAACCGTCCAGGTTCAGAAAAAGCCAGGTCATAGCTTGAATGCTTTTCTGCTTAGAAATTTCTTCTGCCAGATACCCTAAATAATCTGTCTCAAGTCAAAGTTCCACAGATCTTTAGGGGAGTGGCAAAATGCTACCAATCTCTTTGCTAAAGCATAGCAAGAGTTACCTTTGTTCCAGTTCCCAATAAGTTCCTCATCTCCATTTGTGACCACCTCAGCCTTCACTTCATTGTCAATATCACTATCAGCATTTTGGTCAAAACCATTCAACAAGACTCTAGAAAGTTCCAAAGTTTTTCACATCTTTCTGTCTTATTGTGAGCCCTCCAAACTATTCCAACCTCTGCCTGTTACCCAGTTCCAAAGTTGCTTCCACATTTTAGATATCTTTATAGCAGTGCCCAAACTCCCAGTACCAATTTTTTCTGTATTAGTCAATTTTCATACTGATGTGAAGATACTGCCTGAGAACGAGTAATTTATAAACAAAAGAGATTTACTTGACTTACAGTTCTGCATGGCTGGGGAGGACTCAGGACACTTACAATCATGGTGGAAGGTGAAAGGGAAACAAGATATGTCTCATATGGTAGCAGGAGAGAGACACCATGAAAAGGAAACTGCTGCTTTTAAATTTTGAAATCTCATGAGAACTCCCTCCTATCATGAGAACAGCATGGGGGAAACTGGCTCCAGGATCCTATCACCTCCCAGTAAGACCTTCCCTCAGGCCGGGCGCGGTGGCTCACGCTTGTAATCCCAGCACTTTGGGAGGCCGAGGCGGGCAGATCACGAGGTCAGGAGATCAAGACCACGCTGAAACCCCGTCTCTACTAAAAATACAAAAAATTAGCCGGGCGTGATGGCGGGCGCCTGTAGTCCCAGCTACTTGGAGAGGCTGAGGCAGGAGAATGGCGTGAACCCGGGAGGCGGAGCTTGCAGTGAGCCGAGATTGCGCCACTGCACTCCAGCCTGGGCGACAGAGCGAGACTCCGTCTCCAAAAAAAAAAAAAAAAAAAAAAAAAAAAAGACCTTCCCTCAACATGTGAAGATTACAATTGGATATGAGATTTGGGTGGGGACACAGAGCCAAACCATATCAAGTATGTTCCACGTTAGCACAGAACTCATTTAAGTCCTGGGAAAATAGCAATAGTCTATTACCAAATACATGTATTTCTTTTATTTTCAAATTAAACTTTTTATTTCAGGATAAGTATAGATCTACCTGCATTTGTAATAAATAATACAGATAGATTCTGCTTACCCTTTATTCAGTTTCCTCCAATGTAAACATCTAGCAATACTATCATACTATAGTTGTATATGGTACTATCATACAACATTATAATCATAATTCTGACTTGATAAGATCATAGTATAAAACAATTCCATCATCACTAGAGACCTCTTGTTACTCTTCAACAGTCACACATGCCTCCATTTCCTTAATGCCTGGCAATTACCTGTTCTTCATTTCTATCCTCCTGTCATTTCAAGAATGCGGGTAAATGAAATTATACCTACAAGTAAGTAAGATTTTGAGACTTTTTCTTTCAGTGAGCATAATTCTGTGGAGATTCATCTAAATTCTTGCATGTATAACAATGGTTTCTTTAATGCTGAGTAGTATTCCATGGTGTGGGTATGTGTGCATGTGTGTATATATGTGTGTGTGTGTATGTGTATGTATATATATGCATTTGTATATATATGTACCTATATATGCATGTGCATATATAGGTGCATATATATATATGGGTTTGTTTAACCGTTCTCCCATTGGAGAACATCGGAGTTGCCTCCATTGTTTTGCTATTGTGAGTATAGCTAATATGAACATCTGTGTGCAAGTTGTTTTTTTTTTTTTTTTTTTTTTTTTTTAAGACGGAGTCTCACTCTGTAGCCCAAGCTGGAGTGCAGTGGTGCAATTTTGGCTCACTGCAAGCTCCACCTCCCGGGTTCACACCATTCTCCTGCCTCAGCCTCCTGAGTAGCTGGGACTACAGGTGCCCGCCACCATGCCTGGCTAATTTTTTTTTTTTTTGGTATTTTTTTTAGTAGAGACAGGGTTTCACCATGTTAGCCAGGATGGTCTTGATCTCCTGACGTCGTGATCTGCCCGCCTTGGCCTCCCAAAGTGCTGGGATTACAGGTGTGAGCCACCGTGCCTGGCCTGTGTGCAAGTTTTTACATAAGTTTTCATTTCTCTGGGATAAAGGCCCAGGGAGACAATTTTGTGTTCCAATTGTAGCTTCATATTTAGTTATTTAGTAAACTGCTAGATAATTTTTCAGCATAACTGTTTTATGTTGTATTTCCACGATGAGGTATTAATTTGCCAGGTTCTCAGCATCCTAACCAGCATTACTAGTCTTTTTAATTTTAGCCATTCTGGTAGGTGTGTGGTAGCATCACCTTGTGGTTTTAATTTGCATTTTTCTAATGGTTAATAATATAAAGCATCTTTTCATATGCATATTTGCCATCTCTATATTCTCTTCAGTGAAATGTCTGTCAATGTCATTTGTCCATATTTTAATTGGATTATTTTTATTAAGTTTTGAGAATTTTAAAAAAGTATATACTCATTCTTTGTTGGATTTGTGGTTTATAAGTATTTTCTTTCAATCTATAGCTATTCTTTATGTACTCTTAAGTGGGTCTTTCCCAGAAGAGTTTTCATTGTGATGAAATATTACATCAAATTTTCCTCTTATGAATGATATTTTTAGTATGAAATTTAATTCTAGCCATAGATCTCTAAGATTTTTCTCCTATGTTTTTGTTTGATGAAAGTTTTAAGGTTTTACATTTTACATTCAAGTCCATGATCAATTTTTGATCGTGTAGTGTAAAAAGTGTGAGGTTTAGGTTGAAATTTGTGTCTTTGCCTATGGATGTCCAAAATCTCCAGTTCTACCTGCTGAAAAGCTCTGCTTCTTCCATTGAACTGCTTTTTCCTCTTTGTGAAATATCAGTTGGGTATATTTGATGGGGCCTATTTCTGGGTTATCTAATCTGTTTCATTGATATTCATGTTTTTCTCTTTGACAAAAGCACACTTTCTAAGCACAGAAAATTCTAAGGTGAATATATTGAATATGGAATGGATTAATGGATGGATAGATGTTAATATTTAGTGGTTTCTAAGACTTTTAATGTATTATCTGTGTTTCTAAATATAGCTTACAAATTCTTATATGATTCTACACTTGCTTTTTCAGCTTATTTTTTTATATCAATATTCTAACACTCTAATTTCCAGCTAAAATAATATTCAACTTTTCTTTACCATGTTACGGTTTTTTTCTGATGCCTTTCTCTGTAATCTTCTCTCCATCTACAAATTAATTTTAATCATACTTATGGTCCTCACTTAAAAGCGAGTTCCTTCGGGAAAATTGACACAATCAACTCTCAAGTTACTTACCTGCTTTCTGCATCTATAGCATATTAATCCTCTCCATTCACAGAATTTATCACAATGGCTTGTAAATGTAAATTATTTCTCTTTATTTTACTCTTGGGAGACAGTTCTCCATTTGTCTCTCACCATTCTACCTGGCTTTCTGTGTATATAAAGACTGTAAGGTCCTATTGCTTTTGGATTTTGCCAAGAGCAATCTTGATGGATGAAGTAATGTGTCTTTCTGCAACATGAAAAGACATTGCTTATTTCTTGCTTATAAATAAGACAAGATCCTCCAAGCTCAGTACTTCTCACCTATAACCCACTGCATGTGCAGGCTTTTCACTTGATCTCAACAGAACATAGAAGATAAAGAAAATCAATGCGAGCATGACACTCATAGCGAATACTTTTGCAAGAATAATAAAATTGTATGTCTCTTCACCTGTGATTCTTGGGTCTTCTGTCATTATCCCTGAAATAGTAATAATTTTATACTTTTTACGTAGGATAAAATCAAAACCCACACCAAATATTTAGCATTGAACTTTAAGTGACAAAACGGGATGTCATTTCAAATTTTCATCACTGGAACATAAAAGATATATAGTATGCATTAAATAATCACATGTAAAATAATTGAAGAGTTATTAATAAGTGGAGAAGTAGCTGTAGCATATATAGGCTATAATGTTGAGTTGGACAGATGGCATAAGAGAAGAAAGCAAAGAGAACTGAGGAAAGATGCCTTGTGTGAGTTCTTTTTGCACGTTACCCAATTCTGTTTGATTTTGGCATGATGAATATTAATATTAAACCCTGTCTCATTATTGTTTATTAGTATTCTCTTAATTTTTATTTTAATTTTAGTACTAAAACTTTAATTTCTTTTTTCTAAAGTTTATATCGTTTTTCTCTTTACTACATGAATGTAAGTTCAAAAGAATATGATTTTCAAAGAAAGAATGTTCCACACAGGTTAACTGACATGCTTCAAATTAAATGATTCACAAATCTTTTTCCAGGCCTACAACCAAAGAATTCTAAATCCTTCATATGTGGATGATAGAAGGAACACATTAATAGGATTTGCACATTGAGCTCCTTCAAATTGGAAATTCTGAAACATTCCACCTACATTTGAAGAAAATGTATTGGTTTATATTATTTACTCATCATTTTAACACCTAGATTATAGTGACGTCAAAATCTATATTGTTAATTATCTGTAGTTTTGAAAAAAATATGTTTTAGGTGTTGTTTTATTTTGAATTTCCCCAAATCTTTCCAGATCCAAATGGTCAAAAATCTAGTTTAATATCATTAAAAGTTAAGTTTTTAAAAGAAACAAAGAAATATTACTATTACTCAGCAATATGATAGGTCTTAAACATATTTGATAAAGATAGGAAAGATCCTTAATCATAGAGACGTTACCTCCTGACAAGGCACCCTAAGGAGGTTCATCTGCCACATTCTCTTTATGGGGCCCCTGTCCTCCAAATTTGATAAATTTTCTATAGACAGTGCAGCTTTCATTCCACTATCTAACTTTAGGGTTATATTGTGTTTTAGTTATTAGTTTATTAGACTGTTTCTGACTAGGCTTTCTGCTCATAGTAATTCATACATATATCTGTAGGATTTCAGGAGTCATTTCCCTAAAATCAAATCCTATATATATCTACTAACATAGGGTAATTTCCAAACATATGTTATGATTTGTATGTAACCACTTTTATGCCTCAAATTATTATTACAATTTTGATGAAAAATAATAGGAAGACACCAGCAGATAAGCAAAAATAAAAGTTTTCATAATATGGATATTAATAAATTATAGTAATTGTAACAAACATTTATGTCATGCTTTATCTCTATAAGACACTGCTGTAATCATTGTTAATGATTAGCATATTTAAACCTCAAAATAACTATAAAAATACACATTATTATCAGTAGTAATAATCATCGATAGTAGTAGTAGCATTTGCATTTCATAGAGGAGAAAATATTGATAAAGATGCCATATATCTGGGTAAGTGTTACATAGTTTAGTAGACACATGTATTTTTGTTTTTCATTTTTGTTTCTGGAAGTTCAAGTTCTCGCCTCTTAAATTCCATGGAAAGCACACATAGATTGATTGAAGTGAGGATTCCATCCGATGTTTGTAAGAAGTTCAACCTGTGTCTTTCCTAAAGTGTTAGAGAGGAGGTGACTTTGTACTCCTGTGACCATTATGAGAGGCTTTGGGGGATTCTCACTACTTTCTAGCCTGGTGGAAATGTACAAGTCGTAATCAATTGACATGACTGTCCATCATAACTACATGTTGCCCTGGGAATATTCATATTTATTTCCCCCCCTAACATGAGCAATTGTCCAAATCAGTTCAGCACAGCCTAAAGAAAACACGGCAGGCTGGACTGTTGCAGGTCATTTCCAAACACACTGACATATGAAATTTGCAAACTGGGACAGATTTCATGTCTGCCTTATATTCCTATACACACAAAACTGAAGTCCTGCCATTTCATAAACACTTACTTCTGTACTGGACTTGTCATACAGTCTTCCTCACAGTCAACCTTTTCCATCAATTGCTGAGGCATCATATTGTTCATTCAAATTTCTTCCTGCTCTCTATTTGGAGTTGTTTCCTCTTGTCTACTCAGGAGAGATCTAATTATCTTAAGGATATAACATGTCCTTAATTATTCAGGCAATTTCTTCTTTGTCTTCCCTTAGAACTTAAAAAAAATCCCTTATCACAAAGTATTGTAATTATTCCTTCAAGAGTGTCTTTCTCAACAACTAGAAGAGGATCTCTTCAAGGCAATAGTCATTTCAAATTGCTCTTAGTACTCTTGATTCTTATTGCAACTTCTGGCATATTATAATTTTTTACTAAATATTTAGCTAGTCGTTTTATTAATATATTATGTATTTATACATTATAGAAAATCTACTAGAAATTCAACTATCATGAAGTAATGTATGATTTCATGATTCCTATATTTTGGTGAAAGTTTGGAGTGTTTTTATTTTTTGTATAAAACATATTTGTTTAGTTTGCATCATGGTAATGAGAATAAGATGAAAGAAAACTAAATTATTTTTATTGTGTACTAAATATACAGTGCCTTTAAAATGTAGTATATATTGACCATTTTAAAATTCGTTTGCATTTCTAAAATATTTTAATTAAAACAATTAGATAACCATAAAACATGGCAAGAGAACATTTATAAATGATGTGACCTCAATCATTTTGACTACAGGTACAATATCTCCCATGCTGACTCCATAGTTAAAAGTTTTAGTGTGTGACTATCCTTAGGAAATTTAAAAATTGTTTAACAATCACTATTACAGATCCATGAAAATATCAAATAAAAAAGTCTATCAGGGACATTTTTCTGTTTGTTTAAATCCATCTCTTCTCCTGATGGTGGCACAGAATTATCACCCTGACTTATTACGCTTTCTAAAGCTTCTATAGCATTAGAAAAAATCCTTCCTGTCAAAGTTTAGTTTTTTAACATCCCTCAAGTGCCTGACCTAAAACGACAGCATTTTCAGTAAAATTTCCTACAGATTGATCCTCTACTGGAGTCACCCTAAAAGCTGCAGCTGGAGTTCCCTCAAGGGAATGCCCAAACTTTTGGAGGTGCGTCAAATATTATTCCAAATGAAGGAGCACTAAATGCCAGGGTGATCAATCCAAAGCATTCATTAGGGGAACTTCCTTAGAGTGTTAACAGTATATGTTCCCAACAGACAGCAAAGAAAGCGATGTTCTGTATAGGTATATTGATCTGAGGGCTCAGGGTATGGAATTTATGTGACAGTTTAAGGAATTTACTTTTGGCAGGGGCTAGTTTCTTTCATTGTTTGGGGCAATATTCTAGACACCTTTATAAGTGCCTAGGAATGTTCAAGACTCTAGCTTGGGTTCAAGCCTCCAGGGAAATTCACACAGCTGGTCCAGTCACAGAGAAGTCAAGGCACTCTGTGGTCCTCGGTCAGGACAAGAGAAAAAGCAGGGAGACCTTGGAAAGCCTATAAATAAATAAGAATTTGGGCCCACTCATAACACAAATCACATTCAAATCCTGATTTTTGTAGACTCTTTTGAAAGATATATTTTTATTCTCTATTGGTAAAAATGATACCTTTCCTAGTGTTTGGAGAATTTACAGTAGTAAGTAATGTTAATTGAGAACTTATTTAATTCCATTTTAACAATAATCCTGTGCAGATGACGCTCATTATTCTCATTTTACAGATGAGAAAACTGAGGAGCTTCAAGGTTAAAGCAGTAGGTTCAAGGTAATGTAGCTAACAAAGAGTGGCTGTGTGAGGAATTTGGACACTTGAGCCTAACCCATTTTAAAATTGATGAAAATTATCTAGTAAGCATTATAAAAATAATTGTTATTGGCATTATTACTACTGAAACTAGCCTATTTAAATTGACTAAACTCAGTGAGACAAACTAATAAAAGATCTTTCTTCTTCTTCTACCACTGTGCTCTGTTGGAACCTGCCTTCTTGCATTTGAAAGGATATTGGGACAGAGGTGCTTCATGTCTTTATAGGAATTGAGAGTAAAGTTTACTCATGGCAACTGGCATTGCCAGCAGTGACAATGCCCTGTCTTCCATCCCAGCGCACTTGGCTCTGCTCCTTGTGCTGCAGCATGACTGCTAGTGACTGCATCCACAGGTGCTGCCTCTGCCTGGTACCCTTTTCCAAAGCTGAGTGCTGTGGAAGACACTCTGGACCCCAGCTCCTCCTTCCCTGAGCAAGTGTGAAGGGCTTTCAAAGTACTGTGAAAACACATTCACCCACACAATTCCAGATGTTCTTCATAAAGCCAGCTATCCAGCTTTATCTTAGGTCTACAAAACATATATCTGATATAGAGTCCAAGTATTATTTATACTGTCTCAAAATGGCAATAGTCTTGGAAAACAGCTAGATGAAATATGATGATGACCTCAAGGTGACATTATCTGTTGTCCTAATTCCATCAGTGATTCATATATATCATGTGTCTGTGCTCAAAATGGGTCAGTCTGAGCTTGAAGGCAAGTCTCAGATTCACATATAGTGCTTGAACCCAGTGGAGATTCTAGTGCTTGTCCTTGGATGGGTTATTCACAGTAATTTTTTTTTTTAACTTCAGGTCATTGAAACAAGTGACACTACTGTCCTCATTCTCAAGGCCCTACAACCTGGTGCTTGGCCAGATGGAGGGTTCAGGGCAGTTTTATTAAACTCTTTACTTATACTTCCTGAGATGATTTTAGAATGGACCTGTGTTTGTGTTGATAGAATGTCTCTCATCAAAACTACATATGTGTATATATTTCAGGGTAAACAATCTATGTTTTCTTTAGAGCTTTGCGCCAACAAAAATATTACAGATGTATAAGATGCTGCCGTGATGACAAGGTGCTGATGGTACTATCCCTGTGATTTGAAAAGAAAAAGATCCAATGTATTGCAATAAGTTTACCAGATCATTATCATTTGTCACAATGTGCAAGATATCAGACCAAAACCTTTACTATGAAGTTTAGAAAAAAAAAAAAAAAAACAAGAAAACCATGAGCACAATTGTCCATGAACAGAGTTTATTGTTGTTATTGTTTGTGATGGAAGAAGCAGATTAGTATTTTCAAGTAGGAAAATTCTGGGTTCTAGTAATCAATGAATTTCAACCAGCTTGTCTGGGTACATTATTCTTGTCATATTAATCAAAGGTCCACTGGTTAACCTGCAGTAACCACTGCTGTGGTTGACTCAAAATGCATAACACCTGCTTGTTTTCTACCAGCGTGAAAGTGAAGCTTCATGATAAAAAAAAATCCTCTTTAAGACATGTACCCCTATTCTCATGTAATCATTACATTAATAAAAGTGTAAAGCAAAAGAACCCTTAAATTATGAATTTGAATTTATGTTTTAATTATTGAGGGGACTTGAAATTACCGTTGTTTATTATTTACTTATTTGTTTATTCCTTAAGTGTTATGTATTCAAATTATAAATTCCTTAAGCATATTTATGTTGTGAAAAACCTTCATGTGAGGTTCAAATCAAATCCTTTCTTAATGAAATACATGAGCAGTTTCATGTCACAATAGCAAATTCATGATGATCTACCTGATAACAATTATGTTTGTATATATCAAGGGGAAGGGCTGCAATGGACAAGTACTTTTTTTTTTTTTTTTTACTGCATCATGTTATTAGTTTCTGTGTACTGAAGGCTCAAAACATCTAAACATATTCCACATTTGCTTGAAATTTTTGACTAATAAAGATCATATTCTTTATATTAATTAGTCAAAAAAGAAGACATTGATATGAAGGATTGATACGGAGAAAATGTCATATTCTATGGTAGGTTAACTTGAAGAAGGTCATTTGATCAACTTCTAGGTGTTTTTAAAAAATCTAGTATAAATTAAATTTTAAACTAAAAGCTAAATTAAAATTTATACTCCATCCCTCTTCTTATCTCAGGACTGACAGACAGCATGGGAACAGCTCTGGGAAAGAGGGGTTATTGTCTATACACTTGCATTGCTCCACTGGGCTTCCTCTGCCGCTCTCCATGATTTCTGCTTATGTTACTTAAGGTCAGGCACAGAGAGTGCAAAAGAGGAATATCAACATACACACATGCATGTGTGAAGGGATGTCAGCCGCTTCCCAGAGAAGTTAAAATGGCCAGACACTCAATAATGTGGCCTGATAGTATTTTAGCTACAATTAATACTCTCCTCTTTTTTAAATTTTTTTTGTGTGTAGGTAAAATATAATTTGAGGATAACACTACTGCAGGGATAAAATTTTCAGTAGTTTTATAATTCTAAATAATACAAAAACAAAATGTATGGATATTTTGGGTAAGTTGTGAATAAACAGCCTAATGTGTACAGTTATATGTTTGCATAGCACAAGCAGAAAAGTCTAGATTTTAATCTGTCCTTCCTGTTTCTTCTTTTTTCAATGCTGTTTTCCATGCTATCCTAAATATGGCAAGTTCTGGGAACCAAAAGTTGAGTAAGGAATATGCCAACTCTTAAGCCGCTCCATTTCCAGAGTGGGATAAAAATTAGCATGATAATGTACACATGTTCTTTAACAGATTATGAACAGATTGAGATCTTACTGATGTATGATATTTAGCCTGTTGCCAGGGAACCTCACTGCTCTAGTTTATTTTCCTTGTATCTTATTCAATCATTTGTACAAATATGTAATGAGTTCCCACTATGCACTCCTGTAGTAAATAGTACAATCTGTCCCCAATTTACATAGTGGCTACAGTCTTGGAAAATTCAGTGTTTAGTAAAACTGTGCCAAAATGTCTTATATTAATATGTAAAATGGAGTTAGGCTAAGCGGGTCTGGCAGATGTTTTGAATGTTTGGCAAGGATTTAACTCTCATGTGGGACGTAATGTAAGCCGTTGATTAAGGAGGAGTTTTCCTATCTTGCACATTTTCTAGCATTCCTGTCCTAAAACTACTAAATCCAAGTGACATGATCAACAATGTCCCCATACATTTCAGAAGTGCAGCCTGTGAGGCAGGTTTTTCCTGTTTAGATGCATGATCTAATAATAATTTTTTTTTAATGGTCAGTTTACTTATTCTATAAGGAAAGAAAATTTGGATTTGCATTTTGTTATTCCTATAGGATGTTCCAGTATGTTGATTCACCTCAAGCTTTTCCCATCAAAACAAAAAATCTGCTACTGAATAGCAGGCACTACAGATGATCATTGGCTACTGTGGACTTAGTAGTCTATACATGTAGGCATTTTCATAATTAATTGTCACTCTCCATAGGTTAGAAATGTGAGTTTTAGGTGAAACCTAACATGCTTCACTCTCAAGAGAAATTTATTTTCCTAAGCTATTCATAGGCTTTCATTACTCATCCATTACACATTACAGCCCTCCCTTTCACATGAACACAAAAATCCTTCACTCTGGGAATAAGCTAGAGCTCCTCTGATTTTCTGAGAGGAGAGAACTTTGTCATTTGTTGGAGGAAAGCAGCAGCAAGGGGGATGTGGAGTAGATTGGGTATACAAGTATATTACATTTTTTGAAATGTAAGAAGAACATGGGATTAAATGTGATTTTCTTCTAACTACTTAGGAAAACATTAACAATTTGTATAATGTCTTCAATTTTTCAAAGGACAATCAAAACTTGGCATGGTTTTGCCCTAAAAATTCAGAAGGCTTTTATAGTATCAATAAGGTGAATTTTTATACAAGTAGAGATATATATATTCAAAATCTAAAGGTCCCTAGCATTATTTAGCATGTTTAAATATTAAACATCTTCATAAATTAGAAAATTGTTAAATGTAATATAGATCATGTGTTATTAATATTTTGCCTAACCTACCGATTAAGATATTTAGAGATCAAATATAGTTTCTAATGAGAAGAAATTACTCATTAAGAAAATGGAACTCATTGATAATGAAACTAAAAGGTCATAATTTTAATAAGGGAATAATACTTTTATGCAACTAAAAATTAAAATATACTTAATATATCTTATTTGTCTCTTGTGAGTCTACTTGGTGAAGAATATACTATATTATTTTATGGCCATGTAGTCATAAAATAATTTTAATGCAACAAAGTAAGGCTTTATCTTCTCAATACATGAGATAATTTTATAAATTTTATGTTCTCCTGGTGCAGTAGTTCATTTACTCTCAGAGTTGCTTAGTAGAGTTTTATGAGAACTGAATTAAGATGTGGATCCAAATTTGATTTATGTTCAGAATAACTTTGTTTTTATAAAATTATTTTATATCTCAGCAAGTACTTAAATAATTTATAGTAATGAATATAGCATGTTGAATTTTCATTTACTATGTTGAATTTAAGATGCCATAACAAAATCAGTGAAGTCGAATTAAATATAATAATGTATCTTACTAATGTCCCTAATTTAAATTTTTTAGTATACATGCAAAACATCTAATGTAAATACCATTAAATAAAATAGAATATTTCTGTAGTTGGATAGTCTTAAAGTGAAATCTATTTAAAATCAACTATGCTTAAGTAAAAATTAATCTAACAATTCCGAAAACATAAAAATGTTTGAATTTAATGCTTATTTCTAAAAGTAATACATTGTCCTCAAAAATGAATTTATGATTGTGAGAATGAATACATTTTGGATTGCAAAACGAGAGATGTTTTTCTCTTTTAGCTTTTGCTTTCTTCCATTATATTTAGAATTATCAAGATAACATCATTTGAGAGGGCAGTTTTTCTCTCCTGGTGGGTTTTATTTAACATTTCAAATAGCATATTGGCTGAAGGTGCAAAGTCAGTTTATGTCTCAACTCTACCACTTACTAGCTCTGCAATCTCAGTAAGTTATTTAAACTCTATTTGCCTAAGTTTCGTAAACAGATATCATGAATATGGATTTTAGCAATGGATGATGTCCAAAATGTACTCATTGTCACAACTGTAGCTTTCTTTGTGCCTAGAACATTGGACTGCACTTTCCTACTAAGTTTGGTGAGGAATGTGGGGGAAAATTTTAAATAGTGAAATCACCAACAAAATACACAAAAAGGCAGAAGAAAGTGACACCAAGTAGGATGAACAAAGAACATTTGTTTACTCTGGAAGAGCTGAAATAGATGCATGTTAGAGTATTCTTTTCAATCGTGTTTTCAAATGTATTGGCAATGGTTACATAATCATGCTTCCCACTTTTTTTTTAATAACCTGAGAATGTGGTGAATTATTTTGATTGATTTTCAAATCAATCAGTCTTGCATCCTTTGAATAAACCTGATGTGGTATTGGGAATCATTTTAATATTTATTTTGTTGAATTCTATTTGGTATTATGTATTGTGTGTTCCACTACAACTTTACTAATGGACATTGAAATTTTAATATTTACATATCAATAAATCTTCTTAAATATGAAACTAATCTTAAAGCAGTACAAAAACAGACAACAAGCCAGATTTGGCCTACAGACCATAGTTTGCCCACCCCTGCTTTTTCGTCCTTTTTCAAAGACAGATTCCTGGGTTTTACTCTAGATTGACTCAAACAGAATAACTGAAGGTAGGGACTGTGAATGTGGATTTTTAAAAATACCATATTAGGTTTACAGAAAAATTGAGAGCAAGTACAGAGATTTTGCATATACCCCCTTCCCTAACACATGCAGAGCCACCCCCATTGTCAACATTCATCACCACAGTGGTACATTTGTTACAACGGATGAACCTACATCGACAAATCATAATCACCTGAAGTCTGTAGTTTATATTATATTATGGTCTTTATTAGGTCTGGTAGTCTATAGATTTAGACAAATGCATAATGACATGGATCCACCATTGTAATATATTATACAGATTATTTTCACCGCTCTAAAAATTCTCTGTGCCCTTCCTAGTGACCCATTCCCCCAACACACTAACAAAACAAACAATAACTGGCGATCACTTTTTTTTTTTTTACTATTTCCTTAGTTTTGCCTTTTCCAGAATGTCATATAGTTGGAATCATAAAGTATGTAAAATATGTAGCTTTCTCAGATTGGCTTCTTACACTTGGTAATGTGAATTTAAGATTCTTCCATGTCTTTATTTTTTTGTCTTGACTCCCCCATTTGTTTTTAGCACTAAATAATATTCCATTGTCTAGATGTACCACTGTTTACTTATCTATTCACCTCCTGGAAGAACATTTTGGTTGTTTTCAAGTTTTAGCAATTATGAATAAAGTTGCTATAAACATCATGTGCAGCTTTTGTTTGGAAATAAGTTTTCAACTCCTTTGGGTAGGTAACAAGAAGTGCACTTGCTAAATCATAGAGTAAGAACATGCCGAATTTTATAATAAACTACCACAGCTATCTTTCAAAGTGGCTGTAACATTTTGCATTTTCATCAGCAATTATTGAGAGTTACTGTGGCTATGGCTCCAGTCTTGCCAGCATTTGGTATTTTCAATGTTCAAGGATTTTGGCCATTCTAAAAGATGTGTAGTGGTATCTCTTTGTTGGTTTAATTTACATGTCTATGACTTGGAGAATCTTTTCATATATTCATTTACCATCAGTATACCTGTTATACGTAGCTTTTTATTTTAGCTTTTAATCAAATAAAAGCATATACATAGTTTAAAAGAAACCAAATTATACTGTTGGATTGGTAGCAAAAAACCACAAGCCTTTGGTGTTTCTCTGCCTGCCCCGATTTAATTTGCCCCAGAGACAACTAACTACCTTTAACTCTTAGCAGTTCTCATTGTAGTTTTTTTCTTAAAAAAAATTATACTGCTTTTTTGGGCTTTTCCATATTAGATCTTGATTTCCACCATCACACACACACAAACACACACACACACACACACACACACACACACACACAGACACACACATCTCTCTTCTCTCCCATCCTTCTAATGTTATAGAATCATTTATTGTTAAATTAGTATTCAGTATTTACATAATTCTGACTGACTTTACATTACTGGTATTGTTCACAGTTGAGGTATACAAAGTAGTTTTTGGATTTTTAGTATTCCTGGATTTCATAATTTTAGATCTTGATTTCCACCATCTCACACACACACACATCTCTCTTCTCTCCCATCTTTCCAATGTTATAGAATCATTTATTGTTAAATTAGTATTCAGTATTTACATAATTATGACTGATTTTCATGACTGGTATTGCTCACAGTTGAGGTATACAAAGTAGTTTTTGGATTTTTATTATTCCTGGGGTTCATAATTACCTCGGTTTTATTTTCTTAATTTTGATAAATCTGTAGATTACTAATTTTCTCCACACTCTGAAAAATTAAAACTCTTTAGTCTATATTCAAATACATCAGGTATTCTATCACTTTATTTTTTAAAACTGCCCACCTGAACTCTCCATCTCTAGGCATTTCCTGTTGACTTCATACCGTTCTCCCATACCACTCTCCCTTTTTAATATAGCTGTATTATGATTTTAGAAATGGTCTGGCTATATTGTAATAAAATGTCTTTTTTTGCCTCAGGACCAGAACATATCTTTCAATTTTCCACTTAATAAGGACATTACAACTGTTTCATTTACCTTCACCTCCCTCTCAACATTCCCACTTGTATTTTCAGCTGTATTTTTAAAACATGGTGAATAATATGTGCATTCTACTTTGTAACCATAATTAAGTGTGCCCTTAAACAATAAAAACCATAAATAGTATTTGTATTACTGTGATTAATTGAATCTTATTCACTGAATAGCCAAGCTTGGTGCTATGATGAAACTTCCTTTTCTTTGGCTCCAAGGTCTTGATCCACCTGCTGTCACAGGAGCATTGAAATGAGCCCATTTTCTTAGAAGCTCATCATTTGTTCAAAATCCTGCAGCATTTTATCTCTGGTACTTGGAGGATGCTTTTTCTGTACAGTTTTACTTTTTTTCACCAAAAGTTTCTGACTATCTTTGTTTTTTCTTGTGGGATGAAGAAATATATGCCTTCTATGTCATCATTTATATGTGGTCTTAAAATATATTTTGGATAACAGTCCTTTATGAGATGGGTCTTTTGCAAATATTTTCTCTCCGTATATGGTTTGTCTTACTCTGTTAGCATTGTCTTTTGCAGAGAAGAAGTTTTTAATTTTAACGAAATTTGATGTATGAATTGTTTATTTACAAATTGTGCCTTTGGTACTGTATCTAAGAAATACATAATAGCAGTTTGTTCTTTAAGAAATTCTGTCTAGACAGATGAAGCAGGTATATAAACCTACTGAGATGTTCTACAAATAACCATTAAAACTACTCTCATGAATACATTCTCTACTCCTTCCCCACTCTTACTTCATTGCACTTTCTTAACAAGATAACAACTCTGGATAAACCAATGTTCTGCTTATCACATACCTGTACCCATGGAGGTAAGTGTGGCTAAACAATAATAATAATAAATGTCAGAGTGCTTTCTATTTAAATGTTACTTCAAACATCAACAGGATAATTAACATTATTAATTTCTGTAATCTATTAATTTTTCCACTCTCCTGACTACCACACTCTTCTACTCTCTTGCAAAACCTTTAACATCACTCTATAATCATTACACTCAACTGAAGACCATTTTTCTTCCTTTTAGAAGAACACTGAAGCAATTATACGTACACTTTTATTAAGCTACCTTGCAAACTATACACCTGCCTTTCCTCTTTGTCTTTGTCCATTGTGTGCTGCTTTAACAAAATACTACAGACTGGATAATGTATAAGCAATGGGAATATTTTTTTCTCATGTTTCTGGAGGCAGGGAAGTCTAAGATCAAGAGGCTGGCATCTGGCAAAAGCCTTCTTACTATGCCTTCCCATGGGAGAAGGTGGAAGGGCAAGAGAGAGAGAGAGAGAGCAATATGGGGCTGAATACTTCCTTTTATAAGAAACTCACTCCCATGATAAGGACATTAATCTATTTATGGGCTGAATACCTCTTAAAGGGCCCACCTCTTAACATTGCTACAATGGCAATTAAATTTCAACACAATTTCAGAAGAGCAAGTCAAACCATAGTACTCATGTTACTATAGCTGAGCTTCTTCTGCTCCTATATAGCCCATTTCTTTTACTTGTAGTTATGTCCCTTCCAATTATGCTAATTCAAGAATGTTACTCATACTTCTTCCCTTTTCATTTTCATAATTTTCCTTCTTTACTGAATAACATTAGCTAGCATATAAGTAATTTATATTTTTGGTTATTACAAGAAATACCTTTTTTCTTTGATCTCCATTTCCCTGGAGCTCTCAATTCATTTATTTGTTCATTTTTCAGCAAAACTCCTAAAGAGTTGTCTAGCCTTTCTGTCTCCAAATTTCCTTTTTCCATTTTTCTCTCAAACGATCTGTTAAGATTTTCCTAAACACTCCTTTAAAATTGGTGTGTTCATGATGACCATGACTACCATATAGCTATGAAAGGTGAGATCTTCATCTTTATGTTAATTGAGCAATAAGTAAGTAGTATTTAACATGGAAGACATCTTAGAAACCTGGAAATTCATTTGGCTTCCACAGAAGCACTCTTGGTTTCTCATCCTTCCCCCTTACTTTTCACTGTTCTATATCTTAGTAAAAAACAAACAAACAAACAAAAAAAACAAAGAGAATCAACATCTCCTCTTCCCTCAGTAAGTAAAACCAAATGAGTGCAGTAGTAAGAGAAGCTCGAAGAGCGAGTCTGGCCTGCACTAACTTCTTTCTATACAATTTTTTTTTTGCTGGTATTTTTTCTCCCAGACTTCATAAAATTAGAGTGCTCAGCTTCCACATGTCTGTATCTGCCATCACTCTGTTAGTAATCTCATCCAGGTTCTTGGCTTGACAGGATTTACAATTGGCTTCAACCCATATTTCTGCAGAGAATTTCAGACCTGATATTTCCACTTGAATATCTGGTAGTTATTTCAAATAAAACATGTCAAATTGAACTCTTCATATCGCCTTCATATCTCTTTGCAAATCTTCAAAATCTTTACCGTTCCAGTTAATGATAATTCTATACTCTTAGACCAAATACTGACTTATTATCTCAAGGTTCTATTTGTGTTTCTTCTGATTCTACCTCTCAGTGGACCCAAATATGAAGCTCTGACATTTCTTTGCTAGAGAATATAATCATTGTGTAGATAGGACTTTACTGAAGGTTTGGAGTATAGTTGGGTTGGCAGGGGTATGCTCAGGATGCCCCACTGGTGGCTCTTGCCATCTTATTGGCATCTCACAGTTATCCCCCTCAGAGCCCCTCGGCTCTATCTCATCCATTTTCTAAAGCTTTTTGCCTCTGTATCATCCCTCCTAGTGACAGGGTTTGGAGACATTTAGTCCATTCCTATAGACTACATTTGTATGATATCATAATCATTTCCTGAATAAGCAAAAGCGAAAATCAACAAACCCATTTTTAATTTTGAAAGCATATAAATGGGTCAGTTTGTAGAATAATATTGAATATATTTTTAATAGAAACAGTTCAACCGTATTTTATTAGCCGGCACAAATACTGGGTTTTTTTTTTTTTTTTTTTTTTTTTTGAAGAACTCCCTGTATTTCTCCCAGAAATTCTGGTGCTCCCTCTTATTTATTCTCTATTGTAGTGATTGTTTCCAAATTAAAATTCTCTACCAGAGGACAAGTGCCCTAGCTCGAGCCACAGTGTGTATGCCAGGAACTCTATTAATATTTTCAAATTTATTTAATAAATGAACAAATCAATATTCACTAAAGCAGCATTAAATTTCATTAATATGGATCATTTGCTCCAGGCAATGAAACACATTCAAGAATTGGCAAGTGTTGTTTTCCTTACTCACTTACAAAGGCAAATGTACTAAGCCATTCACAGTGTAAGGCTGGAATGACCTCCTGAGTTTCCAACAATTTATGAAATCCCATTTGGATTGCTATAGATAGCAAATTGCTAAACCACAGTCCCCATCTAGAAAACACTTATCAACAGCATAGAAATGTGGAATGTCAATAAAGTCAGCTCACCAACAATCCTCTGAAAATTTTACCTTTTTATTAGTATATAATAAAAAAGTCCTTTCAGTAACAGCCCCAGTCCTTTGAGGCATTTTTAAATTATCAATTACTCTTGAGTTTCATGCTAAATAAATAAGAAACATGTTGATTTGACACTTTAATAAGCAATAATAAGGTTTAGGACTAAAATAGAAATCAATTGTATGTACTCTTTATCTACACTGCCATCAACTTAATAACATGTGACAATTTTATTAACCTAGGAGTCTCACTTGTTTATTTAATTGTTCTCCAGAATGACTACTTTCTGATTATCAGTGATTTGTCCTTCATATTTAGATAATTAAGTATTCTGTCTCACCTCTTTTGCTTATAATTTAACTAAAAATTTTATCCTGTTATGGCTTATTTTTTTGAAAAGCTAAGACATGAATTTAAAAATTGATTAAAACTACCTATGAAAGAGAAGCATCTCTTTGTAAAGCAGCTAATCCCTAGGGAAAGAGAGTCTAACTTACTTAAATTTAAGACTTATGCAATGCAATTTCAAAATCTGACTAAAAATAGAAAGCTATGGATGGTATTTTCAAGTAGAAAAATGTTAGTAGCGACAAGCTTTAGAAAGTAACATCTTTTCAAAATGTTGAAATTACTTTTATTCTACAATAATATCTAGTTAACATAAAATATTTAATTATTGGTGCCATGACAGTACAGAGTAGCTCATGGTATTCTAGGCTAAAATTGCATTGTAACTTCAAAATAGTTACAGTGCTGTTTATTAGTTTTACTACTTAACAAACTGATTGTGTCAGATAAAGAACAAACTGCTAAAGTTGTGCAGATAAAACAAAGAATAAATCAAATTTTTATTCTTAATGAGAAAGTCTTGGGTGGCATATTTATAATAATTATCAGTGTAATTTTAAAAAAACTGATATCCTAAAGCAACACTTGTTAATTGGCATATTTGGTAACTTCAGGTTTGAGTAACTCTATGCAATTTGTGATTTCACAATGCTCTGCATGTTAACTGAAACCTTGTTGAGCTTAGCAAAATGCAATTAAAAATTTAGCAAAGCAAGAGTGCGGCAGCAACTTTTGGACCTTTTACCTCATTTCACGGATACCTCATCCAGATAACAAATGTCAGTGTCGGTTCTGTAAGTAAACTAAGTTGCTACATTTCATAAGTTGTCATTCTAGTCATCTCATTCATTTCAGAATATATTTACCTACATTCCTCATGATTGTGCTTAGCTTTTCCATGTCTTGTGAATCCTGAATCAGTTTCATTTAAAAAAAATACCTTCTGGGCACATTATTCTTCTCATGAGTTTGGCCTTCAGTTCTACAAAATCAAGTTGTTTTTAATTTCAGGATATCAGGCACAGCTAACATTTTCTTTTAGCTCTCCTTAACTTACTCTGTGCTTCCAGCTGGAAAAGAGGTGATGAATCATTCTTGATTTCTTTCTGCCTTGCCTCTCCAAATCCTATTCTGTAAAGTCTCCTCATGGCTGTCCTATAAAAATATATTTAAACAATGTTTTTCATTTCCACTGCTGTGATTTTAATAGCTTCTTCCTGGGATCTTGATTTCAACAGCCTCTTCCTCATGCTATTCTCAACACTACTGTCAGTGAACTTCTAAAAATGGATTCTGTGTTTGACCATAGGAAACATTTCGATATTCCGTATCTTCATTAACCTCTGCAACCCAAGTGTCTCTGCCCAAAGTGTCTTCAAGGTAATGTCAAATACCATAACATATTTTTTAAGTTTTTGTATACTTCCTAGGAATATATGTCATAGTATGTAAAGAAGATCTGATTCATGTGATTTGTACTGTTAAGAAACACTTCAAAGGAAAACAACCTCTCATAGATCTTCAAATCCTGTTGTTCTAGAGTTGGAATGTACAATATTCAGGTAGAGATGCTGGTACAAAAAAAGACCGAATCATCAGGCTATTAGAAAGATAAACTAGGCCTCTAACATAGTAACTTTAACAATTTGTACTTACACATATTTCACATTGAAATATAGTTTTATTAATGACTTTTTTTGTTTTAGCTTCTCTGTCTTCCATTATTTCAAGCTGTTAAAAATTAAAAATAACCTATAGTAAAGGGCTATGGCATCTACCTTTTTGTAAAAATAAGGAAAGCAGGGTTTTTTTTATAAAAATCTGTTGAATCAGCACCACATTACATGCTGCACTAGGGTCCCATTTGTATCCTATGCAAAAACATCCTTCAGATTTATAAAAGGATTTTCTCTACAGAAAAATAAAAACTAAATTTTAATATTTGAATTGGGCCTCAGAAGTCAAAATTGGGCTCTTTGTTTCTAAAAACGTCTGTATCATAAAGCACATGTACATGATTTGTGAGTTACTATAAAGGAGGTTTGGCTTAATATTAAAAGCCTTATTTATGTGGTTCTGTTACTCATCTTCTTTAAGTTTTACTTTTATGCTGTTCCATTCTTTGCATCCATATTTGATTATTCAGGTGGATTATTAAGAATAATTCCATAACATTGTATGTATAAAAGAAATGAAATATGTGCCATGAATGCACATTGTTTAGAGAATCTGAAGTAGTTAAGTGAATTCAGTAGTAATAAACTTGAATAAAATATGTTATAGTTTTTTTACATTTTATATTTTGCTACATGTGTCTCAGGCTACTAAAAACATTATTAAGACCCTTAAAAATAAGGAATTAATTTAAGATTCAAATGGGTGACTAATGATGTCATTCTCTGAGCTAACAAGCAAATGTGGAAAAACTAGCTTGTGGTAGGAGGATTTAAAAAAAATTTTTAGCAGGATATGAGGTCATCTACAGAACTATATAAACTACAAAAAGAAGACTTAGAACAAAGCCCTGATGACTGGTGACAAGTTAAGAAGACAAGTACACTAAAGCCAAGGCTTAATACAAGGGACTCAGAAAAAGTAGCCAGAGAAGAAGAATAAATAGCATATTGAAAATCAAGAGAATATTTATGCAATAAAATAGCCTGTATTTTAAAATGGTACAGATGAATTAACCTATATAAGAACAAATATAAAATGTCTTTATTGGGTTTGGCAATTAGGAAAGTGTAACCTTGCAAAATCAATTTAATTCTAGGTTACGGATCGAGGCTATAAGGGGTAGATTGCAGGCAGAGGATGATGAGTGAAATGAGTGAATATATGAAGAAAACAGAGTTTTTTGAATGAATGTGGAGCTAAAGAATATTTTATTTATTAATTTGTTAGGTTTTGTTTTCATTTAATGTAAAAATAAAGGAAGAAGACTTGGCTTCCAGTCCAGCACGTTGAGGAGCTTGGAAGTTATCAATCCCATGATCACAATAATAAAAAGAGGTGAATAAACTGAAAATCAACAACTCTTTTTAGATTCATCAGAGATTTAAGGTTGCAGGACAAATTGCTGCCTCCAAAATTGGAGAGAAAATCAGTTGAATACAGAAAATCACAACTTACCATAGCAGAAGCCCAGGAGCAAAAATATCTACAGGAATCAGTACAAAGAAAAACCTCAAATTATATTGGATGAAATTATTGGAGGCTCAACATGAACACATTTGAAAGTGAAAAACTTCTAGGAGGGTCAGTTTTATCTCACTCAGCATACACATGCTTTCGTTTGTTCCAGGAGCCCTACCAGGTTCTCAGAGTAGAAATATGGAAAAAAAATCTCGTTATGCTTCCATTAGGGACAGAAAGAAAAAAACAAAACAAAAAAATGTCTATTTTGAAATACACCCAGAGCATTTTAATCTTCTTAACCAAGACTGCTTCAAATAAAATTATTTTACTAAAGCCAAACACACTGGAGTTTTCCCCAAACCTAACAAAGCTAGGGGAAGGGAAATACTCAATTTTAGCTTCCTCTAGTCTTCCTTTCTCATTTAAGCCAGGAGTAGGGGGTGAGCAGCACTTATGGAAGTCACAGCTCAAACTGAGGTCTAGTTATAGCTCTATAAAACTGCAGGTACGACCGGGCGCGGTGGCTCACGCATGTAATCCCAGCACTTTGGGAGGCCAAGACAGGCGGATCACGAGGTCAGGAGATCGATATCATATTGGCCAACATGATGGAACCCTGTCTCTACTGAAATACAAAAAAAAAAAAAAAAAAAAAAATGGCCGGGCGTGGTGGCGCGTGCCGGTAATCCCAGCTACTTGGGAGGCTGAGGCACGGGAATCGGTTGAACCCAGGAGGCGGAGGTTGTGGTGAGCTGAGATCACACCACTGCACTCCAGCCTTGTGACAGAGCAAGACTCTGTCTCAAAAAAAAAAAAAAAAAACACAAAAACAAAAATACAGCAGGTACTGCAGGTACTCACAGCATATTCAAAAAGAAGTTTCCAGGGAAACCCAAAGAAAATGGGGGACTTAAAATGAAGGATATCAGAGAAAATGTTAGCCTCCAATGCTGATAGCTACAGCAAAAAGTAAACACAGGCTAACTCTTTTATTCAAATATACATGACTCCTCTCACAAAAGGCCTAGGTACCTTAGTGTCCTTTTTCCAGTATCTCATACTTGAATTTCAAGAAAAATTATAAAGCATGCTAAGAGATAAAAATATGCACACACAATTTAAAAAGACAGAGCAAGCCTCAAAACCAGATTCAGATAGGACAGAGATGTTAGAATTATCAGAAAAGGAGTTTTAAACGACTGTGATTATTATATTCAGTGATTAATAAAAGAAGTTGACCTTGTACAAAAACAGATGGGCCATTTAAGCCAAAAGATAACAACCTAAAGAAAAGACTCAAAAGGAAATGTTAGAAATCAAAAGCACTATAGCAGAAATTAAAAAAAAAAAATGCCTTTGATGGGTTCATCATTAAGCAGAGCACATTCAAGGAAAGATTTAGTGAACTTGAAGACATATCCATAGAAATTTCTAAAACTGTAGTAGAAAGGATAAAAAGGAAGAAGGAACAGAATATCCAAAAATGGTGAGACAATTACAAAAAGTGTAACATTAGTATAATTAGACTAATGGAAGAAGAAGAAAAGGAAAGGAATTAAAGAAAATTTGAAGCAATGATGACTAAAAAACTTTTCAAATGTAATTATAGACACCAAATCACAAGTCCAGGAAGTTCAGAGAATATCAAATGGGAAAAGTACCACAATACCAAACTGAGCTGTGGTGATGAAGATTATTTGTCCACTTGGATAAGCTCTGTACTCAGGTGCTTAAACGCAAGTTTAGATGCTGCTGTGAAGTTATTAATATTTGACATTGAAAGTAAATCAAAATAGAATTTATATTAGTACTCCTCAAAAATGAAATGCTTAGGTGTAAAGCCAAAAAAGTATAAGCTCGATGTGAAGAAAACTCTGATGAAAGAAATCAAGGAAAATTTAAATAAGTCCATATTCTATGCACATGAATAGGATGACAGCATTGCCGAAGTATCAATTCTTCCCAACGCAGTCTATAGATTCAGTGTGTTCTAATCACATTCCCAGGAAGTTATTTGTATATGTTGGCTGGGCGCAGTGGCTCAGGCCTTTAATCCCAGCACTTTGGGAGGCCAAGGCAGGTGGATCACGAGGTCAAGAGATTGAGACCATTCTGGACATGGTGAAACCCTGTCTCTATTAAAAATACAAAAATTAGCTGGGCGTGGTGGCAAATGCCTGTAGTCCCAGCTACTCTATTTGGGAGGCTGAAACAGGAGAATCACTTGAACCTGGAAGGCGGAGGCATGGGAGGTACAGGAGCAACAGGAATTCTCATTCATTGCTGGTGAGAATGGAAAATGGTACGGCCACTTTGGAAGAAGGTTGATTCAGAAACCTAAATATACTCTTACCATATAGTCCAGCTATCGTACTCTTTGATATTCGCCCAAACAAGTTAAACATGTTTGTATTCACACTAAAAAGCAACTGCATACAAATATTTGTTGTAGCTGTAATCATAAAATAGAAATAAAATATATTAATAATAGATCACAATATACACCAAAAACACATTATAATTATTTCTTCTCTGAGAAGAGAGGAGAGGATTAGAAGATGCTAGCCAAAGGAAATTTCATATTACCTAAAGTAGTCTCATCTTTTTAATAGAAAAATGTTTTTATACTTTACAGATTTAATATACATGAAAAGACTGAAAAATAGGGGGTTGAAACATTGACAGTAATAAATTCTGCTTAGTGAGGAGCCTTTGTTAATTTATTCTTTGTACTCTTTTATTAAAACTATAAGCTGCTTCTCCAAAGAGATGTATATAAATTTTTTTGACCAAAGCTGTGTTAAAAAAACAAAACAAAAAAAGAGGCAAGGTAAGCTAATGAAGACTATATTAAAGATGCATGGGTGAATTTACAATCTATAAGGTGATGATGTTGAAAAGACAATAGTGATAGAATGTGAGGTACAGATAGAGATGAACCTTAGAGTGGAGGCGGAATGCCTTTCCTATCTACTATAATCCAACAAAGAAGAAATAAGTCACTCCAATTACACTAAGATTGTAGATTTTATGAAAGGCTATTCAGGAGTACGATATGGCTTTCTTTTTGTAAAATTGGGGTAAAATTATCCTCAGAGCAGTTGACAGAATGAGAATTTAAAAGAAAGAAATAGCAATATGATGATTAGAAGAGTATACAGACCACACAGAGAAACTAAACCACAGGTTGCAACACAGAGTGCCTAGGTGGGGCTGTAGGCCATCAAAGCATTATAACAAAAAATTGCCTTCTCAGGAAATTTTGCACAGCAGAGCTCAGTATCCCCCTATGTACACATGCATAATCAGATTTATATAGGTTTAAGTATCTGTTAACAGGCATGATAGGAGAATAGAATAAATTTTCTGAGGGCTGTTGTATAAGAAAGTGTTTGCATTTCATTAGAATTATAAAATAATCTACACAAGAGAATTGAGTAAACCATGTGCTAAATATTTATATTTATTAAGGAGAAGGATGAGGAGAGAAAAGTAATAATGGTGGAGTTATTTAGACTTACCCTTCAATTATTTCAGAGTTTGAAAAAGGTTGGTATTCATTTTTTAAGTTTGGTAGAATTCAACTGGGAAACATTCATTTTAGGATTTTCCTTGTTGGGAGATTTTTGATTACTGATTCAATATTCTTACTTTCTGTTGGTTTGTTCAGGTTTTCTATTTCTAAGAATTTATCTATTTCTTTAAGTTATCCAGTTTCTTGGTGTATAATTATCCATAGTAGCCTTATAATACTGCATATTCTGTTGTATTGATTTTAATGTGTCCTCTTTTATTCTTGACTTTATTAATATTTATTTGAATCTTCTCTCTTTCTTAGTCTAGATAAATGTAAACAATTGTGTTTCCCTTTTCAAAAACCCAACTGTTGGTTTTACTGATTTTTCTCTATTAGTCTTTTCTAAAGGTCTCTATGTTATCTATTTCTATGATATTTATTATTTACTTTTTTTCTACTATCTTTGAGCTTAGTTCTTTTTCTAGTTCTTTGATGTAGAATATTAGGTTGTTTATCGGAAGGTTTTTTTTTTAATTTTTTGAGGTAAGCATTTATTGTTATAAGTTTCTCTCAGAATTGCTTTTGCTGCATTCCATAAGTTTTGGTATGTTGTGTTTCTATTTTTGTTTGCCTCAAGATAAATGTGCGAGTATGTGTATATATATATGTGTGTGTGTGTGTGTGTGTGTATGTGTATACATTACAGAATGTATGAACTTAATGATGAACCCATCAAAGGCTTTTATTTTATTTCTGCTACAGTGCTTTTGATTTCTAACATTTCCTTTTGAGTCTTTAAGTTCTTAAACTGAATATACACACACACACATATATATATGCATACATACATGCATACAAACACATACATATATTTAATTTCTCTTTTGATTCCATCTTTTATCCATTGGTGGTTCATGTTGCTTAATTTCCACATACTTGTGAATTTTTCTAAATCCCTAATATTACTAATTTATAGTTTCATAACAATGTAATCAGAAAATATACTTGATATAGATTCAAACTTTTTAGAAAATATACTTGATATAGATTCAAACTTTTTAAATTTGTTGAGACTTGGTTGATAGCCTATGCGTAATCTGTCTGGGAAAATGTTCCATGTGGGATTGAAGAAGAATGTGTACTCTGTTGCTATTGGATGGCATGATCTACATAGGCCTGTTAGTTCCATTTGGTCTAAAGTATAATTCAAGACCATTGTTTCTTTATTTATTACCTTCTATATGTGTGTCCGTTGTAGAAAATGGGACATCGAGGTTTTCTGCTATTATTTTATTGCTATCTCCTTCTTCAAATATATTAATATTTGCTTTATATATTTAGGTGCTCTGAAATTGAGCAGATTGAGCAGAAATTGTATAGTTGTTATATCATCTTAATGAACTCACTGCTTTATCGTTATAAATTGGGCTTCTTCCTTTCTTTTAACATTTTTTGATTTAATTAAACTTTGTCTGATATAACTCTAGCTGTCCTTGCTCGTTTTGTTTTCCACTAGCATGGGTTATCTTTTTCTATCCCTTACTTGTAATCTGTGTGTTCTTAAAGCTGAAGATAGTCTCTTGTTGGCAATATGTATTTGTTTCTTTGTTTGTTTGTTTGTTTTACAAATCCATTCGGCTAGTCAATGTCTTTCGATTGGAAAACATAACCCATTTACCTTCAAGATAATTATTGATAAATAAGAATTTATTATTGCCATTTTCTCTATTGCTTTCTGGTAGTTTTGTTGATCTGAGTCACCTTCCTTCTTCTTTCTGTACTCTTCTGAGCTTCAGTTATTTTCTGTGGTGGTATTCCTTGGTTACTTTCTCTTTTTCTTTTGTGTATCTTCTATATATTTTTGCTTTGTGGTTTTCAAGGGGCTTACATAAAACATCTTAGAGTTATAACAGGCTATTTTAAGTTGAGAACAATTTAAGTTTGATAATATACAAAAATTCTACACTTTTGTTCCCCTCACACCCCCATTTTATGTTTTCAGTGTCACATTTTACATCTTATTATTTCTTCTGCTTGATGAATTCTTCTACTGATGTTTTTATAGCATTCTTATTCATTGTGTTATTTAATTCCAGAATTTCTGTTTTTATATATTTATATATATTTTCATATATAAACAGTTTATACATTCATATACATGTGTATAAAACATAAATCATATATATGATATCAATTTATGTGTTAGACTTTTATTTTTTGTGTGTATTGTTTTTCTCATTTTATTGACTTATTTTTCTGTGTTCCCTTGAAGTTTAGTGAATTAATTAAAACAATTAGTTTGAATCCCTCTTCAGGCAATTTTTAGATATCCATTATTGTAGTCAGAATGTGGAGAAAAGTGTATTCTTGTTCACTGTTTATGAAAATGTAAATTAGCACAGCCATTACGAGCAAAAGTATGGATAGTTCTCACAAAGTTAAAAACAAAAACAGAACTTATATGTAATCTAACAATTCCACTCCTGAGTATATATCCATAGAAGGTGAAATCAGTATATAGAAAAGGTATCTGCACTCCCGTGTTCGTTATGGGAATATTTACAATAGCTAAGATAATGAACTAACCTAAGTGTCCATAAATAAATTAATTAATTACAGTATATATACTCAATAAAATACTAGTCAGTCTTTAAAAAGAAGAAAATTCTGTAATTTGTGACAACATGGATGAACACAAAGGATATTTTGCTAAGAGAAATAAGCTATTCAAAAGAAAACAAATACAGCCTGATCTCACATATGTATGTGATCTAAAAACATTGACCTCATGAAAGTAGTGGGTAGAATGGTGGTTACTAGAGGTGGGAGAAAATTCGATGATGCTGGTCAAATGGTAAAAATTTTCAGTTACATGGGAGGAATAAGTTCTGAAGATCTGTATAACATGGTGAATATAGTTAATAATAATGTATAGTATACTTGAAAATTGCCAAGTGGATTTTAAATGTTCTCACCCCTTAGTAATGATAAGGATTTGAGGGACTGGATACATTAATTAGCTTTATTTCATCATTCTACAATGTATACATATATTAAAAAATCATTTTGTACCCCATAAATATATAAAATTGATTTGTCAATTAAAAATAAAATTACTTGAAAGTGTTAATATTGATTTAAAATTTGGCATTATTGCCTGACTGTGGAGGAATATTGACCTGGAAGAAGTGTGATAAATGAGAGAATGTACACCCTTCACTTAGCAAGTAACACAGCAAACAGTAGGAAACTAAATTTAATTTATGATAAAAATGGAACTAAACACTTATACTACACTATGTGTATACGTATGTATATATAATTTATCATATATACATAATGCATATTGGAATGAATATTATTATATACACTTTGAATTTGATAATAAGTATTTAAATTTGATAATAGGTATTTCTAGAGAATAATAAAGTAGTGGAAGGCATATATCCATTAATACTCAGACAAAAACTCTTAAAATCATTAATGCATAGAACAAAAGAAAAACCATTTAAGCACCTTCAAAGTTGTTGTTTGGAATCCTAGTATCTTTACTAATGAATTTATTTTATTTGTGTTGGTCATGACTGGGCCAGCTGCTTAGTTGCTACTTAGGAAAATGGCTTGTGAGAAGATTCCTTCTGAAGATGAGAATAAAAATTTATTTTTAAGACAATCAGATCTATAAACAGAATATTAAAACTATTAAATCAGACATTGTTTTAATTCTAAGTCACCTAGATGGTTATTTCTCAATAATTATGCTACAGATGTCTTAAAAGGAATAAAATAGTCAATGATATCAATCTTATCAAAATTTAGAAATCTTACATCTGGAAGCCAACATGCCTTTTATAAAAGTATGGAAATCTAATTTAATAATATTATATTTTAAATTATTAGATAATATTAGATAAGAAAATTATATTTTAAATCAATTCTTTTTATTTTTAATAATATTATGTTTTATATTTTGTATTGCCTTCTTTGCCATTGCAACACAAGCAGGACTGGATTATTTTTAGTTTGCTGAATTCTCTTGGCATTTCAAATAACTATTTTCTGCACAAGTTATTTCTATATTCTGAATCTTCTTTTTCTGTCTACATGGCAAAATTTATCTTTTATCATCCATATAGCAATAATAATGCTATATATAAATATTTTATATTTTAGTTTGAAATTTAACGTATTCTAGATTTTTATACACTGACTTTTGAGCAGTGTTTATATAAATTGATGTTGATTTTACTACTTAGCCTACAGCCTCATATATTCTTGTAATTTCTTCTATTTTTTAGCTGAAAATGTAATTTTGTATGGTAGCGTTCATGATTTTGATATACACTTTACTGAAAACAGACAAGCTGCTTCAGAAATCCAGAGGAAACTATTACCAAAGAGATAGATCTGGCTTATAAATATGATCCAGTGTCTTGTTAATAATCTTTTCTATTTTGATTTCTCTTTCATCTTTAAGTTGGAAAAAATGTCATTACAAAGAAAGGTCTATTTTTGCATAATATGTCATTAAGTACATTGTTACTACTAGTCTCTTAGTATACAAAAAGAAAATTTTACTGAATTTGGGACAGCAGAAAAACTAGCTATTGCCAATTCCAGTTGACAATTAGTGGCAACCAAAGAACTGTTCTGAGACAAATGCTAAGATCACAACTGTTCAGAGAACTGAGATCAGGGAATTCCACAGTGTATTCAAAAGTGTATATACACATTACGCCTTTTTACACATCCAAAAATGGATGGTTTCCTATTATCAGAGCTCTAACAATCAATGAACTGTGAACTTAAGATCAGCTTTCAGTCAGATACATAAGAATCACGAACGCAAATGATAATTATAGCTACCACACCCATTACATGCTTCTATCTTTTCCCCACTTAACCTGCACCTTAGTTCTCTGAGTTAAAGATGATTATCCTCCTCCATTTTACAGGCAAGGAAAAGAATACATAGTTTAAAAATTGTATGCTAAAGTTGACATGTGACATAAATAACTTAAATGGGAGTGCTGTGTTTGACAGCAGTACAACCTATCTAATAGTGGAGAATTTATGAAAATTCATTGTTCTCTTTGTTATAAAAAGTGTATTCATGGCCAGGGTACTAAGGAAATATTATCAATTTAGAGTGATAGTGTTTTCTCAAGAAATTAAATTATATTTTAAATCATTTTTATTTTTAATAATATTTTGTTATATATTTTATATTACCTTCTTGGCCATTGCAACACAAGCGGGATTGAATTATTTTTAGTCTGCTGAATTCACTGGGCACTTCAAATAACTATTTCCTGCACAAGTTTCTATATTCTGAATCTTCTTTTTCTGTCTACATGGCAGATTTTTATTTTATCATTCATCTGCTTTTTGATTTCTCTGTGAAAACTTTCCTTGGATCACTCCTTCAATTCAAGCAAAGTTAAATCAATCCTCTTCCAAACTACTTCACTGTCTTGTGAATATATTTTTGTTTTCTAAAATATTGCAAACTTGACATTTTTATAATTGTCTATGACTTATTAGTCACCTTGAGATGTGAAATTATGATTTAATTGTTATTACATCCCCGGTATCATGTATAAATTATTGCAAAGGATAAATATTTAAAAATCATTAACTTAACATATAAAGTCTTTAATGAGAAGCAGAATCAGAGTAAGGGAAAAGCTTTACAAAGTTCTTTCAAAATGTGGTTCTAGAACCACCAGTTCCAGAAATATGTGTTGTATTTGTTAAATGTACAGATTCATGTGTCCCATGACATGCTTTTTGTAACAAAATAGTTTTGTGTGGAGGAACTCTATTGTTAGCAGGCTTCCTGATGATACCTGCATATTCCATTAGTAGTTTGGTTCTTAATTATCAAATATGTTCTTCCATAAGCTATATCGAGCACCAGACTATTAATAATTTGCATGTTAGCACAGTATTTTATGAGCTTTACATGTCAGCTCCTAGGACAATTCTAGCTATTGATCTGTTCTTAAATCTCTTCTCATTATTGTCACTATCCTTGAGAACTTCATCACTTTTTTTCTAGAAACTACTATTACTGGTTTTCATGCCTAATCCTCTCTCAATGATTTTATTGCAATCTAACACCAATTCTGAATAGATGTATGTTTTTTTTTACTTCAAAAGAAAACTAATGGAGGTATAATGAGGAGTGAAAGTGATTTTTTTTTTTTTCTAAACCAAGTGCTTATCTGAAGGTAAAGTCAGTATGGAGAAAAAGTACCTTTTCTCATTTGTTCATTCAGATAGTCAATTTTTGTGACCAAATGTGTGTATTGTTGTTATTTATATGATGGTCTTGTGTATCTAGCTCAGATTCTGTTATCAGTTACTGAAATCTAGGGCCAGTTACTGTGCTAAAATCTTTATTTTTGTTTTCTGATTCAATCCTCAAAATAAAATTGATATGGTGGTTTTATCTATTAGAGTAGACCAGGCGCTGTATCAAAACAACCAAAAATAAACAGTGAATCTGATAGAATAGGACTGTTTCTTGTTCCTGTAAATAGATCAAAATGATGCAAAGTTAATGTGAAGGGATTGTGTAAGATGGATGTCCACAGTTACTTAGGGACAAGAACATATGAGGAGTCTGCCATTTACGTTCTATTATAAATGAATTTTAAGAATACACGTGATTGTGACATGCAGCTGTAGAAGGAGAAGAATTGCCCATAGGATATTCATTTGTTTGTTTGTTAGTGATTCTGTATTTTAAGTGTTGCACATCACTTTGGGTTATCATTCATTAGCTAGAACTCAGTTCAGTGCAATATGTAACATTAATTAAGCATCCATTGATGGATATTTCAAATGTCAACTTTAAAAAGTCACTTATGAGGGCATTTCTGAATAAATTAATTTATAGAAGGCATGAAATATGCCACACACTGGGGTAAGCTTTAAGAATTCTTTATGAAAATTAAATAGAAAACAGTAATGTAATTTTAATATAGTATGCGTCTTAGACTCTTTAATTCTATTATTACTTGGAAGTGGTCCTGATTTTGCCAGAATTTTTCTCTTCTTTTTTTTTTTTTTTTTTTGAGATGAAGTCTCACTCTGTCGCCCAGGCTGTAGTGCAATGGCACTATCTCAGCTCACTGCATCCTCCACCTCCCAGATTCAAGCTATTCTCCTGCCTCAGCCTCCCAAGTTGCTGGGATTACAGGTGTGCATCACAATGCCCAGCTAATTTTTGTATTTTTAGTAGACACAGGGTTTCACCATGTTGGCCAGGCTAGTCTCCAACTCCTGACCTCAGGTGATCCACACTCCTATGCCTCCCAAAGTTCTGGGATTGCAGGCAAAAGCCACCACACCCAGCTGAGAATTTTAGTAAAATATAATATTTTAAAAATTGTTCCTATGGGGAAAACTAATCACCAAGTAGCTGCCACTAACAACTTATTTACTTGTTTATATCTTATAATTTTACTGTAGACATGGAATAGATAAAGTACACATTCAAATTTATCATCATGGAATGCTTCATGCAACCATGATTCACTTATATACGTGTTCAAATATTCTGAAAGGTAAGTTACAAAAAATAATATAACACAGTTCATCAAGAGGCCTTAAATTGGTACTAAATTCTATTGATGCTTTATGGTAATACTTTTCTAATCCTGAGAGCTTCAAACTGTCAGTGAAAAATAACTATCATTTTCTTCAACAAAACTGATTTTCTTCTGTGTCATGGCAAAGTATACGTTTGAATCTTGACAAATTATTTAAGTTGGAAATTTTAACTGTTTTACTACAGCAAGCAAAGTATTACTATTACTCAGGTAAAACAAGATATGTTTACTATTAAATCAATTGCCTATGAATGACAACTAAAACATTGTATCGTAAAAAGTAGAAAACTGTTCTTTTACTTAATTATTGGCACAACATTTTCTTTTGGAAGAAAATGTGATATGGTTTCAGAAATACACACAAACATGCACATACACATACTTGCTGTCATTTTCTTTAAAATTGTATAGTTTGTATTTATATTTATTTTTCTCTATATCATTGTACATGCATATGTGTGTATGTATATACATGCACACACATACATACACATACATATGTTTGTGTAGTGCATTCATATGGTCTGGTTCTGTGTCTCCACCCAAATTTCATCTTGAATTGTAACCCCCATGTGTTGAGCGAGGGACCTAGTGGAAGGTGATTGGATCATGGAGGTGGTTTCCCCCATACTGTTCTCATGATAGTGAGGGAGTTCTCCTGAGATCTGACGGTTTTATAAAAGTCAGTTTCTCCTGTGCTTCTCTGTCTCTCTCTCCTGCTGACTTGTGAAGAAGTTGCCTGCTTCCCCTTTGTCTTCCACCATAATTGTAAGGTTCCTGAGGCCTCCCAAGCTATGCAGAGCTGTGAGTCAATTAAACCTATTCTGTTCATGAATTACCCAGTCTCAGGTATTATTTATAGAAGTGTGAAAACCAACTAATACATGCATATATGTGTGTGTGTTTATGTGTTTAAATGTAAACAATTCTTGTTTTACTTTGCCATGACACTGAAATAATTGACGTTTTATACATCTTTATGAATCTGCCGTATAACTTGCAGGTATAATTGAGTGGAAGATTCTAGTTTTACAGTAAAATTGAGTTATATTTTCATTGTTTCTGTGATATATTGAGACATATTGAGACTGTAAATTAGGATATCTGTGCTCTAAAAATTACTTTTTAATAACTAGCTGTGTGATATTAAACAGTTCTCACTCCTATTCCAGACTCAAGTTTCCTCATTGTTATTTACTCCAAAATTAGGACATCTGTGAAGTCTGTTCTGGGTCAAATCATTTAAAATGTTTTTTCGATTGTAGCCCATGTTTTAAATAGTTATTTATTTAAACTATTTTCTTATTGTAAAGGTTTTGAATATTTTTAAACACATTTATAATATTTGGAAATATTCTTTTGTCTTAACATATATGTATTGTTGGCCAAGAACTGTGCCAGGCTTTTGGAAAATTATTCGGAGAATATTGTTTTTCATTTTATTGTGTTACAGAAACGAGAAATATTTAATTTGAGGAATAATAAACAATTTCAATACTAATTGATATTTCACAACTTAAGTAGCCTCTCTGAGCCTCAGCTTTTTCATTTATAAAAAATAATAGGTACATCTTAAGGATTTAATGTTACTTACATGTTTGAATGGATTTTTGACTAGTTCAAATAAAAATGTTTCTTTATTAATAACATGCAACGTATATAACACAATGAAAGTTGTTTTTTGCAATAACAAGATTGTAAAGATGGTACTGAGAGAGGAGGCAGGTAGGGGCTGGTTATGCAGGTTCAGAGGCAGGGTCTCTGGAGAGGGACTAAGCCTGTGGGAACACACCTTCACTGCCCTGTTATAGAGCTAGCAGGAGAAAATATGGTTAAGAACTTCCTCTTATACCAAGATGCTTACTCAGAAAGGGCTTTCCAGCCACCTGCGCAAGCACATACAAGGATCAAGGTGTCCTAAAATGACACTGAACTCATTATAATGATATTAGCATTGTGGTTTTAGCTCCCCTATGGGTTTTGCTTAAGCACTCATGACTAATAACCAAGAAGGAGTCACTATGGCCAACCCCAGGCATGCGCAGATGCCACAACCCCAAGGGGGGAACTTTACCCCTCCCATTAAGTCAGAACTCACCAAAGACTTCCTTGTTTCTGCCACATAAAAGAGTCAGAACTCAGCCCCATTTTTGGCAACCCTCTTTGGGTCCCCTCTAATTGCTGAGAGCTTTTCTGTTGCTTAATAAAACTCTGCTCTCTTACTCACTCTCTGGTGTCTGCATGCTTTATTCTTCTTGGCCATGGGACAAGAACTCAGACCTACCTGAACTAAGGAGTAGGAAAAATGCAACAGTACAGAAATTTCCTATATATTTCTCACCCTGTTCACCCATCAACGTTGTACATTATAATAATACATATACTACACTAAAGGAACCAACATGGAAAAATAATTATTAATCAATATTGCTTATCTGTCTCAGTATGCAATCCACAATATGACATTACATTTAGTTTTCAAGTCTTAGTCTCTGTTGGCTATGATATTCTCTCTTACTTACCTTGATTGTGATGTCCTTGCCACTTTAAAGGAATACTGTTTAGGTATTAAGAATGCCTGTCTAGGCCTGGTGTGGTGGCTCATGCTTGTAATCCCAGCACTTTGGGAGGCTGAGGCAGGCAGATCATGAGGTCAGGAGTTTGAGACCAGCCTGACCAACATGGTGAAACCCTGTCTCTACTAAAAATACAAAAAAAAAAAAAAACAAACAAACAAACTTAGCCAGGCGTGGCAGCACGCACTTGTAATCCCAGCTACTTAGGAGGCTGGGGCAGGAGAATTGCTTGAAGCCAGGAGCCAGAGGTTGCAGTGAGTCGAGATCGTGCCATTGCACTCTAACCTGGGTGACAGAGTGAGACTTTGTCTCAAAAAAAACAAAAACAATAACAAAACAAAACAAAAAAAGAATGCCTGTCTACCAGACACACGGAGTCATGCCTGTAATCCCAGCACTTTGGGAGGCCAAAGTAGGTAGTTCACTTGAGCTCAAGAGTTCGAAAACAGCCTGGGTGACATGGTGAGACCCTGTCCCTACAATAAACAATGACAAAAACAACAACAAATTAAAGTAGCTGTGCATGGTGGCAAGTGCTTGTGGTCCCAGCTACTTGGAAGCTGAGATGGGAACCTGGGAGGTGGAGGTTGCAGTGAGCCATATCACGTCATTGCACTCTAGCGTGGGTCACAGAGTAAGACCCTGCCTCAAAACAACAACAACAAAAGAATGTCTGTCAATTGTATTTGTCTGGTTTGTTTTTTCTATGATTAGACTGGATTACATGTTTTGGGGAGGAAGAAAACGGAGGTAATGTACTGTTGTTATCACATCATATCAAGGGGGCATGATTTCAACATGACATTATTGTTGATGTTAACCTTGATCATCTGAGTAAGATAGTGTTTGTCAGGTATCGCTATGTAAGGTTTTTCTTGTTTTACCCCTTTTCTTGTTGCACTTTGTAAGGAAGTCATTCTGTGTAGTCTACACTTAAGGAGTGGTGAGTTGTGCTTCACCTTCCTTTTTATTTTTAATTTTTGAGACATAGCCTTGCTCTGTCATCCAGGCTGGAGTGTGGAGGTGTGATCACAGCTCACTGCAGCCTTTACCTCCTGGGCTCTAGCAATCCTCCCATCTCAGCCTCCCATGTAGCTGGGACTACAGGCGTGCACCACCACAATAGGCTCAGCTTAAGCTTTTTTATTTTTATTTTTGGAAAAAATGTGTGACTCACCATGTTGCCCAGGCTGGTCTTGAACTCCTGGCGACATGTGATCCTCATGCCTTGGCCTCCCACAATGCTGGCCTTTCCCCTTCTTAAGGGCAGAATATTTTACTAAACTGTTTTTGATTGCTCTACTCAGATTTGTCCTTATGTATTTTCCTTATATATTTACTAATTCAGTTATTTATTTAGGAATAGATTCATGGATATTTATTTTACACTTTGGTTATAATCCAATCCTTCTTTATTCATTTTGTGGCTTAAGTTGTGCAAGTTTTAGCCACTGGTAACTCTTTTAGTTGTCTCCTATAACCTTTTGACACACTTGCATTATTGTTGATTATTTTGTTTTTATTCTAGTAATTCCTTACTTTCTGCACTATAAGATGCAGCAGGATAATTTTGTATATTTCTTCCCCCAGTCCTAGAATCAGCCATTCCTCCAATTGCACTGGTTACTTTTATTGGAGAATAGCAAGATAAACCATGATTTGTGTACTAAGGGCTTGTTGTTAATGTGGAACATTGCCTCTAGGCTCTATCAGCTGATAGAGCAAGGAAATTTATTTTTATATACTAACCAGTACGTATACACATGTCCAGAAATATTTCTATGCATGTTCATCTGTACATTAAGCTAAAGGTCAGTTCATAGTGATGTTTCCAACTCTTATCTATTATCACATGGATTATTCTAGATTTTCCCTTTGCTTACCTTTTAATTCTCACTCTAACAGTGGAAAACCTAGCTTCCATATTCCACCACCCATTTTTTACCCATTTTTTCAATTCCAGAATACATACATACCACTGTCAGAATTATTAACCTGTAACCCTGTGGGAAATAACTTTATTAAATGGAATATAGTGCTTATGCACAGTTTGTTCCTTTTAGACTTACAGTTTCCACTTATTTCCAAAGACATGTAGGTCAGAACTTTTTCCTTCATTGCCTTCAGTGATATTGATTCATGCATTTGTAATGCACTTATTGTTTTGACATTTTCTGTATTCCATCCTAGAATACATATATTGCATAGGTACAGTAAGATTCATGCTGTAAAGTTCTATGTGTATCATCAAATTTATAAGTGTCATGTATCCACAAGCATAATATCATTGGGAATCCTTTCACTATTGTAAAAAAAAATCCCCCTTTGTCTTTCAGTATTTAACCTTGTCTCAAGATTAAACACCTGGTAACCACTGAACATTTTACCGTAACTATTGTATTGCATACTGGTAGTTATTCTTTTAAACTTACTGCTATTATGTTATTTTCGTATAAGTCATCCATTTTCTTAGAAATATATGCCAAATTTGAAGTCATATACATGGATGTACCTACTGTAGCAATGATGAAAAACAGAAACATTAGAGTTGAATGGATTCATAAATGAAAAACATTTACATCAAGGAAGCTCAATGTTGTATTGAGAAAGCAAAATAAATTCAAACTTCTAATAGAACCAGGCAAATTCCTAAATTTATAAATACACCAAAATATTATATATAAATATTTATTTATAAATATAAATATAAATCTCCAAGTATAATTAGATATTCCCTAGATGTTTATGTTGCAAACAAAATACAATATGTTAAGAACTTAAGAAATCTAGTAGGTTTTTCATTCCCTCTATGGTTAAAGAAAACATAAATCATAATATACTAGATTAAATTTGTTTTCAAGAAAGATGAGATGAAAAAATAAAGTGTTTTATTAAAAATAAATCTGTAACCCATGATTAGAAAGTGCAACACACTTGCATCAGCTTTACTGAATTTAACAGCATTGTTCTAAATTAGATGTATATTAGTACCATTAATAAAATTTATATTAGTTCCATATATATTAAAATATTTGGTTATAATAACCTTAGTTATATGTGACCTTTATTGAACACTTTCTAAGAGTCATAGGTTCTGCTAAATGTTTTATGTACATTGCTTTTCCAAAAATAAGCTAACAGAAATATTTTTAAAAAGCACACAAACTTGAAATAGGTACAAGTATTTTCCTCCCATATTGAGGAGGAAATTCCTTGTCTCAGCAATATTGGTTACCTTCCTGAAAGTCACACATCTAACAAACTTCAATATCTTTATTCCCCGACCACTTCAAACATTTTTATCTTGTGTTCATAAAATTTCCATCTTAAATTTTATATTTAAGTAGCATTAATGACAATTTCAAAATTCCAGCATTGCCTGGTAATGCTTATTTTTATTAATTTTTGTAATAATTGTTATTGTTTTGTTTGAACTTAAGTAAATTGACTTGTTAATCATTTAACCTGAGCTATTCCTAATACCCAAGACTGGGTAATTTATAAAGGAAAGAGTTTAATTCACTCACTGTTTAGCTTGATTGGGAAGGCTTCAGGAAATTTACAGTTGTGGTGGAAGTGGAGTCAAGAACGTCCTTTACTTAGCAGCAGCAAGGAGAAGTGCTGAGTAACAGCGGGAAAAACCCTTTATAAAACCATCAGATCTCATGAGAACTCGCTCATTATCAAGAGAACAGCAGCATGGGGTAACCACCCCCATGATTCAATTTACTCCCACTAGGTCCCTCCCATGACACAAAGGGGTTTTGGGAACTACAATTCCAGTGAGATTTGAGTGGGAACACAACCAAATTGTATCAACATCCAATAATATGTTGTACTTTAAACTGTATGTTGAGCGAGGTAGATTACTACTTTTTGAATGATAAATCACTCAATGTGAGAAAATGGTACAAATCAATTAAAATAACTGTTAAAAATAACCTCTAAAAAAGATATAACATATTTCCAAGAATTTTGATAAAACTTTTAAGCAGGAAAGACTATGATTCCAGATGGATTTAAAGTGATATTTATACTGTAATGATGAAAAAGAAAGAAGGATGTTGTTAATGGTGGGAAAAAGATAAATGTATTATTTTGATACAGATATATATATATTAGGTAATACAACTTACAAAAATATGGCTTTAAATTCTTGTAATTAACGTGAGAATGATGATTTAAATTTTTAATATTCAATCATGCATACCAAGATAAGAACATTACCAAGATAAGAACATCCATGTAGACAACCTTACTGAAATCAGTAATGGTAAATATTGAAGGATATTGATAAGCTTTTAATACCTATGATAGTAAGTGTGCTTAAGAAAAATCCTGTGTTAGTGAAACTAGTACATTCAGAGTTGTGACTTGATATTTTTAATGTATTCATATTTTATAGCATATTTTCACAGTTTCTTACTTTTGGGGTTACACTCCAATGGATTTATGATTTTGCTAAGTATTATTTATTTTAATTTTTAAAGAATTATGAAATAGAATTTAAGAGGAAAAAGGGTGACAATTCTGACATTTCTGGCATATACTTGCTAAGTGATGTTAGGAAAATATATCTAAACACTTTGTCTTAGTTTCCCAGACTGTGAAATAGAGGTAGTATTAGTGCCTACCTCGTTAAGTATTTCTCAGTATTAAGTGAGCTAATAAAGGTGTGTTTGGAAAACTGCCAATCACATAAACCTGCAATAAATTATAGTTGTGTTTGCTGCTGTTACTTTTTTATTACTATTGTCACTAAAATAATCACCATTAGAATCATCCTCCCATGATAAAAATAATTCTTGGAAGCTTAAAAAAGGTAAATTTACCCACCTTCCAAGATTTCATATGAATCTGCATTCTAAATAGTCCAGGAAATACTGGCACTTTTCAATACTTTAAATTTTGGTTTATCTAATAAAAGAAAATATTTTATTTATATTATGTAGTAATTTGTGAAGATACCTAAATTATCTCATAATTACAATGATTTGCATTTCTACTTTTGAGTTGATTTAAATGTTTCTAGTATTTATTTTGGATAGATTTCAATAAAATTATTTTGGATTTACAATTTTTTAATAAACAAGAAAATTAATCCTTTGTCATTGTCATTTTCTAGTTTGTCATATTTTTCTGTCAACTTTACTAATAGTATATTTTGTCTTATACAATTTAATGTGTTTAATCATCCACATACTGTGTAGCTTCTGATTTTTATTATATGCTTACAAAAAATGCCTGATCGCAATACTATAATACTTTTTACCCATTTTACTTCTAACATATTTTTTAAATTTTACTTTCAATTTTTGGTTGTGGTTTAGTACTTAAAATGAAACATATTTTTATGTAAGGAGTCAAGGAAAGATGACATTGTCATGGCACCTTTCTTAGTTTTTATTTACCTCAGTGATTTGAAATACCTTACTAAATTCTCCTATAAAGCTGAGACTTTGTCTTTGTTATCTATATTAGTGTCTTAATATAACAGATTTTTTAAAATGCCTACAAACAAAAGGTCCGTTAGTTTACATGAATTTTTTCTTAATGTATCACTTTATTTTGGTAAATTATCATTTCTTTCCTTTGTGTTCTCATGCCAGTTTTTTGTTACTCTTCACTTGGGGACTGTTGCTAAATTTATTCTTTATTGTTATATCTCTATTGCATTGTTTCTATATTCTTGTGAATATTTACATTCCTTTTGTATTTTCTCTTTTACAATCTACAGTCTTTTTCTTACATAATCAGTGTAATCAATCAGTTAATTAATAATTATTATTATGTAAATATTTCGTGAAATAATGCCAAATAAAAATAAGGCATTCAACAAATATGTGTTAAATTAATGGATGTGTATCCAAAAATGAAAGAAATCTACTATAGAATTAGTGCTTCATTTCTGTTTTTTATGATTTTTATTGTACTGACTTTAAGTTTCAAAATAATGGAAGAAATTAAATATATATATATGTGTACACACATTTTATTTGTATATACACTTATTTTTAATAAATATATCATATATATATACATCTTTCAAAAAGATAGGTGTTTCATAAAGAACTCCAAGTAGATAATTCATTTGTTTTCCTCCTTAAACCTCTAATAAAATGGATTTCCTTTAAAATATTTTCTTCGGGATCCAAAGTTAGATTTGCTTTCTGTAGGTACATACATCATTGGGAAGTAGCGATTAAAGGGATTACATAAGGAGTTTGCATTGAAACATTTATACACAGTAGTATGTTATAGAAATTATTTCGGAAATAAATAAAATAAATGTGTGCACATATATGTGTGTATATAAATATATGAATTGATCTATCTATGGACTCATATCTCCAATTCTGTTAAAATGGGTTATAGAGCAATACATATACAGTCAAGGTATATGCATAAGAATTTTCAGCTATTTTAATGAGCCTTATTTCAGATCATAATTCAAGCCTTTTTTCCAGCACGTTGATTTTCTTTACAATATATTTTGCTATGAATATTGACAATAAAGACAAATTTCATTCATAATTTCAGCAAGTCCTGTATATTTTTCATAAAGGTGACAGTTTTAGGAGATATGTTTCTTCAGCATACACTGCACTAGATTTATGTACTGAAGATGTTAAATCTTAAATACCTCATTGATGTTTAATAATGGGTAATAACGCTAATGAGTGGTAAAAATTTCACTTCTCCAGTCACATGAAACCTAACCATTATTTTTTCAGTAATGCTCTGTTAAAGAAATGTGTGTCAGAGTTTTAGTTGCTAGGGAAACCATCTTCTATGAAATTGAATATAAAATACAAAGTTTTGGAAAGTTATCCAAAGGACACACTGAATGTTTTGTATTGGTTTATTTTGAGTTTGTTGTTGGTATTGGTGTCCGTTCCAAAAATTTTTATCTGTGGCACTAAAAGCATGCAGTAGGATTTAAAGTTTTGATAATATAATGGATATGACCCTTAAAATATTTTGTGAAACAAATGTTTTTAAACATTGTGAATTTAGCTGTGCCAAAGTATGCTAGGACAAAGTTCTTGTAGGGTTTATAATATTTCTACATTCTCTGTTCTTTATAATACACACTTCCTTAAAATTAGTACTCCTATTTATTCATGTCATTTATATTCTGAGTTTCAGGTCCAAATACATCATAATTATTATTTAAGTAAAGATGAGACTAACATTAAATTGAAGGCACAACTTTGGGTTTAATCTTTTTGAAATTGCAATTGATTTCTGAACACTTTTTTATTCTTTTTTTCTGGAGACTGTAACTATAAGGAAATAAGTAAGGCTAAAAAGGCCTTCAATTTACTGTTAGTCTCATCTTTACTTAAATAATAATTATGATATATTTAGACATGAAGCTCAGAATATAAATGACATGAATAAATAAGACTATTAATTTGAAGAAAGTTTGTATTAGAACAGAAAATGTAGGAATATTATATTTTGTCCTTAAAATTTTAATATTTTGTGTAAAAATTGCACATGTAATGTAAAAATATACTACTTTGTAAAAGAACTAAACAGTGTAAGCAAAGATATATTGCTCTTTCTTGACTAGCCCAATATAATAATAATTACAATAATCATATTATTATAATACAACATAGTAATAGCAGTAGTAGCCTGAAGTGTTAGTAAAAAAGCCATAGCATTTCATATATAATTATATTCTCAAAATTCCGTGAGAAAAGATGAAACATAGATTATCCTATAGAGGCTGAGAGAGATAACAGCTGGCCAACCCCTCCGTTTTGTTCCAGGAAGACTCATTTCAGAATTTCGAACTTCATTATTTATATCTACACATATATATTGCATATACATAATCACATTTTATGTTATGGCTGTATATATATATATATATATATACATCTTTTTAGATATACAGATGTTATATATTATCACTATTTTTATATATTATATATAGGATCACAATGTTTATCCATTTATCTGTCAATAGGTACTTAGATTGTTCTCCTGCCTTGGCTATTGAGAATTATGCTGCAAAGAACATAGGGGTGCAAATGTAAATTAGCGCAAATTAGTACTTCTCAGTACTCATTTTATTTCCTTTTGATACATACCCAGAAGTGGAATAGCTGAATCATGTGGTAATTCTATTCTTAATTTGTTAAGGAACTCCATTTTGTTTTCCATAACAGCAGTATCAACTTACATTCCCATCAACAGTGTGTAAGAGTTCCCTTTTCTTTGTACCCTGTCCAACACTTGTTATCTATTCCTTTTTTGGTAATAGCCATCCTGGTGTGAGGTGATATCTCATTGTGATTTTGATTGTCATTTCCCCGATGATTGAAAAGAAGGCGATCTTGTCATGGATCAACCTGTAGCATATTATGCTAAGTTAAATAAATCAGACACAGAAGGATAAATACTGCATGATCCAACTTATATGTGAAATCTAAAAAAGTTTAATGTGTAGAAACAGAAAATACAATGCTTATCAGGAGCAATGTGCAAGGGGAGTTACAGAGAGATATTTGTCAAAGGGTACAAAGTTGCTTTATACAGGAAGCATAACTCTAGAAGTCTCCTATACAGCATAATGACTATAGTTAATATTTTATTGTATACTGGAAATTTCAAAAGACAGATTTTAAACTTTCAGACATGCTTACTACACATATTCACACACAGACATACACATGCAAGTAACCATATACGGGATGTATATGTTAATTTGCTTTACTCTACTAATAATTTCACTATTTATATGTATGTATATTAAAATATCATGTTGCACACCTAAAATATATATAACTGAAAAGATTCTGACATTCAGATCTGTACAGTAATCCATATGTGTTGTTTTAGCCTACAGAATTTGTGGAAATTTGTTACAAAAGCAATAAGAAACTAACTCACTACTTTCAATATTGTTACATTATATTGCATAGTTCATATACTCCATAAACTATTTTTAAAATTTGCTCATGTCTAGTTAACACTTCCTAATTATTAAATCTTGGAAAAATCCAACAGACACTTCATAGTTCAGAATAATTTAACACTAAAATGATGCTTTCCTTGGAAATTAGATAGAAATTTGTAAAAGCATTTAGACTTGGTGTCCCCTTGAAGAACAAATAATTTTGATGTTCATTTCTTCTTTTTTTAAATATGAACCTTTCACTTAAGACAGCTTTAGATTTCCAAAATTGATACAAAATACTACAAAAAATTTCACACCTCCCACAACCAGTTTGCCTTATTATTGAAATCCCACTATGATACATTTGTAACATTTGATGAACAAACATTGACACATTATTATTAACGAAACTCCACACTTTATAACGATTTTCTTAATTTTTGACTAATATCCTTTTCATGTTCCAAGATCCCATCAAAAATGCCACCTGAAATTTCTTTGTCATGTGTGCTTAGGCGCTACTTGGTTGGAACAGTTTTTCTAACTTACCTTGCTTTTGATCAACTTGACAGTTTTTCATTTATTGATCAGATATTTTAAGAAGTCCAACAATTGATATTTTCTAATATTGTTCTTGTGATTAGATTGACTTTATGTGTTTTGGGAGAATGAGTACAGTGATAAAGTACCATGTTTATCACATCGTATCAAGAGTGTACACTATTAACGTTTCTTGATCTTGATCTCCTGGATAAAGTAGCATTTGGCAGTTTTCTCCACTCTTACTACCCCATTCCCCTTTCTGTGCTATACTCTTTGGAAGGAAGCCATTCTGTGCAGTTGTCTCCTATATCCCTTTAATATATTCTCATCATTATGAGTTGTTTGCTTCTTATTGTTTTTTTTTTTCTTTTTGAGCACTTTCGTAGTTTGTGGCATAATAAGATGCTTCTCCATATAAATGTTTATCTTGTATATTGCCTAATGCAGTTTTAGAATTAGCAATTTCTCTAAGAAATTCTGGTTTCATCCATCGGAAGAGGGTACTAAAAATCCAGGATCTGGGTACATCTACTGAGGATTTGTTCCATTCCAGTATACGCTTATAGTGGTACCAGAATTAAGTCATACCCTCCTGGCAAACATCTTTTCACCTAGGATAGATTTCTTATGTACAGTTTCCATTGCATTTGCTCTTACAGACTTTACTCATATCCAAGGTTATTTGGGTCAATACCTTTAGCCTTCATCCCCTTCTAATAACAGTTTGATTATTCTGACAATTTCTACATTTTATTCTGTGAAACCCCAGCTAAATGAACTGTTGAATTTTTGCCTGTCCTAAGGTTTAATGTCTGTGTGGAAGGTTCTGTGGGTATTTGCAAATAAAGTGTCATTATTCACTATTACAGTCTCATATAAAATTGTTTCACTGTCCTAGCATATTCCTATACTTCATATATTCAACTATTCCCCTTCACCACAAATACCTGGTAACAAGTGATACTCTTATCATCTCTGTAGTTTAGCCTCTTTCAGAAAGCCATATATAATTGAAATCATGGAAGACATAGGCTTCCAGACTGGTTTTCTTCACAGAACAATTTGAATTTGAGATTTGACTGTCTTTTCATAGCTTAAAATAATTTATAAATAATCATCCATTTTATGAATATATCATGGCTTATCCCTTCACCTGTCTAAGAGTATCTTGGTTACTTAAGTTTTGGGTGATTATTTATGACACTAGCACTGAAACAGGAGTTAAGAAGACATTAACTTAGGCAGGTAGTGAGGGTATAGGAGTCCTCAGTAAGGGTATTCTTTTTGATGAAAAGTAGCCCCAAATTATTTTTTAACAAAGAACAGCCTGTAAAATCGAGCTGCAGACATAGACAAGCAAACTAGAAGCTTGCACAGGTGAATGCCCGTAGGCAAGAACTACCTGGGACTAGGCCTGTTCAAAATGGCGGCTCTATCTTGCATGTGTACAGCAAGGAGCAGAAAAGATGGAGCTGCTCCAGTGGAAAGCCCATTTGCATAATAAAATTAGGGTGGGGTAGCCAGGCTTCTTCTCATGCTATGTAAACATCACACCTGATCAAATCAACATATGGCCTTACATAAATCAGACACCACCTCTTCCAGCCTGCCTATAAAATCTACTGTGGTCCACCACCTTTTGCTCTTTAGCCCACTCACGTGTTTATATGTCTTGAATTCTTTTCTTTCTCTCTTGCAAGGAATTGCTGTCCTCTCTCCTTTCTTCTATTAAGCTTTCCGCTCTTTAATCCACCCACATGTTTCTGTGTCCAGAATTCTTTCTCAGAGCAGGAAAACAAACATGGGTAAATCCTCAGACAACAAAATTGTTTCTGTATTAATATTCATGTGCAGGGTTTCAGGTGGAAAGAGTTTTTACAATAACAGAATAACTAGTCATATTTATATAAAGATATAGCATCATATCATTATAGGTCATATGGTGGGACTATGTAGAATTGATAGGAAACTGCCAAAATCTCCTTCAAAGTGGTTGCACCACTTTGCACTCAACCAGCAATAAATATGAGTTTGTGTTGTTTTGTATCCTCACTAATAATTGATGCCAGTATTTTAGATTTGACATTTTTAATAGGTGTGTAGAAATATCTGATTGTTGTTTTATTTCAAAAACCTTTACTGAAAAACACTGTTGAAAATCATTTCAAATGCTTATTTGCAACCTATCATCTTTGGTGTGGTGTCTTTTCAAATCTTTGGCTCATTTGTTAACTGATTTTTGTTTTCTCCTCATTGAGTTTTAAGTGTTCTTTGTATATTTACATGAGAATCATTTGTTAGGTATTTATTTTGAAAATACTTTATCCTAGTATAATGTTGGTCTTTTGATCTTCTTAACAGTATTTCCATAGGACAGAAGTCTTAATTTTAATAAAATCCAACTTATCATCTTGTTTATTTTATTGATCATGGTTTTGGCGTTGCATCTAAAAACATTCTCAAAACTGAGGTCATGCATTTTTCTCCTACATTATCTTTAGGAAGTTTTAAAGTTTTGTATTTTACATTTAGGTTTATAATTTCTATTGATTTAATTTGTGAATGATATAAGGTCTGCATCTAGGTTCACTTTTTTGCATAAGTAATACCAATTGTTCTAGCTTTTATTGAAAGACTATTCTTCCTTTTCAGAATTTCTTTTGCTACTTTGTCAGTATCAGCTAACAATATTTTGTTGTTCTATCTCTGAACTCTAATATATTCCATTGATCTATGTGCCTAATATTTCACCAGTTTCATGCTGCAGTGATTACTGTAGCTTTATAATACATCTTGAGGTTTGGTATTGCACGCTTTCCTTCTTTTTTTCAATATCAGGTGAGCTATTCTAGGTCTTTTGCCTTTTCAAATGAACTTTGGAGTTGATTTGAGAATAACTACAAAATGGCTGGCTAAGATTTTGATTGGGATTGTGTTCAATCTATAGATCTATTAGGGAATAAATTGCATATTAATAATATTGAATTGAATTAACATGAAATATGCCGTCACATATTTAGATCTTTAATTTCATTCATAGTTTTGTACTTTCCAGCATACATATATTTTATTTATTTTATTAATTTTATAACTCCTTTCATTTTTGCATATTATTTATTGTTTTTTAAATTCTAGATGTTCATTTGCTGACTTATAAGCAAACAAATGACTTTTGTATACTAATCTTATGTTCTCCAAACTTGCTTCTCAATTTCAGGAGTTTTTTGTTTAATTTTTTACTGAAATACCAGGGGTTCAGTGACTTTTTTAGACCCGGGAATCAAAGCCCTATAACAACAGCAGAAGGATTAGTTAATAATATATTTATACTACAGAAAGTCCTATCATTATAACATGTCACAAGTTAAAACACTGTGATATAATGTCCAGTAATTACTTCTGGCAACACTGCAAACATTGTGTTAGTTAGATTACTCATTGCATATGTCTAATTGCTAGCTTTCTAGTGACAGAACTGTGACCGAAGCATCAAAAAGTGATAGATCATATGCCAAACTTATCGTAGAAAGACGACCAACTTTTCTTTCCATCAAAAAAATGGTTAAATGCAAATATCAGTTTTGGAAATTCAATATTAGGATAAATAAATAAATAATCTTCTTTCACTTAAATATACTACAAAGCATGGTCAAAATAAGAACAATTAAACAATAGTTCCTTTTCAGTAATTTAAAAGAGCATCATCACACATTTCCAAGATTGGTTTCTAGATACAGTACTGACTATTGATTAGGTCACCTTTTACCACTAAAATCTTTGAACCAGCACAACAGTTGTACATGTTTTGTTTTCAAGTATACATATGAAGGCCCATCAATGATAAACAGCTTTAAATCAAGAATCACTAGAAAGTCTCACCTTTTAAAGATTACTATTTAATCCTAGTGAATGCCACTTAATTTTGTTAATAGTCAACTCAACTAAATTTGAGAGAAATCCCACCAATATAATTAGGTTAATGCAAGGTTTTGGATGTTGGCAGTTGTACCTATATCACACTTTTACCTCCTTAAAGGAAAAATCTGAAACCAAGTCAAATTATCAATGTAATTGAATTACCTTGAAAATAAATACCATTTAAACATTTCTACTCTCATATACTTTTCCAAAAACACAAAACAATTAATGTACTATTTCTGCTTCACCAGCGATAAATATGAGTTTTTTTTTTTTTTTTTTTGCATCCTCTCTAATAATTGATGCTGCCAGTATTTTAGATTTGGCATTTTTAAGAGGTGTGTTGAAATAGCTCATTGTTGTTTTAATTTAAATTCTTTAGTGACAAATGCTGTTGAGCATAATTTCATATTTTTAATTGCAACATATGACCTTTGCAATATATCTATAAAAATAAGTCTTTTGTTTTACCCAAGAATCTTAAAGCTCTTATAGTTCTCTAGATAAGAGGTCTACAGTATTACCCAGAGCCTTAAGGAAATACGTGATAAATATTTTATTATGATATACAATTTAATATGTTTAAGTCCACCAATATCACTATACATTTTGTGAAATTAAAAATTCTCTTTAGGTATGTCACCAGTATTAGTGCTAGGACTATCTATGAAGAATAGCAAATAGAATGTGAAAATGTAAGCATGTATGTGAAATATGGCTCCATGCTAAATCTGCTTTCATGCTTAGCTATATTTAAAAAAAATTCAAACTGCCAATTTATTTCTTTATAATACATCTTAGTTTACCTTAAGACTAAGAACTTAAACTATGAGAAATGTTAATTAGTCAAATTTCTCCAATTTTTTATTGTTTTAAAGAATATTTTATTATCTGAATGTGTTCAACGTTCTATTTTCTTTGTATGTGTATGAAGATAGACACATAAACAGGAGAAAACTACATATGATTTACAGAGACCATCTATGACATGCTTGAACTTTCTGTTTTGTCCTACTGAAAACATTTTACTTTGGGACAAAAATTTACCACAAAAGATCCTTTCTCATGCAAAATTATTTTCTTTTCTTTATAACCTTCCTTACCAAAAATACATCTTTATAACCATAACTTTCTTCACATCTCTCTCCTCTACTTGCTGGTTCCTTACTACCTTGTTTCATGAACAACCTTTTCAAGTTCATAATTTGGATTAACTATTAGATAACTTCTGAATTAGAATTTTTTTTCAATAAGAATACATCTTCTTTGGCATACTTTCTATACAGAATTATTATTAAATAGAATCTTATCCTTAAATTTTAGTAACCTTGAATTTTAGTGAAAACCAGGGAAGCAAGAAATCTTGAGCTATGTATGAGATATCAGCATGTTATAGATGAAAACCCTTCCACATTTTTTAGAAATATTTTCCCCATGTCATAACCTTTTATTAATTGGAAATGATACAGATATTCAATAAGCATAATTTAAATTGCACAAAAATTTCACTTACAGCTCTAATACATTCACATTTTATTTATTTTAGCAATTTATCTAGATTATTTATACATCGCATTCTTGTTAACCATTTTATAACCTGTGAATATCTGGTGTTCATCTAAGTAAGAACCTTAAAAGTTAAATATATAAGTATCTAGGCCAATAATTCAAAAGTTTTAACTAGCAACGTTAAATAAGTCTCATTTGTCAAGGAAGTCACACAAACCAAGCTCATTTCACTTTAGCTGGATTTATAGTTTTATAGTTTTAATTATAATATTAATGGACTTTTTAGCATTTTCCATATATTAATAAATGTGGCAGTACTTTTTTATTGATAAATCTTGTCTTTTTTTAAAATAAAAAGTAAAACATACAAAAAACTTTGAAACAATTTGTCAGAGGATCACTTTAATGCCATTACCAATAATTTACAATATTGCACTATATTTACTTTACCACGTATCTATTCATCTGTCTAGTTTTTCATCCATCCTTCAATCAATTCATCTTAGATACACATCAACATAAACTGAAGAAATCAGTAAACTTCACCCCTAAACAGATCAGCATGCTTATTATTGATAGTAGCTTAATGTTTCTTTACAGTTTCCCTGGGGAAAATTTACTTAAAGAGAAATCCAGGAAACTTGCCTATACCCTTTGTTGAGTTTTTACAAATTTGTACACCTGTTAACACCAATAACTATCAAGATTTATGACTTAAATCACCCTAGAAATTTCCCTCATGTGGATTCCCAGATAATCCTTCTTTTTCTGGACCAACCTGTGTACTTTTTGTTATGCCATAGATTAATTTTGCCTCTTTGGAATTTCATAAAATGTTAAAATGGAATTTAATAAAAATGTTAATATTAGGTATTTACCATTTTATGATTCAGAATTGCTCATATTGGTGAATGAATCAATTGTTATTTATTTGGTTGTTTTTTTTTCAGTTGCTGGCTAGAATTTTATTTTGTGATTTTACTACTGTGTGTTTATCCAGACTCTTGTTAATTAACATTTGGATGATTTCCAGATTATAAATAAAGGTGCTAAAATCCTTCTTGTGAACACATTGTTACAATTTCATATTTTTATTTCTTTTTTATGAACACTTGTTTTTATTTTTTGGTAAATACCTAGAACTGGAATAATGTTGTCATAGGACACTTTAAAAACTGCTAGGTGTTTTTTCACAGGCTGTTTAAAAATGTATGCAGGTTAACATTTTTTTTACAGCTTCATAACTAGTAGTATTGTAAGATTTTAAAGTTTATACGTAGCATCTCAGTGTAGTTTCAATTTGCCTTTCTCTGGCTACTTGTGATGTTTCAATGTGCTTTTGACCATTTGTATATTATTTTGTGAGGTATAAGCTCAAGTCTAGTCATTTGTTTTTTTTTTTTTGGAAATTGACCTTTTGTTTTTTTGTTACTATTGTAAATTACTTAATATAGTCTGGATACAAGTAATTCGTCAAATATGTGTCACAACCACTTAATTCTTACCTGAGTCTTGATATTTCACAATCCTAATGGTTTGTATATGAGGCCAATCCATCAGGTTATTTGCTTGTTTTGGTTTTGTTCTGTTTTGTGTTAGCATTTTTTGTGCCCTATCTAAAATAATGTTTGTCTATCTTCAGTTCATGGAAATGTTTTTCATGTTTGCTGTACTTTCCTTTGTGACATTTATATTTGAGTCTATAACCTGTCTTGAACCAGTTTTTGTTGCTATTTGTTTTAAGACAAAGATCATGTTCTATTTATATTTTTCTGCAGATATTCCACTTTTCCATCATGGATGGTAAAAAGATTTTTCTTCTCCCATTTTATTTCTTTCACATTTTTGTAACAAATCAAGATAGCATATGTGTGAGCCTATTTCTGATTAGCTGTTCTATTCCGTTTATGTTTTTTTCTTAATGTTAATCTTGTCATTCTTTATGCTAATCCCATGTTATTTTATTTACTTCAGTTTTACATTGAATCTTGAAATCAAAGATTTTACTGGTTCTGCCATGTCCTTTAAATTTCCATTTGATTTTATGATTAGAGTATAAATGTCTACAAAATGTTGCTAGGGTTATGAATAGGGTTGTAGTGAATCTGAAGATTAATTTAGTTAAGAATTGACATTTTTAAACAATGAAAACTTTAATTCTACAAATAATGCTGTATACTACATATCTGTTTATTGTTCTTTAATTTCTCTTAATATTTTGTAAAGATCAGATTCGAGGTTATAAAAAATTTTGTTAGATTTATTTCTAAACCGTTTATGTTTAATGCTAATTTAAATGGCATTGTTTTCATATCTTACTGTATTTTTCGAGTGTTAGTTTTTAGGATGTGGAAGTACATTTTTTGCATAATCACCTTGATTCCGTGATGTCACTAACTTACTGATTATAGTAATTTTTCTACACATAGTTTAGGATTTTCTACTTACATTCTCTCTAATCATTCTTCTTGGCTTTCTCTCACTATATGTAGTAGCTATGATATCTAGCATAATGTTAAATAGAGGTGGTGAGTTCAGACATCTTGGTCTTAGAGGAAAATATATGGTACTTCACCAGTAAGTATGATGCTATTTATAGTATTTTTTAAAACATTCTCACCTTCCTATTTCAATATTTCTGCTATACACATTTTTATCATGATCTGTTTTGAATTTTGTCAATGTCTTTCCTGTGTCTGTTGATAAGATCGTATTTTTCACTATTCTGTTAATATTGTAATTTAATTATTTTTAATATTAAATTAATATTGCTAAAATACCATAAAGTGATTAAATTATTTAAACAGACTCACATCAATCAGTGATTATTTCTAATTTTAGAAAATAGTCAAAGAATTAAACACCATAGAAGCATCAACTCTAGCATTTCTTTCTGGAGAAGGCAAACACATCCAAAGCAACTTTCTAAGTGTTCTTTTCTCCAATATTGGAATGATAGAAACATGCAAACTTAACTATGCCTGCAGGAAATTTTGTTAGAAAAAACTGATTTCAGTACATTTACTCCATCTGCTTGACAAACTTTCATTCTCCAGCTGGCCATGTTCCATAAATCCTTAAATTCCGGGTTTATTTTTAATAAGAGAGTCAGACAGCCATGTTGTTTCTTGCCAAAATGAATTTATTTATAAGGACTTCCAATTATATTTTTATTAGTAAATGATATTAGCTTATTTACAAGGGTATGTGGTCTAGTTCAGTATTGCCTCTGAAATGCCCAGGTAGGAGAAAATAACTCATAACCCAACTTGTAACTTCCCTTTCTAATCCACTCTCTGATTTTGATCAATATCTTCTTGCCAAATATTTCTAGGTGTCTTTTTATACTCTGCCTTAAAATAAATTTCTTAGAAATATTTCTTCCAATATTTTATTCAAAGACACTCATAAATATTCCAATGACCCACAGAATATGAGCCATCTAATAGAAAGTATAAATTATTCTTTTTGTAAATTATGTTAGTAATGACTATATCTCTGTCTAAGCCATTTGATATTTTTCATCAGTTTAATTATTACCTTTATCTGTAATCAAGACTTATTTAGACATGTTTATATACGTTTATTTTGATGCATTTGTGAATTTTCTCAAACCTCCTTCTTCTGGCCAATCTATAGTCATATATACAAAATTAATTGAGGGCTTCAAATAGTCTCCCAAAATATTTTCGTAGTCTGATTGTAATAAAATATTGATATTCATTTAATACTAAAGTAAATACAGTATGTTAGAGATTTCAGCATAATGATTAACACACTATACATAAGTTAAAATTATGTACATTTACATATGTACAAAATGGTACACTTTTCCTTTCATACACTTATTCTATGTACACATGCTTCCAGGGGCAGTAACTAGAGGCTATTTTTCCAAAAAAAACTAGAAATTCCATCTGGTCTTTGGACATAATCATAACTATATTTCTCATACTATGCTACATGTTCTTATTGACACAGACTTTCAGGTAACGCTATATAATACAACCTATATTTCCCCAATAGAGATGACATGGGTTGATGCTTAATTCTGCTTTTAATTCTGCCTCTTTGAAATATGAGTAACATAATTTCACTTTTTATGTTTAATATATGGATAATTAGAGAGCAATAAAAAAGGCTACACTGTCAGATACTGTTCTCCCTCAGCTTGGAATTGTAATATTATTTCCACAAATGCATCTCCTTGGTATAGACTGCTAATACTTCTTGCCACTGACCTTTAAGGAGATAAGGATCCCAGGTAATTACATTATCCAATCATTTGACCTGACTCATGATACAAAATTTTCCTAATATTGTTAATGTATGTGATGATCCATAAGCTGAGTGGCTTATCTGGTTTACTCACAAATCTCCACCCTCTGTAGCTAACTCCTATTTCCAAACAGTCTTTGAGAAAAGTATTCCTTTTATCATCTACATTTAGTTTAAAAATTATTTTCATCATGACAGTGAGCCTACAGGAATATTATTACTGCTTGATCTAAGTTTACAGTGTAATTTTTTCTTTCAGCACTAGACACACACACACATACACACACACACACATACAAACACACACACACAATTATTTCTGGCTAAATTGTTTTTGCTGAATGATAATTTTTTGTTGTTCCTCTAAATTTAAAATTTATTTTTTCTCTGTCTTTGTAAGATGTTCTATCTATGGGTTTTCAGAAGTTTTACCATGAGGTTTCTAAGTTTTTCTTGTTAGTTACTCTGTTTTTCATTCACTGAGCTGAACTTGTTAGAGATGTTAATTGTGATTTTTAGACTAATTTGAAAAGTTTTCATCTATAGTATCTTCAAAAAGTTTGCTTCTTCTTTTCTATCCCTCCATTTATTTTGGACTTTATTTATATTATGCCACTTGTTAGTGCCTAAAAAGTAACTGATGCTTTGCTTTTTATTTTCTTTTCTCTTTGTATTATCTGTTTATGATTCCTATTGATTTTTACTTGTTTTCTATTTCTTATTTTTATAAGTCCATCCGATAAATTTCTGATTTCAGTTACTTTATTTTTCTGTAGTTTACACTGCTTTTTAATTTAATAATTGTTTTATTTTTAGAGGATATATTGTTCCCCTAAAATATTCCCAATCCTTCACCTTTTATATCTTCCTGCTTCAATTAATTTGTTAATACATGTAAATATTTGTTTCGTAGTCCTCATCTGATACCTGCAATATCATAGTCATTTTTATATCTGTTTTTGTTGACTGTTTTGTTTTGATGGTGTATCATATTTTCCTGTTTCTTTGTATACACAATATTTTAACATTTTTCATATATTGGGTACAATGAAATCTAAACCTATGACTTTTGTGTTCTTGTTTATTACAGAACATAGGGGCCCTTCTTCTCTTTGGTAGCTAGGTTGAGGTGTTGATCACTCTGATTCTACCTGAAGTGGAATAAAGCTGGGGCTATGCCAGTTTTGATTCAGCTTTGTATTAAACTGTAGTAGAGCCCAGATCTCATAGTCAGAGGTCCTTTGTAGCTCTTCCTTCACTACTGCTTTGTAAGTGTATTTTTTAAAGCAGGGGGTGAGGGACAGTGGGTGGGGGATTGGGAGGAATGGGATTGTCAAGACAAATGATTTATTTTTGTTTTTTGAGCTTTTCCAAATTCCACCTTATCTCTCCAGCCTGTCATAAAGAGCTCATCAGCTTTCTCAGCTGTTCAATGTTTCTCCATCTATGGCAGGACCTCATTTTACCTGCCTATATCCAGTAATGGCACTTGTGCCTGTGATAGGTGCTGATGTGTTTCTCTGATTACTTGTGAAATGTAGAATTCAAATTACAGATGGCTTCTTCAATGGCCACATAGAAAACGATGAATTTATTTATTTATTTTTTATTTTGTTATTATTGGGAGTGGAGGTCTTTAACATTCCTAACCACTCTAGCTTCAAGCAGACATCTTCTCTGTTACTATACTGATTATTGCTAAGGAGAGGGTTTTCTCCAATATGGCTAATAATGGGAAACATTTTACATAAGGACAAGAATGAATATATATTAAAAAGTTGTCAATAGACATCTCCCCCTAAAAAATGTAGAATATTTTTCCTATCATAGTGGGACACATGTCTTTAAGATAATTAGAAACTAAGACAAATTATAGGCTTTCATGAACTACAAATTAAGAGTTAACTTTGAGATTAATGTTTTGTGGTCAATGTAACATCAGACATAGAAATATTTGAGGCTTTATACAAGCTTTTATTTCTCACATAGAAAAAGTAAACTAAATCATATTTCTATAGGTGTTATAAAGCTTAGATGATTATCATTTCTAAAGACAGGATCCTAAGAGAGCTTCATGAAAAAAATTAATTAGTTGATAATTTTCTGGAGGTTTTAAAAGGAGAAACCCAAGATATCAAGTCTGAATTGATACTTCTTATTTATTGAAGATACTCAATATAAAAAAAATCACAAAGAGCCATCATTTCCTGATGAAATACCTCAACGATTTGACAGATTCATATGAAAACCTTCTATACAGCAGGATACATAATACTTGGAGACAAAAAAAAAAAAAAGAATAAAAACACAAAAGTACAACATAAACAAAAACCTTTCTGAAGATGAGCTCATGAAATAAAAACCATTTAAGTAAATATATCACCATGAAAAATAAAGACAAAGTCAACAATAAAAATTAAGAGGGAGGCAGAGCAAGATGACCAAATAGAAGCCTCTACCAATTGTCCTCTCTGCAGGAACACAAAATTTGACAACTAGCTATACATAAAAGCACTTTCATAAGAAAAAAATATCAGGTAAGCAATCACAGTACCTGGTTTTAACTTTATATTGCTCAAAGATGCACTGAAGACGGTAGGAAAGACAGTCTTAAATTGCTGAGGCCACATGCCTCAGAATTGGCCACATGGCATTGAAAGATAATCTGTGCGTTTGGGGGAGGGAGGATGCAGTGATTGTAGGACTTTGCATTGGAACTCAGTGCTGCCAACACCAGGCAAAACTCAGCTAGCATTAATGGAAGGAGCATGTAGACAGGTCCTAGCCAGAGGGAAATCATCCATCCCAGTGGTTGGAACTTGAGTTTGGCCAACTCCATGGAGGGATAAAGTGTTCTGGGGTTCTATATAAACTTGAAAGGCAGTCTATGCCACAAGGACTGCAACTCCTGGGCAAGTTCTAGTGCTATACTGGGCTCTGAGCCAGGGTACTTGGTGGGCATATGACCTAGAGAGACATCAGCAGTAGCATCTGAGGGAGTGCGTGCACCACTCCTTCCCCAAGTCCAGGCAGTGCAGCTTGCAGCTCGAAAAGAGACCTCTTCCTTTAGATTAAGGAGACCATAAAAAAGAGTAAATAAGATTTTGTCTTGCGTCTTCATACCAGCTATGCCACAGTAGTATAGGACACCAGGCAGAGTTGTAAGGTTCCTATTTCATGGCCTAGTTTGTGGATGACATTTCAGGACACAATCAGGGTCAGAAGAGAACCCACTGCCTTAAAGGGAATGATCTAGTCCTGGCAAGATTCATCACCTGCTGACAAAAAAAACACTTGATCCCTGAATTATCAGCCACAGTAACCAGGTAGCACATGCCATTGGCCTTGGGTGAGACTGAAACTGGCTGGTTTTAGTTGTGTCCCAGCACATTCCCAGCTGTGGTGACGATAAGGAGAAATTCCTTCTGCTTGAGAAAAGCAGAGGGCAGAGTAAAGGAGACATCATCTTAAAGTTTATGTACCATCTAGACCACAGTGGAGTAGAGCAATAAGCAGTCTCTCAGAGTTTCCATTTCCAAGCCTTGGCTCTTGGATGGTATTTCTGCACCTTACTTGAGCCCAAGAAGAGCCCATTGCCTTGAAGGGTGTGTCCCAGACCTGGCAGAATTCAACACAAGCTGACTGAAGAGCCCTTGGGCCTTAAGAGAACATTGGCAGTAGACTGGCAGTACTCCATGTGGACCTGTGGTATTGATGGACAACGGGAAAGACTCCTCTGCCTGGGGAAAGGGGAGGAAGGAGTGGGAAGGAATTTGTCTTGTGTCAGCCACAATACAATACAGCATCAGGTAGACTGGTAGGGTTTCTGACTCCAGCCTCTGACGTCTAGACAGCATATCTGGACCTGCTTGGGACCAGAGGAATTCATCACCCTAAAAGGAAAGACACAAGCCTGGCTGGCTTTGCCACCTATTGATCATACAGACCTAGGGCCTTGAGAGGACATGGGCAGTAGCTAAGTAGTGGCAGTGGGTACAACTGGCCTTGCATGAGACCCAGTGTCATGCTGGCTTCAGATATGACCTAGCACAGTCTTAGTGGTGGAGGGGTGCTTGTGTCACCCCTCTCTCAGTCCCGGTAAACTCAATCCTTATGAGATTCAATTTTTGGTTAAAAAGTAAGGTAAGAGAACCAGTGACTCTGCCCGGTTACCCAGATAATTTTTCCAGATCTCATCCAAGACCACCAAAGCAGTACCTCTATGAGTCTGCAAGAAGCACCGTGTTATTGTCTTTGGGGTGTCTGTTAATGCAGATATGGCTGCAGTGACTGAAAATTGAGATCACAATACCCAAGTCCCTTTGAATACCTGGAAAGTCTTTCCAAGAAAGATAGGTACAAACAAGCCCAAAGTGCGAAGACTACAATAATTACTTAACTCTTCAATGTCCAGAAACTGATGAACATCTATAAGCATCAATAACATCTAGGAAAAAAATATGTTACCAAACAAACTAAATAAGGCACCAAGGACCAATCCTAGAAAAGCAGAGATATGTGACCTTTCAGACAGATTAGTCAAAGTACCATTTTGAGAAAACACAAATAAATTCAGAATAACAAAGAGAAGGAATGTGGAATCCTCTTAGATAAATTTAACAAATAAATGGAAATAATTAGAAATAATGAAGTGGAAATTTTGGAGTTGAAAAATACAATTGACATACTGAAGAATACACCAGAGTCTCTTTTTAATTTTTTCATTATTAACTTTTTTTTTTAATTTTATTTTTAATTGCTGATTTATTTTGTAAAGACATGGTTTCACTATGTGGCCCAGGATGGTCTTGAACTCCTGGGCTCAAGCCATCCTCCCCGCTCAGCCTCCCAAAGTGCTGGGATTATAGGTGTGAGCCACCACACCCAGCTAGAGTCTCTAATAGCAGAATAGATCAAGCAGAAGAAAGAATTAGTGAGCTTGAAGATAGGCCATTTAAAAATACACAGTCAAAGGAGATAAACTAAAAAAAAATGGAAAAGAATAAACATGCATACAAGATCTGAAAAATCATCTTAAAAGGGCAAATCTAAGAGTTATTGGCCTTAAAGTGAAGGTACAGAGACAGATAGGGGTAGAAAGATTATTCACAGGAAAAGTAACAAAGAACTTCTCAAACTTAGATAAAGTTATCAATATTCAAGCACAAAAAGGTTATAGAACACGAAGTAGATTTATACCAAAGACAACTACTTCAAGGCATTTAATAATCAAACTCCCAAAAGTCAAAGATGAAAAAAATCATCCTGAAAGCAAGAAAAGAAATAAATAATATACAATGGAGCTCTAATATTTCTGGCTGCAGACTTTCCAGCAGAAACCTTACAGGCAAGGAGAGAATGCCGATGACATATTTAAAGTGCTGAAGAAAAAACCTTTCCTAGAATACTATATGCAGTGAAAATACCCTTCAAACATGAAGAAAAAATACTTTCCCAGATTAGTGTAAGTAGTGTAATGACACTAGACCTGTCCTACAAGACATGCTAAAGGAAATACTTCAGTTAGAAAGAAAAGAATGCTAATGAGCAATAAAATGTCATCTGAAAATACAAAACTCACTGGTAAAAGTATGTAAATGGAAAAACTCAGGATATAATAGCACTGTAATTGTGGTGTGTACACAACTCATATCTTAGGTAGAAAGATTAAAAGAAGAATCAATCAAAAATAACTATGACTCTTCAAGACATAGTTCAATACAATATAGGTAGAAAAATCGAAGGTAAAAAGCAAGGGGACCAATGTAAAATGTAAAGTTTTATTAGTTTTCTTTGTGCTTGTTTATTTAGTTTGTTTATGCAATCAGTGTTAGGTTGTCATCAGTTTAAAATAATGGGTTATAAGATGTTATTTGGAAGCCTCATTGTAACCTCAAGTCAAACACATACAGTGGATACAAAAAATAAAAAAGCAAGAAATTAAAACATACCACCAGAGAAAATTGTTTAACTAAAAAGAAGACAAGAATCAAAGAAAGAAGACCACCAAATAACCAGAAAATCAAATAACAAAATGGCTGTAGTAAGCTCTTACTCATCAATAATAACATTGAATGTAAATGGACTAAACTCTTCAATCAAAAGACATAGAGTCACCAAATGAATAAAAAAAGACCCAATGTCCTGTTGTCTATGAGAAACATACTTCCCCTAAAAGATACACATAGATTGAAAATAATAGCATGTAAAAAGATATTCCATGCCATAAGAGAGCATGAATAGTTATATAAGACAAAATAGATTTAAAGACAAAAAGTATCATAAGAGACTAAGCAAGTCATTACATAATGATAAAGTGGTAAATTCAGCAAGAGGATATGGCAAGTGTTAGTATATATGAACCCAACACTGGAGCAGCCAGATGTTTAAATCAAATATTAATAGAGCTAAAGATGGAAAAAAAACCCAAATAAAATAACAGCTAGAGACTTCAACACAGACTTTAAGCATTAGACAGTTTATCCAGATAGCATTAATAAATCAAGAAAGAAGCATTGAACTTAATCTGCACTATACCAAATGGGACTCATAGATATTTAGAGAACACTTCATCCAGTGGCATCAGAATACACATTCTTCTCAACACATGGATTATTCCCAAAGATAAGCCAATGTTAGGCCACAAAACACATCTTAAAACATTCAAACAAATTGAAATCATATGAAGCATCTTCTCTGAATATATTGGAATAAAAATAGAAATCAATAACAAGAGACATTTTGGTAACTATGTAAATGAATGGAATTTAAGCAATATGCTTCTGAATGACCAGTGATTCGTGAACAGATTAAGAAGAAAATTTAAAAACAATATTGAAATAAGTGATAATGGAAACACAACATACCAAAACCTATGGGATACAGCAAAAGCAGTACTAAGAGGGAAGGTTATAGCTGTAAGTGCCTAGATCTAAGAAGTAGAAAGACTTCAAATAAATCACCTAATGATGCATCTTAAAGAATGAGAAACAAGAGCAAATTAAACCCCATATTAGTAGAAGACAATAAGAAAAAAAAGATCAGAGCAGAAATAAATGAAATTGAAAAGTAGAAAACAATATAAAAGATCAGCAAAACCAAAAGTTGTTTTTTAAAAAAAAGATAAATAAAATTGACTAAATATGAAAAAAAGAACGAAGACCCAAATACATAAAATTAGAGATGAAAAAGAAGACACTATTACCAATGTGGCAGAAATTCAAAGGACAATTAGAGGCAAATACGAATAACTATATGCCAATAAATTGGAAAACCCAGAAGGAATGGATGAGTTCCTTGACACATACAACCAATCAAAATTGAACTAGACTAGAAATAAATCTATAACCTGAACAGACCAGCAATGAGCAAAAAAATTCAAGCCATAATAATAAGTCTTCCAGCAAAGAAAAGCCAGGGACCCAATGGCTTCACTACTGAATCTTACCAAACATTTAAAGAAGAATTGAGTAAGATTTATATTAACAAATTCTACTCTAACTACTCAGAAAAATGGAGGAGGGAGTACTTCCAAATTCATTTTACAAAGCCAGCATACCCTGACACCAAAACCAGACAAAGGCACATCAAAAAGAAACAAAAAAAGCAAACAACAACAAAAAACTACAGGTCAATATGCCTGGTGAACATTAATGAAAACATCCTCAACAAAATACTAACAAACTAATCCCAAAAATACGTTAAAATAATTATTCATCATGAACAAGTGCAATTTATCCCAGGGTTACAAAAATGATTAAGCATATGTTAATCAACAAATGTGATAGATCATATCAACAGAATTAGGGACTAAACCAAATGATCATTTCAATTGATGCCAAAAAGGCATTTGATGAAATTCAGAATTCTTTATGATAAAAATCCTCAAAGAACTGAGTATAGAAGGAAATACCACAACATAATAAAAACCATATAGAGCAGACCCACGACTAGCATCATACTGAATGGGGAAAAATTGAACGCTTTTCTTCTAGGATCGGGAACACAACAAGGATGCCCACTTTGACCACTGTTGCTTAACATATTACTGTAAGTTCTATCTGGAGCAGTGAGGCAAGAGAAAGAAATAAAGTTATCCCAATTAGAAAAGAAGAAGTCAAATTTTTTTTTTGCAGATGACATAATCTTATATTTGGGAAAAACTCCACCAAAAAAGAAACCTACTAGAACTGATAAGCAAATTCAGTAAAGTTTCAGGATACAAAATTAACATACAAATATCTATAACATTTCTATATGCCAACAGTGAACAACGTGAAAAAGAAATCAAGAAAGTAATTCTATTTACAATAACTACGAATAAAATTAAATACCTAGGATTTAATTTAACCAAAGAAGTAAAAGACCTGTACATTAAAAACTATAAAGCATTGATTAAAGAAATTGAAGAGGACACACAAAATGAAAAACTATTCCATGTTTATGGATGGGATAAATAAATATTGTGAAAATGTCCATACTACTTAAAGCAATCTATAGATTCAATGCAATTCCTATCAAAATACCAATGACATTCTTTTCAGAAATAGAAAAAAATTTCTAAGATTTATGTGGAACCACAAAGGATCTAGACTAGCCAAATCTATACACAACGAAAATTTTTTAAAAACTGAGGAATCAGATTAAACTGACTTCAAAATTACCTCAAATTGTACCACAGAGCTATAGTAACAAAAAGAGCATGGTACTGGCATCAAAGCAGACACATAGATCAATGGAACAGTATAGAGAACCCAGAAACAAATTCATACATCTGTAGTAAACTCATTTTCAGCAAAGATGCCAAGACCATGCATTGGGGAAAGATCAATCTCTTTAATAAATGATTCTGGGAATACTGGATATCTACATGCAAAAGAATAAAACTGGACCCTTATCTCTCACCATATACAAATTCAAATAAAAAAAGATTAAATAATTAAACCTAAGACCTCATACTATTAAACTACTACAAGAAAATATTGGGGTAAATCTCCAGGACATTGATCTGGGCAAAGATTTCTTGAGTAATATCCCACAAGCACAGGCAACCAAACTAATAGACAAATGGCATCACATCAAGTTAAAAAATCTTCTGCACAGTAAAAGAAACAATCAACATAGTGAAGAGACAACCCACAGAATGAGAGAAAATATTTTCAAACTATCCATATGACAAGGGATTAATAACCAGAATACGTAAGGAGTTCGAACTACCCTGTAGGAAGAAAACTAATAATCTAATTTTTAAATGGGCAAAAAACCCTAATAATCTAGTTTTAAAATGGCCAAAATAGATATTTCTCATATGAATGGCATATGAATGGCAAACAGGTATATGAAAGGTTCTCAAAATTATTGCTCATCAGATAAATGCAAATCAAAACTACAATGAGTTATCATCTTACCACAGTTAATATGGCTTTTATCCAATGACAGGCAATAGTAAATGCTGGCAAGGATGTGGAGAATGGCAACCCTTGTACAGTGTTGATGAAAATGGAAATTAGTACAACTACTATGGAGAATGTTTGGCGGTTCCTTAAAACTAAATATAGAGCTGCCTCATGATCCAGCAATCCGATTGCTAGATATATACCTAAAAGAAAAGAAATCAGTAAATCAAAGTGACAACTTCACTCCCATGTTTATTGGAGCACTATTCACAATAGTGCTGTAACAAACCAATAGCCAAGACTTGGAAACAGCTAAGTATCCATCAACTGATAAATGATCTAAAAAAATGTGGTACATATACACAATAGAGTACTATTCAGCCATTAAAAAGAATGAGATCCTGTCATTTGCAACGAAATGGACAGAACTGGAGATCATTATGTAAAGTGAAATAATACAGGCACAGAAAGACAAACATCACATGTTCTCACATTTTGTGGAAGCTAAAACATCAAAAAAATTGAACCCATGGAGACAGAGAGTAGAATGACGGTTACCAGAGGCTGGGAAGTGTATTGGGTTATCGGAGTGGGGAGAATGTGATTGGTTAATGGGCACAAAAAATTAGAAAGAATGAGTAAGATCTAGTATTTATAGTATAGTAGGGTGACTATAGTAAACAATGATTTAATTATACATTCAAATATAACTAAAAGAGAATAATTAGATTATTTGTAACACAAAGGATGAATGCTTGAGGTGATGGATACCCCCCATGTACCCTGATGTTCTTATTACATGTTGTATGCTTGTATCAAAATATTCCATATACCACATAAATATGTACACCTAGTATGTACTCACAAAAAATAAAAATGAAAAAAAGAAAACATTATAAAAGAAACACTGTTTGGACAGAATTCTTTAAATTGACTAGTCTATGTTAAAATACAGAGATTAAAAGGATATTGCCTTGGAATATTATGAATAAGACTAACAACAAGAGACAGCAATATTTTAGAATAGGTGTCTTTACGGAATCTTTGCAGTCTGTTTGGAAGATGTTTTTTGATGTTTGGGTGTTATGGAAGGAGGAATGTGGCCCTCAATGATGAATTAAAATGTAGCATGGAAAAAACATATCTGAAAGATGATTTTACATAAAAGTACCAAGAATTGTGTGTGTGTGTGTTCAAGATTGTCCTCAAAATGCATGTGGGGAAATTCTTCAAATAATATTGCTGGATCATATGCAGATATATGGAATCCTGTTGGTTGGATTGGGTTGTGAAAATGATAGAGTCCACTAGTGATATTAGCAAGCGTGGATGCTAAAGATCTTCAATGCAGGGGCAGCCCTTCACCATCTAGAAATTCTCTCATCCAAATTGCCAATAGTGACCCCCCCCATTACGAAGAATAATTTTATGTAAGTGCTACACCCATATACTATCACACTTTCTTTAGGGTATGTTAACTACTGGGATGCATAAATATTTCTCCGGTTATAAGCATGCTGTCGAAATTTTCCGTTGCTAATAGGATCACTTTATTTAATTGACAGTTGTTTTATCAGTAATCACATACAACCATTTCAAGGTCAGGAATATATTTATGTTGTATGCTAAAAATCCGTTTCTTATTTTTAAAGCACATTTTTATAAGAAATAGCAAGCAAAAAAAAGGGAGAAGCCAGTAATAGTTATTGATAAATTACAGATATTTTAGTTTTAAATGAAAGTAGCTGTCCGTGGTGACTCTGGACCACATGGGTCTCACTAGTCTCTGGTTGTCATTGCCTGTACTTTCTATTTCTAACAACACAGTGCTTTATCATATTGTTTTGCTATTGTTTAACCCATTGAGGTGGGCACAATTCTCATCTTTTCAACAAGAATATAATTTCCTTAAGAGGTAAAAACATATCTTATGCAACTTTTGTATCCCTCTCATCAGCTTGCACATAGTGTTTTCTTTTTAATTAAAAATAAAGAATAGGCCAGTCATCGTGGCTCATCCCAGCACTTTGGGAGGCCGAGGTGGGCAGATCACCTGAGGTTGGGAGTTCAAAACTAGCCTGACCAACTCTTTGAAACTCCGTCTCTACTATAAATACAAAATTAGCCAGGCATGGTCGAGCATGCCTGTAATTCCAGCTACTCAGGAGGCTGAGGCAGGAGAATCATTTGAACCTGGGAGGCAGATGTTGCAGTGAGCCAAGATCGTGCCATTGCACTCCAGCCTGGGCAACAAGAGCAAAACTCTGTCTCAAACAAACAAATGAACAAACAGAGAAAAAATATTTGAAAGTGAAAGAAAATAGGATTTTTAACAAAATCAGTTGTTGTTATGTTTATTATTCATGATATATAATGTCATGCTTATTCCATTTAAATGTATAAATTTGATAGCATCCAAGTTTTTCCAATACATTAAAATAATGTTTGTCACATATTAAGTATCATAAAGGAAACTTAATATCAAGACTTACTTTAATATGTCTTCTTTCATATTAAACATATTTTTCCTGGCCAGGCATGATGGCTGACACTTGTAAACCCAGCACTTTGAGAGGCCAAGGCTTGAGGATCACTTGAGCCCAGGAGTACAAGGAGCTAGGATCATGCCACTCTATTGGAGCCTGGGCAACGGAGAAAGACCTTGTCTCTTAAAAAAATACATAAATAAATAAAATAAAATGTAAAAACATGTTTCCTAACTTACACAACGCACACACACAGACACACACACACACACAGTGAAGCGAGAATAGTCACCCTTATAAGAATGAAGGGATTAAGAATTCAAAAGTTTACATACCTCATCAAATAGGAAACATCTAATAACCACCATAGCCAATTATCTCTGATTCTAGAACACAAACGTTATGTAGGAACTTTCATAGTTTTCAAAGAATGATTATTAAGAATCTTTAGTAAGAATGTGACCAGGCGCAGTGGCTCACGCCTGTAATCCCAGCACTTTGGGAGGCCGAGGTGGGTGGATCACCTGAGGTCAGGAGTTCAAGACCAGCCTGGCCAACACGGTGAAACCCCGTCTCTACTAAAAATACAAAAATTAGCAGGGAGTGGTGGCGGGTGCCTGTAATCCCAGCTACTCAGGGGGTTGAGGTAGGAGAATTGCTTGAACCTGAGAGGCAGGGGCAGCAGTGAGCTGAGATCATGCCACTGCACTCCAGCCTGGGCAACAGAGTGGGACTCCATCTCAAAAACAAAGAAAAAAAAAATCTTTAGTAAGAATGATGTAATCGTGTCTACTCTTGAATACATTAAGGAAATCTAACCGAGAAATTAAATTATTTATTTCTACCGCAGTCTTTCTTGTATGGATTTGCACTTCTGGCTCCTGACTTATAGATAAACACATAAGGGTTTCATTAGGTACTACAGACTAAATGCGTATCTGTTGAAAGTTTTGGGAATTCTCTAAAATGTCTTCACAAAGACAATTTAAAAGTGAAACATTGTCTGAAATCCATTTAGTGCCCTTTAGGGATTTTTAAAATTCTTTGAAACTTCCTGTAAATTTTTTCATATTTGAAACTAAGCAGATCTTCATTTATTTTCTCTCAACCAATGTTTTTACTTTGTCTGACAAACACACACCAGTTTTTTGCTTTGGCTAGAATTAAACAAACACAGGTGTTAAAATTTTCAGTTTCCTCATATTTTTTCTATTTACTTGTGCTATGGAAAGTCATTATGCTTCTGTAAAAGACACATTTTCCCAATTCATTACACCTAAAGGAACTGCCAGGCAAAATCTGCCTCCAGTATATGAGCCTTTGCAGACTTTCTCATATGTATTTTGCAAGCAGGTGTTTCATTTGCAGTTTTCCAGAAGCAAACTGTTTTTCAGGTAAATAGAGAATATCATGTTTGTATAAAAAAGGAACAGTAATAACTACTCCTGGTAGAGCCTTGCTCAATATGAGAGCAATGTAAAGTTGTTGAATAAAGGGTTGAATTGAACATATAATGTTTAAACAGCCTAAGTGCACCCATCCAGTCAGGACCATGTTAATTAGTCACCCCAGAATGGATGAAGATAAAACATGAGCACAGAGCTAGAAGATGGGGGTTAACATTGGTCAAATACCTTTTATTTAAAAAACAGTACTTTACCACATCCCTGTGAATTAAGCTCTATTATATCCACTCAATAAATACAAAATCGTGAATAAAATTTTATGCAACTTTCTCAATGTCACACAGTTAATCAAGATTGTGCCAGAATTCAAACCCACATCAGTATAATAAGAAAGCCTAATTTTAAGTACCAAAATTCCGCTTTGGTTTCTGGTCTCTTGTCTTGTTCCTGGAAGCTGTACTCCTAGAACTAGAACACTTCATATGAAATCCAAATAGTGAATAAGACTGTGCCATTGTATGGAAAGACTGGCAAAAAAGTGGCCATTTGCCTTTCTACTTTCCCAATACTTTGGATTATAGACCGAATCATTCAGATACTGCGTCTTTGTTCATTTCATTTTTCCTTTCTTGCTAATCATGACCCTACAGCTAGGTTTATTTCATAGTTCCTATGGTAGCATAGAGTCTAATGGAAACTTATATATGGTTTTTGTTCTAAATGTATGCATATTTCGATTAATAATTGTCATATTTTACAGAGGCTTTCAAGATACCAGTTATATTATCTTACCCAAAAGTAGATTGTTATTGTACCTACCTACAAGGAAAAGGCATTATAGTAGAACAATTTAGGACAAATTTCTGATTAAATGGACCTAATTTTTAACCCAACTCTACCACTAACTAGTAGTGAACATGACTAAATTACTTAATATTTTTATGCTTATTTTCGTTTCCTATTTAGTGAAACTGAGGGTAATTTCAACCATTTTGGGCTCTTTTGAACATTAATGATATATCTAAATAACTGATTAGACTACATCTTATTGGCTAGTATATAATGATGCTAATAAATGTTCATCATTTTTATTATAATTAGAATTTATATATTTAGATTTTATCTGCATTCTTGAGCAATATTAACAAAACCATGAGAAAAAAATGGTAAAACTTATTCAAATTTCTCAGTTTACCTCTCTGTATAACACTTCACAAATCTTTATCATTTAATATGGATTGCCAGTTTAAAAAATAAAATGAAAGGAAGTTTCTAAATGCCAAATTGAAACTGATAAGCTTTCTGTAAATACTATGTTCATAGTATCTGCCTCATTATTAAGGCTTGTATTTTCCCAGATTCATAAAGTTGAAACTAGCAGCCCAGGCAGAACACCTTTAGGTCCCGTAAGTCAGTTTTATTTTGGATTACCATTTTCCATAGAAATGAGAAACTTAATACTGCGTAGTCCTGTTTAACACTTTTCTACTTTTTGTATTACTTTCTTCTTATAGTCTACTTGTCAACATTTTGCAAACTCCATAATACTTGTTATTCTGTTTGCATCAAAAATCAATGTATGTACATGCATTTAAAACATAATAATGCTTATATTAGCCCACACATTTAGGATTTTCTTGCTCTTCATCTTTTTCTATGAATCTGGGCTGTCCTCTGAAGTAATTTCCGTTAAGTTTAACTAATTTCCTTTAGTCAATTACTCATTTTATCTTTTGGTTTTTGAATTTTTTAGTTCTAGAATTGCCTTTGGTATTTATTTGAAAAGAGCTCCCTTCACTCTGCTAAGTTTTTCTTTCTTTTCACCTATTTTGTTTATCTTTACCTCTATCTCTTCCTGATTTGGCTCTCAGCTTTACTGTTGGTATATAAGAATGCTAGTGATTTTTGTACATTGATTTTGTATCCTGCAACTTTACTGAAGTTGCTTATCAGTTGAAGGAGCTTTTGAGTCAAAACTATGGCATTTTCTAGATACAGAATCATGTCTGCGAACAGGGTTAGTTTGACTTCCTCTCTTCCTATTTGGATGCTCTTTATTTCTTTTTCTTATCTGATTGCTCTGGCTAAAACTTCCAATACTATGTTGAATAGGAGTGGTGAGAGAGAGCATCCTTGTTTTCTGCCAGTTTTCAAAAGGAATGCTTCCAGAGCTTTTCCCCATTCAGTATGAGGTTGGCTAGGGGTCACAGATGGCTCTTATTATTTTGAGGTATGTTCCTTCAATACCTAGTTTACTGAGAGTTTTTAACACAAAGGGATGCTGAATTGTATTACAAGCCTTCTGCATCTATTAAGATAATCATGTTTTTTTCTTTAGTTCTGTTTATGTGATAAATTACATTTATTGATTTGTACATGTTGAACCAACCTTGCATCCCAGGAAGCCTACTTGATCATGGTGGTTTAGCTTTTTGATGTATTGCTGGATTAGGTTGGCAAGTATTTTATTGAGGATTTTTGCGTCAATATTCATCCAGGATATTGGCCTGAAGTTATATTTGTTATGCATGTGTCTCTTCCAGGTTTTAGTATCAGGATGATACTGGCCTCATAGAATGAGCTGGGGAGGAATCCCTCTTCCTCAGTTTTTTGAAACAGCTTCAGTATGAATGGTGCCAGATCTTCTTTGTACATCTGGAAGAATTTGGCTATGAATCTATCTGGCCTTATGCTTTTTAGTTGGTAGGCTATTTATTACTAGTTCAATTTCAGGGCTTCTTGCTAGTCTGTTTAGGGAAACTTTTTCTGGTTCAGTCTTGTGACGGTGTATGTGTCCAGGAATTTATCCATCTTTTCTAGGTTTTTCCAGTTTGTGTGCAAATACGTGATTGTAGTAGTTTCTGGTTGTTATTTTTATTTCTGTGGGATCAGTGTTAACATCAATTTTGTCATTTCTAATTGTGTTTATTTGTATCTTCTCTCTTTTCTTCTTTATTAGTCTAGCTAGCAGCCTGTGTATTGTATTATTATTATTTTTTAAAAACTTCTGGATTCATTGCTCTTTTGAATGGTCTCAATTTTCATGTCTCAATTTTCTCCACTTCAGCTCTGATTTTGCTTATTTCTTGTCTTCTGCTAGCTTTGAGGCTGATTTGCTCTTGCTCCTCTAGTTCTTTCAGTTGTAATGTTATTATAGGTTGTTAATTTGAGGTGTTTCTAACTTTTTTGTTGTTGATGTTCAGTTAAATTTCCATCTTAACACAGCCTTAGCTGTGTCTCAGAGATTCCAATATGTTGTATCTTTGTTCTCATTAGTTTCAAAGAACTTCTTAATTTCTGCCTTAATTTCACTATTTCCCCAAAGGCAATTCAGAAGTAGGCTGTTTGAATTTCATGTAATTAATTTTCATGTTGTAATGTTCACGTAATTGCATGGTTTTGATTTTTTAGTCTTGACTTCTATTTTAATTGGGTTGTGGTCCAAGAGCGTGTTTGGTATGGTTTCATTCTGTTGCATTTGCTGACGACTATTTTATGTTGGATTATGTGGTCAATTTTGGAGTATGTGCCATGTGGTGAAAAGAAGAACGTATATTCTGTTGTTTTGGAGTAGAGAGTTCTGTAGAGTTCTATCAGATCCATTTGGTCCAATGTTGAGTTTAGGTCCTGAATATCTTTGTTTGTTTGTTTGTTTGTTTTGAGATGGAGTTTTGTTCTTGTTGCCCAGGCTGGATTGCAATGGCACGATCTCAGCTCACTGCAACCTCCACCTCCTGGGTTCAAGAGATCCTCCTGCCTCAGTCTCCAAGTAGCTGCGATTACAGGCACCCATGACCACACCCGGCTAATTTTTTTGTATTTTTAGTAGTGTCAGGGTTTCATCATGTTGGCCAGGCTGGTCTCAAACCCCTGACCTCAGATGATCCACCTGCCTAAGGCTCCAAAGTGCTGGGATTGCAGACGTGAACCACCGTTCCCGGCCAAGGTCCTGAATATCTTTATTAAGTCAAATTGTCCCTGTTTGCAGATGACATGATTGTATATCTAGAAAACCCCATTGCCTCAGCCCAAAATCTCCTTAAGCTGATAGGCAACTTCAGCAAAGTCTCAGGATACAAAATCAATGTGCAAAAATCACAAGCATTCTTATACACCAATAGCAGACAAACAGAGAGCCAAATCATGAGTGAACTCCCATTCACAATTGCTTCAAAGAGAATAAAATACCTAGGAATCCAACTTACAAGGGATGTGAAGGAACTCTTCAAGAAGAACTACAAACCACTGCTCAAAGAAATAAAAGAGGATACAAACAAATGGAAGAACATTCCATGCTCATGGGTAGGAAGAATCAGTATCGTGAAAATGGCCATATTGCCCAAGGTAGTTTACAGATTCAATGCCATCCCCATCAAGCTACCAATGACTTTCCCATCAAGCTACCAATGACTTTCTTCACAGAATTGGAAAAAACTACTTTAAAGTTCATATGGAACCAAAAAAGAGCCCGCATTGCCAAGTCAATCCTAAGCCAAAAGAACAAAGCTGGAGGCATCACGCTACCTGACTTCAAACTATACTACAAGACTACAGTAACCAAAACAGCATGGTACTGGTACCACAACAGAGACATAGATCAATGGAACAGAACAGAACCCTCAGAAATAATGCCACATATATACAACTATCTGATCTTTGACAAACCTGACAAAAACAAGCAATGGGATAAGGATTCCCTATTTAAAAATGGTGCTGGGAAAACTGGCTAGCCATATGTAGAAAGCTGAAACTGGATCCCTTCCTTACACCTTATACAAAAATTAATTCAAGATGGATTAAAGACTTAAATGTTAGACCTAAAACCACAAAAACCCTAGAAGAAAACCTAGGCAATACCATTCAGGACATAGGCATGCACAAGGACTTCATGTCTAAAACACCAAAAGCAATGCCAACAAAAGCCAAAGTAGATAAATGGGATCTAATTAAACTAAAGAGCTTCTGCACAGCAAAAGAAACCACCATCAGAGTGAACAGGCAACCTACAGAATGGGAGAAAAATTTCACAACCTACTCATCTGACAAAGGGCTAATATCCAGAATCTACAATGAACACAAACAAATTTACAAGAAAGAAACAAACAACCCCATCAAAAAGTGGGTGAAGGACATGAACAGACGCTTCTCAAAAGAAAACATTTATGCAGCCAAAAAACACATGAAAAAATGCTCATCATCACTGGCCATCAGAGAAATGCAAATCAAAACCACAATGAGATACCATCTCACACCAGTGAGAATGGCCATCATTAAAAAGTCAGAAAACAACAGGTGCTGGAGAGGATGTGGAGAAATAGGAAAACTTTTACACTGTTGGTGGGACTTTAAACTAGTTCAACCATTGTGGAAGTCAGTGTGGCGATTCCTCAGGCATCTAGAACTAGAAATACCATTTGACCCAGCCATCCCATTACTGGGTATATACCCAAAGGACTATAAATCATGCTGCTATAAAGACACATGCACACGTATGTTTGTTGCGGCACTATTCACAATAGCAAAGACTTGGAACCAACCCAAATGTCAGACTGGATTAAGAAAATGTGGCACATATACACCATGGAATACTATGCAGCCATAAAAAAGGATGAGTTCATGTCCTTTGTAGGGACATGGATGAAACTGGAAACCATCATTCTCAGTAAACTATCGCAAGGACAAAAAACCAGACATTGCATGTTCTCACTCATAGGTGGGAATTGAACAATGAGAACTCATGGACACAGGAAGGGGAACATCACACTCCGGGGACTGTTGTGGGGTGGGGGGAGTGGGGAGGGACAGCATTAGGAGATATACTTAGTGCTAAATGACGAGTTAATGGGTGCAGCGTACCAACATGGCACATGGATACATTTGTAACAAACCTGCACATTGTGCACATGTACCCTAAGACTTTAAGTATAATAATAATAATAAAAAAAATTTTCTGCCTCCATAATCTGAGTAATACTGTCAGCAGACTGCTGCAGTCTCCCACTATTATTGTATGAGAGTTGAAGTCTCCAAAGTTATAAAAACAAGCAATGGTGAAAGGACTCCCTATGCAATAAATTGTGCTGGGAAAACTGGTTAGCCATATGCAGAAGATTGAAACTAGGACCCTTCCTTTTACCATTTACAAAAATAAACTCAAGATGGATTAAAGATTAAAATGTAAACCCCAAAACTATGAAAATCCTGGAAGACAATCTAGGCTATGCCATTCCGGACATAGGAACTCAAAGATTTCATGACAAAGATGCCAAAAGCAACCACAACAGCAGCCAAAATTGATAAATGAAATCGAATTTTATGTAAAAATTTCTGCACAGAAGAAAAAAACTATCAGCAAAGTGAACAGACAACCTACATAATGGGAGAAAATATTTCCAAAGTATGCATCTGACAAAGGTCTAATATACAGCTTCTACAAGGAACTTAAATTTACAAGAAAAAAAAACTTCATTAAGAAGTTGGCAAAGGACATGAACACTTTTCAAAAGAAGACATACATGTGGCCAACAAGCATATGAAAAATAGCTCAATATCACTGGTCATTACAGAAGTGCAAATCAAAATCACGATGTGATACCATCTCACACCAGTCAGAATGGTGATTATTAAAAAGTCAAAAATAACAGATTTTGGCGAAGTTGCTGAGAAAAGGGAATACTTATTTAGGTCAACCATTTTGGAAAACACTGTGGCAGTTCCTCAAAGCGCTAAAAACAAAACTAATATCTAATCCAGCAATCCCATTACTGGTTGTATAACCAGAAAAATATAAAGAATTCTACCATAAAAAATGAATGTGAATGTTCATTGCAGCAGTATACACAATTGGAATCTCAGTATTGGTCCATATGTGTTCCATTTTAGTTCTCCTAAAGTATTAATGACAGTCCTCTGTGTATACATTGCAATTTTTCTTTTGCCATATTCTAGGTAAAGTCAGTCAGAGAGCAGTAGCGGAGAAAAAAGCAGGAGAGATGAGGATGAAGCACAAAGGAATGTCAGCGAGACTTGAAGTATGAGGATTCGACCTGTCCTTGCTGGCTTTAACTATGATGCAGGAGACCATGAGCTGAACAATTCTAGCAGCCTCTGGAAGCTGAAAATAATCTATGTCAACAGCTACCAAGGAACCAGTGACCTGAGTCTTGCAACCACACGAAACTAAATTTTGCTAAAAAGCCAGATAAGCCTGGAAGCAGATTCTGCCCCAGACCCTCCTGATAAGATTCCAGTTTTGTGGGACTCACAGCAGAGAAACTAATGGTGGAGCTCTACAGAAATGTGAGGTAGTAAATTTGCATGGTTTAAGCCACTAAATTTGTGGTAATTTATTATGACAGTGACTTTTATGGGACAAAAAATAATTTGCGTATTTTTGTGGAGTAAAAACTTTGAAGGAAAAATAGGACTAAATGAAAGAGGATAATTTATTATAGGATAATATATGTTACTGATGGTTTCTCCCTATTTCTACAAGAGCTATAGAAACAGAAAATGGGCTAACTGGAAATAATAAAAGATATTCTCAGAGAGTAAACTGTTAGCATTTAAGGTGAGACCTCAGAGATTTTGAATAATAGCAATGTACTATGATGCTTCAAAGAGAGAATGACTGACGTGCAAATGAAAGTTACTCTAGTTTAGAAAGTCAAGAAAATATGAGACTAGATAAGTAGGTGAACTCAAAGTCTTGAACAGTGAAATACTCTTGACGTTGGGATAGAGAGGAAATTGTGAGCTACTTGGCAAAGCCTCAACAAATATGTTGGAATGACAATTTTGGTAGAAAGAATCAGGAAGTCAGTGGTTGTAAAAAATGATAAAATTCACAGAAGAGAAGAGTGATATTTACACCAGAGAGGATTTTTGTTATGATTTTTAACATTTGCCGTGTTTTAGCATGCTGTTGGCATTTTAAAAAATGTTTCCTAACTTCTACTTTATAAAATTTTTCAGTAGAAGAATAAAATTTTTTACATCTTCCTATATTAGTTTAAATTAAGTGATACGTGCAGCAGACATATGTTACTAGATATAAATATACTTTATAAAGACTTTAATATGGAGATTTTTACACTTACACAATTTTTAAAAGGAGGAAAAATACAAATTCCAGCTCTTTCCTAACTGAACTTCAAGGTTCTATTTACTAGCTTCAATCCAAAGATTAGGAAACTACTATTAGCACCTAGAGGCCAGCAAAATGCAGAAAAACACTGCTAACATCACAACTGCCTACAACTAATGAGCAGACAATGGAAAAATGGAAAATGGCCCTTACTAAATCTCATGCCCCTTCTGTCTAATCCCCTTCTGTCTTCACAAGTTTGTGTATGTACCTCAGGGACACATCCCCAACTATATCCAAAATCCCAGAAAAAAAAATTCTCCCATTGCTTCTCCAATGTGGTACAGTGGAGAGGAAACAACAGATGATGATAATGACAGTTACGTGCCGAAAACCATGATTATTAACCACCTCACATATTTAAATGCTTCTGTGATATATTTACTTGGGTTTTCAATAGGCAGATAAAATATGGCAAATTAAAAACAAAAACGAAAAACTTAACCTGTTTTCTTTGTTGTTCCCCAAAAATGCTCCACTTTTGAGTCATTTTTATCTTGGAATTATTCCCTGCCAATGACTTATTTCAAGTTCATAATTTGTCACATTTCCTTTAAAGTATAATAAACTATACTCTAATATTCATTTAATATTTTTAATACTTCTATCAATCTATCCTCTACAATGATACCAATATTATTTTTCCACAGCTTTTACTGCTCTCAGAATGCATTCAAACTTTTTTTTTTGGCGGGGAGGGATGAGTGGATGGATCAAGGTCTCACTTTGTCACCCAGGCTGGAGTACAGTGGCGCAATCATAACTCACTGCTGCCTCAACCTCCTTGCTCAGGTGATCCTCCTGCCTCAGCCTCCTGTGTAGCTGAGACCACAGGCACAAGAAATCACACTCAGCTATTTTTAAAATTATCTGAAGGGACAAGTTCTCCTTATGTTGCCCAGGCTGGTTTTGAACTCCTGGGCTCAAGCAATCATCCTGCCTTTACCTCCCAAAGAACTGAGATTATAAACATGAGCCACTGCACTTGGTCCAGACTTTTTAATTTAATTTAATTTTTTCTCATGAATAAACCTTCATGATTTGGTTCTTGGTAACCTGCAAAATTTTATCTTTTGCCTCTCGTGCATCTTTCTACCCTGCATTCATATTAAAATACTTGAATATTCTCAAATAAGCATATCCTATATAATTATTTCTTGTTTTGCCATGTGGCTTTCTCACATTCTGGTTGCTCTGGTTGTCCTGAGACCATATCAGCATGGGTAACTCCCAAGCATCATTCAATAGTCATTGAATGAACCATCTTATCTGGAGTATTTTTCTGTCTAGCCAAGTCTAGATTACCTGCCTTTATTCTAGGTATCTAGAGCTTCCCAAGCACAACATCTACCTTATTATTTAGAGGTTACTTTTTAAAATTCTGTTTATAAGCTCCATCTTCTTATAAAATTCTAGATATCTGCATCTCTAAAATTCATAGGATACTTTATGTTCCAGGCATATTCAAGTATGTCAACAAATAAAAAAAATTATTTACAATGATATCTGAAAACCTATAAATGTGGAAATATATAAACACTCATGAACATACACAAATGATTATTGAGATTGCTAAAATTGTTAAGATAGACAGCAATATCAAGTTTAGAATACAGAGGATAAAATAATGTGTCTAGATGTGTTCTACTGCTAGAAAAAGAGAGATATAAATGCTGACATAGGTAACCTAAGTTTACATTATTAGCCATGGTGAATGTTAGATGAAATTAAGAGAAAACATAATGTCCAGTCATTTACTGTGTCTTTAAAAAGTTTTGCCAATGTTGTGGCAAAAGACTGCTTCAGACTGATGTGTCCACATAGGATTGAGGAAGAGGGATAAATATTGGTTGGTGATGATGGAATGGAATGGCCACTTGACATCAAAACATATATTATGAATTTGGCTATTTCATGGCTGCAGATGAATTGGCTCTCAGTTTTATTTCAAACATACAGTGTAGGACATTGATTTTAGCAATATGATTTTTCATGAAACTTACACTCTAAATTAAATATCAACCCTGCATATGTTCTTTATGATGTCCAAACTAGGTTTTACAAATACAAGTCTTAAAAAGGCCATTCAACATTAAGGAATAGTGATCACTGACAAATATTCTATTTATTAACAATTTTAAACCCTAAATTCCAATTTGCTTAAATATAACTCAAAAATGAATATAAGTGCTAATTATGGCAAAGCTACTTCAATTGCAGAGTAGTGCATAATAGAATTGCACCAATAAGTATACACAAGAGAAAAAATGGTTTATACCAAAGCTATAAAATTAAAATTTAATTAATGGTTTTGTACCATTCTAAACACTGCTGATCTGAAGTTAGGCATTGAAATACATTATATTATTATTCTTTAAAACCAATCAGCGCCAGGTGAGGTCAATAAAGAAATAACCAATAATATCACAGTTTTAATAAAAATTTCTAACTTTTAAAAATTTTCTATTGTATAATGAGAATATATTTAAATGGATTGTAAAATAAAATTTGATAGTATCAATATTTATGGAAAAATAAAATGTGTATTTCCATTTATGTCAAATATTTTTGCAACCATTTCTAATCACCATAATGATAGCATTTGGACCTCAGGAACCTGCATCTTCATGGATAGAGTGGAAATGATACTTTACATAAATCAAGTCCCTTAATTCAGGGAGTACACAAAGCTTAGTTATCAATGCCTAAAACTTTAAAACGTAATATATTCACATGTTGTTATTATCTATTATAAGTTCCTAATAACTTGTCAACTTAAACTGCATTTTATTTACATTTATTCACTGAAAAGCATTATCTTTTGCATAAATATTTCTGATCCTAGTATTTTGATGGGCTTTCAGTTATCATACATTAATATTTATTATTCTTTATATCTGGGAATAGTTACACAGTCATTTTTTAATAAGTGAAGAAATGATTGACTATAGTCTCTTAACTTGGCATACATAGAAATATGCATATGCACACACACATACACAGACACATACACACACAGAGCATATGTATGCCAAGAAATACTTATAAAGCTGAGGTTTAACAGATTGTGTTGTATCTTGCTTTTATTTACATCAGCAAATAGAAAGGTATGTGGTGTAAAATATTTAAAGAGTTTTAGGACTACATTACTTTGAGACTGAATTGTCAAAACATTCCCAAGTAAGAGACGTATAAGTATCATCTTTAACTAGATGGAAATTCGCTTGCAATTAAAAGCACTAGAAAGTAGGAAGGAGTTTAAGACAATTTTAGGAGATAAATATGCCTGAAAATTAGATTTAGAGAGAAATTCAATCTTAAGATACTTAGAAGAACACGTGTAATTGATTAGAAAGTTTACATTTCAGCTATAGAAAACTATAAGCTAAGAGGTGACAAGTACATGCATATTTGTATGTTAGTTCACATTATAGGCCTCAGAGATTAACTTATTTTCCTAGCTATAATGGAGAATATTTTATAATAATCACAATTTTAATAAGTTGTTTTAAAAAGTAAATTTAGACTTTTTTTATTTGGAAAATGGACAAGTAAATATCTGAAATATATGTATGGCCCAATCAAATTAGGCAAGAATATCATACAGTGTTCTTTTCTTATAATAAGGCACATTACTCTTGAATTCCAATCAAATTCAAACAACTATATGCAGATACAACTATAAGAAAAAATTCAGTATTAGTAATATTATGGTAATTATATTAGTAACAAGTTTCATTATTGACATGTATAACTATTATAAAATTGTGTATGATACCACCATTTCACATATGTATGTATATGTATATCTATCTATACATTATTGACAGAAAAACCCAGTAATTTACTGATGTACCCAGTATATTCTATGTGTGTGTGTATATGTATATACATATACATATTTATATAGCTACATACATATATTACTAAGAGGAAACTCTGCAATTATATATATATAGATGCTTATATATAGAAAGTATATACTATGATTATATGACTTCCTAATACATGCACACACATAAACAGGGAAATCCAGTTAACACATTCCACCAGTCTCAATACCAATTTTGAAATGACTGCTTGAAAAATTTCACAATACTCTGCTTGATACTAGTGACACTGACCTGGACATTATCAGACTCACAATAGAGAAGGCCTAAGATCCTTCTTTGGTGTCTCCAAAAATGCCTCTCCTTGACATCACTGTTCTTAGACAAAACATGACAGTATGCCTGAAAAGATATCATCTAGGCTAATTCCCTACATTTCTGTAAATATCAGTCAAATAAAAGAGCTCCCAAATCCCAGACCCTCCCTCCTCTAATATTATTCCATCCTCATAAAAACATGACATATATGTCCTCATCCGCTTCAACAATCATTCACACTGCCCCATTGAACTCTTGCCCTCTTTCAGCAGACCACTTTGTAAGTTCAGAACTTTTTGTTCTCTCAAGGGGTTTGTTACTCTTTGCTATAACTGAAATCAGATGCTCCCCTAAGATAGTGTTTTTCATCTTCTTCTTCTGCAGTTCTCTTAAGCAGACGTTATTTCATCCACTATGCCTCTTTTTCCAGTGGCTCTAATCTATGCATCCCTTGCTCTTCATTGTCATCTCCAAGCCATTTTCTTCTTCTCTGTTTTAGTATGTATTTATTTTGTCTTCCTTCCATTGTTACATTTTGTTTCTCCTTCAGAATACTTTATGTGTCTGTTATACCTCCAAGTTTCTCATCTTTCATTTGAGGTAGTTTTTGTAGTAGTTTTCAAACCACCACTTTAATGCTCAAAAAAAATCCCATTCTTCATTTTAACATTTACTGTTTTTCAGTTCATAATTTTTTTCAAAACTCTTTACATTTTAAATTTCATACAAAAGGCCTATATTCTATGAGCTGTTTCAGAAGTAAAGTTGAAAGTGTTGTTTCTATTTACAGAGGTTCGTTGTTTTCTTTTGTCTTTTTGTTCGTTGTTTTCTTGTTGTCTATTTACAGAGGTTCGTTGTTTCTTTTCTTTTTGATACGTACTTGGTTGGGAACAGAAGAATGTCTTTATTGACCACATAAAACCCCAAGAATTTGATACATCCATATGTACATACATATACATCCATATACAAAAGTATGGATACATACGGATAGTCTTAAAAGTTTTAAGGACTCTTAGTTTTATAGTCTCCTTCACCAGATATTCATTTTGCATTTAAATTTAACTGTGTTCTGGTGGTTCAAAATGATTCTCTCCTATTTGAGTCACTTCAGAAGTCAGTTATTATTCAATTTAGCTCTTTGAGGCTCAAGTATAGTTATTATTATACTCCTATTAGTAGGATTCCTGCAGGTGATTAAAAAAAAAAAACAGTCATTCTTGGTTTGTGGCTTAAAACTTAAGTGTCAGCTATCAGTCCTCTTCAAAGAGATCTGCATGAAACAGTTCTAATCTCTCATCTCCTTACAGACTCCCACTCTAATAGACCTGAAGATCCAGACCCCCAGTGAGCTCTACATGGCATTCATGTGTCACAAAGCTCTGATGTAATCATACAGAGTTGACATAAAAATCATCCCTTGAAGTACGTGTCACACAAATGTCAGACACCACCCAGGACTTCATTTTTTTCCCTTTTATTCTCTACTCAAGGTTCTGAAGACACACTCTTACTGATTTTCTAAGCCACAGGGGAAATGCATTAATTCAGTTCTACAGATGTAATCTCCAAGGAGCTAAATGTGTCAATACCTAGTTCTCCAGAGATCACAGCTGTCTGAATTAAGAAAGTCAAGTAATTCAGAGTTGGCGATATAGGACAAGGAAGTGATGCTCAGGTGAAATGTGATCAGGACTCTCAGATTATTGACTCTTACTTAATTTTGTGTTTTACTCATATAACATCTCTCAAGAATAACTGTTGACATTTGCACTTAGTATATTAGCCTTATTATCAAAAGTATTTCTCTTTGTGTCTATGTTTTATTGCTTTAAATAGTAGCAGAAATTTGGTAAAGTGATTTCTGTGATGTCGATTCTTGGGGTTTGTTTTAGTCAATACAGAAATTCTTCTGTCTTCAACTAAGTATGTATCAAGACAAGAAGAAAGAAGAGAACCGGGATAAACAGAAACAACAATGTCAGCTTTACTTCTGAGACAGCTCGTAACATAGGCCTTTTGTATGGAATCACAACGGGTTCCTAATACTGAACTTCAAAAAGTAGACAGACTGATCCACATTGTCAGTGTATTTGTCAGGGTTATCTAGAGGGACAGGACTATTAGGATAGATGTATATTTGAAAGGGAGTTTATTAAGGAATAGTGACTCACATGATCACAAGCTGAAATCCCACAGTAAGCCATCTGCAAGCTGAGGAGCAAGGAAGCCAGTCGAAGTCCCAAAACCTCGAAAGTAGGGAAGCTGACAATGCAGCCTGCAATATGTGTCCGACAGCCCAAGAGCCCCTGGCAAACTACTGGTGTAGGTCCCAGAGTCCAAAAGCTTGAAGATTTTGGAGGCTGATGTTCAAGGGCAGGAAGCATCCAGCTCAGGAGAAAGATGGAAGCCAAAAGACTTAGCCAGTTTAGTCCTTCCAGGTTTTTCTGCCTGCTTTTATCCTAGCGATGCTGGCAGCTGATTAGATGGTGCCCACCCAGATTGAGGGTTCGGCTGCCTCTCTTAGTCCACTGACTTAAATGTTAATCTCCTTTTACAACACCCTCTTAGACACACCCAGGAACAATACTTTGCATCCTTCATTCCAATCAAGTTGACAATGAATATTAACCATCACAGTCAGGCAGCACAGCAAAGCCACAGTCTCCTTCTAACAATCAGAATCTTATTGCTAAATTTACTGCATGCCCTAAAACAGAGGGAAAACACATTCTTTCTGCACGAAGAACCAGAGAAAAAGAAAAGGAGAGACAGGCCAGGTGCGGTGGCTCACGCCTGTAATCCCAGCACTTTGGGAGGCCGAGGTGGGTGGATTACTTGAGGTCAGGAGTTCGAGCTCTGCTTGGCCAATATGGTGAAATCCCGTCTCTACTAAAAACACAAAAATCAGCTGGATGTGGTGGTGGGCACCTGCAATTCCAGCTACCTGGGAAGCTGAGGCAGGAGAATTGCTTGAACCCAGGAGGCAGAGGTTGCAGTGAGCTGAATCACTCCACTACACTCCAGCCTTGGCAACACAGTGAGACTCCGTCTCAAAAAAAATAAATAAATAAAATAAGACGAAAAGGAGAGACAGAGAGAGAGAGGGAGAAAGAGAGAGAGAGAGATGAGCTTTACCTAAACTGCTCTTTCTCTGGAAATCCACCTTGGTACAGAATTGGTAAGAGTGACAGAGAGGTCAAGAATGCAACCAGATCTGCAGCCCCTTCACAGCAAAAATATTGGCCAAGGGAACAAATACTTGGGTAAATTTTAAAATCTATGTTATTGTCTTGGCAAACTTCTGTAGAACTGTGTAGTGACAAAGGACATTAATGTGCATTCAGGAAGTCTGGGTTCAGGTTCTTTCTCTGCCACTGACTAACTTGAGGACTTTGGATAGGTTATTGGAACTCACATGTCTCAGTTTTCTCATTGCAGTCACAGAAAGTAGAGCACAATTATGAGCAGCTAATTTGTAAACATTCATTAAGTCACAAATAACTAAGATGCTCATAAACTCATAAATGTTGATTCTTTCCCTCTCTTAGCGTCAATGTTCTGCAGACAATTGAGCTTATTGATTGTTTCTTCTATGAAGTAGCTTAATTTTAATAGTGGGTACTTTATATAATTATATTTATCATTATAAGTTAAATGAATTACCAGACATGTCTAAATGTGGGTTAATTTTTATGTTTTATTGAAAAATATTAAGTTACATAATGTAAACATTCAGATACAAAGGATACAACTACCCCATTTTGATTAATATTCAAAAGTTTATGTACTGTTGCTTTCCATTTGTAATGGGCCTTTCTTTGGTGATAGCAAGCATCTCAAGTGCAGAATGACTTAAAGGCATGAATCAAGTACAAATTTGGAGGAATAGTCTTCCAGACAGTGGATCCAAATGCAAAGGTTCTGAGGAAGTGATGTGCTTGATGTGTTTAAGGAACAACAGAAAAATAAACATGGGTGGAGTAGAAAGAGAAGACTATTTTGGTAGCTGATCAGAATGTAGTAGGGCTGTTTCACCTCAGGCCCTCTAGGCCACTGTAATGACTTTGGGTTTGTTTAAATGCGATGAAAAACCTTGGTAGTTTTTGAACGGCGGGATTATATAACCTAATTTCCGTGTGGCTGCTATGTGGAGAATTAACTGTAGAATTGCACAAGTTAGAGTAATACATCCTGATTTCTCCTGATGCTTCCATTTTACATGTTGTGTAGTTATTAGTAATGGTCATTTACTCTCAAAAGAGTCATGGTTTAGATGTTAAGTTATATGGTGACTCTGGCAAGAGTAGAGAGGCAAGAGGGTTAGTAGGTGACTATTAAAGAAGTCCAGGGAAGAGATGATGTGTGCTAATGTGTGGAAATGGAAGTGTTGGTGGGGGTAGGGGAGGATAGAAAGAAAGGTAGCTATGTTCTGTGACTCTGAAGAAGTTGCCTCTAGTAGATATGTATTCAGTGAGTGTTCTCACATGTACAAATGTGCATGTGTGTGCATATTTGATAATACTTCTACATATGCCTTTACTGTACCACTTTGTGTGTGAATACATACATACTTATATGTGTACACACATTTGTTTGCTTATGTGTGTGCACATGTAAAGTGAGCATGTATGTATATAATGTACATGTATATATTATAATAATAATAAATGACATTTATTTTGTAGATCATATGTTATATATTATTGTTTTTAAATGTTTGCTTATAATTTCTTTTGTTATTAAAATTGTTAGGTAAAATATTATATGACATCTAATAATAGCTTTGACCTTTATAGAAATGTGAAAAAATTAACATTTACTTTGAATAATATTTGAGATAAAACAAGAATAATTTATTTAGATTGTAAAGCTTTACTGCTTAAGTATATTTAATCCTTAAATAAGTGTTGTTCTAAATTCTACTTTTGACTTACTAAAAATAGTTTAATATTTCTTTAAATCAACATGTGTTAAATATTTTTTACTTTATTCTGACAATTAATTACTGTATAAAATCAATCAAATCTTATAGAGCAGAAAACTTCTGACAGTATAAAGCTATTCTATAGCTTGTATGGTAGTGCAAAATATGACTTATTACTACAAGTTTAATTTCAGTAGAATTTGATTATTTTTTAGAAAAATACTGTTTTAGCCTTTTAATAATTATATATGAATGGTTAAATTAATATTATCAATTACATGTATTAAAGCATTTGCCTAAACTTAAAAAGAAATGCTGTTAGAATAAGGAATCAACACATTGAACATTCATATTAAAATTAATAATGAACTGTTTATTGATTATCTGCTATTTTAAATAATTATTCATGTATAGTTTTAAAATGCAGAAAATCATTTTTATTGACAATGATCAAATTACTATAATGTCTAATTATTACAATTAAAATTATTCACATTTTACAATTTAAATTTGAAAAATGGTTAACTTTGTAGGTTGCAATAGGATTACCTATATATTTTACGGAGGAGAAAACAAAAAGAATCAGCCTAATATTGAGAATTAAATATTGGTATCTCCTCTTTCTCAACAACTTATATGTTAGGGTTCCTTAACATTTTATCGCAGGTTTTTCTTCTTAGCTTCTACTTTCTTTAAAGTGCACTGATTTTAAAAGCTCTAATTAGCACCAATATTTTCATGGCTCATAAATGTTATCTCCAGCCTTGAACTTTCTTCTGATCTACAGTTCATTCAATAGGAATTCTTAGGGGTTTCAAACATTTCTCAAGCTTAACCTGTGTGAGATAACAAGTCAATAATACTCCTTTTTCCCACCAGGAAATCAGCCTTCATTTATTATTCCTTGTTTCAGTAAATGACACCATCATTTACCCCCAAAAAAACCTTGAAATTTCAGAGTCATCCCTAATTTATTTCTCTTTCTACATCTCCATATTCAATCCATCACCAATCCAAATCTAAGTGACCTTCTAAATATCTTTTGAATGTATTGATTTTTTTAATCTTGCTTACCTTAACTTCGCCTTTCTCAGCCTTCAGCAAAGAATGCTTTAACTGATCTATTCAATCCTCAGTAGCTGAAGTTATATTCTTGAAATCCAAATCATATTTTTCTCTCATCAGAAACCACTACCACCAACAACCCCTTTTGACTCCATCACTTACTGAACTTTCTGAACTTGAAACCCTTTTATATCTTCATATTATTCTTCTAACAATGTACAAATAATGCAAACAAGCAACAGGGCCTTAAATAATCTCACTCTAACCTAATTCTATAGCTTAACATCTTTCCAAATTGCTCTTTCATCCCTTTGCTCAGATCAACTGACATCTTCATGCATCTTTAATTTAACATTCTTCTTCCCATCATAAAGCCTGAGCAGGTACCATTTCTTCAGTCTGAATGGTTTTCTTTTTCATCTTACTATTCTTAAACTCTTAATTCTTTTTATATTTGCAATATACCTCCTCAAGAAAACATTTCTTGACTTCTTAACTTATTAAATTCTTTATGATAAATTCTTCAAGCACCACCAATTCTTTGCACATTAGTTCAAATATTCATATATTTGCATGAAGTGTGTTTTTTGCAAGACATAAATCCTGTAAGAATAGGAAACAAATATCTTTTTTCTCACAATTTCATTCCACGTGCCAAGCACAGTATCTGCATATAGCATGTCATTACAACGTATATGAATAAATATCCCCACTATAGCACTATTAAGTTCAAATATATACTTTGAGGAGAAATTGTTTGTTGAACAAGCACTCATGGAATTCTTTGCGAAGGAAATACAAAGATAAATAAGAAACCTTGAATATTTTGTGATGATGTTAATTATATCGACAAATAATTTTGAATACTACTGTTCAAGGATCGTATTGGGTGTAAATTGGGTCCATTAGTGCAGAGAAGAACAATCATTGCTTATGTTTCAGTCAAGAACAAAGATGAATGAGCATTAATTTTAGAATAGATGTCAGGAGTTTTAGTACTGTGTACTATAAAATTAAATAGGAAAAGAGTATCATATTATTTTGAAATCAGGGAAACTATCCTAGAGAAGGTGTTTTCAATATAAAACCTATGCAAAGAGAGAAAAATAAAGCAAGGGAAAGAAAGACTTCCTGGCAGACAGAAGAGGACATGTAGACTCTGCATATCAGAGAGAGTAAGAGACTTGAAAAACTGAAGGAAATTTACTGAAACTGAGAAGAGATCATAGAAACAAACTGAGACTGAAGGGAAAAACAAAGCCTCAACATTGTCTGAAGATTAGAATGTGTCTCCATAGTATACTGCTGATGGTTGAATCTGGCCACCAAAATTTCTGTAATATTTGGACGAATATTTATGCATTTGTTCATAAATGTCATTTGTATTACAGAACAAAATACGGTAGGATAATATATAGAGAGACAGATGAATACATTGAGTTGAAAAAGAAAAAATAATACATTTGGAAAACCTCTAATTCTTATAAGTGCAAAAAGACAAATAAAACATGAAAAGTACAAATTAACTAGTTGTGAAGGTTAGTAAGGTAGCATTGATTAAATAAATTCCATGAGATAAAATTATATTGGCAATTATGGGGATTTTAAAATACTTTTTTACCTGAATTAACCCTGTGAATGGGCAAATGCTTGCCTAATTCTGCGGACAATGTTAGTTTCAGGACAGTATATAATTTTTGCATGGTTTTAACATAAAATTAATGAGGTTGTCTATTTTCAAATTTTCACCAAATAGAAACCAAATTATTTCAGATTACTTACCAGCAGGCATGTTTAGCTTCATTTCTTATAAAAGGTTAAAATATTTAAAAGAAAATTAAATTAGTGATTTGTAATTATTGACTAAGTAAATTTAATTCTAATATGCAAAACACGGTGATTTTATAATGGAACCTGAATTATACATAATACAATTTTAAAGATTCTTAGCAAACCTTAGCCAACTGAGTTATGAATAATTAAAACTTATACTCCTAAGTAGCTTTTAGATGTATAATGGTAACAAAAATAAATTGAAACATCTTTATTCTGTCACAAAATTTATTAATCTTTAAATGTCCATGTTCCACCTGAAAGTTTTTTGATTTTCATGCTTTCATAATTTTCATGAATTCTTATAGTTTATTGCAGTGGTATATTGGAGTAGAAAATGGCTTCCACTTTGTATATGGCCTTTTCTCTTTACTATCCCGGAAGATCCTCTGGCTCTCCTTGTGCAAATATCCAATCACACCAAATTATGTCAGGGTATATTTTCTTTAGTTTTGTGAGTATCAATTTCCTTGGTATAGACAAAAGCTAGACATAAAATATACCAATAATAGTTCATGATTCTAGAAACCATTTATTCAAGAACTTAGAATCTAGAGGAGAAGGTAGACAAAAAGTCAGTCTCTGCTTCATATATTAATATAGAAAAATACAGTGTATTGGAGGGGCTTCCGGCTATGGTGAAGTGAAGTCAGGCATACACAGCCCAGCACTATCTATGTAAATTTAAAAAATGCAAATACTGTATACAACAGTACACATCTTAACAATTACAAAACAAGAAGTTTGGAAAAGTATTTCAAAACAATCTTTTGATGGGGAAAGAGATGAGAGTGGTGAATGTATTAAATGTGAGTAAATAAGGAAATAAGCCCAAGCCATGGGCTTGCCGAAGAACAACTATGAAAAGTTCAGTGAACTAAAGGATATGATTAAATTGACTTTCTGGATCTGAGGTCAGAAAATAATCAAAATAATTGCTTCTATTCTGGTTGAGTTTGTTTCACCCCTGATTACATCACTAATGTAATTGATGTCCACTTTATTTCTATCAGTAAGAACTTACTGAATTTCTACACGTACATAGCATTTTACTTTAACAGAACTGCTGATTCTTGCTATTATAAAATATCATGCACAATATTATTTTAAAAAAATGTTCTATTGACTAGAAAATTTATTAGCCAAAATGTTACGTCTTCTAAGCAAAAGTCAATTTTCAAGTAAATGCAAGTTAGAGGAGTTTATTGATAAGAGAGAGGGCTATATTATAAATTTACACTGAAAATGAAAAAATGTACAGTATTAGAACAACAAATATATGTGTGCTGTACCCTGTACACACTTAATGAAAATTTAGTAAAGAATATAGAAATAAAAAGCCATCATAGGGTTCACAACTTGGAAATAGTTATTAGTGTGAAACCTATAAAATTACTGCACTTGAAGTTTAGAAATAATTGAGTATGACAGTGTCATAAGACTTAACACATTCTTTTAGTAAGAGTTCTAATGAACCATAGAGTATTAAGACTGAAAAGCAAATAGCACAAAGATAGGTCAGGAAAACAGTAAAATGTGATCTGAACTGCTTGTGAGGATCTGTAATCATAATTAACAGAAAGGAAAACAATTAAATGAAAATCTTACTCCTCTACTTTAGGCAGATTTATCATCTTGACGTAAGTCAGGTCACCAAAATGAAAAATACAGATACTCTTCTGCCTAACTCCCTGTTAAAATGACTTTGTTAAATTACAATGTAAAAATATGTAGTTGACATTGTATAATTCAAGAAAACAATTGGTATGTTGAAAAACAAATAGTGTACACACACTTTAAAAAACCTTTCATGAATTTATTGTATTAAATATTTACTTTAGAATTTTCTAAAATTTTGAACTGCTTTTATCCCTCAGTTTGTTTTGGGGACTGTAATTAGAGTAATCCATTACTAAGTTGACTATTACCTTTATTCTTGCAATTATGGCTTTTCTTCACCCCAGAAAACTTGGTGTGTGTGGTAAATATATTGAAAAATAATACCTAGAAAAATGACCTGCAAATACAAGATAATAAAAGACAAATAAATCATCTTTGTAATAATCACCACATACATTTAAAAATATTTAACCCTAAATGAACAAACAATTCTTGTTTCACAGGAAAATTTCAGTAAGATTTATAAATAGATTTACATGTTCCACCATTGAATATACTGCTTTTTAGATCTGAGGTTTCAACAGAAGGTTTTCTGCAGTCTTACACTACTTTGTTATTTTTAATTGACAATAAGTGTATACATTTATTGGGTACATAATGTTTTGTTATGTACACATTGTAGAAATATTAAAGCAAGCTAATTAACATATCCACTACCTCACCTACATTTTGTGGTGAGAACATTTAGCATTTACTATTTCAGCAATATGGAAATACTATATATATATATATATATAATTAATATATATAATTTTTAGTGATGGTCACCATGATGTGCAATAGATCTCTAAAACTCATTCCTCATTTCTAACTTGAACATTGTACCCTATGAGCAACATCTCCTCTTTCCTTGATCCCCCCCACCATGTACACTCCGACTCTCTGGTGATCACCATTACATTCTCAAGAGAAGGTTTTGACATGGAGTTGAGACAGAGGCCAATCCATTAATCAAATACATTTCTGTACTTTGTAAACTTCTGGGAAATTAAGAATTGTGTAAAGATTACTTGCAAATTTTAAAGAGAAATTAGCAATGAAATATAACATTTAAGTAAGACACTTACAATCTTATATTTGTGAGAATAAATAATGAATAAAGATAGATGAATATATGCATTATAAAATTGACAGTCTTATAGGCAATAATGATTGGCTATTTGTATTTAAATTATAATTTTCAATATTTAAGTAAATTGGAAGATTTACTACTTGGTATCACACAAGTTAAAATCAGAGTACCTTAGCTTGATGGTAGTTTGCTTAGATGTTATCTTCATAGGACCTAAAATAACTTTTTTTCTGAAGGATTTTATACGTAATGATAAAAACCTACATATGAATTACCAAAAATTTTGAATATGATAATGTTATGGAAAGTCTTCAAAGAAATATTGAATGACAAACATCAATTATCTTTAAATGAAGAAACTGACATTTAAAAAGTCATTTTCAAGTAACTCCAGGGACAGATGTGCTTTTCACATATTCATTCTTTGAAAACTCATAATAGTAGTACAACAGGTTAAATATGATAAAGAAAATCACAAATTTGGCAGAGTTTGGATGAGAATCTCCTAAGTTTAAAATATACAGCTATGAAAAAAAGATGGTAATAATGACATTTGGTGAAATAGCTTCTATGGAAGATATGTATGTTAGTGAAACCAGCCTCATTGTCCGCGGTGCCACCCGAATTTCTTGGTCTCAGGACAGGAAATCAGGGACGTGGACACTCCAAGGGTGAGGTTAAAGTAGAAGTTTAATAAGCAAAAGAAAGGAAGAAAGCTCTCTGGTGGAGAGAGGAGTCTCGAAAAAATGGATTGCAGAACTGCAGTAAAATGCAAGGTTTTTATAGAGGAGTTATTGGGGGTCAGTGTCTGATTTACACAGAGCATGTAATACTGGTTAAGGCTGGGTGTGTCATTTGCATAAGGTGAGAATTTTTGGCAGTCCCCACCCCAAACTTTTAGTGCACATGCAGGCTCCTTAACCTAAGTTACTCCATGTTGCTTATTTCTTGCTACTGCACATGTGTTAAGTGCCAGGGGCAGAACCCTCCAAGGTAGACATGCCTGTTCCAGGGTAGCTGTTCTTATTAGTGCCACTACGAGTACCCCACTGTGCAAGCCTCCTCATCTGAGTATTTCCAAGAAGAGAACGGAATGTACTCACTGGGCCCACTTTATGTCAGTGAAACATGTTGATTATACAGGAGGCCCCTTTCCATGTTAGAACTCGCCTTCCTTATCTGTGTTTGCAGCTTGATCCTTCAGGCTGCCTTTGTTAGAAAGAAATGCTTTGGGAGGCCAAGGCAGGTGGATCACCTAAGGTCAGGAGTTTGAGACCAGCCTGGCCAACATGGTGAAACCTTGTCTCTACTAAAAATACAAAAATTAGTGGGGCATTGTGGCAGGTGCCTGTAATCCCAGCTACTCAGGGGGCTGAGGCAGGATAATTGCTTGAACCCGGGAGGCGGAGGTTGCAGTGAGCCGAGATCACGCCACTGTACTCCAGCATGGGTGACAAAGTGAGACTCTGTCTCAGAAAATAAATATGTAAGTAAATATCAAATAATAAAATAAAAAATTGAAGATAAAAGAAATGGCTTACTGGGCTGTTTTTTGTTAAAAGAGAATTCTGCCAAAGATTATTGCCCTATCTGCTTGGTTGATTTATTTATTTCTCCTCTTTCATTAGTGCAGTAAAAGTATAAATTTTCATGACTGAAATTACAAATTCAGAATTAGAGTAAGAAATACTTTTAAAATATCCGATTAATTTTGTCTAAAATTAGTATAATTAATAAACCTTAAGCATTTAAATTTAATACAATTTATTTTCAACTCATTGCCCAAGTCCATATTACTGAATTTTATATTAAAATACATCAAGAATACCAGACATTTTTATATTTTTTCACTCCCCACTCTTTTTCTTTGAGAAACTGCCTTGCCCAAAGCAACCAGTCTTGGTGAGGCTGCCAGTTGGCCCAAGGATGGGAGATGGAATTGTGAGCAAGCTAAGCCTATCAAATCGTTCTCATCTCTGAATGATACAAGTGACACAGGATTGGGAAAAGTCAGAGTTGCTTCCATTTGGGGACGCATCCTGTGGAACTCTTTCAGTATTGTGAGGTTTCTAGATTTCCATAACTGCCTGGCTCCCATCCTTCCAGAGGTCTACCTATGCATCTTTACCTTTGAATTTTGCGAATTACTCCAAATCTATTGAATAAGTTCCTTTTTTCTTTAAGTTAATCATATTTGTTTTATTTTTCTGGCACTGAAAGTAGCCCACCAATATAAAAATCTTTGCAAGAATTACATCTGTTAGAACTACATTGCTAAATATAAAACAATTAAAATAAAATGCAGTTTCACATTTTCGTATCAAAGTTTTATACGTTTCTCATTCTAATAGCTGTTATCAATATATCTAAATAACACTAAAATATGTGTGTTTTCTTATATAAATTATTCTAAAATATGCATATATTATCTCACAAAATGTCATTAAAATATGAATAATGTTTTAAATCTCAAACCTAATTATTATAAAACAACACAAAATTCTTTACCTGTGTGCAGTTTTATTTGGCTAGCCTCACTTAATATTTGATACATTTGTTTTTTGGATTTTTAAAATATTATATTTAAAGTTATATAAACTGTTTCTTCACACTTTCCATCATGCATCAGTTGCTGAGGACTGAAATTTTATCAAACAGATAGACCTTTTTCGTCTAAGGGCAGGCAAGACTTAAGTTTGAAAACTTTAATAATGGCTCAACATTATTTAGTCAGTAAATGTATCATTAAACCTCTTCTTAATACTGTTTTCAATGGCATAGCTTCTTTTTTGTTATATCTGAATGAGGTAGAAAGAAATTAATAAATACAAATTAAACAACACTTTCTAAGAAAAGCAAAGCGTAAAGAAAGATATATCGCTGTAAATTTTAATATAACAGAATTATAGAAGTCTCTTTACCCTTTTCCTTTGAGGGGATCATTTTAAAAATGTATCTGGATATGTTACGAGGATTGCCTTTTTTCATATATGCTTGGTTTAAAAATTGCTTTTCCCCTCACCAGCTGACTTCAACTATATTTATATTCACCAGAAAGAAGTTTTGGAATACAGCCCATGAACTAACATTGAAATATTGCCTCTAAAAGCACAATTCTAGTAGGAGGGACAAATCTGATAAATGAATGACAGTTACATAGTTATACAAGTTGGAGTTGGGTAATTGCAAACTAGAAATATTGAAATACTTAACAGATATCACAGAAGAACAGAGGTTTGAAAATCTATGGACAACCATGTAGCAATTTCATTTAACAGAACAATTTATCTTAAATTTTTTAGGAAAATTACTGCTGAAAGTGAATTGAGAGAATGCTTTCAGTGTATACTTAAGACAATGTCTGTATGTAATAGTAAACTAGCAAGCATTACAATTTGAAGAAAGTGGAAAGGACTGTTATTTGACTGATTCATATATTTAATTTCTATTAAATATATATTAAATACTAAAGAATATCATTTTTATAAGAAAGGTGAAAATGAGTTGCTTTTAATTGTAACTGCAATTAAATGAACGTACAGGTACATGTAATGCTATCAATGTAATAATCATATTTTGTTGAAATGCATGTTACAAAAATACTAATTTTCCTTCATCAAATTTATGAAAATATGTATGATACTTAAAATATGTAACATACTTTCCTATAAAATACAATGCATTTTTATAATTACAAATTAAAAATGCAATAATTTAAAAATTAATCAATAGAAAACAATTTTCCCATACATATATTTTAATTCTATAGCATTATTAACATAATGATAGAATTTAGTGTAAAAAGCATTAAAAGAAATATTAAGTGAAATGCCATAGTAATGTTATTGTGATGAAAGAAATAAACATGAAAACACAATATATCAAAACATATCAATTTCGATGAAGTAGTAGGCAATGGGAAATTTATAAACAACTTTGCAATTTGTAACCTGTTTAATATATGGAAATTTGAAAAACAGTGCACTAAGCTTCTAAATAAAAATGAAAATATTAAGTAACAAATTGATAAAAGTGAAAACTAAACAATAAAAAGGTATAATTTTAAAAAATTAAAGTGCAAAGTTTGTGCTTAAAAATAAAAATAAAATAGACCAACTTTGGCAAGTAAGCTCAAAGAGAAGAGATAGATAGAATGTACTAGTAAGTAGCTTCAGAAATGTTTTATAAGAGTATCTTATTGCATATATAGGAAGCCAAAATCATTAAAAATATGTTTTGAATAACTTTAGACCAAAAGAATTGAAGGCCTATATGAAATTGGAAATGTTACGGGAAAACATAAAGAAGTATCAAAATTACTGAAAGAGATAGGAAACTTATTCACAATAAAACAAGATTGCAATGTAACTAAATTATCTCTCCTACCAAACAAGTTACCAATCTCAATCAGATCAAAATGAATATGAAAAATGTACACTGAAGAAAATGGAGTTTACCACCATCTGTGCAAAGTTTCATATTTTACAAGAGGAAAATAGGTTTATGCAGTGAAGTTAGCTGTCATTTTTTCTACATCATCCATTCATAGCACAAAATGCTTATAAAAACTCAAAACAAAAACTCTTGCCTTGGACTGCTGTGTAACAATAGATTGTAGAGTGGCAACTATACAGGGCAGCAGGTTAGAAGGCCTCAAGGCAGCGTGTTCATTGAGGAGTTTTAATTCTATTTGTTCTTCCCTTCAAGCCTTTGAGAAAATGTTATTTTGTCAACGAGGCCCTCATTGGCCACCATACTTAATTTTGCAACCTGCATCTCCCACACCATGATCATACAAACCCCTTATCCTCAGATACTGTCTCTTTCTAACCTACAAAACATTTCCTTTCTTTATATTTTTTTCATTTAGATATTCTGCTATTTACGTTTAGTGTAGTTTCTGTGACGTCAGGGATCATTTTCCGTTCTATTTACAAATACTTCTTGTTGAATAAAGTTAAGACTACATTTATATATTTCTATTTTTTTCCTTTTCTAGATCTTTCCGTTTTTGCTGAAATGAATTGTATTGAATATATCATAGTTAAAGCTAAGTCCTGTTTTGATTTTGCCTTCCTTTTACCTTCTGCCAATTTTCAAATAAGTGAAACTATATATGGGGAAGAAAAACAAATACAAATTCTAAATTTGAAATATAGTTTTATTGGATGACTCTAACAATGCAAAATATACAAGATGGGTTAAGAATACTTAAGCAGAAGATATATTGAATGAACAACTGCTATTTATGTGCCAGATGGAAAAAATATAATAATTTATTTCAGCTACATCTTTCAACATAGTCCAAATTATTGACATTTTAAGAAATAGTGTAATTAGAAATTTAATTTCTAAGGAGTTAATAGCTCAGAATGAAATTTGTCTTTTTCTCTCCAAAGTTAGAAAAACACTGATGAGCATCCAGATGCCTCATCATAGGCTAGATATTTCCTAGTTCTTATTTAGTGCCAGTAATATTCAAAACTGGTTGTAAAACTGGCAGAGACTGATCTTAACAAATTATGGACTCAGCACCTGCAGGAGATGAAACTTGAGCGGAAAGAACAGTGATTATTACTATGACATTAATCATTATGTATTTATATATCTTTACAATTTTTTAAAAAGTGTTTTTGTTGAATATTTATATCTGAACTAATTTACAAATCAGTTCCAACACTTAAATAAAATTTTGATTGGTTAAAAAATAGAAATTATCATATTAATATAGTAACTCTGTCCTCTGTTCAAGGATTGTAATAAAAAGTGATATATTTTCAAAAGATTAAAATATTTCTCAGATAGCTCGACTGCTTCTCATTTTATGGATTTCTTATTTTATAGTGTTTAATACACATTTAGGGCCATATGTCTCATCTGATTTGAAAGTCAGATGGAAAGAGTTGAATAAAAAGGCATTGGCATTTAGATGGTTATCTGCATATAAATTAATGTGTTAATTACGCTTTCCCGAATCACATAGAAAGGCATTTGCACAGAAGAGCCAATGTTAATTTTGGAGAGCTGGATACATAATTATTGAGTATTAGAATCATACCTGAGTATATCTGTGAGAATTGTTTTTGAACGTGCACATTAAAATAGTTCAAATTTTCAAATGATTCCTGGCCAGAGCCACTGTCTGTGTAGAGTATGCATGTTCTCTCCATCTTTGTGTGGGTTTTCTGTGAGTACTCCTGTTTTCTCCCACTCCTCAAATTTGTGCATGATAGGTTCATTGGCATGCCTACATTTGTTCTAGTCTGAGTTGGTATGGGTGTGTGAAGTGTGTCCTGCAATGGAATGGTGGCTTGTTCAGGACCAGTTTCTGCTTTGCTCCCTGAGCTACTGGGATGGGCTTGAGCCACCTATGACCTTGAACTGGAATAAGCAGTTTGAAAAATTAATGAATGGATGAAAACACGTTATTGTCACAAAAATTCATAAAGCATATGATAATCATAAAGTTACATGATAATAAATTATGCAATAAGAAAGCACTCATTAAGCTTGCCATATATGTTTCTATTTCTGTTTGAACTCATGATGGTAGGATGAGCTCCTTACAATTTTTGCTTTGCAAACATTTATTCCTTGATTTACCGTGCCACCCTTTCACCCACTATTATTCACTTATTTACTAAAAATTGGGTAAGTCATGCTTTTACTTGTTTTTATTACTCTTCCCTAAAAGTATATTTAGCTCACATTTACATTACTGTTTAACATTAGAAATGTTTTGTTCTTTATTTAGAAGTTTGCTGATTGTTTTGTGACCAGGAATATGGCCTTAAGAAATTAACTCTTGTTTATATCAATTAGCCTACAGTAAAATTGGTTTCTTTCTTTTGCTTTAAGTCACAGTTTTTAAGAATCTAACAGTGATGTTAAGTGAGGGCTTGCTGAACTAGGTTTGATGAAGAGTAAACATGGGAAAATGTGATAGTAAAAAGGGGTGTAAGCAAAGACTAGTAAACTGGGGGAAACTTAGCAAAGCCTATTGGGCTGCCTTTCGGCCTTCCTCTATCTTCAGAGATAAGGATGTTCCTTTCTTCTGGGTATAGCAAGGGAATATCTCACATCAGCATTTATGACCTATTCAAGGAAAAGTCAGAGGGTCATTCCTGCACCGGCCACTTATCAATTCGGTATGCCAAGGCACAATATTTTGGTTTAGCATGTTCTGAACTGAATCAAGTTTAAGGACTAAATTTTAAACAAGATATTATTGATTTCTTTTTATGTGAAGTTATAAATAAGAATAGTGCCCTAGAGTATAAATATTATATTTATAATAATCAATTATTGCATTACATAGGTAATTTAAATATAATCACAATACTTTTAAAATCATAATTGGAAGAATTATGACATGTTACACTAATTAGCATCTGGAACATAACATGCTATCTTTCTGAAAGTCCATGATAGGAGGTAAAGTATCTCAAAAATTGAACTTAGATCTTTTATTTTTCAAGTAATACATTACAAATACCCGTAATTTAAAGTAAAAGCAAAAACGAAATTAAATTAAAAGAAATACAGTTTTATCAAACACTGCTTTTACTGTTTATAAATATTGTATATTACTATATACCATAAAGAACTTGTTGAGATTTTTGTTGCTGTTGTTTAAAAAGGTACTATTTACCCTATATATTATGTTAAAATTATTTTCTATTTCTGACTTTAATATTCTTATTGCTAATTTTCTTACCATTCAATAAGAAGTTGAATTTGAGACTGCATTAGCTCTGTTGTGTAGAGTTAATGACTATTTTCCCAGAAGAAAGTTTTCATGTTACTTATTTAATATATTTTGTTTTTGATTTTTACTTATTTAAAAGCCACCGATTTTTAAAACAAGAAAATACATCTGAATTTTGATGTGCATTGATATCTTCAAGCATTGTATCCAAATGTTGTTTTAAAATTTGAATGTAGGCTCTTTTTAAAAATGCAGTTTCATAAGTTCCTTTTAATTAATGTGTCACTAAATACCAGTTTAGAAGTATTGAATTTTAAGGAGTTCATTTTTTCATCCATTTACTTTTTAAGACTTTATCTTCTCCTCATATTTCATAAATCAAAGATTAATCTGGCATATCTCCCAACTAACTTCAATAACACTATGTGGTATTTAAAACTTATTAGCATATATGTGCCATCTGTTTTCAATTTAAATATCACACATTGAGATTTCTAAACTTGTACATTTCAGGTTATCCTTCTTTAATTTTTTTCTAGAATTTTCTTTATGTTCTTACAATTGCCTAAACATAATACAAGGATTTTATATTTCAGATCTGAGCTGTAATCTAACTGAAAGTATATTATGAATATGGGACAATATGAATGAGGTGGTGCTGTGAATAGAGTGAAGATTGGAGTCATGCAGAATTTGAAGTTTGAATCTTGACTCTGTCACTTACAGTTATCTGATTAGACACACACACACACACACACACACACACACTTTCTGAATATGACAGTAAGTTACATATATCATTGATTATTAAGTGAAGGTATTTCATTTGCTTCACAACATTTGCAATGAAGAAAATAACTGTCTGGCAAGGTTGCTGTGTGGGTTAATTATAATGAAATAATAATACTAATTGAAATAATTATTATTCCTAGCATCCTAATGTTTTATATTTCTTGACTTTTTCTTATAACACCTCAAGGAGAATGATAGCAATTATTTCCATTCCATAGATGACAAAACGAAGCAAAAAGAAGTAAATAACCACTGGACATGACATAGCTAGTTAGTGACAGAAAGGATTCAAAGACAGATAATCTGGATCCTGGGCTCCGTTATCACATTTTCTCTCAGTTTAGAGAAGAAAATATATTCCAATTAATGGTTTCTTAGTGCTTTACACACTTTTCATTGTTTGGTACCTAATAGTATTTAAATTATTTATAAAGAATAACAACTATTAAATTCAATATTACAGAATTGTGTGTGCTGTAATAATGAAAACAGTGTATTTACATTCTAAAACTAAATTTAATATAAAATTTAACATTACAATTTTAGCTTTTCTGCCATCATGTAATTGTTCTCATGTTTTCAAGACAATCACAAAAAAGTTTTTTTGGATTTAAGATTCTGTATATTATGCAGCCATAAAAAATGATGAGTTCATGTCCTTTGTAGGGACATGGATGCAACTGGAAACCATCACTCAGCAAACTATTGCAAGGACAAAAAACCAAACACCGCATGTTCTCACTCATAGGTGGGAAATGAACAGTGAGAACACATAGACGCAGGAAGGGGAACATCACGCACTGGGGACTGTTGTGGGGTGGGGGGAGAGGGGAGGGATAGCATTAGGAGAAATACCTAATGTAAATGAAGAGTTGATGGGTGCAGCACACCAACATGGCACGTGTATACATATGTAACAGACCTGCACATTGTGCACATGTACCCTAAAACTTAAAGTATAATAATAATAAAATTTAAAAAATTGATAAAATTTAAGTGAAAAGCTATTTTATAAAAGCAAAAATATAAAAATTAAAAGACATAAATTTAGCATATGTAAACCCCAGGGTGGTTTTTGGGCTGAAATTTTGGCACAGAATCCCACCACTCCCACCATTTTGTTTTCATTTCCAATAAACATTGTAATGTTACTTAACTTTACTGAGAAACTGGAACAAATGAAAAACTGGCTCTGCCAGACACAGTGGCTGATGCCTGTATTCCCAGCACTCTGGGTGCCCAAGATGGTTTGCTTGAGCTCAAGAGTTCAGGACCAGCCTGGGCAACATAAGGAGACTCCCGTCTCTAACAAAAATACAAAACTATTAGCTAGGCCTGGTGGCCCGTGCCTGTGATACCAGCTACTTGCCCAGCTAAGGCAGGAGGATCTGTTGAATGCAGAGGGTTGAGGCTGCAGTGAGCCCAGATTGTGCCACTGCCCTCCAGCCTAGGAGTCAAAGTGAGATCCTGTTAGTAAAAGGAAAGAAAGAAAGAAAGAGAGAGAGAGAGAGAAAGAAAGGAAGAGAGAGAGAGAGAAAGAAAGGAAGAGAGAGAGAGAGAAAGAAAGGAAGAGAGAGAGAAAGAATGAAAGAAAAAGAAAGAGAAAGAAAAAAGAAAGGAAGGAAGAGAGAGAGAAAGAAGAAAAAGAAAAAAGAAAGAGAGAAAGAAAGAAAGAAAAGAAAGAGAGAGAGAGGGAGAGAGGGAAGAAGGAGAAGGGGAAGGAAGAAGGAAGAAGGAGAAGAAGAAAAGGGAGGGAGGGAGGCAGGGAGGAAGGAAGGAAGGAAGGACAGAAGGAAGGAAGGAAGGAAGGAAGGAAGGAAGGAAGGAAGGAAGGAAGGAAGGAAGGAAGTAAGGAAGGAAGGAAGGAAAGAAGGAAGGAAGGAAGGAAGGGGTCTATGTAACAATGACCAGAAAACCAAAATCAGGCTCTATGTTGTGCTCGTTGTTTGCCATCCAATGAGCTATAGCCATGCCTTTTCCAACAGGGACTGGATTTCAGTCCTGGGTGAAGTGGGTGAAACCTCTTCAATGTGTGCTTTATTTCAGCACTAGGCTGCTCCTTACATCTAAATCCCTACACTCTTTAGAGGTCTTTTTTTTTTTTTTTTTTTTTTACTAGTCAATTCATTGCTACTCCAATCTCCTTTTATAGTTAATAATTCGTAAAGTTGAATTTTCTCTATTCATATTACAGTGTGATTTCTGTTGTCTCACTAGAGAGGCCTTTTCTGACCGTATTATATAAAATACCAATCTCTATGGTTTTTACCCAATCTTTCCTGCTTTATTTGTCTCCAAGACAATTGTAACCATCTGATATTCTATGTATCCATTTATTGTTTGGCTCCTTTCCCACACAGTAGAAAGCCCATGAGGCATAAGTAGTTTGTTATTTTAATTTTTGCATCTACTGTACCTAGAACAGTAAATGATATTTAATAGGCATTCAAAATATATTTAGATAATGAATGAGTGAATATTGTGTAAGAATAGCAATTGGAGAAATACTCAAAGCAGATACATCATAGCTCCATTCTGATAAGTATTAAAGATTATGACAAATAAATAAATAATATAATTTTTTAAAATCTATAGTTATTAAATATATTTTATGTATGCAAAATTTTCTTAGTGTGTCATAAGATAATTACTGTGAAGTGGGAATAATTTTAATTTTTGATTAGCAGGTTTGATATATTAATAGAAATTGAAAAGGATTAGGATAAATAACTTCCTGATGGAAACATATTTAGCCTATAGAATACATCGAGATATCAACTTTTCCTTTTCAAACTAAGAACAGAACTTAAGTTTGTTGAATGCTTACTTTTTCAAGGATTTGTGCTGATTTTCATTACAAGAAAGAGTTCACTAAGAAAAGATGTCTTTGGGGTCACCATAATTTTACATCAGGTTGTTAACATAAGACAAACACTTCGTAGAAAATTTGGTTATACTGAGATCTTCAAGTGGGATGACAAAAAGATTTTATTGAGAGTTTCAAACTCTTCATGAGTTTCTTATTTTGTTCCATTGGTCTATGTGTCTGCTTTTGTACCAGTTCCATGCTGTTTGGGTTACTGTAGCCTTATAGTTTTAATTTGTATGGTGTGATACCTCCAGCTTTGTTCTTTTTGCTTAGGATTGCTTTGGCTATTTGGGCTCCTTTTTGGTTCCACATTAATTTTAGACTAGTTTTTCTAATTCTGTGAAGAATGACATTGGTAAGTTTGATGGGAATAGTGTGGAATCTGTAAATTTCTTTGAACAGTATGGCCATTTTAATGACATTGAGTCTTTCAACCCATGAGCATGGAATATGTTTCCATTTATTTGTGTCATCCCTGATCTCTTTCAGCAGTGTTTTGTAGTTTTCCTTGTAGAGATCTTTCACTTACCCAATCATCTGATCTTCAACAAGGCTGAAAAAACAAGAAATGAAGAAAGGACTCCCTATTTGATAAATGGTGCCGGAAAAATTGGCTAGCCATATGAAGAAGGTTACTGGACCCTTAACATTTCTCCATATAAAAAAATTACTCAAGATGGATTAAATATTTAAATGTAAGACCTCAAGCTATAAGAAAACTTAGTAAATGCCATTGTGGACATGGGCCTTGGCAAAGAATTGTTTGCTAAGTCCCCAAAAGCAATTGCAACAAAAACAAAAATTGACAATCAGAACGTTAACTAAACTAAACAGCTTCTGCACAAAAAAAGAAAGTATTAAGAGAGTAAACAGACAATGTACAGAATGGGAGAAAAATATTGCAAACTGTGTATCCAACAAAGGTCTGAAATCTGGAATCTATAAGGAACTTAAACAAATCAACAAGCAGGTCCAGTTGAACCTAGGTGGAATGAGTAACTTATCAAGTCTAAAGAGGAGTCCAGACATACAAGCTCAATTTTTTATACCACTGACTGAGGAAGAAACCATACGGTGACTCAAGGATATACCAAAAACTGTATAAGACATTTACTACTATACCACATTTACATATTTCCATGTTCTAGGTATAAAAAAAACTCCAGTCATTTTTCTTTTTCTCTTTTCTTTTTTTTTTTTTTTTTTTTTGCTGAGTAATGAACTAAAATTAAAAGAAACCTAAGATCCATGTCTTTAAAATAATCATTTTTAAGTTGATGAGAACTGAGAGAAAGACTTGATTATGGCAAGGTTCCAGTGTGTAAGCATAGTCCACTCCCAATATGTCTAACAAATATTTTGAGAAGTTCTCTTAAGAGCTGTAAGCTAGACTCTTGTGACTATATCATGTAACTATTATAAATTTATTTTTATAAAGAAGATATGCCTAATGACACTGTTAGATTTTCTGGCTGTTGAATAGTTATCATAAAATTTCACCCTTTACCTTTCCTTTTACCCCTTCTACATTCAAAGATAACTCTTTATGACCAATTTTAGCTTAAATATATTACATCTTTTAAATATAAGTAGTCAGGAAGGCTTCAAACGAATATGTGAAGTTGGCAGCATGGGCTAGAAAGTGAATAAGAATTCTTCCAAAGCCTGTCATGAACCATCTTGCACAGTACCAATTGGTTGAGAGCTTAAATAAGAACAGTTATTTTAATAATGTTAAAATAGAAAGTCACAATATTTTATTAAAGGAGCAATTATAACAAGCCAGTATCATTTCCAGCAACATGGATGGGGCTGGAGGTCATGATCCTGAGTTAATGCAGGAAATTGAAAACCAAATACTGCATATCTTCACTTATAAGTGGGAGCTAAACGTTGAGCATACATGAATAGAACCATGGGAACAACAAAAACTGGGGACTACTGGAGGTGAGAAGGAGGAAGTGGGATATGGGTTGAAGAACAATCTATTAGGTATTACGCTCACTACCCGTGTGCAATATACCCAGGTAACAAACCAGCATATGTACCCTCTCTGTGTAAAATAAAATTTGAAATTAAAAAAAAAATCTTTAAAAGAAACTTAAAAACTTTTAAAATTAATCTTAATGATCGGCACTGGTAAAAAAAATTCTGATTATCAGTTTAAATTTAGCCAGATCTGTCGTTTGTATGGAAAATGTCCCTTCCTTATCCTCTATGTTTAACAAAAAATTTTAGAAAGCACTGTATATTTTTATCATGTACAACTTTATATTTTGAAGTATAAATTCATTGTGGAATGTTCAAATCTAACTAATTAACAAATGAATCACCTCACATTCACATTATTTTTGTGGTGAAAACACATAACATCCACTTTCCTTACATGTTTTAAGAATATAATCAATAATATAATATATCGTCATTGACTAGTCGTTCTGCTGGACAGTAGATCTCTTGAAAGGTATTCCTCCTATCTGACTATAATTATTCATCTTTGACAAATATCTCCCCATTCCCTACTTCCTCCTAACCACCCCAGTCTCTGGTAACCACTGTTATACTCTTCACTCTTATGAGATCAACTTTTTTATATTTCACGTATGAGGGAGATCATGAGGTGTTTGTTTCTGTGCCTGACATTTTACTTAACATAATGTTCTCCAAGTTCTTCCATATTGTTACCAATGGCAGGATTTCATTCTTTTTTTAATGGTTTAATAGTATTCCATTATGGATATGTAGCACATTTTCTTTATCCATTCATCCATTGATAAACATGAGATAATTCTATATCATGGCTATTGTGAATAATGCTGCAATAAACATGAGAGTGCAGGTATTGCTTTATCATATTTATTTCTTTATCTCTCTGGATATATACCCAGTAATGGTATTACCGGATTATATATTATATTATAAAATTGTAGGTATAATTTTAATTTTTTGAACAACTTCCTTACCATTTTTATTTTCCTTTTTTTGAGGCAGAGTTTTGCCATTGTTGCCCAGGCTAGAGTGCAATGGTGCAATCTCGGCTCACTGCAACCTCTGCTTCCTGGGTTTAAGCAATTCCCCTGCCTCAGCCTCCAGAGTAGCTGGGATTACAGGCATGCACCATCAAGCCTGGCTAATTTTGTATTTTTAGTAGAGACGGAGTTTCATCATGTTGGTCAGGCTAGTCTCAAATTCCTGACCTCAGGTGATCCTCCCACCTCAGCCTCCCAAAGTGCTGGGATTACAGGCGTGAGCCACTGCACCCAGCCTCCTTACCTTTTTTCATAATAATTTATTCCCATTTACTCTCCCACCAACAGTGTATAAGGGTTCTCTTTTCTCTACATCTTCACCAATACTTGGCTTCCTTTCACATATCTACATATAAGAGATCACATGAACAGTTTAATATACATAAGATCTTCTAAAATATAAATAAAGAATAAATAACCCATTTATCTAATTTTCAACCTCATTTAGTATTTTTCCAAGACAACATGATTTTGTTTATATAACATCAAAACAATTGAGTTTTTAAAATCCCTAGATTATTGTTTTATGTTTTTTTCATTTCTCTGACACTGTGTAGAAAGAAATTGAGAAGTCAGTTGTTTGTGAGGATTCATAGCATATCTCTATGCACAGCATTGATGAGCTGAATCATCCCACAAGAATACAGAAACATGTATTTATTTCTGACACTTCTGGCTTATGAAGTTTAAGTCTAAAGTTTAAAGATAAATTAACTTTCAAAGCATCAAAGAGAGAATGACATTAATTTTCACTCTACTGAACCTACATCAGTAGTAATTGAAGAAGAAAATTGTAATGCAGGTGTCAAGGCCCCCTGAGCAGTAAGGATTCAGCAGACTACTTAGTGGAAAAAGACTATTGGGTCATAACTTTAATAACTCACACATATCTGGTTTTAATTTATCTTTGGCAGATTGGATAACCTCTATAAAACACTCAAGGAATATTTCCATGTTGTCAGGCCATTAAATAGTACCCATGAGTGACACACCACTGCTCCTTTTCCTGGAAAAACAAAATGTATTCCAGGATGTACAGGTAAAAGCCCAATTAATATCTGGCCTTGGTACTTTTAGGCCTTATCCAACTAACTCAAGTTGAGGTACTTCTAAGTAAATCATCTATATCTTCATTACTACAATTTCTAAATTGTAATTTCCACACATGTCAGTCTGGTAAACTTTAGGTTTTCTCTCACTGCAGAAATGATACAATTATTATTACTATCTTGTATTTTATGATATTGCTGTCTTTATCACGTTAACTTTAAAAATTTATGTCATTAAATTTATTTAAAATATATCTGGGTTTTAATTTGTGTGGAATGGATTCTTTATAATGTTATTTGTCATAAGTTTGCAATAGGGATACTAGTTTTATGTTTATGTGTTTCATGATTATAATTACTACCCATACTAAGCCTATGTTCAATTCAATGATATTTATATCTTTACTATTTCCAAAAAGAAGTTCATACAATTTCTAAAAAACAAAACAAGCACAAATGTTACACATAAGTAAGAAGAATTATAGAAAAATAACTTGTGACTCTCTTTTACTAATTATCTTAGTGTAATTTCTAATACTTTTTTCAAGTTCTATACTGTAAGAAAAGTATCTGAAGTTACTATAAATTTTACAGGAAAAAAACATTTCCCTGAAATCTTTTAAAATAAGTATGTGCTTCTAAAACAACTCTATGTTTTCTGAATAGATGCTTTAATTAGGTGGCTGCTTGATTCTTCCCTTTTATCTCCACATGCAGCTTGGGTTTTCAAGAGTGCTGCCTGCTGATTTTTTCTTTACAGTACATTCTGTTCTCTTTAATTCGTTTCACAGACATGAAGTGCAAAAGGGAGAGTATTTTTTAAGAAAATGGGTACTTTTGTGAATATCAGAAAAAGTGAAATAAAAAAGAACATAAGTGTTCAGCAAAACAGTAACATCAAACACTTATTACTAATAGTGAATGGTCACATGATGTTAAGTCTATGGTGTTTCTTACTCTATTTGCTATGTAGTGACATTAATATTACACATCTATGCCTGTCTATTATAATGATTCCTTTGTCTCTGCATTGAAAAATTAAAACTGTCATTTTAATCTAGTCAACCTCACACATCAAGTTTCATTTAACATGGGTAGATATATAGTACACATTTCTACTGATAATATATGCCAAATGACCATTGGGTAAAACTGACTACACACACACACACAAACACACACACACAGAGAGAGAGAGAGAGAGAGACATATACATATATGTAAACTTTCTATGAAAATGTTTTCATCAAAGTGTACTTGATATTTTGTTTTGTTTTGATTTATTGCTAATATCATATAGATTTATCTGTAAATAATAAGTCAAGGAATTCATGGAAGAACTGATATAAGAAAGCCAGAATAGTGCCAGGCACGGTGGCTCACGCCTGTAATCCCAGCACTTTGGGAGGCTGAGGCAGGCAGATCACAAGGTCATGAGTTCGAGACCAGCCTGGCCAATATGTTGAAATCCCATCTCTACTGAAAATACAAAAATTAGCCGTGCATGGTGGCACATGCCTGTAGTCCCAGCTGCTCGGGAGGCTGAGGCGGAAGAATCGCTTGAACTCAGGAGGTAGAGGTTGCAGTGATCCGAGATCTCGCCACTGCACTCCAGCCTGGGTGACAGAGCAAGAATCTGCCAAAAAAAAAAAAAAAAAAAAAGCCATAATTTTAGAGTCATACAAATCTGTGGTATCTAGAAAACAGGTTTACAACATATGGAGTTCACACACACACACAAAACCACATTTACAACACTTATAATTTTATATTCCTATGCAAGTCTACAAAATAGAAAATCAACTTGGTTAGAAATGTCAAGTCTGTCATGAAAGATTGCACAAAGGATGTTTCATATGCATACATATCCTTTTCTTTCTGTAAGTTCATATTAGTATGATTGGAATTACATACTAAAGAATAATTGAGCATCAACAACAAAGCCCAGAAGAGTATTAAATATTTTGGATATATACAAACCCTATTTTCTAAGGCTATTTTGGTCTATGGTTCCAATTTTATAGAACTGTAGAATAAATCAGTAAAAATAGAAGATTGCGCATAACAAAGACATGAATGATTTGTATGACTTTTTTAAGTTATAAGAGTTTAGTGACAAGGGGATTTTAATTTAACTAAATGGTCAGAGTTAATTCTTTGAAAATAAAAAATAAGAACTGAAACTTGAAAATGATCAAGAAGGAGGAACAACACCTCAGAGAACTGAACAAGAATGTGCATTCATTCTTTGTAGGAGATATGTCTGCAGCAAAATCACTGTATCTGCTTATGAAAGCGCTTTCCACCCCTACCCAGGAGCTACCTTTTTACGTAGGAAACTCTGGTAATAATTTCAGCTAAAAAGGCCATTTCCAGGTCTCTAAACAGACAGATAAAGAAGAAACATGTTTCAGACTTCTTCTCAAACACTAATAGTTTTACATTCTGTAACTTTTCTTCTCTTAAAACTCAGGACAGGCATGACACTTTGGTTTTAGTAGTTGCTAAATATTTTTTTATCTAGTAAATAAGATCCCTGACTCTTCTGAGGTGCTAATCAGTGATGATACTGTTCATAATAGTAATGATAATACTAATAATAATCACATAATGAGAAAGAAGAGAAGGATGAGGAAGGAAGAAGAGGAGATATGAAGGAAAACAAATAAGAAAATGAAAAGTGCCAAGATTACTATGTGTAGCACATTCTACTAGATATCTACAAAAATGATTAATTCTCCCAGAAATCCTATGAAGAAAATTATAAAATTATCCTTTTTTACCAATGAATAAGTCAAGATAGCATTTTAAAATAATCTGAGTGAGTTAAAGTCCTTGAAACAGAATGTCTGCCTTCACCCACCCTTTTTGCCCCTAATAATTACACTCTTCATTTTTTGTAGAATATAATTACATGTTCAGTAAGAAACATGACCTTACCGTTTTTTTCTGGTTTCCTGAATCTATTTAAATTGGTGGAAATGTAAATGGGTTTTTTGTCATTGAAATTAACGGCAAAAATCACAATTACTTTTGCCCAACCTAATAAAACAAACTGAAGCCATAGAAATAAAGAATAAATACATTGAAATTGTCTTCTATCCAACAAAATTGTTTAAGAAAAAGCAAATATTTCCCCAGAAAATAAACTGAAAATATGACCTTAAAATACATAAGTAAGTACCACAGAAGGTCAATTTAAACAAAACAGAAGGCTACATTATAAAAATGTATGATGACCAACTGTGATAATGAATTTTAATAGAAAAATATTCAGGGAGGTAGAGGTGTGACTACCACTAGAAGTTAGATGAAACAGGATAGGAATTATTTTCTAGATGGAAAGATAAAATAAAGGTAAGCTTTTGGACTTTGATGAAGGCACTTTCTCCAGAATATTGAGGTTCTTACAAATGAAAAAGCAGAAAAATGAAAAATAAAAAATACCTACGTATAATGAAAGAATTAAAACAGCATTGATAGGAATAAAACTTTATTATTCAACCAGAAAAAAGTAATATTTAATACAGCTATGGTGCTTACTTCAAATTTCAATGAATAATAATGAGTTTCTGAGATAATTCTATTGACACAGTTTTCTCTATTTCTTTCTTATTGTTGGTACATTAAATTACTTAATAAGTGCATTTCTTTCATTTGCAATTTTTTGGTTCATATTGTAAGTATGTGAGATAAATTAAAATATTGATTCAATAAAAGTAAATACCAAATACTAATAAATACCAAATCTACCACTTTCAAAGTATAACAGAAATATAAGGTAATAATTTAAAAAAATAGCAGTAGATAATCAGTGACGCAATACATACTTCCTAAAACAAATTGCTGAATCTGTCTCCCAATAAACTCTTTAGCTGTCTTGTTAAAGTGTAGTCTGTATTTTTACACTAGATGAGAGAAAGAATTATAGATACGAATATCTTACTATATCTCTCAAAACTTTTCAACATAATGATAAGTTTCTTGGATTAAAATAATTTTGAGTTGCAGAATTAGCGCATGTTGATTAGGTTAATTTAAACCTGTCACTAAGTCTTGGTGTCTTTATTCTGATAGACTGATAATAAAACATTATGCAGGTCATTTAATTCTGGTAGCGCCTATTACAGCATATTCCTCATTGCAGTTAATTTTCTTCATTCTCCTGAAATCTCTGAAAGAAATTGAAATGGGCATATGTTATGCATAAGAAGAAGAAGCAGCAGAAAACTTCTATTGAATAAAATTACTTTTATCATGATTTGGGAAAGTATTTATTCCCAAATTTGGCAGTTGTAAATGTAGAGTCTAATGTGATTGTGTTGCTATTGTAGAAGAAGCTCACATTTACTGAATGATATTCAAAAATATCCAGTTTTTCTACTTTATTTTTCTTCACACACATGCCACTTTTGACATTATCTATCTTTTATGTCCCTCTTCCTCCCCTAGAATCTAAGCTCTGTGAGGGATGGGACTGGCTGCTGTGAGCCAGTACCTCAAATAGTAGCTCAGGTCAAATAAGCATTCAATCACTATTTTATATTAAAATGATATTTCATTTGTTTCTGATGATTACTGTCATAAATAATAACATAGCAACCATCATTTTCTAAAACTCTTTCTAAAACTCAGGTAATTTGCTCAGGATGAATTTCTAAAAGAGCAAATATTATGCCAATATATTTAAACAATGTATGTGCGCGTGTGTGTGTGTGTGTGTGTGTATTTGCTTTAAGGTTTTTAACTTGATACTGTATGTAAAATATGTTATTTTTCTTGGTGGCTGTAATATTAAAATTTTAGGTTAGATTCTGACAACTGATGCATTAAGAGAAGAATAAAGTAAACATTGCATGCAAGATATTTTCTTCTGACAAGATATTATAATATATTTAAAAAGTAAATAAATAATTTATCTCTATATTATTATTTGGTATAATATCAATGAAGATGAGTTCAGGAAACAAGTTACTGCTTTTTCCTTTGTAGTTTGCATAATGTGCTCTTCTAAACATCTATTTGCAAGATGATAAATTACAAATAATATACAAATATTGAAAATAGCACAGTTATAGACTCTGATACAAATAAAAGACAAGGGAACATAAGAGACAGTGGAGGAAAAAACTCACGCAGAGAAACAAAATTAGCTTTGAACCATTGACCTTCAAATGGCATAACTGCATGAATCCTAGCAAGTCACAGAACTAGTGTGTCAACATATGCAAACACATTGCGAAGGTGCAGGTGCGAGTCTCACATTCATAATTCGTTCGGTCCAGAGTGAATTTAGTATTGCACGCTTGGCTTTTCCCTGCCCCACTCTTCAATATAAAGTATCAGTGTAGAAGATTATCTGAATATCTGACAGGACCATATCAAATGATTCTTTAATCCTCTCTTATTACAAATTCAATTCTTCTTCCTTTTACTCTTGTGATTATTTTAGGAAGAGAGAGGTAACAAGCCTTCCTCAAAGCTCGGCATATAAATCCTTCCATCACTATGAAGGATTTATGTAGGTCAAGGGTCCGTTCCTGGACTAATTAACAGTTACCAGGGATTCCATAAACTGGTTGGCTTAGTCTAATCAGAATCTGGAGGTGTGTATGGGTGGATTCTTACAGGAAGGATTATGTGGGCAATGGATACCAGGTAAGCAAACTACCTCACACTCCGTTTACTCTGAGCTGAAGGAGGACCGTAATTCCTCCCTTTCCTCAATAATAAGAGATGCCCACTACAGATTCTCAGAGTAAAGATCACTTCAGAAGAGCCCTCACTAAAATTTTCTCTAAGATAATAGCTGATTTAAAATTTCATGATGATTTGTTTAATGTTTTCTCTCGTTCAATATATTATAAGCCTCATAATAGCAGACATGTTGCCTCTTTTGCTCACTACTGTAGTCACAGTTTTTAGGGCTTCATACTTAGTGTTTACAAATTATTTTTTGAGGCCAGGTGCGGTGGCTTACACCTGTGATCCCAGCTCTTTGGGAGGCCAAGGCGGGCAGATCACAAGGTCAGGAGTTCGAGACCAGCCTGGCCAATATGGTGAAACCGAGTCTCTAAGAAAAGTACAAAAATTAGCCTGGTGTGATGGCAGGCACCTGTGGTCCGAGCTACTCGGGAGGCTGAGGCAGGATAATTGCTTGCTTGAACTGGGGAGGTGGAGGTTGCAGTGAGCCGAGATCTCGCCACTGCACTCCAGCCTATACAACAGAGCGAGACTCTGTCTCAAAAAAAAAATATATATATATATATATATATATGTATATATATTTGTTAAATGAATAAACAAGTAAATAATAGCTGAATAAATATATTCAATGATTTTGTATGTAGTATGCGACTAAATATAGTAATGAGTTATCTATTGCTCTGATAGTACCTCAGCAAAACAACCAAAACTCAGTAACTTAAAACAATTATTTTTTTCATAGATCTTGGGATTGACTGGTGAGGGTTGAGCATATCGGATTCAAACAATGGCATCTGGAATGACTATGATTTGTATGCAGACCAATAGACTGATCAGCTGAGAGAACTCTATTCTTGAATTTGATGTTCATCCCAAAGGGGCAGAAGCTATTTAGGCCACTCTTCTCAATGTATTAAGTGTGAGAGACCAAGTTCCATTTGCATGAACACACATAAAGCTCTGGTTTATGGCATGTCTATTAGTACTCTATGGACCAAAATCAGACAAATGGCCAAGCCAAATCAAAAAGGTGGGGAAAACTCACTTTATTGTTTTTGGAAGAAACTGGAAAATCACATGGTCAAACGTGTGGATATAGGGTAAGGTCAAGAATTTGGAGAAATTACTCAATCTGTCACTAACTATTCTATCATATAATCAATGTTATCTCTATATTATCCAGGATCTTGGTTGCCACTCGATCTGTCATAATACCATCCACTCTATCTAGTTTATGCAGGAAGAGGTTTATGGAGAATAATAAGGAACTTCAATATTTCTAGAAAAAACAAGACACAGGCATGGATGCTGTACGGCTTTTAACAACACGGTCTAGAAAAAGACTCAGTTTATTTCTAACAAAAAGCCCACTGCCAATGCCACCTACCACTGAGCACCTATGATAAAATGGTCTGGGAAGAACCACCTCTATTATAACTGTCCCAAAGAAGAGTATTTCTCCATTACACATTACTTCTTCCCAGTCGTGGTTGCCAACTCACATCGTTCCCTCTGCATTATGGGTCTCTTCCTGGTGATCCTTCTTGGCAGAACATTAACTATATGCAAGAAGTCTAAAATATAGTTTTCAGCTTTCTATCCTCTTGGAAGAATCTCTAGAAGGGAGCTTCAGTGGTTACTAATAATTCAAAGTGCTTTTTATGCCTCAAGGCATTGTTAAATTCTCCCTTTTCCTCATACACTGAAATCTAATTCATTTGTAAAAGCTGTCAGTTATATCGACAAAATATATCTTGAGAGAATATAAAAAAAGTTCTACCACTTCCATTGCTAAGTGCTTATCCATTCACAGATATTTAACACCAAAATTACTTTAATATTTTTCTAAATAGTCTGTCTCACACTTTCGCCCTTTGCATCCATTCTCCATTTGGCAGTCAGAATGTTTCCTTAAAATGTTTAAATCACGGTAGAGAATATGATTGTGGTCATAGTAACATTTCTCAAAACTTCTTGAATTTAACATTTAAAATTGATGAATTTTATTGTATATAAAATACCTCAATACACGTGATTTAAATACATGAGTCAATAAAATATCATTCTCCCATGCTTAAAACTTTGAAGGACCTCTCATTTTAGATGGGTCAAATTCAAAATTTTTGCCCTAGCCTTTGGAGTAATACCTGCTGGGTATTTTCATATTAGGATTCATAACTCTGTTCCCCACTGAGGTCTTCTCTGGCCACTCATCTGCATTAACACTTTTACTCTCCTTCCTCAGGCAATTAATAGTTATCAGTGTGCTTATCACCATTTTGTTTATTCACTTGCATCCTCCTTTGTTATCTGTCTTTCCCTCACACAAAGAAAAAAATACATTTCTCCAACGCTGTTTGTTTTGTTGACTACTACTGTATCTGTATAACCTAGAAGAGCTTATGGTATATGGTAGGTTCTGAGTAAGAATTTCTTTGGGGAAAAAAATGACTCATGGGAGTGGAGCAGGAAAAGGTAACTTTCCCCAAGGAAGGAAATCATCTGCTGCACATCTACTTCGTTTAGGAGGCAAATATTAATTCTTTCTGTTTTTGGAAAACTCACACCAGCTTCATCCTTGCCCATGAGAAAGTGATTAAAGAATGTGATATATCTTAGATAAAATAAAAGTATTATATTTTACATTAAATTTAATTGCCTGAATATGCATATATATTTATGAAATGTTTTCAACAATTTTGTCAGAAATAGAACATGTTTGTATGGATAGCTTCATTTTTGGAATGTTTGGTTAAATTTGATAATGAATCATTCCTGGGATACATATATTATACTACTAAGTTTCTGCACTATCACAGCAATCTCTAACAAGGACAGCATTTCCTCTTCTGCTCAGATAACTGTTCTTACTACATCAGAAGAGTAGAGCTAGTAGTTTATTTTAATAATTCAGGTGGCATATATTCTGACACATTATAAATTCATGAGACAGCCACATGAATGTCCTAAGTATTTTTTAGATGACTTTCATTTTAATCTGGTGTATTTATGATGCGCTTGGACTAATAACTTGAGCTGTGCATTACTGAAAGGTTAGAAATCCCTTTAAATATGTCCTCGGTTGAGATATTTTTGAGATAAATGAATAAGAGCAGTATAATACTGTATTTGAAGATTACAAGCATCTTGATCACTGGAAAAAAATAAAAAAATATTTAGAGGTCAAATTTGATATTGAAGAGCTTTATTTTTTAAGATGAGTAACAAATTTATGTTTTATGAATTAATAATAAGATAGCAAAATACGAATATAGATAAAGAAACCTAGATGTAGCTGTGTGTGTGCGTGTGTGTGTCTAGCAAACCTATGAAATAATTGAAGCCGAGTGATGAGCTCAGGTAAAAAAATTTATCAAATTGACTCAACATAATGTGTAAATAATCTCCTATTTTGTAAACAAATTAATGTTATTTGATAATCAAATGTTTTTGTTAGTATCTTGCAAACTTATTTGCCCAATGAAAAGTTATAATATATTGTACATTTATTTTTTTTCTTTGTTTATATTTATTTATTTATTTATATTTTTATTACACTTTAAGTTCTGGGATATATGTGCAGAACGTGCAGGTTTGTTACATAGGTATACATGTGCCATGGTGGTTTGCTGCAACAATCAACCTGTCATCGTATTTGTCCTAATGCTATCTCTCCCCTTGCCCCCCACCCCCCAACAGGCCCCGGTGTGTGATATTCCCCTCCCTGTGTCCATGTGTTTTGACTGTTCAACTCCCACTTTTGAGTGAGAACATTCACTGTTTGGTTTTCTGTTCCTGTGTTAGTTTGCTGAGAATAATGGTTTCCAGCTTCATCCATGTCCCTGAAAAGGACATGAACTCGTTCTTTCTTTATGGCTACATACTATTCTATGGCGTATATATGCCACATTTTCTTTATCCAGTCTGTCATTGATGGGCATTTGGGTTGGTTCCAAGTCTTCGCTATTATAAATAGTGCTGCAATAAACATACGTGTGCGTGTGTCATTATAGTAGAATGATTTATAATCCTTTGGGTATATACCCAGTAATGGGATTGTTGTATATTTCTTAAATATTCAGTATTTATATTAAGCCATTTTTTTTGTTAAAATGACCATTCAAATGCACTGAGACTTGTCAGGTAAAAATTAATATTTGTTTTCACATAACTTTACTCATTCTACTATAGTTTTCCTAAACGAATGCATTTACAGGCCAGGCACGGCGGCTCATGCCTGTAATTCCAGCACTTTGAGAGGCTGAGGAAGGTGGATCATGAGGTCAGGAAATCGAGACCATCCTGGCCAACATGGTGAAACCCTGTCTCTGCTAAAAATACAAAAATTAGCTGGGCATGGTGGTGCGTGCCTGTAATCCCAACTCCTTGGCAGGTGAGGCAGGAGTTTCACTTGAACCAAGGAGTCGGAGGTTGCAGTGAGCCAAGATTGCACCACTGCACTCCAGGCTGGCAACAGAGCCAAACTCCATCAAAAAAACAAAAAATGAATGCATTTACAGATTTACAGTAAGTTAGAATAATTCACACAGTAATAGAAGATAAAATTGATATCATACTTTCTCAGAATTAAAGATGATCTAGTCTGGCTTCCCCTTCATGGGATTATAAAGTGATTTCTGGGAATTCTCCTTGTGGTGGCAGATAAATAAATAGGTACGATTTTATGTCCTCTTTAGTTAGAAATATAAAACAGCTCTTTCATTTTTAAAATCTGTTTTAGATATTTTTCTTCTATCTATATGTACAATTTCTTTTAAGCAACAAAGGTAAGGACAAGGAAAAAAATGAAAGCATTCTAATCAGTCAATGGACTTTAAATATTCTGAGGTTATCAAACTTCTGAGATACTGAATAATTTCTCCAAAATCAGATAGCTCATCAAACTTTGGATTACAAAAACTTTCTACGAAGTTGAATGCCTTATAGAATTTTTAAAAATATGGTTTAGTCTTTAGAACTCTAGCCTTCTTTCAATAAATTAATCCACATATTTTTGGCTTTCCATACAAGTTTAGTGATATCAAGAACAATGAAAGGTCCAAAATCTTTCCCTACTTGTAAACTAACCTGTCAGTTTGCCACAATTTCAGGGATGCTGGTAGAAGAAACAAGACAACTGGATCAGAGACAAAAGACAGGTTGTTATTCACAGTAATAGTTATAACAAAAGTATCAGTTTTTTTTGCTGGATATTGAAGCCTAAATTCTCAGTGTGATGAGAAGAAGGACAGATAAACAAGCATAGATAGAGGGATGTATTACAGAAAAGGCCTCTGAATTAACATAAACTGAGTTTTCTTTTATCATGGGCCTACGTAACCTTTGTCCTAATCTTTATTATATTGTACAATCAGCATACTTACACTTTTCCCTGGGGAGAGTGACAATGTCTACCAAGGTGTTTGCTATATAAACATATTTGAAAAGGTAATCTAGAAAAATAGCCATCACTACCTCTCCTCACAAGAAAATATGCCAGAGATTCATAGATATTTGTCTCACTGCACATGGTTGCAGTTTTGTACAAAATGATTAAATAGCCTTTAGAATTGATGTTATAATTTTAATTTCAAGAAATATGAAGGTATACAGACTTCTACAGTGGTGAATTCTGCAAAAATGCTTTCCTGAACATGAAAGTGATAGCTTCAGTTCTTAACAAGAACAGGCAAGAGACAGAAAAATCCATTACATACTTTGCTTGTTTTCATATAAGTATTTTAAACAGCTTGATTGGCTGTGTGTGGTGACTCACGCCTGTAATCCCAGCACTTCGGGAGGTTGAGGTGGGAAGATAGCTTTAGGTCAGGATTTCAAGACCAGCCTGGGCAACAGCATGAAATCCTATCTGTACTGAAAATATACAAAATTAGCCAGGTGCAGTGATGCGTGCCTGTAGTCCCAGCTATTCGGGAGGCTGAGGTGGGAGAATCACCTGAGCCTGGGAGGTCCAGGCTGCAGTGAACCTTGATTGTGCTACTACACTCCAGCTTGGATGACTGGGTGTGGCCCTGTCTCAAAACAAAAACCAAGCAAACAAAACAAATGAACAAACAAAAACAAACAGTTTGGTTAAGGTGTATTGATATACAACAAACTGCACATATTGAAAGTGTATAATTTGATGAGTTTTATTGCATGTATACAACTGTGAATCTGTCACCACAATCAAAATAATAAACAGAGCCAAGTAGGGAGCATTTGATGGGTATACATTTAATTTCAATTTTATTTTATTTTGTTTTAGGCCACATCCCTTCTTTGTTTCTTATACATTTAATTTTTTAATGTAGTTAAATTTATTGTTTTTTTTCTTTTTTTTTTTTTTTTTATTATACTTTAGGGTTTTAGGGTACATGTGCACAATGTGCAGGTTTGTTACATATGTATCCATGTGCCATGTTGATTTCCTGCACCCATTAACTCGTCATTTAGCATTAGGTGTATCTCCTAATGCTGTCCCTCCCCCCTCCCCCCACCCCACAACAGTCCCCGGAGTGTGATGTTCCCCTTCCTGTGTCCATGAGTTCTCATTGTTCAATTCCCACCTATGAGTGAGAACATGCGGTGTTTGGTTTTTTGTCCTTGTGATAGTTTACTGAGAATGATGTTTTCCAGTTTCATCCATGTCCCTACAAAGGACACGAACTCATCATTTTTTATGGCTGCATAGTATTCCATGGTGTATATGTGCCACATTTTCTTAATCCAGTCTATCGTTGTTGGACATTTGGGTTGGTTCCAACTCTTTGCTATTGTGAATAGTGCCGCAATAAACATACGTGTGCATGTGTCTTTATAGCAGCATGATTTATAGTCCTTTGGGTATATACCCAGTAATGGGATGGTTGGGTCAAATGGTATTTCTAGTTCTAGATCCCTGAGGAATCGCCACACTGACTTCCACAATGGTTGAACTAGTTTACAGTCCCACCAACAGTGTAAAAGTGTTCCTATTTCTCCACATCCTCTCCAGCACCTGTTGTTTCCTGATTTTTTAATGATGGCCATTCTAACTGGTGTGAGATGGTATCTCACTGTGGTTTTGATTTGCATTTCTCTGATGGCCAGTGATGAGGAGCATTTCTTCATGTGTTTTTTGGCTGCATAAATGTCTTCTTTTGAGAAGTGTCTGTTCATGTCCTCTGCCCACTTTTTGATGGGGTTGTTTGTTTTTTTCTTGTAAATTTGTTTGAGTTCATTGTAGATTCTGGATATTAGCCCTTTGTCAGATGAGTAGGTTGCAAAAATTTTCTCCCATTGTGTAGGTTGCCTGTTCACTCTGATGGTAGTTTCTTTTGCTGTGCAGAAGCTCTTTAGTTTAATGAGATCCCATTTGTCGATTTTGGCTTTTGTTGCCATTGCTTTTGGTGTTTTAGACATGAAGTCCTTGCCCACGCCTATGTCCTGAATGGTATTGCCTAGGTTTTCTTGTAGGATTTTAATGGTTTTAGGTCTAACATATAAGTCTTTAATCCATCTTGAATTAATTTTTGTAAAAGGTGTAAGGAAGGGATCCAGTTGCAGCTTTCTACATATGGCTAGCCAGTTTTCCCAGCACCATTTATTAAATAGGGAATCCTTTCCCCATTTCTTGTTTTTGTCAGGTTTGTCAAAGATCAGATAGTTGTAGCTATGTGGCATCATTTCTGAGGGCTCTGTTCTGTTCCATTGATCTATGTCTCTGTTGTGGTACCAGTACCATGCTGTTTTGGTTACTGTAGCCTTGTAGTATAGTTTAAAGTCAGGTAGCGTGATGCCTCCAGCTTTGTTCTTTTGGCTTAGGATTGACTTGGCGATGCGGGCTCTTTTTTGGTTCCATATGAACTTTAAAGTAGTTTTTTCCAATTCTGTGAAGAAAGTCATTGGTAGCTTGATGGGGATGGCATTGAATCTATAAATTACCTTGGGCAGTATGGCCATTTTCACGATATTGATTCTTCCAACCCATGAGCATGGAATGTTCTTCCATTTGTTTGTATCCTCTTTTATTTCATTGAGCAGTGCTTTGTAGTTCTCCTTGAAGAGGTCCTTCACATCCCTTGTAAGTTGGATTCCTAGGTATTTGATTCTCTTTGAAGCAATTGTGAATGGGAGTTCACTCATGATTTGGCTCTCTGTTTGTCTGTTATTGGTGTACAAGAATGCTTGTGATTTTTGTACATTAATTTTGTATCCTGAGACTTTGCTGAAGTTGCTAATCAGCTTAAGGAGATTTTGGGCTGAGACAATGGGGTTTTCTAGATATACAATCATGTCATCTGCAAACAGGGACAATTTGACTTCCTCTTTTCCTAATTGAATACCCTTTATTTCCTTCTCCTGCCTGATTGCTCTGGCCAGAACTTCCAGCACCATGTTGAATAGGAGAGGTGAGAGTTTTTTTTCTTTGTGGTTAATGTTATTTTCTTTTTTTTTAACTTATTTTAACTTCAGGGGTACAAGTGCAGGTTTTTACATAGATAAACTTGTGTCAAAGGGGTTTGTTGTATAGATTAATTCATGGCCCAGTTATTAAGCCTAGTGCCCATTAGTTATTTTTTGTGATCCTCTTTCTTCTCCCACCTCCAAAAGCCCCCAGTGTGTGTTGTTCCCCTCTTTGTGTCCATGTGTTCTCATTATTTAGCTCCCTCTTATAAGTGAGAACATGCGGTATTTGGTTTTCTGTTCCTATGTTAGTCTGCTAAGGATGATGGCCTCCAGCTCCATCCATGTTCTTGCAAAGGATATGATCTCATTCTTTTTTATGGTTGTATAGTATTCCATGGTATATATGTACCATATTTTCCAAGGCAATTGTACCATTTAAATTTCCACAACTATGTAGGAAAGTTCCAGTTTCTTCATTAGATTATCAATATATACTGTGGTTAGGCTTTTTAATTCTAGTCATTCTAAAAGTGTCTGGCTTTATACCTCATTGGAATTTTAATTAAGAGTCTAAAGGGGTATGTGAGTGTGTGTTCGTGTGTTCAGTTTGGGTAAAGGTTTATCAATATTATTGATCTTAGCAAACAAATAGCTCTTGCTTTTAGATAGTTTGACTTTATATTTTATTGATTCCTCTCTGATATTTATTATTGATGTATTATTTTCTTTCAACTACTTATTTTTAGCTTAGGATGTTTTATTTTCCTTGATTTGAAACTGAAGACATTAATGTGAGACTTTTGTACATTTTTATGCAGGCATTAAATATGTATAATTTTCCTTTTCTTTTTTTAAATTTTAGTCATGTGGTATTCAGAGGGTTTTAGTTTCCAAATAATTGTGGATTTTATGGAAAATTTTATTTTAATACACTTACATTGTAATTGGAAAAATTTTGAATGACATGAAGACTTTGAAATTGTTTTTGTCCTAGAATATGGTCTATCTGGTTAAATTGTTCCATCTACTAATTTTCAATAAAAATTTTGACGTAATTCATATTTTAGAACTTCTGTAAATAACACATCTTCTTTTCTGTGCCCTTTTTAAAAGATATGTTTCTCCTTAATACTGCTTTTCTACAATTTGATTATGGTGTTCCTTGTGGTTTTCTCTTCATTTTTCTTATGCTGGAGATTGCTAAAATTGTGAAATCTTATTGTGTACAGATTTCATCACATTTGGAGACAGGTTTAAGTTATAATTTCTTCAACATTGTTAAGATTCTAACCTCACATTTCTTGTTTCAGGACTGCATATTTACCAGCTTGCTTAAAGTTATCACCTACCTCAATAATATCCTGTTACTTTTGTTTTCTCTTTTTAATTTTCTTCTCTCACTGTGTTTATTTTGGAGAGTTTCTATTGCTATGTCTTCATGTTCACGAATGCTTTTTTACAATGTGTAATCTGTCTTTCATCATATCCAATGTATTTTCATCTCAGACATTGTAATTTTCATCTCTAGAAGTTTGAAAGTCTAATTTGCATTATTTAATGTCATCTTTGTTCTACTTTTGAACACACGCAATTGAGTTAAGTCTTTTAATGTCCGTTTGTCCTACTTTAAATACTTGCTTCTTACTTTTTATTGGATTTCAGACATTGTGAAGTTTACATGGTTCTGTCCTATAGATATGTATTTATATAAATATTCTTGTACTCTATTTGGAGATTTATTTGAATTATTTGGAAATTTTTTGATTCTCTCTGTCTTCTTTTTAAGATTTATTAATGGGAACTTCTTAAATATTCTGCCTTATTATTTTCCACCACTGAGGCAACACTCTTCTGTATACAATATCAATACCTCATAAATATTGATATTTTTTAGTTTGGATGATGAGAACATTAACCTATACAGGCCCTGCGTTAAGTGACATGCTTTGTTAAATCTGATCCTTCTGATGTTTGTTTCCCTGGCCTCAAGCAGTTACCTCACACCCATGCACTGATCACTACTTACCTGAATGCTTGAAGGAACCTTCTGCAGATCTCTGGAATTCTCTTTGTGCAGTTCCTCTCTCTGATCCACTGACCTATGGTCATTAACCTTAGTCTCCCTGAACTCTCAGTTACACCTTTTCAACCTGTGCTCAGCTCACTGAGAGTAAAGAAGATTAACTCCAACATGCCCAGCAATGCATTATCTTATGTAAAATTGGGTTTAAACATTAATTTACAATACAAATACTTACATATTTTAATAGCACACAACGTATAGTATGTTTATAACACAATTTTTGCCCAATATTCAAGTCATTTCAAATCATTTTTGGAGTAGTTATAAATGTGTTAAATACTGTCTCCACTTCAGTAAGACTTCTATCTATGTAAGACATGGAATAACTTTCTTACACATACATATGTATCAAACAAAAATGTATTGGTCCTTTTTCTTGGATATATTTTATATAGTACATAATTTTTTTGTTGTTGTTGTTGTTGGAGTCTTGCTCTGTCACCCAGGCTGGAGTCCAGTGGCGCTATCTTGGCTCACTGCAAGCTCCGCCTCCCAGGTTCACCCCATTCTCCTGCCTCAGCCTCCAGAGTACCTGGGACTACAGGCTCCTGCCACCACGCATGGCTAATTTTTTTGTATTTTTAGTAGAGATGGGGTTTCACCATGTTAGCCAGGATGGTCTCAATCTCCTGACCTCGTGATCCACCCGCCTCTGCCTCTCAAAGTGTTGGGATTACAGGCATGAGCCACCACAGTCGGCCATACATAAGTTTAAATATAAGATAATTGTGTCAATCTTTTGATCTTTATTAATCTCACCCTTTTCAATAAGATATGTATATAATTTATCAATTGTTGTAATTAATTGTTTATTTCTAGTTTAATTATATGAACTTAAACTAGAAATTTTGATGTTTCTCTCACTGTGTTTATTGTAGAGAGTTTCTATTGCTATACCTTCATGTTCGCGAATGCTTTTTTACAATGTGTAAGTATTTATACTTAAACTAGAAATAAGCAATTAATTACAACAATTGATAAAATGCTAAACTCAGGAAAATTAAAGTTTCTTTTTAAAAGGCATTTCCTCATCCCCTCTTTCAACATGAAAGTTAGGTAATTTTATATTTAGGTCACCTTCAAGATCAAAACTCTCAAGCATTTAGCCAGAGGATTTTCAATACCTTTTACATGAACTCCCTTTCATTCCCACAGGTGGTTCTATACTGAAACCATTCTTTTGTTCCAATCTCAGAGTCAATTAACATATTAGAAAAATCTTGTAAACTGTATATCTTGTTATTTCATAGTTCATGCTAGGGCCACTACAAATATTTCTGTAACCATTTAAAAACATAAGGCCTAGACCCAAGGATGGGAAAATTCCCAGAATCTTCAGTGAAAAGATAGATGCAATGACATATCGCTTATTGAGAAGCTATCATGCAGCAGGCTCTCAGCTTATTTACACATCACAACAGCCCTGAAAAGCACACGATTTTTTTTTCTATTTTACACATGAAGAACTGCAGATTAAAAGAAAGTAAGTAGCCTACTTTGGTAAGCAAGCTAACAAATAACATTGCAGGCATTTTAATCCAGCTATATTTTGAAGTTTGCAATTGTGTCTGATTTATTGTTTGAAGCTGCTTTAGGTTGATAGAAATTTTGACCAAAGTAATCCTGTAGCAGGAAGACAAACGTTACTGCCATGTCATCTGTCTCTCAACTACATGATACTTAAATTAACTCTTATAAGGAAATTCAATAAAAAGTACCTGACAGTTTTTGCTTTCTATTTTATTTTTTATATAACTTAAGATATTAAATATTTTATTGTTCAAAGCAGTGTGCTAAAGTATTTTAACAAATACACTACTATTTTTATGGTTTGCTCCATACATCTTATATTCTCCATGTATTCATTTAAATTCATAATCTGGTATTTGTATAATTTGTTCTTATTTCAGCATCAGACATAAGCCATTATTCTTAAAGCAAAAATAGTTAAAAATTGGCCCCAAGTTACAATAAAATAGAAAATGCAAAACTCTCTGCCCTTGATCTTTAGGAAAAGTTAAAAAGCTTTGAGAATAAATCTGAATGTCAGTATCAAAGGAATGTCATTTTGATAAAATATTTACATCAGTATACTTAATCTAGTATTAAGGTAGTTCTGATTTTCTCTTTTAATATGTTTCTAATTATCAATAATTTAAACTAATTTTAGTACACAGCTATTATTTAAAAAGACAAATGCTTAGCATGAAAAATGGCATGATCTTTTCATTATTGCTTTGTCAGGACATTTCTTTAGAGATCTTTATTCATTTCCAAAGCTCTCTGTGTCTTCAAAGAGCTCAGCAAAGTATGGTTTGTTCTTGGTGTGACTCCAAGCTTATGCATTAAAAAGGAAGATTTATGATGTAGAATATTGTGATGTGAGTTACATAACAAAGCAGATTTTTTTTTGTAGAAAGACAAACTGTACACATTTGAGAAATGTCCATTAAAGACAGGAAGAATTGTGTTTATGTGCAGTGATAATTTGGGATTTTATCCTGCTAAATATTCTCAGGATTGTTTATATGCTTTAGAACTCATGAGATGAAATGTCCTTACTAAAATATTCACATTGAATATGACTAGATGATTCCACGTAGCACAAAAAATGGAAAAGTGTGTTTGAAATTCATCATTCCATCCCTAAGAATAATTGCTTAACTTATTGTCTTCTTGACTTAAACCTCGGGCATATAGAGGTAGATAGTGCCACTTGGGCATATTTAGGCCCTTCGACTAACCTTTTTTGCTCAAGTCATTATAATCTACCCTGTGATGATATTTTAACAAAAGAAAAACTATGAAAAAATAGAGTGATTAATCAGAATGGTTTGAATTCTTTATAAGATTATACGAAGGAGTACTTATATTCCTACCCAGGAGTGGTTATCAACTCAAATCTTTACATGCAGTAATTATGGAATGATTATCTTGAATGGGAGAGAAGCAGACTGGCAAAAAAGTACATTGTATTACCTTGTGTTTATTTGTAGACACTGCTCCTTAACATTTTTTGACGCAATAACAACAAAAAAAACACAATTAGCAATAATGAAGACAGAAACTGAGTACCTGAAGCTTCATTAAAAGAAGGCTGTCTAATCAATGCAATCATATATAATGGCAGACTTCATTGCACAAATTTAATATAAAAAAGTTCGTTGTGGGGTTTCTCTTCTTTCTCTGATCTCTATTTCAATCACAGAACTACTATTCTTTCAGGGCTTTGTGTTAGCTTTGCCTGCCAATGGTGATTATCCAAAACCCAGCATCTAGGGCAGGGCCCTAAGATCTGGATTTCCAGCATCCCCCTTTCCCATGGGCCTTGCTTACTTCATTTTAAAATATCAGAATGTTCTAATTTCAATACCAGGTAGTTTTATGCTTTCCTATAAAGTTAAAACACTGAGTATATAATTTATGTTACTGCTATTAGAAAAAGTCATAACAATACTATATATGGTATAGTGACATTTATGAAAATGAAAAGATATGCATAATAAGTTATTTATGGAAACACATAGGAAAAGGTCTAAAAGAACACACAAGACTCAAGGAATATTCCTAACAGAGAAGTGAAATCTGATGGGGTGAAATGGATTTTTTTTCCCTCCTAAGTATGTATTTTCTAAATTAAAACATATATATGCAATTTTAAATTAGAATATGTAAAGCAAAAGCTATGCAAAAATCAAATGCCATAAAAACAAAAGTAATTTTTTAATTTTAGTTGTAAAATGTGTCTTTAAACATCAGAAACTCTTAAAATACACCATGCCTATTTGTACACTTAGGTATGATTGCTATTTTAACACGCTCTCTACAATTTTAAGAATTGCCATATAGTATTATGAATGTTTTATCTCTCCGATATAAATGTAGGTGATATCATTAAACCAATCAAATTCAGTGCTAATAAACTATATTTATTTCAGAATTGTAAAATGCTTTAATCTTTTAAAGCAAAAATCAATATGAGAACTGTAAAAATCAACAATATACAGCCGGAAACACTAAAAATAAAAATAGTGACCTGAAGCATTTTGTAGGATTCATTTTTCTAAGCTTCTGGCCAAAAGAAAATACTTTTTTACCTTATTACTGAAAGCAATAAAGTTCCCAGGAAAATGGAGGAATGCTATTAGGTAGATTTTAATTTTCTTTAGAGGATGGCTTCTGGCATGCTTTTTCTTGTTGTTGTTTAATTTCCAAAAATACAATGATTATTTAAAGGAGATTTATTTTCATTCAATTGTTTATTACTGAGTGTTATATTATTGAATGGGTCCCAGATGTCACTTAGTTTTTTGGAGTGATGGAGCTGTGCAAAAATTCTTACTCAAGCCACACTATTTATTTTTAATACATGGAAGATTACCAAAAGACAACAAACTCTATTTTAAAGTTAACCATAAAATTCTCATCTTAAATAAAATTAGCTGCTTAAAAATATATATATATAGATGTATTCATCTTTACACATTAACATGTACAAAATATATATGCATATCTTATAATTTCTATATCTACATCTAAATCTGTGTTCGTTTCATTACGTGTCCCAAACAGGGGGAAAAAAAAAATGGATGCAGGCATGTAAAGTTACTGTTAACTGTACGTAATATCAGGAATTTATTAACAGCCTTAAAACGTTTACCCATGTGCTGGGAAAACAGGAATTTCCTTTTTTAGACACACATTCATTTAATTAAAAATCACTGTTACACAGAGAGAGACTTGATATATAGACTTTTTTTAAGGTCAGCTTTTATCATGTACCTATTTTTTAAGGTCAGCTTTTATCATGTATCCTTTGGTATGTACCCTTTGGTATGAAGAGTTTTGGGCTCTATCTTAAAGGTTAAAGCACAAAGATAATTCCAATGTCCAGAGAAGTATAAGAAGTAAAGTCACCAAGGCATGAAAAGAGAATAAGATGAGGATATTCAAGGTTTCAAAGCATATTTTGAGGAGTAATCCTATTATAAATTTTTAATGTTGCTCTAAATATTTAAGAATTATCTTTCTGAAAGAAGAGAATTTCAACAGCACTATAGCTTAATTATGAGTCAATTTTGTAATCTTTTTACGCTGCTGCTATCATACTTTGTTTTTACCAGAAGAGTTATAAGAACTTTTTTACAAGAATTATTTTTATTTTAATCCAAAGACAGAATAAAGGTAATTTAACTCAGTGCAGAGTGGACAATAATTCAAGGAGAAGAAATTAAATACAAGCCTCCTTGGGTAATTTCTGTTCTCTATGCACTCCGTATTCTTACCTCTATCTTTAGCCTTAGACCTATGTTCAATTTCATACATATTGTGGTATAGTGGAAGGAACGTGTACATTGGAGTCTGAAAGTAAGTAAATTCAGTTATATGATTTAATAGCTCTGTGACTGTTATGGACTTAATTGTGCTCCCCCATATAAGTCATATGGTGAAGTCCTAACCCACAATACCTTAGAATGTGACTGTGTTTGGACAGTGGTCCTTTAAAAAGTAATTAAGTCTAAATGAGGTAGTATGGGGAGTCTTAATCCATCCTGACTGGTGTACTTAATAAGAAGAGAAAGAGACACCAGGAAGGTGAACACACACACACACCTTAAAGGCCATGTGAGGATACAAATAAAGCAGTCAACTCCAAGCCAAGAAGAGAGGCCTCAGGAGAAACCAACCCTTCTGACACCTTGATCTTGGACTTTCAACCTCTAGACTGTGAGAACAAAAATGATTAAGCCACCCAATCTGGTATTTTGTTATGGCAGCATTAGCATGCTGAGAGAGTGACCTTGAAGAAGGTCATATTACACTATTGAGTCTTAATTCCCTTAGCTATTTATGAATTGTGTAGGATAATTGATTGCATTAATGAAAATAGAAAATAATCTAAAGGATGGAATGTACAGTGGCGCTATCTCGGCTCACTGCAAGCTCCGCCTCCCGGGTTCACGCCATTCTCCTGCCTCAGCCTCCCGAGTAGCTGGGACTACAGGCGCCCGCCACTACGCCCAGCTAATTTTTTTTGTATTTTTAGTAGAGACGGGGTTTCACCGTGTTAGCCAGGATGGTCTCAATCTCCTGACCTACTCATCTGCCCGCCACGGCCTCCATATGTTTATGCTCTCATTTCCACCTCCAATTATTACTGATTAAACTCATTCACCCCAATTGTTCATTGTATGAAACTAAGAAAGGGCAGAGAAAGTGGGAGTAGGATAAAAAGTTAACGGGCAAAAGCATCTAGAGAAATTTTGTTTGCATAGAAATCACAAAATATTTTCCAAATAATATGTTATTTTGTTTCTATTTTACTCAAGTTCCAATAATCGTATTCTTGGTGAACGAATTACTTATTTTTCTCTTAAAACAAAAAAATTAGGCTGGGTGTGGTGGCTATCCCAGTATCGATGTAAGCAGAAATAAAATATTTAAATCTTTTTACATGTAATCATTATTACATATTTATCTGTTCCTGTCCTCAAGCAAACTTGATGCTCCTAGAGTGCAAAGGATGGTTCTTTATTACTTATAACTTAACAACATCTGACATTAATGCCTAGTGTATAGTCGATATTTCAATAAATTTGCTGAATTAATCTGAGTTTAGTATATATTTCTGCTAATAGTAACTATCCACATACATAGATTGCCCAGGTGTACATGCACATATGAACACACACAAAAACACAAAGTAATTCACAAAGAAAAAAAGGATAAATAATTGAGGTGATAGATACCCCATTTACTCCAATATGATTATTATGCATTGTATGCCAGTATCAAAGTATTTTGTGAATCCCATACACACTGTACTATGTACTCACAAAAATAAATTAAACAAAATAAATAAAATCCTGAAGAAAAATATTGAGTGATCTTTACATTTAATGTCTCCAAAGGTTTGTCAAATATTCTCAATTTTGGCCAAGTTCCCGATAACTGAAAATATTTTAAATCATATTAACTAACTCAATTTCAGTTGTATATCTGCTATTCAATCTATATCTGTTTTTTTTTTTAATCTTATTCTGTCTACTTATCAAAAGCCACAGTTAGTAAATCATGCATGGACATCATGTCCTAATTGAGCTAAGGTCATGTCAAAACCACAAGGTTATACATTAGCAGTTTCTCATGAACATATTTTAGATGATTAATATAATTAGTCTGAGTAATTATGGGATTGATACATTCACAGATTGGTCTAATTAGCCTTTGAACAGACTGATGCCTCAATTGAAGAGCTAATAAATTCTCTGGCTGTTCTCCATTCACCTTTTATGCTTGGTTTCATTAATATCCAAGCTTTTGGCAAAGTAACCAGGCAAAAGGTGAAAGCTTAGCCTATCAATTCTCAATAATGGCATTGCCTTAATGAAAGTTTATTTTTCCTGAGTACTTGATTCTTTTTGTTTAAATATATATTTTGTGAGACTTATGACAATGATCAGAATTTTCTCACAAAATATATATTTAGTAATTATGGGATTGATACATTCACAGATTGGTCTAATTAGACATTAGTACCATTAGAAGTCTCTGCTGAAACTGCCTCTGCATTATAAATGAGTAATTCCAGAAATCCTAGAAATATGATATAAAATACATGAAATAAAGCAATAATTTTAGTTTTCTGTCATCTAGCAATTTCATGTATAATTTACCAACAAATTTCCTTTGATTTGATATTATTGACTTTTCCAAAATCTTCATATTTGTCTAATTCTATTCATAGGCAGCATAACAGATAAAAGATTATCTCAGTTATTTTCATGTCTTTGTAAGTAAATCAAAATACTTTCAATCAAATAATACTAGTAAAAATAATAATACAAGTGTACAAATTCTGGTATTGTTTACATTTCTCAGAAAAAAAAAATCAACATTTATTTAGTTTTGTTTACTTTTTTTTTTTTTTTTTGAGACAGAGTCTCCCTCTGTGGCCCAGGCTGGAGTGCAGTGGTGCTATCTCGGCTCACTGCAAGCTCCGCCTCCCGGGTTCATGCCATTCTCCTGCCTCAGCCTCCTGAGTAGCTGGGACTACAGGCGCCCGCCACCACGCCTGGCTACTTTTTTGTATTTTTAGTAGAGACAGGGTTTCACCGTGTTAGCCTGGATGGTCTGGGTATCCTGACCTCGTGATCCGCCCGCCTCGGCCTCCCAAAGTGCTGGGATTACAGGCGTGAGCCACCGCGCCTGGCCAGGTTTGTTTACATTTTTAACATTTTAGTTATATATGGAAATCTCCTTGACACTAACGTAAGGCCATTTACTATGAGAAATCTAATGATGCACAGTGCTCAGCTCAAGCAGTAAAGGAAAACTATAAAAGCGTAACTTTCTAATTATAATGCAAATCTGATGTATTATCAGAGCTTATTCACTATGTTGTGAATAATACAGATTTTTATTCATTCCTTTATTTCCTTAAACCAAACTAAACTTGTACTTATTCTTAGGATACCTTCTCATGAAAACTTACATAAACTCTTCAATTATAAAATTTAATTTCAGAAGATATTGATTATAAATCATACATTGATTTTATAATCAGAAAAAAAGTTTTAATTTAATGCTACAGGAGTTCGTCTCTTCAATTGCAGAAGTAAATTTCAGTAGCTCAATAGCATGTTTAATAGAATTTTTATTAGAAAATTTGTAATTTGCTTTTCTCATGGATACAGTATAAAACCCAAAACCTTAATTTTGCCCATCACACACACATAAAACATGATTTTCTTTTCTTTCACAACTTCCAAACTTCCCTTTTATTCCAATATTTTCTGCAACTTCTCTTACTTAAACCATAATAATATTTTGAATACTGGCCAATAATATTATATTTGGACTAATGTGATCATAGCATATCAGTTTCACATCATTTTATTAACCTTCAAATTTGTGAACCTTCTTTTTTTATTTTAAAAAATCCAATATGTCGGACATATTTGAGTCAAATATTACTACAGAGTAATAAAGACAAACAGCATCATCATGCCTCTTTACCCATAAAACAGGACTTTCAATATTTTAGCATTTTCTTTTGATAATTATCTATATTCCTAAGTTATATGCTTATATTGCTTTTAATTTTTATTTTTAATTTTTATACTTTATTGAGGTAGGATATTACTATGTTGCCCAAGCTAGATTCAGACTCCTGGCTTCAAGCAGTCCTCCCACCTTGGCCTCCCAATGTGGTGGGATTACAGGCATGAGCCACTTTGCCCGGGCTTTCTTGCTTTTTGTAACACTGAGAATGTCAGACAATTTGTGTGAACTTCCTTTCACCATATTTGAGTATCCTTCTAAAAAATTCCATCTTGCCTAAGCTCCCAGGGTATTTATCACACAGTTACCACAGGGTTTTGACTTTGTAAATTGTACTGCTTATCCATGTTTTTCACCAGAAATCTTCCTTTTAATAGTTGTTTGTTTTGAGTTAATGGTTGCCTTTCCTTCTTTTTGCAATGTACCTCGTAATTCTTCTCTAAACATTCAAATAATGCTAAATACTCTTTCATACGTTGTCACACATACCAGCTTCGTTTAATTTATTATTTCATCTACTGGATACATTTGTCCTTCTTGCTCCTCTAGTATAGGTTAGCTGCATTCCCAAACCTCTGCATAGGTTGTTAGATTTACATTCACGTGATCTTGAGAACTTTTAAATCTCCTGTTTCTGGTGCCCCGTTAACAACATGCTATGCCTTTCTTTCCCATACTTTACTACCGACTTTATGAGAGCACAATCTTAACTATCTTTTTTGGAAAAATGCAAAAAGAGGTACACCATTTTAGGCTTTATGTGTGTTAAAAAGATGTTTCCTATTCCAATATTTAAAATCTATTTTAGCTTGTATAGTATTATAGGTTGTAATTCATTTTTTCTCATAAAATTGAAAGCATTATTTCATTGTACTCCAGTTTTTGTTTTGTTTTGATTTTTTGAGATGGAGTCTTGCTCTGTTGCCCAGGCTAGAGTGCAGTGGCCTGATCTCCACTCACTGCAACCTCTGCCTCCCAGGTTCAAGCATTTCTCCTGCTTCAGCCTCCCGAGTAGCTGGGATTATAGGTGCCTGCCATCACGTTAGACTAATTTTTGTACTTTTAGTAGAGAAAGAGTTTCTCCAGTTTGGCCATGCTGATCTCGAACTCCTGACCTCAGTTGATCTGCTTACCTCAGCCTCCAAAAGTGCTGGGATTACAAGTGTGAGCCACTGCATGTGGCTATTTTATTCCAGTTGAATAGATTCTGTTGATAATACTGTAGTTATCGATAATTGTTGATAATTAATGTAGTTATTATTAATCAATAGGTTGACTTTTTGATTTTCTGTGTGATTAACTGTATTTAATCTCAGAAACTGTATAGTGGGAGTTATGTCTGGACGTTTTATTTCATCATAGTCAGAAGCAAAATTCTAGTTTATAAATTCTCATTGGTACATTAATTTAAAAAAGAATTATCTTGCCATTTTTCTCTTAAACTCACTGATAATTATTAGGTAGTTCAGTAGTTTAGTAAATTTGCATTGATGTTAATAATGCAAATTATTGACTTCAAATCCATGTTTCACTTTTCTAAATATATTTGCACAAAAGTAGATATTATCTGCACATAAACACCGTTAATGAAATATAAAGCAAACACTTTCCGTGAATTATTTGACATTTAATACTCTTTTCTATACTTGCTTGATAACCGTGAGAAGCATTTAACTCTGATTCTTGACATTTAATACAAAGTACATCATCTGTAACTGGAAATAATAGATATATATTTAACTTTTAATATGTTGTTTCAGATGATACACTTATTTTAAGAACCAAAGAACATTTGTTTTATTTTGTTTTGTATGTTATTTTAATGAAGAAACTAGAAAAATCTCTATTTGTGATATGGAAGAATTTTTTAAAGTGTGAAATCTGGAATTAGATTGCTTGACTTTGAACCCCTACTCTACCATTTAATAGCTCTGTGATTCAGAAATGATTAAATTTTCTGTAACTTGTCTGCATAATGAGATTAATAACAATATCTGTTTCATAGAATTGTTGTAAAGAATAAATTATATATGTATATAAAATATTTAAAATGGTACATCCAACAAGGTATGAAATTAATATTAATATTATTATTACTTTATTATTATTACAAGCGAAAATATAAAGGAGAAACAGCACAGGATTAAGGAGTCAATATAGAAAACATGTAAAAGTAACTTAAGTATAATTAAATCTATATTTATAATACAAATAAAGTAATTGATGAGAAATTGTAACAATTCTGTTAATAAACCACGTTTTCAATCAGTTGAAATAAGACAAAGGTGTCACCAAGTTAAAGAACGAAACATCAGTTCTATCACTCTACAGAAGCTAGTCGGTGTATATTTATTATGACAGTCCAAACAAGTGAGGGGACTTCTGTGCCCATATAGACCTTATAAAAGTCTATCCAGTGTTGTAGATCTGGGTTAATGCCTCACACTTATCCAGACAGAGAAGGAAAGAGAGACATCAAGTGCTCAGAGTTTAGTAATATTGATTGGTAAATTAGCAACACACTTAAGAAAATGTAACCCATGCGAACTCTCCAGGAAAATGTAAAGAATGGTGGGGGAAACGTCGTAAGTTTTCAGGAAAAGATATTCTCATAAAAAGTGTGGTAAAATATGGAAATTTTCCCACTTACAAAACACATAATGTGCTATTAATAGTCACTAGTTCTGGTTTCCATCTGGAATGGTTTTTGTTGTTGTTATTTTTGTTATTTTTACATGTCGCCTCTTGTATTTTATTCTTATGTGATTATGCATTTTAAAAATTATATTCATTACATTACAATTTGAGTTAGGTGGAAATAACTCAATGTGTTTAATCTGCCACCTTTAAGTGGAAGTCTTATGCATATTTACTATTCTGATATATATAAAAAGTCCAGGCTGTGTGCAGTGGCTCACGCCTGTAATCCTAGCAGTTTGGGAGGCCAAGGCAGGCAGATCACAAGGTCGAGGAGATCAAGACCAGCTTGGCCAACACGGTGAAAACCGGCCTCTACTAAAAATACAAAAATAAAATAAAATAAAATAATTAGCTGGACATGGTGGCATGCATCTGTAGTCCCAGCTACTCGGGAGGCTGAGGCAGGAGAACTGCTTGAACCGAGGAAGTGGAGGCTACAGTGAGCTGAGATCATGCCACTGCACTCCAGCCTGGACAACAGAGTGGGATTCCATCTGGGAGAAAAAAAAAAAAAAAAGTTCAGGCTAAGCCTTCAATTAAGAACATTTTTATAATGTAGAAAATAACAATTTTATGGAATTTAAAAAATCGCTGTGGCCGGGCGCGGTGGCTCACGCTTGTAATCCCAGCACTTTGGGAGGCCGAGGCGGGTGGATCATGAGGTCAGGAGATGGAGACCATCCTGGCTAACACGGTGAAACCCCGTCTTTACTAAAAATACAAAAAAAAATTAGCCGAGTGTGGTGGCGGACGCCTGTCGTCCCAGCTACTCAGGAGGCTGAGGCAGGAGAATGGCATGAACCCGGGATGCGGAGCTTGCAGTGAGCCGAGATAGCGCCACTGCACTCCAGCCTGGGTGACAGAGAGAGTCTCTGTCTCAAAAAAAAAAAAAAAAAATAGTCTCTTTTTAAAGTCACATAGCCCAATCAAAATAGAATACATTGTTCTTCACTGCTCGATACTTTGGCTACACATCCTTATCCTATTTAATTTGCCTAACAAGGTTAAAAGTTACTGTTCAGAAGACTTCATGGCTGACATTAGTTCATAATGGTGAGGTAGTAGAATATGTAATTTGTTTTGCATAGGCCAAGCATTGTTGTAAGTAATGAAGAATTATGTTAACAGTAAAGTCAGCAAAACTGACACTGCAGTCAAAGAGTGAAGGAATTTGTTTATGTACTATCAAACCATCATTTTGATAAAGTATATTTTCCTAGCAGAGTCATTTAAGTGCCATAGTAAAACAGGACATTGAAGCAGCCATCATATACCTAGTTTTTACTGAATTATGTTTACTCAAAATTGAGGTATCTAATAAAAGTAATCCAATACAGTGTACAATATTTTGTGAGCAATAATCAGGTTTTAAAAACTAGAAAAAAACAAATTTATTTAATATTGGACTATAAATTAAAAATGGTAGTACAGACATTTTACAGTGTATTTACAATGTTTAATGCAACAAATTGTACCACTTTACTTATAAATCTTTATTTAATGAGATTTAGTAATAAATTTCCATTTGCTACAAAAGCTTGCAAATATATATCACAAATATGCTCCTTGTTTTTCTAATTTCTAAGATAAGGCATTTGAACTAGATAATACTTATTAATAAACAAATACATCAGAATTCATGAGTAATTGAATACAATTATAAAATGAACACAAATGGTACCAAAAAACTTGATTGTCAAGAATATTTTCTTCTTATTTAAATTTTCAACGGTGTTGTTATGGGCCAAAGTGAGTCACCACTTTTCTGGCTCCTGTTAGGCTTTATGCAAAAGTACAATGTTTTTATCCGACTTGCTGTTACTTTTCTCATTAAGAGAAAAGCAATGAAACACATGTAATAGAAATAGTATAAAGTAAAGATGAAAGTGATAATTCAGTATACGTATAAGTATATAAGATTAAAGCCTTTTAAAGGCTTTAAATAACTTTGATAAAGATATTCAAAGTTACGACTGAAAGCCAAACTTTATTTTTAAGGGCAATAAATTATGAAACAACATATGGTGAAACTGAACATTAATCTAAGTGCAAATTCTAAATATTAATGTAGAAATTCTGGTAGTAAAAAATATAGTCGCTGAAGGAAAATTAAAACTCAAAAAACAAGAAGTCAATTAATGAAAGGGATGATATTATAGTGTTTATAAATGCTTTGATAAGAAAATAAAGTACTTTAAAATATCAAGGGTATGATACACACAAAATTGTGAAGAGGAGACCACTCTGGAAAGTGCAGTGAGAATATGAATTATGCTAGAGCAGACATCTGGATGTAATAGAGTGGTAGTAGTGTGGTTCCTGAGAGTAATGGTAAATTGTTAACTTTCTAAATATGCTTCACAATTAATTTATATAAAAATATTCCAAAGTTAAGAAAGCAGTATAACAATAACTCCTAGATAAGTTTTATTCACAAATTATTTTATAGTTATTTATTAACCAATAGATTAAGCTTATAAAAGTCTACTAGGTTAGTTCTCCATAACTTCTGAATTAAAACAATGGAAAAAAGAAGTGGGGAAATTATGGGAAATTATAAAGAAAACATTAAAGGCAAATGAAAAGAGTGGAAAGACACTAATGCAAAAACAGAAGAATAATTTATGATAAAGGACGCATTAATCAGTAGAGACATGGGAGACACTGAATTACAACCTTTCAAAAAATTAGATTCCTAATAAACAAGGAACACAATTATACATTAAAGTGAATTAAATTGTTAAAAATAAAAATCTTCACTTTAAGCTTTTACAAGTTATAAGATAATATAATTATGATCTATGTAGAGGAAAGAATGACTAGAAAAATCAGAAAAGTTTTCAAAATTATATAAAGGACAATTAATAAATAAATATGGCTATATGATAATTTAAAATATTTTGTGAAAAATTACAGAAAAAATACTTTAGTTTATAAAGACTACAAAAATATTTTCAATGTATGTGACCAAAAATATTAGTTCCAAAGATATATATTAAATATATACACATAAATTTAAAGAAATCAATAACCCAACTGAAAAAAATTTTTGAGCTATCGGAAAGTCCACAGAAGAGAGAAGCTCTATAGTCAGAAAACAAAGGATAATCAATCTCAATGATAATCAGGAAAGTTTAAATTAAAAGCATTACATGATACCATTACATACCTACAATACTGACTTTAAATAAAAGCCTGACAATACAAATTTCTAATGAAATGTAAAGCAAAGGAGACTCCCATACACTGTCGGCATATAAATAGAAACATGTTATAATAATTTTGAATTATACTTAGGCAATACCTAGTAAGGTTGAAGATTCCTTTGATAATGTCCCAAACTTTATACTCCCAGACGGTATACCTTATAATTACTCTTATACAAAGAGATACATATAACAATGTTCTTAAAAGCAACTTACAGGAAAAAACAACTTAAATGCACATCAGCATTAAAATGCATATCTAACTGAATATGCATTAAATAGAACATTATAGAGAGCTTACATTGGCCTTTTGTTTCTCTCAGCTGCTGAGGATCAGTCATCACTTTCTTTTTCTTCCAAAATGATGTTGACAGCTGGTCTATATATCCATAGGGCAATATCAAAACAGATGCATATTGGTGTGGACTAACCAGCTGCCCCTGGGCACTCACTTATCTTCTATTCTCTCAATATCCCCATGAATTAAGTACCTCTCCAATCATTAATAATGGAGTTTCCCTGTAGGTAATGGAACATAGAAGTAAATAGCAATACTTTTGTGGGCTCTCTTTAAATAATAGGAATTTTTTTTCAATTGACCTTTCATTTTTACATAAACTAGAAATGACACAAGCAAAGGACTTGCCTGCAAATGTTTCTCTCTCTACACTTTCAGGCAACAGTGCTGATATTTCTAGAGGTGGCATGACATTAAATACTATGACTATTTAAAAAACTTTTTTTAAAAACAATTATCTAATACATGAATATAAAAATGCTCCAACTTTTTGAAGCATGTATATACCTAAGATGATAAAGAACCGTATTGGATATATCAAACAAGTGTAAAAAGTAAGTAAATAAGAGAAAAATAAAATTTTGAAAAACTAATTTAAATAAAGATAAAAGATAAATTTCTTACTTGAAAGACCAAGCAGAAGTATTCTAACAGAGGAAGCAAAAAGTGATACATAGAGAAAGATAGGAAAAATAAAGAAAATATTGATAAGGAATATACTTAATATATTAGTAGATATTAAAAATTGTGGCTGTAGGAGCTCTGGAAGGAAAGTCTTGATAGATAAATAAAAATATTTACCCAGTATTAGGGAAAGATTTTAAAAACTACATTGAAAATATGCATAGAGTGCCAAAATGCAAACACAAAAGAAAAACGGACAAATAAATAAAAAGCAAACAAAATACAGATTAAAATTTGAGCAAACAAAAAATACGCTGTAAATGCTGGTTTCTAAAAAGAGAGAGGAGATTATCTACAAAGAAACATAAATCACACTGTCATCAGTTTTATGTAAAAATATTTGATATGTGGATACAATACTTCAATGTATTTAACAAAAATAACTTTGGACTAGAATTCAACAAAGTAGATTGGATTGTCTTCAAATATGCTGGATTATATGATATTCTCAGACACTGTCTTCCTCAGGAGGGGTACCACATAAGTTTTCACATTTACATATTTTGGGGGGGAATAATGAAAGGAACAGCTACACAAATACACTAATTGTATAAAATACATAAGATTAGGAAAATGCAAATCAAAACCACAATGAAATTCCATCTCACACCACTTAGAATGGCTATTAATAAAAAGTCAAAAAATAACAGATGTTGGCAAGGCTGAGGAGAAAAAGATACACTTTTACACTGCTGGTAGGAGTGTAAATTAGTTCAGCCATGTGGAAAGCAGTGTGCCAATTCCTCAAATAACTTACAACAGAATTACCATTGGAGTCAGCAATCCCATTTTGGGATATATAATCAAAGGAATACAACATTCTATTATAGAGACACATGCACACATGCGTTCATTGCAGCACTATTCACAACAACAAAAGCATGAAATCAACTGAAATTCCCATCAATGGTAGACTGGATAAATAAAACATGGTACATATACACCATAGAATACTATGCAGCCATAACAAGAATGAGATTATGTTCTTTGCAGCAACATAGATAGAGCTGGAGGCCATTACCCTTAGCAAACTAACCCAAGAACAGAAAACCAAATACTGCATGTTGTCACTTGTAAGAGGGAGCTAAACAACAAGAGCACATGGATACTAGAAGGAGAACAAGACACACTGGGGGCTACTTGAGGTTGAAGGGTGGGAGAAGGGAGAGAGTGACAGAAAAATACATAACAGATCCTATGGTTATTACCTGGGTAATGAAATTATCTGTATACCAAACCCCTGTGACATGCAATTTACCTATATAACATCCTGCGCATGTACTTCTGAACCTAAAATAAAAGCAAAAAAAGAGATTAAATATATGAGAAGTAAATGTGTACTTAACATTTTGTTTTCTTGAAAAATTAATCAAGAAAGAGACGAAATAGAAAGCATATAACAGTCATAGCCCTCTAAAGATAGCAATTTGGAATTGGTTTACTGATTTGGTTAGATTATGAGAGTAATGGTTTTAATTTTCATAGAGCTAGGATACTAGAAGTAATTGGATGGAAAACAATGGTAAAATTAAGTATGTATTGATAATACATAGTTAGCAAGCTAATAGCTGGTGTAACATATTTTGTCAAAATTATAGACTACAATGATGATAGAGCCAGATGATTATTCCTTACTAACCTGAAGATATCAAAGTGAAGAAAATTAAAAATTCAGTATGAGCCAAAAAACCACAGGACTTCTATGAATTCTGTAAGAAAAATATCTTATTTTTTGGAAATGCAGAAAATATATATCTGGAATTAAGAAATAAAGTTTGATCATAAAGCAGGTGGTAAAATTATAATGTAACTTGAAATCTACTATTGTATTAAATGTGTAATGTTGATTGTAAAATAGTAGAATCTGAGAGTTAGAGTAATGACCAGTGTCACACGATCCTTAGGGTGTTGCTTTTCAAACCAGAAACCTCTGTGGTCAGTGGCACCTTTGCTGGAGTTTTGCTTAGGCCCATTGGCCTCATTGCACTCAGCCCAGCAGGCTGTGCTTGGCTCACACTACCAGCCCAAATCCCATACCTGCCAAGGGTGAGCGTGGCACAAAATGGTGAGGAGTGTGTGAGCGAGCATGGGGTCTGGCCACAGTGCACTGCCAGGTGTACTGGCTGTGGTAGGGAAGGCAGCTCCAGGCATTGGTACAGGTGCCAGCTCCATAAGAAGCTGCAGCTGGATGAGGAGTACTGAAAGCGACTCCCACTGTGGGCACTGGGGAACATTGTGGAGCCCAGAAGCTTGGAGATGCCAGGAACTGCAGAGCCCCAAAGTGAGTGTCACAGCCCCGGCTTGGAGAGCCCCTAGGTATGGGCTCCTGGAAGGGCCACTGCCCTTCTCTACTTCTCATCACCCACAACATGGCAACTGGGGAGTGTGTTTCAGCCTTGTTTGTGTTATAGCTTTTGCAGTTTCACCATTCATGTGGTCCCAAGTTCTTGTCCCACATCCAGGAAGAGTGATGTATGTGGACAACTGGAGGATGAGTGGGGCAGAGGAGCTGCATTGAGTGACAAAACAACTCTTAGGAGACCAGAAATGGGTAACTCCTTTCCACAGGCAGGTTGTCCTGATGAGTTTAGGAGACCTGAAGTGGATAACTCCTTCCTGCAGCTGGTAGTCCTGATGTCTGTGTGAGTCTGGCTGACCCTGGGGTTTTTATGGGCTCAGAAGGAAGTGCATGCTAATTGGTCCACAGGTGGCCATGGGCAGGCCCAGGAAAAGCACCACAGGTTCTCTCTCTGGGCCACAGGCTCCATCTGGAACTGGCATCCTGGCCCCCTAGCTTCAGGCCGTCCCTGGCTTGAAGGTGAGATTTCACCAGGTTCTTGCCCCTTTCTGCCCAGGAGCCTGTCTGCCTCCCACCATCAACATGCTGTTGATGGTACCCAGGCTATTTGTGCCAAGTGGTGACTGCAGGCTTGTGCCAAACCAGCCTCAGTTCCCCTCAGACTCCTTCCCACACTCATTGGTGCCCGAAGTGCAGAAGGGGCTGAGGTGCTAGGGAGCTTGTGTGTCAGTACCTCGAGTGTGCACACACCTGGCTAGGTAGCAATAGCACCTGGGCTGGGCCGCAACTTTGCTCCACACTAGAGCAGGGAGAAGCCAGACAGAGGAAGCAGGCAATTCCAAGCCTGGAGGGGCAGGAGCTTCCCAGGCCCCTGAGAATACAGGGATGCCTGGATCCAGAGCCATAGTTGGGTGCCTACAGCTGCCCCCAGGAGCATGGGGCCCCCCACCCTGCCAACTCAGTCGGAGAAAGGGGTCCTGCCTGTTCCAGGCTCCCACTGGCATTGCACAACTTGTGACCCCAGCTGCGCCTCTCCTACTGCAGCCAGTATCTTTGCAGCAGACACTCCAGACAGTCCACAGCTGTCATCACTGGTAGGTTACACTTAATCTGTGAACATTCCATGAGCTTTTCTTACACATCATTTCCTTCCTTTGGGGAAATGAGATGACCCTTGCTTGAAAAGTCTGTGGTGAATTCATTTTGGCAGTTCTTTGCAAGAGAATGTTGAGGCAGTATTTTGCAAGGGAATGTCAATTGTATTAGGAAACGCTGTCATTATGCTTAGGGCTAGAACAAAATTCCAGTGGAATGCAAAATATTTAATAGAAAGCTTAACCCAGAAAAAGATACTATATATACTGTAAGAATGTTAGCATTTTGTAAATCAAGCCTATAAATGAGATGCACTATTTGAACACATGACTTTACTCCAAATGTACGATAGTTCTAGGCATCAGTATTTCTAAATCTGAAGAACTTGAGAAGTGCTGAGGGAGAAACTGAGTCTGTACAAGGAGACAGGATTGTAGGCTCTGTAAAATTCATTGTGCCATAAGTTGTCTTGACTCTATTTCTATTCTCTCTGAGTACTCGGAAAACAACATGTTGTCTCCAGTGCAAAGAAAACTATGCTTTTGTCTGGAAGTGTGTGTGTGAGAGAGAGAGTATGCGTGTGAGGGTGTGTGTGTGTGTTTAATCTGATAAGATTGCATATACTGCAGAGAAATAGAAATGCATCTGTCCTTTTTCCTCTACCTACGTGTCTCCATGTCTGAACCCCAAGATTGTCTCCTTTCCTATCTCTACTCAATAAAGGAGAGAAGGTTGTATGCTTGTGGTGTGTGTGTGTGTGTGTGTGTGTGTGTATGTGTGTAGGAGTTTAAAATCACATCACAATTTTAGCAGCTTCCATTCTTCCTATCTATGCCAACTACTTCAGACCTTAACCAATTCTTAAATTTCTTATAAATATTCCCCACACCAGAACTCCCATATATATGTTTCCTTTTAACCATTTCATATAGAGAACTTTTGCTCATGAAAAATATAAAAACTATACCATTTTCTACAATGTTTTTTTTCTTGTATTGTTCTAGTTTCAGTTCTATTTTTTGTTAGGTCTCAATAACAATCTGACATTACCTTTCTAATCCTTCTATTACAGTTTTATAGGTGCAATCCCTTCCCTCAACCTCCCTTTGCTCTGGTACCTTAAACAATTTGACTCACCTGTGGGTTAAAAAAATATTTATTTCTGGATAGTTATAAGATCTAAATAATTCGCACCTGTTACATTTACTATATGCTTTTCTACCTTATAGAGATATGAATAAAAAATAATTAAAAGAATAACCAAGTCATCTACATTTAATCTAAACAAAAAAATCAATTAAGGGCTGTGACTTAATCCTTTTAATTTTTCATTAATATTCCATAATTTAGGAGAAAGAGGAAAAAATATTTTATTATTCTTTCACAAAATGAATCTCAACAGAGAAGTAGCATAGTAAGCTTTGATGTTTTAGGGTCATATCATGTACAGGTAGGGAGAAAGTTTTAAATGTTGAAAATGTGTTCCATCTATCATTGAAACATTTGATATACAGTGACCTAACTATATTTTATTGACTATTATTAATATGTAACCATTAAATATGTTAGAAGATGAAATTTTAAAATGCTTACTTGCTTTTAAATCTCCAATCTTTTAAAAGTAATGGAAATTATGTCCAATATTTATTGGAGACTTAATTTCTACATATTTCATTAACCTAGTCCTATTTCCTTTAACTCTACAGTATTTCTTATCATGGTGATTTTAAATAGTATATAAAGTTATTGTTTTCTGGGTGTGAAAGCAAGTAAACATATAGATCACATTAATTTTTTAATTAAAAAGAAAGATAAAAAGCACATCTGGTAGGCAATAGTAGCCAAAAGCAAGAAACTAGAGCATGATATAATAAGCAGTAAAATCCCACCTGCTTATGATTTCTGATTCTTTCTCTCTCAGTAGTGGCATAGCAAATTAAAGAGTTTGAAAAAGCATTATTTTTTTGTATGCTAGGTTAGCTGTATCACCCTGGTGTATGTCAAATATATTCATTAAAAATTCTATTTAAATAATTTATTTAAATAATTTTCTAGATACATAAAAGTTCATTAAATGCCTTGTAAGTGGTAATATGTAAATACCTGAAATCTGTTAGAATTTTTTAAAATAATATATTATTAGCATACTTAAAAAATCATTAAATATTTATGAGTAATTTTATTATGATATTAAATTATTTTTTAAATAATATCACAGGTGAATATAAAGCATTTGGTGATATTAAAGTCCGGGGAACATTTCCTCAGTGTCTTAAAAACTGCTAATGTGAGCCATGATTTTTACTGAGCATAAATATATTGTCCAGTTTCATATGAAGTTTATATCTATAACAACTATCTCTGGACACGTGAATCATGAAAGGTAAAAACAGTAGAACATATGGTGGCTTCTGCATATTTTCTCCAGAGAGCTGTTTCTAAAGTTTTTCAGAATTTGTCTTAAATTTGACAGAATTTACTCATCTAGTTTTCCTAAAGAAGAGAAAATATCACTTTTTTAAAAAAGAGATAGGAGAGGAAAACAACAAAGGTAAATTTTATTATATACAATTTAGGAATATCAACGTATGTTTGTATAGCACTTTATAGTTTACCAAGAAATGTACATACATTATCTCAATCTTTGATAAAACCATAGGATGAGGCAGAATTCAGTTTATTTTAAAGATTAGTAAACATAATTTGGGCACTAGGCGTTGCCTTAGGTTTAGGTTACATGAAGATTGACCCCCTAACATGGTATGAAGAAGTCACAATACTCTTCATTGAGTTCACAGTGTCTCAGATATTCAAGATGAGAAAAAAAAGATCTTATTTTAATAAGCTACATAGATGTATAATACTTTTAACAATAGTCATTGGGGTCTTCTTACGTTCCTGACAGTAACCTAAGCCTATTATCACTATTTCAGTCATCAGAATGCATTAGGAGGTAGATTCTATTGTCATCCCGATACACAGTTGGAAATAAAGGAATTAAATTATTTGCTAATGGTAATCTAATATAGTGCAAGGGTTAGGTCCAAAACGACAATCCGACAAAAGAGTTTCAGAGTCCATGGTAAAAGATTCTTGGTTTGTGTTGAAATTGCTGTTGTGCTGGGAAATGTGGAAGGTAAATGTAAGAATTATGAGTGAAGCATAAACTGATTTTTAAAGTATATCCAGTGATTCCATACTCATGAAAAGAGGAAGGATATTGCCAAACAAAAGAAAAGCAATTCCTGTAAATAAAAGCTCGTGAATAAATATGATGTATTTGGAGTTTATTTATTCTGGATGTTGGTAAAGTAAATTACATCAACAGTATGTAGTGTGGTGAAAATGAGAATGTTACAAGTTAGAGTGAGAGTTATACATACAAGTTATACATACATACAAGTTAGAGTAAACCAACTTGTATGAATGAAAAATGAGGACAACACAGTTTGTTTACAAGCGGTATAAAACAGAACTTGGTGACTAATATGAGAAAGGTGAAATATCTTGAAGTTTTTGATTTTTTAATTGTCAACATTTATCTAATTATAAAAGTGACACAGAAAATATTTTCATTTAATATTAATGTGCTTATTTATTGACTGTTGAAATACTCATAATATTTTAATATACAATAAGATACAGATATGCTAGTTTTGACATATTAAACAGGTGTTTAGTATAAATTTGAAGTATGTCTGATGTGAACAGGGCTTCAAATGTCCTTTATAGCTATAAGAAACAATCTAGACTTCCTTTTGCCCTGTGCCTCATGTCTAGAAACAGACAATTTCTCAAAGATGTGAATCAAAAGGCATGTTAATGATTTTGGTAGCAAGCAATGTAACTGTGACTGAGCTCTCCTCAGACAGATCTGAGATGTTGCAGGAAATCCCTAGCTATTATTCTGAAGATAATATCAATAAATAAGTCATGTGTAAGTGGATAGATCTGGGATAATTGTTAACCATTCCTACATGTGACCCAGTTATATAGTATGACCCAGGACACTGTATTTTCAGTGATTTATTTTCACTTGGAAAGCTTTCTCACCCTGAAGTTGTTTACTATTATTTCTTCGTATTAGTGTTGAAAACAAAATTAGATAGGGCAAAATTGACTTTAAGACGAAAAAGTATTAAATGTGAGGTAGTCACTATTTAATAACAAAATGTTTACCAGGATGATAAATTAGTTTCTCCACTTAATAACATAAGGTAAAATTACATAAATTGTTTTTATAACAATTATTAGTATCACCATCATCTAATTCCAGATATCAAGCCTGTAATGAACCACTGATAAATAAGACAGTGATGCATGAAGACAAGAATAGAAAAAATGACCAATGAAATAAAATAACAGTAAAACTGGACAGACACCCATTATATGGGTACCCTATATACAACAAATCGGACAATGCAATAAAGTGAGAAGAAAAAAAGTGTTATTTTTAAAGAAATGCTACTGGTTCATTTAAATAAACATATGGAAAAAATATATTGTGATCCATACCTCACAACAAACACAAAAATGTATTCCAGGTAGGTTACAGATCTAAGTGTGAAAGAACAAACACATCTTTTAGAAGATAAAAAACATAGGAAAATATCTTCTAAATATTAAAGTAGGAATTATTTTTTAATCCAGTTTGAAAAGCAATGACCATACAGGAATACATAGAAAATTGGACTATATTCATGATAAGGACTTCTGCTCATTAAAGACATTTTGTAAGAGTAAATACCCAAGTCAAAGTTTGAATAAGGTTAATTAAAAGTATATATAATATATAATATATATTACTAATGTCCCAAAATATAAAGATTCCTAACATATTAATAGGAAAAGGCAAATAACCCAACCAAAAGTAGCAGAACAAAGGAATGACAATAAACCTATATGTCTAACATCATTACTCATTAGGAAATATGTATATTAAAACCAAATTGAGAGTCATTACATGCACAATACAATGGCTAAAATTTAAAAACACAGAAAATATCAAAAGGTAGTTAATGTGTTAAGCAACTCGAATGCTCAACTTCTGTTTGGAGTGTAAATTGGTAGAACCTATGCACCCCTATAACATAACAATTTCCTAGAAAAATTGTGTGCACATGCCTTCAGGTGCATTATTTGTAACAGTTAATGGCTGGAAACTATCCAAACATCTCTCTTAAGAGTAGAATAGAGGAACCAGTTATATATTTTTTAAATAATAGAATACTATAAATCAATAAGACTGTACACACTAAAATGCATGCAAAAATATAGATAAAACTCAATAGCATACTACTGAGTAAAACAAGACACACACACATATTATTTATGATCCTGTTTAAAGTTCAAGCATAGGCAAAATAAATTTATGTGGGTAGAATTCAGGATAGCAGTTTTCCTTGAAAGGTACTCACTTGCAGGTGAGAGTAATGATCTTTTAGAATGTGGTAATATTTGATTCTTCATCTGAATGCTGTTGGATGCATGGATAGGTTCCGTTGGTGAAACTTCAGCATGGTGTGATTACACTCGAGTGTGCTCTTTTTGAATTAATGAGTCTCAGAAAATATTGAAAGGAGTTATTTTATTATCGTAAAATAACTTGGTAGAATTTCTTCTTGTAATGATTATTTTCTCAAAAAATCACATTATCCTTTTCGTAATTTGTCCTTTTTTATTCATGTTCATAAAATCGAGATGTTAAATGCTTGCTTTAATGAAGACACATCAACATTAATTCAGTTAATCAAAAATGAGAGTTCTAGTATATCGCCCTTATAGAGAGGTTACCGAGACTTCAGTTGGTTAATTTATCAATAATAATACACAGTTTATGCTTACAACCAATATGTCTTTTGATTTCAGTTAACGAAAACAAAGTAACAAATGACAAAATCTATCATTGGGGCATATGTAGAAAAACTAAAAATTATACTTTTATCTAATAACAAACTTTTACTTGAATTGATGATTTAATCTTATTTATCACATACACTTGCCTCTGTGAAAAGATGATGTGTAGCCCACGCTATCTTTTAGTGATGTAATATTTATTCTGGGCTTTGTAATTAAAAATATCCCGTCACTTTGGGAGGCCAAGGCAGGCGGATCACTAGAGGTCAGCAGTTCAAGACCAACCTGGCCAACATGATGAAACCCCGTCCCTACCAAAAATATAAAAAATTAGCCGGGTGTGATGGTGTGCACCTGTAATCCCAGCTACTTGGGAGCCTGAGGCAGGAGAATCACTTGAACCCAAGAGGAGGAAGTTGCAGTGAGCTGAGATTGTGCCACTGCACTCCAGCCTGGGAGACAGAGTGCACTCTATCTCAAAAAAAAAAAAAAAAAAAAAAAAATCAAAGAAATATAATTTCGACCTTCGACCTTTATAGTGCTTACAATATAATTGTAAAAGAAGCAGTGAAAAAGTAAGCAGGGAATAGTATATATATGATTTTAATGGCAAATTATAGTTGCAAAGAACAGTGTAAGCAGTCAAAATTACAAAAAAAAAGTAGAAGACATACTTGCATTGAAGCTAGAATGATACGTATGTTTTAAATAAATACAGAGGTTAGCATGTATTTTTTATAAGGTCAAATAGGAAATTATTTTAGGTCATACAACTTCTACCACAACTACTAAAATACACAGTTGTAGCACAAAGGGAGCCATGGACAATATATAAACAGTCATGCAAGACTGTGTTCCAATAAAACTTTATATTAAACAAATGGCAGGCAAGTTTTAGAATGCAGGTCTTAGTTTGCAAACTCCTGAAATAGAATATTATGAAACATAGATTCTAACTTTTTCCATTCTGATATTAAAGTCCTATTTTTATTAAAAATTTCTTCAACCCCAAACTGTTTTGAATCTATAAATGTATTCATTTTAACAAAAGTAATTTCGTTCCATAGCAATTTTCCAATTTAGAGAATTAAGCTGATACATCACGATTCATAGCTGGCTTAATATCCTTAGCACGTCTTCTCTTCAAGCTAGTCAGGAAAATAAAACAAAAATCAGTTTTGTGCCATTTTTATATGCCATTTATATTGACTAAATGGATAATAACTACATACAAAAATATGTTGGCAGAAAATCTAAGATGGATTTAAAAATGAATACTCTTGTGTATTTTGCTTGACATGAAGTTCCCCTTAAACAAATTCAAATCTGTTTTTGGCTTGTTGTTGTGGTTTTCATATCACTAGTGAATTTGAATATAGGCTTATCTCCCTTCTATTTTCTTAGCGTGGTTTATTTCCCCTTTCCTTCGCTACACTTCCTTTTCCTTCTTGTTCTCTTCTCCTTCCACCTTCTCTTCTTCCAACATTATTGGAATTAACCACATGTGATCTTTAACAGTTTTTGTCATATGACAAAGCCCCGAAATATTTCTTCCATGCCACTTGATATAAATTAACAAATGAAAATTCTATCTATGTATCAACAGAAAGTGTATGTAAGGATGGATAGTAAAGTGGGAATTTTGTAAGGATTTACACCAAATCCAAACCACTATTTCTAGAAGAAAGACATAAGCAGTTTATTTTTTTTCATTACTTCTGTTCATACTTAAGATATATTGCAATCATCTTCCATACCCTTGAATAAGGGTGAATCTGTATTTCTATTTGAAAATGGCCACATTCCTAGCTGAGGAGCATTTTTCAACATATAAAATGTTCAGTTTTTGCTTCAGAAGAGTTATTAATTATAAAGTTGCCTAATATTAATGAAGACAAACATATTGATAACAAAAGGATACATTTATCCAATCATCAAGCTATTAAAAAGACCACAGGCATAATCTCTAAATAAAACAAAAGTAAATCACTTTTTGAAATTTAATTTGTCAAACAAGATCTCCTAAGCATCTTTGAGCTCATATAAATTATAACTACTTTGGAGTACACTTGGCACTTCAGAAATAGTAAATATTTATTAGTAATTTATTTTCCCTTACCTGCAAGGGAAATAAAGATAATTCAAATCCTGAAAACTTGTCAGATTAAATAATATATAAATAAAACATTTTGAAAAAGTGCTAAACTATGAAGAATATTGTAAAATTACATAAACCTTTAGTTATATTTAAGAGTTGATAAATGACTTCTACAGCAACTTTTAAAATAAGCTGTTATATTTCCAATTTTTAAGCTGTGGATAAAAGGGTTTATTTTATTTTATTAATATCTATCAATTTGATATTTCCTATTTGCCTTACAATATTCATAATACAAATAGACAACATGATACGTAGGTATTTGTTATCAGGAATTAGAAGATATCAGGAAAGAACCTCTCTGTGGGCCAATGCTTTTTTTGCCAACATACTTTTTTCAGAACAGAAAGTGAGACTGATCCAGGAAGACAAATGCCAGTAATGAAGAAGCTGGGAGTAGAATTGGATCAAGGCAAAATAAAGTATGACATACCCAGAAAGAAAAAGATGAGGCATTCATGCAATTGATCACAGCACATACCAAGCAGGGCCGACTGCTCAATAATCAAATCCCACTGAGAAGTAGAAAATTTTCTTGCAAGATGCCAAACATCAATTACAAAAACATGTATAAACAGAGATAAGACTTTTAATGTGTCCAATATATGGCTTTTGCAAAAAGGGATTCGATCACTGATTTTAAAAAATTGAAACAACAAACAAAAACCTCCCAAAACTGTGTCTGCATTAATTAATAACACTCATTCCCAGATACTGCTTTTTTATGTGTCTTCACACATACACTGCATTATTAAGACCTCACATTAGTGAACTGGTCATTTTGCTCAGTACTATAATCATCATCATCTAGAATTGCTTATAGTATTAGTCAATACATAAAAGCATAATTTTTAAGACTTTGATAAATATAATGCAGAAATTGTTCACAATTTTTTCAACAAAAAAATTTGTGTATTTTGTATTCCTTTTGTGAAAACACCTTGCCCATACCAGCCTGGGTAGCAAAGTGACATTACAATTAGTGGTAAAGAAATTTGGATATCACTTTGTTACACCTGATGAAATTAAAGTTTATTGCTGTCAGTCATGCAAGTTAGGTATTAGTATATATTCTTTAAAACAGAAGAAACAAAGTCAGAGTCTGATCACAAGTTTATAAATTTTTATACTTGGGATTAGATTTCAAAAATTTTTAATGGGCAAAAATGTTCTTTATACTAAACTCAACAACATTATATATTATTCTTTGGCCAAATATAATTTTCTCTTTGTGCTTTTGCACAGAAATTCATCCTTTCACACATGCAAACTCTTTCTTGGCCTTTTTGCTTCATAGTTATGCATTGGAACCCTGATACTTCCAACTCTTCCACTAACACAGAAACAAGTTTTTCTTGTAATCAAATTATCTTTATTATGATTGTTTCTACATTTTTGTATGTGCCCCAATCAGTGACATTCTGAGTTGTTCACAGTTATAGAAAATAGCAACTTTAGGTTGAAAAAACTGATTGAAACTTGAGAGTGAAGGAATGTCATGAACTGATTTCTAGTTACAGTAAATTATGTTTACACATACACACATAAGTTTATTGTAGAACTGTTCACAATAGCAAAGACTTGGAACCAATGCAAATGCCCATCAATGATAGACTGATTAAAGAAAATGTGGCACATATACAACATGAAATACTACGCAGCCATAAAAAGGATGAGTTCATGTCTTTTGCAGGGACATGGATGAAGCTGGAAACTATCATTCTCAGCAAACTAACACAGGAACAGAAAACCAAACACCACATGTTCTCACTCATAAGTGGGAGTTGAACAATGAGAACACATGGACACAGGGAGGGGAACGTCACACACCAGGGCCTGTTAGGAGAAGTATAACATTAGGAGATGCTAATATAGATGACGGGTTGATGGGTGCAGCACACCACCATGACACGTGTATACCTATGTAACAAACCTGCACGTTCTCTACATGTATCCCAGAACTTAAAGTATAAGAAAAATAAAAAATCAAGGAACAATATGTGTCTTGAGAATTTTCCTGTCTTTGAAGAAGTTAATATCTAGTTAGGAGAAATGGCGTATTATCTAACATCTACAGCCTGAGATAAAATGTGGTAAGACAAAATATTAGGTAATATTACTTAAGATATTACTTAAGTGTTTTTTATGATTATACAATGAGATGAAAAAGGTCTGTTACAGTTAAGTCAAAGAGTTAGTAAATGTCAATGTTTTGAGTTTTTGCCAATAGAGAGAAATGGAGAAAATCTATCTGAGTAGTTATTTGAATTTTTCTTATTATGACTGGATTTATCTTTTCATATACTTAAAAGCAATTGATCTTTCACTTTTTGAGGACTATTTTTATATTTGTTTCGTTTTTTTCTGCTAGATCATGTCTCCCCTCTTAATTATTAGAAGTTTTGAAATATAAGAATGATTTTATTGTCTATGATATTTCTGCATTTTGCTACAGTTTGTCTTTACTTTTACTTAGATTTTGTTATGATGTTTTATGTAGAAGTACTTACTTTTTACATAGTTTTGTCCTTTTTCATTTGCACTTTCTGGATTTTGAGTCGTATTTACATTATATTTAAGTGAAATATTTCAAGCTAAGATAGTGAATAAATTCACTTACATATTATTTCTATATTTGTGTGATTTACATTTAAAATCATTCATCACTTTGGGTTTTTTTTCTGGTTTATGTTGTGAAATATGGATACAAGATTACTTTTTTCTCTTTTTTTCGCTTTCCTGCTTCCCTCCCTTCTTTCTTCTTTCCTTCCTTCCTTTATTCTCTCTTCTCTCCTTCCCTGTCTCCCTTCCTCCCTCTCTTTCTTCCTTTCTTTCTTATTTCCTTCTTTTCTTCAGTGGCTACTCCTTCCTTCCTCTCATTGTCATGTTTAGAGTAGTAATATTTATTCCACTGAAGTGTACAATTTGTACAATTGTACAATTATACAAATTTACTCTTGCATGTGAGTGCACATCTGGAGTTTCTCATCTGATCATGTCCTCTGCCTATTCATGTGCCAGTAACACTTACAGAGCCATCTTCACATACCTCAGAGAACAGAAAACTATTCAATTCCATTCCTGCTTATACATGTTCTTTCTTAGATTGGGTCTCTCTCATTTACTACAGATGTTTGATATCTGTAAACATCTTCACCTCCTCTGAACATTTCTTCTTCTTTCCAAAGATAGTTTAACAAGGGCCCATCTGGCAGGACTCATAAACACATGGATTTATGTCTGCTAATTTTATCCAAAATTTACTTTTTGGGTTTTGATTCTTATATTTTTTTCTCAATTATTTTAAGGCAATTGTAAATTTTTCCCAAGTTTAAATATTTGAAGGAGTTCACCAGACTCTGCAATAAATAGTCACATATTGATTGTATTTAATGGTAAAGGATACAATGTAGCAGAAGAAAAAGTGAAGGCAATGACTGTGAGTTCCTTATTCACTCAAAGCCAGTATTTGTCTCTGTGTCGAACCATCAAGATCTGTGCAAAATCTTAACTTGAGAGAGCACGAAACAGAAATTTCCATTTTGTTTTCCTTTCTGTTTTCTTCTTCTTTTCTTATCTTTCATTTTATGTAGTTAAGCCAGTCTATGTAATTGGTTAGGTCAGTGAAAACCATCAGGGAATCAACTGATCCTGGGGATTATCAGATTTTTGGACTTTAAACCACACGTCAAAATCTCATTTTGGCCGATAAAGACAAATTTCCCCAGAAATAAATATACAGTTTATGGGGCTCTGTATAAATCAACTACATTCTCCATAGAAGAGAGAGAGAAAGAGAGAGAGAGAACTATACTGCTATGATGTTTCTAGTAAAACTAGAACCTAATATGTATATTTTAAATTTTTATATAGTCAGATTATGTGCTAAAGGAGTGTGTTAATTGTACTCCCATCAACCATGTGTGAGTGCTTCTTTCTCCACATCTCTACCATCACTGTTTGTTATTAAGCTTTAAAATTTTTGTTCATATAATGCATTTATCTCATAAACATTTAATTTATATTCATCTTAACATCCACTTGTACTCCCTTACTTAGTGCCTGTTAATTCTGTTTTCTTTATTATCACAAAATTTATTTATTTTGAAAGTATTTCAAGTATTTTTCCAGATTTTCATTGTATTTTTATTTTATTACAGTGACTTTTATTTATATCATGCAAAATAATTTGTTTTATTTTCAAATCATTAAAATGTAAATATTTTTATTTGTTAATACTGCCTGAGAAAGGAAAGGAAGAAGGATATTATTAATATTCATATTAAGGGTGAAATACTTTTCTAAGAGAAGATTGTACTGATGGGGAAAGAATTACGGGTGTTTCAAGACAAACATTTTTATTAAATAATTTTCACTATTTCTAAAATGGTATACCAGGTGAGATTAATCATTTTTTTAGAATAATGATAAAACTTCCTTCATAAAAAAGAATTCTTTTCTTAAAGAATATTTATATTTCATAAAAAATATTCTGACGTGAGTCAGAAATATTCTAATACATTAATAATATTAGTTGAGTGGCTTATAAAGTGTATGATGGTATGATGTAATTACCCATAAAGCTTAAAACATTTGTGAAGTGATAATGATGGTGCACGAGTGATTCATTCATTTGATTAGATTATTGATGAGTCTATTCATCTAATAATGAACTTGTAGGTGTTAGCTGAGGAAAGGAGGAGTATACTCAACAAATGTTAGTTAAAAGAACTTGGAATTAATATGTGATTAAAATAAATTTGTAAATGTCTTATTGTTTATTTTAATAGTGGAGAATCAACTGTATTTTTAACATTAATCCAATTTGCCAAAAAGATTGATAGGAGTTTTTGACCTAATATCATGCTGGTTTCCTAAAATTCTTCTTATACTTGATTTAAGAAGTTGTCCTTTCTTTAAAATTTGGTGATTTTTTAAAAATAATTTGCATAAATTATGTAAAATATCAAAATAAAGCCAACTGAGAGACCATCACTTTGTTAAATATGTAATACTCTAAACTTCTAACTGAAACTTGCTAACCACTAATAGCATCAACTATCTGCTATTATGGATGTTGAGAGTAAAATTTCTTTCTTTTTAAAATTATTTTTAAAATAAAAGAGTCACACATCTTTCAAAGAAAAAAGGCACAGTAAAACAGGCAAGAAATTATTTAAGGCTATTACAATAAGGGGTTAAGACTATTGCAAGAAGAGAGAGATTGAACTCGACTCTGCTGAAAGAGAAGTTTTCAAATTTGAGGAGATTTTGAAGCAGGAGGATTTTTGTACACTGGACTGAGTTAATGAAAAAGCACTGCAGGATGTAAATGAAGAGGTTGATCAATGTGATTAGACCATCTGAGTTTGCAAATTGTCACTTATGGAAGTGAGTCTCCCACCCTCCTACAGAAATGTAGAGGGTAGGGGCCCTGTCTTTCCTAATGACTTGGGAATCAAAGAAATGACTCCCAACTCCTTGAGAAAGACTGTCTTGGTTATAGATGATTTACATCTCAGAAGATCACAGAAATAACTTAAATTGCTGGTTTCCTAAAGTATGTGCTGTAAGAAAAAAGTAAGGAAGAAAATTGTCGGAATTTTAGTCAAGCTAAGGAGAATGTTAAGGCCTTCTTGGTCAAGTCCTTGTTTTACTTACAGATATTTGTGAGAAAGGCAAAACCTAAAGTAATCTTATCTTGAGCTGATACAAAAATGTACTGTTGATAATTTACCTTATGTTTTAGCCAGGAAGAAAATATACATTAATGAGAGAGCAAAAATAATCCCTAGACATTCCCCATAAATCTTTCATATTAGGCTGGGCGCAGTGGCTCACACCTGTCATCCCAGCACTTTGGGAGGCCGAGGTGGGTGGATCACCTGAGGTCGAGAGTTTGAGACCAGCCTGACCAACATGGAGAAACCCCATCTCTATTAAAAATACAAAATTAGCTGGATGTGGTGGCACATGCCTGTAATCCCAGCTACTCGGGAGGCTGAGGCAGGAGAATCGCGTGAACCCGGGAGACGGAAATTGCGGTGAGCTGGCATTGCAACTTTGCACTCCAACCTGAGCAACAGGAGTGAAACTCCATCTCAACAACAACAAAAAAAAACCAAAAAAAAAAACCTTTCCTAACATCCTAAGATGTTAGAGCAACTATTCTTGTAATAGTGACAGCATGAGGAGCTCAGAATAATATTTAGACATCTCAGACTAATTCTACTGGCTTGAGATTGCATCAGACACCAGGGATAATTATTCTTCAAACACATCTTCTATTCTACTTATTTTCAAGACTATTGACCTAATTAAACTTTAAGAAAGGTTATTAAAATATAATTGTATATGTTATATGGCATTATGATCATAACTTTTCTAAATTCAATAACAGGATTACTAAAAAGTCACACTTTTCACAAATTTATTTGAATTTTTTAAAATTTTATTTTATTTTATTTTAGATTCAGGGGTACAGGTGCGTGTTTATTACATGTATGCTGGTGGAGAATGAGCATCTAGTTTACCTGGTTTATTTGGATAATTATTATATAACCTAATTTAGTTTACCTGGCTAACTTGGATAATTATTATAGAACCTAATTTATTAGCTAGGATAATTTAATAAAAAAATCTTTTGGTCCTAGTTTCAGGTCCAAAATAATTAGTCACTGTATGATACTATATAGACTATGTAACCCTTCTATGCATGAATGTAAGTAAAATTGAATTAATCGTGTCACCTATTTTCATAAATGTTGTGTTAAAAGATATTTTATATACATGCTAATCACAATGGTAATGCATGTTAGACATTCCTCAATATAAAAAAGTCAGCACTAGTTGAAATGACAGTGTTAAGAGCAGCAACAATACTAGTAGGAGTCGTATCTCAATAATGTTTCTTACACTACATTTTGATATTGGAATTAGATAGCTAATTGTTTGATTGCCTTGTTTCAAAGAAGTTGCCTTCACGTATATTCTGAAGAAAATCTTTAAAGTTTTGTCATATCTATAACTTCCATAGATAATCTTTCCTAGACTGAGGAAAGACTTGCATTTCCCTTCTTGACTAGCAAATAATATGCTGTTTCTCAGGCAGCTTGTGAATTCATTATCTTTTTTATAAGATGTGAAATCAGAGAAAATTTTTGTTAGAACTGTGTTTATCAAATAACTCACTTGTAGATACACATTATTCTCCTTTAGAGGCATGATTGACTACAGTCATTTTAGAAGTATTTGATACAAAGGAAGAAATGGGAAAGCATGAAACACAGACCCGGGATTATAAAAACACTTTAACTTACGACTTTGATAAGTGGAACTAGAAATAATTCATCAAATTATTTAATGGTATTGATGAGAAAAATAATGTTATCAGGATCAAGGAAATCAATGTAGAATAAATATTACTAGCCAACCTAATAGTATAGATTAATAGGCCAAAAAGACAGCATTTGATTTTCAAAATTAACTTACTGCACAGAGACAGAGAGAGAGAGAAGTAAGTAGATAAATCAATGGATAGGTAAATATGAGTAAAGTTATATGATCTATATCCTAAAGAAAACCGACACTTATTAAAGCATTTATATTAATAAAGTTGCATAGAAGTGAATGACTAATATTTGAGTAGCTTCCCTTGATAGTGCTCTGCTTAACAGCTAGAAGACCATATTCTATTTTTATTTTTTTGTTTTTTTAATCTAATTTTGTAATTATACTTTAAGTTCTAGGGTACATGTGCACAATGTGCAGGTTTGTTACCTATGTATATATGTGCCATGTTGGTGTGCTGCAGCCATTAACTCGTCATTTACATTACGTATATCTCCTAATGCTATCCCTCTGCCCTCCCCCCACTACATGACAGACCCTGGTGTGTGATGTTCCCCACCCTGTGTCCAGGTGTTCTCATTATTCAATTCCCACCTATGAGTGAGAACATGCAGTGTTTGGTTTTTTGTCCTTGTGATAGTTTGCTGAGAATGATGGTTTCTAGCTTCATCCATGTCCCTACAAAGGACATGAACTCATCCTTTTTTATGGCTGCATAATATTCCATGGTGTATATATGCCACATTTTCTTAATCCAGTCTATCATTGATGGACATTTTGGTTGGTTCTAAATCTTTGCTATCGTGAATAGTGCTGCAATAAACATACATGTGCATGTGTCTTTATAGCAGCATGATTTATAATCCTTTGGGTATATACCCAGTAATGGGATGGCTGGGTCAAATGGTATTTCTAGTTCTAGATCCTTGAGGAATCGCCACACTGACTTCCACAATGGTTGAACTAGTTTGCAGCCCCACCAACAGGGTAAAAGTGTTCCTATTTCTCCACATCCTCTCCAGCTATTTTTAAAAAGTGAAAATAGCAGAAAATGAATCATCAGCTTTATATTTAAAATTTCAAAACATGAGATTTTACTACAGGTTTTTGTTTGTTTGCTTTTTTACTGTCAGTCATCAGCTTGGTCAACATATTTATTCTCTAAATATTTAACCAACATAATGAAGTACACTTCAACACATTTACTGAGCCCAATATGATCTATGCTCCTTGAAAAGAATTAGTATTGAAAACAAAATGGAAAAGCATAGCTTTTGAATTGATACAAATTTGAATACTAGCTATTGTGTATTGATACAAATTTGAATGCTAGCTCTATAGTAATAGTGGTAAAAACTTGGGCAAGTCTCTTAATCAGAATCTCAATTTTCACATTAATGAATTTGAAATAACAACATGAAATGTAGTGTGGTTATTGGCATTGAATGTGAAAATTTTATAAATTGTGACAACTTTCTATAGAAAAGCAAATTGCATTATAATTTAATGAAAAAATAATAATCCTTATTTTAGTTGGGTTTTTTTTGGGGGGGATTTCTTTTTGATTTTTTTTTTGTTTGTTGTGAGACAAAGTCTGACTCCATCATGCAGCCTGGAGTGCAGTGGTATGATCTCAGCTCACTTCAACCTCTGCCCTGTCAGTCTCAAGTGATCCTCCCACCTCAGCCTCCTGAGTAGCTGGGACCACAGGCATGCACCACCATGCCAGTCTAATTTTTATATATATATATATTTTTGTAGAGATGGTTTTCATGATGTTCCCTAGGCTGGTCTAGAATTCGTGACCTCAAGCAATCTGCCCACCTTGACCTCCCAATGTGCTGGGATTACAAATGTAATCCATCGCTCCTGGCTATTATTTATTTTTGAGGTAGATATTAGCTTGGTGACTTTTATTTAGGACATAAACAATAGAATATGCCCAAATGGCATCTGTTACAGAAAGTTCTGCCATCAATTTACACTAGTTATATTTTAAGGCTATGATATTTCAAAGCTAATGGAGTCCTTATTAGTACATATTCTTTCTAAGATATTTATGAACCATGAAGATTTTTATTTTCTTTTGTTTTATCTATCATTAACATTGCCAATCTATGAAGAGAAAAATAAAATATTTAATTAATAAGAATACCCAAATTCAAGCTTTACACATAATAAATCACAGTATACACTCAGTATAATTAATATTTTAATTCATTTAATCTTTTCACGTTTAAGTTTTAAAATATAATGGTTGTGCCATTGGTAAAAATCAGTTAACAGAGGAAAATATTTATTTTGACACTATCTCAGTGTCATATAAGTTAATTACAAATATTGAAGAGAAATTGATATAAATCTGGAGAAACCACAATCAACTTTTACTTTTTTACAAAGAACTGTTGTTATTTTGAGTTTGTGATTCCTCTGGTAATATAAAAAGTTAATGGGAATATGTATGCAATGGGAATATGTGTATTTATGCAGACAACTGTTTTTGATAAAAACACTGCTTTTATTTATCCTTTACTCTTACTTTTTCATTTATACCCACACAAGTGTTTAAATATTGTGATATTCATAAAACTATACAAAAAAGAAACATTAAAAAGAAAATATAATCTAAATGGCAAACAACCTCTTACATCTAATCATTTTACAATATTCACTAATGTTAAATTTAATCCGACAGAAATTATTTAACAGACAAAAAAGATGTGAATGAGATTTTCTTTTGCTGCAAACACTATTATAACTTTACTATGAGAAAAATTAAGAAAACGGGCTTTTAATTATGTGGTTATAAAAATGTCCCAATTCTGAAAACATATTAATGTTACTCAATGCAATTAACATAATTATAAACACACATTTATATTAGAATGAGTAGAGGCTCAATATGTCTTTAGTAGACATAATTTAGGAAAATTTTATTAAAATATACAATATTTTCTTTGTTGTTACCACAAATACTGTAATACTTTCAGTAATATTTTATATACATAACTACTTACTAAAATATAGGCATACTGATTATACAAGTTTATCTCATTAATAACTAGGTATAATATTAAAATGGCATGGTAAAGTATAAAATTTACTGAATTGGTACTGAAATGGTAAGGTATAGTCATACTAAAATGGTAAAGTATACGCTTAGGTGTGGATTTTTTATTAAACATCATTTATAAAATTTGAGACTATTCCAAATAAATTCTCAAAATCTCTGTGACCCAAGTATAAAAAAATATATAATTCAGAATTTAGATTAAAGGCTTATAGTCCTGCAATGAGTAATTTTTAATGATACAAAAATACTCCCCAAAATTATAAGTACTGTCACAGAATCCTTTGGGTGTCACTTCGCCAGCCGGAAACCTCTGTGGCCCAAGGAACCTCTGCTTGAGTTTGACTTGCTCCCGCTGGGTTCATTCTGCCCACTCGGCCCAGCAGGCTGCACTCGGCTCACATTATCAGCCCAGATCCCATTCCTGTTGAGGGCGATTCAGGTGTGGAATGGCAAGGGGTGTGTAAGTGAGTGAGCTTGGCACGCTGGCTGCTGCAGTAGGGTGGGCAGGTCCAGGTGCCGACACAGGTGCTGGCTTCCTGTGAGGCTGCAGCTAGACCACACATACTGCATGTGGCTTCCTCTGTGGGCACTGGTTTCTTGACGAGGGGAACGCAGTGGCGTCCAATAACTCAGAGACACTAGCAACCGCAAAGCCCCAAGGAGTGAGTGTGGGGTGTGCTACAGCACTCTCATTCCTGCTGCCCACTGCATGGAGAACAGGGTGAGGGGCATGTTTTCAGCTCATTCAGTCCCGTTGCCTAGCTCCTGCCTGCAGCTCCCAGCCTGGCCCGGCCCTGCCCCTGCTTCTCGTCATGTGAGATGGCCACCTCACACTGGTGGAGGGCAGGAGGGCTATAGTGTTACTACTGTGGCTTGGAAAATCCCCAGGTCTGGGCCCCCAGAAGGGTTTCTACTCGTCACTCCTGCAGTCCAGCAAATGGGAGCATATCACCGCCTGTAGTGTTACAGCTCCTTTGGCTACCACGTGCAGCTCAGTGAGTTGGCCAGGAAATTGTTACAGCCCTTTTCTTGCTGCCATTTGGTGGGTCCCAAGTTCTTGTCCCACATCCAGGAAGAATGAGGCTACATAGACAACTGGAGGGTAAGCAAGGCAGAGAAGAATTTTATTGAGCAACAGAACAGCTCTCAGCAAAGAGGAGACCCGAAGTGTGTAGCTCCTACCTACAGTTGGGTAGTCCCAAGGTGTGGCTGAATCTGGGATTTTTATGGGTTCAGACTGGAGGAGGTGCATGCTGATTGGTTCACGGGCGGGAGGAAATGTGTGCTGATTAGTCCATGGGCAGACCTGGAAAAAAACACCATTTGATTGGCTGAAAGGCATCAAGGAAATTTTCGCTCAGGGTCGTGAATTCTACCTAGAACTGGCAGCCTGGTTTTCAGGCTTCAGGTTGTCTTCTACTAGAAGATTGGATTTTACCAGGACAAGCCCCTATCTGCCTAGGAATTTATTTGCCTCCTGCTGCTATCAGTGCCAATATAAAATGATAACACCGTCTTTTGTCATTATATGTTATTTGCTGATTTTAGGAAAATAAAAGTTCCTATTTGTGGTCTAACTTTGGCTTCTGTATGATCAAAATGAGAATGTATCTTTTGTTTGCATTTACTAGTGGCCATTTAAAGGAGTTTTTATTCATTTTTTATACTTTAATTATTTTTGTTTTGAGACAGGATCTCACTTTGTCACCAAGCTTGGAGTGCAGTGGCATGATCTCGGCTCACTGCAGCCTTGACCTCCTGGGTTCCAGAGATCCTCCTGCCTAAGACCTCCGAGTAGCTGGGACTACAGTTTTGTGTCACCATACCTGGCTAATTTTTTTGTGTGTTTTTTTGTAGACACGGAGTTTCACCATGTTTCCCAGGCTAGTCTTGAACTCCTGAGCTCAAGCAGTCCTCAGCCTCCCAAAGTGCTGGGATTACAAGCATGAGTCACTGTACTCAGCTATATTTTAATTTCATTCTATTTTATTATAATGTCAGAGAAATTGCACAACACTCCAGGACAGCTAGCATTTTCATGGTATTGAGCTTTTTGGGTTTAGGGAGAGACTAGACCTTGCAATGTTAAGAGCTGGCTTCAGTATTGAATACTGCTCTTCTTTCTCTTACACTGTTTCCTTAAGACTCTTCAAATCATGGCTGTTGGAATGCAACCAGAGTTGCCTTGATCATGTAAGCTTCAGCAAGATTTATTTTGTTGTTGTTGTTCTTTCACCTTTTATTTTAGATACATGGGGTATATGTACAGGTTTGTTACATGGTTTGTTACTCCAGTAGTGAACATGGTATCTAACAGGCAGTTCTTCGACCCATGCCCCACTCCCTCTCCCTCTCCTCTAGTTCTTTAACCTTTTATTTTAGATACATGGGGTATATGTGCAGGTTTGTTATGTGGTTTGTTGCTACAGTAGTGAGCATGATATCTAATAGGCAGTTCTTCGACCCATGCCCCACTCCCTCTCTCTCTCTTCTAGCAGTCTTCAGTGTCTATTTTTCCCATAACACTCAAAGTTTAGCTCCCACTTATAAGTAAGAACATGTGGTATTTGCTTTTCTGTTCCTGTGTTAGTTTGCTTAGGTTAATGGCCTCCAGCTCCACCCATGTTGTTCAAAGGACATGATGTTTTGTATATAGCTGTGTAATACTCCATGGTGCATATGTACCACATTTTCTTTATCAAATCCACCATTGATGGGCACCTAGTCTGATCACTTGTCTTTGCTATTATGAATAGTGTGGTGATAGACATATGAGTGCATGTCTTTTTTCGATATGTTGATTTATTTTCCTTTGGAAAAATACCCAGTAATGAAATTGCTAGGTCAAATGGTAGCTTTGTTTTAAGTTCCTTGAAAAATCTCCAAACTGATTTTCACAGTGGCTAAACTAGTTTGCATTTCCACCAGCAGTTTGTAAGCATTCCTTTTTCTCTACAGCCTTGACAGCATCTGTTGTTTTTTGACTTTTTAATGATAGCTATTCTGACTGGTGTGAGATTGTATCTCACTAGTTTTGATTTGCATTTCTCTAATGATTAGTGATGAGGGGTGATATGGCTTGGCTCTGTCCCCACTCAAATCTCACCTAGTGGGAGATAATTGAATCATGGGGGCAGGATTTTCCCATGCTGTTTTTGTGATAATGAATAAGTCTCACATGATCTGATGGTTTTAAAAATGGGAGATCCCTACACATCGTCTCCTCTCTTGTCTACTGCCATGTGAGAGATGCCTTTCATCTTCTGCCAAGATCGTGAGGCCTCCCCAGCCACGTGGAATTGTGAGTCCAATAAACCTCTTTCTTTTATAAATTGCTCAGTCTCTGGTGTGTCTTTATCAGCATCATGAAAACAAACTAATACAATGAGCATTTTTTCATGGACCAGTTTCATGTCCATTTTCATGGACATTTTTTCATGTTTTCCTGTTTGCTAGATGCTTATATGTCTTTTTTCATTCAGTTATCCTAGCACCATTTATTGAATAAGAGGTGATTTTCACGTTGTGTGTTTTTGTAAGACTTGTGGAAAATCAGATGTTAGTAAGTGTGTAGCTTTATTTCTGAGTTTTCTATTCTGTTTCATTGGCCTTTGTTTCTGTTTTTGTAGGAGAACCATGCTGTTTTGGTTACTATAGCCTAATAGTATAGTTTGAATTTAGTGTGATGTTTCTGGCTTTGTTACTTTTGCTTAGGATTTCTTTGGCAATTTTTGCTATTTTTTGGCTCCATATGAATGTTAGAAAAGTTTTTTTTTTCTAATTTTGTAAAGAATGATTTTGGTAGTTTGATAGGAATAGCACAGAATCTGTAAAATATTTGGAAAATATGGCCATTTTAGTGAAATCATATCTTTCAATCCATGAGCATGTGATGTATTTCTGTTTTTTGTTTCTTGTTTTTGTCATCTCAGATTTCTTTCAGCAGCATTTTGTAGTTCTCCTTGTAGAGTTATTTCACCTCCTTGGTGAGTTGTATTCCTGAATATTTGTGTGTGTGTGTGTGTGTCTGTGTGTGTGTGGCGGAGTGGGGGGGCTATTGTAAATGAGATTGTGCTTTTGATTTGATTCTTAGCCTGGACATTATTGGTGTATCAAAATGCTCCTGATTTTTGCACACTGATTTTGTATTTGAATCATTACTAAAATAGTTTATCAGTTGAGTAGCCTTTTGGTGGAATTTTTAGGATTTTCTAGGTATGGAATCATATTGTCACCAAAGAGAGATATTTGGACTTCTTCTTTTCCTATTCGGGTGCCTTTTATTTCTTTGTCTTGCCAGATTGCTCTGGCTGGGATTTTCAATACTATGTTGAATAGAAATAGTGAGAGTAGGCCAGCTTGCCTTCTTCCAGTTCTCAAGGGCAATGGTTCCAGCTTTTTCCTGTTCAGTATAATGTTGACTATGGGTTTGTGATAGATGGCTCTTATTATTTTGGGATATGTACATTCAATGCCTAGTGTGCTGAAGATATTTATCATGAAGGGACTGTGAGTTTTATCAAATATTTTTCCATGTCTATTGAGATAACCATATGGGTGTTAGTTTTAATTATTTTTATGTTGTGTATCACTTTAGTGATTTGCATATGTTGAACCCACCTTGCATCCCAGGAATAAAGTATAGTTGGTCATGTTGAATTAACTTTTGTGCTGCTGGATTCGATTTGCTAGTATTTTACTGTGGACTTTGTATCTACATTCATCAGAGATACTGGCCTGAATTTTTATTTTTACTTTTTGTCTCTGACAGATTTTGATAGTAGTGAAAGCTGGCTTCATAGAATGAGTTAGGGAGGATTCTTTCCTCTTCAATTTTTTGTATTAGTTTCAAAAGGATTCGTTCCGTTATTTTTGTATTTATGCTAGAATTCAGCCATGAATCCACCTGGTCCATGACTTTTATTGGTGAGTAGGTTGTTTTTATTACTAATTCAATTTCAGAGCTCAATATTGGTCAATTCAGGGTTCAATCTCTTCCTGATTCATTGTTGGGAGATGGAGTGTCTCCAGGAATTTATTTCCTATAGATTTTCTAATTTTGATGAATAGAGTTGTTCATAGTATTCTCTGAGAATCTTTAGTATTTCTGTGGGATCAGTTGTGATGTCATCTTTATAATTTCTCATTGTACTTATTTGCATAGTGCCTTTTATCTTTGTTCATTAATCTAGCTTGTGTTCTCTCAATCTCTTTTTTGTTTTTCTTTCTTTCTTTCTTTCTTTCTTTCTTTCTTTCTTTCTTCTTTCTTTCTTTCTTTCTTTCTTTCTTTCTTTCTTTCTTTCTTTCTTTCTGTATAATCAAACTTTGGTTTATTTATCTTTTGTATGGAGTTTTCAACTCAATCTCATTAAGTTCTTCTCTAATTTGAATTACTTTTTTTCTTCTGTTAGATTTGGGGTTGGTTTACTCTTTTTTTACTCATTCCTTTAGAAGCAAAGTTAGATTGTTAATTTGAGATCTTTTTAACTTTTTTACAAAGGCATTTGCACTATAAACTTTCCCCTTAACAATACTGTTTTACCTGCATCCCAGAGATTTTGGTAAGTTGTGTCTCTATTTTCATTAATTTCGATTTTTTTTATTTCTGCCTTAATGTTGATGTTTACCTATCAGTTATTCATGAGCAAGTTATTTAATTTCTATTAATTTGCATAGTTTTGAGAGGTGTCTGTCCTTCCTTCCTTCTTTCCTTCCTTCCTTCCTTCCCTCCTTCCTTTCTCTTTCTTTCTTTCTTTCTTTTTTAACCTGGTCTGATATTGTGCTTGGTATGATTTCAATTTCTTTTGAATTTATTGCAGCTTGCTTTATGGCTGATCATATGGCTGATCTTAAAATATGTTCCATGTGCAGCTAAGAAGAATGTATACTCTGTGGTCATTGGGTGAAGTGGTCTGTAGATGTTTATTAGGTACAATTGGCCAAGTATCAAGTTTAAGTCTAGTTTCGTTGTTAGTTTACTGCCTTGATGATCTAATGCTGTCAGCGGGGTGTTGACATCTCCCACTATTATTATGTTGTTCTCTAAGTCTTTTTGTACGAAAAGAAGAGCTTGTTTTATAAATCTGGGTGCTTCGATGTAGGATGTATATATATCTAGGACAATTAAGCCGTCTTGTTGGATTGTACCCTTTATCATTATGTAATGTTCTTCTTTTTCTTAAATTGTATTGCTTAAAATCTGTTTTATCCAATATAAGAATAGTTATTCCTGCACTTTTTTGTTTTCCATTTGCATGGTGTATCTTTCTCTTTCCCTTTACTTTGAGCCTGTGGGTGTCATTACATGGGTCTTTTGAAGACAGCAGATGGTTGAGTTTTGTTTTTTTATCCAGCTTGCCACTCTATGTCATTTAGGCAGAGCATTTAGCCCATTTACATTCAGGGTAGTATTGATACATTAGATTTTCATTTTGTCATCAGGTTGCTACCTAGTTGTTATGTAGACTTGACTGTGTGATTGCTTTAAAATACCTGTGGGCTATGTGCCTAAGTGTATTTTTGTGGTAGCAGGCGTCATTGTTTTCAATTCCATGTTTAGTACTCCTCTAAGGACCTCTCATAAGGCTGGTCTGAATCTCATCTCTGGCTTTCCCAGTGAATCACTGTGACAGATTACAATTCTTCCACTGATAGTTCTTGAGGAACTTTTTGTTTGTCCGATGTAAGTTGCTCAGGGACTTGCTAATGAGAAACCTCAGCTTGCCAAATGCACAGTTGACAGTTTCAGTACAATCAATGTTTACAGAAGTATTGTAAGCTACAGAAATACAAAATTAATCATCATTTTAAAGATCGTGTTAATGTGTTTCACTATATTTTTTGAAAACTAATTTTTTTTCCAATGAAACATAAATGTTTTAATACTAAATATTCAGATACAGATGTTTTATTCTCATATGTAATTCAATAACATATGCATGAAACTGATACAGATTATAGAAATATTACCGCCCCACATTCAGAATTTCACACTGTGCCAGTTGCTAGAGAAAAAGATTTTGGTTTAGTTAATGGTACACCGGCTACCTGCATCAATTATTATTTACTCTGGAAGAGAGAAATAGTAAAGGTTTTTCCAGAACAAAGGTATAAAAGACGGGAATCAGGCACTTATAAAATTGCTTAGGGACTAATGAAGTGAAAGTCAAGACGAGATATTGTAGCTTTCAGATTTTACTCATCAATTTTTATTTAGAGAAGCAGGCAATTGGTGTTCCTCCTCTTACATCAGATCAAGAGAGTGTCACCAATTAATAGTCCTTCCATGTAGCATCAAGGCAACTGAATGACAGATGAACAAATGAATGACCTCAGGTTGATGACCAAACAAATAAACAACCATCATCAACAACAAAACATTCAATTTTACAAAAGCACACACTTCTGCTCATTACCAATGATGAAGGTTAATATGGCATTCCCTGTCTACCACTTTCTGAACCTCATGCAAGTTTATCTCATTGGTGTACTGTAAGTTCCATCGAGAAATCAGGAGGCAAGGGAATTGAAATATCTAATTCCTAGGCTCACAATAGTTATACCACTAGGGAGAGCACAGATAATTTAGGAATTGATGCTCATTGCCAAAAGGCAATTCTCTCCAACAGTTCAACCCATAGCTTATATTTAAATTTGTGAACAATGGCAAAATCAATAATAGCATGCCTTGACCTAACATAATGCAAGCCATTACTTGTATAAGTGAAGGCATTCTGAAGCTTTCTCTTCAAAGGAAAAATCTAAAGTTCGATCAGTCACTCTATCCATCTCTGAGTGATTATGATTTTTTAATAGTCAAAATACACTCTTCCATGATAATGAAAGATTTTTTATCCTTCCATATATATGCATTTGAAATGTAAGGATTTAACTCTTTCCTAATCAATGCCCTAAATGTCATAAGAGACTTAGCTATGCTGTGAATTCACTCGCCCCTTAATTCTGGAACCTACAGAATTAGATGTCTCTTGTTTGCAGCTACCTACACTCCAAAAGATATAAGAATTCATATAAGGGTAGACAGAGAAGCCTTTTGATTATACATAGGCTGAGAATTTAAAGCCATGAACTAGTTACTTTTTATCTGTAAGATATTTCATATACACAAAAGTAGCCAGTCCACTATAAAACCTTGTAGTGACTAATTCTTCCATATTTTTTTGTATCAGTGGCATTTTGTGGTTAAGCCTTGCCTCCAAAGAGTACTTTACTGAGGTACATATGATAATTTAAAGATTATTTGTCATTCCATGCGATAGAGACTCATTCCACTGACAAAGAGACTCTTGGAACCAACCAAAACCACTTGAAGAGATAAACAATTCCCAGTTATCTTTTTGATGGTTTAGCTCTTGCTACTACTTATGGTACAATATTCTATTTCATTCTGAGTTGTGTAAAGAAAACAAAAGATACTTTAGGTACTTCAAACAAAAATGCATTCAACATAGAGAATTAGTACTTATAAAACCAATAGAAGTTCTTCAGAGATGAGTCACTAGATCTCTCTCTCTCTCTATTTATAGTTGTGACCTAGATAATCAGAAATTTGTTCTCACCCCATATATTATAAAATGATAGGAAAACCTTCATGATTATTAAAACTATTCTGAATAGTCCTAGAATTATTATAAGGAAAGAAATATACAGTCCCTGTAGTGTGTGGTTACAAAGATCACACAGGAGGGATGAAGTGGGGAATTAAATCCATTGAATTGAAAGGGAAAACAGACAGACAAACAAAAGAAGCCTCAGCGTAGACCCACTGATCTGTCAAACTCAGGGTTTTGATATAAAGTGACATAGAAAATGTGATGGAAATTGTTGTAATTTGGATTCATATTTTTAGAAATATTTTCTAAATAATATAAGGTGATAGTTATTTTAATTAACCCTGGGAACGTTATAGCTAACTAGCAAATTTTATCTCTGCTTTAGAGTCTAGTGGGAAATACAGGGGAGTAAGCAGAAAATTTCAGTTGACTGTTTGAAATATATTGACAGTGGCAAAATGGAACTATATTATAAAGTATAAATTAAATTTCAAAAAGTACTCAAATTACTTAAAAAGATTGTATTTTTCTGCATGTAACTCTAGATTCTAATTATTGACTGCTTTCAGGAAAGGGTAAATCCAGCATGATGCTGTCAGGACCCTGCTGTTCACTTGGTCTCTATCTCTTCATTTTCTTCTGTTGCTGGCTTATTTTTGTATCATTTCCTTTATCATTTGCGTAAAAAATTCACAAAGGATTCTAAATTTCCTTCTAAAGGCATGCAGCCATTTCTTAGCACAATCCTTGACTTTAGAGAGAGAGGAAACTTTTTTAGCCTAGCAAATATGCTCATTCTAATGGAAGAGAAATCACTTTATTGTCAACAGATTCAGAAATATCACGTTGAGTGAAAGGTCACGGTTCACAAATGGAAAAGACGTATTGTACTACAATAAGGGAATGGGAAGGATAAATGGAGCAGAAAAAATCAAGATATGTAATTGAAATTATCTCATGGTTAAGGATGGCTTCTCAGCTGATTGAAATATTAAGGGATACCAATGGTTAATATTTTAGATGTTAGGGAAAAGATGACGGATAAAATAGTTCTGCCAACGTAAACTCAATGAATTAAAGCAGAAAACAAAAACCATGATGTTTTGAAGATCATAGGTGCACATTATGAAGGGAGGAACCAACATTAAAAGATGCTTCAAGTGAAAAATGATGGTGTATTAGAATTACCAGTCTGGAGAAGCACAGATGAATTTGAGAGGGACTTACTGCAGATAAGGTTTTCTTCTCTAGGCAAGCTAGTTACTTTCCACAATTTTATATATCTCCCTAACCTGACCCAGGTGTTTTGATTATTATGTTTCTGATAATATAGACTGTATCTCAAGCCACACATATGAACAGACACAGAATCATTACAAGTAGTTATCACCAGTGACTGGAAACCTACAGTGTCATCATTCACATGGCTCTATCTGTTTCGTGCCTCTAATAGATCTTTATGGTCATCAGCAGTGATTAAAGCTGACTCTGATATTCTGACCACTTGTGATTTGCCCTTGCCACCTATCAAAGGAAAATGATTCTAATTCATTGAAAAACTCTCGTGACAAAAATGCATAAAAGCCATTCATTACAATTGCTTTCAGTCTGAAGTAGAACACGAATATGGGAGGAGTACATGGGAGGGATGTATGATCTGGTCCTCTCTGCACATGATATCAGTTCTTCCTTTGAGTGTAGACAGAGGCAGGGACTGCCTTAGCCACTCTACCACAGCCCACATTCTGGCAATTAATCTGCTGTAGTGTCTGGCATCTTGAAAATTATGTAATGAACACAGTATTTCATATAAAAATTGCTTTTGACAAGCTTTTAAAATTAAGTACATTTTCAAAAATGCTCCCTTAGTTGTCAAGGAGCGCCTGTATATCGAGTTAATTTTCCTTCTGCTAATTTCTAGCTTTAAGATCATTATAATAAAACTTTAATTTAATCTCTGGCAATTATACTTCAGTGGCAAGGTATATTTATGATTAAATGGCAAGTATTAGAAGTCAAGTTATGTTAATGTAAGAGTTTTCAAAGTATATTAGAGAATCGGTACTAAAGAAATAATATTTTACCATATGCTCTCCAAGGAAACTGACTTTTCTCTTTGCATTAGTAATTGTTTATAATCAGAACTTCTTTTACAAGATCTGTATCTTGAAAATACAGGATTTTTATTGTCTTATGTGAAAAGTATATTTATTGCAAAATATTTTTCATAAATTTCATGATACTTTAATATAATGAATGTTAATTGTGTCTAATATGGTGAATTCCAGAGCTCTTTTTGAAAGGTGCTTCTGGAACACTCTCTTATACAGTATACTTTCTTAAAAGACTGGATATAATTAGTGGTCTTGGGGATATTTGTTACCCCACAGACTTTCAAGAGTTTCTGGAGATTGTAAGATCCAATTTTCTAAAACAAAACAAAACAAAAATGTATATATATATATATATAAGCATAGCCAAGTTTAGTTTGACTCAAATGACAACTCATTCTCTAAATGTCATACTCTCTTATTCTTAAATTAAACCATTATTAGCTTACCAAACCTTCCAACAGAATGTATGTAACTTTTTTCATAAATATTTCAAATTCAGTTATCAAAGAAACATTCTGCAAAACAACAAACATATTTTAGGGTTGAACTATTCAATTATAAATTCAATGAAGTGAAATATGTTAGGGCCAAATTAAATTGCTTGTAGCTTTGGAGAATGTTGACATTGCATACATATGTTTGTTATATGTTTTGCTGCAATTTTCCATTATATATTTTATATAAAATCTACGCCTTAATGCTACTTTGAAATCAGAATCAGTAGTAATGAGTAATGCTCTTAATGCTTTAATAAGCTTACAGTTTTTCAATGAGGTAAAGCAGGAATCTACTCTGACTCTTCTCTCACATTTGTGCATTGTTACGTAGACATAACTTTAAATAGGCTCAAAAATAATATGCTCCTTTATGCAGCTACCATGTCTTTTTGACACATTCTAGTAGTAACCTCATACATAACAGGCCTAATATAAAACTCATACCACAAATAACACCTTTAAGTTAACATCTATCTTTAAATGAATATTAAATTTGTGGAAATAGCATTATACAAAAAAAATCTACTCAATTACCTAACTGTGGTATCTGAACACATTCTTTTCTAGTGTACAGGTAGCGTGATTTCTCCAGCTTTGCTCTTTTGGCTTACGATTGACTTGGCAATGCGGGCTCTTTTTTGGTTCCATGTGAACTTTAAAGTAGTTTTTTCCAATTCTATGAAGAAAGTCATTGGTAGCTTGATGGGGATGGCGCTGAATCTGTAAATTACCTTGGGCAGTATGGCCATTTTCACAAGATTTATTCTTCCTACGAATGAGCATGGAATGTTCTTCCATTTGTTTGTATCCTCTTTTATTTCATTGAGCAGTGGTTTGTAGTTCTCCTTGAAGAGGCCCTTCATATCCCTTGTAAGTTGGATTACTAGGTATTTTCTTCTCTTTGAAGCAATTGTGAATGGGAGTTCACTCATGATTTGGCTCTCTGTTTGTCTGTTATTGGTATATAAGAATGCTTGTGATTTTTGCACATTGATTTTGTATCCTGAGACTTTGCTGAAGTTGCCTATCAGCTTAAGGAGATTTTGGGCTGAGATGATGGGGTTTTCTAGATATACAATCATGTCATCTGCAAACAAGGACAATGTGACTTCCTCTTTCCCTAATTGAATGCCCTTTATTCCCTTCTCCTGCCTGATTGCCCTGGCCAGAACTTCCAACACTGTGTTGAATAGGAGTGGTGAGAGAGGGCATCCCTCTCTTGTGCCAGTTTTCAAAGGGAATGCTTCCAGTTTTTGTCCATTCAGTATGATATTGGCTGTGGGTTTGTCATAGATGGCTCTTATTATTTTGAGATACGTCCCATCAATACCTAATTTGTTGAGAGTTTTTAGCATGAAGGTTGTTGAATTTTATCAAAGGCCTTTTCTTCATCTATTGAGATAATCATGTGTTTTTTGTCTTTGTTTCTGTTTATATGCTGGATTACGTTTATTGATTTTCGTATGTTGAACCAGCCTTCATCCAAGGGATGAAGCCCACTTGATCTGGAAGCATCACACTACCTGACTTCAAACTATACTACAATGCTACAGTAACCAAAACAGCATGGTACTGGTACCAAAACAGAGATACAGACCAATGGAACAGAACAAAGCCCTCAGAAATAATGCTGCATATCTACAACTATCTGATCTTTGACAAACCTGACAAAAAGAAGAAATGGGGAAAGGAGTCCCTATTTAATAAATGGTACTGGGAAAACCGGCTAGCAATATGTAGAAAGCTGAATCTAGTGTACATAAGAAATTGGGTACAATGAGATTCACTTTTTTTCTTAGACTGTGTGGAGGCATTTGCTTCAAAAGATAAGTTTTTAGATCACATTTATCTTTGCTTTATGTCATAAAACTTGATGGCCTCAGTCATTCATCCTCCCACTAGTTTGCAAAATTATATCTTAGGTCCTCTCCAACACTGTCCTGTACAATAAGTACCTCATTCTAAGTAATATGTTTTTGTTGAATTCTTTCATTTCATAAAGATAAATAGCAAAAAACAAATCCCTAGGATTAAGGAAATAAACGTTGCTCTAGCTGAATATTTAAGAATTTTTGCACATAATCTGGAATAAAGAATACTTTTCATTACAGATTTTTATTGCAAGGATGACCTTAAACTCATTGCCATTCAACACCTATGAACACCTCCTTTATTGAAAAAAAATCTTTAATAAAATGTCATTTATATATAAATATATGTGTGGGTGCGTGTGTGTGTGTGTGTGCACATATATCAAAATTTAACAATTTTTGGTTTGAATTTTTTTTTATTTAGAAAAATCCAAACAAAAAAAGATACTTGCAACTCATCAAATTCTTGTTTACTAATTATCTTCCACTGGTGTACATTGAAGGAAGCTGTACAAACAAAATATTTTCTATTTACCATAAAGATGTATTGCATTGCATATAACAGCTTTGTTTCTATAAGACCTGTGAGAAACCATATCATATACTTTTTATTACAATTTCAAAAGTAGCTTTGCATCTTTCGTGTTATGTTTAAATAACTAACACTTGCAATTTTAGGTATGAAAATCTTATAACCTTTCAAAAATTGTACTGGAAAAACTGGCCATCCACATGCAAAAATAAATGAATCTAGACACAGACCTTAAACTATTTACAAAAAATTAACTCAAAATGAATCATAGAACTACATGTAACATGCAAAACTATGAAACTCTTTGGAAAAATCGAGATGATCCTGGATGTGGTACTGACATTTTAGATACATCTTCAAAGCCACAAGGCATAAAATAATTAATGATTAGCTGGACTTTATTAAAACTATAAAATTCTGCTCTGTGAAAGACAATGTCAAGAGAATGAGAAGATAAGTCATAGACTAGGAAAAATATTTGCAAAAGACATATCTGACAAGAGATTGTTATCCAAAATATGCAAAAAAATCTCTTAAAGCACAATAATAAAATAAACAATGTACATTAAAAATGGGCAAAAGATATGAACAGGCAACTCACAAAATAAGATATACAGATGGTAAATAAACAGTTGAAAAGATGTTCAACATGATGTGATAGTAACTAGAGAATTGCAAATTAAAACAATATTGAGATACTATTGCATACCTAGTAGGATGTGAAGAAACAAGAACTCTGAGACACTGCTGATGGGAATGCAAAAATGGGATAGTCACATTGGAAGACCATTTGACAGTTTCTTTTTTTTTTTTTTTTTTGAGGTGGAGTCTCGCACTGTTGTCTGGGCTGGAGTGCAATGGCATGATCTTGGCTCACTGAAACTTCTGCCTCCAGGGTTCATGCAATTCTCCTGCCTCAGCCTCCCGAGTAGCTGGGAGTACAGGCACCCTCCACCACACCCAGCTAATTTTTTGTATTTTTAGTAGAGATGGAGTTTCACCATGTTGGCCAGGATGGTCTTGATATCCTGACCTCATTATTCGTCCACCTCGGCCTCCTAAAGTGCTGAGATTACAGGTCTGATCCACCACACCCAGCCCAGTTTCTTTCAAAATTAAACATACTCATGTCATGCAATTCACAAATCCTACTCCTTACTACTTACCAAAAAGCTGGAAATTTATGTCCATACAGAAACCTGCAACACAGATGTTTATAGCAACTTTATTCATAATTGCCAAAACGTTGTAGCAACTAAGGTGTCCTTCAGTGGCTAAATGAATGAATAAACTGGTTCATCCAGACAGTGCAATGTTATTTGGCACTTTAGAGCAATGAGCTATCAAGCCATGGAAAGACACCGAAGAAACTCAAATGTTTATTACTGAGGGAAAGATGTCAATCTATAAACTACATAGTTGTATTAGTTCATTCTCAGAGTGCTATGAGGAAATACCCAAGGATTGGGTAATTTATTAAAAAAATAAATAAATAAAAAGGTTTAATTGAGTCACAGTTCTGCATGGCTGGGGAGGCCTCAGGAAATTCACAATCATGATGGAAGACATCTCTTCACAGGACAGCAGGAGAGAGAATGAGTGCAAGTAGGGAAAATGCCAGATGCTTATAAAACCATCAGATCTCATGAGACCTCTCTTACTGTCATGAGAACAGCCTGGGGGAAACCACCCCAGGATCTAATCACTTCCCACTGGGTCTTACCCATGACACATGGGGATTATTGGAACTACAATTCAAGATGAGATTTGGGTTGGGACACAGCCAAATCATATCCCTTCACTGTTGGTCCCTCCCAAATCCCATGTTCTCACATTTCAAAACACAATCATGCCTTCTCAACAGTCCCTTAAATTTAACTCATTCCATCATTAACTCAAAAGTCCAAGTCCAAAGTTTCATCTGAGACAAGGCAAGTCCCTTCCACCAAGGATCCTGTAAAATCAAAAGCAAGTTAAGTTACTTCCTACATACAATAGGGTATAGGGATTTTGTAAATACACCCATCCCAAATGGGAGAAATTGGCTAAAATGAAGGGGCTACAGGCCCCACACAAATCTGATTTTCAGTGGGGCAGTCAAATCTTGTAACTCTGAAATGATCTCCTTTGATTGCATGTCTCACATCCAGGTCATCCTGATGCAAAAGGTGGACTCCCATGGCCTTGGGCAGCTCTACTTATGTGGCTTTGCTGGGCACAGCCCACCCCTGTCTTGGCTACTTTCACAGGCTGGCATTGTCTGTGGCTTTTCCAGGTGCATGGTGCAACCTGTCAGTGGATCTACCTTTCTGGGGTCTAGAGGATAGTGGCCCTATTTTTACAGCTCTACTAGGCAGTGCCCCAGTGGGGAATCTGTGTGGGGGCTCTGACCTCACATTTTCCTTCTGCGCCATCTTAGCATAGGTTCTCAGTGAGGTCTCTATCCCTGAAGCACACCTCTGCCTGGACATTCAAGTGTTTCCATACATCCTCTGAAATCTAGGTGGAGGTTCCCAAACCTCAGTTCTTGTCTTCTGTGCACCTGTAGGACCAACACCATAAGCAAACTGCCAAAGCTTGGGGCTTGCACCCTATGAAGCTACAGCCCCAGCTGTATCTTGGCCCCTTTTAGCCATGGCTGGAGCAGCTGGGATGCAGGCTCCCAAGTCCAGAGGCTGAGCACAACAGGGGGGCCCTGGACCCAGACCTCCTAGGCCTCTGGATCTGTGATGGCAAGGACAGCTGCAAAATTCTGTAAAATGACCTGGAGACATTTTTCCCATTATCTTAGTGATTAACATTTGACTCCTCATTACTTATGCAAATTTCTGCATCCAGTTGGAAATTCTCTCTAGAAAATGGGTTTTTCTTTTGTACTGCATTGCCAGCCAGCAAATTTTTCAAACTTTTATGCTTTACCAACACTTGAACACTATGTTGCTTAGAAATTTCATCTACCAGATACCCTAAATCATTGCTCTCAAGTTCAAAGTTGCGCAGATCTCTAGGGCAATGGCAAAATGCTGCCAATCTCCTTGTTAAAGCATAGCAAGAGTGAACTTTACTCCAATTCCAAACTCAAGTTCCTCATCTCCATCTGAGACCACCTCAGTCTGGACGTCATTGTTCATATCACTTTGTGCATTTTAGTTAAAGCCATTCAACAAGTCTCTAGGAAGTCCCAAACTTTTTCACATCTTTCTGTCTTCTTCTTAACCCTCCAGACTGTTCCAATATCTGCCTGTTACCCAGTTCCAAAATTGACTCGACATTTTTGGGTATCTTTATAGCAGCACCCCACTCTCTGCATTACCCATTTACTGTATTAGTTTGTTCTGAGGCTGCTATGAAGAAAAACTCGAGACTGAGTAATTTATAAAGAAAAGAGGTTTAATTGACTCAAAGTTCTGCATGGCCGGAGAAGCCTCAGGAAGCTTACAATCACGGCCGAAGACACCTCTTCGCAGGGCGGCAGGAGAGAGAATGAGTGCAAGCAAGGGAAATGCCAGAAACTTGTAAAACCAACAGATCTTGTGAGAACTCATGATCATGAGAACAGCATGGGGGAAACCACCCCCAGGATCCTATCACTTCCCACCACACAGTCCCACGACATGTGGGGATTATGGAAACTACAATTCAAGATGAGGTTTGGGTGGGGAGACAGCCAAACCATATTAATAGTGTATGATTGCAACTATATGATGTTCTAGAAAAGGAAAAACTAAGAAGACTAAAAATACATGTTGTTTCCAGGAGTTAAAGAGAAAGGAGGGATGAACAGGTGCAGCACAGAAAATTTTTAGAACAGAAAAACTATTCTGTATGATACTATAATGTTCCAATATATCTCTATACATTTATCTAAATCAATAGACTGTAAACCACTAAAAGTGAAATTAAAATGTGGACCTTGGGTGATGTTGATGTTTCATTGCAGATATTCATCAACTGTAATAAATGTGCTACTCTAGTGAGGAATGTTGACTGTGAGAAAGGCTGTGCTTGTGTGACAGCAGTGATATATAGGAACTCTGGGTTTTCTGCTCAATTTTGCAGTGGACCTACAAGTCCTCTAAAAATAAAGCCTATTGAAACACAAATAATAAATGCTTGAGGGAATGGATACCCAATTTTTCATTGTGTGATTAGTATGCATTACATGCCTGTATCAAAACATCTCATGCACCCCATAAATAATACACCTACTACGTACTCACAAAAATTAAATAATTTAGAAAAGATCATAAGATTAATAATGATTGTCCATATTAAACCATTGTATCTTCACATCAACTACATGGTCTACCTCTAACTAGTAATAGGATGATTTGAAATTAACATTTATATAATATTGTATTCCACCTATTGTTTCCTTTTATTTTTAAGAATTTGATTTTAAAACATAATTCCTATACACCTAAATCCATGTGTGATCCACCTGAATTCATTTTTAACATGTGCTATAATTAAAAAATGAAATGTGATATTTTTTCAATTAGATTATTTATAAAATTCCTTTAGCAAACTGTAAATACTTGTATTTATGATTATATAGTGTAGACTGAAATCTATAGTGATTTACATAGATTGCTAGAGGTAATATTAAAATTATTATTGTACATTGTAAGTGTAGGTTTTGGCATGGTGCATTGCTTTTAAAAACTATTTTAAAATGCAAATATATATTAAAAATTTCCAATAAAATTGTGTAACTATGTGGTATTTTTATCACTGTAAAAAACATGAGTTGAAATTTGAAGACAAAACACAAAAGACAACATTTAATAATGTCAAACTATAAAAACTAATAAAAATTGGTTTTACTAGATTACATAAATGGTAGTTTGCATGGATTTTAATGAAAATTTAAATAAACTGTCTTATACCATTGAATATAAATGACAAGTTAGGTGCTATTTAAATGAGTTAACGGAGTGTGAAAAACATTACCATTTTAATAAAGACTTGCTATACTACTCAGTGTTATTATATAACAAGTCTCCTGATGTTAAGATTTTGATTTAGCCAGGTGTTCATGCCTGTAATCCTAGAATTTGGGGAGGCAGAATTGGGAAGATCGCTTGAGCCCAAGAGTTCGAGACCAGCCTGAGCAACATAGCAAGACCCTTATCTTTACAAAAGTGAAAAAGGTTAGCCAGGCATGTGGAACTTGCTTGTGGTCCCAGCTACTTAGAAAGCTGAGGTGGGAGGATCGCTTGAGCCTGGGAGGTTAAGCCAACAGCGAGCTATGATCCTGCTACTGCACTCCAGTTTGTGTGACAGAGCAAAATCTTCTCAAAAAAAAAAAAAAGAAGATTTCATTTAAAGTCCACTCAATTTATGAAACTGCACATAGAAAGTTAACTTATTCTATAATATTATCAAAATCTGGCTTTTTTGTCTCTGTCTCTGTGTGTTTGTGTTTGTATAGATTTGTGTGTATGTATATAATCCAACTCTTTTCATCATTACATATTGTCTGACACATGCATCCCCACAAGGATGAGGGATAATAGCACCTCCTGTAGAAAATCAGGCAAGTGTCAGTAAAGTTCTTCAGCCCATGTCTAGAAATTAAACGTTCCAAGGAAGTATATGATACTATGTTTGCAAGTCTTATTTCTGTGACTTCATTTCCCATTCCATTCATTGCATTCCAGCTGTATTTGCTCTTCTGCTCTTCTTCCTCTTCAAACACACCTGTGTGTTCCTGCCTCAAGAGCTTTTGAACCTACTTCATTTTTTCTGGAACAATCTACATTTAACTTCATTCATGTTTCTCATCAAATGTCATATTCAGAGAGACAATTTCTTTTAAAACTTTGATAAAGATAGCCATTCTCCCTCATCTTATAAGTTTCTCATCTTAACCCGATTTGAAGTTTCTTAATGCCATTTGTTATAATTATTAAATATACTGTTTATTAATTTGCTAATTTTCTTTGTGTTTGATATATATATATATATATATATATATACTTCTTTTTTATAGCTCTTCTTTCAGTAAGATTAATTTCTTGGAATATGTTGGTATCATATTTTACTCCAGTGTTTCTGGAAACACAGTTCCTTTTTAATATAGAGTTCCTTTTATGTTTTTAATATGCTATTTATAATCAAGCGACACAGAATTTTAAATCTATCCTTTGAAACACTCCTCATGATATTTTAATATTCTGCAGCACTCTCTGCCTTAGTGAAAATCATTGACATAATTACAGTTTTCCAATGTTAGGATTATAATAAAAGATGCCTATTATGACATCTTTGTGGTGAGACAAACCCTAAAAGTCTTATTTATTTTTAGGACTAGATCTCAGACTTTAATTAAATTAGTCTTTTTTTTCTTTTGGAAGAGGAAAAAAACCAGGTAAACATAAGCATTCATTTGAATAGTGTAACAAAGGCAAAATATGAAATTAATGTATCATGTTTTCCTTCTTCTGCCTCTTTCTCGCTCTTTGTCTTTCTTTTCCCCTTTCCCTCATCGCCAACCTTCCTCCACCCATTAAACTCCATTCATCGCTCCACACATATTTTTCTTATAGTAAATTCTAATTTTTCACTTTCTTTGTGCTCAGTTACCATGCATTAAATCTCATTTGTATTTGTTTCCTGTTTATTTAGAAATTCAATAAATGTGTATTAAAGTTTTAACAGTGTTACAGAGGACAGAGGTCCATAAATAGTTAAGTTGTTTTTTAAAAGGAAGAATAAAGAGGGAATATTTCTTACTCTCAATTATGAGACATACTGAGAATCTATAACCATTTTAAGATAGTATTTTTGGTTCAAGATGAGAAGTTAGGACTAATGGAAAAGAACAGAGACCACAGTTGTAGAACAATAATAAATGGAAACTTAGTATACAAGCAGAATAAGTCAAAACTAAATGAGGAAAAAAATAGAGTTGTTATATAGGAGTTGGGAAAACATTTTTTACAAGACAATAAAAAGGTACCTATATTTAAAAGGTAAAAAGACAGACATTAAAAACATTAGAAATCTAACTATAATAGTAAAACATATAACATTAATAAAATAATGTTACGAAGTTAATGTTGGGATATGGAACCTAGTAAAAATTTAGTAAAACTTCAGAAAGTTATTTTAAAAATTATTAAACAATATTTATTATTTTGATAAGAATAAAATTAAAGATTTTATTCACTGTAAGAAAACTATAGACAATGTTAGCTGACTGTCTAAAATAAGAGATTAACAAATTGTAAAAGGATTTCTGGTAATTAAACAAGAAAAAGAGAACAATCTTCATATTTGAATTACTGAAGAAGAAATCCAAAAAGCAGCTAGAACATAAAAAGATGCTGTATAATATTGACTAATTAGATAAATAAAATTAAACACTTTTTAATATTAGACTGGCCAATATTAGAGAAGCAAGTGTTGTTGATGAATAAGAAAGATGTCCCTCCACTCATTCTGGAGACAATATTTAATCAGATTAAGTAAATGCACAAGTATTAGTAAGGACTTTTACTCACAATGGTCAATGATGGAACCTATTTAAGGCTACTCATTTTAGCAATGTTTGTGTTAGCAGAGACGTGTGGGTAAACTGCTGCAAATAAATCTTAAACGGGGCTAGATTAAATGAAAACATTGCATAACAGTTCTTCAAAATATGTAAATGAAAAAGTACACAATGACAAATATAACTTATATAATAACATACAAATATAACATATAACATACCAATAACTGAAAATAAATGTGCACATAATATGCAATTTATAATAAAACCTACAATACAATTACAAACATTAAATCCATTAGAATGGTTGCCTAAGAGAAGTGTGGGAATGAGAGTGAGATATGAAGAATAATGAGAATAAATTAATTCAACTAACAAAAAAGGAAAATGATCTTGCATGGACTATTAAGGAAACTTTTTAGTAACCTGAAAAGTATTTGTGGTAGTTCTGTATTGAATCAGTTTGACTGAACTGTAACCACAGTCTTCAGAATCCCCTTTCCTGTATGTTTTAAGTTACAGTTGGAAAAAAAAAAAAAAAAAAAAGTAGTAGATTTGACGAAAATAATCGAATCCATAGCTATTACTCTCTGGAGGTCATAGGAGTTAGATGTGGGGCTGTTGGCAGAAGTGGGGAATGGAGACAGGAAACTGATGTGGAGATGGAGGTGGGTTCCAGTTTGTCTTGCCATCATTTTATTCCACTTGCAGCATTTATTCCCAATATGTAACCTGGTGTCCAACAAATTCCAGTCCAACCACCCAAGATGCAGAGGCAATAGTGTTCCCTTTGCCTTTCCACCATTGCTCTCTCATGGTTACACTCCTGCTGGTAAACGTTCTTGGCCTCAGGAGGGTTGGTTAGTGACCTTCCTCTGATGCTGTTACTTCTTTTTTAGACCCTTAAATCCCTAGCTTCTCCAAAGCGGAGATCAGCGAACTGTGGCCTGGGAGCCAAATCAAGCACACTTGTTTTTGTAAATCCAGTTTAACTGGAACGCAGCCAGCCATCTAAGTATTATTATCTAATGCTGCTTTTGTACTACAACAGCAGAGTTGAGTAGTTGAGAGAGGGTCCATATGACCCGCAAAATCTAAAATATTTACTCTCTGACTCTTTATAGGAAATAAATTTTATCAACCACCTTTCTGGTGGTTCTTCTTTCTTGATTGATAAAGTGTGATTCACACAATCATCTATGCTTGAGGTGTTTATGTGTGCAAATGTGTGTATGAGGAAGAAAGAAAATATGTATACATTAAAATCACACTGTGCTGAGAATGATACTATCAGTTTATGAAGCATGAAAGTTTGCATCAACACATTTTGAAATGATATTTTCCTCTCAAAATATTATCAAAAAATATTTATAACATACAAAAGAAAGGCAAAAATTCTACTATTCAGCACACATAACCGTGTTCTGTCTTTTCCTGGCTTCATGGGATTAGACTCCTGAAAAATACAACCTAATGAAATTTATATTAAAATCTTTAATGTACAGAAGCAAAATTAAATGTCAAACTATTAATCCCATTATACGTATATTTTAAATTACTAAATTAAACTGTAAAGAGTATCAAAATAAAAATAAGCAACAGTAATTCCATTTAAAATATGCTGCTCTAGGTAAGTGGACACTTTTCTACAAGTATCTGATACTTATTTATATTGTTGTTGATACCTACCATTTAAAGCTTCACCTTGATTTCAAAGATGTAGATTCAATTTCAGAAATCTTTTTTCTTCTATCATAAGAAACTCAAAATGTAGTTCTACTGTAAGTCAAATTTTTTCCATTTTTCTTGTCATTCCCAAGAGCATAATTAAAAATTCTCAAATGTTGTAGAACCTTCTTACCAGACTTGTCTCTTTCTGACATCTACTTCTGTTTCTTTTATTATTATTTGTCATGATTTTAAAATTACATGTATTTAGACTCAATTTGTTTTCACATGCAAAAAAAAGAAAGCATATTTGTTTTTGAAATTTAGGAAAGGGAACATATTTGGAATGATATAAAGTACATGAAAAAAACTACAAAAATGTGCTATTCTGTTTGCTTGTGAATTAAAGGAACAGAGATAGAGTCAAATTAGTGATCAAGACTATAATTTCCAAATACGCCAGTTCATAGAAAAGAGGGAAAAATAAAGGATAATTATTTGATCTGACCTTAGACCTTTTTATAATTCTCAATAACACTACAAATTTACATCAGTAGTTGTATGCTCTCTGCTAAAGGAGAAAATAAAAAAAAACCATAATATTGTTTTTTGTTCCATTCAAATTTCTTCATATTTATATTAAAGCTAAACAAACATGTTTAATTCCTCAGAAGGGGATGATTTTTTAAAAAGCAGAAATTAAGGAATGTTATAAGCTTACAAAAGGAGGTATTAAATTATAATAATTATAAAAATTGTGAAACATATATTTTAAAAAAAGCCTACTTTATAACATTGCAATATTGTGCAATATACAAGCTAAAAGGTGAAGGAGGCCACAAGCAGTAGTTGTAACCCATACTTGAAGTCAGTTCACTTAATGCAATCACAGCATCTTTCCTCCTAAGCTTTTGCTTTCTGTTGCAGAGTCACTGTCAGGTGATTGAGGTCTTTTTCCAGCCAGGTAGCCACTTTAATCTTCCTGGAATGCTTTTTGAGGATGATTCTTTCTGTTGCTTCTTAAGATTTCATGATGATAGAAAATTACTGTTACGTTGCTTTAATGTTTTGTCAATGATTGAAGAGAGTAGCCTTTTGCATTATGCTAAGATGACCTAGTCTGTGTCACCCCCCTGTTCCTGCAATGCTCCTTTAACTTTTTGCCACCTTTCTATTTTTCACATGCTCCTTAAGAAGTACTCATCTCTTACTTCCACGAATCATATACTTTGTACTACTTAACTTCATGGTAGGTAGGGTCTGCTCTTTCCTTTATTCCTCTGTAATTACAAACAATCCATTTATTTATGAACATATCAAATTATATATAAGACACTCTGCTGTATGCTAGACTCTGCATGCATGTAACTGCTCCAAAATATGTTTAGGTTCCTATTAGCAGACATGGTGTCTGCTTCACATTTGCAATTTCCTATAGCACCAACTCCCGAACTTTCAAAGTCCTAAAAGACCTAACGCTGTTTCTGACATTTGAAAGTCATTAAACAACATTTTTTTTTTTCAGGAACAAATAGATAAAAGAATGTTGAGCTACATCAATGAAACAAAGCTAATAGGAGATACTTATTTAGAAATTTGTTTTTTTAAAATTAAGAATAACCTACAATAAATTTTAACATTATTTTACTAAATTGCATTAAAATGCTATGCAAGTAGAAAATATTTGTTTTCAACCAAATAAGCATACTAGGATGGATTCCGACATGATAATGTTAGTACTTCTTAAATAAAAGTGATCAAATATTTAAAAGTTGATGTGTGGACTGTTCCTATAATGAAAAGAGAATGTAAATACATGATTAAAATTATATGGAAAGGAACTTGAGGACATGTATATTAAGTAGGATAATAAGTGACATTCCAGATTGTATATCCTGGGGAGTATGGGAATTGTAATAAAAAATTATTATTTTTAGATATATAATAAAATAGGGTCTCCAGCTAAAACATATGAAAGAAGTTAATAACTTGGCTATTAACACTAAATATAAGCAAATGTTTTTCAACCCTTGGATATAGCTGGAAGGAATGTAATATGATGGATAATATTTTAAATAGACAAGAAATGCTATATTTACATTTATATAGTGCTTTAAATGATAAGGATTAATAAATTAAGAAGAAGCCAAAGCAGGTTACTCAGGAATAGTAAGTCAATAGTTATTATTAAAGGGTAAGACATTTGTGTGTATAAGTATTGTGTGGGCGTTAAAAAGACATCATCTGCAATGTAAAAAGATTTAAAATAATTAAATATTCTCATGCAATGGTGCAATAGCAACAGCAATAAGAATAAATGTAATGTTAATAAAATTGATCATTGTTAGATTCTTATAAAAAATAAATGTGATATAATAGGAGAGCAAGAAATTTCCTAGGCTTCTGAAATCCATCTAAGTCTTCAAATCATAGTCATTATGTAAAAATCATTTTGACAAAGGCTCTGCACATACCAATTGAGAACTCATTAAATGAGAACAAATATGATCCTTCATTCCTTACCCAATCGCCTATATCCAGTCTAGAGAAAAAGAGATAAATTAATTAGTAAGATATACAGAGAAAACACAGCTGTAGAGAGTTCTGTTCAAATTAGGAGGGCATGTTGTGAGAGCTATTTGTAGAATAGTTGTAGTAGAATCTACCTTGTAACATTCCTTCTTATATCTCTCATTGGACACAGTGTGCCACTATACTGCTGAGTCTCCTTATCTGGCCCATTCGGGCTATCACTGTGGAAGCCAATAATGTCCAGCTTCCATTAAGGGTGGAGCAGGATATTAGAATTGTCTTGTGACAAAATGATGGAATAGACCTAGCCCCTGTGTCTGTTGAAATAGAGATAAGCTCATGGGGGTGATGTCTGGAATGAAGCTGTGGTGGTAGCTAAGAGTCTTCATTGAGAAAACAATCAAAAGGTAGAGAGTGGCCAGGCACAGTGGCTTATGCCTGTAATATCAGTAATTTGGGAGGCTGAGGCAGGAAATTTGCTTGAGCCCAGGAGTTCAAGACAAGCCCGGGCAACACAGGGAGACCCCATCTTTACTAAAAATTTAAAAATTATCCAGGCGTGGTAGTAGACACCTGTAGTCCCAGCTACTCTGGGGGCTGAGGCGGAAGGATCACTGAGCTGGGGGTCCAAATAACCGTGAGTCATGATTGCATCATTGCACTCCAGCCTGGGTGACAGAGCAAGACCCTGTCTCAAAAAAAAAAAAAAAGAAAAAGGAAAAAGAAAAATGTTGGGAGCTAGTGGTGCTGAGTAAATCTAGGGAGGTACCTATTATAGATAGAATATAATGATATTATTCATAAGCAGACTTTTGGGGATGAGAGGTTAGTCTTAAGAAGGGGGCCGGGCGCGGTGGCTCACGCTTGTAATCCCAGCACTTTGGGAGGCCGAGGCGGGCGGATCACGAGGTCAGGAGACCGAGACCGTGGTGAAACCCCGTCTCTACTAAAAATACAAAAAATTAGCCGGGCGTGTTGGCGGGCGCCTGTAGTCCCAGCTACTCGGAGAGGCTGAGGCAGGAGAATGGCGTGAACCCGGGAGGCAGAGCTTGCAGTGAGCCTAGATCGCGCCACTGCACTCCAGCCTGGGCGACAGAGCAAGACTCCGTCTCAAAAAAAAAAAAAAAAAAAAAAAAAAAGGGAGATGCAATGTGTATCCCCTGTATCAGGGTATTGTGATGCTAATTATTCCCACTGTAGAAGACCTGAACAACTCAGTGATGACCTTTATGAAAAAGAATTTGAATATGAGGCTATCTGTCACATAGAGGGCATCAATGCCAGATTACAAAAGGCCTAGTAAAGTAAAATACCTTTTCTTTAATCCCTTGAGAACACTTCTTCATGACCTGGGAGGAGCCAGTAGCTGCAGAGTGAGGTTAGAGGTAAAATAATGAGCAAAGATGAAGAGCCTTTGTCTCCATTGCCTACACAGCCCACAACTACCCATTTTATCACTATTTCCAGAGCCACAAAGTAGGCTTGTTAGATTAGAAGAATTATTGGAAGTCATCTTCACATGTACATGTAGCACTTCTGTCCCAGTTCAAGAGCTTAGCAACTCCACTAACAATTTTTCCCACAAATGAAATTCCTTTGCAGGTGCAGGCAAACCTATGGAGGCCTTCTCAATGTATCATACAAACAGCAAGTGCTGACTTTATTGAAGGGAAATCACAGATCTTTGAGACTTGGACCTGATAGGGGAGCAACTGAGTCCAGAAACTCTTTTTAGGCCTCTTCAAAGTTGGTCTTTCTGCATGATCCTTCATCTCTGCTCTTTCCTCTAGAGATGTCGGCACAGTGACTGGCAAAAAGTGCTTATATTAAAGTTTGCTTTTCTGTTTTTCCTGAAAGAGAGCAAATATTAATGCTGACTAGAATAACTTAGTGCTACTCTCTATTGTTATTTGGCAGAGTCATGTCAGAAAGAACCATAAATGTGGCACTATTTATAAAGAATAACAACAACAAAAACTAGTATGAAGTCAATTTATACATGTATACATAGGATGAAAAGCATAATCAACAAAAGCTCATAAAAGTACACATGATATGAGTTTTGGTAGAAAAATAAAATTATTTTAAAAATAGTTTTGTTATTTTATCCTTTGAAAACACAATTGTGATATGTGAAACTAAAATTCAAATAAAAGATATGGGAGCCAAACAGAGATAAGACTTCCAGGAATAAATCAGAAAGATAAAATTTGCAATTTAAAAAATTCTAAGAAGCCATATGAGAAGCAGAAATAATTAGCATATATGCTGGTCAAAACATTGTGGCAGGTGTGACAGATTTAAGAAACCTGGAAAATAAAATTACAAAAGGATAAAGATAGGTAGATAAAATATGCAAAAAGGGATATTGGAAATGGATTCAAAAATATTTAAAAAGAAACATTTACTTGATTTGTTACAAAAAACTGTAGCCTACAAGGAAAAATTTGACAGGTAAATTTAAAAACAGAAAGAGAGATGCTCTGTCAATCTTAACAAAATTTATAAATTATAAATAATCAGTAAACAATGAAACTAGAAATCACTGATGTACCTAAGAAAAGCATTCTATATGTAAATAATATTGCTAATCATGAAAATAAGAACAATGAGTTATTTTCAGTAGAGAATGAGGTCGAATTAAAATACTGTTTAACAATATATGCCAATTGAGATGGAAGATTTTGGCTTTGCAACTTCTAAATTCTTTATGTTTGGGGAAGAAGAAAGGTATAGCGACCAACTTAATACATTTTTTATGAAATATTTATTACATAATAAAATAGGTACCGAGGAAACGCCACATGAAATGCCACATAAAATAAGTTAGAGTTTTCAAGCCATATGAAGATAAAAGGACTAATCGTGCCTCAAAAATTCAAAAGACGGTTTACAAATAGGGAAGATGACATGGAAAACATTATAGTAAATAGTATATGATAGTAAAAATAGATCATAATATATTAAAAGCCATAATAAAAAGTTAGTTGGACAAAGCTATCCAGTCTAATTGGCCGTTAAACAAAATCTAGCTGCTTAGAAAACAATCAAAAATTATAAACCTTAAGGTTGAAAAAAAAATAACTGGAGTTTCCACTTCCATTTAAGATGTAGAAACCTTCAAGAGATCATTACTCCCCATCTAACAATGAGAAAGAAAGAGCTGAGTAACTTAAACAATCATATCTTTTTGTGAGCTTGTTAGAAAAGTGAGTTCACAAGGCAACTAGGTGCACTTAATTCCAAATAATGAAAACATGCTACAAATAGGTATGAGACACACATTGTTTCACTTTTGGCAAGAAAAAAAATGACATCCAGAAAAATGGTTAAATAGAAGACAAATGATTTTTAAAAATTAGTTTCAAAGTTTAAATTTGGACTAGCGTGATAGCCTGGAATCCATTAATGCCCCAAACACATGGGACGTCCACCAGGGAATGATTGATAACAAGTCTGGAAATGTTAGGGATTTTTATTTGTTTACGGGCATAGAACCCAGACCACTACTAAGATCTCAGACTCTTTTTAAATATGAAGAAAATGCTATCTGCCTGGAGAATAGCAGAAAAAGCACTTGGGACCAGGGCTCTGACTTCATAATAAGCAGTGGTCTACTGTAATTTGAGTGGCAGGGGGACTTAATCATGTGCCTACCCAAGACTACCCAAAAATGTCAAAGCAGGGTTTAGTTGTCACAGGGGAAAGAGGAGCAATGCTAATAAGACCTTACACCTAAGTCTGAGGTTCCATGGCTTGTCTAAAAGTAATTTTATGACGGAAAACTGAGAAATCTTCCAATTCCTATTACGAACCTTATGCTAAGTAACAAGTCACAGCAGTGTGTTGCTGGGTGAAAGACAAGTGCATCGAGAAATATTCATTTCTGAAAGCTGGTGGTGCACCTCAAACACTAAGAAAAAATCTGAAACTACGTGACACTCAAAGTAAAACAACAAAAAACCATCAATGGAAGACGTTGCAGTCTGTAATGCACTGAAAGCTATAGAAACTACAAAACTGAAATTCAGCTCAACTACTGGCTAGATTGACTTAGCTTTCCACAATTATTGACAGAATATTCACACTTCTATCTATTAACTTTTCATTTCACTTTTTAAAAACACATGTTTCACATTTAAATGAAAAATTACTACTGACACACACAAACACACAGAAACACACACACACACCCCTGTTCTCTAGAGGTAAAGCAGCTAATAAACCAGATCAGATATTGCACAGATGTTGGAACCATCAAGCAGAAACTTTAACTGTAACTATTATTTCAGGAACTTTATATTTCTTAGTGAACAAGTAGGTCCCCAACACCTGGAGCAGTACTAGGTTGATAGGAGGCATTGAAAAGTAGCTGTTGGATAAATGAATGAGTGAATGTACACATTCCCAGAAAATAAGCAAGGATAGCAATTGCTTCAATATGTACAATGATCAAAAATTGGAAATATCTTCATTTTCTCTAAAAGGGGAAATGATTGAAAAAAAAAACATGAACACTCTGCCATCAAATACTACACAATAAATATACTAAATAAATACTGTACTTAATATCATAGAAGTTTTCTAAAAAATATTCTGTGACACAAAGAAAGTCCCATTAAAACTCTTATGTGAGTATACTGGAAATAAAATCTCTAGATACATTCGCCAATCCGAAAAACGTGGTTAGCTCTAGCAAGAAAAGTACTAATGATATGAGTGAGGTTGCTTGTTTTAATGTTTATGTTAATTATATAATATTTAACTCCTATAAAATATTGTTTTAACCTTTTTAGAATTCATATTTTCATATTTAATATATTAATAATAAATTATTCACTTATTGCCTTTGTTAAAATAATCTGAAACTTTGGAATAACTAGAAATAGTTTATTAGACCACAACTTGCCAGAACCTGTTAAACAATGCTAAAGCTTATCTATGTATGAATCGTAAGTCAAGCATTTGCCATGGAAACCATGAAGTGTTTGTTAAAGAACTATACTGTCTCTTGCTATACTCAATGAGACATTGTTTATATTTTCTCAATCTATTTTCCATACATTTCAGCTGAGATTCTGGGTGTCCTTATAAATTCAACTTAAATATTTTCCACTATAAAGAGCCCCTCCCTTTTATTCATTGAAACCAGAAATACCTCTTTCTTTCCAATATTTATGGCATTTTTGTATCACATTTATAGCAGTTATATAAAGTTTTGGACATGAACATTTGTATACACATTATTTTCCTAGGTATTTATTAGACTCCTAAAAGTAGGTCACATATTACTGTGAGTCTGTGTACTCGGCATAACATGATTTCATGCATAGTTCCTTGAAACACACTGTTTTTCAGGCTGCAAAGCTTTTACTGAGAACCTATTTAGGCCAACCCCAAAGATCACTTAGTATTATAATTTGGACAGTGCTGTTATACAAAGCTTTTTCATCCATGTGTGTTAAATTCTTTGAAAAAGCAGAATGGTAAAGTTTAGTTTGTATTATCTAGTGTTCCAAGCCTTTTCATTAGCCTTAGATTAAACTCAAACTTCTGTGGAAAGATACACTCCAGAGACAACCTAGTGATATAACTTTCCAAAATCTATTTTTATTTTAAGTTTAAATCCATCTGTCATAAGTTGATTCAGGGTAAGATATAATGAAGAATGTTTACATTAGTTACCAGACCACCATTTGCACTTAACTCTACAATAAACTTGAGCAGTTTGACCCTAACAAGGCAAAGCTTTAAAATGTGTGCATACCCTTTATATCAGTGAAACTACAACACAACTTTTCTAATCTGAGTAAACTTAACCATATGTGCTGTAGGCAGAATTTCACAATAGCCCTCACAATTCCTAGTGCCTGGTATACACATAGCTTCTTTCAGTTATTCCATCAAACGCAATTTAGGTATTAGGGTAAAGGTATTTTGTCGATGCAATTAAGCTTCTAAACCAGTTCACATTAAGGTAGGGAGATTTTCCTGGACAGATAAACCAACAAGAAGACATGGCTGTCAGATCTAAATCTGCAAAGAACAAAAATCTACCATAACTGCATATGTTTGGAAGAGGACTCCCAAGTTTTAGATGAGAATATAAACTTGTCAGTATCTTGGTTTTAGATTTGTAAGAAAATAAGTAGAGAACCCATGACCGAAAATTCTGAACTATGGAAATGTGAAATAATACACAAGAGTTACTTAAATCACTGTGTGGCAATTTGCTATGCAACAATTAACAAAAAGCTATTACCATGAAAAAAAAAAAGAATTAAAAAGAGAATTAAAAAACTATTATATATATTGTGCATAAGGGAACAGAGAAACAGGAAAAGGAAAAGAGGGATGGAGAGAGGGAAGCAGGGACCGAAACAGAGATAGAGGTACAGACAGACATTATTTTAAGTAGTATAAATAGGAATGAATAGATTAATTTCTTCTGCTTCTATTCAGGGAGGTGAGTGATCATATGATGAAAGATAGGAACTCACTCTCTTCAGAAGTTCTAGTTTCTTCACAATGTTCACAGAATAACTTTTACACAATACTGACAGGGATTTTGTGTTTAAGGAAGGTCATTTCCCACAAAACATTGCCGGTAAACAAGCCAGTACCATCATTTAATGTGCAAGCTCAGCCAAATTGATCTGTTTCAATAATGAAGAAAAATAGGACTGAGTTGAGTTTGTTGGAAAATGCATATAAGTTATTAATGTGTGGCAGAATTATGGACATTTATTCAGTATAGGCAATGAAACTCTCTGGGTAATTTTTACCTAAGCATAATTAATATTTTATATGCTGAATGTGTAATCTATATAATAAATTAGATATAACTCCATAATGGTCCCACCTCTTTTTATTATTTTGAATTCAATAGAGAAAAGGTTGCTCAAATCAATTAAAATAATTTATTTCAACAGAATATAGGAAATAGGAAAAATATGTCGAATCGTTTTTCATATAGAAATATTAATAACAATTTTCTGGATAGCAATGCTTTTGCAAATGAATTTATTACTCCATCTAATCTGAATATTGTCTTCTTGTTTAATTTCTACTTATTATTTTTCTTAAATGTAAAATGTGTCAGGAAACTTTTTCTAGCTCCTGATTCTTGGTTTGGTTGTTCAATGTGTGTATGCAACATGTGAACTTCCCTGTCTCTGAACCTCCCACAGTGAATTTAAACTATCTAGTTTCTTGGCTCTCTCTCTCTCATCAAGCCATAAGCGTCTTGAGGTCAAGCATATGGCCTTGCTCAGCACTGAATTTTTGGCACAAGTATTTGCACAATACTGTTTTTGAACAAATATTGTTTAACATTTAAACAATAATAATTATTATGATTTTTTGTTTTATTTGCATTCATTAATTCAGATATATTCAGTGCAAGAAATGGTGGTGGTGGTGGGGATGTAAGAAAGAATGCTGTACCATTTTTGGATTTAAGGTGTACACATTATAGTGTCATTAAACCGTAAATCAAATCTAGCACACAATTGTGATAATGGGCTCATCTTTGCTGACTTATGACATCCACTGCAATGTACTCACCTCTGATTTTCTGTTTCATGTGATTCCCAAATTATGCTAAATAGAAACAAGTAAATGATTTCAAATCCATTAGAACACAAGCTTGATAAAAAATAAGAAATAGTAAAATAAAGAATATTGCTGCAAAATAGTATGCATCCCTTGACTTATAAAACAGTTAAGCTTGAAATAGCATTCTGCTAACATTGTATCCTGTTTTTCACTCCCTTTTACAAATATAAGGAGTTCACTTGGAATGATTTGGTTGATTCCTGCTGGGTTTAAAACCTCAATTAAGTGACAACCATTCTATTTCCTATGAGAACTAGCTTAACTTTTTAAATTTTTCTTCATAATTCGCATCTCTGAGGGGAGGCTATATTCGTTGCAATAAATTTGTATCCCAGTAGGAGCAATTATATATTTTCTCATGTGACTAATATTACAGGCAAGTCCATTGATAAGCAGTAACCTGTGCCTTGTAATTTTTAAAATTTCATTTGTATTCATCTGGGAGTGGTGCCAGATTTTTCCTGGCTTCAGCAGGCTCATTGATGGCTGGACAGTAAAGAGGTTTTTTTTTTCTTACTTGCAGTTTGGGCCAGCTTTGACACCTTTTCATTTTGCAGCATTTTCTGTCACTATTATTTACCAGTAATAAATTTTCTTCATTTATCATATTTACCCAGGAAATTTTCAAATTCCATGACATTGGAATGTAAGTTCATTTGTATCCTTTAAAAATAGCATAGATTTAGAGCGACAAATTAAAATTTCGTAAGATAAAAATTTGCCGAGAGGCCATATTTTGGAAACATTGTGTTTACTATGTTTGTCAAAAATTTACATACTCTTGATATGCTCCATTTATCCTGGCATCTGTTCCCCAATTTCTTAACCATAAATGAACACATTTTAACTTTCGCTGGCTGTTCTCACTAGCAAACAGTGTGATAGCCGGCATTGTGTTGTTTACTTTATAAAGACACATGCCATTTTCACTTTTAAATCAGGTATGGCTGGGGTATAATTAGTATTTGTAAGTTTTCAATGTGTGTCTTTTGTAGGAGAGTAGTAAGTTTGAGATGCTCCTTATTTATAAAAAGAATGAAGAGAATCACTTTGATGCCACACTTATCAAAGTCAGTGGATTTCAAAAGTTCAAAATATTTCTTTTATAAACGGCCTTCTCCTGATATTCCAGTCAGGTAACAATAAGAAAGGGTGTAGTATGCAATCTTATTCTTCCCTTCAATTTGACTCTGTCTATCCAGTGTACCTTCTTCCAATGCCAGTTTGTAGAGTATAAGTTATTTATAGAGAGAATGGTTGCATATAAGCTGGTAATTATGGATTTTAAAAATCATCTTATTGCCTAGTTTGTATTTATCTCATTTTAAACTAAATTAAATCATGATGACATTTTTGGCGCACCTTTTGTTATATTTGGTACCCAATCATGTCCAGTATTTCCGATGTTATAATTGTGAAGATTTCTAAACAGATTGTGAGACATTTTCTTTCTTAGAACAAAGCCTTTGGGGAAACAAGGCTCTGTAAAAATCTCCAATGGCTTAAAAAATGTTATCTGCTAAAATTACTCCTACAATGCTTATCCAAAAATTGCATACAACTAATAAGTGAACAGAACTATAAAAGTATGGTTTTTCAGGGCATTGTTAGTCAATGCCCTGAAAAACATTTTCTTAAGAAATGCTGAATAAATGCACCAATAATATAACTAATATATTAAATGTACTGCCATATATATACATATATATTTATATGTGCAATATGGATATTTTAATGAGCAATATATAATACAAGAAAACATTAATTTACCCATAACTACCCATTTATCAGATGGAAGAATACCAGTATATTTTAAGTTCATTTGAGACCTTAAGTGATTGCATTTTTCTGACAAGAATTATCTACTTTCTTAATAATTTATTAAATCATTCTACTTTTTTCCATATTTTTATCAGGCAGGTATATGTATCTAAATAATAAATTTGAAATATAGTGTGTATTTATGCCTTAATTTCATTGTTTACCCAAAAGTCATTCGGGAGCAAGTTGTTTAATTTTCATGTAATTATGTGGTTTTGAGAGAACTTCTTGGTATTGATGTCTACTTTTATTGCACTGTGGTTTGAGAGTGTGCTTGGTATGATACATATTTTTTAATTTATACAGACTCGTTTTATGGTGAGCATGTGGTCCATGTTAGGGTATGTTCTGTGTGTTGATGAGAAGAAGGTATATTCTGTGGTTGTTAGGTGGAGTATTCTGTAGGTGTCCATTGTGTTCAATTGATCCAGTGTCAAGTTGAAGTCCAGGTTTCTTTGTTAGTTTTCTGCTTGATGATATGTCATTAGGGTGTTGAATTCTATCACTTATTGTGTGGCTCTCTAAGTCCTTTTGTAGGACTAGAAGAAATTGTCTTATAAATCTTAGTGCTCCAATATTGTGTATGTGTGTTTAGAATAGTTAAGCCTTTTTGGTGAATTGAACCCTTTATCTTTATGTAATGCCCTTATTTGTCTATTTTGACTATTGTTGACACTCTGTTTTACCTGACATAAGAATGAAAACAGACACAACATACCAAAATCTTTGGGATGCAGCTAAAACAATGTTGAGAGAAAAGTTTATGGCATTAAATATCTACATTATAAAGTTAAAAAAATCTCAAATTACCAACCTAACCTCACACCTAGAGTAACTAGAAAAAATAAGCACTAACCTCCAAAATAGCAAAAGAAAATAAATAACAAAATTCATAGAAGAACTGAATGAAATTGCTACACAAAAATCCATACAAAAGATCAACAAAACCAAAAGCTGGTTATTTGAAAGAATAAACAAGATTGGGAGATCACTAGATAAACAAGGAAAAAAAAGCATGTCCAAAATAAAAAATGACAAAGATGACAGTACAATTGATCACACAGAAATACAAAGATCATCAGAGACTATTATTATCTATTCTCTGCCCATAAATTAGAAAATCCAGAGAAAATGGCTAAGTTCCTGGAAATACCCAACCTCCCAACATTGAACTGGGAAGAAATAGAATACCTGAACAGACCACTGAAATTGGTCTGTACTAAAATTGATTAAGTAATTTCAAAAAATCAACAACCAAAAAATAAAGCCCTGGACCAGATGGATCCATTGTAGAATTCTACCACACATACAAAGAATAGCTAGCATAAATTCTACCGAAACTATTTGAAAAACTCAGAGGAGTCACTGTTACCTAACTATATGAACCCAGTATCACCCTGATACCAAAATTTAGCAGAGAAACAATGGAAAGAGAAAATTACCGGCCAATATCCCTGATAAACAGAGAAGCAAAAGTCCTCAACAAAATCCTGGCAAACTAAATCCAGCAGCACATCAAAAAGTTAATTCACCACAATCAAGTAGGCTGTATTCCTGGAATGTGATGTTGTTTCAACATACACAAATTAATAAATATGAGTCATCACGTAAATATCATTAAAACTAAAACCATATAATCATCTCAATAGATATGGAAAAAGCTTTCAATAAAATCCAACATCCTTCAGGATAAAAACCTTCAACAAACTAGGCACCAAAGGAACATACCTCTAAATAGTAAAAGCTGTATATCACAAACATACAGCCAATATCAAACAAGCAAAAGCTGGAAGTATTTCCCTTGAGAAATAAAACAAGACAAGAACGTCCACTCTCACCACTCCTATTCAACATAGTACTGGAAGTTCTAGTCAAAGCAATCAGGCAAGAGAGATAAAGAAAAGGCATCCAAATAGTAAAAGAAGAAGTTACACCATTTCTCTTCACCTACAACATAATTCTATACCTAGAAGACCCTGAAGACTCTTCCAGCAGATGTCTAGAACCGATAAATGACTTCAGAAAAGTCTTAGGATACAAAATCAGTGCTCAAAAACTAATGGCATTTCTATACGTCAGTAATGATCAAGCTGGGATCTAAATCAAGAAAGCAATCGGTCAGGCACAGAGGCTCACACCTGTAATCCCAGAACTTTGGGAGGCCAAGGCAGGTGGATCACCTGAGATCGAAAGAGTTCGAGACCAGCCTGACCAACATGGAGAAACCCTGTCTCTACTAAAAATACAAAATTAGCCGGTCGTGGTGGCACATGCCTGTAATCCCAGCTACTCGGGAGGCTGAGGCAGGAGAATCACTTGAACCCTGGAGGCAAAGGTTGCAGTGAGCCGAGATTGAGCCATTGCAATCTAACTTAGTATAGCCACAAAAATAATATATCGAGGAATACAGCTACTAAATGGGTAAAATATCTCTACAAAAATACAAAAGACTGCTTCAATAAATCGGAGGTAACACAAATAAGTAGAAAAACATTTCATGTTCATGGATTGGAATAATCAATGTCATTAAAATGGACACATTGCTGAAGTAATTTACAGATTCAGCAGTATTTCTATCAAACTAACAATATTACTTTTCAAAGAATTAGAAAAAACTTTTTCAAACTTCATATAGAACCAAAAGGAGCTCTAATAGCCAAAGCCATCCTAAACATAAAGAATAGAACCAGAGGTGTCACGTTACCCAAATTCAAACTACACTACAAGATGATATTTACCACAACAGCATGGTACTGGTATAAAAACAGATGCATACACCAGTGCAACAGGATAGAAAACCCAGAAATAAAGCTGCACATTTACAATCATCTGATTTTTGACAAAGTTGGCAAAAGTAAGCAATGGGGAAAGACTCCCTGTTCAATAAATTGTGCCTGGGATAACTAGCCAGCCATATGCAAGAAAAAAAAAAACTGGATTTCTACCTATCACCATTGATAAAATTAACTCAGGGTGGATTAAAAAGACTTAAATGTAAGAACTTAAAGTATAAGAATCCGAGAAAAATCTTTGAGAAGATAGCACCTTAAGCCTTGATGAAGAATTTATAGCTGAGTCCTCAAACTGAATCGCAACAAAAATAAAAATTGACAAGTGGGACCTAATTAAACTGAAGAACTTCTGCACAGCAAGAGGAAATATTGGAGTAAACAGACAACTTTCAGAATGAAAGAAAATGTTTACAATCTATGCATCCAAGAAAAGGCTAATATCCAGAATCTATATGGAACTTAAACAAAAATTAACAAGCCAAAAATAAACAAGCCCATTAAAATACAGCCAAAGGGCATGAACAGACAGTTCTCAAAAGAAGACATACAAGCAGCCAACAAACAAATGAAGAAATGCTCATCATCACTAATTACCAGAGAAATGCAAGTCAAAACCACAATGAGATGCCATCTCACACCAGTCAGAATGATTTTTGTTGAAAATTCAAAAAGTAACATGTTTGTGAAGACGCAGAAAGAAGAGAACACATATACTGTTGATGGAAATGAAAATAAGTTCATCCACTGTGGAAAGCAGTTTGGAGAGTTCTCAAAGAACTAAGAGTTGAATTGCTGTTTGATCCAGCAATCCCATTATTGTAGATATAACCACAAGAAAGTAAATTGTTATACCAAAAAGACACATGAACCCATATGTTAATTAATCGCTATTTACAACGCCAAAGAATCAATCCAGGTACCCATCAACAGTGGGTTAGTAGATTGGATAAAGGAAATGTACATATACACCATGGAGTACTGCATAGCCATAAAAAGAATGAAATCATGCTCTGTGCAGCAACATGGATGCAGATGGAAGCCATTCTCCTAAGCAAACTAATGCAAACATAGATAACCAAATACTGCATATTCTCACTCATAAGTGGAAACTAAAATTGAGTACACATGAACATATAGATAAGAATAATAGATAATGTGATATTCAAGAGTGGGGAGGGAAGAAAGAGGGTAAGGATTGAAAAAATACCTATTAGGTACTATGCGCCATACCTGAGGGACAGATTCATAACTTTAGCATCATGCTACATTCCTTTGTATCAAACTTGCACATATGCCCCCTGATTCTAAGAGAAACGTTGGGATAGATAGATAGATAGATAGATAGATAGATAGATAGATGGATGGATGATAGATGATAGTGTGCATAAATTCATTTGTTGCTATTGTCTCCTAATGTTTGTATTTGAGATCAAATGTGTTGTTTTATATTACTGTAATTGCTCTAATTGTATTACTATGTGATATTTTACAATTTTTCTTTATCTTGGGCATTCAATTTATTTCAATTGTTGCTATGACAAATAATGCAGATATAAAAATCCCTGCCTTTGTACATAGGTAAGGGGCTATTCCTCATAGTAAAATGGTTGTATCATAACTAATGTGTACATTTACTTACACTCTGTAACAAAAAGCTATTTTATAAAACTTTTATATCAATTTACATTTTCATTAGCACTACATAAAAGTTTGTGTTCTTTCCCATCTTCATCATCATATTTTCAGCCTTTGTTTTGCCAGTGCAGCTACTGTGAACATTTATTTATTTATTTATTTATTTATTTATTTATTTATTTTGAGATGGGCTCTCACTCTGTCGCCAAGGCTGGGCTGGAGTGCAGTGGCACTGTGTCAGCTCACTGCAACATCTGTCTCCTTGGTTCAAGCAATTCTCCTGCTTCAGCATCCTGAGTAGCTGGGATTACAGGCGCCCACCACCACGCCCAGCTAGTTTTTATGTATTTTTTTTTTTTAGTAGAGATGGGGTTTCACCATGTTGGCCAGGCTGGTCTTGAACTCCTGATCTCAAGTGATCCACTCACCTCAGCTTTACGAAGTGCTGAGATTACAGGCATGAGCCACTGTGCTTGGCCAAAAATTTTTAAATTATGATTTTAGTTTTATTTTTTAAATTTTATTATTTTTATACTGTAAGTTTTAGGGTACATGTGCACAACGTGCAGGTTTGTTACATGTATCCATGTGCCATGTTGGTTTGCTGCACCCATTAACTCGTCATTTAGCATTAGTTATATCTCCTAATGCTGTCCGTCCCCCCTCCCCCCACCCCACAACAGTCCCGGTGTGTGATGTTCCCCTTCCTGTGTCCATGAATTCTCATTGTTCAATTCCCACCTATGAGTGAGAACATGTGGTGTTTGGTTTTTTGTCCTTGCGATAGTTTGCTGAGAATGATGGTTTCCAGCTTCATCCATGTCCCTAAAAGGACATGAACTCATCATTTTTTATGGCTGCATAGTATTCCATGGTGTATTATGTGCCACATTTGCTTAATCCAGTCTATCATTGTTGGACATTTGGGTTGGTTCCAAGTCTTTGCTATTGTGAATAGTGCCGCAATGAACATACATGTGCAGGTGTCTTTATAGCAGCATGATTTATAATCCTTTGGGTATATACCCAGTAATGGGATGGCAGGGTCAAATGGTATTTCTAGTTCTAGATCCCTGAGGAATTGCCACACTGACTTCCACAATGATTGAACTAGTTTACAGTCCCACCAACAGTGTAAAAGTGTTCCTATTTCTCCACATCCTCTCCAGCACCTGTTGTTTCCTGACTTTTTAACGATGGCCATTCTAACTGGTGTGAGATGGTATCTCATTGTGGTTTTGATATGCATTTCTCTGATGGCCAGTGATGATGAACATTTTTTCATGTGTTTTGTGGCTGCATAAATGTCTTCTTTTGAAAAGTGTCTGTTCATATCCTTTGCCCGCTTTTTGATGGGGTAGTTTTTTTTTCTTGTAAATTTGTTTGAGTTCATTGTAGATTCTAGATATTAGCCCTTTGTCAGATGAGTAAGTTGCGAACATTTTCTCCCATTCTGTAGGTTGTCTGTTCACTCTGATGGTAGTTTCTTTTGCTGTGCAGAAGCTCTTTAGTTTAATTAGATCCCATTTGTCAACTTTGGCTTTTGTTGCCATTGCTTTTGGTGTTTTAGACATGAAGTCCTTGCCCATGCCTGTGTCCTGAATGGTATTGCCTAGGTTTTCTTCTAGGGTTTTTATGGCTTTAGGTCTAACATGTAAGTCTTTAATCCATCTTGAATTATTTTTTGTATAAGGTGTAAGGAAGGGATCCAGTTTCAGCTTTCTACATATGGCTAGCCAGTTTTCCCAGCACCATTTATTAAATAGGGAATCCTTTCCCCATTGCTTGTTTTTGTCAGGTTTGTCAAAGATCAGATAGTTGTAGATATGCGGGATTATTTCCGAGGGCTCTGTTCTGTTCCATTGGAGTATATCTCTGTTTTGCTACCAGTACCATGCTGTTTTGGTTACTGTAGCCTTGTAGTGTAGTTTGAAGTCAGGTAGCGTGATGCCTCCAGCTTTGTTCTTTTGGCTTAGGATTGACTTGGCAATGCGGGCTCTTTTTTGGTTCCATATTAATTTTAAAGTAGTTTTTTCCAATTCTGTGAAGAAAGACATTGGTAGCTTCATGGGGATGGCAATGAATCTATAAATTACCTTGGGCAGTATGGCCATTTTCACAATATTGATTCTTCCTACCCATGAGCATGGAACGTTCTTCTTTTGTTTGTATCTTCTTCTATTTCATTGAGCAGTGGTTTGTAGATCTCCTTGAAGAGGTCCTTCTCATCCCTTGTAAGTTGGATTCCTAGGTATTTTCTTCTGTTTGAAGCAATTGTGAATGTAAGTTCACTCATGATTTGGCTCTCTGTTTGTCTGTCATTGTATAAGAATGCTTGTGATTTTTGCACATTGATTTTGTATCCTGAGACTTTGCTGAAGTTGCTTACCAGCTTAAGGAGATTTCGGGCTGAGACAATGGGGTTTTCTAGATATACAATCATGTCATCTGCAAACAGGGACAATTTGACTTCCTCTTTTCCTAATCGAATACCCTTTATTTCTTTCTCCTGCCTGATTGCCCTGGCCAGAACTTCCAACACTATGTTGAATAGGAGTGGTGAGAGAGGGCATCCCCGTCTTGTGCCAGTTTCCAAAGGGAATGCTTCCAGTTTTTGTCCATTAAGTATGGTATTGGCTGTGGGTTTGTCATTGATAGCTCTTATTATTTTGAGATACGTCCCATCGATACCTAATTTACTGAGAGTTTTTAGCATGAAGCGTTGTTGAATTTTGTCAAAGGCCTTTTCTGCATCTATTGAGATAATCATGTGGTTTTTGTCTTTGGTTCTGTTTACATGCTGGATTACGTTTATTGATTTTCGTATGTTGAACCAGCCTTGCATCCCAGGGATGAAGCCCACTTGATCATGGTGGATAAGCTTTTTGATGTGTTCCTGGATTAGGTTTGCCAGTATTTTATTGAGGATTTTTGCCTCAATGTTCATCAAGGATATTGGTCTAAAATTCTCTTTTTTAGTTGTGTCTCGGCCCATCTTTGGTATCAGGATGATGCTGGCCTCATAAAATGAGTTAGGGAGGATTCCCTCTTTTTCTGTTGTTCGGAATAGTTTCAGAAGGAACGGTACCAGCTCCTCCTTGTACCTCTGGTAGAATTCAGCTGTGAATCCAACTGGTCCTGGACTTTTTTTGGTTGGTAAGCTATTATTAATTATTGCCACAATTTCAGATCCTGTTATTGGTCTATTCAGAGATTCAACTTCGTCCGGGTTTAGTCTTGGGAGGTTGTATGTGTCGAGGAATTTATCCATTTCTTCTAGATTTTCTAGTTCATTTGCATAGAGGTGTTTGTAGTATTCTCTGATGGTAATTTGTATTTCTGTGGGATCAGTTGTGATATCCCTTTTATCATTTTTTATTGTGTCTGTTTGATTCATTTCTCTCTTGTCATTCTTTTAATTTATGAGTTCTTCAGATGTGTTGATTATATATTTCACAAATATCTTCTCCTTTTTCTGCAGATTATTTTTTATTCATTATGCCTCACTTGGTCTCCTATGATACAATGCTAACTGGTCTCACATTAGCTCCCCCTATACTCCACACTCATACAGTAACTAATATTACACACAGCCAGATTAATTGCTTTATGGTATATAAAGTCTCCCCTACTTGCAACTCTCCAGAGAGCTCTCCTTTTAATGTTGAGTCAGGCCAAAATCATTATAAAAGTTTGTCCCTCTATGGCCTTACTCTCTTCACTCTCTGAGCTTGTCTCTTCTCTTCTTGCTTTTGATAACTTAACTTTGCTTCAGGCACTGGCCTTTGTGTTGTTCCTTAACCAAGCGAGGCACCCTCCAAACTTAGTGTCTTTTTACTCATTCTTATTTCATGTAACACTTTTTTTTCCAAACCTTCAGTGCTTAACTTTTTCATTGCGTTCAAGATTTTATTCATATGTTAACTTTACATAGATTACTGCCCTGACTAACATATTGGGATTTTCAAACATGATTCTTAGAACTCCCGCTGGACCTGATCCTGCTCCAATTTTATAACAGTTATAGCCTCATAGAAAAATAACATATTTATTATGCATGTTATATATTTTCTAACTCTCTTCCTATGCAACGTAAGCTCCATGAAAATAGTTTTTGTTTTACAATATTACCATGTGCCCTGAGCAATGCTTGGTATAGAGTATGGTCATTAATTTGTTACATAAATTAATGTTGAGCTACAATATTTATTCGTTTTGTTCACAATTAGAATCACTCAAGATGTTTTTGCCAAACATTGAATCTTGAATCATGATTGAATAACCCATGTCAAGAAATTCTTCCCAATACAGCTTTACATCCCATCCACCTCTCCAGTCAGACACCAACACAATAGATTCTCACAGATGCAACCCCAGTTCTTTATGGTAACTATTACCAAGGACACACATTTTCTTTAGCTTGTATGGTATTTCTTTCTGGAACAGAGGTTGCACTGCCTTGCTTGGACTTCAGTTAAAAATTCCCTCATCACTGGCCTGTAGAAAGCAGGGTTGGTGGAGGAGGAAAGAAAATGCAAACACCTTGTACCATCTTGGCTTTATGTTTCTCTCAACAATAGATGTCTCTTTTCCTCTGTGAAGGCAAATGAGATGATTTCTGCCAGCTGAGAAATTTAGAGACTCAAAATTCTTTTGTTCATTGCCATTCCTTTTCCCAGTGACCTACAAATCCCATATGGAAGATTCAGATTTTGACATAAGATATCAGTGAGTGTGAACATTTTGTTTCATTTGCAGTTCTGTCACTCTCATTATTAGTTTCTAAACCGGATTGTTGGCAAAGTAACCCCACAGCTGCAAGAGATGACAGTCTCCTTTAATGCTTTCATAGAGGCTCACTGACATTTACAATGTCATGTAGCTGGACAATTGTCTTGAACCTGTCTTTAAATTTTTTTTTTACAAAATTGTAATATGCTCAAATCTCAGAAAAGGAGGGTTAAGAAGAAACTAGACTGGAGGCAGAGAAAGAGAGATTAAAACCAAGAAGACAACCAATATGGTACCCATCAATGGTAGACTGGATAAAGAAAATGTGGTACACATACACTGTGGTATACTATGCAGCCATAAAAAATACGATCGTGTCCTTTGCAACAATATGGATGCAGCTGGAGGACATTATCCTAAGCAAATTAATGTGGGAACAGAAAACCAAACATCACAGTGTTCTCACTTATAAGTGGGAGCTAAACATTGGATAGTCATAAACACAAAGATGGTAACAATAGAAACTGGGGATTACTAGAGCAGTAACGGAGGGAAAGAAGCAAGGATTGCAAAACTATTTATTGAGTACTATGCTCAGTTCCTGGGTAATGAGATCATTTTTACTCCAGACTTCAGCATCATGTAACACATACAGGTGACAAACCTGCAATTGTTATCTCCTGAATCTAAAATAAAAGTAGAAAAAAAATCCAGGAAGGTAATGAACTGGCCACAGCTTCTTAACAGGTACCACTGACTGCTTCATTTCAAGTGGCTTCTTTAATAAACACAATAGCTCACTTTGTCCTAGGGCAGACCAATAGGAAAGGGGGTGAATAAATTATCTGATAGGTCCTTCCCATTAATTGTCAGGTGGAAACTGTGACTTGCTTATAACTGAAGGTGAAAAGATTTTTGCTTGCTTGATTAGGTTACATTCTATCACAACCATGATCAGATATCACTCACGTCATAAAATGGGATGATAAAATTAATCATTAAGGTGATTATGTCTCACTAGTTATGAATTTTTCTTAGTAAACTACAGAAACATATTTTTCTGATGTCCTTAAAGAAGCAAAGGGCCATACTATAAACTGCTATAATGAGGGTCACTGGGCAGGGAAATGAGGACAGTCCCCAGAACCTGAGGGTGGCCTCCAGCCAACAACCATGGGAAGTGAGGACCCTGAGTCATAGAGCTGCGAGGGAGTAAATTACGCCAAAAGCCTAAATGAGTTGGAAGCAGATTCTTCCCCAGCCAAGCCTGCAGATGGAAGTGCAGTCCAGGGGACACTTTGATTGCAGCCCTGTGAGAACCTGAACAGAGGACCTAACTAAACTGTGCCGAGGCTCCTGGATCATCAAAACTGTGAAAAACAGGTTTATCTTTCTTTAAGCCACTATGTTTGTGAAAATTTGTTATACAGCAACACAAACTAATACAATATTTGACTGAAAAAGTCCATCCCCGTACTCCTTAACTCTTCACTCCTCTACATATCTGGGTGTGTCATCTGACCTCTATAGGCAGGCACTGGGAATCTACAACACTAGCCCTTCACCTCTTTTTCTTGCCTTGTCAGTACACAGGTCCAGAAGTCTCTAAAAATAATTGCTTTGCATATAGCTCCATGATACAGGAGCAGCCTAGGTTTATATTTCATGGATTTATAGAAGACTATGTTTTATATTCCCAAGTCATTCAGTTTCTAAATGTTTAAATTATTTTAGAAAAGATCATGGCAAAGACAAATAATACATGGTTTAATTCATTAATTGACAAGACATTTGGCATGAACTTTTTTCAGTGCTATGTGCAGTAAGTAAATGGTGACCAAGAACATGCATAGTACCTGACCTCACGGAGGCTAAAGGCTGGTGAGTGAAGTAGAAATAAATCAAATTATCCAAGAAAAGAATTACAGTGATAACTTATCTTGGTGAGACAAGAATGATATAATTGTGCTATAAAAGAATAAAGATTTTTGATATGTTGCAAGTATTAAAACTGTGATTCAACTTTAACTATGTTTCCAACACTATTCAAAGTATTTTATATATCTTAACTCTTTTATCCTCAAACAACCATACTGTGAGGAAAACTGAAATACAGAAATGGTAACATACTTACCCAAAGCAATATAGCTATTAAGTGGCTGAACTAGGAATAATTCCAGACATTGTGGGCCAGAACTTGAGTTCTAAACAACTAGCTAAAACTCAAATATGTTTGATGTAATCAGTGAAAGCTTCACTGAAAAATAATAGATTTGAGATATGAGAAAAGTATTTAGTAAAATAATAGGGTAATATATTTTAGGCAGTCAAATATGTATAAGGCTTAGGATGGGAGAACAGATGGTATTTTGGAAGAAATAAAAGGAAAGAACAGTGGGATTTTGAAAATCAATAGAGAGTGACTCAAGATACAGCTGGAGAAATGCAGGATCCACAAGAGTATTTCTTGTAAAATGCACTGTTCTTAAAAGGCTTTTCCTTCAATTACTCCTTCAAATCCTGTTTTACTCTTATCAGATATATATTTATATATGTTTAAACAGCAGCCTCAAAGTCATCACCATCATCATCACCATCATCATCTTTTTTTGTCTACATATCTGCCCCCACTTTCTTCTCGCCATCACTAACTGCATTCAATTACTACATTTTGTTCTTCATGAAGGTTATCGTTTAATTTTTTTTACATGCCAAAAATTGTGAGCATTAAACACTATTTAGATGTTGTAAAGTGATTCTATATACTCTCACCCTAGAATATTTTAGCACTATATATAATGTTAGGTTGAGTCTCAAAACCTTTGCCCAGGCCATATGTAGGCAGTAAAGCCCAAGCTGTTAGTTTAAGGATCCGATAATTCCACAGAGTAGCTGCAGGAACATTAGCTTCTGAGTCAATGCTATGTCATTCAGCTCTTAATTTTCTTCTGAAATATAAAATTTCCTTTTATTTTGTGACTCCAGGCATACATTTCAACGGATATTTTTGTTATATTTTATCTAGCATTATTTTTGTGAGTATTATAGCATAGTCTACTAATGCTTCATATTACAGGCACAAGTTGCAGTAATAGGGTTTTCTTGATGCTAAAGCTAATAGCTATACCTACTAAATAGCTAGAACAATGTGACTTATACTTTCTTTTAAATAGATGTTGGAGAATATAACATAAAAGGTATAAAAATCATACCTTGATTATTTTTAAAACATTTCTCTTCTAGATATTAGAAATAGAAAACACAAAGACAATTTCAGAAGGATTATAATTGTAGTCTAAATCCTGCCCATCAGTTTTATACTGACCCCTAACTTTAACAAGATCACACTTTACACTCCAATTGCTTTAACAACTTAAGAAAAGATCAGAGTTTAAATCAATTATAAATTTTTGATATTATCAGATATTATAATTTTTCCAAGTGAGTGGGTGATACTACCTTATTTTATAGTCTTTCTTTATGTTTTTTTAATCATCTCTTTCTAAGGATATTAGTCATACCACTTTCTTCATTAAAATGACTGTTCATAGTTTGGTCAGTCATTTAAGTTGGTTATTTATATGTTCACTGATGTGTAGAATTTCTTCAGATATTTTATATATAGTAAACAATTGTACTGTATGTCTTGTCTGATTGTTTTGTGTTTGGATAATTGGATTTTATGTGTGGCATAACTTAGAAACATTATTTCATTTTAACATTTCTGCTATGCATGTCTTTGCCTTAACTTCAATTATTTAACATTCTTTCTTATTGATCTGTGATGTTAATTCTATCATATTTCATGTTTCTATATCATCTGGGGTCACTTCTAGGTACTCTGTTCCCTTCAACTCTCTGGCAATCACTATATTAATATAATACTCTCTTACATGTCAGAGCATGGTCTAAGTTTTCAATCCTGGTAGAAAAAGTCTCCCAACCATACTGATTTGTCTCAACAATGTTTTCTTGAAGCAGTGAGATCTGTTATTTAACGCAAATTTTAGAATAATGCTGCCCTGTTTTTCAAAATATCCTACTGCAATTCTTTTTATTTCATTCAGAAACAATACCTTTAATTTATATGGGAATAAATCTCCACTTAAGTATAGGAAATCTAACAACTCATTGTGAACATAATTTTTTGCATACCATTTATACACATTGTTTGGAAAATTTACTACTAGGGAACTGATAAATGGTATATTTTTATTACACTAAGGAGTGTTTTAAATGTTGGTCTTATCCTTTAAAAAATCATATGTCAAAGATGAGATAGTTGTAGATATGCGGCATTATTTCTGAGGGCTCTGTTCTGCTCCGTTGATCTATATCTCTGTTTTGGTACCAGTACCATGCTGTTTTGGTTACTGTAGCCTTGTAGTATAGTTTGAAGTCAGGTAGCGTGATGGCTCCAGCTTTGTTCTTTTGGCTTAGGATTGACTTGGGGAAAGGACTCCCTATTTAATAAATGGTGCTGGGAAAACTGGCTAGCCATATGTAGAAAGCTGAAACTGGATCCCTTCCTTACACCTTATACAAAAATTAATTCAAGATGGATTAAAGACTTACATGTTAGACCTAAAACCATAAAAACCCTAGACGAAAACCTAGGCATTACCATTCAGGACATAGGCATGGGCAAGGACTTCATGTCTAAAACACCAAAAGCAATGAAACAAAAGCCAAAATTGACAAATGGGATCTAATTAAACTAAAGAGCTTCTGCACAGCAAAAGAAACTACCAGCAGAGTGAACAGGCAACCTACAAAATGGGAGAAAATTTTTGCAACCTACTCATCCAACGAAGGGCTAATATCCAGAATCTACAATGAACTCAAACAAATTTACAAGAAAAAAACAAACAACTCCATCAAAAAGTGGGCAAAGGATATGAACAGACACTTCTCAAAAGAAGACATTTATGCAGCCAAAAAACACATGAAAAAATGTTCATCATCACTGGCCATCAGAGAAATGCAAATCAAAACCACAATGAGATACCATCTCACACCAGTTAGAATGGCCATCATTAAAAAGTCAGGAAACAACAGGTGCTGGAGAGGATGTGGAGAAATAGGAAGACTTTTACACTGTTGGTGGGACTGTAAACTAGTTCAACCATTGTGGAAGTCAGTGTGGCGATTCCTCAGGGATCTAGAACTAGAAATACCATTTGACCCAGCCGTCCCATTACTGCATATATACCCAAAGGACTGTAAGTCCTGCTGCTATAAAGACACATGCACATGTATGTTTATTGCGGCACTATTCACAATAGCAAAGACTTGGAACCAACCCAAATGTCCAACAACGATAGACTGGATTAAGCAAATGTGGCACATATACACCATGGAATACTATGCAGCCATAAAAAATGATGAGTTCATGTCCTTTGTAGGGACATGGATTAAACTGGAAATCATCATTCTCAGTAAACTATCGCAAGGATAAAAAGCCAAACACCGCATGTTCTCACTCATAGGTGGGAATTGAACAATGAGAACACATGGACACAGGAAGGAGAACATCACACTCCGGGGACTGTTGTGGGGTGGGGGGAGGGGGGAGGGATAGCATTAGAAGACATACCTAATGCTAAATGACGAGTTAATGGGTGCAGCACACCAACGTGGCACATGTATACATATGTGACAAGCCTGCACATTGTGCACATACACCCTAAAACTTAAAGTATAATAATAATTTAAAAAATGCAAACATTTATAATATAGAGGAATTTGATAATCCTAAAAAAAAAAAACATATGTCTTGGTTATTTTATTAGAGAGTCTGACTGAATTTTGGACAATTTTAATTATCTCTACTTATTTTGGTTTGAAAAAGAACAGAAGACAAATTATATAAGCTTACTTAATAAAAATATAGTCAATTCGTTATTGATAATAATCCCTTTAGAGTAACCTAGGTATTTGACCTTATTAATTGTTTAAAAGCAATTAGCTTTTTAAAGTCAGTGCTATTCCATTGCTTAAAAGATTATTACCTTCTCTGTACATTTTATTTTATATCTAAATTATGGTATTTATGAAAAAATCAGTTTTCAAATATATTCAAAGCATACATGAGATCCTTTATTTATTTTATTTTCCTACATATGTTTTCTCCTATATTCTGAACTTTAATCTTCAATACATATAAAACAGACAGAACTGGATTGACAAATAATCTTTATATTTCTTGCTAAAATAATCGATAACTTTATTTCAATGAAAACAACCCAAAATGTTTTAACATTTTATTTGGTGCCATAAATATAGTCGATCTCAAACTAACACCGCTTTATGTAAATAAACTGATGTATTTACTGTGGTATTTAGCAAATACCATATTCATTTACTGAAGTGATATTAATAATATAGCACAAAATAAACTTCGCTGTCTCCTTAATATTATTTATCATAGGTTGAAATACTTTGAATAGTCAAAAAATATGATCACAAATATATACAATTTATTTGTGATTTATATAATTGAGTCCTATAAAATTATTTTACAACGTAACTTATTTAAAAAAAAAAAGCAAGAACAAAAGGAAAAGATTACTTAGCAATTAGAAGTTCCATGATGTAAATATAACTTTTTCAGAACAAATTAATAAAGTTTGTCGTAAGATATAGGTATAATTTTGCTATAAATTGTAGATATGGGGATGTGCTGCTTTAATAAAGAGGAGTACAGTACAGGGTGAAGTGAATAATGTTTGTATCAAACTCCAGTTTTTCACTGTAAAGAGATAACCCATGTTAATGGTCATCAAATGACACTAATCCCACAAAATCAAAATGGGTCTACCATCTCTCATTCCTACATCTCTTATTTTAGCATAATAAGGAAGGCCTATAGCATTTTCCCCTAATTCTCCTTAAGAAAATGCTCTAGAAACACATCTATACATTTACCCCAATAATGACGTTGCTTGGGTAATAAATGTGCCATAATTTTATATCAACTTAAGCATCAATTGACTTAGCATATTCCCATCACGACAACTTGCAACATTTTCAGAGAAAAAGTTTCTTAATCCACATGTCACCAACTAATTTTATTCTACAATGCAGATAACTTTTTAATTATCTCAAGTATCTTAACTAAAAGTAAATAGATTTTGTTATAGGAAATCTCTGAATAACTGGCTCTAAGTTGTACCCATTATAAAATCACCCAGTATGCAGAAGACAGAAATATTCTCCTCAAATGTTAAAATTCACGTTTAGAATTTTGAACCAATGTAACTCAATTACCATACAGAGTATAACCTTTAAACAGAAAAAGCTACACTTCATCTTGTATTGCTCAATTTATGGCATGAAACAAATTTTTCTAGGTTCATAAGTGAGGAGATATCTTATGAATTATAATTATTACAAACTAATTAAAAACAGTGTACAAAGCCATTTCAGTAAAACAATCTTGAAATTTGTTCTTAGAAAATCTGCATTTCCAAACAACTTGCATTAACAATTATATTCTTAATATCAGTGCAAAAATAACCAAAACTTGGAGAACAGCTTTTTAATTTAGGAATGATCTTCTAAAATCGTATTACATTGGTAAACACATTTTTTAATAGGAAGAAGCTAAGCACCATTTATAAGGGTACTTAACTCACTTTATTAATTAAATAATTATTATTTGGTGTTTATTTTTATTTTGAATTTAAAAAATCTAGCATAGCATAGAGTTGACACTATTATTTCATTTTAAACTTAAAGTAAAACCAAAAATTAATTATTGCTAATCCACTTTTGTATATTGGGAAACCAACCCAAGTAAATTTCCAAAGTCACATAGCTAATAAATGGCTAATCTGGACACATCATATACCAGCCAATTGATGTGAACGTGCAAGTTCTTAATTATGTCACTTTACTGGCTTTTGGAAAATAGTGCTCCTAATTCATCTACCTTACGTTATTATTATTGGAATAATAACCTAAATTTATCCATATATATGAATATAATATATAAAGATGTATATATATGTGTGTGTGTATATATATGTATAGCAATAGACATCGTATTGCAGAAAGAACATTAAAGCTAAAAAGACAACATTAAGCTACAATTCTTGCTCAATAATTTACTGGGTGTGAAAAACAGGTTAAACCACATCATTCTTCTAATTCATTTTTTAACATAAAAATAAGTTCATGCACTTTGGGAGGCCAAGGGGGGTGGATCACGAGGTCAGGAGATCGAGAACATCCTGGCTAACATGGTGAAACCCGTCTCTACTAAAAATACAAAAAATTAGCCAGGCGTGGTGGCGGGCACCTGTAGTCCCAGCTACTCGGGAGGCTGAGGCAGGAGAATGGCGTGAACCCAGGAGGCAGAGCTTGCAGTGAGCCGAGATCGCACCACTGCACTCCAGCCTGAGCAACAGAGCGAGACTCCATCTTAAAAAAAAAAAAAAAAAGTTCATATAGATTTGTTCTATATTTGTCCCAGCTACATCACAGGATTGCCTGAGCATGAAAATAACATTATGCACATTAGCACGTTAATAAGTATCAGCAAGTATTATCAACACTGTCAGATATTTTTCCATTAATTGGGGACATGTATTTCTATACTAAGTAGATGAACAAAAAATTTCCTGCCAATCAACATTTTCCTTCTTCAACTCATTTGAATAAAACATTTTAATTCACTTATCTTTTCTGAATAGTCTTAAAAAACAACCAGTACATTGCATTGTCAAAATCTACCGATATCAAATGTTTTCATCTTTTTCAGCCTTTCAAAGCCTCTGCCACAATTATGTACTACTTCTGTCTTAAAACACTCTTTTGTTGGCTTCCTTGTTTATCACCAACTTCATTCTTTTTGAAAAGTCTCATATGCTGAACATGCTTTTATCTGACTTTAATATGTTGGAGAGAATGTATCTTTTTCTCTTCAGACTCTTTCACACAGTAATGGCTATAAGTAAAGAAATTTATATGTAATATTAAAATGTATTACTTTAATCTTGATTTGATCCTTGAGTTCTAAATCTAACTACTAAGCCTACGTATCTACTTGGATGTCTATATAAGCATGTGAAACTTAATGTTCCCAAAACAGACCACATCTTTTACAATCCCCTCCAAACACACTTCAGTTCTGGAATTACCAACCTCAATTTAGAGTACATGTTATCTATATATTTACTAAAGACATAAACTTCAAAGGTATCTAGATTCCATTAACTCCTTCGGCTTCTTTAGTCAGTCTTGTAGTCTGTGAGTGTACATCTCATTATTTCAAAACCTCATCCCAATCCAAGCCACCATACACTTTTCTCTATATAATTCAAAAGGCTTCTAATTCATCTACCTCTTTTCACTCTATGTCCCAAGTCAATTTCCAGTGGAGTGATATTTTAAAACTAAATCATTTTAAAATTATCCTTTTACAAAAAATGAAGGACAAACAGACAAAAATATTTTTAAAAAATAGGGCAATAATATATTGAATAACTTACCTTAAATAAAATCCAAAGTTTTACTGTGACATGCAAAATTCTGAGGGGTCTGAGCATCCTGTCTATCACAGCAGTCATGTCACCCAGCAAAGAGGAGTCAGTCCTTCAGGTTTGAGCCATATGAACCGTCCTGTATTCCTAATTATTTTAACACACCAAGTTCATTCCCGTCTCAAGTCATTTGTCTTTGCTGTTCAAGATTTCTACAAAGCAATTATTGGAAGGATTTTGGTAGTCCATTCCTATGTATTTGTGTGGTCACAGCTCAGGTCGGTCAGATGTTCCCATACACCTAGGAATATATTTTTTTTTTTCCCTCCTTCTCGCCTCCCATTCTCTCCTTCCTTTTTCTCACTCTTTTTCTTTCCTCCTCCTCTCTCTCTTTCCTCTCTCTTCCTCCACTTTTTGTCTGTCCAAAATCTGGAATGGTTTAATGATTTTTGAAGTTCCTCTGTCTAGGTGGGAGATGGAGCCTGCTTCCTAATATAATAGCTAGAAACCCCGAATATTATGTCCTCAGTTTCCCTTGTACTCTGCACTGACATAATCTCAGCTCATTAGATGTATTCATTTTGAATAAAGTTTCCTAGTGACTCTTGGGAGAATACAAAATCTGTCCTAAGAGACATAGTAGAAGCAGCAACACTATCAAGTTTCCATGGTAGGCAGAGTCAGCAGTGCCGGTGCTGTGATTCTGCAGTCAGTACCAGCAGCCCCGCATTCAGGCGCTAATTCAGTATCTTTGCCATTGCTGTGTTTCTGGCTGCATAGTATCACTCTTCATTTCTGTCCTATTTTCTGAACCCAATTCACCAGACTTCTCAAAAATTCTTTGAGTATTCCCACATCTACATAAATTTTCCATTAAATGAGAAACAGCTTCAGTTGGTTGCAGATAGAGACCTCCAGACATTCTCTAATCCATTATTCAATTTTACATTTTTTGACACTTTATTAATATATAAAATCCTCTTATTTATTGGTTTGTTTTTTTCATGAATTTTCCATTTTTTATTCTAAATCTGCCATGATTAAGCAGACTCTCATAAACTTTTAATCACCGAGATGAAAGTAATGCTGTATATTTTTACTACATACCCTCCTCCTTTCTTAGTACAACCTTTGGTTTAAAGAAAATATGTGCTTCTCTTGAGAAATCAGTATATTTTTTAAATATCAATTTACAAACTTACAATTGCACATTTTGTTTGTTTTGCTTGCTTTTTTAACTGATGTTATTCAGGAACACTGAACCTGAATTGTGGGTAAGTACTATACTCAATATTTCTACTGAAATGCATCAGCAGAATTAGGCAGGGAATATAATGTTTTTGGATTACAGGAAATAATTATACAGAAAAGCAAGTGAAATTTGAATTTCAGATAAACAGCATTTGTTTTTTTTCTTATAATATAGGTATTCTCTGTGAATACTGGGGGGACATACTTGTACTAAAAAACTTTTTTGTTGTTTACCGAAATTGAAATGTAACTATTTTATGTTTCATCTGGCAACCTTAGAAGGGAACCACAATATTTTTACCAAGAGAATATGAAGTTCAAATGAAGTCAAAATTTATTCTCAACATGTATATTAATTATCATTTTACACATTATTTTGCATTTTCAATCTTTATCTCATGTTGTGATATAGTGGAATTTATATCGACTTCTTTTTCCTAAGACACTTACTTATTTTCTGTTGATTTAGACTATACTTATTTTCAAAACTTATGTATTGCCAGAGAATGTCACAGGATGCCCTCTTTCTTCAAATTTTCTTTTGAGATGGAATTTCGATCATGTTGCCCAGGCTGTAGTGCAGTGGCATAAACTAGGCTCACTGCAACCTCTGCCTCCGGGGATCAAGCGATTCTCCTGTCTCAGCCTCCTGAGTAGCTGGGATTACCGGCACTTGCCACCATGCCCCACTAATTGTTTGTATTTTTAGTAGAGACAGGGTTTCATCATATTGACCAGGCTGGTCTCAAACTCTTGACCTCAGGTGATACATCCACCTCAGCCTCCCAAAGTTTTGGGATTAGAGGCGTGAACCACCGCATCTGACCAGAATGCCCTCTTGTGTGTCAATCTATTTATTATTTAACCAGGAAGAAAATAAAAATGAGCGTGAATCTTTTGTTGCTAATGTTCTAAAATGATTTAGACAGTTTGAAGAAAATGAAATGAAAAACTATATTCATATTAAAATTTCTTTAATCATTATTTAAATTCAAAAGTTTGCATGGAATCTGGCTTTTTGCTCTACATGTTTCTGAGAAGTTTCAGAACTGGTCTTGAAAATTATTCACAAATTGTTCATATTCCAAAAAATTTAGCACTTAAACCTATTACATAGCCATATATTAAGGTTTTATTATTTTATTTTTCTCTTAGTGACTATTTGTGTTTCTTTTTTGAGACTGTGTGTTTAGATAACTTCAGTTTCATCCTGATGATTTTATATAATCTTTCAGATACTTGAACTTTTTGACTATTAACTTTGAATACTGGGTGTGTTCATTAGCCTCAATGAATGTCATTTGTCTATCCATAACAGAAAGGAAATAGGTAAATATTTTTGAATGTGCTATAAAATAGGAATATTCATTTTCTGTTAGTTTTAATTCTAAATCCAAAGTAAATCTTGCCCTCTTTAATCTGAATTAGTGATGGTAAACTTTGTTCTGTAAAGGCCTTAAAAGTAAATATGTTAGTCTTTGGAAGCCACATAGTCCCTTCAGTAACTACTCAGCTCTGCCACTGTAGTGTAATAGCATCCACAGATGATATGAAAATAAATCAGTGTGGCAGTATTCCAGCATAATTTTATTAAAAAAATAAGACTAGAGCAGACTGGAATAGGACTGTAGCTTGAATCATTATTTCCATAGATAAGTCAGTACAAAGAGATAAAATGTATTTTTAATTGGCCCAGATGTTTTATTTTCTTTCCTATCTCTCTTTCTAAATATTTTTCACCATCTTTGTTTCTTCCCCGCTTCTGACACTTACCACTCTGGACTAATTCGTAAGTCATGCCTTTAATAAGACAATCTGGTGTAGGATAGTAAAACAAATAACTAAATGAACAAAACCATGTGAACAGTAATATATCTCTCATGCATTATTAAAGAGATCATAAATTTTTTTCAGCTTTTCTATAAAAACAAGGCTTTTACTTATGTCCTTGGATGATTTCAATTTTATTTAGATACACTAAAAGAACAAAGCACAACAATAACAAATCTTAATCAAAATTTCTGTAAATGTACTTTTAATTCATTGTCAGGCAACCTCTGTTTTTACTGTTTCAATTTACAGTCCTACATAGTGAAGTCTGTTGATGACAAGTATCTTAACCTTTTTCTAAGTCTCAATATCATTTTATGTAATTGTTTACATACATTTCTTAAATGTTATTTATAAGAAATAAACTGTATCTATAAATTACTTAGTGTAGCATGGAGCACATATTAATTTTTGGTAATTGAAAATAAATGTTTTTAGACATTAAATGTAAAGTGATTGTAAAGTCATTTTTAGATGATTATAGATAGTCATACTCAATTTTTAAAACAATTGACTTCTTGTGCAAATAACTTTAGTGCAAATAAATTTAGTACTTGTTAAATTTAGTACTTGTTAAATGGATGAATGTGTACCAATAGATAGGTGGCTTTATATTAAGTATCACTTTTGACATATGTGTAAGACTAGTCAAAATACATAGCTCAATAGCACAGTTGAGGGTTAACAAAATTAAGGATTAATGAGGAAACCTGGGAGCAGTTATTAAGGCAAAAGCTGGAACTTGATGACTAGAAAATGAATACACACTGCAACAAAATGAGAGCATCTATCGTCCATAAAGTTAACTGTAAAAGCTTCATTGTCTTAGTCTGTTGTCTGTTGCTATAACAGAATACCTGAGACTGTGTAATTTATGAGGAAAATAAATTTATTTGGCTCACAATTACAGAGACTAGAAAGTCCAATATCGGGTTCTCCATCTGTGGAGGGCCTCTTACTGCTTTGACTTATGGTGGCAAGTGGAAGGGGAGGGGGTTTATGCAAAAACAAGAAAAAAGAAAAAAAAGAAGAGATCAAATACCTGCTCTTGAGGTGTCTCCTGAGAGGTAAAACTCACTCACTCCCTTCAGAAACTGCATTAATGCCTTCATGAAGCCAGATGCCTCATAACCCAAATGCCTCTTAAAGCTCCCACCACCTCTCAAGACTGTCACACTGACAATTAAATTTCAGCATAAGTTTCGGCAAGTACTAACAACATCCAGACCATAGTATTCCATGTGAATATGCTTGTTAACCATGAACCTAAGCTATCATGTTTTTTTTAATTGAATATTTGTAGCATGTAAACATGAGGAAATCAGAGTCATTTTGTCCATGTCAATTTTTCTTACCTAACTCCAGTCAGAGATGCCAAAATCACTTTCATCAAGAAACTCTTAGTGATTAATCTTATTTATTTAGAAATTAACCATAAGCAGCCGGACGCGGTGGCTCAAGCCTGTAATCCAAGCACTTTGGGAGGCCGAGGCGGGCAGATTTCCTGAGGTCAGGAGTTTGAGACCAGCCTGGCTAACATGGTGAAACCCTGTCTCTACTAAAAATACAAAAATTAGCCGGGCCTGGTGGCACACACTTGTGGTCCCAGCAACTTGGGAGGCTGAGGCAGGAGAATCCCTTGAACCCGGGAGGTGGAAGTTGCTGTGATCCAAGATGGGGCCACTGCATTTCACCTGGGAGACAGAGCAAGACTCCGTCTCAGCTCCCCACCCTCCCCCCACTAAAAAGAAGAAAGAAATTAACCATAAGCAATTCAGGCCCTTTAAATTTATTGGGTCTTGTGATATTGGGTATATTCCTGACAACTTTTCAACATCTAGATATAAAAAGAAGCCAATGTACCTATTGTTTATTTAAACAATTTACATCAGTGAAATGTTATACACATCACACATATATTCTAACTTTAAAATACGATACAAAACTAATAATAGAGACTAACAATATTAGACATATTTTTACATATTTTTCTTTCTTTATGTAATGATTTAAAAGTTAGCTTAGAGAACCTAAATAAAATTAAATACAATTGTAGATAATACAACTTTTATAACCATGAAGCTTTAAAGGAAATTGTTGAATAACTCATGAGTCACACAGAATATAATGCATTTGATTATATTTTTTAGAAACTCAGAATTTCATTATATTTTTTAGAATGGTACATTAAATTTAATGCAACAAACATTTTATACACATCATGAATATTTATCTATGTAAGCTCAGCTGTTAAGGGCATGAGTAAGTTGCTTTTTTTCTGTTTATTAATTCTCTAAAGCATAGTAGAATGATTAAAATGCAGCAGGAAAATGACATATGTAAGTGAGAAGAAAATTTAATAACATTTGATCCAAACAATAGGTTGGAGCATATTACTTTCAATTGATAAACTGACAAATTAAGGATAATTTAACTAAGAATAAAGAACAGATAAGTTTAACATTTATATATGTTCCAAAATTAAGTCAAAAAGAATGAGGGAAGTAAATCAAATATGCAGAAAAACTAGCACTTTTTTACGGAATGTGATATGGTCAATTAAAAGTTTGTATGAAAACTATAACCAAAAGTTTAGTTTTACCTGAAAACATTATAAAATATAAAGAAGGAAAGTCATTGGCGCAAAACAAAATAACACAATTTATAGAGATTTTAAGTGAATCACTGAAGTCTTTATTGACAAAAATAGTGAAGTATCAAATTATAATGCCTTAAAATAAATAGATAAGATGGATATGAATACACTTATGGAGACATAATTAAAAAGCTTCTTTGAAAGAAATAGCTAACGTAAGCAGAACCATAAAGATTGTTAGGCAAACATTTTATAGTAACTACCTAATTTTTTTGTTTGTTTGTTTTGTTTTTTTGAGACGGAGTCTTGCTCTGTCGCCAGGCTGGAGTGTAGTGGCACCATCTCATCTCACTGTAACCTCCACCTCCCCTGTTCAAGTGATTCTCCTGCCTCGGCCTCCCCAGTAGCTGCGACTACAAGTAAATACCTATTTTTTTAAATATTAATGAGAAAGTTATTATGTGGTACCTTACTGTTATGTCTAATGACCAAGGAAGATGTAATGTTTACCTCAGCTTGATCACATTTAGACAAGCTTCTTTTTGTTTCTAAGCCCCGGGCCTCTCTTTTCCTGGAGTATTTACTACTGAAAACTTGTAAGTCCTTTCTTTCTTGGAAATGTAAATTGAAAAGACTCTTGCTGGCTTTAAAACTCAAGTGTGTCTTCTTTAAGGATCTGGGGACCATGCCTTTCAAAGGTCATCACCAAGAAACAGAATGGACATATCTTAGTCTCTGTGGGAGGGAAGGCTCCACCTAAATTAAGTGGGTGCCTTGCTCCACGTTGTAAAATTACCTTCTGTAATGAAGACTTGAGAAAGTTTACTTTTCCTTTGAGTAAGGCCAGTTAGAAATGCAGAGGGTCTATTTTCCACCTCACTGCAAAGCTCTCCCACCCTTTGTTTTAATGCAGTCCAGTTCTAGTCTCTAGTTGTTGCAATAGTCTTGAATACAGTCTTTTTTCAAACCTGTTTCACTTTTCCCAGTGCACTTTTTACTTTGACAGTAGCATGTCTACTAAGTACATGTAAATAAAAGAAGTTATCTTGCTAATTAGAATAAAAAACTGCTTTTCTTAATTATCTAGGTAGCAAAGCAAAATTGCTAGGCAGAATTATTCTAAAAATTACCAATTTTTTTAACTTTATTTTGCCTATGAAGGTAACATAGTTAAGTGCTTCTTCATATCATAAACTATGGATTTATTATTTATTTGTTATGTGATAGAAAGGTCCAGTGGAAAGAACCAATTAATTTACTTCATCAATTATATATCCACTATTTTTATCATTTATCAGTGTAAGTTGTGGCTAGGAGTTAATTACTTTCAACAAGTTTTTTAGTAATAATAAAATAAACATTTAATGAGAAAACAATACATATATATTACATATATTATATATATATATGTACATACAGTTGTTTATTTTCCGAGATTCCCTTTTATTGACTTATGGATTTCTTCTAAGTTACTTGAGCACTATATTCCATGTTTTATAAGTTTATGTTAAGTAAACTAATATATGTAGATGTTGATTTTCAGAATTCATGTATTCCAAGATAATGGCAATATTTCTTTGTATATGATGCTGTTACCAGAAAGGGATTTGGATCCAGACCCTAAGAGAGAGTTTTTGGATCTTAAGAAAGAATTCAGGGCAAGTCCACAGTGCGAAGTGAAAGCAAGTTTATTAACAAAGTAAAGGAATTAAAGAATGGCTACTCCATAGACAAAGCAGCCCTGGGGGCCGCTGGTTGCCCATTTTCATGGTCGTTTCTTGGGGTGGATTATTCATGCTTCCCCCTTTTAGACCGTATAGGGCTACTTCCTGATGTTGCCACGGCATTTGTAAACTGTCAAAGCGCTGGTGGGAGTGCAGCTGTGATGAAGTCCAGAGGTCACTCTCATCACCATCTTGGTTTTGGTGGGTTTTAGCGGGCTTCTTTACTGCAACCTGTTTTATCAGCAAGGTTTTTATGACCTGTATCTTCTGCTGACCTCCTGTCTCATCCTGTGACTTAGAATGCCTAACCATCTGGGAATGCAGCCCTGTAGTTTTCAGCCTTATTTTACCAAGCCTCTGCCCTAGATGGAATTGCTCTGCTTCAAAGGCCTCTGAGAATGCCATGACAAATTGTAATTAGTTGAAATATAAGATATATGGTAGTACAAAAACATATTAGTTAATTACAGGGGCTGGCAGTGTCACAGGAATGTGCCATGGAATGAGAAACAAAATTATTAATTAGAAAACCCCAAGGAAGACAAAAAAGGCATTTTAGAAAGCAAAAGGAAAAAGTGAATGAAATGAAAAAAGTAAATCAAAGAGTAAAGAAGAGGAAAGTTGAAGAAAATTGGAAGTTTCCATATATATCTTGAAAAAAAAGATAATGTGGGATAGGACTTGAAAACAATAGAGCAGAGATTAGTCATTGCATCATACTTCTATCTTTTCCAGCAATTTACCTAGACACATAATTTAACTTCAGATAGAAAGTTAAGTTGCTATCATTGGAATAGTGAATCTTATTTCTATTATGAATGCATTATATTATTTTAAACAATTATCATTGTAGGCCATATGCCCATTGCTATCAACTCTTGTTGATTGGAGTGGATGTGTTCAGTTTTAGAAAGTGAATAGAATGTAGTACTCAAAAGAACTATATAAATAAGGAATGAAGTGAAATGGAACAAATGTATTTTTAATAACTGTGATAAAATAAATATTAATTTGAAAATCTCACTGAGCCATCTTTCTGTTCTGTCAATGGACATTGCATTAAATATCTTATACAAAATAAACAGTAAGTTTCCATGGGAAGTTCAACATATTACATTGTACGGCATATTACTGTATACTTCTGTAATTCTACTGTTACATTTCTGAGATTGCCTGACTTAAAACGGCTAATGTATTACATTAACAGAAATGAACTATCTTCTTTTATGTTAATCATTGCAAATATTAATTAATTAATAAAACCTGATTCCATAGCAGTGGTTTCACAGCAAAATAAATTAAAAAAATCAGTCTGGCCCCTCCTCTTCCTGTGTAGAAACTGGTATTCCAATTCCCTGGCAGGAAGCACTCTAGCAGGGAAGTCTGGCCTTGCAGAGGATTCCTGTTTCCCCTATTTTCCCCTTCTCACCCAATAAAACCCTGCTTTACTCACCCTTTAAACCATCTGTGAGTCTAAATTTTCATGGCCCTGGGATGGACAAGAACCCCGTCTTTAGCTGAACTAAGAAAAAGTCCTGCAACAAAGGTTTAATATGTCTAGCTTTATGATCTTAGCATATCTAGAACTATGTTTCATATGAAGGTTATCAATTAATATGTTTTAATAGAATCTTGTTTTATGCACTATGATATCAATTATTTATCAAAGTATATTCATTAGTTAATTGTGGGAAGTGGATTAAACAACAGCTAACCCAACAAAATAATATTTACTTCCAAAGAGCATGTTTCATTTGCTTACTTATTTATAATTTTATAACTATGTGGCAAAGCCACAGTATATTACACACATATATGAAAGAAATAATCTACCTTAATGACATATATATAATTGTTATACATATATAACACTATATATAAACAAAATATCCATATAAACAATATATACATATTGTTTTGTTTTTTGAGTTACTTGTATTTAGTGTTTTTTATAGATAGATAGATACATACATACATAGATAGTTTTGGAGGATAAGAACTCTCTCTTATATTCAGCACTGTCATTGAACTTTTACAGAAAGTGCTAAGTAAATGTGTGTCAAATTAATTAATATGCATTACTTTAGAAAGAACATTAATGAAACTGATCATTAAATATACAAGTGTATTCTCAAAAAATTACATGTCTATTTCAATCTCATTTTCTTAAGAAGGACTTATGTGCTCTTGAAAATGTGATAAAATGAGAGAAACCAGACATACACACACACACACTTATGATCCTCTTGCCTCTGAAAACAGATAATTTGTTAAAAAATAAAAATGTAACTCTATAATTAATCTTTAAACTGCCTAGCAGATGATGGAAAATTACTTTTCTAACATTTTATAAATGATGGAAAATTATTCTAACCAAGTGCTGCATAGAATATTTGCACATTTAATTTATAGGAAAGGTTAATTGCATTGCTCTGTTAGTATGACCTGCTTGAATGCTGAATCCAGGGAGCATAAATGATTTTTAAGTACACAACAAGAGAGTGGATTTTCCCCTAAGGTTACTCCTAAGGCTTTTGTACTAGGTGAAGCAATAAGAGATGTTACATATATCTATGGTGATTGTTCTCAACATCCCTGAAGTTTAAGACCTAAAGATCAAGAGACAAAGATTCATAAATGGATTCTGATGCTAGCATCTAAACAAAGAGGGAATATTAGTGGTTTTCTTCTTTAAAAAATATGTGTGTGTGTGTGTGTGTGCGTGTAAATCACCTGTAACCTGAACATACTGTGATAATATCTTGGGTCACGAACTGATACCTTACACTTTTCTTTCAAATTGTCAAGATTCTACTCTATTCAAGGTAATTTTTGTTATAATTATACTTTCTTTTTTAGAGAAGAGTAACTCTAGCAAAAATGTCCAATATTGGAGTGAATGTAATTTAGAATAATATGTGTTACATAGCTGCTTCTCAGATTTAAACACACAGTTGCTGACAGTGACGTAAATGATACTTGACCTCATTTAAAAGCTTGTGTTGATACTTTTTAGGAGATTTTTTTTTTTTTTTTTTGAGACACAGTTTCACCCTTGTTGCCCAGGCTGGAGTGCAATGGCACCATCTCAGCTCACTGCAACCTCTGCCTCCCAGGTTGAAGCGATTCTCCTGCCTCAGCCTCCCAAGTAGCTGGGATTACAGGCGTGTGACACCACACCTGGCTAATTTTGTATTTTTAGTGGAGACGAGGTTTCTACATGTTGGTCAGGCTGGTCTCGAACTGCCAACCTCAGGCAATCCACCTGCCTGGGCTTCCTAATATACTGAGATTATAGGCGTGAGACACTGCGCCCAGACCAATATTTTTTTTCTTGCCTATTGATTTCTCAATTCAATTATGGCAAGTGATGTACTATTAAAAATGTTGGATTTGAAACTTTGAAAATGTATGAATATGATGCATATACTTAAAGACAGAAATGAAAACCAAATACCTCATGTTCTCACTTAAAAGTGGGAGCTAAACATTGGGTACACATGATCATAAAGTTAGGAACAAAAGTCCCTTGCTACCACTAAAAGAAAGAGGGAGGGAGGAAAGGGGGCAGTGGTTGAAGAACTAATTATCTATTAGGTACAATGCTCACTACTTGGATAATGAGATCAATCACACCTCAAGCCTCAGCATTACACAATATACTCACGTAACAAAAACTGCACATGTAGCCCCTGAATCTACAATAAATTTGAAATTTAAAAAAATTAAACTAAAATAAATTAAAAAAGGAAATGACACTAAATTTATTCCTTTACTATGAATCATTTTTATTTTAATGAATCCTTAGTTCATATACAAAGAAATTATGAGTGTAAGGGAACCAATTGGTTATGCTACTCTTATGACTACATATGGTATTAGATAAAGAGTAGCATCAGGATGCTAACAAAATTACTCTTGCAGTTTTGATTTTTGTGTGTATGTGTGTGTGAATGAAGTCCTCATTCATGAATACTTTCAGAAAATAAAAATCAGCAACCAAACGCACTTTTTTTTTTTAAAGGAGCTTCAGCATACCAGCTATTCCCACATTGAACTTTGTTTCTTTTTTTTTTGAACATAAAAACAAAGAACAAATATTCTATTGATTTTAGAATGACTGTATCCCTTCAGTAATATGTAGAAGCTAGTTCAAAATATATAAGGTCTCCTTAATGTTATCCATTTTAGTAAGGGTTTTGTGATACCATATTGAGATTGTAATTATTTCATTAATGAGACTGAACATTTTTTCATCTGGTTATTTGCCATACATTTATCTTCATTAATTATAAATCTTATTCTCATTTTTGTCACCATTAATGAGATTATGATCAACCCAATACAATGATGGATGAAAGATTTGAACTGGCATTTCACTAAAATATTTTGGATAATGTGAAATAATTTGAAAACAAGTGAATATTTGCATATCAGGTATTTCTAACATAATAACTCTGCAATTTGCAAAGATAATTTAGAGCAATTATCTTACAAGTAGTTCAGAAGACATATTGAATTATCAAATGCCAGAGAAAACAGAGATAAGTGGCTATACTGACAACTTTTTCCCAGTTCTATACCATACACTATTCCTTTTTGTTTTTTTTCATGGAGTCTCACTCCATTGCCAGGCTGCAGTGCAGTGATGTGATATCGGCTCACTGTAACCTCTGACTCCCTGGTTCAAGCGATTCTCCTGCCTAAGCTTCCTGAGTAGCTGGGGATACAGGCACGCGCCACCACACCCAGCTAATTTTTGTATTTTTAGTAGATACGGGCTTTCACCATGTTGGCCAGGATGGTCTCGATCTCATGACCTTATTATCTGCCCGCCTTGGCCTCCGAAAGTGCTGGGATTACAGGCATGAGCCACCGGTCCTGGCCACACTGTTCTCTTTTTCAATGAATGGAACATAAATTCATCCAGGCTACCAGAAATTCATTTTCTATGGTGAACTACTGTTCTGCAGTTGTCTGCTGAAGTAGATATCCACTTTGTGGGGTGTGTTCCTAGTCATACTTAGAGTTATCATCGAATAAACAATGCTAGACCTGGATACTTGTGTTTGCTGTGCATTGGGACTATATGACGTCATCACTGTTGCTCTGCTTAGACCATTCTCTTAAAAAGCCCCAGAGCAGACTGTTCAGATACTACCGGTACTGTGGTTCCAACTGGATCCCCTAATTGCTGAGGAGATCATTATATCAAAACAATGGTTGAGAAACTGATTCACAAGCATGGCGATGGGTGGTAATGTGTATGAGAAGATCTATTAAAGATAGGTTAAGGAACTGAGAAGCCCAGGTATAGATAAGCATGCTGAAATAGTCAAGATAATTGGCAGGGTGTTTGTTGTGGAAATATTACTGAGATAACTAAAAGTACTGCTACAAGGGGATCTGTAGATCAACAGTTAAAGAGTGATATGGTTTGATGACATGACCTTAATGTTGCTAAGTTGAAAGGAGAATATATAAGTTAATAAGAATATATGAGAAGAAAACCAACAACCCAATAGAAAAAGTATGTTATTGGTATAAATCTATAAAAAGCTCCTTAAACATAGCTATTGTAAAAGAAAACTATTAAGTTAAATTTAAAATTACCTATTGTGTTTGAAATCAGAATTAGAGAATCAAAAAGGTTTATGACAACTTATTTCAAATTATTAGTTAAAGCAAAAATTTCACAGAAGGCTGCTTATAAAATGAATTTGCATACCATTTATGGAGGTAAATTCAACAAACTTTTTCAATTTAAAGATAAATGCTTACACATTTGTCCCAGTAATCATAAAATTTAATCCTAAAATAATGCATGCATATATGTGAATAATGAATGTAGAAAATATTCCAGCCAACTAAAAATCTAAGAAAGAGATTGATTAAATATATTATGTTACACCCACATAATGGAATGCAATGTCATAATTTTTTTAAATTAATTACTTTAAAGTGTATTGAAATGGTATAACCATCAAGCCATACTGATAAGGAATAAAATAAAGCTACCAATGAAACATAGATTAAGCTTTCATTAGTTTATAAAAAAGTATATATGTATATAAGAAAGTTTATGGACATATATTTATACATAAATATATATGTATGTATATATGTATATATGATAATACATGTGTATATAAGAAAGTATGAAAATATATAAGAAAGTATATGATAAAGTATACAAGTATATGTATATGTACTTTCTTATAAAGTAATGATGGCTTAATCTATGTCTCCTTGGTAGCTTTATTTTTTATTTTTTATTTTTTTTGAGACGGGGTTTCACCATGTCGCCAGGCTTGAGTGCAGTGGTGCGATCTCGGCTCACTGCAACCTGTGACTCCTGGGTTCAAGCGATTCTCCTGCCTGAGCCTCCTGAGTAGCTGGGATTACAGGCATGCACCACCACAGCTAGCTAATTTTTTTTGTATTTTTATTAGAGATGGAGTTTCTCCATGTTGGCCAGCATGGTCTTGATTTCCTGACCTCGTGATCCACTCACCTCAGCCTCCCAAAGTGCTAGGATTACAGGCATGAGCCACCACGCCCAGCCAGTGGATTTATTTTATTGCGACCAATATGTAACAACAAAATATATCCCATATTCCATCACATTTCCCATACTCCAAAATTATCAATCTATAAAATTTATTACATTAAAAATACTGTACATTTATTTCATAAAAATTCATTGTATAAATTTATTATGTTAAAAAGTTAAATTACATTAAAATTATTGTATAAAATTTATTACAGTAACAATTCTTATACATTTATTAAATTATTATTACATTATGCTAATTTATAAATAATTTATTAAAATTGTTCGCGAATAAGGATTGTCAGCTGGGTGCAATGGCTCACGCTTTAATCCCAGCTACTCAGGAGGCTGAGTCAGGAAGATGGCTTAAAGCCAAGACGCTTGAGACCAGCCTGGACAAAATAGAGAGATGTAGTCTCCAAAGATAAAAATAAAAATTAGCCAGACATGGTGGTGGGTACCTATTGTCCTAGTTACTCCTGAAGTTGAGATGGGAGGATCATTTGAGCCCAGGAGTTCAAGGATGCAGTGAGCTATGATCCCACCACTGCACTCCAGCCTGGGTGAGTTGTCCCTATGTTAAAAAAAAAATGAAGGATTATCCTCTACATTTCATAGAAATAAAGTAATTATTTAGACATCATGCTGGTCCTCAATTAACTGAACATATTCTTCTGAAGAGATGTAAGTATTCTAATAGGTTTATGATCAAACTGAACTTGAATCTTAACAAGCAAAAAGAAAAAGAAGAATAAATTATCTCTGAGAAGCTGTGAAAAATGTTCCCAGAGATGACTGTCAAAATAATTAATAAGCAGCAATTTTTCAGACAGAGAAAATAAAAATTCAATCCAGGTTAAGCTGAAAAAGTACCAGCAGAAAGACATGGTGGAAATGTGAACATCTGTGGTGATTTGAAAAGACTGGAATCATTTCAGTATCATTAAAAAATGATAATCTTATTAACATAAGGTGTGGAGCTGAGAAAATATCAGACTGGAAAAAGCAGTAGAGTATAAATGGTATTATATCCCTTATTGGTACACCCAGTCTTTATTTAAAAGGTTATTGAAAACAGTTTAAATGTAAAATATGAGAAATTCTTAATTTAGTTTTTGATATTGAAAGATTCAGATAACAGTATGGTGGATGGTTTCTAAAGGGGATTAAACTGAAAAAAGGGATACCCATTAAAATATTACTATAAAATTTCAGGGAAACAGAATAATGGGAGAGCCATATGAAATAAAGTAATAATACAAGATTCAGAGTGCTTGATGAATGTGAACGACTAGTGGCAAATGACAATTGAAATATTCTTGCTTGGTCTGATGGTTGTGGGTTAATTCCGTTAAGTATAAAGGAATAAGAAAGATTGGAAGAACAATATTTGCAATTTTGAAACTTCAAATACTAGATAGTATCCAGTGGTAGGCATGCATCACATAATTCTTGCAAACTTTTTAAAGAGCCTTTTAAAATAATGCTTTTATGCTTCATCTAAATAACTTCATCAGTAACTATCCCACTCAGATTTCTGAATGAAACATGGTTAGGCAATTTTGCTTTCAATATCAAAACATATTATTCACTTTCCAGGTATAAGTAATAAAGTAAATATTCTGAATACTTTTTTAAAAATTGTTTAAATATCCTGGTTTTGTCCTTTTTAAATTAAATGGTACCCAAATATACCTGTAGATTAAGTGACATTCATTTTCTATAAAATCAATTCTAATATTTGAATTGGCATTTATTTTCAAAATATTTAATAAACTATTTGGAAATTTCAAATTTTCATCAGTGCCTAACATCAGAACTCTTAAAAATAATATTTTACAGTTGACATTATAATACTGAAAAATTTATCTTATTGCAAATAGTTCTCTGGAAGCAGACATTTATGTTTAAATAAGGTATTCTGGGCATTAAGCATGCTTTATATTTTCATTTTCATATTTACAATGTCTTAAAATATAGTTATTTTAAAATTGATAAATGTGTATGTTATTAAAACTATAAAATTAGAACAGATATCTAAACTTAGAAATGTTAATGATGATATAATATAGATGGCAAGTATTTAGCCCAGCCCATACATATGCTTACCATAGTCCGGGCAATAACATAAATGTTTATTCATAAAATTCTTACTGCAACCCGAAAGGCATATTAGTATTTTTTTAATTTTGCAAATGAGGAAACTAATACGCAAGGAGACAAAGAAGTTTGCATAAATTCACAGAGTAGCAAGTAGTTGGTCTAAGAATCAAACAGTCCCTGGAGTTTATGTGTTACTTCTCATGCCAGACTGCATTACTAATGTGGAAATCCGGTAAGGCCCGATGGAAGCATTCTTGTAATCTGTAATTATTTGAATATTTGAAATATCAAAATTGCAGAAAGAATATTATAGCTATGGATTTATTGTAAAGTTAGTTTTTAAAATTTATCCATTCAATTTGACCATATTGTTTCCTCTGAATTTTATAAAAACCAATTACTAAGGCAGTCCTTTGGTTCTTCGTGCTGACATTACACACTCCCCACCCTCACCTCTTTTTTTTTTCTTCTTCATAGTAAAAGAAATTTAGCATAAGAAATTGCTGTTTGGCAGCAACTAAATTTTCTCATTTTTTTCTTTGTGGCTAAATATGCTTATGGAACTGAGTTCTGATCATTGAGGCATGCGGCTAGCAATAATTGGTGCTTAATACCGATCTTGTCCTTAAAGTAATTAACTTTTTGTTTCCTTGGTCCCTTGCATCTTGACTGTTGGCTGGGGAATGAAAGGAGGTGAGGCAGCCATCATGTTCATCCATACAATCATTATTAGTATATGCAGTGAAAAATCTCATCTATGACATGTTTTTCTGTTTCTCACAATAAAAATAATAAAGAAAACCTTTATAAAATTAACTGTATCTAGTAATATTTCACTGAAATTTGATGTATTCCTAAAAGCCAGGTCTTACAGTCAGACATATCAGAATCAATCACTCAGTTCTGCATTTGAAATATATCACTAAAAAAGCAAGCAATTTTTATAGTCATAACTTTATGTCTTAAGAGGTATGTCTTTAGTAAATACAGTGAAGTTGTGCTATTCAAAGATTATTTTAGTATATTATTCAGGGTCTTCTGTAGTTCCATACAAACTTTAGAATTTCTTTTTCTATTTCTATAATGTCATTGATATTTTGACAAGAATTGCATTAACTCTGTAGATCACTTTGGGTGTTACGGCCATTTTAGCGATTTTAATTTTTCCAATCCATGAATGTAAAATATCTTTCCATTTATTTGTATTGTCTTCAACTTCTTTCATCAGTGTTTTATAGTTTTCAGTGTAGAGATTTTTCACCTCACTGGTTAAGTTTATTCCTAGATATATTATTTTTTGTAACTATTGTAAATACATTTTTAATATTTTTTCTGTCAACCATCACTGCCTAGAAATGCTACTGATTTTTTTATTGTGGATTTTATATCCTGTGACTTAACTGAATATTTTTATTAGTTCTAATAGCTTTTCAGTAGAGTCTTTAGAGATTTCCATATTTAAGATTATGTTGTCTGCAAAACATCTTAAGAATCACATTTTGATTATAATAAATCAAACACTCCATAGCAGCAATGAATAAATTCAATTTGCTATTTACCCAAATAAGTTCATTATGCTATATTCACCACATTAGTTTAAAAATTCAGACCAGCAGACTACAAATTTCAAAAGAACAGAAAACTACATGTTTTATTTCAATCAACTATATTATGGCAATGCAGCATGGTCAGATATTTCAAGATCATTGTGACATGTTCAAATGTAGGCACTACTAATTAATGAGTTACGTCCTTGTTTTGTCAAGTAATGATTGGTTTATCCAGAAAGAGGGACAAATTATTCAAATAGCTCTTCTGGATTCCAAGTTATAAGACACATAGACAAAAATAAAGGAAGTAAGGGTAAGATGCATCACTTACATCTACAATTATGAAGTGAAATGAAAGACATAATATGCAAGGTATTTGGCTGCTGATAGTCAAATGATTCTTCAAATATTTTTTTCTTTTTTAAATTGCAGATGGTTATACATTTTATATCCAGGATTGCAGAAAAGCTAGTCTAATCTTTCCACAGCAACCTAATTAGGTCAGTTTAATGGCTCTTAAATAATTGGCATGCATCACTTCAAGATCTATATGATCTCAATATTCTATACCCAAAGCAGATACTGACTAGTAATGGGATTAATATACATTTTATTGCAGACCAAAAGCTGTTTTTGTAAGTTTGCTATATGACTAAATTCTTCCTAAAGTTATACAAAGGATTGAAAAAAAATTTTAAAATGGAATTTGTTGCAAATTCTGCTTACTCCATCTAAAATTATGCTGAGAAATATAACAAAGGCCCCGATGTAGTGCATTATTGGTGAAATGTACTTTGGATTGTAAAATTTCCTTTACATTTTTTGTGCCATCCCTTCCCTTATTCCTATATTTTCTAGAATAAAAATGTTATATAATTTTTATAATGGACATTTCACTGTCTTAACAATTAATTGCTGCCAACACATTCACATAGTCATGGTTAATTCTCCAGGTAAATGGTTAAAAACAATGACTTTTCATTTGGGTGCCTTTATCCTCCAAACACTATAATTATTGTAAAAACTCTCATTGTGTATTCTGACATGTATAATAAGAATTTAAATAACTATATTCAGATTATAACAAAAGAGAGAGAATACAACAGATATGGTTGGAAGTATGAGAACTCAGTTATCAACCAAATCCCAAGTTTTAGATGAACACAGTGCATTCTGAAAAAAACAGACTGTTTAGCCCAAAATCACTCCACTAAGAAGTAGTAGGCTTAAAAGCTATAATTTCATACTCTTTATTTCATAGTAGTTTAATATATATAATAGATTATTATATATACATAGTAGAATAAATATATATATAATAGTTCTTTTATCCAAACCATAACCTCTAAAATATTTGCCACATTTTCTGAAGTTCTCCAAATAATATGAAGAAATATCATAGGAAAATATTTTTTTGAAAATCAATGGGAAGGAAAAATTGGGTTTTTTCTAAATGTTGACTTTGTGAACAACTGACTACAGCGGCTTGACAGTTTCTGTGTCAGCATTTTATCAACAGAAACTTACAAACAAATACTAGTTATATGTCTTTGCTGAAAAAATGGTCAAAAATGTAATCAGAGATTTTTGTTGTCCTTAAATAATGAAAACGTTTTCTAAAGACCTCCAGTATATGTTATTGATCTTCTCTAAATCTTTTAAAGGATTCAAAATATCAAATATTCATTAAACACATAATGTAAATTTCAACTAAAACTTTATATGCAAGTTTAAGGATTTAAACTTTTAAATTAAGGGATAATTTTAATACGCTATTTTAAAACAGTAAGTATGGTGTCATTGTTTAAGTGAGAAACCTGATAATTTAAACATGAGCAAACATCTATCTAGCATGTTGATATACAAGGCATTGTATGCTAAGCACAGAGAAGAATTTATAGATCAATACCACATTTCATATATTTGAAGATACAATCCATTATTAAGATGTAAAGTTATTTTATATACAACTTGGAAAACACATGCAATTAAAGTATGATACGATACTTTGAAAAAGAACGCTGCAGAACTCATGAACTCTTCCTGTCTCTTATTTCTGTTCTTTTTTAATATTGTTATTTATTCCATGGACTTTCTCATTCTTTTTGCATCATTGCCTATCTTAGCATATGATAGGAAATTCCTATGTATGTATCTCTGCAATAAAACATAACACAGCTTTATCTACCTATAAGTGTATATTTTTCTTAGTAACTATAAAATGCTTGTTTGCTTTTCAAGGAAATGTAGAATTATAGTCATTCTTCAGAGACAAATGTTTGCTTCAATTATAACAAATTACACTTCTCTGCTCTGTTGTCCTTTCTATACAATAACTTTTCATAGTAATACTGAATTAACCCAATCTCCTTGAAGACTTAAATAGCAATCCAATTTAACACATTGATTGACCACAGTGCATGCAATTCAATTGAAGTGAGAATTATGTGAAAAGCTATAACCAAATTCACCCTTGAATCACATGATTTTCTGAGATAAAACAAAACTAAATCGAAATGCACAAAATACATTCTTTCTGCTACATCTCTTTTCCAAATTTTGATGTTCTTCAATCACCTGAGATAATCATAACACCAGCAGCCAACATTTAAAAAAAAAAGTGATAATTGAAACAACTTCCTAGTAAGCATGTAACATTAATTTAATTATAAATTGGAATATTTATTTAAAAATATCTCTTGGGAGGCTAAGGCGGGCAGATCATCAGGTCAAGAGATGGAGAGCATCCTGGCCAACATGGTGAAACCCCCTCTCTACTAAAAATACAAAAATTAGCTGGGTTTGGTGGGGCATGCTTATAGTCCCAGCTACTTAGGAGGCTGAGGCAGGAGAATGACTTGAACCCAGCAGGCAGAAGTTGCAGTGAGCCAGGATCACACCACTGCACTCCAGCTTGGTGACAGAGTGAGACTCTCAAAAAAAAAAAAAAAAAAAAAAAAAAAAAAAAAAAAAAAAAAAAAAACTCTGTGCCAAAAATAATAGGTACATTAACGAGATTAACACAGTTAACATGACATATTTCAGATACTTATCTATAAAAATGCTTCAAGGTGCATTTTTTAATTTAAGATTTTTTAGATAGACGTGAACCCTGCCTATGACCGATTTGCACAGAAACACAATAAATGCAACTCTAAAAACTAGATGAAATCCAAAAATGCTGACATTTGAAGGCGTTAAAAAGCATCCAAGACAGTTGAGATTTAAGGATCAATGTAGCACAGAGGAGAGAAAAACAGCAAAGTGCACATGATATTCTCTGCTGCTTGTTTTTCTGAGACACTGCTGATTCTTAATTGGTATTCAGCTTGGAGGTCAGGCAGAAAGAAGATCAAAACTATAGCAGCCTTATGTGGCTGGACAAACATTGGAGATCAGGGATATGAAAGTGTGCTAGACTTCAGAGGTCAAGATGCCAGAAAAAACCCTGAAGCTTCTGACAGGTGTGCTTGATATTGTGTCTTTACTTTTCCATAAGGTTTTTGTCATTTTCTTATCTTTGGTGGTCAAGAGTCTCATAAAAAAAAACAAAATGCAAAAACTAGGGAACTAAAGAGATACACAATGGTTCAGCATTGCAGTGAAAAAGAACAAAGATTTCTGAAATGGCAGCTTGGCATACCTTCTCCCTACTGAAATACACATTTAACAGGTGTAGGTATAAACTGAAGTTTCTGGAAATAGTCCTAAGACTTAACAACAAATAAACATATATTCATAAAAAATGACTAAATCTCAGTATTAAAGATGAGAGTCTATGGCACTTGAACCACAACATGCTCCTACCCTTTCTCCTCCAGATTGGCATAACAGAAGCTTTAGTCCAAGATGTTACATCTAAGAACACAGAGCTTCCTCTTCCTCAAGGTTCCCAACTAAAGTTAAATTTTCACCCCAAGACTGCCAGTTCACCGATATTTCTTATGACACCCACAGCTTTATGCTGCAGAAACTATTCCAGGTAGACATAGTCAAGAGGACTCAGCTCCCTTTCCACCATGCTGAACCAACTCAAAAGAATAAAAACTCTACTCCAGACCAGGAGACAGAGAACAGTGGGCCCTGATCAGTCTTGTCTCAGCTTGTTCAGAGGGCAGAGGTTCCACACAAGAAAGAGAGAGCTGAGAAAACCCCTATTCAGCATCCCACATGTAGAGTGTGACTCTTTGAATGTGGGCCACTTTCCTTTTAAATAACTCTGAGACATTGGCAAAGTAGCTTTTCCAGAAGAGAAAGAAACACCATAAAAAAGGTTTTGTTGATCGGCAATTAAAAGTAAGAGCAGGTAGATCCATGATACTAGTAGCAACAGATGAACTAGTAGCCTGGCTTAAAATGTCACATAGTTTACCAGGGAAAGAGAAGGCTAAGAGGACCCCTCTTCACATCTTCACATTAGAGCAAACTTTAATGCCTGGCAATACTCTACCACTGCAAAAGAGGTACAAATTTTACTGGATCAAGGTATAGAGGATTTATACCCAGGGCATTTTTGAAAACAGTAGGGCCATTAGTTAACAATTAAGGTAGGCTAAGAGTCTGGTATGATAACAACAGAGACAGACATGCTGGGAGCTTGATGAAGAAAGAAGAGATTAGAGAAAGAGATAATCAAAGCCAGTCTAGCTAAAGCCACAGTTATCTTTGGTCGTGTATATATTATTGTGCATATAACATACAGAAATATAATACAGTTGACATTAACAGCACAAAGTGGGTGGCTAAACATACATTTGTATTGAGTTAGGAAATAACAAAGGATGGTAATTAAGACCCTTAGGAGAAAATGAAGAAAATTATAAGATTTACAAAAAGATAAATTTAAAAAATACATAAGTATGTACTTGATCATCTTTCTTCTCTCAGCTTCTTTTAAGGACACAGAATTAAATAAAATAATAAATATGAGAGAGGGCAGAGCAAGATGACAGAATAGAAGCCTACACCATTCACCCCCAACATTAGAACACCAAATTTTAACAACTATCTGTACACAAAACAATACTGTCAAAAGAACCAAAGATCAAGAGAGCAATCACAGTATCTGATTTTAATTTCATATAATGAAAAGAGGCACTGAGAAGGGCAGGAGAGACAGTCGTAAGTTGCAGACACCACCTGTCCTCCATTCCCTGGCAGTAGCCATGTGGCATAGAAAGAGAATCTGTGCAGTCTGTCGGGGAGAGCACAGGGACCAGAGGACTTTATGTTGAATTCAGTACTTCCCTGTCAAAGTAGATAATAAAACTGTTCTTGGCTCATTTAGCACCTGTGCACACATAGAGAGAGCATTTGGACCAGTCCTAGCCAGAGGGAAATTGTTCATCCCAGTGGTGGGAACTTTAGTTTCTTTCTCTTTCTTTTTTTCCTTCCTTCCTTCCCCTTCCTTCCCCCTCCTTCCCTCCCTTTCTTTCTTCTTTCTTTCCTTCTTTCTTTCTTTCTCTTTCCTTTTTTCCTTCTTTCTGTCCTTCCTTCTTTCTTTCTGACAGGTTCTTGCTCTATAACCCAGGATGGAGTAGGATAGCATGATCTTGGTGCACTGTAACCTCCATCTCAAGGGTTCAAGAGGTTCTCATGCCTCTGCCTCCCAAGTAGCTGGGACTACAGGTGCATGCTACCATGCCGAGCTAATTTTTATATTTTTAGTAGAGGTGGGGTTTCACCATGTTGGCCTGGTCTACAACTCCTATCCTCAAGTGATCCACCTGCCTCAGCCTCCCAAAGTGCTAGGGTTCATTCATGAACCACCATGCCCAACCTGAACTTCATTTTCTTGGCAAGCCTCACCAATGTGGGCTGAAGTGCTTTGGGGTCCTAGGTAAATTTGAAAGGCAGCCTAGGACACAAGGACTGCAATTCCTGGGAAAACTTGCCACCCTGAAGGAAAGGGCCTTGGGCAAGGCCCAGTGCTCTAGTAGCTTCAGTTCTAACCCAGTGCAGTACCAGTGTTGGTGGCCACAGACCACACCCCCAGTTTCAGGTGGTTCGGGGGAGAGAGAGAGAAGATGAAGATGAAGATGAAGAAGAAGGAGAAGGAGGAGGAGGAGGAAGAGAGAGGAGAGGAGAGGAAAGGAGAGGAGAGGGGAGGAGGAGAGGAAGGGAGGAGAGGGGAGGAGGAGGGGAGGAGAGGGGAGGAGGAGAGGAGGGGAGGGGAGCAGAGGGGAGACAAGAGGAGAGACTCCATTTGTTTGGGAGAAAGCAAAGAAAAAGAAAAAAGTATTTGCCAGTAATCCAGAAATTTCTTCTAGATTTTATCGAAGATCAACAAGACAGTACCTCTAAAAGTCTGCAAAAACTATAGTATTATTGAGTTTGGGGGCCAACTTTCTTCACATACTTGGAAAGTCTTCCCAAGGAGGACAGACTAAATAAGCCCAGTCTGTGAAAATTACAATAAATACCTAACTCTTCAATGTCAAGACACCAAAGAATATCTGCAAACATCAACACCACCCAGGAAAACATGGCCTCACCAAATAAACTGAATAAGACGCCAGGTGCAAATCCTAAAGAATAAAAGATATATGACCTTTCAGAGGGAATTCAAAATAGCTGTTTTGAGGAAACTCAAAGAAATTCAAGATAATAGATAAATTTAACAAAGAGATTGAAATAATTCAAAAGAATGAAGCAGAAATTCTAGAGTTCAAAAAATGCAACTGACACAATGAAGAATGAGCCAGAATCTCTTAATAGCAGAATTAATCAAGCAGAAGCAAATTGCCACTGCTGGCTTGGGTGGCCAGCTTTTATTCCCTTATTTGGCCCCGCCCACATCCTGCTGATTGGTCCATTTTACAGAGCGCCGATTGGTCCATTTACAGAGTGCTGATTGATGCGTTTTTACAGAGTGCTGGTTGGTGCATTTACAAACCTTTAGCTAGACACAGGGCGCTGATTGGTGCGTTTTTACAGAGTGCTGATTGGTGCATTTACAATCTTTTAGCTAGACAGAAAAGTTCTCCAAGTCCCCACTCACCCCAGGAAGTCCAGCTGGCTTCACCTCCCACTGCTAAACCCTCAGACTTCAGCACTTTTTCCTCAAAGTCTCTTTTAGTCTCCTGCTATGCCTTTGATTATTCCCATGAGCTCTGTGTGGAAGTTTGTGTGACAGAACCAAAATTGTATGGAGATTCCTTATGTATCTAAGTATCATACCACACCACTCTCAGGTTTTAAAAATTTGACAAATTTCTTCAATATTATTTCTTTAATCTATGGCAGTTCCAAGTACCTACTGCTATTCCTTCAAGAATGAAAGCCATTCTGGGTCCCTCCTCCCCAAAGATAGACTTGTCACTGGATTTTAGTTTCTTTGTCAAATAAGCTCTCAGATGTCTTGTTCATGTTGTTAGAGTGCAGAAGAGTTCTCACAACCTTCTATACAGTAAGCAAAATAAGTTTTGTTTTAAAACATCAATAATTATAGCACCTTGGAGTCTCACTCTGTCACGCAGGCTGGTGTGCAGTGGTGTGATCTTGGCTCACTGCAACCTCTGCCTCCTGGGTTTAAGCGATTCTCCTGGCTCAGCCTCCTGAGTAGCTGAGATTACAGGTGCACACCACCACACTCAGCTAATTTTTTATTTTTAGTAGAGATGGGGTTTCACCATGTTGGCCAGGCTGGTCTGTAACTCCTGACCTCAAGTGATCCACCTGCTTTGGCTTCCCAGAGTGCTGGGATTACATGCATGAATGACCATGCCCAGCCTTATATGTCAAATTTAAAATAATATACTCCTTATTTCAATTTTTTCAAATACATTTTATTTTGAATTTCCTCTACAAGGTACCTAGACAACACCATTAATCTGATACCTGTCCTAATAATGATTATGCCTAATAGTAAAGACATAATTACTGATTAAAGAACTCTAATATAGGTATAATATCAATAAAATTCTGATGTCTCAGGAATAGAGATTCTGGTTTCCCCTACCCCACAAAGAAACAACTCTGGCCATTTGAAAAACTAATCAAACAAAGAAAGTGTAAGAGAAGAACGAAGTTCAAAATATGAACTATGGTCATAGAGAACTAAGGCTGTAGCCTCTGTTATCTGCCTTCTCCCTTGTCCCCACCCCCCACCCTTTAACAGCTTAAGTGGTTGTGTGCTAGAGGTTCTATACTGTACTTAATTATTGACTCCTAAATTATAAGGTATCAAATTGATACTAGAATCGAATTACAATAATAACAATCATTCATGGATGAATAGTGACTAAAAAGATATTAGATTATCTCTTGGGAAGATATTTAATATGTGTGTGGGGGGGGCACATGTATTTGCACAAACCCTAGGAATGAGAGAAATACATCAGGTGGAAACAGTGCTTCTCTTATTATTATTTTTTTTAATGCGTATATAGTATGCTGTATAGAACTTCAGTAGGGATACAGTGTAAGATATGGCTCATTGGTTCTCAGTATTAGTCCTTACCTCTCCTACTATGCCTTCCTGAACCACAGAGACCCAAAAGCTCAAAACTCATTTTGTCTTGCTTTCTTGTGGTTGCATTTGGATGGGAGTTACATTTTAAAGTAAACATCGATATTCAGAGAAAAGTTTAAGAAGAGGTTCAGCCATCCTCTGTTGTGCTTCTCTGGCAAGCAAGCCAGCATTTCAATGGCCAGCTACTAGTTCAGTTGCAAGCAGCAGTTGGAGCAGTGATACCTGGCTGACAGCAATGACAATTTGTTCTTAATTTTTTTTTTTTTTTTTTTTTTTTTTTTTTTTTGAGAAGGAGTTTCGCTCTTGTTGCCCAGGCTGGAGTGCAGTGGTGCCATCTCGGCTCACTGTAGCCTCCAACTTCCGGTTTCTAGTGACTCTCCTGCCTCAGCCTCCTGAATAGCTGGGACTACAGGGGCCGGTCACCACTCCCAGCTAACTTTTTTCTATTTTTAGTAGAGACGGGGTTTCACCATGTTGGCCAGGCTGGTCTCAAACTCCTGACCTCATGATCCTCCCTCTTCGGCCTCCCAAAGTCATGAGCCACTGTGCCTGGCCTCTTAAAATTTGTAATTCCAGTTGTGGATCTTGATTCTCACTCCTACCGGCAGGTCAAATATTGATTTTCTAAGACCTATATCTCTCTGCATTAATGCAGAGAGTATTTTCTATTTCTTGTCACTCACTTAATACACAAGGAAATAGCTCATATAACAGAATTTTTTAAATGTAAATTTTGAGTATAAAATTACTGGGCCTCCAAATCCCTTCCAACCTAAACTTGGATGTGGTATGAGAAGATGCAATTCAAGAGACACAGTGACAGGAACCTGATTGGGTATTCATTTCATTACCGCACATTAAAATAAGCATGAATGGTTCTCCTTTCAATCAGCTGCTCTTGCAAATGCTAGAATCAGTCAAAAACTTTCAATTCTTACTGTGTACTGTAATTAGACACAAGAAAGTATAGAAATAAAATGTAATTTTAAAATATGTAATTTCTTTTATAAAGCATTTCCATGTTTGCAGTTGAAAAATACTATAATTATAAACCTTATCTTTCTTATTAATATTATATGTGAGGTGCCTCCAGGAAACATTCTACATAATCTGAAAATCATCCTTTTTCAATATGCCAATGTTCCCACTCAGCTCTCACATTTATACTGCTAGGAATCTAGACCAAAAAATAATCCTAAAGAGTAGCTTCATGAATTTCCATATTCTTCCATTTCATTAATGTTAATAAAAGTTGGAAATTACTTTTAAATACTCAAAAACTAAGCTTTTGGTTAGGAAGATATAGTATTACCACTCTATATTACAGAATTATTTCCTTATTAATATTATGGATTAATAGGAGTTTCTTACTGTATGTTGAGTGAATATAAAAAGTATGACAAATTATATAAAATTTTTTTCACTTGGAAAGGCTGAGGAAAGCATAATTTAGAAAGTGTAACAGATTGATCGGCTGCTGTGGCTCATGTCTGTAATCCCAGCATTTTGGGAGGCTGAGGCAGGCAGATCACTTGAGGTCAGGAGTTCAAGACCAGCTTGGCCAACATGGTGAAACTCCATCTTTACTAAAAATACACAAACACACACACACACACACACACACACACACAAATTAGCTGGGCGTGGTGGTGCATGCCTGTAATCCAAGCTACTTGGGAGGCTGTGGCAGGAGAATCGCTTGAAGCCAGGAGGCAGAGATTGTACAGAGCCGAGATCGTGCCACTGCACTCCAGCCTGGGTGACAAGAGCAAAACTCAGTCTTAAAAAAGAAAAAAAAAAAAAAAGAAAAGAAAAGGAAAGAAAAAACAAAATAAAATAAATTGTAACTTTTTTTATATGCCATTGCCTAAATTTTTGTATTACAAGAACATGTTTTCATTTTTATGTTTTGAAATACTAATTTTATTGGCATCTGAAAGTCATGAGAAAAATATACAAGTTAAATATTACTGTAAATGTGCTTCCTGTTTTCCTTAAGTTTATGCTATCCTTGGTAGAATGGACATTATTCAGATCACCCAACAATTAATATAACTTTGATAAACAATTTGAGAAGTTATGTACTATTAGATTATAAATTGAATGAGTTGTACATATCTGCAAATGCCAGAGAAGGTTTCAAAAACAAATAGTTTAAAAGTATATTAAATTGATACCCCAAAAAAGCATAGGAGCAATCTGTATTTCTAACTATTATTACATTCTACCTTATGTTTTGCATTTACAGGTACATTCTATAATCTGCCCACTCTTAACTCCTTGACGATAATGTACATTGATTCTATCTCTATATTGTCCACATGGGATGGTATGCCTTTTATATTACATTGGTCCTTTATAGTAATATTTTATTTAATAAGTTAATTTGCCTTTTCCAGAAAAATTATAAATGAGATGCAAATTATATGAAGACAAATATCGTGTAATTTTCTTGTGTTTTCTTTTGGACTGCAATGGCATTTCTACGTGATACAAAATCTAGCATAAACTCAATATTTATTCATTATAATAAATTGTGGCTAGGAACTCAGATTCCATGATCGGACTATCAGGTGAACTGAACACTAATTCTTCCACTCTGTTTATCTTTAAGCCATGGAATATTATGTTTTTTATGTCTCAACATTTTTATGTGTAAAATAGAGAATTACCAAACCTGTCACTAGGTGGGACTCAGGGTTTGGTAAGGTATAAGTTTGTAATGAAATTTGTCTGTAATTAAAATTATAGCATTGTCGAATTATTGATGTGGGTATTCCCACAGAATATAGATCAGAAGCTCTGCTTTTTTTTAAATTAGGAATGCTGGAAATATACCTGAAAATTATATTTGCATTTTGTTTTATTTTAGTCCTAGTTAATTTTTGTATTTTTAGTAGAGAAGGGGTTTCACCATGTTTGGCCAGGCTGGTCTTGAATTCCTGGCCTCAAAAGATTCACCCGCTTTGGCCTTCCAATGTGCTGGGTTTACAGGCATGAGCCACCATGCCCAGCCATATTTGCATTTTAGAGAAACCATATTTAAGCACTATCAGAATTTTTTGAAATGTGTGTGTGTTGGTTCCAGTGCCTTGACTTTTTAAAATTCATTTACATGTATCTGTGGGTTCACTGTTCCTCAAGATCTACCCATTTGCTAAAATGTGTGTGTCAGATTACTGTACCTTTGCATTCACCTGTTTATTGAAATACGTGTTAGGTCACTGTGTTGAGGCCTGTATCTTCATATTAAAATGTATGAGTGGGGCCCACTGTGCCTTGGAATCCACCTATTTATTGAAATATTCTTATTGGTTCACACACATTTATGTCAAAAAGGTAAAACTAATTTTATTAAGTTTTGTAGCACTTAACCTGCTATTCCTATCATTGTCCTTACTAATATTTGATAAGTAAGAAAACCGAAATTCTGACAAAAAAAGTGTAAGTATCAAAAAATAAAAATATATCAGCCAGAAATAAAGCATAGTTGAATAGGTAAGTAGCAATAAACAAATCATTTGTAACGTATAGAAAATTTTAAAATGGGAATACCAATAAAGGGTACTCTTCCTATAGAACAATTCCAGGTAATTAATGTAGGATGAATACTGGAAATAGAAAGTTACCACTAGGCTGCCATAATAACAATTGCTGCAGGCAAGACCAATGATTAATGATAAAACTTGTGGGCAAAAATTTAAGGAGAAATGGTGCATTTGCATAGTCTCAAAGTATCTCTCTCAAAAGATATATTATTTTTTGTGGTTACTTTAACACGTCTACATATTATTTAATAATTTGCCAAGATAAAGAACTTAATTTCCCTGCCTAAATATGAATACTAGTGTGAACCACAAAAAGCTGAGAGAAGTCACAGTTAATTTAGAAAGTTTATTTTGTCAAGGTTGAGGACACATGCCATGACACAGCCTCAGGAGGTCGTAATGACATATGTCCAAGGTGGTCAGAGCACAGTTTGGTTTTATACATTTTAGGGAGACATGAGACATCAGTTAACATATGTGAGATGAACATTGATTTGGTCCAAAAAAGCAGGACAAGTCGAAGTGGGGAGGGGGCTTCCAGGTCATAGGTGGATAAGAGACAAATGGTTGCATTCTTCTGAGTTTCTGATTAGCCTCTCCTAAGGAAGCATTCAGATACGCATTTATCTCAGTGAGCAGAGGGGTGACTTTGAATAGAATGGGAGGCAGTCAAGCAGTTCCCAGCTTGATTTTTCTTTTTAGCTTAGTGATTTTGGAGCCCCAAGATTTATTTTCCTTTCACGATAGTATGAATACCTAAAAATTTTATTTCTATTTTGTACATTTAAAATAATACATGACAGAATATAATTAAATAAAAAGAATAATAGATCCACTGGGAATGGATGAAACAAAGAAGACTTCACATATATGTAAAACTTAATGGGTTATGGTCTTACAGCAAGCTTGCTGTGTTTGGGCCAACAATTACATCTGAAAATTGCAGTAACTGAGTTATTTAGCAAATTGATTAAAAAGTGATATCAATGACATCTGCAACCATGCAATCTAGCAGTTGATAAAAACAGTTGACAAATTATCACATAGCTTGAATTATGCTAAATTAATATAAAAGGGAGCCACTCAGGTACAAGTAGACTTGAGAAGGGCAATAGAAAAAACTACGCACAGGGTCAAGGATAAGGTATGGGATGATAAAGCATAAATATATTAAAATAAGTGTATGTGCCAGAGATTTGGTAACAGAAATTAAGCAAGTGTGGACAACTCATTATAAATAAATAACAAATAATATCAAAAGCATACAAACAACAAAATTGAAATTATTCAAATAAGTGGAGCGTAGGTTCAGAAGCCTGTTTATTTTTTTCCTGCCTCCTAAGGGTTTATTTTCACCTAAAGACTCAGCCTGGAACTTACAATGGGATTAATCTCTCAGATGACGTTTTAGAGATCCTCAACAGTGAACTCTGAACATAACTGACAACAGGAAACATGAACAATATTGTATGGTGGGAAGTAAAATCAATTTGTTAATCCCAAGAGAACACAAAGAAGGACATAGAGATACAAGATGAGGAAATTAGTCTCAGCTATTGAAAATTGTTGCTTTAATTATTATATTGAAGAAAAATTAAGGAGAAATAATAATTATAATCATGCCTTCCATAAAATGGTACAAAGGTCAAATTGAATAATAGGAAAGGCATGCCTATGGAATGGAAACTCCCTTCTTTAAAAAATTGGAACTTATTATTTCTATGCTGTCTGAAAAAAAGTCTCAAATATAAGATATCCTTATTATTAATGAGCTGTACTTATGAAAAATTTATTGAACTAATTGAAAGCTTACTATATTATTCAGAAACTTAAGTCCCAGTTCTGTGGAAGAGTAAATTGAGCCCATTGGAAAATTGTATTGGCAACTTACTAGATTCATGGCCATTTAACAATCTCTGTATATCAGCTGGAGGCAGAGGCCACTTACTAATTGCTGACTAAGTACCTTAAGAAGAGTTCAGAAAAAAATACTTATTCAAGGCCTTGATTAATAGGGTGTATGATACAATCTTGGTGGGGATAATCAGACCAAGAAAATACTGAAGTCTCAATAATGTTTTAAATATTCATTGTATTATAAAGATTTAAACAGCCATGCTCTATTGTTACTGAAACACCAGGGGTATCGTCTAGGTCCTGCTGCTTGCTGTACAGAAAGCCAATCACTAACAGGACAGGTTTTGCCAAGAAAGAAGGCTTTAATCAGGTGCTGCAGCCCAGGAGGCGGGAGCTCAGTCTGAAATCGATTTCCCTCACTGACTAAAACTAGGGGCTTATATACAAGGAAAGAAATGTATCAATGTGTAAGAAAACCAGAACTAGGGAGAGGCAAGGAGGCATCTGGGGCCCTGATTTCATCTGGGGCCCTGATTTAGTGAGTTTTGGTTCTTTGATACTTTTTTCAAGAGACCTGAAGGTCCTTTCCTGAGGAAGGACCTCAGATAAAACAAATGCAAATTTCAAGCTTTGACAGCAGAAGGATACATTTCTATGTTTATCCAAAAGAGCAGTCCATGAAAGTATTGGGACAGTTTCACTATCTTTTTATTGGCAATCATTTTATTTGTATTAATTTCAAACACATAGAAGTTTGATAAAGTTTTATACTTTAATTCCTATACTCAAGAAGCATGAAGGTGAAATAACTACAAAAATATTTCATTTCAGAGAATATTTGTTTTACACCTGGATGATCATAAACACAGATTGAGATATATTTTCAGAAAAGTATTATATTTTCAGTGGATTTATAACAAAATACAAGGCATTGATATTTGTCAAGAGTAAGATAATCTTAGTGTGTCAGTCTATGAAATATATTATAAAGACTATGTCTCCGATCTCTAGTCACACAGTACATATAGCTTTCACAATATAATAAAATATATATGAATATTCAGAGAAGTAATGCCGTCTCCAGACACGATTTGGAAAATAATACCTAAACCCCAGGTCTTACACTTATATTTTTCTGTAATATAGCTGGTGAATTATTGACTATAGGGACTATAGTTTTAATACTTCAAGCAGCGAAAATTACAGCAAGCATTGAAATAGTGCTGGAAAATAAATAATATACTTTCTTGAAGGAAATTGCTAAGCCATTGTAACTCAACCAGTATTTTAAGCTAGCCATCCCAATCTTTCTTTCTATTAATTTCCTCTGTCTTAACAAATGTGATCTTAAAGTAGACTAACTACTGACTTTAAGGAATAAATCACTTACTCTGTTTTATCTGCATATTTGTTTATATCTATACATCATAAATATACAATTAATCAGGGGGGTAGCATTTTCCAGAAAATAGCTCCAATTAAGTATGATGAGTTCTTTAGAACACAGACTTTTGCTATAGTATCAAAGAGGTGTTTAAAAGGATGTAGAGAAATCGCAACTCTTGTGCACACTTGATGGGAATATAATACAGTGCAGCCAATGTGGAAAGCAGTTTAGAGGTTCCTCAAAAATTGAAAGTAGACCTACCATATGATCCATCAATCCTACTTCTGGCTCTTTAACCAAAATAATTGAATTTGGATTTCAAAGAGATATTTTCACTCCCACATTTATTGCAGCAGTAATCATAATAGCCAAGATATAGAAATACCTGGTCCATTGACGCATGAGTGGAAAATGAAAAAATACTGTACAAATTCAATGAAATACTATTCAGCCTTTAAAAAAGAAATTCCTGAGTTTCATGGATGACAATTAAGAACATTATGAGAGGGGAGGCAGTTAGGGCTGGTTAGGCAGATAGAGAGGGAGCGTCTTGGAAGAAGGATAGAGAAAGGCGATGTCCAAGGGAACAACCATGGGACAACACCTGCACCACCTCTACAGCTAATGGGAATAAATGTGCTTAAGAACTTCCCCTTGAGTCAGGATGTCTGCTGAGAAGGGACAGTCCCAGCCTAATAAATCCTACTCATTCTCTTTTTTCTCTGTGCCTCATTCTTCTTGGTCATGTGACAAGAACTCGAACCTAGCTGAACCAGGGACTAAGCAGATTGCAACAATTATGCTAAAAAAAAATAAACCAGTCACACTCACTTGATTTCATTTAACTGAGATATCTAAAATAGTCAAGCACATTGAAGCAGAGAGTAGAATGGTAGGTGCCAGGCACTTTGGGGAGAGGGAAATAGGGAATTGCTGCTCAATAATCAGTTTAAAGCTTGCTGAATTACAAATCAAAGCCTTCCCAGTCCTATAATTAAAATTAAAAAGTTAAGGTATGTATAAAAATGGAACCACATGGGGGATTCTAAAATTTCATAAACTTTCATTTGTGCAAACGAATAAGTTTTAGAGATCTGTACAATAGTGTGCCTATAGTTAAGAAGACTGTATTATACATTCACACATTTATTTAGAGGATAGATCTATGTCAAGTGTCAAATGTTTGCACCACAAGTTAAAAAAAAAAGTGTACCCCTTTATCTCTGTCTTCTGACCATTTCAGGTATTGTCAGATTGAGAAGTAATAAAAGTTATGTAGTTTTAAAAACACGTAGTAATACTAAGATTCAGAGAGCAATTTCTATGAAAGAAATGAACAGGCAAAGATTACTTATTAATAATGAATAATGCTGAAACTGTAAGAAAAAAGAGTAATATTGTTTTAGAAAATTGGAAATATTTATTGGACTAGTTACAATTTGTTATTTTTATTATTGAAAATAGGAACACTTTTACACTGTTGGTGGGACTGTAAACTAGTTCAACCATTATAGAAGTCAGTGTGGTGATTCCTCAGGGATCTAGAACTAGAAATACCATTTGACCCAGCAATCCCATTACTGGGTATATACTCAAAGGATTATAAATCATACTGCCATGAAGATACATGCACACGTATGTTTATTGTGGCACTATTCACAATAGCAAAGACTTGGAACCAACCCAAATGTCCAACAATGATAGACTGGATTAAGCAAATGTGGCACATATACACCATGGAATACTATGCAGCCATAAAAAATGATGAGTTCATGTCCTTTGTAGGGACATGGATGAAACTGGAAACCATCATTCTCAGTAAACTATCTCAAGGACAGAAAACCAAACACTGCATGTTCTCACTCATAGGTGGGAACTGAACAATGAGAACACATAGACACAGGAAGGGGAACATCACACTCTGGGGACTGTTGTGGGCTGGGGGGAGGGGAGAGGGACAGCATTAGGAGATATACCTAATGCTAAATGACGAGTTAATGGGTGCAGCACACCAACATGGCACATGGATACATATGTAACAAACCTGCACATTGTGCACATGTACCCTAAAACTTAAAGTATAATAATAATAATAAAAAAAGAAAAAAAAGATTCATGTCTAAGTCTTCTTAAAGTGCTGTTCTCCATTAAAAAAAAAGAAAATATTGCAATTTAGTTTTCTCTCTACTGTTGACAACTTTTTGACAAGTTGCTGATACTGTTGATGACAATTGTCTTCATACCATAAATATTTTTGTACACAATTTGGTCCACATTTGCATTTCGTTGGTTTTGAGCATGGACCTATGTGTTAATTTGCCCTGTCAGAGGATAGCAGTACGTTTACCTTAATCGTATACCATTTACCATTCTTTGAATGTGGTTATGCCAATTTATAATCTCTCCAGAAATGTAAGAAATCCAAGTTGTTCCATACATTGACCAATAATTATAGTTTGTCTTATTAATTTTAACCATTTAAATGCATTTGCTGTGCTTTATAATGGTTTCAATTCTCATTTTCCTAAGAACTAATAATATTGAACACTTTTTTGCTTATTAATCATTTAAACATCCTAGAAGTAGTACTCTATACATTTGCCCACTTACCCAGGGTCTTCCATATTTTTCTTACTGGTCATGAAGCTCTGTGTATTTTATGTACAAGTTATATTGGGAATACATTCTTCCAACATGTGGCTTACCCTTCGAATGTCTAACTTTAAAAAGTTTTAAAGAATAAATTTTGATGGAGTCCAGTCAACTTTTTAGTTGGTACTTGTGATTGTTTGTAATATTTAAGAACATGAAAGGTTTACCATGTTTATTTTTTTCTACAGTGATATCCCATTATTCCAGTATTGTTTAACATAATGGCCATCTTTTTCTACTGAATTAGATCACAAATTAGGTGACCATGAGTTCATGTGAATGCTTGGGACTCTGTTCTTTGATTGGTCCATTTGTCTGTCTTTAGACCAATATCATGTTTACGGCAGTGCAAGTACACCAAACATGCTTTTCTTTTGAAAATTATCTTAGCTGTTTTATGGTGTGTGTGTGTGTGTGTGTGTGTGTGTGTGTGTGTGTATTTGACTTAGTTTTGTCAACTCCCCTCAAAAGTCTGCTGGCATTTAGAGAAGAAATGAATTTAATCAATAGAATAACATGTAGTATTAACATATTGACGACATTGGGTCTTCCAATCCATGAATATGTTATAGTTCTTCATTTATTATGTTTATATTAATTTACCTCTGTAATATTTGTAAGTTTTTAATGTACAGTTTTTGCTCATCTTTTATTAGATGTATTATTTGATGTGTGATGATGTTTATACTATTTCAAGTGGTACGTTTTTCAGCTAATTAACAAAGTGTGATTATTAGTGTACATAAATACATGTTTAAATACTTACCATGTATCCAATAGCTTTGATAAATACACTTACTATTTCTACTGTTTTGTTTATGGGCTAATATTTTCTACATTCACAATCATATCATTTGCAACTAATGCAGAATTACTTATTTCCAATCTTTATACCTTTTGTTTCTTTTTTATGGTACTGACTAGATATTCCAGTATAATTAAATAGATATGGTGACAATAGACATACTTAAATATATTTGTCGTAATTATTTTAAAATTCTAGTCTTATAACTTCAATATCTGATTCACCTGTGGATTTGTTTCTATTTTCTTATGATTTCAATATATTGGCCATTTTTAACTTTCCGTTAGCCATCATGTCCAGCTAATTTTTGTATTTTTAGTAGAGAAAGGGTTTCACCATGTTGGTCAGGCTGGTCTTGAACTCCTGACCTCAGGTGATCCACCCACCTCGGCCTCCCAAAGCGCTGGGATTACAGGTGTGACCCACTGTGCCCTGCCTGTTTTAGCAATTTTTTAAATATTTTGCCTCCTATTACTAACTCTGAAGTATAATATACACAGAGGAAAGCAATTATAACAATATTTCAACTCAATATAGTTACACAAATAAACACATACATGCAATCAGCACTCAGATCAAGAAACAGAATATCACTGTCATCCCCAGCTTCAGAATACTACCTTCCAGTTACAATTCCCCAAAAGTAGTGAAAATAGACTTTACAGTATCTCACCTCTCAGAATGCACATTAGTTTGCTACCTTTGCGTTTCACACAAATGTACTGTATTGCTTTCAGTCATTTAGAGCTCATCTTTTGTGAAGTACCTCTTAATGTTCTCTGCTCATTTTAAAAATATTATTAATTTGTAAAATTTCCTTTTATATCTTCGACATAAGATGTTTTATTCTATGTGCATTGAAAATATCTCCTTTAATTATATGGGTTATATTTTCATTTTTAAATGGTATCTCCTGGTGGACAAAACTACAAGTTTTTAATTTAATTCAGTGTTTTAAAATGTTGCTTTATGGTTGGCGGTTTTTGCATCATGTTTGACAAAACTCTGTATTTTCCAGAATCACAGAGATATTTTTATGTATCTCTTAGATACAAATATATTAGTGTTTTGACATTTATATTTAAATCTGCAATCCATTGAGTTTGAATTTTGTGTCTTAGCTATATGAAACTTATTGAAGATAAACAAGTTTGTAATAGTCTCTGATGTCTCTGAGTTCTCACTCAGCCTGGAATGACCTTAGTGATTAATCCTCCCTCTCAGGTTTATATCATTATCTCCTGTGCTATAAAATGGTTCAAAGTCATCTCTTGTGACTTGTGGAAATAGAGACTTTGATATCTACACAAACCTTCTTCTTTGTGTTTCTAGTAGTTTCCTGATCATTCTACATTACAAATGTCTATATCCTCCTTAGTTTCTTGAAGACAAGAACTTTGAAATTTCATGTAAGTATTCTTACTGGGAGTATATGGCATAAAATGTAATAGTGATTGAAGTATAATGTATCTAAAAACGAAAGAAGATATTATATTTCTGCTAAAGTCAGGTATATTACTTTATAAGTTTGGTTTTTGTTGATGTTCTCACTGTTTTGCTTTTGTCATCATCTTATTGTCTTATGTCATTGTAGCAAAAAAGCTACCTCTTAAAGAATAATGAAACACAAATATATTAGAATATGATTTAAGATACAATTAAAGATACAATACCTTTAAATACATGGAGTTTTTAGATTTTATTTGTATACATCACTAATTTTACATTTCATCCAGTGACATGTTAAATTTTTTAAACTTGGGTTAAATGTGGTAATCATTCTAAATAACACACTTTAAATTTTACAGCTCTAAGGAAATATAGAAATTCTGAAGTTTTAATAGTTATTTAAAATATCTCAAATAAAAAGCATATACTTACAAATGCTAACTGCAGAAGAGGAAAATAAGCAGCTGACTCTACTGAAAAGAATTAGCAACAATGAGACATATAATCTGCACATTTCTTTGTATATGTTGTGTCTGGGAAAATGCTTATAAAGCTATTTGACTTTATTAAATATTTTAGTGTGTAATGAATTATTGTCATATAGCCTTGATTTCCTTATAACAGAATTTAATAATAACTATTAATAATACATCATTGAGATCACAGAGTTAGTTTCTCATTAGATTATTGATGCTAAATATGTAAAATTTAAATAACAGAATTCAAATCATTAAATAAATATGACATTTTAATAGCATCTTATTGTTAATAATAATGAAGAAAAATAAACGCTTCTTAGTGTTTGATATGGACTGTATCAGTTTAAAAAAAATGCATGTAATTAGTGTCTATTGTACAATGACTTGTATTCTCAATTCTAAATCACCAGCTTAATTTCCTTAATAGGGCAATAAAGTTTCTTCTTTTTCTTTTTTTTTGTTTTTGGAAACAGGGTCTCATTATGCCACCCAGGCTGGAGTGCAATGGCGTGATCGTAGCTCACTGCAGCCTTAAACTCCTGGGCTCAATCAAACCTCCCACCTAGCCTCCAAATGTGTTGAGATTGCAGGCATAAGCCACCAGGCTAGGCTGTTTTTAATATCAATATTAGGAATGAGTGACACTGAAATGCACATTTGACTCTTTGAACTCTCTGAAGGAAAAAGGAAAGGATATGAACATTTTGTAAATATTGTTTGTTTTGACAATGGATTCGAGTGTCAGACTTGAAAAGGGACTATCTGTGTTCTGTTATGGTGTGTGTAAGTATTTAGATTATGAATGTATATATACACATGTATTTGATCTCTTTTTTATTTTAATTAAGTGGTATATTGTTGAAGATGAATGTATCTGATATATCCATTTAAGTTTTGTGTGGAGTTAATTCATCTTTACCAAATATTAATTAATTAATAAAGGTATTCAGGTTCAGTGGATGAAAGTCAGCCAGAACATATTGCCAGAACCACTAGAAGCTTAAACCTTTAGAACAGTTTGACTAAAGATAGATATACTTTACTTTCTTTTATAATTCTTTAATTTGTATCAAAGTAATACATGTGCATGATTCAACAGTCAAATGATACAGAAAAACTTATAACGAGAAGTAATAAACCCATACCTTGCATATCTTTATCCTCAGCTCACGTACAACAGATGGATCTGCTTCTGACTATTCAATATTTCTAAAGAATATGCTTGTAGTTATATATTCATTTAAATGCTTTTAGTTATCTTGATATGATAGAGGACTTCCAGGCTTCCTCTTCCTCAACATTACAGAAATATTAAAAATCATCCATAATCATCCCTGCATATGACAATAATGTTCATAAACCTGGATTTCTTTTTATATCGTGCATAGAATGTTACTACTAGAAGATATTTTAGAACATTCACCCTTTGCTTTACTACTCCTAGTTATTTAATTCTCTTCCTTTGTCTCCTCTATATCTGCTTTTTTTGCCCTTGCTTTATAATTATCATGTAAATTTTGTTCACTTCAGAACAAGACTCATTGTGAAATGTTTTCCTATAATTGTCCACATTTAAAAATCTTCATGTCATACAAGGAAGAATGCTTCAAATATTGAATTCAAATGTATTTTCTAGGTTTATACTACACCAGATATTTTCTAATATTTTTATCATTATAGCTAGTCACAATTTTCCCCCACACAATCGCTTTCATAATACTCCACTCATCTAATCAAATTCAGATTCACTGATCTCCAGATGACCTACGCAGATATTTTTCAGTTTCTTCCCTTTGTCTTTCTTCTGTGCTTGATCTACTATATTGAAAACAATTTTATTCTCTTTCTTGTTATGTCGTCAACTTTTCCTGGAGTACACTTTCAAGTAAGTTTTAAGAAATTGTACTTGGAACATAACTTTACAAGTCCTTCATTGTCTGAAAATGTCTGCTGTATTTTTATATGCTCTTTGATATTTTGGCATGGAATGTAATTCTAAGTCTAAAAATAATTTTCTCTTGACACACTGAAGGTGATATTGTTTTCTAGCATCCTGTTTTGATGAAAGGTCAGATTGCAATTTGATTATTGTTCTTTTGTAATAAACATTTAGAAATATGTGCGTGCATGCCTGTGCCCTTGCATGTGGCTATCGTCTATGTTCAGTCTAGTGAATTTTCATAATGATATATTCAGATATGCTATTGTCTTTAATTAGTTATATTAGGCTCTCAGCATAACTTTTCAAACCAAAGACAGGTTTTGGAATTTTCTTCTGTTTTTCACAATTTCATTCATTTCCAGTTTTTTTTCCACACTTCTCCAAAGATGGTTATTAGATTATATATGTATCAGCTAAATTTCTGTTTACTATTTTTCTCTGTACTTTCAAAACATTTTCTAGATTATTTCTTCAGCTTATATTTTAACATTTAATTTATTGAATTTTGATATTTTTCAGAAACAGCCAAGACATTTTCTATTTTATTAGTATAATTTTTAATTGACATATGATAATTACACAAGTTTATGGAGTACAGTGTGATATTCCAATACAGGTATACAATGTGTAACAATCAAATCAGGGTAATTAGCATATCCATTACCTCAGAGGCTTATCATTTCTTTGTGTTAGAAACATTCCAAATTCTCTGTCCTAGCTATTTAAAAATGCATAATACAGTGTTATTAACTATACTCCTCCAACAGTGCTAGAGAACACTAGAACTTATTCCTCCTATTTATAATTTTCTATCTGTTAACAAAATTCTTCAACCCCCATGCTCCCACATTTGCCAGCCTTGAGTAACCACTCTTCTGCTCCCTACTTCTACAGGATCAACATTTTTAGCTTCTACAAATGAGTTAGAACATATGATATTTACCTTTCTGTAACTGACTTATTTCACTTAACATAATGTCCTCTGGGTTCATAAAGTTGTCACAAGTGACAAGATTTAATTCCATTTTTGGCTGGATAGTAGTCCATTGTGTGTGTGTATATATATATATATATATATATATATATATATATATATGTATCACATTTTTAATTTGTTCATCTATTTATGGACACTTAGTTTGATTCCATATCTTGGCTATTGTGAACAGTGCTGCAATCAACATGGGAGTGCTGATATTGCATCAACATACTGATTTTCTTCCTTTGAGTATTCACCAAGTAGTGAGATTGCCGAATCATATGGTAGTTCTGTTTTTCATTTTTTGAGGAAACTCCATACTGTTTTCCATAAAGGTTGTACTAATTTACATTCTTTCTAACAGTGTATAAGAGTTCCCCTTTATCCACATCCTCATAAGCATTTGTTATTTTGTTTTCTTTTTGCTAACAGACATTCTAACAGGGGTGAGAAAATGTCTGATCGTGGTTCCCTGATAATTGGTGATGCTGAACTTTTTTTATATACACTTGGCCATTTGTATGTCTTCTCTTGAGGAATGTCTATTCTGATTTTTGCCCATTTCAAAATCAAATTATGTGTGTGTGTGTGTGTGTGTGTGTGTGTGTGTGTGTGTGTGTGTTTGTTTTGCTTTTGAGTTGCATTCCTTTTGTCATCTGAATATTAGTCCTTTGTCAGATGAATAGTTTACAAATATTTTCTTCCATCCTGCAATTCTCTCTTCACTCTGTTGATTACTTCTTTTTCCTGGCAGAAGCTTTCTAGTTCGATATAGTCTCATTTGCCTCTTTTTGTTTTTGTTGCCTGTGCTTTTGAGGTTTTATTCATGCAAACTTTATTTAGGTCAATGTCCTAAAGTGCTTCTCCTGTTTATTTTTTAGTAGTTTTATAGTTTCTTATCTTACATTTAAGTCTTTAGTGCAGTTTGATTTGATTTTTGTATATAGTGAGAGATAGGAGTCAAGCTTTATTCTTTTGCATATGAATATTTAGGTTTCCTAGTATCACTTATTGAAGAGACTGTGCTTTCCAAATTTGATATTCTTGGCTTCTTTCTCAAAAATAAGTAGACTGTAAATACACGAATTTATTTCTGTGTTATCTTTTCGGTTCCACTGGTCTACAAACTGTCCCCCTATAGGAATATAAACTGTATCCTCTGAAAGCAAACATAACTATTATACAATTCTGTGTGCAATTGAAGCAGAATCAAATGACATACAGCACAGATGCTAACAGGTAAAACAATACTAGTGGGATATTTTAAACTACAAAATATACTCCAACAGACATAAAATTCTGGAGTTAAAATATTCAACAAGAGTTCAATATAAAATACAATGTTGTTAATTTTAAGCACTGTATTCTAAGCACATCTCTAAAACTTATTCATATTGTGTAGGTGAAATTTTATACCCATCGAACATTAACTTTTCATTTCCATCTGACCCCCTCCACCCCACTCCTGGTAATCACCATTACATTTGGTGTTCATAGTTCCTACCACACACACACACACAAAAAGTTTGAGTGGAGAAACAAACTTTTGAAGGTAATGAATATGTTTATCTTCTTTAATGTGTTAATGGTTCCACTGGTGTATTCATACATTCTAACCCAACAAATTATATACATGATATGTGCAATTTTTTGTATATAAATTACACTTTAGTAAGGCAGATAAAAAGTGTGTGTGTGTGCTTGTGCGTGTGTATTTATAAAGAGAGAGAGAGAAGATACAAAGAGATGCTCTAAAATGAACAATTATAAATTTTCAAACTGAAAAAAAGACACACTTTTATATAATTGGTACACATGGCCTCTTTCCTAAAATTTATTCTGTATTAGACCAGAAAGAAAATTTCCATAATGGTATTGAAAAATTATGCACAAATAAAATCTAATTTTATTTTCATTCACCTGTCTAATCTAACTACGTTAGATGATCTTGTTACATATTCCATAATATTTTTTCAAAAGATTTCCACAGATTATACTTCCCTTTTGTTTTAATTAATTGAGGTCCATCTTTTGCAAATGACTATTGGCTCCATGAAGGTAGAGGTCACGTATTTTGTTGATCATTTCTTCCCAGGATGTAGCATAGCCTGGCAAAATATAGAACAAAAATCATATTTTCAAGTGAATATATGAGTAATAAAGAGAATAAAGGCAAATTTTATTAATATAGTATTTACAAATTTAGCAGAAAAACACAAAAGAGACAATCATCAGTTAATCTCAACTAATGAAGAATTACAGACAGAAATTACAAAGGTTGAGAAAACAAAGATAAGATTTGTATTGTGAGATATAAAAAAAGAGAAAAATAACAATAGCCATAATAGAAAATCAATATAGCAATATATTTATACATTAATATGTTAATATATTTAGAAACACACAATCATTTAAGAAACACATATTACCGAAATGATTTAAAAAATATATAATAAAAGGAAAGCAAAATCCTAAAAGGAGTTTCAAAAAATATTAATGTGTTACAGCCTGATTACTACTGTACTTCCCAAAATAACAAGACCATTAAATATTATACAGATTATTATAAAAATAATTATACTCGATTATTTGTAGGTGAATACTTGTAAGCCCTTGGTGGATGTATGATTGTCACATTTAAATTATTAGAGCTTGATGAAGGGATATAATATCTCAATTTTTATAAGAAAAAATTCCAATACATTCAAAAGAAATGTATAGATTAAGCTTATATTTAAATATTGATTCAACAACACAAGAAATTAGCAAATAATAATCAGCACTATGTTAAATAATAATATACAATGACCACAGACCGCATATGGGTACTTTAAGAATATAAGCAGTTCGGGCCGGGCATGGTGGCTCACGCCTATAATTCCAGCACTTTGGGAGGCCGAGGAGGGAGGATCACAGAGTCAGGAGATCGAGACCATCCTGGCTAACACAGTGAAACCCTGTCTCTACTAAAAATACAAAAATTAGCTGGGCGTGGTGGTGGGAGCCTGTAGTCCCAGCTACTCGGGAGACTGAGGCAGGAGAATGGTGTGAACCCAGGAGGCAGAGGAGCTTGCAGCGAGCTGAGATCGTGCCATTGCACTCCAGCCTGGGCGACAGAGCAAGACTCTTTCTCTAAAAAAAAAAAAAAAAAAAAAGAATATATGCAGTTTGATATTAAAAATATTGTTATTTTTATTCTTTTTAGTGGTCGGTTGAATAGGCTAAATAATGCCAAATATTTTCAATAAGCTTATAAAATTTAGAATAGCTTTAAATTTTAAATGTCTAAAATGTTTAATTAACTCCACAAACCAGAGGAAGCTTCTGTACAGATTAGTTCAACATGGTATTAAACCTAGCACTCATTAGTTAGTATTCCATGGTGTATATATACCACATTTTCTTTATCCAGTCTACTATTGATGGGAATTTAAGTTGATCTCATATTTTTGCTATTGTGATTCATGCCACAATGAACATCTGCATGCATATGTCTTTATGATAGAATGTTTTACATTCCTTTGTGTATATACCTGGTAATGAGATTGCTCTGTTGCATGGTAGTTCTGTTTTCAAGTCTTACAGGAATTGCCACACTGTTATCCGCAATATTTTAAATAATTTACACACCTGCCAACAGCATGTAAGGTGTTTCTTTTTCTCCACAACCTTGCCAGAATCTATTATTTTTGACTTCTTAATAATGGCTATTCTGACTGGTGTGAAATGGTATCTCATTATGGTTTTGATTTGTATTTCTCTAACGATCAGCAATATTCAACTTTTTTTCATATGATTGTTGGATGCATATTTGTCTTCTAAGAAGTGCCTGTTCACGTCCTTTCCCCACTTGTTAATGAGGTTGTTTTCATCTTGTAAATTTGTTTAAGTTCCTTATGAATGATAGATATTAGACCTTTGTCAGATGCATAGTTTGCAAAAGTTTGCTCACATTCTGTGGTTGTGTGTTTAACCTGTTGATAGTTTCTTTAGCTGTGTAGAAGCTCTTTACTTTAATTAGATCCTGTTTGTCAATTTTTGCTTTTGCCAGAATTGCTTTTGGCATCTTCATCCTGAAATATTTGCTCATTCCTGTGTCCATAATATTACTTAGGTTGACTTCTAGGATTTTTATAGTTTATGGTTTTACATTTAAGTATTTAATTGAGTTGATTTTTTATGGTATAAGGAAGGGGTCCAGTTTCAATCTTCTGCATATGGCTAGCCAGTTATCTCAGCACCACTTATTGAATAGGGAGGCCTTTCCTTATTGCTTGTTTTTTATCAGCTCTGTTGAACATCAGATAGTTGTAGCTATGTGGTCTTATTTTGGGGTTTTCCATTATGTTCCATTGGACTATGTGTCTGTTTTTGTACCAATACTATGCTGTTTTGGTTACTGCAGCCATGTAGGACAGTTGGAAATAGGGTAGCAGGATGGCTTCAGCTTTGTTCTGTTTATTTAGGACTCCCTTGGCTCTTCAGGCTCTCTTTTGGTTCCATATGAATTTCAAAATAGCTTTTTTTTTTCTAGTTCTAGGTAAAAAAGTCATTGGTAGTTTGACAGGAACAGCATTGGATGTATAAACACTTTGTACAGTGTGACCATTTTAATTATGTTGATTTTTCTTATCCGTGAGCATGGGATTTTTTTTTCCATTTGTTTGTGTCATCTCTGATTTTTTTGAGCAGTCTTTTGTAGTTGTTCTGGTAGAGAGCTTTCACTTCCCTGGTTAGCTGTCTTCCTACATAATTTATTCTTATTGTGGCAATTGTGAATGGTATCGCATTCCTGATTTGGCAGTAGCTTCACTGTTGTTGTTGTATAGGAATACTAGTGATGGCAGCAATGCCCCATCTGGACCGCCCCCTGTGAGGACGCTGGCTGCAGCAGAGGAGGAGCCAGTGCTTCCAGGCACAGCTTCAACTGCTCAGCTATGGCTCCAGACCTCGGCATCCCTGCACTCTAGGGGGCCCAGGAAGCTCCTTCCCTCCGCAGGATTGAAAGTGGCTGCTCCTGCTTCCTGGCCTCTCCCTGCTCCTGGTGCTGGCTCTGGGGTGAAGCAAAGTTGTGGCTGACCCTGGGCACTGTCACGACTTGGCCGGGTGTGTGCATGCTTGGGGCAGTGCTGACACACGAGCCCCCTGCCACTCTAGTCCCTTCCAAACTTTGAGCTCCAATGAGCATGGGAGGGAGCCTGGAGGGGGGCCGAGGGTGGTTCAACGTGGGCCTGCATGTACCCCTCAGCATGAACAGCTTGGGCGCTGTGGATGGCATGTTGATGGCGATGGAGGCAAACACGCTCCTGGGCACAAAGGGGCAGGTCCCAGGTGAAACCCCACCTTCAAGCCAGGGATGGCCTGAAGCCTGGGGCCAGGCTGCCAGTTCCAGGTGAAGTCCGTGGCCCGGAGTGAGAACTTATGTTGCTTATCATCACCCATGGACCAATCAGCATGCACTTCCTCTGTTCTGAGTCCATAACAACCCCAGACTCAGCCAGACTCGGAAAGACATCAGGACTACCAGCTGTGGGAAGGAGCTATGCGCTTTGGATCTCTTCCACTTGTCAGGATGAACTGCCTGCAGAAAATCACTAGTGTCTCACTACCCCGTAGTGGGTAGCCCCTACAACTATCTGATCTTCAACAGAGCTGATTAAAAACAAGCAATGAGGAAAGGGCTCCCTATTCGATAATTGGTGCTGAGATAACTGGCTAGCCATATGCAGAAGATTGAAACTGGACCCCTCCCTTACACCATAAAAAATCAACTCAATTAAATACTATCCTGCTGAGACCTGGATGCTCATTGGGATGACCTGTCTGTGGAAAGGAGCTGCCCTCTATGGGTCTCCTGAGAGCTGTTCTGTGTCTCAGTAAAGCTCCTCTTCACCTTGCTCACCCTGCAATTTTTTGCATACCTTATTCTTCTTGGGCACAAGACAAGAACTCAGGACTTGATGAATGGCAGCACTGAAAAAGCTGTAACACAAACACTACTGAAATGCTCCTTAGCTTGCCACATGGTGAGTGAAGAGAAGGTGAGAAGATCTGCAGCCATCTGGGGAGCCCAGACCTAGGGCACAGAGCCAGGGCTGTGACACCTTCTTTGGAGATCTGTGGTTCCTGATAGCTCCATTGTTCCAGGTGCCACTTCATTCCCCTCATCCAGACACAGGTGCCTGCAACAGAAGCCACTTGTGGTATATTTGATCTAGCCGCAGCCTTGCATGGAGCAGGAGCCTGTGCTGGTCCCTGGAGCTGCCTGCTGCGCCATAACAGCCAACGTGTCTGGCTGTGTGCAGTGGCCAGAACCCATGCTCACTCACTCATGCCTGACTCACCCTTGACAGGTGTGGAATACAAGCTGGCAGTGCAAGCAAACCACAGCCAGCCAGGTAGAGAGGGCAGAACAAGCCCAGAAGGCCCAAGCAAAAACTCAGGCAAAGGTGTCACCAGCCACAGACATTTCTAGCAGGAAAAGTGATACCCTAAATATCCTGAGACACTAGTGATTTTTGTGCATTGATTTTATATCGTGAAACTTTGCTGAAGTGGTTTATCAGCTTAGGGAGCTTTTGTGCCAAGAATATGGGGTTTTCTAGATATGGGATTACATTGTCTGCAAAGAGGGATAGTTGGATTTCCTCTCTTTAAATTTAGATGTCCTTACTTCTGTCTCTTGACTGATTGCTCTGGCCAGGACTTCCAATATGATGTTAAATAAGAGTGGTGAGAGAGGACATCCTGGTGTTGTACCAGTTTCCAAGAGGAATACTTCCATATTTCTTTTCCCAGTTAGTATGATGTTGGCTATGGATTTGTCCTAAATGGCAGTTTTTATTTTAAAGTATGTTCCTTCAATGCCTAGTTTGTTGAGGATTTTTAACAGAAAGAGATGTTGAATTGTATCAGAAGACTTTTACGCACCTATTGAGATGCTCATGTGGTTTTGTCTTTAGTTCTGTTTATGTGATGAATCACATTTGTTGATTTGTATATGGTGAACCAACCTTGCATCTCAGGGATAAAGCCTACTTGATTGTGGTGGATGAGCTTTTGATGTGCTGCTGGATTTGCTTTGCCAGTATTTTGTTGAGGATTTTTGCATCAATGTTCATCAAGGATATTGGCCTGAAGGTCTTTTTATGGTTTTCTCTTGGCAAGGATTTGGTATCAGGATAATGCTGGCCAGAGATAAGGAAGAGTCCCTCTTCCTCAATATTTTGGAATAGTTTCAGTAGGAATGGTACCATCTTCTTGTATATCTTGTAGAATTTGTCTGTGAATACATTTGGCCCTGAGCTTTTCTTTTTATTGGTAGGTTTTTTATCACTGATTCAATTTTGGAGCTGTCATTGGTCCATTCTGAAATTCAGTTTCTTCCTGGTTCAATCTTGGGAGGGTGGATGTGTCCAGGAATTCATCCTTTTCTTCTAGATATTCTAGTTTGTGTGTATAGAGTTGTTTCTATTATTCCCTGATGGTTACATATAGTTCTGTGGGGGTCAGTGGTAATAAGGTCTTTGTCATTTCTAATTGTGTTTGTATTCTCTGCTCTTCTCTTTTATTTGCCTCTTCTCTTTTATTTGTCTGTCAAGAAGTCTATCTATTTTATTAATTTTTTCAAAAAGTCAATTCCTGGATTTGTGGAACTTTTGAATGGATTTTGTGCCTCAATCTCCTTCAGTTCAGCTCTGATTTTGGTGATTTCTTGTCTTCTGCTAGCTTTGGAGTTGTTTTTTTTATTGGTTCTCTAGTTCTTTTAGTTGCAATGTGAGGTTGTTAAACTGAGATCTTTCTACCTTGTATCAACAAGGCATTTAGAGCTATAAATTTCCCTCTTAACAGTGACTTAGCTGTGTCCCAGAGATTCTGGTATGTTGTACCTTTATTCTTATTAATTTCAAAGAACTTCTTGATTTCTGCTTTAAATTCATTATTTACCCAAAGTCATTCAGGAGCATGTTATTCAATTTCTATTTAATGGTATGATTTTAAGTGAATTTGTCAGTCTTAATTTCTAATTTGACTGTGTTGTGTTCTGAGAGTGGTTCTTATGATTTTAATTTTTTTTTTTTGCATTTGCTGAGGAGTGTTTTCTATCTGATTTCAGTGTGCTGATTTCAGGTCCTGAATATCTTTGCTAATTTTCTGCTTCAGTGATCTAATAATATCATTGGGGTGTTGAAATCTCCCACTGTTATTGTGTGGGAGTTTAAGTTTCTTTGAAGGTCTCTAAGAACTTGCTTTATGAATTTGGGTGCTTCTGTGTTGGAGGCGTATATATTGAAGATAGTTAGGTCTTCTTGTTGAATTGGATCCTTTACCTTTATGTAGTGCCCTTCTTTGTCTTTTTTAATCTTTGTTGATTTAAAGTCTGTTTTGTCTGAAATTAGGATTGCAATCCCTGATTTTTCTGTTTTCATTTGCTTGGTAGATTTTCTTTATCCCTTTATTTTGTGTCTATGGGCATCATTGCATGTGTGAAGGCACAGAGTGGCCAGCTGCATAAAGAACCAAGAACTATTGGTATTCTGTCTTCAAGAGAATACCAATAGAGACAGAATACCAGTAGTTCTTGGTTCTTTATGCAGCTTGCCACTCTGTGCCTTTTAACTGGGGCATTTAGCTTATTTACATTCAAGGTTTGTATTGATATTTGTGGATTTCCTCCTGTCACGATGTTGTCATCTGGTTATTATGCAGAGGTTTTGCGTGTGTGTGTGTGTGTGTGGTTGCTTTATAATGTCACTGGTCTGAGTACTTCAGTGTGGTTTTTTTCAGTGGCTACTAATAGTCCTTCCTTTCCATATTTAGTGCTTCCTTCAGGGATTCTTGTAGGGTAGATCTGATAAATTCCCTCAGCATTTGCTTGCTGACAGGAATCTTATTATCTACTTTGCTCATGAAACTTGGGTTAGCCAGATATGAAATTATCAGTGGAAATTTCTTTTCTAAGAATTTTGAATATAGTCGCCCAATCTCTTATGACTTATAGGGTTTCTGCTGAGAGGTCTGCTGTCAGTCTGATGTGCTTTCCTTTGTAGGTGACCAGACCTTTCACTTTAGCTTAAACATTCTTTTCCCACATATCCTTTCAGTTGATGTTTCACTTTCTTAAAGTTCTGGACCCAATGTCACTCTTCTTGTGGTCTTCCTGACTGGCTCTCTTAAATAAAATGCAATCTTCTGCCATTTTTTATAACTGTTTAGTCCCCTCTCCGTGTTTTGTTTCTTTCCATAGTGTTTATCAACTTATAATACTCACATAATATATGTATTTTTATCTGTCTTCTCTCTTGTCTGCTTTGAGAAGGGTAAGGGCCAGCTTTTTCAAAAATGTATTTTTATTACAATTCTATCACCAGCAACTATAGAAGTACCTGTTACATAAAAGGTGCTTTAAAAAGTTTTCTTAATTTACATTGCTTGCATATATTTAGTGCTCAGTAAATATCAATTAACAAATGAGAGTAAGAGTAATGATAAACCCTTTACTAACAAACATAGAATATTGTTTGAAATATTCAAAGAATACAGACAAATAAGTATATATATATATACATTCCATTTTCTAGATTAAAAAAGGTGTAATCATATTAGGCATATATATATATAATGATATATATTACCAAAATGTAAAGTCAACTAAAATTGGCTGGGTGTAGTGGCTCACGACTGTAATCCCAACATTATGGGAGGCTGAGGTGGGTGGATCACGATGTCAAGAGATCAAGACCATCCTGGCCAAGATGGTGAAACCCCATCTCTACTAAAAATACAAAGATTAACAGGGCGTGGTGGCACACATCTGTAGTCCCAGCTACTCGGGAGGCTGAGGCAGGAGAATCACTTGAACCTGGGAGGCAGAGACTGCAGTGAGCCGAGATCGTGCCACTGCATTCCAGCCTGGCAATAGAGTGAGACTCCGTCTCAAAAAAATAAATAAATAAAAATAAAATTTAAAAAGTCAACTAAAATTATGTTTTGATTTTTACACTAAGAAACGGTGAACAGATTTAAATTACCAATATTACTATTTTTGTTACACTACTTTCAGGATTTTTTATTTTGCCATTTTTGAAATTTTAATAAGTATTTAGATTAATATTTAGTTATGCATATATATATCTAATGCAACACATGTACTATTCTGTGTTCACTTACTCTAGTTTCAAAAGATAATAAATCTTTACTTAACAATGCTATTTTAGTATGCTGTTAGTGGCAGTAATTAAATTCTGTGTTCTCAGTATATCAATTATTAAAACGACACCTGGATGTAGACCAAAACAATGCTCAAATGATCTAAAAGTTTTATTTAAATGAATCATTGAATTTTAGAACTAGAAAAAGTTTAGATATTAATTATTATATTTGTCTCTTAATTTAGAGCTGTATAAGCAAGGAAACAGTAGTTAGATGACATGGGAAAGCAAGAAACCAAATTTGCCTAGTCTAGGTAGAATACTAAAATGTGTTTTACCAGTATTAGTCTGTTTTCATGCTGCTGTTAAAGACATACCCGAGACTGGTGATTATATTTTTATTTTCATTTGCAAACGTTAAATTTATGTTAACAAATACAACTTGCCATTCAATTATCAGCTTGATACTTCCTCTGTGAAGGCACTGCATTTTTTTCCTGGACAAATATGTCTATTGAGTTTTAATAACATGTAAAACACCTTTATTGTAGTTTTATACTATTATGTTAGAGTTACTTTTTTGTTTGCTTTTTTTTTTTTGAGGGAGGTGAGATGAAAGATACTTATCTTCTTGCCAGGTTGTAAACTACTTAATATGATAACAATGATGTCCAGCATTTGTATAATACACTAGTCTTTAGGTTGAAATATGCTGATGAGAAGAATAAATAGAAAGTGAAATAATACGGTAGTATTTACACCATGATAGAGATAAAAGCAAAATGTTACAGGGGTATTATTGGAAAAAATTGTTAAATTAGTGAGACATATGTGGTGGAATTACAGCAAGTAGGCAAATTCATTCATATAGGATTTTGTACTTTATTTGAAATACTCTTAATTTCTCCATAATTTTTTTTTTTTTTTTGAGACAGAGTCTCGCTGTTGCCCAGGCTGAAGTGCAGTGGCGCCCTCTCTGCTCACTGCAGGCTCCGCCCCCCGGGTTCACGCCATTCTCCTGCCTCAGCCTCCTGAGCAGCTGGGACTACAGGCGCCCGCCACCTCGCCAGGCTAATTTTTTGTATTTTTAGTAGAGACGGGGTTTCACCGTGTTAGCCAGGATGGTCTCGATCTCCTGACCTCATGATCTGCCCGCCTCGGCCTCCCAAAGTGCTGGGATTACAGGTGTGAGCCACCGCGCCTGGCCTCTCCATAATGTTTTAATGAACCTTCCATCTTTTATTCTGTATTTCCTGACTCCTTTTCTATCCAATTAGTGAGAAAGTATTAGCACTAAATATTTAAGAATTGCCTGAAACCTTCTACATTTCATATGCACAAATGGATGCTCACAGAGTGTTACAGTAGGCAATTTCATTTGAAAGATTTTTTTCAGCCCTTACGTCAGGATATATCATCTCTAGAGATGATGACAAAGAATTTAAATGGCTTTTTTAAAGCTGAGAGAAAAAAAGCATGCACATATACACACATACCCAATCAGTACTTTTGACCTTAGAAAAATCTTTGGAGGTTGCATAATGAAGTCTATTATAAAATGTACAAGTTAAAAGGGCACTTATGATTCCAAGTGGCTTCTTTTGTAAAGGGGATTCCTTTGTCTGTTCTATATTAATTACCATTTGATTTGCCTGCTGCATAGAATATGTGCTATTTATTCTGCAGAATTCCTATGCATGGAATATAATATTACTCTTAAATTGAGTTTCAAATATTTTAATTAAAATAATGCCTTTTCAAAAAGATGCTGATTGTGTAAAGAATTTTAGTGGGTAAACACTACAGCTATCTCATTTTTAAACAGATATTTGATTAGTATAGTTAAATGTAAATCTTTGTTTCTCTGACTGCCACCTATTGGATTTATGCTAAATGGGATTTCATTTCTTGTACTCAGTCATGAAACCTGCTGCATTCTAGTGATGTAACTTTGGTCTTAGGGAATGTCTTTGTCTGGCAGCTTCCTTAGAATAAAGAGCTTGAAGGCAAAATAGAGTTTGATGCTTTATTTATTCTGAAAGATAATCCCAGGACAGGAGAAAGAGAAAAAGGAAGTGAAGTATACAAAACTAGGAAGCAAATACAAAAAGATAAGTTTTTAAGTGTTAATTGTCCAGTCAGGCTGTTTCTGAGAATCAAATTGATAGTCATCCTCTCCTTTCTCTCTCTTGTATTCTAGTATTCCGTTATCTTTAGCCAGTAACTTGGCCAGTTTGAGTAGCTTGATGGTGGGGTGACCCGGACATTCAATCCTACATGGTTCTTGTCTTTATTGTATTGTGGTTACTGCAATTGTCCACTGACAGTTATTATTGAACATTACATACTATGTAATGGCCGCAAGGAAACTCGAGCTCCAGTTGTTACTATTGTTGCCCCATTTTGTGTTTAAAGCCCAAGATCCATATAACAATCCAGAAGGAATACTCTAGCAAATAACAAAACTTTTTTAGATTCCATGGTGAGTGAGATCATATGGTATTTGTCTTTCTGTGTCTGGATTATTTCACTTAGCACAATGTCCTCCAGGTCCATTCAGATTGTCACAAATGATATGATTTCCCCCTTCATAAGGCTGAATAGTATTCCCATAAATCATATATAAAGGATTTACCACATTTTCTTTATCTAATTATCTGATGATGGGCACCTAGGTGGTTTCTAGCTTAGCTATTATAAATAATGCTGCAGTAAACATAGAAGTACAGGTAGCTCCACCACATACTGATTTCAATTCCTTTGCATAATATGCCCAGAAGTGGGATTGCTGAATCCTATAGTAAATACATGTTTAGTTTTCTAAGGAACATACACACGTTTTTCATCATGGCTATGTTAATTTGCATTCCCACCAACCTAACCCAATAATTCCCTCTCCTCCACACACTATGCAACACTTGTTATCTCTTGTATTTTTAAAAACAGCCACTTTAACACATGGGAGGTGATATCTCATTGTGGTTTTAATTTGCATTTCTCTGAGTAGTGATGATGAACATTTTTCATTTATCTGTTGACCATCTAAATATACTCTTTTGAGAAGAATTTAGTTCCTTTGCCCATTTTTTATATTGAGATTTCTTTTTCTTGCTATTCAGTTAAATTCCTTATGTATTTTGGATATTAGCTTTTTATCAAATGTATGGGTTGAAAATATTTTCTCCTAATTTGCATTATCTATTTCCTCTATGAATTTTTTTTCCTTTCCTGTGCTTACTTAACATAAAGTAATGACCTCTGGTTCCCTCTGACACTCCATTTACCCTGATGTCGTTATTATACATTGTATGCTTGTATCAAAATATCTCATGTACCCCATAAATATATACACCTACTGTGTAGCCACAAAAAGTAAAAATTGTAAGTATTTAAAAAACCCAGTTCCAAATCTATTAACATCCTTCATGTGCAGGATCATAACCCATTGAAAAGATGGAGAAAGCGTTTTTGTAGGTTTGTAAGAAGGTTCTGAGAGCTTTAAGTGTTTCTTTTTATTGCAATAAAATGAAATAAAAGTGTAAATAGACCAAGAGATTAGCCATCTTGAAGATCATTTTCACATTAAAAAGCTTTGTGAAAGGTGAGTTTAAAGTAAATGTGAGTGGATAGACTTTCTATTGGTACTCTGATCTAAACTTTTAAAGTAAAGTAATGAAGGAAAGAAAAAAAATCCCTTCTGCCTGTGAACCTGCAAAATAAAAGAAAAGTGTGTTACTTTCTAGATACAGATGAGGTGCAGGCATTGAGTAATTACTTCCATTCCAAAGGGGAAAAGTCATCCAAATTAAAGGGCTACAGGCCCCATGCAAGTCTGAAACCCAGCAGGGCAATCATTATATTTTCAGGATCCAAAATAGTATCTTTTGACTCCATGTTCCACATCCAGGCCACAGTGATTCGTGGGGTGGGCTCCCTTGCCTTGAGTAGCTCTGCCACTGTGGCTTTGCAGAGTTCAGCTCCTGATATTACTCTCAAGGGCTTGGTTTTAGTGCTCACAGCTTTTCCAGGATCAGGGTGCAAGATGCCAGTGGAACTACTAATCTGGGGTATGGAGGATAGGTGGCCCTCTTCTCACAGTTGTACTAGGCAGTACCCCAGTGTGGACTCCGTGTGCAGGCTCCAACCCCAAAATTGCCCTCTGTACTGGCTCTTTATGAGGGCTGTGTCCCTCTAACAGGCCTCTCCCTGGATATACAGGCTTTTCCATACATCCTCCTAAATCTAGGTAGAGGCTTCGAAGCCTCAACTCTTTCACTCTGTCCACCCACAGGAGTAACACCACATGGAAGCCTTGAAGGCTTACACCCCCTGAAGAAGTGCCCTGAGCTGTACTTGGCCCCTTTTGAGCCATGGCTAGAGCTGGAGTGGGTGAGATGCAGGAAACAATGTCCTGAGGCAGGCTGCAGAGGGCAGCAGGCCCTGGGTCTGGCCTAGGAATCCATTCTTCCCTCCTAGGCCTCCGGGCCTATGATGGAAGGGGCTGCTGTAAGCCCTCTGAAATGACTTTGAGGCCATTTCCCCATTGTCTTGACTATTAGCACTTATCTCCTTTTTACATAACAAATTTCAGTGGCCTTCTTAAATTTCTCCTCTGAAAATGGTTTTTCTTTTCTACCACTTGACCAGGCTGCAAATTTTTCAAACTTTTATGCTCTGCTTCTCCTTTAAACATAAATTCCATAAACATAAATTCCAACCTTAGGTTATTTCTTTGTTCACACATATGAGCATATGTTGCTAGAAGCAGCGAGGTCACATCTTGAATGCTTTGCTGCCTAGAAATTTCTTCCACCAGATACCCTAAATCATCACTCTCAAGTTCAAAGTTCCCTAGACTCCCTTGGGCAAGGGCACAATGCAGCCAAGTTATTTGCTAAGATATAACAAAAGTGGCCTTTGCTTCAGTTTCCAATAAGTGACTCATTTCCATCTAAGTCCTCATTAGCCTGGCCTTTACTGTCCATATCACTATGAGCATTTTGTTAATAGCCATTCACCCAGTCTCTAGGAAGTCCTAAACTTTCCCTCATCTTTCTGTCTTCTTTTGAGCCTTCTACCCTCTTAAAACTGCTGCTTATTACCAGTTCCAAAGTTGCTTCTACATTTTTAGGTAGCTTTATAGCAATGCCACACTCCAAATTTCTGTATCAGTCCATTCTCACACTCCTATAAAACAGACCTGACATTGGGTAATTTATAAGGAAAATATGTTTAATTGGCTCATGGTTCTGTAAGCGATACAGGAAGCATAACACCTTTTGCTTCTAGGGAGGCATCAGGAAGATCCTAATTATGACAAAAGGCAAAGGAAATGTTAGGTATATCATGTGGAGGGAGCAGTAGCAACAGAGAGTGAGAAGAGGTGCCACACAGATTCAAGATCTCATGAGAACTTACACTCATGACAGCAGTACCAAGTGGATGGTGCTAAATCATTCACGAAAATCCATCCCCATTTTCCAACCACCTCCGACTAGCCCTCACCTTCAACATTACAGAGTATAATTAGACGTGATATTTGGTGAGGACACAGAACCAAACCATATCAACTGCCCTGTGTGAATAATTGAACTAAAGAGGTGGGAAATAAATTTGTTATTTTGTGTTTGTTCTTGATTTTACTATTCTATAAAATGATTAAGACATAGACTCTCTCACAATAATAGTGGAAAACTTCAACACTCCACTGACAGTATTAGACAGATCATTGCAGCAGAAAATTAACAAAAATATTCAGGACCTGAACTCAACATTGGACCAAATGGATCTGATAGACCTCTATGGCCTCTCCATCCCAAAATAACAGAATATACGTTCTTCTCATTGCCACTTGGCGCATACTCTAAAATTGACCACATATTTGGACATAAAACAACCTCAGCAAATGAAAAAAAACTGAAATCACACTGGACACACTATCAAACCACAGGGCAATAAAAAGAGAAGTCAAGACTAAGAAAATCGCTCAAAACCATGCAATTAGATGGAAATTAAATACCATGCTCCTGAATGACTTTTAGGTAAATAATGAAATTAAGGAAGAAGTCAAGAAGTTCTATGAAACAAATGAGAACAAAGACATGACATACCAGAATCTCTGGGGAAAAGCTACAGCAGTTTTAGGAGGGAAATTTATAGCACTAATTGCACATATCCAGAAGTTAGAAAGATCTCACATTAACAACATAATATCACAACTAAAATACTTAGAGAAGCAAGAATAAATCAACCCTGAAGCTAAAAGATCAGAAAAATCCAGGAGTTGTTTTTTAATTAATAAGCTAGATAGGCTGCTAACTAGAATAATGAAGAAGAAAAGAGAGATCCAAATAAAAACAATTATAAATGATGAAGGGAATGTCACCATTGAACCCACAAAAATAAAAATAACTATCAGAAACTACTCTACTACAAATACCTCCATGCATATAAATGCGAAATCCTAGAACAGATAAATATCTAACATATACACTCTTCTAAGACTAACCCAGGAAGAAACTGATTCATGAAGAGATCAATAACCTGCTCTGAAATTGAATCAGTAATTAAAAAGTCTGTCAACTAACAAAACCCCAGGAACTGAGGGATTCACAGTCAAATTATACCAGATGTACAAAGAAGACATTGTATGATTTCTACTGAAACTATTCTAAAAAACTGCATCAACTAATGAGCAAAATAACCAGCTGACATCATAATTACAGGATCAAATTCACACATAACAATATTAACCTTAAACGTAAATGGGCTAAATACTCCAATTAAAAGACACAGACTGGCAAATTGGATTAAGAGTCAAGACCCATCAGTGTGCTGTATACAGGAAACCCATCTCATGTGCAGAGAAACACATAGGCTCAAAATAAAGGGGTGGAGGAAGATCTACCAAGCAAATAGAAAACAAAAAAAAAAAACAGGGGTTGCAATCCTAGTCTCTGATAAAACAGACTTTAAACCAACAAAGATAAAAAGGGACAAAGAAGGCCATTACATAATGGTAAAGGGATCAATTCAACAAGTAGAGCTAACTATCCTAAATATATATGCACCCAATACAGGAGCATGCAGATTCATAAAGCAAGTCCTTAGTGTCCTACAAAGAGACTTAGACTTCCACACAATAATAATGGGAGACTTTAACACCCCACTGTCAACATTAGACAGTTCAACGAGACAGAAAGTTAACAAGGATATCCAGGAATTGAACTCAGCTCTGCACTAAGTGGATCTAATAGACATTTACAGAACTCTCCACCCCAAATCAACAGAATATACATTCTTTTCAGCACCACACCACACCTATTCCAAAATTGACCACATAGTTGGAAGTAAAGCACTCCTCAGCAAATGTAACAGAACAGAAATTGTAACAAACTGTCTCTCAGAACACAGTGCAATAAAACTAGAACTCAACTCAGAATTAAGAAACTCACTCAAAACTGCTCGACTACATGGAAACTGAACAACCTGCTCCTAAATGACTACTGGGTACATAACAAAATGAAGGCAGAAATAAAGATGTTCTTTGAAAACAATGAGAACAAAGGCACAACATACCAGAATCTCTGGACACATTCAAAGCAGAATGTAGAGGGAAATTTATAGCACTAAATGCCCACAAGAGAAAGCAGGAAAGATCTAAAATTGACACCCTAACATCACAATTAAAAGAACTAGAAAAGCAAGAGCAAACACATTCAAAAGCTAGCAGAAGGCTAGAAATAACTAAAATCAGAGCAGAACTGAAGGAAATAGAGACACAAAAAACGCTTCAAAAACTCAGTGAATCCAGGGCCTGGGTTTTTGAAAAAATCAACAAAATTGATAGACCACTAGCAAGACTAATAAAGAAGAAAAGAGAGAAGAATCAAATAGACACAATAAAAAATGATAAAGGGGATATCACCACCAATCCCACAGAAATACAAACTACCATCAGAGAATAAACACCTCTACGCAAATAAACTAGAAAATCTAGAAGAAATGGATAAATTCCTTGACAAATACACCCTCCCAAGACTAAACCAGGAAGAAGTTGGATCTCTGAATAGACCAATAATAGGCTCTGAAATTGAGGCAATAATTAATAGCTTACCAAACAAAGAAAGTCCAGGACCAGATGGATTCGCAGCCGAATTCTACCAGAGGTACAAGGAGGAGCTGGTACCATTCCTTCTGAAACTATTCCAATCAATAGAAAAAGAGGGAATCCTCCCTAACTCATTTTATGAGGCCAGCATCATCCTGATACCAAAGCCTGGCAGAGACACAACAAAAAAAGGACAATTTTAGACCAATATCCCTGATGAACATCGAAGCAAAAATCATCAATAAAATACTGGCAAACCGAATCCAGCAGCACATCAAAAAGCTTATCCACCATGATCAAGTGGGCTTCATCCCTGGGATGCAAGGCTGGTTCAACATACGCAAATCAATAACTGTAATCCAGCATATAAACAGAACCAAAGACTAAAACCACATGGTTATCTCAATAGATGCAGAAAAGGCCTTTGACAAAATTCAACAACCTTCATGCTAAAAACTCTCAATAAATTAGGTATTGATGGGACATATCTCAAAATAATAAGAGCTATCTATGACAAACCCACAGCCAATATCATCCTGAATAGGCAAAAACTGGAAGCATTCCCTTTGAAAACTGGCACAAGACAGGGATGCCCTCTCTCACCACTCCTATTCAACATAGTGTTGGAAGTTCTGGCCAGGGCAATCAGGCAGGAGAAGGAAATAAAGGGTATTCAATTAGGAAAAGAGGAAGTCAAATTGTCCCTGTTTGCAGATGACATGATTGTATATCTAGAAAACCCCATCGTCTCAGCCCAAAATCTCCTCAGGCTGATAAGCAACTTCAGCAAAGTCTCAGGATACAAAATCAATGTGCAAAAATCACAAGCATTCTTACACACCAATAACAGACAAACAGGGAGCCAAATCACGAGTGAACTCCCATTCACAATTGCTTCAAAGAGAATAAAATACCTAGGAATCCAACTTATATGGGATATGAAGGACCTCTTCAAGGAGAACTACAAACCACTGCTCAATGAAATAAAAGAGGATACAAACAAATGGAAGAACATTCCATGCTCATGGGTAGAAGAATCAATATCGTGAAAATGGCCATACTGCCCAAGGTAATTTATAGATTCAATGCCATCCCCATCAAGCTACCAATGACTTTCTTCACAGAATTGGAAAAAACTACTTTGAAGTTCATATGGAACCAAAAAAGAGCCCGCATTGCCATGTCAATCCTAAGCCAAAAGAACAAAGCTGGAGGCATCATGCTATACTATACTACTTCAAACTATACTACGAGGCTACAGTAACCAAAACAGCATGGTACTGGTACCAAAACAGAGATACAGACGAATGGAACAGAAAAGAGCCCTCAGAAATAATGCCACATATCTACAACTATCTGATTTTTGACAAACCTGACAAAAACAAGCAATGGGGAAAGGATTCTCTATTTAATAAATGGTGCTGGGAAAACTGGCTAGCCATAAGTAGAAAGCTGAAACTGGATCCCTTCCTTACATCTGATACAAAAATTAATTCAAGATGGATTAAAGACTTACATGTTAGACCTAAAACCATAAAAACCCTAGGCAATACCATTCAGGACATAGGCATGAGCAAGGACTTCATGTCTAAAACACCAAAAGCAATGGCAACAAAAGCCAAAGTTGACAAATGGGATCTAATTAAACTAAAGAGCTTCTGCACAGCAAAAGAAACTACCATCAGAGTGAACAGGCAACCTACAGAGTGGGAGAAAATTTTTGCAATCTACACATCTGACAAAGGGCTAATATCCAGAATCTACAATGAACTCAAACAAATTTACAAGAAAAAAACAAACAACCCCATCAACAAGTGGACGAAGGATATGAACAGACACTTCTCAAAAGAAGACATTTATGCAGCCAAAAGACACACGAAAAAATGCTCATCATCACTGGCCATTAGTGAAATGCAGATCAAAATCACAATTAAATACCATCTCACACTAGTTTGAATGGCAATCATTGAAAAGTCAGGAAACAACAGATGCTGGAGAGGATGTGGAGAAATAGGAACACTTTTACACTGTTGGTGGGACTGTAAACTAGTTCAACCATTGTGGAAGTCAGTGTGGGGATTCCTCAAGGATCTAGAAGTAGAAATACCATTTGACCCAGCCATCCCATTACTGGGTACATAACCAAAGATTCATAAATCATGCTTCTATAAAGACACATGCACATGTATGTTTACTGTGGCACTATTCACAATAGCAAACACTTGGAAGCAACCCAAAAGTCCAACAATGATAGACTGGATTAAGAAATTGGCACCTATACACCATGGAATACTATGCAGCCATAAAAATGATTAGTTCATGTCCCCTGTAGGGACATGGATGAAGCTGGAAACCATCATTCTCAGCAAACTATCGCAAGGACAAAAAACCAAACACCGCATGTTCTCACTCATAGGTGGGAATTGAACAATGAGAACACATGGATACAGGAAGGGGAACATCACACACCGGGGCCTGTTGTGGGGTGGGGGGAGGGGGGAGGGATAGCATTAGGAGATATACCTAATGTTAAATGACAAGTTAATGGGTGCAGCACACCAACATGGCACATGTATACATATGTAACAAACCCTCACGTTGTGCACATGTACCCTAAAACTTAAAGTATAATAATAAAAAAAGAAAACTGAGAATGAGGGACTCCTCCCCCTATTACTCTGTGAGGCCATTACATACACACCAAAAAAGAAAACTTCATGCCAATATTCTTGATGAACACAGATGCACAAATCCTCAACAAAATACTGGCTAACTGAATCCAACAACACATCAAAAATCTAATCCACGATGATCAAGTAGGCTTCATCCCTGAAATTTAAGATTGGTTCAACATATACGGATCACTAAATGTGATTGATCACGTAAACAGAACAAAAGACAAAAACTGTATTATTATCTCAATAGATGCAAAAAAAGTCTTTTGATAAAATTCCACACCCCTTCTTATTAAAAACTCTCAACATGAAGGAATATATCCTGAAATAGTAACAGCTACCTATGACAAACTCACAGCCAACGTCAGACTGAAGGAGTAAAAGCTAGAACAGCATTCTCGAAAACTGGCACAAGACAAGAAGGCCTTCTCTTACCACTCCTATTTTTTTTTTTTTTTTGGCTTTTCTTTTTTTTTTTTGTTCTTTTTTTTTTTTTTTTTGTTCTTTTTTTTTTTTTTTTTGTTCTTTTTTTTTTTTATTATACTTTAGGGTTTTAGGGTACATGTGCACAATGTGCAGGTTTGTTACATATGTATCCATGTGCCATGTTGATTTCCTGCACCCATTAACTCGTCATTTAGCATTAGGTGTATCTCCTAATGCTGTCCCTCCCCCCTCCCCCCACCCCACAACAGTCCCCGGAGCGTGATGTTCCCCTTCCTGTGTCCATGAGTTCTCATTGTTCAATTCCCTCCTATTTTTAACATGATTCTCCTTGTACAGTTGTAGACTCCACTGATTCCTTTGAAAATGTGTTCTTTAGTTATTCCTATGAAATATAGAAAGCAGATATCTCAAGATAATAATGATATTATTTAATGTAAGTTTACATCAAATAATCAGGGGCAAAGGATACTAATCCATAGTATCTTGCACTCTGAATGTTTCTAAAATACACGAGTCAAGGCATAGGTAAGGACGTTTGGGAAAAGTGAACTTTCTTTATATTATGTCAAGGTTATCCTGCTGTGAGCTGGCCTGAGTCAATTTTTATATACTTGTAATAGGTAGCAGGAGTAGCCTGTGTTTAGTGTTGCAATTCTCTGCTATTCCTTCCAGATATTAATGAACAAAATTTGAAGTACCTTTTACTATGCTGGTATTTATTAAACACACCTTTTCTTTAGCTAGCTGGTATAAAATACTACACACGTACTATTCTGGAGGCTTAATTAAAAACAAACAAAAAAACCCTTAATTACCCCAAAACGTTACCAAAACTTATTCTGTTATTTTAATTGCTATGTTCATAATTAATTTAAATGATCCATTCTAAAGAGGAAATGTTTTCTAGAAGAATTGTCTTATACTTAAAATTAATATCAGCTCACCAGGATGCTTAGATTCAACGGTGGACATAGAGCTAAGTAATCAGGAGTCAGCCCTAAAGCTATGTGCAGTAGGGCTTGCAAATGCTTAAGATTTGCTCATTCATAGCAAAAGAGGGTTTCTAAATATCTTGACCAATTTACCTACGTACTGATCACAACAAAAAGATCCAACTTTTATAGCCTATGTTGTATTTAGCAAATCACTAATTTTATAATTGGATAATTCATTAATTATGCTTAGCGAAGCCTCTATCAAATAAAAATATCAAATAAAAATGTAACTAAAATATAAACAAAGATTATGAAGTGGTCACATCTCAAGTAAGAGGTTTCTGCTAAGGATGATGGTAGACAGTCCTAGTATATAGACTTATCTAACACAAACATGGTGACACATAACATCCACAACAAAGACATAGCTGTATAATTGAATATTTGATCACCTGTGATTCACCCAAAATACATCACAAATGAGAGGCTTTTTTTTTTTCATTTAACCTACATTAGGAAAAATCTGTCATGGGAAGTGTCAAATACAGGATTTAATACGTTAGAGAAAAAGTATATATTCCAGATATGTTGAGTTTGGAAAATAACTTATTTCTCAGTTTAAAATGAGGGAATTGTAAGACTTGTCAGTTAAAATTAAGAGTACATGACCTAAGCAAAAGTGAACCTAAGGTGTTCATTTGAGGCATTTGAGGTTAAAAAAATAAATAAATAAATAAAAAGTATTGTAAGGGTACCATGGAGAGTTCCTTCATGGAAACTGTATTTTTCTTTGTATTTGTGTCAGAGGCCAAGGCAGAACCCACAGTAAAGGGAGCAGGGAAATTCGCATTTTGGAGACAGAATAATGAAAAACTGGATTTCTTTCTATTAAACTGTTATTATAATTCATAAGTTTAAGGAAGCAATCAGTAATTTAAATTCCAAACAGTTTTAGAGAATACACAAATGGCAATGTTCTCTGTCATTATAGAAATTAAGCATGCTTTTTTGTTATCTGCATGAGTCATAATAGAAACAAGAAGAGAAGAAATTCCTCAATAAGGCAAATATATAGCATCCTTTCTAGAAACTGAAGATGTATTTTAGAAACTAACACTGCAAAAAGGATTTGCAGTGTCCTGGCAACCTTACCTGACCTTGCCAATGGCCATGCATTTTACCTTAAATAACATATTTAGAATCTTTCAGACTCAATTTCCATTTAGGTAAGATTATGGGACATAAAAGCATGGGTCTATATAAGGTCACTGAGATTCTGGTATTCTTTGATTGTCCCTATCTTCCATTTAAATTAAATTTTTTTTTCAAAACTTTGAGCTCTCTGTAGATTGCCATCAATGGCTGAAATCCTGAGAAAAAGTGAAGCTTAGATAGCTGGAATTTCTTGCTAGCTTTGAAAGAGTTTGCCTCTTGGAGAGTTGTATTTCCAGAAACATACAGCAGGAAACTATTGTGCTTAGGTCCTGCCTTAAAGCAAGATAAGGCTTTGCTACTCCAAGAAGGCAGGAAAATAAAATATGGAGTTATGTGATTTTTCTTATCAAACACTGTTCATATCCTCCGTGACAAATGTAATTTTTAAATGGTAGTACTTTAAAGTAACTGGTTTCTTTTTTAAAGCTTTCAGTGTGTGTTTTATTTTTATGTGTGTGTACCTGCAAATTACAAAATTGCATTTATTACAAATTAGCATTAATATTTTGGATCATTAAGGAATATAATATAGAAAAATCTACTAAAGGAAAATACCCCCAATTTGACCTGTAATTATGGTTATTTTTTGACATATGCTGTTTGTAACTAACACCTAGAGGGATTCATGGCAATTGTCTTCAGAAAGCCTTGATGATTTTGAAATGTTAAATTGAATGGAAGTGACAATGGGGAAGTTGGCCATTGCTACTTTTTCCTTAACTCACTGTAACTAACATAATTTCAACCCTTCCTTTACTTATCCTTAACTGTGTGTGTATTTATTAGGAATGGGACTGGAAGAACTAGAGAATATATAGTATTATATTCAACGTGGTAGTACAATATATTAAAAATGCAGTCTCTTGCAAACTGAAATGATACTCTTATCCATGTAGTATATTTCTGCTTAAGGATACACGCTAGGCAGGTAATAACAATTAATAAGAAATGAAATGAAATTCTAAATAAAGGACATTTAAGGGTACGACAACTGCAGTTCAGAACACAGTTATATATTTATACTTCATGTGACACTGTAAGACATGAGTTATTTAATTACACGATATATAAATAAATGCTCACATGATATAAGTAGAACAGAGCATTTTAAATTTTGTAATTAAGCCTATACATATACAAATTTCAAATATTTATCCCTGTCAATTTGCTATTATTAAAACATCATTTTAATGTCATTCTTCCATGAATATCACAGCATACTATTATTTGTTTAAAAATGTTATGTCCTGGCCAGGCACAGTGGCTCACGCCTGTAATCCCAGCGCTTTGGGAGGCCCAGGCGGGCAGATCACGAGGTCAGGAGATGGAGACAATCCTGGCTAACACGGTGAAACCCCGTCTCTACTAAAAATACAAAAAATTAGCCGGGCACGGTGGCAGGCACCTGTAGGCCCAGCTACTGGGAAGGCTGAGGCAGGAGAACGGCTTGAACCCAGGAGGCGGAGCTTGCAGTGAGCCAAGATAGTGCCACTGCACTCCAGCCTGGGCGACAGAGCAAGAGACTTTGTCAAAAAAAAAAAAAATTGATGTCCTTTTTATTCCAGATAGTTTTAGTGGTCCAGGAACAACCTTAGAATTTGTATTTAGAGATAAAAATATAGTTTTTGAATTTAGGGAAATCTTTATTTATAAACTTTGAAGATAAATGAAGAGATGTCATTGTAATTCTAACTTTGTTGTTAGAAATTTTCAATAATTTTGTTCTGTAAAGACAACCATTAACATAGTAAAATAAATTTGCATCTTATTTTTGACAGGACAAATACCATGCATATTGTAATTGAATTTTAGTATGAAACACTTTATAGAAATCATGAAACAAAACAATTATGGTACTGTTTCTGGTTATAGGTTAGTAAAAAATTTGACTCTACTTTCTAAGTTTCAATGTTAAATTTTATACAATATACATTTTAATAGGAATAATTGTTCAAATATCTATGTCTATTTTTAAAGTTGAAATATCATTTTTAACACTGTAAATGAACTCTCTATGATTTTACTCAGTGAAGTGTTTCAAATACCAAATCATTATTAATTACTTCACATATTTCAATCTCAAATCATTTTATAAGAGTGAGGAACTGTTTAATTCCTAATTCCAACATTGTTAGAAATAATATTAATATTTCATAGAGCTGTGTCTTTACTTTCTTTTGGGCTAATTATATATATATGTATTAGTATTGACTATAAAATGCCAAAATTAGACTATTTTATAGAAATAACATATTTTACTGTTATGCAACACCACATCTAGCATATCGCCCTATTTCAATCATTTAAAATTTTGTAATTACAGTATACTTCTCCCACAGATGAACTCTTACTATTACATGATAATGCACAGCAAATTATATTCTGTATAATGAAATGTGCCCTTAAGCAATAAATTACATTTTTTCTGTTGATTTATTTAAAAATGAGTGCATGTCAATGTTCTCCTTAATATAAATGATGTGGATTCAGATTATTTATTAATTAATCAATAGTTTCACTTGGACTTGAGGAAATGTTTATTTTTATTCCAAAAAAATAATTTATTTAAAAAAATTATGGAAATAAAAAATTGTATTAGTATTTGGAAATGAAGTTTGTAACACCATCAGATAACCTAAAAGCTATTAAAGTTCAAATGTTTGTTTAGAAACATTTTGAGAACTATTATACATTACAAAAAATCACTTTTTAAAAGATAAAAAAGCATGTTATATTTGTAATAACAAATACAACAAACATTTATTTAACGTCTCTATATTTAAAAGCAAGAAACTATCTTCATACATTAGTAAAAAAATCTCAGAAACCTCAATCTAAAAGAGATGAGAACATTAAAAGAAAATTTACAGGAGATAAATAAATCAATGAACAATAAGAAATGGAGAAATGTGAATATAACATGTGACAACCACATTCTAAAAATTAGATACAATTTTTTTAACGTATGAGATTTTCAAATATTGCAAATATATTTTATCCAGTGTGGTAACCATTCATAAATTTTTTACAAGTAGGAAATAAATGCAATTTGCTAAAGTTCATTTAAGAAACATTTTTAAAAATAGGCTGGCCAAGGAAGGGTCTTCTGATGTCATGACCAGAAAGCTAAAGTCTAAAGATAGAAAAGAAAACCTGTGGTGTAAAAGATTGGGTGACAGTGTGGACAAATTCTGAGTAAGAGATTGTTTTCTTCTAAGAAATATTAGAAGTATATTGGGAAATACTGAGCAAGAGAGAAAATGGTTTATATAAGTTAATACAGATACATTCCATTGTAGAATATATTTTTTATCTTGTCTTAAATTTTATTTGTATATATTCTAGCTCTAATGTAGGTACATATGTTTCTAAGAAGATACGAAAAAGAATGTTTTCCACTAGCTCCCTAAGAACCACAAAAGTTAGTATTTTTGCTCTGGGGGAAGAGCAGCCCAGGATTTTTTAGCATTACAAATACAAACCTGAGTTCTTCATTCAGCCATGTTCTTCGCCTGGGTCAAGCCAGATTTTTAGACGTGCCCAGAATAAGCAAAAGTTCCTAGTGGAAAATAAAATCAGAGATCAGCTCATTTTAGAAAATTTTGAGAGTCTGAAATTTTAATTTGTATTATATTTCTTGCTTACTTAGCTCTCTGAGGCCTTTGTTTAAAAAAATAAATATAGTTGAATAAATAATGTTTTTCCTAGTTGTTACAGCAGAAGTTATTATTTTCCAAATCATTCTGACTACAACTACAGCCTTTGTGGAAGCAAAAGTACAGATTAATTTAGTTTGTAATTATGAAATTCATAAATATATAAAGTTTAGAGATAGCACATATATTGTTATGGAATTTAGGAAATGTACATCTTTTTACCTAATATTTAGGAGAATTATTTGTAAGCAGTGACCAGTATAATCTGAAACATATATTATACTGACTTAATGGTGATTTGCCTACATGTTTTACTTACTTTGTTACCACCAATATTTGTTTTCTGGTAATGTGTGTGTACATGTGTACTTGTGTATGATTCCTCTTAAAAATTACAGAGAAATAATTTGACCAAATTTTACTTACGTTCAATAAAGAAATTCAGTACTGAACACAGAAGAATATTTTCTTCATATAATTAATAAAATATAAATATCATCTATAGCAAATATACTCAAGGACAAAATATTGAAAAAAAATTCCCTAAGAGGAAGACTAAAAAATTACGTAAGTCTCTGTTCATCTTATTATCATCTGTTTATTTGTGAAAATATATTGAGATGTATAATTATTTGTACATGGTTTAGTACAATTAAAAGTTTAAGAAATACTGAAATACAACTTATATTTTTCAAATAATTATGGAGAATTAAATTTTTAATTATAGATAAGTGCTTTCAAATATAGTAAAAATATGTATTGAAAACCTGTTCAAGTTAATAAGTGAAGTGAGTAAAATCTAGGATTTTGAAAATCATTAGTCTACAAATGGCTTCACATATTATGTTTCAGAGGTTGGATATGAGGAATAAGGATTTCATGAAAAATCACTACAACAATTACAAGAAGAATTTTGAGTTTTATAAAGAACATTTTAGTATCAGTATGACAAACAGAACTTGAGGCTCTGAGATTAACAGGAAGAAATAATTGCTTGAAAAAAATAAAGGGATTATTTTGTAGGAGATTGAAAGGATTTATTAATAGTAAAGCAGTAGAATTTACAAACAGGTTAATTTGAATATCAAGTGTAAAGGAAATAAAAAGTCAAAGCGAAACCCATGGTTTTGGTTTGGCTGGCAGAGGAAATGAAATAGAAGAACATTTAGTCAGAAAATTATGGCAAATTTACTTTTGGAATTTTGAACTGGTAGTACCCCACAGGAACACAGGTAAATATGTGTTTTTAAAAATAACCTTTCACATATTTGGAACTCAAGAAAATTTTGAATTGGAGAAAAAGAATGTCAAATCGTCAGTATGTAGCTGATTTTTAAAGATGGATGTGTACCAGCAAAGATAACAGAAAGGAAATTGTGGAGAATACAGCATCCATTGAGCAGATTAAGGAAAATAAATCTACAGTGGAGCTGGAAAAAAATGACAAGGAAATTAGGAGTTAAAATGGTGCCACAAAAGTAAAAACTGATTTTTTTTAAGGCTACAGTAGTAGATGATGCTAAAAGGTTATGAGAAATTATATAGTATATCTAGCACCATTCACTAGCTTTGACAACCAGAAAATTACTGATGACCTCAAATTATTTTGTAACCAAGTAATGATTATGAATGACCAGTTATGGAAGGCTGAACATTAAACAGGAAGTTCAGAAGCATTAGGAGAAATATCTAATGTAGATAACGGGTTGATAGGTGCAACATACCACCATGGCACATGTATACCTATGTAACAAAACTACATGTTCTGCACATGTACCCCAGAACTTAAAGTATAATAAAACATAAAAATAAAAAAAAGAAGGTGAAAAGTGAAGTAACGAGATAGTGTTTTGCAACTTTTCTACAATGTAACACGCCACAAAATGATAGTATTTGTAAAGCACACCAGAGAAAACTTTAGGGGATTTAGGGACACATTTTGGAGACTGTTGAAAAAATATCAATCTCACTTTATTTGTGTTATAGAATTACACTTAAAAATGAAATATAGAAAAGTATTGAAATTGTATTTGAGTCAAACGTAGCAATGAAATCCTTTCAATATTTAATTTTAGGAATGACAAACATGAGATTATTCTCAAAAACATATTAGATTTTGTTTTTAAATGTGTATATTCTATTCTTGATAAAGAAACTTTAGTCATGAAATGACCCTGCCTTCCCAGCTAGATTTACTGCCTCTAAGGACCAAAGAACATTCTTCCTGACATCTAGAATACACATTTCTTGAGCAGCTCCATGGATGGTCCTCTTGTCTATTATCAATAGTAGTGCTCTGTGCAGCCGGCTGCTAAAGTAAGTTTCCAATTATTATAGCCTTTTTTTTAAATCACATTGAGCATGATTTCCTGATGCCATTGTGCTAGCCATAGAGCATGTTTACAGAAATAGATGAATTTCGTGAAACTCCCATAAAACCATAAATTGCTACAGGCATCTAGCCCACAAAATCTAAACTATTCTAAATCCCATCCGGATACCCCTTAGACTATGAGGGCCAATATTTCCAGTTGTACCTGTAAATTATTTGCAACAAACCAACTGGGGTGTCCTTACTAAAGAGAAACATAGGGTTGGATGTATTTTTGCTTATTTGTTTTAAGTTAGAAAAATTTAAGAATCTATGTGGGAAGTTGTGTAACTTAGAGGAAAGATGAAGATATTAACCAATAATGAAACAAGGGAAGATGAAAAGGATAATAGGTGATTGAAATTTGTTTTGTACGTGGAAGAAAATAACAAGTGAAGCTCCAATTCAGTGACTTGGAGTTTTTCTGTTTTCTTTGTTTTCTGATGAAGTGTTGAAGTGTTTGTGAATGATGTAGTTGATGTTAGAACAGAAAAACAGATAAGAGATTGATAGACAAGGAGTGGAATGGCTCTTTTAGAACACAGAATAAATAACCGCCTAGTGCCATATCAAAGGCTAAGTGATGTAGCCGTTTTTATAAGATTAGAGAAAATGAATTAAATGTATTACTATATTTGAGTGTGTGGTTTGGCAGAGGGTGGATGGAAGTGGGTGTGAGTAGGTGTGGATGTGGGTGTATGATTCTGTTTATGTATTTCTTTAGTAGGATTTTCCACCGAAGTGCAATTATAGAATGCCATGTGGAAGATTGTTTCTAGGCTTGAGCTTAATTTGGAAAAACATGTGTCCTATAGGCAACAAGACAACTAAGGATGATAGAAAGAGAAAATAGAAAAGTGCAATCTAGGCTACTTTTGGAATGAAAAAATATTAAGGAAAGATTGATTAGGAGAAAAAGCAAGTAAGAAAGTTAGAAGATAGTGATGATGATGTAAACATATGGAGAATAAGAAAGTTAGGAAATCTAAACAATAGGTCATTGTATTCAGACATCAGAATACTTTAAACTTTCAGAAGAAATACGACAAAAATTAGATTCTCTAAAGGAGTAGAAGAAAACATAATTGATATTTAAAAACACAAGAATACTGAGTCAGGGGTTTTTGATATGTCATCTATATGGATATTTAAGTCCTCAGGATGATGTGAGCATTTGGAGAGGACAATAATTTTATAATTTCAGAATCTCATTTGTATTAACATTAACATTCTATCTTAACCCTGATGAATATTTAAACAACGGTGTTTTTAAAAAGCTAGTTCAGGTCAACCTGGAAGATGCTCTGCCTGAGGTTCATTATATTTTACCTCCAAAATAGCGGGGGTCCTACACTACATGTATGCATAAAAGAGAGGTATATTTTTCACTCTCCATGTTTGATGGAAGATAGTAAAAAGGTAATCTTTATATAACCATGTTATATGGAGATCTTTTCCTCCCTGTCTTCATGCTTCCAGTACAACTGCATTCCTAGGGATCCAAAGTTTTGCCTCTGTTATGAGCATCTTAAAAATGTGTTCCTAGATCATTGGAAAATATGTAGTCTACACAGCATAAATGAAACAGTGAATGAGCCATATTTCAGGACAAGTACAGGCTTTACTGTTGAATGAAATGTAAACTTCCACAGAGGGAAGTCAGACACCAGGTAGGGACATCTAGACTTAAGATAGCCTTGGCAAAGATAAGGTGCTGAGCTCTTGTATGGAGACTGCTGGTTTATAGACAATGGCTCCGATGACATTCCTGGGGAAAATTGGAGCTTGTGAAAGTGGAGCTGTGAGTTTCTTCATGATTACCACACACGTAGTCCAGTCCTCCCTTTAAACTCATTTTGAAGTCCATGGAATTTTTGATCTAAGAGCAGAAATAAATGACTTGGATCAGTTCTAAAATATTTTTTGTTTTACACTTGGACCACAGCTTGGAAACTTGAAAACTAAAAAGTGTATACAGTCTTTTTTCTCTAGTTTCTCTCTGATAATCTTTGCCTAAGTTAGTGTCTGGCTCATGTTTACATGACTTCCTAAGGGAAAGAGCCATCAAAGAAGAAGTAAAACAACAACAGCAAAAGATCATTGAAGTACCAAGAAGAACACATCAGTTTGCAGGCAAAATATAACCTTATCACACATGTATTACAACAGGGAGGGAAAAAAATGATAGTTAGAATTGCTGTGAGTTGGTATGATAAAGAAAATAATTCTCCTAAGATATTTTGCCTTGAGCAATCAGACCACGTAAATAATGTAGAAGCTTATGTCCTGAGGTGAAAGCTTCTTTTAGCAGATTATACATTATTTTCTGTATGTACCTATAGAACCATTATGGATTTGGCACATTCAATGGGTATACCTGGCTGTATACCATACCTGTTTGATGCTTGGATGAACAAGCAACTAAATAGAACTGGATCTAGATTGATAGTTGGAGGCCTGGAAGACAAAATTCCTTTCATAGAGATGGTCCTGTGGTTTGGATATTTGTTACCCCCCACAAACTTCATGTTGAAATTTAATCATGTTGAAATTTGATCTCCAGGATTGGAGGTGGGGCCTAATGGGAGGCGTTTATGTCATGGGGGCAGATCCATCGTGAATAGATTAATTCCCTCACTGGGTGTGCGGGGAGTTATTGCTCTGTTAGTTTTCACAAGAGCTGGTTGTTAAAAAGATACTGGTGTGTCCAACCCCCTCCTTGCTTCCTCTTTTTCCATGTGATCTCTGTACATGCTGGCTCCCCTTCATCTTCCATCATGAGTGGAAGCAGTGTGAGGTCCTCACCAGAAGCATATACTGGCACAATACTTTTTGTATAGCCTGCAGAACTGTAAGACAAATAAATCTCTTTTTGTACATTAATTACCCAGCCTCAGGTATTCCTTTTAGCAACACAAATGGACTAAGACTGACAGTTAAGTTGTGAATGTGTTAAACACAGATCTCTAACTTCAATTTTTCATGACATAGATCATTTCAAACAAAGAGTACTGACAGCGACAACCTGAACGAAAAGATAGAGGGAAAGACAGAACCTCAATACTTTATTTTGTATTATTGAATCCATTCTTTTCCTAGCTTGTCCTTATCACTGGGAATTGCAGTTGTTTGTTCCAGTGAAAACCCTTTAAGGAGCAAAGTTGGAGGTGGATTTCTTATTTTCAACAAAAGTATCTTGTGCAATACAGAAAATACATAAGTGAACGGACACAGAATGTGGCAGGTGACAAACATATTACTGACTTGATTTTTGGGATATAGTAATCACTGAGGATTGAGGTTTAGAACACTGTGAAGAAATATTTTAAAATGTTGTAGTTGGTTGAATACTTCTGGCAGCTAAAAAGTTGTTATACAATGGTCTTATAAAGACACATAAGAAACAGCATTCTTTTTTTTTATTTATGGCCAATAATCTGAGAGGGCTGCAGGCCAAATAATTATGTATCCCTTAATTATGAAACCTGAATTTGTCCTAAGTTATGACTCATTCACTGTTTCATTTATGCTGTGTTGACTACATATGTTCGAATGATCTAAGAAAGAATTTTAAGATGCTCATAACAGAGGGAAAAACTTTGGATCCCTAGTAATGCAGTCGTAGTGGAAGAGTGGGGAGAGGGAAAAAAATCTACATATAACTCTGTTATATGGAGATAACCTCTTTACTAATTTTCATCAAACAAGGATGGTGGAAAAATATACCTCTTATTCCTGCATATGTGTACTGTATGGCCCTGATAAACTTGGAAGTAAAATATAATGAACTGGGTGGGTGTGGTGGCTCGTATCTTTTTGCATTACATTAACAGAAATGCAAAAAGACTCATCTTTCTGATCCAAGATAAAGTTATTGACAGCAAAATTGAGAGTGAATCTTGAACAAGAGCAAGGAATAAAAATGGAATCTAGGGAAATGGGGAAAATTTGATCTCTCTACACTGTTTGATATTATAGTGATATGGTGTTATGGTTTGAATTTATGTCACCGCCCAAATCTCATGTCGAATTGTAATCTCCAGTGTTGGAGGAGGGGCCTGTTAGGAGGTGATTGGATCATAGGGGAGGATTTCCACCTTGCTGCTCTCATGATAGTGTATTCTCATGATATCTTGTTGTTTAAAAGTGTGCACCACCTCCCACTTTGCTCTCTCTTCTTCCTTCTCCAGCCATGTAAGATGCATCTGCTTCCTCTTCACCTGCACCATAATTGGAAGTTTCCTTAGGCCTCCCAAGCCATGTTTCCTGTACAGCCTGCAGAACTGTGAGTCAACTAAACCTCTTTTCTTTATAAATTACCCAGTCTGAGGTGTTTTTTATTGCAATGTGAGAACTGACTAATCCATGTGGCTATTGAGCACATGAAATGTTCTTTAACTGTACAAAACACATGATAATTCAAAAACCTGTACACATAAGTTAAAATGTTATCAAATTTTTTGCATTGGTTACATGTTGAATGATACTATTTTGGGTTCATTGGGTTAGATAAATATATCACTAAAATTAATTTTACCATTAATTTTTACTTTATTTTTCATGTAACTAATAGAATACTTAAAATTATATGTATATGGCTAACATTTGCAGCGATAAGGCCACAAAGACCATGATCAGATATCTGGTGTTTTATTTTAAAAAACAAACAAAGAAACAAACTAAAAAACAGTTTCTAGAACTTGAAAGAAATCCAGCTTACCACGATTCTAGATGAAGTTCATTACTAGAGAAAACATAAATCTGTCAAACACCTGCCCCTAATTTCTTGCCTCATAAAAAGTAAATATCTAATAAATATAATCCCAGGAAGCAAATCAGGAGGCAGTCAAATTCTTTTACATGCACACACTCTTCCATCAGTCAGAAAATGTTTTGTATTGTTTTTCCCCTATCTTTTGATAATTGACAGTATGCTACGAAGTGGTTTATTTTTCCCATTTTGCTCTTTTTCCAAAGATGTGATATTGAAGATATTTTGTTTTCACTCTGCCATTATGTTTGGGTGAATTGGTGGGATGAACATATTATTTAGCCTCAGAATGACAGGTCAACAGAAGTCACTATTGCATCAAAACAGAAAGACTATGTTAAAATACTTGCAATTTTATAAAAGGCTAACTACCATTCTTTGGGAAAGAATAAGTATAATTTCAATTGTATATAGAAACAGTGAATTATATTATAAACAAATATTATTGCAATTGAGTGTAACATTATGAAATTGAATGAATACATATAGAACCCTAAGAAGGTAAAAGAAATTATAATTCAGTACATGTGTTTAGTTATTTTTTAGTTGTTCAGTGTCTCTTTTATCTCTTCCAGTAAAATACATCTTCTATTTCCTTTGGGCAATTTTTATCATAATCTATGTGGTTATGGAAATCTATAAATTATGGTGCTTTCTCCCACTTTCTCAGGTAAATAGATATACCCAAGCATGTTTACTTCTTGTCTTTGTCACTTTGAATTATACAGAATTATTATTAATAGCATATGTTTATATACATACATGTATTTCAGTATTTGGACTTTGCTTTGCCCTTTATGGGTAATTGATAAATTCTTATTCAAGCAAAAATAGAAGAAAATGGAAAGAAGAAAGAAAGAAATAACATTACATGAAGATGGCTCTATGAAAGAAAATTTCTGAATTAATTTTTTTGGTTACATAAGTAACTCTCTCTTCACATACACTCTAATGGGTTCACAAAAAAACCACAGCTGATGACAGCACTCCACAGCGTCTATTGCTTGGCTTCTTACTGAATGGAAGGTCAATTTCTCTCTATTTTCCCAATTTTTGACTTAGGTTTATTTGGATATAGGGCTTTGTGTTTTTGTATATGAAAAATCTCATTACATTGTTACAGATTATGCTATCACTAATTTAAAATTTGTTTTGGTGATTTCTTAGAAATATTAAGACATTTTCTAGCAAATATTGCGTTTCACTTGTGTTTAGTTCATTTGCCACATTCTTCCCTATTATTTGAGACGGGTACCTTGATTTATAGTGATAGTCTTCCAATATGAGGAAATTATGTCACACTAAGTAACAGATCATGCTAGTTATAAATCTAAGATCTTGTAATGATTGAAATTTGTGAAGTTAATTTTCCAATTCAAGTGGCAGCTATGTTTCAAAGTACTAACATATTTTTTTTTGGTACAGCATAATGGCAGTTATTTTCAAGTGCATTGTGCAACCACATTGGATATGAGATTTGATTGTCAATAAGTTGATTTATTTTTCTTGCACTGCTGGATTGAAATTGGAATGTCTAGCAAATTCAAGCGCACCAAAATTGAGTAGTGAATGAGAAATACATGAGAAAGAATTATAATAGGGTTTTTAGATACAAAGAGAAATAAGAAAATTTAAACTAAAGATATATAACAATTATTGACTTTATAAAAAGGAAAATTTCTTCTCAGTTCTTAATTATCTTCACAAGTCCATTTTTATGATGAATACAATTAATGTCATATTTAAAAATGCTTCTAACTGTAATTGTATGTTCTAAATTTTATAGTGCATACTGAAACATATATAAATTACAATATGATGACATAACTAGTTATTAAAATACACATATATTTTATGATAGGTAAACGCATTTTAATAAATGATATTGGAATGTAGGATGTGTACTTCAACTCAATATGTATCTTGGGATCAAAGTTTCTGTGACACTTTCGGTGATTGCTCTTACATATGAAATGCAAATATAAGAGCCTATAATTCTCTATGGATGTGCCAGGACTTTAGAAGAATTATGGTTTCATTTTAAAATATTTTTAGTTTTTCTGTACCTCAAAACATTTTTTTATTTTCAGTAACTCTTAAGAATTAAATGAATTTATAAGTAAAATATTTAAAACAATATCAAGAATGTAGTTACTACAGACAATATCTCAATTAATACTAATCATATATTAAAACTCACCTGCCTGATTAATGTTAAATCTCAATTCAAAATGTTTTATATAGTGATTAATTATTATTATTTACTCAAATGAAATACATTAAGTTACATACCATTCTATCTTGAATGGGCTCAGCTTTAAAGCATGCTGAGAATTCACCTGTTTGCTGGTAGGACAAAGGAGATTGGTCTAGGCTTATTCCTAGACCAATGGTCAAGACAAAACTGATGCAAGGTATGTTTGGCAGCAGGCAAAATTTAAGTGTTCAAAAAAAGACCAAAATTAAAAAATAAAAAAGAATATGATCTCAGGCAAAAGGAGGTTTCCAAGGAAGGTACTCAACTGTTTGGTGGATGAATTATTTACCATAGCACTAGCTGCTGAAAGAGATTAAATCTTGAAATCGCAATAGCTTAATATTTTGGAAGTCTAGCTATTTCTTATTTAAAGATTTATCAGGGGCAAATTACTATGTGTGTTGACATATAGCTGACAGACAGAAAGAGAAGGTGAATCACTCCATAGGAAATTTTTACATGCCCAGCCAGGACAGAATGTACATCAAATATATTCACATTCATTGAGTGTAGTATATTATCTGCCATATCTACCTGTGCGGGAGGCTGGGAGATATTGACTAGCTATGGGTTCATAAGGAAAGGGAAATGAACTTGGTATAGAGTTTTTCAGTCTTTCCAGAGCACTTCAGGAAGTACATATATTCAGAATTAATCAGAGGCATTATCCTCATTGTGATGGTCCTGAAACATTTGAACATGTTCACAAAGTAAAGAGCAGAATATACAGACTGTAGATAGAAAGATTATGATCAAACAACAGGTCCTTACTAAATAGGTTACCTTAAGAAAAATTTTAAAAACTTAGGGAGGCAGAAATCTTCTCCAATGAACTAGGAAAATAATGGACAACTACGTAAAAAAATCCAGGTTAGTGGTGAGAGGTTCTCGGTACTCATCTCAAATATATCAGATATCAAGCTTCAGTAATCACAATTTTACAGCTAACTTCTGGATACTTGGATAAGGGCAGAATCAGTGACACAGCAAGAATGACTAGATCTGGAAGTGTCTTAATGCCCATAGTTGAGCAAGAGGGGTGTTACTCTATGAGAAAAAAAGAGTACCAACATTCTACTGACTTAAAAATGCATTAACTTATTAAGTTAGGATAATGCACCCTCAGTACAGCCCATTCTTTATTCATTGGTCCTTCAATAGATACATTCAGATTGTATTTGTTTTTTTTTTTCTTTTTGAGACGGAGTCTCTCCCTGTCGCCCAGGCTGGAGTGCAGTGGCGCAATCTCGGCTCATTGCAAGCTCCGCCTCCCAGGGTCACGCCATTCTCCTGCCTCAGCCTCTCCGAGTAGCTGGGACTACAGGCGCCCGCCACCAGGCCCGGCTAATTTTTTGTATTTTTAGTAGAGACGGGGTTTCACCGTGGTCTCGATCTCCTGACCTCGTGATCCGCCCGCCTTGGCCTCCCAAAGTGCTGGGATTTAGATTATATTTTTTTACCTGAATGTATTATTTGTCTATGTGAACAGATTATGTTTTCATTTTCACTTTAAGATATAGCATTTTAGGCCAGGCGCGGTGGCTCAAGCCTGTAATCCCAGCACTTTGGGAGGCTGAGGAGGGCAGATCACAAGGTCAGGAGATCAAGACCATCCTGGCTAACACGGTGAAACCCCGTCTCTACTAAAAATACAAAAAATTAGCCGGGCGTGGTGGCGGGCGCCTGTAGTCCCAGCTGCTCGGGAGGCTGAAGCAGGAGAATGGCGTGAACCCGGGAGGCGGGAGGCGGAGCTTGCAGTGAGCCGAGATTGCGCCACTGCACTCTAGCTTGGGCAACAGAGCAAGACTCCATCTCAAAAAAAAAAACAAAAAAAACCATATAGCATTTTAATATATTTAAAAATTTGAATTGTAAATTCACAAAACATTGTAAATTCATAAAACATTTTATTTAAAAACTTTGTTAGAAAATTAAGTGAGAATTTTTAAGCTCAGTGATTTTCATATATAAAATAAGGAGAATGAAAACCATGTATTTGTTCAGGATTTGCTACTTAATGAATTAAAAATAACAATTTAAAGTTTAAGGAATTAACAGTGCTATAAGAATGCATATGATTATTCTTTTGATGAGAAAGTATATATTTTACATGGTTCTACAAATTACCCTTATAAGAACTTATAATATCTAGAGTAAAAAACATAGTTTTTACTAAAAAATGTGTTTTAAAGCATTTCATAATTCACATCATTAAAGGTGACTTAATCAAATAGAAAATGTTTGGGCCATATGCTTCATAGAATATTGTCAATATCATTGTTCCACTTGATGTGAGGTCAGATATATTGTATTAAACTTACCCACATCATCAGAACAATCTGTATACTTATGAAAAAACACCAAAATTTGCTATCATGTGCAATTAAATGCACATGTTGCATAAAATTTACTTCAACAACATTTCAGTTTCTCAATATTGGTATTTATATTACTGGCATTAAAAAGTGGACTTACAGAGGCAGAGGAAATACAAGTTAGCAAATCAGTCAGTATGTGTAATTATAATTATTGAATTACTTTTTAAAAGGCCTTTAGTAGCTGGTATAGTCAAGGTAACATAAATATAAAAAGATTAAAATGAAGTTCTTTAATTTAAATAATTTACTTTATAAAATAAATTTACTTCAAATAATAGTTTTACTCACTAAATTTAAATTTACTTTAAATCATAAATAGTTGAAGTGAGTGACTTAAGTTTTTATTCCATGAACTTAAACAGTGTGCAAATGATTACAAGCAGGATAATCTATTTGGTCTCAACCAGGATGCTAATTTTTTTTTCTCAGGATGCTTAATTATACCACCATTTGCTATAATCCTAATATAAGAGGAAAAGGAAAATTAAATAATACACACAAACACTAGACTAGACACACACACACACACACAAAACTCACCAAGAGAAAAAGAAAACAGCAAACAAGCAAACAAAAATCACAATTAGTTAATATTGCAAGATATGCACCATTCAACAATATTTTATCATAACAGGCATGGGAGATACAGAAGCAAGTAAGACAAGTATATTCCTGCCCAACATTTTATCTGTCATCTGAAAGAAAAATGTCTTAATCATGAACAACCTAATTAAAAGGAGTGCAGAGAGCTGTGGAGCAACTAAGTGAAACAATGAGCCTAGTCTGGAGTAGCAGCATTTCACATAAGCCATAAAAGACAAATAGGATTGGGCAAGGTAATGAAGGAAAGAGGAAAGAGACCAAAAGTAGCATTGTAAATGTTCTAAAGCAAGATGGAATATAACCAAAATGTAGTTCCATATTCCTTGAGCTAAAACTGCCTAAGGAATGGTGGCTATAGCAGAGACTAAACATAATAAGTAAGCAAAATCATGCAGAATATTATGGATCATAGTACAGATTCTGAACACGATCTTAAGGGAAGTATGAAGCAGAACACAAGAGTGAGTTCATTAATGTCTTTAAATTGTAAAATGATATTCCTTTATTTTCATTGTAAAATTCTTGGCATTGGTTAATAATTGAGTTGAGAGACCAGAAAGAAACTCATTTCAATAATCCTGGGAACAGGAGGTTGAGGTTCCAGTGAGCTATGTTGACACCACTACACTCTAGCCTGGATGACAGCGTGAGACTCTGTCTTGAATCATCATCATCATCATCATCATCATCATCGTCCAGGGGAGGGAAGATAGGGAAGGTTTTTTTTTGCAGCTACATAGATGGAACTAGAGGCCATTCTCTTTTTTTTTCACTTATTATATTTTTATTTTTATTTTTATAATTTCCACTTAATTATGTTTTATAAATTCTCATTTTCTGGTAAAATTTTCCATTTTGACATCTGTTATTTAACATACTAATCACAGTAATTTTTAAATAAATGGCCTTGGGGTATAGAAACGTTTCTTAAACAAGATTCAACAAGCAGAAATTATTAAGAAAAAGTGATCCATAAATTTGACTACACTAAATTTTAAATTTTGCATAGCAAAAAAATGCCAGGAGATAAAAACATAAGATAAACATAAGAAGAAAACATTTTCTTTGGCAGCGCATATACTAAAAAAAAGAGGCCATTCTCTTAAGCGAAGCAGCTCAGAAGCAAAAGGACAAATATCACATGTTCTCACAAGTGGGAGCTAAGTTACGTGCACACGTCGACATAGAATGTGGAATGATAGACAATGGAGACTCAGAACTGTGGAGAGGTCGGGGAGTGGATGATGAGAAATTACTCAGTGGGTAGAAGTGTACATTATTCAGGTGATGGATGCACTGAAAGAAGTGTAGCAAAATTCTGCTTGTACCCCATTAATTTATACAAATAAAAAATAAATAGAAAGAAATTCAGGATTTCAAACAGTTGAAATATAAGTCAAGAAAGAGGGAGACCCAGGCGCAGTTGCTCACGCCTGTAATCCTAGCACTTTGGGAGGCCAAGGCCGGCAGATCGCCTGAGGTCAGGAGTTTGAGACCCGACTGGCCAACGTGGTGAAACCACATCTCTACTAAAAATACAAAAATTAGCTGGGTGTGGTTGCGGGTGCCTGTAATCCCAGCTACTTGGGATGCTGAGGTGAGATAATGGCTTGAACTCAGGATGTGGAGGTTGCAGTGAGCCGAGATCGCACCATTGCACTCCAGCCTGGGCAACAAGAGCGAAACTCTGTCTCAAAAAAAAAAAAAAAAAGAAAAGAAAAAAAAGGGAGGAAAGGAAGGCGGGCAAGAGAAGAGGTGAGAAAATATTTTCCAGGACAAAGGAAAAAAATTCAGATTTGAGATAGTAACGTGTATGAGAAAATTTAATAACATACACGTACAACCCTTATGACAATTTCAGAACTGAAGGCATACATTTAAAAATCCCAAGGGCATGATATATAAAATATAAGAGCTTCATAAGGCTATCTCTAAGCAATTTCTGTCTTAGGTCCAGGATTTGTATGTTACAATAAATTGTATATGCTACAGTACCTACTTTTATGACTTTCTACTTTTTAATATGTATCAGTCAGAATATTAAAATATTTCCAAATGGTTTAACATTTCAAACGTTCATCTATTTTGGAATATTTATTTTTCCCCCATGCTAAAGAGAGAGAAAAATTTGTTTCAAGCATATTTTTAAGTATTTTAATATATTTTTCATTTGCATATTTAGAGAAAAATCCAAAAATACATATTGTGGTAAACTGAGGAAAGTACATACAAAGTTAAAAGGACAAAACACCTGCGTTAAAATTCCAGTGTAGTTTCTAATTAACCATATGAACTTTGGACAATATGTTTGATCACTCAGATTGACTTCAATAAATCTAAAATAGAGATTATACCTAGCTTATATGTTGTGATTAGTATTTGAAAAATGTTATTTAGAGCACTTTGCCTAATACCTATAACAGAATAGGCAATTATTACAATAAAGACATTATAATGATTGTGGTTAATAATTATTTTTGGCCCTGCATAGGAATCTGTAAGACTCTTACATATTTCCTGTACCCAAATTTCCTTTTTATAGAAAATATTCTGGATACATGACTATCCTTTGAATTATGAAATCCTATGACCTTGTTCACAATGAATTATCTCTAGATTAAAGGTAAAACACAAGATAGGCCTTTAGCTACTTGGCTTGGGAACTTGAAATGGATAGTACTGAAATTCACTAGGATATGTGGCCACAGTCAGAGTCTCTCTTTGTGTAAAAACGTCTCAAACACAAAAAAAATAAAATAAAATAAGAGCATATGTATATACTAGAGAGGAACTAGATTAGGAAATATTGAGGGACAAAGAGATAGCTGGGTCATGAGGAACAATCTTTTTAAATTTTTTTTTCCCTGGGATTACCAGAGTCTAGGTAATCTAACAGTTGCTTTCTGAATGGTGTGAGATACCACCTTTTCATGTGAACTGCATGTGTAACTTAGCCAGTGCCTTTTTTCTTCTTACTTTTGTGTGTGTTCTTATAATGTAACCTGATCTCCTTAGGTAATGTGTGGATTTTTAATACTTTTTAGGCTTAAACTCCAAATTGGGATAATAACCTAAAACAAAACTGACCATTAAATAGATAAAAGTAAATTTCCCTCGACATTCCATGCAAATACCTAGATTTATCTGAAACCATTTTGAAGGTTAAGTTTAAGAAGGTTTTGCTTAAAATATAGGTCATGTGACAGTGGCAAGTTTCAATTTGTGTCTCCTGTAAAACACATCTTAGAAATGGGCAGTCATTCTCCAGGGTGAGAGAAACTTAGGACAGGATTTTCATCAAGTGAGAAATTATATACGACTTTCAATATGATAAATCATATAAATAATGTATATTCATTGAATACTTTGAAGAAGCATTTCAGAAATACAGAATCTCTTTTTAGAGAGGTTGAAAATACATGAAGACATTAACAAAATATTTTGTGAATATTTGTATTATTCTTATTTAAATTTAGATTAGGATAGATCAGAAGACTTTCTAAAATTCCTTTAGGGGACCAAGAAGGCACTTAAATAATTTAAAAAAATCATCCTTTTAACAGCCTAAATTGCAACATTACAGATGTGAGATATTTGACTTCTAAATTTATTCTATGTGTACTAAAGTAGAAAAAAAACAGTGATTTTTCAATATGAGTCTGAGAATGGATGTAGCTTATATAGATTATTGAACTTACAATTGATTTGCAGGAGTTTTTTACTTTCAATTAAGACACAAGCAATTCAATTTAACCAACTCCAGGGTTAAGCTGGTGAACGCATCAAAATAATATTGACCACCATGGATATGGCTCATTATAATGATTACAATACTTTGACCAGGAAGAGCACATATTATTTGCATTATCTGTTAGGAGTTGACCTTTCCACCATGGGTCAAAACTAAGAATTACACAAGTTTTTTTTTCTTTTTTTAAAATTATTGGCCGGGCGCGGTGGCTCACGCTTGTAATCCCAGCACTTTGGGAGGCCGAGGCGGGCGGATCACGAGGTCAGGAGATCGAGACCACGGTGAAACCCCGTCTCTACTAAAAATACAAAAAAAAAAAAAAAATTAGCCGGGCGTGGTGGCGGGCGCCTGTAGTCCCAGCTACTCGGAGAGGCTGAGGCAGGAGAATGGCGTGAACCCGGGAGGCGGAGCTTGCAGTGAGCCGAGATTGCGCCACTGCACTCCAACCTGGGGGACAGAGCAAGACTCCGTCTCAAAAAAAAAAAAAAAAAAAAAAAAAAAAAAAAAAAATTATTATTATACTTTAAGTTTTAGGATACATGTGCACAACATGCAGGTTTGTTACATGTGTATACATGTGCCATGTTGGTGTGCTGCACCCATTATCTAGTCATTTAGCATTAGGTATATCTCCTAATGCTATCCCTCCCCCCTCCCCCCACCCCACAACAGGCCCCGGTGTGTGATGTTCCCCTTCCTGTGTCCATGTGTTCTCATTGTTCAATTCCCACCTATGACTGAGAACATGTGGTGTTTGGTTTTTTGTCCTTGCGATAGTTTGCTGAGAATGATGGTTTCCAGCTTCATCCATGTCCCTACAAAGGACATGAACTCATCATTTTTATGGCTGCATAGTATTCCATGATGTATATGTGCCACATTTTCTTAATCCAGTCTATTGTTGTTGGACATTTGGGTTGGTTCTAAGTCTTTGCTATTGTGAATAGTGCTGCAATAAGCATACGTGTTCATGTGTCTTTATTGCAGCATGATTTATAGTCCTTTGGGTATATACCCAGTAATGGGATGGCTGGGTCAAATGGTATTTCTAGTTCTAGATCCCTGAGGAATCGCCACACCGACTTCCACAATGGTTGAACTAGTTTACAGTCCCACCAACAGTGTAAAAGTGTTCCTATTTCTCCACATCCTTTCCAGCACCTGTTGTTTCCTGACTTTTTAATGATGGCCATTCTAACTGGTGTGAGATGGTATCTCACTGTGGTTTTGATTTGCATTTTTCTGATGGCCAGTGATGATGAGCATTTTTTCATGTGTTTTTTGTTTTTTATATATATATATTTGAATAATATATCGATGATCAGCATCTTTACTGCTGAAAACTTTACAGTGGTAGGGACAAGTACATATGTTTATGCTGACCTATTATTTATTGGAGATAATACAAAATAAATGATATAATCCATCACAAGAGAAGGTTTGAAAGTTAAATATTATAAGGGCAGAAAAGAGACTAAGGCAGCAGTATGGAATAGGAACAGAGAAGTAGTTAAGCAATCAGAAGTCTTGTCATGTCTTATGTTAGTTCTCAGCTCAAAGTTCACTCAACCAAAATACATTATTGTGTTTTTCCTCACAAGTTGTTGATCTAAGCAACTAAATTCTTCACAAGTGTTAGCTGAATAAATAGGGTCAAGGACTTAAATAAAAGTTTTACAAAAGCAAGCATTTATTAAAAATATCTAGACTCTAGCTGTTTTTTTAAATAAACTGAACTGAGATTTTTTATCAATCTTGTAATCAGACCATGAGCAACAAGAAATTGTAAAATAAACAGCTTTGTAAATGTTTTTTACGGCATATTTATCTCTTTTTTAAAAATAAATATACTTAGGGTTTTCATAAATGTTTGAACTCCACAAACTTTTATAAATTTGATAGAGCAAAAGTGCAGTATTTATAATTGAGAAAATAAAATTCTTTTTACAATTTTAAAAATCCAATACATTGAATTATCAACCAAATATAGAAATTAATTAGATATTTAACATATAATTTTAGTTTTCAAGATGGAAATTTTAACTCTCAATTCAAAACCTATTGTTAGATTGTCTGCCTTTTTTCCAAAAGACATTAAACCATACAAAAAATAAATATTTACATTTCCCTTGAAGGAATGTGCAGTGTTATGACAGAAAAAGTTACATAAATGAAATGCGTATATAACATATATAACTCCATTTCAAAAAAATAAATCATAGGTAGCATATAATCATTTGTGGTTATAACATACACAGGATTAATAATAACCCAATAAATTCTATTTATATGAGAGGCACTATTCTAGGCTCTAAGGACAATAAGATAGAAGAACATTAACATCCCTGTCCTAAATACTTCATAATTCAGACCGTAGATTGTTACAGTGAAGAGACAGTGAGAGAAATGTTAAAGTAAGAAACTAACTCTGATACTATATGATTTTTTGTAATATAAAGATCTGCAAAAGTGAAGTTAATCAACCTTACTGGAGGCATTATTGCAACTTTAAAGAAGATTGTTTGGAGAAAGGGACATGATACTGAATGAAAAGAGTCAGTTATTTAGAAAAGGAAGTAAGTGTGAATAGGGTGTTAATAGAAGAATAAGCCCTTCGTGGGATCATAAATCCTCCTTGATAGACAAAGCACATGTGGAGTGCGGCACAAGGCTCTGGAAGACGTGTGATATGGCTGAGTGTGGGACCCCAAGATAAAACGTCTTTATGTGTCATGCTTAAGAGTTTGGAGCTGTCTGTCATGAAGAGGCATTCAATGTTTTTCATCCAGGAACTTGGTGTGAACTGCAACTATGCTCACAAGTTCTTCCTCTTTCATCAAGATTTAGCATCATCTATTATATTTCCTACTCTTTGTTTCAAGGTTAGCTATGTGAACTCATTTTGGCCAAAACAGTATTAGCAATAGTTTTACAAGCAGAGATTTAAATATGTTTGCACAATAGATATAGCTGTCTGAGTTGTTTTTGTGATTTTGTGACTGACGTCATGAGATAAAGCCCAAGATAGCCTGCCCAATGCCAGACAAGTAAGTGAGGCTATTCTAAATCTTGTAGTTACGAGCTGACCTACCACCTGACAACAGATGAAGAAAAGAATCCAAAATGCTCAACTGAGCATGTGCAGATCAGATAAAGTGCTCAGCCAATCCAAAGAAGTATAACTAAGTCAATGCTCCTTCTAAGCCACCACGTTATGGGGGTGGTTTGATACATAGCAAATACGAACTGATGCTAGAGAATCTACTACAATGTTTTAACATGTAGAATATATAATGAAGGAGTAGAAAATGGAAAATAGATAAAAGATTAGAAGTTACTAAGATTGCATTGTGAAAAGATGGACAAAACTTGAATTTAACTACATTAATGGTGGTACATTGGAGGAAAAAGATTACAAGTATGGTTCAGAGCTCCACTGTCAGGACTGATGATCAATTATATAGCTTTAAAGAAAGGAAAAGATGATTTTAGGATTTCAATATAGCATAAACTGGCCCAGTTATTGCCCATACATTGGCAGACGAAAGGAAACAAAATAATTTTGTTTGAGCTGATGATTTTCCAGATGTTCTTCACTTCAAAAGACCATCCTAACACAAATATAAATTGCCCAATGCAAATAATAATATCTTTTATTCTGATAAGATTAAAACTCTGTGATATTTCATATCTACTTTTAATATTTTATTGAGGAAATATTAACATCTATTTAAAACTTTGTTGTTGTTTTCTGGTATTTAGTTGGCCAAGAAGACACAACTGTACAATATCCTATAAAGTACCCTTGCCATGTACATTGACTAAGTACATAGGGCACATTATTTAATTTAGGCTGAAATAACAGTGAAATGGGCTTTCACTTTTGGCTTAAGTTGATTTCAAAATAAAGAGAGGGATGGGCACATGGCTTATTACTGCAATCCCAGCACTTTGAGAGACAAGTGCGAGGATTGCTCAAGAACAACCCTGGCAACATAATGAGACCTCCCTTTCTACAAAAAAAAAAAAAAAAAGTAGCTAAGCATGGTGGCACACACCTGTAGTCCCAGCTACTTGGGAGGCTGAGGTGGGAGGATCACTTGAGCCTGGGAGGTCAAGTTTGCAGTGAGCTGTGGTTCCATGACTGGACTACAGCCTGGGCAACAGCCTAAAACTGTCTCAAAATAAACAAAAAAAAAAAAAAAAAGAGAAAAGAACACTGGCATATACACAAACACACACACACACAAACATATAAATATATATGTGTAATATTCAATATATATCCATTATTTATGAATATGTATTTAATATTTATATTTCTCCCTATCTTCTACTCCATTGTAGCAGTCAAGAAGGTGTCTGTAACGCAAAGCAAAGGATCATTGAAATGATTATACCTGCTTTGCTCTCCAAGAGCAGATTAATCCACCACATGAATAAAATTAGCCATAGGTTCAATAAAAATAAATTTAACAGTTGCATGCATTCTCTCTCAAATTTTGTATACAAACCGGTTAGCAAAAATGGAAACTAAGCCACTCTGGAGAGAAAAATCAATAACAAATCAGTGTTAAGAGATTAGTAACAGGTGTTAACGTTTCTTAACACCTGTTTGAGACTGGTAATCTGCTACACACATATGACCATATCTAAAAATGAAGTGACTAACATATTCAATTAGAACTGTTGTAAAACTACACAGGCCAATTGCAAAATAAAGTATATAAAAGTGAGGTGATATGTCTCACTGGCTATGCCCTGAAACATACGATTATTTTCTTAAACTTACCAAATAATGAATGAAACAGAGTTTTAATATGCACCGATGAAATCAAAATATATATGAAGAATATTCCATTGTTCTAGATGAATAAAGTTTAGCTAGAAACTAGAGTTGTACCAAGGACTTCTGAAAAACAGATGTACAATGCAAATACCTGAAAGAGTGCAAATCCAAGTGAGTTGAATCAGGTTAACACATTATGGCCCCCTTAACACTTATTTTTGCATATGTAGTGTATGGAACTTAAACATGAAACACACATTGTAATCTCTCACACACACCTAAAATATGGATCATGTGTTATTATATTACGAGAATGTGTTATGGCCATTTAAATGCATGACTAGAAGAGTATTGCATGAACTCTTCTATAGGAAAACTTTGTTTGACTTAAGTGATAAACCAGTAGCCTGGTAGGTAAACATTTTGAAGTGTTTGTCTATACATTGCTCAGCCAATATAGCAGTAGTCAAATACAAATAACAATGAATTTTGTTTTTATTTCTTCACAGATATGAGCAATGCTATATTATTTTATTATTTATATTATATAATGAGCACTTTATGCAAATTGAGATTTATCATTGAAGTGACTTAGAATAGTATATATTCACATATTAAGAGATGGGGAGGTTAAAATAATGTTTTAATATTATATACTTTACTATACTTTAATAAGGTTTAAAAAGTACACTAATTTACTGCCAAGCTCATAAAATTTATGGTTTAAAATGATTTGAAAGCCATTTGTTTTCTCTTCTACATTTCAAACACCCAGAATGTGATACTTATTGAGAAAGGAAGTGATGCCTTTAAAAGCAAAAACCCACGATTTTTCATGCTAAATAAAAATATTGAAACATCTCATTCTTTAACAAATACGATTTTTCTCTACATTATTTCCGTGAACATATTGCTTAAATTTTATGCTTCACTTTGATTTCATTATTAAAAAATTTAAGACTTCTTCTCATTTCCCAAGGGAAGGAAATCTTTTCCAAAAATTCTCTTTGAAGGAATGCCTTGGTTGCAGAGAATTATTGTTACTTCCTTAGCAGGTTATCTAGACACCCAATTTTTTTTGCTTTGAAAATGTATAAATGATCATTTAAAATACCAGCTAATTTTGTACTTTAAAATCAATATAAAATGGTTTGATATATGATATTCATTTAAAGAATCAAAATATTTTGTCTAATTTTCTCCTATTTTTTTGTTAGAATAAAGTAGGATATTTCTGATTAATGTGTTACAGAACTGTGATCACACTCTTTAAGTCCTTTCTGTGTGACAATTGGTTAAGAGCTTTGTTTATGTTCAAAGTTCTGAATACATTCCCAGGCATTTCATGTGGTTGGAAAATGTTTTCTATAAAAAAGAGTAAGAAAAGTAAATTCATCATTTTAAATTTGATTTTTAGTGTGCTCCCATAAGCCTCCATTCTATTTTCAGGATACTATAAAATGCAAGTAATTAAATAGTAATATACTCTGTAATGGAAAACTTTCCATTAGACAATGAAGATCAATCATGAGGCTTGATATAAAAGGAAAAACTTATAATTATGTTTAAATCCATTTGTATTGATATCTACCCTTTCCATACACCCACTACTTATACTGATACTCTAAAAAGTTTTAAAGGACATTAAATAGGGTCAGTTATGCGATGTCCCCTTTACAGTTCATTTATGTTTCATCCATTACAATGGAAATTAAAATTACCTAGTGAATTACATTTTGATTACTGTAATAACATTGTCACTGATGTTAAAATATACACAAGCAAAAGATTCAATAAAAGAAAATATCAACTAATGAGCTATGGATAATTGAATATTAAAACAATGTTACATTTAAAAAATCACAATTCTTTTAAAATGTAACATATTCAGAATATACTATGAGAACCTGGTACGTTATTATTATTTAAATAATCGAGTCTTGAGTACTCCTACTCTGTTTTAGAATACGTTAGTGACTAATCTCGATAGATACAGGGAAATATCTGTATAATAAATTGGTCAAATGTATATCACAAACAAATACACTTTGAGTTAATATTGTAATTTAAACATATTACAGATATGTGATATTGTCTTCCTTAATATTCATTTTAATTAATGAATATCAGAGCTCAATTTATGAGTTTATAACATATAATGCTCCCCTGGGAACACAGTATAACTTGTGATACCATATTTACAGTTTCAGTTTTACATTTTGAATGGAAAGTTATATAATTTTACCTATGAAATTATTCTTAAACATGCCACATAGTATTTTATCACTTTTGGATAACTTACTATTCAAAAATCAATATGTAGAATGATTATAATATTTAATAATTTGAATAATTAAGACTTTCGGTTTTATATTTGTTTCACTGATTGACTTAGAAGTTTGCTGGAATAACGCAGACCACACAATTTTTCTCTGTTTCATTTGCTAGCATCTTCTCTGTAAGGACTGATTATAAGTGTTCCATATATTTTAAGATATAAGAAGTACAATTCTTTCATTTTAAAGGTAATGAAACCGATGCTTAGGAAGTTTAAGTGCTATTAGTATAGATCACAAAGCCCGTTAGTGGTAGAGCTAGAAATACTTTCAAAGTCAACGTATTTTCAGCACTCACACTTTTCAATTCAACATAGACCACTTTAGGAAGGGAAGAATTAAAATGCTAACAAAAAACAAAAACAAATAAATATGATTCACAGACAGGGAAAGACGGTGAATAAGAATTAAAATAGAAGTATTTATGAAAATTTAGTTTCATATTTCTTTTCTGATTTTACATCATGTGTGATCTTCACTAGCCTTATAAGTAAATGAGGTGGTTACCTAAAATATCTGACTTTATAAAGAAATCTATTTAAATACCCACTATCCCTACTTGCCACTGACTCCTTAGCTCAAATTCCTTTGGGAATATGAAATCCTCCTCAGATCAAGGCCCCCCTCTATGCTTTAATTTTCCCACTCAGTTCTAAGCATTTCAATATTCAATTTATGTTTATTTCAATTCTAATTATTGCTAAATAACTCTCAGGCAATTCTGTGGTTCACAAGTGTATACAGCCCAGGAAGAGGTAAGTAAGAAAGCTGAGATCATGCCACTGCGCTCCAGCCTGGGTGACAGAGCAAGACTCTGTCTGAAAAAAAAAAAAAAAAAAAAAAAAAATTCCTTGACAAAATGTGAATTATTTTAGCAGGCACATTTCCTCTTGCCTTTAAGAAAATTCACATGAAATTGACTTTCTGAGGATTTTCAATATAAAAATATCTATTTTAACAACTCATTTTCTCCCTTAAGTCATGTGTTAAACCTATCATGGGTACTATAGAAACAATATATTTCACTATTAAATTTCTTGTCTTGAAGTAAACAAAACTAAATCTAAGCCAATAGTTTTTACGGACATTATAATCAACAAATTAACTTAAATCTGTGTCATGAAAGAACAAAAGTTTTTTAGTAGCTTCCTACCTGCATGCCTGGAAGAATTCTCACCATCCAGTCAGACTTCTAATCCATCCTCTCAAGATCCATCATTCTAAAGCATACTTCTGTTTATGCCAAACTGCCATAGAGAAAATTTGGTGGATCCACATCAATTGCTGCAATAAGAAATAGTTCTTTAATATGGGATTTGAGGTTGTCTACGTGGTCACTGTAATGTGCTTCAGGTTTTTCGCTAATAAACATTGTTAGAATTTCACAATGTGTCATCAAGCTGCCATGAGTAATGGCACTGGTAATACGTACAATAATTTTGGGTTATGTTCAGATAAACCTTTTCATACACACACATACACACACATAAACACACAGATGTGTACATGTTAAATAAATTTAATATATTTATACAATTTATGTAATTAGAAAATAGTTGATTAAAGAAAACTATTAATTAAATTTTGATACAGTTGTTATGTAAACATGGTTGCTTATTTAACGTGTTACACAGTTATCTGACTGTATGTGGGAAACACTAATCTTTAAGAACTTATCACCCCTAGAAACATATTTACTTTTTTTCATCTGTATATTCTCTATGCTTTCTCAGTTCTAAAACTTTAGTTATCTCTTTACCTGTAAACTTAGCCTCAATTATCAATATTCTGCTAAAGGTTATCTTCCTAATAGTTTCATTTATATTTTTTAATTTTTTTATAATTTAAATTTATTTTTTTTTTTGAGATGGAGATTTTGCTCTTTCGCCCAGGCTAGAGTGCTGTGGGGTGATCTCGGCTCAACACAAGCTTCCCCTGCCAGGTTTCTGCAATCCTCATGCCTCAGCTTCCCAAGCATCTGGGATTGCAAGCGTGTACCAACATGCCCAGATAATTTTGTATTTTCAGTAGAGAGGGTGTTTCACCCTGTTTGCCAGGCTGGTCTGAAACTCCTGGACTCAAGTGACCTGCCCACCTCGGCCTCCCAAAAATGCTCGGATTAAAGGCTTGAGACACGGTACCTGACCCTAATCATTTCATTTTTAAGTCGTAAAATGTGATTATTGATTATGCAATTAAACCCAAAAATATTGACTATAAGTCCAACAAAATCATAGCCTCCCTAAAGTACAAAATCTACCCCTTTCATTTGTCTGAATATATTAGAATCCCCAAAAAGGAACTGCAATAAATTATTATTTACTCTCATCAAATATAATCAATACAGCAAAACTGAACGAAAGCCTACTTCAGTTTCTAAGTGTATGGTTACCAAGCCTAGATGACTTCACTGGTAAAGTTTACCAAAGATTTAAAGAGAAAATAACACCAATTTAATACAAACTGTTTAAAAAAATAGCGAAGTATAAATACTTCCAAGCCATTTGATGAAAACAGTGTTACATGACCAAACAAGAAATAAGAAAACTACAGTCAAATATTCGTCCCAAACATAGATGCAGTAATGCAATACATTTTAACAAATGTAGCAAATATAATTCAATAATATATTAAAAGGCAATATAAGATGATGAAATGGATTTTATAACAGGGCTGCTAGATTGCTTTAATATTCAAAAGTAAAACTATAATTTATTTTATGTGCAGAAGAAAGGAAACAAAAACATAATAATCCCTCCCAATAGATACAGAAAATTACATATGGCTAAATTCAGCATTATTTGTGCTAAAAGCTCTCATGAAGCTGGGATTAGAAAGGAAATTCCTTAATCTGATGCAGAGGATGATTAAAAAAAGTACCAATAACTTCTTTACAGGTGAAGAACTAATTTTGTTTTTCTCTATGATTTTGCAGAAGACAAGGATTTCTGCCATCATCTCTTCTAATCAACAATGGAAAACCTAAACAATTTACTAAATGGGAAAATGAACACAAGACATGCACACTGGAAAAGAAAACGAAAAGCTGTCTTTATTCTCAGACAACTTGATTGTGTACACAGAAAATCCGAATAATCCCACTATAAAGATGTTTAATAAAGTCAGAGAATACAAGATATCTATAAAAAATAAGTCAATCACAGCTAAAATGTATGTGAAAATGCAAAAAAAAGAGTGTTCAAAACAAATTTGAAAAATAACAAATTTAAAGAATTTATATTGTCTGATTTCAAGATTTACTTTAAGGGTATGGCCTTATAGTTTTTATTATTGAGTAATAAATATAAACATAAATATATTAAAAGTAAGAGAAATGAAGAATTGAAAAAAGATAGTATTAATTTAGCAAAGAATGTTGTAATAATAGATTCTACATTGGACCTCAAGACTCTTGGTCCCTTGTATATACACCTTTGTATAATTCTCTATCCTTGACTGTGGATAGGACTATTTATTTATTTAGAGATGAGGTCCCACTCTGACACCCAAGCTGGTGTGCAGTGGCACAATCATCACACACTGCAGTCTTGAACTCAAATTCCTGAGCTCCAGATCCTCCCACCTCAGCATCCTGAACAGCTGGTACTACAGGCAAGCCGACCACTCCTGGTTAGAGGCTTTTATTATGGAAAACAAAACCACTTCTGTGATTAATTTACTTTTATAGCAAAGGTGAAGAAATCTCACTGATGTAGATATAATTCAGTAGATGTAATTCAATAATATGTTAAAAGGCAATATAACATGATGAAATGGATTTTATAACAGGACTGCTAGGTTACTTTAACATTCAAAAGTAAAACTATATTATATGTGCAGAAGAAAGGAAACAAAAACACATAATATTCCCAATAGATGCGGAAAAATTACTAAATGAATTTACTTTGAAGTTAGGAAAAGGAATTATCTTGAGGAGAGTAAGCAACACAGGTGAGCCTTTGAAAGAGACTGGATCATTCCTGGAGGAAGAGACCTAAATTGGAACGCCTGTAGCAAGGACCCTAGAGACAAACCAAGAGCAGTGCTCAGCTGTCAGCCAGAAAAAAAGTGGGGACTTTAGTTCCACAACTCTAAGGCACTCAATTCTGCCAACACCCTGAGTGACAATGGAAGAAGATTTTTTCTTCAGTGGAGTCTCTGGTGAGGATGTGGCCAGCTCATACCTTGAGTTTAGTCTTATGACACCCTCAGCACAAGCCAAAGCTAAACCATGCCGGACTTCTGGCCCACAGAAACTGAGATAATAAATATGTGTTGTTTTAAGCCACTGAGTTTGTGGTAATTTGTTACACCACAATCAAAAGCTAATGTAAAAATGAATAAAATAAATATACAAACCCATAGTAGGCATCATTCATAATAGAGAGGTATAAGAAACATTTCTTTTAAAGTCTAAAACAGAGGCATAACTTTTTCCCAACACTTTGCTGGAGCTCCTACCCAGTACAGTGAGTCAAGAAAAAGAAAAATCAATAAAACTAAGACTTTAAAAATAATAATTTTGTCTTTTCTTTTTTGCAATTGTGTACATGAAAACCGAAGAAATTCTGTAAATGTGCAACACTACTACAAAGTTCAGCAGAGTAGCTTGATTTATACAAGCAAGAGGCAGTTGTAAAAGTAGAACATGTTAAAACATAATGTTTAAAATCACAGCCAAGTCATATAGTTTGCCTAGTGATGTATCTTTGTTACCTTTATGTAGAAAAAAAGATAGTAGTTTATTAAAAGGCATTAAAGAAGATCCATCAAAGTGAAAATATACATAATACCTGTGGATAAGATGGCACAGTATCATATAAATGTCCATTCTTTCCAAATCAGTCCAAAACTTCATTGTAATTCTGGACAGATACTAATAGTCTTTTTTTATGGAACTTGACAAAATATGTCTATGTGAAAAAGCACGAGGGCAAATATATCCAAGAAAATTGTGAAGAAGAAAAAGTGTGCGTACTAACTTATCAGATTTCAAAACATCTTATGAGTATTATGAAAAATAACACAATCTAGTATCGAAACAGATGTAATAAATGGGCTAACAGAATGAAATGGGGAACTTAGAAATTAACATGCTTTTATGGAAACTTGGTATATTACAAACATGTCATTGCAGATAAATGGGCATGAGTAGACAGTTTAATAATTGAAGCAAGTGATTATCCACATGGAAAATAAACTTCCTTCTCCTCCACACACCAGGATTAATTGTTTGTATTTACGATCTAAATGCAAAAAAAAGAGTTTTTCAAATACTTAAAATATATAGGCGAATATATTTATGACTTTTGGGGAAGGAAGGACTTTTTAAAGCATGGCATAAAACATATCATTAAGAAAACTATAAATTAAAAAACGAAACACAGCTTCTGTGAGTCAAAAGACATGGTAATAGTTACAGACTAATAGACGAAAATTGAAATACATGCAATTCCCAAATGATTAATAGCCTCAATAAAATGATAAGAACAAAACCCTCCACACAATACAATTAAAATATACAAGCAAAAATTAATGTAAAAGGAATTGTCCATGGTGGGGAAAATATAAATTGAAAACTGCTTCTTCAGTATATCATGGCTTCCTCATCAACAATATCTTCCACAGAACTGGTATAATGTGGAAACTTTTACCACGAATTAGGAAGAACTACAAAGAACAGTTTGCACAGCTGAATTTGATGTAAACTCTATCATTGCACACCAATGGTTGTGCAAGGAATTTTACCTTGTAAGCAAAACTATTGCTGGTAGTGCCAGAGAAAAAGAGAATTTCCTATCCTTTTGGCCTTGAATCCCTTGCTCTAGTCTGTAATTATGGCCGTCTAGACAGGTGTGATGTGATGTGTCATTGTCGTTTTGCTTTGCATCTATCTGATGATTACTAACATTGAACATTTCTTATATACCTCTTGGTTATTTGTGTGTCTTCCTTGGAAAATATTCAGATCCTTTGACGGTTTTTTTCACTGAGTTATTAATTTGGGTTGGTGGGGTTACTATTGTGTTTTAGGAGTTGCTTACATGTTTTGAAGATTAACCTCTTATCAGCTATCTGGTTTGCAAATACTTTCGCCCATTCCATAGGCTGTGTTTTCACTACTCATTGTTTTCATTGCTGTGCAGAAATTTTTAAATTTGAAGTAGTTTTGTTTGTTTATTTTTGGTTTTGTTGACTGTGCTCTTGGTGTTGTATCCAATAACCATTGCAAAAAAAAAGTCATAAATCTTTCCCCATTTTTTTTATATTTCAGATCTTATGTTTAAGCCTTTAATTCATATTGGGTTTACTTGTAGTATGATATGAGTGTCCAATTTTATCCTTTTGCATGTGGATATCTTGCTTTCCAACATCTTTTGTTGAAGAGACAATCTTTTTTCTATTGTGTATTCTTGGCATGTATTTCAAAGATCAGTTGGCCATATATGCATGGATTTATTTCTGGGCCCTCTGTTCTATTTGTCTGTATATCTGTCTTTATTAGTACCAAACTGTTTTGATTGCTTAGAATTGTGGTATATTTTGAAATCAGGAAATATGATGCCTCTAGCTTTGTTCTTTGTCAAGATTGATTTACTTATTTGCAGTCTTTTGTGGTTTTATGTGAGTGTTGTAATTGCTTTTTCAAATTCTCTAAAAAATGTCATTGGGTCTCTAATAGGGGTTGCATTGAATATTTAGATTGCTTTGGGTAGTATTCACGCTTTAACGATATTGTCTTCCAAATTGGTGAATATGAGATATCTTTCCATTTGTTTGTGCCTTGTTTTATTTGTTTCATTGGAGTTTTGTAGTTTTTAGTAAGCAAGTCTTTAACCTCCTAAATAGAGTTTATTCCTAAATATTTCATTCTTTTTGTGATAGTGTAAATTGGATAGTTTTCTTAATTTATTTTTCAAATAATTCATTGTTAGTGTAAGAAAACAGATTTTTTAAAGTTTTAAGATTCTATTTATTAAACCCAATATATCAAGAGATTTTATTTATTTAGCCCAATATATCAACTATACTACTATTTCAGCAGGTAGTCAGTACAAAATAACTACTAATGATATGTTTTACATTCCTCTTCTCTATTAACTTTAAAATAAATGTTATTGTATATATTTAAGGTATGCAACATCATGTTTGATATACATATAGACAGTTATTATATTGAAGCAAATTACCATGCTTATCATCTCATGTAGTTACCCATTTTTGTTTGTTAAGAAATACTCATTTATAAAAAAATACCGAATACAATACAATTAACTATAGTCCTCAGGTTGTATATTAAATCTAATATATTTTGACATGTTGATTCTACTTTCTAATTTATATATTTAAAAGTACTATATATATATATACACACTAGACGTGTTCATTCTACTTTCTGCTACTTTGTCTTCTTCAGATTACATCTTCCCATGTCTTTCCCAACACTACTTCTGGTAACCACTGTTTTAGTCTCTATATTTTTATATTCGAATTTTTTATTTTTGACATTCCACAAACTAGTGAAGTCATGCAATGCTTTTCTTTCTGGCTTATTTCACTTAGCATAATATTATTTAGATTTATCCACATGCTAAATGACAGGATCTCCACTTTTTAAATGCTGAATAATACTCATATATGTATAGATATCACAGTTTCTTTATCCATTTATCGGTCAATAGACACTTTGTTTCCATATGTTAGCTATTGAGAATAATGCTGAAATAAATACAGGAGTACTGATATCTTTATAAGGTGATTATTTAATTTCCCTTTGGTATAGACCCGACAGAGGGATTGCTGATCCATATTGTAGTTATATTTTAAATTTCTTTAGGAACCTCCATGCTGTTTTACACAATGGCTGTACCAATCTACATTCTCACCAACAGTGTACAAGTATTCTCTTATCTCTTATCTTTTTCACAGTAGCTATCCTAACAGGCATGAGGTAATTATTTCATAATAGTTTTGACATGAATTTTCCTGATAATTAGTGATGTTGAGCATATTTTCATATATCTGTTGGCCATTTTTATGTCTTCTATGCATAAATGCTTATCAATTCCTGTGCACCTTTTTAGATTGGGTTATGTTTTTATGCTTTTGAGTTGTATGAGTCATTTCTAAATTTTTAATATTAAGCCCTTATCAGATATATGATTTACAGATAATTTTATAAATCCGTAGGTTTCCTTTTCTCCTAGAAAAGAAGATTGACCTAAACAATGCTTTACAAATATCGTGCAAAAAGCTTAGGTTACAAAAATAAAAATAAATAAATGGGTCTACATCAAACTAAAAACTTCTGTACAGCAGATGCAATGGGTTTTCATATGTTGATTTTGTATTCTGTGTCTTTACTAATTTTACTATATCTAATAGGTTTTCAAAGAAAAAATTTAACTATGTGATATTGTTACTCCTCAGAATATCTATATACATCATATAATCTGTTATAATTAGGGTTAAAATATTAAAAAACCAATGTCCCAGATAGCTTGATCATTGTTTATGTCTTAATAAAAGGGTCATTGTTTTCTACAGAAAAAATATTTTACCTCTCTAAATTATTAAAATTACTGAATAGCATTATTGGAAATAATATTAAAAATTATCAGACTCACATTCTAAAAATAATCATTTGAAATATAACTAAAAAAACAACTTCTACGTGTGTGTGTGTGTGTTTAAGAGCTTACAATTCTTCAAATCAATCCATTCTGCGTTTCAAATTCTATGTTGAACTCAAATTTACCTCATTTTCCAATCACCTACCCATCTTAGATCTTCTTCCCTATTTACTGCAAGTAGATACAAAAACTTACTATTAATACTATCTCTATTCTCTATTTTCTATTTTGTTACTTATATTTGTGCTTCTCCTAGGAAACAGAAGCATATGAATTGGTGATGAGCTAGATTTATAATCAACAAAATCTTAAAGGTCATCCCACAATCATATCAACTGAAAAATAACATGAAAAGTCCAAGTGATAAATAAAAACTTTCATTAAAAAATAAAGGTCAAAGCTCTTTGAAAGTAAGCTCCAATAGGTATTTTTATTTTCTCGTCATGTGAACAGGGTTTATGACAGTAGAGAATGTTTAATAAAGAGTATGATAATGAGCAGGATTGAAATGTCAAATAATCTCTTGTAAAAATGAGCATAGTTTTTCAGAAAACATTAATGTTTTAATGTGATCTCAGAAAGCTAATATTTAGCATATTCTTTACCTAGGATATATCTAAATATGATAATCTTTAAACTGGATGATATTTTATATAATAATTATTTTGGCTCATTACAAAAGCTAAACATGCACATTGAAGAAAAGTTATAAAATAAGTACAAATAAAAAGAAAATAAAAATGCTGCAAGATAGCAAATGGTAACGGTTTTACAATATGAGTGAATGTCTTAATAAAGAGGCTTTGGAGTAATCCATTTCCAGGGCCTACCTTGTTTCTTCCCAAAAGCTGCTTTGAAATACAAGTTGCTTTCTTGTGATAATTGCCTCTAAAGCAGTTAAAGACTGACGGAGTGTATACACACACACTCACTCAACATCTGTACACACATACATTAACCTTTTGCTGATACAGCTTAGTTGCAATAAAACAGTTTGAATGTAGGAATCAAAGCTATGTTTTGTATATTATTGCCTATGTTTTAAAAGTTATTGTTACCTAGAGAGACTGTAATGTTATACTTATAGGTGCTATTTTGACCCAGTTTTGACTTTATGGCTAAAAACTCTTAATTCTTCCCTTACCAGGATTGAACACTCCTGAATTACAACATATATACCAAGCTGCCAGAAGTCCCAGATGCCAAACTTCTAGAAACAGGTGCTTCTTCCTTAAGCTTGTGGAATTATTCAAAATACCCAATCCACAGGAAGCCAGTTTGCCATATAGAAGCTACCCCCTACAGCTCCACTTTTTTTTTATCTTTTCCTTGGAGCAATACCCTATGAGGTCCTGTGTGGAAGCCTTTTATTCTCCAGACCTGTGAGTAATAAGTCATTTGTCTTTTATTTATGCTGCGGCCATTGAGTTATGTCCTGCCACCATCAGAACCCCCTTCCCAAACCAAAAAAAAAAAAAAAAAAAAAAAAGAGAAAAAAACATAGAAACAGAGATACAGGCTGTGATGCTATATTTATATGTACCTTACCCATCATCCTGTATAAGATTAAGGTGTGCACCCCCTAATGCCAAATGCCTGGATATTATGGAACAGGTCAGAGCACATTGAGCTGATCCATTTAGTTTATTTTCTCTGTGTTGGGGAAAGTGTGAGAATGGCATGAGGACACAGTGCTTTTCCCTTTTATCTGAATTAGCCATTACTTTCAATGGCAAAAGCCATAATTATTTTGGCACCAACCTAATACGAGGTCTGCTAGATGTCTTAATGGACATGCCTGTCCTTCGTTTAACCAGAGTGATCATTATCATTCTAATGATACTCATGTTGCTTCAATAGCACCAGTGCCTAATCCACTCATCTCAGCAGTAGGTGACCACCAGAATCTGCTTGGTATAGAAAGAATTAATATCTTGACTCATGTTTGGCAGATGACTCACCCCAAGGCTTCCCCACTTTTTCTCAGTGTACTTAAGGCAACATTAAAGACTACAGCTGCTTTTTCAAACTCAGTCAGTCTGTGATTCTATGTAAATGTTTGTTCACTCATCAAGGAAAGAAACACAAAAACTATCCATCATTTTAGACTTTTGTATTCAACCACAAAAATTATCTTTAACTAGACATGTAATAATTATATTCTTCATTCATTCATTTCATTCTAGTGTATAGTTTAATGCATAGTGATAAATTAGGATTTTATTACTATAGGATATTCAATGTTGTATTCCCAATGATAGGTGCAGCAAACCATCATGGCACATGTATACCTGTGTAACAAACCTGCATGTTCTGCACATGTATCCCAGAACTTAAAGTAAAATTTGAAATAATTAATTAAAAAATTATGTCAACTTTTTTCATGTATATAGGTATTCTTCAAAAGCACATTTTCCAAGACTACCTAACATTCAATCATTCACTTAACAAATCCTATATTGATTATTGACTAGTGGGTTATACTTAAATTTTCGTAAATTTTTCTTCCATAGTAATACAATAAAATCATTACACTTAATTTGTCCCTAAAATTTTTCTTTCAGATTTTATTTCTAGAAGTAGATATCCTACAATAAGGAATATATTTTATAGTTTCTAGAACACTGTTTTTTAATTAGATCCTACAAATATATACTCCCTTTACTGGACTATAATTATACTATCTTAAAGGTCCATTTTCAGTGCTAACATTATTTTATTCTGAAATAAATGCTTGTAGAACTTAACAATGATAACTCTTTTTAAAATAACAGGATGACTAGTGATGCTTAGTATTAAAAAGAGAGAAAAAGTTAATAAGTAAGTACTAAAGGCCATGTTACCATGTATCTATAGGTGAAAAAATAAGCAATTTTTTATGAATAAGACACAGCATTTATAGTCAGACAAAAGTCAAAAAAAATACATCTCTATTACTCAGAGCTGTATACATTAAAAGATTTAACTAACTTTCTGCACCTCAAGCTCTCATTTGTACAACTGACTATTCTAATCAATGTCGTGAAATAATTATTAAGATTAAATGAGAACAATTAGTGGCCCACAGTAAGCTCTACCACACATGGCCACTGTGAATTATTCAAAAGCAATACAGAAAGCAGTTTATAAAATGTATCAACTTCTCTTGTGCTAAAAAAAATCAACCATAATTGATTTTTAAATGTTTCACTGGGTTATAGAATAATAAAGCCGTATATTTCTAACCTGGTGAGTCTTTTTTCTTTTCTTTTTAAATCCAGCATGGAGGAGAAAGGGATAGAGCTACAAATGCTTTAAACATTATGACAGAAACCTTGCTGTCTTTTTCTTCATAACTCTCAGTAACTATGTTCAAAATCATTTGGAAAGTCAATGCGTTTGGGACAGATGAATAGACTTTGATTCACAGAATAGTCACTCAATCTGAATAATTATCCTGTGAAGGAGAATTGCATGTAGTTTAGGCACCATTTAAAAATCAATGTTGTGTATAGATTTCAGGTGTCCTAATTTTTATCTCACTTGTCCCTGCTAATATCTGTTCAATTGTTTCTCACAAGTGTAATTTTATCATGCTAAAATCTTGCTAAAATTTATACTGGAAATGGAAATAAAAAAGATAACCTTTACTATCCAGTAAGAAGAAACCATAATTTATTTTGGAGGTTGTGAGAAGATTTGTTTTTTCTACTATGAACAAGGAATATCTTTATTAAACAAGAATTTATTGTGGTTCTACTGTGTGGATACATTGTGAGTAGAGTTGTGAAGAATAATATAAGTTCCCCCACTTAAATTTGTCTATATTCTCTCTTAAGAAACATAGATATGAAAAATAAAAATAGAAGAGTAAAATAATAATTTCAAATTTTGATAAATGACATGAAGGAAGCAAACAGTAATATGATAGAAAATAACTCATGGGTTGCTCCAAATTATGTTCTCTTGAGTTGTACATTTTGGGTAAGCCTTGAAAGTAGAGAAACAGTTCATTGAAGGAAACAAGGAAGCGCAAAAGCTCATGAAATAGGAATAAATTTGTTTTGATCTAAGAAGAGAAATCAGATTAGTGTAGCTAAATAATAGTGAGCAAGAGGGCAATAATAAAATGTAAAATTTGGAACAAACCAGATTGACATCATGCAGGAATGTGCTGGCAAAGTAAAAGTTTTTATTTTATTCTGGCTTCAAAGAAAAGTCATAGAATGCCTTCAGTCAGGAGACTGATATAATCTGATTTACAGTTTTAACAAACTACTCTCTCTACTCTGTAGTAGATGTCCACAAGGTCAGCAGGGATTGAAGCTGACTATGAGAGACAATAATTGGATTGAGTAGGGTGATGTCCATAATGATGGGGAGAAGTGGAGTTTTAAGATGTCTTATACAATTCCAGCCAGAAAAACTTTTGAGAAATGAATATCAGTAACAAGATTCACCCAGTACTTGTCATCAGTTATGATAGGTTTTTTAAAAATAGGAAAATTTATATGTACCAATTGGTAAATAATCAGTCTTTAGTTTCCCAAGTACCTCCCCTGATCACGTTGAGTTTTCTCCCAAGAACACTCCAGATATCTCAACACATCATCAATGCAGTATTAATGTCTTGATCATCAGAAACGTCGGCATAGTTTCTTATTATTGGGTGTCCCTGCTATTCTTACTAAATATCTCTGGATATAAGAGAGAAAATAAAAGGGGAACTCAAGTGTAATTCACAAATGTTACCTTAAATATTGGGTGCATGAAGGCACTGTCTAGTGGAAAGGGAAAAGTTAGAAGTATCCTTTTGGGAAATTCAAATTTGGACATGTAGATATTGAGAAACATCTTAGCCAACATGATGAAGATGTCAAGAAGTGAGTTTTGTATGGCTATTGAAGCTTATGGAAGAAGTTAGGGCTACATATATGATACACAGACCAGAAAACATTTTACTCTCATATTCATATCTGCTTCTGTTTTATGTATTTTGAACCCTAAAGGAAAATGTACACATTGGTGATCAAATTGCATTTTAGTATAAATAAAAAAGGTAAGATTCATCTATATTTAAGAGAATATTTACTATCAATGAGTTTGCTGTGAATACTTATATACAAATACAAATTTAAGATGCCTCTCAAGCTAAGAATGGTACACAAGATGGCAGATGATGCTGGTTATGGGGTGGAGGTGATCATTGGGATGACTCATATTTATACTCTCCTCTTTCCCTTTCCACCTTGCTAAGTTCTGTGTTTTCACACATTCTACCTACAGATCATCAACTAGTAAGGTGTAAAGAAGAATTTGAGTTTTCTAGAACAAAATAAGGCAGATCATTGTCTACACAAGGGAACAGATAGATGAAAGAGAAAAGATGAGATATTAATATATCCCCCTAACCTCAAAGTGGAATATTTAAGGACAGTTGAGTACCTATAACCCTTCTTTTGAGAGCATTTATATCTAATTAGGAACACTTATTAAAATACAAGTTTTTAAAAAAGTCTAGTTCAAGATTCTGATACCTCCTTTTAAAATTCATTTTGTACAATTTTACTAAACCATCAGTCTATTTTATATTCAATTGATTAGGCATAAAAATTACGTTAAGAACACTGTAGCTTGTATTCCCTTGTTCCCTTGATACATGAAATCTAATAATATTAACTTGTTCAGAGTACATTATCAAAAATTTCATATTACCCTTTTATAAATCATAAGTTAGGGTGCAGTCAAACAAGAGACAGAATTTTATGCTGGCCATCTTTGCACTGATAAGCAACTCATAAGAGAGAGAATTATCAAAAGGGGTGACTGAGAGACTCAACACACAAATTAAAAATGACAGATGATGTACAACAATAGAACTCTGACCCACTACCTCTGTAGCCATTGACTGAAATGATGAGGAATTTATTAACAACTGCCAGTTTCTTTTTTGTATTACACCGGTATCCAAATTAAGGCCAACCAGAAAAAGCCAAATAGGATTACCAAATTAATTAAATAAGATCCACACTTCTAGTTAGTCCACCCCTGACTTCCCCATGCCAATAACCTCTAATCAGAGTATACCTAAAACCATCCCTTTTTAAAAATTCTCCTGTCCCTGTGATATGGTTTGGCTGTGTCCCCACCAAATTCTCATCTTGAATTCTCATGTGTTATAAGAGGAACCTGGTGGGAGGTAACTGAATCATGGGGGTAGGTCTTTCCCTTGCTGTTCTCATGATAGTGAATAATTCTCATGAGAGCTGATGGTTTTAAAGGGGAAGTTTTCCTGCAGATGCTCTATTTTTGCTTGTTGCCATCCATGTAAGATGTGACTTGCTTCCCCTTGCCTTCCACCATGATTGTGAGTCCTCTCCAGCCACAAAGAATTGTGAGTTTATTAAACCTCTTTTTCTTCCCAGTCTCAAGTATGTCTTTATCAGCAGCATGAAAATGGACTAATATAGTAAATCGGTACTGGGACTGGGGTGCTGCTGTAGATAACCAAAAATAGGGAATTGACTTCGGATCTGGGTAACAGGTAGGGGTTGGAACAGTTTGGAAAACTCAGAAGACAGGAAAATCTGAAAGGTTTGGGACTCCCTAGAGACTTGTTGACTAGCTTTGACCAAAATGCTGATGATGATATGGACAATGAAATTCAGGCTGAGGTGGTCTCAGATGGAGATGAGGAATTCATTGGGAACTGGAGCAAAGGTGACTCTTGTTATGTTTTAGGAAAGAGACTGGTGACATTTTGCCCTGCCCTAGGATTTTGTGGAACTTTGAACTTGAGAGAAATGATTTAGGGTATCTGGTGGAAAGCATTTCTAAGCAGCAAAGCATTCAACAGGTGACTTGAGTACTATTAAAGGTATTCACCTTTAAAAGAGAAACAGAGTACCAAAGTTCAGAAAATCTGCTGCCTAACAATGGAATAGAAAAGAAAAATACCATTTTATGAGGAGAAATTCAAGCCGGATGCAGAAATTTGCCTAAGTAACATGGAGGCTAATGTTGGTTAATTACCAAGACGATGGCGAAAATATCTCCAGGGCATTTGAGAGACTTTCGCAGCAGGCCTTCCCATCACAGGCCCAGAGGCCTAGGAGGGAAAAAATGGTGTTATATGCTGGGCTCAGGGTCCCTCTGCTGTGTGCAGTCTAGAGACTTGGTTTCCTGCATCCCAGCCACTCTAGCCATTACTAAAAGGGGCCAAGGTATAGCTTAGGCAGTGGCTTTAGAGGGTGCAAGCCTCAAGCCTTGGCAGCTTCTATGTGGTGTTGAAACTTTGGGTGCATAAAAGTCAAGAATTGGGGTTTGGGAACCTCTGCCTAGATTTCAGAGGATGTATGGAAATACCTAGATGTCCAGGCAGAAGTTTGCTGCAGGGACAGGTGCTCTTGGAGGACCTCCACTAGGACAGTGCAAGGGAAATGTGGAGTAGGCACCCACACACAGAGTCCCTGCTGGGGCACTGCCTAGTGGAGCTGTCAGAAGAGGGCCACCATTTTACAGAGCCCAGGATAGTAGATCTGCTGATATCTTGCACCGTGTACCTGGAAAAGCTGCAGATATTCAATGCCAGCCCATGAAAACAGCTGGGAGGGAGGCTGTACCCTGCAATGTCACAGGGGCAGAGCTGCTTAGGACCATGAAAACCCACCTCTGTATCAGCATGACCTGGATGTGAGACATGGAGTCGAAGGAGATCATTCGGGAACTTTAAGATTTGACTGCCCTGCTAGATTTCAGACTGGGGCCTGTAACTCCTTTGTTTTGGTCAATTTCTCCCATTTAAAATGACTGTATTTACCCAATGTCTGTACCTCCATTGTACCTAGGAAGTAAGTAACTTGCTTCTGATTTTACAGGCTCATAGGCAGAAGGGACTTGCCTTGTCTCAGATGAGCTTTGGACTGTGAACTTTTGAGTTAAGGCTGAAATGAGTTAAGACTTTGGGGGACTGTTGGGAAGGCATGATTGGTTTTGAAATGTGAGGACATGAGATTTGAGAGGGGCAAGGGGCAGAATGATATAATTTGGCTGTGTTTCCACCAAATCTCATCTTGAATTCCCACATGTTGTGGGAGGGACCTGGCAGAAGGTAATTGAATTATAGGAGCGGGTCTTTCTCATGCTGTTCTCCTGGCAGTGAATAAGTCTCATGAGACTTGACGTTTTTTTCAGATGGAGTTTCCCTGCACAAGCTCTTTTTGCCTGCTGCCATCCATGTATGACGTGACTTGTTCCTCCTTGCCTTCTGCCATGATTGTGAGGTCTCCTTGGCCATGTGGAACTGTGAGTCCAATAAACCTTTTTTTCTGGCCAATCTTGGGTATGTCTTTATCAGCAGCATAAAAACGAACTAATACACCCCCTGCTTGATTTTTAATCTCTTTCCTAATTCAAGGGACAGTGGCTGTAGCCAACTCTCTTGCAATAGCAAACTCTGAAAAAACAATTTCTATTTGTCCTAATTTGAGTCTTCTTTTTTATTTTCATAATTCATACACACACAAATGTTGTTGACATAGCCCCATTTATATCCAGTGTTATTTGGAGGGCTTAAAAAATATAGCTTTGAAGTATACATTCTGTGAAAATACAAATAAAATCTATTATTTAATATTTGTGTTCTCATTGTCACCATAATTTTTGTTTAGTTTGGTTTGTTTTGTTTGTTGTTGTTTCCCTTCATTTTAATAGTAATATTTATTGTCTAAAACAAAAAAAAATCCTGGCAATAAAAGACATGATCATTGTACAACATTTGAAAGCACATTTAAGAATAATGAGTAAAGTAAATATTACTTAAAATTTTACTGAACACAGGTCAATGCTAGTTATTTTTATGTATTTTTACAGACATTTCTTGCAATGCAAAATGAGATCATATAAATATATTATTTTTATCTTGCTGTTTTTAGTTACTCAAATTATATTAGTAACGTGTCATTTTATTACTCATACTATTAAATGTGGATTTTCAAGTATTTTATAGCATTTTATTATCTTGATGCATCACACCAATTTTTTTAAATGGGATATCATGGTGCCTGAGTTCTGCTTTGTTAACATCACTGGCAGGAATGTACAAGATGCTTACATCACAAAGCAGAAAAGAAAAAAGTTACAGCTGAAAATTATCTAAAGTAAGTGCTCTAAGGAAAGGGAGGTAGAGGGCCTTATTTAGGAGAAGAACAGTAAAGTTAAGTCATGCTCACAGAAATATTAGGCTGCCTTGGTCAAATGTCATGGGGCATCTTATATTCTCACATTGTTAACACACATTTTAAGTGTAATTTGATCACTTCGAACTTGACCCAAGGCCATTTATGCATGCCGTATTGCTTCTTTAAAGTGCATTCTTTGTAAAGGTGGCTTTAATGCCTATATATTCATACTTTTTTTTTCTGTTTCGTGGATCTTCATGTTGTTTCCCAGAAACTAGGTGTCAAGCAGAGTTTCCTACATGCTTGACGGTGGTGACTATTTCCCACTGAAACTTAAATGGGTCATAATACACCAGAATTTCTTGTGACCATTTTTCAAGTTATATAATTTAATTGTACCTAAATGTAAGTAACGTTTGTTTGACTTCCCTAAGGAAAATGCAAACACATGCATGATTTTCACAGTTTTGAAATCTACTGAAGATGGGTAGAATTTATTCCTAATTTTTAAATTAATAATTCAATGATGTGTAACTGATGGTTTTCTAATGTCTATGAAAAGCATTGATAACCAACAAACAAAAAATAGCCATATAGAAAAATATGTGTAAACTCTGCACTACAGTATAATACACTACCTTGTCTGTTTCAACTATTGATTCCCCAAGAAATGACTAGAATAACCAATTGATCAAGCAAAACTGGGTTTCTTGCTGCCAGCAATAAAGATGAGCATCAACTAAACGGAGTGTTTCAGTGACTCAGAAAGGGAACGTCAACATATATTACAGAGTTTGGGGTTCTGTGTAAGAGTGGTTTTAGTCAAGTGTTCTAATTTGGGGATCTGATTATGGTTGGCCAAAATTCCCTAGTAAGAGTCTATGATGAGTGGACACAGTGTTGAGAGAAGCTTAAAGTGAATCTTGATATGTAAACTGGTTTTGATCAGTAAAAGGTTTGCCCAGTTGAAAGATCTGTTATTATGAGAAGTATGCTGTTTGTCCACACCATCAATCTGTTGTCATTAGCATGTGGCTATTTGAACAGTTAGATAAATTGATTTTTAAGAAGTTTCCAACACAAACAATGAAGTTATTTACTGGTTTACAGTTTATTCTTCCTGAGCAACAATTCCTGGGAAAATATACTATAATCGTGTTTATAGAGACACCCTAAATTAACAGCACAATCAAAATGTTAAGGGTATATTCCTAGGTGAATTAGTCTCATTAAAGATATCTACAAATATGAAGTCTTAAATAATTTCTAGTAGCTATTAATTGTGTAAATCTAAGTATTCTTTTTATGTCTCAGTGCTTCCCAGTTACCATTATGTATACATTATGAATAACAAACCAGAATCTGCAAACAAATATTATTTTTCCTTTTTTCAAGAGCTTCTCTGTCTCTTTCTCTTGCACTCTTCTTCTTTGACATTAAAACAAGACACAAAATATCCCACATATGCACACATATATTTTAACTGTTGACTCTGCAAAGACCACAAAACGGTCTAATCTTAAATCCCTTGAAGCTTTTGCGAAGCTTCTCTTTTAAACAGATGTTATTTTTCCCTAAATACAGACTTCAGATGTTCGTAAGACACCTCAGTTCACATTTGCAAGTAAATGGTGGACATGCATATAAATGAAATGATTTCACTAAAATTGCTTAATGTCATAAGCAAATGCAAAGTGTGTGCACATAACACAAAACTGATATGACTGAAACAATACAGTTGATTTTGAAATTTTGAAATAGTGCCTTTAATTTTAGGGTTATTGAAAACATGTGTTTATGTTATTGTCACAGCATTTTTTAATGACCTAAGGTCTTTATATTTTTAGTTTTCATAGTTGCTTTATTACTCTCAAAGTCTGCATATAGAAAGAAAATTTGTTTTGCAAACAGTTATTTCCCTTCTTCATATATTCATGGCACATTCAGTGCTTCCAAAGAGATTAAACTCAAAAGCCGCAAGTGTTCTACTTAGATGTCATTCATATGAGGATTCTCTATGGTTTTGAAACTCTTGGCCAAGGAGAGAAAAATGAAAATAATGTGAGTGCTCTATTTAAAAAATATTTAGCCTAAAGACATGTTTTCTTTATGCTGATTTTGCTTTCATTTGTTTTTAGGGGGAATGTGATTTGAGTATTCCATAAAGAGTGTTTTGCTATCCAGTGAAAACAATTTGAAAGCTACTGATTTATAGGAAACCAAATGTCTACGCAAGGCAAAATGTCTGAGGGTGTTGGGTAGCATATACGCACAGCCAAATTTAAGAAAAAAAAGACAAAAAAGAAAGAAAAGTGAAATATGTTGTTTTGCATTTGGGCTACCCATCTAGATTTGTGTTTTTGGCATTAGAAAAAGTATTTTGTATTTCCTTGCATATCTTCACTTAACTATTTGATATTTTGTAAAGTTCAGTTTACTCTCCACTTATATATTATTCCTCAAAATCTTATCATGTCATCTATTTGTTTTTCTATTTATACTCCTTTCCTGGATAGATATGTATACTCTAAAGCCATATTAATAAAGTAGATTTCTTCCATTTTGCCATTCCAGATTCACCCTCTACCTGACCTCATTGTTATCTGTTCCTCAAGAGGCTGAACTCTATGAACAATGTCAACACAGCTTCCTTGTTATATAATATACAATTGAGTTCTCTCCTATCTGGAGGCATAGGCAAGGAATAGAAAAACAATGGAAAAATTTATCGGGATTTTATTCCCTTCACTCTTGTTCTGCCAGTTAATTTTGAAATACTTGCATAATTTCAGGCATTTCTTGCTAGAGGTACTCTTCTCAAATTTCTTAAATTAGGCTTCCCTAACTTTTATCTTCTTATGCCAGGGTATCTCAAACTTTGACATTATTGACATTTTTGAACAGGTAATTCTTTGCTCTGGGAGAAGCAGTCCTGTGGATTGTAGGATGTTTAGCAACATCTTTGGCCATTACAGATTGTACTCCAATAGTACAATCTTCCCCACCAACTGTACATTAAAAATGTCTAGATGCTACGTGTCTCATGGGGGCAAAATCCTCTCTTTTGAGAACTGTTCTAGGCCTAGGGATGGTAACACTTCTTCTCTGATAGTAACACTATTTTTCTGAACTTTTTTTTGGTGTCCTTAAAGATTTCCACAGCTATGTAAATTATCTCTTTCTTAAACTCTTTACATTTTCAATTTCAGTGTGTGCTTCTCTTCTGAAGCGGTCATAGTAATGCAAGAATTGACCTTGAAAAACATGTCTTTGAAATGCAATTTAAAAATTTTTGATTAACATGGAAAAACCTCCTTGCTATCTGTAAATAAAATTCCAGTGATCTGTGTCATTCAGTAATATCAAGGTTCCTAAAACTGTTTGTCTATGCTATTATATGATAAAATCCAGACTGAAGGCAGGGCCTTGATAGAAACAAATGGTTCTAGTACTTGGACACAACATTAAAACAGATTTTATGAAGACTTTGTTATCAGTTTGTTTCTTCTAATTGCCTTAGAAATAAAAGGAAACACTGAAATCTGAATGCAGAAATCAATGTAAAAGAAAAAATCAGAAAGCCTCCATGGCATTTTTTAAAAAGTGCATCCTGGCCAGGCACAGTGGCTCATGCCTGTAATGCCAACACTTTGGGAGGCTGAGGTAGGCAGATCACTTGAGCTCACATGTTTGAGACCAGCCTGGGCAACATGGCACGACTCCAACTCTATAAAAAATACAAAAATTACCCTTCTATGGTGGTGGATGCCTGTTATCGCAGCTACCTCGGAGGCTGAGGTGGGAGGATTACTTGAGCCTGGGAGGCTGAGGCTGCAGTGAGCCAAGATCATGCCACTGCACTCCAGCCTGTGCAGCAGAGAAAGACCCTGTCCCCCCTGCAAAAAAATAAAATATATATATATATAAAATAATACAAAATGTAAAAGTGCATCAATTTCTAATATTTACCAAAAAAAGCGAGTGATTACAAAGTCTAAAACTTAATTTTGAGAGTCACAGAATTATATCTTAACCTTTCCAGGCAACATAGAGACAGTAGCAGTAAAGAATAGAGTCCTCAAATGACAGCCACATAATTTGTTGTTTCAATCAGCAAATATCACTGAACACCCTAGTGGGAAAGGAAGCCATTTTCTGTATATTATTTTAGTTTCAAATATCTCTGACATTAATTAAAACAAACATATTAATTGATTACTTATTAATTAAAAGAATTAATAAAATTATCTCAAAGGTAACCCTAGGACAGATACCTTCACAAGCCGATGCTGAATTTCTTCAAAATTGAACTTCACTCTTTCCCTTTGTGCTCAGACCTACCACTAACAAGAGTTAGATATTAGCACAGCTCAGTTCAGGAAAGTCTATGGCCGGCTCCAGGGGAAGATAGTCTCTGTATCAAATAGTCCATATGTTTGAGTAGCCTTACCTGTTTTTATGTTGATTCACACAACATGTAAAATACTTCCCCTAACAGTAACGGGAAAAGTCTGGAATGTCTATGTATGGGGGCAGAGTCGAAGGGCAAAGCATCACAACAGATCAAATACAAAGCTTCGTTGGGCTATATTTAGTGATATGGAAGCACTTCTTCAGAATTAAAGATTTAATATTTTGGTTTGAGCACCTAAGAGTGTTCTTAGTGGTCTTTAAATTTGTATAACAGTCTGAGTCATGGTGGTCTTTAGTTACTATTGTACAATAGTGGAACTACCTTGATGTGGCAGACACACTCTGATGGAGGACTGATGATCTCTCACTCCTGGTATTCATGCCCTTCTGTGATCGCCACTCCTTACAACAGAATATGGCAGGATATACATAATTGTGTGTGTGTGTGTGTGTTTGTGTGATTTGATTATGTTACATGAGAAAGAATGTAATGCCTGTTTTACTGGAGAGTCTCTCTCTCTCTGTCTTACTTTCTCACTATCTTGCTCTCTCTCCCTTATGGGCTTTACATAAGCAAATGTCTATGTTTGGGAACCTCCCTTAGCAAACAAAATGTGAGCAGCCTCTTGGAGCTGAGGACAGCCTCTGACCTGTAACAAGCAAGAAACTGAAGCTTCCAATTCTATAATGGCAAGGCACTGAACTTTACCTGAATTTCCCAGAATTATCTTCACTGAATATTTCCAAGACAAGTTTTCCATGAGATAAATTTCTGAAATTTGCAAGGCAGAACTGGAAAATCAGTCACTTTATGCTCTAAAGGTAAATGCTATGCCAAGTGCCTTTGACTTACACATTATCACTAATCTGCTAACCATCCTTGTTGGTGAAGGGCAGCAGCTGGTCTGCAAATTCTCCTGAACTGCCAGATCTTCTTTATCAGCATATCCGAACTCTGAGCCAGGCCTGTGCCTGGCTCCATAATGATGGGCACCAGCTTATCCCTCTCAGAAGACAGAAGTTTGGTCAGTATATCTGGTTGCACATTTTGCCTGGAAGGAAAGATGGCCAGAGGTGTGGATCTAATTGATGGGCAATGACTTAGAGAGAATGCTTGGTAAAAAGATGATCTAATAAAGAGGTATGGGCACATACCATTTAGAATGGGTGCAGACTATCCAAACATTTGTGCTCCATATACATACTCAGGAAAGAATGGCTTCAGCAGAGAAGGAAGAACAAATAAACAAGATAAATCACCCTGGGGATGACAATCAGACTTTTTCCAGTCCTCTCTTTTATTGCCTAATTGGTTCAGGCACAAAATAGCCATGCTGTCAGAGGTAAATTTTATATATAGACTGGGCAAAATGCCTTGTAATCTTCAAGGCCTCCCTAGCTAAATCCACTGATCTGTGCACAGCTTGTCAATATCAGGAAACAACCCTGACTGAGTCCATATCATACTATTCTCAAGTGGGGTCAGCCAGCTTCCTCTTGGCAGGTTGATTCTGATAGAGCAGCTCTATCACAGAAGGACAGCAGATCATTCTCTCTGGAATAGGCAATTACTCTGCTTTTGGATGTGCCTCCTCTGACCCAAACTTTCTGTTAAAACCAGTTACTGGACTTACAAAACACCTCATTCAATATCTTAGTATTACACACAGCAAAATTTCTGATCAAAGAATTAATATATCAGCAGGTGAAGTGTGACAATAAGCTTGATAATTATGTTGTTCACTGGTCTTATAATGTTCCCATTACCATAAGGTAACTGTCCCAGTAAAATGGCAGACTGCCATTTTTCATATTAATTATAAGCAAACAGGATGGCTAAAACTGGCTAAAATTATCTCATGCCCTCAAGGATGATATTCAAAATTGGTACCAATACAAGTACTGTTTATCCTAGAGCCAAGATTCAGGTGTCCATGTATCAGGAGTAGAAATTGGAGTACTTTCTTTTACCATTGGCCTTATTGATCTCACCTCAAGTCTGTCACTCTAAAGATCTAAGTTTCAAAAAGGAAATTGTCCCATCAATGGGTCCAGCAAGGGTTACATTAAACTTGAAGTCAAGACACCATATCTGGCCACTTTTGCCTCCTCATTCCAATGCATCAACAGGCAAAATGATTACCTCAGCATAGATAGAGTGACTTATCCCGACTAAAGTGAAAACTGGGTTGTGACTGTTCAGTGGAGGTGAGGAGGACTATGTCTGGCATTCAGAAGATCCATTCAGTATTTCTTTTTTTCTCTTTTTCTTTTTTTGAGACAGAGTCTCGCTCTATTGCCCAGGCTGAGTGGCGTGATTTCAGATCACTGCAACCTCTGCCTCACTGGTTCAAGCGATTAGTGATTCTCTTGCCTCAGCCTCCCGAGTAGCCAGGGCTACAGGCTCCCACCACCATTCCCAGCTAATTTTTGTATTTTTAGGAGAGGCAGGGTTTCACCATATTGGCCAGTCTGGTCCCGATCTTACCTTGTGATCTGCCCTATTACTAGTGCAAAAGTAATTGCAAAAACCGGTCTGGTATGGTGGCTCATGCCTGTAATGCCAGCACTTCTGGAGGCTGAAGGGGTGGATCACCTGAGATCAGGAGCTCAAGACCAGCCTGGACAACTTGAGGAAACCCTGTCTCTACTAAAAATACAAAAATTAGCCGGGTGTGGTGGCATGTGCTTGTAGTCCTAGCTACTCGGGAGCCTGAGACATGAGAATCGCTTTAACCCTGGAGGCAGAGGTTGCAGTGAGCCAAAATTGTGCCACTGCATTCCAGCCTGGGTGACAGAGTGAGACTCTGTCCCCCTCCTCACCAAAAATAAAAAGTAATTGTGAAAACCACAATCACTTTTGCACCAAACTAATAAATACTACCATGTCCTGTGATTAAAGAAAATGGAAACCTACAACAACGCAAAGTTAAGAGTGCAGATAATGACCCAGTTTCCTTAGGACCAAAGCTTTGGGCAAGCCCACCAAGCAAGCATCCATGACCACCTGAATTACTTACTAAGGGGAAAGAAATGTGTATTGAGTAGTTAATAACGGACACCATTAAAAATATAAACTGTGACAATGTGTCCAGTTGCAGAAATGAGGAATGCAATTGCTATGAATATTTCTTCCTTATTTTGATCAGAATGTATTTGTATGTATACTAATATACTACTTTCTATTTTTCTTTTGTTTTGTTCTACCAGTTAATAAATGTAAATTTTAGGTAATTTTATATCTACCATTTAAGTTATAGGTTGTTACGAGAGAGGGTAATTCAGCTAGCAGAAGAATGGACATTTTATTATCATTTAGGGAAAAAATAGGAATTTGTATTTGTGGTTATATGTGGGTGAATAGCATTGTGTTAAACATAAATGTGATTTTTCTTCTTCATATGGCTCTAAATTAGAATTGATCAAACAGTAGTTTACATAAGATTGGGAAGGTGGAAGTGAAGAAGTGCATTTTTACTTTCTGAAGGTTACCGAAAGCCAAGTGCTATTGTGGTTTCCGTGCATTGTCACTCATCTGCTGAGTGACTTGCTGTGGAGTAGCAGCCGTGTTCATAACTCCGTAACTCCCACCAGATCTCCTTCTTCAGCTCTTCTAAAATCATGGGTCAAACACAATGGTGACTCCTTGGTGAAGAGTGCCAATTTAATTCATGGATCAACTATGCCACTGAAATTGAAGATGGTGACAGATGCATATTTCAGTTTGTTCTTTTCAGTTTCAGATTGTCATCGTTAGGGCCAGTGAGTCCTTATTATTTGACGTTTTATGTTAAACTTCTCAGCTGTTGGTCCTGCTTGTTTCAGACCCAACAACAGACCAAAAATCAACATCTTTATACAGACTACTTGAACAGAACCTACAATGATATAGGGTATCATACCTCCAGAAGACTTCTTATTCCTTATCATTTTAAGTGGTTCTGATTCTGTAATCACACCTCATCTAATGCCTTGAATTTTAAGCTTTCTCACTAATTGTCTATAGCATCTAATTCCTGAATTTTGTGATCGTGTATCTCTGCCGGTGTTGAGGCAGGGTGGAAAACACAGATTCCTTCTGCTCTAGTTTTGTGAGGAAAAATGATTTCCAGGTTTAATCTATATCATTCGTAGACATAGGCATTGGATACTACTACTAAAATGATACTCCACATCTATCTGGCTGTAGCATCTTAGGCTTTTACTATTCACCCATTCTATATCCACTGTTATTAGGTAACATTTAAAATACGGCACTCAAATATAAATTGATACATCACTTATGTTTCAAATAAGAAAAATCATAAGAAAAACTGGATAAATTTGTAACTCATTTAGTTAATGTTAACATATGATTTCAATGAAAAGGCTTTCAGCCTTTTAATCATGAAACCAAAAAATATATTTCAATATATTTTTTCCTTAAAAATATGTTTGACTGAGACCATCCTAACACGGTGAAACCCCATCCCTACTAAAAATACAAAAATTAGTCAGGCGTGGTGGTAAGTGCCTGTAGTCGCAGCTACTCAGGAGGCTGAGGCAGGAGAATGACTTGAGCCCGGTAGGCGGAGCTTGCAGTGAGCCGAGGTCACGCTGCTGCACTCCAGCCTGGACTGCAGAGCGAGAATCCATCTCAAAAAAAAAAAAATTATATATATATGTATATATATATATATATATATATAAAATCAGAATATGGCTACAATTTACTTAAAATCTGGGCTTGTACTACACACTATTATCATATTATCCTATACTAGCTTTCCACAGAACAAGAGTTCTTATACTTAGTATAATAAACATCAAGTAGGGACCTTAAGAATATACATTACTGGCCGGGCACTGTGGCTCACGCCTGTAATCCCAGCACTTTGGGAGGCTGAAGTGGTTGGATTACGAGGTCAGATCAAGAACATCCAGGCCAAATGGTGAAACCCCGTCTCCAATTAGCTGGGCGTGTGCCTGCAGTCCTAGCTACTGGGGAGGCTGAGGCAGGAGCATCACTTGAACCCAGGAGGTGGAGGTTGCAGTGAGCCGAGATCGCACGACTGCACTCCAGCCTAGTGACAGAGCGAGACTCCATCCATCTAAAAAAAAAAATAGAAAAGAAAAGAAATGTACATTATTTGGCCTCATCTCCTAAAATTTTGATTTAGTAGATTTTAGATTTAGTAGGGGCCCAAGGAAGCTGTATTATAGCAAACACCCAGGTGATACTGCTACATACATTCTGTTGAGCCTGCCAGGTCAAATTGATCATTGAATCAAATTGAGTAAAGTCCATTGGATCTCTGCTCAAATTTGTCTATGGATATATGCAAAACTTCTGTAAATTCTGCATCTAAAACTGAAATTAAAGGAGCCCAATGATTGTGGTTGTTTCTCTGAAACTTGCCCTGAATTTGATGAACAGTTTTAGTGAGGAATAGAAATCAGAGGTAGTGAGAATACAATGTAAAGTAGCAATTTTCAGGATGAAGGGAAATGTAACAAAGACTGAAAAATGTCCTTTACCTAATACCAATAACAGTGCCTTATATTGTCACAGTGCTTTATAGTTTTCAAAGCACTTTCAAATATTATTTCACTTTATTCTCACAATTGAATACGGTTGGAAATTGGATTTGTATTGCTCTTTTTATGCCCCATGGGTGAAAAACTGAAGTAACAACACAAATGTACTTCATGTCGCCTTTTGGTTAGGGACCAAGCTGATCAAATGCTGCAGGGGATCTCCAGGGACATTTGTACCAAAACAGAGAGATGTAAACTTTTTTTAGTAGATAGAAAACTTTGAAAGTCAGAGGCAGTCAGTTAAAATGTGCCTCCTTTGCAGAAATGTACTAAAAAACAGTAAAATAATCCACCGATTTATAAAGATCTAACTGGGAGGATTTATCTTTTAGGAGTAACAATGACAAAACAAAATTTGTTTTGATAGAAATTTGTGTAATTCATCATTATATTACTAAAAACAACGAAATACTAACAATAAATACATTATATTTTGCATAAGTTAGTGAGATATAGTGCTAATTGTAATATTTTGTGAATCTACTTATTCTGAGGCTATCTTGGTAATTTCCTATTTCTACATATTTTAAAGTCAGTATCAGTGAGTTGTAAAGTGTAGTGAGAAAATAACTTGCATAAATTTAAGTGATGAATATTAAAATATGCATAATAGAAGTGATGCCTTGGAGACAAAACATATTCTATTCCATAGGTTTTCAAACATAAAAATGTAATTTTTAATATAACATTTTTGAAATAAAATATAGATTTTACAGGCTCATAATAGATATAAATGTAGAAAGTTTTTCAATACAAAGTGACTCCATAAAAGGATATTTCCAGGACATAAATTAGAAATATAAAATTAGTGGAAGTATATTATAACTTAATTATATTATAGTATATTATCATATACAATTTTAAATGAATTCATTTGCATTAATATTTAAACTCCTAAAAACTAATAAAAATGTTGTTACAATATTATGGCATTGACAGAAAAACAAGTATAATTTTTAGTATTAATTAATATGAAAAGAATATTTAAAACAGACATAATATTCAATGTCCAAAACTGCAATATTTGTACTGTCATAAAACAAGCTCTATTGATTTTCTCATGCAATTTCAAACCATAGAGATTAAAAATAATGCTGCTCCAAAACTTTTGAAACCATAAATGTCACGTGTGATGCAATTAAAGGTAGTGGACGTTTCTGAACAATATTTACAAGCCCTCAGAGATTCTGCGAACAGGTAAATCTACCTACTTTGGATAATGTATGGCTTTGTTAACCACATACTGCCAAGATTCCAATTACTGACTTAAGAAAATCAAAACCCTTGGACCGCTTCATCCGTCAGTCAGCTCTGTTGGCTGAGTTCATTTAGGAAATCATAAATAAACAAGCCAGAATTTAAATTGTAGATTTTTGACCAGTTCAGCCTGTTTTGCAGTATAGTCCTGTAGTTAACAGAAAGATGTTTATTCTATCAATAAGGTGGTATTTAAATTTCAGAACCAAAACTCAGGATGGGTTTTCCTGTACCACCTTCCCCATTCCTCTAATTATGTGCTACTTTCACTTGCAATATTGTTATTGTATACTAATTATCACGTGATACTGCAGTTGTTTATGTGTCATTTTTCCTATTAAAATATATTTATTTGCTCTAGGTTATGTTTCCTTTACCTTTGTATCCATAGATTGTGCTGTCCTTTCTGGAATGTAATAGAAGATCAATAAATGTTTGTGGAATTAATAAGTGAATAGAAGTATAGAAACAATACAACATATTTGGCATAGAGATTACATACTTGACAATCCACATGATTTAATTACTAACAAAATTTGACTTTCTGGTTACAGAAGACATCTGCCCCACCCCATCATTGTGACTTTAATCACATGAATCCAATCAACAGAATGCCCTTTCCTCTACCCCAACCCCAGTCATTGCTTGTCAAAATCAAATCTGCAAGATCAATCTTAAATTGTCTTTTCTTTATGAAGCCTCTTCTGGATTTCTCTACAAAATGGTGTAATTTTTATTCTATAAATGCTCAAAGTAATGTGGGTTAAAAAAGCCTATTCGTAGCCTAGCTTAGAAGAATTAATGAACATAATATATACCTGTGAATTTTCCATAATATATACCGTGAATTTTCCACATACACACACAAACACACTTTTTAAACTCCTTAATAGCAGTTGTCTGTTACTCATTTCTATATTCTTTGCACATCTAGCATATTACCTGAGTTGAATTATAGAGTACCCAACAAATTATTATAACAAATAAATTATAATAGAAAGTTTGCATAAGATGAAACATTAAAAAGTTCTCTCTTAATTAAACAAAATAAATATAAAACTTTTTATTTTAAAATAAGTTTTAGAAATCTCTGGGTAAAACTGAATGGGTTTTTATAAGGAGAAATAATTACTATTAAATACACATAATGTATTCAATAGATTGATGTATATTTTGCAATATACATCAAAAATAGCTACATAAACAACTTATAGCTTTAATTTACTGGTGCTACATTTTTAGAATTTTGATTTTAGGTATCCATGGGTATCTGCCAAACTTTAGTGTTCTCTTCCTATATAGTGCCTGCATTCTTTTAGGGGGTATATGATTCTCCAACTTTTTCCTTGCAATCTCTATGCAGTTTCTGATCATGAAAATAAAATCATATATATTTAAAATCTCATAGCATTAATTTGAGGTTCTTTTATTTCTTTACTTATGAGTAATTCGGTTAAAATGTTTTTATTTATGCAACTGTTATTTTTAGAAAATATAAAAACATTCTCTTTGTCACTTGCTCTTACATTACCTTATTTACTTAAATTATTGTACACTCATTCTTCAAAATGTAGGCTTATAAGCACTTATCTTGGAAGCCTTCCCTTATCCAACGCAGAGTAATACATATTAGTCTGCCCTGTGCTCCCTTAGGGTTTTGTACATGCCACTATCACTGTCCCTATAACATTCCATGGAATGTCCTTGTGACAGTCCATGGAAGAATCCATTGGACTGTAAGTCCCATGACAATAAGCTACATTCTCTCTCTGTTTTCAGGGGAATACTGGCAATTCCTTTTATTGTTCCTCTTCCTTTCATTAAACTTTAAATTTGATAGTATTAAGGATGTATCTTTAGTTGCATTTTCTTTCTTTGCTTCTTCTTTAGGTGAGTGAACTGAGTCTTCTGGTTTTAAACACTATAAATGTCTACCCATCCCATATACTCCAAAGCAATTTCAAACAATGAAGCCTGGTCATGACTGAACTTCAGACTCATCCTTACAATTGTCTACTAGACATATTCCCTTGGATGGGAAAGCCTACAAAGAAACTTCTCATATGCTTCCACATTTTCTATTATAAAAAATGACAATTATATTCTTCAAGTGAGCCAGGCAAGAATATTTTGATAAAACAATTATAGACTGATATCTCCCATAAATATAGATGTGAAAGTCTTGAAAACAGTCAACCAATTGAAATCAAACATTGTTTAGGAAGGAAGATCTCTCTTAACCAAATTACATTTTTGCTAAAACGTATATTTGTTTTAGCATTTTATAAGTATTATATAGAATTTGCCACATTAAATGAGGTAGAAAAATAATGTGATATTATCAATTTACTAAGTATTTGAAAAGCCCAATGCTCATTTAGAAGGCAATGGAAATTAATTCAGTAAGATTTGCTGCCACTCCCTACAGAATTGTGGAATACTGAAATTGCAAACAAGAAAAGTCAATTACCAGTTCTAGTCATCATTGTGTTAGAGGATCTAGCTCACAGTATCAGTCTAGAAGAGGAAATAAAATAAATAATGGTTATAAAGACATATGTGCCATTATTTCTAGAAATATGATTGTGTGTACAGAAAATACAAAGGAATCTACAGATTATTATTATTAATTATTGCTAAATTCAATTATTTATCCTAATAAGTAAATAAGTGGGTTATTTGTCCTTTTTTTTTCTTTTTTTCTCCCAAGGCAGAGTCTCACTCTGTCTCCAGGCTGGAGTGCAGTGGCGCCATCTCGGGTCATTGCAATCTCTGCCTCCCCTGTTCAAGCGATTCTCCTGCCTCAGCCTCCGGAGTAGCTGGGACTACAGGCGCACACCACCACGGCTGGCTAATTTTTTGTATTTTAGTAGTGATGGGGGTTCCACCATGTTGACCAGGATGGTCTTGATCTCCTGACCTTGTGATCTGCCCAACTCAGCCTCCCAAAGTGCTGGGATTACAGGCATGAGACACCGCGCCCGGTCTATTTGTCTTTTTTATTATTGAGTTATAAGAATACTTTATATAATCTAGATATGTTACTTATTATATATATGATTTACAAATCACCCATTCTGTGGGTTGCTTTTCACTTTATTGATTTAGTATATAAAATATATTAAACTCCATTGTTCAATGAATATTCAAATGGATAAATAAAATGCAGTATATCCATACAATGGAATATTACTGGCAATAAAAATGTTGAAATAGTGATACATGCAGTAAAGTGGATAAACCTTGAAAGTGTGTGCCAAGTAAAAGAAAACTGTCACCAAATGCCACATATTGTGTGATGTATTTATAGGAAATGTTCAGAATAGGCAAATAAACAGTGGCTTCTAATTAATCACATGGTTTCATTTCGGGGCAATAACAATTTTCCAAAAATAGATTATGTTGAGAATTGCACAACTTTGTGACTCTACTAAAGACCATAGAATTTTACACATTAAATGTCTGAGTTCTATGGTATCTGAAATATCTCTCGATAGAGTGATTTTTTTAAAGGACAAGAGAAGTCTGATAAAATACAAAATTTATTTACATCTATTGCAGAATTGCAATGAATATAGATTAGTAGTTCCTTATGGTTGAGGTGGGTAAGATTGGGGCAGAAAAGAGAAGTGAGTGTGAAGACACACAGGATATTTTGGGGTGTGTTGAAAATGTTCAAATATTGGTTGTGGTGAAGATGGCACAACTCTATGAATATGCTAAAAGTCATTAAATTTTATACTTTAACTGGGTGAATTGGGTGCTGTGTGGATTAAATCTCAAGCTGTCTGAAAAGGTAAGCCATAATAATAATTTCTATTTTCTGGTGATTATTTCTGTATATATATTAATTTGTTTATATCTCAGTTGGCTATTGCCATAATACGCCAAAACAAAATCAGAACAAAACTCTATAGCCTAAAAAATAATCAGCAATTATTTATGTTGCTCACACATATTTTGTTTGGCTTGTGTTTGGGAGATATAGATGATTCTCGGTGTTGATTTACGTCTACTCCTTATGATTTTCATTCTTCTTGTAGAAGTGATGTACCAAGCTGTTTCATTCTCATGGCAAGAGCAGGAAGATACAACAAAAATCTGCCGTAAAATATGCTTGTTCCAGTTTTGCTAATATCTCCATGGATAAAGCACGTTACCTCAGTAGGTTCGAAGTCAAGTGGTGGGAAGTAAATCCAGTCTCCAGTGGAAGGAACTCCAGGATCACATCACATGTCGTAGGACATAGGTATGTTAACAGGTGAAGATTTAGGGTAGTAATCCTGTGACAACTATCTATGACAATGAAGCTCTCTTTCTCTTTCTTTCTCTCTGTTACACACACATGTTCTGTTTTACAAAGCAAAGTGGTTCATAAGCTTCAAAGAGGTAATAATATTTAAATGATTTAAGGAGAGTCTGAGCCTTTTGTGTAGTCTCATGTTTTCTTCAGTATTTGTGATAAACGCTGTAGTTTACACAGTTGTCAGAAAATGTGAATGGAATGACTTTCTGTTGCCACAAATAACCAGATTCCCAGACTGTTTTCATTTTTTGTGCCAATTAGTTACTAGTTTATTATCAAAAAGAAAAATTATATTCTTCTTCTTTTTGTGAAATGCTAAGAGAGTTACTAATCTCAGCTGTTTGCTTTTTTTTTCTCCAATTAACAAAATACATCTCCTTTATGGCTGTTCAGAAGATTTTATGTTGATGAATAATACTTAGCAAAGAAATATATTATTTAAAAATACTAATAAATCCTTAGGCTTTTATAAATGCAAATCCAATATTTTATATACAAACATAAGGCTTTATAAAATTTTAAAATAATTCTGACATTACAATATGATTTTAATTACTTTTTTTTCCTTTATAAATTACCTAGTCTCAGGTATGTCTTTATTAGCAATGTGAGAATGACCTAATAGAATTGCCCAGCGCAGCAATTTGGCAAGAAATAGAGCATGAAGATTGAGAAAGGAAGAAATAAAAGACATTTTAGAGTCAGCTAGTCAATTTCAATGAAATAAAGTGCTAGAGTTTGATTAGATTTTATTGAATATGTAGACCAATCAGGAGACCACTTGACATCTTTACAATATTGAATCTTCCTATTCATTAACATGGTATATTTCTTCATTTAAGTTTTTTGTTAAGTTTCTTATAACTATTTTTGTGGTTTTCAGCAAAGTGTTCTTGCACATCTTTCATTAGATTAATTCTTAGGTGTTTTTTGTATTTGTTTTTTGCTAATATATAGAGGTTCTGTTGCTACAAAAGTATGTTGACTTTGTTATCTAGTGAGTGGCCTTGTTAAATTCATTTAAATTATGATAGTTTGGAGATTATTTGATTTTAATTACTTTTAAATACCTAGTATTTGATTTTGAATATTATTACACTGATGTTGTATATCAAATTGCAGTAAGTATTGTCTTAGTTTATATTTAACCCCCATTTAATGTATCAGTTTATTACAACGAGTTGCATTAAAACAAACAAACAAAAAATTGTTATCTGCTAGGTGTAAGTCTATGAACTCCATTCCCCATACCTTTCCAACTATTCCTGGGTAGTTTGCTTTTATTTCTACAAATAAAACTGTATGTTATTGTAACCTTAAGAATGAAAAAATGACTTCATATTCTAGCTAAAGTTGCTGTCATAAATTGCTTAGTGTTATGCATTTTCTTCCCCTGTCAAAAGAGGTTCTTGTCATTGCAATACAGTATTTTAAATGCCACCTCTAAAGGAAAATCATAATTGTGCCACAATGACCTCTTAGGAATTATGTTCTTTGATCCTTTGATCATTTTGATGTCTCTGGTTTATAGGGAGAGGTAAAAAAAATCTCCCAGTCAAAATGACCTTATATGTGACAAGAATTAGAAATAAATATGCTCATGATTTCAGATGGTTCATAGTACCTAATGCTGGTATATGAACACAGAAATACACACACAATAGTTATATGCACAAGATCAATGTTTCTCTTTGTTTTTGTAAGCTTAATAGATGTCAGAATTATATAATATAGAACTTTATCAAAATGAGTAAACCACTATGTGCCAAGGGCAAATTTTAATGCAGATACAAATATTTTTGAAGTAATAGAGTCTTTGTTTCTTTATGCATTTGTAATATATATCATACATCATGTATCTAAATTGTAAAATGTGGAGAGTTTTGATAAACTCATAAGTGGCATTCATCTTAAATGTATTTAGAACTGTCATTTTGATACTGGCCATATTAAAATGTCGAATTGTTGCCATTCTAAACCAAATATGATGTTTCTTGTCTTAAAAGATCTAGCATAAATGCTCACCTTCTAGGTCCAAATTCACATTATCTGGATGACTATCTTCTTCAGGTTCTCTCAGTGATTTATTTTTTCTGTATTTGAATGTCTCAAATTATATTACTTAAACTTAGAGCGCACGAATGTTAGTTTGTATATTCACATTCTTCCAGTACATAGTACAGTGTCTGGTAGAACACGCAAGTGGATATTTTGATCAATTTGCATTATCAACACACTTTTGAAGCAAGTATTATCATTTAAAATGTTATCTTAATGAGGACAGATTTTACATATGAGGGAAAACAACCAGAAACATATTTGTAAATGTCATCAACTACGATATTTACTGTATTGCCTATGGCATTGAAGTAATATTTAATAATTCCTTTCATCAATTGAGCATCTACCAAGTACTATCTATATCATATTAATTTTATAGCATGCCAGTACTCTGTTCAGGAAGTACTAATATTACCATTTTGCAAATAAGTAGCATTGCCTTGAAAATTTATAGCAATCAACTACAGATTTATAAAAATTTATAGCAATCGACTAGGAACAAAAATTGTCAAGTGAGTTGAGGTTTGCTGGCGAGGCTGTCAGAATCTAAGGCCATGTACCTTCACTGACTAAGCTATCATGCTTTTGAGAATCATATGCTCAGAAAAGTATCAGATCTTCGTATGTTTACACACATATACACACACATTCACTTTGAACAGTAGGAGCTTACTCTCTTTTGCAACATACAGAATACTTTTTCATTTTTCCAAAACACATATTCTCGTGTTTCAGTATTGATCTTCACTACTGTTTATACAACTTTAGACAGATTAATACATGTAGTTTATAAAAATAAGGTCCCTATGTCCCTCTGAAACTTGTAGACGGTAGGAGTTACACAAAAGTGCTTATAATGAAGCTGTAAGAGAAAAGATGTCATTTGTAACTACTTTTCACTCACCATTAATGACTGGCACATTTGATAATTTAAAAAGATATATTTTTAAGTATGTCTATGAGAATAGATAAAATTGTAAACTCTTCTGAAAAACGAGTTTGCATGATCCTCAAGCCCAGTCAGCTAAAATGGCGTCCTTCTTTGTCTCACATAAGAATTCTCAAGATTTAGAGACACAGGTTTGAACTATTAATAACATAATTTGAAGTTTATAGACATCACATTTTAAAAGACATCTTAGCTAACAATAAAGTTCTATTAAACATATTTACACTTTATGTCCTCTACCATAATCTTACTTATTCCAATGGAGAACCTTTGTTCTGTCAATCTTCATTAATAGATCACCGAGGCTTGCGCTTTCGCAAGAATTTCTTAGGTGAAATATGTCCTTGTTTCATTTCCTTTTTCTGATTTACCGATTAGAACTATCATTCATTCTAATCTTGACCTGAGCTAGCAGTTAATCTTATTATGTTAACTTGCATTAAAGGGCCAGGAAATAACAAATTATCCCACATATAAAAAGTTAATTTTTTTGAAAATAAGTTTTCATTGTAAGAAAGTATAAAGAACCTTTTAGGTTTCAACATTTTAATGATTTCTTCAGAAATCTTCCTACTCACATACTCAAGCAAGATAAAGAAAATTCCAGGGAAAGGAGTAGGGGAGAGGAATAATAAGCTGGTTACTAGTTAGACTGTCCTATACAGTATTGGAGAGAAGCCAAAAGTTAGACATGATAGTTGCCAAGGATAAGTTGATGATGAAATGGGTAATACAGAGTAGATTACAGAAGAGCCCCCAGATAGGTGTTAATAACAGGTCAATCAAAGTTTGCCCTTCTTTGAGAAAAATGCTGAACAATCAAGAAAATGTAACGTTCACAATGTAACTCAACTTATATTGTGATTATAATAGAAAACAGGCATTGTAAAGTCTTGAGAGCACATTTTTATTCTTGCTCTCCATACAAATTCCGTTAAGTGAGAGTGACATTTTTATCATCAATATATTTAGGAACTCATTTGATCATAAGCTATTAATCCTTGAAATGTAATTAGATTGAGTAGAGTGTGCTTTTGCTCATGGTTCTTTTATATACTGATATGGGAATAATGCATTAACAATATGATACTGTATAACCCTATACTTTTAGAAAAATCAATCAACTAAGTTATTGAATTAAAGTCCTCAAGGCAATATTAAATTTGGATAAGTACCTGTGTGAGTTGCATTTTGAAAAGGTATCATTTCAGTTAGATGCGAAACACATTTAAAAGTAAGACTGTATAAGGAAACTAATGAATACATTGAGGCAAAAGGCAAATCTAATGAGGAGAATGAAATCAAGAAGCGTTGTCAAAATGAATTCAGAGATTTGATATGGAATAAGAAAGTTGATGAGGGGGACCTACTACTAAGACTACTCAAAATTGCAGAACTCCTGATCAACTAATTTTATTGATTATGTTTTGAGCCCATTTTGTAATCATTACAGCATCATATTTTAGTGATATTTGTGATGAAATTCAGAGTCAAGAATGAAATTAGATTTCTCAGCTAAGAAAGCTCAAATGTCACCATAAAATGGTACTGTTTAGCAATTATAGAAAAGAAAACCACTAGACTGCTACCTCATTTCAAAGGCCCAAAGAAGTTAGAAGTAGACAACAGCAGTCATCTCACACACACACACACACACAAACTCAGAAAAGGGGAAAACCTATTACCTAACCAAGCAATGAAGAAGAAAGTTGTTTGTGTTTAGAATTAGTAGGGGGAAAATCGATAAAGATGACTGATGACAAGACTTTCTAAAAATTGAAATGCTCTATAAATAAAAATCTCCCTGATATAAGAGAAAAATTTTCTGATGTGATAGGATGAGTATCTGTAAAATAACAAATTTTATTTATTTTATTTAAAATTTTATTTGAAATGTATAAAGTAGAAAACAATACTTAGCTAATGATTACAGGATTTATTACATTTTAAAAACAGAATTATAAGTATGAAAATATTTGGAATAAAGTTCAAGCTTTCTATTGAAAAACACATACTACAATAAGGCAGTACTTTAATATTTTCTGACAATATTGAGGCTATTGCTCTAAATGTAGCTGAGGATATTGTAAAATAAAATTAACACTTTACAAGCAAAATTAATGGTAAATCAGACAACTCTTTTGATGATCAATTTAGTGAATCACCTTAATCACTTTGAATTTTTTTTCCTCAAAATTTGACCTAGTGATTTATCTGCTAAGAAACTATCATTATTATAAAAGGAAGATTTAGGGAATCTAACCAAAAGTCTCCATATGTGATACAGTGTAAATAAATTGTTAGACTGCAATCAAACAGTGACATAAAGCAACATGAAGAAACAGTTTTTATGTATTTTAAAAACACAAAGTTCTATATTTGCAACATTCAAAATAAAATGTTATAGGTGAAGCCTTTCCACCTTCCTATTTAAAACTGCATCTATTAGATGAATATAGTGGTCTGTACTTGTAGCCCTAGCTACTGGAGAGACCAAAAGGGTGAGATCCCATTCCCCTCCCCCCCAAAAAAAGAAAAAATTATGATGTTATTTTTTAAAAAATGCAACAACTTACCCTCAACATCACACATACACTTTACTTATTAGCTTTGTGCATCGTTGATCTTATTTCGGCCATGGGAGCAGGGTCTCTTTTGTTCCCTACTGGATCTCCAGGCCCTTCTATGATGCCTGGCTAATCACTGTTGCTGAATAAATTATCATTGATCTGATACATGAAAGTAGAAATTAAACACATGAAAGAACACTTTCTAAAGGATAGACAGGTAGGCCTAGGTATACAAATACAATTGAATCTGACATGCTTTCACAAATGAAAGTCATTACATTTTTAAAATATGGTATATTTTTGCCATAGTTCATGTGAATTTATTCAGATGCATTCAAAATAGTTCAGATGCATTTTTAAAGCTATTTTCTTTAAATAGAATTCGATTAGAAATTGGTTTGACCAACTCTTTAATTCAGAAGCCAGGATGATATCCATTCATTTCCTAGTCCTTCCTGTTTAATTGGATCATAGGAATGAGGTGTAATGAATTTTAGAAAATAATTTGCATTCAATTATTTTTTAATCACAATAACATACTAAAAACATCCAAAATATTATAGCAAATGATAATTTAACACGTACAGATTCTATGCATTCTATTTTCTTTTAATGTCTTCATAATTTATTAATTTTGAAATACGTGGCATCATCTTATTGTACTGAAAGAAGTGTCGGCCAGGTGCGGTGTCTCACGCCTGTAATCCCAGCATTTTGGGAGGCTGAGACGGGCGGATCACGAGGTCAGGAGATCGAGACCACACTGGCTAACATGGTGAAACCCTGTCTCTACTAAAAATACAAAAAAAAGAAAAAAAAATTAGCCGGTCATGGTAGCAGGCGCCTGTAGTCCCAGCAACTCGGGAGGCTGAGGCAGGAGAATGGAGTGAACCCGGGAAGCGGAGCTTGCAGTGAGCCGAGATCGTGCCACTGCACTAAAGCCTGGGTGACAGAGTGAGACTGTCTCAGGAAAAAAAAAAAAAAAAAAAGAAAAGAAAAAAAAAAGAAAGGCAGTGTAAAAACAGCAACTGGCAGTATAAAACATTTGCCATCAAGATGCACTTTGAGACATAATTTGCCTTGGGCAATTTACAAGTTTTATGCCTTAAGGGAAAAGTGGGTACCAACTCTACAAAGTTAAGAGTATAGTAGATTATCAACAAATGTTGGCCACTTTTGCTACTGAAGAAAAATATTGGCTGTGTGTGTGTGTGAACTTGTATATTATAAATTTTTAAAAATGCATTTAATGTATGTACAATTTAGTTGACTAGTGAAAAATGCACCACGTATATATTTTGCCTTTGTCCAAAATAGCGATACTTTTTGCCCACTCTTTGTTTTAACTTTTGATTAGTTTGGCAATCGTTCTTTCAGATCTTTTTTAAAAAATAGATTTAGAGAGTACAAATGCAGTTTTGTTACATGGATACATTGCAGAGGTAAAGTCTGGACTTGTAATGTAACTATCACCCAAATAGCATGCATTGTACCCAATAGGTAATTTCTCATCTCTACTCCCCCTCTCACCTTCCTTTTGGAGATCTTTTTAAAGAGACTCAAAGACTTTCTTTTTTTACTTAAGAAATGTTAGCAACCTTTAAATTTATAAATGTAAGATTTCTTTCTTTTTCTCACATTCTCAAAATGTATTCAGGACTTTGTGTGGGAAGAGTGAGCAGAGTGCAAATTTAGTCACAAAATTTAATATAAAATATATATACTTTAAACTCAAATTTTATATATTTTATATGTGTATATATGTATATATATGTATATATATATGTGTGTGTGTGTATATATATATATATATATTTGAGTCACCTGCCTACTAGAATACTGAAGCAGAAAAATTTTCATAGAAATATTGAATATTTAACACTAGGTGTGTTGCATTACTACATATTACTTCATCCAAAAGAACAAGAAACAAAAGGTTAGCTAAATCAGTTCAGAGTATCTATGAGTTGTTGACTTCAATGCCAAATGCCATATAAACAAACAAACACTTTTAATTGTATTTTAATTTATCCCTCAGCCAAGGGTAAAATATATTGAAGTTATGATTATACACCAGTAGGATTTATGTGTTTTCTCCCTATGCAGACCGATATTTGCAATATCTAGTAGACTTTCCAGTTCTTTAACCTTGATTTGAAGGCTTACTGTTCAGTAACTTTAGTAACTCTAGCATTTATTTATATTACCATTTTTAAAGGAGATTTAGCTATTCAATTGTAAGAAATAAAATAGAAATATTTTAAAATATCTATTTAAATCACTTAATTTTTAAATTGACATATGTTGTTTTTGTTAAATATAGGGCACGTATAATACTATATCACTTTTTATGAACCAAATCTTATGAAAATGAAATTAATATTAAATATATTTCTTTTCTAATCTATCATTTTGCTCACTCAAAAGTAATTCAAGTCAAAGGAAATATACCTTGGACAATACCATAGGAAATGAATTTTCTACTATTTTTATGTTATTCTATAATATACTCATAAGACTTTTAATTCCTTTTACATAATGTTTATATATTTGAAGTTTACAACAAGATGTTATAAGATACATATAGACAGTAAAAACGTTACAATATTGAATCAGATTAACATATCTATCATCTCATATAGCTACTTTTCTGTGAAAAGAGCAACTAAAATCTTATTTAATGAAAATTTCTATTACAATACCTTTTTATTAATTTCAGTCTTCACCTTGTACATTAGATATCTGGACCTGTTCTTCCAATATATCTGCTATTTTGTATCCTTTAACCTATATTCCTCATTTTTTTCTTCCCTTTCCTCATTTGTAGTAACCACTAGTATTAGCCCATTTTCATGCTGCTGATAAAGATGTACCTGAGACTTGGAAGAAGAAGAGGTTTAATGGACTCACAGTTCCACATGGCAAGGAGAAGCAAGTCACATCTTACATGGATGGTGGCAGGCAAAAAAAAAAAAAAAGAAAGAAAAAAAGAGAGTTTGTGCACAAAAGCTCACATTTTTAAAAACGTCAGATCTCATGAGACTTATTCACTGTCATGAGAACAGCACGGAAAAGACTTGCCTCTATGACTCAATTACCTCCCACCAGGTCCCTCTGACAACACGTGAGATTCAAGATAAGATTTGGGTGGGGACACAGCCAAACCACATCACCACTATTTCATTCTCTATCTCTGTGTATCTGAATTCTTCTTAAAAATACATATTCACATATAAGTGAGATCATGCAATATGTTTTTCCTGTATCTGGCTTATTTCACTTAGCCTAATGTCCTCCAGTTCCATCCATGTAGTGGCAAATGGCAGGACCTCACTTTTTAAGAATGAGCAATTAGTATAGTCTTTGCTGAAGTCCTTCTTCACTTCCACTGCCTCTTCCTCCTGCTCATTACCGTCACAACTACTCCTTATTAAAGTGTATCCTATAAGGATAGGTCCTGCATCTCTTGCCCTATATTCTTTTTTCGTATAACCAGTCAGATTCAGCAAATATTAGGTACCTAAAATTGCCTGACACTGAGCAATACAAAGATGGGTACTCAAAATAATGAACATGCAACAATATATAGTAAATTGTATGCAACTCCCCAAATTCCCTTGGCTTTCTGGAACAGAATTTAGTCTACCTAACTCATGTCTGCTCATCCTGAAAAACTCAGCTCAAGAGTCAACATTCTTTGGCAACCTAGAATGATCATTTCTCATACCTTCCTAAACACTCAGATGAGGTGTTCTTTCTCTGGGGCCTCATAACACTCTGGGCATACTTCAGAAGAAGCACTTGTGTAAAAGAAGAACCATTGATAACTCTTTTTTATTCCTATCTGGCACATAATATAAAATTTTAAAAGTACAAAAAGATATACAGTAAAAATTGAGTCCTCTTCACCTGCAGCCACCATTTCCATTTCTCAGATGTAGACACTGTTTCCAATTTTGGGGTCTCCCTCTCATAGGTATTTTATAAGAATGTATATTCACAAATGTAAGAAATTTATACACTCCATATATATATATATATATGAACATATATATGACATTTTTGATTTTATGCAAATCATATTTTTACATACACCTCAGTACTTTACTTTTTTCATAACCTAATGACATATTTTGTTGATCATTCCAAACCAGTACATAAAGAGATTTCTTATTGTTTATAATAACTACACTGTGCTCCATTGTGAATTTTGGAGAGTCATAATTTGTTTAACCAGTCTCCTGTTGTTGGACGTGTAGGTTATTTCCAATCTTTTTCTACTATAAACAATATGGCCATGAAAATCTTGAACTAATATCATTTTATACCTTTGAGAACATATGTAAGATTAAATTCCTAGAAGTAGAATTGCCGTTTACACAGTATTTGCATTTAAAATTTTCATAGATATTGCCAAGTTGCACTGATTGATATTTCTACCAGTGTAAGGGTTCCTGTTTCTTCATATCCCTCTCAATATAGTGAATTATCAAACTTTTAATATATCCAATGTGTTTGGAAAATAATAACATCCTACTGAAGTTTTAATTTACATTTGTCATATTATCAGTGAGATTAGCATGTTTTAATGTTTTTAGGGCCCACTAATATTTTCTTATATGTAAATTTTCTATTCAAATATTTTGCTTATTCATATTTCACCTTCTTGGATGTTTTTTCTTGCTGATTTGTAGGAGCTCTTGCTTACTATATTATTGTAGTTAGTCTTGCTTTTTGAGATACAATATTTTTCTTCCTAGTTTGTCATATGCCTTTTCACATTATTTTGCTTTTCTCCTTCTTAAATATTCTCAATGTTATTGAATTTATTATCTCTCTTGTGATGGCTTTTAGGTTTTAATTTGAGCTTTACAAAGCCCTTTGTCCTACAAACTTGTTAAATAAATTTCTCCCACAGGCTGGGGATACATTCATTTTTTGGGGACCTTGAAGCAGCAGGTTAGGATAAAGATGATGAGTAGAGGAGGCTGTGAGAAAAGGTCTGAAGAAAAGTGGGTTTCATATAGGATGAGCTCACTGTGTGGGATCATAATGGTGAACTCAAGAGAAAGGCAGGAAAACAAAAATCATCTTGTTGCTTCTCCTTCCCAAGTAGTTCCACCAGCCACAACAAATTACCCCCAAAATCCTTGTCAACTTAGACTCAAAATAGATGGTCACATTCCATATGGGGAAGGTACACACCTTCTCTGAGCAGAGGAATCATTAAGAGCATTCTCTTATCAGCTGGTTATGAAACTGCCCATCTTAGTAGGTGACATCCATGAGCAGAGAGTCTGCCTCATCTATCACATGTTCAGTGGAATTAGTTGTTTCTGCTCATTGCAGCTGACTAGAAAGGCCTCCTGAAATGCTGCTGTTTGTCAGCTTGGTGAGGAGGAAGAGCCCTCACTTTTCACAACATGCATGGCTCTTTGGCAAATCCAAAGCATAGTCTTGCATTTTTATGAAAAGTTTCCATGCTTGTAGCCATCTAGTAATAAGTTATGGAAGTAATACTCATGCTTACTATTTAATCACAGTACAATGATGAGATTACTATATTTTTCTCTAAAGTTAAAATGATCATCAGAACCCAGTGTCAAAAAAAGAAAAATAAATGAAAGAAAATACATCATGAAATTTATATTGAGTATATTTTAACCTTTAACTTTTTTTGCATTATATCCCTTTTACTTGTTGCCTCCATTAAACCCACTCACAGATTCATCAACACATTTTGATTAGAACCATATTGATTAAAAATGATTTTATGTAAGTGACGATAGACCATGTACAAACTGGTGCACTCTGAGCAGATCTTTGTGGGGAAGGCATTGTGAGTAAATGGGGTGGGAACACAGACCCTGGGCTGAAGCGAGAGGAAGCTGAGAATGCTGCACTGAGCTATAATGTACCAGGACTCATTCCTGGTGCTCAAGGACTCCTGGGGAAGGAAAACAAAGCCAATCAACTGAACCCACCTTATAATACAATCAAAACTGTAAGGGCATCAAAGAAAGTATAAGGAAAAACTATCATTTGAAATGACAGAATTATCAAAGATTGAAGGAATGTTAGCCTACACAGATAAGAAAGAATTAGCACAAGAACTCTAACAACACAAAAAGCCAGAGTGTTTTTTTATCTAGAAAAGACTGAACTTGTTCCCCAGCAATGATTATTAATCAAGCTGAAATGGCTAAGTTAACAGAAACAGAATTCAGAATATGGATAGAAACAAAGATCATCAAGATTCAGGAGAAAGTCAAAACTGAATCCAAGGATTCCAAGAAATACAATAAAATGATAAAGGAGATGAAACATGAAATGATCATTTTAAGAAAGAAGGAAACTGATCTCAGAGCAAAATAACTTACTTCAAGAATTTCAGAATACAATCACAAGTACTAACAGCAGAATCAATCAAATGGAGGAAATTATCTCAGAGCTAAACTTGTTCTCCAAAAATAACTCAGTCATACAAAAATAAAGAAAAAAAGATCAAAGAAGAATTAGCAAAACTTCTGAGAGATATGGGAGGATATAAAGAGACCAAAATCTATGCTTCATTGGCATTCCTAAAAGAGAAGAGAAAGAAGGCAACTTGGAAAACATATGTCAGGGTGTATTCCATGAAAATTTCTCCAGCCTAGCTAGAGAAGCCAACATTCAAATTCAGAAAATGCAGAGAATATCTCTAAGATACTATACAAGAGAAGTAACTGCAAGACACATAATCATCAGATTTTTCAAGGTTGATTTGAAATAAAAAATGTTAAAGGCAGCTAGAGAGAAGGGTAAGGTCACCTGCAAATGGAATACCGTTAGGTTAACAGTGAACCTTTCATCAGAAATGCTACAAGTCAGATGAAATTGGGGGTCAATATTCAACATTCTGAAAAAAAAAAAAGAAATTCCAATCAAGAATTTCACATCCAGCAAAACTAAGCCAATGAGCAAAGGAGAAATAAGATCCATTACAGACAAGTAAATGATACAGGAATTCATTACCAGCAGACCTTACTTATAAAAGGTTCTGTGTGGAGTGATAAATATGCAAAGGAAACACCATTACTAGCCTCCACAAAATCACACTTAGGTACATAGACTGTTGACCCTATAATGCAACCACACAAAGAAATCTGCATAATAACCAGCTAACAACACGGTGACAGGATCCAGTCAGCACATATCAACATTAACCTTGTATGTAAACGAGCTAAATTCACAAATTAAAAGGCACAGAGTGTCAGTGTGGATGAAGAAGCAGGACTCAATGGTATGCTCTCTGCAAGAGACCCATCGTACATGCAATGACACACATAGGCTCAAAGTATAGGGATGGAGAAAAGTCTTCCAATCAAATGGAAAACAGATAAAAGCAGAGTTTTTAAAATTCTAATTTTAGACAAAATAGACTAAATGATCAAGGATCAAAACAGACAAAAAAGCGCATTGCATTCAACAAGATCTAACTATCCTAAATATATATGCACCCAGATCAGGAACACTCAGATTCATAAAGCAAGTTATCACAAAACTATGAAGAGGCTTCAATAACCACACTATAATAGTGGGAGATATCAAAACCGCACTGACAGCATTTGACAGATCATAGAGGCATAAAGCTAACAAAGATATTTGAGACTTTAACTATACACTTGATCAAACTGACCTAATAGAAATCTCCAGAACTCTTCACCCCAAAACAACGGAATATACATTCTTCTCATCTGCACAGAAGACATGCTCTAAAAACATCCACACAATCAGCCATAAAACAATCCTCAGCCTATTCAAAAAATCAAAATCGCACCACATTCACTCTTGCATCACAGTGCTGTAACGATGGAAATTAATACTAAGAAAATCACTCAAAAACCATACAATTATGTGAAAATTAAACAACCAGCTCCCTAGTAATCTTTGGGTAAACAATGAAATTAGTTATTTAAAAAAAGATATTTTTGAAATGAATGAGAAAAAAACATACAACATACCAACATTTCTATACAGCTAAAGCAGTGTTGAGCGCAGTTTATAGTACCAAACTCCAACATCAAAAAGTTAGAAATATCTTAAATTAACAACCTAATATCACATCCAGAGGAACTAGAGAAGTAAGAGTAAACTAACCCCATAGGCTAGGAGAAGACAGGAAATAACAAAAATAAAAGATGAACTGAAGGAGATTGAGGCATTAAAATCCATACAAAAGATCAACAAGTCTAGGAGTTAGTTTTTTCAAACAAATAAGATTGATAGACTACTAGCTATATTAATAAAGAAAAAAAGGCAGAAGATGCAGAAAAACACTATCAGAAATGACAAAGAGAATATTGCCGCTGACTCCACAGAAATTTAAAAAACCCTCAGAGACAACTATGTACACCTCTATGCATATAAGCCAGAAAACCTAAAAGGAGTGAATAAATTCCTGGAAATGTACAAATTTCCAAGATTAAACCAGGAAGATATTGAATTCCTCAATAGACCAATAAAGAGTTCTGAAATAGAATCAGAATTTAAAAACTACCAACCAGAAAAAGCCCATGACCAGACAGATTCACAGCCAAAATTTACCAGATGTATAAATAAGAGCTGGTAACATTCCTACTGACACTACTCCAACCACTCCAAAAACTGAGGTGGAGAAATTCCTCCTTAACTCATTCTATGAGGCTAGCAGTATCCTGATACCAAAACCTGGCAGAGACACAATAGCAACAAAAAACACTTTCAGGCCAATATACATGATGAACATAGATACAAAAATTCTCAACAAAATACTGGCAAACCAAATCCAGCAGCACATTACAAAGCTAATCCACCATGATGAAGTAAGCTTTATCCCTGGGATGCAAGGTTGGCTCAACATATGCATATTAATCAACGTGATTCATCACATAAACACAACTAAAAAATACTACGTGATCATCTCAACAGATGCAGAAAAGGCTTTTGATAAAATTTAACATCTCTTTCTGCTAAATATCCTCAACAAAGTAGGCATCGAAGGAATGCACTTCAAAATAAAAACAGCCGTCTATGAAAAACCCACAGCCAGCATCATACTGAATGGACAAAAGCTAGAAGCATTTCCCTTGAAAACGGCAAGTCAAGAATGATGTTTCTCACCCCTCTTATTCAACATAGTACTGGAAGTACTAGCCAGAGCAATCATGCAAGAAAAAAAATAATAAAATACATCTAAATAGGAAATGAAGAAGTCAAACTATCGCTGTTTGCAGACAATAGAATTCTAGACTAGAAAACTGAAGGCATCACATTGCTTGGCTTCAAACTACACTACAAGGCTACAGTATACAGTAACAGAAACAGCATGGTACTTGCTTTTGTACAAAAACCAACACATAGGTGAATGGAATAAGATAGAGAACCCAGAAATAAAGCCACACACTTACAACTATCTAATCTTCAAAAAAGTAAAATAATAATAATAACAATGGAGAAAAGGTTCCCTATTTCATAAAAGGTGCTGGCATAACTGGTTAGCCATATGCATAAGATTGAAATGGGGCCCCTTTCTTATATCATATACAAACAACAAATCCAGATGGATTAAGTACTTAAATGTAAAACCTAAAACTATAAAAACCTTGGAAAATAAACTAGGAAATATCATTCTGGACGTAGGCTCTGGCAAAAATTTCATGACAAAGACACCAAAAGCATTTACAAAAAACCCCAAAATTGACAATTGGGGCCTAAATAAATTAAACAGCTTCTACAGAGCAAAAGAAGCTATCAATGGAGTAAACAGACAACACACAGAAAAGGAGGAAATATTTGAAAACTATACATCTGTCAAATATCTAATATCCAAACAACCACATTAAAAAGTAGGCAAAGGATAAGAACAAACACTTTTCAAAAAAAGACAGACATGCAGCCAACGAGCATATTAAAAAGTGCTCAACTTTACTAATCATTATTAATGCAAGTCCAAACCACAATGAGATACTATCTCACACCAGTCAGAAAAAAGACAAAAAATAACAGATGCTAGTGAGGCTACAGATAAAAGGGAATGTTTATACACTGCTGGTAGAAATATAAATTAATTTACCCATTGTGAAAAGTAGTTTGATAATTTCTCAAATATCTTAAAAGAGAACTACCCTTTGACCCAGCAATCCCATTATTGGGCATGTACCCGAAGGAATATAAATTATTCTGCCATAAAAATACACACATGCAGCCGGGTGCGGTGGCTCACACCTGTAACCCCTGCACTTCGGGAGGCCGAGGCGGGCGGATCACGAGGTCAGGATATCGAGACCACGGTGAAACCCCATCTCTACTAAAAATACAAAAAATTAGCTAGGCGTGGTGGCGGGCGCCTGTAGTCCCAGCTACTCGGGAGGCTGAGGCAGGAGAACGGCGTGAACCCAGCAGGCGGAGCTTGCAGTGAGCCGAGATCACACCACTACACTCCAGCCTGGGTGACAGAGTGAGACTCTGTCCAAAAAAAAAAAAAAAAAAAATACACACATGCATATATTCATTGCAGTACTATCACAATAGCAAAGACATGGAATCAACTTAAGTGCCCATCAACAGTAGACTAGATAAAGAAAATCTGGTACATATACACCATGGAATACAATGAAATCATAAAATGAATGAGATCCTGTCCTTTGCAGCAACATGGATAGATCTGGAGGCCAATATACTACGCAAACTATCACAGGAACAGAAAACCAAATATCACATGTTCTCACTTATAAGTGGGAGCTAAATATTGAATATACGTGGATATGAAGAAGGGAACAACAGACACTGGGCTCTACTTGAGGGAGAAGAGTGGGAGGAGGGTGAGGATGGAAAAACTACCTATTGGGCACTATGCTTATTACCTGGGTGATAAAATAATCTCTACCCTAGACACCTGTGACATACAATTTACCTATATAACAAACCTGCAGATGCCTCTGAACCTAAAAGTTTTTTTAAAGAAAAGGAAAAGAAGAAATACAAAACTAACCTACTGCATGATGTCAGTCACATCAATAGACATATTGTACAGGTGCTACCCAGGAAACACCTGTTATCATTAGAGACTTATTATTTTTTTTTTTTCACTCTTTATTTTTTTTTTATTTATGTATATCTACTTTTATTATACTTTAGGGTTTTAGGGTACATGTGCAGAGACTTATTATTTTTATTTGTTTGTTTTCTCTAGGTAAATAGTGTTTCTTTAGCTTATACTTTTACCAGAAACATAGAATATCGCTGCTTGGCTTAGGAGAAATTGGGTTCATGGTATATCTTCTAGACATTATTGGTGGAGTTTTATATGAAAAGTGCATTGAGAAACTGCAAACGTGAAAGTTTTTAGCAAAGTTGTTAATATGACCTAAAATTGTTCTATATTGTGAGAATATTATGGTGCACATTCTGAGTGAGGATTCTAGTGTACATTTTTGTCTAAAATGTTACAGTTTGGACAATACCCTGGATGAACTTTTTTATTCAAGATCCAAATATACTACTTTATATCATAGAACTTGGAGAGGAAATGAAAAGATCAGCTGCTTCTATATCAGAAAAAATTATGTGGTGATTCTTCTGTAGGACCCTAAGCACACAGAATATCTGAGGGAGCTGACAGAAGGAAATTCAAAGATAAATCAAATCAAAGCATAAACTTGGCTGCAAATAAGGAAACAACAGGGGCATTCACAATACCTGAAGACAGTGAGTTGTAAGCACAGTATAGTAAATTTAAACTGTCTATATGCTTGTGTATTCCAGTTAAGCATCCAGAACTTCAAGAGAAACTATGCAAAGCAGACTGACTTCTAAGGAAATAGTGACAATAGAGACCATCATCAAGATCCCTATATCGGGTTGTTCACCAGATCACATAGTCTTCTATTAGCATATTCTTTCATAAACCACTTTATTCCAATGTAATTCAGTGATCATTTTGCATTCTGCCATTACAACTATATTGGCAACTAAAAGAGTCACATCTTATCAAGTTTTTAATTTCCCAGATTGATTCTTTGAGCATTTAGGACATTGCTCCCTTGTGGATCATGATGTATGAAACATATTCAATCAACTCACATTTAGTTTCCACCAAATCTGTTTTTCTTACTATTTCCCTATTTTTCACTGAGGTATATTAATGTACAAGAAATGTTGACATTTTAAAAGTGTCATTCTATGAGTTTTGACAAATGTATGTGCTCATGTATATGCTTATGTAACAAAGACCCAAATGAATCAGGATATGGAAGGGTTCCAAGTCACCAGAAAGTTTTCTTGTCACTTTTGAGTCATTCTCCATGCCTCATAAGCAAATAGCCCTTGTTTGTGATGAGTCATTTTAATTTTGCTCCTTTAAAGATTGCACCCTGTCATTGTCTTCAAGAGTTTAATTATAATTAGTGTAGGCATGATTCTGTCTGCATTTATCCTACTTGGAGTGTGTTCAGTTCCTTGGATGTAAACATCAACACTTTCATCTCATTTGGAAAGTTTCTGGCCTTTTTATCTTCAAATATTTTTTCTTCCTCTTTCTCTCCCCTTTTCTTCTGATATTACTATTATGTAAATGTTGGTGGGCTCAATAGTGTCCCACAGGTTTCCAAGTCTCTATTTAAAAATAATGGCTTTTCTTCTTGTATTTTCTTTAGATTGGATAAAATTTATTGATCTATCTTTCCATTTCCTGATTCTTTTTTTTCTATTGATTACATTTTAAGAACTTTTCTTATTATTATTATACTTTAAGTTTTAGGGTACATGTGCACAATGTGCAGGTTTGTTACATATGTATCCATGTGCCATGTTGTCCTGATTCTTTATTCTCCCAGCTAATATCTGCTGTTGAGCCACTCCAGTGATTTGTAAAAAGTATTTCAATTATTGTATTTTTGACTCTAGAATTTGTATTATTTAAAATATAATCACTATTACTTTATAATATCTATTTGATGAGCCATTATTGTCATATTTTCCTTTAATTCTTTAAACACAGCTTTCTATAGTTGTTTTTAAAACATAGTTATTATTCCTGAAAAGTCTGTGTTAAGTCCAATATCTAGACACTTTCAGAAGCAGTATCTATTATTTTTTTCTTAATTTTAAAATCAAAAAGGTCAGTAAGAGGTCATCTATTCAATTCTTTTTTTTTTTTTTTTTTTTTTTCAGACAGGCTTTTGCTTTGTCACTCAGGCTGGAGTGTAGTGGTGCGATCTCAGCTAGTTGCAACCTCTGCCTCCTGGGCTCAAGAGATTCTCCCACCTCAGTCTCCTGAGTAGCTGGAACTACTGGTATCCACCAGCGACCAGCTAATTTTTGTAATTTTGTAGAGATGGGGTTTCTTCATGTTGCCCAGGCTGCTCTGAAACTCTTGGGCTCAAGCAATCCACCCACCTCAGCCCTCCATGGTGCTGGAATTACGGGTATGAACCACTGTGCCCTGTGCATTATTTTATTTTGTATAGATAATACTTTTGTGTATCTCAGCATATCTCATAATCATTTATTATAACCTGACATTTTTGGTTTTACATTGTATTGATTCTGGATACTGACTGCCTTCCCCCAGGAATTATTATTGCTGCTTTTTTGTTTATGCATTTGTTTAGTTAACTCACTAGAAAAATTCTGTATGGTTTGTCTCCCTGATGATATGACACACTAGCAGGGTATGGCCAGTTATATCCATGAATATTTTCTTGTTGTTGCAGTTTTGTTTACGGTTTTTAAGCTTGAGTCACTTTGGGTCACCACAGTTTAGTGTCTGCCAATAAGTAGTCAGAAGTTGCACTTAAACATCTTGACCCTGCAAGCCTTGGGCTTTTTGTCACTGGGTCTGTAAGTAGGTTGAACACATTCAATATGTCAGTTTACATGTTGGCCCAACTTTTACTTTCTCCCTTTGCAAGGCCTTACGTTAAGCTAGTATTGATAGTTCAGCCCTTTCTAGTGTCTCCTGAGTGTACTTACCTCCTTGGCTGTAAGTGCAGCCTTCCAGATTATTACAGAAACATACTAAAGCCCATTGTGACTGTCTTTTTCCCCTGGTTCTTCTTGTTTAATTCTGGTTTGTGTATTGCTTGTCCCAGTCTATTTCACAATGCTAAACTCACTTTAATATCGGCCTTCCTTAATTGTCTTTAATGAGAAATATATTGTTTTAGACAACATACATGGTCATGATTTTTTCTTTTTTTTTTTCAACTCTATTCACATCAAGTCATCCATTTGGGCACTGAAGCTGTACTCTTCCTGGCCTTCCCTGCCATAATAGAACTCAAGCATAGAGGTATTGGGAATAGGAGTCATATCAGCCCCAGCCTAAAATGTCAAAGACTCCCACTGTTCTTACTAAGGTTCAGTTGTTTCTTCGTAAATAAAAACTCTTAATTTTGTGTGTGCCTTTGATCAATTTCCAGACTTCTGAATTCTTGTTTTTCAATAATTTTGATCCATCTTATCATGCATAGAGAAAAAGGTTTTGGTAAGCTTCTTAGTTAGCCATTCTGGAAATTGCATTCTTGGTCACTTCTGCTTTTGTAAAAATTTCTCCCCCAAGGCCTCCTTATTGTATGTTGCGGATCTTTTGGCAGCACAAACCATAAATCCTGAAAATATATAACTATTTTACCATTGACAAACAGCCTAAATTTAAGCATTGATATCTTGCTTTATTTAAATATTAAGAAATAATTTTTTTGTGTGTGTGTGGGAGGGTCTGTGTATGTGCATATGATGATAAATACATGGTCTAAACTTAAGAGTGGTGGTTTTTGGACATTTAAAGTCAGAAAATTGGCATTAGGAAGTTCTCATTGTAATTCCATGAATAAATGAAGGCAAATTTTCTAGCCCTTTTGACAGATTGATCACTGTATGCAAAAAAGGATTTAACATGAGTACACTACTGACTGTGATTGAAAGTTTTGATTATTTGTTTTGTTTTCTATAATTTAACTTTTATTTTAGATTTGTGAATATATATACAGGTTTATTGAATGCGTAAACTACATGATGCTGAGGTTTGGGATATGAATCATCCTGTCATCCAGGTACTGAGGATAATACCAATAGGTAGTTTTTCAACAGTTTCCCCCTTCCCTACTCCTTCACTCTAATAGTCTCAAATGTTTATTGTTGACATCTTTATGTCCATGAGTAGCCAATGTTCAGTCCCTTCTAATAAGTGAGAACAAACGATATTTGATTTTCTGTTTCTGCATTAATTCCTAGAGGATAATGGCACCCAGCTGCATACATGTTGCTGAAAAGGACCTGATTTCATTATTTTTATGAATGGATTCTTTTTATTGATGGGCACCTAGGATGACTCTGTATCTTTGCTATTGTGAATAGTGCAGTGATGAACATGTAAGTGCGTGTGTCTTTTTGGTAGAATGATTTATTTTCTTTTGGATATATACCCAGCAATGGGTTACTGGGTCAAATGTCAATTCAGTTTTAAGTTCTGTGAGAAATCTCCAAATTGCTTCCTACAGTGGCTGAATCAATTTACGTTTCCTCCAATAATGTATAAGCATTTCCTTTTCTCCACAGCCTCACCGGCATCTGTTGTTTTTTGACATATTAATAATGACCATGTGACTTTTGTAAAATGGTATCTCATTGTAGTTGTGATTTGCTTTTCTCTGATGATTTATGATGTTAAGCACTTATTTATGTTTTTTTGGCCACGTGTGTGTCTTCTTTCAAGACATTCATGTTCACCTTTCTTGCCCACTGTTTAATGGAGTTATTTGCTTTTGGTTTGTTGAATTATTTAAGTTCCTTATAGATTCTGGACATTAGATTTTTGTCAGATGCATAGTTTTCAAATATTTTCTCGCATTCTGTGGGTTATTCATTTACTCCATTGATAGTTTCCTTTGCTGTGCAGCTTTTAGTTTAATTAGATCCTACTTGTCAATTTTTGTTCTTGTTGCTATTGTTGACTTAATCATTCTAATGATGATCTGATAATTATATTTTTCACAGAAAACATCTGTACAAATTCTGACTACGTTGAACATAAATGTTTCTGCTCCCAGTGTAGTTATCTATATCTTTTGTTGATTAGTAAGTTGGTGCCCGTGTTATCAGCCTGTATTTGGTTACATGCTTAATATAAGCCTGTGTCTGTTAAAATACACTGTCAACTGTTAAAACCAAGCTTCAGAGTCTATAATATATAGGTTTTGGTGATTATGCACTTAGTGTATCAATCCACCTAAATGTAGTCTACAATTTAAAGGTTCTAACAGGAAAATGCATGCATTTACTTATCATCTCCAATGGAAATGACCCTTTCTGTCCAGGAAACTTCATTATTCTCTTAGGGCTGCCTTGACAAATTACCCCAAACTTGTGGCTCAAAACAACAAAAATTATCTCTAGAAGTTAGGTGTCTAAAATCAAGAATTGCTATTTCCATGCACTCAGAAGGCTCTAGGTGACCATGATTTCCATGCCTTTTTCTAAGCTTTAGGCTTGGCTGGTAATCCTTGATCTTTGGCTTGTAGATCCATCACTTCAATTTCTGCCTATGTTGCCAGGTGACGTTTCTGCTCTGTGTGCAAATGTCCCTTTCTCTTTGCCTCTTCTCTTAAAGAAAGTAGTCATATTAGATCAAGGATCCACTTATTCCTGTATGAACTCATTATAATTTACATGTACATCTCAATTATATCTGCAAAGATTATTACCCCGTAAGTTCCTATTCACAGTGGCAGAGGTTAGGATCTCCACATATCTTTCTAGAGAACACAATTCAACCCATAACTTAAGCCATTATCTATCATTAAGTACATAAAGCACTGACAATGGAAAAGAGAATTGAGAAATCCTTGATAAATTTTAGTAATCAATTAAATGACAAAAGACTCTGTGTAATATCTTTACACTCAATGACTACTTGTGAAACCCCCTAAAAAAGTGACAAAGATTCTCTGTCATCTATTGAGCTTCAGATTTGACAAACGTTTTCCAAAAAAAATGACATTTTATTCGGAGTTGGTATAGCTTTGTCAAATCTGAAGCTTGGTGGGTGCCATCTTGTCTGAGGGCCGTTCTCTAGAAAGATATGTGGAGATCCTAACCTCTGCCACTGTGAATAGGAACTTATGGGGTAATAATCTTTGCAGATATAATTGAGATGTACATGTAAATTATAATGAGTTCATACAGGAATAAGTGGATCCTTGATCTAATATGACTACTTTCTTTAAGAGAAGAGGCAAAGAGAAAGGGACATTTGCACACAGAACAGAAACGTCACCTGACAACATAGGCAGAAATTGAAGTGATGGATCTACAAGCCAAAGATCAAGGATTACCAGCCAAGCCTAAAGCTTAGAAAACTACACATTCTAGCAATCCAAGTTAGAGATTATGGGAGTCAATGAAAGGCATTCAATTCTGGATATATTATTAAGGTAGAACCAATAGTTTTTCCATGATGCAATGGGTATAGATTTTAGGATATGGAATATAAGTCAAGAATAGTCCTGGAATAATCCAAGATTTTCGGCCTGATGGAGTTACCACCAACAGAGAGAATGGATGAGACTGAGAGAAACAAAGACAAAGTCAGGAATTTAATTTTGAACACATTACATTTGATATCTTGACTATTCACGTATACGATTTGGATTTATTTGCATGTAATTATTATTTAAAGCTCTTGGGTGGGAAGAAATCACCACACAAATCAGTGTAAACAAGAAGAGAAAAAGAATAAGAACTGAGCTGTGATGCTTGTCAACATTAGCCCTGGTCATGGATAAGAGGAGGAAGAGGCAAAGATACAAGATTCAAAAACCCAAGTGAAGGAATAACATCAAGAAAGAAGTAGTAATGCATTATTTCAAATGAAAAAATAAAAAAACTTAGATTAACCTGTATTTGGTTAGATTAACCCATATTTGGATTGGGGTGATTTCCTCTCATGATAATTTAGCTAGATGGTGTCTGTACAGGTAAAGTTAATCTACTGTACCCAGAGGCAGTGGATTTTTCTGAATTCTTAAATCTGAATCTTTTTTTTTTTTTTTTTTTTTTTTTTTTTTGAGACGGAGTCTCGCTGTCGCCCAGGCTGGAGTGCAGTGGCGCAATCTCGGCTCACTGCAAGCTCCGCCTCCCGGGTTCACGCCATTCTCCTGCCTCAGCCTCTCCGACTAGCTGGGACTACAGGCTCCCGCCACCACGCCCAGCTAATTTTTTTTATATTTTTAGTAGAGACGGGGTTTCACCGTGGTCTCGATCTCCTGACCTCGTGATCCACCCGCCTCGGCCTCCCAAAGTGCTGGGATTACAAGCGTGAGCCACCGCGCCCGGCCAAATCTGAATCTTTTCAGAAAAATTTATATCCTCTTAAACTATAATTTTGTTTATTCTTCATATTTTCAAAAACAGAATTTGAGTAATAACTAATATTTTGGGATAGGCATAAGACTTAGTTTCAAAATGTATATTGAGAGAGAGATAATTTTTTTTCCTACAGTGAAAATGATGCTTAAAATTCTCAACTGTGAATAAATGACTCAGTCATAAGCATGGTGATATTATTTGGCTCTCTGTTCCCACCCAAATTTCATGTTGAATGGTAATCCCAAATGTTGGAGGTGGGGTCAGGTGGGAGGTGATTGGATCATGGGTATGATTTCTAATGGGTTAGCCCTATTGTCTCATGATAGAGTTCAAAAGTGTATAGCACCTCCCCTAGCTCTCTCTCTTCCTCCTGCTTCTCCCATGTATGAAGTGCTGGCTCCCGCTTTGCCTTTCACCATATTGTAAGTTTCCTGAGGCCTCCCCAGCCATGTACAGCCTGCAGAATTGTGAGTCAATTAAACCTCTTTTCTTTATAAAATACCCAGTCTTGAGTAGTTCTTTATAGCAGTGTGAGAGTGGACTAATACACTTGATTAGTTTAATAAACACTCTGGAAATGTCTTATGTGCTGATTGTAAATTGATGAGCAAAATTAACAATCCTTCACCTCAGAAGCACATTAATGGAGAAGGTAGATATTAAGCAAATAATGACACAAGGATATTCGTAGACATACGATGTGTTATAGATACTTAAAATGATTGGAATACCAGGAATCATGGAGATAAAACTTTGGTATCATCAAAATAATCCATCCAAAAATATTGACTATAAAATGGGAAACTTCAAGATCATAGATAATTAGCCTTGAGATCATGGACAGACTTCAAATGACTTTAGTCTGAAATTGCATGCAAAATCTTGCAATTGTGTGAATAAGCAATTTTCCCCAGGCAATTAGGCTGATAGCTATCATCTATTGCCAAACAGTCGTTTGACCCCAGAAGTTTATAAAAAATACTCCAGAAGAATGCTAAAATGTTATTTCTAACACCCTGCAGTTTCAAAACAGCCAGATGTTTGGAAGCATGAGAACACATATACGGATGATTGACTAAATTTCAGTATCATATGGATGTTTTGACAGCAAGTTCTTGCTGTAAAAAATGCAAATTAGCTCATTAGTGTGGAGATAAAGCAATTAATGCTGGAATATGACCAGACATTAAGATTCATAGGATGAAATGAAGATTAAAATTCTCCTTACTTGAAGGTAGATAGATTTTTCTTAAGATTTTGTAAGAGAAGAGGATAACCGAGAGAATAAAAACTTTAGTGGGATTTAAATACCCACTTTCCTCAAACGTTGTAAATTTTAAAATGAGTGCACAAATGGATATTAATACACTGGTCAATGCACTTTATTTTTAGCTGTGGAAAACTATAATAACTTATAGAATGTTATAGAGAGTAATAGAGCAGAAAAATACTTGAGGCTCCATTTTGTTCTTTTTCTTCTTCCTACACCACTATCAATGAGGAAACGGTCTCTGCTTTACCTTACTTAACCACAAATATCTGTTTGCTTGTGTGCTATATACATGCCACCGTGCTAGAAGAAAGAACAAAACCAAAGAGAGGTAACCTGTAGTTAACAGATTCCATTCTAGTCTTAGTAGCTGGAGATTACTTGTGAATGTTATAATTTACGTAGGGCTTTTGTTTTCTGAGAAGAGTGACAGAGAATGTCTTAAGCCTGTTCAGTATATCTTCTTCATTGAACATCTCAGAAACATTTCCTGAACCCAAATATCTATTCCTTGCTCAGAGATATAAAAATATTTCTCCTAAATTTAAAATGCTGTAACATTCCAGTTCTTACCCAAATTTAGCCTTCAGAATTTTTTTGAATGAGATTTTCTATATAACCACTTTGCCTATTTTTGGGAGTTTGGATTCTTCAGGATATTAATTTTCAGAATGAGTCACATCCAGGGCATCGTCATAAAAGTTGGCACACCAGAGCTAATGGAACTGGATATTAGAAACTGAGGACATTGGACTGTTAATCTTTCTTCAAAATCATTTATTTGTTCTGTATAAAATACAAATGCTTCATTGGTTACATTTTTAAAGACATATTTTATCTGTTATAAAATATGGTCTTTCTTCAATGTAAAAACAAAAAAAAATGTACATAGAACATTGGCTTAGAGGGTTGCTTTTGGGGGGCAGCCCTGTTTGTGTCTTCTTTCTTGACCTGACATAGGACTTTATTCAGTTGTTCTCAAGATCACATTTCACAAAAATTACCAACATAGACGTTCATTAACCTGAAAATAAACTTCACAGGTAATAGAAAATTCTGAAAAATTAGTAATCATATTTTTTATGTATTACTGTGAAGGCTATCTAATATCTTAAAGATAATTTGTAAGAAAACCAACCTAGTCAAGATTAAGAAAACATTTAGCATACAATACCTAGTTCTATAATATAGTCCTTATATTATAATATTCAAAGATCTAGTTACTACAGCCAGTTCAAGTAAACATTTATTTCTGAATATTTTTCTCTGTAAGATAGATCAAAATGTTATATATTACCAGTTTTATGTGTGATCTAAGACAATTTTATTCAAGTATCTAAAGTGTATATACATTTAAAAAAATTTCAGACCAGGACATCATCTAATAAAATATTAAGTAGTTATGTCTTAATTATTTCAAACATTTCAATCATGTTGTTAGTGCATTAATAGAAATTTCAGTATAGCTATGCTTAATACTTTAAGAATAAGCAAATCTTGAATGCTTGTTTATGCAACACTGAGTGCTCCAGAAATTCAGACATAAGCTCATTAGAGAAATAGATGGAAACACACAGGGTGAGGAAGGCATTTTCTAAAAGATTCATAGTGAACAGGCTGGCTATGGGCTACTGTATTTGTCTTGTTTATAAATCTCTAAACATTTTGAGTTTGTCACCTCAGAGTTTGATGAGGAGATAACTTTATTGGTGTTTTAATTATAAATGATGTTAAAAGAAATATTTCAAAAATATAAGAATAATCCTCCACATTTTGGTGACCGACGGACAGAGATAGACTTAAATTTTACTATTTCTGTGTTCTATTTTGCAAAATCAAGTATGTGTAACTCTATAGCAAATTGCTTTCAGCAGCATATTCATAACATTATGTAGAACACAACATCATGTGGATCTCTCTTATGGAGAAAAGCTTGTAAAGAATAATCAGTACTAAGAACTCTTTAGCTCTGTATATACAAGGTTTAAAAGTATCTTTATACAGTATTCGTATCTCTCAGTCATTTCTGGAGGTTAGTTAACCAGAATATTGTCGAGAGAAAAATGTGTATGTATTTTGTCCAATTGCAAACGTAAAACAAAAGATCAGTGAAAAGTTTTTATAAATTACCAATATATAAATATTTTATTTTTTATGTATTAACATGATTATAAAATATATTAATAATTAGGACATTTTTGGAGTAAAATGTTAATATCTTCTTTGAAGAAAAAAGTAAAATATAATAATATACGTAAGTTTGTATTATCATCATGTTAATTTATGGATGCCTTACTCTATTTAGTTTCCAAGACTGATAATGGAGGAAGAATAATAAGAGTGGGGGAGCTAAAGTTTCCTTTCATTTTCAGAAGAAACATTGGCCGTAATAATTTTGTCTCTATTTGGAGGTAGTGAAAGTTTATTGTTATTTTAAAAGGAATAGTAACTCTTCCCTTCTACCTTTTATGATTGGGGATTCGGAACATGCCAAAAAAAGATATTAAATATCAACTTAATGTAATTAAAATTTGCTTAACCTTAAAGTCTCATCCTGTACTTGTGGATTTGTTATATTTAGTGGAAGCATTATACAAACAGCAAAATATCATTTAAAGATGAGTAAATCAAAGAAATATTGCCTTCTGGGTTATAGTGGTCACAAAAGAGGAGATACACCTCTGGATTGGCTAGATTGCACATCACAGGCAGGCTCCATCTGACCCCTTTACTGTGTAAGAACTGGCTAGACCCACGAGGGGCAATCTCCTCAGCCAGAAAAGTTCTTCTTCTTTTTTTAAATCTAAGTAATAATTTCTTTTTGATCTTTATTAAAATATTTATCATTTTGCATCCATAGTCTACATTTCCAAAAATGTGTGATGTGAATTAACATTGGACCTAGATCTTCCACTTTGCTTTTATTATAGCTTGTCAAAATTTAAAAAAAAGTCACTTTGAATGAGGCATGTTTATTTAACTGGTCAAGTAGCTTTTAATTTGAAGGAAATTTGAAATGAAAGAAATACAGATTTCCTTATTTTTAAGAACAATTAATTCACTGTTATTGGGGAAAGATTGAACTATTACCAAACAAAAATAAAAAAGAAAACTAAACACCATCAAAAACAAACTACAGCATTTCCTCCTCTAATTAATACATTATGAGATTTAAAGGAAAACAAAATACGCGATTTTCACATTAACTTTCATTCAACTCCAAACCTCAGAAAACAACAGCTTCCTTAGTGTAGTCGGAAAAACATATTTATATATTAGGCTTGTAATTCTTCTTATCATTACATCATATATCCTCTTTTCTTGTTATCTAATAGGTGTAAATTGACAAAATCTAGTTTAACTTACAAGTATATCGCTATATATGATATAACAGTAGAACAGGAATTATGAAGTGTTGGAAGAGTCCTTAGATAGAGCCAAATCACTGAGAGGAACCATTATTCTGCTGCTCAGGATTCAGTTATAATCATAGAAATGAACCATTCTTTAACTCCCATATATCTTTCCTCATAATCTTAATTTCTTGGGTTGTCTTACAAAGGGTTTAGTTCAGCACCTTTTCTCATAACTATGAATTTCCATGTCAATGGAAGTCATCTCTAAACATTATATTCTAAATTCTTGATTACTCTGTTATGCTTTCCATAATACAAATTTAAGGTGCAGATTTGTGTAAAAATATTAGAGAAGACAGAAATAATACAGACCTTTAACCATAGTCCAAATAAAACTTGCTTTCAGATAGAGGGTACTGAGTCTATGAAATTGAATGCATTGAATGAGAAAGAATGATTGTTTTTATTTTTGAAAATTTTCTTTTACTTTTAATTGACAAATAATTGTATATATTTATGAGGTACAATGTGATATTTTGATATGTGTTTACTTTGTGGAATGAGTCAAACTAATAAACATATCCATTACATCACATACTTATTAACTTTTGTGGTGAAGACACTTTAAATTTAATTTTTAAACAATTTTAATACGTTATTATTAGTTATTGACACTATTCTGTGCAATACATCACTACAGTTTATGCTTCATGTCTAGGTGAAACTTTGTACTCTTTGATTAATATTTTCTTTTTCCCCTTCCCTCCCATCCCAATGCCTCTGGTAACTACCATTCTACTGTCCAGAATTATGAGTTTGATTTACTTAGATTCCACATATAAGTGAGATCTTACAGTATTTGTCTTTCTGTGTCTGGCTCATTTCACTTAGCATACTGCCCTCTGGGTTCATTCATGTTTTGGTAATGACAGAATTTATTCTTTTACAAGGCTGAATACTTTTCTGTTCTATGGACATATACTCCACGTTTTTATTCTATTCATCCATCTGTGGGCACTTAGGTAGTTTCCAAATCTTAAATATTATAAATAATGCTGCAATGAACATGGAAGTGCAAATATCTCTTCCACCTGCTGATTTTATACCTTTTGGATATATACTCAGTAGTGGGATTGCTGGATCACATGGTAGTTCTATTTTTTTTTTTTTCCTTTTTTAAGGAACCTTTATATTGTCTTTCATAATGTCTATACTAATTTACATTTCTACCAATAATATGCAAGTCTCCTCTTTTCTTCACATTTTCTCTAACTGTTATCTTTCATCTTTTTGATGATAGCCCTTCTTACAAGTCTGAGGTGATATCTCATTGTGGTTTTAGTTTGCATTTCCCTGATGATTAGTGATGTTGAGTATTTTTCACATATCTGTTGGTCATTTGTATGTCTTCTTTTGAGAAATGTCTTTTCAAGTTCTTTGCTGATTTTTCAATCTGGCTGTTTTCTTTCTGTAGAGTTGACTTACTTACATATTTTATGTATTAGCTCCTTAACAAATGTGTGATTTTCAAATATTTTCTCCCAGTTTGTGGGTTGTCTCTTCATTTTATTAATTTCTTCTGTTTAATATTTAATTAAAGTAGTTATACTTAAAATAGAAGAGGTTTCAGATAAAAAGCAAAAATCAAATAAGCAAATACAATTGTCCCTCGGTATCCATAGGCATTGATTGGTTCCAAGATTCCCTGCAGATACCAAAGTTCACGCATGCTCAATCTCTTATATAAAATGGTGTAGTATTTGTATATAACCTATGCATATCCTCCCATCTACCTTAAGTCATCATTAGATTACATGTAATACTTAATACAGCAGCCGGGCGTGGTGGCTCACACCTGTAATCCCAGCACTTTGGGAGGATGAGGAGGGCGGATCAGGAAGTCAGGGGTTCAAGAACAGCCTGACCAACATGGTGAAACCCCGTCTCTACTAAAAACACAGAAATTAGCCAGGCGTGGTGGCTGTGATCCCAGCTACTCAGGAGGCTGAGGCAGGAGAATGACTTGAGCCTGGGAGGCGGAGGTTGCAATGAGCTGATATCGTGCCATTGCACTCCAGCCTGGGTGACAAAGCGAGACTCAGTCTCAAAAAAAAAAAAAAAAAAAAATACAGCATAAAAGTTATGAAAGTAGTCGTTATACTGTATTGTTTTAGGAATAATGAATGACAACGAAATAATATCTGTACATGTTCAGTAGAGACACAAAATTTTTTCCTAAGTATTTTTGATCCAGTTGTGGAATCCATGGATGCAGAACATATATATATGGAGAGCCTACTGTATTAACTATGTAATTCCTGTAGTAACAACATCAAATATGTAAAACAAATGGTAAGAGGATACTGATTTTTTGTTTATTTATTGATTTATTTTCCAAGAAAGTTAGCAAGTAAATTTTAATCTTCTTTAAAAAATGAGATTTATAAACTAAAATGCAAATTATTAGGCTTTCCGTAATTGACAAAAAGCTTTAGGGCTCCTGGGTAAGTTTCAGTGGTCCTATGTTGCAGTAAATGTTTTAATGCAAATGTTGATATTTCTACCTTGCTCATTTACAATGATTTCAAAATGTCAAAAATACAAAGGTCAATCCTTAGTTGACCCCTAATATTATTAAGATTGTTGTCAAGTGGTGAACCTAAGGCATAGCATCCTACTTCTATACAGCTACAACTATACAGGTCCGTGAACACCAAACACCATTTAAAAGTACACATACAGGTGTACATCTACACACACACACACACACACGCACACACAAATTTATAGAGAGGCAGCAAAGTCTGCTGTCAGTAATCATGGATTTCAAAAAAATAGCAAACCATTTCAAAGTTGACTTATGCTGATTTTTAGTTTTTATTTGTTATTTATCAATGTGGCAAGGGTATTCAAGGAAAATATATTTTCCAAAGAAAATTCAGTACATTAAGGAAAACAATAGTATTATTTATAAACCAAACAAAAATCAACCAGATAAATGAAGCTTTGTTGAAAATGCACACCCTTAAATGTAATATTGATATGAAAATTTATATCGAAATGTAATATTGATACGATAAGATCATAAATGCTTAAATAGAGTTGTTGTTTTATTCAAAATAATCAATACAGGTCCAAAGTCCCTATGCATAACTTATTAAGCTGTATCAAACCCACTTACCCAATTATTTAACACTTTTTCTATTTTGTATTTTGTTTTTACAGTAATTTTTATTTCACAAAGTAAAGAATAAAAAGAGAAAGATGTGAGTTCCTTTTGTTAATCTAATTTTTTGTGCGTTAATTTTTTTCTTTAAATGTGATCTACACAGTTACTGAATTCAGAGGTCCTGCCAAAAGTATTGTGGTTTATATTTTTGGTTTTCTCTCCGTAGCTACTCATTTATTATATTAAATAGAAAACAAATTTTCTTTTGATCACTAATTGCTAATTGTTAATTAAATATGAAATACCATGCTAATATTTCCTCTATATTTGTAAATTCAACAATTGAACAGAAGGGATATAATTTTGCTTCTTTTTATTAAATCAGTATCAGAAATGTCTATTTTAGATTAAGAATAGTAATATATAATATATATTGTTAATGTATAATGACTTTAACATTAATTTATAATTAGAATTTAGAATTCAGATCTTAAAACTTCAGTTGAGATTTCTTCCTATTTCCAGACAATTCTGTCATATACGGATACGCATTTTATTGAAGAAAATGCAAATGCTTGCTCTGTATTGTGCGTGAAAGGTCAAAGCAATTTTATATCTGCTTCTATAAAATATTTTACTTCAAATAAATCTCTGTATTAGTACTTTATTGGGATAGATTTATTTCCTAAATTTTATTTTTTAGAACTTTGCCCTTTCAATTTTAACTGGTTCTAAGAAATTACATTCTGCCTCTTCTCTTGAAATAGGAAAATGTCAGGGAAGGGAGGTGGCTGTCAACACAATAATAAAACCTGAGAATTCTAGTGCACTTCAGATAAGGATCCAGGCTTACATGTGTTTATCAGGTTTGAATTAAATATCCAATATTTAATCAATTAGTAGCACAAATGCCACTGTATTTTGATGTGCTGTACTAAGGTGTTTGTGATATATTAGATGTACTTTTAAAATTTAAACAAATAGCAAAAAATTTGATTTTTGATGAACATACTTGATATGACACATTTTTAATAAAATGAAGTAAATTTTAATATACATTTGTAATACATTTATGATTTAAAAATGTAAGTAAATGGTTATAGTGGTCCTGTTTCTGGTTGAGGTGCTATATATTTGGGATCAAAGTGCATCAATTGCTCAAAGAAACAAGTTAAATAACCAGAATAAAGAGTAGAAAATGATGGTCACTGATAAGTACTAAATGTTCACTGTAGAAGTCCAGTAGTCTCCTCTTACACACAGTTTTATTTTCATAGTTTCAGTTATTTGTGGTCAGTCAAAGACTGCAAAGTACAGTAAGATATTTTGAAACAGAAAAGAAAGGTTGAGAGGCAGAGGCATCACATTCAAATAAATTTTTTTATATTGTTATATTTGTTCTATTTTATTATTAGTTGTTATTGCTAATTATTATTGTTAATCTCTTACTGTGCCTAATTTATAAATTAAACTTTATTAAAGATGTGTGTGTATAGGAAAAAACAGCAGTTTCAGGCATCTACTGGGGGTCTTAGAATGCATCCTCCACAGATCAAAAGGGACTACTACTGTATCATTATTTCTATTTTAAAAATGATTCAATTGAGGTTTACACAGGGTATCTGCAAAGAGTAAAAACTTCATCTGAGTTAAAGTTCTTTGCAATAATAAATATTGTGGTGATAATGATAATTGTCATCATAGAAGTGGTGATAATGCTAATTACTATTTATCAAGACATTATGTCTGAAGAAAAGTGCTGAGAGATTTATGCACAGTATATCATACATCTTCCAAGAAACCTGGAAAGTAGATATAATCTGCATTAGATAGTCATTTTATAACCTGCAGGGTATGGTCACATTAATACATTGCTTTAAGCTGACTCAAAATCCCATGGTTTTAACATGGTTAAGTGGTGTACTGCTGAACATGACAGATGAGATAAAAAATACATGTTTCTAAAAAGTGTTCTATGTGTTTAAGAATATAAAATAAATTAGGCTAATAATTGTATGATAACTCTTTGACAAGTAGATATCTTTAAAATACAGAAAGGATTAAGATAAAATACAAATGATATCAAAAAACATTTAAATTGAGTGTGATTTCAACTTCTGTATATAAAAATAAGGCTGGATAGTGAATATTAAGCTTCTCTATGCATTAAACACAACTATGCAAAACGCATAAAACACAAAATGAAACATTTAAAACATTGGACATAAACCAAATAAGCTATGATATAGTGTGTCAGGATCCCAGCTAAAAGGCAAGTTCAATGAAATGAAACTGACACTGAGACCCGTGTTTTCTGGTTACAACATTAGCTGTGGTGTGGCAGAGGCATGGAGGACTGAGAGGAAGCTGTATCTTACAGCATATGGGTTCACTAAATAAACATTAAATACTTTCTGCAGGATATCCAAAGACTCTACCATCTATCATGAGTAATGACTGGCAGATGATTAAAAATCACCTGGAGTACTGGGAAAGAGTACCAAATAGCATAAAAATCAAAATAAAAAACCAGGTAACACAGCCAACTTATAACTGATACTGATAAGGGTGATATTAAGCATAATCACCATAATAGCTATGATTAATATCTTAAGGAGAGTAGATGAAAAAGAAGAATTTCACAAGGAAACTTGAATCTACCAAGCAAGAACATCTAGAACTGAAAAACAATATAACTATGTTAAGTATTTGTATATATCTGTTAATATATACATACATTTAGTATTATATAAATGATGTTAAATAGTAGAGTAGAAACAGCAGAAGAGAGGATTAGTAAAGTGGAATTTAGTTATCTCAGTAGAAAATACCCAGATTAAAACAGAAGAGGAAATTTATGGAACACAGTGAAAAACATAATACATATATAATTTAAGTTACAGGAGAAGAGTAACTTTAGTACATAATTTTGTAAATCTGTTGAAAAGTATTAATTTACAGATTCTAAAGATTCTATAAAATCCAAGCACGAAAAATTTTAAAAAAAATCGAGCACATCCTGGCAATCTGCTGAAAATTAGACAAAAATATTAACAACTGTAATCAGAAGAAAAATACACTTTCCTTTCACAGGAGCAGTTAAAAGTAACTGCTGAATTCTCAAAAGAAACCTTGTAAGCATGAAAGCAAAGAAATAACAACTTTTAGTGATGAAATAAAATTCTAGAATTCTGTAGCTACTGAAAATGTTTTTCTTTTTAATTCTGACAAATATAAAAACATTTTTCTGACAGCAATTCTGAACTAAAAGAAATAATAAAATAAACTAAGGTAAATTATTTTAAAGGAATTAAACCAATATATAAGAAGAAATGTAAAGCATCACTAACTAAAACAATAGCCTTTGGAGATTTGGAGATTAAAATATATGCAAAATTGAAATTTATAAGAACAATGGAAAGAATGTGGAATGTGGTTAAGTGGAAGTTGTGTAAGGTCCTTGCATTTTCTTGTTAGTGATGAAAGTACATATTGAAAGTTGACTGCAAGCAGGACATCCAATTTAATCACTAAGCAAGCCCTGAGAAATATAAATAACCACTAATAAGTTAAAGGAAAACATCTCAACAAAAATAATTGATCTTTTTTTTTTTTTTTTTTTTTTTTTTTGAGACGGAGTCTCGCTCTGTCGCCCAGGCTGGAGTGCAGTGGCGCAATCTCTGCTCACTGCAAGCTCCGCCTCCCGGGTTCACGCCATTCTCCTGCCTCAGCCTCTCTGAGTAGCTGGGACTACAGGCGCCCGCCACCACGCCCGGCTAATTGTTTGTATTTTTAGTAGAGACGGGGTTTCACCGTGGTCTCGATCTCCTGACCTCGTGATCCGCCCGCCTCGGCCTCCCAAAGTGCTGGGATTACAAGCGTAAGCCACTGCGCCCGGCCAAAATAATTGATCTTAAAGGAGGTAAAAATTAAGACAAATACAAACAAAACAGAAAAAAACATAAAAAAGGAGGAAAATATAGAAATGATTATGTTCAGTGTAAATGAATTCCATAAAAATGGATTTTATTTTTTTTCCTGACTAACATGGTGAAACCCCTTCTCTACTAAAACACAAAAAAATTAGCCGGGCATGGTGGTGGGCGCCTGTAGTCCCAGCTACTTGGGAGCCTGAGGCAGGAGAATGGGGTGAACCCGGGAGACGGAGCTTGCAGTGAGCCGAGTTCGCGCCACTGCACTCCAGCCTGGACGACTGAGCGAGACTCTGTCTCAAAAAAAAAAAAAAAGTGATCATAAAAAGGTAAAAATAACAGTAATAGCAGATTAAACTCAAATTAGGCCACTTCCAAGAAACATTCTTTAAATAGAAGAATATTGAAAAGCAGAAAGTAAAAACGTGATTTTATATGTATAAAAACACATTCAAACACATAAGACTAAGACAAAAATGCTAAATAAAAAAGGTGTGTGTTTATTAATATGGAAGAGTAAATGTTAGGGCAAGATGCATTATTAGAGATAAAGCTTTTTTTAATGGGTCAGTTCAGAAAAAAGACATATTAATAGTTAATTGATGTACATAATAGCATGTCCTAAGTATGTATAAAGTCTCAAAAAGTTGACAGAAACAATATGAAAAATTTTTAAATGAACAATATAAACAAGCACATTTGGGTTTTTTAATCAACATTTTTATACTAAGAACTAAGACAAAATTACATCACAATATAAAATATTTGAATCATGTTAAAAATAAACTGACAGTAAATAATTTAAAAAATGAATTTTGACAGCAAATTAGACACAGTAGAAAAACGGATGAGTACATTAGATGTTAGTTCAGTAAAATAACTAGATTTAATAAAAAGAAGGAAAAAAACTTTAAAAGCAGGAAAATGCATACGAATTTTATTGAAATAGTAGAAGCATTTAATATGTGATAGCATATAATATATAACAATCAACCTTAATAATTATAATACATAATACATAATGTATGTATACTGTATATCATGATTTAAATAAAATGTCTAAATAATTGGTTTATATATACTACACTTGAGCTTAGCCAAAAGTGCAAGAAGCAATAAAATGGTTTACTTATAATATGATTTACATGATAAATCTATATATAATTAACAAAATAAGGGTTCTAAAACATAACTACAAAATATTTAAATATAGTGCATATAATATTGCACACAATATATTATACATGATATAGAATATATTATACACTATGTTGTATATTGTGTCATATTTTACATTATATATTGCCCAATATGTATATGTTATTTGCAATATATTATATATAAAATATATTTTAAAATAGACTCTACCGAAAAACCTATTAGAACTGATAAATTCAGGCTGGGCGCGGTGGCTCACGCTTGTAATCCCAGCACTTTGGGAGGCCGAGGCGGGCGGATCACGAGGTCAGGAGATCGAGACTACAGTGAAACCTCGTCTCTACTAAGAATACAAAAAAATTAGCCGGGCGTAGTGGCGGGCGCCTGTAGTCCCAGCTACTCGGAGAGGCTGAGGCAGGAGAATGGCGTGAACCCGGGAGGCGGAGCTTGCAGTGAGCCGAGATTGTGCCACTGTACTCCAGCCTGGGCGACAGAGCGAGACTCCGTCTCAAAAAAAAAAAAAAAAAAAAAAAAAAAAAAAAAGAACTGATAAATTCAGTAAAGTTGAAATCTTTAAAATGACACAAAATCAACATACAGAAATAAGTAACATTTTTATTTGCCAACAGCGAACAGTTGGGAAAAAAAAAACAACAACAAGAAAAGTATCTCAATTATGATAGTTACAAGGAATATAAAATACCTGGGACTAAAATTAAACAAAGAAGTGAAATATCTCCATAACGAAAACTATAAGAAGAAAAAAGAAATTGAACAGGACACACACAAAAAAATGGAAATATATTTCATGTTAATGAATTGGAAGAATCAATATTATTTAAATGTCCATACTACCCAAAACAATGTACAGATAGAATGCAATTTCTATCAAAAAATACCAATGACATTCTTCACAGAAATAGAAAAAAACCTTAAAATTTATATAGAACCACAAAAAGAGCATGAATAGCCAAATGATCCTGAACAAAAAGAACAACGCTGGCGACATCATCCTACTTGACTTCAAAATATACTATAAAGGTTGAATTATTTTGAACAAAATGTACAAAATTTATAATCAATTACCCTGGGTCAATCAAAAGAACAATAATTATATGCAGTAATATTGATGATTATCACTAACATGATCTTAATAGATAGGACGAAGCAATATATTTTAAAAAGTATATAAAAATTTATGTATGTAAATTTCTAAAAGAAGAAAACTAATTTATGATGTCATAGGTCAAAATAGAGGTGTACTTTGACTGGACAAAAGGATTAGAGGTGTAATGACTGGACAAAAGGATTAGAGAGATTTCTACAGTATTGTTACTACCCTCACCCCATTATGATAATTTCACAGGGCTATTGAAGTTGTAAAATTCTATCATGTCAAAATTCATCACTTTAAAAATTCATTATCACTTAAGTAATTAAAAAATGTCACTTAAGGTCTGGAGTACGTTAACAGTAAAAGATAAAACAAAAAATACACTTGCGATATATATTTATTTTTGAATTTGGCTAAAATTTAGTAAGAAATAAAAGATTGAGCAGATTATTTCAGGTGAGCAAATTTATGAAGAATAAAAATAATAGGCACTGAATAGTGAAGTGTATTTTATTTATTTATTTATTCTTTCATAAATCACTTAACAAATATGTTACAGTCACTACTCTAGATGTTGGAATAAATCAATGAACTTTTTTCTTATCAGAAGAACTACTTTTAATGGGGACATAAATAAATCTTGAAAATTATATAATACAAGCTTAGAAAGTAAAAGTAGTGGGAAAATTAAAACAAATAAAGTATTGATATTTTTAGTAGGTAACAATACTTGAGGTAGAAATGGAAATTTGGATGGTTTAGGTAGCTATTGTTTAAAAGGTGACATTTGAGCAGCAACTTTAAGGAAATACAAGTGACCCATGTGTTTACTCTTATTTCACGCAACTGGTTAGGAATTGAGCGAAAACCATCTTGAATTCAAAGAATCCTAATCAGTGATGTAATGACTATGTCCAAGAACAATGAGGAAGTGGGCAATGATTAGTCAAGGATGAATTCAAAATGTTTGGCCTGAACAAACTAAGAAATGGAGTCCAGGTAATGAGGAGTAATGTGGAAATAGGAAGTTTCAGAAGAAATCAGAACAGTTGAGTTTGTGATGCTTTAAAATATACAAGAAGAAATATAGGATAGAAATTTGAATATACACTATTAATTACAGGAAAGAGGCTGGGGTTGGAGATATAAATTTGTGAGTGCTGAGTATCTACATGCTATTTTCAACCACAAGGCTAGATGACCATAGATAGAAGAGACCCAAGGATTGAGAGCTTTGGGGCCTCCAAGTTTAGAAGTTTACGGGAAGACCAGAATAAGGAAAGGAGAGAGGGAGCAACCAGTAAGGGAAAAGAAAGTTTTCTCCAACAAGTCAAATGGGAAAAGTATGTTAAGGGGGAAGAAAACTTCAACTATCTCAAAAACTACTGATAAATCGTGTCAAATGAGTTGAGAAAGCCACTGAATACAGCAATGTAATGGCTGTGTCCAGGAACAGTGAGAAAGTGGGCATTGATTTGTTGTTTCGTTCTCAGTAACTATAATTTCTGAAATGAAAGATTCATAGAATGTCCTATTGTGGCAAATACGCTTCATATATCAGGATGATCCTCCACTTATTTTCTCCTAGATTAAATGAAATCCAATTAAAGACTACACTAAACAAGGAGAACAAGAAGAACAATATAGGGTAGTTTGAAAAAAATTGTCAGTCTCATTAGCATTGTACATTAGTTCTATGGGCCTTATGAGTGTCTGAAAAAGACAGCTCATGTTGCAGTTCATGGTCTTCAACAATTGAATTCACAGCAGAGAAATGAATTCTCTCCTCCATTTAAAATGTGACTCCATGAGGATGGTTATAGAAGTTTTTGAAACGTCAGGTCTGATCATGTTTCAAGAAAGATCTTGGCACCTAGTGTCTGCACAAATAGCCTTCACTGTGTGAGATGCTACTTCTTCCAGTATATGTTCATCCCTTGATTATTGGAAAGCAGAGTTCTCTAGGAGCCTTGTCTTCAGGTTGGTAACATAATGACCAATTAATACCACATTTGAATACTAAATCACACACTAACAAAATTCTTTTTAACTTCCTTTTAGGTCAATTTAACAAAAAACCAACAAACAAGAACACAAATACAAGCAGGACAAAAATCAAGTACATAAAGGCTATCAGTGAGTGAGAATATTACTTTTCATATTTAACTCACGGGTCTGCTTCAGTGGAACTGGAAAAACAAGACATGGGGTAATTTTTACAATACAGTATAAGAACATTACTCTGACACAAAATTATTCACCCTAGTGACCCTTTAGATATCGCCCTTTGGCTTTGGTGTCATTCTGCTGCTAATAACAGATGTGAAATTAATTTTAAAAATTATGCTCCTAATTCTTGGTACCTTTAAAGATGACATAATTTCTTTGGCACCTGTCAGACTAACTTGCATAATCACAGTTAAACATACATAATTTTATGTATAATTATAATACTTTCTTTTTCATTAAAATGTCTTTCAAATGAAGAACAGAAATCTAGCACATGATTAGTAAATGAATATGTTTCCTTATTTTCTTTTACCAAATCCAATAGAAACAACTGAACGCATATAAATTTAGAATATTTCCATAGTATGATGCAAATCAGGAAATGTGTTATTAGTGGAACAAAGCAATGAGAAATGAATCTAAGTCACAGAGTTGGGGAAATTAAGTTAATATAAAAGGAAAAAATGTTGAACATGTTTTGAAGAAATAAAGATGAAATAAGTATGACAGAAATTACAAATTCCACAGGAGAATGTTTGAATATGGAATTTTTTAAAATTATTTTATTTTAGATTCAGAGAGTACACGGGTAGGCTTGTTTCATTTCATGTGCAATGGCTGGGATTGGGTTCCTAGTGTTCCCATTACTGAAATAGCGAACATTGTATTCTATAGGTAATATTTCAATACTTGAATACTTGCCCCTTCCCGTGCTCCCCTATTTTGCAGTCCTAGAGTGTCTATTATTTTTCTCTTTATGTCCATGTGTACCCATTATTTAGCTCCCACTTGTAAGTGACATGTGATATTTGATTTTCTGTTTCTAAGTTAGTTCACTTAGGACAATGGCTTCCAGCTCCACTCATGTTGCTGTAAAGGACAGGATTTCATTCTTTTTTATGGCTGCATAATATTCCATGGTATGTATATACCACATTTTCTTTATCACTCTACCATTGGTGGGGAACTGGGTTGATTCCATGTCTTTGCTATTGTGAATAGTGCAGCGATAACCATACACATGCAGGTGTCTTTTTTGTATAATGATTTGTAATACTTTGGGGAAATACCCAGTAGTGGGATATTAAGCCAAATGTTAGTTCCATTTTTAGTTTTTTTGAGAAATCTGCATACTGTTTGCCATGGAGGTTGAACTAATTTACATTCCCAACATCAGTGTATAAGCATTCCTTTTTCGTCACATGCATGACAACATCTGTTTTTTTTTTCACCTTTTAATAAGAATCATTCTGACTGGTATAAAATCACATCTCAGTGTGTTTTTAATTTGCATTTCTATGATGATTAGTGATGTTGAACATTTTTTCATGTGTTTGTTGGTTACTTGTATTTCTTCTTTTGAGAAATGTCTATGTCTTTTGCCCAGTTTTTCACTGGGTAGGTTTTTTTTTTGTTGTTGTTTTTTTTTTTTTTTTTTTTTTTTTTTCCTTATTGAATTGAGGTCCTTGTAGATTCTGGATATTAGTTCTTTGTTGTGGGCATAATTTGCAAATATTTCCTCCCATTCTGTAGGTTGTATGTTTACTCTATTGAGTATTTCTTTTGCTTTACAGAAACTCTGTAGTTTAATTAGGTCCCATTTGTCTATTTTTATTTTTGTTGCATTTGCTTTTGAGGTCTTTATCACAAATTATTTGCCTAGGCCAACATTATTTAGGTTTTCTTGTTTTATTATTTCTGGATTCTTACAGTTTTAAATATTATATTTAAGTCTTCAATCCATCTTGAGTTAATTTTTGTGTATGGTGGCAGATAAAGGTCTAGTTTCAGTCTTATGCATATGGCAAGCTAGTTATCCCAGTACCATTTATTGAATAGGATGTTTTTGCTCCAATGTTTATTTTTATCAACTTTGTCACAAATCAGTTGGTTTTAGGTATTTGGCTTTATTTCTGGGTTCTCTATTCCATTGCTCTATGTTTCTGTTTTTGTACAATGATATAGGAGTTAAGAAGAAATTACTTAGGCAGATAAAGAGGGTATGGAAGTCCTCTGTAAGGGTTTCCTTTTAATGAAAAACAGCTATAAATCATTTTCTAACAAAGAGCAGCCTGTAAAATTGAGCTGCAGACACAGAGGCCAGCAGTTGTGCCAATCATGTTCAACATGGTGGCTCCATCTTCCCTTCTCTCTGTCAGCCACACGTCCAGTAAGGAGCAGACAAGATGGCTCCCACCAAAGAGAAAGTTTATTTGCATAATATGATTAGGGTAGGACAACCAGCCTTCCCTGTGCACTATGTAAACGTCATACTTGATTGAACCAATCTGTGAGCCTTATGTAAATCAGACACCACCTCCTCAAGCAGGACTGTAAAATCCAGCACATCCACTGACAGCTGGCCTTTTCCTCTCAGAAGTCCGCCCTTTCTCACTAGAGAAAGGGAGCTGTTTTCCCTTCTCTTTCTTTCTCTTTCTTTTGCCTATTAAACCTCCATTCCTAAACTCCTCGTGTGTGTCCTTGTCCTAAATTTTCTTGGCATGAGAAAACAAACCCTGGGTATTTACCCAAGACAACATAGCCACTTCAGTACCATGCTGTTTTCATTACTTTAGGCTTCTGGTATAATTTGAAGTCAGGCAATGTGATGTTTCCAGGTTTGTTCTTTTTGGTTAGAATTGCTTTGCCTCTTCAGATTATTTTTTGGTTCCATGTGAAATTTACAATTGTTTTTTCTTAATCTGTAAAAAATAGGCTGAGTGTGGTGGCTCATGCCTGTATTTGCAGCATTTTGGGAGGTTAAGGTGGAAAGATTTCTTAAGCCCAGGAGTTCTAGACAAGACTGGGCAATATAGCAAGACTTCGTTTCTACTAAAAATTTTAAAAATTAGCCAGTTATGGTGGCACATGTTTATAGTCTTTGCTACTCACGAGGCTAATGTGGGACAATCGCTTGAGCCCAGGAGATCTAGATCTCAGTGAACAGAGATGGCGCCAGTGCACTCCAGCGTGGGTGACAGAGCCAGACCCTATCTCAAAAAACAAACAATAAATAAATACATATTTAAAAATGACTGTGAATTTGATAGGGGTTGTGTTGAATCTGCAGATTGCTTTGAGCAATATGGTCATTTCAATGATATTAATTCTTCCACTCTATGAACATGGGATGCTTTTCAATCTGTTTGTGTCATCTATGATTCCTTTCATCAGTGTTTTGTGGTTCTACTTGTAGAGATCTTTCACCTCTTTGGCTAAATATATTTCTAGGTATTTTAATTTTTGGTAGCCACTGTAAATGGGATTGAGGTCTTGAATATTAGCTCTCGTCTTGAATGATACTGATGTATAGAAATGCTACTGATTTTGTATGTTGATTTTGTACCCTAAAGCTTTACTGAAGTTGTTTATCAAGTCTAGGTGTCCATTGGAGGAGTTTTCGGGGTTTTATAGGTATATGATTATGCCATTAGCATACAGATAATTTGACTCCCTCTTCCAATTTGGATGTCTTGTGTTTCTTTCCCTTGCCTGATTGCTCTGGCTCAGACTTACTGTACTATGTTGAATAGGAATGCTGAGAGTGTTGTCAACTTTCCCCCACTCTTTATGATGTTGGTTGTGAGTTTTTCATATATGCCGTTTATTATTTTAAAGTATGTTCCTGACGATTTGTTGAGGATTTTTATCACAATGCGATGTTGGATTTTATTGAATGCTTTTTCTACATCTAATGAGATGACAATATGGTGTTCAGTTTTAGTTCTGTTTATGTGCTGAATCATATTTATAGATTCGTGTATGTTGAAATATCCTTGCATTCCTGGAATAAATGTCACTCAATCATGATGTATTATCGTTTTGATATGCTATTGGATTCAGTTTGCCAGTATTTTGTTGAGGATTTTTGCATCTATGTTCATCAAAAATATTGACCTGTAGTTTTCTTTTATTGTTTTTTCGTTGCTTGACTTGGATATTAGGGCGATACCATTCTATGATAATGGTTTTATAGTATAAACTAAAGAAGGATCCCTCCTCCTTGATTTTTAAAAATTATTTCAGTAAGATTGATACCAGCTCTTTCTTGTATGTCCAGTAAAATTCAGCTGTGAATATCACTGGTCCTAGATGTCTTTTTTCTTTTTGGCTACTGATTCAATTTCATTACTCTTTATTGGTCTGTTTGAGATTCCTATTTCTTCCTGGTTCAATTTTAGGAAGGTGTATGTTTTCAGGAATTTATTCATTTCCTCTAGAATTTTAGCTTGTGTGCAGAGAGGTTCACAGTAGATGCAGATGATCTTTTGTATTTCTGTAGTATCCGTTGTAATGTCACCTTTGCCATTTCTGATTATACGTATTTGAATCTTCTCTCTTTTTCTCTTTGTTAATCTAACTAGAAGTCTGTCAATTTTGTTTATTCTTTCTAGGAACCAACTTTTTGTTTTATTGATCCTTCGCATATTTTTTGTTCATTTCACTCTCATTTAGTTCTCCTCCCCTCTTTGTTATTTTCTTCTGCTAGCTTAGGGTTTGGATTATTCTTGATATTCTAGTTCCTTCAGGTATGAAATTAGGTTGTTCACTTAAGATATTCCTATCTTTTTTAATACAGGCATTTAATTCTGTAATTTTTTTTTCTCTTAGAATTTTCTTTTGCTGTAACCCAGAGGGTTGGATATATTGTGTCTCTGTTTTCATTTGTCTTGTAAATTGTTTTTATTTCCACCTTAATTTCATTGCTTGCACAAGGTCATTGTTGAATAATTTGTTTAGTTTCCATGTAGTTGGGTAGTTTATTTGTTTCCTCTTGGTATTAATTTCTAATTTTATTTCACTGTGGTTCAAGAGGATAGTTGGTATGATTTTAATTTTTTTTTAATTTATTGAGACTTGCTTTATGGCCAAACATATGAAGAATGTTCCATTCAGAAAAGGGAAGAACGTGTAATCTGTAGTTGTTGGATTAAATGGTCTATTAATGTATATTCTATTAGATCCATTTGGTCTATAGTTCAGTTTAAGTTCAAAGTTTCTATATTGATTTTCTGCCTTGATGACCTGTCTAGTGACGTCAGCAGAGGTGTTGAAGTCTCTCACTATTATTGTATCATTATAAATATTTTCATAGATCTAGTAGAATTTGTTTCACATGGTGTGCACATGTAATCCCAGCTACTTACGAGGCTGAGGCAGGAAAATTGCTGGACCCTGGTAGGCGGAGGTTGCAGTGAGCTGAGATCACGCCATTGCACCCCAGCCTGGGTGACAGAGAGAGACTCCGGCTCAACAAAAACAAACAAACAAACAAAAATAAAATAAAAAAGAATTTGTTTTATAAAACTGAGTGCTTGAGTTTTGGATGCCTATGTATTTAAGATAGTTATATATGTTTTATTGAACCATTATTCTTATATAATGTCCTTTGCCTTTTTTTCCCACTGTTGTTCTTCTGACGTCAATTTCATCTTCTATGAGGATATCTACTTCTACTCATTTTTCTTTTGTAATTTGCATGATGTATCTTTTCCCACTCCTTTACTTTCATTCTGCAGCTGTTTTTGGCCAGTAGGTAGGTCTCTTGTTGGCAGCACAGTTTCAGCCTTGAGTTTCATCCAATTTGCCACTCTGTATCTTTATAAAATTATTATTTCGATAGGTTTTTGGGGAATAGGTGGTGTTTGGTTACATTAATTCATTTAGCGGTTATTTCTGAGGTTTTGATGTACCTATCACCCAAGCAGTGTACACTCTACTCAATGTGTAGTCTTTTATCCCTTACTCCCCCTTCAACACTTTCCCCTGAGTTCCCAAAGTCCACTGTATAATTCTTAGGCCTTTGTGTCCTCATAGCTTTGCTCCCACTTATGAGTGAGAACATGGAATGTTTGGTTTTCCAATCCTGAGTTACTTCACTTAGAATAATGGTCTCCAATTCCATCCAGGTTGCTTTGAATGCCATTATTTTGTTCCTTTTTATGGCTGAGTAGTATTCCATGGTGTGTGTGTGTGTATATTTATACAAAACGTTTTATTTGTCCACTCGTTGATTGATGAGCATTTGGGCTGGTTCCATATTTTTGAAATTGCAAATGGTGTTGCTATAAACATGCGTGTGTAAGCATAAGTGGGGCATTTAGGTCACTTACAATAAAAATTAAATATTGATATGTGAGGTTTTGCTAGTGTCATAGTGTAGTTAGCTAGTTGCCTTGGAGTTTCAAATGTGTAATTATAGGATCTGTGAGTTTTGCACTAATGTTTCCTGATGGTAAGTTTCATACATTTGTTCACATGTTTAGAACTAATTTGAGCATTTCTTGTAGGTGCAGTCTAGGGGTGACCAATAATAATATCCAGGTTAAGAGATACATTGAATTAAAAACAATTATATACTTAATTTTTTCCAATGAATAATGATTTTAAGGTGAACAAAATTATATTATTGATGTTTACATCAATTTAGTTAAATTTATTAAAGGTGATCTGCACTTGTTTTACACACACACGCACACACACATGCACACTCATACATATATATTAGCAATTTAGGAATTTCTGAATAAAAGTAACTATATTACATCACACACGGAGCTATTTAAGAGTGGAGAGAGTTTTTCTCACAGTTTATCAGATTCAAGGAAACCCAGGTGACTGTCAAAATAAAACAATACAGCAAAAATATCTTTCTCAAGGTAAATGACCTAGTGAAAGTTTTAGAGGAACTTGATGATCCTCTGTGGTGATTGAAAGCCATCAATGCTCACTAAAATATTCACTTTTCGTGAAGATTGGATCACCAACTGTTGGTAAAATTATTCTGAGGGAATTTCATAAGCCTCTTTTGCGCATGAAATATCTCAGTTACTGAATGTCACTGACATTTGCTTTTCAGGAGCTGTGTATTTCATCTATGACTATGAAAAATAAAATAAGACTTGGGGACTACTTCCCATCCAGAGAAAGAAATACTATGATGAATCAAATTATTACTAAACTGTTGCTTAAATAGTTAATACAGTGTTTTAGTGCAGAATATTCGATTAAGGTAGTCATATTACCCAGTTCTTGGTCTGTACATGAAGAATATATTTATAAAATAGCAATTTTAATGTATTAAACAAATTTGATGCCTCTCATTATTTACCATTTATAATGTTGCTATAGAAATGCATTTTTAAAATCTTTGCAGAAGTTTTGGAAAGATTTGAGCTTCATCACTAATAATTGTGTTTTAAAGTGTACATATAATGAAAAATTATTATACACTCATAAGCAAATTTTGTTTTTTAAAAAGGAGGACACTAATGGAAAAAATAAGAACTTGACTTTTAGTATGTGACAATTAAAATGTAAGAAAATATTTGAGTAATTGTAACTAAAACATCATCATCATAATCTCTACACACACACAAACACACACACGGCAGCTCTTCTGCACTTTAACAAAACAAAAGAACCCATTAAAAACATGCATTTTGCTAATCTAGAAGAAGAAAAATATGCAGAATACATTACAACTCCAAACAGGTATTTATTTATTTACTTATGTAATGGTTGTTTCCCTTTCATGTTAGATAAATTAAAATTTGAGCCCTTAATAACTTTGTGGCAATTTAGGATTAATTCCATTTTTTTTAACTTTTATTTGAAAATAATTTTAGACTTTCAAGAAGTTGTATAGTAGCACAGAAAATTCCCATGTATCCTCCATGTAGCTTCCTCTATTGAAAACTACTGAAGTAAGGATTCAAATGAATGACTTTGTTCTTTTCGGGGGAAGGGGAAGGGGTTTATGAATGAATTAATGAAATACTATCAAAACGTTGTTTCAGTAGATTCTGGGAAGAACTCTGTGTGAGATTATACCAGAGTAAAGCATAGAGAATCAGCAGGAAATTATAACATTAAATTATCATTTCAGGAGACTTTGTGTGATGCTTACCTAGCTATTTTGACCCCTTTCAAGGGGTTTAGTTTTAACCTAGTTGTATACTTACTGTATTTTTCTTGTCTAAAATATTCCCAAAGTAGTTACTAGGTGCTAGCCATTTGCCACCTGAAATGACTGCTGCCCATTCCCTTTCCCATGAAGGAGCCTGGCCGAATGCCTTCTAGAAGAGATGAGAAAAATTCAATATGACAGTTTTTAGATCAATTAGTATTAAACGTATTTATAAACCCCAAGTCTTTTTTACCTTGCAAAATTTAATTTTTGCCTGTGGGGAGTAAAATATTAGTTTGTACACAGTCATTCTGACAGTACTATTGAAGAATGATCATTTTATCTAAGTGGTCCTTCAACAAAAATAAATAAATTTAAAAAATATATTTCTCAATAGCTTGTATAATATCAATTATCTTTTAGCCTTGTCAAAGAATTCATCAACTGGTTATATTTTTTGCTCACTTTAATGTTAATTATTTTTTCCAATTTCAACTTTGATTTAAAAACATTAATGGCACATCATCTACTTTGTAGAATGTGTGCTACCTTTGGAAGTGCTAAGCTAAATAAGACAATGATTTTACCAATTAGGAGCCTATAATTTAATCAAATGATTAGACCTATAGGATGTATGTTCCATCGTTAATGGAAACTACATTGAAATATGCAAAATAATTGAAAATATTTTTCAAATATTTTCAAATTTTGCAAAGTCATTGAAAAACAGGAAAATTATACTGCCTTCCTAGGGTAAAAATTGTAAAATCAACACATCAGTAATAAGAACAGGGGTGTTGCAAAGTTACCCTACCTGAGTCATTCTGGTTAAATTTATTGCCATAGATCAAAAACAAAACAGAAGAATCTAATCAAGGATCATCAAACATGACAACACACATACAAAAAAGGGACACTCACTTTGCAAACTTTGTCAGTATTAATTCTGTGCTTACTTAGGGGTCAGTATGCCCCAGGCCAAAGGTCATTTGAAATAGTGTTACTGCCCTAAAAACGCCCTGTGCTTCACTTGTTTGTTAGTTCTTCCTCCCCTGCCCCCAACCACTGACTGTTTATTGTCTCTATAGACTTGCATTTCCTAAAATATCATATAGTTGGAATCATACAGAATCTAGCATTTTTAGATTGGCTTCTTTCACTCATCATTAATCTTTCAAAATTTATCCATGTATTTTTGTGTCTTGATACATTATTCTTTTTTGTCACTAAATAATATTCCTTTGTATGGATTACCACAGTTTCCTTATTTATTCACCTTTTGAGGTGCCTCTTTGTTGCTTTCAGTTTTTGGCAATTATGTATAAAATTGCTGTAAACATTTGTGTGCAGGTTTTTGTGTGGCCATAAGGTTTTAACTTATTTCAGTAAATTCCAAGGAGTGGGTTTGCTAGACCATATGGTAAGACTGTGTTTAGCTTTGAATGAAACTGCCAGATTGTCTTCCAAAGTAGTGATACATTCTTGCCAGCAATGGATGAGAATTTCTGTTTATTGAACATCCTTGTCAGAATATGTTATTATCAGTTCAGAACTTTAGCCATTCTAATAGGTGTATGGTGGTAGCTTGTTTTAATTCGCAATTTCCTAATGACATATGATGATAAGCATATTTTCATATGGTTATATTCTATCTTTGTATCTTGTTTGGTGAGGTGTCTGTTCAGATTTTTTGCTCATTTTTAAATTGGGTGGATTGTTTTTCTGTTGTTGACTTTCAAGTTTTCTTTGTATATTTCAGATAGCCTTTTATCAGACACGTATTTTGCAAACATTTCTTCCCAATCTGTGGCTTGTCTTTTCATTCTCTTAATACTGTCTTTCACACAAGAGAACTTTTTAATTTTAATGAAGTTTGACTATTAATTTTTCTTTCATGAATCATGCTTTTCATATTTATCAAAACTCATTAACAAAACCAAGGTCACCTAATTTTTCATCCATGCTATCTTCTCAAAGTTTCACTGTTTACATTTTAAGACTATGATCTATTTTTATTTTATTTTTGTGAAAAGTGTAATCTCTGTCTAAATTTACCTTTTCACCATGTAGAATTCTAGCTACTCCCTCATCATTTGTTGAAAAGACTGCCCTTTCTCCACTAAATTTTCTTTTCTTCTTTGTCAAAGATCAGTTGAAAATATTTGTGAGTCCATTTCTGATATCTCTATTCTATTTTATTCATCTTTTTTCTATTATTTAGTCAATATCATTGTCTCTTGATGACTGTAGCTTTATAGAAAGTCTTGAAATAGGGTAGTTTCAGTTATTCAACTTGTTCTTCAGTACTATATTGCCTATTCTAGTTTTTGTCCAAATAAAACTTATCAGCATTTTGTTGATATCCACAAAATATCTAGCAATATTTTAATTGAGATGATATTTAATCTATACATGAAAAGCAGATGGTGAGAAATGATACTTAACAATGTTTAATTTTCTTACTGTGAATATAAAATATCTAGCTCCTTTTGATTTATCAGAGGTCATAGTTTTTCTCATACAGATCTGATACATATTTTATTAGATTACTAAGTATTTCAACTTTTTGTTTTAATACGAAAGGTATTGTGTTTTTCCCAGCGCTTTGGGAGGCCGAGGCGAGTGGATCATGAGGTCAGGAGATCGAGACCATCTTGGCTAACACGGTGAAACCCCATCTCTACTTAAAAAAAAAAAAAAAAAAAATACAAAAAATTAGCCAGATGCGTTGGCGGGCACTTGTAGTCCCAGCTACTCGGGAGGCTGAGGCAGGAGAATGGTGTGAACCCGGGAGGCAGAGTTTGCAGTGAGCCGAGATCATACCACTGCACTCCAGCCTGGGCGACAGAGTGAGACTCCATCTCAAAAAAAAAACAAAAAAAAACAAAAAAAGTATTGTGTTTTTGACTTAAAACTCTAATTATTCATGCTGCTATATAAGCAAACAATTATATTTTTTATATTAACATTAGAAATGACCACTTTGCTTTAATCACTAATTCATTCCAGGAGATTCTTGACAATTTTTTTATGATTTTCTACGTAGACAATCATAATTTTGGTGAAAAAAAGTTTTATTTTGTCTTTCCCAGTCTGTATATCTTTTATTTCCTTTTATCTTCTCATTGACTTCTAGGACTTCCAGTATCATGTTGATTATAGTTAATGAGAAAGCATATCCTTAAAACTGAAAAATATCCCAATTCTCATCATTATGATGCTTAGCTGAATGTATATTGCATACATTCTTTATCAATTCTATAAATTCTCCTGTTCCTAGTTACTGAGTGTTTTTGTTTGATTATGAATAGGTATTGAATTTTATCAGATTTTTTTTGCATCTATATATATGATCAGACAATTTTCCACTTTAGTCTGTAAATATGATTAATAATATTTATTGCTTTTCAAATGTTAAACTAATCTTGCATGGATGGAACCAACGTATCCCACTTGGTTGCGATACATAATGTTGTTATATTTGATTTGCTAATGATTTGTTGAGAATATTTGTAGTTATGTTCAGAAGAGATACTGTTCTATAGCTTTTCTTTCTTGCAATGCTTCTACCTAGTTTTGGTATGAGGATAATGTTGGTTTCATAGAGGAGTTAGGAAGTATTCCCTTTACTATCCATATCTGAAAGAAATGGTAGAGACTTGATTTTCACTATTTCCTTAGTGATTTTCTGCTTGTTGGATCACTAATTACTAATAGAGCAATGTTTTTAAAACTTTATTTTTTAAAATAAATCAATTTAAAAAATTAAAATAAAAACTGTACTGGTTGCCCTAATGTTTGCAGTGTAGATTTACAAGTGATTCAAGTCTACTCTTATGAAAACCATACTGCTTCATGGGTAGTGAAGATATCATAAAACAGTGTCCCAATACCTCCCTCCTACCACTTATAAAATTGTCACTCATTTTTCTTATCATAACTTGTAATGATGTAACATATTGCTGGTATTGTTATTTGGGTAAAGCTGTTATCTGTTAGATCAATAAAGAATTGGAAAATAAAAGATTTTATTTTAGCTTCATTTAATGTCTAGTGCAGACACTCACATTATGTAGATCTGAGACTCTGGCTTTTATGATTTCTTTCTCTCTGAAGAATTTTTCAACTTTTCTCACAAGATAAGTCCAATGGTTATAAACTTAATCAATTTTTTATTTGTCAGAGGATGTCTTTATTTTTCCTTCATTTTGAAGGATAATTTTCTAGATATGCAATACACAATTCCAGTTTTGTTTTTATTTTTCATTCAGGACCTTAAATATTTCACTCCTTTTTATTATTGCTTTCATGATTTCTCAAAAGAATCTGATGTAATTCTTACCTTTGTTTCCCTATAGGTAAGAGATGTTCTTTTCAGCAATATTTTGGCAAGTGTTATCTGGGTAAGAGTGTATTCTGGGGTGGGCTCTAACTAAGCTTAGGTCTATGGTTATTTAGGTATGACTAATTTAATTAAATGTAAAATGTCAGTAAGAATAAGAGAATAGAAGGGATAAAATAAGTAGAAGAACTGCAGTATCTAAATGTTAAAATGAAATGTACAGAAAAATGAAGGGAGATGTTAATGAATATAAAATTCAAAGGACTGAAATCAGAAAATCAAAGAAATAGTTAAACTTTTTAATTCACTCTATTTCTATACTTGTAAGTATAACTCTATACATTGGTTTTTAATGTAGAGTAAGTTTTCAAAACAAAAATATATTTGCTTAAGCCTGAGGGTTTGGGCAGTTTTGTTTTGCCAAGTAGAGGTAACGTATTTAAATGGCTCTCTCCATTAATTTTACTGTCAGTGACTACTCTGAACTAAATTTTGTCCTCTCAAAATTTATTCATGTTGAAGCCTTAACTCCCCGTGTGGCTGTATTTAGACAGGCCCATAGGAGGCAATTAATGTTAAATGAGGTCATAATGATAGGGTCCTGATCAGATAGGATTCATGACTTTATTTTAAAAAGAAGAAAAAACAGAGAGATCTCTCTCTGTCTCTCTTTCTCTCCCTCTTTCCCCTGCACACAGGAAAGGCGTTGGAAGGCATTGTGATCATATAATGAGAAAGTATCCACCTCCAAGCCAGGAAGAATGCCCTCACCAGACTGAATCCTGCTGGACCTTAAATTTTGACTTTCTGTTTCTAAGAGGGTGAGAAATAAATTTCTGTTGTTTGAGACACACAGTTTATGGAAGTTTGTTATGGCAGCCCTAGCAGATTAATACAGTAACAATCCCTCAATAAATACATATAAAATAAGGATACATACAAACTAAAATAGTAATGGTTTCTTAGAAATCTGCTTAATTGAGTATGCCAGCTATGACTGGGTATCATGTGTTAATATTTTTATCCTCTTAACTAGCTTTTTCTAGGTAAAAGTTAAAATATTGTTCTCCAAAATTTGTACTCTACACTCTGCTAGTGTTAAGTATTATTTCATACTATTTCTATAATGCATAATATGGGCTTTGACTTTAGAATTATGTGTAGTAGAATATTATAGGATAATAAATCAATAGCTGTAGGTTTTAACTCTAGATATGTCATTATTAATTGTGTGAGGTTAGACCAACTTTGAAAATTCTACTTTTTAAGTGTGTGTGTGTATATATATATATATGCTTATTTAAAATCAATAGATTGGCTTTGATATATCAGATCACTTCCAAATCTAAAATTATATAATTATGCATGTCTCCTTGAACACTTCTAATTAGGAAATCTTCATTATATTTTTGCCAATATAACATTCTGTTCTATTTTTTTCAGCTTCCACAGTCAAGTTTCAGTTATATTTTAGCTACACATAGACATTTCACAGCATATGGCAATCCAACAGTTGAATGTCACTACTAAGTAACGTTTAAATCATGGAATGGATTTAATATATGCTCTATATAAAATAGGATTAAAATTTTTTGTGTATGCTCCTGCCTCTGATCCTGGCTGAATCCCCTTTTCCGTAATCTAACTACAGTAGTTAGGTTGTAAGTAGTCTGGCTCCTGGTTAAAAATCCATGACTGATTTTACAAGCTCAACCACAGGCAATTTACAAAGGCGTTACCTGGCAGGACTCACAGGGCAAAGTTGTCTTCCCCACACCAGACATGTTGCACAGCCAGTGCACTGCATTCTTTGGAAGGAGTTACAGTCAAGGACTCAGACAATCTGACAGGTCATGATTTTTCCATAGCTGTATTCCTAGCCTATTGGTTTTCATTTCCAGCTTTCTTTATTTGAGTTTTGGCAGAGCTCTTCTTCAGGCTTCTCTACTGAAGCCTTCTTACAGGGTAGGAGGGAGTAGGTAGAAGGGAAAACCTAAAAGATGCTTCTCCCCACTCTGACATTTTCATTGCTAGCACTCCACTACCCAGTACTTTTCCACTCCATGACCACCCATAATTCACCAAGGTCCACACAACTGCCTGAGCCTTTTTTTTTTTTTTTTTTTTTTCAGGGTGAGGGTTCTTCCTCAATGAGATAACCTCTATGTCTCTGTTAATCCACCTGACCCTCCACTGGTATGTTTTTCTATGGAGGAACATGGAACAGGGAGTCAGCACCTTTTCTTGCTTGAAAATATGCTTAGATCATTCCAGTACGTGATTAAAGACTAAGTTCTTTATTTTTTTTGGTGTTGCTTTAATTGGCTACTCTGACACCAGACAGCTCAGCACTTCTGGCACGCTTTTTTTTTTTTTTTTTCCTTCTCAGTCTCTCTCCCCCATTTCCAGCTCAGCTGAGCTCTTGACAGCATCAGAAGAAGAGTCCATGGTGTATCCAACCTGCATTTTCTTTTTAGGCAAATGTAGATAAGAAAGCTCTAATTATGCTTAGAATAATCTCCTGCTGCTTTGTTTTCGTGTATTTTCTCACAGATTCAATATTTTTATTTCTGACTCTTGTGTCTGAGGTTAGAGCACTATTGAAATAGTGGGAAAGGTATTTGTCTGATGTTTTTTTCACGGTTACACTGGATTTTTGGGTTTGGAGAGGAAGACCACAAAGGTGAAATGTCATTTTCAATGCCACAGATAAAGAATAGGTGCTATTATTTTGACTTATCACTGATGCTGTGACATATTAATTACAGTTCCTTTAAATTCTCTGTCTGATATTTCCAACACCTGTGTCATATCTAAATGTGTTTCAGATGATAGTTTTACCGCTTCAGACATGTTTTTTTTTTTCTCTTGCCTTTTGGAATGCCTTGTAATTTTTTTGTGAAACACCAAACATGTTGTATAGGGTAATATTTATTGAGATAAATAGTCTGAAACTTCTAAAGAGCAAGATTTTATATGATTCTTTCTAGAAATTGAAAGGTGTTTATTGTCATTATAGGCACCAGAAGTTTGAATTGTTTTGGTGACTTAGGGAGACATTATATAACTATCTATATAAATTTTATTGTATTTAGTGGGCCTGTCTTCTGGGGCTGTGCCCTTCAGAAGTACTTTGTCCCGTTTTTTCCCCTTCCTGCCCCCTAGTCTCTTCCTGGGTAATATTTGCAGACTCCTTCTTCAAAGCCCTCTTCCCTGTTGACTGGCTTGTATTTATTTATGTTTTTCTTAAGTGAGACAGGAAGGCTAGAGATAACTGGTTTGGTGTGGAAGTTCATTACTCTACTAGGTTAAGGTTTTCAGATTCCACTGTAGTGAAGTACTTTCTCCTGAAGTCAGGCCTTTGTTAGGGTGAAGAGTCTGGGTAGGTTTCATAATGGCTGCTTCTTTCTTTTTCTTGGTGATTCTACCTGGGGAGCTTTCTCTGATCCCCTTGAAAACCTGGTCAGATACATGAAGAAAAAAAATCTGCAAGTTTGTACGAAATCACCAGGAATACAGATCCCACGAGTTTTTCAGTCTCATGCTAGTCTGCATTTAGCTTTCAGTAACTTGTCAATATACTGGGGATATTCCTACCAGTTTATGGCAAATGGTGGCTTCTGCGCCACATAAGCAGATCTCAGCTGTGGCTGTCTGTATAGATCCAACTCTCAAGATTTGGGGTTAGTGATTTACTCTGCAATCTCATTCTCTTATGGATTTAATAAGGTTTGTTGATACTTAGTTTGTCATGTGGCCACTACTGATATCAATATTTATTCTGAAAGTCAGTCTATTTCTTATTGTAAGGTCGGGACTAACTTCTAAGCACTTTGCAAGTCACAGCTGAAATCGAAGGCAGCATGTCCTGTTTTTTAATCCAAATACATCTTGAATTTATGTATTTTGTCTCTATATTTACAATCCTTTTTCTGTCCCAAACAAATATCTTTCATCATGATACAATGCATCCTCTACTAGGTATCTTTATGCTCTTTATTCCATTCTCCAGGTAAGAAGTAGATTGATATTTCAGGTAATATCAGTTCACTGTTAGCACTCTCAAATTATTTCACATTGAATTCTAAAATCTCTTGCACTGATAGACAATCCTATCTGATCCCTATATAGTTCATGTACCGCCAGTTGCCATTTATACTCAACCCAGTTTTTAAACCTCTGCTCTTAATTACTTTTGACATGGCTGTTTTACTCTTTTCATATAAGTCTCTGCTTAAATCTAGTTTCTTAAACAGAGCTTCTTTAAGTACTTGAAACAAGAACCCCTGTATCCTAGAAATCAAACATGTTTAGCCTGTACAATATTTATTTATCATTTACTCTTCCTCTAAAGGGGAGAGTACAGTGACACAAAAGGTATCCTTCTGGCTTGTTCAGCATCACATTCCTAAACTTAAAACGGCAAATACAGAGTAGGTGTTGAATACATATATCATTGATGAATGAATTGTGTGCATCTTCCTAACATTTATTAAAATTGTATATTTTAATCCCTTCTCGCTAATACACTGAGTTGATCCACTCAATTTTCTTTCCTTTAAGGCAAAGCTCTTTCCTGCCTTTGTATGTCTTATTTCTCCTTGTTCTTGTTACTCCATCACAACATACATATATTTTTTTAACTAGACTGGTTCTTTTTGATGTCCTATGATTTAACTTTGAGGGATTATTTCTTTCTCATATAAAACTCCTGACAGGGGGTCTTGGGGGAACTTAGTAGCTTCACAGTCATCCATGACCTAACCCTTTTCCTCTTTATCTTCTTTTCCAACATATGGCTCCCATTTCATGTTTCAAGATGATTGCTTCAGATCTAACATCACAATCACATGGGAGGTAGAAGATAAAGGAGAGAAACTTGTCTTTCTCTTCCTCTGCTAGAAGTTGGTCAAGTTGGCCACTCTGAATGTCAAAGAAAATATACAAAGTCAGTCTTTATTCTGAGTGCTCACACATTCATCTAATCTCTAGGAGTTCTACTGCAAAGAAGAAAATGGAAATATATTTGTGGAATGTCAAGTAATTTCTGCCATTCTATTTAACATATATTCTTTTTATTATTCTCCATTTTAGTATCATATTTTAATATCAACACCTTTGCACAATTTTTGAACAAGATTTTTCATTTTTTTGTGTATTTCAGCTTTCTTCTGCTCTATGATAAGCCCTATTATGTCATTGAAAATCTGTTCTTTTCATCGTATTTTCAACATTGCCTCACATGGTATCTAGGATAAAGTAGGCACTTTTAAAATATTTATTGAATAGAAACAATGGGAAGAGATCTAGTTATTTATTTTATAATACATTTAATTTTATAGTCTGTATTAGTCTGTTTTCATGCTGCTGATAAAGACATACTGGAGACTGGGCAATTTACAAAAGAAAGCTGTTTAATGGACTTACCATTTAATGGACCTACAACCCTGGAGAGGGATCACAATCATGGGGGAAGGTGAAAGGCACGTCTCACATGATAGCAGACAAGACAAGAGAGCTTGCACAGGGAAACTTCCCTTTATAGAACCACCAGATCTCATGGGACTTATATCACAAGAACAGCATGGGAAAGACCTGGCCCCGTAATTCAGTTACCTCCTACCAGGTCCTTCCCATAACATGTGGAAATTCAAGATGAGATTTGGGTGGGGACACAGCCAAACCATCTTATGCCACCCCTGGCCCCTCCATTTCATATCCTCGTATTTCAAAACCAATCATGCCTTCCCAACAGTCCCCCGAAGTCTTAACTCATTTCAGCACTAACTCAAAAGTCCATAATCTAAAGTCTCATCTGACACAAGGAAAGTCCCGTCTGCCTATGATGCTGCAAAATCAAAAGCAAGTTAGTTACTTCCTACGTACAATAGAAGTACAGGCATTGGGTAAATACAGCCATTCCAAATGGGAAAAATTGGCCAAAACAAAGGGGCTACAGGCCACATGCAAGTCTGAAATCCAATGGTGTAGTCAAATCTTAAAGCTTCAAAATCATGTCCTTGATTCCATGTCTCACATCTAGGTCATGCTGATGCAAGAGATAGCTCCCATGGCCTTGGGCAGCTTCCCCTTTAGCTATGCAGGGTATAGCCCCCTTCATGGCTGTTTCATGGGCTGGCGTGGTATGACTTTTCCAGTCAAATGGTGCAACTTGTCAGTGGATCTACATTCTGGGGTCTGGAGGGCAGCTGCCCTCTTTCCACAGCTCCACTAGGTGGTGCCCCAGTAGGGACTCTCTGTGGGGGCTCCACTTTCACACTGCCCTAGCAGAGGTTCTCCATGAGGGTTCCACCCCTGCAGCAAAATTCTTCCTGGACATCCAGGCATTTCCATATATCCTCTGAAGTGTAGACAGAAGTTTCCAAACCACAGTTCTTGACTTTTGTTTACTTCCAGGCTCACCGCCACATGGAAGCTGCCAAGGCTTTTGGATTGCACTGCACCCTCTGACGCTATGGCCCAAGCTCTATGCTGGACCCTTTTAGCCATGGCTGGAGTGGCTGGGACACAGCTAAGCTGTACACAGCATGGGGACCCTGAGCCCAGCCCATGAAACCACTTTTTACTCCTAGGCCTCTGAGCTTGTGATGGGAGGGGCTGCCCTGAAGACATGAGGGTCATGGTAGGCATTATTGAAAGGACACTTGGGGATGGGGAACCTGAAATGAGTGAAGAAGTGGATGAGAAGGATCATAGTTGTCATTATAAATTTAGAAGGTCTATTTTGCTTTAAGAACTCCCTGAATTTTAAGTTTCATTCGATCAGGGCACCAAAATATACCAAGAGTTCCTCATAATGTTTTCTAGCAGCTACTATATCAAGCTAGTCTGTCTGCTTTAAGAATGATTTCTTTCTCCTTTATGGCTCATCAAGTGCTTTATGCAACAAAATTCCAACACTAGCCCTAGATTGCAGAGTTAAATTATTTTTTTACTAAGAGCACTTCTTCTTAATTCCTATATTATTTTTAACTTACTTTTTTGTCAAGCTCAGTAAAGAATCTCAGGGTATACAAGGATTTGAATAAATGTTGTTACTATTTTTTATCTTTCTCTGTTTGCAATGTTCCTTCTTCTTTGAGGATGTTATATTATTACTTACCACTTGTCATCTGTGGCAAATTGAGCTGAAAGAGAATTAGACATAATCAAACTCAAAATGCAAATTTTATAATGCATCAACTTCTCACTGGACACAAGCCGTCTAACTTGCACCTTTCAAACCAGTATTTCAAAAATTGTGGCACAGTGACCACCTCTGTCTGGGTAACCTAGGTCACCTGTTATAAACTTGATCTCCTGGGCTCCACCCTGATTTACCTCATTTATTAAGGGTGGGACCTAGGAATAAGACTTTATCAAGCTCTATGGTTCATTCTGTTGCACAACTACAAAGCTATTGCTTTACATCATCTACTTGGAATTAAGTAGAGATTAAACATGTTGTATAGTTAAAGTTTTCCTTGAAATTTGCTAACCCTCACCATAGGCCAGTATGAAAAGTAAACATTTCTAGTTAACATTCATTATTTGTGTTAAAGATATTGCTCAATAGCCAGTATTGAATATTCAGAAAATTAGATATAATTTTAGAGAAAAGTTTAAACCTGAAACAAGATAGTGGATGATACGAAATCCTAAAAAATCTGGCCATTACACCCTTCTGCACGAATAGTTCAGAGGAGATAAGAAAAAAGTAGATTAGAAAATTAGACAATAAATTTAAAAACTGTGACTGAGATAGCTCTCAGAAGGAAGGTTTTAAAAAGTACTCACAACAAAGAAAACTAATTTATTTTTTTCTTTTTAATCTCAGGATCAATCACAAAGTATTTTTTAATTAATTATTAGTCCCCTTTTCTTCTTAGTGACTCATCTCTGAAAATAGATCATTTAAATATGTTCTTACCATTTCTTGCTGTTTTGGTCATCATTATTCACTCTGGTGGCAGCAAATGTCAGGAGGATCATTCCAGAACCAGGTTGTCACAAATTAACAACCAAAATCACTTTACAAAAGCCTCTTGGAAAATGAATGTCACATCTCTTACTCTGGGTTTTCAACCATGTAATAATACCAAAAGGCAAGAGAGATGAGGCAACACAGACACATAATCCCTTAGGTTACTTGTAATTTCACTACCACTGCAGCTGATAGAGTGTGGGTACTGTTTTCATGCTTGAAAGCTTAAATCATATGCTTATATTCATAAATCAAACCCTTGCCTCGATTTTTTCTATTACATTCATTTATATAAACTCCTTACAGACATATGCAATTTTTGCCTCTCTGTCATCTCAATAATATCAAGACAATCCAATCTCTCCCCTTGTATCATATTTGTTTCTTCATGTGTTTTAGCAACAAAGATAAGCTTCATGGATGATGGACTAAAGTTTCCCTAATACTACTGATTCTTTCATTCAACAAGATAAACAAACAAACAAAAGACAACTATTTCCAGATATATATGATTATAAATCATAGCTTTTTATGCACATAGCATTTTTAATAGCCTTTTCATACATGTTCTTAAAACATTTGTTTCAAAATAATTGCATATTGCATTATTATGTAATTATTGTTATGTTATAAGTATTATCAAATTTCACTTTATGCTAGATGTACAATCTTGTTAACTTTTTAAAGGTGACAAGGCTGTTTACAATTATATATCCAGTACACATATTTTTTACTTTAAAGATAGTGTTGGGCATAATTGTATTTGGTGGAAAAACAATTTTAAAATGTTTACTGTGTTTAGTTTATATAGCAGCAGTGTACCAGGCTGTAAATGCAAATATTACAACATTTCCCAAGTTGTATTTTATACAATAAAGTATTCAGAAAACATTAATAGATTTGCAAAGATATGATAAACAAATGTTATAAAACTAAATATGTTTATGAAATGAGTTTTAAAAAACAAGATTTATTAAGACAGAGCTTTTCCATATTTTTTCATATGATTATAAGTGTTTTAAACTCCAAGAAGACTATAGAGTGTGCAGCATTACCCAGACTTATTACAAAACAAGAAAACCCTCTCACTCTATAATTCTGCTCCTGAAAGTCCTTTAGCCTTTGTCATTTTTCATATGAAACACGTTTTGGAGATCTCTAGCCTATTACCATTGTTCTATTTCACATTTTGCTCTCATTTCCTTATACCCTCATATTTTGATACCTGAATGTGTAGTTTTATTGATTATCCAATGATATGTGTTATCAATATTTGTAATGTAAATGGTATCCTTTTATATACAGATATTTATTTTTATTTATTAAAAAACTAAATTCTTATTTCTATCAAATTTTAATTTTACACTCTCTGATTCAGAAAGTTTAATTATTTATATATTTTAAAAGTTCATTAAATATAAATATATTAATAATTATATTTCATGGCAAGGTCCATTTTTTTAGGAGGATCACAGGACACATCATGTGACTTTCATTAATTTAGACATTTAATTAGAACCAGAGACTTTCTTTAATAAGATAGACTACATTATAGTTTTCAGAACTAGAGAGTTTCTTTAGTAAGATATACTACATTACAGTTCTTACCAAAAAAAGTGAATTAGAATGCTAATTTTTTGACACCCAAATGGAAGAATATTATCTAAAATTAACAGTTTATTATCTTTTAAAACTAAATAGACAATTTTATTGTGTCTCCTGGTGGCAGGTTTCTGCCCTCTGCAACTAAAGCGTCTAGGCCAGCAGAACATAATGTTGTGGGGAATAGGAAGCAAAAACTTTGCTTATGGATCACTAGAGGTGACGGTGAGTGGTGCCACTTCCACTTCCACCCCTGTTACCCCTATTAAAGCCTGATTAAATATATTGCAATTGGTGATCAAAACAAGAACCTAAAATTATATTCAGAAATAAAAATTTTAGGAAAAAAAATTTAGAATAAAAATTTTAGAAAAATTTTACAATTTTAGTGGAGACCAGGGGCATTTGAACCACTTCCTCATGTAACTTGTGCCTTCAAGGCCTGCTTGAGCCCAATCACGTACATAGCAATGGAATGCTGCTGTGCACGACCCAATTTATGGCTAGATGAGTCAGAAAGCATCCAGTTTATGATAAGCATCCAGTTCATAATATAGAGAATTAGAAAGGGAAATAAATGTCATGCTAAATATATGTCCTTGTGATATTCAAGACATATGTATATCTGAACTTGTGGTTTTACTCATACTCCACTGATATTGACCATTATTTATAGTATAGCTTGATATGTATATAAAATATCTCTCTATATATAGCTATTGTTTGCCACACATGTACTTAACATGATAACGAGGTACTTAAGAACATTTTCTAAAGTTCATTTTGCATTTTTATCTTTGCAACTCAAAACCTCTTTAACTTTGGATACCTATGTATTGCATAATTTATCTATCAGATAACTTTAAAGATAGATAAAGTAAAAAAAAAAGTTGTTAACTCCATATGTAAAGATTGATTGAGATAGTAAAACTTCAAAAAAACCTAAAATACTGCTCAATCTAATATTAAAATAAGCACATTATAAATAGAGCCACAATTATCCTATTAGAACAAATAATAGCAAGCAATATGTTTAAAATGTCCTATAATAGGAATTAATATTTAAAAAAATACTTCAAAACATCTTAATTAAAATGTTACAACAACAATTAAGAAACAAATTCCACCAAATTTTGTGATAAATAATATTGCTTTGGATGTCAAATACAAAATTATTAAAAAATATTTATATGGAACATACATTTTTATAATTTAAATTTATTAAGCACTGTAATAGGTTCGAGGGTCCTATTACCACCAATATTTGTACAAGTCATTTAATGACATAAAAGTGTTAAAATGTTTTTTTCTAAGATTTTGATATGTTTACATCTTCAACTACTGAAATAATAAAATCAGAAAATAAAACATCAGATAAAATTATGGTCAGATTAGAAACATTTCTTTAACTTTATTACATAAAGTTAACAATACTTAAATGCTGATATGAAGTCAATAAATCCTATGTCACATGATAAAGGAAAAGGGAATAACATGAAGGTATTTTATTAGTAAAAGTGTATACATGCACAAACATGTTTTTAACAAAAGAAGGAGGACATACTCTTGACAATTACAGTCCTGATTTCTGCAGTTAGTCATGTGTTTGTAACTAGTATTGATGACTATCTTCTTCTACTACCCATTCTGTATTCCCTTTGCCTTCAGCAAGCACCTCAGCAGGTCCCAGTTTTTTTCCTGGTAGAGTGACCAAAACCTTCATTCCTGAAGGGTCTCGATCCTCCCTGGATTGGACTGTTGTAGTTTCCCATTGACCTTAATCACTGGGCATGGTAATACTAAGAGACACCCTAATGGATCTCCTGAATTCCATGCATACTCTTCTTCTTTTCTTTTTTTTTTTTTTTTTTTTTTGAGACAAAGTTTCACTCTGTCACCCAGGCCGGAGTGCAATGGCACATTCTCGGCTCACTGCAACCTCCACCTCCCAGGTTCAAGCGATTCTCCTGCCTCAGCCTCCCAAGTAGCTGGGATTACAGGTGCTCACCACCACGCCCAGTTAATTTTTGTAATTTTTAGTAGAGACGGGGTTTCACCATGTTGGCCAGGCTGGTCTTGAACTCCTGACCTCAGGTGATCCTTGACCTCCTAAAGTGCTGGGATTACAGGTGTGAGCCACTGCTCCTGGCCTCATATTCTTCTTTACCTCCATTGTGCAGTAGCAGACTGATTTCATCTTGATAGTCTGGGTCAATCACCCAAGCCAACACTGTAACTCCCTTCTTAGCCTGTTGACTTAAAGGTAGGAGGAGTCCAAAGTGTCCGGGTGCCAATCTTAACCTCCAGTTTAATGAAATTGTTGTTGTGTCTCCTGGTGGCAAGTTTCTTCCCTCTGGAAATAAGACCTCTAAGCCAGCAGAATGTAATGTTGTGGGAACAGGAAGCAAAAATTTTGCTAGTGGTTCACTAGGGGTGATGGTGAGTGGTGCCACTTCCACTTCCACCCCTTGATTCATGGACCCGTGAATCCTGGCTATAAGAGGAACATTACCATATATTGGATGCTGACTCAGAGCATAAACAGCCCTCTGGAGAACTTTGCCCTGGCCCTGCAAAGTATTGTCACCTTGTTGGCATTGTAATTGTGACTACAAAAGGTCATTCCACTGTTCTATCAATCCAGCTGCCTCAGGATGATGGAGAACATGGAAAGTCCAGTGAATTCCATGAGCGTGAGCCCACTGCCACACTTCTTTATCGATAAAGTGAGTGCATTGGTCAGAGGCAATGCTGTGTGGAATACCATGGTGGTGGATAAGGCATTCCTTGAGTCCACATATGGTAGCCCTGGCAAGAGCATTTTGTGCAGGATAGGCAAACACACTTTCAGAGTAAGTGTCTATTCCAGTGAGGGCAAACCTCTGCCTTTTCCATGATGGAAATATAATCAACCTGCCACCAGGTAGCTGGCTGATCACCCCAGGGAATGGTGCCATATTGAGGGCTCAGTGTTGGTCTCTGCTGCTGGGAAATTTGGCACTCAGCAGTGGACACAGCCAGGTCAACCTTGGTAAGTAGAATTCCATGTTGCTGAGCCCATGCATAACCTCCATCACTGCCACCATGGCCACTTTGTTCACAGGCTCATTGGGCGATGACAGGGGTGGCTGGGGACAGAGGCTGAGTGATGTTTACAAAACAGGTCATCCTCTCCACTTGATTATTAAACTTCTTCACTGAGGTCACCTGTTGCTGAGCACTCACATGGGTGGGATACAAATATCTTCACAGTTTTTGACCACTCAGAGAGGTCCATCCACAAACCTCTTCTCTAAATTTTTTTGTCAACCAATTTTCCAGTCTTGTTTCTTCCAAGTCCCTGAGCATCCAGGAAAAGCATTGGCTACAGCCCATGAATCCGTGTGTAATCAGACATCCAGCCAGTTCTCCTTCCCTGCAAAGTCACAACAAGGTGCACTGCTCAAAGTTCTGCCCACTGGGAAGATTTCCCTTCACTCCTGTCCTTCATGGATTCCCTAGAAAGGGGCTGTAGTGCTGCAGCTGTCCACTTTCAGCTGGTGCCTGCATATGGTGCAGAACCACCTGTGAACCAGGCCCTCGTCTTCTCTTCCTCTGCCAACCGAACACAGGGAACTCCCCTTGAGGCCATCAGTGCAGGTGAAGGGCGAGAAGGCAGGGTGGCAGGAGTGGAGACCGTGGGCTTTTGAACTACTTCCTCACGTAACTTCTGCCCTCAGGACTTGGTCGAGCCCAATCATGTATATACCACTTCCATTTGATGATGGAATGCTGCTGTGCATGACCCACTTTATGGCTAGATGGTCAGAATGCACCCAGTTCATGATAGACAGTTCAGGTCACATGATGACTTGATGACCCATAGTCAAACATTCAGTTTCCACCAATGCCCATTAACAGGCCAATAGCTGTCTCTCAAAAGGAGAGTAGTTATCTGCAGAAGATGGCAGTGCCTTGCTCCAAAATCCTAGAGGCCTCCACTGTGATTCACCTATGGGGGCCTGCCAGAGGCTCCAAACAGCATCCCTATCTGCCACTGACACCTCAACTACTATTGGATCTGCTGGGTCATATGGCCCAAGTGGCAGAGCAGCTTGCACAATAGCCTGGACCTGTTGCAGAGCCTTCTCCTGTTCTGGACCCCACTCAAAACTGGCAGCCTTTCAGGTCACCCTATAAATGGGCTGGAGTAACACACCCAAATGAGGAATGTGTTGCCTGCAAAATCCAAATAGGCCCAATAAGCATTGTGCCTCTTTCTTGGTGGTAGGAGGGGCCAAATGCAGCAACTTATCCTTTCTTAGGAGTATTTCGACAGGCCCCACACCAATGGATCCCTAGAAATTTTACTGAGGTAGAAGCTCCCTGAATTTTAGTCGTATTTATTTCCCATCCTCCTGCACACACATGTCTCACCAGTAAGTCCAGTGTGTTTGCTACTTCTTGCTCATTGGATACAATCAGCCTAATTTCATCAATGTAATGGACCAGTGTGATATTTTCCAGAAGTGAAAAGCTGTCAAGTTTTCTCGGAATAATGTTATGACAGTAAGCCAGGGAGTTGATATATCCCTGAGGTAGGACAGTGAAAGTATATTGCTGGCCTTGCCAGGTGAAGGCAAATTGCTTCTGGTGGGCCTTATGGACAGGAATGGAGAAAAAGGCATTTGCCAAGTCAATGGCTTCCATTTGGCCTTTCCCACCATAATAGCCCTCACTCTAACAGTTAGTGAGCCAATGTGGGGGTTCTGCCAGCTGCTACGTATGTCTATGCCAATTATGCATTCTGGCACTGGGGAAATGATCACAGGATGAGTTCGTGGACTCACTGGACCCACTGTAAGGTGGACTTGAGCTAAAACTCCATTGATTACCTGACCTCCATAAGCCCCAACCTTAACTGGGGGACCACAGTGACATTTTGGTTCCCCTGGAATCAATGTCAGCTCAGAGCCAGTGTCCAGTAGTCCCCAAAATGTCTAATCATTTCCCCTTCCCCAGTATACAGTTACCCTGGTAAAAGGCTGGAGGTCTTCTTGGGGAAGGATGGGAGAAAGATTCACTGCATAGATTGTCAGTAATGTAGTGGAGTCTTTCCTCAAGGGGACATGGCCTCCCCTTCATTCAAGAGGTTCTAGGTCTGTAAATTGGCTCAAGTCTGGAAATCGATTGAGGGGACGTGATTCTCTATTTTTATAACTCAAATTAGTCTTTTGACCATTTGACCTAGAACTTTTCTCCTTATATAAATTTAATTGAAATGCATTAGGCTTCTTACCAATTTCAGTTCTAGGAACACCGTGATTAATTAGTTAATGCCAGAGCTCTACATGAGTTAGACTATTCTGATTGCCACTTTGCCTATGCCGTTCATTATGGTAGTTACACCCACCTTGCCTTCGATGGGTTGAGTGCTGCCACTTGGCCCCTGCCTTCTCAGGATCCATTGTGTGTAAATTTTGTAGTTGAGTGACGGCAGTTCTCACAGTTAGATCTGACCTACAAAGGGGAGTAATTACAGTGCTCTTCGAAGATGCAGGTAATGACCTCACAAGTCTATTTCACAAGGCATTTGTCAAGGATGTATCTTCTGGACCCTCTTAGCTGAGAGGAGTAAAGCTAAAGTGACTAATCCACTCCACCATCTCAATCTCCCTAAGCCTTTGGATCCCTTCCTCTACATTAAACCAAGGAAGATAAGGCATTTCCAGCTCACTCACAGGGGGCCATCTTTTAATCCATATTTCAGCTAACCAAACAAATAAACTATTAGAACCTTTTTAAATTATCTGATCTGCAGCATTAAATGCAGAATCCCTACTTAGTGGCCCCAAATCAATAAATTCAGCCTGATCTAACTCTATGTTCCTTCCACCATTATCCCATACCCTTAATATCCATTCTCATGCCTGTTCTCCAGATTGCTGTTTATACAATAAATCAGAGAACCCAAATAGTTCTTTTCGAGTTTAGTGCACATCCTCATGGATCACACCCTGAACCTCACCTCTAGGGGCCTGCCGAGACTTTAGTGTGGTTATAGGTCTAGAAGCAAACAGAGGTGTTGGGGGTGGTTTCTGAGGAGAATCAACATTATCTTACCTGGCAACTGCCTCAAGGGAGGCCATCACTGTTGCCTTAGGCAGCACAGGGTTTATCTCCTCAGACAAAAGCTGATGGCAGCATGGGTCAGGGAGGGGATGTTGCCACTACTGGGGATGGGGAAGCTATTCCTTCTGGCAAAAAACGTTGATCAGAGTTTACAAACTCAGTGTCCCCAGCTTTACTGGGGTCCTTCCACACGTCCCCATTCCAAGTTGCAGGGTCCCATTCCTTTCCAGTCAATGCCCTCACTTTAACAGTAGCCACCTGGCGAAACTGTGCATGCATCTTTCATTGCAGGTCAGCAACTTGCATGATACAAGCTTGTGTCTGTTTTTCCACAATTTCAGCTTTTTCTCTACAGGAGATAAAACTCTCACTCAGGGCAATCTTAGCAGATTTGAGGCTCAGTATCTGCTTCTGAAGCCGGGAGACAGAATCCCTGAGTTCATCATTTTCTTTCATCACTTTTGTCCACTGAACTTAGGAGCAACCAACCGGCTTCATTATGTTCCTTGGTTCTCCACATATGGTCAAAGGTATTATGTATAGAGTCACTGAACTCCTTGCCTCTCATGAGCGGTGAATCTCTCTAAACAGTTTAGCATCTCTCTAAACAGTTCATGCCAAGGACTATCAGAGTTCTCTGTACTATTAAAAGTAGAGTCCTTAGCATTTATGGGTCTAATCATGTTAAGCAGACAACTTCACAAACCCCAAAAGCAATGAAAGAACTCCATCCTTAATATTCTGTTCCTTTAAAACCACTCCTGGTCCCAAAATATGTATTAGTCAGGTTTCTCCTAGAGGGACAGTACTTACAGGACATACACACACACACACACACACACACACACATATATATATATATGAGTTTGTTTATGAGTTATTAATCATTAACTTACACAATCACAAGGTCCCACAATAGGCTGTCTGCAAGCTGAGGAGCAAGGAGAACCAGTCTGAGTCTCTCAAAACTCAAGAACTTGGAGTCTGTTGTTTGAGGGCAGGTAGCACCCAGCATGGGAGAAAGATGTACACTGGGAGGCTAGACCCATGTCTTCTTTTCACATTTTTCTGCCTCCTTTATATTCCCTGGAAGCTGATTAGACTGTGCCCACCAGATTAAGGGTGGATCTGCCTTCCCCAGACCACTGATTCAAATGTTAATCACTTTGGCAACACCCACACAGACACACCCAGGTTTAATACCTTGTATCCTTTAATCTAATCAAGTTGACAGTATTAACTATCACATTCTCAAATATATGTGTATTTATAAATATATATTTGTGTGTGCACATAAATATTCTATAGCACTCTTGTTGAGTCCCTTTGTTTGTTCTCATATCAAGATTACAAATAGCTTTATGAAAATATTGTTTTAATGAGGTATTTTTGCTATTACTTTGGTATGTAATCTTTTGAATTCTATAGATATTCTGATCTGCTTTTTAGTTTTGTGAAGCAATAATGACTATTCTTTGAAGTGCAGGAAAATTTAATCGCATGTTATTGTGTTTTCAGATAAGCCAAAGGTGACCATTTCTCCAGGTTGCAAAGATTGAATTGTGGATTGGCGTCCATTAAATGCAGGTAGCACTCCTTGCCTTTTAATGACAGTGACTAAGAGAAATGTCTTACATTTCACTTCTTCATTGTTTTATTTTTTGTGTGCCTTTATATAATATGTTAACAATGTATAATTAGTCTAGGTTTTCCAAAGAAACAGACAAATAACAGAGAGAGAGAGATAAAGAGGTTTTATATCTAAATCCATGATTGTGTCTTTATCAATGGACAGATAAATTTATTCTAAAATAAATTTATTATGTATTTATTATTATTTATTATATAACACATGATTATGGAGGCTAACAAGTAATAAAATATGCAATTAACAAGCTAGAGATCCAGGAAAGCCAATGGTGTATTTCCAGTCTGAAGGCCAGTAGGCTGGACATTCAGGATGAGTGAATATTTTACTTTGAGTCCAAATGTAGGAGAAAATGGATATCCCAGTTTGAAGACAATCAGGCAAGAGAAACACTTATTTTTTTACTCAGCCTTTTATTAGACTTATGCCTTCAGTGGATTGGATGAGGCCCAACTACATCAGGGAGGGCAATTTGCTGGATTCAATCTACAGATTCAAATGTTAATTGTATCCAGAAACACTCTCACTGACACACGAAAAATAATGTTTGAAAAATTACCATGTGCTCTATGGCCCAGTCATGTTAACATAAAAATAACCATCACATAAAGCGATAGGCATGTACCATTATAGTGTTTATAATTTGTAATTGTATAATAAAACTATGGAAAGGCTTTGTACTCTTAATCCTATTCACCCTGATATTTTGATGATCAGGGTAATGAGTTTGATTCTCCTTTTATATAGCTGGTATCAGTGAGTGTGTACACTCTTGTTGTACTCTGTTAGATAAAGAGAATAACTCTCACTTAGTTTTAAGTAAAGAATATAATAATTCCTGAAGTAATCTCACTAGTGAACCCACTCTTTACTGGTTCCCCTACTTTCAACGGCATCATAATTACCACGTTTTAGCCTCCCAGTTTTACTGCTAGTTTACCTTCTCACTGCCATCCTTTCCCTAAAGGCCTTCTTTTAGGTAACCGTTTCTTCCTCTAAGACGGACTACAAATCTTACTAGTCCTTGCGTCATGCACACTGACACCAGGCATCCTTCTTTAAATGCAGCTTAAGTCACAGCTTTCACTCCGGCAGCGGGTGGTGAAAAGAGCATGAACTTTAGAAGCAGACAGGTCTAGGAACCATGCCCTGCGTTATAATTACTATTGCATGTGTGATCTTTTGTCAAGCAGTTAGCGCTCTCAAAAGTTACTTTTCTCATTTGAAAGATGAAGTAAACAGGCTGCCTCCTAGCTTTAAAATGAGAAGTAAAGAAACGTTTGTAGAGAACATATAGAACCAGGCACATGGAAAAGGCATCATCTCCATTTTCCTTCTCTCTGACATTTACATGCCATAGATGAGGTACTGTGGCTGTAACCAGGTATACAGGGTTGAAAGACGCGGTCTTTGCCATCCAGAAGCTCACAGTCTAGTTAAAAAACAACACAAATGTAAGTAACTGTGAACAAAATGAAAATGTACATAAAATAAGTAAGCCTACTGCACCATGGTTATTCAGGAGGAATGTGCTGATATCACTCTGAAAATGGTAAGTGGTAGTATCTCGATCTGATAAAAATAAGTAAAGATTTAGAATAAGTTATTTTCCAATAGAAACAAGAAAGGCAGGTTTCAGCATATGTAATATATAAGACCTGAAGGTAGTTGGCAGCATGAAGTATTTCAGAAGGAATAGATTTTAGTTTATTCAGAATTGGGCTTGGGGAGTCCAAAAAAAATCTTGTAGAATTAATAAGGGGAACAAATAAACAAAACCTAGGCACAATAAATACATTAATATATTTAAACTTTTATGAAGTAGGTATTGTTGTTATCCCCATTTTCAACATGAAACAGAAACAAAAAAATCAACATTCTCCAAATCATGAAGCTCTTAAGTTGCAGAGCTAAGGTCATACCTTGGGAATCTGGCTGTATATCCTGTGCTTTTAATCAGTCTGTATTTCTCCTCTCTAGCAAGTTAATGTATGAAAGCATCAATGTGGGGCTCTTCCAACACTTTGTTTTTCGGAAAAGCTCAGTCAAATATGATGTCCTTAAATCATGTTACTAATCCAAGTTATTTATCCACAAGTCATTGTACATTGTTTTGTATGAGATAAAACTAGCTATATAGAAAATTTGAGATACAATATTGATGTAATCTAAAAATAGTTTTTTAAAGTAGGTAGATTTTGTACCACTATATTAAAATCTATACTTTTCTATATAGCAGCACTAAACTGAGGAGTCTGACTCCTGCTTAAAAATCTACTGTTGATTCTTCAGGCCTGACCCTACCTATGCAATTAGAGAGACTTTACCTGGCAAGACTCACAGGGGAAAGCTGCCCTCCCTGAGGCAGATTTGATGTATAGCCCGTGCATCACAGGCTATAGAGAGAGTCACGATCTCAGGCCCCCTGGATGGCCGGTCATGCTTTTGCACACATTTACATACTTAGTCACTGTGCCTTCATTCTGGGGTCTCTTTATCTGAGGCCTTGGAAAGAGGTATTCTTCAGACATCTGAGGCCTCTCTATGCAGGGAGCAGGCGGAAACATTGAAGACACTTTTCCACTGTCTGACTCAGTACCCAGTACTTTTCCACTCCTAGTCCTTTCCACTTACTGCCCCAGCCCTCCACCTCAGGGTCCACAAAACTGCAGGAGCCTTTTATTTGTGCTCCTTCAACACTGACATGACCCCAGGTCTGAACTTATCCACTTGACCTTCGACCAGTGTGCCCTTCCATAGAGGAAAATGGAACAGGAGGAGCCAGTGCTCTCTGGTTTCAGACTCTTGTTTATACCATCACAGTAAGTGATTAACTCTTTAATTTTTGGTTTGTTGCTTTAGTCAGCTATTCTAACACTTGAAAATTCAGCTCTTTCTCTCCCAGCTCAGGTAAGCTCCTGACATAAGCAATCAGAAAATAGTATAGACAGTACACCTGTAAGTGCAACAAAAAATTTTAATGCCTACAAGTAAACACAATTACAAGAAGAAACTGTAATTTACATTGAAGATACTTACATGAATAAAGAGGCATATTCCTTTATGCAATGGCAATATTACATCCTCAATATTGGTAGAGTTAACTATTCTTTCTAAATAAATTTATAAATTCAGTGCATGCAATCCTAATCAATATTTTAACTCTTTAATAAATTCAGTTGGAATATATATATATATACAGCTTCACGAAGGCTAAGGTAATTTCCTTAAAAATATAGTACTTCCCAAAGTACTAATTCATAAAGCTCTTGCTGATCCCCAATTAGAAGATTACGATTATTTTGTATATTAATTGCTAAATACCTTCTAACTTCTAAATTCCAATGAAAATATATACTTAATATTTTTATGTGAAGAGGAAAAGAAGTAAGATTGCCTTCACTAGAGGGTCATTTTGTTGTTGTTAATATATTATTCACTTTGATGAGGTCTATAAATTAAAATATGTATTATGATGTTTAATATTTTATATTTTATGTATAAAAATGTGCTTTACATAATTGATTGAATAAATATACTCAAACAAACTGTGTCTGTACAAATGTATGACATATTTTTAAGTTAGGGAGATTTTTACAAGATAGGCAGAGGAATGAAGAGAAAAAGTGTCAGGGATGGATGGAAGGCAAAAAAACATTGAGATAAATCGAACAGAGAAAACTGTTTATATTCTAGGATAATCCCAAAATTTTACCTGCCATAGAAATAAAATAATAAAAGGATAGGGAATTTAGACAATGACTGTTATTGCCTGAGGTTTGTTTGCTTGAAATTACCAGGGAAGTGAGTTAAAAGTGTTAGTAGGGATAAAAGGCCTAGTCTGATTACATTTAACACCAAGTACTAATAAATAAGAAGGCATTAAACTGAGTTTCAAAAAAATCAACAGGCAGTTTTAGATCTTAATGAGTTTTGAGTTTGGTGTAGTTCAGTCACGGATTAAGGCTCATGGAGGGTGATACATGCCCTTTTTTTAAATACGGAAAGATAGTTAGAAATTGCCAGAGGTGGGTAAGTTTGTAATTATATACCTTTGTAAGCAATTTTTATTTTAATAATTTACTTAAATATTTGTTGTTATTAGTTGTTTTTACAAGAAGATTTCATACATAAAAATTGTGTTTTGTAAAAAAATCCAAAAAGAAAAAAAGAAAAGGAAAATCCAGCATGTGGGTTAAGAGCAAACACTCTGACACCAGACCACTTGATGTGAAAACTTGGCTCTGCTGTTTGTCGTTCATTCAAGGTAATGAATTTGTCTGCTTGTATTTCCTAATTATCTTTATGGGACTAATATTCATATCTAGCTTATCAAGTTGTTAAAACGTTTAAATATTTATGTGATATATTTATTGTATAATTAATTCTTAGTTAACTCCTTGATATGTTTTCTATAGATCTAAATGATGTGGTAAAGTTTTGATCATAAGCACACTTGAAAATATGTTGGTGATTGCTACAGAATTCACATAGCTGGCATTTCTTTAATATATACTTATATACTGAGCTGTTACTTTGATTTAAAATTCACATCTTTTATATTTAGGATGGATTTATCATGTATTACTGATAATGTTGTATATAAAAATTCCACCTTATTTTAATGTTTTTATAAAACAAGTATAAATAGTAATTTATATTGCTAATATTGAAACTTGGATATGTAAACACATTTATAAGGGTGGTTTGTTTATTTACCACATTGATATTATAATATAGAACCTGATAAAAACATACATATGTTCAGCGTTCTGTTAGGTATAATCACTTATATTATTTAAAACACTACAATATAGACCATGTCTTTCCTGTGTCTGACTCTTTGCCTGAAAGGAAATTAATCAAGTAAATTATGTTTACTTGTGTAAAATGCTACTCTCAAGAAAAAAATATATCTTCAATATCAAGTAGGCTTGGAACTACAAATATGTGGTTAGTTACCATCCTATATTCTGAGATTCAAACACATCACGCCTTTCTAATTGCATGCTTTATTTCAATCATACAAACTACTTGAGTTATTCAGACTTATGTTTCTTCTGTGCATGGTAGGTGTACATCTATGACAGCCAACAATGATCATCACCTTCTGGTAATGAGAAATGATGTAGTCCTTTCCCCTAAGTTGGGACTGGAGCCAACAGCATATGGCAAAAGTGATATGTCACTTCCAACATTAGGCTACAAAAGCTTGTGAATTCTGTCTTACAAGATGACTCTCTACTGCCTTCTCAGCTTGTAGCTTTGATGGAAGTTGTCACATTTAAGATGTCATGGTACAAGAAACTGAGAGTGGTCTCCAGCCGGCAAAAGCCAATCTAGGAATTAGGCCTTCAGCCAAGCAGCCTACAGCCCTGAAGACTGTCGTCAAGCACTGAGTGAGCTTATAAGGGGATTTTTCCTGGTTTGAGTCTTTGGGAGACTGTGGACCCTGGGCTAACACTTAGACTCCAGCCATGTGAGACTGTGAAGCAGAGGACCCAGCTACGAAAGACCCAGTTCCTCACCCACAGAAACTCTGAGATAATTAATGTCTTAATTTACTCCACTAAGTTTTGGGGTACTTTGTAACACAGCAATAGTTAACAATGTACCATGCCCCTTAAGAATAATAATATTGAAAGGGGAAATTTTCCTTGAACTCCTCATGGGCCTCATGACAGAGGTTTCTCGCTTACTCAGCCCACATATCTCAGCCCGTTGTGGGAGGGGAAACACACAGGTGAGTGGGTGCAGGGCCGGAGGAAGTACGTTTGGGCATCGGCAGGAGCAAAACTCTATGCAGCCCTGTTGCAGTGTCCAGGAACTACCCACAACTCCTGAGGCCCCAGGGTGGGAGGTGGTTTACAGTGTGCTCTTTTAGCCTTACCAATCGTGGATGGCTTAAGTGTTAACAGTTCATTGGAGGGTCATTGTGACAGCCTTTTGCACCTGCACAGCATCCAGGAGGAATGAAGTCACATGAACAAATTGAAGGGTGGTGAATGCAGAGCTTTTTTATTGTTGATGAAAATGCCCCTCAGTGGGAAGGGGAGCTGGAAAGGGGAAGGAGCAAGAAGGTGATCTTCTCCTGGAGTCTGGCCGTCCCTGGCCAGACTCTACTGCTAAGGTCCACCATCAAGCCATCTCTCTGAAGTCAAGCTGCTTCTCTCCAACATCCAGCTGCTGCGTCTCTTTTCTCCTTCCCTGCTCTCTGCCAATGGAGCCTGGGGTTTTTGTGCTTACAGGATGGGGGGCGGGGTGGGCTAGGAGTGGTTTTGGAAAAGCAACATTCAAGTGGGAAAACGAGGATATAAAGTTCTCACGTTGGGCCACTGTTCCAGGCTTGGGGGTAGGGCCCCCGCCAGGGCCCCCACCCTTTTCTGCCTAGAATTTTTCTGCCTCCTGTCTCTGTCCATATCTTTCACTGTTTTAAGTCAAGCAATTTTGTTATTATGAAATGGTATATTGTAATTTCATCACTGGAAATTCAATTCCAATTACAAAAGATCAATATTGATTATACTATGAGAGAAAAATACATTTCCAACATATTGTAAGTTTATTATAACATTAAATATATAATGAACAGATCCTATGTATATTTCGGAAATTTTTTTTATTTTAAAGAATAGTTTGAATTAAGCTTCTTAAAATAATTATCTAAAGGATGTTTTTGCTTAAGACACATGGTAATTTTCCTGTTATTTTGCATCTTGGAAGCAAAAACACTTACGTTGTTCCAGGTTTTTTCTAGTCATAGTTCTCAAATGTGATTATATAACCAATATCACATATGATTATTTTTATGCCTAACAACAATTTGGTCATGACCTAGTTACATAATCACCAGAACAACAACACTACTTTAAAGTTTTCTGACTGCTCTTTCTTGTTGCATCTCTCTGCGTCTTCCACAGAGGTAACCACTATTTTAAATTTTATGATTATAACTTTTTTACTTTAAAGAGTTTGCCAATTATGTCTATTTTCTTAAAAAATATTTTTAATGAAGAATTTGCATTAAATAAGGAAATGTTAGTTTGTGTGACCATCTCAGACAAATTGACTAGATGGAATATTAATAAAATATAATCTTTAGACATTGCTAAAATAAACACCTAACCACATACTTTTTATCAAAATTTCAGAGTAGACATAAGTTAATCTTTTACATGTAAGGGGTAAAGGGACTACTGTTTGCTGTGATTTATTGTATTGAATTTTCAACAAAAGTTTTCTACTGTTTTCTACTACTGTGGCTGCAGTATAAACTTATGTATAAACAACTAGAAAATTTTTTAGAAATAGCTATTAAACATTATTATGTGTCATATGACTTCAAAAAATAAAAAGGCTTGTGCTCTTTTGGATATATTAAATTCTACCTCAGAGTTGTGGTATTGGGAAACAGTGCAGACAGTAGTGTAACCTGGAGAAATAGCTTTTTTACAAAATATCTAGGTAATGAAATAATCTGTACAACAAACCCCCACGCGATAAGTTTACCTATGTAACAAACCTGCACATGCACCCCTGAACTTAAAATAAAAGTTAAAAAAATACATCTTTCTCTCTCTCTCTTTCTCTCTCTCTATATATATAAAATAAAATATATATAATAAAAATATATATATATAATAAAATACAATTAAATCTTGTGAGGGAAAATTTATATAATTATCTTTTTCGGGAGATTTTCCCACTCACTTCTCAAATGTTATTATATAGTGGAAACCACATGTAAATATTATTGAGCATAATATTATTATTATGCAACAATAAAATTAGGCCGGGTGCAGTGGCTCATGCCTGTAATCCCAGCACTTTGGGAGGCCAAGGCAGGAGGATCACCTAAGGTCAGGAGTTCGTGACCAGCCTGCAACATGGTGAAACCCCATTTCTACTAAAAATACAAAATTAGCCTGGCATGTGGTGCGTGCCTGTAATCGCAGCTACTCGGGAGGCTGAGGCAGGAGAATCGCTTGAACCCAGGAGATAGAGGTTGCAGTGAGCCAAGATCGTGCCATTGCACTCCAGCCTGGACAACAAGAGCAAACTCCATCTCAAAACAAACAAACAAACAAAAAAAAATAAAATTAACCAGATTTAGTTTGCATGAAGCATTAATAGAATTGTTTTAGTATCATCTGAGTTGTGCAATTTTTAATATATTGCCAACATTTAGTACTATCAACTTTTTACTCATAGTAGCTTAACAACTTAAGAGAAACAAGCTTTTTCCAGAAGATTCAACCAATACCAAATTTACCTAGCTGTAAGAAGAATACAGGACATGAAACAAGACACCATATGTAACAACAAGCTAACAGAAGTTTTGTGATTTCCGGGCAGAGATGTTATGCCCTGAAGACATACATGGTAATGAAAGGTAATACCAAGTCTGTGTAGACAACCTCATGGAAGCTGTCAGTACTGGGTAATTTCAGCTTTGGTAGCTTGAAAATCACATAAGGCCCTAGGCACACCAGACTGTGACCATTCTTTTTTTTTTTTTTTTTTTTTTTTGACTGTGGCCATTCTTTGGATCCGCTGCCCTTCCTCAATGCTAGAGATACTCATCACTAGATCTTCATAGTAGGAAATAGGTGTTTAATCCAGCAGGCTGTTCTTGTCTAGATTCTCACTTAAATTGGATGTGAAAACTTCTAAGAATTCCTTTAGTTAATCTTGTCAGAGAGATTGGCCAAGGATCATGTCCTACAATGTCGTTGAAGTTAGAATAAGGACCTAAAAACCAGCTGTTCATTCTTTTTTTTCCATGGATATTTTGGAGTTATTCTGTTATAAAACATTTGCGATGACTAAGAGTTGTTCATTTTCTTTAAGACATGATTGAAAAATTTAGTGACTAACAATAAATGTTTTCTAGCTCCAGGTGATAGTTCTGAATCTGTATCTTCGGGCCATTATTTGATTTTCTCCAAGGCAGAGGAAAGAGCATGGGATAAGAAAAAGTTGTAAAGGAGTTGTTAAAGGAACATGGATGTTTTAAGTACCTCATAGAAGCCCTGTCACATAAGAACACAGTGAATGAAGGAGGCTTGGGGTGGATGGGGCCAGGGAGGTAGGCCATAGTAAAACATTCTGGTCCTTGTATATAAGAAATATGGCAACTGTGTGCTATAATAATCCATTGAAAGATTATAAGTAGTATTGTATATTCACAAAACCAAATCAATGAGGTTGTGTCTAGATTGTAATAAATTACTAAGAAAAATGATGTTAAGGAAAAAGAATAATATTGGTCAGAGAGAAAATTAATTGGCTGTCCCAATTATTCTGCTCACTGATATCATTGATTAAATTAAATTAAATCAATTTAATTATAATTACAATCACAAAATAACGTATTAAAATTATACATAAAATAATAAGGATAATATTTATCCATAGTAACCTAGAGGAAAATAGCAAGAACATAGAAAAAAGTATTTGCTGGTAAGTATTGACAGAAGGAGGAAGAAGAGACTGAGAACTTTAGTTTTATTTCACAGTGTAGTGTTAATAGATAATACTAAGTTTTATTAATTAACAAATGGACTATTTCCGAGAAAACCAAAGAATCTATTAAAATTATATTTTTGCTTCTTTGTTGTATCTTAAAGTTCATTATATATCTTTATGCTGCTGTTGTGTCAAAATGCAATTGACTTTTTAAATTGATTGCATTAAGATACAGGATTAATTTAACCTCTTATCCTAATATTGTATATTTCCTTATTCTTAATGATGCTTTTTCAATTAAAGTCTGTGCTTTATGATATATTTGTTTTATAGCAAATCATATATTTGTAACTTCATGAGGAGTTCACATTTAAGGTGATTAATGATGTATCATGATATATTTCAGCTATCTTATTTTGTGTATTCCATTAGCCCCATTTTATTTTTATTTTTATTTATTTTTTATTTTTTTGAGACTGAGTCTCACTCTGTCGCCCAGGCTGGAGTGCAGTGGTGCAATCTCAGCTCACTGCAAGCTCCGCCTCCCGGGTTCACGCCATTCTCCTGTCTCAGCCTCTCCGAGTAGCTGGGACTACAGGCGCCCGCCACCACGCTCGGCTAATTTTTTGTATTTTTAGTAGAGATGGGGTTTCATCGTAGTCTCGATCTCCTGACCTCGTGATCCGCCCGCCTTGGCCTCCCAAAGTGCCGGGATTACAAGCGTGAGCCACCGCGCCCGGCCCCATTAGCCCCATTTTATACTTATTCATTATATTTGTATTGGTGTTAGGATTTCTCTTATTATTTTTGTCCTTTTTATTAGTTTGAAAATAACATCCCCTATTTAATTGTCACCCATGGAATTTTGTCATATTACACTAAGATAATATTAAGATATTATAAAATGAATCACTGTCTAACTCTCATCCCCATAAAAACGGGTGCCTTGGAATGCTGTAATTTTTCTCCCTTCTCTCAGCTTATATGTTAGTAAAATAGCATGATTTTTTCCAAGCTTTATTTAAACAAATTATGCCATTCAGTGTTCTATAGAAAAGTTTGCAGTTTATGAAGTTTAATTTTACAAATGTGTTCCGTCATTATAAAATTAGAAAGTGGAAGTCAATACTTTTTTCAGCTAGCAAAAACATTAACTAACAAAACATAAAATGTTTCCTTAACAAGCCATTTTAACCTATAATTATATATAATTTTGAATTAAAATTTGTAAAAAAATTCAGCATAAATAAAAGAGTATTGATGACAATTAAAATTAAATCGAAGACTGCAAAAATGTTTGGTAATGATTCCCCAAATCACCACTAATTTTAAAAATATTTACTCAAAACCATGTGTTTGAAATCAATACATATTTCCCTCTAGCCTTTCATTGCTCCTACTTCTTTTTGAATTTAACTATAGGTAAAACTTTTTGAAAAATAGAGGTTTATAGGGAGCAATAATAGTCTTTCACTTCTAATTGTTGACAACTCCCAAAGCGTCATTTATTATATTTCTGGATTCTCTTTCCAGAGAATATCTATGTTCAGAGAAAACAAAACAAAACAAAAAACAACAACAAAAAAAACCTCTCCATGCTTTCCAGCCATTTATTTTCCCCTTTTGTTCTTGGCATTCTGTGATTTCTTAAATCCAAAGAAAGCCAAATCTTTCAAATATAACTCTAACCAAGAGTCTTAAATGGGTTCTTCACCACATCCTTGAAGAAGAAAAAATGTTCAGTTGGGGAGAAAATAGCTTAAAAATACCAATCCCTTAAAGCATATTTTTAACTGACAGTTCTCATTGTTGGGCCCAGAAGTTTATGTGGATGTTGCAACCCTAAGATCCTTTTACAGAGCACGTCCTTAAGAATTTAAGAGAGAGCTTCACAAATCAAGCAGTACCGATAGTGTCTATCACCTAAGTACTAAGTGTTTCGGCAAGGGTGCTCTTGCTCCAGTCATATATATTAGGAAATTGGACACTAGGGGAATGTGTGTCTTCTGTGGTGTTACAAAAGGAAATGCTAGCAGAGCTAACGTTTTGACTTGTTATACTTGATTTTCAACTCTTATAATTAGTTTCAAAATTGTATTTAATCACATATAATGTAACTCTTGGTGGTAACCATAATGAGAGAAGATTAAGACTCTTAAAAAGGCAAGTGGCATAAAATTTGACATTTTCAAGAAATGAAGAGAAACCATGCACAATGTCACTATACCTTTATTTTTTCTTTATTAACTTTCTATGGAATATGGAAAACTACCAGTTATCACTAGATTTTCAAAAATGTTCATTAAAGATTGAGAATATATTTTATATATATAGTCACATGCCACATAATGGCATTTCAGTTAACGAAGGTCTATATACACAATGGTAATCTCACAAGATTATAAGGCAGCTGAAAATTTTCCATCGTCTAGTGACGTTGCAGCCATCATAGTGGAATGCATTTCTCATGTCTTTGTGGTCATTCTGGTGTAAACAAACCTGCTGCACTTCCAGTCATATAAAAGTATACCACATGCAATTATTATGTACAGTGCATAATACCTGCTAATAATAAAGTCTTGCTGTTTTATGTATTTACTATATTATACTTTTCATTGCTATTTTAGTGTATATTGTTTCCACTTTTTAAAATAATATTAATTGTAATACAACCTTAGACAGGTTCCTTAGGGGTATTAAAAAAAGGCATTGTTACCACAGAAGATGACAGCTCTATGTATTTCATTGTCCTTGAAGACCTCTCAGTGGGACAAGATGTGGAGGTGGAAGACAGTGATATTGATGATCCTAACCCTATGTAGGTCTAGGCTAATGTGTGTGTCTTAGTTTTTAACAAGAACTTTAAATTATAAAATATATATATATATATAATTTTATAAATAGAAAAATAACTTATGGAATAAGTATATAAAGAAAAAAACATGTTTGTACAGCTGTACAATGTGTTTGTGTTTTAAGCTAAGTGTAAGAGTCAAAAAGTTAAACATTAAAGGGCTTATAAAGTAAAAAGTTACAGTAAACTAAGGTAATTTATTATTGAAGAAACAAAAAATGTCTTTGTAAATTTAGGGTAGTGTAAGTATACAGTTTTTATAAAGTCTACAGTAATAAGTAGAAATGTCCCATGACTTTACATTCATTCACTCCCCACTTAGTGACTCAACTAGAATAACTTCCAGTCCTGCAAGTTTCATTCATTTTAAGTCCCCTATAAAGTGTAGCATTCTGAAATTTTTATACCCTACTTTAACATTACATTTTCTCTGTATTGATACACAAATATTTACCATTGTCTACAGTATTCAGTACAGTAACATGCTCTTATCTATTCTAGGAGCAACAGGCTACACCATGTAACCTAGGTGTGTAGTAGGCTATACTATCTAGGTTTGTCTAAGTACACTCTATGCTTTTTGCATTAAGATGAAATCACTGAACAACACATCTCTCATAATGTGTCTCCATTGTTAAGCAGCATATGACTATGTGTACATATACGTGACATATATATGACATGTAACTGTAGAGAATATGTTTACTGCCATAAAATGCCATAATTTTACAGAAATCAAGTATATTTATCCACACCTTGCTGAGAAACAAAGACATAAATTTAGTTCACATAGGCAGAAAATTATCTTTTAATTCTAATTTCGTTTGCTATGGGAAAGTTACTGAAGAATAATTCAAACTGGATAGTTAGTGATACAATAAATGAACAATTATAACAGTTCAATTTTTAGTGTTGATACATCCAGTAAACAGATAAAAAATATAACAGAATTCCTAAGAATAAGTACAAGCAATATATTGACAGCATTAATGTTAAAAAAAATTGTCAACACTGTTATTCACAATTATTTGATGGTATATAAATCTTCAATGTAATAAGAGCAATAAATTACAAATCTATATTACATAAACTAATTGAATTTTCAAAGGAGTGCCTACAATGTAGTAAGTGCTCCAAAAGATATGTTAATTTCCATTTTTATTTATAGATAATAAAATTAACTATCTAGAAAATCCTAATGAATCAGTTGAAATGGAATTTTTTGTCATAAGGAATTTAGTAAAATGCCTAATGAGTAGATAGAAGTAAATAACTACTTACAATTCAAACATTTATAAAAATATCCCCTTTCAACAAAAAACATAATCTATTTTTGATATACAAAACCAATTAAAATAAAAATACAAAAGTGTAATAAGCAACTTTGAACTAAAATAATTGAGAATTATGTTGTATTCTGGGAGATAATATAAAAAATGCAGACGTCACAGATTTCAATCTTTGTTTTCAAATTAATATGGATGTTCAAATGCATTTTTTGATAACATGATAAACTAAATCTAAATTTACTAGGAAGATTGGATAACCAAGAATAATATAACCAATTTTGCTGAAGAATAATGAGGGGAAGCATTTAAAACTTATTTTAAAATGCAAATAATTGAAATACATCATTATGAAAAAAATTAATAGACAAAATTAAAATTTCAAAATCATTCTGAGAATTTACTCATAATAAAAGTAGCAGTTCTGAAAGATATGAAAATCATATATTTAAAATAAATGTTGATTTTACTATTGATTAAGAAAATAAATGTATAAATAAATGTGTACGTAAAACAAATTTTGACAAATGCTTATTTTTCCATCAATTTTATGATTATATAACTTTTATTTTATTGTCTGTTTATATGATGAGTTATATTGATTGAATTTCAATGTTAAACTCAATCCTAGGGCACAAATTGACATGAATAAACTTTGTATGATGATGGATATATTTATTTTCTTAACTGTGTCAACTACTCAACACTCACTAAGTATATTTTAAGTACGTGAATTTTATTGTATATTGATTATACATCAAAAAATCTAAAAAAGTACTTTAACTGTTAAGAAGTTATTCTCAAAATATAATAAATGAAAAAAACAAAGTACAGAACAGAGATTACAGTTTGATATAACTGGTGTGAATGTATATAATTAGCTATTGCACGATTACATAATATATAAATATTATCGAGTGTAAGTGAAGTGTACATTTATTTGAATAATGTGTACCTGTCTATGCTTCTTTGTGTGTGCACATATATGTAGACATCTATAGGTGAGGTTTAATGACTCACTTCCTCAAAAATAATGCTGCAGAAATGACATCTTTTGACTGCATGGCTAAGTCATTAAACTGATAGCTTCCAGCTGGCTCTTACTCACTTAAATTATTAGCTCTAGTTGATCACTGCCCATTATAGAAGGCAGTCACTATGCTGTGAGGACCCTCAAAAAGCCTTTGGAGAGGACTACGTGGTGGGGAACTGAAACCTCCCACCAGAAGGCAGCACCAATAGACAGGCAAGTGAGTGACTCCTCTTGGAAACAGATCCTTTAGCACCACTCAAAACTTCAGATGATGGCGGTTGGGTGCAGTGGCTCACGCCTGTAATCCCAGCACTTTGGGAGGCCAAGGTGGGCGGATCACCTGAGGTCAGGAGTTTGAAACCAGCCTGGCCAACATGACAAAACCCTGTCTCTACTAAAAATACATAAAAATTAGCCGGGAGTGGTGGCACACAACTGCAATCCCAGCTTCTCAGGAGGCTGAGGAGAACTACTTGAACCTGGGAGGCGGAGGTTGCAGTGAGCCGAGATCATGACACTGCACTCAAGCCTGGGCGACAGAGTGAGACTCTGTCTCAAAAACAAAACAAAACAAAAACTTCAGATGATGGCAATCCTATCTGACAACTTGATGACTACCAAATGAGAATCTCTGTTCCGTAAACATAGCAAAGCCACCCCTGAATTCCTGACTACTAGAAACTGAGGAAAACAAATGTTTATTATTATGTTAAGCAACTAAATTTTGAGATAATTTTTTTATGTGGTCACAAATAACTCAAATGCTGTGAATCAATGATATACAGGTGAATGTTGAAACCAATGGAATACAATTGCTTACTGAAATAAATGTATGGAATATGATAATATAATGAATACAAATTTAAATGTATTGAATTCTGGATAAAGCAATACATGAAATATAGGACAGGTAATGGAAGAACAAATTATGATAGTGATTGAGAAGATAAATTTAGTAAGAATAAGAGAAGTAAACAAAACAAGAGAAAGTGGAGTCTTGATAGTCCAAAAAAAAGTGGCCATGGATATTACGTTTTTGTTAAAGTAATATTGAAATTGAAGACTACTCCTTAGCTAGATAAGCCATAAAATTATAGTGTCATTAGGGAAAGGAATTTACGAGGTGTAATAAGGTAGAAATCAACTCATTTAAGTCAATAAGAGATAAATGGGAGTTAGAAATTGGAGACAAGAAATGCAGACCTAGTATGCCTGGATGCCTGATTATGAAGATGCTCCTTGTGAAGCATTTTATGGAGTAATGATAAAGAGTTGAATAGCAGAAGTAATCAGTAGCTGGTAGCACAGGTTTGAACCTCATGGGGAGTTCTGAGGAGCAATTATTCCCTTCATGGTAGCATTCCTGTATTGTTAGAGATAAACTAATGAAAGTGAGATCCTTTAGGGACAGGGAAAAATTAAGGTAAAAATACAGCCAAATGTTTAACCTTCACGTATGATTTTTTTTTTTAATTTCTAACAGGATATGATGAATACTACTTTCTCTGTTAGTTAAAAGAATATGTAATATGGAGAGTGTAAGTCATGTATTCTGGGCCACACAATGGAGAGGTGGCAGAGTTGGAACAAGAATCCATGTAGAATAATGTAAATTAATGACCATCATATTACTGAGATGAATTATACATGTTTATATGCAAATGATCTTCAGAGAGTGACAGAATATGAAAAAAAACAGCAAAATATGCTTGCCATTTCAAAAATGAAATGCTTTATTTTACTTTATGCCTTCTTAATAAAAATTGACATGGACCCCTCAAAAATGTTAGCTCATGTCTAGGAAATACCAGAGTTTAAAAGCTTAATGGATCTTCCAAAGCTCACTACAGTTTATGATTCCATTAATTATTTGTGCTAGACATATCAATGTGACATTCTGACAGACACTTGTATCACTTTTAAGATTTATTGTAGATGTAAAGCATCATTCTCACCATGAAACAATAAAACTGTAGATTCTAACAAAATATTTACTTACATTGAATTAACAAAGTTGACAGTACAGTAATATTGAATAAACATAATAATATCAATGAAATACATTTCAATTTAACTAATAACAGTGTTAACTGGAATATTTATTTTCAAGGTAGTGCTAATCAGAGGGTATTATAGAAGCTTCAGAGAGATAAACTAAATTTATGAAAAACACATTACTTCAACAATGTAATGCCGTTCTTGCCTAAAGTCAGAGTATAAAATGTTACAAAACAATTTTTTAAAGTCAGATGACTTACAAAGCCACTGTTATGAAATTGTTTTTAAATAGAAAGATGTTTGAGCTACAAAATGCTTTTTGGCCAAAAGTAAGCCCAGTAAGGCCAGTGTCGCCTCCTTGATGGTTAGTGGACCTAAGATTCTCCTTTTCCCTCAGCTTTAACCCTCACCCTTCTCTTTTGCTTTTGTTGCAATTGCTATTGGTGTCTTCATCACGAAATCATTGCCAGTGCCTATGTCCTGAACGGTATTGCCTAGGTAGTCTTCCAGGGTTTTTGTAGTGTTGGGTTTTATATTTAAGTCTTTAATCCATCCTGAGTTAATTTTTGGATACTGTGTGGAAAGGGCCCAGTTTCAAACTTCTGCATATGGCTAGCCAGTTATCTCAACACCATTTATTGAATAGGGAATCCTTTCCCCTTTGTTTTTGTCAGGCTTGTCAAAGACCAGACGGTTGTAGGTGCGCATTCTTATTTCTGAATTTTCTATTCTGTTCCATTGGTCTGTGTGTCTGTTTTTGTACCAATATCATGGTGTTTTGGTTATGTAGCTTTGTAGTACATTTCAAAGTTAGGTAGCGTGATGCCTCCAGCTTTGTCCTTTTGGCTGAGGATTGCCTTGGCTAGTTGGGCTCTTTTTTTGGATTCATATGAATTTTAAATTAGTTTTCTCTAGTTCTGTGAAGAATGCCAATGATAGTTTAATGGGAATAGCATTGAATCTATAAATTACTTTGGGTGATATGACCACTTTAAGAATATTTAAAATTAATTTGATTACACACACACACACACAAATACTTCTACTCATCTCTGATGACCTCAGCAATATACCAGCCTTACTGTGTGAAAAAGTCTAGAATAATTCCTGTCACATAATAGAGCTCATTAAATATCTCATGAATAAACCAATTTTATGAATACCCCTCCAAGAAAGAGATCTCTTTACCACTCAATGATGTTTTTTTTTTTTTTTGAGATGGGATCTCGCTCTGTCGCCCAGGCTCGAGTGCAGTGGCGCAATCTCGGCTCACTGCAAGCTCCGCCTCCTGGGTTCACGCCATTCTCCTGCCTCACCCTCTCCGAGTAGCTGGGACTACAGGTGCCCGCCACCACGCCTGGCTAATTTTTTTTTGTATTTTTTAGTAGAGACAGGGTTTCACCATGGTCTCGATCAATGATGTTAATAGATGTCTGGAAGCATATGCTATGATTACCATCTATATCATCAAAACTTTTGTCTATTGTTGGACATATCCTTCTTCCTTTGCATAAAAATATCAACAAATGCTTCATAAAAGGAAACACAAAGCTAAATTTTATAATTATGGACAATTAAGTAGCACAGGACAACTGTTCACACAGGATGCTGCTATTTATTCAAAATATAGCTTCAAAAGAACAACCTCCTGACTAAACTTTAGGGAGGGAGGCATTGTCAGGAAAAAAAAAGGAGTAAAATAAGAGACTAAGCATATATCAAGAAAATGGATTAATTAAATTGTGTTTAATTGAATTTAACTTACATATAAGCTGCCATTTTGTGGAACTTATGGCACAATTTTGATTAGTTTTTCCTCTCTGTTGTTTGTATATTCCATATTTAATTTGGTATGAAATCTAAAAATAATAACATTTTAAATATTAATGATGCAACTGCACTCAAACTCAATGAATGGTCTATAATCTGGTTAATGTTAGGCCTTATGTTCATTACTTTTTATTTTTGTAGAATTTATTCTATGCTATAGTTTGAAAGAGAAAACCAAACTTTTATGATTTTAGTAATACATTTCTTGACCTAGCTTAAGTCTAATTAGTCTAAATTAGTAATGTAAGAAAGTCATGGATTATGAAAAGGATTAAAAATTAGGCAGAGAAGAATTGATCAATATTTAAATAATATGAAAATAAATATTTTAAATAATCATACTATCAGTAGAAAAAAGTATAAAAGACCACACTTTTATTAAATTCATAAATTTTCTTGGGAAGCTTGCTGTAAAATAATGTAATAGAAAACCCAATTACTTATAATTATTTGGCCCAAAATATGCAGTAACTTTCCTGCAAAAAGGTCTAAGTATGCAATATTTGATAAAATGTACATTTACTGCTATATATGCAAAAACATAGTTGAAAAACGTTATAAGCTGCTTATCATCTCTGTATACCAATTTATGCTGCGGCATGTCACTCTATGCCAGTTCTGTTCACTAGAGCTTTCTCAAATGCTGGAAATGTTTTATTGCTATACTGTCCAGAATGGTAGCCCTTAGTTATAAGTATCACCTCAGCATCTGAAATGTGACTGTGTAACAGGGAAATTCAATTATATGTTTATTTAAGTATAGGAAATTTAAGTTTAAATAGCAACATATGTCCACTGGCTATTGTACTAGATGGTACAACTCCAGAATATTAGCTTCATTTTCTATCACTTTATTAATAAATGTTGCACATAAATTACTGAATCATGAATGAATTCTATTTTGTCAGTTTTCATGAAAAATGACTTACTTTCATAAAATCATGAGTGTCATTTTTAAAAAAATTATAGCCAAGTTTATTCTGAATTAGACAAAATAAGCAAGGGATATAAAGCAATTAAAAGAACAAAAGCTACTATTAGATTATTCTTGAATTCTCTTTTAAGTGGACAGCATCTTCTTCAATGTGTGAGAGTTTATCCTGTGTAAAGGCTATAGAATATATTCTTTAAATTTCATATAGTTATTGGATAACTTTGTGAACAATTCACACATGAAGAGCAATGAAAACTACGTTATTGCTTATTTACGTTATGGGTTCTCTTTAATTGAGGCATGTACTATTTTAACATGAGCCTTTAATTACTTTTCCTGAAATTTACCAGCATAAATTTTTCCACGCACTTTTGGAGATGAAACACACCAAGTGATTAGTAATAATAAAGACTTTAATTTTGAACAAGGTCACTTAATAAAATTATTTTTTCCTTTTGTTTTATATTAGTACATTCATGTAAAAATAAGAATTATTCATGTTATCTGTGAACTCCTTTCTATACTATTTTTATTGTTTGGATATAATAAATATTATTATATCTGTTATCCTAATTTAGGAGCTATAAGTTAAATAAAAGGGAATTACGAAGCTTAGCAAATTTTTGATTTACTAACTGGCCTCTTATCTACCTTGAAATGGGATACACTTGAAGTATTGTATTTCTGATAACAGATGTATGAGTTTCAAGGTTCTTAGCTCAGATTTTATGAAAGTGTTTGGCATTAGAGGATTTATAGAAAGAATAAGATGAGAGGCAACAATATTACAAATAAAATGGCATTTTGTTTTCATTTCTGCAAACTTCACAATTGTTTCAAACATCTATTAAATAATCCTAAAAGCAGGAAAAGGAGAGTAGACCTAGACTTCATGAAAAAGACACCAAAAACAATTGCAAGTAAAGCAAAAATTGACAAATGGGGTCTAATTAAACTTAAGAGCTTCTTCACAGCAAAAGAAACTATCAACAGAGTAAACAGGAAACCTACAGAATGGGAGAAAGTATTTGCAAACTATGGATCTGACAAAGGTCTAATATCCAGAATCTATAAGGAATTTAAACAAACTTACAAGAGAAAAGCAACCCCATTACAAAGTGAGCAAAAGACATGAACAGACACTTGTCAGAATAAGACACACATGTGGCCAACAAGTATATTTAAAAAAGCTCAATAACCCTGATCATTAGAGAAATACAAATCAAAACCACAATGAGATACTATCTCGCACCAGTCAGAATGGCTATTATTAACAAATCAAAAAATAACAGATTCTGGTGAAGTTGCAGAGAAAGGGGAACTCATACACTGTTGGTGGGAGTATAAATTGGTTCTATCATTGTGGTAGATTACATACAAACATATACAAAGCATACAAACGTATACAAAGCAGTATAGCAATTCCTCAAAGAGCTAAAAGCAGAACTAACATGCGACCCAGCAATCCCATTACTGGGTATATACTCAGAGGAAAATAAAGCATTCTGTCATAAAGACACATGAACACAAATGTTCACTGAAGCACTATTTACAATAGCAAAGATGTGGAATCAACTTAAATGCCCATCAATGACAGACTGGATAAAGAAAATATAGTACAAATACACCATGGAATATTTTGCAGCCATAAAAAAGAACAAAATCATGTCTTTTGCAGGAACATAGATGGAGCTGGGGGCTATAATTCTTAGCAAACTAATGCAATAACAAAAAATAAAATACCGCATGTTCTCACTTACATGTGAGAGCTAAATGATAAGAACTTATGAACACAAAGAAGGAAATAACAGATCCCAGAGTCTACTTGAGCGGGGAGAATGGGAGGAGGGAGAGGAGCAGAAAAGATTACTACTGGGTACTGAGCTTAATACCTGGGTGATGTAATAATATCTACAACAAACCTTCATGACCCATGTTTGTTATGTAACGAACCTTCACATGTACCTCTAAACCTAAAAGAAAAAATTAAAAACCAACAATAATAATCCTAAAAGTAACTTTATTAAAACTCAAAGGTCAATTATATTGTATTCAATCTAATAAAAAATATTTATCACATTTAAATGTTATATTTTGATAAAAGCTGGAATGTTTTAAAATATACATATTTTTAAGAATCCCTAATTCAACTTTCTGTGCAATATTAAAATCTCAATTTTAGGCCGGGCATGATGGCCCACGCCTGTAATCCCAGCACTTTGGGAGGCCGAGGTGGGTGGATCACCTGAGGTCGAGAGCTCGAGACCAGGCCGACCAACATGGAGAAACTCCATCTCTACTAAAAATACAAAATGAGCCGGGTGTGGTGGCAGGCGCCTGTATTCCCTGCTACTCTGGAGGCTGAGGCAGGAGAATCGCTTGAACCCAGGAGACAAATGTTGCGGTGAGCTGTGATCATGCCATTGCACTCCAGCCTGGGCAATAAGCAGGAAGTTCCATCTCAAAAATAAATAAATAAATAAATAAATAAATAAATAAAATCTCAATTTTGTGATTTCATCATTTCTGTGATAGCATATGTTGGATGATTACCTGCTTCTTTAGAGCTTTAAAATTTGTTTTCAATAAGAGGAATAATTTTTTTAGTGAGTTTGGATAATTTTTTCTCATTTATATTAATGCTTTCTAACATCATCTACTAACTTTCTTTTCCATCTGTTGGTAAACTAGTATTTATATATTTGAATTTCATTTTAATCTGTAGAAATGATACTTCTTCAAAGCATTTTTATTTTAGAGTAGAAATTTTAATGACAGACATAATATTTTTGCATCCATATGTTCATTTTTATTCTGGAAAGGGTACATTTGAAATTGGCAGACTATAAAATATAAAGGTCACTTAAAAATACCATAGTTTGAAAACAGCTGGTGACAAGAGATAACACATTTTCTATCTCTAGGTAACTTTATTTCAAATTCTAAAAGTAACTTTGTCATTTATACTTGAATCATTAAAATTCAATCCGAAATGATTTTCTGTTTCTTTTGATTTCATTCCCAAAGGGTACCATAGAAATGTATTAGGTCAGATACAGAATACACAACTACTAATATAACTGAAAAGAAAAAATAAAAATAAGAAATAAAAAAATTAAGTTTTCAAATCAACATATACTAGGAAGGATGTCATGTCTACAACAGAATATCTAAATCTTGCATATAAAGTATATAGAATGACTAAACAAATATATTATTTCTGCCCATTTTCTTTTTTTTTTTTTTTTTTTTTTTTTTTTTTGAGACGGAGTCTCGCTCTGTTGCCCAGGCGGGAGTGCAGTGGCGAATCTTGGCTCACTGCAAGCTCCGCCTCCCGGGTTCACGCCATTCTCCTGCCTCAGCCACCCGAGTAGCTGGGACTAAGAAGAGAGCATTTTAAAAACTATCAAAGGGTCTTGTATAACCTTAAAATATTTCATTGTCTGGATATACTACTGTTTACTTATCCATTCACTTATTGAAGGGAATCTTGGTTGCTTTTCTGTTTTGGCAATTATAAAGCTTCTGTACCCATCTGTGTGCAGGATTTTTGTGGTCATAAGTTACTCAATATTTACTCAATCACTTGAGTAAATATCAAAAAGTGGGATTGCTGCATCATAAGGTAAGAGTATGTTTGTTCTCTTAAGAAACTGCCAAAGTGGCATTTGCATTAATTCCCACCAGCAATCAAGGAGAGGTCCTGTTGCTTCACATCTGCCATCCTTGCCAGCATTTTCTATTGTCCATTTTCTGAAATTTGGCTATTCTAATAGGTGTGCAGGGATATCACATTTTTAATTTGCATTTCATAATTACATTTGATGTGGAGTATTTTTTCACATGCTTATTTGTTATCTTTTTATCTTTTTTGGTTACTCATGGTTTTAAAATCCCGTGCTTCAAAATAGATAAATTAGGAATGTGTTCCTTTCTGATATGAAAATAAAGGGTTTACAAAGTAGAGAATTACAGAGAGTACAAATAAACAAACAGCTGCTTTTACAAATATATTAATATAGTCTGTCAGAGAACAAAGAATTCTTGAAGTTGTTTGGGCAACAAAACTGAAATTTCTTTGTGAGGCTTATAAAACAAATTTCTGCTATCATGTGGCTATTTCTCAGATGGAAAAAGCTTCTTCCTAACTAAATATGAACAGTCAGTTTGGCATTTTAAGTTTGTTTGAAATAACTGAAAAAAACGTATTTAGGTTCAAGTCTGTATTATCAGATATTGAGTATAAAAAATTCTATAAAGTAAAACTCTAAAAATCATATGATATCCAGAGTTTTAGTGGCAAAATATATTTCTTTGATATAATAAGGAACATAAAATAATTCCATATTCCAAATATGTTTTCTTTATTTTCTTCAATACTTTAGAAATCACCTCCCTCACATAAGCTGTCCCTTACCACACATCTAAAACAGTAAAATTAGCATCTACCCACACTTTATATCCTCTTATTCTTCCGTCTATCTTCAGACAACTTCTAGATACTCACAGGCACACTCACAGTCATACACACTGGACAAAAAGTGTTCTTACAGCTCAAATTGTGTGAGATCTCTTCAACTTTTCTTGAATTGGAGTTTTATGTGTAGGGTTTTGGAGCAAAATATCAGTAGTAGTATAGTTCATCTAGCAAGATCAGTTGTCAGTGCTATCAGACCCAATCCTCTCTCTTTTAACAATTTCTTATAAGACTCTCTTCATTATTTGTAATGAAATTCATAGTCTAGCCTACCCATACAAATTAATGTTTAAAACATAAGGTTAATTGTGGTATACAAAAGGAAACAAATCTGTAATTAAATAATTTATGTATCACCTTATAAAAATTGAATATATATATAACATATAACACACACACACACACACACATGCATATACATATGTTGTTCTCGTAAGAAAATGCCAAAATGTCTTCCAAAGCGGCCAGACCAATTTGCATTCATTTCCAACAGCAATCAATGAGATTTCCTGTTGCCACACATTATATATAAATATATAGAGAGAATTTATAAATAGATATATGGTTGGTCTAATATACGTATATATGTATTTAGCCAATAAATAAATAAATATATATATAAAATTGGTCCCAGTAAAATCTATATAATACATGTATATTATATTTATATGCATCTGTATATATTTTACTAACACCTCTCATTTATAATCTTATGGTTTAATTTGTATGTACTAAAAGTACCTATTATGAATGCACATTACATGATTTTTAGTATGTTTATGGAATTGTGCAACCATTACCACAATCTACTTTTTAAACTTCTCTAACATGTGGAAATAATCTCTTATGTTCATGAGTAGTTAATTCCCACTCTCTTGTCAAGCCCAGAAAACTACTGATATTTTTGACTGTATTTTGTTTTTTCTAGATATTTCATATACCTGAAATCAAACAACATGTAGATATTTTGTACATTGCTTCTTTCCTATAGCACAATATTTTTAGGTTCATTTATGCTGTTGCTTGTTTCAGAACTATGTTCATGTTTATTACTGAATAGTATTTAATCAGTGAATATATCCCTTTTTTTTTCTAGCTGATTCACCAGTTAATAAATATTTGGATTGTTTCTCATTTTTGGACTTCATGAATATGCTCCTTTAAACATTCATGTACAAGTGCTTTTGTGAATTCTGTTGGGTAGATACACAGGAGTGGAATTGCTGGGTACTACAGTAAGTTTATGTTTAAGTTTTTAAGAAACCATCTTAATGTTTACCAAAGTGGCTCTACTATTTTACACGGCCATCAGAGATGCGTAGCTTCCAGTTTATTCACCTTCTCGCCAACAACTTGTTTCAGTGTCCCATAGACAGTTGCTTTTGGATAAAAGCAAGAGATGCAAGAGTCCCATAGATGGTTCCTTTTGGATAAACATAGAAATTGACATTTCTGCTGTTCAAGCTTGAAACTTATATTTGTTGTATCTGAGTTCCTTCCTCAGGAAACAACCTTCAGGCCTCTCACAAAAAGAATAAAAAAACTGCAACCAGATCACCACACCAGATGCTAGACCCCTCATTCACAATGGTTGCTTCCTTGCCCCCACCAAGTTTTTATTTCCTTACTCATTTAACATTTCTTGCCTACCTGCTATGAAAACCCCTGGTTTTAGTCAGTGAGGGAGATGGATTTGGGACTAGATTTGAGCCCCCATCTCCTTGGCTGCAAAACCCTATTAAAGCCTTTTTCCTTGGCAATATTTATTAATCATTTCTGTGATTGGCTTTGGGTGTGGTGAGTAGCAGGACTTAGACAAAATCCCTGGTGTTTTGGTAACATATTTTAAGAGCAATTTTGCATATACATTTTGAGGGATATTTGTATTTTTTGTTTGTTCCTTTTTTTTTTTTTTCAGATGGAGTCTCGCTCTGTCACTCAGGCTGGAGTGCAGTGGCATGATCTTGGCTCACTGCCACCTCCACCTCCTGGGTTCAAGCAATTCTCCTGCCTCAGCCTCCTGAGTAGTTTGTACTACAGGCACGTGCCACCACGCCAGGCTAATTTTTTTCGTATTTTTAGTAGAGATGCGGTTTCACCATAATGGTCAGGCTTGTCTTGAACTCCTGACCTCATGATCCACCCACCTCAGCCTCCCAAAGTGTTGGGATTACAGGCATGAGCCACAGCATCAGGCCTGTTTGTTTTTAACTTGTAATATTTTTGTGTGATTTTGGTTCTAAGTTTACACTGACTTCAAATATTTCAGAGGTGACCTTTTGTCATCTAATTTATGAAAAAGTTTGTGAACAATTGCTTTTAACTCTTATTTCATAGAGTTAACCAATAGGTCATCTTTTCTGGTACTTTCCTAATATGATTTTTAATCATTAATTTCCTTTACATGTTATGTGTCAATTTTATTAAAAAAAATTACTTCATGGATTCAATCATTTATATAATTATAGAAATTTGTCAATTTCATCATATTTGTCTAATCTGTTGGTTTAATGCTGTTTATAATATTCTCTTAAATTCTTTAAATTTCTGTGGGGTAGTAGTGATGGGTCCTTTTTAACTCCTGATTTTGGTAATTCAATTTCTCCTAGTAAATAAAACTAGAGCTATCTCCATTTATCATTTCCAAGTATAAACTTTAGCTTTGATTTTTAATGTCTTTGTTTTCTGTTTTATTGATTTTTCACTCTATTTTTATATTTCCTTCCTTCCATTTATTTTGAGTTTATTTTGCACTTTTTTCTTGTTTTTTTTTTTAAGTTGAAATTTGAGGTTATTGAGTGGAAACGATATTTCTTGTCTAATAATAGGCATTTAAAATATAAATATTCCTCTCTAATATTCTTTTGTTACAGCCGTACATACATTTTGCTATGCTCTTCCTTTGTTTTCATTCAGTTATCTATATCTATGGCTACAACATATTTATTTTTAATTTTTGGCTTCTTTTTTGATCCATGAGTTATTTAGAAGATTTTTTTTATTCAAAATTTGAGGATTTTCTAAATTTCTTTTTGTGTTGATTGCTAATTTCTGTTATACTTGGAGAAAATGCTTTGTGTAATTTCAATAATTTCAAATTCATTGAATCCTATTTTTTGTGCTTACATATGATCTATGTTTGAGAGTGTTTCATTGAACTTTTTAGGATGCTTATTGTGTCGTTAGTGCATTGGGTGTTCTGTAACTGCAAGTTAAGCCAAGTTGATTATATAGTTGTTAAAGTCTTCCATATATTTGCTTATATGAATTATTGAGAGTTAATTATAGACCTCATTGTATTCTTGCCACATGTTACATGTCTCCCTTCAATTCTGTAATCTTTGCTTCATGCATTTTATGGCTCTCCTTTAGCAGTGTGTATACTGAAAAGTTTTGTATACTCCTGATACAGTGACTCTTTTTATTTGGAAATGCCTCTGTTTATCTTTAATTCTTATATATACATCTAGTTTGTCTGTTATTATCAATGCCATCCCAGCTTTCTTTTTTTTTTCTTTTACTTTCAAAGTATGTGCATATATAAAACTGAAATGTGACTGTTGATGAAAAAATAAATTTGGGTCTTATTTTACATCCAGTCAGACAATCTGTCCTTTTCTTGTTGCATTCTTTAGTTCATTTGTATTTACAAATTTATTGATATGGTTGCATCTGTATATGTTATTTTATTATTTGTTTTCTATGTCTTATACCCTTTTCGTTACTCTGTATCTCCTTATTTGTCTTTGTTTGTTTGTTTTGGTTCCTATTTAGCTAGGTTATCTTGTTTTGTTTTGTATTTTACACTTTCTTAGTGGCTGCTATAAAAATTAAAATGTACATTTAACTTATCAAATCTACTTAGATTAGTACTAACTAAATTCTAGCAAAATAAAAAAACAATTGTTCTAATGTAAATCAATTTCCTTTTCTTCCCTTTGTGTGCTATTATGGTTGTATACATTACATCTGTGTTATATACCTTACCATACCATGCTATAATGGTTTTCATGCAACCATATCATTCAAAGATATTGAGAGAAGCAAAGAAAAATATTTAGTACATTTTTTTCTACTTACAAATTTATATTTTGAGAACTCTTCAATTCCTACAGCCATTTCCTCTCAAATTTAAGGACTTCTTGTATTTTTGGAAAGCAGGTTTGATAGCAACAAATCCTCTTATTCAATTATATGGGGGTAACTCTATTTCACCTTTATCTTTGAGAAGCCATTTGCTAGCTATAAAATTCATATATATGGAGCGAGAGAGAGCACAAGAGAGAGTTGTTTGTTTTCTTTCAGCACTTTAAATATCAATTGCACTGCCTTTGGGTCTCCAGTTATTAGTATTAGCCATTCTTACAAAGCACTTTCCATTTTTCCTGATAAGTTGGTTTTCTCTTGCTGTTTTCAAGGTTTCCTTTTGTTTTTGGCTTTAAGCAGTAGTTTGATTATGCTCTAATTGGATATTTCTTTACATTTAACCTGCTTTTGATTCAATGAGCTTTTGTGATATTTATATGAGTGTTTTTCATAAATGTTAAATTCATTATTTCTGCATGTATTTTTAGTCTCTCTGTCTCCTTTTAGGGTTCTCATAAAATGCATGTTGATATGGATTTGATGAGTTCCACAGGTCTATGAGGCTGTTTATTTTTCTTCATCCTTTTTTTTTTCTCTATTCTTCAGATTAGATAAATTTTACCTATCTTCAAGTGTACCGATCTTTATTTTCCCATTTCAAACTACTGTTGAGTCCCTTGAGTAAAGTTTTTATTTAACTTATTATAATTCTTTTTTTTTTTTTTTTTTTTTTTTTTGAGATGGAGTCTCGCTCTTTCACCCAGGCTGGAGTGCAGTGGCGCAATCTCAGCTCACTGCAAGCTCCGCCTCCCGGGTTCACGCCATTCTCCTGCCTCAGCCTCTCCGAGTAGCTGGGACTACAGGCTCCCGCCACCACACCCGGCTAATTTTTTGTATTTTTAGTAGAGACGGGGTTTCACTGTGGTCTCGATCTCCTGACCTCATGATCCGCCCGCCTCAGCCTCCCAAAGTGCTGGGATTACAAGCGTGAGCCACCGCGCCCGGCCTTAACTTATTATACTTCTTAATTCAGAATTTACATTTAGTTACCTTAAAATAATCTCTTTATTGAGATTATTTATTTGTTGAATCATCTCTATCAAATTGCCTTGAATTATTTGGAAATAGTATCATTTCGTTATTTGAATGTAATTATGACACCTGCATTGACATCTTTGTCTACTAGTAACAATCAGCATATGGTCCCATTCAGAGAGAGTTTGTATTGACTATAACTAATTTTTTTTTTCTTTTTGAGCCAGAGTCTTGCTGTGTTTCCCAGGCTGGAGTGCATTGGCACAGTCTCTGCTCACTGCAACCTCTCTCTACTGGGTTCAAGTGATTCTCCTGCCTCAGCCTCCTGAGTAGCTGGGATTGCAGGCGTGCTCCACCATGCCTGGCTATTTTTTTGTATTTGTAGTAGGGGTTTCACCATGTTAGCTCCTGACCTCAGGTGATCCAACCGCCCTGGCATCCCAAAGTGCTGGGATTACAGGCGTGAGCCACTGCGCCCAGCCTGACTGTGACTTTTGTAAGTCACACTTTCTAATATTTTTTGCAGGCCTCATACATTTTGATGAAAGCTAGATGTTTTAGATATAACATTGTTTCAACAATAACTTCCCATTTCCCTTTTTTTTAAGGCTATCTTGGTCTTTGATTGTTTCTGTTTTTGTTTTTTTGTTTTGGCTGTTTAGTAATTTCCATCAATTTTATCTCAGTAAAGTAGTAAAAAGTAAATACTTTGGTGAGTCACATAAATTAAACCAGATTACCTCTGAGTTGAAAATTCCTGAAGCTCAGACATGTGAAATTACTACTCAGACTAGTGTTGTATATGTTTGCAATTTTCATAGTAAAACTAACATATATTAACATAGTAAACTTTGATTAGTTATTTGAAGGTATGATTCGACATTAGGATTATCATCAAACAGTAAGTATCTCTATACAAATACAATAAATTGCTACTACTTTGTCAGTCATCCTAGTAAGAAAGAGTTATTTTGCCCTGTAACATAAAGCTAATAGCAATAAACTACCTCATGGAAATTCTTTAAATATGTAAATTGGTTGGTTCCTGGTATATATTACCCACTCAATAACAATAAAGGACCTCATGGAAATTTTTGTAGTGAGTAAATTGGTTGGGTTTTGGTATATATTACCCATTCAATATGTGCTATTGTTTTTTAATTTTAATTAAGAACACATTTGTATATAATGTAATAGAATAATATAATACATTTTATTTCGTTCTCATCATCTAATTTTTACAATGATCATTTTCTGGCCAATATTTTCTCAGTTACATCTAAATCTTTAGCTCCACAGGATTCTAGATTTAAAATATATCTAGAATATTATATAATTCAATCCCCAAATATTTCAATATGTGTAAGAAATAATTTTTTACTTTAACATTATCATACCTAAAAATAACAATCATTACTTATTATCATCCTATCATTGGAATTTCAATATGCCATTGAAGGTATGTTATTATTATGACTATGTCAATACTATTTTAAAATATTACAACTATAGCAATACAATTACCTTTTTTTACGATTCAACTTTTTCCTCTTAGGTTTAATATTTTAATTTTCATACTTTTTATTTTCTTATTTCATTTCTCCTTCAAAATTTAATCAGGGTTCAAAGTTTTCAATTATTTTATATTTTATTTTTATATTAAACCTCTTGAACCTTTTTGGATTTGTTTGACTATATCCCTATGGTGATGTTTAACCTCTGTAGTTTCATCCTTTATGCTGTTTTTCTCTGTGTATACCTTGTAATGGGCTATAATACCTAATGACATGCTCAATTTGGACAATTATATTTCATAATAAATGCTGTATAATATTTATTCCCCTGCCTTAGAAGACAGATCACATTTGCTTTTCTCTCTTATGCAATAAGAAGATCAATTAGATTGGAAAAATAGGAACTTCTAAAACAATAATTATTACAGTGGATTAAATAACACAAAATATATTCAAATTCATGAGCTTAAAAAATAAACAAGGAAACCTCACTGGTCAATTTTGGAAGTTCCTAGGTATCTATTCATTATTCTGAAAACAGTAAATTGCTTTTTAAAATACAAAGACTATTTCTACATCCTATCATATTCTCCCACTGTCCCCTTTTCCTCATTTACTGATACATGCTTTCAAACTTACATATATTTGGAGTTTAGATGTCAGAGTTCTAAAGGAATTATAAATGTAAAGCTCCAGTCTCGTGCTTCATCTTTTGCAAACCTGCAGATTACCATTCCCCAGGGAAAACCTTAACTATTTTAGCTGTAACTTGTGATTTTACCTAGATATTTCAGAATAATAGTATTATAGTGTTTTTAAAATCTTTTAATTGGAAACAGTATCTTTGGGCTTCTTACTACAGAAATGAATATTTAGTTCTCATACACTGAGCCTCAACTTTCACAAGGACTTCTCTTTGCCAAACATTGTAGACATTCCATTATTATTAATTATCAATGTGTGTATGTATATATCAAGTTCAGAAGTGATATATGCAATGTAATAAACTATAATACCCTTATAAAATATAACTATTCTCCTGAGGATATTAAGTGTTTATGTTTTCCATCTTTTGTTTTGTCTACATTTCTCTGGTTTAAATATAAATTTATATTCAATGTTATCAAATACATGAGTTTTCAATTTTATTTTTATTTCCTTACTGGAGACATTCCTTTGTAATCATCCATTTTTTGTGTTTCTAGGCCTAGTTCATTATTGTGTTTATAGTATCTCAATTTACCTTCATCTTGGGGTATTCCCTCCATCTCTCTCTTTTCTTGTTTCCTGGAGATCATGTGTTCTCCTTTCTTGATTTCCTCCCTCATTGGGAGTGTGCAGATTGTTCATTAGCTTCCAAGAAGTAATACTGGGGAATCAAAGTTTTTCAGTTGCTTGTCTGAAAAGATCTTTACTTCACCTTCACTTTTGATATATAATTTGACTGGTTGTACCATTTCTGTATCATTTTGCCTCAGAAATTTTGAAGTTATTTTATCTTGTTTCCAGTGGTATTAAGAAGTGCAGTGATTTCTGACTATAAATTGTTCTTATTTTTTTCCCCACGTACATCTTAAAACTCATATGATTTTCAGTTGGAATTTAGAATTCTGAAATTCCCAATAATGTCATTCATGTAGGTATTTTAGCATTGATTTGTCTGGGCATTAAAAAGGGCTTTGTAATTTGAAGATAATACTTTTCAGGACTGAAAATGTTGTCGATTAATTTATTTCAAAATTTCCTTTTTTGTTCTCTGTGTACCCTTTTCTGATGTTTCTGGATTTACAATTACTTTTTTTTTTTTTTTTTTTTTTGGGATGGAGACTCGCTCTGTCACCCAGGCTGGAGTGCAGTGGCGTGATCTCGGCTCACTGCAAGCTCCGCCTCCCAGGTTCAGGCCATTCTTCTGCCTCAGCCTCCCAAGTAGCTGGGACTACAGGCGCCTGCAACCACGCCCGGCTAATTTTTTGTATTTTTAGTAGAGACGTGGTTTCACTGTGTTAGCCAGGACGGTCTCGATCTCCTGACCTCGTGATCCGCCCGCCTCAGCCTCCCAAAGTGCTGGGATTACAGGCGTGAGCCACCGCACCCTGCCTATAATTACTTTTAGATTTTTTTTCCTCCCGTATTTTTCATATCTTTGTCTTTAGTCTTATATTTTAACATTGCCATTCTCTTTTAAAAATGTTTATCAATTTATCCAAATGTATACTTCTAAAGTTATTTATTTTTGTTTATTGGAGTTTCATGAGGAAAATGGATACATATGTACATATTTTCCAAGAATTCCTTTATATCACTATTAATTTTTGAAAAACTAAATGGCTTAGCAGTTGGAAACAGCTTAAGATTAAGAGAGACATAAGTTCAAATTCCAACTGCAAGATTTACTGGCTTGGTGACATGAGTATATCCAAGTTACTTAACTTCCTAACTCAGCTACACTCTCAATACTGTGAGAGCAGTAATACTGATCTCAATTGTGTGGATTCAATATGATAATCAATCTAAGTGTTTTGCCTAATATTTGACACATACTAATTCAATAACTATTAGTTAATGATTAGTTCATTAGTGTTAGTAGTATTAGTGTTAAAGCAAACAATACATAGTGAAATATAATAATATACATTGTCTATTAACATACAATGTTAAGAGACATAATTATGAGGAGGAATAAATTTCAAGAGATCTATTGTATAAAAAGGTGATTATAGTTGATGATATACTGTATTCTTGAAAAATGTAGAGAAAGTGGATGTTAAGTGCTCTTACTACAAAACTGACACTGATGTGAGGTAATGCACTTTTTAATTAGGTAATTTCAACGATTTTAAAATATATGTAGTCAAAGAATCATGTGCATGATGGAAACACAATTATATTAACTTTCAGTTTTTAAAATGTAAATGGCTTTTATATTTTTAGATGGTTGAAAAAATCAAAAGGAGAATAATATTTCGTGACACATTACAATTATATGGAATTTTTGAATTCCGTGTCTGTAAATACAAATTTGTAGGAGCACAAAAACTAAATTAAAATGTGGGGAATATATCTTTAAAATGTATCAGAATGTCATTTACATCGGTAGAGAAAAAAAGCTTCCTTTGACTCGTACTTCAAAGTTTTAAAAATAATTATTTAACATGTCATTCATATTTACGTTAATGTCCAAAAAAGTAGACACTATTAATCCTGGAGGAATACGGTAATAGAAATTACTATTTGTGTTCCAGGAGCTACTCCTTTTAATATGACTAAGTTGAAAGGCTCTGGAGGGAAACAGACCAAAGCCCAGATCATATTATGCTTTATTATTCTAAATATTGGAGAATCTCTGATGTTTTGAAATGAGCTTGGCTGTGAGCCTCCAGCAAGAAAGACCAAATTGCTACCAACAATTAGAAGACTGTAAGTGTTCTAGGTAATGAATTGGTTTAACATCAGAGCTCAGATAATGAAAAGGACTGATACACACACACACACACACACACACACAAACATTCACTCATATGTATATGTTTCCTTCTGTTTCACCCGTATGAGCACACTGGGTGTACTTTAGGGACAATGGCTAAGATTTGTGTGAATTAGAACCTGAGTTTGCTGTGGAGTACAAATGGTTTGAAATGACTGTGAAGCAATAAATGTATCCTTCCTCAGAAAATCATGATGGCCTGTCCAAAATCTAGTTGAGTTCTCAACATAAGAAATACAAGACTATGGTAGACCAAGGTAAAGAACTACCACAGTCCCTGTAATTCTTACTATAATGTTACCTTAGATGACTAAAGTTCCTCTTTCTCCTCCTTTGTAACATGTGAAAAAACAGCCAGACCACAGCTGGAATCATTTGAATAATAACAAGAAAGATATAATAATTGAAAAATATAGTACAAATTCAAATAAATGAATGAGAAAACAAAATATGTAAAACTGAAGAGCTGAAATATCTAATGTGAGTGGATTTTTGGAAATTCTTATTCTAGGTACAAAAGAGATAATGTATTTTTAGAATCCAAGAAATAATAAACTGAAAGTGGTTTTGAGCATATGATTTAAAGTTAAAAATATAGTAGTTCCTAAAGACTGTAGTGCTGTTCATAAAAATAAACCAAAGCTAAATATGCCAATTAGGAAATGGTATGCATGGAGGAAATAGCTGAAGTCGTATCAACCAATTATACATTGAAAGGGAACGTGAGCATGAAAATGTAGAAGACCAAGTTACTAAAAAATAATTTGTCTTTATCTTCTTTCTCCAAATTAAACATTTTTGAATGAATTAAAAACTCCAAATTAGTCTCCTTATTGATTAAATAAAAATTTTTGTTTGAAATTTTCTTCTCTAATCTCTGTAAATAGAAGGAATTTTTTAAAGAGGACTACCTCTTCATAAGGAGATTAATTTGCAAACCAAAGTGTAAAAACTCCTACTCATTGATGAGGCCAGCTTTACCCTGATAACAAGTTTTTTTTAAAAAAAGACATCACAAGAAAGAAAAAAACTATATGCCAATATTTTTATGAATATAGAGGTGTAAATCTTTTAAAATAGTACCAAACTGAATTCAGCAACATATAAAGAGGATTTTATGTCATGATCAAGTGAGATTTACTCCAGAAAGCAAAGTTTGTTTAACATAAACTAATCGGTTAATTAATGTAACACATATGAAAAGAATGAATAATAAAAATCACAAGATGTACTTAATAGATGCAGAAATAGCATCTGAGAAAAAAATACAACACCCTTCCATGACAAAAACACACAAAACAAACTGAAATAGAAAAGCGTACCGCCCTAATTTCATAAAGGGCATTACAGGAAATCCTCAGCTAACGTCATACCTAATGGTGAAAGACTAACTGCTTTCTCCCTAATAAGAAGAACAAGACAAGGATGTTTCCTCTTGTCATTTGTAGTCAACATTGCACTGAAGTTTCTAGCCAATGCAATTTATCAAGAAAAAGAAATAAAAAGCATGCTGATTGAACAGAAGAAGTGATATTATCTGTAGATGACATGACCTTCTATACAGAACATCCTAAGTAAGCAAAGAGAAAAGCTATTAGAACTAAAAAAAAGCTCAACAGGTTTTACATCACAAATTAAACTTACAAAAGTTAATTGTATTTCCATACAATAGAAATGAATGAAATAAAAAAAATTCCATTTAGATTAGCATGAAAAAGAATAAATAACGGAAAATATGTACAAAAAATATAAAACGTATTTTCTGAAAACTGCAAAACATTTTTGAAAGAAGTGAATCAATAAACAAATGAAAGAAGGATGCAATCTCATATCCACAGCTTGGTAGACTTAATATTGTCAAGCTTGCAATACTTACAGATCTCATGCAATTACTAACAGAACCCCAGCTAGTTGTTTTAGAAAAATAATTTTGAAAAAATTATGAAATTGAAGAATTGACACTTTACAATGATAGAACTTGCTATAAAGCAGAGTAATCAAGATAGTTTGATAATTGTATAAACATAGGAAAAGATAAATGAAATGAAATTGAAATCCAGAAATAAACTCACATTTATACTTACTGACTTTCAACAAAGATATCAAGATAATTCAATAGGGAAAATCCTAGCCTTTTTAACAACTGGTGCTGGGACAACTGGATGTCCACATGCAAAATAATGGATCTCTTTCTCACACCATATATAACATACATCAAAATAGATCCTAGACCTAAATGTGAAAGCTAAAACTATACCACTCATAGAATTATTATTAACTCATTATTCTGAATAATATTGATTAATTTTTTAAACATAAGCAATATCTTGGTGACTTTAGGTTGGGCAAAACCTTCTTAACATGACAATAAAACAGAAGTCAAAAAAAGGGGGTAAGTTCTATTTTACCTAAAAGTAGAGAGTTTTTTTTTTTTTGAGACAACATCTTGTCTGTGGCTTCAGGCTGGAGTGCAGTGGCATGATCTTGGCTCTCTGCAACCTCTGCCTCCCACGTTCAAGTGATTCTCCTGCCTTAGCCTCCTGAGTAATTGGCATTACAGCCGCGTGCAACCACGCCCTGCTAATTTTTGTATTCTTAGTAGAGATGGTGTTTCACAATGTTGGTCAGGCTGGTCTCGAACTCCTGACCTCATGATCTGCCCGCCTCAGCGTCCCAAAGTGTGGGATTACAGGTGTGAGCCACCGCACCCGGCCAAAAGCATTTTTTATAAAGCTTCAAATGATAGTATAAAGACAGGGAAAAAAATGACCTACAGATCAGAGAAAATATTTGTAAATCTTTCATATTACAAGGGACTTGTATCTAGAATATATAAAAATTGTTTGCAAGTTAATAATAAAAATAACTCAATGTTTAAAATACACAATAAATATATCTTCATAGAAGATATAAAGTGGCCAATAAATACATGAAATTATGCTTAACCTTATTAACTATTAGGGAAATGCAACTCAAAAATTGTAGTGAAATATCACTTCACATTCACTCTGTAATAAAACAACAGATAAATAGAATTATTGGCAAGAATGGGAAAAATTAGAAATCTTATACATTGCTTGTAGGATTGTGCCATGATACATTAAAAAATTCTGCATTTCTTCAGAAGCTTTATTGCAAAACAAATTGCTGACCCACTCATTCTACTTCTGGGTAACTACCTGAGGCAAATGAAAACATATGTCTATACAAAAATATGTTTCCAAATATTCATAGTATCACTATTCCTCATATCCAAAAGTGGAAACAATCCAAATATATACCAACTAATGAATGGACAAATAAACGTGGTATATTCATATGGCAGAATATATTATTTGGTAGTATAAAGGAATGAAGTATTGGTACATCTTATGCTATAGATAGACCTTGAAATAATTTCACGAAGAGAATTGAGCCATTTAAAACGGATATCATATTCTATAATTACCTTTATATAAAATGTCCAGAATACTTATATCCATAGATACATGAAATGCAACAGTGCTGCTTAGTGAGAAAGGGGAATGGGGAGTAGATGCTAATAGATACAGTTTCTTTTGGGGTAGTGAAAATTTTCTAAGATTAGATATTGGCAGTGGTTGTACAACTTGAGAATATTCTTCAAACCACTTAATTGTATATTTTTAAAGGGTGAATTTTATGGTGTGTGTGTGTGTGTGTTTGTGTATGTGTTTGTGTGTAGAGAGTGAGACATATCTGAAACTATTTTCTTCATAATGTGAGACAATGTTACGTAAATTTTGTCTTTTCTTACATGCACGTAAGGAGGTAATGTATGCAGTCTTTCAATTAGAAACAGTAATTTATTTCAGAAAATAAAGGTTTCTGCTAATCATTTTTTGTCTTCCTTTCCTCCTAATTCTTTTTTATATTGTTACTTTCTACCATTTCTTTTATTATTATAACCATCTATGTCTGCTATAAAAACTGGTATTATTTAAATTTTTAATTTTTATATCCTACTCATCATCTTCCCCTCTGAACATTCATGAATTGATTAATTCAACAGATTTGAGTTCTTACATGTGGAAGAATTTCTTATAATACATTTAGTGACCTAGAGATGATTAACATGAATGAATACTATCCACAAATTTTTAATAAAGATAGTGATATGACACATACACATGCACTGTCTGCCTGTAAGAGATATTAGGACACATGGAAAATATATGGGACTAGCAAGAAGTTAGGGAAACTAATTCTAAAACTAAATTCTAGACTTAGTTGTGGAAGCAACTTTCTGTGTGATTGTAGCATATATAATTGTTCTTTATGTCTTCTAATGTAATACGTATTTCCAAAGACGATTTCCAAAGCCCCTTTCAACTGAATAACATCTCATCAACACCACTAAATATAGCTTATTGGGGCACAGTACTAAGGGAGGAAAACATTAATGCAAGCAGAAATAACAAAAGTATTTATGGAAGTATTAAAGTTTTAACTGAACATTAAATGGTATGTAATGTTTCAATAAGAGTTCAAGGACACTATCAAAAACAAAATCTGACAAAATAAATGGCATAGAAATAGGGAGAAACTAACTGCTGGGTGCGGTAGCTCATGCATGTAATCCCAGTACTTTGGGAGGCCAAGGTGGGTGGATCACGAGGCCAGGAGTTCGAGACCAGCCTGGCCAGCATGGTGAAATCTGTCTCTAGTAAAAATACAAAAAATTAGCCAGACATGGTGGTGCTCACCTGTAGTCCCAGCTACTGGGAGGCTGAGGCAGGAGAATTGCTTGAACCTGGCAGGTGGAGATTGCAGTGAGCGGAGATTGTGCCATTGCACTCCAGCCTGGGTGACAGAGCGAGACTCCACCTCAAAAAAAAAAAAAAAAAAAAAAAAAAAGAAAAGAAATAGGGAGAAACAAGGCAATCTCAGGAAACTGACTACAGGCTGCTTTGACTGTATCAGAATGAGGTGGAAATGGAAAAAATCAATGTATTAATATTTTATAGATTTTACTATAATAAAGGTTTTTATTCATCCAGATTTTACATATCAGGAGAACAGATGGCAGAGTAGGCATTCTTAATGTTCCTCAGTGCTATTAAAAAATGCTTCAGCCTTTTAGGCGTGGCTCATGTCATCAAGCAATTTCTCTTATCTGTTATCAAATGAATTTGGTCATTCTGTCTCAGTAACTGGAGGCTTCAGTTGTATGACTCACTTCCTTTTTCTCTCATCTACATGATGTCACAATCCTGATTAATTTGAAAGACCGAAATAAATAACACAGTGGCAAATATTTTGACCCGGTCAAGCCTGTTTTATTATTTCCAATTACTATTTCTACTTGTTTTCCTTTTGTATGTCCATAACCTGGAGTTTAATATTGCCAAAATTGTCCTACATTTCAAATCTCAAGATAGCCTACCTTTCTTCCAGCTCTAATGCTATTACCCCTTTGATATTTGTTAGTTGATTTCATGGAGATATTTATTACCATATCTCCTTCATTTTCTCCTTCACTTTATTCTGATAGCATCTCCTCTGGCTTAACTCCCTCACCATCTACCTTGAATATCCAAATTCTTCGCCATGTCATTTTCTATATTAACCCAATTAATTCCAAATAATTTTTCTCACACCTGCTTGGAAGAATATTTCTATAGGAACTACCATACTCTAAAGATAATCAAACTACTTTGAGAAAATAAATGATTCTTCCCACAAACCTGCTGTTCCACAGACTTTCCTATTTAATGAAATTGGCCACTGCATTGTTGCTCTTTCTCCACTCAAAAATTATTTAATCATTCTTGATTCCTGTCACTCAGTCCATTCAACAAGTTCTGTCAACTTTGTCTTTAATATTTTGCTATTTTTTCATATGCATCTGCCCACAATAAGATGCAAATTTCATGTGATCAGGGACTTGACGTGTTTTGTTCACTGCTCACTCTCTGTATCGAGAATGCTGCTTGCAACAAAACTGTAAACAAATAAAGTGGTCTTAAAGTTAGGTTGCACCATCAGCAATACCAAGAAGTAATAGCCTTTTTCTTTGACCAAGCTGTTATTGCAGTCTGCAGAATTCTCTTCAGGTAACTTCCTATTGTTTAGTTTCTTCGCTTCCAGGTAGTTGAGCTTGCCTTCATTCTTTTAGAAACTATATGGGCAATTAAATATGAACATAACCACGTAATGTCTGTCAATTCTAAAAACATGGCACTTCCTATAGACCAGCATCTCAGATGCTCAAGGTATCATCTCCATTGTAATTTACTTATTTGTAGTTTCAGTAGTATATTCCTTTATTCTAGGAGCCAGATGTTTCTGACAGATGGGACATCATATGTGACCAGAAATCACATGGCCAACAGCTCATTACCTTATTATATTGCAAAGCGAATTCCCTATTTGGAACAATATTATGCAGCCTGTCATGAAAATTTATAAGTTATTCAATAAGTGTATGGATGGTAATGCTAAAAAAAAAAGCATGCAGGAAGGGAAATTCATATAAAAATGCTGAACAACTGTCTAATTCAAGAAAGACAAATCGTTGGCCTCCTTATAATGAAATGGGTCCAAGTTTTGTCAATCTGCTTCCAGTAACTGTTTCATTATCATATTGAAGAATCAAGTTTTATTGCTTCTTTTTGAAATTTTGAAACTTGGAAGGGTGTATTCATGTTTTGAGCTCATATCCAACAGCAATCCTTGCCTAGTATTCATTATATATTTCTGGTGATCTTTATGTGACACAGAAATGTGCCCTTTTCCTGAGTATATTTTCTCACCCATACTTCAAACCACATCTTTCATTAAACATGGATAATAATGTATATAACTGATTTTTTCCATTGGATACATATGTCCATTCCAAGTTCATTCATGGGCATCCTGTGCAATGATGTAATGGCACGAAAGTGCTTAATTAGGATTTTTTCCCAGAAAGTCTTGCAGAGCCATTTGAAAAGGAGCCTTTAAATTTACCCTATAAAGTCCAATGGACACAGACAATTTCTCATAATGTCATAAGCATCGGCAGAATGAAGTGTAACTGTGGATCAAGAGGGGCAGGAAAGTTTGAAAAACTTATCAGTTCCAATTCTGCATAAAGCTTTCTCCTCTCTCATTGCTTAAGCATACTTAGAATCCAGTTTCTAGGCATATTCTTTAGATTTTTGCCTACATTAATTAGAAAGTTTCCAAATTCTTTGTCTTGAACTTCTTTATGGTTTGACTTTTGATTGTCTTTTCTTCCCATCTTCCTTGACTCCATGATGGAATGAACTCTATTAAGAGATATTAAAACAAAAGTAAGAGTCATAGGAAATGAGGACAATGTGTTCCTTTTTTCAGAAAACTGCCACTGACAAGCATCATCATCAACCCTACCAGAAAGGAGAAGGCAAGGCAGTCTGCAAGGGAGATTTAGTGTGAGCTTTCCATGTAGGTATTAATGCAATCTAAATCCTTCTAATTCTGACGATTTCAATCTTATCCTATAGATGTCCTACTTTTCACATAGAATGTCTAGCAGGACTTGAAATGTAACTGACATTGTACTTGGCAACCCAGCAGGCTCAACAGATCAGTGTTTGATTTGGGTTTTCAGGTATCTCAGTTTTGCAGCTTCAAGAGATAAGGGATTCTTTTATCACTGTCCCAGAAAATTTCTTGATTTATACCACTGCCTTGAGCTGCTATTTGAACTTTTATTCTTTTTTTAAAGTTTCCTTATTTTTGAGGCTGCATCCTGCTTCATGGTCCTTGATTTCCTTCTTTGTTCACACTGCTGAATGGCAGTCATGATGCAGTCCCCATAATCTTAGAACCCATTGAGTTCTTTATTCCAGATGATCACTAAGGCTAATTAAATTTTCTCTTGCTACCACAGAGCAAAGTTTACTACATTCCTATTGAGGAATATAAAGGGGAACGTGACTGGCTAACTATATAATCAATCCAAGTTACCTATATTTTCCTAAGAGTTTTTTTTTTTTTTTTTTCCTGTATAATATACTGTGGTGATTAAGCCTGTGTAATAGTTTCAGGGACCTGGGACAAATAATTTTTTAAATGATTGCCATTTTTATAGTTGAAGACTGGACCCTGCCTCACATTATGTCTTAGTAGGAAATTCCAATTGACAAGGTGGTTTGAATGCTGGACAAACAAAAATAACAAATACTGTACTCCTTTGCATGGCAGATACTACCTTTACTACTCAGAACCTGCTTGCATTTCCTGTATTATCTTCTACCACTTATTATTATGCAGACTTAATTGTGACTCTTTGAAAATGCCCTTTTTACGCTTTCTAGTCTTTGCACCTGCTGTTCCTTTTCTCTTCAAATTCCACTTTCTCTCTCCCTTCAGCTGTTGACCTCCTCTCTCATCCCTCCACACTTCCCCGTCTCTGTCTCTCCTTTCTTTCCCACTCTCAAAAAAGCATCTTAAAATAAAGTGCCACAGTGCCTGGCACATTCCTAGCACTTACCAAAGTTGAGTGATAAATATATAGTTGATAAATTATTTATTTTAATATTTCATTTTAAAACAAAGATGCTGACATCTGTCTAAATTATCTGCTTTATACCAGTTCACATAGGTTAAAAACCTGTGTACAGACAACAAGGCTGGTATTGTTTTCACAACAGAAAGATAAAACATCTGTGTACATGTTCTAAATGATAGAACCAGAGACTGCAAGGAACTGCACCAATGTGTTTGCACCTAAAAATATAAAAGAAAATATTTGGACTTACATTGGTCAAAGTGTATTTAACTGAAAATATTGGAAAAAGTCATCAGATATCAAGTAGCTGGGAATACTTGTAAGTGACTTACCATTCTTTAATGATACTGGAATCATCTCTCTGTTTCTGGGCAAATTTATTGAGTTCATGGTAGTTATCTAATGTAAACATTGTATTATCGGCCATGGGTGGTGGCTCACACCTGTAATCCCAGCACTTTTGGAGGCCAAGGTGGGCAGATCATCTGAGGTCAGGAGATCAAGAGCAGCCTGACCAACATGGTGAAACCCCGTCTCTACTAAAAATACAAAAAATTAGCTGGGCGTGGTGGCTGGCGCCTGTAATCCCAGCTACTCGGGAGGCTGAGGCAGGAGAATTGCTTGAACCCAGGAGAGGGAGGACTCAGTCAGCCGAGGTCACGCTATTGCACTCCAGCCTGGGCAACAAGAGTGAAACTCTCTCTCAGAAAAACCAAAAATACAAAAAAACAAAAAACAATTGTATCTCATTGGCTGTTATTCCTATGATTCACCAATGGGAAATGTAGGGAATTTCTGATAGTGTCATCATTCATCATGAAAAAAAGTGTATATATCTGTGCATATGTGTGTATATATATAATATTTACATATGTGAAGTAATTAGACTACACATTAAAAAGATTGAAAAAAGGGAAAAGATATAGAATGTATACTAGTGTGAAACTGAAAAGAAATAAAATCATAGTCATAACAAATAGGATTAACTAGGTTGATTTCTAAGCCATCATTTACGCATATGATTCAAACATTTTTAGTATCCCTTATACTATACTATATTTAGTATCCGCTAGTACTAAAAATAAGTGTATCTCACTATTTAAGAAACAAATATACACACACACACACACACACACACAACATCTATATGTATATCTGTAAAGTTAGTGGTTTGGTTTTTTATATATATAAAGAGATTTATATATACATCTATGAATGTACATATAAAGCATAGCTATTAAGCTATTAAGTTCTTCAGGCTTTAAAGATTATCATTTCATTACTTTTTTTAGCATACTAATGGTAAATTATTATTATTATTATTATTATTATTATTATTATTATTATTGAGAATGAGTTTCGCTCTTGTTGTCCAGGCTGGAGTGCAGTGGAGCAAACTTGGCTCACCACAACCTCTGCCTCCCGGTTTTAAGCGATTCTCCTGCCTCAGCCTCCCGAGTAGCTGAGATTACAGGCATGCGCCACCATGCTGGCTAATTTTTTTGTATTTTTAGTAGAGACGGGGTTTCTCCATGTTGGTCAGGCTGGTCTCGAACTCCCGACCTCAGGTGATCCGCCCGCCTTGGCCTCCCAAAGTGTTGGGATTACAGGCGTGAGCCACTGCACCCGGTCAGTAAATTATTTTTAGAGGTAATTTTTAAATTTATTTTTCTGTCAGTGAAATATTTTATTTTATATTTTTAACAGGTTTATTAAGGTGTAATGGACATACAAGAGACTGTACCTATTTAATACATGCAGTTTGATGAGGTTGCACATATGCATACACCCTTGAAATCATACCACAATCAAGATACTAAGCATATTCAACACCTAGAAATGTTTCCTCTTACCCTTCCTTTTTTTTTTTTTTTTTTTCTGGTAAAAACAACCTGAAATCTAACAAATTTTTGAGTCTAAAATATAGTATTGTTAACTATCTGGCATACTGCAGATCTCTAGAAATTATTAGTCTTGCATAATTGGAACTTGTTTCCCTTTGGTTAACTTTCTATTTCCCCCCTCTCCCAGCCCTGATAACCGCCATTCTGTAAATTATATTCTTTTTTTTTTTTTTTTTTTTTTGAGACGGAGTCTTTCTCTGTCCCCCAGGCTGGAGTGCAGTGGCGCGATCTCGGCTCGCTGCAAGCTCTGCCTCCGGGTTCACGCCATTCTCCTGCCTCAGCCTCCCAAGTAGCTGGGACTACAGGCGCCCGCCAACACGCCCGGCTAATTTTTTTGTATTTTTAGTAGAGACGGGGTTTCACCGTGTTAGCCAGGATGGTCTCGATCTCCTGACCTTGTGATCCGCCCACCTTGGCCTCCCAAAGTGCTGGGATTACAGGCTTGAGCCACCGCGCCCGGCCTGTAAATTATATTCTATTCGATGTTTATATCACACATTCTTTTTTAATTTGTCCATTGATGGGCATTTAAATTGTTTCAATGTCTTAGCTATTGTAAATAATGCTAGAGTAAAAATGAGAATGCAAATATCTCCTCTAAATTCTGATTTCAATTATTTGGGGTATATATCCAGAAGTGGGATTTCTAGTTCATATTGTTACATATTTATTTTTTTCGTGGAACCTCTGCACTACATTTTATTGCACCATTTTCTATTCCTACTATCAATGTAGATTTTGGGTACCTTTCTTTTTTAATAATACCCATACTAACGGGTGTGAGGTGGTATCACATCATGCTTATAATTTGCGTTTCCCTGGTGATTAGTGATGTGGGGCAGCTTTTCATATGCCTGTTAGCTTGTTGTGTGTCATCTTTGGTGAAATATTTATTCAAGCTCTTTTCCCACTTTTTAGGCTGGATATCTATTTATTTATTTTTTACTTTTTTGCAATTGAATTTTAGAAGTTGCTCACCTATCAACTGATCTTTGAAAAGGGTGCCAAGTATATACAATGAAGAAAGGATAGTCTATTCAACAAATGCTTTAGGAGAAACTCAATATTTACACAAAAAAGAATGAAAATGGACTTTTACCCTACCCTATACACAAAAATTAACCCAAATAAATTAAAGCCTTAAATGCAAGACTTAAAATCCAACAACCTTGAAAACAAATAGAAGAAAATCTTCTTGATATAGGTCTTGGCAATTATTTCTTGGATATGTCACCAAAGCACAAGCAACAAAGCAAAAATAGAACTATGGGACCAACCTAAAAATACAATGCTCTGAACAGCATAGGAAACAACAGAGTGACAAGACAACCTATGGAATAGGAGATATTTCCAAACCATATTTCTATTCAGGGCTGGCTTTATATCTAAAATATGTAAGGCAAATTAATTTTGAAATAGTATGAAATCCATTCATACATATATAAAAACATTCTTAATATTTTTTCCTTTACTTCTCCTATGACAAAAAAAAAGAAAACTAAAGTGAGTTACTCTAATTCAAACTTCAAAATCATTACCTCAGTATACTTTCCAGTCTGTACCGATACCTTGTCCAGATCCCAAAATCTCTAGCCAGGACTCCCCAAAAATCTCTAATATTTTTCTGTTTGTACCCTGTCTCTCCCACTGTAAACAGTGACACCACCAATAATATTTTAAAAAGTTAGCAGTAAGTTAGGTACATCACTTATTTGGTATAGCCCATCACTTTTCATTTCACTTGAAAAACAATAGAAAACATCCGTACCCCTTCTTGACATCACCCACCTAAATCTCCAACCTCATTCCAAACCATTTTTCCCCTTCTGCACCATGTTTTCCCCACAGTAAACTGCTAGAACCTGATCTTTCTTTCTGAAATGAATCGTTCTCTTGCACATAACAACTTTATCCAGCCCCTGCCCTAAGAAAATCCACTAAACTCTAGCATGGCTTCTAGCTGCCTAAGGCTGTGTCCCTAGGATGACTCCTACTCCCTTTTAAAATGTCTGCTTGAGAAAGTTCAGCTCTGTCAGGAAAATTTACTGTTTATTTTAGCCATCACCTGATAATGGGCCCTGTATTCGTCCATTCTTACACTGCTATAAAGGACTATCTGAGACTGGGTAATTTATGAAGAAAAGGGGTTTATTTGACTCACAGTTCTGCAGGCTGTACAGGAGCATGGCTGGGAGGCTTCAGGAAACTTACAATCATGGCAAAAGGTGAAGGGCAAGATCTTATGTGCAGAGCAGGAGACAGTGAGAGAGAGAGAGAGAGAGAGAGTGAGAGAGAGAGAGAGAGAAGGAGGAAGAGCCGCACACTTTTAAATAAGCAAATCTCATGATAACTCACTATCATGAGAACAGCAAGGGGAAAATCCACCCCCATGATCCAATCACACCCCACCAGACCCCTCCTCCAACGATGAAGATAATAATTCAACATGAGATTTGGGTGGGGGCGCAGAGCCATACCATATCAGGTCCTGTCTTCCCTTTCTTAAATCATTTACTATAAAGGGCTTACAATATAAATATGTGTCTCTTACAACTTAGACATTTTCTCAAGGCTCTGAGAGAAATTTCTTTGGCATATAATCATCAGGAAGGTTAGGGCCTCTGCCTCTCAGTCTTTGTGGGAGAACAGAAAAATAGCTTCATTAACTGCCAAGTAGCAGATACACCTGGCCTAATTGCATTTACACTGACTAACCGTTCGAAAGTTCTCACTATGCTGACTCTATTGAGCTCTGTGCTCTCTCCACTCCCTCTTTCTCCATTTAAAATGCCCAAATCACCTCTGCATAAATCAGAGGGAAGAACAGCACTTTCCTCCACTGTCAGTAGTTATTGAATTAAATGTTTCTACTGTTATAACTAATGCCCAGCTGTGTTTATTTTTGAGAATGTATGCACAGCTAGGCAAGTCATGAGAAACTAGTCATTCGATACTGTTTTTTTCTCCACTAGTATCCAAGTGTCTCAACATACAAATTATAAAGCCACATGTGCTAAATAGATAGTGACTGTAAAGTCACGATCACTAAATAGGTATTAATTTGGAAAACAAAATAAATACATTTTAATTATTTTTTTTTGCTTATTGTATATTCTTAAGTAAAACAAAAAAAACCCACAAACCTATAGCTTTGTTCTGAATATTGATTGTCAAATTTTAAGTTTTTTTCCACTTCAGATTATAAAGATACCACTAAAAGCATCACTGAATATAGTTTTCCAAATACAGTTTGATTAATACCGTTTAAATGTACACTGGGACTACCTCTTTCTGGCCTTTTGCTTGTGTGAATAAAATTTAAAATGATATTAGGTTTGATTGGGGGCTAACTCTCACTAATTGCACACATTGAAACTGAGATCCATTGGAATCTTTTCTTGTATTTGTTCACCTTATCACTGCTTAATTCAACACTTTATGATTTCTACCTATTTAATGTATATTCTGTAGAAACAAAAGGCATATACATATAAACATTAATTTTATACAATCATTTTACCTGTTAAAAAGTTTTACCTATTGTGTTATTACATCTTAATGCTGCTTATCTGTAAGTCAGGTAAAAGGTGATTTTCAATTTAAATATTTCAAAGCTGGGTGGGGTGCCTCACACCTGTAATCTCAGCATTTTGCGGGTCTGAGGCAGGAATATTACTGCTTAAGCCCAGGATTTCATGACAAGCCCGGACAACACGGTGAGACCTCATCTCTACACAAAATTAAAATATTAGCCAGGTATAGTGGCATGAGTCTGTGGTCCTAGCTACTCAGGAGGCTGAGGCAGGAGAATCCTTTAAGCCCAGGAATTTGAGGTGGCAGTGACCCATGATCACACATTACACCATAGCCTGGGCGACACAGGGAGACCCTGTCTCCAAAATAGATATACATAATATAATATATATATATATATATTTCATGATGTAAGGAATACAACTGGATAATATCTAAAATAATAGGCAGATTAATGGGTGCAAATATACAATCTGAGAGAAAAAATGAAACCTGTTTGATAGATCAGTAATATGACTATAATTTATAATAATCTATTATAGGTTTCAAAATAAATAGAAAAGAATAATTCAAATGTTTCTAGCATAAAGAAAAGACAAATATTTAAGGTGATGGATATCCCAACTACACTGATTTGATCTTTACAAATACTGTAAATATATTAAATTATCACATATACACCAAAACATGTACATATAATATGTTCAATTATATATATATAATGTATAAAAGATATATATGGCATATGAAAAGAGAAATGCTTCTAAGTTACCTTTATATGAATCTGCTATGAAAACACAATGTGTGAAAATATTTTTGTTGTTTCAAATAAAAAAATCAAGTTTTATTAATCATAAGCATCCATAATTACTAAACAAAATTTCAAATTAACTTGAAATAAAATTTAGCTGAGTTAAAACATTCCATCTGAAAGCAAAGAGAATCTGAAATGCTATAAAATATTTCATGAACATTATTACATGTAAAACCAATTTTAGTGACAATGAAGTAAGGTAAACCATTATATCTTTTACTATTTTTATATTATTATGCAAATAGGAATAGGGTTAAAATGATAAATTAAAAGCTTAAAACAAACTACTTCTGATGAACTGTAAACAATGCAAGAAATTATAAGAAAACTAAAATCAAATTAAACTACATTTCTTGATTATGTAGTGCTGAATAATGATTTAAATGATTTTAACTTGAAAGTTACACAGCATATACACACATATATTATCCACAATGCTAAAATAATGTTCAGGCAGATAGTTTTATATCTTTGCAAATGTATGAAATAATGTATGTTAACAATTTCTGATGCATTATTAATTCTACTTTGACTGTATGAGAAATTGTTCTCTAAAAGCCTAAAGCTATATTAAAAAGAATAACAAATTGATCAAAAAATCATTTATGTATTTTTCAGGCTAATTTATTTTAAAACCTTTAATCCAGGAGTGCTGCTAAATATAAAGCATGTTTCTAATGCAGCACTGTAAAGTTTTATTTTCTGTAAGACTGGATTTTCATTTCAATCACATGATAATAAAAACAGAAATTAATGTGAACTATAGAGTATTAAATTTTCTATTGAAAGAAATGAAATTAAGATTTCTAATATATGCTTGCAGGTAAGTTTAGAAAGGAAAATGAGACACAAGTAGATAAAATGAGTAACCTAATTATTAAAATTGAGTTTTTTTTTCTTTCTTTTTTTTTTCGAGACGGAGTCTCGCCCTGTCGCCCAGGCTGGAATTCAGTGGCGCAGTCTCGGCTCTCTGCAACCTCTGCCTCCTGGGTTCAAGTGATTCTTCTGCCTCAGCCTCCTGAGTAGCTGGGACTACAGGTGCACGCCACCACATCTGGCTAAATTTTTGTATTTTTAGTAGAAATTTGGTTTCACCATGTTAGCCAGGATGGTCTCGATCTCCTGACCCTGTGATCCTCCTGCCTCAGTCGAGTTATTCCTTATTTTTAAAAAAATTTGTATGTAATTCAGGAATATGAAGCTTTTTCAAAAATGTAATAAACATTTAGAAAAATTGATCACACATCAGGCCACAGGTAAAACCTTAACAAACTGTATTCATATTCACTTAATATTTTGCAAACAGAATATTTGAAACAATTTTAGTAAAAATAAAATATGAATACTTTTTTATTATACTTAAAGTTTTAGGGTACATGTGCACCACGTTAATACTTTTTAAAACATATTTTAAATGCAAGTATATTTCTGTGGATATATAGTAGTCAAATTATTTTCAGATTTCTCAACATCTTTAATTTTTTAATTAAGAAAGAAAACTTTATTAAAAATAGAGCTATGAGTCCTCAAAAAAGTTATGATAATGAGATACAAATGGAATGTAATATAGAAACATAAATAATAACAAATAAGTAATAATTAATGAATTGGTAAATAGTCCAAAATTTAAAAATAAAACCCTTTGGGTATAGTTAATTCATAATAGCAAAGACATGGAATCAACCTAAATGCCCATCAATGATAGTTTGGATTTAAAAAATGCAGTAAATATATACTGTGGAATGCTATGCAGCCATGAAAAATAATGATCTTGTCTTTGAAGGGTCACAAATGGAGCTGGGGGCCATTAACAAACTAATACAGGAACAGAAAACCATATACACTGTGTTCTCACTTATAAGTGGGAGCTAAAAGATGGGAACACATGGACACATACAGGGGAACAACACACACCAGAGCCTATTGGAGGGAAGAGAGTAGGAGGGAGAGGATCAGGAAAAATAACTAATGGGTACTAGGCATAATACCTGGATGACAAAATAATCTGTACAACAAACCCCGTGACACAAGAATAGGTATGTAACAAAGGTCATGTACTCCTGAACTTTAAAGTTGAAAAAAAAAAAAAAAAAAGTAAAAAGAGAAAATAGAAAGACCCCAACATTATACATTTTAGAAACAATAATGTTACTGTAACAGAAACAACCCAGGAAACAGAAAGGGACTGAATTTGAAGGATTAAACAAAGTAGCAATTTATTTGTAAAACATAAATAATCTAAAAATCACCTCCAAAAGAGGTAATACAATAATAAAAAAAAATTGTATTTCAGATAATTCACTGAAAGGTAGACAGTTTTACATAAAGACAACAATATCACCTATGTTATATAAATTCTTTCAGATTAAATCATTTTCCTTTAGTAAATAGTTACTAGATTTCTAACAAAAATCATAAAATAGAATTTCATTATCCATTATAAATGTACACGAATTTTTTTTTAATTCTAACAAACTAAAGCAAATGGTGGATTGAAAATACTAAAACTCATGCATATTTGTGATTTTAAAAAAAAATTTAGTTTTTTAAAATATTAATAAATTACATTAAAAAATAAAATGGTTATTTCCTTAAATGCTGACTTAAGCAATAAAAAACAAGATCCATTTTAATGTTAAGAACTATAAAGAAAAAGAGTATTCAACTATCTTGAATACTCAATTAAAATGTAGATATATAATTGATTTCTAGTATTCTCTCTCCCACAAAAAAAATAGAAAACTTCCTAAGTGTTCAGGGCGGGGGGCAGGGGATACATAAAGTATCAAGATATACAGTTAACAATTATTATACAAAATTTATATTAAATTTTCAAAAGATCAACGAGGGACATATATTAATACTTGAATATACGGTCAGATGTAAAATGTTTTGTTTTTAAGAAATATGTTACAAAAGTGTTAATTTTTCCAAAAATAATCTATGAGTTTTTATAATTTACAATTTGTGATGTAAAAGAAAGTTTTAATTTTGTTGGAAATACCAAATTTTTCAGGAGAATAAATATCAGTTAATAAGCAAGAAAGTTGTTTATAATACTTATTAATTATGAGAGTCTGACATGTCAACTGTATAATATTACAGTTATGAAAATATTGTGGCACAGTTGTAGGTTGAAATATAAATTTAAATTCCAGTTATAGGCCAAAATATACAATCACATTATGTATATTCTGAAGGTTACAGTTTTGAAGTACAAAAATAATGCAAAATTCACACACACACACACACAAAACAGCAAACCTCATAGCCATTTGAGGAAGAAGAGGACTTAGAAGTTTATCATTTAAACAATGTGGGGGTGTGGGAACAGGTCAATAAATATGGTAATCACATATGAGAAGCCTTATGTGTCAGTACATTTAATCTATGAATATTTCTTCTATATCTTCAAGGAAGACAGAAACAGTCTAAGAAAAGTAGGCAGAGGGAATGAAAATCTATACAACAGATAAATACATACTTACATATAAAATACATCAAAAAAGCAAAGAACTAAAAAATAAGATAAACTTTTAAAAAGTTTGGTTTTTATGTTTGTATTTAGAGGATAATGTATACTCTAGAATCATTTTGAATGTACTAGTAAGAATTTTGTTTGTTTTTTGTTAGTTTTTTGTTTTGTTTTGAGACAGTCTCACTCTGTCGTCCAGGCTGGAGTGCAGTGACGTGATTTCTGCTCACTGCAACCTCCTCCTCCCAGGATTAAACGATTCTCTTGTCTCGGCCCCAAAAGTAGCTGGGACTACAGGCGACCAGTTAATTTTTATATTTTTAGTAGAGACGGGTTTTCGCCATGTTGGCTGGGCTGGTCTTGAACTCCTGGCCTCAAAGTGATCCACCCACTCCAGCCTCCCAAAGTGCTGGGATTGCAGGCGTGAGCCACCGGCACCCGACATAGTAAGAATTCTTTCTGGTTATCTCCATTTTCTTCAATTCAGATGTCTCCTTCTTCATCTTGGTTTTATTTATGATTCATGATTTCATTTTCCCTTAAGTGCTCCCAAGATGAGAGCTTATGTTCATAAATAAAGGATTATTTTTGTTTTGCCTGGCATACGGTTTCTTCACAACTATGTAGACCTATGTAAATTTTCCCAGAATAGTAACACTACTGAAGAAATTGTGAAAATAAGCAAGTCCTATTAAGTAAATGCTTATTAATGATGCTTAGTATAGAATAAAAATAACACAGGACTGTAGGATAGCCAAAGTGAGATGACAGTGGCACTAGGCTTGTGGCACTTTAGTGTTCGAAACTTCTTTATTGGTGGAAATATTTTCCTTTTAATTGTGGGAACATAACATTTTGAAGTTACCAGAATCTGTTTCATTTCTATCCCGAGAAAGGTAGTTGATATAAATCTATATATAGGTTGATTTAGCGCTAATGTATACTTTATGTTTTAAATAATATATACACTTTGTGTAAGTAATTACTTGGAAATTATTTTCAAATAATTTTCATTTTTTTAAAACAGTTCATTTGAAAAATAACATTTATAGTTGTTATTATATGCTAGATAGTAAGTTCTATGTGCAGAAGAACCACCCTGGATTTGAGAAAGACAAAAATCAGACTCATTTTGGAAACACTCTTCTACTACCTTTGCTGATGATTAATTGAAACAGTAGGTAACTAAAATCAAAGCAACCAAGAACACATATAAAAGTACAGCAAAGTAATATAGAGACTTCTAATATAAGAACTATTTAGAAAAATGTTTAGAGCTGAAGGTGGTTTATATATTTATTTAGAACATACTACAGTCTAGAGTTAGAGCATTATTAATTTATAAATAAAATCTTTTCAATATATAAATAACATGGATTGTTAGGAAGTGTGTATCTCAAATTCTTTCAATAGATTAGTGGTTTAAATAGAACCTTTTTATCCTTTATATTCGTCATTTATCTTAGCAGTAAAAGTATCTTTTTGATTAAAAAACAAACTTCTCTTCGAATATTAGTGTATCTGAGAAGGGTTTAATGCAAGTAAATAAATTTGTATTTAACAATGTTACTTATAAAATGTTCTGCACAGTCAAAAACTTCAAACTATTGACCAGGCATGGTGCCTCACACCTGTAATTCCAGCATTTTAGGAAGCCGAGGTGGGAGAATCACTTGAATCAAGGAGACAGAGGATGCAGTGAGCGATGATCTCTCCACTGCACTCCAGCCTGTGCAACAGGGCGAGACCCAGTCTTAAAAAAAAAAAAATCCCTTCAAACTATTGACAAATTTTTACCAAGCATGGGTCCTAAGTTGATGAATACATAAAGATCATTTAAAACTGACATGAATAATGCATATATGTATTATTGAAAGCCAATTCAACTGCTTAAAATAATTGTTCTTATAAACTGAACATTCACAGATACTCCTGAAGTGTATTGTTATGCCATAAACTTTTCTTCTCACACTAAATGGTAAAGCCATGTTAACCCTGACAATTGTATGAATTATTAGATATTCCCAACTGGTGGGTTGCAATCAGTTAGACTTTAAAGATCTGTATTGAAGTTAAAGACAATGATATTAAGGTCAGAATGAGAGCGAGAAAATAAACACATGACTTATTTTATATAATGGAGCCAATAATTGAACATAATATTTGAATTACATATAAGGAGTCCTCCCTGTAAAAAATAAAATAAACTGCTAACAACCGTTTATTCCTTTTTTCTCCTCTCTCTGTTTGATGTCAACACTTGGGAAAGAATAAAAGAATATTAAAGTTATATTTCAATATAATAATGCAAAATTTTATTAAAATATACATATATCTATATGAATTTTGTCCAAATACATCATAATAATGCCCAAGGTACTACTCAAGAACTAATAATTTGGGGAGGTTGAGGCAGGCAGATTGCTTCAGCCTAAAAGTTCAAGACTAGCTTGGGCAGCATGGCAAAACCCCACCTCTGCAAAAAATACAAAAATTAATGGGGCCTGGTGGCAAGCACCTGTAGTCCCAGCCACTCTGTGGGGGCTGAGGTGGGATGATCACTTGAGCCTGGGAGATTGAGACTGCAGTGAGCCATGATCACACCACCACACTCCAGCCTGGGCAACAGAGTGAGACCTTGTTTCATTAAAAACAAACAAACAAAATAAAACTAATAATCAATATTGCATTTTATATCCCAACTTTTAGAAATTTTTGCATGTTGAAACTCAGCAAGATATATTCATGTGCACATACCAATGGAAAGTTGAATTAGCAACTACATTCCTATTTTATGCTGGAAGAAATTGACTGTCCTCTGCAATCTTGTTATTCTTCAATTCAAATTATTTAACTTTTAGAAAGTGTCGTAAACATGTATAGGCTGTTAAGTGTTCTTACTAATGCATAAGAAGGCAGTAAAGATTTCATTTGCATAGATATTGCAATTATTATTTTGCCAGATAAAGAAAAAGTAAGGTATAATATTACTTCATAGGTCAAATATTTTTATTATGTACTAATTAAATTGTTTTTCTATTAATGCTCTCAAAAGACAAGATCAGTCCTGGTCAATGAGCCAAAAAATTAACAAATTGGATAAAATTCAATTAATTCAAACACTTTTCTTAATCAAAAATGATTCTAATTTTTTTATTTACTCTTTGAAACAACATGCATTTTAGTTTATTTAGGACACATTGCCTCTGACTAGAAATGTGCTTATCAATTTGCTTATTCTGTACCCAGAATCAATCACAACAGAGTACGTCTCAAGGAGCTTCAGAAAATCATATCTAATATTAACTTGTATATGTCATAAAAATTAGTATTAGAATAAAGCATGACATCATATCTTATTCCCGAAACCCTAAAATATTACTTGACTAACAAAATTTATACATTCAAGGACTGATTTAAATTTATGAATTATAATTTACTAGTTGCTTTGATTAATGCAAAGAAAGAAAGTGGACTGTTTTTTTTCTAGTTTTCTATTTAAGTAGACCTTGGCGTCCTATTGACAGAAAATAAAACTCTTAAAAAAGTAAACAGTTACGCTCATTGATAAAAAGCTATATATTTAAAAATACAAATCATTTCTGTGTTTTGAGGAAATAGAAACATCTGGAATTCAACCTAATATTACCGGTTACTGAGCACAAACCTAGAAACTTTATAATTGTTATCTCACTTGAACATAAAAACAAGATAAAACAAAACAACCCTACAATATAAATAATATTTTACTAAAGAAAGTCAAGTCAAGTACTTTTGGTTCTAAATTCAAAATGTGATGGGAATCTCTTCTTTTTCCTTTTTCTTTCTTTCTTTTTTTTTTTTTTTAAGACAGTGTCTCGCTCTGTCCCCCAGGTTGTAGTGCAGCGGCCTGATCTCGGCTCACTGCAAGCTCCACCTTCCAGGTTCACGTCATTCTCCTGCCTCAGGCGAATGTAGGCGCCCGCTACCACGCCCAGCTAATTTTTTGTATTTTTAGTAGATGTGTCTGGAATTGGCGGGTTCTTGGTCTCACTGACTTCAAGAATGAAGCCGCGGACACTCGCGGTGAGTGTTACAATTCTAAACGCGTTGTGTCCGGAGTTTGTTCCTTCTGATGTTCAGATGTGTTCGGAGTTTCTTCCTTCTGGTGGGTTCGTGGTCTCGCTGGCTTCAGGAGTGAAGCTGCAGACCTTTGCAGTGAGTGTTACAGCTCTTAAGGCGGCCGGTCTGGAGTTGTTCGTTCCTCCCGGTGGGCTCGTGGTCTCGCTGGCTTCAGGAGTGAAGCTGCAGCCCTTTGCGGTGAGTGTTTCAGCTCATAAAAGCAGTGGGGACCCAAAGAGTGAGCAGTAGCAAGATTTATTGTAAAGAGCGAAAGAACAAAGCTTCCACAGTGTGGAAGGGGACCCCAGCGGGTTGCCACTGCTGGCGCGGGCAGCCTGCTTTTATTCTCTTATCTGGCCCCACCCACGTCCTGCTAATTGGTAGAGCCCAGTGGTCTGTTTTGACAGGGCGCTGATTGGTGTGTTTACAATCCCTGAGCTAGACATAAAAGTTCTCCACATCTCCACCAGACTCAGGAGCCCGGCCGGCTTTACCCAGTGGATCCCGCATGGGGGCTGCAGGTGGAGCTGCCTGCCAGTCCCGCGCAGTGCGTTCGCACTCCTCAGCCCTTGGATGGTTGATGGGACTGGGTGCTGTGGAGCAGGGGGTGGCGCTCCTCCGGGAGGCTCGGGCCGCACAGAAGCCCATGAAGGGGGTGGGAAGCTCAGGCATGGCGGGCTGCAGGTCCCGAGCCCTGCCCCGCGGGAAGGCAGCTAAGGTCGGGTGAGAAAGCAAGCACAGTGCCGGTGGGTCGGCACTGCTGGGGGACCCAGTACACCGTCCGCAGCCGCTGGCCTCGGTGCTAAGCCCCTCATTGCCCAGGGCCGGCAGGTCCGGCCGGCTGCTCCAAGTGGGGGGGCCCGCCAAGCCCACGCCCAGCCGGTCAGCAAGCACGGCGTGCAGTTCCGGTTCCCGCTCGCGCCTCTCCCTCCACACCTCCCTGCAAGCTGAGGGAGCCGGCTCCCGCCTTGGCCAGCCCAGAAAGTGGCTCCCACTGTGCAGCGGTGGGCTGAAGGGCTCTCCAAGTGCCGCCAAAGTGGGAGCCCAGGCAGAGGAGGCGCCAAGAGCGAGGGCTGTGAGGACTGCCATCTTAAGGGACTCTTAAGAATCATCTTAAAGGTTAGAGTATGCATTAGGGGAACAATTAAAGCTTTGTTGTCCCTGTTATGAATTCAGCTCAATTCAGCTCAATCAGAATTTTTGTTCACGTCACATAAAAGAAGTGTTTTCCTTCTTAAAATCTCATCATATGCCACGGAATCCTTGCTGATTCTATTATCAGTTGTCTATTCTTATTGTATTATACACTAGAATTAAATATTGCAAAAAATGAAGCAGAAAATAGAGGTTAAAATGAAAAACATTATCTTAGAAACATGTTTGGCTAACAGAAATAATTAGCTAATTAGCTGGTCCAAGCATATTTATGTAAGTTTTTCAAATCAGCTATTTTGGACAGTGCATTAAAAGGAAACCCTCTCTAAGAGTTCCTTTATCTCTGCATCCTTACCAGCACTTGTTATTTTTTTGTCTTTTTGATAATAGTACTAACTGGCTTGAGATGATACCCTATTGTTGTATTGATTTGCAGTTCCCTGATGATTAGTGAAGTTGAACATGTTTTTCATCCGCTTGTTGGCCACTTGTATATCTTCTTTTGAGAAGTAAATGTTGAGATAATTTGCCCATTTTTATAATCAGATTTTTTTTGTTGGTGGTGATTGGTCTGCTGTTGAGTTGTTTGAGTCCCTTGTATAGTCTGGTTATCAATTCCTTGTCAAATGGATAGTTTGCAATTACTCTCTCCCATGCTGTAAGTTGTCTTTTCACTCTGAGGATTGTTTCCTTTGCTACACATAAGATCTTTAATTTGATGTAATCCAATTTGTCTATTTTTGCTTTTACTACCTGTGCTTTTGAGGTCTTACCAAAAATATCTTTGCCCAGACCAATTATCTGAGCATTTCTCTAATGTTTTCTTCTAGTGGTTTCGTAGTTTCAGGTCTTACATTAAGGTACTGATTCCATTTTGAGTTGATTATTGTATATGAGGAGAGAGTAATCTAGTTTCATTATTCTGCATATGGATATTCAGTTTTCCTAGCACCATTTATTAAAGAGACTGTCTTTTTCCCAATGTATTACTTGGTACTTTTGTCGAATATCAGCTGGCTGTAAATGCATGGATTCATTTCTGGATTCTCTATTCTGTTCCATTGGTGTGTGTGTCTAGTTTTTTTATTTTTTAATATTTATTTATTTATGATGCTGTTTTGGTTACTATAGCTTTGTTGTATATTTTGAGGTCAGGTATACGATGCTGCCGGTTTTGTTCTTTTTGCTTAAAACTACTTTGGCTCTTTGGAGTCTTTTTTGGTTTCACACAAATTTTAGTTTTTTTTTTTTTTGCATTGTTGGTTGGAGTGTAAACTAGTACAATCGCTATGGAGAACAGTATGAAGGTTCCTTAATAAAACTACCAATAGAACTACCCTTTGAACCAGCAATCTCACTACTGGGCATTTATCAATGCACATTATCTGGGTGACAGCTTCATTAGTATTCCAGAGTTCAACAGCTTGTAATACACCTTTGCAATATACCTGCACATGTACCCTCTGATTTGAAAAGAAATATTGAAAAAAATAAAGATATTATTTAAAAACTGTCCCTAAAAAGACACAAAAGACAGGAAAACAGTGTTACTGAAAAGGCATCTATGTTTACTGCAGCACTATTTGCAATAGCTAATATGATATTGACCTAGTTGTCCAATAACAGACGAATGGATAAATAAAGTGTGGTTGTATACACAATATAATACTAATCAGCTATAAAAAAATTAAAATACTATCATTAGCAGCAATGTGGACAAAACTGGAGGCCATTATGTTATGTGAAATAAGCCAGGAACAGAAAGTTGAACACAATATGTTTTCATTCACATGTGGAAGCTAAAAAAGTTGATTTCATAAAAGTTAGAAGTAGAACACAGGACAGTAGAGCTGGGAAAGGTTAAGGGAAACGGAGAGATTGGGGAAAATTTGTTAAAGGAAACAAAATTACAGCTAGGTAGGATAAAAAAGTTTAGTGTTCTATACCATTGTAGGATGACTGTAGTTAATGATAGTGAAGTTTCGAATAGCTAGAAGGCTGTCTAATGTTCCCAACACAAATATGATAAATGGAGATAATGATATGAGATAATGATAAGTTGAGATAATGGATATGTTAATTACACTGACCTAATCATTATCCATTATATATATATAGAAACATCACTATGTACTCCATAAATAACTAGAATTATTATGTGTCAATTAAAAATAAAATAAAATGTTACAAAAAGAAAAGGCTCTATAAATGAGATAAAATAAAGACTATGATTTCTTTCTTCCTTTCCTTGATGACATTAATTACGTTTAACAATTTAACCCCAAATACTATCATCTCAATGCAGGAGAGAGAAAAAAAGCAAAACCAAGAACGATAAAACTAAAATTGTGTCACAAAATTTCTCACCTGATTATATTTTAATTTTTCTTTTGGGAGTCTGTTCCTGAAAGTTGAATTAATATATGCTAAATTTCATGGCATATTAGCATAATTGGTCTGTCCAAGTTGTCATTTTTGTTTTCAATTTTTAATTTTGCATTCTAAGTGCATCCCTACTCTCATTCTTTATAGACACAGTTTTTATCTATCTTTTAATATTTATGTTAACTTTTGAAATATGTGGTATTGTTACTATGAATGTGCCTTTTTAAGATTTGCATAATGGTATTGTGTTACAGTCTTTGTTCTGTTTTCTATTTTTTATGATCTATACATATGTAATTGCTTTTAACTATAAAAAGTGAGTTTTGTTTACACCGCACTTTTAATACTTCTCTAATTATAAACATCTAGTGTTTTCCAATTATACCTGAGATATACTGCATTAAAATAAATATTTTTGTTCTTATCTCTTTACAGATCTGTATACAGTTTTTCTTGAGCATGAGATTTCTAGGACATTGGCTACATGTACATTCAATTTAATGGATACTACATACAGTTTCCCCACATTCTCAGAACAAAGCAAAACGTTTGTCTTTATTGCATGCTCTACCTTTGTCAATTTGGTGGCATCATCTGCAGTGACACATAATTGTTGTGCAGAAAATACTGGGACTTGCAGTGTTAGAGGGTCACCTGGCTATTTATTCCACCCAAGCAAAAAGCACCTAGCACTGAGGGGGACCAGGTTTGCTAGAGAAAGGGGAGCTTCGACAGAAATTTGTCAAATGCATACTTGTTTTTAGTGTAATTGGTCCAATTTTAACTTCATATTTTATAGAGAATTTGAGAATTGCCTTTTTTTGGGAAAACGAGAAAAAGAGGACCTTTTCTTTGTTTAATTAGAAGAATAGATTTTTCCATAGCATGAAAAAATACAATGCCAGAGTTAAATTAATTATGGAAGGGAAGGAAAGATTCTGTGTAACACATTACATATTGATTTTGTGTGTTAAGGTTGATTAATATTTGAAAGCCAAATCTAGAAGTTTAGATTTTGCATTTCAAGTAATTGAGAGCTATAAAAGATGTTTTAATAGATGCATGGAATAATGATAACTCTATTTAATTGGATATGCTTGAGAAATGTACTGTTTTTATGCATCTGGAGAATGACATTAATAGATAAATACTCAATACCCTTCATAAAGATTCCAAATAATATGTATTAAAGAAACAAGCTCCACTCACTCTTATTTTTCTGAGCAAATAAATCTGCCACTAAGAAAAATCATTAATATTTTCTCAGAAATGGAAGTTCAAAGGGTGTTTTTTAGAACTAGGGCTATGACTTGGATTGGGAGTTGGGGAAACTTGGGTGGGGAAAGAGGGTGACTTTGGGGAACAAAAAATATTTGGGTGAAATGGTAAGGTAGTAGTTTCTTTCAAATGTTTGGAGAACATGAAGCAGTGAGGCTTTTTATGCTAAGTGTTTACTGCAGAGTGTTTTGGTCTTCCTAAAGCAGGAGAAAATATTATTTGGACTATTGTTACTTTTTAAAATTTTATACATGACTTTAGAAGTATAACATATTGATGTTATGGTTTAACAAATTTACCACACATATTTTAATGTTTATAAGCCTATACACTCGTGTTTAAAATACACACTATACTTATTTAGTATATATACACTATCTTGTTTGTAAGATGTCAGTACATCAATATTATACACTTATGAGAAAGATTAAAGGATGCATCACATTTATGTTGTGGCATATATAGTTCAAGGTATATTCGATAATTTGAATGATAAGGTAAATATTTTGGTTGTTAGGACATTTTCTTCTGTAAGTTACAAAGTGAATCACTAAATTGGTACAGATCAAAGAATATTTACATTATTTGTAAAGATGGTTGCTTTCTGTAATCTCAGTATAATAGTGAGGAGTAAAACCATTTTTTGAAGTTTAAAGTATGGTAATTTAAGATAGTTCTGTCATGCCCTTTTTTTTTTCTTTCTCCCTCTTCTGGATTCGAGTATAATTTATTTTGTATTTCTGTGATTTATTCATTCTTTTGCTTTGGTACTATAATCATATTTTACTTTATTTGTTTACAAATCTGCTTTCCTTATTAAATTGTGACAATTTTACGTGAGCATATGGCATGGTAGTTTTTTATATACCTATGTTCCAAAAATGTCCACAATTTTGATCACATATATGTGGAAAGCACTGTTCACTTTTCATTTTTGTAAATTACCTCTTTGATCTTCATAACGTCGCTGATGTTTATGTGGACATAAAAACTGAAACCCATAAAAATTAAGTAACAAGCCTCAAAGAATGCATCTAATAGGTTGGGAAGTTATAATTGAGGCACAAGAATCTGGTTTCCCTTACAGTGTACCACAGCTTTAGCTATAATCTGGACAGCCATGACTGCACACATAAATCATTTGGCCTATAAATTTTAGGTCTGCAAAATTAAAATTTCTCCAGCCTTCACAAATTAGAAATTTTATAAACAAATTCTACCACCACAGAAACTGGATTTCTGAATTTCTTTTAGAGTTGGCAGATCTGGTTAACTGGAGTGAGCATAGCCCATTTGTGTTGCTTGGCTGTATTTAGAATGAAGGACATTCTATACCTACCACTCCCATCTAAATGTCTGACATGAAGGAATAAAGGGCTAACGCCAGTTGATACATATTTGTAGGCATTTGTTTCTCTCACATCATGCCTGTTTCAATCATTCAATAAGACATTTGCATTCATGATAAATATTTTCCCATAATACCCTCCGTATTTGTTTTAAGAAAAAAGTAGCAAGAAAGAAAGGGATGTGTAATGAAAAAAATGAAGGGAAAGACAGAAAAAATGAAGCAAAGATGATAAAAGGAAGAAAAGAGGGAGGAGGGACATAACTGCCCTTTCGGTTTCCCTAAAAGTGAAAAAAAATCTCAAAAATATGTATTTAGGTAAAACAATTTTCTATAATAATTGTTTGATATCCTTTTAGTATAATTTGTTTTACTCCTAGCTAATATTTTTAATAACTTGCAGTGTTTTACTCTTTGCTATTATTTTGTACTTTTTGCTATCATTTTGCTATTATTTCTGTAAGGTATAGCTTCTGTCACTTTGAACAGCAGTGGCTATAACTAACACAAGATAACCTGAGTGTAATTGTACCAGATATTAGAAATTTAAAAATAAAACTAGAAAGAATTAAACCTTAATGAAATGAACATGTTGTATACTCTTAGACCTTAGCATATGCATCACTTCATACTCTGCCTATATTTTTTTTGTTTTTTTGGCATAATCATGAACACTTCAGTAAAAGTAGATATTACTATGAAGGGAATAGAAACAATTATCTAACAGTGGGAAGCTATAAAATGGTTAGTGTGAAGAAAGAAAGAAAGGCGTAATAAGCAAAAAAACAACAAAGTTGATTTCGGTCAGACTTTGGCGAGCAAGAACATGAGCCACTGGAAAATCCAGAAGTACTTACTATCTTCAGCAGTATCCTAGACTTTTAATGTGTTCTTCTTGTACACAGAATTCTGGGAAAAAACTGAGAGACAACTTGAAATATTTATGTACTATAGTCTCATAACACAAGTAAGTAAAATAATTTGTAATCCCTTTTACGTGATGTAAACAAAACTAAATAAAAATAAAATATTGCAGGCATTGAAGGCTCATTTAGAAACAAGATCTGTGTTTCCAAGTGTTTGGCAGCACTTAAAAGAAGCAAATCAATTTAAATCAAATAACTTAAGGAGTATTATCAAAGGAAAAATAACCATCTCATATTTATGCATGGAGCATAATGAACTGAAAAGCACAATAAAGCAAATACATTAGATTAGCATAATTTTATTTCACTATTCAAATTTTTAAGTTAGAAATTGATTTTGTTTCAATTACTGCAGTCTCCCTGAGTTTTGCACATTTTATTTCAAATATATGCTTGTGTTTGAATTTGGTACAGTTTCTTATTTTTAACGTGGATATTTACTGTTATTAATATATGCCAACTTTAATTTTGTGCTTATTGAAAGATTACTTATAATTGTTAGGCCAATGTGAACAACTAATAGATATAATAGATTTGGTCTTCTTAGTGTAGTATAAAATTTGGATGTCATTACACATCAAAAATACTTGACTAAAGTTTCCTACTTTCTATAGAATAATTGATCTACATAATTTTAATAAAAATAGGTGTTTATTATTAAGCATTCTTTGACCCAGATTCTACTAGAAGAAAGTCATAATTCTTGAAATCAATTTTTCCTCTGTTCTCAGAGTTAAGCCATAAAGTATTTCAAATCAAAAAAGAAAATACCATTTTTTTCTTTGTAACATTTGGATTTTCAGAGAAATTTAGGCATATCAATCCTGAAAGAAAAATTATCCCACAATAGTAGGCATACAAATAAGTTATTAATATTCTATATTTTGAGTGAGGCTTTTAGTAACCACAGAAACTTAAACAAACACTGGAAATCTAGGTACTTTATTTTTGCTTATGGACTTCTAGTGATCACACCAACAATAAAGCTAAATACGTTTATGATGTTAAAGTATAATGTTCAATACATATTTTCATACATCTTCCTAGCATGGTGACTTACAATTAATAAATACTAATTAAATGAAGCAACTGAAAATATACTATTAAAGATAGTGTGCTATGCAATATCTTCGAAATGTCTCAATATTAAATAATGAAAAAGGTCATCAGTTTCATATGTCCTAGTGACCGTTACATTGACCAGCAACCCCTTAGTGTAACAATAAATATAATGTAAAAGCTCTGTATATTAAGTATATTACTTGATTTAATTTCCCATATACATTCAGACTTTATGTGCTGCATGTGACAAGTTTTAAAACACTGACAGCTAACATCACTTGTCAGGAATTTTTATTTGTGAGCTTCTTAATTAGATGGCTAGAATTGTAGATAAGAGGAGATATGGTGTAAGTTGTTTAGTTATAATTAACTCTAATGAATAAGATTTGCGAGAAAAAATAATTAGTTTCTATACTCATTAGATACTACAGGTATTTGGTGTTGATGACTCTAGGCCAATCAGATGAAATATATTTATCAGTATAATGAATGAATCTCCTTTGTAATTGCAAATAATAGTTAACATTTATTAAATTCTGGGTATTTTTTAGCCCCAGTGCTCCTTAGCTTACAGGTGTTACTCATTTAAGACTTACAAAGTCCATAAGTTAGGTTCTATGATTACTTTAACTTTATTATTTTTTATTATTATTATACTTTAAATTTTAGGGTACATGTGCACAATGTGCAGGTTTGTTACATATGTATCCATGTGCCATGTTGCTGTGCTGCACCCATTAACTCGTCATTTACATTAGGTATATCTCCTAATGCTGTCCCTCCCCCCTCCCCCCACCCCACAACAGTCCCCGGAGTGTGATGTTTGCCTTCCTGTGTTCATGTGTTCTCATTGTTCAATTCCCACCTATGAGTGAGAACATGCAGCGTTTGGTTTTTTGTCCTTGCGATAGTTTACTGAGAATGATGGTTTCCAGTTTCATCCATGTCCCTACAAAAGACATGAACTTATCATTTTTTATGGCTGCATAGTATTCCATGGTGTATTATGTGCCACATTTTCTTAATCCAGTCTATCGTTGTTGGACATTTGGGTTGGTTCCAAGTCTTTGCTATTGTGAATAGTGCTGCAATAAACATACGTGTGCATGTGTCTCTATAGCAGGATGATTTATAGTCCTTTGGGATGGCTGGATCAAATGGTATTTCTAGTTCTAGATCCCTGAGGAATCGCCACACTGACTTCCACAATGGTTGAACTAGTTGACAGTCCCACCAACAGTGTAAAAGTGTTCCTAATTCTCCACATCCTCTCCAGCACTCGTTGTTTCCTGACTTTTTAATGATCGCCATTCTAACTGGTGTGAGATGGTATCTCATTGTGGTTTTGATTTGCATTTCTCTGATGGCCAGTGATGATGAGCATTTTTGCATGTGTTTTTTGGGTGCATAAATGTCTTCTTTTGAGAAGTGTCTGTTCATGTCCTTTGCCCACTTTTTGATGGGGTTGTTTGTTTTTTTCTTGTAAATTTGTTTGAGTTCATTGTAGATTCTGGATATTAGCCCTTTGTCAGATGAGTAGGTTGCGAAAATTTTCTCCCATTTTGTAGGTTGCCTGTTCACTCTGATGGTAGTTTCTTTTGCTGTGCAGAAGCTCTTTAGTTTAATTAGATCCCATTCGTCAATTTTGGCTTTTGTTGCCATTGCTTTTGGTGTTTTAGACATGAAGTCCTTGCCCATGCCTATGTCCTGAACAGTATTGCCTAGGTTTTCTTCTAGGGTTTTTATGGTTTTAGGTCTAACATGTAAGTCTTTAATCCATCTTGAATTAATTTTTGTATAAGGTGTAAGGAAGGGATCCAGTTTCAGCTTTCTACATATGGCTAGCCAGTTTTCCCAGCACCTTTTATTAAATAGGGAATCCTTTCCCCATTGCCTGTTTTTGTCAGGTTTGTCAAAGATCAGATAGTTGTAGATATGCGGCATTATTTCTGAGGGCTCTGTTCTGTTCCATTGATCTATATCTCTGTTTTGGTACCAGTACCATGCTGTTTTGGTTACTGTAGGCTTGTAATATAGTTTGAAGTCAGGTAGCGTGATGCCTCCAGCTTTGTTCTTTTGGCTTCGGATTGACTTGGCGATGCGGGCTCTTTTTTGGTTCCATATGAACTTTAAAGTAGTTTTTTCCAATTCTGTGAAGAAAGTCATTGGTAGCTTGATGGGGATGGCATTGAATCTATAAATTACCTTGGGCAGTATGGCCATTTTCACAATATTGATTCTTCCAACCCATGAGCATGGAATGTTCTTCCATTTGTTTCTATGCTCTTTTACTTCATTGAGCAGTGGTTTGTAGTTCTCCTTGAAGAGGTCCTTCATGTCCCTTGTAAGTTGGATTCCTAGGTATTTTATTCTCTTTGAAGCAATTGTGAATGGGAATTCACTCATGATTTGGCTCTCTGTTTGTTTGTGGTTGGTGTACAAGAAGAATGCTTGTGATTTTTGTACATTAATTTTGTATCCTGAGACTTTGCTGAAGTTGCTTATCAGCTTAAGGAGATTTTGGGCTGAGACAATGGGGTTTTCTAGATATACAATCATGTCATTTGCCAACAGGGACAATTTGACTTCCTCTTTTCCTAATTGAATACCCTTTATTTCCTTCTGCTGCCCTATTGCCCTGGCCAGAACTTCCAACACTATGTTGAATAGGAGTGGTGAGAGAGGGCATCCCTGTCTTGTGCCAATTTTCAAAGGGAATGTTTCCAGTTTTTACCCATTCAGTATGATACTGGCTGTGGGTTTGTCGTAGATAGCTCTTATTATTTTGAGATACGTCCCATCAATACTTAATTTATTGAGAGTTTTTAGCATGAAGCGTTGTTCAAGGCAAAGAGAGCTTTACTTATTTTCCTAAAGTTCAACTAGCAAGTGGTTGAATCTTGATTTGAATTTGGAAAGTTTGTTGCTATAATTTTCACCTCTCACCACGATACAGTCTGCATTATACTGAAATAAAAGGAAGATAAAAGAAGAACAAAACTAATTTGACGTACATCAATCAATGAAAATTTGAGGATTACATTACTTTCACATTTTTTAAACATAAATATGTTGCGAACAATTTGCAAAATTTGAAATTCTGTAGAAGCAGTAGTTCTGCTTTTTAAAAAAATAATATTCTCCATCACAAGTTTAGAAAGAAGAAAGCACAATATATTCTGTGAAGTATAAATGTAAGTATTGAAAAATTCACATGAACACAGACCAGAAAGCATGCATAGATAGGTTAACTACATAGAAACACTGACAAAATGATTTTGAAAGTTCGTATATTTTATTCCTAGGTTTCAATGAAAAATTAATGATGAAGAGAGCTATCAACTTTTATCCTGGATAGGGGTACTTACATCTTACTTATAATAATTTCTCTACATCTAAGTATTGTACTTTTCAATTATAAGCCTCATAGTAAAATTTTAATATTGTTTTGCAAGAAGGCTATTGTTTCTCTATTTTTAGATTTTTGGGGGAATTTACATACAGTTTTCCACAGTGGCGGTACTAATTTCCATTCTCACTAGCAGTGTATGAATACTCTTTTTTGAAACTTCAACACCATCTGTTATTTTGTCTTTTTGACGATATACAGTTTAACTGTGGTGAGATGATACTTCGTCGTGGTTTGGATTTGCATTCCCTTAATGATTAGTGAGGTTGAGCTTTATTGTATATATATTGGTGAGCCATTTTTATGTCTTCATTTGAGAAATAAATATTCAGATGTTTTGCCCATTTTTAATCAGGTTGTTAAGTTTCTTTTTGCTATTCAGTTATTAGGGTCCCTTATATATTCTGGTTGTTAATCTTTTGTCAGAAGGGTAGTTTGCAAATATTTTCTCCCATTCAATGGACAGACTCTTCACTCTGTTGATTGTTTCCTTTGCCATGAAGAAATGTTGTACTTTGACACAATTCTATTTGTCTATTTTTACTTTTGCTGCCTGTGTTTTTGAGGTCTTACCCAAAAATATCCTTACCCATACCAATTTCCTGGAGCATTTTCCCCTTGTTTTTGTCTAGTAATCTCATAGTTTCAAAGTTTCAAACTCACATGTAAGTCGTTAATCCATTTTTGGTTGATCTGTGTATAGTGAGAGATAATGATCTAGTTTCATTCTTCTGCTTATGGAATATTTAGCTTTCCTAGCACCATTTATTAAAGAAACTATCTTTTCCCCAATGTATGTTTTTGGTGCCTTTGTTGAAAATGAATTGGCTGTAAAAGTGTGGATTTTAGTCTGGGTTCTTTATTCTGTTCCATTGGTCTAAGTATCTGTTTATATGCTAGTACTATACTCTTTTGATTACTATATTTTTGTGGTTTATTTTGCATTCTAGTAATGCGATGCCTCCAATTTTTTTCTTTTTGCTCAGGATTGTTTGGTTATTTGGAGCTTTTTTGTGGTTCTATATACATTTTGTATTTCTGTTTCCGTAAGAATTTCATTGGTATCTTGACAGGGATTGCATTGAATCTGTAGATCCCCTTGGGAAGTATGGATATTTTAACAATAGTAATTATTCCAATCAAAGAGTATGACATATATTACCATTTTTAGTGAGTGCTCTTCGATCTCTTTCATCAGTGTTTTATAACTTTTAATATGGAGATCTTTCACTTCTTTGGTCACATTTATTCCTAAGTATTTTGTGATTCAGTGATCCCCATTGTAGGCTATATATCCAAAGAAAGGAAATCAGTATATTGATATATATATATATATATATATATATATATATATATATATACACACACATATATACACACACATATATAAATATATATATATAATTCCCAAGTTTCTATAGTATTATTCACAATAGCCAAGATATAGAATCAACCTGTGTCCATCAATGAATGTACAGATAAAGAAAGTGTGGTATGTATACGTAATGGAATGCCATTTAGCCATAGAAAAAATGAAATCTTATCATATGCAGCAACATAGATGAAACTGTAGGACATTATATTAAGTGAAATAGTCGAGGTATAGAATGACAGATATTACACGTACTCACTCATATGTTGGGGCCAGAAAAGTGGATCTCATGGAGACAGAGAGTAGAATGGTAGTTATCAGAGTCTGGGAAATGTAGAAGGGAAGAGGAAATGAAGAGAGGTGAGATAATGTGGACCAAAAAACAGTTATATAAGAATAAGTTCTAGTGTTCAATAAAACAGGCTGACTATACTCAGTGGCTCATGCCTAAAATCCCAGCAGTTTGGGAAGCCGAGATGGTGGCTCACTTGAGGTCAGGAGTTCGAGACCAGCCTGGCTAACATGGCGAAACCCTGTCTCTACTAAAAATACAAAAATTAGCCGGGCATGGTGGCACGTGCCTGTAGTCCCAGCTACTTGGAGGCTGAGGCACAAGAATTGCTTGTACCCAGGAGGCAGAGGTTGCAGTGAGCCAAGATTGCACCACTGCACTACAGCCTGAGAATATAGTAAGACTCATAAAAAAAAAGCCTGAATATACTTAACAATAGTTTATTATATATTTCGAAACACCTAGAAGAAAGATTTGGAACATTCCCAAAACAAAAAAAGCGATAAATATTTGAGGTTATAGATATCTCAGTTATCTTTTTAATGAGTACATATTGTTTGCATGTATCAAAATATCACATGAACCTCAGAAATATGTGAAATCATTATGGTGTAATAAAATTAAACAGTAATATATCAAACTACTATATAAAAGCACTGCTTATGGAATATTAAAGCATTGCTTTAAGTTCCATTGATAAATGAACGACTCCAAAATTTCTCAAATCAACAAACTCAACTCAATACTCATCTATAACAGAGCTTATATTATATCTTTACTTCTGTGATCAACAGACATCTTAAACTTCCGAGTATTCAGCTTGGCACCTAAGCTTTGTCTCAAATCTTCTTCTCCAAAAGTCCATCCTGTCTCAATTAATGGCCACCTCCTTCCCCAAGTAGCTCAAACCAAAAACTTTGTATTTGTCCTTAAATCTCTTCCTTCTCTGGCAATTCCAAATCCATTCCAGTAGCTAGTGTTGTTTGCTCAGTTCTCAAATACACCCAGCATCCATCTGCTTCTCAGCAAATACTCTGATATGACCCTGGGCCAGGCCACCATAATTGCCCCCTGAATTATTGGACTACTGTACTAACTTTATTGTTTGTTTTTATCTTTGCACATGCAAACACTATTTTCCACCCAGGAGCTAAAATAACACTCCTAAAATCAAAGTTAGATAGTGCCACTATATCATTATCTCAACTTAGCATAAAATGGTATGGTACCATTCTCAGCAAACTAACACAAGAACAGAAAACCAAACACTGCATGTTCTCACTCATAAGTGGGTGTTGAACAATGAGAACACATGGACACAGAGAGGAGAACATCACACACAGGGGCCTGTTGTCTAGGTGTGTGGCTAGGGGAGGGATAGCATTAGGATAAATACATAATGTAGGTGATGGGTTGATGGGTGCAGCAAACCACCATGGCACGTGCACACCCATGTAACAAAACCACACGTTCTGCACGTGTACCCCAGAACTTAAAGCATAATAATGAAAAAAATATATAACTTAAAAAAATGGTATGGCACCAACTGTTTCCCTGATCTCAGCTACTCTATTCTGCCCCCAACTCTGCTGTAATCACAGTGAGCCTGTCCCCTCCCCACACTATTCTATAAACATCTCAGATCTCCACATACATTTACCTCAATATGTCTGTGTCACTTGTTCATGTGGCCTGAAATTTTCTCCCTTTAAATAACACTGTATCACTTCTTAAAAATCTATTCACACTTAATTTTGTCAAAGTGACCTGGTTTCCCTGTCGACTAATATCCTGCTTAATTTTTCAGAACATGTCTTCTTCTGGTTCCTTGCAAAACTGACTCACACAAATCAGGTCTTCTCAGATACGTTTCCTCCAACCACAGTAGCTAAAGTAGCCTCTCATGATAACTATTATTTACTACGTTTTTACTTCATAGTTTCAATCACAGAAATAATATTATTTTTGTGTTTTCCTATCAGCTTATTTCTTGTCTGGTCTTTCCCAATAAGAAATAAACTTGAGAGAAAGACCTCCTCTCCCTCATCTATATATTTTATTCCTAGTAATGCTGAGTCAGATTATTATCTCAAATACTGTCTCTCAGGTTCTCCCTGCCCCCAGTTGCTACTGTTTCATCTCTAATTATGATAAATCCATCTACCTGCTCTCTTGATATTGAACTGCTATCATCTGAACTCTATTGTTTAGAGGTCCTACTTTCCCTATTGCTGTCAGTCTAGTTCTGTTATTGCATCTTCCTCCTTTAGCCCAGCCAGCAAAGGAAAATTTTTGAAGTTATTTATAATATTGGTAATCCTTTCACAAGAACATTCTTGCCTTTTTGCCCCTCTGTGGAACATAGTGATCTGGTGGATCTTCTAGTCTTACATAATGTATCCACTTTACCATGCTTACTTTCCCAAGCCTTTTGACCCTTACTCCACCATGCGTCATGGCAATTTCAGCATTTCTTCCGCGCCAAAATGTGCACTATCATTTTTCCGTACTTCCAAGAGACATCTTAGCGATGTGTTTTATCATCTTCTAGAGTACTCAGCAGGGGGCTCCATCCTGAATTCTGAGTGTGCTTTCAAATCAATAAATAGTTCCTTATTCACCATTATATTCTCTCCACTTGATGCAGTTCCATGAATACTCTCTTGCTTCTGCCAGTACATACTGGTTGGATTCTGTAGGTAATTTGAGATATAGTTAGTTTGTTCTTTTATCAGGTTGAGGATTTATACAAAGAGGTTATGTTGACACTTATAACCCTAGTCATTGACTTAGTAGATAGGAGAGAAGGTGAGAGACAACACTAGGTCAGAGTTTTCTTTCTTTATTCTATAGGTGAGGACCCTATATTTTTCTCAACAAATGCCCTGACCTAGCCATAGCAGACTTACCTTGGTGGAGACATTAACCTTCCTGGAGATCTGCTCTTTTTATAATTAGGTCAGGAGCGTATCACCCAGATTTCTCTTCCCTCCAGCTTCAGCAGATGAGAGCCTCTTTAAATCCTGCTAAGGAGGCCTCCTGGATTTCACATGTAGCTATTAGTAGCTGATAAATTATTCTCAGCCTTTTCATATGGTTTTTGCAAATACATCATTAAACTCAGCAATAACTTCTTAATCCTGTTATCCTTATAATTAATGTTTCCCTTTATATTTCTCCAATGTCTGATACATTGGACCTACTAGCAAATTTCTTTGCACTGGAATTCTAGCTTATCTTACCATTGCTAAAAAAAAAATTCATAATGGCAATACTACCTTGTGCCAGGTACCATCAACGTTTTCTCTATCACTTATAACGATGTTATTATTGCCATCAAGGTAGTAAGTAATCCAACTCCAAATTTACATCTTTCTCATCTTTTTACAGGATAAATTTGGAATAGATTTGGGCAGAGGCAGAAATTGGACAAGATGCAATTCCAAAAAAATGTCTATGCTGACCCTACAGTTAGCTTGGAAGCTGAGAAAGCCCTTTAAAATAGCTCCATTTTCAGTAAGGAGGATGGCATGCATACTCCCACATTAAATACTGAGTGTGGGCTTCCCAGGAAGAAGAAGTGGCATTTGGTGAAATGCCTTCCTTCTGAGACATCACTTTCCCAGGAGAGCTGATGGCTGAGGTGGTATTGCTATTAGCACTCCAGGTCATATGGAAATAAACTCTCAGTCTTAAAGCTAGATGTAGTGATGCATCAAATAATCCACCTCAGAGACAGTTAAAGAAGGTGTCTAGCAGGATACATATAGTACTGGCATAAGCAGAAAAAAAGGGTAAATATTATGTGTTCAGTTTCACTATCTTAGTTTCAGAGTTAGTTGTGTAGTATCTGTGTGTTTATGTGCCATGGGAAGTTAGGTCTGACTTAAGAACTTAACAGAGAACCTTGGCTGAAGATACAGATTTTAGATTTATAGAATGTATTAACTGATATTATGATTTAGGTAAATTCAGCTAGGAACAATTCACAGACAAATAGTACCCTAGTGAACATTAATATTTAAACATAAAGAAAGAAATGCTTGGGAATATAAATGTGAGGTGGCAGGATAATTACAGACAAAAAAAAACACACAAAACAAAACAAAACAAAATAAAAAACAGGATTTTCATTCTTGGGTCTTTAAATTCCAAAACTTTAACATTAAAATAAAAGTTAGTATTCACTTTGATATTTATGTAATAGCTCTTATGTGTTGCTTTACTGAATTTTTTGAAATTAGAGTAAATGAATGACAACTATTGCAATTTGAACTAAAAGTTTTCATGTGAGTACTTTGAAAAATCTCCTTAAATATTTATTTATTTTTTAAAATTTCTGTACTTCAAATTGATTCCCTAATCTATTGCTTTATAATAAAATTATGTCAAAAGATTCTTAGAAGCTATTACTAGAATTACACATATCTTTTTAAGCCTAAAAGGCTTCCAAATGATCCAATATACAGCTAATAAATGAAGGCAGCTGAATGGAATAAATGCATGTAAAACCTTTCACAGATTTTTGTTGGATTTTAGTTATTAGTTTAAGGATTTCTATGAATAACATGTTTATTTCTGCTTATCTAATTGCTTATAGGTATCACAGTAATATAAATTAAGAAAATATGGACTAATAAAATCATTAAAGCAATAATCCTAAAAGGCAAATAAAAGTGCAATTACTTTTATCATAAACTTGTATTACACAGATTACACCTGATTACATAGATAAATTCTGGCTAAAAATACTAACTTTTTATGTAAATTTTTTTACAGTGGCTAAAAAGGCAAGAAAACACAAATAGGCATTTCATCTACTTAATGTCTTAATTTGAAATCCAGTGAACAAACTATTCAAATTATTAAACTGTGAATGACTATGAGGGAAATTACTATCTTAATTTCATTTATCTTTTGTGATTTGAGGTAGTATTTGTCAAATTCCATGTAGTCACACCTTCCTTTTCTAATTAAACTTTGCTAGTCACAGCCATAGAAAAGCCAGTATTATGTTGTGCCCTAACCCCATCTCCACTCGTATATAAAGCTAATTAAACCAAGGTGTACCTTACTACAGACTCTCAAATCAGTGACAAATTAGATTCATTATCTTTTGATAATTTGAACTAAAGGATCCAACACCTAGGTACACTTGAATTGAAAGGTATTTTAAAGTTAGGTTTAAAGCAGAATTAATTGGTAATACGTGAGCAAGTTCAACACTTTAGAGGGATTGGTGACAGTGGGAAATAAGATGACAGACTATTTGTTGAAATAAAATGCTCTTGCTTCTAATATTTTAGTGTTTAGTAATTAGTTCTTTATGTCCTGACTCCTTTTTTTTTTCCACTCCTTGCTTGGATTTTATATAAACAAGTATTTATTCACAAAAATGCCCCCCCAACCCGTACTCAAAACAATTTTCATGGCCTCTGTTCTTTGCAATACTCATGCTTTTCTTAGAGGCATTGCTAACGCCCTTAAGATGAGCTGAAATATAAACAAGACTTGTGCTCATCTTATAAAAAGCAGTTGAGGGAAGAGTGCAATAATTTCATACAAGACTTTACTAGAAGACCATATATAAGCAAAATGGGTAATCACATATATTAATGGAGCAGAGGGAAAGAGAGGTAAAAATCAATAAAATTATATAAAACCATCATGGTGAACTATCAATTAAACTGCGACTTTGATGAATGATTGTATAAGAGAGATGAGAAAGTGCTAGAGGTGAAGAATGAATGCAAGCAGAGAAGCCAGTGACAATCAGGAATAGTGAATATTTCAAGGAATAGTGAATATTTAATCTTGCTTAGAATATAAAGCATCACTGAAAAGCTTTTAAGGAAGACTGATATGAGAGTGCAGAGGAATTGAGATGCTAGTGTCAGAAAGATGAAACTTATGCAATAAAAAAAGGGAACCCTGGCATGTATTAGTTTCTCATTGCTGCTGTAATGAATTGTGACAAACGGCCGGGTGCGGTGGCTCACGCCTGTAATCCCAGCACTTTGGGAGGCCGAGGTGGACAGATCACGAGGTCAGGAGATCGAGACCATCCTGGCTAACACGGTGAAACCCCATCTCTACTAAAAAAATACAAAAAAATTAGCCCGGCATGGTGGTGGGCACCTGTAGTCCCAGCTACCCTGGGAGGCTGAGGCAGGAGAATGGCATGAACCCAGGAGGCGGAGCTTACAGTGAGCCGAGATAGCACCACTGCACTCCAGCCTGGGCGAGAGTGAGACTCCATCTCAAAAAAAATATATAAAATAAATATAAATAAATTGCGACAAACTTAGTCACCTAAAACATAGAATAATCATCTTACAGTTCTCAAGATCATAGGGCAAAATCTAGTTTACTGAACTAAAATCAAGATGTCTTTAGGCCTATATTTATTTTGGAGTTTCCAAGGGAGAATCCTGCCATTTTCCAGCTTCAAGAAGCCACCTGCATTCTTTGGCTAGTGGCCCCTTTCTCCATCTTCAAAGTCTTCAATGTAGAGTCTTCTTTCCTTTCTGGCATCTGCATTAGTGCTACATAATATTTCTTTGACTATCATCATCCACCTCCCTTGTGACCCTTGTGATTATATTGGGCCCATCCATACAAATCAAGATAATCTCCTCAGTTCAAAATCCTGAACTAGAACACATGTGCAAAGTATCTTTTGTCACATAAGGTGACATATTCACAGGTTATGGGTATTAGGACATGGATTTCTTTGGGAGGCCATTATTCAGCCTCCAACACATGATATCATGCTCATCTCTGGAGATAGTATAAAGCATTTTAGATAGGATAATGTAGAAATTAAGAATGTGTACCATACTCTGGTATAAGAGAGATCTAAAGTGGAGTCCTAGTTCTGCCAATGTCTAGTTTGGTGACCTCAGGTATGTTACATAATCTCTTGGAATCTTAGTTGCTTTAAATAGATCATTGGAGTAACTTCTTTCTTTCTGGAATATTACAAGGTGTATTAATCTGTTTTTGCATTGCTATAAGAAATACCTGAGACTGGGTAATTTATAAAGAAAGGAAGTTTAATTGGCTCACAATATCACAGGCTGTACAGGGAGCATAATTCTGGCATGCACTCAGCTTCTGGGGAGGCCTCAGGAAACTTAAAGTCAGGACAGAAAACTAAGAGGAAGCTGGCACGTCTTACATGGCCAGAGCAAGAGGAAGAAGAGATAAAAGGGGCATGTGCCACACACTTCTGAACAATCAGATCTCCAGTGAACTCTATCATGAGAACAACACCAAAAGGGGAAATTCCCCACCATGATCCAATCACCTCCAAACAGGCCCTACCTCCAACACTGGGGATTGCAATTCAACATGCAATTTGGGCAGAGATGCAGGTCCAAGCCATATTACAAGGTATTTGTTTGTATATGATATACAGGTTACATATGCATACCACAGATAATAGATCAAAAGCCTAGTATACGGCACATACCAGGCACATTTGGTATTCAATAAATAATGGTTAATATGCAGGAGAGAAGGGTTATGGTAATAAAGAAATATTCCTGCTCATAAAGCTCTTTAGGTACCCATATTGGAGGTTTTAAAAAAATATATTAATAAAAAGCCCTTAGGCCTACTGTGAAAGGAAACAGAACATGCTCAAGTTTCTTGAGGCATTTTATAACTTAGGAAACTCCTGAATTTTAAGTTAGTTTAAGTCTTATTTCTAAATTCATAAATCACACTCCCTCTTTTCTGGACAAAATGGCACAGTGGATGCAGGCTTTAAACCACTCCTCTTAACTCCAGGTAAAGGTAGCTAACATTAAATGTTATAAAATGAAGTTAATTACAACACAGAAATTCTACTTCCAGGTATTGATCCAAGAGAAATAAAAATACGTGTCCACACTAAGATACGCATGTCAATATTCATAGTAGCTTTATTTATAGTATTTTAAAAAGCAGAAACAACCTAATCATCCATCAATTAGTAAATTAATAGGCTAAATTTGTTATAACCATAAGGAATACTATTTGCCAATAAAAAGAAACAAGGCTAATACTATTCTAGAAGAGATAAATAAGGATGGAGGCTTTCCAAAACAAATATTAAGATGAGATATATGTAGAGTTACTAAGAACAGATGGTACTGGACAGGGATGCTGTATGAATGCCTTGCTCAATCAAACAGAACAGTCAGCATTTATGCACACACATATGGAATCTTGAGATGTAATAGTGGAGACAAAATCAGTTGGGAAGAGATGAAATAAATAATAAATAGTTTGCAGAATCTAAGCTTCTCATATGGAAAATAGAACAATATCACTATAGTATACCATATTCAAACATTATAACCTTAATGAGTTAAATATCTTGTATTAGTCCATTCTCATTCTGCTCATACAGACATACAGAGAGTGGATAATTTATAAAAAGAAGCAGTTTAATGAACTCACAATTCCACATGGCTGGAGGCCTCACAATCATGGTGGAAGGCAAAGGAAGAGCAAAGACACGTCTTACATGGCAGCAGGCAAGGGAGCTTGTTCAAGGGAACTTCCATTTATAAAACCATTAGATATTGTGAGACATATTCACTACCAAGAAGGCAGTATGGGGAAATCCACCCCCATGATTCAGTTATCTCCATCTTTCCCCACCCTTGACACATCGAGATTATTACAATTCAAGGTGAGATTTGGGTGGGGACACAGCCAAAACATATCATTTCTCTATAGGAAAATAACACAACTTAAAGCAATCAAATTTAGAATATAAAAATATACTAAAATATCTTTTCCAACTCAGAGTCAAGAAAGTTTTCTTACAAAGCATGAAATGAAGAAATCATAAAGGAAAAGAAGTATAAATATACTCAGAATAAAAACACTCAATATAACATATATTGATTTAGATCTCATATACTTGCCCCTTGTGTTAAATAAGTGCACTGTAAGATTACCTCAAGTAAGTGAGGTGAAGGCCATTGTAAGATTTGATTTCTTTTTACAGAGAATTGAGACAAATATGATGAAAACATTTATTAATTCTCTACAGTGGATTACATATGTATCTTTTATGATCATTTGTTTTTTATATTCCTTCAAAACAATAAAACAACACACAAAAATAGTAAATCTTGTGCAAACAGCTGTCTATGCTGTACTATTATTTTTATATTTTAATTAAATTTTCTTTGGTTCCCGTTACAAAAAGATGAAAAAAGTTATTATTACATATGACTTACATATATGCCTTAGATATAATAGCTGACAACACCTAAATTTGACATCACATATACGTTTAGTTAACAGTAGTATAAAAATGTTTAATATATTCAAATCATAAATAATACAAATTGAATTTATTCTTATCTTAAAATATTTTCTAAATTAATATTAATTGCTTAAACATAAACAATTATAAAATAATACCTGCTCAGTATATCCAAATATTCTCAACTTTCACTCAGGAAATAAGTCAACTTGTTAGCTATATTTAATAGTGTATTTTTAAAAATTGTATTATTCATAGCACATTTAATAATATGCCCTCCAAATGTTAGCTTATCATTTCCAAAGATACATAATATTTTAATAGAAAGTTTTATGCTCTACTCTATTGAATTATAAGAGTTTTTTTTCTATTTTAAAGACTATATCAATCACTTGTTACATGTGAGCCTTTTTTTAAATAATATATCAATGTTTGAAGCAAATAAATATATATCTGTGATTACGTGAACATGTACATTTTATCTAAAAACATAGTATATTAAATAGTTTGTGTTTTTAAATTTTCTACCGTTTTGAACACTGTCTTCTACAAACATTTCATATATGTTACTAAAAGATTCCCTCATAATTTAATCAACTCAGATGCACATATCTTATGTACAGCATTGACTTTTTTAGACAATTTGGAAATTTGTAAGAATGGCTCCAAACATATTTATTTGATACACTATTACCTTTTTTATGTTTGTGATTTTTTCATTTACATTAATATTTACATTTGAAACCTTCACTGTGATTTCATAAAAGTAGACTGTTAAAGTGTGCAGATACCAGAAATTCTCAGCTACAGTTTGAATGAATTGGTATTTGTCTATACATCCTAATTATTTCTCACTCATATATGTTCATTCATCTCGTGGCACAGCTTTGCAGATACTCTCTAAATAATATCAACACTGTTTATGAAGGCAAAAAACCCTTGACTGATAGATACCCTTTTACAGCCTCTACTGATGTGAATTGTTCGCATAGATCCTTTATTCCAGTTTTTCCTCAGTAATTCACAATTTTTCTTACCTTATATCATCCTAGATGCACAAATTCTGTAGAATTCCCCTCGCTGAACTCATGCCTTTTAAGAAGACCTCACATGGATTTTCACACTATATCTTTATTGTACTGAACTTCCTGGCTATAATCGACAGTACTGAACCCAGTTATTTTGGCCTACAGATAATGGCCAGAGAAAGTTTCACCTTCTTGTCTTTTCAGTCCAGGATTACAGCCAGCCAGCACTTCTGGTTCTCTCAATTGTTGGTTCTCCACAATTATTCTGGCCACACCATAGTGAGAAAAAAACTTTTATTGAATAATGAGTGAATTATTGTGTACCTTCATATGTAGGTCAGAAAAGACGACGCTTAGCAAGAGTATTTGTCTGAGAGTAAATTATCTGTTGTTAAATTATCTTTTCTTATTTTCCTTTCCAAAATGAATAGTTTATCATTCAACGATGTGAAGATGGCAAAATGACCACGAGAAAAATGTAAAGGCATTGCCATTGTGGATACTTGTTGCTTAAAAGGATAGCACGATACTTTGTACCACGTTGAACATTTCCTTACTCTTAAAAGTATGCATTACACACAATTTTTATTCATGCCTTACTAGGTACAAAAGGTAGGTTCTCTACTAGCAAATACATTGTTTAATATAAATATGAAGTATATATTTCACAAATAATAGAAAATCTTTTCTATTTTCTAAATAAAGTTTGAAGTTTTCAAACATGGAGTGTAAAATAAGTAGTGCCTGTATTTGTTCAATTTTAATGAGTTTGTTGTGATACTTTCTATTCCGATAATGAATCTGTTTTTTTGTTTTTTAAGTTTCTTTTTTAATATATTTTTTATTATACTTTAAGTTCTAGGGTACATGTGCACAACATGCAGGTTTGTTACATGTGCCATGTTGGTGTGCTGCACCCATTAACTCGTCATTTACCTTAGGTATATTTCCTAAAGCTATCCCTGCTCCCTCCCCGAACTCCACAACAGGCCCTGGTGTGTGATGTTCCCCTTCCTGTGTCCAAGCGTTCTCATTGAATCTATTTTTATAAAGTGCTAGTGTATTGTGATATGGCACTGATAATTAAGGCACACTAATACACATATGTAACCACTTTTCTCTGTTTATCGGAATTATTAGGTCTACTAACACCTTAAGTTGTTTTTTATTCTTTTCCTTTTTTATTTGTCATATCAACCTTTGCATTTAATATTTTCACTTAGTTTCATAAAAATAAAAAATATTGTCAAAAGCCTGTCATAACAACACATGTAATTTCACTGCTCAGATTTTGTGATGTTTTTTGCATTGAAGAAAATAATTACACACTGTAACTTTATCTTCTTATTTTCTGGGGAATATTGCCAATATTATTTCAGATTTGTGAAGGTATAGAGATAGACTAGTTACCGTTATAATTATTTGCTTAATTAATAAAACGTCATTGAGAATATAACCATTGGCAGCACCTAGGTTTAGACGGCCCCACCGTTACTATTGTTTGCCTCTGAGCCTGTCCATATCCAAACAAGCTTTCATGGTGAGGGGCCTGAAGGGGTCTTAGGTCAACAGTTTTTTTCTATTACGGCTGCCTCTTCAGTGTAACAACCTCTTATAACTGAAGAGTATGGAAGCAGTTGGTTAATTCAGAAGGACTCAAAATGTTGAGGCTGTCAGTCAATTTAGACAGTGTAATTGAGGCAGTGGCAGTTCTTTTGAGAAGAGCTGCATTCCCTGTCGTGTGTGCTGACAACATGTCTAGATGTCTTCTGAGTTTGTTTCTTCCTTTAAAAACTTTGTTTAGAGTAAGAGATCAGGCAACATTCATGAATATCCTGAGTTTTATCAAGCTTTTCTCATAGAGATGGATTTAAGAAGCTTGAGCTCAATTATCAAGGTATTGAAAGCAATCATTTCAAATAATTCACAGGATTTTTCTCCTACAAAATCTGTGTCCTTACCACTAATTGTCTATCCACTAAATAAATGGTATGTATTTTAAAGTTTGCCATTGCAGAACCTTACTTTTAGACCTAAATTCTGTAATGTTTGGTATACGTTAAGCAAAAATTAGTTACATAGCCACACTTACCTGCAAGAAAGAATAATAAATGTAGTGTTTATTTTAGAAAGCAACACCTATGTAATATTTATATGTATACATATGTACATTCATATATTTATATAAATGGAAGCATATACATATATTTATATACATATAATTAGTAACAAATGATATGCATTATAGAGCAAATTATATTTTTGTCAAGATAATAACTGATAGTCAACAATGAAAATGCATGTTTATGTTATTACATTAAGTAACTATGAGGTTTGCACAGTTTATTACATTTATTTTGGCTTCAGGTCACTTTGGAAATTCTAAACATCAAAAGGTTAAATATATGTGAAAAAGTAAAGAAAAGGAAAGGCAGAAAGAGATGGATAGATAGTTTTAGTGAAACACACAAAGCATTCATATTATATTTTTAAAAAATTTTCTTTTAAGTTCAGAGGTTCACGTGCTGGTTTGCTATAAAGTTAAAACCATGTCATGGGGGTTAGTTGTACTGATTATTTCATCATCCAGATATTAAGCCCAGTAACCATTAATTATTTTTCCTGATCCTCTCCCTCCTTCCACCCTCCACCCTCAGGTAGACCCCAGTGTCTGTTGTTCCCCTCTCTGTGTCCATGTGTTCTCATCATTTAACTCTCACATGTAAGTGAGGACATATAGTATTTAGTTTTATCTTTCTGTGTTAGTTTGCTAAAGACAATGGAATCCAGCTACACCCATGTTCCCGTGAAGGACACGATCTCATTCATTTTTATGGCTGGATAGTAGTCCATGGTATATATGTACCACACCTTCTTTATCCAGTCTACTATTGATGGGCATTTAGGTTGATTTCATGTCTTTGCTATTGTGAATAGTGCTACAGTGAACATATGTGTGCATATGTCTTTAAGAAAGAATGTTTTATAGTCCTTTGGATATTTAACCAGAAATGAGATTGCCGGCTGTCCAGCAATGATATTTTTGTCTTTAAGTCTTTCAGGAATTGCCACACTGCTTTCCACAATGGTTGAACTAATTTGCACTCCAACCAACAGTGTATAAGCTTTCCTTTTTCTCCACATCCTTGCCAGCATGTTTGACTTTTTAATAATAGCCATTCTGATTGGTGTGAGATTTGGTATCTCATTGTGGTTTTGATTTGCATTTCTCTAATGATCACTGATGTTGAGCTTTTTGTCATATGCTTGTTGGTTGCATGTATGTCTTCTTTTGAAAAGGGTCTGTTTATGTCCTTTGCCCACTTTTTAATGGGTTTTTGTTTTTTCTTGTAAATTTGTTTAAGCTCCTTATAGATGCTAGATATTAGACCTTTGTCAGATGCATAATTTGCAAAAATTTTCTCCCATTCTCCAGGTTGTCTGTTTACTCGGTTGATGGCTTCTTTTACTGTGCAGAAGCACTTTCCATTTGTCAATTTTTGATTTTGTTGCAATTGCATTGAGCAACTTTGTCATAAAATCTTCACTTGTTTCTATGTCTAGGATGGCATTGCCTAGGTTTTCTTCCAGGGCTTTTATAGTTTTGGTTTTACATTTAGGTCTTTAATCCATCTTGAGTTGATTTTTGTATATAGTGTGTGGAAAGGGTCCAGTTTCAACCTTCTGCATATGGCTAGCCAGTTATCCCAGCACCATTTATTGAATAGGGAGTCTTTTCCCCGTTGCTTTCTTTGCCAGCTTTGTCAAAGATCAGATGGTTGTAGGTGGTTGGCCTTATTTCTGGGATCTATTCCATTTCATTAGTTTTTGTGTCTGTGTTTTGTACCAGTACCAGGCTATTTTGGTTACTGTGTCCCTGTGGTATACTTTGAATTCAGGTAACGTGATGCCTCCAGCTTTGTTCTTTTTGCTTAGTGTTACCTTAGCTATTTGGGCTCTTTTGTGGTTCCATATCAATTATAAAGTAGTTTTTTTCTAGTTTCATGAAGAATGTCATTGGTAGTTTGATAGGAATAGCATTGAACCTATAAAGTGCTTTGAGCATCATGGCCATTTTAATGATGTTAATTCATCCTATCTATGAGCATGGAATGTTTTTCCATTTATTTGTGTCATCTCTGATTTATGTGAGGAGTGCTTTGTAGTTCTCCTTGTAGAGATCTGTCACCTCCCTGGTTAGCTGTATTCCTCCATATTTTATTACTTTTGTGGCAACTGAGAATCGGATCGTGATTCTGATTTGGCTCTTGGCTTGACTGTTGCTGGCACATACAAATGCTATGGATTTTTGGACATTGATGTTGTATCCTGAGACTTTGCTGAAGTTGTTTATCAGCTTAAGGATCTTTTGGGCAGAGACTATAAGGTTTTCTAGATATAGAATCATGTCATCTACAACAGGGTTAGTTGAACTTCCCCTCTTCCTGTCTCAGACCACAGTGAAATAAAAATAACATTTGAAACTAAGAAAATAGCTCAAAATAGCTCATACAGTTACATGGAAGTTGAATAACCTGCACCTGAATGACTTTTGGGTAAATAAGGAAATTAAGGCAGAAATCAAGGAGCCCTCTGAAGCTAATAAGAACAAAGATACAATATACCAGAATTTCTGGGACACTGCTAAGGCAGTGTTAAGAGTGAAATTTGCAACACTAAATACGCACATCAAAAAGTTAGAAAGGTATCAATTTAACAACTTCATATCACAAGTATAATAACTAGAGGACGAAGAGCAAATCAACACCAAAGCTAGCATAAGACAAAAAATAACCAAAATCAAACATGAACTGGAGGGGATTGAGATACACACACACACGCACAAAAGCATTCAAAAGAGCAATGAATCCAGGAGTTGATTTTCTGAACAAAAGTAATAAAATAGACCACTAGCTAGCCTAATAAAGAACAAAAGAGAGAAGATCCAAATAAAAACAATTACAAACAACTAAGGGGATATTACCACTGACCCCACAGAAATACAAACAGCCACCAGAGAATATTATGAAAACCTCAATACACAGACTAGAAAATCTAGAAGAAATGGATAAATTACTGGAGACATACATCCTTCTATGACTGAACCAGGAATAAATTGAATCCCTAAATAGACCTAGAATGAGCTCTAAACCTGAATCCATAATAAATAGCCTACCAGCCAAAAAAAGCCAAGGACCAAACAGACTCACAGCCAAATTCTACCAGATGTACAAAGAAGAACTGGTACCATTCCTACTGAAACTATTCCAAAACATTGAGGAGTGACTCCTCCCTAACACATTCCATAAGGCCAGCATCATCCTGATACCAAAACCTGGCAGAGACACAACAAAATACAGAAACTTTATGCCAGTATACTTGATGAACATAAATGCAAAAATCCTGAACAAAATATGGGCAATTCAAATCCAGCAGTACTTCTTTTTTTTTTTTTTTTTTTGAGACAGAGTCTCGCTCTTTCACTCAGGCTGGAGTGCAGTGGCGCTATCTCGGCTCACTGCAAGCTCCGCCTCCCAGGTTCACACCATTCTCCTGCCTCAGCCTCTCCGAGTAGCTGGGACTACAGGCGCCCGCCACTATATCCGGCTAATTTTTTTTTTTTTTTTTTGTATTTTTAGTAGAGACGGGGTTTCACCATGGTCTCGATCTCCTGACCTCGTGATCTGCCCGCCTCGGCCTCCCAAGGTACTGGGATTACAAGCGTGAGCCACCGCGCCCGGCCCAGCAGTACTTCTAAAAGCTTATCCATCATGACCAAATAGGCTTTATCCCTGGGATGCAAGGTTGGTTCAACATACATAAATCAATAAATGTGATTCATCACATAAACAGAACTAAAGACAAAAACCACATGGTTATCTCAACAGATGCAGAAAAGGCTTTCGACAGAATTCAACACCCTTCATGTTAAAAATTCTCAATTAATTAGATATTGAATGAACATACCTCAAAATAAGAAGTGCCATCTATGACAAAACCACAGCCAACATTATATTGAATAGGCAAAAGCTGGAAGTATTTCCCTTGAAAACTGGTACAAGACAAGGACTTCTTGTCTCACCACTCCTCTTCGAAACAGTATTGGAAGTCCTGGACAGGGCAATCAGGCAGGAGAAACAAATAAAGGGCATCCAAATACTTTTAATTTTCTTAAGTCAGTTGTAAATTCTGCTTTACATTCTCCTTTTTAATAGGTTGAGAAGTTTTACTTATGAGCAGAATTTACTTTTTAAAATAAACTTCATGTTTTAATATAGTTTTTTAGCAAAATTGTGCAGAAGAGATTTTCTGTATACTCACTACCTCCACACATGTATATACTCCCCAACTATCAACATCTTCCAGAGAAGTACATGTATTAAATTTGATGAACCTGCATTCACACATCATTATCACTCAGAGGTCACAGTAAATATTAGAGTACACTCTTGGTGTTGACTATTCTGTAAAGTTAGATAAACATATAAGTTTGTGTACCCACTATTGCAGTATCATACAGAGCAGTTGCACTGCTCAAAATATCTTCTGTTCTCTGCCTGTTTATCCCTGTCTTTAAACCCTGGCAAACACTGATCTTTGCACTCTCTCTTCAGTTTTACTTTTTCAAAATATCATGTAGTTGAATCATACAATATGTAGCCTTTTCTGATTGGCTTCTTTCACCTAGTAATATGTATTTATGTTTTCTCCATGTCTTTTCATGTCTTGATAGCTCACTTCTTTTTAATATTTCATTGTCTCCATGTACCACATTATATTTATCCATTCACACACTGAAGGACATCTTGGTTGCTTCAATGACTGACATTTATGAATAAGGCTGCAGTAACTATATATGTGCAGGGTTTTGTGTGAACATAAGATTTTAACTTCATTGGATAAATATCAAGTAGTGTAATTTGGATTTTATAGTAAGAGTGTGTTTAGTTTTGTAAAATGTTGCCTGTCCTCCGGAGTGGCTGCACCGTTTAGCATTTCCGTCTGCAATGAATGAGAGTTATTGTTGCTTCACATCCTTGCCATCACTGGGTTTTGTCGATGATCCGATTTTTGGCAATTTTATTAGGAGTGTAGTAGTATTTTTTTGTCATTTTAACTTGTGTTTTTCTGATGATATATAATTTGGAACATCTTTTCATGTGCTTACTTGCTATCTGCGATGGTTAATTTTAGGTGTCAACTTTACTGGGTTAAGAAAGCTGATAAAGCCCACCAGGCGCGGTGACTCATGCCTGTAATCCCAGCAATTTGGGAGGCCATGGCGGGTGGATCACGAGGTCAGGAGATCGAGACCATCCTGGCTAACACGGTGAAAACCCGTCTCTACTAAAAATACAAAAAAAATTAGCCAGGCCTGGTGGCCGGTACCTGTAGTCCCAGCTACTTGGGAGGCTGAGGCAGGAGAATGGCGTGAACCTGGGAGGCGGAGTTTGCAGTGAGCCGAGATCGCGCCACTGCACTCCAGCCTGAGTGACAGAGCGAGACTCCATCTCAAAAATAAATAAATAAATTAATTAATTAAAAAAAAGATCGCTGATAAAGCCTTATTTCTGAATATGTCTGTGAGGGTCTTTCTGGAAGAGGGCAGCATTTGATTCAGTGGGCGGAGTAAGAAAGATCTCTCCCCAATGTAGGTGGACCCTATCCAATCCATTGAGGGTCTACATAAAACAAAAAAGGCAGAGGAAAGGTGATTTCTCTCTCTTCTGGAGCTAGAATACACAAGTTCTCCTGCCTTTGGACATCAAAACTGTAGGTTTTGGGGCTTTCAGACACCAGGACCTGCATCAGTGGCCCTCCAGTTTCTCAGGCCTTTGTTTACTACTTGCTGATGGTACGAGATATTGGGACTTCTCAGCCTCCATAATTATATAAGCCCATTCCTTATAGTAAATCAAACTCCTTTGCTCCTTCTCCCTCCTAATACTAGTACATGTATATTGAGTTAAACCTGTACATGTCTGTAAGAATAAACTTTAGAAGTGCCTAAAAATAAATTAATCAGTACAATCCTCAAAAATCTCCCTGGTAGAAGCCCCTGGATGCATTGGACAATGGGGATGTTTTTCATTAAAAAAATAAAAGAACAATTGCTTAAATACAGTGAATATTACATTACATTTATTTTAATTAGTTTAAAAATTTATTTTATTAAGATAAACAGGTATTTCTAAATGACGTTTTATTTTGTCTGTGAGGTGCATCTCTTTGAATATGATTGGTAATTTGACCTTTCATGTAGTATAACACTTGGAAAAATGTGTGCATTATTTTATACTTTCAATAGAAGTTAGAAAAACTCATTCAAATATCAGTTTTCCTTTTTGTAATTTTCAACTTTTATTTTAGATATAAGGGATACATTTGCAGGTTTGTTTCATGGGTATGCCTCTCCCAGGTAGTGAGCATAGTACCCAATAGGCAGTTTTTCAATCAGCTCCCCTCCCTTTCCCTGCTCTGGTAGTCCAGGCTATCTATTGTTCCCATGTTTATGTTCATGTATACCCAGTGATTAGCTAAGTGAGAACATGTTCTATTTGATTTTCTGTTTTTACAGTAATTCGCTCAGGATTATGGCCTCCAGCTCTATCCATGTTAATGCAAAGGACATGATTTCCAAATATGCACTTTGGTGAACTTGATTAATGAAACTTTTGGAATTGAGTTGTTAGCTCACAACAGATTTTCTATTTCTTCATTCTATTGTTGCTTTTGAAAATTCCAAACGTGTACTTTTTTTTTTTATTATTATACTTTAAGTTTTAGGGTACATGTGCACAACGTGCAGGTTTGTTACCTATGTATACATGTGCCATGTTGGTGTGCTGTACCCATTAACTCATCATTTAACATTAGGTATGTCTCCTAATGCTATCCCTCCCCCGCTCCCCCCACCCCACAGCAGGCCCTGGTGTGTGAAGTTACCCTTCCTGTGTCCAAGTGTTCTCATTGTTCAATTCCCACCTATGAGTGAGAACATGTGGTGTTTGGTTTTTTGTCCCTGTGATAGTTTGCTGAGAATGATGGTTTCCAGCTTCATGCATGTCCCTACAAAGGACATGAACTCATCTTTTTTTATGGCAGCATAGTATTCCATGGTGTATATGTGCCACATTTTCTTAATCCAGTCTATCATTGATGGACATTTGTGTTGGTTCCAAGTCTTTGCTATTGTGAATAGTGCCGCAATAAACATATGTGTGCATGTGTCTTTGTAGCAGCATGTTTTATAATCCTTTGGGTATATACCCAGTAATGGGATGGCTGGGTCAAATTTTTGTGATAAAATTTTTGGCAGATTTGTTTACTTAACAATCTGGGTTCCTCTTTCTTTAAAAAAATCATAGTCATCAGGATAGATCAACAAAGATTCCAAAAATCCAAACCTCTCTGTCGGATGCGGTGGCTCACACCTATAAGACCAGCTCTTTTGGAGGCCAAGGTGGGCGGATCATGAGGTCAGGAGATCGAGACCATCCTGGCTAACACAGTGAAACCCCATCTCTACTAAAAATACAAAAAAAAAAAAAAAATTAGCCGGGCATGGTGGCGGGTGCCTGTAGTCCCAGCTACCCTGGAGGCTGAGGCAGAAGAATGGCGTGAAACCGGGAGGCAGACCTTGCAGTGAGCCTAGATTGTGCCACTGCACTCCAGCCTGGGCGACAGAGCGAGATTCCGTCTCAAAAAAAGCCAAACTTCTCTAGATTATTTTCTATTGTTACATGCTTATTCAATGAAATTTACAAAAAAAGCACAAACGTAACATTGAAAATAATGTCTCAGGACTTTGCTTTTAGAACATTTATTTAAAATATGTGTGCTCTCTTTTTTTTTTTTTTTTTTTTTGAGACGGAGTCTCGCTCTGTCCCAGGCTGGAGTGCAGTGGTGCGATCTTGGCTCACTGCAAGCTCCGCCTCTCGGGTTCACGCCATTCTCCTGCCTCAGCCTCCTGAGTAGCTGGGACTACAGGCGCCCGCCACCACGCCCGGCTAATTTTTTGAATTTATTTTCAGTAGAGACGGGGTTTCACCATGTTAGACAGGATGGTCTCCATCTCCTGACCTCGTGATCTGCCCGCCTCGGCCTCCCAAAGTGCTGGGATTACAGGCGTGAGCCACCGCGCCTGGCAATATGTGTGCTCTCTTGAGAATTTGTGGTTAAGTCCAACAGAAACTGTGAGGAGAAAACTCAGTGTCTAAATAGATCTTTGCTTAGTTGCAAAGCATTTTAGTTTCTTACCTGACATAATTTTACTCGTGCTTGTGTCCACTGTTTTAAAAACTAATTGCATTTGCCAAACTATTGCACACTTTTCCTTTTCTCTATAATTTATTAATAATGCATTTTGTGTTTATTACCATATATTTTCTAATTAATTTGTACAATGAGGTTATTAATCTTTTCAAAGCAAAGTCACAGGATGCAAAAATTTGAGAAAAACATACAAAATATAATTTCTTGTTTTAAATAAAAGTTGAGGAGATAAAATATTTCTATGAGTACAATTCAATTAAAACAACTGTAGAGCGTCAGTGTTGGCTTAATCCTAGATTCTTATTTTTGATCTAGGATAACCACGAAGAAAAAAAAAAACAAATTTCTATATAGCTCACTCTGTTGCTTTTCACTGTAGTCTTCCCTGCTGGCATTGTCTAAAAATTGCAATATATTCTCAACAGTTCTTTCACTTTTCCTGACTATTTTTTTTATACATTGTTACTATCTCACATATTATATATTTTACTTCTTCATCTGATTTTATTTTCTGTTTTATGCTGTTTTAAACCAGAGCCTAAGCTCCATGTAGCAGGAATTTTATTGTTATTATTATTATTTCCAGAATATCTTGGTAACCGATTTAATGTGTAGTCTTTAAAAATTAAATTAAAATCTTTTGCAAAAAGCTGAGGTGGGATAAACACATGAATAGGTCAAACAAAGCAACAGGACTGTACACACTAATAAATAAACAAATTAATTAAATAATATAAATGGAGTTTAAAGACAAAAGCCCAAATTTATTTCAATGATTATCTCAAATGGATATCACATTATCTATTGAAATGTTTATTGCCAAGAGTCACTCATAAGCTTTAGAAAAATTGAGTATATTATTGTTATTATTATCATTTTTTGAGACTGAAGTTTGCTCTTGTTGCCCAGGCTAGAGTGCAATGGCATGATCTCGGCTCACTGCAACCTCCACTTCCTGGTTTCAAGCAATTCTCCTGGCTTGCCTCCTGAGTAGCTGGGATTACAGACATGGATTACCACGCCTGGTTAATTTTGTACTTTTAGTAGAGACAGGGTTTCTCCATGCTGGCGTGCTGGTCCCAAACTCCTGACCTCAGGTGATCTGCCCACCTCGGCCTCCCAAAGTGCTGGGATTACAGGCATGAGCCACCGCATCTGGCGAGTATATTATTTAAATAAAAATAAATTGGAATTATTTGCAAAGTTTTGCCACCATTAAAGAGTTCAGCCCCAGAGAGTTTTGCAGACTATTTCTACTCAAATTTTAAGGTAGCTTTTCTCCTTTCCTACTGACTTCCTTGTGGCATTTTTGTTATAGTAGCCCAAAATGACAAAGATACCTACCAAACTTTTGTTTGTATTCAAAGCATTCCACACGTGCTAGGGGAGGATATATCAGTAAGGTGTCCATCTGCAAACTAGGAAGGGGGCCTTCACCAGAAACAAGACACTGAATTGACTGGCACCTTGATCTTGGACTTCTCAGCTTCCAAAACTATAGGAAATCAATTTCTGTTGTCTAAGCCACAAAGATATCTACCAAATTTTTGTTGTATTCAAGGTAATTCCAACTAGCTTTTTATGTTAGCTTTCACAAATTATACTTCCTTCTAAAGGCTGCCTATTACTATGCTTACATTATTTTTGAAAAAAGAAGGATGCAGGAAAAATGACTTCAAAGAAGTTAGTTTTATGTTGATATTCGAGAAATAGTCTAATATACATGTGACCAAAAAAGTAAAAATCAAATACAAGTAGATGTAGAGGCTTAATTTATGATGAAGCTTGTTTTTCAAAACCCGCCAAAAATGGATGTATAATTCAACAAAGTTTCTTAGCACATGTTTATAAAAATGTTAAAAGACTATAGGCAAAAACACTATTAAATGGTTAGAAGAAAATATGTGATATTTATTTTTATTTATCCAGCGTGGGGAAGATATTCTTTAACAGGATACACATTCAAAAAGTGTAAAGAAAAACTGATATATTTGGTTATAAAAGTCACCATGTACAATATTATAATGTAAATAAAATCTTAGCTCAAACAACCCAAATCTCCATCAACTGCAGAATGTTTCAAATAATTGGGATATTCATATAACTGAATACTGCATATCAATGAAGAAGCATTTACTACAATTTTAAAAACAATATGGATAAATTTTACAAGCCTCATTTTAATAAAAAAAGAGCTAGACCTGAGAAAAATTTAATGTTTACACATGAATTTATCTAAAGTTTAAAACACAAGTAAAATTAAGGGTAGTATTTAGGGATAGATGCTTAAGCAGAAAAACTGTAACAAAAAATAAGCAAGCAACTGCCATAAAGGTTAGAACAGCAGTCACCATTGTCAGTGGAGGGTTACTTATTAATTAGTTGTCATTAGTAATTAGTTATAGTTAGTAATTGAATGATTATAATCTATTTGGAGGGTAGCATTTTTTTTTGTTTTGTATATAAAGAAGGACATTTTAACCTTTTTATTGATACATATACTTTTTAACATATTTATGGAATACAGATACGTGATATTCTGTTGCATGTATAGAATATGCAATGATCTATTCGAATACATGGTATATCCATCACCTTTAGTATTTATCACTTCTATGTGTTGAGAACCTTTCCAGTTCTCTCTTCTAGCTACTTTGAAATATACAGTGCATTGTTACTAACTAGAAAATGAGTGATGTTATATGTTAAATGTAAAATATTAAAGAAAAACAGAATGAAGACATGGGCAGGAAAGAGGAAGAAGCTGAATGGGAATAGCCCTGAGGACCTATAGTTTGATGCCGAAACCAATAACTAAATAGAATGGAAAGTGTGCTCTGCTGAAGGTAGGTTTGAGCTAAGATTTTCTGTAAAACTTTGGTTAGCTCAAGGAGAAAAGTATTTTAAAAATTAGAATGTTTGTAACACAAAGAAAGGATAAATGCTTGAGGTGATAGATACCCCATTTACCCTGATGTGATTATTATACCACTGTATGCCTGTATCAAAATAGCTCATCTCCCCATAAATATATACACCTATATACCCATAATTTTTAAGCATCAGTATCGTGTGAAAATTCTCCACATAGCAGTAATCCAAACAAAACAAATATAGCAAATCAAATAAAATAATGTAAGCGTCAGTGTTGGCTTAATCCTAGATTCTTATTTTTGATCTAGGATAACCACGAAGAAAAAAAACAGCAAATTTCTATATAGCTCACTCTGTTGCTTTTCACTGTAGTCTTCCCTGCTGGCATTGTCTAAAAATTGCAATATATTCTCAACAGTTCTTTCACTTTTCCTGACTATTTTTTTTATACATTGTTACTATCTCACATATTATATATTTTACTTCTTCATCTGATTTTATTTTCTGTTTTATGCTGTTTTAAACCAGAGCCTAAGCTCCATGTAGCAGGAATTTTATTGTTATTATTATTATTTCCAAAATATCTTGGTAACCGATTTAATGTGTAGTCTTTAAAAATTAAATTAAAATCTTTTGCAAAAAACTGAGGTGGGATAAACACATGAATAGGTCAAACAAAGCAACAGGACTGTACACACTAATAAGTAAACAAATTAATTAAATAATATAAATGGAGTTTAAAGACAAAAGCCCAAATTTATTTCAATGATTATCTCAAATGGATATCACATTATCTATTGAAATGTTTATTGCCAAGAGTCACTCATAAGCTTTAGAAAAATTGAGTATATTATTGTTATTATTATCCTTTTCTCACTTCCTTTTGTAATCCTCTCATTGCACTTAATTAAAAAAATACAACAAAAACAAGTGAAAGTAAACACACTATTAAAACAAACAAAGACAAAAACCACATGATTATCTCAATAGATGCAGAAAAGGCCTTTGACAAAATTCAACAACACTTCATGCTAAAAACTCTCAATAAATTAGGTATTGATGGGACGTATCTCAAAATAATAAGAGCTATCTATGACAAACCCACAGCCAATATCATACTGAATGGGCAAAAACTGGAAGCATTCCCTCTGAAAACTGGCACAAGACAGGGATGCCCTCTCTCACTGCTCCTATTCAACATAGTGCTGGAAGTTCTGGCCAGAGCAATCAGGCAGGAGAAGGAAATAAAGGGTATTCAATTAGGAAAAGAGGAAGTCAAATTGTCCCTGTTTGCAGATGACATGATTGTATATCTAGAAAACCCCATTGTCTCAGCCCAAAATCTCCTTAAGCTGATTAGCAACTTCAGCAAAGTCTCAGGATACAAAATTAATGTACAAAAATCACAAGCATTCTTGTACACCAATAACAGACAAACAGAGAGCCAAATCATGAGTGAACTCCCATTCACAATTGCTTCAAAGAGAATAAAATACCTAGGAATCCAACTTACAAGGGATGTGAAGGACCTCTTCAAGGAGAACTACAAAGCACTGCTCAATGAAATAAAAGAGGATACAAACAAATGGAAGAACATTCCATGCTCATGGGTTGGAAGAATCAATATCGTGAAAATGGCCATACTGCCCAAGGTAATTTATAGATTCAATGCCATCCCCATCAAGCTACCAATGACTTTCTTCACAGAATTGGAAAAAACTACTTTAAAGTTCATATGGAACCAAAAAAGAGCCCGCATTGCCAAGTCAATCCTAAGCCAAAAGAACAAAGCTGGAGGCATCACGCTACCTGACTTTAAACTATACTACAAGGCTACAGTAACCAAAACAGCATGGTACTGGTACCACAACAGAGACATAGATCAATGGAACAGAACAGAGCCCTCAGAAATGATGCCGCATATCTACAACTATCTGATCTTTGACAAACCTGACAAAAACAAGAAACGGGGAAAGGATTCCCTATTTAATAAATGGTGCTGGGAAAACTGGCTAGCCATATGTAGAAAGCTGCAACTGGATCCCTTCCTTACACCTTATACAAAAATTAATTCAAGATGGATTAAAGACTTATATGTTAGACCTAAAACCATTAAAATCCCACAAGAAAACCTAGGCAATACCATTCAGGACATAGGCGTGGGCAAGGACTTCATGTCTAAAACACCAAAAGCAATGGCAACAGAAGCCAAAATTGACAAATGGGATCTCATTAAACTAAAGAGCTTCTGCACAGCAAAAGAAACTACCATCAGAGTGAACAGGCAACCTACACAATGGGAGAAAATTTTTGCAACCTACTCATCTGACAAAGGGCTAATATCCAGAATCTACAATGAACTCAAACAAATTTACAAGAAAAAAACAAACAACCCCATCAAAAAGTGGGCAAAGGACATGAACAGACACTTCTCAAAAGAAGACATTTATGCAGCCAAAAAACACATGAAGAAATGCTCCTCATCACTGGCCATCAGAGAAATGCAAATCAAAACCACAGTGAGATACCATCTCACACCAGTTAGAATGGCCATCATTAAAAAATCAGGAAACAACAGGTGCTGGAGAGGATGTGGAGAAATAGGAACACTTTTACACTGTTGGTGGGACTGTAAACTAGTTCAACCATTGTGGAAGTCAGTGTGGCAATTCCTCAGGGATCTCGAACTAGAAATACCATTTGACCCAGCCATCCCATTACTGGGTATATACCCAAAGGACTATAAATCATGCTGCTATAAAGACACATGCACACGTATGTTTATTGCAGCACTATTCACAATAGCAAAGAGTTGGAACCAACCCAAATGTCCAACAACGATATACTGAATTAAGAAAATGTGGCACATATACACCATGGAATACTATGCAGCCATAAAAAATGATGAGTTCGTGTCCTTTGTAGGGACATGGATGAAACTGGAAAACATCATTCTCAGTAAACTATCGCAAGGACAAAAAACCAAACACCGCATGTTCTCACTCATAGGTGGGAATTGAACAATGAGAACTCATGGACACAGGAAGGGGAACATCACACTCCGGGGACTGTTGTGGGGTGGGGGGAGGGGGGAGGGACAGCATTAGGAGATACACCTAATGCTAAATGACGAGTTAATGGGTGCAGGAAATCAACATGGCACATGGATACATATGTAACAAACCTGCACATTGTGCACATGTACCCTAAAACCCTAAAGTATAATAAAAAATAAATAAAAAAAAATAAAACAAACTAATAATATGATCCCATACTCAGTGCCAGAAAACATCAACTGCTCAATCAAAGAAACCAAGTAGCAACACCAGCCAATTGGTCCCACTTTAGTTTCTTAACCCCTTTCTTCTGGCTTCTAAAATCAACGGCAATCAGATTGTCATATATTCTACAAAAGCATCCTATCTCAGAACACATTCCCCCACATCTGATTCCCCTTAGCCAGAACTCAGATACTAAAAGAGGGCATGTATTATAAATGTAATCACACAATGTGCTGGCAATAAAAAGTCTTAGGGATGAGCATTCACAACAAAACTTTCTATGCAATATGTTAGATCAAATATATTTATGATTGGATTTTATTTTTAGGTTGAGGTAAATATTAATGTTTATATATTGCTGATATGACATATTTGACTCACCTCTAAATTTATTTTTACATGATGCTTTAATTATGTTCATGACAGAATATACTTGCTTAAACTAAATATTACATACAATTAGTTTTCTTATTCCAATTTAAAAATGTTTTGCTATCACATAGTAATGAAAAATGCTGAAAATAATTTATATAATTTATGTATTAAGTTTTTATATATTCATGAATTTATTATCATGAATATACTGCATATGCTATCACATACCAATGAAAAATGCTCATGATAATCAAGAGAATTAAATATTTATCAATTTTTATTAAAATATCTTAATCCATGATGATTTTAAATATCAAGAATATACTGAATACTGTATTCAGTGATGTTTTACTTCTAAACTAACTTTGAAAATGTATTACTCTTTAAAAAAATCAGTATATTGAAAGAAATATTTTTGATACTATATAGAGATGCACAATGTTGTGCAACATTGTGAATGAATGAAGTGTAATTGAATTGTTCAGATTAAAGTGGTAAGTTCTATGTTATGTGAGTTTTACCTCAATACATTATTAAAACATATCATTCATCCTTATGTTTATATTTTAGAAATATACTACTGTATCATTGATTAAATAAACCTTACTTGGTAAATACATTATTTTAGAAATGTACAATATTGTTGTGGAATTTACTTAATATTTAATATACTATATTATGATATTCTAAAATTCCCCTATTTTGATCAATTAGGCAAATGAAGTTTCAGTAATATAGTAAAACTTGGAACATTGAGTAATGAAGATCACTTCCAATTATTTTATCCACATGTATCTAACTAAGCAATTCAAGTTAATGAATTAGATAAGTTGATTATGACAGCAATTATAGTAATACAGCAGCAACTGTGTATATTAAATGATCAAGGTGTGTTAATTCATTAGAATAAATTATCCACTAACCTCATAGCAACCCTACAAGATTGTTATTGTCATTCTATTTTACATATGACTAAAGTCGTATGAAAACTCACACTCTACTCTTAATATGAAATTTGAACACTTTCCATTTTCATAGGGATAGGTGTATAAACTCAAGAAAGTCATACTTACGAAAAGTGTGATCTATAACTGTGCATTAAATCTTTAACTGTAATTAGTTGTGGGAGACCTCCGACATATTCAATAGTTTCCTCTAGGTATCTGGAAGTTGTGAGAAAATGCATTAAAGAACGTAATTTGTATTTGAACAGTGACGCTAAGTGGGATATAGTAAAAATACAACTTTATGTTTCTCTCCCACACTTTAATACTTACGTGGCAGGGAAACTATTTTTCTTATAACTAAATGAAAACTCTGGCCAAGCCCAAGGCTGCTCTGGTAACTTGTATTTAATAGATAGTCCTGTGATCAATTATGATCATATCTTCAAACCCAATTTCATTTCAGTAATTTAAATGTCCCCTTCAGTATATTAAATGTCCCATTTAATATACTCATTCAAATTTCACCCTTCATTGAGAAGCACCAATTTCCCCTTTGCTCCTCCAACCAGAATCTATATTAGGTGGAATTAATGCTTTCTCTTGTTTTTCTACTCATTTCTCCCTCTCCCTTCTCCCATTCTTCTGACTAGCTGCAGTTACTGACAGCTCTGAGCTTGGAGATGAATTTAGTCGTTAAAAGGTACAATCATAAGATGTCTTCTTTCTGGACCAGTCTGATATTTAAAACTTGCTATTTCTGTTATCCACTCATAAGAGGTTTTTGTAAGAATTCTTAGATGCAATTCATCATGTGAGACTCTTGAGACACATAAACAGTTCTGTTTCAGCAACTTTGTCAGCTCTCCATTCAAACTGTCTCTCTTGTTGTTTTGTCTGTTTCAGTCCACGTTCTATTGATCTCTTCTTTAGCTGCCATTATCTTGCGATAAACCCTCTTGCTCAGAATGTACACTTATAGCAAAAATATTTTTCATGTGTTCCATCTAGATTACTCTCATGATTCACACATTTTGATGAGAGATAAATTTAATTATTCTTCCATGCATTAGTAAATGTATTTCTACCCTGCCACATCTTCTAGCCTTTAGACTTCTCAAGCATGTATCGGACATTATTAACTGTACCACACAATCCAGGCCACATGCAGGCACTCCAAGTACTTCACTTTCTACCACAATTTCACCTTAGGAGGGCAGGGTTCATGCAGAAAGACAGACTGTATACAAAGATACCACTTTTTGGATCTTCTGCATAATCTACCTTTTCAAGCCTTCTGAATTTTAAGAGTTATCTAACTGGTTCCCAATCATCTACTTTAACTTTATCATTGGTGTTCTGGCATGTCCCTTAAGCCTTTTAAATCTATTAATACTATACTAATACCTCATACAAAATATTTTTAATTTTTATGCATGCATACCAGTTGTACATATTTATGATGTACATGTGACATTTTGATGCAAGCATACAATGTGTAATGACCAAATCAGGATAATGGGGAAGTCCACCACTTTAAGTATTTTTCATTTTTTTGTTTATTAGCATTCCAATTCTACTATTCTAGTTACTTTTGAATATACTATAAATTATTATTAGCCATAGTTGCCCTATTGTGCTACCAAACACTAGATTTTATTCCCCCTAACTGTATTTTTGTACACATTAAACAATCTCTCATGTCGTGTTACAGTCATGAAGAGGAAACTGAGTTTTAACCTACCTACTCATTCCAGATTCAAAATGTATATGTATACATAGCTGTTTATGTGGGGACATTATAATTCACCTAAATGCATCTCACATGACAGGTACATTAGGACCAGAAGGTATGCCCCATATTTACCATTTTAACCTCTTGCATAATTACCTGTGCCTTTCAGGCTCAAGGTATTTGAGCATTTTCACCATTTTATTGGCAATCAGTATAGGATTTCTTGGTTGAAACATTGCCTTTTTGTTCATTAATATATTTACTTTAGGTTTTGGTCTCATGGTCCACTCCATCCCCTGCCTTAGTTAGTTTCAGTTTCTACATCCAGATGGATGATTTAGGTCAACAGTCATGTTTGACTCAAATCAATCACCCACGCAAAAGCTTATGATGTAAAAATTGGCAACTCTAATTTACATTTATATTATATGTAAGCATTCTACTGATTTTACTGACTTACTACTCATTACTGTTTAGATTCTAGAACCCATAATAAAATTCATACTTCTCAAACATTTTGAATCCACCATTTGTGACTTTTAAATGAAATAAAAGAAGGGAAAATGCAGACATATTTCATCATATATTTACTATTTGTATTGCTCTTTATTCTTTAGTGTAGATAAGATGCATTTGATGTCAGTCTGAAAACTTCACTTACCATTTCTGTATGACGAAGTCTGCTGGTGAACACCAGGTCTGCTGGCCAACTTTTCTTAATCGGGAAATATTCTTGTTTGCCTTTTCTTGAAGAAAATTTTTATTAAATACAGAAATTGTGTTTACTTTTTTATTTTCAACAATTTAAGGATATAATTTCAATGTTTTCTAAACTCTATTGTGTCTGATATGTATTCAGGTATTATTTTGTATAGCTGATCACCTACCTACCTATGTGTCTTTTTATTTTCCCTAGCTTCATTTGGTATTTACTTTTTAACACTGATTTTTAGTAATTTTACTCTCATGAACCCACAGGTAGTTTTCCTTCCCTTTATTCTGTTTATTATCCGCTGAGTTTCTTGTATCTATGTGAGGACAATTTAAGCAAATTTGCAACAATTTCTGTCCTAATTTCTTTAATATATTTCTACTCTACTGTCTCTTTCCTTTTCTTTTAGACTTAAATTATATGTAATTAGTCATAGACAAGACTACTAATGCTTACTGCATTATGAGTCAAACTGGAAGACATCAATCAATCCCCTAGAATTATACTTTTTAAAATCTCTTACATGTGTACAAGGAGACATTTTTAAGTACTGGCGTGCTGATAAATGTTTAGCAACCAGCTCTCAAGTGATCCCAACATAAATTTTGTTTAATATTTTTCTATACATTAACAAGCAAATAAAAAGTGAAACAAATAAGATATATGCTAAGGCTTTCCTTATGCATCAAGAATGTGAGCAACTCCTTTGCTGAATCAAACGTTAGCTGTTAACACTGAAAGAAAATTTCTTTAAATTTTGTGCCAGTCATGATATAAAAACTACACAAAAAACATGATTCATTTTAATCAATATTATTAATTTTTTACCTTTATTGTTGTAAGTCTAAATATGAAATAAAACATTTATTCAAGCCTGATCTGTAGTATTTGTCAATTTTCAGGGTATAATTGTACCTACAGGATATAATTCAGTACAGTAAAAGTATACCACTGGGTGTGGAGTTGGGAGAGATTTGCAGTAACAAAACATTATATAAAAACTTACAGATCACAGGCAGCAATAAAATATAGTAAAATAATTAGGAATAGATGAGTTTATTTTCAATATGAATTCTTTAATTGCTAGTTGATGTAACTTAGTTTTTTTTTTTTAACTTTTGTTTTAAGTTCAGGGTTACAAGTGCCAAGTGTAGGTTTCCTTTATACATAAACTTGTGTCACTGTATGTTGTTGTACAGGTTACTTAATCACAAAGGTGTTAAGTCTAGTACCTACCCATTAGTAATTTTTCCCAATTCTCTCTCTCCTCCGGTTCTCCACTCTCTGATAGGCCCTGGTGTGTGTTGTTCCCCTGTATGTGTCCATGTGTTCTCATCATCCAGCTCCCACTTATAAGTGAGAACATTCAGTACTTGGTTTTCTGTTTCTGTGTTAGTTTGCTGAGAATAATACCTTCCAGCTCCATCCGGGTCCTTGCAAAGGACATGATCTCATTCTTTTATAAGGCTGAATAGAATTCCATGGTATATATGCACCATATTTTCTTTGTTATACCAAAATCTGGCAGAGACACAACAAAAAAAAGAAAACTTCAGGCCAATATACTTGTTGAACATCACTGCAAAAATCCTCAACAAAATGCTGTCAAACTGAATCCAGCAGCATGGTAGGCAGTAACTTAATTTTTAACTGCTGTGTTTTATAATTGTTTCCAAAATTCTGAACAGTTTAACAATACATTTTTTAAAGTTGGTTTGAGACAGATACAACATACCCTTTTGTGTAAAGATTATCATTGCAAAATTTTCTGTAATAGTGAGATATTAGAAATAAGCCATTAAAAATAACTTGGAGATCAGATGACTCAGTTGATAAGATAGACTCTATTAGATAGCATAGATCTCCATCTTGAATAAATTGATCAGTGCCCAGTTTTTAGTACAGTGTGAATATTGCAATACTACACTAATACCAAGAGCTTTCTCAGTGGGATTGACTATTAATGAATTCTGGGAGGGAGTCAAATAAAGAAATAAATAAATTGATACTATACTTATTTAAAAATCACTTTCAGAGCTAGCAACATAATAAAGAATAAATACTTTACAAAAGAAAATTCAGTCAGTTACTGGATTATAACTACATTTTACTGACTGAAAATTAATAAATTCCATCTTCAGCTTTTGCCTGTGACACACATATCTTGTTACAATAAATACAATCTTCAATTAGAAATCATTATTTAAATAATGGCTCCAGGATAGATTAAGATATTTAAAATTATGTAGCATAGCCACCAAATGGACTATGCCATTCCCAATTGCATTAGAGTTTCCTAGTTATGTGTAAAACAAAAAGACAAACGAAAAACAAAAAGTAATAAACCAATGAACAAGAAGAACTCCAATCTAACCTGACTTTAAGGTAAGCATTACAGATAAATCAGTGATTGAAAACTAGAGAAATAAATATTTTCAGAATTAACATTCATTTATTTGTTTTTTTATGGCACCCTCAGTTGGTGATGATGCTATGAGTTGTATTTTTACATCTTGCAAGTCTGAGAATAACTTCTCTAATGTCATGTTTCTAAATTCTTTTTTTTTTATTATACTTTAAGTTTTGGGGTACATATGCACAACGTGCAGGTTTGTTACATATGTATACATGAGCCATGTTGGTGTGCTGCACCCATTAACTCATCATTTAGCATTAGGTATATCCCCTAATGCTATCCCTCTACCCTCCCCCCACCCCACAACAGACCCCGATGTGTTATGTTCCCCTTCCTGTGACTATGTGTTCTCATTCTTCTAAATTCTAAAGGCTGATTTGTTATTCCTCACCATCTGTTTACATAGTCTCCTGTTGCCAAATCTGATAATAATATAGGTGGCTGAAGATGCACATTGTGTATATGCAGTGCAAACTTTTACAATGGAACATCCTAAAGGATGTAGTCATAAAAATACTTGTATAGAACTCTTGAGCTGTTAGAACATGGTGGGACAAGAATGAGTCCTGGAAAAACCTTTAAGAGTTTGAGATTGATCAAGCCCAGGTCCAAGAAGTCATCACTAATTCTTCTCTTTCTTGCACCGCCAATATATAATCCATCTGGAAGTCTTTGTTAATATATTCAAAGCGCCAGGCGCGGTGGCTCACGCCTGTAATCCCAGCACTTTGGGAGGCCGAGGTGGGCGGATCACAAGGTCAGGAGATTGAGATCATCCTGGCTAACATGGTGAAACCCCGTCTCTATTAAAAATACAAAAAATTAGCCGGGTGTGGTGGCAGGTGCGTGTAGTCTCAGCTACTCAGGAGGCTGAGGGAGGAGAATGGCATGAACCCGGGAGGCAGAGCTTGCAGCGAGCCGAGATCGAGCCACTGCACTCCAGCCTGGGCAATGGAGCGAGACTCCGTCTCAAATAAAATAAAATAAAATAAAATAAAATAAAATAAAATAAAATAACAATATATATATCCAAAGCATCTTTAAATATCACCTCTTCTTAACATGTCTAATACTGTTCTAGCCAGTACCATCTTTCTGAATTATTTAAACAAATTCCCTGGCTGTATTTTGTTTCTGTTTTGACAACATCAACAATTTCTGTCTACATATTCCACAATTAAGACTATCCAATGGCAGTTCACCATAAATATAATAGGATAATAGTAGTTTCCCATCAACTAAAAGGCCAGTCATGATGATGCCACTACTTGTTTCTATACTACACCCAATCCGCTCTTCTTTCTTATCCAATCGGCCCAGCGTCACTGTGTGTTGTCCTTCAAACACACCAAAACTTCTCTCTCCTTAGTCTTATCAGCTATTCCTTCTGAGTGAAATGCTCCAATCTACATAATATTTGACAGACTGCTGCCTTATTATTCATGTTTCAGATCAGTGCTTAATAAATATTTGCTTTATGAATTAGTTTTATTGGTTATACAAACCCACACGTTGAATGACAATTGCTAGCATATATTTTAGCCTTCTTTACATTGTTCTGACGGGACTAAAGAAATAATTGCAATCTGGATTGGGAATCCTATTATGCTCGTCATAATTACCTTCCAGAATTGCACAAATTAAATGAGAAAATTTAGATAAAATTACAATGAAATCATAAGCAAAAACAATTGTTATCTCCTCTACTTCAAACCTCTTTCCAGATGCCACATAGAAGATAAAATATTGATGCAGTAAATAAAATGTTGAGATGTACCTTTACTTTCATATATCAGGTTTGGAATGTGGCCAAGATAAACATGACTAAATGTTCAGACCTATGATCATATTGCACAATTCACCTCTTCTTGCTCTAGTCCTGCATTACAGGTGAAGTCCTGCATTATCCATACAAATTGGATAAAATCTTAGTTAAATAAATGGAGACACTTGTAAAGTTTTGCACACATATTCATTAAGCACCTACTATGCTCTAGCACTATTCTATGCAAAAGAAATGCCAAATACGGTATAACTAGCATAAGTACTGATACCAATGAGTATAAATTTTATATTTCTAACTCTCTGGAAGGATTAAAAATGTACGCAAAATTAAAAAAAAATAGCTTCATTAAATGAGAATGTAATTGTGAATATGCTATTCAAAGACCATGAAACCTACATAAAGCAAAAGAGCCATATTAGCCTGAGATCCATTAAAATGATTGTTTTACTGAAGGTTTGCCTCTTTATTTGTAATAGAGGTTATTCTGTGTAGCACACAGTATTTCTCTCTGTGAAATCACTATGGAAACTGCCACAATAGGTTATAAACTCCATGACCTTCTATTATAACACTTTTATTTTGTGTGTAGAGTTTTTTCCTTCTTACAAATATTTCAAAGCAGAACTATCAGGAAGCACTCTCATATCCCTATACATCTATTAATGTATCTATTAAAGAAAATAATTACAGTAAGTTCAGTTATAGAAAAAGAAAGCCTTTGCACTCTGTGACTGATCAAATCCCCACCAATTTTCTTTGCATCTTGCATTATAAGGTTATAGGCTATTTTTCTTTGAAATTATCCTCTCTTTTCAGAACAAGTGATACATTTTTTCCCTTGACCAAAAGTGTCACTAATGCATGATTGAGAGCAAAGAAGTGGATGGGTGAGGCAGTAAAACCCCACTAATAGAATCTACTCAAATAATGATTTTGTGTGGAAGGTCATTAATTAGCAACAAATATAGATTTAAGTGAAGTTTTTAAATCTTATTTTCCATTAAAAGTTAGTGAACCTTCCAAATGTCATTTCAATGGAGAACAATTGCTTGAATATCTTCTCTAAATTGAAAATAAGATAAGTTCGACAGAAATGTTTATCTCCCATACATGCTTTTTATTCTACATGGTATGGAGAATATAACCATTCTTAAAATGTTGGTTTTGAATCTGTTCTTATTCCAGATCATGCTTTTAGCTTTATCCCAATGTGTCAATGTGTGTATGACAGTGTATGTATGTTTTACATGACATTTTCAAAGGGATATAATATTTCTCTTGATTAACAATTTTATGATCTATATTATGTGATCTTAAACTTTAACATGTTTTTCTATTTTAGGATTGCATATTGTTATCCTTTTAAATGTAAATGTTTAAATTGCTAATTTAATGTCACTAATCTGTGATGTGTTAAGTATATTTGAGAATAAATATAGATATTGAAAAATTCATACCTGACAGATTTTAAAACTGATTCTCTTAATCATGAGCACTCATTGTCATATTTTAGACAGATCTTGTTTTCTTCTCTGAATTATAATAATTTTCTCTTTTTCCCTCGGAGACATTTCCAATGAACACTTAGTGTCTAGTTTAAAGGCAAACATATTCAGTTGACATGTCCATTGCTAGTGAATTTTGATGTCTTTAGGAAATGTATACAAGGCAATATTACATTTGATAGTATATTATAATAACTTGAGGAATGCACAGGCTAATTTGCAGATACCTCCCATAACTCTATAAGAATTTAAACTACAATTGAATCTATATAATGGTAGCCTGCATAAATTCCTCTTGCTAAAAGGAGACCATGCTATGTCTCAATTTTCCTTAAGCAGATTGAAATTGTTTTCATGAAACTTAAAACTTTCTAAGGAAGAACACAAATTGGAATATTGTAAATTTTAAATTTATATTTAAAAAATGATTGTACATTAAAGAAAAATACTTTAATCTTGGGTAATTTGGCTCTGTGTTCCCACCCAAATCTCAACTTGACTTGTAATAATCCCCACTTGTCAAGGGTGGGCCAGGTGGAGATAATTGAATCATGAGGATGGTTTTCTCCATGTTGTTCTCATGAGATATGATGGTTTTATAAGAGGCTTTCCCCTTTACTCAGCACTCATTCTCTCTCCTGCCATCCCATGTAAAGTTGCCTTTTGCCATGATTGTAAGTTTCCTGAGGTTTCTCCAGCCATGCAGAACTGTGAGTCAATTAAACCCCTTTTCTTTATAAATTACCCAGTCTCGTATATTTCTTCATACCTGTGTGAGAACGGACTAATACAATCATCATGCTTTTCAAAATAAAAGCTGAAAACTCAGAAATTGGAAGCAACTGAAATTTGGAACAATAATCCAAAGCATGTGTAATCTAAGATGTTATTACTAGTAAGGGTGGTGGCTTTGTTGGAGGTGATTTTAAATTCAATTTAGCACACGATTTATTAATAGCTTATGTATTAAATGTATTATAATTTTCTCAATGAAAGAAAATTAATTTCCTATTCTAAGTATTTTTAAATTGAGCAATGAGAATTAATATGTTGTGATAACTCATTTGAGGTTATCTTGGTAAATAGAGATAAAGATTTAACCACAGCTTGCTGTTTTAATTCTGATGTTAGTAAAGAAATATTTTATTTTTAAATTGTGACAAGCTACAATATAGCATAGTATACTTATATAGATCATCTTTGAAAAGCCATGAATGAGTTTTAATAAGAAAAAGAAACTTACAGTAAATGTAAACATTTATATAGAATGGTACACATTATAAGGACAGTTTTCAATCTAATATTGGGTCTAGTTAACAGGAAGCTAACAGGAAGAATAGCGTTTCCAGTTGAAATTCTGGCCTCATTTCTCTTGATTTAACTTCTCAGCAATAAATTGATCTCTATCTTTACTAATCCGTGCTCATTTGTCTAGTCCTGGATTATTCCTACTGCCTTGCTTTCTAAAGTGTGGTAAATTGTAATCAATAAACTTTTAATTTTTTTGCTAAATAAATATATTTTACTCAGACTCTGTTATAAGTAATCAAGTTCCTATCAAGATTCACTCACAGACTACAACCAATAAAAATAAACAACAAATAGTTTGATGCAATCAACCCTTCAAGGAAAGCTTCATTAAATATAATTTACCTATATTCAATTAAGGTAAATTAAATTTTAGTGAATCAGATACTGGAGATCCCAGTATGTGCTTTCTATGTATGCCTTCATGCTTAGCCTTTGCACTATCAGAGCCTGAATTGAACTGTTCTGTGTTTTAAATGACCCTGGATTCTTTCCAGAGCTGATTAAACCTGGAATGGAAACTTAAGCCAAAACAGGCCAATTAGATTCCATGGCATTTTTGAAATGAAACACAGGAACTTACTTGTGTTAACTGTGAAAAGTTAAAGAGTAGGTAGACCAAAAAGGTAAAGCTGCCATCTATAGAGAACTATGACTAATCCAGTGAATGCAGGCGTGAAGACAGTATGCCATCTTCAGAGAGACTGAAATAAAGCAGTGCAGAGAAAACAGAGCATCTAGCCTATGTGGCCCCGAGGAGAAGAGATACAGAGATAATAATTCTGCAGTTGCAATGAGGTCCTGAGGTACTTTTGCCCTAAAATTTTGAGAGATGTCTCTACATTGTTAGAATATCCAAACCTTTCTACTGCTAATATTCCTTGTTTTCTCTTTCCTTTTAAATAAAGAAAAGAATTTAGAAATATGCAATTTGAAAAATGAAAATGTGAACAGATTTTTCAAAAACCTGTAGTGGTTAAATAGTTTAATTCAGGGCAATATCTGAACACAGTGAAAAAAGAACTGTACTGAATTCTGCAGCATCAGGCTCTTTCAAGTGCAGTGCTGAAAACCATGCACTTTTAAATCTTGGCACATTTAGAATTATTCAGAGCATAGCCACCTTTAGTTTGGCAGGAAAACAAGGTAAAGGCTTCCTGTGGGAATTTTCTATTGGAATTTGCTACACTTAGTGTTTAAATATACTGATATCCATGATAAAATGTTGTTAAAAAATAGTCTCATCCTATTTTTTTAAAACAAACCTCAGCAAATAACCCATACACTTGCAAAGTTAGGTACTTATATACCTTTCTCTGTTTACTGCCCTTTAATACTAAAAACAGAAATGAAATTAAAAAACAAAATGCATGTTTTAATTTATATTCATACAAACACTTTAAAGCATGATACAATAGGAAGCCAGAGTCATAGTCTTACATAAAATACAAACTACTACAGATTTAAGTAAAATGTGTTCTATTTTGTCTCATTTATTATAGTTTCAGCTCTTAATAAAGCCTGTCTTCATAGAGTGCCACCCCCATCTTTGGTATTTAAGTCCTCAGTTGATCACTAATACAATAACCACAATTCAGTTAACTATTCTGGAGACCTCAGATCATGCACACACACATTGTTGAATTCAGGAATATATTGCTTTCAATGTGACCATAAGTCTGAGGAAATTGCTTTAAGGCTATGTTTCCTGATTTGATTACTTCAAATTTTACACTGCTGTGCACAAAGTGTCTGGAGAACAATTACATGCATTTGTCATCTCCATTTTAAAAGTATTAGGTGTCTTTGGAATATTTGAGCCCTCTCACTGAAAAATGCCATGCAGAGCATAGCCCGGGGCAATGATGAGTGGATATATTATTATTCTGCTGCAAGTCATGCTGAAAAACAGTATGCAGTTTTGAAAAACCCAGACTTATTTATTCTCTTTTCATTCTCACAGCCTCTACTTTGGTGTGTGATATAATCACATGAAATGTGGTATTCTGAAATACTATTCTAAGCATTTTGGAACTCCAAAACAGGAAAAGAAACTTCACAGGCCCAAGGTGAAATTTTTAGTTACAATGTAGCATGAATTTTTAAATAAGTCCTTGCTAGAAAGATTCCTGCAAGGAATGTTACAAATGAGGACTTTCCGAAGACCAATGAGAGTCACTGAGGAATTTTAAGCAGGAAAGTGAACAAATATGTGTGTATTTATAGGAAGACTCCTCTCTGTAATTTGGGAATCAGATTATGTTAACAAGAGATTATGTTAAATATTGTATAATCCGATTATATTAATATTTTAACACTAATTTGGAAAATGTACTTGTTCTTTTCATTTTCAAAGAAAAAAGTTTTGCTTGGTTTATGGTTCTACAGGCTGTACAAGCATGGTAGAAGCATCTGCTCAGCTTCTGTGGGGCCTCAGGGAGCTTTTATTCATAGCAGAAGACCAAGTGGGAGAAGGCATGTCACATGACCGGAGCAGGACCAATAGAGAGTGGGGAGATGGATGTGTCACACATTTTAAACAATCAGATCTCACAAGAGCTTATTCACTATCAGGAGGACAACACCAAGCCACGAGGGATCTGGCCTTGTGACTCAATCACCTCCCACCAGGCCTACCTGTAACATTGGGGATTACAATTTAACATGAGATTTGGAGGGGACACTATTTAAACTATATCATTCAGTCCCTGGCCTCTCAAATCTCATGTTCTCACATTGCAAAATACAATTATCCCCTGCCAATCATCCCACAAACTTTTCAGTTCCTTTCAGCGTCAGTTAGAAGTTTAAAGTCCCAAGTCCAAAGTTTCATCTAGAGATGAGTTCTTTCCACCTATGAGCCTTTAAAGTTGAAACAATTTCTTTATTACCAAGGTACAATAGGGGTACAGGAATAGGGTAAACATTCTTCTAAAAGGGAGAAATCAGCCAAAAGAAAGGGGTTACAGGCTGCATGCAAGTCCCAAACCCAGGAAGACAGTCATTAAATTGTAAAGATCCAAAATAATCTCCTTTGACTCTATGTCTCACACCCAGTGCATACTGGTACAAGGAGTGAGCTCCCAAGGCCTTAGAAGGCTCTGCCCCTGTGGCTTTTCATGATTCAGCCCCTGAAACCACTTTTTCCTCCTGGGCCTCCAGGCCTCTGATGGGAGGGGATGCCACACAGATCTCTGAAATGCCTTTGAGGCCTTTTCCTCATTGTCTTGGCTATTAGCACTTGGCTCTTTTTTTAGTTACGCAAATCTCTCTGGCAAGTGGTTGCTCCACAGCCTCCTTAAATTATTCTCCTGAAAAAGGCTTTTATTTCTCTGCCACATGGCTATTTTGCAAATTGTCGAAACTTTTATGCTGTGCTTCCCCTTTAAATATAAATTTATACTTTAAGTTATTTCTTTGCTCCTGCATCTGAGTATACATGGTTAGAAGCACCCAGGTTATGTCTTGAATGCTTTGCTGCTTAGAAATTTTTTCCTCCAGATGCTCTAAATTATTATTCTTTGGTTCAATCTTCCACAGTTTTCTAGGCATAAACACAATGAAGCCAGGTTATTTATTAAGATATAATACACATAACTTTTGCTCTAGTTCCCAGTAAGTTTCTAACTTTCACCTGTGACCTCCTCAGCTTGGACTTCTCTGTTCGTATCACTATCAGCTTTTTGGTCACAAACATTTAACCAGTTTCTAAAAAGCTCCAAATATTCCCTCATCCTCCTGTCTTCTTCTGAACCCTCCCAACTCTTCCAGCCTCTGCCTATTACCCAGTTTAAAAGTTGCTTCCACATTTTCAGGTATCTTTACTGTAATGCCCCACTCTTTGGTACAAATTTTCTGTGTGAGGCCATTCATGCATTGCAAATAATTGAATACCTGAGACTTGGGAATTTATAAACACAAAAAGTTTATTGGCTCATGGTTCTTCAGGCTATACAAGCATGACACCACCATCTGCTAGGACTCAGGCAAGGCCTCGGGAAGCTTTTAATCATGAGGAAAGTTAAAATGAGAACAGGCATATCACATGGTGGGAGTGGGACCAAGACAAAGAGTTGGAAAATTATGCTTTTAAAAAGATATTAAAATCTAAGAATGCTTATGTTATTTTTCTGGGACCAGATTTTATTTGCTTATGCTTTTTCTTTGCTTCCATTATTTGGAAAGAATACATCTGGTAATTAAGATAAAAGACACAATGACAGCATTTTCCACACAGGAACAAGAAGTGGAATGGGGTCTCAGAAGAGCCTATACAAATTCTGATCACCAAATTCTCAAGCTCTGGAGTCTCTCAGAATCAGGGCAAAATCCTACAGAAAATGTTTTAGCCTTTCCAACTTTTTTGGAGGAGACTGGGATGTATTTATGCATTTCATCGAAGAGCAAGGCTAAAAACCTCTTGACTTTGCTGTACCTACAGAAAGATGAGTAATTAAAAGTGAATGACAGACTCTTTCCCTTTCAGTCTAATAGATTAAATAACAATGACATTAAATAAATATCTAGCATATAATATATGACATGAATAAAACAAGACCCACTCTCCTGAAATGTATGTGAGTGTGTGCATGCATGTATTGGTAAAAACACATGTAAACATGTAGGTATACATGTCAGAAGGGGTACTTTTTTGTAGAGTTTTTTCATACAGAGAAAATAAAGTAGGGTAAAAGATAGATAGTGACGGAATGGTTTAAAGATAAGTTTGCATGTTTGCTCAGATAAGGGACCATAGTAGGAAAAATATGATCTAAAAAAAAATAATTACAGGGAATTATCCAAGGAAGGCACTATATAAATTATTTATTTTGAAATGTGAAGAAATACTACTTTTGTCAGATCTAGAAAACACCCCAACTTTGGCACAATATCTGAGGCTTAACAGCTATGAAAATGACATGGAAATAGTTGTTTTCTTTTAAAAATGGAAAAACAAATACAATTTTTTTTATTGCTTTCTGGATTTTATAAGCCAGAAAAGAAAAGAAGTACAAAAGGGGAACTCTGAGTGTGGTCTAATATATGTACTCTTAATGATATTTTTACTGGGATAATTTTTAATATATCCTTTATTCTTAAATGTAAACAATGAAAATGTTCTTCATTTACATGTACAAATGGCAGTATGTTTATCTGATTATCTGATATTTAATATGCATTTCTGTCATTTATTATAGTTGCCATAACAAAGCACCATGCACCAAGTGGCTCAAGCAACAGGAATGTATTATATTTCCTCATAGTTATGAATGCTAGAAGCCCAAGGATGAAGGTATAGGCAGGGTAAGTTTCTTCTGAAGGTGTCTCTTCTTGAGTTTATATTGAGGGCCAATTTTACAGGTGTATTAACATGATGTTTCTTCTGTCAATGTCTGTCCTAATCTCCTATCCATATAAGAGTATCTGTTATAGTGGATTAAGGGCCGCACCAATGGCCTCATTTAACCTTGATTATCACTTTAAAGACCGTAACTCCAAATAAACTCACATGCTAGGAAGTAGGGAGTTAGAACTTCTACATATGAATTTGAGGAATGGAACTCAATTCAATGTATAGCACAATAGCATTTTTTCCAGAGTAAATTTCGACCCTTTTTTGGCTCTAGAAAATGTTTTCCATTATACATAAATATCAAGTTCATTTCTAAAAAGAAGACATACAAATGGCCAACAGGTATATGAAAAAAATGATCAATTCACTAATCATCAGGGAATACAAATCAAAACCACTGTAAGATATCATATCACCTCCATAAAAATGGCTATCATTAAGAAGACAGAAATAACAAATGCTGGCAAGGATGTGGAGAAAGATAATTGCTCCTATACTGTTGCTGGGAATGTAAATTAGTACTGCCAGTATGAAAAACAGTATGGAGTTTCCCCAAACCAAAAATATAAATACTATTTGATCCGTCTATTCCATTGCTGGATATAGATCCAAAAGAAAGGAAATCAGTGTATCAAAAACATGTCTTCACTCCTACAACTGTTGCAGCATTTTTCACAGTAGTCTGGGTATGAAATCAATCTAATGGTAAACAAGTAGATGAGTGGATAAGGAAAATGTGGTATATATACACAGCAGAATATTATCCAGCCATGAAAATGAATGAAATCCAATCATTTGCAGCAACATGGATGAAACTGGAGGACGTTATTTTTAGTGTAAGCTTGGCACAAAAAGATAAATATAGCAAGTTCTCACTCATATGTTGGAGCTAAAAATTATTGATGTCATGGACATAGTGAATAAAATAGTGGTTATAGAGATGGAAAATTATTGGGAAAGGGGGATGAAAATGGATTTGATTATGGTACAAAAATACAGCTGGTAGAAAAAATAAGATCTAGAGTTCAGTAGCACAATAGGGTGACTATACTTAATAATTTACTGTTTATTTCAAAATAACTAGAAGATACATCTGGGATGTTCCCAACACAAAGAAATGATAAATGTGAATTGTTGGGTATTCCAATTACCCATATTTGAATACATATTGTATGCTTGTATCAAAATATCACACGTACTCCATAAAGATGTACAACTATAATACAGCCATAAAAATAAATAATAAATATATCTAATATTTCAAATATATATTTCATATTATCATACAGTTATTTATGTGAACAATTCTTCTTTGCCCATAAAGATATAAATTATAGACAGGAATGAAAATTATATTAGCTTTCTGTCTTCTGGATTATTTAGCTCGTGATGGTTGCCTATCATTTATGTATATAAGCACACACGCACACACACACACACACGCATATCCACACATATATCTGTATGCGCACATGCATATATGCTTATAAACTTAATAGAGGAAAAAAGGGCTTAAGAAAAAGGTCCGTGTTTTATGAAATGATGGCTAAGTATTACCAAACTCCCAGTATTTGGGTTTTACTCACATTCTCTTTCTCTCTCAGTACTGCAGATGATATACGTGAAATAAACTTTTGTATCACTGAAAATAATTGTCTTCTAGCATTCTAAGAAGAAGAAAAACATGATTTCTTTTTAATTGCCTTGTATTTATAAGTTTATTTTCTCTACCTAGAAATAACTATTCTCTGCTTAAAGTTCTAAAAGAAATCCTACGTGTAGTCATTATTGTAGGCAGGAGACATGGGAAAAGACCTGTTGAAGACAGGGGTCAATTTTGGTCACCTACCTAATGATTAATCATCACAGATCCCTATGCAAAATTGTCTCCCACTTTTTTCCTCTGAGCATCATTTTGACAACTCTTATATGTGAGTTTTCCTAACAACATGCTTTATAAAGGTCAAATTATATTCTTTAAAATTGTTATTGGAAAAAAACATCATTTTCTAAAGTATTTGAATTGTTTTTTCTTCCCAGTTTCAGTTATTTTGCCAAAATTTATATAATTAATTTAGAAATATCTATGTAAATACTTTTAAACTAAAAAAGGAATAATAATTACTGTAATAAAGTTAAAGAAAGATGAGAAAAAGATAGCTTCTTGCAAGGCAAGACATGGAGACAAAATCTCTAGGACAAAGATAACATGTGGGCTATCTTAACTTTAGGCTTGCCCCAGGCACTATCTGACAAGGTAGGGAAAAGGTTATGGCAATCGGAGAGAGAAAGTTTCTAATTCCCCTTTCTCTTTCTACTTCATATTTCTTAAACATTAAACCATGGAGATATGTGAACCCCAGAGTGCCTGAATTTCAGAATCTTACAATGCCTATGAAGTCTCCTTATCATGGGATAAATGCAGGGTAAGTAAGTTCATGCTGCAAATTTTCAAGGGCAAGAAATCCAAATATTCTATGCTATTAACAATCTATCACTCTTTAACGTTTAACTTTTGGTATGAAACCACACATAATTTAATTTAATTGCAGCAGAATGTAAGATTGTATTTTCTTATTCTTTTACTATTAAAAAAATCTGAAAGCTGAGGCAGGAAGGCAGGGGTGTGGTTGAAGCAGGGCAGGCTATGGTTAGCAGATGCAAAGTCCTGCGCACCCTTTTATCACATCTCTGTTAGCTGCACCCTCTCCCATTTCACTTCTCTTGCCAGCACTAAGGAGATGTTATATTCCATGATCATTGATTGTAGGACTGTCTAAAAATGTTTACTTCACATCACTAGTCCTCAAATTGGCTTAAGTATGACAATATCAAAATGAAATACTTACAAAAAATATGGAACATTATAATGTCCAAGGGGCTCCACAACTGAGGACCTGTGAATAGACACTGATGGCATTTTGGTGTTCTATCTTATATGGAATCATTCTTGAAAGGCTTTGTATCAGTTATTTTCAAGGCTAGTACTCCCCCAGTGTGAGAGATAAGTCTCAGGCTGTGTGATTAATTGGTTTGTTTGGGTTGTTCCAGACCTTCTCTAAGTCATAGAAATGGATGTGATGACCTCCAGAAATGCCTTCAGGTGTTAGTCCTAGGAAAACAAATATATTGCAAGGAACCAAAACCACAGCAACAAAATTAGCATTATAAATACTCACATTTTCTATACACATTGTTTTCATGTTGTTTTATATGAGGAAAGTTAGATTATTCACTAATTTAATTTTCTCATGGCATAAAACATTTTATTTTGCTGGCATGCATGCTTTAGATTTATACATACTACAGTGAGAAATTACCAATTATATTTTTTCTATATTAAAAAAGTAATATACTCCTTTTTATGCAACTTCATAGTAACCTCTATTTTTTCCTGGAGAACAATAAACAGCTACACCCTTACCTGATGCTGATCATACTGTTTACACACAACAGAAGCTGACATAGTTGTAAACTGGCACATAAGAATTAAAATGCATTACCACATGTTAGAAACGTTGCTGGGAATGTGCTGCTAAAAACAAAACCCTAAAAACTAATGTTTAACATACCATATGCTACACTTGAGTAAAACAAATGTGTGTTTAAAGAAGAAAAAACACCGATTTTTCTATTTATGTTCGTCATTAAAGCTATTATACAGTTATGTTAAGTGTCATTGTTCTGCTCACTGAGAGGAAGAGAATGGATCTAGAAGTCACAAAACAAAGGCATCCATCATGCCTTTCTATCTTGTGCAGTCTATATTCTTATTCCTGAGTTTTCTCCTTATCAATTTCACCAATATTTATGATTACAGTCTCTTGAAAACATAAAAAATAATTTAGAGAATAATTTTGCCTTTTAACTTGGGAACAGTACAAAATTGGACAATGTAGAAGACAACAATCTCATTCTGTCTCTCTCTGTCTCTCTCTAGCTCTCGCTCTCTGTCACTCAGTAAGCTCAAACATTTAAAGAGATTTTTCACTTCCACTCTCCAAAATATATTACAACTTCTTGTAATTCCTATGTGATTTCCAAAACAAGAAACATATGGTAAAAGAAAATAATGACAACAACAATAGAAAATAAAAATCCAGCCAGGGGTGGTTGCTAATGCCTGTAATCCCAGCAATTTGGATTACTGAAGTGGGAGGATAGCTTGAGGTCAGGGTTTGAGACTAGCCTGGTCAACATAGTGAGATGTCATCTCTGTAAATAAAAAATAATAAAAAAACCCAAAATTATAAATAAAATAAAATAAGCCAAGCTTGAGGTGCATATCTGTACTACCAGCTACTTGGGAGGCTGACATGGGAGGATCACTTGTGCCAGGAATTTGAGGCTGCAGTGAGCTATGATCATGCCACTGAACTCCAGCCTAGTTGACAGAGTGAGATCCCATCTCTAAAAAAAATTTAATAAAAACAAAAATAATTCAAAATCAAAATCCCATTTGCAGCATGAAGCCTGTCTTAAACCTTGATGTCTTCAGAAAGTGGATGAATGATTCCTAGTGCAAAGATGGTGAAAGATGGTTAGAGATCAATTGGAGAAGACCTTTTGAAGATGTTTGCTTGCCAGTCCACTTTTTTGGCTTATCCTTTAAGAAGAGATGTTAGCAAAAGCCCAAACCACTCACTGAGTTCCCGTGAAGACCAGTTCAGAGAGCAGTCTATCTTCTGAGAGTTCTTCCAAATTCCAAGTCTTCAGCATCATTATTAAGAAAAACTACCTTCTCCAAATCCTGCCTATTCCTAAGATGTTAAGATGGAACGCTGTCCTGAAGAGTTCCTTTCTCTGTGGGATTTTGGATCTTCAACTGCTGTTTGCTTTTACAGCTTTTTGATGCCTTCAAAACATTTTTTTTTTCTTTTCGTAAATCATCTGTTTTCCCCCCATCTTTTCTTGGTAGGAATGTTAGCCTGGATAGAGAGATTTCATCATACTTAGAACAAAATCCAGAAAGCGAATATTGAGATGCAGGATATATAATAAAAAATCTAGGATATATCAAGAATAGAAGTAAAAGTGCAAAAATATAGATAATAAAAGTCCCAAAGGAGGAAAAAATAAATAGAAAGATGATGAAAATAATTTAAGAAATAGTGAAAGATTATTTTACTTTCTGAAATACATTTAGTAACTATATTCTATATCTTATTTATTCCTATTTTTGTGAACCTACCAAAACACTTTTCCCCCAAATAATGAAGACCAACAAAGATAGTATAATAGATTCCTAATACTGCTGTAAAAAATATTACCGCTTGATTTGGTGGCTTCATACAATACAGATTTATTGTCTTACAGTCCTGGAGGGTAGGAGTGCAACATCAGTTTTGCTGGGCTAAAGTCAAGGTGTCAGCAAGATTGTTTCCTTCTGGAGGCTCTAGGTCACAATCCTATCCTTGCTTCTTCCAGCTCCTGGTGGCTGCATTTCTTGTGGCTGCGTCACTCCAATTACTGCTTTTGTGGTGGCATTGCCTTCTTCTTGCAAGGACCATTGTAATTATATTAGGCCTACCCAGATAATCCATGAAAATATCCACATCTCAAGATCATTAATTTGGTCACATGTGCCAAGTACTTTTTGTTGTACAAAGTAGCATATTCTCTGGTTTTGGGGATTAGGACGTGGACATCTACTAGAGGGTGAGAGGAGCATTATTCTGCCTATCACATATAGCAAATTAAAAAACCTATATCTGTTAAATAATTGTATGTATTTAAGGTGTACAACATGATGTTTTGATATACAGATACATGAAATGATTACTACAGTCAAGAAAATTAACATATCCATGTCCTCACATAATTATCCTTTTTGTTTTTTGTGTGTGTGGTAAAAGCTTCTGAAGTCTACTCTTTTAGCAAATTTCCAGTATACAATAGAGTATTATTAACTGCAGTCATCATGCTGTACATTTGATTTCCAGATTTATCCATACTCTATAACTGCAATTTTGTACACTTTGACAAACATCTCCCCATTTCCCCCACCTCTCTGCTCCTGGTAATCACAGTTCTACTCTGTGTTGCAATGTATTTGCCTTTTACAGATTCCACGTGTAAGCAAAGAGAACAATAAACAAAATGAGAAGTCATCTTATGGACTGGGAGAAAATATTTGTAAACCATGGAACTGATAAGAGGCTACTATTCAAAATGTATAAGGAACTCAAACAACTCAATAGCAAATAAATTAAAAAGTAATCTGTTAAAACAATGAGCAAATGACCTAAATAGACATTTTTTTTCACAAGTCTGAGCCTTTAATAAATCACTACAACATAGGCTCATAATGTTAATTACCAATAATATCAAAGTAAGCACAATAACTTCTTCAATGGAGTGGTGGGAAATGAAAGGTGACAACTAATATTAACTCCAGAGACCAAATTTATCAGCAAATACACACACAAAGTGGGTGGACCCCATAGTTAGTTAAAACCTCAGTGAACAAGTCTGAACATGATCAGGGAAATTTGGGGAAATCCTTTGAGGTTCCCATTTGTTTATAAATGCAAAACTTTAATAGAAACACACAAAGAACAAAGAGTAAGATAATGATTCAAGTTCTTCAAAACGAAAAAGATGAAACAAGTTCATGTTCCCAAAAGGCATAAACTTACTCTTAAAAAAAAAAAGTTAACAGATATAAATTTATTTGAGCAGTCAGTAGCACTAGGTTAAGTGAAATAAGAGGACCAGATGGGAGGGATTAGTGAATCAAACTGATACAAGGAAAGACTTAAGAGCAAAATAGTACATTTCTCTAAGTTGAAAGAAACAGAAATGGCTAACAGAGAAAAGCAACCACAGTCTATTCCACTCACGCGGAAGTAAACCTACCCCTGTTATGCCATAAAAATCTACTTTTTTTTAAGAATGGATACAAGTGGGGTTTACACTAAAGTAACACACATAGTTTTTATAAGAAATCAAAAGATAAAAATAAAGTTAATAAGGACATGAAGATCAATAAAACCAGAAAAAAACTGTGAAAGTTATTACTTAATACTTTAGGTGAAAACTTAGAGTAGATAAATTATTTAACATAAAAGAATTTCTAGTCAAAAATATGACTAGAAATGAGAAAGATATAAAATAAAACCTAAGAAATCAGAAGTCATTTTACATTTTGTTTTAAATTGAAAAATAATATGTATATGTGTGTGTGTGTGTGTGTGTGTGTGTGTGTATATATGTATGGGGTAAGTATGATGCTTTGATACATGTTTACATTTTGTACATTTTGGAATAGTCATATCAGGCTAGTTACCATATCCATTACCTCAACTATTTATCATTTATTTGTGTAGAGAATATTAAAAATTCACTACTTTAGCAATTTTGAAAAATATATTATCTTTAACTAGAGTCACCATGCTGTGCAATAGATCACCTGAACCAATTTCTCCTGTCTAACTGAACATTTATACATTTTATACCAACAATTCTCCTTTTCCAATCTACTTCCCTGCAGCCCCCAGCCTCTAGTCAACATCATCCTACTCTCTAATTCTATGAATGTGACATTCTTAAATTCCATATATAAGGAAGATCGTGCAATATTTGTGTCTTTGTGTCTGGTTTATTTCACTTAGCATAATGTCATAATCATATATGCTTGCATGTGTTATCATAAATATAATGTTAATTTAGTGTCATTTCAATGAAATACATTTTCATTTTATGCCTGTTTCATTCTATGCCACAATTCTGGGCTTGTTTATGAAAAGAAGCTATGTGGCATGAATGTACCAATTCACGTTACCTTATTCATGGCTGTTCTACCTTTATCATAAACACTAAGAGGATCAATAAATTAGGGGTGCTTAGCAGAGTGCTGAAATAAATAATAAATTTAAAATGTATAGTTGCCTTTGGCCTCACCCAACATCCATTGCTGATTCTTGGCCCTTTTCTATTACTGCAGACATTTCCCCTGGGCCTTACCATTGGTCCCCTCATGAATGCTGCTGAGAACAAGTCACACAGCCTTTCCCAAGTCATGTTCCATGGAACTCTCTGCAATCATCACATTCCTGGTTGATGTGCTCCAGGGGTACTTGCCATCTAACCAAATTGCTGATAAAATGGAATGATGAAACAGCATATATCCAATGTGTTTTGGGAATACAGTCCTGAATTGTTCAATAAAGTAACCTCTACCCACCAGGAGATATTTAAAATTTAATAACATTAAAATTCAGTTTCTCAGTTACACTAGTCATGTTTCAAATACTCAGTAGCCATTTCTGACTAGTAATTACCCTTTTGGATTTTGGACAGAACATATATCGAACTTTCCATTTACTATAGAAATGTCCATTGGACAGTGCTATTCTAGATTCATAATAGTCTCTTTGGAAATGAGATCATATGACCAACTATGTTTGGAAAATTCTGTGCCTTTGCTGTCTTATTGGAGACACATATATTATATAAATTATTTATGTTATATAAATGTACAATATACTAATATATATTACACAATATATTATATAATATATACTACTATATAATATTTTTATGTATAATATTTTAAATTGTAGTTAGGCGGAGCGCAGTGGCTCATGCCTGTAATCCCAGCATTTTGGGAGGCCAAGGTGGGCAGATCACTTGACGTCAGGAGTTCCAGACCAGCCTGGCCAACATGGTGAATCCCATCTCTACTAAAAATTCAAAAATTAGTCAGGCATGGTATCATGTGCCTGTAATCCGAGCTACTCGGGAGACTGAGCCAGAAGAATCAGTTGAACCCTGGAGGTGGAGGTTGCAGTGGGTGGAGATGACACCACTTCCCTCCAGCTTGAGCGACAGAGCGAGACTACATCTCAAAAAAATAAATAAATAAATAAATAAATAAAGTAAAATAAATAAAATAACTAATAAATAAATAAGTTGTAATTGGTTTGTAACCCAGTGTTTCCCCCACTAATTGAATTAGATATCCACTTTTACTTCCTGCCTGAATTCGGGTAAAAACTAGTGCTCCTTTAAACTCACTCTGAGGAAGTTTTTATAGAAGATTTAAGAGATGATTCATTTCACTAACACTAGTAAAAGAAACTGACTCAAATCTCACATATGATAAGTTTCTGTAGATAGAGATTTAACTTGTGAATGCAAATCTAGTAACTTGTTAAAAAAAAAATTCCCAACATATGCTGTATACCACATAAGCAGACTAAAGTAAACTCTGCTTAGTTAAAAGCTACTTTTAAAATGCAAGAGTTTTTGTTTGTTTTTAATGGAGCAATTATATAAAATTCCACATATTTTAATTTGTATATATAAGCAAAAGCTCATTGACTATTATAGTCACTAAAGTTAGTTGGCATGCATAAATATTAACTCATGACTAAAAGTTATGATTTAGTACTTTAAAAAGCGGTCCATAAGCAAAAGATTTCAAAAAGGCACATGACTTCTAATGTGTCTGTGCATAAACAAATACATTGAATTCCCATAATTTGGGTGAATAACAATTTATAGTCAGTGCATTATCATTATTGCCTGGAGCTAGTTGGTGTTTTGCTCTTTGCTTAAATATTAATATTTGATTAACACATTGTAAGATTTCTCTTAATTCTTACATTGGTGATTATTTATTTGTGAAAACTTGCTGATTATTTTGCAACTTTGATTATTAATTTGTTCTGCCTTAATTCTTCCATATAATCACATTCTTGGGTCATATTAATTTGGCCGTCATTTAAAATATAGTTTTTTCAAACACTTACCTAAAGTTATGTCAGTAGTAAATGATAGAATCAGGATTCAGGCAGTTATGCTAAAATATATTTCTAGTTTTATAATATGTCTGTCTCTCTGTTGGACTTTAAACATTAAAATATGTCATGTTAGATTAATTTTATTTAGTAGAAAGTCACATACAACGTTTGCAAATACAAGGGCAAGTGCAAGACCAAAGGGAGCAATGAAAACTTTCTATCTTGACGGAGAGACAGAAGAGTCAACTCCTTCTTGATGAGGTTAGCATTTCAGGAGACACAGTAAGACAGTTTATGTGTGCATACTGAATATGTAAAAACCAGTCCTTTGTGGATAAACAGAGCCTGTCAGAAATCAGAAGACAGTAACTCACAGCTGAAGTTTGCCCTTTCTGGTGGACATAGGAATCACTGTGAATAGCTAACAACTTGAAAATATAAGAAGAAAAAAGAAATATACAGAATATTTTAACCTTTTTAACAGAGTGAAAAGTTATCTTTGATTAGAACTTTTCAACATTGATGGTGTGAAATTAAGTTATATGGAATACATGGTGTGGAATGAAAACAAGTATGACTATATATAAAAGACATATGCATATGAAAGAAAAATCCTGATTGACAGAATACATTATAAAAGACATTTCTTAATTTCTATCATGAGAGGTATATATTTCTTGTGAAACTCAAGCAGTGCAAAAAAAAAAATATTGGACTGTTCCTTTATTGATCCTATTTATCACTTATTTTTGTTACATTTAACTAGTATGACTTTGTCTATATAAAAGTGAGGCATGTGCGTTACTAGAATTGGAAGAAATAGAAATGATTTTTTGAAAAATAGAATGCATTGTTTTTAAGCCTGCCAAAACCAGAGATCCTCTACATTTTTCTGAATTTATATTTACTCTGGTTTATCTAAATGGAATTGGCTTAATTTTTGTTTTTCATTAATTCACTATTTTCATCAGTCACACATTTACTCATGCCTTTATGCATGTGTTTGTGTATCTATGTTTATATGCATGTATTTTCATATTTCTTGGATTGTCACTTCTTACCAAATATTTTTGGCTGTGTATAGCTATTTAAAGTAATAAGTTGCATTATTTTAATTGAATGTTAAAGTGATCCCATCAAAAATATCTATTTATTTGATAGAAGTATAATTAAATAAATAATACTAACCACCCATTTTACAATATTATTTTCCTTGAGTTTTGATCTACTCAATTCCAGGACTGCATCCTACCTTGTATTATTAAAAACATTTAACTTCTTACATTGACAACTACTTTTGGAACGACTTGATACTGTGCATGTTTTCAATTACATACATCTTGTCTCCTCGTTAATCTGTAAATTTGCAAATCTGTGCCTACGTTTCACCAAACTTGAATACCTGAAACAGATAATCACTGGGCAGTCGTTTTTCCCCATAATGAATGTTTATTGAGCATCTATAATGTATAAGGTACTATAAGGGATACAAAGAGCATATGATGTACGTCTAAATTAAAGATAATTGATGGATGCATTTCAAAAATCAAGTCAGATTTCTTGGACACAATGTAGCCATATTCATCATTATTTACAATTCTCACTTCAGACACTATGGCCATTGGCTGAATTTATAGTGAATGTGTTAATCAGAGTATTCAGGGCATTATTTTGGAGATACTCACCTTGAAGTTTAAATTGCTATTTTTGACTTTTATATGTATAAGTTATTTATTGAATTTTTCAATTGGATATTTTTTGGCCTTTTTTCCGTGCAGAAAACAGTACTTTGTACAATTATAACAAATATTATGCTCTTTGCTTTCTTCTGTCAATTATAGACTTGAGTGGGGTGATAGCAGTATTCAATTTCCGAAATGGTTTCCCATGATCTTTATTTCCTGATATTTATGTCCTTGTGCTCTTTTTCACTAAGTCCATGGAGGAAGAGTCCAGTCTCTCTCCAAGAGCCAACAAGTAACAGAGGCCTTTAGTTCAACAACCTGGAGAAACTGAATGTTATCGAAAACTACATGAGTAAGTTTGGAAGCTGATCCACCCACCACTGAGTCCTAAAATTACTACAGTCCCAGCCAATACTTTGATTACACACCCGAGCCAGAGGTCTCAACTAAGTTATCCCTGGATGCTAGACATGCAGAAATTATGAGATAATAAATGACTGTTGCTTTAAGAGCCTGCATTTTAGGATAATTTGTTACAGTGCAGTAGATAACCAATGCAATTGTAGTCATGGAGAATGCAAAGTAGTATTTCCATGCACAAAGATATTACGATAAGCTAAACAGTAATGAATGTGCTTGCGTACTCCAGGAAAAAAAAAATGAAAACATATGCTGAAATCTCTACTGCAATGCTATTATTACCAGTTCTATAAACTCTGATAAAATTATGTTGAATACTAAAAGAAGTTTTATAGACTATCTACCCCAATGTTCAAAACAGGATAGTGCTTTGGTAGTCACAGGTCACAGACTTTTTCCTATTCATCTTTAAACCTCAGTTTTTCTGGCTTCTAAACAAGTTTTGACCATATATATATATATGGTCAAATATATATATATAAAATATATATATAATATAAATGTATAATATATAATATTTATATATAATATATTATATAATCATTATATTATATTTTATATATGATTTATTTATATATAATATGTAATAAATTTATATATTATTTATAATATATCATATAAATATAAAATTATATTTATATGATATATTATAAATAATATATAAATATAAATATTTATATTATATATAAATATATAATATATCACATAAAATATATAATATATAAATATATAATATAAATATATATTATATATTTTATGTGATATATTATAAATAATATAATTATATATTATTTATATATATATTTATATATTATTTATATATATTATATATTTTATGTGATATATTATAAATAATATAATTATATATTATGTTACATATATTTATAATATATGTAATATATTATATATTATTTATATATTGTATGTTAATTATAGATCAATATTATATATGTAATTTCTTTTGTGCAAATTCATTTACTTTTAGCACATCATATGGTTTGGTTCTGTGTCCCCACCCAAATGTCTTCTGAAATTGTTATCCCCAGGTGTTGAGTGAGGGACCTGGTAGAAGGTGATTAGACCATGTGGGTGGTTTCACCCATGCTGTTCTCATGATAGTGAGTGAGTTCTCATAAGATCTGATAGTTTAAAACTGTGACTCTTCCTCCTTCTTTCTTTCTCTCCTGCCACCTTGTGAAGAAGTTGCTTGCTTCTCCCTCGTGCTCTCTCTATCTCTTGCCACCATATAAGACATGCCTTGCTTCCCCTTTGCCTTCTGCCATGATTTTAGGTTTTTTGAGGCCTCCCAGCCATGAAGAACTGTGAGTCAATTAAACTTATTTTTTTTTATAAATTACCCACTCTAAGGTAGGTTTTTATAGCAGTGTGAAGACAAACTAATACAGTGCCTTTGGCTGAAAAATGTGATGATGTGTAAAGATTTGGTGGGGACTACCAAATGTAAAATTTGAATTCCTGATGATACCATTTTCTATCTGGTGTTCCTGTACATATTTTAGCTGGATCTTTAATGGCCATTAAGAGTTTTAAAATTATACACACCACCAAATGTGTAAGGTACTTCTTAAATTGTGGTCCTGGATTATTCAAGACTGAAATCATGAGACATTGTGAAGAATAATATCCTAAAAACTCATTTGTCTGTCTCATTTATTACCACATCTAACTGCCTTGAGTTTCCGAAAGGTTTTGTGTATAAACATTTTACCTTCTTTTCAATGATTAATTGAAGAACAGGTTTACTGTGAACTATCATTTTATTTCCAGCAGCAAGGTCTGACACAGCAGATTTTTATCAGTCCCATAATACTGGCTATGGTTAAGGAGTGTCATTTCAAATCTCATGAACATTTCTTTAATCTCATACATTAAATCTTTCTTAAATCACACAAGTTAAATAAAAAAACATAAGCAATCCAAGTATGCAGATCAAGAATGATGTCCCGTTCATTTCAGAGTGCTGCAAAATTCAGTCTTTTGACAATGTTTGACTTCCAGTGCACTACAGGTGTTCAATCATGCTGTCATTTCCAAATTAACTTTCAAAAATAAGCCATAAAATTTAAAATTCGGTATTTTATTGATTTTAATATTCCTATTTGCAATTCATATAGCAAATTCAAGGGTGCTTTGCTCTTTATTACTTTAAAAATAAACCTGTTCAATCTTTATAAATCCTTTCTCCTCAAGTGAAGAATATAAGATCAAGATAAAAATAATGAATCAAATCGTTTCATTTAATATGAAACACCTGATGTCAAGGCAAAACGTAGCTTAATATCTTTCGTAAAAACTATTTATAAACAACATTCTACAGTGTGACATTTATTATCAGTTTTTGTAAGGTGATTGAAATATAAGCATTTACCTAATTCAAACTGATGTTTTTCACAAATGAAATGTAAGGCACTATAAAGAAAATAATGTAGAAGTGTTCAATTTAAGGGGGATCTTGAGAAAGTGATTAAAGTGTTATATTATGTGGACTTTTTAGGTTATGGGAGGGGGTAAAAACAGAAAATAATTGAGAATAAATAGGGATAGAATGGGAAAGCAATTCATTGAAGGTGAAACAATATGGGACTTAGAGCTGGAAGCTCTGTTGTCAGAAATCTCAATGTTTAATCAATTCAGAGGTAGAGCTGTTCAGGAGTATGACAAGCTGCAGGTTATGGTTACAGAACAAGACTAAGGGAATGGAGGTAAAAAAAAACATTGGCTTAGAGGGATCGGGGAACAGTATGTGGTCTCTCTGTGGAGAAGTCCACATATATGCAGACATTACATAATTTCCAACTGTAACAAAGACGGAAAACATGAATTGGTACCAAAAGAATGTAGAGCTGTATAAACCTGGAATGCATGAGCTCCAAATCTCAGAGACTATTTTAAAAAGAAAAATTATATTTTAAAAAATTTGCAATACTATAATCCTAATATAATTAATGTTAATATTTTGATATGCTTCCTTTTTCTTTACATAGCTGTAATAATTGTGAAACATCTTTATTCCATCCTTTTTCAGTATATATATATTTATATTTACTCTTTCTTTTATATAGCTATAATAATTGTGAAACATCTTTATTCTAGCTTTTTTTCAGTATATAAATATATATATATACATGTATATATACACATATATTTACTCATTACCACAGTATTCCCATCTATCACAATTGGTCATGTGATATTTTATTGACTAAAATAATTTTCTTTTTTTTTTTTTTTTTATTTTCGTTTTTTTTTTTTTTTTTTCCTTTTTTATTTTATTTTATTTTTTTTTATTATACTTTAGGGTTTTAGGGTACATGTGCACAATGTGCAGGTTTGTTACATATGTATCCATGTGCCATGTTGATTTCCTGCACCCATTAATTCGTCATTTAGCATTAGGTGTATCTCCTAATGCTGTCCCTCCCCCCTCCCCCCACCCCACAACAGTCCCCGGAGCGTGATGTTCCCCTTCCTGTGTCCATGAGTTCTCATTGTTCAATTCCCACCTATGAGTGAGAACATGCGGCGTTTGGTTTTTTGTCCTTGCGATAGTTTACTGAGAATGATGTTTTCCAGTTTCATCCATGTCCCTACAAAGGACACGAACTCATCATTTTTTATGGCTGCATAGTATTCCATGGTGTATATGTGCCACATTTTCTTAATCCAGTCTATCGTTGTTGGACATTTGGGTTGGTTCCAACTCTTTGCTATTGTGAATAGTGCCGCAATAAACATACGTGTGCATGTGTCTTTATAGCAGCATGATTTATAGTCCTTTGGGTATATACCCAGTAATGGGATGGCTGGGTCAAATGGTATTTCTAGTTCGAGATCCCTGAGGAATTGCCACACGACAAACCTGACAAAAACAAGAAATGGGGAAAGGATTCCCTATTTAATAAATGGTGCTGGGAAAACTGGCTAGCCATATGTAGAAAGCTGCAACTGGATCCCTTCCTTACACCTTATACAAAAATTAATTCAAGATGGATTAAAGACTTATATGTTAGACCTAAAACCATTAAAATCCTACAAGAAAACCTAGGCAATACCATTCAGGACATAGGCGTGGGCAAGGACTTCATGTCTAAAACACCAAAAGCAATGGCAACAAAAGCCAAAATCGACAAATGGGATCTCATTAAACTAAAGAGCTTCTGCACAGCAAAAGAAACTATCATCAGAGTGAACAGGCAACCTACACAATGGGAGAAAATTTTTGCAACCTACTCATCTGACAAAGGGCTAATATCCAGAATCTACAATGAACTCAAACAAATTTACAAGAAAAAAACAAACAACCCCATCAAAAAGTGGGCAGAGGACATGAACAGACACTTCTCAAAAGAAGACATTTATGCAGCCAAAAAACACATGAAGAAATGCTCCTCATCACTGGCCATCAGAGAAATGCAAATCAAAACCACAGTGAGATACCATCTCACACCAGTTAGAATGGCCATCATTAAAAAATCAGGAAACAACAGGTGCTGGAGAGGATGTGGAGAAATAGGAACACTTTTACACTGTTGGTGTGACTAAAATAATTTTCTTAACCATTCCTCCATTGTTGAACATTTAAGTAATTTGTATATTTTTAAATAATAAACAATATACTTTATGGTATACAATTCTCCATATTTTGCATGTTACCTAGCATAGATTTATAGAACTGAATTATTTGGTCCCCAAAATATTCCCATAGACTTATGTTCCCAAAGTGGGTTCTATGGCCATTTAGATCTAGTTCTCTATTTAAAAAAAAAAAATGGCCCCTGTCAAGTAAGGTTGGATATTACTGTGAATTATACACAACTCTTGGAGATTTATCAGCACAGTAGCCAATTAAAGATGGAAGAATTTTATGAAAATACATCTATTTAATATTGTTTTAAAAAGACATGTAGATATTTTTCATTTTATATTTAAACCAGTATACATTTGCATTCAGATTTTTATGTGGACACATATTTTCATTTTTCTTGGGCAAATGGCAAGACAGAATGTTGGGTTGTATGTTCAGAAGAAATTAGATTTTATAAGAAACTCCCCAACTTTGGTGCCATTTTATATTTGCCTTCACACTTACTCTGCATCTTTTCCAGCGTTTAATTATCCGTGTTAAAACTGCATCAGTCCAATTTTAATATTGGTTTATAGTTCTTTAAATATCTACATATAAGTCTCTTGTTTTTCATATTTCTTCTTTCATGTCTTTAGTGGTTTTAATATTTTTTAAACAATTCAATGAGGTCATTAATTAATATTTCATAATATTAGACATCAGGATATTTAAAAACTGAACCTAAAATTGCCCTAATTTATTTATGTATAATGTAATTATAATAAATTTTACTTTATTTATACATATTTATTTATCCACATAAACCTACTTAACATCTTCAACATTTGCTTCATAAGAATCAGAATTCTTTACATTGCCTGGCCCTAACAACGAGGCTCAGTAAATACAATTTTAATCCATGCAGTTGTTCAATTAAAACCACTTGGGTCTCATTCTTTATATATTGTATTTTCTTCATAACACACATCCAGCTCATCACCAAGTCCCGTGAATTAGAATTACCCAATCTGTCTCAATTCCTTGCCTTTGCTTCATTCTCTGCTGTCACCTTCATAATCCAAATTCCTCTAACTCTTCTCCAAAATTATTGATAAATTAATTTCTCTTTCCCTTACATTTTTGTTTGTTTCTAATGAATTTTTCAGACAGAATCATGAATAGTATTTCTCAAATGTTAATAGAGCATCCATTAGATTTAGAATTAACTCTAAAGTGTTTCTTTACCTACTAGTTCAACCTCGAGTTATGTATAACCTTTTTCATTCACTCAACTGTAGCTCCACAGCATTGCCAGTTCCTTTAAAAGCTCAGTTTTGTATACATGTACCGTCATGTATACATGTGTAACAAACCTGCACGTTGTGCACATGTACCCTAAAACTTAAAGTATAATAATAATTAAAAAAATGAAAAAAAGCTCAGTTTTTTGCATTACAATTGTAGTGCATGTTGTTATCCCTCATTTGAAGCTTTGGCTTCCATTTTTATCCTGCAAACTCTTACTCTTCCATCGATAAGCAGGTGAGTTTTCTCTTCCTCACCCGAAACCCAATAACCTTCATAACTAAAATTATGATAACTTTTGTATTCTAATATTGCCTTGGCATATCTTGCTTACCACAGCTTTATATACCATTTTGAGTTCCCTTTTAATATTTGCTCCTAAAATACTTCCATAGTAACTTAAAATATGTGTTCAGAAATGTGTTATAAGAAAATAAGATGCATTAACCACAAGAAACATTTTAGATTAAGAAAATGAACTTATTTCCCTCTACATCTTTTACAGCAAACTTAATTTCTTATTAGAAGAAAACTAAAATAATTTACACGCTATAAACTTTAAAAATGGAAACGCACATGCACACACACACACATATGTATATTATATATATATGTATTTCCTCCCCGGGTACCAGTTTTTAGCAGTCACACAAATCTACAACATATTTTATCAATCACATAAATCAGGTAAGATTATTTTATACACTTACTGTGTGCAGGTAATTTCATAACAGCCAAGGAGGTAAATATTTTAATTAACTTGTGCTCCTTCTGTTGGATTTACTACAGAATAGTAGTAAAATTTTATGTTTTCTCCACAAACTGTGGTGACCTTCACATAATTTTCTTTTGGAGGAAAATGTAGAACAGATAAAAGATATGAAAGGATCATTACCACATGTTAACAGTTTTAGGGCACATCACTGCTGTCTGAATGTAACCTGTATCTATCCATTGCTTGTAACTATTAATTCAGAAAGGCAAAAATAGTTTAAATCTACTTCATTTCTGAAAGCAGTTGGATTTTTTATGAAAACAGTGGTAGATTTCTATTAAATATGCACTATATAGAAATTCTTATTATTCTCTACATTTTCAAGAAACTGAAATGAGAATATAATTAGCTTCATCTATCTTTGAATATAAAATATTCAGGTAAAGTAGCACTGGTTAAACAACCTTTAATAAATTCTCATGGAAATCTTTGAACAAAATTGTATTGATTAACTAAAACACACATGTATCTGAGTTTAATATCTCTAATTTCTATATACTCATCTTTAAGAAGAGATGAGACACCACAAAAGGACAAAAGGTCTTCCCCTTGGCCTGTTTCGGTCCTTTCTTCCTGGCTTTTGCTTTCGTACCTCCTTATTTCATTGGTTCTGAGGCTCTAAACATCAGCTCTTAGGACTTTCTTATGTTTTATTTCCTTTATCCTGCTGGGCACTTATTCTCATTTACCCTTCTTTCACTCTGTACTTTCTTTTGGACATCATTTGGTAAATGGCTGGCCGTCTACTTAGGCTGGCATGGGACAAACATCAGGTAGCCCATTCTTTCTGGAATGGCCTGGAAAAGATTCCAAACATAAAGAGACATCAAGCTATTACATAGTGTGTTATCATTATACCTCTTACTGATGTCAAAAACTGTAATAAGTATCTGTATTCTATTTTAAAGAACAGCTCCATTGATACCTCAGTGTAAGTACAAAAATGATAAGATGAAGTTTCCCTTCTCTTTTGCCAGAGAGATATTACTGATCTCTAATCTATAGTACGTGAAAAGAAAAACTGGAATTTTCTCAGATACTCTCATCAACATCTGCCACTCCTCATTTATGTTTAACAAAAAGCAACTTGAAGCCTGAAACATCTTTTCTTCCTAGGCAACTCACAATATATTACAAGTGTAAGCTATGAAAAAATTTATCAGCGCCTGAGGATATTGTGATCTGAATGATATAAATTATTTTATATAGTGAATAATAATACAAATAATAAAAATCTATATTTTTACATTGTATATATTTAACAGGGATTCATGAAGGCAAACAACACTCAGCAATTACAGGATGGCTGAGCATTAACATGTGGCCATTTCATTCATGAAAAAGAGTGAGCCAAGGGAGAATAACATTGTAAACAGAAGGGGCAGGGAAAGTCAGACTAAAAAATCTTGTTGCTGAAAGTAACTTTTATTCCTGTCTTTTCAAACTGCTTTTATAGTCAAGGAAGCTGTGGCCTAGATTATTACAAAATTTACCTCAATAGAAAATGTATCAACAGAGTCAAGGCATTTCTGATAAAACGAGTTAAAAGAAGCAGTGTAAAAGTTATGAACACTCTTCTGCTTTTTGCCATTAGGAGACATCTGCATTAGAATAATTCTGTTTTACAATAAAGGCAAATAGCTGTCCATAGGTTTCTGCTAAAGAGAAAATGTTGACTTTTCTCTCTGAAAATATTTATTATGATCATTATCTTAATGGTCATAGAGACAAATACATTTAGAAAGGATAGCATCGTAGAGAATGAGTCTAAACTTTTGGCTTTTGAAAAAGAAGGTCTATTTCTAAAGCCAAAAAACACAAGATGTTTTATCAAATCATAATTAAGCTAAAATGCTTTAAACAGTATTAAACACAAGTTACGTCTCTGTATATATTACTATATACAATGTTTCTAAATTTTCATTGTCAGGTTTATGTAACAAATATCATAACATCATATAGAATTTTGCAGCTATATATTTCATTATTTGATTATCCTTTTAGTATTTTTTTAATCTTGGTGTTCCATCAGTGGCAGCGTTTTATGCCTCCATGAGGACAATGAACCTTGGTAGAATCTTTGTCAGAGAAAAACTTAATCTCACCAGGTTATCCCATGTGTTGTCAAGATTGACCCCGAAAGTGTCACAAAACATATATAGAGTGTTTGTACTGTGAATGTTGCAGATACCAGGATGAAATAATTTTTGTCTTCCCAAACCGAATAGAATATGGAAAGCCCTGAAGGTGAGGAGACTCACACTCTTGTGTTTGAGATAAGAACTGTTTCTAAGGACTTTCTAAAATCCCTTTTATATCCTTCACATATCTCCTGCATTGATAAAGGTTATCACTAGGCATTCTTTAGGACTTCTGTCATCCAGATAAGATGTTCTCAGCAAAACACTTGCCCTGTAACAGCATCTCCACCAATGAACTGACAACATCTCTGACTTTGAACCTCTGGGACCAATGAAATCTATTTCTAAGGAACTTATGTAAATCTCTTTTTGCTAGTAAAAGTGCCTCTTACCCTTCCCTCACTGAATGCACTACGGATTTTATCATTCCATGCATTCCAGATTATAATCCTCATTTCTTATTCTCAAATAAAACCAATATATTTAGAGACAATTTTCTCTAATTTTTTTTTTTTTTTTTTAGGTAGATAGTATTCTCATACCTACTCTTCAGCACTTCTTATAAGCTGTAGCTTCTGAGAAGACACCTGAGAAAGTATCTAGTGATCTCAGTATTCCTCCTCTTAGAAATCTGAATCCAGAATTGTGGATGGATTGGGGAAGGGTGGAGAAGAGTCTAGCAAGGACACAGTTTAGAGACTGAAATTAAGATTTTAGTCCCAATTAGCTGACTCCTCAAAACAAGGAGAGACATGTCTGAACCTAGGTACATGAAAGTAAATTGAAGGGAGAAACAATGGTTAATTAAATCTGCAAGAAAGGAAACAAACAAAAATCTAGACAAAAACTCTAACAGATCAAAATAATGGTAAACCAAGACTAGGAAATCTAAGAAATAGAAGTTGCTCATTTATGTATAATGTTTTCAAAAAAAAAAGAACTAGTATTTCCAGAAATATTTAAGTACGGAAATGCACTGTGAACCATTCAGGAATATGTTCATTGTTGTGGTGTTTGAGGTTTGCTTTTGAAGTCTCCCTTGTAGAGTCATTACTCTGGGGCCAATTGACTGGGGTGGGATGGCAGGAGAACAAGTTTTGCATTTCTTACTTAAGGGTTCCTCCAGGCATGCAGTCCTTCAGTGCTACAGTTTTGAACTTCTCTCCATGTATTTTCTGATCTCTTTTTTCATTTTGGGTGAAACTAAGAGCTCAGAAATGTTTATTTCAAGTTGTTTCAAATAAATGCCTTAAATTCTTATGATTCACATTAAAATTTAATAGCAATAATGTAATAACTCTTATTAAAAGCTTAATATTAAATAATAATGGATATCTAGTATTAAATCATCTTTTTTCCAGAATGCTTTAATCTATTACACCAGGAAAAAGTATATGTGCCTCTTAATCATCTGATAAGAGCTAAGTGAAATTATTGTTTTAATTTGTATTTGTATCACTAATTTTTTAAATGCTTACATAGAAAAAATACACATAAAGTCACTATAGCACAGCTTTAAATTGAAAAAAAACCTGATGTGATTATAACACATTGTATGCCTGTATCAAAATATCTCATATAATCCATGAATATATATGCCTACTATGTACCCACAAAGATGAAAAATAAAATAAAACATTTTTTAAAAGAAAAATGAAGATATATGCCCCAATTAATTATGTCACAAATAATCATATTTCTAAGATTCTAATCCCTTGTTGTATATGTCCTATCTAATCTTCTCTCTTAGACTGTGAATGCAACTTGTGAATATGATGTGATTATATTACCTTGTATTATGACAGCATTTTTTAAAAAGATTAATTGTTTCTTAAATACATGGAAAGATTAATTGGTCTTTAAATACATAGAGGGAATTTTAAAGATGTGTTCAAGGCCCCTAATCAGTTGAGTTTTAGTTAATCAAAATATAGATGCTCTCTTTTTATGATGGCTACGTCCTGATAAACCGATCAGAAGTTGAAAATATAAGTCAAAAGTGCGTTTTCTACTTAACAATGTTTGCAACTTATGATAGTTTCTCCAGATATAACCCCACTGTAAGTAGTGGAGCATATTGAATGCATACCTGTTTTGCACCACAGTAAAGTCAAAAAAGTCTTAAGTTGAACCATCATAAGTCAGGGACTGTCTGCAGTAATTAACATGAGTAGACCTGAAACAACTTAAAATAAGTCAGATTCAATTGAAGTGAAAAATATTCTCTTGCTGCCCTTATAGAAAAAACCTACTATGTTGTCGAATGTGTCATGGGGCAGACTTTGGCAGGCAGTCTCTAGGAGCTGAAATGGTCCCAAATGATAGCCAGGAAGAAAAACAAAGTTCTCAGTTCTACAACTGCAAGCAACTGAATTATGCCAACAACTGATAAACTTAGAATTGGGCTATGAACCTTAGATGAGATGTCAGCCCCCATTTACTCTTGGTTCACACCCTGTGAGGTCCCGATCAGAGAACCTACCCATGCTGTCCCCAAACTCCTGACCTAGAGCAACCCTGAGAAAATAATGAAGGCTGCATTAACTGGCAAATTTGTGATTATTTACTATTCAACAATAGAAAATGTTGTGATAGGCAGAATTCTAAAATGATCCAAATCCCACTCTCTGATATATACACCCCATAATATGTCTGCTTTTGAGGGTGAATGGAACCTGTGAATAGATGGAGATCACCTTTGTGACAACGTGGGAAGCATGAAGAGAATTTCCAGACGAGAATAAGTTCCTAAATGTGTTGTTTTTGAATTACACAAAAGGAGAATTATGCCAGGTGGGCCAGAGTTAATCAAACGTCACTCTAAAAAGAGAGACACGTTCAGACACAAAAAGTGTTTTTCTACTGTAAGCAGCCCTGTTGTGAGAGAGTGTGTGAGAAAGTCGTGTGTTCAGGTGTGGGAGCTGAGAACAGTCCCTGCTGACAGCCAGCAAAACAAAATGAATTAAATTCTGTTAACAACCATATGAACTTGGAAGAGGAGCCTGATCTTCGCCAAAGAATGTTGTTGAGCACACATCTTGATTGCCTCCTATGAGATCGTAAGACGATTCAGTTAAATCATGCCCAAGTTACTGTGTGTCATTTGTTATGCAAAAACAGAAAAAGAATGTGTATGTTGAGATTAAAATTAAGATATATGAGAAAATAAAATATTATATTTGGATTACGTTATTCTGAATGTTTATCTACACAGTTTAAATAATCTGGCTATATTGTCCATATAGCTTCCAACTATGTTCATATAAGCAAAAAGGATTTATAAGAACTATTGAACTCAGAAAAATCATTTTTTTCTCAAACTACTTGAAAAGTATATGATTAGTTATTCTTGCATACAGAGGTTCAAATGATTCTTTCCCGAATAATCTTTGTCCTCATTACAAATATCTTTTTGGATGAAGATGTTAACCATATCCTGCATGATTCCAAATTTTAATATTTAATGCTACCTCCTTTTTTTCTCGTTCTCTACTGCTAAAACTTTTTCTACATTATCCGTGAACATAAATTTGCTAGTTACAAGAGCATATTTGTGGCTTAAATCATTTTGAGATTTGAGGAATATCTGTGTAACTACATTTAAATTATTCAGCAGTAATATTAATGCTCTATTCACAGAATCTTCAGTTTCCAGATTGCCTTTTTGATTGGCATGACTCAGATATGACTAAGCTGAAAGCTTCATATCTGGCAAGAGTTTTATTCATTTTGAAGAAAATTATCAAACCAAATAACAATGCACAATAGTCATCTCCTATCAAATACAATTATCTTAAATATATGCATTTTCATATCAGTGAAGAAATGGTCTAGAAAATTCGTAGAGAGAAGGTTCTTATCTTCATTTACAATGTATATGTAATGGGTCAATTTGAATAGCCAGCCAAGGTATGGATACATATGTTTGTACATATGAAATTGTTGAAATTCACAAAAGTACATCTATTAATAAACACAGATACATATTTATTTATGTAATTATTATGTTACTTATCAAACCTTTCTAGTTCAGCATCCATGATAATTTATAAGTACATTGTTACTTCTTTTTTACTAGTTATCAATTAGCTCTTATCCAATTTATTTATTCTTTTATATCTATACATCAATCCATCTATACATACTGTATCTCAGTATAGACTCATAAATTCTGATTTTATTTAAGGAGATAAGTAATATAATCCAAGATAAATAGAGCCAATTCTCCTACTATTGTTCAATGAAGCTGTTAGTTTTCTCGGTCCTCATTCCAGTCTGGCACTATGCATTTTATTTAGATGTCAAGGCTTTTTATTCTCTTGTAATTTGCAGCAGTGTCTTACACTATTTATCTGTATCTTTCTTAATTTTTTGTTTTTTTATTATACTTTAAGTTCTAGGGTGCACGTGCACAACGTGCAGGTTTGTTACATATGCATACATGTGCCATGTTGGTGTGTTGCACCCATTAACTCGTCATTTACGTTAGGTATATCTCCCACTATTTATCTGTATCTTTCTTAATTGAAATTTTGGAAGAGTAGAAACCAGTTATTTTGTAGAATGCCTCTCTAGTTAGAATTACATACAGATTCTTCTCAATTAGATTCAGGTGGTGTGATTTTCAAAAATGTCAATAAACTGATTTATCCTTCACAGTATATCCTGTTTGGAAGTATGTGATGTTGACTTACCCTAATAATAGTAATGTTAGTTTTGATGATTTGTTAAGGTAGTGACAACAAGTTTTCTACCCTGATAAGTCACTGCCTTTCAATTTATAATTAATAAGTAATGTGTAGGGGATACTTTGTGTCTATGTAATATTTCGTTAATTTTCAAACTTTAACCCATTGGGTTTATTATCCATTATAATTTTTAATACATTATTCCTTATTTTTTCTTTATTTACTAATAGCCATTTTGCTTTTATCTTATTTATTATTTCATTAATCAATCTATACATATATGTGTGCTTTAAAATGATGAATTCTTCTTTTATTCAGTTACAATCTATGACTACCTTATTCATTTTTACACTCAAACTGTCACAGATTTACCAATGAAAGCACTTCCTAGTTGACTTCCCTGTCCTTTTGACGTTTTATGATTCTTTGAGGCCTTACTTACTTTCTTTCTAAAACAATGTTTTAGGTTAATTTTGTAATTTTTCTATCCTACCCATGAAATATCACACAGCAATCTTTGTTTCTTTTCTTTTTTCTTTTTCTTCTTTTTGAGACAGAGTTTCCCTCTTCTTGCCCAGGCTGTAGTGCAATGGCATGATCTCAGCTCACTGCAAACTCCGCCTCCCGGGTTCAAGAGATTCTCCTGCCTCAGCCTCTCGAATAGCTGGGATTACAGACATGTGCCACCATGCCTGGCTAATTTTGTATTTTTAGTAGAGACGGATTTTCCCCATGTTGGTGAGGCTAGTCTTGAACTCCCGGCCTCAGGTGATCTGCCCACCTTGGCTTCCCAAAGTGCTGGGATTACAGGCGTGAGCCACCATGCCCAGCCAATCTTTGCTTCTTTAAATGAGGAATATTAATTAGAAATCAAGACTTGGGCATTAGTTTTCCTTATTGACACCAGAGTATCATGCTATTAGACCCGTCATGAGATAAAGCTACCATTTTATGTACACTTTTATGACTGTGTATCTGTAGATTGATACGTAGATCAATCTATCGATCAAAAAACATGAATTCTTACTCTTTCTTCCTATCACAATCGAAATCCATAGCACACATTAAAAAAGAGAGTACATGTAGCAGGAGGAAAAGAACCTTGGAAATTGTCTTCTGTGTTTGATAATTCAATATGATTAGCTAAATCAAATAATGGCTATCATGAACTTTCAATTTTACTTTCACATAAAAATACAAAGAGGAGATATTTATAGAATTTGATTTGACACACACACACACACACACACACAACTCAGCCATAAAATGGAACAAAATACTGGAATTCACAGCAACTTGGATGAAGTTGGAGGCCATTTTATTTATCCACTTGGTTGATGGGCACTTAGTTTAGTTCCAACTTCTTTTCCTTTGAATAGATCCCAGTAGTGAGATTACTGGATTGAATGGTAGTTCTAATTTTAGTTCTTCAAGGAATCTCCATGCTGTTTTCCATAGTAATTGTGCTAATTTACATTCTCACCAGCAGTGTAAAAAATGTTCCCTTTTCACCACATCCACACCAAAATGTATTTTTTTGACTTTTTAATTGTGACCATTCTTGCAGGACTAAGTTGATATCTCCTTGTGTTTTTAATTTGCATTTCCCTGGTGATTAGTGATGTTGAGCGTTTCTTCATATGTTTATTGACTGCTAGACTACTATGTATCTTCTGAGAATTGTCTATTCATATTATTTGCCTACCTTTTGATGGGATCATTTGTTTCTTCTTGCTGATTGTTTGAGCTCCTTGTAAATTTTGGATATTAGTCCTTTGTTGGATGTATAGTTTGCAAATATTTTCTCCCAATCTATGGATTTTCTGTTTACTTTGCTGATTATTCCTTTTCCTGTGCAGAAACTTTCTAGGTCCCATTTATTTATTTTTGTTTATGTTGCATTTGCTGTTGGAGTCTTAGTCATGAACTTTTTGCCTAAGCCAATGTCTAGAAGAGTTTTTTGATGCTATCTTCTAGAATTTTTAGGGCTTTAGGTCTGAGATTCAATCCTTTGATCCATCTTAAATTTATTTTTGTAAAAGGCGAGAGATGGGGATCCAGTTTCATTCTTCTACATACGGCTTTCTAGTTTTCCCAGACATACCTTTAAAAAAACGTTTTGACCACTTGGAAATAATTTTAGATATGTAAGTTTAGTTTAAATTTAAACATTCAAAAACATGAACATGTAATCCACCATATTAATGGAATACTGGAGAATAAAATATAAGATATTGGAATAGCACTTAAAAATCAATCCAATTCACCATCGTAAAGAAAATCTCAACACTTAGGAACAGAAAAGGATACCCTCATCTGAAAAATGGCTCATATCAACACCTGCAGCCAATGTTACACTTAGTGGTGAGACATTGAAGTCTTTCTCCTAGGATCAGGAACAAGATAAGAATATTTTTAAATATTGCACTGGATGTCCAGGCCAGTGCAGCAAGGCAAAACACAAGTAAATAAAATAAAATAAAGTAAGATGCCATAAATTTATCAGGGGAAAAATAAAACCTTTTTTGCATATTACATGATTGTGTATGTGGAAAATCATGAAGAAATTAGAAAACATTTTTACTAAAACTAATAAATGAATTTGGCAGTATCATAGGACATATGGTCAATTTATAAGAATCAATTTTATTTCTATGTAATATGAGCAAACAATTGGAAAATAAAATATTTTTTAAATTACTCTTAAAATTTTATATGTGTCTACATGTATATGCATACCCACACAAACACACACACACACATATATATGTACATATACGTGTGTATGTTTATATATATATATATATATATCTGAGGAAATATGCTGTATCTTGACTGATTTGTTGATTATAATATGTATATACTTGTTAAAACTCAGAATTATACACTTAAAATTTGTGCATTTCACTGCCTAGAATTTCACTTAATTAAACAATTAAAATATGTAAATTTCAACCAACTCACGCTTGGTTTTACTTATTTTTATTTGCAACCACCACCTTTTTAATTTGGAAATTGAAAAAAAATCAATATTTATTCAATCCAGAAAACTTAATCCAGAAAACTTGTTATAGTTCATTTTAGTCACCTTTAAGTGTAAGAGGAAAAAAATTATGTGTATCTTGGTATAATGCATATATTAGACAAATAGATTTATTAGTCAAATTATTAATTTACTCATAATAATTTTGTATTAATATTCAACATTCCATATATTTTTGCATCTCAGAGAGAAATAAATTATCTTTACTTCTTTTCATTGCTGATAATTCTACCTCTACAAAAATAGAATACTGTTACTTTTTCAATTAGGTTTTTCTGTCATATTATTTTTACTAAATATCTCTGGTATGGCTGGCCTCTTCATATGAAACAGGCGTAATTTCTAAGTCACGTATCATCACATTTTGTATGATTGGTATTTCTCCAAATATAATTCTTAAAACAAAGGGTGTCTGCAAATTCTAAGTAATATTTCTCCCCACAGTTTGAAGTTATGTTAGTCTAGATTCAGGCTATATCTTCCTTATAAAACCAATTCTGTCACTATAGGGGAGGAGAATTTCTTCCTTCCATTGAGATCGTAAAGCTCCAACTTGTCCAATCTATTACATTTGTGGTAAGGACAATGGACTTCATGTTATCATGTTCAAAGTCAAAATGATTATTGTTCAAGTCTCTGTGTACCATACAAATAAAAGCATGTTTGTCAGGTTAGTAAATGCTAGCTATCATTTCAACAAAAGCTATAAAATATGGGTGGTTTCACTCACTGAAATTTTATTTCTTAGTCAAGTAAATCCTGATACTAATCAAGAAAGCTTTTTCCATTTGTAATTCTATCTTGTGGAATGTTTGGTTTCTGAGGCCTCAGTGGAGGCAAGGGAACAAAATGAAGTAGAAGGAAGTGGCAGAAGTTATTTTTCTTCACAGTCATTGAACAGAATTGACTCCAACCGGACTGCAAAGAATGCTGGGAAACATAGGAGAGCTGGAGGAATATTTGTGAGTACTGTCTCTCACAGTAAGCAGCAAACTTATTACCATATCCTTTCCTTCATGCCCTGGACAGTTCTTAAGGCCCTGCAGACTTGGCAATGTCCACTGTCTAGGTACACACTCGGTTAACCCTTGTGGGTGCTCCAGTCCAGGAACGCTCTGGTGAAGCAAGCTATGTATTCCACTCCTTCTCCTGAATACTCTCAATATGGAAATTCAGTTTTTCTGAATTTGGATTATATCGCTATTTTCTATTTCTTTATCTTCCTCACAGGACATACAATTGTCTACTTCCCAATCATGATTCCACATCACATCAAAGTCACCTAGTATATAATACATCAGGGAATGCTGTGAACTCTGTTCTACCAAGGGGTATTTAAAATCTGTGTGAAAAATTATTTTCACAAAATTTACACACACACACACACACACATTAATATATGTACACAGAAATATGTTTAAAATTCTTAAACTTTAGGAAAAAAATATTTTAATACTTCCCTGATGCCTGAAAAGTCAAGAAAGACAAGAAATATAGGACCTGATACCATGGTTATGCTCTTGAGAGAGAAAGAAAAACATTTCTCCCATTGCTTTTTGTAAGTTTGCATCTAAGAAATAGAGTAATTTTTTTTGTGAGGGCGGGGTGGGTTGTTTTGTTTTGTTTTGAGATGGTCTGGCTCTATCACTTATATTGGAATGGAGTAGCAGGATCATTGCTCACTGCAGCCTGGAGCTCCTGGCCTTAAGGGATCCTCTGACCCTAGCCTCTGGAGTAGCAAGTACCCGGGACTACCTGCAGGCACCACCACGCCTGGCTAATTTTTGTGTTTTTAGTAGAGACGGGGTTTCATCATGTTGCCCAGTTTGGTCTCGAACTCCAGTGCTCAAGAGATCTGCCCACCTTGGCCTCCCGAAATGCTGGGATTGCAGAATAAAATAATTGTTAATTGTTCTATCAGATTCTCCTTTTACTTTAATTTTTGATATCCCTGGTAATTCCCTAAAATACTATATTGAATTCTGTATTAAAAGTTCACTGTTCAACAGAAAACAGTGATGTTTAACTCATTTTATTGAGACATAGGCATGTATTTATTTTTGAAACTTTTGATTTTGCAGAATTTATGGGAAAGCCAATGTAAACACTGACTCTTAAGATTTTCTGTGCTAAAATTGAGCCATAGTATTACAGCTCATTGGACTATATTCTGTCTCTCTATGAATATTGAGTGATATTTTTTCTTAAAAAATTACTTTTAATTTAGAATACAATAACCAGTTTAAGTCAAAATAATTCAAGCAATACAGAAGAGTATATAATTAAAATCATTACTCTAATCTTGCCAAGTTTTCCACACCCTGCCGAATTAGCTACCCACTCAGTAAGACCCACTTTAAACCTCTCCTAATTTCCAACATTTACACACACATATTTGTATCTAAGTGGAATAGTCCTATAAAGCTATTCCTAACTTGTATTTATATTAACAGATAGGTGGGTCTTTATTCCACATGAATATAGAGAGCATATAGATAGCTCTCTTTTTCTTTTTCTTTTTTTTTATTATTATACTTTAAGTTCTGGGATACATGTGCAGAACGTGCAGGTTTGTTACATAGGTATACACGTGCCATGGAGGTTTGCTGCAACTATCAACCCATCATCTACATTAGGTATTTCTCCTAATTGCTATTTATCTGTGGGCAACTAGTTTGCTCCAAGGTTTTTATTATTACAAACAATTTTGCAGTTCTTATATGTAATAATTACGGGAATAAACTCTTCATTTCTCAGTCTTCTGAGGCAATAGTTGCGGCTTTTCTAGATTGCTTTCTGCTTCAAGCACACAAACAAAAACAGAAGAGTTGTATTTTTAAAAAATATACCATTAAAATATTATTAACTATAGTCACCCTATTGTGTTATCAAATAGTAGCTCTATTCATTCTTTCTATTTTTTTGTGTGTGCTCTATTGTCCTATCTTGTCTAGAAAGTTTTTCTGTTCCATTGTATTCCCTAATCATGATCTACCTTGTTGGTCTTCCAAAATTTGTATATAACAGTAAAATTCTTGTAAGTTTCTTTTTAATAATAATTAGCTATCTCATTATCTTATTCTGTTTTGATAACTACACATTTATTGATTTTTCAGAAAATGATCTGTACCATGTTTTATCATTCCATGTCATCAGTAGCATCAACGTAAAGAGATGGGGAAGTACTTGAAATTTTTGGTAATTTATCTTCAGGTAATAATTCCGTTAAAAGAAAATTTTGTGTGCTGAAATTCCTATCAGATAAATTGTGTCAGATCAATAGGTCCCAACAGAATACCAAATTATTACTTTCTTTTTGAAATACTTGAGTTATTTAGTCAAAACATGTACAAAATCTTAAACAAGAAGATTTAAATAGGGAACATTGAAGAATTTGTGGATTTTATGGACTTCCTCTTCCCCATAGATAATTATTGATAGTTATTTAATTATTTCATTTAACTCTAAGGACTTTTGGGGTACTTATTGCTCCATGCAAATAAAAATAACCTGTCTTAACAGATACTAAATTCATCATTACCAGAGATATTCAAAGCGACGGATTTACAATCAGTTAAGAATGTATTAGAATAATTAGAATTATCAAATGAGTGACTTGAGATGCTTTGAACCTTGGAATTTTAAGTAGCAATGGGCCGGGCATGGTGGCTCATGCCTGCAATCCCAGCACTTTGGGAGGCCGCGGTGGGCGGATCATGAGGTCAGGAGATCGAGACCATCCTGGCTAACACGGTGCAATCCCGTCTCTACTAAAAATACAAAAAATTAGCCAGGCATGGTGGCGGGCACCTGAGTAATCTCAGTTACCAGGAGGCTGAGGCAGGAGAATGGCATGAACCCAGGAGGCGGAGCTTGCAGTGAGCCGAGATCGTGCCACTGCACTCCAGCCTGGGCGACAGAGTGAGACTCCGTCTCAAAAAAAAAAAAAAAAAAGTAGCAATGACAGCTACTAAGGAGCAGGATGTATAAAATTGTGGCATATTCTCTGACCTCCAGGATCAAACAATTAATGAAACCTATTATCTGCCCCCTTATGCTTTCTTGCACAAATATGTGTTGCTTTTTAAAAATTACCTTTTGTTAAAATTATCGATTTATTACATAACACAATTATTCTTAATTTTGTATATGAGCTGGTAAACCATTTGATGTATTAGCTTTGAATAAATAAGAACAATACCAGCTATATATAGTATCTGCTTAATGATGCATTTTAACTCAATTTTTGTAAGTGATACCATTTTGCACATGATTATTATAGATTATCAGGTTATGTTAATAATTATGGTCTGAATGTTCCTTAGATTGCATATTGGCATGGATACTAGAAAATAACTTATCCATCTAAAACCACAAACTAAGTCAAGAATAATAGCAAAATGCTTATTAACATTAATCATTCATGTCTCTATCAAGTGTCGCTCCACATTTATCTTTAAAATATTTGAGAGATTGAAAATTAAGCACAAACTATTGCACAGTATTTTCAAATTGAATTATATGTCATGAGTTTTGTAACTGCCATCAAATTTAAGACAATAAAGGCAATACTTTTAATTTAAACCCGATATTGGTGAGAAACTGGCTATTGGAATGATGCATCTCTGTGGCGGTGATGATTGTTTGCTTTACATATTTGTGCAAAATATTGAGAGCAGCAAGGGGTTTTGTTTACGAAAATAGGTCAAGCTTTACAATTCCAAAGAGAAAACAGTGTCCGTTACATTGGACTTTACAAATACTGTAAATATTGTATCTTGTTATATCCAAACTTTACCATTTCAGTTGGAGCAAACATAGACTATATGTGAGCCATTAGTGATTATATGAAAAGTTTCAATTTTCACGATGGTTATTCTGAAAATAGGCTCAGGTGGTTTTATGTGTATGTTTATTGATATGATTTTTAATTTAATATCATCTTAAATATTAAAAATCAGCTCCATGAACTTTGGTCTCCTTTCATCAATGTTTATTGAAAAAATTATTGATCAGAATTTTTCATTATCATTTTGGAATACTACCAATTATGTTATAATAATTACACTTTAATTTGCTATTAATAAGCTAGTATCCCTAAAAATGAGGTACTTTATATTTTTAAAACTGTTTTATTTATTCATTTAGATTAAAATTGTCTGAAATTTTCTGAAGTTGCTGTTAAAATCTGTAGAGCATTATTCAGTCTCTAGTAAACAAAGGAAGGGTCATATTGAACCCTGTGAATAAACCATTGCTTAGAATTAATGGAACAGCACTACACGTCAAAATGTTTCCAATCTGTTTTGAAATATATTATGAATTTATTCTCCCCTGTATTTGCTTTGCATATTGAAAATGTGAAATGAGAAGACAACATGTCATGTCTGATGCCCTTAGCACTGAGAAAGGAAGAGATAACTTGATTCAAATTCCAAGCATTTATTTACTAAAACACATTACTAATTTTTACAAGAACATTTTTCAGTTTAAAAAAGAAAAAAATGTTTCCTATATTTTGCCATTTAAGTAGAAATATAAGGGCAAAAACTTTTGGGGTTAAGTCTTTTTTTCACACATTTTGTTAATAGAGTATATTTGAAAGCATTGTGGTAAAAAGAAGGCAAATCAATAACTGAAACATATTAATTCTATGAATATCTCCTTTTTGTATTTTTATGTTAAAGTGAAGTTGAAAATTCATGATAGTCATTATTTGATTTAGCTAATCATATTGAATCAGCAAACACAGAAGACAATTTCCAAGGTTATTTTTCCTCCTGCTACTTGCACCCTCTTATCTAAATTCATACAGCTTTCAGCCTGAACAAGCATTTAATTCACTCTTCAAATTATGTGTGTACACTTGACTTGGCTCCAATATGGGAATGTAACATAAACAGGAAATTCTGTGCAACAAACTAAAGTCATCTTTTTGGTTTCCTATATTTTCTAACAAGAAGAATTATAACATTAAAATTTAGTAATATATACTAAACGTGTTTTTTTAATATAGTAAGAACATGTTTTTTTCTGTAAAGAATTTTTCATTTGCCATAAATGCATTTAAAGGAGGACATGATTTTTAAAAACATGCATTCTAGAAACTTGTAACTCTATCAAAATGATCCCAAGTAGAGTCCTGGTAAATTAAATTTTCTTTAACAGAAATCAGAGAAATAATTGAATGTAAAATCTCTTTACTATTTATGTGAGTTATGTTTTAAGATGGCCTCATATATTCAAAAAGTTATTTTGTAATAACTTCATAAGAAATTGCAGGAGTGATGATTTAATTGGTAAGTGCTGTTTTTAAAAGGTCATGAAGATATTGTTGATTATGTAATTCTAAACTTTCTCTGACTGCTCATCTGTTCAGTCAAATCTGTTAAGGGCACTTCTCCAGATCCATATTAGCAATACATCTGTTACACTTGATCAGGTTGAAACGGAACAGAAGTAAACAGCATATATTTGCCCAAGGCAGGTTGATTTTAATTTATTTTTGGAAGGAGTGGTCAGTTTGTGAAGTTCTAGAGACACACAATAATTTTATTTGCTTAGTGAAATGTGGTCTCTGTATAGAATCAAATTCTCTCCTAACCAAAAAAGTAAAACAAAAAATAGAAAGGAATGAATAATTAAAAACTATTTTATTGTTAGTAGTACAGGCTGTTGGTATAACAAAAATATCACTAACACATTACAAATATTTTTGTCATCATTATGACACTATTGAAAATAAATTACTTTGCATAGGATCCTTTATTTTTTTCTGTTATAACAGTATTTATTAAGTAATAAAAATGATTGAGAAACTGGCATGCCGCTAAATGCATATATATTTACCAAACAAAATGTTTCTTAAACTTGTCCACACATACTTAACTACAGAGAGTAAAGCAGAAGATGAAAAGGTGTCTTGGAGCTTGCCTTGAAAGCAAGTTGACTTTTGAACTACAAAGGAAATTTACTTTACCTATATTTAAAAGTTAAAGCTTGACATAATATAATTGCATAAAAAATAACTACAGACTGTGTGAGAAACAACCATACTCATGACAAAACCAGAAGTCAGCTTCACTTAAGGCATGAAATGCTGTATCAGTGCTTCTCTACACACTTTGGGCCTCCATCTGACCTTATTCCAAAGCCTTGCTATGTCCTAGATTGAAGAGAAAAATATGAAGTGCTCAAAGTGATTCATTGTGGTGTCAAAATATATTAGAGTTCCTATTTATGTTTTTTTACCTTAAAAAGAACAACAAATAAGTTTGCTTATATTTTACATATAGATAGACATTGGAACCCCCGCTCAGTTATTCATATGTACAGATAGTTCTAAAGTGATGATGGGTTATGAGGCTGACTGAAAGAAGAGTGAGATTTCTCTAGCACTGGAGTAGGAAGGTAGGGAGACATAGAATAAAGAAATATAGAAGATGAGAAGAGAGAATAAAACATTTAATTTATAATCAGAATCAGGACATGCCTGAAATAAGGCTCCATTAATAGTTAAACAGAGTATCCATATAAATCAGTACTGCTCTGCAAACCAGTTTGTATAGATATGATAAGATGGGGTAGGGAGTTTTGCATTTAATGCCAGTTTATTGAGACATGGAAATTTACATGCACTAAGTCCAATGCACTTGAGGATTACATAGGTAGTTAATTATTTTTATATTTATTTCTTAAATCAGTCATCGAAAATTAGACAGGAGTTTGATAAAATAGTGTTTCTTGATGTTTAGGTCCATAATTGCTTATCAGAAACATCTCAGGGCATATGTCTTCCAAAACTTACAATTTTCCGGTTTTATAAAATTAATAAGTACATACTATCCAAGAACGTTTTGGGGGAATTATAAATGAAAGACATTAATATGCTTTCAGTAAGACATACATACAATCACACTGAAATGAAGGCCATAAATTGGCGTGAGGTTATCTCTTGCCAATGCACATTGTGCTTTCCACCAATGGATTATATAATTGTCGCTTATTCCAGGATTTTGTGGATTTAAGAATTTTGGAAAATAAATTCTAGACGTGAAATATATACAAAAGGTCCCTTTCTGTAAAACTTCCTATACATTTTGACATTTCTAAGAAAAAAAATTGGCTATTGGTTAGTAGTAGACACTGGTATTCGCAGAGCTTTTATTATGCATTGACTTGTCAAAAATGTTTAAAAAATTATTTTTCTGTAATCTTAATGATTTATACTGCTTATGTCTATGGTTCACCATCCTTCTTTCAGCTCTTACTATTAACCAAAGGTACTTTTTTCTAATATCTATTGTCAATCAGGAGTAATCTTTAATATTGTTCATATATGTTTATATCAGATTGAATGTCTACCGAATCTGAATTTCTCAATATACTGGGGTTGAAATTTTAATCCCAATAAAGCTCAAGTTATTACTACAATGATTAGTATGTTTTGCACATCTATCTAGAGTGTAGATAAATTCTAAATAGATTTTCAACGATTTGTTGTCAACCATAATGCACAGTGTAATTAAAGGCTCATAAACGGCAATCACATACTCAGATGTTTCAATGCTATGATAGATGTCCTTTCTTTTATTAAATCGTTTTTCATATATCTTACTTTTCACATAGTTGGAATTAGATAATGACTAATAATTTTGTACCTGCACAGGAGACAAAACCAATGAATTAATTTGAAGCATATTGAGATATGACAGATACTAAGAATAATTTATTTAGTTTTATTTAAACTCAAGCAGATGTATAAATCTCCAAATGAATTGATGAGTTAATCATGAATTTTTTTCTATAGAACCTTTTAAACAAACCTATAACTTCCTTTCTGACTTTTTAAGTGTTTAAAGGTTTGAAAAAGCACTTAACTATAAAATTTTGTTAATGAACTTTTCATAAACAAAAGGATAATTAGTCCAGTACATTTTGGCAAAATACATTATTGTAGAAGAGAAATTTTAATTTTAGACTTATGAATACAGAAGATCGAAGTCTTTAATTCAATATGGATGATCTGAGTCTTCAATCAATCATGATTATGAGTCTTTAATTTGAAAGATAAAGGGATTAGGTATAGTATAATAGCAAGTATAATCATACACTTATTTATAAATTGACTCATGGCACTATAGTAATGAATAATACTATAATAATAATACTAAAGGAATCTCCTGGGTTGAGTGCTATTGGATTAATTCTCCCTCAACAGTTGAGAATTTTTGTAGAAATACATGTGGAACCACATTAACAGTGGGGTTACATATAATAATATATCATTTGCTAGAGTGAATAAAGAACGTGAAGTAAACACACTGAATGATATAAAGTATCAAAAGACATCATGAGATAACGTGTGCTTTAGTCTCTATTATGGAACAGTAGGACCCAGTAAGACTAGAAAATAAAAGAACCTTAGAATCCATCCACTGAGATGAATTCAAGGAGAGTCTACTTGAAAATGAAATAAATACTTCAAGATGTTTACAGCTTGGGCCTAAATTAAATATCTAACATTAAAAGGAAACATTGAGATAAGTAAGAAGAAAAAACAATTGATCATGATCAAAATGAGAGTAGAAGACATTGGATAAATAATATAGATTAGTTTTAAATGGAGAAGTATTAACTTTTCCTCTGAAACTGTGGTAAAGAAAGAAAGAAAGGTTGGGCACGGAGGTTCATGCCTGTAATCCCAGCAATTTGGGAAGCCAAGGCAGGCAGATCACTTGAGGTCAAGAGTTCCAGACCAGCCTGGCCAACATGGTGAAACCCTGTCTCCATTAAAAATACAAAAATTAGCAGGGCGTGGTGGTGGGCGCCTGTAAACCCAGCTATTCTGGAGGCTGAGGCAGGAGAATCGCTGGAACCCCAGAGGTGGAGGTTGCAGTGAGCCAAGATTGCACCACTACACTCCAGCCGTGGTGACAGAGTGAGATTCCATCAAAAAAAGGAAGGAAGGAAGGAAGGAAGGAAGGAAGGAAGGAAGGAAGGAAGGAAGGAAGGCAGGCAGGCAGGCAGGCAGGCAGGCATTGATAGTACAATGGTCATTTCTTTTAGAATATGAAATCAAGGCCAACGCTGCTCAGCACTAGTAAAGATTAGCAAAAGGTATATCTCTCTTTTTTCTTTTCTCATGTCTTTCTTTTTTGAGGCATATGCAGTATCAGGAAATGTAAGTATGAGAAGATACAATTATAGCTGCTTCCTGCGCTCTGCAATTCTACACCATGCGTTCTTTCTTAGCTCTTAGGCACTGCTGCTCTAGACAGGCCAGCTGGATACGTTTCCAGTGATGCTGTCCTTGATGACAGCGGCCCTTTATGGCTGTTGTCAAGCCTACAGCTCTTGGTATTCAGACCCCAAAGGCTTTTTGAAGCCTTATCATACATAAAAGAAACAAGATTTTACCTTTTCAGGGTCCTGAATGCTATCCAGCTTTTGTGGATTATTAGAAAACACTTTCAGACTTCAACTATTTTCATTTTTCTTGAGTCTTGCCTCTGTCCCTGAGTATCTTGCATTTTGTAAACTAGTAACTTCAAACACTTATTAAATCTCCTTGAGTAAGAGAAAGTCATATCTCTAGGACTCTAGTGACTGGCTAGGATGTCACAAGAACTTACATTAAAAAAAAGAAAGCCAAATTTCTTAATTATGAATTCATAGCATCAACATATAGACACATAAATGCAGCCTCTCACCCCACCTGCACATATATATATATGGCATGAGTTCAAACATCATTGAATCTCTACTTGGTTAGCTCCCATATTATTTTATAATTAAAAACCTTATTTTGGTACATTTTGGTTTCATAACAAATGATATTTTCACTGACTCAGAAAAGCATCAATTGTTATGCATAAGTTTAAAGTATGCGTAACAGACTATACCAGACATAACCTGAAATTAATTTCCAATTAAAATTATTTTAACCATAAAATAATTACTATCAATTCAGTGTCTCTTGCTACAATTTCTGACATGTATGTTTATAATTTGTGACATGAATAGATTATTTAACTCAAATTTAAAAAGTAAAAGAAAGATTATATATCTGATTTTTTAGAAAAACACAGAAAGCAGAGACAATGGGGAATTTGATAAAGCCAATAGAATCCAAAGCAGTAGAAAAATGAAAATCTAGTATTTGTAATTCATCCTATATTATGGTTGGTCTGAAAATATTGAAAGAAATTTTATTTTCTTACCCAACATGTAAGGAAAATTATAGACACATATGTAAAACAAATGATATTCTGTGATCCACAGAAAAAATAGCTTGTGTTTTCATTATTAATTTTTGGAGTGAGGGCTTAATTAGTATGTATTTTAAACAGCGTTTGGGAAGATCAGTGTTTTTCTATATCTTGGTTATTCAGTGTTATAAAAAAAATTCCTCTGTATCTTTTAAACTTATATTATTATCTTCATGTAAGGAAATTCAATCCCAGGAACTTAGCTTAAAGGCAGAGATAATCCCTATTTTCCATAAAGTTATCTGTGATAATAACACTGTCATCAACATACCATTTATTCCTATGTGCACAGAGGAAAATTCAATGTTCATTGCATGAAATCAAGAAGATATTAAATATAACTTTGTTTTTACTCTTAAAAAGATGCCCAAAGGCAAAAGTGCCATTTTCTGTCAAGCACAACTCAATTGATAGTTCACTCTTCATTCTGCACAAATGCCTCTTTTAAAATGATTCAATTCCTCTACTACCTCATCTTCTCTGGTCAGGCAGGAGTCATGGAGAGAGAAGATTGGCCTATTATCTTCCCACTCTGTCAGAAACAGCAGCAGTAATGGTCATGATTCTCTCATATGCTACCAGTTCAATGCTCCATAAAACATATGAACTATGCTATCTAGACTTAATTGTGCCTAGAGGAAAATAAAATGAAATGAGGTGGGTAGTTAAGTAAAATGTTGGTGTATATGTTAATGTCTCTCTATGTATGTATCTTAATTCTTTAAAAACTACATTAGTATGTGAATTAAGTATCTTATTAGAAATTCACAAATTTAAAAACAATTTTTATTTTATCTAAAAGTTCAGTTAGTTTGGATATTCTTACAAAGAATAAACTAAGCAGAATTTATAGAGTATATTAAGTTCACTTTTTTATCCCTTTAGGAATTAAAAAAAATGTTACCAGGTGTTATTTATCTCTTAAATCAATTAATTTTTGAACATATGGACAAAGCTTTGAGACTAATTGAAAGCAACCCTTCCTCCTTTTTTTCTCATTAGCTACTGAAAATGTGATTTTATCATTCTATGTATGTACATGTATAACTACGTGTCTGCATGAGTTCAGAAACCAGCTGCAGTAGAAAATATCCTGTGTGACAGTTTACTTTTCATGGCATTTCTGATCTTGCCAGTTAGAAAGTGAAAAAATTTCATGAAGTTTACTCCTGTCAGATTTTTCACATTTTTCCAAATCAAGTTCTCAGAGAAATATAGATAAACTACAGATAAGTTTTTAAAAATCACATACTAAAATAATTGTATTTAGTAATCTGAGGACCAAGATCTCCCCCCTAGGCATTTTAATGATTATCTAAAGAAAGGTATTAGTCCTTTAGGAAAATTTTACTAATAACTTTGGTGTGCTCTATCTGCAAACCCCAGTCATGGAGAGAGATATGAGTAGGAGAACTATGATACCTCCCCCAAAATACAAAAATAATAATACTTGCAAGGAACTAATAGAGATTGAAAGGTGGAACAAACCTCTCTGGGTAAAAGAGTTCTGAACTAACGTTATTGGAAAGTTCCAGGAAGAACAGCAGAGGACTAGCACCAGATGAAGCAGACAAGAGTGATGCCAAGTGATGAGAGCACAGCTGGGGTGACGAACAGATGGCAAGAGGTGCAAACCTGCCAGCTCATGCATTTTCTAATCTCTTTTATCTGCTGAAAATGATCAGAAGAAGGAGCAGTACATGGAAAAGTATTAATAGCGCATTCTGCTGGGGCAAGATCAGTGAATTTCGGCATTTAAGAGTTAATTGTGGTTCAGGAAGATGTCACTCACTGGAGTCGTCACCTTGAACTTTAACCAACCAGAGTGGTCCCAAGTTACCTATGCACTTTAGTCCCATCCAATGATCAGTGTATCATTTTAACAAACTCTGTCCTCACTCATTAAAATACAATCAGTGAAAGTTCCTGTCTGCCTTATACCTTCAGATTTCCAGTATGTCACAGAAATTATTTGTCTTTACATAAAACTGAAAACTTTGGGGAATAAATGTTATGTATTCCAAGAACTCACTATTCTCCCCATGATGAGCATCATGGCAGGCCTCCCTTCCAGTAGCAGCTCAAGAATCCTCTAACCAAGGAGTAAGATGGTGGTTCCCCATATTTAAGTATATTCCTGATGGTTCTCTTCCTACTTTTGTGTCAAAAATGAAGCCGCGGACCCCTGCAGTGAGTGTTACAGCTCTTAAGGTGGCACGTCTGGAGTTTGTTACTTCTGATGTTCAGATGTGTTCGGAGTTTCTTCCTTCTGGTGGGTTCGTGGTCTTGCTGGCTCAGGAGTGAAGCTGCAGACCTTCGCGGTGAGTGTTACAGCTCTTAAGGCGGCACCTCTGGAGTTGTTCCTTCCTCCCAGTGGGCTCGTGGTCTCGCTGGCTTCAGGAGTGAAACTGCAGACCCTCGTGGTGAGTGTTACATCTCATAAAAGCAGTGTGCACCCAAAGAGTGAGCAGTAGCAAGATTTATTGCAAAGAGCGAAAGAACAAAGCTTCCACGGTGTGGAAGGGGACCAGAGTGTGTTGCCACTGCTGGCTCCTGCAGCCTGCTTTTATTCTCTTATCTGGCCCCACCCACATCCTGCTGATTGGTAGAGCTGAGTGGTCTGTTTTGACAGGGTGCTGATTGGTGCGTTTACAATCCCTGAGCTAGACAGAAAGGTTCTCCACGTCCGCACCAGAGTAGCTAGATACAGAGTGTCCACACAAAGGTTCTCCAAGGCCCCACCAGAGTAGCTAGATACAGAGTGTCAACTGGTGCATTCACAAACCCTGAGCTAGACACAGGGTGCTGATTGGTGTGTTTACAAACTTTGAGCTAGATACAGAGTGCTGATTGGTGCATTTACAATGCCTTAGCTAGACATAAAGGTTCTCCAAGGCCCCACCAGAGTAGCAAGACACAGAGTGTCCATTGGTGCATTCACAAACCCTGAGCTAGACACAGGGTGCTGATTGGTGTGTTTACAAACCTTGAGCTAGATGCAGAGTGCCGATCGGTGTATTTACAATCCCTGAGCTAGACATAAAGGTTCTCCACATCTCCACCATACTCAGGAGCCCGGCTGGCTTCACCCAGTGGATCCCACACCAGGGCTGCACGTTGAGCTGCCTGCCAGTACCCTGCCATGCGCCTGCACTCCTCAGTCCTTGGGTGGTCGATGGGACTGGGTGCCATGGAGCAGGGGGCGGTGCTCATCTGGGAGGCTCTGGTGGCACAGGAGCCCACGGAGGGGGTGGGAGGCTGAGGCATGGCGGGCTGCAGGTCCCGAGCCCTGCCCCGTGGGAAGGCAGCTAAGGCCCCATGAGAAATCGAGCGCAGCGCCGGGGGGCTGGCACTGCTGGGGGACCCAGTATACCCTCTGCAGCCACTGGCCTGGGTGCTAAGCCCCTCATTGCCCGGGGCCGGCCGGGCCGGCCGGCTGCTCCGAGTGCAGGGCCGCCAAGCCCTCGCCCACCTGGAACTCCAGCTGGCCTGCAAGCACCACGTGCAGCCCTGGTTCCTGTTCGCGCCTCTCCCTCCACACCTCCCTGCAAGCTGAGGGAGCCGGCTCCGGTCTTGGCCAGCCCAGAAAGGGGCTCCCACAGTGTAGCGGTGGGCTGAAGGGCTCCTCAAGTGCAGCCAAAGTGGGAGCCCAGGCAGAGGAGGTGCCAAGAGCAAGCGAGGGCTGTGAGGACTGCCAGCACGCTGTCACCTCTCACTTTGATTGACACAAGGTAGTGTCAATCCCAAAAGTTCTTTTTAAGGGGAAAAAATATAAGTAAACTGAGGAATTTGAGAAAGATGCTTTTAAGCTGCAACTTGATGGACAAATGGGGATTAGACTTGCTAATGTCTACAGGGATATAACAACAGAGAAAAGGAGGCTTTAGACAGAGGAGGAAATATGAAGACAAAAAATAGTCTTGATTTATTCAGAAAACTAAGGCAATAATTGTAAAGATAAAAAAATTAATGGGATGTAATGATTTATTTGTATAAAAGGAAGAATCTAAGGAAAAGGCAATTTTAATTTAGAGTAAATAGAATTTATGAGACATTTGGTTTACTTAACATTTTTTCTACCTGCGTGTTTTATTCTCAAATTTTATTTGTTAGCTTTTTTAGTAGATGTAACATTTAATTTTGATAATTGAGAAAAACTGATATGACAATTTTATGCGTATTTTATTATTGTGTTTAAAACTGAACTTAGCTTGTATACCATATGAATTATATGTAGGTATGCATGTATATGCAACCAGAATATCTAAATAATATTTGTATACATCTTGGGGGAGTTTTTGCAATAGCTTTAAAGTTGGATCTTTAATCTCATACTGTAGCAATAGGAATTGGTAAAGATATAAAAGGAAACATAAATATTAACAAAGTTTGAGCATATTTCTTTCCTTGAAGCACTTCATAATATTTTTAATTAAAAGTCACACTTCAAACACCAATTAATCTTATGAAAGCTTAATTTTATCTTATTGATATTATATCAATGAATTAGTATGTCCAAAGATTATAACACCATGTTCTCTATTGACATATGATTAATCACTTTAGGTTTTAGTGTTAGGTGGCCATTACATTTGAAGTAGAAACCTTACTTTCACAACACTAAAGAACAGTAAATTAATACAACATTTAAGAAAGTGTCTATCTTTGCTAAATTGTCAGTACCTGATAACTAGAAAGTGTACTTACAGAGAAGTTAATTTAATTATGTAGTAATAATAGTTTTAAACTAAACTAATGTACATGAATTATAAGATACAATAGGAAGCTATATAATTTTGGTTCTGCTCATTGACTCATATATGGAATTCCAGATACTATATTCAAATTATTCTTTTCTAAAAATAATAGAACAACCAGGATGGAAATGACTTTGACTCAACCTTCTGTAGATATTCATGAAGATTAATGTAAAATAAAGAGAGAAAACTTATTTTGAAAAAGGAAATTAGATATCCTAAGCAACAAATTATTTAAAAGTAAAAAATACATTTTGGCACTTTATTATATCCACACCCACAAAAATTTTGATGAATACAGAGAGTTATAACTTTTTATCATCATTAAAGATCAAAATTTATATACTAAAGGTGTTGAAAAATCTTGAGGGTATAAATTATATTTATAATTAATAGGAAGGACTTAGGTCTTAACATCTGTTAGGTCATAACAGATGAATTAAAGAAGTGTGAAGCAAGAGTCTCAAGGTTATAAAAGAAAGGCATAATTTGTTGGTCTCGATTGTTTCATCTAGAGGATGCTTGTACTTTGTTGTAGTTTCAACTAGATTTTAACGTTGCTTTTTTGTATTAGAAAGGAATATTTAATAGTATTATATATTCTTTGGCATTTTAAAATAAGAATCCAAATATTGTTAAAAAAAATCTTGAGTCTACAAATCTAAGCAGAAATCTGCAACACAGCATTTGTAAAAGTGTATAAACTTCTATAATGATGACCTTCAGTGTTTAGATAGAAATGGTGTTATGTTCACATCAAACATCAGGTAATTAAAACCAAGAAACGTTAACAATTTACACAAAGATACACTAATTTGAGCTTGGATTTAAACATAGATTAATCTTTTACAAAGACTTTTACAAGAAAATATATATATATATATATTTGGAGAAAGAGGGAGAGTTATAAAATTTAATCACATTAGAAAGGTTTATCAAACTCAATAATTATGCAGAAATGTCATAAATTTATCGAGGTTGCTTCGTGGAATATTTATTTATTTTTTTGTTACAGTGAGCATATGCCAGATTTTCTTCTTCATACATAGATTTAGTTTTTTTACATAAAAAAACCTTTTAACTGTTTCAAGTTAACATTCTGAAAATTGTATTTTTGAACATCTTATGTTACGTTACTTTACTGAAATATGTAATTCTTTTTCCCAAGTCCAGAAAATCATATTGTCTGCTATCACAGTAGGCTTTGTTTCTGTTCAAGTTATTGAAAAAAATAAGTTTGAATGTAAAGCAAAGTTAGCAGCAAACATCCCCCCAAATGGTATAAGTCTAGACTTAAAGAGTTCATTAATTAGTAGTATTTTATTTTATTTATTATTTTATTTTATTTTTTGCTCTCTAGTGTACTCAAATGCCAGATGTCTCTTTATGAAGGACAGGAACTTAGGTAGTATGCAATTATTGAAGATATAGAATTATAATGTCTTGAATATTCACAGTTTTAAATATGACAATATAATATTGACAGGACTTAAAAGCAGAGTTTGTAACTTGCACATTTAAAGTAATAATCAGAGCTGATTGATATATAAATAATATGTATATATACATAAATTACATATATATATGATATAGACACTGAACACTATTTTTTAGTTGCTTAAAGAGCCATTTTTGGAAGAAAATTAACTGTGACTGAACCTAATTGACAAAATACTATTCATTACTCATTTAACAATTTTATCAAACAGTTATAGTCCAATTCAACTGATACGCTATTTGGCAACGAAGGTGTAATAGCAAACAAATTCATTTAACGTCTACAGAGACTATGGGCTTGTGAAAACGAAAGACATAACTGAAAGGATTCCAAAATATATGTAAAGATAGGACCTGGGAAAGCCCTGTGAAACAAATTTGCGTAGTTCTGAAATAGAAAGCATGACACATAAGTAGCACAGAAAAGAAGCTCTTAGTGTTGGAAAAAATATGAAGAGAGATGAAAGCTGTATATGCTGAAACATGAGAGTACAGAGACTGTGAAGGGCAATCTCTTTGAATGGTATTAAAGCTATTTTATAGTGATTTGCTTTTATATGAAATTAATCAATTGTGTAAAGTCTGTAGATGGGAGGTTAGTTTAATCATATTTTGCATTTCAAAATACCACCGTAATGTGAAATGTGGATTGGAGGATTTCTATTGACTATAGATTAGGCAGATCAGGAATCTGTCAAAATCCGTTGAAAACAAAACTGGTGCCAAAACTTTCTTTAAAAGATTCTTTAAAACTGCACTGATAATGCTTCCAACTTCACTCTAAATACCTGAAAATGGAATTGCATGGCACAATAAGTCTATTTCAGCTATTTCCGAAATGATGTGAAAGTGAAAACTGTCAATAGGATATTTAAATGATGTGCTTGTCACAAGTGAAATCACACATAGTTTAGTGAACTAGCAAAAGTGTTGCTTGTTATCAAATAGGCATGAAGGAAGAAAATGAGATGCGAACATGTACCTAAGACGATAACTAATCCACAGAAGTCTAGAGAATATATTCTTTCTGAATGTTGGTTAAAATTGAGTATGTCATCATCAGTAAATAAATGTTCATCTGAATGTCATTTTTTTCTTTTTGCCACTATTTAATATGTTTTATGAAAATTGAATGAAAGATTCTTAGATTTTTGTGGGATCATACTTTATATGTATGTAGTTTTTTTTTTCAAAAATTTCATTTAACATTAGATAGTCATTAGTAAGTACAATTTCAAGATTATTATTTTGTTTTGACTTTGGAGTGGGAAGGGGAGGAGTATGTGTTTGTTATTATTTGGTAGGGTTTTGTCCCAAACTATAGCAGAAAAATACTTTCTTTGAAAACAGGGTCAGATTTTTAAAACAATAAACCAGTTTAAAATTTTTCTTAAGCTCATGAGTATACAAATAATACTAGTGAAGTAAATGTAATATGAAATAAAACAATGCAAAAAATAACGTCAAATTACTACTAGAAAATTTCATGTTTATTAAGATGTATAATAAACTCTTCTTTATGATGTTTATTAAATGAGATTGTTACTAGCTAAAGACAAAATTAAATGTACACAGAAAAATATGATATAAAATATATAATTAAAATGTTACATGTAATAACATAGAAGTACCTTTTTTCTGAAAAGATTTGTATAGTTTGTAAAAAAAAAAAAAAAAATGGAGTAGAATATCTGTCAAAACGACACAAAACTAAAATTTGTGCTGTGGGTCTTGGCCCCAATTTTTAAATCTTAGCCAAATGAATTAAGCACATTTCAGCGACTGTGCTGAATAAAGAATTAGATAGATGGGCTAGTTATTTCTTTTTTTATTATTTTTATCGAATTTCAAAATCAGATTTTGCTAGCACCATAAAATAAAAAAGTCTTCAATTATTTATTTTCTGCAACAGCTTGTATCAGAAAGGAGTTATATTTTCTTTATTCGAAGTATAAGTTTGGTAGAACTTACCATAATAATATTTTAATTAGGTTTCTTTTTAATATAATGGAGATTTTCAGATTTTTAAAAACCCATTATCTGTATATTGAAGTTTTCTGTTTCTTCTTTAACCAATTTTAACATTTTGTAGAAATGTATTTTCTCAATTATGGATTTAAAATCGTATTGACGTGTACCTATACTTCACTTTAAATAATTGCATGTCTATTGAGTTGGACTTTTGAAACTATGACATGAGGCAGGGTAAGCAAGATTAGGAGACCTTGCTGTCTTGTCTCCTTGTTTGAAGCTCTGTGGGCTCTGCATCCCTTGCACATGCTTGCATCAGCACTCAACTCTTTTGCAAGGTAAGCAATCCTACAGGAAAGCAGCAGACAGTTAGAGGGTTACAGGCTCCTGATAACCAGATATGGACCTGGAAGGAGAACAAAACTCCCTTCTTCCTGATGTAACTTCCACAATTCCCAACCAATTGGCATCCAAAGCCCATGAAGCTATTAAGTACAAATTTCTGCCTTGGGGATCTTGGGGTTTCTATAGGGTCTTGCATGGACAGCTAGGCTCAAGGTTTAGCTAGTAATTACCTTTCCTTCATTTTAATAGCAACACACCCACACACACACACACCTCTAGGTGGAGATTTTACATGCTAATAATATATCTGACGTGTGTTGTAGCATGTATAACTGAGTGTATACGTCAAACCTCAGTCTGTCTTTCCATACTTGACCTCACCAGTATTTTATGAATATACATGTACATTTCTCATAAAGGGAATTTCCCTCAAGGCACTAGGGGTTGTTTCTGCCTCTGAGCAGCCTGCTCTACCTCTCACTTGTCCAAAATTCAAAATTCAAGTGGCCAAGTTGATTGCAAAGCCAATCAACTTCTTTGGTTACTCTTACTTCGGACTTAATTTCAAATTCTTTTGTGTTAAGCAGTCAAAACCCTGAACCAGCCCACCCTTTGTTACTACTTGTATCTCTTGTAACCTAACATTGATATTATTTTCTACACTTCTTTTTCAATTTGTACTTTATATATTTGGAATTTATACTTCAGTTGTCTTTTTGTTGCTTATTCCTCCTTAATCTTTTTAAAAAATTTTTCAAATGTATAATAAAGTTTTCCCTTGTGATTATTTTTTAATTTTTTATTTTATTTAGCATTTTCTCATTTCACTGCATATTTACTTTGTTAATTGATACATATTAAACATGTATTCTCAGGGTACATGTGATAATTTGATACATTCATATAATCAAATCACAGTAATTGAGATATCTATCACCTTAAAAATTTATCTTTAAGGGATATACATTTGAATTATTCTCTTTTAGGTATTTTGAAATATACTGATTAAAAATTTGAGGATTACCTTTCTTGATTGAAAAAAACCTATGCTGTCTTTTAATTTGTATTGTTGTTTTTGTTGTTTTATTTCAAAAAAAATTATTTTCAACATCAGTGCAATGTTTAGATAAGAAGTCCTTCATTCCAAACAATACATTGATAAAATTTTTTTGTATAATACAATTTGAGGGCATATGTTTGTGGACTGGTGGGTTTAAAACAGCTATTTTATTGCATTTATTAAGTCAGTGTTCACAGGTCTATGGTTGATCAAATAGTTAATTTAATATTAGTTTATTATAATTCACAATTAATAGGTACTGTATTTACCCTTTTGGTTATTGCCAGAATTTTCTATATCCCAAGTTATTTTCTTCGTTTGCCCAAAATTGAATAAGTAATTTTTACATTTCTTAAAGTTACCAATTATCTTGTATTATGCTTAAAAAAATAAAATGCTATGATCTAAGCCATTATGATTTTCTGCACAGTGAATCAGGCAATTTCTATGATTTTGTGTTCTTGATATGAGTATTCTTTTTTATGGCATGGGTTTTTTTTTTTTTTTTTCCCCCTTTCTGAGGTACTATGCTAGACTGAATGGCAAACCACTCCCAGAATAGGTATTCTAAAAGGAAAAAGGAAAAAAAAAATGGTTGAACATATTGAAATTGGGATTTGGCAGGTGTGGCCTCATTGGGTGGCTGCCTGGTCCACCTCTACCTCCACCAAGCTCAGTGTTTCAACATGTGCTGCGGGGCTTTGTACCCCTTGCATTGGAGTGCAGTGCTCAGTGTCCATATCGCCCCAGTCATACCAACATAAATTAAAGCTGGTGAGGAAGAAATAACTTGATAAAGGTCTATTGTAACCAAATGTGATGATCAGTCTGGTATGACAGACCAAAAATTTGGGTGTGTTCCAGAGTCTATTAGAAATTGGAAGCTTTTTTAAGATAGTGTAGAAGAAGAGAGAAAAATTCATCATATTGGTATTGTCCTTCTTCTCTGGAGGGTACAATACAGAGTTTGTAGTCATTGCATACAGATTGCAACAGACAGGTTAAAATCTGTATGTAAAACAATCCATAAAACTAAGTGATTCAGAACCAAATCAGCCTTCATTGCAGTGTCAGTAGGTTATATATTAGTCAGTATGTCAGCAATTTGATGAATTCGTGATAGGATTCCTACCCCAGGGACAGGATGTCACCATTGATCATAAGACTTTCCCCAGGTGGGTTAATTTGGAAGCCTGCTAAATGTGGCCTGTAGTCTATCAGTCATTCTGGGGTGCCACCCACAAGCAGGAAATTACTGTCCTTTCTTCAGTTTATCTGTGAGTGGGCTGTTCCACCTTACAATAGCTTCACTGGTCTGGGGATAGTACAGTGCGTGAAAAGCCCATTGTATTCCTTGAGAGGGCATCCACTATAATGTTGCTTGGGCAGTGAAGGGTGTTTCATGGTCAGAATAAAGTCTCCTGGGCTATCCAAAGCACAACATAAATTCCTCTCCAGGGTGGCTATAGTAGTCCTGGAATCCACATGTTGAACTAGAATAGAAATACCACAGTCTGTGTAGGTGTTAACTAATGGCAGTGAGGCACTCTCAGTGTGCCTCACTCTGTGTGGTCAATCTGTCAAACCCAGGTAAGCCCTCGCCTTCAGTTAATATGTCCTAATTCTACTCTTGGAATAATCTGGACCCATTGGAAAGAATCACACAATTGTATAGCATCCTTAGTCTCAGCATCTTGTAGAGTCATCTCTTAAGCCTTTGCCCAGTCTTGCATCCAAAATGCACCTCCACATCAGTTATATATCCATAAGTAACTGTGGCTACCTGTTGGGCACAAGCTTGATTAGCATGAGAATTCTATTTATGTTCCATTTTGAAAGGTTCTTTGCCATCAGCATCCACATGAGTGACATATATTTGTCCCCTCCAAGCAGCAAGCATGCTGCTATTGTCCTTGTTCCCATATAAGGGATTCTTTAATAGTCCAGTCACTCAGTTGACATTCTACTGACCAAGTGGCTAGGCTGTTAGCAATGGGTTGAGTCAGTGAAACTGTAACAAGATATGATGGTAGGGGTGGCCTGCACAGCCATCACCACTGTAAAGTTCATCTTATTGGGTGAAACATCCATGTTCAGTCTCAGTACAAAGATGGCCATATACTGGCTTGATGGCATCCTCAGCTCAGTGGACTCCATCTGCTTTTAGTTTCACAGGGCCATCACTAAATCATGTCATATCATTGGCAAACATGCCTCTAAATCTTGATCTCCAAGTAGCTGCAGAAGGAGCTACAGCATCCCCTGTGATTTTCTTGGTCCCTTTTGGCAGGTTAGTCATGTGTTCGCGGAGCCTACTGGTCTCTTCATGGCCTAGCTAGGCCTGATCATGAATGTAACATTTCTATTTGATAATTGAGCTCTGTTAAGGCTGTCCAATTTTATTTGTGGTATTTGTAAGCACCTGAGTGATAATAGACAGTTCGGGTCACAGTGTCACATGAAACAGTCTTCACCAGTGCCAAATAGCAAGCAAAGAGTTGCTATTCAAGGGAGTATATCTGTTGGCTACCTCAGGCAACATTTGTGTCCAGAATTCAAGTGGCCAGTGGCAGTTTCCTATTGCCAAAGACTCTAATCAGCATGCGTGGTAGTTGTAGACACTTGTAATTTAATTGGGTTAGCAAGCTCTAAATGTTCCAAAGATAGTGCCTGGACCATGACTCATGAATGGTTTATAAGGCCTGCTGCTGCAAACAGCCGCATTCAAAGTTGGTGGTCCTGTGAGCCACCTTGTACTAAGTGGGTCAAAAGAGCCCCCAGATGGGCTACATGCTGTCTCCAGTACCCAAAGAGGCTTACCCACTGTTGGGTCTCCTTTCTATTAGCAGATGATTCTAGAGCAAAGGATTTTTACTTGACTGAATGTGGGATATTTCTTTGGCTTTCCACCCAAGTGGCCCCTGGGAATTGCATCTATTGTGCCAGGCTGTAGGCTTCAGCAGGGTTGAAGTTCTAATCTGCACTAGCCAGTACATCAGTGGCTCAGTAGAGTACCACAGCCACATGTTTCATGATGAGCTTACTATTAGGATTTTATTGGTGTAATACAGATGACTAAAACTTTTGTGGGGATTGGATTTGTTAAAGATCAAGTCCTACCCACAGGCTCTACCTTGCAGGGGAACTGAACTATTCCTGAAGAAGCACAGTGAAACTATACTGTGGGCAATTCCATGTGAACACAAATTTGTGTTGATCCTCATCCCATAAAGGGATTGAGAAAAAGGCATTAGCCAAGTCAGTAACAGTGTACCAATCTTACACATGGGTTGCCACTGTTTTAGTGACAATGATGATATTTGGCATCTCAGGAGCAAGGGTAGAATGTTGACATTCAGCCTGTAACAGTCCATAGTCTCCAGGCCCCAGAGACCACTTAATTTTCATAAGAAATATTGGCCTGTAATTTTTTTTATCCTGTGATATCTTTTCTGTCTTTAGTATCAGTGCAATGTTGGCCTCATAAAATAAGTTAGTAAGTGCTCATTCCTGCTTTTTTAGAAAAGGTTGATAAAATTTGGTGTTAGTTTTTCTTCAAATGTTTGGTGGAATCTACCAGTGAAGTGATTCACAAAAAAAGATAGTAAGGCAATAATGGACCTGAACAACACAATAAAACAACTATATCTAAAAGACCTATGAGGAACACTATACCCAGCAACAATAGTATACACATAATTCTCATGTGCATATGAGACTATTTCCAGGATAGACGGTATGTTAGGCCACAAATAAGCCTCAGTAGATTCAAAACAATAAAAACATACAAAGTATTTTCTCTGACAACAGAGAGATTAAGCTAGAAATCAACAACAGAAGAAAAGCTGAAAAATTTACAAAGCTGTGGATATTAAACAACAAACTCGTAATCAATGGCTTAAAGAAGAAATCATAAGGGAAATTAGAAAATACTTAGAGATGAAACAAAATGATAACACAACACATCACACCGTATGAGACACAGTGATAGTTGTGCTAAGTAGGAAATTTACAAATATAAACGCTTACATTAAAATAAAAATATTTCAAATTAACAACAAAACTTTACAGCTTAAGGAAGCAGTAAAATAAAAGTAAACTAAACCGAAAGCTAACAGAAGAAAGAAAATGATAGATTAGAACAGAGGTAGAATAGAATAGGAAACAAAAAACAATAGAGAAAATCAATCACACTAAAAGCTGATTCTTTGTAGAGCTCAACAAAATTTATAAGCCTTTAGCTAGATGGACAAAAACAACACAAAGAGAGAAGACTTAAAACTGTCTTTTAAAAAGTTATAAAACCTTTAAATGTCCAAATAGAGTTATCAAAACATAAATAATGGAAAGTACTAATTTCAGCAATGAAAGAGGATACCCAGCTGCAGGTATACTGATAATAAAATAATTTAAAATGGATATTAATACAAACTTATACCCATCCATTCAACAGCCTAAATACTCGACATATTACTTTAAAGACACATGTTACAATATCTTAATTTAGGATAATTAGAATTCCTAAGTATTCCTGTAGCTACTAAAAAACAACAAACAACACTGAATAGATAACTTAAAAAACTTCTTCTACAAGAAACCTCCAAGCTCAGATGACTTTACTGGTGAATGAAAGAAACATTTAAGAAACAAATAACAATGAATGGTTATTTTTTAAAACGTTTCTTTAAAAATGTTTTAAAAGAAACATTTAAGGAACAAATAATGATAATAGACACATTTTTATAAAACAGAGAAGTAAACAATTTTTCACTTATTTTTTGAAGTTGTCATGACAATGATATAAGAATCAGACATTTTTAATGTTGATCTCTAGATCAATATAAATCTCAGTAGGATTTATATAAAATTTAAAAAACTGAGTCTAAAATTTTACAGGTGAGAAAGGGACATAGGATATCTCACACACATTTTTTAAAAAACAGCAATGTTGAAAAAATTTCACTATTGGATTTCATGATTTATATATAGCTAAAATAATCAAGAGAGTTTGATGTTAGTATGAGAATAATCATATAGATCAATGGAAAAAAATAGAGTCCAGAAACAGACACACATATATATGACCAAATGATTTTAAAAAATATACCAGGATATTTCAATAGGAAAATATAATCCTCCTAACAAATGGTATTGGAACAACTGGAAATTCATTTATAAAAGTAACAAACCTTAACTTTTTTCTCACAGCATAGATACAAATTGACTTGAAATGTATCATAGCCCTAAAGGTAAGAGTTAAGACATAGGAGACAATCCTTGGAAACTGGGAGAAGACAAAGATTTTTTAGAAAGATTACAAAGAGAAGGTCAGGCGCGGTGGCTCACGCTTGCAATCCCAGCACTTCGGGAGGCCAAGGCGGGCCAATCACGACATCAGGAGATCCAGACCATCCTGGCTAACACGGTGAAACCCCGTCTCTAGTATAAAAATACAAAAAAAAATTAGCCGGGCGTGGTGGCGGGCGCCTGTAGTCCCAGCTGCTCGGGAGGCTGAGGCAGCAGAATGGCGTGAACCTGGGAGTTGGAGCTTGCAGTGAGCCGAGATCGTGCCATGCACTCCAGCCTAGGCAACAGAGAGAGACTCCGTCTCAAAAAAAAAAATAAATAAAATAAAGATTACAAAGGGAAGAAACCATGAATAAAACAAAACATATGAGAATAGTTTGATTGCAGTTGTCAAATTGCCTTTACCCAACATGTAATCATTTTCTATAAGTATTAGAAAAATCAATCACATGATATTTTATTGAAGATCAATGAGGAATATTTTAAGTCTTTAAATCTTTAATATTTAAAAAAACAGCTAAATGAACTATGGAGTTGTTGAGTATTCATTCTCTATTTCATAATAACTTAAAACACTCAAGCTTAGAAACTTTTAGTATGATATCCTCATTAGTTTAATTTTTGCCTGAGTACTGAAAAAAAAAAACTTCATCAATGTAACTTTCCATAATTTCTGGACTCCTCTTGATCAAAAGGAACAATAATATCTGAATGATTCACTGAATAAATTGATGACCAATAAATATGACTTAGTATTCCCCAACTTCTGAAAATAAAGTGATAAATTAAATGCATCAATATGTAATTTGACGTAAAGCTCAGGCTATCCGTCAAGAAATGTTGAAAATATTCATCATGACATCACATTTCCTGGAACATAAATCAAATGATAATGTATTAAGTAAAATATGTTTTAATAATATCATGTTTAAATTTGATGATACTTTAAAAATGGTCCCATGTGTGTTCTCTCAGGTTATTTCACAATCAATAAAAGTCTGCGAGTGATGAATGTTATATATGTTTTTTTCCACTTTCACTGAAAGCATTGAGTGAAATGTTTACAAATCTGATGTCACCGGATTGCTGGTTGGTCGGGTTTTCATCTTAACCTTGCACAAATTTGAAAATAGTCTTAATATTTCTCAGAGTCTTGCCTGAAGGATCCAAAGAACTATGCAATCTGTTTCTAAATTTTCTGTTGTGTCACCTGGTTTCACTGTTGTCACAATAGTTCCGCCTTCACATCAGGCCACAGGCAACTCAGTCTCAGCTGTAAACACTATACCATCTTTATAGTTAAAATATGAGACCCAAATAAATAAAATAAGAAATGAAAAGGCATTACAGTTGATACCATAGAAATACAAAGGATAATTAGAGACGACTAGGAACAACTATATGCAAATAAATCAGAAAGCACAGAGGAAATGGATAAGTTTTTGGATACATACAACCTACTAAGACTGAACCAAGAAGAAATAGAAAACCTGAACTGACCAATAATGAGTAACAAGACTGAATCGGTAATAAACATTCTCCAACACAGAAAAGCTAAAGGCCGGATAGCTTAACTGGTGAATCCAACCAAACCTATAAAGAAGATCTAATACCATTTCTTCTCAAACTATTTCAAAAAGTTGAAGACGGGGAAATTCCTTCTAACTAATTCTATGACACTAGCATTATGTTGATATCAGAAACTGAGGACAAGACAAAAAAAAGAAAACTACAAGCCAACAACACCGAGGAACACAGATGCAAAAATCCTGAACAAAATGCTTGCAAACCAAATTTGATCTAACAGCACATCAAAAAGACAAGATTAACTGGATTTATTCCAGGGAAAAGATATATATGTATGAAATCATTGTATATAAGTATTAGAAAAATAAACTATTTCTATATAGAAATGATATATATGTAGAAACTATATATAGTTTCTCCTACACCACACACACCCAATTCATTAGCCTATCTCTGAATACATTCACAAATACTGCTAGTTTTCCATTTCTGTATCACTGTTACTACAGTATAATGGGTGGTACAGTAGATAAAAATATAGGTTGCCTGAATTCAAATCCTAGTTCTAACATGTACTAAACTTGTTGAATTTGGGAACATTTATCAACTATTTAGGTTTCAAAGCTGCAATATAGAGAAAACAGTAACTTTGAGGTAAATTACTTCTTTTTTCCCACTTTTATTTTAGGTTCAGAGAGAACATGTGCTGGTTTGTTCCATGGGTAAACTACGTGTCACTAAGGTTTGGTTTATGTATTATCTCATCACCCAGGTACTGAACATGGTACCTGATACGTAGTTTCACAACACTCTTCTCTAGCCTTCCCCCACTAGTAGTCTTCAGTATCTTTTTTTTTTTTTTTTTTTTTTTTGAGATGGAGCCTCACCTTGTCACTCAGGCTGGAGTGCAGTGGTGCGGTCTCAGCTCACCACAACCTCCGCTTCAGGGTTCAAACAATTCTCATGCCTCAGCCTCCCAAGTACATGGGGCTACAGGCATGCACCACTATACCCGGCTAATTTTTGTTTTTTTTTTTAGTAGAGACGAGGTTTTTGCCACATTGGCCAGGCTGGTCTCGAACTCCTGACCTCAGGTGATGCACCCACCTCGGCCTCCCAAAGTGCTGGGATTACAGGCGTGAGCCATGGCACCTGGCCCTCCGCAGTGTCTATTGTTGCAATCTTTACATCCATATGTACTTAATGTTTAGCTCCCACTTACAAGTGATAACATATGGTATTTGGTTTTCTGTACCCGTGTTAATTCACTTAGGTTAGTGGCCTCCCATTGCATCCACGTTGCTGCAAAGAACATGATTTCATTCTTTTGATAGTTGTGTAGTACTCTATGGTGTATATGTATTACATTTTCTTTATCCTCACTGATGGGCATCTAGGCTGATTCCATGTCGTTGCTATTGTGAATAGTGCTTCCATGAACATTTGAGTGCATGTGTCTTTTTGATAGAGTAATTTATTTCCCTTTGCATACATTCCCAGTAATGGGATTGCTGATTTGAATAGTAGCTCTCTTTTAAGTTCTTTGAGAAATCTCCAAACTGCTTTCCATAGTGGCTAAAGTAATTTACATTCTTACAAACAGTGTATAAGCCTTCCCTTTTCTCTGCAATTTCACCAACACAGGTTATTTTATGACTTTTTAATAATAGCCATTTGGACTGGTGTGAAATGGTATCTCATTGTGGTTTTGATTTGCATTTCTCTAATGATTAGATCACTAATGATTAGTGCCTTCTTTTGAGAACTGTCTGTTCACGTCCTTGGTCCATTTTTTAAGAAGGTTATTTGGTTTTTGTTTGTTGAATTGCTTACATTCCTTATAGATTCTGGACATTGATCTCTGTCAGATGTGTAGTCTGCGAATATCTCTCCCATTCTGCAGGTTGTCTGTTTACTCTGTTAATAGTTTCTTTTTCTGTGCAGAAGCTTTTTAGTTTAATTAGGTCCCACTTGTCATTTTTTTTGTTGTTGTGATTGCTTTTGGTGACTTAATCACAAAATCAACACCAACAAAGAGTGGAGAAAGGACCCCCTATTTAATAAGTGGTGCTGGGATAACTGGCTAGCCCATATGCAGAAGATTAAAACTGAACCCCTACATTTCACCATATGGAAAAACTAACTCAAGACAAATTAAAGACTTAACTGAGACCCTAAACTGTGAAAATCCTAGAAGAAAACCTAGGAAATACCACTCTGGACATGTCATGTATATTGAGAGCTAAAAGAGGTGTTTTTTTTCAATGAAATTTTCCCAGTGCAATAAAAGCAAGTATCCAATAACTATTTACTAAAAAAAATGTTGATCCATGGCTAAAGAACCCACAGAGAGGACAATAGGACAATTGGTGTGTCTGCCACTCGGAGCTTTCTTAAAATAGAGCAATGAACAATGGCACTGACTACATGGCATGCCTGTAAGTTGCAAGGAACTTTGTACAAAACTCTTGTGTGTTTGAACACATTAAAAATAAATAATGTAATTTTGTCAAATATATATACACATTTATGTATATACTCATATGTATACTTGTATATATTATATTCCATATAGGTATAATATATTTGGAAATATATATACAGGTATAATATATATATAGATATATATGTACATTCAAAAGGAGTAGGGGAGAGAGAGAGAGAGAGAGAGTGTGTTGTATAGGCAACTTCCTACCATTTTCTTGCCTGTGTGAGCTTTTCCCAAATAAAGTATCAAGGTAGTATAAATAGTTATTAGTTGATTTAAGATTAAACAGAAAGAGAAATGCCAAATGAATGGTGTATTTAGAATTCAATAACTAAGCTCAAAAGACATCAAAATGCATTGTTTTATATGCATATCACTTTAGCTGTTTTTTTTTTTCTGGTAATATCTGAATTTAGATGGAGTCATAGGAGAATTGCATAGAACATAGTCTATATTAAGGAGTTGGATTTTATTCCCATGGAAACCTTTTGGCAATGAGTTATGCAAAAGAAAATGACTAAGCATTTTAGAATCTGATGCTGCTCTGTTTAATTGTTTTTAAAATGTTCAAGAGTCTTAAACAATTTAAATGATTGAAATTCAAACTGTTTAGATGAACTGCCTAATAAACTGCATTTCAGTTGGAAATTTAGAGAAAAGAGCACTTGCTTATTCCTTAGTTTCATTTTTAGACACTTTGAAAGAAGGTTAATGAGGGAATGTCTACCCATGTGAGTTTTTGTAGATTTTATAATATGCTTTACATTTTAATCAATTTCTGATTATTTATACTTATAAACAATATCTTTTATAATTTTGTATTTTCAATCATTTTTATTATTTTTTCTCTAATTTAAATATGGAGAAAATACAAATTTAGTAAATATTTTGACATCACATAAGAATATTTCAACTCTCCCAAAATTTATTAAAATATTTTTCAATTTTTCATTTCCTTTAAAATAAAATTTTGTAATTTACAAAAAACTAAAAGTATGATTCATGAACAATATTCATGTTTGCCGTATCACTTCTTCTTTTTTGAAATGTTAAACTTTACAAGTTCTGGAAATACGAAATTTCCTAATTGAAGCTGTAATTAAAAATAATCCAGATTGCTTGTGCCCTGGAAGAGCATGCTAGAGAGACTCGCCCCCCAGCAAGGCTATGTGGGGGCCTTTACGACAAGCACCATTGGTGGTGGTATCTTTCAAGCAATTAAGTTTTCACAATTCTCCAGTAGGAGTAAACCACAAACTCCAAAGGAGTTTGACAGCTATTAAAATTCAGGTTCCACAGCTGGGAGGTAGCTTTGCATTCAGGGAGGTCTGTTTCTCATGATAGACTGTAGTATGGCTCCAGTCAAAGGAAAAGAAGATCCCTGGAACTTTATTACAAGTGGTGCCTTAACGGGAGCCATACTGGCGGCAAGAAATGGACCAGTGGCCATAGTTGGGTCAGCTGCAATGAGTGACATTCTTCTAGCTTGAACCTAAGGGGATACTATCTTGTTCACAAAATTTGCTTCTGAATATTTGCTGAAGAACTCTTCTAGTTGTCTTCAACCGAGTTACCATCCTCACTTTTTGGAGACTATGGACAATATCAGCAGGACTCCTTTCCCAGAATTTCTTTAACATAATTCAAGAAGAATTCCAGAAGATCTGGCTAAAGTCTATTTTTAAAGCCACAGATGCGACAACCACAGCCAAATAGGCTATGAAGACACATTTAACACTTTTTTTTTTCTATTGAAAGAAACATGGTAGAACAAAGGGGTGGCTACATGATAATATATTTATTTATTAACACTTGGAGCATATTTCTGATCAAAATAAATGTCTAATAGCATTAAAAGAAAATATAATAAATGCTTAGAAGATGAAGGACCAAAGGACAAATAACTGTGAAATGTAACCATCATTTCCTTGGACACGTCTCTGCCTGGGTTTGCGTGTTCTGTTATTGTTATAATAAAAAACTTCTGGAAATTAAAATAAATAATAATCTAAAGAATTACTGTGCTTTAGAAAATTGAAGTAAACTACTTTTGCAGCTTCCACGCTAATTAAGATGTTATTAAATGTACATTTTCATTTTAGTTCTTTTATTTCTGCCTAGCCTAATAACTATATACCTTATAAATAAAAAAATTCCATAATTTTGTCCCAAATAAATTTAAAAATTTAAGGAAAAGTTTTTCTGTAGGTTATTTTTCCCTTCTTTCACCTTCTTCTCTACCTCTAAGAACAAACACACACACACACACACAGAGTAATGCACGCACATACACGCAAACACATTCACATACATATACAGTTCTAAAAATAATTATTACACTTGAGATCCCTAGATAGAAAAAAAATTCACATATTTTTTTTAAAAAGTCAAAGAGAAAGATACTAGAAGAGGAAAGGTAAAAGAGATTCAAAAATTAAAAGATAATACAATTTTTTAAAATACTAGCTTTGTAGTTATGGCAGGTAAGCATGTCACTGTATACAGGACAGGGTAGTCAATCTCTCATACCATTTCATTGTGTGTGTTATTTCTCTTTATAAATACAAAATTCTTGGTGCTAACACACCATGCGAAAATTGTCACAGATAGAAGTTCGATGTAACTGTGAATACTCTGCTTTCCCATGTTCAGGAGAATACAGGTCCTAATAAAGAATATAAGGTAAGATTTTCTGTAATTTTCTTTTGAGGAAACCTCAAAAGAAGATCAATTTTTGAAGATGCTCACCTTAATAGATTGTGCTAGAAATTAGATGTTGTGAAGTCGATGGGCAAATGACCTTTTATAACTTATCTAAAATAAATTTGAACACAAAGTTGTCTAAAACTCAGGGTGATTTGAAAGATTTAGGTTGTTATTTTAATTGCAAAATCACATTATTAGTGGAGTATACATAATTAATGGGTTATACTAAAACATCAATCTTTTTAAGCTCAAGAAATCCATTTCAGGTAAGCAAAGGCTAATTAGGGACTGAAACACAATAATTATCCCCTAATTATTTGTAATTTTTCCCTAGATTATTGTTAAATTTTACTAATACTTAAAATAAGAGAATGTAATCCTTTTTCAGTAACATAACGCCATCCCGTACATATGAAATGTTCCATTTTCTAATAGTTAATATCTCACAGTTTGAATTTATATGTCTAGTTTTTATAATATCAAATTCTAATTGTAAGTATGCATCTTAAAACACTATTCATATCTAACGTTTTCTAATATTGTTATATTTTTGTTGAATAGATGTGATGTATTTTTAATCTGTAATAATGAGATAAAATACCTGTTTTGAAAATGATTTACTATTCATTATATGCAAATAGCTATGAACTAGAGTCAGATAACTTTTAATATACATATTAAATTTATGTATATTAATTTAAAATTTAAAACCATGTCAAAAACCACACCATTTACATTTACTATTGAGACATGTATACTTTTGCGATAATTTTTAAATAACTCATGTCACAATTAACACTTCTTGGTTTGTTTTTATCAGACCTTTATAGAGAACTTCAGAATTACCTGAAATATACTTTAATGTATTTCAAAAGCATGAAAAAAGAGAAAAAAGGAAATATATGAGATGTATATTTGAAATTAATTTGCAATAAACACGAATATGTTTGTTTCCTCTGATATGTATCTCTCTTTGCCTAATTTGGGTATGCATCTATAATAAAAGCAATTACAACACACTTTTGTTTTATTGTTAACCTACAACACAACCTCAAATATTTACAATTATGAAGTATAATTATATACATAGATACCACTTAATACTTTCATATACACACACATATGTAGGAAATATAAAATACATAGAAATAGACTGCATTGAAATTTAAGTCAGACTTATGTAGACAAAAGCTTATTACTGAGGAGTAGGAGAATATGCCTCTCCAAAATATGCCACATTGGCCTGAGGATTATTTTGAGTTGAAGGCAATAGAAAAAATCCAGATAGAAGAAAAGATCTCTGCTCACCTCGTATTTGTGTAAAAGTATGACATAAGTTTATAAAGGAGCCTTTCTTGCCCTTTCTACCAAGAATGACAAAGTTTGATCACCAGAGATGACTTCAGACCCTTATGACCCTGGAAAGAGCACCAGGATAATCTACATAACACACGTGGCTAGCTAACTTTTATTCTGCCACCAATTTCCTATTTAGTTGCCTTCCTGAAATTGGCGACCCCAAAAAACACAAGTTCCTTTTCTTTAATCTTGTCACTTCTGTTTAAGCCACATTTCTAAGCCATCTTTTTGAGAACTACTCCTTCCCTATCACCCATGTATATAGAAATATACATGTTTATAAACTTCTGTATTTCTTATCCTAAACTGTCTTTTGCTAAAGGACTCCAAGCTGAGAACTGAGAAAGGTAGAGGGAAAATTATTTTTCCTCCCCTGTGCTATCCATTTCACAGATAATGGAGCAGACTGGAGGCATTTTAACACATTAATAAGTTAATAAGATTTTGAATCCCAATTTCACTACTTACTATCTGCAGGCCTGACCAAGTGGCTCTCAAAGCTTAGTTTTCTCATCTGTGAAATGTGTGATTAATATCTTCCTCACAAGGATGTTTTCAAGAAGAAATGATATATAGTATATACGAACTCAGCACTTTTTCTAACACATATTTGATATTCAATTTATGTTAACTACTATGTTATTCCTTTAAAGAGCATTGGTCAATGCTGTGTTATTTGTTCACCTTTAATTCCCAGCCCTCAGCATGGATCCTGGCAACTATCAGATATTCAATAATTATTTATGGACAAATAAAAATACTTTGTGTTACACATTTTATTTATATTTCTGAGAAGTGGCATTTCTAAGAAATAATTGATATTCAACGGAAAGAAAAAAATTATAACCTAACTTCTCATTTTGAAGGTCACCAAGTAAAATGAGCACTATTTTATACTAAAGTAGGAGAAAAGGTTACTAAACTTTGTAGATTGAACTGTGATCCTTATTTTGGTTAAAGGGATATCACTTTGGAACATTTTTTAAAAAGTATTTATTTTTTAAATTGATATATAATATTATATATATTATGTACAATATAATATTTTGAAGTATATGTACGTTGTGGTATAAACTTAGCTAATTGACAAATGCATTACCTCACATAACTATCATTTTTGTGGTGAGTTCACAACATCCACTCTCGGCGTTTTTCAAGAACACGATATATAGTCATTAACTAGAGTTTTCCTGCTGCACAAGAAATCTTGGGAAAGGTATTTCTCCTATCTAACTGTAATTATGCATCCCTTGTAATTATGCATCATCTTGTGCATAACTTGTAATTATGCATCGTCTCCCCATTCTCCTCTTCGTCCTAAGCACCCTCTGGTTATTAGCCTCTGATAACCACCATTCTACTCTCTATTTCTCTTAAATGAACTCTTTCAGATTCCACATACGAGTGAGATAATTTGCCTTCCTAGAGCATGTTTTTCTCTTTTATTCGAGCACCTTCTATATGTTTTTTTATATTTATTATATCATTCAATGCTCTGTTCAAATCAATTCTGTGAGATAGGTTCTGTTGTTGTCCCTATTTTACAGCAAGGGGAAATTAATGAAGTTATTCTCCCAAGATCATTCAGCTGATATGAATCATTTTGAATGTTTAATTTCTGAGGGTTGTGTGACGAATGTATGTGAGTGTGTGTGTTAGTGTGTGTGCACGTATAGAATCAATTATAGTCTGTACATTTATATTGGAATTTAATTAACATTATAAATCCGAAAACTTAGATTGTTTTGTTTTGTAATTTAAATTTGAAAATCATATTTTATTTCCCTTGTGATTTAAGATTCCATTGAACAAGTTAAAATATTAAATTCCTCTAAACAATCATTTTAGTTTATAAACTTAGCCAATTGAATTACCATAACATTTTATTCTATATTTTCAGTCAAAAAGATATTCTCAAGCACTTTAAGATTTATCAAGCAAATTATTTCTAGGCATTTAAATAAATCTTGCAAAAATAAGTCAAAATACCAAGCAGAGTAAATTAAATTGTCTTACACATTCCAATATTGTTTATAGACCATAGCAATGTTCTTATTCTATACAAACTAAACTTACACATTTAGTAGTTCCACCTGCTTCTTTCAAAATATCATGCCTAATATTCTGGGTACTTTTATGTTTCTTAAAGATTAATCATCAATAATAAATAAAATAAGAATGCTGAAGATAAAGCAACTTCTTTCTAGATTGGAAACAAATACATTAATACTGTGGGTTTTAAGGATTTGAAATATTTTGTCATTTTATTCTAAAACTTATTTATCTCTAAAATGTCTGGGTTTATAAAATCACTCATGTACCTGCATAGGACAGTTTTACCATTTCAATTGTTCTAAGGTTCCTGGGTAAGACAAATTAATCAGCAACTGCATATATGCAATAGGCATATACTGAATCTTGAAATTTGGAACCAGAGCACCGCACACTGCCACAGTGATTTACCTGAACAACTATGAACCAATGGAGTCATTTTTTACAATCGTGCTCTGTAATGTCTTCCACATCAGCAAACATTATCAAACATTCTGTAAGAGAATTTTGCAGATTTTACCTATAATTGGAAATAATAAACATTTGCTAATGAACGAAGATTTGAAACCACTTACTAGAACGTCTTGACTCCAATAAATGTATGGGTCTTCTCAATAAACTAGCTAACACTTATTCAAGTTTTGGATCAATGTATTGATATTGATAGGCAAAACTTCCAATACCACAGTCTTAAAATTTAATACAGGAAGCCTTTTCAAGGTTAATTGTGGGAATATAGACAGTATTATAAAAATTAATTTCCACATAGATAATACCCCTTAGTTCATTTTTACTAAATTCAATCTGCCTGAGAATTGACCTATATATGTCTACTGATTCTTCTTTCCCATACCCTTCCCTAATATCTTGTGCTTTACAAAAGAAAAATACATCTCCTTGCTCTTTTTAATTTTCTTCTGATGTATTGCTTAAGGTGGATTGCACCTGGGATGCAACAGAAAGTGTCAATTAGAATTATTGATTCTTATGGAAGCCCCTTTTATGATTTATTATACCATAAAACATTCCTACCTTGTTTCATACATAGTTTTGTTAAGTTAATGAGGCTTTAGGAGCAGAACATTTGGCCCTTGTTGAGATATTTTAAATGCAAATTTAATGTAGAAAAGTTGGTGAAACTGTTTTTTCCTTTTCCATCCTTCATCAATTATTGTCAAATAACACAATATTCCTCAGGAAGGGACTTTTAAGAATAAATCCAAGAAAACATCAAAAGGAAAAATGATGCAGCCATGTTTAAAGGTAAGCAACGTTTCTGAGCTTTCTCACAACTCATTATTTGGATGAGTGAGTAGCCAAAAAGCAGAGCCATTAAAAAATTCAAAAGCTAAATTTGTATATGATGCTGAATCTTTTAAATGTCACTGGAGTGTTTCCAGGACAGTCAAAATTTTTAGATATACTGAGTGAAAAATGTGTGATTTGTTTTACACTAATTACTCAAAATTTAATGAAATACGTAATACATAATTTTATAAAAATAATTTGATGAAATATTTGTTCCAATTAGGGGCATTTCTTATTTTTTCTCATGCTATGTTCTACTTTCTAGTTATAATATTAGCTATTAGTTCATCTGATTTTAGCACGATTTAATTTTATATTTCATTCATACAAAGAATTTGATAGTGAGTTTTAACAAAACAAGTGGACGTATTTCTTATTGATTACGTTCCTACTTAATTATGGCCTAGATCTCAACATCAGACTTCTGCATACACTGCACCAAATAACTTGGAAATAATACCCTGTATTCTACCATACATCTCACTTCATGAATAACTTGTAGTGTTTTTTTCTTCTTTTTTTAACATTTAAGTTCAGGGGTATAAGTACAGTTTGTTACATAGATAAATTTGTGTCATGTGGGTTTTCTGAACAGATTATTTCATCCCCCAGGTATTAAGCCTAGTACCCATTAGCTATTTTCTTTTATCCTCCCCCCCTTTCCACCCTCCACCCTCCTAAAGACCCCAGTGTGTGTTGTTCCCTTTTATGTGTCTATGTGTTGTCATCATTTAGCTCCCAGTTATGAGTGAGAACATGCAGTATTTGGTTATCTGTTCCTGTGTCACTTTGCTAATGATAATAACCTCCAGCTCCATCCATGTTCCTCCAAAGGACATGATCTTGTTCTTTTTTAAGGCTATATGCTATTCCAAGTTGTATATGTACTACACATTCTTTATCCAGTCTATCATTGATGGGCATTTAGGTTGATTTTGTGTCTTTGCTCTTGTGAATAGTGTTGCAATGAACATACATGTGCATGTGTCTTTATAATAGAATCATTTATATTCCTTTGGGTATATACCCAGAAATGGAGTTGCTTGGTCAAATGGTATTCCTGTCTTTAGGTATTTTAGGAATTGCCATACGGTCTTCCACAATGATTGAACTAATTTACACTCCCATGAACAATGTGTAAGCATTCCTTTTTCTCCACAGCCTCACCAGCATCTGTTATTTTTTGCCATTTTAACTGGTGTTAACTGCATTAGATTACTACAATTTAGATGAGAAATGATTTCATCCTCTCATAGTGTATTATAAACATGGACAAATTAATTATATTATCTGGAAATGATGTTGCCCATAACTTTATTGATTTTAATAATATATCTTGAAAATTATATAATTTATGTGTACTATTTTAAAAATATTTCTTCAATGCACATTAATGTGTTATTTAAATTGAAAATGAAAATAAACATTCTCTAGACAATGAATACGATTTGCCTGTTTAGTTTGAATGTAAGGATTGCTTTTGCTAAATTGTTAAATTATAAACAACTTCAGTAAAAAAGATATAAAATTCAATTGAATTCTGACAAGAAATATTTAAATTATGTGAAAGATTAAAAAGAACATTTTATTTAAAAATTGTAATAACAAATGTAGTCATATCATTTTTTCCCTAAAATTGTTTGTAAATCTAATAAAATAAAAGATCTTTACATGAAGGTATAATAAGTATGTTGCTAGTCATCTGACAGGACTTGCTAAAACTTTTGGTAAAATTTCAAGAAATTGAAAAAGTAGATATATCTAATAACAGAGAAATGAATTTCATTACATTTTAGATGGTTTCCATTCACTTGATTTCAAAAAAATTTGAAAAGATGCTTAATCTACGTATTAGTTGATAGATTATTGGCTATATTTTGTGGTGATACATTATTTAAACTTTGGCTTTTAACTTGAAATGAGTTTGAATAATTACGCTATAGACATGTTAAAACTCCTCTCATTTCTGTCTTCTGTCACCGAGTTTTCTCATAGTTTCATTATATCTACAAAAATAAAATACTAGTTTCAATAAAAGAGTAATCCTCAGGTATATAAGAACTATTTGAAAGCAAACAAAATAAAACAGCTCAATTAATCTTAATAAGAAATATATTTCCAAAATAATTTTATTTTTTGGACTTTAAAATTGTTGATCAGTATAGTAAAACATTCATTTTGACTTAATTGTATACTAGAGTCATACTAAAAAATTAAATAATTGGTCTTGTTGGTACGATATTTTATTGGCAAGAGATATGACAGTGATCAATAAAAGGCTTTTAATCTACAAATATAAAATATTGGGAAAAAATTTAAGTGGCATAGCAGTAAAATTTCATAGAAATAACAATCATAAATTTCTGGCTACTGAAGACATCTTTTTATACTTTATGCCATTATCAAATTGCTAGGTTATTTCAACTTCAGTGGAAGGGTGATATAACTGCTGCACATTAAAATGTCAACTTCTTAATAGTACATTACACATTATTTCTCTTTAAGAATATAAATTTACAAATTTATTACAAAAGACTTCAGATATTACTCAGCAAAGCATACGGCAGTACCTAGATTTTATTTTTTTTTTATTTTTATTTTTTTGAAACAGAGTCTCCCTCTGTTGCCCAAGCTGGGGTGCAGTGGTGTGATCTTGGCTCACTGCAATCTCTGCCTCCCGGGTTCAAGTGATTCTCCTGCCTCAGCCTCCAGAGTAGCTGGGACTACAGGCACATGACACCACGCCTGGCTAATTTTTGTGTTTTTAGTAGAGAGAGGTTTCACCATATTGGCCAGGCTGGTCTTGAACTCCTGACCTCATGATCTACCCGCCTCGGCCACTCAAAGTGCTGGGATTACAGGGGTGAGCAAAGACCCAGTACCTAGATTTTTAAATTAAACTTAGAGATTCAGGGGTAGTGTTTGAAAGCTTCTAATATTATAAGTACCATCTCAGCTCCTTTATTTAGAAAATCACAGATGCAGAGCTGCAGGCACACATCTCCAACAGAGGAAACTAAATGTCACCATTGATCCAGCGAGGATAGATTGAGAAATGGGGGTCGTATATAGTAGGTCCTCAAAGATCACAATGGCTGATGTGAGATATAGTGTTTAAAGAATAAATATTCTTGATTAATTTGATATATCTAGCATACAAAGAGTCTTTTGTAAATCTTCTAACACATTAATGAAGAAATAGTAGCTAAGAAAAACAGCAATTTTAGGACTTCCATCAAAGCAACATCCAACTATAATATTTTAAAATCAAATATAAATACCAGGTAGGCAATAGAAATGCAAAACAAACAAACAGGAGATGACTTAAAAATAAGTATTTTTTTTGGGAAAAGTACTTGTGCCTAGGGATAAGACATTTAGGGACAACTGTAAATCATATAAATGCAAACATGTAACCACATTTAGTCTAACTTAAACACATGTTTCCATTCAAAGAAAAAATCAATCTGAAATCTAGAACAATTTAAATTGTGCCACATCTTTTTTATTAGCAGCAAAAAAGCCAATAGGAAAAGAGCATCTGTGCCTGTATTATTTCACAGTGGTGAACAATGATGCATCCCACTGCATATTAATTATCACAACAGATAACCAATGAGGGCAGAAGATAAGACCTCGTCTGTATCTATTACCAACATGTTTAACAACTTTAAGGAACATGAATTAAGGAACTGGGAGGTCAGAAAAGGACTAATTAAAGTTGATGACACTTATACTAAGTTCAAAGAATGAAGAAACAAAAAATGGTAGAGTTTAAGAATTTCTAGGTAAGAAGAAGAGGTGGCAATGGAAAGCACATGTGTAACATTGAGATGTACATCAAGACGAAAAGGCAGGTCCATGTTAAAGTGAATATTAAGATGTAGAAGGAAATGCAGTTCAAAAGGCACAGATATATCCAGGCATCAGTTCCCTTTTACACTTAGCTGAAATCACTGGAGTTTACATTGTTCCCAATGTAAAGAACTCTATAAAATAGAATAAGGGCCAGAATATGGATGTATTCGGATTTTAAGGTAGAAGTTGTTAAGAGTTATTCTGGCTAGAGGACTTGAATGGAGGAAAACTATATAGACAAATAACTATTGACATTAGTGAAATGCTTCCCATATTTTGATCCTATTCACTTAGCTACATATTTGCTGACAAAATGCTTGTCAGTTCTGTGATTCATTCTGACTGAGGCTGCTATAATGTATTTCTATTGGGTTTTAGTCTACTCCTTCCTTCATTCTTCACCAATAAAATGCCACAGAATAGACTGTTTTGTTTGCTTGTTTGTTTTGTTTTGCTTTACCTATGTTCTCAAAAAACTTTTTGTATATGTTATATACCAATCTTATAACATTTTCTGTAACCTGAATTGTTATATAATTGTGTAAAAAGGATGAAAGGCAGTACTATTTATAATTACACCAAAACAATAATTATGACCTCATTTTGGACATGCTGCAATGCATGGTTGCCCTGTCTATAATAACCCATGACACCTGCTTCCTGCCTATATATTCAACCGTATTGCATTTCACTCTCCAACTATATTTCTCCACTTCAACTGCAATGCCCTTCTATTTATGTGTTCAATATAATTATTTGTATCAGTTCAATACAAATGGTATTATAAGTGTTCCCAGGTTGGGTTTGGTGGCTTATGCTTGTATTCTCAGCTCTTTGGGAGACTGAGGCAGGAGAATTGCTTGGGGCCTGCAGTTTGACACAAGCGTGGGAAACAGTGAGACCCTGTCTCTAAAACCAGCTAACTAAACAACAACAACAACAACACACACAAAAAAAAACCTGTTATTCCCTTTGCTTGACCATCCTATTCATAGTTGTCCTTATTTTCCCAGTTACTGCCTGGTAATCGTATTTCTGTTTTTATATTACTTCTTTTTACTTCCTGACTTCTGTTTTTGGATTTAATTTTCTGTCATTTGTCTTCTGTCACAAGAATGAGACTATTTACAAGGAGCTACTTTTACTCTGTCTCAGTACCTAGAACAATGTGTCACATACGCAAGGCACTTAAAATTTCTGAAGTTGTATCAGTTTGTCCTTGCACTGCCAAAAAAAGACATACTTGAGACTGGGTGATTTATAAAAGAAAGAGGTTTAATTGACTCACAGTTCAGCACATCTGGGGAGGCCTTAGGAAACTTACAATCATTGGGGAAGGCGAAGGGGAAGCAGGCACCTTCTTCACAAGGTGGCAGTAAGAAGACATCCAGGCAGGGGAAATGCCAGACACTTATAAAACCATCGCATCTCATGAGAATTCACTCACTATCACAAGAACAGTATGGGGGGATCCATATCCCATGATCCAATCACTTTCCACTGGGTCCCTCCTACAACACATGGGGATTATAGGAACTACTATTCAAGATGAAATTTGGGTGAGGACACAGCCAAACCGTATCAAGTGTATATACCTGAATGATTCAACGTTTGGAAAATATTGCCGTAGAACAGCCAAGATCCTATGAGTTACTAAAATAGCAGTTGGTATTAGGGATCAAAACTAAAAAGCCAATATAAGAAATATTGCAGCAATAGAAGAGGGAGAACCAGATTCACTGTAAAAAGCACACTGCTTTTGAAATAGGTCATATTGACATTTGTGGAAGAATAATTCTTTATTTATTATAATCTTGTGTATTCCAAGATTTTAGTATATCTGGCTGCAGTCTATTAAAAACCAGTAATACTTCTGTCTTTGTAAAAATAAAATATGCCCTAACACATTTTAAACATGCCTTACAGAAGTAGTATAGTTTGAAAACCATCGATAGTCAAAATGTTATCACAAACTTTCAGTAACAATAAATTGGTGTTAATTATAAATCCTTGATCCTCTGCAATATGCTTGAAAACACAAAGCTTTTGGGCTAAAAGCTTTAACATCTGTTAGGAAGAATTTGTACTGTGGGTTTGGAATCTTGGATTTTCCCCCTTTATGAATTGTACTCGCTGTTGACAACCAGACACCTGACTGCAAATATCTTTTCTTGTAATCCCATATATCTAGATAATGATTTTGTAAGACAATAAATTTATTCATTATAGAAAAAAAATTAATGACCTTCAGATTTATGATCTCAATAGTGAGTCGGATGCTGAGAACAACCTAAGAGAAGAGCATTGGTGGAGGGACAAATCTTACAGGAGGTTGTAAATACTTAAGCTTTTACATGTGTCCAAAATGTACAAGCACTTTTGTTTTGTTTTATTCAAGTAGATCTTGGACTAAATTGGATATATAAATCAGAAAATTGACAGTATTAAAACGTGTTTGAGCAGATTACCTTCTCCAGTGATAATACAGAGTGGAAAAGGGCAAGCGTGGTGTGGATAGAAACCAAACCCAGGATCCAGGAACATCATGTATCATCAATACCCAGGAACCAGAACAAAGACGTTCTCAGAAAATACTGAGAAGAAACAGTCAAACTTGGGTAGAAATCTATGAGAACATTCTCTGCAAAACCAAGTTTCTTTGTACCAATAAGCATTAATTTCGTTACTCTTCTGAATTAGACAGAAAATAATAAAATTTCTGTTTGGAAACAAGTCTTTTCTTAGCTTTGATCCTTTCCGCTATGAAATTGATATTAAATGATAATAACTTAGCGGCATATGACTGTATGTCAAAATGAAACAAATAAAATCATGTTTGAATGAATTTCAAGTTAGACAATTTGATTTCCTAAATGGAAATTTAATGTGTGATGTTTAAAGAATACTAAAAACCTAAGATAATAAAAGATGGGATATATGACATCTTCAAACTATTGTCATTCTAGAAGTGTTCATTTTAGCATAATGTAATTCAAAGAATATTATTTTAAATCTAGTTGAGTATCAATCACTTTATTTCCATAGAATTTTCTTGAAATTATTTATTATTATAGAATATTTGTCCCCAAACTTATTATGCTTCTGGAATGGGAATGGGACTGGCTGATTTTAGCATTTCATTCTGAACAACAAAAAAAGAGACTTTAACATGGATTAGAGTAGTATATAATTTTTTTCAACTCTTAACCACACAGATGTGAGTATAGACAACTTATTATTTATGTGTAGATTTCAATGTAGCAGTATATCTAGTGGTCCACCTTCAATCATGATATTTTTAACCCTCTAAATCTTGTAGCTCAAGAGATTTTTGACATTTGAACCAAATTTCTGGATTCAGAAAACAGTTTAGTCTGTACTGTTTTAAATATTTAATTTTCTTTGAGATATCATAATTATACATCCATTTATAATTCATTTAATAAATGTTTATTGTTATGCATAATGACTGACATTATGCAGTCATAGTGTCTGCCTTGATTCTAAAATGATAAGCAAGGCAAACATATTCCTGCCGTCTTGTGCTTAGTAACTAAGGAGTCTATCATAGCTTACAGGAAAGTAAATAAGACAATTTTTGCTTTTAAATAGAGAGCTGAAGAAGGTTTTTCAAATGTATTAGGGCAGCCAGATAGTATGTTTATAACAAAGTCCAGAAATCTAGAGGCTTTTCTAAATCCTACGTGAACAATCTTTCTGAAAAGAGAAGATACAGAAATTTGGGAACACGCGTCAGATACAGAAATTTTGCAAGTTAATTTTCCTATACACAGTTTATCCACCTACAAGGTAAAGATAATAGTAATGCCTATGCCATACTTTTGGATGAAAATTGTATTAGATATTACCTGTAATACATAGTGCCTAGAGTATATGTGTGTGTCTGCATGAAACCGATATATTATCGATATTATTATATATTCAGTGGAGTTCCCAGTGCAAATCATGAGAGAAACGCTTAATACCGGAGAAAAGGCATCAGGGAGAAAAAGGGAATAAAATTTGACCATCTATTGACCCTGAATAGTTATAAATTCTCAGTATTTGGGAGGACCAAAGAACTTCAAAGAGTGAGCACATCCTAATAAAATAATTTTAAAAGCAAAGTCGCATTTTTAATAAGGTATTCTGACTCACTCCATAAGTCTCTCAAATTCCCAAATATTTATCAAAATGTCAGTGCTTTGTGCAATATATATACACGCTCATAGGAATAAATATAACAATGGATATAATATGTATTTATATGTCATATATAAAACGTGTGCTTATATATATAAAGTATATATATAAGTATATATATAAAGTATGTGTGTGTAAATATTGTATACACACACACATGCACACACAAACACACAAAAACACACACACATATTAATGCAAACCAGCAGATAAGAAGAAAACTGGTACTAGAGTGCATAATGAAAATGTTTCTTTACTTCTTCCCACAGATAGCAGCAAAAATCTTGGTCTCGGACAGGACATTTTTCTTCCACACAGTATGTAGCTGGTTTGTTAAACCAAACTTCTACAGATTTCAAGCCCAAATGAATGTCCCAACTCCCATCTCATTTGCATTTGCGTAGGTTTATATTATTTATAAAATCAGACATATATTTGAGGAATATATTTTAATTAATAAGTTTATATATTTAATTAATAAGTTTTTGATAAATTCCTATCACAGTATCTATTTAATAATAAAGACCACAGAAACAATTTTTAAAAGAAATTAGAAAAGCAATTAAAGTGGCCCAAGTACCTTAAGGACAGGAATTCAATTTAGATATATGTTCTTGTAACAAAAGCATTCCTGAGAAAAGAGGAAAAATAACCCCTCGAGTGTCATACACATTTACATTTGTAATGTTTTAATCGATTTTATTTGTTTCTTTTAAGTTTAATTTTTAAATTCAGGGGTACAAGTGCAGGTTTGCTTGATCTTTTTCTTGTTAAAAAATAAGAAGGATAGAAATTATTAGGGAGACTGACTACTTTTTATGCAAAAATGCTCAGTCTCTGTAAAAATATTACCATTAAAAAAAAAGCTTGACAATATCCATCCAGTCTTGTGGTCAATAATATCTGTGATATAACCATGGTGTCCTAAGCAAAGTGCTAATTATATACACATATGAGATGAATAATTAGAAACCAGGAAGTAACTTTGTTAAGAGAGTAACATAGCATTTGGAGTATCAGCAAGGTGCATTGGTAAATATTTTTATTGCTAGTCAGATACATTGATCGAGTATGTAGGAGAGACATATGGAGTTACATTTAAGAATCTTCAACAGTTTAACAATGATTATAGATTTGTATATAGGAAAGATTTTTTTAGGAGAAGAATTTTAGATATTTGCTTTCTATTTGCTTTTCCAGCATGTGAATATTTTTTCATATATTTAAGATATTCTCAACTATTGTATACACTCAAATCATTGGTTTCTCCATTTCCAATGCAACGTCCTAGGGCACAGACTTATGAACAAGTCTCTATCAGGTAGAGGCTATTGATTAGATCATGCTCCTCTATTCTACAATGCCATTTTTTGGTTTTTTTTTTGCAAAGGCTGAATATTTAAAAATTATATTTTTTTGAAATAATTGCAGCTAGCATTCAGATATAAAAAGATTCTCCAAACTGTAGGTACTCTCCCAATTTCTGGCAATTAGAACTAAAGAGATGTGAGAGTTGCCTTTTTTTTTTTTTAAGGTTTTTTTTTGCTGATTCAAAGAATTTTCGACTGAACATATTCTAGCCAGGAGAAAGGGGAGAGGAAAGGAGAGAAAATATGGATTTTTTCTTAGAGGCATTAAAATACAGATTTTCATCAGTTTTCTAGGTCTAACTTGCTTCTAGCTAGCCATGTACCAAATAGAACCCGGGAGTGGTATTGTTACAGAAGGGTTCAATAAATATTTGTGAACAATCAGTAGATGAATTAGCAGCAGACTTTTTTTTTGGAAGCCAGTAATGTCAGAAGCATGGAGATTAGAACACATTCCAGCAGTGGTTCGGTTAATTGTTGCTGTGAACTTTAGTTTCCAGCCCAGAATTGACAGCAATGGAAAGTATAGTTATTAGTGCCTGGTGAGAATTGCTGCAGATTATTACCAGACCAGTTGTGTATGGTGGTTGATTGATTGATTCTGGCTGCTTTGTCTCAAGACTTTATTGCCAGCCCTCTCTGTGAACTACATGATATCCTTTAATGAAGTCATTGTCTGCTTAAAGCAGCCAGATCCAACTCGTGACTAAGAATTTTGACTGCCACAGTGATTATTCAGACAGATGGCCAGAGGTCCAATAACAGAATCCAGACTTTTTTTTTCCTAAGGAGAATTAAGCACTACGGATAGAAGTCTATTCAAACTAATGTGATTTAATATCTTTAAAAAGTATTATAAAGATAATGTGAGAGAGTTCACTTTTAGCAACCTCAGTGATAGGAGTTTTTGAACTCTCCTATAAGAACATGCAAGTGCATTACACACACACACAGTTATTTTCTGTTCTCATAAGTGATTTAGATTAACGGTGTCCCATTTCCTAATTTCTTGTAGATAAATCAGATTAACCCAACATACAACTTTTGTCCAGTAACATGCAGGTGCCCCCCTCCACCATTTTTTTCTTCAATCAGTTCTGACGCAAGTTTTCAGGTCTTGATATCTCACTGTTTATATTTTAAAAACACCATAGACTATGATAAGGAATCGAAAAAATCTAAGCACTTAAATAATATAGCTGTATTCCCCACTTACACAAAGTCTAATGTGAGTGTTCTTTGCCACAAGCGTCTCTTTGGTGGCTCGTCTCCAAATGATAAACTCAAGGACTCATGCTTCTTCCACTGAATACCCCTATTAGCATAACAGTTTTCAGTCATGCATACCAGAAAAGAGAGAGACAGAGGGAAAGATCATCATCAAAATCAATTCTTCCCACATTTCATTGGTAAGATCTCAGTCACATGATCCCACACAGGTGGAAGGCAACCTGGGAAATGTATCTTCCCATATTTCAAGAAGAAAAATAAATTGTTTGATAAACACATCACATAATCTCTGCCCACTGGATGAGCTTGTTGAGAAAGATCAGGTTCTCAGAAAAATATACATGGATAACACATCCTATAAAGCATTTCTAATTTGAATACTATGAATATGTTTAGAAATAAAATGTATTCCCAAATCTCAGGAGAAATGAAAGATATTTTAGAAATCAATCATTTATAAGGAAAGTTAGTAGATACTAAAGCATAAATAACCACATTCCTCATTAAAAAAATATTAAAATAGAAAAGCAACTTTTTTTTTTGGTCTAGCAGAACTGGAAATAATGTGGTCCAGAAACAGGTTGATGAGGACTCATCAATAGAAAAAACAGGAAATTAAAAAAGAATTCTTTTCCACGCTCACCGAAGAGAGAAAACCGCATATGGCAGAAGTGGAATATTTTTAAAAAGAAAGAGAGAAGAAAAAAGAAAAATCACATGCAAAGGCAAAAGAAAAAATCATTCACACATTATTTTAAATTCATTTGCTTTCTTAAAAATTCATTCATAAATTCTTAATTCCATAAAGCAGAAGAACGTTTTAGACAACAGCAATATTCCATACATAAAAAAAATTTAAAAGATTATGGTGATCAAAGACGAGACAACAGAGCTAAAGGGATACTGTGGATAATATAATATTACTGGAGAATCAGATTTGAAAAACTGAATCAACCCACCAGACAACCAAATCATTGCTAGGAAAGTTTAGGATATTCATTCATAATGAACAGATTTAAAGAAAAAGGTAAAATACATAGGAAAAAAACAGAACAAAGTATAAAGATTTACAATTACCTAGATACTTAGGATTTCTGAATTGAGTAACCAAGATAGAAGATAAATACATTAAAATATTAAACAAAAAATTTGCCCTTAAAAAGACACATGGACGTGAAATAACTTTTATTCATCTCTCCTTTATCTTTGTAAGTTTTTTGTAATTACCAATATTATATTTTGACTGAAAGAAAGAAATACATATCAACTAAAATGTAATGCAGTGAATAAGGAGGGTTGAAGTGTCCTTATTTGAGAGAGGGAAGGAGTGTGCTGTTAATTCTTTTGGAGTCTAGTTGTATTTTTAGGCAAAATTGGTTACAATGAGTGATTTGGTTTTTTAAAATACTGTTTTGTTTTATTTTAAGTATGTTAAATAGGCCAAAATGTTGCATATGGCAGACATCTAAACCTAGGTTACAATATTCCCAAGCACCTTTTTCATGATTTCATACCCATATTGGTTGAAAACCTAAACCTAAAAACTAAATTTTTCAATTCTTTTTTTTTTTTTTTTTGAGATGGAGTCTTGCTCTGTTGCCCAGGCTGGGGCACAGTGGCACAATCTTGGCTCACTGCAACCTCCACCTTCTGGGTTCAAGTGATTCTCCCACTTCAGCCTCCCAAGTAGCTGGGACTTCAGGTGCGTGCCACCATGTCCTGCTAATTTTTGTGTTTTTAGTAGAGTCAGGGTTTCACCATGTTAGCCAGACTGGCCTTGAACTCCTAACCTTGTGATCCCCCCGCCTCAGCCTCCCAAAGTGCTGGGATTACAGGCATGAGCCACTGTGCCTGGCCTCAATTCTTTTTTTACTTGACTACCAACATTTGATGGAGAATTTACAAATGAGATATAGAAGACTTGACGATTAAAGAGAGTATCTGAAGAACAGAAACAGAGTCATTTGGGTTTTATAGAGTATCTCTATTAGTATTTTAGAACTCAATCCTTAACATAATAGCTGTTCAGAATCATGTTGGAGCAGAACAAATGGTTCCATGTAAAAGTTTCATGATAACTTTTTGCTTTCCTTCTAGAAGGAATATTTTTAGTTTTTCTGACTCCCCAGGGATTCTGTGAACTCTCTAATACACTTACAATCAGCCCTTTCACTTAAATTATGCAGAGTGGTTTCTCTTGTTTGTAGCTAAAAACTTTCTCTTATATGGGTCAATGGTTTAGGAAATACTAATGTTAATATTTTAAGGCGAAATTATTTTTTGAAGAGCAGCAGCAGATTTAACTGGAGGATATTGGAATCCTGGAGTCATATAGGCCAACGAGGAGCAAAATGACTTACCATCATAGTAATGGTACTCTACCTAATTCTCAGAACAAGTCAGTTCAAATACACAGATCCTTTAGCATGGAGAGCAAGATGTATCATATACTCTTGACAAAAGACCTAACAATAACTTCTGAAATATCACTATAAACCTCCTCCCAAACATCCCCAGAGGTAGATGGCCATTTTCCAGGATAATGTACCCCAGGAAAAGAGGTAAATCCAGGTGTTTCAGGGATAATTGGACTCTACGTCTCATTTAATGCTAATCTGTGAGAAACAAGTTGCCATTTGCCCATTTGGTCAAAATGGATGCCTTTGTGGAGGTTAATTGATAAATGACATTTAGACCTGATCCTTAGAATTGATCCAGTGGTCTGTTACCCCATTCTTTAGTTATTTCCTAGACTTCTGAATTGGTGTAGATATAGTCATCAACTGGTAGAGTCCTCTTATTAGCTCATCAAAGCATGGAATAAAAATAATGTTATAAAGCAGGGCCTTCTTTCCAAAACAATGTATAAATTAAAGGCCAAATATTATTACTAAAGAAAAGTGATAACATCATTGAAATCTTGAAAGATGAAAGAACACTGATCCAGGGATACCCCAAATTAACTGAACTATTGGCCTAGAGAGAAAATGCGCAAATCTTAGAGCATTAGAAGAAATAATTTTGAGCTTACTTATTGGGAGTGGCAGTAGTACATATTAATAAGAAAAAATAAATGTTTTCTATTCTTTGGTGTCTTTTAAATGTATAATAGTTGGGTTTTTTATTCTTTTTTTAATTTTCAATTTTTTATTATTGTACTTCAAGTTCTTGGGTACATGTGCACAATGTGCAGGTTTGTTACATATGTATACATGTGCCATGTGAGTGTGCTGCACCCCTTAACTTGTCATTTACATTAGGTAAATCTCCTAATGCTATCCCTCCCCCCTCCCCACCACCCCACGACAGGCCCGGGTGTGTTATGTTCCCCACCCTGTGTCCAAGTGTTCTCATTGTTCAATTCCCACCTATGAGTGAGAACATGCAGTGTTTGGTTTTCCGTCCTTGCGTTAGTTTGCTCAGAATGATGGTTTTCAGCTTCATCCATGTCCCTACAAAGGACATCAACTCATCCTTTTTTATGGCTGCATAATATTCCATGGTGTATATGTGCCGCATTTTCTTAATCCAGTCTAACATTGATGGACATTTGGGTTGGTTCCAAGTCTTTGCTATTGTGAATAGTGCCGAAATAAACATACGTGTGCATGTGTCTTTATAGCAGCATGATTTATAGTCCTTTGGGTATATGCCCAGTAATGGGATTGCTGGGTCAAATGGTATTTCTAGTTCTAGATCCCTGAGGAATTGCCACACTGACTTCCACAATGGTTGAACTAGTTTACAGACCCACCAACAGTTTAAAAGCATTCCTATTTCTCCACATCCTCTCCAGCACCTGTTGTTTCCTGACTTTCTAATGATCACCATTCTAACTGGTGTGAGATGGTATCTCATTGTGGTTTTGATTTGCATTTCTCTGATGGCCAGTGATGATGAGCATTTTTTGATGTGTCTGTTGGCTGCATAAATGTCTTCTTTCAGAAGTGTCTGTTCATATCCTTTGCCCACTTTTTGATGGGGTTGATTTTTTCTTGTAAATTTGTTTAAGTTCTTTGAGGAAAAAGCACCAGAAACAATTTGCTTTCATATGGCGCAACAAAAGTATATTTTTACTGTCTTATTATATAAATATTATGTGTCTCACATTCTGAGATATGCTGAAGAGGTATTGATCTTCTTACTCTTCCACCAGAAATTACATTGTCCTACTACATGAATGGGATCATTCTCACAGGGCCTAGTTAGCAGCTTATCTCATGTACCACAAATGTTTTGTTAAGACTTAGCATACTACAGCATAGGAGAAAGACTCCATGTAAAATTCAGGAGTGAAACCTGCCCCTCGGTGTTGTTTTCTTGGTTTAAGTTGGGTCAGAATATTTTTTCTAAAGTGAAATAAAAGTCATTTCACCTATGAGCCTGTTTGAGTTTCAGAAAAAATGTTTTTCAAGTTTGGTTACAGTATTCTGATCTTTTTACTGTATTGAATCATAAGACTGTCAGTATTTTTACAGGCTTAGATAATTCTTTGCTCTAAACAGGTCTGTTACTTGATTATTATGACATAGTTGGTCAAATAATGCTTGTAGTGAGTGTGTCTGACTGGAATGCATTATGGAGCCTATATAATTACCTAATTGCACTAAGAGAATACTTAGGTTTCAGAACAATTCTCTGTTCTCTGTAACAGGGAAGTATTCCCCTTTTTAGAATCAGTTTTTAGCTTGGTGTATTGAACTCCAACCATGACTCATCAACTGGTTCACATATAATTCTGCATAATATTCTTCCAGAAGCAGAAATAAAATGCTTTTAGTTGCCAGACAACTTAGAGTTAGCCCTGAAGGAGAGTAGAGGTAGAGAGAACTCATGGACAGAGCTTCAACCTGCACATGCTGTTTTCAGCTTCCTCTGAAAAGACAGCTGCCTTTTTTTTTTTTTTTTTTTTTCAAAAAAGCAGAGATCCACTCCAATGTACGGGCAAGAGTTAATGGTATTGTTAGAAGTACTGAATAGCTAGAGACGTAAACAAGCATTACTGGAGGATTTTTTTCAAAAGAAATTTTGGGGAAAAATAATTTAATGTATCTTTCACAATAAACACTGAATGTGAAGATATTTTTCTCATATATTAACGCTCATTTTTTACTCTGTTACAATGACGATTAATAATTACATGGAAATCTAATCTACCTCACAGAGTCAGTGAGCTTCTCCCTCAAATCAACCCAGTATTTACTCAATGGCTTCATGATCAAAGTGGCTATTACATAAGTCTCAAAATCTTAATTTTATGAAAGCCAGTTACGGTATTGTCAATTCTGAATATGATTCTGTCAGCAGTAGAGGCCAATGTTTAATCTTCAAAAGAGTGCTATATATCAAAGAAACCAGTTAGTCACTGGACTTATCCCCTCAGGGAGTAACAATAGTTTCTATGCAGAATACAGTAAATATAAATGCAAAAAGAATTTGTTGAGCTAAAGTAGGAGGAAAGAAAAGTTTGATAATAGATAATCAGTGTTGAACAAAATATTTAATGTCATTTAATTTTTCAAAAAGTATTTAATAAAAATTTTTAGAAAGTCAAGGTGAACTATTATTTATTCTTATGTTTTATCTTGTTACTTTAATTAAATATTCTTTCTTTGTAAAGAGGAAGAAAAGAATGTGATAATACTTATGCGTTATAGAAAGTTGTTTGAAATATGTTCAATATATGTCAGGATTGTGACAATATCTAATAGTCTGTATTTTATTGTTATGCAAAATCCAGTGACAGAATTAACAATAAATTATAACTTAAAAAGTGCCAAGTAAGAGATGCAACATGTTCCTTTAATGCATTCAAATTTTATCAATATTTTTGCAAGTACCTTCCCTTTGGGAAACAATTCTCTGTACTAAGGAGAAAGATAGATATAAAACCTTTTACTGAAACATACTCAGAGTCTACTTGGATAAGATAAACAGATAGATAGGCTATTCCAAAATAATGCAATGTTTGTATGATAGAGGAAAGTTCTGCAAGATTAATGCTTATGCATAAGCTTTTAACTTTAGATTATTTATCTCTCCACTTTTGCTTTTTCCTCTCCAGAAAGGAAACTTAAATAAATGCAGCACATCCATGAAAAAAAATCGTAAATATAAAATAAACATCTCACCAGACATACCAACTAGAGCATATAAACCATGAATGATTACAGCAGTCAGCTGGAACCTCAAGGGTAGAACACTAGGGTAATCTATCAATAAAAAAATCTCTTACCTACAAGGTTAATCATTGTAGGTGTGGGATGCTGCTACCTAAGTTGAAATAAGTACCCTCCCTCTGAAAAAAGGAAGGACTCTTGTGATTCTGATATTTTTAGTCCCATCAATGCAGTGGACTGATAGCTAATTTGACAGAAACAAACAAACAAACAAAAGACATAATTAAATATATTATGCTTATAGAAAATTTGGGGTTGCTTATAATTCACCTGTACTTTACAAATGTTATCCACATTTAGGTTTTTTGATATCATGAAGAGGTGGCTCTTTCATTATTGCATGCACTTACTTAAAAATAGATAAAGAAATTCCATGTGGGCACTTTATAAGTTCATCCTTTACTTGATTCATCTTTTACTTTTTCATTACTAAAATTAAAAAGGAAATGAATACAATATGAATTTCTGGTAACAAAATAGCTACATGTAAATTAATAAATATTTTAACTGTGAAAGGGTCTTAGTGCCATAAGTTATTATATTCTTGGTTCAGACAAACATGATAGAAGAGTTCTTTTGCATCTACTAAAAGTCATCAAATTGCATTTTTGAATGATACAATGTTGACATTTAGAACTTTTATTTCAAACACTGTGCAAAACAACCTTAGTAAAATAATGCTAATTTGTTATTCATAGTCAAAATCATTTAGAAATGGTTCAAATAGAAATGGAAGAATGATGTTACACTGTAAGTTATGTACATTCTTTTTAATTCTATGACTATTTCGTACAGAAAAATCGCTTCATGGGTATACATGAGTAAAGCCAAACAGAACAAACTTTTTAAGTTTATTTTAGTATTTTCATGGAATGTACAATCACGTTGATATGTTTGAAATTGTGCTGCAGAGGGTGCCATTTTGCTCAGAGTTTTTTGAAACTTTATCTAGGGGTAGGATACTCTTCTAATTTATTTATAATTTTGACTATTTGGAGCCAAATTACTTTGGATAAATGATGTAATATAATACATATAAAAGAGTTAAAATGTCTATCTGCTTGAATTTTTATATCTTCATTAAGTGTTAATATTTCCAAAAAGTCATACGTACATAGTATATTTACACAATACTAACCCATGAATTTACTTATTTTTTCTACTTTTTAATATAATTGAGATGTTACTCACTTTTTTTTTTTTTTTTTTGAGAGAGAGTCTTGCTCTTGTCGTCCAGGCTGGAGTGCAATGGCAAGATGTCGGCTCACTACCACCTCTGCCTCCTGGGTTCAAGCAATTCTCTTGTCTCAGCCTCCCGAGTAGCTGGGATTACAGGCACCAGCCACCATACCTGGTTAATTTTTGTATTTTTAGTGGGGACGGGGTTTCGCCATGTTGGCCAGGCTGGTCTCGAAGTCCTGACCTCGTGATCTGCCCTTCTCGGCCTCCCAAAGTGCGCGGATTACAGGCGTGAGCCACTGTGCCTGGCCCTGTTACTCATTTTTTAAAACATTTTAAATTCTTTAGTTTTTCTCTTTTGATTTGTTTGATCATTTTTGACTTGATTTTGAAGCTCTTGGATCTTTGACTTTCCAGTTATTAAAATAATTATTTTCTAATTTATTTTAATTGATTCCTTTATCTATATTTGTATTAATTTTAAGTCTCTATAAATTACAATTATTTAATTACCTAAAATCAAGTCTTTTAATTTTAATAATTTTTATCTAAAGGTAGTATGATTTTATATATTACAAGTTTACTTGTGATAAACATCACTCAAAGTTAAAACATGTCTACCATTTTAGCTCTAATATTCATTAATATCAGTATAGTTATATTTTGGAGCTACTACAGTATATAATTATATTATTAAATTTTTAATGAACTTTTTTCCTATCAATACATATAAATTGCTTTGGCAATAGCTACCATTCTACTGAGTAGCTACAAGACTAGAATTTCAATAATCATTAAGCTGTTGCTAGTAAGAGTGATAACAATTTTTAACTGTAGGTGTGATCTAGACACCAGGAAGTCTGAATGAATGAACAGTTTTCCAATGTGTTTACACCAATTTTGACTCTCATAATAGTGAATGTTTCATCTGTTCTACATCCTCACAACTAATGATATCACTTGCCTTTCTGTTACAACCTTTTTGGTGATTGTACAGTGGTAAAATATTTTGGATTTAATTTGAATTTCCCTCATGACCAATGAAGTTAAACACATTTCAGTGTGTTAATTGGACATATGGATACCCTCTTATAGGTGCCTGTGCAGTTATTTGCCTATTTTTCTACTGAATTTCTTGTGTTTTTTATGGAATTATATTTGATGTCAAATAATCCTAAATAGTGTTTTTTCAGATGTGTTTATCACAGTTATCTTTTTCCACTTTGTAACTTTGATTTGCACAGAATCTTAAATATACTTGAAATTATATGCATACATTGCATATAAACATATATTCTGTGTATGTTATATATAATTGTATATAAATATATTAGTTTTTCTTTGTGTGTATATGTGAGAGAGAAATTTCTTTGCTTTCCTGCAATGAACTAGATATTTTCTTTCATTTTTCTTTTATAAAATTTTTTAACATTTACAGTTGAACCTTTGTCCAACTGTAATTGATTTTCTACGTATGTTGTGAGGTAGGAGTCAAGATACATTGTTTTCATATGTTTAAGGACCTTCACTCAAAATTTGATTTGGATGTCAAGACTGATGACACCACCCATGCACTAAGAGGGTATGAACAGATTTATCACATATATAACCAAGACTATGGGTAGAACTGGTTTACCCCCCATCCACTAACTGATCCAAAAGTGACTTTGGTAAGCAGAGAATAGAGATGGGCTCCAGGTTTTCACTGTGGGTAGGTAGTAGGGCTGAGGTGAGGGCTTCCATATGTAGGTAGGGTCTTGCATGATTTGAATCCCCTCCTTTTCCAATCAGAGAAAGCACTCAGGTTTTTTTTTTTTTTTTTTTTTTAATCAACTCGCCCTTATGTGAGGTACATGCAAAGGAGGAATGGGGGAGGCTTTTTTGTATAATAAATTATTTGCATAGTCATTTTTCCTGGGTTCTTGGGATGAAGCTTCTATGCTCTTGGAATCTCCCCAGTGATGAGTATCTTTATTAATCATGGTGGGGACCTCCTGCCTTTATGGTAATGAGGCCATTTATGATAGGCCCATAAATAATCTCTGGATGGGGATGCCATTAGGAAAAGACCAACCATGTAATTAAATGGTGGCCTCTAAGCCAGATCATAGCAACACAATATTTAGGGAGGGGAGGTTGGATAGATATTGAGTTCAGCTACATGGCCAATCATTCCCACTAATGAAACTCCAATAAAAACTGGACTTGGAGTTTGGATGACATGATTGGTTGATGAGCACATTGATGTACCAGTAGGGTGATATGTTATGATTACATGAGAAAAGGACAGGAAGCTCCACTTTCAAAACCCTCTTAGACCTTACCTTATTTGTCTCTTCATTTGGCTGGTCATAATTTATATCCTTTATTATAATACATAACTGTAAAAATAAGTATTAGCATTGTTCTGAGTTCTGTGAGTTGTTCTAGTGAATTATCAAACCCGTGTGCATTATGGAAAACTCTGAATTTTTATCCACTTAGTAAGAAGTGCCTGTGGTCTGGAGCTCCCTAAAGTGATAGCTGTCATTTGAAGTGAAGGCAGTGTTGTTGGGGAATGTGCCCTTAAACTTGTGGAATATGCAGCAACTCTAGGTGGTTAACATGAAGAATCACATTGCAATATTGTGACTTTAAAATCTGTAATTAGTTAAGTATCAAATAATAAAGTCAAACTCTTCATTACAAATATGAATATCCAATTGACCCACCACTGTTTATTGAAAAGACTGTAATAGGCACACGACAGAGCAATGTGACCCTTGCCATAATTTAGGTCACCATACCTATATGATCTGTTTCTACACAACCAGGTGTTTTACATTTGTATCTCTTTTCCTATACCTCAAACAATCTTAATTACCGTAGCTTTGTATGATACCTGTTAGTCTAAGTCACCATATTCTCTATTTCTTCCCAATTTGACTTTGCTAAGCTGGTAATTTGTATTCTAATACATGTTTTTAAATCAGTTTATCATTATCCCCAAAAATAAGACTGGGGTAATGGTTAAGGGTTCAGTGAATCTATAGACTAGTTTAAGGCTAATTTATATGCTACAGTACTAATACCTGCTTCAGTGAATATGGTATAACCTTAATTTATAATATTCAGTACTTATTTATTTCTGCCAATAACAATAACATTTTTATATTTTAATATAGCTATGTTGCACATATTTATTATATTCATTCCTAATATTTGCTATAGTTTGGCATCATCAGGTGACATAATTTTGAAATTTAATTATCTATTGGTTTGTTGGTGATATGGACGTGATTCCACTGTGGTCCATAAAATACTCTCAACATTATCAAACTTTGAATTTTTTTCTGATTTATTCAAGTTTTCAAGTATGAAAAATAGTGTGTATTGTTAAGTATAAATGCTCTCCATTTCATGGTAATATAATTATTTAAAAACCCTATAATTACACCACTTCATTTTCAGATGTTTTACAAGGCCCTATCTAAATGCTTAGATTTCTAAGGAGTTTTTTCCACATTCTTAGTTTTAGATTATTGTTAATTTTCTCCTTGTAGAATGTCATGGACATAGAGAGTAGAAGGATGATTATCAGAGGCTGGGAAGGTTTGTGGGGGATTTGGGGGAAAGTGGGGATGGTTAATGGGTACAAAAAATATTTAGGAACAGTGAATAAGAATTACAATTTGATAGCACAACATGGTGACTATAGTCAATAGCATTTAGTTCTATATTTTATAATAACTAAAACAGTACAATTGGATTGTTTGTAATACAAAGGATAAATGGCTGAATTGATGGACACCTCATTTACCCTGATGTGATTATTATGCATTATATGCCTGCATCAAAGTATCTTATGTACCCCATAAATATATACACTATGTACCCACAAAATTTAAAAATTAAAAAAATTATCAAGTAAATAGAATATACAGTTTAAAAATGTCATTTGTATTTCAAGAATATCACTTTATTTTTTTCATTTTTATTTTAAATTTTCAGATACTTCATAATTATCCATCAATATTTACATATTTATGTATATTATACAATATAGTGATTTAAATTTATAATACATATTTATTTATATAAATAGAAAATGTACATAGTGGTTTACTTAATAGTTTTTCTCTTCTCCATGCTTACCCTCAGCAAAGCTTAGACATATATGTTTAAATATGTTGTGAAATTCATTTTACTTAATTTGTACCTTGATATTTATGTTATGCTTGAATTATTTCATTGGATTCTTTTCTTGGATACTTTCTTTAAATGGGGTAAACAAATGATTATGTTCTGAATTTTTTTTGTGTGTCTGTAAATGTGCCTCATTTTTAATGTTATGTGTGTGAACGACAGTTCGGCTAAGAAAAGACTTGCAGGCTGTGGGTTTTCAGAGGTTTGCAGGTGTAACTGCCCTCTCTCCTAAAATCAACTACGGCAGATAAGAGATGTATCAGGGTGATTTTTAATCATTTATGAGTCATTTGTCCTCACTCTCTTGAGTTTATTATCTCAACTCAGGGATATTATGAGGGTAAACCCATATTATTATAATAGCCTTACTATTATTTCTGCCTACATTTGAATGGTGGGATCCTTTCAATCTAAGGAATAAGGTTACATATTTTATTTTAAATTAACTTTACTTGAAATATTATGGATATCCACAGGATAGACAAAATGATTTAATGTACAATCATAAGCTCAAGTCTTAAGCCTCAGAACAGCTTTGCTACCATTGAGTCTTCAGAACTGGTCAAGCTGTTGTGTGAGATTGAAAAATATATATATATATTTTTCTGCTTGATGTCCATGACAAAATAAGAGTAAATCCTGTTTCTTACTGATTTGAATTGAAAGCACTGATTCGGTGGTTTAAAGTAACATATTCATCCTTTTAAGGGACAAGATTTCTTATAAAGCCTATGTCTGGACTGACTACACAAAAAGGCTTTGGTTGACTCACACCATAATGTAAAATGTTGGAAAAGGGGAAGTTAATAAATACTTACAAAATCATTTTACATTGAACTGTGTTAAAATGAAATCAATGTGGTTGTTTTCAATAGGAAGCCCACTAATCGTTATTGTGTAAAGCACAACTCCTCTAAGAAGGAAATATTCATTAGAAGGTAAATTTTATCTCAATTAGCTGAGTGGTTGTTTGATGACCCAATCAATAAATTCAAATCTCTCACTCAAATCAATTAAAATATAATTTGTGCACTGCTGAATACATGCATTTCTGATGCATTTGCTTAATTTAAAGGAGCATGCCATTCCATAAAGATCAAAGTATTATTAAAATATCATTGCTTTCATGGAAAGAACTGACATATATATTGTTTATTGTATCCTAAAAAAGCAACTAAAGCATTCTAAACCTGACAAAAACATAAACCTGTATTTTCAGGAGCTCTATACCACTTCCCTCTCTCTTTCCCTAGTTGGATGTGATGCTATGAGAGCATTTTGGAAGAATATTTAACTAAGTGAAATCTCATCAGGAAGCACTTCAAAGAAGTGCTTTCAAATATTCAAATATAAATGTACTTTGGTGACCTTCCTTTTATTGAGTCTACTATTAAAATGCTTTCCTAATACTTCATTTCCCCAAAGCCTTGGACAGTTAATCATATGATCTCTTTGAATAACCTTTGATCCTACAAGCTGATTAAAACCAAATTTGAAAAGAATATACAAGATATTGAGGCAAGTTGACCTTGGCAAAACTATAAACTAAATAAATATAGCCATCAATATCCCCTCATGGGAATGTGATTTTCTATTTTAGCTTAGTGATTTTGCAGTTATCACTTGATGGTGTCCCTCACTTCTTTGAGAGTTCGGCAACCCTATTGTAGCTTTCTATAAAGGTTGCCTATCTCAGACAACGTAAACTATGTAAAGACACAGAACCTTTAGGAAATCCATAATTAAATTCTCACTTCACTATATATTAGTGGGATTACCATAAGCTATTCCCTGTTTGAACTTTAATTTATGCATGTGGAACATTAGAAAAAAATTGTGATGCCATATAGAATTTAAATGAAATAAACTGACGATATATGTTTTTTTCTTGTATACAACCTGCTATAAATTAGTATATTATTATGTTTAAGATCATGCCTTTTTTTCATTGAAGCCACTAATGATTCCTTTAATATACCACTTTTTGCTTTGTTTTGTTTCATATCCTGTGAATAACTCAGTTTGATAAACACGTAAACTAACTTGAGATAAAAGTCTTCCAGTTGATAGTAAACTTGTTTACTGCACATTAGAAGGTCTAGTCAGGCAACACACTTAAGAAAATTAGCAAACTTAGAGTTATATGGATAACTACGGCAATACTAATTCAAGCATTGTCAACAGCTTTTCTTTGGAGTCATCTTAGAAAAAAATCTCAAAATATTTCTCTATTCTGTTCCTAAGGGAAAATAATGTAAAATCTCATTGATTTTGATGTTTTTGGATGACTAAGGGTGCTTTTTAGTGGCAATTTGAGTAATTACAACAAAATTTAATACTAATAAAGCAATATTAATATATCCAAATAATTTATTGGCAATGTCTATTCTGCATTCTAATAAATAGTGTATGTGCCAAGCAGTGGCCAGCTGAGTTGCAAAGCTTCTGTGGTACAATTCACAAATTCCAACTGTGGAAGTCTTTTTTGGAAAGAGTGATTTGTGATTGAGTTTTCATGGTAGTATGAATATGACAGGGTTGTGTTTTTCAACTGTGGAGCCTTTACTCAGTTTCAGTGTCATGAGAATACCTTGTTTAGAGTTTTGGTTAGCCCTAAAAATTATGGCAATATTCATAGTAATATTGTTTGATTTATAATTTCCCAAGAAGACAAAACACAATTTTAATATAAATAAATAAGAAATATGTATATAAAAATCTCAACCACTGAGCTATTTTTTCCCATGGAAAATGCAAATATATAATATAGTTGAAGCAAAGGGAATAACCAAACTGAGCAGTGTAAAAGAGAAATTTCAAAAAAAGTATAGTTCTAAAATTTACAATCCATAAAAAAAGAAGTACAGGTTGAACATCTTTAATTCAAAAATCCAAAATTGAAAGGCTTCGAAAAGTGAAACTTTTTTAGTACACACATGAAGTCACAAGTAGAAATTCCATACCTGACTACATGTGATGGCTTTCCGTCAAAATGTGTCCTAACTTCATTTCATGCACAAAATTAGCTTTAGGCTACATATGCATATATAACATAAATTTTATATTTAAGCTTGGATCCCATCTCCAAGATATCTCTTTATTATGTGCAAATATTCATACATTCAAAAACAGCAAAATCTGAAACAACGTCTCTTCTTAAGCATTTTGGATAAGGGATACTCAAGTAATATATAAGGATTATTCGATAGCAGGAAGACTCTTCTATGTACGATCTAAATAATGACTTAGATATAAGCATTTTGTTTTACTAACTTCAAGGCAGGGCACAGTGGCTCATACCTATAATTCCAGCACTTTGGGAGGTTGATGTCAGTGGATTGCTTGAGTTCAGGTGTACGAGACTAGCCTGGGAAACACAGCAAGACCCCACCTCTACAGAAAAAGGTTTTGAAAAATTAGCTAGATCAGTGGCATGCACCCATAGTCCCAGCTACTTGGGGGACTGAGGTGAGAGGATCAATTGAGCCTGAGAAGTCGAGGCTGCAGTGACCTGTGATCAGACCACTGCACTTCAGTCTGGGTGACAGAATGAATCCTGTCTCAAAATAAATATAAAATAAATAACAATAAATACTTCAAATCTCTCACTCAAATCAATTAAAATATAATTTGTGCACTGCTGAATACATGCATTTCTGATGCATTTTCTTAATTTAAAGGAGCATGCCATTCCATAAAGATAAAAGTATTATTAAAATATTATTGCTTTCATGGAAAGAACTGACATATATACTGTTTAATGTATCCTAAAAAAGTAAATAAAGAATTCTAAACCTGGCTAGAGTTCATATTTAGTAAGTATTATTTGATATAAAACTTAATTTACCTATCAGTTAATCAAAAGTATGCATTGTGCATATACCTCTTTATCAGCCTTTTAAAATCTTCCCAATATAGAACATTATACAGTTTCTGCATGGAAATCTGTGTCATTATATAAAGTAAAATGTTTCAATATAACTGTTATGGCTAAACTCTAAAATTTCTAAAATTTGACAAAAATCAAAAACTTATTGAAAGTAAAACTTAAGTGTTAATCACGCCTTATTTTCAGATATTTTTTCTGGAAATAGTTCACTTCATATTATATTTAAGAATGAAGAAGACAGCTTGATGTATACTACTTCTGTAAGTTGTAAATCATTTCAATAAAGAAAGGAAATAATAGTTTATTTTCTACATTTTATAAAAAGGTATTAGAAAAAAATGGCAATGGTTTCTTTGCAGGGGTGGGGGATGGTGCAGAGGATGCTATTTTTTTTTGTTTTTTGAGAGCACTGTAAAGGCCCTAGGCAAATACTTCAATTAATACCAATTCCATCTATCATTTGAGTTCCCCCAAACTCAATTATCCGCTTGAATGGTTCCAAACTTCCAGAATAAACCTTTGAACAACACAGTGGAATTATCAAAAGCGAGAAAACCAAATTAATGCCTTGTCCCCCAAAACATGGTTATTTATTTTGGTATCAGAGCCTTAATGAAAACAATAAATGCATTTTTCTTCATGTAAATTATGCAATAATGTGGTTACAGCCTTGAAATATATTTAACCATATAGATTGTTAACTCACATTTATTGGATGTTTTCAATCTTTGAATAACACTTTATTTAGAATAATTCTTATTTAACCAGAAATGGTTAGGCAAGAATGAAATTAATTATATTACTATAAATAATTTTCACTAATAGCCACTGAATTTTCACTTATAGCCACTGATTTCATTAGAAAGTTTGCTGTAACATAATGTAAAGGGTGTAAATATTTCTAATAATAAATTATCCATTAAATTCTAATTTATGATGGTTAACAGAAGAGCTAAATTATCAGAACATCATTTTTATCCCATTTCTAATACTTCTAAAATAAGCTCCTTGCTTAAACTATCTAAGGTTGGTTTGCTTACTCAAAAAAGAGATTTATTGGAAGGGTTAAATGAATTTACATCTGCAAAAAAGCTTAGCATAGCATGTTGTACATAGTCAATATTTAATAAATTAAGGAAATATCGGTGTACCCTAGTTACAAAAATTTTTTCCTAACTGTCTAAACACGTGAAAAAGTTATTGAAGGCGTTTTTTTCATTTTATCAGCATATAAGTATTTTATTTTTCTAAAATCCTAGTTAATTGAACATACATTTTTGTTTCATATTAGAGTTGTATTTCACATCAATGCAGTAAGTATAATTGCTTCAATTTATATAAACTCAAATGTTTGAAAGATAAAATATAATGTAAATATTTAAAAATTATTAACATTTCTAATTCTGAAATAATGATGGGAAGTGATAATTCCTTAACCTTGATCAGTTAAGATTTTCACATTCTTGACCATTTTATATAAAATATAATCAAGTCCATTTATTTTTGTCGTAAAGCAAACCTACCTTTTAGACCTAAAAAAATTAAACAAGAAAAAGTTGTTTTGTATAACAACACATATCTGTTCCTGGTCAATAAATTACTGAAATATGAAAGATTGTTTATTATTTTTGGGTGTCCTTAGGGACTTTAAAGACAAAAATTTCTTCCTACCAACTCCAGGAAGTCAAGGAGTAAACAGAAAGTATATTTTTCTTTGGTTCATCTTCCTGCCTGCCTGCCTGCCTGCCTGCATGCCTGCCTTTCTTTACTAATGTAATGGGGTTAATTTTTAGGGATTTACTCAGCCAATATCCTCTTATTCATAAGTTAGTGTTCCTGGAAAACAAAAACTAAACAAAAACTAATAAAACATCAGGTGCACAAAAAGGAAGATGCAATCCCAATCAGAATAGCAGGCACTGTGTTCAAAACACAAGCCACATATGATTTTAGAATTACCTACGTTTCTCTTCTGAATGTTAAACAACTGAGGACAGAGCAACAATTTTCTGTAATCAGGGAGTAATTCCTGATCAATCAATTATTGAATGGATTATAAGATATTAAGTAGGATTATACATCAACTAACAGTATAATAAGAAAGGATAAGTACCTGGCACATCATGAGAGAAAAAAAAAATATTTAGAAAGAACAGGTGCTAAAGTACACAACCTGTCAAATGGTTTTGTGAAATACCTAGTGAGAATGGGGCATAGCCCAGGGTTCAACCTGTAAGTATGGAAATATTGTTTTTCACCTCAATGTGCATCCATTGTATTCTTGAAAATACAATTTTCTTCTGTGTGTCAATTTTCTTCTGAAGGATACCCCTTTCTCATTTTCTATCCTTAGATTTGGGAAGGATTGACTTCATGTCTGAGTTTAGGATTTATAACTCACCTCTGTGATTGTTTAGGGGACTCATAATCATATTTTCTATTTTCTGCTAGGAATCATCAAAATAAGTATGATTTGAGACTGGAATTGCCAGAAGCATGAGATGGAAGGCAATAGAAAACAGATGGAAAGAAAGCCAGGGCATATAATGTTTGAGCCTTAGAATCAAACCATGCCTAATACAAGACCTCCCCTGACTTTTTCCTTTAATTAAGCCTTTTTTTTTTCTTTTGAGACGGTGTCTCACTCCGTTGCCAGGCTGCAGGCTGGAGTGGAGTGCAGTGGCGCAATCTCGGCTCATAGCAACCTCCGCCTCCCAGATTAAAGTGATTCTCCTGCCTCAGCCTCCCAAACGGCTGGTTCTACAGGCACCTGCCACCATGCCCAGCTATTTTTTTTTGTATTTTTTGTATTTTTTGTGTTTTTAGTAGAGACAGGTTTTCACTATGTTGGCCAGGATGGTCTCGATCTCTTGACCTCTGGCTCCACCTGCCTCAGCCTCCGAAAGTTCTGGGATAACAGGCGTGAGCCACCGTTCTCGGCCCCCAATATATATCTGTATATACTTCAGAGAGTATATGTCTGTTCATCAAAAGAGTACTACTGGCACATATATGTGCAAGTAGAAACATTCACGCACATGTGCTGTTCACATAACTGTAAAAAACTGGATATTTTCTAAATGTAACCAATGTTTAGGTTTTAAATAAAACTAAGCATAAAATTATTTAATAGGTTATTTATATAAAAGCATGAGGGTCACTGATTTGAAAAATAAGTGCCATAGCACAAAAAAAAAACCAAAAGAAAAATAAGTGTTTTGTCTCATCGTTAGGCTAACTGCCCTAAAGATCTTATGGAAATATAAATATCAATAGAAAATGAAAAAGAAGCCGGGCACGGTGGCTGACGACTGTAATGCCAGCACTTTGGGGGGTCAAGGCAGGCAGATCACGAGGTTGGGAGTTCAAGACCAGCCTGACCAACATGGTGAAACCCCGTCGCTAGTAAAAATACAAAAAATTAGCTGGGCACGGTGGCACGCGCCTGTAATCCCAGCTACTCGGGAGGCTGAGGCAGGAGAATTGCTTGAGCCCAGGAGGCGGAACTTGTAGTGAGCCAAGATACTGCCATTGCACTGCATTTCAGCCTGAACAACAGAGCGAGGCTCCGTTTAGAGAAAAAGAAAAAAATAAAAATAAAAATAAAAAAGGAAAGAAAATGAAAAAGAAATTATTTGGTGGTTTAAAAGAATTCTGTCTGTCACACATTAGTTTTCTTATAATGATAAATAACATTGTGACTTATTACTTATATTGCCCCAAGACACTACTTACTTAGACATTGATTTTAGCCTTCAGTCTCTATTCATATTACTAATTATTTGAGATAATTATTACCCCACATTTTTTATTTGCTGCTTGAATGTTAACAGTCATACTCTCAGTTTATGGGAAGTATAGTGCATTAAATAAAATTAACACTACATTTCCTCATATAAAATCAGCAGCAGGCATAAAAAGTTTTCTCTGCCCACCTATTTCAACATACAACAAGGATGCATAGAGAAGACTGTTAATCTTGCTTAGATCACTATTTTTTCTATCAAGTAAAACATGATCCAGAATGCTTATAAAAGATACTACACACTTGCATTGTACTCTGGGCACTAAAATATTAATCATCTTGTCTCTATTAATTTCTCTTTCACAATGATACTCCAAATCCTCCACTGGTCTCTTTAGGAAGCTACTCCTGGAGATTATCATGTGAAAAGTAAAGCAGTTACGCTGTTTAACTGCATTTCAAGTATTTAATTTATTTCACTAAAAATAATAATTTTCAAATAGTTGCCTTAATGTAAAATGAATTAAAAAGTCTTTCCAAGCGTATTTAATAGAGAGTAACAACTTTGCAAAAAGCAATCTTTATTTTATTCCACAATAAGATAATATTGTCATAAAAACGTGAAAAGATATATGATATTCAGAAAATTATGTCCATATGGCAAGATGGTTGGTGACTCATGGCCCATAATATCGCTCATTTTGCATGGCTAAGCAGTTAGCCAAATGTGCAAATATAATTAGCCACATGCCTCATCTGTGAAAGCGTGTCTTTAAAACGAATCTGGTTCATGGAGAATATCAGGTTCATTAACTCTTTGGGGCCCTCTGGGTGCCATTTAAAAGGCATTTGTTCTCCCCGACTTAATTCTCTAAATCATACTCTAGTGGCTAGTCTCGGGTATTCATCTACTTGCAGAAAACTAGAGAGCGGGGGGAAAAAAAGAGAGAGAAAGAGAAAGAGAGGAAAAGAAGGAAGAAAGGAAAAAAACGAAGGAAGGAAAAGAGGAAGGAAAGGTTCTAACTCTCACATTGTATCTCTTTCCACAATAAAACATGTTCTCAGTTTGCTAGTCCCAGTTTTTGCTAATGAACGCTCTTTTTGCATTTTGTTTGGAAACATCTGCACATTATTTGTGAGTACCTTAATAAATAACTGTAAAATGTTTTTGGAATATTTTCTGAATCACCATAATTAAGGTAAAACAGATTGTATGTCTTTTGACAGTATAGGTCTGAGATATCTGTAAAGGATTGCTTTCCAACTGTTCATTTATTTATTTGAGAAACAAATCCACTTCACTAGGATCTTTGCATTTTTTAGAAAATATACAAAACTCAAACATCAAGCATATGCTATATTATGGGAAAATGTGTACTCTAGAGATAGGAAAACCTCATTGGAGTTATTTAATTGTCTTTGTCAGATACTTCTGAATTCTAAGCTATTTAATGGTTAAGATAATTTGGCAATATTATATTCATTTTTTATTGATGTTACTTTTTTCTAATTATAAAATATAAAGTACAGCTATTACAAAACTTGGAAAAATTTTGCACCATATTTTGAAAGATAATTTTTGTTACTTTTCCAAGTACAAAATTGAAAGGTCTATTATTTTAACATTCTTGTAAAATGCAAAAGACATTGCTGATTTTTGTTCTATATATTTAAATATTTTTCTCAGTTTGTCACTTGAATTTTAATTTTGTGATTTCTGACCTCCAAATGATTTGTTTTTTAAATCTAGTTCTATTTATCTAACATTTATTAATATAGTTTCTATAATTAGTTTTTTCTTTGTGTCTTATTCTTTTTCAAAAACAATTTAATCACACATCAGTTATCTCTCTACATTCCACCACACTTTTCTTTCAATGGCAATTTCATTTTGCAGTTTTGATGTGTTTATGTTTCCAGATCTTTCCTTTCTAAATTTCATTTTTACCTAAAAGACTTTCCTGTGTATCTTTATGGAACATTATTTGGCACAATAGATGAAACATTTCTAAAATGTTTTGACTTTTTGAAATTAGTATTCCATCTGCAAGCATTCTATTTCACGAAGTCAACGCTCCAACTTAGTTTCAGCAGAATGTCAAACTGAACAAAGTAAATAATAAACCCAGTTTCAGCTTTCTACATATGGCTAGCCAGTTTTCCAAGCACCACTTATTAAATAGGGAATCCTTTCCCCATTTCTTGTTTTTGTCAGGTTTGTCAAAGATCAGATGGTTGTAGATATGTGGCATTATTTCTGAGGGATCCGTTCTGTTCCATTGGTCTATATCTCTGTTTTGGTACCAGTACCATGCTGTTTTGGTTACTGTAGCCTTGTAGTATAGTTTGAAGTCAGGTAACGTGATGCCTCCAGCTTTGTTCTTTTGGCTTGGGATTGACTAGGTGATGCGGGCTCTTTTTTAGTTCCATATGAACTTTAAAGTAGTTTTTTCCAATTCTGTGAAGAAAGCCATTGGTAGCTTGATGGGGATGGCACTGAATCTGTAAATTACCTTGGGCAGTATGGCCATTTTTACAATATTGATTCTTCCTATCCATGAGCATGGAATGTTCTTCCATTTGTTTGTATCCTCTTTTATTTCATTGAGCAGTGGTTTGTAGTTCTCCTTGAAGGGGTCCTTCACATCCCTTGTAAGTTGGATTCCTAGGTATTTTATCCTGTTTGAAGCAATTGTGAATGGGAGTTCACTCATGATTTGGCTCTCTGTTTGTCTGTTATTGGTGTATAAGAATGCTTGTGATTTGTGCACATCACTGGCCATCAGAGAAATGCAAATCAAAACCACAATGAGATACCATCTCACACCAGTTAGAATGGCAATCATTAAAAAGTTAGGAAACAACAGGCGCTGGAGAAGATGTGGAGAAATAGGAACACTTTTACACTGTTGGTGGGACTGTAAACTAGTTCAACCATTGTGGAAGTTGGTGTGGCAATTCCTCAGGGATCTAGACCTAGAAATATCATTTGACCCAGCAATCCCATTACTGGGTATATACCCAAAGGATTATAAATCATGCTGCTATAAAGACACATGCACACGTCTGTTTATTGCAGCACTATTCACAATAGCAAAGACTTGGAACCAAGCCAAATGCCCAACGATGATAGACTGGATTAAGAAAACGTGGCATATATACACCATGGAATACTATGCAGCCATAAAAAATAATGAGTTCATGTCCTTTGTAGGGACATGGATGAATCTGGAAACCATCATTCTTAGTAAACTATCGCAAGGACAAAAAACCAAACACCGCATGTTCTCACTCATAGGTGGGAATTGTAAAATGAGAACACATGGACAGAAGAAGGGGAACATCACAAACTGGGGCCTCTTCTCTGGTGGGGAGAGGGAGGAGGGATAGCGTTAGGAGATATACCTAATATTAAATGACGAGTTAATGGGTGCAGCACACCAACATGGCACATGTATACATATGTAACTAACCTGCACGTTGTGCACATGTACACTAAAGCTTAAAGTATAATAAAATAAATAAATAAATAAATAAACCCAAGCACAGAAAGTGAAGTGAAAAGTTTGATTACCCTAAGAAATGTTAAGAATTGATTGTAATCTTTCTTATAGACTCTTGAAGGAAGTGATTGTTTGATTCATAATAAAATAATTTATCACGGCTCTTCACCTTCATTTTCAAAGTTTAATTCATTACATTCACTCCACAGGATTCCTTTTCTTTTTGGCTCCCACCAATTTTACTTAAAAAAATTAATTTTCACTCCTCCTTCCATCTTCCTGAATAAATATACATATATATATATAGATTATCTTGTCCTCTTTCAATTTTTAAATTTTTTTCATTACACATTAATCAGCATAACAAAATCTCAGAAACAGAGAAAAAAACTATTTTATGATTTAAAAACAAGTTGTGAAAATTGATATTTTATACTTTTTCTCCAAAATGTATATATTGATATTTTATAATCATATGTTTGTTTCTACATCTCTATGTTTTTGCTTTCCAAAATAAATTACTATTAAAATGATTGTTTCTTGGGAAAGAAATTACTGATAATAAAATACCATTAACAATAATAACAGCAAAAATAATATTTTATATGATAGACCTGACCCTGTATGCCACATATGCTACTTTATCACAAGTGTTGTATGACTTTACAGATGTAGAAACTGAGGCTTATATAAGTTAAACAACTTGACCAAGGAAGAGATGCAATTACAATGTAAGCAGAGGCAATATGTTCTCTAAATAATTATTGCTAATCTTATACCATTTTAGTATATATGCTATATTTCTTTATTTTCTACAAAGGATAATATTTTCATAATTAGTATCTCTGTCTATTCCAATTTGTATACAGAAGGATTTCTTAGAGATATTTATTGTAAAGATTCACAGAAAGGTAAAGGAAATAGGAATAAGTTTCCATAGCTACACAATCATAAACGAACAGCGTGTTCAGAATAAACATTAACCTTATTGACCAAAAATAATTTGTGTTTGAGTATGATTGTGTAGCTATGAAAACTTATTCCTACTGCTGTTACCTCTCCATTAATTTTTACAATAAATACATCTTAATGAAAGGGGAACCAAAAAAGAGCCCAAGTAGCTAAGAAAATCTAAGTGAAAAGAACAAAGCTGGAGTCATCACACTACCCAACTTCAAACTATACTACAGGGCTACAGTAACCAAAACAGCATGGTACTGGTTCAAGAATAGACACATAGGCCAGTGGAACAGAATAGAGAACCTAGAAATAAGACTGCACATTTACAGCCATCTGATCTTTGACAGATCTGACAAAAACAAGCAGTAAGAAAATGATTCCCTATTTAATAAATGGTGCTGGGATAACCTGCTAGCCATATGCAGAAAATTGAAACAGGACTCCTTCTTTACACCATATACAAAAATTAAGTCAAGATGGATTAAAGACTTAAATGTAAAATCCAAAAGTATAAAAACTCTGGAAAACAACCTAGTCAATATCATTCAGGACCTAGGCACAGGCAAGATTTCATGACAAAGACACCAATAGCAATCGCAACAGAACAAAAAATTTACAAATAGGATATAATGAAACTAAAGAGCTTCTGCACAGCAAAAGAAACTATCAACAGAGTAAACACATAAGCTAGAGAATGGGAGAAAATTTTTGCAATATATCCATGTGACAAAAGTCTAATATCCAGCATCTATATGGAACTTAAACAAATTTACAAGAAAAAAACTAACAACACCATTAATAAACTGTCAAAGGGTAGGAACAGAGATTTCTCAAAAGAAAACACATATGTGGCCAACAAACATATGAAAAAAAGCTCAGCATCACTGATAATTAGGGAAATGCCAATCAAAACCACAATGAGATACCATCTCACACCAGTCAGAATGGCTATTATTAAAAAGTCAAAAAAAAGAAAAATCAGATGCCTGCAAGGTTGTGGAGAAAAAGGAACACATTTAAACTGCTGGTGAGAATGTAAATTAGTTCAACCATTATGGAAGACAGTGTGGTGATTCCTCAAAGACCTAGAGGCAGAAATACCATTCAACCCAGCAACCCCATTAATAGGTACATACCCAAAGGAATATAAATTGTCCTATTATAAAGATATACTCATGTGTATGTCCATTGCAGCATTATTTATGATAGCAAAGACATGGAATCAACTTAAATGCCCATCAATGATAGACTGCATAAATGTGGTACATTATACACCATGGAATACTAAGCAGCCACAAAAAATAATGGATGGTGCGGGAGGCCATTATCCTTAGTAAACTAATGCAGAAGCAGAAAAATCTAATAGTATGTGTTCTCACTTATAAATAGCAGCTAAATGATGAGAACACATGTACACATGTAGGGGAACAACATACACTGGGTCCTCTTGGAGGGTGTGAGTTGGAAGTGGGGAGCAGATCAGGAAAAAATAGCTAATGGATGCTGTACTTAATACCTGGTTGATGGGATGATCTGTGCAGCAAACCACCATGGCACATGTTTACCTATGTAACAAACCTGCACATCCTTCACATGTCCCCCTGTATTTAAAAGTTGGAAATAAAATACAATTAATTATAAGTCCTAAGGTTTGAAACTGCTGCATGTACTAACAATGCCACCACACTGGATTTTTTTCTATCTCTTTTTCTGCATCAGATGTTCTTTAACTGATAATTGACTTGCATTAAATTTTTCAAGTGATGATATGGCTGGGTTAATCCACCACTAAATAGGTCACCTCCCCTCTATCATATAGATTGATACTTTGTGGTCTGGCGTTACTCACTGATAAAAATAGTTGATAATAATATTAGACTTATATAAAACAACACGTAATATGACAGTGAATATATTTTGTCAATTTTTATTAGAAGAGAAAAAAAGAAGAAGAAACTATGCACATAACATTAATAAAGGTACATAAAGTTTTGTCCATGCAATCAGGAAATAAAGTAAGATCAAACAGTGAGCTGGATCAAAAATTCTAGCAAAAACAGTACATGCAGCTCTGAGTCCTTCAATCCTGTTTACCGTATTTTACTGTCGAATCTTCCTTTGTATAGCATAATCCCTAGGGCTAAATAGTTACTTTTTGAACTAATGAACATAGAGGCAGTGGAGAAAAGGAATAATGAGAAGTAATTAACAATATCTGTCAACTTATTGGAAGTGGAGGGGAGGATTCAGAATTGGACATTTTAAACTTGATGTCTTACAAGTTTAGATTCAAGAGAACGGAGCAGGCAACAAGAATAAATACATGAAAGTGTCCATAGGAAATCTGGAATACGTCTGTTTGATTCTTCTTCCACATGCCCATCAAAATCAAAACCTCTCTGATAAATTAACATTTATTTGTGCCAATTCCAATGTGACACATCATTTTCTATATTTTAAAGCATTACAATAATTAGATTTATGCTTATGTCTTACCTTCTCAGTATGTTTCTAAGTTCAAGTATGTTTTGCTATAAAAGAACCATACTGTGGTTCTTTTCCTGGTGGACTGTCCCAAACCTTCATTCCTGAAGTGTCTGGGCCATTTGTAGTCCTGACTGCATTGGGCTGTTGTAGTTTCCCATTGACTTTAATCACAGGGCATGGTAATATTAAATGATGACCTGAAGAATCTCGTGTGTTCCATGCTTACTCTTCCTTATTCTGTTGTGGAGTAGTAGACTGATTTCATCTTGATAGTCCAGGTCAATCACCCCAGCCAACAATATGACTTTCTTCTTAGCATGTGGACTTAAAGGTAGGAGGAGCCCAAAGTGTCCAGGTGGCAATCTTAACTTCCACTTTAATGGAATCATTGTTGCCTTTCCTGGTGGCAGCATTCCTCCCTCTGTAACTAAGACTCTAGGCCAGCAGAAGTTAATGTCGTGGGAACAGGAAGCAAAAACTTTGCTAGTGGATCACTAGGGGTGATGCTAAGCGGTGCCACTTCCACTTCCATCCCTTGATTCCTGGACCTGTGAATCCTGGCTATGGGAGAAACTGTACCATATATTGGACACTGTTTTAGAGCATATGCGGCCTTCTGAAGAACTTAGCCCCAGCCAGGCAAAGTACTGCCACCTAGTTGGCATTGTAATTGTGACTTCAAAAGGCCATTCCACTCTTCTATCAGTCCAGCTGCTTCAGGATGATGGGGAATATGGTAAGACCAGTAAAGTCCATAAGCATGAGCATACTGCCACAATTCTTTATCTGTAAAGTGAGTGCCATGGTCAGAGGCAATGCTGCATGGAATACTATGACAGTGGTAGGAATGTGTTGCCTCCAAAATCCAAACAGGCACACTAAGCATTGTGCCTCTTTCTGGGTTGTAAGAGGAGCCAAGTGCAGCAACTTATCCTTCACCTTAGAAGGAATGACTCCACAGGCCCCATACCACTGTACTCCTAGACATTTTACTCAGGTGGAAGGTCCCTGAATTTTAATTGGATTTATTTCCCATTCTCTGGCACAGAAATGTCTCACCAATGAGTCCACTGTGTTTGCTACTTCTCCTTCACTGCATCCAATCAGCATAATGTAATCAATGTAATGGACCAGTGTGATATCTCATGGAAGTGAAAAGCAATCAAGTTATCTTCCAAAAAGATTATGATACAAAGCTTGAGACTTGATATACTCCTGAGGTAGGATGGCAAAAGTATATTGCTGGCCTTTCCAGATGAAGGTATATTGCTTCTGGTGGGCCTTATGAAAAAGAATGGAGATAAAAAGGCATTTGCTAAGTCAATGGCCACATACCAGGTACTAGAAGATGTGTTAATTTGCTCAAGCAATGAAACCACATCTGCTACACTAGCTGCAATTCAAGTCCCTACTACGTTAAGCTTATGCTAATCCACCGTCATTCTCAAAGATCCATCTGTCTTTTGTACAGGCCAAATAGGAGAGTCGAATGGGGATGTGGTGGGAATCACCACCCCTGTGTCTTTGGAGTCCTTGCTGGTGACACTATCAGTCCCTCCAGGGATATGGTATTGTTATTGATGTACAATTTTTCTAGGTAGAGGCAGCCCTAATGGCTTCCATTTGGCCTTTCCCACCGTAATAGTGTTCACTCTATCAGTCAGGGAGCCATTATGCTGGTTCTGCCAGCTGCTAAGTACATCTATGCCAATTATGCATTCTGGCATTGGGGAATTAACCACAGGATAAGACTTGGGACCCATTGGGCCCACTGTAAGTCAGACCTGAGCTAAAACTCCATTAATTATCTGACCTCCATAAGCCCCTACTTTAACAGGAGGACCACTATGACAATTTGGGTCCCCTGGAATCAGTGTCAGCTCAGGGCCAGTGTCCAGTAGTCCCCCAATTGCCTGATCATTTCCCTTCCCCCAGTGCACAGTTACCCTGGTAAAAGGCCAGATGTCTCCTTGGGGAGGGATGGGAGAAAGATTAACAGCATAAATTGTCAGTAGAGTAGTGAGAGAGAGATCCTTCCTCAACGGGACTTGGCCTTCCCTTCATTCAAGTGTCTGTAGGTCTGTAAACAGGCTCAAATCTGGAAATTGATTGAGGGACTGCGATTCTCTGTTTTCTAATTCAAATTAGTCTTTTGTCCATTCAACTTGGAAGTTTTTTGCTTATATAAATTAAGGAGGAATGCAGTAGGCTTCCTATCAATCTCACTTCCAGGAACACCGTGATTAATTAGCCAATTCCAGAGCTCTACAGGAGTCAGACTGAATTCTGAACGCTGCTTTGCCTCTCCCGTCTATTTCGGTAGCTATGTCCACCTTCCCTTTGATGGTTGAGTTCTGCCACTTGGCCACTGCAACTTAGGGATTCAATTATTCCCATTACATTCAAATTTTGTAGTTGAGTGACTGCAGTTGCCACTGTTAGATCTGACATACAGAGAAGAACAATTATAGTGTTCTTCAAAGATGGAGGTGCCGCCCTCACAAATCTATTTTGCAAAGTATTGGTCAAGGGTATATCTTCTGGACCATCCCAGATGGGATGAATAGGTCTAAAGTGACTAATCCTCTCCACCATCCCAATCTCCCTAAGCCTTTGGATCCCTTCCTCTACACTAAACCAAGAGAGATCAGGCATTTCCACCTTGCTCACAGTGGACCATCTCTTAATTAACATTTCAGCTAACCAAGCAAATAAACTATTAGAACCTTTTTTTAACTCCTTGAGCTGCAACATTAAATGCAGAATCCCTACTTAGTGGCCCCAAATCAATAAATTCAGCCTGATCCAAATATATGTTCCTTGCACCATTATCCTACACCCTTAATATCCATCCCCATGCCTACTCTCCAGATTTCTGCTTATATAAATTAGAAAAATCAAGCAGTTATTTTTAAGTGTAGCATACCTGCTTATAGGTCACACTCTGAACCTCACCTCTAGGGGCCCATCGGGACTTTAGTATAGTTATAGGTCTAGAAGCAATCAGGGGTGTTTGGGGTGGCTCCTGGGGAGAATCAACATTATCTTACCTGGGAGCTGCCTCAGGGGAGGCTATCAATGTTGCCTCAGGCAGCACAGGATTTACCCCCTCAGGCAAAGGTGGAAAGGCTGATGGCAGCATGGGTCAGGGAGGGGATGTTGCCACTCCTGGGGATGGGGAAGCTGCTGCTTCTGGCAAAAAAGTTTCCTCGGAGTTTACAAGCTCAGTGTCCCCAGCTTCATCAGGGTCCTTCCACACATCCCCATTCCAAGTTTCAGGGTCCCATTCTTTTCCAATCAATGCCCTCACTTTAACAGAAGACACCTTACGAGACTGGTGCACACGTCTTTCATTGCAGGTCAGCCACTTGCATGATAAGAACTTACATCGGTTTTTCCACATTTTCAGCTCTTTCTTTACAAGAGATAAGACTCTCACTCAGGGTAATCTTAGCAGATATAAGGCTCAGTATCTGCTTCTGAAGCCAGGAGTTAGAATCCCTAAGTTCATTATTTTCTTTCATCACTTTTTCCAGTGAACTTAGGAGCAACCAACCAACTTGATTATGTTCTTTAGTTCTCCATATATAGTCAAAGGTATTATGTATAAACTCACTAAACTCTTTGCCTTTCATAGGCAGTGAATCAGAAATGTCAAATGCATTTATTTTGCATAACTCTTTAAACAGTCACACAAAGGACTATCAGTGTTCTCCATACAATTAGACATAGAATCCTTAGCATTTTGGGTTTATTCACATTAAGCAGCCAACTCCAGAAACCCCAAAACCAATGAAAGACCTTCATCCTTAATATTACGTTCCTCCAGAACAACTCCTATTAAAAAAAATCTGTATTAGTTAGGGTTCTTTAGAGAGATAGAACTAATAGGATGTATATACATACGTATATAAAGGGGAGTTTATTAAATAGTATTTTCTCACATGATCCCAAGGTCTGATAATAGGTCATCTGCAAGGTGAGGAGCAGGGAAGCCAGTCCAACTCCCAAAGCTGAAGAAGTTGGGGTCCATTGTTCAAGGGCAGGAAGCATCCAGCATGGAAGAAAGATGTAGGCTGGGAGGCTAAGCCAGTCTAGCCTTTTTACGTTGTTCTGACTGCTTTATATTCTGGTCATGCTGGCAGCTAATTAGATGGTGCCCACCCAGATTAAGGGTGGGTCTGTCTTTCCCAGTCCACCAGCTCAAATGTTAAACTCCTTTGCCAACACCCTCGCAGACACACTCAGGATAAATACTTTGCATGATTCAATCCAATTAAGTTGACACTCAGTATTAACCATCACAATACACAATGAAATATGACTGAGGCATAAATAATAATGAAATCCTACCATTTGAAACAACATTAAAGACCTGTAAGACATATGTTAAGTGAAGTAAGACAGTCACAGAGAGACAAATACTACATAATTTTGCTCCTATGTTGAATCTCAAAAAAAGTAGAAATAAAATTGTTGATATTGTAGAAGCAAACAGTAGAACAACGGTTACCTGAAACTGGGAGCAAAGAGGAGAGGGAGGGTTGAAAAACATTAGTCTAAAGGTAAAAAGTGACTAAGGAGGGATAAGTTATTGTGTTCTACTGAACAGCAGGGTGACAGATGGTTATTAGCAAGGTATTGTATATTACAAAATAACTAGAAAAAAAGACTTTTGAATGTTTTTACCACAAATAAATGATAAATGTGTGAGGTGATGGATACATTATATAACTGATTTTATGATTGCCTAATGTAGATATGTATTGAAACATCAAATTAGACTTCATAAAAATATACAATTACAGTATGTCAATAAAAATAATAATTAAAAAATATAACTTGTGTGTGCATTGGGGGGGTGTATGTGTCTGAGCACTGGGCCACTTCCTATTTTATTCTGCAATTTTGATTGTTTTGTTTTATTTTAGGCAATTGTTTTTGTGACTTTGTTATGATAGAGTCTTTGAGTTCCTGTGTTGCGCCATACATAAGTATGGCAGACTATGAGATATCAGTTTATCTTCAGATATTAACAATCTCATCATATTTTAACTCTACTGATCATTTTATTACTATTAGATGAGAAAGTTTATTATTAAAAAACCTATTTGATTCCTTCTAAAACTAATGCCTAAATAACATTTTATTGGTTCTGTTATCTTCAGGCAATACTAAATATGCATATTTAATTTCTTGTTCATTTATGGTTTTATCTTTACATTTTTCTGGCTCTTAAAAATGTTTTTAAAAGATATGCAACTGCAATTCTAAAGAGGGAAAATTAGTATTTTTTAAACTTCAAAATCTTTTAATCTAATTGTCCCAATGGCTACAATATAGACCACATACACATACACACACACACACATCAGTTTCTAGAGTATATCAGTTTACTGGATGAATATTTTCATTTTAATTATATCCCACTTCATGAACATTTTAGAGTGATGGCATGAAATAAACAGAATATGAACATTTTCAAAACTCATTTGCTCTGTTAAGTTTATAGTTATTATAATAGTCTGTTCAAAATTCAAAGACATATTTTCTTTAAATGAAAATCCCAAGACAATACTTCAAGGAACATATTGGGGGGAAGTATGTAGAGGGGAAGAAAGCCCTTTGTTACAGGATTATTGAGGATTGTTTCCCATATAAAATTGACTGTGAAATGAAATAAAAATTATTCCTTTATGATCAATAGGATCATTACATTTTAAGATAGCAAGCAGTATAAGTTAGATGAGGTTGTTCTTATTTTTTCCATGTGGCAGATTTAATCAGTGTATTAAATGCAGCACTGAGTTGATTCTGGGGCTTACTTTAAGCAGCTAAGTCTAGAGAGTTGGCTGGTTGGAGATATTTTTAATAACATAAAAGGAGATAATCTTTGAATAATCCATCATAGCTCACTTTTATGTATTTCCTTTTCATTTTTTTTCTCTGTATCATCTGGACAAATAAATAATAAATCAGCTTTGTTTCCTTTTGTCTTCTTTCCTCTTTATATTTTCTCCTCCCTCCCTTCCTTCCTTATAATTTGTAATACTAACCTTTATCTTTATAATCATAGGCACATTTTAGGTCCAGATTCTGACTGTTTCTTCACCTTACTAATTTTAGGATTAAAGCATATAAAAGTATACATGGAACTGAAAAATTGTTTAATCCTAATGTCAATATATAAACATGGAAAAGTCTCTAGATGTTACCTGAACATGATAGTGGCAGTTAAGAAGTAGGTCTCTGGTTTCCTGATGCTGTTTTTATTTTATTTTATTTTGTTGATGTAAGCCATGTTATTTCTTATCAATATCTTTTATATTTTTCATATCTTTATATTCTTTATAATGACAATTTAAATTACTATGGTTATAAATTAGTACTAGTGTTAATACTTCCTGAAACAGTAAAAAGAAAGTAGAAAAGATATGTGATATACAAATGAATTGAAAATAAATTACAGAATATTTTTAAAGCCATACATTTATCATTCTAGTGTTGCATAAACATGAAATCTATGTAAACAACAGGATTAGCATGAAAACTATGTAAACAACAGGATTAGCATATTTGCCCTAGATCATTTTTCCCTTTTGTAATGACTGACCAGTGACGAGTGTCTTGGCAATACATACATACACACACACACCCACACACACACACACACATACAGAGCATTAGGTCATTTGCATTACTATAAAGGAATACCTGAGGCTGGGTAATTCATAGACAAAAGAAGCTGAACCGGCTCATGGTTCTTCAGGATGTACAGGAAATGTAGTGCTGGCATCTGTTTCTGGTGAGGACCTAAGGAAGCTTACGAACATAGCAGAAGGCAAAAGGGGAGCCAGCATGTCACCTAGCGAAGGTAGGAATAGAAGAGAAGGAGGTGCCACACACTTTAACCAACCAGATCTGGTGCGAACTCACTCACTACTGTGAAGACAGCAGTAAGTCATTCATAAAGAATCAGCCTTCAAGAACAAAATGCCTCCTACCAGACCCAACCTCCAACACTGGGGGTTACATTTCAATGTGAGATTTGCAGGGGACAAACTTTCAAACTATATTTGAGAGTCGGGGAAGTGGGAAGGAGGGAGAGAAAGGGAGAGAAGAGAGATAGAGAGAGAGAGAGAGAGAGGTGAGAGACACAGAACAGCAGATAAGATGGATATTAAACCACTTCAGTTCTTCAAAGGCAAACCACCTCAGTGCACACCAATCAATGGCATCCTCCCACTTCTGAAAGCCAAACAGTGGAGAATTCCCTCCATTAAACACACCTATTAATGCCATTCATCTATGCTTCTGTAAATGATGTCTACCCATTTTTACTTATGAATGTTTACCATTCCCTGATCTTCATGCATACCAAAAACCTATTAAAATCAGCAGTCTTCTCTGATTGGAATACTGTGATTGAGCTGCATGTATCTAATGCTATATAGTAAGCACGTGACTTACTAGAGTAAGTCATAAATTCAGCTTTATTTTTTCATTTTAGATACTCAACTGTGGTCTCATCATTTTTTCACAATACTGGAAATAGAACTGAAATTATATAAATATTCCTACATTTGGATATTCAGAAGGACATACCAGATTCCACAAAACATACGGGCTTTTACTTAAAGGCAAAGAATATGGTGCTGAAAGATAGCGTGCAGGAAAGCACTGAGGGTCCTTAAACCTTCTCCTGAGTAAGCTTCCCAGGGTAATTATTAACACATGGTCTGCCGTCTATTTCTAAAGTAATCCCTCAAGATTTATATATAGAATTTTGGTTTTTGGAGGAGACTAACACAGAATCTCGTAACACAGTTTTTATGTCCCTTTAGTCACACAATCAAGCCAAGACCTTCCAGTCACTAGATCAGTTGCAAACTAAAGAACAGAAATTATAACAAACTGTCTCTCAGACCACAGTGCAATCAAACTAGAACTCAGGATTAAGAAACTCATTCAAAACTGCTCAACTACATGGAAACTGAACAACCTGCTCCTGAATGACTACTGGGTGCATAACAAAATGAAGGCAGAAATGCAGATGTCCTTTGAAACCGATGAGAACAAAGACACTACATACCAGAATCTCTGGGACACATTTAAAGCAGTATGGAGAGGGAAATTTATAGCACTAAATGCCCACAAGAGAAAGCAGGAAAGATCTAAAATTGACACCCTAACGTCACAATTGAAAGAACTAGATAAGCAAGAGCAAACACATTCAAAAGCTAGCAGAAGGCAAGAAATAACTAAAATCAGAGCAGAACTGAAGGAGATAGAGACACAAAAAACCCTTCAAAAAGTCAATGAATCCAGGAGCCGGTTTTCTGAAAAGATCAACATAATTGATAGACTGCTAGCAAGACTAATAAAGAAGAAAAGAGAGAAGAATCAAATAGACACAATAAAAGTTGCTAAAGGGGATATCACCACCAATCCCACAGAAATACAATCTACCATCAGAGAATACTATAAACACCCCTACCCAAATAAACTAGAAAATCTAGAAGAAATGGATAAATTCCTGGACACATACACCCTCCCAAGACTAAACCAGGAAGAAGTTGAATCCCTGAATAGACCAATAACAGGCTCTGAAATTGAGGCAATAATTAATAGCCTACCAACCAAAAAAAGTCCAGGACCAGACGGATTCACAGCCGAATTCCACCAGAAGTACAAGGAGGAACTGGTACCATTCCTTCTGAAACTATTCCAATCAATAGAAAAAGAGGGAATCATCCCTAACTCATTTTATGAGGCCAGCATCATCCTGATACCAAAGCCTGGCAGAAACACAACAAAAAAAGAGAATTTTAGACCAATATCCCTGATGAACATCGATGCAAAAATCCTCAAAAAAATACTGGAAAACAGAATCCAGCAGCACATCAAAAAGCTTATTCACCATGATCAAGTGGGCTTCATCCCTGGGATGCAAGGCTGGTTCAACCTACGCAAATCAATAAACATAATCCAGCATAGAAACAGAACCAAAGACAAAAACCACGTGGTTATCTCAATAGATGCAGAAAAGGCCTTTGACAAAATTCAACAGCCCTTCATGCTAAAAACTCTCAATTAGGTATTGATGGGATGTATCTCAAAATAATAAGAGCTATTTATGACAAACTGACAGCCAATATCATACTGAATGGACAAAAACTGGAAGCATTCCCTTTGAAAACTGGCACGAGACAGGGATGCCCTCTCTCACCACTCCTATTCAACATAGTGTTGGAAGTTCTGGTCAGGGCACTCAGGCAGGAGAAAGAAATAAAGGGTATTCAATTAGGAAAAAAGGAAGTCAAATTGTCCCTGTTAGCAGATGACATGATTGTATATTTAGAAAACCCCATTATCTCAGTCCAAAATCTCCTTAAGCTGATAAGCAACTTCAGCAAAGTCTCAGGATACAAAGTCAACATACAGAAATCACAAGCATTCCCATAGGCCAATAACAGACAAATGGAGAGCCAAATCATGAGTGAACTCTCATTCATAGTTGCTACAAATAGAATAAAATACCTAGGCATCAAACCTATATGGGATGTGAAAGCCCTCTTCAAGGAGAACTACAAACCACTGCTCAAGGAAATAATAGAGGACGAAAACAAATGGAAAAACATTTCATGCTCATGGGTAGGAAGAATCAGTATCGTGAAAATGGACATACTGCCCAAAGTAATTTATAGATTCAATGCTATCCCCATAAAGCTGCCATTGGCTTTCTTCACAGATTTAGAAAAATCTGCTTTTAATTTCATATGGAACCAAAAAGGAGCCTGCATAGCCAAGACAATCCTAAACAAGAAGAACAAAGTTGGAAGCATCATGCTACCTGACTTCAAACTATACTACAATGCTACAGTAACCAAAACAGCATGGTACTGGTACCAAAATAGAGATATAGACCAATGGAACAGAACAGAGCCCTCAGAAATAATATAAATGGTGTTGAGAAAACTGGCTAGCCATATGTAGAAAGCTGAAACTGGATCCCTTCCTTACACCTTATACAAAAATCAATTCAAGATGGATTAAAGACTTAAATGTTAGACCTAAAACCATAAAAACCTTAGAAGAATAACTAGGCAATACCATTCAGGACATAGGCATGGGCAAGGACTTCATGTCTAAAACACCAAAAGCAATGGCAACAAAAGTGAAATTTGACAAATGGAATCTAGTTAAACTAAAGAGTTTCTGCACGGCAAAAGAAACTACCATCAGAGTGAACAGGCAACCTATAGAATGGGAGAAAATTTTTGCAATCTACTCATCTGATAAAGGGCTAATATCCAGAATCTACAATGAACTCAAACAAATTTACAAGAAAAAACCAAACAACCCCATCAAAAAGTGGGCAAAGGATATGAACAGACACTTCTCAAAAGAAGACATTTATGCAGCCAACAGACACATGAAAAGATGCTCATCATCACTGGCCATCAGAGAAATGCAAATCAAAACCACAATGAGATACCATCTCACACCAGTTAGAATGGCGATCATTAAAAAGTCAGGAAACAACAGGTGTTGGAGAGGATGTGGAGAAATAGGAGCACTTTTACACTGTTGGTGCGACTGTAAACTTGTTCAACCATCATGGAAGATAGTGTGGCGATTCCTCAAGGATCTAAAACTAGAAATACAATTTGGCCCAGCCATTACTGGGTATATACCCAAAAGATTATAAATAATGCTGCTGTAAAGACACATGCACACGTATGTTTATTGTGGCACTATTCACAAGAGCAAAGACTTGGAACCAACCCAAATGTCCATCAATGATAGACTGTATTAAGAAAATGTGGTACATATACACCATAGAATACTGTACAGCCATAAGAAAGGATGAGTTCATGTCCTTTGTAGGGACATGGATGAAGCTGGAAACCATCATTCTCAGCAAACTATCCCTGGGACAAAAAAACCAAACACCACATGTTCTCACTCATAGGTGGGAATTGAACAATGAGAACACTTGGACACAAGAAGGGGAACATCACACACTGGAGCCTGTCATGGGGTGGGGGAAGAGGGGATAAGTAGCATTAGGAGATATACCTAATGTAAATGACGAGTTAATGGGTGCAGCACACCAACATGGCACATGTATGCATATACAACAAACCTGCACTTTGTGCACATGTACCCTAGAACTTAAAGTATAATTTTAAAAAAAAGAGAAAAGAAAACTATCAATAAAGAAATTGACCTTGTGGGCCATTGTGGAAGTTTGATTTTAAACATCATCATATTATGAATCTCACAGCCTTTAGTTTAGCCAAGAGTAAAAATGCAAAACACAAACAAAAAAGGGCCCCACCAGACACGTAAAAATCTCTAGAGCTTGTCCAGTCCATTTCAAAATAAGTTATATCCTTCATAAATTATATGAAAGATCCTTGGCTAGCAGCAACCTGGGGAGGGAAGGGTTCTTTACCACCAACAGGTACACTCATTACATGGCATGAGCCTTAATTCCACTTTTTCTTCTGCTTTGCTATCATGTGATTTGGATTCAACAATGATCTAAGCCTTAGTAATTTTATTTAGATCTTGACGAATTTAGGTTGGTTAGCATAGTATTTCTAACAAAATAGGTTTTTGAATAGGGGCTTTAGACCTATGTTGTTGGGTCTGATAAGTAACCAAAGATATTCGTATAAAGTAATTAGACATTTTGGTGTTAAGGTGCACCATGTGGTAATTTGATTTGGTTGTTAGGATAAAGTAATCAGGCAAACGTTTTTGTATTAAGTGTGTAGGCTTTTTAGTTTGAAGGTATCCCATTAATGTATTAAACATAAATATGTTTATTATTGTCTGCTTTTGCTATTACTCTTATCTCTTTCATAGATCAGCAAATTTTATTGTAATATTATATTATTGCATATCCTTCTTTTGCAACTTTTACATTTTTATATGTAAAACAATCTTCAGCTCAAGAGTTATATAAAATATATGGTCAAATCAGTTTTATATTTATCTAAGTAAGATAGATGATTAATAATTACATAAAAATGTATTCAATATCATTAGTCATTAGGGAAATGCAAATCAAAAGACTGCCATTCTCCCATCGAATAGTCTTGGCACCCTTGTCAAAAATCTTTTGACTATAAATGCCAAGGATTATTTCTACAATTTTATTTAGTTTTGTTTTATTTTAATTAATTAATTAATTAATTTTTTAAGAGACAAGGTCTCTCTCTTTGCTGCCCAGGCTAGAGTGCAGTGCGGTGACATGATCATAGCTCACTGTGATTTGCACCTCCTAGGCTCAAGGAATCCTCCCACCTAAGTATTTGAAGCAGCTAGAACTGCAGACACATACAACTATGCCCAGTTAAGTTTTTTATTTTAATTAATTCTGACAGATGGGGTCTCTCTATGTTGCCCAGGCTAGTCTTGAACTTGCTATACTCTTCCCACAATTAAGGTAATTTCTAAATATTGTATTAATTTTGATGCTATTGTAACATGAATTCTTAATTTCTTTTTCAGATTATTCATTGTTACAGAATAGAGAAGAAACTGAATTTTCCATGATGATTTGCATCCTATTTTTTAATGTATTTATTTCTATTAACAAGTTTTTTTTGTTTTGTGTGTATGTGTGTGTGAGTATTCTTAGGGTTTCCTACATATAAGATTATATGGGAGAAGATAGTGAAGTAGGAAGCACCAGGTATCCCTACCTAGACAACAACTACATTGGAAGAATCTATTTTATGTAACTATTTTTGGAACTGTGGAGTCCATAGAAAGTTTGAAACTCCCAGGGAAGCCTTGGATGATATATTGCAGCTACTTTTGGTAAATTTTATTTCTTAGCACAGTAGCAGCTACCCATCTCCCACCCCTCCGCTCCCAACCCCCTATCCCTCATTCCCTTGGCAGTCAGCCTTGTATATGTTCCAGGAGCAGCTTAGACACAGTTTGGAGGGGCCAAGTTAAGCAAAAAGCATCCTGTCCTGCGAATATCGGGGATGAGTGCTCTAATCACTGATGGCTGCTTCTGCTCATTGAAGTGAATGGAGCGTATTGGCCAATGTTGTTGCACCTTCCCCCATGTTTGCAATGACTTCCTTTAGCATTTCTTGCAGGGCAGGTCTAGTGGTAATGAACTCCTTTAGCTTTTTTTTTTTTTTATCTAGGAAGGTCCTAATTTCTCCCTCATCTTTGAAAGAGAGTTTCACCAGATACAGGGTTCTTGGATGCAGATATGATGGACATATTTAGAAAATTAAAAAAATTTGCAGGTACTCCCTTAATAATAGGTGAATTTAGCAAAGTCACTGGATACAATGTCAGTAATCAAACTCATCTGTATCTGTACAAAATCAAATAATTTGAAAATAATTATGAGTTGATTCTGATTATAACAGCATCAAAGTTCAGCAAAAAACCTGAGATAAAAACAAACAAGATGTGCAAATACTCTATTTTAAAAACTACAAAATATTATTTGGATTTATTAAAGAAGATATAAATAAGTGGATACTCAATTTGAATGCTCAATATTTGGAAGACATCAGTTTTTTCCCAATTTCATCAATGACTTTCCAAGCAAATTTCCACCAGAGTTTTGTTAGGTTGTCTTATGTGTGTGTGTTAATGGGTAAGATTATTATAATTGATATGAAAATTAAAATAGTAAATAATTTTAAATAGATTTTTAAAAAGATAAATCAGAGGTGGAGTATGTACATTAACAAGACTGTCATAGAAATATAGTAATTTTCATATGATATTGGCACAAGGATAGACATGTAGACCAGTGGAACCAAACCCAGCATCCAGAAAACAGATTCTCACATATTAGATGACTTGATTTATAAAAATTTGAACAACACATTGAAAAGTAGTGTCTTTAAAACAAATTGTAATAGCCTAACTTTATGTGCACTTAGAAAATATAAATCCTGGCCAGGCGCAGTGGCTCATGCCTGTAATCCCAGCACGTTGGGAGGCCGAGGCGGGCGGATCGCAAGGTCAGGAGATCAAGACCATCCTGGCTAACACGGTGAAACCCCGTCTCTACTGAAAGTCAAAAAATTAGCCGGGCATGGTGGTGGGCGCCTGTAGTCCCAGCTACTTGGGAGGCTGAGGCAGGAGAATGGCGTGAACCCGGGAAGTGGAGCTTGCAGTGAGCTGAGATCACACCACTGCACTCCAGCCTGGGCGACAGAGTGAGACTCCGTCTCAGAAAAAAAAAAAAAAAAAGAAAATATAAATAATCCTGACTTCTTTGAGAAAGAAATATGCATATATTTATTTTAGATAGATTATAGATATATATGTAAGCAGTAAAAATTAATGAACTTTTTAGAAGGAAACTTACAAAACTATTTTTATAAACAGGTAGGTATTTTTATAAAAGGGCACAAAACAGCATTTACTATAAAGAAAAATTATTAATTAGGTCACATTAAAGTTAAGCTCTTTATAAAAAATTAATATCTTTTGATTATCAAAAGATATCCTTAAAATAGCAAAAATGAAAGCCACAAAGTTGAAGCAGATACTTGAGATACAGATCTTCACGTTTCTCCAATACATAATATATGGACAACTGAACTTTAATCAATAAAGCAGGCAATCGAATAGAAAAAAAATCTATCAGAACTGAGGATATCAAAGAGGAGTGTCTTTGTTTATATTTTCAATTATATTAGTTATCAGGAAATCAAAAGTTAATATACTACATTCATATAAAAACGAAAAAAATGGCAACCAATTAGTGATGAGAGTGTTGAGCCAGTAGGCCATTTTTCACTACTTTTGTGTATGCAAATTAGTTTTACACTGTTTATAAAATTCTTTGATGGCATTAACTGAAGTTGAATATACTGATATTTTATGACTCAGTAATTACCTAGTAGATATATTTCTAAGATACGTATATATGTTCACTGATTCTAGATACATTTCTGCCTGAAAAGTGTATTTATATTCACTAAATGACGTGTTCAAGAATGTTCATAATGACACTAAACAGCCTAAAATGGAAAACCGCAAAGCATTAACAGTAGAAGGAATAAATTGCTGTACACACCACTGTACACTTTATGCTATGTTCATATTTCTGCATGCATGTGACATTTCAATAAAATTGTTTTTATTTTCTTAAACATACAATTTAACTTCTTTTTCAGTGATTATGAATGGCCTAAGAAATCAAAACCCAAATAGAAAGTTAAATTTAAGTAGCCAGAGCCCAGTGCGATATTTTATGGGATGACATTTTGAAGCAGCAGCTCTAAAAGGACATGAGATGAATCTTCATAGCTAATAATTATGGTGTAATTAGTTCTGCCCTTGCCAATAATTTTAGAAATAAATGAAATAGTCTGTTTTGCTAACTAATTACAAAATGTCAAAATTATCCAAATGTTTAAAGTTTATCTCCTCTTACTTTTCTGCTAAGTTATATTTTATATTAGTCAAAATCTATGATATTGTAACTGGACAGCCACTAATACGTATTACCTAATATTCCTCAAATGGGCAGAATATGGAGCCAGTGCCTTGGGAAATAATATGGCTATTTTTTTCTTATAATATAAGCTAAAATTAATTTTCTTAGGATTCTTAGTTTCCAGAATATAAAAATAATCTTTGAAAGAAGCTGTATGTATCAATGTAGCAATTTAAATATTTGATCATTTAAAAATATGTAATTACAGATTCTAGAACTTACTTCTTCAATTGATTATTTTTTAAACTTACAATTCCTTACAGTTATTGTGCAATTCTTCAAAAATTTATATATTCCATGTTTATAAAATTATTTTAAATATTATTTTGTTTAAAATTCCATCAACTGACATGGAGTTTTTGTTGTTTGTTTGTTTTGAGACAGTCTCACTCTGTCACCCAGGCTGGAGTGCAGTGGTGTGATCTCGGCTCACTGCAAGCTCTGCCTCCTGGGTTCACGCCATTCTCCTGTCTCAGCCTCCCGAGTAGCTGGGACTACAGGTGCCCACCACCATGCCCGGCTAATTTTGTTTTTGTATTTTTAGTAGAGACGGGGTTTCACCGTGTTAGCCTAGATGGTCTTGATCTCCTGACCTCATGATTTGTCCGCCTCAGCCTCCCAAAGTGCTGGGATTACAGGCATTAGCTACTGAGCCCAGCCAAAGATTTTTTTTTTAATATTCCCAAATTTGTAGTATCAACTTGCAATTTTATCTTTTCTTGTATAACTTGATTTTGATGGCTTATGACTTGGTAATCTCCTACCAATTCAAGAGCAGTAGTAATCAGTATTAATTTTCTTCTTCTTCTAACCTAAAACTTGACATATGATATCCTAAGGGGATTAGAAAAGTTTATCAGAATTTGAAATCATCCCTTCTTTGATCTTATGGAAAACATCTAACAATAGTCTTTAATGTTATATCACTTTGATCTGGTACATTGTATGTGGAGCCTGTTTCAATGAAACAAGAAGCACAATTTAGAGATTCTAATTTATAATTTATATCATATTTCATTTAAGTATGAGTGTAAACAATCTATAAAACCCTGAAAATAAAGTTTATTTTCTTACAATTTAATGAATGGCTGATAACCTTATAAAAGATTGATGTAAACAGAACTTCACATTACTCTAAGTTCATGGCTTTATCTTTTTTTGGTGCTTTTACAAAATCACATTCAACATATTAGGCAGTGAATCCACCATTAGCTCTGTCTAAATGAAACAGAAAAATATTTTAAAGCATAGTAGTGAAGTGCATGGGATTACTGAAGCTTGATGACTTGAGCCATTATTCTTGTTCTATGTGGAAACTTACTCAAAATGATTTCTTATAGTCCTTGCAGCTGTATTTTCCAGAGTTCTGCTGGATAACGTAAAGAGTCCCAAAGAAGAAAAAAAAAAAAAAAACACACAAGAATTAAGATTAGGTGTGACAGAAACATTATTGTTAGAATCAGTAAAATGCATGTGTATAATATTAATTATATATTATATATCCATTATATTATAATGGATATCATTTTATATTCATATATACATATATATTATAGACATTTATATAATATATATATATATATCATGAGTAAAAGGGGCTGAGAAAGAGAACATACCCATGTTTAATAAAATTAAAAATATATATTTCTCTAGTGGAAATAAGATAATACATCTAACCTTTGACTCAGAGTGTATTCAACCAGAAAATTAAGTCATTCCACTACTGAGCAGGTTCAGTCTATATAGTATTCACCCACTGTTTTGGACTATTTATGTTCCCCCTCTACCAAATTCAAGTGTTCAAATCCTAACCCCAGTGAGATGTTATTAGGGGAGTGTTTGGGAGATAATTAGGTCATGGAAGTTGAGCTCTTATAAATGAAATTTAGAAAATCTCTTATTAAAGGGACCCCAGCTCTTTCTTTTGCCTCTCTCTCTCTCTCTATATATATATATATAGATATATAGAGAGAGAGACAGTAAGTTGGCAGTCTGCAACCTGGAAGAAGGACCTCACCAGAAACTGACCACCAGGCTGGCACTCTGATCTTAGGCTTTTAGCCTCTGGAATGTGAGGTATAAATTTGTATTGTTTATAACCATCCAGTCTATGGTATTTGGTTATAGCATCCCAAACTGACTGAGACACTTATTTTCTGACTCTACAGCTATTACATTTAAGAAAATAGAAAAAGGGTAAATAGCATTGGGAAGGCTGATGATACAAGTTATATTCTAGTAGATATCATACTCACAGGGAAATAATACAGACAGAAACAGGGTAATATCTTAATAGAAGAGTATTAAAGATGATAGGTAATTCATGCAACATATTGATTGAGTATAAAATAAAATAACTCAGATCTTAGTGCTGAAACACTTGATAAAAGTGCTACCTACAATCACTTGGAAGACATATTAGATACCTAATTAACTTTAAAGTTTGGAAAAGAGGTCAGAAAAGAAAATTTTGACAGTATGTGTCACTTGGTTTTCGATAAGTTTGTCAAGAAAAATAGGGGTTCAAGACAATAATAACTAGTTTGAAACCACTGATGACAAAGAATGACTGAGTTCACAAACTCAGTGAATACCTGGGGACTACCTCAGAAGTGGGCAAAATATCATGGAAAGGTATCATGCATTCCAACAGTCATGTAGAGATTAAGCAACTGAAGATCATAGAGAAAAATGGACAGAAGCTTCTTTAAAGGACGATCTTTGGAAACTGTTTTGATTGTCCACTAGGGTTATGGGAGTGGCCAAACACATAAGGCCCGACACTGGGCACAAGAGATAAACAGTAATTGGCCAATCACACATACTCACATTATAGAGGAAGAGAACACCACGTCATGTAGGTCACATGAGGTTTTCACTGAGAAACAGAGTGAGCAAACACGGTCTTTGAGAAGGGCTTTTGTAGTGACAAGAGGTTGAAGTTACCCCTGGCTCCCACGGGAGGATGTGATTGGCTTATTTGCATAACTGTGTAGGCTGGCAGGAAACTAAAGCTTCCTACGTTGTAATAGTCTCTGTATCTGGAGTGTCCTTGGTCAGCGGATCTCATTCATTGGAGTAGAGTGGAAGAGAGGAGTTGCAAACAGGTCATTTGAAGACCTCGCAGCTTCCACTGTCATGACAGCATGTAAATTGTAGGCCTTAACTGTAGACTTCACACCACGCTAATAAAGAACATTCTGTACTCAATAGGATTACAGTACTTCTATGGACTGAGGACTGATAAGTCTGGAATTACGCTGTGCCAGTTTCTATGGTAAATGGGATGTATCAGCAGGTAGATAACTTTCCATTTCATTTCTAAACATCCAGATTAAAAAGAAACCACATTGTACAATTGGCTTAACCTATAGTGTAGATAAATCTACAATGTAGATAGAATATAAAAATACTTCATTTTCCAACATGATGATTACAACGCATCACCCAAAAGGATTGGACTTTGATCTTGATGATGTAACTATGTGAATTCTTGAGTCACTTCTGAAAGAGTTTGAGTGCATTTTATTACCAACTAGAGAGTGAATTCGGCTTTTAATGATCTCTAGTAGATACTAGTGATCTTCACAATTACTCATTTCCTCTTCCTGTTAAAGATAGCTCTGGCATATCACTTGTTTCAGCCAATGAAATATGACAAAAATGTCTTATGCGGCACAGTATTTTCTCTTTACTCTTTACTCTGGTAATAAGATTCTGTATATGACAAAAGCTCAGTTGGATGTAATGTTTCTGTGCTTCATGACCCATCCTGGTAACCCACCCCTGCTTTAAGGAAAACTGTTGTAAACATTTTCAGGCATAATGGCGTGGACAGCTGCATCACTTTTCTTTCTGCAGACAAGTAGTAGATCTATAGCTCGTTCAAGCCCTAATTTTTGTTGTTTTAAAAAAAGTAAAGTTTTAAGATTTAAAAAATGTAAGGCTTCATTTTTTTTTAGAAATGAAGTGTTCTATGACTTTATTTCAAATAAGTTTTCAGAACCACTTTTATACCAAGGAATATAGCAGAAATGCACACTTTTGCTCAAAATCTCAGTTGCTTTGGGGTGAGGTAAACACTCTCAAGTTTCTTTTTTTTAACTTGTAAGTTCAGGGGTACAAACGCAGGTTTGTTACATAGGTAAACTTTTGTCATAGGGTTTGTTGTACAGATTATTTCATCATCCAGGTGTTAAGCCTAGTACTCAGTTTTTATCCCTGATCCTCTTTCTCCTCCCACCCTCCACTATCCAAAAGGGCCCAGTGTGTGTTGTTCCTCTCTATATATTCATGTGTCCTCGTCATTTAGCTCCCACTTATATAAGAACATGCAGTAATTGGTTTTCTGTTTCTGTGTTAGTTTGCTAAGAATAACGGCCTCCAAATCCATCCATTTCCTTTATTTATATGTATTAGAAGTGTACAATTTGATAAGTTTTGATACATGTATACACTCCTGAAACTATTATTACCATAAAGAACATATTCTCCACCCCCAACAATTTTCTTGTCTTCCTTGTATATGAGTATGACAGACACTGTGAATGTTACCTTCTGAAGTCAAATCATACATGATAATTAGATACAAGACTTTTTTTATTGGGTAGCAGATAATTTTTTATTCCTATTGATATTCTTGAGCTTTTTTCCGGAATGTCTTTAAATCTTAAAAATTGTTTGCTTCTTTCCAATTTGATTTTAATATTGTGCTAGGCAGAAGCAGAAGAGCATTGTCTAGGGTTAATTCTTCCTAACGATGGAGGCAAGATAGTCTGAGTACTGTACTTGCTCCCTCATGAATGACTCCCACTCTGGTGAGCGATAACCGGCAATGTCTTTGGCACTTTGTAAGCTCCATAGATTATTTCCCCTAATTATCTCTGCAATTCTTTCCATGTCTTTGGGTAGTTTCCTTCCATGCCATGCACTAATCATCATTCAAATGGACAATTGAAGGTACACTTTAAAGCTCTTTGGGGTTCTCTTGGGAAGTAGCCTATTTTCTAGTCTTTCCTGGAAATTTTGGTCACCTTATTCTGCCCAGATGTCTGTCTCTGTCTCCTTAACTAAGGGATACTTTCTGGCTTCACTTGGATTCCTGCTGCCTGTCCCCTGAGCCAAAGGCTGAAAATGTCTTCAGGCAGTAAACTGGGGAAACAGTAGGACTCATTTCGCTTCCCATTTCACAGCAATCGTTATCCCTCATTGCCTGATGTCTCATGTCTTGAGAGCCATTGTTTCATGTATTTTGACCAGAGTTTTAGTTGTTTCATACAGAACAGTAAATATTGTCCCTGCTACTGCATTTTGGCTAGGGCTGGATATTATGATTATTTTTAATTACAGCATAATTAGCCTTTCTTGATGTCTACAGGGAATATTATATTAGTATCAGTATGCTCAAAAAATATATGCAAGACATATTTTAAAATATTACGTATAAATTCCAAAGAAGTTCTGAACACGGTATGTGTGTGTGTGTGTGCGTGTGTGCGTGTGTGTGTGTGTGAGTGATATAACAAGAGAAGTGCAATATTAAACAAAATCGATTAGGATTCTGTGCAAGACAGAAAGACCAAGTAGCTGATTACATAATTATTGGCTAGGCTAGTGAAGTTAATGTTATGTAGGTACCACTAAGTTTTGGTTTTAATTTCACAAGATCATAGCTAGCATGAGGAAACCAGGATGCTACTTCTGTCACCCAGCATTCAGTTTGCAGTTTTTGCCTCTTGTAACAGTGCTTCCATAGCCATCATTTTCTTGGAGCATGAGGCTGGTAATTAGACATTAAGACATTGAGTCCAATTTCTGCCAACACTAATTTCTGTCACGGGCACTTTAACTACCCATAATATTCCAGAAATATGGATCTACCTCGTTTTAAAATATAATACCAAATTTTAATTCAGAACTTTAGCTTTAAGGGTGTCTAAGAAATGGAATATTTAGCTTTCCAATCATAGAAATACAAGGTTGTTACTGTCAGTCCACATATTCATCACACTATATCACTTTACTCCAATTCTATTCATGCATAATAAGTGTCCACCTTTACTATGAGATGAAGCCAAAAGGGAAAACCCATGCACCATAAGTTATAGTATCTATCTCAAAGTTATAACCATTCTCTGCTTATTTGGCAAAAATTCCTCCTTGGCTTTCTGTAACTGAAAATTATTAATAGTCAACTATAAGAAATTCACCATATATAAAGTATTAAGGGAAAGTAATAGCAATATCTATATTCATAATATGACAAAAAAGAAAATATTCATAGGCACTGCATTAAGGGAAAGTCATAGAGGAATATAGCTATAGCTATAAATATAGATACATTTGAAAGAAAGGGAGAATATATTCAGTTACTAAAGTCATTTCAGTTCACAAGGCTGTTGTTGATATTTGTATTATCATATTCTTATTCCACATATTCTGTGTTGCCTTTTCCCTTAGACGGCATTTCAGCACCTGAAATTTTATTACCTATTACTCTGAGCTATCAGTGTTTCTGCTTTTTCTCTGACTACAAGTTATGAAAGAATTGAACAATTCACCTGAGAATCCCATGTGCTCCAAACACACTCCTCTCTACCTACTTATGATGGTTAATTTTGTCACACTGATTTGGCTAAGAGATGTCCAGCTAGCTGGCAAAACATTTCTGAATGTGTCTTGAGAGAGCTTCTGGAAGAGATTTACATTTGAAGTGGTGGGCTGAGTAAAGAATATCTGCCTTCACCAATGTGGGCAGGCATCATTTAATTCATTGATGATCTGAATAGAACAAAAGCAGAACAAAGTTACTTTTTCTCTCTCCACTTGAGGTGGGACATCCTTCTTCCTCTTCTCTTGGACACCATCTCTCCTGGTTCTCAGGCATATGGACTCAGATCAGACTTAGATCATTGCGTCTAATTCTCTTTGGACTCTGAAGTACACCTCCAGCTTTCTTGGTTCTCTAGGTTGCAGATGGCAGATTGTGGGACTTCTTGGCATTTGCATCCATAGAAAGTGTGAGTCTATAATAAGCTGTATTCTCAGATGAATACAGTTTTTCCTTGATATTAATGGGAATGAATTTCAGGACCTCCCACAGACACCAAAATCCACAGATGCTCAAGTCTTTGATATAAAATGGTGTATTATTTGCAGACAACATATGCACATCCTGATGTATACTTTAAATAATTTCTAGATTACTTATGTTATCTAGTACAATGTAAATTTTATGTGAATGGTTGTTACACTATATTGTTTAGAGAATAATGAAAAAACTGCATGTGCAATACAGACACCATTTTAAAAATATACATTTTTAGTTGAATCCATTCAGGCAGAATCCACAGATATGGAAGGTCATGGAATTAGTTCTGTTTCTCTAGAGAACCCTAATACCTGACTTCTTGATAGTAAGAATTAAGCGTCTCACAAAGTGCAATCAACATTTTCTTTCCTTTTTGGTTCAATGACAGGGATCCAAAATGGAATGGTGACACATAGAACCAGGGTCAAGTTCTCTGGGTGAATTTCACCTCTGCACAGGAAGAGCACAAACGTGTAGTAATGGAAAACAAAAATTTGTTGGTGGATCATTAGGAAATACCACTTAAAATCTTGAACACCAGAAAAATATGTGTGGACATGGGAACAATAGAAATAAATATTGCCTAGAGAAAACATGTTCTAACCCAGAATAATTGATTACCACAGTACAGACAAACAGATACTTGCACGTATCACATACTACAGTACAATATACTCACTGTTTGTAGAGAGGTATTGCTAAGACTTCACAAACTCACTCTAACTTTACGTGAAAACAGTTTATACTGGCTGAGAAAACTATGGTAAAACACATCCTTAGACACAAGCCACTCCATAATTAATGTTGTTGTTATTAAAAAGTAAATTGTTAATTCAAAAATAATATTGTATGTAATATCATAAAAGTGAATGAGGCATTCAGTAAATCCACAATTAATAGTGCTTAGATCCCACCCTCACCCAGGGGAGGCAATGAGTGGTTGTGCTACTCCACCCAGGAAACTATGCTTTTCCCGTGGATCTCTGCAACGTGCAGATCAGGAGATTTCCCTCATGAGCCCATGCCGCCAGGGCCTTGAGTCCAAAGCACAGTGCTGTGCAGATTCTCAGTAGCCTCTTGGCTGGCGATTGCCTAAGACTACCGAGTACCTGGGGAGAGGGGCAGCCATCATCACTGCTGCTGCTTGCTGCCTAAGATGACTCAGTTCCTGGGGGTAGAGGGAGCAGCTATCAGTGCAGTTCCAGTCTGCTGTTTTTCCCCTGCTGGTGCTGGGGAGACTGGGTGGTCCGGACTTAGGAATTACCCACAGAGCAGCACAGCAGCTGTGGCAGATGATGGCCAGGCTGCTGCTGCTGCTGCTGATGATGATGATGATGATGATGATTAGACAGAGTTTTGCTCTTGTTACCCAGGCTGGATTGCAATGGCGTGACTCGGCTGACTGCAACCTCTGCCTCCTGGGTTCGACTGATTCTCCTGCCTCAGCCTCCCTGGAAGCTGGGATTACAGTCATCCGCCACCACACCTGGCTAATTGTTTTGTATTTTCAGTAGAGACAGGGTTTCACCATGTTGGCCAGGCTGGTCTTGAACTCCTGTCCTCAAGTGATCCGCCCGCCTCGGTCTCCAAAAGTGCTGGGATTACAAGTGTGAGCCACCATGCCCGACCCAGGCTGACTCTTTAGATCAGACACTGACCTATTCCTTCTCACCAGGTGGGACCTTCCTTTGGGAATTTTAGCAGCTCCAACCAGGGGTTTATGGGCAGAACTCTGATCTCCCCGGGACCGAACCCCTGGGCACAGTCTCCATCAATCAGTGGACTTAATCTTTCCCCCTGCTGTCTCTTAAGAATCCAGGCAGTCTGATTGAATGGGATTTCCCCTAGTGCAGTGCATCCCCTCTGCCAAGTGGCAATCGGAGCACTTCATTAAACAGGTTCATGATCTTGTGCCTCCTTACTAAGTGAGACAGCCCCAAAGGGGGTCACTAAACACCGTATAAAAGAGTGTTCCCACTGGCATCAGGTCAGTGTCCCTCTGGAATGGAGCTCCCAGAAAAAGATGGAGGTAGACATTTTTGCTGTGCTGCAACCTCCACTGATAACACCTCCAAGAGCAGGAGGGATCCAAGTGAATAGGGTCTGGAGCAGCCCTACAGAAGAGGGGCCCGACTGTTAAAAGACAAACAAACAGAAGGCAACAACAACAAGAGCATCAACAGAAAGTCCCCACAAAAAAACCATCCAAAGACCAAAACTAGATAAGCTCACGAAGATGAGAAAGAATTAGAAACAACAACAAAAGGCTGAAAACTCAAAAACCAGAGTGCTTCTTCTCCTCCAAATGATTGCAACATCTCTCCAGCAAGGGCACAGAACTGGGCAGAGGCTGAGATGGATGAATTGACGTAGGCTTCAGAAGGTGGGTTATAACAAACTTTGCTGAGCTGAAAGAGCATGTTCTATCCCAAAGCAAAGAAGCTAAGAACCATGAGAAAACATTACAGGAGCTGTTAACCAGAATAAACAGTTTAGAGAGGAACATGAATGACCAAAGGGAGCTGAAAAACACAACATAAGAAATTCACAATGCAACCGTAAGAAAGACTTCCACACAATAATAGTGGAAGACTTAACACCCCACTGTCAATATTAGAGAGATAATTGAGACAGAAAATTAGCAAGGATATTCAGGACTGAAACTCAGCTCTGGGTCAAGCGGACCTGATAGATATCTGCAGAATTCTGCACCCAAAAACAACAGAATATACATTCTTCTTGGCACCACGTGGCACTTAATCTAAAATCGATCACATAATTGGAAGTAAAACACTCCTCAGCAAATGCAAAAGAACTGAAATTCTAACAGTCTCTCAGACCACAGTGCAATCAAACTCAATATTAAGAAACTCACTCAAAACCACACAACTACATGGAAATTGAACAACCTACTAACTCTATTTTTGCACTCGTGAGCTATTTCCATTTTTCCCCCTACCCACTACCCTCTTTAGCCTCTGGTAATCATCATTCTTTTCTCTATTTCTATGAATCTATTGTTTTAATTTTTAGCTTTCACAAATATATTACTATGTAAATTAAGGTATATTAATCTATGTTAATTTTTAGCTCTCACAAATTTCTCATTTCTCACGAGAAATTTGCCTTTCTATGCCTGGCTTATTTTAGCGACCATAATGCCCTCCAGTTCCATCTATGTTGCTGCAAATGATGGGATTTCATTCTTTTACATGGAAGAATATTATTCCATTGTGTATATGTACCACATTTTCTTTTTATATTAATCCACTGATGAACACTTAGATTGATTTCAAATCTTGGCTATTGTGAATATTTCTGCAATAAACATGGCAGTGCAGACATCTCTTTGATATGCTGAGATCCTTTCTTTTAGGTAACAACCTAGTAGTGGATTGCTGGATCATATAGTGTTCTATATTTAGTTTTTGAGGAACTTTTATACTGTTCTCCATAGTAGCTGCACTAATTTACATTCCCACCACCAGTGTACAAGTGTTCCACTTTCTCCACATCCTTGCCAGCTTTCATTATTGTTTGCCTTTTAGCTGAAAGCCATTTTAAGTGGGGAGAGATGACATCTCATTGTAGCTTTGATCTGTATTTCACTGACGATTAATGATGTTGAGCATTTTTCACATATGTTCTTGCCCATTTGTATACCTTCTTTTGAAAAATATCTATCAGATCTTTAGTCCATTTTTAAATCAGATTATTTTATTGTTTCCTGTCAAGTTGTTTGACTCCTTATGTATTCTGGTTATTAATCTCCTGTCAGTTGGATAGTTTGCAATTATTTTCTCCCACTTTGCAGATGGTCTCTTCACTTTGTTGATTGTTTTCTTTGGTGTGAAGAAGCTTTTTAACTTGATGTAATCCCATTGGTCCATTTTTCCTTTGATTGCCTGTGATTGTGGGGTACTGATAAAAGAAATATTTGGCCAGACATTCCAGGATATTGGACACAAGAAGTCCAATGTCCTGGAAATTTTCCTCGATGTTTTATTTTAGTCATCTCATAGTTTGAGATCTTATATTGAAGTCTTTAATCCATTTTGATTTTTGTATATGGCAAGAGATAGGGATCTAGTTTCATTCTCTGCATATAGATATCTGGTTTTCTCAGCACAATTTATTGAAGAGATTGTCTATTCTACAATGTATGTTCTTGGTACTTTTGTCAAAAATGATTCACTGTAGGTATGTGGTTTTATTTCTAGGTTCTCCATTCTGTTTCACTGCTCTATGTGTTTGTTTTTATGGAAATCCATGCTGGTTTGGTTACTACAGATTTGCAGTCTAATTTGAAGTCAGGTAATGTGATTCCCCCATTTTTTTTTATTTTTTGCTCAGGATGGATATATGCCTTCTTTAATTCCTTCTTACAATGTTTCTAAGAATATATATATTTTGTTAACATTAAATAATAATTTAAAATTATTTTCTTTGAATTTCACACATATTTATTATTGCTTGCATTTCAAAAAGAAAAAAACAATTATTTTAAATTAAAAAATACTACATTATTTTTAATTGGCAGTCACTTCATCTATGAAAAAAATAGATATTATCACTGAATATTCTCTATAGCAAATTTGTCCCACCTGCAGCCCATGGGCCACATGCATCCCAGGACAGCTTTGAATACAGCCTAACAAAAATTCATAAATTTTCTTAAAATATTATGAGATTATTTTGCAAAAAAATTTTAAGCTCATCAGCTATCATTAGTATTAGTGTATTTTATGTGTGACCCAAGACAATTCTTCTTCCAGTGTGGCCCAGGAAAGCCAAAAGATTGGACACCACTTCTCTAGAGCTTCTTCAATTTAACCTGTATATTCTCTTGCTATCATTAGTGCTATGAGAAGATATTAGTGGTGTTTCTGCATCTACCACCTTTGTTATTATTCATAGATTTGCATATTTTTTGAGGCTTTAAAATAACAGGATAAAGGAATCTACCATCTTGAGGGTCATAATAATTATATCTCTGAATCACTCATGTTTAATTTGGAGATAAAGTATATACATGAATCAAGGAATAATAAATATGCAACAATTCCCATTTGAAATGTATCTTAGTATTCTCTATATATTTTATATGTTAATTAATACATCCTAAAAGATTAATTTATCAAAAAACAATACTTTTCATTGTATCATGTTCACAATTTGTCAACATTAAAGTTGCCTAGTATATTATCCAATCATACACAGTTTTTTTTAACTTTTAACCAAATTATTTTACCCTCTCAATTATGGTTTCAAATAGTTTGTTTTAAAAGTTTTATTCTGTGTCTTGTGTGTAGTAAATTACTTCAAATCCATTTTGGAAGGAGGTTGAAAATAAACCACAAAGAATAAGCAGATCACTGCCTAGTCACAGGTCAGCCTTCAATTATCCATAATATTATGGAGAGCCATTAGGATAATTGAAAATTAGTAAGCTCCCTTTAATCTTATTCAGGGAGGATTTCATGGTTTTCGTAGATGGGCAATTTCAGGAGTTGAAAATAAGAAGACAGAAAAAAATATTCTCATAAAATCCTGTGGTCAGTGAAGAAATATTGCCTCAAAAAACAAATGGAAAATAATCACACAAATACAAACTTTTTATACGCAGTTCAATAACTTTCCTGTTTACTAGAAACAATTTAGAACAGATTATTGGAAAATATGCCATAGAAGCATATCATAAAAGAATAAAGAGTTTAATGACAATACTGAAATTATATTTTCAAAGCTCAATAATTTTATTAAATGGTTTCAAACCATGTAACAGATAGGATCGGAAGGAATTACTCTGGTCCTCAGAAGAAAATATATAATCCTGAATAATATCAGTGTAAATTTTCTTCAAATAAATAAATAGGTTTCATATGTTCCAAATAGAAATCAGGTCAATGTTTTTGTTTTGTTTTGTTTTTCAAATTTAAATATAGTAGTTTAAAAATTTCTGTTAAATTTACCGATTTTTTTCAGAATCATTAGAATCTTCACAATAGTTATTATTTAATAATATGAAGCATATGACTTTAAATTATATATTTTTAGGGTATTAGGGTTTTTTTTCTTGGTATCATCTTCACCTAAACAACAGAGTTAGTAATTTTTAAATTTTAAAAAATTTTTAATATGATTATACATTCACTTGGTTGATGCACCTGTATTTCATGACACATAATTAGTGTTTACAAGTTTTTCAAGGACACCTAAAAATAAGTTAATAATAGAAAGTGCCTAACTAGGCCCACACAAATATAGACAAGTGATTTTTGACAAGGTAGAAAACAAAGGCAATTCAATGGAGAAAGGATAGACTTTTCCACAAATGTTGTTGGAACAATTGTACATCCACATGTAAGAAAAGGAATATAGACATGAAACTTACACCTTTAACAATAAATAAACTCAAAATGGATCATGGATCAATATAAAATACAAAATTATAAAATATCTACAAGATAACATAGAAAACCTAGATAATCTTGGATTTGCTGATGAGTTTTTAGATGCAATGACAAATGCATAGTCTATTACAGAAACTGTTGATAAGTTGGAGTTAACTAAATTTAAAAACAGTCTTTCTGTGAAAGACATTGTAAAGACAAGCTGTCAACTGAAATAAAAATTATCTTCCAATCTCCTATCTGATAGAGGACTTGTATATAAAATACTTGAACTTTTTTTTATTATACTTTAAGTTCTGGGATACATATGCAGAACGTGCAGTTTTGTTACATAGGTATGCACGTGCTATGGTGGTTTGCTGCACCCATCAACCCATCATCTACATTAGGTATTTCTCCTAATGCTATCCCTCCCCTAGCTCCCCACCCCCTGACAGGCCCCAGTGTGTGATGTTCCCTTCCCTGTGTTCATGTATTCTCATTGTTCAACTACCACATATGAGTGAGAACATGTGGTGTTTGATTTTCTGTTCCTGTGTTAGTTTGCTGACAATAATAGGTTCCACCTTCATGCATGTTGCTGCAAAGGACATAAACTCATCCGTTTTTATGGCTGGATAGTATACTCTGGTGTATATGTGCCACATTTTCTTTATGCAGCCTATCATTGATGGGCATATTGGTTCGTTCCAAGTCTTTGCTACTGTGAATAGTGCTGCAATAAACACAAGAGATTTACAACAATATATTTTATGTTTTTCATATTGCTACTGATCTGTGTTTGCATCTGAGACACACTGTTCAAACAAAGCTTTTGTAAGAGACACATTTTTAAAACAGCATATTAAAACACTTTAGTAAATAGCTGTTATTTTAGTATTGCAAAGTACCATTAAAAGGTATCAAAATTTTAATATCATCTTCCTTAGTATTTTTCACCTGGGAGGCAATTGATAAATACAGATTTTTTTAAATGTTGACGATATTGAGTCTTTTAATTCATCTACATGGTGTATTTGTTCATTCATTTACATCTTTAATTTTTGTTGGACGCTTTTTACATCTTCGAATAGGTTTTCTCACAGGTTTTTAAAAATTTTTTTTTAATTTTTATTATACTTTAAGTTCGGGGGTACTAGGGGTGGGATAACATTAGGAGAAATAACTAATGTAGGTGATGGGTTGATGGGTGCAGCAAACCCCCATGGCACGTGTATACCTATGTAAATATTGATTTTTTAATGATGACATTATATTGAATGCCAATATGAGGCGGATTTACTAATATGTCTTTTAATGATGACATAAATTTTTAATCACGTAGTCTCTATCACAGGTTAAGTCTGCCTTCATACTTGTAATTAAATGACTGCAATTTCATGCAATTAATAAAAGAGAAATACATTAAAACATTTAAAAAATGTATTTCAGTTTCTACACAGTTTATTCTCACTATACTTTTTGTTAATTGTTTCTCTTTGGATCAAATGACATGCAATTGGAAAAATACGATTTTTAAATGATATATTAAATTGCTATTGTTTTAATAATGTTTTTCACTTGAAAGTCTTTGCCATCTGCTACAAGATTGATACTTTGGCTTTATTTTGGTTCATATTTGCCTAATAAGTTTATTTTTATTATTTAGTTAGCTTCCTTTATTGTTTTATTTTAAGCATATTTCTTTTGAACTATAGATTTTTGTATTTTGTAAATTGCTTAAAATCTAATCTAGCTCTGTGTCTCTGTGCTTGCCTAGCTACTGAATGATATCTAGGCTATCATCTCCACACAATGTCCCACTCTCACCTCACCACCATCCTTTCCTCTCCCTACCGATATTACCATCTAGTTTCAATTTCTATATTGCATATATGGTCAATAGAGTAAAAAAAATTCCTTTTGTCTAGATGGCCTATTAACTACTGAAAAGCAATTAACTCCCAATTCAGCATAATTCTTGGATGAAATAAGGGAAATCTTTATTCTTACATTTGTCATTTGCAGGCCAAGCACAGTTGCTTATGCCTGTAATCCCAGCACTTTGAAAGGCCGAGGTAGGATTATCACTTGAAGCCAGGAGCTCAAGACTAGCCTGGGCAACATAGGGAGACCCAATCTACACAAAATAAAAAATAAAAATAAAAATTAGCTGGGAGGATAGCTTAAGCTCAGGAGTTGAAGGTTATAGTGAACTACGACCATGCCATTGCACTCCAGCCTGGGTGACAGAGCAAGACCCTGGCTGTAAAAACAAAACAAAACAAAAAAATTGTCCTGGAAAAAGTTTTAAGAATCTCTGGAGCCTGTTCCCACATCAGGATTCTACAATTTTATCAGTTTAATGTCATTTTCCTCATTATGTAATTTCTAAATACTTAAAAGGCTCTCTATCTTTTCTCAATTATCCTAAAATATCTTCTCAATCATACTATCATTTTCACAAAATTTTTGCTGGAATTTGCTAAAGAGAAATCTGAGTAAATTAGCAATTACAACATGTTTGTATTCTATACAATGTCCTCTTAGCTATTTAAGGCTTAAATTAAAAAAATATTCCCACACAGTTTTTCTTCTCATTATTATTTTTTAATGTTCTAAAAATATAGAAGTTGAATATTTGCATATGAAAACATAGTTTTTATTTTTGACCATGTTCTATATATAATATATGTTTTATCCATTATTTTACATCAGTGAAGAGGAATTTCTTTTTCCTAACCATGAGCTCATACTTACCTTTAGCTCTTGCTTCTGTATTAGACACTTTTGACAATTAGTGCTGAGATTCAGAGTTAGTCAGGAAAGCGTGTGGGAGTGTGGGGAGAGCCTGTACTGCATTGATGATTTGTTATGCATGTGCAAGTCTGCTGCTGAGTGAGGTCTTAGAGCTCAGAATTAATAAAAGCTTTGCTGTCTGTGGCAGGCTGAATAATCTTCCCCACCCTCAAAGATGTTCCTTCTTTTAAGGCCTGGAGCCTATGAATATCCTATATTACACAGCAAAGCTAAAGTTAGTTTGTAGGTGGAAGTAAATTTGCTAATCAGATGATGTTAAAATAGGAAGAGTAGCCTGGTACATGTGAACCCAATGTGATCACAAGAGTCCTTAAAAGAGCTAGAGGAAGATATGACTCTGGAGAACTAGAGAGATAGCAATGTAAGAACTTAGAAAAGAGTAATTGGCTTTGAAGGTAGAGGACTGGGGCCACAAGCCAAGGAATATGAGCAGCTTCTAGAAACTGGGAAAGGTAAGGAAATGGATCATCCACCCAGGTTTTCCAAAATGAATGCAGTCTTGCTGAAGTTTTATTATAGCCTAGTGACATCTGTTTTAGACTTCCAACATCCAGAACTGGAAGGTAATACATTTGTGTTGCTTGAAGCCACTGATTTGTGGCAATTTGTTATAGTAGGGAGGGGAAATTAATGCAATGTCGAATTAAACATGGGCTGAGCTCTTGGCTCTAATGCTTAGTCATTTAATAGCAAGATGTGCTCTTCTTAAAATCTCTGTGCACAAGTTTCTTCAATTGTAAAATAGGCACAATGTCTTCCATTCACAACTATCATAAAAAATGAAATTATGTGTGATATCCATCTGTCAAATGATACAGTAAGCACTCTTCAAAACAAGTTATTGTTTTTCTTAGATTTTATTGTAAGTAGTTAACATTATTTGTCTTGAATGTATGGGCAAATCTCAGTGCTTCAGAATCTGATGTGTGAAGAGCAGATTTTCCTTCTAGATTCTGGAACTCCTACTTAGCTGAGTTTTAATAACTGCCACAATCTGCAAGATGTGCCTGCTATGAACATACTGTTTGCCCTGATGCACTAATTACATATGGCTTATTTATTCCTTAGAAAACCTCTTTAGTTTCCCTTTAATATCTGCTTTTCTCTACTTAGTCTATTTTGTGATTCTTTGTTTTTAATCCTAGCTCTGTTCTGTTACTTACTGAAGCTGCTAATTCGATGTAGTCGATTCCCATTCCTAACCCATTTCCTGTCTAATGTCCCTTTTTTCACTCTTCTAGTTCCTGGCCTTTCACCTGTCTCCATGACTTGTTGCTTCCTACATTTTTGGACACTATGTTGTGCATGTGTGAAGAAAAACATACATAAAAATAATACAGTAAGTAATCTTTTAAAAAGCTAATGGTACTAAATAAGTTCAGTGATAATATAATGATTTAAAACTTTGCTGCCAAGTCTGAAAATTAGATGAAGATTCTCAAGATGAAATTTAGACTTAGGATAAAGTTACCATGGGTTTCAAAATGTTCACAGCACATTTAGATCATAGGGTGACTTTCTAATAAGAACACTTTCTGAATGATATATTTTCGCATATGTAGAATTCTAGAAGGACACATATCATGTACATATGCATATGTCTATGAAGTGATTTTATTCTATCTGGTTTAGGTGTTCTACATATGTAAATATCTTACAAATCTGAAGGGCAAAAATAATGCTAGGGAAAAAATATTTACCCAGGCACTTACTGAGAAGTTTTAAATGACTGGGTTGTATGTTTAAAATTGTCATGTCTAGGTTAAGTATGATATTTTAAATGTTCTTGAACCTAAAAAACTTAATTTAATACAAATGGGGCACTCATAACAGTGGTTTGTTTATAAATATCCAATTGCTCTGTAGTGTGAATATGATACCTTTTGTAAAAATGAATCAATGTGATGTCTATATTTTCTCCCTATTTTTCACTATAAATTTTCATCATTTACTTGTCTCTTATTCATTGAATAAAAGAGATTTGGTTTTGTTTTTTCATTTTTCCTATTTTAAAAGTTCTCTAAAAATGTTCCTCAAATATAAAGCTTATCATTAACAAAATTAAGAAAAGATAATGAAAATTAGCAGTTCACATTTGTTGAAATAATATTTTTAACTTGAAATACATTGATACACATTTCAAACTCTAATGCAAAATTTGTAATCTGGTGGTCCATAGGTGAGATCTGGCTTTTAGATACAGTTAGTTCAGCTATTTAAAAACTGACTTGTTAGGTTTTCTGTTTTGTTTTATTTTTAATGGAGAGATATCTCATAAGTACCTGAAAATGTTTTTTTCAGATTTTTGTTTTTGCTTTCGTCTTTTTGAGAATCCAGAGGCTCACATTCCGTTTTACTGATTGTTGGCCAATGGGATGGATGTTCCCTCTATACAGGCCAGACACCCTAGAATGCCCACTTTTCTTGCCACTTCTCCTGTATTACAAATGGCCTATTTGTTTTTCCCTCGTATTTCTTATTTGATCAAACAGTGAATTGACTAAATAAACTTATAAGATGTAATTGTGGAAATATTCCAGATTTTAATATTATCTACTATTTATGAGTAAAAGCCAGATAATTACCAACATAGGTTCCTACATAGCTATACTCCTTCAAATGATAAAGATAATCTAGTCTTAGCCCTTAAAAATAACTTTTTCAACATTGTCCATAATTTTTTATTGGACTATAACATGGTCATATAATAAAAGACATTTTGTCATTCAACCAGTTTTTAAGACTCTGAATTAACAATAAAATGATTACTACTATAACTGATACACTTAATAGACTAGTATTTAGATGATTCAAGGTGTAGAAGATTCATGGACTAAAAATATAACGAATTAATAAAGGAAATTAAAACTATGAAGTAGTACTTTCTAAAAAAACACACTTTCTCTGACAGCCTGCTGCCACTAACTAGTAAAGAAATGTAGAAATCTTTTGTATAAATGATGATTTTGGCACTCAAGCTATATAAAAGCATCATTCAATGAAACCAGTTGTTAGCTCTTCTGCACAGATGATTTGACTTTAAATGATCTGCATAAAATGATTTTTCAGTTGAGTTGTATAATACACAAAATAATTCAAATATAGGCATTTTGATACAATTTTTAAAAGAATGCGTCTATAGATAAAGTAATATATATATTTTGATTATTTATTTTAACTAAGATCCAAATATATTGCTAATGTTTTATTAGGTTTTTCTATGAGAAATTGTTTCTTCATTGCTTCTTAAATTTTATTTTGGTTTATAATATATTTTAATACTAGGGAAAGGCACTACAACAGAACTATCATTTTAACATCATTTCTGGAAACGAGGCCCAACTCTTGGTGGCAGAAACTCCTAGTTGTCCCTCAATTTCCAATTTCTCTTTTGCCCTTTGATAATAGGATGTTAGATTATTACTGAATAAATGGTTAACAAAAAGTTGATCACATTTTTTAGTCTTTCAGCTAAATATGACTAGGATATGGACATTAGATGGTACCCAATTTGAGATCAAATATTATGCATTTAATATCCAAACTGTACTCTTAAAATGAATGGTGATTTTCTCCATGTTTTTTCTTTTCGACTTCTTATATTAGAATAATATACATATCAAAGTATTCAGATTTTTGATCAATGGATCACACTCTTTGTAAGCAGCCCTAAGATCAGGTGAAAGAATATATCAGCATTCCAGAAACCTCTGATGTTTCCTTCTACTTTCTGTATTTTTTTATTCCTCCTGTCTAACTGAAACTCTCACTCAAAATTGAGGAGGAGTGAATACTTCCAAACTTATTTAAGGAATACCTCCAAACTCCAGCTTTACCCTGACACTAAAGCCAGACAAGAAAACTAAAAGAAAAGAAAATTACAGGACGATATCCTTGATGAACATAGATGCAAAAGTCCCGAACAAAATACTAGCAAATATAATGCAATAGCACATGTAAAGAAACTACACTATATTCAGTTGTGATTTATTCCTGGGATATGAGGATGGCTCAGTGTACGTAAATTAATAAATGGATTATACAATATTTAAAAAATGAAGGATAAAACTCACGATAATCTAAATGGATGCAGAAAGAGCATATGATATATTTCAACATACTTTCATGATAGAAACTATGAATAAATTAGGTAAAGAAGGAATGTACCTAAATACAATAAAGCCGGGTATGATAAACACACACGTAGCAACATACTCAATGAGAAAAATCACTGCTGGAGTTTGGAAGTATTTCTTAAATAAGTTTGAAAATTTTCTCTCCTCTTTAGTTTGTAGAAAGAGTTTAAAAAGGATTGGCATTATTCTTGCTTAAATTTTGGTAGATTCAGCAATGAAGTCATCTGGAAACTGGGATTTTCTTTCACGGGAGTTTTTTATTACCAATTCACTGTACTTTCTTGTCATTGGATTATTCATATTTTGAATTTCTTTTTGATTCAGTCTTAGTAGGTTTTATTTGTCTACTATGTATGTTTCCTCTAAGTTATCCATTTTGTTGGTGTATATAGTAGTCTCTTGTGGTCCTTTATATTTATCTGGCAACTGTTTTAATGTCTCCTCCTTCATTTCTGATTTTACTTGTCTTTTATTTTTCTTAGTCTCCCTAAGGTTTGTCAATTTTGTTTATCTTTAATTAATTAATTCTTTTTTGGGGCGGAGTCTTGCTCTGTCACCCAGGCTGGAGTGCAGTGGCACAGTCTTGGCTCGCTGCAACCTCTGCCTCCCAGGTTCAAGCAATTCTCATGCCTCAACCTCCCGAGTAACTGTGACTGCAAGCACGTGCCACCACGACTGGCTAATTTTTGTATTTTTAGTAGAAACAGGGTTTCACCATATTGGCCAGATTGGTCTCGAACTCCTGACCATGGGATCCGCCCGCCTCGGCCTCCCAAAGTGCTGGGAGTACAGGTATGAGCCACCACGCCCAGCCAATATTGTTTATTTTTTCCAAAAAATGACTCTTAGTTGTACTGATTTTTTTCTATTAAGTTTCTAGTCTCTATTTCATTTATTTCTACTGTGATCTTTAGTCTTTCCTTATTTCCACTGATTTGGGATTTAGCTTGGTCTTTTTTTTAGTTTATTGAGGTGTAAATTTAGGTTGTTTGAAACTTCTTTTTTCTTGTGTAGGTCTTTACTGCTATTAAACTGTTCTCTTAAAACTTCTTTTACTATGTGAAGTAAGTATGAGTATGTTTTGTTTTCATTTTCACTTATCTCAAGACACTTTTTGATTTCCATTTTATTTCATCTTTGACTCATTGGTTGTTCAAGAATATATTGCTTAATTACCACATGTATATATTTTCAAATGTATTAATAATCATCATGATAGCAATGTCACTTTCAGAACACTGCTGTTTTTGTAAAGATATTTCACATGCATTAATTGTTGAAAGTGTCTTTATGATTTCTAGAAGTATATTAATTTTGTCAAATAAATAATGAAGGAGAAATAGGAGAACAATCTACCAATACATAAGATAGCCTTTGCCAAAGTTTACAGCATATATTTATTTGTAAAAATCTATAGAATTAATGTTTATTTTACACATCTTTGATTACGGTATAACATAAAATATTTTATTATGAAGACTTCAAAAGTAAATTATAATATTTTGTACCATGAGCATACACACACACACACACACACACATTCTACAATACAATGGAAAATAGCTACACAAAATTAAAAAAAAGTTCACTAGATATTAATTTAGGGCAATAGAATAGTAATATCTTCATTTATTTTTAACATTAATATTTGCATTCTAATATACCTTTACCATGTTGATATTGGAGTTCTTTTTCATTCTGCATTCTCAACTTTCAATTATATATATCCCAGAGAAAAGTATTTTAATATTTATCTCTAGAACCCATATCTCTTTTCTTTCTTTGACAAATTAACTAGACAGCACTTTGCACTTTCTTATATACTTTATTTTTATTAGTACTATCATTCTTTTATATTCTAAGCTAAGATCCACATGCAATTCATTTTTCAGCAATAATTTACAGTCTCTGACTCTCTGGCAGGTGCTGGGATAATATAGAGTCCAGAACAGAGTTACCTTTTCCTTTTTAACATAATTGATTTTCAGTTTCTTCCTAAAGAAAGACAAGGTTCTTACCATGATTCTCACCATAGTGACATACTGACCGTATGTTGGAAAACAGGGATTGGGGTGGCTCATTCAAATGTGGACAGAGGGTATAGCCAAGACCATACAGACTGAAGCCAGTGAGAGGTGAAAAACAAGGGGATGTACAATTCTTCATGTTTAAAAACTGGATCAAGGAAATCACACCAGATTTTAATTCATGCCAGCTAAGGTATTCCCAAAGCCCAGCACGAGTTTAGGAGTATTCTTGCCCTTAATGCCACAATAAAATATTGTTCATATAGTTCTCCTTTCATAAACCCAGAGACTCTTTAATAAACAGAAGCATATGGGGAGTTATCTGAGGGAAATTAGCACTTTTTAAAAAGTTCAAATAACAAAATGTGCTTATTATAATAATGAATTTTATAGAAATTCACAATTATTTAAAAATCCACTCAAAAGTTCATATTCTTAGCAATTCCTAGGGTTTCTCAATTTTTAAACCTATATTTTATTTAAATGTATTTCTTCATACTATAACTTAAGGGAGTTGGATATACACTTGTAATTTTTATATGAACAACTTATTTTATACAGAGTAAGAAGTACAGTAGAAATAATATATTGATTCAAATCCAAGCCCTATCCCTTAAAATAACTGGGCATATCTTTTTGAGCAAATGATTTAACATTATAATCCTTTTCTGTAAAATGAAGCATAAAAACTGCCTCTCAAAATGGGAAATATGAAATGACATATAATTATATTTTAGACATAAACTATGGAAATAACTAATTTCTTTTTCATATTTAATGTTTGCTTTCATGTAACACATATATTGTGAGATATTTTTATTTTACTTTATTTATTTTATTTTAATTTATTTTCTAGGATCGAGTCTAGCTTTGTCACCCAAGCTGGAGTGCAGTGGCACTATCTTGGATCACTGCAACCTCTGACTTCTGGGTTCAAGAGATTCTCCTGCCTCAGCCTCCTGAGTAGCTGAGATTACAAGCACCTGACAGTATGCAAGCTAATTTTTGTATTTTAAGTAGAGACGGGGTTTAGCCATGTTGGCCAGGCTGGTTTCGAACTCCTGACCTCAAGTGATCTGCCTGCCTTGGCCTCCCAACAGGCATGAGCCACAGTGCCCGGCTGTAAGATTTAAACAAAATACAGAGCTGAAATATCACACTATTTCTTCTTTTTCTTCTTCTTCTTCTTCTTCCTCCTCCTCCTCCTCCTCCTCCTCCTCCTCCTCCTCCTCCTCCTCCTCCTCCTCCTCTTCTTCTTCTTCTTCTTCTTCTTCTTCTTCTTTCTTCTTTCTTCTTTCTTCTTCTTCTTCTTCCTCTTCCTCTTCCTCTTCTTATTCTTATTCTTCTTTTTTTTTTTTTAATTAGAGACAGCATCTCTCTACACTGCCCAAACTGGAACTCGTTGGCTCATGCAGTCCTAATGCATCAACCACCCTAGTATTAATAGCTGGCACTACAGACACCCAACAGGACACCAAGCACTTACATTTCTAATTAGGCCAATATTTTCTAAAATACAAACATAAATCCTGAGATATATAGTATCTATAATGTGACCAAAAATGGAATCGTAATTCATTCAATTCATTAAGCCTTCAAAACATTGAATATGTACCCATGCTAGTCAATGTGCTAGGTACTGATTTGAACTTGGCATTTATTTTTAATCATTCATATTTTATTTGACCTACAAAATTGAAAGTAAGACAGAAAAACTCCAGTATATAATGTTAATGAAACAAAATGTTCAGCAGAGTAATGAACCATTAATGGGAGAAATTCCTGTTTTATACAAAATGTATGACACATTTATTCAGCTTGATGAAAATGCTTACTGTGAATTTACACATTTTCTTAACATTTGCACATTCAGCAGTTACTGCATGACATCCTCTGATTTATAAAAAGAATCTAGTCATGACATTAAGATAAAATGTAAATTGCTCATTTTCAGGTAATAGAATGTAGTTTTAATGTTAATATGTCATTTGAAGTAATGTAATTACTATATCCTATAAATCATAATTTTTAAGACACTTTTATATTCTCAATGTACAACAATTTTCAGACAAATATGTTCTGCTTCTCAAGAAATCATGCTTCTTTTTTTATTTATACCAGTTTCTTTAGAAAATAATGTATTTTCAGCCGGGCACGGTGGCTCACGCTTGTAATCCCAGCACTTTGGGAGGCCGAGGCAGGCGGATCACGAGGTCAGGAGATCGAGACCACGGTGAAACCCCATCTCTACTAAAAATACAAAAAATTAGCCAGGCGTGGTGGCGGGCGCCTGTAGTCCCAGCTACTCCGAGAGGCTGAGGCAGGAGAATGGCGTGAACCCGGGAGGCGGAGCTTGCAGTGAGCCGAGATTGCGCCACTGCACTCCAGCCTGGGCGACAGAGCGAGACTCCGTCTCAAAAAAAAAAAATAAAATAAAATAAAATAAAATAAAATAAAATAAAATAAAATAATGTATTTTCTAATATATGTTGTGCATCATCCATAATGCAAAACAATTCCATTATTGCAAAGCAACTGAAGGAGAAGGATTCAAAAAGTTAGTCCCAAAATACATCATCTAAGTAAAATTAGTTTGTTTCAAAATAATGTTTCTCCCTTTAAAACAAATAACCTGGTTTAACAAAAGTAAGAGAGGATTTAGATAGACGTTTCTCCAAGTAAGACCTACAAATGGCTACCAAGTACATGAAAAGGGCCTCAGCATTACTAATCATCCAGGAGATGCAGATAAAATCCATAATGAAACAAAATACTACCTCACACTTGTTAGAATGACTATCATTTTTAAATGAATGAATGAATAACAAGTATTGATGAGGATGAGGTAAAATTTGAGCCATTATATAATGTTGGGAATGAAGAATGGTGGAGCCGCTATGGAAAACCATATGGAATTTCCTCAAAAAATTTAAAAAAATAACTAGTATATGATTCAGCAATCACACTTCTCATTATATATCCAAAGGGATTAAAATCAAGATCTTGAAGACATGTCTGCCCCCTCATGTTCATTGCAGCATTATTTACAATAGCCAAAATATAGAAACAACTGAAATGTCCATCAACAGATGAATAGAAATTTTAGTTATAAATGCACAGTAGAAAGTTATTCAGCCTTAAAAAAGATAAAATCCTACTGTTTGCAACAACGTATTTAAATTGATAGGGCATTACCCTAAGTGAAATAAACAAGTCACAGGACAAATACAATTCCACTTTTATGAGGTATCTAAATAGTAAAACTCACAGAAACAGACAATACAATGGTGGTGCCAAGAACTAGCAGAAGGGGAAAATGAAGAATTTATTTTCAATGGATATACAATTTTTGCTATACAAGATGAATTAATTTGAGATATCTGCTGCCTATATGGTCTCTATAGTTAACAATACTGTATTGTTCATTTAAAAATATAAGAATATAGATATATTTAAAGTTCTTACAAAATAAGCAAAAAAATCCAGCAGTAAAACATAAGCAAATTATTTGAAGTGATGGATATGTTTACTGCCTTGATTATGGTGATAGAAATCACAGATGTATGCATATATCCAAACTAGTCAGATGCACACATTAAATGTGTGGAATTTTTTATACATCAGCTATAACTCAATAAAGCTAAAAAGAATTACCTTCGAGTATGGGTTAAGATTGAAAGGAAAATAATAGATCTTGAAAAGCTTAACCGTTTTAATACGAAGAACATTTTAAAATGGATGCAGACTTCCTTACAATTCTTCTGAATGTGAATGCCAGAAGACATAAACATTCTCTTCTCATCAAGCTGTCTTTAGCCTATCTTGTACTGGATTTCTACCTAATTTCTCTGTAAAGATGACATCTCCCAACTTTCTCTAAACTTAGTCACCAAGACGTGTTAATTTCATGACTTCATTTTTACTCACTCTGAAAGTTAACATAAGTTTCATAGTATGTCTCTTTCCCTCTTCTCACAACCCCCATCTCTTCCTTTCTGTGATTGAGTCTCTTCTTTTTATTATAAATTATAATATTTTTCTAAGGTTTTTACTAAAATAGGTTAAATCATGAGACAGTTTTTGTTATAAAATACAAAATAAATGGCCTAAGGTTTTGCTGAAAAATTTTGAGACCTCTTGAATGTCTTTTATTGCTTTTTCATCTATTTCAATACTTCCATAACCTTAAGGAAAATATAATATTTACTACTGTTTGTGCCACTAAAAATTCCCATAGATTTCTAATATATTACATTAACAAAATAATATGCAAAATGTCCTAAAATTAATCTAATTTTTCTATTAGTAATAACATTAATAATGAATCAGATTGATGCTTCTGTTCAAACACCAAGGATCTGTGCTACTGATGATAAGTTCCCAACAACGAATGCTGAGATGATGGAACTTGGCTATAGGCGATGGTTTGATTATTAATATCTTGTTGGACCTAATTCCTCATCCCAACAGAAGAGGGGCTGGTGCTACCCTGAATCGTGAGTCTTAAAAATCTTAGAGCCTAAGGGCCAGTGGTCCCATTCTCCAGTCTGACACCTGGCACTGCTGAAGTCCTATATGATGTACTGGATAATTTATATTTTGTATACAGTTAGCTATTTTTGCAAAAAAGGTTAACTCAAAACTCAGCACTTTAAAAATACAGCATTTGTTTGGCTCAGTGTATACAGGTCAGCTGGGTTTCTGGTCATGCTTGGGCTTACCTCATTCATCTGTGGTGTGGTCACGTGTCAGAGGGGTACATGATTCAACTTAGGGCAGATTCTCTCAGAGAGCAGCTTGGTATGTTACACCTCTCGCCACTTTCCTCTCATTGTTCTCAGATTAGAACAACCTAATATGGGTTCGTTCACATGTTAGAAGCAAAATTCCAGTAAGGAGAAAAGAAGCTTGAAGATCTATTTAGGCATCACAACTGGAACAATGTCATTTCTCGCTCTTTCTAATAAGTCTCAAGACCAGCCTGAATTTAAGGCTTAGAGAAATAGAATCCACCATTTGGTTCTAGGAGATGACAAATAATATTGAAAATTTTATCTTAGGAACCACAAAGTTAACCTGTCCTATTCTCTATCAAATATAAGCTACAAAATAGTTTTGGTTAAATGAATGAATACTAGCTGTTATTTTCAGATACTATTACATTAAATTGTAGTGCTTGTATTATTAAATACTTCTTGTGTTCCAAGCAATGTTCTAAATGCTTTAAAATATTAATTAGTTTAATTTATGAAGAAGCTATTGAATTATATTATTCAGCAAGTATTTTATCGCTCACCTATTGTAAAGTACTGTTCTAGTGGAAAACCGAAAAAACCTTCCTGCTTTTATTGAGCCTGCATTCTATTGGGAAAGAGAAAATAAACAAAAAGCAAGGAAACCATAAATACTGTCTACACAAAATCCACTTTAAATATAAAATATAAAAATACATAAAAAGAAAACAATGTCAAACATACAATCAAAAGCAAGCTGCAATGGCTTATATTAATATCAGGAAAAGTAGATTTCAGTACTAACCGTATTTTCAGATATAAATGTTCTAGGGCCAATCCACCAAGGAAGCAAAAATAATAACAATAATAAAATTAAAAATACACACACAACCCTCGCTACACACACACACGCACATTTTTAAAAATAAGGTAACAAATCAATGAAGTAAACACAGATGGCACAGTTGGAGATTTCAGCCATATCCCTTCTGAAATTTTTAGTGCAAGGCAGACAAGTCATCATGTAATAAAATAAAAGACTTGATACTTCCCAAACTAAGAAACATGATTTAGTGTGCATTTACAGAAAACTATACTCCAAAACAGGTAAACACATATTAATTTCAAGTATGTGTAAAATATTCGTCAAGATATACCATACTCTGTAAAAACTACAATTTTTATCAAATTGTAAATAATTAAAATTATACAGAAATTTTATTGCAAATAATAAAGAAACAGATAATCAAATACTGTATGTTCTCACTCATAATAAGAGGGGGCTAAATTATGAGTAAACATGGACATGCAGAGTAAAACAAATGGGCACTGGGGATTTCAAAATGGGTGAAGTTGGTAGGAGGCAGAGGGTTGAAAAATTACCTATTGGGTACAATGTTCACTATTGGGGTGATGGGTACACTAGAAAACCAACCTTACCATTATGCACCTTTTTCTCTTAGGCCTCTGGGCCTGTGATGAGAGGGGCTGACATGACCCGGAGAGTCTGTAAAATCAAAAGCAGGTTAGTTACTTCCTAGATACAGTGAGGGTAGGCACTGGGTAAATACAGCCATTCCAAATGGGAGAAATGGTCTAAAACAAAGGGGCTACTGGCCCCATGCAAGTCTGAAATCCTGCTAAAAAATGATGTCCTTTGACTCCATTTCTCATATCCAGGTCATACTGATGCAAGAGGTGGGTTCCCATGGTCTTGGGCAGCTCCACCCCTGTGGTTTTGTGGGGCACAGCCCTCCGCCTGACTGCTCTCATGGGCTGGCATTGAGTGTCTGTGGCTTTTCCAGGTGCACAGTGCAAGCTATTGGTAGATCCACCATTCTGGGCTCTGGTGGATGATGGTCCTCTTCTCACAGCTTCAGTAGGCAGTGCCCCAGTAGGGACTCTGTGTGGGGGCTCCAACCCCATATTTCCCTTCCACACTGCCCTAGCAGAGGTTCTCCATGAGAGCCCACCCTTGCAGCAAACTTCTGCCTGGACATACAGGTGTTTCCATACATTCTCTGAAATCTGGGCAGAGGTTCCCAAATTTCAGTTCTTGAGTTCTGTGCACTCGTAGGCTCAACATCAAGTGGAAGCTGCCAAGGCTTGAGGCTTGCACCCTTTGAAGCCATGGCCCAAGCTCTATGTTGGCCCTTTTCAGCCATGGTGAGAGCAGCTGGAATGCAGGGCACTAAGTCAATAGGCTGCACACAGCATTGCAACCCTGGGCCTGGCTCACAAAACCACTTTTTTCTCTTAGGCCTCTGGACCTGTGATAGGAGGGGCTGACATGCCCTGGAGACATTTTCCCCATTGTTCAGAAGGATTCACAGCCATATTCTACCAGCTGTATAAGGAAGAACTAATACCATTTCTACTGAAACTATTCCAAGAACTTGAGAAGAATGAACTCTTCCATAACTCAATCTATGAGACCAGAATTATTCGAACACTAAAACCTGGCAGGGACAAAACAAAAAAAGAAAACTCAGGCTGACATCCTTGATGAACATAGAGGCAAAAATCCAAAAGTTCCTTGATCTGATAAACAACTTCAGCAACGTTTGGCTGTGAGTCAAATCAAGAACACAATCCCATTCACAATTGCCACAAAAGAAAAAAAAATACAGCTAAGCAAGGAGATGAAACACCTCTACAACAAGAATTACAATACTCAGCTCAAATAAATCAGAGATGACACAAATAAATGGAAAAACATTCCATGCTCATGGATAGAAATGATCAAAATTTTAAAATGGCCATATTTCACAAAGAAAGTTATAGATTCAATGATATTCCTGTCAAACTTATAATGATATTCTTTAAAAAAATTAGAAAGAAATCATTTTTATGATTTTAAAATCCATATGGAACTGAAAAGGAGCCTGAATAGCCAAGACAAACATAAGCTAAAAGAACAAAGCTGGAGGCATCACATTACTGGACCTCAAACTATACTGCAAGGCTACAGTAACCAAAACATCATAGTACTGATACAAAAAACAGACACATAAAACAATGAAATAGAATAGAGAACTCCAAAATAAAGCCAAACATGTACAATCATCTCATCTTTGACAAAATTCACAAAAATAAGCAATGGGGAAAGGATACCCTATTCAATATATGGTGCTGGGAAAACTGGCTAGCCATATGCAGAAGATTGAATCTGGACCCCTTCTTTATATCACATATAAAAATCAACTCAAGATGGCCTAAATACTTGGATTTAAACCCAAAACTATAAAAAACTTGGAAGGCAACCTAGGAAATACCATCCTGGACATTTGAACAGGAAAAGATTACATGAGAAAGATACCAAAAAAAATCACAACAAAAACATAAAATTGACAAATGGGATCGAATTATACTAGAGCTTCTGCACAGCAAAAGAAACTATCAACAGAGTAAACAGAAAACCTTCAGAATGGGAGAAAATATATATAAACTATGCATCTGACAAAGGTCTAATATTTAGAATCTATAAGGAACTTGAAAATATTTACAAGCAAAAAACAACTCCTTTACAAAGTGGGCAGAGGACATCAACAGAACCTTTTCAAAAGAAGACATTATATGTGGCCAAAATCATATGAAAAAAATGCTGAATATCACTAATCATTAAAGAAATGTAATGAAAACCATGAAAGATACCCTGAAACCAATCAGAATGGCTATTATTAAAAAATCAAAAAATAGCAGATCCTGGCTACTGCTGGTGGGAATGTCAATTAGTTCAGCCATTGTGGAAAGCAGTTGGAGATTTCTCAAGGAACTTAAAACGGAATTACCATTTGACCCAGCTATCCAAATCATTGGGTATATACTCAAAGAAATATAAGTTATTGTGTCACAAAGACACATGCACATGTCTGTTCACTGCAGAAGTATTCACATTAGCAAAGAAATGGAATCAACCTAAATGCCCATCAATGGTAGACTGCGTTTAAAAATACAATATATGTATACAATGAAATTATATGTAATTATAAGAAGAAATGAGATCATGTTCTTTGCAACAACATGGAAGGATCATTATTGTAAGCAAAAAGTATTAGTCTGTATTCATGCTACTAATAGAGATATACCCAAGACTGAGAAATTTACAAAAGAGAGAGGTTTAATGTATTTACAGTACCACATGGCTTGAGATTCCTCACAATCAGGGTGGAAGGCAAGGAGGAGCAAGTCACATCTTACATGGATGGCAGCAGGCAAAAAGAGAGATTGTGCAGGGAAACTACCATTTTTAAAACCATCAGATCTCTTGAGCCTCATTTACTATCATGAGAACAATGCAGGAAATACTGGCACCCATAATTCAGTCACCTGCCACCATGACACCTAAGAATTGTGGGGGTTACAATTCAAGATAGGATCTGGGTGGGGACACAGCCAAATCATATCATTTCTCCCCTGGCCCTTCCCAAATGTCATGTTCTCACATTCCAAATCCAATCATGCCTTCTCAACAGTCCCCCAAAATCTTAACTCATTTCAACATTAACTCAAAAGTCCACAGTTCAAAGTCTCAAAATCTGAGACAAGGCAAGTCTTTTCAACCTATGAGCCTGTAATATCAAAAGCAAGTGATTTCTATTTACAATGTGGATACAGACATTGGGTAAATACAACCATTCCAAATGGGAGAAATTGGCCAAAACAAAAAGGCTACTGGCCCCATGTAAGTCCAAAATCCAGAGAGGCAGCCAAATCTTAAAGCTCCAAAATGATCTCCTTTGACTCCATGTTTCACATCCAGGTCATGCTGATGCAAGAAGTGGGTTCCCATGGTCTTCCGCAGCTCCACTACTGTGGCTTTGAAGGGTATAGCCTCCCTCCAAGCTGCCTTCATGGGCTGGCATTGAGTGTCTATGGCTTTTCCAGGTGCACAGTGCAAGCTGTTAGTGGATCTACCATTCTGGTGTCTGGAGGATGCTGGCCCTCTTCTCACAGTTCCTCTAGGTGATGCCCCAGTAGGGACTCTGTGTGGGGGCTCTGACCCACATTTTCCTTCTGCACTGCCCTAGCAGAAGTTCTCTATGAGAATACCGCCCCTGCAGCAAACTTCTGCCTGGACATCCAAGTGTTACCATATATTCTCTGAAATCTAGGCAGAGGTTCCCAAACCTCAATTCTTGACTTCTGTGCACTCGCAAGCTCAACACAATGTGTAAGCTTCCCAGGCTTGGGGCTTGCACTCTCTGAAGCCATGTCCCGAGCTCTATGTTGGCCCCTTGCAGTTATGGGTGGAGCAGCTGGGATGAAGGACACCAAGTCCCTAGTTGGCACACAGCATGGGGACCCTGGACTTGGCCCACAAAACAGTATTTTCCTCCTCAGCCTCAGGTCTTTAACGGGAGGGGCTGCCATGAAGACCTCTGATATGCCCTGGAGTCATTTTCCCCATTGTCTTGGGGATTAACATTTGGCTTTTCATTACTTATGCAAATTTCTTCAGCCAGCTTGAATTTCTCCTCAGTAAATGGGATGTTCTTTTCTATTGCATTGTCAGGCTGCACATTTTCCCAACTTTTATACTCTGCTTCTCTTATAAAACTGAATGCCTTTAACAGCACCCAAGTCCACTCTTGAATGCTTTGCTGCTTAGAAATTTCTTCTGCCAGATACCCTAAATCATTTCTCTCAAGTTTAAAGTTTCACAAATCTCTAGGACAGAGAAAAAATGCTGTCAGTCTCTTTGCTAAAACATAGCAAGGATCACTTTGCTCCAGTTCCCAATAAGTTCCTCATTTCCATCTGAGACTACCTCAGCATGGACTTTATTGTCCATATCTCTATTAGCATTTTGGGCAAAGCCACTCAATAAATCTCTCGGAAGTTCCAAAATTTCCCACATTTTCCTGTCTTCTTCTGAGCCCTTCAAACTGTTCCAATCTCTGCCTTTTACCCAGTTCCAAAGTTGCTTCTACCTTTTTGGTATCTACAGCAGTGCCCCACTGTACTGGTACCAATTTACTATATTAGTCCATGTTAATACTGCTAATAAACGCATAGCCAAGACTGGAGAATTTACCAAAGGAAGTGGTTTAGTGGACTTACAGTTCCACATGGGCAGGGAAGCCTCACAATCACGACGGAAGGCAAGGAGGAGCAACTCACATCTTACATGGATAGTGGCAGGCAAAGAGAGAGACTGTGCAGGGTAACTGCCATTTTTAAAACCATCAGATCTTGTGAGACTCATTCACGAGCCCTACTCCCATAATTCAATCACCTCCCACTGGGTTCTTCCCATGATACATGGGACTTGTGGGAGTTACAATTCAAAATGAGATTTGGGTGTGGACACAGCCAAACTATATAACAAACTAACAGAGGAACAGAAAAACTTATACCATGTGTTCACATTTATAAGTGGAAGTTAAAATTTGACTACATATGGACACAAAGAAAGGAACAACAGCCACTGGGGCCTACTAGAGGGTGGAGGGTGGGAGGAGGGTGAGTGGGAGGAGGGTGAGGTCAAAAAACTACCTATCAGGTGTTATACTTACTACCTGGGTGACAAAATAATCTGTGCACGAAACTTTCTCAACATGCAATTTACCTATATAGCAAAAATGAACATGTATCCCTGAACCTAAAATAAAAGTTAAAAAAAAATTGTAGGTGAAACCTTACCAGAGATTCTACAAGTATAAAAATAAAACAGGAAAATATTTATAACATCTTTGTCAACATATTAAATAAGTTAGATGAAATAGACCAAATTTTTGAGAAGCTGAAAATACCAAAATTACTTGTATACTTGTAGAAGAAAAAGATGACTTAAATACACTTAAATTTATTAAAGAAATTAATTATGTTTTAATGAAAAGCATTTGCAGAAGGAAAAGCAAAATTCTAAGTGCTTTACTGGTAAGTACTACCACTTCACAACTCTAATACCATGGACATTACAATGATAATGAAGGATTGCTATGAACAATTCTATGCCAACGAGTTTGATAATATGAATGACATGCACATGTTACATAAAAGATTCTCTATACCAAGACATAGAGGACAAAAAGATAATCTTAAATTTCCCTGTATCTATTAATCCAGTCAGTAATTTGTAGCCTCCCAGAATAAAAGCACAGACAGTTTGCTGACAATTCTACCAAAAAAATGGGAACAAACTATAATAGTTCTCCATGATTTTGTGCAAAAGTTTGAAGTAGGAGGGACACTTTGTAACTAATTCTCAGGTAAACATTATACTAATATCAAAACCAAATAGACATCAGAAGAAAGAAAAACTATAGACCAGTGTCTCTCAGTGATATAAATAAAAAATTCTCAACAAAATGTTAGCAAATCAAGTTTAACAATGTATAAAAATGATTTACATACGATGACATAGTGTGATTTGTGCCAGATATGCAAGGATGTTTCAACATTGAAATAATAATCAATGTAGCCCATTATACCAACTTATTAAAGAAGAAATCTCAATTGATGCATAAAAACAATTTTTCACAATCCAGCATTCATTTGCAATAAATACTCTCAGCAATCCAGTATTCAAACATATCCTTTTAAATTATAAGTAGTATCTACAAAAATTATGGTTAACATTATACTTAACACAGAGTAACAATGTTTTCACCCTAGGATCAGAAAAAAGGCAAGGCTGTCTTCTCTTAGCATTCCAATTCCTCATTTCCTGGAACTGTCATCAGGTGCAATAATTACAGGATAAATAGCTGCATATATAGGAAAGAAAAAAATAAAACTCTCTATTTGTGTCTTCTCTTAGCATTCCTATTCCCCAATGAGTGGAAATATCACCTAGTGCAATAATTACAGCATAAATACTTATATATATTGGAAAGAAAAATAAAAGTCTCTATTTGCCTATGATAAGATTGTGTATGTAGAAAAATCAGAAAAATCAACAAATAAAATCCTGGAAGTGTTAAATGACTGTAGCAAGGTCATATGATGCAAGGTTAATATACAAAAATTAACTAGTTTCCTATATATGAGCAATGAGCAATTCAAATGCAAAATGTTAGGAATTGCATTGGCAATAGCACAAAAAAGACATAAAAATTTAGATATAAATCTAACAAAATAAAGACAAAACCTGTATGTGAAAAACTATAAATTGGTGGTTAAAAAAATCAAAGAAAATCTAAAGAAGTGAGTAAGAATAAATAGACTCCAAGTATATGTATCGGAAGACTCAATATTTTACAGATGTCAATTTTTCCCAGTGTTATTAATTCAATGCATATCCAACCAAAATTATGGAAGCTAATTTGTAGACTTGAAATCCTGATTTAAAAATTAGTACAGGAAGGCAAACGAATAACAAACAAAATGTTAAAAACGAAAACGAATTGTAGGACTAACACTACTTGACATCAAGATTTAATATAAACTACTGTAATAAATTCAGCATTGTACAAACAGAATATCAATCAAACAATAGATAGATAAGAAATAGACCCATAAAAAATATGTCAGTTGATTGCTGACAAAAGAGAAATGGTAATGCAAGGGAGAAATTGATAGCCTTTTTAATAAATGGAACTGGAGCATTTGTATGTGTGTATGTGTGTATATACACACACAAACACATATAGAAAATGACTTACTTCACACCCAAAAACAACTCAAAATTGATCATAATTATAAATATAAATGGTAAAATCATAAAATTTCTTTAAAAATAGTAGATAAGTTATATGACCTTTGGTTTGGTTATGCATTTCCAGATTTAAAAACAGTAACATGATTCATAAAAGAAAAATTGATAACTTAGGTTTAATCAAAATGGAAATTTTCTGCTCTGTGAAAGACAATATCAATAAAATTAAAAAGTCAGTGAAAGAAGAAGAGAAAACATTTGCAAAACTATCAGTGAAGGGCTTGCTTATACCAAGAACTCTTAAATTGCAACAAAGAATAACATAATTAAAAAAGAACAGACACCTCACCAAAAAAAGATATACAGATGGAAAACAAGCATATAAAAATGCTCAACATCAATTTTTATTAGGGAAATACAAATTAAAACCACTATGAGATAACACTACACGCTTATTTAAATTGCTAAAATTTACAAAACTGACAAAACTAATTGCTGGAGGGCATCCAGAGCAACAGGACTTTCATTCATTCCTGGTAGGAATTCAAAGTGGTATAGCCACTTTGAAAACAGTTTGAAAGTTCTCCAAAACTAAACAGAGACTTATCATTTGATCTAACAATTGTGCTTCTAAATACTCAGTGGATTTAAAATCATATGTGCACTGAAAAATCTGCACACAGCTTTTTTATAATTGTCAGAACACCCAAGATGTCCTTCAATAACACCCACGATGTCTTTCAATAGGTGAATGAGTAAACAAACTGTGATGCATCTCTTCAAGGGGATGTTAGTCAAATTAAAAGACATTAACTATCAAGACATGAAAAGACACAGCCCAATTGTAAATGTATATTGCTATGTTAAAAGTCAAGACAGAAAAAGCTACATATTGTCTCATTCAAATTATATATTCTGAAAAAGATAAAATTACAGATATGCTTAAAATGGATGATGACAGGGAGATTCCAAGGAGGGGAGTTGAATAGGTGAGGCATGGGATTTTTAAGTGTGATAAAACTATTCTGTATACTCTTGTAATGGTGGATAAATGACACTGCATTGTTGAAACCCATTGAACATTACAGCATAAAGAATGAAACTTATTGTGTGCAAATTTGAAAATATAAAACATTTAGAAGTTAGGATATTCCAGGATGAAATAACAACATTGTTATGTTATCAGTTGTTTTGTGACAAAAACAATCTAGCTGTATTGCAAATGTTTGAAACAATCTCACTAAATGAGGCTGGGGGAAAATGTTGCAGATCTAAGTAACATTGGAAGAAAGTGGACTCTGTAAGACTGAAGGCAAAAGGAAGTATGCATAAAAATGTAGTCTAGTTGTGAAATTAATTTCCCATAGTGACATGGGAAAATGATTCCGATACTATTTTGCATTTATACTGAAACTGGACATTTTAGTGAATGGATGGCAGAAGGCTGGAGCCAGGTTTCTCACAGTTGGAGAGGAACAAGGGAACGAGGCTAGACTAATTAATGTGTCAGTGGATTAGAGGTGAAGATATCAGTAAGCACTCATATTTAGCTTAATATAGATTCCAATGCTTACATACAGATATGCTTATAGAAGTGTGTATACACATATTAGTATTCAAATAAATATATTCTATTCACGAATAGAAATATATTCTATTCATGTTGCCTAATGGCAACAACACTTTAGTACTGATGAGAACACTGGTGCCTCCATATGGTTTTTTTTGTTTTTTTTTTACATTTTTATTTATTTATTTATTTTATTTTATTTATTATACTTTAGGTTTTAGGGTACATGTGCACAATGTGCAGGTTTGTTACATATGTATCCATGTGCCATGTTGATTTCCTGCACCCATTAACTCGTCATTTAGCATTAGGTATATCTCCTAATGCTGTCCCTCCCCCCTCCCCCCACCCCACAACAGTCCCCGGAATGTGATGTTCCCCTTCCTGTGTCCATGAGTTCTCATTGTTCAATTCCCACCTATGAGTGAGAACATGCGGTGTTTGGTTTTTTGTCCTTGCAATAGTTTACTGAGAATGATGTTTTCCAGTTTCATCCATGTCCCTACAAAGGACACGAACTCATCATTTTTTATGGCTGCATAGTATTCCATGGTGTATATGTGCCACATTTTCTTAATCCAGTCTATCGTTGTTGGACATTTGGGTTGGTTCCAACTCTTTACAACAGAGATATGGATCAATGGAACAGAACAGAGCCCTCAGAAATGATGCTGCATATCTACAACTATCTGATCTTTGACAAACCTGACAAAAACAAGAAATGGGGAAAGGATTCCCTATTTAATAAATGGTGCTGGGAAAACTGGCTAGCCATATGTAGAAAGCTGAAACTGGATCCCTTCCTTACACCTTATACAAAAATTAATTCAAGACGGATTAAAGACTTAAATGTTAGACCTAAAACCATTAAAATCCTACAAGAAAACCTAAGCAATACCATTCAGGCCATAGGCGTGGGCAAGGACTTCATGTCTAAAACACCAAAAGCAATGGCAACAAAAGCCAAAATTGACAAATGGGATCTCATTAAACTAAAGAGCTTCTGCACAGCAAAAGAAACTACCATCAGAGTGAACAGGCAACCTACAGAATGGGAGAAAATTTTTGCAACCTATTCATCTGACAAAGGGCTAATATCCAGAATCTACAATGAACTCAAACAAATTTACAAGAAAAAAACAAACAACCCCATCAAAAAGTGGGCAAAGGACATGAACAGACACTTCTCAAAAGAAGACATTTATGCAGCCAAAAAACACATGAAGAAATGCTCATCATCACTGGCCATCAGAGAAATGCAAATCAAAACCACAGTGAGATACCATCTCACACCAGTTAGAATGGCCATCATTAAAAAAGCAGGAAACAACAGGTGCTGGAGAGGATGTGGAGAAATAGGAACACTTTTACACTGTTGGTGGGACTGTAAACTAGTCCATATGGTTTTTAATAGCATTCTCCAATCAAAGGAATCAGTATTCCTTGGAGAAATAATTTGGGACAATAAATATATAAGATGTACTTGGGCACTACTAGTACTAGAAATAAAGAAATGCTAAAAAGGAAATCAACACATGAACACACAAACAAATGATGTTGGGGGCATGTGGAAATGACACAGGAATCAAATGAAAGAGCTGTCACTGTCCAAAGGTGGAACAATTTGAGCAACAAAATAAATTAATTCGTATTAGGCTGCAACCCAATATAATAAAAATATTTTTGTATTAATACTGGTACAATTCAATGATTAAATAAATAAATGGGAATGAATAGAAAAACTTCTTGTGGAACAAAATCTATGTAATTTTTGTGGATATTTTCACATTCAAGGAGGTGGAGAATAACTCTTCATTCCTTGTGTGTAGACTGTATATAGTGACTTCTTTCTAAATGTATATTATGTAGAGTAGGGAAAATAAGTAACTTAACAGAAATGTGAAGATATGTGACAAACACTGCCTTAGCCAGGTGATCAATGTTAACATCAGAGGTGGTGAGTCTTGTTTATAGTAGGTACCCTGGGTATGATTAGATGAAAATGGCATTTAACCTCTGTGGTCTTCTTCCCAAAACACAAAACCTAGTGTAATCATGAGAAACATTCTAACAGAAGAAGATTTTGCAAAATATCCAGCCAGTACTTCCCAAAACTTATGGTCACCAAAAACAAGGAAAGTTCGAGAAACCATCAAAGCCTAGAGGAGCCTAAGAAGACAGGATGGTTAAATGAAATGTGTTATTCAGAATGGGATACTCAAATGGAAAATAACTTTAGGTAACAAGGAAGAAAATACAAATTAAGTATGGAATTTAGCAAATAATAATGTATCAGTACTGGTTCATTAATTGTAACAAGGGAACCATGCTAATGTAAGATGTTAATAATAGGGGAAACTGAGTATGGGTTACATGGAAGCAATGTGTGCCAACTTTAAATTTTTTTATATAAATCAAAAACCTACCTTAACATTAAGTGTTCATAAACATGTTTAGTTTCTTAATGATTAGTCAGCCCAACAGTGTTCTTAAGAAATATTTCCCAAGTGCCTACTGTGTGCCATACTCTGTAAAGTGCCTTAGTACATTTGTGCTGCTGGAACAGAATACTTGAGATTGGGTTATTATAAAGAATATAGCTTTATTTCTCATAGTTCTGGAGCCTGGGAATTGCAAGATCAAGTCACCAGCAGCTTCAGTTGGCTGATAAGGGCTGTATCCTCAGAGAGGAGGAACACTGGGTCCTCACATCATGGGAGGTGGAAGAGCAAGAAGCCTTTTTTTTGTTATGGCCTTATCCCATTCATCAGGGAGGAGCCCTCACAGCCTGATCATCTCTTACAGGCCCCACCTCTTAATACTATCTCACTGGCAACACCTGAAATTTGCAGGCAACACATTCAAATCATAGCAAAAGGTAAATCAAATATCTGTAATTAGAAGGATTATTAGTTTAATTATAAGTGGCATCTTGATGAGTAAAGTGCAGCTATTAAATATGCAATCAGAAAATCCCTGCATTTATTGCTGATAATTGGAAACTTTAATGGTTTAATAGTTCCACAAAGTACCTTAGTGCTGATCAATAAATACAGCATTTCACCTAGGATTTTATGAGGAAAACATCATTCATCATAAATAATGTAAAATATCTTTCCTCTTACACCTTTTAGAGAGAGCACATATACTCAGTATTCTATAATCAGATTAGAAATTGAAGTAGAGAGAAGTAACATCATACAGACATTTCTTCCAAAAATGACTTTAATAGCTGATGTCTTGTAAAGCAAATTAAAAAGAAGCAATGTTTTGAAGTTAAATAAGTAAAGTTTCAACAATCTCGTATTTGAAGAACTACATTGACGAAGTGTGAAAAAAACTATAGAAATAATGATAGGTAGCATTTTCTTAACTCTCCCTATGTGTTTTACATGAATCTAGTTCAGAAGAAATGAGAATATTTACTACAATTTTAGACCAAATTGCTTTGAGCTTATACACTTTAACTAATGTTGAAGAGGTACAAGTTGGTATTAGAATCAAATTTCAGACTATAATGATAATTTTATCTCTAAAAACACAATAGTCTTCCTTTATTTCTTCAATCCAGAAAATGTTATCAGCTAAAAATTTTAATTTTCACTTTTCAAATTTACTAAAAATTATTTGAAGCCTTGTAGTTTCGCATTATTATAACTTGTTATATAATTATAGTAGAATCAGCCATGAATTTTAGTTGAAAATAACAGAAACCATAAATAAACCATGGCAAGGACACATGCAGCTCAGATTTAAGTATTATTGGCATCAGAATCTCAATTCTGACTTGAACTTCATCGTATTAATGTCTTGTCTTTGGTTCTTTGTTCTTGTTTCAGTCTCATTTTAAACTATATTTACCATGTTACTGGAAATAGAGCTGCCAATGTTCAGCAACTTTGCATCTGACACTCTTGCCATCGTAAGACTCAATGGCCCTTCTTTATAAGCAAGGTGAGGAAAGCCTTGTAAAGACTTTAAAAGATTCATATGACATCTCCTAAACTAAAATGTGATTAGTGTGGTGTGTATACAATTTTCATATTCATTTATACATTTGATGATGTTAGTTAAGCTCCTATCACATCCATTGCACTCTTCCACTCTTTGAGGATGAAACAGCTAATAAAGCACACAATCTCTGCTCTCATTTGAAATTTAGTGGCATACAGAGACAGCAAGCAAATAGAATTAATATGTCAAGTTGTGATATGTTATCATAAAAATAAAGCAGAAAAAAGCATGAAGAATGAAGGAGTGAAGTGATGTGTAGTATAGGGTGGTCAGGAAAGACTTCCTTGACAAGGTGACATTTAACAAAATATGTGAAGAAAATTAGAACCATACGGCTCCCATATGGCTGGAGTGAAAAGAAGCAGGGACAATCTTTCAAAGACCAAGTACCATTCCAATTTGTGCTGGGCTGGTTCTGAAATAATAGATTCACTATGCCACATTATATTGATTCTATTTTCTCTTTCCCTTGCAATTGCCACTTTTGGAATGTCATGATCTTTTTTTTATGTTTAAATTTATGCTTTATATATGTAATATAAGAATTATTTGCCCTCAGAAAGTTTGGAAAAAATACAGGACAAGAAATTTTGACATGGCACTTAAATTTAAACATACAAAAAGCAATGCCTATTTAATTTCCATGATTACAAGAAAAATACTAGTTATATAGGCAATTATATAAAATAGAGAAAAGGATCCCAAGATATATCATTACAGTTTTCATTATACCTTAGCAATATTTCATCTAATAAAGAAGGTACATGTTTACCTAGTATCTGCTTTTTCACCTAATTATATACCTGATGTGTTGTAATCATGAGATCCTATCTCACCCCAAGAGCTTACAAAAAGTTACTTATATTTATTTCAGTTCCTTTGGGTGTATGTTCTTCTTTTTTACATTTAAGTATTTGATGCATTTGACAAAATTTGAATAAGGACAGACAAATATGGTTGATACTGTAGGCTTATTTCTTCCCTCCTTTGGGTAATTTCATAGAGAACTGGCTCCACATGTGTGAATTAACTCAATCCCTCTACTAGATTCCAGTCTCCTTATTTTAATAAGGCCACTTCTCCACTTTAACTGTTACACAGTTGCAGCTGTCTCCAGCCCTCTTCCACCCTAAGCACTTTCTGTTGAACACTGGCCAGTATGCAAAGCAAAATCTAAGTTGTAGAAAGAGAGTTTTGGGGACTGTTTGTATGCAATTATTACTTGACTTCATAGTTTTTCTAAAAACAAAAAACCTATTTCAAATCCACACATATGACACTAGTGGTGCTTATCTGCAATCATTTTGCACAATTTTGATTATAACATGTGTTTTCAAGTAAACATCAATTATTTAATAACATTACTTTTTCTTAAATCATTATATAACATTCTCATACATATTTCATTTGGATATTTGATGTTGCCTCATATAATATGGATTTTCACTCACATTAAATCCAGTTATAAATGATTTAAACAGGAAGGATATAATTTTGAGGTAGAGAAGTGTGGGAAAAAGCTGTTGACCCACAACAAATACTGATAAGGTTCTGCTTAAAAATGGAATCATCATAAAGTCTGTCAAATTAGAAGAGTTAAAGCTAATCTATCATGAAACCTTTTATAATATTTATATATGTATTTTACATATATCTGTTTTTTGTGAGGCTCTATATTTAGATTTTTTTTTTCCAATCACACACAAAAATACCTGACCTAGTGTGGTTACCAAAGGGCAGAAGGAAGATCAGAAGAGCAAAAGGGAGGCCAGATGATCCAACAGCATTTTTATATTGAGGTTCTGTTCCTGGGCAATTTATTGTAATGGGTGATGTTTCTTCACAACTTCCTTCTCCTTCCCTCCTTCCTTCCTTCTTTCTTAATTTCTCAATTTCTTAATTTCTTTTTAAATTATTTTGAGTTCCTGGGTACGTGCGTAAGATTTGCAGATTTGTTACATAGGCAAATATTTGCCATGGTGGTTTGCTGCACCTATCAACCCATCCACTAAGTATTAAGCCCGACATGCGTTAGCTATTATTCCTGATGCTCTCCCTTCCCCAAACCCCCGCAAAAAGTCCCCAGTGTGTGTTGCTCCACTCCCTGTGTCCATGTGTTCTCAATGTTCAGCTCCCACTTGTGAGTGAGAACATGCAGTATTTGATTTGCCGTTCCTGTGTTAGTTTGCTGAGGATAATGGCTTCCAGCTCCATCCATGTCCCTGCGAAGGACATGATGTCTTTCCTTGTATGGCTGCATAGTATTTCATGGTGTATATGCACCACATTTTCTTTATCCAGTCTATTATTGATGGGCATTTAGGTTGATTCCATGTCTTTGCTATTGTGAATAGTGCTGTGATGCATGTATACATGCATGCACCTTTATAATAGAATAATGTATATTCCTCTGGGTATATACCCAGTAATGGGATTGCTGAGTCAAATGGAATTTCTGAATCTAGGTCTCTGAGAATGGCCGCATTGTCTTCAACAATGGTTGAGCTAATTTACATTCCTGACAAAAGTGTAAAAGCATTCCTATCTCTCCACTGACTCACCAGCATGTTGTTTCTTGAATGTTTAGTAATTGCCATTCTGACGGATGTGAGCTAGTATCTCATTGTGGTTTTGATTTGCATTTCTCTAATGATCAGTGATGTTGAGGTTTTTCATATATTAGTTGGCCATAAATATGTCTTCTTTTGAGAAGTGTCTGTTCATGTCCTTAATCCGCTTTTTAATGGAGTTTTTCTTTTTTGTTTGTTTTATATAAATTTGTTCAAGTTCCTTGGAGACTCTGTATATTAGACCTTTGTCAAATGGATAGGTTGCAAAAATATTCTCCCATTTTGTAGGTTGCTTGTTCACTCTAATGATAGTTTGCTGTATCAAAGCTCTTTAGTTTAATTAGATCTCATTTGATCTAATTAAACTAAATTTTTGCTTTTGTTGCAATTGCTTTTGATGTTTTCATCATGAAATCTTTGCCTGTGCCTATGTCTTGAATGCTATTGCCTAGATTATCTTCTAGGTTTTTTATGATTTGGGGTTTTACATTTAGGTCTGTAATCCATCTCTTCTAGGTTTTTTATGATTTGGGGTTTTACATTTAGGTCTGTAATCCATCTTGAGTTAATTTTTGTATAAGATGTAACAAAGGGGTCCAGTTTCAGTTTTCTGCATATGGCTAGCCGCTTTTTACAGCATCATTTAATAAATAGGAAATCCTTTCCACACTGCTTGTTTTTGTCAGGTTTGTTGAAGATCAAATGGTTGTAGATGTGCAGTATTTTTTTCTGAATCTTCTACTCTGTTCCATTGGGCTATGTGTCTGTTTTTGTACCAGGACCATGCTGTGTTGGTTACTGTAGCTTTGTAGTATAGTCTGAAGTCAGGTAGCATGATGCCTCCACCTTTGTTCTTCTTGCTGTCTTGATTATACGGGCTCTTTTTTGGTTCTGTATGAATTTTAAAGTGCTTTTTTTCTAATTCTGTGAAGAATGTCCCTGGTAGTTTAATGGGAATAGCATTGAATCTATAAATTACTTGGGGCAGTATGGCCATTTTCACGATATTAATTCTTCCTACCCATGAACATGGAGTGTTTTTCCATTTGTTTTTGTCCTCTCTGATTTCCTTGAACAGTGGGTTGTAGTTCTCTTTGAAGAGTTTTCTCACTTCTCTTGTTAGCTGTATTTCTAGGTATTTTATTTTCTTTGTAGCAACTTGAATGGAGTTCATTCATGATTTGGTTCTTTGCTTATCTGTTGTTGGTGCATAAGAATGCTTGAGATTTTTGTACATCAATTTTGTATCCTGAGACTTTGTTGAGGTTGCTTATAAGCTTAAAAAACTTTTGGGCTGAGATGATGGGGTTTTCTAGACATAGGAACATGTCATTTGCAAACAAAGACAATTTGATTTTCTCTTTTCCTATTCGAATACCCTTTATTTCTTTTTCTAGCCTGATTGCCCTAGCCAGAACTTCTAATACTATGTTAAATAGCAGGGGTGAGAGAGAGCATCCTTGTCTTATGCCAATTTTCAAGGTGAATGTTTCCAGCTTTTGTCCATTCATTATGATATTAGCTGTGAGTTTGTCATAAATAGATCTTATTATTTTGAGGTATGTTCCATTAATTCCTAGTTTAATGAGAGTATTTAGCATGAAGAGATGCTAAATTTTATGGAAGGTCTTGTCTGCATCTATTTGGATAATTCTGTGGTTTTTGTCCTTAGACCTGTTTATGCAATGAATTATGCTTGTTGGATTTGCATATGTTGAATCTGCCTTGCATCCTGGGGATGAAGCTGTCTTGATCATGGTGGATGAGCTTTTTCATGTGCTGCTGGATTCATTTTGCCAGGAGTTTATTGAGGATTTTTGTATCGATGTTCATCAGGAATATTGGCCTGAAGTTTTCTTTTGTTGTATCTCTGCCAGGTTTTCGTAACAAGATGGTACTGGCTTCATAAAATGAGTTAAGGAGGATTCCTTCATTTTCTGTTGTTTGGAATAATTTCAGAAGAAATACTACCAGCTTCTCTTTGAATTTTACCTCTGGTAAAATTGTAGTTCTCTTTGAAGAGTTTTCTCACTTCCCTTGTTAGCTGTATTTCTAGGTATTTTATTTTCTTTGTAGCAATTGTGAATGGAGTTGATTCATGATTTGGTTCTTTGTTATCTGTTGTTGGTGTTGGCCCCCTTCATCCAGAGATGAGTTCAAGTCCTGAGTATCTGTTATTTATCTGTCTCGATGATCTGTCTAACATTTACAGTGAGGTGTTAAAGTCTCCCACTATTATTGTATGTGTCTAAGTCTCTTTGCAGGACTCTAAGAACTTGTTCTATAAATTTGGGTGCTCCTGTATTGGGTGCATATATATTTAGGAAAGTTAGCTCTTCTTGTTGAACTGAAACCTTTACCATTATTTAATGCCCTTCTTTGTCTTTTTAAATCTTTGTTGGTGTGAAGTCTGTTTTGTCAGAACTAGTATTGCAATCCTGGCTTTTTACTGCTTTCTATTTGCTTGCTAAATTTTCCTTCATCTGTTTATTTTGAGCCTATGTGTGTCTTTGTATGTAGGATGGGTGTCTTGAATACAGCACACCAATAGGTCTTGACTCTTTACCCAGCTTGCCATTCTGTGTCTTTTACTTGGGGCATTTTGCTCATTTACATTTAAGGCTAATACTGTTATGTGTGAATCTAATCCTGTCATCATGAGGCTGGCTATTTTGGAGACTTGTTATTGTAGTTGCTTCATAGTGTCTTTGGTCTCTATACTTCAATGTGCTTTTGTAGTGACTGGTAATGGTTTTTCCTTTCCATAGTCAGTGCTTCCTTTAGCAGCTCTTGCAAGGCAGGCCTAGAGTTGATGAATTCCCTCAGCATTTGCTCATCTGAAAAGAGTTTTTTTCTCTTCTTTGCTTAGGAAGCTTAGTTTGGCTGGGTATGAAATTTTCGCTTGGAAATTCTTTTCTTTAAGAATCTTGAATATTGACCCCCAATCTCTTCTGAATTGTAGGGTTTCCACTGAGAGGGCTGCTATTAATCTGATAGTCTTCCCTTTATAGGTGACCTGGCCTTTATCTCTGGCTGCCCTTAACATTTTTTACTTCATTTCAACCTTGGAAAATCTGAAGATTATGTGTCTTGAGGTTGATCTGCTCATGGAGTATCTTACTGGAGTACTCTGCATTTCCTGAATTTGAATGTTGGCCTGTTTTGCTAGGTTGGGGAAGTTCTCCTAAATGATATCCTGAAGTATATTTTCCAAATTGATTCCATTCTCTCTGTCTCTTTCAGGTACCCCAATCAGTCATAGTTTCAGTTTTTTACATAATCCCATAGTTTCCGAGGTTTTGTTCGTTCCTTTTCATTCTTTTTCTCTAATTTTGTCTGCCTGTCTTATTTCAGCAAGATGGTCTTCAAGCTCTGAGATTCTCTCCTCTACTTGGTCTATTTAGCTGTGATAATATTTGTTGGATTTTGAAGTTCTCATGTTTTGTCTTTCAGCTCCATCAGGTCATTTATGTTCCTCTCTAAACTGGTTATTCTGGTTAACAACTCATGTAATGTTTTATCATGGGTTTAGCTTCTTTGCGTTGAGTTAGAACATACTTCTTTAGCTCAGTGAAGTTCGTTATTACCTACCTTCTGAAGCCTACTTCTGCCGATTCATCCATATCATCCCGAGCCCAGTTCTGTCCCCTTGCTGGAGCAGTGATGTGATCATTCAGAGGAGAAGAGGCACTCTGCCTTTTTGAATTTTTGGTATTTTTGCACTGATTTTTTTCTCATGTTCATGGATTTATCTACCTTTAGTCTTTGTGGCTGCTGACCTTTGGATGAATTTTGCATAGGGTATTTTTTTGTTGATGCTGTTGTTGTTGATGTTGTTGATGTTGTTGCTTTTCATTTGTTTTCCTTTTAATAGTCAGGCCCCTCTTCCGCGGGGCTGCTGTGGTTTGCTGGGGGTCCACTCTAGACCTTATTCACCAGGGTCCTTCCTGCACCTGGAGGTATCACAAGTGGAGGCTGGAGAACAGCAAAGATGGCTTCCTGCTCCTTCCTCTGGTAGTTCTGTCCCAGAGGGGCACCAAGGTGATGACTTTGGACACTCCCCTGTATGAGGTATCTGCTGACCCCTGTTGGAGGGTCTCACCCAGTCAGGAGGCACAGGATCAGGGACCTGCTTGAAGAAGTAATCTGGCTGCCCCTTGGTGGAGCAGGTGCACTGTGCTGTGGGGAATCCCACTCGCTTGGACTTCCTGGATTCCTCAGAGCCAGGGGGCAGGAACACGACTAAGTCTGCTAAACAGGAGACCAAGCTGCCCCCACCCCCACCCCCACCCCCACCTGGGCTCCATCCCAGGGAGATCAGAGTTCTGTCCCTAAACCCCTGGCTGGAGTTGCTGAAATTCCTGCTGGGAAGCATCACCCAGTGAGGAGGGATATATCCAGACCCCACCTAAAGAAGCAGTCTGGCCACGATCTGTCCCTGTCGCTATGCCGGCTGTGGGGAATTACCCCTGGTATAGACCACTAAGTCTCCCCAGCAGGGCACCACAGGGGAAAACAATTGACTTATATTTAGATTCTTAGAGTTTCTATATTTGGTTAAATTCATTCATATGTATTACATATTTTATTAATTCAAATTCACCTTTAAATAAATCATTTTAGGTTTTTAATGAAAAGATGTTGTATATTATAAACCTTCTATTTTATAATTTCTTTGATATACATAAGTATTTTCCATAATGTGATTTTGAATGAAGTGGATATAATCAATTTATAAACCTCTTGTGTAACACTAAAAAAAATCTACAACAACATGGGGAATATAATTACAAATGATATAAGCAAATTATCATAACTTTACAGCTGCTCACCTACTTTTTTGTTTATTATTGGCAAAGTAATATGCTTGTTGTGAATTATGTGAATTTCGTGCATAAAATGAACTTTCATTTTTTGAGATCCATAAGAGGAAACAAAATTCTTTGTGACTAGTCTTCCACGAACTTTTAAAGATCTGAAATAAAAATTAAAATGAGTTTCTGTTCAGCTTTTGTTAACAGCAAATAATTAATAGGATCAAATATTCTTGACAATGTAAGGTTTTATTTCAATGTATTTATTCTTGCAGATTTAATCTCACATTTTTTAGCTTAAGTTAATTAATGTTTACAGCCATTTGCCCTTTACTTAAATGCTGTCATATCAGATAGCTTAATACTTTTCAAGAAATAATACCATTTTCAGATATTATCTTGCAGGGCTTTTATAGTAATATAATTTTGCATGAACCTATATTTATTTTGACATCATCCAAAGCATTGTTATCCTTTTGGAAGAGATAAGAAATACAAAGCAAAATAGTAGAAGACAAGCAAAATAAAATACTACAGAAAAAAATCTTATGACATTTTTAATACGTGTCTGTGTGGTCTCATCTTTTGGAAGTCAAGCACTTGAGAGGTTTAATTGCTCTTCAAAACAAAGACTCTCCATGCAAATACATTAAAACCGGTATTAGTCTATTTGAGTTTTTATTAGATATTGAGATCTTTTAAAATATGTAGTTCTTTTAGAACTCTTAAGTAAATGAGAATATTTCCTGATAAATTTAATATGTATAAAATATACTGATATGTATATACATTTCTCTTCTTATTTTATCCTTCATTTATACATTTTCCCAAGTCTATTAAATATTATTGAAATAGCTTAATTACCTTAGATTTTATTCCACTTGCTTGTATTCATCTTTGTCCAAAGATCCTAACAGTAACTCTACATTCATATTCAGACCCAAAACAACACATACTGCCTGATACAACATACATACCAATTCATCAAGCTTACATTTTTATTTATGTTTAAATGCATGCAAAAAGGCTTTTTAGAATTCTTTCTATTCTCTTCAATAGGGCAAGAGAGTTCCCATTTTTTTAATTTTCCTCAGTATTTGACACCATTCAAGTTATATTTTGCTAATCTGATAAATATAAGATTGTCTTTATTGCTATATATTTGATGTACAAGTTTTGTGTGTAAAAAATAATAAAGTATTCTATGAAATTGTTGTTTGGTTCCTGGAATTAAACTCCCTCCAAATCTGGATTTCTAATTTACAAGGTTAGTAAAACATTTTTGCCTTATTTGGTTGAAATTATGTTCCAAATATTATCTATTTTTGTACTGTTAACTATAAAACTTAATTGTGTATCCAAAGATAAATAAATGAAAACGTGAATAAGGAGAAACTCAAAAATAAGGCAAAATGAAAGTTTTTTCTTTAGAAATAAAATTGGAATAAATCTGTTGATAAGGTGAAAATCAAACAGCAAGATTTTTACATTTTTTTTTCTTTTACAAGTGTAGGCCATTAGCCTAGCAAATCAGCAAAAAAAAATCTCTTATTTTATAGCCCCTGGACCAATATTGCTGGAAATCGACTAAATATTTTATTATGTGGGTTGAAAATTACAGTATCAGTTGAATTTACAGCCTTATTAAGTCTCTCATAGGAAAATGAGAGCATTGATTTGGAAGAAACTAGAATTCTGTGTCATTAGAAGCCGCTTTTGTCACTCAAAGCAGCCTTCCTTTATTCTACTCATTCTCAGGACACTCACTTCATTTTACCTAAAGGCTCTATGATAACTTTACTGTGAGCAATTGCCTTCCAAGGGAAAGCCTATTCTCTTCAAGACAAACTCCAACCATTCCTTGTTGACAGAATGACAAAGTCATGAATTAGCATGTCTGGGGTGGTGGGAATGTGAGGAGGAATATGTGTGGAATGGATTACAAGAGCCCAAAGATGATGGAATATAGTATCAAATCTAATTAAATTTATTAATATAGATGCACGTCTTATTTATGATTCTGAATATAAAGTGTTTGCTCATGAAGTTACATGCAGTCATAATGGTATACTTGGTTGGTTGCCTGAATCGTGGATTCAATGGATGCATATGTTAAACGGAATATAGATGCCAATTTTTTTCTGATATCATGTAGAGGAAGTAGACCGAAGGCTTAGGAAGATAGGAATATTGAAGTGGATTTGTTATGTAACTTATAGACCGAACTCTCTACACAAAATCTATCTAGAGAACCCACAGAACATTTCCTTCATTAATACATTTAGAAATAAATCAGTAAGAGGACTACCAACATTATTTAGAAGCTACATACTACATCTTGCAAAACTAATTAAAATTAAAGCAGTACACTATGTGCTATTTTTAGATTGGATAGACAATACATACAACATTCGAATGGACTTCCCTTACTCATTTGTCAAGGAATGCTTAGGGGTTTCAGGAGGTAACAGAACAACAGAAGGCTTTGCAGAAAGCCCAGACCTGGATCAGCAGATCCGATGTTACTTGAAGTGTCTTTAGCAAGTAAGGATGCTACCTGGAGCCTCTAAGAAGTACCAATAAAGGATCACAGTGTAAACTTTTAGGATTTTGGAAATAATCCATGCACACTTCTGCAGATAACCATTTCTCTTTGGAGCAAAAGATCTTTACTTACTATTGGGCCACGGCAAAAAACTGAAAGCCTGTTCATGGAATGTAAAGTGATCCACAATAACTGGGATCACTTTACATATCTGACCAACAAAACCATAAGGTTTGTCATGTGCAGGAGCATTTTATTATCGGTACCATTGGCATAGAAGTGACTGGGCTTGAGTAGGTCTGAAAGGTCAGCAAGTGGCTAGACTGACTCCTGATGCTTACATCCTTTCATTCAATAGACATTGATGGGCTCATGGGGAAGACATTATGACCAGTAAAGGAGGAAATAACTGTGGCATATTTTACACACAGTTCTGCACTATTCACTAATACCAACAAGATATGAACAATTGGCAACATTACAGACTCATTCACAGGTGTTCCTGAGGAAGAGAGTTGAAAGAAATCCTCGCAGTTCGGAAGTTAGAGCTATGTATACTGTTTCTCATTTCTTCTTGTCAAAGAGAAGTCAGAAGTAAGGAAAGAACTGTTTGCTTGTTTTTATAATGGAAAGATATTCATGGATGTTGGGCATGCAAAAAGAGGGAAAGTAATATTTATTACAATTTTGCCTCTCAGCTCCAAAATGAAACTCCTACAGTCTACTTTATGATTTGAGGGCTGCTGCTCCACAAACTACATTTCTGGTTTTCTACAGGTCTCTCCCTCTTGAGTTGGTCAATAGGGAACTTAATCCCTCTTGTTTATCCCCTGTTGGCTGACTGTATATCACCATGTTTCTGTTGATTTTTTTCTACATGTTTACATATTTTTTTCCTGGTGTCAGAGTTCATTTTCATATCAACAATTGAGTACAATTTGCAGTTTTGCTAAAACTCAGACATCAGACTCAGCCTCCTCAGGGATTTCAGAATCATCCATCTGGAAATCTCTTTGTAGGCCTAGTCCCAGCTCCAAATGACCTTCGTGCAAACTCAGACAACACGGCCCTCCACCTAGTACCTCTTCTAAGATCTTAATCCTTGATAATTTCAACATAATTCCTTCATTTCCCTAGGCTTAAGAGTGTTAGCTGATTTCAATCCTTGCTACTTCTGTAATACGCTAATATTCTCCCTCTCTCTCCTTTTTTTTTCTTGATACATTCACAATTCTATCTGCTTAGTTAATGGTTATTAATATTAAATTATCTTTGTTAAAATAGCTGCTATGATCTTTGTTCTCTGCCTGAACTGTAATTGAAACAAATATGTGGTGTATTTTCAGATAATTTAGTAAATTAAAAACAAAACAAAACAAAAACAAAACAGAGATTAAGGTAAATCTAGAGACATACTTTACTTCATTGTTTGAAAAAGCACACATCAGATTATGAGCATAACTTGTCCAGGTGAGATGGAATGAAGAGATAATATTGAGGAAAATGTGGAGTGGGAAATAAAAAATAAAATAAAACGGAATGTATTAAAATATTTGTACCATAAAATTCAAATTAAGTAGTCAAATTATATAAAACAGTGAGCCTACCTTATGTTTTCTTCAATTTTCACTATATGTATGATGTTTTTAAGTATAGACTATTTATTTCAATATTTAAAAAGTGTACTTTACATTTTAGTTTTAAACATATTTAATTGGGCTGAGTAGACTTTATGAAATTTATTTTCTTTATTATTTTAAAAAATGTTCCCAGCCTTATTAAGCTATCATTGACAAATAAAAGTTTTATGTATTTATAGTGTACAACATAATGTTTTGAAATATGTATACTTTTTAAATTATTAAATCAAAGTAATTAACATATCCATCACCTTGCATTCTTACCATTTTGTTGTGATAAGAACATTTAAGATGTACTCTGTTAGCAATTTCCAAGTATACAACACATTATTATTAACTTTAGTCATCATGGTATACAATATGTCTCTAAAATTTATTCCTCCTGTATGACTGATCTGATACTTTATGGCTGATACTTTTTTTTTTTTTTGAGATGGAGTCTTGCTCTGTTGCCAGGCTGGAATGCAGTGGCGCGATCTCGGCTCACTGCAACCTCCGCCTCCCGGGTTCAAGCGATTTCCCTGCCTCAGCCTCCCAATTACCTGGGACTACAGGCATGCACCACCACACCTGGCTAATTTTTGTACTTTTAGTGGAGATGGGGTTTCACCATGTTGGCCAGGATAATCTTGATCTCATGATCCACCCACTTCAGCCTCCCAAAGTGCTGGGATTACAGGGGTGAGCCACCACGCCTGGCTGATACTTTGTACTTTTGACTGACATCTCTTCATCCCTCCCCAATTCCAGGTAACCACCATTCTACTCTGTATTTCATAGTTCAAGCTTTAGATTTCATACATTTGTGAGATCAGGAAATATCTGTCTGTTTTTGACTGGCTTATTTCAATTTGCATAATGTCATCAAGTTTCATACACATGAAAAGATTTTCATTTTTTTATATTCCATTATATATATATATGGAATATATACCTGTTTATATGTGTGTATATGTGTATGTATATATGTATGTATCATATTTGTATGTAGATGTATGTATGTGTGTATGCACATACACACACACACACACACACACACACAATTGATCCTTGGACAGCCTGGGTTTGATCTGCTTGAGTTGAGTCTAGTTGAATACTTCTAAGATTCTAATTGAATAATTTTAAGATTTCCATGCCTAGATTTTATATCTTTCCATAGATTTGGGAAATTTTTAGCCATCATTTCTTGTAATAAATTTTAGGTCCCTTCTCTCCTTCTTATCATTCTGAAATTTCACAGTGCAGATGTTAGCTTTCAGGATGCTGTATAGTAAATCCTGTAGGCTTCCTTCATTTCTTTTTAATCTTTCTATATTTTTCTCCTCTGACCACACATTTTCAAATATGTGTTTAAATTTACAGATTATTCTGCTTTATCAATTCTGCCATTGACACTCCCTGTCACATTTTTCATTTTATTCATTGTTTCAACTGCAGAATATCTGTTTTTTTTTTTTATTTCAATCTCAAACTTTTAACTTTGTGTACTGTTTCCTGGTCTCATCGAATTATCTCTCTGTGTTTCCCTGTAGTTTGCTGAGCTTCCTTAAAACGATTTTTTTGAAGTCTTTATTAAGCATTTGTAGATCTCCATTTTCTTGGTGTCTCCATTTTCTTGTATTATTTTGGTGGTGGCATGTTTTCTTTTATTTTTATGTCTTGTTGCCTTGTGTTGATGTCTGCATTTTTAATGGAGAAATCATATCTTCAAGTTTAAATTTTTTGTGTGTGAGAGACATGGTCTTGCTCTATTGCCAGGCTGGAATGCACTGGGATGATCTTGGCTCACTGCATCCTCTGCCTCCCAGTTTCAAGTGATTCTACTGCCTCAGACTACTGAGTAGTTGGGATTACAGGCATGCATCACCACACGCTAATTTTTGTATTTTTATGTCTGGAGTTGGTCCCTTCTGGTGGGTTTGGTGGTCTTGTTGACTTCAAGAATGGAGCCAAGGACCTTCACAGTGAGTATTACAGCTCTTAAAGATGACACAGACCCAAAGAGTGAGCAGCAGCAAGATTCATTGTAATGAGCAAAAGAACAGAGCTTCCACAGCGTGGAAGGGAACCTAAGCAGGTTGCCACGGCTGGCTGGGTTGGCCAGCTTTTATTCCCTTATTTGTCCCCACCCATGTCCTGTCAATTGGTCCATTTTACAGAGTGCTGATTGGTCCATTTTACAGAGTGCTGATTGGTCCATTTTACAGTGTGCTAACTGGTCCATTTTACAAACCTCTAGCTAGCTACAGAGAGCTGATTGGTGCGTTTTTACAGAGCACTGATTGATGCATTTTACAAATCTCTTGTAAGGCAGAAAAGTTCTCCAAGTCCCCGCTCGACCCAGAAAGTCCAGCTGGCTTCACCTCTCATTTTTAGTGGAGACAGGGTTTCACCATGTTGACAGGGCTAGTCTTGAACTCCTGACATCAAGCGATCCACCTGAGAGGTGAAGCTGGCTGGGCTTCTGGGTGGGGTGGGGACTTCGAGAACTTTTCTGTCTAGTTAAAGGATTGTGAACACACCAATCAGTGCTCTGTGTCTAGCTAAAGGTTTGTAAATGCACCAATCAGCACTCTGTAAAAACACACCAATCAACATTCTGTGTCTACCTAAAGGTTTTTAAACGTACCAATCAGTGCTCTCTGTCTAGCTAAAGGTTTGTAAATGCACCAATCAGCACTCTATAAAAACGCACCAATCAACATTCTGTGTCTAGCTAGAGGATTGTAAATGCACCAATGAGCACTCTGTAAAAACGGACCAATCAGCACTCTATAAAGTGGACCAATCAGCGCTCTGTAAAATGGACCAATCAGCAGGAGGTGGGCAGGGCCAAATAAGGTAATGAAAGATGGCCACCCTAGCTAGCAGTGGCATCTGCTTGGGTCCCCTTCCATGCTGTGGAAGCTTTGTTCTTTCGCTCTTCACAATAAATCTTGCTGCTGCTCACTCTTTGGGTCTGCACTACCTTTATGAGCTGTAACACTCACTGCAAAGATCTGAGGCTTCACTCCTGGAGTCAGTGAGACCACAAACCCACCTGGAGGAACAAACAACTCTGGACGTGCCACCTTTAAGAGCTGTAGCACTCACTGCAAAGGTCTGTGGCTTCACTCCTGAAGGCAAGCCAGACCACGAACTCACCAGAAGGAAGAAACTGCAGACACATCTGAACATCTGAAGAAACAAACTACAGCCACGCCATCTTTAAGAACCGTAACACTCACTGTGGGGGTCCGTGGCTTCATTCTTTAAGTCAGCGAGACAAAGAACCCACCAGAAGGAACCAATTCCAGACACACACCCTCCTCTGCCTCTTAATGTGCTGGGATAACTGGTATGAGCCACTGTGCCTGGCCCTTAGCTTCAAGACTTTTGAATCCGTTTTGGTGGAGAAAGACTTTCCTCCATGAGCAGGTATGAAGGCACTGGCTGGGTGGCAGTTCTGACTCTAGTGAAGGTGCATATGTGTAATCTCTGTATAGCTCTGTCAGCTGTAGTAGATATTCATGAAGACTGAAGGAAATCTCAGCAGCCAAGGCTGTGGGTATGCACAGGGGCAGTGAGGGCTGTTGGGTCTTCAGTAGTAATGGCTGCTGGGGTTCCCCTGATTTCTTTTCCTCCCACCAAGGAAGTTATGACCAAGGGAGTTCCTCTCAGCACTGGATCTGGCTTTAAAGCATACTCGCAGTGGTGGTGACACTAGTATTTTATGCATAGTGCTTGTGGAGTGACCATGGAACCAGGGTGTGAAGCATGGTAACGCACAAAGAGACTAAGACTCTGGGTTCTGGGGTAGCGGTGGCACCAGCACCTAGTGTACAAGTACCCCCACTCACGCATTAATAACCATGTACAATATGTGGGTGCCTGTCAAACATTTGGGAAACTGGAGTCTAAAGCATGGGTATGTGCCAACCTACAGTGGGCACCGGCATGTGCAGACGAATAATGAGCTCTGGAGTCTGGAGTATGTGCTAGCTTGATGTGGTGATGAAGTCGGTGTCTGGGGTTCTTTATAATATATTGTTGCTTTTGTATTTGACTTATAGATGAACTCTTGTATTAAAATTTTGATTTCCCCATTAACCTCAGTTTATTTTATTTGATGATTAATATATTAATAGCTTACTAAATTTATTGTATCCAATGTACTATCAATTTGGAGGGCTTTATGAACCTATCTTGTGTATTTGAATTTTCGATAGTATGTAGTTAGTTTTGATCTGGCTTGTATCGTTTCACAAGCTTCTTGAAAAATATACTTTTTTTGATTCCTTAGACTAATATATAAAACAGGCAACACACTAGTTTTTAGGTATTCACTGTAAGACTTTTGGAATCCTGGGAGTTCTTTATTGCTGTACAAAGCCTATTGAAAAATTATTATTGAATATTTTATTTAGATACTGAAATACATTGCTTCTTGCATACTTTCATGTGCATGAATACTGTATCTATTTTAGCTTCACTTATGTTCAAACACAAATGTATAAAACTGGTTTAATATTTACTATAAACATTGTAATGTAGATTTTTAATCTAAAAGTTTAAAATATTTTTCTGATTAATCTTCAGAAATATACAGATTATGCAGATAAGACAATTTTTGAAACAATCTGATTTTATTTCATGGATTGCTTTCAGGTTTGCTCTTCATATTTAAAATATGACATTATCCTTTCTATACTTTTATGTGTGTTTGTCTTTGTCGTTATTTTAAGACCAATGTAAATGCTCCAATTTTAGATTCAGATCATCTACTGCTCAAGGTACTCTTATTTTGAAAAATGTATTCTTTGATGTTTTAATTTCTGATATTTTCCACAGCAATTACTTTTTCTATTGTTACTTTCTTAATTTATTTTTTCCTCTTTTGGGGGGAAGCTCTTAACTTTCACTTCTGTCTCACTGTTATAATTTCCTGAGAGACTAATTGGCCATTAATGATAGCTATCACAATATTTTTTTCACAATTATGTAATTATGCATTTTATCTCCGTATAACCCTTACATATGTCAGCTTGTTATTTATGTTATCTTAGATAGCTTTCCATCAATGTCAAAATATGTTAAATATTGATGGAAATCAGGTTCAACGAATTTCTAAAACTTATTTTCCCCTTCAATAAATGGTGGTTGAATGAATTAACATGGAAATTATCTCATCCTTATTTTAACATTAAGAATATATCTATAAATATAATCAGTTTTCTTGTAATATTCAACATTGTAAAAATCTTTGCTTAACCAATAATGTATTATGTACTAAATGTTGAGTGAAGTTATTTCTGCATCTGTGTCGGCAGCAATAGAATTTTTAAGACAAGCATTTATGATGAGAACATGAAGTATTAAAAATGTCACTGTGGTGGGTCAGGCATGGTGGCTCGTGCCTATAATCCCAGCATTTTGGGAGGATCACTTGAGCCCAGGAGTTCAAGACCAGCCTGGCCAAAATGGTGAAACCTTGTCTCTATTAAAAATACAAAAAATTAGGTGGGTGTGGTGGCACACGACTGTACTCCCAGCTACTCCGGAGGCTGAGGCTGGAGAATCGCTAGAGCCCAGAAAGCAGAGGTTGAGTGAGCCAAGATCACACCACTTCACTCTAGCCTGGGTGACAGAGTGAGGCCCTGTCTCAAAAAAAGTAAATAAATACATAAAAATCCCACTGGGTCATTCATAGAGTAAGTAATACAAACTAGAAATAAAAATTTCTGCTAGGTAGATTTCATATTTTACTCAATAATTTACAATGGAGTGAAACTCAGATCCTTGCCACTACAACATATAAATCGGCTTTCATATGTTATTTGTACCAAAAGTAAACTTCAGCTACCTTATAGCCTATTGTTGGCACCTGAGCATTTTGCTCACCAGCGATTGAAAAAGATGAATAAAATGGCAGTCAATAACTTTCAACTCAATCGCATATCCAGGATTCATTTCATGAGGCCCAAAATGTGACAGCAGAAATTATCCAAGATTGTTTCTCGTTTTCTTTTGCTTATTAGTGTATGATTCTTTACTGAAGGGTTTCTGTTACCCAGCTACAATTCATTAAGATATTGTGACTTTAATATATACTCTCCTTATACAATGGAAATCTAAATATTAATTTACTATAATTTATATAAGTAGACAACAACGTTGAGACTGAAACTTGTATTTTCCATAACCGGAAGCCTTTAATATGAATGTAATTAAATTTATTAATCATTTCTTTTGTTGTCTTCACTTTGTGTGCTGTTAAAAATATCTCTCAGGTAATTTGTCAAGCATCTTTATAAATGTGTGTGTGTGTGTGTGTATGTATGAATAATTTGTCTTTCATATTTAAGCATTAAATTAAGACCAGTTTTTAGTATGTAGGATAAATAGTTGTGAATACAGTCATTTGTCTCAAATTATTTCTTGAATGGTACTTCAAGATCTGGAATGTTAACATTTTAATATGTTGTTTCTATATATGTATTGGAATGTCCCTGGGATCCCTATTGTTTATAATTATGCTTATGAAAATACATTCTGATAGATCTGTTTCTCATTACTTTTACTCTTTGCTACTATTATAAATATATTTTGTATAATTACATTTCAGAATTATCTGACACTAGTATATAAAAATGAAGTTTATCTTAGTATGTGGTCATATATCCAGTAACATGACTAATCCAGGAAAAAATGTGTCTATATTTTCTTATGTTTCATGTCAAAAAAGAAAGATAAACTGAAAATAATGGTTTTGTTGCTTCAAACTTATTAATCTTTCTACTCTTTCTGTCTTACTGTGCTAGGAAGACTTGTAGGACAATAATTAATAGAAGTGATAATCTAAACGTCCTAATTGATTTATGTTTTTAAAGGAAATGGTTTTAGCATTTGGACATTATATATGGAGTATCTATAAACTCTCAGCCAACAGCTATATTAATAATTGGGGATTGCTTAATCAAATATATATGTGTATATTTTTATCTTCCAGATTATATTTTTTGAACAAATTAAAATAGGACAGATATTTATAAATTAATGAGAGCTATTGCATACCATAGTAACTATAGTTAATCATAATGTACTATATACTTGAAAATTGATGTGAGATTTCAAGTGTTCTCACCAAAAAACAGTGATAAGCATGCGAGGTCATTGACATGTTAATTAGCATGATTTAGCCATGCTACCATATATACATATGTGAAAACATCATGTTATGTACTATCAATATATAAAGTTCTTATTTGTCCTTATTGTTCTTATTTATATATCAATATATAAAGTTCTTATTTGTCCATTAAAAATAAATAAAATAAAATAAAAATCGAAAATAAATGCCGTTTGGGAAAGATACATTTGCTTCTAAAGACAAACAATGCTGCTTTTGGCAACAATAAAAAGGGAGAAATATATTATAACAGACTTAGTAACTGTTAACCAAAGTCCAGATTCCACAATTCTAAGTATTTTAAGTCACTGTAAGCAGGCCCTTTAAAGATTCCTGTAAAGAGCAAGTTAGAGACACAAATAACAGTAAGCAATATTTATTCAATGTCAACGAAATAATTAATGCAAAAATTGTACTGTAAATTGTGGGGCATTTAAACTAGAATTTTAAAAATTAAAAATGGGAATATAAAATAATACTGTAAATTATCTTGAATTAAAGTTCCACTGTATGAGATAAACTTCTATAAAGAAATCTAATTTACCGAAGTTATCACTTATTATTCATGTTGCAATGGTTATTCTGATTGACTCACAAACAAGTACTTATGTAACCATTTTTATATTTTCACATTTGTTCAGCTACTTAGTCATTTTCAGTAACTGTTCTTTAAAAATCATTTTTAATGAAACATAGTAAGGTAAATGGTTGCATTGTAGAGATCCACACAAAACTCAAAAAAAGAGTAGTTTTTAAAAACCTATTTAAGGATGTATTAGTAGGTTCTTGAGGGTTGGGCTATAGTTTCCAATGACAACATAATACATATATTCAAGAAAAGATGTAGCACAAACATTTCAGATAGTCATGAAGATGGTGTATTCTGGAAATATATGTAGATGACTCAGAAAGTGACTCCAGTGATGACAAGGATGCCTTCAGTATGTTCTGAACACTAGTGCGCTTTTAGGGTCCCAAAGAGAGCTAATGTCCAAGATAGTGCATCTTTTAAAACAAGCACATTACTCATCTTCTCCATAGCTCTCCTTGATCACACCCAAGCAGAATTTCTGCTTTTCCTATGTTCCCATAACAGGTGGCACTCACCACTCACTATCCTGCATTAGGGCTACCTGGGTGCCACCATGTGTCAGCTTCTGGGAGTAAGCACTGGACCCACATTCTCTCCTTTCATCCACACAACAATCCTATGAGGCAGTTCTCAGAGAGGAAAACTGAGGCTCTTCCAGGAGCTACTTGACTAAGAGTGGATCAGTAGCTAATAACTACCAATAATATTTTTAAAAGGTAAATGACTTCAATTTTATTAAATTATCTACTACATCTACTTAGATGAATCTTTTTTGTTCTTTTTATTATGTCAATATAGTAAATTACATTGACAGAGTTTTAAGTGTAAAATCAGTCTTTCACTCCTTGAAACAACCAAACTTGATCAATATGTATATTTTTTCATACTTTAGTTGATTTAATTGCTTTTGTTTTATTTAACATATTGATATATCTGCTAAGTAAGAATGGCTGCAATTTGCATCTTTACATCTCCCTCGGTAGTTTTGCAATCAAAGATATACAATCATAATAAAATTGGAATCTATCATCTTAAAGAGTTTGTGTGAGAGTAAAATAATATTTCCTTAGAATGTTTAATAAAACCTCCTATAAAACTGTAGTTTATTTTTGCATATTTTTTATTGTCGCAGGTTATTACTGCATCATTTTATAATTATTATATGTTCATTTAGGATTCCTATTCCTTATGAATCATTCCTGTTAACTACAATTTTCTATGAAATTGTTCAGTTGTGAAATTTAACTCTCAATATGTCTATTGTTTTTAAAGTTGTTCATATTCTGCCCTATTTCTTTAAATTTCATGATACCATTTGTGGTTTTTTTCTGTTGTTTTTTTTAGTTGTTGTTCAAACTCAACAGATAATTTTCTATTCAAGTTTTCAAAGTACCAATTTTTACCTATGGTGACTCAAGTTACGTTCCATTTATTAATTCTGTCTTTGAACTCTTTAATTTTCTTTTCCTACTCCTTTTAGATTTGTTCTATTTATCTTTTTCTTATTTCCTATGTCTATGTTTAGCTCATTAATTTTCAGTCTTTCGGTTTGAATATATGCATTTGCTAAACATTCTATTCTAACTTCTGTTTTAATTCTACCTCATGTTTGTTTTGTGTAATTGTATCATTTATTTTCAACATTGTCTAATATGTATTACATTTTGTGACATTATTATGCAGTGTTTAAAATGCAAGTTTTTTTGTTACAGTGACTGATAGCAGGAGCTTAAGTTTCAACCCATAGCCTTATTTCCAGTGCTTTCTTTGTTTCTAGCCTCTAGGAATTTTTTCTTGTGTTCCTGTAAATGCAGTCATGCATTTAAAATGATACGTGTTATATTGTGCACAATATTACTTGGTGTTTTAAGGTGGAAGCTTTTAAGGTTTTGTAGTTCACAAAATTGCTAGAAATAATGGAATTATGGTATTCACTTTTACTCCATTCGTTTCTGTTTTGTACCATAATTCTAATGGAAAAGCTCCATAACTCCATGCCCAGTAGATACATTTCTGAATTCATCTTACTCACAATAGTGTTTTTCACTATTGAATATTCTCCCTTTCTTAAATTATTTTTCATCTTTTAGATTTTAGAGCAAAACATTATCTGGATTTTATTCCTTTCTCTTTGCTTGCTGCTAGCATGTTCTTTTTCACCAGTTTCTCTCACTAAACTCTAAACTTTTGCAACTCCACAGAGCTTTTTTCTAGATCTTTTTTTTCCCCACAAAGCTGTTTTCCTATTACAATTTATCCATTTTACAGGATTTAATAATCAACTCAAGTCTACAACATAAAACTCACTGAAAAATCAAACTGTGTCTCGAACTGACATCTGGCAATTTGTATTACTGTTTCCCATTGATACCTTAAATTCATCTTCTTCAAGACAGAATTGGTTATAAATTCTACCTATTACATTTTTTCTATCCCACTGAAATTTATCACGAAAAACCTAGGTAAGAAGTATAACTTTTCTGCTTTTAGCATTTAATGGATAAGCTTAACATAGACACACTCCCACTGAGACCATCTAGAAAAAAAAAATAGAAATGAAAATTAAAGTCTATGCGAATGCATCAAAGTGCTAGCAAGGTATCAAGAAATTGAAGTGTCTGTGAATCCATCTGGTCCTGGACTTCTTTTGGTTGATAGGCTATTAATTGTTGCCTCAATTTCAGAGCCTGTTATTGATCTACTCAAGGATTCAACTTCTTCCTGGTTTAGTCTTGGGAGGGCGTATGTGTCCAGGAATTTATCCATATCTTCTAGATTTTCCAGTTTATTTGCGTAGAGGTGTTTATAGTATTCTCTGATGGTAGTTTATATTTCTGTGGGATCGGTGATATCTCCTTTATCATTTTTATTACAGCTATTTGATTCATCTCTCCTTTCTTCTTTATTTGTCTTGCTAGTGGTCTATCAATTTTGTTGATCTTTTCAAAAAACCAGCTCCTGGATTCATTGATTTTTTGAAGGTTTTTTTGTGTCTCTATCTCCTTCAGTTCTGCTCTGATCTTAGTTATTTCTTGTCTTCTGCTAGCTTTTGAAAGTGTTTGCTCTTTCTTGTCTAGATATTTTAATTGTAATGTTAGGGTGTCAATTTTAGATCTTTCCTGCTTTCTCTTGTGGGCCTTTAGTGCTATAAATTTCCCTCTACACACTGAATTAAATGTGTCCCAGAGCTTCTGCTATGTTGGGTCTCTGTTCTGATTGGTTTCAAAGAGCATCTTAGAGGAGCCTGTACCATTCCTTCTGAAACTATTCCAATCAATAGAAAAAGAGGGAAACCTCCCTAACTCATTTTATGAGGCCAGCATCATCCTGATACCAAAGCCTGGCAAAGACACAACAAAAAAAGAGAATTTTAGACCAATATTCCTGATGAACATTGATGCAAAAATCCACAATAAAATACTGGCAAACTGAATCCAGCAGCACATCAAAAAGTTTATCCACCACGATCAAGTTGGTTTCATCCCTGGGATGCAAGGCTGGTTCAAAATAGGCAAATCAATAAATGTAATCCAGCATATAAACAGAACCAAAGACAAAAACCACATGATTATCTCAATAGATGCAGAAGAGGCCTTTGACAAAATTCAACAGCCATTCATGCTAAAAACTCTCAATAAACTAGGTATTGATGGGATGTATCTCAAAATAGTAAGAGCTATTTATGACAAACCCACATACAATATCATGCTGAATGGGCAAAAACTGGAAGCATTCCCTTTGAAAACTGGTACAAGAAGGGATGCCCTCTCTCACCATTCCTATTCAATATAGTGTTGGAAGTTCTGGCCAGGGCAATCAAGCAGGAGAAAGAAATAAAGGGTATTCAATTAGGAAAAGAGGAAGTCACATTGTCCCTCTTTGCAGATGACATGATTGTATATTTAGAAAACCCCATTGTCTCAGCCCAAAATCTCCTTAAGCTGATAAGCAACTTCAGCAGTGTCTCAAGATACAAAATCAATGTGCAAAAATCACAAGCTTACCTATACACCAATAACAGACAAACAGAGACAAATCATGAGTGAACTCCCATTCACAACTGCTTCAAAGAGAATAAAATACCTAGGAATCCAACTTACAAGGGATGTACTGTTACCAAAACAGAGATATGGACCAACAGAAGAGAGCCGTCAGAAATAATACCACACATCTAAAACCATCTGATCTCTGACAAACCTGACAAAAATAAGATATGGGGAAAGGATTCCCGATTTAATAAATGGTGCTGGGAAAACTGACTAGCCATATGTAGAAAGCTGAAACTGGATCCCTTCCTTACACCTTATACAAAAATTAATTCAAGATGGATTAAAGACTTACATGTTAGACCTAAAGCCATAAAAACCCTAGAAGAAAACCTAGGCATTACCATTCAGGACATAGGCATGGGCAAGGACTTCATGACTAAAACACCAAAAGCAATGGCAACAAAAGTCAAAATTGACAAATGGAATCTAATTAAACTAAAGAGCTTCTGCACAGAAAAAGAAACTACCATCAGAGTGAACAGTCAACCTACAGAATGGGAGAAAATTTTTACAATCTACCCGTCTGACAAAGGGCTAATTTCCAGAATCTAAAAAGAACTTAAACAAATTTGCAAGAGAAAATCAAACAAACCCATCAACAAGTGGGCAAAGGATATGAACAGACACTTCTCAAAAGAAGAGAATTATGCAGGCAAAAGACACATGAAAAATGCTTATCATCACTGGCCATCAGAGAAATGCACATCAAAACCACAATGAGATACCATCTCACACCAGTTAGAATGGCCATCATTAAAAAGTCAGGAAACAACAGGTGCTAGAGAGGATGTGGAGAAATAGGAACACTTTTACACTGTTGGTGGGACTGTAAACTAGTTCAATCATTGTGGAAGTCAGTGTGGCAATTCCTCAGGGATCTAGAACTAGAAATACCATTTGACCCAGCCATCCCATTACTGGGTGTATACCCAAAGGATTATAAATCATGCTGCTAGCACACCTATGTTTATTGTGGCACTGTTCACAGTAGCAAAGACTTAGAACCAACCCAAATGACCAACAATGATAGACTGCATTAATAAAATGTGGCACATATACACCATGGAATACTATGCAGCCATAAAAAAGGATGAGTTCATGTCCTTTGTAGGGATATGGATGAAGCTGGAAACCATCATTCTCAACAAACTATCGCAAGGACAGAAAACCAAACACCGCATGTTCTCACTCATAGGTGGGAATTGAACAATGAGAACACTTGGACACAGGGTGGGGAACATCACACACTGGGGCCTGTTTTGGGGTGGTGGGAGGGGGGAGGGTTAGCATTAGGAGATATACCTAATGTAAATGACAAGTTAATACGTGCAGCACACCATCATGGCACATGTATACATATGTAATAAGCCTGCACATTGTGCACATGTACCCTAGAACGGAAAGGATAATTAAAAAAAAGAGACGAAATTGAAGTGTCTAGAAACTGAAGATAAGCGAAGCAAAGTGTTTAGATCCACTATTTCCCTTAAGGCTTTGGCCTGTTCTAAAGTTAGGGCCAAAAACATAAAAGGCTGAGGAGCTGAACAGAGCTTCAACCAGTTGCAAGAGAATGGGTAGATAAAACCACAGTTCAGAGATCAGCAAAAAGAAGGGTTACTGGTTAAAAATTCAAGTTTTTAGTTGGAACTCATAGGCTAAAATACAGGCATAGAAGAAACTATAAAAGGAACAGTCTTTATGAAAACTCAGATCTACTTTTATGTAAGCCAAATTTCTGTGATTAATAAAATCAATAAATTAATGACAACCTGAAAAATATAAAAAGATAATTGGAACACATACAGTGTTTTCAAATGGAAATTTTAAATCCCCAAATGACAACAACTGAAGGAAGAATTCAATAGATGTATTTGACAACTGTTTAGACACAGGTGAATAAAAAATGTCACTGGAGTCAGGCACCGTGAATCACGCCTGCAATCCCAGCACTTCGCGAGGCTGAGGATGATGGATCATCTGAGGTCAGGAGTTCGAGACCAGCCTGGCCAACAGGATGAAACCCCATCTCTACTAAAAATACAAAAATTAGCCAGGCGTGGTGGCGGGCACCTGTAATCCTAGCTACTCTGGAGGCTGAGGCAAGAGAATCATTTGAATCTGGAAGGCAGAGGTTGCAATGGGCCGAGATTGCATCACTGCACTCCAGCCTGGAGACAGAGTGAGAGTCCCTCTGAAAACAAAACAAAGCAGAAACAAAGACCAACAAACAAAAAATGTCACTGGACAAATAGCACAGCAAAGATATCCAGATTTAAACACACAGAGAAAAAAGTGGTTGGGAAATTTAAAAATAACATAAAATATGTAGGAAACATGGTAAAAAGATCTAACATATTACAATTGAATCCAAAAATGAGAATACAGACAGAAGGAAAAGATAATAGAAGCAATATTTGCAAAAAGGCATAAAGCCACAGGTTTAAAAAATTCCATAAATCCAAATCACGATGAATGTAAATCAACGCATATTAGGGCAAATCAGAAACATTGGACATTAATGGGTAAATTTTAAGAGCAACCAGATGACGGTAGGATACACATATGTTATTAGAGTAAGCAAAAATAAGATTCACAGCTGGATCGGTTCTCCAGAAAAAAATTCAGAGCCACAAGACTATGGAATTGCATCTGTAGATATCAACATAAAATAACTGCTAATGTAGAATCTATTTGTGGCAAACATGCTCCCCTTCTGAAAATGAAGATTAAAAGCATAAATTTTGTGAAAAAATCCGAGATATTTTCACCAAAATAACTGTGCTGAACAGTGTAACAAATGGCAGTCTTGAGACAGAAAAAGGCACAGATATTCAGAAAACAATGAAGAGTAATGAAGAAATAAATGTATGGACAAATCTAGAAGGCTTCTATAAAGCAATAATAATGTCTTATGAATGTAAAGTATACAGAAAATAAAATTCCTGATAACAGCTCAATGCAGAGTTCTATGAATATAAATATAACTTGTATTTTCATCTGTTTTTATTTTCATGTTTCACAATTTTTATATATTTCAACTCTTTTATATAGTTAATAAATTTTAGTCTTTTTTCTGTTAGTTATTAAGAGAACAATATTTCATCTCCTATTTTGTGAATTTGCTTCTTTTTCCTTTTGTTCTGTCACTTTGCTTAATGTGTTTTCAGGTTATATATTTAGATTTATAGAAATATAGTATCTTTCCTGTTAATTAGCAATAACATTTGTGAGATATTCTTTTACCCCCAGTAATGACTTTTATCTGTAAGTGTATTTTATTTGCTATTAGTATTGCAAAACAATATTTTGTGAATATAACACTTGCATAAACATGGTAAAGATATTAAAGAAAGAAGTTTATTGGTCAAATTTATTCATTAATATAGACATAAAATTCTATATGATGTTAACTAAATGAATTCTGCAATATATAAAAATGTTAACATATGACTAAATTTGATGTATTCCAGGGAATAAAGTTTGGTTTATTATATAAAAAGTAAATAATGTTATTCATCCCATTAATAGAATTTTGATAATCATTTCACATGATGAAGCAGCAATTTGTTACAATCAATAACTATTTATATAAGAATGCTTAACAAACTAGTAATAGATAGGGGTTTCATCATGTAACTAAGTAAATCTATATAAATTCCACCTAACACTTAATAGCCATCATGAATGTTTTATAAATTTATATATAGTTTGAGTAAGTAATCTAATTGTCAGTTTTCAGTGTGGGAATTCCTAATATATGGCTCAAACTGAGTTTTATTCTATTCATTCTCTCACTTGATTTAGCCATATTAACTCAAGTGCAAACTTTAGAATAGTGCAAAAGATTCAAGGATTCTACGTTAGTCAACACTTTGCCACTAACCAAATATGTACCTGGTGAAAATAAAAATTACCATCTATAAATTCAGGTTTAGTAACTTTAAAATGAAAAATAATATTTAGTCTTAAGTTCCTAGGTTGCTATAAAATGACATAATAAAATATGTGTATTTATTTCCTAGAAAGATTAAGGTAATATAAAATCATAATGCAAGATTTTAATGTAATAAAGTTTTAGTAAATTAGAGTCTGTAAAATATAAGACCTTCTATAACTAAATTGTTCTCCGTGATTTTACTTCATCAATTTAATTAATGTATTTTATTATGTACATCATCATAGGCCTAAGATAATGATTTCTGAAGGAGATATAAAATCTGTTGTCATAAAGCTTTAATTCCACTAAAAAAGATAGACATTAATCAAATAATATATTTAATTTATAATGATGCTTGTCTTTAAAAGCATAAACTCATAATGAATACTTTGATTTTATGAACATATTAAAAACTAATAAATCTTCTTTGAAGCTATTCTGGATTTAACCTACATTAGGGTTCAAGATTTTTTAATCTTGTCCATATGCGTAGATGTTACATTTTGATCATGAGTGAAGACACCAAAATCCCTCTGAGGTTATTAATCATTGAAATGTCTACATTTTCCAATGTATTTTTAGTTTTCATGACAAAAAATAAAATAACAAATGTCCAATAGATAATATGTGTCAAATAGTGCAAATGTATTTAGTTAACTATATATAACAGCTATATTCTACAGAAATTTTGGTTGAGATTTTGTTTTGTCATGAAATATTTATATCTAAAAAACCATAAAATATCAAAATTTTAGACAATCTTGTTGATTTAGCCTAATTTATAATAAGAATTAAACATTGAAATATAAAACGTGCATAGACAGGATAAGCTTCATTAATTATATAATGTCTTCTCTTCCTCTTACTTCACTAATGTTACAACCAGAAACTTGATTTAAAGAGTGAAATAATAAACAATTAGGCCAGGGCATTTTGTATAATACATCTTACAGGACTCTTTACCTTAGGACATTATGAAAGCAATAAAGTTTTGTTGAAAACAACTCAATCTACAGTGTACACATGTTGAACAATCTAATAACAATCAGAGGTATGATGACAAACTTAATTCTTAGAAAGTAAGGAACAGGTAATTATACTTAATTTTGTAACTATAGCAATAATTCTATCTTTCCCTAGATTTCTTTTTTTTTTTTTTTTTTTGAGACGGAGTCTTGCTCTTTCGCCCAGGCTGGAGTGCAGTGGCGCAATCTCGGCTCACTGCAAGCTCCGCGTCCCGGGTTCACGCCATTCTCCTGCCTCAGCCTCTCCGAGTAGCTGGGACTACAGGCGCCCGCCACCACGCCCGGCTAATTTTTTGTATTTTTTAGTAGAGACGGGGTTTCACCGTGGTCTCGATCTCCTGACCTTGTGATCCGCCCGCCTCGGCCTCCCAAAGTGCTGGGATTACAAGCGTGAGCCACCGCGCCCGGCCCCCTAGATTTCTTAAGTGCTTGAAATCCAATGTGCTCTGGTTTTGGAGTTCTTAATGTCCAAATGTTAGGTTTAATATTTTTTCTTGGGTGTGAACTTAAAATATCATCTTGGTGTGCTGAGTCTTCAGTTCAAAAGAGGCTTTGTTCCCATTAAGTGTGTGTAATGCATGAAGGTAGCACAAAGCCTCTGAGTTTAATCATTTATAATTAAATAAAGTGTTAGTTTCTGAGTTTATTTGATTAAAAATGTGAAAGCTGTTAGAAACCCTAAACATGTATTGGTCCTGCATTTTTACCATAATATTAGAGTATATTTTCAATGGAATAAGCACCATGAAACTGAATCTTATATAAAAGAAGAGATATTTTAAGTCCTTTTCCATGGGGAGAGATATATCTCCTTTGAGGCATAACACAAAAATTAATTTCTCGTAACAGGATATCTTAATCACTCTTATTTAATTTATTAACCAGAACCTCCTGTTCAAATAGTAGTATTAGGGCTGAAGAAAGCCTGGTAAGATGCATGATTAATGGCAACGTCCTTCCCTTGGGTTATGTGAAAATAGAGCAGGCTTAATTGGTTCCTGTAAAGTTATAACTAAATATAAAAAATATGCAAATAATTACCCATTTTAAAATTTATTTTGATATTCTGAAATATTTAAATCTTATAGTTTCCTTAAAATTATTAGTAGAAATAAGTGCAAAAGGGATAGTTGTATATATGTATAACTATAATGAAATATGGACTATAGTGTTTCCAAACTAATATTCTGTATACTTAGACTGTACTGTAAAGACAGAAACACAGATTTTTATTTTTAGAGTCTTGTTTCAAATAAACTTGATAACCAATGACTAGTCTATTTCCTTTGAAATTCAGAATTTTTTTTTATATATTGAAGGATGAGATGTTTTTTAATAAAATGTGTTTAAGCCTGAGCAATACAGAGAGGCCTTGTCCCTACAAAGAATTAAAAAATTAGCCAGCCAGGCACGGTGGCTCACTCCTGTATTCCCAGCACTTTGGGAGGCCAAGGCGGGCGGATTGCCTGAGGTCAGGAGTTTGAGACCAGTCTGGCCAACATGGTGAAACCCCGTCTCTACTAAAAATACAAAACAATTAGCCAAGCATGGTGGTGTGCGCCTGTAATCCCAGCTACTCACGAGGCTGAGGCAGAGGAATTGCTTGAACCAGGGCGATCGAGGTTGCAGTGAGCCAAGATTGCTCCCCTGCACTCCAGCCTGGGCAACAGAGCGAGACTCCATCTCAAAAAAATAAACAAAAATAAAAAATAAAAATAAATTAGCCAAGTGTGGCAGCACACACCTGTAATCCCAGCTACTTGGGAGGCTGAGGTGGGAGGATATCCTGAAGTGGGAGGTGGAGGTTGCAGTGCGCCAAGATACCATGCCACTGCACTCCAGTTTGGGCATCAGAGAGACCCTGAGAAAGAAAGAAAAGAATAAAAAGGAGAAAGAAAAAGAAAGAGAGACAAAAAAAGAGAAAGACAGAAAGAAATAGAGGAAAGAAGGAAAGGAGGAAAGAAGGAAAGAAAGGAAAAGAAAGAAAAGAGAAAGAGAGAAATAAGGAAAGAAAGAAAGAGAAATAAGGAAAGAAAGAACGAATGAATGAAAGAAAGAAAGAAAGAGAAAGAAAAAGAAAGAAAGAAAGAGAAAGAAAAAGAAAGAGAAAGAAAAAGAGAAGAGAAAGAGAAAGAGGGGGAGAGAGAGAAGGATGGAAGGAAGGAAGGAAGGAAGGAAGGAGAGAGAAGGGGGAGGAGAAGAATAAATAAATAAATAAAGAGTGTTTAAATTGGTTTAACACAAGATTTCCTAAAGCCATTTTAGAGGGGGCTTCTAAGGATCTGAGAGCAGAAAAATAGCACTATTCAGTGTGTTTGAGTTTTGGTTTCTTCTCCAGCATTTATTCTCTTCTCCTTTAGTATAAGGGAGAATGAGTCCCTAACGGTAAAGTCACTTTTACTAGCTTTGGACTGCCTGCCTCTGGACTTCTGTATGAGAGAAAGATACACTTTGTGTGTTAGATGTGGGGATTTTTGTGTTACAGACAGCTGAAACTTGCCCTAATACAGCAGGTGTCCTGAAATCTGCAGCTAAAGGAAGCCTACCAATCTAGGGATTTTTGCTAAAAGTATTTCTCGAGTTTAATGCACTTCTCCATGTGGACTACACATTAGAAGCACCTGGAGATTTTTTTTTTTTAATATTCTGTTATCTAGGTGCCATTGAAGAACAATCATTATCTCTGGGGAGGGAAACTGGCATAAGTATTTTTTAAAAGCCCTAGGTGATTCTAATACCACACTAAGGGTTGAAAACCATTACTCCAGTGTTTCGTTTTCAATGGAGCTGAAGAACTCTCCATAAATCTGCTTTTCTCTGTTTCCATTATTGTTAATCTTATTATAAATTTAATATTTCTCTGTATTCTCCAAAGAAATAAAATCTGAATGACATAGAAAATTAAACCTATCCCTGTTTTACAGATAATTGTAGTGCTGTTTTTTATTTAATTTTTAAATTTTGTTGTTTGTGTTGTCACACTAGGTTTTTATACTTAGTTTCACATGTTATCATGCAAATGTATGAGCAAAAAGAGATTATCTCATGAAGATACAGAAGTAGATACCAGAGGATGAAAAGGGTGTGCGGATGGGAATAGAGGGATAAAGAGAGGTTGGTTAATAGGTAAAAACAAACAGTTAAATAGAAGGAGTCAGTTCTAATGTTCAATAGCAGAGTAAGGTGACTGTAGTTAATGGCAATGTGGTTTACATTTCAAAATAGCTGGACTAGAGGACTTGAAATGATCCTAACACAAAGAAATGATAAATATTAGAGGTGATTAAAAATTGATAATAATCTTGCACACATTTCTTGGTGCATATATAGTTTTCTACGTTAAATATCCAAGAGTAAACATGTAGCATGGTTAATTTGGAGGGTACATCTAATAGATCAAGATGCCCCACCATGTTATTCTTCAAAAGTATCTTGGCCATTCTTGGCCCTTTCCACTTACATATAGATTATAATATCTGCCAATGTTCACACACACAAATGTGCACACATATATAAATACACTCACATACAGCAAATTGAGATTGAAATGTATTAAATCTATAGATTAATTTGGGAAAAATAAATATCTTTATGGCACTCTATATTTCAACTAGTGAATAGATTATATATTTTGATTTATTTTAGACTTATTCAACTTCTCTCAATAGTATATTATTTTCTCCTTAAAATCCATAAACATATTTTGGTACATTTATTCCTAAATTATTTACATTTTGATGCCTTTCTAAAATGCATTTTTAAGTAAGTTTATGTTTTCTAACAATTGATTGCTGGTAGAATGCTGATTTTTGCATTCTGATAGATGATTTTATACCACCAATCTTGCTAAGGTTCTCTTTAACTGTAATGGTGTGTCCATAGATATTTTCTTCTTTACTTTTTTCCGATTTTATCTTGTTTACTTCAATCAGAAAAGGTATTTAACACAGCACTAACACTTACTAATATTCAAATTGAGACAGCAAAGGCAAAATCAGAGTCTTCTGCAGCTAAGAGTAAGAACACTATGTTTATGTTTAAGTAACACATTAAAAAATGGCCTATTCCTTATTGATTGCCATGCTGTAGAGTTTTAAATTACTTATATTAATAAAAAGAGTTTCCTACAGAAAAATAGTATGCATTTAATAGTAGCAAAAGTGATTATACAGGGTGCAAATACTGATACTTGAGACCCTTTGTCCCTAGGGGAATTATACTAGCTCTTAATGAAAAATGCATAGGTTAGTGTGAGAATTCTAAAATTTAATTTTATAATAAATTACAATGGGCCGGGTGCAGTGGCTTACACCTGTAATCCTGGGTGGTGGATCACCTGAGGTCAGAAGTTCGAGATCAGCCTGGCCAACATGGCAAAACGCCATCTCTACTAAAAATACAAAAATTAGCTGGGCATGGTGGTGGGCACCTGTAATCCCAGCTGCTCGGGAGGCTGAGGCAGGAGAATCACCTGCACCCGAGAGTGGAGATCGTGGTGAGCCAAGATCGCATCACTGCCATCAAGCCTGCGTGACAGAATGAGACTCTGTCTCAACAACAACAAAAAAATTCTAATAAAAATAAATAAATAGAATGGTATTTTAACAAAGAGAATAATTCTATTAGAAGGTATTCAGGGAAGATATTGCAGACACATTTTCTAACTTGGTTGACTAAGTGGATGGTGTAGATATTTACATCACAGAAATATGGGAAGATGAGGCTTGAGGAGGCAGTTAAAATTGAATACTTTTATTTTTGAGATGTCTTTTAAATTGTTATTTTGAAAATCTCCTCCAAAATAGGTTTTCCTTTTCTCTATCAGTTTCAAAATTGTGTGTGTGTGTGTGTGTGTGTGTGCATGAGTGTGTGTATGCATATATATATGCACACACATGCATATTACAGGTTTGGTAGCATTTTTCTACATCAAAATAAGAAGGAAGAGCAAGGACAAATTTTATACCTTTCCTACTGCTCCATCAGGGCAACAGACTCCTTTGCATTGGTTTTACCTGATTATCCCTGGTGTGAGATGAGATAGGAGTCTCCTAGGTTATGTCAGCAGCACTCTTATGATTTCAGGACCAAATGAAGCAATCAAAGGAACCCAGTTAGCACAAAGAGGGGACATGTGCCAGATGTGAGGCTAATGTGAGAATGGCAGGGAGCAGGCTCTCAGGCTGGAATAAGCTTGTTAAGCAGGGCTCAAGTCTGTGAAAAACAACCTTCCAGAAGTTCTAAGGCAAAAGCTTTCTTTGTAAGCTTTAGCTCTTGTCAAGAGAAAGTATATGATCAAACTGCCCATATATCATGTAGCTACAGAAACTTGTTTTATTAGGTTGAGTTATTAATAACAAAATATAAAAGAGGATTTTGAAGGGTTTTTAACACTCCACTTGAATTTTGCCTTGGATTTTTAGCTATATAACATATATGCCTTTATTTTCTTCTCTCATTATTTTTAAAAAATCATTATTATATTAAATCTAGTGGAAAATTAGAAACTTTAATGGGAGTGGTTAAAACATATGGTAATACTTTCATGTTTGTAATTTATTATATTTAAATTAAAAACGCAAAATTACATGACTAACTTCTTTCAGTTTTATTAGTTCATTTATAAAATATATTTTCTTTTATATTTTGATTATAAGTTAAAATGTATTTCATTAGTTATTCCTGACTTTTTTATAGTCTCCACAAAATGCGTTACGTATAAAGCTTAATAATCAAATATTTTAAAATTTTCTGTTCTATTCTTCCATTTCTATTTAGAGAATAAATAAATAAATAATCAAATATTTAATTACTTTCTCCTATGTTTCAGGATTTATGATCTCATATAAGTAAGGATCAGCCGAAATTGATACTAACAGCTTAGGAGAATTTTCAAACTTAGGACATCTACTGCCTTCAAAGTGAAAATCAGGTACACTGTTTATTTCCTTGGGTGCTTTTTTCTTTTTACTTACAATGTAATTAATTGAACTTACTTCAGTTCAATAGTTATTTATTGTCAAGCCTATTGCTATTAAACATACAGTGATGAATAAAATCAACTTCTTGCCCATTCTTTTGATGCATATAAAATAGTAAGTTTGCAGTAAAACTATGCTAAAAAAGCAGTTACATGGTCCAATCTAAAAATAAATGAGACGGCTTTTATAGAAAATATGCTACATTTTAAATCATTTTTATAAAACACATTGGGAAATTTCTCATGAATCTAAAAAGAATTCATAAAATGCAGGCAACTGCTGTTTTCATAAAACTCCAAAAAAAGGGCAAAAGTATAAGTGTTTCTTGGTTTGAAGAAATTATGCATACTTTTACTAGGGGTAGGTGTACTTCTGTCTTGAGTATGACTCAAAATTGGATTCAATATGTTTTTCTTTTCTGTAATGGTTTTGACATAGGTTCAAGATGTTAAACACACTGCTTTAATTATTTTTGTACAGGAATTATTCAACTGACTATATAACATAAGGAAAATGCTATTTCATTTGATGTCTAAAATCATTAATTTTATTAAAATATATCTATATAGTGCATACACTCACACACCCCCACACACACTAACCCAGTGAATGATTTTGTAAAATGTTTTTATTTGCCTAAATTTAACCCAATTGTCTATCTTAGGCCTAATATATTTATTCTGAGTCTTCCTCTGATAGATCTTTCTTGACAACTCTAGACAATATGGTTAGGAGAATGGCACAATATATCTGTTTCTTCAGGTACATTTATGTTTCATATTTTCAGGTATATTGTCTATGTTTATATCAGCATCTACAGATTTATGTATATCTCAAGAAAATTAGTATACACCGATAGTTTAGAGCAGGTTTATGGAGCCAGACAGCCACTGCCTAAATAACAATTCAAACACAAATTAGCTGTTTTCATCTGTGAAGATAAAACAATTTCTTTGCAATTCAGTTTTCTTAAAGATAATAAAAGCACCTATTCCATATATTTGTTATGAAAATTAAATGTGAGAAACTATATATTTATGTATATATGTATATGTATATATTTTACAAAGGTGCCTAACAAAAGTGATGACTTACAGAAGCATTATCTACCACTATTAAGGTATTTGAAGCTGTCCAAATGTATTATATCCAAGTGTATTATACAAATCATTCATTCTAATGTCCTTTAAATGTAATGCTATCAGGTGTAGAGCATGATAGGTGACCATGACATATTTTCACTTCTCTGAATGGGGTTATTGTGAGACCACTGATAATTCTTTGAGGAGGTAATATTGAATCTTCTTCATTTGACGGCCTCATGCACAAGGGTCCATTTGCAATGTGCGTTACATAACTAAAACATATTGAGGCAAATACAAATGCAAAATAAGCTTTTTAAAATAAATTTATTTATTTGTTTTTTGAGACAGAGTTTTGCTCTTGTTGCCCAGGCTGGAGTGCAATGGCGTGATCTCTGCTCACTGCAACCTCCACCTCCCAGGTTCAAGAGATTCTCCTGCCTCAGCCTCCTGAGTAGCTAGGATTACAGGTATGCACCACCACGCCTGGCTAATTTTTGTAATTTTAGTAGAGACGGGGTTTCTCCATGTTGGTCAGGCTGGTCTTGAACTCCCGACCTCAGGTGACCTGCCCGCCTCGGCCTCTCAAAGTGCTGGGATTACAGGTGTGAGCCACTGTGCCCAGCCATCACAAAATATACTTTTATGACTATGACCAAACTTTTCCTTGAGAAATTACTCTTTTTTCCTACCACTACTTTCAAAAAAAATCATAGTAATTTTCCAAGAGCATTTTTACATGCTTTTGGATTAGAAAGCATTCTCATTTAATACAAATAATTAATGCTCTTCTTAGATAAAGCCTACCTATGAAAAATGAAAAGAATTGAGAAGAGCGTTGAATGATGAGGATTAATAATGAAGCATTAACAAGTCTTTAATGCTTGCCTACTCAGAATACGCATGCGTATTAATCAAAAACAAAAGAGTTTGCAACATGAAAGCACCCGGTTCTCTGCCAGGATTTAATTTGGCAGTTGTGAATACATAGCATTGCTCTTCTCCCTCCCGCTTGTTTCCTCTAAACCTCATTTACAAACTTCTGCTTGTAACTTTTGTATTAATTCCTCCGGTTTTTGACGAAACATTTTGCAATACCTGGCTTACGAGGATCTTTCCCGTCACTATATTAAATTGTCCTGGGCCAGGTTCGTTGGCTCTCGCCTGTAATCTCAACACTTTGGGAAACCAAGGTGGGCGGATCACTTGTCAGGAGTTCGAGACAGGCTGGCCAACGTGGCAGAACCCCATCTCTACTAAAAATACAAAAAATTAGCCAGGGGTAGTGGCGCGCGGCTGTAATCCCAGCTACTCAGAAGGCTGAGGTATGAGTGTTGCTTGAACCCGGGAGGCGGAGGTTGGAGTGAGCCGAGATCCTGCCACTGCACTCCAGCCTGGGCAACAGAGAGAGGTTCTGTCTCAAAATAAATAAATAAACAAATAAATAAATAAATATTAAAAAATTAAAAATAAATTGTCCTGGCTTAGCTTTGTTACCCAATTCCAGTGCCCCAGCCATCCTAAGTACAGTACATTCTCATTTCACTCTTTGGCTTACCACTTGGATGAATGACTACTGTGTGTTTCTCTCTCTTTCTCTCTCTCTCTCTCTCTACCTCTCTCCCCCCCCCACCCCCGTATCCCTCTCTCCCTCTCTGTATCTCTCTCTCCCCACTAACCCCCAACCCCGCTCCACCTACAGCCCCTCCACTCCCTCCTGCCCTTTGAGGGGCAATCCATTGCGACCTTCTTACTGTTTTCTTCACTCTTGGCGCCTACCCAGACTCCTTGTCTACTTGGTTCCTCTCTGTTGCACTCCAGTAGCTAAATCACTTATTTGTACGGGAACGGACTGCAACCAGTTAGCACTGAAACCTTGATCAGGCCCAGTGGTTAAGCAGAAAATAAACTGAGAATGTGTAAACATACACAGAATGAAATTTCGTTTACGGCAATAAGGTACACCCTGGAGGGCTGACATAGCCCACCCCAATTTAAATCACTATAAAAGTCAGTGGGTTGGTGACCCTGGGCTCTTCTGACCTACAGTATTTCTCACTTTATGTGGCTGCTAAAATCACAGATACTGAGGGGTTTAATGATGTAAAGGAGGACACAATATAGATGAATTTGCTCCAACCTCATCTGTTGCTGATCTCATACATGTCTTTTTCACTGCTTTCTTGTTAGCTTGTAGTAAAATTAAGTCTAAATAAACTCACCTGAATGTGAGTAATCATTCTAACAATTCTTCAAATTTGGACTCACCTTAGGGGTATGGTTTAAGTCATGTCCTTCTCACCATGAGGTGGTTATGTAGTTCAGCCTTGTTCTCAAAGGCATTTACGAGAAATTTGTTAGAGAAAGGTGATAAGATTTATATTCATAATGTAATAAGATGACATTTTTATATGTAACTGCCATGTTCCTTAGTCTATTAAGTTTAGATAACTAAATATTTTTTCACAACAGCTTAAAGGGAGGATCATTTTTAATAAGAAATACTTCTCAGAGAAGTTGTAATTTGTCCGAGAATGTTTTTCTGATAAAAAACAATACCAGACCACCACTCTAGTGATTGTTTTGAAATCACCCTGCTTAATACCTATCTCACACATAATAAGCAAAGAATTGATGTCACGTTTGTCAGTCTTGTCAAAGGGAGTAATCTTTAGTGGTCCTTAGCTTAGTGGGCTTTCTCCTAGCAGGTGAAGTTTAATTCTCAAATTCAATATCTGTGTCTGCGTTATTTTGTACATCCTGGCATGAGGTCAAGCATGTTTGACACTGAATATATATTCATTGAATGAGAAAATAAATAGATGACCCGGTGATAGGCAATATATTAGATTCAAATAGCACTGAGAATACGATTTTTATAGAAGGTCAAAGAAGATGCCATACAGCTAAGATGAAGAAAAATCCGAAAGTACATAACTGGCTACAATAGACAGGCTCTCTCCTTTTCAGTAAATATTTCTCTAAATTTTGAGAAATGCCTTAGAAACTACTTGGGAGCAAATATTTTTTATTTCTAAACACATCTCTATAATAATATTAGTAAGAATGTATACCACAATATCTGTAATATATAGGCCAGTCTGATATTGTTCTTCTTGACATCACTTCTAATATTTTCATTTATTTTACTCATTGATTAAGTTTTACATGTCCTGCCTTGTAAATGTAAAATATTGAAAAGAATTAAAAACCATAATGTAAAGCACTTTTTTTAAATCTGTAAGAAGCTGTTCTAAGTAAGTCATAAAATTTTCTAATGCTCCACCCAAAACACTGGCAAATATTTAAAATCAATGTTCAGTAGATAAATTTTGCATCCCAAAAGATATAATACAGTCCAAATATAATACAATTTGAACATGTAAAACACAACATGATATTAATACAGTAATTGCATATACTCTCTACAAAATATGAAAATATTGTGATAAGATTAATTATCTGGGCCACTGACTTAACTTCTCTGGTTTGTATAAATAAAAATCAGAAAGCTAAAATCAATCTGTCCTGTCAGCCTTTATGTCATTTAAATATCACACGCTAAATACTTACTAAAGCTTATGCAAGTATCTTGAGTTTACTTTTAAATAACCATGGAAGATTAATATAACTATAAGATCTATTTTTAAGAATATATATTTCACTTATTAAATTGGACATTTTAATGTAAACTCTGAAAAACAGAATGAAATAAACTAATATTTGGGGGATGATGTGTATTTTAGATATGAATAATTACATTTTCATATTAAAAAGATTTATACTCATTCTTTCTAGTTATTTTTCCCATTTTTTGAACTTACTGCTCCATGTCATTCTCCTCTCCTTTTTATCCTAGTACCATATTGAAACTGACATATTGAAACTGGCATACACACAGACCATTTTTGAAAACTGCTGTTTTTAATCTTGACATAATCAGGAAATAATTCCTCTGGTGCTTTACTTTCTCTACTATAGCACATCAGTTGGTTTAGCAAAATGCATCTGAGTGTCAATTGAAATGGAAGGGAAACAAAGAAATCCAAGCTATTATTATTCCTCTGTATTTGAGCTTATCTCTACCAGTACACGTTCTCATTTATGAGCTTTCTCTCTTTGACTCTCTTTTTTGGCAGGCTACTTCAATCGTATTCTTTTCTCTTTGTTGATGGAACTAATTTTTAAAAAACAGGTAAATTTGTAAGTTCATATTTAAAATACCTTATTAATTACTGGGAAATATTATCATTCATTCTAATTTATTTGTAATTGAAGGCTTCTATAGAATATATTTTTGTTATAAGTAATAAAATAATTTTCAAGAAATAAATGCAAATACACTCCTGAAAATAACAAATGACTCAACTTTCATTTCTTTCTATTATGTTCTGGTGAATAAACCCTCACTTATTCCCAAGTATTTTTTTAGAGAAATGTAGCGTTATAAATACATTTCCAAATATTTACTTAATAAATATCTATTTCAAATTATGTTAACACATACGAAGTAAATTGCACTGAGATATTAATAAGGTTTGGTTTCCTCTTTTATTTATTATTGTATTGTATATTAAAACTATCTAATATCTTTGTTGTTTATATCACAGCTAGAATAATGGAGCATTACAAATTCATCTAGTTCACAAATGATCATATGGCTCTAGTCAAGGAAACTCTTCACATTTTTATCTAATGTACAAACATGCCACATGCCACACACATGTGCATACACACACACACATATGTAAATTGATCAAATCTTTTCTTCTTAAGTCTCTATTCATACTGTTACATGGGCCATCCCAAGCAGAAAAAATTCATCCTCTGTTGTTAATGAAAGTTACAGATTATAATTATGATGACCACTCGATTCTTGGCTGACAATGTAATTTGGGATTTCAATAGCTAAGGTTTTAAATAGAAATGATATACTTACTAAGAGTAGAAATTTATTATTACCTTTGCCTGTAATAGAAAAGTACACATTTTATGTATACTCATTACATATTATATAACTATTAAACCTTGAATAGTTTCATGCAATAATGTTTACTTTTCTTTTAAATGTGCTTTGAAATTACATCTGCTATACATGCCTAAAATGACTTCTCTCTCTGTGCTATTTTGAAGTAGAACATATGTATTATTCTGAAATGAATTTATGAAAGAGGAGAACAATTTTTAAGTTGAAGGCACACCAAATCATTTTTCCAGAATATTCAAAATTACTCTATGCAATATTGAATAATCATCTTTACTTCAGGGTTAGAGATTTGGGTGTTCAGTGTTTTCACATTTACTTAAATATGATCTGTATTTACATAATATGTTTGGGTTAATAATCCTACTTATTCTGGTATGCCTTGATGTTAAGAAAGAGGAAGATGCTTAAAATCCATCACCAGACCTCTTCATTCACAGTGCAAATAAATGCAAGGTTTTTTTATATTTAAAAATATTTTTTCTACTTGTCATTTTCAAAATAATGTGACAATTCTATTTCTAGTAATATTTAAAATGAGATATTCTGTGAAATAAAAAAGTTTGTACTATCTAACATGTAGGAATGTTGTATATAATATGACAAGCAAATATAAGAATAACAAACAAAATATAAAATATAACAAAGAATTTATCTTTCTATATCTATATATGAATTGTTCTTACATATGAACAAAATACAAGAATTTCTCCTTCAATTTTTATATAGAATTGAAAGAGAAATTAAAATTTACCAAACTGTACAATAACTTACAAAACATTAAATTAAACCAAATCACAAAATGCAGGACAATTCTTAAACCAGTTTAAGCATTCTGAGCCATATTACTAGAATGACACAGGCAAACTGATCTAATAGTAATTTCTAACTGATTTACGGATTCTACTTACTGTTCAAGCAATCCTCTTAATTTGCAAACAGAGCCACGCTGCCAGGACTATTCATTGACTGACTCTACTTCACCAAATTCTTAATTGCTTCAATAAGCAAAAACTAACTCTGTTTGAATAGACGTATATTCCAGTAGCAATTGGTTGGTGAGCTTTCAAAGAAATGAAGATTCTATTAAATTTGCCTGAGCTCTTCACTGCTATAGGCTCAGTAATAAGGTTTGTGTCTGCAAGTCCCAGCCTATCCAAGGCCAGCCTATCCATCACAAGTATTATGCTGAACCAAAGCTTTGGATATTTCACTGAGGCCTTCAAGGTTCTGTTTATTTACATTGTCTTACGAATAAAGGCCCCGATGACCTGTTGGTTGTATAATCAGATTTATACTTGTTTACTTTACTGAATGTCTACAGAAATACTCCTTTGTCACTTACTATTCTACCTGCCTACCTGTTGGCTACATTGTTATATGTCTATTGAAATAAGTTCCTGTCAAAAGACAGAAAAAAAAGCCAATATGTTAGTTTTCTGAGTTCATCTCAAAGAATAGCAAGCTAAGATGTTCTTATCAGATTGGTATCATTTGCATAACTGCCTAAGGAATTATTTTTAAACTTTATAAAAACATTTTTGTGTCTTTATTGTATATGGAAAATTAGCTTTGTAAGCTAGCTTTTCTCCACATACCATACCTGCTAGGAGTATGCTAATTTATGAACCAAGACATTCTCCATTTTCTGGTGATACTTTACGTTTGGCTATTGGTCAATTCTTTGAGATTAATCATCTGATAAACTTGCACTGCCTTCTGACAAAATTCTGGCTTATGTACTGTCATTATTGAGTTTATTTTCCTAATGGCAAAAGTTCAAGAAAAATTATATATTACTGAGAATTCAAAGACAAAACTGCAGCTTATAAAACAGCAACATTATTTTAGCCATAAGAAGTAACTGGTACCAAACTTGTCCAACCTCCATAAACAACAAAAAATTGATCAAACAATTGTTTTCAAAAACTGGATAAGAGGTATCACTAGACTGTGATCTCAAGAGAAGGGAACACTTTGAGAGGCCGAGGTGGGCAGATCACCTGAGGTCAGGAGTTTGAGACAAGCCTCACCAACATGGAGAAACCCCACCTCTATTAAAAATACAAAAATTAGGCCGGCGTGGTGGTGCACTCCTGTAATCCCAGCTATTTGGAAGGCTGAGGCATGAGAATCGCTTGAACCCAGGAGGCGGAGATTGTGGTGAGCCGAGATCTCACCATTGCACTCCAGCCTGGGCAACAAGAGCGAAACTCTGTCTTAAAAAAAAAAAAAAAAAAAAAAAAAAAAAAAAAAAAAAAAAGAGAGAGAGAGAGAAGGGAAAACAGCAGAGACTGAGACTGAGACTGATATCATCACAGCTTTTTTCACGAAGACACATTACAAAACATGGTGCCTTCTACGAGAGGGCAAAAACAGGAAGATCCCATTGATCTCACCGAGTTAAAGACACACATACCAGAGTTCAGAGAGGTGAAGGAGGCTGGAATTTCGTGGCACAGTACCTGAAAAAAGGAAGATACACAGAAATCAAACTCATGAAATATGAATAAGGGTTCACTTCACCTTGGGATACATACTAAGCTGTAGATGAATAGGGTTAGAATCTATAGCCTGTTCAAAACAAAACAAAACAACAAAAGACTACCAGGAAAACTAAAACTACAGGGAAACTATGCAGAACGATACCCACAAAAAACTAGAGTAAGTCATCTATAGTAGTGATCTTTCTTTTTTCTTTTTTTTGAGACAGAATCTTGCTTTGTCACCCGGGCTGGAGTGCAATGGCGCGATCTCGGCTCACTACAACCTCTGCCTCCTGGGTTCAAGCGATTCTTCTGTCTCAGCCTCCCAAGTAGCTGGGACTGCTTTTGTAGTAGTCCGGCTCATTTTTGTAGTTTTAGCAGAGACAGGGTTTCACCATATTGGCCAGGCTGGTCTTGAACTGACCTCAGGTGATCCGCCCGCCTCGGCTCCCCAAAATGCTGGGATTACAGGTGTGAGCTACCGCGTCTGGCCTAACGTAGTGATTTTTCAAATACGAAGGCTTTTATAGTAATCCAGAAAAGTTGCAATTTAACAGTAGATCTAAACTAGCCCTAAAGCAAACTACTTCCAGCTCAGCCATAAAACACTTTGAAAGAATCAAGCTGTTCTGCATGTTAAATAACCACTTGGAATAAAATTTTTAGATTATAAAATTTATATATAAGTAGTATAATAGAGTATAAATTTATATATAAATTGTGTAATAATATATAACAGATTATGTATTATAAATAGTGTATTATAATATATTATAGAGTATAATATATATTATTCCAAGTAATCATTTATAATATATCTATATTTATATTTTATTTTAGTAAAGTAAATCACATTCTTCTGGAGTGCGATATATTTATATATATGCATATTTATAATATATCCGTATCTATATTTTATTATAGTAAATAAATCACACTTTTCTGGAACAAAAGTCGTGAATATGAGAAGCAGCAAGACTATACGGCCCATAATCAGGAGAAAGTTTATTTAAGAGAAGGAATAAAAGGAGGCAATTAAATGACAAAAATGTACAATCAACAGATAAGAACTTTAAGAGGGTTATTTTGAATGTATTCATGGTTAAGAATAAAAAAGTAAAAACATTAAAAACAAAGAATATTTAAAAAATAAATTGATCTGGAAATTATATTGTAGTTAAATATTCACTGTATAGGCAAAGGAGAAAATTAGACAATGAAGAAAAGAAAGTACTGCAATTGAAAGTAGAACATTAAAGGTATTCAAAAAAAAAAGAACATAGGGAATAAAAAATAAAATAATTGATAGAGCTTCAGTCACCTGTCAAAAAATTTCAAGTGGTCCAACGTATATGTAAGTGGAATAGAAGAGGAATAGCAGACAGAGCAGGGAAAATACTTAAATAAATAAATAATGCATATTTTTAATCTGATGAAAATTCTATATTTTCATATTCAAAGAGCTGAAAAAACCCAACAAGAATAAAGTACACCAAAATGTAAAATAATCAAATTTCTATAAAGCCAATAATAAAGAGAGAAATCTTCGTGGAAAAAGAAAAAAAGACATATTTATTACAGGGTGACAAAGACAAAGTTGTAATGCTTGTTTTATGTTTAAAAATGCCAACCAGAAGTAAATAAAATAACATCTAGAAAGTTCTGGGGGGAAAAAAACCTACATAGACCTATTACTATATTAACAGTGAAAATAATGTTCAAACAGAAGTTAAAACAAAAAAAGATATTTTGAGGCCTATCAAAGCTGAGCGAACTTGTGATTAATTGAGCGGTTCTACAGATATGTTAAGGAAGTATTTCTTGCTCCAAAAAGTTGAGTATACCAAATAGTAAATATGTGGGTAAATTTTAAAAAAATTGTCCTCATTTTTAATATTTTTAAATCAGCTCTGTCAAAGACAATTAAAATATTTATTTATAAAATATGTAGAGATTGTATGTGTGAAATCTTAAAATATTGGACAAATTTAACAAGTGTGAAAATTAAATGATGGAAGAAATGTAAGTATACTTTTGTAATGTTTTACTTAATATGTGAAATGAAATAATATGATTTGATATTAGTGATGAGTTAAATATGTATTTTTTGAGCCCTAGGGGAACTACTAAAAAATAAGGAAGTTATAGTTATAGCTAATTGCCCTATATAGATTAATTTAAAAATTAATCTAAAAGAACGCAGGAAAAAAAGAAAAGGTGAACAAAGACTACATGGCACCAAAAAATGAATAGCAAGACTTTATATTATTGAATAGAACACACCCTATTATTAATTAAAATGTAAATAAATTATATATGTTACATTTAAAGGAAAGAAAATGCAAGATCCATCTGTATATGATCAACAAGAAAATATATTAAATATGATAACATTGAGATTAAAAATAATGAAAAAAGTAAAGTCATGTAAACATGTATCATAAGGAAGCCGATTTCCAGACTAACTATAAAATCACAGTAGGCCGGGCATGATGTCTCATGCCTGTAATTCCAGCACTTTGGGAAGCCAAGGCCGGTGGATTACCTGAGGTCAGGAGTTCAAGACCAGCCTGGCCAACATGGTGAAACCCCGTCTCTACTAAAAATACAAAATTAGCTGGGCATCGTGGTGCGCAGCTGTAATCTCAGCTATGCTGGAGACTGAGGCAGCAGAATAGCTTGAACGTGGGAGACGGAGGTTGCAGTGAGCTGAAGTTGTGCCTTTGCACTCCAGCCTGGGCAACAAGAGCAAGATTCCATCTCAAAACAAAACAAAAAAAATCACGGTAATGAGGACAGTGTGTCATATTCAAGAAATCATCGCCTAGACGAGCATAATGAAAAACTTCCCCTCTGTTTTCTTCTAGGATTTTTATGATTATAGATCTTACGTTTAAGGTTTTAATTGATTTTAGTTGATTTTTATGTGTGGTGTAAGACAACGATCAATATGAATTGTTTTGTATGTAGATATCCAGTTTTCTCAGGACCAATTGGTGAAAAGACTATCCCTTCCTTAATGTGTATTCTTGACATCTTTTTTGAAGATCAGTTGACTTTATATGTGTGGGTTTAACTTGGGCATTCTTTATTCTTTTCCATTGGTCTATCCATCTGTCTTTATGCCAATACTATGCTGTTACAATTGCTATAGCTTTGATTTTTTTTTTTTTTAATTAGAAGGTGAGAAGCCTCCTGTTTTGTTCTTTGTTAAGATTGCTTGGCAGTTCAGGGTCCTTTGTTATTCTACATTAATTTTTTTTTAATTTTATTATTATTATACTTTAAGTTTTAGGGTACATGTGCACAATGTGCAGGTTTGTTACACATGTATACATGTGCCATGTTGGTGTACTGCACCCATTAACTCGTCATTTAGCATTAGGTATATCTCCTAATGCTATCCCTACCCCCTCCCCCCACCCTACAACAGTCCCTGGAGTGATCTATACTAATTTTCTATTTCTGTAAAAATGCCATTGGGATTTGGGTAAATACTACATTGAATCTGTATATTGATATGAAAAGAATGGACATTTTAATAATATTCAATCTTATAATCCATTACTCAGAATGTCTTTTCATTTATATTTCTTCCATCATTGTTTTGGGATTTTCATTGTGCAAAACTTTCACCTCCATCATTAAGTTTATTGCTAAGCAAAGAAGAAAATTCTATAGCAAATGGGATTCTACAGTAAATGGGATTGTTTTCCCAATTTTTTGTATTATTAATCTACAGAAATTCAAATGATTTTTGTGTGTTGATTTTGGGCTTGGCCAATTTGCTGAATTAATTAATTAATTAATTAATTTATTTATTTATTTATTTAAGACAGAGTTTTGCTCTTATTGCCCAGGCTAGAGTGCAATGGCATGATCTCGGCTCACAGCAACCTCTGCCTCCTGGGTTCAAGCACTTCTCCTGCCTCAGCCTCCTGAGTAGCTAGGATTACAAGCATGCACCACCATGCCCAGCTAATTTTGTATTTTTAGTAGAGACGGGGTTTCTCCGTTGTGGTCAGGCTGGTCTCAAACTCCCAACCTCAGGTGATCCACCCACCTCGGCCTCCCAAAGTGCTGGGGTTACAGGTGTAAGTCACCATGCCCAGCTTGAATTTATTTAATGGTTTTAATAGTTTTTTTGTTGACTCCTTTTGGTTTTCTACATATAAGATCATGCCATCTACAAACAGAGATAATTTTACTTGTTTTCTAATTTGTATGTCTTATTTTCTTTTTCTTGTCTAATTGCTCTGGCTAAAAATCCAATATTATGTTGAATAATGGTGGCAAAAGTGAGCATCTTTGCCTTTTCCCTGATCTTAGAGAAAAAAACTTTCAATTTTCCTATTGAATATAATATTAAGTTTACAGGTCAGTAATGATAAGTATATTCACACTGTTGTGAAACAGATTATTTAACTACAAATATAACTATTGTATTTTTCAACATTCCCATTTCACAGGTGTTTTTCCAAAAGAATTGAAATCAAGATTTTAAAAAGATATCTGTACTCCTATATTTCTTGCATCATTATTCATACTAGCCAGGATATGGAAATAACTTAAATCCATCAGCAGATCCATGGATAAAGAAAATGCATTTGTATATATATACATGTATGTGTATATATATATATGTATGTGTATGTGTATAAATATGTATGTATATGTATACATATTATATATGTAAAATGAAATATTATTTAGCCTTTAAAAAGAGGAAATTCTGCCATCTGTGAAAACATGCATGAACTGGTGGACGTTATGCTAAATAAACCAATCACAGAAGGACAAAGATTGCAGGATTCCACCTGTATGTGGTATTCCACCTAAAATAGCTAAACTCATGACACCAAAGAGTAGAACGGTATTTGCCAAAAGCTGAGGAGAGGAGAAAGAGGGAGTTGTTGTTCAACGCATATAAAGTTTCAGTTATACAAGGTGAATAATTTATAGAGATCTGCTGTAAAACATTTTGACTATAGTTAACAACACTAAATTGTGCACTTAAAAAGTTAAGAGACTGTAACTGTTACATGTTTTTACCACAATAATGATTTTTAAAGGTTATTGTGGTGTTGATGTAAAGACAGACATTTGCATAAATAGAACAAAAATAATTAAAGGTAATTCAGCAGGGAAAGAATAGCCTTTAAAAAAAACTTCTGGTGCAACAATTGGATATCCATATGTATAAATAGGAACTTTGTCCATTCCTTAAACTATGTATATAACTTAACTTGAAAGACATAAGAGATTTAAGTATAAAAGATAAAACATTACATCCTCTAGAAAAAAAAAAGTAGAAGAAAATGTTATGGTTTTATGAAATAGTGAATTTTTACATAGTCCACAAAAAAGACAGACCATAAAATATTTTAAATTGGTTTTGCAGTGTTAATACCATAAAACCAAAGAGCAAACAACACACTGAAATAAAATATGTGAAATGCACATATTTGACAAATGACTTATAACTGGTATGTAAAAACCTCTTGTGAATAAATTATCAATAGAAAACGATGCAAAATTTTTTTAAAAAGTATTCTAAAAGACACTTCACAAGAGAAGATATTCAAATGACCAATAAGCCTCTGAAAATATGCTTAATATAATTAGTCATTAAGGACATGCATATTAAAACCACAGACAGTATTACTGCCCATCCTCTATCAAGGATCAACAACTGGCCCAAAGTTGGAGTGGACCTACTCTCATTTGTTTTGATGTTGTCTATGCCTGCTTTTATTTTGCAGCAGCAAAATTGAGTAGTTGCAACAGAAACCATATGGCTAACATGACTCAAAATATTTTCACTCTGACTTTTATTTTTAAAAAGTTTGCCAACCTTTCTCTAGAATGGCTAAAATTTAAAACGATTTTTAATATCAAGTGTTGACAAATATGTGAAGCATCTAAAATTCTCATTCATTGCAGGTGCATATGCAAAATAGTAAAAGCACATTTTAAGCCAGTTCAACTACATGTTATCTTTTACTATAACAAAATGCCTCAATTATTGTGTTTTTTGTTTGGGTTTGGTTTGTTTTTTTCTACTTAAGTGCCCAAACAAAAGGCTTCAGTACCACATTGCATTTTTTTTCCTAAATTCCTTTTATAAATTTCCTAGCTGAAATTGCTCCCACCGATGGTCTTAACTTCTGTGACTCTACAGTGACTTACGTATTCCACGTTTAATTATTTCTGATGACTCCATAAAGTAATCTGAGCCTCAAGCCAAAAACAGTGTTTAGTGGTTTTTTTTGTTTGTTTGTTTTTTCTTAATAGTCATCCACACACAAAGTCCAATTAGGACTAGTTGAAATCCTCATATTTTCATTGTATTCCAAATGTGAAGAAATTGCATATGGGGTGTGCAATTTCCATACTGTTTCCAAAACTCCTACCAAAGGATCAAAATGAATATTTCTTTTGATAACTCTATCTATACAGAATGATGAGATATGTAGTAGGTACATTGTAATCCAAAATAAACATCAGGATTTATTTCCATGTAAAAAGGGGAGAATAAACATTGGGCAGTCATTGATGCCCTTTGTCTTAATAGTGAGTTCCTGAAACTTCCATCTTCCCTTCTCCCCAGGTTTAAATAGCAGAGATCTCCGAGCTAGATAGAGAAACAGAGATTGAGACAAAAATAGAGAGATAGACAGATGTACATAGATATGTTGTAATTTAGAGATGCACACCCAATCTCAGATTGATAGAAGTAAAAATTGACTTACTCATTCTTTGGACTTTGGATGAAAATTGCACATCTATTCTGAAAATGTTTTACCTCAGGCCCTCTCTCGCCCGAGTTTGGACTAGGAAACTCAAAAGTCACGTAGAGACAAAAATAGAAAGAACACAAGATAAAAATAATATGAAGGTTGGAACATGAGTGCCTAGACATGTATCTAATTAGTATTCCAGAGTGAGTAAATAGAACGGGTAGACTCAGTATTTTCAGTTACATACATACTAATAAATTTCCCAAAGTAGAATGTCATAATTACTCAGATGAAGATCCCTCAAAAATCAAAAACATAAAAAAAAATCCTGCACTTATTTTTTCTAACTGCAGAACACACACATATGTGAACATAAACACAAACATATGCATACAATAAAAGAAGAATATATTATCACAAAGCTAGAAAAAACATTTTAACTAAAAGGAATTAACATCCAAAAATTAGATAACTTCTCACCAACAAAAATGAAAGCCCCAAAAATGTTTGATATCATAAAATTTTTGAGAAAGTTACTGTCAGCCTCTATATAATCAACAAAAGTAACTTTTAAGAATGAGAACAAGTAAAGACTTTTTTAAATAAAAAAAGATGCATTTTGTCCAAAAATACAGGTTCTAATAGAAATTCTAGAGGTCTTATTTTAAGAAGAAAAGTTATCTCAATAGAGATTTCTCTGAGATGCAAAAAGGAAAAGGCAGTCAAGAGAATGTGAATAAGCTAAATAAATATTGCATATTCAAAACAATTTTGACTAAAAGCCTATAATTCCAGAGATGATATAAAATGAAACTAATGGAAAAACAATTAAATAACAACATTAAATATAAAAGTGGGAAGCAATGGTATGAAGACGAGCATACCAAGTTTCTTTAATTATTCAGATATATGATTAATTGCAGAGTTTTAAAACTACCACCACAAAAGTAAACTTTTATGTAGTATTAATATTTAACTCCTGCAATAATAGATGGACAAACAGAAATAATAAAAAAACTCTCCAAAAAATATTCAAAATGAGAAATAAATACCAGAGAAAATCTAAATATAATGTTCAAAATAGTGGACTTGGCTTACTGTACACTCTATCCCCTGGGTTCAGTAATTCTTGAGCCTCAGCCTCCTAGATAGCTGAGGCACAAGATATAGGTATGTGCCACCATGCCCAGCCAAGTTTTTTATTTTTAGTAGAGACAGGGTTTCACTGTGTTGGCCAGGCTGGTCTTGAATTCTTGGCCTCAAGTAACCCACATATTTTCTAGTTTATATAAGTGTAATTTTTATTGAAAGTTTCAAAGATAATTTGCTAGTTTATTAATTACAAGGTTTTATTTGATTATACATATAGGCAACTGGTTACCTGAAATAAACACTTAAATTTTTTAAATTCTGATTATTTTATTTTAGTTATTTTTTTACACTACTTTTGCTTCCCTTGTTTTATTTTAGTATCTCTTTCATTAGCTCACTCAGAATAGTCCATGAAAATAAAATCTAGAGCACTGACATGCCATCAATTATTTTTATTATAGCCTCCTGAATTCTTTCCAGCTTGGTTCAACATTGTTTCTCAACCTCAGTACTACTGACATTTTTGGAATGGATAATTTTTTGTGGGAGCCATTCTGAGCATTCCGGGATGATTATCTGTATCTCTGGCCTCTATCTACTAGATGCCAGTAGCAACACTTTCAGTTCACATCCTCTCCAACACTTTCAATGTTTGGAAAGAGGAGGTTAGGAATTGAGAATCATTTGTGGTTGTATGAAATTATCCATTCTGTGTAGTAGCCAGTCTCCAGTACGGCCCCCAATGATTCCTGTCTTCTGCTGTTCACATCTTTGTTTAATTCTCTCCCATATTGTACCGTAGTTACTATTTGTGACCAATAGCATTTGGCAGAAGTGATAGTATGCTACTACCAGGTATGAAAAGATAACTTTCATTTTGGATTCTCTCTATTTCCCTTTCTTGGAGCTGTTGCTCTAAGGGAAGCAAGCTGCCACGTTGGAAGCAGCCCTATGGAAAGACTCACATGATGAAATCAGAAGGCTCAGCCAAAATTCAGTGAGGAACTGAGGACACCAACCACTGTGGAAGTGAACAAAGAAGCAGATTCTCCAGTCCCAGAGGAGCCTTGAGATGACTGTAGACAAGGCAGCTTAACTTTCACTTTGTAACAGACTCTGAGTCAGAATCATTCAACTGAGCTACTCCCCAATTTCTAATCCACAGTAACAATGATATAATAAACACCTGCCATTTAAAATTGCTAAGTAGTGAGATAACTGATAAGTAGTGGGATAACTGATAAGTAGTGGGATAATTCATTGCACAGTGGTAGATAACTAATGTTAGCAACATCCCTAATTGCGGGAGAGGTCTAGTTTTTCAGATGTCTGTGTCTTTACTCAGTTTACTGATTTAATGTCTTACGTTCTAATTCTGTCTGTAGTTATTCAAGTTATTCTTCAAGATTGAGATATAATGACATCTTTTCCATGAAGACTACACCCCATGAAGAAGCCTGTTTAGGCTTCCATTGTATAACATCACAGTTATATGGTTATTTTTATATATCTGATTGTTATTTTTACGCATATCTGTCTTCACACAGACCCAATTGGTGAATGTATAAGAATTATAAATTAGTACATTGTGGAAAATTGCTAAAGGAAAACATATAGTAATCTCAAATTCTGAAAACAAAGCAATGGTTCTTCCAGACAATATAAATCACTTTATAATCACAACATTCTATTTTAAATGTAAATACAAGTAATAAGTCAGTAGCTTGAGTCAGTAGTAAGACCAGAATAGTAGTTCACAGGTACACAAGCAAGTACTGAACCTAAATTGGAATCTCAGTGCAGACAGTCACTTCGCAGATGTGTGGGCGTAGAAGATGCATTTAGATTTTAGTGATAACAATAAACAACCCTACAGGAGTAGTACATTGCTTGGGATAGTAGGTATTGCTCAACAAATTTAGTTTGCTTTCCCTGGAGTATTTTCATTAAATCATATTATATACTTAACATTGTGCTTAAAATACCTTGGCCGAATGCAGTGGTTCACGCCTATAATCCCAGCACTTTGGGAGGCTGAGGCGGGTGGATCACGAGGCCAAAAGTTCGGGACCAGCCTGGCCAACATGGTGAAACCCCATCTCTATTAAAAATACAAAAATTAGTAGGGCGTGATGATGGGTGCCTGTAATCCCAGCTACTCGGGAGGCTGAGGCAGGAGAATAGCTTGAAATTGGAAGGCAGAAGTTGCAGTGAGCTGAGATCCTACCACTGCACCCCAGCCTAGGCAATAAGAGCAAAACTCCGTCAAAAAAAAAAAAATTCCTCACACTGAATTTTTTGCTATGTATTGGTATTTGTTTGCTCTCAATATAAAACACAATATAAAACAGTCTCACTTTCCCTACCTAGTTCTAACAATTTGCAATGTTCCAAGTATTAATTTGTACAGTAGTTTCAGCCTGCATATTGTTAGTTATTCTCTGAAAGTCTAAGATCCTTGTAGACCCTGTAACATAATGTAAAGCATGTTTTGTTCTTGCGTTGTTCTCCTTTTCAGCTGCACTTTAAGTTCTTGTCAAGTTGTTTTATAATGCTTTATTCTTATTCTCACCCAATAAAATGCCATTCAGCACAAAATATATAATCAATACATATAAAAATTCAGTGATTTCTATTTCTTTATGGTGTATGTACCTTTAAGAGGTAAGCAAGAACTGACCCTGATCATCTACTTTTTCTCTTGGATCAAATACTTGATAACTCAAAAGTAAATATTTGACCAAAAAAAATCATTTTACTAGAAGAATAATATTTATGGCTTTTTATTTTACATAAAATAGATTTTACTAGATTTTCTGTTGATGGTAATATATAAGCAAGAATCTAAATGTATCATTTTCTAATCATGGTAAATGGAATGTTATTCTCACTCTGTACTTCAAGATTAGAATGACATTTTGCAACATTCAAAGGTCAGATACATTTGGTCACTGATGTTATTTTAAAACATTTTCGAGAGTGCCATCTTTAAAATTTGTTCACTTTTGCCCTAATCAAAATATCCAATATTTTTCCAAAAGCAACTTCATTTAATAGAACCAGGTATAGAGCCATTCACATTATTAAGCTCGGTGTGGTGATATTTAACACAACCTATTAAGCTTAAACAGCTTCAGAGCTTTTGTCAGAAAAAAAAAAATATTTATATTAATCCATCTAATTACCATGTGATTCAAAAGTTCAATTAATTTCCCTTCAAAAATGTCACTTTACTTTGGAAAGCCTTTCATATTCTGGGGCCCATTTCAGAAGCTACTTCCACTTAATCTTCACTGATTTCCCAGTTTAATAATGAACAATTTTGTCTCTTTATGCCTAGTGCAGTTAGGTCTAAATTTGAGTGTTTTCCACATTTATCTTACACAAAAGTTGTTGCTGTTTATATATCTCAACTCTCTACACTTTAACTTACATGCTTTTGTGTTTTTGTGTGTGTGTGTTTATATGTAAAAGAAGGTTTTAATTATGCAGTATCTAATTATTATAGACTGAAAGGATTTTGAAGAAGATTCTTTTATTATTGATAGAAGATTCTCTAATGTATTTTGTATCATTTGCATTATATTGCATATTACAGTAAGTCTAGAAGACATTTAAGAATAGGAACTGAAATATGAGAATGTCTGCATAGTATTCACATTAATAAAGTTTACTTAAAATAGATATTAACAAATACAAATTTTGTACATAGATTCAGTGGATTTAAAGGAAATTTTTATTTATATATTTATTATTTATACAATAATTATACATGTTTATGGGGTACTATGTAATGTTTTTTGTTGTTCGTTTCTGAGATGGAGTTTCACTCTCGTTGCCCAGGCTGGAGTGCAATGGCGCGATCTCGGCTCACTGCAATCTCCGCCTCTGGAGTTCAAGCGATTCTTCTGCCTCAGCCTCCCCAGTAGCTGGGATTTTAGACATGCACCACAACCCTCGGCTAATTTTGTATTTTTAGTAGAGACAAGGTTTCTCTATGTTGGTCAGGCTGGTCTCGAACTCCTGATCTCAGGTGATCCGCCCGCCTCAGCCTACCAAAGTGCTGGGATTACAGGTGTGAGCCACTGTGCTTGGCCTATGTAATATTTTAATACATGTAAACATAGTATAGTAATCAAATCAAGGTAATTATCATATTCATTTCTTTAAAAAGTTATTATTTCTTTCTGGGGACAACATTCAAATTCTTCTAGCTATCTTGAAATATGAACGAAGTTATTATTTGCTAAAGTCACCCTACTGTGTAGTAGAACACTAAAATTTATTCCTTCTGGCTGTAACTTTGTACTAATTGATTAACCTCTCTCAGTCTTCCCACTCCCTCCCCTCACTCTGGTAACATCCATGCTACTCTCTACTTCAATGAAATCAACATTTTTAGATTCCACATATGACCGAGATATGTGGTGTTTGTGTTTCTATGCCTGGCTTATTTCAATTACCATAGTGTCTTCCAAGATCATCCATGTTGCTGCAGATGATAGAATTTCATTCTTTTTTATGGTTGACTAGTATTCCATTGTGTGTGTGTATGTGTGTATACATTTTATTTATTCATTCATCTGTTGATGGACACTTAGGTTGATTCCACATCTTGGGTAATGTGAATAGTGCTGCAAAAACATGGGTGTCCAATGTGTCTTTGAATACTGATTTCATTATCTTTGCATATATCCTCAGTAATGGAATTGTTATGTCATAAGTAGTTCTGTTTTTAATTTTTGGAGGAAACTCCACAACATTTTCCATAGTGGCTGTACTAATTTACATTCTCACCAAAAGAGTATAAGGTTTCCTCTTCTCTGTACCCTCACAAGCTTTTTTTTCTTTTTTGTCTTTATGACAGTAGCCATTCTAACTGGGGTGAGGTGCTATTTCATTGTGGTTTTGATTTGCGTTTTTCTGATGATTAATGATGTTGAGCACTTTTTCATATACCTGCTGGCCATTAGCATATCTCCTTTTGAGAAATGTCTACTCAAATCTAATCTATCGACTCAGATTATTTTTTACTATTGAGTTGAGTTCCTTATACATTCTGGGGGTAAAATAACCTTGTAAAATCTAACCACTCAAAAAAAAAAGTAAATTCCTTGAGATAGTATCCAAATATCTAAACCTCAAACTCATTGTTAAAAAAATTGTTACTGTAAATTCTGAAAATTTCATTGTTCTCTGGAGTTTATAATGCACAATGTTTCAATGCCTCGCTTATTTCAATTATTTCAATATAAGGTACAGTAGTCTGGAATTTTGTCAACTAAGATGATATAAAATTAACACCTATATTATTTTCTGAGTTATCCAGCTCTGCATTTAACTTATTCCTATGTGTTTTTTAAAATTTCTCCTTTAAAAGACAATTTTTCTTGGATTTTAATGCTTCTCTATTGCAATGCCTCTCTATATTAAAATAAAAGTTTTAGAAAGTTATGCTAAAGGAAACTGGATGAAACTGTAGTAAAGAAATATGTTCTAAAAAAGCACTGGAGAAACCTCAAAAAAATGAAGTGACTTTCACCAGAAAGAAGCAGCAAATAAAAAAGGGCGAATTTAGATAGCAACTGTTGAAAGGAGTGGGTTATGAGGGATGCCTCTACAGCATGCTGCTTTTGTTAGTTCTCCCACTCCTGTAGTTTATGTGGCTTATTCGGAGGGTTGACAAAAGAGGTAACAGACTGTAGTGGTGATGTAGGAGGCCCAATGTGCAAACGCGAGTGCAAAATAGGAGGTAAAAGCAGGAAGTGTGCAGAGAAAACCTTCCAGTTAATTTGAAGTTGAGTTAAAAGGAAAAGGTTGGCCTGGCGCGGTGGCTCACCCCTATAATCCCAGGACTTTGGGAGGCCGAGGCGGGCGGATCACGAGGTCAGCAGATCCAGGCCATCCTGGCTAACACGGTGAAACCCTGTCTCTACTAAAAATACAAAAAAATTAGCCAGGTGTGGTGGCGGGCGCCTGTAGTCCTAGCTACTCGGGAGGCTGAGGCAGGAGAATGGCGTGAACCCGAGAGGTGCAGCTTGCAGTAAGCCGAGATAGTGCACCACTGGACTCCAGCCTGGACAACAGAGCAAGACTCCATCTCAAAAAAAAAAAAAAAAAAAAAAAAAGAACAGGAAAAGGTTATCTTTTCCCAACATTTCACCTATACCAAAATGGAGTTCAACAAATGCCAGAGTGCTTAACATGGAACTTAATACATCTCCAGTGGTGACCCTTTCCAGGAATAACCTATCAGGTGTTGTGTAGATGCAAGAAACTCATTAATTGTATTTTCTGAGGATTTCTGTTTTTAAATGCAATCTTTCCCCTGACATTTTAATATGATCAAAATAATGTCTCTATTAATTAAACATGTTAACATATCTTTGTGGCACAAATACTTGTTTGGCATTTTAACTATCTGCATTAATAATGGGATGGGGAATTTTGTCTCTACTCCACAAAATATTATCAAGAAAACCAGTCATTAAAACATGAATGCATTATAGGTAGTATGTTTACTAGAGTGACTAAATTATACACTATTCTTCAAAATTGTTGTCTTATAGTCTCTAATTTTATAGTATATTCACAGTTATATACATTATAAACAAATCTAGCCTCTTTGAATATGGTTGTAAAAACAGTAAAAGCTAAGTAATAACTAAACAAAGAATTGTGGATGACAATTATAACCAGAGCAAAGTGCCGAATTTCATGTGTGGCTGCTAGCAGATCCTAAGGATATTTGTTGGGGAGTATTATTTTATTTTTTTTAGAAGGACAATTTTACTTGCTGCTACTTGGCAGAAAGTACATTTTCTGAAAGATTCCAAGGATAGCGAACAACAATGACAAATTATCTTGGACAAAAATAACTGATACCTATTAATATATTATATTTTTCATAATTCTAAGAACAACCAACTTACACAAAGAGTAAAAGAAAGCAAATTAATGGGAAGAAAAAACATTAAGTTTAAATTAGCTGAAAAATAAAATTTTTAAGAAAGAAATTGAGTTGGTAATGAGAAATAATATGCTAACCCCCAAAACAGTGAGCATTTCTTTAATGTGTATTTAGAAAGTATATTGCTTTCAACATATTTGAATCCTATGGATTTAAAATGCAAGCAAAGTACTTACATCTGGCATTTAAATTGTTTCATTTATCAACTTCTATTACACACACTCCTTTTCATAATTTTGCCCATAAAGTTTAATATTCAAATATATAAAACTGAATTGACTCTAGAAATATGTCAATCCAATAAAAGCACAATTGAGACTCTTCAAAAGAAGATGTTATTTAATAAAAGCACGTTTGGTTCCAGACCACCAGAATAAAGTAAATCTCACAATAACACAGTTGCACAAATTGTTTGGTTTCCTAGTGCATATAAAAGCTGTGTTTACACTACACTGTATTCTATTAAAGGTGCGGCCGGGCGCGGTGGCTCACGCTTGTAATCCCAGCACTTTGGGAGGCCGAGGCGGGCGGATCACGAGGTCAGGAGATCGAGACCACAGTGAAACCCCGTCTCTACTAAAAATACAAAAAAGTTAGCCGGGCGTGGTGGCGGGCGCCTGTAGTCCAAGCTACTCGGAGAGGCTGAGGCAGGAGAATGGCGTGAACCCGGGAGGCGGAGCTTGCAGTGAGCCAAGATCGCGCCACTGCACTCCAGCCTGGGTGACAGAGCGAGACTCCGTCTCAAAAAAAAAAAAAAAAAAAAAAAAAGGTGCAACATTATTATGTCTACAATGTACATACCTTAATTTAAAAATACTTTATTGCTAAAAAACACTAAAAATCAACTAAGCCTTCAGTGAGTCATAATCTTTTTGCTGATGGAGAGTCTTGCCTCAATGTTGATGGCTGCTAACTGATCACAATGCAAGTTGCTGAAGGTTGGAGTGGCTGTGACCATTTTTAAAAATAAGACAATGAAGTGTCATTGACTCTTCCTTTCAAGAAAGATTTCTCTGTCTAGCACAGAATGCTTTTCCAAGGCATTTTACCCACAGTAGAACTTGTTTCAGAAATAAAATCAGTCTCTCAAATCTTCCTGCTACTTTCTCAAATAAGTTTATGAAATATTCTAGATTCTTTGTTGCCATTTCAACCATGTTCACAGTGTCTTTATCAGAAGTAGATTTCTTCTCAAGCAACAACTTCCTCTGCTCAGCTGTAAGAAGTAGATTCTTATCGGTTCAAGTTTTATCATGAGATTGGCGCAGTTCAGTCACATCCTAAGGCTCCACTTCAATTCTAAATCTCTTGCTCTTTTCACCCCATCTGCAGTGACTTCCTCCACTTAAGAGGTCTTAAACCTCTTAAAGTCATCCATAAGCATTGAAATCAGCTACTTCCAAATTCCTGTTAATGTTGATATTTTTACTTTTTCCCATGAATCACAAATGTTTTTAACGGCACCTAGAATGGTGAGTACTCTCCAGAAAGCTCTGCTTGCTTTGCCAAGATCCGTTAGAGAAATCATTATCAGTGGCAGGTATAGCTTTATGAAATGTATTTTGTTAATAATAAGACTTGAATGTTGAAATTACTCCTTAATTCAGGGGTTGCAGAAAGGATGTTTTGTTAGCAGGAATGAAAACAACATTAATCTCACTGTACATCTTCATCAGAGCAACTGGGTGACCAGATGCATTGTCAAGGAGCAGTAATATTTTGAAAAGAGTCATCGTTTTCTGAGCTGTAGATATCAACAGTGAACTTAAAATATTCAGTCAACCATGCTGTAAGCAGATGTGCTATCATTCAGGATTTATTGTTCCATTTCTAGAGCACAGGCAGAGTAGATGTAGCATAATTCTTAAGGACCCTAGAATTTTCAGAAGGGTAAATGAGGATCAGCTTCAACTTAAAGTCATGAGCTGAGTTAGCCCCTAGCAAGAGAGTCAGCCTGCCCTTTGAAGCTTTCAAGCCAGACATTGACAAGAAGCTAGGATAACTATCTTAGCTATATAAGTCCTAGATGCCATCTTCTGCTTGCAATATAAGGCTGTTTCATCTACACTGTAAATCTGTTGTTTAGTGTAATCACTTTCATCAATTATCTTAACTAGATCTGGATAACTTGCTGCAGCATCTATGTCAAGGACTTTTTTCTTCACCTCGCATTTTTATGTTATGGAAAGAGGGCTTCTTTCCTTAAACCTCATGAACCAACCTCTGCTAGCTTCAAATGTTTCTTCTTCAACTTTATCATCTCTCTCAGCCTTCATTTAATTGACAAGAGTTAGGGCCTTGCTCTAGATTAGGTTTTGGCTTAAGAGAATGTTGTGGCTGGTTTGATGTTCTATCCAGACCTCTTGAACTTTCTCCATTATTGGCAAGAAGGCTGTTTTGCTTTCTTATCATTTGTGTGGTCATGTGGTCACTGTAGTAGCATTTTCCATTACCTTCAAGAATTTTTCCTTTGCATTTACCACTTGGCTAACTGTTTGGCACAAGAGGCCTGATATTTGGCCCATCATCTCAGCTTTAGGTATGCCTTCCTTACTAAATCATTTCGAGATTTTGATTTAAACCAAGCTTATCCAACCTGCCTTATTTTGTTGTTGCTGTTGTTCTGTTTTGTTTTGTTTTAGGTTTTTAGCAGCCTGAAGCCATGGTTTTAGCTTTTGTCTCTAGTGATAAGTGGAAAAGAGGGATGAGGAAGGGGCCTTATTGCCCCAACCAGAAACAGAAACTAAGAACATATGACTAGTCTCTCCCTTGGACACCCCTGATTTAAAGTGAGAGAGGTATATTCTTCCTTTCCCTTAAACACTTAGAAGCCTTTGTAGGGCTATTAATTGGCCTAATTTTCATATTGTTGTTTTTCATAAATAGGGGGGCCTTAGGAGAGGGACAGAATGGGAGAATGGCTGGTGAGCCAAGCAGTCATATCGCACACAGCATTTTCTATATAATTCACCATTTTATATGGGTGTGATTCATGGTGCCACAAAACAATTACAGTACTAACATCAAAGATTACTTATCACAGATTACCATAAGAGATACGATAATAAAAAGGTTTAAAATATTGTGAGTATTATCAAAATGTGACACGGAGACTCAAAATAAACACGTTGTTGGAAAAACGATGCCAATAGTCTTGCTTAAAGCCAGCTTGCCACAAAACTTCAATCTGTAAAAAATGCAATATCTGTGAAGCACAATAACATGAAGCACAATCTAATGAGGTGTGCTCATGTATTTAGTCTTATAGTACACAAACTTTGTATTACATGCCTAGTCTATGAGAAGCATATTGCTGTAAAAACAGAATTAATATGGTAATGTGCAAATTATTATTACCTCACTAGTACATTTGTCACTAACTCTAAAATATCTTACTATTGTGCTGCTGCATTTCTTCATCATCTATTTTTTAAAATTTTAAATGGGTAATTATATCCAAGTATTGTCAATACATTTTAAAGCTGTTTATTCTGGAGATTCTGTAAATTATATTATACTCTCAATGCCTAAACATATATAAAATGGCTGTCACCTGCAGATATATAGCCTAATGAGGTAATCGCTGCCAACTTGCTCTGGGTGAGTAATTTTTAGTATTGCTTTTGTCTGTTTTTAATTTGAAATTATGTTGTAGAAAAAGAAGGAAATGACTTTCTCTGCCCAGTGAGATACCAGAGATTGGAAGTAACCTTCCATGTCTCATTTTAGAGAAAATGAAAGATTTAATCAATGAGTTTGACAATAGCAAGGTAACTAGAGACATTTTGGCAAACTGTGTATATATAAGTAATGAAGATACCTGTTTAGTATTATGTATAAAACGTCATTTTAAGCTGCGTGTTAATGATACAAGGATAAATCTTTATCAGATAAATACAAATGAAAGTATAGTGGTATTTATACTAAGAAATCAGTAAATACCTTGATCTCTGCAGCAATATAAAAAATTAAAAGATAAGTAGACACAGTACAGTGAATTGTTAGTGATATTATATATTACAATTTTTTCTATACTTTTTGTCTTTTCCTAATTTTGCTCTAACCATTATAGATTACTTATTTCAAAAAAATTCTAATTGCATTTTTCTTAAAAGTTTCATTTTACCAAGTGTCATTTTAACAAATGAATGGCTTGAATTTAAGAATAAATCAAATGATGCTACGTGTGTTTGTGTGTGTGTGTGTGTGTGTGTGTGTGTATCCATATTATAATGTGAAGGACATTTTTCAGTAAGAGAGTTACTATTTTGAGGCAACGAAGTCTTTTAGACTAATGTAAGCTTCTAGCTTTTCTAAGTCTACATTTATCAACAAACAGTTTGAAGAAGCAGTGATTCAACTGAAAGAAGCAAAATGTCTCAGTCATTATAGATATTTGAATGCAGCAAAACAGAATCTAAAATTAAAAATCATATCAATTTAACATCAAATAAATTAAAATAAAGTATAATATATAAATATGTATTTTATATTAATATAGAGTCTTTTTTTGAGCCAGGATCTCACTTTGTTGTCCAGGGTGGAGTGCAGTGGCATGAATATAGCTCACTGCAGCCTTAACCTTCCAGGCTCAAGCAATCCTCTCAGCTCAGCTTCCCGAGTAGCTAGGACCACAGGTGCATGCCACAATACTCAGCCAATTTTTTAAAAATTTTTAGTAGAGATGGGGTCTCACTACATTGTCCATGCTAGTCTTGTGTTCAAGCAATCTACCTCCCTTGGCCTCTCAAAGTGCTGAGATTACAGGCATGAGTCACTGCACTTGGCCTGTAGGAGGTGTGTTTATGTGTTAAATGTTATGGTTATGTATAACAAAATATATGCACCACTATGAATAATCACAAATCTATGAAGATATTTTGGTTGCATATTTGTATATTAATATGAACCTATAGAAAAGTAAATTATGCTTTATGAAAAGCATACATTATATGGTAATTAACTGAAATTATATATGTACTAAGTCCAATAAAGTCAATGTAATCTTATTCTACTAATTTCGATTAATCTTGTTACTTTTTATTTTTAGAAAAAAGGCTTCTATAAAATGGGAGAATATTCAAGAAATTTTTCACTTTTCATTCTTTTTATGAATACAATTAATTTTGTGTTATAATACTTGAAAGATGCAGTGTACTAAGTATGTTAAAATAGAATTGCAAATTTGGCAGAAGAGGAGTCACTGAATCTCCCTTTCCTAGAATGAATTAAAGTATTTCAATATGTAAATATCATGATATAGAAATGTATTTGCTTATATTGTACATAAAGCTAATAATGAAACCAGTGGTCTTAGTCTTGAAAAGACAAGATGTATAAAGTGAAGGAGTAGAAAGAATGCTATCATAACACTTTATCTGAGAAGTATATTCATACTCATTCACATAAGAATTACTCATGGCTGCTGAAGAAACAGGGATGCTGTGATTTTTTATTAGGATTCTAATAAGATATTATGATTACTTATCATTGCCTGTTGTTAGATAAATATTCTGAAAGAAACATGTTGAAGAATTACTATTATTATTTTAAAGTTGAAGTCTGATTAACTAGAGCAATTGAACACTTAAAGTGTTCAATAGAAATTTACCAGTCACGAGTTTAAGCTTAGTGCATTATTATGACACATACAAAGTAGAGTGGAGTTTAACACTATTTTTTGTAATAGACTTAGGTACCCAATTCATGTTCTTTATTATACCATCCTCCATCCAACTTGTTTAATCAATGTATACATTACATTTCCCCTGCCTTTAACCTATTTTACATTTCTTTTAGCTTTAGGCAGCAGATTTATCTAGATTTGTCATTCAATTTCATTTGTTCACAGCTCTGTCAATCATAACTGAGGGAATAGAAGTCTTTTTTTTTTTTTTTTTTTAATTCCAGTACTGTTTATTGAGCACACCACGTCGGGGAGGGGTGGCAGTGGTTTCCACGGTAACCAAAGTAAGGCTTGTGCACTTGCTGAGCTTCCAGATGCGAATTAGTAAAAGCTAAATTCAGAAGTAGAATGGGCATCTCCAAAGAGTACGGTAAAAACATTTTCTATCAAACTTGTGATTAAAAAAAATACAAAAGTTAAACCCACAGGCAAAGAGGAAAATGACAATCCTGAGAGCTGCCCTGAAATGTGAACCTCGAACCCCGTCTAAATCCTGTAAGAAGGCAAACCCTGGGGAGGCCAGCACCCCTCGGGAGAGTGCTGCTCGGGCTAGCACCTGCTCGGGCTAGCGAGTTGGTCAGCTGGGAAAATCACCTTAAATTAGCTCTGCCTTTCAGGAAAGCACTCAACAAGTGGGGACATTAACAATTGTTTGCACTTGTGTGCACATAACCAGAGATTCCAAAAAAGGTAGGTGTGCATGACCACATGAATATAAAAATCCCTGGGAGGCCAGATCTGTCTTGTATATTATTGAATCTCCAGCACCTACCACAGTAACTGGCATCTGCCAGCGGCTTAATAAAATTTTTGTAGATGAAAAGAGAACAAGTAAGGATGAGAAAGGCAAAGGAACCTTCACCTATAGCTGGTTTTCTAGTTACTTGGAAATAGTCATAGATGACAGGTGAAACTTACAATGTAATTCTTTCCAATTACTAATAAATTATTGTCTGGTTGACTCAACAGACAAAGACATATATTAATTAGACAGAAGCAAAAGACAACACTTTTCTTACACAGATACTTATGCAGGGAAGGAATGCAGATACTTAAATACTCTTCAGTAGCATTAAGGGTTATCTTTACCTGTTGACAACTTCTTGGATACGAGAAGCAGGGAGCAGTTTGCATTTCTACCAGACTCTGGTGAAATAAAACTTTTTACTTCTCCCTCACTCTAATGCCTATTCTATAACCTCGAGACAACATTACGTCCAGTTATAACTTATAATTTTCATGTAAAGAAAGGAAAAATAAACACAAACAAACACCTAAACAAAAAGGCGTAGCAATAAAATAAAGCTGCCCTAAATTCTGCAGCTGACTAACCAATAGGTGACAGGATTTCAGGTCATCTGATTTCTAATTTACAACTGTTTCCACATTGATACACTGTTTCTCACATTAGCATCAAATTCTTCCGTATATCTCTCCCTGGGGAAAAATTATGAACTGAGATATGACCATCTCCAAAACTCAGAATACTCACTTTCCTGAAAAAACACTCCAAGTCTCATTTCATGTAACATGTCACACACTTTGCTTTTATAGCCCTTTCCTCATTGGAAGAGTTCAGAAATTCCAAGTTAGCTAGTATACTGGACAAATGACAAAATTATATTTGGAGGGAATCCACACTTATACAAATATGAGTAGTCCTTTCTTGTGCCAAAGGCAGATTTTTGTTGCTCAGCCAAAATGCAACTGCGAATAAGTCACCTAGAGATATAATTCACACACACACACACACACACACACACACACACACACACACAAATACTGACATAACTTCAAGTTCCTTTCGAGTTTTCTTCTAGAATGAGTAAATTTATAATTTAAATTGCATGTCCTGTAGAAGAAGAAAAATAAGTTCTGAATAATAGCCTTTAAAGAAGTGATCAGGGTAGTACCAATATTCAGGCCAATTGCAACTTCCTCTGCTACTCCAGGAAATGTATGTGTATGTGTGTGTGTGTCATTTTTCTATGAGCAGAGAGTTTCCTAGTCATTTCTATGCTTCTTCCCCATTTGAAATACATTATAAAGTGCTGTGATGAGATATATTTATTACGTTCTATTATTTATATTAAATATGTAAATATATAAAAATGATATTAAGGATATAATGGTTTTACATATATACATATCTATCTATATATAAAATCATATATACATAAAAATACATATTTATGTATATATAAAATCATTATATACATAAAAATGTAATGTATACAATGTATATATATAAATCGTTATTTATATTGTATATTAATTTGTATATAAATTTGTATATTTATATACAAACATATTTGAGACGGGGTCTCAAAATATATATATTTTATATATATATATATATATATAATTTATATCACATATTTCTTGTTCTGTTGCCCAGGTTGAGTGCAGTGGCATAATCTCCACTCACTGCAACCTGTTTCCCAGGCTAAGAGATCTTCCCACCTCAGCCTCTGGAGTAGCAGGGACCACAGGCTTGCATCACCATGCCTGGCTAAATTTTTATATTGTTTTGGTACAGACAGAGTTTTGCCACATTTCCCAGGCTGGTCTCCAACTCCTGACCCCAGATGCTCCACTTGCCTCGGCCTTCCAAAGTGCTGGGGATTACAGGTGTGAACCACCATGCCTGGCCAATGGTTTTTATATTATACTGTGTAAAACAAAAATTCATCAGAAGACAAGATACATGAACAGAAAGTGGGTGCTATGGCAAAATGTAGTTTAGTATCTAAAGGTTTTTTTTTTAATAGGACACAGGTAACACTAATCTAGAATATTCATTTTGTATTTTTTAGGCCATGTATCTCTGTTTCCTTGCTTATGATTTTAAAATTTTTGTATATTTTTGAAGCATATAAAGATAATAGTATAAAACACAAAAATGTGGCTCTTCTTTACCTTCAATTTAATTTAATTTCATTTTTGCCATGAAAATTATAAATAAAAATATTTGAGTAAATTGTTTAATAATGCTTGTTATAGGACAAAATCATCAATACTTTCTTATATATTGTTTACAGCAATATATCTAAATGGCACACGTTACACACTTATTTTTCCTTTCATGCATTATTTATTAGCTTTTCATAATTGTACCATTATGATTTCACAATATTTTGGTAATCCTAGCCCTCTTTACTTTCCATAAACATATAAGCATAAGCATTTCTTTTTATTTTATTTTATTTTATTTTTTTATTTTATTATTATTATATTTTAAGTTTTAGGGTACATGTGCACAACGTGCAGGTTTGTTACATATGTATACATGTGCCATGTTGGTGTGCTGCACCCATTAGCTCGTCATTTACATTAGGTATATCTCCTAATGCTATCCCTCCCCCCTCCCCCCACCCCACAACAGTCCCCAGTGTGTGATGTTCCCCTTCCTGTGTCCATGAGTTCTCATTGTTCAATTCCCACCTATGAGTGAGAACATGCGGTGTTTGGTTTTTTGTCCTCGCAATAGTTTGCTGAGAATGATGGTTTCCAGTTTCATCCATGTCCCTACAAAGGACATGAACTCATCATTTTTTATGGCTGCATAGTATTGTGTGGTGTATATGTGCCACATTTTCTTAATCCAGTCTATCATTGTTGGACATTTGTGTTGGTTCCAAGTCTTTGCTGTTGTAAATAGTGCCGCAATAAACAGACGTGTGCATGTGTCTTTATAGCAGCATGATTTATAATCCTTTGGGTATATACCCGGTAATGGGATGGCTGGGTCAAATGGTATTTCTAGTTCCAGATCCCTGAGGAATTGCCACACCAACTTCCACAATGGTTGAACTAGTTTACAGTCCCACCAACAGTGTAAAAGTGTTCCTATTTCTCCACATCCTCTCCAGCACCTGTTGTTTCCTGACTTTTTAATGATCGCCATTGTAACTGGTGTGAGATGGTATCTCATTGTGGTTTTGATTTGCATTTCTCTGATGGCCAGTGATGATGAGCATTTTTTCATGTGTTTCTGGGCTGCATAAGTGTCTTCTTTTGAGATGTGTCTGTTCATATCCTTTAATTTTGGTTGGATTATTATTCTAGGCTTATGATATTATGATCAAATAAATGTGATTCACAAAGTGCCAGGTAGTATTCTATCATTTTTTGTTTTGTACAACATTTTGTTTCCCCTAGTTTATATTTGCATTATATTTACTTTGTTTTTCTTATAAGCATAAGTCATTAAAACTAAGAAAAACAAATTTATTTTAAATATGCTTAAATACATTGGAATTATATCCATTTTACTTTTTAGAAGATATCCTTCCCATTGATCTTCTCTACCTTGGAAAGCTCCCCCTCCAGGCCTGATGCATAGTGGCATCACGGGATTGCTTAGCATCCTGGCCTGGAATTTATTCTCACCACTCTTGCATTGGCTCCTCTAATTTTTCTGGCTGTCATATCTTCTTTCTTTACAATATTTTTGCTTTTGCCAAAGTGACCAGTTTTGAAAGTAAAAGAAAATGGAAATATAAAGATATGTACCATTAATAGTGTACAAATTCATGCCTTTCACGTTAGGTATTGGCTCGTTGGTTTAAAGTAGGGAAACATTGTTTTGATAGATAGTCAAGAAGCAGTATCATTAATAATACTAAGAATCAGTTGTCAATTTGATCTTGTAATGACTAGGGAAAAGCTGCTTTTCCTCTCCTTCAGTGTAGAGCTTTGCATTATTCTTTCCAAAATGGAAACATTTAGAATAAACTCACATCTTCCAAGGGGGAATTCAAGAAACATGTGAAATACAATGAGGAAAATTTTTAAGGAAATATCTGATTTCTGATACAATTATGGAAAATATCCTTTCATTCTTTCTCCGGGTGCTCTTGTCAACACAATAAATTCAGAATCATAAAAAAGAGTACTCATATTTGATAAATTTGGCTAGATAAAGCTAGATATTGTTCTTCTGCTTGATGATAACACTCAGAAAATATATTCCCATGACGCTTCCAGACTCCTAGGAACAGGAATGGGTGGGGTGCTTTTTTTAGGCAGTTAGGTTAATTCTTCACTTGGTTTATTACAACTTAGCCGTGTTACTTATGCACCTGAAGCACAAAGGATTGATTAGGAGAGCAGGTCAGGAGGGATATGTAGAAGTATGGATTCTGAGGAGTTTGCAACAAACTAGGCGTCGATAGCAACAGGCTTTTAGGGCAGGGAAGGCTGGTTATGATTGGAAGGGTGATGTTTGGAAGAGATGATAGCTGTTCCATGAAAATAAAAAGTCTAAGGTTTTAGCGATTCACACTTCTCCTTCTTGTCCCCATCATGTGTCTCAGAGTATTTCTTTTTCCCCTCTAATGTCCTTAGCCTACAGTGTGTTCTGATATAGCTGACACAATTGAGTATGAAGATGTGCTGCACTTTTATAACCACTACCTCAAGGATCTGAGCTTGGTCTGAAATCTTGTGTCAATTAACAACTTGAACTTCACCAACAAGCAGGCAAGGAAGACATTATTCCTGACTATTGCAATAGGGAACAAAAGCCAGGACTCAGTCTGAACTCAATTCTGTTGAAATAGAAAGTAAAAAAATAAAAAATAAATAGAAGAAAAATAAAAAGAGCAGTGTGAAGATCATACTCAAGCAAAACGGATTGATCAGGAGGGTATCAATCTGCATTTTCTAATTGGCTGTACCCAAAGAAAAGTGAACTTTTTCCTATCTTTATGACAGGAGTTAATTCTATAACTTGGAACAAAGCAACCAAACCCCTTTCTTAAGTTAGGCTTCTACCTTCCAACAGAGACTGGGAGATAGGAACACTATCTTTCTTGACGATTACTTTTTAAAGAGATGGCTCCAAAGACCTTGAGAAGAACATTCCTCCAGGTTGTGAAAAAGGCAAGAGGATTTTAAAAATATTTACTAATTAGCTGGGCGCAGTGGCTCACGTCTGAAATCCCAGTATTTTGGGAGGCGGAAGCAGGTGGATCACCTCAGGTCAAAAGTTCAAGGCCAGCCTGGTCAACATGGTGAAACCCCGTCTCTACAAAATATACAAAAAATCAGCGGGGCGTGGTGGCAGGCGCATGTAATCCCAGCTACTCAGGAGGCTGAGGCAGGAGAATCTCTTGAACCTAGAAGGCAGAGGTTTCAGTGAACCGAAATCACACCATTATGCTCCAGCCTGGGCAACAAGCGCAAAATTTTGTCTCAAAAAAAAAGAAAAAAAAAAAAAGACAGAAAAAGAAAAAAGAAAAAAATTTATGCAGGGAGTGGTGGCTCATGCCTGTAATCCTAACACTTTGGGAAGCCGAGGCGGGCAGATCACCAGGTCAGGAGATTGAGACCATCCTGGCTAACATGGTGAAACCCCGTCTGTACTAAAAAAATACAAAAAACTTAGCCGGGCGGGGTGGCAGGCGCCTGCAGTCCCAGCTACTCGGGAGGCTAAAGCAGGAAAATGGCGTGAACCCAGGAGACGAAGGTTGCAGTGAGCCGAGATCACCCCACAGCACTCCAGCCTGGGCAACAGAGCAAGACTCTGTCTCAAAAAAAAAAAAAGTACTTATTAAAGGAGCAGAGAAATAATTTACAATGACATTTTCTGAAGTAAATGCTGTAAGAAAAGTAGATCGGTGGGCTATTGTAAAGAAGATGCTTGTCTAAAGTCAAGCTGAGGGAAATGGTAAATTCCTCTTGGTCACATCTTCCCATTTTCTGTCTTAAAAAAAAAAAAATTAAGCCAATCAATCCTGACAAATGTTCACCTATTTTTTCCTATTTTTCATGGCTGACTTCTTAAAAAATTAACTGCTTCCTGCATTAGGAATGAACTGAGATTCAATATATGGAAGTATCATTTTTCTCATTCAAATGCTACCTGAATTACATACTATATTTTATATATTATTGAAACATTATCTGCAGTTTATATTCTTTTTTGTCTTAGTATGTATGCCCATTTTTACACCAGTAACGGAAGCTTTGTATTGCAAGTTAATAGTATCTTAATACAAACTACTACATGGTATATTATTCCTATATTCCGAATATTCCTAGTCTGCCATTGCATTATTTTTATTACACATGGAGATTGGAATAATCTTAAAAACTTTCAATTCTTCTCTCACATAAATTACTTAGGCTTTTATTTGAATTACATTAATTGTGTAAGCATATGGAGGATAATTTGAGCTACTTCTTAAGAAATATGCTTGAGATATATAATGTTTTCTTAACAGAGTTTTAGTTAGGAGGAATAAGCTTCTGTGATTTATTGCACAGGATGGTGACTATAAGTAATAATGCATGTATATTTCATAATTGTTAAAAAAGTAGATTTTAAATGTTTTTACCAAAAGAATATATGCAATGATGAATTTGTTAATTACCCTGATTTAATCATTCTACATTATAACATATATCAAAACATTATATTGTATATTATAACTATATACAATTACTATTCATCGATAAAAAAATTAAAAAATTACACCTGAAAAAAATATGACATATAGGTCCTCTTTGTGTTCTCTGTGAAGTGTTATGATAGTCCTCATGTGAGTTTTCACAATTGTATTGCATTTATTTATATGTTGAAATATAATTTGTTATCTTATATGTTTTGGATGTATTTATATTATATCACTCATGCTATTTGGTTATTTGGTCCCTGTGTGGATAGCGTGGATAATCATGCTTTAATAATATAATAGGTCATTTGTCTAAGATAATTGTATCTTATTTTTCAGACAGTAAACTAAAGATCAATGTGAGAAGGTTTAACCAAAACTTCCATAAATTATAAAGCGATCTAGAATAAACTCTAAAACATCATTCAAACTGTCAGCCAAACAGCTGCTGTACTAATGAGGAAAGGAGAATCTGATGTACAGTACATCTGTATTCCTTTTTCTGATCGTAACTCATTAGAGTTTATCTGTTGACATCAAAAACTAGTTCTATAAACTATGATAGATGCAGTTAAAATAAAATACTTGCCATGTAGTTGTCTATAAATAAAATAAGAAGGTTATACAGGGCTCTATTTATACATATGAAGATGCTGTGCCATTTGTTTATTGATGGGCTTAATAAAATGCAGTTTAGTCAATTTGAAATTATGTAATTATATAATAATTATTCAAATTTTAGAAGTAATTATTCAGATGTTACTTGTATTTGGTTAATTGGGTTTTCATTTACAAATTAAGCATTATTATGCTTCTTTCATCATAACTGAAAACATAGTTCATCTATTTTATAATTTAAAAAAATGACACTGCCGGATGTGGTGGCTCATGCCTGTAATCCCAGCACTTGGTGAGGCCGAGGCGGGTGGAGCACTTGAGATCAGGAGTTTGAGACCAACCTGGGCAACATGGTGAAACCCCATCTCTACTAAAAATACAAAAATTAGCTGGGCATGGTGGCATGCTCCTGTAATCCCAGCTAATCAGGAGGCTGAGGCAGAAGAATCTCTTGAACCCAGGAGGCGGAGGTTGCAGTGAGCCAAGATCACATCACTGCACTTCAGCCTGGGTGACAGAGTGAGATCCTGCAAAAAAAAAAAAAAGAAAGAAAAAGAAAAAAAAAGACACAAGAAACTATACTCGTTTTTCAAGACATTCAGCAAGACATTACTATAGTTCAATGCATAAAATGTCATGAAATAATGGCCGTGGTTTCAACAATCTCAGGTATGCGTCTTTAAATATTTTTTATGCTCTTGTGAAAACTGCAAATACCAAATGAAAGCACCTTTTTTAGAACCAGATATAATAAGGCCAAGAAGTTTTGAAAGAGAGCATGCTCGCTTTACAAATGTGAGATAAGAACTGTTTCTTAAGAACTGTTTCTGAGGATTTTCTAAAACCCTTTGGCATCCTCCTGCTTTGATAATGTTTGTCACTAGACATTCTTTAGGACTGCAGTAATTCAGATCAAATGTCTGCTGAAGAACACTTGCCCATTCATGGCATCTTCATTAATAAACTGACAACAACTCTGGCTTTGAACCTCTGAAACCAATGAACTCAGTTTCTAAGCAGCTTATGTAAATCTTTTTTTCCTAATGAAAACTCACCTTTGTTCTTCCCTCACCAAATGCACTGGTGGTGTGCCATTTCATGCATTCTAGATTATAATCCTTATTTCTATTCCTGAGTAAACCCAACATATTTAGAAATAATTTTCTCTAGTGTCTTTTTCATATTGATACTATGATCTGATGTCATTACCCAACATTAGATTGAAAGGCTCTTTAGTGCAGCTGTGCTTCTTCTGTTCTATAGAACACATGTTGCCAATCACAATTATGTGTGGTGAAACTAAGAAAGATCTCTCAGACAATGTCTTCATGTGATTAAATGCCGATGTTGATTGTACTGTACTTGAAGTATTAATCTGTGTTAGTCAGTTTGGAATGCTATTTTAAAAATGCCATAAACTGGGTGGCTTAAAAGACAAACATTTATATCTCATAGCCTAAGGGCTCCAGCATGGTCAGGTTGTGGGATGGGCCCTTCTTCCTGGCTTGTAGACCACTGCCTTCTTTCTATATCCCTGCAAGGTAGAGAGAGAAAGCTCTCTACCTCTTTCACTCTTATCTAAGGACACTAATCTCATCATTGTAGCCTTACCCTATTAACATCATCTAACTTTAATTACCTCCCAAATACTTTACTTTCTAATACCATTACATTGAGAATTAATGCATCAACATATAATTTTTGGGGAGGCACATTTTGTTCATAACATAATCTATGCATTTTCTCTATATTTTCACCACATTCTGTTCTCTCATTGGTAATCCAAGGTCAGTATTTTATATCCTCTAACCTCTATCTGGATCAAAATAAGGAAAAAGTAATGCAATATAATAAAGCCTCTACAGTAATAAAAACTCAATGAAATCAAGATTCAGTCTTCACTAAATACAATACAGAAAGATGTCCATAAGAGTTCACAGAATTTATGTTTTTACTTTCATTTTGTAGATTATGGTTATTTTGTTTATTTTTTTAATTATTGAAACTAAGTTATACTTATGTGAAGTTAGAATTTTGTGAAGCTGAAGGGAAATTAATGTGGAAAAGTCACATTCAAAAGTGGAGAGACTTGAGGCCTAAATAAAAAGAAAGATGTTCACTCTCCAAGATTAAAAAATAAAATTGACATGATGTAGCACCTAAGGGTCTTCCTGTGTGCCTGCCTTACCACGTCATTGCCCATTAATAACCTAAAACTCTCCTTTGTAACTCAGGTGTAGTCAAAATGTCTCCTCTTACATTTATTCAGTGAGGTTTTAAAGCAATTAGAAGAACACTGTCATTGGTTTAATTGTGCAATCCCAAAGTTCATATGGTGAAGTCCTGATAGTCAAGTATCTAAAAATGTGTTCTTATTTGGAAATATAGCTGTTGTTAATGTAAATAGTTAATATGAGGTCATATTGGAGAAGAATAGGCCCTGAAGCTAATATGACTGGTGACCTCATAAAAATGAAACATTTGAGCATAGACACACACACAGGAAGAACACCGTGTGAAGGTTAAGGCAGAAATTGGGTTGATGCAGGAAAAAAACAAGGAACACTCAGATTGCCAGCAAACAGCAAAAGCTAGGAGAGGAAGAAGGAACATACTCTCCCTCACAACAAAAGTATCCAGGCTTTCCAACCCTTGATCTTGGATTTCTAGCATCCAGAACTGTGAAGCATAAATTTTTGTTGTTTAAAGCACTCAGCTTGTGGTTCTTTGTAATGGCATCCCTAGTAAGCTAATACAAACTTTGTTTTAAGCAGTAATCAACTGGAAAATTAGCCTACTTGTGGAATACTGAGACATTCTCAGGCCCCGTACAGAACTAACTCTAATTTTCTTTCTTTGATACAAGAATGTCTTTACAATGGACTGACACTAGATTAATAATATCTTCACTTTATAAAATTTTTTGAGTTGTGAAAACGGTTTCAATTCCATGCCTGATCAGCAGTGTGGAAAATATCCTTGATGATGAATACTTAATTGTATTCCTTTTTAACTCTGTGTATCTCTCTGCCCAGAACTGACCATGTTGGTGACTTCAGATAAGTTAGCTCAATAATGACCAAACATGTTTAGTATGTAGCGAGCAGAGGAATCCTTAAGAATATTTTATATCTACATGTGTTACATCTTAGTGTTGCACATAAAAACCTTGGTCTCTTGTGTAATAGTGATTTATATCAGGATAAGTCAAAGTACTATACTTTTTTTACCAAGATTTAAAGACTATTCAGTGACTGAAACCTTTCCTGAAGATTTTTAAGAGAATGCAACAATCCTTGGAAGTTTTGAAATTCAACATAAATTAAGATCTGCTTTCCTTATAAAATTATGCAGTTAGAAAAATAATTTGTATTATGTAGTCTAACTTACTCTAGTTCCAATGAAATTGAAAATTAATAATGTATGTATTTTAAAATCAATTTAAATTTTAAAAATCTTCAAGGATTTTTTTTTCACTCAACATTGTAACATGTATCTCGTAGTAAGTCTAGCAGCTTTTAAATTCCTGACCTTTTTGACATCATGAGCTTCCTATCTGACATATTGTTTTAAAATGTTATGACATTTTGAAAGCTGTTATCACAATACCCTTCTGGGTTGTTTTAAAGCAACAGTATAAACACTGAAAAAATATGTCTTTCAAAGGTAACATAGGATAAAAAATATTTATAAAAATAAATTTGGAAGCACAGAATCATCCTAAATCATAATTAGTGTTTCTTTTTTTTTCTTTGACACTACGTGACAGTCTTCCCAATGACTTCAAAGTGTTAGTGTAGCTTCAGAAAGAGATTGAGTTAGCTACTGCCTGTGTAATTGATCCCCCAAAATGACACATAAAATATATACAAATTAAAGATTTTTACATTTATTATTAACAATAAACAAAAAAATGCATCCTGAAATGTATTAGTATAACCATTTTCATTGTTTTGAAAAACTAGAAATAAAGAGAACTTAAGAACACTGTTAACTATTCTTAATTATGTGAAAAAAGCATAGCCCCAATGAAGTTCTATAAAATTGAATAACAACATAACAATAAAAACAACATGCGATATTTAAAATGGTAAAGGGAAATCAAGAACAAAGTCAATTCACGGCAGTATTCAGAATTGAATTTAGAATAGGTTTGCTACTTGATATCATCTATTGACATGATTCATTTGGATAACTATTTTGACATTAAAAAGTGTCATTTTTGCCTTTATTATTCTGTGGAACTCACTCCTGAAATTGTATATTTTGTTAAAGTATAAAATTTATATCTGCAGTATAATTTAGTAATGATTAAAATCAGTAATTGTGTATTCTGATAGGTTCCCTAAACCCAACATATAAGATTAGGACGATTACTTAGTTTGAGAGAAGAACAGTATAAGTAAGAAAAATACTTTATTTTAAATCTAGTGTTGTGGAAAAATTACGCTAAAACATAGCAGGTCAAAATAACCAACATCATTTGCTCACGATTTTTGTGAAATGGGAAACTAGACACAATTTAGCTAGACGTCTCTGACTAAAGTTTTCTCATGAAGTTTCGGGCAATCTGTCAGCTAAGGCTTTAGTCTTTTCTGAAGACTTCACTGATAGTATGAATCTGCAACCTAGCTCATTCATGTGGCTGTTGGCAGGCCCTGATTTATCATCATATGGGCATCTCCAGGGATTGCCTAATGACTGGGCAAGTGACTTCCCCTCAGACAAGCAATGCAAGGGAAAGAAGAGAAAACACCCAAGATAGAAAGTGCCATGTTTTCATAACCTAATTTCGGAATGATATCCCATAATCTCTGCCATGTTTTATTTGTTAGAAGTGAATCAATGAGGCCGGGTGCGGTGGCTCACACCTTTAATCCCAGTAGTTTGGGAGGCCAAGGCGGGTAGATTACTTGAGGTCAGGAGTTCGAGACCAGCCTGGCCAAACTAGCAAAACCCCATCTCTAATAAAAATACAAAAATTAGCCAGGCATGGTGGTGTGCACCTGTAATCCCAGATACTAGGGAAGCTGAGTCAGGAGAATCTCTTGAACCCAGAGGAGGAGGCTGTAGTGAGCCCAGATCTCACCACTGCACTCCAGGCTTGGCAACAGACTGAGATAAAAAAAAAAAAAAAGAAGAAGAAGTGAATCAATGAGTCTAGCCCACACTAAGGGCATAAGGGAATTATAAGAGTCCCAACAAAAGAAGATCACTGGAGGTAACCTTGAAGTCTGTCTATCACAAACATTAGAGTCCACGTATGTGCCCAAAAACTACTTTAGCAACATAAAAGGTATAAAGGTGTTTTAAAAATAAAATTTAACATGCACACACACATATATATATATATAGCATTCTACAGTTGTTTTAAAATATCATATATTTTATAATTTTTCACATGTTAAATTAGATAATATACTGAATGCCAGGAAAATAAGTGAAATTAGGATCATGATACAAGGAAAGAAGACTCCTGGTTTAGGAATTCACAATAGCAAGGCAGTGCGGTAATAGTCTTACTTGCATAAAGCCCAAGGCTACATAGAATTCATTCAAGACAGACCTCATTTACAGCCCCTAAAAGTAACAACAGCAGCAACAACCAATATTAGCTCTAGAATTTAACTTCCACTTTTATGATGGAAACAATTCAAGGTAAGTCATGAAGAAGGAGAGAGAAATTCTCTGAGTCTCTCATTGTCCTTTGTTAAGACATCACTTTATTTTCAGCATTTAATACTGTTTCTTGAATTCTTCTAACTAGGTCTATCATTATTTCAAATATATTTATGAGGATGCTGTAAAAATAAAGAGTAAATCTGACTCTCAAGAGAATAGCTATCAAAATTAATTGCTATAATTTTCACATTTATATCTGACAAAAGTGATTCTTCTAATTAGAGATTAAAAATGTTGAAGTTAAAATAGGCAAAAAATCATTCAAGCATCATTGCATGGAAAGAGAATTACTGAAAAATTTAAAAATTAGACACTTCATAACTTACCTCTAAATGTTAAATATCAGAAAATACTGGTATAGAGTGATTGGAATAAAGATTTGGGATCCCTAGATTTTAAAGTTAACCAGATGCCATTCATATGTAATAAAACAAAATAAATATATGATAATAGATTCAACAATTGAAGGAACATAGCCCCTATTTACATTTCTTGAGTGAAAAAATAAAGATTTAACCCATCTATTTATAAGAGTAGGCAATACTAAAGCATTTTAGAATGGAAAAATCTATAGTATAAAAAGACATACAGTAACCATTGAAAGGAAGTAAACATTGTAGTATATCAATACATGTTATTAATGTGGAAACAAAGCATAGTAGAAAAGCCATACATAATTTTTGAATAAAAATATGTCAAACCAAATAAAAATGTAATATTACAATGTGTTTTTGATGTCTCACATATTGCCAATAAATAAGAGTTTTACGAGGGCATGGGAAATAAAGAACTTACAGGTTTTGAAAATGCATATGTGACTACCTATAGATATGCTTTTCTTTGCCACTAAAATTATGTAAATAAAGGTAAAATAATTTAAATTGTAAATCTACTACTCGAAATATAGAAATGTGATTTTCAATTGCTAGTGTTCAGTAACATCCCTATATCCCAGTCCAGTGAAGTCCTTCTGGTTTTTACTTTACCTATATTCATGCAGTGTTTGATGCATGAATCAAACACTGCACCAAAATATTAGCATTTTCTTTCTTCTAGGAAAGATCTTTGGCTTCCATAATGCCATGCCCTCTAGCTTCTCCTACCTCTCATTTTCATTTTTCTTCCTTGGAACCAATTATCCTTGAACACTTCTGAAGTGTTGATGTTTCCTAATGTTCCTCCCTTTGCCTATTTCTCAGGTTTTAGCCATCTGGGTCAATTCAAGCTTATGTTAATATCTACTTAGAATATGTTGATAGCTCTGAAATAGTATGCTTACATCTGATTTTTGCCTGCAAATCCATATTCAACAGGTGAGACACCACCATCAGTATTTTCCTTTAGTACTTGAAACTGAACATATTCCCAACAAAAATAATTAAAATATATACACATATATATGTGTATATATGTATTATATAGATATATAAAATACATATATACATATTCCATATTACTGGAGAAATATAATAGAAAACAGTTTAAAAAAATAAACACTGTGATTTTTTTGTTTTGCCAATCTGTTTGCACTTTTTTTGACATTGTTAATCAATTTCAAGTGTGTTTTTAATTTTTACTGTCATTAAATTAAAAAAAATAAAATAAAATGTAAAAAGATGCTGAATACTTCCTAAATTGTTGGATTTTTAAAATTAAATCAATTATTGAACATATTATAGATGATAAAAGCAAAATAAAAAAATATATAAATACACCAAAATATTATGATAGGCAAGTAATATATATACTTTACAAACAGATTAAAATAAATTTGTTTCCTATTAAAATGAAATAACTTTAAGTAAAATTTAAATTAAAGCTCTATGATTTCAATTATAAATACATCTGTAATATAATGATCTAGAATATATATAGGCAAGAGTAGTACAGAAGGCTTTAAATTTTGCCTATAATGAACAACATTGCATCTCACCAGTCCACTCACTAATAAAACTAGAAAAACTGAAAAAGAAAAGGACATTTTTCTTTGAAGTCATCAGTAAACCACCTGCATAACAAGTATTTCAGGGACCAAAATCCTGAAGATAAAGGAAAGACACTGAGGTAAGAAAAATATTTGGTTTCAGTTTATTTTCACCATATTTACTAATTACATAAAGACTGAGGAGAGTCTGAGAAGTAAGCAAAATGTATGACAATTCTATAGGTTCATAGGAACAAAACTGGAGTTTAGGACCCACTAAGGAACAAGATAACTGATAAATACTTCAGGATTCTTAATTAGACCATAAAGGGCAAAGCAACATAGGCCAACTCATCATAAAACTAAAACTGTTTTTAATCAATTCATTTTAAAATTTGATTGAGTATTAATGTCTCCACTTGAATGGCATTTTTTCTAAAATCAGAAGAAACTCTGATCTAGTTGAAGATAATCTAATTCAAAAATTACCTGCACTTCAAATTTTCCCTAAAGATTTTATACATGATAGCAAACATGTTTCATCCTATATGTCTAATCAAAACTAATCAGATTCCTAAAAATGCATGAGTTGATAAAAAAAGAAAAACAGATAATATAATCCCACAAGAAATTTAGGTATTTGAATTATATGAAGTGATAAAAATAATTGTTACTACATTGTTCTAGTAAATAAAGAATAAAATTGAGAACTTGAGAAGAAATTTGGAAGTTCTAAAAAGTAATTAAATAATTGAAATTGTTAACCCAGTAGATTGATATAATATCATATTAGATGTAGCTAAAGAAAAATTTAATGAACTGGAAGATCGGTAAATAAAAAATGTAGGGCCAGGCGCAGTGGCTCACGCCTGTAATCTCAGCACTTTGGGAGGCCGAGGCAGGCAGATCACGAGGTCAGGAGATCGAGACCATCCTGGCTAACACGGTGAAACCCCGTCTCTACTAAAAATACAAAAATTTAGCCAGGTATGGTGGCGGGTGCCTGTAGTCCCAGCTACTCGGGAGGCTGAGGCAGGAGAATGGCGTGAACCTGGGAGGCAGAGCTTGCAGTGAGCCAAGATTGTGCCACTGCACTGCAGCCTCTGTCTCAAAAAAAAAAAAAAAAAAGTAGATGGTCATGCGTATATTGAAAGAAACTGAAAATAGAGATAAAAGCATAAAAGCATGAGATGTGTATGGAAAATGGCAAATCACAATCATACATATAATTAGAGTTTTAAAAATACAGAAGAAAGAGAATGTAACAGAAGTACTTCTTGGATTAAAAATGAAGGCAAATTTTTCAGAACTGATGCCATACAGTAGTGATACTTGAAGCTAAAGTTTCAAGTTAATAGGAAAAAAAATTGAAAATGTATACATATATAAGTAATCATTAATAATAATTAATTGAAAATAAATTTCAGATTGAAAAAGCAAATAGAATCCAGAAACAGGAGAAATAGAAACCAGTAGCTAATAGAAAATTATAGCAAATAGAAAATCTAAGCATAGAAATATGAAACTAATAAAAATAAGCTTACATTAAATATAAAGAGTAAATATTCCAATTAAAAGACAACGATTGTCAGAATAGATACAAAAGTAAATTAAAACAATTCTGTGTTTCCTACAGGGTACATACTTTTAATATGAGAAAGTTCAAAACCAAAAGAATAAAAGAAAGCCATGAAAACATAAAACACAAGAAAGCTATTGTAGCCATATTAATGTTAAACAATGTCAACATTAAGGTGAAGGAATCACTAACAAAAAAAATTAGTAATTCTAAGTCAGTCATCTAGAATGTAAAACCCCTAGAAATGTGATATATCCTATATCGTAGTCTCATATATAAAATAATAAATGCAAATGGAAACACAGCCTATGTTCAATCAATATATAAAAACAGTAATTATGATGTTAGGGTGTTGATTTTAGATCTTTCCCTCTTTCTCTTGTGGGCATTTAGTGCAATATATTTCCATCTAAACACTGCTTTAGTTGTGTCCCACAGATTCTGGTATGTTCTGTCTTTGTTCTCATTGGTTTCAAATAACTTATTTATTACTGTTGTAATTTCATTATTTACCCAGTAGTCATTCAGGAACAGGTTATTCAGTTTCCATGTAGTCGTGTGGTTTTGAGTGAGTTTCTTAAACCTGAGTTCTAATTTGATTGCTCTGTGGTCTGCAAGACTGCTTGTTATGATTTCCATTCTTTTGCATTTGCTGAGGAGTGTTTTACTTCCAATTATGTGGTCAATTTTAGAATAAGTGTGATGTGGTGCTGAGAAGAATGTATATTCTGTTGATTTGAGGTGGCGAGTTCTGCAGATGTCTATTACGTCTGCTTGGTCCAGAGCTGAGTTCAAGTCCTGAATATCCTTGTTAATTTTCTGTCTCATTGATCTGTCTAATATTGACAGCGGGGTGTTAAAGTCTCCCAGTATTATTGTGTGGAGAGACTAAGTCTTTTTGCAAGTCTCTAAGAACTTGCTTTATGAATCTGGTTGCTCCTGTATTGGGTGCATATATATTTAGGATAGTTAACATACCATGTTCATGGATAAAAAGAATCAATATTGTGAAAATTGCCATACTGCCCAAAGTAATTTACAGATTCAACGCTGTCCCCATCAAGTTACCATTGACTTCCTTCACAGATTAGAAAGAACTACTTTAAATTTCATATGGAACCAAAAAAAGAGCCCGTATAGCCAAGACAATTCTAAGCAAAAAGAACAAAGCTAAGACATCACAGTGCCAAACTTCAAACTATACTACAAGACTGTAGTAACCAAAACAGCATGGTACTGATACCAAAACAAATATACAGACCAATGGAATAAAACAGAGTCCTCAGAAATAACCCCACACATCTACAACCATCTGATCTTTGACAAACTTGACAAAAACAAGCAATGGGGAAAGGATTCTCTATTGAATAAATGGTGTTGGGAAAACTGGCTAGTCATATGCAGAAAACAGAAACTGGACTCGTTCTTTCACCTTATACAAAAATTAACTCAAGATGGATTAAAGACTTAAACATAAGACCTAAAATCATAAAAACCCTAGAAGAAAACCTAGGCAGTACCATTCAGGACATAGGCATGGGCAAACACTTCATGACTAAAACACCAAAAGCAATGGCAACAAAAGCCAAAATTGACAAATGGGATCTAATTAAATTGCAGAGCTTCTGCACAGCAAAATAAACTATCATCAGGGTGAACAGGCAACCTACAGAATGCCAGAAATTTTTTGCAATCTATCCGTCTGATGAACTCTAATATCCAGAATCTACAAGCAACATAAACAAATTTACAAGAAAAAAACAATCAACCATATCAAATAGTGGGTGAAGAATATGAACAGACACTTCTCAAAATAAGACATTTATTTGGCCAACAAACATGAAAAAAAAGCTCATCATCACTGGTCATTAGAGAAATACAAATCAAAACCACCATGAGATACCATCTCATGCCAGTTAGAATGTGATCATTAAAAAGTCAGGAAACCATAGATGCTGGAGAGGATGTGGAGAAATAGGAACACATTTACACTGTTGGTGGGAGTATAAATTAGTTCAACCATTGTGGAAGACAGTGTGCCAATTCCTCAAGGATCTAGAACCAGAAATAACATTTGACCCAGCAATCCCATTACTGGGTATATACCCAAAGAATTATAAATCATTCTACTCTAAAGACACATGCACACATATGTTTACTGCAGCACTATTCACAATAGAAAAAACTTGGAACCAACCCAAATGTCCATCAATGATAGACCGGACAAAGAAAATGTGGCACATATACACCATGGAATACTATGCAGCCGTAAAAAAGAATGAGTTCATGTCCTTTGCAGGGACATGGATGAAGCTGGAAACCATCATTCTCAGCAAACTAGCACAGGAACAGAAAACAAACACCACATTTTCTTACTCATAACTGGGAGTTGAGCAAGGAGAACGCATGGACACAGGGAGGGAAACACTACACACCAGGGCTTGTTGGGGATTGAGGAGCTAGGGGTGGAATAGCATTAGGAGAAATACCTAATGTAGATGACAGGTTGATGGGTGCAGCAAACCACCATGGCATATGTATACTTATGTAAGAAACCTGCACGTTCTGCACATGAATCCCAGAACTTAAAGTATATATAAAAAAAGAGTAATATATTATAATTATATATAATGTGTTCCTGAAATACATGGTGAATATAACAATCCAACTTCAAAGTTATTTATCAAATTAACAAAACAAAAGGTGGAAAATTCATACAATAATTCCAAAATATGAAGAAAAATGATAGGATGGAATAGGTTTAAAGGAACAAATAAATAAAAAGTCCTCTGCAAGCTGGAAATAAATGAGAACATAGTTAACCTGATTAAGTATATCTACCAAAAATAGCCTGTAGAAAGCAGTTTTTTTAATGGCTGTATTTTAAAAGATTTTTCATAGCTAGAGGTTCCAAAATAAGTATGCCAATAGCCTGGTCCTCTTTATTATTTCATTGGATGGTATAGCCTATGCAAAAATAACAACAGTTGTGGTAATAGTTATAATAATTATTGTAATTATAATTATTTTTATTATTATAGCAGGTTATAGAAATTAGAAAAAAGTATACTGCTAGATGGCGATATTGTGGGATGTCATTATGACCTTCCAGTAGGTAAAAGTATATATAGCATCCCTAAGAATAAAAGAAAAGCTAGATAAATTGGATTTTATTAAACCTATCTTTATGGAAGATGATATGCTTTTATCTATTGGAAGCTTAAAAAAATCACACAGAAAAGTTATAAGCATCAATAAATGATTTAAATGTGTTTACAGGCTCCAAGTTCAATATGCAACAGCTCTATTTCTGTCTATCAGAAAAACACCTTTCTAAAATAAAATTATAAACAAGATATTTAATATAATTAAACATTTGAAATTAACTAGGAAGACATGCCACAACAGCCTGTTTAACAATAAAAAAATCTATGTTTTTGTGAGACTATAAAGAAAACCTTAATGTATAAACTAATTAACCATATTAATGAATTGAAAGACTAAATATTGAAAGTACATTAATTTTGTCTAAATAACAAAAGAATTTAAATATACTCACAGTAAAATTCCAGTAGTAATTTTATAGGAACTGTGAAAGAGATTCTAAATGTATACTGAAATACAAATGTACAGAAATAACCAAGAAAACATCAAAAATTAAAAATACTTGGAAGAGTAAGACTACCATATAATAAAACCTGTAATTAATCTACAGCAATTAAGACAATGATTATCTTGTTGTTTGTTTTGTTTTGGCAAGATTAGGCAAATAGAAGAAAGACATACAATAAAGAGTCAGAAACAGACCTCTACCCATATGAATACTTACTATAAGAAAGGTAACACAGCAGAATGTTGAAGAAAATGGCTTATATGGCCAATCAACATATGAAAATGTGTTACTAATCATTACTTATAAGCAAACTGTGAATTAAAGTCAAGATAAAATTGCATGCCCTTCAGAAAGGCTAGAATGAACATGATAGGTGATAGATAGATGATAGACAGATAGTATATAGGTAGAAAGAATAAAAATATCAACTATTGGCAAGAATATAAAGCAACATGAACTCCACTAAATTGATAGCATTTTTGTAAATGTGTAGAAACACTTCGTGTGTGTGTATGTATTCTTTTTTACAATCTCAATTCATATTATATGGCTTGTAATTTCATATTATTTATGAATTAAAGCAGTGGTTATATCATTAGTGCCTTGTTTTTCAAGAAAACCTTCTCCTACTCCAAGACAATGAAGACAGTTATTAATATACAATCTAAGTGATACCATTTTATTTCCCATATCAAACATTTACCTAAAGTTAAATTTCATGGAATCCCATACAGTAATTAAAATAAACAAAGCACATAGTTATATGGTTGATTCTTATAAATATATAAATCCAATTATATAAATTTCAAAAGTAGGCAAAACTATGTATGGTGTTAGACTTCAGGATAGCTATCTTCATGGAGAACACAGGATGTTGTAATTAGAAGCAGGTAGCAGAGGTTTCTGAATCATTGGTAAAATATTGTATTTCTTGTTCTAGGTTGTGGTCACATGTGTGAATTGTTTACTCTGTGAAAAGTCATTGAGTTTGATGTGTACAATATTTACACATGTTATATTTTGTATGAAAATTTAAGTAAAAATTAACTGACAGGGGCCCTACTTCAAAATGGCAAGTTATGCACATATATTTATTCCCAGACCCAGTTAAAATTAAATAGTGAGTGAAAAAGGCATCAAACCTTTTCAATAAATAAGGTTCTTGAGAAATCATGAAATTATAATAAACATGATTGCTTTGGTTAGCATTCAACATTGTGAGTAACCTAAAACAGGTATAGAATTATTTCTCACTGTGTTTTACAGACCATTGCGATTGTGCGGGCTTGATGAAATCTTCTTGGAATGAGCTCCTTTGTTTTCCCTCAGGCATGGTCTTCATACTCATGGTCCAAGTTGGTGGCTCCTCCTAAAAGAGTGGCTCCTGCCAAATATCTATACCTCAAGCAGTTGTTAAGCCTGAAGCAAAATATGAAACTCTGCTATTTTCTCTCATCCATAAAATGGTGAAAATCAATATACTCCTAAATACAATATGGTTTAAAGAAAATAATTACTGGCAAAAAATTGTTAGATAAAAATAAATTTAACAATATACAAATAAAATAGAATAAGAGAAAAGATAATGAAGCTCCATCTGTTTTAAGTACTCTCCCTAGAAACTCCACGCAATAATCCTGCTTAAATTGTATTGGCCAGAACTTGGTTATGTAACCAAAACTAGTTCCAAAAGAACATGGAAAATGCTGTCTTCTAACTGGATAACAATAAAAAGAGGAGAATAGATTTTCAATAAGCAGAGAAGTCTCCACACTACATGGGTGAAGATAGAAGAAGATAGGGTTGTAGAAGCTATAAAGTAGAATGAAGAAAAATACAGCTAAAACAGTTCTAGAGCCTGGGTAGCAATGGAAGAACTTAATTCACTTGCATAATGGAAGAGAGGCTTATGTCTTAGAAATATGTAATATGGCCGGGTGCGGTGGCTCACGCCTGTAATCCCAGCACTTTGGGAGGCCGAGGCGGGCGGATCACGAGGTCAGGACATCCAGACCATCCTGGTTAACAAGGTGAAACCCCCTCTCTACTAAAAATACAAAATTAGCCAGGCATGGTGGCAGCGCCTGTTACTCGGGAGGCTGAGGCAGGAGAATAGCGTGAACCCAGGAGGCAGAGCTTGCAGTGAGCCGAGATGGCGCCACTGCACTCCAGCCTCGGCTACAGAGCAAGACTCCATCTCAAAAAAAAAAAAAAAAAAAAAAAAAAAAGAAATATGTAATACAACAGGTTGTAGGAATGAGACCTAGGATGTAAACAGCCTGGGTGACAGAGCGAGACTCCATCTCAATTAAAAAAAAAAAAAAAGATATTTATCTCCAAGCAAGAAATTTGGATATATGTTTTCTAAAAACAAACTGAATGAACTGGGTCAGTCAAAGTAAATCGCATGCATATTAGTTCACCAAGACGAACTCTTCTGCATTTTATTATATGAACTATTTATTATAAGAACTACAGAGGTCTGCCCTCTTCCCAGAAGAGTATTTCGAAGTATGTCACTTAAAAAACATAAGCCATTTTCACAGAACTCTCGATTATTCTTTCAAATTACCACCATTGCTATCAGTTTTAATTCCCTATCTTCTCTGAAAACTTCTACAACTTTCTATGCTAAATGCTAAAACTCTTATAAGGCTCACATTTTATGCCTAACTTTCTGTAATATCATCTTGCTATTTGGCTTTTGATTTTCAGTCTTGCTTCTCTCACTTTCACCACTACCATTAATTTACTATTGTGATCTTTTGCATATACGCATCAAAGCATATCATACCACTTGCTTTAAAATCTTATTTTATGGCCAGGCGCGGTGGCTTGTGCTTGTAATCCCAGCACTTTGGGAGGCCGAAGCTGGCGGATCACGAGGTCAGGGGTTTGAGATCAGCCTGGCCAACATGATGAAACCCATCTCTACTAAATTACACAAATTAGCTGGGCGTGGTGGCTGGTGCCTGTAATCCCAGCTACTTAGGAGGCTGAGGCAGGAGAATTGCTGAGTGGTGGAGGCTGCAGTGAGCCGAGATCGTGCCACTGCACTCCAGCCTGGGCGACAGAGTAAGATTCTGTCTAAACAAAACAAAACAAAACCTTTGTTTTGTTTTGTTTTTCTTTTCTACGACATTTAAAATGCTGTCTTAATAGCTTACCTGGCTCAGGAATTCTTAAATTATCTGGACACTAAATAACTTTTCTATCTTACCACTTTTAAGTACTCCTTCATTCCATTTTTTCAACACCTCACCATCCAACATGTTCTCTTTATCTATATTGATTTTCTCTGAGGTCTCTGAAGAACACATTTTCTACCTATAGAGGTTAACAAGATGCCTGAAATGTTAGCCCCACTCTCAATTTTTTGCCTGGTTAACCTCAACTTAATGTAACTATTTCTTTTTTTATTGTATACACTTACTGTGTACAAAATGATGTTGTGATATCTACATGCACTGTGAAATGATTATTAGAGTCAAGCAAATTAACATATTCATCTTTTCACATAGTTTCTATGTGTGTGTCTGTGTGTGTGTGTGTGTGTGTGTGTGTGTGGTAAAAGCACTTGAAAAATACCCTTTTGGAAATTTGTGGTATATAATATTATTAACTATAATTATCATGCTCCACATTGTGTAAGAGAAGACATTCATGAACACTGAGACTGGCTGAATTCCTCTACCACATGCTGTGTGAAACACTGTATTTCATTGTAACACTAAGCAACTTTGTCATCACTTCACCATGTGATAGATTCCAGATGAGTGGGATTAAGTTTGTCTGTTCAAAGGTATTCTCACATTCCATTCACATGACTGTGGCATCTAATAAATAATAAATAAATCTTTGTTAAACACCATCATCTAAAACTAGTCCCATTAAAATGAAAGAAATATCTCTGCCCCATAAATTCAACATCTGCAATACTTCCCAGCCTGCCCGCCTCAGAGCCCCACAATGGGACTTTATTTTTACTAAATCTCCATGCTTCACTTCACAGTAGGGTTTTAAAAGTCTCAGATATTTCTTATTTAAAAGAGAGAAGACCCAAAGAAATAAAGCAAAGATGAAAAAGGAGACATTAGAACCAATAACACAGAAATCCAAAGGGTCAATAGAGGCCACCATAAGCAACTATATACCAATAATTGGAAAACCTAGAAGAAATGGATAAATCTGTAGACACATACAATTTACCAAGATTGAACCAGAAAGAAATCAAAAACTTGAACAGACCAATAACCAGTAACAAGATCAAAGCTATAATAAAAACTCTCCTAGCAAAGAAAAGCCCAGGACCTGATGGCTTCACTGCTGAATTCTACCAAACATTTAAAGAAAAATGATTACCCATCCTTCTCAAACTGTTCTAAAAAGTAGAGGAGGACAGAGTACTTCCAAATTCATTCTATAAGCTGCTATTACCTTGATACCAAAAACTAGAAAAGACACACCAAAAAAATAAATAAATAAAACACATGACAATACCCCTGTTGAACATCGATACAAAAATCCTCAACATAATACTATCAGACCAAATTCTCCAGCACATTACAAAGATCATTCATTGTGACCAAGTGGGGTTGTTTCCCAGGACTACAAGGATGGTTCAACATACTCAAATCAATCAGTGTAATACATCATATCAACTGAATGAAGGACAAAAATCATATGATCATTTTAATTGATGCTGAAAAAAGCATTTGATAAAATTCAACATCCTTTCATTATAAAAAGTAGCCCTAAAAATCTGTGTATAGGCTGGGCATGGTGGCTCATGCCTGTAATCCCAGAACTTTGGGAGGCCAAGGCAGGGGAATCGCCTGAGGTTGGGAGTTCGAGACCAGCCTGACCAACATGGAAGAAACACCGTCTCTACAAAAAAAAAAAAAAAAAAAATTAGCCTGGCATGGTGGCACATGCCTGTAATCCCAACTACTTGGGAGGCTGGGGCAGGAGAATCGCTTGAGTCTGGGAGGCGGAGGTTGCGGTGAGCAGAGATCACTCCATTGCACTTCAGCCTGGGCAGCATGAGCAAAATGCCACCTCAAAAAAAATAAATAAATAATTGGGTATAGAAGGAACATACCTCAACCCAATAAAAGCCATATAGAACAGACCCACAGTTAATATCATACAGAATGGGAAAAACTATAAACCTTTCCTCTAAGATCTGACAAAAGACAAGGATGCCCACTTTCACCACTGTTATTCAACATAGCCCTGGAAGTCCTAGCTGGAGCAATTGGACAAGAGAAAGATACAAAGAGCTTTCAAATTGGAAAGGAGACAATCAAATTACCCTTGTTTGCAGATGATATTATCTTATATTTGGAAAAACCTAAAGACACCACTAAAAAACGATTAGAACTGATAACCACATTCAGTAAAGTTTCAGGATATAAAATCAACATACAAAAATTAGTAGCACTTCTATATGACAGCAGGGAACAATCTGAAAAAGAAATCAAGAAAGTATAGAATTTAGAGTAGCTAAAAATAAAATAGAATACTTAGCAGGTAACTTAACCAAATACGTGAAAGTTTTCTACAATTAAAAACTCTAAAACATTGATGCAAAAAATTGAAAAGAACACAAGTAAATGGAAAGCTGTTTCATGTTCATAAGTTGGAAGAATCAATATTGTTAAAAAATCCATACTCTTCAAAGCAATCTACAGATTCGATGCAATCCCTATCAAAATACCAGTGAAATAAGAAATACCACAGAAATAGAAAAAACATTCCTAAAATTTATATGGAGCCACAAAAGACCCAGAATGGCCAAAGCTGTCCTGAGCAAAATGGACAAAACTGGGGGAATTCCCATTATTTGACTTCAAATTATACCATAGAGCTATAATAGCCAAAAAGTATAGTACTGGCATAAAAATTCACACATAGACCAATGGAACAGAAGAGATAACCCAGTAATCAATTCACACATTCACAGTGAATCATTTTTGACAAAAGTATCAAAAACACACATTAGGGACAATACAGTCTCTCTATAAATGGTGCTGGGAAAACTGGATATACATATTCAGAAGAATGAAACTAGATCCCTATCTCTCATCATATACAATAATCATATCAAAATGAATTGAATCTTAACTCAAGTTCCTCAAACTATGAAACTAGTGAAAGAAAACACTGGGAAACTCTCCAGAACATTGGGCTGGGTGAAAATTCTTTTAGTAACACCCAACAAGTACAGGTAACAAAAGCAAAAGTGGATAAATGGCATTGCATCAAGTTAAAGCTTCTGCATAGCAAAGGAAGCAATCAACAAAGTGAAGAAACAATCTCAGAATGGGAGAAAATATGTGCAAACTCTCCCCCTGGAAAGGGATTAATAGCCAGAATATAAAAGGAGCTCAAACAATTCAATAGGAAAAATATAATAATTCAATTAAAAATAGGCAAAAGATCTGAATGGACATTTCTCAAAAGAAGACCTACAGATGGAAAACAGATATGTAAAAACATAAAAAAAAATTGATCATCAGAGAAATGCAAATCAATCCTACAGTGAAATATCTCACCCCAGTTAAAATGACTTTTATATAAAAGACAGGCAATAACACATGAGGAAGTTGAGAAAAGGGAAATCTTGAACAGTTTTGGTGGGAATGTAAATTAATACAATCACTGTGAAGAACAGTTTAGAGATTCCACAAAAACTAAAATTAGATCTACCATATGATCCAGAAATTCCACTACTAGGTATGTACTGAGAAGAAAGAAAATTTTGTATCGAAGAGACATCTACATTCTCATATTTATTGCAACACCACTCACAACAGTCAAGATTTGGCAGCAACGTAAATGTCCATCGACAGATGAATGGATTAAAAAAACTGTGGTACAGACACACAACGGAGTACTAGTCAGCCATTAAAAGAATGAAATCCTGTTATTTGCAACAGCATGGATGGAACTGGAGGAAATTATGTTAAATAAAATAAGACAGGCACAGAAAGAAAAACTTCACAAATTCTCAGATACTTGTGGCAGCTAAAAATTAAAACAATTGAACTCATGGAGAAAAGCTGCAAGAATTCCTTTTGAAAACTGGCACGAGGCAAGGATGCCCTCTCTCATCACTCCTATTCAACATAGTATTGGAAGTTCTGGCCAGAGTAATCAGGCAAGAGAAAGAAATAAAGTGTATTCAAATAGGAAGAGAGGAAGTCAAATTGTCTCTGCAGGTGACATGATTGTATATTTGGAAAACCCCATCATCTCAGCCCCAAAACTCCTTAAGCTGATAAAAAATTTCAGCAAAGTCACAGGATACAAAATCAATGTGCAAAAATCACAGGCATTGCTATACACCAATAATAGACAAACAGAGAGCCAAATCATGAGTGAACTCCCATTCACAATTGCTACAAAGAAAGGAAAATACCTAGGAATACAACTTACAAGGATGTGAAAGGACCTCTTCAAGGAGAACTACAAACCACTGCTCAACGAACTAAGAGAGGACACAAACAAATGGAAACTAAAAAAAAAAATCCATGTTCATGGATAGGAAGAGTCAACTTGGTGAAAATAGCCACACTGCCAAAGTAATTTATAGATTCAATGCTATTCCCATCAAGCTACCATTGACTTTCTTCACAGAACCAGAAAAAACTATTTTAAATTTCATATGGAACCAAAAATGAGCCTATATAGCCAAGACAATCCAAAGCAAAAAGAACAAAGCTGAGGCATCACAGTACCTGACTTCAAACTATACTACAAGGCTATAGTAACCAAAACAGCACGGTACTGGTATCAAAACAGATATACAGACCAATGGAACAGAACAGAGGCCTCAGAAATAACACCACACATCTACAATTACATAATATTTGACAAACCTGACAAAAACAAGCAATGTGGAAAGGATTATCTATTTAATAAGTGGAGCTAGGAAAACTGGCTAGCCATATGCAGAAAACAGAAACTGGACCCCTTCCTTACACCTTATACAAAAATTAACTCAAGATGGATTAAATACACATAAAACCTAAAACCATAAAAACCCTAGAAGAAAACATAGGCAATACCATTCAGGACATAGGCATGGGCAAACACTTCATGACTAAAACACCAAAAGCAATGGCAATAAAAGCCAAAATTGACAAATGGGATCTAGTTAAACTAAAGAGCTTCTGCTCAGCAAAAGAAACTATCATCAGAGTGAACAGGCAACTTACAAAATGGAAGAAAATTTTTGCAATCTATCCATCTGACAAAGGTCTGATATGCCAAATCTACAAAGAACTTAAACTAATGTAAAAGAAAAAAAAAACAAACAACCACATCAAAAAGTGGTTGAAGAGACAGTTCTCAAAAGAGGACATTTTATGTTGCCAACAAACATATGAAAAAAAGCTCATCATCACTGGTCATTAGAGAAATGCAAATCAAAACCACGATGAGATACTATCTCATGCCAGTTAGAATGGTGATCATTAAAAAGTCTGGAAACAACAGGTGCTAGCAAGGATGCAGAGAAATAAGAATGCTTTTGCACTGATGGTGGGAGTGTAAATTAGTTCAACCATTGTGGAAGACAGTATGGCAATTCCTCAAGGATCTAGAACCAGAAATACCATTTGACTCAGCAATCCCATTACTGGGTATATACCCAAAGGATTGTAAATCATTCTACTCTAAAAACACATGCACACGTATGTTTATTGCAGCACTATTTACAATAACAAAGACTTGGAACAAACCCAAATGCCTATCAATGATAGACTGGATAAAGAAAACGTAGCATATATACACCCTGGAATACTATGCAGCCGTAAAAAATAATGGTTTCATGTTCTTTGCAGGGACATGGATAAAGCTGGAAACCATCATCCTCAGCAAACTAACACAGGAAAGAAAACCAAACACCGAAAGTTCTCACTCATAAGTGGGAGTTTAAGAGTGAGAACACATGGACATAGGGCGGGAACATCACACACCAAGGCCTCTTGGGGAGTGGGGGGCAAGGGGATGGAGAGCATTAGGACAAACACCTAATGCATATGGAGCTTAAAACCTAGATGACAGGTTGATAGGTGCAGCAAACCACCATGGCACATGTATACCTATGTAACAAACCTTCACATTCGGAACATGTTTCCCAAAATTTAAAAGAAAAAAAAAAAAGAAAAAGACTTTGGGTCTAGTAATGCCAGATTATTATTAGTGTGCAATCTTTTTTCTGACCTTCAGCCTAGAGTATTTCTGCTTTTATAAATGAAGTAAGGCATGGTCGTTGTTCCAGAACCTCAAATTGTATGCATCAGTGTATACATCTCATTTTATTCATCTATTCAAGAAATATTTATTGGGAACGTGTCTATTCTGTTCACTCTGTTAATACTGAAGACAGAATGTCTTTTCACAGTCCCTGAACTGATAAGATTACTGGTCCCTTTTTTCAGAGATGACCCTGAATGAATAATTTTTCTACCTGCTTTTTATGAGCCACTATTGAACTTGACCATCTCCAGCTGCACAAATCTCTAACAAACTATTAGGGAGTAGTTAATGTATAATGTCTAATTATCCATTAATAATCTAATGGCCATGACCAGGTGAGTTGCATTAAAAACGTGTAATTCGGAATATATAATTATTATTCCTTAAAATAGGTGAAAGGAGACTTAATATGATTATTTAAATAATGGTAGAAAAATTAACAAATATAAGATATTTTATTTACAGAAACATGCATAGTACATATACGTCATATACATGCCACAAACGTAACATGTATGCAACAAGCAAATTACATGCATAGTGTGCACATGCCACGTGTATACTATGTGTATACTATGTGTTTACTATATGCACGCTTGTTTCTACACACAAAGGACATGTATACTACATGTACACTTCACGCATAGTATATTTGAAATGTATCCTACATGCATACATGTATACTACGTGTTTACTATATGCACGCTTGTTTCTACACACAAAGGACATGTATACTACATGTACCCTACATGAATAGTATATTTGAAATGTATCCTACATGCATATAGCATGCATACTACATGCATACTATGTGTTTACTACATGCACACTACATGCATACTATATGAATGCTACATTCATTCTCCATATATGCAACATGTATAGAGCATGAATGCCACATGAATACTACATACGTACAACATGCATACAACATGTATGCTACATGCATTTGTTTTTCACAACTCTCAATAATATATGTATATTTTTATTTGCTTTTTACTGAAGGAAAATTGGGACCTTTGACTTCAGAAGAAAACCAATTATGTAGCTAAAATAATGCTGCAAACACACATCACAGATACATGCAACAAAGAATTTGCCTGAAATTATTATTTTTTCTACTCTCAATGAAAATCCAATTTCCATTTTAATGAAGTTCTCTGCAAACACCATATATATATGTATATATAAATATATATATATATAAATATCTATGCTAGTTTTACTCTTTAAGACAATAATCATTTTTATTTGTGGTATATCAATTCGATCTATATATTAAAGATTGGCCTTTGCATATCAAGATGACTTTATTAATCAGCCATCAACTGGGCAAGCACACTTAGTTGTTTTGTCAGTAAAAGTTAACATTTTTCCTTGAGCAATCTTAAACCACATATCCATACCTTTTGGTAACAAATAGAATACTTTTGTGAAATATGAATGTTTGCAAGTCTATGACTAGAGAAAGCAATTGTACTGTTTGTGATTTAATCAGGACTTCATATCAGAAAAGAAAATAATTTAAGAAGATAATGAAGTAGTTTATAATAACTGCATTATTTAAAACTTTGACAATGGAGCTAAAGCTATTTTATACAAATGAATAATACTTCTACACCATGCATAAAAGAAAATAGGTGAATAAACATAAAACATTAACTTTCCATTGTTGAAAAATAGTTGTTTGCTATTTGCAGGGTTTTTTTTTAATAATTTACTTCACAAAATACATAAGACTCATAGACCAGTATTACTACTCTTGCAGTTCCTGTTATTCTACAAGACGTCAAAATCTTAGGAGTTAATAACATATTAAATAACAAATAAAAGCTTTGATTTGATGTGATTTTTTTATCTCTAAGTCATGATTATTATCAGTCACTTATTCATTCATTTAGCAGAAAATTGGACCTTATTAATTTCAGAAAATGTAAATATGAATGTAGACATTGCAGGACTGAGACTGTAGATGGATTTGCATACCTATGTATGTAGCTGCATAACTCTATATTTATATATACATAAATAGTTAAGTTAATAAGTATTCTATCAAGGCAAGAAATGTTATCATACAAGGAATTACCATTAATAGAAGCAAATAAACAAACACAAAGCAAGTAAGGCATGATGGTTTTGAAATGTGAGAAAGACATGAGATTTGGGAGGGCACAGGGGCAGAATAATATGGCTTGGCTCTGTGGGCCCACCCAGATCTCATCCCAAATTGTAATCCCTACATGTTGAGGAAGTGGCCTGGTGGGAGGTGATTGAATCATGGGAGTGGACTTCCCATTTACTGTTCTTTTGATAGAATTCTGTTGATCTGTTTAGTGTGATCCCCTTCATTCTCGCTCTCCTGCCACCTTGTGATGAAGGTGTCTGCTTCCCCCTCACCTTCTGCCAAAATTGTAAGCTTTCTGAGGTGTCCCCAGCCATGTGAAACTGTGAGTCAATGAAACCTCTTTTCTTTATCAATTACGCAGTCTCAGGTAGTATCTTTATAGTAGTGTGAGAAGGGACTAATATAAATGCAAAATGACATAGCCACTTTGAAAGGCAGTTTGGCAGTTTCTTACAAAGATAAGCATAGTCTTCCCATATAATTCAGTAATCAGTCTCTTAGAAATTTACCCAAATTATTGGAAAATTTATCTTCACAAAAAATCTGCACATGAATGTTTATAGAATTTTTATTCATAATTGCTAAAAACAAAGCAACTAAGATGCCCATCAATAGGTGAAAGAATAAACAAGCTATAGTACATACATACACAGAGAAGAACATTATATGCATATTACTAAGTGAAAGAAGTCAGTCAGAAAAGTCTACATACTGTGTGATTTCAATTTATGACATTCTCGAAAAGGCAAAACTATAGCAATGGTAAAGGGATCAACAGTTTCCAGGAGTGCACAGAGAGGAGAGAGAGGATTGAAAAGGTGTAGCAGAGAGGATTTTTAAGAGGGGTTAAGATAGTCTGTACGAGATTGTAATTGTGGATACATGACACTGTGCATTTTTCAAAATCCATACAACTTTACATTGTGAAGATAGAAACCATACATGTGCAAATTAAAGAAAAAATTAGGTCTGGAGAGTATCAGGATGTGATGCAAAATGTGGCAAAATGTATAAAACAACCTCATCCATGAGAGTAGGAAGAAGATTTGCTTACCTAAATAACATTAAAAATGAATGGAGAGGTCTACATAGCATTGTATTCTAGTTAATGAAGTTTTATTTCACCTAGGTACAGCTTAACAATACTGATACTGCTATACATATTCTGCAGTTGAACGCTTAAATAAACAGCAGGTGGTGGAAGCCAGGTTTCTTGCTATTGGAATGGGAGTTTACAAATAAGCAAGGGTAAGAATGTAGAGTGATCCATGTGGTGATTTAGTAGATTTGAAGACCTCATTATAAAGTCATTTTTAGATTCATACAGTTACAAAGGGTAACACATAAAAATGTTTATAATTATGTGTATATACACAGGCCAGTATACACACATATTTCCTTGTTCTGTCAACTTAGAGCAATGGGAATCAATGATAATCCAGTAAAACACACACATCTAGCACCAAGACTTTGGCTTCCAATACCATTCTTTATGAAAAAGAGCCAGGGATTGGAGAAAGGCTAATCTCAGGACTGAGGCAGGAAAGATACAAGATGAGCCCGGAGTATCTTTTTTTTTTTTTTTTTTTTTTTGATACAAGTTTCTTGTCACTCAGGCTGGAGTGCAATGGCGCGATCTCAGCTCACTGCAACCTCTGCCTCTCGGGTTCAAGCGATTCTCCCATCTCAGCCTCCCGAGTAGCTGGGATTATGGGCACCCACCACCACGCCTGGGTAATTTTTGTATTTTTAGTAGAGAAGGGCTTTCACCATGTTGGGCTGGCTGGTGTCAAACTCCTGACCTCAGGTAATCCACCCACCTTGGCCTTCCAAAGTACTGGGATTAGAGGTGTGAGCCACCACACCCAGCCTAGAGTATCTTATAGTATCAGAAAGTAAGGCAGTATTCATAAATCAGACACACACACACACACAGATCGAATAACGTATGTCAAAGGAACACAAGAGCAAAGTGAAAGAATTCCCAATGCACAAAACTGAAACAATTTCACAAAGTGGTATTTGATTACGACCCAAAGTATAAAATAAATATGTTAGTTAATACAAACATAAATTGTTTAATAAATAAGTAAATGGAGAATAAAAGACAAATCTCCTTTGGAAGATAACAAAATACGTGGATACTCTTCTCTTAAGGTGAGGGAGCCTCTCTATCCTTAATTGTAGGCATAGGGATTGCTTTTCAAGGAGTACAGTGTGGAAAGAAGGAAGAAAAGAACAATGTTGCCGCAAAAAAAAACCTGCAAACACTATCTGAGCCACATGATCAAGGTCCACACCAACACATCAACATAAATACGGTTGATAGTTTGTACCTTTGATAAGACTTGATGAAAATAGCACTTGATCTCTGTGGTAGTTCTCTTCAAAACCCATAGTTTTTCTGAGCAAAATATCAGAAAAATTCCCAATTGAAGCACATTCTACAAAATGCCTGAAAAGTACTTCTTAAAACTGTCAAGGTCATGAAAAACAAGGAAAGTCTAAAAAACTGTCATAGCCAAGAGGTGCCTAAGGAGATATAATTACTAAATGCAATACAGTAACCTGGATTGAAGCTTGGAACAGTTAAAGTAAAATGATAAAGTAAAAAAAAAAAAAGTTAAAAGAAAAATAAATCTGAAAAAGCTATAGATTTTAGTTAATAGTATTATGTCAATATAGGTTCTTTAATTGTATGAAACATACCATACTATCATAAGATAGTCATAGTACATGAAACTAGATGTTGAGTATATAGAGCCTCCCCATTATTTTCACAATTTTCTGAAAATCAACAAGTGCCTTAAAATTTTAGTTTCTTTAAAAATGGAAATAAAAATAAGATTACATTTCTTTTTATTCTATTTCTGAACCTCTTGAAAACAATTTTCTTATGCTTATTTTTCTTTTACATTTGCTTTCAAGATATTCTTGTAAATTTGGTTTTCTGTTAAATTACACATTTAGTTAGAATAAGATGTCCTTTTGTTTTTAAACTGTCAGTACAAAGTTTCACTTTGATAAATTTAAGAGAAATAATCTAAGGATTCTATTTCACCTAATAAGTAACAAAAGAGCTATTGGTATTTAAGAATTCTACATGTATTAGTCAATTAAAGAGTACTAGAAGTAATTTAAACATTTGTGAATTGTCATTATAGAAATCTGGTGGTTGACATCCAGGCAGAAAGACATAATGAATGGATACAATAATAATGATAGGGGCAGGAGACAGCCAAATGCCTAGGCAGATAGGGAAGCGTTTCCGGAGAATCTCTGACCAGCTCCACAAGTGTTTAACACCAGATGTTTTGTGCAGATAAGAGAACCTGTACAGGGAGCTTGCCTGGGCATCCTCTCAGCATGCTGGAAGCCCACATGCACTAGGGGAATGCGGTGGAGCCACCAGAAATCTATATCTTTTGCAGGAGACGATCCTGCTCTCTTCAACTTATTTGTTGGGGCTGCGGTATTCAATTTGTGAGTTGGGAGCCTTTGTGCAGGCTGAGAGATTTCCTTTTGTGTCCGGAATTGGTGGGTTTTTGGTCTCACTTACTTCAAGAATGAAGCCGCGGGCCCTCGCGGTGAGTGTTACAGTTCTAAAGGCGGCGTGTCCCGAGTTTGTTCCTTCCGATGTTCAGATGTGTTCGGAGTTTCCTCCTTCTGGTGGGTTCGTGGTCTCTCCCCGGCTTCAGGAGTGAAGCTGCAGACCTTCGCGGTGAGTGTTACAGCTCATAAAAGCAGTGTGGACCCAAAGAGTGAGCAGTAGCAAGCTTTATTGCCAAGAGCGAAAGAGCAAAGCTTCCACAGTGTGGAAGGGGACCCGAGCTGGTTACCACTGCCGGCTCTGGCAGCCTGCTTTTATTCTCTTATCTGGCCCCACCCATGTCCTGCTGATTGGTAGAGCCCAGTGGTCTGTTTCGACAGGGCGCTGATTGGTGCATTTACCATCCCTGAGCTAGACATAAAGGTTCTCCACATCTCCACCAGACTCAGAAGCCCGTCTGGCTTCACCCAGTGGATCCTGCACCGGGGCTGCAGGTGGAGCTGCCCGCCAGTCCCGTGCCGCGCGCTCGCACTCCTCAGCCCTTGGGTGGTTGATGGGACTGGGCGCTGTGGAGCAGGGGGTGGCGCTCGTCGCGGAGGCTTGGGCCGCACAGGAGCCCCTGAAGCGGGTGGGAGGCTCAGGCATGGCGGGCTGCAGGTCCCGAGCCCTGCGCCGCGGGAAGGCAGCTAAGGTCGGGTGAGAAATCGAGTGCAGTGCCGGTGGGTCGGCACTGCTGGGGGACCCAGTACACTCTCCGCAGCCGGTGGCCTGGGTGCTAAGCCCCTCACTGCCCAAGGCCGGCAGGGCCGGCCGGCTGCTCCGAGTGCGGGGCCCGCCAAGCCCACGCCTACCGGGAACTCCAGCCGGCCTGCAAGCGCCGGGCTCAGCCCCGGTTCCCGCTCGCGCCTCTCCCTCTACACCTCCCTGCAAGCTGAGGGAGCCGGCTCCCGCCTTGGCCAGCGCAGAAAGGGGCTCCCACAGTGCAGCGGTGGGCTGAAGGGCTCTCAAGTGCCACCAAAGTGGGAGCCCAGGCAGAGGAGGCGTGGAGAGCGAGCAAGGGCTGTGAGGACTGCCAGCATGCTGTCACCTCTCACTTTCACTTAATAAATTCCAGCCTCCTCACCCTTAATGGGTCTGCGTGCCTAATTATTTCCTGGTTGTGATACAAGAACCTAGATTTAGCTGAACTAAGGAGGAAAAACTCCTGCATCAATAAGAAAAGAAAAAATTCAGTTTAAAACTTTATACCGTGACAGTCGAGAACTGCATCCCCAAAGGGTGAAAGAAGGAACATCGACCCCCAAACAAACATTCTTACTTGGGAACCTGAAGGTCCAGATCACAGGAGAAGGATTTGACCTTATCTGAAGCTCAGATGAATTTAGAGATGCGAGCAAAATATAGGGGTAGAGGAAGCAGGGGGAAAAGCCCTGTGGGCGCTCTCAGTCCACAGGGAAGCCATTTTGAACTTTGTCTTACAGGGGTCCTTGCGGAGGGCTGCCAGTGGAATTGGGGAAAGAACAAAGAAAGAAGGAAACTTCCAGCTGAACTTTGTAACAATTTTGGTCAAATGTGAAGTTTCCTGGACAGAATCTGTCTTTTAAAAATTAGCTCTAACTTTAAAATATAGGAGGATGATTTGAATTTTATTAGGGAAAGCCTATCCACATTATTCTACTTATAAATATTTCTATGTTCATGCCTTCATTAACCCAAATGAATGAAATGATCTCATTATCAGTTTACATTGAAGAATTACATTAATTTGTTAAGGATGAACATCATCAAATTATTGGAGCTTAACTTTTAGAAAGATGTTTTATTTTTCCATTGATTTAGGTCTTATTTTATGTCTTCGGTGATATGTTATCTCACTACAATTCTTATTTATTTGTTGTTAATTTATTTTGAAATATTCTGTCAATTGTATTGTTATATTGAAAAGCAATTTTTTCATTATATCCTGTGATAAGGTTTTTAATTATGAAAATTGACACTGATTAATATACATTTATTTAATTTCTTATATCTGGCAATCTCACTAACTTCTTTTTTATTTTAATAGTTTTATTTCTGGTTCATTTTTTTTGGATTTTCCAGGTAAAAATATTAGAAATTCTGAAAGCAGTAAGATGTTTATGTCTAATCTCTCTCTCCCTCCTCTCTCTTGCTCCCTCTATAGACACACATATGTATATACACTTATATATGTGTATATGTATGTGTGTGTAAGTGTACGAGTATGTATATATATAACTAAATATATACACATATATGGTATCTATGTGTGTGTGTATATATATAACTATATATATATATATACACACACACTCATCTATGGTATCTAAAATGGCCAAATTCATAGAAGCAGATATTTATAGATATGTGTATGTGTGTGTGTAAAGATATATATGTATATATACACACACGCATATACACATACAATGACATATATACACATACATACGTATACACATATATACATGTGTATATACATATGTGTGTATATAGTGAGAGCAAGAGAGAAGAGAGATTTATATATAAAATATTTATATATAAATATATATTTATAAATAAGACAGTAAATATATCTATATTCAGATATGTATATATATACAAGACAATAAACATACATATATTTGTTGCCTTTTCTTATGTTTAAATGAGAGAACAATAAGATTAATAAATGCTGTCTTATTTCTGACTCTATGATGTCGTTCTTGTTATTCATTGTTCCATAAAAGAAAATGCCCAAAACCCAGTGGTTCAAAATTATAAAAATTATTTTAGTACTTTTCCGAATCTCTATGGGTCAGAAATCTAAGAAAGCTTTGCACAGATGCTTCTGGCTTGAGAGCTCTAATGCATTAGTGTTCAGTGCATTAGAGCACCAATTGCCGTCAGTGTTGGCTCATAAGAGCAGGAGTGGTGGTGGCGGTGAAGAGCATTTACCTGGAGGCTGGCCAGATTTCTCTGTCTTCTTATACCCTGTCCATGTGGTGTGTCAACATGAATAAGTTTGTTTTCCTAGAGAAAGAGCATCCTTAGAACACTTAGATTGCTTATTTGTCACCTAAAATCTTCAAGGGCAAATATTACAGACAGCAAGTGGAAACTTTTATTACCTTTCATTACCTACCCACAAAAGCCAGATCATATCACTTTCAAAGTACTCTATTTGCTGACCAAGAAAAAGTTCATTCTCATTCATGGGAAGGGTGGTTGTTCAAATAACTGGTGGCCAGATATCTCTATATTTTTATTTCCTTTAATTAGAATAAATTTTTAAAATTTCTATCAGTATCTATTGATATGATAAATAGATTTCTCCCCCTTCCACAAATAAACACTGCCTGATTATCCTATGTTTTACTGGGCAATTTTCTTTCAGACTCAATCTATTTGCACCTTCTTCTTTTCCCTCAAACCTCTAAATTTGCAGGCCCAACATTAAGCTGACAATCTTGCTTCCTTTTACACTGAATTAAACAAAAGCTATGAGAAGGCAAATTCAGTATCATTTTATCACATAATTTACCCACTCATACAAGCTCTACCCTTCTATTCTGTCTTTCCTTCAGCTAAATGGATTAATTCTTTCTACTACTCTTTTCTCCTTTAATTCTGTTGTGGATCCCATCCTTTGCACCAATTCCAAGATTATGCTCCTCAAATTAATTATACTCTTTCCTAGAATATGATTTTCTACAGGATCTTTTCTCTCAGAGTAGAAATAAATATCCTACATCTCCTCAAAAACAAACAAACAAACAAACAAAATAGATATGGAGTTCTCACTCTGTTGAACAGGATGATGTTAAACTTGGCTTCAAGTGATTCTCCTGCCTCGGCCTTCCAACGTGCTGGGATTACAGGTTTGAGCCACCACATGTGGCCTACATCTCCTGCTTTCAAATAAAATTCTATAAATTTGCATGTTCTTCCATTTACTGCCCCAATTCTCTTTACAGCAAAACTCTTGGGAAGTCTTTACTAAACCAAGGGTCATGACTTCCTCTGAACGCTTTGGGTTTACAGATACAAGTATTTCCCCCTGACTCCCAGTTCTACTGAAACTGTTTTTTCTCAGTCAGCAATAAGTTGCTGAATTCAATAATGACTTCTTAGTCCTCATCTTAACTTATCTTAATGCAGCATTTGACAGAGTGATCAACTTCTTGAAAGACTCCATTTGCAATTTTAAAAGCAGATTCATTTCTCATTAACTTATTTTATGTCATCATCTACTAAAAATGTAGAAGCTTCAATTTTCTTAAGTTCTGTAAATTATTTTGGTTAAAAAATGAATACCAGGAATAAAACCATATACTTAATAATAAATGCATTTAAAACAAAACAATTTATACCTATACCAGACTGTAATTAGCATTATTCAGAATTCTGTCTTTTTTTAAGCTATATATACTTAGAATATATCTTCTATAGGAAAAGCTCTGAACACGGATTGATAATTTTCTCTGTATCTCTTTCTCTCTCAAAGAAAGCTAATCATAAAATGATTTTATCAATATTTATGCCAACTAGAATGTTGTATAAACACATGTAATACATAAAACATGTGTACACATAAACACATATGTATATATTTAGTATTCTCATCTGTGTAATATTTTTGTCAGAGGTTAGTATCACATAAAAGACCACCTCATAAAGTCAATTAGTAAGCTTTCCTTCAAGATCTCTAATCTTGACTAGTTTAATCAATATAGTAATTACCTGTTTGTAAGATCAGTTAGTATTCTTTCATCTTACCTTACACTTGGGAGCAAAAGGATTAAGGGTGGCTCTGCAATCCATTCTCTCTCTTTATCAGGGACAACCAGGGAAAGTAAGAAAGATGATCTAGTCACAACCTTTTATTAGATGCTAATGACACATCTCCTGGGAAACATGTAATTTTATTTACTATAGAGTTTCCTTATCTGGTCTATCTAGTTAAGATTACAGTAAACCAGCTCAGAGTCTGTGGATTTATGGAACATAGCTCCCTGAAATTTTCATGTAAGCAATGCAGTTATTGGAGTGAAAATAGGAGGTGTTTCATAAGTGAGATAGCTCCCTTTTGTGTAAGTGAGGGCTGCATGTCTCTCTCAGGAACTCCGTATGTTAAATCTGGGCCAGAAACCATTAAAACATTGCAAGAAAGGATCTGAGGGAAGAAATTAATCTACTGGTCTCTGCTTTTCCTGAGTCTTGCAATCACTTGTATACATGAAATTATTAGAATGCTTAAAATTGTTGAGATTCCTTATTTTTGTTACATCTTACAATCTGACACTTTTAAAAATTAAGGCCTGGTATAAATTTTTAATCCTTCACAGTAGAAGAGTTTAACAATTTTCCTAATATCAAGACAAAATTTTCTGGATGAATATAAATAGGAAATAATAAAGACCAATAATATTCAGAGATTCAAACAGAAAGAACAATATCATACATTGCAGATTAGTTTTTAATTTTGAATTACTAAATGGTGAATTATGAACTAACCAGAAAAATAATAGAGAAAAATAGAAACAAACCCAATACATGTTGTGGGGAAGCATGCAGATTAAAGAAAGATAAATTTAAGTGTATAGAGAAGCAATTGATCCCAGTATAAATTAGTGGCAAGGTACACAATGTGATCTGAGAATTGTTTGCTACTTTTTAATGTGTATACTATACATTTACATAGTCTATATAGAAACTGAAACTAAGTAACTTGTGTAACATATAAAACATATATATATAGTAAAAAGAAAAACAATTAAATTTTTAAACAATAATATGTGTTTTCCCCTTTGCTGATTATGCATGAAAAGTCTACCCACAGTAACTATACTTAATGAACAATCATTAATCACTTAGTGGCAGACAATAGCAATAAAAGTAGAGTACATGGGAGGAATTACAAAGTAACCACAAGAATTGCCCTGAAACTTCACGTTCTTTGAAGTGATGGAAAAGTTCATAAAGACACCAAATGTAAAAAAAAAAAATAAAAAATAAAAAAACTTTAAAATGCAACCAGTCATAAAAAGAAATGTGTTTTTTTGTTCACCTTTTTGGCTCTTCCAAGCTCTTACTTTAATGGGCCCTCTATATTTGGTGCAGCTTTGAATTAGAGTCTCTGTGAACAACCTGAATTTTTTCTCCTGACTAATACCTGGTTAAGCAGAGAGATTATATAATATATTGTATATATATTTACCCTAGTGCCCATCAGAGCACCTAGAATTTAAAAGTTGTTGAATACAGTTTTACAGAATTTGTGTGTGAGAGTGAAAGAAGAGGCAGAATAGCTATGCTTAAAACCTCATTTCTAAAATGACATTTTTTTTTTTTTTGAGACGGAGTCTCACATTGTTGCCCAGGCTGTAGTGCAGTGGCACGATCTCGGCTCACTGCAAGCTCCGCCTCCCGGGTTCACACCATTCTCCTGCCTCAGCCTCCAGAGTAGCTGGGACTACAGGTACCTGCCACGAAGGCTGGCTAATTTTTTGTATAAAATGACATTTTTAAAGAATAGATTTCATTTATCTACAAGGCATCTGTACATTCTTGTTGTTGGTTTAGTTGTTGCTATACCCATAACAGAATATTGTAAATTAATTTAATTCGTATTTTGACTTTTTATAAATTCAGGAGGAATATTTTCTTCATAAAGCCATGATTTACAAAAGTATTGAAAATTTTAATTCAACAAGTTCATTAAACAGAATATTTTAACGGTATAGACTCATATTAAAGAAACCATTATATTGCTAATTAGGATTAACAGAAGGAAGCCAATTCTCCTAATACAATTTCAAAGAGGCAAAAATTACTGTGGTTAGGATAAAGAAAAGATAAAGGTTATTAGTAGTACATGGCCCTAATAAACTTTGAAAATGAATTTCATGAAATCAATGCATTCCCATTAGCTTGAGCATAATATTTCTCTTAGATTTTATTTTTAAATTTTTATTTATGTATTTACAGGCAGGGTCTTGCATTCAGGCTTGCCTCAAGCTCCTGGGCTCAAGTGATTCTCCTGCTTCAACCTCTTGAATAACCAGGACTACACATGTGTATCACTGCACCCAACCTTTTACCTTTTAATATTTTAAAATTTATATAGTATTTTGAAAAATAAGAGCTATTTAGAGAGATGTATATTGCATTTTTATATGTCCAACAAAAATTATTTTAAACTAGGTAGTGTAGAGAAGACATATTAAATAAGGATTTAAGTTGAAGATTCATCCAATGCTTTACTAATTTCTTAAATATATAGTGAAAGTCACTGTAAAGATGTTAAGAAATACCTAGCCATTTAAAATGAGTTCAACTATCCTACCTAAATAAAATTATATCTTAAGATATGGAAAATTCAAATATAAATGCTGAGCAAATTTAGTAATACTGATGAAATAAATAAAATGGGTGTTTTGACCAGAGTTTGGGGTGAGTATAGGGAGTGGGAAGATTGAGGCAGAGACAATTCTCACTGAGTACTAGATGCCTATTTATATTACTATCCTTCTTTGCAGGTGGGTTCAGGTCATTGGAACTGATTCTGGTTAATAGCCTCTCCTACTTCTGAGATGTGTCACTTTTTACTTTAAAAAATTTTTTTTTGTATATTTAAGGAGTACAGGTTCAGATTTCTTACATGCATAGATTTTAGTGTACCCATCACCCAAATGGTGAACACTGTACCCAACAGATAATTTTGCAGTGTTTGCACTCCCAATCCTCCCACCATCTGGAGTCTCCAACGTTGATTATTCCACTCTATATGTCCATGTGTATCCACTGTTTAGCTCCCACTGGTAAGCGAGAACGTGTGTTTGACTTTCTATTTCTGTGCTTTTTCACTTAGGATAAAGGCCTCCGGTTCAATCCATGTTGCTACAAAAGACATAATTCATTCTTTTTTATAGCTAAGCACTATTTCATGGTGTGTGTGTGTGTGCATGTGTGTATATACATATAACATTTTCTTTATCCAATCCTTCATTGGTGGACACTGAGGTTGGTCTATATATTTATTATTAAGAATGGTATTATGATAAACATATGCCACTTTTGCTTGGAATCAGTTAAAAACTCTGTGTGTCTTCAGTTTATCTCTTTTCCTGTCACTGTGAAATTGTAAGCCTTGTGTTCAGATGATGATATAATCTTGGTAAGGAACCTGGATTTCAAAATCACCAAGAACGTAATTGTCCTATCAATTATGTTCTTGTAACAAAAACTCTCCAATGAACATATCTGGAGAATTTTAACAAACATTATCAAATATTTCATACATATAAAATATATATTAGATTTTATGTAGATATATATTACATATTATGTAGATACATATTATATAATATACATTATAATATATAGTATATTAAATATATATTATAAAAATATAAAATATATATAAAATATAATATATAATATATGTAAAATATTATATAATATATTGCATAATTATATATTACATAAGATAAATTAATATATTTATTTAATATAGTTATATGTCTAATATGGTTATCTAATATATCTACTATAATTTTCTAATATATCTAATATATTTATATATTAATATGTAATAGATATATATTAGATTAATATATTATATTTCTTATATATGATATATCTAATATATAATATATTAGATATACTATATATTACATAATAGATATATAATATATAATATATTGGATATACTATGCATTATAATAGATACATAACATATAACATATATTATGTATAATATATAATGTAATACATTATATATAATATACTATGTATAATATATAATGTAATATATATAATATATTATGTATAATATATAATGTAATATATATAATATATTATGTATAATATATAATGTAATATATATAATATATTATGTATAATATACAATGTATATATAATGTATAATATATAATGTAATATATATCATATATTATGTATATTATATAATGTAACATATTATATTATATATAATATATTATGTGTAATATATTATATTATATATAATATATTATGTATAATATATAATGTAATATATTATGTATAATATATAATGTAATATATTATATTATGTATAATATAATATAATATATTATACATAATATATTATGTATAATATAATATAATATATTATACATAATATATTATGTATAATATAATATAATATATTATACATAATATATTATGTATAATATATGATATATATTACATTATATATTATACATAATATATGATATATATTATGTATATATAATGTATATATTATGTGATATATTATATATATAATATATTCATTATATATACATAATATATTATATATAATATATTACATCATATAATACATAATATATTCTATATAATATATTACATTATATATTATACATAATGTAATATATTATACATAATATAATATACATTATGTATATTATACATATATGTATATACATTATGTATATTATACATATATGTATATACATTATGTATATTATATATATACAATGTAATATATAATATATTATGTATAATATATAATGTAATATATATCATATATTATGTATAATATATAATGTAATATATTATATTATATATAATATATTATGTGTAATATATAATGTAATATATTATGTATAATATATAATGTAATATATTTTACATATTATGTATAATATATAATGTAATATATTATATAATATATCTAATATCTTATATATCATATCTTAGGTATACAATATGTAATATATATCTAATATATAGGATATCTGATATAATATATATTAGATATTATTTATATAATATATTAGATATCATATATAGTGTATGATACATATATATTACAACATATAATGGGGTTTAATTCTAATTATGCTTTGTTGGATTAACTCCTGGAAAGCACTCTATAAAAGTTTCCACATTAATAGAAAAAAAAGAAATAATGATTTTCTTGATAAATAAAGAAAATAAATTTGACTCAATACAACATGCAAGTCATAAATAAGTAAACATTAACCATACTGGAAGTAGAGGGAGCTTCCTTTATCTAATTAAGACTATGTATAAAAATCTATTGTAATCCTTGAACTCATGGTGAAATACTGAATTATTGTAAATGTTCATAGAAAACAAAAGAAGAATGCCCGCTGTTTTCCCTTCTATTTAACATTGCAATGGAAGGCCTAGCCACTATAATTATAATTCCAAGAAAAGAAATAAATATCAGAAAAGTTTGAAAGGAAAAAATATTCCCATAAAACGTAATTGGATACCAGGAAGTAATAAGAAAGAAGCTGTAGGCAAACTTAACCAAGTAAACGTATTACTCAGCAATATCCTTGGATATAAAGCCAATAGGGAAACAAATGTATAAATGCTATCAATAAACAAACAAGATGTCTTAAAGTGTTACTATTTACTATGAAATATATTGATGAAAATATATTGAAGGCCTAGAAATAATTTTAACAATATGCAGGACCACTATGTCCAAAATTATAAAACATTAAATAGGGGCCAGGCACGGTGGCTCAAGCCTGTAATCCCAGCACTTTGGGAAGCCGAGGCGGGTGGATCACGAGGACAGGAGATCGAGACCATCCTGGCTAACACGGTGAAACCCCGTCTCTACTAAAAATACAAAAAATTAGCCGGGCATGGTGGCGGGCGCCTGTAGTCCCAGCTACTCCGAGAGGCTGAGGCAGAAGAATGGCATGAACCCGGGAGGCGGAGCTTGCAGTGAGCCGAGATTGCGCCACTGCACTCCAGCCTGGGGGACAGAGGAAGACTACGTCACAAAAAAATAAAAATAAAAAAATAAATTAAATGGGGAGATATAGACGATATTTATGATTGAAAAACTTTAGTTTTCCCCAAATTCAGCTTATGGAAAAGCCTATGAACACCTTCCAAGTGACTACTGGGACTTTAGGCTGGAGAATTTCCACTTGAATGGCATTTACTGCCTCGTTATGAGACTAACTGAATCTACCTCTATGACTGAAGGACGGAAAATAATAGTCTTGACATCTGAAATACCCATGCTGTATGGGGTGATGTCAGAGAAACATTCTAATGGGGATAGTAGTGCCCAGAAGTACCCATAGTTCCATGATAAAATGGAAATAGTTTATGTAGGAGCATGCTACCGGAGGAAAACGAGGAGCAGATATTCACAAGCAGGGAGCCACTTTTTGGCTGGGACTGACTCTGGAACTGTGTGAGGATTTGCTGGTTTCTACAGTCCCTGATGAACAGCACTCAGCTGACCAACAAAGAGTTGTTTGATTTGTGAATGGCTGTTCCAAGGTGAAAGAACAGCATTCTGTTTGGAAGGCTGCTACTCTGATTGCAAAGTATACTCTTGGAGCAGAGTTTACCTTTCTCTCCAGCTGAATTCTCTAAAGTTTGGAAAATATTCATAAGTATTCTTCTTTGAAAATTTTTTTTAATTTCAATAGCTTTAGAGGTACAAGTGGTGGTTATTGGTTGCATGGATAAATTGAATAGTATTGAAGTCTGGAATTTTAGTGTACCCATTACCAGAGTTGTCTACATTGTACCCCAATAAGTAGTTAGTCATCTCTAACTGCCGCCTCCCTCTCCCCACTTCTGAGTCTCTGATTGCTATTATACTACTCTGTCTGCCTTTGTGTATCTATAGCTTAGCTCCCATTTAATAAGTGAGAACATAAAGTATTTGGTATTCCATTCCTGAGTTACTTCATGTAGAATAATGGCCTCCAGTTCCAGTGAAGTTGCTACAAAAGACATTATTTTGTACTTTTTAATAGCTGAGTAGTATTCCATGGTGTGTGTGTGTGTGTGTCTATGTATGTGTAATAACATTTTATCTTATTTATTCATCAGGTGATGTGCACTTAAGCTGATGCCATATCTTTGCAATTACTTATTTTATGATAATATAGTTATTTGTATAAATTCAGTAAGAATCTGTTTTCTTTTGAAACAAGACACACTTGAAGACAGTGCTTGTTTTTATCAAGGCTTTTACTAGAGCATATGTTCAGGTAAAATTCCAGCCTAGCCAGCTTAATAAAAAGAAACTATGTGGCCAATCAGCTCTTACTGCATTTTATGCAAATAATCAGGCCAAGTACAATATGCCCAAAACTTATTTCATACAGAAATTGGTCATAATATAGTCTTTTTTTTTTTTTTTTCTTGAGACGGAATCTTGCTCTGTCTCCCAGGCTGGAGTGCAGTGGCGCAATCTCGGCTCACTGCAAGCTCCGCCTCCCGGGTTCACGCCATTCTCCTGCCTCAGCCTCTCCGAGTAGCTGGGACTACAGGCACCCGCCACCACGCCCGGCTAATTTTTTGTATTTTTAGTAGAGACGGGGTTTCACCGTGGTCTCGATCTCCTGACCTCGTGATCCACCCGCCTCGGCCTCCCAAAGTGCTGGGATTACAAGCGTGAGCCACCGCGCCCAGCCGATAATATAGTCTTTTTTTTGGTAGCAAAGGACTGCTGAGAGAAATTATCTTTCAAAGGAAAATTTGTTACTGGATTCCAGCCCTGATCTTTCTATTTGTGTTCTGACTGAATCGTGCATTGTTTCTTGGTTACAATAAGTCTCTAAAGAAGAACTGGATTATAATTTTCTTTATGATGTTTGTAGTTTGTACCCCAATGGAATAGGTTTATTTTTGTGTTATGACACACAGATTTTGTTTTTCAGATTTTTCTGATGATCAAATTGTTAGCTTCATTTACCATTTATTGTTTTACTTCTGAGAAAACCAGAATCACGGTGTTGTAAAGACTAGATATGATTTGATGAAGCCTGTGAATCTCTCTCATTTGGAATCCCACTGTGCCTAATCTGTTTTAAACTGCCAATGCCATGCTGCTAAAACTATACAAACATCTTCCCTCTGGGCCCAGGGACTATGATGAAAGAAGTGGGCCTGTGAGACGTTAAGGGCCAATTCTGAGGGATAGAATTAGTTTAGACACTCCAAATCAAGAATGGGCACACAGATAACTGAACAGCCGGCAAACTGAGGAACTTTGCTTCCTGGACCATTATGTGGCCCCTTTCCATCCATCCGAACTATAAAACATTTTCTGCTCCCTATAGAAAATATTATAGGAGAATTACTGAGAGAATGTCAAGATACCTGGTGACAGAGCCTTCTGGCAGAATTGTTCCCAGTTGTGGAGTTTATGCAAATAGACATACAATAAAAAGGTTTTTTTGGCCACCTTAGGACAAATTACTAAAGAGACTACAAAGAGCATTGTGGCATAAGAAAATTATGTAAATTTCTTAGCTTAAATGGTTTTAGAAAAATGCTTATTTTTATATAGCTAATGACTATAAGTCTGTAACGAAGACCATGACTGCAGTAGCTCATGCGTAGAACTTATGGATAAGTCAATTTTGGAACCTTGGTTTTTGGCTTTGGTGTTTTGGATCTTATGTTGCTTTAAATTTTAAGGTTGATGAGTTCCCACCCACCTCTATTCCTGTCTGGTCTGGAATGTTGAACTGGTTGTATAAGTTGTTCAGCACTAAGTCCCTTGTCTGAAGGGATCCCACTCGGGGACAGGATTAACTCAGGGCAGGTCGTCACATCATCTCCATGATGATATGCAACAAAATAAAAGTCTAGCCGTGGATGCTGCCTCTGGCACATCTTGGCTAAAAGGGGAAGAATGTAAACTATAAGTAAAATTCTTAGCCCCTCAAATGACTGAACAGACCATCTCTTGGCCGAGGGGACACAAGAGTAACCTTGAAAACTGCATTCTCAGACATTATGGGATAGGAGGTCAAGCATACCTCATTATACCCCTCCCTCACTAACCACCTTTAGGCTTTCTGCTCTAAGGGCTAAACAGAAACAAGCCCTTTCAAAACACTCCACCACTGACATGAACCAACTGTCTGATGCTGCCCCGCCCTTTTTGCTTGGTAAGAGACCATTAACCATGAGGTGGTTCTGGCCAGTCTATGGAGAATGTGCAGTAAGAGTTTTTGTGTCCTCTGCTTCACCTTTTGACGTCAGAGCGCCTAAGACTCCACCCTGGATGGTGCTGATGCTGCCATTTTTATACATGAGACCCATGAACGGGCATGAAGCTCCATCATGCATGTGCATATTTCACCTTTCATAAATATTCATCGCTCCTCCTATAGCTTATGAAATATGTGTATTTAGCTACCATGTTCAGCATAAACTCCTGATCCCTTTGCCTCTCCCCTGAACTGTCTGTTTCCAAGGGATGCTGTGCTTCCCAGCCTGTGAGAATGGCCACCCTGCAGGCTGCAACCCTTTATGAAAAATAAAGCACTCCTTTCCAAGTGATTTAAAAAAAAGATAGTTTTCCCCAATTCATCTTCAGATTCAACCCAATTCAAATCCAGATCTAAGTTGGGTTTATGGGGGCAAGAGGTTTTGTACAAAAATGCAAGCTGAATCTAAAATTTACATGAAGTTAAGAAAAGGTAATCCTGAAAACAAAAACAAACAAACAAAGAACAAAATAAGCTACAAGATTTAAAGTACCAAAATGAATCCCTATTATAAAGCATTGGTAACAAGGCAAAGTTGTGCTGGCACAAACATATAGAAATTGATGAATGGAATAGAATAGAGAGTAAAAACAGAGCCACACATACATATCACCTGATTAATGACAAGTGCAAGCTCAGTTAGGGTAGGAGAGTAGAGGGTGGGGTGGAGAATAATGTCCTCTTAAATAAATAGTACTGAGTGAATTAGATAAACATATGAAAAAAATGTATATAACCCCTAGTTTACATAATGTCTAGTCAAGATAGCTTGCATATCTAAAAGTGAAAAGCAAAAATATAGCTTTTAGTATAATATGCAGGAAAATATCTTTTGATTTTGGAGTATGCAACATTAAATGACCACAAAAGTCCATATTATAAAAATATTACCAATTAAATTATATTAAAATACATATAGTTATGTTAAAATAAATATAATTACATTAAAATAAAGGATTAATTCATCAAGAAGACACTGCTTAGAGAGAAAAAACATACAACTAAAGTTGTATGAGACAAAAATTCCCAGGACATTTACTCAAAAAAAAAATGAATCTCAAAAATATAATGAATTTCCACATTTCCATGTGAAAAAGACAGATGACATCTTTAAAAAATTGACAAGATACTTAAAAATGTCTTCACAAAAAAAGATATTCAAACTGCTAGCAAACATATGATTAGGTGCTTTTCCAGGTAATGGAATGGACACAATGTGTTTCCACTCTGCCAGAATGGCAATAGCTAACTGACTAAATAAACTACAGAGTGTAGATAAGAATAGGAAACAACCGAAACTTCCATTCATTCCTGAAGGGAATTTAAATTTGTAAAACCATTTTGGAAAACTGACCATATCTACTAAAGCTTAACATTAGTGTAAGTTATGACACAGACTTCCATTCTGTTTCAATGTATAGCCTACAGAAATATATACATATTCATTTAGAGATTGATGTTTGCTTGTCCCTTGCAGTAATTTTCAAAATAGCCCCAAACTGCAAACTAACCTAATATCCATCAACAGTAAAGTGAAAAAATATGTAGTTTAGGGTACTATAGAGCATTAGGGATGAATAACCTACACATATCATCTGAGGGGTATTTCTAACAAATATAATGTTGAGTGAAAAAAAAATCCAGACACCACAGTATGTTCTATATAATTTCATTCATACAAAGTACATAGTAAAAACTAATCTATCCTTTTATAAATAAAGATAGTGATTATCAGTAGGAGTAGTGACTGAAAGGGAGAAGGGGAGTTTTGCCATTTGCTGGTAGTGTGTTGATTCATGTTCTGGTTGATGAACAGGTTTGTTTACTAGATGAAAATTTTTGTCCTGTACATTTATAATGGACATAGTGTTCTTCTCCCCTCATCAAAACCAAATTCTTCAAATATTTTCCCTCTTTTTTTAGCTTTTTATACACTCCGGTTTTTCAATACATTCTAGTCTGTATTTGAAACCTGTTGCTAAGTCGAACTGAAATGCCACTATCATATTTCAGTTGATGTCTGCCTCAGTATTAACTGGGTAATAATCCAGTATTGTCGACTATTCCTTGATTTTTTTAAAAACTCTCTGAAATTTACTTCCATTAAACTAGACTGGTTTATTCTGGTTTATTCTTATACCCTCTACTTAGTTATTAAATATTCATAATATTTAATGGAGACATCTCCCGTTTTTCTTCTTATCTCTATGACTCACAATGGCAACCCATAGTCATATACATCACTTCAGTTGTCATTGACTAAACCAATGACTTCTTTTTATTTATTTATTTTTTTTTGAGACGGAGTCTCGCTCTGTCACCCAGACTAGAGTGCAGTGGCACAATCTTGGCTCACTGCAAAGCTCCGCCTCCCAGGTTCACACCATTCTCCTGCCTCAGCCTCCCGAGTAGCTGGGACTACAGGCACCCACCACCACGCCCAGCTAATTTTTTGTATTTTTACTAGAGACGGGTTTCACCATGTTAGCCAGGATGGTCTCGATCTCCTGACTTCGTGATCCACCAGCCTCGGCCTCCCAAAGTGCTGGGATTACAGGCATGGGCCACCGCACCGGGCTGACTAAACCACTGACTTCTAAGTTTTATCCTAAGCCCTGAGCTCGAGCTCATTAGATCTTACATACTACTTATAATAATCCTCTGGATGTGCAAAAGTTACGCCAATCTCAGCATGCCCAGATATTCTCATGATTTTTCCACCAAACTTGTCTATCTTCCAGTATTCAAAATCTCAAGGAATGGCCCAGTCACTCCAGTATTCTGCAGGCCGGAAATGAAGATTTTCTTTGATCTTCCTTTCTCTTTCATTCTCTATACCTAATATATTCCCAAACTCAACAATTGAACCTACAAATTAATCTCTCAAGGAGACGTTATTAGCCATTCCCATTACTAACATTATCCTAATTCAAATTTCAATTAGCTTTAATCTGAACCATTGTATTTCCTCCTCTGTTTTTTGTTTGTTTCCATCTTTGATTACTATGAATCCACCTTCTACAACACAATCAAAATAATTCATCAAAATACTAATCGATCTATTTGGTTGTAATCTTCCCAAATACCTTCTAGTTAGATGAAACAGCTAGGAGATATTCCCAGTCACGGAATAGCTTCTGCTTTCAGCACAGAGCTGTGTCCCACATAGGAAATTACTCTTGGACTAAGTGAAGTGCCTCCCTAACCTTGGGAGCACCTCCCAAAAAAACAAGCCCTCTACCAGAAAGAAAGCCCTGACTAGTGGCCGGTTGATATAATCCTTAAAGACTCTTTTCTCTTGCCAGAATGTGGCACAACTCTGAAGGGCCATGCCAGACTGACGTTTTCTTGTAAAATGTGCTGTGACTCAGTTGGAATTGCACGGTAATTCAACTTCTCTCTGTGCCTTCTTCTTTCCCTAGAGTACACCACAAAAAAACTTTCTTTTTTTAGCCTCCATCTGTGTATGCATTCCCAGAAAGCCATTGTAACACACCCTGATTTTACAATATTGAAAACCATCAAATTTGTCTATTGTTTTAAGTAAAAACAGAAACAGAATCCATCAGTATGGTTTACAGGGCTCTTCACGACGTGGATTTTCCCTTGTTTCTATCTCTTGCCTTAAACTCTAGTTTCATTAGTGCTCTTTCCATTTTTCAAGTCAAAAGGGCAAACTGCAGCATGTTGTCTGCATTTTCTACTCCCTCTGCCTGAAATGCCCCTCCTCCCTCAACACATTTCTAACTCCTAATTCTTCAGATCTCAATACCTCTTGGAGAGGATAGTTCTCCCTGGCTTTCTGTGCTAGCGGCTAGTTCAGTGATTTCCTCTCCACATGTTTCTCTTATCACTGCATTCCCATTACATGCTATATCCTAGAAGTCGGCAAACTCTGGCCCACAGGCCACACCAGTGTGACATTTGGTTTTGTAAATGAGTTTTTTCTTTTTTTTCCAAAAGACATGCCTGTAGGTTTTTTCTGTGACTGCTTTTATGATAATAGCATAGTTGAGTAGTTTCTAGGATTTTCTTGTATTTTTGTACCTCTAAACATATATATACTAAAGTATATTTCTTTGATTTTAATGGTATTTAATTAATTTTTATTGTTACATAATTACAAGAATAATAAGGAACATGTACACTATGTACACATAAAAACTTTTAATTTAATTTAACCCCATATTATTGACAGGATTACTGCTAACATCATGATAGTCTATGCTTTTGCATATTTAAAATAATTAAATCATACTATGGATATTATAGATAGCTATTGGTCGTTTATTTTGTTTGTTTTTACATAGTATTCTGTGCCGAGCATTTTGAGGACATTATAATTTTTACAAAACATTGTTCATAATAACAATGTTAATTGCTAACATTTATTGAATGGCCTACATGCATTAACAAACAAATTAATCCCCTCAACAAACTGGTGAGTGAGGAACTATTAAGAATCACACTTACAGATGACAAAAGCAAGGAGGATAGATTCAGTAAGTAATTTCCCCAGATTAATGGCCAAGCCAGTGTTTGAAACTTCTCCACAGCCTGAGCTGTAGTAGTTGTTCAATTTTTGTGTGTGTAATAATAAATAAACACTTTTTGGGGAAAAGAGAAAATATTATATTAGGTTATTATGTAAATATTTTTATTATTCACTTTTAAAGAATGTTTTTATTACCGTCAATTGTTTAGTTACAAATGTCTTTGAAACTATCACCCATTGCAAGCCTTTCTCATACAAACTGAAACTGTCTTATACATAAATGGTCATCTCTGAGCTATTAAAGAGAGTTATTTCTTTACAAATTTCTTTGCTTGTGCTATAAGTAGAACAATGGTCACAGGTCTAACTCCTCAGGGCAGGCTGTAGTTGCAACTACATTAATTAACTGCACAAAAGTACATCCAACTTTTGGTCCGATAAATCCTTTTCCAGAGGCACTTACCACCTGCAAAAGAAGGCTAACATTCTCCCTTACCTTTCCTTGTCACAGTGATGAAGACAAGGGATCAAGTTTCATGATACGACACTGTTAAGCTTTGTTGGCAGTGTTGTAGAGGCTCCTCTTGGCCTGTTCTCAAACAGTGATATCTAAGGTATAGGCATATTTCACTGGGGCATCCATGCATTTATTTTTTTATTTTTTGAGACAGGGTCTTCCTCTGTTGCCTAGGCTGGAGTGCAGTGGCACAATCGTGGCTCACTGCATCCTCAGCCTCCTGGACTCAAGAGATCCTTTCACCTCAGCTTCCTGAGGAGCTGAGACTACAAGGTGCATGCCACCATGCCCAGTAAATTTTAAATATTTTTTTTTTTTGGTAGACACAGGTTCTTACAATATTGCCCAGGCTGGCCTCAAACTCCTGGTCGTAAACAATTCTCTCTCCTTGGCCTCTTAAAGGGCTGGGATTACAGATATGAGCCACCACACCCAGCCATGTGTTTTTATAAGCCCCACAGTTATTATATGTCTTGTCACTACAATTTTATCTCTTTGGTTGACACATAAAGAAACGTTTGTATCATAATTACCATCTTTTCTGCTAGTTTTGATGTACCTCTAACTGACTTCATGAGTTTCTGCCCCAAAATAATCTGCTTTCTTCCTGAATATTTTGCATGTTGTAGTTTCCAATTTACTTCAGAAGCAAGTAGGGGGAGAAAAAAGTTATGGGATTGAGAAAATTCTGCTTAAACTAGGCATGGTCAGAGAAGATAACACAATCTTTATCACAGGAATGTTTTCTTTACACTTTTGTTGGCTCATCAGACAATTTATTCTCTACATGTGCATGTGTGTTTTCTGAGCTTTTTCTGGTTTCTGTGAGCTAAGCCCAGCATTGCAGGAAATTTGACTGTAATAGCCTTGCTGGAGATGTACTACTATTACCCTTACATGGATCACTTGAGCTGTTTACAGTTCCTTTCCTTTCCCAAGTAGCAAGTAAGATTTTAAATCTCGTTCAGTTTCTCAGTACGCAAGAAACTGTGCACTTAAGAGTTGCCAGTTTCTTTATTTCTATGCAAGTTATTTTCCAAAAGGGAAATATACTAGACTACTTCCTAAACTTCTGTTTCTGGTACATCAAGAAGCACTTTGGGTTTCAGGATCCCCATTGACTCAACAAATATACCTCATTAATTTTGGAGGAAGAGGCTGGAGATTGAATAAATCAGTATGTAATTTAAAATATAGTTTAAAATTAACAGCATGCCTTTTTATTTATGTCTTAAAAATCATTATCTTCAGTTTTCTTGTTTTAAGTGAAAGAAAAAAAAATCTCTTCTCCCTCACTTGTTGAATTTCTTGGAAAATGAAAGAAGGGACACAATTTGTTATATCTATGTTTTATCTTGACAAAATAAGTCTGCCTTGTCTGGGATTCGTATGCTATTGGCTAAAGAATAGCCAATCTGAATTTAAATTAAAGCTCAGGTAGTGAAATTCAGGATTCTAGATTCTTAGTTCCTAGTCCTTGAGGGCTCATAACTTCACAAAAGGCAATTTTCTATATTCGTAATGAGATATTAGTCATTTACTGGGAGACAACTTTTCAACAGTGAAAATATGGACATTATTTATTTAAGTCAGAGCATTAGTTACATTAATGTGATGTACAAGTCAAAAAATGACAGAAATTATAAACAGACTAAACTTACTATGATTTACTACTGACAGGAAGTTTCAAATATTCCCATAATGGGACTTTTCAATCTGAGAGGTACAATATGTCAGACAGGAAAGCTGGGTACTGAATGAAAATTTGTAATGCTAAGGATAAAAAAGTAGGAGAATTGAAAGTCATTCATCACTGTAACACTTCCCTGTAGACTAAGCAGAGATAAAGGATTCTGTTCACACAAGAATTTCCAGTTTTTGAAAAGCTGTATCACTCCTTTTCTACGACAATATGACATTGGAATTCATGGTGTTTGCATATGTGTGATAGAGTTTAGGAGTTTAAGAAAAAGAGTTTCTGTGATCACCACAAGTGAATTCTGCATTCCAAAGATGAATAATACAAGAAAATATTTTAAAAATAACAATAAATATTTAACCTGTAACAGATCTGTCTTGCCACAACAAACTGGGTCAAGACCAAGAAATGTTAGTCTAGTTAGCAAATTTACAAGGTACACATCATTTATCTAGTAACTTGTGATTTTATCCTTCTTATTTCATAAATACAAGTTTATTTGTTGTATTTTAAATTCATGTTTTTGTTTCCCATGAAATAGACTTTTTCTATTAGCTTAAACACAAAAGTCAGAATAAATTTTCAAACCTCTTCCTGTTTAATATACATTTTTTGTTAGGCAATCATACTCACATTTACTGTTCATACTTCAGCATAAGCAGTCCACAATTTTTAAACTTTACATTTTTGAGCGATTTGTCTGTACAAATGTACTATATAAGTGATAGGTGTTCAATTCCTATTGAAACTGGCAATTTATAATTATTTGGATGTGATTAATTTAGACATGTCTTTAACATAATTAACAAACATAAAAAGTTAGAACTCAACTAGTTCACAAAAAATACTGTAGACAAAAAAGACTACTTAGATGAATTCTGATTTTTAAAAATATTTATTTATTTATTTTTATTTTTGAGACAGGGTCTCTCTCTCTGTTGCCTAGGCTGAAGTGCAGTGGTGTCATCATGGCTCACTGCAACCAGGAACTCCCAGGCTCAAGTGATCTGCCCAGTTCAGCTTCCTGAGTAGCTGAGAACATAGGCACACACCATCATGCCCGGCTAATTTTTAAAATTTTTTTGAATGTTTTGTAGAGACAGTGTCTCACCATGTTGCCCAGGCTGGTCTTGCACTTCTGGGCTCAAGCAGTCCTCCCACCTTGGCCTCCCAAATTACTGGGAGTACAGGTATGAGCCACTATGCCCAACTAAAATTTATTTTTAATTGATAAATAATAGTTGTATATATTTATGGGGCATAATGTGGTATTTTAATCTATGTATGTAATATAGAAAGATTCAGTGAAGCTCAGTAACATATCCATTCACCTCACCAATTTATTTGAGCTTAAAATATATTGTTTAATGCTAATTAAAACAAAGTTCTCCTTATTTCTTGAGGTTTGCATTATACTCCCCATTATGCCATATGAAGAATGTCTTTAGGCTCCAATGTAGAGGCAGCTCTTGCCTGGGCCTTTGGGTCAAGTGAACTCTGAGTAAGTGCTAGAAAAAGATAATAGGGACTTGGAACAGCACATTCTTAGCCTTAGTGATTCACTTAAAATTTCACTTTGTTTCTCCTCTTTTTTTAATTCTCTTGAATCTTCTTTGGATTCTGTATGAAAATGAAGCTTAAGATATCCGTATCCATTAAATGGCCATATTTACCCAATGGTCTGCAAAGAACAGTATTGCAAATGCACTCTAGTGGATGTGAAAGAAAACAAAATCTGAACATCTATTTCTATTTCTTTCAGTCGAGAGAGAGGAATTGATATAGACACAAATATAGATAGATATGGAGTCTATCTCTATCATACATGTCTATCTATGTCATTGTCAAGAGAGATAAGGTCTAATATATAGTAGACAGACAAATCCAGGGAACATATAGGTAAAATAAATATTTATAAAAATTTGTGATGTACTTTTCATTTTTAAAGTTAAGATCAACAATCAAAACATAGTATTAACACATGATGCCTAGAAATACCTCTTGACTAAACCCCAAACTACCCTTAAAAGTCAAACAAGACCCTCCTAAAACCTGGAGGAAGCATTATTGGCTTAAATAAAAGTTCATTAGGAGAAGAAAGAAAGAATACATGAAATCAAATCAGCAGTTGTAAGTTACACTACAGGTAAAGCCTTAGTAAAGTACATTGTACACTCATAAAAACATGTTATGTATGAAGATGACAATCATGAGGAATCTGCAATAATGATGACTTAAGCATAAAATAATACATATTTCCTTACAAAGTTCTTTTAAAAACCCATACAAATAGAAGTAAGAGGATGAGATACACAAATAAATATCTCTTGGCTTGAGACTCACTGGTAATTTTCTTATAGCAAATCAAAAAATACATTAATGACTTTCCTCAAAGAATTAAATAGCTATTAGCTAAGGCAATGGATCTACATATATACTACAGAACACTACAAAAGTATGAATTTACAAATGCTGTCATTTAATAATTCAGGAATAGTGCTTTAAATGGATTGGATCAGATTAAATTATATACAAAATGTCTTTTGTGATGGACCATCACTAATGATCAAGATTCTTCATGTAAAAATATTTAAAGATCATTTTGAGGAGAAAGTTAAAAGCATGAACACAGTAAGGAAAGGAAAGCATAGAATATTTGGGAAATAGTGAGTATTTCATTTTGCAGTGAGTATACATTTTATAAAGGTGAGTGATGGGGCATATGAAGTCATGGTGAAAACACTGCTGAGGAAGCCAACCAAAAACTGTGACATATAGGCAAGGTGAGGACAAGAACACAGAACATTTTGAGCAGTCATTGGATGGATCAGAGACATACTTCAGAAAATTAAAGTCAATTTATACATCGGAGAATTTGTCAAAGAAAGGAACAGATTTTCTTTTTTTTTTAAAACCAATCTTTATGTATTTATTCACACACTTGTTTAAAATGTCACAGTTAAGAATGAAATCACTGCAATGACATAAGTAACTTACAGACAGGCCCAAAGTGCAATCAAATTGCCACAAGTCAGAACATGGAACAACCACAACTCCTTAGCAAATGTGCACGCACACACATACAAACTCTTATACACACACTCATCCACATCCCAGCAATTGCAGGCACTAAATTTAGACATAACCCAGAGACTCTTCCCTAGCTTCTGTCACATCCTGGAAATAAGAGAGACAAGATGAGTAAAGCAGCTGGGAATGCTCAATGCACCTCTCCACTCTGCCACAAGTGTTTCATGTCTTGCCTTCTCTTAGTCAAGTGTCCTTTAGGTTATTCTACAATGCCAGCTCTTTCAGAAAGTCCTCTCTAACTTTGCCCACATACCCATAGGAGTTTTCATGCTTTTCTCCATTATTTAGTATCATATAATGTACATTTTATTATTCTGTTTATTACTTTATTTTAATCACCATGTCTACTTCTTCCAGTTGATTTTGTATTGTCCCTGGAAAAAAAGATAATCTTATGTATTGTTTAAGTTCTTATACCTTACATGAATTTTGGCATACAATTAGGGAAATATTAGGAATAATTGATAAATAAGATTTATACATAAATCAGAAAGAATGAAGCAATAGATCTTCACTCCAACTGTTCAAAATCATCCCTTTGATTTCTCAGGCATTTCTTTTCTCTCCGTGGCTGAAGCACATTTCTAAATTACCTTCTCTTTCTGCTCTCTTCTTTAACATCAAGATGACTGATAACTCTGCTCACAATGTGTCTGATGTCAGCTAAATGTTTAAATGATTTTTTCAAATTTAGAACAGCTATAATTATGAGTATATTTAACCATTGTAATAGACTGCAGCTTTTATAAAGAGAGTATTTGTAACACACATGATCACCTACTTATAAAATCATATGATGGAGTGTCATTGTACTTTAGATTTTTAAGCAAGATGTTTTTCTGCTAATTCTATAAGCTAAAGCACAGTTGAGATTGTAGAGTTGATACCTAGACAAAGTAGGAGTACATCACTCAGTTTGGCACCCCAAATTACCAGCCACCACTTAAATGATAAACTACGACACAGGAAAAACATACAAAATTTTAGACACTTGATATACAATATGATTTGTAGAATGCAGAACCATGACCTTGTGATCTTTTGTTCAGGATTTAAAATGCTCAGTGTGTTTGGCAGTGTATAATTAGTACTTAGATTCTTTATTCATTCAACCAATATTTATTAGATGTTTATCATAGACCAGAAATTGTCCAGTGCTAGAGATAAAACAATGAACAAAACATGAAAGGTTTTAGGCCTCAAGAAAATTATGCACTAGCAAGAGAGATAAACAAATAAATAAGAAGTGATCACAAGGAATAATGAGAGTTGTGACAAGAGTAGCAGAGATTGCTCCAGATGTGCACCTCAGAGAGGATGGGATGGGTTAGAAGCTAAATCTCTAGTATTTCGAACAGCAAATATGTAGATTAGAAACAAAACTGCTTATTATATTATTACAACATCTTCTGCATTAATCATGCAGAATATGAGGCAGGATTAATGATATAATGTGAAAGTGCTTAGCAAATCTAATAATTTTACTCTTAGAACCTGTATTAGTACGTTTTCATGCTGCTATAAAGATACTACTAATACTTGAGCCTGGGTAATTTATGAAGAAAAGAGGTTTAATTGACTCATAGTTCTGAATGCCTGGGGAAGCCTCAGGAAACTTACAATCATGGCGGAAGGCAAAGGGGAAGTAAGGCACATCGTATGGTGGCAAGAGAGAGAGAGAGCACCAGGGGAAGCTGCCACATTTAAACCATCATATCTCATGAGAACTCCCTCACTACTACAAGAACAGCAATACCTTCAACCCCCTGATTCAATCACCTGCCACCAGGGTCTTTTCTCTACACATGAGGAGTACAAGTTGAGATGAGATTTGAGTGGGGATACAGAGCCTAATCATATCATTCTGTCCCTGACCCCTCCCATATCTCATGTCATTTTTACATTTAAAAGAAAATCATGCCTTCCCAATGGTTCCTCCCTCAGTCTTAACTCAATTCAGCATTAATTTAAAAGTCGATGTCCAAAGTCTCATCGGAGACAAGATTTGTCTCTTCTGCATATGAGCCTATAAAATAAAAAAACAAGTTCGCTCCTTCCAAGAAACAATGTGGGTATAGGGATTGGGTAAATACCTCAATTCCAAATGGGAAATGTAGGCAAAAGCAAAGGTGCTACAGGCCCCATGCAAGTTTGAAACCAGGCAGGGCACTTATTATCTCTCAAAGCTCCAAAATAATCTCCTTCGACTCATCTCTCACATTCAGGGCACACTGATGGAAGTAGTGGGCTCCCATGGCCTTGGGTAGCTCCACCACTGTGGGTCTGCAGTGTACAGCCCCTGCAGCTGCTTTCACAGGCTGGTGTTGAGTTCCTGCAACATTTCCAAGCACACATGCAAGCTGTCAGTGGATCTACCATTCTGGGGTCTGAAGAACAGTGGTCCTCTTCTCACAGCTCCCCTAGGCAGTGCCCCAACCTGCATTTCCCCTCTGCACTGCCCTAGCAGAGGTCCTCCATGAGGGCTCCACCCGTGTAGCAGACTTCTTTCTGCCTGAACATCCATTTATTTCCATAGACCCACGGAAATCTAGGCAGAGATTCCCAAAGCTCAATGTTGTCTGAGAACCCACAAGCCCAACACATCATGGAAGCCACCAAGCTTGGGGCTTGCACCCTTTGAAGCAGTGGCCTGAGCTGTACTTTGGCTGCTTTTAGCCATGGTTGGAGCTGGAATGGCTGGGACACAGGGCACCAAGTCTCAAGGCTGCACAGAATAGCTGGGCGCTGGCTCTGGCCCACTAAACCATTTTTTGCTCCTAGGCCCCTAGGCCTGTTATTTGAGGGGTTGCCTTGAAGATCTCTAAAATTCACTGGAGACATTTTCCCCATTGTCTTGGTGACTAACATTTGGCTCCTCATTACTTATGCAAATTTCTGTAGCTGGCTTGAATTCCTCCACTGAAAATTGTTTTTTTCTTTTCTATTACATGATCATCTTCAAGTTTTCCAAATGTTTACACTCTGCTTCCCCTTTAAACATAAGTTCCAAATTTAAACCATCTCTTTGTGAATGCTTATAACTCTATGCTTTCAGGAGAAGCCAGGTCACATCTTGAACACTTTGATGCTTAATAATTTCTTCCACTAGATACCCTAAATCATTTCTCTCAAGTTCAAAGTCCCACAGACATCCAGGGCAGAAGCAAAATACTACCAGTCTCTTTGTTAGAGCATAGCATGAGTGACCATTACTCCTGTTCCCAATAAGTTCCTTGTCTCCATCTGAGAACCCCTCAACCTGGACTTCACTGCTCATATCATTGTCAGCATTTTGGTCAAAACCATTTAATAAGTCTCTAGGAAGTTCTAAACTTTCCTATATCTTCCTGTCTACTTCTGAGTCCTCCAAACTGTTCCAACCTCTGTCAGTTACTCAGTTCCAAAGTTGCTTTCACATTTTTCAGGTTATCTTTATAGCACTACCCCACTGTCCTGGTACCAATTCTCTGTCTTAGTCAATTTTCACACTGCTATATACAACCTGAGACTGGGTAATTTATGAGGAAAGAGGTTTAATTGACTCACATTTCTAAATGGCTGGGGTAACCTCAGGAAACTTACAATCATGGCAGAAGGTGAAGGGGAAGCAAGCCAGCAGGTGAGAGAGGGTTCACAGGGGAAACTCTCACTTTTTTGGCTGGGGGCAGAAACTGTCACTTTCAAACTATCAGATCATGTGAGAACACCCTGACTATCACGAGGATGGCATGGGATCCAGTCACCTCCCACCAGGTCCCTCCCTTGAAACATGGGGATTATAACGCAAGGTGAGATTTGGGTGGGGACACAGAGCCAAACCATATCAGGGCCTAATGAAAGAATCAGGGGATATAATGCATACTGCTTTTATCTGGCCACTCCATTCATTCTTCAATGCCCATGATTAATTCAGACCTGAGAAGAAGAGAGAAGGTACTCAGCACCCACTAGTTGATTGATTACAGGTTATCAGGACTCATAATATTGACAATCTTGTAGTTAGCCTGCATTTTCCCCCTTCCATGGAGCTTCTGAAGACTAGACTTGTAATAAGTATTAGAAACATATTTTCAATAATATTGTATGTCCCACTAACAAGTGTTAGATTTATACATGGGAAAAAAGGGCACATTGATGAATTTTAAGCAAACCTGATCATATATATTAGGAAGAGAAATGACAACAATGAAGGACAAAGTACATATGATTTGCCTAGGAAAGGTGTATCATGGATCAAACTAAAGTAGTAGAAAGGAAATCAAGAGGAGGGTGTAAAATTGAAAGATTTTTATAAAAAGGCCTTGGCACAGGGAGATTTCTAGTTTGATGCAATAGCTAAATTGTTACATTCAAAGAAAATATTGTTGTAAGTACATTCAGAAATTAATGCAATCCATATGGAAAAGTGTTCATTGCTAGTTAAGAACAAATAGATTTAACATAATCTCTAAAGAAGTCAAGGTACCTTACTTATTTAGAACATGATCATTTGATTTAATTTTTCCTTGATCTTATGTAGTCTATTTACCATCTACCATAATGTCAGGGTTAAACAGTATGAGTGTTATGGTGTTTTTAGTTTGTAATTAACACTCTGAAAAAGAACACTATATAATATATTTTGTGATTCTAGGAAGACCTTTGAATAGTAAAAATTAACAAAAGGGCAATGCATATTTAAAATAGAAACTGCGACCACATAATAATTATGTGAGAATTAATTCTTCACATTATGCCATAAATATATTTTTTGGTGGGGAGGGGACTGAGACTTGCTCTATTGCTCAGGCTGGAGTGTAGTGGCATGATCTCGGCTCACTGCAACCTCCACCTCCCAGGTTCAAGCAATTCTCCTGCCTCAGCCTCCTGAGAAGCTGGGATTACAGGCATGCACCACCACACCCGCCTAAATTTTGGAATTTTTAGTAGAGGCAGGATTTCTCCACGTTGGCTGAGCTGGTCTCAAACTCCTGACCTCAAGTAATCCCCCACCTTGGCCTCCCAAAATGCTGGGATTACAGGCCTGAGCCACCATGCCCAGCCATAAATATATTTAACACTATCTAATTCTTACTTAAAAAATGACTGAGTAGGGAAGATACTCTGCTTTACTGCTGTTATGAAGAAAGAAAATGAATTATTTGAATTTCAATGCAAGACACTTTTGTAAAAACCTTTTATTCTGTTGAAGTAAATCATTAGGATATAATTTAAATTGTTTTGTTATTCATAAACTACTTATGCTCAACTTATATAGTTTATGATGTTAGCAAAAATTAAATTATAGCTTTGTGTTCAGTTGGAAACCATTTTTTAAAAAATAATCTGACATCTCAAAGTAAAAATCTTCTTTTTCTAATGTAGGATAATTGCAGTTCATTATGAAAATGAAACAAACTGCTGACACTCTCATTTTGAGGAAAAAACAGTATATGAGAACTCAGATAATTCAATAAAATAATGAGTTTGAAAGAGGAAAGTTCTATAACCTTGTTACAAATTTTCTAGCAGAATCATAAATAATCAAGTCAAAAGAGCTTACAAATATATAGAGTTCCACTGTGGCTAACAGACATCCAAGAATCATTCAAATATATCAAAATATGATTATATTGCCTTTGAAAATGTGTAAAAAGTATTCATCTTTGTTTCTAGGTGAAGAGTTTCACAGCTTAATTCATGTGTCTAAAATTATGTAAATGTAAGCCAAGCACCCAATCTTTCATTTTAAATTTACTATTTTCACATTTCCTTCAGTGATTCTGAAGGAAAAAATCAACAAGTTGCTATTAAGCTTGAACAAATTTAAAGCCTGCTTTTGAAAATAATTCAAGACTTTTATGGTCATATGACCCTTTTTTTCAGTCTGGATATGATCAATACTTGTGTTACTTGCATAGAAGTTGCTATGTTTGTACTGTTTAGAATATGATGAATATGCATGCATTTTATCAATAAAAACAGTATAGATCAAAACTTGGAGAAATCATGATGTCCAATAAAATGCATTTCTCTTTGTAAATCATAACACAGATTTTGATTACAAATCAACGTGTATTATATTACTCCCTACTAGGTACTTACCTGAACCAAACCTGCTATATTTAGGTGTAGATATTACCCACAGCTCAATGTGTGTATCTGTATTCTGAGTAAATTTGACAGTATACCGAATTTAACAAATTGTAAAGAGGTAATATAAAACAAATATTTGGAAATGTGGTTATCCTATAATTTATTTCATTATTATGCTAGAAATTATAAAATTTTTCATTAAACCTAATTTTAGTCACCATTATTACTTAATCAGAATATGCTTGAAATTTGACATCCAATTTTATAATTGATATACTATTTTTCCAGAGTTGTGGTTTCTATTGAATTTTTATACTCACAAAATACATTATTATTTTATGCCAATGTTTAGATGCAAAAATATGTTATACATTTGAAATTTTGCTTCAAGAAGATATCTTAATGTTAATGGTAACCTCTTTTGGTTTGTGTTGATTTAAATATGCTTTTAGGAGCACATTGCTGTTGTCTGTTTCCTGTAATAGCAAAAATCTGGAAACAATAATGTCATCCAGAAACAGAGATATATATGAATATATTGGGATGTAATACTGCATTGAAAATGAGTAAAATGTAACAACATGCTATTGCATGAATCTTTATAGTATTGAATGGGAAAGAAAAGTTTTATAAGTATGATTTTATTTATTTTGAGTTTAAAATAAATTGTAATAAATAATGTATATTCATAATGTGTATATATATTTATGAAAATGTGTATATATGTGTTAATGAGAAAAACACATTTATAAAGCAAGGGCATGATAAAAAATATTCAGGATAGTTAAGTAATAATTATTTTTTCAGTGAAGGAAAGCAGGATGATAAGATGGGCTACAAACACATAGACAGTTTAAAGTCATTGTTCTATGTTTCAAGTTGTATCATGGATTGGTTAATGGCTACTTATATTATCACTACATATCATTAAAGATGACCATGCCTCAACAAATTATGGTGTGAAAATAGAAGCGTTATAAATACTTTAGTTCTGTATCTCTGAATTGTGTAAATGAATCCCCCCAAATCCAGACAATACAGAAAAGAACTTGAGAACTCGTAACTTAAAAATAACGTTAATTGAGAAAACATACCAATTAGACCAGGACAAACAATTGGCAGGAGATCCTCAATATAAGCCATATTCCTGAGAAGATTCATTATTTGAGTACTGGAGAAAATAAAACAGCATTATAACCACAATATTGATTTAAAAACAAGAGCTTTGGAATTCTTAGGAGACTGAGAAAACCGATTTATTCTAGGAGAAAAAGGTATGTTCATGAATTGCTGTTCTGATGACTATCATCGTGGAAAATAGTTTGACATAACTAGTAGGTGGATGTTATTTGATCTGTACTTTCTTTGACCCAGAGACTCCATTTTTAAGCATATATAAGCTAGATTAGGAGTCTTAAATTGGTGTTCATGCCCCTGGGATTGTGAGAAGACACTCCAAAATGTAGCCAGGCTGAAATACATACATATACATACACATACACATTGATACATATTGCCAGAAATTCAACTTCCCTGCATGTTCAGTTCTAAAATCTATCAGCCTGAGAGTCAAGATTATTTTCTCTGTGACACTTGTTCTATATTTTCTCTTCCTTTTTATATTTACACTTTGCCCTTTGACACTAGACAGCTTTCCCTTTAGAAAAGAAAGACATATTCCTTATCCACCTGCCATCTTACCATGGTGGTTGCCAAGCACCAAAGTGACAATGGAAAGATGGTTTTCAGAGAAGTTTCCTTTAATGTTAACTCAGGAAACCCAAAACTTTTCTTATGTATTAAGTTGGTGCAAAAGTAACTGTGGTTTTAGCCAATTACTTTTGCACCAAACTAATGTATCTTTCGTTTTGAAAATAAAGCCAAACTAATAATGGTTAGTAAAGCTATTTTTTGTTTGTGTTTTATGTGTTACATATATCAAAGAAAATCAAATGTTTCAAGATTGACTAGATGAAATGTGCAGATACAAATTTTACTTGATATCTTTCGTATCTGTTTGCATTAGCATCATTAAATATTCATCCCAATACATCATTTACTTATTGAGTTTACCCCAGGTTATGCTGTTTTATCAAGCAAACACCAAGTCTCGGTTGGCTTCAATACCTTGTGTGTCTGCCTCTCTTTTACTCTCTTTCTCTCTTTCTTGGCCTGTTGATTGACTTGCCGCAGGTGCAGCTACACATTACATCCCTTCTTTAGTCCAGATCCAGACTGAAGAAATTCTCATAATTTATATATGTCATTACTATGTCAGAGGGGGGAAAAATCAAGAGAGTGTATGAAACTTTTCAATGATCCTTAAAGCTTCTATTTTGCCATGTCTTACCTTGTGCTGCTGACTTTTATCAGTCCAAGCAAAATTCACCACCAAGTTCAATACTAACAGCATAGGAAAGCACAGAAAGCCACAAATCAGCAGGCAGAAATAGATAACCTTTATGGGGACAGCAGTAAATAACTTGGAAGAATACTACACTTACCACATTTTTAAATTTTATCTTTAAATTGTTTAATAATTTTTACTTACTATTAACAAACAATACAATTATGTGGTAGCTGCAGGAAAAATTAGTGATTAGCATTATGTATTTAACTTCAGTACAATATGTGAAATATTGAATATGAGATACTGTAATATGATACTGATTATTCCCCAAAGCTGTAAAAACATAGCTGTTAATGAATACATGCATATTTACTAAAGGAAATCCATGCCTTATGCACTTTGCTTGATTAAACAACTACAATTCTATCTACATATTACATTGCATTATTATAACTGAAGACAAAATGGTATAGGCTTATATTTTGATTTTATAATATCATAAAAATAGATAAATTATATTATGATTATATGCTGTTAATTTTGGCTTTAAAGCTCTGTCTGACTTTCCTCTAAATGTTTTGTTTTCTCTGGAGCTTCCCTAAGAATCCCTCAAATGACAGGCAATACATACATCCTCACTTACCCAGACCGAACCATGAAAATTCTACCTCACATAATCATACATTATTTATTCCATGCGATGCATATTCCAGTATTCTATTAGTATCTATCCAAAATGTAAGTAGCTATTATTCATTTTTATCTTAGCCCTATGGGCACAGATACATAATCATTTTTATTATCCACTCCCTGTCTACTGTTTTAAGAGGACACTTCTCAATAGGTCATTGGGACAGGTATACAGACACATGGTTTCTTCATTTGAGTTCTCCAGATGCATATCCTGAGACAAAGATTCTAGCAAAAGATGTTTGTGTTTTTAGGTTAGAATTGCCAGTAGGAGAATGTGAAAGCGATTTAGAGAAGGGAAACATCTGATAGATGGCACATAAACTTAGACAGCCACCATAATAGGCAACTGAAGTTCAATCCTGATAAAATTTAATCAGTCGAAGACCCCAGGGACAATCGGTAATGTGACAAAATGACATTATTGAGTCTATGCAGTAAAAGAAGTAACTTGGGGGGAAACAAGAAGAACTTTTAAAGAAGAGGGGCAGTGAAGCATCTTACGTAAGATCTTGGGTTCTACTGAAGGATTCTGAGTAATATCTAAAAGAAGCAGAGCTCAACCAGCTCTGAATTGGTTGCCATTTTCAAAGCAGGATTAGAAAAAGCAGGGATTAAATAGTGGCTATAGATGAGAGTAAATTGGGTGCTGGCTTGTCATTGGTAGGAAACAAGTAGTCACTAAAAGAGGTAATTTTTTTAGTCTCAGGTATGTTTTACTTCCTCTTTTGATTTAGTGAAGAAACTCTGAGAAATGGCACAACACATATTTCAAAATTTTTTAACTCCTCTAAGGGACCAGTGAACTGGAGTTAGAGACCAACTCCTCTGAACCATTAGGTGAAAGGTGGCTGTCGGGGGTAATAATACCCACCCAACCCTCAACTAACCATCCCCATCTCCACGTTTTAAAAAACCTTCAGGCATAAAAATGCAGATACAAGCAATCTGAAGTTTGCAAGAACACACTGAAAATGTCAGTAAAATAGTGACAGCATCTGTGGGGTGTATACATACACAAGTGTCTGTTGGGAGTATAAATTGATATGATGCTTTAGAAAATTGTTTGCCAGGTTCAAACTCAAATATATATGTACTCAATGATTCATTCATTCCAAAACTAGTCATAGAGACAAAGAAATGTGTATATATGTGTGTACAAAAATGTATAAGAATTGCAAAACTTTAATTTTCAAAAGCAAAATTTGAAAACCATAAAATTGATTTTAAAAATATTGTGGTATAGTTATACATCATAACAGCACACTACAATGCAAATAAACTACTGATGTAAGCAACATATATGAATCATACAAAGAAAATACTGTATGAAAATAGCAAAACAGAAAATAACACAGACTGAATGATTTCATTCTTACAAAGTTCAAAAGAGGCAAAAATTATCAATAGGAACATAAGTAGGATTGGGGAGGGAGTGGGTAGTGAGGAGGAAGAGACAGGTAGAAAACTTACAAAGTGTTTTCCATCTTCTATTTGTAGATCTGGATCTGCCCACTTCGTGATAATTATTTGAATCATATACATGCAGTTTTCTGTATGAATGTTATACTAAAAGTTTTACCAATAGACACATTGCAGTAATTTGTCCACATTCTTCATTTATATAGCTCTCATTTGTCTTAGATCTGTAAAAATTGGAGTTTTTTTTTAACTCCAACCTATCCAGTAATAGGTGACAATTAAAGGAAGGTGTATTTGCCCTGTGAAACATACCATTGGCTCCAAAAAAAAAAAAAATACAGTATCAACGTCTCAAGTTGCAGGAGAGGTAGAAGGCATTTAATTTTACACTCATGTCTTTCTCCAACAGTTTTTAACCGTATTGAAGTTCATTTTTGAATTCCATATATTTAGCTTCTTTCTCTAAATTTACATTGTTTCTGAACTTGGGTTATTAGGATTTTCTTTTAGATCCACTCAAACCTCAGTTTTGTACATGAATGATACTTGCAAGTTGATCTTCAACCATCTGAAGGCTTTGAGGCTTTGGTTCTTGTTAATAGGCTTGAAATGGACACAACTCTTTTCTTTGATACTGGCTTATTGCAGACAGAAATGGTAAGTAGCTTTCCAATGCTCATTCCCCTCATCTTTATTTGTATAAGAACCCCAATATCCCACTGAACACATTGATACTTAAAAGGAAAATATGCCTTGTGCCCACAATTAAAACTCCTGTGTGATGAAAATAGACACAAAGTTAAATCCTAGCCAATACACTCTAAGTAAAAGATTCACTTGGGAATCTCAGGAATGCATCTTTTAGGAGATAAAACTGAGCTTTCTTTCTTTTCTTCCTTCTTCCTGCTCTCTAGAGTATACATAATAGTAGGACCTGTGGTAACCACGCTTAAGGAAATCACAAGTAATAGATAAAAGAAGCCTGGGTTCTGACAATTTCACAGAGCCCTATGCCAGGCATGGACTAGTATTTTCATTCACAAGAGAATAAACCCTTTCAGGTTTAAGACACTGTGGTTAAATATCTGTACCTGTAAGTGAATACATTCCATAATTTATATACTTGTAATGGCATGATTCTTAGACCTTCTTCTTATTAGTAATTAATAGAATTGTTTAGGTTTACAGCATGATAAAAATGCAGTAATTTAGGTCCCAGCAAAACTAAAATAGAGAATAAACTTTGTAAAAGGTGAGATAAACCACATTCTCTAACTCTCACAATTTTCTTCTTATTTATTATTTAATTCTCAAAATTTCTTTCCGGTTTTAATCAGTTGTTACCTAATCTGTTATCTGATTTTTCTCCATGGAAAATGCCCAGTTTCTGTATTTTTTTCTGAATACTGGTAGCATTTTAAAAAAATTGTTCAAATTATATACTAAACATTACCCCATATTCTTAATTAAATTGAAAGCACCTTAAAGATAAGAATTGTTTATCACTTTTAAAATCCCTACAGTACAATGCATAAAGTGTTCCATTAAAAAAGATAAAAAAGGAATGTATTTAAGTTGTATTGCTTTGACATAACAAGTCTTATTTTAAAAATCAAGAAATCTGCACAGTCTAGCCATTTGTATGTTTAATTGCTCTCAGAGGGATTTTTTTTAACTTGAGTCTTAAGGAAAACAAAGTATAAACATACATCTTCACAAACACACAAGAATTTATTAAAATGATTGAGCCTCTATTTGTCGAAAGAATTATATACAACTTATAAAATATGTTTATGCATGACAGTGTAAAAAATCTGCAATGGGTGTGATGTTGGGCTGTAGTTCCTCAGTAAGAGAATGTCCAAGATGTTTAATCAGCGCAGCTATGAAAATAGTTGCGTTCTTGAGTGAATTAACTTTTTCTACCCATCATTGATTTGGTTCCATAGTATTTTCCAGTTCTGAAACCCTTAGTTATATGCTTTATACCACTGCCTTTTAATTTCTAGAAAAATACTAATTGATTATTAGTTGATTTATTCAGAAGCCCATGCTTTCAATATGTAATGCCACATGTTCTCTATGGCTATAATGTATTGCCACTATTCTCAGTTTAACTAAATTGAATCCTTCAAATCTGTATTCTCTTTGGTTCTTTGCTGAGGTAGCTACATATTTGTTCTGTGGTATCACTTTCCTCTTTATGATAGATTGTGGGTACAAAGTTTAAAACCTTTCAAAAATGGACAATGAACATAAAACAGATTTTGCCATGCCAAGGACTGCCTGTGCCATGCCATTACATGTCTCTCAGAAGCAGTATCTAAAGAAGAGCTCAGAACCTTGTTGTTTAAATACACCATGCTGACCTGGCACAGTGGTCACGCCTGTAATTCCAGCACTGGGAGGCTGAGGCGGATGGATCACCTGAGGTCAGGAGTTTGAGACCAGCCTGGCCAACATGGTGAAACCCTGTCTCTACTAAAAATAAAAAAAAATTACCCTGGCGTGGTGGCACGTGCCTGTAATCCCAGTTAATCAGGAGGCTGAGGCAGGAGAATTGCTTGAACCTGGGAGCCGGACGTTGCAGTGAGCCGAGATCTTGCCACTGCACTCCAGCTAGAGCAATAGAGCAAACTCCATCTCAATAAATAAATAAATAAATAAAAATAAAAATAAATACTCCATGCCTATATCATAAGTATCATATTGCATGAATTATCTTAATTAAAGGCTTGCTGATCCTGATGTAGATTGTAAGGGTGGAAAATCAAAGGCAACTAAAATAATTTCGAAAATTACATGAAATATTTTTGTGTAGTCTAAAAATATGAACCTCTTAGCTTATTGTTACTCATGCTTACTATGTACTTTAATAACAAGTATAACATGATTCTAATTTACTTTCAGCAATTTTGACTTATTCAATTTTAATAGCAGTAATGGATATGGCAAAATTCTAGTAAGTGTAAACCTAGACAACAATTCCTTACCATAAGCCTTATTTGGTAGTAAAACTACAGCAAATATTCTATGACCCTACTATTCAACTGATAAATACTATATTAAATAATTTGTGAATGTAATGAAAATAAAATTATTCTATTCTGTACCTTGTCTTATATTTCAATGAGTATATATTTTAATACTGATTTGCAAAACCTAAAAACATTTTGTAGCTTTCTGCACAGCTGTGTAAATACAAAAATGATAGTCCTAGAAGAAACACATTACAGTTTAGGAATGTAACTCATATAATTATGAAACATTATTATATAAAATTCTGAGTACAGGAAATACAGTTGGTTTCAATAAAAAAGTGTATAGAATATAATTTGATTTGATCAACATAACTTGCCTTATTCAAGACAGACATGATTTGCTTAAATAAAACCTATTCTTTATTTAAAAAATTCAATACTATGTAGCAAGAAATAAACAAAAAAGAAATGCTAAGTTTAAATTTATGAATGTGGCCAGGCACAGTGGTTGACGCTTGTAATCCCAGCACTTTGGGAGGCCAAGGCGGGTGGATGACCTGAGGTCAGGGGTTTGAGACCAGCCTGACCAACATGGTGCAGCCCCGTCTCTACTAAAAATTATAAAAATTAGCCAGGCATGGTGGTGCATGCCTATAATTCCATCTCCTCAGGAGGCTGAGGCAGGAGAATCGCTTGAACCTGGAAGGTGGAATTGCAGTGAGCCGAGATCACACCATTACACTCCAGCCCGGGCAACAGAGAAAGACTCTGTTTTGTTTTGTTCTGTTTTTAAATTACGAATATCAACATCCTCACAAAAGGTAAACTTTGAAAACTTGTCTTAAATTTTTACACAATATTAATATAAATTAAGAAAATTGCAGATGTTACATTGAATAATTGAAATCAAGCCTCAAAATAGTGAAGCAATAAATGAGCTCCTCTTAGAAGGCCCCTCGAAAATTTACATATTTCTACTTCTTGAGAAGCTGTGATTTATTGGTGTTCTAGAGCTGCCATTTTTTTGATTTCAAGGGCAAAAGGAAGTATTCAAATGTTCAGAAATCTCTGAGGAGATTCATGATTTCCTGCACATTAGTCAGGATAATTAGTAAATTTGCTTCTTTTTGCATAGTCACAAACTACACCTAAGCACAGTGCCTCAGACAGGACATAATTTATTTCTAATGTGGCCAATCAATATGGATAGGCAGTCTCTGTTACACAAAGACCCAGGGATCTGGGCCAGCAGAGCAGCTCTGCTTTACACACCTAAAAGTAAGATGGCTCTAATCAAGCCCAGATGCATGCAGGTGGAGAAACAGAGAAGGGAATGACACATGCAAATATTATTTTTAAACATAAGCTAGAAGTTGCTGAACTTCTTCCCATGTCCACATGGTAAGCAAATACTGACCCAGCCATGGCTGAGTGGAATAGAGAGAGGCTGAGCCTGTAGTCTCTAGCTGGACAGGTGTATGTAGGAAAGAGCAGAGTAAAGACTTGAATTAGGAGTTGGAAACTTCTGTCAAGGCAGCCAGAGGGAGCATGAGAACTCACTCACTATCACGAGAAGAGCAAGGGGGAAATCCACCACCATGATTCTCATGGTTGTTTCTTCAGAGTAATGAAAAACTAAGGGCATGGGAAAAATATATTTTTCTTTATAATCTATTATACGTGTAGTGAAATGAGGATATTTGGTGTGTAAAAACTGATGTCAGTGAAGATGAAGCCTTAAGACCAAATTTCATTTGGCAAAAATCGTTTTTTAATTGTTAATCCAGAAATATTTATTAACATGCTAACTAACATTATTACATACAGGTTGGGAGCCTGAACCCAGCAGTCAGACTACCAAGAGCCAAAACCAATTCAGTGACTACCATTACGGGCCTAGGAAAAATAGTTACCCTCTCTATGTCTCGGTGTCTTCACCTGTTAAATAATGGTATTTATAATAAATGTCACAGAATTATAAGAATGAAAAATAAATTACAAGTTTGTCATTTAGAATCATATCTGGTACATAATATTCATTCCATATTAAAAAACTACAATCCGTAATCGTCCTTGCTCTTATTTCCTTTTTTTATTATTATTCAAATAATTGGGAAAGATGACTTTACTACTGACTTAAATTAAGAGAGTACCTATTCTCATTTATCTTAATGGCAACAGTATTTTTTTGACTTTTACTCACAATCTCCTTTTCTATTTTGCTTTAAAACGAAAGACATACATTTTTGACATAAGATGAGCATTTGTTGTATACATCTCATGTGAACCTATTGCTACATTAACATGAAAAAAATGCATAGGAAATTGACTCTATAATATCACTGTATTAGAACTACATTTTTACCAACTGGAAATCACAGCCACAAAACAACACTCTGTTTTTACCCTTATACTATCAATATATGTTATGTGCATTATTTAAAATATAAACAGAATGTTTGCTTCATAAAACAATGTAAAAAGTGGAACTTATTCTTTAAAAATAAGTAAATTCTTTAAAACTAAGTAAAAGAAGTCAGAAAAAAAAATACCATACAATTCAATGTATCAAAAATTCTAGAAACTGCAAATTGATCTATGGTGATAAAATGCAGATCAGTGGTTGCCTGAACATGAGTAGGCATATGTTAGAAGAGGCAGAATGAAGGACAGATGGATATGGTTAACATCTTGATAGCAGTAATGATTTCACAGTTCTACATTGCTACGGTCTGGCTCTGTGTCCCCACCCAGAACTCATGTTGAATTATAATTCCCAATGCTGGGGGAGAAACCTGGTGGGAGATGATTGGATCATGGTGGTTGATTTCCCCCTTGCTCTTCTCGTGATAGTGAGTGAGTTCTCATGCTATCTGGTTGTTTAAATGTGTATGGCACTTCCCCCTTTGCTCTCTCTCTCTCTCTCCCGTCCCACCATGTGAAGAAAGTACTTGCTTCCCGTTCACCTTCTACTATAATTGTAAGTTTTCTGAGGCCTCCCAACCATGCTTTCTGTACTGTCTATGGAATTGTGAGTCGATTTAACGCTTTTCTTCATAAATTACTCACTCTGAGGTAGTTCTTTGTCGCAGTGTGAGAATGGACTAATACAGAAAAATGGTACCAGAGAAGTGGAGCATTGCTATAAAGATACCTGAAAATGTGGAAGCAGCTTTGGAAACAGGTACTGGGCAGAGGTTGAAACAGTTTGGAGGGCTCAGAAGACAGGAATATGAGGGAAAGGTGTGAAACTTGCTACAGATTTGTTGAATGATTTTGACCAAAATGCTGAGAGAGACATGGACAATGAAGTCCAGGCTGAGGTGGTCTCAGATGGAAATGAAGAACTTCTTGGGAACTGGAGTAAAAGTCACTCTTTCTATGTTTTAGCAAAGAGCCTGGCAGCATTGTGCCCCTGCTCTAGAGATCTGTGAAAACTTGAACTTGAGAGAAGTGATTTAGAGTATATGACAGAGAAATTTCTAAGTAGCAAAGCATTCAAGACAGCATATGCTCATATGCATAAGCAAAGAGATTATCTGAAACCGAAACATATTTAACAGGGAAGCAGAGTGAAAAATTTGAAAAGTTTGCAGCCTGATCATGTGGTAGAAAAGAGATTCCATTTTCTGGAAAATTCAAGCCAGCTGCAGAAATTTGCATATGTAAAGAGGAGCTGAATGTTAATAGTCAAGATTATGAGGAAAATGCCTCCAAGCTGTTTCAGAGATATTTTAGGTAGCCCCTCCTATCACAGGCCTGGAGACCTAGGAGGAAATAATGGTTTCCTGCTGCTCCGTGAAATAAACACCTGTATGTTCAGGCAGAAGTCTGCTCCAGGGGCAGAACCCTCATGGAGAACCTCTACTAGGGCAATGTGTGGGGAAAATGTGGGGTTGGAGCCCTCACACAGAGTCCCCACTGGGTCATTGCTTAGTGGAGCTGTGAGAAGAGGGCCACTCTCCTTCAGACCTCAGAAAGGTAGATCCAATTACAGCATGCACTTTGCTCCTGTAAAAGCCTCAGTCACTCAGTGTGAATCAGTGAGACACAGAGACAGAACTGCCCAAGGTTGTGGGTGCCATCCCTTGCATCAGCATGTCCTATGTGTGAGACATGGAGTCAAACGAGATTATTTTGGAGCTTTAAGATTTAATGACTGCCCTGCCAGGTTTCTGACTTGCATGGGGCCTAGAACCCCCTTTGTTTTTGCCAATTTCTCACGTTTCAAATGGGAGCATTTACCCAATGCCTGTACCCCCATTGTATTAATATATTGAAAGTAACTATCTTGTTTTTTATTTTACAGGCTCATAGGGGGAAGGGACTTGCCTTGTCTCCGATGAGACTTTGAAGCTGTACTTTTGAGTTAATGTTAGAATGAATTAAGACGTTAAGGGACTGTTGAGAAGGCAAAATTGTATTTTAAAATGTGAGAAGGACTTGAGATATGGGAAGGGCCAGGAGTGAAATAATATGGTTTTGCTCTGTGTCCCCACCCAAATATGTTGAATTGTAATCCCTAATGTTGGGTGAGGAACCTGGTGGGAGGTGATTGAATCATGAGGGTGGATTTCTCTTGCTCTTCTCATGATAATGAGTGAGTTCTCATGAGATCTGATGGCTTACTAGTGTATTGCATTTTCCTCTTTGCTGTCTCTCTCTCTCCTGATCCATTTTGCACACAGTTTTCAAAATGTATTAGATTTTTTGAGTCAGGTTTACATGCACTCCTGTATTTAAGAAAACTCTCTGTTGATATCTCTGTCTTAAATTGCAACAGGTACATATTAATTTTATGAGAAATGACATTTTTATAATATTTTTTCCCAACAAGTAATATAATATGTCTGATATTTTAGGCCTCATTTATTTCCTTTTTTAAATTTTGGATTTCATTCAGAATCATACTTTTTAAATTTTACTTATAGAGTTTATATATATATACACATATGTATATATGTAGCTTGAATTTTAATGATATATTTTCATTTCCATTTATAACTATTAAACCCAAGTATAAGAAATAAAAGCTTCATCAAAATCAATACCAAATGATCTTAACATTTTGTAAAATATTTTATTTGGCTTTTATTATTTTCTAACAAATTAATTTTGTCCCTTCTGAATATTTATACATTAATTTTTGTTCCTTAAAAAATTGACTAGGATATTTTAAACAAAGCTTTATAATTATGGTGGTCCTGCTTTATTTGTCTTAGTAGTAAATAATTCCATTGGCATCAGGTGGTAGTAAATTAGAATATAATAGATAATACAAGTTATTTCTTTTTGAATTTTTCCAAATTTCAATAACTTTTCTGGTACAAGTGAGTTTTGCTTACATAGGTGAATTACATAGTGGTGAAATATGAGATTTTAGTGCACCTGTTGCTTGAGTAGTTGAATGTGGTGTCAAATATGTAGCATTTTATCCCAAAGTCCCCTACTACCCTCCCCCTTCTGAGTCTCCAAAGTCCATCATACCACTCTGTATGCCTTTGCGTACCCATAGCTTAGTTTCCACTTATAAGTGAGAACATACAGTCTTTTTGGTTTTCCATTGCTGAATTACTTTGTTTAGAATAATAGCCTCCAGCTCTATCCAAATCGCTGCAAAATACATTATTTCTTTTTGTGGCTGAATAGTATTCCATGACATACACACATATATATGTGTGTATATATGTGTGTATGTGTATATATATGTGTGTATATGTATATATATGTGTGTATGTGTATATATATGTGTGTATATGTATATATATGTGTGTGTGTATATACGTATATGTATATCTTGGAATACTATTTATATATCATATATCTGAGATATATATGTCATATATATGACATATATCATATATCATATATCTCATATATATCATATATATATCATATTATTTATCCATTCATTGACTGGTGGGCACTCATGTTGGGAAACATCACACCCTGGGGCCTGTTATGGGGTTGGGGGAGGGGGGAGGGATAGCATTAGGAGACATACCTAATGTAAATGAGGAATTAATGGGTGCAGCACACCAACATGGCACATGTATGCATATGTAACAAACCTGCACGTTGTGCACATGTACCCTAAAACTTAAAGTATAATAAAAAAATTTAAAAAAGAAGAGGAAGAGAGACCTGAGCAAGCACACTCAGCCCCCTTGCCATGTAATGCCCTTTGCCAACGGGGGACTCTGCACAGAGTCCTCACCAGCAAGAAGGCCCTCATCAGTTGGTGTCCCTCAACCTTGGACTTCTCAGCCTCCATAACTGTAAGAAATAAATTCTTTTTATTTATAAATTGCCCAGTTTCAGCTATTCTGTTACAAGCTACAGTAAGTGAACTAAAACACTATCCTTTTAACCTGAGCTTTAAAAAACGTTAACTCTTGCTGCACTTCTCCTAACTTTGTACATGACTAACTTCTTTGTAGTACCCCATAGCTTCTCTCCAGACTTGGCTTCTTCCAAGACTGCTGACCCCAGGATTTAAAAGCCTATCTTCACCTGTAATCCCCACATTCTGGGAGGCTGAGGCAGTCCAATCACCTGAGATCAGGAGTTCAAGACCAGCCTGGCCAACATGGTGAAACCCCGTCTCTTCTAATAATACAAAAAATTAGCCCAGCATCGTGGTGCATGCTTATAATCTCAGCTACTTGGGAGGCTGAGGCACAAGAATCACTTGACCCTGGGAGGTGGAGATTGCAGTGAACTGAGAACACGCCACTGCATTCCAAACTAGGTGACAGAGTGAGACTCCGCCTCAAAAAACAAAAAAAGAAAATGATGGTCATTTCTCTAGGCCCTGTCTGGGACAAACCTTTCTTACGTTTCTGAGAAATTGGTTCTAATGTTAGGTTGTACTTATTTCATTTGTGGAGATGACACAGTGGGCAACTGAAAGAAACACAGAATGCTGAACCCAGGCTTAGTCCAATATATTCCCCAAATACCCTTATTGACTTTATCTATTTAAAAATTTAAACATGAAGTAAAACAAAGGAGAAAAACAGACTCATTGTATTTATAGAAAACACACGTCAGAAATTAATACTTTTGGAGAAAACTTGTTAAAAATATCAAACTTAAGTTTAAATATAAACATATGCTAAGACATCTAATAATAGAAATGTTTATTTTAAAAATATACATTTTAAAAATACACGGCTGTGGTTTTTTACCCATTTGGGTATGTATTTCAATATTATAGGGGTGTGTTGTGTGTGTGTGTGTGGGCGCACACATTCAATTGTGTATTTGTTTGCATTCATATAACTAATGTGTTTATTAAAAAAATCTCCACTTTAAAGGAATAGCATCACAATATATTCCAATACTTCAGAAATTTTTAATTTTAGGGAAAATTGAGTATCAACCAAAAAAGATAGTTATAGGCATACCTGAGACACATTGTTCCACATGGTTCCAGACCAGCACAATAAAGCAAATATTCAAATAAAGTAAATATTCAAATATTCAATAAAGACGTTCATCTAATTTCTTTTTTTTTTTTTTGGTTTCCAAGTGCATATCAAAGTTATGTTTATGCTATGCAGTTTGCTAAGTGTTTAACAGCATTCAGTATGCATACAACATTATGAATTAAGTTCACCATCTTATATGGGCATGGTTCATAGTGCCCCAACACAACTACAAATGAACAGCGAAAATATCTTAATTTAAAAATATGGTGTTGCTAAAAAATGCTAATGGTTATCTGAGTCTTCAGCCAAATCATATCCTGTTTGCTAGTAGAGAGCACTGCCTCAAAATTGATGGTTGCTTCCTGATCAGTGTGGGGGTTTCTGAAGGTGGGATTTGCTGCGACAATTTCTCAAAATAAGACAGCAACGAAGTATGATGCATCAATTGACTCTTCCTTTCATTAAAGATTTCTCTGTAGCACGCAATGCTGTTTGATAGCATTTTACCTACAGTAGAACTTCTTTCACTATTGCAGTCTATTTTTTCAAATTCTGCCACTCCTTTATCAACTACATTTATGTATTAATAATACAAATACTTTGTTGTCATTTCAACAATGTTCACAAAATCCTCACTAGGGTTAGATTCTATCTCAAGAAACCACCTTTTTGCTCATTTATAAGAAGCAACTCAGGGCAAATATCATTTGACCCAGCCACCCCATTACTGGGTATATACCCAAAGGACTATAAATCATGCTGCTACAAAGACACATGCACACATATGTTTATTGTGGCACTATTCACAATAGCAAAGACTTGGAACCAACCCAAATGTCCAACAACGATAGACTGGATTAAGAAAATGTGGCACATATACACCATGGAATACTATGCTGCCATAAAAAATGATGAGTTCATGTCCTTTGTAGGGACATGGATGAAACTGGAAACCATCATTCTCAGTAAACTATCACAAGGACAAAAAACCAAACACTGCATGTTCTCACTCGTAGGTGGAAATTGAACAATGAGAACTTGTGGACACAGGAAGGGGAACATCACACTCCAGGGACTGTTGTGGGGTGGGGGGAGGGGGGAGGGACAGCATTAGGAGACATACCTAATGCTAAAGGACAAGTTAATGGGTGCAGCAAACCAACACGACACATGGATACATATGTAACAAACCTGCACATTGTACACATGTACCCTAAAACCTAAAGTATAATAATAAAAAAAAAGAAGCAACTCATTTGTTCAAGGTTTATCATTAGTTTGCAGCACTCCAGTTTCTTCTTTAGGCTCCACTTCTAATTCCGGCTCTCTTGATCTGCAGTTACTCCCTCCAATGATGTCTTCAATGCCCTCAAAATAATCCATGACAATTGGCATCAACTTCTTTCAAACTTCAGTTAATATTGATATTTTGACGTTCTTCCATGAATCATAAATGTTCCTAATGACATCTAGAATGGTGAATCTTTTCCAGAAGATTTCAATTTACTTTGCACAAGTCCATCAGAGGAATCATTGCCTATGACAGCTACAGCCTTATGAAATGTATTTCTTAAATAATAAGAGTTGAAAGTAAAATTACTCCTTCATCCATGGGATGAAGAATAGATGCTTTGTTAACAGGTATAAACACATTAATCACCTTACACTGTTTCGTAAGAATTATTGGGTGACCTGGTGCTTTGACAATGAGCAGTAATGTTTTGAAAGGTATCTTTTCTTCTGAGCAGTAGTTCTCAACAGTGGGTTTAAAATATTCAGTGAACCATGCTGTAAACCAATATACTGTCATCAAGGCTTTGTTGTGTCTCATTTCTAGAGCACAGGCAGAGTAGTTTCCTAAGGGCTCTAGGATTTTCATAATGATAAATGAGAACTGGCTTCCATTAAAGTCACTAAGTACATTAGCTCCTAACAAGAGAGTCAGCCTGTTTTTTGAAGCTTTGAAACCAGGCATTGACTTCACCTTTCCAGTTACAAAAGTTATGGAAGGTAGGTTTTTCCAGTATAAGGCTGTTTTTTCTACATTGCAAATCTGTTATTTATTGTAGCCACCATCATAAGTTATCTCAGCTAGATCTTCTGCATAACTTGCTGAAGCTTCTGCATTAAGGCTTGCTGAAGCTTCTGCATTAAGGCTTGCTGCTTCACCTTGCACTTTTATGTTATGGATACATCTTCTCCCCTTAAACCTCATGAAACAACCTTTGCTAGCTTCCGGTGTTCCTTCTACAGCTTAGTCACCTCTCTCAATCTTCATGGAATTGAAGAGCATTAGGGCTTTGCTCTGGATTAGGCTTTGGCTTAAGGGAATGTTGTGGCTTGTTTGATCTTTTACCTAGACCACTCAAACTTTCTGCATATCATCAATAAGGCTATTTCATTCTTTTACCATTCCTTTGTTCATTGAAATAGCAACTTTAGTTTTCTTCAAGAACTTTTCCTTTGCAGTCACAGCTTGGTTAACATTTTTGGAGACGAGGCATCATTTTCAGCATACCTTGGCTTTCAACATACCTTCCTCACAACACTTAATCATTTTTAGCTTTTTATTTACATTGAGAGACTTACTGGAAAACATTGAGGCCATTGTAGGACTAATTGGCCTGACTGAAATATTGTCATGTTTTAGGGAATAGGGCAGCCCAGAAAGAGGGAGAGTGATGTGAAACTGGTTGATTGGTAGAGGATTCAGTATGCATACAACATTATTAATTAAGTTCACCATCTTATATGGGCATGGCTCATACTGCCCCAACACAATTACAAACGACAGCAACATCTGTGATCAGTCACAGATCACCATAACAAATATAAAACTAATGAAAATATTTGAAATGTTGTCAGAATTGCCAAAATGTGACAGAGAGACACAAAGTGAGCACATGCTATTGAAAAAAAAAATAGTTCATATGGTCTTGCTCCATGCAGGGTTGCCACAAAATTTTAATTTCTTTTTTTAAAAAATGCAGTGATTTCAAAGTACTATAAAGCAAAGTACAATAAAACAACGTATGCTCATATATCAGTAAAGATGGGTTCTATTTGTCTGTGATAATTATTAACTCCAAATCTTAGGGTTTTAAAACAGTAAAGGGTGTTTACTTTGGTGGTATATACAAAAATGTGAATGATATAGAGAATATTAGCAGGGCCGTTGAAGAAGGATGACACAGATTTGTGAAACGTTCCATATATTTTTGAAATATCACACTGTACCACAGAGTAAGTACAATTATTATGTCAATTAAAAAATAATAAAAGCAAAAAGAAAAAGATGAATTTCATCATTTACAAAAAATATTTATTTTTAAGTTTTCTGGCTCTCACTGCTGCACAGTTCAACTAATTATATGTTTTATGATGTCCTCTTTTGGATAATCAGACTCTTGAAAGAACTCCTTCTAGAAACGTGGTCAATAATCATAGAGAGAGGGGAGGAAGACCGTGGCCACCAGTGCACTGACACTTGAAGGTCCTACTGGAAGTAACTGATGGACCTTCCAATTGCATTTTACTAGACAAAATAAACAACTTAGCCAAACCTTACATCTAGGGAGTAGTTAGGAGGTACAATCTTACCTCATGCCTAGAAATAAAGAAAAATATAATTTTTGCACATAATAATTCTTACCATCATCCACCCGTCAACTCATCAAACACCATTTGGTTCATTCTCTTTTCCCCATTCAAAATACACTCATCTCCAAAGAAGAAAAAGGAAAACAAAAGGAAAAAGTTTCTTATAGTTAGAGCATTAAGCTCAATGTCATGGGCTTTTGTATAATATGTGGCAGTATTGATTTAAGAAAATCTCTGCATTAAGCTCAGATGTGGCTTGTTTTGATACAGATTTCTGTGAGTTAAAATGACAAGTTATGTTGTACACACACACACACCCCACAGTGCACACCCATGAGAGGAACAGAAACACAATAACAACCACAGAAACTGCCATTTGCATGTCAGAGGAAGAGACATCAAAATACCTAAAAAAGAAATTAAGAAAATAATCCCATTTACTTTAATGAAAAACAAAAGAATATGTACAGATTCCTCTAGACCTACAAAAGTTTACATCTTGATAAAACCATCATATAAGTCAAGAACATTATAAGTTGAGTCCTTCTAAGTCAGGATTGTCTGTATTTAGGAATAAACTTAACAAAGGAGGTGAATGATGTGTATACTGAACACTATAAAACATTGATAAAAAAATTAAAGGAGACACAAATGTAAACATATCACATACTTCTGGATTGAAAGAATTAATGTTATTAAAATGTCTGTACTACAGATTTTACAGATTCAATGCAATTCCTATCAAAATTCTAATAGCATTTTTCACAGAAACAGAAAACAACCCTAAAACTTATATGCAACCAGAAAAGATCACAAATAGTCAAAGAAACTTAAGCAACAAGAACAAAGCTGAAGGCATACATTACCTGATTTCAAATAATGTCACAAAGCTACAGTAATCAAAACAGTGTGGTACTGGCATAAGAAAAGATGCATGGAGCAACAGAACACAATAAAGATCACAGGAAAAAACCCATATATATATATATATATATATATATATATATATATATATATATCCATTCAAGTAATATTCAACAAAAGTGCCAAGAATACACAATGGTGAAAGAACAGTGGCTTTGTTAAATGCCATTTGGATAACTGGATGTTCAGATACCAAGTAATGAAATCGGGCCCTTATATTATATCATACACAAAAATCAATGCATAGTGGATTAGAGTTCAATGTAAAACCTGAAACTGTAAAAATCCAAAGAAAACATAGGTAAAAAGTTATTTGAAATTTTTTTTTTTTTATATAACACCAAAAGCACAGGCAACTAAAGCAAAAATATGTGTGATTACATCAAACCAAAAAGTTTCCACACAGTAATGGAGACAACAATCAGTAAAACGGAAAGGAAATCTATGGAATGGGAGAAAATATTTGCAAATTATATATCCAATAAAAGCCTAATCTCTAAAATATATAAGAAAGTTGTATGTGTATTTATAAACACACACAAAACTCAATAGCAAAATATAATAATAATAACCTGATTTAAAAATGAGGAAAAGACCTGAAGAGACATTTTCCCAAAGAAGACATACAAAAGTTTGACAGGCATATAAAAAGGTACTCAACATCAGAAATCATCGAAAAAATGCAAATCAAAATCACAAAGAAATAAGAACTCATAACAATTAAGATGGCTTTTATAAAAAAGACAAAAGATAACAAGTGTTGTTGAGGATGTGGAGAAAAAGGAGCTTTTATATGCTGCTGGTGTAAATGTAGATTGGTATAGCCACTATGAAAAATAGTATGAAGCTTCCTTAAAAATTAAAAAAATATAACCACCATATTTTCCAGCAATCCCACTTTTGGATGTGTATACAATGAAAATGAAAGTAGCATATTGAAGACATCTTGGGTCACATTTTCATTGTCATATTATTCACAATAGTCAAGATATGGAAACAGGAATATTATTTTGAAATTATTATACAGAAATATTATTTAGCCTTTAAAAAATCCTGTCAGTTGTGACAACATGGATGAACCTGGAAGACATTATGCTAAGTGGAATAACCCGGACATAGAAAGACAGTGCTGCATGATCTTACTGATATGTAGAATCTAAAAGAGTCAAATTAAATGTTTGCACAGTGGTTGTCAGGGGTTAGGTGTATGAGAGAAATATGAGGATTTGGGTCAAAGAGTGCAAACTTTCAGTTACAAAATGAATAAGTTCTAGAAATCTAATGTATAGCAGATTGACTATAGTTGAAAATAATGTATTTCATACTTGCAATTTTCTAAGATTAGATTGTAAGAGTTCTCAATGAAAAGGAAAAATGGTTAATATGTGAAATGATATATAGATTAATTAGCTTGATTGGGGTTATCATTTTGCCATGTATATGTATATCAAAATATCACTTTATACATCTTAAATATATACTATGTTTATTTGTTAATATCATTTAATATAATGCTTCTGCATCAAATGGAATTATTCTTCTAGGATTCTAATTACATAAGTAGATCTTTTCGGTTTCTCTTGTATGTCTCTCATATAACTGTTTACATTTTCCAACTTCTTGTCTTTCCGGCTTTAGCCGGAATATTTCTTTAGGATCTCTTTTCTGGTATATTAGATAGGATTTTTAGCTGTGTATAACTTGATACCAACTCAAATTTTTAAAATTTTTATGGAACTAATATTTTTTGGTTCCAAAATGTTTGTTTGATTATTTCTTTAGTGAGATTTCAGCTATGCATGAGAATTTTCAAAAGTGTCACTTACTTTTTGATGTATTTAGTGCAGTTATTTAAAAATATTGCTTCTGAAATTGTGTTTTCCATATTTTCCCCTAAAGTTACACATTTACTATTTACATGAATGTTACATTTACATAATATGCCACAGTAAATTTCCAATTTGTTGCTGGCAAAATTTGATCAGCTTTTTGCCACTGCCTAACCTAAAGTTCATTCCAGTAAACTACAGAAACAGTTTTCTGACCACAGTCCACTTTGATTATACTCCAATACTATACGTCATGTGTTATTAGCAATCACAGCTCTTCACCACTGGTGTCAACTTCTATTTCACTCAGGATAAACTAGGTTGTACTGTAGTAGTAAGCTGTAAGGTATAAATCACTAAAAAGAACAAAAGTTATTTTTTGCTCATGCTACATCATATTATCAGATAAATGGGATTCTATTCTTTTTTTATTTTCATTCCTAGATGCAGACTAGCATCAAGAATAGAATCTTGTTGGTTGGCATGGCTCCAAGAAAAAGGCTGACAAATTACATACTGACTCTTAAAAATTCTTCCTGGAAATTACAAATATATTCTGCAGGTATTTTATTAACTAAAACATACTACCTTGCCTAGAAAGTGGTTAAGTTAGGGCATATTACGTGCCCAGAGACAGAAAATTTAGAATGTCTTGAGCACCCTAATGACTACTTAAAATGTTGTGCTATATAGATTTCAAAAGCTAATTCCTGATTCTCTCTCTCTCTCTCTCTCTCTCACACACACACACACACACACACTATTTCAGGTTAGATATCGTAAAAATAGACAGAAAGACAATGAAATCATCTAAAACAAAACTAAGTCCAATTTTGTAGTCAGAAAGGAGTCACTACATAGGTGCAACAAATTATTTCTCTTTGTTTCTTTCTTCCTTCTGTTCTCCAGTAAACACTATGAAGAATATTTTCTTTTTAGCAATGATAGAGCAACTTTAATCGGAGCAATGATCCTGGTGAACACATGTAGAAAAGCTAGGTGAAATAATAGATGTATATCTTTCAGAGAAATGCAGTGGCAAATAAGGCCTGAGCAAGAAAACACACTGTAGTGAAGAAATCCATATAACGAGGTGCCAACATTCTGAAGGTGCTTTTTCCCTAAGTGTGTTCGTTGATTATAATATGGGAAGATTCTGAGAATCTATGCAGAAGTCCTAGGCAATTTATTATAAGCAACAAATGAATCGGCAGAAGTTTTGTCTCTTCCATGTCCTGGAGAAATAAAATTTTTAGTTAAGAAATGACAAGGCAGTCAGCACTTGGGGTAGGAGAGAAGCACACGATCTTAGGGATAATAGAAGTGTAGGAAAGTAAGTCGAATACTCTATGAGTTTTCTCCATTAGACATTTGGTTAATTCTTATACAGTGTAATTACTAAGGATAAGAATCAAGACTGTAAGACACTGAAAGAAAAAAACAAGTTCTCTGCAATCTTAATGATACTGAGGAGTTACATTTGAGTTCAGACTCCTCAATGATATAAACCTTACCAAATGCCATATCAACTCTAAATTCAGGAGGGTTATTTAGGAGAAATGGAAACAGCCAGATACATCTTTAAAACATGCTACCAAGTCTCAAATCAGTTTTCTGATTGAATGGAGGTGATATAATAACACTTTATATTTCACACTTTATATTTCTAAAAAAGCAACATTTCTATTGAGGAAAATAATGTCATAGATAAACTTAACAGTTTATCATTCATAATGCCTGATTTCAAGTGATAAATTGCAAGTTACCAAGAAACAGGATCAGGAGTTAAAAACAGACAATAGGAAGAGACAGATTATCCATTATTTATGTTACAAAAGATAGAGACTAGATGTGATTAATCTATTTAAGGAAATAAAAAGAAGCATGCAGATATTTAGGCGATAACTAGACTTTAAATATATATATATATATATATATATATATATATACACATATACACACACACACACAATTCTAGAACTGGCAAGTGCAATATTTGAAATTAAGATTTCAATAGAGGGATATAACAGAAGGTTTTTCATGGAAGAAAAGACAATAGGTCAACTACAAAGCAGATAAATAAAAAATAACAATCCTAAGACACAGAAAGCAAAAATTATAAAAATGTTTGATCAAAAGAGCCAAAGATTTATCAAGCAAACAGCATAGGCTTTTCATAGAAGTGTATATTGTCTCACAGTAGGAGAAAAAGAATGCTGTAGATAACAATGTTCAAAGAGAGAACATCTGAGAAATTTTCAAAGATTTCATAAAACAGCAAACCATAGACTCAAGAAATCCTAAGAAGTCAAAACAGAAGAAAATTTAAACACAAAAACACACTTTTAAAACCTATTTGTGCAAAATTTCTGAAACCAAATATTAAAACTAAGAAAACATGGCTATTTTATTAAGAAAACAAAAACTTTAACATTTCCTTTTTGTGGCATTTAAATATATGTGACTCCAATTTTTTGGAAAACAATTTCCCGTGAAAAATATGGACTTTTCTAGTATTTGGCTACTACTTTACATTTTAGAACGTAGATTAAATGTTACAGTAATAACTGTTCAAAATAATTAATTTAGAATTGAAATGCTACTCTGTCAGAGGTTTACAATTTTTAAGACTGTGAACATTTGTTCTCTGAGTTATACACTAGTCCCTTCTTACCTACAGGGAATATGGTCCAAGGCCTTCAGTGGATGCCTGAAACCATGGATAGGGCTGAATCCTATATAAACTATATTTTCTCCTACATGTACATATATTCCTACATATAGTTTACTTTATAAATTATGCACAGTAAGAGACTAACTAAGATAATAATTGCCAATGGAACATTTGTAACAACTTTGTGAGTGTGGTCTCTACCTCTATAAAATGTTTTATGGTATTTTACTCACCCTTGTTGTGATGGGTCGATCTGATAATCCAGACAACTACTAAAAGATAACTGTGTACTAAAAGGTCAGGTAGCATACAGCATGGACACTAAACAAAGGGATAATTGACTAGAGGGCAGAACTGAGTGGGATGGTATGGGATTCTATCATACTACTCAAAAACGCACAATTTGAAACTTATGTATTATTTCTGGAAGTTTCCATTTAAAAGTTTTAGACCATGGTTTACTGAAGGTAACTAACACCACAGAAAGTGAAGGAGGAAATAAGGGGGGAGGGGGCACTACTGTAGTGTATTTTTGACAATCTTAGGTTCACTTTGATCTATATTTCAAATACCTGGTTTATTGTTTACTGGAAAATGAAAAAACACACCTATTAAATTGACTTTCAGTAGCAGAAATTTATTTTGCTTAGTCATCTCTGAAAGTTAATTGAAAACTCTGTGGAAAAAAAAAGTCAGTGATGGATAATATTTTAATTTGTAGTATTGGGGTAAACATCAATTGATTGTAAAGAAAAAATTCTTGGAAAATAACTTGTGAGTTAAATGCAAAATGTCAAACAATGATTATATGTATGCAGAAAGTTTTTAATTTTTTAATCCTTAAAAATACACTTAAAAGTGTATGTAATATAAAGATCAGTGTTTAAAACCAATAGCATGTAACATTTTCTAAGTTTTTACAATGATAAATAGGTCCTTCTTTAAAATTTAATATACTACCTTTTGGTTTAAAAATGATATGTACTTGGCTTCTGTGAATATATTAGAACATTAGCTAAAATTTGTATACTCCTAAATTCAGTAATATTATCTAAACAAGTAAAACAATAACAACTGTCTTACAGAACTTTCAGTTATTCTTATGAATGGCATAATAGTAAAAAATGCAATGTCCCAATAATTCTGCATATCTCTTCTTTCATAAAACAGTTTCAGTGTATTGCCATAAATGCACTACTTCAAAACAAGCTATCTAAAATATCCTAGATTGATCCTTTAAGTAATGTTAATTATATGGCTGTAGGTATATTTTTTCAATAACTGATGACATGAGTTATTTACCTATACTTTTCACCATATAATTAAGGTCCTAATTATAATATTTCACAAAAATATCATTAAAAGCCATGCATTCTCTAAAAACGTTTAAATTGTTCCTGAAAAAATAACTTCAAACATCTATAAAAAGGGGCCATTTGAAAATTGGCAAAGAGCGATCAAAAAGAGCTGCAGAATGCAATCATTTTTTAACTACCATTGTGTGTGACAGAGTTTGTGTGCTTTCCAAACTTTGTCTGAGCTGCCAGGCCTGCAAGACACGTTTGCAGGAATTTGGAAAGGAAATCTACCATGTTCTGTATTCTTGGCATGGGCATGAAGAAAGTTTTAAAGAATAAAATTTGATCTACGGCTGTACATTTGAATTCAGTAATAACAATTTCAGCAATAACAATTTCAAGCAAAAGCTTAACTTTAGGTTTTAGCAATAACAACTTCAAGAAAACTTAACATCAGGTTAAGTAAAAAAAGTTATACTTATTTGAATTTCAGTATCATTTTCAAAGTTGTTCTCTTTCTGAAAGCTTACTTGAAAGTTAATATGATTTACTAATATTATAATTTTTTCAAGTCATATACTCAATGAATCCCTGTGTTTAAAATATTGTACATTTTAAAAGCAGGTTGTATGGTGAAATGGCAAGTAAAGCAGCTCTCACGGTGAAATTACTAATGAATAAAATATAAATTATTGTGACATTTAATAATAATATTGGCTTATTATGCCCAATGTGCTCCACTGATTCTGAATGCATTTTGAAATTTCAAATGATTACTAATAAATAACTAGGTTAAAAAATTATTCACAAAAAATACTTGATTAAAAAGTCATAGGCAATAATTATACAGTGTAGAATTATAGAAATAATTAATCACTTAATCATTTTGCCTAGTTGGGACAAGCCACAACATAAAATATGTAGAAGACAAAATCTATGATTCCTAAGGGTTAAAAACTGTCTAACATTCTTCTTTCATTAAAGATAAAATGAATTGCATAAGAGAACTCTGAGGAAGGTCAAAATCATACATTTTGAGGAACTGAAACTAATTTTAACTAAGAGTGATATTATCACCAACTGGATACTCAAATCTGTACTTCACATATACATTTACATTTTCATTTCTACTTAAGGTTTGATATAAGTCCATTACCTTTAGCAAGAATGGTCAAATATATTAATTTGGCCAACTCTCACAGAACCATTCCCATAAAAAATACCAATGCAGAATTTGTCTATACCTTTAAAAAATTTAATGAACTACATGAATAGTATAGCCCACTGAGGGATAAACCAGATCTTTCTGTTTTCCTAATAAGAATGAATTTTTGTAATGTAATTTTATCCTTAAAATAGATAGCTACATGCAATAATAATTTGCTAACTATCTAGCTAGTAGCTCTCAATTGATTTATTGACTTATCTATCATCTATTCCATTTTCCCAGCTTATGGCAGACAGCCCTTACTTCTCAAAATCCTTTGGGAATTGCCTCTGTTGGAAATAACATCCTCATTAAAGGACATGTTCCTTTCTCAGGTTGGCCTTTATCCAGTAGCTGATCTATGTGAGGTAAAAATGTCTTGATTTTTTTCCCTATTTGGGACAACTCTGAAGAGTCATTCCCACTTCAGAGATTCTTGTAGGGTTGGTGGAAGCTTTAACTGAGAATTCCATCTTAGAGTTCCCAGGGAAATCAAACCGAGAGACCAAAACTTGTAGTGTAGACTAATAATTATCACACTACATAATAAGTTCTCAGTGACTATCTACAAATGACCAATTAAGAGTTCTAACTGTGTGCCTAAGAATAAACACACTAGTGCCTGGTTTCTGTCTTATAATTTTTTGCATGTTAGATACACATTTAAATAATCAGCTAAACACTTTAAGAGACAAGATTGTTAGGCAATATCGTATACATTAGTGATGTATATTTCTTCCTGAAGAGCACTGAAGCTACTGCCATAAAATAGGAGACTGTAATGTTTTGATTAATTTTCTTATAGCTTGAAAGCATAGATTTTTTTAGCACATGTCATCACAATCAGATAGTTCCTTTTAAAAAGCACTTGAACAATGGCATAGTGACATGCAAGCATGCTTCAGAGAAAAAGGCAAATTTTATTTTAACAACTTTATTATTATAACTTTTCACTGAGCACTCAAAATACTATTTGGCTGAGTCATTAAAGTGGTGTCACGTTTTTATCATTCTGAAAAGAAGCTCTTCATTCTAGTTATGAAAATAATTTACAAAGTAAAACACAAAGTCTTTGACAAATGCCAGAGTATTCTAATGAATATTTAAGGCTGCACCTGAGTAGATAATTCCAATTTCTATACTATGAGTGCTACAGATATTATTATTTGTTAATGTAAACCAAACCCTTTTTTGAACTGATTAAATATATTTTACGTGTAAGTATTAAATGTGTACTTGAATTCTGGAAAACATATGGAAGTCCTTAATGTTTTTCACATCTTACTAGACATGGGGAATAGAGATGAATAGAATGTACTACTTGTCTTTCAGAATCTCAATGCAGTAGGAGAAATTCTCCTAATTAGTATACTGAGATTAAATGAGACTTTTCAGCTTCCCACTTCCTCCTTGTTTTGAGGGTCCCCAGCTACACCGAGGTTCCAGTGCAAAAGTACAAGAGTGGCTAGCAACCCTGTCCTAACAAGAAACGAAGGGGAACTGGACATGATGTTTTCTGGTATGCCTTTCATGGAATACTTCTTTTACCTGGCAGATGGATTCATGTCTGTTTGTCTGACCTATGACCATGGCATCTCTCATCAGGGAAACTTGATACTGGTAAATGCCCTCGTGGCTCTTGTCTTTCCCATGTCAGTTTACACATGCTTGATTACTGCTCTGGTGCTGGGAGCCTGACTCTGTGGTCCCCATCTCCAGAATTCTGGAAAACAGCAGCCTGGGGTAGTCCCTTGTTCTTTAAATAAAGGGCACAAATTCAACACATCACCACAGTAGGAAGCAAGTTGAAAGATTTTTACTTTCAAACCCTGGGCAAGTAGGACATAGTCATGAGGGCAGTCTCCATCTTGGGTTATGAGAGACAAGAAAGAAGAGTGAGCAGAGGGAGAGAGAAGCATGTAGCAACAAGCAGTATACGTGTGTATATACATATTTACTCATATATACATATATGTATATATATATGAGAGTAGGGTGTGGGATACTTTAAACGGCAGGAGCAAACACTTAAAATGTCCATTTAAAGGAAGGGTTAGGAAAGCAGGGAATCAAGTCTACTCATGGGAAAGGTGCTTCTAAATTCTTATCTGTGGCCACTGGCTTGAGCCATTAGGGTGTGCTGCAAACCTGGAAACTGTTTTAAGGGTGACTAAGCCTGTTTCTTGTATGAGAAAATTAAACTTACATTTAAAATAGATTCCAAGGCAACATAAAATTATAAAAATTCACTACACTCCTTCTCTAGAGTCAAGCATAAATCAAATTAAGGTGAGCTATAGATACTTTTAGCATAAAAATCATACTAAAGATGCTTGAAGGGTTACTAAGCAGGGTAGATTGTTAAAAATCTGATTATCTTGAGTCTTGACCACAGAGAGAATTTAGTGGAAGTGACACTGATAGAAAAGGGCAGACAAATCAATATTGATTATTTAAGTGTTCTCATTGTCTCTTTAAAGATGTGTAATGCACATCTGAAACCTAACTAACTAAATTTTTTAAATGTTCTTCCAGATGCTTCGGTTTTTGCTTAATCTAAGGAAATTCTGTTTGCAGCACTGAATGTACTACCCTCATCCTACTCAAGATAATGTATTACTTTGGGGCATTATCAAACAATTTGTAAGTTTTATCTCTCCAGTTAGTATACGGTGATAAGAGAACACATAAGAAATGTATTCAACTTAAAGGTTTTGAGCAGGTCACTGAAAGGGAAAAAGAAAATTAAAGTTAGGCCTTCAAAGAGGACTCTCCTTTTTCTAACTGAACTAGGTGATAAACTTATTTCTCGAGCAGGGGCTCCATCATAAACAAAGAGAGGTCAGAAAAACGCTTTCCAGAAACACCAACTGTCAAGATTGTAAGGCAAGTGTGTTATTCTAAGGCTGCAGTATCTGAGAAGGAAATTCAAATCATAGTTTGGTGACAGATTACAAAGGGTCGACATCTTCAATTACTTAGCCCTGGAACATTTGCCAAAAGCCCTATACCAGTCACCTTCCACATTTTCATCTAGAGCTCCCTGATGGGAGGATGATTTGCAATCCAGTCTAATGGCAAATTGCTTGAGTTAGCACAGACATTGAGTGCAATGAGCATGAGTAATTCACTTCTCTGAGACAGCAAGTATAGAGCAAGGTTAAGGAGTGGCGGAAAGCTTCAGAGTAATCCTCCAGCCATCATGGACATGAAGCATGGTTGCTGCCAGAGGCATTTGTGTTTTAAGTGTCAAAGGAACACTGTGCAATGGCCATGTAATATTCAGTGAGGGTTTGAGAGGGAAGGGGAAGGGGTAGAGGCTTTGGAAAGTACAACTTTAGGAACAGCCCTGATTCTCCAGCTTTTCATACTCCATCTGTCCCTTTGCAGCTTACTATGTTTATCATATTGTCTAGTCTCTCTTGGGATTCTTCTAATTTTACTCTGGCTTTTTAAAGATTTTTTTTTTCATTTCTCTTTTATAGTCTTCTTTCATAAAGAAAATAATCTCATTAAGTTAAATTTTAATTCATTTAAAAATAATGATCACAATTGTTATCTCTTCTGTGGCAACAATTTTAAGTTTTGCTGCTTCCCCCCCCACTCTTGTTCCTTTCAGTTTTAGCACTTCTGCATTGATGCTTCAACAGGCCCTTATTTATTCTTCACCATGGAGAAAGGTTTTCAATGGACAGCAGTTTTCACAAGGTGTGTGCCAGACTAGAAGGGTAAGGGAGAGGTCCAGGATAGATGACTTTCACACTCCGAATGTTCTCTTCTGGGGGCCCTAGAATATGGCTATTTGTGAGAGTCTTCTTGTAGCCTGCCCTTATGCATCTTGCACAAGCAAACTGCACAAAAGAACTTTTGTCCCCTGTATAGTCACCCCAGGCTCTATGCCTGCTGTAAACAAAATATACCATTTTTGATCTGAAAACGTGTCCATCACTGTTGGGAAATATACATTTTGTGAACACTTGCCAAAATGTGCTGCTGTACTTTCCAAAGACAACTCTTTCTCTCCCATCTGCTCTACCCCTTTCTCAGCTGCTATTGTCAACCTTTAGATTTATTTCATAGTTGGTGGGTTATATATTTTTCTTAGTCTTACTCAAATTAGATTCTATGTTTAATGTTTCATTTTCCTTTTTGCTTTAGGGTGGCTTTCCGGAGGAAAAAAGGAAAGTGATGATTTTTATAGTTATGTTATCATTGGAAGTCCCTACTTAAAATTTTTGTTGGCTTAATCTCTTTATCCTGAGAATTATGTGCTAAATCTTTGACTGTGATTGTAGGTTTGTTTATGTTTTCATTTTTCAAATTCTTTGTATATATATTTTGAGGCTACATTATTAGATACATAGAGATTCATGACTATCTTCTTTGATGAATTAAAATTAATTAGAATTGTTATCTATATGCCAAATTGTTAAGTTATACTTTCATTAAACCATTAATGCTCTTTTGGTTAAATCTATTTTATCTTAGATGGCTACTCATACATACACCAGTATGCCTTTTCTATTTTTTTATTGTCTAACTTTTGGTTTTATTGTCTTTAAACCAGTAAATCAACTCATTTTATTTTTATTAAATTAGTTTCTGTGTTTGAATATGTGTTAACATATCATCTTTTTTTCTATAACTTATTATTTTTTCTTTTTTCTATACTTCTTTTCCTCCTCCTTTTCTTCTGTCTATCCCCTCTGTGCTAATTAAAACTTACATCCCTAAATACTGAGGTTTATATTGGATCCAGCGCTTCCCAAGATATTACAGTTTTAACTTTGTTCTTCACCTTTATATGTTCACTTCTCTCTTCTCATTTAATATGGGTAAATTCTTCTATTTCATTGGCACTTGTGAATATATATCCATATTTAATTTCATTGTGATTTTTGTCCAGAATTTGAGATATTACCCAGAGATCTCTAAATAGAAAAAAGATGATACATACATACAAACAGACGTACATACATATATACGTAGATATAAAGTGAAGAGAGTATGAGAGAGAAGAAAATCAAAAATTTATGTTTTTAAAAAGTTAGAAATAAACATATTTTATCAATTATTGCTGAATTTTGAAACGTCATAGTCACAAAAGTTTTAAGTTATTTAATTAATGGTAAAAAGTATTCTTTTTTACCATTCTAATTCTACAAAGAAAAACATTTTATTCTCAAATCTATTCAATCTTCTAGACTTCTAAACTACTTTTTATATTATAATGCTGAGTGGAGCTCTTTCTGTATCCAGTAGCGTCTAAAGTTGTACCCAACATTTCAAAGATGGCCACACACAACTAGGCAAATTGCCTCATCCAAATGCTTTAGCACCATTAATCACCATCTTCCTGCTTAGGCCATCTTTTTGTAAAGAAGACTAAAATGTGAAAATGGAGACGTCAGAGTTGGGAGAACTGAGTGTGGCGGGAAGTGTTATGGCTCCTCTGGGCTGGGGCAACAATAAGCAAATAGGCTTATCTAGATGCTAATCAATATAAACACCTACAGATTTAACTTTGGGAACATATTTTGTTAGATACATTGATGTTCAATTCTAGTACCATCAACTGTCTACCTCAATCCTCTGTGCACTTACCATCTTCCTGTAATCTCATATATTTTACTTTCACTGTCAGATATGTTACATGCAGATCTCCTGGCTTCAAAGAATCCCTATAAGTGCTAATGGTGAAGCGTTCAAGGACAGGAACTTCTCAGGATGAAAACTTTAATAGTCACCCCGTAGGTGACTTTCAAATGCTTTGTATTCCTGATTAATATTACGGAATTTTCATTTGTTACTCTATCAGAAACTTAAAGAAGTGTTTACACACAATTTTAGATAATACTCCACAACAGAATACATTTTGTAACCCTAGGCAATGATCAGGAAAAAATAATTTTTTAACAGTTTTTAGCTTTTAGTTATAATCCTTTATCATGTTTCTACCTTTCAATTGACTGTAAAAAAAACAATTTTTTTAAACAATCTTACTTAAGCCGATTGCTTAGTTCCTTAAAAGTTAATATGTATATTAGATTCCAATCGCTGCCATAATGAATTCTTAAGCTATAATAAAAATAAGAACTTTGAGGAAAATATATTTCCTGATGTATTAGAAATTCAGCCTAACTTGGAAACATAGCGTTGTTTTGTTTTAATGTAGTTTATGTAAAACATATGGCAACACAGCTGTTTACAAACTTCTTTCTCTTGAAAAACTGGGTAAAAATAAAAGACTTTTGGTAATGCACTTGGGGCTGGAGGCAAACCCAACAGGGATATGTTTAGAATAAAACTATACAACTGAATGTATATCAGGAAGTTAAACTTAGTAATATAATACATATTTTTGTGGTGTAGATAAATCATCTGTAATTGAACCAGAGTAGAGGCCTATTTTTCCCCCTCCTAACCCTCATCCATAAAATATGGGACCACTCCCAGTACTTCAAGCAACATAATTACAGGAAAGTAAACGACTATTTTGCCTGAGGCCAGGCACTGAGGTGGGGTGAGGGAAATGGAGTGATTTGATTGGGACTATAAGATAATGAGGAAAAGGAAAAAAATTCAAGAAGGCAGAGGCTGTTGCGCACTCTAGAAATAAAGTTTAGTGAGGACATGTAGTGTAGAAGGGCATGTAGGACCCACAGTCTACATTAAAGTGTACTTCACCAATGAATTGTTTAACATGAGTTGAAAAGAGAGAAATCACTCTCAAATTCTCATCCATTGACTCTAAATAGGTTAGACTAGAAAACTTAAACCAGAAAAAACTATTTATATACTCTGATCAGAAGTAACCTGCCAACAGTATGAACTTTTTTAGTTGTGTCATGGACTTTACCATGTAATCCTTCCCAATTAAAAGAGCAGAACTTATACATATAAGCCAGCTCTTATTTTCTTATTGCAATGCAATCACTATTAATCCAGGTAGAAATTTTCTTAGAAGGTCTAAATAATAGGACAGCTCCCTCTGTAAGAAGATTGACTGCTGGAGTGGATTAAAAGCTTTCAGAGAAATCCTCTGCTCATTCATATTAGAATGGGAGAATTTGATTTTCCTTCCAACAGAAATTGCTGTTTTATCCAGTTTGCATTTCTAAAGGGCATCCTAAAATATAGTTGACTTTATGCCATTCGAATATTATGAAACATTTATTCAGCTTAATTTTATAGCTTATCTTCTGATGTTCTAAAACATTATTTTTTATTTAAAATTGCAATAAAAGTTTTTTACTAAAATTTTATTATCAAATAATAGTCTATAAACTACATTTTACATGAACTATGCATCTATTAATTTTCTTTTTCTAATTATGTCTATTTGGAAACTGATTTCATAAAACTACAAGTCACTTCATGTGTCTTCCTCTCCAGAATTCATATTTTGTCATTATCCAAAAATCTTAAGTATATTAAAGTGAAGTAATCTTAATACTTATGTAATTATCCCACTTGTTTTCTTTTGTACACCTTCAAACTTTAGAAAGTAGTAAAAGTTTGGACATAGGACCAGGACACAGGCCTCGATCAAATAGTTTGACATGAGGATAACTCGTAAGTAAATTGAGCAGATACCAAATAAGTCTAAAATGGACATGAGGATAAAGAAAGTTGTATCTTTTTACTGTTTTGTGTGTTCTATGTATTTTTTAGAATGTAGTACAATTGTATGTAATCATAATTACATTTATGTTCCTTTCCTCTGTTTTTTAGTTGGGGTTGGCGGCAGTGGGAGGGGGAAGTTGAGTGCTAAGGAGTGTGTAAACACAGTTGACGTGCCAAAGTATCTAAGACAAAAAACTCTGTGTTTCACATCCCAAAGTTGAGTCCCAAGGGGAAGAGCCTAGTTCATTTTTTGTTCCATTAGAAAAACTTGCTCTGTTTGTGGAGAGTCATAGATGAAATTGGTAGCCCAGGAAGTTCAAGCTTGAATACGAAGCTTATTTATGTCCTTTGTTTATTCACAGTTTCCCAGTTTTGGGAGGTTAATCCTCCATTCCCAGTCCTGAGTCTATAGAGTCTCAGTAAATATTTATTAACTGAATGGATAATGTCTCCATTTTAGGCACTATCAAAGAGATTGGGTAATGATAAATTATTATTGTAATCAGATGTCAACTATGACAACAAAATTGTTTTTTTGGATGTGCTGTTCTTACTTGAGTGTATTATAGAGTCGCTGGCAGCCTGTATGCAACTTTTGATATGTGCATTGCATTAGAAATCAGGCCTGGTGAGCAGGGAAAATAGTAGGGACTACAATGTAGGGTAACCATATTGCTTGAGATTTCTATCAGTTCTTCAATTCTGGCTACAACTTAGTCTGCTGGAAAACTGATATCTCACCAGCATCCCACAGGACATCACAATGGTTCACTACCTTAATGGAATTATCCTTATGGAACTCTCAGAGAAGAGAATGACAAATATTTGTTAACTATCTTAGTAAGATGCATTTCTAGGATAGAAAATTACTCTTGGCTTGCTGCCAGACACTGATGGAGACTATATGTCTATCATGAGGTGACATGTGACAATAAACCCCAACTGCTCATTAGTAATTGGGAATAATCTAATCCACAAAGCTATAAAGTAAGATATTCCTGGCATCATTTCCTCATCAAGTAGTTCTGGTCTATATACACCTAGGGTAAGAATGTGCAAAATCCAAGAAAGTTACATGAACAGTTTGTTCACATTTCCAAAATGCTTAATAATGCCAAACTGCTATCCTTTCCTCAACCCACAGATATGGTCTCTTGGAAGGGTGAGTGTTCACTTTGATGGTTTAACATGCAATATCACCATTTTTTTTCTTGTTTTGTGATTCAGTATATCCAATGGTGTTCAGTCTCTATGGCAGGTCATGTTTTATATTGAGCTTGAGTCATGTCTGAAAAAAAAGGCATAGAGGAAACCACTACAGTTTTAATGCAAAGTTACATCCTTTCAACAAGTAACATGTAACAGGTGTCCTTGCTTAACAATGAATTTTCCCTCACTGATGTTGGTCTATCCACTACCACTAATGAGTAGCCAATATTTTATGACAGCAACTAAAAATAATACCTACCTTAAACAAATAAAGAAAACATTGCTTGCTTTGAAATAATAGATTAGATGTAGAATTAGCAACATGGATAGATCTTAAGGAAATTCTTACTGCAAGAAGTATGAGATATATAACAAAACAAATTTTACTGCAACAGCAACAAAAATATGCACAATAATAAATATCCTCCTTTTGTAAGAGTATAGTCTTATAAAAATACATATTAAATACACAAAATTTGTTACTTTTATATGGGGAGACGATAGTGGGAGATGGCTACAAAATTGAGTGGAATGAATGAATGAATGAATCAACTAAATATTAAAAATCAAACACAGACCTTGTGTAGACTCTGGTGATTAAAAGGTGCTATGAACAAATTGTCTCAATTTGTGTGTCTGATGCCTAAGGAAAAAAAAATCAGTAAGATACAATTCGTTTCAATAAACAAAAAGTGCCAGTTCAGCAATGAAATAGTAAATATGAGGGAAGGAAGTAGGATATGACTTCAGAGAGATAGACAGTGTTCCGTTTATGTGGTTATGGTAACAAAGTGAATGTTATTTTTTCATTCTAACTTCAGTGTGATCTACTGGAGTTTTTTAAGCATGGAAGAAATATTATCAGACTTAGATTAGAGTGGAACACTCTGGCTACAATATAAAAATTAGACTGCAGAATGAAAGTAAAAATGAGACAACTGCTAGGAAGCTTTTGCTTTTTCTGATGAGTTGTCATGGTTGGCACCAGTGTTACAGAACACAGTGAGAAGTTGGTAAAAGTGATCATATCCCATTCTGGACTAAGGTATGTTGTTAGCATCCAGTGGTTTTCCCACTAACGCCCCCAAATCCTTGGAATGACATCCTTAGAACTTCAGAGTTTGGACTATGCCGACCACAATTCTCCACTGACTCTTCTGAAATACTGTCCTTACTGAAAGAGATACTGCTGTCTCTTAAAGCTTCCTGTCTGTTCACATGCCACTGGGTTTTTAGCTTGGGAAAACCCTGTTTTCTCTTTTCTTGACCATCATCTCTCAGATTCAGCTAAAATTCGTTTCCTCTGAAAATTCCTCTAAAACTGTCTTCATACTATGAAAAATTTAATTTAATCTCTGAGCCCAGTACTCCATTACTAATATGTAATTTTCTTTGTAATAGTGCTTTTCTATTATTGTCACTTTGTGTGTAATTTTTACTTGTCTGATTTTCTAATTAGATTGTATAATTAGCAAAGACATGACTATATAATCACCACTTAACCAAACACCTTAAATAAAGAAGGTGTTTTATAAATGTTTGGTTTTGACTACTCAGTCCAAAAGTAATGAACAATACTACTGCCTTTCTTCTTATTTTTGTTTTGCTTTAAACCTACATGTCTCTTTTGGAGATTTTCTGTAAAGTAGAACAATGTATATGTATAAATATGTTCTCAGAGTTTACTATAAAAATAAAATATATTAACTCAGTTGACTAAATAGTATATTCAAATATTTACTCATTTCATTTGTTCATTAAGAATAACATTTATTTACCAAGAGCTAAACACATGAAAGTATTCAGTATCACAGAAGATACAAAGAAAATTTCTACTGTAATGGGAGAGTATTTTTGTGGGTTGAGTAGAGATACAACTTTAAACATAGAGTGATCTCAGAGTAATAATAAAAATATGACACAATTCCACAAAAAGCTTAGCAATGAGGAGGAACACCATGTTTAACCTTTTCTTCTTCACTTATCTATTACCCTGTTTTTTATTATAAAACTCAACAAAAGTATGAAGCATTATACCAGTTAGAGTAGCACAAGCTATACAGATGTACATGGAGGTTCAGTGATTTTATTTGGGAGATTGTTATTTCTCATTCACATAAATTCTACTTGGTAGTGATTGTAAGTGCTGGAGTGAGAATAGGGTCAGGAAATTGATACACACTGTATCCACAGAAGGGGATGCTCTGATATTGTGCAGCCACTAGATGGGAGATGAGAGCAATTGGAAGATGCAGTAGGAGGTGTTATGGGGTCAAGCCTGGAAATGGTGCACATCTTAACCAGAATAACAAAGTTAACAGGCTTGATGAATTATCTAGTTGCTGCCACAAATATATTTTAAGAGCACTGAAATAAGATTAATGTAAACAAAATATAGGTACATGAAGAATATAGCAAATAGAAAATTTCAGCGTCAAGTTGATGTTCTCCCAACTTAAAAGAAATAAGAGAATGCAATTCTATATATTGAATATGATCAACCACAAAGCAAATCTTGTTCAAATACACATAAAAATATTCATGAGAGAAAAGATTCAATAAATCCTTGTTAAATGACATAGATCTGATTATGTTTCTTTAAATCCATATTCAAGGTATCAGAAAAAAATATGGTTTGATAATATTTCTATCTCTGCCCTTTTATTCTTGGTCTGATAATTTTGTGGCACTCAACCTCAAACTTAAAAGACATTGCACATTGTTAGTAGATTTCAAATGCCTATTACATTATAACTACAGTTCCAAATCATCAATCTGATGATCTGACAGTATTATATAAAAAATGACAAAAATAGATGGAATGATCAATTCTTTAATAAATTATGAGACCCTACTTCAATTGAGACTCTTTCAATGCTAAACTATTTGATATGCAAATCTCAGATGCTCTGCTCTGGGTTTTTTGTATCTGTTTTCTGTGTTCCACTTTGAATAATTTTTATTAACTTGTCTTCTAGCTTACTGATTCTTTCCTCTTCTGTGCCCAGTTTTCTGATTGCACACTAAACACTTTATTTCTGTTACCATGTATTTCTAGCATTTCTATTTGTTTTTTCAAACAATATCAAGTGCTAAAATGATCTATTTATTCATGTACGCTCTCTACATTTTCCATTGCCTCCTGAACAATTTTAATAGTTACTTTAAAGTCCTTTAGAATACTTCCAAATTCTCAGTTGTCTCTATATATGTTTCTATTAACGGTTTCCACTCTTGTCCATGGGTATCCTTGGTTCTTTGCATTTCTCATACATTATTTTTATTGCATATCACACATTGTGTGTGAAAAAACCATAGAAATAGAAGTAAACGACATTTTTGCCCAGAAAGTTGCACATTGAGTCACTATAGCTGGTGAATCTAGTCTGTAGCTGAGAAGTCTCTAGGCTTTTTTGCAGTATCAGATTCAATTCATCATCTGCTTCAAATGATCTCACCCTTTCAAAGGGAGAGATAATTTTTCCTTCAGCAAGGCTTCTAATCTGAGCACCGGTGAACCTCTGAGAGATCTCTTTGTGATTTACAACCCAACCACCAGCTTTTTAACCTTTTGGGTGATTTCTATTTTGCAGTTTGATTTTCTTATTTTGGTGCCTCTGTGTGTTCGTTTCTTCTACAGTCCTGCCCCTGCCATTCTACACTTCAGGAGATCACCCCCTCACCTGGGTGCTCTCACTCCAACCTTTGGGGAGCCACTGAAAGTGCCTAAGTAAAGGTCCAGAGTGTCTTGCAAGGATGTATTTCTCTGAACAAGTTGGCCATGCCACAGGCATAGAAAGATCACTGCAGTAAATGTGGGGAAGTACTGAGGGGCTTATTTAACATTGTGTGTGCATGTTACCACTAAAAGTTCATTAAAATCAACTTATGTTTTCTTATTTCTCTTTATGATTTTTTTTTTCTTCATTCTACCAGGGATGAAAGAAGTCATGGTTTCTTTCTTCATAGGAAGGGATTATAATGAGATCTTAGGATCCTTAGCACTCTGATAGTTTCAGAATACTCTGATTTTGTAATCTGCTTGTACATCTTCAAGGTACTTAAAAAAATAACCCTAAGTGCTTGAGGGCATAGATACCCCATTCTCAGTGATGTGTTTATTTCACATTGCATGCATGTATCAAAACATCTCATATACCCCATAAATATATACACCTACTATATCCACAACTATTTTTTAAAAAGATCCCAAGAGGAATTTTGCTTAATTAAGTACTCTGAAGATATGAAGTTAACTAAATGGGCCATGAGAATAAAAATTTTTAATTTTGTAAGCATAGCTAAACCACATGAGTTTTTAGATTTTAATATTTTTACCCATTTACTTATAAGCTACAAAAGTGAACTTGCATTTTCACCTTTCTCTTCATAATCCATTTAAAAGTGGCTATTAGATTGTCTTACTTAGTGAAATATATGACACTATTATCTAGGCATGGTTAGAGAAAATGTTATTTACACTAGAAGACTGAATTCAAAAACTATCACCATGCCAATAATGATTTCATCATAAATTTAATATTTAAAGTGAAGACTACTGAAGTCTTCAGATCTAAATAATCAGTTTTCTATTTTGGAATAAGTACACATCTTTCTAAAATTAAAATTAAAATATAATTTTCTTTGTATTAATTTATGTGCTAAGAATCATATCCACAGTTTTATCTTTTGCCAACACTTATTTGTATAAATTGCAGCATACATTATAATTTAAAGGAAACGCTTATAATGACCTTAAGTCCTTAGGGTCCAATAGCATCTAACAGCATCCTTTTAAGATTTCCACGGAATGTCAGCCTTAGGTTTATAAAATATATAGTAATCGACATTATCACTCTCCAGAATAGACATAAAGAGAAGACCCTCACCTTAGAGACTAATTTAAATGAAGCTTAAATTTCACCAGTTGACTTCAGTATTCCCCAGAATATTTTGTCTATTCATATACAGAATCAGTTAGATTCCATCAAAGTGACAGTAGACACTTTAAAGTGATTTTAAACTAGTTTTGTAATTGAAGTGGGGAGTATATCATGGGCATGAATCTACTCTTGTCTCACATCATCATGTCATTTGAGTAAAACAAAACTGCTTAGATAGAATTGCTGTGTACCCCCAACATACATCACAGGACTCTTCACTCCATGCTCCAACAACTGATGACAGGCAAATTCCCTGAAAAATACAACTGCCAATGTTTAAAATGATAATAATAAAAAATAATAAAAAAAAAACTGTCCTAGGAAATCAACATCGCCAGTGACACTTAGAACCTTTGCTTCAGTATAGAATTCATGGTTTCAAGTTTGCATTTATTCTGTGTAGGGGAGAAAGACTGAAGAAGAAATGAAATATCTGAACATTGATATCTGAAGCTAAAATCTGAAAAGCGAAAGTGGAAATTTATGTAGGAAAAGCTTATCTTCCTCATATCTCCCATAAAAGTTAGTCATTTTAGAAATTTGTAAAATAATAGCATTCAGAATAAAAATCAAATGAGGATTTTTTATCCTCATTCCCAAGATAATATCATTATTTATAGTTCATTGTATTTTCTTTCATTTATTTTCTTGGTAAATTTAAAATTAATGTGATTACCTGTTTCTTTTTATTCCTTTCTATATATGATACATATGTACTATGTAATTTTTTGTATAATTTCTCTTCACTTAATATTATGAGAACGTTTCTCTGTCATTATTTTTTTTCCACAAAGGGTTTTTATCGTTACATAATATGTATTCAATGATTATGCATTATTCTATTTTTGAAAAATTAGGCTATTCCCAATTTGCTAATTTTAATACAAATAATAAAAACTTATATTTTGTAAATATAATTCACTTAATAAAATAACAGTTCCATAAAAGGCATGGTTGTATTATTTCCTTTGGAAAAAACAAGCAAATAAAGTTATCAATTCAAAACCAAAGAATATGGATATTTTTGACATTTTTATTACATATCTATACATACATTTTCCAAAAGATTAGACCAATTCATAATCTCATACAATATGAGGGTGTCTAACTCATTATACTTTGACAATTTTTGTAATCACTTTTTAATCCTTCATTAGTTTGATTGTTTTAAAAAGGATATTATAGATTATGTATTATTCTTAAAATGTTTGGTAGTTTATTTTCATTTTGTTTTTTAACACTACCCACTTTTTGCTTCCAAATGACTTATGTGCCCCTGAAATTCTCAAGCAAATAATAACAACACTATAGTCTTAAACTTCCAAGCCCTTCTTTCCCGAAACTATATTAAAAGCTATATCTGCTTAGTGTTTCATTTTTTCATGAACACCAGTCTTTAAGAGATTGCAGCTGGTTGATGTGATAAATGAATATATGCTCATGAGATAGAAAAATTTGCAAGTGAACTCTTGCAATTCAAAAGGAGAAGCCAGGTACCACAAGGAAGAATTACTGGTCCAACTGTCAGAAGAACATGATGTGTGTCCTACCTCACCCTGCATCCGTCTGAACCTGGGGATTCACCTAATCTCTTAAGAATCAGTTTCTTATAAATCAAGTGATTATAATATCTGATTTACATATATCAAAAGAAAATTACAATAACTTGTATGTCTCAAATGTAATGGTTTTTGCAAGAGAATTAAAAAAGAACAAACTATCAGTATATTACATTTTAGTCAAGGGAATCCCTTTGCATACTGTGTATCTGTTCATATGTACTTTAAAGTATACAAATGGATTATTCCAATAGTGATTAATTTAGGACTCCAGAGAAACCATTTTTGGAGAGATTATACCTACAGATAATGGCGGTGAGACAACTGCCAAACACAGGACCAGTCATGGGATCAGGCCACATATAAATAAAAAGGTAATGTAATTATTTTATTTTAAAATATATATATATATAATATTAGAGCATGCATTTGTAGAAGTAAGAAGATGATTCTGCAGAGAGGCTTTTAAATTTGGATCTTTTATGTTAAGCCTAATTTTAATTTCACAGGCTTCTTTCCCAGGAGACACATGTGATCTATACGTATCTTTCTGAAAGCTACAACTTAAGATCAAAATATTTTTCTCTGACAGTGACCATGAAGAGCAACACAAAAACAAACCATTGAAAAACCCAGTATTGTGAAGTGAATCACTATACTGCCTAATACCAAGCAAACAAAAGAGCTAATGGGGGAAAAATGAGATTCATTAACATCCACAATTGTATAAATTAGGAAATGTTTGTGCATGTATGTTTCCAGAATATAAAATGTTTGTCATTATCTTTGTTTGTTGTCATTATTTATTTAACTGTGTAGTTCATTGTGTGTTCTCTATTCAACACAAATGTTGCCACTGGACATTTAAAACGAGTATTTTCTAAATGTCTTCCTCTAATTCTTTCTTTTATTTTTATTTTATTTTATTATTATTATACTTTAAGTTTTAGGGTACATGTGCACAACGTGGAGGTTTGTGACATATGTATACATGTGCCATGTTGGTGTGCTGCACCCATTAACTCATCATTTAGCATTAGGTATATCTCCTAATGCTATCCCTTCCCCCTCCACCCACCCCACAACAGGCCCCAGTGTGTGATTCTTTTATTATTGTAAGTGGAAGCTAGGAAATGACCAGAACACCACATTTAAGAAGCCCAATTGATGAAGATTAATTTTTAATGTTGTAAATTTTGTGTGTTGAGACCTGAAACTAGAAAATATGAAACATCTTAGGAATGTTTCTGTTTCTCCCACCTCAATCTCCTCCTCCTCCCATTAGAGAAAGTAGAACTTGTACTCTTATGTTTAGAAATTTATGCTACTCTCTTGCATCCACAAAATAGAGGTTTACTTAGTTCTTCCCTGCTTTCCAGTTGTGGAGGGCTCATGTGGTAACTGTGAAGAATACAAACCTGTAGAAAGTCTATCTAACACTGGGGCTGCACTTTTCACATTATCTTGTAGGAGGTCAGGCACTTGAAATCCTCAAACTTAAGACTGTAAGCATCACATATACCTTGCTATGCATTTGACATCAGTGAGCTGGTCAAACTTGTCTACTGACAGAATTCGTTTTTGATTTTTTTTACTTTATCATCAATAAAAAGGGTGCTAAACACTGGAATAAAACAATTCATATTTCAAGAAACTGTACTTTTTAAAAAATTATCTATCTATATTCAGTATTTATGCTGAAATGGGGCTATAAGTTAAAACGTGCATTATATAGTGAAATTATGTTTTAATGTAGAAACTAAAGATTAAGCCACCTTTTGTACTACTGTTATCTGTCATACATCCTAAATAAATCACATGATACTATTTTACCTCTACAATTATGTTTATTGATAATAAATCATTGTTGAATTCAGCTTCCATTAATATCATACATTTACCATTTCTGTGTAATGACATAAAACAATATCAGAGTCGTTGTTAAATAAAATGCTCCTTTTGATCACATAATAATGACAAAACTAATCAATATTACTACCAGAGATATTAACTGGGCTAAAATAAAACACAATGTTTAAGTCATGAGAATCTGAATGTCCTGAGAATTGATGGTAAATATGTTTTTGAAGATATACCATAATTAAAATCAGGAAATGATTCTTCATCTGTCTTATTCACCTAGTTATCTGAATATATTATTAAATGGGTTCTCATTTCAATTTTAATTGAATATTTTATATGCACCTGCATGACATTTGCTTAGGCAACTATAATATTCCAGAAATTTGTCCATTCATTACACGCTGTCCTTTATGTACTAGATTCTTAAAGTTGACTAGTAAGATTAAAAATGTGGGAATATATGAGCAACACCAGAATGAAACTAGAACATATGAAACATTTTAGGAAGATAAGAACCAGAGGTAATCCTGTTGAGGAATATTACACCTAAATCTCATTCAGGATAGCCTTCTGCAGACGTTGAACGTGACCACAAGAACACCTCACTTCCAGATACAGAGATGCGGAGGGGCTCTGTGACAGCAGTAACATCTGTCTCCAGACAGGATTGATATAGGCTACAGTTATGGTATAGAGAAGCAAAACTTCAGGCTACTGGTGACATCTAAGATGAATGGAAAGTACCAACTCATAAACTGTCTACCTAAAGCTCTTTCATGACACATACCATCCCTCCTCCATTCTTTCGAAAAACAGGCTAAATTGCAAATGGTAGAAGTACTGGCTTTTCTTCTTCTAAGTAGGATTTTTAATACATATGGAAGAAGTTTCACAGATGCACTGAACTAAAAAAACAATTTGACATAATATCTTTATAATAAACAAAAATTATAAAAATATGCATATGAGTAAAAAGTATTACACAGTTGGAAGCAACTTTAGATAAATAAGCATTGAGATAAAGAAGTATTATTTTCTAACCATAGTGAAACCTTATCACATAAATAAACACAAATAGACTATGATGGAATTGTCAATTAAATATAAAAATTAATGACTGTATCTTTACTGAATGTAAATATGTACGTTTGTTAATGATTAGAATTGACAAAGATGCAAAGAAAATTACTAAGCTATTATCAAGCTTCAAATATAATGCTAACAGTTTTCCCAAAATGTGCCATAAAAAGATAATGAGATGAAAATATCATAATAAAATTTACACTATCAGGGATTAAAAGTATAAATTGCAAGATCTATACCGCAAACATACCAAAGATGACGATGGAGAGCATCCATGGAGATAATATTTTAAAGGAATTAATAAAATTGAATAAATTGATGAAGCATTTCTTGAATTGAAAATAGAGATCAAATGAATGCAAAGTAAGCTAAGCAAATTTCTTTAAAAAAATAATAGAAGTAGAAGAATAACAATCTTTTCAAAACTGAGTTAGAATTAAATTGTTAAATTTTAAAATCCTAACACCAGGAATAAAACAAATCCCAAACTCCAAACAGAGAACAGAAATAAAGAAATAGAAATAGAAATAGAAATCATAAAATATCAAAGACCTCATTTGAAAATGTGATGCAAAACAGATCTACATATTCAATAAATTCAAAACCTTGTCTAAAATGTAAATAAAATTATTAAACTTATAATACTTTTTACAACTACAGTAACATTCAAGTATGAAGGTAAAAATGACATATTCAGACTCATCAAGTTTATGATTTCTATGCACTTGCTAACATAACGTATTCCAGCAACTAAAAAGAAACTTCAAAGTGAAAGGAATAATGGAGCAGCAAAAATATATCTAAACTTAGAAACACTATAATGCTGTGTTTAAATTTATGTTTTGCTAAACATATAGAAAGAAAAATATTTATTAAATGATGATGATGATACAAACATGGGAGCTGAATGTTGGAAGCCAAGAGGAAGGGCTTTAAGACATCTAAAGATCTTATGCCATTTAGTTTTAAAATATGCATATACTGGCTAGCTTTAATAACTTATTAAAAACCTAAAAGTTTTAGGGTTGTCACTAAAATGATAGAAATCATGTGCATATCTTATAAAATAATAGAAGAAGAAAAATAGGTCAAAGAAAACATGACTAATCCCACAAATGACAGGAAAGGGAAAATAAATAGCAGTAAATCATTATAGAGAAAAAGGTTAAAAAAATAGTATGAATGTGTCAAAAATGTATTGGTGAATGCAATAACTTTGATACAGCATACACACCTAATAAAATAAGAGATTCTTAAGTTGGATGGAACAGATATCAATTTAAAATAAATGAAATAATATCACAGAAAATTTAAAAAAATAAATTAGAGATAGACCAGGAAACACAGGTCATATACAATTAAGGGCAGAAGAAATTAAGGAGGAAGAATAAATGAATGACACATTGGAAAATGGGGTAAAAATAAAACTGTTAACAGCACAAACTGATAAAGTTTAAATAAGATAGGTACAAGTCCACAATAATAGTAAGAGACAATAGCATTATTCTTTCAGACTATGTATATAATAATATACATTATTATATACATGTACACATACATTATATATAGTCAGACACACACACATATATAAATGTATATATGTACATACTATATTTACATGAAAAGAGAGATTGGAATATTCTTTTTAAAATTTTAATATATTTTGTAATTTTTCCCCAAAATGGCTCTCTCAACACTTCCACAAGCAGTTTATGGGAGTGTTAGTTTCCTCACACTTTTGCAGAGATCCAAATTACACCTTTTTAAAAATTATTTCCAGTCCCAAGGTTAAAAATGCTATCTTATTGCATTTTAATCTATTTTTCTCTGATTAGTAATGTATTAGTCAGGATTCTCTGGAGGGACAAAACTAATAGGATAGACGTATATATGAGGGGAGTTTATTAAGGAACATTGGCTCATATAATAACAAGGTGAAGCCCCACAATAGGCTGTCTGGAAGCTGAGGAGCAAAGAAGCCAGTCTGAGTCCCCAAACCTCAACAGTAGGACAGTTGACAGTGCAGCCTTCAGTTTGTGGCCAAAGGCTCAAGAGACCCTGGCAACCACTGGTCTAAGCCCAAGAGTCCAAAACCTGAAACACTTGGAGTCTGATTTTCAAGGGCAGAGAACATCTAGTAGGCTAGAAAGATGAAAGCCAGAAGACTCAGCAAGAATGCTCTTTCCAACTTCTTCTGCCTGTTTTATTCTAGCTGTGCTGGCAACTGATTAGATGGTGCCCACCCAGACCAAAGGTGGGTCTGCTTCTCCCAGTCCACTGACCCAAATGTTAATCTCCTTTGGCAATACTGTCACAGACACACTCAGGAACAATATTTTACATCCTTCAATCAAATCAAGTTGGCACTCAATCGTCATAAGTAATAAAACTAAGAAATATTTTATTATGTAGCAACTATTTATATTTGTCTATAAATCACTTTATCATACTTTTTGCTCCCTTAACACTAATAATATTAAGAAATAGTTTTAATATTATTTTGATAATATTATTACTTGAATCAAAGTCAAGTAGTGAATTACAGTTATATTCTCTTTTAGATATCTCCATTTCACCTCACTATCCTCTTGGTCTTATTGTCTTTGTTTCTTCTTGGTGTGTCTTTCTGTTGAACAACTAAGATCAAGGATCCAGGCATTTTTCCAGAGAATCATTTTCTAATGGGAAATCACAGAGGCCTGAGTCATTGCAAGTGCCTCAACTCTACTTCCCCATTATATTCTGAAGCATTTAAAGAACCTAATTGATATGGTTTGGCTGTGTCCCCACCCAAATCTCAACTTGAATTGTATCTTCCAGAATTCCACATATTGTAGGAAGGACCCAGAGGGAGATAATTGAATCACGGGGGGCCAGTCTTTTCCATGTTGTTCTTGTGATGGTGAATAAGTCTCACAAGATCTAATGGGTTCATCAGGGGTTTCCACTTTTACTTCTTCCTTGTTTTCTTTTGCCACCACCATGTAAGAAGTGCCATGATTCTGAGGCCTCACCAGCCATATGGAATTGTAAGTCCAATTAAATCTCTTTTTCTTACGAGTCTTGGGAATGTCTTAATCAGCAGCATAAAAATGGACTAATACAGTAAATTGGTACCAGTAGAGTGGAGCATTGCTGAAAAGATAACTGAAAATGTGGAAGCAACTTTGGAACTGGGTAACAGACAGAGGTTGGAGCAGTTTGGAGGGCTCAGAAGAAGCCAGGAAAATGTGGAAAAGTTTGGAACTTCCTAGAGACTTGTTGAATGGTTTTGACCAAAATGATGACAGCAATATGAAACATAGGATCCAGGCTGGGGGGGAGGGGGTCTCAAATGGAGATGAGGAACTTGCTGGTAACTGGAGCAAAGGTGACCCTTGTTATGTGTTAGCAAAGAGGCTGATAGCATTTTGCCCCTGATCTAGAGATGTGTGGAACTTTGAACTTGAGAGAGATAACTTACGGTATCTGGCAGAAGAAATTTCTAAGAAGCAAAGCATTCAAGATGTGACCTGGGTGCTGTTAAAGGTATTCAGTCTTAAGAGTAGAGCATAAGAGTTTGGAAAATCTGCAGCCTTACTATATGACATAAAAGAAAAAACAATTTTCTGGAAAGAAATTCAAGCTGGATGCAAAAATTTGCATAAGTAGCAAGGAGCCTAATGTTAATACCCAAGAGCTTGGGGAAAATGTCACCAGGCCATGTCAGAGACCCTCATGGCAGCACCTCCCATCACAGCCCAGAGGCCTAGGAGGAAAAAGTAGTTTTGTGGACTGGGCCCAGGGTCCCCATGCTGTGTGCAGCCTAGGGACTTGGTGTCCTGTATCCCAGCTGCTCTAGCAGTGCTATTCTTGTGATAGTGAATATGTCTCACAAGATCTGATGGATTTATCAGAAGTTTCTAAGAAGTGTCTTGCACCTCCCACTATGATTCTGAGGCCTCTCCAGCCATGTGGAGGCTCTTTTGAGTCTCAGGTATGTCTTTATCAGCAGCTTGAAAATGGACTAATACACCAATAGAGCTAGACTTATGGAAATGAAACATAGTCTTTAGGCTGCATGTTTATAAATTTCACAATTGGAGAAGAATTGCAACTCACTGTCTCAAAAGTGTGCAATGGGCTAGAGATCTCATCTCTGGTTATAGAAATATGATGTGGTAGAAAGATGATGCACATCTCTGAACTTCTGAGTTCATATGTTAGGAGTACACTGGATCATCTCTTACTATGATTGGTCTTGTGGATATGAAACTGGGTCATGGTAGTGGCATGCCACAGAGGTCTAGTAACTTCCAACCATACTCTGTCTTCCCAGCTGAGTTACTTTAAGATTCTTTAAGATTTTGGCAATAGCATGATTACATAACCCTCTGTGGGGAGCCCTGGCCATCACTATGGCTGGGTGGCTAACCTGTAGAAGTCAATGTTGAATAAGTTAACCCTTATCTTTTAGTTCATCATCCTTAATAAAATGTAGCTTCTTAATGGGCAATCATATCATCTAAATCCTAAGGGGTTGTGAGGATAGTTGCTGATCTTGCTGAATGAGACAGTCGAGGATAATAAGAATAAATAATACACAAAAGAAGCCTGTGGGTAATGCCTGAATTTCTTCTTTAAAGGAGCCCTGATTAACCAGCAATGAGATGTTAAGGTACTGATTGAGGTGCTTAAGAGAATTTTCTGCCTATTTCCATGTGCAGGAGATAGACTTCTCTATTTGGCCACTCTGTTTTAACCTGTGCATGACATGATGAGTTGCTCAATGCAAATTCCTGCTTTGGGGCTAACAAATAGCTAAGGGTGGTTTTATCGTCTCATATTGTTGCCAAGGAAAGCAAATTAATATGCTGGGTCACAAAGTTTTGCTTGAAAATAATGGCTATTTAGCTTTTTGTAGCTGACAAATATTATGGTCATCAGGTCAATTACACCCACCCAGGAATGGGATCATGTCTGTAGTTATAAAATACAGCCTCCTATGGCCTTTTCCTGTCCCAGGAAAATCACTCTTTAGTCTTGGCCAGCAGATAAATACTATGTCCTGGAAGGAAGTCTTTAAAATCTTGAAATATCCAGGTGCCCAAATTGGGGTACAGGCCATATTTAGTCAATACAAACAAATAAAGTCTCTTTGTCTTCATAGAAGAGTCCAGGAGAGCAGGTAGTTCAGTTCAGAAAGTTTCATATCTCATCATGACAGACCTAAGTGCTCTATGGAACTGAACAATTTATTGTTGCAGCATAGGTACTATGGTTTGAATGTGTCCCCTTCAAAATCCAAGTGTTGCCAATGTAATATTATTAAAGAGTGGGGCCTTTAAGAGGTGCTTAGGTTATAAGGATGTCCTCCCTCATGAATGGGAATAGGTGCTTTTATAAAAAGTTTTAATAGAGTGAATTCACCCTTTTTGGCTCTTCCATTTTCTGCCACCTGAGGACATAGTATTTCTCCCCTTTCAATAATGCCACATTCAAAGTCCCATCTTTGAAACAGAGACTGGAACTCACCCGACAGTAAACCTACCAGCACCTTGACTTCGAACTTCCCAGCCTCCAGAATTGTGAGAAAATAAATTTCCATTCTTTATAAATTACCAAGTTTGTCTCTTTTGTTGTTGTTGTTACAACAGCACAAAATGGATTATGACGAGGATCGAGAAAAGGCTGATTAGGACCAAATTCAGTCTTCTCAAGCATCTTCCAACGTCTGGGGAATCTTTCATGTTGGAGGGGGAAAAACAATCAGTCTGAATATTTTTCTCAAACTTGGATCCTGGAACCCAATCCACTGTTAGCAGTCTATTTTATTGGCAGGTACTGGTTGGTAGAAAGATTCTTGTCATTGGCAGAAACTGGCATGACTGAAAGCTCTATTTTTGCTACATACTGCAACACCCAGCATCTCAACAGGCTAGCAGATGCAGTCACTGTCTTAAGAATTGTATCAGATTAAGGGTAATCTATATTACAAGATTCTTGAAGAGATCCAAGCCTATGACCTTTAGTATACAACTTTTATCCTGCCTTTGGTACTTTCTGGTATTTTTTGTCCCTTTTCTCTTTTTATTTTCTGGCAGGTGAGAGGCACCTAATACCCTGGTTAATCACCTTGGGAGAGAACTAGGTTTTCGCCTGATGGCCAACAGCATCTTGTATTCAATAAAGTCTTATGCCAGGTGATTTGTACCCATCTGCACATATATAAGAATGCACATACCAGCAGAATGGCCATATACCTAGGTTTTTGATCCTCAAGTGAAAGGTCACATAGGGCAGGATAATGATAACGTACACCTTCTAACATAATTCAAAACTAAACACCAACCAAACAGTAGCATTTTTCCAGCTGGGTAAGCACTCTTCCTTGGTTCAGGCTACAAACCAGGCTTCCTGATCATGTCTTGCTAGAGGAATAAAAATAAAGTGCATGGAAAGATATATAAAAGTATAAGTTTGGTCCCCAATACTTTAACTGTACCACTCTGGACACCACACTGTCACCTGAATTCTAAGTCAAGAGAAAGCAAAGAAGAGATGAATGCTTGTGAGGGTAGTTGTCTTTGGGATATGTTTAGCATTATGCAACTGATCTAGCCAGACTGTTAATAGGAAGTGAGTGAGCGATAGACTGCCACAATTTGTTTTTGATCAGAATTTTATTTTCTCCACATTCTATGTAAAATAAGGAATGTTGAATATCCACTGGGTACAATGCTATGTTGTTTGGCCTGCGCCACAAACAAAATTCTGTTGTCCAATGATGGTTCTTGTGTATCCCAATAGTATTCAGGGTTGTCCCTCTAATCGTTGAATTATTTATCGGAGTAGGAGTGGAGATGAAGGGAATGTTCAGCTAGATGGATAGCTAATGCATCCATCTCAGCATCCAGGGACTGTAAACTAAAGACAACTTATGGATCAGCCCACCACACTGATTACATTAATAAACTATACTGTGAAATGTTGGGGTAATTTTCATTCTCATTTTGTGGAAGATTGATGCCATTCCCTAATGTTATAGTATCTTTTTTGCTATATCATTTTTTTAGTGTACCCATCCTTTCACCAATTGTGAGAACTACTCATATCCTACTGTTTCGACACTATCAATTTTATCACATTTATCCCCTAAATTCTAAAGCATAATAACGACATGTCTTTACAAAAGGTAGCCCATTTAGAGATGATTTCTCAGCCGTTCTCTTGAATCCCTTTATCTTTCTGGATGGACCTTCTACACAATGTAAGTTATTGCGGGGTTCACACAGTTACGCCTCCCTGCTCTTTGCTTTGATTTTAAAGGGGCTGCTTCAGAAAAACCTGTGCCATCTCAGACCAGCAGTCCTTGTTGGAGAGGAGTATCAGAGAAAAACCTGCTTATTTGGACTTGATAGGATAAGTCATCCAACCTTCTTTTCAAACCAATGTATCATTCAGGGGTATATTCCACCAATCAGTTTTTTCCCATCATGATCTCATCAGGAATATGGGTTTGGTTTTCTCTTTAGTGATATCTACTTATGTTTGGATATAACTTTCTACAGCCACTAACAACAACATGATGTCTATGCTTGCAATTTAATCACTGATGGCATCCTTTTCAGAGTATCCACCACTTGAGTTCTTTGGGGCTTCAAGGATCTAGTTTCTGCAGACTTTTGTACAGCATTTAAGTCTTTGAAGACTAGATGGACAGGTAGACATAGGAGGACATTTTTAATTTCCCATAGTGACTTTTTGATCTTTTGTTTTTTGGTTTGCTTTATACCACAGCAGTTATCACACCATTCCTGCTTGATGCAACAATTACTGTGAAATGAGGAACAGTGACCAGGCAGTCTAAAATAAGTCTTCTGGAAAAAGACTTTAGGGAAAACCCATTGAGACATATGCAGTTGAAGGTATCCAGGTTTTCCAAATTCTCAACAAATTCTGTGGCAATGCAGGTCTGATATTGAACTCAGAGAGCCATAATTTGGTGGTGGAGTGTTAAGACATGAATGGAACGAGGGGCCATTATCCTTAGCAAACTAACACAGAAGCAGAAAAATACCACATGTTCTCACTTTACAAGTGGGAGCTAAATGATGACACATGGACACATAAAGGGTAACAACACACATTGGGGCCTTTCAGAGTGCGGAAGATGGGAGGAGGGAAAAGATCAGGAAAACTTACTACTGAGTATTAGGCTTAATACCTGTGTGATGAAATAGTCTGCACAACAGTCTCCCATAACACAAGATTACCTATGTAACAAACCTGCACTTGTACCCCTGAACTTGAAATAAATTTTTTAAAAAGACATACATGATTGAGAAGCAATCAGCTGCTCCTCTTGGAGTCCAAGCTTTATGGTTAAAAAATACAAAACAGGTGATGCTTATTCTTCATTCACATTTGGCCACATCTATATTTTTCTCTTGATACAACATTAATTCTTCTCCTGGCGTGAGCAAACTTTGAGATCTAAGTCTTGAGGTTGCAGATGTACAGTAGCACAATATCTCCCAGCCCTGATATTCTGCCTAGGAGTTTACCAGGTTTAGTTTCCTTAAGCTATAGCTCACGTTCATGAAACACTGAGGAGGCTAACTCCCTTGCCTAAGTTCACCATGGAGGGAATTAGTTCTGGACAATGAAGGTTTACTTCCCACATTGCTAGAACAATCCCCTGTTTTGAAAATCTCTTACAGTATTATCTCACCACCTTCCACTTTTCTCCTGGAAAGCCTCCCTCTTGGAGGATTGTTATTTTCTAAAATATCCTGAGCGAGCCTTTCTTTCTAGACTCAAAATACGGCTCTTATTTATACTCTAGCACGTATTGCTCTCCTGAAGTTGGTTCAAATTTCTATAACACGTTGAGTTGGAGAGATTAAAGTCAATCTTAAACTTCCTTACATGTTGCTTGACTTTGAAACAAAATGTTTACGCTCACAGCATGTGTGTATACAAACTCACCCAATTATTACATTCAAGGTGTTTTATGAAGATTGAATCAAATAGCACAAGTTGGCTCCCAGCATAACTCTTGCCATGTAATAGATACTAAAAAAATAAATGGATGCTATTATCTTGCCATGTAATAGATATTAAGTAAACAAATGGATGTTATTAGAAGTTACTAACCAAAATATGACAGGTAATTCATATTCTATTTTAGTGTATAGTTTCTCATCCTTTTATTTTAAAATGGGTTTAGAAACTCCATGTAATTTGATATTGTAAGAAATACAAATGTCATGTGTATGAGCCCTATCACAATTACTGACATTTCACCAATTTCAAACTGTCTTCAAAAAAATCTTCTTTCTGCCTACTTAACTAAACTTATACTATTTTCCTTTAAAAGAAATAGATCACAACATCCTCCGACAGGTTATCTCTTGATCAATGCTTTGGTTATGATATTTATCTACTGGAAGTTATTTTCTCCCAACACATTACTTGCTTCTAGAACTTCAGATATCAGCTATGTCTCAGAAAACCCATTTCCTACTATCTGCCATAAAGTAGCCTGCCTTCTCCATCATAGTTCCTCATTCTGTTTTTTCATAATATTCCATAAACTTTATAAGGAAATAAGATTTTTTTGGGACCATCTTACCATATTAAATAGGAAAGTTCTTAGTATATAAAATATTAATAATAATATCAATTATTTAAAGAATGTTTAATGGCTGTAGTAAAGAAAATGAAGAAAGTGTGATGTGAGAAATTAAGATAAAGTTTTTAATATGCTCTAGCACATAATTTGAAGAATATGACTATTTTAAGAAAAAAAGTGATCAATTATGTCAACTGTTGGAGAATTTAAGTAGGAAAGAACATAAAAAGTCATTTGTTCATTGAGGAACAAGCAGTAGAAACAAGAAATTAAGAGTTTTCAAGTAGTGGAAACAACATTTTTCTCAAATTTTGGCAATAAAGAAAGCATAAATATACGCAAATTAAAGGAAAAATCAGGTTTGTATGAAGATTTTGTTCTGTAGTAAAGAAAATTCCCAAACAAGGTAATAAGCCAAGAGAATGAACTATGGAAATGAAATGGCTAAAACTGAAGAATAACCACACACATATTATTGAGTGTTTGCAACATGTAAGGCATATAAATGTTTTATATGTATCACATATGTGGCCTACTTATTTATTCTAATAACTCTGTAAGATAGGTGGTATCATAATACCCAATTCTAGACAGAAAAACAGGAGTACAGATTGACTAATAATCTGTGGCCATGGTCACAAAGCTAGTAAGAGATAGAGTCAGAAATTGAATACAAGTAGCTTGTAGCAATAGCTTTAGCCACTATTCCTTGTTGTTTCTCAAAAAAAAATTATGGTAATGAACCAAGATGAACCAAGAATCTAGCTGAGACTGAAGATTATGAGACAAAAAGAAATTTTAACAAAGATTAATCTTGCAAAATAGACTTATTTCTAAAGGCTGGAAAGAAGGAGACATATACAAAACATTTATAATTCTAATCATACATTAGACATGTGTTAAGTCTTAGAAGTACATTAATAACAAAAATAGAAGCTGACACAACAACATGCAACAACATGTTTTCCTTTTGACTCAGGAGAGAAGTAGAAGAAAATAATTAAAGTATGAAGAAATAATGCTATGGAGCAGAGTAAAATATTATTAATTTTACAGCAACTAGCTTCAAGAATCTGAGTGAAAGGAAGACAAGGACACTGCTTAGAGAAGTGTAGGGGAAGCCTTGAGAGAAGTAGGACTAATTTTGCTCTAATTAGGTCCCTATTAATACTTATTAGTTTGCATTATTGTTGTCCAGGGTTATCTTGCCGTCTGTGGATAAGAAACAAAAGAGAGATGACTGATTACCTGAAAAATGAAGGTGAAATTAATGGCATGCCTCCATTAATATTGTCAGAGAAACAGATGAGTTAAACTACAAATAAGAATCCAATACTACCACAAAGTACATTTCTTTTTTTCTGCTAAAATATGGTAAGAGAAGGGAAGTCTTGGTTTAAACGGAAATTCCTTACATTAGAATGAAAACATGCATATTTTTTGACCAACCAATTAAGTAGATAAATGACTTCATCAAGTGACACCTCTGGGTGTATCACACATGAGTCAGAATTTCAGTTCTGGCTTGTGGTTTTAAGAGCTTCTGGATCATTAAGGATGCTCCAGATTTTTAAATGAGGGAATTGAACTTTAAAGCCATTCTTAATAGTTTAATTGTAACAAGGAGAATTAAGGCACTTTAGGTTTAATCTACTAGTCATTTGTCCTCTAAGTTATTAAAATAGCAGTAGGTCTATCAAATACTGATTGTCCGTTCACAGAAATAGCCACTATATCTCGTCAAACAACTACAAACCGAATTTTTGACCCAGTAAACTTGTACTGAATTTTAAAAATTATTACTTCTTGGAAAACTTCTGTAGTAAAGAACTCATAACTGAGGATATGAATTACAGAAAGTTGAATTTTTATAAATGGTATATTAACATTTAATTTATTAGGATATATATTCATATGAGTTAAACAGAGAATTATCATTTCTATTCATGTGAGACTAACTCTCTCAGGCTAAGAATAAATGTGATATACAGAAAAAACTAACATACTAAGTGATCAATAAAAACAAACCTAAGACATAGAATTATGTTTGTCATCAACTCAATGAGCCCATTTTTCTCATTTACAACTATAATTTAAAATCATCTATGATTAAAAGCTCTATTTGGGATAAGAATAAAATTCACAGTTCCAACCAAGACAACATGAGGGATGGCTGAAAACTGGGGAGAAGGCTGTTAGAATGCTAGTTCCTCTTTAAAAAAGGACTAGAAAAAGGCTGATGGAAGGAAAATATTTTTAGCAACAACTTCCAATCCGCATTTACCTTAAATTTAAATACGTTCTTACTTATTTAATGTTCATTCCTCTTCAAACGAAGGCTAAGCTTGAGGTTGTGGCAGTTGAAAGGTGAGAGGTAGGATTTTACATGTGGGAAATTCTTCAAAAACGAATTAGTGAAGAGAGTACTTCCAAATGGAGATATGAGGAGCTCTGTGGACACTCTCAGGAAAACAAACATCATGTGAAAACTATTTTTAAGTGACCATTTAACATTTTGGAAATTGCCCTTAGAACATATAGCAAATGTAGAAACATTTACCCAGGAAAATCTACTAAATCTCTGTAAGAACAATGAAAATTGGTGGCATTGGAACCAAACTATCTTCTTCTTCCTCATCCCCAAACAAGCGCTGTGTGTCAGAAGCTATATTCCAGGCAGTTCCAACCAAGAGGAAGGGGATCCTTACCACTCAACCTTCCAGTCTAAGGCTACTCCCAGAGCGGCAGACCACCAGCATTTCTAGTCGATCCCCACTTTTTATGAAGGCTATTTCAGGCAAGAGCAGTCAAATGTTCTAAGGTGCTCTTTTCTCAATCAGCACCCACTTATAGGGTGGAAAGTCTGAGACACTGAAAGCTGAAAATACTGGGTCCCAATCACCTAATCACTCACACCCAGCTCACTTATACGTCAGAATTTCCACAACCAGAAAAGAAAACATACAAATAAACAAACAAACAAAACCAAGAACTATCAAACAGCCCAGAACTCTGCTTTTAAAGGAGGTGTGTCATACCAAGAGAAGCAGGTTGCTATCCTCACATCCATTTCCCAAGCAGTAGCACTGAGGTTCTTGCAGGGTAGAGGCAGTTCATAAAAGCAGAATTATCTGTAGCTCAATAGTAATCCACTAAAAACTAGTGGAGCCTAATAGCTGGGCGTGAAATCAACAGAGGCAGGAGGTTTAATAGAGAGATCAGAGAAAGAGACAAATAAAACACTGCTAAAAACACTGTCATCGATACACAAAATTCAATTGCACTTCTATAAACTAGCAGTGAACAAACCAAAAAAAAAAAGTAAGGAAATAATTTTAATAACATAAGAAACAATAAAATACCTAAGAATATATTTAAGAAAAGAAGTGCAAGACTTGTACTCTGAAAACCACCAAACATCGTTGAAAGTAATTAAAGCCTCGGGAGGCTGAGGCAGGAGAATTGCTTGAACCCAGGAAGTGGAGGTTGCACGAGATCATGCCACTGCACTCCAGCCTGGGAGACAAGAGCAAAACTCCATCTCAAAAACAAGCAAACAAAGAAACAAACAACAACAACAAAAAAAACCCTTGAGCTTTAAAGAATGTCTCAAGAAAGTACAAAAGAGATCATAAATAAAATGGGAGAATATAGTTGAAAATCATATATCTGATGCAGGAATTATCTCCAGAATAAACAAAGAACTCTTACAATTCAGTCAAAAAGACAAACAACCCAAATGAAAAATAGCCAAAGGATTTGAATAAACATTTCTGCAAGAAAGATATACAAATGAGCAATAAGCAGATGATAATATGCTTGACAACATCAGCCAACATCAAAATGCAAATCAAACCCATGACAAAATAATATTCCACCTCCACTAGAAAGGTCATAATAAATAATATGTAACAGGCACTTGTGAGGATGTGGATAAATTTAAAGTCTCTTACACTGTTGGTAAAAATGTAAAATAGTGCAGCCACTTTGGAAAATATTTCATTAGTTTCTCAAAAAAAAAATCAAACATAAAGTTACCATATGATCAAGCAATTCCACAGCTATATATATATATATATAATATATATAATATATATAATATATATATACACACACACACATATATATATAATACAAGATAAAAGAAAACCAACATATACCAAAAACACTTGTACACAAATGTTCATACCAGTATTATTTGTAATAGCCTAAATGTGGGAACAATCCAAATATCTTTCAACAGACAAATAGAGAAATAAAAAGTAGTACAATAGAATAATATTGACCAATAAACATGAATGAAGTACTGAGACATGGGTGAAACTTGCAATTATTATGTTAAGTCAAAAAAGAACCACAAAGGTCCCCAAGCTGTAGTTTTGTACGTATATGAACAGTCTAGATAAGGCAAATTTTAAAGACAAAAAGTCTATTAGTAGACTAAAGCAAGGAATTATGAGGCTGAGATGCAATGACGAGTGTCTGTAATATCTATTAGATTTCTTTTGCAGTTGGTGGTTGAACAACTCTGTGACTATACTAAAAAGTATCCTACTGTACACTTCAATTGAATGGTATGAAATATACACCTAATAGAGCTGTTAAAATGAGTAGAATATCAAATTTGTTTGTAAAAATCAGACAAATTATCACTGAAGAGAAATGTCATAGAAAAATGTATTTCATTTCATTGCCATATTATAATCAAATATATTAAAATATATACCAACATATTTTTTCTGTCATGTTTTAGATTACTGTACTTCAAGCATTTGGGTGTAATACATAAATCCCCTTACAAAACTGACATTATATAGATGGCTTTTTGTGTACAACCCATAATCTTCAAAAGCTTATTTATGCTCACATAAGAAACCTGAAACTGTTGTGAAAATGTGTAATTTTTGTTGGAAAATGGAAAGGTTAGATATATAAAATTACCAAATGTATATCAGTATCTAGTACAGCCTCAGAGAAAGAAGAGAAGCTAAAGGTAAAATTGTTTTTCCACTCATTGGTTTGACTGTGTAATGAGAAACAAATCCTCCTTTCTTATGCCAAAATGAATATTCCATTAGACTTGGACTTAGTAGAAAGGAGATAGAGCTGAGGCATCCCACTGGGCACCACATGAGTGACTATGCTGTACTTTAACCTTTCAGCTATTGATTTGTATGAAGTGCCACTAATATATTCAGATAGGAAAGTACATGTGTTTTCTCTTGCTTTCTTTAGAAGAGCAAATATTTTCTTACTCATTACTTAATGCACAGTTAAACACCCCAAAGTGCATTATATAACAAAATGCAAATTTTTGCAGAAAAAAATACTGACTGATGAAGTAGCTACTCTCATATTTAACTTTCAGAATGCATCATTGGCATGATTCTCACTTTTATCATTTGGGTCACATATGCTGTTCCCATATGAATAGTCCTAAGTACGATGGTGCCAATTCTAGCATCACAATTCTCTTTTATACAGGCTGCCTTGGCTTTTGTAGATTTGCTTAAGGCTTTTTACATTGAAAGGATAAGTTTCTCAAAAGAGAGCACCCGCCATAGCCTTTTGCACATTTCCAATGACAGCAGCCGGCTTCCAATTTCTAAAGTACCACATTTTGCTCTTAAAGAGCAGTAGCATGAAACTACTGCAATAAAAAGGAAAAATGATAAGCTACTGGTAAATATAGATAAAATATAATATATTTCTAAACAAAACCATCTTTGGAAGCACTAAGGACTAGCCAATTCTGTTTCAGTGATAAAGAGGTAATTATACCTGTCTCAAAGGCCAGTGGAACTAGGGTATTAATGTAAATTGCATTTTAATGTCTTATTTTCTGCCCTTAACCACTTTAAGAATCTTAGAAAATAGAAGTGCTGCTTTCCCTTTTAAATATCATTACATTTTCTATATGAGTTAACAGTTTAACATACAGACTTGAGAATCAATTAATGTCTCATAACTGAATTAAATTACAAAACTAGTGAAGCTCTTCTCAGTGAATACATATACACTTGCCAATTAGAAGTGCTTGGCCGGGCGCGGTGGCTCACGCTTGTAATACCAGCACTTTGGGAGGCCGAGACGGGCGGATCACAAGATCAGGAGATCGAGACAACGGTGAAACCACGTCTCTACGAAAAATACAAAAAATTAGCCGGGCGTGGTGGCGGGCGCCTGTAGTCCCAGCTACTCGGAGAGACTGAGGCAGGAGAATGGCGTGAACCCGGGAGGCGGAGCTTGCAGTGAGCCGGTGACCGGAGATCGCGCCACTGCACTCCAGCCTGGGTGACAGAGCCAGACTCCGTCTCAAAAAAAAAAAAAAAAAAAAAAAGAAGTGCTTAAGGCCAAAAAGTGAATGCAGATGTTCAAACTACCACTCTACATCTATAATAAACTGAATAGATTTAATTTGGCAACAGGCTTTTGCTAAATATATTATTATTGACACCTATTTTTCTTAAAGGAAAATAAGGTAAATTATGTTATTTTAAACCGTATACCTCTGCATAAAATGAAATACATGTGTAATACAGTTATCCAAGTGATAAGCCACATAAAAATTGAAGAAAAATTGTCTGCATTACTTAAATTCTTTTTCTCTCAGTATCTCCATATATATCATATAATTTATATTTGTGTGTATATAAACCTACAAATATTTACGTATAACTATTGCATTTGCAATATGCATACAATATTTAACATAATGTAAATTATATGAAATATACTATGAAAAGAATTTATTTTACTAAATAATTTACTTTATAAATATGTATTACAGTTACTGGATTATTTCTTCATTTTTATTTTCAAGTTTATTTTTTAACTTTTAAGTTCAAGGGTACATATGGAGGTTTGTTATATAGGTAAAATTATGACATGGGGGATTGTTGTACAGATTATTTCATCACCCAGGTATTAAGCATAATACCTCTTTGTTATTTTTCCTATCCTCTTCCTTCTCCCAACCCACCCTCTGATAGGCCCCAGTGTGTGTTGTTCCCCTCTATGTGTCCATGTGTTCTCATCATTTAACTCCCACTTATAAGTGAGAACATGTGGTATTTGGTGTTCTGTTTCTGCATTATGTTGCTAAGAATAATGGTCTCCAACTTCATCTATGTGTCTGCAAAGGACATGATCATGTTTTTTTATGGCTGCATAGTATTCTGTGGTGTATATGTACCACATTTTCTTTATTTAGTCAATGATTGATGGGTATTCAGGTTGATTCCATGTCTTTGCTATTGTAAATAGTGCTGCAGTGAACATACGTGAGCAAGAATCTTCATAAAAGAATGACTTGTATTCCTGTGGGTAGATACCCAGCAATGGAATTGCTAGGTCAAATGGTATTTCTGTCTTTAGGTCTTTGAGGAATTGCCACACTGTCTTCCACAATAGCTGAACTAATTTGCCCTCCCACCAACAGTATTTAAATGTTCTCTTTTCTCTATAACTTCACCAGAATCTGTCATTTTTTGACATTTTAATAATGGTCATCTGACTGGTGTGAGATGGGATCTCATTGCGGTTTCCATTTGAATTTCTCTAATGATCAGTGATGTTGAGGTTTTTTTTTTCATGATTGTTGGTCACATGTATATCTTTTTTTGAGAGGTGTCTGTTCATGTACTTTGTCCACTTTTGAATGAGATTGTCGGCTTTTTTTGTAAATTTGTGTATGCCCTTATAGATGTTGAATATTAGACTTTGTCAAATGCATAGTTTGCAAAAATTTTCCCCATTTTGTAGGTTGTCAGTCTGTTGATAGTTTCTTTTGCTGAGTGGCTCTTTAGTTTAATTAGATCTAATTTGTCAACTTTTGTTTTGTTGCAATTGCTTTTGGCATCTTTGTCATGAAATCTTTGCCCATTCTTATGTCCTGAGTTGTATTGCCTAGGTTGTCTCCCTGGGTTTTTATAGTTTTGGGTTTTACATTTAAGTCTTTAATCCATCTCGAGTTAATTTTTGTACATGGTGTAAGAAAGGGCTCTAGTTTCAATCTTCTGCATATAACTAGCCAGTTATCCAAGCACCCTTTGTTGAATAGGGGATCCTTTCCCCATTGCTTGTGTTTGTCAGATTTGTCAAAGACTAAATACTTGTAGGTGTGCAGCCTTATTTCTGGGATATCTGTTCTGTTCCATTGGTCAATGTGTCTGCTCCTGTCCCAGTACCATGCTGTTGTGGTTACTGCAGCCACGTAGTATAGTTTGAAGTCAAGAAGCATGATGCCTCCAGCTTTGTTCTGTTTGCTTAGCATTGCCTTGGATATTTGGGCTCTTGTTTGGTTTTATATGAATTTTAAAATAGTATTATCTAGTTCTGTGAAGAATGTCCATGGTAGTCTTATAGAAATAGCATTGAATCCATGCATTGCTTTGGGCAGTATCGTCATTTTTGCAATATTGATTCTTCCTATCCATAAGCATGGAATGTTTTTCCATTTGTTTGTGTAATCTGTGATTTTCTTGAGCAGTATTTTGTAGTTCTTTAGAAATCCTTCATTTCCCTAGTTAGCTCTATTCCTAGATATTTTATTTTTACTGTGGCAACTGTGAACGGGATTGTGTTCCGGATTTGGCTCTCGGGTTGATTGTTGTTTGTGTATAGGAATGCTAGTGATTTTTGAACATCAATTTTGTATCCCGAGACTTTGCTGAAGTTGTTTTTCAACTTAAGAAACTTTTGGGCTGTAAAGATGTGGCTTTCTAGATATGGAATCATGTCATCTGCAAACAAGGATAGTTTGACTTTCTCCCTTCCTCTTTGGATCTCTTTATTTCATTCTCTTTCCTGATTTCCCTGGCCCAGGCTTCCAATAATATGTTGAGTAGGAGTGGTAAGAGAGGCCTTCCTTGTTATGTGCCAATTTTCAAAGAGAATGTTGCCAGCTTTTGCCCATTCAGTAGGATGTTGGCTGTGAGTTTCTCATAGATGGCTCTTATTATTTTGAAATATGTTCCTTCAGCACCTAGTTTATTGAATGTTCTTAACATGAAGGGCTGTTGAATTTTATCAAAAGCCATTTCTGCATCTATTGAGCTGATTTTTGTCTTTAGTTCTGTTTATGTGATGAATCACATTTATTGATTTGTGTATGTTGAACCAACCTTGCATCCCAGAGATAAAGCCTACTTGACCATAGTGGATAAGTTTTTTATGTACTTCTAGATTTGGTTTGCCAACATTTTTTTGAAGGTTTTTGCATCAATGTTCATCAAGGATATTGGCCAGAAGTCTTCCTTTTTGTTGTATCTCTGCCAAGTTTTGGTATCAGGATGATGCTGTCCTTGTAGAATTAATTATGAAGGACTCCCTCCTCTTCAATTTTTTGGAATAGTTTCAGCAAGAATGGTACCAGCTCTTCTTTGTACATCTGGTAGAATTCAGCTACAAGTCTGTCTGGTTCCGGGCTTTTTTTTTATTGATTTACTGATTCAATTTCAGAACTTGTTATTGGTCTGTTCAGGAATTCAATTTCTTCCTAGTTCAGTCTTTGTAGAGTGTACGTGTTCAGAAAATTATCCATTTCTTCTAGATTTTCTAGTTCACATGCATAGAAGTTTTTATAATATTCTCTGATGGTCATTTGTATTTCTGCGGGGTTAGTGGTAGTACACCTCCTTGTCATTTCTGATTGTGTTTATTTGAATTTTCTCTCCTTTCTTCTTTATTTGTCAAGCTAGCAGTCTGTCTATTTTATTAATTTAAAAAAACAGCTTCTGAATTCATTAATCTTTTGAATGGTTTTTCATGTCTCCATCTCCTTCAGTTCAGCTCTGATTTTGGTTATTTCCTCTGCTAGCTTTTGAATTTGTTTGTTCTTGGTTCTCTAGTTCTTTTAGTTGTGATGTTAGGTTGTTAACTTCAGATATTTTTAACTTTCTGATGCGGACATTTCATGCCGTAAATTTTCCTCTTAACACTGTCTTTGCTGTGTCCCAGACATTCTGTTATTTATGTTGTATCTTTGTTCTCATTAGTTTCAAAGAAAGTCTTAATTTCTGCCTTAATTTCATTATTTACCCCAAAGTCATTGAGGAGCAGGTTATTCAATTTTCATGTAATTGTATGGTTTTGAGTAAATTTCTTAGTCTTAATTTCTAATTTGATTGTGCCATGGTCTTATTTGTTATGATTTCAATTATTTTGAATTTGCTGAGGAGTGTTTTACTTCCAATGATGTGATCAGTTTTAGAGTATGTGCCATGTGGTGATGAGAAGAAAGTAGATTATGTTGCTTTTGGGTGGAGGGTTCTGTAGATACAAATCAGGTCCATTTGATCCAGTGCTGACTTCAAGTCCTGAATATCTTTGTTAATTTTCTGTCATGTTATGATGATCTGTCTAACAATATCATTGTGGTGTTAAAGTCTCCCACTCTTATTGTGTGGGAGTCTAAGTCTCTTTGAAGGTCTCTAAGAACTTGCTTTATGAACCTGAGTGCTTCTGTGTTGGGTGCATATATATTTAGGAGAGTTATATCTCCTTGTTGAATTGAACCTTTCACCATTATGTAATGCTCTTCTTGGTCTTTTTTTATCTTTGTTGCTTTAAAGTCTGCTTTGTCAGAAACTAGGGTTGTAACCCCTGCTTTTTTCTGTTTTACATTTGCTCGGTATATTTTTCTCCAGCCCTTTATTTTGAGCCTATATATGTCATTGCATATGAGATGAGTCTCTTGCAGACAGCATGCCAGTTGATCATTCTTTCTCCAGCTTGCTACTCTGAAGCTTTTAATTGCGGTATTTAGCCCATTGACATTTAAGGTTAGTATTGCTATGTGTGAATTTGATCCTGTCAGACTGCATGCTCTAACTCTGGGGGACTTGTATTGAGACCCAACTGTTCTCTGGCTTCTGCTTCTTGAGGTTTGGAATCCACTGTGCTGGTTCAGCAAAGGTGTAGCAGCTGTGGCAGAGAACTAGCAGGTGCTGGGGTGCCTGCTTCCCTGTGGGCTCTCACCACAGTGGCAGAGGCAGCATAACTGGGGTGGAGACGGGGGAAAGGCGGCCCACTGCTGGAGACTTTCTGAATGGTTGCAATGGAGGTGGGGTTGGCTCCATGGCAGTGTGCTGGAGGGCTCAGGTTAGGTGACTTCTTTGTGCCCTCAAAGCCAGAGTAATTGCCTAGGTTGGAAGAGGATCCACTCTTCCTTGCTCAGTGTTAGCATAAGGGCAGGGTGCTGGCAGGGCCAGGCTTGCTGGCTCTATTCCCACCAAGGCTCTATCTGCAATAGTTGTTGGAGGAGGGATGGAGGCAGACTGCACTCTTGCATGCTGGTGGGGCAAGGAAAGCAAAACCTGCCCATGCAGACATACAGCAAAGTGATATGGGGAGTTGTGTTGAGTTGCCATGAGACCCTGGGAGGCTGCAGTATGGGGATGGAATGGGCAACCTAGCTACAGTGAGAGCCCCCAGGGTACTTGAGACTGCCCTGCAAGCAGGCATGGCTAGACTGGGGCCCCAAGAGAGGCCAGCAGACAGAGGGGTCCTAGAGTCAGACCAGCCCTGTCTGATGTGCAAGAACCCCCTGCAGAGATCAGTTCCCACAGTTCCCCTAGGGCTAAAGTCTCTTGTGGGAGCAAATTGAGCACAGGGGGATGGCCCTCCCTGACCACACTCAGCTACAGACACTCCTACATCAAACCCTCTGGGCTCCACATCAGCCGGCTTGCTGCCCCTACCACTTCTCTAAGCAGCTCTCCCTGACAATTCAAGTGTCTGTGGTTGTCGAGGGTTCCCCTTCTCCTGGGGTTCCAGAGGTCTGTGGTGAGAGTGGGTTGCTCTTTGCCAGTTTAACTCACCCATTTCCCTGGAATTGCTGTGGTCCAAAACTGAGTCCCGGTGTGCAGTAGCTCCATGGAGCGTTCCCAGCTTTCTTACACTTCAGCTCAGCTTTTGTGTGTTCCCTCCAACCACTTTCGGCCTTCCCACTAAAGATCTCTTTTTTTTTTTCTTTTTTTTTTTTTTTTTTTTTTTTTTGAGGCGGAGTCTTGCTCTGTCACCCAGGCTGGAGTGCAGTGGCGCAATCTCGGCTCACTGCAAGCTCCGCCTCCCGGGTTCACGCCATTCTCCTGCCTCAGCCTCTCCGAGTAGCTGGGACTACAGGCGCCCTCCACCGCGCCCGGCTAATTTTTTTTTTTTGTATTTTTTTAGTGGAGACGGGGTTTCACTGTGGTCTCGATCTCCTGACCTCGTGATCCGCCCGCCTCTTAAATGCACGCCAGTCCTCTCAGTCCCTTTGTGGGAGCTGTTCCACCTGGCTGGGTCTTGTGGGCCATCTTGCCCTCTCTTCCCATTTTGTTTCATCTATAAATATATAGAACAGGCATTTTTCACAGATGTCCTTCAAAGAAGACATTAAAGACTTTAGCATAATATACCAATCATTCTTTGTATGTACATATGGACATCCTTTTCTCACTGAAGTTCTATAAATTTCATCAGATACCTAAAGGTCCTGTTACACAAAATATGTTGAGTCATGGGACATAGGTTTAGTCTATAGGATTGCTAAAGATATTATTGAATTTTTGTTTAAAAGCATATATGTAACAAAGTGACTGCAAAGGAGTTACAGTTTCCTGGATGCCAGTCTATGCAGGTGGCAAAAAAAAAGTGCTAGTCAGATCGTTTTAATGTTATTTTACTCTAGTACTATCTTTAGATTTGTTAAACATAAGTACGCATGAGGTCAAGTTGTTTCATCATGTATTTATTTACTTTGTCAAGAATCAATAATAGTGAACATAGCTTACATTGCCACCAGTAGTAGTTAATTTCAAGACCCCATTGTTGAAAATTGTATTTATATACTTACTACATAAAGTGCAGGAATTTTAAGTTATGTGGGATGAAGACAGGGAGAGAACAAGAGGGAGAAAGAGGTATGTCTCTAAAGTATCAAAATGACTGCAAGTCTGAATATCAAGAAGAAAAGCTAGGCAATATCATTCAGGACATAGGCATGGGAAAGGACTTCATGTCTAAAACACCAAAAGCATGGCAACAAAAGCCAAAATTGACAAATGGGATCTAATTCAACTAAAGAGCTTCTGCACAGCAAAAGAAACTACCATCAGAGTGAACAGGCAACCTACAGAATGGGAGAAAATTTTTGCAATCTACTCATCTGACAAAGTGCTAATATCCAGAATCTACAATGGACTCAAACAAATTAACAAGAAAAAAACAAACAACGCCATCAAAAAGTGGGTGAAGTATATGAATGGACACTTCTCAAAAGAAGACATTTATGCAGTCTAAAGACACATGAAAAAATGTTCATCATCACTGGCCATCAGAGAAATGCAAATCAAAACCACAATGAGATACCATCTCACACCAGTTAGAATGGCCATCATTAAAAAGTCAGGAAACAACAGGTGCTGGAGAGGATGTGGAGAAATAGGAACACTTTTAAACTGTTGGTGGGACTGTAAATTAGTTCAACCATTGTGGAAGTCAGTGTGGCAATTCCTCAGGGATCTAGAACTAGAAATACCATTTGACCCAGCCATCCCATTACTGGGTATATACCCAAAGGACTATAAATCATGCTGCTATAAAGACACATGCACACGTATGTTTATTGCGGCACTATTCACAATAGCAAAGACTTGGAACCAACCCAAATGTCCAACAATGATATACTGGATTAAGAAAATGTGGCACATATACACCATGGAATACTATGCAGCCATAAAAAATGATGAGTTTGACTGGGTGCGGTGGCTCACAGCTGTAATCCCAGCACTTTGGGAGGCCGAGGTGGGTGGATCACGAGGTCAGGAGATCAAGACCCTCCTGGCTAACATGGTGAAACCCCATCTCTACTAAAAATACAAAAAATTAGCCAGGCATGGTGCCGGGCACCTGTAGTCCCAGCTACTCGGGAGGCTGAGGCAAGAGAATGGCCTGAACCTGGGAGGCAGAGCTTGTGGTGAGCTAAGTTCATGCCACTGCACTCCAGCCTGGGAGACAGAGCGAGACTCTGTCTCAAAAAAAAAGAAAAAAAAAAAAAAAGAATGAGTGAGTTCATGTCGTCCTTTGTAGGGACATGGATGAAGCTGGAAGCCATCATTCTCAGCAAACTATCACAAGGACAAAAAAACCAAACACCGCATGTTCTCACTCATAGGTGGGAATTGAACAATGAGAACACATGGACACAGGAAGGGGAACATCACACACCGGGGCCTGTTGTGGGGTGGCGGGCTGGGAGGGATAGCATTAGGAGATATACTTAATGCTAAATGACGAGTTAATGGGTGCAGCACACCAACATGGCACATGTATACATATGTAACAAACCTGCACGTTGTGCACATGTACCCTAAAACTTAAAGTATAATAAGAAAAAACTTTGAGGAAAATGATTATTATACTATCTGGTTTTCATAAAGAAAGCATTAAAAGATAATTAAATAATACTATTAAGTAATGCATATTTTTAATTATTTTTCTATATGCATACATAAGATTATAATGAGGAATAAATTTACTTACAGTATAAATGTAGATACTGTTAGATATAATCTTAAGAGGTAGGTGCTATTGTCATTTTTATTTTATATATGAAGGTAGTGGAGTTCAGAGAGTTTAGGTGATGTCCTCAAGGACTTACATTATTGCTGGACTTTAACCTCAGGCTATATTGGTAAAGCATCTCTATCTTTAAAATCTATGCTGTTATTGTCTCTCAATATTAAACCACCTTAACTAAAAATACTACTAAACCAGAGTAACCATGTGTACTTAATTCCAGTAGATTCCGAAATTATGTAACCAATTATTATAGCTATCTACTATAAAATTAATAAGTAGTTCTGATCTCAGAGAGTTAGAGGCAGAAAATGAAATCAGTCCCAGAATTTTTCTCCATCGAACAGAGATGAACAGCAGTTTGAATTTTACCAACATACAACATTATTTTTTAGATAAAGACTGAAAAATGAAGTTAAACATTTTTCAACTTGATCTCCTTTTATACATTAACATAAGCAAAGATATTCTTGTTAATGTTTTAGTAAGAGTTTTCATTTTTTTTTTACATCACCAAAACTAAGTTAACTTCTATACGTACATTTGAACACAGAGCATCATTCTGTTCTTACTCCAATGGAGTGAAAGGCAATTAACGGCTATAAGCTCAATGACAGGGTCATTAAAAACCCCTTTGTAGCCTTTAGAAATATGTGTCACCTCAAGTTGATGATATAGAGAACTATCTGGAGACCATGGTTTAAATTGCAACCACTGACTCTGGCATGGATGTGCAGGTTTCTTAAGGCAACTCTCTGTTCTTTGTTCAGTATCTCTGCTCTACACATTAGTAAACGTTTTTAATGCAATCCTAGGCTTAACACCAATAATCCAGAAATTTTACATTACAGTTACATGCTGAATTTTCATATACCAAAATACCATATACTAGCTGTATAAAATGTAAATGTGTTGTTCTTTGACAAGAATATTTTAATCAACAATTTGCTTGAACTTTTATATCCTTAGGCAAGAAGAATTCTAAAATGTGTAATAAAAGATCAAAGGAAATGTTCAATGGTAGCTCTGGAATTAATAAATGTAAAATCTGTGAGGGATGTTAGAAGTTACACCCAGAGTAGGAAAAATTAACTTATGTCTATTCCAATCGTCAATATTCAGAATCCTGTATGCACTTTTGATCTTTCGCCGCTTGCATCTTCTATGTTCAGGCGAATTTCAGCAAATTTTGCCTTTTCATATGTCTGAAACTATGCCCGATTTCTATAATCCCATCACCATCACCCTAATCTTATTTGAAGTCAGTATGTATCTTGATTTCCATAGCAGAATCCATGTAATAGGCTTTCTTGATGGTAGTTTTTATAAGCTCCCCTTTAAGCACAGTATAGTCAGTTTTTCAATACATTTAAATCATGACATTTTCCAGCCTAAAATATAATAATAATAAGTTATATTTAAACTGCTAATCCTGCTGTTTAGATACTTCAGAAATTTCTTTGAATTTTATTTCCCCTTTTTGTTAAACATAAGCCATTCATTCTAGTAATTTTCTCAGTTCAGCATCCTCAATGGGATCACCATTTGTCATGTTCACTCCTGTCTTTACTATTTTTTCTTGCTTTAGTCTTGTCTAACCATTCCCTGTTATTCTGGTTATTTATGTCCTTACATTCTCAACCTTTTTTGTCTCAGGACTCCTAAAATTTTTGTTTATAGAGATTTTATGTAATGATATATATATAATTTTTGAAGTTAAAGATAAAAAATATTTATTAATGAAATTACACAAAACAATATTAACCTACTATATGTTTAATAAATAAACTAATTCTGTAAAAATTAGTATATATTTTTAAAATAGTGGAAGGAGTGTCAGTGTTTTATATTTGCAAACCTTAATTTCTGGCTTTACAGCAGACAAACAGGATAACCTATTTACTTTTACTTCTACGTTTGATCTGTTACAATCTGCTGTTTTGGCTGAGTATATGAAGAAAATCAGTTTTACACAAAAATGCAGCAGGAAAAGGGAGACCCATGCATATTCCCTGAAATACTTTTGGCACCACTAGGGGTCTTCAAATTATACTTGAAATCTGCTACTTGAAGTTTCTAGTTAAGACCCTCTATGGCTTGGTACTTCTGAGTTGTTAAAAACCTTAATGCATGCATTTCATGCGATGTCATAGAACAAATGTTTAATCCTTTTACTTCCTTATAATTTATGCCTTTTCTACATTGTAGATTATATTTCATTCATATTTTAATGTGAAACAGTATATACTACACTGCTTCAGTGTACTACACTGCTTCAGTATACTACACTGCTTCAGTACCAAGATTTTTTTTTCTTTTTTTTAAGACAGAGTCTCGCTCTGTTGGCCAGGCTGGAGTGCAGTGGCATGATCTCAGCCCACTGCAACCTCCACCTTTGGGGTTCAAGCAATTCTCTGCCTCAACCTCCCGAGTAGCTGGGATTACAGGCACCTGCCACCACGCCTGGCTAATTTTTGTATTTTTAGTACAGAAGGGGTTTCACCAACTTGGCCAGGCTGTTCTTGAACTCCTGACCTTGTGATCCACCCACCTCGGCCTCCCAAAGTGCTGGAACGACAGACGTGAGCCACCGTTCCCTGCCTCAGTACCAAGTTTTTGTAGATTCCAAGGTTCCATTTCATTCCATCCTTGCTCAACTGTTTTGTTTTCTGTTTTTTTGTTTGTATGTTTGTTTGTTTGTTTTGAGACAGAGTTTTGCTCTCGTTGCCTAGGCTGGAGTGGAAAGGTGCGATCTCGGATCACTGAAACCTCTGCCTCCCGGGTCCAAGTGATTCTCCCGCCTCAGCCTTCTGAGTAGCTGGGATTACAGGCATGCGCCACCACTCACTGCTAATTTTGTATTTTTAGTAGAGACAGAGTTACTCCATGTTGGTCAGGCTTGTCTCGAACTCCCAACCTCAGGTGATCTCCCCGCCTCAGTCTCCCAAAGTGCTGGGATTACAGGCGTAAGCCACCGTGCCCGGCCCCATGCTCAAATGTTAACCCGCTGTAGGGCAGGTTTCCTTAGCTATTTGTGCCTTAAATTGTTCTTTATAACAGAAATAATAATAGTGAGAGGCGACAACGTGCTAGCAGCCCTCGCTCGCTCTCAGTGCCTCCTCGGTCTAGGTGTCAGCTCTGGCCCTGCTCGAGGAGCCCTTCAGCCCGCCGCTGCGCTGTGGGGGCCCCTCCCTGGGGCTAGCCAAAGCCAGAGCCGGCTCCCTCTGCTTGCAGGGAGGTGTGGAGCGAGAGGCATTGGCAGGAGCTGGGGCTGCGCCTGATGCTGGCGGGCTGGTGTGGGTTCCAGGTGGGCCTGGGCTTGGTGGGCCCAGTGCCTCGGCGTGGCAGGCCAGCACCTCTGGGCTTGATCGGAGGCTGGGTCCCATGCGTGGACTGCTGTTCCCTCTTCGTGGGGTGGTTGGCCACGATGGCAGGTCTCCTTCTCTTTCTGGCTTCCCCTCGTTTCCTCTTGGTTTTCTGGGACGAGTGCCTGGGCTAGGTGCCACAAAGTCCTGCCCCATGAGTGCCAGTGAGAGGTGAAGCTGGCTGGGCTTCTGGGACGGGTGGGGACTTAGAGAACTTTTCTGTCTAGCTAAAGCATTGTAAATGCACCAATCAGCACTCTATGTCTAGCTAAAGGTTTGTAAAGGCACCAGTCAGCACTCCCTGTCTAGCTAATGGGGTGGGGACTTGGAGAACTTTTGTGTCTAGCCAAAGGACTATAAACTCACCATTCAGCACTCTGTGTCTAGCTAAAGGTTTGTAAAGGCACCAGTCAGTGCTCCCTGTCTAGCTAATGGGGTGGGGACTTGGAGAACTTTTGTGTCTAGCCAAAGACTATAAACTCACCATTCAGCACTCTGTGTCTAGCTAAAGGTTTGTAAATGCACCAATCAGCACTCTGTCAAAATGGGCCAATCAGCTCCTTGTAAAACGGACCAATCAGCTCTCTGTAGAATGGACCAATCAGTTCTCTGTAAAATGGACCAATCAGCAGGATGTGGGTGGGGTCAGATAAGGGAATACAAGCAGACCACCAGCGCCAGCAGTGGCAACCTGCTCCGGTCCCCTTCCAAGCGTGGGAACTTTGCTGTTTAGCTCTTCACAATAAATCTTGCTGCTGCTCACTGTTCGGGTGCGTGCTGCCTTTATGACCTGTAACACTCACGAGGAAGGTCTGCAGCTTCACTCCTGAAGTCAGCGAAACCACGAACCCACCGGGAGGAAGGAACAACTCCAGAGGCGCCACCTTTAAGAGCTGTAACACTCACTGCAAAGGTCTGCAGCTTCGCTGCTGAAGTCAGTGATACCATGAACTCACCAGAAGGAAGAAACTCCGGACACATTTGAACATCTGAGAGAACAAACTCTGGACACACCATCTTTAAGAACTGTAACACTCACCACGAGGGTCCATGGCTTCATTCTTGAAGTTAGCGAGACCAAGAACCCACCAATTCCAGACACAGTAATACTCATAGAATTGTTTTGAGTTTTAAACTACTGTGTGTGTGTACACAAATAAACACATTCAAATACACATATATTTGAATATATATCAGTATATATATATATCTATAAACTGAACTGTTTTTCCTGTTACTTCTTATTTTTTTTCTCAGTACGGTAAGGAAATTACGGCATGGTTTTCAGCAGTAAAACAGCAACTACATTATGTTTTAATTTATATTTGTAGTAACATTTTAAATATTATGAAAATCAGAAGTTATTGTTCATAGCATGTGAGATTTAGAAGAGAGCCAGAGTTTTGAAAATACCAATCTTGCAAAAATGTAAAAAAAAAGAGTCATTTCTGCACAATTACACACAATTAAGAGATCATCTCTGTTAGCTTAATCATAATCAAATAGTTTATTTTAATGAGCCTTTCCTTAATGGGGTCTACCCTTCCTATTCCCTCTGCCATACCCATCTGTCATTATGTGTCAATTTCCTAAGGTAATTAAGAAGTTGCCTACAAAAGGAAAAACGATATTTAGGCAGGGTACGTACAAATTTGAAAATACGTTTATTACACTATGCTTCAAAAAATTAAAATTTGAAAGCGGCAAATAATCTACTCAAATATCTCACACAGTAAAGTGACTTCAAAAATGCTGTTTGGAAATTAAAACTTTAGAAAATGAAATGTTACAGCTTTATTAATAAAATATTTTGAAATGGTGTGGTAGGTATCTTCTGATTCCTCCCAACACACACACACACACGCACACACAATTGTTCTTTACGCTGTTTTATTTCCAGCAAGCCTGTTTCATTTGAATTATATTCATGTAATCCAAAGTCTCTGTTCTCTGGTTAGATTTCAGCAACGGAAACATCCTCCAAGAAACTGGAGGATATGAGGCTGGGAAGGTAGGAGTACTTGCTACATTTTGTCCTTCCCTGCACAGTCGCCATGTTTAACTGCATTCCTTTGTTAAATTACTGGCCAAAATAATCTCTCCTGATTTCAGTAACTGTTTCTGTTCCTTTATCCTTCAGACTCTCTGCTGTTAATTGTTCTGGGAAAGTACATGTGATTGTTTTTCCTTACCTTCTAACCAATATGATAAAAAGTACCAAATGGTACAGGTTGAGATTTCCTAACATTTATTTCTTGTTGCATGAGATTCAGTTTCTAATACATTTAGCAACTTTTCAGCTTACACTTATTAAAAGAAAAAAATTAACAGGACTTTAATAGTTAAATATGTCAGGCACTGTACTAGATGTTGGGGGATACAAATTAGATGTTGTACCTGTATGTGAAGAGCTCAGATCTTTAGACTCTATTAGTAGACTGACACTATAAAAAATGTAGTACATGAAACACTTTGAACCACAAAGGACCTCAGAGCTCATCTATTCCAATATTGCACTTTTCTGGTTAGAAAAGGTGACACACAGAGAGTTGATTTATACTGAATATAGTGGTCTTTTCAGTAGTCTTTATGTTAGTTTTTTGTACATTTTTCTCAAGATAATCTCAGTAATTTATGAACCTACAGATCCATATATTTTGTTTTCATTTTTATAATTTTATTGAAATTTTACTTAACAGCTTACAGAAACAAAGACTTAAAAGCTAGAAAACCAACCAAAGAAAATATAGAATGTTTATTTCACTATTATTATGTATTTTCCTGGAAAAAATATATAATAGTACCCCCAGGGGATAAACCTGATTGATTTTTTTCCTGAAAGAAGTATTTTTATTTATTATGCAGTAAATATAGAGATATATGTAGTAAATATCAATATTTCAGTTAGAAAGAATGTTGCATATTGGGAAATAATATGTGTAACACATGCAATAAGCAATGGCTTAATATATCAAAGAACAGACAACACTTCCTGAAGAAGCACAGAAATAACAGAGATGAATAGCCTACCAGATTTACAATGACTTAGAGAAATGAGCATCTATAGTGTTGGAGAGGCTCTGTACACAGAGATTTCATAACTGTTGAAAGACCAGAGAAAGAAAGAAACAGACCATCTTCTTCTGCGAAATTCATACACACACAAATTGAGGAAAACTGTTATATCACAATTAATACATTAGAAAATGTTTGTGATTTAGTAATCAAGTTTATATTTTCAGCAGCATATGAAAAACTTGTTAATTAAACACATTCAGCTGTCATAATATTCATGATGTTTACTAGTCTGTTATATGGATATATCTTCCTTTTTTTTTTTTTTTCTGAGATGGAGTCTTACTCTATCGCCCAGACTGGAATGCAGTGGGGCGATCTCAGCTCACTGCAACCCCCGCCTCCCGGGTTCAAATGATTCTCCTACCTCAGCCTCCTGTGTAGCTGAGATTAGAGGCATGTGCCACCATGCCCAGCTAATTTTTGTATTTTTACTAGAGACAGAGTTTCACCATGTTGGTCAGCCTGGTCTCGAACTCCTGACCTCAAGTGATCCACCCACCTCAACCTCCCAAATTTCTGGGATTACAGGCATGAGCCACTGAGCCCAGCCAATGTATCTTACTTTTATGGTGAGAAACAATCAGCTCTCTTTTTGTTTTATAACAAAAATATATTTGAGAAAAATTTCATGCACTTACATATATATATTTATTTGAAACATGAACAATTATCTTTAACCATATACTTCTAGAAACTAATAGTTAGACTATTCAATGTACTCATTTTCAAACTTGAAAATTATTGAAAAAAATCATCTATATTAAGGTAATATCAAATTGTCTTCTGCCAATAGTGTTTGTACCAGTTTCCATGTAACCTGCACCACACCAGGGTGAAAATAGTTTTGTTATTTTATGAGGCTGATTATATTTCATTTATAAAACACAGCTTTTAGACAGTTAAATTTATTCCTGGATGAGTTCACCATAATATTCTTTGCTTATTTGCTATTCAACTGTTCAATTATTTATTTATTTTCACTGTCACAGAAAGAAATGATTAGGAATTGAAGATATCAGTACTTAAGAGATTTTCAAAAGATTTGACTTCTCAGCCTGGTCAACTGGATCAACAAGAAAAAGAGATCCTAAACTTTATCTAAGTAGAACTACATGAAGAGCTTGGTAAGTGGACTTTGGTATTTTAGAAACAAAGAAGTTAGTACTATCTCTTATTCAGGAAAAATTATTAGGGACAGGGAATGATTATACTGTCACTGGTGACAGCAAGAAATGAGAGGTAGGTGATGGAAATGGTGTATTTTTAAAAATTGCTTAGTAGGTCTGTGGGTGTATATGAGTGAGAGTGCATATACATGTATCATAAGCAAGGTAAGAACTTGAAGAAAAATTCCCATATGGCAGTGGCAGCCTGTCTGGAGAGGTTGCTGCAAAGGTGCAAGCTGCAGGGGGGAAGGGGTGGCTGGGGCTGTGCACTTGAATATGCTGATGGAAGCAGGAAACAGGCAGGAGCCCTGCTCACTTCCAAGTTGGCAAGGCAGGAGCCCTGCCCTCCGGGATGCAGCTGCAGCCACCCAACTGCAGCTGCAGACCTGGCATCCCTGCCTTCTCAAGTGCAGAAAGCTCCTCTGCCTCTGTAGGCTCGGAAGTGCCTGCTCCCACTGCTTGGCCTCCTCCTAATCCCAGTGCCTGCTCTGATTTCAGAGCAAAGTTGAGGCTAAGCCCAGGTGCTGTTGTGATCTGGGTAGGTGTGTGCACCCTTGGGTCAGCACTGACACATAAGCCCCTTGCCACGTTGGCCTCCTCTGAACTTTGGGTGCCAACAAGCATGGGAGGGAGGCAGAGGGGTTGCTGAGGATACCTCCTTGCAGGCCTGCAGGTGTTCTTTCTCAGGAACAGCGTGGGTGCAGTGGATGACATAATTGATGGTGTCAGGAGGCAAACAAGCACCTGGGCAAAAAGGGGTGGGTCCCTTGTGAAGCCCCACCTTCAAACCTAGGATAGCCTGAAGCATGGCAGCTGGGCTGTCAGTTCTGGATGGAGTCCACAACTGGGAGTGACAACTTATGGTGCTTTTTCTGGACCTGCCCGTGGCTGCCCATGGACCAATCAGCACACACTTCCTTCCTTCTGAAGCCCATAAAATCCCCAGGACTGAGTTAGACTCACAGAGGTGTCAGAACTATCAGCTGTGGGAAGGAGCTATCCACTTAGGGTCTCCTCCATTCATCAGGATGACCTCCCTGCAGATAAGAGTGACCCACCTCCAGATCTTTTCTCCATTGAGGGCTGCACTTGTCAGGACTACCTGCTTGAAGAAAGGAGCTACCCACACCGGCATCCTCACAATTGAAAACTGAATACTCATTGGGATGACCTGCCTGCAGAAAGGAGCTGCCCACTTCAGATTTCCTGAGAACTGTTCTGTTGCTCAATGAAGCTCCTCTTTGCCTTGCTGACCCTCCAGTTGTCTGTGTACCTCATTCTTCCTGGACGTGGGACAAGAACTTGGGACTTGCTGAATGATGGGATTGAAAAAGTGATAACATGACCAGGGCTGAAACATGCCCCCTGGTTGCCATATTGCAGGCCAGGGGCTTGCTAGGCTGAGTGGGCAGAACAAGCCCAGCAGGCTGAGCAAAACTTGGGCAAAGGCACCACTGAACACAGAGATTTCCATGTGGAAAAGTGACACCCTAATGTTCCTGTGACAATTAGGTTATCTTTAAAAAACTGGGCTAAGCATACCATAGAAATGAGAGAAGTTCAACTCAAATAAAGTGTAGACAAAAATTAGATTTGCTCAGAGCACACAAGAAGCTTCTATATTCATATGACTTTTACTTACCTTCCAGCATTATTAGAAAGATTTAAAGGCAACACTGCCAAAGCTGCAGAGCTGTTTTATTTCCACATATCTATAACAGAAATTAATAAATTATGATCAAGTAAGGTTTTATTGAAAAATCTATATTTTAATTGCATATATACATTTTTAATCTAAAGCCTTAATATTGAACTCCATAATTTTACAATTAAAAAAGAAAATTGAAAATTTTCTTTAACAGATTGAAGCTCACAAAATGTATCTTTAATAAGAACATTTTATAATAATTATATTGATATTGGTTGTTATTGTGTTATTTATAAATATATGAATTAGTATTATTTAATAAAATAATGTTAATATACAAATGTGCAAAAATGGTTTACACTTTTAAATGGGAGCTACTTTCATTAAAGAAATTTTTGTAGTAAAATACTGACTTTCTAAATTTTATTGTACAGTTAATTTAGGACTTCTTAATTTAGTTGAACTTAAAATAATGTTTTAAGTTCTCAAATAAAAAGAAAAATTCTATCTGATATTTTTAACTTAAAAAATTTAGCAGAGAAGGAGGTGTAATGAGAAGAGAGGACTTCTTAAGTCATGGCTTTAATTTTCAGTATTGGATAACTGTTTTTGCCTCTTTGCCATGTAAAGAAAGACTCTTTCATATATTTGAGAGTTTCTATCCAGCAAATAACTTTCTACCTTAAAAATGTTCATTATATATAACTTGATGCTTTATGGTCATAGTCATAGTTTTACTTTAAATTTGGAATAAATTAAAACCATAGAGTATTCTGGAAATATTAAATCTGAATACACAAATCTTAAATAAGCAGTCAAATTATTATTTTTTTTTCTGAGATGGAGTCTCACAGTGTCACCCAGGCTGGAGTGCGGTGGTGCCATCTCAGCTCACTGCAGCCTCTGGCTCCCAAGTTCAAGCCATTCTCCTGCCTCAGTCTCCTGAGTAGCTGGGATTACAGGTGCCCACCACCATGCCTGGCTAATTTTTGAATTTTTAGTAGAGATAGTGTTTCACCATGTTGGCTAGGCTGGTCTCAACCTCCTGACCTCAGGTGATACACCTGCCTCGGCCTCCCAAAGTGCTGGGATTACAAGCGTGAGCCACTGCACCTGGACAAATGAAATTTTAAGAAATGCACACACCTTATACTATCACCAGCCAGAACAATACAATAAAGTTAAGTATGTCAGAAATCTCCCTCCTGTCTCTTCTCAGTCATTATCTCCAAAGGTAAACACTATTTGACCTCTAGACCAATTTTATCTATGTTTTAGTCTCGTATGAATAGATTAATACCATAATTGCTCTTTCATATCTGGCTTTCTTTCCCTAAGCATTATTTCTGTGAGATTCCTTCCTATCACTACTACAGCAGTTGCCTGTTCATTTTCATTGTTCTATAATACTATATTTTATGAATAAGCAAATATGTATTTATTCATTCTGCAATTGGTGGACATTGCAGTTTGGGGAATCTTGATAAATTTTGCAATTTAAATTTACATATACATTTTGGTGGAGATTTATATATTTGTATTAGATATATTATTAAGAATGGTATTTCTGCATTTACATTTGATAAATTCAGCTTAATTGGGAACCTCCCAACACTTTTCCTAACTCATTGCACTAATTAAAATTTCTGCCCACTAACAGTGTTTCAGAGTTGCAGTTCTTTCAAATCTTCTCAATATACTTTAAAATATATTTTAATTTTAGCTGTTACAGAAAGCATGGCTATCTCATTTTTTAAGCTTATTTTCTTTTATTTTAAGTCTCAGGATACATGTGTAGGGTGTGCAATTTTGTTACATAGGTAAACTGTGCCATGGTGATTTACTGCACCTATCTTTTTTGCTGCCTGACTCTTTTTCTGAAGAAACTACAGCATTTTGCATTACCACTAACAGTGTATGAGTGTTCCAGTGTATCCAAATCTTTGCTAACTCTTGTCACTACTTTTTTTTAAATTTATAGACATCCAAGTAGCTTTTATTTGCAATTCTATGATGGCTAATGATGGTGAACATGTTTTCATGTACTTATTGGCCAATCGTATGCCTTCTTTGGAAAAAGAGTCTAGATTTTTGCCCATTTTTAGTATTTTTTATTGAGCAGTATCAGTTCTTTATATGTTAGATATAAGTTTTTTATCAGGTACATAATTTTCAAATGTTTTCTTCTATTTTGTGGGTTGTCTCTCCACTTTCTTCATGTCGTCCACAGACTTGCAAACATTTTTAATTATAATGAAGGCCACTTTACCTATATTTTAATTAATTAATTAATTAATTAATTTTTGAGACAGAGTCTTTCTCTGTTGCCCAGGGTTGAGTGCAGTGGTGTAATCTCGGCTCAGTGCAGCTTCCGCCTCCTGAGTTCAAGCGATTCTCCTGCCTCAGCCTCTTGAGTAGCTGGGACTATAGCCACGTGCCACCATGCCCAGCTAATTTTTGTATTTTTAGTAGAGATGGGGTTTTGCCATGTTGGCCAGGCTGGTCTCGAACTCCTGACCTCAGGTGATTTGCCCACCTCGGCCTCCTAAAGTGCTCGGATTACAGTCATGAGCCACCACGCCCAGCCTTTCCAGCCTTTATTTTTTGCTTCCGTTTTTTTTTTTTTTTTTTTTTTTGCTGTTACATGTAAGAAGGTTTTGCCTAAATCAAAGTCACAAGGGTGTAACCTTATATTTTCCTAAAAGAGCTTAAAATTTAGCTTATACATTTAGGTCTATGATTCCTTTTCAGTTAAGATTTGTTTATGATGTAAGGAAAGGGTCCAGCTTCATTCCTTTGTATTGCGGGATCTGGCTAGCAGCCTGCAATGCAACAGGGCTCTCTCTTTGTTCCTAGGCAGATCGGCAGGTCAAGAAATAATAGACACACACAAGATAGTGAAAGCTGGATCCAGAGGGGTCACTGCCTTCTGGTCCCGTGGTGCCAACAATGCACTGGATATACCAGCATTTATTATTAAGTTTAGTAAGGGCGGGGGTAGGTTAGTGAGGGATTTAGGGTCATTTGATTATGAGGTGAGATGGTCACATGGGAATGAAATAATTCTTTAACATAACATTTATATGCAGAAGTACAGTATACAGAGATAATAATTTACAATATAGTGTGTGCCTTGGTAATTTCCAACAGAGCCTTAAAACAGAAACACAGTCTTTCCATAACCTATGAGTAGCAAGATATTAATCAGCAGTTAACAGTTGCAGCAAAAGCTGGTTACAAACAATCCACAGAAACAGGACATGAAGCTAGACAACCGGTTAGACCAGAAATTCTCAGAACGGAGTATGCCTTAACCCTAAAGAGGCCTAGAAGAGCCGGTGGCAAGATGAGGGCATTTATAGCCCTATCTTATCCATATGGACAGGAGCCCCCCATGCGTCTGTTTATACCCTCTCCACAAGGGTCGCATTCCATTCCCAGAGCTATGAACATCTGCTTTTCTGGGTTAGGAATCTTGGCGATGGGAAACCTCCCTGACTGCATGTGCATTCATAGGCTCTCAGCAGGGGGAAGCACATCACATGCTGTTGGCTCGTTCTAGCAGTCCAACCTAGCATTGTCTTTACACTATCCTGCATGCAATTTTGTATTTACAATAATCAGGAGCGTTTCATCTTTTATGCCGTAGCAATAGTTTCAGGGGGTCTCCCTACACCTTTGTCTGTGGATATCTAGTTATTCCGTCTCTAGCTGTGGAAAATACTGTTTTTCTCCATTGAATTGTCGTCACACTTGTTAAAAATCAATTGAGCATGAATGTAAGGGTTTATTTGTGATATTAGTACCATAATGTCTTAATTCTATAGCTTCAAACTAAATTTTGAAATTGCGTATTATTTTATTCTTCTTGATGTAATTGTAAATGAAGACATCTTAGTTTCAGTTTTTAATTGTTCATTGCTTTCCTATAGAAAAATAATTATTTCCTATAATAATCTTGTACATTTCATCCATGTTGAACTCCTTTATTAGTTCAATAGGTTTCAGTGGAATCCTTAAGAATGTATATAAGAGCATCTGATATGCAAATTGAGATAATTTAACTTCTTCCTTTCTAATTGGAATGCCTTCTATTTCATTTTCTTTCCTAACAGTCTTGGCTAGAACCTTGAGTATTCAACCAGTATAATGTTGAATAGAAGTAGCAAGAAGAGACATTCTTGTTATGTCTTAAGGAAAAAGCATTGATTCTTTCTAATAAGTATGATATTAACTGTGAGTTTTCCATAGATTCCTTTCATCACATTGCAATGATGAAATAAAAATTTTAAACAACAGGATACTCCAAGTTTTGTCCCAATTTTTAGCTCTCTTCATTCTTGTGATGTCTCAGTTCTGCAAATTCACATGTGTGTGAATATACTCATACCATTTGTTGCTGTTATTGCCATTTTTGTTGGAAGGTCTTAAGAGCTACTATTACTATATTATGTGATTTGGCTGTGTCCCCATCCAAAAATCATCTTGAATTGTAGGGAGACCCCCTGAAACTATTGCTACGGCATAAAAGATGAAACGCTCCTGATTATTGTAAATACAAAATTGCATGCAGGATAGTGTAAAGACAATGCTAGGCTGGACTGCCAGAATGAGCCAACAGCATGTGATGTGCTTCCCCCTGCTGAGAGCCTATGAATGCACATGCAGTCAGGGAGGTTTCACATTGCAGAATTTCCCTTCTATTCCTAGTGTTTTAAAAAAATTTTTATCATGCAGGGTACTGGATTTTTGCAAATGCTTTTTCTGCATGTATTTAAAAAATCATGTGTTTTTTTCCCCTATATTCAATTGGTATGATATATTAAATTTGTTTTTGATGTTAAACTAACTTTGCCTTCTTACTGGAATTTTCTAGTACATGACAAGTCACTTTTTCTTTGCCTTTTCCATAGTTCTTTTTTTTTTTTTTTCAACATTTTTGTCATGATTTGTGAATCTCTTTATATTTATCCCATTTGGGCTTCATTTAGCTTCATGGATGTGTATGTTAATGTCTTTCAAAAATGTTGAAAAGTTTTCCGACAGTTTTTCTTTCAATAGATTTTTTTCTTTCATTCCTCCCCTCTTATATTTTCATTATATGTTAGTTGCTGTGTTGTCCTGCATTCTTCTGAAGCTCTGTTTATTTTTATTCATTTTTTTTTATTGGTTGTTGAGATTGCATAATCTGGCTACATCTATTTGTAAGTTAATTGATTCTTTCTTCTGCCAGTTCAAATTTATTGTGTCCCTTTAGTGAATTTTTCATTTCAGTTATTGAATATTTCAATTCCAGAATTTCCATTTGATTATTTATTTAGAATTTCTATTTTTTAGTAATATTCTCTATTGATGAATTGCCATAATATCTTCTTTACTTTTCTGAGCAGGGTTTCATAGTTTCTTTGAAGATATTTATAATGGCTGCATTGAACCATTTGTCTCATAAGTCTGGCATCTTGGCATTCTTGCAGGCAATTTCTGTTGTCTGCTTCTTTTCCCATGTGATTTGTCACATTAAAAAAACCTCAGATCCATTAATTTTTGTTGAAAATTGGACATTTTAGAGGAAATATTTTAGTAACTCTGAATGTTTTCCACCCTTATTTATGGAGCTTATATTGTTGCTGCTATTGTTTGTGGCTTGTTTACTTGTTTACTTGTTTGGTGACTGTTGTAGTAACGGATTTCCCCTACAGTGTGAAGGTTCTGATGTTGCTGCTTAGAGGTCACAGCCCTAGGCATGTGCACAGTGACCATGGGATGACAGTGGTTTTAGCAAGACTCTCTTTCATTGTAGCTTTCCCTCATCTCTCTTGCTATCATACCAATTTCTTAGATTTCACTTATCTTCAGACAGTTGCCTTACTGTACAATCTGAAGCATAATTTGCTTCACAGTCTGATCCAACTAAATCTGGGTCTCTTTGCCTGGGTAGTTTTGAGATTATATTTTGAAGGTTGTCTGACTCCAAGACAGCTCCTTTTAGCTCTCACTTATCTTGGGTTTTCTTCGTAAACTTCCTGGCATATGGATTAGCTTATTGTTCTGAGGACACTATCATTCTTCTCTAAATAAGGTACCACCATATCTCCATTGTTTTTAAGAGCGTCCTTTGACTTAAACCACTCCACATACTGTTATAAAGAAAGTCAGTTCCTTTGAGGGGAACTTTGTGTCTCTCCTCTATATGGCCTGCCTCCTTTTATGGTCATAGTGTCTGAGCCACTTCTCTAGAACTCAGAAGTAATCAACCTCTCTTGGAGTAATACTCCTTCCTTATGAGATGGGAGTTGGATGAAAATGGTAGTCTGTTTTTAGCTTACCTCTCCTAACATGGAAACTTCAACCTTCTGGAAAGTTTGGGTAAAGGTGATCAGGTATCAACATTCTCAGTCTGCTATGCCTGAGGTAGATTTTTATTTTAAGTGCTGGGTGGAGAACAGGAGCTCCCAGACTTCTCAGCCTCATTCACCTGGATATATTGGTCTTCAACAAAGAGCTGTGCAGAATGAGAAATGTTGCATCCCTTGACCAAGAGCAAGATAAGGGAGATCTATTTTCTTGTCTGTAATTGCCTGGAGTGAAGCTTCCATTGTGTTGACCTAGAAGGGAATAAGAGAGTAAACTATGGCTCAATTGCCCACATTCTAGCTCTTTTGTTTTTTTCTGATATGTAGTCGATTAAACGAATAAATGTTCCTTCATTTGCTGCCCTTAGGACAATTTCTAATTTCTCTCCACGTATATATGCCCGTGTTTGTGTGTGTGTGTGTGTGTGTGTGGTGTATTTATTTAATAATTTGGACCAGCAATATTTGTTTCACTGGAGAGCGGGTCAGTAGAGCTCTTCCTACCATTTTTCTGGAAATGAGTCTCGTATAAGATATATGATTTAAATATTCACAATCATTAAAAATCTCCATGTGGAAGCTTCAAACATACATATACATGCCAAGGTCTACATCTGATTCTTGCAAATTTTCCATTAATAATTACTTTCCACTTCTCAATTATAAATATTACATTCGACCCTTTTATGAAAGAAATTTTCAAGTACAACTTTTGTAGGAGTTGATTCACAGTCATACGCATTTGACAAAAACTCATTAAATTGTATACATAAACCACTCTTTAATAATGTTTATATAAATATGTGGAGTTAAATTGATTTATTTACTTAACCCACTTTCTCTAGCTATCTACATTTATACATACTTTATATTAAGTACAATACAAAGCAACTATAAAGTACTACTTTTAGTTTCTTATGTAGCATCTCAATTTTATGCAGGAAAAATCTGCTGATAAGCAATGATGAAATAAAAATTTTAAACAACAGGATACTCCAAGTTTTGTCCCAATTTTTAGCTCTCTTCATTCTTGTGATGTCTCAGTTCTGCAAATTCACATGTGTGTGAATATACTCATACCATTTGATGCTGTTATTGCCATTTTTGTTGGAAGGTCTTGAGAGCTACCATTACTATATGATGTGATTTGGCTGTGTCCCCATCCAAAAATCATCTTGAATTGTAATCCCCATAATCCCCACATACCAACGGCAGGAACAGGTGAGGTTAATCAGATCATGGGGGCTGTTTCTCCCATGCTGTTCTCGTGATAATGAGTGAGTCTCATGAGATCTGATGGTTATACAAGCATTTGGCATTTCCCCTGCTTGCACTCACTTTGTCCTGCTTTTCTATGAAGAAGGTGCTTGCTTCTCCTTTGCCTTCCATCAGGATTGTAAGTTTCCTGAGGTCTCCCAAGCAATGCAGAACTGTGAGCCAATTAAACCTCTTTCCTTTATAAATTACCCAGTCTTGGGGTATTTCTTCATAGCATCATGAGAACAGATTACTACACTATATTTTCATCAACAAATTTGAAGATTCACTGTAAACTAAACACTTTATAATTTATATAAAATTATAACTTCTATAAAAATTTTGTTAAACTCAAACATGATGGGCCCAAAACTGATGATACACATTAATGGTTAACCCATAAAAGCCTTTTTTCTTTTTCTATTTTCAATGGTTTTGTTTGTATCAAATTTTTATCTGAAAAAAAGTATATTTTCACCTATTCAATTCTATGTTCTACTAGGGTGAAGAGGATTTTGCTTGTGGTTCCTTTTGCAGAAAAGGAAAATTTACTGGTTAATATTTGTACTGAAAATTAATTTTCCATTGTTCTTAGGATTAATCATTCCATAAAACAGCATCATTTCCACATGACACTAGCTAACAAATGTTTCTCTTAACCAATTTCATGTCACATTCAAATCAAAGTGCTGCTATATCCATAAGAAATGGCAATTGTTATAACTGCGAAATGACTACAAAATATCAGAGAAAAATACAGAAAATGGAAAATTATAAAATATGAAAAAATAACTCCGCAAGTATAATGGATTAGATATTGCACATAGGTCAATCAGCGTTTTTTTATTTTAATACCCTTTTGGTGCTTCATGCTACATAGAGAAGGCTTTATTATGATATGTTTTGATGGGCAAATAGCAGCATTTGTGAACTAATGCTGTCAGAGTTGTTGTATGTGCTTACACAGAATATATCATGGTGTTGTGCCACAAGAGACTGACTTTTATTTCAGGATATGAATAAAAGTGACTTGGACCATTAAATAAACGGTAAACCAAGCCCCTTTGATCCAGCCAGGCACAGGAAATATGACAGGCCAGGAAAATTCTTCCAGGAGAAGAATTACTCTAACAGTGAAAGTCCTACTTAGCTTATATAACCTTCAAACTCCAATCTACCCAACAAGAATGCTGCTGTTATTTGATAAATTTTAAATTGGTAAACAGGTCTTGTCCCTGTATATATTTTCGAAGGTACCTTCTCAATTAGAGTTAGTAATCCCCAGAATGCTTATTTCAGTTCTGTCAAGGCCATCTGCATTTTAACTGAATTAATTGCTTTTGGTAGTCGGCACGTAAAAAAGAAAAAAAGCTTATATTTTGGAAGTTGTAGACATAAAGAAAGGCAGGCTTGGCACTGAGAATTAAAATTATTTGCTGTGATATTGTTAACAGTGAATCAACAGGAATAACTTTAAACTTTTTTCTCACCCATTCAAAATAATGGAGGATTATGAAGTGCAAGTAAATTTTTTAAATTAAAAATAGTTTAAAATTTTTATGTTTTAGTTTCATGTAAGAACTTACTTATCAGGAATAAATAATACTCTAAAGCATTTTGTTAAAGAGAACGACCTCATTTAATCATGTTATTTAAAATAAAAATTTACAATAAAACAGGGCAATTTGATGATTAAAATTTAGCTAGTCCATCCATACATTAAATAGAAGTTTTGAAATATTTTTACTGTTAATTTTTTATAACATCCTTATCATTGAGAAGAATATGGAGAAAATTTGATTCAACCTTATGCCAAACATAATTTTTTTTTCTGCCGTGTCCTAAGAGAAGAAAAGAAAAGATTTCACCAAATCTTATCTCTAACTCCAGAAAACTTTGTTCCCATTGATTCAAGTACAGGCCTTTAGGGTAAGACAGAGTAAGCCAAGCTCCCCTTCAACATATTGAGGAAAACACATTAATTATAGCAAAATATACGCAGGTTTTGCATATCAATTTTAAAAACAATTTATGTTAAATCTATTTATGTAAGAATGATTTGTTTTAAACTACATATCTTGCACCATTTTCAAAAGTGTGTTATTATGTATAACAAAATAAATTCTACATCTTCCAATTGCAAATAATTTATTAGATATGGTGTTCAAACCCAGGTGGGATTTGTAACACATGTATTTATCCAAAAAGGATGGTTGAGCTTGTTGGTTCACACCTGTAATCCCAGCACTTTGGGAGGCCGAGGCAGGAAGATCATTTGAGGTCCTGAGTTCAAGACCAGCCTGGCCAACAGGGCAAAACCCCATCTCTACTAAAAATACCCAAAATTAGCTGGGCATGGTGGTGCATGCCTGTAATCTCAGCTATGTGGGAGGCTGAGGCAGGAGAATTGCCGGAACCTGGGAGGCAGAGCTTGCAGTAAGCCGAGATGGCGCCATTGCACTACAGCCTGGGTCACAGAGCAAGACTCTGTCTCAAAAAAAAAAAAAAAAAAAAAAAAATCCATGTGATTAAAACAACTATTTATCCTACCTTAAATAATATGTCCAAATGTGGTTTTCAATTTGCTTTGTTCATAGCCTGTATATGAATCTCTAAGTTCCCTGCCTCACTCCTTTCTGAAAGGCACTACAGATATTACCTATGATTGTCAGAGATCTCCCTATCATTTTCAGTTCTGTTCATCTCTCTCACACACCCTCAGTTTTTCCTGAAACTTTCTTATTATCCTTATTGGCAGTCACAGATAGATGACTGAAAATTCTAATCTATATTATTGAAGCATGCTTAGTTTCTGTACACATTTAGAAAATTAAATTCTCAATCATGATTTCATGAAGCTTTAACTTCTTCAACAACTCACTTTTAATTTTTTTCTTTCATTGTTAGAAAAATATATTTCACACGTAGTACGAGAATGTTCTAATAATATCTTTAGAGTACAATAATAATAAGGAGAGCCACAGAGACCACCGGCACTTTTATCAGTTGTCACTCTGAAGTTGTACAACACCAGCAAAATATTCTGCTCTTGCAACGTCTGAGAAATTGAAACAGCAAATTACTTTCTAGTCTCAGATCACTCAGCAGCAACTTCAAAGTTCCAAAGAACCATCATAGTATTTGCTTCAGAACTGTACATTTTTATTCAAGCAAACATAAAACTCCAAACTGTTCCTTACACATAATATTTATATAGACAAGTGAAACAAACAGCTATATTATTATCTGTTAAAGAGAACTACTGAAAGTCCAAAGGGGCCTTTACACTTTTTTCTTCTCTTTCTCTCTTTCTCTTTCTCTCTCTTTCTTTCGAGATAGACCCTCGCTCTGTTGCCCAAGCTGGAGTGCTGTGGTGCAATCTTGGCTCACTGCAACCTCCGCCTCCTAGGTTCAAGTGATTCTCCTGCCTCAGCCTCCCCAGTAATTGGGACCACAGGCATCCACCACCACGACTGGCTAATTTTTGTATTTTAAGTAGAGACGGGGTTTCAGCATATTGGCCAGGCTGGTCTTGATCTCCTGACCTTGTGATCCGCCCACCTTAGCCTCCCAAAGTGCTGGGATGACAGGTGTGAACCACTGCGACCTGCTCAATTTTTTCTTTTTTTAGTGTCCCGCTTCTGTTCCAAGTGTTGTGGATATAATTCCATAGGTTTAAATCCATCCTACAAAAATGAAAACAAACAAACAAACAAACAAAAACAAGAAAAGAAAAAGAAAGTCAAAATCAGAGGCGGGCATTTGTGAGTCAAGCCAAATTGGAAAAGTTTGACACATCGAATATAAGAATATATGAGTCTTTGGAAACTTGCAGGGTTAATTAAAGGAAGAGTTGAGAAATGCACAATAATATGAATTCAAAAGACAATTCGAAACAGAAGATCAGGCAGTGAGGTTGGGAAACCATTAGGAAGGATCTAGGTCATCCAATAGGTGGGACCAAGAGGAGTTGAAGGAATTCAAAGAGCTGCTGGTATTGAACTTCTAAGTAGCCTGTGAGGCAAGAACATCCTCTGTGTGAAAGTGGCTGAAAGAAGATGAAAGGTTTGAGGGGAATTTAAGAAAAAAAAAGTAATTGGCACTCCAGAAAACGTGAAAAGAAGCCAATTAAAGATAAATAAAAAGATTGCTGAGTAGAGCTGAATATCCAGCCAAGGTTAGACATCATAAATTTTGATGAGGCAATTAACAGTGCTATGTGATTTCTCTCTATTAAGCCTTGACTGCCCAGGGGCAGGGACATTAACTTGATGAAGGGGCATTCAGTGATAATGAAAGAATACAAAAAGGGAAAGCATGAGAGGCTGTTTTAAGTTACACTATTAGTGTCTTAAATTGTTCTTAAAGCATTTTAGAGGGTCCTTAGATTAGTATTAACAACTATGATGTTTTAAGAAGTATCCACTATATGTTATACTTATATTCCACATTTCATGTGATCTCTTTTATCTGTTAAGAAATCTGTAAAGGGTTAACTCCCATCTTTTCTTTTTTCTTTTTTTTTTTTGAGACGGAGTCTTGCTCTGTTGCCCAGGCCAGAGTGCAGTGGCACGATCTGGGCTCACTACAACCTCCGCCTCCTGGGTTCAAGCAATCCTCCTGCCTCAGTCTCCTGAGTAGCTGAGACTACAGGTCCCACCTGTACATGCCACCATGCATGGCTAATTTTTGTAATTTTAGTAGAGACGGGGTTTCACCATATTGGCCAGGCTGGTCTTGAACTCCTAACCTCGTGATCTGCCTGCCTTGGCCTCCCAAAGTTCTGGGATTACAGGTGTGAGCCACCGTGCCTGGCCAACAGCCCTCTTTTAAAAGTGGCTACTCAGAGCTTGGAAAGATTAATCAACATTCCAATGTTATACAATTACAAGTATTATGTCCTGATTCAACTGCAAGTTTGCTTAGTTTATGTTCTTTTGCTCTTCTCTAGGCTTTATAAGTTGACAATCTCAAGACGTGACTTTAACATTCAAGGCATACAATGAAATGAGAGGATGCTGTTGTACATAAATGTATTCAGTTTGTGCAAATTCAACTAGCTATACAATTCTGATATGTATACTTGCCTGAATGCATTTTATACTGAATGTATTTTATACTTTAGTATGAAGATTTAAAAACTGAATGAGAACTTTGAGGTTGAGTAAATCTGCCTAAGAGATTCTGAAACAAGTCAGAAGGTGATTTTTATTGTCAGATATGATACATAACAATCTTTTGCCTGTTTACCAAAGTCTTCACCAAGGTTTCACTTCATACTAAATACATTATTGTGGGTGAAATAGTTCATCTCTAGGGTCTCAAATTACTTCATCTTTAATATGTTTGCTTTGTGCTGCTATAACAGAGTACCAAGGACTGAGCAATTTATAAATTTATAAAGATAATATATGTATTTGGCTCACAGTTCTGGAGGCTGGGAAGGGATCTGTCCGGCATCTAGTGAAGGCCTTCGTGCTGCAACATCCCACAGTGGAAGGAGAGAGAGTGAGAGAGAGAAAGGGGGCCAAACTTATCCTTTTATCAAGAACTAACCCACTCTCATGATAATCCATTAATGGGAGTAAAGTCTTTAGGAACTAGTCACCTTTTAAAAGTTCTGCTTTAACACTGTTGCACTGGAGATTAATTTTCCAACTTGTAAACTTTGGGGGTTACATTCAAACCATAGCATCTCTCTACTCTTAGATTACCTATCTGTAATATATATTTAGAATTGAGTTCTAAGGAGTCTTTTTTTTTCTTTTTTACTTTCATTTTAATTTCAGGTGTACATGTGTAGGCTTGTTACATAGGTAAACTTGTGTCATGGGGGTGTGTTATACAGATTATTTCGTCACCCAGGTATTAAGTCCAGTACCCATTAGTAATTTTTTTTTCATTTTTTTATTGTTATACTTTAAGTTCTGGGATACATGTGCAGAACGTGCAGGTTTGTTACATAGGTATACACATGTCATGGTGGTTTGCTGCACCCATCAGCCCATCATCTACATTAGGTATTTCTCCTAATGCTATCCCTCCCCTAGCCCCCACCCCCACTCCCCGACAGTCTCTGGTGTGTGATGTTCCCCTCCCTGTGTCCATGTGTTCTCATTGTTCAACTCCTACTTATGAGTGAGAACATGCAGTGTTTGGTTTTCTGTTCCTCTGTTAGTTTTCTGAGAATGATGGTTTCCAGCTTCAACCGTGTCCCAGCAAAGGACATGAACTCATCCTTTTTTTTATGGCTGCATAGTATTCCATGGTGTATATGTGCCATATTTTCTTTATCCAGTCTATCATTGATGGGCATTTAGGTTGGTTCCAAGTCTTTGCTGTTGTGAACAGTGCTGCAATAAACATACATGTGCATGTGCTCATTAGCGATTTTTTTCTAATCCTCTCCCTCCTTCCACCCTCCACCCTCTGAAAAGCCTCAGTGTGTGTTGTTCCCCTCTATGTGTCCATGTGTTCTCATCATTTAGCTCCCCATTGTGAGACGATGCAGTATTTGATTTTCTGTTCCTGTGTTAGTTTACTAAGAATAATGGCCTCTAACTCCATCCATGTCCTGCAAAGAACATGACCTCATTCTTTTTTCTGGCTGCATAGTAGTCCATGGTGTATATGTACCAATTTGAGTGGCATAGTTCTAATCCACCTATTTAAGATTTTTTGTTTATTTCCCTCAATTTTAATTTGGGGTTTCTAATGGTTGGATAAGAGAATACTTGAGCGCTATGAAATGTTCAAAGATAAAGTTTTATTACATGTATTAGTTCTGGGAATGTACATTCTATCACGTATATTAAAAAAACAGTCACCCAAACTTTCAAAAATAAAATGTACATTTTAAGAGAAACTTCAGTCAAGATATAATCTATTCATTTAAGTTAAACTGAATCAATGATAGTACTTTCAGATTAAAAAAACATCCAAAGCTAATAAGGAGAGAGACTATTTCAAAGGATTTTTTGCAGTGTGAAAAAACTGACTTTTGTAATAGGGAAAGGAGACTTATTTCAGTGAGGGAGTTCTCTGACTATAAAAACATCAAGAGATCTAGAGTCTCAAGTGTTAGGCAAAAAAAAGGGGGGGTTTATTTTACAGAGCCAGGTAAATAAGACTAAAAATCTGTCTGCGGAAGCGGAAAGAAAGGGCAATGTGAAGAGATGGTGGGTCAGAGAATGTTTTACCCTAAAGCTAGCCTATTTTCAAGAAGGGGCTGTTGAAGAGGGGTTGTATGATGGCTCAGGATGAGGGTGGGCCAGAAGTTCAGGAATTTCGAAGACAGAGAGTATCTTAATCAAAGTTTAGTTAGTAAGCATGTGTGCCAACCGATCAATGGGAACAAGCAGTTCAGTGTATCATTTATGAAAGAAAGAGTGGGATTGTAGAGGGTCTTTGTCTGAACCTGCCATAGGTAAACATAGGACACATACATCCATTTTAATAAATCCTATAGTAAAAAGTGCTCGTTAGAAATAAGCTATTTTCCAGCATATAAGGGTTGGAAGATTTCTTAATCTTTGCTGAATTCAAAATTTTCAGAGCTATGCTATACTTAGTACACATTTAAAAAGTTTCATTGAAAGAATATAATCACAATATATAGGGAAACTCTAAAAATATATTTTATTATTTAATTCTTATGTCGTACTGACTCTGAATAGGAAAATCAGATTCAACAGTTTTTTTTTTAAATATAACAATGACAGTGATGTGAAATGCCTTAGTGCCTCCAAGTAGAAGCTGGTGTATAGGTACAAGTATCTTCAGTATAAAATGAGCTCTATATTCAGAAGAAAATTAAATACAATTAGAATCCAATATTTTGTTTGTTGACTAAAATATTTGTATTAAAAATAATTACCAAAAAAACCCCAACATTACACAACCTGAAAATAATGTGTGTCTCTAATTTAAAGGAGTAAAAAGAAAGTAATCTGGAAGGACAGATTTGTACATATATTTTTTAAAAGAAGTTATATATATTTTTATTATATAGTCAAATAGTTATGCTGTATACTATCCATCTACATAAGATCTATTTATACCTGTTTCTCAAAGAAGATTATTAAATAATTTTATCCAGATATTCTTTGCTGTTATAAAACTGAATTAAGATAAAAAGGTACAGTGGTGACAAGAAGCTTATCTGTATTCATATTTTATAGTTCTCATGCCTACCATATGTTTTCATGTTTCCTAAGCAAAGGAATTGTACAAAAGCAATTGTAGCTCCAGTTTTCTTAATAAATTGACATTTTACTTCTGCATTTATAAAGTAATTTCTAGTTCTGCCCATTCTATCAAATGTGGCCAATATGTTACTGACCCATTCAGCAGTGTCATATTCACAATTCTTCCTTGAGAAACATGATCCTGTTATTTTTCTGGGTCTCTCGCCTCAAGATCCTGAAAATATCTTTAAATATAGAGGGTAAACAAAGTTGATCTACTGTGTGAGTATATTCATTCTACTTACTATCTCCTGGAGTATATGAATCTATGTCATAAACATTTATAGCAAAATAAAATGTATTTGTTCAGAAAAACCTAATGCCCATAAAGGGGAATATCTAAGGGAGATAAATATTTAGCATCTAATTACATTTATTAAGCTCCAATATTGCTTTATTGTGTTTTTAACTATAACAGAAGAGATTGTTCAATTATCAATTTTTTATGCGAACCATTCCTAAATTAACCATATGTGACTTGAATAATCAGTTCTATTAAAACATGGGAATATTGAGGGTGGGAGTGATTTATTAACTTTAGTGACATTGCACACTCTGGAGTCATAGTAGGAACTCGTATCTGGAGCTCTTTCATACATGAAACACATGTTGTACCACTTCTCTTTCTACACATTGTAGCTTCAAATAGACATCTAGTTTTATCAGCTAATAAATTTAGTATTATCCACAGTAATATACAGGAATACATCATTTTATTTCACTTTGCTTTCTTTTGCTTTGCAGATATTACGTTTTGCAATATTATAATATTATAAACATTCCAACTATACCTTTGCAGTTATTTTTAAATGAATTATCATAGACTGTAGTCACTTTGTGGTACTATCAAATACCAGATCTTATTCATTCTATCTAACTATATTTTTGTTCCCCTTAACCATACCCTCTTCCACCCACTCCTTGCTACCCTTCCCAGCATCTAGTAACCATCCTTCTGCTCTCTGTCTCCATGAATTCAATTGTTTTAATTTTTAGCTCCTGCAAATGAATGAGAACACTCAAAGTTTGTCTTTCTGTACTTGGTTTATTTCACTTACATAATATCCTTCAGTTCCCTCCATATTGTTGCAAATGACAGGATCTCATCATGGCTGGATAGTGCTCCATTTTGAATATGCACTACATTTTCTTAATCAATTCTTCTGTTGATGACACTTAGGTTGCTTTGAAATCTTGACTATTGTTAATAGGACTGTAATAAACATGGAAGTGCAGATGTATCTTTGGTGTACTGATTTCCTTTCTTTTGGGTATACACCTAACAGGGACATTATTACATCATATGGTGGTTCTATTTTTAGTTTTTAGAAAAACCTCCACACTGTTCTCCATAGTGGCTGTACTAATTTATATTTCTACCAACAGTGTACAATGATTCCCTCTTTTCCACATCCTCACCATCATTAGTTATTGCCTGACTTTTGGATAAAAGCCATTTTAACGGGGCTGAGATGATATCTCATGGTAGTTTTGATTTGCATTTCTCTGACAATCAGTGATACTGAGCACATTTTCATATGCCTGTTTGCCATTTGTTTTTCTTCTTTTGAGAAATGTCTATTCAGATGTTTTGTCTAGATTTTAATTGATTTATTACACTATTTCCTATTGAGATATTTGAGCTCTTACACATTCTGGTTATAAATCCCTTGTCAGAGGGACAGTTTGCAAATGCTTTTTCGCATTCTTTAGGTTGGCTTTTCACTTTGTTCATTGTTTCCTTTTTTGTGAAGAAGGTTTTTAAATTGAGGTGATGACATTTGTCTGTTTTTGTTTTGGTTCCCTGTGGTTGTGGAGTATTAACTCAAGAACTATTTGCCCAGACCCATGTCCTGGAGAGTTTTCACAGTGTTTTCTTGCAGCAGTTTGATAGTTTGAGGTCTTAGATTTAAGTCTTTTTCTCATTTTGACTTGATTTGTGTATATGGCAAAAGATAGGGGTCTAGACCAGGCGTGGTGGCTCACGCCTGTAATCTCTGCACTTTGGGAGTCCAAGGTGGGCAGATCAACTGAGGTGGGAAGTTCCAGACCAGCCTGACCAAAATGGGGAAACCCCGTCTCTATTAAATAAACAAAATTAGCTGGCATGGCGGCGCATGCCTGTAATCCCAGCTACTCTGGAGGTTGAGGCAGAAGAATCCCTTGCACCCAGGAGGCGAAGGTTACCGTGAGACGAGATTGTTTCATTGAACTCCAGCCTGGGCAATGAGAGCAAAACTCCGTCTCAAATTAAAACAACAACAACAACAACAACAACAACAACAACGCCGGGCTCGGTGGCTCACGCCTGTAATCCCAGCACTTTGGGAGACCGAGGCAGACGGATCATGAGGTCAAGAGATCGAGACCATCCTGGCTAACATGGTGAAATCCCGTCTCTATTAAAAATACAAAAAATTAGCCGGGCGTGGTGGCGGACGCCTGTAGCCCCAGCAACTCGGGAGGCTGAGGCAGGAGAATGGAGTGAACCCGGGAGGCGGAGCTTGCAGTGAGCCAAGATCTTGCCACTGCACTCTAGCCTGGGTGACAGAGCGAGAGACTTCATCTCAAAAAAAAAAAAAAGATAGGTGGCTAGTTTTAATTCTTCTGCATATGAATATACATTTTCCCAGCACCATTTATTGAAGAGCTTATTCTTTCCCTAATGTGTGTTCTTGGCACCTTCGTCAAAAATGAGTTCACTGTACATTTGTGGATTTGTTTCTGGGTTTTCTATTATGTTCCATTAGTTTAAGTGTCTGCTTTTATGCCAGTACTATGCTATTTTGGTCACTATTAATATAACTTCACAGTATAATTTGAAATCAGGTAATGTGATTTCTCCAGTTTTCTTCTTTTTGCTCAGGATGTCTTTGGCTCTTCTGGGTCTTAAATTCCTATAAATTTCAGGATTCCATTTCTCTGAAGAATGTCATTGTTATGTTGGAAGACATTGCATTGAATCTGTGGATTTCCTTGGGGAGTATGGACATTTTTAACAATTTTAACTCTTCCCATCCATGAACATAAAATATATTTTCCTGTTTTTTGTGTCCTCTTCAACTTTGTGCATCGATGTTTTATAGTTTGCATTGTAGAGCTCTTTCTCTTCTTTAAATAAATTTTCAGGTATTTTGTTTATAGCAATTGTAAAGGCAATTGCTTTCTTGATTTCTCCTTCATATTGTTCCTGCTGACATATAGAAATATTACTGATTTTTGCATGTTGATGTTATATTTTGTATCCTGCAACTTTATTGAATTTTTAATCAGTTTTAGTATTTTTTTGGTGAAGGTATTAGGTTTTTGCAAATATAAGATTGTAATATCTGCACAAAAGAATAATTTGACTTCTTTCTTTCCAATGCAGATGCTTTTTATTTCTTTCTCTAGTCTGATTGCACTAGCTAGGACTTCCAGTACTATGTTGAGTAAGAGTGGTGAAAGTGGCATTCTTGTCTTATTGCAGATGTTATGGGAAAGGCTTTCCATTTTTCCCATTATGTATGATACTAGCTATGGGTCTATAGTATACGGCTTTTATTATGTTGACGTATGTTCATTCTATATCCAATTTTCGAGGGTTTTTATCTTGATGGAATGTTAAATTTTATCCAAGGCTCTTCCAGCATCAATTGAAATGATCATATAATTTTTTTTGTCTTTCACCCTATTGATACCATGTATCACATTGATTTTTACATTTCTAGTATAAATCCCACATGGTAATAATGACTGATCTTTGTAATATGTTGTTGAATTTCATTTCCTAGTATTTTGTTGAGGTTTTTTTCACCAATGTTCACCAGAGATATTGGCCTATAGTTCTCTTTTCTTGTTGTGTCTTTGTCTGATTTTGTTGTCAAGGTATCACTGGCCTCAAAAAATGAGTTTAGAAGTATTCCCTTCTCTATTTTCTGGAATAGTTTTAGTAGAATTGGCATTCTTTAAATGTTTGGTAAAATTAAGCACTGAAGCCATCAGGTTTGGGGCTTTTCTTTGCTCAGAGATGTTTTATTCTGGCTTTGATCTTGTTATTTTTGATTGATCTATTCAGAGTTTGTATTTCTTCATGGTTCAGTCTTGGTAGGCTGTATGTGTCAGGAATTTATCCATGTCTGCTAGGTTTTGCAATTTATTGGCATATAGTTGCTCATAATAGAGTCTAATAATCCTTTGAATTTCTGCAATATCCACTGTAATGCCTATTTTTTTCATTTCTAATTGTATTTACTTGAGCCTTCTCTCTTTTTTCTTAGTTCGGCTAGAGATTTCTCAATTTTCTCTATCTTTTCAAAAAGAAAAAACAGCTTTTGATTTCATTGATTTTTTATATATTCTTTTCAATTTCAATTTTATTTCAGCTCTGATTATTATTTATTTCATTCTAATAATTTTAAGTTTGGTTTACTCTTTTTTAATTCTTTAAGATGCACCATTAGGTTGTTTATTTGAAGTTTTTCTGCTGTTCAATGTAGGTGCTCATTACTATAAACTTTCCTCTTAGTACTGCTTTTGCTGTATCCCATTGGTTTTGGGATGTTGTGCTTCTCTTTTGATTTGTTTCAAGGAATTTTAAAATTTTCTTCTCAATTTCTTCATTGACTCACTGATCATTCAAGAGCATATTGTTTAATTTTCAAGAAATAAGTTTTGTAAGGGAATAGCTGCCATAGATTATGATTCCTCTGATGGATCTGGGCAAATTGAAAACCTTTTGGAAAAGATCCACCACTCCAGATGCCATTGAAAATATTTGTGATTCATGAGGTGCTCAAAATATCAACAATAACAGGAGTTTGGAAGAAGTTAATTCCAGCCTTTATGGATGACTTGGAAGGATTTGAGACTTCAGTGGAGGAGTAACTGCAGATGTGGTGACAATAGCAAGAGAACTATAATTAGAAGTGAAGCCTGAGGATATGACTGAATTGGTTTGATCTCATTATAAAATTGAAATTGAAAAGAATATATAAATTTGATGGTTCAATCTCATAATAAATTAGGAGTTGCTTCTTATAGATGAGCAAATAACGTGGTTTCTTTAGATAAAACTATCCCTGGTGAAGATGCTTTGAACATTGTTAAAACGACAAGAAAGCATTTATAATACGATGTAAGGTGACTTGATAATCCAGTGACAGGATTTGAGAGGATTGGCTGTAATTCTGAAAGAAGTTTTAATGTGGGTAAAATGCTATCAAACAGCATCACGAGACCGATAAATTGTTTGTGAAAAGAAGAATCAACTGATGATGTGAACTTCACCATTGTTTTATTTTAGCAAATTTATACAGCCACCCCAGCCTTCCACGACCTCTACCCTGATAATTCAGTGGCCATCAAGATCCAGACAAGACCCTCCACCAACAAAAAAGACTAAGACTTACTAAAGACCCAGATAATCATTAGCATTTTATTGCAATAAAGAAGTACTTTAAATTAAGGCATGTACATATTTTATCCATAACGCTTTTGCACACTTAATAGACACAGTATAATATGAACATAACTTTTCACTGGGAAACCAAAAATTACTCTGTGATTCTCATTATTGCAATATTTGCTTTATTGTGGTCTGGAACCAAACCTGTAATATCTGTAAGACATGTGTATATTATATTGAGCATTTACTATGGGCAGCATTGCTCTCAGTGCAACACAAGTTATCTCATTCAACCCTATAGCCATTCTAGGTTTTTGGTACTGTTATTCCCCATCACTCTGGAGATCATAAATGATAATAAATGAGGCACCTAGGTTAAGTTTAAACAGTCATTGAGTACTGTAGGTGACTAAATGAAATTTCAACCAAATAAGTTTGACTTTAGGTCCTATACTCAATTATTATTTAATAAAATTGTGATACATATAATGATCAGTAATGATTAGGGTAAATTGTACAAAGAAAAAATATATGTTGCAGCCAGTAAATAATCTGAGAAATAAACAAACAAAAAGCATGCAGAACCATGATGGAGGAAACCACTTTGGTCTAGGTTGAACTGAGAATGTGTTCCCCTATTACATCCAAACTTTAATAATTATTCTGCCATTAACATTCATGTACACATTTTTGGTGCACATTTGTATATATTTCTAATATATAACTAGGAGTGGAATTGCTAAAGCATGATTATCTGTAGCTTTGGCCTTTGTATATTTATGGAACGATGTTATAACATTATAAATCATTTGGCAGACTGAGTTTGCTAAGGTTTTCTGACTCACACATTTTCAATTAGCTATTTACCATTTCACTATAGTAACTTGACTGCATTAGAATGCCGATAGCCATCAACATTCAAATAGCAACTGAAACATTCTCTGCAAATTACTATATTTGTTGAGATCCTGTTGACAGTAGAAAATTTCCTTTTTAATAACGTAAACAAATATAACAATCTGATTTCATGGGTAGGAATTATAATTGAATTTGTGTAGATTTGGTCATTGTGAAATTTAGGTTTACCGCAAGATATCACTGTGTTAACACATTTTTATAAGCATGTTCTTTATCCTCAGCACTATGCAAGAAGCAGAAGACACAGGAGTAAAAAATAAAAAAAAAAATAAATAAATCTATCACTCTTCTCCAAAAACTTCAAGATCAGCGTAGATAAGCATTTGTAATTAGGTATACTATTTGTATCAATGTAGATAATTATGTTAACCATTAAAAGAATATACAGAATTTTGGATACAATGGAACATAGTAGGGGGTGGGGTAGGGTAATTAACCTGGGATGATAATTTACAGGAAAAATTTTCTCTCACCTTTTCCATTAAATATTATCTTTTTGATTTTATAAAAGAGCTTGAAAGAAATGTTTTTAGATATTATCCAATATAACCCCTTATGTTCAGAGAAATAAAGGAAACTGTAATAAAAACCTCCCATGTGAAACATGTCTTGTGTGTGTGTTCTTATTTGGGTGGTGAAATTTAGAATAAATTTGCAACCTGAAAGTTCTTCATTATTTCAACTCTGTGTTAGGTTAATTTCAGAGGCCTATTGAGTTATATTAGAACATCTGCCCCTGGACTAGATGGTCGCAGATTTCTATTAAATCTGAGATTTAAATGTTCTATTAAACGTCTGTTTTGTTTTTTTTTTTCAGGTACTTTCTCTTCTCTCTTGCTGTTGGCTCCTTCATTTCATTTTCTTTTCTTGTATTTGGCACTTGTCTGTAGAATGCCATACTACACTTCTAATTTTCTAATTCCAAATTTATGAGAGACTAAAAACTACATCAAAATTTCATTTACTTGTTCTTTCTTTATAAAAAAACAAGTACTGAGCAACTTTCTTCTGTTAGGTACTATGTTAAATGCTGTTGGGTCAGAAATCAAAATAACATCACCCATGAAGAAATTACATGGAATTCAAACCACAATTATCGACACTAATAAAATAAATAAAATTAAATACAGATGCGGAATTTTTGACAGATGGATAGGCTGGCATTAGTGAATATATTAATGATTTTAATCAATATGTTGTTGTTAATAATATATGTACAGAAAGTGTCACAAATCATATTTATATAGATGAATGCATTTTCACACAGTAAATATAGCCAAGTAACCAAAACCAGATGCATACATACACACATACTTATATTATATATTATATTATATTATATTATATTATATTATATTATATTATATTATATTAATTGGAGCTTCAGAAGCCCCTCTTAAGCCTGCTTTCAATCACTGTCTCATCCTTACAACACCTTAAATTAATATTATCTCTTTTGAACTTTTTATTAATTGGAATTATAAAACTGGAATTGTTTGTTTTACTTCTGTTACATGTAATTATAGTCTTTTCTATTGCTTTGAACATCCATGTGCCTTTTTGGTGCACTTATGTATACATTTCTGTTGAGGCATTGGTATATATATTTTTATCTTTAGTATATTTATAGAATGATGTTACAACATTGCAAATCATTTGGCAAACTGAAGTTGACCAAGGTTTTCTAATACACTATTCTCTATGTGAAGAAAAAAAATTATGTCCATACACTGCAGGGTCTTCCAGTTCTCATAGTTAAGGCTCCCCTACAGGCTAAAGAAAATGACTTAAAAGCTTGTATAAGAAGCATTTATGTAAACACTTTATAACATATTTAATTATTTGCCTGCCTGGCCTTCTATGGATTGTCTAAATATGTACTTGATCATTTTGTTGAAGATGTATTCGATCATAAGTTTATGATCTATCAAAAATTCCCCATCTGTATTTAATTTTATTTATTTTATTAGTGTCGATAATTGTGGTTTGAATTCCGTGAAATTTATTCTTGGGTGATGTTATTTTGATTTCTGACCCAATAGCATTCAGCATAGTACCTAACAGAAGAAAGTTGCTCAGTACTTGTTTTTTATAAAGAAAGAACAAGTAAATGAAATTTTGATGTGGTTTTAGTCTCTCATAAAGTTGGAATTAGAAAACTAGAAATGTAGTATGGCATTCTACATTTTTACCATAGAGAGTGTCTGGAGGCAAATTTTATCATAGAGAAAATGATATCACATACACAATAGCACTTTTGTTTTGTTATAAACTAGGCAAACATTAAATCATATAGTATTCTGAGAATTAGAGAAAAGACTAGAGCCCGTCCCCTTTCCCTCCTCCTTTCCCTCTCCTCACACTGGAGTGTAAAACAATTCACTGTCTCACATTATGCATACAGAAACTGCACTGTAGTTCAGCAGAAGGATAGAGAAAAATAACAGCTATAGCTGAAGCTAGAAAGAAACTGTAAGAAGACAACAATGCAATTACTCAATTTGGAGTCTGACAAGAGGAATGGAAGTAATTCCTCTTTTTTCATTTAAGTTTTAGGCAGGTTTAATGAACAAATGCTCTTTGCTGTTGTTTCCTTCATTTCATTCTTGTGAAAACAAAACAAGAACACAACCAATACTTCCCTTCATTTAATTCTCCAAAGCAGTAGTCCTTTGATTTAAAATCGAGAGTGCCTGTATGTACAAAGGACCAGAATTGTTCTGGATTAGTTTTGAAAAGCAGTCTAAAAAGACAAAAGAAAACAAAATCTACTTTCAATTTAAAATGATTCACACAATTTTTCTACATTAAAGAGCCTAACAAGTAGTTAAATTGAATTAAGAGCCACAGATACTCCTTTACATACCTCATTCATGGGTTAGGATATTATCTAATAGTCTACGGTTTCTTTTTACTAGTAGAGTTTATGAGCTAGAAACCCATAAGGAATATGGAGAAATCTCAAAAATATATTTCTTAAGTTGACTCTAAACCATAACAGACTGCCTTACACACACACACACACACACACACACAGACACTTTCAACTCATCAAGCCAAAATGTATGCGGAAATGTATTTTGTAATTTTTGTTTTGTAAAAATGATTTAATTCGGTAGCAAGATGGTTTTAAGATCATTATTACCTATGATTTCATTATCTTTAAAATGCATTTTTAAAAATAAATTTGAATGACATTAGTGCAACAATGTCTAACGACTTGATAAACAAGTCACTAGGAGAATAATAACATTGTTTTGTAGGCAGAAATATCAGTGTTTATAACTTGTGAGAAGACATGACATCCATTCACTATTTCACTTACTGGCATGGACTGTGACTAATTCAGTCAAAAAAATGCTTCGCTTTTTCCTTTTGTGTCCTTATCCTTTTGGTATAAATTCTTCCCAAACTCTTCTTTAAATATTGTCATGAGGTGTCATGTCCAGAAATACTAGGTATTTCATCTGTAATGTGTCTTCTTCAACACGAAATTACTACTTTAAGCCTGATTGCTTCATGCTAGGGAATCCATACTGGAATATGCTCAGTTTCTCTTTTTGGTCAAACCCCAACTGTATACTTATCTCCTATCCCTGGTGGTCAAAAGAACTTGAGCAGCCCACATTTAGGTCAACATTGTCCCCTTGTTTGAGCTGTCTCTCCATAAAGCCACACCAATCTGTCTGTTTGTTTGCTTAAGCCTATTATTAACTTAACTCTTTTCATAGTCACTAACTAACCTGGACAAAGAGCATTTCTCTTTGCTCATAAAATAGAACTTCCTTGCACAGCTACTTCAGATTATTTTTGCCCACTCTACAAATTGAAGGTGAAAGGAATAATTATGTTTGTTAGAACTATGTATCTTTGACAAAGTGGAAAAAATATCTAGCAGGTTTTTTTTTTAGTCTAGTGGAGTTACATGGTAGAGATCCATTGCCTTTTCTTGGTAAAACATTTTTACAGCTTTCAAAAATGGAACTACTCTCTCAATTCCTCAAGCCAGAAATGTAGGTGTCTTTTGCCATTTTCTCCCCTTCAATTCTCAACTCCAATCAACAAGTACTATATCAACTTCCTAAATATTTCTCACAACTGTCTAATTAACCTAATTTCCCCCATCAATTTTAATCTAAATTTATATCATATCTTATTCGAATTATGACCTCATAGACCTTCTCACATCCTTTCTCATCACATATTGCATAATCCTTCTCATTACAGAATGTTCTAAAAGTGACCTTGCACTGATTTCTCAGTCTACATACCCCTACCATGGCTGATCTCAAGCTAGCAATGTGACAGTGGACTTGGGAAAATACGTGGACCACCTATAAGCCAGTTCTAGACCAAGCCAATACCAACCACCACAGAAAGTCTAATTCAGATTAACTCAGATACTGACTTAAAGAATTTCCATGGCTTAGTCAATGCTCTCTTCTACTAGAATAAAAAATTCTTCCATTTACAATTCTAGAAATGTCTAGTAATTTCAGTTCAGAAATCAAAATGTATTTTCCTGAAGGCTTTTTTTTTTCTTTTAAGATTAGCTCATTGTTGTGATCAAGACTAAGTGACACAATATGTCCATGCTGCAAGATGTTTGAATGGGCCTTTTAGTCATCATTAATCTTTTAGCCGTGTTATGTCTCTTATTGTATCCTACAGTCAGACATCTTTTCTATGCTCTTATAGTGTCTTGTAATTTATTATAATAACAATTAAGACAAAATATTTTTGTTCATTATATATATTTACCTATACTTTATTGCTCTATGATTGCAGCAGTCATCCTTTTATGTTCATAGCTGTACTTCTTTGCCAAATACTGTGGCTATTACTTGGTGAGTATTAAGTAGTATCTTTCCATAATTAAATTATTATGTATAAATATATATTTATATATTTGAATCCAAATTAAACTCTTTTATTAAACTAAATCCTTCCTAGACTTGTGGTCTCTAACACCACAAAAATGTAGTTCCCAGATAAATAACCTAGGCAACTGCCGAGTCAACTGGGCTAGTCAACTAAATACCTAGACCACCTAAACACCCTGGTCAACTGGAAATGCATATATATCCAAAAGTAGATTAGAAAAAAATGAGAATAATTAATAATTAACTGAACAATACTAGAGTTTGATTTAGAGACAACAGTGTGGAGAAGGAAAAGATTTTCACTACCTTGTTCTTGCTAAATATCTCTTACTTTGGAACTGTGAGAACCTTGGACAATCTCTCTGATTTATAGTCCCAATCACAGTCTTAGGCTAGATTTATTGTTACAATTAAGATAATATGCATAAATATGATACATGAGCTATAAAATGCATCTCATTGCCAACATTCTCATCTCAGTTTTAAGCACAGGGCACAGAAACCTAAAGTGAAAACTCCACACTATATATCATATCAAAACATAACAGAGGCAAGTATTACAAAATTAAATTAATATTTTATACTATTGTATAATATAGAAATAGCTACATATGTGTTATATACTATCAGGATTTTCACTTGTGAATGATATATTTTCCTCATCAGTATAGTAATGTTTAACCAATCAATAGATGTTCATTTTGAGGAAGCTATTATTGTAACATATATTGTTAAGGTTAGTATAGTTACAAAACCACAAACCGCTTACGGCCACGAGTCCTTCTTCTCCCAGTAGCACTATAGTTTAAATTTATCTTTCTTTGACCTAAATTCAATAAAAGGGGGAAAAAGAATCCCTGTGTCTTTAACATCCTGTTAAACCACCACAGTTCAGTAATTTATTTGGCTTTAGCCTTTGCCAGCTATCTGTCTGTAGTTGCAACTTTACAGATTTTATGTATTCAGTTTGAAAAAAAAAAAAAAGGCCTTTTCCCCACGAAAGCAGCTAGCTGTTAACAGAAAGAAGAGAAAAACAAGATTTATCTTATCCAGCTCCATCCAAAACAAGGTGCTATGCTTTCTGTGACTTCGATTTGACAAGTAAAGCCCTGGGCAGGCATGCAGTATCACCGCTTGCCACTATAAGGCAACAGACTGGAAAAGACATGAGATAGTGTAGAAATAAGCAAGTGTAGCAGGTAACTAATTAAGATTAGGAGTGCACACTGAAAGATTTTCTAAATCCAAGACACCCAATCCTTCCATATCTACTGTAATACAAAACATAGACAACTGGCATGCAACAAGCTCATCTTGGAAAATGTATACTTTTTGCTTTGTAAAATTTAAAGTAAAAACGGTAGATGAAAGAAAATCTGCAAGTGAGGCAAAATCTGTGTTGACTGCTTTTGTTGTAGAAGTTTGTCTCATTCTGAAATAAATCTTGATTTATTCCAAATTAGGAGATTAAGTATTTCAATTTCCAATTTAAAAATCATTCCTTCTCTTTGTCTCTGGCAGTATATAATATGTATGTGTATAAACATATATTCACCTTAACATTTAATATGTGAATACCAAAATATTACATAGAATTATGTGTAGTCTTGCTTCGCCACTGTTCATTTTTTCTCATATTTAACTCTCATGAAAATTTCCCTTATTTTTTTGAGTGTTGTTTCTATCATTTTATTTCAGTCATTTCATTCTTTATTTTCTTCTATTTTTCCATTGCTCTACAGTTATTTGGGGCATTGTTTTCTGTATCAAGATCTTTTTACACAGACTATATTGCATGGGAAGTTGGCATGCAAGAGTAATGATATTCAAGGTGATTTTTAAAATAAAATATGACAACTGTTGAAAAAGCATGTCTTATCTATTACTCATTGTATTTTCTCTTTTTTGATGTTGTACAGAATCATTAGGATAAGCCAGATGGCAATATACTCAGAATGAAGAAAACAGTGCAATCCCTGTCTTCCAGGAGATTATAACAGGTTAGGAAAAAGTCACAAAGTGCTTCGCTGCACTGTGTTATTCATCAGTAATGTGTTATTCATCAGTATTTCCATGAACTTCCTCAGGTTACTTAGGATCCAAGATAGCATTATACTTACATCATTTGTAACAATTGAAGCTAAGAACAAACAGATGTGAGGTTGAAAATGAATCACCTGAATAGCAACAGTTAAGAATTCTTCACACTTAGCATACACAGGGACCTCCTAACAGAAAAGAGCAATCTTCAGCTGATTGATCACACTCATTTTCCTTTTTCTGAAATTATTATTCTAAAGAAATAATACTGACTGAGTTATTCTGGCCCTGTTTTTCATAATGTCTCCATTATATTTCCATGTAGTTACCTTGAGTTTATGGAATTGTCTCTGTTGCAACTCAGAAGTCATGGTTCAGCTATTGAATCAGGAAGTTCTGGGTATTTTAGAGTTATTTGAAACTTTTTAAGTCTTATAGTTCATTTGGATGGAGCTGGAGGCTATTATCCTTAGCAAACTAATGCGAGAACAAAACCCCTCACTTATAAGTGGGAGATAAATGATGAGAACACCTGGACACAAAGAGAAGAACAACAGACACAGGGGCCTACCTTAGGGTGGAGGGTGGGAGGAAGGCAAGGAGCAAATAAAATTAACTATTGGGTACTAGGCTTAGCAGCTGGGTGACAAAGTAATCTGTACAAGAATCCCCAGTGACATGAGTTTACCTATATAACAAACCTGCACATGTACCCCTGAACCTAAAATGAAATTTTAAAAACAAACAAACAAAAATCATGACAATGTCAACTTGTGTCCATTTTTAATGGAATTCCATTAAGCTGTGTATATCTTGCCAAGTGGCAACCTCTGAACTAGCTGGTGTGCATTTGTCAAAGTCTTTTCTTAATTTCAGTTCCATTATTTTGCCAGTTCAGTTTTGTAAACCAACTGGATCACAATGAAAACTGCTTAGGAAAGGTAAAAGCTGGCAGCAGATATTTCTTGTAATTTCCAAATATTACATTTAGCAAAAGAAATAAAACTAGTAGAAAATGTAAGCTAACAATTAATATTTTACAGTGCTTATAATCTTGTTACTTTCCTCCTTCATTACTATTTCTTGGTTTATCTTGACTTTTTTCAGGATTGTATATATTTTAACTCCCCTTGTCTGGTTGAAAAAAAAAAAACTTAGCCTCCATCTTCATAGTTTCTGAGCAGTGCATTTTGTATATAATTGAAATACTTTTCCTTTAACTTTCATATATAAAAACTGCAGCACAATGAGGAAACAGCCTGCTGGTCTCTGCACATAAATCCTATGACCCCAAGGAGGTTATAGCTCTCTTTTGTTACTATTCCTCTAATGACATAAGCACGAAATATCCACCTGATCACATTCCTACTAATACACATAAAACCTCCAGGCCATCAAAGTTCATGATGCTGGATATAAAGTTACCCATTTATTTTATTTTATTTTTAGCTGACATATTAATTATACACATTTATGATGTACATAGTGGTGTCTTGATATGTATAATGTATAGTGATCCGACCAGCATAATTACCATCTCCATTATCTCAAACATTTACCATTTCTTTGTGTTGGGAACATTCAATATCCTCCTTCCAGCTATTTGAAACTATACAATGTATTATTGTTTACTATAATCATATAAGAAACCCATTTAAAAAATGAGTCATTGTATGTGATTGAGTGTTACTCATTTCAACAATTAATACTCAGATGTATATTTGGATTACAACATAGTAAATATGAGAGTGTGATTGTTCAGAGACTTTGCTCTCCTTCAAGAGAATGCTTGTGATGCAAAAACAAATAATTAAGAAATTGAATTCTTCATCACATCAGCAAGCTCTGAATAAGTATAGTAGATGACAGTATACACCACTTCAATATGTAATGTTTAACATGAGTTTTCTCCTCATGGAAGAATGTGCCTCTTCCAGCACATTCATAAGATTTAATTCCAACATGTGCCACCATATCATGTAAAACCACACATAAACCAAGATCATGTATTTTTATCCATTGTAATTAGTTAAGAAAATAAAAGATACAGTCAAATAAATGTCATTGTATGAAAAACTGAGAAATCTGAACATCGACCTTACTTGTGATCTGAGATTTCTACAGTGATTTGCTTACATATCATTTGTGTTTAATGATGCTAAATTTCTCCTACTACTTCAGGAAATTACAGAAATACATTTCCACTTCTAGGAGCATACTGTTCCACCAAAATTAATAAACAAATGAACTGGACTATTCACTCTAATCTTCTGTTAATATCTGTTGTAATTTCATGCTGCTTTAGACTAGTCTATTATGCACATTTTAATAACAATCATTTCTGAAGTAAGAGAGATTGAGTCATTGGGAAACTTGGATTTGCTAAAAAGATGTCAATGACTTGGATTTCTTTAAAAGTGAGCAATTTTTCTAGGAACACAGTAAATGGGTCAAATAAATACAATGCCTCCAGAATTTAAAAGAGTACCACAACACACTATATCTCTTTCTTAGTGATGTATAGTATCATAACTTACTCCCAGTCAGTGGACACCCAGAATATCAGGCCTTTCTGTCTGCAGTAATTATTTCCCAGTCCCCTGCCAAACATGTGTTCTTTCAGTGGGTCTAAAGGAGTGCCTACAAACTATTGATGGTAAAGGATTTTTACGGAAGCTTTGGGGTGTCGATTTTCTTCCTGGAAACCTCAGTGGCCAGTGGCACCTTTCTCAGGTTCTTGTCCTGCATCCAGAAGAATGAGGTATGCAGACATGTGAAGGGTGAAGAGGATGAAGATGAGCTTTATAGAATGTTACAACAGCTCAGAGGAGACCTGCAGTGGGTAGCTACTCTCTGCAGCAGGCCATCCATGGGCTTTTCAGTTCTTACCAGAGGAGGCTCTGGAGAGGGTGGCACCTCTCTGCTGGCATGTTGTTTCTGCAGCTCTCAGCAGAGAAGGTAGCTAGCTCCTCTCTGCTGAGAGCTGGTCATCCCAACATCTCCAGCTCTCAGCAGAGTATTCCTCTCTGCAGCTGGTGTCCAATTGACTCTCTGCCATCTTCATCCTCTGGCCATTCTCTGCCCTACTGTGGCTGAGTCCAGGGCTTTTATGGACCTCAGAGGGGAGGAAGTGCCAATTGGTCCATGGGCAGGCGGAAGAGGCACCAGAAGTCCCCACTCTGGTCCCCTGCCTGAGAGCATGGCCCCCAGCCTTCAGGCCCTCCCTGGCTTGAGGTGGGGCTTTACTGGAGACCCAACCCCTTCTGCCCAGGAATCCATCTAACTCCCACTGCCATTCATGGTTCCCGGGGCTCAGCCCCAACCCCCAATCTGAGATTGGGGCAGGCCAGGAGGGAAGAGAGGCCAGGCAGCAGGAGGAGACACCTCCAAACCTGCAAGGTAGGGGAGGAGGGCTTCCCAGGCCCCAAGGGTGCAGGCTACAGAGACACCGTGTCCTATACCTGGGAGGGCAGCAGCAGCTGTACCTGGGAGGGCAGATCCTGCCTGTTCCCAGTCACCTGCCAAGAGCACAGGGAGGCTCGGATCCACAAGCCGTAGGCCAACCCAGGAGGGTGGGGCTCCTGCCTGCTCCCTAGAGCAAAGGGTTTCAGTCTGCAGCCACAGATTGGGCAACTGGGCAGCTACATCAGCACCCAGGGAGTTCCCACCCCAACTCAGTAGGGGCGGGGCTCCCACCTGCTCCATGGAGTGGGTATCCCCAGCCGTGACTACCTGCTGCAGCTGGCATGATGGCAACAGCCACTGCCATCATTATCAGATCATTATTGTTAATATTTTGTCTAACATGTTGTGGAATAATATTTTACACACGATAAATATGAAAAAAGAGAGTAACAAAGAATGCCAAACACATACGAAATACAAACACTGAGTTCTCTCTGCATATTCAGAAACTCTGGACATTCTACAGTTGTAACTAGAGTTTTTTAGTAAAACAATTCTTCATGTTAGATGATTATAGGCACACTCTGAACAGAATCATCATAATGCTTGGTATCATCAGTCATTTTTATTTTATCCATTCTAGTGGGTGTGTGTGTAATGGTCTCATATAGTGATTTGAATTTTTCATTTATATCTTGCCCTCTTTTAGGCATAGTACATGCTGTGGCAAAATAGTAGATATACAAAAATATATTAATAAAATGAGAAAGATTTTCTAATATTAAAATGAATTACTTTTCTCTTTCATAGTGCTCTAATATAACTTGTTTTCAAAATCAGCATTAGCTGTTTCATTTCCATAAATGAGGGTTATTAAAATGAGTCAATGCATTTGTACCATGCATAATTCATGAATGAAATCTATAAATTACAAAATATAGATTATAGGCTCAACCATCATAATTTTCATAATTGCTGTATTTTAACTTCTACAAATAATCTAATAAATATATTATCTCAAATTTTATGACATTACTGCTTATCTCCACTGTGTTCTAGGAATTCTGAAAAATAGAATATACAATTGGCCCCTGAACATCATGGATGTTGGGGGCACTGAACCTCATGTGAAGCTGAAAATCATATATATTAATAACATTTGACTCTCCAGAAACATAACTACTAATAGCCTTGTTTATGTTATCTTATAACTTAATAACTTACTTATGTTATCTTACTGATAAGATAAACAATATTAACACAGTACTGATAACATAAACCATATTGATTCATGTCAGCCTTACCTATAACATGAACAATATTAACACGTATTTTGTATGCTATATGGAGTATATACTGTATTCATATGATAAAGTGATCTACAGAAAAGAAAATATCATTAAGAAAATCATAAGGAAGGGGAAATATATTTACTCTTCATTAAGTGGAGATGGATCATCATCAAGGTGCTCATCCTTGTCTTCATGTTGAGAAGGAGGAGAATGAGGAAGGGTTGGTCTTGTTGCCTCAGGGGTGGCAGAAGTGAAGGAAATTCATGTGTAAGTGGACCCACACAATTCAAACCCATGTTGTTCAACAGTAAACTGTAATTAAGATATTCTTGCTGTTTTCTATGAGCCACATATCAATAGAGAAACTAAAAACATTTTAATTACTGAAATGTAAGACACACTGTGATAATGCTGTAATGCAGGAACCAAATTCTGTATGAGATTATGGAACGATCCCGTGCCATCTGATGAAATAATCTTTCTATAGTTCAGTGCCAATAGACAGGTTACTTATATTTAAATATAGTTGGAGGGAGGAAATTGAGAAAAATCAAAGTTCTATGATCTTATTCTCATACATTTTTGGCTAGAATTTCCTGTTTATGGAATGGAGAATAGAACTGTTTGGATAGAACATAGAATAGGCAGACAAGAGTTTGGGAATAGGATTTTGATATTGAGAAAGACTTTAAGAGGTATTATATACTAGGTACTCTGTGTGTGTGTGTGTGTGTGTGTGTATGTACGTGTGTGTATACATGTATATACACCTACATATATATCTATATATGTGTGTGTGTATACATGTATACATATATAAACATATATATATACATATACGTACATACACACATACACAGAAAGAGAGATACAGAGATAGAGAGATACAGAGATAGAAAGAGAGAGACAGAGAGAGAGAAAGAGAGAGAGAGCTTGGACCAATGTAGTGAATATAGAGAGAAATAAGAAAATTATTATAAAATAGCAGCAATATAATTTAATAATTTATAACCTGTTGCTTGAAGATAATAGTTTAAATAATTAAACTGAGGAGAGGTATGCTGACAAGGACCATGAAGGAGCACATGGCCTACGGAGACACAGTGGAGTATAGATGTTTGGATATGCTCGGCTTGTGAAAGGCATGAGATGTCCAGTGGGACGTTATGCAATGATATATGGAATTCAGAAGGGAGGTGGATAAATGTGAGATTAGATGATAAAATATTAGTTGATGTTCTGAAAAAAAAGATCATTTAGAAAAAAATACAGGTAATAAGCAAACAGAGATATCCAGTGGAGTGCTTTGGTGCTGTTTATTTTAAGTGGCTGAGTAAGGACATGTGAGTCACTCAAGGAAACACAGAACAAACATAAAGGTTAGGTCAACTAAATGATTTAAACCATATAGAAGCCAAGTTATTCAAGGGAATAAAAATAAAAAAACACTTATTTCTGTTTTCTCTTTTTTACAGAAAGTTATGATTCAGTGATTAATATTACCAGTTTATAGAGGAGGCTAAGAAACAGAGATATTAAGTATCTTTCCTAGGCTAAATGAGTAACAAAACTGGGATTTTACTAAAATCAGACAATTAAAAAGAAAGAAGAGCTCTGGATAAAGCAAAAAAAAAAATGTGGCATTGGTTTATTAGTTAGGATGAATCAAATTATGTTGAATTAAAAAATTAACCACACTATCTCAACAGCTTAACACAACAAAGATTTGTTTGGGTCTCTATACATTTAGCACGTGTTGGGGTTGCAACTTGGAATGGGGGGCTCTGATCCACTTAGTCATTTTCATGTCTGATATAGCCTGTATCTCATGAAGTGGTAACATTGTTGGCAGGGAGAAAGATCAGTTGCAGATTTCTTTGCTGCTTTTTCTATGCATTGGTCCAGAAGTGACACATGTCACTTTCATACACAGTGTATTGTGTAGAACCCACTTGAAAGCTCCGATTAGCTGAAAAGGAGCTGGAAAATATGGGACAGCAAATGTTATATAGGAGGAGTTCCACTGCTTAACTAGATTGCAAAGTACCAATGAGAGAGTCAGGGAGCAATCAACATGAAATGATAAGGGAGATTTACTATGTAAAGAGGAATCAAAGGAGGAAAGATTCCGAAGACACAAAAGAGGCAAGAATATATTGATGAAATTAGGACCCAAATAAGATTTAAAAACAAAAGAAATTAATGTTTTAAATGATAATATTCAGTCTCGATAAAGTATCGAGTCTAAAATTTCAGATAAGAAAATCTTCCTTAGCTCATATTAGATACTCAATAGTTATTTTTCAAATAAGTTAGTGAATCATCTAATTAAGGTAAAAAGGGACTTAAAAACATATTTCCTATGTAGCACTGTATACAAAAAAAAAATCAGAACTTCAGGTATTTTAAAGCTTACCAAGAAAAAAATAAGTCTTAAGGGGATTGTTATTTATTCTAATGTGTGTTGATCATAATTTTTAGAAATGAGTTAAAATAGCTAATGAAATAGGGATCTCTAAGACTACATGTACAATAGCATACCTACTAAAGTTTAATGCTGTCTGGAGGACAAGGAATAGTTGTAATTCCTTAAAGCATTAATCAACCTTATTAGGCTTCCAGTAAAAATATGTTCTTTTCATACTTTAATAACTTAAAAATTATTTTTTAAAAATAACAACATCCTACCTTACCCCAGCTTTTCTTCCTAAAGGGAATTATTGCTAATAATTTTGTGTATCATTTTCTAAAAATGTATAAAATATATCAAGATACATAGATCATAGATACTTAACCAGATAATTTGTTATTTTTACTTAAGAAACTAATATATACACTTTCTTGAACCTTCTATTTGAATGTTATTTCATTTACAAAAGAAGTAAAATTATAAGCTAAAAATCATAAATAAAATATATGCTTTTCAAATATAAGTGTACTATATTAAGTCCAATTAATGTTGATTATCAGAAAGCAATCTCATTTTTCAACTGTTTTAAGTTTATCGTTTAAATAACCAATGGCTCTTGTCAGTTTTTATATGGCACACTATTTTTCATTAGGCATTTATTAACAAATTATTACGTGCTCTACTAACTTATCTCCCGATTTCATTATATGATAATGCTTGAAATATTACATCACAGAAATTAATCTATGTATGTTTCTTTATTTAAATTGTAAAACTATTTAATTTAGGTAGTAAATGATAAAATGCTTTTTTGAGGGATTTTTATAATTATTAAAATATTTGTTGTTTTTATGTAGGAAAAATATGTATTCATCAGTTTAAGTTGTTTGTGAACCTGGATTGTCCTTCACATCTCTTGGCTTAGAGGCAATATCCAATGTATTCTTTATATATTACTCTATGATATAATATCCAGTAAAATGCTATGTGGATACAAAAAGCAAAATTAGGGGATGTATGGTATATGAGTCAGTATATTAGTGGAGAATACCAGTGACTAATAATTCACTTTAAATCTAATATGTGAAGACTGTTCACCAGACAGTAAGCATCATGAGAAACTATACTTTATTCATGTTTGTAGTCACAGCGTCTAGAATAGTGTTTAAGATCTATTTGGCTCTTGAGAGTTCACTGAAAAACTGATGAGGGAATTTATCAATTAATGAGTAAATAGTGATCAAATAGTCGTATAAACTAATACTTTATGAAGAAAGAGCATTGAGTTGGCATTTGGGAATTCCTATGATTTGGCACCCTAGGACTATAAATAATTTTATTTTTCGTATCTGCATATATTTTTATACTCAATTACTTGTTCTGTCTAATATATTTATTTAAAAATATCAGCAGTATAAAAACATGTATTACATTTGAATTGAAACTATTGTTATAAGGAAAGGAAAAAATCATCATATTGAAGTGAATTTAATCTTTATTTAATGTTTAATATTTTCCACATGATATTTCAAAGGTTTATGTTATTACTTCTATTATTAAAATTTCAAATATATACAGAAAGCTCACTGAAAATACATTCTAAGTTTTTAATCATAAGCAGATTTTTATAGAAGGTAATAAGGTAATAAAATACACTGTTCTAGTGCTGGAACTGAAAACTGTTAAAACACAGAACTGTTTGCCATAAATATCCTTATCAATTGATGAAGCAGCTGCCTATATACTTCAGAAAGAATACAGACAAATGAACAAAACATAATTATGTATAATTTGTAGCCATGCCCGGCCTGGTTTTATTTCTTATACTGAAAATCGTAGTTCTTAAAAACAGGCTATTGCCTTTTTGATTTATGCTACAATAGTATGTATATATATATATATATATATTATATATATATACAGTGGTTTCAAAGTGCAATACTAATGATAATATCAATGTTAAAATAAATTTCTTCAAAGAAGTTTAACTTTTTTCATGCTTATTTGTATTCTGTGCTAGTGTTTACATTCAATATTCATGTCTTTTAAGATCATTTGTTATAATTAGCTTTGTTGCCAATTTGATATAGAACTAATTTGTTTTAGTTTATATTCAAGTTTTAGATTTTTTCTTTTTTCCCAATGTCTTTATGAAATATGTAAAATAGTTACATTCTTTCAAAGTAAAAACTGTAAGTCAAGTTACACATAGAGAATTCTTGTTTCCTTTTTCATCTCTTTAATCCTAGCCTATTTACTCTCTACCCAGTAATAAGCATTTCATTATATTTTGTTTTTCTTCTCATTGTTGCTTTCTGAAATTGAATTTTGATAAATATATGAGATATAAATATATATTTTTCCCAAGCTCACCTTGACATAGTACTAAAAATACTAGAAATGCTGGAGAAACTAGATTTCCATGTCAAAAAACTGTGATTTTGTCTTTTGAGATCTTCAGTTTCACTCCAATCTTAAGTTTTAGATTATTTGTATAAATAGCCCTTGTTGGAACAGGTTTTATCCATTTCAACTCAAAGATTTTATTATTTAAATACCACTAAGCAATTTGCATTTGTCTTTTGCATTTTCTATTGAGATTTTCATTTAATTACCACATTTTTATTTCTGGAATTTTTATGATACTGTTTTCAAATATGCTTTTTTTCTTTTTTAAACAATTGGTTCTTTTTATCTGATTAAGTCTAATACTTCACTTATCTCTTAACATTTTGGTGTATATTTCAATGACTCACTGCATTTTGGGATGAAAGCAATGCTCCTTAGATAGTGGAAGTAATGGTTCCCACACAGGAATTGGGGTGTGCATATCCAGAATTAGTGTGTCAGGCCATGCACAAAATTAGGGGGATCTTAAATAAGAAAATACATATTTGACCAAGTGCACAGATAGCTAGGAGCACTCTAAATCCCTGGCAAATGAGGTGTCCTGAAGTTTAAGCTTTGTAGTAATTCTGCCTCTGGTCACACTCCAATTCTTGTTTCAAGAAGACATTTCATAAAGTTCTTTCAATGCAAAGAAGTCCAGATACCTTCCTCAAATCCATTTCCCCATTTTAATCCTGGCCTTGAGTGTAAGAAAATATTTTTTCTCATTGGGCCATGTTTTATGACCCCATGCAGTGGGTAAAAGAATGGCCTCTCAAAAGATATCCATGTGCTAATTCTTGAATTTTTTAATGTTATTATCTATGGCAGAAAAAAAAAGATTTTTTCAGATGAGATTTACTTAAGTATCTTGAAATGGGGAGATTATTCCACATAATACAGGTAGGCCCTAAGTAAGATCACATCTGTCTTTATAAGAAGGAGACAGAAGATTTTAAATACATAGAGAATATGGTGATGTGAAGACAGAGCAGAGAAGGATTTAACAGATGTTGGCCTTGAAGACGAGTCATGCAGCAACAAACCAAAGGAGGCTGGTGGCCACCAGAAGCTGGAGGAGGCAAGGAACATAATTTCTCTAGAGCCTCTGGAAGGAACAAGGGGCTACTGACTCCTTGATTTTGGCCCAGTGATACTGAACTCAGACTTCCAGCTTCCAGAACTATCAAAGAACAATATGTGTTTTAAGCCACAAAGTTCATGTTAATTTATTACAGCATAGGAAACATGCACTTCATGTGACAGGAATTGTATTCAGCCTCAGAATTCATCAAATGAGAATCAAATACCAAGAGATTTCTCTATCCAGAGCCCATGAGTCACATGATAATATCTCCATGCTGTGATTAAAAATTTTCTACCTTCATATTATGCACAGATATACCACAGACTTCTCCTTCCAGATTAGCTGGGATTACAGGCATGTGCCACCATGCCCAGATAATTTTTGTATTAGTAGACATGGGGTTTTACCATGTTGGCCAGGCTGGTCATGAATTGCTGACCACAGGTGATCCACCCACCTAGGCCTCCCAAAGCGCTGGGATTATACGCATGAGCCACTGCACCCGAGATTATTCTTCTAGAAGTGAGAAAGCAAACTTTCCCCCAACAAGCACTTACCACTCTTTTAGAAGGGATGTCTTGAATCTTCATAGATGGTCTTGGCAATGGCTGGGAGAATGAACAGGAACAGTGAGACTCTTTCAAAGACTCCTCTCTGCATCTTCCTTCCATCAATTCCTTGCCTTATAAAAACTTTACCCGGTACCAAGATTCTGATGAGAGTCCTGTGTAATCCCAATGTCCTACAGCCTTCCCAAAGAATATCTTGACTCACCTTGAAAATTACATGAATTTATACTACCTCAAAATAGACTCATGCTGCAGATAATGTTTGAGACAAGTAATCAGAGTTTCAACAAAATATATATTAATTGAGATAAACTTGTCAACTTCATAGACTTGCATTTTATAAATTTGCTTTTAAAGTTCTTCAATACATTTCAGTTTTAAAAAGCCGGGCGCGGTGGCTCACACCTGTAATCCCAGCACCTTGGGAGGCCGAGGTGGGCGGATCACGAGGTCAGGAGATGGAGACCATCCTGGCTAACAGGGTGAAACCCCATCTCTACTGAAAATACAAAAAATTAGCTGGGCGTGGTGGCGGGCACCTGTAGTCCCAGCTTCTCTGGAGGCTGAGGCAGGAGAATGGCGTGAACCCGGGAGGTGGAGCTTGCAGTGAGCCAAGATCACACCACTGCACTCCAGCCTGGGCAACACAGCGAGACTCTGTCTCAAAAAAAAAAAAAAAGAACACTATAAAAGAAGTATCTAAGTTGCAGAAAAATATATTCATTAAATTTTAGTGCTATTAGTTTATTAAAGTTTCTGACTTTGTTTTCTATTTTATTCTAGATAAGGTTATTCATTACTCTTCATTTGTAAAAGAAACTATAACCAACTATAATTTATAACTCTTAATTTTCAGTTGCTGTGATTTTATTCACAACACAAGTGCACATACTTATTTAGGTACATTTGTCATTTCTGATATGCATTCCCATATTTAATAAAGCTAAATACATTTTAATTTGTTAAAAATTTTGTTTTATTTTATAATATATACATACATACATACATATACATATACATATACATATACGTATACATATACATATACATATACGTATACATATACGTATATATATATATTTTTTTTTTTTTCAGACAGAGACCTGGTCTGTCACCCAGACTGGAGTGCAGTGGCACAATCTCAGCTCACTGCAACCTCAGCCTCCTGGGTTCAAGTGATTCTCCTGCCTCAGCCTCCCAAGAAGCTGGGATTACAGGTGCCCGCCACCATGCTTGGCTAATTTTTTCTTTTTTTTTTTTTTAGTTGGAGTCTTGCTCTGTCACCAGGCTGGAGTACAGTGACACAATCTCTGCTCACTGCAATCTCTGCCTCCTGGGTTGAAGTAATTCTCCTACATCAGCCTCTCGAGTAACTGGGATTGCAGGTGCCCGCCACCACACCTGGCTAGTTTTTTGTATTTTGGTAGAGACAGGATTTCATCATGTTGGGCAGGATGGTCTTGATCTCCTGACCTCATGATCCATCCACCTGGGCAGCCCAAAGTCCTGGGATTACAGGCATGAGCCACCATGCCCGCTGATTTTTGTATTTTTATTTTTTTTTGGAGACGGAGTTTCACTCTTGTGCCCAGGCTGGAGTGCAATGGAACGATCTCAGCTCACTGTAACCTATGCCTCCTAGGTTCAAGAGATTCTCCTGCCTCAGCTTCCCTAATAGCTGGGATTACAGGCGTGTGCCACCACACCCAGCTAATTTTTGTATTATTAGTAGAGATGGGGTTTTACCATGTTGGCCAGGCTGGTCTTGAATTGCTGACCACAGGTGATCCACACACCGTGGCCTCCCAAAGTGCTGGGATTATAGGCGTGAGCCATCGTGCCCGGCCATTTTTGTATTTTTAGTAGAGATGGGATTTCACCATGTTGGCCAGATGGGTCTTGAGCTCTTAACCTCAGGTGATCCATGCACTTTGGCCTCCCAAAGTGCTGGGATTACAGGCTGAGCCACCGCACCCAGTCTATATATTTTTAAAGTATCCATTGTCCCAAGGACATTTGCATAGAAATGCAATTTTTTATGTTATAGATTTATCAAGCTCCAATTAAAAGGTTGACTTGTCAAGTACAGTGATAAAGAAGTGATACTAAGCTTCAAGAAAAGCTTAGGAAAAATATCCTTTTAAGCATTCAATTAAGTGCCCATCTCCTCAACAGGAGATATTTCACTTTCTGAAAAGCAATAATAAAATACTGATAATATAATGCAATAGCCATAATATTTAAGGATCCCTTCTAATTACTGATATCTGAAAGTGGTATGAGGTAAGATTAATTCTAGTCTTTTGACGCAGATGAACAATCTGAGGAAAGGCTTTAAAATATAATAACTGATGGGTCCTTGACTAGAAAACAATTACCTTTCATTACAGATGCCATAATTCATTGTCCCTGCAGTTTGACGGGAACTCTATGTAATCATTATTATGTTTAATTTTTCTCCTGGGTATAAGTTTAGTATTGAATATAAGTATATAATTAGGAACTTAAAATTTAGAAACAAGATGAGGGCTTCTGAAATGCAAGTTTAATAGAATCTTTTGAATATGCTGCCAAAAAGAAGCTGATAATTCAAAAACAAATATTATATGAGTAACAATAACTACAACAGCCTCCAACACATGTTGCACATATACTTTCTATTTATCAGATCCTGGGGAAATGTGAGAGCATAGTTAATCCAAAGTAAGAAAATACCTTCCTGCACCTTTCTTCTCTTCTAAATTCCACTGGAAATAAAGAACATAAAATAGGATGTCAGCAACGTGGTGCACTAGAAAGTCTAGGTGACATCCATCCACAAAATCAATGATTTAACAACTATCTACTAAGGAAAATAGCTTTGAGATGTACCCTGAAGTACATCTCAGAAGCTGTAGCAACCCAAGGCAACATAAAAACTGAGGACAAATGCATAGACAAGGGTAGGAAACATTTTTACTGGTATTATGCTATCTTCTGGGCCAGCACAGCTCCACATCAAAAGAAATCTCTTTGGCCACAAGTATAAGCCAATTTCACTGTACACTGGTTACCAGCTTGTCTAAGTCTGGTCAGACAGAACACCCACACATACACCAAGTTACATGAAGTGGTTTGACTACTCACAGATAGGCAGCAAGGTACAGCAGAACCTTGGGACTCATTCCTCAAGGCTCAGGAAATTTGCCCAGAGTAGATGGAGTCTCATCTTCCCAGGTCCCACTTGCTCCACAGCTGAGAGACCCCAGAAGGTAGCCACATTGAATTTTGTATCCAAGGGGAACCTAACACCCTGGGCAACATGACACCATGGGCTAATGTGTTAAAGGACATCTTATTTCTAGGGAAACAAGGGACAGAAAGTGAACCAGAACTATTCCAGCCAGATTATCTCTTTCTCAGGATGTTACATACCCAGCACATTCTACAGTCATTCTTGATAACTAAAACTGTAGAGGAGGGTGAGAGGGGAGAATTGCAGTTCACCTGAAAACCAGACCCAGATAGCTCCCTTAGCAAAGGTAGTACATTTTATATTCCCACCAGCCTCCTCATACCTGAAGAAGGAGATTCGTTTCATTGGATCTACGTAACACCTTGACTGACACAATCTCAGGGCAACATCATTGAATGATAGCCAAAATATACTTCATTAGGCCCAGAAGGCTACCACCACAAACAGGATGATCAGGCCTGCCTGTAGCAGCAATCTAGCCCAAGGTCCCAGTGATATAAGTAAGTTTGCTAAAGAGGTCAAAGAAGGACGCTTCAGCTAGCCCCACTGTCTGCAACTAGTGGGCATACTTCCAGATCTCCTCTGTTTGTATTTGTATAATCACTGACATGTTTATCCAGATACAGCAGGAGGTGTTGGCAACTGCACACACTACCCCAAATTAGCCAAAAAGAAAACCTAGAGCAGTTATGTTGTCTAAAACAACTTTCCCAAGAGAGTTAAGTAATGTCTACCGGCTGCCACAGCAGCGGCTGTTGAGGAAATAATATCTGTGTTGGTCAGGAAGAGGTTTCTTTTTAATTTTTTATGAGCACTGACTCTTATATATGGTACCAAAGATTACATAAGGAACATAAATTCAGACTCAGTTATAGCTCCTGGCAGGTCCCTACTAAGACTAGTACATAACTTTATGCTTCTGGTCCATTGGTGCCTCTATTGCCATGTTTTCCTGAAAAAAGCAGGACAGGTTATTGTCCCACCATCAACCCCTCCGTGGGTCTTAGATGTCCCCTATCTGTGTAAAAGTATCAAGATCATATCAAGTATCTTTTCTGAGCAAAATAGAATGAAACTAGAAATCAATAGCAGTAATGAACTAGAAAATTTGACAACTAACAAACACTCTTGAACAACCATTGTGTTAAAGAGGAAACTGAAAGGAATTTTTTTTCAATCTTAAGATAAATAAAAACAAAAACATAACATACCAAAGCATATGGGACACCGTAAAAGCAGAACTTCAAGAAAATTATATAGTGATAATGCATATTAAAAAAGAAGAAAGAGTTCAAATAAACAACCTGACATTACAACTGAAGGAAATATAAAGAGAACAAACTTACTCCAAAGTTAGCATAAGAAAGAAAATTGAAAATATTAGAGCAAAAAATCATTAAAATAGAGAATAGAAAAACAATACAAAAAAACCCAACAAAATTAAAAGTTGGTGTTTTGAAAGGTTAATTGTCAAACTCTTTGTTAGACTACCTACAAAAGAAAAAAATGTAAAGTGAGGGAAAAAGAGGAATAGAAGACTCAAAATCAGGAATGGAAGAGGAGATATTTCAATGCATGCCTCAAAAACAAAAGGATTATAAGGAATTATTATGGATAACTATATGTCAACAAATAGGATAACCTAGAATAAACTGATAAATTCCTAGAAACATACACTCTATCAAGGGTGAATCAAGAAGAAATAGAGGCTGGGCACTGTGGCTCACGCCTGTAATCCCAACACTTTGGGAGGCCAAGGCAGGTGGATCATGAGGTCAGGAGATCGAGTCCATCCTGGCTAACATGGTGAAACCCTGTCTCTACTAAAAATACAAAACATTAGCCAGGTGTGGTGGTGGGTGCCTGTAGTCCCAGCTACTCGAGAGGCTGAGTCAGGAGAATGGCATGAACCCAGGAGGCAGAGCTTGCAGTGAGCCGAGAACTCACCAATGCACTCCAGCCTGGGCAACAGATCAAGACTCCATCTCAAATAAATAAATAAATAAACAAACAAACAAATAAATACAGAAGAAGAAATAGAAAGCCTGAACAGACCAATAAGAAATAAGCCATTTTGATCAGTAATCCAAAATCTCTCAACAAAGAAAAGCCCAGGACCAGATAGCTTCACTGCTGAATTCTATCAAACATTCAAGAATACCAATACTGTGATGGCTGATACTGTCAACTTGATTGGATTGAAGGATGCAAATTATTGATCCTGGGTATGTCTGTGAGGATGTTGCCAAAGGAGATTAACATTTGAATCAGTGGGCTGGGAAAGGCAGACCCACCCTTAATCTGGGTGGGCACCATCTGATCAGCTGCCCACGCAGCGAGGACATAAAGCCAGCGGAAAAATGTGAAAAGGCTAGACTGGCTTAGCTTCTCAGCCTACAATTTTCTCCTGTGATGGATGCTTCCTGCTCCTGAATATCAGACTACAGGTCTTCAGCTTTGGGATTCAGACTGGCTTTCTTTCTCCTTAGCTTGCAGATGGTCTATTGTGGGACCTTGTGATTGTGTGAGTTACTACTACTTAATAAGCTCCCCTTTATAAGCTCCCCTTAATAAGCTCCCATATATATTATGTATGTATCTTATTAGTTCTGTCACTCTAGATAACACAGATTAAATAAAATACTTTTTAAACTCTCCCCAAAAAAACAGAACAAAAGGGAATACATCCAAACTCTGTGAGTCTAGCATCACCCCAATTCCAAGGCCAAAGATACCATAACAATGTAAAATGACAGGTCAATATCCCTGATGAACACACATGCATAAATATATAATAAAATACTTGCAAACCAAATTCAATAGCATACTAAAAGGCTTATACACCATGACCACCTGGAATTTATCACTGCAATGCAAGGGTGGCTCAGTATATACATATCAATCAACGTGATATACTACATTAGCAGAATGAAAGACAAAAGTTACGTGATCATCTCAAGAGATGTAGAAATGCCATTTGACAACATTCAACATTGGGTCACAGTAAAAATTCTCAAAAATAGATACACAAAAAACTTACCTCAACACAATAAATGCCATATATGAGAAACCCACAACTAACATTATAATCATGAGGAAAATAAACGCTTTTTTTTTTCAGATTCAGTAAAAGCTGAAGATGCACACTCTCACTTTTATTTAACTGGAAGGCTTACCCAAAGCAATTAGCAACAAAAAACAAAAACCAAAACAAAACAAAAAATCATAAACTGAAAACATCCAGATCAGAAAGGAAAAAGTAAAATCATTTTTATTTGCAGATGATATAATCTTATATGTAATAATTCTAAAATCTCATCAACAACAATGAACTATTAGAACTAATAAATTTTAAATTCAGTAAAGTTGCAGGATATAAAATCAAAATCAACATATAAAAGTTGCTGGCATTCTTATACAATAAAAATGAACTTTCTGAAAAGCAAATTAAGTAAACACTCCTATTTGCAATAGCAATTACAATAAGAAAAAACTTAGGGACAAACTTAACCAAAGTAGTGAAAGACTTGTACAATGAAAATTAAAAAGCATTAATGAAGGAAATTAAAGATGATACAGACAAATGGGAAGACATCCAGTATTCATGGGCAGGAAGAACAAATATATTTAAATGTTCATACTATCTATATTAGTCTGTTCTCACACTGTTAATAAAGACATATTAGAGACTAAGTAATTCATAAAGGAAAGAGTTTTAATTGACTTCCAGTTCCACATTGGCTGGGGAGGCCTCAGGAAACTTAACAATCACAACAAAAGGGAAAGCAACACATTCTTCTTTACATGGTGGTGGGAGAGAGAACTGCCAAGCAAAAAGGGGGAAGCCTCTTATAAAACCATCAGATCTTGTGAGAGCTCACTGACTATCAGGAGAACATGAGAGTAAACACCCCCACGATTAAGTTACCTCCCACGGGGTCCCTCTCACATCACGTGGGGAGTATGGAAACCACAATTCAAGATGACATTTAGGTCAGGAAACAGCCAAATCATATTACCACCCAATTCAGTTTATGGATTCAATGCAATTCCTATCAACATCTGATTGCATTATTTACAAAAATAGAAAAGAAAATTCTAAAATTCATATGGATCACAATGATTCCGGATAGTTAAAGACATCTTGAGCAGGAAGAACAAAGCTGGGGGCTTAACACCTCTGATTTCAAAATATGCTTCACAGGACAGTAATCAAAACAGTCTGGCATATAAACAGACATTTGATACTAATGGACGAGAAAAGATAGAGCAGAAATAAATCCACACATTTCTAGTCAACTGATCTTTGACAACACTGTCAAGCATACAAAATGGGAAAAGGGAGTCTCATCAGTAAACAATGTTGTGAAAACTGGATATGCATTGCAGAAGAAGAAAATTGTATCTTTTATTTATACCAAATACAAAAATAAACTAAACTGACTACAGACTTAAATGTAAGACCTGCAACTATAAAACTATTAGGAGAAAACTTAAGGAATAAGCTTATTGATATTCATCTTGGAATTAATTTGTAGATATAATACCAAAAGCACAGATAATGAAAGAAAAAATAAGTGGGTTTGCATCAAACTAAATAGCTTCTGCACAGCAGGGTAGACAATCAAGAGTGTAAAGACAACTCACAGAATGGAAGAAGGTATTTTTAATCCATCTATTTGATGAGTAGTTAATATCCAAATCATATAGGGAACTCATAAAACTCAATAGAAAAAAAGCAAATGACCCCAGTAGAAAATGGTTAAAAGACATACACAGACATTTCTCAAAAGAAGATATACACATGGCACAGCTATGTGTAAAGGTGCCCAACATCACTAATTATCAGGGAACTGCAAATTGAAACCACAATTAGATATTACCTAACACCTATTAGAATGGCTTTTATCCAAAAGGCAAAAGACAACAAATGTTGGTGAGGCTGTGGAGATAAGGGCACCCTTACGCACCAGTTTTTGGAATGTAAGTTATTACAGCTATTACGGAAAATGGTATGGAGGTTCTTCAAACAATTAAAAACAGAACTATCATATTATTCTGCATGGTGAAAATAAAGAGATGATCAAAGAATGATTTCAGGGAACACATGGTTTATTGCCAAACTGAAAGAATTTGTTTTCTTTTGTTCACAAGACTTAAAGAGGGCGAGAATAAAGAAAATAAGCCCTCACAAGAGCACAATTTATAGATGAGGTATATTAGCTGCATAGTCAATGAGTTCCAAAATTATTAAAATTTACTTGCTCAGTTAGGATGGAAGCAGTCCTCTATCAGAAGTAAAGTCTAATTCAAGATGCAAATGTTTCTTTTTATGAGCAGTTTCTCAGGAGATACTGGCTTGACCAATAGAGCAGAGATCCATGAAGACACATACATTCCCTTGATACTAGGGGGTAGTTCCGATGTTGGTGGGTAAGGCTTCAAAGCCCCAAGACCTATCACAGCCTGAGCTCTAGCTATTCGGAGAAGCATCCAGCCAAGTGTAGTCTGTCAAGGCCTAAGCTCTAAAAGCGTCAGTCAAACTCTTGAGTTTATGTATATTTTGAAATACAGTAGTTGAGGTCAGTTACTAACATACAGGGGCTGATGAAGTGTGGGGTAACATTCCTGAGAAGAGGCGGAGTTCCTGAGAGGTGGGAGAGTGCCTTCAAATTCTTACACATGGAATCTGAAAAGTCTTTAAATTCCAGAAAGAAGGGAAGAAAACACTGCTCATTCTTGTTACAGAAAAATGTATCACTGATGCAGCAAACTATGTAAATGTTTGGAATATTTCAAGGCTACATAACACATATGATCTGGCAATCCTACTTTGGTACAGATCCAAAGGAAATGAAATCAGTATGTTGAGAAAATATCTGCACTCCCATGTTTATTGCAGCCTCTGGGCTGATTGGGTTCAGGGCACTCTCATGGCCTGCTTACCACCTCAACTCTCTAAAATGAGACTTGCAAGTAGATACATTCCTCCCACACATAGTTAACCTACCAGTTCTGGGTGTGGACTATGGAAATAAACCAGTACTACAGCAAAAGAGACTTGTAGTAATTACAAACATAAATGGACAGCCAAGAACAAAATGAAAATGTTAGATGAATAAATTAACCGCATATGTTTCAAAAATACTATAGGGATTGTAAAATGATATAGGAATATTTACTTAGTGGATGTGATGATGAATTTTACGTGTCAACTTGACTAGGCCACTGGATGCCCAGGTATCTGGTTAAACATTATTATTTCTGGGTATGTCTGTGGGCTGAGGGTGTTTCCAGAAGAGATTAGCATTTGAACTGATAGGCTGAGTAATGCAAGTGGCCCTCTCCAGTTCAGGTGAGCATCATCCAATCCATGAGGGCCTGAAGAGAACAAACAGGTAGAGGAAGGTTGGATTCACCCTCTCTCTATTGTGACTGTTTGTTTGAGGTTGAACATTGGTCTTCTCCAGCCCTTTGACTAGGATTTAAATTATTATCAGCCCTCTGCCTTTGGACTGGAACAGGGACTTAAACCATTGGTTCTCCCAGTTCTCAGACTTTCAGGTTTGGACTAAAAGTATACCACAAGCTGTCCTGTATCTCCAGCTTGAAGACAGCAGATCTTGCGACTTCTCATCCTTCATAATTGCCTGAGTGGATTCTTCATAATACATCCCTTGATAAATTTCCCATGGTTTCTGTTTCTCTGCAGAACCCTGACTAATACAGGGTTATCATGAATACTTTCAAGACAATAGTGTACTTTTAAGAAAATAGGGGTACGTTAGCAAAAAAATGAGTTCTTAAAAGTAATACAAAGACTGAAAAGTCCAATTAATTAAAATTATCTTAAAACACAGATATAAAAGCTAAACATAACAAAATAAGAGAGAAAAATCATAATAGTACAGAGGAGAAATCCAGGAAATCCAAGTTATGAATTCAAAGAAGAAACTAGTGCATGGGGAGGGGCAAATATTCAGCAATGTAATAAAGAATAATGTTTCAGAGCAGAAGAAAGAATGATTAGAAGTTAGATTTGATAAAATGTCTTAAACTATAAAATGTGTAAGAAAAATAATCTGAATTATCTCTATGACAAAGTGTAAATATTTGCTTATTCGTTTAAGAAAAGATATAAACTGGGCCGGGCGCGGTGGCTCACGCTTGTAATCCCAGCACTTAGGGAGGCCGAGGCGGGCGGATCACGAGGTCAGGAGATCGAGACCACGGTGAAACCCCGTCTCTACTAAAAAACACACAAAAAAATTATCCGGGTGTGGTGGCGGGTGCCTGTAGTCCCAGCTACTCGCAGAGGCTGAGGCAGGAGAATGGCGTGAACCCGGGAGGCAGAGCTTGCAGTGAGCCGAGATTGCGCCACTGCACTCCAGCCTGGGTGACAGAGCAAGACTCCGTCTCAAAAAAAAAAAAAAAAAGAAAAGATATAAACTGAAGGCAATTATAATCCCTAGGAGAAAAATAAATAGCTGTAGAAAGAATCCTTAGAAGAAATAGGAGGCAAACTAAAATATGCTGTAATTTTGAACAAAGGATGAAATTTTAAAAAGGAAAGCAATTTGAACTTAAATTTTATAACATTTTCTGTTGAGTAGTGATATCTAGCAAAATAGAATCACATTTTCATTTCTATGGGTAGATGTTAGTTATTACTGTCTTATAATAAATACTTTTTTATTTGTAGACCAACTTATAAACAAACCATAAGATATTTAATTATAATTGAAAAGAGTTTGAAATATAACAAACAAATAAAAATCATATTCAATCAGTAGAAGCATATAAAGACAAAATGCAGTGAGGAAAGTTTAGTTTGTACATTTATTTTTTTCTCATTTTACTGGAACTCAAATGAAACATTATTTACAGCAAGAATTATAGTTACCAGTTAAACTTTGGAAATATTTTTATTTCAATCAAAATTTTAAAATGATGCTGCTGTGACTACTACATTGAACATGGTTCTGAAGGGCCTACATATTATTTAAAAAAAAAAGTCAATAGGACATATATTAAGTAAAAGGAAAAATAAGTAAAAATTATTTGAAAATGATAAATTTCTATGTAGTAAATATAAACAAGTCACACAACAAAATACCTGTTAGAATGAATAATATTTAATTACTGGGTATGTTGCATTTTTATTTGAAAATGAGCAACAACTGTCATTTCTACAGATATCACTCCTATATTGTCTATCAAAATACTCATGAGGGTAAATTGTAGTTTTTCATGCTGCATATATTTTTCTCTTTATGAGAGCTCATCTAAAGGTAATTTTTTAAAAATCTTGTTTCCAGTGTTAAGATTCACAGATCAATGAAATTCTGTGCTGTGATCGGAACATTCTACTTACAGACTATCCAATAGAATACCTGCTATCTATAGGTGGCTATTAAATACTTGAAATATGACTACTTCGACTGAGAAGGCAGAATATTAATTTTGATTAATTTAAATTTAAATTCAAATAATTATATATGAGTCTGCATATTGAATTGGACATAGGGCTCTAGAATATTTTTGGTATATATATGTAAATATTTACTTAGTAAGCTGTGAAAAAAAATATATTTTGCCCAATATATTGACTGACTACTCATTTTTTTTTCTGTAAGTATAAGAATTTATATCCTAATTGGGAAAAGAGTAAACCCTTTTTCCAATTAATCTTCTTGACTAGAAAAGCAAGTCATGGTATTTGAAATTTTTGACATAGTTTTTAGTCTTGATTATTTAAGACAAAAAAAATCAACAACCCAAGCAAGTCAAGTTACTTTGAATAATCGATGGAGAAAATGTGGCAAATGCTATCAAGGAAGTTAAAGGAAGCAAAATGTATTTTAATGACAGAAGCATAAAATAAGGAACTCTAATAGCCTTTAATATTCACTTTGAAAGGTCGTTTTCTGGCTTTAGACCTATTATTCCACACATATTCTAGTTAATCATAAGATTAAGAGACAGAATCAGTCCTTGTTTTGGCTAAAATAATAGAATGATGCTTGAGTGATAAAATAAAATTATAGTTATGAGAATACTTTTTCCCACAGATGAAAGTCCACAGGGGCCTCACATATTGAGGGCAAATTGTTTGTCTTTGGAAGACAAAATTCCCTGTGAACAGGAAGAGTGATATCTGAATAAAGAATATAAAACAGGAATATGAGTAAAGATTACTCCATTTAGACGTAGATAGAAAGTTTGAAATCAGAAGCAGGTCACAGTTTTCAATTAATTTCTCATGTTTTCTTTTATATGTCTTTCTCACCTGTAAGAATAATAATATTGTGGTTACATCATGGAAGTAAGAGAAATATAAAATCTTTACAATGGAAATCTATATATATATCTTGAGGGCATAAGATAAACAGATGATTATTAAATACTCAATGTTTCAAGAATTATTACATTCTAACATGTATGCTTTAATAATCAATAAAGGTTTATAGAAAATGATATCATCAGCAACACATATATTTAAAAAAAACTTGTAAATAATGTCAATCCCCCTGTTATTGTGACTACAACTTAAACTTAATGATTAAGCCACTATCCATTTTGACAAATAAAAGTTGTTCAGACTAAGCTTATCTATAAGATCAACACAACCTTGTTATTAGATGAATGAATTTTCCAACGAACTGTTGCACATATATGTCTAGATAAAGATAACAAATTTACGTAGTTCCATTCTAAATCTTGAGACCATTACCATTACCTGTTTGAGACCATAAAATTACATTGATTACATTGATAACACTTATAATATTTGTCCTAATCTTAAAGAATACAAACATGCAGGAATATATATATATAAAATCTTTATAATCTGTGAGGAGGGATAGTATCACAAAAGAGAGTGAAGAGAAAAAGAAAATATTATGAAAAATGACTATTAAATGTTATTAATTCTGTCATTTTACCCACCAATCCTGTTTCTGGACATATATCCAAAGGAAATTTATAGTTCTACCATAAAAAAACATGCACACATATGTTCATCACATCACTCTTCACAATCACAAAGACATGGAAGTAACCTAGATGCCCACGAACAATGGACTGGAAAGAAAATGTACATATACACCATGGAATACTATGCAGCCATAAAAAGAACAAAATCATGTCCTTTACAACAACATGGATGGAGCTGGAGGCCAGTATCCTAAGTGAATTAATATAGGAAGAGAAAATCAAATACGATACATTCAAATTTATAAGTGGGAGCTAATCATTGAGTATACCTGGACATAAAAAAAGAGAACAATAGATGACAAAGACTACTTGAGGATAGAGGGTGGGATGAGGTTTAGGCTTATAAAATTACCTATCAAGTACTCTGCTTATTACCTGGGTGACAAAATAATCTGTGCACCACACCCGATATCGTTTGTCTTTGTCCCCAACCCAAAACTCAACTTAAATTCTATCTCCAAGAAATTGACATCTTGTGGGAGGGACGAAAGAGGAGGTAATTGAATCATGGGGTCAGCCTTTCTTGTGCTATTCTTGTGATAGTGAATAAGTCTCAGGAGATCTGATGGATTTATCAGGGGTTTCTGCTTTTGCTTCTTCCTCATTTTCTCTTACCACCACCATGTAAGAAGTGCCTTTCACCTCCCACTGTGATTCTGAGGCTTCCTCAGCCATGTGGAACTGTAAGTACAATTAAACCTCTTTTTTTTTTTTTTTTTCCCAGTAGAGGGTATGTCTTTATCAGCAGTGTGAAAATGGACTAATACAGTAAATTGCTATCAGTAGAGTGGAGTGTTGCTGAAAAGACACTCAAAAATGTGGAAGTAACTTTGGAACTGGGTAACAGGCAAAAATCTGGAACAGTTTGGAGGGCTCAGAAGAAGACAGGAATATGTGGGAAAGCTTGGAACTTCCTAGAGACTTGTTGAATGGCTTTTCCCAAAATGCTGATTAGTGATATGGACAATAAGATCTAGGCTGAGGTGGCCTCAGATGGAGATGAGGAACTTGTTGGGAACTGGATTAAAGGCAACTCTTGTTATGTTTTAGTAAAGAGACTGGTTGGGATTTTGCCACTGCCATAGAGATCTGTGGAACTTTGAACTTGAGAAAGATGATTTAGGGTATCTGGCAGAAGAAATTTCTAAGCAGCAAAGCATTCAAGAATTGACTTGGGTACTGTTAAAGGCATTCAGTTTTATAAGGGAAGCAGAGCATAAAATTTTGGAAAATTTGTAGTCTGACTGTATGATAGAAAAGCAAAGCCCATTTTCTGGGGCGAAATTCAATCCAGCTGCAGAAATTTGCATAAGCAGCAAGAAGCCGAATGTTAATCCTCAAGACCATGGGGAAAATGCCTCCAGGCCATATCAGAGATCTTCACAGCAGCCCCTCCTATCACAGGCCCAGAGGCCCAGGAGGAAAAAGTGGTTTTGTGGCCTGAGACCATGGACCTTGTGCTGTGTGCAGCCTAGGGACTTGGTGCCCTGCATCACAGCTGCTCCAGCCATGGCTGAAAGGGGCCAATGTACAGCTTGGGATGCAGCTTCAGAGGGTGGAAGCCCTAAGCCTTGGCAGCTTCCATGTTGTGTTGAGCCTTGGGTGCACAGAAGTCAAGAATCGAGGTTTAGGAACCTCTGCCTAGATTTCAGAAGATGTATGGAAACACCTGGATGCCCAGGTAAAAGTTTGCTGTGAGGGCAAGGCCCTCATGGAGAACCTCCGCTAAGGCAGTGTGGAAGGGAAATGTGGGGTTGGAGTCCCCACATAGAGTCGCTACTGGGCCACTGCCTAGTGGAACTGTGAGAAGAGGGCCACCATCCTCCTGAACCCAGAATGGTGGATCCACCAATAGCTTGCACCCTGCACCTGGAAAAGCCACAGAAGTTCAATGCCTGCCTGTGAATGCAGCCAGTAGGGAGGCTGTACCCTGCAAAGGCACAGGGGTGGAGCTGCCCGAGACCATGGGAACCTACCTTTTGCATCAGTGTCACCTGGATGTGAGAGAAGTGAAAGGAGATCATTTTGGAGTTTTAAAATTTGACTGCTCTACTGGATTTTGGACTTGCACGGGCCCTGTAATCCTTTCGTTTTGGCCGGTTTCTCCCAATTGGAAAGGCTGTATTTACCCAATACCTGTACCCTATTGTATCTAGGAAGTAACTTGCTTGCTTTTGATTTTACAGGCTCATAGGCATAAGGAACTTGCCTTGTCTCAGATGAGACGTTGGACTGTGGACTTATAGGTTAATGTTGAAATGAGTTAAGACTTTGGTGGACTGTTGGCAAGGCATGATTTGTTTTGAAATGTGAGGACATGAGATTTGGAGGGGCCAGGGGCACAATCATATGGTTTGGCTGTGTCCCCATCCAAATCTCAACTTGAATTGTATCACCCAGAATTCCCACATGTTGTAGGAGGGACCTGGGGCAGGTAATTGAATCATGGGGACGGTCTTTCCCATTCTATTCTCATGATAGTGAATAAGTCTCACAAGATCTAGTGGGTTTGTCAGGTGTTTCTGATTTTGCTTCTTTCTCATTTTTCTCTTGCCGTTGCCACGTAAGAAGTGCCTTTCACCTCCCACCATGATTCTGAGGCCACCCCGGCCATGTGGAACTGTAAGTCCAATTAAACTGCTTTTGGTTCCCATTTTTCAGGTGTGTCTTTATCAGCAGTGTGAAAATGAACTAATACAAAACCCCTATTACATTCAATTTACCCATGTAACAAACCTGCACTTGTGCCCTCTGAACCTAAAATAAAAGTTGGAAAGAAAAACATGCATTGGTTTTGAAAGGCAAAAAATAGTGAGGTAATAAGAGAGACCTCAATATCAGCATGGTGATGACCTATGGTTCAGAATAGAACACCATTTTGATAGGCAGTATTATTATTCTTCTATTTTATTAACTCTTATTATTCATATAGCTGATGAATACCAAAATGATAATATAAAAACATTTTCAATGTTAATAAACATGACATTAAAAGAAAATTATTACTTAAAGCAAGTTGGTACTTCTGAATTATTATCTTCCAAAGGAAGTCTACGGGTCTGGGTCATATTTGACTACAAATATTTTTTTCAGATATGCCAACCTGTGCCTTTTTAAATGTTTTTATCTTGCATACCCCCTTTCTATCTGAATCCTACCAAATGCTGGGGTCCAATCTTGATCCTACTACACACATCATCTTTCATAATTATTTTACTAGCATTTATTGCACTTACTTGCACTTTACATGTATCATTTCTGTAATAATTTAATATTTTCTTATCTCCTCAATCATACCATATGTCACTGAATAAAAGTGTCATGTTCTTTAGAATAATCAGTTGTAGTTCTGCAACTAGTAAATACTGTATTTTCCAGCAAGTGAAAATCCTCAAATTTCTCATTTATAAGGTGAAGATTAGTTTCTAGATATCTTACCCAATCAATGGTTTCCTCAGTATTTATTCTAAACTACTGGATATCATATTCCTTTTATATATCTCAACTTCTGCAAATTGAGAAAATTGAATTTCAGATGTGGAAAGGACTTAACTATTAATCTAATTCAATCTCTTTTTAACTATTGCAACAGCAAAATTGAAAACTGAATTCATATTACTGATTTATTTATTTGTTCATCAAATATTTTTGAACACTTTTTATACCAGAAATTTTGCTAAATGTCAGGAAAATCAAGATGAATGATCAATCTTTTAGGTATATACAATAAAGAGGAGGAAATTGAAAAATATGTACAAAATTACTGTATTATGCAACATAGACACTGATAGAGCTATGAACAGAGAATTGTTGAAAGACAAAAAGTAGCTGAGGACGTAAGGAAAATCATTTCAGAAATAGTGGTGCCTGAACTGAATCATAAGGAATGTGGAAAAGGAATATTAAACGTGAAAGAAATTTGGAGAAACAAAGAGAAATACATGGAAGCAAGATACAACATAATATGTGTGGGTAACTACAAACAGGTTTTGCTAGTGTGTAAAACTATGATGCAGGAATGATGATGAGAGGGTGGTTAGGAAGAGTTTATGTATATTCCGCAAAAATGTTATAATACTGGAGCATGATATTTCTCAATGTATACTCTTTTGAGCTCCTACGTTAGAATTACGTGGGTTGCTGGCTAAGCGTGCAGTTTTTAAATCCCATATTGGAGACAATAAATGAGAATTTCAGGGGGTTTGAGTCTGTGGGTATACATATGCAACAACATGGTTATGCAATTTTTATGTATGCTTGAGTGTGTACACTCAAGATAAGGCTAAAAGATAGCAAAGAAGAGGCAAAGACTGGAATCATGGAACTTTATCAATGGCCCAACTATGAAATGTTGATACTGAGGAACTAAAGCAGTGGCAATTGAAATGGAGACTTAATAACAGAGGGAATATGGAGTGTATATGAAAAAAGTCAAGGAAACTCTAGTTTTAGAACAAAATTTCAGAGAATCTGATTCTAGTATGCTTGTAGAATTATGTGAGGGAAAGGGCTCTTAGCAACTATTAATTCAATTTCAATTAAGATCCTCAAAAGATTAAGTAGTTATAGTCACAGACAACATGTTTAGACAGAACCATGAAAAGATAAGCATCAAGGAAAATCTCTAAAGAGATTGTAAAATTCTAAAAATGGTCCGTGTAAATTATTTTCAAACATGTCATGATTTTCTTTGAGCTGAAACAGATTTAAAGAAACCAGGAGAGTAATGCATCTTGTAGAGAAGGACTTTGAAATAGTAGCATTTTAAGCAGTCAATAAATCAAAAGCTGGGCAAATGTCATTCTGGGAGAATGCCAGAACTTTAGACCCAGGTAGGCAAGCAAATTGGTCTTGATCTGAGCAAGGTCAATAAGGTCTTGTAAAGATTAAGAAGAGCAAGTAGCTGACATCTACTAAGTTAGGCTTGAAGAACTCAATGTTGAAAAATACCCAGAGGAAAAGAAATCATTATATCAAAAAGATGCCTGAAGCAGTATATTTACAGCAGCACTATTCACAATAGCAAAAATATGGAATCCACTTCAGTGTCCATCAATGAATGATTGGATAAAGAAAATGTGATGTACACACACACACACACACACACACACCATGAAATACTACTCAGCCATAAAAAATAATGAAATAATATATTTTGCAGTGACATGTATGGAACTGGAGGCCATTGTCCTAAGTGAAATAACTCAGAAATTCTAATAGTGGATGTTCTCACTTATAAGTGGGAGCTAAGTAGTATGTACACATGAACAGAGGGTGTGGAATAATAGATAGTGGAGACTGAGGAGGGCGGGAAGGTGGGGGTGGGTAAGGGATGAGAAATTACTTAATGGGCACAATGTACAATATTTGGGTGATGTTACACTAAAAGCCCAGATTATGCCACTACACAATATATTCCTATAAGAAAACTGTATCTTACCCCTTATATTTACACAGGTAAAAATCATAAAAGTAAAAGAGGTCCTCATACAACAGGAAAGAAATGCTGGTTTTAAAATAAAATTAACCTTGATCCTCACTGTAACTTAATAAATAAATAAATAAACAGGTCAAAGGCAGAGAGGAGAAATGATAACAGCAAAGCTTTAACTTCTGATCATAAAGCAGAGTCTACTTTCTCTTACATTTGACTCTGCACTTTGATGGATGTAATTATTTAAAAATCATATATGTTTGCATCTATGATGGGCAGAGTCCTAAGGTGTTAATGGAAACACTGGATACTGGGTCTGGTGCATAAGTTCAGATAGGAATCATACAAAAAACAGCAGAATTTTGTACTAATAAATTTATGGATTCAAGAACTATCACTGACCTACCTTCAAAAACAAATTGTATACTGCTATTTCCTCTTCTTCCTACACTGACAAAACAAGATTAGTGAAAAATAAAGCCTAAGAGCAATTTTCCAGCCAAGAAAAAAATACACCAACATGTAGCTTATAATTCAATTTGCACATCTTACTTTCTATTCAAAACGATCTAATTTACCCAATAAAACCAAAGAAAGGAAGGACGTTCAATAGCAGCTGATAGTCTGATGAGGGGAGAGGAGACATAGTAATGGCGCTGAGATGATTGTGAAACAAGAATTATTTTTACCTATGGATACAACAGAAATGTCCTCTGTGGAACACATATGTTTCTTCTACACATAAGTAGTTTCCAAAAGTAAGAAACACTAGATTTAAACTTAGGAGGTTTCCTTTCTAGTTCCAACTCTGCCAGTAAGTCTCGATTTTTTTATTTGTAAAATAGAGTGGTTCAACTAAATGGCTTATAATGCTTCATTCAGTTGTAGTATTCTAAGGAACGTAATTTTTATTTAAAGATAGTGGAATAAAGTCTTATGAGTTCTCTCTTTTGTACTCCATGAAACACACACACACACACACACACACACACACACACAAAGAAAACTAAAGAAAGATTGGGAATTGCCCCAATTTCAAAGGATGACTGGTATGCACATTTGCTAATGCTCCACTGCTGTGAACTCACAGCACTCTCTCTGACTGTTGGTTTAACCAGTTATAGATTATCCAATACTAAGTGTCATCCATATCAAATAATTTTGATTAAATGACAGTGTTTTAAACAAAAGTCAGTCTACTTTTTTTTCAGTTAAGAAATAATCACACATAAGCCAACAGCAGGAATATGTATTAACAGTTACTTTAAAAAGATAAAATGTACAAAGGATGAAATTAAAAGGCAGAAAATAGAAACCTCACAAAAGACCTCGCTGAAACGAAGAAAGAGTTCATCAAAACCTGAGAGAGATTGTAACCTAAGCTCTATTCTAAAAGTCGTATTAGAATTAGAACAGTTTAAGGAAGAATATAAAGCATCAGGTATCCTAGGAAAGAAATGTAAGAGAAATTAACGTTAAACAACATTGAAAGTCCAATGATAAGTATCAAAACAAGAATAAAAATAACTGAGACAGTAACACAATCATTAGGTTGGAGGAAATTACACAGGATAAAATGGAGAATATAATTACATAAGAATAGTTATCTTTTAGTTAATTATATAAATCACACAAATGAGATTTAAAATAGTATTTCTATAAAATTAAAAAATAAATGAGATTAAAGTTTTAACTTTCTAGGGGAAGAAAGGTTTACTTACATAAACAAAGATTTTGTTATAGTGGATGTCTCATTGCATATCAGAGAGAGAATAAGAATGATTCAAGTGAAGGCAATGAACTTAATCAGAAAGACGAAATTAGATGTGGGTCTAGGCAAAAATAAATAATAATAAATCAACTATACATGAAAAATCTATTAGGCCTCAGAATCTCTGTGGCAACATTCACTTCAGATATATGGAGCAATTTCAACAAAAATCACAGAAAAAGAATGAACCAAGAATATTGTAAATATGTAAATGATCTTTTAGAGCTGATGGTAATAGACAGACATTCGTGTCATAACAGAATTCAATAAATGGAGTACCTATAAACATTTGCGAAAAATTTTATTTGCCAATCAATTAATGGGACAGGATATGTCTCAAAATAAAACAAAATGGAGAAAGTGTTGTAAAAAGATTTGATATAGGCATCAGATATATTTAATGTGGTAAAAAGGCTAAAATTCTCAGAGAAAACAGAAGTTAAATGCTACAAAATTTTATATTTTAAAATTAACACTAAGACTAACAAATAAGAAGACGAAAGTTTGGAAGTTGGCAATATGATATATATTAATGTCCTCATTTTTTATAACAATAACTTAATAGTGTCTAAAGTAGAAATTTTAAATACAACACTATTCTCTTAATGTTTAAACTTTTATTTCTTAATTGTAAAGAATATTTGTCAATATGATATAAACATTTACAATAAATCCTATAAGATTCACTTTAGTTTTTTCTCTTTGATCAAGTCAACAGATATAATCATTTCAATATTGCAAAAGATATATCCATTTCTTTTCTTCTTATTTTCTCTTTATAACTGACCATCTTCCTAAATAAATATCTAAAATTATATTCAGAAGATGTTCCTGGTGTTTTTTCATGTGTTGGGTTTGTTGGTAATTACTCATTTAAAAGAAATTTGTCTTAAATTAAAAATCTTCTGTTATAAATACTAACTGTAGATAGTTAACCATGTTATTTTATTTTCACTTCAGATTTAGTCTAGAAGATACTCAATAACTATTAACCCTTCCTTGCAGCCGTTTCTTGATGTCAATATGCTTTAAAACTAATTTTTATTTTTTAAAAAGATTTTTACTGTGATCCATTACAATTCACATACACACGCAATTCTTTTCCTTAGAAACACACGGACTAGTATAACATAAGTGGGGGTAAAAAGAGCTATATTATATGAAATATAGTTGTACAGATAAATTATTATGGTCAATCACTGTTAAAAGAGATATCTAATTTAGTTGCTTTGGAACAGAGGGGAAGGTTTAAAATATTCTTGAAATGCTTTTTAAATTCACATTAAAAATGCACTCCAGTGGAGCTGGAGTGCATAGACTAGATTGAGCTCATCATAGTCCACCTCGGCATAAGTTGATCCAATCACATGGCTGAGAATGGGAGGTTTGGTCTTCCAGTGACTGTTGGGGAACTGTATCTCCACAAAGAGGAAAACTGAAGCTGGGCAGCAAGCAACCCCAAGGCTTCCAGCCTCACCTAATGGGATATTTTCCCTGTACAAAAGACTGGAAATGAAATAAAATACAAAGTCAGACCTTTCAGCAGGTATGGTCCTCAATGAATCAAAATGAAAAATTTTTAGTTCTTTCCTTCTTAGTTTTAATTCCCCTAGTACCTGGGGAAGGGTTAGCTAGAGTGACATCCTAATGATGAAGCAATGGAGAAGCCACTAATCATTTAATCTCTGCTCCTAGGACAAAAAAAAAAAAAGTGTTAACAAAGAAGTTTTAAACTAGCTAATATAAAAATCCTAACACGTTAATTATAGCCCCATAATTTATCTTAAGTCTATGGGACTTGCCTCTCAACATTCCCTCCCCCACTTACTGTCTGAGTAACTTTTCAAATAAGCATATCTTTTTATATTTGTGCTTTACCTAAATCCCTTCAGTGTTTTTCAAACCCACTAGTTTTAGACAAGCCAAATCTTTTTAGCAAGGTGTTTTGTCATTTTGACAGATAATCAATTAACACCCGAAGCATTATATTTTCAAGCACTAGCTTATTGCCAACTTAGATTTACAAAGAGATATTCAGTGTGTGTTTCATATAAAAATAATTGTCTAAACTTTTCAGGTTTTTTTAAGATTTTTGCTAAAACTTTTGCCTATCACACTAATTTGTAGGCCTGCTGACTTAAACCACTTGAGTTGACAAAGACTCACATTACTTAGGCAACAGAAAGTTCTAAAGACAATAGCAATTAATGCAGCAAATGTCTGATATGACACCTTTGTCAGGCTAAAAGCTAAATCTCACCATTGCAAGCTAGTAATTCTCCCATTTTAACGAATGGCAAATGTAAAAAGAGTTTGCCAAGTTAATGAAGGAGTGCATTGCTGCAATGTTTAGTATAGATCTAATTCTAAGTTACTATTCTAATTATTACCGGAGAGACTAGTAAAGTCATGCAAAGCTGGAGACACCTGGCCCCATTTATTTTATTGACCACTTGCCATATCAAGATCCCTAATTCCTGTAAATTGGCCCTCAATTCAGACCTATTTTTGAGACAAGATTTATGCTAAACTGGGGGGAGTCACTTGCTCACATTTCGTCTCCAACAGGTAGGATATTTGCTCTACGTTATCTGGCTTCCTAAAATGTCATTACTTTCTCTAGCCCTCCGTTCTCTACATTTAGTCAACATGAATTATTTGTAGTTATTCAGACTTTCTCTTGGGTTTCTCTGTTCTTCCTCTGCTTTTATTTTTAATGTCTCTTGCAATCCCTCTACTTTCACTTGGTCCGAATTAAGTAACCCAGTTCTAAATTCCTAGAACACTCGGGGATTATCTGCATCATACTTCAGTGTATCTGTTTCATTAGACTGTGTGGCCACTGGGGCCAAACATAGTGACAAAGGCAGTGTCCATAACTTGATGAGTACATAATAAAATGTTGGCATTTTAGCATATTTCAGAAGATAATTAATTTCAATCTCTGACCACACATATTTTTAAGGTATTTAACACAGATATATTTATTCAATGCAATAGCATATAGAAAGTTCTGGGTTCACACATAGTAGCTAATCAGAACCAGCACTGAATGGAGCATGATAGTTTAACACATTCGGCCAAGCATCAATTAAGAAAAGATAAAGGATAACTATAACCATGATAATGAGGTATATTGTCTAAGGTGTTATCCATATCTAGTATAATTTAATCTCTGGTGCTTATAGATTAAATATTTAATACAAACAAACAAAAAGCTAATTTTAGGTGTTCCACGAATAAAACGTAATGAATCCATCTCCCACTATTGTGACTAACGTGGAAAACTGAGTAATGGAACAAAACAACTAAATTCTTTAAAAAAATTTTTCTTGATTTAGTATTTATAAACATTTAAGTAAATTATTGGAAAAGATTAAAATATGAAGATTTTAGAGGTAAAAGAAAAGGCATGTAAAGGCATTTAAAAATAAACACATTTCTTGATTTCTTACATTGATCCATATTATTGTACTTCAGCTCATTCAATATTAGTAACAAACAGGCAACGAGTTGCTGTATTTCTTTGAGAATGAATTGTAAACTTATGAAATAACATGACGAATCAGGAAGAAAAATTCTAGTCAGAGAACAATCATTGAAATCAGAAAGAGATATATTTAAGTTATATCTGTATCACTTACTACCTCTGTAATTTTGGGTGAGTTATTTAGGTTATAAAAGCCTGATATCTACCTCAAAGTGTTGTAAGAATAAATAGTAATTACGCATGCAAAAGGGAAGCAAAGAGATTAACACATAGTTAATGGTTCATTCATTTGCCATCATTTACTGTGACTTTTGTTCAGGAATTGTTTTTCATAAAACAAATTTTATTAGATAATCATATTTCCCACTAGCTTTCATATATAATTCAGAAATATATTCTCAAGAACAAACAATGACATTATAACAAATAAGTTGCTTGCTTCTCAATGTTTACCACAGCATGGAGTGAGTTATTGGATATCCACTATTCTCTAGATAATTAATTGATAGCATTAAATATGCCCAACTCTGGCCTTGTTACTTTAGAAAGTCCCACGAGTTAATTATGCTGTGTAGGTTTTGCTTCTTAAGAAAACTAAATGTATTTTTAATACTATGGTGTTTGTTAGGTTAAAAGTTAATTGAAAAATAAAATTATTTCCACTCCAAGCAGGATTTTTTTTTTCACCTGTGGCTAACATATGAAAATTATACACTTTCCTGGTGCTACACAGTACAATACAAAAATTGTGCTGCAAAACAAAAATTAAAAGATGTAAAGAATTTTGGTGTGACTTTCAGTGATCATGATACGCTTAAAATAATATGCATAATTGAAAGAAAGGAATGAATCTTTGCATATAAACCACAGAATTACTATTTCCAGGAATAGCACATTAGCTTGTCTCAGTTAAATCTTCCAAACAAAAGCTAGAAAATTTGAGTAACTTCTTTTTAATAGTCACTTTAAAGCTTTCAAATCCTGTAGGAACAAGATCCTGGACAGAGGAGAAACAAGGAGGTGAATGTGGATTTCCTATGTGTGATTCTTCCATCTAGGGATATGACAATCCACATATGGTGGTACGGAATTCAAGAAGTTGAACAAATATATTTTTTTAATCTCCCAGAGGTGGGATAAAATAAATTGAATGTAAGACTGAGGGGGAGGAGCACACAAATACTTTAGCCTTTTATTTGTGAGGCCTGAAGGAATATACTCTAAAAAAAACAGTAACTTAGGAACTGACTAGCTGTCACAAACATTGAAATCCCACCAAGTATTAGCTCAATCACTAACTGAATTATGGTAATTTCCAATAACCTCTACTGAATTCTAGAGTCTGAAAACTGAAGATAGCTGTGAGCAATTTACCAAGACTATAGAAGTATGGATTAAAGTTCAGGGCTTGCAGAGGTGGAACAATTTTTATGAATACACTAGCCTTCCAGTTGCATGAAGACAAAATCAAATAAGATGTAGACCAGATCTCATAATGATTTGTAATCAGTTTCAAATAAGCTTAATTTCATATTGGATTAAGGTGGTATGGTCCAAATTTAACTACGTGTGAAAAACAAAAGAAAACACTCTATAAAGAAAGACAAGCCAATGTGTTAAAATAGTTCTAAAATTTTTCTATACAATTCCATTTAAAAAATTACATGTCATAGGCCAGCGCGGTGGCTCACGCCTGTAATCCCAGCACTTTGGGAGGCCGAGGCGGGTTGATCACGAGATCAGGAGATCTAGACCATCCTGGCTAAAACGGTGAAACCCCGTCTCTACTAAAAATACAAAAAATTAGCCAGGCGCCGTGGCAGGCACCTATAGTCCCAGCTACTTGGGAGGCTGAGGCAGGAGAATGGCGTGAACCCGAGAGGCAGAGCTTGCAGTGAGCCGAGACAGCGCCACTGAACTCCGGCCTGGGCAAAAGAGCGAGACTCTGTCTCAAAAAAAAAAAAAAAAAAAAAAAAGATTACATGTCATAGCAACGGGCAAAAATAAATGATGGTGCTAATTATAGTCATCATTATGATAATAACAAAGATCAGAAAAGAAACAAAGAAATAGTTTCAGAGGAGAAATAGATTATGAGGACTTGAGACCTAAATTATAAAATGAGATGAATTAATATTTTCAACCAAGTAAAGATGAATTGGAATTTTTTGTCAGGGAACTGGACTTTATAAAATGAGTTATGAGAAAATTAAAAGAATAGAAAATATGCTCTATGTAAAATTAAGAATTAAAGGGCTGTATTGTAAAACAGATGAGAAACAGCAAAAGACAAGATTGGAGATCTGAATAGTAAAACAAATGAAAATATTTAGAGAGAATACAGAAAGAACAGAGATACCATGAACAGGTCTAATATGTGTGAAAATGCAGTCCCATTAGAAATGAAAAAAAATTAGACAGGATAATTATTTGAATAAATAATAGCTAATGATTTCCAAAAACTGATTAGTGATATGAAGTCACAGATTTATGGATATATATATATATATATATATATATTATATATATATATAAAGTCAGACCTTCCATAAATATATATATACATGCACAAACATATACATGATATATATATCAATATCATATAGATATTATATATCAATATATAATATAAACATAATATATAGTATATAATAACACAAAACACATTATAGTAAAGTATCTAAAATGTTGAATAGAAAGAGAAAATTTATAACCACCGTCTGATTCAATGCTATTCCTATCAAACTACCTATGATGTTTTCACAGAATTAGAAGAAACTATTCTAAAATTCATATGGAACCAAAAAAAAAAAAAAAAAGCCTGAATAGCCAAAGCAATCGTATGCAAAAAGTACAAAGCCAGAGGCATCACACTACCCAACTTCAAGCTATACAACAAGGCTACAGTAATCAAAACAGCATAGTACTGGTACAAAAATAGACACATAGAGAAATGGAACACGGTGGAGAGCCTAGAAATAAAACCACACACCTACAACCATCTGATATTTGACAGAAACAAGCAATGGGAAAAGGAATCACTAGTCAATAAATAGTGTTCGCATAACTTTCTAGCCATAAGCAAAAGATTGAAACTGGACCTTTTCCTTTCACCATAAACTAAAATCAATTCAAAATGGATTAGAGATTTAAATGTAAAAGCCAGAACTATAAAAACCTGGAAGATAACTTGGAAATACCATTCTGGAAATGCGCCCCGGGAAATATTTCATTATAAAGATTCCAAAAGCAACTGCAACAAAAACAAAAATTAACAAGTGGGACTTAATTAAACTAAAGAGCTTCTGCACAACAAAGGAAACTTTTAACAGTGTAAAGAGATGAGCTGCGAAATGAAAGAAAATATTTGCAAACTATGCATCTGACAAGGGCCTACTATCCAAAATCCATAACGAACTTAATTTAACAACCAAAAAAAACCCCATTAAAAAAATGGGCAAAAAATGTGAATGGACACTTCTCAAGAGAAGACATACACGTAGCCAGCATGCATGTAAAAAAAAAAAAAAAAGCTCAATATTACTAATCACTAGAGAAATGTAAATCAAAACCACAATGAGATACCATCTCACACCAGTCAGAATGGCTATTATTAAAAAGTCAAAAATTAACAGATGTTGGCAAGGTTGTGGAGAAAAGGGAATGCTTATACAGTGCTGGTGAGAATGTAAATTAGTTCAGTCACCATGGAAAGCATTTTCGAGGTTTCTCTAAGAACTTAGAACTATCCAACCCAGCAATCCCATTTCTGGGTATATATCCAGAGGAATAGAAATCATTCTACCATAAAGACATATGAATGTGTATATTCATCATGGCACTATTCGCAATAACAAAGACATGGAATCAACCTAGATGCCCATCAATGGTGGACTGGATGAAGAAAATATGAAACACAGAAACAGAAAATCAAATATCACATGTTCTTACTTATAATTGGAGCTAAACATTGAATATATTTGAACACAAAGAAGGGAACAATAGACACCAGGCCTTTCTTGAGGGTGGTGGGTGGGAGAAGGGAGAGCATCCAAAAACTACTTACCGGGTACTATGCTCATTACCTGGGTGACCAAATAATCTGTACACCAAACCCCTACAACACACAATTTATCTATGTGACAAACCTGCCCATGTACCCTCTGAACCTACAATAAAAGTTGGAAAGAAAAATTGTTTAAATAAAAATAAAACCACTGTAGTAATTCGCTGAGACTGCCATAACAAAATGTATAGACTGGGTAGCTCAACAACAGAAATGTGTGTTCTCAGCTCTTGCAGGTAAGGAAATCCAAGAGGAAGGTGCTGGACAATTTGGGTCCTGGTAAGAACTCTTTTCCTGGCTTCCAGGTGGCTGCCGTTTTGCCTCATATGACAGAGAGAGTGAGAGAAAGAGAGAACAATAAAGACAAAGGAGAGAGTGAGAAAGAAGGGGAGAGAAACAGCTCTTGCTTTTTATTCCTATGAGGCCACAGTCCTGTGGAATTAGGGCCTCACCCATCTAACCCTATTTAGCCTAATTACCTTCTAAAGACCTATCTCTAAGTACAATCACATAGAAGCTTAAGGCATCAACATATGAATTTTAGAAAGACAAAATGCAGTCTATTGCAAACAACTAAATTTCTTCAAAAAACAATAATGAGATTAATAACTGGCCCGTTAACATTAATGGTAGAAAAAAAACCATGGTTTGATTTTTTTCAAGGGCTGAAAAACTAAACAACACTTACCAATAAAGATTTCTATAGGCGCTGGGCGCGGTGGCTTATGCCTGTAATCCCAGCACTTTGGGAGGCTGAGGCAGGTGGATCATGAGGTCAGGAGTTTGAGACCAACCTGGTCTATATGGTGAAACTCTGTCTCTACTGAAAATACAAAACTTAGCTGGGTGTGGTGGCAGGAGCCTGTAGTCCCAGCTACTCGGAAGGCTGAGGCAGGAGAATTGCTTGAAGCCAAGAGGCGGAGGCTGTAGTGAACCAAGATCGCGCCACTGCACTCCAGCCTGGGTGACAAAGTGAGACTCCCATCTCAAAAAAAAAAAAAAAAAAAATTCTATCATAGTAAAAAATGTCCTTCAAAAATTAAAGGAAAACAAATACAATTTTTAGACAAAAAAAAAATTGAGAAGTTTCATCAGCAGCAGATTTTCAGTAAAGGGAATATAAAAGGATATTTCCAAACTATAATGACTCAATATGAACACAGGAAGGCAGAGGAAGGCGTAACGAACAAGGGAAAAGAATATTATGTAGATGAATACATTAATGTTTACTGCTTAAAAATCAAGGATGACTTCTGGGTTTAAAATAACACATGCACTACCTGACGACAATACCATGAAAGGCTGGGAGGGACATAATGGAGTTAAAGTGTTCTAAAGCCCCTGCATTGTTTAGAAAATTGTAAAACAACTAATTTATCTTAGACTATAATAAGTGTAGAATGTACGTGACTAGTGTGATAAATAACATGGTAAACACTGAAAGAATAACAAAACAACGAATACTTGAAAGCTATAAAAAGGGAAACAAGAAAGACTAACGAAATTATACTAAAAAAGAAACCAAGTAAGGAATGCAAGAGGAACAGAGAATAACCGTGACAAGTAGAAAACAAATACTAAACATCTTTACTTCCGTTGTGCCTGAAGTGCAAATTCATCATATGCATCACTGGATATAACGGTAACAATGGGTAATTTTCTTCTCACTTCTTGGTTCTTGGTTCTGTGAAACCTTCCTCTTAGAGGTACAGAAATACCATATACTAGACATTGGTAAATACATATATATGTATATATACATATATATATACATATATATGTATACACACACACACATATATACATACATATTTACAGTATGCATATATTTAAATATGTATATATACCAATGAGGTGATTTTCCATACACACACACACATACACACACACACATACCTGCTCTTGTTTTCTTGGTGGTGTTTTCTTTTGTAAGTCAAACAGTACTTTCTTTGGCTTTTCATTTATTTCAGCCTCGGGAATATAATAGTCAACTCCCTACCACCAGTGACCTCTATAGATCAAGGCCCCTTGGATGCTACTTCAACCTTGTGGCCCATTAGGATAATTGCATTAAGATAATTGCATCCACATGATCTCCCATGTTTAAGGGATGCTTCCTGACCTCTGCTATGTTAGAATCCTATCATCTCCATTGACCTAGGACAGGGCTGAACAAACTTCATCTATTTGTTCTCACTTAAGAACTGGTTGGGCTGAAGGTCAGCTGAAGTGGAAAGAGAAGAGATATGATAAAGTGTTTTATAGAACAGGGGTCAACGTTTTCCAATGTCTGAATTATTGGCCTTCACTGACAATTGACTGATCATAAAATATAAAATATGAAATGCCTCAAGGGGCCTGAAACCATAGTAGGTAACAGAGAACTATGAATATACAAAATTAAATATAAGAGCTAAAGATCTTTCCCTATTGTGCAAATTAACTCTCATAGAGAAGAGGAAATCTTATAAAATAGTCAAATTGAAATCAGTTTATATTTTCAGAGTATCTTTCTTATGCTACTGTTTACATTTATACCTGAGTCCCTGAAGTCTGTCATCCAACCCAAGTTATCAAGATGGTATTTTCTCAAAGTTCACTGATGTTCACCTTTATTGCTAATTTCCATAGCCCGTTCTCAGTCCTCATTCTCTTCAACTTTTTCTGAAGCATTTAATTCTTTTGATAGCATCCTTCATATTTATTTTGTTTTCTTTCATGTCATTATTTTGTAAATCCTTTTTAGGTTTATCTTTCATAATAATCCCTTTCTAAATCTGCGATTATTTTTTCTAAGCACACATTAGCAGCTCTTCTTTCTCCTCAGGTTAAAAATAAATAAATAAAAGAAGGGAAAGGAAAAACCATCTCCCAGGCATTATTTTTAGCCCTCTTTTCTTCTTACTTTACACAGTCACTTTGGACTATCTAAATCACACGACAGCTTCAAAGACCAGCTCCCTGGCATGACTCTTAAATCTTCAACCCTCAACACGTAAACCACTCACACTAAATCTTTCTCTGTTACTCCTTTTAAGAGGAACTTATGGTTCTTTCTTTCTAGATTTCTCACTCTAATTGCTGCTCTATTTTCCACATTGAATTCCTACCCATTCTTTATTAAGAATAAAATACAACACAAAGTTTACCTACTCTATCAAGGCCTCTGTTACTTCCAGAGGAAGAAAAAGTATTTTCAATTTTCTATTTATATAGTGTATTACTCTATCTAGCACCCACTACCCTCTATTGTAATTAAAAAAATTATCTACCACATTACATTGTGAATTCTGTGAAAAAAGGTCTTAATCTCATTCATTTTTATCTTTTCCATAGAATTTACCACTGTGCTTTTTGAACATAGAGAGCCCTTAATAAATGCCGCCTGTTTTTCTTTGACAATAAAATCTGGAGTCTTCCTAAAACTTTATGTCCAACTATAAATAAACTGCTATGGTGTTGTGTCTCTAAACACGGAAGAACAAGAATAAATTAGCTTTATTCTCCTTTTTTGGGAAGTATGTCATATCTAATTTTATGTTTTTCTTGGGAGATCTATAACCAGTGTTCTGTCTGGGACTATTTTATTGCAGATGCTCTTCCTGTTGCATAATAGATTTACTCCTAATGGTGTAAGTGAAAATTGATTTTTGTTGCAAATTAAATATACATTTAAATATACTAGAATAATTTCTTATTTAGGCCTAAACTGAAGACGCAGCATTAATTTTAATATTCCCAAATATACACTTACTACATTGGACCTTTTGTTTTGTTTGCTATTTTTAATTAGGTAAAACACGAACTTCTTTTCTATATAATACAGATATTATGTACGTCTTTGTTCAGTACTGCTCCAAAAGCTCTATTATCACTTCTTTTAGAAATGATGAAATTCTTCCTATTTTTATTTACTTGCTTCTCTCTTAACTCTTAACTCTTTGTCCAACTTTAGAAGTATAAGGTTGTGAAGATAATTAAATGTAAAGCTGCTTATAAAATATTTTGCATCACTAAATGAAATCCCATTAATCTGGTTCACTTTTACATAACATGTTAATTTAAACGTAAGCATGCTTTCTCAATAGTATCATTTACCAACATTTAAAATCATTTAATTCAGTAAATTGATTTAAAATGATTACCATTACATATCTGGAAAGTTAACTCCATGGACTTTTTTTTTATAGAATAAGAAAGACAAAAAACAGTTTAGTATTTCATAGACAATTTTATTTCATTTAAAGGATTGCTCTATGTTGGCACATATCCCAAAGACCTAAAACTGTCTCTGGCATTTAACAAGTCTTTAGTAAACATTTATGAAATGAATTAAAGAATTATGACTTTTTTTCTTTTGTAGGTTAAATTTCGTATTTAAAATAAAATTATATTAGACAACTCTTTTATTTTAATAGTCTTACTTGGTAAATGTTGTTAAATTTGTATCAATCCACAAAAGGATGCTTTGTTAGTCTATCAAATCCAACGTCTAGAAACTATTAACTTGGAGAAAAATTTTCTGCTTATAGTCACATTAATGCCTAAAATGTTTTAGTTCCATCCCCCACCTTGTGCAACTTTTACTCCTCCACTATCTTGAAAGAAATATCGAAGTGGCTGAATATTCATTTCCGTTGGTGCTAAGGGTGGTGTGAAAACAGGAAAACAAAATGGATCAGCCAAGTAAAAGTCGTTTTGTAAAGTAAGACTAAAAAGAAAAACAAGTAATACATGAATCCAGAAGCTCACATATTGTATTGTAGTTATAGATTCAAGTCAAGATCACAGAATCAGATGGAGTCAGTACTAAAGAAATGGGGGGCCGTGTGTGGTGGCTCACGCCTGTAATTGCAGCACTTTCGAAGGCTGAGGCAGGCGGATCAGGAGGTCAGGAGATCGAGACCATCCTGGCCAACACAGAGAAACCCCGCCTCTACTAAAATACAAAAAATTAGCCGGGCGTGGTGGCGGGCTCCTGTATTCCCAGCTACTCGGGAGGCTGAGGCAGGAGAATGGCGTGAACCGGGGAGGTGGAGCTTGCAGTGAGCCGAGATCGCGCCACTGCACTCCAGCCTGGGGGACAGAGCGAGACTCTGTCTCAAAAAAAAAAGAAAAGCAATGGGGACACAAGGTAAGCAAGAAGATCAGCTGGAATCTGAGGAAGGAGTCTTATAGCAATTTTCTTGAACATTAGAAAGCAGCTACTCGGGAGGCTGAGGCAGGAGAATGGCATGAACCCGGGAGGCTGAGCTTGCAGTGAGCAGAGATCGCGCAATTGCACTCCAGCCTGGGCGACAGAGCGAGACTCCGTCTCAAAAAAAAAAAAAAAAAAAAGAAAGCATCTATGATTTATATTTATGAACAATCTGGGTAAATGGTTTAAAAGGTTTAAAGGACCTCAGGGCAGGAGAAAATATTCCCCCAAAAGCTATTTTTGGATTTGCTGTGACTGTGGCAGTATGAAAAGTTCTCCTGAATCAGTAGTTCTAAAACTTTGGTATAAACTGAGGAAGTTGTTGATGTTTTTATCCCTCAATGGTGTGACAGAAGAGGCCTAGGATTGTGACGGGTATAGGGAAAACCTGCATATCTGCAGTTTAGCACACAAGAGAGGGTAGCATTTCTTTGGCTATATTTTGAGAAGTACATTCTGTGTGAAACATTTTCTCTTCTTGTGAAGTACAACAAGTTGTTCTGCCCATTCATACTAATTTATCGTCTGATATTTTAGACTAACAGGTACATGGCTATTTGTGCTGATTGGGACACCATTAAAATAGAGATATACATTTAAGACTTAAGAAAGATGCATTTCCTCAATATTTAGAAACTAAATCTAGGAACGATAAAATTAAGAAACAATAAAATTGAGAATATATATAGCTCAGAAAAGGTGAACGTAAGCAAAGCAATGACATGGGAAATAATGCCTAGTTTATTTTTTACGGCATTTAGAAAGACTGTTTTTTGATAGTTGTGTTTGAAATACATACTGAGTGTCATCAGTTCCTTAGATGTAGTTGAGAAACTCAGAGGTTCAAAAACATTTTGTAAGGAAATCCTCAACCTTCGTAAGTATATTTCTGAAACTTTCTGATGTGTTATATTCTTATATGATAATTTTATTAAGGCCTATAATGGAAGTATGCATTGATACTGTTAAGCCAAAATTTTATCTAGAATTCAGATTTTGTCACTGTCAGCTGATAAACATGTGGACACTATTTGGTGAGCAACCTTTCAGTTTTGGCAGCTTCACTGTTGTGTTTGTGTTTGTGCATTTATTTCAGCAAGTAACTTCTAGTATTACATTTTAGAAAAGTAAAGAAAACATGGAAAAACCCATTGTAACTAATAATAGGTGTCCTTCTTATAAAATTATGGCAAAATTGCATTTTCTTCCATGCTTAATATGGCATAATTTGAACCTTAATAGGACATCACTACATTTCAACATGTAGGCTACAATTCAATTTAAAAAATGGTATAATTGAAAAGCATATAGACTTACAGGCATAAAATAATGCTTAAAATTACAAATAATTAGTTTTTTTAAATTTTATTTTTAGTTGTTCTTTACAACAGTGCCATGACCATGACCAACATCTACACATAACCACAACCTTGAATCTGTTGAAATTTAACAGTTGGTTTTTTTCAGTTGCTTTCAGGAATAAGTTACATGTAAAAGCAGTGGGCTGCTCAGCAAACTTGAATACATAATCATAAATAAATGTAATTATGCATGTCCACATATACGCATGTGTACATAGTCTAAATAATGTAGGAAAAATTCAAATTTGAACTTAATTGTATCTTGTTTGAAATAACTCATGATATTTTATGATGTGTTTAATAATGGTACAAAATGCATATGTTTCTTTGTATGAATTCTTTGTTTTTCCAAAACCTATTCTTTATTCTTATCTTTGGCACAGAATTGATTGTCAGTAAACATGTATTTAAAAAAAAAAACCGACATTTATTGGATAAGTTCCTGTTGTTTCCCTTTGCTTCCCTGATAGTATAAGAATTTCAGCTTTATAAACCCTGCTTTTATTTTAAGAAGAAAACAAATTTGACATTCTCTCCATGAAGCATGTGTAGTCTTTAACCTGCTGTTCTGAAAAGTTTAGTTAATAGACTACATTGTATGTTCCAAACACTATGTATTTGATAACTTAATAAGTTCTGGTACTGACATTTGAAGGCTTTGCAGTCAGCGTAAATTTTATTGTATTCACAGTCAAAATCACAACATCAATTTGATGTTCAAATGTTTTATTACTTCCTAAATGATTATTTTCATATAATTAGATTTGAAGCTTGGTGAGAAGAATAAAATTATCTTTTGCTACCTCACAGATCAGTAATAATTTTTGATTCATCTCTTAAATTTCTAGTGAAATCCACATAATAGGTCAAAACTCTAGATGAATCATCCTTGGTCTTCTGATTTCTTTCTCATCACACATTCTGTCTATTACAAAATTATTTTGGCTTTGCCTTCAAAATATTTCTAGAATCTGACCAGTTTTCTTTACTTCCACTGCTACAGTACAGTTTAAACCACCAACATCTCACACCTAAAATACTAGAGGAACCTCCAGAAAGGTCTCCTTTATTCTGCATTTTCACCTCACAAACCATTCCCAATATCACATCCAGAGTAATCTTGTTAAAATGTAAAGGAGAGAGGTCAAACCTCTGCTTAGAGCATTATAATGGTTCCTAATTTCACTTATAGCCTAAAATCTTCATAGTCACTTTCAACACTCTTTATTATCTAAAATACCCCTCCTTCTTTCCCCTCTTCTTAATTTTAATTCTAACTACTATTTTTCCCCCGTCCACTCCATCCATATTGACCCCTTGCTAATGTAAAACATATGAAGACAATAGTTATTTGCTTTACCTGCTATCTCTGCTATACAATGCAAATGCCCACCCCACCCCACCCCGCACTCTCAATTTCCCTTATTTTGTACTAGTTTTTCTTTTCATGGGCCTTACAAGCTTCTTACTGGTATCTTATTGATACTTATCTTGGTTCATTGGTATTTCTTATTAAAATGTAAGCTTTACAAGGCAGAAGTCTTTATACATTTATATTGTACATTTTTGCAGAGATTTCTGCAGATAGATCTGTGATTAGAATAGAGCTTGGCAAATATTAGGTTATCATTAAGTTATTTTAATATGAATAATTAATAAATGAATGAAAAAGTGAGTGATTCTGAAAAGCAAAGTCCCAGAGTTATATATATTTAAACAATGTAGATATTTGAATTTTCAATCAGAAATCACAATAATCCTTACAATTTATTTTATTTTATTTTATTTTTTTGAGACAGAGTTTCGTTCTTGTTGCCTAGGCTGGAGTGCAATGGTGCCATCTCGGCTCACTGCAACTTCTGCCTTCCGGGTTCAAATGATTCTCCTGCCTCAGCCTCCTGAAAAGCTGGGATTACAGGCATGCGCCACCACACCTAGCTAATTTTTTTGTATTTTTAGTAGAGACGGGGTTTCTCCATGTTGGTCAGGCTAGTCTCGAACTCCCGACCTCAGGTGATTCACCCGCCTCGGCCTCCCAAAGTGCTGGGATTACAAGCATGAGCCACCGCGCCAGACGAATCCTTACAACTTTAAGGACGTTTTTCATTCCTACACACTATTGAATTTATGTACCAGTTTAATGACAGAAGTAAATTTTTTTTTTTTTTTTTTTTTTTTTTTTTGCGATACAGTCTTGCTTTATTTCCCAGGCTGAAGTGCAGTGGCATGATCATAGCTCACTGCAGCTTCTGACTCCTGGGTTCAAGCAACTCTCCTGGCCTCAGCCTCTAGAGTAGCTGGTACTACAGGTATTCACCACTGCATCTGGCTGAGGTTTTGGTTTTTTGAATTTTTTGTGGAGACAGGGTCTTGCCATGTTGCCCAGGCTAGTCTCAAACTCCTGGCCTCAAGTGATACTCCCACCTCAGCCTCCCAAACTGCTGGGATTACAGATGTGAGCCACTGTGCTCATCCAGAAGTAATTTTTGAACTAAAACGTGGTCGATCATTCCTGATTTGCCTTGATAATTGCAAGACCTCTCCTCATAAAATATATGAGAATGGAAAAGAGCCACAACATGGCATTATGTACAGACAAATCCAGGAAGGAATTTATCCAGAGACTCAGAAACATGGAAAGTAGGTTGATTATATGGGGATAGATTTCAATACAGAATCTGAAAAAAGACTTGAGAAAAACCTAAGATAATCTATGTGGGAAGTCAAATATCATTACTAATAATGCAATTTTTAAATTATTAAGTATCCAAAGTTGCAGTTATCCAATCCCAGTTTACTAGATAAATGGGAACTCAGAAATAGTGACAAAAGCAGGAAGAAAATCATAGTAATTGGGAAGAACAGGCTAGGAGTTGGATGTGTAAATCACATTCCCTGACTGAGCACTGTGCAACGTGGCCATGCCACAGTAGAGGTGCAAAATGGTGGCTGCTAATTTGGCCTCTTCCCACTCCAAAAAAGACACTATTCTTTTTTTTATAGTGTCTATTTGGAATCATGTAGTTTTCCTAACCTATACCCTGATATTAATTTAATGATATAAAATACTGCAAATTATTTTATAATTGCTCTAAGATGCATTTCATTACAAAAGACAGTGGATTTGTAAAGACATCCATTTTTAAATTCTGTTGTCTTCACAAACCCACTCATGGCTACTGGTCAACATATCAATTAAAACCCTATAGGAAGAGCCAATAATTATGTTTACTTATATTCAGAGCAATGAAAATGTCAGCACATTCAGCATCCTTATACAATCACAACCTTCTGTATACTCCAGAACACATATGACAGGTAATTTAATATCTAGCATAGTGGGAAATTCCAGCAAATCTAACAACTCCCTAATGGCCTCTTGCCACAGATGTTTAATAGGGGAAGAGAATGTATCAAATCTTTATTCCTATTTAAGTCCTAGAGAAATGAGCTTGTTTATTTATAGCAAAACAATGCTTTTACAGTAGCACTTAAAATATATTGCCTGTCAGTTTTAATATTTATTATGACATAAGTGACTGATAGAAACAGGAAGAAATAATATTTTAAAGACAGAAAGAGATACAGCTTTGTTGAATTCTTTCTGAGACTCAGGTTAAGAAAGCTGTAAGTGACAGCTACTTTGAAGGAAGAATATTACTAGAATTTCAAATCATGAAAATAATAAAACAGATAAAAGAGAATTAAACTATTATTTATTTTCTTTCAGACTATAAATTTCCACTTCTATGTAGATGACAAAAATCACTCATCGCTCCCTAGCATGTATGCAAACAGATAGATTAAAAGCTAAGTAACCAAAGAAATGGAAAGATCAACTTTCTTGTGACAGAACATCCAAAAATGTCAAGAGGTAACTTTGGGAAAAGAGATTACAAGAGAAGACTGCGCACATCTCATTTCCTCCCTCCTTTCTTGAAGGAGATAATCAGTCATGAATATCATGGCTTTTTTTTTCCATTTTCTCCTTTTCCAATTTTGAGTTGATTTTGCCCTTTGAAATCACTTTCTCTAACCTCTCTCTTCAGTAAAAACCAATACCTGAACTAAAATAAAATAAAAAACTTAAACAAACATTTATATTTAAGTCCTTTTTAGTCTAAATTTGGAAAGAAGAGAAATAGTATAAAATAATGGCTTGACACAGATGTATTTCTATTATTATTATTTTTTAAATATATAAATTTTATTAGCAAACAAACTTTCAGGAAAAGGGCCAAAGAACACTGGTTTTGGAAGCTGGATGAATCAGTAAGTGATAGAAACAGGGTTAAAATATCACTAAACATAATTTTCCCATGGGTAACTTCATAAATGACTAAGTAAGAACTGATTAAGTATTTTGGTTTGCGTTGTTGAAGATTATGAAACTCAAAAAATTTACAAGCCTCTTGAAAATCTTAAACATACAACATTTAAAAATACGCAGCTGGTTCTTGGGGAAATATAGAAGTGTGATATAAATGCTCATTACAACATATTTCAAATTATAATAATGCTGGTATTTCTAACAAAACACAAGGGCCCTTGTGACCTGCTTCTATCCAAGTGTATCTTTAATCTCACTTACCTTTTTTTGTATGCAAGTGGTACAGATGGAGATGCAGGGCTTCATGAGAGAGATAATGCCTGCAGGAACGCACCTGCATCTCCCCTGTTATGCAGCTAGTAGATGGAAATGTGGTTAAGAACTTCCGCTTATACCAGAATGTTTGCTCAGAAGGGTCTGTCCCAACTTAGGCGCAGGTATAATAAATCAACTAAATGTCCTTAACTTGACCCAAGCTCATTATAATATCATTAGCGTGACATCCGCATTGTGGTTTCACCACCACCACCCCTACCCAGTGGGCCTTTCTGTGGTGCTTATGCATAATAATTAAGATGGAATAACTGTGGACAAGAACACACCTGGGCAGTAAGACCTGGGACCAGGAAGCAACTAGGAAGTAAAAGGTTGTGCAAGATGCAAATGAGAAACACACCCCTAGAAAGGAGGTTTTTAATCCCCTGGGGCAACCCACTTTCGAGTCCCCTCTCCTTACTGAGCGCTTTCTGTCACTTAATAAAAGTCTATTCTGCCATACTCACCCTCCTATGTCCACGTACCTCATTCATTGTGGTGGTGAGACAAGAACTCAGACCTCGCTAAACTAAGGAGTAAGGCTTCTGCAACAGAACAAGCCAGAATTTCCTACATGAAATATTTATTTTCACATCTTTGTGACGTTTCGACAGTGTTCTGAAGGAAAATGACTTTTTTCCATTCTTTATTTTAAAATTTTTATTATCGAAGAGTCATATGAAGTATTTCCTTTAAACTCCTTTCTTGGACCTCTGATGTGAGTTGAATTTACCTCATTTACGATGGCTAACCATTGTCTGACTGTGAGTAGTTTCTGTATCTAATTGTGTGGCAACCAAATAGGTAAAGACCAGCACAGCATGGCTACTATATAACTGTCCACTCACTAGAAAGGAAACTGACATTTTTGCTGCCTGCCACAAAAGATGCTAGGTCTTTGGCCCTCAGTTCTTTAGCTGCATCACAATGCACCCTTTTAGTCTCATCTGGGATACTGGGATACCTTATGAGACTCGTAGAAGGGGAAAACTGATATAACCATATTTATGTTTCTGCTGTTAGTAATAACATGCCGACTTCCTGTCCCACTAGTGCCTTTGGAGTTGTGGCAAGCTTAGTCCTGCCTTTGTCTTTGAGGTTGGAGCACTTTCCTGACAGACACAAGAGAAGGGTTGTTGAGATATACAAACTTTTTTTTAATTTTTCCCAGAGGAGAAAAGACAAGGGCCTTACGGGCCAGTTTCAGTAATAGAATTGCTCCTGCCCAAGTGTTGAAAGACAGTGGGTGGGGCAGAATAAGTGGATCCTGAGTGCTGTACTAGTTAATAAATAGGAGTAAGTCAATGAATAGACTGAAAGGTAAGAGGTAGGATTGAAATAAGCAGCCCAAATGGTGCCATGACTTTTGCTTGTTCTCCTATAAAAATGGAGACCGGGAAGTACTCTGGTCCACCATCAGGAAGGGAAATATAAACTACCTATGTCAAAAGGCAGGTGCATTTGCTTGATGTGTCGGGATTTACATAGGTTATGTCATAATAGAGCCAGGTTCCTCTATGGAGATTGGTCTCCTCCTACTGGAGGAACTGAGAAGTTAACTGGTTGCCCTAGGATACATTAGCCTTTCAGCACCTCTCCTGTCTGGCCCTGAACCACCACATCCTGATTTACCATCCTTTAAGGAGATTGTATAATAAAGGTAGATACAAAGTCCCTCCAATTCTAGAGACCAAAAGCTTTAGTCATGGTGAGGACACAGTGGGGCAGGAGGGAAAGTGGAGTATACAAACTTTTATGGCTTTGTTTGGATAACAATGCTCAAGGGGCTATCTAATCCTGTTCTCTTGAGGGGATTAGACCACACATTCAATTTGCTATATTTGGAAAAAGAGGTATATGAGGGAATGGAAGTATCTGTATCTATATCCATCACATGCTACAGGGCACTTGAAATCTCTTGGTATTGTGCCATTAGTGAGTGAGACTTCTTTCAGGGATGATTTGATGACATTATTATGATTGGCTTCACTAAAACCCAAGAGTTTAGGGGTGACTCATTCATTCTGAGCCCTTGGCAATCACATCTTTCTCAGGCTAGAGTTGTTACACATACTCATTCACAGTTATAAAGGAGCAAGGGAATACTAGGAGGCAGCCAAGTGAATCAACTGAAGTCCGTATATTTTCTTTCCTGAGTCATCTTTAAAAACAGTCCTACCTTATTGTGGTGATCAAGGTTGATTACCTTGCCAAGATACTGACTCTTCTCTTTGAGTGCTGGTCCCAGAACACAAGCAGTCAAAATTTCTCTATTTGTCAAGATATCAATAGCTTGTCCTTAATGAAACCTTTGCTGTGGTCCCTGGCAAGAATATGATCCAGGACCTTCAACCTTGCAGAATCAAGAAATATGAGGATAAAATCATGCAGTGAGTCATTGGGACTTATGGAATTGGGGCTACTTCTATTCCTACTCCTTGCTTTCTGCGTTGATGTGTTCTTCTCATTGAGGACAGAACACTATATGGGCGGGCGGTAGGTGGAGGGTTCTTTGACTTAATGGATATGCACAAAGGATAAAAATCCATCCTTGGAGAGTGTTGCCTCTGAGTTCGTGCTCTAATTCTGCCTCTAGAAGAATACTTCAATGTTCTAGGAGGATAACTAGTGGAGTGTGTGGTACATGATATAACCAGTGGATCTCACAGTCATGGGTCAACTCACACACCTCTGCACCATGAAGTGGGTTGCCTGTTCAGATGCTATTTTGTGTGGGATTCCGTGACTGTGCATGAGGCATTCCATAAGCCACTGAATAGTGTGCTAACTGGGATTCTTCAAGAAGGAATGTCAAATCCCCTCACAAACTGCTGGCACATCAAAGACAGAAAGGTCCCAATGTAGCTGACTTGCTGCCAAGTGTCATTTTAGTTTCCTTGAAATATAATGTCATGTTGACAAAGCTACAATGGTCTCTGTTGCTGACAGCTTGAATCTTTAGGAGCAGCAGAAGCTACTCAACCTTTATAAATGGGAATTAATGTTGATGGGCCCATCACTGCAACCAGGGCCATTTTATTGATGTGCCATTTCACCAGTTCCAGTGCAGCCAATGATGAAAGCTGACTAATGTCAAGTAGTCAACACATTTGAATATTTCACCGTTGAGTGTCTCTTACGTGGTGAATGTTTTCTCATGGGTGTTAAAATGTGATACAAAAATCTTCACACTTTGTATACATTTCCATATGTCTGTTCATATGCTGCTACTCCAGACCTCCTTCATGTCTGGTCTCTCGATTGACATTACCATTGGGTATCTAGTAATCAATATACATTCTCACCTTGCGCTACATATTTTTCTGAAAAAATGTGAATGACGATTTGCCCTGGTTATCACTGTGTCTACAAGGAGGATTTTTCCTCACTGTTGTCTTTCAAGGCCATTTTTGGAAAAATGACCTAACGAAGCAACAGTCCATTTTCAACTGATACCCACACATAGAGTCAATTAATGATAATACAAAATCAGGCTTTTTTTTTTTTTTTTTTTTTTTTACCTAATTCATCTGTAACAAGATTTCTCTCTGCTCATAGGATCAATCCAGGGGAAAGGAACTGGGGCAATTGTGGTGGGTGGCATGGAGGTCTGGGCTACCTGTGATGCAGCCTGCGAAGGAGAAGAGGGAAGAAGGACTGGATGGAGGAGTCTTACATCAAAACGCAGTTCCAGGAATGATTCAGCCATACCCATGGGGAGTCCTTGAGTCAAAGTTGCCTGTTAAAGAGTCTAACATTTCACAGAAAAGGGCCTGTATTCATAGCCTCCATAGACATAGCCAGACTTTCAATTCTGCTTTTCAGCACTTATGCTGCGATGTACAGGGAGCATTGCATCAGAATTGTGTATCTATATGTCACACTCTGGATGCTAGACTTGACTTGCTAATGGTCTATCAGCCTCCATGATGGAATAAAGTCACCCTGCATAGCAGGCTCTTCCCAGGTTTACATACAGAAAGCAGGCTAACAACCCTGTGCTCTCAGCTTTCCTTTCAGCCTTTGAACCCACTTCAGACTCTCAGTCCTCCAGGGACCAGCACACATATATCTCACGAGCTTGACCCTTTCTCCCTTCACAGTATCCTCTGGGACTACAAATTATTGGCTTTTTTATTTCTTTCTCTTATGATTGGGGCTTTTAATATTTCATATTAAATTGAATTCTTACTCAGCTTAACATCCTGGATTTATTAAATTTATATGACCTAATCAACAAAAAGTTTCTTTATATGTCAATGGAAAGTGAAAGTTTTAAGAAAATCTTCTGAATAGGCTTGGTTTTCAAAACGATTGTCATGAGATGATACTCTAGCAATCCAAAGGTGAACCTAATTTTTTTTTTACTTCTTTCTTTTTGTAGTCCTCCTGTAAATCCTATTTATCCCTGAAGCAAATAGATGCCTCTGGCCAACTAAAGAATAATCCCAAACAAAGGGAACCTAAATTATAAAAGTAAATATTTTTCAAAAAATACGATCTTCATTATGTAGTCCTGACACATAAATGACAAAACAAAGCAAAGGATTATAGGTGTCAAAAGAGAAAGCAATCTAACTGGGGAAAGCAGTCAGAGAAAGATTAACAGCCCTACGAGTTTATGGTTTAAGTGATTGAAGACTGAAAATTGTAGCCTCCCTGTTGTCATTGTTGAAGGGGTCCCATTAGCCTGCTGAAGATACAGTGTGTGTAAAGACAATTGGTGAGCAATAGGAGAATCATATTTCAACCATATGTCCATGATGCACACAGCCTTGCTTGTACATCCCTGAGCCTGAATCTTGAGAATGGGTCTTCTTTGCTCAGGCGTTGTCACATGGAAGTATTTTAACCTGTGGAATGAGCCCTTTTCCAGGCTCCCTTTATTTTCCTGCATATACTTATCATTCTGGTTGTTCATATTCCTTTAACTTCTCCATTCCTTTAATAGTTCCTCTTTCTTCCTTCTGTTTTTAGTCTAGGAACCTTTCTCTAGCCCACTCTTCAGGCTTGTAAATATTCCAAAATCCATGGTTGGGATATTTTTTACCTGATTCCACTGCTGGATAAAGGGCAAAGTAAGCTTCAGTTTCTAAGTACAGAGAAACATAGAAAAGCGTCCATCTTGTCGTATTTCTGAGTGTAAAATGAACTTATTACTGTATTTAAAAATAAAATCTGTATCTCTAAAGTTGGAAGAATAATTTTCTGCTGATTCTCAATTTTTTGGTAGAGGGTTATAAATCTGGGCCAGGGGCATCATTTTGTTAAAATTTAATTTTATTGAATTTTGACAAATTATGCTTGTAGATATTTATGAGATACAAAGTGATCCAATAATATGTATAAGTGTGGAATGTTGAGTCAAACTAAGTAACATATACACCATCTCAAATACTTATCGTTTATTCCTCCAAGTATACACACACACACACACACACACACAATGGTGAAACCCCATCTCTACTAAAAGTACAAAAATTAGCTGAGTGTGGTGGTGCACACCTCTAATCCCAGCTAGTCAGGAGGCTGAGGCAGAAGAATCTCTTGAACCCAGGAGATGAAGGTTGCAGTGAGCCGAGATCACACCACTGCACTCCGGCCTGGACTACAGAGTGAGATTCCAAAAAAAAAAAAAAAGACAGATATTCTGTCATTTGCAGAAGCATGGATGAATCAAGAGGACATTATGCTAAGTCAAATAAGCCAGGCACAGAAAGAAAAATGCATATTCTTTCTTAAATGTGGAATCTAAAATAATTGAATTCATAGAGGTAGAAAGCAGAATGACGGCTACAAGAAGATGAGAGGTGGGGGAAATGGGAAGATGGTCAATGGGAGTAACTTATTCTGAAATATAAATCATCCATTCCATCTGTGGTTAGAAAGATTATCCCAATACAAAAGAAATGAGTGTCAGTTCCAATGCAATTTACTTTGCTCTCCATGAGATTTGGTCATCAAGATGCTTGAAACTATCTCCAGCCCACTGGTAAATCCTGACCATACTCAGGGCATACATATACCCTGCCAACCATGAGGAGCAACATCAGAAGAAATCAATCTCTCTTGCTTTCTCATTTCATTACCAACTGCCAAGCTCTCCTCTGTGCCATATCTCCCTTAGACTTTGTCCTTCATTATCATGTCTCTATGCCTAAGTTTCCTTCTAGGATTGAGCTCCTGCCAACTTTTATTAGTTTCCATCCAAGTTACCAGAATGCATACCTTCTGCTTAAGTACAGAACATTTTCAACAAATATGCCTGATAGCCATTGCTTCCCAGGCTTTGTTTTATCATCTACCCAATAATGTTTGTTTGTTTCTGTTGTTGTTGTTTTCTGATTTGAACAAACTATTGCTGTTTATTTGGAATGAGGACCTAGGTTGCTGACTCATTGGCTATGGTATCTATACTTCATTCTGAATATATAACATTCGCACTTGTAAATCTCTACTCCAAATGGCAGTTCAACCTTATGGGACTGGATCCAGAACAGCACCTAGACCTAAGCTTATTTATTTGAACATCTCCTATCATGAGCAACATGTCAGAAATTTTAGTTTAGGAAGCTGTGGTAGCTGAATGCTTTCCTGTAGCCCAGGACTATTATTCTGTAGGACTTGGCTGAGCATGAGAAGAAAAATAGAAAAAGCAGATGGGCTTTGTCCTGGGGCATGGCAGCACACTTCATTCACTAGAGTATAAGCTTGCTGCTCATGACACTACGGCAGAGTGGAGCCTAAGAGGCCACATAGAGATGGATATTGCTGCCTTGGCCTCATTATTCAAAGTCTTACTACCCAGAATACAAGCTTAGAAAGGATTCTTCACTATTTTTTTCCTATTCTTGCCTGTCAGGAGATATTGTTGAGCCTGCACACCATGTGAAACATCATTTAAAGTTCTATGCAGGATATATGAAAATACTTGGAAAACGGAACCACCCTCAACCCCCACCAAAAAACTGAAAAAGTAAATAAAAGTTTTATTTTTTCTATGCAAAACAAATATGAAGTCTCCCCTCTCATTCAACAGTATTTCTGCCTCAAAAATAAATAAAACGTAATCAAAACACCTTAAGTTCACTCTAACATGTATCAAAACTGTCACTGGAGATCTCCTGATTTGAGAAATCATAGGGTCTGCAAAACCACAGACTAAATATAATGCTAGACATTTATGTAAAATATTCCAGCAACAATATGAGTTGTATTATTAGGATGAACAATGATGGCCTTGTGGTTAAGTAAGCATATCTGAATATCTTATTTCTCAAACACACTGAAAATATGGGTTCTGCAAATGGTATCCCTCTTTCTCCCTCAACCTAGAGCAGTGCCCAAGAGAACAGAATACAGGGCCAAGTTTTATGTATTTAAACTCTGTTCTCCCACTTAAAGGTTCTGTTACTATAAAAAAAAAAAAAAAGTACTTGTTCTATGCCTCAGTTTCCTTCTCTATCATAACAAGATAATGATTGCATCTACTCAAGGAGTTACCAAGAAAATTAAACAAATTTATATAAGAAAACATGAAGGCTAGTGTCTGCCAAATATTAAGTACTTAATGACTGTTAGTTATTATTATCATAACTCTCTCTATATCACTCAATCAAGAAATATTCATTTAAACATGAAGCCATACCAGAGGTTATGTAGTAGGTTAATAACTGTATTGCTTTCCTATCTGTAAGGGAGTCCTTGAGAAACAGCAGTTTGAAGGAGTGAAGAGTAGAAGATACTAAAATTAGAGAAAAAGGCTAATATTTAATTAAGACTTAAAATGTGTCAGAACTTTTGCATGCATTATCTGATTTTGCCCTCAAACCAACTCTAGTAACTAGCCCAGGTCTGCACAACCAGGAATGGCAGAACAGAAATTAGAACAAGTTCTTCTCTTATCAATGAATATGATGCTCTTGAGGAAAAGCAAGAGGAGACAGAAAAAAATCCGGTATTTTAAACATAGGATTATATAGCCAAAACTAATTTACCAAGTTTATTATACAATTGCTCAAAGTTTCGCTTTGCCCATATAGGCAATATCTAGCCTTTTAATTCTCCCCATTGTTGATAAAACCATAAATTGAATCAAAAAGAACCTCACTGTTTGAATATTATTTATTACGTCAATGTTTTATTTTGTATATTGGTAAATTATTTGGTTATTTTCTGTTTCTAATAGTTTTTAAAGAATTTTGAATTGTAGAATGTGGTCTATTAATATAGAATTTTTAAAGTACATTTTGTGTATTGACCTTTTAAAAGGAGAGGAGGCTTCCTTAAAGTATCTTTTCACTGTTGTTAAATATACCAGCACATAAAATGTTAATGGAAATATTGCCCTTTAATGTTAGGTAGTGACCTTTATTATAAATTAATTTATCTCTAGAGTATATTTTTCAAAGGTAAAAGAAACCAGTTAAAATGTTCTAATACTGAAGGAGCAATAAACCTCAAAAAATACCTGAATATGGAATATAGTTCTTAATTTACCGTCTCTTCACATGCAACATACCCAGAAGGTGTGCTATTGACTTACTATTGTGTTCCTTGATAAGAAGCTTATAAAGTGTCTGCTTAACTTTTCCTTTTCAAATTAACAAGATAATATGAGCATGTAGGTAAGCCATTGGCAAGGGCTAGAGGACAGCCATTTAAAAACAGAAAATAGATATTGTTGTGTTTTTATCACAATTTTCCTGGCTTTGAAATGAAAACAAAAAAACAAAACCTTAGACTTGGCCCAGTATGTAAATGATGCAGGAAGCCAGGTCCCCTGTCTCTCTCTCCAACCACATCTGCTTGTGTTCTCTAATATGCATATATTCTTACAGTACCATCTTCAGGGATTTCTTTGACTTTTATATGCCAGCTTCTTGCTTAGGATGATTTTTCTTTCTCTCTTACATAATTGATAAATGCCTATTCATTCTTTAATATCATTTATTCATTCAAAAATTTATTGAGCACTATGTGATAGGAACTATTTTTAAGTTCTGGTAACACAGCAGAAAACAATATAGAAAAAAGTCCTTTCTTTTGTGGAGTTTATATTTCAGTCTGAGAAAACAAACAATATACAAGCAAATATATATATATTTATACATATATAAATATATTTATATATTTTATATATAAATATATATATGTATATATATCACATATAGCCTGGTCAGTTATTGTAGGCACTTTTCCATTTGCTCTGGAAAAGCAGTGAACCAATGTCACAGTTTGGTAAAGAGAGGTTTCATGAACTTATTTATGTTTCAGTTGTATTTTTCTGGCTTCTGAATGGAAAATAGACATTACAGGGACAAGTGCAGGTGTATCAATAATTCAGGTGAAAGATGATGTTGGCTCAGTGTAGAAAAAACAGGTAGTAGGAAAATGGTAAGACATGGTCAGAAATTGAAGGTAGAAGCAAGAAGCTGATTGGAAATAAAGTATGAGAGCAAGAGACAAATGAAAGATGACTGGAAAGATTTGGAAGAGACTCATATACATCATATGGTATTCAGTTTTCTCTTAATGTGCTCCCATGCCAAGCCACCCTCCTCTGTACAAGCTAGAGTCTTGTACTCATCTCTAATATTAACCGTAAGTATCTTCTTTTAACATGGACTGTACGAAGTTTTATTTACACTATCTCATTTATTATTATACTGACACTGAAGGGAATACAATATTTTTACAATACAATATAGATATAATACGATATTTTATACATGAACTCACACTCATCAAATCACAGAGCCATAAATTGCTTATGCATTTGTCATTCCCAAAGTGATATAACACATTTGAGGACAAGGACAATGATGTACTAATTTCTGTATGCCTAGCACCTGGAGAAATCTTTACTCAAAATTGCTGCCCATTACTGTGCTTTGAATGAAGGGAAGAAATGAATCACTGTTAAAATTTTCTATAATAGTACAATTGGAAGGAGGGCAAAATTCCTTACTGCATCATCAAGTATTTGTCCTTATGTGGTCTACGAATGTGCTTAAAGTTCTTTCCATTAGCATTTTATGTTTATAATGCAATATAAAATGTAAATATAAACTCCACATTATCAAACTATAGAATTCTTGGTCCTGTATCTTTTTGCCATTTTTTAATCAACTTACAGACACCAAGGATTTTCAGTGTTTTATTTACCCATCTTCCCTCATCAATTGAATTGCTCTTTCAGCAGCTATGCAAGATTCATATACTAAAGATGACTGATGTAATATTTACAAAGGTCTTTAGAATTATTGAGTTCCTCAGAAGAATTTATGTATGGCAAAGAGTTTAAAATGTCAGGAGTTCATACATGAAGCCACTGTGAGCTCCCTTGAGCTCTCCATAATGCTAACAAAGATAGGAACTCCGTCCTCTATGCTACCAGATGATCTCCTGCCTAGCGGTATTATTGAATTTATAATATTGCATTGTAAATGATTGCTTGCATGCTATATTTCCCCACTTCTGGAAGAGATTTTAACTCTTTGTCATTGTATCTCAATACTAACATCATTCTTAGTATAACATATGTACTTAGACAATGTTGAATACGTGCAAAAGAATGCTATGCAAATCATTTAAGCACCCAACTTCATTTTTGATGGCGCCAAATGATGCTATTCTAGCATAGTTGCTAAAGGTCTGCTTTGTTCAATTGTCTCTTGCGCTGCAAATTCCTAGTCTTAAACCATAACTTTTTATCTTGCCAGTTCAAATCAATTCAGCAAATATACTAACCATCACTTATTTCAGAAAATGCAATGATGAAAAAGATGACCTTAAATAACTTGCAATCTAAGAGCAGAAATAAACACAAATAGTATTGAAATGCATTCAGAATGTGAGAAGTGTTATACGATGTTTATTGCAAAATATCGTATCAACATAAAAGATAAAAATTATTTCTTCTCGAAAGCTAGTTGATGGAATTATGGAAGAGAAGAGAAAAGGAAATATTTCAAATATATAAACAGTATTTGATCAAAAAATTATCATAGAGGTCTAGTTCAGATGAAATACAGAAATATAAGTGGCTTCAATTGAAAAAATGTGTGTGCATGAGTGCGTGTGTGTGCGCGTGTGTGTGTGTGTGTGTGCGTGAATGTTAAAATCAGTAAAACAGGCCATGGGCAACTTTGTGTGTATTACAGACACTGACAATCAAAGTGACAATAGTGGTAGTAGTAGTAGTGAGGACATAAGGTAGCATAAACAAGTTTGAAATCTCATGGAAATTAAACACAAAGACATAATGTCAGCACATAGCCTGTTGTTTGCAAGTAAATGTAGTAATCATGGAAGAATAGAGAGAAAAGATAAGAAGTCTTAGGATAGAACTTTGTATAAAAGATACATTTAGGAGACAAAATACTATTTATATTTTGGAAATTTATGTTTATATCTATTGGTACATTTTACACTGTAAAATTTAATGTTTAATAAATAACATTATGGTTCAAAATAGTTAATTTGTATTTGTTAGGCTCTTTTAGGCTTTTTCCAATTTCTTCTCTACTCTATTTCTCTTTTCCAAGTGGAATTGTGAGTACTGAGCTTTTTAGAAGCCTATAGTTGTTAATTACTATACTAGCTTCTTTTGCAGTTTATAGATAATTATCTTGCACCTGTCAATGAACTAACTATAATTGATTCATCCCACACTTATTTATTTCATAGTGTATGTACATATCTCCAGGTATTAATAAACTTTTAAAGTGATAGAATCAATGACTCTCATGAAAGCCATCGGAAATATATTACCCATAGTAACTCCGTACTTTGTGAGCCTCCTCCACTTTATACCAAAACACTCAGAAAACTGTATCATCTTCTTCTTTCACTTTATTGCCACTTTGTGCTCAAGCCATTTAAAAGGGAACTTAAAATATTTCCTGAAAGTTAAGATATGATAGTATTACTTAGTTTTTTTAATATAATTTTTTGGTAATGCGTCCTGTAAGTTCCACTGCAATCGCTTCATAAAAGCATTTAGGAGAACTATGACAATACCGTTGCATATTAAATTTGCAGGTTATACATACAATAAATGTTTAACTATTTGATTTGTAAGGAGAATATTGAGCAAGTTAAACCAGTGGTACATTAAATTTCTTTATGCACAGATCAATCATCAAGCTAAAAGGAACTTGGCAAATAATATAGTTTATTTCTCTGCCTATAAGCAAATTTCTACTTAAACCATTTATGTAGTAAAGCATTAAGAACCGAAGGTTTATTTACTTCTCTAGTAACATATTTTTATATCTACTATGTGTTCTTACCAAAGTCCTTCATTGGATTTAACTTTCTTTCCACAAATTTCAATGACTTTCACGTTTACTAGTAAAAGAAAAAAAGGAATCATCATCCTCATCCTCTACAATAAAACCCCCATATCTCTGAGCAGCAGTAGTAAGAATTCATCGAGCATTTCTTTTCCTGCTTAAGTGTCTATTTATTTTTTCTTTTATTATATACTTTTAAATTATATTTTTCTAAACTATCATCGAAAGAAAAATGGTTTCATGAGTAATGTGCCTAGTTAAACAGACTGTAACTAATGACTTACCTGGAAGATTTCTCAAGATATTTGATTTGAACAAGTGGACAGTAGGACACAGTTTGTCAGTTAAAAACCAGACATTCCTTATTTTACTACATAATTACAAATATTTACTTTTTTTTTTTTGCTTTTTCTTTAAAACATCAATTCTCTGTATAGTTTGTGTCTGTCACCTCCCCACCCTAAGGGCAGTTGTTATATATTTTTTAGATATGAAGAGACTTTTTATTCAATAATAGACCACTATTGGACATGTTGTGTTGCAACCTTAACTATTAATTTATATGTTTAATCATTATTACTAAGCTCCATCTCTGATACTGTCATCATTATTTCCTTAAAATTCTATTTCCTTGAAGCATTTTTCGAAAGTTTGTAGAGTCAAAGCTACTAGAAGTTGGTTTACTAAGCTGGTTTGAGCTGTGGACTTATAATTCCAAATGAAAATTGGAAGTGAAACTGTACATATTTTTATATATTACTTTGAATAGAAAAACCACAGTTACTTTTGCACCAACCTAATATGTTATAATTACAATAATTGAATTATACATGATATACTATCATCTGAAAATATGCAACTTTTTAGTTTGTTAGGTAAGAAATCATCTATACTGATTAAATTTTAATGGTGCATATAATTTAAATTAAACTCATTAGATTCTGTCTTTATTCTAACGTAAAATATAATTTTAAAAACTTCTAGAGAAAATAAAAATGAAATAATTACTTCTAAATTCAGTCCTTTGATGGTTCATTTTATTTTCTGACCATCTCAACTCCTCCCTTTTCTGACATCCTCTAAGAAAAAAGCACGATGTGAAACTTGTCATTTTCCCATCACCCACTGTGATAAACACATGTTTTATTCATTTGCACCTCAACTCTTCTGTGAAGCTGCTTAGGAAGATACGATGAGAAAAACAAGATATAATGTACTGTTGAAAATAACATTTTATTAGTTCTTGCAAAAATAGAATGTCATTTTCAAAAAAATTCAATTGATTAACTTTAATTAAAAATAATACGTTCTTTTGTGATAGTTATAAGATTATCTTATTTGAACATTGGGGCATAAAGCTACAAAAACAACATTATTAAGAACTACCAAAAGATGGTTTTTATTTCACTTAGTTTTCATAAAATCATTAGATCAAAAGTTGACAAAATATTAGAAGGTCCATATTTGATATTTTTAAGCAAAAATCTTAAAAGTCAAAGAAGTCAAAGTGAATATTATGCAATGTTTTTGAAAAAAAAAGATACACTTTTCTAACCAGATCTTAAATAAGGACAAAACTGATATAAAAAATAGGCTCTTAGATTTATTGATTATTGCCATTGCAAAGCAATGAAAATGTTGTTAAATCTAACGGGACAGCCAGGCGCAGCGGCTCATGCCTACAACCCTAGCACTTTCAGAGGTTGAGGCAGGTTGATCACTTGAGCCCAGTTGTTAGAGACCAGCCTGGGCAACATGACAAAACTCTATCTCTACAAAAAATACAAAACATTAGACGGGCGTGGTGGCTCATGCCTATATTCCCAGTTACTTGGGAGGATGAGGTGGGACGACCACCTGAACCTAGGAAGGTTGAGGTTGCAGTGAGCAATGATTGCACCAGTCCACTCCAGCAAGGGTGACAGAGAGATACTCTCTCTCAAAAAAAGAAAAAAAACTATCAGTGAGTGGGTGAAAAATGTTTAGTAATTAAATGTACTGAACACTGGACCACATGATTTATGTAACTTAGTTTTCATAAAGAGTATATAATAGATATTATAACCCATTTTATGCATATAGAAAAAGAGAGGTTTAAAATATTTCCCCAGGGTGCACATCTAATAAGCAGAGACCCTGATATTTGAAACTGTGTATATTTTACTATGGAACCATCTAATTTCCACCACAGAGGAAATATTAAATCAAGGGACACCCCAATATCAATTATTTACGTTATATCAAACATGTAAGTACTTGGTATATTTTTGATTATTCAGTTAATTCATTTATAGTTTAAATTAACACTTATTCACTGAACACACATGACAGGATCAATTTTAGATGCAAAGGACATATTCAGTGACAACATCCTAACGCTGGAGATGTAAGACATGACAAAGTTTATGGCAAGTCCGTGCTGGAGATATTGGCAATTAGAAAGTATAGGATCTCACTGATTAAAACGTGCCTATTTGCTGACTCACTGGCACAAACTAAACAAATAAAAAAAATAAGAGAAAAAGCCTTTTATTTGTGCCAGTTTGATATTTAACAAGTATTCTCAGATATTTGCTATTATTTGTTAGAGAAAGAAGAGTCTGATCCATTTTTGTAATCATAATCAAAGGGAATATTGATAAAGTGTGGATTCACACAAGCAAAGTGCCTAAGGAAAAAGCTGAGGAGCTGGAAGTAAGACATCCCATGTTGTGGTCAAATAAATTATTGGTCCTAATTCCTCTCTTTTCAGGATAGTATACATTTCTGGTCTTGCTCTGTCTGCTTATTGGTCAGAGTCTCCATTGCTGTCATTAGATTTTGGGCTTGGTCGTGTGAATTTCACTGGCCAGTGAACTGCATGGTAAAGGATGTGATTTCAGTGGAAACTGAAAATGGTGAGCTTGGGGTTTACCTCTTGTGTTCTGCCATAAGAAGATCACTTCCCAGGTAGACAATGCATCAGTATGGGTTACATGGAGCATACTATATGTTCCAGGAAATTCTGTTCCAAAGAAAAAAGGAAACAAAGAGCAGACTCCAACCCAACCTGAAGCTTGAAGATTGGAATCTAGCCTACTCCAGCCAAGTTGCAACTGTCACACAGACCACTATACATGAGATTAAATTACTATTGTTTGAAATCATTACGTTTTGGTATAACTGTGGCAGCAGCAAACTAACACAATTGTTGATGATGCTTGGGGTGTCTATGCTTGAACATATTTTTAGAAACCCACACAGTTGAGGGGTAGGTAAAACAGGGCTTCAAAGTGGGCATTTACTTTTTGATACACAAAATAGTAAGACATTAAAAATATCCCAAAAGGAAGAATACTGAAAGAATTAAATTCTGTGAGGTTTTACACGTGAAGATCAATAGATTTTCATTACATATTAGATGAATGTTTGCCATATGCTAGAAATTATGCTAGTGCAAGTAAAGAGGACTTAGACCCAGTCCTCACAGGACTTATAATTTAAATTCAATTATTTCTAAGATTTCAAGGAGTCCTGGTCATAGATCTTTCTGAAATCATTTTTCAGAGTTTTTCAATACTCTCACATAACTTATAAATATCTATAACTGTGCTATTGTGGATGAAGCTGGAAACCATCATTCTCAGCAAACTATTGCTAAGACAAACGACCAAGCACGGCATGTTCTCACTCATCGGTGGGAACTGAACAATGAGAACACTTGGACACAGGAAGGGGAACATCACACACTGGGGCCTGTTGTGGGGTGGGGAGAGGGGCGAGGGATAGTATTAGGAGATATACCTAATGTTAAATGACGAGTTAATGGGTGCAGCACACCAACATGGCACATGTATACATATGTAACAAACATGCACGTTGTGCACATGTACCCTAGAAATTAAAGTATAATACAAAAATATATAAAAAAAATCTTTGACTATTCTACTCATAAAATAAATAAATAAATATCTATAACTTCAGATAGTTTATAGTTAAAATCAGCAGAACATCTAAAATTTTGAATTCGTGGATAGGAAATATAGGGAAGGCAGATAATTTTTTCCACATATTGCCTCATTCTTCTCCTTCTTTATGTTTTTTTGATTGGAAACTGGCAGTTCTTAAGCTAATTTTTAAATGTTTTTATTTCCCAGAAAACAACTTCCTGGAAAAGTACTGGGAACTATTGCTGTTTCTTTTCCTATCTGCCTTAAAGTTTTCACCTAGTTCCCTAGATTCAAACTATGAAATTAATCCTCCTGTATCTAATTTCTTCTTTGTCTAGAGATCATTTATTCTGTCTGCTCTCCATTAGTTCTTCCATTCCTAAGATTTTTCTCTCAAGTTTCCACCTCTTCTAGTGGTGCAGGATTTTCCCTACCGTAAAATGATTTAAGCCAAGTATTAATCTTTGATTACATTTGGTGGTGGCAAAAAAAAAAAAAAAAAAAAGTATAGTCCTGTAGAATCTATCAGTTGAAATTTTATTTCTGGTCAACTTTATCTGTTTTGTTGCAATTATGTTCCCTTAAACCTGGATTACCTCCCCCTTAAACTATTGCTTTAGCTTTCTAACATGCAGTCTCCTGTGGCTGTGAACCATCTTTTCTTTCCCTGCCAGATGAATCATCCTAAAATTGTGTGACTCTTTAAAAAGAGACATATTTTCAATGGCTCTCGATAGTCTATCAAGGCAAGTATATAGACCATGTCTTGGCATTCATGACAATTCATAATGTTGTTGAACCTGAATATGAATTATCTCAGTTTAATTTGTATTTATCTTCATGACTGCAATACACTTTGTGATACTTGGTTTTGAAAGCCTACTGTACTATTACACTAGTCTTCTAGGCTTTCAATATCTTACATTCTTCCCAATTTTGCAAAGTATTTTAAACATTATGAATTTTCTACATAGCCTCTGCTGTTCGCTCTAATAGTGCAGTGTTAATCTAGCAGAGTATGGTATATGGCGCCTTATGACTGAACCACAATACCATTCATGGTATCCAGGCAGATATTTCTCAGTAATTATCATATGTCTTTAAAGGGCAAAGATGTGGCCTTATTAATTTAAAAAATATACTAAACGCTCTATATTTGTTACAATTGTGTCTCATATTGTTATAGTTCATTGACTTGTTATTTAATTGAAATAAATTTAAAATATCACAGTAATTGTAACTCTAGGTAGCAGACTCTAGCTAGAATTAAAAAATAATGAAAAAATAACTAATATTTGAGGGCTTATTGTGTGCCTGGCACTGTTCTAAATTGGAAAAACCCTAAGAGTTTGTTTATATCATTTAATCACTTTTGACAGATGGGGATTCTGAGGCCCAGTAAGGTACATCTACCGGCCCAGGACTATGGTAACGTGGTGATAGAAATGGAAGCTATCAGCCGGGCGCGGAAGCTCCCACCACTTTGGGACGCCAAGGCAGGGATCACGAGGTCAGGAGATCCAGACCATCCTGGCTAACACGGTGAAACCCCGTCTCTACTAAAAATACAAAAATTAGCCGGGCGTGGTGGCGGGCGCCTGTAGTTCCAGCTACTCGGGAGGCTGAGGCAGCGTGAACCCGGGAGGCGGAGTTTGCGGTGAGCCGAGATTGCGCCACTGCACTCCAGCCTGGGCGACAGAGCGAGACTCCGTCTCAAAAACAAAACAAAACAAACCAAACCAAAACAAAACAAACAAAACAAAAGAAATGGAAGTTACCTGGACCTACAGCCCACCATCTTCCTATTTCTCAGAACATACGCCATGTTAAGCGAGCCAAAGGAATTCATAAAATGATAGGGAAAGGTGTCTGGTTGCCTAGTTGTTGTTTATCAATTTAAAGTGACAAGGCATTGTGAATCAATGTAATGAGGCTAAGAAAATATGGATAGATTTGGAAACATTCTTCAGTTACCTTTACCTGGCGTAAAGATTTTGCCAAAGTCACAAAGTAAGCATATATTTATTTGCATCTTATACAACTAATAAGAATTTATTTTATTATATATAGCATAGTGAAATTATCCTATTTTAGAGCATAGGTCAGCAAACTACAGTCCATGGACTTAAGTTCCTTTTCAATAAATTGCAAAATATTAATAAAGAAGAATATGTAATAGAGATTATAGGTGATGTAAAAAAACCTAAAAATAGTATTTGGCCTTCTAGAAAAAAAATGTTTGTTAATTCCTGATTTAGATTTAGTTCTAGGTAAAAAATGCTGTCACATATGTTAACTGCAATCTGATGAGCTTTGGTTACCTAATCTTTGATATAACAATAACAATATCTTAGTTAACTCGCTGTGGAGATTTAAAATGTATGTGAAGTACAGGGAAATATAATGAGCTATCAGTAGACTGAGAGACAGTATAAAGAAGTGATTAACAGTCTATTCTAGGAAGGTAGACTGCATATATTCTAATCAAGCCATGCCACTTGTTAGCTAAAACTCAGTGGGGAAGAGTAATATGAAACACTCTCATGGTTGTTGGAGGATTAAAACAACCTACTATATACACAAAATGTCAGCTTCCAAAAATTACCATTCTTGCTATTCTCATCATCACTCTAAATTTATGACACTTAGGTCATGATGAGAATAATTACGAAACAGTTCGTATAGTAGGTACTCCATTTATATACACTTATTTACAAAAAAAACCTTGCACTTTGGAGAAAATTAAAATAATTACAAAAGACAGCCCTAGGCTTCAAAGAATTGACATTCTAAGTTGTGAGAATATATATATATATATATAATCATATATATATGAACAAGTTATCAATATAAAATATCTCATCCTTTCGTGTAATATTTATTATTTTTTAAAAAATACTTCCTAAAGTATTATAATTCGGATAATTTTGCATATGAGTTTTCTTGAGACAGTACTGCTTTATATACCCATTCCCAGAATAATCATGTATAGTGTTCTGTTCATTTTCAGCCTTGTCATCCCAATTTGGATAATAACTTATGTGGTCCCCAAGTTATAATGCAGAGTAGAGATGTGCCAAGTCAAGTAGAAAAAAAACAAGTTAACGATGATCAATGGTCACCAAAATCTATTAATTTTATATATTTTATAGTTTGGGTTACTTATAATTCATTGAAAGGGACAGTCGTAGGATATAATGATAAGCTAATATGTGAAGCTCATTGAAGGAAAAAGCAGTTGCCCAGAGGAACTAGATAAAGCAGAGTACTTTTGACACATGTGAAATCAGACTCAAAAATGTCTTACCAATATATCCTTGTGGTGACTGAGGCTACCATATTAGCAACTGGGTAAGGATTCCTCAAACTGAGAGAAGGAAATGCCGACTAGGATTATTTCATCTTTCTCCCATAGTGTTTAAACTTAGAACCCTGCTTTCATCCAGAAGTTGGTCTACCCTGTCTTACTCTGGTTCTTTACTGTCAGCAATGACAGAATGCAGGCAGTTCCAAACGCAACATGGTAAAACATATCAGATACTATGCACCAGAAATGTATGGAAGTCATCATCAGCAAACGCCTCAAGGATCACAGTTCAATTTGAAACTAAAGGAGTGTGACTATCAAAAGAAGTGTTCCCATAGAAAGAATGGCTCTCTGAATTGTACAGATGTGTATATATTTTTCACTAGCAACATAAATTTGCCCTTTACATCTCATGCAATTGACTTTTTAAAAATAAATGGATAAATATATTTTCTGTATTTGTACACACCCACTTTGAACCCAATTTATATAAGACATTATGTTCAATGATTCATAAAATGCTGATACATACCATTTGTTTATGTATTTATAGTGATTTGATTTTATTGCTTTGCATTTATCAATTATTGATAATTCATTCTTATCATATTTATGAAAAATTTATATTCAATTGTAAAGTCAACTATTAAAACAGCTTCATTCAAAATATCATTGTTTTGGTAGTGAGTATTTAGGAAGAAATATATTGCATGGCCTTTATTTTCTAGCACCTTAATTAAATAGGTTTCAATTAAGGTAATGCGACACTTAATTACTGCACATGTATCATAAAAACTATGTAGAAAATAACAAGTAGATTTCTTAGTTTAAATGCTATTCTTTATATTATAAACCATATATGACCTTTTATGTTTTCTCCTTTCTGATAACCATGGAAATATGTTAAAACAAAACAGAAATAGAATCCTGACAAGAAAAAAACAATTATCCAATGGAAGAATATGCCAATTGCTCACCTTCTGAATTTAATTTTGTGAACACTCGGTATTATATTGCTCTCAGTGTGACTTTAGGTGCTTGTGAAGAGCCAATAAAAATGTTATAATATATTGTAAGCCATTGAGACTGAGAATCTAATCTGATTATACTGTCTACAGATCCTTAAAAGTTAGTATGAAAGACATCCAAATCTAATAATATCTAATCTACGCAGGAATTATTGAGTTTCCCAAATCCATTAAGAAACTAATGGTCATGGATTGCGAACTAAGGCAATTTAGTAATCTAATGTTGCTTTTAAAATGAGCTAGTTTAGTGCTATCTTCAAAGATATCTCTTTAGATGTTAACTAAAAAAGCTACAATAGTAAGCATCATTACATTGAAAGAGTACTACAAGATTACTAAATCTTGGATCTTTGATTTAAAAAGAGACAATCGTAAACATACAGAGGCTGTCCTCAATGACACACACAAGACTAACTGCAGTGGAACAGACTGTGCATTTGGCGTGAACCCACAGAGGAGGGTAAGACAAAAACAAAGAATGTCAAATTTCCATAAATACCCACAAAGTATATTATTAAATTGAACAGTATTGGGCAGCATCTTAAATTGTGACAATGCTGAAGTCTCATTTTTGCATCTTTGTCATGAGGAAGTGGTGATGAAGATTAAAGTTTTTCTGGGGATATCTAACCAATAACATGTATTGATTACAGTTGTAGGCTGAAAAGCAAGAAGTTAAGCCTAATTATTCAAATTACTGTAGGAGGATGGCAGTATAACTCAATAGGGAGAAGAAAAGTCGCAGTATGAAGCAGCTGGTGCTCATTTTTTTTAACTAATGGTATGACTATCAGAGTGTGAAATAACTGAAAACAATAAAAACAGCTTGAGAAGTGTGTATGTTTGTATGTTCATGTGTAACATGTGGAAACAGCAAAAAGTAATTATAAGAGATTCTGGTATTAGTGGGAATTGTTGCTGTAAGGTTTGCTTTCACAGCAATTTAACTATATAGTGTTTTAAAAACTGATGAAAGCATGCTATTTTCCTTCAACTACACATCAAATTGGATGCTAGGTAGAACACAGTTGTCTGACATAAAAATCAATCATATAGAACATGGGTACATAATTATGTCTATTATGCATATGCTACATAGGAGCAGGATTGCTCCCTGCCCCCAACTCCTCCCTGACCTTACAGTGTGAAATATACACATCAGAATTTGCTTGTTGGTTTCCCATGGGATATATTACGTTAACAAGAGTTGAGTTAGGCAGGGATATATGGAAATGTAAGAATAAGCTTTGAGATTGTTAAATAATAATGTTTTGTAATCCTAAATGTCTCCAAATGGAGTCACTTATGACAAGTGACTCAGACTAGAGTGAAACTGATGACCCCTCAAAGTGATAACCATATGCATGGTGGACTGAGGTAATAATACCTGCAATGGGCAGGCATCCCCAAGACCTGACAAAAAGTGAAGTCAAAAGGGCAGCTGAGATAATGACCACGGACACTTGTGCAGGCCATGAAAACAGCAAAGAAACTGACCACGGCCAAGACGTCTGCAGAAGCTCTGCCTGTGAGAATTCTGTGGCCGTTTCTTGATCAAGAAATCCAGACCTTCCCCATCTGTCAGTTAGCATGCTGGTCTCCTGAGCTACTCGCCATGGTTTGTTTCCCCTCTTTGTTATTACTGCTTGTGTGTGTGTTGAATATATTTGCATGATTGATGGTTTGGGAAACTCTCATAATGAACAGTGAATTTGAAAGCATTTAATTGGCCACTGAATCCTTTTGAAACCTCCTGACCCCCTTGTCAGAGTTAGCACAACTAGGCTGATTCGAACCTCACACATTAGAAGTTCCCCTGCCTTCTTCTCTGTCTTGCTCCATTTGTGTTGCTATAAAGGAATATCGGAAGTAGGTAATTTGTAAAGAAGAGAGGTTTATTTGGCTCGTGGTTCTGTAGGCTGTATAAGAAGCATGGCACCAACATCTGCATCTGGTAAGAACCTCAAGTATCTGCTTCTATTCATGGCAAAAAGCAAAGGGAAGCTGCTGTAGGCAGCTCACATGGTGAGAAAGAGAAGAGAGGAGGTGCCAAACTCTTTTGAACAACCAGCTCGAGGTAACTAGAAGTGAGAACTCACTCACTCGAGAATAGTATTGAGACATTCATGAGATCTGTTCCCACCTCTTACCAGGTTCCATCTCCAACAATGGGGATCAAATTTTAACATGAGACTTGGTGACTTGGCAGGGCCAAACAAACCATATCCAAATCATACCATTCTCAATACTCAACTATATAACATTATACTTAAATAATATCTCAATCCGGCCAAGCACAGTGGTTCATGCCTGTAATCCCAGCACTTTGGGAGGCTGAGGTGGGCAGATCACGAGGTCTGGAGATTGAGACCACCCTGGCTAATACGGTGAAACCCCATCTCTACTAAAAATACAAAAATATTAGCCAGGCCTGGGGGTGGGTGCCTGTAGTCCCAGCTACTAGGGAGGTTGAGGCAGGAGTATCTCTGGAACCCAGGAGGCAGGAGGTTGCAGTGAGCTGAGATTGCGCCATTGCATTCAATCCTGGTGACAGAGTGAGACCCCACCTCAAAAAAAAAAACTAGAAAGAAAAAAAAGAAAATCCCAATCCCTGGACCCCCCAAAAAGGCAGTACCTTGCATCTTCTTTTTCCAGGTATAAGTGAAAAATATATTCAAGTACAGAGAAATGAATTTTAAAACACTATCTCTGAATTACATAAGCATTTGAATTTATTTTAATGTATTTATTTATTTTTATTATTTTTCCTATAGTAAACAAAGATAATAGCTTAACACAAAAACAACAGTTTTTAATTTATAAAATGGGAATCCTTTGAATCTAAAAATATTGCCTTAGTTATCATAAGATGATAATATAGGATGTGAAAGAGGTAACTGCGTTTTAGTAAAAGGCAAAAGATTTATACAATCTGAAAAGAAACAAACAAGAGCATGCAACTATATTTTAGAACACTAAAAAGTGCTATATTAAAAAAATATAACTTCGCTTTAATACTTCTATTTCTTTTTATAATATGATTTCTTAAAAAATTTAGCCCACAAAGAAGCAAATTCAAAGTCCAAAAGGAGTCCTGAGTTTCCTCAAAGATAATATGGTAATTAAATAATGTAAAACAATACTCTGTGTAAAATCATTTTGTTGGAACTGTACATTTCAGAAATGATTTTGGAGGAGTAATTGAAATTGAGTTAGTTGCTTGCTGTTTTCCCATGGAAGATATCAGGTTAATAAGAGTTGTATTAGGCAGGAATATACAGAAACTAAGGGTAAGTTTTGAGGTTTACTCTTTCCTTCTCTGCTACCCACGCTGATGAAAAATTCACTGTGTCTAAGAATTTATACAGATTAATGGAAGCGATTATATTTTACCAAACATACAACTTAATCTAAGCATATTAAATATTTTAGAATATGATATTAAATGGTATATTTAATAATATTAGGCACATATGTAATCCATATGTTTATGTTTATGTTTATGTTTATTTCTGTTTTTTTGTTATACATACATCTTTTAAAAATGAGTATAATCCATATTTACTTTTAAAACCAGTTATCCTTCTTTTATCATTAAAGAGCCTTATAAAATTATGATTAGCTACAGGGCATTTCATGTTACATATATTCCATACTGTTCTTAGTAATCCCTTTATTATGGATTATAATTTTTCAATTTTCTCCAATAAAACAAACTTTTTAATGAATTATCCTAAATATGCCTTAAATATGAGTCTTTGTGCTTAGCTATAACATTTTTACAGGGAAAATTCCTAAAAATATAAAAACAAGGTTCTTAAGATGCTCTGAATTCTGCTTACCAGAAATACATATGAATTTATACATACAACCACAGGTGAATGAAGATACCCTTTTCAAAATGTGCTTACAGAAACTAAAAGATTTTCTTTCTTTCCCCTTTTACGTTTATGATTGTCAATTTTATAGTGGTAGAACTCAAGTTACTTTTAAAGAAATAAAAAACAAAACCTGCAATGGCTGCAGGTTCTGGAAATCCACAAAGAAGGCATGGATAAGGATCTGCAGGTAGGTCAATTAGGGCTAGCAGCGGGCACTTACTGTTGGCAGCAGCAGAAAGTGAGGTAATAACTTTAATGGAAATGGAAGAATCTGGGTACTGTCATCAGACTCAGAGATTGACCTAAGGCATCACAATCTAAGGAAATGCTTGCAGTGAGTTCAGAGATTCACTTTTTCCTTAGTTCTACTGGAGAACATATTTTAAGTAATGGTTGATAATAGCATACATTTAATAAGTAAGTTTATGGAGGCATTTTTCTTTCCTTAAATGTTGAAAGTGTATACACTATCCACAAATACAAGCTGAAACAGTGTTCCTTCAATTTTGTGTCTGAAAATCATTCAGAAATAATATCAAAATTTTATATTCTCGGTACATGTCAGTTGGAGATCCCACATGAATTATTTGGGGGAGGGTCAGGATAATGAACTACACAAAAAATGCTCAACAACTTTCCAAAATTAGTAACACACAAACCCAGATACATATCAAGCAAAATAGACTAAAAATTATTGAACAATTAGTTAATTAAATTACATTTAAACTGCAGAAAACAAAAAGACAAAGAAAATACTGAACAAAGTGAGACCAAAAAATTAAACAACCAAATAAATGAAAACTTTACCTATAGAGGAACAAGAATAACAATTATAGTAGACTTCTCAGAAACCTTGGAAGGAATGGGAGTAAAATATTTAAAATGTTGAAAGAAGAGAAAAATCCTTTCACCTAGAATTCTACACCCAGTGAAATTATCTTTTAAATGTAAAGGAAAAATGAAGACTCTTAGTTAAATAATTCTGGGAATTCAGTGCCATCAGACCAGCTCCGCAAGAAATATTAAAATTAGTTTTTTAGGAAAAAAGAAAGAAAAATAATGTAGGTCGACACTTGAGTCTGCAAAAAAAGGTTACAGCATTGAGTAAGAAATAATTGAAAGTAAACAAAAAACGAACCAGCAACAAATAAAAATGCTCCTTTTTTTCCTAAGAAATTTGACCTAAGAAATAACTATGAAAGTAATAATAGTAAAATATATTAATTATTTATCCATATCTCATTTATGTAGATAAACGAAATAAACGACAATATCACAAGGGGCAGGAGGGAGGATTTGTTAAAAGGTGCCTGCGCTGCATGGGAATGTACATAGTGTTACTTGCAAACGGACTTACATTAATTAAAAATGTATACTGAAATCTCTAGGGCAACAACTAACAAATTCTTAAAATGTAGTTGATAAAATAATATAAAATACTCAGTTAAAACCAGAGAAGGCGAAAAAGAGAGGGATATAAAAACAAGGCACAAATATAGCAAATATAAACCAGTTACAGAAATGGTAAGTATTGACCTACAGATATTTATGGTCACTTTAAATGTGAGTGGTATAAATGCTTCAATTGAATACAGATATCCTCAAACTGATTTTTAAAAAATATCTAATTACATGTTGTCTAAAAGAAACCTTCATTAAACATAAATGTTTGGATACATTAAAACTAAAGGGATAGAAAAATAGACACCATGCTATTATGGAATGAATATTCTCGCAAAATTCATACTCTGAAGTTTTTACCCCATGTGTGACTATGTTGGGAGACAGGGTCTCTAAGGAAGTAATTAAGGTCAAGTGACGTCAAAAAGCTGGGGCCCAGATTTGATAGGAGTAGTGTTGTTGTAAGAGACGTGGTCTATTCTCATGCACCAAGGAAAGGCAATGTGAAGACATAGTGAGAAAGTGACCATCTAAACCCAGGAATTTGTGAGCATCTTGACCATGGATTTGCAGCCTCCATAACTGTGAAAAATTAAATGTATTTGCTTAAGCCACCAGTTTGTTTTATTTTGTTATAACAGCCTAAGCAGACTAAAACATACAGACAAAACAGATTTTAGAACAAGGAAACGTATCAAGGATCAAGAAGGGCACTGCATGTTGATAAAGGGATGATGTCTCTAAGAAGACATAACAATCTTTAGCATGTATGCATCTAATAATAACACATTAAAATATACGAGCCTAAAACTGACAGAACTGTAAGGAAAAATAGCTAATGTCTGGATAGTGGTGTTTTCTTACTATAATTTTTAAATCACCCAGGAATCCTTTGTAATAAACGGTGAACAATATGAACTATAAAGTTAGAATTTTTTTTGGAAATAGCAACTTTATTCTCAGATACAACATTTTTCAATCTTAAAATCTGCCAAATAACACAAAGATGCTAGAAGCAATAAAATTCATAATACATAAAGTCCCTCACTGAAAATGCATAAGAACATTTCACTGATGAAAGGATATCCTGAAATTAGTTCATGACTTTGCTAAAAAAGAATTCCTTGCTCGTGTCAAAACAGGGAATTTCAAAACTCATTTATATATAAAAATTATTCAGACGAGTAACAGTAATTAGCTACTATTTTTCAAAATCTCCAACATTAAATCAGAATCCAAATCTGGAAAACATTAATTATAAGACATACAGAAAATTTTAAGGATCAACTTTTATGCTTTCTATATCTTTTTACTTAAAACATTAAACAGGCACACACACACACACACACACACACACTTGCCTTTCAGAGTCTGCCTTTTGTTCTTACACAAATAGATTTCAATCCTTTTTAGTATAGTAAATGCAGTTAGCCTCCTGGTCCTATTTTTTGTGCCTTTGTTCATTATTTTTATTATTAAAATAAAAGAACTTGACCTCTCAGCAGTTTCTGAGCAGACAGAATGTCTTCCTAGAAGGTGAGGAGACTTGTACTGATGGTATCAGAGCTGGGAGGGAGGAGGTTGACCACAATGACAATAGCAAGCAACATGCAGCTTTTTATTATTTAAAATTGAAAGCAAGTTTAGTTGTCATTTTACAGAAAAATAAAATAGAGCATATTTTGTTGTTGAGTCTGAGTGATGAATGCCTCCTAACTTTTCATACTAGAAAGAAAATATATTGTTTTTCTTTTCTTTTATTCTTTTCCTTTTGGCAAAAAAAAAAAAAAAAAAAAATCTTTCCAAAAAGGATATTGCTGGTCTTTCATACCCACATTTTCTCTTAACAATTGTAAATTATTCTAAACATTTTTTGTGTGAACATGTGAGGGCAAGAAATAATGTCAAATGGCATATTTTTAAGCATTTTATTTTATACTATGTTAATCAAATAATTTAACCCTTTCCTTCTTATCTCTGCCTGTATTCAATCTCCATCTGCTCTTGTTCTCACCTTGAATTACATTCAATATACATGCATGCTTGTCCAACTCGAATACTTGGAGCTACTGTTTAGATGTGTATTCTTACAAACAGTTCTGAAATCAAGTCCTACTTGTAGAATTCTATCATTTGTTAAGTTCCCAATGTTCTGAGGTGGGTTATGTCCTTAATATTAGTTTCTAATTCTCTAATTCTTTAAATTTGTAAAGTACATAAGGAAATATTGACCTCAGAATATACATCAACCCCCCACAGAATTATAACCTATTATAATTCGGTAATATGAGGAGCAACATTCCTCAAGGTGAGTGGTGCTGCTCACTGGTTTTCTGGTGGTGATTGGTATTCTTTTTTTTTTTGAGACGGAGTCTTGCTCTGTCGCCCAGGCTGGAGTGCAGTGGCGCAATCTCGGCTCACTGCAAGCTCTGCCTCCCGGGTTCACGCCATTCTCCTGCCTCAGCCTCCCGAGTAGCTGGGAATGCAGGCACCTGCCACCATGCCCGGCTAATTTTTTTTAACTTTTCAGTAGAGACGGGGTTTCACCGTGTTAGCCAGGATGGTATTGATCTCCTGACCTCGTGATCCGCCCGCCTCGGCCTCCCAAAGTGCTGGGATTACAAGCATGAGCCACCACGCTTGGCCAGTGATTGGTATTCTAACAAAATGTGGGGACCATTTTCTTTCACTGCCACTCTCAATTAGACATTGCTTCCTAGTTTAACAACCCCAGGGGTTAAAAAATTATCTTTACTCTTCACATCAGGAGAAACTTTATAAGCCTTTCTTATATCACATGCCTAACCCTGAATCAAATCCAATGTAATACTAGAAGCCTTAGCACTGATCTGGAAAAAAAAATTAAGATAATTTGAAAGTATAATTTTGCTAATTGTGTTCATCAGAATATAATGTTATGTGTCTAGTTTATTTATATCATGACTCAAATGCTGTATGTTCTATTATAGATGAACAAAAGAACATACAAATTATTGCATCTTTGCATTGTCCAATTAGGCCTCTGTTAATTATACCTTATGTCCTTTGATTCTAAAGAAACTGCATTTCAGTCATGACCCACTTTTTCCTCTGTTTTTAATTGGAACAGTGTTATTTTCTTTTAATTAAATTGCAGTCACAAAGTACCTGAGGTAGAAGCCTAAATAATTTTTGTTAACCTGATTATAGATGGTTATAATATTTTGATGGTGATTTTTATTATTTTATAATTTTGAATCATGAAAAAAATGAGCAGAGCACCTTGATTATATACTGGAAAGATAGAAATATGTTCTCCTTATCACCTATCTCCATTAATTATCTTTCTCCATGCCTTCTCTCATGGGATGAAACGCTGCTAATATTCCAAGTATGTACATCAAGGCAATGGAAGTAAAAGCATATTTACTCAGAAGACAAATATATCACAAAACGAGCTAAATGTATTGAAAAGCAATTACAAAATACTGATATCCAGTAAACATGAGAGAATATTTTCAAACACACTGTAATTAAAAGTCTACATAACCAGTGAGCAGGTTTTTTAATAAAATAAGAATAAGTGGAGTGAATAAATGCAAAATTAACACCCTCATTCATGGCTTGAGAAATGGTATATAGATGTAAATTTTTCTGATAATAAATTTAAAATATATATCAAAAGGTTTCAAAGTAATAAATTATTTTGCTCGATAGTTTATTTTATATGTTTGTCATGAAAAATTAATTGAAGTATAATTAAATATACTTGAATAATACTTTTTTCCATGCTGTATAGACATACAAAACACTCACACAACATGTATATACGTATACATATAAAGGGAAAAAATAGATGACATACTAGAGAAAAGGTGGAATCAATCAGAATACATCTACAGATAGGACACTATATGGCTACTTACAATAGGTTTTTCTGACAAGAGTCACAGGAAAACTATCTTGGTTAAATTTAATTACCACTTTCAAGTTACATACCATTCCAACATATGATCTCAGTTAAAAGATACTTGTATTCACATATTTTGATGGAGGAAAATGGCAGGAAATACATATGCATGTATCAGTGTCTATCCCTTAATGAACAGCTTTTGGATGCTTTAAAAAATTGTTCTTATAAACTCATACATTATGAAGTACTTTAAGAACCCGACATTAAAATTGTTAAAGAAAGTTAATAATATATCGATAGGCTGGTAACATAGTCAGGGACTTGCTTTCTGAACATCTTGAACTTTTGTTTCAATTAATGACAATCCTATGTAATGTATGCTTTGTTAACTTTTTTAGTTTTTATTTAGAACTTATAAGGTATTTCAGGATATGTATATAAAAATAGCATTACATACCTTTAGAAGAATAACAGCATTATAGTACAGTAATTAAAGTGTTGGCATTGATTATTTAAAAGAGAATTAAAATCCTTTCTAGGACCTCTAGTATCTTGTTGAAACTTTCCAAGTCAGTTTAAAGTTAAACAACAGCACAGATCTCATCTCTTACATTATTTATAAGAGCTACCAAAGCATTGGGTAAAAAAAAAAAAAAAAAATACAGATCCTATATAGCCTAAGTAGTATTTAATTTCTGTTACAACAGCCTATGTTTGTTTTTCAAACCATGGTTCTCTGGTTCTATATATATGCTATTCAACTAACAAATTAACTTAAGGATGAATACATATGTATGAATAAATACATGTAGTAATCACTTTGGCATTCTCAATACAGCTTTAATATATTAAAACAGGTACAGGGCTATTTGAAACTATCTACTAAATGATAGTCCATGTTTTCAGACATAAAGACCTATTTAAGTTACAAATAAAGTGGGATGTTTTATAACTACATTTCTAGGCCTCACAAAATGATTATTGATTGAATTTTATACCTCCAGGGATTTTATATGCTTTGTTTTATAATGAACATATCGTACACATAATTTATATTTCATTGATATCAGTGGCTCATTTCAAGTTGCAAGAATCTCCTAAAACTATTGCTATTCTTACAAAATGATGTTCAAGCCTAGTAAATAATTAATTTTAAAGTTATCTTTTAAAGTTTATAGCTACAACTTAATAACAGTTTAGCAAGACATATTTTTTCTCTCCTTGATCTGTATGGACAAACTTTTATTTATTATTAAAATTTTGTGTTTTAGAGTGTGGTTCTTAAAAATAACCCACATAACATCTAATTCATGAAAACCATTATTGTTAGAAGGAGAGTATTTCTGATGCAAGTTTGACAATTAATATCTTAGATAAGAGTTTTAAAGGAACAATTAAAAAGATACAATATAATTTTCTTTAATAATTTTCGTCTTTAAAATATGCACCAGAAGAAAAGAAAACAGAGTGAGAAGTAAATCTTCATATTTACTGATGCTTGTGAGTAGCGTAAGTGATAAGCTGACTGAACCAAGGCTGGAGGACAGCAAAAGAGGACACCTGCCTCAACAGATCCTGGGGCAAAGTCAGCAGAAATGAGAACTCTGTCACCAACCCTAATTAAGCAGTTCTACATATGAAAAAGAAAATACATATAGTCTTTCTGATATGATGGAAGAATAGAGACTCAAGAGCCAAAGAGAAATAAAAGTGAGGCCCATTTAGATTAAAGGAATTGAGAATGCTGATAATCATTGTTGAAAATGTAGTCTAAGACTTAAAAGACAAGCTTAAGAATATGAAGCAAAATAAAATGTAAGAAGGAATCAAATTGAAAATAGTATACATGGAAACAAAACAGATAGAAAAGATACAAAAATAATGTTCCAGAAAATGATAAGAGCAAACATTTTTAAACTATAAAATCAAACACAAAATTCAAGAAAAAATTATAGTAAAATACTAAAACCTAGTCACATGTAAAGGAAAAGATTGCTGCGGATTAATTTGAGTTACACTCTAGAGTCACAAAGGACTGCAAAAATAAAGACATCTACTGGTATCTAGACAGAAAGTCACCTCTAAGAGGAAAAATTAGCCTCATATCTTATGTTTTCTCAAAACAAACTATGGAAGTATTGTCTTCAAATTCCTCAAGGCAAGTTAAGTGTGACCTAAGAAACTGTTGTCCAGGAATAGGCAAAATTAAATATTTTTTGTTTTTCTAAAACATAGAAGATACTATATGTGTGTAGATTTCCTCTTTTTGCATAATAGAAGATAAATAGCTATTTTAAAAAGTTGATAAACCCAATAACAGAATTATATAATTTAAAGATACAAAGTTGGGCCGGGTGCGGTGGCTCACGCATGTAATCCTAGCACTTTGGGCGGCCGAGGTGGGTGGATCACGAGGTCAGGAGATCGAGACCATCCTGGCTAACACGGAAAAACCCCGTCTTTACTAAAAATACAAAAAATTCGCCGGGTGTGGTGGCAGGCGCCTGTAGTCCCAGCTACTCGGAGGCTGAGGCAGGAGAATGGCATGAATCCGGGAGGCGGAGCTTGCAGTGAACCAAGATCCTGCCACTGCACTCCAGCCTGGACGACAGGGCGAGACTCTGTCTCAAAAAAAAAAAAAAAAAAAAAAAAGATATAAACTTACCTACTTTACCTACCATTTTAGAATCATAATAATATTACTCAAATTAGAACTATAAATGGAGGAGTGAGGAGTGGAGGAAATAAGAAATAGAAGTGCTCTATTTTCTCTTCTTTTATCACAGCAAATTAGCAATTGAAATCCTATAAGGTTATAACATTTCTAAATATTCCAAATAACTACAGGAACATTGACAAATTCATATCGCATAAATTTACAAAGGTAAACAGTGCAAGAACTAAGCAGTTTATAATTATTCCAAATTACTATATGGAGAACTTCTACTAGCACATACGAAAATAAACCATATGGCTAAATATATAACAACAATGGTTTCAAAATATAAAGCATTACATAAAATAGGATGTCAGAATTAAGAACATATATTTTATATCAATAAATAAATGTAGATCTCCCCAATCAAAAGTCATGTCATAATGATTCAATGAACAGAATCCAAGCACAGGTGCTATTCAAGAATTAGGTAAACCAAAGTCATTTAGCAACAATGAAACTCAACCATGAGATGAAACATGTCAGGTACACATTGTAGGAAAGGAAAGGAAAAGAGAGGAGAGAAGGATTGGAGAAGGGAGGGGAGAAGAGAAGGGAGGGGAGAGGAGAGGGGAGGGAGATAAGAGGGGAGGGGCCAGAGGAAGGGAGGGAGGAGGGAAGGAAGGGAGGAACAGAAAGAAAAAAGAAATCTTTAAAACAATAACAGCCCAAAGTGATTTTAGGGTCAACATTTTTGTGACCAAATAAAAGCAATTTTCATTTTATATACTATATATTCCTCATGAAGTTCTTTCAAGAATATGTATGAAAGAACAGCAGAAAACTGCTGTTAAGAAACAAAATCTACGAGGAAATACACATTCTTCTCATTGAAGAAGCAATATTTTTTCATACTTTTTTTAGTTCTACTTATATGTACGTGGGACTCAGTATGTTAAAATTTTATTTAAAATTCAGGAAAACATTTTTTCTCTCTTGACAATCTGTAGAATAATTGTTTTTTCTTGCCAGGGTTAATGAGTCAACTTTAAGAATCAAATGAGTCATAAATTTGTTGCTCTAGTTTGGACCTAGCTCGTTCTTGAAAGCAATAAGCAAGGATACATTGAATATACATTTCTTTAATATATCCAAAGTACTCTCTTGGTTCCAATTAAGAACCCTTACAACTTGACAATAGTTATTAATAACTTCTTACGAATTGAAAGATATATATCATTTAGTAATGTACATGAAAGCATGAAATGACTTTCAGTCAAATGAAAAGTTGATTAAAAACTTTCATAATGGTCAATATTAGAAAGAGTTAGAAACAAAGAGAAATTCACATATTGTAAGTGCAATAGGAAATCAGTATGAAATTTGATCACTGAATCATAATTTGCTAATAGTATTTTGTATTTATTTGACTCAGAAATCCACTTCAAATATTTTCTCACAAACATATATGCACAAAGATGGATGATGTATATGTTTCTGCAATATGGACCCTGAAGCAACTTAGTGTCCATCACTAATACTAAATAATAGTCTTACAATGAAGTATGCTATTATGTGGCTAACAAAAAGAATAAAATAGATCTAAATATGCAGAAATGAAAGAATCTACAAGATATAAGTGAAAGAATGGTTCAAAAGAATGGTATTTTTCTCTCATTTCTATGTAAACATTGCATGTTTCTGGAAGGATGCGTACAAAACAAGGATGAGTAGTTGTCTCTCATACGGGAAACTGCAGATCTTGGGTGGGAAGGAGACCTACTTTCCTCATTTTAACTATGAATACTATTTGTGTGTTTGTGTGTGTATATACACACATACACGTACATACATTGGCGAAAATGATTATATATTTCAATTAATTTTAACAAGGTAAAAAGTAAGTGCTTGAGGAGAAACTATGAAGAATATTAAGTTACTTTGTAATAATGTTTGAATATGAGTTTATATTCTTATAATAAACTATTAACATATCACCATGGTCTTGAGGAAAGTTATATTTATTTTAAACATTACATGAGACTCAGCCTTAGAATCATAAAATATCCCTTATATTGTAAAATAATTTTAAGCAGATTGATTTGACAAGCTCTGATTATATTCTTTCTGCTAAAGCTGATCATAATCAGCTTTCTGAGACGTTTCATACTAACTTGAAATGTAAAAAGATACGTTTTTTCCTAATTTGTATATCTGTTTCCAAATTGAATGGAGCTGTATAATGTAATATTTATTATTCTACATTTTGAAAAACAGAAAACCATTTAATTTGTAATTTATTTTTTATTTCCAATTATAGCAATGTGCTAGCTAATTAAAAATAATAAAGAGTAACATTTTCTCACTCAACAATCAGCTTTCCGGCTATCTAATTTTCTCCCCAGAACTTCGCCCTTTTATAAGAAGTAGTTTTTAAAAATCTGACCACTCAGAATAATTCCCAGTTGGCAATAGCTTTAACTGTGTGAGAGACAGAAAATACTGGGTATACAGTCTTAACTCTTAAAAGCAGGAATAGTGATGGCTGGAGGCATGAGGATGACAATTTGACAAACAGATCAGAGATGAAAAATGTTGAAAGTAGTTACACAGTCAGTTCACTGAAAACTACAGTGACGAATGTTCCTAAGGAAGGCTAAAATATTAAATATGCCATGAAATCAGTCTTGATGGCTGTATTTAGAAAGAACATTACCTATAAAATTTGTGATGTATGTATAGCATAATAATTATTTTTAAAAGGGCTTAGTGTTTGTAGAGATAAATGGTAGTTATCTGTGGTATTATATGGAATTTTTCCTAATATTAAAAGGATACTATTATAAATAGAGATATTCAACCCCCAAAATGTAGCTTAAGTCCCAATAGTAAAATAAAAATGTGCTTTAAAGGACTCAAAGTTTAAATACTTGAAATAAACTGAAATACTAAAATGATTGAAGAAAAAACTTCTCAATTAAAGAGCAATACTAGAGATGAATATAATGAGAATGTGCGAATACTCAAAGACTTTTATTATGAATTATGTGATATGACAACTAAAATCAGACGATTTCTCTCTTATCTGCCCACATGTAGCAATATCACTTTATATTGTTCTATGTATAGAGTTTTTACCTTTCTCTTTACTTCTTATCTTTTGTGGGTGAATTTCTGTATGTATCAGCTTTTGGAATTATCTCTTTATCTTTTTTCCTCTTGCTAACAGAGAACGGATCTGTGGACTTACCCTTTAAAACAAAAAATAACTCCTTTTCATAGCTATGCCCAAGTTTGTATCTTTTACTAATGTTTTCTCTCTTTGAATCATGAGTGATGGCAGTAAAGGGTCTTACCCTGTTACCTCTGCAATGTCCGCTTACAATTTGAAGGCTGTGTGAAGAATAGCAACTATGACCTTCTTGATCTTGGCCATATATCCTCCCCTTGGTTTGCTAGATATTTCCTAAGTGTGCTGAAGTTATATTTTTCTAAAGAAAAGTATTTCTTTGTTATCAAGTCGAAAAAAGAAGATCTTTAAAAAATATGAGATGATAACCACACAAAACTGGGTAAGAATGTGGATATCTTAGATTACAAAATATTTTTTAAAACTCAAAGCATAATATAAGTATATATACCATTAAATTGTACAAGGTTTGTGGGAAAGACATATAGAATTTTGAAAATACTCGTATTAAATAACATTAATATAATTATATGTAATCATGATATAAAATGTATATAATATATACTTATTTATATTATATATACTTGTTTAATATTACTTATAATTATAATTATTTAATATTACTTATGTATTTAATATTACTTGTATATAAAATATCTATCACTTATATAACATATATTATTATATATAATATAATATATTAAATGTCTTCGCTTATCTAGCAAGAAAATAAATTGGTTTTTAACTTTAAACTTACAGGGGGGTGTACGTGTGTGTGTTATAACTAGGATTATCCACAAACTTGAATGGGTGCCCTAATGAGGTAGATAATTCCATCACATAAAGCTTTTTGTAATCATATATATGGGATATTGTAAAATGCACTTCCATTTAGGGTTGAAAGTTGGGTAAGGACCTAATATCTTGCTCTATTTCTGAAATTATATTTTCTTGTGAAATACTTGGAGAGATGTCACAAGTAAGCGAGTGGAAATTTGAATGAGGCTGAGACTCAATTAAGTAAGAACTTACTAGAACTGAAGCACAACTTTCTGGGACTCAATAAGCATGTGTTAAAGAAAGGGAGTTAGACTATTCAATAATTATTACATTAATACTATACTAAAAACTAATACAAATTACATTCAAATAGCTATATTTTATATAGCACCTTGTATGTACCAGGCATTGTTCTAAACATATAAGTTATATGTTGCATATAACCTAAACCTACCAACATCCACAAAATAAGTATTCCTGATATTGTAATAATTTAAAAAATGAGATGAATTAATTGCAGAGAGGCTAATATGCAGAAAAGCTTGGATTCAAACCGCTGCTGTTGGGCTCCTTATTCCCCAGTTTTAACCACCACAACCACTACTATCTCACTCCTTTGCTTTCTTCTCCTCTACTTCCTGGAGTGAAACTCCTTTGTACCAGTTGAAGACTTTCCTAAAAAATGAATACACTTATTACTGCTATGCATGCTCTGCTTCCAAACTTTTCATTTTAGACTTTAAAACTTCCATATTTTATGTTCCATCTGGACATTTCCAATGTTAGTGCACATAGACATTTATTTCTATATATAAAATACTTTAAATGTGTTATTCTACTATCAAATTGAAAAGTTAATATTTTGTAATCAAAATTGCTTTAATAAAAAAGTTCTAAAATTACATATTTAAAATCATCTAAAGAAAAGTTTTAAAAGACTTTTTCAATAATCACTGTTCTTAGAAATACATTAGTAAGTTTTTCAACATACTTTTGTGTCTTCGAGGAAGTGGGTTGTTACAGAAATTTCAATAGTATTATATACTTTAAAATTATTATAGGAAAATGTAAATTCCTTGCAATGCACTAATATATTAAAGACTATTCTTAGGTAAATCTGCACACAGTATTTATTATAACTCTCGCTAGCAAACATAGTTTAAAAATGAGTTGTTCTTTGGAAATAAATACTCTGAAATACATCCACCAGGACACCAATATTGCCTACTTTATTTTAATCATGAATATCACATAACAATTTCTACAAACTATTTAAAATAATGTATTGGATCAAAATATATATGCATACCAGTTACTAGCAATAAGATTGTCACCTCTGTGAATGGCCTATATTAAACAGTCATTTGTATATTGTTTGTTTTTTTCTTTGATTTTCACTTCATTGATTACTGGTGTGTTAGTAAATTTTGCATTGCTATAACGGAATACTGAGGCTGGGTAATTTATAAAGAAAACAGGTTTATTTGGCTCACAGTTCTGCAGACTGTACAACAAGCACAGTGCCAGCATCTGCTTCTGGTGAGGCCTCAAGAAGCTTTTACTGATGGTGCAAAGTGAAGGGGTGACAGGTGTGTCACATGGCAAGAGAAGGAGCAAGAGAGGAGGGGGTGTACAGCTCCTTTAAACTATCATCTCTCTCACCATCTAACACAGTGAAAACTTGCTTATTACCAAGGGGATGGCCCCAAGCCATTTAGGGGAGATCTGTTCCCATGACCCAAACACCTCCCACTAGGCCCCACCTTCGATATTGGGGATCACATCTCCACACCCATGAGATATGGAGGGGACAAATATCCAAACCATATCACTTGGTAAAATTAAAAACATTTTTATATGTTTTTTGACAATATATGTTCCCTTTCTTTCAAATTCCTGTTTATGTGTTTTGCATCTGTATCTATTGTGAATTTTTCTTTGTCTATTTCCAAATTGTAATTTATCATCTTATTTTTTCCATTGGATTATAATTTTATAATATGCCTTTGATAAACAAAAGGTTTTACTCTTAATGTGGCAAATATATAAATAAAATGTCCACTGTTTTGTAAAGAGAAAGAGAAGATTGCCATTATCAAGTCTTGGAAAATGTGGTAAATTGATGTTCAATATAGTCATTTGGGAAATCCTTTTGAGAAAATATTTAAAAATTTGATCTTCTAATACCCTGAAGCCCTTAACATCCAAGAAGATGTTCAAAATCAACTCTTACACATTTATACTGGGAAATATCTACAAGAATGTGTACAAAAATCCTGTTCATAATCACGATGTTGTATATCCCCTCAAAAAATATACTGCAGGTCTAAAAATTAATCAGCTGGAGCTACACACAAAACATGGACGAATCTTAGCAACATATTATTGAGCGAAAATCATAAGCACAATACGATTTTTAAAGGTTTTAAAGTAAAGATGACCAAGGACAGTCCCTAACTGATGATGCTCAATTTAGGATTTTTTGACTTTACAATGTTTCAAACCCATCACAATTTCAACATAATGTATGGTATTCAAATAATTACAAAAGATATTCAACACCTTATTTTAAAATAATCTTGGTGTTAGGTGATTGATAGGCTAATGTAAATGTTCTGAGAACATATAAGGTAAAATGGAAAAGAGCAAGGATTTACAATTGCAAGTTTTCTAAAGCAAATGCTCTGAGGAAGGAATGTCAGTGCCCTATAGTCAAGATCAAACTTATCTGGAGCTTTCTAAAGCTAAAGAAATATGATATAACTATTATATTAAGATATACATAAGTGCAATAAAAGATGAGAGTTCCATGAACTGATAACAATGAATCATAAACCATGGATTATAATTATTCTGTAATATATTATATATTACTATTTTATGCACTTGAGATGCACAAAAATACATACAAGAGGATTTTAATATATGTATATGTCACTTTACTTATCTATTTGAATTAGATTAAAAAATCACATTTGTCAAATAACTTAAGGGCATTTTTTTAAATTAAAGGAAAAGTTGGGTATAATTGCTAGACTATTAAAAATTTTGAAGGAAATCTGTTATACACCCAACAATGATAGAGGAAAATGCCACTTTATATGTAATTTCATTATAGTTGAAAGAAACCTTTATATATAGACATTGTAGAAACAAATTTGTCATTAGTATTTGAGTGAGTCACAATTTATAAGATAACTCCTCATTGATTTTAGCAATATTTATCTCCCCAAGAGAGTGTTCTTAAATACAGCTATACATATATATAGTTTTCCTAATAGTCTTTACTTGTGATATCCCTCTTATACACAAATACTCGGCTACCTCCTGAATCTAGGAATGTGTATTTTGTTTAGCACTGATATTTCATCTTTGAATCAGAGACCTACTTGCTCTTCTTTCTGCCCTAATTGCCATCCATTTGGAGGCTAAATATTGTTTGGGTGGAGTGGAGCTGGAGGTCTCCAATAGACATGACAAAGTAGCTTGCAATTTGCTCCAATTTTTAGTCCCTATCAGAATAATCTCCTATAGTTAGGGTAAATGTAAATTATTTTTTGTAAGCTCAGACAAACATGGAATGTCAATCAAGAAAAATTTAGCCCTGCCATTGTTTGATGAAAGATAATAAACTACATTGAGACAAATCAGACCTTGTTAAACAGACCATATGATTTAAGCAGTTGCAAGTCTGTGGTTTTTCAAATAGATCATTTTCTTTCTGTCTTTTCTGGGCTGTCATCCACTTCATTTATATAAATTCTTGTGGGAGGATGGGCATTACAACAAAATTGATCACAAAGTTTCAATGAAAATAGTCTGTGGATACAACCTTTTCCAACAATGCTTGAGAAACATGTCTGATAAAAGATCATTGAAAACAACACCCTGCTTTTCATGCTTAGGCAGTGTTTCCAAAAAGGGAGAAATTACTCATCACTGCCAATGTCATCTCATTGTGAGTTCTCTTGTCCGATATGACCTAAGAACTTCTATAAACACATAGAAGAGCGTTGCATGCAGACTAGCTTTTCTTAAAGGAAAATAAACACTCTCTTCATAGATATTTAGCACTCAATGTATTTAATAATCCTATATTGTTGGAAAAGTAGTTTATGTTTCACACTATTAGATTATGCCAATCACTATGTCTTTATAACACTACAAAGTTTAAAAGTTGAGAAAAAATCCAAAGAGAAAAACATCCAAGATTCAAAATTTTTCCATAAAAGTACCAGAGAAGTATATGTATTATGTGAAAAGTAATTATAAAATTTCTTTTTACTGATCGGCAAGTAAGACTTAAGTAAAACAGTCTCCTCTTATCATACAATATTGCCTTAATTCTATTGCAATCAAATTATTTCCTTGAAATTAATATTTAAGCAAAATCATTTCAGATTTTAAAATGTTATTGAAATTCTTTAATTTTTCTAAAGTAATCAAAAAAGGAGAAGAAAGCTTGTTTTGGCTTATGGGCTCTCAACACCTTTTAATCACAAAGCAGCTCTGTAGAAATACCACAATCCATTATTCAGAGAAGAGAGGAAAGCATATTACATTTTTAAAGGTTGAACCTCATCTAAATATTTGTTGAGAATACAGAGTAAGCAGAAGGATAAATCTTTGTCATCAATTTTCGTGTATCTTGGAAAGATATACACCTGGCAGATTTTTTTCTTAGATAAAAGTATTTAGTTTGCAAAGTAAACTCCAGAGGAAAGCAGACACATTTAGAAGGGGGAATGTGATAAGCATCCAATTGGACTTAACAGAGACAGAAGGAGGAATCAACACAGGGAAGGACAAAATGCATCTTAAAGCAATTATCCACAAAATGGCAGCAGCTGTTCAAGCTTTTGGATGATTGGAATTCTGAGAAGTCCAGATAGAAACATATGGTGTAGTTCATCACAAAACCATTTAAAGCTGTTATTGTTCATGTTATATCTTTATGTTATTCTCAATGACAGTTAATAGGTACATAGATTTTTCTCTGGTATATCATGAATTTGTGATGAGTCTGAGGTCCACATTCATTTAACTGTGTCAGAGATAGGTTGTTCCTTAATAGTTCTATGCAAAAAATAAATTTAATCGACACGCACATAAAATAAGCCTATAATTTATATTAATTTTCATATGTATATACTACATATATCTATATGGCAGAGCATAAAGATTTATGCCATTACTGTTGGTCGTTCATGTAAAATTCAGTTAGTAAGAAGAGAAACCACTAAGTTTTAAAAAGCCATGTGGCATTTTTTTCTAAAAAAACATACATACACTGCATTCAGAAAAAAATAAGAAGCATCCATTAGCACCTCCCACTTATTTGTGTGGGCCCAACAAAATTTTAACACTTACAAAAGGAAGTGTTAATGGTGACATTTAAAAACACTGCTTTCAAGAGGTGGGGAGACTTTATTTAAAAAAAAATTAGAACAAACACCCTTTTCTAGTTTGTGTAAAAGAAAAAAATACATGTATAAGACAAAATTATCATTTATTAGAAGAAATTATTGACGTTATACTGAAAATTTACAAGGTGAATTTAAGTTAACTTGATATATATAATACAATATGTTATGAATAAAGATTTCTACATCGTTTTTAATACTTAAGGCCCCACTAACTTTCTAATTAATTAAAAGTATTTAAGGCAACATTGTACAATTTAGATAAAGGTTGTTAAAACCATTTTTTTACACCTACAGTATAAGTCATTTATGTTTGTTTTGCTATTTGGGCTTCAGTTAAAAAATTAGGGTAAATTTTAGGAATGAAGTTAAAAAGTAGAGAGAAGCATTTTGAATAGAAAAATGGGATGACGAACTGTATATGTGGAGATTTTCTTTATGGTCCCAGTTTTCCAGTGAGGAAATTCAACTTTAAATTATTTACATACTTAAAAGGAAATAATAAATAATGACTTTGTTGCTAATATATTATGAAAATGAATAATATGTAAAATGGCAATCATTTGTAGGTTTGAAAGATTTGTAACGAATTCACTCTTAAACTGGAGTGGGGGCTATATAGGTTATATAACAATAATTTATTAAAAATCCTAATGATTCACTCCTCATTCAAAAGTCTCACAGGATCTAATACTTCAAAACTAATTTCTAAACTTGTCAAAGCTGTTACATTTCAAAACAATGCGGAAAATGAGATATGCTAACATGAGCACAGATTTTGAGGAACAAGACCCTGCATAGTTTAAGTCAGAGTTCAATATTTTACAGGCTCAGTGACTTCATTGACTTTATTAATCAATTTCTGTGTTTCAGATTTGGGGGATATAAAATTAGGAAAGTAATAATGTCCACCCCATTAATTCCTAATAGGAAAAAAGAAAATAATTTATTCTAAATTATTTTTTAACTGTAAATCACCTTTATTATTGTTTTTCTGCACAGTTTCTAATACTTAAGGCCCCACTAACTTTCTAATCAGTTAAAAGTATTTAAGGCAACATTGTACCATTTAAAGATTGTTAAAACCATTTTTTACACCTACAGTGTAAGTTATTATACTGTATACATTTGAAATCCAGAACCACATAAGTAATTAAACTTCAATAAACTGAGTAACAGATGTTCAGCTAATGGGCAATTAAATCTATAGCCATTTTACCTAAAGTGAAGGAAGCTGATACAACGTGAAGTTTTACAAAGCCATACAACCCTCTTACAACACTTATATTCAGCATTTATTGAATAGGCAAGATCTACAGATTTAGAATGCAAATTGTAGAAATTAATGTATAAATATGGAATATATGTATATATATATATATTTTTTTTCTTTCTCTTTCTCTACTTTAATTCTACTAGAAGCATAAAAACACCCATACAATTGGCTGGGTCAAATTTGTAAGAGGTCTGAAACCTGAGGGCCATCTGACTGTACTTCCTGCCAAGATACTAGGCTGCTTTTAAGAAGTGGTGGCTGGGATAAAGATCACAGCTATGGCTTCTAGGTTTGACTTTTGAGTCATTTCATTCTATATTTTGATATCTCACAGAGATCGTTCTAGTGATTTGTATGTGCAAGAAATTACTATAGAAAGACATTTGTTTCCTTTGTGAAATTTTAGAAAGTAATCTAGCTCACAGCTAGATTACTCCCAGTTAGCTAGTGAGTCACAATATGATAAACAATGTTTAAACATCTTACTTGACATAGTCAAACAAAATACAAAATTAATCAAACTTATTTTGAAAATATTACCACAGTTTGTAAATTTAAATCTGGCCAATGAGAAATCTAATTTGTATTTATAATCCATTGTCTGTTACTATATAAATAATATATCTATTCAAGCATTTATTCAACATAGAATTTCACTAAATATATATAATTATATATAGAAATAAAATGCCTTTTATATATGTAATGTATATTATACAATAACTATATTATATATGTATTATATAATATATATTTAATATATGTAAAATATTATATTTATATAATATAAAACAATATATTATATATTTATGTATTATTATATAAAATAATATTTATATATAATTATATAGTATTGATACAGCAGGGTGGCAGGGAAGTGCTGGGTAGAGAAGGGCTCTACCCCTGGGCCTATGCCCATGAACCTAGGTGAGGACAGGCATTTCTGTTTTTGTGCCAAATGTTGCATTTATCAAGACCACCCTAGCCTGCCATGAACCCATCCTGTGCCTATAAAAGCCCTGAGACCCTAGCGGGCAGAGACACAATTGGCTGAACGTCGACAGGAACACACCAATGGAAGAAGACAGCGGCAGACCCCAGCAGATGCTGGCAGGCCATCTACGGCAGGGCGACACGGATTTCAGTCAGGGCTGGTCGGAGCAATGCCCAGCCGCTGAGCAGCCTGACTCCAGGGGAAAACCGCCTTATCACTCCATCCCCCTTCTGTCTCACCATCCATCTACTGAGAGCTGCTTCCACCATTCTATAAAAACTTGCACTCATTCTCCAAGCCAGGTGTGATCCGATTTTTCTTTTTTTTTTTCGTTTTTTTTATTATTATTATACTTTAAGTTTTAGGGTACATGTTACACCAAGGCAAGTACCCAGGATACAGAAAGCCCTCTGTCCTTGTAATAAGGCAGAGGGTCTAATTGAGCTTATTAACACAAGCCGCCTATATTTGGCTAAACTAAAAGAGCACACTGCAACATGCCCACTGGGGCTTCAGGAGCTGTAAGCATTCACCCCTAGAGGCTGCCCTGGGGTCGGAGCCACACAGCCTGCCCGTCTGCATGCTCCCCCTAGAGGTTTGAGCAGTGGGACCTCAAAAGAGTAAGTAGCATCCCCATCACATGACCTACCAGGGGAATAAAGGAACTTTTCCCATTTCATTATTATACAGGAATATTACTTGAATTATGCAATATATTATATTACAAATATATAAAAGGAATTTTATTTAAATATTTTTAAGAGTCCATACAACATATACGATCTTCCAAAATTTTTATGAAAATAAAATGTCCTGTTTATACAAAATCTTCATAATTTGTAAAGTGTAATTACTTAGTTTCTCAATGCTAAGAACTCTAATAAATTCTCCTTGTTGTTGGCTGTTGACTGGTCAGGATTGACTGATTGGTTGCTGAACAGTGGTGTTGCTGTGGCAATTTCTTAAAATAAGACAACAATGAAATTGGCCACATTGATAGACTTTTCCTTTCATGAACAATTTTATTCATAATAGAACTTCTTTCAAAATTGGAGTCTATCTTTTCAAACTACTGGAGCTTTATTAATTAACTTGATGTACTATTCTAAATTTATTTGTTCTCATTTCAACAACGTTAATGGCAACTTCAGCTGAAGTAGGTTCCATTTCAAGAAACCACTTTATTTTTTTCATCCACAAGAAGCCTTTTCTCATCTGATGAGGTTTTATCATGAGATTGCCACAACCCAGTCCCTTATTCAGGCTTCACTTCTCGTTCTATTTCTCTTGCTATTTCCATCACATCGGCGGTTACTGTCTTCACTGAAGTCTTAAACCCCTCAAAGCAATCCATGAGGACTGGAATCAACTTGTTCCAAACTCTTTTAATATTGATATTATCACCTTATCTAATGAATCATAAATGTTCTCGATGAGATCTAGAATGGTGAATCTTTTCAAGATTTTCAATTTACTTAACACAAATCCATGGTAAGACTCGAAATAAGACTCGAAATAAGACTCAGAATAAGACAAATAAGACTCGAAAGTCAAAATTACTCCTTGATCTACGGGCTATATAGAGGATCTTCTGTTAGCAGGCATGAAAATAGCATTAGTCTCCATGTTCATCAGAGCTCTTGGGTAACTGGGTGCACAGATTATTGTTAAAGAACAATAATCTTTCAAGGGAATATTCTTTTCTAAGCAGTAGGTCTCAAAAGTGGGTTTAAAATGTTCAGTAAACAGTACTGTAAATAGATATACTGTTATCCAGTCTTTGTTTTTCCATTTTTAGAGCACAGGCAGAATAGATTCAGCATAATTCTTTAGGGCCCTAGGCTTCTTGACATGGTAAATGAACATTGGCTTCAACTTAGTCATCAGCTACATTAACCCCTACCAATAAAGTCCACCTGTCCTTTGAATCTTTGAAGCCAAGAATTCACTTCTTTCAAGCTATGAAAGTCATATTCTTCCAACAGAATATGCCATATTCTTCCAATAGAAGGTTGTTTTGTCTACATTGAACATCTATTGTTTTATTGTAGCCCTCTTCATCAGTGATCTAAGCTAGATCTTTTGGCTAACATGCTGCAGCTTCTCCATCAGCACTTACTGCCTCACCTTGCATGTTTATCTTATGGATCTGGCTCCTTTTCTTAAACCTCATGAACCAGCCTCTGCTAGTTTTCAACTTTTCTTCTATAGCTTCCTTACCACTCTCAGCTCTCATAAAATTAAAGAGAGTTAGGGCCTTGAGCTGGGTTAGGCTTTGGCTTAAGGGAACGTGAGGGCTGATTCTTCTATCCAGACAACTCAAAAGTTTTCCATATTACAGTTAGGCTGTGTCCCTTTCTTATTATTTGCTTGTTCATTAGACTAGCACTTCTAATTCCCTTCAAGAACTTTCCCTTTGCATTCACAATGTAGCTAACTGTTTAGCACAAGATGCTTAACTTTTGGCCTACCTTGCTTTTTGACATGCCTTCCTCAGTAAACTGAATAATTTCTAGATTTAATTCGAGAGACAGGAGGATCTTCTCTTCACTTGAACACTTAGAGGTCCTTGGAGAGTTATTAATTTGCCTAATTTTAATATTGTTGTGTCTCAAGGAATAGGAAGGCCCAAAGAGAAGGAATATAAGATGTGGAAATGATTGGTGAGTGGAGCACTGAGAACATACAAAACATTTGTTGATTAAGTTTGTCATCTAATGCGGGCATGATTTGTAGCATCTCAAAACATTTACAACAGTAACATCAAAGATCACTGCTCAAAGATCACCAAAACAAACAGAGTAATAATGACAGTTTGAAATATTGTGAGAATTACAAAAATATGGCAAAAAGACACAAAGTGAGCCTGTGCTATTGAAAAAAAAAATGTTACCAGTAGACTTTCTCCCAACCTTCAATTTGTAAAACGGCAGTATCTGTGAAGTACAATAAAATGATTGATATATGTCTATACATTCGAAAAATCCACTTATCCTAATTCCCTTCTTGATTTTTTCCTATCATATGTTACTCAACTTAGATTCCCAGACATGATAATGTAATGTAAGAGCAAATGTAATGACACAATTATATAATGAGTAATCCATCATCTCCTTCTATTAGCCGAGCTAGTATTTAATTGAGCACTTAATATACATTAAGTACCTGATCTTATTTAATCTCCCCTGTAAAAGAAGCAACTTTAGAATAACCATTGTTGTAAACTGAATTAAGACAGTGAGATAGGCCAGGCGCGGTGGCTCACGCTTGTAATCCCAGCACTTTGGGAGGCCAAGGCAGGCGGATCACGAGGTCAGGAGATCGAGACCACGGTGAAACCCCGTCTCTACTAAAAATATAAAAAAAATTAGCCGGGCGTGGTGGCGGGCGCCTGTAGTCCCAGCTACTCGGAGAGGCTGAGGCAGGAGAATGGCGTGAACCCGGGAGGCGGAGCTTGCAGTGAGCCAAGATTGCGCCACTGCACTCCAGCCTGGGTGACAGAGCGAGACTCCGTCTCAAAAAAAAAAAAAAAAAAAAAAAAAGACAGTGAGATAAACACAACCTTGAAGCTACTTTTGGTTTAAAGTGTAGTCATCAAAACTTTTGGTCCCATTAACATGTTACTATGTCCAGCCACTTATTAAATGTGCATTCCTTAGTAAGGACACACATTACAGTTCATTCAGCTTCTCTTGGCTCTTTGTCTTGCTAGGTAATCCAATGAAATTTTGACCAAAATGTTTGCTCAAAGAAGATGCAATCATACTCTAGGAGCAGGGTTTTAGAATTTTATTTTTAGACAAATAACCCACTCCAACTTTCTCTGTCCCCATAATGGAACACAAGACCATTTAAAGATTAAACTTGGATTTCCTTGCCTAAGAGTACAAACTACAGGGCTTACCTTGTATAACAAAGTGTAAGGAATAATGTTAAAATATTCCAGTCAATCAATTTTCTTAAATACTGCTTATTTTACCCATAAAATATCATTTTAAATCTTTCAATATGCAAATCAACAAGTTACTAAATTTACCAGTGAAAGAAATATATTTCTTCTCTTTAATAGCAAACTTAAAAGTGGACCACTAAACAAATTTTTGGTAAACTTAGAAACTACAGGCCATATATCTGCCTTCTGCAATTTTCCTTTCATACTCAGCTAAGTGCCAGTTATGGTTAAATTCCATCTTTAGAACCTGATAAAATTATAATTTGATACCTCGACAGCCAGAAAAAACAAAAAAGAAAGAATTGAATTTCAAACCTTTCATGCAAAAGAAACTGGAAACATTTTCTATGTTCCAGGACACTAAACAGATTTACAGGATTATCATATTTATAGTTTAAATTCCAAAAAGTTATGGGGACAAAGTGATCTATAACAGTAGCTTCTCCTATGAAAGAGATAACACCTACATTTATAATACAGATAAGTTAACTAGGGAGGGGGTGTATAGGCATATTCTAGGGGAAGTAAAAGAAAAAACAATTTTTGTTTTAATATTAGAAGATAATATTAAATCTAGGTCATGTAGCTATAGTCAATTGCCTGTAACATAAACACAAATTTGTGATGTCTCTTTCTCAGTGATAAAATGGGACATTATGTTCCCCATAACCTTGTCAAAAATACCTGCTTTTTGTTAGACTGACGCCTATCTTAGAGAAAAGCTCTTGTAATACTAGCGTTTTAGAGCAAAATTTACAAGTTGTATCTCGTAGATGGAAAAGGCATTCTTCTGCTCTGACTTCAGGTCTATAGTCACAGATCTATATATAGATCATCGATATATGAATTAGAGCCCATTGTGTGCCTCACACTCCAGGGAATCCTTTTGTATTATTGTGCTCTCTGCATGATTTTCTTAAAACCTGAGGTGAGAAAGTAACACATTTTGTCCTGACCCTACCTCTCCATATTCAGGGATATAACATGCCACAGAATTTTAGCAATATTCACTAAAGTAACTTGGATCTTCCTACTCACTTTATCTTCAACATCTGTTTATCCTTAATACACATTTGTTAGTTACAGATGTCAGAACACAACAATCCAAATGCATTTATATATAGTCAATATAAGGTTAATATTTTTGCTCACATAAGTGAAAAGACCAGTGATATGGTTTGGCTATGTCCCCACTGAAATCTCAACTTGAATTGTATCTTCCAGAATTCCCACGTGTTGTGGAAGGGACCCAGTAGGAGGTAATTTAATCATGGGGGCCGGTCTTTCCCATGATATTCTCCTGCTAGTGAATAAGTCTCATGAGAGCTGATGGGTTTATCAGGGGTTTCCGCTTTTCTTCTTCCTCATTTTCTTTTGTTTCTGCCAGGTAAGAAGTGTCTTTCACCTCTCGCCATGATTCTGAGGCCTCCTCAGCCATGTGGATCTGTAAGTCCAATTAAACTTCTTTTTCTTTCCAATCTCAAGTATGTCTTTACCAGCAGCATGAAAACAGACTAATACAGTAAATTGGTACCAGTAAGGTGGGGCATTGCTGAAAAGATACCCAAAAATGTGGAAGCAACCTTGCAACTGAGTAACAGAGATTGGAACAGTTTTGAGGACTCAGAAGAAGACAGGAAAATGTGGGAAAGTTTGGAACTTCCTAGAGACTTGTTGAATGGCTTTGCCCAAAATGCTGATAGTGATATGGAAAATAAGATCCAGGCTGAGGTGGTCTCAGGTGAATATGAGGAACTTGTTGGGAACTGGAGCAAAGATGACTCTGGTTATGTTTTAGCAAAGAGAATTGTGGCATTTTTCCCCTGCCCTAGAGATTTGTGGCAATTTGAACTTGAGAAAGATGACTTAGGGTATCTGGTGGAAGAAATTTCTAAGCAGCAAAGCATTCAAGAGGTGACTTGGGTGTTGTTAGAGGCATTCAGTTTTAAAAGGGAAACAGAGCATAAACTTTCAGACAATTTGCAGCCTGACTATGCTATAGAAAAGAAAAACCCATTTTCTGGGGAGAAATTCAAGATGGCTGCAGAAATATGTGTAAGTAGCAAGGAATCTAATGTTAATCCCGAAGACCATGGGGAAAATGTCTCCAGAGCATGTCAGAGGTTCTCACAGCAGCCCCTCCCATCACAGGCCCAGAGGCCCAGGAGGAAGAAGTGGTTTCACGGCTGAGCCCAGGGTCCCTGTGCTGTGTGCAGCCTAGGGACTTGGTGCTCTGTGTCCCTGCTGCTCTAGCCATGGCTGAAAGGGGCCAACAGGGAGCCCGGGCTGTGGCTTCAGAGGGTGGATGCCCCAAGTCTTGGCAGCTTCCATTTGTTGCTGAGCCTGAGAGTGCAGAGAAGTCAAGAATTGAGGTTTGGGAACCTCTGCCTAGATTTCAGAAGATTTATGGAAATGCCTGGATGCTCAGGCAAAAGTTTGATGCAGGGGTAGGGCCCTCATAGAGAACCTCTACTAGGGCAATATGGAAGGGAAATGTAGGGTCAGAGCCCCCACAAAGAGTTCCTACTGGGGCACCACCTAGTGGAGCTGTGAGAAGAGGGCCACCATCCTCCTGACCCCAGAATGGTACATCCACCAACACCATGTGCCTGGAAAAGCCACAGACACTCAAGGCCAGCTGGTGAAAGCAGCTGGGAGGGAGGCTGTACAAAGCCATGGGGTACAGCTGCCCAAGACCATGGGAACCCACCTCCTACATCAGCATGACCTGGATGTGAGATCTGGAGTCAAAGGAGATCATTCTGGAGCTTTAAGATTTGACTGCCCTGCCGGATTTCAGACTTGCATGGGCCCTGCAGCCCCTTTGTTTTGGCCAATTTCGCCCATTTGGAACGGCTGTATTTACTCAATACCTGTACCGCCATTGTATTTAGGAAATAACTAACTTGCTTTTGATTTTACAGGCTCTTAGGCTAAAGGGACTTGGCTTGTCTCAGATGAGACTTTGGGCTGTGGACTTTTAGGTTAATGCTGAAATAAGTTAAGACTTTGGGGGACTGTTGAGAAGACATGATTGGTTTTGAAATGTGAGGCCATGAAATATGGAGGAGTCAGGTTGAAATAATATGGATTGGCTGAGTCCCCACACAAATTTCAACTTGAAATTTATCTCCCAGAATTCCCACGTGTTGTGGGAGGGACACAGGAGGAGGTAATTGAATCATGGGGTCTGGTCTTTCCTGTGCTATTCTGATGATAGTAAATAAGTCTCATGAGATCTGATGGGTTTATCAGGGGTTTCCACTTTTGCTTCTTCCCCATTTTCTCTTGCTGCCACCATGTAAGAAGTGCCTTTCTCCTCCCACCGTGATTCTGAGGCCTTCCCAGCCATGTGGAACTGAAAGTCCAATTAAACCTCTTTTTCTTCCCAGTCTCAGATATGTCTTTATCAGCGGGTGAAAACGGACTCATACAATCAGGAATAATAATGTTTCAGGCATCCCAAAATTTTATCACCAGGAATAGGTTTCTCTATTATAATCCCATGATTCTTTTTTCTCCCTTTCAGGCTGTATAGCCAAAAATCAAGGTGAAAAAAATAAAAATGTAAATTATGACCAAATTTCAAAATAGCTGTGGTTAATATGTTCAAGAAAATAAAAGAGGAGAATTATAGAAATAAAGGTGTAGAAATTTTTAATAAATATTAGACTTTAGAAAACAGAATAAAGTTGGTATTCTAGGATTGAAAAATAAAATACTTGCTATGAATACCTCAGTAGATGGTTTCAAAAGTGTATTAGATACAACAGAAAAGATTAATGAGCTTGAAGATAGTCAATATCCAATATCAAAATAAAGCAGAGAGAATTAAGAGAAAGACAATACAGAAAGAAGTGTCTGAGTCATGTGAGCACAAAGGATTATTTATCATATGTTCAACCAGAATTCCATAATTAGAGAATACAAAGAATGGGATATAAACAATAGCTGAACAGTTAACCAGCAAAAAAAAAATGAGAAATCCTTCAAAGACATCAAATTTTCAATAAGCTGAGAGAATCACATGCAGTGGAAATACAATAACAAGGCAAAAAATACCAATTTGAAAATTCCACCACGACCCATTTTAATTAAATTATAATAGCAATAATAATAATAATCCCAAAAGCAGCAAGAGGAAAGAAGCACAGTACCTTCAAAGCAGCAAAAGAAGACAGCTGACTTTTCAACAAAATTGACAATGGTCTAAAAACAACTGAAAAACACTTAAAAGATGCTGAAATGTAAAAATAGAAATAAAGAAAAAGTCTTTTCTAGAATTCTAAATCAAGCAAAAATGTCATTGAGTACTGAGACTGAATAGACATTTTCAGAAGAAAACGACAACTTATTTTATTTTGTTTTAACCCACAGAACCTGCACTGGAAAGATACTAAAGCAAGCTCTTCAAGGAGAGTAAAAATAGTCAATGAGAGTACAAGAGAAATACAGGAATAAACCTTGGCATATTTTCCCGAGCATTAATGGGTTGACAGTGAAGATGAATCACCTATCTCTAACATTCTACTATCAAAACCCGAGATCAGAAGTCCCATGTAAAAATGTATCAGCTGGCCGTGGTGGCTCATGCCTATAATCCCAGCACTTTGGGAAGCTGAGGCAGGCAGATCACTTGAGGTCAGGAGTTCGAGGCAAGCCAGACATTATTCTTACACACATGTGAAAAAGTAACGTAAAAAATTAGTAAGAAAATTGTCATGGGTTTACACAAAGTTAGTATTGGTGAGATAAGACTTAAGATCTCCCTATTTTCCCTTATTTCGCTGATAATGGAATAGCTGATTGCTACCTATAACCAAATTGTGTCCTTGTGATATCAGTAAGTGTAATATTTTGTGTGTATTTTTCATATAAATATATGTTCATCTTCTCAATTCATTTCATTTAATACCTGTAAAACAGGTATTACACTAGACTATAACCACAATATTAGAGAGTCATTTGAAAGTTTGCCATGTCTATAAAGATAGAAAGTAGAAGAATCAAGATCAAAATGCAGAAGTACTGATTCCTTGCAAAGAAATCATTTTGTCCTCTCTCAAAATAGGAGAATATAAAGTAAAATAGAAATAAGCTGAAAGAGTTAATTATTACTTGGATTAAGTGCCTGAGTTACTCCAAATTATCTCACATGTTGTGATAATATATCTCTACACCTATAACTTCATTGTCTCCACCCTCTGATTCCATAGTTATGCCTGAATTGCTCCAAAGAACATTACAGTTTATGTCAATACCAGACTTCCAAATGTAATTTGGCAAAAGAAGATAGAACATTCTCATTCAGGAAATTGTTCTCCTTAATTGCTGTCTCATTTTATGTGTAATATCTTCTTCTGAAGAAATAATAGGCATTCCTTTATAAGAACATGCAAACCGTCAAGGCTTATGAAGTCCCAAGTTTTTGAATTTCCTGAAGATGATAAAGTAAAAGTAATTTCTTGTTACATGTAGTTGTGAATATATTTATGTTACAAATCTGTTTCAAGGCTTTAAAAAAATATTTTAGTACTAAATTAAAATGTGTTAAGTAGAGAATGGATTTTATCCTTATTAAACGGGGACTGTACCATTTCGAGATAAGAGACCGGAGATAACTACTGGGAACTTATTATAGTGACTAGTAGCATGAAAGGTAAGTATCTAACTAATAAAACAGAGCGTAGTGGAAACATATGAACTCTGAGTTTGACTGTTTTTTGTTTGTTTGTTTTGTTTTGTTTTTGAGAGCGAGTTCAGAGGCACGATCTTGGCTTACTGTAACCTCTGCCTCCCAGGTTCAAGCAATTCTCCTGCCTCAGCCTCCAGAGTAGCTGGGATTAACCTGCCTCGGCCTCCCAAAGTGCTGAAATTACAGGCGTGAGCCACCACGCCTGGCTGAGTTTTGACACTTTAGCACTAAAACAGAAGTTGTACAAATATAAATGAATCTTGCCAAGGATGGAGAGAATTGTAACAAGCAAACATACAGACAACTAAGTTATTTTTCTGTTGGGAGCAAGCCCCCCAAAATCCAGCCATAAACTGGCCCCAAGACTGGCCATAAAAAAAAATCTCTGCAGCACTGTAACATGTTCATAATGGCCCTAACGCACGAGCTGGAAGGTTGTGGGTTTAGGAGAATAAGGGCAAGGAACACCTGGCCTGCCCATGGCAGAAAACCACTTAAACGCATTCTTAAGCCATAAACAATGGCATGAGCGATCTGTCTTTTTGGTTTTTTTTGTTGTTTTTTTTTTTTTGAGACGAAGTCTCGCTCTGTTGCCCAGGCTGGAGGGCAGTGGCGCAATCTCGGCTCACTGCAAGCTCCGCCTCCCGGGTTCACCTCATTCTCCTGCCTCAGCCTCTCCAAGTAGCCGGGACTACAGGCGCCCGCCACCACACCCGGCTAATTTTTTTGTATTGTTAGTAGAGACTGGGTTTCACCGTGATCTGGATCTCTTGATCTCGTGATCCGCCTGCCTCGGCCTCCCAAAGTGCTGGGATTACAAGCGTGAGCCACCGCGCCCAGCCTCGATATGTGTCTTAAGAGCATGTTCCTGCTACAGTTAACTAGCCCAACCTATTCCTTTAATTCAGCCCATCCCTTCGTTTCCCTTAAGGGATACTTTTAGTTAATTTAATATCTATAGAAACAATTATAATGACTGGTTTGCTGTTAATAAATATGTGGGTAAATCTCTGTTTGGGGCTCTCAGCTCTGAAGGCTGTGAGATCCCTGATTTCCCACTTCACACCTCTATATTTCTGTGTGTGTGTGTCTTTAATTCCTCTAGCGCTGCTGGGTTAGGGTCTCCCTGACCGAGCTGGTCTCAGCATTTTTCACATTTATTTGGTATATCGCTTTAATTTCTTTCATTTCCTTGCCAGTCACTGCTAACTTTGATCTCAGCCTACTTGATTCTGATTTTACACTTTCATATTGCTCAAATTTGGTGACTCTATTATTCCTCTAGCAGTTTTCCCAGATCAGCACATAGACACAACCCCTACCATTCACCATCACCACATACATCACACACGTTATCAGGCTGGAGTATTATTTTCCATTTTGCTATTTGCATATTGCAACACAAACCAGACACTACCTCAATTATTGGGTCATGAATTTTTTCCAATATAAGAAGCACATTAAAAGAAACATAAAAACTCCTTCAAATGAATAATTGACAAAACTCTACAGTCTTAACCTATCAGGAGATGAAAAGCCGATCTGGCACTTTGGAAGTTCTATCCCCAAGGTGACTGAGATTTTTATCACAAGTAAAAAGATATGAACTCAAATATTGCCAGAATTTTTCAGATGAAATATAAATATTTCAAGAATTAACTTATATCGGTTAACTAGAGTTAACAAAGTTTATTAAGGCAAAGATGAAAATCATTACTTTTAATCTGAGCGTGGCCCCATAGCAAGCAGAATCAAAGTTGTAATGGTAAGGAATAAGGAAGGTTTAATAGTTTTGTCTATTTCCTTCTGAAAGTATAGGTAGTCTATGGAATCAATAGCTTGGAGGCTGATACCATTGAGCAATGATGAACATCACGACTCTCTACTCTTCATCCTCGGACACCCACCACTCCACAGGAAATTAGAGTGGCACTTCATTACTGTCAGGTTGGTGAGGTAGCCTGTTTTCCCTCTTGTTTCCACTGGGATTGCAATGGGGAAAGGCGTGTAAGCAACCAGTGGAGAGGAAAACTCTGGATCTCTTTTTGGCCTCCTCTGAACATCAGAGTTGGGTGCCTTGGTGTAGCCTGGGAAGGGTGGAAGTCCAGGCTCACCACCTGGGCTTTGCCAGCATGAATGGAGGTAGTCTCGCAGTTTCTGCTGTGGAGTTTTGCTAGAGTGGACCTGTTATTGTCCAAAAGATTTTCTGTCTTGCTAGACTGCTCCTTCTCTAGATAGAGTGGATTTTGTTGAGATTTTATTTTGCCTGTGCCTATTGGTATTTCTATGTTGCTGACTTCTGTTCCAAGACTGGGTTATATGAGAACAAAAGGAAACCCAGGGATCTTACCTCCCTGTCCTTCTTCAGGCTGCAAGGTCCCTGGCTGGTCTACCTGCTTTTCTTCATCTCTCAAAGTCCTCTTAAACTTGTTTTATACGTAACTTGCAGGGGTTTTAGTTGTTCCTAGTGGGAAGAATAGTGAAAAGTACATACTTCAACTTCTCAGAAGCAGAAATTCCCTGCAGTCATTTTAACTTTCTTAGAACTAAAAAGTGCTTATTTGTGTATCAGACAAATGGAAAAGATATTCTTTCCTGCCTAAAGTTATTATTTCTACTATCCTTGTTTCACTAGCACAGAAAAAATTTATATTAAAAAATAAAAACTCTATGTTATATTGACATAATTTCTCGATGTATCTACTTGGATTAGCTAATTAGTATTATAGAAACATACGTGGTAACAAAAGTCTAGGGTTTTTTTTTTTCCATTCACTGGCTTAATACTTACTTTAAGTTTTCACTACTTATTCCCAGGGATATTCAAAGGGGAAGTTTTATAAATGTAAATAGGATTAAGACCTTCTCATGCATTGCTCTTATAATACATTTTAAAACAGAAGAAACTGCATCATTTTTCTCCTACATAGTTCAACAACTATATTCTTGGTGTAGGATTAGTTAATTACTATCAAAGTACTTTCAACGGCAAAAACCCCAATTACATTTGCACTAACCTATAGTTATACTGGGAAAAGTGACTATGGTATATCATGATGGGGTATTCTAGAGTTCAGGAAATCTGTTTCCTCATCTGCAGTCTCACCGCATATGGTTGTTTAGTATTATATGTAAATATTCATAAATATGTGCATTTATGTTTTTGCACCACTTTTTTGTAAAGGTTAGACTTCATTAAAGGAATTACCAGATTATAATGAAGGTGTATCCCTGGGAAGCAGATATGCAGTGAGCTTAGATGACAACCAGCTAAAAGAGAATGAGATAAAAAAATTTGAATTGTGTTTTCAAGTGAAAAAAGCTAAGACAATGGTTTACTAAAGTTTATAAAACCAAATGTCATGTAAGAAATGCACTGTAGTCTTATGTTTCTGCACAGTTAAGCTTTGCTATTTATATAACCATCATAATATAAATGCAGAACATTGCTTGAATAAAATGATAACACTAAAATGGGAATATTAGAAGAGAAGTTCAGTGTGAAAGTGGTTACAAAAGGCAAGAAATCCCCATCTTTTAAAATAAGAATGTAATATACAATTTCTAAAACTGAAAAATCAAAAAATAGATATATGCTGTGGAGGAAAGTTCTCAAAAAGAATTAAATGTATTAAAAATGGACTGAGAAAGACTGTAATACCACGAAAGTGCATAATAGTGAAGAAAAAAATAAAGTTTCCTCAGCTGTTGGTCAGGTGTATGCCAATCTTTTGATCTGAATGTAGAAATACTCACAAAAACTACCAGGAGAACATTTCTGAAAGTAGTCAATTATGTTTAAACATTTATCTCCTTAAAATATGCAAACTGCCAAACTGAAGTTATGTGTTTAGTTGGTAATTGATTTTTTTTTTTTTTTTTTTTTTTTTGAGACAGCGCTTCACTCTTGTTGTCCAGTCTGGAGTACAGTGGCGCGATCCCGGCCCACTGCAACCTCTGCCTCCCGGGTTCAAGCATTTACCTGCCTCCGCCTCCAGAGCAGCTGGGACCACAGGCATGTACCACCATGCCTGGACGGTTTGTTCGTTTTTTTGTTTTTGTATTTTTAGTAGAGACTGGGCTTCGCCACCTTGGCCAAGCTAGTCTCGAATCCCCAACCTCAGGCTATCCGCCAGCCTTGGCCTCCCAAAGTTCTGGGACTACAGGCATGAGCCACCGTACCCGGCAATAATTGGTATCTCTTAACTCTCATTCTAGTTTTCTAGAATCAAAATTGTTAAGAATAAGGAGTTGAGACAAAGGTAGAAGAATCCATACTACAGTGTTCCAAACTGTTTTCAGAACTAACTCATTCCTTTGGTTCAAAGAGAAAAAAGGTTACCTCCTTTTAAAATCTAATATTAGTATGGCTGATGGAAATTAGACCAATCTTACAAATTATAAACCTACAGTAGCAACCATAAAATTTATGCTGTGCTAGGAAATAATAGAGCTATCCCTAGTGTACTGTTTAGCATATAGAAGGTACTCCAAAATATCGACTGGGGCTGGGCATGGTGGATCACACCTGCAATCCCAGCACCTTGGGAGGCTGAGGCAGGTGGATTATTTGAGTCAGGAGTTCGAGAGCAGCCTGGCCAATACGGCGAAACCTCATCTCTACCAAAAATGTAAAAATTAGCCAGGCGTGGTGGCGTGAGCTTGCAATCCCAGCCACTTGGGAGGCTGAGGCAAGAGAATCATCCAAACCTGGGAGGCAGAGACTGCAGTGAGCCAAGACCACACCACTGCACTCCCGCCTGTCGGACAGAGTCAGATTCTGTCTGGATAAATAAATAAATAAATAAATAAAAATTATTGGGTGAATGAAAAGGGATTTTGCAAAATTAGGCATTACAGAATGTTAGAAGTCATCCAGTCCAACTCATTCACAGCACTCCCTCCCCTGCAGTCCCATTTTACAGACAGGAAACTCCAACCTGTAGTACTCACAGATTCTGCTGAGATTCATCTCCACCCACTAACTGGAAGCAATCAATTATTTTGGAGTGTGTGTGTGTGTGTGTGTGTGTGTGTGTGTGTGTGTGTGTCTGACTAAAAGATATAAATGAGGAGTAACATTTCTACATTGTTTATTCTGTACTTTTCTTTGGAGTTAATGCAACAACTCCTGTCACTTCGATTAGATTTAAAAGGAAACAGGAGAAATATGTCTAGTCAGAAAGGGGTTGCTGTTAGGAAGTCACACTTAAGATTGTGCATCTAAGAGTAGAATCCACTTCTCAGAGACTGGGAGTGTAAAATGACCACTCAGGTTAGAGTTTCTAACTGATAGCCAGGAGGAAAACTTATTCTAAAGTTCTGTTTTGCCTAGTTTAAGTTACATTTTAAGTCACTGTTTAAGCTGTTATAGGATTACTGTAAAAAGTTTCAAAGTAATTTTTAGTCATTACCTACCCTGAAATTTGAAAGTCAAGTCAACAGCATGCTTTATTCTAACTACCGTTAAAGCTCAAACTATTTTTTTAACAGATTACAATATTCCCCTTAGCTTTTCTTCTGGGCACTTACACCTCTTCCTACTTTGTCTAGTATTTCTCCAGCACATGTACCTTTGCGTTTCTCTGCCCATGTACATACCTCTGAAAGTTCAACAAAAAAAGTTATAAAAAAGCAGAGAGAACCCAAAATACTTCTTATACTGCCAAGTTCCCTTTAAGCCTTGCGTACTTGCTACACTACATGGTTGTATTAATGCTTACAACTAAGCTTTTGATGAATTAGACCAAAGTGTTCCATATTTTAAATGAAATTTAGATATCTGAATCCTTCTGTTACAGCCAAAAATAAAAACAGTTATTAAAAATGTTGAAAGTATAAAATAGTAATTACAAAGTAGCAAATACCCAATTTAAAAAGGCAGTTTTCTTTATACAGTACAAGCAACGGTAATTTGAATATTATTCACTTTCAGCCACCATTTGCCCTAGATGTACTTTACTTATGACAAGTTTTTAAGCTTGTGTTTTTGGAGTGAAAATTTATACGGATACTAACAATTCTAATTTTTGTTATTTAACAGCATCTTTAATAGCACAGAAAACATCTTTTCTGAAATTTTCAGTTAAAGCCTTTGAATTATTTATCTTTGATTTAATATACAACCAGCATTTTGCCCCATTCTAAATAATATTTAGCTGAACTGATTCATACGTATTAATGACCATTCTAGCAAGGGCCTACAAGTGGTGTGGGAATCAGGGAAAAGCTGCCTCTTTGGTATCTCAACTGGTATTGATTATTGCTATCAACTATTCGGGTGAAAAAATCAAAATTAAGCCCCATCAAATCTTATAAGTACTATCTTTGGTCCTTCAAACATTTGAACATTTGTGAAAATGATGAGTTCATGTTCTTTGTACGGACATGGATGAAGCTGGAAACCATCATTCTCAGCAAACTACCGCAAGGACAAAAAAGCAAACACCGCATGTTCTCACTCATAGGTGGGAATTGAACAATGAGAACACGTGGACACAGGAAGGGGAACATCACACACCGGGGACTGTTGTGGGGTGGGGGGAGGGGGGGATAGCATTAGGAGATATACCTAATGTTAAATGACGAGTTAATGGGTACAGCACAGCAACATGGCACATGTATACATATGTAACAAACCTGCATGTTGTGCACATGTACCCTAAAACTTAAAGTATAATAATAATAATAATAATAATAAAAGAAAAAAAAAGAAAAAGAAAGTTGAAGATCAGGTCTTGCCATTGCCATTAAAAACAAATTAGACTGGAGACTTAGCTTACCTGGGAACAAATTTACTTGAATATTCAGTACCTGAAACTATGCCAAACCAAAGAGCAGCTGCAGTACATTAGTTATTTTAAATGTACAAGTTTACAAAGTTTATTTTCTTCTTTACATAAGGATGATTTTTTAAAAACGTTTTTACATATTAGTGGTTATGATCCAATGTGTCATGAGTGAATTTAACTGTAAGGTGGCTTAAATCAAATATGCACTGTTTACTTGAATTGTATTTCTACTAGAAAGCAGATTTTGACTATGTTTACAAGACTGTTTAAATTAAGGATTATCAGGCATGTAAGATTCCTGTCAGTTATCTTTAAAGCAGTTGTATATTAAGGGCTTAGATTTAGGGTCTACATATTCTGGGCATTGAATAGGCAGTATCCTACAAATAAGTTTTTCTTACCTTTTGTTCTAGGGGCTAGCACTGCTATCAGTGGAAAGTAATTTTAACTAATCTGTTATTAAGAAATTCATATTTTTGCATTTCAGCCAAAATAAAGACCGTATCTAATAATCTGTTAGAAACAGATAATATATGTCTTAAGTCCATATGTTTCATATGATCTAAACTGTATTTTCTGATTTAAATTAAAAACGTAATATAGATTCAGAAAGGTTCATATTTTTATAATGACTTCATTCTATATTATTTTGTTGGGTTGCATAAAGAAGCAAGGAATTGTATTTGTATTAAAAGATGAAGAAAGCTATTAGGTATATCTGTACATGAGTGCAAATGAGTCTATGCCTGTTTAAAAGAAAAGATGAACACTATTTTAAAGTGAGCTTTAATATGCTTTTATATAAAAAAATTTGAAGTGCAATTTAGTTTGATTGTGTTTATCTAACAAGTACCATACCCTTGTATTTGTTCTCATTTGTATAATCCTAGCCCATGACTTAATGTTGACGCTTTGCTTTGTCTTTTGGATGGCCTAACCTACATTAACATGTGTGCAGAACATTTTAAAACTTATTTTTTCAAAAATCATTATCAACTACTTTATTAATAAACAAATAACGATAAAAATGTATTAAAATGATATTATGTAAAGAGCAGGAATTTATATTCAAGAACGATTAGACAGTGAACTGCTATTTTTTAGCCTAGCAGTAGTTATTAATCTCTAAATGATCTGTATATATTACCTTTTTAAATAAATAGGAATGTATAAGACATATATCTACAGAGAAGTCTGGTTGAATTATAAATTTAAAGTAACTCTTTAATCTATAATTTATTATGATTTTCAGAAATACTCTTCATGTTAAAATATTGTCACCTTTGTTCTATCACAGCAATTAGCCTGAGTCTGAGCTTTTTAAGAGGCTAGGGCAAAGATGTGCATGTACTGTAAAAGTCAGTGAATGTAGATGTTTATTTCACTGGATTTGAGCTTTTTGAGAAAACAAAACTTACATAATGCTTGTTTTAAAAAGATAAGTAACATTTTAAATTGTGACCATAATTTTGCTGTCCCCAAGTGGTGTTAGAAGGGTGGCTAAAGTCTGTATGGATTTTTAAGACATGTTTTCATGTAGAAACACATAAATTGTACATTGTGTGTATTTATTTATAGATATCTGATAACATGAGTTTTTTGGCATGCCAGAAGTTATGATGAAATGGTTATTTCTGGAAGGTAGATTATTTTACTTTGGTTTTGATGAATTGATAAATATCTGTTACATATTGGAAATAGTACATATGTTGCAATAATGTCTGAAGGGTACAAGATAGTTTTACTACCAATATCCATACCATATTTAATGTACGCATTCAATACTATATGTGTTTCGAATTATTATAGTAATATTAAGTCAAAAAAGTAAAAATGAATACATAAATCCTTTGTTAAATAACTCATGCCCCGAGATAAAAGTTACGTTATATTTTTCTTAATTCAAAGCCTACATTTGGTTAGAAGGAAAGCAGTAAGGCAGGATTGGCTTTAAGAAATACTGTGGTTGTTAAAATAAATGACTTGGAAACGAGTTCCAAGTAACTTCATACAGGCTCTTGAGCCAGTTTGCTAAATATAGACACTTAATTCTGTTGCCTCTGCTAAAGGGCAATCCAGAGATAGCTAGGGGATTGTTTTAAAAATACTGCTTCCGTGCAGCCAAAATGGTCTAGTTAATTTTCACTTATAGAGGAGCAGATTTTATATGTATGTATGTGTGTACCCATAGGTAGATATGGATAGGGATATAGATATGGTATCACTGGTATTTGTTCATTCTATTTACTGTTTCTCAAATTGCTGAAACTGGACCAGTCGTTGTATGAGACAAAAACAAAAACAAAACACAACACAACAGAAAAGATGAATAAGGCATGACTTCACCTGACCTCAAGGAATTCACAAATTTAGGAGGGCAGAAAGAAATATAGATGCCCCAAATCACTGTATAGTTTTAATAAGATGAATTAAAAACATCCTATGAATGTACCAAAAAGAAGTGATTTAATATCAAATAATAGACCTGGTGAATTACTGAAACTGAAAAAAGTTTTCTGAAAAAGTAAAGATAGCCCTGATTTTTAAAGGAAGAACTTTTTTTTTTTCTGGAAACTTTGAAAGAATAGAAACACATCAGGCACATGAGCACTCCAGGGGAATGCAATACCATAATCCTGTGGTAGAGGGTTTTGTCTATGTGTGTTTGTAGGAGCAGAAGTAGAAAGTCATAGTTTACTATTAATATTTCTTGTCCATAGAGCTCAGTAATTAGGAAGTGGTAGAAAACGAAGCGAAAATGAGACAGGGGACAGTTCACAGATGTTCCTGAATTCATGGCTATTTTTTATTCTATCCTATGGGCACCTGCAAAGAGGACAATTCTGGCAGCAATAGAGAAGCTAATTTTGAGCACCACAAAACAAGCACCGAGAGCAATAGATGAGAGCTATATCAAGAGCAATAGTAATAAGAATGGAGAGGACAGGGGCAATTTGAGAAAGCTCTGAAGGACTATAGTTGATAAGATATGGGAACTAAGAAAGAATAAGAGAATACAAGATAACTTTCAGGTGACTGGATCAGGCTGCTAACTGATGAAACAGACAAAAATAATAATAATGAAAAAAGATGTTTAAAATATGGAAATTGCAAGTTCAATTTTGACCATATGAAGTTTTCTGGAAGAGGTTTTCAGCAGCCAGCTGCAACTCAGAAAAATGGTATAAGCTACAGGTATATATATGTAGATCAGTTTATGAGTAAAAGCATATGCTAGATATGTTAAATCTATAAAAAGTGGATAAACTTTCATGTTGGGCAGATCCTAGAGGCAGATCCTAGAGAAATAAGCACTTTTTGGAAGATAAGACATACCCTTTTAATAAGGGATGAATAATCAGAAAAAAATATGAGTAGAATTAGAAGATGAAATGTTGCAGAGAGCAAGGGAAATTTTTAAGTAGAATGGCATGATCAAAATATCTCATGAAGCAGAAAGGTACAGTAATGCAGGAATGGAAAATTGTTTATTTAACAATTAGAAGCTCAATATTAGTGTAAGTGAGAGCTGTTTAAATAAAGATGTGAGAGGAGAAGGCAGGTTACATGTTATCCCTAGAAAACTGTACATGCCTCCTACTGAAATTTAGTGTCTGCTTTATATTTGCCTTATTTATAACATTTAGAGCCCTCAATTTGCTCTTGACTATTGACATATTCTATTACAGTAAATATGGCCTCCTCTTTTTGTTTATAGGAAATAATCGGTTATATTTGGTGTCAACAACTGTGAGAGGTCTGAGTTTTTACCATACTGTAAGCTAGCAAGTTAGTCTGCCTCAATTATTTGGAAAATTGAAGAATATATATCACTCTCCTTGGTCAGAGAAAAAGGACTGCATTATTCTCACAGCAAGAGAAGAGGTCAGAGTGTCAGCACTTTTAGAGAGTTTCCCCAAGCCTCAGTAAGATGTATGATAGGAAATGACACACAAGCTTAGGGGCCCACATATTTTATAATGGGTAGTAAGCCTGCCTGACCCTAGCTCTAGGGGAGATATTATATTTATTACATTGGATAGTAAACAAACTCGTCCTTTGTTTTGAAGACAGACACTATCTCTGTATGTCAAGGCTGCTTGTTATAAAATCATCCTTAGAAAGATAGTCTGGAACAAAGGCAGCAAGTGTCTCTGCTCACAAGTTTGGAGATATAACCGACCATGAAGAATTTTTGTTCAACAATATCTACTTCTTGTATCTACACTATCTTGTTTTCTGGTAAATGTTTCCATAAATATGCCACTTCATTGGCCACTCAACTTAATCTGACCAACGAAATCTTGAAACATATCCACTTATGTTTCCTTATACAGTATATAATTAAGGCTACTATCAACAGAATTGCAAGGAGCAATAGAAAGTCATTCTGAAGTATTGACCTCACTGTGCCTCCAGGTTCCTGAATACAAATGTCAGTTTTTGAACAAATGATTTAAACTTTTAAAATCTACCTTAGAAAGCCAGGTGGATTTCTCCAAAAGGTCTATCTAGTATTAACCTTCACATTAGCTTGAGGCTTTTGTTTAGGTACTGCATGATGTATCATGATGTATTATAGACTTACACATTGCACATTGTCCCACAAGGAGAAAGCCTAAGGTGATTCCATTATCCAGAACTAACTTGTCCAGTGAGTTGAGAATCATCTAAATGCCTCTCATGGCAGAAATGGTTAGCTGATTATTTCAGCTAAAGTCAGAAACAATTCAAGATTTCACAAAGCATTTGGTTGTCATGTCTTCTTAGACTCCCTGAATATGTAACCTTTCCTCAGTCTTTCCTTGCTTATTACAGACTTGAAACTTTTTAAAGAGTACTATCCAGTTGTTTTAGAATTTCTGTCAATTTTAGTTTGACAATATTTTCATAACTATATTGAAGTCATGCATTATTGGGTAGAATACCACAAAAGTAATGTGTCTTTCTCAGTGCATGAGGCCAAAGGGAAATGATGTTAAGTCATTTTCTGGATAATGCAAACTTTGATCACTTAGTTGAGATGTTGAGTGTCAGCTTTCTCCATCATATTGTAACTACTATTCCCTTTGTATTAGTCCATTTTCATGCTGCTGAAAAAGACATACCCAAGACTGGGATTCTTACAAAAGAAAAAGGTTTAATGGACTCACAGTTCCACATGGCTAGGGAGGCATCACTATCATGGTGGAAGGTGAAAATGCACCTCACATGGCGGCAGACAAGAGGAGAGAGCTTGTGCAGGGAAACGCCTCTTTATAAAACCATTGGATCTTGTGAGACCAATTCACTATTGTGAGAACAGCATGGGAAAGACCCACCCCCATGATCAATTAATTTCCACCAGGTTCCTCCCACAACAAATGGGAACTGTGCGACCTACAATTCAAGATGAGATTTGGGTGGGAACACAGCCAAACCATATCAGTAATTAATAAATATCTGTTTGGGTGGAGATGTTTTGAGAAGATGCACATACTCTCTTTTTTCTCTAACTTATGCTCACTGTTCTATTGCAAAATGTTGATTCTTTCCTGCAGGAAATATTGCTACAGAGTTCTAATGGTGATTTTATATTTCCTTTATTCTTTATATATTTATTAATTGGAATTATTTTCTAAAAAATTGGGCCTTCTCTTCATTTATATTATTCATTTATTATTTCTACCAGTATGGAGTCATGGATATTTATTTTATTATCTGGGTAATAATCTAACACTATCTATTATTAATTCTAAGGTTGGTAAAATTGTTTCAGATATGGGGGGTACTTTAGATTAGCTCTTGTGCTCTTTTTACAGGCACCAATACTTTTCCTTTCCTTCTACCCTTTGTTTCCCCATTGGTACTCACCTATCCTCAGCCATAAAATTTGATAGCACCAAACTTGCCCCCATCTGCTATGTGAATTAAGCTAATCAAATAATGTAACTCCTTGGTAGTAGTTATTGGTTCAGGGATGGGAACTTAACCCAACTTTTTCCAATTCAAAGGAATGAAATGCAGAACTTCTGCTTTATCTCTCAAAAGATGCCCTCTATCTTCCCTTAGGAGATATAATGTTAATATATGATGTGTCAGAACAGTAAATATACTTATCTAATCACAAAGGAACATTTTAGCCACACTAAGTGGGGAAACAGTCACTCTGTTAAGCCTTATGATTTAATTGAGATATCAAAATGCAAAACATTTATATGTGGGACTGAGGGAGCCCATGATGAGATCTATGTCTTCTCCAGATTCAATGAATGTATTTTATAGTTGGGCCACATTGGAATTAATGCTTTTGTGTCACTTTTAACTAAATCATTATTTCCTTAAATCAAGCAATATATTGATCCACCTATTGAGTTACCATTCAGATGACTAGTGACTAGAAAGAATGCACTGACACTGGGACATGTTTTTATACTACATATCTTGCAGGCAATTTTTCAGTTCTGAATATCTTCCAGTTTTAATCATCATTATATCATTTCATTACATTTCTCCCCTAGCCATACAATTAAATAGCAGAAATGTTTTCTCGTGTTGTTATTTCCCTACCCCATGATCCACTCTGATGCTATGGCTGATCAATAGATGACCTTTAGAGTAAACTCCAATAGCGATGTGTTATATGTTCCTTTTATGAAGGAGAAAAATTATATATATATATATACACACAAGAATAGACAATGAGTAACAAGAGATAAGCCTGAATTGAATCTGTCTTCTGGTTTATCTTCGAGCATGTTCCGATCGCGGTCCTCAATTCTACCCATTGCCAGGCCTTCAGTTAATCAAATGAGGCAGTAAGAAATAGGTGACATAAAGCATTACTCCTCCATCTGTTTAGTCATATGGATGGCCAAAAGCTTATTACTCTGAGTACTTAAATGATTCCTCATTCTTTGAAAGCTGATTGACCATCACATACTGACTCATCTCTATAAAAACTATGTTCACTCCAGAGGCTGCACCCACTCACTCATCTCTACCCCTTTCCCATTTTATAACTTTGCATTGCTTATTTGCATTGAAACGGACTGAAAAATCCCAAGTCATCATTCTTGCTAACCTCTAGATTCCTATTAGGCTTAGTCATCTTGTCTTTCAGGGCTTTAATAAATAAGAAGGTAACCAAATGTACAACATTATGACTCTTATTACTGTTGTCTATGCAGATTTGCCCTGTCTTCCTCAAGCTTTCCTGTCATTGAAATATGGAGGATATAGTGGCAAAGAACTGAAAATATATAAAAGCAAGACTAACATTGTCATAAAGAGAATGAGAAGAGCAGATAAACATCTGTGAACCAAAACCTAGCCCTTAAAAAATAATCCACAGTATGCCAGGACCTTCTACTAGGAGAGCCTGGGAAATTCTAGGCACCTAAAGGGTAGCCTAAGAGAAGACCGTGGTCCTTCATACCTTTTACCAGCAGCATTTCCCAAATACTTTACTGCCTATTCACCTCATAAAAGAAACTATAGCAAATATCATTTTCAGTTTAATTCCTCTTAACATTCACCATGCTTCTTGCAAAGTGTTTAGCTTTGATTCAATTTTCAGCTGCTCTGGATTCTTTACTCTGTGATGACCTTGAACTCAGAGGTTTTTAGGTCCTCTATCCGAGTTAAGTGTTTGAAATAATGGTTCGATAACATCAAGATACATTTTTAAGTTGATCTATCTGTTTTATCTTGTAACAAAGCAAAATTGTTGACAACTTAGGGTATGAGAAACTTCATAATGACAATGATTATGTGCCTGCAAATTGAGAATACTACTAAATTTCACAGAACATTTTGGCATAGATTTTCATCAAATGACATAACTTCATTTTTTCCTGCAACTAATTAGGATGACAAATAAGATCTTTGTTTTGTAACGTAATTATGATAATCAGGAGATGACAGAGTGGCAGTTTTTTGTTTGTTCTAGTCTCAAAACATTTCAAACTAATGTAAGTATAGCAGCACATGTGTCCAGAATGATTTGACATGCTCCCTAGCTTTAATGGGTGTGAAATCTATTTCAGTAAAATTTCATTTAGCATAGGTTCTGACAAACCATAATCTTTTGTTACATGTGCGTATGAAAAGTATGACTCCATTTTCTCTATTATGATTTATAAGAAGTAGAAATAGCACTTTAATTATTACTGCAACACTGATTCAGCATATCATTCCCATCAATGATGATTTGATTACAGCAGACACCTTGTAGTCACACACATAGGAAACTACATAAATATCTTCATCAGAAGAGAATGATATTCTGGTTGGGTCATTTCAACTTTTTAAAATTCAAATAATATTCCCTGAAAACATTATATAATAAAAACCTGAGTTAAAGACATTTTAAAATTAATTTTATTACTTCTGTGTTTTACTTTATTTGCATTTTTATATATTTTTTTGAGATGGAGTCTCACTCTGTCGCCCAGGCTGGAGTGCAGTGGCGCAATCTCAGCTCACTGTAACCTCCGCCTCCCAGGTTCAAGCGATTCTCCTGCCTCAGCCTACTGAGTAGCTGGAATTACAGGCACCTGTCACCAGGCCCGGCTAATTTTTGTATTTTTTAGTAGAGACGGGGTTTCGCCAGGTTGGCCAAGATGGTCTCGATCTCATGACCTCGTGATCCGCCCACCTCGGCCTCCCAAAGTGCTGGAATTAGAGGCGTGAGCCACCATGCCCGGCCTGTGTTTTACTTTAAGCAATGGTATGAAGACATAAACAATAAACTATAAAAAAGTGAGTTTTTTATTACAGCAATATAGACCCTTGGCCTTAGCAAGTTTAAACATCTAAATTTTAGTGAATAGCACAAAATATCTATAAGTTATCATTTGCATTTACGAGAAGAATGACTGTGATGAGTGCAAGAAGTGATGTTTATGAAAAAGTCAATAGTAATGGCTAAATGTCTTTCTCTTGGTGTGTATTTGTAGTTATTTCAATTGAATTTTATAAGGAAAGTGATGATAAGCCCAACTTACCATCACTTGCTTTTTCATCAGAGTTGGAAAGGTGAGCTTGAATAGTGTGTCCTCATTGCTTCCTCACAAGACATGTTCTGTGATTTTTCTGTGTGCTCTGTGCTGATCAGGCTAACAGTGAAAGACTGTGGGTGGGAAAATTTCCTCTATTTCTTGAAATATTAAAATATTTCTTCCAAAGTTTTAGTTAGGGGGCAAATACGTTTTTTTAATGCAAGACTACTGTAACTCCTCCCTGTAACTTACGACTCCATATTAGACGTATCCCACACTTCCATTCTAAAATCTTGTTGTCTCCTGGTTTCTTAATTAAAATAAAATCGGTTTATCTTTTAAAGCTTTTTAGGATCAGTACTTAAAATATTATTTAATTTTAATAGAATATTATTTCCTACGTTTTTACAGAATAGTCACGTCTTATATTCATAAAATTCTCATAAAATACTTTCTTCTAGTCTTTTTCTTTAACTTGCATATTGTAACATATTTTTCATCAAAAAGTAGGTTAAAAAATGTATTCCTTTTAAAAGTACAATTATATCAAGAGACTTCCACTTTTCCAAAATGATTCTAAGTTTATAGTTTTATTAATGCCACCATAATTTACTATTGTTTGTTTATCCATACGTTTATCCATTTTACAAAGTGACCAAATTTATAAAATTTATTTATTGAGTGCTCACATATATGAAGCACACATTGAGGAAGCAATTATAAAGAAGAACAGACAAAAATCCTGATTTTACAGAGATTGCAATCTGTGCAGGCATGCGTTAACCTAATAAGTGCATGAAATGTAAAATTTTATCTCTGTCAAATGTTACAACAAAGTATGTCTGTCCTGATGAAATAATAAACTTATCATGGCTTGTTGTTTATATTGGTTTGGTCTAATCATTGTCTTACCAGAGACTTACCTGAGTGAAGGTACAGACCACTCAAGAGATTATGGCAGTGTACCAAGTATAAATGCTAATAAAGTGTGTGCTTGTAATAGGGGTGGTGGGGAAAGAAATTAGTTGTGTTTATGAATATTTAGATCAAATTAAAGTATTGTGATCTTTTTTCTTATTTACCTATTGGTAGGTCTATAAATTTCTTACAATTTCTCTGTTTATAAACAATGTGGCACAAGCATATACATATATAAATTATGATGGATATTTCAGATTCCCCCATTGGTACAGTTATTTAGAAAATACTAAATTAAGAAGTATGGCTAATGTAATTTTTCTTGTACTATGCTGCCAATTATTTTTCTAGAAATCTTCTGCTTATTTGTACTCTGAGCTGATTTTCCTTCTTATCTAAACATTCTATGTGCTAGTATCCATTTCAGATTGACTGGATTATAAAAAGCTGAACCAATAGCGAAGTGTGTATGTGTGTATTTGTATGTGGTGTAGGTAGAGGTAGGCTGTAACTATATTTTCATATAAAATGTGTATGTGATCCCTATAAATTATTCAAGCAATAGAGAAAAATATGATAAGAATGGGGAAGAAAACACCCAAAATCAATTAGCTAAAGTAATGTAAAATGATATTTGGTAAAAATATGCTCAATTACTGCATACAAACAAATGGCCTATAAATAGGCTGAAAAATTGCCTTTATGAAAAGCATTTTAATATTCATGAACTATGACTTATATTTCACTTTAATTCAAAAGAAGAAAATAATAAAAATGAAATTGCAAGAATTGCTAAGTAGATAAATATTTCTAAATGTGAAAGCTTATTACTTTAAATGTATTAATATAAAGGAATTGAAAATACATTATTATGGTTATTTATCTAATGTAGATAATGATTAAAGGACTGATTTTTAATCATATACATTAAATTACACTTCCAAATAAGAAAAAAAATTTTCTTTAAAGAAGTTTAAGATTGCCTTTAGTATAATAAATCAATTGACTTTAATATAACAACAAACATGGAGTAAATGGTTCTATAATTTCAATAAGAAAATATTCTCTCTAGAGTTCAACTTTTAATCTAAACATTAAATTATATATTTTTATGGTATTTACTAGAATTATCCCTGAATAAGAAGCAAATAAAACTTTAATACATTCCTGAAAGTGAAAATAAGAAAAATAGATAAATGTTTATAATAATAATGCAGTGAAGGCTTAAATTAATCATAAAAATTAGAGGAATACGACAGGAATTTTTTTTTTTTTTTTTTTGATACGGAGTCTCACAGTGTCTCCAGTCTGGAGTACAGTGGCGCAATCTCGGCTCACTGCAATCTCCGCCTCCCGGGTTTAATGGATTCTCCTGCCTCAGCCTCCCAAGTAGCTGGGACTACAGGTATGTGCCACCACACCCAGCTAATTTTTGTATTTTTAGTAGAGACGGGGTTTCACCATATTGGCCAGGATGGTCTGGATCTCTTGACCTCATGATCCACCCACTTCGGCCTCCTAAAGTGCTGGGATTACAGGCCTGAGCCACCACGCCTGGCCTAGGACAGGATACAATTTTACCAAGGTCTGTAAGTTAAAACTTTATGTAAAAATCACATAATGTAAATTTAACCTTTTAAACTGACAAATAAGTGGCATTTAGTACAATAATAATATCGTACTGTTGTAGAACCACCTCTATCTAGTTCCAAAATGTGTTCATCACTCCAAAATAAAACCCCCTATTTATTATAAAGTCACTCCCTGTTTCCCCTTCCTCTATTACCTGGCAACTCCCAATCTGTGTTTTGTCTTTATGGATGTATCTATTCTGGATATTTTATGTAAATAGAATCATAGAAAATGTCATCTCTAATGTTTGGTTTGTTTCATTTAGCATAGTAATTTTAAGGGATATCCACATTTTAGTATGTATCGCTGTCATTCCTTTTTATGGGTGAGTAATGTTCTGTTGTGTGTATATACCACAATTTGTTTATCCTTTCATCCATTCATGCACCTTTGTGTTGTTTCCGCTTTTGTCAGTTTTCAATAGTGCTGCTGTGAACATTCATATTCAAGATTCTGTTTGAATATCTGTTTTCAATTATTTTGTGTATGTACCTAGTCATGGAATTGCTGGGAACATGGTAGTTTTTTGAGGAATCACCAAATTATTTTCCACAGAGGCTGACCTATTTTACATTCCCACTAACGATGATCAGCATTCCAATTTCTTCTCCACATTCCTGCCTGGACTTGTTAGTTTCCAGTGGGTGGGAAATGGTATTTCACTGTACTTTTGGTTTGCAGTTGCCTAATGACTAATGATGCAGAGCATCTTTTCATGAGTTCATTGAACATTTGTATATCTTTAAAGATGTGTCTGTCCAAGTCCTTACCTATTTTAAAATTGGCTTGTTTGTCATTTTGTTGTTGATAAGTGTCCTTTTTAGATTCTGAATACTAGACCACTCTCAGGTATATAATTTCCAATATTTTCTCACATTCTGTAGGTTGTCTTTTCATTTTGTTAATAATGTCTATTGATGCATTTTTTATTTTGATGAATTAATCTATCTATTGTATTCCTTTGTTATTCATGCTTTTGATGCCCTTTGTAAGAATCCATTGTCAAAGCAAGATCACAAGGATTTTCTGTTTTCCTCTGAGAATTTTATCATGTTTACACTTATATTTAGGTTGTTGATTAAATTTTAGTTGACTTTTTATATATTGTGCAAGATAAGAGTCTTCTTCCAGTCTTTGCAGATTGGCTTTGTGCCAAGACACATCTCCAACACCTAACAGTGGTTACACTGAAACTAGAGGTCAGTGAGTAGTGAAAACTCAAGTCTTCTCAAGTCTTATCTGTGCATGTGACTTGTCCTAGGTATATGTGCTGTCTTTCTAAATTTCCCTATACACATAGCTGTATTTGATGGTCCACATTCCTGGAACGTATTTTATGCAGCTTTTGCTCCCAGAATTTAGGCAGTCTATCATACACTTTGACTGTAAGTTTTGAAAACTTGCATAACAAAAAAGACTTTCTAGATAAATATCAATTACTTTTAAAAATGACACTAAAAGAGGTAGAAAATGTAGGCAAATAATTCTCATGCAAAATGTTGATTATTAATTCACCCAATTTACCTATCTGAAGAATTATTTGCGGAAGGAATCACAGAAGAATATTATCAGTTAATTTAAAGACAGATTGCATCAATTCTAAATTCCTAATTGCAGAATTTAATGGAAATAAGAAAGCCGTGCTGGGCCTGGTGACTCATGTCTGTAATCCCAGCACTTTGCAAGGCTGAGGCTGGTGGACCACCTGAGGTCAGGAATTTGAGATCAGTCAGACCAACATGGTGAAACCTGGTCTCTACTAAAAATACAAAATTAGCTGGGGGTGGTGGCACATGCCTGTAATCCCAGCTACTTGGGAAGCTAAGACTGGAGAATTGCTTAAACCCGGGAGGCGGAGGTTGCAGTGAACTGAGATTGCACCATCGCACTACAGCCTGGACTACAAGAGCGAAACTCCATCTCAAACAAAGAAAAGAGAGGAGAGGAGGGGAGGGGAGGACAGGGGAGGGGAGGGGAGGGGAGGGGAGGGGAGGGGAGGGGAAGGGAGGGGAGGAGGAAAGAGCCATCATAGTTATGAAACCAACGCCACAATATTGATTCCCTAATTCAAGTAAGGAGTACAAAATAAGGGCAGCTGCATACCAACTCACTTTAGCTATCAATACAAAAATATAAATTACATCACAGAAAATAGATTCATTCCGGTTATACTAAGCAAGATTAACATAACAATAAATAGCATTCAAACATATTTTATATTCATATACATGACTGAATATATTAATAGGTCAAAAAAAAGGCTCCTTAACAAATACCAGAGAAACAGAAATAGCCTTTAATAAAGTTCAGCATTGACTACTTGCAAATACTTTTACAAAGAATACTAGATTTATATATGTGTGTGTACTTATATATACACAAACACATACATATGTAAAAATTTATATGTGTGAGTGCTTTTATATATGCATATCTATAATCAAATTATGTATATTATATATAATCAAACTAAAGGTTTTATTCAAATAATAAGCAATAAAATTCAATACAAATTACTTCCAAAACTTTAACTACAATAGTGTGACATGCACATATGTATGTACATATTTAAAGTATATTTATATAAGATGCATATGTTATTATATAATCCTATCCTCATGAAAAGTTATAACAAAATGGTAATAGATTTATTCCTTCTTATTAAATTCATGTAATAGTAGAAACAGCTGAAATTTATGTCAGTTGGTTAAAAATTAATATGCAAAACTCAATAGGTTACTTACATACAATGATAAAAAAACTTAGAAATGTACTTAATAATAAATAGGTAGATAGCTCCTTTATGAGAAAATTGTTTAAATTTTACATCAATCATGTACATATGCAGACTCATACTTTGTCTTAAAATGGTTCAACATTGTGAAGATGCAAATTTGAGAAAAATTCACATACAAATTTAATGCAATTGCAATAAAAATACTCATAAGTTTTTATCTGTTTTGTTTTGGAATCCTATAAGTTGATTTTAATTTCTAAGAAAACAACAATAAACTAGCAAAAATACTAGGAAAAATCTTTAAAGAGAATAATTATAGAAAGAAGTAGCCTTGCCTTTATGAAAATATACTGTTAGACTACAGTAAAATAAAGTGTTTAGTACTGGAATATAAAGACACTAACAAAGCAGGTTAGATAGCCTAAATATAGATAGAGACACATACAACAATGTATGGTATATGAACATGGCATATCTTTTCAGAGACAAATAATGTTTTGACAGATTAACATAATCTTGGAAAGAAGGGAAGGAAGGAAAAATGAAAGAAAGAAAGAAAGAAAGAAAGAAAGAAAGAAAGAAAGAAAGAAAGAAAGAAAGAAAGAAAGAAAGAAAGAAAAGAACGAACCAGACCTAACAACGAAATAAATTCCAAATATACCAACATTTTAGTATACACACAGAAAAATTGTGTGGGTCCTAGAAAATAGGTCCAACCTTAATTGTTATGCTTTTCTTTTTAAAATGTCATAATTACAATATATGTTAGGCAATATTTTGCAGAGAACTACAGAATTATTAGAGAATATTTGATAACTAGAGTAAGTTTAACATGTCCACATAACAAGAGTTAAACAGAAAAAAAGTCGAAGCCATAAAATAAAACATCATAATTCATGAGACACACAATAACAGGAAAATGAAACAGATAATGGGCATAATAAACACAAGGAAAAATATAAATGAGCTGTACATGTATAGAAGAAGCTTTAGCCTGGTTCATAATGAAAGAGATGCAGACCCAAATCACAATGGCAAATCATTGTTCAGCTATTACAGATGTTTCTGGTGTCCACAATAGAGTCCCTGTTCATAAAATCTTGGTGTGCATTTAAAAATTAGTGCAAATTATTTTTAATTTTTTAACCTTTATATTAAGTTCATGGGCACATGTGTAGGTTTGTTACATAGGTAAACTTGTGTTATAGGGGTGTGTTGTAGAGATTATTTTATCACGCAGATATTAAGCCTAGCACCCATTATTTATTTTTGTTGCTTTTTCCTGATCCTCTTCCTCCTGCCAACCTCCACTCTCCCATGGGCCCCAGTGTGTGTTGTTGCCTTCTATGTTATCAAGTCAATGTAACGTCACTCAGCATTTAAAATTTCTTCCTATGTTATCAAGTCAATTTATTAACATCACTCAGCATTTAAAATACATGTATGCGTTTAACCAATTCCACTGCCACAGCCGTGGGATATACTAGCAAAAGCATTGAAGACGTGATGTTAATAGTTGCAAAGCCCCTGAAATTATAGCCACCTACGTAGTAGAGAGAATAACTCAAATAAACAACTACATAGTTGTTAAAAAGAATGAGATCTGTGGAAGATACTCAAGTGAGTTCCATATTACTAACAATATGAAACTTGGCTCGTCTTCCAAAATAGTAAATGCTGTTGACTGTCTCACCTCACTTTCCCTTAAATTCCTTTTTAAAATTCAGGGAGAGAAAGACCGAGTGTGATTTTCTTGGACCACTCTTTAATTCACCAAAATAAGGGGGGAAAAGAAAGAAATTCACAGCAAATTAAAGTATTTCCTGCTGCTTCCCCAATGACAGTCCTAATTTTCTCATTCTCTTGAGAAAGAAAAACTGTAGTTTTATCGCTGCCAGGTGTTTGGATTTTATTGGCAGTATCATTTGAACTAATTGTTTTCTCTCATTGACATTTCTAGATGTGCCAGATTCAAACTTATCCAGACCCACAAAGCAGGTGTTGAGATTTTGGAGTAACAGCGGGAACTTTCTTGGGCTCCTTAAAAGAGGGCCTTAATTACAATAGCTATTTACATTTATGGTCCCTCAAGAGCAGAACCTGTTGCTCTCCCTTTTTTGGGAACTGATTAGTGTATTCTAGCATACTGCTTAGGAGACCAGGGCACAGTGAAATCTTCATTCAGATGAGTGCAAGTAAGGCTTATTTAAGTTGCCTATTGCCTTTAGTTTAGTCACTCCATTAATAAATACAGAGGTAAAAAGTCTTCAAAACATGGAAGAAAACATACATCAAAGTAAGCCATCTTCTGGAAAACCATTCTTAAACTCATTTGTTTACAATAAAAAAAGCAAAACTAGACAAGTAGAAGTTAATGATATCAATAGTAAAGGGCACATTGATGTTTTATTCTAGCAAATTGACCGTCAAAATATGGTGCCTGGAACAGGAACATTAAGATCACCTGGGAGCATTAAGAAACATAGAATCTCAGGCCCAAATCTGGATTATCTAAACTAGAATCTACATTTTATGAAGACCACCAGGTTATTCTATGCATCTTAAGGGCCGAGAAGGATATAGCATTCATACAGCTTTCATTATTACTTTACTTAAGAAAAGTGAGGAAAGGATTTCTATATTTAAAAAAAAAGCATGTTAGCACATTTGGTAGGATAAGAAGAGGTGACTGAGATGGGACATAAACAGGGCTTGGAGATGTTTCTAATATTCAATTGATTGACTTGGGTGGTTCACACAGATGTTTTATTTGTGATAATACACTAAAATATACATTTATGCCCAGTTAAAGTATTATTGGGTAGTTTGTACTAATTTAAAATGGCAGCATTGAAAGTTAAATAATACATTTTAAAAGAAACAAAAAATTGTATGTTATACTATCAGAATCATAACAACTTTTATTGCTATGTTTTGATACGGGGTTGATAGATGCAGCCAACACCATGGCACAAGTGAACCTATGTAACAAACCTGCACATTCAGCACATTTATCACAGAACTTAAAGTAAAATTTAAAAAAATGGTTAGAAACTTAAAGTACAGTCTTGCATCACATAATGATGTTTTGGTCAATGACAGATCACACACAGACTAAATCTCATACTTCACAGTGCTTTTTTTTTTTTTTTCAGGACCCAGCTGGTAGGTTACATATAGGGACTCTTTTTTCCAAACTGCTTGCTATGGAACTCTTTATATTGGCTACTACTTGTAATTGTCCTGTAGGATTCCAGATCGTACAGCTTATTTAATTAAAAAGAAAGATTTAAATACACAGATACAAAGATTTAGATACACAGATATCATTTTGTTACAGTTGCCTACAGTATTCAGTTGCAGTAAAATGCTTTAACCACTTGTAGCCAAGAAGCAATAGGATATACCATATAGCCTATGTGTGTACTAGGCCACACTATTTAGGTTTGTGGAAAGAAACTCTATGATGTTTGCTGAGTGACAAAAATCACCTAAAGACATATTTCTCCGAATGTGTCTTCATTGTTAAGCAGCACATGACTGTATATGACATGACATGTCACAATGTCAGAAGGTAAGAAACACTATAGAAGAGTAAGAATAGTAGAAAGAAGTAGTAGATGCTACAAGTATTTTTCACACCCTAGCAGAGCACCCAGAGAAAACCTTTCTAATCTCAGGACTATAGTATTTGTATTAAAAATACAGAAATTTTAAAATTTTAGAAACACACTTATTTTCCAAAGACACATATTTTTTTCTGTTACGAAGAAAGGTCCTCCAAGACAATTAGCAAATCAGAATTTGGACCTCAGTCACAACAAATTACAACATTTATAAATGAAATGAGTTAATATTTAGGCCATATGGTAGTGCTTACATAAAAACCTAAAATGTAAAAGATATAGTATACAAAAATATTTTTAAGTGTAAAAATATGTGCCAGCCTTACTAGGTATTAAGAGAAAAGAGAGCTGTTTTGAAACTTTTTCTTAGTAATAAAATCATTTTGATTAAATAAAATATTGTTTACTCCTCTAGTTAAGCATTTAATAAGATTATAATGTCCTAAAATTAATTTCTGCAGATTTTTAATGTTTTGTGTGCATAATGAACTCAGACGATTTTTTCTTTTTTAGAAGAAATGTATAAATAAGTCACGAGTATCAGCATTAAATACACTGTGAGGATAGCATTACTACCTGTGAAACAAAAGATAGTTTCTGAAATATCAATGTAACATTTAGGTTCTGAAAGAGGCAATGTTTCAAATGTTGATATGCTACCCATAAAGACAAGAGATATTCTATCCCAAGATTAATTTATACAGAATAGTTATGGGTTTGTATCATCTGAGCTCAAAAATCTTAAAAAGGAATAAAAATCAAATAATTAAAATCGATTGTCTTACACTGTGTCTTCAATTAATTTTTAAGGGAGGAATGTGTCATTATGCTGACACAAATAAAATGTATTTCCATTACCTTCTTGACAAACATATTTGCTCTGCCAAAACCTTTTTTTGTCTACAAAACTATTTTCATTACTAGTTTAAGTCATCAGCCTTAATAAATTTCAATTTGAGATATATGGTCCATGTTAATCTTCTATATCTTAACTTTGAGAGCTTCTATCAACAAGTTTTCCTGTAATTCTTTTAAATAATTAGTTTCACCATTATATATTGCCATAAAAAATTAAGTGGAAAGAGAATTAAATATATTAAATTAACTCTAGTATTTTTATGTGATTCTGAACTTAAAGTGAAATATTTGTCTTTAGTCATACAGCTAAGTAGCAAGGTTTGAATCAGAAAAATTATATGTCGATAACTTATTCACCCATTGGTTAAGTTGAGCCAAGTAAGGTATTACAATTTACTCAAGTCTCACTCTTTTTCAAACTGTCTGAGTAACTGTAATTCTAGTGTTACGATGACAGTTGAATGTCATCAGTGACAATATGAATTTTTGACAAATCCAGAAGACAGCAAATAATCCATTATTTACAAACCATCTATCTCATTATTGGTCAGAAAAACATTGTTTCTTTAAATCAAATCTATCCAAAAACTCAATTCACATAATCCTTCTGCATTTTACACAAAAATATACACCAAAAATAAAATAGTTAAGCGTAGATCTTAAGTGCTAATTCAATTAGGGAAACAACATCTACAGCTACTTTTATGACAGAAATTATTCTATGTACTAAAATGCTGAGAGAGGTAGGAAAATGCCCCTGACTTCAGGAGCTTACGGTTTAATCAATGAATCAGCTATTTTTGCAGAAGAAAAAAAAAGTCAATGATATGAATGAACCTCACTAAAATAAAGTAAATGAATGTTCAGGCACCACATTCAGAATACACCCAATCCTAAGGGTAGGAGGGAACCCTGCATTAAGCAATGCCTTTTATTTATTATTGTTCTGGTTTAAGAGACTATTACCAAGATAATCAAGTTAGGTTTAACATGGGAAATTATTTTTATTTTTTCTCTCTCTTTAAAAAATTAAATTTTATATTAAGCACCTCTACTGCTATCTTCTTAAAGGCTCTGTCAACTCCAAATACCCTGATTATGTGTATCTTATTAAATATCGTCCTATTAATCAGAGAAGATAAAAAGATTTCACTGAAAGGAGAAGTACTACATTATTGATTAGTGTAAAAATCCTTCATTCTTAACAGAAAGTCGTAAATGTAATTTAGAGACTATTTGATGGAATATTCAGAGTTTGTCACATCACAAATTCAATTAAGTAGTGAAAGTTAATTTCTTAGAATGAGATTTTAAAAACAACTGCCTCTTTATATTATGGAACACAATAAAAGAGTAACTCGGCTTTATCATCACAAAAATATTAAGATGTTTACGCCAATACCCATTTTGTTTGAGTATATTCATTTTTGAAGAAATAATGTATTCACTGGCCTGAAAAGTATTTTTTTGTTCTAAATGAATTTTGTAAAAGGAACATGTCCAAGGGTATTGGGGAATATGAATTTCTTCTTGTAAAAATTTAAATACAATTAAACCAGTAATAAATGATTTGAGCTACGATTTTAAACTTTTGTAAACATTTAATTATTAACTACAATATATTAGTGAGGAATTAATGACTGCAGCTCTATCAGTCCTAATGTATAGAATACTAACATAGAGGGCTGAATATTTTATATGACTATGAACACTACTGTGTAATGAATACAGAACACAGAGATACACATATACACACTAGAACCACACACATACATACACACATACACTACACACATTTTCCAATCTTCAAATACCAAATGTCGCTAAACCAACACAAATCCCAGGGGAACATGAAATAAGATGAATAGCTTAGGTAACAGGTGTTTCCTTGAAATATCCTGTTTAAATTTCTGAACCTGGTAATTCCTTTACAATCATTCGTTTGGTCTCCTGGAATTATAATTTCCAAATGTTTTAGAGCTTTGCATAAATCTCATACTTCACAGTGCTTTTTTTTTTTTTTTTTTTTCAGGACCCAGCTGGTAGGTTACATATAGGGACTCTTTTTTCCAAACTGCTTGCTATGGAACTCTTTATATTGGCTACTAATTGTCCTGTAGGATTCCAGATCGTACAGTTTATTTAATTAAAAAGAAAGATTTAAAGTGGTTAAGATGTGTGTTTGTGTTTTATAAAAGGGAAATAGCACACACATTGTAAAAAAAAAATCCCTGTATAATTCTGTACCAAGGCCTAAAAGTAACTCAATTCTACCTCAGTTTTCTTCCTCCTTCTTTTTCCTTTTTCTTACTCTCTTCCTGTTCTTCTTCATCGTCCTCATCCTCTTCATCTTGGTTTTCTTATTCTTTTTCTGACTGTAGTAAAATAATCCAGTAAAATACTTCAAAATAAAAGGAAATTGTGTAGACTGGCTTGCTGGAACAATCTTTCAGTTCTGCTGGGGCTAGAACAACATGGTATTTCTAAAACCAGTAAGTGTAAAATAATAACATTTCAACAATGAAAATAAGCAAAAAAAAAAAATCAGTCCGCTGTACAGATTTACTTTCCCATTTTCCAAACATGTATTTGTTTTGTATAGATGTATCTCTTACCAGAGTGAATATAGACAAGAATATCAATATTCAGCGTAAGAGAAAACATAATAATATATCCATAACCAGGAAAATGTGGTCATTATCTATTGCTTATGAAAAAAACCAACTCAAAACTTAGTTACTAACAACAGTATTATTTTTCCACATATTTTGGGTCAGGAATTCTGGAGTAGCTTTACTTGGTGGTTCTAGCTAAGAGTCTCACTGTAACTGTAGTCAAGGTGTCAGCCAGGGTTGCAGTCAGTTCCTGAGTCAACTGAGAGAGAATCCACTGCCAAGCTTGTTTACATTCAGACCTGAAGCTCTTTCTGGCTGTTGCTTGGAAACATTAGTTCCTGTTCACACTGACCTCTCCACTAGGCTGCTTGCAAGATGGTAGCTTGCTTGTCCCACAACTATTGATCCAAGATGGAAACACGCAGCCTCCCCAAGCTGAATAACCTTGCTGTTTTTGCCACCTAATTTATAAACAATTGTGCTATCTGGAATAACAGAAGGCTGGGGTAATTAAGAGCCATTTAAGAGTAGCATAATACAAAACAAAAAGAAAGATAGCAGTCGTTATAATGTATTGGGGTTTTTCAATTGTATTATTCAGAGTTTTTCCAGAAACAGCACCAATAAGATAGATAGATGATGATGATGATGATAGATAGATCAATAAATGGATGGATAGACAGATAAATGAATGGATAGATTGATGATAGATAATACAGAAATAAACATAGAGATATGTAAATCAGAAGTTTTATTATGAGGGATTGGCTCATGCAATTATAGAGGCTGAGAAGTCTTATGATTTACCATCTGCAAGCTGGGGTCCCAGGAGAGTCAGTGGCGTGTTGCCAATCTAAGTCCAATATCGTGAGAACCAGGGTACCCAGTAAGTCACGGTTCAATTTGAAGCCTGAAGGCCTGAGGAACAAGAGCACTGATGAACAAAGTAGAAGACAATAAGTGTCCCATCTCAAGAAAAGAGAGCTCCTTCCTCTAACTTTTGGTTCTGTTCTGACCCTCAATACATTGGGTGGTGCCTATCCACAAGGAGAGGGTGCTCTTCTTTACTCAGTCTACTGATTAAAATGCTAATTTCTTCTGGAGGTATCCTCATGGACACATAAAAATAATGTTGTACCACGTATTTGGGCATCACTTATCCCAGTCAAGTGGCACCTAAAATTAACCATTCCAACTACGCTCTATAAATTTTTCAGGTGCTTTATGTGTATGAATCCATTTAATTCTCCCAATAAATCTCGTATCGGTGATTATGTAGCCTCTTTTTACAATGAGAAAAGTTAAAACGACTATAAAACTAAATAAATTATATAAAACAGCAACAAACAAAACAAGCAATACAGGCAAACTTTCGGGGAACAGGAAGTTAGTTACACATTGACTGTGGACTTTTCAAAAGAATATAATCCAAATCCTTTCACAAGAAAATAGAACAAAAGAGGTGGAGAAAGTATATTGCTTTGCCGAGGAGAAAATTGTCAGGTTTAAGGCTGGTTGTGAGAGGCAAAACCAAAGAAGGAGACACTGCAGAGAAGGAGCCCCAAAATCTAGGTAAACATTTCTATAAGTTATTGGCTAATTTCTTAACTATGCAACCCTGAAGAGTGAGACTACAAGAAACTCAAGAAGAAAAACGAGAGCTATTATCCTTTATAAAAAAAGAGAATTTCTATTATAAGAAAATATCTTCTACAGCAACTGCAATTTTTCATGTTCAGAAAAAAAAAACCAAATGACTTAAGACCAATTGAAAAAGGAGGCATTAGAAACAAATTCACAGATAGTTCATATTTTAAATCTATAGATGGTTCATATTTCAAATCTATTTGGCAGAGACATTAAAATAATTGTTATTTATATACATAAACATAAAATGTATATAAATTAATTAAGTATATACAATGTAACATACTTAAAGTATTAAGATTATTATTTTAATATAAACACTTGATTATTCAAATAATGGCAAGATGGAAAATCAAAAAAAACAAAGAACAGAAGAAACAAATAGAAATCAAATAACAAAATTAAATTTAATAAGTATATTTATAATCATTTTAAACGAAAATAGCATAACACAGAAAAGCAAACGAGCAAAAAATATATAAAATGTGATTGCATGCTAAAAAGAGACCTTTGACTATTTGAAGGTAAGAATTATTAGAATCAAAAAGTAATAATTATAAATTAATGTGAGGAATAATAAAATAAATATATTTTATATATTAAGAGGAACAAGAAAATACATACAACAAAATAATAAATAAAGTGATTAAATAATCAATTCAAGAGGAACAAATGTATAATCTCAAGCATGTATACAGCTAGTAACATAGCTTCAATATAAGTTAAGAAAATTCTCCATAATGAAAGGGAGAAATACACCCACTGTCAATAATCTAGAAGGTTTTTAACACCTTTATCCTGCCTTATAGAACAAACAAATAAACAACCAAAACAAAATCAGTAAGATACTATAATAATTAAACACATTTAGATACTAACTTAAATTGTGTATATGAAATACTGCACCAAAAGACCACAGAGTGCATATTTACTAAAGGAATTTCAAAATATAGATAGAAGTCTTAACAACACACTAGACCAAACAGAGGAAAAAATTTTCAGAGCTCAAAGACTAGTACTTTGAACCAACCCAGTCAGAAAAAAAGAATTTAAAACAATAAACAAAGCCTCTAAGAAATATGGTTATGTATGGTGACCAAACCTATGATTCATTGACATTCCTGAGAGACAAGAAGAGAGAAGAAGTAACTTGGAAAACATATTTGAGGAAATATCCATGAGAATTTCCTCTATGACACTAAGAGGTCAACATACAAATACAAATATGTTCTTCAGAAGCCCCATCTTACATTTAATGGCACCAGTAGGCTCAATGTAAAGTGATGGAGAAAAATCTATCAAGCAAACGGAAAACAAAAAAGAGTGGAGGTCATTATTCTTATATTAGATAAAGCAGACTTTAAGCCAACAGTAGCTTAAAAATGACAAGGAATGCCATTACATAATGATAAAGGGTTCAATTCAATGAGAAGACTCAACTATCCCAGATATATATTCACCCAACATTGCAATACCCAGTTTCATGTAACGAGAACTTCTAGATCTACAAAAAGACTGACACACCCACATAATAAGAATGGAGGACTGCAACACCTCACTGATAGCATTAGATAGATTATTGAGGCAGAAAACTAACAAAAAAAATTGGATTTAAATTCAGACTTGACCTATTGGACCTAAATTCCTTCTGCACTGCTTTACCTCAGACACATATATTTTCTACATTTTTTATACTTAAAATATATCTGGGAAACCACTGCCTCTCAGTATACAGAAATATAGAAATCTTCCTTATTTCTCTTTCAGCTGCTTGGAGCTCTGCTAATTGTATGTGCCACGGTATATTTATTGTTAGTTTTTAAAAACCACAATACTAAATACCTTGTTAAGTCCTGATCAATTTGGTCTGGGCATCCTAACTTTTCCATTTTACACTGCAAAACAAATTCATACTTGTATAACACATTTGGCTAAATTGAAGCGAGTTTTGAAGTGTATTTATGGGCTTATTTTTAAAACTTGAATTCATCTTACACAAAGTAATTACACAGAATAAAAACAAATTAATGACAATATATTACATGTTAAATGTGTTGAAAATAGTTTATACAAAATGTTAATAAAATACTCAACAATAATTTATATAGACTTTTGCAGTTAAAATGGCCACCTAAAATTCTTGATCAAAATATTAAATAGTGCTCTCTAAAATTCTTGATGTTCAGTTATCAATAAGAAATTTTATTTACACAGATGTGTAAGAGCAAATTCCAAAGGAGATTTTACTGATTTTTCTTTCTCACCATTTAACAAAATAGTATCTCACAATTGAACAAAATTTGAAGTTTTAAATTTTTATTATATTTTATGTATGATTATTATTTTATGAACTCTTTTTTGTTTCTTTAGTAAATATTGAAAATACATATAATAATGTCAGTGATTTTTAAATCATACAGAACGTTTTCATACCAGGCATTTTGGAATAATAATCAACATTTTTTTAAAGCATACACAGATGCAGTTTGCCCAGTCATAAAAAATTAATCTTTGGAATTCAGATTACACAAGAAAAAATATCACTAGAAATCCCTTTAAACATAATGCTTCCAAAATTGATATTTTGTGTTTGAATCAGGGCTCAGCAAACTTTGTCACTAAAAATCTAGAGAGAAAATATTTTAGGCCTTTAGGGCCAAGAGACAAAATTTAGGATATTATGTAGCTATTTATAGAAAAAGAAAAAATCCGCAACTTTTATTTCTAAAATTCAAGATATATTGCTAATAATTGAGTACTTTTTTACTCCATGCGGATCTACCAATGAGAAGGATAAAATCATTTTTGAAGGAAAGAAAGCATTTCGTTTAATTGTGTTCAAAGTTAGCACATACTCTTACCAAAATTAATTGCAAATGACTATTCACTAATGCTATTTTACAAAAAATGTTCCATATTTCATGTTTTTAAAGGTTTTCTATGAAATAACTACTGCCAAATGTCAATATCAGTCCTTAAGCACATAATTTGTGTTGAATATATTAATCATTTAAAAGGCATTTGTAGAGCTCATATTGTTCAATTGATATTAGCCTTTTACCATGTCAGTTTATTGCGTATTTCTTACTTTCAACTGACGTTTATTTGGAAGTCCCTTAAATGCACAGTTCATTTCATTTTGAAATATGGAAATTTCATTTGTGTTTGCATTGTGTTACACAAAATAATGCTGGAATTGTAATTCAAGTTCAAAAAATATAACTGCTGCTAATTTGTGTGGGAAGAGAGATCTTGCTTCTACTTTTAACTTCTGATGTATCTGAAGTCTATAAATTAGCTTGATATAGTTTGTGATTGAAACTACACAAAATGACTTTATCAGAGACTACGATACTAATAGAAGTATTATTGTAGTTTTAGGTTGAATTCATTAAAAATAAGATGTAGTCTGTAGCAAAAACATTTTCAGAGACATTCAGTGATATATAGTAGTAATTGAAGGTGATATTCTCATTCAGAAAATTTTAATATTGGCTCTTAATTAAAAAAATTACAATAAAACTTGATACTGCTAAGTATGACTATATTTTATTATTACTATATATTACTTATGTATTATACTGCTAAGTATTACGAAGTATTACTACTACCACATTGAATTACTATGTAGTAGAGAAAAATCAAGATTTTCAGCTTTGATTTCTGATATAAATACATGAAACAGAAGATCATTAAGTCTATAATAGGGAAAGAAGTTCACTGTTGACACAGTTGGATAATACATGATACATTCAAATATTCTATAAAGTATCTTCTGATAAATAATATAATGAAAACCTATAACTGTAAAATTTATAATTTTATTAGAGTTGTAAACATGTTCAACTAAGCCATTTTCCATTCTACACATATTTTTACCATCAATAATTGTAACACATTTTTGCAAATTCCACTTCAGGTTGTCCTGAATTTGTATTTTTTTCAGCTTTTCTTGTAGAGTTGACGCTCTGTGCCGTGGAACCTGAGAGTGGAAAAGAAGCTTTTCTGCAATGAAAGTTAGGAATATAGTAGAAGCATGAAAAGGACCAGAGAAAAGAGGGAATAGTGCCCTGGTTGCATATCATTCCCTATATCTAACTGGGTTCTGCCCCTTCATCTGTGAATTCATTCTCTGTTTTTTCAATATATTACAGCTTTATTCGTTTCTGTGGTTTGTAAATAGAGTCATAGCTAACCTTACTGAAGACCATAATACCACTCAATATCTTCCTTTAGAAAAAAATCTAAACTACATCTTAAAATTTAAAAGGACAAAGGACATGTCCTGACAGAAAAGTGAGAAGAAGGTGTTAGACATAAGAAGACAAATACTGAAAAGGAGAGAAAAAAATCATAAAATGGAAACCAATAGAATATATCCATGGAAAAGTAACTTTTCTGGAAGGGGAAAGAAATTTGAGTAAAAAATATTGGGTAAGGAGTGAAGTGTCTCAATAAATAATGAAAATTTCAAGTATTGGCAAAAGAGCCCATCTCCACATGTATAATTGAATTTGGAATATAGGTAGTTTTGGGGACTTTTTCGTTTAACATTTTTTCTGCCCAAATGAATTCTTATGTGAGTGATTGTGAGTGGTAAAATAGTATTAATTTAGACACACTGAAAAAACTCATTAAAATTAAAAATTAATTAATAATTAAAGATTAATTTAAATAATGAAGGTGAAGAATACAGTAGATACATAGGGAGGTGAGCCCCAAAGTCTGTTCATCCAGAGAGTCTGCAACCCACAATGTTGGTTTTATTGTCATGAGATATTAAGACAAGTGCTGGAAATCACATGCAATGCATCTAAAGGTCTCCCTTGGGAGTAAGGGAAACATTCACCAAAGCTCCACAGAAGATTCTCCTTCAAGTATCCTCATTCAGATTTGAGCGACATCACAGTTCCTAAGTAAGTTAGTAGCAAGGGTGATAGAATTATTATGCTTGGTCTAGACTAATGATCTAAAATATAGTAGATGCAGGTGCGGTTTTGTAACGGCACACACACACACACACACACACACACAATGAACATTAAGAAACCTTTGAATATTGCCTTTTTATTAATTATTATACCAGCTTTGTTTTCCTTCTAAATACTATGTTTCAAAATGTTGTAAATGGCTAACATTCTATCAGGTGTGTATAACATAATTCAGTTAATCATTTTATGTAAAACACTTTTATGGTTTTAATATTTTGTAATTATAAATAATAAACTAAGAAATATACATATATACTTTTCCTCCTCCTTTAAATATTTCATCATGGTCTTATAAGTGGAAATATGAATTATTTAAAATCTACCAGATTTTGCTCGAGAGACACCCTTCTACTTAAATGCCCAGAAATAAATAAGAAATAATTAATCTTTCCAGAATTGAGGAAAATACAGACTTTTAATGCTTCTAATAATTTTATATGCAAAAAAAAATTAGAGTGTATTGCTAACATTGCACTTTTTGTTTTTGTTTAGTCCTATACATTTCTTTCATAAGCCATCTGTTTATTTCCATTACCAATTTTTATAATCTATTCATAATAAAGCCTGTATTATATATTTCTGAGTTTTCTATATATTTTATTTATGTTTACTTTGATGTCACAATTGGTAAAATATTTTATATTTATTTAGTTTCTTCAAATACAGCATATTTCCAACACCATTTTTTAAATTTTAGAAACATATTATTAGGAACACAGTCTTTGTTTTATCTATATACTTAGGAATTATAGAGTCTTTCAGATATTTCCGAGTGTATTGCAAAGCAAATTATCCTGATTCACTTCTCTGACAGTTCAGTGTTAATATCATCATTTCACCTTGTGAAAATCCATCATACATTGTGATATATTTTCTCGCAAATATCTCCGTCAACTAAGCAGTAATAAAATAATAAAACCACTGGGTATGATTTTCATTAGATTTCTCTTGCCAATGAGCATGAAAGTATGAAGTGGTTTGTGAAACTATACTCACTGATCTTGGGGAATAATTACTAGGGAGAGAAAAGAATTAGTAACTATCTTTAATTGAAATTCTCTTCTCTTTCTGGCCCTTTACTGGGCTTTCTATATGCATTAACTAATTCTCAAAACAATCTGACATTATTGTTTTTATTAGTCTCATTTCAAAAGATAAAATTGGTTCTGTGTTTAAGAGACTTACATAATCACAAAAGCTAATTGCCAAGATGAAACTAAAGTCCAAACCATTAAATCTTTGAGCATATGCTTGTTTACGGTAAGCCAGTGATGCTGCATAACAGTCCTCCAATGTCATAGGCATATTTGGGAGAGAGTGAGGGTGCCACAGGGACCACAGCTGGCTTAGATCTCTGGATCTCAGTAGAATTTGGGGTCAGTGAGACCATCTCTCCTCAGGTCTTTGTTCTCATTCAAAAGTGGGAGTCAGATGGTTATCTAACCCTTGGCTAACCACACTTTCTAATCCGGCTTATGGGGCATTGTGTGAAATTTTAAAAGTATACAAGAGGGAAGCTGTACTGTGATATGCTCTTCAAATAGATTATTGCCAACTTCTTTCATTTGCTAACCAGCTAACTTAGAGAGATGTTTGTTATTCAGTAGTAAACCAAGACTTGATAAAAACCAGCAAGAAAACCTCAAACCTTTACCTGTCCCATCCATACCAGTGTCAGATATTACTGTCTTCAATCATATTTTGTTATCAAATGGTAGTAGAAACACAAAGCTATGCCCGATCACCTGGCTTGGATCTACTTATTATATGGCCTAGACTGTGTCAGATAAATCTGTTATATGCTTGCTTCTTGTGTAAAACAATAGATAGCAAGTTCTAACCCACAAATGTAAAAATCAGGTAAATATTCTTTTTGTTCCAAATTATCCATAACCCCTCTTCCTTCTCTGTCAGTGAAGTTTGCATTACTTTTCAGGCTGGCATCTTCCTCTTGCTGTAATGCTCAATGGTTTTATTCTCCCACAGACTATCTGGTGTTTCATTCTAACTGCCTAGGTCTGCCTGTTTATTAGCTCTACCAAGGAAATGAGGCTGAGGTCTTTGATCTTTAATAAACTATCTCTTGTCACTTTATACACTTAGGTCTGTGTACTATTTTCCAAGTGTTCAAGTTCAATTAAATTTCTTCAGTTACAGGTTACAAAAAAACCTAAATCAAGTATCCTTCAACCACAGATATGATTGGTAGAAGTTAAATAATGCTGAAAACCTGGTACTGGTGTTATTTATGCACACAGTTTGAAAAGACAGGCATGACATCATCTGATCCCAGGCTTTATTCCTGGTTTTCTGGTTTTCTTGGGTTTCTCCTCCTTCCTCCTCCAGCTAGTTCCCTTTACATCCAAGTGAGAGAAGGAATTTTGGTGAAGTAAACTTTTGAGATTCAATCTGATTGGATCAATTTAGGTCACTCTTGAAGCACTATGGCCAAGAAGAAGGAATATGCAGGGTCACTAGTTTCACTTGGTAAGCCCAGGCTTTGTGTCAGATTTTCAAATAGCACATGGATTCTCCACATAAAAACAAAACACAAAAAAATGCTGGAAAGGGGAAAGAAGAAATTAAAGCTTAATTCAATTTCATTTTAATCAAGCAACATCATATACATACACTCAGATGTCCTCAAGTTTGAAAGATATGACCCTGATACGATCACTTCAAGCACACTCAATGATAAATAAACATCACACATGTTATTTTATAAATGTGGACACTGACAACTGACAGATTATAAAATTTACATGAATTATGCTGTCTACTGAAGCTTTTATTTAAAATATTATAGAAATCAATCATAAAAGCATTATCATGTATCATTGTGAGTCAAAATTTGGAATTTAACAAAATGTATTAAAATGTTTTTTAATTATTAAAATAGCTTACTAAAATATTTTATTTTTTAAACTATGTGGTTCTGAGTCTGACACAGTGACATTTATGACAGATTTTGATTATAGATTCTCAAACATTTGCTCTCTCAAGAGATTATTTATTGAATTAATTCAATCATGGACAAGATACCAAATATTAAGTATATTTAAAAATAAGTATTTGAATACATAAAACTTACTAGCCAGTTAATAATTATTAAGATAATTTGAACTGTATTATTTTAATAGAGCTTTTAAAACTTTATATAAATTTAATTATTTATATTTTGAATTGACAAAAATTGCATTCATTTATCAATCAAATCATTATTTGAAATATGTACACATTGTGGAATGGCTAAATCAAGCTAATTAACATATGCATTGCCTCACACTTTTTCCTTCCTGGTGAGAACATGTAAAATCTACTCTCTTAGGAACTTTTAAGAATACATTATTATTAATAGCAGTAGTTATCATGTTGTACAATAGGCCTCCTGAATTTATTCCTTTTGTCTAACTGAAATTTTGTATCCTTAGGTGAACATCTTTCCAACACCCTCCCCCTACCTCCAAACAGCTCCTGGCAACCACCATTCTACTCTCTCTTCTATGAGTTCACCTTTTTTAGATTCCACATATAAGTGAGATCATGCAATATTTGTCTTTCTGTGCCTGGCTTATTTCACTGAACATGATGTCCTCCAAGTTTATCCATGTTGTTGCAAACGAAATGATTTCCTTTTTTTAAAATGGCTAAATAGGACTTCATTGTGTGTATATATATATATATATATACACACACATATATATGTGTATATATATATATATATATATATACACACACATATATATGTGTATATATATGTCAGGAGATAGTTAATCTTATACTTCAGTTCTTTATGTTTGATTATTTGTCATTCAAGATAATTTAAGGATCATTTTCTTTTTTTGATGTATGTATTTAATAACTATTTCTTTTTGAATACATAATTCATGTACAAATACTAAAATTTAAAGTGTATACAGCAGAAGGTTTACTTTCATTACTTGCTGTGGCTACTCTGGAATGCTCTGCAGTGCAGAAGCCACAAGTTTGTTTTACATTCTTAGGAAAACATTTTTTTGTATTGTACTTTAAGTTCTGGGATACATGTGCAGAACATGCAGGTTTGTTACATAGGTATACACATGCCATGGCGGTTTGCTGGAACCAACTCAAATGCCCATAAACGATAGATTGGATAAAGAAAATGTGGCACATATACACCAAAGAATCATTTTTTTTCAGTTCCAAAAGAAATTCTGTTAGGAAAACATTATATCTCTACATAGATTTACAATGTTCTTTTGTCCTCACCACTAACATAATATCCTTTTTCGTCTGTGCAAATCTGAGTAAATGTTATGGTAATATTCATGTAAGCACTGCATAATTCTCATTATATTTCTTTCAATGTATTTTAAGAATTATGTTACTTTTCTGAATGGGCCATTTTTTCCTTGCCTATTATAACTGGTATTGCTGATACAAAAAAATCTACTAAACTTTATGTGTTTTTGCCTAGTTATTTCATTGATATTTTTATAATATACTGTTTTCTTTAGGAATTATAATCAGCTGCTATTAAGAGGGCCGAGAAACAATGGTGAATTAAAGGAGATAAAAGTTGCTTTCTTTTTCATGCCAACAAGTCTGCAATTTGAAGTTCAGGATTTATACCAAGAATTAAGCTTCTATTTTTTTCCTCCACAATACTTATGTGGCTTCCAGACTCATGTTTCTGTCTGCATGGCCCAAATTGAGTTGCTGAATATCCATCTATCATACCTTTATTCCAGGGATTCAGTATGACAGTAAATGTGAGCATCCCAGCTCCCAGCTACCTAGAACACTCTTCCCCTCTCTTTTATGGAGTCATCCACAAAGAATTCAAAGGTTCAACTTATGCCTTATGTGCGAAATAATAGTCACATGACCAAATTTACCTGCAGTGATTACTGGGAAATATCCTCCAAAGGGTATAACATGAGTAAGAAAAAAGTAAAGGGTAGTAGGGTAGAAAACCAACTGTCTCTTCCACAAATTCAGATATTCAGATATTTTGTCAAATTATTATTTAATCTTAATACATTGACTTTTTTGCTTTTTTAATGTTCTTAACTGATATTTTTAACACTTAAAGATTATAAAATGGTAATAATAGCAATGACAAAAGTAATGATAATAATTCAGTGATTTTTAGTATATACATTTTGCCAGGCCTATGATAAGCAATATTAAAATGTTTTAAATTGACAGAGTTCTAAGGAACCAACTAGAGAACAACAGCTTTCCCTTTATATTTGATGTCATGTAATTTGAAGCCTAAATATTTCCAACTATATATTTTTTAATGTCCATTTTACAATTTTTAAAAGTTTCAATTTTACCTTGCTTTCTAGTTTGTCTGAAATTAACATTGTTATGCCAGTTTTCATTACTAATTTCCATCATAATTTTATTTGACCTTTTCTAATCAATATTATATAATCTTTTTATTTGGGAGTTACTGTCTCCTATTACCTAAATTTTAAATGGAAACAGTTTGTCCATTCAGCAAATATTTACTGAAGGCTTAATATATTAGCCCAGGTACTATTCTTGATATTTCTCATTAAAAATAACTTTTTATTCAGTCTGACATTACTTTTCTTCAAAGTGATGAGTTTAAAATATGTATATATATACATATATATATAACTGATATTTTTTCTATTATCTTGTTTTATGACTTTAGTTTTATCTCAATTCCTCATCTTATGGAGGTGCATTTTTATTTTTTACTTATTTAAAAGTAATGCTTCCTATTTGTATTGTATTAGCAAGTATTATTACATACATAAAAACATTAAAACTGCATTTCCTAGCTAAGTCAAGAATAAAAGAATATGATTTTTCTCATCCAGTAACATCATTCCTTCTTTTTTTTTAAATGTGAAAAACAAGGGGCCAGGTAATTATAAAGGAGATTATAATGCTATTTAAGTTGTGGGCACATGCGTTACATATAAAGCGAGCTTCTCTCATCTAGAGAATGCTCTTCCCAGTGTGAAATATGAGGCACACTGGAGAACTGAATAAACACTAAATAATGAAAGTGGGTTCCTATAGAGGCAGGAGACACACACTTAACTAACTACTGAGAGACACAAGAACTCCTCCAGATGCCATCTCCCAATATTTCAAACTGGGTAATTAATATTTTTTATTTAGCTGACCATTATCCAAATTCCCAACTTGAGAGACTCCAGAGATACATGGGAAGCAGGATGCCATCTCTCACTAAAAACAAGTAAAGTAACCAGAAATTCCTGCTCCTTGAACTTATCCACCAGACGACAAATGGCTGTCTAGTAGGGTAACAGCATACCGAGAGGCTTTGCCACTTTGTGGATGTATGATCTTGGCAAAGTTACTTTTATCTTCTGCCTCATCTTCTTCAAATATACAGTGGGGATAAAATGGACATAATAACACTCTCTAGCTTCTTGGGTTATTATGAGTTTTAATTAAAATATGTAAAGAACTTAGAAGAGCCAGTAGCACATGGTCAGCAGCGTATTTGGTAAATAAATAAAAATATACCTGCTACAGGACTTTGAATATCAATGTAGTGATTCAATGTTATAGAACCCTTTAGATAACTTTAATTGGCACCTTCAGAGTCAAGACAATGTAAGCATCCTTAGAAACCAGTCCTAGTGGCTGAATATTGGCTATGCCTTCCCTCCTTGATTCCTATTTGAGCCTGGTTCTGCAGGTTTCCCTTAGATTCTCTGAGCTACTAAATACCTTCCAAAAGAAATTCCCTCAGACTACCGCACACTTAAAATGGAATTCAAGAATAAGAAAGTAGCTCAAAACCATACAATTCCATGCAAATTGAATAACCTGCTCCTTAAGGACTTTTAGGTAAATAATGAAATTCAGGCAGAAATCAAGAAGTTCTTGGAAACTAATGAGAGCCAAGATACAACATCCCAGAATCTCTGGGACATAGCTAAGGCAGTATTAAGAGGGAAATATATAACACTAAACACCCACATAAAAAAGTTTTAAAAAGCTCAATTTAACAACCTAACATCACAACTAAAAGAACTAGAGAACCAAGAGCAAACCAATGCCAATGGTAGTAGAAGACAAGAAATAACAAAAAATCAAAGTTCAACTAAAAGGAGATTAAGACACAAGAAAACATCTTCTTAGTGATGAGTTAAACTAACTTATTTGTAACTGATATAATTTTATATCAAAAAGCTATTTTGATCTTATTTGATCAAAAGATCAAAAGATCAAATAACACAAGAGTTTGTTTTTTAAAAATATTAGTGAAATAGACTGCTCACTAGACAAAGAAGAGAGAAGATCCAAATAAACACAATTAGAAACAACAAAGGAGATGTTACCACTGACCCCACAGAAATACAAATAATCATCAGAGAATGTTATGAACACCTATATGCATACAAACTAGAAAATCTAGAGGAAATGGAAAAATTCCTGGATAAATACACCATACCAAAATGGAACAAAGAAGAAATTGACCGGCCAGGTGTGGTGGCTCATGCCTGTAATCCCAGTACATTGGGAGGCAGAGGTGAGTGGATCACTTGAGGTCAGGAGTTCAAAAACAGCCTGGCCCACATGGTGAAACCCCATTTCTACTAAAAATACAAAAATTATCCAGGTATGGTGGCACACACTTGTAATCCCAGCTACTCAGGAGGCTGAGGCGGGAGGATTGCTTGAACTCAGGAGGCAGAGGTTGCAGTGACCCTGAGATCATGCCACTGCACTCCAGCCTGGGCAACAGAGCAAGATTCCATCAAAAAAAAAAAGAAAAGAAAAGAATAGAAGAGGAGAGGAGAGGAGAGGAGAGGAGAGGAGAGGAGAGGAAAGGAAGGAAAGGAAAGGAAGAAAAGAAAGAAAGAAAAAAAGAAAGAGAAAGAGAAAAGAAAAGGAAAGAAAGAAAAAGAAAGAAGATTGAATCCCTGAACGAACCAATAACGAGCTCTGAAATTAAATGAGTAATAAATGACCTACCAACCAAGAAAAGCCTAGGACCAGATGAATTCACAGAAAAAATGATACCGGATGTACAAAGAAGAGTTGGTATTATTCTTGCTGAAACTATTCCAAAAAATTGAGAAGAGAAAACTTCCATAACTCATTCTATGAGGCCAGCATCACCCAGATACCAAAACCTGGCAGAGACACAACAAAAAAAAGAAAACTTCAGGCCAATATCCTTGATAAATATAGATGCAAAAATCTTCAACAAAACATTGGCAGACTGAATTCAGCAGCATATCAAAAAGTTTATCTACCATGATCAAGTAGGCTTTATCTTTGTGATGCGAGGTTGATTAAACATGCAAATCAATTATTGTGATTCATCACATAAACAGAACTAAAGACAAAACTCAGGTAATTATCCCAGAAATGGCTTTTGATAAAATTCAACAGCCTTCATGTTAAAAATTCTCAATAAACTAGGTATTGAAGGAACATATCCCAGAACAATGAGAGCCATCTATGACAAACCTACAGCCGACATCACACTGAATGGGCAAAAGCTTGAAAGATTCCCCTTGAAAACTGATCCAACACAAGACAAGGATGCCCTCTTTCATCACTCCTATTCAACATAGTATTGGAAGTCCTGGCCAGAGCAATCAGGCAATAGGAATAAATAAAAAACATTCAAAGTCAAATTATCCCTGTTTGCAGATGACATGATTCTATATCTAGAAAACCCCATAGTCTCTGCCCAAAATCTCCTTGATCTGATAAACAATTTCAGTGAAGTCAAGACACAAAATCAATGTACAAAAATCACTAGCATTCCTGTACACTACCAAGAATCAAGCCAAGAGCCAAGTCAGGAATGCAAATCCCATTCACTATTGCCACAAAAAGAGTAAAACACCTAGGAATACAGCTAACCAGGGAGGTGGGCGATCTCTACAAAAAGAACTACAAAATACTGTCAAATAAATCAGAGAACAAACGAATGGAAATAATATTCCATGCTCATGGATAAGAAGATTCTACATCATTAAAGTGACCATACTACCCAAAGCAATTTATAGATTCAACACTATTCCTATCAAACTACCAATGTCATTCTTCACGGACCTGGAAAAAATATCTTTAAAATTCACGTGGAACCAAAAAAGAGGCTGAATAGGCAAGTCAATTCTAAGCAAAAACAAAAACAAGAAAAATACAAAAAACAAACAGACAAACAAAAAACAAATCTGAAGGCATCACATTACCCAACTTCAAACTATACTATGGGGCTATTGTAACAAAAACAGCATGGTACTGGAATAAAAGCTGACACGTTGGCCCATGGAACAAAACAGAGAGCTCAGACATAAGACTGTACACCTACCATCATCTGATCTTTGACAAAGCTGACAAAAAGAAGCAATGTGGAAAGAAATCTCTATTCAATAAATGGTGCCAAAATAACTGGAGAGCCATATGCAGAAGATTGAAACTGGACCTCTTCCATACACCATATACAAAAATCAACTCAAAATGGATTAAAGACTTAAAAGTAAAACCCCAAACTATAAAAACCCTGGAAAACAGCCTGGAAGGCAATACCATTCTGGACATAAGAAAGGACAAAGATTTCATAATGAAGATACCAAAAGCATTTGCAACAAAAGCAAAAATAAACAAATGGGATCTAATTAAACTAAAGAGCTTCTTCACTGGAAAAGAAACTATTAAGAAACAGACAACCTACAGAATGGGAAAAATATTTGCAAACTATGCATCTGACAAAGGTTTAATATCCGGTATCTATAAGAAACTTTAACAAATTTACAAGCAAAAAAAATCCCATTAAGTATGGGCAAAAGACATGAACAGAGAGTTTTCCAAAGAAGACATACCTACAACCAAGAAGCATATGAAAAAAAAAAAAAAAACTCAACATCACTGATTGTTGGAAAAATGCAAGCCAAATCCACAATGAGTTACCATCTTATACCAGACAGAATGGCTATTATTAAAAATTCAGAAAATAACAGGTGCTGGTGAAGTTGCAAAGAAAAAGGAACGCTTATATACTGTTGTTAGGAGTGTAAATTAGTTCAACCATTGTGGAAAGCAGTGTGGTGATTCCTCAAAGAGCTAGAAACAGAACTACCACTGAGCCGAGCAATCCCATTACTGGGTACATACCAAAAGAATGTAAATGGTTGTAAAGGTGTATAATAAAGACACATGAGCATGTATGTTCATTGAAGCCATATTCACAATAGTAACCATATGGAATCAACCTAAACGTCCATCAGTGGTGGACTGAATATAGAAAATGTGGTACATACACACCATGGAACACTATGCAGCCATAAAAAAAGAATGTGATCATGTCTTTTGCAAGAACATGTATGAAGCAGGAAGCCATTACCCCAAGAAAACTAACGCAGGAACAGAAAAACAAATATTGCATGTTCTCACTTATAAGTGGGTGCTAAATGATGAGAACACATAGACACAAAGAGGGGAACAACGGATAATGGTGCCTACTGGAGGGTGGAGGCTGGGAGAAGGGAGAGGATCCAGAAAAATAACTGATGGGTACTAGGCTTGATACCTGGATGACAAAATTATCTGTACAACAAACCCGCATGAAATGAGTTTACCTATATAACAAACCTATGTATGTACCCCTGAACTTAAAAGTTTTAAAAAAAAGAAAGAAATTTCTTTTCTACTTAAGTAAAAACGTTTCTGTTTTGCAAACAAGTACCCTGAATTACACTAGGCACCCTGTTATATGCTTCATAATACATTCAGTACACAATCTCAATTAAAATCTCATGGTTTAAATTTATCATCCAGCTTGTCAACTTCATGAAAAGAGGAGCTATTGTAAGTTATATTTCCTGCAATGTTACTAATACCTAACACAGCTATTGAGACAAACTCTTAATAATTTAATACAGAAGGAGGTGGGACAAAGGAGTAGGAGAATGAACAAATATAGCTTTTGATAGGTAAAACGAAGAAAAAACAATCTAATGCCAGTTACCCCGAATAGAAAATGCTGAGCTAAAGTGTATATTTTACTCCCTACTATAATGATAATGGAGAGGTTGATGAAAGGCTTGAACAAGAATTTCTCTTTTTAAAAGATTCTAGAAGTTTCAGAATGCTCACCGGCATACAAAAAAGCCTTGGAGTGCAAATGCAAATTAAATGTCACTTAACCTTGCAAAAGGAATCTGAATGTCCTTTGTGCATTGTGATAGCTTCTCAAAAATCTGCTATTCTAAGAGGACAAATTGCACCCAGTAGCAGATATCACAAGGGAATACTTAGTATAGCATGAACACACAGTGGTTTGTGGTGCCTTGGAGATAAGTTATTGTCACAAACATAAAAAGTAAACATAACAATACATGGCCCATGGGATTTTTATTGATGTCAATTTAATTTTTCAAAATTTATAAAACCAATCTGAATATAATACTAGAAAGAGAAACTTGGCTGATCAGCTTGTTCCCTGTGCTTTTCAGAAGTTTAGCAATTCTTAAACTGCTTTGAATAGGCAGATGCAATTGAACTATTTGCATTTACTCTGGGGTAAAGGGGAATGACTTTCAATTTCTTCCAAATAATTTAACCTTCAAAGGAACAAAAAAAAAAGGTATAAAATAAGAAAATTACCAGGCTTTTATCAAAAGGCAAGGGACTTACTACATTTCTAAAATAATTTATTCATTATGACTTCATCTATAATCCATGGATAAAGTTGAATTCCACACTCCCACACTCAGCAATGAAGGGACACCCTGCTTTTATAATGAGCCTAGTTTTTCATGTATTTTTACCACAACATGCTCAGATCTCTTTACTCATTCTTTTTTCTTCCCCTTGTTTCTGAAGTAAGAGTCAAGGAATGCAGGCAAGGAGGGCATATTTAGGAACTAATTACAAATTCCCCATCTTTTCCAACTTCCCCACCACTGTTTATCAAAGAATCTCTTTTATTGCTGCATCTTTAGTCATTATCCTCTCCTTCTTCACATTTTTTATTTTTACAGGTCTTCTCTGATATACTTAACCCTATTGTCATTTTTACCATTATTTCAGACACTTCCTTTATATTACCAGCACAAATTTATTGAGTAAATTGTCTTAGTCAAATACATTTCTACAATATTTAAGTTCCATAAATGTATGTTGCATGAAATCTGTAAATTGCTTTTAGTAATATTGTCATCTGGACATTAATTTTTCTAACCCTTGAGCATGGACTATCTTTCCAACTTTTTTGTGTTCCCTTCTATTTCTTTCATTAGAATTTTATAGTTTTTCTTGTAGAGATGTTTCACTCCTTTAATTAGAAGGATTCCTAGATACTTTATATTTTTGTTGCTAAAGGGATTGATTTATTGGTTTCCTTTTCAGATTATTTATTGTTGATGTATATAAATGTTACTGATTTTTGTATGTTGATTTTGTATCCTGAAACATTAGTAAACTCATTTCTCAATTCTAAAAAATTTGTGACAGTCTTCAGTTTTAAGACCATGTCATCTGCAAACAAGACTAATTTGGTTTCTTCCTTTCAAATTAGATGCCTGTTATTTCTTTGTCTTGCCTAATTTTTCTAACCAGGACTTTCTGTGTTACATGAAATAAAAATGGGGAAAGTGGGTATCCTGTCTTGTTCCAGTCCTTAGAAGAAGGGACTTTAATTTTTCCCTGCTCAGAATATTAGCTGTGGGTTTGTCATGTATGGCCTTTATTATTTTGAGGTATGTTTCTTCTGTAACTGTTTTGATTAGGGTTTTTTATTAACGCAATGTTAACTTATATCAACTGGGTTTTGTCTACCTGTTGAAATAATAATATGATTTTTGTTCTTAATTCTCTTAATGTGGAATGTCACATTTACAGATTGGTATATGTTTAACTATTCTTGTATTCCTGGACTAAATCTCACTTGATCATGGTGAATTGTCTTTTTAATGTGTTGTTGAATTTGGTTTCCTAGTATTTTGCTGAAGAATTTGCGTCTGTGTTCATCAATGTTATTGGCCTGTAGTTTTCTTTTTTGTTGTATTCTTGTCTGGTTTTGGTATCGTGGTAATGACTTCATAGAATGAGTTTGGAAATATTCTCTTCTCTTTAATTTATTGTTGAGTTGAGTAGGATTGGTATTAGTTCTTTAAATGATGGGTTAAATTCAGCAGTGAAGCCATCAGGTCCTGAGATTTACTTTTATGAGAAGCTTTTTTTTTTTTTTTTTACTACAGTTTAGATCTTGTTACTCATTATGAGTTTGTTGAGGTTTTCAGTTTCTTGAGGGTTCAATCTATATAGGTTGTATGTTTCCAGGAACTTATTTCTTCTAGGTTATCTAATTTGTTTGTATATAGTTATTCAGAATAGTCTCTGAAAACTCTTCATATTTTTGAGGTCTCAGGTATGTGTCCTTTTTCATTTCTGATTTTATTTGGTTCTTTTCTCTTTGTTCTTAGTTTAGCTAAAGTTTTGTCAATGTTGTTTACCTTTTCAAAAAACCAACTTTTTGTTTCATTAAGCTTCTGTATTGATGCCAGTCTCAATTTCACTTACTTCTGCTCAGATATTTATTATCTTCCCTTCTGCTAATTTTGGATTTTTTTTTTTGTTTTTGTATTTCTAATGGTTGAGGTACATTATTAAGTTTTTTATTTGAAGGTCTTTCTACTTACTTGATATAGTTGTTTATTGCTATAAACTCACTTCTTACTGCACTGCTTTTGCTATAACACATAGGTTTTGGTATGTTGCATTTCTTTTTTTCATCTATTTTAAGAAGTTTTCTTCTTAATTTTTTTATTCACCCTTTAGTCATTCAGGGGCATGTTGTTTAATTTCCATATATTAACTTATTTATCAAGGTTCTTCTTGTAACTGGTTTCTAGTTTTATTACATTTTGGTGAGAAAAGGCACTAGATATAATTTCTATTTTTTGAATTTGCTTAGTCTTGTTTTATGGCCTGATATATGGTCTATGCTAGAAAATGTTCCATGTGGTGATGAAAAGAATGTGCATTCCGCAGCAATTGGGTGAAATGTTCTGTAAATGTCAGTTAAGCCTATTAGATATATCGTGTAGTTTAAATGCACTGTTTCCTTGTTCATTTTCTGTCTGAATGATCTGTCCATTATTGAGAGTGAGGTATTAAAATCCCCTAATATTATTGCATTACACTCTATCTCTCCCTTTAGATCTATTATTCTTCGCTTTATGTACTTGGAAGCTCTGATGTTGGGTGTATAAATATTTGTAATTATTATAACCTCCTAACGAATTGACTCCTTTATCACCATTTTCTAACCTTATTTGTCTCTTTCTGGAATATTAATTTTGTAGTCTATTTTATTCAATATATGTATAGCTGCTCCTGCTCTTTTTTGGTTTCCAGTAGCATGGACTATTTTTTTCATCCCTTCATTTTCAGTCTATGCGTGTTTTTAGGGGTGAATTGGTTTTCTTGAAGCCAGAATAGGGTTGGGTCATGTTTCTTTATCTGTTTAGCTACTTCACGGCTTTGACTTAGGGTATTCAGATCATTTACATTCTGCATCATTATTGATAAGTAAGATCTCACTACTGCCATTTTGTTGCTTGCATTCTGGTTTATTTGAGATTTCTACTCCTCTCTTTCTTTCTTCCTTTCATCCTGTATTTCTTTTTTTTTCTTTTTTTCTTTTTTTCGAGACGGAGTCTCGCTCTGTCGCCCAGACTGGAGTGCAGTGGCAGGATCTCAGCTCACTGCAAGCTCCGCCCCCCAGGTTCCCGCCATTCTCCTGCCTCAGCCTCCTGAGTACCTGGGACTACAGGCTCCTGCCACCACGCCTGGATAATTTTTTGTATTTTTAGTACAGACGGGGTTTCACCGTGTTAGCCAGGGTGGTCTCCATCTCCTGCTCTCATGATCTGCCCGCCTCTGCCTCCCAAAGTGCTGGGATTACAGTCGTGAGCCACCACGCCCGGCCCCTTTCTTCCTGTATTTCTTTGTGGTTAAGTGATTTTCTCTGGCTACATGTTTTCGTTTATTGATTTTTTGAATCTATTACAGGTTTTTGCATTGTTGTTGCCATGAGGCTTACAAAAACATCTCATAGATATGATACGTTATTTCAATTAGATCAAAATTTGTCTTAGATCACAATTAAGAATAGATATAAAGGTAAAAATACAAATATATATAAAGTATATAAAGTGCATATATATATATACTTATATATAAAGTGTGTATATATATACTTATATATAAAGTGTATATATATATATATATATATACACACTGTATGTGACTCATATTTTGTGTTACTAGTCTCTATTTACATATTTATATGTTACCTATCTCTTAACAGGTTGCTGTAACCTACTATGGTTTTTGATATATTTGTCTCCTAAACTTCATACTAGAGTTATGAGTGGAATACACACCACAATTACAGCAATAGAGTATTCTGGGTTTATCTCTATACTTAAACTTACCATTGTGTTTTATACATTGCAAAATTTTCTTTTTGCATATAAGGGTTTTTTTTTTTTTTTTTTCAGTTCTTTCAGATTGAAGAACTCCCTTTAGTATTTCTTGTAATGGGTCTGGTGATGGTAAATTTTCTCAGTTTTTGATTGTCTTGGAAAAACTTTATTTCTCCTTCATATCTGAAGGATAATTTTGCTGAATGCAATATTCTTTGATATCAGTTTTCTTCTTTGAGCTTTTGAACATGTCGTTCCACTCCCTCCTGGCCTGTAAGATTTCCATTGTGAAATCTGCTGCCAGATGGATTGGAACTCCTTTATATGTTATTTGCTTTTCTTCTCTTGCTGCTTTTAGGATTCTCTCTTTGTCCTTGACCTTTGACAGTCTGATTATTCAGTGTCTTATGGTATTCTTATTTGAGTTGAATCTGTTTGGTGCTCTCAGATCTTCCTGTACCTAGATGTGTATATCTATCCCAAGTAAATTTTCTGTTATTCTTTCCTTGAAAAAACTTACTACCACTTGCTCTTGTTTGATTCCCTTTTGAGCACTGATAACTCACATTTAGTCTTTTGAGGTTATTTTCTGTATCTCATAGGCTGTCTTATTTTCATTCGTTTTGTCGTTTTTTTCCTCTGACTTTGTATTTGCAAATAGCTGGCCTTAGAGGTCACTGACTCCTCAGTAAGACCCATTCTCCTGTTGAGAGTCTCTAATGGGTTCTTCAGTTCAGCAAATGCATTTCTAATTTCTCAGATTTCTGTTTGATTATTATTTCAATCTGTTTAATTTCTCTGATAAACTTCTGAATTTCTTTTCTGTGTTATACTGGAAATCACTGAGTTTGCTTAAAACTGTTATTTTAAATTTTTGCTCAGAGAGCTCACAAATCACCATCTCATTAGGGTCACTTACTAAAATTTTATCAGGGTTCCCTTTTTGCTCTTGTTTCATGTGGATATATGTCTATCTCTTTGCACTGAAAGATGAGTTATTTATTCTAGTTTTCTCTGTCCAGCTTGTTGTTTTTTTTGTTTTGTTTTGTTTTGTTTTTTTGAGGGAGTCTTGCTCTGTCGCCCAGGCTGGAGTGCAGTGGCGCGATCTCTGCTCACTGCAAGCTCCGCCTCCCGGGTTCACGCCATTCTTCTGCCTCAGTCTCCTGAGTAGCCGGGACTACAGGAGCCTGTCACCACACCCTGCTAATTTTTTTTTTTTTTTTCGTAGAGATGGGGTTTCACTGTGTTAGCCAGTATGGTCTCGATCTCCTGACCTCATGATCCACCCGCCTTGCCTCCCCAAAATGCTGGGATTACAGGCGTGAGCCACCGCGCCTGGCCGCTTAGCAAACCTTTATCGCTAGGTCATTGCCTCTTTTTTTGGCTCCAGGTGGTACCTTAAGCCCAGGTTCATCTCATCTTTAATTAATGATCATAGTGTGCCGCCTGTCCTGAAAGAGAGCGGTCCCAAGGGAATCATCCCAGCAGTGTGGGAAGCTTGGTTAGGGGTTCATACCCAAGAGACCTGGCTGCTGAACAGCCACTCTGATTTGACATCTCATTTGACGGCGTTACAGGACAGAATTTCTAGAGCTGAGGATGGTATTTCCATCTTCCCCCTTTGTCTCTGCCTGTCTTTAAGCATATTTCTCCCTTCAGGCAGTCACAATCCTTCTTATGGGTTAAGGCAAAAAGCGGTCTCCTTCTAGGGAACCCAAGATGGTGCCCTATCTGGCTGACCATTTCAATTTCACTTTTTTTCAGTGTAGAAACCCTGAGTTGGGGAAGTATTTTTCATGCGCTTATTGCTGAGCAGAATTGGGGTAGGTTCACGGTGGATGTAGAAGTCCAATTCTCAAAGCATCTATTCAGAGTTTTTTCACTTCTCTATGGCCCCAGGATCTGTCTCATCCTCATGTTTGAGTCCTGGGTTGTTGCTTGTGGAAATGCCAGTGCTGTATATTTGTTTTTGGCTTTCTGTATTAGAGAGTGAGGGCAGCTTGCTTCTACACCATTTTAAAATGAAAATTTCTCAGTGTCTTCTTATAATGGAAACTTTGGTCAAAAATGAATGCTGTACTTCCAATAAATTAATTATTCATTTCATAGTGTTTAACATAATATAGATACTAATTTGATAATGACTTAAAATAATCATACTAAAAATATATATTTTATCCAGCAGAACTAGTCTCAGATAGATACTTCTTTATTATTGGCAATATAATCATCCCATCCATTTCTTTCATCTTCACACATCATATTTTAGAAACCATTAGTAGGCAAAAGAGTAATTGAAAAGAGCACTATTTTTTAATCAAAGACCTGGCACAGTGTCACCTGCTGTGTGACTCTGGCAATACGGTATTTAATAACCCTGTGTATTTTTCTTCCTTCACAAAGTAGGATATATAATTAATGCATCTTTGAGCATTGTTTAAGCTTCAAACATAGTAATGCATGTTAAAATGTTTTTAAGTTTTAAATAAAATGCAAATAAAATGTTAATTTCAATTATTAACATAGCTTAAAAACCTATGGTATTTGCAGAATTCTTTAACATGAAATGTTAGAATATTAGAAGAGGTGATTGGTTGGTGATATTTAAATGTAATAACTCAATCTAATAGCATCACAATAAAAACAATATGCCAAAAGAAAATCAAATATGTGCAAAATCAAATATGTGCAAAATCAACAGAGTTTATTGGACATCAATTTTGGTTATACATATAAAGTTTGCCAAAAAATCTAACAGTTTAAAGGCACAAACTTTTATTCTCATAGTTTCTGTGGGTCAGAATTTTGGAAGTAGTTCTCTGGAAGTCTTATCTGGCTGATTCTGACTAGGAGGTTTTCAAAAAATTTCATTTGAGATATTGGCGGTGGCTGCAGTAATTTGAAGGTTTGATTGACATTTGAGGATTTGATTCCAACATGGCTCACATGGTTGTTAGTACTTTGCCTCAGTCCCTTGCCATTTGGGCCTTCATATTGAGCCTCTTGAGTGTTCCCACAACATGGATACTGTCTTTCCCCCATGCCAGTGGTCTGAAAGAAAGAGTCAGTATGATGCTGCAATGTCTCTTATGACCCATTCTCATAACATACACTGTCACTTCTACTATATTACGTTTGTCAGAGGCAGGTTACAAAATTCAGCCCACATGTAAGGGAAAGATAATTATGCTCCACTTCCTGAAGGGAGCAGTACCAAACAGTTTGTGCACAAATTTTAAAAACCCTTCAAAGTTCAGTCCAAATAAAACAATTAAAAAATAAATTACATTTCATCAAGGTCTACAGAAATATATTTATTTGGTTTTTATGAAGTTCTTACTAATAGGAGTATACAAATGATTATTTATTTTATGTATTCTTAATGGGAGAGATATCATTTCCAAAAATGTGGAAACTGATCTAGAGAGGAGTGAAAAATATCTATTCTTTTTATTCGTAAAGCACAGATATGCATATAGTATGTAAGGAAATGTTAGGTATATCTGTGGCATCAAAATTTCATGGAGTGATGATTAGGAAATTAATGTGTAACAGAGCTCCTTATAGAGTGAAAAAAGAAAAACAAATGTTCCTTTTTATGGCTGAGTAGTATTCCATGGTGCATATGTATATATATATATATATATATATATATATATATATATATATATATATATAATATACATACTACATTTTCTTTATCCACTTGCTGATTGATGGGCATTTGGGGTAGTTCATATTTTTGTAATTGCAAATTGTGCTGCTATCAACATGCGTGTGCAAGTATCTTTTTCTTATGGTGACTTCTTTTCCTCTGGGTAGATACCCAGTAGGATTGCTGGATCAAATGGTAGTTCTACTTTTAGTTCTTTAAGGAATCTCCACACTGTTTTCCATGGGGATTGTACTAGTTTACATTCCCACCAGCAGTGTAGAAACATTCCCCATTCACTACATCCACACCAACATCTTTTTTTTTTTTTTTCATTTGCAGCAACCTGGTTGGAAATGGAGATCATTATTGAAAGTGAAGAAACTCAGGAATGGAAAAACCAAACATATTTTCTCATTTGTAAGTGGGAGCTAAGCTATGAGGATGCAAAGGCATAAGAATGATTCAATGGACTTTGGACACTTGGGGGAGAAGGTGGGCGAGAATAAGAGATAAAAGACTACACATTGGGTACAGTGTACACGGCTCAGGTGATGGGTGCACCAAAATATCAGAAATCACGACTAAAGAACTTATTAATGTAATCAAACACCACCTGGGTTCCCCAGAAACCTATTGAAATAAAAAAAAAGAAAAAAAGAAAAAGAAATGCTAGAAATAATTGACTTTTTTTCTATTTTAACAAGGCAATCAGAAGAAAGATTTAGTTTGTCTATTGAAAATTTTCTCTCTATATATATAGAACATGTTGCTCAATATTTGTTAAATATATTAGCAAGTGTATAAGTATTTTAAGTCAATTATCTCTAATTATCTGTTTGATTCAAGCATCTTTTGTGCACATTCACACATAACATTCACATGTAAACCTTATATCAACTCTTCCTCTCACACACACATACACACATAATTAGAATGATATTTAGATGATCAGTTTGACCAAATGCTTCAATATATGCATTGTAGCAATAGATTGTCAGAGTCAGTTTGGAGAATGAGAAAAAGCACAAAGTAAGTGCATTCTTGGATTAGCTATTATTACTACTACTTTTATATTCAGTTAAAAATCAATAAATTTTACATTAAATTGTAAGCCAGGTACTCAAGAAAAAGGTTTGGGCTTAATGATATGTAGCTATAAGTCATCCTCGTGGTATGGACCCTCTGTTAACAGATGCAAAAAAGGCACAGACACAGGTGAAACACAAGTTTAAAAGGTAATCTTCATATTTATCCTCTTTCAATTATTTTAGAACAATAACACAAAAACTCTGCAGATATGTATGAGTGTGTGTGTGTGTGTGTGCATCACTGTCTATACCTTTGGACTAAGTTATGTATGTGTGTGCACAATTTGTTCAACATTAACTTGGCATTAAAATTCCTGGCTTTCTTTTAATTGTCAAGGGTTCCTACTCAAGAAGATCTAGGCATGATAATTATCTATTATATTAGTATCTATTTTTAAACTGTCTCTCCTGAATCCTATTTTTAACTTCTCTCAAATTTAACTATTGAATAGTGATTTAGAAGTTGCATTGTACAGGCCAGGCATGGTGGCTCACGCCTGTAATCCCAGCACTTTGGGAGGCCGAGACGGGCAGATCACGAGGTCAGGAGATCAAGACCATCCTGGCTAACACGGTGAAACCCTGTCTCTACTAAAAATACAATAAATTAGCCGGGCGTGGTGGCGGGCGCCTGTAGTCCCAACTACTTGGGAGGCTGAGGCAGGAGAATGGTGTGAACCCGGGGGGCAGAGCTTGCAGTGAGCCAAGATTGTGTCACTGCACTCCAGCCTGGGCGGCAGTGTGAGACTATTTCTCAAAAAAAAAAAAGTTGCATTTAGAGTTAGACAAGCCAGAGTTTTTCAGGCAACTCCATCTCTTCTCAGGTATGTGATTTTATTTACAGCTGATGATATTGAATATTTACTATGTGGCCAATACTATTTTAGGATAAGCAATATAGCATGAAACAAGAGAATATTTCTATTCTTATGGAATCTGCATTTGAATACAAGAAGTATCTCTTTAGTTCTCAATGTCTCCATCTATAAATGAAGACAGCATTGCACCTAGGCATAATGTTGTTGTCTGAATTAAAAACTTCTATACTGAACTTAGCCTATCTTCTAGTAGACTGCGTTCACTCAAGAAATGTTAATATTTCTGACACCATAGGACCCATTTTCCTAAATCTCATAGATGGTCAGAGGAGTTTCTAAAATTTTATCTCTTGATTTAAAATGTTATTATTATTTTTCTTTAGTTTTAATCTTCTTGCAACTGAATTTTGCTTGGCTATTTTCATCTGTAGACAATTAATGGTAACTCTATTAAGAGAAGAAACTTTCTTTTATTTTTCTTTCACCAGCTTCTTTTCTTCAATCACTATACTTTAAACAATAAAAAAAAAGTTTGTGGAACTAGTTAATAAAATAATAAGCTGTTAAGTAACGTTACATATCATTGTGATCTTATTAATTTAATTTTTAGCTACTTATCTTTAGCAGGAAAATACTCTTTTACAAACTTCATTTTGGGACTGAATTCCAGGCAAATCTAAAACTGTCCAGAAGGCATACATCTTAATCCATTTTCTTTGCCACAGCAGAATATCACAGACTGGGTAATTTATAAGGAAAATAATTTCTTTTCTTATATTTTGGGAGGCTGAGAAGTTCAAGATCAAGAGGCTGTTATTTGGTGTGTCATTAAAGGGCAGAAGACATCAGATGGCAAGAGAGCAAGAACATGTATGTCATCCAATGTCTCTCTTTCTTTTCTTATAAAGCCATCAGTCCTACCATGGGCACCTTACCCTGATGTCCTTATCTAATAATAATTACCTCCCAAAGGCCTCGTTTCCAATCAACATTGAAATTTGGGGATTACATTTCCAACACATACAATTTAGGGAACACATTTAATCCATAACAGCATTAGGTAAAACCATTTGGTGAGAATGTGGCCACTAGTCAAGCTAGGTGGATTCAAATGACAACTCAGTATTCCAGAAGACATATGACCTGGAAAAAAATCCTTAACCACTCTATTGCTTTGTTCTTTTCATCTCCACAATTGAGATAATAATATGCTTCATAGAGCTATTAGGGTTTAATGAAAATATTCAAGGTAGCTCATACAGAATAAAAATAAAGCTAGCCTCACAGAGAGTTATTAACATTAACACCAGATGCTGAATATAAAAACTCATATACACTAAACAACTGGATTTATTATACAAGGTACACAATTTATGTTTGCCAACATATGTTACAAGTAATGACAAAAATTGCAATTACTTTTGTGTAAACCTAATAACAGAAATCTTTATGACTTAATACACAAAGGCTTATATTATACATATAATATATATATGCCATCAAATCCAGAGGTAGGTAGTACAGAGCTGCCATGTGGGCTCCAGAGTTGCATAAGGAGCTCAGTCTGTTATCTTTATTTCTGGCCATCTTTAGCCCAAGGTTTCTATGCTCAAAGGACCACATGGCCCAATGTTGCTGCTGAGGCATGAGGCCATTGACATAGAACATATGTAAGATGAAGAGGAAAATAGCAGAAAGGTGTACCTCAAAGTTGGGTTAAGATCTTTTATCAATATTTCCTAGAAGTACTCACAACTCAGCCTCTTATAGCTTAGCAATCTTTCTCTCCTAAAGAAGCTGGTCTAATGCCACTCTAAAGAAAATCAAGTTTCAGTCTTAAAAGGTAAGACAGATACTGAATAATCAAATAGCAGGTGTCTTCTGTAACAGGTTTTCTGTTAAAAAGGGTTTGAAAACTTAGCTAAAATTAGCTTAAATAGAAAATTATTCAGATAAAATGGAAATCTTGCAACAGGACACAAATTTTAAAGTTTAAAAGTTTAGACTTGTATATACAGCATATTACACAGTTCAACTCTTAAATATTCAGAGCATTTTAGCAACAATTGTCACCATTGTTACAGGCTTTGCAAATAATTTGTATAACTACTCATTATGTAGTTTGATCCAAGGTTCTAGCTCACACTGGTAGTCAATTTTCACACCACGCAACTCTAATAGAATGACTATTGCTTAAATGATAAAATCAGGTAGTTATTTAATGTTTACATTATGGCAACATGAAGCAAATAGAACAAAGATATGCCATAAACCCAAGAGCAAGAAAAGTTGACATTATATAGTCAGAATTTTAAAATCATCATTACATTATATCATCATCATAATAAAGAGAAAAAGATGTAGAGAGATTGAGAAATGCTATTCCCCACCACATCTGTCTAAAATGACATGGCTCTTTTTTTGAGGCAAAATATCAAGAAACAGCTATAGTTGCCATGGTAACTATATTAAAAATAAAAAGAAAACGTGGAATGTTTTCAAGTGATAAGTACATTTAAAATGGTCACACCCGCTCACTGAGGAATCAAATATATCTTGAAGCTTAAGCTTAATATTGCAAAAAAATGTGTCATTGAATGAATTGTAAATTCTAAATGGTCTAATCTTTCTTAAGGGAAATAAGTTAATTTCATTAAAGGGTGAGAATTGAAATGTAATAATCATAAAAAAACTTATATTCTGATAGTTGTGTATTTTACTGAAAATTAACCAAAAACCAAATCTTAAGGAAGTGAAATAATTTATTATAAATTGCAAGTTATGTCAACATACCATAAAAATTAGCAGACGCTCACATGAGCATACTTGGAAGTGTACTGCTTTTTCTTCATTTTAAATTGATTACATGGGTAAATTCTGAATGTACTTGCTATAGACACGCCTGCCTTAATAGATTAAACAACAAACACCGCTTTCAATACCTGCAACTCCAGTTCTCCTATCCCATTTAACGGCATTACCATTCCTCTAGATACATAGGGCCAAAACCCTATGTTGCCGGTCTGAATCAATTCTCAACAAGCTTCTTTGAGCAAAATATATCCTGATTTCCACTACTGTGCTCTCCTTATTTCTAACCTAATTCAAGCTAACAGCAGATCTTCTCTGGAGTGAACTTATCCCTCTGCAAACCAAAAATAAAATCCTAAGCCCTCTCACCATCTGAAGACTCCTCTCAACAAGGGCATTCCGAAGTTAACCTGAAAAACTAGTTCAGGCCATGATGGGAAGGGGGAGCCAGACACGTATCATTATACCCTCCTCCCTTTTGGAATTACTTTACAACAGACTCTTTAAATCTGATAAGAAACATTTACAATTGTAAATGTAATCTATTATCTCTGGAGCCTGCTACCTGGAGGTTTCATCTGTGTGATAAAAACTTGGTCTCCACAACCCCTTATCATAATCCATACATTCCTTTTTATTCAAAATAACTCAATCAATTGCCAATCAGAAAATCTTTGAATCTACCTATGACCTGGAAGTCCCTTCTTTGAGTTGTCCCACTTTTCCAGACCAAATCAATGTACATTTTACATGGATTGATTGATGCCTCAGGTCTCCTTAAACTGTATAATACCAAGCTGTGCCCCATCAAACTTGAGCACATGTCATTAAGACCTCCTGAGGCTGTGTCATGGGCATGTCCTCAACCATGGCAAAATAAACTTTCTAAATTGATCGAGATCTATCTCAGATACTTTTGATTTACACTCCTAAATGATCTTCCTGATCTTCCTCTTCCCTTTTTACAGTCTATTGTCCACAAAGAAGCTGAGCAATCCTTACAGCTTCAAATTAAATCATGTCACTTTTTCTCTAAACTCTCTCATGGCTTCCCATTGCACTTAGAGTACAGTCCACATTTCTTATTTTGGTCAGCCTCTATATGATCTAGCTGTTATACGTCTATTGAATTTATCCCCCGACTCTAGCCATTGTAATCTGGCAAGATGAGTTTCCTTTTGCCTTTGAGCATCCAAGTTAGTTTTGCAAATAGACCTATGCACTCTGATCTCTGATTAGGAAGATTTTTCTCCCCTTCAACTGGCTCCTTCACCCTGTTTACTTTTCAGTTAAAATTCCCCAGAAAGACCTTTTTTGCCCTGTCTACAAAAGAATAGCTTACTGTCATTTAGCCACTTAACCTTTTCTGTTTTACTTTTCTGATGAGATTATAATTATGACTAGCTACAATAATAGTATTTGTTTAATTTTTTAAACAAATTTTTGTTTAATTTAATTGTTTTTGTCTATGATTATTTGAATGTAAGCTCTATCAAAGTCTGCTGCTTTTACTATTGTGTCTCCAATGTTTGATCACTGTCTGGCATTCATTAAGAATTCAGCACACATTTTTAAAAAGATAGATTTTAAATTTAATAAAAATTTTACCAAAAAATAAGCATAATGAATGATAGAATCTACTAGTAAATGGCAAGATTTATGGCAATTATAATGACATCCAAAAATCACATTCATTTCAGAAATGTAAATTACCTAAAATTTCTATCAAAATACGTGTATTAGCAGGAGGCAGAAATCATTTTATCAGTTTTCCCTAACAAATTATTAATGACAAGTTATTAATACCCAAGCTAAGAAAGGATATTGAGACAATAGAACAAGATTTAAAGTCATCAGGAAAAGAAATAACATTGAAAAGTGAAGCTTAGAGAAGGAATTTGAAATTTTCCAGACAATTGCTGTAGCAAGCATTGCTGTAGCAAGCTCTCAGAAAACTAAGAGCGCTTAATGTGCCAGATGAAAGAATAACGCTTAAAGGAAAAAGAAACTGATGGAAGAAAATAAATAACAGAACATTAGTAAAGAAAAAGGCCCATTAAATTTCCTCAAGCCATCAGTAGCTTCAAGCAAATTATCCCGTCTTAACTTCTCTCAATGAAACCTTGACAGAGAAACGTAGAAATAAATACAATAAAGTGAAAAATAATTCCAAAATCAATATTAAAACCAAAACAATAAAAATAAAATCTTCCAGAAATTACTGAAGAATAGGCTAGGATGAGAAAGTACAGACCTTTGCTGAAAGCTCCTTTCACTCAAAAATTAGTCTAATAATTTAACATTATTATTCCCCTTCTCCCTCAGTATCAGATTTTAATATACCATTTCTTTTTTAATCTATTTTTCCTTCTCTTTATATCTTTAATTTTTTAGTACATGCTAAAACTATTCTCTACATCAAAGTCTTGGTCAAAATCCAAGCTCTAGCTCATTCTAGATGAAAGACAATAGACAAATTCCTTCACTTATCTGATACTTTCCTTATGAATAGAAAGGAAACAATGATATCTCTATCCCATGTGGTTTTGTCTTAAGTTAGTGTTTCTTGAACTTATTGATTTTAATATCCTTTACACATTTGAAAATTATTGAGACTAAGAAATATTATTTATATGAAATATATATATTTTTATATATATATTTACCATATTGGTAATTTGAACTGAGAAAATTTAAAAAATATGTATGTCTTTATTTAAAACGACAATAATAAGCCTGCCATGTATTAAGATATATTTTATAAAAAAACTATATTTTCCAAAGAAATAGTGAGAAGATTGGCATTAGGTTACATTTTTGGAAGTATCTTTAACATCTAGCTTAATAGAAGACAGCTGACTTTTTGTATCTGCTTCCACATTTAACATTTTGCTGTGTTTGAAGTGTATAAAGAAACTCTTATAGTATTTTAATGGTCTTTTTATATAATTTTAGATATTGTTTTTTGATGCTATATACCAAAGTATATCAAGTAGCAGGGTTTTTCTTTTTAACTTTTATTTTAAGTTCAGGGGTACATGTGCAGGTTTTTTATATAGGTAGATTACACGTCGTGAGGGTTTGGTGTACAGATTATTTTGTCACCCAGATAATAAGTATAGTACCCAACAGGTAGTTTTTCAATCCTCTCCCCTCTCCCACCTTCCACCCTCAGTTAGGCCTCAACATCTGTCGTTCCATTCCCTGTTTTGCATCCATGTATTTAATGTTTAGCTCCAACTTATAAGTGAGAACATGTGATATTTGATTTTTGGTTCCTGTGTTAATTTGCCCAGGATAATGGCCTCCTCTATAAGTGGTATTGGGTTTTCTGTTTCTCCATTAATTCGCATAGGACTGTGGCCCTCAGCCCCATCCATGTTGCTGCAAAGGACACGATGTTGTTCTTTTTTATGGTTATGTAGTATTCTATAGTGTATATGCACCACATTTTTTTTTTTTAGTCTAGTCTACTGTTGATGGGCATTAAGGTTGATTCCATGTCTTTGCTATTGTGAATAGTGGTGCTGTAAGCATGCATGTTTATGTGTCTTTATGGAAGAGCAATTTATATTCCTTAAAGTATATACCCAATACTGGGATTGCTGAGTTAGGTGATACTTGTGTTTTAGGTTCTTAGAGAAATCATCACACAGCTTTCCACAATGGCTGAAACAATTTATGTTCCCACCAGCAGTGTATGAGCATTCCCTTTTCTCCACAGCCTCATCAGCATCTGTCACTTTTTAACTTTTTAATAATATCCATTCTGACTGATACAAGATGGTATCTCATTGTGGTTTTGATTTGCATTTCTCTAATGATTAGTGCTGTTGAGCACTTCGTATATGCTTGTTGGCTGTGTGTATCTCTTCTTTTGAAAAGTGTCTGTTCATGTTCTTTGCCATCAAGTGGCAGTTTCTTAAAGAAGAGAAATGATAAACTTGTCTTCATCAAAATTTTAAAAATTCTATTTTTCAAAATACATCATAAATAAGATAAAAAGTCCAGACACTGAGAGAAAATGATTTCAAGTCACCCATTTGATGAAAGATTTATATATAAAATAAATTAAGAGCTCTCAAACCTCAATAAGAAACAAAATCACCATATAAAAAATAGACAGTGATTTGGGCATTTACTTCACTGGTGAAGATATACTACACAGATGGCAAATGAGCACAACATCAACATTCTTCATTAGCAATGTGCAAATTAAAAGTGCAATATGAGAAACCCCTAAACACCTACTTGAATGTCTAATTTTTAAAGAACTTCCAAGTGTTGGTGAAGATGCAGAGGCATTGGAACTCTTACACATTATTAATGGGAATGTAAAACTATACAATTCCCTGGAAAAACAGTTTGGCAGTTTCCTAAAATGTTAACCATACACCTTCTATGTGATCCAGCCATTCTACTCCTAGGTATTACTCAGGAAAAATTAAAAGCATATGGCCAATCAAATTGTGTTTATAAACTTTCATAACAGCTGTATTTGTAAAAGAAAAGATTAAATGATCAAATGCCCATTACAGGTGTCTGGATATACAAAATGTAAAATAATTATACAATGGAAGAATACTCAGCAATAAAATTGAATGAAATGTTGACACACACAACAACATGAATGAATATAAAAATAACTCTGCATGTAATAAAAGGTAAAAGTATATACTATAAAATTACATTTACATGAAATTGTAGAGAATGCAGACTATAATGAAGGAAACATTGGTTGCCAGGGGACAGGGAAAGGGACAGGTAGCTTGGAAAGGTGAGAGTGATTACTCAAGAGCATGGGGACAGTTTGGGGGCTGATAGATTTGCTCATTATCTTTATTGCAGTAATGGTTTTATGATGGTTTATATATGTCAAAAGTTATTAAACTGCCTGCTCTAAATATGTGCAGTTTATGCTATGGCAATTAAATCTCAGAAGGCATATTAAAAATAGGCATATGCTAACAAGTGTCTAAATTTAATAAAATGTAGTAATGTTCACTTTCTTTTGGGACATTCTTAAGTGAAACTAGATTTTTTTTTTTCTTTTTAATCAGCCAATGTGTGGCAGTAAGAAATACAATGACTCCTAATACAGTTCAGTGTCACTGTCTTGTTTGTGTAAAGGAATCAACAGTTTAACCACTATTGCTTTATCACCATCAGAGCAAATCTTAACAGAGTGGTCCTAGGATAAATCAGGAGATTAAAAAACTACTTAACATTTGATTATGTCAGCAGTCTTTAGTTGTTCTTGTTGCTCAGCATCCCACGCCCCACACACACCAATACACATATATGTTTTCTTCAGTGATAATTTGGGACTGACACTGAATGGAACGAAGCAAGCAAAACAGCAAGTCCAGCCATATTTGTAAATCTATCCATAGATCAAATATTAACTTGCTGTTTGCAGCTAAATCTTTAAATTGACAAGCTACTGTAATACTGAAAAGTGGTGGCAGTGCTATGATTTGCTTTACTGATACTTTCATTCAGCAGTGTTTCAGTTGTGTCAACTAGGGAATAAGTTACAGTTTCTCAACTATTTTGTTGCTTCTCTAGCCAATGACAACTTACTCTCTGAGCTGCTTTTCTGGCTCCTTAATTTGTAGTTGAAAATATGTAACAAACAATTGTTGGGGTTTTTAAATTTATTTTAATTTTTTATTTCCATAAGTTATTGGGGAGCAGGTGGTGTTTGGTTAAATTAGTAACTCCTTTAGTGGTGATCTGTGAGAGTGTGGTGCACCCATCCCCTGAGTAGTATACACTGATCCCTATTTGTATTCTTTTATCCCTCACTCCCTTCCCACTCTTTTCCCCCAAGTTCCCAAAGTCCATTGTGTCGTTCTTAGGCCTTTGCATCCTCATAGATTAGCTCCCACTTATGACTGAGAACATATGATGTTTGGTTTTCCATTCCTAAGTTACTTCACTTAGGATAATATTCTCCAGTCTTATCCAGGTGGCTATGAATGCCATTAATTCATGCATTTTTATGGCTGAGTAGTATTCCATTGTATATACATATATATATGTATATACACATACACACACACACACACACACACACATATATAGGTATCTCACAGTGTTTTCATCCACTCATTGATTGATGGGCATTAGGGTTGGTTCCACGTTTTTGCAATTGTGAATTGTGCTGCTATAAACATGCATGTGCAAGCATCTTTTTTGTATAATGACTTTTTTTCCTCTGAGTAGACACCCAGTAGTGGGACTGCTGCATCAAATAGTAGTTCTACTTTTAGTTGTTTAAGAAATCTCCACACTATTTTCCATAGTGTTTGTACTAGTTTGCATTCCCACCAGCAGTGTAGAAGTGTTCCCTGTTCCATGCCGACATCTAGTATTTTTTTTTAATTATTATGGCCATTCTTGCAGGAGCAAGGTCGTATCTCACTGTGGTTTTGATTTGCATTTCCCTGATCATTAGTCATGTTGAGCATTTTTTCATATGTTTGTTGGCCATTTGCATATATTCTTTTTTTTTTTTTTTTTTGTTGTTGTTGTTGTTGTTGTTGTTGTTTTCAGATGGAGTCTTGCTCTGTCGCCAGGCTGGAGTGCAGTGGTGTGATCTTGGTTCACTGCAACCTCCACCTCCTGGTTCAAGCAATTCTCCTGCCTTAGCCTCCTGAGTAGCTGGGACTACAGCTGTGTGCCACCATGCCCAGCTAATTTTTTCATTTTTAGTAGAGACAGGGTTTTACCATGGTGGCCAGACTGGTCTTGATCTCTTGACCTCATGATCTGCCTGCCTTGGCCTCCCAAAGTTCTGGGATTACAGGCGTGACCCACTGCGCCCAGCCTGCATATCTTCTTTTGAGAATTGTCTATTGATGTCCTTAGCTCACTCTTTGATGGGATTGTTTTTTTCTTGTTGATATGTTTGAGTTCATTGTAGATTCTGGATATTAGTCCTTTGTCAGGTGTACAGATTGTAAAGATTTTTTCCCATTCTTTGGGTTGTCTGTTTACTCCACTTACTGTTTCTTTTGCTGTGCAAAAGCTCTTACATGTGTTTAAGTCCCAGCAATTTATCTTTGTTTTTATTACTTTTGCTTTTGGGTTTTTGTCATGAAATCCTTGCCTAAGCCAATGTCTAGAAGGGTTTTTTCCAATATTACCTTTAGAATATTTATAGCTTCAGGTCTTAGGTTTAAGTCTTTAATCCATCTTGAGTTGATATTTTTTTAAGGCGAGAGATGAGGATTGAGTTTCATTCTCCTACATGTGGCTAGCCAATTATCCCAACATCATTTGTTGAAATGGGTGTCATTTATCCACTTTATATTTTTGTTTACGTTGTCAAAGATCAGTCAGCGGTAAGTATTTGGGTTTATTTCTGGATTATCTATTCTGTTCCATTGGTCTTTGTGACTATTTTTATACTACTACCATGCTGTTTGGGTTATTGTGGCCTTATAGTATAGTTTGAAATCAGGTAATGTGATGCCTTCAGATTTGTTCTTTTGGCTTAGTCTTGCTTTGACTAGGAGGGTTCTTTTGATTCCATATTAATTTTAGAAGTGTTTTTTTCTAATTCTATGAAGAATGATGGTGGTATGTTGATGGGAAAGAAAAAGCATTTGACAAAATCTAACATCTCTTTATGATTAAAACTCTCAGCAAAATAGGCATACAAGAGACATACTTCAATTTAATAAAAGCCATCTATGACAAACCCACAGCCAATATAACACTGAATGGGGAAAAGTTGAAAGCATTCCTTCTGAGAACTGGAACAAGACAAGGATGCCGACTCTCACCACTCCTCTTCAACATAGTACTGGAAGTCCCAGCCAGAGCAATCAGACAGAAGAAAGAGAGGGCATCCAAATAGGTAAAGAGGAAGTCAAACTGTCACTGTTTGCTGATGATATGATCGTTTACCTAGAAAACCCTAAAGACTCCTCCAGAAAGCTCCTAGAACTGATAAAAGAATTCAGCAGAGTTTCTGGATACAAAATTAATGTACACCAATCAGTAGCTCTTCTATACACAAATAGTGACCAAGCTGATAATCAAATCAAGAACTCAACCCCTTTACAATAGCTGCAAAATATATATATAAGAAGAAGAAACTACTTGGGAATATACCTAACCAAGAAGGTGAAAGACCTCTACAAGGAAAACTACAAAACATTGCTGAAAGAAATCATAGATGACACAAACAAATGGATAAACCATTCCATGCTCATAGATGGGTAGCATCAATATTGTGAAAATGACCATATTGACAAAAGCAATCTACAAATTTAATGCAATTCCCATCAAAATTGTTGGTTATTTAAGAGCGTATCACATCTATATTTATCATTTTTCTTTTTTAAATTTTTAAATACTGAATGATTGGATTTGATGTGACATTGAAACTTAGCTAGCACCATATATTATTTGAATGCATTCTGTTTTATAAGAAACAATCATGGAAATTATTAATATTTACAATGACAAGAAAAGCTATCTTGTTAATAATTTTGTTTCTATTAGAAGTTTTTCAGCATTTCCCTTCCATACATCAGACAATTCTGTGTTATATCAGTTCATCTTTTTTTTTCTAGCATTTTTAGATGTAAGTCGTACAGCTATATGTTGAGAAAGTATTTTTTCTAATATTTTATTAAACTAATAATTCATCCTAATTCATCCAAAATAAAATGAATTTTATTGTTGAATAAATGATTACTAAAGTGATAAATTTTAGACAAGATTTTTGACATTTTTTAAAAAGTATAAAAAATACTATGATGAAACAAGACAATAAGAGAATTTTTAGAATTACAAAATAATAATTTATTGGATAATAATGATTTTACAGGGATTGCAACAGGTATAATTGGATAGAAAACTGATTACATAGATGATAGATGATAGATAGATCATAGTTGAAATACTGATAACAAACTGAGTTTAATCTTTGAAAAATCACATAGTTATACTATAAATCTACTAACTTAAACGTTTCAGAAAACACAAGTGCATACAAGCATAAATTCAGGTACCTTCTGGAAAACTCCACATGGGAGTATAAATTGGAAAGTTAAGAGTGAAAGGAGCATATAAGAGATTACTATTGCTGTGAAAATATTTTGACCTTGCAAATCCTCTGAAAGGATCTTTGAGACCCCAGTGGCTCTGAGGCAATATTCCCAGAATCGCCTTAGGTGAAAAAAAAAAAAAAAAGAATAAGAATATCCTGTTTTTAAAGGGAATATTGTGGAGTGCTCTTGAGTGATGTCTTTTCCAGGAGATGAGGACTGAGCAAAGAGGGAATGAAAAGTACTAAGGATTCAAATGAAGCACATCCAAACATGGGGAACATTGAGGGTGGGCAGAGCTGTCCTGAATTGAAAGAAGGAGGTCATGCCTTTGTACCTCCATATCAGCTAATTATGAGCTATGCACTGCCCAATCCAAAGGACATAAACTTGGTTGAGGCAGTTCCCTGCCTCTGAAGTTTATGAGCCATGAACAGTCAGTATTCCCATAATTGGGAATAATGAGGACTGTATGTGTTTGTGTGCATGTGTGTGTGTGTGAGAGAGAGACCACACATATGCACACAAACACACAAACACACACAGAGAAGAGTGATTATATGCTAAGAAGATATAGCATAGTTCCATACCAGAAAGGTAAGAAATAAGAGATTTTCACTTTAATAGGGAAAATGTCAAAAATATGCAAGAACTGCTAAAGACAAATATTAAAGTTTAATGAGAAAAAGGATCATCCTGACTTAGCTTTCCATGTACACATCTTTAGTCAACTGACCTATTTTAAGGCCCACTTCCCTCTCTTGGCTCTTATTTTACCTCCAAATTTCAAAAAGGAAGACTCAAGGTTTATTGTGTAGATTAATTTTTGTTTCTGTTTTTGTTTTTTCCCTCATTGCTGCCCCCTCATTAGCATATTTCAGGCTATGAATGGCTTTGTTTAGTTCATTATTGTCCTCCTAATCTCTTTTTTCTAGGAATTTATTAAAATCACTCATTTTCTGAAGAATCCTTTGTTTCTCTTCTAACTAATGGGGTCACTTCATTTTGTGGCTTTTTTGGGACTATTTCATGTGATTTTCATTTTTAGAATGAGCTTATAAGCATTATTTCTATAAATTATCAATTAACATATTAAATAAAACCTGTCTACACTTATGAGATGCCATATCTGAACACTTCCTAAAAGAGAATCTTGGACACCATCTACCTTGCTTCTGTTTGCCATCATCTACCTTGCTTCTGTTTGCCATCATCAGGTTTTGCAGAAATGTGACACGCGTTGCACCTCCTCATCCCTGAGTTTAGCATCAGAGAAGCCATACCATACATATATCTTTCTTATTTAAAATATTCAGCTGCTACCTGTCAAAAAGGAAATTTTGTATTTAAATGAAAATGATATTTGTAGAATGAAAAAAAACTAAAAAAATACCTTTTAAGAGAAGTTGAAAGAACCGATATTTTCTTCAAAAAGAAATTCCATAGAAAACTTTTCTGTCTGGCAACAATTAAAAAGAAAGATAGAGAGGAAACAGAATAATATCTATTTGGAAAGAAGAAAGAATAACAATCCTAAAATAGTGCAATGTCTAAGCCACACAAATAATTAAGGTAGACAGCATAAAATACAAAAGATTGTTAATTATTTTTTGGACAAAATATAAAATTTAAAAAATTAGTAGTTTCTGTTGCGGGAAGTCAGGGACCCCGAACGAAGGGACCAGCTGTAGCCATGGCAGAAGAACATAAATTGTGAAGGTTTCATGGACATTTATTAGTTCCCCAAATTAATACTTTTATAATTTCTTATGCCTGCCTTTACTGCAATCTCTGAACATAAATTGTGAAGATGTTATGGACACTTATCACTTCCCCAATCAATACCCTTGTGATTTCCTATGCCTGTCTTTACTTTAATCTCTTAATCCTGTCATCTCGTAAGCTGAGGAGGATGTATGTCGCCTCAGGACCCTGTGATGATTAACTGCACAAATTGTAGAGCACGTGTGTTTGAACAATATGAAATCTGGGCACCTTGAAAAAAGAACAGGATAAGAGCAATGTTCAGGGAACAAGAGAGATAACCTTAAACTCTGACCGCTGGTGAGCCGGGCGGAACAGAGCCATATTTCTCTTCTTTCAAAAGCAAATGGGAGAAATATCACTGAATTATTTTTCTCGGCAAAGAACATCTCTGAGAAAGAGAATGCCTCCATGAGGGTAGGCCTCTGAAATGGCCGCTTCGGTGGGCGGCCATCTTTTATGGTCGAGCTATAGGGATGAAATAAGCCCCCGCCTCCCATAGCGCTCCCAGGCTTATTAGGACGAGGAAATTCCCACCTAATAAGTTTTGGTCAGACCAGTTGTCTGCTCTCAAACCCTGTCTCCTGACAAGATGTTATCAATGACAATGCATGCCCGAAACTTCATTAGCAATTTTAATTTCACCCCGGTCCTGTGGTCCTGTGATCTCGCCCTGCCTCCATTTGCCTTATGATATCTTATTACCTTGTGAAGCATGTGATCCCTGTGACCCACACCCTACTTGTACACTCCCTCCCCTTTTGAAAATCACTAATAAAAACTTGCTGGTTATATGGTTCAGGGGGCATCACGGAACCTGCCGACATGTGATGTCTCCCCCAGACACCCAGCTTTAAAATTTCTCTCTTTTGTACTCTGTCCCTTTATTTCTCAGACTTGCTGACACTTAGGGAATATAGAAAAGAACCTACGTGAAATATCAGGGGTGAATTTCGCCCAGTATCTGGCTGAATTTCCCCCGATAGTTTCACAATTTTAGTAATAATCTGCTTTATCAAAAGGAATAACTATCACAATTATTGAATTATAGGCAATGTTTTAATGGCTTTAACATAGTTCACACTAATTAACATAGGACTTGAGTTTTTGAAGTATCTTTTCAATAACTATACACACACACAATTTGTTCAGATATCGTTATCAGTTATAGATGATTTCATTTTATTTTGAAGATACATCCACTATGGTACTTTGGATCATCAGCTGGGATGGTTGTAGAATGGGTACAGCAGGGACTATTGACTGGAGTGCCTGTATGTGGCCTCCCAGTATGGCAGTCTCAGGGCTCCAAGAGGAAGTATTCCCAGAGAAAGTATTCCAGCAAAACTGTAGAAGCTGAATAATGAAACTTTGTCATATATACTCTTCAGCATCCACATTATTTGCTGGAATACCCCAGTCAACACCGCCTGTCCTCAGCCATCCCAGTAGGAGCCAAACATGTAAGTAAAACAAGCCACATGAAATTGAATTGCCCAGCTTCAAGTATTTTAACCAGCAATTACTGCTGAGGCCCCAAATATTGTGAAGGTGACAAGATCTGTCTTCACTGTCCCATTTCTGAATCTGTAACTCAGAGATACCATAAGAATAATAAAATGGTTTAGACCATTCAATTTTAGAGTGGGTTGCTACACAGTAACAGGTACTGTAAACACCAGATAATAGCAAATTGAGTGATAGCAGCCAAAATTTATTGGTTATATTATTCCAAAATAATATAACATTATCTATCATAGAAGAATATATATACAGCTGAATTGTATGCAGTCAATACATTTGCAAATAAAGACTTGTAAAAAATTATAAAAGAGTATTCCAAAAACATTATTTGCCCTTTTAAAGTAAAATAAAAACACCATAAGCCTTCTCTTAACTCTGTAATAGTGTTGATTTAAACATATTAAAAAAAATTTCAGCCAATCACTTGAAAAATGGTTGGTCTATAAAGTCACATGAAATTATTTTGTTTCACAATTTGCTTTTTATTCTCCCTGTTGCATTGATTTTGAAAAGCTTGCAGAGGACAGACTTTAGATATAAAGTAAACTGAAGTATTTACTATTTCCTATTCAACATAGTGTTGGAAGTTCTGGCCAGGGCAATCAGGCAGGAGAAAGAAATAAAGGGTATTCAATTAGCAAAAGAGGAAGTCAAATTGTCCCTGTTTGCAGATGACATGATTGTATATCTAGAAAACCCCATCATTTCAGCCCAAAATGTCCTTAAGCTGATAAGCAACTTCAGCAAAGTCTCAGGATACAAAATCAATGTGCAAAAATCACAAGCATTCTTATACACCGATAACAGACAAACAGAGAGCCAAATCATGAGTGAACTCCCATTCACAACGGCTTCAAAGAGAACAAAATACCTAGGAATACAACTTACAAGGGATGTGAAGGACCTCTTCAAGGAGAACTACAAACCACTGCTCAATGAAATAAAAGAGGATACAAACAAATAGAAGAACATTCAATGCTTATGGGTTGGAAGAATCAATATCGTGAAAATGGCCATACTGCCCAAGGTAATTTATAGATTCAATGCCATTCCCATCAAGCTACCAATGACTTTCGTCACAGAATTGGAAAAAACTACTGTAAAGTTCATATGGAACCAAAAAAGAGCCCACATCGCCAAGTCAATCCTAAGCCAAAAGAACAAAGCTGGAGGCATCACGCTACTTGACTTCAAACTCTACTACAAGGCTACAGTAACCAAAACAGCATGGTACTGGTACCAAAACAGAGATATAGACCAATGGAACAGAACAGAGCCCTCAGAAATAATGCCACATATCTACAACTATCTGATCTTTGACAAACCTGACAAAAACAAGAAATGGGGAAAGGATTCCCTGTTTAATAAATGGTGCTGGGAAAACTGGCTAGCAATATGTAGAAAGCTGAAACTGGATCCCTTCCTTACATCTTATACAAAAATTAATTCAAGATGGATTAAAGACTTAAATGTTAGACCTAAAACCATAAAAACCCTAGAAGAAAACCTAGGCAATATCATTCAGGACATAGGCATGGGCAAGGATTTCATGTCTAAAACACCAAAAGCAATGACAACAAAAGCCAAAATTGACAAATGGGGTCTAACTAACTAAAGAGCTTTGGCACAGCAAAAGAAACTACCATCAGAGTGAACAGGCAACCTACAGAATGGCAGAAAATTTTTGCAAGCTACTCATCTGACAAAGGACTAATATCCAGAATCTACAAAGAACTCAAACAAATTTACAAGAAAAAAACAAACGACCCCATCAAAAAGTGGGCAAAAGATATGAACAGACACTTCTCAAAATAAGACATTTATGAGGCCAAAAGACACATGAAAAAATGCTCATAATCACCGGCCATCAGAGAAATGCAAATCAAAACCACAGTGAGATACCATCTCACACCAGTTAGAATGGCAATCATTAAAAAGTCAGGAAACAACAGGTGCTGGAGAGGATGTGGAGAAATAGGAACACTTTTATGCTGTTGGTGGGACTGTAAATTAGTTCAACCATTGTGGAAGTCAGTGTGGCGATTCCTCAGGGATCTAGAACTAGAAATACCATATGACCCAGCCACCCCATTACTGGGTATATACCCAAAGGACTATAAATCATGCTGCTATAAAGACACACGCACATGTCTGTTTATTGCGGCACTATTCACAATAGCAAAGACTTGGAACCAACCCAAATGTCCAACAACGATAGATTGGATTAAGAAAATATAGCACATATACAATGTGGAATACTATTCAGCCACAGAAAATGACGAGTTCATGTCCTTTATAGGGACATGGATGAAGCTGGAAACCATCATTCTCGGCAAACTATTGAAAGGACAAAAAACCAAACACCGCATGTTCTCACTCATAGGGGGGAATTGAACAATGAGAACACATGGTCACAGGAAGGGGAACATCACACACTGGGGCCTATTGTGGGGTAGGGGGCTAGGGGAGGGATAGCATTAGGAGATATACCTAATGTTAAATGACGAGTTAATGGGTGCAGCACACCAACATGGCACATGTATACATATGTAACAGACCTGGGTACCCTAAAACTTAAAGTATAATAAAAAAAAAGAAAACCTATTATTTCCCATATAACAATAATTTGAGAGAGGCATTCTGGTCTGTTTTTATTATATTACTTTGCATTTTTCTTAAGGTATTTTAAGTAAATTACTTTGAAAAATTCTAACAGTAATTGCATAAGCAAATCTGACTTGATAAATCAATTACTTAATATCTGCATTTTGTGAGTTCAATTAAAATATGAGACACTTCTCAAATAAGTTCAAAAATTTTCCAAGTAGAAATTAAAAACAAGGAAATGGAAGCTGTATGGTGATTATTTCATAATAATTTACAGATAATATTGTTTTATTCAAATTTATTTTATCCTAAAGTATATAGGAAAGGAAATATTGAAAGCATCAGTTCTTTGGGGACAAGTTTCAACTTCAGGATTATTTCTTATGAAGAAGAAAAGCATCTTTCAAGATCTATTCTTACACACCTAAATCTATAAAATGTTTCCAAAAGCAGTTGCTGTTGCTGTCTAGGGTGAACTGAAAATCCAGATTCATTTGCCTTGTCATTGTTCTAATTTTGACAGCCTTAGACATTTGGTTGCTTAAAGCAAAGGCTGGCATTGGCAAATGAGAACAGGAAAGCCTGGGTTTGCCAATTCAATGCAGCCATTTAAAAAATATATATTTCCACATATATAACATTTTGAAAGTTGCAGCAAGCCCTGCATATGGCTTTTTTGAAGTAATAATAATATGTAAATGAATATAAGTTCAAAAACCATGCTAGAGAAATATTATAATAAAATATAAGGTACTTTTAAAAGATAGTGTTGAAGATGTCAACAATACTTTAATAACAAAATTAAAATCTAAGTTCTGGCACTTATATCTTGCTACAAATTGGAAAGTTGAAATCTGCATCTAAAAATTATTTGGAAAATAAATATGTAAGTATTGTACACTTATTTTATTGAGCTTCTTATTAAAGAAACATGCACAGTGAACTAATAAATGAAGATGGTTCCCTAGAGATGTGTGGATATAATTTTTTCTGCATATAAATCACTTCTTGGTTTGAGGTTCTAGCTCCACATCAAACAGCATGGAGCATAGTAAAGTATAACTGTGGAGGTCATAGACAGGGCCACTTTTCCAGATGGTGGTTAAATCGCTCTAGTTTTAACTTGGAGTTACTTTATTTTATTCTGAGTTCTACTTATTTTATTAAAGGAAAGATCATGATAAATTTTCAAAGGTTTATCTATAACATAGATCAAAAACAAAAATGCAGACTGCCTAAGTTAAGTTTAAACACTTATAGAATGAAGTTTAACCTGTATAGTTTTTCTGACTCTTATTTCCTCAGTCTCAATTTACTATTTATCAATTATTTCCTGTATTATCTCCCAAAATTACTCAGACTTTACATCTTTTCCTAGTTTTCATTTTTAATATATTTTTTCCTTATTATCAGGCATATTATGAAATTAAATGGAAATCTTTTGTTGTGACACTCAATAGCCTCATGACGCACTAGAAGAATATTTGATCAAATTTAAGCCTGGAGTTAGGATTTATCGAAGGCCATAGTAAGAAACCTAAAGGGAGGAAAAGTAAAAATAAAAAGGAATTGGTGCAAAACTGTCATCAGCAAACATATGCTTCTTTATCATTTATTCTTATTATTGCAGCACATTACAATGAACTTTTATTGAGGCATAATTTATACACAATAAAATACTACAAATTCATTAATCATTTTATGAGTTTTGATAAATGTATATATCTGTATTTCTCAATAAAGATATTGAAGATTCCCATAACCCCAAGAATTTCCCTTGTCAACTTTCACAATATTGCATTCTAATGACTGTATGTCTCTTTTCTAAACATAGACCAATAAAACCTCTTTGAGTAAAGGAAACACATCTTGCCAATGATTGTTCCCTAGCATTGAGTACAGAACCTATATCAAAGTAAGACACAAATCCTTCTAAGCAGACTTCGTGACTAACATGAGGGAGACCAGACAAAAGACAGATGGCATTGAGGAGGACAGAGAGGTGAATTCTGCAAAAAGGGTATGAATTGAGAATGAATGCACCATGTGAAAACATAAACCTTTTATATACCATAAAAATGTGATTAGTTTTAGGTAATATATAATTATAATTAAACTTTTCTTGCTATAATCTCTTTAGTGGAATTCTTTATCCCTGGAATTAATGATTTTATTGGGCTTTTATATTAATCAAGAACAATGTTCATTGCAAGTAACAGAGAAAAATACATTTACAAATACATAAAAGTGTAATTATTAGAAAATGTATCTAGAAAAAAATAGTAACCCCCGGAATTGAACAGAACAAATAACTCCAAAGTCATTAGAATTTTCTTTTCTCTATATTATCTTCATTATTTTTCTATGTGCTCAAACTCTCATCATCACTCAGTGTGGAGAACATATGACTAGTGGAATTTCAAGGATTATTTTCTAATATCTACATTACTAAAGACAAAAGTGGCTCCTTTATTCTGACTTAGTTTGAGATAAACTGAGGACATGAATTGATTGGACTGATTTATGTTACAAGTTAATTCTTATAAGTAGATCAGTAGCTCAGAATTTTTATTAGGAAATCATGGCAGAAATAGGAAAGGATACTTTCAAGCCTACTTATTCGAAAATATGATTCTTAAAGTTAAATTAGGTTTATTATCACATGAAGTTGCTCAGAAATCTTTCTTTCTAAAGAGAATATAAATTATCTGGGGGAAGATAGTCACAGTCATTAATATAACCCCAAAGAGTACAATGTCTCTTCTTTGGTGGAAAAAGCACTCTGCACCTGAGGGAACAGAAGAAAGTTACATCAGGACATCCTTGGAATAAAGTGTTCTACAAAAGAATGAGAGTACCTCTAGAAATTCACATGGAATCAAATGATATAATTGCTGGACCTCAGTAATGCAAACCAATAGGAAACAGGATAAAAATTAGATCAGACTTGGTGGTGGTCTAGAAAAAAATATTTTGTAGCAAAGGTGACCTCCATGAGAGTAACCAGATGATCCAATTTGCATTGAAAGACACAAATAACAAATCCAGGCATGGTACCAGAAATTTTATATAGTGTTACTAGGAGCCATAGCATTTTCAACTCATCATCTTACCATTAAAGAGTATTCCTATTTATTCCCAGACTCTGAAAGCTGTCAGAGTAGTGGCCCCAATGACCCTTTCTATATCTATCGACGTATGTCCTGTCTAGTCACCTCCCCATTGAAACTGAGTTTGACCATGTGACTTGCTTTGTCCAATAGAACAAAATCAAATGTAACACAAAAATAGATATTAAAAAAAACTCTTTTTGCATTGGGACTTACTCCCTAAAAACATTTCCAACAGGTGAAGAAGTCCAGGCTAATAAGCTGTAGACATTTTACTCAGATAACATCTAACATTAACCACCTACTATGGAAGTGTGGCCATCTCAGGCCATCGAGCCTCAAATGAGCCACCACATGACTGCAGCCATGTGAGAGCCTCTTGTAGAGAGCAACAATAGAAACATCCAATAGAGCCCAGCTCAAATTGCCGACTCATAGAATCACGAGACAATAATGTTGTCCGTGTTTTCTGCCACTAAATTTTGGTGTGTGTATGTTATGTGTATGTGTGTAATTACAAATGCAAATCTGAAACAGAAATAGTAACTTGGTGTGCTGTCATAACAAAAAGTTAGAATATGTGACTTTGCTTTGAGGTCAGCTGGCAGATGGAGGCTGGAAGAAAAGCAGGGAGACTGATATTCGAGAAGAAAAGCAGGGAGGAGACCCAAAGTCTGAGGCTGTGGAATTGCAACAAACTGTTACTATCTCTGTCAGAGCTGTGGGGAAACCACTATTGGAGGCTGGGATGGTGAGAACCCATGTGTGTAAAGGCAGAACAATTGGCCAACATAATTCCTGTAGTAGGACCTCGGATGACAGTAACTGTACCTAATGACTGGTGTATCTGACTAAAGATATGTTCTGGCAGAAATGCAAAGTAACATGTGGCTTCTTTTAGCTACTCAATGACTTGTTGGTTTGGAAAATAAAGCTTTTCATCCTCAGTCTCTCAACCTGGCAATGATTTTCAAAACGTCTTTATTTTAGTATGACCGATATACAAATATCTGCATATATTTAATGTATAGAAATTGATGAGTTTGGACATATGCATAAACTCATGCCATCACCATAACCAAGGTAAAAAAAAAATACCACTATCACCTCGAAATGTTCTTTCTGTATGTTTTGTGGTCAGAACATTTAGCATGAGATATGCATACCCTCTTAACAAATTAAGTGCACAACACCATATGTTAACTATAGGCACTATGTCTTACAGCATATCTCTGTAACTTATAAGTGGTCTCAAGCTAAAGGTTAAAGCAAGGATGTCAGAGTAAGGCCTTTTCTTCAAACCTCAAAACCATTTAAGGCTATGCCTGATAGATCTTCCCAGCTTAACAAACTGGCTCCTAAAAAATCATACGAATATTGTCACACATTAAACTGACACTCTTAAAGGAGAGAAGTTTGTCATAAAATGAATTAGGGATGTGACTTTTGGAGCGTAGAATGAATCCTCCCCAAATTCACTGAAAAAACAAACAAAGTTATTTAAATAAATGTCATACTAAAACTCCTTCCAGCCTGGACTCTAAGGGACGGAGGAAATTCAAATTAAATGAGGCCTCTGGCCCCATTTTTGAAATGCATACTGTAGATTCAGAGGGTTGCTTTCCTGAAAATATGAACCACGTCATAAAAAATGAAGGAAGGCCCAAAGGTAGAATAAAATATGACAGAGAAAGCTGGGCTAATTACCACAGACCCATCGCCCTAACACAAAACAATTTATTATCTCACACTGTCCATGGGTTAGGAGTCTGGGTGTCCACCTAGCTGAGGCCTCTGCTCAGAGTCTCACCAGGCTAAACTCAAGTGTTGGCTGGGGCTGGGGTTTCTTCTGAGGCTCAGCTGTCTCTTCCATGATCACTGTTTGTTGGCAGAATTCAGTGTCTCATGGTCATAAAATGAAAGGCCTCACTCCAAGAGGCAAATTATAATTTCTTACCACATAGTCTTCTTTACAAATGTGGTTTGCTTCCTTCTAGGCCAGCAGGAGTGTGTCTCTTCAATGCATCACTGTCATTTAAAAGTTTAGCCTGTTTAGAGCAGATCCACTCAGGGTAACCTTCCTTTCGGTTAACTAAAAGTTAATTGATGAATAACTTATTCATAAGAGACATAGCTTATCATAGTCATAGGTCCAATTTACATGAAATGAGAGTGGATTATTTAGGGCATGTATACCAGGATGTGGAATCTTAGGGGCCATCTTAAAATCCTCCTTACCTCAGAGTGAGATCATTGTTTGGTCATATGTGGGCTGGATAACTTGACTTTTTACTTCATGGGTCATTGAATAAAGAGTAGTGTATTATTTCATTTTCATACTGCTATAAAGAACCACCTGAGACTGGATAATTTATAAAGAAAAGAGGCTTAATTGACTCACAGTTCCACATGACTGGGGAGGCCTCAGGAAACTTACAATCATGGCAGAAGGCAAAAGGGAAGCAAGGCACGTCTTATCGAGAAGGAGCAGGAGAGAGAGAGAATGAGAGGGGAAAAACCGCCACACACTTTTAAACCATCAGATCTCATGAGAATTCACTCACTATCATGAGAACAGCATAGGGGAAACCACCCGCCATGATCCTGTCACCTCCCACAGGTCCCTCCCCTGACAGGTGGGGATTACAATTCAATGTGAGATTTGGGCAGGAACACAGAGCCAAACCATATCAAGTAGCTACCTCAGAAGTGCCGCACCTACATCCAGACTTGATGTACTCACAAAATCATGTATGGTAAGACTGATGCCATGATTAAGTAAAACTTTAGGTATCTTAGGAAGGGGTGACTATATATTCACTGGGTACAGCAACACATTGTGCTAGATTGTTGCAGTAATACCTCCACTCAGTGCATCACACTTCTCTGTATCCATGCACTCGTGAAATTTCCTTCCCATTTACATTGGATTTGCCTTGCCTTCCCTTGACCAACAGAAATCAGCAAATGTAATACCGTAGCTTGAAGATTGCTCGTGCTTTAGGTTAACAATCAAAGAACTGTAAACTTATGTTTAAGTCTAGATAGCAGATTAATTTCTCATAGTAGTATGGGTTAGAGAATCTGAATCATGTACTTCATGTGTATTATAATATTAAATAAAAATATTATAGCTAATGGGGGATATGTTTCTCATTGTTGGACAAAGAAATTAAAAATATGGAAAAAGTAAACTTCTGGAATGAATCTTCATACTAGTGGATAATTTTAATATGTAATCTATGGTGTTTAATACATATATTTAAATAGTGTTAAGTGAAATAAACAGGGCACAGAAAGACAAATATCACATGTTCTCACTCACATGTGGGAGCTAAACAAGTTGATCTCTTGGAGGTAGATAGTAGAACAATAGATACCAGAATCTGGGAAGGGTGTGTTGGGGGTAAGTTTGGGGGATGAAGTGAGGCAGGCTAATGAGCACAAATACGTAATTAGATAGGAGGAATAAGTTCCAATGTTCAATAGCACAGCAGGGTGACTGAAGTTAACAACAATATATTGTACATTTCAAAGTATCTAGAAGAGAGGATTTGAAATATTCACAACACAAAACTGTGATAAATGCTGGAGGTGATGAATAGCCTAAATACCCTGACTTGATGATTACACACTCTCTGCATGTATCAAAATACCACCCATACCCCATAAATATGAACGAAGAGTACGTGTCAATAAAACATTTAAAAACATGTAATTACATGTCTGCTGAGATGGCCTAGACGAATTGACATCCCAGTAGCAAAGAAAATACAAATACCAGATCTAGATTTCTAAATATTATTCTCTTCTTATAGGAAATAAAGCTTCTTGAAGAAATTGCTCTTCCAAGGGGGTAGAGTATGGATGATAAAAGATTAGCATGAAATACCTTGCTATGGCAAAAATGAGAAAGTACTCAAAAATCAGTTGGGATAGGACAAAAATTTATAGGACTCTGCTTGAGTTTTGGTTAACAGGTACAAAAATATAGTTAGATACAATGAATAAGACCTAGTATTTGATAGGAAAACAGCGTGGCTATAGTGATAGGAAAACAGTGGCTAAATTTGTTGTACACTTTAAAATAACTGAGAGGCTACCATGGGAATGTTTGTAACACTAAGAAATTATGAATGCTTGAGTTGATGAATATCCCATTTATCATGATGTGATTATTACACAGTGTATAGCTATCAAAATATCCCATGTTTCCCATAAATATATATATATATATATATCTACTATATACCCATAAACATTAAAAACTAAAAGGAAGGAAAAAAAGAAATGACAAGATAGCTATTCTATTCATATTTTATGGTGAAGACATCAACCCATTTAATAGAAGAACACTTCATATAAAATATTAATTAGAAAAAAATAAAGTATCAACAATATGATTTAATCTTAACATTTTAAAAAGCAAACACTATGACACTGTAGACTAACCAATTTTTGTTTTCAGCAACTTTGAAATAAATTTTTAGTCATACTAACAATTAAAGGAAATTTGTTATTTCTTCCAAATGGAATCTAAATGTGAATACATCTTTTTTCTTCTTCATAAATTATTTCAATATTTGATCTCAATTATAATAGTAGCAAAATCTCATACAGTTCTATTTAAAGGCCCTCATACAAAATAATTTAATCCCAACATCAACACTATCAACTGATACTATTATTTCCTTATCTGTAAAGATGTGGAAACAGAGACACAGTAATTTTTGCAAAGTCTGCAGCTAGCTAATGACAGAACTGGGAACGGAACAAAGGCTATCGCATCCTTGATTTTAAGCTCTTAACTATTAGGTTATTTGGCTTTTAATAATTGCGGTAATTATGTAATAACATCTTCCAAAAAATACTCATCAACAGCTGCATTTCCCCTAAAAACCCTGGGTAAGGACTTACCTGTACCTTTGAAAACGTAAGAGTATCAGAATCCTCATTTATTTATCATGACCTAATTTGCTTCTCTAACAACTATGCATTTTGGAAATCCATTAAAGCTATTCCTGCTCATCTAAAAAAGTGAAAAATGACCTACTAATAAGCAAAGATGACTCGTGTTTTTCATACACTGCATAAATTATTATAAACTGAATTTTGTAGTATCCCAACTCTGACACAGTCAAAGGATGTTCACATTAAATTGAATCATTAATTTATAAAATTTATAGTAACAATACTTATAAACGAATTGTTTAAAACAGTCTAAATCATATTTAATTATATGTTCTTCCATTGAATGTTGAAAACTTCTGGATATATTTTAAAGCAGAATACAGTTTTTCTCTAAAATGAACAAAGATGGCTTTAAAATTATCAACATAATTTTTCTGCCACTATCTTTTACATATATCAAATATTCTGAAAATATATTGCTTAATTTTGATATTTGCACCCTTGAAATTAAAATAACAAAAACGGATAATGACAATGTATATTTATATACATATTTTATATATATACACACACACACAGACAGTATACAACTGTCAATCTAAGTTGAAACAACCACAAACCAATGAACATCAACCAACAAAAGCATCTTTATTTGGGAAGCTTTTTAGCCTAGGCACTAACACAAAGATTCGTAACATTCTTACATGCTTTCAAATCTATTCTTTTATGAAATAATTTTCCTCTGAAAATGTTATCAGAGGTCTCAAACTCATACACACCTTGGAAGAAAGAAGTATCAAAGGTGACAGGGGTTTTTATTTGACAGGAAAAGAGAAACTACATTTTTCTTCTCACAACACATTTACCCTCAGGATGTACTCCAGAAACATTAATTATATATATGTAAAATAATTAAAACTCTATGAAAAAGAGAATACTTATAAAGACCCAATATAACAGCTATTTGTGTAAATTTTTAAAATAAACACAATTCAGCAAGACAAAATAAAAATATATGGAAAATAATAAATGTACATAAAATTTTAAATACCAAAAAATACATGGAACTGAAGAAAGCAATGGAGGAGGTGTGAACAAATATTTTAACATAAAATATTCACATTCATTGTAAAAAAAGTTAAATATTAAAAGCTTTCAAATTACAAACTTAAAAATATTTTTATGAAAAATCCTACTAAGTATCTATTTTATTTAATCATTGGATAATTTTTTTTTCTCATTAAACATTCTTAGTGAGTCTCAAAATTCTGTGACAGATTTTTGGTCAAGTTGTTTCCATTAAAAGTACATGCATACCTGGCCGGGCGCGGTGGCTCACGCCTGTAATCCCAGCACTGTGGGGGGCTGAGGCAGGCAGATCACGAGGTCAGGAGATGGAGACCATCCTGGCTAACACAGTGAAGCCCCCTCTCTACTAAAAATACAAAAAATTAGCCGGGCATGGGCCAGGCACGGTGGCTCATGCTTGTAATCCCAGCACTTAGGGAGGCCGAGGCAGGCGGATCACGAGGTCAGCAGATCGAGACCACGATGAAACCCCGTCTCTACTAAAAATACAAAAAATTAGCCGGGCATGGTGGCGGGCGCCTGTAGTCCCAGCCACTCGGGAGGCTGAGGCAGGAGAATGGCGTGAACCCAGGAGGCGGAGCTTGAGGTGAGCCGAGATGGCACCACTACGCTTCCTGCCTGGGCGACAGAGGGAGACTCCGTCTCAAAATAAATAAATAAATAAATAAATAAATAAATAAATAAATAAATAAGTAAGTATGTGTATACCTATGGAAAAAACCTGCACTTTTCTGCACATGTATCCCAGAACTTAAAGTATAATTTAAAAAAAAGAAAAAAAGTACTGATTTTAAAAACTAGTAACTTAAAACTGCCACACGCAAAAAAGAGAATCAAAGTGGTCCTCAAAACATTTTCCTTTCCTTCTGAAGATTTTACGATGCGTTGTTATTAACCAGTCTTCTACTATTAAACTTAAATGGCCAGTTTAAACAAACAGCCCTGAGACCATTCTTCCACCACTGATTAAACCCAGGGTGGCTGGCATTAGGGATAATATTCATTTAGCCTTCTGAGCCTTCTGGGCAGACTAGGTGACTTTGCCATCTCCAGCAGCCTTCTTGTCCACTCCTTTGATGACACCCACAGCAATTGTCTCATATCAGGAACAGCAAAGCCACCCAGCGGTGGATAGTCTGAGAAACCCTGAACACAAATGTGCTTGCCAGGAACCGTATCAGTGCTGGCAGCATCACCAGACTTCGAGAATTTAGGGCCATCTTCCAGCTTTTTACCAGCACGGCGATCAATCTTTTCCTTCAGCTCAGCAAACTTGCATGCAATGTGAACCATGTGGCTATCCAGTGCAGGGGCACAGCCAGCGCTGATTTGGCCTGGATGGTTCAGGATAATCACCTGAGCAGTGAAGCCAGCTGCTTCCATTGGTGGGTCGTTTTTGCTGTCACCAACAGCATTGCCGCAACAAACATCCTTGACAGACACATTGTTGACATTGAAGCCCACGCTGTCCCCAGGAAGAGCTTCACTCAAAGCTTCGTGGTGCATTTTGACAGATTTTACTTCGGTTGTAATGTTGACTGGAGCAAAGGTGACCACCATAGCAGGTTTGAGTACACCAGTCTCCACTTGGCCAACAGGAACGGTACCAATACCACCGATTTTGTAGACATCCTGGGGAGGCAGGCACAAGGGCTTGTTAGTTGGACGATTTGGTGGTAGGATGCAGTCCAGAGCCTCAAGCAGCATGGTTCCACTGACATGGCCATCCTTACGGGTGACTTTCCGTCCCTTGAACCAAGGTATGTTAGCAGTTGGCTCCAACATGTTGTCACCATTCCAACCAGAAATTGGCACAAATACTATTGTGTCGGGGTTGTAGCCAATTTTCTTAATGAAGGTGCGGAATTGATTGCCTCATATCTCTTCTAGCTGTAGGGTGGCTCAGTGGAATCAATTTTGTTAACACCAACAATTAGTTGTTTCACCCCCAGTGTGTAAGCCAGAAGGGCATGCTCTTGGGTCTGCCCATTCCTGGAGATGCCACCTTCAAATTCGCCAACACCAGCAGCAACAATCAGGACAGCAGAGTCAGCCTGAGATGTCCCTGTAATCATGGTTTTGATGAAGTCTCTGTGTCCTGGGGCATTAATGATAGTCACGTACTACTTACTGGTCTCAAATTTCCACAAGGAGATATCAATGGTGATACCACGTTCACGCTCAGCTTTCAGTTTATCCAAGACCCAGGCATACTTGAAGGAGCCCTTTCCCATCTCAGCAGCCTCCTTCTCAAATTTCTCCATGATTTTTTTTGTCGATGCCACCGCATTTGTAGATCAGATGGCCAGTAGTGGTAAACTTGCCCAAATCTACGTGTCCGATGATGACAATGTTGATATGAGTCTTTTCCTTTCCCACTTTGGCTTTTAGGGGTAGTTTTCATGACACCTCTATTCTGGCGGCAAACCCGTTGTGAAAAAGCAAGACAATTATTTTTTAGTACCTAGGTATGCTGGACACTACAGTAGGAATGAGACCCTATAAAGCGGTGAGCTAAAGAGACATGCTCCCTACCATCAAAGAATTTATATTTTAATGTACATATTAAGAATGTGAACAGCTGAATATATAATGAACATTATAATAAACATGTGAAGGTAAAGACAATATTCAATAATGTCTATTCAATGACACTCTAAAACAGTTTCTATACTATACAATAGAGAGTTGTGGGGTTTGCATTGGCTTCCTGTGGCTTCCTCCTGTGATTTCTGCTGGATCCTCTCCTCTTCCAGACCAGCCTTTCAAGGTAGAGTGCTTTAAAGCTCAGTCTTACAAATTATTCTCGTCACTACTACATTCTAATACTGTGATTTGCTTGGAATCAATAATGCTTCCATCATTGGTATAATCCTATTACTTCTAATATCACATATATCTTGCTGAATCCAAATTTTTATCGCATTCTAATATTTCCCCAAGCTATAGGCTCATATATCTTTTCACTAAGCATTCACGTCCAAAACAGAAATCTTGATATCCCAACCCCATCATATCCCATCCCCAGATTCTTTATTTCATTATTTGTTAATCTCAATCACACAGTTGCTCAGGACAAAGATCTTGGAAGCATCCTAACTGCTCTTTTTTATAATGCAACAGAATATCTGGTCATATGGCTTTAGAATATAGGCCAGGTCTGATCACTTGTCAACAATTCCACTTTTCCTATCTTAATCCATGCCACCATTGTCACTTTTCTGACTATGTAGTAGCTACCATATTGGTCTCCCTTTTTACATTTTACAGTGTATTTCCCCTACAATCTATTATCAGTACAACAAGCTAAGTAATCATTTCAAAATGCAGATAGGTGGTGACTCTTCAGTGTCTACAATCAATCTTTACACTTCATGTAAAATCAGAAATCTTTACTGTGTTCCAAAATGCCGTACATGTTCTGGCCATAGGATTCTTCTCAGGCCTCATAATCTGCTGTCCTTCTGGATGGCTGTGATCCAGCCACACTGGCACCCTGCTCTTGACACTGAGCAGATGTTGCTTTCATAGAACTCTACATTAATTCCCTCTAGAGAGAGGTTTGTATATTTGCAATTCCGTCATCAGGACTAGGTTCTATATAAAGGCATTTGCCAGAGACTTATTATTGCTAATAGTGCATGACACGCATCCTTTTTGAGTTACTTTCTATGTTTCCATAATGTGAAATGTTCATTTCCTTCTGTAATAAGATGCTATCTTCCCAAATAATTGACTCTGACTTATTTCTGAAAGTTTATAATTTTTCTAAAATGCCATACAATCTTTTTCTAAATTTGTATCAGATTCTAAGATCCTATTATTGGGAAATGCTTTGACTACAAAAAAAGTTCAAAGGAAATTGCTTTATGAGAATAGTCACCTAAGTTAGTAATACATTGTTAGTTTGTGTATACTCAATAAGGAGAAAACAATCATCTTTATATCCATATTATTCTCCAAGTTTCAGAAAGGTAATCCAGTTGCTGAGAATTCAACAGCCCCTATGATATTAAATGGAAATGTTCATGCAATTACTGACTTTATGGTTCTTACTTTATTCCTGAGGGAAAGTCAATAAAAGAATAAAGGAAATATACTTCTAACTCTATTGGTTTTAATATGAACATTTTGTTTAATTGCTAATATTGTTTAAACATACATCTCTTTCATCTTAAAGCATTGTTATTCACATCCTCCTCTTGATCAAATAAGGAATTAATTCCACTGAATTATCTTAAATATGTTAATAAGTAAACAATCAATTAAATTATCGTTCCTGTAGAGTCTCTGGCATTCTCTCACGTATATCTTCTTCTATTGTCCATATCTACTTTCTTCTACTGATAATATGTTTCAGTAAAAATATTCATAGCCATCATTCTCCTTGATGTGGAGCAGATTTTTCCATGTTAGTAAGTGAATGATTATTAGCCTTGGTTCTACTTTTGCCCCACATCAGTTTTTCATGGGTGTTCAGCTAGGCGCTTGCCGCCTAATCTATTCTTCTCCCCAAACCAATGAGATACCATCTGGATACAACAACAACAACAAAAATTCAATTTTCTAAATTGAAGTTCTGTAGGAATTAGAGATCATGGTTTTGAATTCCTCACCTGACCAATATTAATCACTCATAATTTCTATGTAATGTAGCTATCCTTTTTTTATTCTATATATCTTGCGAACTAAATGTTTTATCCATCAAAGCATACTGCAGAAACAAAGAAGCTAAAAGAGAAAAAGAGAAAGAAAGAAAAAAAAAGATCTGCAGGAAGTTAGGGAAGAAAAGAGGAATGGAGCCACAAAGAAATGGAAGAGCTCCTGCTCTGTTCCTGCTGGTCCAATGTTTGGAAACTGGCTGGTGCTCTAATCGTATCTCACTGTTTCTCTTTATTTTGGAACAAATTACTAGAATGAGTAGCCCAGTCTCTGACAAATTGGCCTTCATCAGTGACACTGAAGTATTTCCCTCTTCTTCAAATTACTAATAAAATCTAAATAACCGCTGCTCTCACCTGCTTAAATTTTACATCTACAATATCTGGAGATGAGCCAAATTTATTTGCTATAACCCTATTCATCTTGGAATCTAATTACCAGACACCTCCCTCAGAAGCCTAAGCTCAAACTCCATCTCCCACAGTTCCTATTAGTGAGTAGAGAGACCCTGACTTGTATCTCCTGCCCCTATTTTAAATTGTATCTCTTTAATTCCAGGTTAACATAAGACCTGCACATTCTATCACAATCTACCTTCACAGCAATGGAGAGAAAGATAAGATTAAACTTTCAAACACAGCAAGTCTGCTTATCCCATTGTAAGGGTTTTGATTTGGAAGGACTGGGATCCTGAGACATGAACTTGAGAAACTGGGGTAGATGCACTTGAAAATTTTGAAAACCTAGACTTGTTTCCCTCACAGGATCTTCAGAAGCAGCCCATTCCTCTGCCTCTCAAGACAGCATGCCTCCCCCAGCATAAGTCTCTGCTCCCCCTCATGGCCAGAAGATCAACAAATAGGATTGTTCACAACGTAACTTGATAAATAGCTATGCTACCTGAAGGAGGAATGGTACTATATCGTTAAAGACCTATAGGAGTAAGTCCACATGTATGAGCTGGGAGAGAATGGATCTGGTAAGAGCTAGAACAAGAGAGGCAAAACATAAAATTTGGTGAATTTTATAAACATGGAAGCAATCTCCTGTGATAAGAAAATAAACATCCTGATAAGGATGCCAGAAGATAGCATCATTATGCTGCTAGCAAATCCCTGTGAAGTTTAGAGAAAGTAATGATCCACCCTAAGTAAAAAGAAATAATAGAACTATTGTGGCAAGTTGAAGAAATATTCAAAAAAAGCTGTACAAAACTGAACATGTTTTAGTGGATACCATGTAACATCAAGAGCCTTCCAACTGACTATGATTTACTGAAGACAAATCATAGTTGGTAGGAGATACCTGGGTGAGAAAGGTACTGGAATTATTGAGAAGTGGAGGATGTTGTCTGCAGGCAACTTGGAAGGAGATACTAATACAGAAGTGACCATCCAGATAGCAAAGGGCATGACATAAAGGAGGTGATAATGATAGTGCTTAACTATCCAAGCAAGCTGTCTGCAACTGTTGCAAGGAATAGCAAGATCTTAGTCACAGGCAGGTGACTAACCTTTAGAGATACCCAGGGATGGTAAGTGTAATATGGTTTCCATAGAGACAAGATAGAGAAGAAATTGGCAAAGGGTTTGCTTAATCTACGTAAAGGAAGAGACTGTACAATTGATAGACACCTCAATTTAAAGTCAGAAGCTTTATGCCAATTCAGATCTGAGTTTTCATACCTTAAATTGATTGACTCAAAAGATGACCAGGTCCCCAGAGAAAAGGACCTACAAAGTCACAGTAAACAAACACTGTGATGATTCCCTGCATCCTTCCCCCAGGGGACTTATGGCTATTTGTTAGAGTGACTGTATACACAGGAAATGAAAATGTCAAACATATCAAGAACTTTGGATTTACGAAAAAGACTCTGGATCCACAGGGGTTAGTGTTTCCATGGTCTGACACAACAAATGTACAATTAAACATAAGTAGCTATGACTGCTTTCCAGTAACTTTTGTTTCCTTGTGTAAAGAATCACCAATCTGGCCTCAGGAATTAATGCTTTGATTACACACTGTGGGAAGGTTGCTAAGACATGTAAACTGTCTGAAATTTTTACCCTGCTTGCAAAATAAATAGTTACCCTGACAAAGTTTCATAATTCTGGCAAAGAACATGAGACTCCTAGGTCACTTATAAGGAACTTTATTACTCAGGGCACAGTATGAAAAACCACCAATCTTTCAGATCAGGGTGCTTGCAAACCTCCTAATCTTTGCCTTGGAATGACATATCTTTATTAAACTTCTCAGGGAATCCATGCATCCTCCATCCTGGAATGACCCACTGTATCTTCCAGTGCTGTTTGCTATACAAATATAACTGAAAAGATGGTCCAAAAACACAGTATGATAAAGTCATGAACAAATGAGAAAGACTCATAGAAAATTGTCTCCCATTAATACCCAACACTCATTTCTATACCATTTAACTACTGATGAATTTTCTCACAAGTGTACCCTCTGCCTGCCACTTTGACTCTGATTAATATGACTGACAAGGGCTAGGGCTAAATCAGTTTAATTTGTGTTATGCAGCATTTAACTAAAGCTACTATTAACAGAATCCCCTAACGGCCAAATGAATTATTGACTTCAGCACTGTCCTCCATATTCCCAGTTGAATAAACCCCATAAAGCTAACAGTGTCTACCTTAAAAAGTCAGGTGGCATTCTACTGTAGTTTTTGTATTGACTTTTCTACCAAGTCCAAAGCATTAATACAGGTACAGCGGGATACATTAAAGATTGCCTGGACACCACCATGGGCAACAAGAAGGACAATTCCAACACTGCCTAATCTGAATAGCTTCCAGAACCACCATAGTATTTCCTTAAACACTAGAAGGAGTCTTACAACCAACCCTAAGGTGAAAGTCACTATTTTTTGGTGGGGAGGCAACTTAATACCCAGCTTCTAATATAAGAAATATAATCCCAATGGCACACAAACGGACTCCTGGAAAGAAAGGGTTATTTACAATTGTTGGAGGCCCCCAAGAAGAGCTACTCTGATTCTCAGTTTCATCATGAGGAAGAGAAACGTCAACTAATTGTTGGCATGGATGAAGAGAACAGATTGAAATGAGTAGTTCCTTCAAAAATGAAGCCCAGACTCAACCATTTGAAATGAACTAGGAACCCTAGGGTCTACAAATTGGCAGGAGGAGGGGTGAAAATTGGAAACATTGTCAACTTGTGACCCACGGGTCAGACGTAGAGGATCACAACAAAAGCTTTTGGTTTTTGTAGTGCATATTGTAATGTCCTACTCCCATAGAAAGAAAAACTTTTTCATTTCAAATACAATTAGAAAAGTTTAATTTTTAGAAATTTAAATGCTAAAATGATTTTTATATCTCTATCACATATAGCAGAAATTGCAATAGACTATCAAAAATTCATCTATAAATTAGTTCATTTAAAAGTCACATTTTAAAATTAAAATACATACTTATTTTCTACATATATTATGCTGTAATTAAAATGACAACTTGGGCAATATTAGAACTCTGATTTAATTGAGGGATGTTTGGCTGATTACAAACAGTGTACTCAGTTTTAAAAAATGAAATTCTAATTAGCGCTGGCTTCCTGTCAAAATCAGTAATTAAGAAAGTTGTCAAAGTCAATCCTATTATTCATCTTGATAATGAAATTATTTAAACATCAAACATAAACATTCTATTAAAATGAAGAGTATAATTGTTGTTAACATTGCTCACTGGGCTTAATAAATATATCATATCAGCTGCATTATCCACCTAAATACCTGTACACAGATGCTTGTGATTAAGAATTTGTAAACTTATCAGAGGCTGAGATTATTTTAAAAATAATATTTAAATATGCTGATTTGGTACAAGTGACAATTGTGGGTAAATAAGTCTCCATTTTTTTTTTGAAAGCAAACTACTATGTTTTTATGAGCTCCACTTATTTAAAATGCTGGATTTATGCCTTTTGGCATATGTCCATGAAACTATTATCCATGGCCAAATATATCCATTGCCCATGGAAGTTTTATCTTGCCTATTTAATTCCTCCTTTCAGCCTTTACCCATCCCTTTTTCCAACCACTATCAGCTTTTCTTCACTATATATTGGTTTGGATTTTCCAGACTTTTACATGAATGCAAGTAGAGATTATGATTGTGTCTCAATTATTTCACTCCCCTTAATTATTATGAAACATTGAGATTTGTCTGTGGCATCTTATAAATCCATAGTTAATTATTTTTATTATTGAGTAGTATTCCATTGTATTGCTATATTCATTCATACTTTGTTGGACATTTGGGTTGTTTCTAGGTATTGTTTTATCCTACTACAAATAAAGATGATATGAACATACATGTTCATGTACAAATCTTTTGGACATATGTTTTTGTTTATCTTGGATAAATACCTAGAGGTGAAATATCTGGATCATATGGTAGGTCTATATTTACCTATAGTAAAGAAACTCATATTTCCATTTCTCTTCCTGTCCACCTTTATGTTATTGTTACAGGATTCCTTTGGTGCTGCTTCACCAGCTGGAAATCTCTGGGGCTGGGTTTGCTCTGCCTGCTCAGCCCAGCAGGCTGAACTGAGCTTGCACTTGCTCAGATCTTGCACCTGCAGTGGCTTGGTACTCAGCCCGCAGCTGGACCGGGCATGCTACAAGCAGCTTCTGCATTGGGCACTGGTGTCTAGCCAAGAGGAGCCTGGTGGTGCCTAAAAACTTGGAGATGCCAGCAATTGCAAAGCCCCAAGGAGTGTTGCAGCTTTTGCTTGGGGAGTCCTGAGGTCTGAGCCCCCAAGAGATGTCACTGTTCTTCACTTCCATAGCTCAGTGAGCAGGAACATGCTACAGCTCTCTTTCTCCTGTATTTCAGTGAATGGGAGCATGTTACAGCTCTCTATCTCCCATAGGCTGGTGGACAGGAGCATGTTACAGCTCTCTTTTATTCCCACCGCCCATAGCTCGGCAGGTTTCAGGTTTGTGTCCTACAACCAAGAGGAATAAGGTGCGTGGACACCAGAGAGTGAGTAAGGCAGAGAAGAATTTTATTGAGCAACAGAAGGAACGCTCTCAGTTTTGAGAGGGGACACAAAAGTGGGTAGCAGTCTGTGTGGTTGAGTCCAGGGTTTTTATGAGCTTACAATGGGGAAATGAATGCTGATTGGTCCATGGGCAGTCTTTGGAAAAAGCACAATTCATTTGGATAAAAGGCATCATCCAGAAGGAACAAATTGAGAAAGAGAGGATAAGGCAGGGATGGAAGTTCTCACTCCAGTCATGGACTCTATCCAGAACTGGCAGTTAGGATTTTAGGCTTCAGGCTGTCTTTGGCTTGAAGGTCAGGTTTCACCAGGGACCTGTCCCTGTCTGCCTAGGAATTTGTCTGTCTCCTGTCACTATTGATATTACTGAAATACCTTTACTTTTTAATTTGTTATAAATCCCAGAATATATTTTCTTCAGCCTGCAGTTATTTACTTTTTAAAAAGATTTAAATTATATGATTAACTCATATGCATATGTGCGTTTGTGTATATATATGTGTGTGTGTGTGTGTGTGTGTGTGTGTGTGTATCCTATTATGTCATTCTGGTTCACTCTACTTCATTATATATATATATCAACACTTCCACCTTTCATTATTTTTCTTCAGCCTGAAAGATGTTAGCATTTCTTAATGTGGATCTCCTGGTGATAAATTATTTCAGTTCTTTTATTTCTGAAAAAAAAATTTCTGTTGTTTCAATTTTAAATGATGCTTGTGGTAGGCATAGAATTTTATGGTGATGGCTCTTGTTTTGTCTTTTTGCTTTCAGTTTTTTAAGGGTGCTTCTCCAGTGCTTCTCCTCTGCATCTTTGCTTACCTTGTTTCTGACAAGCGATATCTCCCTCTGCCTTTTGTCCCTTTCTGTATAACATGTCCTTTGCCTTTGGATTGTGTTCTCCTTGTGTATGTGTTGAATTGTGTCTTAAAAATTCATATGTTGATATTTTAGGTCCCAGTACCTAAAAAGGTGACTGTATTTGGAGGGAGTATCTTTAAAGAACTAATTAAGGTTAAATGAGGTGATCACGATGGGTTCTAATCCAGTATGACTGATATCCTTATAAGAAGAAATTTGGGAGCAGAAATACACAGACAGGGCCATGTGAAGACAGAGAGAAGACAGCCATCTATAGGCCAAGGAAAAGGGCCTCAGAATGAAATCACTTCTGCTGACACCTTGAACTCAGACTTTTATTTTTCAGAACTATGAAAAAATTAGTTTCTATTGTTTAAGTCACCCAGACTGTGGTACTTCATTAATGCAACCCTGGAAAACTAATAGAGCCAGTTTTTCACATTTTAAAATTTTCTCCTTGATTTTGAGGAAGTTATTTTTATGAGACTAGGTATATTTTTCTTCATGTTTTTTACTTAGCCTTCATTGGATTTCCTATAACTGTGGGTGTGGGTTTATTCATCCTTATGTTCCGAGACTCTCCTCCCTCATTCAAAAATACTGAGAGGTCTTTTGGAACTAGAAAAAGGGATCCAGTTACAACAAATGGCCTGGTCCAGGAAGCCTCTTCACCCTATGTGCTCGAGAAACTCCTCACTCTCCCAGAAATACATAACAAGTTAGTGGAATAGGCAAAAGACAAAAGAGACCCAACAGTAACTAACAGCGCGATCCAGACAACCTCTTTTTTTTTTTTTTTTTTCCCAAGGGCACAAGAGCCTCTTCACATGCCCAGGGACATGGTGAAGTCAGAGGGCACTGATAATGGGACCTCTCCTACCTAGAGTCACCAAGCAGCCTGATCAGGGGAAATGCTTTCTACCTTCCCAGGCAGTATCAGCAGTACCAGCAAGAGCATTGTCAGCACCAGATAAACCAAGCAGACCAAACTAACATTGCAAATAGTAAAAATAAACCTGCCATTGGAAATACATCAGAGCAAAGCAGGCCAATACCTACATACTAACCTAAAAGGTGTGACTTCTCCCCAAAATAAAATGTTTAAATAGGATCCAGAGTCTCTAAACATAATCAAAAACATGTCTAGGACACAATAAGCAATCACTTATGATATCTAGTAATCAAAAGCATTACAGTTTAAATGAGAAAAGGAAATCAACTAACACAAGAAGACAAATCAGATATTGGAATTATCTGACCACAACTTTAAAGCAGTCATCATAAAAAATGCTTCAAAATTCAATTGCATGTTTTCTTGAAATAAATGAAAAAATTAGAAAACTTTAACAGAAAAATAGAAGTGATAAAAATAAACTAATGAACAAGTCTTTCTTCTCCTTGGTTAAGTTTATTCCTAAGTATATTATTCTTTTTGATGCTATTGTAAATGGAATTTTTAGTATCTCATTTTCTGATACTTCATTGTTAGCATATAAAAATACAACTGACTTTGTATGTTTATTTTGCATCCTGAAAATTTACTAAATTTGTTTATTCTAAGTTTTTTGTGGAGTTTTAAGGATTTTTACTATATGTTTATGTCATCTGCAAACAGATAATTTTGTTTCTTTCTTTCCAATTTGGATGCCTCTTATTTCTTTTTCCTGCCAAATTGCTCTCGCTAGGACTTCCAGTACCTGACTGAATAGAAGTAGAGAAAGTGGGCATTCTGGTTTTCTTTTTGATGTTAGAAGAAGCTTTTTGTTTTTCACTGTTGAGTCTCATATTGGCCTTGGGCTTGTCATAGGTAGCAATTACATTCTACAGTTAAGGAAAGCTAAACTAATTTGTCCCTGGGAGTCCTAATTTTAACGATTGGCTAAAGAATGCTCTTTATTCAGGAATGATATGATACAAAAGTTAACTTAGAACATCAAGGAAGGAAAAAAGATGATAGAAAGTTTGGAAATATGAATACTTATAACACACTATATTTTCCTCTTTAGTTTTATAATTATATTTGATGATTGAAACAAAGATTTTTAACACTATCTGAGACAGTGATAGTGTCTCAGGAAAAATAAAGGTACCTAAATAGAAATTAAGTCTCCACATTTCACTTGACATGGTAAATGTTACTGATAGAATGTTGTAAGTCACATGTGAATAATATACAAAGCAACTGTGATGGGAAGTATACAAAGAGATACAGTCAAAAATACTGTTAATAAACCAAGACTGACGCCCACCAAATGTTCACTAGCCCACAGAAAGGCAAGAGAAAAATAATTCCTTCCTCACATAGGAAAAGTATCTTCACAAGCCCCTCACCACTGGATCTACAGAAAGCTTACTATGGTGGCAAGTCTCTGAACCTTTGTTGGGTTTATTTCCCACCTTCGTTCAAACAAATGACTTAACAATACATCTAGAATTGTTGCTATTTCTTATTCACCTGGTCCAACCAGCATTACACCAGCCATCAATTTATTGCTGAAATATGGAGAGGCTACAAAACAAGAAATAAAACTACTATATCATTCATTCAGACATTTCTTTTTGGAAAATTTTCTTACATCAATGATGATATTTTTTTCTTTTATCCAAAACACAGATCAAAGATGCTTTAGGAAAGATTAACAGGAGTTCCCTAAGTCAAGTAAACATCTATTATTACCCTCTCTCCTCCAAAATACTATACACTCATATGACAAGTGTGTTTGTTGTTGTTGTGCATTTATAAATCTTCAGTACTGAAGGTTGAGCTAATTATGTTTCATAATGCAAGAGAAACCATAAAATGATGTGTAGCTTATGTTATTAAGATATTTCTGGATGTATTTATTTATTCTGTGTCACTTCCTTTCCCATGCTCCTCATGAGCCCAATGGCAATAGTTCTAATATGTTGAATATATTACTTTATGTGTGTTATTTTGAAATGTGTTAAATTTCAAATTTGTGTATATGGTTTTTTATATATATTATATATATATATTTAGATGTATGTGTAAAACATATACCTTATTTTTCTCAAATATATTTCTATGCTTCAATCATATTATATGAGTACATTGAATACATTTCTTCCAATCACCTCATAAGTCATTTTTCATATATTCTACGTATACCTCATATACTCTAAAAGTGGACCGATTGACTGCAACTTCCAATGTCACAAAGAATGCCATATAGAATACCCTTTAATGGGTCCTTTTGTGGACCAGTGTTAGAATTACTTTGAAATACATACTGAGTAATGAAATAAATCATGCATATTCTTAATTTAAATAAATACTGCCAGGTTACTTTCCAGGAGAGCGGCTCCATCAGTGCATGAAGATTCCTACTATTTAATTCATCACATTTTTCATCTTTGCTAGTCTAATAAGCGTAAGTAAAATCTATTATTATTTTACTCTGCTTTGCTCTGATTATAAATGAATTTCACCATCTCTTGATATGATTTTTCACATTCTGGGGTTTCTCTTCTGAAACTTGTCTGTTGTATTCTTTGCCTGTCTATTGCGGTTGCAGTATTTTTCCAGCTACTTTTCAAGAGTCCCTTGTATATTCTCATTCATTCTCAGTTTTACACAATAAGATTATTTTATCAAAGTGTTACTTTCTGATATTTCTGTCCATAATGTGCTTTGTTTTATTTTTAAAAAATTCTTAGTTTTGATATATTCTTTTTTTTTTTTTTTTGGTTGCTAGTTTAGGGATTGTACTTTCGGGATATATAGAAATACTTTCCTACCCTATGACACAGTGATATCACCCTTATTATTCATTCTATTTTCAGATTTGTAAATCACAATTAGGTCTTATTTCATCTGGAGTTCATATTTATATAAGGCATGCTTTCCAAATTTAGTTTCATTTTTCTCCATTTAGTTTTTCCCAAGTCATTAAACCAAAATGAGTTTATATTCTTATTTGTATTGCTGGTCCATGTAAATCTATTGTATTTGATACATTCATATTGGGATTGGCAGCCTTGCCAGGAGAAAGATCCCTAGAGCCTGTTTCTCACAGTTATTACGACTAAAATATCAGAACATAACATGAAGAACATCTACCAGAGGACTATGAAAAGCTGACAACAGGCAGATCATGGAAGAAAGTGAAATATAAAATAATGACCCGTAAAGTTTTGAGTTTCACAACTCTTTTTCTCACTTTTCTCTTACTATTTTGACATAAAGGGGGTGCCAATTCTCAGAACTGCGTCAGGGGCAAACACGGCAAAAACTCTAAAAGAAATCCTCCTCTTTCTAGCTAGAGGACTGAAAAGAGACCACATGAGCCAACGAATGTGGGAGGAATTGCATCCTTTTCATTTTCTTTCTTTTTAAGTTCCCTTTTGTTTCTGCATTCTGAGGCTACTCCATTAGAAGAGCTTCATGGCAGTGCTCAGGTTTCTGATCCACGTTTCTTAGCATTTCTCTTTGTATTTCCCCTTCATGGACGGCCTATTTTAATGTTTTGGTCATATTCCGTAATCCTTCAGTGTCCAAACTATTGATCACTGATTGTGCCCTGACCAACAAATTCTGAGGGCTGTTTCTGGCTAAGCCTATTCTATTTAACAGTATGTATTAGTCCTATGGTCTATCCCAACATATGTCAACCCATATCCTACATCTTTTACCAACAACAGACAATAATATTGGCTGAAAGACAGAGATGACCCAAATAATTTTACTCTTGCCCCTAACTCTTTGTACAGTTCTATGTGTTTTAGTAAGGAAAACAGGAGCAGAGTAAGTATAGACTTAAAAATAAAATTAGAAATTTTGAGGAAAACTCCAAAATAGAAATTTGCTTTATAGAATAATACATCGTGAACTTTAATGGTCAGAGTGCTGATGCAAAACAGAGAAAATATGAAAAAGCTTTCATACAAAATTGATCAAATTTTGTGCCAGACTATGTAGAACTAGTTTCCTTGAGTAGAAGCCATCTTGCACTTTAGTGACTGAATAGCAGTTGCTATTAGTTGCTGTACTGATTTTTCATATCTCTGTTTCATAACTAGACTTAATAACTACATTATTATAAGGCATTCTGAAATTTATCCACCTTCTTCTGAGTTATCTTGTAAAACTATCTAAATGAGTAGTTTTTCACTTTTAACACTGCCATACTTAAGATTCAAGGGCTAAAGGAGATTTCCAATGGGGCGATGAGGACCTATGACAGTAGATGGAAGGAAGCAGTTGTAAGAGGGGAAGTAAGAGGAAGCAGAGGGCAATTGAGGGTGTCGAGTTGTGGATGTCCAGCATGTTTATACCTCTGACAAGCTCTGTAATGACAACATACACTTCTGGATTCCATTCATACCTCATGGCCACAATCAGGAATATCTCCTTCCTAGACTGAGTGGTTTCCAAGGTTAATCATTGCCATTCTCTCTATCAGTCACTTAGCAAAACACTAATCTTTATCTATTACACATAAGTAAAACCTATTTCAAAAATGACCATCTGAAACTTAAACAGAAGGAATGAATAATGAGAGGAATAAAGGTAAAAGAAGGAAGTAATAGAAAATGAAAACAGAAGTGCCTGTGTTAAACCTGGTGTCCATGATTAATTTATATGGAAAATATTCATGAAGCATACAGTATTAGTAAAAATAAATAATAAATAAATAAATAAATAAATAAAGTAGCTAAGAGAAAGAGTGGTAAAATCTTGGGATTCTTGACTCAGATATGCTATTTTTGTCAAGTTACACAAATAACAGGGTGTGCCATTAGACATATACCCTGGAATTAAGGCAGGTTTAGGAGGATAGCCATGGTAAACAGTCACTGATTGTGCAATTAAAAATGTTCAGAAGTTCACAAATTTCCAGTCTCAAATCAGTTCAAAAAAAGAAGGATTATCAATAAATAGGAGAAAATTGATAATAATAATATAAGGAGCTCATTCTTAGAGATCCAAAAATAGAGATAATTTGAACTTGATTAATCTGAGTTTGGGAGAGGACTACTAGTTATGATCACAGAAGATGCAGTGGCATTCAAAGCAGACACAGACTACCATACACAGAGGAGGAAATTGCTCCTTAGAGGACAATAGAGAAGCCCCACTGCTTAACAATGGGGCATCCTGTGAAATTACAATCCATCCAGAAAGATGATCACATACCAGCATTTTCCACTGTAAATTTCCAAAAATATTAGTTGCGTAGGATATTAATAGATGATGTATAAAATGTCCTAATTATTGCTTATGTGAAGGAAAAATACCTCAAATCTACAGCTATCCTGTAATTTTGATTTTTGCCTCCCGAGCTTAGTCTAACCACCATTCTGTGCTCAGGTTCCACCTCTCTATGTTGCAGTTTGTCCATAAGCAGAAGACAGAGTAATCATGGCCATCACTTTGTGAGTTTCTCTATTCTGAGACATTGGAGTTCTATTCTGCTTGAGTAAAAATTTAATATATTTTAACATATTTTGTCCAGTTTTCAGTGCCAAAAACTCCATTATGGCTGAAGATAAATTTTAATTCAATTACTCTTTTATTTTCTCACTTAATCCTAGACTATACTAGTCTTGTATACTCTGTCCAGAGAAACATTCTTAACATGTCTACAAAATGGTCATAATGAAACATTCTTATGAATGGCATTCATTATATACTGTTTATGTAGGCAACAAAACTCTTGCGTTTTAGTGAAAATCTATCAAAATAACAAATAAGATTTAGTATATCAAGGGTTATGTTTTAGGTGCTTAGTAATATTATTCATCCAAATATTTAACTTTTTATTTTTATTCATTATTTTGTTCTAATTTATTAGAGGTCACATTCTCAGATGCATTAATTTGACATGTAAGCATTTTTTCCAAGTTTCTATTGGTTTTAAAATATCAATAAATAAACCTCTACTATGTCTGAAACATTCACATGTATATAAAATATATTCTATTTAGCCTGTAGCCCCAGCTACTCAGAGAGGCTGAGGCAGGAGAATGGCGTGAACCCGGGAGGCGGAGCTTGCAGTGAGCCGAGATTGCGCCACTGCACTCCAGCCTGGGCGACAGAGCGAGACTCCGTCTCAAAAAAAAAAAAAAAAAAAAAAAATCTTCTATTTAAACTGCTCTAGGTTATATTTTTAAATTTATGGGCTTTTCAGAGTTTTTTCTCTAGTTTTGCAATTCTGCTATTTTACTTGAAATGGATATTCACCCTTATTTGAAACTGTCTGCTGACTCTAATGACATTCCTGAGAATTATGAAAAATTCCTTCAGAAACTAACACTTGTTTCATTGAAAAATTGTATTATATTTTATATTGGGGCCTACTTATTCTTGTAGGAGCTGTGGAAATATTACATTTACACAGAAAATACACTCAGTTTACCTTGTGCAACATTGTATTAGAGTCATATCTAATTAGATTTACCATTTGCCCATGTTGATATTGCCTTAGGCACTGCAGATTATGAAGTTATTTTCAAAATGATCAGTTATTTAGTTATTTTCAAAATGATCATTGTTTATCATACACTTATGTCAATCCATATCAGAAGCAAAATAATACATAAGAATCTTGATATTTATGAATGAGACTATGCAGGTGCATGGCATTAGAATATTTTTAAAGGTGTTCTATTGATAGAGAAAGATGTGTGAAATCTGAAAATAATTTAAACAATTGTAGGTAATGCTTATTTAAAGAGTATCTTATAATAAAATTGCACTAAGAAATACAAGTATTCTCTTGATAAAAATTCCAATTTATTGACTAAAGACAGTTCTAATTAAAAACATCGAAGTTAATCATCCTTTTCCAAAACATGAACCTTCTGTCTTCAAAGATGAGTAACAGTTACAGCCGTTGTTTTGATTGCTCAGTGTTCAAGGACCGAATTCCTAAGTAATTTTTATCCACGCATTTCAAATAATAATCCACAGCCCTACTATGACAGAAATGCAAGCCTATGAGATAAATGAGGATGGTCCAATTTGTAAAGGTGTCAGCACCGTAAAAGTGTTACCATCTGTGCTTCAGTGGCTTCAGGTATATGGAGTTGTAATAAATAGGGTGAATCATTTCATTATTCTCCTCTTCTCCATCCAGGTATTTAGATTTGTTTCTAAAATCTTATTTCATCATAAGAATCACTAGGAGTGTTTGGAAAAAAATATAAATTGGTAAGATAACCCACACTTAATAAAAGAGACTGTACAGGGGAAAAGCTATGGGATTAGCATATTAAACAAATTCTGTGTGTTTTCTGCTCTCCTGGAAATTTGAAGAGAATAATTTTGACCAGTGGTCCTAAAAATGCAGTCCTTAGGCCCAGCCAGAGGAATAAAGGAAGACAAATAAATAAAAGCTACCAAATTATGAAAGAGAAAGTCAAATTATCTTTCTTCCCTGATGACATAATCTTATATCTAGAAAACCCCAAAGACTTCTCCAAAAGACTCCTAGACTTTATAAATGACTTCAGTAAAGTTTCAGGATACAAAAACAATGCACAAAAATCAGTAGCATTTATATATACCAATAATGTTCAAGCTGAAAACTAAATCAATAACCCAATCACATTTACAATAGACACAACAAAATAATGGTAGCATTACTATACACCAATAAAGTTCAAACTGAAAACTAAATCAATAAATTAATCACATTTACAATAGACACACACGAAAATAAAATACCCAGGAAAACAGTTAACCAAGGAGGCAAAAGATCTCTATGACAAGAACTACAAATCACTAATACAATAAATCATAGATGACACAAACAAATGGAAAAATGCCAGGCATGAGGCTCACGCCTGTAATCCCAACACGTTGGAAGGTTGAGGCAGGAGGATTGCTTGATCCCAAGAGTCTGAGACAAGCCTGAGCAACGTACTGAGATCCTCTACATGGTGAAACATCTCTATTAAAAATTTTAAAAATTATCCAGGTGTGGTGGTACATACCTGTGATTCTAGCTACTCAGGATGCTGAGGTGATTGGAGCATTTGAGCCTGAGAGGTTGAGGCTGCAGTGAGACATGATCATGCCACTGCACTCCAGCCTGGGCAACAGTGTATGACCTTGCAAAAAAAAAAAAAAAAAAAAAAACGGAAGGGAAGGGGAGGGGAGGGGAGGGGAGGAGAGGGAAGGGAAGGGAAGCAGGAAAACATCCCATGTTAATGGATTGGAAGTATAAACATCATTAAAGTGACCATGCTGCCAAAAGCAATATGCAGAGATTCAATGCAACTCCTATCAAATTACCAATGTCGTTTTCCACAGAATTAGAAAAATAATTCTAAAATTAATACGGAATCAAAAATGAGCCGTAAAAGACAAAGCAAACCTAAGCAAAGAGAGAGCAAAGTTAGAGGTCTCATGTTACCTAACTTCAAATTATACCACAAGGCTATGGTAATCAAAATAACATGGTACTTGTACAAAAATAGATGCACTGATCAGAAATGAAGCCACATGCCTACAACCAACAGATCTTTGATAAAGTTGGCAAAAATGCACAATGGGAAAAGGACACCCCCTTCAATAAACAGTGCTGGACAAACTGGCTAACGATATGTCGAAGAAAGAAACTGGATCCCTATAACTCAGCATATACAAAAATTAACTCAAAATTGATTAAAGATTTAAATGTAAGCCCTGAAACTATAAACATTCTAGAAGAGAACCTAGTACAAACTCTTCCGGACATTGGCCTAGGCAAATAACTTGTGACTAAGGCTTCAAAAGCAAATGCAACTGAAACAAACAAACAAAAATAAACAAATAAGAGTTACTTTAACTAAAAAACTTCTGCACAGCAAAAGAAATAACCAGCAGAGTAAATGACAACCTACAGAATGGGAGAAGATATTTGCAAACTATGCATATGACCAAGGACCAATATTAGAATCTACAAGAACTTAACGACAACAACACACACCCAAGAAAATTACTACATTCAAAACTGGACAAAGAACATGAACAGACAGTTCTCTAAAAGAGACATGCAAGTGGCCCACAAACATATGAAAAAATAATCAACAATACTAATTACCAGAGAAATGCAATGCCAGTTAAAAACACAGTGAGATATGATCTCACTCTAGTCAGAATGACTATTATTAAAAAGTCAAAAACAACAGATGTGAAGAAAAGGTAATGTTCACATACTTTTCTTGAGACCATAAATTAGTACAACATCTATGGAAAACAGTATGGAGATTTCACAAAGAACTAGAAATAGAACTATTATTTGACCCAGGAATCCCACTTCTGAGCATCTACTCAAAGGAAAAGAAATTGTCATACCAAAAACACATCCGCACTTGTATATTTGTTGCAGCACTATTCACAACAGCAAAGTCATGGAATCAATCTATGTGTCTAGAAGTGAATGATTAGATTTAAAATGTGGTATATATACACCCTGGAATACTACATAGTCGTATAAAAATAATATCTTTTGCAGCAAAATTGATGGAGTTGCAGGTTATTATCCTAAGTGAAATAACTCAGAAACAGAAAATCAAAAACTTAATGTTCTCACTTATAAGTGAAAGCTAAACAATGAGTATATATGGACATACAGAAGGAAATAATAGACACTGGGGTTGCCAAAAAGGGGGGAAGGTGGTAGGAGGGTCAGGGTTAAGAAATTACTTATTGGGTAGAATGTTTTCTATTTGAGTGATAGATACAATAGAAACCCAAACCCCGCCACTAGGCAATATATCCATATAACAAACCTGCACATGTATCTCCTGTATCTATAAAAATAAAAAATAAGAAAACAATGAAAAAATAAAAGTGCTGTGCTCTGGCCAGCAGTATTACTATCACCTGAAAAACACTTAATACTGCCAAATTCTCGGGTGATGTCCTGAATCTACTCAATCAGACACTTTGGGGTAGGGTCCGGTGTTAATTAGCCCTCCAAGTGATTCTGATGGACACCTAAATTTGAAAAGCACTGATATGACCAGACTAAACAAGTATGAACCACAGTGATGTACTCACTGGCTTTTATGTAATGGCATCAACTGTTTCTCTAGGAATTCACCTTGAATTAGTTGATAGGCATTCATTGCTCTCCAAGTGGTTTTCTAGTTCTTAAATTGCATAAGGTTCTGTGATTCACGTTACATAGTCAACCTCATGCAACTAAATTGATTTTTCTGTTTTATTTTATTCTTCTCTTAATAGAGATAATGATACTCTTCACTTTATGGAGTCAAGATATTTCACAAAATGAATTAACCTCAAAGATCTATGATATTTATTTCCAATATCCTGGAAGATTAAATAATATTGTTATAATTACTCATAAAAATGCTTTCAACATGAATTCATTCATTTATGGTTTTGATATTTTCAGTAATTAGGACTAGTTTTAAATTAATTTAGTGAAACTGTGTGTGTGTGTGTGTGTGTGTGTGTGTGTGTGGGTACACGTAAGTCCAGGTTTCAACAAAGCCATTAAATTGTTAATATTTTTATAATGAAGAATTTATATATATTCATAGTGTTTAAACAATGGTCGTTCAATTTCTCCAACATATTTTGACTGAATATTCTATAACTCACATTAGGGTTATATGACAAATAGGATCGCATATGTTAAAACCCTTTTATCTTTACATTTAGGGAGAGTTATACCAGGGCTTTAAGATACGGTTTAAAGTTCTCTGGTGGGATTTATTTTGTCCATTTGGTCTGATATAACAAAATACTATAATGTTGGCAGCTTATAAAGCTTATAAACAACAGAACTTTATTTCTCACAGTTCTGGAAGTGGGCTGGTAAGTCCAAGATTAAGGTGCTATCAGACTCAGTGTCTGGTGAGACTAAACTTCCTCTTAGACAGTCATCTTCTTACTCTAACCTCACATGGCGAAAGGGATGAGAGAGGTCTCTGGGGCCACTTTTATAAGGGTACTAATCCCATTCATGAGGGCTCTGCCCTCATAACCTAATCACTTCCCAAAGGTCCCACCTCCTAATATTCTCAGCCTGGGGCTTAATATATGAAGCACCTAAACACCCAGACCATATAAGGGTTAATGGCATGGTCACTATCAGAATTACATGTGAAAGTGAGAGTTTGTGCTTTTAGATTAATATTTTTCCTGATTTCCCTTCCCTAAAGTACCAGACATTTATTTAGCACGAGGAATCTATCAGCACAGGCAGAATAACTTGTTCCCTAATTGCAGGAATAGGCAATGCCTAAGTAGAGAAGATCTAAGGGTTGTTAAAACCATGGCTGCTTTTATGTCACTGCAGAAAGATGCTAATACTTTCATTATAGAGTACTAGCCACAGTCAAACTTTGTATCGTTTCCAATGTCCAGAGGTAGCCACGTAATTAAATACTTCTTGGTGCTTTTTACTGATATGACAGTGGCGGCTAACAAACCAGACATTAGGAAAAGGGATTTATGGATTCTTCCATACACAGCTTCAAGTAACAGCAACCCTAACGTTTTTGCTCATTAATTAGTTTAGGTTAGGTCCAGTCTAGTAACTTAAAATAAACTAGATGATCATTAAGAATCCACATAACTTGATCTTTTAAATAATATTACTTTGTTCCCAGCCTCTGTGTCATTTTTTTCTTGTCACGCAATAGAAAATATGCATTAACATGAAAAATATCCAAATTGTATCATAAAAGAGATTTAGATATTTAAGTTTCTTCATCTAACAAGTATGGCATTTGCTGATTTGATATTTGCCATATAAAAAAAGAAAAAGCTACAGTTTTGTTCTCTCAGAACAAATGCAAAATTGCTTTCTAGATAATGTACGTAAAATGTTATATAATTACTTTCCTATATATGCTGCAGGCTTACCATGTCCCATAATTGTATAATAGAAAATCGACTTGGCAAAAGGCATACATGTGATGGTTTCTGCATTAAGATTGAGGATATGAAGTGGTCCAAATAAGGTGGATTAATTACTCTCTTGTAAATCTGCTGCAGCTTGGTAGACACTTGTGCACTGTATGAGTCCATTTTCATGCTCCTGATAAAGACATACCCCAGACAGAGAGAAAAAGAGGTTTAATTGGACTTACAGTTCCACATGGCTGGAGAGGCCTCAGAAACATGGTGGGAGGCAAAAAGCACTTCTTACATAGCAGCAGCAAGAGAAAATGAGGAAGAAGCAAAAGTGGAAACCCTGATAAACCCATCAGATCTGGTGAGACTTATTCACTATAGCACGGGAATAGCACAGGAAAGAAGTGCCCACATGATTCAATTTCCTCCCGCTGGGTCCATCCCACAACAAGTGAGAATTCTGGGAGATACAATTCAAGTTGAGATTTGGGTGGGGACACAGCCAATCCATATCATGCACTGTGTGCATAATTAGATGTTTGACCAAATTTTTTTAAAAATCACTATACAGAGAAAGACTAGTAGTAATTAATCTACCCATTATGAGCCCAGGTTTTAGGGTCAAGTTTCAATGTTTAAATCCTTGATCCACCATTTAGCATTTGGGAAATTGGGCAAGTTATATAACCTCTCTAACATCTACATTATTAAAGTACAATTAATTTACATAATATTTTATAGTCATTATTATTTCATAATGACCTTCCACATTTTCAGTAAAATTGTATAAATAAAATTAAACTCTATAGTTACATAAAATAAATATTTTTAATATTATCTATTAGTTAAAAGTACTTAGATAAATATCCATTCGGTATCCATCTATTTTTACGTAATTCTATTCATCCTTCTTTTCATCTCACACAGTTAAGTTTCTTTCTATTCTCAGTTACTTTTTTGGGTGAAGACTCTAAATGTTTTTAAACAGTCTCTCACTCTTGATTAGTCTCTATTCTAAAAGATAAAGTTTCGAGTCTTTCCCTGTCTGGCTTTTGGTTGAATAATTCGACTCTTATTATAAATGCAATGTTTCATATTCTGACTGATGTTTTTATCATGCAGACATAGCTTATGATTTGGTTCTATATAGTAGATTTTTGTTCTTTTTGATTTCTTTTCTTTTTGATAAAATAATTTTTAAAGACTAATTCTTATATTTCATATCTGAAATTTGTAAAATGTGTCTTAAAAATGGCTGTACAGTTTTTCCTCCCATTCGAAAGAGTTAGACTCTGTTAAGATGTATAGTGTCTGCCAACTCAAATCAGACAACACATTCTACATCTATTATCATGCGATGTTGGACTCTTGAGAGACCTGACTGTCCTATTCTGATTAATAGCATTATTCGTTTCTTTAGCCTTTGAACATAAAGCATAAGAAGGTCATTCATTTATATGAATAGCAGATGGAAGGAAGTAACATTTATGAAATACCTATTCAAACCAGGCAATATTCAGCACAGGAATATAAGATTGTATGAAATGTCAGTCTTCCTTAAAAGACACAGTAAGCTATAGAGTAATATATAAATAACTATAATCTAATAAGAAACAGCAGTACGTTGGTTAAGTGCAAGAGATTTCAAGCAGAAAAATCTAAGCACAAGTCCCAATTGTACAATTTATTAATTATGAGACTTGTGGAAGTTCTATAACTTCTGAAATTCTGACTTTTCTCATCTAATATATGAAAATAAGTAAGAAATGTCCCATTTTTCATAATTTTGGCTATTAATTTAACAGGCCACAAATGGGAAAATGTCATGGATGTTCTGTAAACATATTCATGAAATACAAGTGTAGAAATAAAATAAATAGAAATAAAGCTTGAGGAAAAATTGAAATAGTATGTTTCACATATTTTCCTCAAACGTCGGCAAGGTCTAAAAAATGCCAATAAATAAAGAAAAGTTTGATAACTACTGTAGACATCAAAGGTATTAATATTCACTAAATTTATATAGTAAATGTACATAGAGGTCTACAATAATTGTAAATTCCAAAATATCTTAATTGTGTTGTCTCTCTAGAGGGAGGAGGAATATTATTATGCATTATTTTTCAAAGGCGAATTGTAAATCAATGGATGTTTTTTCTATTATTCCGATTTCTTTGTTCATTATATGAAATATTTTATATTTAATAACATTAAGTCATAATTTTAAAAATATTATTGTTATTGAAGGACTACTAACATCACAATGACAACCAAAGCTATTAGCCAAGCACATACATATAGCATAGAGCGATACATCCTGATAAGTTGAATGAGTTATGTACTAAAGTGTCTTAATCACTTTAATATTTATTAAAGTGTGCATTTGTGGGTATGTCAGAATATATAACATATATTCTGAGCAACGTCTAGGTGTGGAGGCAAATATCTTTCCACGGGGTAAATAAGACCAGAGTAACTCTCCTAAACTAGTACTGACTGCTTCACATTCTTTTCTTGCTGTCTTGGCATGTTCTGAATGAATGATTCTACACACCTTTTGCTAAGCTAAATAAACATTAATTAACACATGCATGGATTTGATCATCGAAATACAATCTATGAAAACTCCTACTATGCTTGAGTATGTATGTGTATTAGTCTATTCTCACATTACTATAAGGAAATACTGAGACTGGGTAATTTATAAAGGAAACCATTTTAATTAACTCCAGTTCCACATGGCTGGGAAGGCCTCAGGAAACTTACAATCATGGAGGAAGGCAAAGGGGAAGAAAGGTACCTTCTTCACAGGGTGACGGGAAGGAGAAGTAAAAGCAGGGAAATGCCAACCTTTATAGAATCATCAGATTTTGTGAGACTCACTCACTATCAGGAGAATAGCATAGGGGAAATGCCCCCATGATCCAATTACCTCCACCTGGTTCTGCCCTTGACACACGGGGATATGGGGATTACAATCCAAGATGAGATTTTGGGTGCAGAGACAGCCAAACCATGTCATTATAGTTCTCAATTAAAAAAAAAAAGTTTTGGAAACTGTCTAAAAATATAACAAAAATGATGAGATTTTCCATGCAATGGAATCAAACATCTTTAGTAATTGCTATGTTATGTAAAACTTAAAAAAAAAACCTAGAGAAATAAAATGCTCATGTTCAGAGTGATAATTGATAATAGCATATTGATAACCAATATAGGTTTAACACACTAAAAATACTAATAAACAGGACAAAAATTAACTTTACCAAAATGCTAATTGTAGCTATTTCTAGTTAGTGAGATTGTATCCTTATTATTATTTTGTACAATTTCCAAAGTAAGTTAATAAAAATAGTTAAGCATTATAATCTGAAAATTCATAAAATAAAACAGCTATTATATGTCTTTTAAAAAAATGTGATTTCTTGGGTCTGAAAAATGCAGATTGACTTATAGAGAAATTACACTTAAATTTAAAAGCGAGATGCCAACAGATTATTGACTGGAAAAAAGCCAGAAACACATTGAGTGACTAGATTTTTTAAAATATTTCTCTTGAGAAACCAGAGAAATAGAAATTTGGAAATATATATAAGCTCCAAGGAGTATAGCTATCTCATTTTATGGAAAAGTAAAATAAATAGAGTAAATGAAGCAAACAAACGTTACCAGCATTTATATAACTCACATAACTTACTGGGCTTTCTGGAAGTTACATATGAGGAATAAAACCTCAAATATTAACCATTGTTCTTCAAGAGGAACCAATGAAATGTTATCTATATTTACTAATTTGATCTGATGTAAAGGCTTTATGTCTGTAATTATAATATGCCATCTTAAATAAAAAAAGATTGAAAATTTTCAGGAAAAAATATGTACAAAATTCAATAAATTTATCAAATATTAAAAGGATACAGTATTGATATAATAGAAAACATAATAATAATATTTAATTAATACAGAATTTTAATAAAACTTACAATGCTAATAAAGCACATTACATGTACTAACATATTAAATCATTAGACCAATCATCCAATGTAAGTTTATTATTATCCTGATTTTGCAGATGAGGAAACTGAAGCATGAGGAAACTAACAAACTTTCTCAGTAGGCTTTTCAGAGACAATTTTGAACCAGAGCAACAAGAAAAGGAAACTGATTGCTTTCATGGAGAATCGCACCTGAACCAGAAAGCTCTGATGAACAAACAGGTGTCTGCTTTCCAGGGGAAGATCTTTATCCTTTACTACCTTTAGCATGAGAGCAACTTTTAAGAGTGAAAGAACACACTAACTTCTCACTACATTTTGGTGGTAAATGTTTATTACAGTAATTGTCTCAGAAAGCCAACTGCTCAGTATATGAAAACACAGGCCCTGTGACAAGTTATAGTGCCACTTTGAGGATTGAGAAGGATATCATCTTTCCTATAGGAATCTGAATTTATCATAACCCTCCCACTGAAGGAATGGAGAACTGTTAATTACAGCTAATTCACTGTATTGCAGTGCAAGATGAATGTAACGGTTATTATTATAATTATTTTTTACAATACTGTCTCAAATCACAAAACATTATGTCCTAAAAATTATCAAATCATTGTTACCCTTTGCTTCTGCAGTATTTAATTTTAGCTTACAAATATTTGTTCAACTTCTACTTTATTGTTTGTGCTGCATTAAATGGTGCATTATATAGACTGATGTCACAGAGTGTGGTGTAAAGTTTAACCTGAGGCATAAAATGGTCTTGTTCAAACACCACCTCATTCTGCGTGAAAATTATTTGTCCCACAGAAACAAATATGTTCAGCCATACTAGAATACATTTTCTCTATGGATCAGACAATCCATTTGTATCTACTGTCTGAATTACTTTATGTTATAAACACTATTATTTTGCTTTTAATTTATAAAATTAACCTACAAGTAACACAAAAGAATAGGCACTACAAAAGACTTAAAAAAAACTTAAACATTGTGAAAATCAATATAGCTGAAAGAATTGGGAGAATGGAGGGAAAAAAGTTGGAAAAACCAAAGAAGTACTGTTTTCCTCATCTAGAATGACCAAAATACTCTACAAATTGATTCATCAATAAATGCAGATTTGACTATAGTAAAATCTTGCTGGCAACCAGTTAAAGGATTTGTATGAGTTGCTTGGTAATGGGTAAAAGTTGAGATGCTGTGAGAAAAATGTTATCTTTCATAAGGAGATTAGGAGACTCTAAAAACTACAAATAAAAAAGAGGGATAAGCTTCAAATTTCTTATCATGGTGGTATCAGGAGTACCAAAATCAAAAATGGGTAAAAAAATTTCACTCTTGAGTTGAATTACAGACGGGATGAGGCCCTAGAGTTTTTCACTTAATTATAATGTTGTAACCCTTTTATACAGGTTGGTTCTTTAACATGCATGTTAAAAATCTAGTCATTTTATAATATAATGTTGTGCCAAGAAAATAAATATGCACTTTTTTAAGTAAAAGCCCCTGTAATAATTGTGCTAGAAAACAGAATCTTGTCCAGATTTGTTTCAGTTGTTTGCTGTGTTGATTCCATTCTTGAGAAAGTTTCTGTTATCACTAAATAAACATATTTAGGAAAGAAGGGAATATTTATGTATATTTATTTTTGAATTCAAAAGTCAACATTGTACATTCCATTAAATATAATGTAAATCTGTCAGTTGGATTTAATTTTGAACAAAGATTATGCATCCATAAAATGCAGGATGCTGGAAAAAATCATATTTTATTTGAAAATTTGTGATATCAGCATAAAAATATAGAGGTTGCTATAACTGCAAACAAAATATGCTTTCGTTGTGGAAAAGTAAGTTAAGTGCATCTTGGTTTAGAAAAGAAAACAATCATGTGAAATTAAGCTGATGTGCTTTTGAATAAGAGATCCTTCCTTTCATATTAGCAATAGATGCTTATATTCTGGAAACCAGATTATCTTATTTTGATTTTCTTTCATTTATTTGCTGTTGTCCTTTGACATCAGTTCACTAAACTACAAAATAACTATCATTTATGAAGCCCCCACAGCCAAGATAAAATGTAGCCATTTTGCTTTTCATTAGGAATTTCCATAAAACTGTTCTTCAATACCACGAGTTAACATGCTTTCTCAATGTGCTACCATCCAATTGGGACGAGAATTTGTTATTTGTAATATATTTTAATTTTTTTTTTTTTTTTTTTTTTTTTTTTTTTTGAGACGGAGTCTCGCTCTGTCACCCAGGCTGGAGTGCAGTGGCGCGATCTCGGCTCACTGCAAGCTCCGCCTCCCGGGTTCACGTCATTCTCCTGCCTCAGCCTCTTCGAGTAGCTGGGACTACAGGCGCCCGCCACCACGCCCGGCTAATTTTTTTTTTTTGTATTTTTAGTAGAGACGGAGTTTCACCGTGGTCTCGATCTCCTGACCTCGTGATCCGCCCGCCTCGGCCTCCCAAAGTGCTGGGATTACAAGCGTGAGCCACCGCGCCCGGCCTTTAATATTGTTTTTTAACTGCAGTGTCTATTTTCTAAATACACTATTTTTATGAGTTTTCACTAAAATTGTAATGATGACCCTACATAAAATACAGGTTTAAAATGTATGAAAGCCATTGTATAAAGAAAAGGCAGGATTTAATGATTTCGGAAGCTTGCCAATTTATTCACACTCTCTGGCTCCTCCCTTTCTCAAAGCCCTCCCAGATTGACCATTCGAAGAAGAAACTGATACTATGAACCAGCACTTCATCTCTACAAAATGGCATTTTTAAAAAATTCTTAATTATTCATTTGGCAAAGAAACACTATTATCCTTGCATTTTTTAAAACTGCTTCTTCATATTCAAGGTCATATAAGCATAGATAATTTACACATCTCAGTTCCTTGGGAACATTTTAATGAATATTTAGTAATTCTTCAGATTTTATAGTCATTATTAGGAAAGAAACTAGATTGCTACTTAGTTAAAATTAAAAACATGGTATGGATCGAATATAACATAAACAAATAAAACTCTTTACATAAAATTTCTTAACAAAAACTACTACAAAAGTAGGTAACAAACCTGCACATTGTGCACATGTACCCTAAACTTAAAGTACTATAATAAAAAAAAGTAAGTAATGTTCTCATCTTTGATAAATTCAAGGTTGTCTCTTCACACCTGACTTTTGCCCAATTTTTCTAACTTTGTATTTTCAACTGTGACCAGTCCTAGTCTTGACTCTTTTTTTTTTCTTGCTTTACATTGCTCACACAATAAAGAGTAAACAGATAGGGATTTCTGTTCTCTATAACCCTACTCTCTAAAATCCTACACGTGCTAGCAAAGCATAAACACTTTCTCAAAACTACAGTTAGACTCCATTCTTTAATATATATAACTTGATCAACTGTTGCTTTGGAACATTACATAAGTGTGTAAACTGATGCCAATAAAAACTTTGATCCCTAATCCCAGCTGTACATTGGTCCCATCTACCACTTCTTTAATTTAGCTTTTATCATCTCATGATTTCAATGCATTTTATTAACCTCCTGATTAGGTTAATAAGGTGTCTTACTCATTGCTTGGAATTCTTGCTCCCAATTAATGGTGTTGCATCTTTGAATTTGTTTCATTTAGCAAACTAAAAGTACTAGAGCACTTTCTCCTTCAATACCCTGTCCACTCACTTTAAAGATGTATTTCTTTGTATTTTTACAGCCATCATTTTGCCCTTTCTGCAAGAATCCCAGGATGAGTTTTATTTACACTGTCATCCTTCATTGTATCTTTCCTTTTTTCTTGTAGATTCCTACTGTATTAATTATGCCCTTCCTCTCGTGGATTTTCAAACCTATTAATTATTTACTGGCTCCTTTCCCAATGGCTATAAATAATCGCAAGTCTTTCTTAGACTAAAAAGGAAGAAGCAGCAAAGTTGAATACAAAACCGTACAAAATATTTTGATCTTGTTTTCCCTTATCTCCTACCACATCCTCATTCAAATAGTCAATGTTCAGATTTGTCCCTGCTTCCTCTTTTTAAAATATATCTTGCCTCCATCACACGATTGTACTTACCACTCTGTTAACTCACTGACAAAGCTAATGGTTCTTCTAAAAATCCAAACTTTTTCCTTCATTTGACTGTGTTATAAAGATTCTCTACCTTAAAACATTTTGTTCCTTTGATTTCTTTGACAAGACAGAGAACCATTCTCTACCTGTCTTCCAATTCTCTGACTATCCTTTATTTACTTCACTACCTTCATCCATCCCTTAAATATCTGCTGATGTTGTGGATTAATGTTTCTTTCTCTTTACTCTTCAAATGTGAGGTAATCTTTCTTACTGATTTTTAAGGACTTTAGTGCCTTTAAAAAACATTGAAGGGACATTTCCCATTATGAATCTGCTAAATAAGATCTGAATCTAGATTCAGCTATTTCGTATCATAAAGAAAGCATCAATGCTTTAGGGCCAAGGTACTCCTTCAAGCATGAAAAAGCTAATTATGGATTCTGAACTGGCCTTAAGATTATTTTCTCTTGGTATAAACACACCATGTAATCCCACTGGGTTTGGATGGAACCTGTAGACATAAGACATCATGTCCATGGTTAAACATATGGCAAAATGAAGATTAACCTGACTGGACCTGATCTAGTCAAATGAACTCCTTGTAAGCAGAATTTTTTCTCTAGCTGCTACAGGAGAAGTCAGAGACATGCTTCTGTTGCCCTGGAATAATGCAATTTTGTGAACTGCCTATGGAACCATGGGGTGAGGAAATACAGATGGATTCTAGGAGCTGAGAATAGACCCTGGCTGATAGTTGGAAATAGAATGATGACTGCAAGGAACTTAATTGTACCAATCATCTGGATGAGCTTGAAAAATGATCCTAAATCCCAGGTGAGAATGCAGATTGATCACCACTTTGATTGCAGCCTGTGGGACCCTGAGGAGGGGATTCAGTTAAACCATACTCAGACATCTGACCCATATAAAGTGTGAGATAACAAATGTGTGTCGTTTTAAGCTCTTAAATTTATGATAATTTGTTATGCAGCAAATATGTGTGGTTTAAGCTCCTATATTTATTATAATCTGTTACACAGCAATTGTTAAATGACTACACTATTTTACTTTCTCTGCTATTCTATTCTATCAATCCAGTACATCATTTTCTCTAAGGAAGTTTATCCAATAAAATTTTCTGTGATAATGGAAAAGTTTTATACATGAGGTATTCAGTGCAGTAGCCACTAGCCACAAATGGCTATTGAACATTTGAAATATAACTAGTGAGACTGAGAAACTGAATTTTTTTAAAATTTTATTTTATTTTAAGTTCCGGGATACTTGTACAGGACTTGCAGGTTTGTTACATATGTAAACGTGTGCCATGGTGGTTTGCTGCACCTGTCAACCCATCACCTAAGTATTAAGCCCCACATTCATTAGCTATTTATCATGATGCTCTCCCTCCCCCTCCTCCCACCCTCAACAGGCCATAGTGTGTGTTGTTCTCCTCACTGTGTCCATGTTTTGAGAAACTGAATTTTTAAGTTTATTTAATTTTGATAAATATGGCTAAAGGGCTACTGAGCATCTGTGGTGTAATTGCATTTATCCCTTCCTTTTCCCAAGTGGTGAAAATACAAATTTTTCTTCCATCACTATTAATATCAACAAAGGGACTCCATTCTTCGAAATGTGGTGTATGAAGTCACACACAGAGATATTTTAATAAGGAGGGCACAGTGGCATCTTCTACTCCATTTATTATGTAGCAGGTCAGCTGATCTGCCTCCTCTGCCATCAGAGCAGAGTGATTCAACAATGGAAGGGATATGATGATAGAATGGACAGGAGGAGCACCAGTAAAAGCACTTTCTCACATTATGGCCCATGAAGAAATTTGCTTTGGGCCAACTGGAAGATCACTGTAACTGAAGCATATTATTGGAACCTAAACAATAGCAGCACTTGCCAGTAACAATACACCAAGAGCACGAGGCTGTAGGATGCACCACCTGCAAATGCCTCACATGTCAGGAACAGCATAGTTTTGCTCTGTATTAGATGTCACATAGTGCAAACTGTTCTGTGATAGGGAATCTTAACAATTTTTTAAGGAGGCAGATGCTGGGGTGTGGTGGCTTCTTCCTGCAATCCCAGCATTTTGGGAGGCTGAGGCAGGAGAATCACTTGAGCCCAGGAGTTTGAGACCAGCGTGGGTAACATAGCAAGACCCTATCTCAAAAAATAGAAAGAAAGAAAAAACAAAAAGAAGGAAAAAACAGAAAGAAAGAAAGAAAGAAAGAAAGAAAGAAAGAAAGAAAGAAAGAAAGAAAGAAAGAAAGAAAGAAAGAAAGATGGAAGGAAGGAAGGAAGGAAGGAAGGAAGGAAGGAAGGAAGGAAGGAAGCAAGCAAGGAAGGGAGGGAGAGAAAGAGAAAAAGAGAGAAATAGAGAGGGAGAAGAAAGAAAGATTAGCTGATATCAGCGGCACACATCTATAGTCCTAGCTACTTGGGAGGCTGAGGCAGAAGATTGCTTAGGCTGCAGGCTGTAGTGAACTATGATCATGCCATTATTGTGCTCTCCAGCCTGGATGACAGAGCAAGTCTGTGTCTCTTAAAAAAAAAAAAAAAAAAAAGAAGAAGAAGAAAATAAAATAAAAAGGAGGCAGAGAACACAAAGCAGGGCAAAAGTTGTAATCTATCACAGAGAAGCAGGAACTCATGCTAGTCTGGAGAGGGGGATGTTTGGCCATTTTTGTGGTATGGACGGTGTTATATCTGTCTGTGCTCAGTCATGATTATGGAGGGGGCTTGTTTTTAGCTCACTCCATCATTGTCACAGAATGACCTTGTCTGATATTGGTGTTCTGTGAAATGGTTTAGTTTGTCAGGAGAATGCCATGGCCTAGCTGTTGGTGCAAGGTCAGCTCTCAGCTGACAGCTGAGGGGTTGCTTTTCTTTCTCAAAGGAAATAATTGGATAAAAATAAAACCATTTTGGATTTGTACATCACTTATTTCAGATGGGTCAATAAACTGGTAATGTGCTGATTGTACACATTTTTCATTTCTGCCCAGGCCTCTCACCCAAACTTCTGACTCATGCACCCAGCTGTGTCCTTCAGATCTTGAGTTAGACGTCCCAATGCACTTCAAAATCAGCATGTCCAAAAGTATTCTCAGGGCCCATGCCTCCAACCTGTTTCTTTTCCTGAATTATCTATTTCTGCTGTAGGTACCAATTTATGTTCAGCAAGAATCCCTTCTCACATCTTTCATGCACACATAAAAATATCCCTCAACCTGTACAAAAATAATTCACCAAGTTCAATCAATTTCAACTGTTCAAGTCTTTCCAACTTATCCCACCTTTTAAAAACTGTTCTTAAAATAAGTGCAGGAAAATGATATTTCAGTGTGCAAATACTTGCATTTGTAAAATGACAACAGTTTCTTAGCTTTTCAGTGTTGAGAGTTTAACATTTGTTTTTCATCTAGGCTGCGGTAGCTATGAGCAGTGCTGACTTCATGGGTATGCCACGCTGTGCAGCCACACACAGCCACGTGCTTAGGAGGGCCCACAGTTTAACACTCTGTTGTTGTCATATTGAAATATTTAAACATTTTTAACAAAGGGTTTCACATTGTCGTTCTGCACTAGGCTCCACATATTATGTAGCTGGTTCTTGCTAAGAGAATGATTCTCACAGGCCTCCAAGTAGGGAATGTATAACTGAAGAAGGGCTCTAGTCACCATGCTCTAAAACCCATTGCCACATTCTCTTTGAGGCCGTGCTTGCTGGGGGCTGCTCCCAGCAGGTATCAGAGCAGGGCAGAAATATTGAGCGAGGCTTGTTCTTGGGATAGAAGGGACACTTACGACTGCTGACTTTGGGCAAACTCCCTGCTGTCCTTGACAAAGCTTCATTAGACTCCACTGCCATCTAAGTCACTGCCACCCATCCTTCCTTCTCCTTTACTTCCCTCTGGATTAATCTTACATCATGATCTTTCTCATCCTCCTCTGGAACCCTCCCTATTTTCTCTTACACAAGCATTTTGCTTGTGGTAGGAGTGAAAAATCTTTGCAGATATGGCCCTTTCTTGGTGTCTGCTTTGCTAAGGGTCTGGGCTAACATGGTGAATATTAATATAATCTTCATAGGTTTGCTCTTGGCATTATTATGATATAATATATTAACCTATTAACACAGTGCCTAACATATACGGAACATACATAAATGTAGCTATTAATAATAATTGCAGTAATATTAAGAGTCACTGTAACACTTTCATGGCTAAGATCTATATTTCTAGGGAATGCCAACAGACTCTACTGCTTCTGTCTTTCGTCTTACTTTCCTCAAGCCATCCTTCATGATAACTTCCAGAGTGATCTGTCTGAATAGCCGATTGACCCATGTCACTCATTGTTTTAAGATCCTTCAGCGATTTTCATAGTCTCTATGTTGCATGAAGTTGTGTCAGAAGTTTTGAATTTTACCTGACATTTTGCTTGAGGCATAAAAAAACAGGCTCTATCAGTTTATAGTCTACAGTTCCTGATCCTTAGTGTGTCATAAAAGACACCTCTCCCTGACCACATATCAGCCTGCTCTCATTTCCCACCATTCCCAGATCCCACTTGAGCAACCTCATATTGGCTGCTGTTCTCACTACGTTTTTCCAGACTCCATAACTTTCACAAGGTGTGCCCTCTTGTGGAATAAGTTCTACTAGTCCTCTCAAGCCATATCTCTATTAGTAAGCTTTTCTTGGCGGTCATAGATCAATTAAATGGCCCTCCTCTCAGATTAAACTGTATGAATAACATTTCCAGGTTGTATTTAGTAATGTATATTATGTTTTTATTTCTCTATATGTCCAATTCTTTGAAAAAGATGGAAAACCCTTGGGGTTACATATTTATTATATTCATCCATAAGCCTGCATCTTCCTTGCCTGCCAGAGTCCAGCACAGATAGTTGGAGATAAATACCTCCTCTACAAATAAAAGAAAGATTTAATGAATAAATCAAAATTCAATGCTTTCTGGTATAATGAGTAGAAGTTTCAGAATGTCATCTCTTTTGCTTAAATGGCAATCCTATTATTATTATTATTATTATTATTATTATTATTATTATTAAGACGGAGTCTTGCTCTGTCACCCAGGCTGGAGTGCAGTGGCATGATCTCAGCTCACTGCAAGCTCTACCTCCCGGGTTCATACCATTCTCCTGCCTCAGCCTCCCGAGTAGCTGGGACCACAGGTGCCCGCCACCACACCCGGCTAATTTTTTTTTTTTTTTTGTATTTTTAGTAGAGATGGGGTTTCACCATGTTAGCCAGGATGGTCTCCATCTCCTGACCTCGTGATCCCCCCACCTTGGCCTCCCAAAGTGCTGGGATTACAGGCGTGAGCCACCGTGCCAGGCCAAATCGCAATCTTTTTTACATATAGGCTCATGTATTCTGCAAACGAGAAAATGTTATCTCATCCTTTCTGGTTTTTATGCCTTTCGTTTATTTTTCTTGCCTAATTGCTCTTCCTAGGGCTTCTGTAGCACTATGCTGAATAGAAGAGGTGAAGGTAAGCATCCTCATCTTATTCCTTATCTTATAGGAAAAGCTTTCACATTTTCTCCATTGAGGATGATGTTTGTTGTGGGCTTGTCATACATGAACTTTATTATGTTGATGTACTTGCCTTCTAAACCTAGCTGTTGTGTGTTTTTATCATGAAAAGGTATTGAATGTTGTCAAATACTTTTTTTGTATTTATTTACATTATCTTGTTATTTTTATCCTTCATTCTGTTAATGTGGTATACTGCATTTGCTAATTTGTATATGATGTTGAACCACCCTAAAGGTTCCTCAAATAAAAACTTAGAACAAGTAAACAAATTCAGTAAGGTTTCAGGATACCAAATCAACATACACAAATCCATTGCATTTCTATTCACTAAAAGTAAAGCATCTGAAAAGGAAATTAAGAAAACAATCCCATGTACAATGGCATCAGAAAGAATAAAATGCTTGATAATAAACTTGACCAAGAAAGTGAAATACTTGCTTCTTGATAACTATAAAACACTGATAAAAAAAATTAAAGACACAAATAAATAAAAAAATTCCTCCATGTTCATGGATTGAATGACAATATTGATCAGGTATCCATACTAAACAAAGTAATCTACAGATTTAAATTTATTGCCATCATATTCCCAATGGCATTTTTTCAAAATATAAAAGCAATTTGAAATTCATATGGAACTACAAAAGATCCAAATCAGCCACAGAAATCTTGAGACAGAGGGACAAAGCTGAAGGTATCACACTTTCTGATTTCAAAATATATTATAGAGCTATAGTAATAAAACAGTATGGTACAGGCATAAAGACAAACATATAAACAAACAGAACAGAATGGAGAGCCCAAAAATAAACCCATATACATGGACAACTGACCTGTGACACAGATGCCAAGAATACACAGTGGGAATGGATACTCTCTTCAACAAATGGCATGAAGAAAATCAGGTATCATGGAGTTTTCAGCCTTTTTGCACTGGTTTTCCCTCATGTTCATGGATTTACCTGCCTTTGGTCTTTGATGCTGGTGACCTTCAGATGGGGTTTTTGTGTGGATGTCCTTTTTGTTGATGTTGATGCTATTCCTATCTGTTTGTTAGTTTTCAGGTTAAAGACTTAAACCTAAGACCAAAATCATAAAAGCCCTAGAAGAAAACCTAGGCAATACCATTCAGGACATAGGCATGGGCAAAGACTTCATGACTAAAACACCAAAAGCAATGGCAACAAAAGCCAAAATTGACAAATGGGATCTAATTAAACTAAAGAGCTTCTGCACAGCAAAAGAAACTATCATCAGAGTGAACAGGCAACCTACAGAATGGGGGAAAATTTTTGCAATCTATCCATCTGACAAAGGGCTAATATCCAGAATCTAAAAGGAACTTAAACAAATTTACAAGAAAAAAAATCAAAAAGTGGGTGAAGACTATGAAAAGACACTTTTCAAAAGAAGACATTTACGCGGCCAAAAAACATGAAAAAAAAGCTCATTATCACTGGTTATTAGAGCAATGCAAATCAAAACCAAAATGAGATACCATCTCATGCCAGTTTGAATGGCAATAATTAAAAGTCAGGAAACGACAGATGCTGGAGAGGCTGTGGAGAAATAGGAACACTTTTACACTGTTGGTGGGAGTGTAAATTAGTTCAACCATTGTGGAAGACAGTGTGGCAATTCCTTAACGATCTTGAACCAGAAATACCATTACACCCAGCAAAATCCCATTACTGAGCATACACCCAAAGGATTATAAATCATCCTACTATAAATACAAATGGACACGTATGTTTATTGCAGAACTATTCACAATAGCAAAGACTTGGAACAAACCCAAATGCCCATCAATGATAGACTGGATAAAGAAAATGTGGCACATATACACCATGGAATACTATGCAGCCATAAAAAATGATGAGTTCATGTCCTTTGCAGGGACTGGGATGAAGTTGGAAACCATCATTCTCAGCAAACTAACACAGAAACAGAAAACCAAACACTGCATGTTCTCACTCATAAGTGGGAGTTGAACAATAAGAACTCACGGACACAGGGAGGGGAACATCATGCACCAGGGCCTGTCAGCAGGTGGGGGGCTGAAAAGGGATAGCATTACTAAAAATACCTAATGTACATGATGGGTTGATTTGTGCAGCAAACCACCATGGCACGTGTATATCTATGTAACAAACCTGCAGGTTCTGTACGTGTATCCCAGAACTTAAAGTATAATAAAAAAACGAGGTATCCACATGCAAACAAATGAAATTGGACCCTTATTTTACACCATACACAAAACCAATTCAAAATAGATTAAAGCCTGGCCAACATGGTGAAACCCCATCTCTACTAAAAATACAAAAATTAGCCAGGTATGGTGGTGGGCACCTGTAATACCAGCTACTCAGGAGGCTGAGGTAGGAGAATCACTTAAACCTGGGAGGTGGAGGTTGCAGTGAGCAGAGATCACACCACTGGAATGCAGCCTGAGTGACAGAAGGAGACTCCGTCTCAAACAAACAAACAAATGCAACGAAAAAAACAAACACAAGGAACTTGAATAGATATTTCTACGAAGTGCAAAGAAGGCATATAAATGGCCAGCAGGTACATAAAAAGACACTCAACATCACTAATGATTCAGGAAGTGCAAATCAAACTACAAAAAAAAGTCACCTCGCACTTGTCAGGTGAGCCATTAATTTATTTAAAAAAACATAAGTGTTAGTGAGAATGTGGAGAAATTGGAACCCTGTACACTGTTAGTGATGATGTAAAATTGTGCAGCAACTATGGAAAACAGTGTGAAGACTCCTCAAATAACTAAAAATGTAACTTCTATATGATTCAGCAATCCCATTTTTAAAAATATATCCAAAATAATTGGAATCAGTATCTTGAAGCCATATTTGCACTACCATGTCTATTGAAGCATTATTCACAATTGCCAAGATATGAAATCAACCTAAATGCCCATCAACAGATGAATGGATGAAGAAACGATGGTATACATATATAATGGAATATTTTTCAGCCTTAAAAATGATAACCTGCTAAATGTGACAACGTGAATGACTTGAGGGACATTATACTAAGTGAAATACACCAGTCACAGAAGGACAAATACTGCATTCCAGGTATATGTAAGTCTTATATAATAGTCAAACTCACAGAAGCTTGAATACAGAAGCAGAGAATACAACAGTAGTTGACAGTTGCTGTGCAGTGGGAGAAGTGGGAAGTTGTTCAATGGTTATACATTGACAGTTATACGTGAAGAAAAAGCTCTAGAGATCTACTCTAAACATAGTGCCTATAGTTAGAAATGTGGTGTTTTGCACTTTAAAATTTGTCAAGAGAGTAGATCTCATGGTAAGTTTTCTTACTACAAAAAAAAAAAAAAAAAAACCCAACAGGGGACACAAAGAAACTTTGTGAGGTGTTGATAGGTCTATTATCTTTATTGTGATGATGGTATCATGGATGTTTACATATGTCCAAATGCATCAATTGTATATATTAAATGTGTGCTGTTCTTTGTATATCAATTATATCCAAATAAAATTGTTAAAAATTAATGTCACTCTAAGTGGAAAAGCAGCTAGTTTTGTATGTACCTAATTTCACACAAGTGCAAATTTTATATTAGTTTTAGTATATAAGTACATAGAATATAATAATACTTTGAAATAAAGTCAATCAGAACATACCCACTTCTTTTAACAAAAATCCTACTTTTCTAATAAGATTTCTAAGCAATCTAATGGCATAAAATATTTGAGAAATTTCAAATTTATCTTTTTATGGTTGATTGAACTGATTTTTTTCTATATGTACTTCTGTTTTCCAGTTTTTCTTTCCATTAACACAAATATGTAACATAATACCACCAGAATCATCCTCACTTTTGTTAGTATTTTTCTAATGGCATTTTCTATTTAAACTAAGGGTAATGTTTATAATGCTGCTGAGCGAAGTTCACAGGATAACATGAATCCATTTAAGAAACAGCTTCTCAAAGGGAAGATAAGTTGGTTCACAGTAGGTTTTCTGATCTGAAAGGAAGTTACTGATAGTCAAATATAAACTTTTTTAATTCACATAAATATTTATTTCATAGCTATCATTTTCATTAAAACATTCCTAGAAAGGGTTTCCAAATAACAAATACAACTAATCTTGAATTCTTAGAAAATAAGATTATATATCTACAACCTGTGACCTTTAATTTTTTTCCAGACAATTTGAAGATGTTTTGGTCCCTAATTAATATTCTTTAGTAAAATAGGAACGAAGTAGAGGGAATATTATTCTATAAACTATAAATTTCAGGTCATAGATAACACCAGTAACAATGAATATGCTTTATTTTCTAAGTATATAGCATTACAAGGTTCTATCTTTGCTCTACCACGACTTGCTTTCCCATGAGTGATGTATTTGCATCAATACATTGCTATACATACTGTCACCAGTTCATTTTCTGATTAAAAGCACTTAGTTTGGAAGATGATTGAAGGGAGACATTGTAAGTCTAGACTACATACTACAGAAATATAATTCATCCCTAAGGATCAACATGTTATCCTGTGTATATTAACTCAATAGTAACTGAGTAAATTACCTGTAACTATAGTAAAATTGTTTTTTGAAATTAGCCTATTTTCAGGAGAAAAAGGTGTGTTTATTTGAATAAAATACAAATGATCTGAACTATAATCATGTTTCAGTTCTTATCTTTGCCTGAATCAGAGAAGCAAAAATATTTTTGCTGAATGAATCTGTCTAATGCCCGTATTCCCTCAGCCCAAAATGACCTTGAATATTAAGACAGAATTTGCTCGCTCTGATGCTGACAACACTCCTATCACTTATAAAGATAGTTATTGTGTCAGTGTTTTGTTTTTTTGGAATATACATAATATTCTGTAAACAAAATGTTGCTGTTGCAAGATGATGACTTTTCTGAGTGATAAAGGAGGGTCCATTTTAGGGAATTTTTTTTCTTTTTCTTTTTCTTTTTTTTAAGATGGAGTCTCACTGTCACCCAGGCTGGAGTGCAGTGGCGTGACCTCGGTTCACTGCAACCTCCGCCTCCTAGGATCAAGCGATTCTTGTGTCTCAGCCTCCCGAGTAGGGTATTATAGGTGTGGGCCACCACACCCGGCTAAGTTTTATATGTTTAGTAGAGACAGGGTTTCACCATGTTGGCCAGGCTGGTTTCCAACTCCTAACCTCAGGTGATCTGCCGGCCTCGGCCTCCCAAAGTGTTGGGATTACAGGCATGAGCCACTGCGCCCAGCCAAAAATCATTTTTATACACTATATTATCAAATGAATCTATACTGCAAACTTACAATAATAAGATTTATTAATGTTTTTATATATGTGTGTGTGTGTGTGTATATATATTTAAATCACCATCATATAGCCAAAAAGCTGAAAACACAACAAACAAAACAAACCTCCCATCTGGTCTCATAGACCAACAATAAAATAATAAAGAAAAACCACTTTGAATGTTATTACTCAATTTAAGGTGTTCAACAAAAACACATCAATTTACATTTAAAATAATGCTAAAATACCACGGTTTTTCTTCTGTATTTTTAAATAAAATATACCCTATATATGTATTATTGTGTTCTGAGCTACAATATAAGGATTTTAAAAATTATATATTAAATGAGAACTACTTGCTATAAAATTAGAAGTAGCTCTTTACTGCATCTCAGAAAGAATTTTAGTATTAACGTTTTAGGAAATATAATTTCACTGAATAATTCCTGGAAAAAAATGTGTTTTAGATATATGAATATTTATGAACATATAAATTCTACATGCTAGAGTTATTAGCAAAAGATGATTCTTGGCATGGTTTGGTCTGTCAGAAATCCCAAAGTATATCAACTCAAATTTCTACAAAAAGAATATATTGCAAATGCCTATAGTTATAAAATTATAACATCATACAGAATTTTCCCTTTCATCTCCTCAATATTGTTGTTGTCAACAAACTCTTTTAAAAAATGTTTCTAAACAATCTTGTTCAAATGAGAAGATCCTATTAGAGATATGATTTAATTGTTGATTGTCAATAAAGTTTTGAGAGTTTTTTTAGAATTCTAAAGGTTTGTTGTAAGAATGCACATTTTTGTTTTTACTTTCAAAACTTGTTTGAGGAAACACCACTGTTATAGAGAGCTATTGATCACATATTTGGGTCTACAAAAATTGAATAAACATTATTTTCTATTGGATAATGTAAATATTTAAAACATTCTATTATTTTGCTAAATTATTAAAAAGTGAAATTCTTGCCTTTCTTCCCAATAGGTGTTGTACACCAAATTTAATTTGTAATGCAAAATGTCTATAACGGGAAATAAACTAAGAGAAAATACTGAAAAATAAGTAAGTAAATGCTAAATCAAGATGCACTCTAAGCTGCAAATAAACTTTGGACATAGTAATCAACCATTATTAACTCCAGGATTTCTAATTCAATAGGTTCCATTCATTTTAAATTTATTCCAGCTATCTCAAGACTCTGAAATGTGTAGAAAGAGTAGAGATTTCAAATAAGCAACTACGAGATTTTATAATTCTATCACAAATGCTTGGCATAACCTACCACTTAGGTAAATATCAAAAGTAACCTTATGGACTTTCATTTAACCAATGATTAAAGATATCTCATAAGCATAAAAGCATAAAATAAGTGCATATGTAGGTATACATGAGGGTGAGAGAGACAGCATGTGTAAACTAGACCAGTTTTGCTCTGACGACAGACTAAGCAATTAAAATCATAATCTTTTTTATAATAACCAGAAAATCTGTAAAAATCTGCAAAAATATATCTCTTATGATCCAATATAGAAGTATGAGGAATGTCAGAGATGTCATATAAGATTTGTAATGCATTTCTCATAGGGTTCTCTGTCAATTCAAAAAGAGACAGCTGAAAGAGGAAGACTCAGAGAAAAGTTTCAAGAGATGAATAGCCTCGTCTGAATAGGGAGATCCAAATTGGGGCTCATAGCCTGCCAAAATGTATGTTGATAGATTGGTAACCTTTCTACGCAGGCTTTTAGGTTGGGTAGCTACAAGTGATACTACAGCTTCAGTGTCAACCAAAATCAGACATGTCAATATAGAAGGTAAATCCAGCTTTGATTTATTTTAATCTCTACAGTTGGATTATGGTGATCCAGTTTATGAAAATGAAAATTTTCTATTGATGGAGATAACACAATTTGATGCCTCTATTTATTCATAAAAGTTGACATTTAGTAAAAAAAAAAAAAAAAGCATATACATATGAAAACAAGATAAGATTATGCAAACATAAGAGAAATAATGGAGAATAGAAATAGACCCACAGATAATCCAAATAATGAAGCCATTAAATATCGATTTTAAAATGTTATGTTTAATCAGGTCTGCTGCAGTGGCTCACCCCTGTAATCCCAGCACTTTGGGAGGCCCAGGTGGGCAGATCACTTGAGGCCAGGAGTTCTAGAGCAGCCTGGCCAACATGGTGAAACCCTGTCTCTACTAAAAACACAAAAATTATCTGGTCATAGTGATGCACACCTGTAGTCCCAGCTACTCGGGAGGCTGAGGCACAGAATTGCTTGAACCCAGGAGGCAAAGGTTGCAGTGGGCCAAGATTCTGCCACTGCCTCCAGCCTGGGGGACAGAGAGAGACTCTGTCTCAAAAAAAAAAAAAAAAAAAAAAAAAAAAGGTTACATTTAATCAGTTCAGAAATATGAAAAACAGAATTATAATCTTGGCCACAGAATGGAAACTAAATCAATTGGAAAGTGGAACTAAAAAATACAATAACTGAAATTAAGGGCTGAATGTATGGATTTACAGCTGAATGAAAGAATTAGGTGGTAAATAAGTGGAAGGACATAATGAGAATGAAGTACAAAGAGACAGACAAAAATGTGGTAAAAAAGTATGAAAACAACAGAAAGTCATTGAGGAGATGCACTGCAGTCTTCCCAGAAACAATTGTAGTACCAGACGGAGAGGAAAGAAAGTGAAACAAGGACTATTTGAAAAGATATCTTATACTTTTCCAGAACTGATATAAGAAATCAAGCAACATAAAATTTTATGACTATTTTGAGGCTAAAAACTACTATCCTGAAATTTACAATCAATAACTGCTTTCTAGATACTTCGATTAGATCCTTTCATAATACAAATGTAAAGGGAAGACCCAACCATTGCTTACGAGGTGATATGTGTGGCTTTGGAATTGGACCACAAAGTAGGCAATATTTGCCATAGTCTTCCTCTATATATCTATTTGACATGTGAATTAATTTGTTCAATATTCTTCTTTGACAAAAGAATTTGTGGTCCTTCCTCTTAATTTTTACTTTCAAAATTATTAAAATCAGTCTTATAAATTAAGTAACTGATTACAGCTATACAACTGTCAAGCATAATGAGAAGTCTAATCAAATCCGTAATACAAGGAACAGAGGAAATACTTGGTTCCCTCATTAGGTTGTTTCTTTAATTGCTAGAATAAACTTAGCATCTTACAACAATACAAATTTATAATTTCAGGTTTGTGGGTCCCCAATCTGCCACAGATTAACTGGGTCCTCTGTTCAGGGTCTCATTAGAATTAAATCAAACTATCAACCTGCTACAATCTCATCTGAGATTAGAGGAAAATCCACTTCCAAGCTAAATCATGTTATTGATAGAATTTTTCATAAAACCCAAGACTCTCCAAATTTAGTTGTCATTTTTCTGCAGCATGGTATGTGAGCTAAGCTTTCATCTGAGTTATTACACATCAGATCCAATAGACAATATACTGATATCACTTGTCTTATTCTATCAAAGTAAACATTGCATTTGCACAGAATCTGAACATAAGAATATTTTATTACAGTGACTAACAGAAATCTCTGTTTTAATAGAATCAGAAGTGACACTTGGTATGTGTTGGTGGCAATCAATTACAGTACTTTTCAGAAATGTGTTTTTGTAGTTTGGAGAAAAAAAAATTTTAATGACATGCAAGAAAAAGATTCCACCAATTTTCTAATTACTTAAATTGCAATCTTTGAAGCTAGATTTCAAACAGCGTAATCATCAGATGTTTTATGCATGGCTATTGAATGTTATGAGATACACTGCTGTAGCTAATGATAAAAGTTAAACATATTTTATAGCAAAGTCAGTGCACATTAAGACATATAAAACCACACAGTATTTTATGTATGTGTGTTGTAAAACACCTCCATAAATTATCACAATAGATTTTGAGAAACTGAAAGACTCCTGCAGAGTCTATTGCTGAAAGTAGAAATATCTGAATTTTGTAAAACAAACCACCAAAAAGAAAAAAAGAAGTAAAATAATGAGCAAGAATAACTTAAGGTACAAAAAAGGTCAGAAATTACCTGCTTGCTAATGCTTTTGTCACTGGTAGCCTTGACAAAGCCAAGAATTATCTCAAGATTAAAAAAAAAAAAAAGTCTCAGGTCAAGGCTGAAACAGAAATGTTAAGAGATATGATAACATACTCAAAAGGATACATTAATGTCAGGAAAATCTGAAAGATAAATGTGAAATATTCAGAAATTAATTATGTCAAAACTTCTAACTACCCAAAAATTTCCTCAAGAGAATAAGATAGAATCCAATTTTTAAATAATGTCAAACCATTTGAGGAAACATAGTTTTGTGATTTTTGAAAATTAAGAGCCTTGGGGTGTTACATATTCCTAAATCTTAATTGTGTGTTGAATTTATATTAGGTTGATTACAAATAGAAATTTTATTTGTCATAATTACAAAAAAAAAGACTTTTTTTAGCTCTATTTCCATTAAGGCCTTTAAAAATTGCCAGTACTTTTGAAATGGCAGTTACTAAATGGTCCTGTAATCTAATCAAAGTCAATATAAGTTATTGTTTTAAATTGTTAACTTTAGAGAATCTTTTCTACTTCATACATAAGTTAGCATAGGGATAATATTAACTTATTAATTGCCTCAATTATCTGAGGAAGAGAGACCAAGCAATGCCAGAACGCTGTGTTAAAATAATAAGGTATTTATAAACACATGCAAGAGATTGAAATTTTCTTGGTATGTTTCAAAGAACATTCTGGCATGTACGATATCCTAGCTAGAAGAACACAAATATTTTTTAAAGTCTTCACAGCATCCTGATTTTTGAGTGTGTATTTGAAATGACAACAGCCTAAAAATACACTTCAGTAAAAGACCCTAGATTTTTAAATGTTTCTACTGATGATTCATGGTTAATTTAGACTATACGATGATTTAAAGTTGTTCATACAATGGTAAGATATATCAACAACCTACATTGTATCCTTGATTATACACTTCCTGACTTTCTTGTTCATTTTTTTTTTTTTTTTTTTGAGATGCAGTCTCGCTCGGTGGCCCAGGCTGGAGTGCAGTGGTGCCATCTTGGCCCACTGCAACCTCCGCCTCCCGGGTTCAAGCCATTCTTCTGCCTCAACCTCCCAAGTAGCTGGGATTACAGGTGTGCACCACCATGCCCAACTAATTTTTGTATTTTTAGTAGAGACAGGGTTTCACCATGTTTGCCAGGCTGGTCTTGAACTCCTGACCTCAGGTGATCTGCACGCCTCGGCCTCCCAAAGTGCTGGGATTACAGGCATAAGCTACCATGCCTGGCCGTTCATCTTTCTTTATAAAATAAAAATTTTACTTACAATGCACTTCTACCTCAATTTGGATGAGGAGAAAAATTATCATCTTATAATTACACTTACAGTAATGAGGTCTCAAAGGGTCTGGTGAATATTACATCACCACACTCACATCGTTGAACCACTCTTCAAAGTTAGGGCCCTATAATACAATATTTGCTCATATTTTCTTGAATTATCTTACAATGGAAATATGGAATTACATATCATTCCTGTATTATAGTTTATGTAAAATTTTGATAAATTAGAATTTAGAGTGACTACCTGCAAATGATCACTGACAAAAAGTCATAAAAAGAAGTCGCTTTAAAAAACAGCAATATGAATAATATATGAATGACTCTCACTTTACAGGTTTAAAGAGTCAAATATTGTGGCATAAAACCAGATTCCATTTTACATCTAGAATCAAGTGGTTTTATAATGTAATAATGTTTCACTCTGGACTTTCTTTTTTAAAAATGGGTGGTTATTGAAAGAATGAATTATGTCCTACATCAGCAGTAACAGTGGATATGATAACAGTTAGGTCCCCATTGCAAACACAGTGTGGCAATATTTAAGCATCTAATTGCATTTAAGGCTCTCATTGATGAAACACAGGCTCTTTAGGCAGGAATGTTCAGACCATTTTTTATTAAGTATTTGCTGTATGTTGGGAATATGTCAGGCATTTTTTCTAAGCATTTGGAGTAAACAATACAAGATTTCTATCCTGTTGGAACTTACAGGACAGGGTGGGAGGCAAAAATAAATACTAGAAAAAAATACGTATCTACTATCATATGGCAGTAAATGCTATGGAAGAAAAGACCAAGAACAAATACAAACAAACAGGAAATTCCGTTTTCAGCACATGCTTCACATAATTGATTTTTCTTAAAGAAGATGATGATTAGAAGTAATGTGAAGTAAGAGGAATGTATTGTATGTTAAAATGCTTTCATATCCAATCTTAATATTATGATTATCATTATTGAAAAGTAAGTGTTCAGTGACAGTTGGGAAAGTATGTGAGATTTTATTTGAAAGATAAATAGAAATTTTTAGGCAGAATGAGAAGAAAGGAGGACATTTTTGTTGAGCTAAAGCAAAAACTAACAGTGTAAATTATATTCAAGGAATTATGAGTAGATAGATTCTATATATATACAAAATGGGAGCTAAGACTGTAATGGTGTGCTAGATTAATAGATTAAGTGAATTTGGGAACAAAAGAACAAATACATAGAACAACTAAAATTCAGTAGGTGTAAATATAAAATTATTTACTGAAAACTTACAAATATAACCCATTTATTATTCACTAAACATTCATTGAATGCCTAACATATGTCAAAATCTGGGTATATAACATGGACTAGGTATATATCCTCTCAGATTCATGGTACACACATAACTTAGACATATGTGACCCTATTTTACAAGGAAAAGTGTCTTATATATACACTGGACTAACTAGAAAAAAAATCTCAGGACTGTAAGTGGATAAGCATGGATTTGGATGTCAGCAGGTGAATGCCAGTCTCTACCTGCAACCAAAATTGTTATATATTGTCTCCAAGTGTGGCCTCTTTATCAAAAATTGATAACGTCCCTGTGTAAAAATGAATATTTCCTCCTCTTTATTTATTTTTCTCCTCTGAGATCTTGTCATTTAGTGAACCCATCTAACTTGCATGCATCATTTTCATATTTTTCTAATTGTGGAAGCCTTTTGCTGGCTACAGTGGATCACAGATTGTTTTCTCTGCTTTCCTCAGTGATAATTTATTTTTATAAAAAACACATTTATCTTACTTCAATAATAAAAGACTCCTCCTTGCTGATGCCTCTCATTCTTGAATTCTTTAATATCCAACTATTTTCATTACACATTTCAGTCTGGACTGAATAGTAAGTATCTTGTTGTTTATGTTCTGTTGGAAATGTATCGTTCCACTTTAAACATTCCTTCCTTGGTGGTATCTTCTGGTCTAACACTTTAAGATGTCCCTCTGTTTGCTGAAGTCAGAATTAAAAATATTGTTCTTGTGGGTTCCTGCAGCTGATACCTTTATTTATGTGTTGGTCACGTACGTCTAAATATGGTAAGCAGAATGGTACTTTCATTCTGATCAATTTTCTTGAATGATGTTTCCAAATATTTACTCATCATTTGTAGCTAACTCAAACAAAACTAATATAAAACATCAGCACTGATTTTGGCATAATAAGTAATTATTTGCCATTGAGTAATAAAAACAAATGGTTTATAAACAGCAGAAGGACTTTATACATAACCTTTCTTTAAATAGTAAAATAGTATCAGCTGTCAAAATTCAAGTAATGCATACTGAAAATAGAAGTAACCAAAGAAGCCGGGCGCGGTGGCTCACGCTTGTAATCCCAGCACTCTGGGAGGCCGAGGCGGGCGGATCACGAGGTCAGGAACTTGAGACCACGGTGAAACCCCGTCTCTACTAAAAATACAAAAAATTGGCCGGGCTCAGTGGCGGGTGCCTGTAGTCCCAGCTACACGGAGAGGCTGAGGCAAGAGAATGGCGTGAACCCTGGAGGCGGAGCTTGCAGTGAGTCAAGATTGCGCCACTGCACTCCAGCCTGGGCGACAGAGCGAGACTCCGTCTCAAAAAAAAAAAAAAAAAAGAAGTAACCAAAGGAATCATAATTGTGTCTCAAGCTTGTTATAATTTACTGGTTTAAATTGAATAGCAGATATTTAAAATTTAAGAAAATGTATTTTATTTATTCCCCCCAAAGTCAAACTTACTGCATAGGCCTGGAACAAAATATCTTACCATTCAATAAGTTAGAATAGTATGTGATAATTTCAAAGTGTTGTTAAATTGAGGAGGTAGTATTATTCACTTTGAACATGATGATTCTCTTCATTTAATATTAGCTTTACTTTAACTCCATTCTGGTACATGATAAGATAAAAATACATCTATAACTTGAAATCTCACATAATGAAAATATTACTTTCAGAAACAAGCGCTATTTAGATGTAAAACATGTTTAGTAGGGAGGAAAGGCCTCTTTGAAAGCCACTCTCAGTTTATATTATTGAATTGAAGAATTTCCAGATGAAGGGCAAGAGCACAGCCTTAAAACTCCAAAAATGTCAATTTCCATAACAGCAAATAATTTGCCTTTTCAAGTCACAAGACTGCAAATAATCATGTTACACATCAAAAAAGAAAATTGAGGCTGTTTTTAATGATGCATCCTTGTGTGAAAAAAAGGTAATAACTCTGCATTACCCGAGTGATTAATTGAGGTACGAATTTAGATTGCATGTCATATGAGTGTACAGTTTCTTTGGGGAATGGTGGCATTCAGATAGGGGCTCTTATTTATAAGAATGCTGTAATTGTTCAAAAATCAGTGTTAGGACTGACACAAATATGCTATAAATTATGTTAAAACTGTAAAGTAAATCAATCTATTTCATAAAATTTATGTCAGTTTATATTGCTTTACCACGGTCTGTTACAAAGGGACACTGGTCTATCAAGTTGAAAGTTCACCCTCACAAAATCCATTAAATTCAGTCCAGGTGCTTGAGCCAAGGGCTTAATATTTTTTGTTGTTAGGTATTAATATACCATAAAGATAATATTAGACCCCTAAAGTTTAAGTACCATGAGATTTCCTAAATAAAGAGGAAATAAATCAGCATAGTAAAAATATAAGACAAGAGTAAAATTTCAACCATCAGAAATTATCTTTAAAATGTTTGAAATCCTTTTAAGAATAGTTGTGGTATCATTTCCCCAATAAGATTTCTTATCAAATTAAGTTATGTGCTCCTTCTATGTGTTTGCATAATACATGTATTCCTACTATCCTAACATTTAATCATACCGTATTGTAACTATGTGTTTAGTATTTGCCTTTTCCATTATACTATAAAAATCTTGTGTGCTGTGCCATATTTTTTTAAGTCGAGATCACACTTAAGACCTCAACTTAAACTGTCCTTCTTCAGGGTCACGTGCCCTGACCTCCTTAATTAGGATACATTAACCTGTTACAATCACTCTAAGAACAGTCTATATGTTTTTGTTTGTTTGAGCACATATGCTAATTTCAATTGAGTATTAAATTTTTTGTTTGTTTTTTTACTGTCTGTTATCTCATGTTCCCTGAGATCAAAGATTATACCAGGCTTATGTTCTTCACTGCTGTATTCTCAGTATCTAGCCCAGCGCCTGGCAGCCAGTGCTCAACAAATGTTTATGTCATCAGTCGTTATACACTCAATACATGCTTAGTAAATGTATCAAGGGCTTTCTAAAGTTTTTTGCATGAAAGCCTTTATTGCAGTAACATCATTTGTAGCACTATAAATTATATATAACATGCTTTTATATATAATTTATAAGCAATATAAATTTATAAACTGTATAATTCATATATTCATAAATTATATATATAAATATATATGCATATATGTTCAACAAATCACAAGTCAGTAAGAAAAAGGCAAAGAACCCAATTAAAAATGAGCAAAGTATCTAAAGAGACGTTTCATCAAAAAGATACTAAAAAATGGCCAATAACTATACGAAAACTTGCTCTCAAGAAAAGGCCAATTAACATCTGTAAGGAGAGAACAACTGACTAAAACAAAATAGAACTGTTAAAGATAAAATTATTTCCTATACTAAATATTTATGTAAGTGTAAAGAAATTGGAATGTTCATACATTACTACTGAGAGTGTAAAATTATGCTACAATTTTGAACAACTGTTTAGAAGTTTCTAATTAAACATATGCCTATTTTATGATCCAGTGATTCCTCATTTTCTGTATATATTCACAGTAAATGAGTGCATAAACCAATATAAATATCTGTAAGAGAATGTTCACGGAGGCATTATGTAGATAGTAAAAAACTGGAAACAAACTAAATACTTATTACCAGGAAAACTGATTAACAAACTGTCATATAGTCACACAATGAACTATCACACAACAACTTGAAATAATTCCTGCTACACACAGAAATCAATAGATTTCGAAAATATTGTATCAAGTAAAATACTACAAACATGCAAACAAAACTAAATATATATAATCCTATTTATACAAAGTTCAAAAACAAGCAAAACAAATTCATGCTTTAGAAATTTAAATAATGGCTTCCTCTGTGATGGGAAGGGGTTTTACAAACTTGGAATGTGCATAAGGAACATAAGTATCGAAGCTATTCTATCTCTTGCTCTAGATGATGGTTACCCTGATGTATATACATGTAAAACATATTTTATTCATACAGTTACATTAGCTTAACTAACACAAGTTAATACATGTATCTTGTTCTTCCAAAAGAAAAATTAAAAGGGAGAAAATTTGATGAAGGGTGAGACGTTAATATTTTTCCTTTCAGATAATAAAACTTGTGTTAATAGCTGAGTTATTGCTATAAGAAATAAGAAACAAATCAGCGGAACACAAGACAGAGTAGAGAAGCAGCCCTCATACATAAATACTTTACATATGAAAGAGATGGTACTTTAGGTCAATGAATAAAAAATGGAATTTACATCCAATAGAACCTGCACCTGCACTATCGCTTCTCCATTTCAGAAAGGAAGGAAAGAAGAATGGAAGGAAGGAAGGAAGGAAGGAAAGAAGGAAAGAAGGAAAGAAGGAAGGAAGGAAGGAAGGAAGGAAGGAAGGAAGGAAGGAAGGAAGGAAGGAAGGAAGGTCTCCACCTCAGATACTACACAGAAATTATTGTCAATTGGATTATAAACTTAACGTAAAAAAACTTCAAAGCTTTAGAATAAAACATGGAGGATTATCTTCTTCATAATAAAATATATTATTTATATAGTGTTTACTCAATCAAGCATTGTGCACTACTTGGCACTTCCAAAGTTTATATTGATTTACTTTTTCGATCTTCTCAATAATCTACTTTATGAGGAAGATACTAATATTATCCTCATTTTACAAGTGAAGAAGTAGGTCACAGAGGAGGTGTTTACTTTCCATTGCCGAATAACCACCAATTTATCGGCTTAAAACGACATCAGTTTATTATCTGTTTCTGTGGGTCGGGAAGGCAGAACACTTTAGATGAGTTTTCTGTGTAGGGACTCACGAGGCTGAAAATCAATGTGTTGTCTGGCTGTGTCTTCATCTGGAGTATCAAATAGGAAAGAACTACCCCAGGACCCTTCAAGTTGTTGGAAGAATCAATTTCCTCACGCCTGTGGAACTGAAATCCCCATTGCCTTGCTAGCAATTGAACCACTTTCAGGGTTTCCCTCCCTGATCCCCTTCATAGGCCGTCTCCTACTTTAAATCATCTAACTTAAGGACCCCTCCATAGGCCTAAGCGTCCCCACACTTCCCTTCTCTATAATTTCAGGAAGGACTCAATCTATTTTAAGGACTCACCTGTTTAGATCAGCCCTATTCAAGTAATCTTTCTTTTGATGAACAGGATGAGTGAGGACTCAAGCCAGTTTGACTGGCTTAGAATTCTCAGTCACTGCATCATTATGTGCATAATGAATTATTATTTATGTAAAACACAAAACATGCAAACTAAAATGGAAAATAGTGATAAATTCCACTATTGTAAAATTTTATAAGACTGCTTCTCAAAAGATGTATTAGTATCAAAAGTATAATTACACTATTATTAGTGTCAAAAGTATAATTACAATATGGAAATTACATCTGCAACAAATTGGAAAGAGATTGGACTGATCGGAGAGAGAAAGTAGGGAGAAAATAAAAATATATTCATGTACATATATGTATGTCTAACCATATAAGTATATAATAAACTAATAAGAAAAAAACAGAAAAATTACAAAAATTGTGAACCAGTATTTCACAAAATATAAATCAAGGCAAATAAACTTATGAAAAGATTCCTAATATAATGTATAAACAGAAAATGCAAAATAAAATTCTAAGAGAGAGAATTCTACATTTATCAGATTGAAAAAAAAGGAAAGTTCACTACTGCTAAAAAATATTTGTCAAATTTCTGGAACAATGGGAACATTCATTCACTGATGGTGAGACTATAACGGGAATGATTCTAAAGATTCGCCAGAAAGTATGGTGCCTGATTGAGGTGGATACTAGACTTTATCAGGGTTAGGGGATTCCTTTCAATGACTTTTTTTTAATTTTAAATTAATGTTGTTGAATTTTACTGATGAATTTTTTAGATCTATTAATATGTGTATATATTTCCTATGTGGCACAAATTCTATGAATTTGATCCGTTAATTTAGGGCATCCATATATATTCTAATGTTTTATTCCATCCTGGTATCTATTTAGTCCTAAAGAGATTTTCCTACACTGTTTTTTTCATTATTATTCTGCTGAAATACCTTTAAGGTTTTTGCATGTTTGTCGACAGATGAGATTGACCTGTAGTTATCTCATTTTTCTAGTAAGACTTGTGCATAACAAAATTATCTTATCTTTTAAAATAAATTAGAGTGTTCCCATTTGGAATACAGTTGGAAGTAAACTGTGTTTTAAAATTTATGTTTTATTTTAACTAGGCCTGTGAAGAGTTTTGGACTACTCCTTTGCTAGGAGTCAATGGACAAACATGGGGATATTTATCATATAATTTGAATTGTTTAAACTATTGCTTTATCCACACATTCTGCTTCTTGCTATATGTTGATCAATATTTGATTATTGTCACAGAATATCTCCCTGATAGTGTACAAGTGTTCTCTTTATATCCTCACCAATATGTGTTATCTTTAATTTTTTTTGATAATTGCTAATCTAACACGTACGAGATGACACTTCATTGTGATTTCAATCTGCATTTCTATTAGATTAGATATTAGATATTAGAGATGCTAAACGTAATATATACCAAAATTACTTTTGCACCAACCTAATATCTGCTGGCCTTTGTATGTCTTCTTATAAGAAATGTCCAGTCAGGGACTTTGCCCATTTTTTAAGAGGGTTGTTTTCTTATTATTGAGTAGTCTGAGTTCCTTATATATTTTGAATTTTACTTATTTGATTTGTGATTTGCAATTTTTTTTCCAATCTGTGTGTTATATTTTACTTTGTTAATGGTTTCCTTTGCTTAGAGCAACTGTTTTGTTTGATTCAATCCCATTTGTCTATTTTTGTTCTTGTTGCCTGTGCTTTTGGGGTTATACCCAAGAAATCACTGCCCAGACATGTGTCAGGAGTTTTCTCTCATGTTTCTTCTAGTAGTTTTACATTATTAAGTCTTCCATCTAAGTTTTTAATCCATTTTGATTTGAATCTTAAGGGGTTCTCAGCACCATTTACTGAAAAGAAATGTCTTTTCCCCATTGTGTGTTCTTGGCACCTTTGTCAGAAGTCAATTGACTGTAGGTGTGCAGATTTATTTTGCAGCTCTCTATTCTAATCCATTGGTTGATGTGCCTTTTTTATGACAGTACCACACTGTTAGGGTTACTATAGCTTTGTAATGTATTTTAAAATCTGTGTGATGTATAATGCCTACAACTTTGTTCTTTTTGGTTAAGGTAACTTTAGCTATTTAGGGTCTTTATAGTTCCATACACATTTTGAGTTTTTTTTTCTATTGCTGTTAACAAAGACTTGGGAATTTTGATAAACACTACATTGAATCTACAAATCACTTTATATAGTATGGAAATTTTAACAATAGTAATTCTTTCAATCCATGACTATAGGATTTCTTTCCATTTAGTTGTGTCTTCTTCAATTTCCTTCTCAATATTTTGTAGTTTTAAGTATACACATCTCTCACGTCCTTGGTTGAATTTATTCCTAAGTAATTTTTTGATACTAATGTAAATGGGATTATTTTCTTAATTTCTTTTTCAGATAGTTCACTGTTAACGTATAGAAACACTACTAATTTTGTCAGTTTATTTTGCCTCCTGAAACTTTACTTAAATTCTTTATCAATTTTAACAGCTTTTTTGTGGAGTCTTCAAGATTTTGTATATAATATGTCATCAGCAAACAGAGACAGGTTCATTTTTTCTTTACGATTGGATGCTTTTATTTTTTTTTTTTCTTGACTATTTACTCTTGCTAGGAACTCCAGTACTATGTCAATAGAAGTGGTGAGAGTGGGCACCCTTGTCTTGCTCCTGATTTTAGAAAAAAAAAAAAAAAAAAAGACTCATTTTGTCACTGATGAGTATCATTTTAGCTATGGGCTTGTAATATCTGGCCTTGATGGTGTTGAGAAACATTCCTTCTGTACCTAATTTGCTGAGAGTGTTTATTATGGAAAGATGTTGAATTTTGTTGAAAGCTTTTTATTGCATCTATTGAGGAGATCATACGGTTTTATCCTTATTCTGTTAATATGATGAATCACATTTATTAATTTGCATATGTGTATCCAGCCTTGCATCCCAGAGATAAATCTCAATCAAGGTGAATAATCCTCTTAATCCCAAAATTAAGTTTAAAATTTACATCTTCACCTTTTTTTGTGAAAAAAAAATCTATTTTAAAATTATATTAAGGAACAAGTTATTTTAACTGATCAACTAATAATATAGCCAAAGAAAGGTAAACCATATTCTGACTGAGAATATATTTTTTCATTTAAAAAATATGTACTAAAGCCTGGTGTTACAGCCAGGAATGGCAATGCGTGATAATCATATGGTTCCTGAAATAATAGCAAAACTTCACTTACCACGACCACAATTACCACAGGACATAAATTCTTAAGTAATTGGGAATAAAATAATGCATATATCAATTTTAGATAACTAATTTTTAAGTAAATAAATATTTACATATAAAACAAAATTTGGTCCATAATCATTATTATTCTTAATGGATTTACTCTCATAAGGAAAATACAAGTTGTTCACCACTAAGTGAAGATGATCTTGAGTATTTTCTTTAACTTAGAAATGTAATCCAAAACTCCCTTTTTATGAATGGCTATCTTTGATGCATCGTATGTCTCTGGTGAAGATTCTATCCTTTCTTTCTCAGCTCTAATATCTAGGAGTTTCTCATATAAAAAAATCACTTACCATTAAGTATGTATAAATTAGCTCAGTGCAATTTCTAACACTTCTGTGATCCTAATCTCCAAATAATATTCTACACACAAATTGAATATATATTGAATATATATATTCTACACACAGATTGAATTCTATATATATATATATATATATATATATATATATATATATATATATATAATTGTCTCAGTAATGGCATTTGTGACATTTTCAATAAAAAATTACTTTTGTAATGACTCAAACATAGGTATTAAAATTGTCATAAATTATAATTTTGTTGACTTTGAAAATAAAAATATTTTCCAATTTATATGTGAGACCATATATGCAAGGAGAATAATAAATAAACCAATGTTGCTAGTAGATGTTACATTTTTAGGAATGATGACTACATCAACCAACAATGAAAACATCTCAAAAAATGTTTAGCGTGTACAATGAACTAACAAAAGCCAGTCAATTGTTTAATATTTATTCAAGTTGTATGAAGATTATTCAATCTAACATATGAAAAAGGAATTTATGTTAAATGAATCCCTTCAAATTTGTCATTACTCCACTATATATTTAACTATAGTAAGTAAAATAAGAAATATGAGTATAAGAAGTTTAAAAAACTTCAAAATACTAAATTCCTTTTTATCTTAAAAATATAAAATAGTTCTCAACTTACTTATTCTGTGTTGGAAGATGAGGATGAGTTCTACTGCAAAGCCTAAGAGAATAAAATGTCATAGCAGAGTGAGATGTAGGACATAAATAAATGTAAAGTTGTGTCACAGAACTCACACGTGATATCCATTCAGAAGAAATAGAGCTAAATAGAAAGAAGAAAGAGGTAACAATAAAGTGAAACAAACAAAAGTTGTATTCTTGAATATCAGAGGCAATAAATGGAAACACATTCTCCTAGTAGCTATAAATGTAAACAGTAAAAAAAGAGCGAATTTTTAAAAAAATAGCATAAACTTGTGACAGAAATCTCAATCCCCTTTTTAGAGCACATAGAAGAGAAAATTTGAAAACTAAATTGCATAATAGAACAGAGGGAGAATATAACACATAGAACATACGAAATAGATAAAAAACTTCAGTGACAATTTTTGTTTAATAAATATATGAGCAATATTTTAAAAAATAGGATATTATTAAGGGTACAAAATTATACCTGAGTAAAAAAAATGTACTGCCTTTGGGCTGGGCGGGTGGCTCACGCCTATAATCCCAGCACTTTGGGAGGCCGAGGCGAGAGGATCACGAGGTCAGGAGATCGAGACTATCCTGGCTAACACAGTGAAACCCCGTCTCTACTAAAAATACAAAAAAATTAGCCGGGCGTGGTGGCGGGCGCCCGTAGTCCCAGCTACTCGGGAGGCTGAGGCAGGAGAATGGCGTGAACCCGGGAGGCGGAGCTTGCAGTGAGCCGAGATCGTGCCACTGCACTCCAGCCTGGGCGACAGAGCGAGACTCCATCTCAAAAAAAAAAAAAGTACTTTATTTGGAAACATTTAGCAATGTTCATGCATTTCCAAAGGATACACACACCTGTTTCAGTTTAAGATCATCAACAATTATTTATATTTATTTAAAATATACATTAAAATACTTATTTATATTCATCTAGTCATATATACATTTTAATGCTATACTATGTGTATGTGTGTTTATGTGTGTATATATGTATTGTCTGTATATGTGTGTGACATTCAACGACTGAGTATTAGTTCAACCTCCAGGTAAGAGCAATAAGAAAATTAATTATGGTTTTGTGTGCGTATCTTCCACTTCATCTGGGGAAAATATTTTGCTTTAATTAGTATACTCGTTAACCTAGAACTAGAGTCATATTTAAATTTCTCAGAAATATTGTATACGTTCCTGAGTATGGTTTCTGGGGCCAGATTCTCTGAGTGGAAACCTAGCTCTACTCCTTACTGATTGCTTAATTGGTTGCATATGGCTTAAATACTATATGCTCTAATTTCCTCATTTATAAAACAAAGATTATGAATAGTACATTTCTTGATTTTCAATAGGAACTTGATGCAAAACTCATTTTTTTGATACTTGTATAATGCAAATAAATGTAACAAAAAGTCAAAAATATACAAAAGTATATTTTGGGGAATATGTACATTATTCTAGTTACTTTATGGAACTAGGTGATAGTCAACCTATGCACTCTGCAATTTTAATGTGTCACAGTTAAGTGAGGTTAATAAAAGCAATCTGAAAGGAGATTAAGAAAAGAGAGCTAAGAGTGAATCAAATAGGAAAAAAATGCAACAAAAATACACATACTAAAGGCACAGGGAAGACCCTCGTGAAAAATATTTATTTATTTTTTGTAATAAAAGATGTAGAAACTGAGCAGATAGAGTCATCTTTATAATTTGAGAGGAACTTGGAAATAAGTCAATTGTAAAAGGAAATAGGATAAGGGATATTTGACTGATGTCATCTGCATTTAAGGCAGCAAATGAGAAGAGACACTATGGGTTGTGCACACCAGACAGCCTGGGAGAAAATATTCTTTCTCTAAAGAAAACTTGGAAAATGGCTGAATCAGAAAAATTTACACGGTCAAATATGAGTAACAAAAAATGTAGTGACACAGCATAGTTAGAAGGATAGTATAAGAAAAATGAAGGAGAAATCAGAAAACTTTACTTATTTAAAGAACACTCACCAAAAAATAGTCAAAAAATAAGTGTGGTTGGCCGGGCGTGATGGCTCACTCCAGTAATCCTAGCACTTTGGGAGGCAAAGGCGGGCAGATCACAAGGTCAGGAGTTTGCCACCAGCCTGACCAACATATTGAAACCCCGTCTCTACTAAAAATACAAAATTAGCTGGGCGTGGTGGCGCGTGCCTGTAATCCCAGCTACTCAGGAGGCTGAAGCAGGAGAATCGCTTGAACCTGGGAGGCGGAGGTTGCAATGAGCCGAGATCGCGCCATTGCACTCCAGCCTGGGAAACAAGAGCAAAACTCCGGCTCAAAAAAAAAAAAAAAGAAACGAAGTGTGGTTAATAAGAATTGTGTGATAAACAAATATAATTTAACAAAGTAATTGTGTACTTAAACATAACAAAACAAAACTATTGGAACTCGGGCAAGAGATGGTAAGAAAACAAAAGCCAATAAAATATAATCTGAGAGAACTAAGGTAATAAATACAGTTAAAATAGTCACAGAAACATCAAATTGAAAAAAAAAAGAAGGATAATTGTCACTGTGGAAATCAGAGCAAAGCATATACAAATATAAATAGGAAAAGAGTGAAATAACAAAAAAAGAAGATAGAAACAAAGAGAATCACAGAATCAAAGAAAGAAAAAGAATAAATAGAAATTTAAAATAAAGAGCTAAAAAATATAGCAGGGAAACAACAGACAAAGGAAAAGCTCCATATGCAAGAAACAGAGATCCAAATTAAAAAATAAAGCTATAATTCAATACATTTACCTAAAATAAAAGATAACTGAACTCCACATAAAGAAAGGGAACACAATATAATAGGGAATTTTGAGCTTTAATAGTTAACAGGAAGATGCTCTATTAAAGGTTTTGTATTTTAAATATAAAGTAAGAGTTTTTAGTATCCAAGCAGGAAAACAAAACCAATTCTACAGACAAAAAGCACTCTAGTCTTATATTTCTCCCTTTAACACTAGAACATAGGTGAAAAACACTTCTGTAGCCACAAGCAAAGTAAACTATAACCCAAGAAAACATATTTTAGGAATAAAGACAAAAGCCAAACACTATAATATGCACAAATGCAAAAATATTTGCATAATTCACCAAGAAATTAAAAGAGTAGAAATTTTAGACAACACAAGATAATGAAGAAACATATTACATAAGTGCTAATAATATGCATTAAATATACGTATATATTTCCTTTTACTGTGCTTTGCTTCATTGCACTTCACAGATACTGTGATTTTTACATATTGAACGTTTGTGACAACCTTGAGACCACAGAGTCTATTTGGTACCTATTTTCCATGTGTTCACTTAGTCTCTGGGCCACAATTTCGGAAATTCCCGAAATATTTCAAATATTTTCATTTTTATTATAACTGTAATGGTGATCTATGGTCAGTGATTTTTGACGTTACAGTAATTGTTTTTGGAGTGCTACGAACAGCATCCATGTAAGAGAGCAAACAATCAATAAATGCATGCGTTCTGACTTCTTCACAGGCCAGCACCCCCATATCTTGCCCTCTCTTTCAACCTCCCTATTCCCCAAGACATAACAACATTGGAATTAGGCCAGTTAATAATCCTACAATGGCCTCTAAGCCCTCTATGCATTAAAGTGAAAGGAAAAGTCGCAAGTGTCTCAGTTCAAATTAAAAGCTACGCATAATTAAGCTTAGTGAGGAAGGCGAGTTGAAAGCCAAAACAGGTTGAGAGGTAGGCCTCTTGCACCAGTTATTCAAGTTATCAATGCAAAGGGAAAATTCTTGAAGTAAATTGAAAGTGCTATTTCACTGAACAAATGAATGATAAGAAAGTGAAACAGCCTTGTTGCTGATACGGAGAAAGTTTTAGTGGTCTGTATAGAAGATCATACAATCCACAACGTTCTTGTAAGCCAAAACCACATCCAGAATAAGCCTCTAACTATCTTTAATTAATGATGGCTGATAGAGGTCAGGAAGCTGCAGAAGAAAAGCCTGAAGCTAGCAGAGGTTGATCAATAAAGTTTAAGAAAAGAAGGTGTATTCATAACATGAAAGTGCAATGTAAAGCTACCAGTGCTGATGTAGAAGCTGCAACAAGTTATCCATAAGCTCTAGCTAGGATAATTGATAGAGGTGGCTATGCTACACAACAGATTTTCAACATAGACAAATAGCCTTGTTTTGGAATGAGATGTCATCTAAGACATTCACAGCTAGACAGGAGAGGTCAGTGCCTGACTTCAAAGCTTCCAAGACAGGCTCTCTTATTAGGAGTTAATGCAGCTGGGGATTTTATAATAAATTAAAGCCAATCCTTATTTACTATTCTGAAAATCCTAGAACCCTTAAGAATTAATGCTAAATCTATTCTGCCTGTGCTCTATACATAGAACAAGAAAGTCTGGATGACAGCACATCTGTTTACAGCATGGTTTACTGAACATCGTTAGCCCACTCTTGAGGCCTATGGCTCAGAAAAAAAAAAAATCCTTTCAAAATATTACTGCTCATTAACAATTTACCTGGTTACACAAGAACTCTAACTGAGATGTACAGGGAGATGAATTGTGTTTTTATGCCTGCTAACACAACATCCATTCTGCAGCCCATGGATCAAGAACCTATGGATCATATCAACTTTCAAGTACTATTAGTTAAAAAATACATTTCATAAAACTATAATTGCCACAGATAGTGATTCTTCTAATGGATCTAGGCAAAGCAAATGGATAACCTTCTGGAAAACATTCACCATTCTAAATGCCATTAAGAACACTTGTGACTCATTGGCAGGTGGCCAAAATATCTACATTAATGGAAGTTTGATAGAAGCTGATTCAAACCCTCATGGATGAATTTGAGGGGTTCAGGACTTCCGTGGAGGAAGTCACTGCAGATTTGGTGAAAATAGCAAGAGAATTACAGTTAAAAGTGAAGCCTGAAGAGGCGGGTGAATTGCTGCAATCTCATGATAAAACTTGAACAGATGAAAAGTTGCTTCTATAAATAAGCAAAGAAAATAGTTTGTTGACATGCAGTATACTTCTGGTGAAGATGTTGTGAACATTGTTGAAGTGACAACAAAGGATTTGAAATATTACATAAACTTAGCTGATAAAGCAGCAGCAGGTTTTGAGAGGATTTATTCCAGTTTTCAAAGTTCTACTGTGTGGACAATGTTATCAAACAGCATGAAATACTACAAGGAGATCTTTCATGAAAGGAAGTGTCAATTGATGCAGCAAAATTCATTGTTGTCTTATTTTAAGAAATGCCCACAGACATCTTAATTTTCCGCCATTACCGCCCTAGTCAGCAGCTATCAATATTGAGGCAGGGTCTTCCACCTACAAAAAGATTATGACTTGCTGAAGGCTCAGATGATCATTAGCATTTTTTAGCAATAAAATACTTTTAATAATGATTTTTAGGCATAATTCTTTTTTTTTCTATTTTTTTTTTTTTTTTTTTTTTTTTTTTTGAGATGGAGTCTCGCTCTGTCGCCCAGGCTGGAGTGCAGTGGTGCGATCTTGGCTCGCTGCAAGCTCCGCCTCCCAGGTTCACGCCATTCTCCTGTCTCCCAAGTAGCTGGGACTACAGGCGCCCGCCACCACGCCCAGCTAATTTTTTGTATTTTTAGTAGAGACAGAGTTTCACCATGTTAGCCAGGATGGTCCCGATCTCCTGACCTCATGATCCACTTGCCTTGGCCTCCCAAAGTGCTGGGATTACAGGTGTGAGCCAGGGCGCCCAGCCGATTTTTAGGCATAATTCTATTGCACACTTAATAGACTCCAGCATTGTGTAAACATAAATTTTGTGTGCATTGGGAAGCCAAAAAATCATCTGAATGGCTTTATTACGTTATTTGCTTTATTATGGTGGTCTAGAACCAAACCCACAATAGCTGAAGTATACCTATATTTAATTCTAGAAACAAGACTAAAGCAAGCATGGAAGTTAGGGTTATCAAGAAAAAATATAAACAGTATATGTTTTAACCCTATAGAAATAGTACAACTAATAAAATTTGAGAGAAGAAGATTGTAATAATAGTATAATGACTCTTTACCTACAACAATTTAGACTAAAGAAATGTTATTTAAAACTAACAAATCATTCAATGCATTATGAAAATATTCACAGTACAAATTAAAATTTTGGGAAGTAAATTTAAAACTAGAAGTAAAATATTATTGAAAACATAACATAAATTTTACAATTGCTCCTGTAGAGAGTAAATAGATAACTAGCTTAAGAGGTAGTGGACTAAATGAATTACTAGGAAAGACTTTTTGCAATGCCTAACAAACCCTTAAAAGATGACAAAACAAAATAACAAATACAGACATCAATATCTGTCATATGGACAAATGTAAGGGGCTTTATTCTTGTATTTACAAACGAGAGAAATATTAATATTTACTTTGAGTCACAAAGTTAAGTCCGCTCTGTATGTAAAAGAAAGTAGTCCCTCCTGAATCACAGTTTCACGTTCCAGTTTCAGTTACCTATGGTTAACTGCAGTCTAAAAACATTAAATGGAAAATAACAGAAATAAACAACCCCTTTGTTAAATTGTGCACTGTTCTGAATAGGATGGTAAAATTTTTTTTTTTTTTTTTTTTTTTTTGAGACGGAGTCTCGCTCTGTCACCCAGGCTGGAGTGCAGTGGCACAATCTCGGCTCACTGCAAGCTCCGCCTCCCAGGTTCACGCCATTCTCCTGCCTCAGCCTCTCCGAGTAGCTGGGACTACAGGCGCCCGCCACCACGCCCGGCTAATTTTTTTGTATTTTTAGTAGAGACGGGGTTTCACTGTGGTCTCGATCTCCTGACCTCGTGATCCGCCTGCCTCGGCCTCCCAAAGTGCTGGGACTACAAGCGTGAGCCACCGCGCCCGGCCAGGATGGTAAAATTTTGTGCTGTCTTCTCCATTCCTCCCAGGACATGAATTTTCCTTTTGTCCAGCAGATCCACACTGTCTACTACCTGCCCATTAGTCACTTAGTAGCTGTCTCAGTTTACAGAATGACTGTTGTGGCACTGCAGTGCTTGTGTTCAAGTAACCCTTATTTTACTTAATTGTTCTAATTAATTATTAGTTATTTTTGTTAATCATCTCTTACTTTGCCTAATTTATAAATTAAATTTAATCACAAATATGTAGATATAGGAAAAAAAAACATAGTATATATAGGGTTTGATACTATCCACGGTTTTAGACCTTGACCAAGGATCTTGGAACATATCCCCCTGCAGTAAGGGAAGGACTACTGTGCTCCCATAAGGAAGAATCCTGGAAGTAAAAAAGTTTGAATTAAAAAAACAAAATGAGCAAAGTAGTGGTAGGCCAATGTAAACACAAGGAAAATAGTTGTGGGTTGATATAAAATTGGTCATAAGCCTTCACCCTTTTCTAGAGACATGTATTTTGCAATGTGACTTTGAAGGTACTCCCATTAAACAGTGGAGTCTATATCCCTTTCCCTTCATTCTGAAATGGTCTTCAGACATGTTTGGGACAAGACAACGTGCAAAAGTAACGTAATGCTAGCTCCAATCTATTAGAACACTCATTATAAAGATGTATGAGTCTTTGAACACTTCTGCACATTGTCTGATGAAGAAGTGAGCTGGCCTACTGGACAACTCCCAATCCTAGAGAGGAGACACAAGACACCAGAACTCCACGTGAGGCCCTCCTACAGCAGCCAGTCTCAAGGCAATCTGGCACCTAAGGGCAGAAGCATGAGTGACACCATCTGAGACCAGCAAAAGCCCTTGCCTGGTTGAAACCAGCTAAAACTGCCCGTGCACAGAATCTTACAATAAATAAAGGTTGACACGGTTTCTTACGTGGAATCGAAAACTGATAAAGCAGGGGCAATTACTTTATAATAGAATAGGTGTAATTTTCTGGTGCGGTGGCTCACACCTGTTATCCCAGCACTTTGGGAGGCCGGGGCGGGCAGATCACTTGAGGTCAAGAGGTCAAGACCAGCCTGACCAACATGGAGAAACCCTGTCTATACTAAAAATACAAAATTAATCTGGGCGTGGTGGCACATGCCTGTAATCCCAGCTACTTGGGAGGCTGAGGCAGGAGAATCATTTGAACCCAGAAAGCGGAGGTTGCGGTGAGCCAAGATGGTGCCATTGCACTCCAGCCAGGGCAACAACAGTGAAACTCCATCTCAAAAAAAAAAAAAAAAAAAGACACAAATTAGCTGGGCATGGTGGCTCATGCCTGTAGTCCCAGCTACTTGGGAGGCTGAGGCAGGCAGAGGTTGCAGTGAGCCAAGATCCTACCACTGCACTCCATCCCGGGCGACGGAGTGGGACTCCATCTCAAAAATAGGTGTAATCTTTGTAAGCATATATTATAGTATGTAATGTCACTGGTATTCAAAAAGAAAATATAACTAAAAAGTCATTTTTTGTCTCATTCATGAAGGAGAAAAAGACAAAAAATTCACTGGTAAAAGTTAAAGACTTTTAGCTCATGAGTAATGAATACAACAAAAACAAGATGTGGAAGTGGTAATAAATATAATTAACTGGATATATCTGATTGATTAATATCAAAATTTAGAACCTGAAAAAAGTATATCTTTCTAGATTTTCATTCAATAGTTACGAAAATTGACTTTACAGCATAAAGTATATACAACAATTCCAAAAACTTAGAAGTAGTACAAACCTTTTCTGAACAGTATTTAATGAAATGAGAAATTGAAGACAATATTGGAAAGAAAAATCCTCCTTCCATTTGGAAATTTGGAAACCAAAAAATTTCCATTGTTGGTATAATTTTTAAAAGAAAGAAATAAAAAAGAAATAAATATGAAAACACCAAAAATAAAGAGATACATTTTATAAATCTCATATACAGAGATAGAAAAATCTAAACACATATTTCCAAGGAGCATAAACTATTCTTAAGGAGTCATTCCCTCAAAAAGTCCTAGGCTCAAGGTGTAGATGCAGACAGCAAATGGGTAAATGGGAGACAAACGTGGGAGATTGTTTTCTCTGTATATCTTCTTATACTTTTAACATTTTCTACTATTACAATGTATTAACCATTACATATCCATATATATAGACTAAAATAAAAGGAAAATAAGAGCAAAATTAATTACTTGCATCATTATGTTATGGTGTGATTACTGTAAAAAATGCATTTACACTTGTTCCTGGCATATAAGAAGTTAATAAATATGATCTACATTTTATGTATGCTTGAATGTATTTAAAATAAGTTTTTGTTGGGGTAGGCTCACCCAGGCCATTTAACAACCAATATAACTAGTTTCAATTACACATTAATTTCAATTTGACAGTTTAAGTTCAATGAGTCACAAATCAGAGTGAATGGTTTCCTAAGGCCAGGTCTCTACTTATCAAAAGTGAAGGACCCTACAAAACTAGGACACCTGAATATCAGGTTGCAAATGATTATTAAAAAAAACAGTTATACATTTGTGTATTCTAGCAAAGTATGCATTGTTAAATAATGATAGACTGAACACTAAAAACACACTGCTAAATCGGTTATAGATTAAATTAATAATGCCTTATTTCTCTTGGAATTCGTCCAAAGAACTAATATCAGTTGAAAATATGCAATGTGCAGTATGTGAAGAAGCCAAGCAGTGGTTGATTTATTTTGAAAATTAGCCAAGGGAATCCAAACTATAAAGTAGCATTATGGAATATAGATAAAAATATTTGGGTATCTTAACTGATAAATATTTTCCTAGTAAGAATTATCTAGAGTGTTTTATTTATTTGCTTTTACAAACCCATTTTTTAAAAGCTGTCCTTAAACTTTTCTGTTTACAGATTTTAAAAGTTATTTTTGATATCATCTTCAACTTTGAAAATATGAGGTTTGTTACTACTTTTACCATTGCAAAATAAACTACTAAGTATTTATGTGAAAGCAATTTTAGCTGCAGTTTAATCACAGAGAATTTCATATCTCTCCGAAAAAAAAAAAAAAGCAAGTCAGCAGATAACTTTGGTATTGGTGGTCCTTGATCTATATCAATAGCAAAGTTATCAATTAAATTTAGAAAAGCATTTGTTATGAGTAGTCTCTCTGCGATGATAATGATTGTCTAGAGATAAAAATTTTTCTCTAAGGAGTCTCTAGACGCAGCCATTCTATGAATAGGTCCAATGATGTTACAATAGTTAATAAAGTATAAAAATGTATGAGTTTTCTAGATTCTGGTTATTTTAAAATATCAATAGTTTAAGATGCCACATTGTTTTATTACCTACTTTCTAAATATAGTAATTGCAGCCAATTTCAGGTAATAAAATACACTTAGAAAAATAAAGTTAAAATATACCAAGTTATTGGAGTAAAAAGGAAGGGTATTATATTCTTCCAGTAATAATCATGTCACATTAGGTAGGTAAAGATATATTTATCTAAAAGAGCATTTTTTTTTTAAATTATACTTTAGGGTTTTAGGGTACATGTGCACAATGTGCAGGTTTGTTACATATGTATCCATGTGCCATGTTGATTTCCTGCACCCATTAACTCATCATTTAGCATTAGGTGTATCTCCTAATGCTGTCCCTCCCCCCTCCCCCCACCCCACAACAGTCCCCGGAGCGTGATGTTCCCCTTCCTGTGTCCATGAGTTCTCATTGTTCAATTCCCACCTATGAGTGAGAACATGCGGTGTTTGGTTTTTTGTCCTTGCGATAGTTTACTGAGAATGATGGTTTCCAGTTTCATCCATGTCCCTACAAAGGACACGAACTCATCATTTTTTATGGCTGCATAGTATTCCATGGTGTATATGTGCCACATTTTCTTAATCCAGTCTATCGTTGTTGGACATTTGGGTTGGTTCCAACTCTTTGCTATTGTGAATAGTGCCGCAATAAACATACGTGTGCATGTGTCTTTATAGCAGCATGATTTATAGTCCTTTGGGTATATACCCAGTAATGGGATGGCTGGGTCAAATGGTATTTCTAGTTCTAGATCCCTGAGGAATCGCCACACTGACTTCCACAATGGTTGAACTAGTTTACAGTCCCACCAACAGTGTAAAAGTGTTCCTATTTCTCCACATCCTCTCCAGCACCTGTTGTTTCCTGATTTTTTAATGATGGCCATTCTAACTGGTGTGAGATGGTATCTCACTGTGGTTTTGATTTGCATTTCTCTGATGGCCAGTGATGAGGAGCATTTCTTCATGTGTTTTTTGGCTGCATAAATGTCTTCTTTTGAGAAGTGTCTGTTCATGTCCTCTGCCCACTTTTTGATGGGGTTGTTTGTTTTTTCTTGTAAATTTGTTTGAGTTCATTGTAGATTCTGGATATTCGCCCTTTGTCAGATGAGCAGGGCACAGACAACCAAAAACTCAGCGAGAACCTCCACAGCCTTAAATGTCCCTGTCTGACTGACAGCTTTGAAGAGAGTAGTGGTTCTCCCAGCACGCAGCTGGAGATCTGAGAACGGACAGACTGCCTCCTAAAGTGGGTCCCTCACCCCTGAGCAGCCTAACTGGGAGGCACCCCCCCCAGTAGGGACAGACTTACTAAAAGAGCATTTTTATTTTCTTAAGAGTTCTAGCAGTTTTCTAAGAAGGAATCAATGAAACTGAATATACATCAGAATTTCAAGTATGGTAGAGCCAAATTATTTTGAACCATTGGTAATATGTTGTTTACTTATTTCATATGCCTTACTAGTGAGTTTCTAAATAAACTCATTTCTAAAGTATATTTTGCTACTTTAGTTTACTTTTTCCTACTTTCACTACCCTCCATCATAATAGAGATACAGAATTTTTTTAACTAAATTATAAATGTTGTTTATAAATTCCAGGGAAAGGAAAGGGAACATTTTAGTGTATTTCCTAGATCTAGGCATATAAATTGATTTGAAAGCATGGAGTGGTTTTGCTATGGTAATTAAGCTTAGCTCCTCTTAAAATTCTTGTATCAACTTTTGGTTATAATTTAAATTTTCAGGTGTAAAGTATACTATTTATCAGGAATTTGAGCAATGATAAGCAATTACAATGGGAATCTTTGTGAGGTAACATGAATTAAAATCATTTATTCTTATAAACTCAAAACTCAGATAGAAAACAAAGTTGATCATTATTAACTATTATGTTGCCAAACACCAATAAGATTATTAGATATGTGTGTAGGTTACACATGCTTGGCAAACTGCCATAAATAAGAATAGTCAGATGACACTCTCTGAAGACCTCCAATGATCTGCTCTTACATATAACAGAGATCAGAGAGGCTGTTTTAATTTGTTCAGTTGTCACATTTAATAGGAGAAATCCTTCCAAAATTAGTTTTAGTTTTGTGTTAATGAACAACCTGATTTCTTATTAAAAATCATCTGGGAACTATTTTGAAGTACGGATGTGAAGGACCCCGATGTCATGGGTCTGGAGTAGAGTTAAGACATGGAGATTTTTAAAAGTTCTCCAAGTGATTCCCTTGTGGAGCCACACTCAAACAAAAATATCACTTGTTTTTTTATTTCTCAGGCTTATCCAGCTGTTTCCATTTAAGCTTCCCTCCTTGGCTTTGATTTCATGCCTCATTATCTAGAACCTATGTATCTTATCATGAATCTCATAACAAAATCACCTAGAATTCTCATTATCTATTAAGTATTTATACTTCCTAAATGGAACTCAGAGATTCAAATTCTTAATGTCTGATGTGGATCCTAGGAATCTGTATGTTTAATGAGCTCCTCAGTTGCTTTTGATGAAAATAATGCATGGACATATTAAAACAGGCTTTGGAATTATAAACTTTGAAGTCAGTCCGCATGAGGATTAGCACGCTTGTTTCAATGTTATTGTAATTATAACTGTGGGAAAGTTGATATGCTTCTTTCAAGTTAAAATAGAACCACTTCCAGATTATATTGTGGTGATTACATCAATTGGATATAAAGCATTTAACACAGTTACTGACATATATATAAGTATTTTATCAATGTTTTCTTGCAACATTATTTACTTGTTGGCACCTGTTCAATTACTCTTATCTATCTACCTAGATTCCTCATGCAATTCAGTTAGGGTATCAGAATCTGAGTTTCTTATAAGGCCTCTTAGCCTCAGATGTTTTTAATTATTCCAAGGATTTCTGATTGTGACTTCAGTTTTAATAACAATGATAAACTTATAATTTTTAATATAAACACTCACAATTATTAAGTCAAATTTTGACTTCAGGTAAAACACATTGTTGTAGGCTAGAAACAATTCTACACAAGTGAGAAAGCTACTGTGAGATGGATAGATAATCCAAAGTTTATCAAATATAAGGAAATAATAATACCTCTAGGAATTCTGGCTTAAAAGAATAAAGTAACACAAAGGTAGTATAGAAAGTAGCTTTCTCACTCACCCAGACTCCTTGGGTTTGAGATGTTCTGAGATTTATTTTGTTTGCATCCTAGAGAGCAAAAATATAAAGTTAATGTGCAAGGGAGTATTCTTTTTTTTTTGAGACAGAGTCTTGCTCTATTGCCCAGGATGGAGTGCAATGGCATGATCTTGGCTCACTTCAACCTCAGGTTCAAGTGATTCTCCTGCCTCAGGCTCCTGGGTAGCTGGAATTACAGGTGCACACCACCATGCCTGGCTAATTTTTGTATTATAGTAGAGATGGGGATTCACCATCTTGGTCAGGCTGGTCTCGAACTCCTGACCTCGTGATTCACCCTCCTTGGCCTCCCAAAGTGCTGGGATTACAGGAGTGAGCCACTGCGCCCAGCCAGGAGTATTCTTAAATTGCAGACTCTCTTTCTGCACTTACAATTTATAGTTGCATCACTCACCGTGGGCTAACACATATGGAAGTATGCGCTTCAGAGATTTGACATGGTTGGTATCATTCTTTTGGCTAGCTGATATGTAATTACCTTGACAGCTTCAGAAATAATTGCCCCAGTCATCTGTGGATAGGGTAACAGGGTTGGTTTCATCTTCAAAAAAAAGAGTACAAGATGGGACAATCTGAACTTTTATCTTTTGGGTTAGAAGCAATTTGGGCTGTTTCCACAGTATCATGGAGGAGCCGTAAGCAGACAAAAAAGGAGCTATAATTTGTTATACGATGAAAAGATCATAGACATAGTACAATGTTTAAAGATTGACTGATTCAACAAATGTTTGCTTTTAAAATTAAAGGGTTTGACTTCACCAAATAGTCTCTAAACACTGATCTGCAAACACATGTATAAACTAAAAATAATTCTATTTATTTCCTACTGGCGATACCTTAATTTGCCAATATTAATCTTTTTTAAGAGGTTTGTCTTTTGCTTGAAGAAGAGAGTAAAAAAAAATCCATGATATTTACATCTGGGTATAGACTATTGAAGTTTTCTAGAGAGGCAGAAAAGATAGAGATTCTTAATAGTTTTATCTCTCGGAAAAAATATTAAGATTTTAGAAGCATCTTAGTTTTTGATAGGTCTCAGAAGTAATTAAATGAGTGAATATAATAGAGAGGAGATGAGGCATTCCAAAAGCTTAATCCTACTTTAATACTATTCTTAAATAGGTGTTTTCATTTATTTAGGGCAAAAGTAAATGATTTGAATGTACATTGTTCATATTTTAAACTAGAAAATTATTTAAAGTGGACAGTTGGGAGTTGTAAAATAACATGCAAATTAAAAAACATACTGAATCAGCCTGTAGAAAGAAAAATGGCCATAAACATTCCAAACATCAAGATAAATGTTGATTCATTTGATCCGAAAATAATATTTTTTAGAAGATATAAAAAAGGTAATTTTAAAACCAGTAATGTGACAAAATAAAGACTAAAAATACTCTGGGTGTATCACACCTAAAAATACCCAGCCCTTGAGGTCAAAACTATTTTTATAATGACACTGTAAGTATTCTTTCTGTTGTGATAACCTTGTTTTTTATTTATAGTATTATTGATTTGTGTTCTCTTCCTTTATTGCTGGTCAGTGTTTAGAGGAATGTGTAAATTTTGTTGATCTTTTTAAAGAACACATTTTTGTGTTTGTTAAATTTCTCTATTGTTCATCTGCTTTTTAAAAATTGATTTCTGTTGTTGTCATTATTATTTCCTTCCTCTTACTTATTTGGGCTCATTTTGCTTTTCTTTTACTAGCTTCTTAATATAGATCCTTAAGTCACTGGCCTTAAAAGTATTCAAGATGGTATTTAAACTTTCCCTTCGTTAATTGCTTTCTTTGCCTGTATTTGATGAATTTTGAAGTGCGAGTTTTTTTGATATTGACTTAAAAAAATTGCCAATATCACTCTTTATTCCATCTTTGACTTGTGAATTGTTGAAATATGCATCATCTAGTTTCTAAATATTTGGATATTCCTAGATGTTTTATTGCTGATTTCTAATTGAATTTTGGTTTTGGTTAGAAAACATAGTCACAGGTTTTCAATCCTTTTAGATTTATGAAGATCTATTTTATGACCAAATATGAGTCTATCTTAGTGAATATGTAATTCTATTCTCTCAGACAAATCAGCTATGATAGTTCATCACAATTAGATCTGTCTTACAAGCAATGATAAAGAAGTTCTCCAAGTTGAAACAAAAGGATACTAACAATGCATATGAAAGTATGAAACTCACTAAAATGATAAAACTGTATTCAAATTCAGAATATTCAAATGCTCTAATGATGGTGCATGAAAAACTTTTAACTCTAGTATTAAAAAGACAAATGTATTCAAAAGAACTAGCTATAATCATTTGGCAATGGAAAATATGTAAAAGGTAAATTGTGCCATCAATAACATAAAAGTTGGTGGAGGGGAAGTTAAAATGTAGGGTTTTGTATGCAGTGAAAGTTAGATTGTTATCAACTTAAAACAGAATATCGTAACTAAAAGATACTTTATGTAAGCCTCATAGTAACCACAAAATACAAAGGCAAAAGCCTGTACCACATACAAAAAAGATAAAGGAATTAAAGCATACCATTACAAAAAATTAATCACATTAAAAAGAAGACAAGAGAGAAAGAATAAAACAAAGATTAAACTACAAAACAGTCAGAAAACAACCAAATGACAGTAGTAAGTCCTTACCTATTAATAATTACTTTAAACATAAATTGATTACATTTTTCTATCATAAAATAAATGTAGACAAAACATTTGACAATGACAAAGTTCAACACATATGCATGATAAAAATTCTAAACAAAATTGGTTATCAAAGGAACTTACTTCAATACAATAAAGACCATTCATAAAAAGCTTATAGGTAACATCATAATCCATTAGGAATAACTGAAAACTTTGCCTCTATAATCTGATACAAGGCAAGTGCCTACTCTTGCCACTTTTGTGTAACATTGTACTGAAATTCCTAGCCAGAGAAATTAGACATGAGAAATTAATAGAAAGAAAAAAGTAAAATTATCTTTATTTTTTGCAGATGACATGATTCTATTTGTAGAAAACCTATAAGACCCCATTAAAAACTGCTAACTAATAAGCAAATTTAGTAAAGCTGTAGGATACAGAATTAATATTCAAAAATCAGTTGTGATTTTTACATCAACAAAATTTCCAAAGAAAATGAAGAAAATAATCCTATTTACAATAGCACCAAAATCAATAAAATATTTAGGAATAAAGCTAACCAAGAAGGTGAAAGATTTGTATGATATAATACAGTCATGAAAGAAATTGGAAAAGATACAAATCAAGAGAATTATATCCCATATTTATGAATTGGAAGAATTAATATTGAAAAAAGGCCATACTACCAAAAGTGAATTATACATTCAATAAAATCCCTATCAAAATTTCAAAGGCATCTTTTACCAAATCAGGAAAAAAAACCTCTAAAATGTGTATGAAATGACACACACACACACACATAAAAACGCAGACAGCCAAAGCAATCTTAAGAAAAATGAAAAAAGTTAAAGGAATTGATTTCCTGATTTCAAATTATATTACAAAGCTATTGTATTCAAAATATTATGGTGCTGCCTTAAAAACAGTCACACAGACCAATGGAACAAAATGAATAGCCAACAAATTAACTCACACATAAAAAGTCCACTAATTTTTGAGAAGGGCACAAAGATACACAATGTGGTTATTAGTCTCTATAACAAATGGTGTTGGGAAAACTGGATATTCACATGAAAAACAATGAGTGGGATCTTTATTTTATACCATACACAGAAAACAACTTAGAGAATTAAATTTAAGACCTGAGACCATTAAACTCCTAGGAGAAAACGTAGGAAATATTTCCTTGCCCTTGGTCCTGGTACTAATTTTTTATATGGCACCAAAAGCACAGAAAACAAAAGCAAAAATACATAAGTGGGATTACATTAAACTAAAAAGCTTCTATGAAGGAAACAAAAAAAATAAAAAATAGAAAAGAAAGAAAAGACAATCTATAGATTAAGAGAAACTGTTTGAAAACTATACATCTGCTATGAATTTCATATACAAAAATATCCAAAATACGTAAGGAATTTGCTATGGTTTGAACATGTTTCCCCAAAATTTAGTTGTTGGAAACTTGGTTGCCATTGTGGTAGTGTTAAGAGGCAGGGCCTTAAGAGGTAATTAGGCCATGAAGTCTCCTTCCTCATTAAGGAATTAATGCCATTACCTCAGGAGTGGGTTAGGTATGCCAGGAATGGATTCCTAATAGAAAGGAGGAGTTCAGCTCATTTCCTTCTGTGCCTTGTGTGCTTGTGTGGCCTTCCGTCTGTTCTCCATGGGCTAACTAACCCAGCAAGAAGGCCTTCACCAAACGTCAGCACCATGCTCTTGGATTTTCCAGAACTATGAGAAATACATTTCTTTATAAATTACACAGTCTGTAATATTCTATTGTAGTAACAGAAAATGGACTTAGCACTCATACAATTCAGTAGTGAAACACACACATAACCAAATTTTAAAATGGGCACAGGAGCTGTCTTAGTCTCTTTGTATTGCTACAATAAAATATCACCCTGGGTAATTTATAAACAGTAAAAATCTATTTCCTCGTGGTTCTGGAGGCTGAGAAGCCTAAGATGAAAACACTGGCTAGTGAGGGCCATGTTTCTCTGTTTCCGCTACCTTCGGAGAGGAAGAATGTTGTACCCTCATGTAGAACAAAAAAACAGAAAGGCAATAAGGGCCTGAGTTATTCCTTGTATCCCTTTTACAAGACACTAATTTATTGATGAGACTGGAGCCCTCATGACATAAACACTTCCCAAAAGGCACCACCTCCCCATACTGCCACAATGGGGATTAGGCTTCGATAACATGAATTTGAGAGGGAGCATATTCAAACCACAACATTCTGCCCCCCAAATATATGTCCTTCTCATATGCAATATAAATTCATTTCATCCAAATAGCCTCAAAAATCTTAATTTATTCCAGCATCAACTCCGAAGTTTAAAGTCCAGAGTTTCACCTAAATATCTTCTCCACCAGATAGAGGTGAGACTGAAGGTATGATTCATCCTGAAGCAAATTCCCCTTTAGCTGTGAGCATTTGAAATTAAACAATTATGTGCTACCAAAATACAAAGGTGGGACAGACATAGAATAGACATTCCTATTCCCAAAGGAAGAAATGGGCAAGAAGACAGGGGTAATATGTCCCAAATGAATCCAAAGCCAAACACGGCAAACAACATTAAATCTTAATTATTGAGAATAATCTTTGATTCCACGTCCTGCTTTCACACACTGGCATGGTGGTTAGACCTCCAGGGCTCCCGGGGATCCTGCCTTCATAGCTTTGTGGGGCAAAGCCCACACCAGAGCTCTCCAGGGTTGAAGTCTAGTGTCTGTCACTCTCCCAGGCTGGAGTTCCATGTTGGTTGCTGTACAGCTCTGAGGTCTTAGTGGTGAAGCTGTCCTCATGGCTTCACTGGGCACTGCCCTAGTGGGGACTCTGCAGCAGCCATGTTCCTGTGGCAGTTCTGTGCCTGGGTCCCAAGACTCTCTGACACATCATCTGAAATCTAGGTGGAGGTAGTCATGCCTCCACAGCTCTTGCACTCTGCTAATATGCAAGGTTATCACCACATGGACACTGCCAAGGTTTACTACTTGTACTGCCTTTGAGAAGGGCAGCCCAAGCCATGCCTGGGCTAACTTGAGCCACAGCTGGGGTGGCAAAGAAGTGCTGCAACACAATTTAGGGAACAGAGACTTGAGGTGGCCCTGAGAAGTCATCCCTGCAGTTCCAGGTGTGCCTTAGTCCCCTTCCTTGAAACTGTTTTGCCCTCAAAGCCATGGCATTCTGAGCCGATGGAAGTGGCAGCCTCAATGATTTCAAAAATGCCCTTGAGGTCATTCTTTCATTGTCTTGATGGGTAGCATCTGGCTTCCTTCTGTCCATACTAATCTCCTTATTAAACTTTATTTGGCCACACCTTTTGTATTCTCTTCCAAATATGACTTGATTCCTCACATGACTAAACTGAGAATTTTGCAATTCTTTAAGTTGTGCTTCCTTTTTAGTTACACATTCCATCTTCATTTCATTTCTCTCTTTTTGCAGTTTACTCTAAAGCTTATTTGTAGGTTTAAACCATTTCTATTTTTAAAATTTCTTTTTATGAAAATGGTGTTGCTTTCATAGAAAAAAAGATAATTCCCCCATTTCATCATCTCATCCTGGGAAACAAAAATGGCAAGTGCCATTTTGATTCCAAAAATTATAAATGTTTATATATGATATATTCAATTTAAGAGCATGAGCATCAATAAACTATAAAATAAATGAAGATAAAATTTATCTGAATAAGAAGAGAAGTCAATGTATGGTGTTATAGCATTAAACTAAAATCAATTACTTGTCAATTTACCTAACACAAGGGATGTAACAGATAAATAAAGGCAGAATTAATCAGAAAATTGCTTCAAACTTACAGGATGATCTTCAGAGAATTACTAAAATAGAATCGCATCCTGTATTTATTGATACCATGATTCTCTCCCCATCTTCATCCTGGGAATGAACATGAATAATTCAATCAATACTAAGTATAACTGCTGTGTGTTTTAAAATATTTTGCTGGTTCAAAATGTTTTAACAACAGGTTCCATGTTCAGGATGCCAGACCTACTGCCATCAGCAAGAAGATAAAACCATTTTTTAATGAAATCTAAACATTAGTATGTATGTGGCTATGGCAGTTACCACCTAAAAATTAGAAAATTAATAGATAATTGTATGCTCTTTGCCTTCTCTTAGTAATAAATTACTAAGCATAAGAGTGCATGAAATTTGGGTAAAATTATTTTCTAGTTAAAGAAGTAAGTTGGATGAGAGTGACTGATAGAGCTGTAGCAACAAGAAGATTTAATATTTTGAATGTTTAACAGAAATCTTTTTTATTGTTCAAATATAGCAGCTTACTTAGACAGATGTGTTTCTTCAATTTTGAGAACAGATAGCAGCTGCTCAAAATCAAAAATAATGGACATGGGTAGTTTTAAATAGCAAACATGAAAGTTGATTTCCCAACCTTACTTTCTGCCAAACAGCTGGGCAGCCATAAGGAATACCAACCTAATTGGTGGCAATTAACAGCCATGTGTATTCAAGTTAGTACTGAATCCAGCACAGGTTCAGAAGCTTATACCATCCACTGACTGATCACGTGCAACTTAAAGATTGCTACAAACACATTATCTTTCAAAATGTAGGTGATAATAGCTTCAATATCTCACTATAGAAAGGAAATATGTAATTTTCAAAACTGTATGACATATGGGAATACTGATTCTGCCTATGATGATGTAAGCTTCTAAGATCCACCCCGCTTACTGATTATAATTCAAAAATTGGGATAAATTACAAAGAAAACAAAACAAAAAACCACTTGAGAACCCTGAAAAGTAAACAAAGGCTCATGGGTCATGGAGATAGCCATCTTCACAACCTGGAGAAGCAATCCAGTCACAGGGGCATTTTCTGTTTTTATTTTTGTTTCTTCTTGTCCCTTAGCTTTGCCACATGGGAGGGGGCCAGGTAAGTGCTGGGTAGAGAAGGGTAGGTCCCTGGCTAGGGGTCCACTCCTTGGCCTGTGCCCTCGGACCTAGGTGAGGACAGGCATTTCTGTTCTCGTGCCCAAATCCGTTTTCCAAGACCACTCTGGCCCTCCACGTCCCCATCCTGTGCCTATAAATCCCTGACGCCCTGGGTAGAAACACGAGTGGGTAGAAACACGAGTGGGCGGACATTGAGAGACACACACCAGAGGAACACACAAGCAGCTGGACGTAGAGAGGAATACACCGGTGGAAGGGCACACCGACCGGCACCGGCAGACGCCAGCAGGCCATCCACCAGCTGAATGATGTGGAGTTTGGCTGGGGCCGGTCAGAGGAGAAACCAGCCGTGGGGCAGCCCACTCCAAGGGAAAACTACCTTCCCACTGCATCCCCCTTCTTGTCTCCCCGTCTACCTCACTGAGAGCTACCAACACTAAATAAAATACCTTGCACACATTCTCCAAGCCCATGTATGATCCGATTTTTCCGGTACACTAAGGCAAGGATCCAGGATACAGAAAGCCCTCTGTCCTTGTGATCAGGCAGAGGGTGTAACTGAGCTGATAACACAAGCCGCCTTGCAGATGGCAAAACTGAAAGAGCACACTAACACACGCCCACTGGCCTCAGGAGCTGTAAACAGTCACCCCTAGAGGCTGCAGTGGGGTCAGAGCCCACCCTCCCCATGACCTGCCCATCTGCCTGCTCCCTCTAGGGGTTTTGAGCAGCAGGGCACCTAAGAAGCCAGCCACGACCCCCCGCATCGCGTGCCCTGCAAGGCGGACAAGGGAACACTTCCTGTTTCATCTGCACTCCAGGTGAATACCAGGCACACAGTGGCTCAATATTTGCAGCTAAAACTTTGACATATAGTTTGAATCTGTGCAAAAGAAAAATGGAGAAGTGTCTGCTCATATCCTTCGCCCACTTTTTGATGGGGTTGTTTTTTTCTAGTAAATTTGTTGGAGTTCCTTGTAGATTCTGGATATTAGCCCTTTGTCAGATGAGTAGGTTGCAAAAATTTTCTCCCATTCTGTAGGATGCCTGTTCACTCTGATGGCAATTTCTTTTGCTGTGCAGAAGCTCTTTAGTTTAATTAGATCCCATTTGTCAATTTTGGCTTTTGTTGCCATTGCTTTTGGACAGCCAAAAGACACATGAAAAAATGCTCATCATCACTGGCCATCAGAGAAATGCAAATCAAAACCACAATGAGATACCATCTCACACCAGTCAGAATGGCAATCATTAAAAAGTCAGGAAACAGATGTTGGAGAGGATGTGGAGAAATAGGAACACTTTTACACTGTTGGTGGGACTGTAAACTAGTTTAACCATTGTGGAAGACAGTGTGGGGATTCCTCAGGGATCTAGAACTAGAAATACCATTTGACCCAGCCATCCCCATTACTGGGTATATACCCAAAGGATTATAAATCATGCTGCTATAAAGACACATGGACACGTATGTTTATTGCGGCGCTATTCACAATAGCAAAGATTTGGAACCAAGCCAAATGTCCAACAATGATAGACCAGATTAAGAAAATGTGGCACATATACACCATGGAATACTATGCAGCCATAAAAAATGACGAGTTCATGTCCTTTGTAGGGACATGGATGAAGCTGGAAACCATCATTCTCAGCAAACTATTGCAAGGACAAAAAACCAAACATCGCATGTTCTCACTCATAGGTGGGAACTGAACAATGAGAACACATGGACACGGGAAGGGGAACATCACACACCAGGGCCTGTTGTGGGGTGGGGGGGAGGGGAGGGATAGCATTAGGAGATACACCTAATGTTAAATGACGAGTTACTGGATGCAGCACACCGACATAGCACATGTATACATATGTAACTAACCTGCACATTGTGCACATGTACCCTAAAACTTAAAGTATAATTAAAAAAAAAAGAAAAATGGAAAAAAGACAGGACAGGCCAGAGCACTGTGTGTGAAAGAAATCCTACAGTAGGGAGACATTGAAAAGACAAATTCAGCATTTCTGTGTAGAATGTCATAAAATTCCCGGCCTAGTGTGTAAATCACAAATTCTTTGCACAAACTCAAGTCCATATAGCATAAGCTTTGAGAGCTGAACTGACATTTGAGCAAGCTACAAAATCTCATCCTAATCCCTGAACCTCACACATGAGACAGGCCCAAATCAAATGGCCAAGTCTTTGGAGACTGAATTGAGATTTGAGCCAACACACAGAGGTTAATCTATTCACAAATTGGGAAATATGTGAGCTAAAGATTCATTTATTAATAATTTATTTGTTGTTTTGAATATTTAGGTAATTTCCAAGAGTATAACAGCCCACTTCTATTTGTCTGTTTCTATTTAATTCGTACTTGTTCGAGAAAAAAAGTATAGTTGAAAACGTAATAAAAATACAATTTATATAAGAAAGAATAATTCATTAACAAAGAAATCAGAATTTCACAGGGGAATTCATCAGTATATAAAATTTCATTTTATTTTTATGTTTATTTTCTAGTTCTCAAAGCTTATTATGTTTAGAATTCTTAATTGCATATTTTACATATAGTGTACATTTATGCACAATAAGGAACAAAATTGCTCCAGTAACCTACAGGTGCATTAAATTCACTTTTTGCTTTACTTTTTCGTTAAAATTTTGAGAGACGAGATAGGTCAACTCTCAAAAGACAGGATAAGCTAGAGCACTGTGTGGGAAAGAAATCCTACTAGAGGGAGAGACTGAAAAGATAAATCCAGCATTTCTGTGTAGAAACCCATAACATTGTGTGTATGTGTGTGTGTGTGTGTGTGTGTGTATGTGTGTGTGTGCATACTTTTTCTCCTGACATGAACCTTGTGGTTATGTTGGGTACATGTCAGAAAGAACATTCAAAGATGAATAGATAAATATCCAGAAAAATAGGGAGAATATGAAGATGTTCAAGTGATTAATATCTTTCCACCCTCAAAAAATATAATCAATGTAGCATAGTTACAAAATTTTAATAGTCAATGAATAACTTATTTTCAAATCCTAAAAATCATTAAAATATATTTTTTTACAAATGAATGAGATTTTTAAAACACACAAAATACAATCAACCTAGGTGTCAATTCCACTGAGGGAGACAATTTTGTCTTCAAATTGTGTTATTACCAATACTAATGACAGTTCTTGGCTCAGAATTGGTCCATGCAATATTGAAAGGTGAAATCTTTAAGAAGTGTTAGGATCAGATAGGATTTGCCCTCACGAACTGACTAATCCATTCATGGATTAAGGGATTAATGAGTTAATAGATTAATGGGCAATCATGAGAGAGAGACTGAAGAAAATTTTAGTTGCACCCCCCAAAACAAAACTCTCCTTTAAGGCTGCTAGTGAATATGGCTGAGTCAATCTAATCTGTTAAAGGAGCTGAATCTAGACTTCCTTTTGCTTACGGTGATCTAGTTTATCACTAGCTCCAAATGCATTCAGAGATAATGCATTAGAGCCTTCAGCAAGGTTCAAAAACTGAGTGTCTCAGGAGGTGTTCTCAGCTTTCCTGCTGTGTCCTCAGACTGCAGCAGGCCCAGAGAACCTACATGTCAAGTGTGTATTTAGGAGTCTCCATCTATCTTCCTTACCGCCCCCTCCTCCGCCCCCCACTACAGAAGGCCACATTCTTGTACTCAGACCTAGAGAGCCTGAAGGACCTTTCTCCATTCTCCAGTCCCATTTCAGCCATGGGCACTCCTGCATGCCTGCACCTCAGGTTATATCTCTCTCAGCTCCTCTGCTCCTTGCCTAGCCACCAGCAGCCGCTCTTACTACACAGTGGAATCGCAGACTACCTAAAGGATTGTTCTCATTTCTCTGTCTGCCCTCAGGATTCAGCAGAAACCCTTGTGCCTCTAACTGAGGAATTTTTCTCAGCACTCCTGCCCCAGCCCAGCTGTAGTAGCCTCTGCCATGTACCCTTTTGGTGTGCAGTGTGCCTCAGAAGTTTTCTCTCTCTACAGCCCTGCCCTCAGCTCGCCACGCATGGCTGCATCTCAACGCAGGTCACTGTGAGTTCTCCTGCTCTTATGCCAGTCTAGGTAGCTGCTGCCATGAGGGCTGGACTACCCAGGCAGGGAGAGCTTCTTGCCCTGACCCCAGAATTCCACCTGGGCAGTGATGGCCCCTGGGAAAGAGCTGGTGGTTGGGTACAGACTCTATGGCTAGTACCCCCTAGAAATTCTAAATCGTCTTTTTCTTACCCTCATCAATGGAGGCTTTTTTCCTCCTCCCTGTGCTCTACCACTGTTAAAAGCAGTTTGGGTCTCTTAACTCCTAGAAAGGCTTCTCACTTACTGGGTTTTGCTTATTTATGCTTTTTCATGGCCTCAGCTCTTGGAGGATTTTTAAGAATCTATAATTTTGTAAGTTATCTTACTTCCCTGATTGACAGCGAGAATGATGTTCTTATATTCTCTTCTTCCTTAGCAGAAGTGGAAGCTTTCAAAGTGTAAAAAAATTAAAAATACAAAAAATTTTTAAGATATTTTAACCAAACATAGCAGGCCTGTTGAAGGAAAGCATTTCTTTACCAACAAAATCAAGCAGTCTCTGCTGCGTAATTTTTTTAATGTGAATTTGTTGACTTTTAATTATCAGAGAGACCTAAGCTCCCATATGCTGAAATAAGCCTTTATGGCTATCAGTTTCCAGATTCTGTCCATTACCATGAAACCATATTTGTAAAGCCTCTGAGCTAAAGATACTTTTATACTGCCTTTTAATTAACACTATAAGCATGGAAATATTTCACAAACTTCTTGAGAAATTCCAAGAAACACTTAACAACAATTCTGGGATACATGTATCACAGCTTATCGAAAATATTTGTGACTTTTTATTTTTATAAGCTGCTTCAAAAATCACAGCTAAAAGCATGCAGAAGGAGAATTTTAATTAGAAGAATGATGCATAGGCCTGGTGATTATACATACAAAATTGTAATCTTAAACATTTCTAGGGTTAGAAATGAGAAAGATAATATTTAAATATATTTGATTTTGACATTAATATTTCAGAAATTTGCATTATTTAATGTTTTCTAAGGATTCTTTCTGCTGGCCACTGGTTGAAGATAATAAAGTCAAGGCCCAGACAAGACATTCAATATGCCAGGCATGACTCGAATCACTTTACTTAGCTTAGAATAATTTCTAATTTTAGCCCACAAAATAATTCAGTGAGGTAGGTACTGTTACCATTGTACATATGGGGAAATTGAAGAACAAAAATTTAATCAATGGCCAGGTTCACATAACTAGTAAAAAAACAGACTCATTTGCTTTAGCTACACAGTCTGTGTTTTCCATTGTTCTTGATTGTCTCAAGCATAGATAGCAACATTACAGAGCAAAACTCAATCTTTAAGTTATTAAAGCAATGTAATTTTATAAGATTTTGATTATGTTTAAAACTGTAGTTTTGCTGCTATACATTTAAATATATATGAAACCATAATTACTGATTTTCTTTAAATTTATCATATATATAATATTCACTAGTATTTCTATCATAAAAAGATTTTTCTATCTCTTTTGTTCTGTTTTAAAATTACTAAATTTACTTGAACGAATTTTAATTTTCTTATCCACAGGGTTTTATTTAGGGTCCACTTAAACACATAACTGTGAATGTAAAGCCAAATATGTATTTAAAGTAACATATTTTTATTATCATTTTTGAAGTAGAATTGGAAATTTTCTTATAGTCCTACTCAGATGTGTAAGGAAGTAGTAGTTCATTTTTGTAAGTGACCTAATTGTCTCAGTGTATACATTTATTATTTAATTATATCTCAGCTTCTCCCAGTTTTAACATATATTCTCATTTAAAGATATATAAAAAGAATGTGAAATGATCGGAATCAGATTCCACTCTCCCTCTACCCTTTTGTACAATTTCTGTCTCCGGGGGGGCAATTTGTCGGACTCTGCTGTGGCTGTTCTGTTTTCGAGGAGAGGGCCAGCTGGTGTTCCCTGAAGTGTGGTTAGCATACTTCTATCTCTGGGAATTGTATAGGTTTCTGCTCCTAAAGTGTGTAGCTGAAAAACTCGGTCTGCTTTGGTTAGTCTGCTTTGGTCTCAGCATTTCTAGTATGCTCTGAGATTTGATTGTGACTTTCTATGCTAGACAATCTGCCTTGAGGAATTTGATTGCGAGGCCATTGTGTGCCCTCTTTGGCAACATTGTGAAAGTTCTTTAGCCAGATTCTCAGTAACATTCAATATAATCTCTCCTTTGCAGCTTCATATTAAATTAGCAGAAACGTTTTAGTCTCTTCAATGTCATGTGGAAGTGATTAAGTTTCATCTGGATGATCATCTCCCACCACTGCAGATGTATTCAGTACCTCCGCACACTGTGTTTTGCTAAATTACTCCTTGTACAATCATCTTCTCCCAGGGTTCAAAGGAGCAAGCGGGTGGGGCGTGGTGGCTCACACCTGTAATCCTAGCATTTTGGGGGGCCAAGGTGGGCAGATAGCTTGAGGTAAGGAGTTCGAAACCAGGCTGGCCAACATGGTGAAACCCTGTCCCTACTAAAATACAAAAGAAATTAGCCGGGTGTGGTGGCAGGCACCTGTAATCCCAGCTACTTGGGAGGCTGAGGCAGGAGAATCACTTGAACCCAGGAGGCAGAGGTTGCAGTGAGCCAAGATCTTGCCACTGCACTTCAGGCTGGGCGACAGAGTGAGATTCTGTCAAAAAAACAAAACAAAACAAAAAACAAAGAGCAAGTGAGATGAAACCCTTCTGCATCTGGTTTTCCCTTCAATGTGTCTAACAGTTCTAGCCATGGAGGATACTACTAGAGAAAGATAGACAATTATTGACAAGCGTTACCTCCTGCTTATCCTATCTCCAATTCCTTTCTTCTTCCCATAGTCTACAGTATCTAAGAGTTATTCAGGTATTCCTCCTCATTTTCTGGAAGAGATTTCCCATCCACTGTATCTGGATTCCTAATCATAATCTTTTTCGAGATTATAATGAAATTAAATGTCCCTTAGGTCATGGCTTTATATTTTTTAGGGGTTAAAAAAAATGTGAATAGTTTCACCAAAGTCAAACTTTCCAGAGTTTGTCTATGCAGATTCCAAGTTCCTGAAAACTAAATTTTGCAATTTCAAACTATCCAATAACCATCCAGTAATTCCTTAGAGACACATGTGCCTTTGAAAGTAAAGAAGTTATAGGTCCCCTATGATAAAAGGCAAAACAATAATTTGAAAAAACTTCAATAAATTTTCAAAATATTATTTCTTCCACTCTTTTATAAAACGTACAAGATCTTTGCTGAAAAAGTAACTTTTCTACATTGTAGTCCCAGTATTTTCTAAGATTCAAAAGTAACAGAAATGTATGAGCAACTACAATGATAATTTCCCTAGTGAGCCTTATTCAACAGTGAAATAAGCCATAGCTTCCATCATCATTATAGATCAAGAGAAATACTATTTTTGTCAATATTATAGGAGAATAAGACTTTTTACCAAAAATATGTTCTAATAAAACAAATTAATTTTGCTTCAATTAGTAAGAAGGTTGAAATAAATATCACATGAGGTTAGTCACTTGTCACCAGAAGCATTCTTTTTGATAGTTTTACATTGGTTTTAAAGAGCATAATATAACGCTTTGGTTATAAGAAACATTCATCAATCTATTCTCCATCTATTTGTCCATCAATTCATTAATTCATGTACTATATAGTTAAAGGCACTACCATGGTTCAGGCACTGTATTATGTGGAAAGCTCTGGGTGCCCAATTAGTTAATAGGTGAGGCATCTCACAGAGAGTGTTTGATCTGAAAATAAATATCTGGACACAAAAGAAGGGGCAGTTTAAGTCCTTCAGAAATTTATTATGAGATATTTATTAGCAATCTATCATGGGCCAAGAATTCTTCAATATGCTTACAATATAGTTGTGAATAAATAGTTGGGCCTTGAAGAAATCCCTGACAATAAGCAATATACACTAAAATAACTTCACCTTGATCTAGAAAATGTATCGAACTTCTATGTATATTGAAGTAAAGATATAATTTTTAAGTGGGTTTCCCTTCCATCCTCATCCATTGGAGGAGGTTTAGTCTCTTCATGGATGGTCTCAAAAGTTATAGGACTTGCCTGTGTTTGTTAGCTAAGTCTTTACGGGATTGGTGAGATTGTCAGGTTACAAGGTTTTCGAAAAGGAGGTAAAACTATTTAACAATGTAATGGGTGAAACAAATTGTTTGAGAGAGGGATATTAAGGAAGTACTAGAAAGATGGCAAGGGGTTGTGTACAATATGGTATCTGTCATGACAAATGTGTAAGTTACTAAACGCAAATAATATTTTTGGGTGAATTTACTATAAAAACTAACACGAAAGTTTAGAGGGAAAAAAACACAAAATTTCTCATGCTCTTTTCTCAAAATCCACCTCTCTAATCAGAAGTATTCATTATCCAAAAACAAACAAACAAACAACAGCAACAACAAGAAAAAAAAAAAAAAACAAATGAACGAACAAAAGGCTTACAGCTGTAATCCCAGCACTTTGGGAGGCAGGATGATCGCTTAAGCCCAGGAGTTGAAGACCAGCACGGGCAACAAAGTGAAACCCTATCTCAACAAAAAATTTTAAAAAGTGAGCTTGGCATGATGAGGCATGCCTATAGTCCCAGCTACTCAGGAGGCTAAGGTGGGAGGACTGCTTGAGCCTGGGTGGTCAAGGCTCCGGTGAGCTGTGATTGTGCTGCTGCACTCCATCCTGGGAAACAGTAAGACCCTGTCTCAAAATAAAATAAAATAAAAATAAAATAAAATAAAATAAAATAAATAAAATAAGAATGTTTTCAAACATTTATACATATACACACGGCTTTGTATTTTTGTTGAATATTGCTTTTTTAAATAAAAAGATGATGTTTTATTGTTCTACAAATTGTTAACATAATAATATATTCTCTATATTCATCTTAAAACTTAGAAATTTAATACATTATTGTTAATACTGCATCATATGCCATAGAATAATTATACCATAGTTTATTTAAATATTCCTGTATCAGGGAGTATTTACATTTATATCAAGTGTGGATCATTTAGAGATTATAAAATCTTTCCTAGACCATTTAATCAGAAAGGGAAGTAACTCATTTCATGGAATTATATACTTAGAATTTGAGTGGTGGTATGACAGAGAAATAGACTTTGTACTAACTGCCCAAAATTTTGGTTCCATGGCCATACTATAGAGGGTCTATCAATGTTGACAAAGTCAAATTAGGGATAGAGAGTCAGATATATTCTAACGGGTTTTAATATGAAAAAACTCTCATAGCTGATATTAAACCTTAGATTACTTCCTCTAATGCAATCTAAATGTAATTCAGAATATACGTAAGATTTGGACATATGAAAGGATAATCATTTTAGCACCTATTTAAGCCATGTATAAAAAGCTCATAAAGGGGTCACCTTCAGACTTTCAAAATGTTTCAAGATTATTCTTCTAATTAGGGTTAAAATAAGATGCCACTCTATTTGTTCTGTATTAAATTCTTTGTAGTTTTAAAGAAAAAATTCTCATTTTCTGAAGAAGTTTTAAACACATCAGACAAATTCTGAAAGAATGTTATTCTTATCATACTTCAATTAAAAGTAAACCTAGAAAAATACATCTAATGCAAGTTAAACTATTACTTACACTATCTTAAATTCTTACTAATAATACCGAACTGTTCTTACTGTATAGTTGAGTAATATAATGTATCAGTTACCCACTTCTATTATTTCAAGGAAATGTAATTAAATTGGGTATCAACTCTTCCTGCTACCACTGACTCATTTCTAATAAACACACTTGTACCCAAAAGAATCAAAGAAACACTGTGGCTGAGGTCATCTTCTTATTAAGAGGATTATTTGCTTCAAACTGAGTCAAGACATGTGTTCTTTAATCTCCAAAGGGGAACAAAATATATGCTATCAAAATGATTTAATATGAAGCATCCAAATTGCAATTTAAAAATGAATACATGGGACCACTCATGAACCAAATAGAAAAGTATTACAATGAACTGTCGGGACAGGAAGATTGATGAGGATTCTTACTCATATTTTCTATTAAAAATTGGTAGCAAATAGCGGCACAATATACTTCCTTTTCTTGATATGGGTTAAAACCAAAAGAGATCTCTAAAATGCTTGTGATAACCTGTGGAGAAAAATTATTAACATCTGATATATTATAAATAAGACACACAATGCATTCTGAAAATTAATCAATTTAACTGAAATTAAAAGATTTAAGGGATAAAAACATAGTTTCTGAAGTTATCAGTCTACAATACAATTAATAATATTTGAGTAACTAAGTGAACTTTATATTCCAACTTCAAGATGATGTGGAAAAATTTTTTTATAAATATAATGAAAGAAATTAAGTTGTTACTCACATATGGAGACCCACATTAAATATATATGTGTGTCTGGGTATATGCACAATTCATATATCAAAATTTATCAATGGCAAGCTAATTTTCAGACTCCAAGTGTTTTAATGTTAGACCAGGTTTGAATTCTCTGGTCACCAAGAACTTAACCATATCAAACAAGACTAGTTAAATCTAAATGTCTTCCTATTCCTCTATGAGTATTTCCACCTTTCACATTAGGTAGAAAAAAAAATGATTTCATTTTAGTAATTGAAGGCAGCTTTGAGGAGTGGAAATATTTAGAGTAAATTTCAACTCTATTACCTAACAGTTGTATATGCTTGCTTCCATTACCTAATGCATCTGAACTTCAGTCTTTTCATCTACAATAAGGACAAATAACACCCTACTTCACTATAGTTCATGATAAAAGAAACTAAAAAATTACTGAGTGCCAACTATGTGTATAGCACTGTGCCTTGCAGGCATTCAATAGAAGCATCAAAATTATTCTTTAAAAGCATCATTAGCCCCACTTTACCAATGAAACCTGCCCAAAGTCACACAGTTAAGAAACAGCAGAGGAAAGAAAATCCCATTCTCTAAACCACTAGCAGTGTAAGAAAAGCATGAAATTTTCTTAATGTACTAGAAGTGTTTGACTAATATTAGTTACTATTATACTTCTTTTTTTTACCTTAAAAAATTGTACTGGTGTTCCTTCTCCTTTTTATTTCTTTAGACAGAGCCTTGCTGTGTTACCTAGGCTGGAGTGCAGTGGTGCGATCTCAGCTCACTGCAACCTCCGCCTCCCAGGTTTCAGCGATTCTCATGTCTCAGCCTCCCAAGTAGTTGTTGGGACTTGTCGTCCCAAGCTGGGACAACAAGTGCCTGCCACCATACCCAGCTAATTTTTGTACTTTTAGTAGAGACAGCATTTCACCATGTTGGCCAGGCTGGTCTCGAACTCCTCGCCTCAAGTGATCCACCCACCTTGGCCTCCCAAAGTGCTAGGATTACAGACATGAGATACCACACCCAGTCTCTTATTCCTTCTTCTAAAAGCAATGGCAAGTCATTGTAGCAAAGGATCTTGTGGTAGGAAAAAAAAAATTATTCTGCTAAACTTGTAAAGGTCTAAAGCTGCCTCACTCTAAAGGAGTGACTATGTTTGATTATTGATTACGTGACTTTCCAACTAGCCTTACCATTTTCTGTCATCAACCTTACAGAACTTATTTTTAAATTAGAAAAACTCTGTTTCTTTAACCTGTGTTGTTACAAAATATAATCTCATACAAATTATGCTATATCAAAATATATATTTTAAAGGGCTATTATCCATTTTCAAAGTGGCCTAACATATTTCTAAATGTTTTATGCTGTTTTGTTTTTCAAATATTATTGTATAGATCACAAAACAATTGGAAAATAATATTTAAAATGCAAGTTGTGAGAAATCCAATTGTAAAAGCAATTATTTTATGTTTATTCTATCACTAGGATTTAGCAATATCACATGCATATGGCTTAATATGGTAGAAATTATCATTATGGAATACTGGGGGGTAAAAAGTATCTCTTTAGGCAAATGTTTAGGCACAACGTGCTTATAATGGCCATGAGAGTTGGACAAATCCAAGATTCAGAGGAAGTTGTGATTAGAGAAGAGAAACACTCCGGACAGCATGACTGAAAAATTAGAAGCAATCCACTAAGCTAAAGTTCAGTTATATATGCAGGTATATATATAAAATCATGTTTATTCCATTAGAGATTTTTGTCTTTTTTCCCATTATTACAGTACAAGTATCTATACAATATATACAATATACTCAATAAATATTTAATATTAATGAAGTAAATGAATTAATTAAACAAATTAATATATTAAGAAATACCTATTGAGTACCTACTATAGGAAATGATTACAGATATGAATGAAACACAACAGGTATCTAATTAGGAGTAGTACAGAAATAGGATTCTGCAATATATGGAGAAGGTGTCATTATGCACTGCTGGTTGAATCACAGTTAACAAATTGAGTACAGCTTGTTTTCTTAGAATTTGCAATCTTCTCTGACTTCAAGAGTCTAGAATTTCACGCTCCTGGAAAAAAATTATAATGGAATCAAGGAAGTACGACATAGACTAAGACACCTCTGTGACAAAAGAGAAATCCCACACATGCCTCCCAACCCACACCTGTCTCCTTAAAGCACAGAAATTTTGAAATGTGTCTTGGCAGTGGTTAATAATCAAAGGTTCCATTCCACAGAACAGAAATCACAAGAATAGTTTCTGGTTATTTGACACTGATTCTGGTCCCAGAGAGAGGGAGAAATCTGAGGGACCATAAATCCAACAGAGCTATCCAAGAGACGATTGTGATAACTAATAGAAAGTTAAGAAGTGAGATAAAAGAAGGATATTTGGATGCAATAAATACTTAATGCTGTGATGTTTTTAAAGTCATGGAAAATATGCAGAGTACAGGCCAAATATGGAAGCGTGGGGAATAACAATAAGCAAAAGAAAAGTTGCTCTCCAGCATTTGTCATTACAGTAATACAAACTAAAACAATTACCAGATGCCCCTAAACACCAAATCAAATGGCTAAAATGAAAAGGCTTTTAAAGGAAATAGAGAAAATATGGAATAACTCCCACACTGTTGTTCGTGTGGTAGTAAAATGATACAATCTTTCTGGAAAACTCTGTGGTAATATCTTTTCAATTTAAATATAAAACTACTTCGGGTGCAAGTTGACTAGAAGCAGCTAGTGGGTACTGCCCTCACGGAGAGGAATCCAAATAGTGAGTAAATATTAAGACTTCAGGTAGATCATCTCTGAGAGGACACTGGAATTCAACAGAGAAGTGACAGGAATCACAGAAAGCAGAGGAGAGCAGAGCTGGGCAGCCTGCTGGGCTGGGAGCACCGAGGATCCAAGAGAGGATCCCTCACATGGGGAAGGGATGACTAGGTGAGAGACTCCTGGGGTTTCACACTTCTGCCGAAGACCTTTACAATTCTGGTCATGAGAGACCTCCCTAAGTGCCCCTGGACCTCTAGGCTAACAGAGGGAGTTGCCTGGAGACTCTGCAGAGGCACTGCTTGAGTGCATGTGGAGTCCCACAGGATTTTGATCCCTGAGCAGCTACAGCCCAGAGCCAGCTGCCACCACCACTGCCATTACCAAGAAAGGAATGGGGAGAGGAAGCACTTTCACACACTCCAAAGATGGATAATGCTGCTGCTGCTGCTGCTGCAAAAAGAGGAGCAGGCAGACAGTGCACTTCCATGGCTCTGCTGCCTCTGCTCCTCCCACTAGACAGAGTCCACCTTCCCTGGCATCAAGTCCACAACACAGCCGGCCCCCACCCTGCCCCCATCTGAGCATTTGTCTGCAGCTCAGCATTCTTCTGAGAGTCCAGGTCCCAGGGGCCTACAGTCTATCCTGGAGCTCCCACTGCAGTCAGTGCTCCTGCCGCCGTTGCTACCACTGGGCCACAGAGGAACCAAAAAGACTGAACACCTTCATGTACTCCAATAGCAGAATACACTACTGCTTCTGCAGGAGGGAAGCACAAGTATGCCAAGGGACTCACAGCTCCAGCCTCCACAGATCCTACTGAGGGGGCCTGCCCTCCCCAGAATTAGTCCTGGAGCATAGCCACCTTGCCCACACCTGAAGATTTTGGCTATAGCCCAGTGCCCTTCTGAGAACCCAAGCCCTAGAGGCCTGTATTCTCTCCTTAGGCTACCTCTGCCATTGCTGCTGCCACCACCGCGTTGCTGCTGGGCCAGGGGAGTAGTGGGAGACAGGGCACCTTCACACACCACCATGAAGGATATCCCCACTGCTCCTATGGGATGGAGGTGCAAGTAAGACATGCACCCAACAGCTGCTTGTCTCCACTGCTCCCACTGAGGGGATCTGCCTTCCCCACTGACAGGCACACAGTACAGTTGCCCTGCTCCTGCATGATCATTTAAACTGAGGCTGGGAGTCCTTCTGAAAGCCCAGCTCCCATGAGCCCATGATCGGCCCTGGGGCTCCCACTGCCTGAGCATTCTGCTGCTGCCTGAGCATTCTGATTACACCTACCGGAAAGCATGGTTGGTGGCCTTGGGACCAGAACACCCCTCCCTACCACAACCAGCACCTGAACCCTGGGGGCCTGAGGGCAACTCCCAGTGGAGTTGGGAACAGCCTGTTACTGGTCCATTCCCTCCTGGACTGGGACACCATTGTCCAATGGACCATATAGGGACCTGGGGATTGGGGGTTTGTCTGGCCCAGTCCACTACTGCTAGCATCTGAGCACTCTCTCAGGGGTCCACTATCAGGCCAACCCAACCAGCCAACACCACACAGCTGACACCCAACTGCAGGTGTTGAAAGGTGGAGCTCCTCCTCATCTCTACATGCAGCAGCAGTGATCCCACATCAGAGAACAAGCGAGACACAAAGATGTCTGTACTGGGCTGAGTGAAGAGGCTCCATGCCAAAGACACCTCACAGAGAGCCAGAAGGCAGGTGTTTTCTGTGGCTCTCACCTACACTGGAGATGGATGATGGTGTGTGTCTGAACTGGAAGTCATGAACCCTGGGTCAAGGGTGTGATAGGGAAACAGATTGTATTCCTGCCTCTCTAGGACAGGGGTTGGTGCAGCCACCTCCCCATCTGTAGAGAGCTTGGTGCATTTCACTAGGAGCTCCCCCAGCCACCCTCTTAGGGCTGATGCCTGCACTGGTCATTGAGGTAGTTGTGGAAGAGCTTAGTTGTCCAGCTGTGATCAACTCTGTGTGCCCGCACCAAATAGCTGAACAGGGAACTCAGGGAACTGGGCATTCCACAGACCAGTCTGTTGCCCAAAATGACAGTGAGCACATCCCAGTAAAAAGGATCAAGTACATACTCATCTGCTTTTGCCACAGCTAGCTCTTACCAGTAAGTGCCACCTACTGGCCTGGAGCTTGAAGAGCTCGACCCAATATAAAACCTGCTGTCAGAAGATTACCCGGCTATAAAAGCAAAGCCAAAACACCCTAAGCAACATGTACTACAGTCATACCCTCAAAGGGTAAAAAATACCACTGAAATGAAAATAAATTCAAAAATAAGAAGTGTCAATTTCTCTAGATGAGAAGGAACCAGTGTAAGAACTCTGGCACCGTGAAGAAACGGTGTTTTGTTACACCACCCACCAAAGGATCAGACTAGCTCTCTGGCAATGGATTCTAACCACAATGAAAATTCTAAAATGACAGATAAAGAATTCAAAATATAGACTGTAAGAAGGCTTAATGAGATCCGAAATAAGGTTGCAAACCAATACAAACAAATCAGAAAAAAAAAACAAAACCTGAAACATGAAAAAATAGATAGTTTTTAAGACAATAACAAACAGAACTTCTGACAATAAAATTCACTGAGGGACTTTTGAAATACAGCTGAAAGATTTAATAATACTCCAGACTAAATGGAAGAAAAAATTACAGAACTTGAAGACCACTGTTTGGTATTAACCCAGACAAAAATAAAGAAAAAAAGGAAATTTAAAAATGAACAAAGCCTTTGAGAAATGTGGAATTATGTAAAGTGACTTAACCTACAGATTATAGGTATTCCTGAGGAAGAAGAAGAGAAAGTAAAAAGTTTGAGAAATATATTTGAAGGAATAATTCAGAAAAATTTACCTAATCTTGCTGCAGTTGTAGAAATGCAGATACAAAAAGTTCAGAGAACACCTGGAAGATACTTTACAAGAAGAATATTACCAAATCATATAGTCATCAGACTTTCCAAGGTCAATGTGAAAGAAAAAAATGTTAAAAGCAGCTAGAGAGAAGCATCAAATTATCTATAAAGGAAATCCCATTAAACAGTGGACTTATCAGCAGAAACCTTATAAGTTAGAAAAGATTTGGGATCAATTTAAAGCCTTCTTGAAACAAAATTCCAGCCAAGAATTTGATATCCTGTCAAATTAAGCTTCATAAATGAAAGCAAAATAAATTATTTCCCAAAAAATGCTAAGAGAGTTTGTCACTATTGGAATGAACATACAAGAAATGCTCAAATGAGTTCCTCAGATGGAAAGGAAAATACGATACTCACCATCCTAAAAAAGCACACATATGTACACATAAGTACAAAGCTCACAAATTCCACAAAGTAATTACATAGTTGAGACTAGAATTCAACTAGCTAACAACATTATGACAGGTACAAAAGTCCATATATTAATATTAACCTTGAATATGAATGGCCTAAATGTTTTAATTTAATACATATAGATTGGCAAACAACATTAAAAGACATGATGTAGTCATCTGCTGTCTAAAAGAAACATACCTAATGGGTCTCAAGGCTCAGAGTAAAGAGGTGGTAAAAGATATAGCTTGAAAGCAGAAAACAAAAATGAATATGAGTAGCCATACATATATCAGATAAAAAAGATCTGAAATCAACAACAGTGAAAAAAAGACAAAGAAGGAAATTATGTAATTACAAGGGGCTCAATTAAACAAGAAGATATCACTATCCTAAATATATATGTACCAAACACCAGAGCACTGAGATTCATTAAACAAATACCACTAGACCTAAGAACAGATAGAGAGCAATACAATAATTGAGGTAGGGAACTTCAGTACCCCAATGACAGTGCTAGACAGATCATCCAAGCAGAAAATCAACAAGAAAACACTGTACTTAAATTGGATTGAACTAAATGGACTGAATAAACACTTACAGAACATTCCACCCAACAACCATGGATTATAGATTTTTCTAATCTGCACATAAAACATTCTCCAAAAGAGACCATATACTTTACCATAAAGTAAGTAACAATAAATTCAAAAAAATCAAAATCATATCAAGCATCTTTTCAGACCACAGTGGAATAAAATTAAAAATCACAACCAAAAGGAAATCTGAAAACTACACAAATACATGGAAAATAAATAGCTGCTCCTGAATAATTTTTGGGTAAACAAGAAAATTAAGGAAGAAATAAAAATTTGTTGCAAATGAATAAAAATAGAGATACATCATACCAAACTCTCTGGGATACAGCAAAAGCAGTAGTAAAAGAAAAATGGTTAGTGTCAAATGCCAACATCAAGATAGAAAAATCTCAAATTAACAACCTAATGTCACACCTCAAAGAACTAGAAAAACAAGAATAGGCTGGGCGCAGTGGCTCACGCTTGTAATCCCAGCACTTTGGGAGGCCGAGGCAGCCGGATCATGAGGTCAGGAGATCGAGACCATCCTGGCTAACACGGTGAAATCCTGTCTCTACCAAAAAATTCAAAAAGTTAGCCGGGCGCGGTGGCAGGCGCCTGTAGTCCCAGCTACTCAGGAGGCTGAAGCAGGAGAATGGCGTGAACCCCGGAGGCGCAGCTTGCAGTGAGCCAAGATCACGCCACTGCACTCTCCAGCCTGGGCAAAAGAGCCAGACTCCACCTCAAAAAAAAAAAAAAAAAAAAAAAGAAGAAACCAAACCCCAAACCAGACCCCCCCCAAAAAAAGTATTAACAAAGATTAGAGCAAAGCAGAATTAAATGAGATTGAGAGCCCAAAAAGGGTACAAAGGATCAACAAAATGAAAAGTTGTTTCTTAAACAACCCAACAAGAATAAAACAAATAACCCTATTAAAAAGTGGGCAAAAGACATGAACAGACATTTCGCAAAAGAAGACATACAAGTGTCCAAAAAACATATCAAAAAATGCTCATCATCACTAATCATAAGGGAAATGCAAATTAAAACCACAACGAGATACCATCTCTCACCAGTCCGAATTGCTATTATTAAAGACAAAAAATGTGAGATGTTGGTGAGGATGTAGGAAAAGGTACATCCTTATACACTGTTGATGGGAATACAAATCAATATAACCCCTATGGAAAGCAACATGGAGATTCCGCAAAGAGCTAAAAATAGAACTGTCATTTGATGCCCCAATCCCACTACTGGGTATCTACCCAAAGCAAAAGAAATCTTTACATAAAAAAGATATCTACACCTGTATGTTTATTGCAACACTATTCCTAGCAACCAAGTCACAAAATCAACCTACATTTCCATCAACAGAATATTGAGTTTTTAAAATGTGGTATATAGGATACATATATTTCATATATGTATGAAATATGAAATATATATTTGAAATATATGTATCCTATACATATATTTTAGTATAGCATAGTATCATAGTATGGTATAGTATTATAGTATTCCATGAAATACATATAAAATATATAATACATATATTTCATATATATAAATATATAATACATATCTATTATATAATACAAATTATGTTATAAAATATATAATACCTATGTATAATTAATATGTATTATATAAAATATATGTTACCTATACGTATAGATGTATTGCATATCACATATGTATCATATATTATATATGTGATATATGAATATATGTATTATATATATTTCATGGAATACTATGCAGTTATTAAAGGAAGGAAATCATGTTCTTTGCTGCAACATGAGTGGCGCTGAAGGCCATTATCGTAAGTGAAATAACTCAGAAATAGAAAATCAAATACCATACCACATGTTCTCACTGATAGGTGGGAGCTAAACAATGGGTACACATAAACATAGAGAAATAATAGACACTGGGGACAGCAAAAGAAGGGAAGTTGGGAGGGGGTTGAGGGTTGAAAAACTACCTATTAGGTACAGTGTTCACTTTCTGGGTGTTGCGTATACTAGAAGCTCAAACCTTACCATTAAGCAATATATCCATGTAACAAAGTCTGCACGTGTACCCCTGGAATCCATCATAAAATATATTTTTGAAATGCATAATAAAGCACAATAAACTGTTCTCTAATAGTGAATGGAAAACTTTTTCAGAGAAAAAATGTGCAAGCAAACATTGTGAATACATTATTAGAACATGTTTTTTTCCTCCATTTGTTCATATTACACAGGTTTATATATTAAAGCTATAAAAGGCAAATGTAAGCAGGCTTTCTTTCAGATGCATCATAAACTCATATATTTCAGTGAATGGAAGTGCTTGGCAGAGAAAAACCTTTGTAAGCAAACATTGATAATATGTCGTTAGAACATGTTCCTTTCTATATTGGTTCATGTGCCATGAATTTACATATGAGGCAAAAAAAAGCAAATGTAAGCATGCCATGTTAAAGATTCATCACAACCTGTTGTGTTTGAATGAATGAAAATGTTTGAAAAAAATTACTGTTGTAAGCTCACCTTGAGAATATGTAACAGGAACATGATTCTCTATCAGGCCATTTTAAGACAAGTTAAGATACCCAGTAATTAGAGAAAATGTAGGCATGCCTTTTTTCAGATGCATCACAGACTGTTTTATTTTAGTGAATGGAAGATTTTGACAAGCAAACACCCTTATAAACTAACCTTGAAGATATGTTATTAGAACACGTTTCTTTCTCCATTGCATCCCATGAAGATCAGTTGAGAATTCCAGCAATAAAACGCAAATATTAGAAAAAATAAAAACAAACAAAGACTACTTTATACTCCAGCAACTCTTTGTTTATACATTTGCCCACAACTCCAAATAGAAACATATACAATACACACAAAAGACTTGTATTAGAATGTGCATAGCACAAGATTCAAAAGACTCCAGGTGTCCATGAACAGGAGAATGAATAAATAAATTTTGGTATATTCATGCAATGATATATTACACTGCAATAAAAGGGGAAAATGACAGAAGCATGACACACTATAGATACAGCTCAAAAAATATTGATGTGATTAAAATAATTCAGATAAAAAAGTATACTACTCTATGATTTAATTTAAATAAAGTTCAAGAACAAATATAACTACTTTATGATAAAAGATATCACAGCAGTGGTTACTTTTCAGGGAGAATGATTGAAAATAAGCAAAAGGAAAACTGCTAAGGTACTGGAAGTGCTCTGTACTTTGAATGAGTGGGTTATAGAAGTCACTCAGAGATAGTTAACACCCATGCATTTATATTGCATGCAAATTGTAGTTCAAAAGAAATACATAATGCAAAGATTAGGGAAAAGATTTAAGAAAACATATTTACATTTTGAAATAAAACTTAACTGTCAACTTTGCCAGAGTGCTATCTCTAGAGTGGTTTGGACAGAAGTTGGAATACAATCATTTAAGGCATAAATGGCAAGTTGTGGTCATGAATTCATTCATTCAACATTCATTTATTGAACACAGATACACAGATTTTTTGCTTAACACTGTTCAAGCCATGAGAATACAGTGATCAAGATTCTGCCCTCATAGAGCTTATATTCTAATAGAAATAGGCACAGAATCAATGAATGAATAGATGGATGAATGAGTGGACATATTTGGGATTAGTGCTAGGTATTAGTGTTCCCTAGAGAAGCAGAGCCCATAGCGTGTGTGTGTGTGTGTGTGTGTGTGTGTGTGTGTGTGTGTGTGTGTATGCAAAATTTATTAGAAGGAAGGACTCAAATGATTGTGGAAGTTGAAAAGTCCTATCATCTGCCATCTGCAAGCTGGAGACTCAGGAAAGCCAGTGGTGTAATTCAGAAGATGGATGTCCCAGTTCAGGAAGAGAGAGAGAATTTTTTTCATCCCCCACCTTTTTGTTCTATTTGTGCCCTAACTGAATTGAATAATTCATGCCCAGGTTGGTGAGGACAGATGTTCACTCAGACTACTGATTCTAATGCTAATCTCTTCTGGAAAAACCCTCACAGACATACCTAGTAATAATGTTGTATTTTGCTTTGTTTTGTTTTGTTTTGTTTTTTTGAGACAAGTTTTGCTCTTGTTGCCCAGGCTGGAGTACAATGGCATGATCTCAGCTTACTGCAACCTCTGCCTCCTGGGTTCAATAAATTCTCCTGCCTCAGCCTGCCGAGTATCTGGCTAATTTTTTTGTATTTTTAGTAGAGACAGGGTTTCACCAAGTTAGCCAGGCTGGTCTCGAACTCCTGACCTCAAGGGATCCTCCTGCCTCAGCCTCCCAAAATGCGGGGATTACAGGCGTGAGCCACCGTGCCCAGCCAGAAATAATGTTTTACCAGCTGTGTGGGAATCCCTTAGCATGATCATGTTGACACATAAAATTAACCATCACAAGCTATAAAAAATGTATAAATCATAGGAGAGAAACAATTTTTAAAATCATATGAAACTGAAAGACAGGTGGTCGTTTAGATAACTACCTATTCTTCAGTAAATCAGTTGACTTCTGTAGACCACATTTCCTCATTTTTAAAATGAAAAGACAGGTCTAGAATATCTCTAAATTCTCTTTCTACTCTAAAATCCTGAACTTCATTTCATTGTGCGACATTATACACCCTTTCCCACAAATATTTTTGTCTTTTTCTATTTATCCTAGAAAAATATTTTAAGTTGCTAAAAATAAATTAATCTGATTTCTGTTATTGTCACACATCATTAAACTTAATTCTAAATCATCATATTTGTTTTAAAAGACTATGACATAAATATAAGACTATATAAGACATTTTTGCATGCCAAAGAAAAAACTTCAATGTATATGTGTACATGTGTGTAAGTGCATGCTCATGTTTGGGGGGCACTGAACATAAGGTTCAGTGAATTATTTGGGAGTAGCTCTCAGAAATAAAGGCAGAGTTCTAAGAGGATTTAGTCACATCCTTTGCCATTTGATGGACATGATGAGTCCATTTACGCACCAAATTCTCAGAATTCATATCATTATATAAAAAAAGAAAAATAGACAACAAGATGGTCATATTAGTCAGGGATGCATAAATGATGAGTTTTTGCTGTTTTAGTGAGTGACTAAATTACCCTTTTGTGAGAATAAAAAACATCAACAATTTTGCCATAATTTTCTTTGAAAAATTTGGAGTTTTGAAAATAATAATCTTTTTAATCACTGTTGAATTACAAAGACAATTTTGCACATGGTGTTGTCATATTAAAATGGAATAAAATGATAATTATTGCAAATTACTTCATGATTAACACAACAATGTAGAAGGAACTGGCAACAATATAGCAATAATTTAATTTTTATTTAAATTCTTATAATTTTTTATATTAACACCACACTTTCTTCATTTAATCTTGTTTTAGGTTCTCATTTGAGCTTGGAAATCAGTGGGCTCAGTCAAATCATTGCATATAAATATAATAATAGAAAGTATTTTAATGTAAATATGCACACTCTGTCTGTATGACCTATCAGCTAGACTATTACAATTGAATTGGAAAGCCCCAATAGATTTCTAATTAGTACGTTAAACCAGAATTTTATTATCTTCATCCTCTGAATGCCTGCATGGACATGTTGTTTATATAGTGGCTTGCCAACATCTTACAAAGAAGTAGCCAATTTGAGCAAAGCATTATGAGGCATTAAATGTGGTTACATGAACTCGTCTGAGAATTTTCATAAACAATGAAATTTTATTAAAATAAAGAATCTTTGTAAATAAGGGATTAAAATTATTGTTGAATTTGCCAGCTTATTTATGATTAAAATAATTGTTTTAGAGCAAATACAAATAATTTCAATTTGCATTTAACATACAAATATTGATTATTGAAGATGCCTTAGTGTTTCACCACTCTTTAGTTAACTTTGACATTAGTACCTCCAAAAGTAGATGGAAGAACAACTGTCGTTGTCTTTCTTCCCCACAGAACCAGGCACAGAGGAAAAAAATATGTTTAATGGTTGAAGGCAATTTTCTGACTGCAAAAAATGTGCTGATATATATCACAGTTAATAGTAAAAAGCAAGACTAAATACACTGTGGTGGTTTAGTAATAGTGGTATCCATTCTTTTTTTGATTGACAGATATCTCTGATAGTCACATTTTTTAAAAAATTGCAAATCCACTTCATCTTCAATCCACTTATCCTTTCTTCTTTCAGAAAAATGCAAATTGAAATAAAATTATTTTATTTCATTGGAAGAATATTTTCTACATCAACTAAAATTTAAAACCAATTTTTACAATGACTGGCTATCGCTGTTTATTATACAGGTTAAAGAACAACAACCTTGAAAAAAATTAAGTAAATTGCAAATATGTTAGTAAATTAATAAGTAATCTTCAATTCTGCTCAAACACTAAATTTCAACAAAAGACTTCTTGTGAATGCAAAAAGGATATTTTGAATTTGTCTTTGACCTGGCAATGTACATATTGTCACTGACATTCAGTCCATTCTAAAATCATTTTTGATGGAAATACATAAGAAAAATGTTTTCTCATAAGAGTATTTATTAATAAGTGGAATCCATGCCCTCATCACAGCTCTTATTTTCCAGCATAGACTTTTACAAGGCAATATTAAACTTTTTTCAATATTCCTTGAGTTGAATTCAAGTCATACCAATTGCTATGTATTTTAAATAACAGGTCATCATCAACCAGACCTAGGTCTTTGAAATAGTCATGACATGATAAGGAATGCATTTGTAAGAATTGAGATAATTAATAAAATCATATTCAGTAGAACCTGCAGTTTTCTTTCTTTTATTCTGCTGTCCAAGTCATTAAGACATTGACACTTTATTATATCCTCTAGAAGACTTAAAAACCTCCAGGAGTGGCATTCACCCAACAAACATTTTATAAGTATTTACAAGTGCTATTGATTGTGATTGTGACAACTGCTAAGGATACAGCAATGATGAAGACATATGTGAATTTTGTTTCCATAGAGCTTACTTAGAAACATGCAAGACAATATATAATGAAAATAAAGCAGGCTGTGAAAACTGCTCAAAAAAATACAAGCATAGTAATAAAATAGAGTTCACAGATTTGGAAGCTATTTAAGTAGGGAAAAGCCAATCTTTGCAGGCAATATCTTAGATGAGACGTGAGGATAAAAAAGCACCAAGGAGTTTTCCTAAAAGAGAGAAAGTGCATGTAAAGTCCTAACCTGGAAAACCAGAAAAAATCAAGAGTTCCCTTTTTGGATATAATAATTTTGAGAAGTTTATGAAATATTCAAGTGAGAATGTTGCAAGCACTAGGATAAAAGATATGAAGTTCAGTAAAGAGATCTGTGCTTGATACAGATGTTTGAGAGTCATTACCGTAGAAACTATTTAAAAATGTGGAGCAGGATGAAATATTGAACATGTTAGGAATGATACAAACCAAATTTTAGTGATCCGATTGTAGAAATGGAAGAAATAGAAAGAGTCAGTCAAGGAGTGTCCAGTGGAAAAAGAAAAGAAAATGATGAAAGATAAGGGATAAATGTATTTCAAAATGAAAGACTAAATGACTTTGGCAAAAGCTGCTGTTAGGTAAAGTCTAAGATAGGAGAAGAAAGGCATTTCACTGGATTGGACAACAAGACTGTGGTGGGTTTGAGGCTGCATTGAAGTGAATTGAAGAATGAATTTAAACTTCTATTTCTAGCAGAACTACAGTCTGCTAGAATTCCCTGCCTGGCCAGAACTAGATTCCCTGCTGGCCTTCTTGCTGAAAACAACTTTAAAAAATCTGACAGAGAAGTATGTATAAATCATGACTACAATCCTAAGTACTTACAATCAAAAAAATTCTAAAATTAAAAAGCTGATTTTAAAAACAATAACATTAAATGATGGGAAACAGTAAATATTTGTGAGGTTGTGCGGCAACTGGAACTTTCCTATGACACTGGTGAAAGTGTGCATTGGTTTAAGCCCTGGAAAACTGGAAGTATGTATTAAAGCTGAGCATGTATATGTCCTATGTCCCAGTAATTCCTCTTCTAGGGCATACCCGTAAAAAATGAAGATATGCATGTACAAATAGCAATGCGTTTGGAATAGCCACAAACTAGAAACTATGCAAATGCCCATCAGCAGAACAGAATTCTACAGACACTTAAAAGATTCTTCAGCGAAGGAAATGAATGGGCCACAACTGCAGCAAACAAAATAGAAGAATCTTGTGAAATAAAAAGGGTGAAAATAATCAGAAACAAAATAGTTATTACTGTACAAAATTGACCTTCAGTATAACATTGAAGAAAATAATCTCCTTAATAAAAGACTGGATAGTGCCCAGAAGAGGGTACAAGAGGGTTCTGTGGTGCTAGTAATGCCCGATTTGTTGATCAGGGTACTGGTTATAAGCATGAATTCAGTTTGTGAAAACTCAGCCTTCTGCATACTTATAATATTTGTGCCTTTTATATGTATGTGATACTTTAAAATTTTATAAAATTTTAAAAAGTAGGCAGAACCTCTGTAAATAATTTAGATAATATTTTCAGATACAGAAAATTAAAAGGCAGTTCAATATGCTAAAATAAGTTAAGAACTTGAAAGTATGAGTTAGGGGCAAGAAACTATCACAAATCACTAAGCTGATTTTTAAAGTACTAAGTAAAACTTCTAGCAATTAGAAAATAAAAATAAAAACTCTACAAAGATTCTGAAGGAACTACATAAAATCAGCCAGATAAATTAAAATTAGCTGAATACATGACTTGGTACTGGATGCTGGACACTTGGGGAAAAGGGATGCTAAATATAGTAAAGTAATAACTTTTATACTGCGGGCATTTAGAGCCAGCAAATATATATTGAAGCAAGTGTTTTCCATAAACATTTTATTAAAGGTAATATTAGATGATCCACTTCAGATAGAATAAATGTGACTTTAGATAGAAGGTATGTTATATAAGAGGAAATTATAAACTGAAACAATGATTAAAATTAATAAATTAAATCTCTAAAATGAGAATCTGACAAGAAAAACAAAACAACAACAACAACAACAAAAAAAAACACCTGTATAATCAGCCACACCTCCCCGCCAGGCCAGAAAAAAAAAAGTGAAGGAAAGGATAAAGGAGAGGAAAATTAAAGTAATCATACAATGAAGAGCATCCACATAGTTACAAATTTGTTAAAAAAAAATCACGTTAAATAATATTCAGAATGAAAAAGAGTCATGACTACACAGGCTAAAGAAATTGTAGAATTGAAGATAAATTTGACTCCCTTTATCACAGAAGACAATTACCCAACATAATTAAATAAATGAGACAGAAAAATGAGAAAGGCTGGATATTCCTATTACTTTTAAAGAAATCGAATTGTCAAAAATCTCACAATTAAAGTCTCAGGCCAAAATGTTTTCTCTGGTGAGTTACCAAAGATTAAGGGGAAAAAAAAAATTCCAACTTTACAAAACCACTTTCAGATAATAGGAAAAGATAACTTTTTTTTTTTTTTTTTTTTTTTTTTTGAGACAGAATCTTGTTCTGTTGCTCAGGCTGGAGTTCAGTGGTGCGATCTTGGCCCTCTTCAACCTTCACCTCTCGGGTTCAAGCAATTCTCCTGCCTCAGCATCCCTAATAGCTGCAATTGCAGGTGCCCACCACCACGCCCGGCTAATTTATGTATTTTTGGTAGAGACGGTGTTTCACCATGTTCGCCAGGCTGGTCTTGAACTCTTGACCTCAAGTGATCCACCTGCCTCAGCCTCCCAAAGCGGTGGGATTATAAGCATGAGCCACCGCACCCAACCTCCAGAACTCATTTCATTGTGTGGGGCCAGTATAACTTTGAAACTAAAACTACTAAATCATAGACTTAAGGAATTAAAACTATCAGTATCTTATTCACACTGTAGATAAAAAATGCAAAGTAAGTTATAAATAGTCTGACTTCATCAAAATTTATAAAGGTCAATTCAAGACAAGTTTGAATGTATCCACATTGGTTGTTAAAACAAGCACTTAGTGTAATCTACTCATTAGCAGATTAACAGGTTAAAGCAAAACATAAAAAAAAATTTTAAAACACACACAAAAACAGAATACCGAATATTTGATCAAACAGAATCTGGATAAAATGGAATTAGACGCCTATCTCACATTCTAATAGAATTAAGATAAACTAAAGGAAAAATAATAAATGAAGGAGAACTTTAGCAACCATATATATGTATGTATGTATATACATATACAAATACATAACATACACACACACAAACAGAATTTAATAGTGAACATTGAAGATGTTCCTTTGAAATAAGAAATTTTATTAAGCCGTGTTCTAAAAATTTTTAGTCAAGGATAAGAGAAAAAGTAACTAAAATGACTGGAAAGAATGACACAATCTGATTGTTTACATAAAAACATGACAAGCAACATACAAATAAATATTAGATTTAGTGAAGAAATTTACTTTGTTTCTGAGTTACATAATCAGCATATACAGCTTCAATTACACTTCTGTACACTAGCGTCATACACTATGACAATAGATATATAAAATATTTGTATAAATAATGCCAGCCAATATTTTAATTATACCCACTCTTCTCAACTAGATACAGTGCAATGGCAATTAATATATAAAAGCCGTGTGTTTGTTTATTTGGTAAAACATGACAATCATTACAAATCTAAAATTGACATGGAGTAACAAAGGACCAAGTACATCCAAGACATACGACCTAAGTGGGAGAATTTGCTTTACCAAATATCAGGATTTATAATTAAGCAGGAATAAAGGTAGTGCAATGTTGGTACAGCTACATAAAAACGTAAACTACTAGAAGAGAATAAAAAGACCATAATGAAATCCACACATTGATGGAAATTTTATTCATGACTCAGCTTGCATTATTGTACTTTGGGAACTTTTGAATTTTTCAGTAAATGGTACTGAAATTATTGGTTATTCATATTGGAAAAATAAAAGAATTAGACGCCAATCTTACAGTCCAGTAGAAATCAATCTCAAATAAATTAAATCTTTAAATGTGAAAGAAAAACCTCTACTTTTAGAATAAAATATTTAGGTTGGTGCAAAAGTAATTGTGGTTTTGCCTTTTTTTTTTATCAAATGGCAAAAACTTTTGCACTAACCTAATATAAGAAAATATATTTATGGAATTGAGATAGAAAGAGATTTGTTTAGAAAGAATAATTTCTCAAAGCACAAAAATTAATGAAGAAAAAGATTAATAAATTTTACTATATTAAAATTAAGAACTTATGTTGATTAAATGATCCCCCAAAGACATAATAACAGAAACTACAAACTCGAATAAGACATATGCAACATATAATTGATACTGAATTGCTCTCTTGAATATATAAAGAATTACATATCCGTAAGGAAAAGCCAAACAGCCAAATATATTAGTAGAAAATAACATGTACAAGAAATTGGCTGATAAGGAAAAATATATATTAATAAAATACTAGAATATTTTATTCCAACTTCAGGAAAAAAATAAAAGATAATACCAACTATCAATAAAGATATAGCAGCAGAAATTTCTCAGCAATGGGAGTGCTGAGGACGCCTCCTACATCCCCCCAAAAAATATATATAGAGAGAAAGGGAAACAGAGATATAGATACAAAGATAGATAGATAGATAGATAGATAGATAGATAGATAGATAGATAGATAGATAGTTTCAATGTGTGCAGGCCCTGAAAATTGTCTATCATACTACAAAGTACATGACTTTTCCCATTGTTATTTGATTAGCAAAGGATCTTGACACTATTTTGAAAATGTCAACAGCCTTTTAATATTTCAATAGTAGATTTTTTATAAAAGGAATTCTTTGACGTCATCAATATACACCTAATTGTTAAAAATTAGAAGGTCACTGTTTCCACCCAGTTGGATTTTGAATGCAAACGATATAATTGCTATGTGATTACCTCTGTTTTGTTTTGATTTGTCCATTTTAGCATTTTATTTTTGCAGTATGAGTTCATTAGTGTCTTTCTGTACAAGACTAATGGTAGCTTCTATAGCAAAAGTTAAATCAAATAATATAGACAATTTTTTGTTCCCTCTTAGACATTTTGCAAACTGGGATTGGTGCAATATAAAAAAATTAAAAATTAATCATATTTTTAACTCCTATCAATGCACATTTTCTAGAGGTATTATAATGATACGTATATAACCATTTAATATAGTATATTGTACCACCATGAAGAAATAATGACTTCATAACATATTTGCAAATATTTTTTAAAGATGGTTTCTAAGTAGCAGAAATAAAGGTAATAATCTTTGTTTTTCTCAATTTGGTTTATAAACTCCCTGAAGCCAATTTATTAATTCCGTTGGGTTCCAAGAACCATGCGGTAATACTTCCAAGTCTATATTGCTGTTTGATTATGTCAAATCTAAAGATTAAATATCGCTATAACAATGTGAATTATCTTTCCAAGGTTAAAATTTAATTTGAGCAAGATCATTTGCATAAATATATAATAATAAAATAGCGTATACTTATTGAACATTTATTGTGCGCCACACAGCATTCTAAACTTTGCATTCGTTAACTCATTTAATGATGACAGAGATATAGCATCCTTGTTTTAGAGATGATGAAGCTAAGGTATAGAAAAATTATATAATTTAGCTAAGCTATCAGAACTTGTAAGTAATAGAGCTGGGACATGAATGTGAAAAGCCTTGTCCCAGAGTCCAGATTCTTAGGTACCATGTACATTTATCTCTCATCAAGAGTTTCCATAAGTAAATATAAAAGAGTCTTTATGTAAAAAAACATACTTGCATTTAAAAAGCTTGTATTACACTGCAAGGATCTAGATTTAATAATATTAAGTACTGACATCTGCTACTGTGTAAGAAGTAATACAAGTTTGTGTGGTCAGACTTGGTGGGAATGCAGGCAGATTTGTGTACTCATGTGTGTGTGTTCACACACATGCATCCATGTGCCAGTGCACAATAATAGACTGAGTGGAATTAAGCTTGCCCCTGAAAATGAAAAGCAAAAGTCACCTCAGTCAGGTAAAAATTGTGCAGAGAGTAGTCACAATCAAAAAGATCAATTCACAATAATAGGCTTGTTCAAACAGTCTGAACTAGGCAACTAAAAATCTGACAGCCAGAATTATGCAGTGATTCAAGGTGCTGGGCAAGAAACAGGACCCTTGAAATGAGATTCAGGACTCAGCACAAGATGTCTGTTGCTATGGAGCCAGGAAAGAAAACTACAAAGACAAAAAAAAGACACAGGAATGTAGAACAAGTAAACAGTACCAGAAATAGGGTACAAGGTGGGGACAATCTCTTTGAAAAACTTGACAGAGGTAAAAAGAAGGTGTGCGATTCAATACTCAATTATCAATGATGAACTACAGCATTTCCAATTGCATTTCCAACTTTTTCATAAGTCTGCTGTTTAGGTGAAATAAATTTAAATACACAGATAAATAGTAATCAAAATTATTAATATTAATATTATGCATCATTTCCTGGGTAGAACAATATGTGAATCACTTAATCTTCTGACTACAAAACAACTTCTCAACTTCTCAAAACAACTTTTTCTGTAGGTTATTATTTACCAAAGATAACATAGGCAATAAGAAAATTGTGATTTGGGTCCAGAAATATAGTTTCTCTCATAATGAAAATGAAAGAGAAAGATTTCTGGATAAGGGCACTTTCTTTTTATTATTATTTTTATTATTATTATTATTATCATTATTATACTTTAAGTTTTAGGGTACATGTGCACAATGTGCAGGTTTGTTACATATGTATCCACTTTCTTACTAGAGAATAGACTTCCACTGAGGATACTCATTGTATGAGGCAGGAATAGTGTTAGATGTTTTCTGTATTGTATCTACTTTAATTCTAACAATAGCCCTACGGCATAAATATGGGTATACCTTTCCCTAGATTACTCAATGAAACTTGTTTTTCAAGAAATTAATGTAATATTGACATACTGTCAACAACACACAAGTATCACCTATCAAGTAGTGTTATCAACACAAGGATGGAACCATAAGAAAGCTATAGGTCTTCACAGTTGATTTACCAGAATACCGAACATTTGAATTCAGTTCCCTTTGGCATCTGTGTTTTCTTTGAACAACCTGATTAGTGATAACAAACAAACTTCAGATTTGAGCCTTTTTTTACTGTCTCTTCTATAAGAGGTAACTGATATCTACCTCTGAGTTCTCATTTAAGTACACTTTCTAAGCAATATTAACCTATAGTTATAACTAAAACAGTAATATCAAAACTAATTTTCTAAAACAATACACAAGATGGAAAAGGTGGTATTTGAGTTGTGTGAAGATTTTTCTAGAATAATGGAAAGAAAATGGTATTGCTGGCAAAGGAACTGTCACGTGTATGTTCAAAGCTGTCTTGAAAAGAGCTATCAGATTTGACAATTTTGATCATTGATAAATTAGACTAATCAGAGGGAGAGGTAAATGACAATAGCTGGAGGAAGTAGGGATTCCATACTGATATCCATTAAGAAATGAAGAAAAGAGAAGGCCCGGGTGATTTAAAGTTAAAATAGAATCCAGAAAGACTTAGTTTCAGATCGCGAAGGAGCATAGCTATAGGTAAAACTAGTGAAATCACTGAGAAAGTACTTCACCAATTAGTTTGAAATGATCTTTGAGAAGAAGTAGAACAAAGATCTGCTAAGTGTTCTGGCTCAGAAATGAGACAGAGGAGAGCAGGCTTTGCCATGCGATAGCTTTATGAGCCTGGGCAATTGTTTTTTCTCTCGAAATCTCAATTTCTTCATAAATAAAGTTGAAATGCCAATACCAGCTTTATCGTGATACTGTGAAAATTAGCCGGCAAAATGTAGATAAAGTGCTTAAAAAAACGCCAGGTATGTTTGTGGGAACAATGTTTGGAGCTGAGGGAACAAAGGGGAATAAGACTGCCTCTGCCCTCAAAGAACTCACAGTGCAGAGAGACAGAAGTTAAATACAACAGAGTAAGTGCAAAGTTAGAGACACATATAGGGCATCACGTGAACATAAAAGCAGGGCATCAAACTCAGCATGTTTCACTCAGAAAAGAGGCCCAGGAGGAAATAAGCCTTGAGTTACGTCTTAAAATATAAGAAGCCATCAATGAAGCAAAAAGAAAAGGCATTCCACAGAGAAAAGCCAGCACAGAGAAAGAAATAGAGTTGGGGGGCGGGGGGAAGGCTAAATAACAGTTTAGACGTGTGGCTCAGAGTAGCCAGACAAAGGCCTGGAGAGAGAGATAGTTGCTGATTTGAGGGGCTTGTGCCTGCCATATGGAGGAGCCACGGCTTTATCAAGCAGCCAATGGGAAATTCTTGGGTGATATTAAAATCCGACGCGACCAGACTTCTAGTTCAGAAACATTGTGCTGAAAAAAGTGTGGGAAATGAATTTGAGCGGGATAAGAAAGAACGTAGGAAAAGAAATTACACATGTTTGGGTTTTGATGGTTACAGTATATTTATGTTTTCACTAACTTGGTGTTTGGGTAGTGCTTTATAAATTTAGAACTGAATCATATTAACTCATTTTGAAACGCATTCTAAACAAGCTTACTGAAACCAAAATTTCAGATTAAAAACAAACAAACGAAGATGGTTTCAGAGCACCTTTTTGTTACGCCAAGACCTTAGTAAGAGCAATATCAATAGCATCTGTTAAGCATGAAGGACATATTTCCTGTTAGGCGGTGAGCCGATAAATAGAAATAAATTAATGCACATAGAGAAGGCTGTTCCTGCTTTCAAGCACAACTCATTTCATTGTCCAAATCTCTGGCATTCCAGGCAGTTGTGCCAAGTCCCAACACTTCTCACTAGAAAAATCATTACTGCTACTTTACAGGAGAGCAGACTGAAACAAACATGTAAGCCACCTGCATAAATTCCTGAAACAATTTAGTGACAAGCTGAACCAAAATTGCTATCTCTTGAGTGAGTCCAGGGTTGATACTTTACTAAGAATGTCCAAATGTTGACTTTCAAGTTCTTTTTTCTCAGACTCTGAACAATGGTGTGAGAAGCGGAGACTGCAAACTTTCTTCTCATGGAGGCTATTAATATTTGTTGTGATATTCTTATTTATAATGCTTCACTATTTTCTCAAATCACCTTGAATAATGTACTTAGTGTAGCAGTTGTACTCCTACTTGAGACCTAGCTGAGACTGAGCTTGACATAATCAAGCTATTAAGGAATTTACCTCATTTCGCCATTAAATAGTAAAGAAAAATTGAGAGACAACATTGTAGGTAGAGAAGCCACTTTTCATAGAGGACACTAGCAGCATTTGACAGTGATGTAGTCCATCCTCCTTCCATTGAATTCTGAACAGTACATAATGATAAGGAGGCCAAGGAAAAAGGACATGAGGCAGTCTACTCCTGAGTTCATGTGAAGTACCCATTTGTGACCCCACAGAGCTACTGTAATCAAATTTTGGAGATACAAAGGCCCTGCAATAGTTTCAGTGCTGTCTACTTTGTGTATTTTGTAAATGCAACTTTATTTGTATGAGCATCAGTTTGTTACCACATCAGGAATAAATAGTTAACTATGTGGATTGCACTGGACTAGCTTAGGAGTAATCCATGAATTCTCAATTGCCTGGTACACTCATAGATCCTTTTTAAAAATGATCACAGGAAAAAATACCATTAAGAAAGTGAAAAGAAAATACACAAACTGAGAGAGAAGTTTGGCATGCCATATATCTGATAAGGGCTTGCATTTAGAATATACAAATATATAAAAAGCTCATACAACTCAATAATAATAATTTAAAAAATATGTGTCCTTTTTATACCTGATCCTCAAGCTTAGACATTTCTTACGAATCAGTCTTAACTTTGTCCCCATTGTACTATGTAATGAACACCCCAAGGATTATATGGTGGTTTCAAATACCGTCCTGTTTTAGTCCATTTTGTGATGCTGTAACAGAATAACACAGACTGGGTAATTTTTAAAAACAGAAAGTTATTTCCTCACAGTTATGGAGGATGGGAAGTTCAAGATCCAGAGTCTGGCATCTGGCAAGGGCCTTCTTTCTACATCACCCCATAAAGGAAGGTGGGAGGCAGAAGGGCAAAGATAGGGCAAGAGTGAGAGCAAGGGCTGAACCCACCCTTTTACAATGAAGCCACTCCCATGATAATGCCATTAATCCATTCATGAGAGCAGATCCTTCATGGCCGAATCATCTCTTTATGGTCCCACTTCTTCATACTGAAGAGGCAATTAAATTTGGTAATAAAATTTCAACATGAAGTTTGGAGGGGACACTCAGACCATAGCAAGTCCCAGTGGCATGGGACCTAACATAAATATCATTGCTTGTCCCAAGCACTCTTCTGAAATACAAATCATAAAAACCAAATATTTCCTGAAAATCCATTTTTGAATATTATATTGGAACTTCAAAGTTAAAGAAATTTCATTGTTTTCCTCTCTGAAATTAGTCTTTTGTAGATTCAATTTTTCATTTAGTAAATGACACCAATATCTACCCACCTGACCATGGCAGTCTTAGGAGTCATCTTTGGCATCTCTTTGCCTCACTTACTCCTCAATGTACCATGAATCACCAATCCAAAATATGCCAACTTCTCACCATACTGCCACCAAGGTCTCTGCCTGTGTTTATAACTCTCTTCCTGTTTCTATACTTGCTTCCCTATTCCATAAACAACACTCAGAATGATTCTGTAAAAATGTCACTCATCTGCACAAATGATGATGGCTTCCTACATTACCTAGAATAAAAGTCATAAAAATGAGATTTTATCTATGTACTTCTATATTCCAAGCACCTGGAATAATGCCTAGTACATAGTCAACTCTCTGTAAATAATTATTGAATGAGAAAGAGATTTAACCTATCAATTTAAAGGCATATCCACTGCTACCATACCATACCAGTTCAAGGAACCATTCGTGTTCTTCTGGAATTCTAGAATAATTGTTAGTTTCATTGTAATTCCAGTCATCAACTTTGTTTTTCCACAATCCATTCTCTATGGTTTAGACATATCTGTGTTTTTAAAATGCAGAGACAAAGGCTTATCCATTTCTATTGCTCTTAAAGTTCAAATTGTGAGCATGACCTATAAACACCCTGAATAATTGGTTCCCAGTTTCCTTCTCTGTGGTTGCTTCTTACCACTTTTCCCTTGCTACATAAACGCTAGCTAAGCTAGGTGTTTTCAAAGCCCCACAATGGACATTTTTTTCCTTCCTTCCTTTCTGCAAGGCTAGTTTAAACACGTTTCAGAACCTATATTAACTACAGCTTCATCAAAGAAGCTCTTGCATACACTGTTAGACAAAATCAAATCCCCTTGCCTTTGTTTTCTGACGGCACCCTGAGATTCAAATTAAGTAAGGTTTAGTACTAATGTCATCAATAGATTGTTATTTTTACTAGATTATTTTCAAGAAAACAGAAATGTGTACAGTAGATATACCACATTATCCTTAAAGGACTAGCATAGTTCCTAGAAATATAGGAAGTACTAAAAAATCATCCAATGTGTGATGTATCTGAAAGAGCCCAGTGTTTAGAATTGGATAGATCTGGTTTGAATCCCAAGTATGCCACTTACCAATCTGTGTGAGTAATTTGCTTGACTTGATGTAACTTCAGTTTTCTCATCTATTAAAAGAAAAGGAATATCAATACTCATCCTAAGTGGTAATTTTAATGATAAGACTTAAGATGGCATATAAAATGGTGCCTGCCAGAAAGAAAATAACTTTTATACTAACATCTAACTGTTAAGTACTATTAGACCACATTGTACATAGTAACAAGATTTCTGGTTTTGTGATACGTGAAAAACTGAGTTCAAAACCTAGGCTCACATTTTACTGCATAAATATGTAACTTGGCAATTTGCCAAAATGTTCTCACATCCTAATATACATTTATAAAGGAGCACAGAATGATCCATCTTATGGAATTATTGTGAGAATTAACTTTGATAATAAGTATAAAGTGTAATTGAGCAGAGCAGGTGCTCAATAAATGCTATCTACCATTAATGAGAGGAAAAATAGAAGTAAAAGTAGGACTATAAAGATATATCTGTGTGCATTCCTCTAGTCTAGTAGAATGACTCATTTTAATTAATCTTGAAAGACACATTTCTATATATCTGTGTATATTGCACACATATATGTATACAGAACTATAAGAAATTTAAGTTTTTTAAAAATCAAATTAGCTTTAACTGAATTGAACCCAGTACATGTGATGCCAATTCACTGCCCCAATGAGTTTTTAATACCCCTCTTCCCAATTGAGTGGTTTGAGACCACTATTAGTGGTATAGTGGAATAGGGAAATAGTGTTATAGTAGAATAGCAGTATTACGATACCAATAGTCATCTGCATTGTATTTAAATAGATAATCCAAAGTTGTACCAATAAAACTTTTCTTTGTAGTTTGAATAGGCTGCAGCTGTGCAGACCTCATCAATGGCTGGTGTTCCCTTTAGAGATGCAAACTATTCAATAAAACTCTAAAGTCTAAAAGAATTATGTCATGTGTGATTGTTTACATTGCAACCCCACACACATAGCATAAAGGAGATAAATGCACTTACAAGTTGAAATATACATCTTTAAATAACACTTTCAAACTTTCATTTGTAAAGCTTAGAAAGTATAAATAGAAACTGTGCAGTGAGATGGTGTTTTTTCCTTGGTTTCTGCTATGCTGGGACTTTGTAGTGCTTTTATAAAATGTTTTTAGAGTGGTCCATGATTGATTACAACACATAACCCTGCTTAAATACACCACATGGTCAGTGAGTCTTAAATATAAATTAAAGTACTATTTATGTATAAGAAATTCATGTAAAAGATGCATACAATCAATAGGATTTATTAATGTATGTGAAGTAAGCCACTATAGATACTAAGGAAATTCCAAATTTAAAGAGTTCAAAATGTAGGGCAAGTCAGTGCGAGATAAAGAACGTGTGCATCTGTGTGTGTGTGTGTGTGTGTGTGTGTGTACTCTACCCTTTAAAGTTAACAATGGTGGCTAGAGCAATTTGATTAGGAGACAGATTTCTTCTTACTGAGCACTTTCTCAGCAGTTGGTCTCTAAGATGCTGAACAAAACTATATTTGAAATAATATAATCCCTACAGATCTGTATAAGACTTTCTTTGGTTTCTGTAGAGTTCCGTGAAGGAATGATAATCATGCTTCCGTTCCATTCAATTCTCAGAGAGATTCTGCCCATTTAGGAAACTTAAATCTTTATCAACCTGACAGGGAGATTGACAGACAGATACACTGTTTAAACTATAGGCATGTCCAATTCTAACATCAATTAATTTTTGTACCATATTTTGTCACTCACTTCAAAATGTATGAAAAACAGACACATTTTTATAATCACAGAACTGTATGTAATTGTACACAGTGCCCACGTTTACTACATCTTAATCTTCTGCTCAGTTCTCATTCATTCATTCTTTGAACCAACAAAGATTTGTTAACTTCCACTATGTGATGTGCCAAGCTCTGTGCTGAAACTCAAGAACACAGGTAGTTCATTCCAGCAAATGCAACATACATTTTATGAGAGAAGTCTTAACAGGTGATTTAAAAGCACAAACGAAGGAGGTAAAAATCAAAGTCAGTGGCTGTAGAGGAGGTGGTGGCATATTGAATAAGTATCGAAAGATGAAGTACACACAAAAAAATGAGAAAAGGGAGATACGGTAGAGTATGACATGGATGGCCAGTTGCCACTTTTCCCTTTTCTCTCCTCTGTGGAAGCACCATAATTTCTTCCTGCCTCAGACTCTTCTCACCATCTCTTAGATGTGAGAGAGATCTTAGAATGATGTTTCCCCTCCATACCTAATTCACTTTTCCTAGTTACTAATGGCTTAGAACACGCTTTATTTCTACAGGGAAAGTACGCCTTACTTCACAGACTTTATCAAGGACTCCTATTATAGGTACTGTATAATTCTTTTTTATGTCCCTTATTACATTTTTAATTATTTGACTTATTTATCTATAATCTTCCTCACTAAACTGCAAACTCCTTGAAGAAACAGACTGATTGTTTTGTTCCATGCTGTAACGCCATCTCCCAGCTAAATTCCCTGGATCATACTAGGTTCTCATTTAAATGTTGCTTAATGAGAAAAAAAGAATGTTTGATTACTTAATAAATTAATACATGAATTACTGACAGACATAAAGAATGTGTAAGGAGAGTAACATCTGAGGACTTCAAAGAAGATGTAGTTCAGAGTAGCAAGATCTGAGTAATATCCTGAAAGCTAAGTTTATTAATTAAATTTAATAATTCAAACTTTAATTAGATATGTGTCATTATACTTGGGTTTTAGAATGATCCCTTTAGCAGAAGTGTGGAGAAGAAAGGTAGGAAAAACTAGACAAAATAGTTCAATTAGATGGATCTGAAATAACAAAGTGCCGGGGCACTGGAAAGTAGGGGATGAGTGATTTTGAAAAATAGACTCTAAGAGAAAGAAGAGTATGGAAGTGAAATTGTTTTGGGCCTGTGCAGTGAGGTAGAGATTGGTTACAGTCACAAAAGAAGAAATATAAGACAAGGAGTATACTGGGAAACAAAGATGATAAATTCAGCATTTCATAGTCTGAGTACAAAGGGCTAAGGACCAACTTGCAAGAATGTCAATGCTAACGCTAGAGTTTTTAAAGTATGTGGATAGTTTTTAAAGTATGTGGGTGGGTAAAGCCAGACTTTCACCATTCTGCCTTCTATGCATGTAACAAAAAGACACATGTACCCAATAAATGTATATAAGTAAAAATATTAGAATATAAACAATAAATAAAATATTTTACAAAAAATAAACAAATAAACCCAGGGACTAGGATGACATAATACAGGGAAAAGGTAAAGAGAGAGAAGAGTGCCAAAGACCAAGCCTTTGGGTACATCATATTTTTTTTGTAGTTACAATTAGCCTGATATATATATATATATATATATATAATGTATATATACATTATATATACACATATATATGTATATATACATATATGTATATATACATTATATATATACACATATATGTATATAAACATTATGTATATATACATTATATATATAATGTATATATACATTATATATATATAATACTTTTAAGTTCTGGGATACATGTGCAGAACATGCAGGTTTGTTACATAGGTATACATGTGCCATGGTGGTTTGCTGCACCCATCAACCCATCATCTACATTAGGTATTTCTCCTAATTCTATCCCTCCCCTAGCCCCCTACCCCTCGACAGGCCCTGGTGTGTGATATTCCCCTCCTTGTGTCCATGTGTTCTCATTGTTCAACTCCCACTCATGACTGAGAACATGTGATGTTTGGTTTTCTGTTCCTGTGTTAGTTTGCTGAGAATGATGGTTTCCAGCTTCATCCACGCCCCTGCAAAGGACATGAATCATCCTTTTTAAGACTGCATAGTACTGCATGGTGTATATGTGCCACGTTTTCTTTATCCGGTCTATCATTGATGGGCATTTGGGTTGGCTCCAAGTCTTTGCTATTGTGAACAGTGCTGCAATAAACATACGTGTCCATGTGTCTTTATAGTAGAATGATTTATATTCTTTTGGGTAAGCTAGAGGGGATGTGGAAAAATAGGAACACTTTTACACTGTTAGTGAGAGTGCAAATTAGTTCAGCCACTGTGGAAAACAGTATGGTGATTCCTCAAGGAACTAGAACCAGAAATACCATTTGACCCAGCAATCTCATTACTGGGTACACAGTTATTTAAGAATTGAGTTCAGTAGTTGTAATTCATTAAAGTAAGAGGAGGAGCAATATAGAGATTAAAAGGATATTGAGAATATATATTAAAAAATGAAGAAAACAATTGTAATAAGAAAAGTCAAAAGTGTTAAATACAAACAATAATAAAAATAGTAATGTCAAAGCACCAGCATCCTTCAAACAATACTAGAGTCTTTGTCACTTTGCCTGAGTTTCTTCTTCTACTGTTTATTTATTTACTCATTCATGTAATATATATTAGTAGCCTACTACACGCAAAGTATTCTTGGTGGGCAATGAGAATAAATCATTTAAAAGGGAATAGTTCCATCCTTATGGAACTTACATTCTGGTCAGTCATTGGCCTCACTGTGGAAAACACGCCAATAGAACAAATGTTAATTTCTCACAGCACTTAATTTGTCTCCTTTTCTTACCCGTGATATGTGATTATAGTAGATAGTTCTTAAAAGTCAATGTCCACACTATTATTCAAAATGATCTCTCAGGCTGGGACTGTGTTCTGAAATGATAGTTCAGGCCGTTCTTCTTCTGCCACTTTTCAAACCAATCACTCTCAAGATGATTATGCAGACAAAAACCGTTTGCTTAATTCAGTGATGAAAATGCTGAAGTAGCTAGGACCAACTGCTGACACTTAATGGTCTCTTGCCATCAACCAATACCCTATGAGCATTATTGTTCAACCCCTTGATTTTAGCTAATTATGCAATTATCAACATATTTGATAGCCATGTCCACTATGATGTCTGATCTGTCATCTCCTATATGAGTGAAAAGAGCTTTAAAAACTGTTCCAAAATATGCTAGACAAACAGATACAAAAAATGACTACCTAGAAGATGCAATGCTGTAGAGAAAACTATTTTTTATGTTTCTGAGTTGTTAGGGATTTCTAAGAAAGTTTTACTGAAACTTGGGACCTATGCCAAAAAAAGAAACATAAGCCTGGAACTTATGACTGGATAGTGAGCATTACAGAGAGATTTACCTCCTGGGGGAATATGTTTACATTTCAAGGAAGATAAGTCCTGGGACCATGAAGACAATTGTTGGACTGTAAAGCTAAAGACACTAGTCGTTTTCTCCTACTGAAGAAGTTTATTCACTTTTCTGAGTGAAGAACCAAAATCCTTCTCATTATGTCTCGATGTATCTCTCTCTCAAAAAAAATATGGGTGAGAAGGGGGCACAGCTGCCTCTCTTTTCTGCCCAATTTTATTTTGCTGGCTCCTCACCTTGAACAGACCCCACTGTGTGGGGGATCACATCTGGTTCTCAACATACTAATGTAGGGCAGGCAAGCTCCAAAGTGGGGCTTAGCCCATAAGGGTTCCTGGCTTTACCCAGGAGAGAATTCAAGGGCAAGACGGAAGCAGAAGAAAACAGCTTTGGTGAAGAGACAGTCTTACAGCTCTGGCAGGGTTACAGCTCTGTGACTGCTCCGCAGAACAGGGCTACCCCATAGGCAGACAGTTGCAGCTCAGGGCAGTTTTGCAGTCATATTTATACCCACTTTTAATTACATGCAGATTAATGGGTGGTTTATGCAGAAATTTCTATGGAAGGGGTAGTAACTTTTGGGTTGTCAGGTGATTTTCATGAAAAGGGGTCATAACTCCTGGATGTTGCCATGGCAATGGTAAGCTGTAGTGGCACACTGGTGGGTATTTCTTATGGAAAGTTGCTTCTGCCCTGGCCCTGTTTCAGCTAGTCCTCAATTTGTTTCAGTGTCTGAGCCCCACCTCCAGAGTCGAGTCCCTCCTCCTATGTCAGTATCACCACTCCAGAGTAAGAATTTGGGTAAAGGGGAGTAAGTTGGTGCAGTTATAATGTGCTCTAAATAAATAGTAACTTGCTCTGCTCTAGAAACCTTATGTTGACATTCGGGATAATATTATTAAATATAGACATTAAAAACTTAACAGGACAAAGTAACATAACTGTTTTTGGAAGGTAATGTTAAAACACATTAAATTTAGTGGTCTTTCAAATATCACATATTGAGGTAGAAATCATCAACCCTTTAAAAGGATATAGATCAGTTTTCCAAAAGGCTCAAGTATAGACAATTGTAAAAAAAAAAATAAAAAAGACTAGAAATGAATTGCAGATTAGAAACTATCATTTTGAAAATATAATAAATTATAGCTCCTTATACTACTTTTAATTATGCTCCAATTCTTCCATCGGCTGCTTTATTTGGATGAAATTTCTTACCGAGTATTTGGCTTAAACTTTCAAGGAGGGAGAAAGAATGTCTATAGAGAGAATCTGTGACTGCCCAGATTCATACAGAAAATTAAGATTTAATCTTAAGAATAAGTAGACTTTATTCAGGTCTCCATAATCCTGTTTCTTCCTCCTAATCTAAGAAAAGTTAGATAACAAATGAAACAATTTTATTTTCTTATTTCATGTAATTTGCTATGTGTTTATAAACTAAAAAGGTCAAATTGTGATTTATGAAAACAGGACTAAATTGACAATTTTAAAATTAGATAGCTATGGTAGCTTTTATGCCATTATCTTGAAAAATCTACAATTTCTCACTTTGTGAAAGAAGGTAAGATGTATCTTTCATCGAGATGCAGAGAGCTACATAAGACAAAATTCTTGCCTTCTGTCAGCGGCTTCTGAATTCTTAAGGGAGAGAAATCTAAGCATCTTCACTCTATGCAACTCCTCTGGTTCTATAGAACTTAACCAGTACAGAAGCATAAAATGTCTCCAAAATATAACCTGCAAATAAAGCTGCAGACTCCATTCAAGAGGACATTTATTTTTATCACAAACTTGAGCATTAAAAGAAGCAATTTTTGCAGTTTCCACAACACAGTGATTTTCCCCTAAAACTAGCCTTGGGAAAAGTAAAAGCTTTATCAGAATTAAAGTAGATGTAGGAACTATTTTTAAGGCCAGATTCAGAGTACAACTATCCTAAAGATCAATCAAGAATATTTTCATGAATTCTTAAGTAACATGCACTCTTCTCTCTCCCTCTCTCTCTCTCGTGTGCATGTGTGTGTAGAAGATAAAAAATTTAAAAAAAGCAGTCTTGTAGCTGACTGCCAGAGAAACTCTGCTCATAGTTTAATTTTACAGGGCCAGGTCTGGATTTCTTTGAGACACTGATCTAAACTTGCCAAAGCCACTCCTAAGATTTATATATGACCAACTGCCGTCTGTCCATCCATGACAAACAATGATGGATACTCCTTACTAGGCTGTATACGCTGATGATTCTCATGATAAACACTTTGCCTTAAGAAAAATAAACTGCTTCTTTTTTTTGTGATAATTCCAATAGGGGGGATAAACTGTGGTTGAGCCTGTCTGGTAAAACAGATAACAGGAGAGAATTTGCTGTAGCCAATTTGGTGCTTTGCATTATATATTTGTCCATGTTACCCACGGAACAAGAAAACAAGTCAATAAAAATAAATCTAGTTCAGGTACAGTGTCATATTACTAATTTATAATAATATAACCACTGAGAGAAATTGATGTTTGTGACTTTGTATTATATCACCTCTGCCAAGAGCTCATTAAACATGAAATACAGAATTGTATAAATTAGAAGACATAGAAAAGGAGAAACATCAGAAGACAGCAAACGCAAATTTTCAGTCAATCTGATCCCTGCAAGGCAAGTCGACATTCTGTTGGGTGTGATTTGCTAGATTAAGTTCAAGGATGCTTTGTCTTTACCTCCAGGGCCATGACTGACACTGATGTATTTTCAGGGCAGAAGGAAGGTCAGATAACAGAAAGCCTGTGTCTCTGGGTAGTCTTTAGGGCCACAGTGCCGGCTTGTTCTGGACATTTGCACTGACAGCTCTGCCTGGACTAGCTACTGAAACTCCATGGATTAATTTTCATGGAGTTCCAGACTCAGCCTACAGCAATCAAGTGAGATTTTTTAAAAAGAGCTGTTAGCTGGATTTTCATTATTTTGTGAATAGGCCTCAAATTTCAATAAACTACACTGAACTTAACAGAACAATAGCCATTCTTTACTACCTGTTTCAGGATAAACCAAGAGAATATGAATTTTATTTAGTCTTCAAGAATAGTTCATACAGGCCTGTTCCAGGCCAAATAAATTGAAAGTGATGCAACCTAATGTAGTGCCAGCGTTACATCCTTTCTACAAATACATCTTATAAAAATAGTTAGCACACATGGACAAAGAAATATAGACAAGAATGAGCAGTACAATATTTATTTCAAAATAAATATAAGTATGTGTGTATATGTGTGTGTGTGTGTGTGAGAGAGAGAGAGAGAGAGAGACAGAGGATATTATATCTGTGATATATTGTTAAGAAAAAATCAAAATGCCCTTTACTGTATGACACTATTTGTGAAATATCAAGGACACACACACACACACACACACACACAGACACAGATAGGGGGAGCCTGGAAGAATAGACATGAAATTGGTAACAACTTCTAGAGAGATGATACATGCTTCAATTCATATAATATTTTAATTAATGTATGGGGAGGTATATAATATTTAACTGTACTGCTCAAGTTCTAGTTGTCAAATTGGATGTTTATATGAGTATATAATACTTATTCAATATCTTATGTTTTATGTATTAACTAATTTAACAAGTATTTAAAATCCAAGTTCATCTAGGACTCAGAGTAGCATTATACTAGGCAAATAAAAAAATACTGTGTTTTAATACAGTCAATTTTAAATCGAGGACTACAAATACCTAGCAATTTAACTGACTGAGTTACAAACTATAGAAGCCTCTGACTTCTCAAACTGTTGTGCTGTAGCAGGAAAACTTGAAGATCTCTTTTTATTCTAGAATCAGCAATGCCAAGTCCTTAACCTAAAATCTTCACAAAATAGGAAATAGAATGTGGACAATAAGTAGAAACAATGAAATAATTCTGGATTAATCTTGCCCCTCTTTCACATGATAACACACTAACATAAATTTAAAATGTGCACATGAAATACATTTTTTTCACTGTACTGACAACTAAGAACGTAGGCAGTGCAGTCAGCGAAGTCAAATATCAACCTAAAATCCTCAGGTTCATATTTACATATTAGTACCCTCAAAGGATTTAATCTTTCTTTTTCTTCTTTCTTTTTTTTCTTTCTAGTAATCAGAAGAAACAAAAACATAGGCTTTGGAAAGAAAAGTTATAAGAGGGGATTTGCCTAGTATAAGATTATCTCCCATTCAACAAATCAAATATGTATTTTGATGAAACACTGCTAAAAGAGTCTTTTTATGAAGAGAGAATAGAAGTAAATTAATTTCCATTCCTAATGCCTGATTTAACAAGACTATTAAATAATTTAATTCATTGGATATATTTTCTGCCTTACAAGGCTGAAATGATGTTGAGCTATTCATTTTGTTAAAATTTTATACGCCTACATAATGACCTGCATCATGCAATGTACTTTCATGGTTGCTTTCCTTTTAGTGCTAATCTCCATTTGCTATAAAGGATGTCACAGAACCCATTTTGCTAAGCATTGTTGACATAGCTATAGACCAATGCAAAATTCAAAGAATACAGTCATTGCTGTGTTGCGTATTACATATTACTTACACTTAACACCACTCACATTTTGTTCCCCATTGCAGCTCTTTCTCTGTGATGGACAAACCTAAAGAGTCAATTATCCCCAGACCAATTCCTGAGCTACACTCCTTTCAGGAGAAATTTTGAAGGAAGTCCTGAAGACTCAGTCGAGGCAAGAAAAGTTTACTTGACATGTTAAATGGTCACTTCCAAGAGACATGTATGTATAGCCAACAGAGAGTAAACAGAGTCTATAATACTGACTTGATTTAAGCATATAGGATGTCACATGAAGGAACGGTCTCTTCATTTCAGACACTATAAAATAGTCGATGAAAGACACATAGTTTTCTTGTCAGGTATTATAATGTTAAATTCTTTTTTAACACTATTAAGAGAGAAGTTGGTTTTCTTTTCTTTTCCCCTCTTCTAGCTATTATAACCTGCCATTAGAAGCTATACAAACTAAGACATAAAATCCAAACGCTGTGTGTCTTGCCTAAGAAAAGTATTCTATTTCCCTGATGCCACTAGTAAAACAAATAAAGGCATGGGCCATTTTGAAGAAAATGAAAACAAGAAACAATTACAGGATGTAATCTATTGTTAGGAATACATTTCAAAAGAAAAAAAGGCAAAGGTAGAACAAACCAGAAATAGCTCAATCCATTTACGTTTTGTCCTCTGGGACAAAAATGGACCCATTTGCAACCATGCAAAGCAGTAGTGTATTTGCTGATGGGAAAATGCATGCAGATGCCAAATGGGTGCATTAACCACCCTTGGCATAGTTAATGTAGACATGCCCTTAGGGATCCTTATAAGACCCATCTGTTCAGTCAAGCATTTGCTTAATTGTGTCAAATGCCTGGCAAATGCAGTGTCAGTTAATAGATAATAGATATGTAAATGTTGTTTGTGTTCTTGTACATATGCCCAGGGGCTTTAAAATAAACACATCACATTTTTAAAAATAATTTCCTGTTGGGGATAAAATGATAGTCTTGCTGGCAGCAGCAGTACTCCCCATAATAGCTTAAACTGTTATAATATTTAATATTTTGTAACACATAATATCATCATTTAGGGATTTGGGCCACCTATTCATTTTCTTATAATCTTGATTACCATGCTTGCTATTTATGGCTTTATGAAGAGAAATAGCATATTCATGTCCTCTCATTATACACATGTCTCCATACATGTACTAAGTAATATGATTCAGCGAGGAGAGCATAGCCTCTAGAGTTAGCTCATCCTGAACCCCCATCCCAGGGTACTCTAAGGGGTATGGGAACTTTGGAAATTTACTTGACCTTTTTGGGCAACAGTTCTCTCTTTTGAAACTGGAAGACAACAAGTTTGGTGTCACAGACTTGGGGAGAATTTGAAATATGGAAGCACTAAATGCATAATAAACCTTCAATAAATACTCATTCCCTTTCCCTCTTCACACACTCCATCACCCTGCAAGACCTCAGGTGACAACGTTCCCAGAAATTAGACTTCCTCTTCCTTAAGCCATCGGTGACACCACTAACTGACAAGTGTTGAGAATTAAGCTCTTAATATCCCCTTTCCCTTCTATGATGCAAAACTATCATCAATGACACATTTGACAACTCTGAGGGAAATGGATGCCAAAATGTTTTAGTAGATGTTAGATTGACAGTTCAGAAACAGAGTAGTCCTCTCTAGGTTTTATGAAATAAAATCCTTACAGCTTCTTTTCCACCTTTAAAATATCCTTTAAGTATCTCTTTTTATCATACTTTAGACATAGAAAGAAAATCTTAAGCCCATAAAGAGCATAAAATACTTAAAGGAGACTTAACAATCACTCCAGGTGGTGTGAAATAATGAATCAATTTTGAGACTGATAGCTCATCTGCTAGAAATAATTTTTTTGCCACTTTTTGTTTCCTTTCCACTTACCACATTATTGTTACCGTCCTTAGATGTGGAACACAAGCATTGTTTGGGAAGAGTACATTTTCACATACACCAATGTGTCATTTGAGAAAAAGAAAAGAAACTCCAATTTTGCCCCTTTTAGAGTTCAATAGTATTAGGTTATAATACGTCAGGTTGAAATGGCACAACCTATGTTCAGCAGTTAAACTAGATACTCGGGGCCCCAGGCAGGTACTCACCGTATGGCAAGAGAAACCTAGATATGGCCAGTGCTAGTTAGAGAGGGGCTGGTTCAGGAAAGAGTCTCTTGTAGACGCTGGGCATCTCTCTTGCTTTAAGCTACTTTGTTACTCCAGATCTGCTTCATAAACAACGGTTGTGTTTGTGAGGGCAAACAATTTTTATATGTAGATTCTAATTAGCATGGCTTGGTGGAAGGCAACGATTAGTAAGTTTAAGAAGGAAGTTTTTTTTTTCTTCATTTTTTTTTTTTTCACCCTGGTGCCCCATGAGGAACCACTATTAAACCAGGAATGTCATCACTGCATCTGTGGTCAGGGTTGACGTAAAACAGGGTGACTGTCTCTCTTCAACAGAAACCATCAGTTTCAGCACCTTGGCAGCACTGACATGGAGATTGGCAGCACTGAGTGGGGAGGGTTTCCAAGATGGCAGCCTGCCAGTCACATGTGACTCCAAGCCTACACGCACCCTGCATCATGCAGTAGTCCCTCAGAGAGCAAGGTGACCTTGATTCCGGGCAGAGTTAGAGGAGACTTGCCTAAATCTAACACCAGCAGTCAGGCAGGGCCAGCAGCTTGGTGTTAGGTGGAGATGATGCTGCTATCTAAAGCTGGAAAATTTGAGTTTACTGTTTGAATGAGAAAATGCCTCTTCCAGATTTGGAAGTAGCATGGGTAGAATATTCACTTATACCAGGTCCCTGGCTTCTGATAGTGGCTGTGAATCTCATTCTCTCAAAAGTGATTCATGTTACAATACTGAAGAAAAGTGACCAGCATTGACATTGTAAGCCCTTTGGAGAGTGGGATTGTCCCAAGAAGACTTACCCTAAAAAGATCTGTTTGTAGTTCTAAAATTGAGTTTGGGGGTCACATTAATTTTATTATTCTAAAAGATTAAATCCCACTTCCAGTTACATATAATTATGAAGAGTAGCTTGCGTTAGTTACCTAGCATTTCATAACAAACCACACTAAAAGGTTGTGATGGAAATCTGGTAGCTCTTATATTAGTACCACTTGGGATTAGCCCTGTTACCTACTTGGAATTATATCCAATGTTATTTCGGGGCATGTGAGGGCACTTTGAAAACACTCTTGTGATTTTTAGAATGCTTTTGCTCTAGATAAGAATGTTTACTTGACACCATTTCACATTTTTCAGAAGTCTTAACAAAAGGTATTATAGATATACCTTTATTTCAATTGTAGCATTAGGTCTCACTTTAATCAAGTTATGCTGACTGAGGAGACTAAGGAGAAGAGATGATTTATTTTTCCAACCAAAAAAAAATTGGTCCTCATTATTTCCTCAAAGCTCTGTTTGAAAACAGTACAATTCTATTTTTAGATTATCCCTTTCTTCCCATATCTGACCAGATGACACTAAAAGAAGCCAACTGGCATTATCAACACTCTCCCAGAAAGCTTCCTTAGACAGATCCAACAGTTCTTACTAGCTTCTATCTTCCAAGTTGCCACAGGCAATATTTTGCCAATTTTTCTGCCAACATTTGCCAAATTTTCTGCTGGAGAAAAGATTTCCTTTTCTCAAGCCTCTGATGGCTTTTCTCAGGGCTTTATTAGTCTCCAGTAGAAGCTTTTTTGACTCCCTTGTAGATTCTTCCTATCATCATTTTCCAAAGGCAATGTCATATATTTTAAGCTTTTCAAAATCATTACTATTGCAATGCTCTACTTATGTGTATTCATTTCTATGTGCTGCATTAAAAAAATCTCCAAACTTAGTGGCTTAAAACAACAATAATGCATTATCTCTCAAGATTTGAGAATGTGTTTCCTCTGTTGATCTTGCCTGGAGACACTCATAGGGCTGCAGTCATCTGAAGGCCTTGACTGGGACTGGAGGTCACAGGTCTCTGGCCTCGGCTAAAATAATTGGAATGGCTGTGATAGTTGGACCTAAACTGGTGTTCCACATGGACTTTCATCACAAGCATTACCCAGTAAAGATGCTAGCTTTTGCCTCTTTCCATCAAATACTGTGACTTTTCAGTAAAGCATCTTGTCTTAGGCCTGCAACCACTATTTGTCAAAGGAGTCATTAGTCAGAAAAAAGAGCAGCATGACACAGAAGAGAGCAGGGACAAGCATGACTGGGCAGGCACCTCTGCATTTGTCCCTTACTACATCTGACCACAAACTTCAGGGAATAGCAGGCTCTGCTCCACTTTTTCTTTCCAAGTGATGTGAACGTTTTCATCCAGCCAACTCAAACCTGGAACCACTCTGGGAAGAGAACGCCAGGCAACATAGATCCCAGCTGAACCAGATTAAAACAATTCAAACCACCACATTTCTCTCCTTCAAATACACTTAGATTTTCTGAGTCTCACTTCCTTCAACTAAAAGAATTGGAACATTAATAATGTAATAATCAGGGTCATAGCAGAAAATATGTGAAGTACTCAGAGGTAGAAGATTTAATAGAAATACTAATTATCAAACTTGGACAGGTTTGGGGAATCAGAAAGGGCTGTGAAGAATCCAGAAAATAACAACAGTGGTACAGTATTTTCACTTCTGGGTCGAAAGGGGCAAAAAGAGGTAATGGTATTAGAGAAGACTAACAATAGCTTAAGACGATGGAAAAAGGGCCACCCAGAAGGAGTGTTTAACATAGAATGCAGCAGGTCTCCTAGAACTGCAGCCAGGCAAAGAATAAGCAACAACAAAAAATCCTGCTATCCAATCTTCTGTCCCCCATTTTCTCTATTCAGTGGATCTGTGGCATTCCTAGAACCTTGGTCTTATGGGACCATATATGAAATTAGAGGTGAAGGAGTTAAATCCTTAGTACCAAATATATTAGGAGGTCTAATTAGAGACGCCTGCATAAAACCAGCGTGATCTGAAGGTTCTGTCAGATAATGATTGAAAACCGTAAGACAATTCTGTATGTCTTTTGTGAAGGGAGAGTACAGGAATACCCTCTGTTTTCTCAGCCTGGACTTGAAGAGCAAAAATCAGAAATTAAAGTATTCCTGAGAACTCGTAAGAAGAAATTTATATTTCAGGGATTGTGACTACAATTCATCTTACTAACTGTAAAATGAATGAGCTGTAAAATCTTGAGGCAAATATTTTGTAAATTGGTCTTACATTAATGTTTCCCCCCTGGAAGCCTATCAGAAGTAAATCCATACCCTTCCTGGATAAAATCACCTTAAACTCAGGGCTCAAAATAGTCTCAGAAACTAAGGTCCAAGAAGCATGAATCCACAATCTCACATTAATTTCAAAAGTAGTAGAGAAGAGGCTGCCATGAGCAAGATTTCACATAGACAAGAGCAAGAAGTGGTCTATGGAAACAAAACTGCAGACCGAAGATATTGAAATTACCATAAATGGGCTTGAAAATTAGTATAATACACTTATTAGATTTTAAAATAACACAATAAGCTGAAGCATTACAAAGTAAAAGCTTCTGTGTAAATTAGAGTGATATAAAAATTATATAAGGAAAAACTTAAAATTAAAAAATACAAATTAAAACAATTGTTTAATCCTAAGGTTAGGGCATAACTTAGGAGACGGTGAGCTGGAAGACTGATGCAGCAAAAAAACATAGGGGACTATGAGAAAAGACAAGACTCTTCAAGGGTAGGTTGGAAAGGCCTAATATAGGCTAATTACATTTTCAGAGTAAATAGCAGAGAGTATTGGGAAGAGGCAAAATGAAATATATAATGGCAGAAAACTTTCAAAAAATGATTTAAAATGCATTCCTAGATTCAGAAAGCTCAAAAATTTCACACCTGGAGACACAGTAGTGAAATGGTCAAAAATCAAAGGAAGAACTTAAATGCAGCCGATAACAGGCTCTGAAATTGTGGCAATAATCAATAGCTCACCAACCAAAAGGAATCCAGGACCTGATGGATTCACAGCCAAATTCTACCAGAGATACAAGGAGGAACTGGTACCAACCATTCCTTCTGAAACTATTCTAATCAATAGAAAAAGAGGGAATCCTCCCTAACACATTTTATGAGGCCAGCATCATCCTGATACCAAAGCCTGGCAGAGACACAACCAAAGAAGAGAATTTCAGACCAATATCCTTGATGAACATTGACGCAAAAATCCTCAATAAAATACTGGAAAACCGAATCCAGCAGCACATCAGAAACCTTATCCACCATGATCAAGTGGGCTTCATCCCTGGGATGCAAGGCTGGTTCAACATAAGCAAATCAATAAATGTAATCCAGCATATAAACAGAACCAAAGACAAAAACCACATGATTATCTCAATAGATGCAGAAAAGGCCTTTGACAAAATTCAACAACACTTCATGCTAAAATCTCTCAATAAATTAGGTATTGATGGGACATATCTCAAAATGCAGCCATAAAGAAAAGATTACTCCAAAGAAAAAGAATAACAAATAGACAAACAACTAACTTTTGGAAATTGAAAAATTATGAAATATTATCTTTAGTGAACTAAGAGAACAGAATATACTATCAACCTAGAAGTCTACACTGAGAAAAGTTGTCTTTCAAAAATAAGAGCTAAATAAGAATATTTTTAGAAGAGTCTTCAAGAACTTGCTGCCAACAGATCCACACCAAAGGAACTCCTTATAAAGGATGTATTTAGTAAAGAAGGAAAATTACCCCAGATGCAAAGTCTGTAATAAAAGAAAAAGTGATCACAAAAGTAAATGATAAATATGAATATTTAAAATATTAAATGAATAACAGTAAAAATAATGTCTAATTTGGAGGACAAAGTTAAAAGAGAAGTACTACAAAATATTATATGATGAATGGAATTGGTGAATAAAATTATTCATGAGGGGGATAAAATATTGATTAAATTTATACAGTGTTAAGTAAAATAGACACATTTAAATCACTTGGGTAACATTTAAAATATTAGAAACCAAGTATACCTACCAAGTATACCAACTAGTGGTAGTAGTAAAAAAAAAAAAAAAAAAAAGACATAAAAGAGAAGCCCAATCAACCTAAAAGAAGAAGAGAGGAAAAAGTATGAGAAGCAAAGAATAATTAAGGAGAAGGCTGGGGGACAGAAGTCAAATAGATAGTAGCAAATAGATTAAAAGAAACAGGCCCAAATATGTCAGTAATCACAAAGAGAATAAATAGGTGAAATTCTTTAACTAAAAAACTGAGTAGCAAAACAGGAGCAACATCTAAAATTTAAGGTAATTATACTGGTAGATCAAGCAGAGAAAGAATTGCTAATTATATAGTAATTTTTAACAGCATACACATTCAGTAAATGAAATGAAACAGATTATTCTAATAATTAGGACAATATTACTTTTAAAAATTTAAAGTAAATCTTTGTTTTTTTTTTGTTTTTTTATTATTCTCATACTTTAGGATTTAGGGTACATGTGCACAATGTGCAGGTTTGTTACATATGTATCCATGTGCCATGTTGGTTTGCTGCACCCATTAACTTGTCATTTAGCATTATGTATATCTCCTAATGCTATCCCTCCCCCCTCCCCCCACCCCACAACAGTCCCTGGAGTGTGATGTTCCCCTTCCTGTGTCCATGAGTTCTCATTGTTCAATTCCCACCTATGAGTGAGAACATGCGGTGTTTGGTTTTTTGTCCTTGCGATAGTTTACTGAGAATGATGTTTTCCAGTTTCATCCATGTCCCTACAAAGGACATGAACTCATCATTTTTTATGGCTGCATAGTATTCCATGTGCCACATTTTCTTAATCCATTCTATCGTTGTTGGACATTTGAGTTGGTTCCAAGACTTTGATATTGTGAATAGTGCCGCAATAAACATGTGTGCACGTGTCTTTATAGCAGCATGATTTATAGTCCTTTGGGTATATACCCAGTAATGGGATGGCTGGGTCAAATGGTATTTCTAGTTCTAACTCTGAAAATGGATATACAGATCAGTGGGGCTATGGAGGACTTACTTTTTTTCTTCAAATTTGTTTGTATTTCCAAACTCTTTCATAGATATGTTTATAATTAGAAAACAACAAAATAAAATAAAGCATTTCACTTTGGAAATAACTCATAATAGTTGTTCAGAGAATCTTAGTTTCTTTTCCCCTGCTTATAGGAGTTTAAATTGTTGATTAGGATACGGTAGTCTGGATGTCCAGAGTAACTATTTTTTTTTTAATATTTGAAAAGAATATGGTAGGAAAGAAGTAAAATGGTGGTAAGCACTAAGCATTCACCATTGTTTCGGCAAAATATTTCAAAATAACCAAGTGTGGTGTAAACATTTTGATAAAAGCTAAAAGACTAGGTAAGTGAAAGGAATAAAAAGCAAAAAGAAACATAAAAACATGTATAATTTATTGATCTATTACTATGTGCCTGAAGTTTCATTATATTAATTCCATTTGACAACACTCTGAAGTCTATACCATCATTATTCCCATATTGTGGAAGAGGCAACTTCTGACACAAAGATATGTAGTCAGTTTCCTGTAATCTAGTTGGTGATTAAGCCAGGATGTGTAATCTGCTGAAAAAATCTCCACCTGCCATGGGGTCCATCATAACTGTAAGATACCATCTTCCTTTTGCAGTGATGGGTATAATATTATTAGACTATAAGGGATTCTAGATTCTTTCAAAAAACTATTATGACAGTGACTTAAATAACATATTATGACCATGAACTGTTGATATGGTTTGGCTGTGTCCCCACCCAAATCTCATCTTGAATTCTCACATGTCATGGGAGAGATCCGGTGGGAGGTAATTGAATCACGGGGACAAGTCTTTCCTGTGCTGTCTCCTGATAATGAATAAGTCTCATGAGATCTGATGGGTTTAAAAAGGAGAGTCTCCATGCACAAGCTCTCTCTTTGCCTGCTGCCATCCACATAAGATATGACTTGCTCCTCCTTTCCTTCTGCCATGATTGTGAGGCCTCCCCATCCATGTGGAACTGTAAGTCCAATAAACATCTTTCTTCTGTAAATTGCCCAGTCTCAGGTATGTCTTCATCTGCAGCATGAAAATGGACTAATGCACCTGTATAACACTGAAATATATCTTGGAAAGCATTGTTAAACTTCCTTTGGATTTTTTTTTTTCAAACTGTAAGGCGCTTCTCGCCTTCTCATCTCAAGGTGCTATCTTCTCTCATTCTAATCCTGGGTCTGTAAAATGTCTTCCACTTACCTCTGACTTCTTTCATTTCTTATTGATAAACTGCAGTAGCTAATTAAAGCCTAAGAGGTTTTGGGAGTTATTTGGTAGAAATATGAGAGTATTTTGACAAAGCATATTAAAATATCTCTACCACACAGGAGTCCACAAATCCTAATTAGTGAGGCTCAATCCAAAATTATAGGTTGCAATTATTCTAACTAAAGTTATACTTCTATATCTAGACCCATGCTTTCCACTCCAGGGAAATCATGAAATCATGATTTAAATTCCACTTCCATTTTCTCATTTGTTTACTGAGAATAATAACACCTGAATATTACTTCCCAAGCAGCGTGTGACAAACTGATAATATAGAGCCAAAAAATAAAAATAAAAAGAGTGCAGAGCCAAAAAAATAGAAGAGAGAGATTTTACATTAAAGTGAACAAGTTATTGAGAGTGATTGAAATATGAATAATTTAATCTACAAAATCTTTCTATCCACTCAAATAATTTGGATGTAAAGAGAGAAGTCACACAGTTACTTTCTTTCAATTTTTTATCCTTTCCTTAGTAACTATAGGGGGTATTTTCTGTTGCCCAAACAAAGACACGTAAGATATGATTATCATCAGACTTTCTGGGTCAGTATGTATTAGAGGAAAATCCAAGACCCAGGAACAAGATAAGGTGTGTGGTTTCTCATTATGCAACAAGGTTCAGAAGATCATAGAGGAATTTAGCAGGGCTTGTCGGATATCACATTCATAGAGAGGAACTCAGGCCCTTGAACATGGAAATGTTTGTTTACATTTTATGATTGGGGAAATAGCAACTTCAATCCTAGTGAGAACGTGGGCCTGGATCCAACAACAGCATGACTTGGCAAATCACTGACCTTCTCCCTTGTTTCACTATATTATTACTTATCTTCTGTGAGAGCATTAAGCCCTTCTTCCATAAGTCAGTTTCACTAGAAGCAGAGCCTGAGACAAGGATTCTTGAGCAAATGATTTATGGAGTGATTGCTGTCAACTGAATCCAGTACAGGAGCAGGTAATAGGATTGAACTGAGGAAGAAACGAGGCAAAGAAATGGGCTCAGCTTAAGTCTAGCCTGATCGAACAGGGTTTTCTGGAGTATGACTGACACTAGAGAGCTGTCTCAACTTGAGGAAACAGGGGTGACTATTTGTATCCAGTATCTATTAAAAACTGGCTATCAGCTGTCTCTGAGGAAAGGCTTTACTCTGACATGTCTGGGTGAGTAATTTCCTTTAGTCAAGAACAATTATCAGGAACAGAATATAACTATGAGCTGTTAATAGCCAACATCCAAGCAGTAGAAGGCTGGAGGCACTGATCTGGTAAAAGAGATTTGAGTGAGGCAGCAATAGTGTCTTTTATACTTTCCCAATGTCCAATAATAGGGTCCCAGGAGACAGCTCCTTAGAGGCCACCCCATCACACCAAGTGTGTTGGTATCCTAATCTGATATGTATGGTGCACACTTTTGGGCTTTCCTCATCTCCATCCTTCAGATGGCTCATATTTTTCCTAGTATTCTTTCTACCTTACGCACTAAATGGTTAGTTGATTAAAGTAGGATTAGGTACAATATCCTTTTCATTACATTTCTTTCCTAAAATAATAACAATTATAATAATAGTTTTATAGGAAAATCCTAGGTGGTAGATCCACTGATTAACTTGGTTTTATTGAGGTTATTTCCTTAATTAGAGAGTCAGGGATGATGCAGTTCACATGGTTTATGGGGTTTAGTGCCCCTTCTTCATGGTTTCCATTTAACTGAACTGTGTAGCACAACAGAAGCATCAGGCCATCTCAGCCATACCACACCACCACATGTAAATATTTCCCACTCCCAAGGTAGACTAATTTCTGGTCCCTTGATTTGTTACCCCCAAGGTAGACTAATTTCTGGTCCCTTGATTTGTTACCAGCATTCCATGCTGGGCACCAATAAAAATGGCTTGGCCAGTCAGGCACGGTGGCTCACGCCTGTAATCCCAACACTTTGGGAGGCTGAGGCAGGCGGATCATGAGGTCAGGAGTTCGAGACCAATCTGGCCAACACAGTGAAGCCTTCTCTCTACTAAAAATACAAAAAATTAGCCAAGTGTGGTGGTGTGTGCCAGTAATCCCTACTACTCAAGAGGCTGAGGCAGGAGAATCACGTGAACCCAGGAGGCCGAGGTTGCAGTGAGCCAAGATTGAGCCACTGCACTCCAGCCTGGATGACAGTGTGAGATTCAGTCTCAAAAAAAAAAAAAAAAAATGCCTTGGCCATAGTAGCTATTTCAATAACAGAAAGACAATGGCCATAAAGAACACATTTTGTTTGCTGAACAGCATTTATTGGAAAAAATCAATAGAAACTGAAAAAGTAGAAGGTGTGTCTTCACACCATCACCCACCTCAATACGGCCCAGTAAACTAGTATTTAGTAGGACTGGACATAGATTCTAGGAAAGGAACCTGGCCATTGGTAGTGGAGATTTTTTAGTTATATGATTGGAGAAGAGCCTGTTTCTTCTTCTAGCTTTATTGGTAGGCTGGGGTTCAAGCCAGGAGACCGCAGCTATCCAACATAACAGAAACTTGTTATCTGACCCAATTCTACCATTTTAGTAATCAAAGTTGGGAGCACTAGCTGGGGTATGGTCTGCAGGTTGCAGCTTTTATGATAAATGGAAAGGTGATCTGATTTCTTACCTCATTTTACTATCATTTAGAGTATTTTGGTAAAGCCAATTTTGATAGCATGTTAGAGGAGGCCTAAAGTAACAGGAAATCAGTCCTGAACAAGTTAAGTCTTACTTTCATTTTTATACAGGAAAATTGAGTTATTTTTAAAAATGTAATCTCTCTCTACCTAAGAAGAAACTTAGAATTATAAAGTTGGAAGGTAGTTATAAAGTAGAAGCTGGAAGGACTTTAGCAATCATCTAGTACAATATCCACATAGCAAAATTAAAATAGAATTTTCAGTGGTGATAAAGATATAGATTTTATCAGATTCTAAAGGACTATGTGTCAGTTCATGTCCCCTGAGAAGCAGATGTCAAGATGGGTGATAAGGTTTGGCTCTGTGTCCCTATCCAAATATCATCTCAAATTGTAACCCCACATATCAGGGGAGGGACCTGGTGGGAGGTGATTGGATCATGGGGATAGATTTTCCTTTTGCTGTTCTCATGTTAGTGAGTGAGTTCTAATGAGATCTGATCATTTCTCCATTCTCTCTCTCTCTCTCTCTCTGTTTCTCTCTCCTGTTTCTTCATGGTGAGATATGCCTGCTTCCCCTTCGCCATGATTGTAAATTTCCTGAGGCCTCCTAATCATGCTTCCTGTTAAGCCTACAGAACTGTTAGTAAATTAAACCTCATTTCTTTATAAATTACCCAGTCTCAGGTATGTCTTTATAGCAGTGTGAGAATGAAAAAATACAGAAAATTAGTACCAGGAAAGTGGGGCACAGTTATAAAGATACCTGAAAATGTGTAATTGAGTTTGGAACTGGGTAACAGGCAGAGGTTGGAACAATTTAGAGGGCTCAGAAGAACACAGAAAGATGTGGGAAAGTTTGGAACTTCCTATGGACTTGTTGAATTGTTGTGACCAAAATGCTAATAGTGATGATGAATTCCACGATGAGGTGGTCTCAGTTGAAGATGAAGAACTTATTGGGAACTGGAGTAAAGGTCACTCCTGCTATGCTTTAGCAAAAAGACTGGTGGCATTTTTGCCCTTGACCTAGAGATCTATGGAACTTTGAACTTGAGAGAGATGATTTATGGTGTCTGGCAGAAGACATTTCTAAGCAGTAAAGTGTTCAAGAGATAACCTGGCTATTTCTAAAAGTGTATGCTCACATGCGTGAAGAAAGAGATTATCTGAAATTGGAACTTACATTTAAAAGGGAAGCAGAGAATAAAAGTTTGGAAAATTTACAGCTTGGCCATGTGGTAGAAAAGAAAACCCCATTTTTGGTGAAGAAATTAAGCCTGCTGCAGAAATTTGCATAAGTGAAGAGGAGCTGAATGTTAATCCATGACAATGGGGAAAATGTCTCCAGAGCATTTCAGAGACCTTCTTCGCAGCTCCTCCCATCATAGGCCTGGAGCTCTAGGAGGGAAAAATAGTTTCATGTGCTAGGCCTAAGGCCCTGCTGCTCTGTGCAGCCTTGGGACAGAAGGCCCTGTGTCCCAGCCTCTCCAGCTCATACTGTGGCTAACAGGGGCCAAGGTACAGATCAGGCCATGGCTTCAGAGGGTCCAGGCCCCAAACCTTGGCAGCTCCCATGTGGTGTTGAGCCTGCAGGTGTACAGAAGGCAAGAGTTGAAGCTTGGGAGCCCCTGCCTAGATTTCAGAGGATGTATGAAAACACCTGGATGTCCAGGCAGATGTCTGTTGCAGGGTCAAAGCCCTCATGGAGAACCTCTGCTAGAGCAGTGCAAAGGGGAAATGTGGGGTTGGAGCCCCCACATAGAGTCCCCACTGGGGTACTGCCTAGTGGAGCTCTGAGAAGAAGGCCACCATCCTCCAGATTTCAGAATTATAGATCTACTGACAGCTTGCACCATGTGCCTGGAAAAGCCATGGATGCTCAATGCCAACCCATGAAAGCAGCTGCAGGGGCTGTACCTGCACCTTGCAGAGCCACAGGGGTGGGGCTACCCAAGGCCGTGGGAGCCTACCTCTTGCATTAGGATGCCTTGGACGTGAAACATGGAGTCACAGGAGATTATTTTGAAGCTTTAAGGTTTAATGACTGTCCTGCTGATTTTCAGACTTGCATGGGGGCATGTAGCCCCTTGATTTTGGCCAATTTCTCCATTTTGCAACAGGAGCATTTACCCAATGCCAGTACCCCCATTGTATCTTAGAAGTCATTAAATAGCTTTTGATTTTACAGGCTCTTAGGCAGAAGGGACTTGCATTGTCTCAGATGAGACGTTGGACTTGGACTTTTAAGTTAATGCTGGAATGAGTTAAGACTTTGGGGGACTGTTGGGAAAGCGTGGTTGGTTTTGAAATGTGAGAAGGACATGAGATTTCAAAGGAGCCAGGGGTGCATTCATACGGTTTGGCTCTGTGTCCCCACCCAAATCTCATCTCAAATTGTAATCTCCATGTCTCAGGAGAGGGACCTGGTGGGAGGTGACTGAAACATGGGGATGCTTTCCTCTTTCCTGTTATGGTGACAATGAGTGAGCTTTCATGAGATCTGATTGTTTAAAAGTATGTGGTACCTCAGACCATCCTGGCTAACAAGGTGAAACCCCGTCTCTACTAAAAAAAAAAAAAATACAAAAAATTAGCTGGGCATGGTGGCGGGCACCTGTAGTCCCAGCTACTCATGAGGCTGAGGCAGGAGAATGGCATGAATCCGGGAGGAGGAGCTTGAAGTGAGCAGAGATTGCGCCACTGCACTCCAGCCTGAGCGACAGAGCGAGACTCCATCTCAAAAAAAAAAAAAAAAAAAAAGTGTGTGGCACCTCCCTTTTCTCTTTTTCTCCCTCTCTCTCTCCTGCTTCACCAAGGTAAGTCGTGCTTACTTCCCCTTCACATTCCATCATGATTGTACATTTCCTGAGGCCTCCTAGCCATGCTTCCTTTACAGCCTGCAGAACTGTAAGTCAATTCATCCTCTTTTCTATAAAGTTCCCAGTCTCAGGTTTGTCTTCATAGCAGTGTGAGAATGAACTAATACAATGGGCTTAGAGGTACAAGAGATTTTTTGGGGGAAATGCCAGCCAAGGATAAGGGGAAACAAGCAGGAATTGGCAGAGCAAATATCCAAGCCATCATGCAGTTCTTACACTTGTAAAACAGTAGAGGTAAAGAAGGGTTGGACAGAAGAGCCTCATACTAGTGCATTTCTAGTAATTTTCAGCAAGGACGGTGGGATGAACTCAAGCAACCATTGTCATTATGGATAGTTTTAGCAAATAATTATATAGGATAACCAGTTCAATTTGATTTTTAAATCAACAAAAAATAATTTTTACTAGAAGGATTCCCCAAATATTGTATATATACTTACACAAAAAAATTACTTACTGTTGACCTATAGTCAAAATTAATTGGTATCCTGCATTTTATCTGCCACTCTAATTACAAGTAATCTCTATCAGGTAGAAATGGACTAGCAGTAGTACCCTACTGTGCTTAGTCATTACGTGAGAGCAACCAGAGTAAGAGGAGCCTTGATGCAAACATTGTAATTGAAGAGGCAGCAGAAGGGACTGTCAGTCAGCTATGCTCCTCACAGTAGGTTAGCCTGAAGATCTGAGCTGCATACATGACTGCCACAGACTTGTGCACAACATGCAAAACACTGGCCCATTTAACATGTATTTCATAAAGTTTGGGGACACCTAGTAGTCTAGTGCCTGACTCTTACCTAAAAAACCTGTAGAGCAAGGAAGTGGCTTGCTCCCTGCTAATGGATGAGTCAAGAAGGAACTGGCTGCTTTGAAGAATCTGAACTTCCAAAGTTTGTCCTAGCAAAGAATGTGTGGGCATTTTCCTTGGACTAAGGGTAGGCCAGAAAGAGTAGGATGCTAGTGTCAGGGAATATTCCTGTCGTCTTTGACACTATCCATCAAAGATGACTGCCTGATGCAGTGATCAGACCTGGAATGGAGACTAGTGATATAACCAAATCAATAAGAACTCATTGTCAACAACAAGCCAGAGATGCATCACTTGAATCAGGTGGAACAAGTGAAAGGTCTCAGGGATGAGGTGTCACCAAAAACAAATAAAAGCCCTCTGTGTCACTTTTGCCATGGCAACAAACAGCTCCCAAATCTCAATGATTTATAATAAAAAAAGTGTGTCTTATTCTTGTTATATGATGGGTATACAGTACTTTCACTTCAGCTTTGATCAGCTCTAAGATTTCAGAAGGTCTACTATCCACGTGTCATTTCATTCCAGAACCCAGATTGGAAGAGAAGAAATCTTGAGGGTGTGCTGTCCTCATAGCAGACAGTAGACCCTTGAGGGGGTGAGCTGTGGCACACACATGCTCTGTTAAGCATCCACTGAGAACTTCAACATCTTCCCTTTCCAATGTTCAAAGTAAACTGTGTGGCCAAGCCCAAAGCCACTGGATTGAGGTGCCTCTTGGGTGGCACTAGGAAGTCACATGCAAGGGTTACAGATGAATAGTACTATCCCAAGGAAGAGAGATTATTTTGGAGTTGTTATGGGTTGAATTGTGTCCCCCACCTCCAAGAAAAAAAATCTACTGGAATTTTAACTCCTAGTACCTCAGAATGTGATCTCATTTAGAAATAGGGTCTTTACAGACATGATCAAATTAAAATGAGGCCACTGAGTCTGAGTGTTCTAATCAAGTATGACTGGTGTGCTTATAAGAAAGAGGAAATTTAGACACAGAGACGCACATGCTAGAATGCCGGGTGAAGTTGAAGGTCTTCACAGGCAGAGATTATAATGATATGTCTACAAGACAAGGAATGCCAATGATCACCAAAAACCCAACAGAACCTTGCAGAGAAGCCTAGAACAGATTCTCCCTCTCAGTGCCTGTGAAGAAACCAATTCTGCACTTTGATCTCTGACTTCTAACCTCGAATTGTGAGAGAATAAATTTCTGTGGTTTAAGCTACCCAGTTTGTGGTATTTTATTACAGCAGCCTTAGCAAGCTAGTACAGGGATAAAATCATCTAAAACTTCTGCCAAGTCCAGAGTGTGTCCAAGCCAGATCATCTATACTGTCCACGACAGTCTTTCTGCTCCTCTTCCTCTTATGGCTTTGACACGCCAACTCTTGAGGGGGTCACTAACAATAGCATTCCTGATTTAAGCTGGGTCTTGAGAAAGCCTCTAATTAACATTAGGTTCAGAGTTTTTATTACATGTGACAATGGGCAATTTTGTTACTCAATTAGGACTATGTTTTGTGACTTCGAGTAATCAGAAGCCTTCATAATGCCTAATAGGAGTCAGAAATGTCATGGGCTTTGCCGAAGTGTTTTATTCAGCAAGGAAAAAATTAGGCCTCAAAGCAGTTTTAAAGAGACGATGGAAAACCCAAGTAAAGTAGCTATAATTGTATTCAAGAGTTGTGCTTGTTTGAAGAAACACACTCATTTTACAAATGAAGAAACTTGGACTTGGAGAATGTAAATGAGTTGCTTAAGGTCAAACAACTAATTAGTGGCAGAGCTGGGACTAGATCCAGATTCTTCCCTTTCCCTGTTTAATTTCCACTAAACTCTGCTGACTTATCTTGTAGACTGCAGAATTATTTTTCGACTATCAGAAGTGCTGGGGTTTTTTTTGTTTGTTTGTTTCCCAGTACAGCCACATTGAAACACAGTTGGGCAGTTCCTCAAAATGTTAAACATAGGATAACCATATGACCTAACAATTCCACTCTCTGGTCTATATTCAAGAAAAATGAAAACATATATTTACACAAAAATGTGTACACAAGTTCTTCACAGCAGCATTATTCATCATAGCCAAAAGAATGGAAACAATCCAAATCTCCATCAACTCATGAAGAGATAAACAAAATGTAGTATACCACACAATGAATATTACTAGGCATTAAAAAGGAATAAAGTGCCGATACAAGCTACAGCATGATCCTTGAAAACATTATGCTGATTGAAAACTCAGGTCACTGAAGACCATACATTATCTGATTCCATTTATATGGAATGTCCAGAATAAACAAATTTATAGATACAGAAAGTAGATCAGAGATTGCCTATAATGGTGGAAAGTGGCTAATGAGTGACTTCTAATAGGTATAGAGCTTCTTTGTGGGGAGATTCAAACCTTCTGAACTTACTTGTGATGGTTGCACAACCCTGTGAATATATCCCCAACCACTGACTTGTACAAATTTAAATGGGTAATTTTATAGTGTGTGAGGTATATCTCAATAAAGATGTAAAACAAAAGGAATACATTTTACTTGAAGAAAAGTCATTGTATATTTTATTTTTATTTTTTTAATAGAGATGAGGTCTTGTTATGTTGCCCAGGCTGGTCTTGAACTCCCGGGCTCAAGAGATCCTCCTGCTTCAGCCTCTCTAAGTGTTGGGATTACAGGCATCAGCCACCACGCCCAGCTTTAACATATTATTTTAATTAAGCCAAAAGAAACATTGGATTTTTTTTTACTATTTAAATCTTCCCACAATTTGTTCTCTTTTGTTCTGCAACTTAGGCAAGACCTTAGAACATGCTCAGCAAAAAGTGCCATCTGGTTCAAAAATCTGTCATATTACCAAAAAGGAAGCTTATCAGTTTATGTAGAAAAGAAAATGCATTTAGTTTTCTACAGCAAAGCTAGTATTTTCACTGCTCGAACAAATTTTAGTGAACCTGAATTTATATCTTGCCTTCTTTACCAACTCAGCAACTCTTATATTCATGTCTTGTAACTTAGTCCTGAACAGCCTTACTCTCAGCAGACAACATTCATGAATTAAGACTTAAAATAAGCCATTTTAACATTGGAAGATAATGACCTTTAGATACTCCAAAAAATGTGGAACGGTAATTCTCTCTCTATTCCTTCTGCAAAACACTGTAACAATCAATGAGGATACTATATAATCTTAAGAAGTGTAACTTTCAAACTGTCATATGCATTTATTCACAAGGTTATGAAGATTAACTCTTCTCTTTATAATTTGGTGTATCTCTAACAGCAAAACCTTATGAGTATAAATCATAATATAAATGTTTTAGAAAATTGGCATCACAAAATTCAGTAATTGGTTAAAAAATGAACTTTTTAATGAGATCTTAACAACTTCAACTTGTTTATTTTTCAGTGTCTCTATTACAAACCCAATTAAGTATAAGGCCACCCTTGAGAAACCTTTAAATGATTTTGCAGGAAATCTTAGTAACAAAGTACACAAAATATACAGAAGGTAGTTGGCAAAATGGACTTGGAAGGTATTCTAAAATCAATAGAGAAAATGTAGATAATATTATTGACTCAAGATACCTCACATTGTTATTACAACTATATTTGTGCCTTCAATCTGTTTGACCTTAATGTATCTTTAGGCAGCATTGATTATCTTTACCTTCATGAAATTCTTGCTTCCTCTCTTGGTTCTACAATCTTATTCTACCTTTTATCTAAGGCCACATTTTTCTCTGAATTTTCTTTCAATTTTTTCCTTCCATTTTTAAAATCTCTCCTAAAATCATGAAAATCAGAGCTTCCTAATACTGGAATATTTAAGAGAGCTCATTCTCACTCCCTCCACCCCCTTCTCTTACATATGATCTCTTGAGCTCTCTCGTTAAGCAAGAAGTTCTAAGAGCCTAAAAAAAGGAACATGATAGATGAAAAAAGAACAAAAGCACAATGAAAGTAAGAAAAAATATGAATTTTTCAACATGGTATAATATGATAGCAAAAATAATAGAATGGTATTAAAAATATTATTTCCTATTGATATCATTTGGGAAGGACATAGTAAGTGGAGGTATCATGGTTTGAGGAGTGTAACATGAGCTTTTGCTTCTGATAGACTGGAGCTGAATTCTAACCGTCATGTGTTGAATGTTTTACCTTGAAAAACTTACGTAACCTCTGCAAGCTTGTTTCCTTTTACAAAATTTTGATAAAGGTTTATTAGGGTTGTATTTGTGTATGTTTGTATGTGTATGTGTGTGGTAATGGTTTAAGGCAATGGTGATATCATTTTGGTTCCCAAAATTTACAACTAGAATTCACAGCTGAAAACAAAAGGAATTAGGTAATGCATTCTATGTCTAGTGAATTATTAGCCTTGGGCACAGCTCCTACCCCACAGGACTTACTGAGATGTATCATTTTGCCAGAACCAACACAACACTCACCCCCAACACACACACATACACATATCCCCACACATTCACATGCTGTGATAATTTCCAGTATTAGAATTCCTGAGTCAGTGGATGCGGTCTTTCAAGTGCCCGGAACTGTCAAAACATGAAAAATGTATTAGAAAAAGTTATGGTGGAGCAGAAAGGGAGAGAAGGCCAGGTGGGCATTGTGTATTCCCTCCAGGGACATGGTAAGAATATGTTCCCATATGAGTCCAGTGCACACCACAGAAAGTGCCTGAGAATTAATCGGATCGCGAGAGCATTCTCTGAAGAACCCACACATGCACCCCTGCTCCCTAAAGGAACACCTTCCCAAACTTCTATTTGTTTAAGTCCACTTAGGAGCTCTCAAGTAGTGTTTTAAAGACTTCCTCATAGAGGTTTTGCACAGTGTTTACGATTTTTACTTCTATGTATTTTCTCTTTTGTGTTGTTATAGGAAATAGTGCTTTCATTTTTAACATGCCTTTTGTCTGGATATAGTTTGCATGCATGAAAACTACCTATTTCTGAGGTTAATTTTGTATTCTGTTACTTTTAAGGATGGTATATTGTTGTAGAAGTTTCTTGGTAGATTGTCTGTATATTAGTTTCCTCTTAATACTGTAACAAATTGCCATAAAATTAGTGGCTTAAACTGTCACAAGTATTTGCTATTATAGTTCTAGTGGCAAGAAGTTTGAAATCAATTTTATTGGACTAAAGTCAAGGTATTGACAGGATTGGCTCCTTCTGGAGGCTCTAGGGAAAAATCTGATTTCTTATCTATTTTAGCTTCTACAGGCCTTGCTTGTCCTTTGGCTCATTGCTCTCTTTGTCCATCTTCAAGCCAGCAATGCAGCATCTTCAAATTTCTTCCTATCTGTCCTTCTGCTTCCTCGTCATATCACCTTCTATCTGACGGACTCTTCCTGCATCCCTCTGATAAGGACCCTTGTGATTACAGGAAACACATACAGATTATCTAAGATGATCTCCTCATCCCAAGAGCCTTAATTCCATCACATCTGCAAAGTCCTTTTGCCAGGCAAAGTTCCCATATTCAGACATTCCAGTGATCAGGCTGTGGACTGTATGGGGGTCATAATTTAGCCTACCACACTGTGAACTCCCGGGTACCACATGTTCTACTTTGCAAGTAGAAATAGTTTTTCCTTTTCCTCTAAATTATATTCATGCGTCTAGTTTCTTAGTCTTGTCCAACTGCACTGGCTAAATCTGACAGTAAAATATTAAATAATTGTAGTAATAGTGGGCATTCTTTTTGATCCTGACATTACAAAACTGCCTCCAATATAATCACACTAAGTTGGATACTGGGTTTGGGGCAGATAGTTAGCAAGAAGAAAGATATATTCTACTTTAGGGAAGAATATATAAAATCTGTTTTATTCAGGCTTTGGTAAAAAAGTATTGAATTATACATACTATCCTCATCTACAAAATAGCCATATAATTTATACCAATGCATTTATTAAATGATAGATCATATAACAATAGATTTTATACTATTAACATATTTTTAGGTTCCTGGAGTCAATCTCACTTCAACATATTTAAAAAAATATTTTTGAATGTTATGTGTTAATGTTTTAGCATTTCTGCAAAATATAGATTGAAATTGGTCACTAGTTGCATGCATGTGTATCAATTTTAAAAGCTTTAGAGGATTTCCTTTATTTTCTCTATTCTAGAGCAATAGAAAAGCACTAGCATTTTACGCCTTTTAAAGATTTGACAAAATTTTCTTAGGAAACTTGACTAGTAGTTTTAGGAGCAGCCCTTTGAAAAGTTTCTGTATTTATCCCATGCTAATCAGTCAACTTCATGATCTTCAATGTGATCAAGTAAATTCTATTTCTATATGCTTTTTTCTAGTACATATTCATTTCATTTAGGGTATTTTTTTATATTTTCATGGAGTTGTTCAAAATAGACTCTTAATCTTTATTAAATAAGTGACCAAATTTAGAATTACTACAAATAAAATGATATGTGTCTTCTGATGCTTTCCAAAAGCATTTAACCAAAGCTATCCATGAGAAAACAGTGTGCAATAATATAGGACATTTCACAAGAAAACTTGTCTGGGTTCCTCAAAAATGCCCATATCAATGAAAGGCACTCATATAATTATACATCAAACATGTATAGAAAGAACAACTGTTCTTTAATAAAGGAAATGAAATGGACATGACTGACCACCAAATTCAATGTACGAATGTTCATTTGGTTCTAGAACCAGAAACAAAGCAATAAGAGCAAAATTCTTCAAAGAACATTTAAAATGCAATCAGGTAAATTGAATATATTGAATCAAAGTGAAATTTTTGGTATATGACTATATTAATACAGTAAGATTTGTTTACTTAGGCAATATATGCTGAACTTTTTAGAAGGTGAAGAGTTATGGTAAGTTTTAATTACATTAAAAATATGTATAGATTCACATATGAAAGAGTAACAACACATGCGATATTATAATCCACTGGTGAATTTAGGAGAAATGTATGTGAGTTTTTAATGTACTCTTCTTTTATTCTGTTGCTTTAAAATTTTTCAAATAAAAAATTGGGAAAAAACATCTCCCTTATGACAAGATTGAAAAGAAACCCTCTTTTGATGGTATTTGGCCTTTGCCATGTCTCATTTTGCACAGCTTCACATTCTTCCTTTCTTCCTAATTTGGATAAGCAGTACTTCATCCCTTCTCTTTTTACTTCTGAAAAATCAGCTTTTTTTTTTTGATGGAGGCTAAGGCATCTCTGTTTTCATTCTCATTAATGTTTTTCATTGTTATTATTTGCTTCCTTCTTATTTACTTTGGCTAGCATTGTTCTTCTTTTTCTTAATTTTTGAATTTTAAACTTTAATAAATTTTTATATACATAAGTTTTTATGGCTATACCATTTTCTTTAATCACTGCTATAGCTGATTATCATGGATTTTCATATTTTTAATTGACATCTAAAAAATCTGCACTGTCAATTTATATTTCTTCTTTGATCCATGATCTGGAATCACCAATCTGGCTGGATTTGAACTCAAGAACACGATTTTGCTAGATTGGGTATTTGTGCAAAGAGAACATGTTTCCCTTCTGGACACACACACTGTCCTGTAGCAAGGCTTGGACTGGGACTTGAGCTGAACTTCAGCCCCTATTTATTACAGTAGCTCTTGCATTTTGTGCAGAATAAAACTACAAAACCACCTATGGTGAACTTGATTTAACCTCATATTACATTCCAAGTAATAACTCTCGGCGACGTCCCCAACTGCAAACGAGATAGACTTTCAGTGAATGTGTAGAAATAATCAAGAAGGGTGAAGAAAACAGACAGGAGGGAGATAGAATATGAATTCCTGAGGCCAAGAATGGCCAAGAAGTCAGGGTTTTCACATAGAAAAAGCATGTTCGTAAGGAGATAAATACTGGATTCAGTAAGCAATGACTGTTAAATGATAACAATTACCCAGAGAGTTGGATAATCTAATTTTTAAAAGTGAAAATGTGTTTACCTGGAATTCAGAAAATAGTCTTGAAAATTGTGTAGCTGTGTCTCTATGCTTTTTGAGCTCCTTTGGAAAGTGACTTTTTTTCTGAAATAGCACTATTTCAATGTATATCACACAGTAAAGCTGTAATAACTATGTATTGATGTATTGCTATATTAGTATACTGCAATTAATGTTACCTTAATTATTCAACTAAAGTTTCAAAATCGTTTTCGATTTTCAATCCCATATTATCAACAATCAGTGACTTATTTCCATTGTGTATTATTTTTATTTTATTTTATTTATTTAGAGATAGGTTTCTAACTATGTTGCCCAGAGTGAAGTGCAGTGGATATTCACATGTATGATCACAAGATCATACGATTCCATAGCCTTGAACTCCTGGGCTCCAGTGATCTTTCCTGCTCAGCCTCCCCACTAACTGGGTTACAGGTGCACACCACTGTGCCTGGCTAATATTTTAATTGTCACAATATTGTAGCATGTTTTGTTATTCTAGTAGTACAAGTCACTCCAACATTACTTTGATCCAAAAACTGTTCTTGTATTTTTAGATGTATTTAGCCTTCTAATAAAATTTAGAATTAGTTTGTCAAATTAAAAAAAAACTTTCTAAGATATTAATGAGGATTTAATTAGATTTACAGATTACTGTGGAGAGAACTTTATGTCTAAACATTGCTTTTCCTGCTAATAAATCAACACTTTATTTCATTTTTATTACTATATCTTTGTAAAGTTTTTTCAAAAAAAAATTTTTACATTTCTTTTTCAAAGTTATATTTTATCCACACATATGTAATTGTACACAAAAGCCTAAAAGTCTCTATGCACAGGCACAGCCTAATATTTGGCCAACATTCAAGGTATCCCTGTGCAGATTTCTAGCACTCTTTTTTCCCTTGCTCCTACATCCTAGAAAGTCCAGTTTCCTTTTTTTTTTCTGCCCAGTAAGATCACTGATACCTGGGCTTCATCTCCCCATAGCTCTGAGTAGAAATCCAGGGTGAATTTGCAGCAAGTGGAAAATACGGAGGTTTCCTTCTTTCACTGATCATGCCTGTGTTGCCTGGTGCCTAGAGCTGATTACTTCATATATTTTGTTTCATTTTTTCCTGTTTACTACAGGAGAGTAATTTCAATATTCACTGATCAGTCATGGCCCGAACTGGAAACCCTCTGATTTTTACTAGATTTTTATTATGTAATTTAAGAGCCAAATAAGATTATATGTACCATAATAATAAGTTATAAATTGTAATAATAAAATAAACACTTGCTTACCTACTATCCCATTTATAAAGGAGAATACTTTAAACTACCTGTGGAATACTTTTATATTCCATCTCTGCCTGTTCTACACCCCACATATAATCTCCTAAATCACATTCCTCTACTTACCCTCTCACCTCCTCCTCCTCTACCTCCTACCTCTTATTGTGGTTTTTCCCCCACCCTCCTAGGCTGCCTTCTCCTCTTGTCTCCTAGTATCTCTCTTCCTTCTTCTAACTGTTGATTTTCTCTATCACTATTTTATTTTGTTTTCTGCTCTTGTCATCATTATTTCTTACTTCATTAGCCGTAACACTCACATACATACTTCATGCGCTTACTTTACCTGTAAGAAAATTCAGGGCCGGGAGTGGTGGCTCACACCTGTAATCCCAGCAATTTGGGAAGCCGAGGCAGGCAGATCATTTGAGATCACGAGTTCAAGACCAGCCTGGCCAACATGGTGAGACCGTCTCTACTAAAAATACAAAAATTAGCCAGGCTTGGTGGTGCATGCCTGTAATCCCAGCTACTTGGGAGGCTGAGGCAGGAGAATTGCTTGAACCCAGGAGACAGAGGCTGCAGTGAGTCAAAATCACGCCATTGCACTCCAGCCTGGGTGACAGAGTGAGACTCTGTCTAAAAAAAACAAACAAACAAAAAATGCAGAATGCTTGACAGTGCAATTTCTATGTGTTTATTTTTACTGTTACTCAAAAGTTGGAATTGGTGTTTGTGAAACTGAAATCGATCCAATAGTCCCACACACAGTTTTTGTTTTGTTTTTATTTTTGTAAACATAGAAGTTGACCTTTCTGGTCATAAAGCTTGAAGCTTATATTTGTTTAACCTGAGTTCTTTCCTCAAGAAAGGACTCCCATGCCTCTCAAAAAGAGTATCAAGTATCAAAGAACTAAAACTCACTAGATCATTACATCCTGGCAATAAGTGGCCAGGCCACTCACTTATCATGGTTGCTTCCTTACCCCTCCTGTTTCTGTTTTCCCACACACAGTTAATTTCTTCCATGCTGTATAAACCCTTCATCTTTGTTGGTCAGGGAGATGGATTTGAGACTGATCTTCCATTTCCTCATCTGCAGTACGTGATTAAAGCCTTATTCCTTGGCAATACTCATCTCAGTCATTGGCTTTCTGTGCGGTGAGCAGCAGGACCCAGACTGAACCTTTGGTGTTTGGGTAACATAACGTCATCTACTCTCTGCTATGTCTGAGTATTTGTGTCATCTTATACTATGTTGAAGTTTTAACCTCCAAGCTGATGGTATTAGGAGATATAGCCTTTGGGAAATCATTAGGTCATGAAGGCTCACTAATGGGATTAATTTCCTTATAGAAGGTACTACAGAGAAACTCTTGCCCCGTCTTCTATGTAAGGGCACAGGGAGAAATTATCAGTCTGCAACCCAGAACAGAGCCCTCACAAGACCCAGTCATATTTGCACCCTGATCTCAGACTTGAGCCTCCAGAACTGTGAGAAATAAATTTGTATTGTTTATAAGTCACCCAGCCTATGGCAATTTGTCACAACAGCCCTAAAGAACTAAGACACTCACTCAAGTTGAGCATTAAATACGTCATAGTGTTTATCCATAAGCCGCAAAAGAATAAAACGGATAAATTATTTTAAGAAATATTATAAGAAATTTATGACTTCTTGTTTTGAATAACACTTGATTTCTTCAACAAATTTTTTTTTAAAAGAGGGAGAAACTGTAACCAATTCATGTCGAAAACTTTTCTAAGTAAAAAGATTTTACAGTTGGACTTTCTTATTGTAAATTTATGCTCAGGTATTTTGAGCCCTCTACTAAATCTGTTTAGTAATCTTAGGTTATAGTACATTCTCTCAGAACATTCAAATATGCACAGACTGTATGTTATGATTGTTGTTCAACACTCTTCCATATAGAGAATTAGCCTCTCTCATCTTCAGTTTCAACAATACCTTTCTAGATTAGTTTAAAAAACGACACCTTATTTTTGAGCTGAAAGGCCTTAGACATAATGGAGTTTTATCTTCTTTCATTCTTTGTAAGTCTTTTTCAAAAATAAACCTTGGAGAACTCCATAGCATACTATTTTGAGAGTAATAAGGCTATTTTTGTTTGATCGAAAGATAGGAAGTGTTCTTCCAACACAATTGCTCATATTGCTTAAATGGATTTCAACCAATTTTTGTCTATTCTATTTTGTCTTCTTCAAGTAACCTGACAATCCAGCTGTAGAATTTATACCTCAATTTCAAAACACAGACAATCCATGTCAAGAATTTTAAAATGGGATTTTCATTCATTTACCACTTAAGTCTTTTGTCTTCGGAAAGCTAGTGTTGTCCCTTTTACATATTAGAGCATCATAAAATATTTTGTTCTTGTGCTTTATTTAACTCTCTGCTCATAGCCATTCATACCTGACTATAGTCTATTTACTTGGATCTCTTTTCTATGTGCCTGTATTATCTATTTGTTTGCTTTCTTCCTTTTGAGTTGACTTATTGTACTTTAGGATTCAGGAAAGAGAAATGAGAAATGCTGAGAGAATTGGAGTTTTATTATCAGTGGTTCTAGGAAGAAGCCATTTTCCAACTCATCTTCCACCACTGATTAACTGGAATGCTATGACATTGCTATTTGTTATTTATGTCATTGTTTAACAATTGGTATGCTGAAAGTAGTATCTACTATGAGTCATACACTTTAGATATTTTCCTAGAAGCTACTTTTTGGTGGGGGAGGTAAAGAGAATGTGAAGGGCCTAGATACGAAAAAATGGAACTAGAGAGAAAAATACTAAAGAAGAGTAAAAACAACTGTGTTTTGAAATTATTTTTATATTTCAGTCAAGATACCTACAGGAAGAAATGGTACACTGAAAATGAGTAATTGAAGAAAGCATAAGAAAGACAATATTTACAAATTCGCGTGAATATTAAAAAAAAGAAAAAAATAACAAAGACAAAAAGCAGTTAGCATCCTTAGGTCTAAAGGGGCTAGGAGAAGGAGATTGTCTATTGGTTTACTAGGACTCCAGTGTAAAGTGCCACATACTGCATGGCTTCCACAAAATACATTTATTTTCTCATGGGTCTGGTGGCCAGAAATCTGAGATCAGAATGTGGGCAAAGTTGGTTCCTTTGAGGGCCATGAAGGAAGGCTCCGTTCTAGATTTTGCTCCTTGGCCTGTAGATGGCTATCTTCTCCCTGTTCTTCACACTGTCTCTTCTTTGTACACGTACCACACCCAAAAAGAGCCATAGCTATATAGGAGAGACACTCAAGTATGGAAATAATGCCAGACACTGTCAAACTCCACCTCACTGTGGAAAAACTAAGGAAATAGTTACCTTACCTCTTGGTGAGTTCTGTCCTCTGATGTTCTCTCAATGTCCGCAAAGCCTAACCATAAACACAGAATAGAGAGCCTGTTTAACTCTGTCCTTAGAAGTTGGCTTTCCAAAGTACAGAACAAGTAGGACAAGGGTAGATTTGGGGTGGCCTAAGTAGAATATCTAGCACACCCTACCTCAAGAGAGTAACTCACAGGTCAGAGTGAAGGGAAGTGAAGAAGAGCTTTGTAAGTGAAACTTATGGGATATGTTTTCAACTTATAAATGTCCTCTCAAAACGAGATTCTGAAATGCCTACCTAAAGATAAAAGGAATATAGCCTGAAAATCACAGTAATAGTGAGCACAATGACTCAGGAGAGCATGAGTTAATGTTGAGCTGGGAGAGTTGGTTTCCACCATTCTGAGTAGAGTTTGTTCTGAATGAAGTCTTCCTTAAGCACAAAAAGTTGCTACCCATTTGACATTATTGAAGAAGACATCTGTGGTGTCTTCTAATCCCCTTCAAAAGATTTCACTTCCTAAAATTCTAGTATTGGAGAATTATAAGTTACATTAGAAGATTATACATATCTATTGTAATCACTACATTATATTTTCAAAAAAACTAGACAAATTACATTTAACAGAGTTTATTTAAGCAAAGAATGAGTCATTAATTGGACAACATTCAGAACCAGAAGAGGTTCAGAGAGCTCCACCCAGCAACAGGAGCAGCGAGGCTTTATAGGTTGAAGACAGAGGCAAAGTAGAGGAATCACCAGATTGGCTACAGCTAGTCATTTGCCTTATTTGGACTCCATGTAATCGGTCATTTGCTTATTTGGGCATGGTCTATCCATTGGCTGCCTGTTATTGGCTGAAGCTTGGCTGTTTGTCATCAGCTGAGATCTGGCTATATATTACAAACATTACACTCTTAAGTCACATTGTTGTTTGTTATGTAGGAAATCAAAGTACAGAAACAGCCTCAGGTTAATGGTCTTCTTTTTTACATTAACAAGGGCTACTGAAATTTAGTGAGATTACATGCAATATCTCAACAACAGAAATATTAATTGTTGAACAGGATGAGAACTCAAGACTTCTTGTTACTAATTAGTTATGTTTTGCTTTTTTAAAAATTTGTTTCTTTTTTATTCACTGCCAATTTTACTACTCAAAGACCAATGTCACTAGAAATTGCCTTGATAAATAAGGTCCTCCTGATTTTGGTCCTATGGAGCATTCTATACATTTCTTTCAGTTATCCAATAGAGTTTTCATTGTTTTCAGAGCTATATTGCCGGCTCTCTTAGATGAGGACCATGCCTTCCTTATTCATTACAGCACAGGGCTTTAACAGGTAATTCTTCAGTATCAGTAGTACTAAAAACCTGAGTTACCTCCAATGTTGAAGTTTCAAAAAAAAAATCAATAAGAATGAAAAAAAGAAACAAGATCTTTTAAATATTTTGCATAACTAAATCCAGAATAAGTCATGTAAAAACTCTACATGTAGAATAAGTCTCACAAGCTTAGTTCCTCTGAATAATACTTCAACAGTACTTTCATACATGTGTAAATATATCTCTGCCCCCAGTTGTACATATTAAATTGTGATAGTAGGTTCTTCCCCTTCATAACTATATTTGGAAATGTGGCCACAGGATAAAGAATTATATAATCTATGTAATAACTTACACCTTACAGAATGCTCTTTAATAAAGCCTTTTGTAACTTCTTAAGCAAATCAGTTTAAACAAATGAGGAATTTTCGATAGGTTAATTTACTTGTATATGTTAAATCTTGAAGAGAGGTCTAGGTTAGGACCTTGCTTTCAGTTTATCTCCAAGCTTATAAGTGTAATGTCCATAAAAACAATTGCTACATGTTTCAGCTGGTGTGAGTGATGCAATTTTCCATAATGTTTTTATTGCCACAGTTGGGAACTGTACAGTCTACTTCATTTCAATTATTAGAAACGTTTTGACTATTATTCTACCCACAAGGACTATGGAAAATGCTTTCTGTGTACACACAAGGTTTGATTTCAGCCAGCAGCTGTTCATTATAAAGGAAATGCTTCTGATGTGCTTTATTCCAGAACACTTCAAACTATTTGGCAATCAAGAAGGCTGTTTTCCATAGTCTTTGGTGTAATTTTTTTTTTCATTTTCAATTGTTTCTTGGCTATTTTATACATCTATTTAATTGTCTCAATATGTTTCTTCAGTGGAAAATAGCAGATTTCAGTTACCTATAATAAAATTGTTTTACTTGACCCAAGTTCTGAGTAATAATAAAATAGATGGAAACTTCTAAAATAGATTCAATTACCCCGGGTAAGCCCTTTCTTAGGAGTACTTTACCTGCAAGCGATCCTGCCCCCTTTCTGAGGGAAAGCTGGGCCCGCTGTTACTAAAAGAGTGTTCGTATTTTAAACCTTTAACTCTTTTTTTTTTAATTTTTTTTTATTATACTTTAGGTTTTAGGGTACATGTGCACAATGTGCAGGTTTGTTACTAAACCTTTAACTCTTACTCTCTAGGATATACTAACATTTTTATAATCATAGTTTTTGATGGAAAGTCTCCCACCCACAGGAACATTCTGGAAACACCCATCAAGCCTAAAAATATGAGTATCAGTAGGAAACGATTTATCCTCTGTTTCCTCTCCTATGGTACATATACACTTGATCTCTACTCTCATTAGTGCCTTTACTGGAAGGAAGGAATTTTGTTCCCTGCACAAAATTATTGGAATGGAATAGAGATGGATTTCCTAACTTAGGGTTGAGGTAAAAAGACATGTCCCCAGATATTGCAATTAGAATATGAAAAATATCTTCCATCTAAATAATCATATAAGTAGTTGTTAAGGTTTATGGTTCTATGAGTGGATTTGCCCAGATAGATTATCAGCTTTTACGAATTGACCAGAAATCTTAATTATGATATATGATATTTTTCTTCCGAGAAAATTTCTTCCAAGTTTCTAACAACTCCTACAAAAGTACTTTTGGAATATAATATTGAGCAGTTGAGAACATGTTGTTTTTGGGTTTCTAAAATTACTTATTTCATAAATTATATATCTATAAATAAAGATTAGTGACTTCTATTGATTGCCTACATTTGGTTAGTCTTTAAATTGTATATATTTATAATCAAATTCATCAAAAATTATGATGGCAAAAAGTGAAAAGTTTTTCCCACCCTTATCTGCCACTGTTATTTCTTAGGTATCCTTCCAGAGTCCCTTTATGTATTATCAAGAAAATGCAAATAAAAGTTATTTTTAATCTTATTTAAACAATGCATACACACTATTACTGTACACAAAGCTGTTACTATTTTTGATATATATTTATATATAGAAGATTAATATATGCTATATTATATATTTATGTCATACATATATATGCATCCTTGTTAATGAATATTGTGCTGTTTTCCAATTGTTTGGTAATTCAACCACTGCTGCATGAATAAACTTGAACGTGTCACTTCATAGACATGCAAATATAGCTTTAATATAAATTATTGGGAGGTCAAAGATAGAATAGGTCCAATAATATATGAACTTCTAAGTATTTTCAGAAGGTGTCCAATTGTCCTCCACAGAGGTTTGCAATTTACATCCCACTTACACTCTATGAAAGTGCCTCTTTCCTGACAATCCACCAACAGAGATGTTGTCAGATACCTTTTGGGTTTGCACCAATCTGATAGGTGAGATATGATTGTTGATTATAGGGCCTTTTGTGTTGTTAATGCTGACAATAAACAGCAGAATATCAATTTTCATACTGAGGAACCTGGAAACACGGACTTGTATAGTACATTCTTCATTATGGATTTCACATATATTTTTATAAGAAATATTTTAATAGCTTCAGAGAGATAAAGAAAGATGAGAACCTTCTCTGAGTAGAGAACATCAGGCATTGAGCTAATTGCTTTACAGTTATGATCTAATTTAGTCCTTACAACAAACCTATATAGTAGTTACTGTTATTTACATTTTACAGATAAGTAAAAGGATTGAGAGAGGTCAAGTAACCCACCTTAGATCAAACAGATCTTAAACAGTGCAGTCTGATTTGTACCTAAATTGGTTTGATTGCAAAGTACATTCATTGCCTCAGAATATCATTGTAAGAAGTGGTGGAAGGGTACTGTTTCTAAACTATAGGATATATTTTGTTATATTACTAGCATTTGGAAATGCATATTTTATTTGACAGTATTTATAAATCATGTGTTTCCCTCTCAGAATAACTTTTAGTGCAGAAATGCTTCCATATGCTGAAAGTTTGTTGTGAGCTTTTGATGAGGGAGACAGAATGTCCTTCTGTGGCTTGCCTGCTTATAATCACTGAGCTACAGCATGTATAAATTTAGAAATGGTATTCCCATAGAGCTAACTCCAAATGACATTCTGTTCCTGTTGACCTCATGTGACTGATAACGTTATGCATAAAATGCAGGATTTTGTCACAAAATAAATGTATTTTTTAAACTTTATTTATTATTTATACAGGTAAGAGAAATTTGCAAATTAAATGAGTAATATTTCAATTTCCAAATTCAGATACATTTAAATTCTAAACTTTAGATGATAAATAAAAAAATTAGTTATTTTGTTTTCTTGTGACTATAATTTAACTTTTTTACTTAGCTATGTGACCTTTGAAAATGGTAACTAAAATTACCTAGAATCAATTTTTTTCATTTATAATATGACGTATCAGTATGCCAGTCAAGGGTTGTTTTGAAAATTCAATGAATAATATATGTAAACTACTTAACTCCTGAAATTTTTCAGCAAGTGGTAATTATGATTAGCAGTAGTAATAGTATCATGTGGACTTCCTATAACAAAAGTGCTCTGAATTGACAACAGGGGACTGAGGTTTACATCAATCATGGCTCTGCTTGCCCCTTTCCAATATTAACTTGGATAAGCCACTTTAATTGGAGCGTGAATGCCTCATGCATAAAATAGTTCAGTTTGCCAAGAAGATGTCTAATGTCATCAAGCCAATTAAAGGCAGTTTACAGATTTCTTCTAACTCCCAAGAATTTATGCAGGTTTTATACTCTTCTCTACCTGAGTCTTTTGTGCAAGGGAGAGCAATATGCTCCATGTCTCATTTATTTAACATTAAGTGGCTTGCTACTTCCAGTATCCATTTACTTTCAGAAGCATTATGAGAAGGTTAGATCTACAGACTACAATCCCTAGATCAAAAGACAGGAAGAACACACCCATGTGCAAGAAAGACCTGTTTTCTTAGTCTATTTCTTCTGGAATCTGAAGTCTACTTCAATAAAGGTAAATGCCTTCTGGATAAAAACATATATCTTCTCCTTATAAGATACTTTTCTGTATGTATTGCTCAGAGTCAAATTACTGGATACAATGAACAGTTTTACATAAAAATCTACCCTGATAGTTAATAAATGTTGTAGAAGAAATTCCAGATATGAGCATGTTATTTTAAATATATTGTGAAATACTCAAAAATCTATAATTTACTCACATTTGCAAATTAGGTTTTTAAAACAGATATTTTTATAAAAGGGAAACAGTCCTCAAAGTAGTTTGTACTATTTCTACTTTTTTCATGGCTCTGTTTTTGCTGAACTTTGAAGAACCACTTACAGTCACAGAAAATGAGCTTACTAACATATTTTGACAAAAGGATGCTCCTAAAAATCATGATTATGATAATGTGCCACTTGTTTGAATTTTGTAAAATAAACCTTAAACACAGGGTTCTGTCTCGGAAAAAAACATATGTGTGAAGTATACTACATACAGAGCACTAAGCTAGATTCTGTAATGAATATTAAATTATAGGGTATTGTTTTTAATTTTGAGTACTTTCTAGTCCAGTCATAGCATACAAGTATTTAGAAAAATGTAAAACAAAAGTATGTAACAACTGCTAATGTAGAAATGAAAATCAGAATCAAAGGGATTATTAGATATGGGAAGCAAATTTCCCGTAACTAACAGGTAAGTGTTTTTGGGAAAAATAAGGATTAACTCCTTCTGATAGCACATATAAGAATTTTTTCAAGCAGAGAGAATACAGATGCCATTAAATCATTTAAAACTGTGATGACTTCATTTTCTCAGGTTTCGTTGTTCACTTTAGTTGTTCTATTTTTGTGTGTTCCCTGTACCTTCTGTATTCTACTTCAATAATTGTATTAATAAATGTTCTTATTTGTGTATTGTTTAAAAATTTTCCATTAAAATCATCAGCAGAATCATATTTGTAATTGTAATCTGCCTTTGGAAATTCTCCTAATACAATAAGAGAATTGTTAGAAATAAAAGAAAGAGATTCCAATTATTTGCATTTAGTAGGCTTGTCTCCCAAGAAAATCAGGAGAAACAGAAAAATTGATCAATAAATCAGTTAGTCAATAGAATAAAGCTCATTAGATTAAAAAAAGAATATACTGAATTTTTATGAGAATGAAAGCAATAATTAATTGATGAAATGTAATTAAAAATTCCATTCATACAAAACCAAAACCTTAAAAATACAAAGATATCATCTTAAGAAACACACACACATATACACACACACAGACACACACACACACACACACACACCTACTACACTTGAATCTATTGACCAACTACACTTGACTGTATTGCAGACAGCACTTGACTTTGGTTTTGTGACTGTGCTGAAGAAATTCAAACACAATTGACAAAAGTGGTAAGTTGATTTTAGGGAGATGGCGGGGAATCACAGGGAAACCAGATGTTATCAGAAGCTGTGACATCCTTGTGAAAAGATCACAAAATGTTGAGAAATAAAGAAGTTAGTGGCTTAAATCCGCTTCTCCATTTACTCCAAGCTGTTTATAACTCTGAACTGAAAATAAGGTACAATTTTAAATGGCTAGAGTTAGATGTTCAGATTGCTTTTGTCAATTCTAGTACCAGGGCCTCTGAGGCTTTCCAGGGAGTTTTGAAACAAGGAGCTAGGAAACCAGAATTCTGGGTGGGAAGGGAAATAAAGCCTGAAATAGTGGGGTTGAGACATCATGGACACCTATGTATCCAACTGTTGTATGCCTTCAACATCAGCTAGACTAATGGTTGACAACATTGCAAACAAATATTTAATAGCTGCCAAGATGGTAGATGTGCAAAGAGGTTAGACTGCAGCAGAGATATGTGTCATATAAATAGTCATTTTTCTAGCTCTTCCTGTAAAAAAAATAAAAAAAGGAATTGTGTCTGCATGTGTAACGATTAGGGAAGAGCAGGTAAATCTTATAATAAGAGACACCATTAATCATTGTCTTAAAGTTTTGTTTAATTCTAATTAGCTGTTTTTGATGTGTGCAGGAACCAAACACTATTTATTTGTTTGTCCGTTAATAGATATTTAAGTTAGGATGATGTTTAGGTGTGTGTGACTGAAAATCCAAGTAAATGGTTTAAGAAAGGTAGAAATTTACTTTATTTTATTACCTTATTTTTGTCTTATTTATGTCCAAAAAGTCCTGGGAGAAGCAACTTAGAATTGTTGTATCAATTTCATGGCCTTTAGGGATCCATCATCTTTATTGTTAGATTCCCTATTTACCTCATGGTCAGAGATGGTTATGGAAGCTCTAGGCATTATATCAATATTCCAGGCAAAAATACAAGGAAATTAAAAACATATATACTACTGAGTCTGTCTCGTTTATGATGCTGTAAGGCACAACTTCTCCTTATTTATCATTGGTCAGTCCTATTTGCAAAGAAGTCTACAAAATTTAGGCTCTTAATTGGAGTCATCTCTACTTAGAATGAAATCTATTTTATTTAAGTAAAAAGATAAATTATACAAGGTAGGCAAGTACCAGTCTCTACAACAATATCTCCAATGAAAAGGAAATGAGACCTTAGAATACTATGATTTTTACAAACTAGTTTTTAAAGTTTGAAACTTTTTAGAAACTGGTTAGATGGTTGTGGCCAAAATGCTGACAGTGGTATAGACAATAAAGTCCAGGCTGACAAGTTCTCAGATGAAAACGAGAAACTTAATGGGAACTGGAGTAAACGTCATACATGTTACGCCTAAGCAAAAAGCTTGGATGCATTCTGTTCATGCTCAGGGGATCTGTGGAAGTTTGGACTTCAAAGTGATGATTTAGGGTATCTGGTGGAAGACAAACAGCAAAGTATTCAAGATGTGACCTGGCTTCTTCTAACAACCTATGCACAGATGTGGGAGCAAATAATAAATGACTTAAAGTTGAAACTTATATTTAAACAGGAAGCAGAGCATTAAAGTTTGGAAAATTTGCAGCCTGGCCATGTAGCAGAAAGGAAGAGCTTAATTTCAGGGGAAGAATCCAAGCAGGCTGTGGATCAACCACTTGTTAGAGAAATGTACATAACTAAAAAGGAGCAAAGTGTTAATAGCCAAGACCATGAAAAAAAGGCCTCAAAAGCTTTTCAGAGATCTTCTAGGCGGTCCCTCCCAATCACAGGCCCAGAGGCCCAGGAGTACTAAATTCTTTCAGAGACCAGGCCCAGGGCCTCACTGCCCTTCACACCCTCAGGACACTGCTCCCCACAACCAGGCTGCTCCAGCTCTAGCCTCAGTTCAGAGGACCTCAGGTGCAGCCTGGGCCACAGCTCTTTAGGGTTCAAACCATAAGCCTTGGCAGCTTCCACATGGTGTTAGACCTGAAGATACCCAAAGTAGGAGAGTGGTAGAGACTTGGCAGCCTCTGTGTAGATTTACAAGTATATACGTGTTCCCAGGCAGAAGCCCGCTGTAGGAGTGGAATTCTCACAGATAATGTCTATTAGAGCAGTGTGGAGGGAAAATGTTGGGTTGGAGGCCCCAGACAGAGTCCCAACTGGGGCACTACCTAGTGGAGCTGTGAAAAGGGGGCCACTATCCTCCAGACCCCAGAATGATAAATCCACTAGCAGTCTGCACCCTGGATCTGAAAAAGCCAGTGTCACTCAGATAGCAGTAAGGGATTTGAACCCTGTAAAGCCATACAGGCAGAGCCGCCTAAGGCCATGGGAACCCAACCCCTACATCAGTGTGACCTGGAAGTGTGACATGGAGTCAAAGGAGAGTATTTTGGAGCTTTGAGATTTAATGACTACCCTGCTAGGTTTCAAACTTGAATGGGGCCCATAAACCCTTTCTTTCATCCAATTTCTCCCTTTGGGAATGGGAATGTTTACCCAATGTCAATACCCCCATTATATCTTGGAAGTAAATAACTTGTTTTTCATTTTATAGGCACATAGGTGGAAGGGGCTTGCCTTGCCTCTGATGAGATTTTGGACTGGATTTTTGAGTTAACACTGGAAAGAGTTAAGACTCTGGAGAACTATCAGGAAGGCATGATTGTATTTTGCAATGTGAGAAAAACATGAGACTTGGGAGGGCCAGGGGCATAAAGATATTGTTTGTGTAATTGTCCTTACCCAAATCTCATGTTGAAATTTAATCCTCAATGTTGGAGATGGGACCTGGTGGGAGATATTTTGGTCAAGTGTGTGGATTCCTCATGACTTGGTGGTATCCTTGCAATAGTAAGAACTCACAAGATCTGGTGAAGTGTGTGACACCTCAACCCTCCATTCCTTCTTGCTCCTGCTTTTGTCACATGACATGCAAGCTCCCACTTTGCCTTCCACCATGAGTAAAAGCTTCCTGAGCCTCCCTAGAAGCTGAGCAGATGCCAGTGCCTTGCTTCCTGTACAGCCTGCAAAATTGTGAGACAAATAAACCTCTTTTTCTTATAAAATACACAGTCTTTGGTATTTCTTTATAGCAATGCCAGAATAGCCTAACACAACTACATTGAGCACAATAACCCACACACAAAGGAGGACAAACTACAATATATCATTTAGATGATTCTCTAGAAAAGGCAAAACTAATCTATTCTGATAAAAAAATAGGGGAATAGTCATTAATTATACAGGTTATGAGAAAACAGTGTCTTAAAAAATATTTTGGTTGGGCTTTTGGTAACACAATTACATATATTTGACAAATCTCTAAATCCATGTCCTTTTTGTATGCAAATTATATCTCAATTTAAAAAATATCTTTTTAAAATGATATGATGAGTGAGGATATAGTCAAATAAAATCAAAAGATAAAAATAAATGTAGACATATTAGACAAAATATACTGTTTTGTGCAGAGAAGAAATATTTAGGGTTAGCAAACTTTAGATGTATGTTCTCCTAAGTAAAAAGATAAACTTTTCTTTCTCATCAAAGATGATCCAAGAGTAAATAATAGAGTTAATACTTAGATTTGTAAAGCAGCATTCTAATAGATGTTAAATACTAACATGAATTAAGATAGATCTTGTAGAATTTGTGGTAAAAGTTTCTCATCTTTCAAAACGCAGACACTTTAGTTATCTTTTGAGTTGTATATTCCACACCAAAGTGCAAGGCAAGGTGTTTTGTTTGTTTGTTTGCTGATTTTTTTTTCATTATGATGTCTCTCTAACATTAATGATTGAAACAGGTAAGAAAAAAGTTACACTATACTTGTTTTAGTAATATTGAGCTCTATCTTGGTAAAGAGAAATGACTTAGGTCACAAGTTGTAATATGGACAATTCAGGGTACAGAGCAAAAGAATATTTGAAGTTTATCCAGTTTCCAATATAACCATGCCCATTTCTACCCTTTTCTTCATGCTATTGTATAACTACTTTATGACACAACATCTATACTACACGTGGGATGAGATGGAATCGGTACAAAGTTAATGATTCAATTTGACTACTTACTAACAGCAAGCAAAATAATTTGAAGAGATTTGAGATTTTACATGTCTCTCTTTAACTTTATTGTCTATTTATATTGTTCTCATATTCTCTTTCTAACTTTCTTTCCACTTTTCCAACGTCTGCTTTATTTAGTTTCTTTCACTCTTCCACATATGCTTAAAGATCTGTCTCACCTCAATTAATTTAATCCAAATATTCTTCTACAGAAAACGTTTACTTTCTCTGAACTATAGCATTTAATTTTATTTATTTAGTTAGTTAGGTTTAGTTATTTTACTCTCTTAAATGACATGCATTTATTATTTCATGGTCTCTGTGATTTGGGGATCTGGGCACAAATTTGATTATTGCCTCTGCTTCGGGTCTTTCACAGTCTGCAATCAAGTTTGGCCAGAGCTAGGGTCACATCTGAAGGCTTGACAGGGGAAATATTTGCTGTTGTTAGCAGGATTCAGTTCCATGAGGGCTGTTAGACTGAGGGGCATTTGTTACTTGATGGCTGTTGGCTAGAGGCCATCCTCAATGCCTGCCATGCCGAAATCTGCATCATGGCTAATTGTTTTATTAAAGTGTGCAAGCTCATATAAGTGAAATTAGGCAGTATTTGTCCTTCTGTGACTGACTTATTTTACTTAGCATAATGTTATCTAGGGTCATCCATGTTGTTGCAAATGGTAGAACTTCTTTCTTTATTAAGTCTGAATAATATTCCATTGTGATACACATATATCTATATATGTGCATATATGTATAAATATATCTATATATGTGTATACATATATATACACACATATATGTGTATATATGTGTATACATATATACACATATATATCTATATATGTGTGTGTGTATATATATATATACACACACACATATATATCTATATATGTGTATCTTGGCTATTGTGAATAACACTACAATGAACATGAGAGTGCAGGTACCTCTTTGAAGTAGTGATTTTACTTCCTATGGATATACATACCCAGATGTTGGATTGCTGGATCATACGGTAATTCTTTTTTTTTAATTGTTTTAATTTTTTTGAGGACCTCCATTTTGTTTTCCATAGCTGTTACATCATTTTACATCCCCACCAACAATGCACATAAGTTCCAATTTCTCCACATCTTTTTCAATACTTATCTTTTGGTTATTTTTTACAATAATCATTCTGAGAGATGAGAGGTGATCTCTTTTTATAGCTTTAATTTTCATTTCTGTGCTAATTAATGATGTTAAGCATTTTTTCAGACACTTGTTGGATATTTGTATGCCTTCTTTGGAGAAATGTCTGTGAAGTCCTTTGCTCATTTTAAAATCATGATATTTGTTTTTTGCTACTGAGTTCTAGGAAGGAGTTCCTATGGCAATTTAAAGTTTGTACAATGTCATTAACACTTTAACTATATAATGTTCACTTTTTATGTCTCATGCTCCAGTCATATCTCTAAATTTTAAGCTTCTTCAGGGCTTTGTTGTATATATTTATATAATTCAGCAAAATTTATGTGTCTAGGCATTTAATCACATAATTGACATATTTTAATATTTACCCTTCAAAGACCAAGTTTTGTTGGAGTAGAATGACAGAGTGGACAGAATGCTGCAAGACAAGAAAGCACACATTTTTACAGACTTTTCAGTTACTTACAATACATGTGGGCTTAGTAAAATAATTTAAAATTATTCACATTTTGTTATACTAAGGTGGTAGCAATAGCACCAAATATGTCTACCTCACAATAAATACTGTGAAAATCACATAAAATGGGCATGCAAGGGATTCAAAATTTGTCAAGAAAAAAATATTTTAAATAACAATTCATTGGAAAGGGAGAAGAATAATGAGAAGATGAAGAGTAAAAGGAAGAAGGATAAGAAGAAAAATAAAGTAGAAGAGGAGGAGAAGAAGGAGATGGAGGGACAGGAGGAAAAAAAAGAAGACAGAAGAAGAATGCAGAGAAAAAAAGAAAGCCAGGGGAAAGGAGAAAATAAAATTAATTTCTCATGAAGTTACTATGTCATATTATTTAAAAAATTAGTAGTTTCAATGTAATTCAACAGACTTCATATTGTTAAGTCATTCAAGTTGCCAAATCATCAGAGAGAAAATCATGGGATAAACATGTCTGCCTCTATTTTTTAAAATTTAGCAGACTGTATAATATATTTCCTCACTGTATTACTTTAATAAGCTATGAAACCTGAGCTTTAGGTTTGAAATAGAAACTCATTGTAGGAGGCAGAATTTTAAAGATGTCTCCTCCAAATTCTCATCTTTTGTTTATTCAATTAAACACTAATTTGTGAAAGGGCTTTTGTAGATGAAATTAAGGTTATGGATGTATTAAACTGTTTGGCATTGCTATAAAGTAATATCTGAGAGTGACTAATTTGGTAAGTAACTGGTTTATTTGTCTCATGGTTCTGCAGGCTCTACAAGAAGCATGTAACCAGCATCTGCTTCTGGTGAGGACCTCAGGAAGCTTTCAATCTTGGCAGAAGGGGAAGAGGAGTCATTGTGTCACAGGGTTGGAAAGGGAGCAAGAGAGAGAGAAGTTGATGCTAAGCTCTGTTTAATAACCAGTTCTGTGAACTAGAGTGATAATTCACTCATTATTGTGAGGATGGCACCAAGATTTTCATGAAGGATCCATCCCCACGACCCAAATACCTCCCATTAGGCCCCATCTCCACTATTGGGGGTTGCATTTCAACATGAGATTTGGAGGGGACAAATATCCAAACAATATCAATGGAATTCACAATAGGGGGAATATCTTCAATTATTCAGATAAACTCAATCTAAATACTAAAACCTTAAAGCTAAGGACATTCTCCACCTGAAGTCAGAACCATGCAATAGAAGAAAAGAGAGAAATGAAGCTGAAGGAGAAGTCAGAAATATTCAAAGTGTGAGAGAAACCAGATACACTGTTACTAGCTTTGAGTTTTAAGGGCTCTTGTGCAAAGCCCAGAAAGAGGCCTCTAGGAGCTCATAGAAAGCATGTGAAGGAATATGGGCAGTCTGTCGGACCCTCTTTTTAACATCCAGCAAACAAACTGGTAACTCAGTTTCAGAACTGCAGGAACTGAACTACAGATAACCTGAATGTGCCTGAAGGCAAATTTCTCCACAAAGCCTCCTGTAAGGAAAGCAGCCCTGTGGACACCTTCATTTTCGCCCTGCAAAATCCCATGTCGGACTTCTCATGCCAGAACTTCTCATATTCAGAACTGAGCTAATAAATCTGTGATAGGCCACTACATTTGTGAGAATTTGTTAAGGCAGCTATAGAAAACTAAGCACTCATTAAATTACATTTCTGGACTTCAAATGAAAGAAAATCAGTTTTATCACAATGTCTGACATAAAACCTGACTTTCTAAAATTTCCATAATAAATGTTCAAATTATATTATTTTCAGCTAAATTATCTATTGGTTCAAAAGAGATAACGATTTTGATCCAAAACAATGGCCACATTATTTCTGTTCTCATTTATTTGGGTATAAACTTCATTTTCTTCATTAGATGAATACATGTTTTATAAGATATCATTATATTTTATAAAATGTAAACAAAAATGCAAGGGAGATCATTGCATTTGCATTTTAGATAGCAAGATGATCTGAAGACCAGACACTTTAAAATAACTGGGTCAAAAAAGCATTGGCTATCTTTGCATAACAAAGAAAAAAACATTATATAGGTGGAGATAAATTATTTCAATGTGAACAACATGCAATTTGCCACGTGGCTGTTGGATTCATGAGCCAATTGTAAAATCTATAGTGTGTGATGATGTGGTTGCTTCTTCCTAGTTATCTACATAAGACCAAAATATTTCTTTTCAGTGTTCTATTTCTCTTCTAGTCTGTAAAACATTTTTATTTAGACAATTATTTATTAGTTTGAATCTTTGGAAATGAAACAAAAAAATAAGGCAACGTCTCATATCTATAGCCTTTGGTCCAGCCTTTCTAAGCACAAAAGCATGCCCAGAAAATATTGTACCTATTTAGGGTTTAGTAGGGTCAAAGAGACTACTGTTTGTATACATTTGATTAAGCAATTTGATAAAACAATAGTATATTGTGCAATAGTCACAAGGAGTTATTTAAAAATTTTGGGATTTATTTCCTAAGATTATTTAATTAACAATTAAAATGAATATTTTATTAATCTAATGATTTGTAGATATTGATACTGAAGAGATACACTGCATATGGTTTGAATTATCTTGTGTCTCCTCCACACCACCAGCCAAACACTATATTTCAAAAAAAAAACTTATGCTAAAAATAATTCAGCATGTGATTCATAGAAACAAAATATTCTATGTGTCACATGAAAACTATTTTCATTTACTAATACTTAGTATTTTATCAAATATTGAGTTCCTTTATAGCAGGCACTATTTTTGGTGTAGGGGTTACAGCAAAGGACAAATCAAATCCATGAAGGGTGATAATAAAAAATAAAATGAAAGTGAGTGAGCAATATGTAGTGATAGGTGATACAATTTTAGTTAGAATGTTCAGATAAGAAGGTTCCAGCATGGGAACAGTGGCTCACAGATATAAACCCAACACTTTGTGAGGCCGAAGAGGGTGGATCATAAGGTCAGGAGTTTGAAATCAGCCTGGCCAACATGGTGAAAACTTGCCTCTACTAAAAATACAAAAATTAGCTGGGCATGGGGGCATGCGCCTCTAATCCCAGCTACTCTGGAGGCTGAGGCAGAAGAATCACTTGAATCCGGGAGGTAGAGGTTGCAGTGAGCCAAGATTGTGCCACTGTACTCCAGCATGGGTGACAAGAGTGAAATTCTGTCTCAAACGAAAGAAGAAGAAGAAGAAAAGAAGAAGAAGAAGAAGGAGGAGGAGGAGGAAGAAGAAGAGGAAGAGGAAGAAGAGGAAGAAGAAGAAGAGGAGGAGGAGGAGGGAGGGGGAGGGGGAGGGGAAGGGGGAGGAGAGGGGGAGGCAGGAAGAAGGAGGAGGAAGGAGGAAGGAGGAAAGAGAAGAAAGAAGAAGAGGAGGAAGAGGAAGAGGTTTCCATGGATCAGAATAAACTGAGGGGATGATTCATGGAGACATTAAGGATAAGACTTTTTCCCATGACAGCCCCTTCCATGGGAGTGTGATTGATTTGTTGGAGATACAAGAGAGGACTGGAGGACATCTGCCTGAAACGATGTAAGCCAGGGACGAAGTTGAAGATTACAATAGAATAAAGAGCCTGAGCCAGGTTACTTGCACAAGACCTTCTAAGCATTGCAAGGATTTAGAACTCTAATATATATATGATACAAAATCATGGCAAGTGTTAAACCACTTACACTTCAAAGGCATCATTCTGACTGCCTAGTGCTAAATAAATTCATGTGAGAATGCAAGCAGTGAGTTTAATAAAGTGTCCTTTGTAATATTCCAAACAATTCATGATGATAACATTGAAAAGTATGGTAATTACAGAAGTGGTAAAAAATAAAAAGATTTAGGAAAGATTTTGAAAAAAATAATTGGTAGAAGTAGCTGTGGATTAGATATAAGGACTGAGAAAAAGAGGGGACTCATAATTTTCTCTAAGGATTTTTTTCTTGAGCAACAGGGTGCATGGTAATTCATTATTAAAATGGGAATAAGAGTTGAGGAATGGTGTATCTACAAACTAGTATTGGGCCTGCTGTATTCAAATTGTTTATTAGACAACCAAATGTAGATATCAACTTCACAACGGAATATATGAATTTGGAGTTCAGGAAAACAACTTCGACCTGAGATATAAATTTAGGAATCATTAACCTTTAAGTGATATTTAAAACTATGGGGCTAAATGACTTGGCTTAGAGAATAGATTGAAATGGAAACAAGATGAAGCCTCAGTTCTCAGTCATGAGACATTATAATGCTAAACATGTAGGAAGAGATGAAAACACCATTAACAAATAGTGGATACACTATCAGTAAAGTAAGAGAAAAACAGGAGTCTCAGAGCAAAGTTAAGAAAAGCTTCAGGGGGCCAGGCCGGTGGCTCATGCCTGTAATACCAGCACATAGGGAGATCAAGGGAGGTGGATTGCTTGAGCCCAGAAGTTCCAGATCAGTCTGGCCAACATAGGGAGACCCCTGTCTCTACAAAAAATTCAAAACTTGCCTGGGCATGGTAGTGTTCACCTGTAGTCCCAGCCAATTGGGAGGCTGAGGTGGGAGGATCACTTGATCCCAGGAGGTTGAGGCTGTTTGTGCCACTGCACTCCAGCCTGGAAAAATGAGCAAGGCACTGTTTCATTCCTTTTTCAGGAAAGAGAGTGATCAATTGAGTCAGATATTTTTGAGGGTAGTTGTAGAGCATGGATAGAACTTCAGATGTGGCAATGACTGAAGCCCTGATTTAAAGGAATGCAAAAAAAAAAGAAGTGGAGAAGGGAATACAGATATAGAGCAAAAGAACTAAAGATAACTTCAGAGAAAATGATCAATGAAGATAAATCACGGTTGCATGTGCAGTAAAGGAGCAGGAGCTTGCTGGGAAGTAGGTGGTAGCATGGGGCTGGGGGCAATTACAAGCAAGGGGAGTCTCTACAAACCTTAGGCTAAGTAACTCATGGAGAGTGAAGGGACTGTCCAAAGAATGACTGAAAGATATAAGAAAATTTTAGTTTCTGGAAAGCACTTTTGTAGTTTAAAGAGGCTAGGGAGGGTGCAGAATCAGGTCAGTTTATGAATAGAACCACAGGGGGATAAAAGTCCAGGTGATGGACCATGCCCTGGGAAACATGGACATTTCGTAATGATTGAGGTTGATAGGGTTGATTATTCAGCATTATAAATCTAGACTCATCGTTGTTTCAATGGATCATGAGTTCCAATTCCTACTTGGGACTGGACTCTGGCTGTTTGTAGTGATTGGGTTGGAACTGCTAGTAAGTAAAGATGGATGGGGCATTAGGGCCTCTCAAAGAGCCATGTTAAAAGTAATGTTGGGAGGCCAAGGCAGGCAGATCACAATGTCAGGAGATTGAGACCATGCTGGCTAACACGGTGAAACCCCGTCTCTATCAAAACTACAAAAAATTAGCTGGGCGTGGTGGTGGGCGCCTGTAGTCCCAGCTACTTGGGAGGCTGAGGCAGGAGAATGGTGTGAACCCAAGAGGCGGAGTTTGCAGTGAGCCGAGATCACGCCACTGCACCACTCCAGCCTGGGAGACAGAGCAAGACTCCGTCTCAAAAAAAAAAAAAAAAAAAAAAAAAGGTAATGTTGAAGTTGCTGGAGGCCTTTGAGATGACTTTTCAGAGAGCAAATATAAATATAGTGTGACTTTTTCTCTTTATTCAACAAATTTGTACATATTTTGTGTATTTTCCATGTGCTGGATTCTGTGTTGGGTACTGGCAATACAATGATGAGAAAAACCAATTACTTCCTTTCATTTAAGAGTTACTTAATTTATATTCAACATGGCCCAGATAGATTTCAAGATCTAGTTATATGTTACAATCCCTCAATGATAATTGTCTCTTAAAAATGCTACAAATCAACTTTATTCTCACTTTAAATTAATCTTGGAAAATACAATCCTAAAATAACATCCGACAATTTTCAATCTGTGTATATCAGATCTTGATTTAAAAAGTATTTGGCAGTCATTTAGTTTCCCACCAAATTGTATATATTTAACATAAAGCCAAAATCTTAAAGTCTGTGAGATATTAAGTTTCATGCTTATGATTTCTCTTAACACTATGTTTCTTAATCCGCTATAAAATCTCTGTAAATCAGAAATTCTGTTGGATAAAAAAAGAATAAAATCCTGTTTAAAGCTTTTGATTTATAAATAAAAAGACACTTATTTGACTTTCCTATAGATCCTTTGAGAAAACTAATTCAACAGTTTAAATATTCCCTCCAGGTATACAATCCTTAATAAATTGATTCAAGAGATTTGCTACTTGACATAATACCCTGAGACAAGATTGCTTAATTTAATTGCCTTTATGACTACAATTTCCAAAAAGTATTCCAAAATATTAATATTATACCTTGTTTCTTTGGAAAAATAACAAAATGCTTCTGACTATTAATTTTGAGATTTTACATCAGGCTTGCAAGGGTATTTGGAGTTGAATGAAGGCTGATATTTATAAACTTTAATTATAGGAATTAGGTCCACAACAATACATAAAACAGGATTATAATGATTTATTTCTAAATAATTAAAAGTTACTTTGCTCTACAGAGCTTGAACATTTTCTACTGTGCATATAATACTTCATTGTTATTAAGAAGTAAAACATTAAAAAATAACCCAAGAGTAGGCTAATTCATTCATAATTTTGAATTCATCATAAAATTTTTGTAAACAAAAAAAAAGCTGTATTATCACTAAATATTTTTTTCCCGTTAGATAACAAAGAACTGGAGTATTCAACATGTCAGACGTACATGGAAATGATTCAGGAGACATTTGTAGAAAATTGGATGTGATCCAGACCACAATGACCTCAATTGAAATTGAAAAATTCACAGGAGACTGATTACAGAAGTGGGAAGTTAAAGATATGGAAATTACACTTGATAGACATGACACAATTTTAGCTAAGAATAAGGAGAGCACTAAAAGCTATAAAAAGGAAAAGTGATGGCCTGGAAAACAAGTGAGGAGCATGCAGCATCCAGGGCTTTTTTTGTGGAAAGACAGATTTTTTTTATTGTATGAAAAAATATATTAGTATTGCCCTAATTTAATTACTCACTGAAGACCAATGTTGTATTCTACTGCAAAATGTAGAATTTTAAAAATATCTGAAAATGACTTTACCAATTAAAATTCAGGTGAATAAGATTGTGGAACTTCTCTATTTGGAAAACTACATTGTTGAATACTAATGAGAGAAGAATATGAAATAATTTATGTTCACAAGTCCACAAGTTAGCACTATTTGCAAATGTTTGATTATATTTTCTAAACTATTTGTGATTTGAAAGGGAGCTCCATTTGAGACTGTTAACTTTTTGAAGCCAATAGGAAAATATTACCTAATTTCTTCACATCCTCTCCCCAAACATCACTGGCAATTCTGTTTGTCTCAAGTAATGACTCTTCCACCTTCTCCACTTAACCTTTAAATGCATAAATGCTTGAGAGCTTAGAACCTCACCAAAGAGCTTTTCTGTATTTTTTCTCTCCCAAGATGACCTCATGCTATCTCATGGATTTTAATGTTCCCTATGCTTGTCATCTGAAGACACTGAATTCACATCTCTATCCTTAACCTTTCTGTTGAGTGCAAAACTCTCATATACAATACTATACAACTGCTTACTACTCAAAGTCTTCACACAGAAGTCAAATAGATGTCTCACAGTTGACCCTGCCAAACAGAATTATATATTTTTCTATTCACATACCTGCTAGCCCCCAAGATTTACTCCTTTCAGCAAGTGGCACTATTCACTGAACACCTAGAATGAAAGCTAGAAGTCACCCTAGATACTTCCGTTTTTCTTATACCCTATAGCCTGTTCATTAATATGTCATATCAGCTGAATCTCAAAAAAACTATGTATAAAATTAAAATTCTCACCATCTGTTCCTAGTCCAATCCTCCTTTTAGCACAGTGTGGCTCATTGATCTTTAAATAGAAATATAATAAATGTGTTAGGCACTAGGGATTAAAGCACGTTCCTAAAGACCTAAAAGCTGGGCCTTTATTCCATTCACCACATACTCCACATGAACACAGAAGCCAGCAGGGGAACTACAAGAACTCACAATTTTAGTATATAGCATAGCCTTCTAATAAAGTTGTGACCATGACGCTATAGAAACATTCAAGATTTTTAAAGAAGAGGTAAGAGTTTCCAATTTAAGACATGCTAAAACACATTTGGTGAAGATAAAATAGCATTGAAAAAAAGCTGAGAGATAGGAAATAGCACTTTTACTGGCATTAAATTGGCTTGACAAAGAGCACAAGATTCATTTAGTCAATTAAAATATATTTATCGGGTACCTTCTGTGTTAATGAGCCCTGTTCTAGGCACTAAGGATACAAAATAAAATAAAAAATAAAATAAAATAAAATCTGCTCTCATAGAGCTTAGATTCTAGAGAAAGGAGAAATACATTAATCAATTCGACAAATACATTCAAACACTGATAAATGCCAGGAGGAAAACAAAATGAGGTAAACAAAATGAGAGTGTCTTGAAGCTGGGAGGCCTCTCAGTGAAGCTGACAATAGATTGGGGACCAGAAGAGTAGAAAGGAGGCTGCCATTTGCACATCTGAGGTAAGAGCACTATTGGGAGAAGAGAACGTGATGTTTTAAAGGAGTAAAAATGACTTGTTTCAGATTATTATAATATTAAGAAAAAATATTTTGACACAACGTTAATTTAAAATTATTGTTCATATATTTGATGAATAGTATGGTCTCAGCTCTATTAATTATTTTTAATAAAAATTCATATGCAAATTAGTAGAATAAACGGAATGTTTATTAAAGTATGATCTTTACAGTACAAACATATAATAAAAGCACCTACTCTACATGAGCTTCTGCAGTAACCTTTCCATCTCTATCCATGTCTAAGCCACATCTATAGGGTAGATCAAAGTGCAGGTTCTAGACCCAGGCTACCTATATTCAATTACTTTCCCATTCCATACTGCATAATCTTGGGCAAGTTATTTAAACTTTAGGGGTCTCAGATTATACATTTGTAAAATCAGGAATAGCAATATAATCTCCCTATAGTTTGTTGTGAGCAATCATTGAATTTATATGAGTAGATCACATAGAAAAGTGTGCAACATAGTAAATATTTATCAAATGTTTGTTATTATTTTAGTAATATTTATATTAATGACAATGGGTGATTTTTAAAAATCTCAACTGAAATACACACATTTTAGTAGAGGAATTATGGAAGCTTTCATTTCTTTTTAATTTTCCACATTTTCCTAAATGAGCAAAAGTCATTTCTGCTTAAAAACAGAAATACTTTCTGAGAAATAAGTCATTAAGCAGTTCTATGATGTTCATTGTGTGAACACCATAGAGTGCACTTTCTTTTTTTGTTGTTGTTTTTTTCACATGCCATTTATTTTTATTTGTACAAATTTACATTAATTTTACTACATACATATATATTTTAAGCGTTCATAACAAACTTAGAAGATAGTGGTTGAAATCCAATACACCAATCATCTAGTCTTAGCAAATACTATTATTTTACCATAATTATTCCAGATCCTTCTTTAAAAAAAAAAGTTACTAACATAACTAAAGTAACCAAACATAACCACCAAACATAACCACTGTCTCACCCCAATGCTATCCACTTCCTGCCTTATCATACTAACAATATCCTGAAGCGTATAGAGCTTTTAGTTAATATTTTTATATTTTACCACACATGTCTATGCCATTACCAATATAGATAATGTTCTTTGGAGTTTTTAACTTACATAAGTGAGAGGATACTGACCATGTTCTTCAACAGCTTGCTTTTATCTCCCAACTCTGTTTTCAAGATTCATTCATGTTAGTATATTTATAAATTTCACATTTATGCAGTATTTTATATGAACATATTACAACTTATCTATTCCTTCATTGATAGACATTTAGAGGATTTCCAGTTTGCCCCTATTCTAAACAGCACTCAGAGAATGAACTCTTACATACCTTCTTGTGAACCACAGTAAGTGCACTTTCACAAACCTAGATGGTTTAGTGTCTTACGCTATTCTTGCAACACTATAAAGAAATATCTGAGCCTGGGTAATTTACAAATAAAAGAGGTTTAAATGGCCCACAGTTCTGCAGGCTGTGCAGGAAGTGTGGTCTCAGCATCTACTTCTCGTGCAGGCCTCAGGGAGCTTACAATCATGATGGCGAGCAATGGAGAGCCGGCATGTCACACAGCAAGAGTGGAAGCAAGAGAGGGAGGTGGAAGTTTCCACACACTTTTAAACAACCCAATCTCATGAGAACTCATTCACTAGCGTGAGGACAGCACCAAGCCATTCATAAGGGATCTGCCCCCATGTCCCAAACACCCCCCACCAGGCCCCACCTCCAACATTGGTGATTACATTTCAACATGAGATTTGGAGGGGACAAACAACCAAACTTTATTATTTAGCCTACTACACCTAGGCTATATGGTGTAGCCTATTGTTTCCAGGCTATAAACCTGTACAGCATGTCATTGTACTGAATATTATAAGCAGTTGTAACTCATATATTTGTGTATATAAACATATCTAAACATAGAAGAGGTATGGAAAAATATAGTACAAAATATTTTATGCTATACCTGTATAGGGTAATTACCATAAATGGAGCTTGCAGGACACGAAGTTGCTCTGTGTAAGGGAGTGAGTGGTGAGTGAATGTGAAGGCCTCGGACATTACTGTACACTACTGCAGACTTTATGAACACTCTATACTTAGGATAAACTAAATTTGTAAAAATATTTTTCTTTCTTCAATAATAAATTAACCTTAGCTTACTAGACGACCACCATTGTACTTATGTTCTATCACTGGCTGCCATGCCATTATGTGGTACATGATTGTGTTATTTTCCTAAGCCTAAATATCAAAAATGTTTTTAAAAAGATACAACTGAAAACTAAGATTATCTGTTAGAATATGTTCAGTCTTCAGCTTGAGTGCATGGGTCCTATTGCAAGGACTCAGTTGAATATGGAGATGTAATGATATACCACAAGAAAATGTTAAACAACATGGAAATAGTATCCTCCAAATTACAGAAATATTATATCTCCATTTTAATTACATTTCCCAGGAGAATTTGTTCATAAATATTAGTGTACTTCATTCACCTGATGCATTAGTCTACCCAGCTATCATAATAAAATACCATAGACTGAGTGGCTTAAACAACAAAAATATATTTCTTACTGTCCTGAAGGAAAAGAAGTCTAAGTTCAAGGCATTGGTAATGTAGGTCTCATTCTTCTCTGAGGATGTAGGCAGCTGCCATCTTGCTGTATGCTCACAGGGCCTTTTCTTTATGCAGTCCAGTGGTAGAGAAGAGATTGCAGAGGGATCCCAGATGTCTCTTATTATGAAGACACTAATCCCTTCTTGAGGATCCATTCTCATTACTGCATCTAACCCTAAAGGCCCCATCTGCAATTATTATCACATTAAAGATTAGGGCTTCTGGCTGGGCATGGTGGCTCACACCTGTAATCCCAGCATTTTGGGATGCCAAGGCAGGAAGATTGCTTGAGCCCAGGACTTATATACCAGCCTGAGTAACACAGTGAAACCTCATCTATACAAAAATACAAAAAATTAGCCAGGCATGTTGGCATGTGCCTGTAGTCCCAGCTACTTGGGAGGCCGAGGCAGGATAATCATTTGAGTCCAGGTGGCAGAGATTGCAGTGAGCCGAGATTGTGCCATTGCACTCCAGTCTAGGTGACAGAGTGTGACTTTGTCTCAAAAAAAAAAAAAAATTCGGGTTTTGATATCCTCCAGTTCCAAGATTCAATGGTAAAGCGCAGTGATCATGGCACCTTTAATGAGTCTTGTGTTCATACAGTGCCTTACCTTTTCACATGTTCTATGCAGGTATGGTGGATTTTTGCTACCTTGGGGCCATACTTGGGAAATAAGATTATTTTGCAACACTACAAATTGATAAATCTGCAAGACATGCCAAACAATCTTTCCTATTCAAAGTGTTCCTGATCCCCCATGGTGTTGCTGAAAACATGGCTACAGGTTACCTCTTTTCTGGGGGCTGTTGGAACCCACAGACCTATCTCTCCTTCTCCACCTGCAAAGGTGAAGCAAAATATTTCCCATCAACCTCTCCAAATAACAGTGTCTCTCCTATGGATCCATTTCCTTATATCTCTCAAATATGTGTAAGACAAGATTTTGGAGGTAAAGGCTATATTTCTCTTTTCAGTCATGCTACATACTCTCCCCTGAGGGTATTAGCTCAGGAGACACTGCTAGCTAAAAGAAGGATAGAAAGTTTAAGACATGGAAAAAAAGTTAAATATAAATTAACATCTAAAAATAGAGGAATGAAACGTTTTCTATTGGATTTAGCAATAAGGAAACCATTGGAACTTCAGTGAGGTATTTCAGGGGAATGATTGTGCTGGAGGTCAGAATGCAGTTGGTAGAGATTTAAATGAGATGTAAGAAAATGGAAACATCAAGGAGACTAATGAAATTTAGTTAGAATTTAACAAACTACAATGAATAGCTACCTATCCCACGATTTTGGCAACATTGTAATTGTGGGAAATTTTAAGAAGTGTGGTGCATTTTATGATTCATAGCTTTGCCCCTAGGGAACTCATTAATTCTCTTGCGAATAATTTTGTTAATAATGCAGATAAGGGGATATAGTTTAAAATAGACTTCCTTTTAATTGATGTGTCATAAAACCTATTTCTATAACTGATACATTCTTTATCAAAATTTAATACTAAGAGCAGTAGGACTTCATTTGAAATGTTCATACTCAATATGCAGGAGTAACATTTAAAAAATTTTAAGCATGTAAAACTGAATGATACATAATACGGTTAAGACAATCGTCAATAAAACTGATTTTTTTGTGACTATGATAACCAGTTGAAAATATGATAACCAAGATAAAACCCATTATTCTTCTGGTTCCAGTAATACTTATAATTTTAAAATGAGTACTAATAGGCTTTACAAATTTTGAAAAACATTATAAGCAGAATAAAAAGTAAAAGGTAAACTTACTAATATGTACCTCTATTAGAAACTACATGAAGAGATAACAAAATCCAATGAAAATCCTTAACAAAATTGGTTTTCAGTTTACGATCGTGTAAAATAGGTTCCATCCAAGTAAAAATCAATGCTCTGAATTGGTCTTTGCCAGTTTGCTATAACTATAAAAGTCAAGTATTTCTCTCAGTTGCAATACCTCTGCTTAGCCTAAGCTGAAGAAAACTTTATAAGGGGAAAAATAGAATCAGTTGAGAAAAAAAATTAATGCTATAAAATATAGTAAACAGTAAACATTAGTGGATATAGGTTTAGTAAATATTAGTACATATTGGCATATATAGAGATTTAGAAATAGATATGTGATTAACCAACAAATATTGACTGAGTTTAAATGAATGATTAAATAATAATTTCTTTTTTAAAAAAGCAATGAAGTCATGATTAGCCAAGAGAACACCCATAACTGGTCACCACATTGCTTTTTTAAATTTTCCTCAGTGTTTTCTTTCTCTTTTATGATTAATATCTCCAAAAGGCAGACACAACTGAAATTTAAGTCTATCCACGTTATTGCTTATTAGCACTTTTTGTGCTGGATGAGTAGGAGGTGATTCATAAGCTTATGATTAAAGGGAATTTCTACATTGTCTCCACTCTAAATCATTATCAGTTATGCCTCCCTTTTGTTAATATGAAAATGAATAATTATTAGACACTTTTAATAAGTGTATCTTTTTAGTAAATACACTTTTGAAAATTTTTAACAAATAGATAATCCATGTTTATCCTTGTTTCTAAGGAAAGATTATCCCTGATTTCATTTTTCTCTTTAGTAATTCCATCCAACTCTAACCATGTCTTAATACTTCCTAAACAGTAGAATATTAACGATACTATCTATACAACAGTCACTGTATAGATCAGCCAGTTTAAATCATTAGGATTGAATTAAAACAAAAGGGCTGCCATGACCTCGACAAAATTTTGCACCACAGTTTAACGTTGTATTCATGTAACACTGGAAATCCAAGATTAAGCAGCCTGAATGCCTGTCTCAATCCTACCTCTGAGTCACTGATGTTGTCTAGTCACCAGCTATATTTTCCAGATATATTTTTTCCAAAACAAATAACATAAATTAATATAATGGAAGTTGTACTAATTCTTAACATATGCTGCAAATCCCATCCTTCTTGCTTTCTCAATGGCATTAATCAACTAAAATTATTTTTTGTTTTTGTTTTGTTTTGGGGGACAGTCTCACTCTGTCGCTCAGGCTGGAGTACAGTGGTGTGATCTTGGCTCACTGCAACCTCCACCTCCTGAGTTCAAGCAATTTTTGAGCCTCAGCCTCCAGAGTAGCTGGGATTACAGAAGCACGTTACCATGCTCAGCTATTTTTTTCTTTTTAATTTTCAGTAAAGACAGGGTTTTGTCAAATTGCCCAGGCTGGTCTGGAGCTCCTGGCCTCAAGCAATCTGCCTGTCTTGGACTCCCAAAGTGCTGGGATTATAGGTATGAGCCACCACATCCGGCCAATCAACCAAAATTCAATCTAGGTCTTGAAGCTACAATTGTTTCCACATTGAGGGATCTTTCTTATTGCCTATAATGCAGTCATGCCCTCCCTAATTTAAGAATATCCCCTTTATTCATATCCTCGTTTCCTTATTTTCACCACAAATTCCTAAAATTTTAGAATCTACCTGATGAATATATTTCTTTGTTATCAATGAAGTTCATGTTAAAGCTCAACTTTATGTATGGAATTAATTTCTATAAAAATTCCTTGATAAAAATGGGACGTATTTAACGCTTGAGAACTCCAAGCCTTGAGATGGTTGTGAACTTTCTACACCCACATTAACAAGTAACTACATAACAAGGTCAAGCTAGAATATAGCTCCAGAATTCTCTGTATGACTTTCTACAATTTATTTGACGTTCTCAGATTGGTGGTTACTCTAAGTCTGTATTTTCTCTGAAACATAAATCTCAAAATATTTTAAATATAAGAAATTGAGAAAAAAATTAAAGACATCTTGTTTCAGTCTCTTCATTCACTGGCAAACTTTTGCATTTAGTAATTCATACCAGCTACCCACATTTCTCACAGTCCCTGTGTCTTAATGCTCCATAATCCAACTCTCAATAATCTATTCTAACAGCTGCTATGAAGGCTCCATTGATCTCCCACTTTCTAAAACTAAAAGCTTTTCTTCACTCATTCATCCTGGCCTCTGTGCAGCATTTGGCACATTTAGCTTTTTTGAAAATTTCTCTTCCTTGGGCTTCCATGGGAAGAGGCCACTACAATATATTACCTTTCCTCCTCCATCATCAGTCACCTCCACTCTTACTTCATTTGTCCCTTACCCTCCTTAAATATGAATGGCTACAAGTCTGTTTTATTCATGTCTTTGTCTACATCTCTTCTTCAGGGATCACCACAAATTTTGCAGCTTCACCTTTATCTTGTTCATACGACATATTGCTGCAAAGAAACATACACATATCCACATTTATACATGCATGTACATATATTCCCACATTTTCCTGTAGATATGCCATTTACGTTGGTTGCGTATGTGACGATATGTGTATGCTTATATAGATACAGAGATCAATGAGCAGATATAACACTGATGGCTCTTCTAAGCTCCATTTTCTAACAACCTACTACATATACTTACCTCGATGCTCTATCACTCCAAACACTATGTATTTAATATGAAATTCATCTCTGCCATCTTTTAGTTGCATTTAACTCATCCTTTTTTACATAAGAGAACCCATTATTTTATAACAGTATTCTTTTCTTCACCACATTCTAATCTGTTTTTATAAACCTGTGCCAGCTATATTTATATCTTCTAACACTGACTATCTAGAATTGTGTTAGTGAGCATTTTAACTTTTTCCCTTGCCTAGTTAAAATATGATATTTAGGGCACTCTGGAAATAATTTAATTATAAAAGAATAAAATAAATATTAAGTAGGTGTATTAGTCCATTTTCATGCTACTGATAAAGACATACCCAAGACAGGGGAGAAAAAGAGGTTTAATTGGATTTACAGGCCAGGCATGGCAGCCCACATCTGTAATCCCAGCACTTTGGGAGGCCGAGGAAGGCAAATCACTTGAGATCAGGAGTTCAAGGCCAGCCTGGCCAACAAGGTGAAATCCCATCTCTACTAAAGGTACAAAACTTAACCAGGCATGGTGGCACATGCTTGTAGTCCCACTACTTGAACCCACTTGAACCCAGACTGCACTCCAGCCTGGGTGACACAGTGAGACTCTATCTCAAAATAAATAAATAAACAAATAAAATAATTGGACTTACAGTTCCACATGGCTGGGGAGGCCTCAGAACTATGCTGGGAGGTGAAAGGCACTTCTTACAAGGGGGTGGCAAGAGAAAATGAGGAAGATGCAAAGGCAGAAACCCCTGATAAAACCCATCAGATCTCATGAGACTTATTCATCACCATGAGAACAATATGGGGGAAACTGCCCCCATGATTCAAATTATCTCCCACTGGCTTCCTGCCACAAGACGTGGGAATTATGGGAGTACATGTCAAGATGAGATTTGGGTGGGGCCACAGCAAAACCATATCACTCCTGCCCTGGCCGCTCCAGATTTCATGTCCTCACATTTCAAAACCAATCATGCCTTCCCAACAGTCCCCGAAAGTCTAACACATTTCAGCATTAACCCAAAAGTCCACAGTCCAAAGTCTCAAGTCCCTTCCCTCTATGAGCCTATGAAATCAAACACAAGCTAGTTACTTCCTAGGTAAAATGGGGGTACAGGTATTTGGTAAATATAGCCATTCAAAATGAGAGAAATCGGCCAAAACAAAGGGGCCCATGGAAGTCTAAATTCCAGTGGGGCAGTCACATTTTAAAGCTCCAAAATGATTTCCTTTGGCTCCAGGCCTCACATCCAGGTCACACTGATGCAGGAGGTTGTTTCCCATGGTCTTGGGCAGCTCCGCCCCTGTGGCTTTGAAAGGTACAGCCTTTCTCTCAGCTGCTTTCATGGGCTGGCATTGAGTATCTGTGGCTTTTCCAGGGAAACAGTGCAGGCTGTCAGTGGATCTAACATTCTGAGGTCTGGAGGACAGTGACCCTCTTCTCACAGCTCCACTAGGAAGTGCCTCAGTAGGGACTCTGTGTGGGGCCTCCAACCTCACACTTCCCTTCCACAATGCCCTAGCAGAGGTTCTCCATGAGCAGCCCACCCCTGCAGCAAACTTCTGCCTGGGCATCCAGGCATTTCCACACATCTTCTGAAATCTAGGTGGAGGTTCCCAAATCCCAATTCTTGACTACTGTGCACTGGCATGCTCAACATCATATGGAAGCCACCAAGGCTTAAGGCTTGCACCCTTTGAAGCCATGACCCGAGCTCTACATTGGCCCCTTTCAGCCATGGCTGGAGCAGCTGTGAAACAGGGCACCAAGTCCCTAGGCTGCACACAACACAGGGACCCTGGACCTAGGCCCTGAAACCATTTCCTCCTGGGCCTCCAGGCCTGTGATGGGAGGGGCTGCTGTGGAGACCTCTGACATGCCCTGGAAACATTTTCCCCATTGCCTTGGGAATTAACATTTGGCTCCTCATTACTTATGCAAATTTCTTCAGCTGGCTTGAATTTTTCCTCAGAAAATGTGTTTCACTTTTCTATCACATTGTCAGGTTGCAAATTTTCTGAACTTTTATGCTCTGATTCACCTATAAAACTGAATGCCTTCAACAGCACCCAAGTCACATCTTGAATGCTTTGCTGCCTAGAAATTTCTTCCACTAGATACTCTAAATCATCTCTCAAGTTCAAAGTTCCACAGATCTCTAGGCTGGGGTGAAATACCACCAGTCTGTTTGCTAAAACATAACAAGAGTTGCCTTTGTTCCAGTTCCCAACAAGTTTTCATCTCCATCTGAGACCACCTCAGCCTGGACTTTATTGTCCATATTCCTATCAGGCTTATGGTCAAAGCCATTCAACAAGTCTCTAGGAACTTCCAAACTTTCCCACATTTTCCTGCCTTCTTCTGAGCCCTCCAAACTATTCCAACCTCTGCCTGTTACCCAAAGTTGCTTTCACATTTTTGGGTATCTTTTCAGCAATGCCCCACTCTACTGGTACCAATTTATTGTGTTAGTCCATTTTCACACTGCTGATAAAGACATAACCAAGGCTGGGAAGAAAAAGAGGTTTAACTAGACTTACAGTTGCACATGGCTGGGGAGGACTCAGAATTATGCTGGGAGGTGAAAGGCACTTTTTACATGGTGGCAGCAAGAGAAAATGAGAAGATGCAAAATGGAAACTCCTGATAAAACCATCAGATCTCATGAGAATTATTCACTACCATGAGAACAGTATGGGGGAACCGCCCCCATGATTCAAATTATCTCCCACCAGGTCCCTCCCACAACATGTAGGAATTATGGGAGTACAATCCAAGATAAGATTTGAGTGGGGACACAGCCAAACCATATAAGTAGCCAAATGAATTTTGATGGTGTCAGTTTTCTTTGCTACTCAAACCCCAGGCTTCTGTAAGTTCTTCACCTCCTTCATAAGAGCTTAAGTAACAGACAATTTTTGTTTACTTATTTTTCCCCACTAGGTTCTGTCACATGATGTCTCAGGCAGTAGTAGTATTCTGTAACTTCCTCTGCATTACCAAGTTGTGGCCATCAGATCCAGCTCTTTAAAATCTATAAGATTTTCTGCAATATCTAAAATATACATGTGGCTATAAGTTTGGGTCATTGAATATTTTGAATTTATCTGTTCAAACATTATAGACTAAATAGAAAAAAGGGAAATAATAAGGTATTTTATATGCATAGCAAACTCTTCTCTAAGGTTTTGACTTATTTTTTTTTCTTCCTGTATTAGTCCGTTTTCACACTGCTATAAAGATTCTACCTGAGACTGGGTAATTTATAAATAAGAGAGGTTTAACTGACTCACAGTTCTGCATAGCTGAGGAGGCCTCAGGAAACTTATAATAATGGCAGACGGTAAAGGGGAAGTTGGCACCTTCTTCACAAGGTGGCAGGAGAGAGAAAAAGAGTGAAGGGGGAACTGCCAAACACTTAAAAATCCGTAAGCTCTAGTGAGAACTCACTCACTAGCACAAGAACAGCAGGGGGGAACCATCCACATGATCCAATCACCTTCCACTAAGTTCCTCCCTCAACACCTGAGGGTTACAATTCAACATGATATTTGAGTGGGGACACAGAGCCAAACCATATTATTTCCTCATCTGTTTTATTTACAAAGTGTCACTGCCTCCTGCCTGGAAGAAAACTTACATTAATTTCTGGGTTATAATCACATCATCTGTGACTAATATATTTATCTTTTTCATTTAAAAATGGCCCAACTACTGATATATTACAAATGGCTTTTTCCATTTTTGTATTCAAAATCATGTGAAAGTGACAACAAAAACACACTACTCAACTGAAAGCTACCATTGCTTGCATTAGAGAAGATTAAATTCTTAGGTCAGTTGACTTAAACTACTCATACTCTGTAGGTTTAACAGTATAAAAGCAAAATAATGGTAATATGATAACTAGAGAAATGTGGTAAATATGATAAATTACTCTAACATTTTATTTAGACTGCCACATGATTAAGACTGTTGCAATGATTACTGTAATTATCACATTTTAAAAAGTAGCAAAATGAAGATATCTGCTTTAAAGATGATCTGAAGTTACAACTTGATAATAGAAATAAAATCAGTATTGGATGAAAAAATTCAATTAGTATGAACTGATTTGCTTGAGCAGCTTCAGGGAACTTAACCTCTAGTCTCCTGTTTTAGTTTTTCTAATTGTGTCTCCCCTATATTATTATTATCACTACAGGAGATACCCAACATTCATTATTAATATTATTGGAGGTCCCTCCCCTCTCTGAATCTCTTTTTATCACATGTTGTATTGCTCTTCTTTCTTCACATATATGTGAGATTGAAGACTGCCTGACTATATAATAATGATGTCAGTGTCAGAGACAACACAAAGATTCCAGAAGAAAATTTAAAATACGTAATTCCTTTCTTTATAAATGTTGAACATTTAAAATGTTAAAAAAATTGAGCCACCGTCATTTATAAACATGAATCATGTTTGCTTGGGCTCATCACTAAGCCTCAACTCCATGGACTTTAGGAATTTTAAAGTAGAATATAAGGAATTATACATCAAGAATTATCTGTATATTAGCAAAAAATGTTGATTGAATTTGGTAAATTATATGTAAACTTTTATCTAGTTCAGCTACCTCAAGGTAGCTGAAGCTTTTTTATCACAAGGGACATTAAATGAAATGTTTTATCAAAGACACAGTCCTTGTCAAATTGAAAGTCCATTAATTTAAATGAATGTAGAGCTTATTTTATATGTAAACAAAAATTTTACATCCTCTAGCAACTCTACATATGATTTTGTAGTACATGCAGCATTATTACAATAAGGGTGAGCAATAAATATAAAAAAGTAATTATAATTGAATGCAGATTGCATGAAGGGTAAAAGGCAAATAATGTTTAGTATACAAACAGATATTAAAAGGAGATGTTTACTTACTCTTATCTAGGCAATACTGCTAGAAATTAAAACTTTAATGAATGTAATTACTTGTGCACAAGTAAAAGAATATTAAATCTAATTATAAGTTTTCTTTAAAGGTTTTAAACTATCTCTTTTTTATTCTACTATACAGCTAAGAAAAATATCAATTCATACATTATTGTTATTAATCTGTTTTTATGTAGTTAAAAACTTGTTATTTTTTTCTTTTATTATTATTATTATTATACTTTAAGTTTTACGGTACATGTGCACAATGTGCAGGTTTGTTACATATGTATCCATGTGCCATGTTGGTGTGCTGCACCCATTAACTCGTCATTTAGCATTAGGTATATCTCCTAAGGCTGTCCCTCTCCCCTCTCCCCCTACCCCACAACAATATTACAGAATAATTAAAGGAGCAAGTTATAAATGTTCAAATGTGCCAAATATCAGATATGCTGAAGAAATGTAATTATAAGTCTTTGCCTACTTACTATTCCACTATAAATGGTAAAAGAAGTTGCTTATAAAATGTAAGATTCTGTTATCATCTACTACAAAGCCATACATACCCATATTTAAAATAAAGCCTATCTATGAAATCACATGTCAGCAGCTATTCAACATTGAAAGTAGATCTTTCAAGTTAATTGTAGTTGTTGTCATTCTTGACCCATTTTAGAAATAATGCATAGGCCTCAAAACATAAGAATTGCCTTCAAATAAAAACATAAACCTGACATGTGAAAATAAATGTTTGAATGATATAAGAGAGTAGCTTCACAAAACAGAAATATTCACTAGTATTCAAAGGCACTTAACTGTAGAATATATCACAATTTCTTACAGAGTTGAAACTACTTATAAAATGGTGACTCTTCCACAGGATATATAAATATGGCTTTATAATTTGTACCTATTCCATGGTTAACTCCTTGTTCTGTTAATGTCTAAAGGAAGCAGCATTATTGCCTTAAGACTTTCTGAAATTCATCGACAATCTTTTCTCATATAGGTTATTTTTTTAACTTCGTGTTCTAGCCCATTGATATTCAATCTTTAGAAATGTTTAATAATATGAGTTCCTGAGTTTTATCTGTACAAAGCCAGAATACCTGGAAAACAATGATATGGCAAAGCTGTCCATTTCCCTCTCCCTTTTAGGGATCTGAATAACCTGAAACTCAGCATACCATGCAGCAAACTGAATACCATGTAAGAATGCAATTGAAAACTAAGAATGCAATTGGAAATTCAGTTGTTTAGGTGTTTCATCAATATCATGCCTTGCTGATAATTAGTTTAATCACAAATACATTATTTTGTAATGCTGAAAATAATTTTACAAATAACATTTTCCTCAAAATAAATATTTTATTGATTCTCATTAATCTTACATTAGCTACATTTGCTTGCAAAATATGACTGGATAGCATCTTTTTAAAGTTATAAGATATGAGGCAGTGCTTTGTGATATTAAATCTGTATTCTCTATTTATAATAGTAGCAAATACTTGCTTATCACTTATTAGTTTGGCATTCTTCTAAAAGCCCTAGAAGTATTAACTACTTTAACACATATACACCTTATAGTTACTATTTCACAAAGGAGGAAATAGGCACATAAAAATAAGTATTTTGCTCAACCTCACATAACTACTAGGATAGAATAGATCCAAACTGAAGTAGTCAGTCTGACTCCAGAATACATATTTTAGGCTATTATGAGTCACATGTGATATTGTTTTCTTAGTGTTTGAGAGGCATTTAATTTGGATTAAGAGGGTTAGTGTTTATGAAAATATCAGACACCTAGCAGGCATTAAGTCCATTTTCTTCATTTCTGTCCCGTGACTTCACATTCACCTTCATGATAGGATCCAAGTGTCCCTATTGTCTGCAGTACACCCCTCCATCATGAGCCACGTACAACAGCTTTTTCATCAGTGGCTTCAATCCAAGACTTAGCTTCAAATAAGTACAACAGTAAAGAGCATTGAATTCTTGCTGATAACTTGGCTTCAAGTCAATTTTTTTACATGAAGAATTACAGGCAAAGATTTATCACAAATCGTCTTCATCGCTAATTAATCAAACCTAGATATGATTTCTTCCTGTGCTTTATGAATAGCAGATTTAAATTTAATTTTTATTAAAGGAAAATCAGATCTCTTTCCATGTTTTAGAAATTAAAAATACTAAGGGCATACCTGATAAGAAGAAAATTTGACGGCAACCCTAGTATTAGAATTAGATGTCTCATCTTCAAAAGAACAAGATTTCTGGCTCTGTGTGCTGTTTGAAAATTTACAAGGGAGAGATGGAGAATGAAAGACAAAATAAGCCAGAGGAGATACTGATGAATTAGACACCAAGCTTAGTCATTCTTCAGGATGTGGAGTGTACCAGAAATAGGTACTTTGCAGCATAATATATGGTATTTCATGGGGTATTTTCCCCAGTAATTGATAATCAAATCTCCAATAATGTTCACAATTTTTCACCTTTAATAACTGCTGATAGTTTATTTCTATGAAGACAATCTTCTTTATTAAATAAAGTTTGAGATGGCTATAAAGATTGACAATGTGTCTTCTTAAATATTTAAACACCAATGATTTACCAGCCTACTTATCCTCATTGTTTGCAATAGCCACTAGTTTTAGAAGGGGAATATATTACCATTTCCATATTTCTTTTCACTTGACTCTGACCTTCCATGCTTGGAAGTCCCCTCCAATAGCAAACTGGATCCCTCAGTTACTTAGTCCCTAGATAACCACAAGTTTTTATTTTTAAATCTTACTTTCAGCAATTCCACAGCACTAAAGTTAATGGCTTGCTAAACCCTTGAATACCATTAAAAGCAGGAGTCTGCACATTTGTCTTTTAACTTTGTGTCTGTTCTACTTTCCATTCTTCTTTAAACAGTTGTTCTTCTATAAAGGCTCAGCAGGGAGCTGCTCCCCACAGGCTCAGTGAAGTGTTCACATCCGCTGGTCTCTCTAGCAGCAGATTTAATACACTTATTTGGAAAAAATTAGTCCCTTGAAATGTGGTGAGTTCTCAATTTATTGAATGGTAAAGCAAAAAACAAACCAACCAAAAGACTAAACAGACCCTCATATTTCCAATCTTCCAAATGTAACATCCCAGATAGATGTTGATAAATTTTTTAAAAATCAAAACTTTGCAACTCCGTAAACAAAGAGGAAACTCCAAGAAATCTCCTTCATGTAAAAGATAAATAAAAATAATAATGTCTCTGTATTCTTTATACCTTTCTTTTGAAACTTAAATGATAAGAAAACAACAAATATTCTGCATTAAAATGTTTAAAATAATAAGCTTACCTAAATTTCTGTTGACACTGTGTAACTAAATGTAATTCAAATTTAAGAAATATAAGTACATTCTGCACAAAGTACATATCAAACATGTTAATATAAGTCAAAGTTATTTTCATAAAACATCAGTACTACCAATACCAACAAATAATGGATTTAGTGTTGCATGGAAATTTTCCAAACGTCCACCTTGATTTATTTGAAGGAGTGTGTGTAAACCATAGCATGTCCAAATACACACACATTTATCCTCATAGAGTAAAAAAAAAAAATTAGAACACACACAAATCAAAATCTAATGTAAAAAAAATGAGTATACTAACACAGAATTTCCATTTCAATTAAAATTAGCAAACTAAACAAAGCAGTACACTATAGTTTAGATCATTATTATAAGAATCTGGTTAGTGTCAATGAAGCTGATGACATGTTTTCCATTGGTCCAAATATTGAGATGAGTTTTTAAAACAAATATCATGTTGTTTTCCCAGATATCTTATCTTCTTTTCAGTGCTGGATATGTAATTAATGAAACCACTCAAGCTAAGAATAAATTGTCAGAAACTCATCTGTCTTTTTTGTTTATATATGTGTCATTTTATTAGATATTTGAGATGATTAATACACAGAAGTTTTCATTTCCGCTAGGGGTTTACAATCTTCTCTAAATGTAAGGCAGACATGAGATTTTCTCTACATGCAAGGGAAGAAGACAATGTTTCTTTTCCTTTCTTTTTTTAACTTTTATTTTAAATTCAGGGGGCACATGTACAGGCTTAGTGCCTGGCTCTATTGTGTGATGCTGAGGTTTGGGGTATCAATGATTCTGTCACCGTACTGAGTATAGGACGCATGAATTGGTTTTTCAGTTCTTGCCTCTAATCCCACCACTAGTTGTCCCCGGTTTCTAATGTTGCCACCTTCATGTCCATGAGTACCCAATGTTTAGCTCCCACTTATAAGTTAAAACATGTGATATTTCGTTTTCTGTTTCTGCATTAATTCACTTAGTATAATGGCCTCCAGCTGCATGCATGTTGCTGCAAAGGACATGATTTGTCCTTTTTTACGCCTGCATACTATTCCATGGTGTATATGTATCATACTTTCTTTATCCAGTCCACTGCTGATGGGTACCTAGGTACCTTGATTTCATGTCTTTGCTATTGTGACTAGTGCTGTAATAAACACACAAATGCATATGTCTTTTAGGTAGAATGATTTGTTTTCTTTTGGGTACATATCCAGTCATGGAATTGCTGAGACAAATGGTAGTTCAACTCTTAGTTCTTTGAGAAATCTTGAAACTGCTTTCCACAGTGACTTAACTAATTTGCATTCCCATCAAGAGTATATAGGCATTCTCTTCTCCACAGCCTCACCAGCATCTGATTTTTTTTTTTTTTTTTTTTTTTTTTTCTGAGACGGAGTCTCACTCTGTCGCCCAGGCTGGAGTGCAGTGGCGCGGTCTCGGCTCACTGCAACCTCCGCCTCCCGGGTTCATGCCCTTCTCCTGCCTCAGCCTCCCGAGTAGCTGAGACTACAGGCGCCCCCACCACGCCCGGCTAATTTTTTGTATTTTTAGTAGAGACGGGGTTTCACTGTGTTAGCCTAGATGGTCTCGATCTCCTGACCTCGTGATCTGCCCGCCTTGGCCTCCCAAAGTGCTGGGATTACAAGCGTGAGCCACTGCACACAGCCCAGCATCTTTTTTTTTTTTTTTTTTTTTTTTTAACCTTTTAATAATAGCCATCTGACAGGTGTGAGATGCTACTTCATTGTTGCTTTGATTTGCATTTCTCTGATGATTAATGACATTTCATCAGTCTTGATATAAAATCACTTAACATAGAAAAAGGCCAAATCAAATCTGTTCTATTTGCTCTATAAATGGGGACATCACTTTAAAAATGGCAGAAGAGAAGTGAATGTGGATCAGAAAGAAGAGGGGATAGGTAATAAATCTCAAATGTCATTCATCAAAGTTTTCGATTCTAGGGTCATTGCTTTATTAAATTTGCCTACCTATTCCATACTTCTAAATAGAACACATGCATGAGATAATACCAAACCCCAAGATTCCATCTCAACTCTAAATGAAAATGTCATTTTAGAGTTTGAATCCTTGATACAATATTATTAATTCCGATTTTGACTTTTTACTGCAAATTTATTTTGACAATATGTTATCATAGCAGTATGTTTCACTGCCTAAAAATTAAAATATGCTCTTTATTGATGGTATATGCAATTTATTTAAATCACATAAAGTAGAAATACATATTGAAGCTCACTTCCAGTGGTTACATGAAATAGGATGGTTTTAAGTCCGTTATCATCATGCTATGCATTAGAGAGGAATATATGGATGACACAGTTTTAAGTGGTGATGTCTCCAACTGTCAATCAACCTGACCTAGCAAGGTGCCTCTATTTGTCATAACTAGAGATCCCTAATGGTAAAGGTGAAACTGCAGACTGAAATGGCATTTCAATTCTCTGTTCATATTCACTCAAAGGCAGACATTTCCAAATAGCCAGTTGGTATGGTATAAATAAATTCCTCATAAAATGTGTCATATTTGTTTAGCTATAGTGCCACACTTTATTTTACACAAAATGTATGACCCTCCCCCAACGTATCTATGTGAATAGATAAAGGTTAATGAATAAATCTTTTCAAAAGTATATTTAAATAGTGCAATTAGCTGCAGGAAAGGATTCTGCTTTAAAATAAACCAAATACTTGATTACTAGGGACAACTGATTCCCTTTTAAGGGTTCATAAAAGGCTATGAAAAGGAGAAAGGGAAGGCTAAGCAGAGGATGACTTGGGTTCTTATTTCACTATGGTTTATACTGCATTTTAAATAAGCTTCATTTAGGAGAGAAAAAGAAACGGTTTCTCTTGCTTGAATGAGAGTCTGAAATCCTCTGCATTATATCACAACTGCTTTTATTCCCTTTGCAAAGACTTGAGAGCAGAAAGAATAAAGCAGACTAGCTAACTAGAACAAGAATTGAACCTAGAAAGAACAGGGGACAAATAAAAACTTCAAGGGTACACAACAACTCAGAATTTCCTGAATAAAAGGGAAATTTAGTCATAATGTCCTTGTTGTGTAACCTCACTCTTACTTCTGCTATAATTCATCTTTTCTCATCAGAATATGAGTTATAAACATGTAAGACTACGCTTGCCTATTGAGAGGTTGCTCACTTCTCCTTGCCAATAAGAGGAAAATGGTACTCTGTATCTTAGACGTATCTGTTAAAATTGGATCAAGAGTAGCCTATTTATGACATTTCATCAAAATTGTAACGTTAATATTTTCTAGCTATCACTGTAATAAGAGCCCCCAACATACTTAATTCTCCAACATTGAAATGAGATTTTCTTTTAAGTTGGCAGCCTTTTCCATTCCAAAATAAAATAACTGCATATCGAATTGCTATCATGAGCTGTGTCGGAAGAAAGTACCATGGCACTCTATCTGCTACTGAATCACAGTGTTTGTACTCTAAGAGCATCAATATCATTTTAATTACCCCTCTGAAAAATATTCGAAAGTATTCATACACTTAAAAACATTAATTATATAGGCCGGGTGCAGTGGCTCACACCTGTAATTCCAGTACTTTGGGAGGCCGAGGAGGGATCACGAGGTCAGGCGTTCCAGACCAGCCTGGCCAACATGGTGAAATACTGTCTCTACTAAAAATACAAAAATTAGCTGAGTTTGGTGGCAGGTGCCTGTAATCCTAGCTACTCAGGAGGCTGAGGCAGGAGAATTGCTTGAAAGAGGGAGGCGGAGGTTGCAGTGAGCCGAGATCATGCCACTGCACCCCAGCCTGGGTGACAGAGCAAGACTCCGTCTCAAAAACAACAACAACAAAAAATTAGTTTATATATTCTAAAAGTCCTATTAGCTTGTGGTAAATATGACTCAAACCACCAAGTTATATTTTCTCCTGAAAAATTGCTTTAGAAATTGAAAAATGATATCTCATGCCTCCATTATTTGCTCTGGATTTTTGTAGCAAATACTTTGTAAGAACAAAAAGTATTTTTATTCTGAATAATTTTTAACATTATAATATGGCACCTTAGAATTGAACAAGCAAGTTTAAAGAGGGCAAACCAGAGACAACCAATTGAATCCATTCCAGATCACAGAGAATTTTCAGGATTATAGACATTAGTGTTTCCAGGCTGGTAATATTCCACCTTGGGTAATGACATTCAGTCTACCTAAACCCCTATGTGGTTTCATGTAACTATGGTAGATTTCCTTTGCTGTCCCAAACTGCTGTGTTGTGATTTTATATACCAGAAAGAGCTGCTTTGTTCACTGATGGGAAAAGTAAAAAACTCAGTAAACAGGCCGGGCGTGGTGGCTCACGCCTGTAATCCCAGCACTTTGGGAGGCCGAGGAGGGTGGATCACGAGGTCAGGAGATCAAGACCATCCTGGCTAACACGGTGAAATCCCGTCTCTACTAAAAATACAAAAAATTAGCCAGGTGTGGTGGCGGGTGCCTGTAGTCCCAGCTACTCGGGAGGCTGAGGCAGGAGAATGGCATGAACCTGGGAGGTGGAGGTTGCAGTCCACCGTGATCTCAGGATCACGCCACTGCATTCCAGCCTGGGCGACAGAGTGAGACTCCATCTCAAAAAAAAAAAAAAAAAAAAAAAAAAAAACCACACCCAGTAAACAACCTATGTAAGTGTATCAAATATTATGGAATTCCTTCAAAGAAAAGAAAGAACTCAGCATACATTAATATTTGAAATAGTTAAGTTATAACCCAAAGGAAATTTTACAATTAATAGTTTCAGATGTCAAATCACAATATTATATGAAACAATATTTTTTATCGCCATTCACACTGTATCTTCTTTTAACTAAGGCATATATTTTCAAGATTAAGGAGAAAATAAACTTCTGAAAAGTATATTCAAGAAAATATACAAATAAGTATAATTAGAAATAAGTAAAATTACAAGTAGAAAAGAGGCAATATATAAAATTAAGGACAATTCTGCAAAATTCTTGTATTTATAAATTAATAAACTGAATTTATTTTAAAAATCTAAATTTAAAGTAATCAAATACAATAGCTTAAAAGGTAAAAAGTGCAGAAAACTAAATTTAGAAAAATAATAAAGTTGTAAAAAAATTATCTCTCCTCATTGGGTACAACCCTTTAATCTAACACAGACACACACACACAAACACACACACAGACACCATCCATCAATGACTGGAAATGGACAGATTTAGTAGTCTATTTGATCAGACTTGAAAATGTCTGTGAGATTGTGAAAATATATTCCTTAAAACAGTTACAGAAATCACATTTTTAGGAGAAAGAAACTGTATTTTCAAAACAATTAAGGCATTGTTGCCTTCGATTACTTGTAATAATGAGTCTTTGTGAATAAATGATTCTGTCTGAGTAGAAACACTACTCCAGTAGTACATTCTCCACCTCAGCATGATACGTCCTAGAGACTAAATCGTCAGTTGATTCCTTTTTAAAACAAAAATTGATTAGGAATCCTTGAAAAACTAGAGTATACACTTAGCCAAAATTAATTGGACTTATAAAAATATCTCTCCAAGTTCAAATAGCATTGTAAATTGGTAAGTATTCAAAACTAATAATAAAGGGTACATGAATATCAAAATAACAGTGTCAAATAACTAGAAAAGGGGCTTCCATATCATTATTGTTATCTATATTTTTATAATACATCATAGTTAATTAAAATTTTAATTCTAAAAGAAAGCATATCATGGCATGATAGATAACAAGTGCATGTTTTGTATAGGTATGTTTGCCAACTTTTATACTTACTTAGAAGTTTTACTACTTTATTTGTAAAATGATTGGAATAAAATTAAATGTCAGCTATGAGCTCCATTCCATTGTCTTTACTCAAGCATACATCCACATGCCTCTATTATTAGGTTCAATATGTTAAATGAGTATTAAAAGAATAGCTTTAAGACAAACAAAAATGTGGAAATTCAGAGCAGAAGCAAATGCAACCTGGAGACAGAAAAGCACACACCATAAATATAGAAAATCCTTTCACTGCTATGCTTCAATGAAGCCTAAAATGCTAAGAAATGAAAACTGAATTATTTAAATATAAAGTTTCATTGATATTCTGAACTGCTAAAGTTCGTTAATTAGATATTAATTTTATTTTAAGAAAGTATGCCGATTAAAAAAAGTTGTTAAAACTTTTACAGGTATTCTACCCTGCTGTTTTCTACAGAATTAATAACAGACTATGCTGGAAAAGCTTTTAAATTAATGCACACTTCTCTGTGGTAGAATTTTCATTATTAGCTAGTTTGGACAGGTTCTCTCCTTTAGCCCTTACAAAAAATGAAGAGTTTGGCTTTGGTGTCAAATGCCCTGTCCAGTTATAAAACTTCCATGATTCTGTGAGCTTTAACAAATTAAATATTTGGCATCTCACACATGTATCTATGGACCGATTTTGTAACGCTGTTGAAAATTGCCAAAGTTTCTAATAAATGAGAAGCCAATTCTAACAAGAGGAATCAACTGTTATTTTGAATCAAAAATTAAACAAGTATTTTATTTACCTAAAGTTAGCAGAATAAGAAAAACTGAAAGATAAATATGATTTTAAACAGCTACTGTTTGTAATTCAGAGCATCCTATAAATGTAACTTATGCTACAAATAGCCACTGTCATTTCACTAATTCAATCTGAGTTTTCTTTTAGTGCTACTGAATAAATACTGTACTTTACATTACACCCCTTTACTGCTATAATTAATGATGCTATATTAGTGATGGTTAAATTATTTCAGAAGGTGAAATCAAAGAAGCACGTATGGTCATTTTAGCCTTACCTGTGAAAAAGCAACTTCTAGTGGTAAACAGAAAAGACAAATGCAGACCTATAACAGAGATTCAGTGAATGTACCAAAACACATATGCAACAGGATGTTTCCAGATCATATCAGGACAATCTATCCAAGAAATGGTTCAACATAACAAGTAAATTCATGAAAAATATGTCCTTGATCTCAGTAAGACTTGAAGGAAAATGTGTGAACATACCATCATTAAATCTAGTCCCTTCATTAGAAAAGAAAATTCAAGGTCCATGACTTAATATGAAGTAGTGGCATTTTTGTAATAACAAATTTCACTGAACTTTTATTGACATGTAAAAATTGCACAAATTTATGGGGTGACTGTGATATTTTAAAACATACATACAATGCATAATAATCTAATTAGGGTAACTGTTATAACAATTATCTCAAACATTCATCATTTCTTTGGGTTGAGAACATCCCAAATCTTCTTTTCTCACTATTGTGAAATATACAATAAATTATTGTTAACTACAGTTGCCATATTGTGCTATTGAACATTAGAACTTGTTCTTTTTAATCTAACTGCTTAAACAAAACTCTCAGTTCTATTTTCATGCCCCTATGCTTCCCAGCCTCTGGTAGCTATCATTCTACTCTCTACCTCTTTACCTCCACGAGATCAACGGTTTTAGATTTTATATGAATGAGAACATGCAATATTTGTCTTTTTGTGCCTGGCTTCTTTCACTTAACATAATGTCATCCAGTTCCATTCATGTTGCCTCAAATGACCATATTTTATTCTTTTTGTGCCTGAATTATGCACGTTTTATGTACATATAATATATATCTCATTTTCTTTATCCATTTATCCACTGATGGACACTTAAGTTGATTATATTTCTTTGGTATTGTGAAAAATGCTGCAATAAACATAGGAGTCTTCACATATCTTGCATATATTGCTTTTTCTTTCTTTTGGCTATATACTCAGTGGTGGGACTGCTGGGTAATATGGAAAATTTATTTTTAGTGTTTTGAGGAATCTCATGCTATTTTCCATAGTGGCTGTACTAATTTACATTCCCACCAACAGTGTACCAGCATTGCCCTTTCTCCTCATCCTTACTAGCATCTGTAATTTCTGACTTTTTGGTAATAGCTATTTTAACTGGATTGAGATGATATTTCAATGTAGTTTTGATTTGCATTTACCTTATGATTAGTGATATTGAGCATTTTTTGTATACCTCTTATTAGCCCTGTGATTGTCTTCTTTTGAAAAATAACTTAAAGAACTTGTACCCCCGAACTTAAACATTTTTTAAAAACTGGTTAAGTTTAAAAAAAAGATAATTGTTCTATTTTTTAAACTAATTATCTGTCAGATATTTTATAGATCTTCAATCTTTCTTGGTCCATTGCTGAAGCTTTGTTGGTGTCTTTTGGTGGTGTCGTATTTCCCTGAGTTTTTACAATTCTTGCGTCTTTACAATAATGCTTGTGTATTTGAGAAGAAAGCTGTAAAAATTTGCATACAAATTACTAGATTGGTGAACAAAATAAGAATGAAAGAGCAATCAATATAAAATAAAAAGGGTAAAATGGTATAGCTAAAGGCCAAATGTTAAGTTGCTTGGAACTCTAAAAATATTAAATCAACTAAAATATCAAAGGGAAGGAGAAACGGAGAAATGCAGGAAAATGGTACAAATAGAGAAAATAGTAAATTATGGATGACAATCCAAACTTATCAATAATTAAATTGCTAATGATATAAACACCCTAATTGAAAGACAAGGATTGTCAAAATAATGTAAGAGACACAATTATATACTGATTACTAGAGATACTTATTAAATATAAGAAAACAAACAGGATACAATTGAATGATGAGGTAAAAAAGATATACCATGTAAACAGTAAGCATAAGAAGACTGGAATGTGGATTTTCACTCTGGCAAAGATGGAGCAATTGGCATATGTTTTACCTTCCCACCGTACACAACAATAAAACTAAACAAAATATATTTAAAAAAAAAAAACAGACTTCAAACTTTGAACAGAGAGCATAGTACAGTGATTCATGGAAGAAATTAAGTAATGAAGTGACTATGATTTTCCCTAATGAATGCCTGAAGAGAGTTTCCAGGTACAGCATAAAAAGGGGAACCTCAGGTGAAACCCAGAAGTGTTCCTTGGTTATGAAGAAAGAGTTCAAGTTTTCTAGAGTGCTGAAGCAAAACATTCACTATATGTCTTTCAGGACTCAGAAGAGTTGCTGTTTTCACCAACCATAGTTGGCAAAATCTATGTATAGTAGATAGCTATACATATATGCTCTTATGATACATATATATATACTTTCTATAAAGTCTCAAATAAAAATCCTATGAGTGAAAAAAGTTATCTACAAATTAGCTGCAACTAACATATTACTTTATTTTGAAAGCATATATGTTTTGCTCCTAATGTCTGAAATGGAAAAGACCTGGGAGCTCTGTGTTTGTCTGTTGGGATACTTCTAGTCTTATATTGACTAGCTGGTGACTCATAATATGCTGTTTCAAGTTTGAAACTCCTTGGAGGCATTCAGGACTATTTGGCTACATTTTTGAAGAAATGTATGAACTGATGACTTTTACCTGGTATATCTTATCACATAACCTGGCTTGACTATTAGATTGAATTAAAGAGTATGGGGTTATTAAAGAAATTGCTGGAAGTTTTTGCCTGGGTTTTCTAAAACCCAGCTTTCTCTCACATAGTCGATTATTCATAATCCAAATATAAAGCACATCCTGTTCAACAAAGAAAGGACCCTGAGGAGCTCTGCCTAGATGTGTCAATAATCACATTAAATGGAAATGGTCTAAACATCCCAATTAAATGGTGGAGATTGTCAGACTGGATAAAAATTCAAGAGCTATCTCTATGATGCTATCTAATTGAAGCCCATATTAAATGTGCAAACATAAAGATGTTAAAAGTAAAAGGACAGAAAAAGATATACCATGCTAAAACTGGAGTTGCTATATTAATATCAGATATTGTATATTGCAAAACCAAGATAATTAATGGAAATTAGAAAGGGGCATTTTATAATTATAAAGAGGTCAACTCATCAAGAGGACATAAAATCTCAAGTATTTTTTGCACTAATAATAGAGTTTAAAATATATGAAGCAAAAAGTGGTAGAACAGCAAGGAGAAATAGACTAATCCATAACTACAGTTAGAGGTTCAATACTAAACAGAACAAACAGACACAATATTTTCAAATTGGGGAATATTTGTACCACATTATCAACCAACTGAATCTAATTGACATTTATAGAACGCCACACCAACAACAGCAGAATATTCATTCTTTTCAAGTATCAGAGAACTTTTGCCAAGGTATTCCATTTGGGAACTAAAATGAATCTCAAAAATTTTATACAGATTAAAGTCATGAAAAGTATGTTCTCTCACCACAATGGATTTAAATTAGAAGTAACTATTAACATGCTATCTGAAAGATATCTAGATATTTGGAAACTAAATAACATACCTTTAAATAATTTTTATGGCAAAGAAAAACACAAAGGAAATTATAAAGTATTTTAAGCTGAATAAAAATGAAAACACAGCATAGATATATTTGTTAGTTGCCTATAAAGTAGTATTTAGAGAGAATTTTACAGAATAAAATGTCTATATTAGGAAAGAACACACATCTCAAAATCAAAAATAGTAGCTTTCACCCTAAGACACTAGAAAAAAGCAATTTATTCCCAAAGTAAACAATAATAATAATAATAATGTTAAAGCAGAAATCAATGACATAGACAAAAAAAGTGAAAAATAAATTTTGAAAATATGGTTCTTTGAGAAAATCAGAATAATTGATCATTATCCAGACTAGAGGGAAAAATGAACTATTAATATCAAGAATAAAAGAGTTGAGACCAATACAGATTGAAATTCCACAGATATAATAAAGGATATAAGGAAACATTAAGAATGTTTTGTCAGTAAATTCAACTTAGATGGAATAAACAAATACCCTGAAAAACACAAACTACCAAAGATCATTCGAAAAGAAATAGATCACATGTGTATTGCTATCTATACTATAGAAATTAAATCTAGTTAAAAGCTTCCCACAAATATAACTTAAAACCCATAAGGATATACTGGTGAATTCAATCAAACTTTTAAAGAATAATAGCAATTCTATAAAGATTCTTGCAGAAAATTAAAGAGGAGCAAATAATCTTCAACTTACTCTGTGAGAATGTCATAACCCTGACAACAAACACAGACAAAGGCATTAGAAGAAAAGAAAACAAGAGTTTAGAACTGTGCTTTAATGCTTGATAGAATGTAGCACATATAATCCAAAATATACTAAAAGGATAATATGATGACTAAGTAATATTTATTTCAAGACTGCAAGTTTAGTCTAACATTAAAAGATCAATTGATATTATATATCATATTAAGAAAAAAGCCTTTGATGAGTTCAAACATCCATTCCTAATAAAACCTCTCAGCAAACCAGAAATAGACTGTAATGCCCTGAGTTTAGATAAAGAACTTTTGCAACAAACCAACAGCTTATACTACACACAATGGTAAAAGACTGCATGTTTTGCCGCTAAGATCAGGACTGCTCTTACCATTTCTGTTCATCACTATACTGGAGGTAACAGCCAGTGCCAAATAAAAAAACAAAAACAAAAATAAAACAAATAAAAGATATTTGCATAGGAAAGCTGTAAAAGGCTCTTTATTTGCAGATGACATAATCATATCTACCAAAGTAAAATGAAATTTAAAATATTAATAAAATTAATGTGTTTGTTTAGCAAAGCTTGAGGATACAAGACTAACACATAATAATTAATTTTATTTCTATATACTAGCAACTAACTATTGAAACTGATAAAGAATCAATTACATGCCATCAAAAAATAAGATTCATTAAAATAAATATGAAAAAAAGATTTGTGAAATTAATACATTGACCACTATAAAATATTGCTAAGAATACCTGAAGGCCTAACTAAAAAGAGACATATACCTTATTCATGGGTTGGAAAATTCAATATTAGTAAAATGTCAAATTTTCCTTTATTAATCTTTGACTCAATGCAGTATTAACCCAAAACTCAGCAAATTAAAAAAAAAAAACTGACAAACTGATTCTAAAATTTATGAGGAATTCCAAAGAACCTAGAATAGACAAAGAGCCAAGAAAAAACAAAACTCAAGAAAAATAACAAAAACAATATTTAGTGTTTGCATTCTGATAGACAAATTGATCAAGAGACACAAACAGATAACTGATTACTTTTACGTAGTTTCAAAGATAATTCACAGAATAAAGTACAATTTTTTCAACAGATGGTTGGTGCTAGAACAACTGGATATCAATATGCAAAAGAAAAAAAGCTAGAAATTCTGATCCATACTTTGTACCAAATACAAAAATTAGTTGAAGATGAATTTTATGTCTAAATATAACACGAACACTCTAACATTTCTAGAAGATAATATAGTGGAAATATTCATTCTTGGAACAGGCAAGTTTACTTAGATATGACATCAAAATACAATCCTTAAAGGAACAAATTTATAAATTAGAGTTCATAAAAATGGAAACATTCTGCTCTTCAAAAGGCACAATAAACTAAAAAAACAAGCAGAAGCTTGTTAAGAGAACTCTAAATACTCAAGAATTTAAAAAAACCCATGTGGGGAAAAAGGACAAAAGATTTAAACAGACACATCACAGAAGATATACAAGAAGCAAATAAGCACAAAGATCCTCATTAGACATTAGAAAAATGCAAATTCAAACCACAATGAGCTCCCACGATATACATAGTAGAATCAATCCAGTAGTCAATTAAAAACATTACCATTCAAGTCATTAAGGTAATTAAGGAACTGATATTCTCATAGACTGCTGGAAACATTAATTACTTTACCTTGGAAAACAGATTGGTAGTCTCTTTAAGGTTAAGCCATACACCTGCCATATGATCTGGCCATTTCAGTCTTAGGTAATTACCCAAGAGAATGGAAAGCATATGTTCATACAAACAACTATTGGACACAAATGTTCATAGCAGTTTTAATTATAGTATCTCCTAACTGCTAACAATTCAATGTCCACCAGCTAGTATACGAATAATCAAGTTTCAGCATATCTATACGATGGGATACTATTTAGCAATAAAAAGACATTTTTGTTTACATATGAAATGAAATAGATGAATCTTAAAATAAATATGCTGAATGAAAGAAGCCAGGCACAAACCAAAAAGGTCAGTGTATAACAGCAATTATTTAAAAGTTTAGAAAATTTAAATTAATCTATTTTGACAGAAAACAGATTGTAGTTGTTTAAAGGAAGGTCAGAGTGTGGGATGAGAGTGAGGAATTACGAAATAGTTTGATGAAATGTTTTGGGGTGATATGTTCAGCATTTTGACTGTGATGATTCCATGAGCGTATGCACATTAAAACGCCACAAATTATACACTTAAAAACGTGCAGTTTATATTTTATATTTAAGTAAGAGTAGATTCAATATAGAGATGAAATTTTCTATTATGGCAATAGAAACTTATTCCCGTTTTTTCTAAGTTATTTAATTTTAAAAAGTATAATCTAGAACTTGAATATACAGTTAATAGGAAAATATTTAACTTGAATAAAAAATAAAGATATAATCTAGACTGATTTTTTTCTATAATTTATTTTTCTTTTCCTTTTATAGGATATCTCTTAGTGTCATGAAAATTAATTTTCTGTAATAGGTATGTTGCTTCTATTTGCACATGTTATTAGTTTTTTTCAATTCTATGATTTCATTTTTAATTGTATTACACTATTCACACAGGAGAAATAATGATTTGAAAACTATAAAACTACTAGAAAAATATGGAAGAATATAATCTTGGAATAATAAAAGCTTTTTAATTCTTACATAAACATGCAAAGGTTTTCAAAGAAAAATTTTACTAGATAATAATTAAAAGCTCAAAAGTGGAACCCTTCGAGATTTACTTTTAAGTAGTATGAAATAGAAATCTAAAATCTCTTTCTATAATTCTAATTATCATATATTTTTTCATACATACTTGAGTCTATTTCCAAACTCTTCATTCTGTTTAATCAAATTTGTTTATATTTACAACTCTATCAAAATATTTTGATTAATATAGGTTTATATAAAATTTTCTATTAATTAGAATTAGATTCTAATCATTGTTCTTTTTCTTCAAAGTATACCTTGGCAGTTTACCAGATAAATTTTGTTAATTTTCATATTTAAAAAATAGCATTGCTTTGAATGTATTTTTACATTAATTAATGTATTAGGAATAATTGATATATTTAACATGTTTTGTTTTCCTAGCCTGGAGCATCAATTAATGAGGTTTTCCTTTTTGCATTTACTTAAGTAATTTCCTCCATATTGCTGTCATCTCACGTGTAACTATTAATATTAGCTTGCATATCACATTTAACAAATGTGGAAAGAATAGTTTTGGCAACTTACCAAAATTAAATCCATTGCTACTTCCCCCAAAAGATAAGTTACCATCAGAGAATAGTTATATGCTTCTTATGCAAAAAACAATCCCAAAGATGAGTTCTAAATGTTATTTTTAAAATAACAGTATTACCGTATTGCAATTTTCTGTACTAAATTCTCCATAGGCAACTACTTTGTAGACAGAAGCTCTTTAATGTCACCATATATTTACTGACGTGTTTGTGGAGAAAAACAAAATTAGTCCCTTATGTTATTATTGCACTTTATATCTCTCTATCTCCCACACCACCTAGCATAGTAATATAAATAGCATTGTAAAACTCAGACTATTTCTCTAAGCACAAAACACAGAAATTTCTGTGAATTTTTTTCCCCTAAAATACGTAGCTCTCTGCCATGTAGACTGACAAAGTAAGCACAGTCTCATCTCTGAAAACCACCTCCTGGGAAAAGAGACTAACCATAGCTACAACAGTTGCATAAACAAAATGTGTAACTCTGAAAGAATATTGTGGCAAATACCTTCTAAGGCTGGGAACAGTAATTGCTGAGTGACTGATCAGGTAACATTTCCCTACTTGGAGAAATGGTGTGAAAAAAGAATCTCAAGATATTAAGTTATGAAGTTTCAATCTGGTTATTTTCCCCAGTGATTGCAAAATTTGTTTTTACCTCTAGTACAAAAAAAGGCTATTTTTTTCTTCCTTCTGACCTGTAATATCTCTAGCCATATTGTGTAGTGTCATTTTGCTGTCATTCAACATACAAAAGCAGATGTCCCCTTTCACCCTTTTGCCACCTTTCACTGTTCTCGCTGCAGATTTTTCAGTTACTCTTTGATGGGCCCAAGGTAATTTCATTCTAGCAGCCTTTCCTTTTTATGCACATTCAGGGACTACAATGAGATGGGGCATGGTGTAAGGGGATAGAAAGTAAGGCATCACATTCTGAAATGTGAAGTCAACAATAAGTTGAGAAAGTGATAGGTAGAGCTTAGGGAAACATTTACTGCAGTGCTTCTAAGAAAAAGAGAATAGCTGCTGATACATATTATCTGGGAAGACTTTCTTAGAAAAAAAAAAGCAAGAATTGTGAGCAGAACCATTAGGGTTTGGGGCCATCCAAGTCCATTTCTCTTTCTTTCACAGTAACAGTGTTAACAGAGCATACAGTTGCCTGTCTGAATTGGACAGTCTCTCTTTCAGCTAATGGTGGAGATGGTAATTAAGCTCTCAACAATGATATATGAGTGGAAATGATGCCTATAACTTCTGAGTAACTATCTTAAAAGAAAATTACCTAACTTTCCTTTCCTTTCTTTCCCCTTCTCTCAGACTGCAACATGATGAGACAGTGGCCCAGCATTGACTTAAAGGATGAGAAAAATACATTTTGAGATAAAAAGGTGGATGGAACTGAGTTTCCAGAATGGTCCCATCAGGGAAAGCCCCTGTCAGCCTGAATAACTACCTTCCAAAATGTTATGTGAGAAGCACTACAATTTTATATTATTTAAAAAACTGTATTTTAGGGTTTGTATTTCAGCATGAGAGCCTTCACTTTAACTAAAACAGAGGTTTAAGTACAAACCTGATGTATATCTGAAAAGCTGAAGAAATGTTATGTTAACACTCGAACAGACAGTGAGGATAACCAAGAGTGTCTTACAGTCCATTGACAGGATAGGTCTGGTCTCTCTTCATTCAAGGGTGACTAAAGATGAAATCAAAGTGCTGGGGGACATAAAAAAATTCCTGTGATCCTACATATAGGGTAAGTAATAATGTTTTAAAATGTTTAATACTAAAAATTAAGAAAGGACGTTGGATCATTCGCATATGTTATCAGGAGAATATACAATAAAAGGCTGGACTATAAGAGAGAATATAAATATTAAATGGAAAGTAAACTGGCATATAAACTGAGATAAAAAGAAAGCTAACTTAAAGAAGCAGAGATTGCAAAGAGCCAAAAATCTTAAAATAATCTTAAAATGGATCTTAATCTGCTTCTGTGAATTTTTAAACAATTAAACTCTCACCATAGAAAATTGAGTCAGTTATGTAGAGTAAAATAGACAATAAAATTAAAATGAGTCAGCAAAAATAGGCAATTTGTAAGCAGAAAAGTGAAAACCAGAAAATCAAAAATATATAAAGAAAAAAATCATTGAGCTGAAAGAAAATTTAATGTAAACACAATAATTTAGGTTGCATGTTTAAAGAATAAATTTCTACAGGCATCCATGGAGAGGGGAAAAATGGGTTATTTACAAAAGAAGGAATATCAGGCTTTTAGAACCTAACCCTATCTCCATTTAAAAAAAGAATAATGCTTAACAGAGAGAAAATAATATCGTAAAAAATATGTATACTTAGTAAAGCTATTATTTGCTGTGAAAGCATTGGAACTACATTCACTGATAAGCAAAGGCTCAGAAAATATGCTATGCATGGACCTTCTACTGTCAATCTGGAAATGAATCTAACAACAGACCTTTTAAACAGAAGAATTAAGACAGAATAATCATTTAAGTATTTTTTAGTTAGGAAAATAAGAGAAATAAGTTTAAAAATGAGATGAAGATGTATACTTGTGGAGTACAACATTAATAACAGTTGGAAGACAGGAGGAACCAATGATAATTTGACAAAATATCTGAACCCTGAAGTCCTAAAGAAGGAATAACATTCAAACTAATGTGGAGTATCCAAAGACATGTTGCTGTCCATGCCATTTCTTTACAGAAGAAGTCTATAATAATTAAGCTTGTGTACAGAAGAAACCATATATATTTGTAATGTTGGGAATGTTACATGTTCTTGAATTGGACCTAAGCAAATGACATTGTGCATAGGGTCCCCCAGGCCAACTCTGAAGAGCTGGGTAGCCCAGGAGGCTCTACATACCTAAATGATAAATAATAACTTAAAATATTGCAAAATATCTTGCTTTTTACATTATTTCAGGACTTGCCAGGAGCTGTCAATGGGCGAAAGAAGACATTCTGTTAACTCTAAGTTAAAATACAAGTCCCCTCTAAATAGATATTGGGAATGTGTTTGAAAAATTACAAGAAAAACAGATTACTAAAAAAGAGTGCAAACAATTTTTAAATGGCATGTAAGAATCAATGAGAAAGTAACAAGATTATAAATTGGAAGTTTAGGAATAATTAAGTTTCCAATTCTGTGTAAAGGGTAAGCAAAATAATTGATTTACTCTTGAATGTAATGTAATTGGTTTAAAGTCTAGTATTAGGTAAAGAATGTCAGACTGACATGAAAGTCTTAACATCTTCTCTTATTGTATTTAAAATTAGCTACTCCCCACTTTAAATGCTTTCTTTCCCCTGATTTCTGTTAGATGACACCCTCTTGGCTTTCCTTTTTTATTTCTCATTACTGGCTTCACTACTTTTCCATTCACAGCCCGGGACTAAATCTAGCCCATCTTCATAAATAAAGTATTACATCAACAGAATGAATGATTTTAAGAAAATGATCATCTCAACAGATGTAGAAAAAGCAATTCATAAAATTCAACATCCATTCATCCATTTGTTGAGATAAAAACTCTCAACAAACTAGCTATAGAAGGAGCATGCCACAATACAATAAAGGCCATATATGACAAACCCACAGCTTACATCATACTCAACAGTGAAAAGTAGAAAGCTTTGCCTCTATAAAGTGGAATAAGACAAAGATGCACACTTTGCCAATCTAACTTCACATAGTACTGGAAGTCCTAGCCAGAGCAATTAGGCAAAAGAAAGAAATAAAGGGCTTCCGAATTGTAAAAGGGTAAGGTGAATTGTATCTTTTTGCCTTTGACATGATCTTATACATAGAAAAACTGAAAAATTCCATGAAAAAAACATTAAAACTGATAAATAGGCGCCTGTAGTCCCAGCTACTTGGGAGACTGAGGCAGGAGAATGGCGTGAACTCAGGAGGCAGAGCTTGTAGTGAGGCGAGATCGCGCCACTGCACTCCAGACTCCAGCCTGGGCGACAGAGCGAGACTCCGTCTCAAAAAAAAAAAAAAGAAGAAGAAAACTGATAAATATTCAGTAAAGTTTCAAGGTATAAAATCAACAAAAAAAGTACTAGAATTTCTTTATACAAACAACAAATTTAAAAAGAAATTAAGTAATCAAGCCCATTCACAATACTGTCAAAAATAATAAAATACATGGGAGTAAATTTAATCAAGAAGGTGAAAGATCTTTGTACTAAAAACTGTAACATAAATAAATGGAAAGTTATCCTGTGTTTATGGATTATGAGATTTAATATTGCCAAAATGACCATACTAGGCAAAGCAACCTACAGATTGAATGCAATCTCTCTGAAAATATCAGCGTTAATATTCAGTGTTAATCCTCAAAAAAAATAGAAAAATAAAATAAAACTTGTATGGAAAAACAAAAGATGCCAAATAGCCAAAGCAGTCTTTAGGAAAAAGAACAAAGTTGGAGGCATCACACTACCTGACTTCAGAATACACTACAAACCTATAGTAACCAAGACAGCATGATAGTGGTATAAAAATAGACACATAGACCAATAAAACAGAATAGAGAAACAAAAAATAAATCCATATATTTACATCCAACTAATTTTTGACAAAGACACCAAGAACAAACATTGTGAAAAGAATATTATCTTCAATAAATAATGTTGGAAAACTGGATTTCCATGTGCAAAACAATGAAAGTAGACCCCTATCTTTCACCACATACAAAATCAACGCAAAACAGATTAAAGATTTAAATGTAAGACCGACACTTTGAAAATATGAGAAGAAAACATAGGGAAAAATGCTTCAGCACATTGGTCTGGGAAAAGATTTTATGAATAAGACCTCAAAAGCACAGGCAACAAAGGCGAAAATCGACCGGTGGGATTACATGAAGGTAAAAAGCTTCTGCACAGCAAAGAAGCAACGATATAGTATAGAGGCAGCATACAGAATGGGAGAAAATATTTAAAATATTTGCTCAACAAGGGATTAATATCCAGAATATATAAACAATTCAATAGCAAAAAAAAAAAGATTAAAACTGTACAAGTGATCTGAATAGACATTTTTGAAAAGAAGACATACAAATGGACAAGAAGTATTTGAAAAAAAATGCTCAACATGCTTAATGATCAGGGAAATACAAGTCAAAACCACAGTGAAAAATCATCTCACCCCAGTAAGAATGGACACTATAGAAAAGTAAGAAATAACAAATGCTGATGAAGATGGAAGGAAAGTGAACTCCAATATACTGCTGATGGAAATTTAAATTAGCAGAGCCACTATGAAAAACAATATGGAAATTCCATGAAAAAACTAAAAATAGAACTACTCTATGATCCAGCAATCTCAATGTTGAGTATTTATCCTAAGGAAATAAAACCAATATGTCAAAAGGATATACGCACCTCCGCATTTACTTCGGCACCATTCACAATAGCTGAGATAGGTAATCAAACTAAAAGTCCATTCATGGATGAATACATGGAGAAATTGTGGTATTCCATGCACAATGGAATACTATTCAGCCATAAAAAGAAGAAAATCTGGTTGTTTGTGGCCACATGAATGAGCATGGTGAGCCTTATATTAAGTAAAATAAGTCAGGTACAGAAAGAAACATACCTCATGTTCTCAGTCATATGTAAGAACCTCCAGAAGAAAAAAAAATTGCTGACACTTTGATTTTATTCCTATTAGGCTCATTTTGCACTTCTGACCTCTAGAACTGTAAAAGCATAATTCTGTGTAATTTCACCCACTAAATTTGTTGTAACTTGTTGGCTTTGGCAGTAAGAGGTCCTTGTTACCTGGACCAGTGCAAGATTGGACAAGGAGTTAGAGATGAATGGAGATACATCATAAGGGAATGTGAGGAAGCAGAGACGGCAAATACAAACAACTCTTTTTCACAAAATGTGGGGAATAGCAGCCCAGGCAACAGGCAACCCCATTCTACAGAAAACAAAACAGAAAAAAAAAAAAAAAGAAAACAAAAAATTAGCCAGCCATATTGATGCATGCCTGTAGCCCCAGCTACTCCAGAGGCTGAAGCAGGATTTCTTCAGTCCATGAGTTCCAGGCTGTAGTGAGTTATGATCATGCCACTGAACTCCAGCCTGTGCAATAGAGCAAGACCTTGTATCAAAAAAAGGGGGTTGATATATGAAGTCAGGATCTATTGTTAAGAAAATGAATTTTAAATTCGTGGATACTGGAGCATATATGGACTCTGAGGACAATTTATTTGAGAGGGGGAAAAAGATGATGCAAGAGAAAGTGGAAATAATGGCAATAATTGAGGCCTTTAAAAGGAAAAAATGAGATTTGGTTGAATCAATGAGGATATTTTGGCCTTTGATAAGATAGGGACACTTTTCTTTAAGACCATGGAAGAAGATGGACTCAGGTGCTTACAGATACATAGATTTAGTGACGGCAAGGGAAAAGCTTTTAAAGATGAGAGGTTCTATTTTACCAATAAAATAAAGGAAATTTCATCAGCTGAAATCACAGAAACATAAAGAATACAAAGTTTGATGAGTTATAAAAGAACATGATTTGGTAGGAAAGTAAATTTATTTAAAAAATTTAGTCCTGTTTCAAAGCTGATGATTCTGCATTTATAATAACGTCAGCATGAGTGGGTTTTCGTTTCTCTTTAACAATACTCAGCAACACCAGTGCAAGCACAGAGATGGTGGCGGTTGGGTTCCTGCAGGGCTGCTGATTGCAGAGGAGAATGGGAAAACATTTGAGAATATTTGCAAAGGAATAACTACTAGTAGTAATAAGAGGGAATAACCATCACAAATCATGGAAACTAAGTTAGAAAAGAAGAGCAAAGAGAAAGGAGTAGTAGAGTGAAAATGATAATATCAATAAATTCAAGATGTCCACAAGAGTGCTCAAATGATTTTAATTGTCCAGCATCTCCAAAGAGGGCCTGAGGTTGGACTGAAGAATGCAAAAGGAAAAACAAATGGACCAAAAATAGTAGCCATTATAATTTGTTTTGAAGCTCATTACATATACCCAGTGAAAATGCCTAAATAATATGGGATGCACTGTATAGGAGAATTTTGCACTTTCATTCTCAGAACCTACAGAAAGCAAGTACGAGCAAGAGCCATAGAAATACAGTAACGGTTGACTCTTGAACAACACAGGGAATGGACTGCTAATACCCTGCACAATAAAAAATCCTTGTATAAATTTTGACCCCCCCCAAAAAGAAAACGTAATAGGTCACTCTTGACCAGATGCCTTACTGATAACATAGCACTTTATTAACACACATGTTGTATGTTATATGTATTATATACTGTATTCTCACAATAACGTAAACTACAGAAAAATGGTATTAAGAAAATTATAAGGGGGCAGGGCATGGTGGCTCACGCCTGTAATCCTAGCACTTTGGGAGGCCGAGGTGGGCGGATTATGAGGTCAGGAGTTCGAGACCAACCTAGCCAACATGGTGAAAATCCGTCTCTACTAAAAATACAAAAGTTAGCTGGGCATGGTGGCAGGCGCCTGTAGTCCCAGCTACTCAAGAGGCTGAGGCAGGAGAATGGCTTGAACCCGGAAGGCGGAGCTTGCAGTGAGCCGAGATCGTGCCACTGCACTCCAGCCTGGGCAAAAGAGCGAAACTCCGTGTCAAAAAAAAAAAAAAAAAAAAAAAAAAAGTAAAAGAAAAAATCATAAGGAGGAGAAAATATATTTACTATTTATTTAGTGGAAGTGAATCATCAGCAAGGTCTTCATATTGAGTAGGCTGAGAAGGAGATGGGAGATGAGGAGTTGATCCTTCCTGTCTCATGGGAGTCAGAGGTAGAAGAAAATCCACATGTAAGTAGATCTGCATTGTGTTGTTCAAGGGTCAACTGCATTACTATAATTTGATTACATTTGAAATTTCTCTAAAATTATAAATACTTACACATGAGCCCACATGGTCATGTTGAGATTATTACAAATGTAGTAGGTGGTCAGCTGACCTCTTACATTAGCACTTATAACCTTGATAAATTTACCATATTATGATATCAGTTCTTTACCTTTTAACATAAGATATCCTTACTTGTTAACATACCCAGAGAAGATCCATTAACTAAATTCATACAACATAAATATGAAATCAGTACAAAAATAAAAAATTAAAATTATTACAAAAGTACTAGAATACTAATAATCAAAGTATTCCCTCAAAGGAACATTGACATTGGCTAGTATATTTTTAAGGGCTTTTATAATTATACAATTAGGGCAAGTGTAAACTGGTATTAATAAAATGAATGCTTATCAGCACTTTAGATAACTCATGGCATGCATCTCAAAACAGAAATGTTCTTGACAAAAGGAATTAAAACACTGAGGTCATTCACTGACTTGAATTCCCTGAATGTAGGTATCTTCAGTCGGATACTGAAGAGGTATCCGATCTTCAGTTAACTACACAGCTATCCCCTGATTCATCACTTGTGGAGTATTCAAAAGGGTATTTCTTCCTGTTATTTTTTTTTGCATCCACTTAGCAACCAAATACTGACAATAATTTCTGCCCATTCTATTTGTGGAAAAGTAAATATACATCATGGGAGCCTCTAACAACCATAAGTTTTTTATGGCTCATCTAAGGAAATATTGGTCAAGATATGTATGGTTATAGAAGGGGGGGCATGAATAAAGTGGAGGGGAAAGCAGAGAAGAGTGGCTCATACTTAAAATACATTGAATCACTAATGTATTCTGTTTCAAAAACCATAAGTAAATAGATGAACATGAAAAAACTCTATTTCTGGGCCATTTGCAAAATAGAAATTTGTTAATTTATTGTGATTCCATGAAATGAAAGGAGTTTTGTTTATTGTTACTCTCTTACATTAACTGTAAGATTTATTTACCTTTTACTTATTTTTACCACCAGAAATAAATCAAAAGTGATTTACTAAGACAAATACCACTTATCTGATACTAAAGAACTAAAAGGAGCAGGAAAGGAAATATGCAAGGAAACACATAAGGAAAAAATCCGAAAGGGTAAATGTTGGTCATCTGAGTGCCTCTTACATCACAGTAAAGGCAAAGCAAACATAGGTAACAAAAATACCTAGATAGATAGATAGATAGATAGATAGATAGATAGATAGACAGACAGACAGATAGAAAATAGACAACAGATACATTTCTTCTTCTCCTCCACTTGCATTACAAATTCACATCAATTTGTTCCCAGAGGTTTTATTAAACTCATACAATTTAGGGGAGTGCTCTAGTTGTTTAAATATCGCTGTGAATCTGAAATCAGTAGGCCAAAGTCCCCTGGTAATACATCTGATCAGAGTGAAAATCAGGTGTTTGTGAAATTTGTGGAAATACTACCCCTACAAGCCTCACAGAGTTTTATTCCCTCTTTTCTCCTGAATATCCTTGAGCTTTGGCTACATAACTCATCCTATTCCTCTTTCTCACCAAAAACCCGTAATAGCTTCAGGATATTCATGCTACATGACAACCAAAGGTCAGTTTCCCGGATCTGCCCTCAGCTAGGGTGAGTTTCAGATCTGCCTCAGATACTTCCACCTAAATTTAGCTAAACATATAAACTTCTGAAAAAGTACATTTAGTTGGAAGACAGATGGTGTCAATTATTTTATAGCATTCTTGAAGAATTCTAAAAGTGGGTCAGTGTATTTCAATTTTAATCATGTATACAAAGTCTAAGGGGGAAATGGATTACAAGAAAAAAAAATTTGATGAATGATGTATGGGTACCTATGCAAAATATCACTCTTTAAAATGCATTATAAAAGAAAAATATGTATTATGTATAAAATTAGGTTATAGAAAGAAATATGAGAAAAATAAGTCAAAGAATAAAATCACAACTTATTCAATATTACCAATGAAACTTTGGAATTAATAAAATAGTAGCAATATGCTAAATGAAAGCCTTTTACAAACAGAAATTCTATACAATTTGAAAAAAGCCTAAGGTTATATTTGAAGCTGTGATCAGAAACAAAAGTTTTGATAGATCAAAGCAGCATCTTCTATTTCATGTCTCTCTGCAGAACAATTTAGGATCCTGTTATTAACCATCTGCTAGATTGTGGCTTTTATTTTAAATGAAGCTAAAAAGAATAGGACATACCATCCCACGACTGTCTTTGAGCCATCATATGCAGAAGAGTTTGTTTTCATTGACATGACAGCTTTTTGTCATAGAGTCTTAGTGAAGGAGGCTCTCAAATAAGCTGTTAAATTATGTTATATGCTCAGACAAGGTAATGACTCAACTAGAAAATCTCTCATTAGATAAGGTTATGATAGTGTGAGGTTATGATAGTTGTGAATAAGATGAGTGCCAATTAAAATGTCCAAAAGGCTAAAACTAAGAGCTTCTCTTTCACAGTAATAAGTTACAAAACGTTTTCTAATGTAAAACAAAATTGGAAAAAATAAGGGTTAAGCATTTAAACTTTGAAAACTAGGCCCATTCTGTCATAACTGGGACATGAACTACTTAGCAGGAGATTATTTGTACTTTTTGGAAATGCAAGCTGTTTTTTTCAGTGACAACCTTTATGGAAGTTTCCATGAAAACTGCTTCTTTAATCAAAATATTTTTAACTAATAACACACTACTTGCCTCAGGGGATAGGGGAAAGAAGAAACTAATGGAAGAAGAAATCCATCATTTGCATTTTATTAATAGACTGTTCAGAGAAATAATTAAATACATACAATAGAAAAAATCCTTTAAATAAAAATATATAACCACATTTATTTAAATAACCAGTTTTTGTTGTTATTGTTGTTGTTTTATGGGGTTTTTTTGTTTGTTTGTTTTTAAGACAGGGTCTTGCTCTGTCACCTAGGCTGGAGTACAATGCTGTGATCATAGCTCACTGTAACCTCAAACTCCTGGGCTCAAGCCATCCTCCTCTCTGAGCCTCCTAAGTAGCTAGGATTACAGATGCTCACCACCATGCCTGGCTAATTTTTGTTTTCTGGTAGAGATGGGGTCCTGCTTTATTGCCCAGGCTGGTTCCCAAAGTATTTGTTAATCTGATATTATCTTGCCCTCTGCACTTTAAAATCAGGGAGAGCTGTTTTTGAAGTTTTACTGTATTCCATAAACCTTCACAATAGGTCTGCAGAACTCTAAAGAGGCAAAGCATCCTCAACTTTAAAAAATAATTTTTTGCAGGTATCTCTCTATTCTAATTAATAAGGTAAATGCCTGGGATAAAAATTGATTCTTAACTTCTAGTTTAATTGGTAAATGACAGTTGAGAAAGAATATAAAAGTGACACTTTTTTCTTGTTCCACTTTTATTTGAGAATCAGAGGGTACACGTTCAGTATTGTTAAAAGATACATTGCATGATGCTGAGGTTAAGTGTATGCATGAACCCATCACCCTGGTATTGAGCATGTACCCAATAGGTAGTTTTCAGCTCTTGTCCCTGTTCCTCTGTGCCCCTCCTCCAGCAAGTAGTCCCCCAGTGTCTATTGTTCCCATCTTCATATCCATGAGTACCCAATGTTTAGCTCCCAGTCATTAGTTAAAACATGCCATATTTGGTTTGCTGTTACTGCATTAATTCACTCAATGGCCTCCAGCTGTTTCCATGTTGCTGCAAAGGACATGATTTTGTTCTTTTTTATGGATGTGTAGTATCCTATTATGTATAAATACCACATTTTCTTTATCCAATCCATTGTCGATGAGCATTTGAGTTGATTCCATGTTTTTGCTATTGTTTTGAATAGTGCTAATAGTGCTGTAATGAACATACAGGTACATGTGTCCTTTTGGTAGAATGATTTATCTCCCTTTGGTATATACCCAGTAATGGGATTGCCGGGTCGAATGGTAGTTCAAGTCATGGGTCTTTAAGAAATCTCCAAACTGCTCTCCACATTGGCTGGATTCATTTACATTCACACCAATAGTGCACGTGTCCCCTTTTCTCTGCAACCTCACCAACATTGTTATTTTTTGACTTTTTAACAAAGCCATATACTGACTTGTGTGAGATGGTATTTCATTGTGGTTTTAATTTACATTTCACTGATGAATTGTGATGATGAGCATCTTTTCTCGTGTTTCTTAGCTGCTTGTATGTCTTCTTTTAAGAAGTGTCTGCGGCCGGGCGTGGTGGCTCACCTCTGTAATCCCAGCACTTTGGGAGGCCGAGGCGGGCAGATCACGAGGTCAGGAGATGGAGACCATCCTGGCTAACACGGTGAAACCCCGTCTCTACTAAAAATACAAAAAATATTAGCCGGGCGAGGTGACGGGTGCCTGTAGTCCCAGCTAGGCGGGAGGCTGAGGCAGGAGAATGGTGTTAACCCTGGGGGACAGAGCCTGCAGTGAGCCGAGATTGTGCCACTGCACTGCAGACTGGGTGAAAGAGCGAGACTCCGTCTCAAAAAAAAAAAAAAAAAAAAAAAAAAGAAGTGTCTGCTTGTGTCCTTTATCCACTTTTTTTTTTTTTTTTGAGATGGAATCTTGTTCTGTTGCCCAGGCTAGAATGCAGTGCATGATCTCAGTTCACTGCAACCTCCGCCTCCTGGGTTCAAGCGATTCCCCTGCCTCAGCCTCCCAAGTATCTGGGATTACAGGTGCCCGCCACCACGCCTGGCTAATTTTTGTATTTTTAGTAGAGACGGGGTTTCACCATCATGGCCAGGGTGGTCTCGAACTCCTGACCTCGTGATCTATCCTCCTCAGCCTCCCAAGGTGTTGGCATTACAGGCATGAACCACCACGGACGGCCTGTCCACTTTTTACTGGGGCTATTTGGTTTTGCTTATTGAATTAAGTTCCTTATAGATTCTGGATATTAGACCTTTGTCAGATGCATAGTTTGTGAATATTTTCTCCCACTCTGTAAGCTGCCTGTTTACTTCCTTGATAGCTTCTCTTGATGTGTAGAAGCTGTTTAATTTAATCAGGTCCCAAGTGAGGTAGTCAGTTGGCTGCATGAAGAAGGGAGGGTGCTGGGGATTCAAGGTTTCCTTTGCAGACTCTCTAGCAGTCACCTGCTTCCAGTGCCTCCCCTCCCTTGTGCTTGCTTCAGTGCCTGGTATCTCTAAGCACAGAGTACTTTGAGAACTATTCAGGAACAGCTTCCCCACTTGCTAGATCCTCATGTCTAACCTCTGACTATAAAAGCGTATGATTTTGCTTCCTTTACATACTACTCCTCTACCCTGTTGGAATATATTGTTGATGTTTTAAACTCCTTTGCTATGTTCCCTGTTAGTTTTTATCCCTGTCAGTGAATGTCATTTTTTTAAAATCATTTTCATTTTAGTGTAGTTTTTATAAGACAAAAAATACACACATGATCAATTACCACGTTTAATGCTCTGTCTCTTAAATAGATGTGTATCTTTAAAACTATAGACATATAATTACATGTGGACTAGAATAAAAGCTCCATGAAGATTTTCAACGTTCTGGCCTCTTTTTTATTATTTACAACAGAGCTTGATCAATAATTACTATGGCAAAAAAAAATACACATATACACACACAAATATTTACAAAATCGAAGTCATAATTTCTATGTAAAATATTTTTATACTGCAGTTCTAGACCATGTATTATTTCTGATATTTTATTGATATTTAATCTTTTCTTAAATTTCCATTGAAACATAACTTCATAATGTTTTATTGAATGGGAATTATATGAATATAGTCCATTATCACTAAAAGTAAACCCGCATTCCATAGAAGGATTTATAAATAGCTGATAAGGTGTATGTGTATGTATATATAGCCTCTGATTTAAATGGAAAAAAGCTTCCCCTTGTTTGTTCTTAGCAGTTTAGGTCAATTTCTCTGAAGATACATAAAATCAGTCCTAGAGATAGAAAATTTGCACTCTCCTGGAATCAAAAGCAGACATTATCTTGAGTTGTATAGTATATCCACACTCTGCAGCAGAAAACCACCGTGTCTTTTAGAAAGGGCTTTCATACTCTTTGATATCATGCACCGCAGTCTATTACATAAAATAAGCATAACATGAAGTTCAATAGGGAAAACTGGAAAGAATATCGTTTTTCTTCCTTTAAGTGTCTTAACATCTTCCATCTTTGTTTAAGAGATTACAAAATCCTGAAAACATTGTATTTATTAACATCTTCAAATTTTTAACTTACTGGAGATACGGTATTCTTTCAGTATTCTTTTCATCTAATTTACAGCTTTCTCTTTCTTTGATCCTTAATTCTGTCTTCTTGATTACATATTCATGCTCCAAAAATAATACTCTTTCTGCTTTTGTATATAATGCTTACTTTCCTGAAGGTTTATTACTCTAAGTTTTTTTTAAAAGTACCATTTGAATAAAGTTGGGGTAATTTGAAACTAACTGTCAGGATAGAATAGGGGAGAGAGAGATCTAGGGGAGAGGTGACAGAAGCATTTAGAAAGGTTGAATTTTGTTGGGGAAGAATTGAGGAAAAACATAACAGAATATGGGATTAATTCCAGTGCTTCTTATGTTGTACCATGCAGTCATCTACTACAAGGAACAAGTAATTAAATGGAAAACTGCAACTCTCTCATGCTCTTTCACTTTCCTAACATCACCATCACACATATATACATTCTCCCCCTCAGAGTTGTGTGTGTGTGTATGTGTGTAGCACAAAGGTGTCAATCATGAACTATTTAGTCATAAAGCTTTTACACAAAATAATTTTGAGCACTTATTAGTTATTATGAGAGATCAGAGAAATAACACTGTAAATCTTAGTACTCCTTCATTCAGTGAAGACACTGATACTTGCTGTTCAGGTTGTTGCCACTGTATTTTAAAAATATCATACATTTAGTTGTTAGTTTGGAATTGAGCCTGGTAAACACTTGGCTGCGGCAGAACATCTAGCTGTTCACCAACATACAATTCTCTCCTCCCTTAGATTAGAGCAAGACCACAACTGCTAGCTGCTCTTGAAAACAGAACAACGAAATGGAATTCTTGCAAACAGATTGTGAGCAGAAGTGATGTCCACCATTGCTAGTTCTGGCCAATAAATATTTACATGTATCATAATTTCTGCTCTTTCTCCTTCAGCTGGTGATGAAGCTTGATTTTGCAAGCCTATGTTAAGTACGGCATAGATTCCATCAGCCTGGATTCCTGGACAACTGTGTGTGGCAAACATCCCTCTTCTTACCCTGTCCAAGACACTTTTAATGTTTCCCTCGCCTATGCTAAACTTTAGAAAGTGTTCTTCCTGACTATAAGTCCCTGACCTTCTTCCATTTAGAACATTTACCTTGAAAAACTTGCAATTATACATTTTCTTGATGCCTTTGAAATGTATGTAAACCTTCCCAGCTTCCTGCCAGTTTTATGACCTAAAAATTGTCTTTTCCAAGGATGTGGGAATCATCTCCTTGAATATAAAGACAGAAAGAGATAGCACTTCTATCTCCCAGTCTCTGTGGGGGTGTAGGAGCCTAACTTCATGGGCAGCCAATTAGCAAACACAGATGGCCTAATCAGAGAAGAACATTTGCAAACTCAGGAATAACTCAGTATGCTCAACATATCCCATTAACCAACCTTCCTACTAAGAATCTCCAGTAGTTTTTCAGTAGCTTACCCTAGCATTTAAAAACCCCTCCCTCCATTTGTTCTGGAAGAGTTAAGTTCAGTCTCTCTCTAACCCATTACAATAGTTTTGAATAGTCTTCCTTGTGTGTTTAACTTTGTCTCATGCAATTTTTACTTTGGCACCTCCAACAAACTAGTTTTGATTATTTTATGAGATACAATATCTATCATGTCTGAGTTATTTGAAATTTTTGGAGCAAATATGTAGTACAGATATTGGAAACTTGAATTGGGATGCTGCAACAACCAAAACCTGAATGCATAAGCACAGCTGTTGACAGAGTTGGGAAGTGACAAGTCAATATCTACAAGAAAATAGATTCAGCAGGTTGGAAAGTTAGAGAGCACTGATGTGCTGTGTCAAAACATTAGGTAAAACTCTGATAACTCTGAATGCAGACAAATTACATACTTTGGGAGGTAATTAAAAAGAGCAAGAGTGTTACTTGTTTTGTTTACTTCCTGCTTCTTGTATCTAGGTATTGCAACAAAGAAATGTTTTCAGGGTAGAGTTCCTGGTTTGATAACACAGATGCAAGTAAATACAGTCCAGAAATTGGGGAAATTTAGGAGGTGAACAATTAAATGTTTCTATAGTCCAAGAATAGGAAATAAGACTTAAAAAGCATTTAGATGAGAAAAATCCCTCCGATTTTGTATTTTATCAGAAGAACACACACCTGAGGCACAGTCTATTATTCAAATAACCTAAATGATCATTTAGGTGAGGAAAAAAAAGATGAAAAATAAAGGAAAGAAAGAAAGATAAAAAGGAGGAGGAAAAGAGGGAGAGAGAGAAATAAACAATTATATTGTTTCTAAGCCACAGAATATAATTGGAGTCCAGTTAGCAGACATTATATACCAACATTTGTTAAATCATATGGGCATGTTGATAAGGGCCATCAGAAAAAATTTTTCTGTTCATAAATGCTGTTGGTACTAGAGAAGTGTTCTGAGCTTTTGATCCAAATTCTTAGCCTAGTTCTGCTTGTCTCCATTGGTAATTCACTTAATTGTCTTTGCCTCAATTTCTACATTGAGAATCAATGTTGAAATTGATCACTTAATCTCCTTTTATGTGATTTCTGTACTTCCAAATATAGGCTGGTAATGACTACAAGAAATACGACTAAGGAACAGGACTCAAATCTTATGGCCAATTATTTTAATCCAGTTCATTTTAAAATTAAAGAACCTCTGCTCCCTGGCAGGCCACTTCAGCCAGTTGACAAAGCATTCCAACTCACACAGTATGTTGAGCTCTTCATGGAGCTAAGGAAATAAGAAATACACATGCATGCAGGCATCTAAATTGAAAGGCATATACTCTACTATTAAAAAATCTTTAGAATGTTTTTAAAGCAGAATGGTGTAGCAAAATATTTTTTCCTCTGTAGAAGAGCCAATAAGAACAATACTACTTCTTTGATTATTATAGCGTAATATTTGTGTACAGACTTTTGTAATTGATTGGAATAGTACTAAATTTCAAAGAGCAGCCATCTAGTTCTTACAGAGTTGAGTGGCCTAGATATTAATAAGGATATACATACTGATGATGATGAACCAGCTGTCCATGGAAAAGCTGATTTAGAGAGTATTCAGTTTCATCATTCTGACAGCTCGCATGGGAAAACACACCATATTCGTTCCCTTTCCTTGTGCTAGAGTCAAATTAGAATTTCATTTAAAGATAAGCAGCCAATATCATAGCATTTTACATTCTCATCTTTATGACCTACTTATTTTTAATACTTGCTGTTAAGAGATGGGCATTCTTCAATGTCAGATGGAAGTGGTTTTACTTCTCTCTATATTTTCTGTTTTAGTGATTTTTTGAAATAAAGATTTCTTCCCTCTCTCTAACATGCTTTCTCTAATGCATTTTAGATCATCTTGATTCTTTTTATTTTCCATTTAAACATTTTTTGAGGGGGACTTCTTTTGATATTTTGTGATTTCTCATTTAGTATGACTTCATTCTATTGAAACTCTCATTTAATACTCTGTGCTTCATTTCCAATTAGTGGTAGATAATTAATTTCTAATTAGAAATAGATAACAGTAATCTATGCCTCCATGGGTAATATTTTAAATGACCATAATAACGTTTTGATGAGAAGAACTATTATTAATCCAACTTTTTAATGTCCTCTTTGACTGACAACTGAACTAAAAAGGATGGAAATTAGCAGACTACATCAGGACACTGAGATCAGAGGAAAAGAGAAATAAGTCGAATTGACATTTCATACATCAATTTTCCTTGGAAATTGCTATTGTATCAACACGAATGTTATTTGTAACAACAGCTAGGTAAAACGGTGAATTTTATGCTATTAATAACTTCGAATTTCTGAGTTCTTTCAATCATCCACTCTTTCTACAGGGAACAAGGCATTTGAGTTGCCCAAGAGCCTATACTTCTTGCTTAAGGAAATACATTCCCACCCCAATCTGTTCTACAAAGCATCCATGGATCTACACTGCATGTGTTAGAGATACAGGGCTTACCAGGGCAAAACCTACAAGCAGAGAAAGAGTGAAATATGTGTGATCCCCTAAGCTCTCATTACCCCCTACAGCTAGCCTGGGCATAGATGGTCTGTAAACACCATGGCCAACAATCCCAAAGAGAAAGATCCCAAACCTGTAATGCTCTATGTATTTAGAGGAACAGGTGTGCACGGTAGGGAGAGAGGTAGTCGAACTTTCATACTACAAAGTAGCAATAGGAAATGGCCTTGTTCACAAGGTAGAGCCAGCCAGGGAAGCCAGTAGCTGAAATTGGCCTAGGTTTTGTTGAGCTACCTCATCAAGTTGAACCCATTCTTGGCTCACTCAGCAAAGTGGGTAGGAATATAGCTTCAGAGCCATCTAGATTGCTTTTTCAAATCCTCATGAAAATTTTCCTACCTTGTCTCCTGTTTCTCTGGGTATTAATCTCTGATAAAGAAGTTCCAAGTCAGTTATGGCTGTGCATTAAAACACTGTGAGTTGGCCAGGCACGGTAGCTCATGCCTGTAACCCCAGCATGTTGGGAGGCTGAGGCGGGTGGATAGCTTGAGGCCAGGAATTTGAGACCAGCCTGGCCAACATGGTGAAACCCTATCTCTACTAAAAATACAAAAATTACCCAGGCATGGTAGTACATGCCTGTAGTCCCAACTACTAGGGAGGCTGAAGCACAAGAATTGTTTGAACCCAGGAGATGGAGGTTGCAGTAAGCTGAGATTTCACCACTGCACTCCAGCCTGGGCAACAGAGCAAAACTCTGTCTCAGAAAACCAACAACAACAAAAATCATTGTGAGATTGTCACCTTGTGCCAATAATGTATTAATCGTAGTCATAATCATAATCATAAGCCTCATAACAATAATAAAATAACTGAATCTTTACTGTTACCAGACACTATGCTAAGCATTTTATATGATCAAATTATACAGCTTAATCTGTACAAAATCCTGAGATGAATACTACTATTAGTTACAAATTATATGGATATTAAGAGGGTGTAATTGAATGTAAGATAAGGAATTTAAACACTTTGGCATGCCAGAATGGAAAGACACTTGCATAGGATATACCCCTTTTTTATTTTACCCAGATTATACCAACTCTGATCATTTTTACAACTGTGAAGAGACACAGATCAGCTAGCTTCCCAGAAATATGCTAAAATATCTGTAGGTAAAAAAGTATGAAGAACAAATTTCTGTGTCCTGAAGATTAAGCAGAGAGATGGCAGCCCTCATAAATTAACCACAACCGATTTAAGCAGATATCCACTGTAGGGAAAGCACAAAACAATATAAAATAAGCATTCCCTTCTTCAATTTTCAGCAGATCTGTCTTCTGAAAATACATAATTCATGTATCTATCAGGTCACTTTCTTGTCAGCATCACAAAGGGAGGCGAGGAGGAAGGACCATTTTCATACTAATCAGTCAAAGAATATTTACATTGCAGCCCACTGCTGTTCTTTAAATGTGCACACTCGCTGCAAAAGCCTAAATGTCTTATGAGTTATTAAAGCATCAAGACTGAATTGGACCATTGGCATTTTTAAGAGTAGACGGTAAAAAAATTACCATTTAATTCCCTTTACCCTTTTCTCTCTACCATTAGTTCTGCATTTAACAACCCGAGGTCTCTCTAATAGGCCTTTGATTCCTGTATTCTTTTGCCACTTTTGCAGTAACCACTTTGGAATCTTAAAGCTGAGAGCAGTCACCCTCATTTGCCCTTCCCTTATCCAGCAACAGATCGCTACTTAATCCCCATCTATTTTTAAAAGGAGTTCACCAAGATGTTTAAGATGGAAGAAAAGAATACTAAACATTCTAATTGCCCTAAAAGTACTACTTCCATTGTCAGTTTTCACCTTAGAAGTACAGGAAAGACCTTAAAGCCTTAAACCGAGATGGATACAGCGTTGTGATCAGCTGTTCAACCAGTGCTTGGTTTTCATATGTACACAAAACAGTAAGGTCATGCACAGCAAATAACAACATCAGTTAAGAACATAAATCCTAGGACTTTATTTTCTTCTCCAAGACCCCAATTCAAAGAAACACAAAAATCAGTGAAACAGATCTATTCAGACTTCTACTTCAGATCTACAGTCCTTTTTTCTACTGATACTATGAGGTGTTCCTTTTGCAATTTAGTGTCATTTATAGTGTGTGCTTCAGGGAACAACACTCCTCCCTATTGCTTTGGAAAACGATGCCATAGTTTAATAGATTTCACCAGCACAGAGGAACTTTCATGATGTTGTGACTAAATTTTTCTTTTCTTAATTGCGTACGATTATTCCTAATTATGTTTACTGGTATGGTGCTAAGTAATTATGTTCTCTTCTTCCTGTTAACACCCTTCAGATATTAGTAGCAGTTATGCCCCTCATTAATTTTAACTGAGAAGGCTATGTATATTTAATTTTGTATTATTTTCCAGATTTGCGTCAAATTTTCCTCCTCTTCCAAGATGTTTTTCTCCCCCACATGCAGTGTTTCTGCATTTTTTAGGGTATGTGGTTTTTGTACCTCTTACATTGCTTTATCCCCCAATCTTAGTGATGATTGATATCAACTTTTCTTTTTTAGCACTTAATAAATGTTGGATATTTCATTATAATTTTAATTTCCACATTACACAGGTATCTCATAATTGGAATTCAAAGTTATATAACGCTTAATCTTTTTTTTATTATACTTTAAGTTTTAGGGTACATGTGCACAACGTGCAGGTTAGTTACATATGTATACGTGTGCCATGTTGGTGTGCTGCACCCATTAACTCGTCATTTAGCATTAGGTATATCTCCTAATGCTATCCCTCCCCCCTCCCCCCACCCCACAACAGGCCACAGTGTGTGATGTTCCCCTTCCTGTGTCCATGTGTTCTCATTGTTCAATTCCCACCTATGAGTGAGAACATGTGGTGTTTGGTTTTTTGTCCTTGCGATAATTTGCTGAGAATGATGGTTTCCAGCTTCATCCATGTCCGTACAAAGGACATGAACTCATCATTTTTTATGGCTGCATAGTATTCCATGGTGTATATGTGCCACATTTTCTTAATCCAGTCTATCATTGTTGGACATTTGGCTTGGTTCCAAGTTTTTGCTACTGTGAATAGTGCCACAATAAACAGACATGTGCATGTGTCTTTATAGCAGCATGATTTATAGTCCTTTGGGTATATACCCAGTAATGGGGTGGCTGGGTCAAATGTTATTTCTAGTTCTAGATCCCTGAGGAATCGCCACACTGACTTCCACAATGGTTGAACTAGTTTACAGTCCCACCAACAGTGTAAAAGTGTTCCTATTTCTCCACATCCTCTCCAGCACCTGTTGTTTCCTGACTTTTCCATGATCACCATTCTAACTGGTGTGAGATGGTATCTCATTGTGGTTTTGATTTGCATTTCTCTGATGGCCAGTGATGATGAGCATTTTTTCACGTGTCTTTTGGCTGCATAAATGTCTTCTTTTGAGAAGTGTCTGTTCATATCCTTCGCCCACTCTTTGATGGGGTTGTTTTTTTCTTTTAAATTTGTTTAAGTTCTTTGTAGATTCTGGATATTAGCCCTTTGTCAGATGACTAGATTGCAAAAATTTTCTCCCATTCTGTAGGTTGCCTGTTCACTCTGATGGTAGTTTCTTTCGCTGTGCAGAAGCTCTTTAATTAGATCCCATTTGTCAATTTTGGCTTTTGTTGCCATTGCTTTGCTGTTTTAGACATGAAGTCCTTGCCCATGCCTATGTCCTGAATGGTATTGCCTAGGTTTTCTTCTAGAGTTTTTACGGTTTTAGGTCTAACATTTAAGTCTTCAATCCATCTTGAATTAATTTTTGTATAAGGTGTAAGGAAGGGATCCAGTTTCAGCTTTCTACATATGGCTGGCCAGTTTTCCCAGCACCATGTATTAAATAGGGAATCCTTTTCCCATTTCTTGTTTTTGTCAGGTTTGTCAAAGATCAGATGGTTGTAGATATGCGGCATTATTTCTGAGGGCTCTGTTCTGTTCCATTGGTCTATATCTCTGTTTTGGTACCAGTACCATGCTGTTTTGGTTACTGTAGCCTTGTAGTAGAGTTTGAAGTCAGGTAGCATGATGCCTCCAGTTTTGTTCTTTTGGCTTAGGATTGACTTGGCAATGTGGGCTCTTTTTGGGTTCCATATGAACTTTAACATAGTTTTTTCCAATTCCGTGAAGAAAGTCATTGGTAGCTTGATGGGGATGGCATTTTATTTTTCACTTTTTACCTAATTGCTAGCAGAATCCTATCTTTGTCTTCACAGTTATTATACAATTCAACCTTGTCTCCTCTCCTATGTGACTGGAGTGCCTGAATATCCTTTACAGAGAAATTCTCCTCCTAAACTCTGTTTACTCCTCTTTACCTAAATGTGCATTGCGATACTGTGGGTCTTCTCAGCTCTCCTGTCTCTGTTTCTAATCCAAGGTGCATATGAGGCAATCTCATCTGGCATTGCTTCAGTCTTCCTTTATATAGATATAATCTAAGACTGCCTGATCTCATGCCCAGGCCTCTCATCTTTCACCTGCTGCCCTGAGGTTTTCTCTGTTGGTTCCTAGCCTCAGAAGCAACACAATTCCCATGGTACCATACATGTCTTGCAAGCCAAGGTGTGCATGAGTTAACGCACCACAGGGCAAAACCTAGACCAGTAGGAGCAGGAGCTAACAAATCAATTCTTCTTCCTTGCTTGTCTCTACCAATGCTCATCCCTTGGAATGAACAGCAGGTTTTCCGGTGGGCTCTAGAAAGTCAAGCCTGAAGCAAAAGCATGTATGCTGATACTTTCCTATGGGGTGTGCTAAGGGAAGACAAATATTTGCCATCCTTCAAAAAATTACTCAGACAGAAAAGAAGTCATTTACTTCATAACCCTTTACTTGCATCTTTAATCTTTTTTTAGTTAATTTCATCATTCAAATATATTGAAAATATGGAATGTAAAAGAGAAATGTTAAAAGAAAATGACAAAAACAGACACTGTAAAGAGAAAAGAGAAAGGGAGATGAAATTCATTGCACTACTTTATACTCAGTACAGTTCATGTGTTACCTCATTTAATTTTCCCAACAATGTTAGAAAATAGGTATGTTTATACAAATTTTAGCCACAGACTTAGAAAATTTAAAAGTTAAGTGAGTGACAGACTCACTTGCTTCTCCTCATTAAAATAAAAGTTTTCTTACACAAAATACTTGCAATCTGTATTAATTTATTTGCTTCATAACAACTCCAAAATTTAGCAGATTAAAACACACATTTATTATCTCAGAGCATTTATGGGTCAGGAATCTCTTAACTGGATCCTCTGTTTCAGGGTCACTCAGCCAAGATATTAGCTGAGCTGTAGTCATCTTAGGGGTCAACTGGAGAAGAAACTGCCTCTAAGTTCAAATGATTGTTGACAGGATTCAGTTCGTAATGGGCTGTTGAGTTCAGGACCTCAGTTCTTTACTGACTGTTGGCCAGAAGTTGTCCTTAGGTCTTTGATACCTGAAATTCTCCAAGACATCAGTTTGCTTTATCAAATGTGCAAGCTGAGAAGGTACAGCGAGTCTTCCGGCAATATCGAAGTCAGAATCTTTTGTAACCCAATTATGGAAGTGATATTCATCAATGTTGCTGCATTCTATTGGCTAAAAGCAAGTTAATCAGAGAGGAGGCAATCATACAAAACCATGAATACCTAGGGGCAGAAACCACGGGGGCCATCATAGTTTTCCTGCCACACAGTTCAATTCAGTAAACCAGACATACAGCAGAAATAAGAAAAGAAAGGAGAAAGACAAAGGTGCAATTATAGATTATAGGCTACAATGTCTAGTTAGTTATAATCTGTTTTTCTCTGAGGCCACAGCTCCAACTCTTCCTAGGAAACCATGCCACTTTTCTAGAGTCAGAATGTTCCCATTGTTGTGAGTTGTTAAAAAAGGCTAAGTAAAAATACTGAAGTCCTTGAACTCAGGTTGCAAAGTTTAGATTTGATTCAAGATAGGCATTTGGCTGTCTCTGTGAATCTTTAAGAATTAAATTATTAATTATTAGTTCTTAGCATATTCTCAAGGTATCTCTACAGTAGATTGCTTGCAAATATAGCCCAAAGTTTCTACTCCTTGCATAACTACACTCTTTGCAATGCAACATTGCTATTTCATTCTTCAAGAGGTGGAACCTTGAGTATGGGCTGGCCTTTTGATTTGCTGTAGTCAATAAAAGGCAAAGGAAGTGACAGTGTACTTGTTCTGAGCTAAATCACAGCAGAATTCCACACTTCCACTGTCTTTATTGGAACTCTAATACCTCCATGAGGATGAGCCCTAATCAGCCTGCTGAAGAATGGAAGACCACATGGAACAGAGCCAAGTCAGCATAGTTGCTGAGGTGAAACACCTTACATGTGATCAGCCCAGCCAAGATAAACAGAGTCAACCAGCTGGTCCTTAACTGACCGAAGACACATAAATGAATCTCGCTCAGACCAACCCTGATCACTAGAACAGCCTGGCCAACTGGTAGACTCATGAGAAATACTAAGTAGTTGTATTAAGCCACTCGTTTTGGGGTGATTTATTATGAAGTAATATTTAAATGGCAATCAGCAAGGTAGTTATATAGAAGGTAAATTATTGGGGGAAGAACTGAATAAAACCATTACTAGAAAAATAATAGTGTGAGGTAAAGAGGCCCTGAGACACAGTAGGAGCACTTAAAAAGACAGCTAACATTTAAGAAGCCAAGTTATAGTAATATTCCGCGAAATTAAGATGTCAATGAAATACTGGGAAATCAGAGCCTTATAACTAACAGAAAATTTTTCTGAAGACATAATTCAGATATGTGGTCTTGTTATTTTAGTCTCCTTATATTTTTAATAGATAATTATAAATACTAAAAATAGATACTTTAGAAAGGAAAGACATAGAAGCAATTTTAAAGTAAAATCTCAAATTAGGTACATTTCTCACGTCATCTGTAAGGAGTTTCCATGATACACAGGAAGGACACCCTTCCTATGTGTGTGATGGGTTTTCTGTATTTTCATACGGTAAGACTAGTAATTGAAAGATGATACCATCCAACATGCACTTGAAAATGAAAATGGTCTTAGAATTAGCCTCAAATGGGAAAGGGATCTGAAGGACTATTTAATCTAATAGGTTTCTGTTAAAAGGATTCCCCAGATGATATTTCTCAGGGCAAATAAAAGCTAACAATGGCTAGCTTACCTGATTTTGGCTCTAATGTTAGTTCTTCCTTACATTTAACCAAAATCCATCTCCTCATAACATCTGTTCATTGATTCTTGCTCTGCCTTCCAGTGCTGTAGCACAATGAATGTAATTGCTCTTTGCCGTGGCAATTTTTCAAATATCTGAAGGCAGCCAGTTCAATCCTACAAAGTATTCTCCTTTTAAAGATTAATAACCCACAATCCCACTTCCTTTCTTATCTCCCATCCAACTAGTTTTAAGTACCTTCAATATTTTAATGGATTTCCCCTAAATAAAATCTAATTAAAACAAAATCAAGCCAAACAAAAATTTTAAATGTAGCACCTATAACTCAAGATAATACTCCAGTTTATACAGAACTTAAGTCAACTAAAATCCTATGTTTGTTTATATGTAGCCTCACCATACCCTCCCTTAATAAGCCTATGTCTGTGAAATTCATAATGGAAGCTAGGTGCGAGGTTTCATCTCTCTCTCTCTCTCTCTCTCTCTATCATCTATCTTCTATCTTCTTATTTCCTCCTGTAAATTATGCCCCAGGTACCAACTGTTTAACCCAATCTCTTCTTGCTACTGGATAATCATAAACCTTCTTTCACAATGCCAAAGTCCTTGAGTAAATGTTGACCAGTGCAAAGACTATGAAGGACACTTACATAAAATCTCCAGAATCCTTCATCCAGCCTGGCACTGACTCATCAGTAAGCACTTTGGGTACATTTTATCACCTACTATGAAGCAATCTAACTGTGCAGCCATTCTCCCCATTTATCTCAATCTCATTCTCAAGGATGTTATGCTAGATTTGATATTCACCATGTCTACAACACTTCCATGACTGACAATCCCTTGACCAATATGAAAAAACATTAGAATGACAGGTTTTGGTTTTGTTTCATTCATACTATACAAACTGAAACTCTATTAACTGTGACAGAAACTATGCAACTTTGAATATTAGAATCTTTATTTTTAAAATTATTAATACTTTTAAATTTTTGTTGGAACCTTTGTGTATATGCATTTTAAGTAGATTTTCATTAGATTACTAATCAAATGACCTCATCACTATCTTCTTACCTCCTTTTACCTTGTTCTATGATTCAACTACACTAAGATACATTGTTCTCATTAATATTCTGACTCTGTTCATTCTGACCCTCCCTTCTAACTGCTGAAAATCCTTCCACTCATAAATAAAATAGGCTGAAGCAGAAATAGGTCTTTGAGGGACCAGACTAATCACCTATAACCCCTTAAATAAGATAAAATGGAAAAATGAACTGTAATCCCAGCACTTCAGCAGGCCGAGGCAGGTGGATAGCTTTAGCTCAGGAGTTCAAGACAAGCCTGGGTAACATGGCAAAACCTCATCCCTACCAGAAATACAAAACTTAGCCAGGTGTTGTGGCACATGCCTGTAGTCCCAGCTACTTGGGAGGCTAAGGTGGAAGGATTGCTTGAACCCAGAAGGCTGAGGCTGCACTGAGGCAAGATTGCACCACTGCACTCCAGCCCGGGCTACAAGAGCCCTGTCTCAAAAAAAAAAAAAAAGTAAAAATGCAGAATAATGAGAGAGACTTCATATAACTTTCAATAGTTATATCTGAAGACATAATTCAGATATGTGGTCTTGTTATTTTAGTCTCCTTATATCAACTCAGATCAATAGATATTTACTAAATGTGTACATTTTAGTGCTGTGAGCTAGGAACAGTCGAGAATATAAAACATGTAGGTGCTGTTTTGTGAGGAAAGACAATACACATAATCATGTGAAGAAGGGGAAAAAAGCTTAAATAACAGCAACAAACAATTATAAAAGAGATGTCACAAGGCATAATATGATTCATTGCCAGATGAATTATTCAGACAATAAATTTTACAAAAGTTCAGGAAAGGGAGTGCTAACTTCAGGCTAGGGTGGTCAGGTCCATGAAGATAAATGTCAGCTGGTATTGCAACTGGATGAATGGATACACTTTAGACAAGAAGAAGGCAGAGGAGAGGACACTTTGGAAATCTGGCACAGTGTGAGTAAAAGTGTTTGCTGGAATGACTGGAGTGCCAGGCAAACTTTTTTGGAAGGGTTTTCAGAAACTGTCAGGGAAAGGAGAGGAGTCAGTAAGTTCTTGGAGAAGCTAGTGACATATTTTTGGAAAGAAGATTGAGAAAGCTATTTGGAGAGAGGTGAGGATTTGTGAAATGGCTTGGAATGGGAGCAAGCAGAGAACATGAGCTGTGGTAAGTAGGTAGTCTTGTCAGCAGCATAGTCTGGAGTAGCAGAAGATGAGAGAATGAAAAATAAAATAGAGGCAGAGGATGGCACTGGGTTGCTTTTTAAAAAACGGCAAACAAGTCTTCTCTGTTTCATTGTTTGTCTTTTAAAAATAAAGGCAAAAATAAAGTTGATGAGAGATTTCATAGTTTCCTTACTCCTGATTATTTACAGTTTTAGACACCTAATGCTGAATAGACTATCATTGTGTGCCTGGTATTATGGATTCCCGTCCCATGGGGCCTGATAGTGAGAAGTCTGTGCCATGGGCCCAGGGCCAGCAAGGATTCCTCTTTCTCAGACTATGCAGGACGGAGACGTAAATAAGTAGAGGAGTTAAAGTCAGTCACCAATAGTGGCAAGAGCCATAAAAACATGCCAAATCTAGAGCACAGAGCAATGCTAAGGAGGATGTAAGAGCTGGGAAGACCAGTCACCAACAAAGCACATAGGTGTTTCAGAGAAAACTGGCATAGGTGCCGTAATCCATGCTGGCTTTTTTGTTGCCACAGCGGTATGTTCAAAGAGCTTGGAATGGGAAGACAGTATTGCCAGTGTGCTGATTGAATCTTCTGACCTTTGAATTGAGATATCATCCTGCTGGACCACAGTGTGTCACAGCTCACTTTACAACCTGCGCAAACCTCTTGCTTACCACATAGCCTTGCTGATGTTGCCAGAGGTCGTCCCTCTGGCATTCTTTACCGACTACGTACTCTGTGGCCACTCTGTTGCTTCTTCCCTTCTCTGATTTCCCATGTGCAGAAATCTTTATGGGGCCTAACCCAGCCTGCCTTCTAACTGCTCTGCGCTATAGGGAATGCTGCCTTCCTTCTTAAAGCTCCTTCTTGCATAACTTGTTTCCACACCACAAATTTGGCACTTATCCTAGGCCATCTTATATTCTTATTACCCATTTCGTCATATTTATATTCTGTTATTTAAAAATTAAACTTTTCAGTATTATATTGTTATTTATTTACATATCTGTATAGTAGTGCTTAACAAAACATCTTTTCTCTTACAAGTATATATACATACAACAGTCCAATATGTAATTATACATTATATACTTATGTGTGCATGCACACACATGCACACACACTCACACATCACTTTTAATGTGTAGTCACCGCAAATATCTCTATGAAAAGGTCCTGCATAGAGGAATATGTTTTAGAGATTATGTATGTATTCAAGATTTTTCTTCCCTTCACTTCAGCAGTTCAATTCTAAATAATTATTTATATAGTGAAGTACACAGACTTTAATTTAGCATTCATGAAGTCACTTCTTTTACCAAGTGTTTTCCAAAATGACACTCCTGTTGGTCTTTTCCTAAGATACTCTGCAAATACTTTTTGGTTACTAGATTCTAGCTAAGAAAATAGGCAGGCTTTCAATCAAGATTCTTAGAAGATTGTGTCCTACTGGTGATTAAATTACTGGAGAAGACAATGACAATTAAATTCACCATAGGGTACAAAAGTTGCTAGAATGATTTCAAATTACTGCTAAAAGATTTCGTATGAAAAGCCCATTTTTTAGTCCATTTGGTCTGTTGTAACAAACTGCCATGGACTGGCTGGCTTATAAACAATAGAAATTTATTTCTGAGAGTTCTGGAGGCTGGGAAGTCCAAGACCAAGGTGCTGGCAGCTTCAGTGCCTAGTAAGGGCCCATTTCCTATATGTATATATATATAGGAAATGGGCCCTTTCTGAAATATATAGGAAATACATATATAATATAAATATATATTATATATAGGAAATATATATATAATATAATATATATTATATTTAGGAAAAATATATATAATATATATTATATATAGGAAAAATATATATAATATAATATATATTATATATAGGAAATATATATATATTTCCTATATATAAATATATATATATGAAGTCTATATACATATATATATATGTGGTTATCTTTTCTCTGTCCTCACATGGTGAAAGCGGTGAGGGAATCTCTCCAGAACCTTTTATAAGGGCACTAATCTCATTCATGAGGGCTCCACCCTCATAACTCAATCACCTCTCAAAGTCCCCACCTCCTAATACCATCATCGGGGGTTAATATTTCAACATATGAATTTTGGGGAGAAATAAACATTCATTACATTATAGCTCCATAATCCACGGCATAGTTTATATAAATTGTGTTTCGAATAATGAAGTCTATATTATGTATTTTTCATAACATATGCACATATACATATTTTTCCAGTAGGCCTATTATTCTAAATCATGAGGAAACATGCATGAAAATTCAAACAAATGAAAGCCTTATGTTAAAATTGATATGACTAAAAGAGACACAGGAATGTCCTGACATATAGCAGGCTTGGAATGTTCATAATCATCTTTGGTGTAGAACAGATGAGGTACATTCGACAGGATACTAAGGAACCTGCCACGTGTCTTTTAAATTAATATGTTTCTGCATTATATAGGACACTAAAAGAAGCTGATTATTTAAATGATAGAACTAATTTAATTGTTATGCAAATGTTATATCTATCTAAATTATTTCATAACCAAACAAGTAAAGCTAGACTTGTTTTTAATATTTGGAGAAAACTGAAGCAATATAGTACTAGGAGAAATCCTACATGTAATGATAATACAAATAAATATCTATTACTAAAAATATTGGGCCAGGTGCAGTGGCACATGCCTGTAATCCCAGCACTTTGGGAGGCTGAGGTGGGTGGATCACCTGGCTCAGGAGTTTGAGACCAGCCTGGCCAACATAGTGAAACCCTGTCTCTTCTAAAAATACAAAAATTAGCGGGGCATGGTGGCGTGCGCCTATAGTCCCAGTTACTCCGGAGGCTGAGGCAGGAGAATGCTTGAACTGGGGAGGCAGAGGCTGTGGTAAGCTGAGGTTGCACCACTGCACACCAGCCTGGGCAACAGAGCAAGACTCTGTCTCAAAACAAAAAAATGAAAATTGTATGATAATGAAACTTATTTGATGATAAAGGATAATATTCAAAATATTTAATAACTCAGAGTATTTCCAGGTGTAAAGGTAAGTTGGGCTACTTTTCACTATAATCATATGTAAAAGATATAAATTACTGTAATTTTTAAAGTACATAATTATATAGAGACATTAAATCAAAGAAATGTTTAACAGTCATAGATTCTGACAGAAAAAGGACTATTCCTCACTAGATCTCAATTTTCCTATTTGTAAAATTATGATAAAATATTTGCTCTTTCTTCCTGTCAGGATTTTGGTAAGAATTAAATGATTTTAAAAGAGTATTTTTATACATGTAATTGCATTAATTTTATCATTAATAATTTTTATACATTGCAATTCAGTTTGTCAATATTATGATAGTATGAAAGCCTCCTCCCCACTGTCCTCTCTTACTATCTCTGTCTTTTCCCCAGAAATTTTTTTTTTCTTTCAATGATTACTATCCTGGGCCCTGGGGATAACATTATGAATGCTACACAGCTGTTTTGAGATGGTTCATTTTATGTGTCAGTTTGACTAGGCTAAGGGATACTCAGATAGATAGCTAATAGAACATTCTAGGAATGTCTGTGAGAGTATTTATAGAAGACATTAGCATTAGAATCAGTAGACTGAATAAATATCCACTCTCACCAATTTGTACCTGAGCCCAGATAGGACATAAAAGCAGAGAAAGAGCAAATCATTCCCTCTTCTTGAGCTGGGACATCCAACTTCTTTTTTGAGATATTAGAGCTCCTAGTTCTCAGGGTTCAGGCTCTAGGACTTATACCAGCGAACTCTCAGTTTTCAGGACTTTGGCCTCAAATGGAGAGTTACACCACCAGCTCCACTGATTCTCAGGCCTCTGGACTCAGACTGAATTAGACCACTGCCTTTCCTGGTTCTCCGTTTGCAGACAGAGTATACTGGGAATTTTTGGCCTCCATTATTGCATGAGCCAATTCCCATAACAAATGCCCTCTTACGTACCTCTTTCTCTCTCTCTCTCTCTCTCTCTCTCTCTCTCTGTCTGTCTCCTATTATTTCTGTTTCTCTGGAGAACCCTGACTAATAAAATTTTCTTCAAAGACCTCTCAAACTACTGGGAAAAAAACAGGGATATTATTTTCCCAACTATTGAAAAATAACAAACCATTCATCAAAATGTATGCTCTTATATCCGTAATGAGGCACTGCCACTGAGAGAAAGCTGCTTATTTGAGAGTTATGTTTCCCAGCCCCTCTTGCATTTTCATATGTCCCTGTTCAGAGAAAGCACCAAGGTGAGGCAAGTGTGAGGTTTAGGAAGTAAAATTTAAGGATGTACTTCTTCTCTAGGTATTTTAAGTGCTGACCCTGCACTTAAATAACCCTGAGAGTGAGCGCCTCTTAAATTTTGTGCCCCAGGCTCACAGCCTCAAACCCTTCACCTACAGAAGGTGAGCAGAAGTAACACAAGTTGCTTCCTGGAGTATTTAAAAAGTGGGTGTGTCTCTCTACTGTTTACCACTGTGTTGTACCTTTTACATCCCCATCAGCAGTGTAAGAAAATTCTACTTTCTCCAAGTCCTGTCAACATTTGGCAAAATCTTTTTCATTTTAGTCACTCTAATAGGTGTGCAGTGGTATCTCACTGTGGTTTTAATTTGCATTTCCCTAATGACTAATGATATTGAGCAACTTTCCATAGGCTTATTTGGCTTCTGTGTATCTTCTGTGTTATTCAAACCTTTCATCCATTCTTTTTTTATTCTGCTTGTTTTGTTTTTGTTTCTTTAACTGAGTTTTGAGAGTTTTTAAATATTTGGGATACAAGTACCTTATCAGATATGTGATTTATAAATATTTCTCACAGCCTTTGTTTTTTCTTTTCATTCTCTTAACAATGTCTTTACAGATAAGTTTTCAATTTTAATGAAATCTAACTTATCAACTCATAATTTTATATATCATTCATTTGGTGTTATAGCTAACAAATCTTCATCTAATTCAAGTTCACAAAGGTTTTCTACAATCTATTCTTCCACAATTTTCATAATTTTTGGTTTTATATTTGTATGTATCATCCATTTTGCATTGATTTTTTGTATATAGTGTATGAAACACATTTTTTCTTTTTACATATTGATTTCTAATTGTTCCAGCACCATCGGTCAAAAAGACTTTCTTTTCTTTACTGAGTTGCTTCTGTACCTCTGTGGAAAATCAGTTATCCATGTATGTGTGGGGCTAGTTCTGTATAGTCTATTCTGTTCCACCGATCTATTTGTATATGCCAATGTCCCACCACAATGCCTTAATTGTTGTACCTGTTCAGAAATTCTTGATTTCAGATAGTGTTAATCCTCCAGATTTGCTCTTTTTCAAAGTTGTTTTGGCAATTGTGAATTATTTTCTTCATTTCTATATAAATATTAGAATCAGTTCACCAATTTCTTTTAAAACCTAATGCAATTTTGATTAAAGGTCCATGTATTCTATGGATCAAATTTGAGAGAATTTATCTCTTAACAATGTTGAGTTTTCTGATCCATGAACACAGAATCTCTCTACTTATTTAGGTAATTTTGTTTTAATTAAGAAAAATTTTAAGAATTTTTTAGAATATACACCTTTTTCTTTATTTTATGAACTCGATAAACTTTTTCAGTATTCAGACTTAAGTCTCATTCTATGTTAATATTCTTCTCATATTTACTTACAGCTTTTTTCCATAAGTTTCATTTTTTTCCACTAAAACTCCCAGCTTTTATATTATAGGTATACTAGCTATCTCCTCCTATCTTTGTATCTCCCTTTTGATATCCATAATTTTAAGGTTCAATGCTTAGTTTCAAATACTGCTTTCACATGATTTTCCAGGCCACTGATTTGGGTCTCAAAAGTGACTTTTATTCTCACCGTTATTAGTTTGAAAATTATGTTCTAAGAAGCTTTTTTGTGTTTTGTCTTTCATTTTTAGGTTTGATTCTCCTGTATCCCTTCCAGTAAGTCTGCTAGAAGTGTTAGTGACTTTCTCTGTCTAAGGAGGACTTTCTCTAGCTATCCCTTCACATGTATTGTGATTTTATTTTCTCTCATTATTAGGTTTAAGGTCTAGCTGCTAGAGCTATCTAAGCAGTAGAATTCTGGTGAGAAGCACACACTTTGGGCTCTGCACTTGAAGACTGTTGGTACAGTAGCAGGTCGAGAGCTACTCTCGAAATGAGGCACCAAAAGGAAACTATTTCTGCTTCCATGTCTCTTTGAGCATTCTTAAATGCTGTGGCAGAGAGACTAAGCTCACTTATTTAGTACATCCTCATATCCCTAGAAGCAAGGAAAAGAAGACACACTGTCCTATTCATACCATCGACGATTACATTTTTACATAACAACTAATATTGTGTACTTTTTGCCCTCTCTCGCTCTTTTTCTCTGGATCATGATTTCAAGGATTTTCTCATTTTGTCTGTTTTAAAATGACCAGTGCTTTATTTAGTAAATTTGTTTTGCTATTTTTTTTTCCATTTTCATTTGGCAGAACTTGAGTATTTTTCCCCAAATATATATTAATACTTGGTAAAAATACTCAATCATTACATTTCCAAATTCTGTTACAACTGCTTCTCTCATAATAGGATTCCAAGAATATAAACTCTTATTTTTGTAATTCTGTCAAATTTGAAAAAAATCTTCTGGTTTCTAACATTTCAGAGCAAAAGCCCATAGCTGATGTAATTCTATTTTCTATTGTAATATATTTCATTATTTTTTAATTTTTTTACTTTTGATTTATGTGGGTGCATAATAGGTGTCCATATTTATGGGGTATATGGGATATTTTGATAAGGCATATAATGTGTAAAAAAATCACATCAGGATAAACAGGGCACCCATCACCTGAAGCATTTAGCCTTTGTGTTACAAATAATCCAATTACAATTTTTAGCTATTTTTAAATGTACAATTAAATTATTATTGACTATAGTCACCCAGTTATACTATCAAATATAAGATCTTATTCATTCTTTGTATTTTTTGTACCCATTGAACATCCCCACATCCCCTCTTACCTCCACTACCCTCCCAAGTCTCTCATAACCACCCTTCTGCTCTATCTCCATAAGTTCAATTATTTTAATTTTTAGCTCCCACAAATAAGTGAGAGCATGTGATGTTTGTCTTTCTGTGCCTGGCTTATTTCACTTGAGATAATGATTTCCATTTTTATCCATGTTGTTGCAAATGACAGGATCCCTTTTTTTATTGAATAGTACTCTATCATGTATAGGTACCACATTTTCTTTATCCATTTGTCTGCTGATGGACACTTAAGTTGCTACCAAATCTTGGCTATTATGAATAGTTCTGCAATAAATATGAGAGTCCTAATATCTCTTCGATACATTGATTTCTTTGAGGATATGCCAAGCAGTGGGACTGCTGGTTCATATAATAGCTCCATTTTTAGTTTTTTCAGGAACCTCCAAACCATTATCCATAGTGGTTGTACTAATTTACATTCCCACCCTCAGTGTACAAGAGTTCCATTTTCTCCAAATCCTCACCAGCATTTTTTTTGTCTGTCTTTTGGATAAAAGCCATTTTAACTGGGCTGAAATAATATCTTATTGTAGTTTGATTTGCATTACTCTGATGATCCCTGACATTAAGCACCATCCCACATATCTGTTTGTCATTTGTATGTCTCCTTCTGATAAATGTCTAGTCAGATAGTTTGCCCATTTCCTAATTGGGTTATCAGATGTTTTTCCTATAGAATTGTTTGGATTCCTTATATGTTCTGGTTATTAATCTCTTGTCAGATAGATAGTTTGCAAATATTATCTCCCATTCTATAAGTTGTCTCCTCGTTATTTGATTGTTCCTTTGCTGTGCAGAAGCTTTTTAACTTGATGCGATGCCATTTGTCCATATTTGCTTTGGCTGCCTCAGCTTGTGGAATAGTACTCAAGAAAATCTTGGTCCAGACTGATGTCTTGGAGTGTTTCCCCAATGATTACTTTTAGTAGTTTCACAGTTTCACGTATTATATTTAAGTCTTTCATCCATTTTAATTTTTGTATATGGTGAGAAATAGGGGTCTAGTTTAATTCTTCTGCATATGGATATCCAGTTTTCTCAGCACCATTTATTTAAGATATTGTCCCTACCTCACAGTATGTTATGGCCCCTTTGCTAAAAATGAGTTTCCTGTAGATGCATGAACTTGTTTCTTGGTTCTCTCTTCTGTTTCATTGGTCTTTGTGTCTGTTTTTATGCCAATATCATGCTGTTTTGGTTACTATGGCTCTGTAGTATAATTTGAAGACAGGTCATGTGATTCTTCCACTTTGGTTCTTTTTTCTCAGGATAGCTTTGGTTATTTTGGATCTCTTGTGATTCCATATACATTTTAGGATAATTTTTTCTATTTCTGTGAAGAATGCCATTAGGATTTTGATAGATATTGCACTGAATCTATAGATTGCTTTGGGTAGTATGGATATTTTAACAATATCAATTCTTCCAATCCATGAACATGGAATATATTTCCATTTTCTGTTTTCTCTTCAATTTCTGTCACCAATGTTTTATAGTTTATATTATAGAGACCTTTCACTTCTTTGGTTAAGTAAATTCCAGCTATTTCATTTTATTTGTAGCAATTGTAAATGGGATTACTTTTTTTTTCCAGATTGTTTGCCTTTGGCATATAGAAATGCTACTGATTTTTGGCTGGGTGCAGTGTCTCACACCTGTAATCCCAGCACTTTGGGAGGCTGAGGTGGGTGGATCACTTGAAGTCAGGAGTTTGAGACCAGCCTGACAACATGGTGAAACCCCATCTCTACTAAAAATACAAAATTAGATGGCCATGGTGGCGCATGTCTGTAATCCCAGCTACTCAGGAGGCTGAGGCAGGAGAATTGCTTTAACCTAGGAGGCAGAGGTTGCAGCGAGTCAAAATTGAGCCATTGCACTACAGCCTGGGCAACAACAGTGAAACTCTGTGTCAAAAAAAAAAAAAAAAAAAAAGCTACTTTTTGTATGTTGACTTTGTATTCTGCTGCTTTACTGAATTTGTTTATCAATTCTAGTAGTTTTTCAGCGGAGTCTTTAGGTTTTTCCAAATATAAGATTATATTGTCTGTAAACATGGACAGTTTGATGTCTTTCTTTCCAATTTGGATGCCTTTTATTTCTTTCTCTGGAATTGCCAGTCCTATGATGAATAACAGTGGTGAAAGTGGGCATCCTTGTCATGTTCCAGATCTTAGAAGAAAGGCTTTCAGCTTACCCCATTCAGTACGATACTAGGTATGGGTCTGTTTTATATAGCTTTTACTATGTTGAGGTATGTTCCTTCCATACCCCGTTTTGGAGGTTTTTGAAATAAAAGGATATTAAGTTTTATCAAATGCTTTTTCAGCCTCAATTGAAATGGTCATATGGCTTTTGTCCTGCATTATGTTGATCTGATGTATCACATTGATTCATTCGCATATGTTGAACCATTCTTGCATCACTGGGATAAATCTCACTTGGTCATGATGAATGATCTTTTTAATGTATTGTTGAATTTTGTTTACTAGTATTTTGTTGAGGGTTTTTGCATCAGTGTTAATCACAGATATTGACCTGTTGTTTTCTTTTTTGGATGTGCCATTGTATGATTTTTGTATCAAGGTAATACTGGCCTCATAGAATAAGTTTGGAAGTATCCCCTCCTCCTCTATTTTTCAAAATAATTTGAGTAGGATTGATATTAGCTCTTCATTAGATGTTTGGTATAATTTATCAGTGAAACTAACAGGTCCCAGGCTTTTCTTTGCTGGGAGAATATTTATTATGTTTTTCTATCTCATTACTTGAAATTGCTCTGTTCAGGTTTTGGATTTATTTATGGCTCAATCTCGCTAAGTTGTACGTATCTAAGAATTTGTCTATTTATTCTAGGTTTCCTGATATATTGGCATATAGTTGTTCATAGTAGTCTGTAATGATCCTTAGAATTTCTTTGGTATCAATTGTAATGTCTCTTTTTTCATCTCTGATTTTATTTGTGTCTTCTCTCACTTTTTCTTCATTAGTCTGACCATCTTTTCAAAAAACCAACTTTTCATGACTCTTGTATTTTCTTCTTTTTCAGCAAAAGTCATGCTCTGTCACCCCAGTGTCACCCCAGGCTGGAGTGCAGTGGCACAATCTCGGTTCAATGCAACCTCTGCCTCCCGGGTTCAAGTGATTCTTGTGTCTCAGCCTCCCGATGTAGTTAGGACTACAGGCATGCACACCATGCCCCTCTAATTTTTGTGTTTTTAATAGAGATAGGTTTTTGCCATGTTGGCCAGGCTGGTCTGGAACTCCTGGCCTCAAGCAATCCACCTGCTTCAGCCTCTCAAAGTGCTGGAATTACAGGCATGAGCCACCATGCCAGCCTGTTTTCTTCATTTTAATTTCATTTATTTTTTGCTCTAATCTTTATTATTTCTTTTCTTTTTCTACCTTTGGGTTTGGTTTGCTCTTGCTTTTCTAGTTCTTCAAGATGCATTGTTAGGCTGTTTATTTGAAGAATTTCTTCTTTTTTGATTTAGGTACTCATAGCTATAAACTTCCCCCTTAGTACTGTTTTTGCTATATCCCATATGTTTTAAGATGTCGTATTTCCATTATCATTTGTTTCAAGAAATTTTCAATTTCCTTCATAATCTTCTCATGGACCCATTAGTCATTAAGGAGCACATGGTTTAATTTCCTTGTTTTTATAATTTCCAAAATTTCTCTTACTGATTTCTAGGTTTATTTTATTGTGGTCAAAGGAGATACTTGATATTATTTCAGTTTATTTGACTGTTTTAAGACTTGTTTTGTGGACTAATATATGGTCTATCCATGAGAATCATCCATGTGCTAAGGAAAAGAATGTGTACTATGAAGCTATCATATGATATGTTCTGTAAATACCTATTAGGTCCATTTGATCTATAGTACAGAATAAGTCCAATTTTTTTGTTGTTGATTTTTTTTCTGGAAGATCTGTCCAATGCTGAAAGTGGGGTGTTGCAGTCTCCAGCCATTATTGTATTGGGGTCTAAGCTCTAATCATATGTGCCTTACATATATATATATATACACACACACACTCACATATATATACATAGATATATATTTCATTATATTTCATTTATCACCCATACATATATATATGTGTGTGTGTGTGTGTGTGTGTGTGTGTATGTGGGTGATCCAGTGTTGGGTGCATATATATATATATTTACAATTGTCATACTGTCCAGCTGAATTGACCCTGTTATGATTATATAACGACATTCTTTATCTTTTTATAGTTGTTGTCCTCACATTTAGTCTGATATAAGTATAGCTACTCCTGCTCTTTTTTGATTTACATTAACTCTTAGATCTGTCCTTTTGAGGCTATTTTCTAGATCTTGTAAGCATGCTTTATTCATTGTTTTTCTTTCTTTTCCTCCCTTATTATGTATTTTTAAATAGGCAGTCTTCAAGCTCACTAGTTCTTTCTTCTGTTAGTCAATTCTGCTATTAAGATACTCTGAAGCATTCTTCAGTATGTCAATTACATTTTTCAGCTCCAGAATTTCTGCTTGATTCTTTTTAAATATTTCAATGTCTTCGCTAAATTTATCTGATAGGCATCTCAATTCCTTCTTTGCGTTGCCTTGAATTTCTTTTTTTTGATTCTCAAAACAGTTATTTTTGACTTCTCTGTCTTAAAGGTCACATATCTCTATCTCTCTGGGATTGACCTGTGGCGCCTCATTTAGGTCACTTGGTGAGGTCATGTTTTCCTGATGGTCTTGATGCTTGCGTATTTGTTTCAGTGTCTGGGTGTTAAAGAGTTAGGTATTTACTGCAGTCTTTGCAGTCTGAGCTTGTTTGTACTCATCCTTCTTTGAAGGCTTTCCAGGTATTTGAAGGGACTTGAGTGTTGTGATCTAAATTTTTGATCACTACAGCTGTATAGGGAGCACCTAAAGCCCAATAACTCTGTATTTCTTGCAGACTTGTAGAGGTAACACCTTGGTAGTCTTGAATTAGATCTGGAAGAATTCTCTGGATTGCCAGGCAGAGACTCTTGTTCTCTTCTCTTACTATCTACCAAACAAATGGAGTGTCTCTCTCTCTCTCTCTCTCTGTGTGTGTGTGTGTGTGTGTGTGTGTACTGAGCTGCCTGGAGCCACAAAAGGGATGAAATAAGTACCCTTATGGCCACCACCACCGGGACTGCACAGGGTCAGATCAGAAATCAACATATCACTAGGTCTTGCCCAAGGCCAGCTGTAACCAGCACCTGGCTACCATCTATGTTTGCTCAAGGTCCCAGGGCTCAACAATCAGCAGGTGGTGACACTAGCCAGTCTTGTGTTCTTCCTTTCAGGTCAGTGAGTTCCACTGGGCACCAGGAAAGTCTAGAAATGCTGCCCAGTTGGCAAGGCTTAAAGCTGGAAAACTTAGAAGTATACTAGATGTTCTATTCTATTGCAGCTAAGCTGGCACTAAAACCACAAGACAAAGTCCTTTCTGCTCTTTGCTCCCCTTTCCCCAGCTAGAGGAGTTTCTACCATGTCCACCACTACCACAGGCCAACAGGAGTGCAGCCAGGTATCACCAATATTCACTTAGGGCCCAAGGGCTCTTTAGTTAGCTTATTTTTAATGCTGCTAGGCCTGAGACTCACTCTTCAGGGCTGGGCTCTCTGGCCCAGTGTAGGTCTAGAAATGCCATCCAAGAGCCGAGGCCAGAATCTAAGATCCCAAGAACCTACTTGGTGTTCTTCCCTACTGTAAAAGAGCTGATACCTAAGCTGCAAGACAAAATCTCCTTTATTCTTTCCTCTCCTTTTCTCAAGCTGAAGGAGTCTCTCATCATATCCATCACAGCTGTGAAGATGCTGTGTCACACCTGAAGCTAGCACATCTCAAAGTCCCACTCAAAAATCATAGCATATGCTGCCTGGTTACCATTGCTGATTATGCAGGGTCCAAGAGTTCTTTAGCCAGCAGGTAATGAATTCTGCCAGGAGTGGGTGGTTCCCTTCAAGGCATTGGGTTCCTTTCTGACCCAGGGTATATTTAGAAATGTCATGTGTGAACTAGAGCCTGGAATGGAAGCCTCAAAACTCTGTCTGTTGCCCTATTCTAATGTGATTGAGCTTGTATCCAAGTTGCAAAACAAGTCCTCTTTACTCATCCCTCTCCTTCCCTCAAGCAAAGGGAAGCATTCTGTTTTGGATCTGGGGTTGGGAGAGGAATGACACAGTCCCTCCTTTAGCTGCCCCAGCTGGCTTCTCACTAGGTCAGGTGCCCCCCAAGTCTACTGGCTCCAAGTCCAGCACAGCACTAGGACATGCCTAGAAGTTGCAGTTCCTGCCAGACCCAGATAGCCTTTTCATATTGATTTAGGATTCCAGAGCACTTTAGCCCATAGTGTTGATGCTTGCCAGAACTCAAGTTCCAACTGCTGGGATGAGTGATTCCCCTCTGGCTATGGCAGGTATAAATGTCCCCCTGTGGGCATTGACTGAGTTCTGCCCAGTGTTGGCAGCACTAAGTTTCAATACAAATTCCCACAATTGCTGCACTCTCCTCCTCCCCAAGTGCACAAATTCTCTCTTCATGCCACACTGCTGTTGCCAAGGGATGGGGAAGTAACGTTGGTAATTCAAGATTATCTTCCCTACCCTCTTCAGTGCTTCTTTTAGCAATATGAAGTTCAATTCAGGTAATATGAACATATACCTGATTTTTGGTCCTCATGAAGGTGCTTTTTTATGTAGATAGTAGTCAAATTTGGTGTTCCTGCAGGGAGGATAATCAGTGGAGGCTTCTATTTGGCCATTATGTTCTACCTGCTCCTATTAGTTTTAAAATGATGTTAGAAGTCATAACATTTGCAAGACTATTTATGTGTCCATTTCTGAATTAATCTCTTTCATCAACTAATAAAAACTTTTATTCTGACAGGTTCTCTCAGAAACATTTTCTCTTATAATTCTTTGATTAATGAACATTTTCCAGTTTTTTATTTCTTGCCCTATTGTTTGGGCTAATTTTCTAGGGTGTATCTTCCAAAAATTAGTTTTTTGCTTAATAATGAAAAATTCTGTGGGGGTGGGTGCAGGGTGAAGAAAAAGAGATAACTCGTGAAGTTGATTTTCTGAATTCCTAGTCTGTTGTCCATTTTACACCAAATTTACAGATCCAATTATTTATTCCTTTTGATTTATGGTATATTATATCACTGGCTGTGCTAATTCTCCCTCATTGAATTTATTTTTTGTTTTAATTTCCAATTTTATTCCTTTGAGCCCTTATACAACTAGTCTAAAATATTTTGTGTATTATCTTTTTTTCACTCAGTTATTTATTTTGAATAGTTTAACACAGTTTAGTGGAGACACATTGTGGGGTTCTTAGGCTCTTGACCCCCTAATGATTCATTAAAAATCACTGACATGAGGCAGATCAATAGAAGAAAAGACATACAGCTTTACTTAATCTGTATACATGGGAGCCTTCAGAGTGAAGATCCAACTTTCCAATGAGTTACAAAAACATATATACCATCCTAAGGCGCCAGTAAATAATGCAGACTGAAGACCATTGCCAGAAACAGGTAAGACAGGTTTAGTGGCAAGACAGGTTAAGAGGGCTTGAAAGAAAGAAGAAGCTTGGCTAGCAAAGTTGGCCTCGTCATAGAGATGAAGAGTTCCACAAAGCAAAAAAAAAAAAAAAAAAAAAAAAAAAAAAAAAAAAGCAGTAAATGTGTTTTTCCCCCCTGGACTTTAAAAGGTCTCAGACTCTCAATGTCTCTTGGATCCTGGGAAAGACATAGAAAGGGAAAGTGGGGATGGCTACATTAGTAGTCTGTACAGATGCAAATTTCCCCCACTTAACAGAACTTTGCAAATATACTTCTATCAGGATGACCAAGTTGCAGCTACTTCAAAATATGTCAAAGAAATATAGGATGATCAAGTTGCAGCTACTTCAAAATATGTCAAAGAAATATATTTTGGAATAAAATATTTTAATTGCCTCCAGTCCTCACTTTGACACTTTAAAGAAGTTTAACATATCAGAAGCCAAGGTGATAGCTTGGGAGAGATTTGGGTTACAGGATGTGAGATAGAGTTAGACAAAGGAGTAGAATGACAAATTGGGACCAATAGAAAGGACCCAATTTAAATATATTATCCCATATCTTCTTTACTCAATCTCTTAGTCCTGAGAATAGATCAGTTAAGTTAAACAGCTGTGTCCCATTCCAGGAGGTAACATTGCAGATGGGCTAGGCCTCTGCATATGATGCAAACAATCATATCTCTAATAAGACACATTTCTATAGAAACAGAAGTATAAACAAAAGTTAATGTCTAGAGCAGTCTATACACTAGTTTTTCTAGAGTCTCTGAGGCATCTTCAGATTGCAGTGGCAATCTAACAGATTCTTCTGGACTGTAGTTTAAACCAGGCCTTCAAATGCACTTTCTGAGAAGCCCTTAATCAGCACACAGGCAAAAAGGTTGTTTATATATAAGTTCTGTTATTTTCTCCCAAAGTTTATCTAGCTTACATTTGCAGAGCTTTAAGAGAAGCAGTTTTAATTTCTAGGTCTTTCAAGTCAGAAAAATGGGAGAGAAAAGAAATTGAAAACATTAGTTTGGAGACTTGTAGCCAGGAAAAAAATTCAGGATTCAGTTCAAATTGTAGAAAATAATAAAAACTGAATACCAATGGCCAAGACTAGAATCTAATTACAAGTGTACATAGTTTCTTTTGAAACACAATTTTTCTCTAATTCTCCAATTTTGCTAAACACAAAATCATAGTCGGACCAATTTGCAAAATAAGTTTTAATTCTGTTATACCTGGCCTAATTATTTGCACAAAGTGCAACAAGAATAATTATTTGCCATCTAGGCTATTTTTTAAATTGGCTTTGCTGGAACGTTTTTTTTTCCATAATGAATCCAAAATTATATCTTTTAGAAGCCTCAAGCCCAGGCAACGATTTATCTGTCCTTGCAGATATCTGCATAAATTGGGAGAATTCCTCTTTTGGAGGACCTAAGGTAACTTGAGGCTCCTGGGCCTGTCAGAAAGTAAGATTCTTTACTTGCCATGAGTAAGTAAAGGATAAGGTATGAGGCCAGTTTTAACAATGGGATTTTATCAGCTCTATAAAGTCAATTTCAATTCCTCAAAGCAGCTTCCTCATACTGAAAACATGCCATTCTAGTCAAAGCCTTGGTAACATAACTGGCACCTTCAATTGTGACCTGTTACAGTAGAAAACAGATTCTTACTGAACTTATGCAAATAACTACATTGCCATAAATTAAGAATACCAAACAGTTTTTCCAAGTTCTGGAGAAATTAGGTAGAAACAAAGAAATACGCTTCAAATTTTGGTCATAAGAATATACTTTACCCAAATGTTAAAAGCTGTAAATAGCTTAAAAGTAAAAAGTTTTCTTGACTTGTAAAAACAAAGCTAAAAAAAATCAATGTTTCAAATAAAAGGGTCATTGAAAGATTATTTCAGTCATCTATTAGTTCAGTCCATGCAATTAACTCCTGCTCTGCTCATGATTGGGCCAGCAATCCTCATGAATACATTAGCTCTCCATTAGAGTCTGAAGTTTTTCTCTCTATTCCAATGGCAAAATCTCCAAAGTTATTGGAAACCTGCATTCAAGCATATCCATCAGATTCCAATAGCTGATTATAAACCATCTTTTGATAAGGATCAAAGTAAAACAACAATAGTAGATGACAGAAGTCTTAGAGTGGCCATGGTCAAAGACACAATTGACAAGAAAATTTGGTTGTTTATGTAGCATATAACAATTTAACACAGTAATTATAATTACTACTGATAATGCATACTAAGGCATATCAGAGTCATAGGAATCACATGCAATTTTGTAACATACAAACCTTGTTATGGGTGGTTACTGGCACTCAAACCTCAATTAACCTAGGGCACTTGGGGCCATTGATTTCCCTGTGCAGAAGTCAGGGGATGAGACACTCATGGGTAGGAGATTTAGATGCCCTGAGACCCCTTAAGAAACCAAGGGCCCAAGACTCCCACCCAGCCCTGGCCTAGGATCCCTTTCAGAGCTTAGGAGCCTCATGTCCGGGGTAGTCCGTGGATATGGAGCCTGCCTCTAGCGCACCCCAGGCTGCCTAGGCCGCCAGGCCCACCCAGAATGGCGGGAGCCCAGCCTGTGGCTGGCTCTGCATCAACAGCCACAACCTGGTGCTGAATTCTACTATCTGCCATGTACCATTCTGATGGGGAAAACAAATTTAAAACACTTGGGAATTTATGTCTCTGATGGGTCAGGTTGCACTGTTCCATAAAAAAATAAAAAAACATTTAAAAAAAAATATATATATATATATATCCCACAGAAAGTCAAACATTTCCCATTTGAAAATGCTTTCTGTCTAATTTTAACATATCATATAAGCCCAATATGTCTTTCTTGGACTTCAGGGGACTTTATATCTAAAAACAAATGAGGTCCAAGAGACTGAATTTAGAATTTGATTTTAGAAAGTTTCTCAAATATCAATGGTTTTAAACACTTCATATCACAAAATAGAATAACAGGTAATATAAAATAAGTCTTTCATTTAACCAAGATGATAACTCAAAAATTTCAATTAAGGAAAAACCTTACTTTTTTATATAGAGGAGATTCGCTTTCCAAAACAGTAAGACCAAATAAAAGCAGCATAAGGCCAACTAAATCCATTTCGCTTTCTCTCCTCTTTTTTTTTCCTTTTGCAGCTTACTGAAAAGGTAAACAAAAATCTTTCACTGTCTCTCAATATTACAGCTTATTGAAGAGAAAACCAAATTTTACCTTCTATAGTGTATTATTAATGCTAAAGCTAATTTTTAATAAATCCTTATAAATAAATTCAATTTTAATCAGTTGAGTCATAAGATTTCAACTGATTTCTAAGATTTGTAAGATTTCTACAAACCTTTTATACCTTTTCATAATTTTCTATAAAACAGCAGATCAATGCTCCAAGAAAACCCAGTTATTTCAATCCAGGGGCCTAGATTATGGCCCTGCATCAGTGTGCTTTTTACTTAAAGTTTAATTTATAGAAAAATGAAATAATCCTCTTTAAATTTTAACCAGCCTGCTCACATACAGAATTCCTTTGACAAGGTCAGTCTTCCACAAAGCTTCTACAACTTGCTTGAAACTTTAATTTTGTCCTATTATTCTTTATCTTAAAACAATCCTTAAACACCTCTAGATAAAATTACTTTCTCTTAAAAAGAACCACACTCCCACATCTTCTTTTAACATTTTCTTACCAAAAACAAATCCTACCTCTTTAATACACTTTGTATGTGTCTAGTAGTTTTAATTACATACATAATTGTAATGTTAACTTAAGAGTTAGTAACTCCTATTCCTAGTGAGAAACCTAGGAGGTAAGCAATTTTAATTATGTACTAGCTGCACAGCCAAGGGCAAAAGACAATGCCTGGAGCTAGTCTTCATCGTATTCTAAAGGCTCAAATCTAAGGACATAAGTTTATAGATAAGTTAAGCAAGTGTCAGAAGCAAAGTTTTATATCTTAAAACATCTAGTAGAGACAGTGACTAATCCAGACCAAATGTCTAAATTCTGAAGCTGTTTCTACTTTATCTTACCAATAATTTAAATACTATCTTTATTTACCAAAAATTAATAAAATAACGTGAACTTGAAAAGCACTTTGGCTTATTTACTTAATTTATGAGTAAGTCAATTTGATACCCATGTATACAGTACATAGACATATACTGATGTATACATAAAGACATACACCAAAATAAGGCCTTTCTAGTTTTGATTTTTAAATTTTAGCCACGAGACAGATAAACTCACTAGTTTAAAGGATGGTTGGATTAAATTGTGAAAAGGTTAAAGTTTATCTGCCTCACAAGGCCATGGTCAATGCCCTCACTGAGGTTTGGAGAAAACAGGGTTGTAAATTTATGTCTCAAACCAAAGAAAGAGAGAAAAAGCTTGGGTGTGTTAGAGGAAGATTAAAAATGGATACCAAGGCAACACAAAATCATAGAATTCTGTCTACCATAGAATTTTATAAAAGCAATTTTATTTACATAGGTATTTAATTTAGCCTCCATCTTTTAATTGGACCACTGAGCTCAGAGCAGACCCACACTGAATCTTGAGTCCCCAAAGAGAGAGAACTGCCACAGAACCAGACCACATCATGCTTTTACAGTGCACTATGTTTCAAAGACATTTTTCTAAGCATTTAAACTGCATACTTTCTTGTCTAAAACATGCAAAGAGTAGCCCTTAGAGTAATAATTATTTACTGTAAGCAACTACCACTAGCCATCTCTGAAAGTATATCTATTACCTAGCTATTACATATACCAAGGTCTAAAATTTTCTCAAAATGTAAAGTACTTTCTGATATCCCCAAAAGCCAGAAAGATTAGATAATGCAATAAAAAAGAGAGGAGTTTTTAGAACTGAGTGGAACCTGTCTGCTTACAAATCTTGGGATTCCATGAGGAAAAATAGAGGCTCCTCTCAATCATAGGGGCCTGACACCTTTTCAGTTTTTCCCAAGGAATCTCAGGCTGTTAGAAATTCATTTCGTTTTTTTTTGTTTGTTTGTTTGTTTTAGGTCCCACATATGGCACAGAGTGTATCAAGTAGAAAGAGAAACAAGCACAAGTAGACAGTTAGACAGAGTTCAGTTGACTGAGAAGTTTTTAGAGTGAGAACAGAGGCCTAAAATTATATATGTCATATGTAATTTTATATGATATATATATATGTGTGTGTGTGTATACATGTGTGTGTATATATGTCCTAAATAATCCATTTTAATTAAGTCATATTTTGACTATAGAGCTCTTTAAAAATTCTTTCAATCCCTTATTACTAGATTTTAGCAAGGACAAGCATATGATCTTTCTGCCTTTTGAACTTCTTTACCAAACATAGCCTCCCAAATGAAACCCATATGCCTTAACTAAGGTTTGACTTAACCATGGCAATTTTTTTCTCAAGAGATTTCGGAAGGCTAGCCATGGCACTATTATATGTCTTTTTAAGAATTTAACCTTCCCATCGATTGTCTAGAATAAGAGATCTCTAAAATATTTTCTATCTTTTGGCCATTGACAACTAGAATTTTCAATGGTATAATTTATTCCAATAGTGACTCAATCCAAAAGTCTTTTTAAAGCCTCAGTGGTAGTTTTCCATGCTTTTATCATATACCTAGAGAGGGCATAGAGGAGACATACCCACGATGCCCAAAAATTTATTGTCAGAAGTAAACTTCAGATAGTAAAAGATGAAAAAAGACCCACAGATATCGGGCCTTTTAAAACAAAACTCCTCTAATCGCTTGACATGTTCAGTATGAAAAGTGTGCTCCTTAAAATATTATGTGTCTCAGACTCCCAGTTCTTTCATACATAAACCGAAAAATTCACGCCCTCTGGATAGTGGAGACTAAGAAAGAGTACACCCACAGAGTCAGAAAGTCAAGCTTCCAACACATAAAACAACATGAAAGGGAAACCTCATCTAGTTTTTATGTCAGGGACCCACAGCATTTGTCTTAACAGACATTGGTCTAGTAAGAACTGCAAAAAACTGAGCAGTAGGCCGGGCATGGGGGCTCATGCCTGTAATCCCAGGACTTTGGGAGGCTGAGGCAGGCGGATCACGAGGTCAGGAGAGCGAGACCATCCTGGCCAACATGGTGAAACCCGGTCTCTACTAAAAATATAAAAATTAGCTGGGCATGGTGGTGCTTGCCTATAATCCCAGCTACTCAGGGGACAGGTGGGAGAATCACTTGAACCTGGGAGGCAGAGGTTGCACTGAGCCAAGATTGCGCCACTGCACTCCAGCCTGGTGACATGGTGAGACTCCATCTCAAAACAAACAAACAAAAAACCAAAACTGAGCAGTCTGCAAGGCTGGCTAGAACAGCGGCATGTAGGGGTTCTAGGTCCATCTTCTACCCTACGGTACTCCTCTTTACAGCAGAATTACACAAAAGACAAAGGAAAATGGCAACAATGAAAGGCCTTTTCTGAGACAAAAAGGGGCCAAACAATATAAATATTCATATTCCAAAGTACCGAAAGTACACCAGAGTCATTACAACACAAGATTAGTCATACAAATCCTTTTGTCACATTAATCAAAACCTTGCAGATGAGACAGTAATTTTTACCATCCACTCAGCTGGAGTGCAATGAGAAAGACAGGCCAGGAGCCTGGCAGGTAAGAAATTTTTACCCCTTTGCCAGCAGATCAGCTTCCTGGTTTCTCTTCACTGCACCATCCAGAAGGGAAGAACAGTTTTGATAATCGCCCAGCTTGTTCCACTATACTGTGAGGTTCATAGGCTCTTGGCCCCCTAAAGATTTGCTAACCATCACTGACATGAGGCAGATTGATTGATAAGAGAAAAAACATACAAATTTATTTCACATGTATACAAGGGTGCCTCAGAATAAAACCCCAAGTGCCCAATGACATACAGAAACTTATATATTATCCTGAGGCCACAGTAAATAATATAGACTCAAGAGCATGGCCAGATACAAGTAAGTCAGCTTTAGTGGCAAGACAGGTTAAGAGAGAGAGAAAGGAAGAAGCTTGGCTAGCAAAAGTAGCCTTAAGATGTTGGTGAAGCTTCCCTGAGAGAGCATATAGGGTAAATATTTCTTTTTGAACCTTAAAAGGTGTCAGAGTCTCCTGGATCCTCGGAAAGGCATAGAAAAGGAGGTAGGGGGTATGGCTGCATTAATAGAGATTCTCTACAGATGCAAACTTCCCTCACTTAAGACAGCTTTGCAAGGCCACTTTTGTCAGGATGGCCAAGTGGCAGCTGCTTCAAAATATTTCAAAGAAATATATTTTGGGGTAAAATATTTTACTTCTCTTCAACATTATTCTGGAATGGTCTCAATACTAGTTTATGGATGCTGATGGAAGTCATCTGATGAAATCAGTGAAATGTAAGACAAAGTGGTTTTAAAAAACAGGAAGTATTCTTAAGAGTATGTCTTTGAAACTGCAAGTTTTTTTTTTCTTCTCTAATTCTGTGCCCTTTGTGAAACAAAAGTATCTAAAACAGGTTTCGATCAATTTAGAAAGTTTATTTTATTAACGCTAAGGATGCAACCATGACACAGTCTCAGGAGATCTTGATGACATGTATCCAAGGTGGTCATGGGATAGCCGGTTTTATGCATTTTAAGGAGACATGAGACATCAATCAATATGTGTAAGATGTATGTCAGTTCTGTCTGAAACGCAGAACAACTCAAAGGGGAGCTTCCAGGTAATAGATAGATGAGAGACAAACTGTTGCTTTCTTTTGAATCTTTGATCAGCTTTTTACTAGATACATAATTTACATGTGAGAGGGAGGTAGAGGAATACTCACTAATGCCTTAGTCTGGCTCAGTGAATCTGCATTTTTATATAAACAATAAGAAAGAGTAAGTATTTCAATATGCATTTGTCTCAAGTGAGCAGGGGGATGACTCAATTCTGTTCATCCTTTGTCCTGCTTTACTTGTGAAGATAAATTATCAGTTTACACCACCAAGGTAAAATTCAACAGAATTGTTTTAGAGTGAAGACCTTGAGGCCCACAAGAAATTTCCTTGTGAGAAAATTGTGAGAGTGGTATGTAGCATTCTTATCTTTGTAGCTATCTTATCTAGGAATAAAATGTATTGTTTTTGTGTATATTTAACTTGCATAAATGCTGTTTGTACAATACATGTTACTGTCTTTCTGTTTTCCTGAAGTGTTACGGTAGGTAGTTACTCAGACATAAGCAGGGCAGAAGAAGGCCCCATGACCACCAGGAATGTCAGGTGACCATGAGGTGATGGTCAGGTGGTTTATTTAGAACTGTCTCTAAAATAATAACTGGTCACAGCCAGTGCCAGGGAAAGGCAGTCTCCCAATAGATAGAAAACACCCGACACTGGTGATAAGTAGCTTCCTGATAAGATCTCAGGAGTAGGGCAAGTGGGCTCAAGCATGCATACTAAGAGGCAAAATGGCAGAGTTTAACTGGCATATAGTATATGACCTTTCTCTGGGAACACTTGACTGGTAAGGGGAAAATGCCTTAAGTGAGTATGTGCACAATTTCAGAAAACACACCGTGCATGTGTCCCATCCCAAGTGCTATCAGGCCACTGTGCATGTGGACAGCCCACCGCAAGAGAAGAATAAGGGGAAAAGGGATGCAACTCAGGAGGCATGCCAAAGTATAAGACCCCAAGCCAAAGATCAAACCATGCACTTGAATCTCTCAAGTCACCTGCTTGGCCCTCTTCCAAGTGGACCCCACTTCTTTTCATTTCTGCTCTAAACTTTTTAATAAATGTTCACTATTTGCCCCTTCAGGTAGGCTGTGATCTTATTTTGTCTGATCATTAGGTTTTAGGTCCAGCTGCTAAAGCACTCTAAGCAGTAGCATTTCAGTAAGAAAGGTACACTGTGGACTCTGCAGGTTTTAGGTTTTAGGTTCTAAAAGAAGGTTAAAGAGTCAAGAAAGCAATCCTATGATGCCTCATGGCAATCATCCTAAAGAAAACAAGAAAGTATTTAGGAAGAAAAGTTTCATTTTAAAAGTGAAATTGCAAGTCAGAAATAAATTCTTGTGCTAACTCCAATATTTAGGCATGTGAATATTAGTGCCAGTTCCTGGTATCTGGATGAATGACCTCAGATCATTACAAAATTATTTGCTGGAGGGTGAAAAAAATAAAATTATAAAAGATTATTTGCATATGATACCTAAGGTTATGGCATGCAATATTTTACTACCTATTTGTGCTTTTTAGGTTTAAACTGGCTTCCAACCAAAAACCCAACATTGTTGTTTTGAATATTCAACAATTACATTTTATGTGGTATTGATGGCAGTGGGACACAGACAGTTTTCTAGGTGGGAAGAGACAGGTCCCTGGTGAACCCCACCTTCAAGCCAGGGACAGCCTAAAGCCTGGGGGCCGGGCTACCAGTTCTGGGTGAAGTCCACAAGCTGGAGTGAGAACTTCCTTGTTGCCTTTTGCCCAGTCAAGTGGTGCTTTCTCCATTCCTGCCCATGGCCCAGTGAGCATGCACTTCCTCCATTCTAAGCCCACAAAAACCCCTGCATTCAGCCAAACTCAGACACTCCTCAGGACAACATGCCTACACATAGGAGCTACCCACTTTGGGTCTCCTCTCCACTGAGAGCTGTTCTGAAACTAGATAAATCTCCTCTCCTACTTGCTTACCCACTAGTTGTCTGTATAGCCTCATTCTTCCTGGACGTGGGACAAGAACTGGGGACCTGCCAAACGGTGGGAGCTAAAGGGGTTGTAACACTTTCCTGGCTGGCTTGCTGAGCTGCAGGTGGGAGCTAAGGGGGCTGTAACACTATATCCCTCCTGCTCTCTGCCAGCACTGGGTAGCTACCCGACATGATGGGAAATAGTAGTTGAGCCAGGCCAGCCCAGAAGCCATGGGCCAGAGTGGGGCGGTGGGACTGAAAGAGCTGTAACAAAAACAGGCTGAAACACAACCCCATGAAACATGTCCTCCAGGTCACTGGCTGCAGGCAATGAGAAGGAGACAAGAGCTATGGCTCTTCTGGGAGCCCAGAACTCAGGGCTCCCTGAGCAAGGGCGTGACATGCTGTAACACCCTTTTTGGGGCTCTGCAGTTCCTGGTGTCTCCGAGATTTTGGGCACCACCATATTCCCCTCATCCAGTTGCTTTTTAGCAATCACATGCAGAAGCCACTTGCGATTTGTCTGGTCCAGATACAGCCTCAGAGGGAGCCAACATCTGTGCCAGCACCTGGAGCTGCCTGCCCTGCCACAGCTGCCAGCGTGCCTGGCTGTGCACAGTGGCCAGATCTTGTGTTCATTCACTCACACACCCCTTGCCACTCCAAGCCTGGCTTGCCCTTGGTAGGCATGGGATCCAGGCCGGTAGTGAGCCAAGTGCAGCCTGTTGGGCCGAGTGGGTGGAATGAGCCCAGCAGGCACAAGCAAAACTTAAGCAGAGACACTGCCAGTCACAAAGGTTTCTGGATGGTGAAGTGATACCCTAAGGATCCTGTGACAGTATGTTTAAATATTATTAATCATATTACCCTCCAAAAACAAAAGGAAAAGTTTACCATGTAGTCTCAACAATAGAAAAACCAGCTGTTCTTTTACTTTTTGCATATTCCCATTTCCTTTTAGTATTATTTTCTGACTCTGCTTTAGGAAAAATTAATTTTTTTTTAAAGCATACTACTGATCAAGCTTCTTTCTTTTGTGTTCTCTTCCTCTCCCTCTCTCTCTCTCTCTCCCCACAGAACCTCCTTCTGAACAAACCTTTAAATATTATGAAAGAAGCATTTAGGCAAAATTTAACATATTGAAAATATAATGCTTAACAATAAGAAAACAAACAACCCAATTAAGAAAGTGAGTCAACTACTTTAACAGATACCTCACAAAAGGAGATATACAGATGGTAAGTAAGCACATAAAATGATGCTCAAATCATATGTTATAAGGGAAATGCAAATTAAATATAGGATCCCACCATACTTCCATTAGGATGGCCAAAATCCAGAACACTGGAAACATGAAATTCTGGCAATGATATGGAGCAATGCTGACCCTCATTTCTTGCTGGTGAGAATGAAAAATGGCACAGCCACTTTGGAAAGCAGTTTGGCAGTTTATTGCAAAACTAAACTTACTATTACCATATGATCTGGCAGTTACATTCCTTGGTATTTACACAAAGGAGTTGAAAATTTATGTCCACACAAAATCTTGCACAAGATGTTTATAGCAGCTTTATTGACAATTGTCAAAGCCTTGAAGCAAACAAAATGTCATTCCATAGGTAAGTAGTTAAATAAGCTGTGGTACATCCAGACAATGGAATATTATTCAGTGCTAAAAAGAAATGAGCCATTAAAAAACATGGAGAATTCTTAAATGCATATCACTTAGTGAAAAAAGCCAACTCAGAAAGGCATTGTACTGTACATTTTCAAATATATAACATGTTGGAAAAGGCAAAACAAAGGAAACAGTAAAAAAGGTAAGTGATTGGCAGGGATTGGGGAGAGGGAGTGATGAATAGGCAGAACATAGTAGATTTTTAGTGCATTACAAATACTCTGTATGGGATGCTGGGTGTGGTGGCTCACGCCTGTAATCCTAGCACTTTGGGAGGCCGCAGTGGGCGGATTACCTGAGGTCAGGAGTTGGAGACCAGCCTGGCCAACATGATGAAACCCTGTCTCTACTAAAAATACAAAAAAATAGCTGGGTGTGGTGGCACATGCTTGTAGTCCCAGCTACTTGGGAGGCTGAGGCACAAGAATTGCTTGTACCCGGGAGGGAGAGATTTCAGTGAGTCAAGATCACATTACTGTACTCCAGCCTGGGTGACAGAGTGAGACTCCATCTCAAAACAAACAAACACTCTGTATGAGAGTTCAAGATGAGTCTGGGCAATATAGTGAGACTCCATCTTTATAATAAATTAAAAAACGTAGCCAGGCATGACAGCATGTGCCTGAAGGGAGGCTGAGGTTGGAGAAGTACTCGAGCCCAGGAGTTTGAGGCTGCAGTGAGCCACGATCATGCCACTGTATTTAGCATGGGTGACAGTGCAAGACCCTGTCTCTGAAAAAAAATATTCTGTATGATATTATAATGGTGGATATATGTTATTATATCTACAAAATGTGCAACAGCAAAAGTGAACCCTAAACTACTGACTTTGGGTAATAGTATATTCTAGACACAAATCCTTTATCAGATATGTGATTTTCAAATATTTTCTCTCATTTTTATCTTATAGTTTTCATTCTCTTTATGGTGTCTTTCAAAAACTAGTTCTCAGATTTGATGAAGTTCAATTTGTCATTTTTTTCTTTTATAAATCATGCTTTTAGTACCTTGTCTGTGAAATATTTTCCTAACTCACGATCACAAAGATTTTCTCCAGTGTTTTTTTCTGGAAATTTTATAGTTTTAGGTTTACATTTAGGTCTACGATGCATTAATCTTCATCAGGCGCAAAAGATCAGTCACAATGCTTTTGTTTTTGTTTTTTTGAGACAGAGTTTCACTCTTGTTGCCAAGGCTGGAGTGATCTCAGCTCACCGCAACTCCGCCTCCCGGGTTCAAGCAATTCTCCTGCCTTAGCCTCCCAAGTAGCTGGAATTACAGGCATGCACCACCACAACCAGCTAATTTGTATTTTTAGTAGAGACAGGGTTTCTCCATGTTGGTCAGGCTGATCTTGAACTCCTGACCTCAGGTGATCTGCCCACCTCAGCCTCCCAAAGTGCTGGCATTACAGGCGTGAGCCACCGTGCCCAACTGACAATATTTTTTAAGGGATACCCAATTTCTTTAGCATAATATATTAAAAAATTATTTTCCCTTGAGTGGTCATTGCACCTTTGTTGAAAATCAATTGACTGCATATGTGTAGGTCTATGTCAGAACTCGATTCTGTTATATTAATCTATATATTTTCCCTGTCTCCAGAACCACTTGACTGTTCTAGATTTAGTAGGTTAGAAATCGGATACTATGAGATGTCAGAGTTTATTCCTCTATTTCAAAATTGTGTTGGATGGTTTATTTTCTTTGGCTTTCTGTATAAATTCTAGATTCAACTTGCATGTTTCTACCAAAATTCCTATAGAAGTCATACTTTTCATTGCGTTCAAGTATTCTTATTTCTTGTTTACTTCTATCAGTTACTGAAAGAAGAATGTTGAACCCTATACTATACTCCTGGTTTTGTCTATTTCTACTTTAAGTCCTATCAGTTTTCAGTTAATGTATTTGAAGCACTTTTGTTAGGTATACACACATTTATGACTTTATATCTTCTTGTAAATTGACTCTTTTGTCATTATGTAGTATTCTTCATTATTCTTGCCAATATTACTTGATTTGAAATCTACTTTGTGATGTTTTATTGAAACTTCTCCAACTTCCTTTTGAATACTATATGCTTTGATTACTTTTTTTCCATCTTTTTATCTTCAGCGTATCCCTGCCTTTTTATTTACAGTGGTTATTTTCTAAAAACTGTAGTTGTTTTTTGTTTTTGTTTTTTACTTTTTAGCCAATCTCACAATTCCTTTAATTGGTGTGTTTAAACCTTACAAATTTGTTGTAATTTTCAAATGATTAAATAAACTGTCTAATTTTCTCTTTGTTCACTCTTTTAAAAAAGGCTTTTTTTATTCCTTTCTATTAAATATATTTTATGATTCTGCTTTACCGACACTATTGGTTAAGTTTTTATGGCTTTTAAAAAATGTAATGACTGCCCTACATTTTGTACTATACATCTTTAATTCATTAGTATGTACCACAAATAATATAATATTGCTTCACTTATAATAATCTTAGAAGATTATACTTAGAATTCTTCCTATCCTTAATGCTTGTTTTGTAACACATTTTGTCTTCATATATGCTATTAATACACAAGACGCTGTGTGTTTATACAGTTATGTTATAGAGCAATTATATTTTGAAAAGGCATGCATACTTATCTTTATTTATTACATTTCCAGTACTTGTCATTTCTTCTTGTAGGCCCACATTTCGCTCTGGTATTGTATTCTTTCTGCCTAGAGAACTTTCTTTAACATTTATTGTAATGCAGAACTTCTGATAATGCATTGTCTCAGTTTTTGTTTTCTAAAAAAATCTGTATTTCTTTTTTGTTATTAAAAATTATCTTCACTTGGTATAGAATTCTTGTTGACATATACTATTGTTTGTTTCAGCACATTAAAGATATCACTGTATTATCATCAGGCTTGACATTTTCGTTGAAAACTGCTATGATTTGTATCTTTTTTCCCTGTTTACATGGTGGTTCTTTTCTTCTGAATACATTAAGGTTTTTCTCTTTATCTTTTAAAAGTTTAAATATCATATATCTATGGCATTTGTTTATTGTGTTTTGGTTTGGTTTGGTTTTTATTCAGCTTTATGTTTTCTTGGCCCATTGTAGTTTTATGGCTGTCAATTCTGGAAACTTGTCAACCATTATTTCAAATATTTTTCCTGCCCAGTTTTCTTTCTGGAATTCTATTTATACCTATCTTAGACTGTTTGATATTGTCCAGTACCTCTTGAATGCTCTATTTTCTCTCTTTTTTAATTTTCTCCTTGCATTTGAATTTGGATAAATTATCTGATCATTTTTCAATTTCACTGATTCCTTCCTTGACCGTGTCAAGTTTACAAATTAACCTTTTCAAGCGGTTCTGCTTTATTACCTTGTTTTTGGTTCTCTAGCATTTCCTTTGATCCTTCCTTATACTTTTTATCTGTCTGCTGAAATTACTTATCTGGTCATGTATATTGTCCACTTTTCCACTAGACAATGTAGCATATTAATGATATTTACTTTAGCTTTTCTGTCTGATAAACTCTACCATCTATGTTATATCTGGATCAAGTTCCTTCAGTCTGCCATGTCTCTTACAAGTCTTTTTACTTGATTTCTTGTATGCCTTATTTTTGTTGTCATTGAAAGCATGTTTTGCTATAGGTATGGAAAAGCTGAGAAAATTGTGTATACACACACACGCACATTTTATATGTGCGTGTGTGTGTGTGTATGTGTGTGTGTGTATATATATATATATACACACACTCCGCAAATGGGTAGGAGTTGAACTAGACTCCAGATTCATTTCTATGATTTATACTAAATGAATCAAGAAAGGATCACTTTCCATACTGTATTAGGCCATTCTTGCATTGAAGTAAAGAAAGACCTGAGACTGAGTAATTTATAAAGTAAAGAGGATTAATTTGCTCACAGTTCTTCAAGCTTTATATGAAGCACCGTGCTGGCATCTGCTCAGCTTCTAGGGAGGCTTCAGGAAGCTTACGATCATTGTAGAAGGTGAAGGGGGAGGAGGCACATCACATGGCAAAAGCAAGAGCAAGCGAGAGAGAGTGGAAGTGGGGTTCCACATATCTTTAAATGACCAGGTCTTCTGAGAATTCACTCACTATTGGGAGGACAGCACCAATGCAATGGTACTAAACCATTCATGAGAAATCCACCCCCACGATCCAATCACCTCCCACCAGTCTTACTTCCAACACTGGGAATTACAGTCGAACATGAGACTTGGGCAAGGACAAATATACAAACTATATCACATCCTATTGCCTCTCTCCTTGCTACTTGTCCTGCAGGCTACTGTTACCTGTTACACAAACCTTGTAGTTACTGAGATGCAGAAAGGTGAGTGTTCTCTCTTTTCCTAATTCAACCTCAGTCCCAGGACTGTGTCCACGGATCTTAGGAATGGGGCTGCTCAGTGGTCCTGCCTTACCCAGAGCTGTAGGTTTAGTTCCAGCACAATTTCTTGCCACTATTCCAGCAGTAGAGGATTTTTTTAGCCTTCCCTTTACCTAGCTGAAAACAGTTTTCAGGGGTGCCCTAAGGACAATAATGTTGACCCTTCCCTCAGGAGTTTCAGTATTTTCTTCTTTTGGAGAGATAGGTAGAAAGGATCTAGGTGAGATTTCCTACCTTTATTACAGTGGCTGTTGTTCCAACACCCTAGTCTGTACCATGAGGGAAACTTTCTCAGAAATTTTGCCAATCTTTTTTTGTAAGGCCTGAGAAAAAGAACCTCTGACTCCATGCAAATTCCCCTTGTGTCTTGACCTCAGGGGTTTTTTATTCTCTTAGCCTCCAATCAGCTTTCAATATCTGTTAAAAGGTTCAGCTGAATTTTTCTTACCAGTGTCCAATAGCATCTTCCCCAGCAAGTGGTTGCTTCCCTTTTCTTCTTAGAAATGATTGTCTTTTCTTAGATTCCACATCAATTAGTTGTCCTATGATCTCAGTTCTCTAATAGGCTCAAGAAAAATTATGAATCTTGAGAATGTCAGATATTTTTTCTGTTGTTTTAACATCGTGATATGCTTCAGCCTTCAGCATACTACAGGGAAGCCAGAAGTCCACTACATTTTTTTGTTCATTGTAGCCATAATATACTTTCTAAAATATATCTAATTTATCCTCTTGATTAAAGACCTCCTAAGATTTCTCATTGCCTTTAGGATTAAAAGGACACTTATTAATGTGACATATATTACTCTACAGCCTCATCTATTACAAATTATCCTTTTGTGTACTATGGTCCAGCCTATTAACATATTAATTTATTCTCTCTCTCTCTCTCTCTCTCAAATTATCCATTCACTCCTATATCTGGTCTTTTGCATTTATTGTTCCATCTGCTTCAGAACCACCCTACTGTTACCAAGAGTCCCTTCTCTGGATAATTATCAGATACCTTTTCAATGTTTGTGTGGAGTATGGCATGCATTGCTTTAATCTTAAAACTCAGATCACTCCAGGAAAATTTCTCCCACCACCGCAACCTGTTATGTCCTAACTGTGCTCATGCTGTTTGTGCTATTCTCTTTTCCCCCTACGTTTCTCTTGCAAGTTTCAAATTAGTCTTTGCTTGGCTATTTGTCTTCATCTTATACACCAGAAATTATGTCTTCTTTTCTTTTTATTGTTCATGGAAAAACTATGTAAAATATTCTAAAGAGGTGTATTCTGAGCCAATCCGAGTGATCACAGCCTGGGGAAAAGACAAACTCAAAAAGTCTGTGTAAGTGGTCCCAAGTTGGTCAGGTTACAGTTTGGTTTTTTATATATTTCAGGGAGGCAGAAGTTACAGGTAAAGATATAAATCAGTACATGGAGGTTAGACATTGGTTTGGCTTGAAAAGGTGAAATATCTTGAAGCAGGGCTTACAAGTTTTGGGTGGATTCAGAGATTATTTCATTTGTAATTGGTTAAAGGAGTAAGGCTCTGTCTAAAACTTGGAGTCAGCAGAAAGGAATGTTTAAGTTGAGATAAGAATGTTATGTCAGATTCAGCCACAATATACCGGGTCAAAATGACCTGTTTAGCAAGACTGACGTCCTACAAGTGTGACTTACCCCTGCCTTGCACGGCCTTAAGTTTTGTTTATAATATGATACCTTATTGCCACAAAGAGTCTGTTTTGTCAGTCTTTTATCTACATTTTAACATTAATTGTGGTCAGTTGTGTCTAAACTCCAAAAGGGAGATGGTATAACAAAACGTGTCTGACCTCCCTTCCCATCATAGCCAGGAACTCAGTGTTTAAGGTTTCTCTGGGATCTCATGGGTCAACAGGAGGTCCATTCAGTTAGTGGAGGGCTTAGTATTTTCTTTGTAATTTATGCTATGTTTGTTGATGACTTTCTATGGGATTTTATTTTAGAGATAAACAAGGATATATATATATATAATAACAAATATATATGCATATATATTTATGTTACTTAGTATCCTTCAGTATTATAATATCATTATGGAACTATAAATATACACTATTTACTATACACGTACAACCTTAATTTAGATGAGATTAAACTAGAGATAATGCCTTAAAATATATGTCACAAGGATTAAGTCAAAAGAATTTCAAATCCAAATTACTAATATCCTAGAATATATTATATTAGTATTCTGTGATTCACAGAGATAATGACCACGTTCAGTGTGTCTTTCAGGCTTTAACATCTTATAAGAGGTGTCCAAATGATGGACAAAATGTAACATGTAACACCTATTTGAACACAATGCATTTAAATAATTGGTTTCACTTAGACGAATTTTAAAGCCTTTGAATATACTGTATACTCTTTATGTATATAAAATGCTCATCTATAGACCGAGTCATGTATCTCTTAGATTTCTTGAAACTCTTGAAGTCTAAAAATCATTTATAAATCTTAGGACTATTAGCTTGGCCTTGAGCCAGATAAGATATTTGTTCCAGGGTGAAGAGAAAATGATTTTCTCTGCCTTTCACTTAGTTTAAATTTTCAATTAGGTTTCAATATATTTTTAGTCTGCCTTCCATTAACACAAGTCAAAAGAAACACATTTCTACTTCTCACAGTTCTCTTCTCGATTATCTCTGGGAAGGTGATAAACAATTCACAAAATTGCACAAGATTAACCCAGGTATACAAACGCAGCTTGCAAGAGATGTCAGCAATGTAGGCTCTACAAGCAATGGACCAGAATATGAAATTCCTTATGTATAAACTGTGACATGAGAGAACCTATTTAAACACATAGAGCTTCATTTTCTTCACTTATTAAATGGGCATAATACTACCCATATCAAAATATTGTTTATTTTTTTTTAAATTCACCCATTGTTAAGCCCTTAAGATGGTGCTTAATGTAAATATGCAATAGGAATCCACCTTACAAGGGATGTGAAGGACCTCTTCAAGGAGAACTAAAAACCACTGCTCAATAAAATGAAAGAGGACATAAACAAATAGAAGAACATTCCATGCTCATGGGTAGGAAGAATCAATATCATGAAAATGGCCATACTGCCCAAGGTAATTTATAGATTCAATGCCATCCCCATCAGGCTACCAATGACTTTCTTCACAGAATTGGAAAAAACTACTTTAAAGTACATATGGAACCAAAAAAGAGCCCGCATTGTCATATCAATCCTAAGCCAAAAGAACAAAGCTGGAGGCATCACGCTACCTGACTTCAAACTATACTACAAGGCTACAGTAACCAAAACAGCATGGTACTGGTACCAAAACAGAGATATAGACCAATGGAACAGAACAGAGCCCTCAGAAATAATGCTGCATATCTACAACTATCTGATCTTTGACAAACCTGACAAAAACAAGCAATAGGGAAAGGATTCCCTATTTAATAAATGGTGCTGGGAAAACTGGCTAGCCATATGTAGAAAGCTGAAACTGGATCCCTTCCTTACACCTTATACAAAAATTAATTCAAGATAGATTAAAGACTTAAATGTTAGACCTAAGACCATAAAAGACCCAGAAGAAAACCTAGGCAATACCATTCAGGACATAGGCATGGGCAAGGACTTCATGTCTAAAACACCAAAAGCAATGGCAACAAAAGCCAAAATTGACAAATCGGATCTAATTAAACTAAAGATCTTCTGCCCAGCAAAAGAAACTACCATCAGAGTGAACAGGCAACCTACAGAATGGGAGAAAATTTTTGCAACCTACTCATCTGACAAAGGGCTAATATCCAGAATCTATAATGAACTCAAACAAATTTACAAGAAAAAAACAAACAACCCCATCAACAAGTGGGTGAAGGATATGAACAGACACTTCTCAAAAGAAGACATTTATGCAGCCAACAGACACATGAAAAAATGCTCATCATCACTGGCCATCAGAGAAATGCAAATCAAAACCACAGTGAGATACCATCTCATACCAGTTAGAATGGCCATCATTAAAAAGGTAGGAAACAACAGGTGCTGGAGAAGATGTGAAGAAACAGGAACACTTTTACACTGTTGGTGGGACTGTAAACTAGTTGAACCATTGTGGAAGTCAGTGTGGCGATTCCTCAGGGATCTAGAACTAGAAATACCATTTGACCCAGCCATCCCATTACTGGGTATATACCCAAAGGATTAGAAATCATGCTGCTATAAAGACACATGCACACGTATGTTTACTGCAGCACTATTCTCAATAGCAAAGACTTGGAACCAGACCAAATGTCCAACAATGATAGACTGGATTAAGAAAATGTGGCACATATACACCACGGAATACTATGCAGCCATAAAAAATGATGAGTTCATGTCCTTTGTAGGGACATGGATGAAGCTGGAAACCATCATTCTCAACAAACTATTGCAAGGACAAAAAACCAAACACTGCATGTTCTCACTCATAGGTGGGAATTGAACAATGAGAACACATGGGCACAGGAAGGGGAATATCACACATCAGGGCCTGTTGTGGGGTGGGGGGAGGGGGGATGGATAGCATTAGGAGATACACCTAATGTTAAATGACAAGTTAATGGGTGCAGCACACCAACATGGCACATGTATACATATGTAACAAACCTGCACGTTGTGCACATGTACCCTAAAACAAAGTATAATTTAAAAAAAATCTAATGGTCCACTTCAAAAATTCCACCATTCAAAATATTGTATCTTTCCTTATTAAAAGTACATTTAGGGCCCTGATATGGGAACTGTAATAATTGGCTAATGCTGTGTAACCAACCACCTCCAAGCTCAGTGCCTTAAAACAACAATTTGTTCTTGCTCACGTTCAGCTGATCTAGACTGGGCTGAAGCTATGAGTTGCACTGGGCATTAGGCTCAGGCTGAAGGGGCAGCAACTTTCTTCCAAAGATCATCCACATGGTATTGGTGGAGGTGTAAAGAGAAGCCCCCTGCGCAGACACAATTCAAGTCTCTTCTTCTCTTACCTCCTAATTTCCCTTTGAAGAAATCAAGTCATGTGCTGATGTTCAAGTCTAGGATACCAGAAGTATACTCTGTTCTGACCACAGTAGGGTGAGAGTGTGGAGGGAAGTAGGAGTGAGTGTTTTCTACATAGTAATCTAAAGTATCCAAAGAGGTTTCTTTCTAAGTTTCAACATTATATGTCTGGCCAGAGGCATTCAGAATCTGTAACTGAATGGTGGTTATGAATATATAATGATAGTTTCCCATATTTTTAAATCAACAGACATTCATTTTTTAAAAATTTCCTAAATATTTATTAATCTCTTAGCACATAGCAGATACTGCTTTAGTTGCTGAGCATATAATGGTGATCAAAACCAGAGATGGTCTATGCTATTACAGAGAATCTAAAACTTAACAAAGAGTTACGCAAAAAATATATAAAATTTTTACTGTGAGCTATATGACAGAGGAACACCTGGTTCTATAATCTAGGAATTTAACCTACTCAGAGATATAAGGAGAATCTTTCCTGAGTCTGTGATGATTTAACTGAGATCTCAAGAAAAAGTAGTACATATGGTGATAGGAAGATCGTTGCATAGAGTTGAAGTAAAAGAAGTGCTCCATACAAAAGAAAGTACATGAAAAGCCCAAGTGTAGCACTTTATAGGCACTGAAAGAAGTACAGTAAAATTGGAGAACAGAAAGCATATGGGAGCATAATTCTATTTTAGACCAGCCCTGTCTAATAAAAATATCATGCCAGAAATTTACATCATTTTAAATTTTCCATTAGCTAGATTAAAATGTAAAAAGAAACAGGTTAAATTAATTTTAAGAATTTTATTTAACCCAATATTTGTAAAATATTACCATTTTAGCATATAATCAGTATAAAAATATTAATAGGATATTTTACATGCTTCTTTTTTCATATGGAGTTTCTGAAATACACACATAGCAAATCTCAATTTGGACTAGTCCCAATTCTATTACCACACATGCCTACTAGCCACCGTGTCACATAGGGCAGGTCTACACATGAATTATCTTTTAGGCAATTTTAAGGTTAGTGACCTTTGTCCTAGTAACAGTGACATGACATTTGATATTTTAAGCATGGTCTGTGTGAGGCATGGGGATGGTGTTCAGATGACTAGATTTGTATTACCAACATAACCCTAGCTACCATGGGAATAGAGAGAACTAAACAGATTTGAAAGATATATAGGTGGTAAAATTGAGCTTTAATGGATTAAATATGGGGTAGGGGGGATTCAGCACAGACATCTTTTAATTTCCTGAGCTATTTAACAAAAACCTTAGGAGGCTGTCCATCACAGAAGAGGATGAAAATAGGTTCAATTTGAGACAAGCTGAGTTTGGATTACTTTTTAAACACTTAAAAGGAGAGAAAAATTAATGGCTGATTATACCAATTTGAGACTTACAGGAGAATACTGGGCTAGAGATGTAATTTTATGTCATTTCTCAATGATGGGTAAAGCCATAGGCATTCATAAAGTAGCCAATGGTAAAAAGGATAAAATAAGAAGTGAAGAAATAAAAGTTGACTTTCAAAAGAGTTTGTATCTTATATTGTTTTCTTAGTTTTCAAACGCTTAATTGGAAGCATTCTCTTGAATTAGCATTCTCATTAAATCTCCTAGGATGGAATCACATAATGCCAACATGGAGGAAAGGATGAAGGACACTAGAATGCCATTCTGTTTCCTAACTTAATGGGGAAATACTGAACGTATAGCATATGGCTGCATCCTCTACTTCATTCAAGAGTGATTGCTTGAAAATCATCACAAAGGATTCTGAAATAAACACACAATAAATCTTACAGCCAAGCACTTTTTGCAGGCCATGTTAGGGAAAAAAGCAAACATAAAAGGATTGAGTATAATGGAATTAAGAAAGAAAAACATACTTTTACAAAAAGTAAACAGTAAATTAAAACATTATTAATACTTAATTGTGAATGGGGATGTTTATGTTTTTTATGTTTTTGGCAAAGTACAACAGGTAAGTGAAACTCAGGCAGCTTAATTTTCATAAATTTCCTCAAATATGATTCATTTATTCTTTTAAAATTATGAACTTCAATATGCTCTAAAACTCACAGAAATCTGAAGGAGATGATAAAGGACAGGACTAATGTCCAGACCACCTATGATTCCTTTCCCTAGCCTTCAAGATTCCATCTTCATAGGATCCTTTGGGGGAATATTAGACTTAATGCTGTTTAACCTAAACTCAATTTTGGTATCTTACTCAACCAACACTGTGTACCCTTTGCTCTGGCCATGGATCTTTTTTTATTATTATTATCAGATGTCCTTCAGGAAAAGTGACAGGATACCTAACCTAAGCCAGCATATCAATAAATGAAATATAGTATTTCACATGATTGAAAAGTCCCATTACAGAGCTAGCTTTACACAAAGCTTCATTAGCGGCTCAACAGTTGTCATCAGGGCATCTGATTTTTCTTGGATTCTTATCCTAGTAGCCCTATTTTTAGGTCTGCTCTCTGCAAATGGATGAGAGATTGTTGCAGAGAAATCGTATCCTTTCAGCTTCATTTCTACAAGAAGTTGTCTTTCCCAAGAAATAACCAGAGAAACACGGTAGGATTGCTTGTCAGTATGGAAGGTCCATTGGCGTTCTGAAATTTACAGAGAAAGTGTTAACACCCATGTTACTATTATTCTCCACCTCATAAAATCTTATGGCTACACACTTATCAATGCTGTTAAGTAAGATATATAAGATAGCATGACTTTATGACCTGTGTTGTGGACATAGTTTAGCTTTTTATTAGAATATCTTCATTTGATTCCTTTAGCATGGTATAGAGTAGAATAATTAATATCTTACTGTTACAGGTCTAGCATTGTGATATATGTGAGACATAGACAGAATTTAATCAAACTATTACTCAGATTAGCAAGGAAAATGTAGCAGCTATATTTTTCCATAACTGATCTGATCTGATCAGTTATAATCTGATTATCCTTTTTCTCATAATTATTTCCCTTTGGAAGAGAAGAAACTTTTTTTGAGATGGAGTCTCACTCTGTCGCCCAGGCTGGAGTGCAGTGGCGTGGTCTCGGCTCACTGCAAGCTCTGCCTCCCAGGTTCACGCCATTCTCCTGCCTCAGCCTCCCGAGTAGCTGGGACTACAAGCGCCCACCACCACACCCGGCTAATTTTTTGTATTTTTAATAGAGATGGGGTTTCACCTTGTTAGCCAGGATGGTCTCGATCTCCTGACCTCGTGATCCGCCCACCTCGGCCTCCCAAAGTGCTGGTATTATAGGCGTGAGCCACGGCGCCCGGCCAGAGAAGAAACTTAAACTTGCCAATTACTAGTATCTCAGCATCTGCACATTTAAAAATTCTATATTCTAAGTCAGTCTATTCGAAGTTCATCGAATTCTCAGTGCTATTTTAAATAGCTTGTTTTTTTAAAGTCTTCTTTTCATAAATAACCTTTATTTTCTAACTTGATTTCCTTCTCCCTCACCTTCTCAGACATGGCATCTGAATGTATGCCAGGAGGGTCACTTACATGACCTCGAGTAATGCGAAAAAGTGAGTCTTGAATTTTTGAATTCTTGTGTGTCTTCTGGAATCCCAATGGCTGTTGTTAAATTGGTTGCCCTTGTCTAGTTCCAGAAATGGTGACAGTTAATGTATTGTGGTCACACATTAGGTCATTCACTAGAATGAAGACCACTCTAGTCAAGCCCATAATGGCTGGCATTTGCCTTTAGTCACAAAGTCAAGCAAGGCGGCCTCTTCACACTGACTCCAGCACTGCAGTAGCTGATCACTGGTGCGTGGAGAAATTCTGCCCCTCCTGTCTGACATATGCAGGTCACAGGAAAACCATCTCAGTCTCATCTACCTAGACACCACTGCTATATTACCAAACTCAAGATGACAACGGGCATGTTTATGGACTTGTCCTAGTGTATTATATAGGGTACAGTCATCATCCTTTTCTTTCCAATTTTCCCTCAAGCTATGTAATATCCTCATCTTCCATCCCTCATCCAAAGAGGTTTGGCTTAAAGATATATCATGTGGGTCACTTTATCTGCTCCTGCTTCCCTTCAACATTGCTACATTACCCTTGCCTGAATCCACCTGGCTGGAACGCAAACAGCTCTCAACATATTGTGTCTCTCTAGCAAGGATTTCCATCATATCATATCCACCTTTGTCTTAGGTCATGTTCAGCCTTAAGGGTGGTAGGGTCAAACTTTCCATACTGAAAGAAAGTTTATGATCACTCCATCTAGCTCCCTTTAATCAAAAGAGGAAGAAATCCTTTCTTTTTTTCCCCCAAGAAATATATTTCATACACACACACACACACACACACACACGTGTGTATATATATATATATATATATATATACACATATATATATATATATATCGCATGCATATACATACATATTCTCATTTAATATTCCTTACTTCCTTTAGGATTACTATTCTAATTTTATACATATGAAGCAGAGTGTTTAATCTTTCCTAAGTTCCCTCACAGTTGACATAAAGCTGGAGTTCTGAAATTCAGCCCAAAGCTATTAATTTCAAAGTTGATACTCTGCTCACTTTAAATTGCAGACTCCTTCAAAGAAACTCCCCAATTTATCCAGTGACTCTTTCTCCAACACCTTTTGGAAGAATAGTTTGGAGATGCCCTAACTAAGAATGAGATTTCGCTCAAGGCACAGAGACGTGGTCGTGTGCAACATCTGCTTTCTTGTGTAAATTTCAATGGGAGGATGCTCGCTTTGTCTTACTCAGAGAGACGTGGGCACCTAATAATGACCCACCCTGCATCACCAGGTAATGTGCTCTTCCAAATGTGTGTAGAATTTTGCTCACGCTACCTCGTATTTAAACTTGTCTCCCTCTAAAGCCAGTGTTTTTCAGATTGCCTGTAATTCTCAAACAACCTTCATGATTTTTGCCATATCCTAGTCTGAGTTTATTGGTATTTAATTAATGTTTGTATTTAATTAAAATTTTATATTTGAACAAATTTATTTTAAGACAAATTAAATATTACTATTACAAAGGGAAAACTGGTAGCATTTAAAATAAATAGAAGATAGCTATTAATATAAATATACTGAAAAGAAAGTAATGTTATTGCATTTCAAAAAAATTAAAAATGAAACTCAAGTAATAAAGCAATTTCTTAAAAGCTTTCCAATAAGAATGCAACTGATATAACCAGCAATGAATTTATATTTGTTTGAATATTCTTAGTTTTACTAAACATATGAAAGATAGTTCCATATTATTAAGATTATTTTATTTTTAAATTTTGATCTAAACCAACAGTCTAACCTTAAAGAATTACTGGATTTGAGCCACAAATCTGATCTTCCCACAGTTGTTTCTCGTACTCCTATTGCCCTCACTTAGCAAATCACTAAAGTCTTTCCAACTCTGTACTAGAGGCTCTTAAGTGTCTGAGTTTATGGTCAAGTGAGACTCTCTCTTCTTCCGATGGGAATGCCTTTCACTGGCCAGGTCATACAAACACACTACAAGATGCCACCTGAGCAGGGCCTCTATTTGGCTGCCTCACTGCACTCCATCACTACATGCTGGAGCAAGGTGAGGTATGGAGAATAGATTCTCGGTTAGACAAGAAACACAGCCCTGATTTAGACTAGGGGATGGTATATGTAAGTACAGATTCATAGTGCCTGAGTCTTGGGATCACCCAGGGCACTTTGCTCTCATCTTGTCAGAGTGTGGAACCAGAAGGAGACTTTGAGTAAGCATTGGGAATTCCAGCACAACCAAATATATTGGTTCCAACACCTAACACTCTGGCTCTCTCCTCATAAGACCAAATCCTGTGATCTTTGCAGTAGGACAAGATCACAAGGTTGGATCCATAGGAACGCACTGTACAAAAATGAAGCCCAGAGGCACTGAACTTCCCTTCTTCTATGAGTTGTTTCCTACATTTATTTTGTAGCAGCAAAGAGGGAATGTGTTGGAATAGAGAATTGCTCCAGTGTACCTCTTTAATACCTTTCTCCTGTGGAATAGTTGGTGGGGGTTCAAAAATGGTAGAAGAGTATATCTGATCTCAACATTTGTTTCACACACAAAAAAGTGGTAAGCTATTGTATGTCCCTCAATTCAGCCCTCAGACAAATGAAAAAATGTTGCCTAACATATATCTAAAACCTACAGCCATAGTCTTGATGTTGCTTCTTCAATACTACTGTCCATAGACACATCCTTGTCTCCACTAACATAGTGGTCTTCTCCTAGCATAACATGGTAGCTACCTCTGCACACTCTGGTAGATGGTATGCCTTCACTCCAACTCAGTCTCCAAGATCTCAGTACCTGTAGATTTTCTGTGAGCTCTCTCTCAATCACTTATCAATGATTCCTCCACCAATGATCCTTCTGTATATTCACCATAAATATCCTGTTATATTATTTCCAAACTAAAATAAATATACAACTATTAAAATTAGAATGTTTGTCATACCACACAAAATTATTTTGTCTATTAGCGGTGCGCTGTGCATATCCCAGCTGAAGCTCTCTAAGGCTGTGCGCTTATGCACAATTAGTGCTTTTCTTCTGGAGATATGTGTTATCTGTATGGCAGAGTGGGGGCAGACGTGCTTGTGGACCTGTGTGTTTGTATAACTAAATTGTTTCCACCTAAATTCAGAAAGAATGTTTTCTCTCTACCTCACAGTTTAATATCATAGATGCTGAAGGGAACCAGAGTTGGCATAACGAAGCCCACTTTGGAATGTTCTTTTAGTCACGGAGTGCTGGAATGGGTGGAGAATGGCATGGGACATCAAAGTGTAGCTGTCGATTGCTCAAGTCTGACCCATACTTTCCATCCACAAAGGATGAACCAGGTCCTGGAATAAGTAGAAGGTAGTTGTTGGAATGACAAGAGAGTTTCCATAGGGGTCCTGACAACCTGACGTTTCAGTTTAGGGTGCTATATAGCTTCTTTGGCTATTTTTATTTTCAGAAATAATTAATGATGTATGTTCTCTTCTAGGTCAAATGTGTTAGCTCTTTATGTGTAATCTGACTTTCCTCCTTGTGTCTAAGTTGATATAGTCTATTTGGTCATTATATCTTTGTAAACAAAGGAATAGATCTGTGTGAATACAATTACATTTGCTTGAGGCTAACTTCCAGTATAAGACTGACAATTTATAAGATAAATCCTTCAAAACCATTCAATATTGTCAGACATTTTACTAATTGACTTCATTCTTAGAAGCAGAGTGATTCAAGATACATTCAAGATTCACATCATAAGAAAACAGTAACAAGTAAACTGTTGATGAATTTTTTAATAAACTTTTGATTCACTATTTAGAATACATTTATTTCTACCAGATCTCAGTGGGAAATTAACCCAATGTATCATTTTAATGAATTTATGACTATAATTATATATATGCTCTTTACTAACTATAAATTCAATATATATAATGCAATATAAATGTAATATGAAAATTCAATTTTCAATATAAGTTTATTTGGTTGGTGCAATAACTACTAAATTCCAGAGATATCACAGAATAAACTGTTCCACTAGGCATTTTATTTTTCCTATCTTTCAGTCACTGGAGTTTAAATTAGTAGCAAGTAAATTGCAAGTAATTATTTTTCAATAGCTTTCGGGTACAAGTGGTTTTGGTTACATGGATGAATCATATAGTGCTGAAGTCTGACATTTTTTAGCATTTAAAACATTAAATTTACCTGATTAACATAAAGATTTGGCATTAAACAAAGACCCTTATAAATAATCCCAATATTTTATTAGCAGTACATAAAAATGTGCATCAAGACATCTTGATGTCAGGTGCAGTGGCTCAAGTCTGTAATCCCAGCACTTTGGGAGGCTGAGGCGGGCGGATCACGAGTTCAAGACCAGCCTGGCCAACATGAAGGAACCCCATCTCTACAGAAAATACAAAAATTAGCTGGGTGTGGTTGTGGGCACCTGTAATCCCAGCTACTTGGGATGCTGAGGCAGGAGAATCGCTTGAACCCAGAAGGCAGAGGTTGCAATGAGCCGAGACCGCGCCATTGCACTCAAGCCTAGGGGACAGAATGAGACTCTGTCTCAAAAAACAAACAAACAAACAAAAACAAAAAACAACCCATAGATATCTATACAGACAAAAACAATGCATGTTTCCCTTTACGATCTATCCTTACCCTCTTATAACCATAGGATTTTCTGAGCAACATAATCTGCTCAGCTAACCACTCTTCCACCAACAACAGGACTCTTGTGTCATAACACATCAAAAACAAAAACAAAAGACCTGGCAATGACACCAAGAATGCAACATCAAGCAACTTGTCAACTGAATCCCAAAAGATGGCAGGTAGGACTGTGGACTAAGATGAGATCTTGCTCTGAGCAGAGGTAGGATATACGAACTCTTTTACTGTTTTACTTTTGGCATGGTCAAAGAGGAAGAAGCAGCCTCCATGAAAACAGGAAAGAAGAAAAATACTAATTTTTAAATAATTTATAAATGTCAAGTATAGGCTAGACTGAATTTAGATTCTTGGAGCCCAGATACATGAGTTGTCTGCACTCATTCCCTAGCCCCCCTTAGCACTTCACTAGTGCTCATGAGAAAGATATCAGGTACGACAGGGGACTTGGGCATGCCCCCATACCTCCATGGCACAAAACCACATAATCCCTAATATTTCATGGATCCTTCTTGAATATAAGCAAAAGCCATAAGCCACTAGTGGAAAGGTAGGAAAACCTATGTACTATGGTCCCAGAGAATAATCTGCTGCCCTTTGTAGAGGACTAGAATCAATAGGTTTCTGATGCTGGGTGGGGCAGAGGATCCAGGAAAAAGACCACTGCTGCTGGGAGAAGGGTAGAAACAAAGTTATTATCTGCCCCAGACAGGGAGAAAATATTTGCAAAGCACATGTCTGATCAAAAGGACCTTTCCAAGCATATAAAGAACTCTAACCATTAAATTCAATACTAAAAGTCCATCAACCCAATTTTAAAAATGGTCAAAAAGATGTGGGAAGTTTCTTCATCAGAGATACATGAGTGGCAAATAAACACACGTGAAGAGATGTTCATCATCATTAATTACTTAAAAATATGCAATGAGATAACTATACACCTATTAGAATGGATAATTTTTAGAACTTGACAAATACCAAGATGAGTATTTGAGAGTGGAGATTCATAGATTACTGGTCGGAATTCAAAATGGCACAACCGTCTTGAAGTTTCTTTTAAATTTAAACATAGTGTTTCCATAGAATACGAAATTTCATTCCTACATATTTTTCTAAGAGAAATAAACCCTTGTGTACACACACAAAGACCTGTATAGCAATGTTTATAGCAAACATATTTATAATTGCCCAACACTGGAAGTAATCCATAGGTCTGTCAACTGGTAAATGGATAAATAAATTATGCTATGGCCATGCAATGAAATACTAATTCAGCAATAAAAAGGAAATAAACAACCAAGATATTCAAATATAAGGATGAATATCAAAAAGTCTTATGTTGGTGGAAAAAAACAGAAGCAAAGTGCCACCTAACTTATAATTCCATTTATAAGATCATGAAAAGACAAAACTAAAGACACAGATCTGCAGGGTCTGGGTATAAAGGGACAGTGTGACTGTAAAGTGGTACAAAGGAACTTTTTGGGGTTGGTGATGCATTCTCTATTTTGAGATAGTAATTATATTACTATAGGCATTTGTCAGACTTCAATGAACTGCACATTTTTAAAGGCTAAAAATTTTATTTATGTAAATTATACTTCATAAAACTGAAATTAATAAAGAAACATATGGGAGTAGAGGAGAAAACAGTATTTCAGACATTGGGAAAAAAGCAAACAAAAATCTAGAAGTGTGGGAGCAAGGCATGTTATGGTTCTCCAGCTAACCAGTGTGGCTGGAAAATGGAATGTGAAAGTAGGAATATTAAGAAAAAACTTGAAAATGTGAGAAGACAAGCAACGAAGGACCTCAGATGCCACATTAAGGAACTTGGACTTGTATTTATGACAATGAAATTATAAGTGAAGAAAAGATATGACATCATCTAAATTTTAGAATAGTCACAGATTGAAGCATGGAGAATAGACTTAGGGAATCAATACTAGAGTGATAAAGACTAGTGTAATAAAGTATTTGATTCTATATTTTATGTTTGACCACTCACAACTTTCAAGTCCCACCCTTCCATCGCCTCCTTTTCCCTAACATCCGGGCAAGCTGAAAAGAAAGCCCACGTTCATTCTCTTGGTGTCAGCAAGGAACCCAAATCATGCAAGCGCATGACAATGTAACACAGTTTCCCTTCTCTGTTTTCTCAAGCCATTTTTATACCCACTTGGGAAGCTGCCCTGCCCTCCTTAGAAGGCCTCATTTTTTAACTCTTTTCATCTCCTCTTGGTGCATGTGTGGTATCATTAGTCTGCATTCAAACCAAATTTTGAATGGGTGGTTGATGCTGCCCTCCGTGAGGTGACCACAACAACTAGTTAAGCAATTGCTGGTGTCCATAACTGAATATGATGAAAGAGGGCAGGGTGAGTAGAGGACAGCGTCCAGAGTTGTTAGCAAAGAAGAACAAAACATATCCCCTCAGGGGATATAATAAAGAGAACTTCCAAGAATGTGTTGGGCAGACATACCCAGGTAGATCAAGATTTTATTTTCAGATATAAGGAACAAAGAAGGAGAAGCATAGGGTCAGGCATTTTCAGCTTAAGGAGCCTAGAGGATATCTAAGGGGAAACATAGAGAAGGCAATTTTATATAAAGGTCTGTAACCTGTAATAAGTCTGAACCCTGCAGCTGCTGCTCCCTGCCTTCCTGCCTCTCAAATCCAATCCTGGCCATCCTGCTTTTCAGTCATCTGCTCCCCATGCTGGCTTTGTTTCAGTTCCTGGAGGTGGTTTTACATGCTACGCCCGCTGGAATGTTCAAGATTCTATTTCTCATATTTCATATCAGTTTAAATACCATCTCCCAAGGAAACCTTCTCTTATAAACTCGTTTTACTTTCTCATCATTTTTTTGTTTGGCTTTATTTACCATAATTTCAAATTGCTTTATTTTATTTAAGCTTCATAAATCTAAAAACTGTCAAATTTGCTGTTGTAGTTGTAGTCTCAGTGTGGATACAATGCCTACAGTTAACCAGTAGTTTTGTTGTTGTTGTTGTTGTTGTTGTTGTTTATTTTTTGAGATGGAGTCTCCCTGTGTCACCCAGGCTGGAGTGCAGTGGTGCGATCTCGGCTCACTGCAACCTCCGTCTCCTGCGTTCTAGGTATTCTCCTGCTTCAGCCTCCCGAGTAGCTAGGATTACAGGCGTGTGCCACCACACCCAGCCAATTTTTGTATTTTATTTTATTTTATTATTATTATACTTTAAGTTTTAGGGTACTAGTAAAGCTGGGGTGTCACCATGTTGTCCAGACTGGTCTCAAACTCTTGACCTCAGGTGATCCACCCACCTCAGCCTCCCAAAGTGTTGGGTTTACAGGCGTGAGCCACCGCGCCCGGCGTAGTCTTTTAATAAATATTTTGATTGACTTAAGATTTGACATGGGGTCGGGCGCAGTGGCTCACACCTGTAATCCCAGCGCTTGGGGAGGCCAAGGCAGGTGGATCATGAGGTCAGGAGATGGAGACCATTCTGGCTAACACAGTGAAACCCTGTCTCTACTAAAAATACAAGAAAATTAGCCAGGCGTGGTGGCGGGCGCCTATAGTCCCAGCTACTTGGGAGGCTGAGGCAGGAGAATGGCGTGAACCCGGGAGGCGGAGCTTGCAGTGAGCCGAGATTGAGCCAATGCACTCCAGCCTGGGCAACAGAGCATGACTCGGTCTCAAAAAAATAAAAATAAATAAAAATAAAAAATAAATAAAAATAAAAAAAGATTTGACACGGTGCCTACACTATACTAGGAATGTAATAAATATTTCTTAAATCTAATTTAAATTTTAAAAACAAAAAAATGATTTTTTTGATATTCCAGAGTGTTTATATATCACAGTTATATACAGAAAATCAACAATTTGGTTATCTTTTAATAAATGGTGCTTCCTGGTCTCACTAATATTGAATGGTGTCTCTTAAAGAAATCAGTGTCAAGTCTCTTTAAATTTCAACTCCAAATCCTTGGGATGTAACTCTCAGCCAAGAGCTATATATAAACCCCTTAAAATCAGCCACTTGCAACATTCTGAGACAAAAAATGACTTGGGAAGAATAATTCACACTTCTGACCTAGCAACAAGATAAATCTGCTTTCCTAAATACAATCAGTTTGGCCATAAACTGGTCATTTTTTGTGGGTGCCTTTACTTCTTTATGCCAATAGATAGTTGTCTAAAATCTCAACATATGCTGTTTTTCAAATAAAAGGCGTTAATTATTTTGTGATGCGTTATAACATTTTCTGCTTTTTTTATGACACAAATCTAATTAGTACATATTCTTGAGAGATCTAAAGTAAGAAACTTTATTAAACATTTTCAAACTTCTTCCTGAGCTAGTAGAAGAGCAAGCCAAGTGAATTTCAAGTGACATTAAAAATAATCACAGCAAAAGGCTTGAGAAAAGGAATGACATAGTCAGCTTTAAATATGTATATTCCTATCACATGCTAATCATACTTGCAAAAATTGTAGAACTGCTTATTTGGTATCATTACTTGCTTCAACTACTTACTACATTCTTGAAGGCAATTAGTCCCCAGTAACCACAACTTCCACGTATTCTTCTTTAAATAGAATACCTTTATATGTAGAGTTAGATATAGAGAAGTTACCTTCTTTAAATAGATGCCTTTATATCTAGAGTTAGAACTTAAAGAGAAATATCTCCGTAACAGCCAAAAAAACCAGATGTAGCATATTACTGTACTCTACTATGTTCATATTTTTTTATTTTTCAACACGTAACCTAACAGGAAAGAACATGTAAATAAATAAACACTAAAACAAAATCATGTTAGATTTTAATGGCTCAAAAAATGGTTAAGAAATTCAAAACAACAGCAGGTCTTTGTCACTGAAGAATACCCGGTGTCTCTGAAGGTTCATAGCAACAGTTTGTTTGCCAGCCTATCAGTATCAGTTTATATGCTCAAGTGATACTGAATTTTCTCTATTTATCTAGTCACGCTTCTCCCCACTTAGATGCTATTTTCAATCATCTTAATTCTGATATAATTCATCATATATGATAAATTGTAAGTTCCATACTGAACATTAACCTGTAATCCCATGTTCCCTACACACAAAGAAATACCTCGCAGAAGCTATTGCAGAACCTCTAAAATTAAAAGGGAAGTTAAAAGTTAACAAAATTTGAAGAAATATGTTGAAAGGTTAGAAAGGATCTAAGAGTTGTGAAAGAAAAGAATAGGTGAACAATGAATATTTAACTAAATTTGTCTTCAACAAATATGATTATCATTTGCCTTCAACAAATGTAACTGGGTCTGAGCGAAGTTATGGATTTACAATGAATTCCTTAAAAGTTAGTGTAAAAGCAGAAACCAGAGCTGTAGCTCCCATTCTTTCAGAATGTTTTGATGAATTAGAAGTTTTTCTTAAAAATGCCTCAAAGAGTCAGAAGATCTTAACTATATTGATTATTTCATTTTTCATTATCTCTTTAAATTTAGAAGAACATAAAAGTAAAAAGGAGAAACCAAGGATTAAATCAAATACTTGACTATTTATTCAGAAATACTTTTTATTACTCTTTTATTTTCCATCTTAATTCTGATTTATATGCTTTTACGACTGTCCAATAACTAATAAATAAGTTAATGAGATATTTAAAAGGTAATCTGTTTTCTTACACATTTTTCTTTTTTCTTTTGATTCATTTACTATTTCATGTAGTTATCATAGCCTTGTTTTATTAAGCACTTTGAGTCTACATATCATTTTAATGGAGGTGTCAGGTGGGATGTCCTTCTCATTTACCCTACAATGAATACCCAGACATTTGTCCCTCCAACTCAGTCCTAAGCAGACAGGTGAATTAATTCCTTGTCACCTACAATATTACTTCTTCATTATTTTTCTCCCTCAACCCCCAAATCATTCACGTAGTTTCCTCCAGTAGCATCCATTTTCACAGCAGAATCAGTGGCCTCCTGCATCACATCATCATCTCTTAGGTGTCTAATATATTCGTGAAAGTGTAGGTAAAAATGCCTAATAGAGTAAATGTGCTTGTTTTCACCAGTGATATCCACACAGGAAGAAGAAGAAAGATTTTAACCAAGAAAATAAATATGCATTTAAATTTAATTTTTAGAAATCAGTGAACCAAGTAGCAGATGGATGTGTTTTAGGTATGCAATAGGATGAGGGGAGAAGAGGTGAACTTGTAAGTCCAGTATGTATGATGGTCCTCAAAATATTCATACTATTCTGTCCCTAATTAATATGCCTACAGGACAAACACCTTCTTTGATTTTGTTTGTTATTTGATTTTTCTGTATAACCAACAGAGTAAGCAATGACTCACATTATCATCCCCATTTCACAGTATTCTATATACTAGTCAAGCTCTGAGCCAGTTAGCATTGCCTTATTTTAATGTTGTTCTTCCCTTAAAAAAAATCAATCTCATCAGGACTAATATATTTCAATAATACGATCGATAAAGATTTATCCCCAATATAATGGCCAATACAATTGCACATCTTTAAAATGCTTCTCTCACTATAATTATAAAGCTTTAATTTATGTGGTATGATATAAACATTTATATTCAGTTATTTAAAACCAATGTAAAAACAAAACATTTTAAAAATTAAAATTTGCCATGGACCATCAACTTTCAATGCTCTGAAATACCCAACTGATAGCCCAATCTAATCAATATCCATGAGCACACCAAGCCTCCTTTATCACCTATGTCATATACTACCATGTGTAAAGATAATTCTTTTGTTATCCATTAAAAGTTTCAACAAGTCTCCGGAAAAGGATTAAACTCCCATCAATAATGAAAAATTCAGTGTCAATATCTACAGATTAAAAAAATATTTTTAACATGATGCCAATTCAACATTGCTAACTTTAGGCATGTTTTTATAAACAGTACATTTTTCCATATTGTTTCCCAGAAGTAATTTTATTTTTAAGCACTTTATAATCCAGTGAAATATTGCACATTTTTTTGGATGTTATTAATTACTATCTGGATGGCATTAGCTCTTTGAAAACTCTGGGGCATCTTTTGTGAAATTACCATTACAATGCATCATTCACATCTTAGTGACGTGAGAATATTAATGTGTTTCTGAATGCCTCTTACTAACTTGAGAAACCAATTATTCAGAAATATAAGCTAGAAACTTAAACACATAACATCAGTACCATCAAATGCGTTTTTTTCTGGGAAAAAATCCATGCCATTCAGATCGAAGCTAGTTTTAAATGTAAAATCTTCAGAAATAAAGAGTAATCACTAGCATGCTTTCCAAATATTACCTCAACTAGTCATAAAATACACTGTGATTTATGAAAATATATGACCTCTAAGTATTACTGGAAACTAAAATATTTTCACATTCTATTTTTTACTTTTTATAATTTATTACACAGCATACTCATAAGTTACAGAAACATTTTTGCAAAGTTAGAGCTTAGAATTTAGGAAAAGCTCTTGTCAACTTATCATGGAATACCATAATGCACGGTGAGCACAGAAGTCTATTACCATACATGTATTTTATTATGATGATTTCATAGCAATGATGAGTGCAGATATTATTAATGGAGGTTTTACATCAGATCATCATCTCTTTTAAGGACACTGTTAGTGGGAAATGAATTCAGTCCTTTTCTGAGACTATATGAACAAAAAAGATTTAAAAACCATTTCTCTTAACCATTTTAAAATAAAATTGGTCTAAATGAAAATAATTAGATAATATATTTTTAATCTTTAAGAAATATAATATTGAGAATTGAAAATTTTATTACTAGATTTTTCTAAACTGAAAACTAAATAGGTTTAGTTTTAGCTATCACTCCTTCCACATATTAGAGATGACTTGACATATATCTAGTTCATAATGTCGTCAATGTATAGAGGCTACCTGTCATTCAAGCTGAAAACATCCACACAGTCACTATTTTTGACCCTTAAATAAATGTAGAAACAAAAGTATGTATCACTGCTGTGTGGCCATCCACATATTTAATGCCAATCATAGCCTAAGTAAGCATGCAGAGAAAAACCTTCAGATAGAGCATGAATTAAAAATGAGACACTCTCATCTACTTCTGAATTTTCCTCTTATTAGCATGGAAGTCATGGGCAATACCTACTTTTTAGGGCTATTATAGTTATAAAATGAAATAATGTGAAAGCACTAAAGAAATGTTAGAAATGCAGACAATATTAGGCATTACTATTTATATTCTGTGATTAAAATATGTCAAATGAACAAAGTAACTGCATTTATGCACTTTAGAACAGAAACCTGTTTGGCAGAATTTATGCAAAAATAAAACACATTCATTCATCCACATTTCTATCATCTTCCCCATCTTCCAATTAAGAGAAAAATAGTTCATACTTTAGAGTGATCTAGAGATTTGCTGTAATCGCATTTTTGCACTCTTTCTGATTATTGATTAGTGTTCATATTTGCAAACAACAGAATCCAACTGGGCTAATTAAGCCGAAACCTGTCTATGAAAACATATCAAGTAGCTTTCAGAATCTCTGAAAGGGCCAGAAAATTGAACTTGTATACTAACAGCCATAAATACTGGCTAGCCTTGTGTCCAAGCACAATTCAGAACACCACTGTTCTACTCCTGTTGCTCTGGACATATAACATTTGGAACTGGGTAACAGAAATTTACCAAAGCTTTCCCACAAAAATAGAATGTCATGGCCATCATGTTTCCAAAAGGTCACATTTCCACTTACATGACACAGTCATGTTACTTTTCCTCAATGCACACTAAGCAAGTCAATTCCCAGTATCTGTAACACTATGTAGGAGCACAAACTGATTCTTTCCTTTGGCATTCGTTTACTTACTTCTATGTGCCAAATACAGTTGTAGCCATCGGTGAAAACATTTGAATAGCACAAGATCCAGGCCCATGATAAGCTTCCGGCCTGATAAAAGACAATATGTGGCAATTAATGGCTAAAAAATAACTTTACATGTGGGTAAAGCACAAAAGATAGAAAATACCAGAAAAATACAAACACATGCCTATTGGCCTTCCTGCTCAGCATCCATAGGCTACGTGATATGGTTTGGCTCTGTGTCCCCACACAAATCTCATCTTGTAGCTCCCATAATTTCACCTGTTGTGGGAGAGTGCAGGTAGGAGCTAATTGAATCATGGGGGCAGGTCTTTCCTATGCTGTTCTCATGATAGTGAATAAGTCTCACTAGATCTGATGGTTTTAAAAATGTGAGTTTTTTAAACAAGCTCTCTCTCTTTGCCTGCTGCCATCCATGTAAGATGTGACTTGCTTCTCCTTGCCATCCACCATGATTGTGGGGCCTCCCCAGTCACACGGAACTGTAAGTCCATTAAACTTCTTTCTTTTGTAAATTGCCCAGTCTCAGGTACGTCTTTATAAGCAGCATGAAAATGGAATAATACCCTCCACATTTGCAGATTCAATCTATTTCTCATCAAAAATATTTGGAAAAAAAATTAAAAATAAAACCATAAAAAATAATACAAATAATACAGTATATCAAATATTTACATGGCATTTAAATTGTATGAGGTATTATAAGTAATTTAGAAATGATTTAAAAGATATGGAGGATACGCTTATGTTATATGCAAATACTATGTCATTTTATATAAAGGACCTGAGTATCCATGGATTTTGGTATTCACAGGGAATGTCCTGGAATCAATCACCCATGGATATGGAGGGATGACAGGGAGTGGGGGAATATGTAAACACACATCTGGAACACTTAGTACCTCATTTGCTAAAATTATTCAATATATTTTTTAAAAAACAGGCAGGCATCCTTTTAACATTAACAGTAACCTATTTTAATCACAGACATTTTATATTTGTGTGCCATATAGTAGATAATCTGAAGAAATTTAATCAGAAATGTAATTAAACAAGGTATTTAATATTTCATGCTTTATTATATGACATTTGAAAAAGATATTCTTTTTTAAAGTACAAATTACCTGAATTCTTTCAACACAATTATTTTTTAAAGATGGAAAGTTATAATACTAAATGGGAAATACTTAGAGCAAGATCACCAATGAGAAAATGCAGTAACAAAGAAAATAACCTATTAATTGTGCTACAAACTCATGTTTTCACATGTGATAATACGTTGCTATATAGAGACACAATTTTCTGACATAACAAACCTCCAGTTTTATGAAGATACAAAAAGATACTTTGGTAATCAATATAATATTAACAAACTATCAAATCTAGAGTATTTGTAATAAATGAAATGTCCTGATTAAATGTTGAAGAGATTTGGAGGTGAAGGAAGAAAAGAAGGGAGAGAAAGCAGAAACAGTAGCCTTCTGAGTTCCAAAATCACTAGAAATGGATTTTTAGTTACCTCTGATTTTTCTGCTCTCCATCCAGATATATTTTAATGCATTCTTATCGAACTAGAAGAGTCTCCCAGGGCACCAACATGTTGTAACAAGTTGAATAAAACTCTTTCAGTTCATTGTTTCTCCAATACCCACTGCACTTAGATGATTTTACATCTCCCAGAAAAAATCTGATATTCAGTGATTTGTAAAGTGAGACTCGAACTTTTTTAAAGCATAGTGTTTCCCCTTGTGTTTTATCCTGACACATAGTGTGAAGTTTTTGTCTTTTCTGACAAAAGCAGAATTATAGACTCATTTGAAATTTTCTTTAACTTTCATTATACTCCATTTTAGGCAAAACTACTCCTCCACTTTGTAGAGTTGAGTATAGATGTAGCACTTTACACACCAATTAAGAACAGTATATTTTTCAGAGACTGAATTTTTTTTGCTGCTGAAATCCCTAATGGGTCAAAAAGCATAAGAAAACATATCTATATGTTTCAGGAACTGAGAATCTTAAATTGATTAGGAAAGTGTATCCCTATCAAAATATATTAACTATAAATTTAGTCCCTACTCAATCATGGCTCTTACATAAATAACACAATAGTATTATTAGGGGACAGAAAAATACTTTGTAGGATTTCCAGTATAAATGTCTTCATCCAACATTGCCAGGAAACACTCAATTACATACTCTAGTTATAATCTTCATGTGAAGTTTTTAAATTTTCAGTAAGTAGATCAAATACATCCAACTTTAAAAAATTTTCAAAATCTGAGTTCAAGTTTTGTAAAGGAATTTTAATAAACTAATAGTTTGCCTATTGTCTTCATCATTTAATTTCTAAAATATTCAAAAAGTTGCCTTGGCCATTACTTTTTGGTTTCTTTTCTCTACAATGCCAGTCATGGTATGGTTTTCCTTACACAAGGATAAAAAAGTAGAATGGTGACTAAGCAACATAGCGTAATATTAGAAGCACTGACTCCAAAAGAGTTTTTCTTTCTCCAGGACTAAATTCTCTCTTTTAGAGTAACACTTTTAAATTGCAGAAGAAATATTATGCTCTTAATTCTTGAAACCCAATACTAACTTTAGTTAAGAAGATAATCTAAAAGGCCTTATCAATTCCCTTATGGTCACTACATTCCAGGCAGTAAGTACATTGTTGCTGGAAATAAAAAATATATATAAAAGAAATTATCCTAATCTCAAATTTAAAAGGATTTATTTGAATTAACAAAATTAGTATTTTATATGACATGAGTTACCTGATTCTAAGTGAATGGGAGTGAGGAGGTAGAGAACACAAGGAGGAAAATACAAGGGGTCACTTTGGCAGACTATAATTTTTACTATTGAATCCAATCCCAGCAGATCATAATTACTCTCCATTTTCAATTCTTCACTCTAACTATTTTAAGCAGAAAGTTACGTAACACAAGGTATTACCTGACTATAAAGTTATTGGAGGAACAGAAAAACCAGGCTCAAGGCAAATCCCTAATTTCCTCTTCTAATTTAACATATTACGAAATGTGAATTGAGTCACTTTTTTCTCTAGGGTACCTCACCCTCAACACACACATAGTATGGTTGATGATTGTATAAATTATGAACATTTAAGCCTTACTAAGTCAAGTTTCCAAGTAGAGGACAAAGGAATGTCTCACAGTACAGAATAAAAGAACCTCTCTGGCAGAGAAATCTTTCTAAAACAATAATTCACTTATAATTATTGAACATGCATGTATTTACTTGACATTATATGGTGAACACTGAGAATACAAAGACCAAAGGCACTATCCATGAACTCAAGGAATTCAGTGCCCCTTGAAGGAGATAGATAAGAAATTCAGTAATTCTACTGAAGTGTAATAAATGCTATAAAGGATGCCATCACAAGTTATTAAAACGATACAGAAAAGACATCTTTATTACTACACATGTCCTTGCTTGCATATTTTCCTTGCCTTTCAGCAATCCAACTGATAATGAATTACCTGAACTTGACTGTCTCTCATTCAGGCATAATTTCCTATGATAACCATTTCCTACCAATCACTAAATCTCACCTAGCCTTGCTCTCTTGCTTTGACCTACACTGATCCAGTTGTATAAAACAATGACAGCCTTCGTCCGTTCAACAAGTCTTTTTTCACTGCCTTGGAATACAGCAGCGACCAGACCGTGAACTTGAGGATAGGAAGGCAGCTGAGGAAAAAATGTCTACATGGGGCAGTCTACAATAAGTGGGTATTACCAGGGGACATCAACTGTGCAGAGGGGGACTAGATGGCCTAAGGAGAGTATTGCCAGGAGCAGATATCTAGAAGGAGGGGAAAGTTTGTCATGATAGAACCTTGCTTACTTTGAAATTTACCCCAATTATGTGCTATTATATTGTTTATTAACATGTCAATATTTTTAAACTACAAGACTGTTTATACAACATTGTCAGCTTCCTGCAGTATATTTTGAGTGGCAAGTGCATTTCTCACTAATTCCACTTGTTAAAATTCCCACTGAAATTACTATTTAATTGGAAATGTTATCTGAGAAATAATGCATTATCAAATAATTATCTTTATTTGTCCAGTCATTAAATCACCTCAAATGATCACAGGGAAATGATCACAGGAACTGGAGGAAACTGCCAGCACATGGGGATGATCCTCAACAGGGATTTGAGAGAGAGAGAGGAGCGAAATGGATAATGGAAGAGTTGGAGCTTAAGCACTTGAAGTTTGAAAGCTCTGGAGCTATGCAAAAACAGAGAGAAGGAGGATATTTTCAGCCACAAAATAATTTGAGATTCAATTGCTGTATAACACATTACTATCATTTCATAAAGAGGTTCAGATAAGAGCCAGACCATAAAGCATTAGCAGAATGATTTTGCATATAGTGAACACTTTTTTAAGAAGTCTAATTCATTAACATATCTTCTTTCCACTGCTCTTTTCTTCCTTTGTCCTTTCCATTGATGGAAATGTATTCAAAGGAAATAAACTTCTAATCACCAATATAATTTTGAAGATAAATATCAGAGCTCAAAATGTTTTCCCTTTTATTTAAGCTACTTTTCCAGCTTTAATTATAAATGTGTATTGTTCTCCCATCATTCCTCCTACAAAGACCTAGGTTAGATTTCAAGTTCAGAATACTTTCAGAATTCTTTAACATAGGAAAAATACTTGTATAAGAAGTTGTTTACTGCTTCAAATTTAATTTCAGCTTCTATGGTAATATCAGTAATTAGCTATGTGAAGTGCTACTAAGTGCAGCAAGCTTGTTATAAATATTTCCTGAAGGATAGAAAGAGAAATACTAAAATGAATTATTCAAGCCAAGAATTACAAAGAGAGGGACTTTTCTTGCTGATCACCAGTGGGTAAAAGCATATTCACCTCAGTTTATTAAAAAAAGTTTCTTGATATTAGCTTCGGAATTGTTCTAAATGTTAAAAGGATAAAAATAAGAAAATAAATAATTTGATGCAAATATTCCTTTAATTTGTCTGTAGGAAGCTGAACTAAAAATCAAGATATAAAATCATTTATGGGATATATCTGACAAAGATAAACCTTTAGGACCAGAATTCTCTGACAAAAAAAAAAAAAAAAGCACGAATTTCAATTTGCAAAAAACCCCTGAGGTGTGAGATGTGTCTTTCTCCCAGAAGCCTCTATTTCACTGGTGCAGAGCTCACCCAGTATTATATATCCCGCATCACCTCATGTAAAACAATAAAATGTGTGCGTGTTCGCTATTAAAAATTATCCAGCCATGACTACATTAATTGTGAAGCTTTGGTGACTTTATTTTCACTTTGAATATTTTCTTAAATTATCAGCTCAGATGTTTTCATTTGGTGGTTTCTTATTAGTCACATACTTAGCCATAAATCAATGGGAAATACTATTTTAGGAGGGAAAATGGCATGAATATCTCACATATATACTCAGCAGCCAGTTGACAGATGTGGTAATTTCATCACTATTTACTGTAAATTCTTCTGCAACAGACAAAATAAATTTGTTTTCTCCATTTGGTATAATTTACCTTTATAAGAATGTAGTCTTATGAAATATCAAAGAATATTTTATGGCTAAAGGTACAAGGAAAGTAAACTTTTCCTCATTTGGGTGTATTAACTCTCATGCAACAAAGTAAAGAACAGACAAGAGTTTATAATCAAGACAAGAGTGAAAGAGAGAAATATTCAGGTTCATGAATTGTCCCAAATTGTTGATGAATAAGAAAAAAATACCTCACCTATTATGCCTTTCCATTATATGATAAAATATGATGTAGTACAATGAAAATAATCTTGCTAACCAGAAAGCCTAGGTTGGGAGAGTGGCTCTACCACTGACTACTTAGAAGGCCTTGGGAAAGTCATATCACTTCAATGGGATTAAGTTTCATTATTTGCAAAATATTAAAGTATCTATATTTTAAAGAAATTTGTTTTATGTTTTAAAGATATTATAAAGCTTAAATGATTATCTATCCCCACAACCTGACACATAATTGGCTCTCTATAAAACATGTAAATATGAATATTACACCTTTAACCTTTCATGATTTTATTTCACTTCCTCCTTTTGATTTAAGTAACTCACATCACTGCCTATGCACTTAAGGTTAATAGTTAAATACCAGAAACAAATTGGACCTTAACTATGTTCATGTCATCTCTGATTATTTTTTCCTAAGAGGTCTCTAGTGAAATACAGTCACTTATTTCTGTCAATTAGCTTAGCTCTTAAACGTATAGTGTTTATTATGTATGTATACACTTTTGTAAACTTTGGCAATTATTTAGACTCACAAAATGACATTTCACAATGGAAGGCATAAATCTTCACTTAAGCAAAACAATAGTAACTTAATAAATATTCTAATAGCTGCCTCCATTAATGGTATTAGCCAAGATATTGAGCTATAATAGATAATATATCTGAGGACAAAGAAGAGGAGATAAGGAGGAAATACAACAAAGTCAGGAATTATGCATAAGATTATGCTAGGAGATCATTTCCAAGATGAAGATATTTAATAGAGAATATCTAATTAACAGTACTCTTTAATTATTGTAATGATCTTCATATGATGTTAAGGGAACAATGGATTTAGAACTAGAATATTAATTTGAATTCAATACATTCTACTATCAGCATGTAAACTTATCAATTATTTTATTATTTTACAACTTACTTTTGTATCATATATAAAATGGAAATAATTGTCCTTTGAGCCTCATAGAGTTGTTATATAATTTGAGATAATGTATATGAAAGCTTTATAAAAATGGTTTACAAATAGTAAGCAGTATATAACTATAAGTAATTATATTGGTATCAGTGATGCTAAAAATTTTTCACGAGGAAAAGTCTTTTGTCACTTGCTAGTGGACTGAGAAGCAGAAGCACTATCTAATGAAAGAAGAACAAACACAGCCTGAAAGACCCTTTCACTAATATTATTCTGGTCTTGTCATTTCATTTGCTCCTGTGTAAGTTAGAGATTATTATCATTATTCAATAAGGTTGTAAATTGTAATTAAAATACTACTCATTAATGGTCTAGCAGAGTAAAAAGCATATATAACATTCTCTTTCTATCCTCCCATTTTTACTATTCAATTCTAAAACCTGCACCAACCTCAAGCAAAATGATGAAGTGCTTTGCCTTCAGTGACCCAAATCTTTCTCCATCCCAGATCAACAACCTATCCTGAGACCTCTAGATCTTGACCCTTTGGTAATCACTCAGCCTCTCTGCACTCAAGAGTCTGTTTAGTCATCACTCAACATTTATGGAACACCTATTATGAGCCAAACACAGAAATGCTTAAAATATCTCCTGCCCTTGATGTGCTCCCAATAAAATCATAGAAATACCTAAGTGTTCTAGGTAAAGAGGAGAGTCAAGGCAAAGCTGGAAGATCTCTAGGGAATGATATTAGAGTATAACACCACGCATACAAAATCAAATCCTTTCTAATCTACTTCTCTAGTCATAACAACCAAGTAACTCTCCAGCTTATTTTTTTTTTTACACTTTCGATGTTTTCAGTATGTATTTGGTCATATTTTGACCAAATATATTCCTGCTGTTAGAAAAAATCTGTTCAGATCCCACTAAGCAAATGAATAATATTGGTAGAGAAATTTAAAATCATATTTAAATATTTGTTTGTGATAATCAATGTAGTTTTTCTTAGTCATCAGAAGGAGGGGAAAATGTCTAGCAGGGAAAAATACTAATATTGATAATGTGCTTTGGGGACAGATTTTGATAATTTAAATTTTGTAATAGTGTGATGAACTTACTGAAGTTAGAAAAATACTCATTTCACTTTTTTATAACTGGGAAACAGGTAAAAAGAATTTTTGATATAGGTATTTTAAACAAAATTTTAGTCATTGTCAACATTTCAATAGCTCTGGTTTTAAATTTTGCTACCTATTTAAATGGCAAATTTCAAAAAACTTTTCCAATTAGTGAGAGAAACATAGAAAAGGGAACACTTGAGTGTGAATTTCCCTAGGACTTATTACACTAGAAAGGCTGCACATTAATGAGTAAAATGTGAGGAATTAGGGGTGGATCTCAAGTGACAGAATGATTTAAGAGACTACTAAGCTGCTTTCAAGCTTCATATACTGAATAATGGCAAAACATAGGAGCTGGGAATTTCAAGGGAACTAATCTAGGGTCATGTGAAGAAAATGTCAGCATAATAGGACACATAAAGAGCTAATTTCTCATCTTCAATTAAAAAAATGATTACCATTGAATTCAAACTCTGGTATAGACTTATTAAAGTCCTATTATGTTAATTCCTTGTATTAATGTATATTATATTTTTATTTAGCTGATATAAAAAAATAAAGCCCCAAGAGAATACTAGATTTTGGACCAAGCCTATTAAGGAAAGACTTAAATACAATATTTTATAATATAAACTTTAAAAAAGTATATTATCTTTATTTGTGTGTGTCTATAGATACTGAGAGAAAAATATATATGAACCCATGCAGCTTAGCATATACATATAAATACAAAAGTTAAAAACAGGATTTATTATCAATACTATTACTTGAAAAATATTTAGCTTAATTCCAAAAGAATTTTGAAATAAGAATAATATATTTCCCATGTAAATCCTTTCATATAATGTACTCATTCCTTTCCTGGTTTTATTACTGATAGAGCATGTAAAATGAAAATATACATTATTCTCTCGTTTCACTCTTTATTACAAACAAATTATAGTATATGATTTTGTTTCAAATATAGTTTCATATAACTGAAACTATAAACATAGCGAGGAAAGACAGAATATAACAATATAACAGTGTTAAGATATATAGCTTAATACAGACGCAGTTTTTAAAAATTACTCTTTTGGTGTCTGTAGCTGCAGGGATTCTTTTGTTTGCTTGCTTGCTTCTTTTATTTTTCTCCTTTCTTTTTTTTTTTTTTTTTTTTGTTTTTTTTTTTTTTTTTTTTTTGAGACGGAGTCTCGCTCTGTCACCCAGACTGGAGTGCAGTGGCGCAATCTCGGCTCACTGCAAGCTCCGCCTCCCGGGTTCACGCCATTCTCCTGCCTCGGCCTCTCCGAGTAGCTGGGACTACAGGCGCCCGCCACCACGCCCGGCTAATTTTTTATATTTTTTTAGTAGAGACGGGGTTTCACCGTGGTCTCGATCTCCTGACCTCGTGATCCACCCGCCTCGGCCTCCCAAAGTCCTGGGATTACAAGCGCGAGCCACCATGCCCAGCCTATTTTTCTCCTTTCTTTCTTTGCTTTCTCTTCTCTCCAATAAGTTCTTCCAAGATAAAAATATTGGTAGTAGGCATCCTTTTTTAGTTACAATTGTTTACAGAATTCAGGAATGATTCTGTCTTTATTTTCCTAAATGAAATTCACCTCAGCAGCAAAAATTTGTGTTTTTATATACAAAAGTAAAAAGCTCATTTAGAATTTAAAAAGAAAAATCCAAGTCTCAATGGATTATATATATTTTTTTAATTTTGAAGCCCATTCCTCAATTTAAAGATTTTCTCCTTCCTCTCCAAGTTGAGAGCTGAAGTTTACAGACCATCACTCATGCAGGTAAGTGGCAGTGACTATGGAGCTCATATCATTTTTAGTTGTTTTGAAGTGGCCAATCATAGCACTTATACTCTATTCTCTTGATATCTGGTGTTGGCACTAACAGATAGCAATCAGTTGTGTAATCACACCTTTAGACTTCTCACAGATCCTTCAAAAGAGCCATCACTCTGATGTTCTAACGGTGCTCATGCATACATGCTCATTATCTCATCTGTCTACCATTTTACTTCTACCAACTTACTTCTTCCTCATTACTGGGCACACAGAAATGTTTATGTCTAATCTACGCCCTTCTCAGGGTCCAAGGAAACTTCTAGGAGAATTATGCTTCCAATATACTTGTTCTTTCCCTTATATTAGGGTTGCTGAACACATAATAAGGCTTCTGTTTTCAAACTCTAGCCAGAAAACAAAATCCCAGGGTATTGTACTCTTTCAGTCCCTGCAACTTAAATGAATTCTTTTTTTCTTTCTATTACTGAAACATCACGGATTTGGTCTGGGTCCTGCTGCTTGCTACACAGAAAGCCAATCACTGAAACAACAAGTACTGCCAGCGAAGAAGGTTTTATTCAGGTGCTGCAGCCCATTAGATGGGAGTTCAGGCTTAAATTCATCTCCCTGACTGACTAAAACTAGGGCATTATATAACAGAAATGTAACTACATGTAGAAAAACAAGAATTAGGAAAGGGTAGGAAAGATAATTTGGTCAACACAAAGCAAGTGATCAGATAGGTAATCATGATGGGTGAAGGGTCTAGCATCTTATTGTCCAGATGCAATGACCTAGTAAACTTTAATTCCATGATACTATCTAGAAGGCCTGAAGGTGGGTTTCCTGAGAAAGAAACTTGAATAAGACAAAGGAAGTTTCTCAAGTTTCAAGACTGAGAGAATCCATTTCTATGTGTATTCAACAGAAGCTATAAACATCAGTTCTGTGGGACAATTAGTCAGTTTTAATTCACCCATACCTTTCTATTTTTCAACTCCTCAATCATGAGGAATCCACCTGGCAATCTTTTAGCTGCTTCATGCTGAGGAGGGCTGTTGTGGGCAGCTCCATGCCATGGCTGTCCACGTGGCCACCCAGGAAACAAAGGTTAATCTATCACTATAGTTTTATTTAGAAACACAATCTTTCTCTCTCCAGTACCCTACTGCCACCAAAGACAAATCACAACAAGACCAGCTCACCTGCCAAATAAGCTTTAGTCTCATATACTTGGCCTGATTACCTATACAAACTGCAACAAGAATCATTGTCCATATAGGTTGTCCTAAATTGTCTTTGCTGGAACCTCTCACAAGGCCATTTCAGTTAAAGCCTTAGGAAGAAAACCAGTTCCCCCAACTGCATCCCATTATAAAAGAAAACAAGTTCTTATTAAACATATGTGAACAAATACATTGCCATGAATAATATTCATAAATAGTTTACAAATTCTAGATATTAGGCAGAGGGAAAGAGAAATAGGCCTCAACTTCTGTTTACAAGAGTATACTCTACTCAATCATTAAGGTCTATAAATAGCTCAAAAGAAAAATATGATCCAGCCTCTGAAAAACAAAGCAAAAAGAATCAGCAACATTTCAAACAAGAAAAAAGCCAAAAAAATTATTTCAGTTCTTCATTAGTTCAGTCCATGCAATCAACTTCTGCTCTGCTTCATATTTTATTAGGCATCTTTATAAACACATCAGCCTTTCAATTAGAGTCCTGAAAGTTTTCTCTCTAATCTCATGGCACAACCTTTAAGGTTATCAGAAACCTGCATTCTAGAGACCTTTTCATGAACTCCCCTGAAGAAGCAAGCCCTGGACTGTAGTTGATTATAAGTCACTTTTTGAGAAGAATCAACACAAAAGAACAATTGTGGATGATAAAAGTCCTAGGACAGTTATAAGTAAAGATGCAGTTGTGTATTAGTACATTCTCACAATGCTGTAAAGATATTACCTGAGAGTGGGTAATTTATAAAGGAAAGAGGTTTAATTGACTCACAGTTCTGCATGGCTGGGGAGACCTCAGGAAACTTAATCATGGCAGAAGGGGAAGAGGCACATTTTACATGGCAGCAGGTGAGAGAGCGCAAGTGTGTGTCAGCACAGGAAAAACTACCATTTATAAAACCATCAGATCTCATGAGAATTCACTTACTACCACGAGAACAGCACGAGGGAAACCACCCCCACGATCCCACCACTTCCCACCGGGTCTCTCCCTAAACACCTGGGATTACAATTCAAGATGAGATTTGGGTGGGGAAACAAAGCCTAAGCATATCAAGTTGACAAGAAAATTTGGTTGTTTCTGTGACATACAATAATTTAACATAATAATCATAATCATTACTGACAACATATATTAAGACATATCAGAATTTCAGAAATGTCATAAAATCCTGGAACACATATAGGAATACAACCCAAAGAATGTTAAAGACCACCTCACATTTTACAATGCTTTCTTTGTAGTTCTAACATACCAGATAAGCGTAATATATCTCTCTTGGACTTCGGGGGATGGCGATACCCATAAAAGTTAGTTTGAGGTCAAAAAGACTGAATTTAGAACTTGAAACTTTACTGTTGAAAATTCTGGCAAAAATCAAAGGTTTAAGGCACTTGATATCACCAAATAGGATCACAGGTTACTATAAAATAGTCATTCATTTAGCCGAAATGATAAAACAGAAACGTTTACACTTTTATAGAGAGGAAACTCAGTTTCATTAATAAAGACAGCATGAGGCCTACTGAATTTGTCTCTCCCTCACGCTCTTCTTTTTCTTCTGTATTTTTACTCGTGAGATAAAGAAAAATCTCTTATTATCACTTACATTAAAATTTTGTTCAAAAAAACAAATTTTCCTTTGTATATATATTATTAATGTGAAAGCTAATTTTAATAAAACCTATAAACAAATCTATCTAATTTTAATCAGTTTGACCATAAGGTACGATTTTCATAAACCTCTATTACCTTTTACAATTTTCTTTTAAAGAACAAATAAATGTTCTAAGAAAACCCTGTTATTTCAACACATGAGCCTAGATGCTGGCCTTTCATCAGTGTGCTTTCAATATTAATTTTTAAATTTATAGAAAAACTTCTCAACTAATCTTATCCCTTAAAATTGGCCCTTACAATTTCATGAACCCACTTCTTCTGCTATAGTCCCTGGGCCTAGAGGGATTGAATAGTTTTAATCTCTAGCACTATGTCTTAATAAAGTAGTTTATTTTAATCATCACCTTTTCCAGAGTCTGAAGATAAGGCTTCAGCGTGTCAGTTCTCAAGATTTAGCAGGAGTTGGTGCCTTTTTCAGATGCTGGAGTGAAAGCTCTGTAACCAAACAACAAAAGGATTTGTTAATAGGATATTTATACTGCAAAATCCTATCATTCTCTCTAACATGTCACTAATGAAAAAGCTGATTTGGTGTCTAGTACATACTGCCTGCAGCACTTCAAACCATGGTATTAAAGGAAGGTTACTCTACTCATTGCATATGTCTAATTGCTAGCATTCTAATGACAGAACTGCAACCAAAAGCATCAAAAATGTGATAGGTCCTGTGCCAAACTTTTCAGAGAAAAACAACTAACTTTTTTCTCCATCAACAAAATAAATGTTAAATGCAAGTATCAGTTTTGGAAACTCAGTATGAGGATAAACAATTTCCTTTCACTTACTTAAATTATATACAACAAAACAAGGACAAAGTAAAACAATAATTTAAGCTATTTAAAAGAGCACCATCACATAAGATTGGTTCCTAGATACAATACTGAAAACTGATTGGATAACTTTTGCCACTAGAATCTTCAAACCAGTACAACACTTGTGCATATTTTGTTGTCAAGTACACACATGAAGGCCCATGAGTAATAAATGGCTTAGGATGAAAAATTAATGGCAGTGGCTGCTACCATCATGCCGGCTGCAGCAGGGAAGTACGGCTGGGACTGCACACTCCATGGAGCCAGTGGGAGTCCTGCCCCTTCTGAGTTGGGACGGGAGCTCCCCAAGCCACTAGTCACCCAAAATGCAACAGCAGACCCAGGCCTCCTGCTCTATAGAGCAAGTAGGAGCCCTGCGCCCCCCAGGAGTGCTACAGCCTTCCAAACTGCAGCTGTGGATCCTGAGCCTCCTTGTGCTCTTGGGGAAGCTGGGAACAGGTAGGATCTGCCTTCCTGGGTGCAGCTGCAGCCCTGCTCCCCTGGCTGCAGACCTGGGCCTCCCACTCCAGGAAGCAGGCAAGAGCTAGGGACAAGCAGGAGCCCAGCCTCCTCCGAGTTGGCAGGGCAAGAGTTCCCAGACGCAGCTGTGGCCACCCTCCCAGGCACAGGACCGTAGCGTCTCTGCAGCCTGCACCCTCAGGGGACTCAGGAAGGAGTCCCCCAGTCCCTGCATGTTTGGTGGTGTCTGCTCCCACTGCCTGGCCTCTTTCCACTCCTGGTGCCTGCTCCAATCTTGAGCAGGGGTTGGGGCCAAGCCCTGGGGCCATGAATGGAAGCTCTGGAGGCAGATGGATTTCTGGGCAGAAGTGGGCCATTAAGGCCCCACCTTCATGTCAGGGAGGGCCTGAAGGCTGGGGTCCAGGCTGCCAGTCCCACAGATGGGAGGGGGGTCCATGGTGCCTCTTCTGGCCACCGTGGCTGGCCATGGACCAATCACAAGCACTTCTTCCCCTCTGAGGTCCATAAAAGCCCTGGGCTCAGTCAAAGCAGGGCAGGGGATGGCCAGAGGATGAAGAAGGCAGAGGGGTGAGGGCAGAGAGAGGATGGGATAGAAGACCAACTGCAGAGACGGGTACCCTCTCTGCTGACAGCTGGAGACGATGAGATGACCAGCTTACCGTCTCCATTGAGAGCTGCAGAGCCAACCTGCCAGCAGAGAGGGTCTAACTTCTTGGCTGAAAGCTTCAAAGACCTGCAGAAACGTCTGAATGACTTGCCTGCAGAGAGGAGCTACCCTCTCCAGGGCCTCCTCTCTGCTGAGAGCTGAACACTCCACAGGATGACTTGCCTTCAGAGAGGAGATACCCACTCTTCTTAGCTGTTCTAAAACTAAATAAAACTCTTCTTCCTCACCCATCCCTTGTCTGCATACCTCATGCTTCCTGGACACAGGACAAGAACTTGGGCAATGGTGCCACAGCCACAGAGGTTTCTGGCCAGAAAAATAGACACCCTAGAGATCTTGAAACAAAATCACTAGAAAGTCTCACATATTTTATTACTACTTAATCCAAATGAATGTAACTTCATTTTAATAACAAACACAACTAAGTTATTTGACAGAAATTCCAATTAATATAATTTTCTTAAGGACAAAGCTAATCTTTCCTGAACATTAAAACTTTGTACCCATATCACAGTTTTTCCTCATTACCTACAGGAAAAGGTCTGAAACCAACTTAAAATTATTGAGTTGAATTGTCTTGGAAACAAACACTATTTAAACTTTTTTATTCTCACCTACTTTTCCAAATGACAAAATATATATTGTACTATTTTTGCTCAGAGCTTATAAAAATAAGTCTTTTATTTATTTATTTTTTGCCAGGAACCTTAAAGCTCTTGCAGCTCTGTTGATCATCCGGGGTAAGCAAAACCAATCAAATTTTAAATGGCTGGTGTGTTCTATAAGTTTTTGCAGGCTTAACAGTGGTATCTTAGGAACTTTAGATAAGGAGAGCAAATGATGAACTTTTGGAAATGCACATGAAACAGAATGACTCTTCATAGAACTAAATACAAGCCTTCCATGAGAAACTTAAAAACATCAATGATTTTGTATATGTATATATAAGTAAAACTCAGGAGAGAACAAATGGCAAATAAATGAAAATTAGAAGCAAAAACAACAAACAGGAAACAAAACCTCAAATATTCTCCTACTCAGTTTACCTTGGAGGCTACAATGTTACTCAGAGCCTAAAAAGCATATGATAGATATTTCATTCCTAGTATACAAATTAATGTCTTTCAGTCCACCAATACCACTATACATTCTGGGGAATTAAGAAATTCACTGTAGTCACATGATCACTAAGCACTTTAGTGCAAGTACAATCTATGCAGAATAGCAAATATAGTGTGAAGCAGTGCAAGCACGTATGTGAAATTTGGCCTCATGCTTAACTGTATTAAAATAGAATTGCAAAACTGCCAATGTATTTCTTTACAATATTTCTTATTTTACCCTCATGAAAACTAAGGGCTTTAACTATGAGCAATGTTAATTAGGCAAATTTCTCTAATTTTCTATCAAGTTTTAAAAACTATTTTACTACCTAAGCCTTTTCAACTTTCTATTTTCTCTCCGTATGTATGAAGACAGACATACAGAGAAAAGGGGAAAAATATTACATGTGACTTACACAAATATCTATAACATGCTTGCAACTTTCTCTTTTGTCCTAAATTTTCTTTTTTTTTTTTTTTACAAAAAATAGCCAATCATTTTACCTTAGGACAAAATTTTACCATAGTCCAAAATTTGGATCAACCGTTAGATAACTTCTGAATTGGATAAAATTATTTTTTTCTCAATAAGAACGTATCTTCTTTGGCACACTTTATATACAGAATTATATACTAACTAGAATTCTTATTTTTAATAATCTTAAATTTCAATGAAAACCTAAGAAGCAAAAAATTCTTAGCAATCAGATATTAGCATTTTATAGATGAGAACATTCCACAATTTTAGAAACATATTTCCCCATATCATAACCCTTTCTTAATTGGAAATGACCCAGACATCCAAGAAGCATCATAAATAATTTTAAGATTTTAAGTTACATAAAGTTTACCTACAACATCTATTCCCATTGAAAAGTACTCAATTCTTTCATTTTGAAGTTTATCTAGATTACTTCTGAAAACAGAGATATTAGACACGGCTAGTCATTATGTAAAGTTATTTCCTTGTTAACTATTTTTACAACCAGGAGTATGAGGTACTCACCTAAGTAAGAACCTTAAGTTAAATGCCAGGTCTTTTTTGCTAATAACTCAGAAGAGTCAGCTGTTTTTGTTAAAGTAATAACATTAAATTAGTCTCATTAATCAGAATAAAATAATGCAAAGATCATTTTCTTTTGACTGGGTTTATAATTTGATTATCTTGTATGCCAAAACCTGACACCTCAAATATCTAGGAGAGACAAATATAAAACCCAAATAAAAATGTATTCTAACATTTCAGAAGACATTTATATTTTTATCTTACCAATAATTTTAAAGACAGCTTGGTTATTAAAGATTGACTTAAGTCACATGAACTTGAAAAATATTTTATACTTATTTACTCAACTTATGAGTGCTTTTTTATTCATAACGCAATTTGGTAGACACAATATATAACATAATAAATGTACACGCACAAAAACCATATAAACATGGACACACACACACACACACGAGATCCAATAGCTTTTTCTTTGGAACTCTAGCTGTGAGTTACAGTTACAGTTCATAGACTGATACAAACTCACCAGTCTGTGAACATATTCACATGGCTAAACTTTGCCCCGATTAGTAATCCAGTGAAAGCTGTGAACCAAAATTTTGGGTAAAGCAGTTTCCACGGCATTTTGATTTTTAAAGGCCAAACCACTCCAGGCTCCAATGAACACTGGAGCCAAACAGTACCACAGGAGCACATCATGTAGTAACCAGGCCTGACCCTGTTCAGAACAGAAGCTTGGGATACATAAAACTCCACCCTGCTTTCCCATTCAACAGCAAAATGAGGTCCATGAAAAGACCAAACCTCTCCAAATTCCAAAGAATATTGGGGTCAACAATACTACAAAGGAATATCAGCATATCGAACCCTGATTTCCTATGACTCTATCAACAAACATACAAACAATCACCAAAACACAATCCTACTGCCACAGCAACAAACAAGACCAAGAGTGTCCAAATTGAAACAGCTGGGGTGCTTCCTCTCTCCTTCGGTTGGACTCAATTAACCTGAAAATTCCTTTGGAATTTCCCAAATTGAGAGGAACCAATCCCTCAGTCTGGCACCCACAAAAGACAATCACTTGCTGAGACATACACACAACAATTACAAACAAGCCCCCAAGAGTGTCCAAATTGAAACAGTCAGGGTGCTTCCCTCTCTCACTCAGTTAAGCTTGTGTGATCTACAATGGAAATTTCTTCAAAAATTTCCCAAATTGAGAGGAACAGATCCTGCTGTCTGGGCCCACACAGGACACTCACTTATCTGGAGGCAGATGTCAAATTTCAAACGCTATTCTTCCTAGGAAATCAGGAATGTGTTTGAGGCCTGCAGCAGTGAAACCAGAGAGAGACTGAAACTCACCTCCTACCAAAAAAGGTTCAGGCAGCTACTTAGGGGGGCTTCTAAAACTCTCCTTGACATGACAGTGGAGCAACAACGAATGCGCTCCTAGTCAGGGGACCAAAGTCTGTTACCTAAACACCAGGGATTTGTTATAGGTCCTGCTGCTCACCAAAGCACCAGGGATTTGTTATAGGTCCTGCTACTCACTACATGGAAAGTCAATCGCTGATACAATGAGTATCATCAGGGAAGAAGGCTTGAACCAGGTTGTTGCAGCCAAGGAGATGAGAGATCAGTCTGAAATCCATCTACCTGACTAAAATTAGGGGCTTACATAGCAGAAATGTAACTATACACAGGCAAACAGGAATTAGGGAGGGGTAAAAAAGAAAAGTTGGTTCAACAGAAAAACAAATGGTTAGTTAAGCAATCATGATCCATGAGAGGTCTGATGTCTAATTGTCCAGATGCAGTTATCTAGTAAATTTCATTCACTTGATACTATCTGGGAAGACTGATTATTGGTTTCTTGAGAAAGAAACTCAGTATTATTTTCTCAAGTTTCAAGACTGGCAGGATGAATTTCTATGTTTATTCAAAAAAACTATAACCACCAGTTCTATTGGACAAAATAGGTCAGTTCCATTTCCTTTTCCTCACTTTCTTGCCAGCCCACTCCCGGCAATTACTAGAGACAAGGAAAGCAGTTAAGAGACCTCTTACATACTTGCTTCTTCCAAACTTCTGTTCTTTCAGCCTAAGTTATAACTTATCTTGTATTGGGGAAGAAGGCACAGCTTTCATATAGTCCTCCATCTTTTTTATTTCACACTTGATTTTTTTTCATACTTTTTTCATAACTTTATTGAACTATAATTGAAGTGGACAATGTGACAAATTCTGACAGAGTTTTGCATGTATAAAACTACCAAGTACTGGTGCCTTTCTAAATAATCCAATAATCATCTAGTCTTTTTGTTTCACTGGTCAATGTGGGAGTCACTTATTGAAGGAAAATAGAATCCATCACCAAATGTCCCACATCATTCAAACTATTAACTTTGTTTTGCTGTTGTTGTTGTTGTTTGTTTTGGTTTTGGTTTGGAGACGGAGTCTCACTCATCATCCAAGCTAGAGTGCAGTGGCACAATCTCGGCTCACTACAACCTCCGCCTCCCAGATTCAAGCGATTCTCATGCCTCAGCCTCCCCAGTAGCTGGGATTACAGGTGTGCACCAGCACGCCTGGCTAATTTTTGTATTTTTGTATTTTTAGTAGAGATGGGGGTTTCGCTATGCTGGCCAGGCTGTTCTCAAACACCTGATATCAGATGATCCACCCACCTCAGCCTCCCAAACTGCTGGGATTACAGGCGTGAGCCACTGCAACTGGCCCAAACTATTAACTTTCTTTTTTTTTTTTTTTTTTTTTTTTTGAGACGGAGTCTCACTCTGTCGCCCAGGCTGGAGTGCAGTGGCGCTATCTCGGCTCACTGCAAGCTCCGCCTCCTGGGTTCATGCCATTCTCCTGCCTCAGCCTCTCCGAGTAGCTGAAACTATTAACTTTCAATTAGTCATTCTATCTAGACTGCGTGAAAAAATTTTCAGAAAATCAAGTAATAAACTCTTAAATCACTCTTGTCTTAACCTTTGGGCAAATAGTAATTAAAAATATTATTTGGGCAAATAATACATTATCTAAAGGAAACTTGGCAACTGAATTCACACGCTCTTGGTGTAATCATAGCACATTTATCTGTTCATTTTCATATCAAAGGGATATGTTTAAGGGAACAAAACTACCCAATATTTTATGGTCAAAAGATAATTATAGACACATGGTTCAACAGGTTTCTTCTGTGTATAATTATTTCACAACTACTCCCAATAAGATTAAGTACAAGTTCTTCATGTTCAGCATTAGAATCTTTACTTTTTGTTTTTGTTCTCCTGAATTCATCATGCTTTCAGAAAATGAATTCTTTTTTTCCAAAATAGGGCTACTGCTTATAATTATAAAGTATGAGTACATTTGGTTGAAGAGACTAGTTGACCACAAAGGACACTTCAGAAATGTATCATGATTTTCTATTTTAATGTCTAATATTACAGCTATTATTTTTAAAGTATATTAACAATTTTTTTAATTTTATTATTCAACCTCAAAAACTTTTGTACAATAGAAAAAAAAAGTGTGTGAAGTCTAATCAGAACTAGCCAAAGAGTAATGTTAATTGTCTAATTCTTGAATTCATCTTCATTCTGCTGAAGCTGTTGTTTTGAAGATTGTAAATCAATGGAGCTGAATGTAACTAATGACCAGTTATTTCTGGTCACTAAATCCTTTAATGTATCAGGAAAAGATGAGTGGTCTCTACATAAAAATTGACACTAATTCTTGCAATTTATTTTAAAAAACTGAAATGCCTGTTTTTTTGCTAAATGAACAGTTTTCACATTATTATACTTTCTCATAAAATTGTTCTTTCTGCTATTATTTTTAGAAATCATAATTACTTAAACTATTGTTTAGTATTCTTTAATAATTTCTTAGACAATTTAATTCTCCAGACAGCTACTGCTTGGCTTCTAGTTTTTAAATGTGTACAACTTTGATGCTAAATATTATTATCAATATTGAAGATGATTAGATAGATAGATCAGATGCAACTCAGAAAGTTATTTTCAGTGAACTGTTAAAATAATGGTGATGTCCTTTGACCCCACGGAAATAAAAACAGCCATCAGAGAATACCATAAACACGTCTATGCAAATAAACTAGAAAATCTAGAAGAAATGGATAAATTCCTGGATACATACACCCTCCCAAAACTAGACCAGGAATAAGTTGAATCCCTGAATAAACCAATAACAAATTCTGAAATTTAGCTGGTAATAAATAGCCTACTAACCAACAAAAGCCCAGGAAGAGATGGATTTACAGCTGAATTCTACCAGAGGTACAAAGAGGAGCTGGTACCATTTCTTCTGAAACTATTTCACACAATTGAAAAGGAGACACTTCTCTGTAACTCATTTTATGAGGCCAGCATCATTCTGATACCCAAACCTGGCAGAAACACAACAAAAAATGGAAACTTCAGGCCAATATCCCTGATGAACCTCAATGTAAAAATCCTCCATAAAACACTAGCAAACCGAATCCAGCAGCACATCAAAAAGCTTATCCACCATGATCAAGTCAGCTTCGTCACCAGAATACAAGGCTGGTTCAATATATGCAAATCAATAAATGTAACTCATCACATAAACAGAACTAAAGACAAAAGCCAAATGATTATTTCAATAGACACAGAAAAGGCCTTTGATAAAATTTAACAGCCCTTCATGTTAAAAACTTTCAATAAACTAGATATTGATGCAACTTACCTCAAAATAAAAAGAGCCATTTATGATAAACTCACAACCAATATCATAGTGAATGGGCAAAAGCTGGAAGCATTCTCCTTGAAAACTGGCACAAGACAAGGATGCCCTCTCTCACGACTCCTATTCAACATAGTATGGGAAGTTCTGGCCAGGGCAATCAGGCAAGAGAAATAAACAAAGAGTATTCAAATAGGAAGAGAGGAAGTCAAACTGTCTCTGTTTGCAGATGACATAATTCCATGTCTAGAAAACCACATTGTCTCAGCCCCAAATCTTCTTAAGCAGATAAGTAACTTCAGCAAATTTCAGGATACAAAATCAATGTGCAAAAATCACAAGTATTCCTATACACCAACAATAGACAAGTAGAGAGCCAAACCATGAATGAACTCCCATTCACAACTGCTATAAAGAGAATAAAATACCGAGGAATACAGCTAACAAGAGGAGAGAAGAATCTCTTCATGGAGAACTATAAACCACTGCTCAAGGAACTCAGAAAGGACACAAACAAATTTTCCAGAAAAACACTCCATGCTCATGGATAGGAAGAATCAATATCATGAAAATGGCCATATTGTCCAAAGCAATTTATAGATTCAGTGCTATTCCCATTAAACTACCATTGATATTCCTCACAGAATTAGAAAAAACTACTTTAAAATTCATATGGAACCACAAAAGAGCCCATATAGCCAAAAGAATCCTAAGCACAAAGGACAAAGCTGGAGGCATTATGATACCCACCTTCAAACAATACTACAAGGCTACAGTAACCAAAACATCATGGTACTGGTATAAAAACAGACACATAGACCAATGGAACAGAATAGAGATCTCAGAAATAAGACCACACATATACAACCATCTGATCTTTAACAAACCTGACAGAAACAAGCAATGGGGAAAGGATTCCCTTTTTATTTATTTATTTATTTATTATTTTTATTATACTTTAAGTTCTAGGGTACATGTACACAACGTGCAGGTTTGTTACATATGTATACATGTGCATGTTGGTGTCCTGCACCCATTAACTCATCATTTACATTAGGTATATCTCATAATGCTATCCCTCTCCACTCCTCCCACCCCACAACAGTCCCCAGTATGTGATGTTCTCCATCCTGTGTCCAAGTGTTCTCATTGTTCAATTCCCACCTATGAGTGAGAACATGCGGTGTTTGGTTTTCTGTCCTTACGATAGTTTGCTGAGAATGATGGTTTCCAGCTTCATCCATGTCCCTACAAAGGACATGAACTCTTCCTTTTTTATGGCTGCATAGTATTCCATGGTGTATATGTGCCACATTTTCTTAATCCAGTCTATCATTGTTGGACATTTGGGTTGGTTCCAAGTCTTTGCTATTGTGAATAATGCCGCAATAAACATATGTGTGCATGTGTCTTCATAGCAGCATGATTTATAATCCTTTGGGTACATACCCAGTAATGGGATGGCTGGGTCAAATGGTATTTCTAGTTCTAGATCCCTGAGGAATCGCCACACTGACTTCCACAATGGTTGAACTAGTTTACAGTCCCACCAACAGTGTAAAAGTGTTCCTATTTCTCCACATCTTCTCCAGCACCTGTTGTTTCCTGACTTTTTAATGATCGCCATTGTAACTGGTATGAGATGGTATCTCATTGTGGTTTTGATTTGCATTTCTCTGATGGCCAGCGATGATGAGCATTTTTTCATGTGTCTGTTGGCTGCATAAATGTCTTCTTTTAAGAAGTGTCTGTTCATGTCCTTCACCCACTTTTGATGGGGTTGTTTTTTTCTTTTAAATTTGTTTGAGTTCTTTGTAGATTCTAGATATTAGCCCTTTGTCAGATGAGTAGATTGCAAAAATTTTCTCCCATTCTGTAGGTTGCCTGTTCACTGTGATGGTAGCTTATTTTGCTGTGCAGAAGCTCTTTAGTTGAATTAGATCCCATTTGTCAATTCTGGCTTTTGTTGCCATTGCTTTTGGTGTTTTAGACATGAAGTCCTTGCCCATGCCTATGTCCTAATGTATTGCCTAGGTTTTCTTCTAGGGTTTTTATGGTTTTAGGTCTAACATTTAAGTCTTTAATCCATCTTGAATTAAATTTTGTATAAAGTGTAAGGAAGGGATCCAGTTTCAGCTTTCTACATATGGCTAGCCCATTTTCCCAGCACCATTTATTCCCCATTTGTTGTTGTTGTCAGGTTTGTCAAAGATCAGATGGTTGTAGATGTGTGGTATTATTTCTGAGGGCTCTGTTCTGTTCTGTTGGTCTGTATCTCTGTTTTGGTACCAGTACCATGCTTTTTTGGTTACTGTAGCCTTCTAGTATAGTTTGAAGTCAGGTAGCGTGATGCCTCCAGCTTTGTTCTTTTGGCTTAGAATTGACTTGGCAATGCAGGCTCTTTTTTGGTTCCATATGAACTTCAAAGTAGTTTTTTCCAATTCTGTGAAGAAAGTCACTGGTAGCTTGGGGATGGCACTGGATCTGCAAATTACCTTGGGCAGTATGGCCATTTTCACGATACTGATTCTTCCTATCCATGAGCACGGAATGTTCTTCCATTTGTTTGTGTCCTCTTTTATTTCATTGAGCAGTGGTCTGTAGTTCTTCTTGAAGAGGTCCTTCACATCCCTTGTAAGTTGGATTCCTAGGTATTTTATTCTCTTTGAAGCCATTGTGAATGAGAGTTCACTCATGATTTGGATCTCTGTTTGTCTGTTATTGGTGTATAAGGATGCTTGTGATTTTTGCACATTGATTTTTGTATCCTGAGACTTTGCTGAAGTTGCTTATCAGCTTAAGGACATTTTGGGCTAAGACGATGGGGTTTTCTAGATGTACAATCATGTCATCTGCAAACAGGGACAATTTGACTTCCTCTTTTCCTAATTGAATATCCTTTATTACTTTCTCCTTGCTGATTGCCCTGCCAGAACTTCCAACACTATGTTGAATAGGAAAGAGTAAATACTTCAGTTTACTTTATATCTAAAGTCTGTCCTCTGCAAGCTTTTCAAAATCAATGCAACAGGGAGAATAAAAAGCAAATTGTGAAACAAAATAATTTCATGTGACTTTATAGACCAACCATTTTTCAAGTGACTGGCTGAAATTTTTTTTAATATGTTTAAATCAACACTATTACAGAGTTAAGAGAAGGCTTATAGTGTTTTTATTTTACTTTAAAAGGGCAAATAATGTTTTTGGAATACTCTTTTATAATTTTTTACAAGTCTTTATTTGCAAATGTATTGACTGCATACAATTCTAAGTTGTATATATATTCTTCTATGATAGATAATGTTATATTATTTTGGAATAACATAACCAACAAATTTTGGCTGCTATCACTCAATTTGCTATTTTTTGGGGTTTACAGTACCTGTCACTGTGTAACAAGCCACTCTAAAATTGAATGGTCTAAACCATTTTATTATTCTTATGGTATCTCTGAGTTACAGGTTCAGAAATGGGACAGTGAAGACAGATCCTGTCACCTTCACAATATTTGGGGAAGTTCTCCTGGGTAATGTCCTGCAGAATGTTTTCCAACTTGGTTCCATTCTCCTCATCACTTTCAGGTACACCAATCAGACGTAGATTTGGTCTTTTCACATAGTCCCATATTTCTTGGAGGCTTTGTTCATTTCTTTTTACTCTTTTTTCTCTCAACTTCTCTTCTCGCTTCATTTCATTCATTTGATCTTCAATCACTGATACCCTTTCTTCCAGTTGATCGAATTGGCTACTGAAGCCTGTTCATCACGTAGTTCTCTTGTCATGGTTTTCAGCTCCATCAGGTCATTTAAGGACTTCTCTATATTGGTTATTCTAGTTAGCCATTCGTCTAAATTTTTTTCAAGGTTTTTAGCTTCTTTGCGATGGGTTCAAACTTCCTCCTTTAGCTCAGAGAAGTTTGATCGTTGAAGCCTTCTTCTCTCAACTCATCAAAGTCATTTTCCATCCAGCTTTGTTCCATTGCTGGCAAGGAGCTGCATTCCTTTGGAGGGGGAGAGGCGCTCCACAATAAAACCCCATCTGTACATCACCATCATCAAAGACCAAAGGTAGATAAAACCACAAAGATGGGGAAAAAACAGAACAGAAAACCTGAAAAATCTAAAAATCAGGATTCCCTTTTTAATAAATATTTCTGGGAAAGCTGGCTAGCCATATGCAGAAAATTAAAACTGGACCCCTTCCTTACACTTTATACAAAAATTAACTCAAGATGGAATAAAGATTTAAATCTAAAACCCAAAATTATAAAAACCCTAGAAGAAGAGCTAGATAATACCATTCAGGACATAGGCACAGGCAAGTATTTCATAACAAAAACGTCGAAAGCAATTGCAACAGAAGCAAAACTTGACAAATGGGATCTGACTAAAGAGCTTCTGCATAGCAAAAGAAAGTATCATCAGAGTGAACAACGTACAGAATGGGATAAAATTTTTGCAATCTATCCATCTGACAAAGGTCTGATATCTAGAATCTACAAGGAACTTAAACTTACAAGAAAAAACAAACAACCCCATTAAAAAGTGGGCAAAGTATATGAACAGACACTTCTCAAAAGAAGACATTATGTGTCTTTTCATTATGTGTATTTTCTGCACATGGCTAGCCAGCTTTCCCAGAACATATGAAAAAAAGTTCCACACCACTGATTATTCGAGAAATGCAAATCAAAATCACAATGAGATACTATCTCACACCAGTCAGGATGGCGATCATTAAAAACTCAAGAAACAACAGATGCTGGCGAGGCTATGGAGAAATAGGAACGCTTTTACACTGTTCATAGAAATGTAAATTAGGTCAACCATTGTGGAAGACAGTGTGACAATTCCTCAAAGACCTAGAACCAGAAATACCATTTGGCCCAGCAATCCTATTACTGGGCATATACTCAAAGGAATAGAAATCATTCCCTTATAAAGATACATGCACATATATGTTGACTGCAGCACTATTCACAATAGCAAAAACATGGAATCAACCCAATTGCCCATCAGTGATAGACTGGATAAAGAAAATGTGGTACATATATACCATGGAATATTATGTAGCCATAAAAAGGAATGAGATCATGTCCTTTGCAAGGACATGGATGCATCTGAAAGCCATTATCCTCGGCAAACTAACACAGGAACAGGAAACCAAACACCAAATTTTCTCACTTATAAGTGGGAGCTGAACAATGAGAACATGTGGACAGAGGAAGGGGAACAACACACACTGGGGCCTGTCAGCAGGTGGGGGCTGGGGCAGAGAGAGCATCAGGAAAAATAGCTAATGCGTGCTAGGCTTAATACATATGTGATGGATTGATAGGTGCAGCAAACTACCATGACACATTTTCACCTATGTAACAAATCTGTATATCCTCCACAGGTATTCCAGAACTTAGAATAAAATTTAAAAAAAAACACTTGAAATATGAATTTAATTACCTTTGAAAAATATCTTTTCTGCAGATATAGGTCTTGAAACCACTGTATGGCAAACAAAAGGCTCTTGAAAGTAGTTTGCTCAAGATAAAAATGATGGCAAAAGGCACAGGGTTTGCACTGTCTAAACTTACCCAATGGTACACATTGAATATGTGCAGTTCTTTGTATATCAATTGTTCCTCAGTAAAGCTGTTTTATAAATAATAAATAAAATGAAAATGACAAAAAAATAGTGATGATGATGATAGCTATCATTTGTTTAACACTTACACTATTCCAAGCATTCTGCATTATTCTTATTTCATTTTTACCACAACCTAATGAATTAATCTTATTCCACCTGTCTTATAAATAAGATAGATAAGAGTCCTATAGTTTAAGTGGCTTGCTTGGCTTGTATGTAGTTAAACCAGAATTTAAATCCAGACTTACAAGGTTCCAGATATTCATAGTCCTATTGTTGGTCATGCTCTGCGTCTACCTTAGTGTTCTTTATTATCTACTTCATTGGTGTTCATTGAGAAGAAAATAATTAAAATTCATCAATGTATCATTAGTCTGGCCAGGCGCAGTGTCTCACGCCTGTAATCCCAGCACTTTGGGAGGCCGAGGCGGGCGGATCACGAGGTCAGGAGTTCGAAACCAGCTGACCAACATGGTGAAACTCTGTCTCTAGTAAAAATATAAAAATTAGCCAGGTGTGATGGTGGGCACCTGTAATTCCAGCTACTCAGGAGGCTGAGGCAGGAGAATTGCTTGAACCTGGGAGGCGGAAGTTGCAATGAGCCAAGGTCACACTACTGCACTCCAGCCTGGGTGACAGAGCAAGAATCCTTCTCAAAAAACAAAACAAACTATATATATATACACACACATATATACATATATATACACATATATATACACCATATATACACATATATATACACCATATATATATTAGTTTTTTAACTCAAAAACACAAAGAACTCTCAAAATTTGTATTTTTATTTAAAAGAATATTTTTGGATGGCAATTTTTAGGGGTCATCCTCTCCAGTTTCTAGTGTTTACTTAAATGATATCTGTTGAACATTTTTTTTTTCCTGCCCCGCATACCATCTCATCTATCCGAATTCAGTCTAATTGGAACCTTGGTGGACATGCCTTAGAGCATCTCATGCTTCACCTTTGGAGCACACAAGGCAACAAGTCTCATAACCTTTTCCTCCCGTGAACAGTGACATGAATAATACAGAAAATACTATTGGGAACATTCAGTGAAAGACATTTGGCAAATTTTGTCCTTTGGAATTGAAGGTCTGTAACATGAGGGATTGAATAATTGCAAAGGGAACCATAAAATTCCTGGCTCTTTTCTATAGTGAGAATTTTGTTTTTCAGATAAACCTAATAATAAAAACTTTCATACTAGAAAGCACTTCTATTTTCTTTTTCTCATATACAAAACATTAGTCCCTCCAAATGTATGTAAGGCAAATGAACTTTTCTCCTATTCATTTAGTAGGCTAAGTTCAAATACAGGAAAAGCCTTGTAACAGCGACTTTGTAACAGAGGTGACAGATGGCCACAAGTCTCTTTTTCTCATCGTAAAGTAATAAAAGGCAAAGTCTTTCTGCCCCAGAATTTGTAGGAGCAAAAAATGCCCATTTCTCATATGGGTGATAAGAAAGTGAGGGGCATGAAAAGAGAGAATAAGCTAGCTTAGCACTATATTGCATCATTCTCCAGGGGGCTTGATTGAGGGACAAACACACAAACACATCCCAAAAGAAATCAGAGAGACATCTATCAGGTGTCCCAGTGCCAAGGGCAATGTGTTAAGTGACCAGTCAGAGGAACTTGTCCAAAGCAACTGCACCAAAGAAACTGCAGATGTGAGATCTCCAGTGAAGATAATTTTATGGAGAGGATGAGAAGAGAGAGAGAGAGAGACAGAGAGAGAGAGAGAGAGAACAAAAAAGTACCAATACCATAGCCAGAGGAATCTAACCAATGACAGATGGGTTCGAGTTAATAGATACCATTTCTTGCCTCCTGTGTCTCCTCCTTTTCCTTATTTGAAATCCTGGAGAAGGCTCAATTAGCCCAATGAACAGAGACAGAGCAGCAGAAATGTTAGATGGGAAGATGGACAGGAATCTACCATGCTTGCCTTTTTCATGACAACTTTATAGCCTGCAACAGGCCTGAGCTAGGGAGAGGAAAAAGCTTTAAGTGAAGTAAGAAGGGTTTTATTCTTATGCTGAACTATATGATAGTATATTGGAAATTTTTAATAGAACTACAAGTAATCAGAGAATTGCTGGTTATCTGTAAATGATCTTCCCTCTTCAAATCCCAAACCCCATAAAGCCACTGCATCTGCCCAAGTGAAAAAAAAAAAAAAAAGCCATCAAATGGGTAAAATGATCCAAAAGAAAATGAATGAAAGTATTTTCTGTCTATATACCACATGTCCTGCTCACTTACACTTTCATTTCTTGAAATCTGTTTAGAACACTCTCATATCCTTTATAGTCTACTTTTTCACAAATCTTCTATCATGAAATTTAGGGAAATTTCTTCTTAAAGTGAGATGCTTATTTTAAACTGGGACTATACCCTGTTTTCTCTGTATCTTTGACATTTTCTATTTTATATCTCCCAGGCGCTAAGACTGCTACACAGAAGAGTAGCTAGCAAAACAGGTAATGAAAATTGACTACCTATATTATTAATCCTGTTTTCCTAATTAGCAATTTGCAGAGCTTCTTATGTTACATTGAGGGAACTGCCAGGGAATGGGGGAAAACCTCTCCCCTGCCAAGAAAAAATAGATTTTAAAAGAATCTGTGTTTTATGGATCTTGTATCAGGTTCGCCACTGTACATGATGTTAGCACTAAATCTTTGCCTGTGCACTGTAAAGTTGTATGCTTTCTAAGAATACAGAAACCACATTAAGATATGGATTTTCCTTAAAAATTATTGCCCATGTTGAGAATATTTGACCGATTTAAGTCAGTTTATCAGCATTTTTGAAGAAAAACTAATATTATAGGCAAATTGGGAATACAATTTTGTCTAGCATATAGTCAATCAAGACGCTTTAATGTTTTTTTCCTTTCTTCACCTCAAAGTCAATCATTAATGCTCAATTAAGGAAATTTGATCCAAAAATGTTTTCCAAGTACTTAACTGGGACTAAAGTAAAAATAAGGAAATTTTTCTTAAGAATTTTTTATCAAAATTTCTTATAGTTATACAACTTTTCTCATGATTTTAGGAGAGAATGCAATTACATAATTTGAGAATCATGTCTATAAGTGACAGTGATAGAGCAAAAAGTTAGTCTGGCACTCCAGATACCTGAGGCCTTGCCCTAGGATTGCCACAAATTAATTCTGCAATTTTGAAAATCAGATAATGTTGCTATAACTTTTGTTTTATTGAACCTATTCTTATAAGAGGACTCAGATCCTCTAGAAATAAAGAAATTAAACAGTTCTTTCACTCTCAAATTAGTATAGTCATATTCACTCTTGTCTACTTCAAGCTCATAAGAAGCTCAAACAAGAAAGTATGTATGAACAAATTTATAACAGTATAAAGTGTAATAAAAATGCTAGTAAAGGCTAAATTCTTGATAACATACTGAATAAATTTTGCAAATGCACTTTACACGAATTATTCTGGTAATTCTCACAAACCCAAATCTAGTGAGTACTTTTACAATTCCAACTTCACACAAGTATACAGAACTATACCAAGGCCACATAGACAGTAAATAGCTACCAAGTAATCAGTAGCAGAAAGTTCATACATAGTTCCAGAAGCATATTGATAGAAAAAGTAGCATATTTAAAATTTGAAATTCAAACAGTGAAATATATAAAATGCATTATTCTTGAAGTTTAGATTTGTTCTCTTCATACGCAGAGCTCCATTGCCTTGAAAATGACACTCAAATAATACAAATAAAAATAATTGTTTGAATTATCAAGTGGACAAGCCACTAAATTTACTATTTCCAAATCTCTAATCTAAAATACAAAATTTCACTGTATTTGCAAAGAGAATTAATGAGTAATAAACAATAGACTTGATGTTGAAATATGTGAAAAAGGGATAAATTCACTACTTTCACAATTCTGAATTTAATGAGAGTATAGACTGTGACTTGGAGGCTGCCAAAGGAAACCACGTGACATTAAGAACTGAAGACACATCCAGCAAGACACACTTTGTTGTTGTCCATAGGTATTATCTTGATGTAGACAGATTTCTCTATAAATTGTTTTTGCTTTTTGTTTGTTTTTGCTTTTCTAAACCCACTATTAAGGTAGTCTTCTACAATAAAAACATAATCATGACAAAAAAACATTCTCTCATTACATAAAAGTTTTTTAAGAATTATATGATTTATCTAATGGGTTATTGATAAACTTACTGAAACTCAATTTAATTTTTTACAAAATCTTCTAATGACTCTCCTGTAGTCGCATAAACTCATAAATCAATCTCCCAAATAACCCTTCATATAAGATTTTGCAAACCGCTTAACTAAATTCCTTCACTTCTCTTCTTTACCATTTGCACTGCCCTTGTGGGGCAAACTCTGCTTCAAAAGATTTTCACATTTTCAGAAGGAGCAAAAAGATTGTATTTCCCATCTTGATGAAGAGTTCACAAGCCCGCAAGAACTGAAGAGCTGAGGACAAAGCCCTGCTGTTTTGAAAATTGTGCATGAACCCCAAGCACAGTGTGCCATCTGATCTCGTCTGCTGTAGTGAGTGTCCTGCATAGCTCTGTATAATCCTTGAGTTCATTTTGTAACCCTTTCATTCACATTACTCTTTAACACTGATAGTATTACCACATATTTGTATGCAGTACCTCTAGGCATGATTGGAGGAATTTAGTAAACTCTCATTGAGTTGAACACAGGCTATCATAACCTTTCAGTAGAAATCCCAAGAGGCTCAGTTAGTACCAATGACACCAATAGGAAAATCATGCCCATGAGGATAATGAAATTGTCTATTTCCAAGTCAATACCTCAGATTTGAATAGATAAACATAGTGATCCTATTGATCCTGACTCACTTAGAAGACAAACAAAATGAACCAAGAGCACAGAAACTGGATTGACTTTTTGTAAGAAAATGTCAAACACACTGCCTAAAAGTTCTAATAATTTTGTTATTTTATATGGATTTCACTTCAACAGCGTTACTAGTTTTAGGATCATAATAATACCGTAACAGTGAGAGATGGAATATTATCACCTAATATGCATTTCAAAAGCCTCTACCAATATCATTAGTTGCTGAAGCTTATTACCCAGGTTTTACTGGGTCTTATATCACTTTGAAGGGAAAAGTAGTATGTTTTATAAGTACATTAAAATTTCATTTTTAGTAGAGTTTTCAGAATAAACAAACCTAAATTAACAAACCTCTTCAAATTAGCATGTGGATGTCTCTGTGCTACTGACATTGAAAATACGTGTGCAGCAAAGGTGGGATCTAAAATATTATAAAGCCCCAAAATTAACTATGTTATTAATCCCAATGCTGAGCCACAGAACCACTGTAAATATTATGAAGACTTATTTGGATATGTAAATTAACACAACCTCTCGTTACATCTGTGTGTGGTGGGGAGGGGCAAGGTATGTTCACACATGCAGCTGCACACTTTGTTCATAGGATACAAACTTCTCCTTTAATTCCTAGTAGAGAAGGGAAGCTATACATCTGTAAGCTGCAGGAGTGACGTGGCAGGATGAAGATGTCCTCAGTGGGCTGAATGTACTGATTCAGATACTGGACCCTTTTTCCAATCCCCAGTCCTCTCATATTAAGCAACAATGTGTTGGTCAGAATAAAGTCAACATGAATTTGGGGAAAATATGGGAAAGCTCACGATAAGGATTCTTGTCACCCCTCGCTTTACAATAAAGGTTCTGTGACAATTTTCCTGAGAGAAATAAAAGACAACTCGTGACAAATTTCCTGGGAAAAATTAAAGACATCCAGTTGGAACCACAGAAATTACTTTCACAGCATAAACTGGGAATAGGTGTATGTGTACTAAGCCACTGTCTTTTGGGGTGGTTTCTTAGACAGAATAATTATGAAATAGAAGTGGGGTGTGAGGGAAATAAAATGGATGTGAGAAAAAAAGAAACAAGGATGATTCCTAGGTTTGAGTAAGCTGAGGTTTTTATATCATAATAGAAAATTAAAAATCAATCTTTTCTCTTCCTTTCTTTCTGTTTGTTTTTCTCTCTTTCTTGTTTTCTCTCCGTATTAGTCCACTTTCATGCTGCTGATAAAGACATATCCGAGACTGGGAAATTTACAAAAGAAAGAGGTTTAATTGAGCTTACAGTTCCACATGGCTGGGGAAACCTCACAATCATGGCAGAAGGCAAAGAGGAGCAAGTCACATCTTATGTGAATGGCAGCAGGCAAAAAGAGTTTGTGCAGGGGTAGTCCTCTTTTAAAAACCATCAGATTTCATCAGACTCATTCACTGTCACAAGAACAGTGAAGGAAAGACCCGCCCCCATAATTCAATCACCGCCCTCCGTGTTCCTCTCGCAACACATGAGAATTACAAGAGTTACAATTCAAGATGAGATTTGGGTGGGGACACAGCAAAACCATGTCACTCTCTCTCTTTTGCCTTCCCTCCCTTTTTTTAGGTCATCAGTTTTTGTTAAGAAAAATAAACATATATTAATACTTCTGAAAACTGCAGTATAATTGATCTTCTACATTGTATTAATAAACATATGTGAACTGGGTCAGTGTAACAGCCACAACTTAAAGTCCATCTCCTAGACTCTCATCCTATGGTGGCATTAGAGGCATTTTTCATATCTAGAAATACTGAAAAATATTTTCTTCTAAAGCCTGGAGATAACAGTAATTTAAATGTGCACTTTCTTTTTTTTTTTTTTTTTTTTGAGACAGAGTCTCGCTCTGTGGCCGAGGCTGGAGTGCAGCGGTGCAATCTCGGCTCACTGCAAGCTCCGCCTCCCGGGTTCACGCCATTCTCCCACCTCAGCCTCCTGAGTAGCTGGGACTACAGCCGCCTGCCACCACGCCCGGCTAATTTTTTGTATTTTTAGTAGAGACGGGGTTTCACCATTTTAGCCAGGATGGTCTCGATCTCCTGACCTCGTGATCCGCCCGCCTCGGCCTCCCAAAGTGCTGGGATTACAGGCGTGAGCCACGCGCCCGGCCCCTACATGTGCACTTTCATATATAAGAGATATATACAGTATCTTATACTTCACAATTATTTGTAAAATATTCACAATATTCTTTGTAAAAATTGCCATTATTTGGAGGTTTTAACTACTGAACAGTTGAAACCAAGTCATAAGAGCACATTACAAAACTGAGTTTCAAGCATCGATTTTTGTATTCATTTCATAAAAACAGTTGATAGTTTACTGAAATAAGATTTTCTCTTGGGTCCGATGAAAATTGTATTTTTAGAGCCAAGATGCCCGAATAGGAACAGCTCCGGTCTACAGCTCCCATTGTGAGCGACACAGAAGACTGGTGATTTCTGCATTTCCATTTGAGGTACCAGGTTCATCCTACTAGGGAGTGCCAAACAGTGGGTGCAGGAGAGTCGGTGCAGCGCACTGAGCCCGAGCCGAAGCAGGGCGAGGCATTGCCTCACTGGGGAAGTGCAAGGGGTCAGGGAGTTCCCTTTCCTAGTCAAAGAAAGGGGTAACAGACGGCACCTGGAAAATCGGGTCAGTCCCGCCCTAATACTGCACTTTTCCAGCGGGCTCGGAAAACGGCACACCAGGAGATTGTGTCCCGCACCTGGCTTGCAGGGTCCTATGCCCAGGGAGTCTCGCTGATTGCTAGCACAGCAGTCTGAGATCAAACTGCAAGGCGGCAGCGAGGCTGGGGGAGGGGCGCCCGCCATTGCCCAGGCTTGCTTAGGTAAACAAAGCAACCGGGAAGCTCGAACTGGGTGGAGCCCACCACAGCTCAAGGAGGCCTGCCTGCCTCTGTAGGCTCCACCTCTGGGGGCAGGGCACAGACAAACAAAAAGTCAGGAGGAACCTCAGCAGACTTAAATGTCCCTGTCTGACAGCTTTGAAGAGAGTAGTGGTTCTCCCAGCATGCAGCTGGAAATCTGAGAACGGGCAGACTGCCTCCTAAAGTGGGTCCCTGACCCCCAAGCAGCCTAACCGGGAGGCACCCCCCAGTAGGGACAGACTGACACCTCACTCGGCCAGGTACTCCTCTGAGACAAAACTTCCAGAGGAACTATAAGACAGCTGAATTTGTGGTCTCACGAAAATCCACTGTTCTGCAGCGACCGCTGCTGCCACCCAGCCAAACAGGGTCTGGAGTGGACCTCCAGCAAACTCCAACAGACCTGCAGCTGAGGGTCCTGTCTGGTAGAAGGAAAACTAACAAACAGAAAGGACATCCACACCAAAAACCCATCTGTACATCACCAACATCAAAGACCAAAAGTAGATAAAACCACAAAGACGGGGAAAAAACAGAGCAGAAAAACTGGAAACTCTAAAAAGCAGAGCACCTCTACTCATCCAAAGGAACGTAGTTCCTCACCAGCAACGGAACAAAGCTGGACAGAGAATGACTCTGACGAGTTGAGAGAAGAAGGCTTCAGAAGATCAAACTACTCCGAGGTATGGGAGGAAATTCAAAACAATGGCAAAGAAGTTAAAAACTTTGAAAAAAAATTGAACGAATGGATAACTAGAATAACCAATGCAGAGAAGGGCTTAAAGGAGCTGATGGAGCTGAAAGCCAAGTTTCGAGAACTATGCGAAGATTGCAGAAGCCTCGGTAGCCAATGCAATCAACTGGAAGAAAGGGTATCAGTGATGGAAGATGAAATGAATGAAATGAAGGGAGAAGGGAAGTTTAGAGAAAAAAGAATAAAAAGAAACGAACAAAGCCTCCAAGAAATATGGGACTCTACGAAAAGACCAAACCTACGTCTGATTGGTGTACCTGAAAGTGACAGGGAGAATGGAACCAAGTTGGAAAACACTCTGCAAGATATTATCCAGGAGAACTTCCCCAATCTAGCAAGGCAGGCCAACATTCAGATTCAGGAAATACAGAGAATGCCACAAAGATACTCCTCGAGAAGAGCAACTCCAAGGTACATAATTGTCAGATTCACCAAAGTTGAAATGAAGGAAAAAATGTTAAGAGCGGTCAGAGAGAAAGATCGGGTTACCCACAAAGGGAAGCCCATCAGACTAACAGCTGATCTTTCCACAGAAACTCTACAAGCCAGAAGAGAGTGGGGGCCGATATTCAACATTCTTAAAGAAAAGAATTTTCAACCCAGAATTTCATATCCAGCCAAACTAAGTTTCACAAGTGAAGGAGAAATAAAATACTTTACAGACAAGCAAATACTGAGTGATTTTGTCACCACCAGGCCTGACCTAAAAGAGCTCCTGAAGGAAGCACTAAACATGGAAAGGAACAACCTGTACCAGCCACTGCAAAAACATGCCAAATTGTAAAAACCATCAAGGCTAGGAAGAAACTGTATCAACTAATGAGCAAAATAACCAACTAACATCATAATGACAGGATCAAATTCACACATAACAATATTAACTTTAAATGTAAATGGGCTAAATGCTCCAATTAAAAGACACAGACTGGCAAATTGGATAAAGAGTCAAGACCCATCAGTGTGCTGTATTCAGGAAACCCATCTCACGTGCAGAGACACACATAGACTCAAAATAAAGGGATGGAGGAAGATCTACCAAGAAAATGGAAAACAAAAAAAGGCAGGGGTTGCAATCCTAGTCTCTGAGAAAACAGACTTTAAACCAACAAAGATCAAAAGAGACAAAGAAGGCCATTACATAATGGTAAAGGGATCAATTCAACAAGAAGAGCTAACTATCCTAAATATATATGCACCCAACACAGGAGCACCCAGATTCATAAAGCAAGTCCTGAGTGACCTGCAAAGGGACTTAAACTCCCACACAATAATAATGGGAGATTTTAACACCCCACTTTCAACATTAGACAGATCAATGAGACAGAAAGCTAACAAGGATATCCAGGAATTGAACTCAGCTCTGCACAAAGTGGACCTAATAGACATCTACAGAACTCTCCACCCCAAATCAACAGAATATACATTTTTTTCAGCACCACACCACACCTATTCCAAAATTGACCACATAGTTGGAAGTAAAGCTCTCCTCAGCAAATGTAAAAGAACAGAATTTATAACAAACTGTCTCTCAGACCACAGTGCAATCAAACTAGAACTCAGGATTAAGAAACTCACTCAAAACCATTCAACTACATGGAAACTGAACAACCTGCTCCTGAATGACTATTGGGTACATAATGAAATGAAGGCAGAAATAAAGATGGTCTTTGAAACCAACGAGAACAAAGACACAACATACCAGAATCTCTGGGACACATTCAAAGCAGTGTGTAGAGGGAAATTTATAGCACTAAATGCCCACAAGAGAAAGCAGGAAAGATCCAAAATTGACACCCTCACATCACAATTAAAAGAACTAGAAAAGCAAGAGCAAACATATTCAACAGCTAGCAGAAGGCTAGAAATAACTAAAATCAGAGCAGAACTGAAGGAAATAGAGACACAAAAAACCCTTCAAAAAATTAATGAATCCAGGAGCTGGTTTTTTGAAAAGATCAACAACACTGATAGACCGCTAGCAAGACTAATAAAGATAAAAAGAGAGAAGATTCAAATAGATGCAATAAAAAACGAAAAAGGGGATATCACCACCGATCCCACAGAAATACAATCTACCATCAGAGAATACTACAAACACCTCTATGCAAATAAACTACAAAATCTAGAAGAAATCGATAAATTCCTCGACAAATACACCCTCCCAAGACTAAACCAGGAAGAAGTTGAATCTCTGAATAGACCAATAACAGCCTCTGAAATTGTGGCAATAATCAATAGCTTACCAACTAAAAAGAGTCCAGGACCTGATGGATTCACAGCCGAATTCTACCAGAGGTACAAGGAGGAACTGGTACCATTCCTTCTGAAACTATTCCAATCGATAGAAAAAGAGGGAATCCTCCCTAACACATTTTATGAGGACAGCATCATCCTGATACCAAAGCCTGGCAGAGACATAACCAAAAAAGAGAATTTCAGACCAATATCCTTGATGAACATTGATGCAAAAATCCTCAATAAAATACTGGCAAACTGAATCCCGCAGCACATGAAAAAGCTTATCCACCATGATCAAGTGGGCTTCATCCCTGGGATGCAAGGCTGGTTCAACATACGCAAATCAATAAATGTAATCCAGCATATAAACAGAACCAAAGACAAAAACCACATGATTATCTCAATAGATGCAGAAAAGGTCTTTGACAAAATTCAACAACCCTACATGCTAAAAACTCTCAATAAATTAGGTATTGATGGGACGTATCTCAAAATAATAAGAGCTATCTATGACAAACCCACAGCCAATATGATACTGAATGGATAAAAACTGGAAGCATTCGCTCTGAAAACTGGCACAAGACAGGGATGCCCTCTCTCACCACTCCTATTCAACATAGTGCTGGAAGTTCTGGCCAGGGCAATCAGGCAGGAGAAGGAAATAAAGGGTATTCAATTAGGAAAAGAGGAAGTCAAATTGTCCCTGTTTGCAGATGACATGATTGTATATCTAGAAAACCCCATTGTCTCAGCCCAAAATCTCCTTAAGCTGATTAGCAACTTCAGCAAAGTCTCAGGATACAAAATCAATGTACAAAATTCACAAGCATTTTTGTACACCAATCACAGACAGAGAGCCAAATCATGAGTGAACTCCCATTCACAATTGCTTCAAAGAGAACAAAATACCTAGGAATCCAACTTAAAAGGGATGTGAAGGACCTCTTCAAGGAGAACTACAAACTACTGCTCAATGAAATAAAAGAAGATACCAACAAATGGAAGAACTTTCCATGCTCATGGGTTGGAAGAATCAATATCGTGAAAATGGCCATACTGCCCAAGGTAATTTACAGATTCAATGCCATCCCCATCAAGATACCAATGACTTTCTTCACAGAATTGGAAAAAACTACTTTAAAGTTCATATGGAACCAAAAAAGAGCCCGCATCCCCAAGTCAATCCTAAGCCAAAAGAACAAAGCTGGAGACATCATGCTACCTGACTTCAAACTATACTACAAGGCTACAGTAACCAAAACAGCATGGTACTGGTACCAAAACAGAGATATAGACCAATGGAACAGAACAGAGCCCTCAGAAATAATGCCGCATATCTACAACCATCTGATCTTTGACAAACCTGACAAAAACAAGAAATGGGGAAAGGATTCCCTGTTTAATAAATGGTGCTGGGAAAACTGGCTAGCCATATGTAGAAAGCTGAAACTGGATCCCTTCCTTACACCTTATACTAAGATTAATTCAAGATGGATTAAAGACTTACATGTTAGACCTAAAACCACAAAAACCCTAGAAGAAAACCTAGGCAATACCATTCAGGACATAGGCATGGGCAAGGACTTCATGTCTAAAACACCAAAAGCAATGGCAACAAAAGCCAAAATTGACAAATGGGATCTAATTCAACTAAAGAGCTTCTGCACAGAAAAAGAAACTACCATCAGAGTGAACAGGCAACCTACAAAATGGGAGAAAATTTTCGCAACCTACTCATCTGACAAAGGGCTAATATCCAGAATCTACAATGAACTCAAACAAATTTACAAGAAAAAAACAAACAACCCCATCAAAAAGTGGGTGAAGGACATGAACAGACACTTCTCAAAAGAAGACATTTATGCAGCCAAAAAACACATGCAACAATGCTCATCATCACTGGCCATCAGAGAAATGCAAATCAAAACCACAATGAGATACCATCTCACACCAGTTAGAATGGCCATCATTAAAAAGTCAGGAAACAACAGGTGCTGGAGAGGATGTGGAGAAATAGGAACACTTTTACACTGTTGGTGGGACTGTAAACTAGTTCAACCATTGTGGAAGACAGTGTGGCGATTCCTCAGGGATCTAGAACTAGAAATACCATTTGACCCAGCCATCCCATTACTGGGTATATACCCAAAGGACTATAAATCATGCTGCTATAAAGACACATGCACACGTATGTTTACTGCGGCACTATTCACAATAGCAAAGACTTGGAACCAACCCAAATGTCCAACAACGATAGACTGGATTAAGAAAATATGGCACATATACACTATGGAATACTATGCAGCCATAAAAAAATGATGAGTTCATGTCCTTTGTAGGGACATGGATGAAACTGGAAAACATCATTCTCAGTAAACTATTGCAAGGAGAAAAAAACCAAACAACACATGTTCTCACTCGTAGGTGGGAATTGAACAATAAGAACTCACGGACACAGGAATGGGAACATCATACATTGGGGCCTGTTGTGGTGTGGGGGGAGGGGGGAGGGACAGCATTAGGAGATATACCTAATGCTAAATGACGAGTTAATGGGTGCAGCACACCAACATGGCACATGGATACATATGTAACAAACCTGCACACTGCACAACTGCACACATGTACCCTAAAACCTAAAGTATAATAATAAAAAAAGGAAAGAAAAAAATTGTATTTTTAAATAGAAAACATAGTCACAGATGTGCACATTCATTTTCTCTCTCCTCCCTCTATTATTATTCAAGCTACCCATTTCATCTCTGACATCTCTTTCCTTGGACAAACAATATTTAATTCCTATTAATTAAGAATTCCCTCTTTTCAGAATATTTACACTTCCTATTAGTTCAGTTACACATATAATGTAATTTGGTAATTTTTTTGTTGTACTTGTTTTGTTTGTTTGCAGAGGTATTTTGCCACTTCATATATATTTTTTTAAATGTCAGTGTACAGTAAATACAACCAAATGAAAACCAATCGGAGGAAATTGTGTGTGTGTGTGTGTGTCTGTGTGTGTGTGTGTGTCTGTGTGTGTGTGTGTGACAATGAAGATTTAGACATGTCTCAAGTTTTTAACAGCTTAGCAGAAATAGCAATATTCATCTGCAAGAATCTCTTACCACTTTGTCCCATCAACCATATCAAACTTCTGAAACATTTTTGTTGTTGTTGTTATTGTGCTATTATTTCCTCACATGAAAAGCAATAGTTGTGCCAGGCGCAGTGGCTCACACCTGTAATCCCAGCACTTTAGGAGGCCAAGGCGGGCAGATCACGAGGTCAAGAGATCAAGACCATCCTGGCTAACACAGTGAAACCCCGTATCTACTAAAAACTAAAAAAGATTAGCCAGGCGTGGTGGCGGGCACCTGTAGTCCCAGTTACTCTGGAGGCTGAGGCGGGAGAATGGCGCGAACCTGGGAGGCGAAGCTTGCAGTGAGCCAAAATCCCACCACTGCACTCCAGCCTGGGCGACAGAGTGAGACTCCGTCTCAAAAAAAAAGAAAAAAAAAAAGCAATGGTCCTATTAAGACTCATGTCCCCTATATTAAAGATGATCCCACATCTATAATTCTATTACAGAAGTGTACTGGTGTTTTTAATGCCAGTGGCTTTTAGATAATTATGTTTCTAACACAATTAAATTTATGAGGGTAACAACCCATTCAGCAAAATAGAAAAGAGGCAATATTTACATCAACGGTGCTTTGAAATGAACATTTTCCTTCAGCGATGCACAGCCACATAGTCTCTACTCTTTTCTCTTGACAGGTGATAAATATTCTCAGAAGTAACTGTTTTGATGTTGCCTTAAAAACTGGGGGAGGGGAGGGGGTGAGGAAAGAACACTGAGGCTACATGCATTTTCACATACATTTTGCTATCACATTTGACAGTTTAATTATATTGCTGTTATTTGCATTTCTCATGTTACTTCATATTTTAGTCTTAGCTAATGGCTTTCCATAAAGTGATACTTCACAGTGTTTTTGCTCAATGAAACCTTATCTTAGTTTCTTGTTATGACAGATAAATCCAATCAACAACAACCATATGTTAAGAACTTTTAAGTTTATTTGTTAGAGTCAACAATTTCTGAAAGCCTCTATTCTTGGTTATACATAATACATGTCTGCAAATCAAAGAGCATTCCATAACAGAAAGGGAATTTAGAGAAATGACTAAGAAATGTTACTGGAAGAAAGAAAGTGAAGTTGTGTTCATATTTTAGTACAATTTGGAAATGCTTATGTATGATTCCCCTTCTAAATTAATTACCTAAAGATTTAAAAAAAATTCTGCCATGACTCATCCCTTCTCAAACTTTTCCACCCCAGATTCTCAAGATATCTTTATAGAAGCATAAATTCTTTGAATATTGTTCTGTGCTCTTTAATAAATGTTGATCGTTGTCAAACTCTAATTAATATGGCAACATATTATCTTTAGTCCCATTAAGGGGTGAGTAGAATCACCTCAATCATGTGGAACAAAATAGAAGAATCAGATCTGAACTAGCAAAATTGTGTGAATTTCCCCCTACAATCAGCCATACTATTTGCATTTTCAATATATTTTTATATACTTTTGTGAGAAAAAATGGTTTTGAATGAGGCTTTCCATGTCCCTTATTCTGCCCAGAAATAAATTACTGGATTCTAAAATACATTTAGTATTACCTAGAGGACTTGTGAAAACACAGATTCCTGAGCTGTACCTGCAGAATTTTTAAATCAGGAGTTCTGGAGTGAGACCCAGGAAATTGTGTTTCTAACAAGTTTCCAGGTGATGATGCTGCTGCTACTAATTTGAGACCACTGAATGTGAGAAAGCTTGGATTCTTCCTAAGTACAGCTTGGATAATTCCCTGGTTGCAGCCTACTCAATAGATAATAATTTTGATTAATCTTCGTACTCTCCTTTGAAAATTATTCAAAAAAAAAAAACCCTGAAAAAATACAAATTGTATCCTAATAACGTAAGAGCTGGGGATGCATAGTCTATTTATTTTTCTCCTCGTCAGAAGATCAGAATAATATGAAGGGAGGAAGGGAAGAAGGGAGGAAGAGACGGACAGATGGAGGTAGGGATGGAGGTAGGGAAGGAGGGAGGGAAGCAGGGAGAAAGAAAGAAAGAAAGAAAGAAAGAAAGAAAGAAAGAAAGAAAAAGAAAGAAAGAAAGAAAGAAAGAAAGAAAGAAAGAAAGAAAGAAAGAAGGAAGGAAGGAAGGAAGGAAGGAAGGAAGGAAGGAAGGAAGGAAGGAAGGAAGGAAGGAAGGAAAGAAAGATAGATTCAAGGGCTTCAGAGAGAAAGATACCTTCAACAATAATGATAACAAAATAAATGCTCTTTGTCTGAAAAGGGACTTAGAGGACCTCAGAACCTGTCAATTATGGTAATTTTATAAATTATATCTCTTGTCCTCAAATAACTTGTCTTTCAATTCTCAGCTTCGAAGATAAGTGTTCAGTTACAATAATTTGTTGATGGGCTTATTAGTAATTTCATTTGGGGGCCTCTAACTGAGTTCCTTACTCTGACTACAACAAAAAGTTTCTATAGACCTTATTTAATACGAATGCTTTGATCAATTAACAATTATGAAGGTAATCAATTTTAAATAGGACATATTTGTAAGTTTAAAACATTTCACAGGACACTTACCTAGTTATTAATCTTGCTTCTTTCATGGCAGAATAATTGAAACAAAGCTACTGTACCTACAGCAAATAATAGTCACTTGTAAATATTTCATAATTTCATCTTAAAATACAATTTCATTTCAGGCATTATTACAAATATGTAAAAGACTCTTACAGAATCCAGTCCCTTTCTACTTGTGACTCTTCTAAACCAGAATAACTTTTCAAACCACAGTAAGGAAATAAAGTTTGAACTAGCTACCTATATATTACAGATCTGTTTTAATATTTACAACATAGATATTACCCTGTCCAAAACAAAAATAGCACTGACAAAAGATCTACATACAACCGGTGTCTTATCCACCTGTTGGCTATTTACGTGCCCAGAATTTCCTAGATTCAGCATAGTACAAAGAATGTAAGATGAGGTCTGGCACCTAAGAAGTTGACACCCTAGCCTGGAAGACAACGAGGTGTTGACATTAAGTCAGGATGAATAAATGAGTCTTCATGCCATAGAAAATAAAAGACTGCTACGGGTAGTAAGAAAAATCTTGGCCTTAATTTGGAAGAACGAGCTTCATAAATTAGCTAGCAGAGAGTGAGGGGTGTCTTCTGCAAAACAGCTCCTGGTAAATTCACAGGCTCAGCATACAAGGATGGCTAGCATGGGGAGCTAGTCTGCCTTACTATTACAATAGTAAGGGTTATGCTTTTCCCACCCTGGCACCTCATTCTAGATATGGAATGGTAGATATGTAGATTTTAAATTTGGTATTGTTTAGGTTACAAGCTATTGATGGTGAAAAAGAACCATTTAAGCACCAGGTAGAATTGCATGTATTTTGGAAGCATAGTTAGGTCTTAAATAAAATTCAGCTATTTCTTTGCTGTTAAAAATAATAACAACTATTCAATACATTCAAATGACCTCTATCTAGTTAAAATTAAATATGTTTGTGTTTCTATCTTGTTAAAGCTAATTTTTCTGCTGCATTCTTCTCAAAAGCTTGTACATACAACGTTTCAAGGCCTTTGTTTAGGTGTGGTCTTGTTGAGTATGTCAATCTTTTGTCAGTGCAATTTTTGTTTTGGACAGGGTAATATCTATTTATTTATGTTGTAAATTTTAAAACAGATCTGTAATATATAGGTAGCTAGTCCAAACTTTATTTCCAAAAATATTTCTTGTGGGTCTTCAAAATATAAATACCTTTCTAGACCGACAGAAGTGTGTGTTTCTTGTCGGGGGGCGGGTAAACGCAGACACTGTGACTCTTACTTTTGATAACATTAAGAAAGCAGCTGTGTTTCTGGGTTCCTGGCAGTTTTCTGTACAAATGAAGTCCACATAATCACTGGATACTTTTCATTAAAGTTTTCTGCAGATGTTGACAAAGATACTTCCTTGAAAAGAACAAATGTGCATTTTATTTTATATTTTTTGAGACAGAGTCTCACTCTGTCCTCCAGGCTGGAGTTGAGTGACGTGATCTTGGCTCACTGCAGCCTCTGCCTCCCAGGTTCCAGCAATTCTCCTGCTTCAGCCTCTTAAGTAGCTAGGATTACAGACATGCACCAGAGAACCTGGCCAATTTTTTTGTATTTTTAGTAGAGATGGGGTTTCAACATGTTGGCCAGGCTGGTCTCAAACTCCTGACTTCAGGTGATCTGCCTGCCTAAAGTGTATGTAGAAAGATGTGGCCTCAGGCAGGCACAGCACACAACAGAGACATAGATCAATGGAACAGAACAGAGCTCTCAGAAATAATGCCGCATATCTACAACCATCTGATCTTTGACAAACCTGACAAAAACAAGCAATAGGGAAAGGATTCCCTATTTAATAAATGGTGCTGTGAAAACTGGCTAGCCATATGTAGAAAACTGAAACTGGATCCGTTCCTTACACCTTATACAAAAATTAATTCAAGATGGATTAAAGACTTAAATGTTAGACCTAAAACCATAAAAACCCCAGAAGAAAACCTAGGCAATACCATTCAGGACATAGGCATGGGCAAGGACTTCATGTCTAAAACACCAAAACCAATGGCAACAAAAGCCAAAATTGACAAATGGGATCTAATTCAACTAAAGAGCTTCTGCACAGCAAAAGAAACTACCATCAGAGTGAACAGGCAACCTACAGAATGGGAGAAAATTTTTGCAACCTACTCATCTGACAAAGGGCTAATATCCAGAATCTACAATGAACTCAAACAAATTTACAAGAAAAAATCAAACAACCCCATCAAAAAGTGGGCAAAGGACATGAACAGACACTTCTCAAAAGAAGACATTTATGCAGCCAAAAAACACATGAAGAAATGCTCATCCATCACTGGCCATCAGAGAAATGCAAATCAAAACCACAGTGAGATACCATCTCACACCAGTTAGAATGGTCATCATTAAAAAGTCAGGAAACAACAGGTGCTGGAGAGGATGTGGAGAAATAGGAACACTTTTACACTGTTGGTGGGACTGTAAACTAGTTCAACCATTGTGGAAGTCAGTGTGGTGATTCCTCAGGGATCTAGAACTAGAAATACCATTTGACCCAGCCATCCCATTACTGGGTATATACCCAAAGGATTATGAATCATGCTGCTATAAAGACACATGCACACGTATGTTTATTGTGGCACTATTCACAATAGCAAAGACTTGGAACCAACCCAAATGTCCAACAACGATAGACTGGATTAAGAAAATGTGGCACATATACACCATGGAATACTATGCAGCCATAAAATATGATGAGTTCATGTCCTTTGTAGGGACATGGGTGAAACTGGAAAACATCATTCTCAGTAAACTATTGCAAGGACAAAAAACCAAACACCACATGTTCTCACTCATAGGTGGGAATTGAACAATGAGAACTCATGGACACAGGAAGGGGAACATCACACTCTGGGGACTGTTGTGGGGTGGGGGGAGGGGGGAGGGACAGCATTAGGAGATATACCTAATGCTAAATGACGAGTTAATGGGTGCAGCAAACCAACACGGCACATGGATACATATGTAACAAACCTGCACATTGTGCACATGTACCCTAAAACCTAAAGTATAATAATAAAATTAAAAAAAGTAACACTTCTACTTTTTCTGCCAAATACAAAGAAAGAGTGAAAAAGACCCAGTATATAAAACTTTTGCACCTGAACTGATGGTCTTTAAACATCTCTTCTCTATGATATGCTATTTTCACTGTCTAGAAAATATACAATAGCCTGGAAAAAAACCATATGTGCCCACATATTGGTGTTTCAAAAACAGAATCTATGCCTTAAATAAATTAGGCAATCTTTGTATCTCCAATCAACTCATCACAGACAAGAGACATTTTGGAAGTTGGAAATCTACCAAATAAATGTATTTCCAGGAAATGGAAAAATTTTGCACTTTATTTTAATAATACAGAATCTGAAGTTAAGACAAAAATATTATAACTAAATGTTGCTGCAAATTTCAGTCACATAGATAGTTCAATATTATGTCACTATGTGGAATGAGAATGTAGTTAATTCAACATTTTTGTGTGTTATAAAAAGAGAAGGTACCTGCAGTATGAGATCATTTCACTTTGGTTGATCAGAGCAACTTAAAGTAATGAAAAAACTTGGATTTTAAGGGTAGGTATCTTGATTAATTTCTATTTTCTTTTGTTTACTTGCTATATAGCCATGTAGAAGTACTTCAGTTATTTGAGCTTAAATTTCTTTATCTTTATACAGTGAGGGCAGAGGGCCAGTGCGACAGCCTTCCTGGGTACCCATACCCGGTGCATCCTGAATTCTTGTCCGGTGCCCAAAAGGAATGAGGTCACATGGACTAACTGAAGGATGGTGAATGTGGAGAATTTTATTGAGTGATGAAAGCGGCTCTCAGCAGGGAGGGGAGTGGGAAAGAGGATGTGAAGGGAAGGTTACTCTCCTGTAAAGTCAAACTGCCTCCCTGCCTCTGTCTTCAGAAGTCAAGTTGCCTCTCCCTGATGCCCAGCCACTTATTCCTGACATCCAGCTGCTTCTCCGCTCTGCCAGCTGAGTCTGGATTTCTTAGTGGCACAGGATGGGGGGGGTGGAGAGGTGCCATGGGTAGTTTAGGAAAAAGCAACATTCAAGCAGGAAAACAGGGATAAAAGTTCTCATGTTGGGCTGCAGGTTTCAGGCTTTTAGGCTTGCAGGTGGCGTTTTGCCAGGGACATGCCCCTGTCTGCTTAGAATTAATCTGCCTCCTGCCTCTATCATTGTATCATTAGGAGAAACTGGTGGAACTGGCAAATTTGACAACTTCTATGTAACACAATTTAGCAATATCTATCAAAATTAAGTATACATACAACTTTGACACAGCGATTTTGCTATATTTGTCCTACATGTAAGATAAATAATTAAGCAAATATACATAAATATACCTTTGTACATATTTTATGTTGCACAATAGTTACTGTATATTCCAAACCAGTCATAATAGCGAAGACCTGGGAAAGAATTTACTGATCAATATGATACTGGTTAATAAATCATTCACTAAAAAATGCAGCTATTAAAAATAATGTATCTAAACATACATAAAATGGTTTCTAAGATATAAGTGATAATCAACCTTAAGTACCCTAACAACATGTATTAGGTATAATAATCTTTGTGGCATGAACAAATGTGTAAATAAAATATGTCTAAATTCATAGCAACCATTGGAAATATACATTTTGAATGTAATTTTGAGGTTTCTCTTGGAGAGTATCTAGATGGCTGGGAAAAACGGAAGGGAGATACATTTTTAAAAGTATTTAAATTTTAAATTTTATACCATTTGCATGAATTATATATTCAAAAAATTAAATTTAGAGAGGAAAATAATTCCAGTTAATTTTTTCCTGATTCACTGCTCAGAGAAATGAAGTATATTTGTGATAAGTAAAAAGTTTGGCATTCCTCTTCATACATTTGTGTGTGTGTGTGTGTGTGTGTGTGTGCGCGTGCATTAACTGAGTCTCCATTTTACAAATGAGAAAATTGAAGCTCAGAAGGATTCAGTAATTTTCTCAAAGTCTCACAGCAATTAAATAGCAGAGCCTAAAGTTGTATTCAATTTTATTTAACATCAAAGCTTGTGATCTAACTACCATATTGCAGGTGCTCTTTAAAACTTCGTCACAACTAATATCTCAAAATGTTAGTTTTGAACTTTTAAATTGCTATCCAATGCCAAATTGCCAAATTTAACCTTTTTATCTCCCAATAATGTGTTCCTCCCAAATAGTTGGCGTCTTTTATAGTAAACACCCCCACTTTTAAAGTTCAACTATTTCTGTATCAACACTAGCATAGAATCTTATAGCCACTAGCACATCTATTTAGAAAGGCTTTCTGAAAAATTGGCCATTTTGCTTTCTGAATTATGCTACTTTTGCTTTAAAAAACCTAAAAAAAATGTCAATTACTGGTTATTGACACACAGTAAGAGGAAATGAGTCCTGGTTGATAGTGATATAAATTGATAGTTTCAAATTCTGAACTCATTTCATAGCTGTAAAAATGTTTTGAAGTGTGACTTTTATTAAGCCTCTTAACCCCTGGAAATTTCATCTCTGAAAGGGTAGCTTGCAAAATGTACCGGTCCTCTATGGGATATTATGAGCTCTCATTAATTAATGTTTTGTAGAGCACTTCGAGATTTGGTTTGATTGGTACTACATCAATGCAAAGTATCAGTAAGACACTTAAAAATCAAATTGTCACCTGCTCCAGGGACTCAAGTAAAGCCTGTAGTTTGCTGATAATGAAGTCGGTGCTTGTGTGTGTGTGTGTGTGTGTGTGTGTGTGTGTGTGTGTGTGTGTGTTTTGAAGTTAGTCAGGGTGGAGTTTATTAGACCAACATTTTAATAAGAATATTTGGAAGCCTAACAGTATAATAGAGATATGTAAATACAGTTAACTCTCAATTACTTGAGCAGATTAATTGATTTATGAATCAACTGTGGTCAAAATGGGTGGGAGCCCCTTTATCTTTCCTGCACTGCTTAGTGGCTTAAGGCAGTGGCTGATCCTTAAAGGACCAACTCAGGAAGCAGAAAAGGCATGGAGCCATGTATAGAGACCCTGTGGCTGATGCTGGAAGGTCTGGATTGCCTAGCTTTCTTTACATCGCATGTGTTTCCTCTATCCTTGTGAAGGTCAAAGCCAGAGGCTAGGCTTTAATATCTCCCATAAGTGTCAAGAGGAGAGGAAAGCAAGCTGCTTGCTTGATCTCAATTTCAGTCAGCCACTGGCTGCTTCTATGCCTCTCCAAAGGAGGTAAACTCCCAGACCCTGCTGTGCCCCAGCCAAAGTAAATATACACATTTGTTAATCTACCCCAATCGTGTCCTCAGAAAATAAAGCGTTGACCTCATTTTAACCACTCTTCCATGACATGTGATCTCCTCGTGCCTACTCATTAAACAAGACTTCACGGTTATTAATATTGATTAATATCTAACAAAGAATATATTCAAGTGTATTTTGAGGAAAAAAAGTAATGTGATTTATTTCAGTAATATTCAAGAGAAAATATTAAATTATGATGTCCAGTTTGCTGTTCTTACCCTAGTATTTTGTTAGTGTCTATGGCATAGTTGTTATATAGCTAATGTCTCTGCTAAATGAGACAATTTTGTCATAGCTCATGCTCTCTGATTTAGCTTTGCTACCACAATTGTTTACTTTAGTGTAGTCATTGCTTATAAATTAAGAAACATAGGGTTTTTTATTTTATTTTATTTTATTTTTTGAGACAGAGTCTCACTCTGTCCCCCAGGCTGGAGTGCAGTGGCGCAATCGATCTCGGCTCATTGTAACCTCTACCTCCTGGGTTCAAGTGTTTCTCATGCCTCAGCCTGCCTAATAGCTGAGATTACAAGCACCCACCACCACGCCTGGCTACTTTTTGTATTTTTAGTAGAGACAGGGTTTTGCCATGTTGGCCAGGCTGGTCTCAAACTCTCGACCTCTGGTGACCCACCCACCTCGGCCCCTCAAAATGCTGGGTTTACAGGCGTGAGCCACCATGCCCAGCCAGAAACATTGGTTTAATTTAAGAAAACTAGAACAACAAAAATTCAAAAATAGTTCTGACTGTAAAAATAACACTTGCCCACTGTCTTAAAATTTAAGAAAATATTTTGCTTAAAATTCCTGGCAGCATTAAAAATGTAGCCAGAAACAAGGGCAAAAATATGTTCAACCTCAAAAGTAAGACTATTTTAAGTAGTCAAATCTAGTGAAGAAACATTTTTAATAAAATTACTTTTAAAAAAATCAAAGAGAAAATGTTTTACATAATGATATTTTGTATTATTGAAAACTTTCATTTAATATGATAAAATGTAATGTATAGTTATAAAATATAATTAAATCAATTAATGTTCAAAAATGTCTATTGGAGATAGTATTATATTTTATTGATAATAGTATTACCAATAGTATGATTTAAATAACTGGAAATGAGTAACAGCCAATAAATATAAAACAGAAATTTTTGGTTATATTTTTCTCCTAGATAAAAGAGAAATTCTTTAACACTGCCTGAGAACACACTTATCTACAGTTTCCGGTACTTTTTACTAGAAAACATGACGGCTGAATCCCAGAAAAAATAATGAACACTTATCCTGTAATTCTGTCCAATCCAATCACAGATTAGAATTACCAGTGAATCTAAGCAACAGAGGTACAGCATATACTATAACAGCAGAAATGAGAGTAATGTCCCAACATCCAAACTAGTTCACAGGAAAAAAATAAGAAAGAGTGTTCAAAAAATTAACACACTTAAAATGTAAGAAATAAAAGACTTTTAACAAGTATAATTTGGATACATATTTTAGCAAACCTAAATGATATGCTATGGAAACCAAAAGGACCAATAAAGATTGAAAAATGATCAAAACAAGACCAGGCAAGTATTAACAAGAAACATTTTTTCAAAGTCTATTGTGCTTTGTTAATATTAGACTAAATACATTTTGAAACAAAAAAAACCTTATAAACTATGGTAGATTGAAAATATCTCCATGATACTTTATAACTCTTCACAATTGGTAACAGTTTATTCTCCTATCCCTGGACCAAGGTCCTAACAAAGGAGGTGACAAAAAGTGGTTGGATTTTGTGCTAAATATAAAGTTAGAGCCAATGGGAACTCCTTACAGATTATATGTAGTGTGTGAAAGAAGGATACGAGCCAAAGATGACTCAAAGATTTATGACTAGAACAATTAGAAAAATGAAATTGCCAATAAAGGAAAGCCAATCTAAGATTAGAAGTGCTAAGGAAGGAAAAAACAATTTAAAAATGTTATCTAACATAAATTATCTTTAAATATTCCAATTTGCAAATAACTACAGAGCCAAAAAGTAAGCATAGTTTACAAAGCATAATAGAAAAAAGGAAAGGAACCATGAAATATATCAATTATTACCTATTATAATAGAAGCAATGCCAAAAGTTATTTATTTAAATAAATATGAATTACTTAAATTCCCTTTGTAAAAGATGAAGTTTCTCAAATAAAGTTAAAATATGTGCTATGTACAAGAAAAACGATAAAAATGTACAGGGAGATTGAAAATGCATAAAGTATGTCAAAATAAACACAAAGCAGAATATTAATATTAAAGTGAGAATCCAGATTAAAGCCATTAAATTTTTTAAATATTTGATTTGAATGAATCAGGTTCTGTTGATACAAAGTTTAATCTATGGTGATTATACAAGATGAATGAACATTTTATACAGTGAATAACATACCATGAAAATATATACAAATTGGCCAGGGGCTGTGGCTCACGCCTGTAATCCCAGCACTTTGGGAGGCCAAGGCGGACGGATCATGAGGCCAAGAGATCGAGACCATCCAGGCCAACATGGTGAAACCACATCTCTACTAAAATATAAAAATTAGCTGGGCGTGATGGTGCACATCTGTAGTCCCAGCTACTCGGGAGGCTGAGGCAGGAGAATCACTTGAACCCGGGAGGTGGAGGTTGCAGTGAGCTGAGATCATGCCACTGCACTGCATTCTAGCCTGGTGACAGAGTGAGATTTTATATATATATATATGTACATACACATACACACACACACATACACAAATTATCTTTAATTTTCAGATGTTGACTTTAATAAAACCCACACTTATTTTTGCACACTGACATCTGAATTCTCTTTCTTACTTTCAGCTTTCATACAGTAGCTCTCTAATGACATTTTCAAGCTATCCCAAATTGGCATTGCCTGCCAGCCCATGCTGTAGGGATTCTAGTCTGTGCCAACACTAATGCATCAGTGTTAAGAGGTGAGCACTTCTAAAGGCACCAGTTTCTGGTGAAAATGAGACACCCCAACCCAGCCCTTTGCACTTGTAATGTTTTCTAATTACTTAATCAGAATCTCATGAGAATAAGGAGCAGCAGCACAAAAATTGTTTATGAACAAAATTATATTTTAGTCCATAGACTGTTGAAATGTTGATTTATTTTTAACTTAAAAAACTCAAACATTTGCAAGATACTGAGAAAATTTGGGATGTGGAGAAACAACATCAAGTGCTTATGCTTTAGTAAAATATATATATTCTATTCACAGAAATAATCATTTGGAATGTATGCGCTTAATATCCCCTGTAAACACCCAGATATGTTGAACATAATATATTTCATTATCCTTTCTGCAGGAGGCTTAACCATCTTGGCTTTATTTCTCAGACATAGTTATGTAAGTTGCTGTGGTCAGTGAAAAGAGGGCAGAAATGACTAGATGTCACATCTGGCAGACACTATAATTTCCAGTTCATGCTTTGATCATTTCTTTTCTCCCTTAGCCGTGGTTTCTGCCAATATTCAGATAGTAGCTGACACCTTATTCTGGATCCCAGAGTGAGGGCTGTGATGAAACCCAAGAGAACCCCGAGCCAGCTCATATATCCTTAGTGCATGGGCAAGAAATAAATTTTTGTTGTCTTTTTAAATGTGTCAAGACAGCATCGCCTCTATTTTTAATCAGAAGCCAAACTTGGGAAATTGGCCCCCATTTCAGATTATTGCAGATGACTGACCCTTTCAGGCATTCCCAATTATTCAAAGTAACTGAATGAAAGCCAAAGTGCACTTCAATTTGTAGACAGTTTTAATTGACGTGGCATTGCTTGTAGTGGTTTTGACCTTAGAAGGAGCCCTAGAATACAATGAAGCATTAGGGAAAATATGCACATTCACTTCTTATGCTTCACTTAGTCTGTGGTTTAAAAAATTAGAATTTGCTGTGCCCAGAATGTAAATTCACTTTAAATGACAACATTTTTCTATTGAGCTTTCCTTGGATGTTTATCTTTTAAAAAGAACTCCAATTTTATTTATTTTGTTTTTGTCCTTAATTACTTATTTGATCTGCCACAATTAAAATTTAACATGATCTAGAAAGACAATGAATGGTCTGATCATCTCTTTTTTGTATTATAAATGTATCTAGCTTTGGTGTTAAAAATAATTTCATCTAGAAACTGTTAAAAAATGTTTTTTGTTAAAATGCTTAGTGTCTAAATTGTAAAATAATTAGGTACACGTATCTTACAGAATCCAAATAAGGTGGGTATTCCAGCAAGTCACATCATGTAACAGCTTGGTAGATACTGCAGATGTCTGATATCCTGGGTGACTCAATTTTTTATATCACTCTATAACATTTTCAAAAATATTCCCTTCCATTTTATTCTCAAAACAAAATTCTGAAATTGTTAACATAAATATTTTTATTACATCATTGCCAGCAAGGGTAATGTGGCATAGAAAGATTCTTAGCCAAGAACACAGAGGCATAAAATTTAATGCTAGAGCATAAAGATTAAACTCTATAGCCACTGGATTTTAGTCCAGTTCTTACACCTTGCACCATCATTGTATTTTACATCTCTTCTTATTTGTTTATCTAATTTGTGTTTGGGAATTTTCAGACTCTCTGGCTAACAACCTCACTTGCACTTCATTTTCTGACATGCCTTAACTAAGTATGTGAAATAGGTGTTCCTAAAAAATAAATAGGAATTTTTTATGAATGTGTGGGAAATACTTGGGGAACTACACGTGAGTTTCCAACTCCTAGTTCATTTTGGAAATACAACCCTTCCAAAAATTTGTCTTTATATCTACCTGATTCCAATCTACTTCCAATAATCACATTCAGAATTCCAGTTTCTTGACATATGCACCAAAATAGCTATATTTCTTTTCCCTCTTGCCCTCATGCCATTCTCTCAAATTAACGATACATTACTTTGAAATTTTGGGCTTCAGTGGAAGAACTATTAGGTAGGTACACAAATTATTGCAGTTTTTCCCATTGAAATTAATGGCAAAAGCCACAATTACTTTTGCACCAACCTAATACAACCTTGAGCTTTTCCCCTGAATCATTTTATCTAATTAAAAACTTTTACTTGACCACATTCTCTTAACTTGAACTTTTCCTTGAGGCACAATAATTCAATGAGGGTAATTAACAGTAAGTGTGAAAACTGTACTCTTAATTTGGTCTTTGTCACAATGCTGAGCCAAGGTCACTCAAAATTTTCTCAAGTCTTTCTTACACCCTCTTACTGGTTAGGTTTAAGAAGCAGTTGCTTTTTTTAAGCCTCTTAAGTCCTCAGATTTCTGAGTATTTTGTATCCTTTTCATTACTTCTTGAAAATTAACCAATTCCTTCAAATTTCATTTTTCTCATGATACCGTGTTAAATACAGCCAATAGCAAATAAGAGAAACTAGCAATATTCTGCTTTTAACTTTACCTCACAATCAGAAATTCATTACCTACATAGGCTGCCTCCCATATTGCTAGAGGTAATTATTTTACATAAGAGTTGTCACTCAGTGACATGAATCAACGTCTATAAAGTCTCTGATATATGTTGTCTTCCTAAGTTAATGACACATATTTATTTGTTTTTCAGTAGCAACAACACCCAAATTTGTTGCCCTTTTTACTTTTTAATGGTGCCATTAGATGAAGAGAAGCTATGTATTAGTCCATTCTCATGCTGCTATTAAAGACATACCTGAAACTGGGTAATTTATAAAGAAAAGAGGTTTAATTGACTCAGTTTTGCATGACTGGGGAAGCCTCAGGAAACTTACAATCATGGTGGAAGGGGAAGCAAACATGTCCTTCTTCAAATGGCGGCAGGAGAGAGAAGTGCCAGGCAAAGGAGGAAAAGTCCCTGATAAAACCATCAGATCTCATGAGAACTCACTATCACGAGAAGAGCAGCATGGGGGTAACTGTCCCCATGATTTAATTACCTGCCCATGTGAGTATTCTGGGAACTAAAATTCAAGATGAGATTTGGGTGGGGACACAGCCAAACCATATCAAGCTGTTAATATCAATGTAGGCCAACTTACCAATCGTTTCCTTCATAATCAGTGCTAATGATGTCCTATTTCAGAAATGTTTGCCTTGTAAATTTATAACATTTTCTATTGCATCTAAAAGACATACACTTAGCTCTGAATTTGAGATACACACTCTAACAGGATATGTATGTGTGTTTATTAATTTTATAATTTTAAATATGGTGTAGGGTAGAAGTGAAGATTCTTTTTTTTTTTTTGGCATATGGATGTCCAATTAATATATCATCACTTTTTAAAAGACCGCTTTTTCACTACTCTTCTATATGGCTACTTTGGTCATTAAGTTTCTACATATGCATGCATTTATTTCTGGACTTCCATTCTTCTGTTCTTCTATCTGTATGGCGTATTAAAAGTCTCACTTTCTTAATTATAATACTATATATTTATAATAATTCTTAATATATCAAGAATATATTAAAGTCTCCTTTATTCACAGTATTCAAGATTATCAGCTATGCATAGCCTATTAAATTTCCACATATAATAAATTATATAATCTACTTGTTAATATTAAAAAAGAACAATCTCATCGCAAATTAAGGATTGAAGTGAAACTACAGAAAATTTGTAAAGAAATAACATATTGAAATTATTTGGTGTTCTAATCCACAAACATAATATTAATATGTTCCCCCATTTACTTAGACTTTCTTCTTTCTACGTTTGTTTTTCTCTGAGTAGAGGTCTTAATTTCTTTTGTCATGAAGAGCTTGGAAATTACCAGCCCTGTGCAGATATTTTACTTCCAACTTCCTACTTTCTACTTGACCAAAGCTTTGTCTCTCCTGTCTTCTGCACAGCTATTAATATCTAAATTTCTGCTGAATTCATCTAATGCTCCTAAAATTCAGAGTCAACTTCTCATGTCTACTTTATTTTTTCTCTCCAGGGAATTTTCCCTACTTTTCTATAAGCTTAAATATTCTACTATAAGTGTGTTTTTTATCCAGATTTTCTAGCTTTTAATAATAGAAAAATAAAAAACAGAAGGTTTTTCAGCTAGTTAATCTACCATAGTGCCAAAGGCAGAAGTCGTTAGAAATACCTTTGCCTTTCATCATACATCTTTGGGTACTATTTGATTTAAGTTTTGTGTTATATTTGAATTACTTTAAAAATAAGTAATTCAAAAAATTGAATGCCCAAATACTCAAGTTTGATCCCCTAAATAACAATTCATACATGAAGAAACAGAGGCTTCTATACCTACTCTAGAATATATGTTTCAGTTCTTCTGTGTTGATTTTCTTTTTGTTATGCAATGCCTAAATCATTCTATATGGAAGTTTGTATATACCAGCAATGTTTAATATGCTTTTCCTTTATCTGAGCCAATAAACCATTTTAGATTACATAATTCTATGAATTTAAGGGTTATTGACTGAATGTTTTCCCCAAAATATGTATGTTGAAGCCCTAATTTCCAGTGTGATACTTGGAAGTAGAGCCTTTGGGAGGTAATTAGGTCATGAGGGGAAAGCCCTCCGCATACATGGGATTAGAACACTTACAAGAGCCACAAGAGAGATGATCTCTCTGTCTGGCATGGGAAGATATAATAAAAACACAGCCATCTGCAAACCAGGAAGAGGGCCCTCACCAGACATTGGATCTATAAGTGCTTTGATCTCAGACTTTCCATGTTTCAGAACTATGAGAAATAAATGTTTGTTGTTTAAGACATCCAGTCTATGGAATTTTTATTACAGCAATCTGAACTGATTAAGACACCAAGGATAGAGCTAGTAATTGCTTAACAGAAATTGGCTAATGAATGTATTCAGACCTCAAGACAACTATGCTTATTATACTTTGTTTCTCTATTCACTCAGTACTGAGTCTTGAAAATAAAATTTTATTGTAAAAAACAAAGAATTCTCAAATGTACCTATATTATGCATATAATACCAATAGCTGTACAAACCAACACCATAAATGGTATTTGCATATGTTCTCATTTTTAATATTATACATAAATAAGCTGAGTTATGTTTAAAAAGTTAAATGTGCTCTCTTCATCTGCCAGTTTGTAGCTCCTGATTTCTTTAAACTGAATTAAATAGAAGTACATCAAAAGCTGTGAAAGACACAACAATCAATATTTAGACATTATCCTGTTCCTATCAGGCACTGTTGTCGCACTAACAGGCAACTTCATTAAAGACTTTAAAAATAAAATATCTGGGTTCAAACGTGCCAAGGAACCTAGTTTAAGACTCAGCAATAATAATTGGAGGGGAGCCATCTTAAAATATATGGTTGTTGAATAATAAAATCATAATGGCATTTATCTGTATAAAATCTGACATCAGGTTGAATAAGAGGGCAGAATTAAATAACTGAGTTCATAATACATAATTGAAATTCACTCAGTCTTTCAAAAAATAACATCTTAGTTTCCCTGCCATTATGTTCACCTTTTCCAACCTTGAAATTTTCCTGTCCAAATTCCCCATTAAATCTTCACTGAGTACTTGAGATGGTCTTTGAACACATATTGATTTATTCTAACAGAAATAACTCTAACGTTTCTCTTTAATCCTTTAGTTGAATAACCTTCTATCCAAAAATATATACTGGTGGAAACTGTGTATAAAACAGAAATATAATTTCAAGCACATTTATTGATAGTATGTAAAATATTTGGTGAATCACTGATGCATTTAAATGTTTGAATTCCAAAAGACTACCATGCTATGGTTTGAATGTGTCCCTCAAAGTTCGCATGTTGGAAACTTAATCCTCAATGCAACAGTGTTGAGAGGGGGGACCTGTAAAAGTTATGATTAGGTCATGTGGGCTCTAATTTGAGCCCTCTTTCTCTCTCTCTCTCTCTCTCTCGCCCCCCCTCCCCCATACATGTGCACACACACATTATCTTGCCCTTCTGCCTTCCACAGTAGGATGACACAGCCAGAAAGCCCTTGCCAGATGTAAGTCCCTCAGCCTTGGATTTCCTATCCTTCAGAACTGTAAGAAATACATTTCTTCAATATAGTGAGACCCTATCTCTATAAAAATAAAATTTAGCCAGGCATACTCAGGAGGCTGAGGCAGAAGGACTGCTTGAGCCCAAGAGACTAAGACTGCAGTGAGCTATGATTATAACACTGCATTCCAGCCTGGGCAACAGAGCAAGACCCTGTGTCTCTATAAAAATAAGAACTGTTTAAAAACAAATTTATTTCTTTATACATTACCCAGTCTGTGGTATTGTCATAACAACACAAAACACGCTAAAAGAGAAAATTGATCCCAAGAAGTCGGGGATCTAAACTGAGGAACCTAAAAATGTGAAAGCTTTGGAACTGGGTAATGGGTAGAAGACGGAAGAATTTGGAGAAGTAGGCTAGGAAAAATCCTAGGTTGCTGTAAATGAAGCATTAAGGACAATTCTAGTGAGGGCTCAGAAGTAAAGAAGAGCTGTAGGAAAATTTTGGAACTTAGACATTACTTAATGATTGTGATTAGAATGGTAGCAGAAATAATAGACAGTAAATGCCATTCTAATGAGGTCTCAGATGGAAATGGAAACAAAGTGTTGGAAACTGGAGTAAAGTATGTCTTTACATAGAGTTACAATGAACTTGGCAGAATTGTGTCCAAGTCCTAGGACTTATGGAAGGCAGAACTTATGAGTGATGAACTAGGATATCTGAGAGAAGATATATCCAAGCAGCAAAGTATTCAAGGTGCTGCATGACTTCTTCTAGCCACTTATAGTAAAATCAGAAAAATGAGACATGATTATTAAAAGGAAACAGAGTGGAAATATTTTGAAAACTCTCAGCCTGTCCAAGTAAAAAACAAAAAATTTAAGTGTGTTTGGGAGAGAATACTAAGGATGTGGCAAAGGAACCATTTGCTAAAGAGATGAAAAGGGATAGAAAAAAGGCAGGTTCTATTCATCAGGATGATGGGAGAATAACTCTGAAGGTATTTCACAAATCTCAGAAACGCTAGGACCTTGGAGGCAAGATTTCCAGAGAGGCAACCATGGGATCTCAGCATTCATTTCCTGGGGTTGCCTTGGGACTGTACTCCCTGCATTCCAGCACAGTGCCACAGCTCACCTGCCCCAGCCATGGTTCAAGGTGGCCCAGGTGTGGCCATGCAAGCAGTAATCCTTGGCAATGTTCATATGGTGCTAATTCTGCAGATGCACAGAGTGCCAAAGCTGTGGGGTTATGTCAGCCTGCACACAGATTTTGAAAGATGTCATAGAAAGCCTGGGATCCCAGGCAGATATTTGTCACAGGGACACAGCCACCACAAAGAACCTCTACTACAGCAATGCCTACTGGAGCCATGGAAGCAGGGTTGCTATTGGGATGAAATAAATGTATTTTGCATGTGAAAAGAATATGAATGTGGGGGCTCTGGAGAAGGTATTCTATGATGGGAATATTTCCCCTGAAGTTCATGTGTTGGAAACTTAATCCCTAATGCAACAGTGTTAAGAAGTGAGATCTTAACCCAACCATAAGACTAGGTTATGAAGGCTTTGCCTTCATTAATGGATTTAATGCCATTATCCCTGTGAGGGAGGTTAGTAACTGCAGGCATGGGTTCATGATAAAAGAATGAGTTTGTCTCCCTTCCCCATCTCTCCTCTCTCTATATACATATCTCTTTTACCTTCTCTCATTCTGTTGCCCCCTTGCCTCCCATTATAGAATGACACAGCAAGAAGGCCCTCACAAGATGTAGACCCTTGACCTTGGACTTGTCAGTCTCCAGAACTGTAAGAAATAACTGTTTTTCTTTATAAATCATCCAGTCTATGGTATTCTACAGCAACACAAAACAGATTAAGACACGACATGAAAGAAAAGATTTAGCACTAAAATCACCATGTATTAGGGAAGTGTGCTAGAAAATATGAGCTATATATTCTAATACTATTGAAAGTTGTTTTCAGTCATTTGCCTAAAGTCAGAGAAAATATAACATGTACTTTAATAAAAGAACATTTTCTTCTTGTTTCCGTATTTTCAAATAGTGAGTCTGGATGAATAATCTGTTTTCCACTGTGTTTTGGTTATAGATGGAGGAACTTCTATATTAGAACTTCTATCTTAGAATGGCTACATAACTAGTTTTTATTTTAAACTGTCTGGGTTAAAAAATAGTTGAAGCTGATAAACTCAAAAGGTATGATGGCATAATGTGAAGTGTTTAAAATATCAGATTTGATAGAGAAAATCAAAGCACTATAAATTAACCCATGAAGGCAGGAGAAAATTAGGAAGTGGATGAGAAGGATAATAAGAGAGAATGGAGAATGTGTAGAAAGAAAGGGAGTAGATAAGGAAGAAGGGATAGGAGAGAAAAGAGAGAGTGGGAGGAGGCAAAGAGGATAGAAAGGAAGGTAGAGAAGGTAGGTAGCTCCCTAGGATAAACTGAGCACCATCTACTAAAGACTATTACTGCTTTAAAAACATGTCATTGATGCTGGCATGGATTAAATAAAAATTACTCTTCTCAGTATAAAACTTAAAATCCTATATTACTTAACTTCTGCCCACTTACTAGCTTCAACTCTTGCCACTCTTCAGTATAAACCCTCAGTTCAAACCATATCAAATTACCTACGATTGGTTACTGTACTAACCTTCTACAGAGCACTGGGCACATGCTGATTGTTCCATGTGGTCTTCCCTTTTCCTCCCTCCCTACCTCTTCATTTGGCATAGTCCATCCTTAATCTTCTCAGTGCTTCATTTATTCTTTAATATCAGCTCTAATCTTGACTTCTTTGTAAAGTGTTCCTTAATTTGTCCTCGTTTTCAGGAACTGGTGGGGGTTCCCCTTCAGTGCTCACTTGGCAACTTGTACAAACCTTTGTTCCAGCACCTAACACTTGCATTGTGATGTACACAAATTTGAGCTTAGGACTCATATTGAAGTATATAATATATGGGTATATTTGACTCATAATGAGTATTAGGACTGAAATTTACCCATCACTGAGGATAAGTACATTTCTAAACTCTTAGGAATTCATAAATGTTTATTATGAAAAATTAGTCAATGTTAATTATTGTGAGATTGGGTGAATGAACAAGCCTAATTATGAGTATAATTCCTTTTAAAGAAATTCATGTATAAATGAATTATGCAATTCATTTATGTTGGCCAAATTTGTTTGGTAATTTCTAGTACTTTCTTATAGTGTGTGGATGATAGACCTAAACTAACATTTACTGACTGCAAAATGAACTTTTCGTAAAGGAGCAAGAATGCCGTGAAGAAGAAATCTACAAAGAGTTCATAAAGTTCAAAACATGCCAATTCTGTACAAAATAAGGTCTGTGGAGCTCAGGGTGCTATGGCTGCTGAGCTTGCAGGAGCATTTGGTAATTAATCCGAGCTTTTGGGAATTTCAAATGTTGGCAAACATGTTTTAAATTTTAAATCTGTTGTTTGAAGGGGCACTCCCAAGTAGAGGTCATTCTATTATAAACAACGTTTGAGCTCAACTTTCACATTTTATTTGGTCAAATGAGAACAACAAATATTTGTGAAAATATAGTTTGATATCAAATAAAGCTTGTTTGAGAGCTCCAGTGAATACAATATGAAATCTTTCTGCATAATGATTTGATTATGCATGAGCTAGCTAGCGGCTGTAATTTAATTTTTAAATTTCTTATATTGGATATTACTTGGTTTTGTAATATTAACCTGGGATTCAGAGTAAGCAAAGGGTTTGTTTGTCACTGTCTGTCTTAGAAAATGCATGCCTGCCTTTGGTTGTTTACTGGGCAGCTACATAACCCTTCCCATAGTTTAGGAACAAACATAACCAAAACAAAGAGCTACAGGGCAGGAAGCAATATATAAAATACATATGTGTGTAAATGAGCTGAAATACATTCAGCTGGGTATCTCAAAACCAGGATGTTGGAAAAGACCTAGAGGAAATTCAGAGGCAAAGCAAAAGTGACTTTGAGAAGAATAAATAATTTATGAATTAGATTAAATCCTTAAATATATACACCTTGGGTAAAGGACATCTAAAATTGTGATAACCCATTATAAATATTGGAGAAGTATAAACATCAACAAGAAAGATAAAAATTGCCTTGGTCATAAAATAAAATATAAAACATTTAAAGATAGAACAACCAAACTTTAGCAACAGCTAGAAAAAGTTGGACCAAATAACAATCTTTCAGTATAACTTTAAAAAGTCTCTGGAGGGTATAATACTCTAAATCAAACACTGGAAAGATCAATATAAGATTCTAACTTAATAGAGAATAGGAAAATTACAGTTGCTTATCTTTGGAAGGGACTTAAAAGTTTATCTTTTCAATGACATACTCAGTGCTTAACATGTTTGCAAACACAGCTTGAAAACACCTGAAGATAAGATAATCTATAAATTTTACTCATACTGGGGACAGAAGATCTTTAATTACTATTACCATTAATCTACTGCCAGCAATAATTTTTTTTTAGTTATACTTTAAGTTCTAGGGTACATGTGCACAAAGTGCAGGTTTGTTACATATGTATACATGTGCCATGATGGTGTGCTGCACCCATTAACTCATCATTTACATTAGGTATATCTCCTAATGCTATCCCTCCCCCCTCCCCCCACCCCATGACAGGCCCCAGTGTGTGGTTTCCCTTCCTGTGTCCATGTGTTCTCATTGTACAATTCCCACCTATGAGTGAGAACATGCGGTGTTTGGTTTTTTGTCCTTGTGATAGTTTGCTGAGAATGATGGTTTCCAGCTTCATCCATGTCCCTACAAAGGATATGAACTCATCATTTTTTATGGCTGTATCGTATTCCATGGTATATATGTGCCACATTTTCTCAATGCACTCTATCACTGATGGACATCTGGGTTGGTTCCAAGTCTTTGCTATTGTGAATAGTGCCGCAATAAACATACGTGTGCATGTGTCTTTATAGCAGCATGATTCATAATCCTTTGGGTATATACCCAGTAATGGGATGGCTGGGTCAAATGGTATTTCTAGTTCTAGATCCTTGAGGAATCACCACCACACTGTCTTCCACAATGGTTGAACTAGTTTACAGTCCCACCAACAGTGTAAAAGTGTTCCTATTTCTCCACATCCTCTCCAGCACCTGTTGTTTCCTGACTTTTTAATGATCGCCATTCTAACTAGTGTGAGATGGTATCTCATTGTGGTTTTGATTTGCATTTCTCTGATGGCCAGTGATGATGAGCATTTTTTCATGTGTCTGCTGGCTGCAACAATGTCTTCTTTTGAGAAGTGTCTGTTCATATCCTTTGTCTACTTCTTGATGGGGTTGATTTTTTTCTCTTAAATTTGTTTGAGTTCTTTGTAGATTCTGGATATTAGCCCTTTGTCAGATGAGTAGATAATATTTTAAAGTAAATATAATGGTTATAATACAGTGAGAAATTTTCTACTTGCCCTTTGGCATGAAATACTTTTTTTCTGGCACTGTTTCAGTAGATTACTCCCCATCTGCCAAAAATGTACACAAAAACGTTGTGTCCTTTGTCTCTCCCTCACAGCCCTGTGCTTATTTCTATTATAGCATTTTCCACCCTGTCATAATTTTTATTGTCTTATTGGTGTGCCCCCCTTAATTTGTTTGAAGACCGTGTTTTTATCTTTTTATTCATTGTACTTGACCAAAAGCCTGGTAAACCATTAAGTACTCAACAAGTGGTCACTCAGACTACAAACATGGTGGGAATGTGAATGTGAAGAAGCTGAGGTCCCTGGAAATTACAAGTTAGGAAAAGTCTTAAGAAAATATTAGGACTTACACAAATTCATAGACAATAACTACACTTTGAATTTTTAGAAATGAAAGAGGACATTTTACGTGAAGAAATTCTTTTTTTTTTTTTTTTTTGAGATGGAGTCTCACTCTGTCTCGCCCAGGCTGGAGTGCAGTGGCATGATCTCAGCTCACTACAGCCTCTACCTCCTGGATCCAAGTGCTTCTCCTGTCTCAGTCTCCTGAGGAGCTGGGATAATAGGCTCCTGCCACGATACCTGGCTAATTTTGTATTTTTACTAGAGACAGGGTTTCACCATGTTAGCCAGGCTGGTCTCGAACTCCTGACCTCAGATAATCCACCTGCCTTGGCCTCCCAAAGTGCTTGGATTACAGGTGTGGCCACTGCACTGGCTTTTTTTTTTTTTTTTAACAGTCTCTGTTACCCAGTCACAAGTCACCCAGGCCGGAGTGCAGTAGTGCCATCTTGGCTCACTGCAACCTCCGCCTTCCAAATTCAAGCAATTCTCCTGCCTCAGCCTCCCAAGTAGCTGGGATTATAAGTGTGCATCATCAGGCCCAGCTAATTTTTGTATTTTTTAGTAGAGCAAGGTTTCACCATGTTGGCCAGGCTGGTCTGGAACTCCTGACCTCAAATGATCTGCCTGCCTCGGCCTCCCAAGGTGCTGGGGTTACAGGCATGAGCCACCACACACTGCCAAAAAATTCTAATTTTTAAAAAGTCAGATGTCTGAAATTTTTGTGGCATTCTCAATTTTTAGCTACCATTAATATGGATAACTGGCTAAACTTTAGAGAATTCATTAATCCTTAAATGACTATATAATTATCAAGAAAACTTCTGAAGTTTTAGAAAAATTTACTTGTCTTATTTATAAGATAGTGAGCACAATTATAAACAGAGGTTTGATAGGATATTTTCAATGTCCCTCCCTACCTCTCTCCACATAAGAGATATGAACCAAAAAGATTAAGATAGGTAACTAACCAAAAAGAAACCCCCCTGAAAGACCTCAACTACCCATGAAGAGAGCTAATCATGGGTCTTGGGTGTTAGATTTGTTGGATCCTGAGCTTCCAAAAACAGCCCTCTAAGGTGGCTCTCATAGTAGTCTACCTATATATTGATTACACATGTATATTTTCTGAAATCAATATATTATCCACAATTCTCCAATGAGAATGAAAAAATAAATATTGCTATAGTAGAATGCATACTGAAGAATATAAATATATTACTATGAATCAGGTCAGGTAGACAAGAGATTAAGAAAACTGGGGAATAATTTTGTCAATTATTAGAAATCACCATGATGCATGTTTGGGATCAGTATAACAAAGAAATTTCTAATCATTAAAGCTGTTCAACATGAAACAGTTTCAGAAAGTAATGAACTCCAGTGAGTAGAAGTGCTCAAGCAGAAGCTAAATGACCATCTGTCAGGGATGTTGTAGAAAGACGCCTTTCATTGAGTGGGAGGTTATGCTAAATTATCTCTAAGGCTATTTCTAACTCCTGAGATTCTATAATTCAATGAAGTGGAGCTTGAGGAAAACCCCAAAGAACTATTAAATAATTCTGTATACCCAATATATATAACAGCAGTTAATTTCAAACCAACCATTAACTTCATCTAAGCATTTAATTTGTCTCAGAAATTTGAAGAAAATGGTAATAAAAAAAGGCAACAGAAAAATCCCTTGCCTGCATGGATGATCTACTTAAATGGTTTTCAATTTGTGCTTTTCAGATCGCTAGAGAGCAGAGGGGATCCTTGGAGTTTCTTCAGAGGCAGCCTTCAAGAAGGAAGAATTAAGAGAGCATAAATGGGAAGCTAGGCAAGTAAGGTTTCAGATACCCCAGATCTACTATAACCAGGGCATCTCAGCCTTTATCTCTTCATATATTGAATTTATAGGTAACAAATAATATTTAAATAAGAAAATTTATGGCTTAGGAATTTTGATCACTGAAATAGTTCATTTAAGAATCATAAAATTTCTGGTTCAATCAACATTTTTAAAATAATAACAACTGAAAATGGCAGATCCATTGTGAAACTTGTGCAAAAATATTTCTGTCTCAAGATCAAATAATTTAAACATGCTGAGTGGCTATTTCAAAAATCAATATTTTGGTCCACTAGAACGTATGGATTGTAGGTATTAGAGGGTATTGACAATAGTATTTTGTTAATTTATATATTTCCTGAACCTAGAAGAGTGATTGATACAAAGTCAGTGATCATTAACAGAACCACCATTCTATCCAGCAACCCTACTATTGAGTATATACTCAAAGCAAAATAAATTGTTCTAGAAAAAAGATGCATATGTTCGTATGTTCAATGCAGCACTATTCACAATAGCAAAGACATGGAATCAACCTAGATGCCCAGTGGACTGGATAAAGCAACTATGGTAAATATATGCCACAGAATACCATGCAGCTGTAAAAAGGAAAGAAATCATGCTTTTTGCAGCAACATAGATGCAGCTGGAGAGCGTAATCCTAAGCAAATTAACGCAGGAACAGAAAACCAAATACTGCATATTCTTATTTATAAGGGGGAGCCAAACATTTGGTTAAACATGGACATAAAGATAGCAACAATAAACACAGGGGACTACTGGAGAAAACGGGAGGGGAGTGTAGGTTGAAGAACTACCTGCTGGAGGCTAGGCACGTGGCTCACGCCTGTAATCCCAGCATTTTGGGAGGCCGAGGTGGGCGGATCACGAGGTCAGGAGATCAAGATCATCCTGGCTAACACGGTGAAATCCCGTCTCTACTAAAAATACAATTGGCCGGGCGTTGTGGGGGGTGCCTGTAGTCCCAGCTACTCAGGAGGCTGAGGCAGGAGAATGGCGTAAACCCAGGAGGCGGAGCTTGCAGTGAGCGGAGATCGAGCCAATGCACTCCAGCCTAGCGGACACAGCAAGACTCTGGAAAAAAAAAAAAAAAAAAAAAAAAAAGAAAGAGAAGGGAGGGAGGGAGGGAGAGAGAGAGAAAGAAAGAGAGAGAGAGAGAGAGAGAGAGAGAGAAAGAAAGAAAGAAAGAAAGAAAGAAAGAAAGAAAGAAAGAAAGAAAGAAAGAAAGAAAGAAAGAAAGACAGACTAGGGAGGGAGAGAGAGAGAGAGAAAGAGAAAGAGAGAAAGAGAGAAAGAGAGAAAGAGAGAGAGAGAGAGAGAAAGAAAGAAAGAAAGAAAGAAAGAAAGAAAGAAAGAAAGAAAGAAAGAAAGAAAGAAAGACAGACTACCTCCTGCTGGATACTATCCTCATTACTTGGTTGACAAGACTATCATGCATAAAACCTCAGCGACATACAATTTACCCATGTAACAAACCTGTACATGTATTCCTTGAACCTAAAATAAAGTTGAAGAAGTACATAAAATGTTTTATAGAAGTTTACTAAGCTAATTTAATTGTCAGAGTTTTACAAATTTAGGTCATTTTAAAAATACAGATGGTCCCTTACTTGCAACAGTTCAACTTAAAATTTCTCAACTTTACAATGGTGCTGAAAGTGACACATTCAGTAGAAGAGTACTCATACAACCATTGTGTTTTTCACATTCAGTACAGTATTCAGTAAATTGCATGAGATTTTCAACACTTTACTATAAAATATACTTTGTGTTGGATGAACTTGCACAATTTTTGGTTAATGCAACTGCTCTGAGTACATTTAAGGTAGGTTAGGCTAAGCTATGATGTTCAGTAGGAGTGTATAAAACGCATTTTCTTTTTTTTTTTTTTTTTTTTTTTTTCAGATTGATCTTTTTTTTTTTTTTTTATTATACTTTAGGGTTTTAGGGTACATGTGCACAATGTGCAGGTTTGTTACATATGTATCCATGTGCCATGTTGATTTCCTGCACCCATTAATTCGTCATTTAGCATTAGGTGTATCTCCTAATGCTGTCCCTCCCCCCTCCCCCCACCCCACAACAGTCCCCGGAGCGTGATGTTCCCCTTCCTGTGTCCATGAGTTCTCATTGTTCAATTCCCACCTATGAGTGAGAACATGCGGTGTTTGGTTTTTTGTCCTTGCGATAGTTTACTGAGAATGATGTTTTCCAGTTTCATCCATCTCCCTACAAAGGACATGAACTCATCATTTTTTATGGCTGCATAGTATTCCATGGTGTATATGTGCCACATTTTCTTAATCCAGTCTATCGTTGTTGGACATTTGGGTTGGTTCCAACTCTTTGCTATTGTGAATAGTGCCGCAATAAACATACGTGTGCATGTGTCTTTATAGCAGCATGATTTATAGTCCTTTGGGTATATACCCAGTAATGGGATGGCTGGGTCAAATGGTATTTCTAGTTCGAGATCCCTGAGGAATCGCCACACTGACTTCCACAATGGTTGAACTAGTTTACAGTCCCACCAACAGTGTAAAAGTGTTCCTATTTCTCCACATCCTCTCCAGCACCTGTTGTTTCCTGATTTTTTAATGATGGCCATTCTAACTGGTGTGAGATGGTATCTCACTGTGGTTTTGATTTGCATTTCTCTGATGGCCAGTGATGAGGAGCATTTCTTCATGTGTTTTTTGGCTGCATAAATGTCTTCTTTTGAGAAGTGTCTGTTCATGTCCTCTGCCCACTTTTTGATGGGGTTGTTTGTTTTTTTCTTGTAAATTTGTTTGAGTTCATTGTAGATTCTGGATATTAGCCCTTTGTCAGATGAGTAGGTTGCAAAAATTTTCTCCCATTGTGTAGGTTGCCTGTTCACTCTGATGATAGTTTCTTTTGCTGTGCAGAAGCTCTTTAGTTTAATGAGATCCCATTTGTCGATTTTGGCTTTTGTTGCCATTGCTTTTGGTGTTTTAGACATGAAGTCCTTGCCCACGCCTATGTCCTGAATGGTATTGCCTAGGTTTTCTTGTAGGATTTTAATGGTTTTAGGTCTAACATATAAGTCTTTAATCCATCTTGAATTAATTTTGGTATAAGGTGTAAGGAAGGGATCCAGTTGCAAGAGCTGATTAGCAACTTCAGCAAAGTCTCAGGATACAAAATTAATGTACAAAAATCACAAGCATTCTTGTACACCAATAATAGACAAACAGAGAGCCAAATCATGAGTGAACTCCCATTCACAATTGCTTCAAAGAGAATAAAATACCTAGGAATCCAACTTACCAGGGATGTGAAGGACCTCTTCAAGGAGAACTACAAACCACTGCTCAATGAAATAAAAGAGGATACAAACAAATGGAAGAACATTCCATGCTCATGGGTTGGAAGAATCAATATCGTGAAAATGGCCATACTGCCCAAGGTAATTTATAGATTCAATGCCATCCCCATCAAGCTACCAATGACTTTCTTCACAGAATTGGAAAAAACTACTTTAAAGTTCATATGGAACCAAAAAAGAGCCCGCATCGCCAAGTCAATCCTAAGCCAAAAGAACAAAGCTGGAGGCATCACGCTACCTGACTTTAAACTATACTACAAGGCTATAGTAACCAAAACAGCATGGTACTGGTACCACAACAGAGACATAGATCAATGGAACAGAACAGAGCCCTCAGAAATGATGCCGCATAGCTACAACTATCTGATCTTTGACAAACCTGACAAAAACAAGAAATGGGGAAAGGATTCCCTATTTAATAAATGGTGCTGGTAAAACGCATTTTCAACTTACTATGGGATCAACAACCAACAGCAACAGACCTTATGGGCATATCACAGTCTGAAAATCAAAACTAAAGGAACTTAAAAGTAGCTAAGAAGAGGATACATAATGTTCAAGAATGTAACCCCATTGAAAGTCAGGGAGCATCTGTGTGACATTAAGAGTTCGGCATTTAGTTTGGATATAGACATAAACAAAAGATTATCACTTCTGAATTAAATTCAGAAAGAATGCTAGATAAAGAATTATGTATGTTTTAAGTTGTAAGCTTTATTTTTTAATTTTATAAACATAGATTCAACTTTTATTTTAGATTCAGGGGGTATATGTGCATGTTTGTTATATGGGCATATTGGATAACACTGTGGTATGATCACTCCCATCACCCAGACAGGGAGCATAGTACCAAATAGGAAGTTTTTCAACTTACCTCCTCCCTCCTTCCTTTCCCCGTCTAGTAGTCCCCAGTGTCTATCATTCTCATCTTTATGCCCATGTGTGCTCAATGTTCAGCTTCCACTTATAAGTGAGAACATAGAGTATTTAGTCTCCTGCTCCTGTGTTGATTCACTTAGGACTATGCTCTTCAGCTGCATCCATGTTGCTGCAAAGGATATCATTTAGTTATTTTTCATGGCTGTGTAGTATTCCATGGCATACATATACCATATTTTCTTTTTCCAGTTTATCATTGATGGGCATCTAGGTCGATTCCATGTCTTTGCTGTTGTGAATAGTACTGCAATGAACACATAAGCCCATGAGTCTTTTTGGTAAAATAATGTATTGTCTTTTGGATATATACCCAGTAATGAGAATGCTGAGTTAAATGGTAGTTTAAAGTTTTTTGAGAAATCTCCAAACTCCTTTTCACGGGGGCTGAACTAATTTACATTCCTACCATCAGTGTATAAGCATTCCCTTTTCTCCAGTGCCTCGCCAGCATCAAGCCATTGAAGAACCGTGGATGCAAAGAACTACAGTAAGAGATGATATCTTTTAGAGCAACGGAGGCTACTTTTAAGCATGAGATATTGCTAAATCTGACTGTGCATCCAGAAGGAGTTAGCCATCTTTAAACAGAAAATTTTTGCTTATAAAGGGAGGAAGTAGAATTTTAATAGCTATGCATTTTCTGGTATGATGACTAACAATCTGAAGAAATTTCAGAGTTTGTCTTCTATTTTCACTAATTTTACTCCACAAGACATTTATGGAATAAGTGATATTGAAGGATACCAAGAGAAGAATTGGACAGAAGGAAATCTTATAGTCTTATGGTGCAAGTGGAGGCAGCCTACTCCTACCTCTGAGACGTTTAAAACCAAAGGTGAAGATGGATTAAAGACTTAAATGTTAGACCTAAAACCATAAAAACCCTAGAAGAAAACCTAGGCAATACCATTCAGGACATAGGCATGGGCAAGGACTTCATGTCTAAAACACCAAAAGCAATGGCAACAAAAGCCAAAATCGACAAATGGGATCTAATTCAACTAAAGAGCTTCTGCACAGAAAAAGAAACTACCATCAGAGTGAACAGGCAACCTACAGAATGGGAGAAAATTTTTGCAACCTACTCATCTGACAAAGGGCTAATATCCAGAATCTACAAAGAACTCAAACAAATTTACAAGAAAAAAACAAACAACCCCATCAAAAAGTGGGAGAAGGACATGAACAGACACTTCTCAAAAGAAGACATTTATGCAGCCAAAAAACATGCAAAAATGCTCATCATCACTGGCCATCAGAGAAATGCAAATCAAAACCACAATGAGATACCATCTCACACCAGTTAGAATGGTCATCATTAAAAAGTCAGGAAACAACAGGTGCTGGAGAGGATGTGGAGAAATAGGAACACTTTTACACTGTTGGTGGGACTGTCAACTAGTTCAACCATTGTGGAAGTCAGTGTGGTGATTCCTCAGGGATCTAGAACTAGAAATACCATTTGACCCAGCCATCCCATTACTGGGTATATACCCAAAGGACTATAAATCATGCTGCTATAAAGACACATGCACACGTATGTTTATTGCAGCACTATTCACAATAGCAAAGACTTGGAACCAACCCAAATGTCCAACAACGATAGACTGGATTAAGAAAATGTGGCACATATACACCATGGAATACTATGCAGCCATAAAAAATGATGAGTTCATGTCCTTTGTAGGGACATGGATGAAACTGGAAAACATCATTCTCAGTAAACTATTGCAAGGACAAAAAACCAAACACCACATGTTCTCACTCATAGGTGGGAATTGAACAATGAGAACTCATGGACACAGGAAGGGGAACATCACACTCTGGGGACTGTTGTGGGGTGGGGGGAGGGGGGAGGGACAGCATTAGGAGATATACCTAATGCTAAATGACGAGTTAATGGGTGCAGCAAACCAACACGGCACATGGATACATATGTAACAAACCTGCACATTGTGCACATGTACCCTAAAACCTAAAGTATAATAAAAAAAATTATCCATCACACAGAGAAATTAAAAAACATGTTAATAAAAAAAAACCAAAGGTGAGCTGAAAATCATTAACTCAAGCCAGATTTAGCTCAACTCACCATTAGATCAAAAAGATACGTTTTCAGTCCAGCTACCTGACAAAAGCACAAGATATTTCTGAATATTATCTACTTCATTTGCTATTGTTCTTTCATGGACAATCAGGGACAATCAATAGCAAACAATAAAAATTTATGAGACCTATGAAAGAACAGGAAAATGCTACCCGTAATCAAGAGCAAAAACTGTTAACAGAAGTAGATCCAACAATGACCTAGACCCAGACAATGGAATTAGCAGGGTGAAGAAACCCAAAGAGAAGCTAATAGAAATTATTTAACTGGAAGTACAGAATAAAAACCAGAAAAGAGCCAAGTATTTGTGTTTGTGTATGTGTTTCTGTATTCAACATATGTTTACATTGGAGCCACAGATTCAGAGAAAAAACAGAGCACAGGGAAGAAAAAAAATATTAAGATCATGGCTATGATTTTTCCAGTTTTCCAAAATTAAAGAAAGTAATCAACCCATATATTCAAGAAGCTCAGTGACCCCTTCCCCCATGTAGGATAAAACAACCAACCAACAAAAATAGACTCATGGAAACACCACATCTGAAATACAAAAATAAAGAAATTTAAGAGTAGCCAGGAAGAGAGAACATTATGTTCAAGATGGCAAGAACAAAAGCTAAAAGTAAAGAGAATTACAATTTTAAAATGCTGCGGAAAAAAATGTTCATCTTGAATTCTATACTCAATGAAAATATCTTTCAAATTTGAGAGCAATTAAAGAAACTTTCAGACAAATAAAAGCAGAAATAATTTGCCACCAGATAGCTATACTATTAGAGCTCCTAAAGAATGTTCGACTGTCATAAAAAACCTGAGAAAAGAGCCCAGATAGAAAAAGGAATAAAATAAACCAGAAATTGATAATAAATGGATCAATATAAATTATTATTTAAAATTTTTATTTAAAACAATATTGACTTGGTAAAGCATATATTATATGTGGTATGTACAGCAAATGTAGGACTGAATTATATGCCAACAGTAGCACAAAGAACAAGAATGGTGATGCTACACAGTGTTTATGTTGATTGTGAAGCAGAATAATTCAATACTAATTCAAAGTGGGCCATGATAAATCTTAATATCTTTAATAACCACTAAGAATGTAATACAAGGATAAATAGGAAAAGAGATAGTGGAAGAATAAACTAGAATACAAACATATCCAATTATTTCAAAGGAAGTGAGAAAAGGAGGCACCAAGAAAATAACCAAGTAGAGAACAAACTGAAAGAGGGTAGACTTAAATCTACGTATACTACTAATCATATTAAATGTAAACAGACTAAATACTGCAATTAAAGTGTAGGGATTACAAGAGTCATAAAGAAAAATAAGGATATAGATGAAAAAGGCTGGAGAAGATAAAGTATGCAACAACTAATCATAGCAAAGTGCAGATATATTAATACTACATAAAGTAAACTTACATACAAGAAGTGTTGCCACAGATTAAGAAGGGTATTTTATAGTAATACAACTGTGTTAGAATACAATAACAATGTTCCCCATCACTTCCTTATCCTGAAAACAATAGTATATGAGCTTCAAGATTGCTTCAACCTTCAAACAAATCTGCTATTAAACATCCATGATCACAGCAAGAAATTTGATACATGTTTACCTCTCTTCAAAAGTAACTTTGAATTATATCTTATTTTACTTAGAAAATGGTTTACATTTAGTACTTATACTTTTACCCAAGTTAAAGCTTTATTGAATTATAATTCTTAGGATAATGTTTTGTAAATAAAGCTGATTTAAATATTAAGATATGTTGTTCTATCTACCAGTTTACTAAGCTATGAAGAGTTCAAACATAAATAACTCCTGTCATTGAACAACTCATAAGTTAGTAGCAGAGAGAAATAAAAGAGAAATCGCAATTCTTTTTGAGAGGTATGCAAGTGTTGTTCAAAAGAAGCTATGGGAGTAGAGGCAAACTAATTCATTCTAGATTCTCAGAAGAATGGTCAGGGAATGTGCATTGTTGTGCAAGAGTGCCCTATGGGATACACTGTAAGTTGGAAAGCAGCATCAAGCACAGCTAATCTGCTCTGTGTTATTCTGCAAGTATGTTATGATTGCTTTTAATTAAATGAAGGATAAATTTAAATACATGGTATGAATGCAATATGCAGCAAAAACATCATGCAGAGAGATTTTGAATGATATAATACATAATCAACTAAAATTCTATTTAACTTGCTGAATGTACACTCAGTGTATACTTTATCATCTCCTATGACAATTCCATCCACATGCCACACAAATTACCATGAAAAGAAAATTGTATAAAGCATGTTAATCTTGAACTAGTTAAATGTACTATATTTATTTTTAACTATATCAGTAGCCCTGAGAATATATCAAAAGTGGTAAGAAGTACAAAAGGTTTAATAATGGTCTTTTTTACACATGAAAATAGGAAAAAATAGCATGGGTATCATAGATATATGTATAATTCAAAGTATTTGATTTGGTCAATAAATTCAGTGGTTAATGCAATTATGCATTATAATGGCTATTTGAGTTTACATCTTCCCTTTGTCCTTGCACACCATTTTATTTTATTGTAAGTTCTGGAATACATGTGCAGGATGTTCAGGTTTGTTACATATGTAAACGAGTGCCATGGTGGTTTGTCACACCTCCCAACCAATCAACTAGGTGGTAAGCCCAATATGCATTAGCTATTTTTCTGATGCTCTCTCCCCTCAGCCCCCACAACAGACCCTAGTGTGTATTGTTCCCCTCCCTGTGTCCGTGTGTTCTCATTGTCCAACTCCCACTTATAAGTGAGAACATGTGGTGTTTGGTTTCTGCTCCTACACTAGTTTGCTGAGGATAATGGCTTCCAGCTTCATCCATGTCCCTGCAAAGGACATGATTTTTCTCATTTTTATGGCTGCATAGTATTTCATGGTGTATATGTACCACATTTTCCTTATCCAGTCTATCATTGATGGGCATTTGGGTTGATTTTATGTCTTTGATATTATGAATAGTGCTGCAATTAACATATGTGTGCATTTATCTTTATGATACAATCATTAATATTCCTCTGGGTATGTACCCAGTAATGGTATTTTTGGTTCTAGGTCTTTAAGAAATCACCACACTGTCTTCCACAATGGTTGAACTAATTTACATTCCCACCAACAGTGTAAAAGCATTCCAATTTTTCCATAGCCTTGCCACCATCTGTTGTTGCTTGGCTTTTTAAAAATAGCCATTCTGACTGGTGTGAGATGGTATCTCAGTGTGGTTTTGATTTGCACTTCTCTAATATCAGTGATGTTAAGCTTTTTTCCATACATTCATCAGCCACATAAATGTCTTCTTTTGAGAAGTGTCTGTTCGTGTCTTTTGCCCACTTTTTAATGGGGTTGCTTTTTCTTGTAAATTTGTTTAAGTTCCTTGTAGACTCTGGATATTAGGCCTTAATCAGATGGATAGATTGCAAAAATTTTCTCCCATCTTGTAAGTTGTCTATTCACTCCGATGATAGTTTCTTTTGCTATGTACAAGCTATTTAGTTGTCTATTCACTATGATGATAGTTTCTTTTGCTGTTCACAAGCTATATAGTTTAATTAGAACCCATTTGTTAATTTTTGTTTTTGTTGCAATTATTTTTGACATTTTGTCATGAAATCTTTGCCCATGTCTGTGTCCTGAATGGTATTGCCTAGATTTTCTTCTAGGGTTTTTATAGTTTTGGGTTTTACATTTAAGTCTTTAACCCATTTTGAGTTAATTTTTGTATAAGGTGTAAAGAGGTGGTCCAGTTTCAATTTTCTGCATATGCTTTCCAAATTCCAAGATGGAAATTTTTAAATTTTCATCTTGATTTCATTGCTCACTGAGTGATCATTCAGGAGCAGGTTATTTAATTTCCATGTATTTGCATGATTTTAGGGTTCTTTTTGGGGTTTCTAATTTTATATCACTGTGGTCTGAGAGAATACCATTTCACCTACTATTTCTTTAATATTTCCATTCTATAATCTCTATGTGCTTAATAATGGATACATTCTTTAAATCTCTTTTTCAGTTCATAAATTCTCTCATAATATGTTTCATAAATTCTCTCACCTTGAAAGGATAGAAATAACACCAAAATTGCAAAAAATGTACCAAAAAATGATAGATGAGAAAATTATTTGGCATATATACAAGTTACACACTGATAAATGATGTTTGAAATCCAATTTATCCCTTAAATTGGATTGGTTAATGGCATCACTATCTTACTTCCAGTTTTATTTAAAAGTAATATTGCTCTTAGATGTAACAAAAGTTTGTATTCTAGTCCTTATGAAAGTTCTCTGAAAGCTGGGATCCAGACTTGTATGTCTTTGTAGCTACCATAAAATCTATCAAAAACCTTTGAATGTGGTAAATTGTCAACAATTTTTTGTACTACATAGTATGCTGCATACATAATTAAACCTTGTTCCGTTTCTCTTAATATTTCTTTTTTCTTCTTTTTTGAGATATTCTATTTTATCTCATTATTATTTTAATAGATTTTTGGGGAACAGGTGGTGTTTGGTTACAGGAATAAGTTCTTTAGTGGTGATTTCTGAGATTTTGGTGCACTCATCACCTGAGCAGTATACGTTGTACCCAATGTGTAGTGTTCTATTCCTCAGCACCCTTCTATCATTCCCCCTAAGTCCTCAAAGTTCACTGTATCATTCTTATGCTTTTGCGTCCTCATATCTTAGCTTCCACTTATGAGTGAGAACATACAATGTTTGGTTTTCCATTCCTGAATTACTTCAGTTAGAACTATGGTCTCCAATTCCATCCAGGTTGCTGGGAATGCCATTATTTTGTACCTTTTTATGGCTGAGTAGTATTCCATGGTGTATTAGTCCATTCCCACAACGCTAATAAAGACATACGTGAAGCTGGGTAATTTATAAAGGAAAGAGGTTTAATTGACTCACAGTTCAGCATGTCTGCAGATGCCTCAGGAAACTTATGATCGTTGTGGAAGGGGAAGCAAACGTCCTTCTTCACATGGTGGCAGGAAGAAGTGCCCAGCAAAAGTGGGAAAAGCCCCTTATAAAATCATTAGATCTCTTGAGAACTCACTATCACAAGAACACCATGAGAGTAACCTCTCCCATGACTAAATTACCTCCCATCATGTCTCTCCCATGGCACATGGGTATTATGGGAATTTTTAATACAATTCAAGATGAGATTTGGGTGGGATCACAGCCAAACCATATACATGGTATATATATTAATGTATATGTCACATTTTCTTTATCTACTTATTGATTGATGGGTATTTGGGCTGGTTTCATATTTTTGCAATTGCAAAATGTGCTGCTATAAACATGCATGTGCAAGTATCTTTTCCACATAATGACTTCTTTTCCTCTGGGTAGATAGCCAGGAGTGGGATTGCTGGATCAGATGATAGAACTACTTTTATTTCTTTAAGCCATCTCCACATTGTTTTCCATAGTGGTGATACTAGTTTACATTCCCATCCACAGTTTTTCACCACATCCATGCCAATATCTATTATTTTTTGATTATGGTCATTCTTGCAGGAGTGAGGTGGTATTGCATTGGGGTTTTGATTTGCATTTCCCTGATAATTAGTAATGTGGAGCATTTTTTCATGTTTGTTGGCCATTTGTATATCTTCTTTTGCAAATTGTCTATTCATGTCCATAGCCCACTTTTTGATGGGATTGTTTTGTCCTTGCTAATTTGCTTGAGTTCCTTGTAGATTCTGGATATTAGTCCTTTGTCAGATGTATACACTGCAAAGATTGTCTCCCACTCTATTGGTTGCCTGCTTACTCTGCTGATTGTTTCTTTTGCTGTGCAGAAGCTTTTGTTTAATTAAATCCCATCTATTTATCTTCGTTTTTGTTGTATTTGTTTTTGGGTTGTCATGAAGTCTTAGCCTAAGCCAATGTCTAGAAGGGTTTTTCCAATGTTATGGTCTAGAATTTTTATGGTTTCAGGTCTTATATTTAAGTCTTTGATCCATCCTGAGTTGATTTTCTTATACGGTGAGAGATGTGGATCCAGTTTCATTCTTCTACATGTGGCTAGCCAATTATCCCAGTACCATGTGTTGAATAGGCTGTCCTTTTCCCCCACTTTATGTTTTTCTTTGCATTGTTGAAGATCAAGTTGACTGTAAGTATTTGATTTTATTTCCGGGTTCTATATTCTGTTCCTTTGGCCTATATGCCTATTTTTATACCAGTACCATGCTGTTTTGGTGACTATGGCCTTATAGTATGAAGTCATGTAATGCGATGTCTCCAGAGTTGTTTTGCTTAAGCTTGCTTTGGCTATGTGTGCTCTTTTTTGGTTCCATATGAATTTTAGGATGTTTTTACATTTTGTGAATAATAATGGTGGTATTTTGATGGGAATTGCATTGAATTTGCACGTTGCTTTTGGCAGTATGTTCATTTTCACAATATTAATTCTACCCATTTATGAGCATGGGATGTGTTTCCATTTGTTGGTGTCATCTATGATTTCTTTCAGCAGTGTTTTGTAGTCTTCCTTTTAGAGGGCTTTCACCTCTTAGTTAAGTATATTCCTGTCTTTTTTTTCTTCCGCAGCTATTGTAAAAAGGGTTGAGTTCTTGATTTGATTCTCAGCTTGGTTGCTGTTGATGTATAGCAGAGCTACTGACTTGTGTACATTAATTCTGTAATCTGAAACTTTGATGAATTCATTTACCAGTTCGAGGAGCTTTCTGGATGTGTCTTTAGGGTTTTCTAGGTAAACAATCATGTCATCAGCAAACAACAACTTTGATTTCCTTATTACCAATGTGGATGCCCTTTATTTCTTTCACTTGTCTGATTGCTCTGGCTAGGACTTCAATACTATGTTGAATAGAATTGGTGAGAGTGGACATCCTTGTTTTGTTTCAGTTCTCAGGGAGAATGTTTTCAACTTTTCCCCATTTGGTATAATGTTGGCTGTGAATTTGTCATAGGTAACTTTTATTATCTTAAGGTATGTCCCTTCTATGCAGATTTTGCTGAGGGTTTTAATCATAAAGGGATACTGGATTTTGTCAAATGCTTTTTCTGCATCTATTGAGATGATCATGTTATTTTTGTTTTAATTATGTTTATATGGTGTATCACATTTATTTTCTTGCAGGTGATCCCTGCATCCCTGATATGATACCCACTTGACCATGGTGGATTATATTTTTGATATGCTGTTGGATTCACTTAGCTAGTATTTTGTTGAGAATTTTGCAGCTATGTTCATCAGGAACATTGGTCTGTAGTTTTCTTTTTATATTATGTCCTTTCCTGGCTCTGGTATTAGGGCGATACTAGCTTCATGGAATAATTTACGGAGGATTCCCTATTTCTCTCTTTTGGAATAGTGTCAATAGGATTGGTAACAATTCTTTGCTGTTATTGGTCTGTTCAGAGTTTCTATTTCTTCCTGGTTTAATTTAGAAGAGTTGTATCTTTCCAGAAATTTATCCATCTCCTCTGTTTTCTAGGTTTTTGTGCATAAAGGCGTTCATAGTAACCTTGAACGATCTTCTGTTATTTCTGTGGTATCAGTTGTAATATCTCCTGTTTCATTTCTAATTGAACTTATTTGGATATTCTCTCTTCTTTTCTCGGTTAATCTCACTAATGGTCTATCAATTTTACTTATCTTTTCTAAGAACCAGCTTTTTGTTTCATTTATATTTTTTATTTTTTTGTTTCAATTTCATTTAGTTCTGCTCTGATCTTTGTTATTTCTTTTTTTCTGCTGGGTTTTGAGTTTGATTTGTTCTTGTATCTCTAGGTCCTTGAGGTGTGACCTTAGATTGTCTCTTTCAGACTTTTTGATGTAGGCATTTAATGCTATGAACTTTCCGCTTAGCACTGTTTTTGCAGTATCCCAGAGATTTTGATAGTTTTTGTCACTATTATTGTTTAGTTCAAAGAATTTTTTAAATTTCCATCTTGATTTCATTGTTGACCCAATGATCATTCAGGAGTAGGTTATTTAATTTTCACGTATTTGCATGGTTTTGAGGGTTCTTTCTGGAGTTGGTTTCCAATTTTATTCCACTGTGGTCTGAAAGAGTACCATTTCTCCTAATATTTCTTTAATATTTTCATTCTATGATCTCTCAGTGCTGAATAATGGATACATTCTTTAAATCTCTTTTTCAGTTCATAAATTCTATCATAAGTTCTCTTAACCTAACTCATTGAGTTTTCAATTACTTTTTTTCACCTACAATAACAACTGGTTTTTCTTCAGTATATCATCTTGCTCATTCCTCAGGATTCAATGCTTTCACCTATTTCTTGTAATAATATTCTAACCTACTCATTATTATGTCTTACAATTCCTGTATCATGCTACTTTATGGGCCTCATTCTTCTGCCTACTTTCCTGCTTACTTCTTTGCATGACTGTCTGTTTTGCTGTTTATTTTTGTGATATTTGACAGTGAGCCCATATTTCTTGAAACTTTATCTTTGAGATTCTTCGAGGTTTAGTGTTAAGGTGGTTTCTTCCAGAGGAAATATGTATTTGCTTTTGCCACACAGTAACACATCCAATTAAAATTAACTTTTAGTTTTAAGATTTTAGGACCAGCTACCCATGTAGCATGATCTATTTATTGAGGGTGGTGGAGCTGGTACCAAATATATGGGGAGATTATTGTTCTCATTCATTGATTCACACCAGTAAGTAGGCTTGCTTAATTCTTAAGGGTGGCAGTAAGCTGACAGTAAGGATGAGCTTACTGTCACAAACTGAATGTTTGTGTCCCCCTAAAATTCATGGGTTTGAATCTTAACCCCCGATATGATGATATTTGGATGTGGGGACATTTGGTGGTATTTAAGTCATAAGGGCAGAGCTCTTATGAATGGAAGTACAGCCCTTATTTAAAAAAAAACAAAACAGAATTGTTGTCACTCGGCTGTCTACCATGTCAGGATAAAACAAGACAGTTCTCTGCAAACAGGAAGAGTGCCCTCAGCGGATACCAAATCTGCTGGCATCTTGATTTTGGACCACCAGTTCTCCAGAATTTGAGAAATAAATTTTTTTTGTTTAAGCCACCTTGTCAGTGGTGTTCTGTTATAGCAGCCTTGCAAACTGACTGAGACACTTATTTTGAAAAGATCCTTTATATTCATGTTATAATTGTCATTGAGGTCAAAGTGAGTATATTAGTTTCCCATGACTACTGTAACAAATTTCTCTAAATTTTGTACTCAAGATAATGTACGTTTATTATCTTACATCTGTGGCTCCAGAGTCTAAAATGCATCTAATCTAACTAGAATCAAAGTATCCAAAGAGCTGGATTCCTTTATAGAGATTCTAGGGGAGAATTCATTTCCTTGTCCTTTTCAGCTGCCCAGATTCCTTGGCATGTGGCCCCTTCCATCTTCAAAGCCAGAAATGGCTGGTACAGTCCTTACAGCGCATCACTCTAACCTTGACTCCTCTGCCTCCTTCTTCTACATTTATGCACCCTTATGATTACATTGGGTTCATCTGGATGATCCAGGAATGTCTCTCTAAGACCAATTAATTGGCAACCTTAATTCCCTTTCATCATGTAATGTAACTTACTCAAAGGCTCCAGAAGTTAAGACTTAGATATCTTTGAGTGGGGCCACTATTCTGCTTATTACAGAGGGTCTCTTACTAGAGTATTGTCCTTCAGTGGGCATGTTACTTTCTTTCTTTTCCTGTAAGCTCTGAGAACCTTGAAGAGTGATGTTCAGTTTCATCAGATGTGTTAACTGCATTCAAGGCTAAACTGCCTTTGGTGCTCTGTTTACTACTCTAGGTTCCTCAACTGACTTAATATTTATCTGGATTCATATTTCTTACAGTCTTGGCAGCCCATTGAGGTACTTAACAATGAATTTTTATAGTTTTTCTATAAATTTAGGTCTCTTGCAGAAAAAGTTGGTCAGGATAACTTGTCCAGCATACTAGTGTCATAAATGGATGGCATTGAACTATGATTTTTTAAGGATTCTCATTGTTAATTTCAGTTATAAAATTTCATAGCCAAATAACTTTTTACTAGAGTGAATTTAAATATTATATATATGTGATATATATCATAGTATCTATTTTGTTTCATCTAAAAATTATTTTCCATCAATAATTTTTTATGAACATGAGTTAATCAAAGGGTAACTGTATGTTCCAGCTATTTTCTGGTTGCCAAGGATTTGTTAAGATACTATCATTTCACCACCATTTTCTGACATATTCTTTCACATGTAGACAGGGCTCCAGTTTCTTTCTTTTTCATTCAACCCCATAAACTTTTAATAAATACTTCTCTATGTAATTAATTAACTAGGACTAAAATAAGGCTAAATTAAAATAGAACATCACCTTGTCTCTGAAGAAACTCTGAACCTAATATAGAAAATACAGTAAGTAAACACAATTAGATTATGGGTATCTACATAAAATAATAAAAACATTGTTTCTGGATAAAATGGTAACACAAAAACAGTTATAAACTGCATTTATGTGTAGAAATCATAAAGAAGAAAAGGGCCAAGGTGAGTTTTTAAAAATGTAGAAGTTTACCAATGAGGAAAGAGAAAAAAAAATTCCAGAAAAAAAACAGAGGATAAAGAAAGGCTAAATGTGAACTTCAAGTAGTTCAGCCTAACTTGCATTTTACACAGTAGCAAAAAATGAGGTTAGAGAGGATTGGGAGATCTGAAAGGGTCATATCTTAGAAAGTATTAGCCACATAAAAAGTTACTGAAAGTTTTTTTTCTATAATGGTTCCCAAACCATACCTGCTCATGAAAATTTCCTGGCAAAATTTCTTTTTTTCTTTTTAATTTTATTATTATTACTTTAAGTTTTAGGGTACATGTGCACAACGTGCAGGTTTGTTACATATGTATACATGTGCCATGTTGGTGTGCTGCACCCGTTAACTCGTCATTTAGCATTAGGTATATCTCCTAATGCTATCCCTCCCCCCTCCCCACAACAGTCCCTGGTGCGTGATGTTCCCCTTCCTGTGTCCATGAGTTCTCATTGTTCAATTCCCACCTATGAGTGAGAACATGAGGTGTTTGGTTTTTTGTCCTTGCGATAGTTTGCTGAGAATGATAGTTTTTAGTTTCATCCATGTCCCTACAAAGGACATGAACTCATCATTTTTATGGCTGCATAGTATTCCATGGTGTATATGTGCCACATTTTCTTAATCCAGTCTATCGTTGTTGGACATTTAGGTTGGTTCCAAGTCTTTGCTATTGTGAATAGTGCCACTATAAACATACGTGTGCATGTGTCTTTATAGCAGCATGATTTATAATCCTTTGGGTATATACCCAGTAAGGGGATGGCTGGGTCAAATGGTATTTCTAGTTCTAGATCCCTGAGGAATCACCACACTGACTTCCACAATGGTTGAACTAGTTTACAGTCCCACCAAGAGTGTAAAAGTGTTCCTATTTCTCCACATCCTCTCCAGCACCTGTTGTTTCCTGATTTTTTTAGTGATTGCCATTCTGTAAATTGCTGAGCCCAATCTCCAGATTTATTGAATCAGAATAACCTTGGAGTACATAATTTTAATAAGCTTCCAGATAATTCTGATACAAATGTTATCAGTTAGGATGCTTTGGGCTACAGGCAACAAAAAAACTTAAAGAAGTGACTTTAAAGGGAACTGTATTATCTCACATATTAAGTATTTCCAAGATAGAATAGCTCCATTGTTTAATAATTTAGGGACTCAATGCTGTCAAGAAGGATTCAGATTATTTTTGGTTTATGCTTTGCATGTTACGATGTGTTAGCTACTGCTGAAATGAGTTCAGTAGCCCTAGGCATTATATATTCATACCACAGTGCCCAAAGAAAAAGAATTCTCTTTTCATGCCTGAATCTCTCTTATTATGGGAAAGGAAAACTATCACAGAGATGCCTCTGCCAACAAACAGATACTTCCCTATGTTTCACTGTTAAAAATTGCATTTGATAGTCACTCTTAAAATATTCATGTTGTGGGCAATAGACTTACTATGACTGCTAATCAATATCCATCCTTTAATACTAAGGAGAGGCCTGAGCTTCAGTGAAATAGATGGGCACCCAATATCTAAAAAAAAAAAAAGTCATATTTCTGTTAAAATAAGGATATGAGATATTGCTGTTGGTCAGAAAATCAACAGTGTCTACTACAAAAGATCATCAGGCTAATATTTGGGAACCACTAAATAAGCAATATTAGTGGTTTAAATTAAAGATAAACATGATTAGGTTGGTGTTTTTAAGCAAATAAGCACACATTTATAGAATAATATAAGTCAGATTCTATTTTTCAAGTAGAAGAACAGTTAATAGACTATTTGAGTAAGCTAACAAAAATGACATTGATAGTTTTATCTAAGAAAGTAATATTGGTGATGAACAGGCAGGGATGTACAGGCATACCTCATTTTATTGTACTTCACTTTATTGCACTTCATAGATATCGACTTTTTCACAAATTGAAAGTTTCAGAGCCAGTATTTTAGCAGCATGTGCTCACTTTGTGTCTCTGTCACATTTTGGTAACTCTTGAAATAATCTGAACTTTTTCATTATTGTTATATCTTTTAGAGTAATTCATAATCACTGATCTTTGATGTTACTATTATAATTATTTTAGAGAGCCAACAATTGCACCCATATAAGACAGTGAGTGAACTTAATTCATAAATGTTATGTGTCTTCTGGCTGCTTCACCAACTGCCAGTTTCACTGTCTCTCTCCCTCTCCTTGAGCCTCCCTAGACCCTGAAACACAAAATTGAACTTAAGCTAACTAATAGCTCTACAGTAGCCTCCAAGGTTCAAGTAAAAGGAAGAGTTATGTGTCTCTCATATTGAATTACAAGCTAGAAATTATTAAGCTTAGTGCGAAGGCACATCCAAAGCTAAACTAGACTGAATGCTAGGCTTCTTGTGCCAAACAGTTACCCAAGTCTTGAATAGAAAGGAAAGTTATTAGAGAAAATTGAAAGTGCTACTTCAGTCAATGCACAAATAATAAGAAAGCAAAACAGCCTATTTCAGACATGAAAAAAGGTTTAATGGTCTGGAAAGAAGATCAAACCAGCCACAACATTCCCTTAAGGTAATCCCCAATCCAGAGCAAGGCCCTAACTCTCTTCAATTCTGTGAATGCTGGAGAGGTGAGGAAGCTACATAAGAAAAAGTAGAAGCTGGCAGAGGTTAATTCATGAGGTTTAAGAAGCCACCTCCTTTAAAAAAATTCAAAGTGAAGCTGCAAACGCTGATGCAGGAGCTATAGCAAGTTATCCAGAAGATTTGGCTAAGATTGTTGATGAATGTGGCTACACTGAACAACAGATTTTCAATGTAGATGAAACAGACTTACATTGGAAGAAGATGCCATCTAAAACTTTCATAGCTAGAGAGGAGAAGACAATGTCTGGATTCAAAATTCCAAAGGACAACCTGACTCTTGATAGGGGATAATGTAGCTGGTGACTTTAGGTTGAAGCTAATGCTCATTTACCATCTTTTAAATCGTAGGGCTCTTAAGAATTATGTTAAATCTACTCTGCCTGTGCCCTATAGATGGAACTACAAAGCCTGAATGATGGCACATCCATTTATAGCATGATTTACTGAATATTTTATGTCCACTGTTGAGACCTCCTGCTAAAAAAAAAAAAAAAAAGATTCTTTTCAAAATATTACTGTTAACTGACAATGCACCTGGTCATCCAAAGCTCTGATGCAGACATACAAAGAGATTAATGTTGTTTTAATGCCTGGTAACACAACATCTATTCTATAGCTCATGAATAAAAAAGTAATTTTTAATTTCAAGTCTTATTATGTAAGAAATATATTTTGCAAATCTATAACTACTATATATAATGTTAAAGCAAACTAAATATGTCCTGAGGACTCTGTATTTCTATATTTGAGTCTTTATGGATGAACTGTAAACTAGCTTAATAAGTAGAGGCCGGGCGCGGTGGCTCACGCTTGTAATCCCAGCACTTTGGGAGGCCGAGGCGGGCGGATCACGAGGTCAGGAGATCGAGACCACGGTGAAACCCCGTCTCTACTAAAAAATACAAAAAATTAGCCGGGCGCGGTGGCGGGCGCCTGTAGTCCCAGCTACTCGGAGGCTGAGGCAGGAGAATGGCGTGAACCCGGGAGGCGGAGCTTGCAGTGAGCCGAGATTGCGCCACTGCACTCCAGCCTGGGAGACAGAGCGAGACTCTGTCTCAAAAAAAAAAATAAATAAATAAATAAGTAGACAAAATTGAAAATCTAACCTAAGTTAGTATGCACCTGTAACAATATCTAAGTCTTGGCCAATCCCAGCAGCTATATCTCAACCACTCATATGCTGCTGAGTGTTCCAATTGTGTTCAAATAAGGCATACGCTGAGCTATAACCAGTCCAGCCATTCTGTACCTCACTTCCGATTTCTGTACGTCATTTCCCGCCCCCCTTTCTGTTGTTGTTGTTGTTGTTGTTGTTGTTGTCTATAAATCTTCTTCCACCACATGGCTGCGCTGGAGTCTCTGAATCTACTGTGATTCTGGGGGCTGCCAGATTCAGGAATCATTCATTGCTCAATTAAACTCCTTTAAATTTAATTTGGCTGAAGTTTTTCTTTTATCAATAGTGATTCCTCTGCTGAATCTGAGCAAAGAAAATTGATAACTTTCTGGAAAGGATTCACCATTCTAGGTGGCATTAAGAACACTCATGATTCGTCAAAGGAGGTCAAAATATTGCCATTAACAGCAGTTATTAAGAATCTGATTTTAACCCTTACAGATGACTTTGAGAGGTTCAAGATTTGACTGGAGGAATCAACTTCAGATGTGGTGAAAATAACAAGAAAACTAGAATTAGAAGTGGAGTCTAAATATGTGACTGAATTGGTGCAACTTCGTGATAAAATTTGAACAGATAAGGAATTGTTTCTAATAGATGAAAAAGTGGTTTCTTGAGTTGGAAACTACTCTTGGTAAAAATGCTGTGAACATTGTTGAAATAACAACAAATAATTTAGAATATTATACAAACCTAGCTGATAAAGAGTAGAGTAGCAGGATTTGAGGAAAGTGAAGCTAATCTTAAAAGAAGTTATACTGTGGATAAAGTGGTATCAAACAGCTTTTCTATAGAAAAATATTTTATGAAAGGAGAGTCCATTGATGTGGCACATTTCCTTGTTACCTTATTCTAAGAAATTGCCACAGCCACTCCAACCTTTAGCAACCACTACTCTGATCAATCAGCAGCCATCAACATTGAGGCAAGATACTCCACCAGCAAGGAGATTATGACTCATTGAAGGCTAGATGATTCTCATTTTAAAGCAATGAAGCATTTTTACATTAAGACATGTACCTTGTGTTTTAGACATAATTCTATTGCACACTTAATAGACTCCAGTATATTGTAAACATAACTTTATATGCACTGACAAAAAAAGAGTGATTCCTTTATTGTGATATTTGCTTTATTGCAGTGGTCTGGAACTAAACCCACAAGATCTCCAAGGTATGCCTTTATGTGAAAGGTTTAGCATCAGAGTATAACAAACAATATTTGAGATTGCATTGATTTCAGTGTAACGGAGAGAAAAGACAAGCATTTCTACCAAGTTCCTCATTAGTTGCATGGTTATTAACTGAGTAATAACAAATAACTAGTAAAATAAAATCTATTTTAATGAGAAGATTATGATCATAAGGCCAAATGCCCTGAGGAGGTCATGTAAGATAAAAACCAAGAAGTCGCCATGAGCAAGTCACTACTGAGACTGAAAAAGCAATTTTAATGGAGTAATAAGAGCAGAAGCCAAATTGCCATACATTTAAATGGACATTGAAAAATGTAGATGGTGAGATAGACTCTCTTAACAAGTACTTGATTGTGAAAGAGAGGAATTTGTTAATAACTAGAGTTGATCAACTTTGAGGCAGGCTGTATTTGGATGGTAGCTACTCAGTCACTCAAAAGGAGAAGCCTAGAGGTTAAAAAAAAAGTTTTAAAATGTAGGAAGGACAAGGTGGATCATGGAGTAAAAATCTGAGGATACAGGTAGGCATATAAACTAGAATGTAAGTAAAGAGATTTTTCTTAGGGAGTAAAGAAGGGCTCTTTTCCATGAAAACTAAAGAAAGGAGGTAAAGACGGGAGCAGATGTAGATAAGTTTGAAGGTTAAAGTGAAGTAAAATAAATTAAGGTGATTGAAGAGGTCCTTTATGAAGTACAAGAACATACACTGAAAGTGAGAACAATTGAGGTAACGATGATGAGAAAAATGATTATAAGTTGAAATATTCTCTATGAGCATTAGGACAGGAAGTTAGCCATAAAAGTTATGAGGATTGGCCGGGCACAGTGCCTCAAGCCTGTAATCCCAGCACTTTGGGAGGCTGAGGCGAGAGGATCATGAGGTCAGGAGTGGAGACCATCTTGGCTAACACAGTGAAACCCCGTCTCTACTAAAAATACAAAAAACAAAATTAGCCGGGCATGGTAGCAGGCGCCTGTAGTCCCAGCTACTCGGGAGTCTGAGACAGGAGAATGGCGTGAACCCAGGAGTGGGAGCTTGCAGTGAGCCGAGATCTCACCACTGCACTCCAGCCTTGGCGACAGAGTGAGACCCCATCTCAGATAAATAAATAAATAAATAAATAAATAAATAAATAAATAGGATTGCAGAGTGGGCTGGAGTGTCCAGGTGGAATTAGAAAGCACAAATTAACTATAATTTATATTAGAAACCACAAATTAACTACATCCAAAGGTCTTGGGGATGTTCTCAAAACATTTAGAGGCATCCAAATAAAGTATCAGAGAGGGCAAAGGATACATTAAAAATGTCTAATTTGGCTAGTATGGAAGGGCTAGAGACAAAAGGAGTTGAGGCTATTTGTGAGAGTGTTTTGGGAGAAATTCAAGCAGAATAAAAAGACAGATGGTCTAGAAGAAGTTAGAGGCTCATTTTTATAAGGTGAGTGTGTTTGAGAAAATGATAAAATTAGACGTTGTTGAACCATGAGTTTAGAGTAGGGAAGTGAAAGATCTAAAATAATAAGAGACTGTGAGTACAAACTGTCTCCTTTTTCATTCAAGCTTTCCAATCCTCATTTCATTTACTTAAGGCCTTTACGGGGGTAATCTGACAAATTTTATAAAAAGTGTTACTGTCTCAGTAGCTTTAAATGTCACTTCTGAATTAATACTCTTCACAGCTGAACATCGTCTTTCAAAGCTTTAATTTAAAGAAGGAGACAGTGTGAAGGTTTCAGACCTTCTGTAGCTGAGATGTACTGGGCAGGGGGCCATTGATCGAACCCTCCCTGGAAAACACTAGTGATTTTCATCTGTTAAGATATAACACTTCTTTTTTGTCTCCTACTTCCATACCTCCATGAGGTGAGAAGGAGAGCACTGGACAGTCTTATGTTCAACAAATCTCTTTATTGAAGAAAACAATACTAAATATGAGAAAAAATAAGATCGAGGTTTGGCTTTTGACACCATTACGGAAATTTTTTTTTAAATAACCAAAAGTTATATGTGGAACGTAGGACAGAAAATTCCACCTATAGTTTTGGGCAAGTCATACTGAAGTTAAATCTTCTTTCACTGTCATCAGAGTGATTTCATTCCCAATCTGGAGTCCAGATGCCATGCATGCTATTTGCATATTATCCTATTCTCTGATGGGTTTTACTTGCCTTTGAAGATAATATGTCTCAAAGAAGTCACCCAAGTAACTATTGTTTTGGTCAGAGCTTATTCTTGAACATCTGGATGGTGTTTATTCACATTTTCTCATGTACAGCACATATTTCTTTTCTATGAACATGCTTTCACATTCATCATGCTCAGGTACCTCAAGAAAGATTAATATATTTATAAATGTTGTCTGTGGGCTCTAACCATGCTGGAATATAAAACAAAAAAAGGAAAAGACCTAAAAAATCCATCTATTCTCTACTATGAAATAATGAAACTGGGCTCCAGTAATTGGGTGGGGGAACATTTTGGGGATTAGCACCCTTCCTATCAGGGTCTTCAATGGAAAAAGCATCAACCATCTTTTCTAAAAATTTATTTAAAAGTACGTTGAGGATTTACTGTGAAATTGCAGGCTCATCTGAAGATAACTTAAAAGTGGGCATTTCACGATCAAAATCCTGTTATTAGAGTATGAAGGTATAATTTGTAAACATCCTCTTTTCTTCTTTTCACACTGGAATTTGCCCTTGCTTTACAGATCACATAAATTGCCCACTTAGTAGTGTGTTCACATTTATAATAGCACATACCAAATCAGAATATCTTCTGTGATGGTAGATCAAAATAAAAGTTGTCAAATTGTGACATTACACATCTTTATGTGAATCAGAAATCTAAAAGCAAATTTGAACACTCATAGCATTACTGACTTAAAAAATTCTCCAGAGAACTTTGGGTTCATAAATCAAAAGAGATTACATTGGAATATTTTCAACTGTGACAAATATAACTTTGTTCCAATCCTTTAAACATTATTTAAAATATAATGGCATTCATATTGCTGTACTCAGCAGTCTTAAAGGTCAGAAGGTTTTAAAATTTCTAATTAGGAATATACTGTAAAAATAAATATAAAAAATTACTATAAAACATCAAATATATTTGAAACTGTAGATTTTCAAATTTATTCTGGATACACTATGGTTAGAACATTTTCTCTACACATTTCAGAGAAAGGCACATATCACTGACACCAATATTTAGAATATGTTATCATTAATAATTGCAGAAGAAAGACGCTTTAATATACATGGGACAAATATGATTTAGATATTGTCATATTCAAAAACTTTTTTTAATAATCCAATGATGATCAAGTTTTCAACATTCTCTATGATTAAAGCTCTTTTTATAAGTGGATTTCTTTGAGTTTTGATTTCATTAATCAATGTAAAGAAAACTCATGTTTTCTTATAACTAGACTTACTATTTATCTTGTTCATGCAATCAATAAAATCAGAGAAATAATCAAAGCAATTTGGTCAAATAAACCTAGCTATTTCATTTTACTTTCTCTTTATGCAAAACAGAATATTAATAATTGATTCCTACTTAGAGCTAAGTAAAGCTTGTAAAAGTGCTTGATACTTAAAAAATTCCCACATGTATTATAGTTAAGTGAGGGAAAAAATAAGAATGCATTTTTCTAAGCGGAGAAGTAACGGATTTTCAAGTAAAATTTATCTTGGTTTGAATTCTCACCCTGACATTAATAAACATATAATCTTAGGCAAATTATTGAAACTCTTAGCCTTAGTTCCACCACTTTTAAAATGAGGACAGTAGTCACAAACAGGGTGTTCATTAGGATAGGCATCATGTATGTGAACATATAACATCATATCTGACATTTAGTTAGCAAATGAAAGTTATTATTTGAGCATAATAAGATAACTATGGATAAAGCTGAAAAACCCACGCTAAGTTTTTGTACCCAAATATATTAAAGGTGGTCCAGATTTTGTGATTTAGCCATTAGGCTAAATGATGAAAATGTTTGCCCTGAAGGGAAGTCAATAAATCCACTGTTAATTATTCTGTGAAATAATTAATCTTGATGGTATAAGGAGAGGCAGAGGACTGAGGGCATAAAGAAATCAAGGTCTGGAGCAAAACATCAGACTATGGGAAGAACTGAAGTGCTTCTGGTAAGGACAAGGAGGGATCTAAGTACTGGCTGACAAGCAAGGATATGACACAAGAGACCCAAAGGCATGGTTGGAAGATGCGGTGCTTATGCTTGCTTGGGGAAAAGCAATATCATCCCGACAAGACAAGTATTGGAGGACAGGTAGAGTCTGTATGGGGCATGAAGGTGGTACAGAGATGGCCTGTTTCTCATGCAGTCATCAACAGGGTCATGTTGTTCTCTATTCTCAAACATAATAATATTTTTAAAACCACATTGAAATTCTATTTCCCCTAGTGAATGTCAGAAGAAAAAAGGACAGGAGACTGATTTTTTAAAGATAATACTTAGATTTATCAAGAGAATGACTGAACATCTATTTAAATAGAGACCCAAATTTTTAAACATTTTTAAAAGTTTTAAAACTTAGGGACATACAGCTAATAAGTGATGGAGCTTGAATTTAACTCCAAATTGATCTTTAAGCTGTTCACTCTAAATCATTATATAAGCCTTCAAGTCAAAATGAAGTCATACTTCCTTCGATACCAATTGCAATGACCAAATTAGTAAGGGGTCAGAACTTACTTGGAATTCTATAAGAGAGTAATTCATGAATTAATCCTTCATATGGTAGACTGCTGACTGCCAGAATTTCCAATATAGACTCTTCAACAATTAATCTTTATACAGGCCCAAATAACTGTGTTATGACATTATTTCAGGTGTCATTGTTTGCTCTCTAATGTGACAGCAGTGGTCATTTACCACCATTCAAGACCAGTGGTCATAATGATGCTTTATGATACTTCCACAATAGCGAAGACTTGGAACCAACCTAAATATCCAACAACGATAGACTGGATTAAGAAAATGTGGCACATATACACCATGGAATACTATGCAGCCATAAAAAATGATTAGTTCATGTCCTTTGTAGGGACATGGATGAATCTGGAAACCATCTTTCTCAGCAAACTATCGCAAGGACAAAAAATCAAACACTGCATGTTCTCACTCATAGGTGGGAATTGAACAATGAGAACACATGGACACAGGAAGGGGAACATCACACACCGGGGACTGTTGTGGGGTGGGGGGAGGGGGGAGGGATAGCATTAGGAGATATACTTAATGCTAAATGACGAGTTAATGGGTGCAGCACACCAACATGGCACATGTATACATATGTAACAAACCTGCACATTGTGCACATGTACCCTAAAACTTAAAGTATAATAATAATAAAATAAAATAAAATTTTAAAAAAAGAAGTGATAGGATAACCTATGTCCCTGAGTTGAGTCCTGGGGACCAATTCAAACTCCATTATCTTCATATGCTAAGTTCTTTGATGACATTTGGAAAGCTGTAGTTAAATATAAACTGTATCTTGGTGTGTAGAATTAGGTAGAGATCCTACTTGGATCACTTTAGGCTAATTGTCCCAGAAGCATATATTGGCTAATTTCTTCTTTCTCAATTGATGTGAGATTGCATATTTATCATATAATAAGTTACTTTACAATGCTTTAATAATTAAATCTGTTTATATATGAGACTAAATGTAATAGGCTGTTTAGATTAAATACCACTGTTTAAATTACTTTATAAATGATCTGAAAACGCTATTGATTCCAGGTGGGATCTTCCCAAGCCATTCAGCATATTACAAGGCTACAGATTCCATCACATTGTATATTGTACAAATATACAATGTTAAACACAATGAGGAAAGTAATTAGAACACAGGCTTGAAAATTTCCTGCTTAAGTTTTTATTTTATGTGTCTCATTAATTTCATATTCGGAAATCTAATGTGTACTTTTCTGCCTTCACTACTACTAATAAAAACTCCATACTACAGTTAGAGTTTGATATTTGATTGGATGTAATTGAGTTTCTCTGCCTTGCATAATCACCACAGGAGAGGGCACTGACAGTTTTATCACTCTCAATTCTCTTCTAAATTATGCAGATGCTATTGGTTCTTTTAAATAGTCCTCTGCATCATCCCTTATACACTGCTTAGAAGCCCAAGACTGATTAACTATCAGAATGAGTGAATATGCTGGGAATGGCATTAGTTAACCATTATGTTCAGCAGCTTCTCAATTAGCCTAAGATAGACTCCAGCCCACTCAGCTGTGCAGTCTTGGATAAGTTCCTTAATTGCTCTGTGCTTCATTTTCCTCATCTGTAATATGGGAATGATAATAATAGTATCTACCTCATATGATTGTTATGAGGAATGAATGAGTTAATATTTGCAGAACATTTAAAAAAGAGCCTTACACAAAGAACTGTGCTACTCTTTATCTAATTGAATTTCTCTTTAATATCCGGTGTATACTATTTCTGCACATTATTCCTCTTTCATTCCCATGTTCCTTAGCATTTCCAAAAGACATACTCTATCTCAGAAAAATATGTAATGATGTCACCAATTAAAGTGTGAATGCCCAATAAGACTACACTTACTGCTCTTTTCCCATGGTAAATTTGGATATTTAAAAGGAATTTAAAAAGTACTCTCTAATGGTCTTAGTCTATTTTGTGCTGCTATAACAGAATACTTGTGATTGGGTAATTTATAAGTAACAGAAATTTATTTCTCACAGTTCTGGAGGCTGAGAAGTCCAAGATCAAGAGGATGCATCTGGTGAGCGCCTTCTTGCTGCTTCACAACATGGCAGAAAATATCACATGAGTATGAGAGAATGAGAGAAGGGGCCAAACTCATTCTTCATAGGGCCCTAGTCCCTCAAAAACAAACTCACTCCTGCCATAATGGTATTAATCCATTCATGAGAACAGAATCCTCAGGACCTCACCACCTCTTAAAGTCTCACCTCTCAACACTGCTACATTGAGGATTAGGTTTCCAACACATAAACTTTGGGAGACACATTCAAACCATAGCACCAATGAATATTGAAATGTTTAGAGGATTATACGGTTTGGCTCTGTGTTCCCACCCAAATCTCATCTTGAATTGCAATCCCCACGTGTCAAGCGAGAGACCTGGTGGGAGGCGATTTGATCATGGGGGCAATTTCCCTCATGCTGTTCTCATGATACTGAGGGAGTTCTCATGAGATCTAGTTGTCTGTAAGTGGCCGGCAGTTTCCCCTGTGTGCTCTCTCTCTCCTGCTGTCACATAAGACATGCCTTGCTTCCCCTTCGCCTCCAACCATGATTGTAAGTTTCCTGAGGCCTCCCCAACCATACAGAACTATGAGTCAGTTAAACATTTTTTTATATATAAATTACCTGGTCTCAGGTGGTATCTTTATAGCAGTGTAAGAGCGGACTAATACAGAGGGAGTTAGGTAGCAGGGAAACTAGGTGCACAGAAGGAACTTTTCAGCATTTTCAAAACCATATTATAAAGCAGCTACCAATTATTTTGACCACTCATAAATTCAATGATATTTCTACTGGGATCAAAATAAACAGAACAAACTTTCTGAAAAGCAACTATGCTATTTCCAGCATGCAGCAAAATCCAAGAACCCAACTGAAGTAGGCATAACCTAGCAAGAAAGACAGACCTATATTGCTGAAGACTCCTGATATGCCCAACATAGACTGAGAAAATGGAAAAGCAGGTAATTCCATGACCTATGGAATTAATTAGACATAAATTAGAATTCTTCAAAAACTAAATCCCATCAAAAAGCAGCTGTCCTATGAGAGAGAAAAGCCTTCCCTCCTTCCTCCAAACTCCAACTATTTTCTGCACTGTCTCAAATACCAGAAGATTGTGAAGATTAATTCTTTTTGGACCCCTCATGTCAAATTATTCTTGGTCATCCATAAGTTACCTAACTTCCTCCATATTCTTCTGTACTTTTTTTTTTACCTGGCTCAAATTCTCATTGCTGCTTCTTTTCCCAAACCTTTCTCTAGTGTCCTGTGAATCCCTCACTGTATGGCAACCAACCTCTCCTCTCCACCTTGGTATCACTTCTGTCTCTTCAGCACCTAATTAAAAGCTGAACTTCCCTTATGGACACATATTCCTCTTTACACCTGCCAAGTGGAAGCTGCTCATTCTACTAAACCCTGTGTATTTAGGTACTGTTTCCAGATTATTTTATCTCTATTCTTGGTTAAAACGCCTGTTACTTTGAGACCCATGCCATACTTCCAGAATGCTTGGTCAAGGTTATCTCCTGACCCTCAACCCCCAGCCCTCGCTAACTCTTTGAGTAATGGATTCCTTCATTTTCTCCATAAAAGTAGGTGTCCTTCTATCTTCATTATCTTTTCCTTTTTAGAATCAGTCACATCAGTCCTATCCATGCCAATATCTTCAATTTCCATCTTCCTTCCGCTCCACATATTCCTGGCAAAACCCCAACCAGGGTGGTTTGTTAAATACAAACTACTGAGTGATGTTGGAGAAAATAACAAAGCAGGTAATTCAGTGCCTCCACAAATTCGTAAACTTCCCCAGGACATAAATGCTGACCATATTTTTCCAAAATCACTCTCTCCTGATCACATTTTTCTTCAGTAAGAGGGATTATTTTAGAATTTCTTCACACTCCTTTCCTACTACTTCCCCTCACTCTCACCAGATAATCTTGGCATCTTTAGTCACAGAGGAAACAGGATATAATATAACAAATCTCTTAACGTTCTTTCCGAAACATATGTACCCAAAGACCTAACTTGTATTTGTGTTGTGCTACTTTCAACAAGAGACATACCCCGGTCCCTTAGTGGTCTTTGATTCACTTTTTAAGCTGTATTTTTGGCATACCCTCCCACTGGAGAACATAATCTGCCTTAGTACTTACATACCATAAATAAATAAATAAATAAATAAATAAATAAATAAATAAATAAATAAAATAAATAAAATAAATAGTAAGGTTGCCAGGTAAGTGGAGCCACCTTTAAGACATTTTGGAATTTCAGAAGTATTGACAATTAGCTTTTATATACCAAAAGAAGGACAGGATAAATGTTTGAAATTCTTTGGGACCCCCCATGTCAAGTGTTATTGTTGGTCACCCCTAAGTTACCTAACTTCTTCCATATTCTTCTGTATTTTTTTTGCAGCTGGCTCAAATTCTCATTGCTTCTTTCTTTCCCAAAACTTTCTAGTTTCCTGTGAATCCCTCAATGTATAGTAACCAACCTCTCCTCCCCACCTTGGTATCACCTCTGCCTCTTCAGTACCTAATAAAAAGCTGAACTTTCCTTATGGACACATTTCTCTTCATCCCTCCCAAGTAGAAGCTGCTCATTCTACTAACCCCTGTGTATTTATATACTGCTTCGAGATCATTTTATGTGCTCAACCCTGGGTGGATTGCGGGGGATCTGAGAATAAGCACAAATGTTACATGTATTTTGGGAACTGAGATATGAGCCTTTTTAGGTAATCAGAGGAAATGGCTGCGAGAATTCTGGTTCAGGTTAATCATTTAGGAAAACTGTGAAAAACAAGCTGACCTAAACAGGGACTAAAGGACAAAGTTGCCTCCCTTCTCAAGAGAAGAGGACTCCAAAATGTCTGAGATTAACTTCCCAATAGTACTGATTACTATGTTTTTAAGCTCATTGTAAGAAAATCAGTGCAATGTAAGATGACCTGACTTGCCTCCTCAGTATCAGAAACACTGGGGTTTATCCCTTCCACTCTGATTAATTTGTTTCTGACTCTTCAAGGTTTCATTCATTGATCATTTGGTTTTGTTTTTAATATTCCAACCTCTCCCTCTCTATATCCATGCCAGCAATATTTAAATGTGCTCATCTCTAGATCATAAAAATAAAATGAGCTGTCCCTTGAAATTGTATCTCCCTTCAAATATTTGACCTATCTTTATTTAACTTTTGTGGTTAAACTTCTTCAAAGAATTACTTTCCTCATGCCTTCAGTTTGTTAAAATCTGATTCATTGAACTGTGGTTTCTTTTCCCACCACTGTGATGACTTTGCTTACACAAAGAGCCCAGCCTCATTGCTGACTACAGAAATCTGTTCCAGGCCTTATCTCATTGACATCAGTAATATTGTATACTGTTGGCCATTCATTTTGTTTCTGATAATCTGTCCTTTTCTTAGCTTCTCTAAATTCAGATTCTTTATTTTTCTACTTGTCTAGCTTTTCCTAAGACTCTTTTATGTATTCCTATTGCTCAAATTATTCCACAAATGTTGGTGTTCCTCAGGGAACTTTCTCATGCCTCATTTTCTTATTTTACACTTTTTCTAGGTAATTCGTTCCTCATCCTAAATTTCATTTATCCTGTGCTATGCTTAATGTTTGTATCCCCCTGAAAAGACATGTTGAAACTTAATCCCTAATGCAATTGAATTAACAAATGGGGACCTTTAGGAGGTAAATAGGTCATGAGGGCTTCTCCTTCATGGATGAGATTAAGGTCTTATTAAGGAGGCTTCACATAGTTTTCAGCCTTTTTTGCCCTTTTTCCTTTCACCATGTGAGGACACAGTGTTCATTCCCTCCAGAGGATACAGCAACAAGGTCCCATCTTGGAAGCAGAGATGGGCCCTCACAAGACACCCAACCTGCTGGTATCTTGATCTCGGACTTCACAGCCTCCAGAACTATGGTAAATAATTTATAATTTACCCAATCTCGGGTATTTTGTTATGGAAACACAACTGGGCTAAGATAGCCTTTATATGTGAATGAGCTCCAAATTCCAATCTTGAACCCAATTGTGTTTCGCGTGTGTGTGTGGTTGGTGTGTGTGTGTGTGTGTGTGTGTGTGTGTGTGTTTAGAGAGATTACCTGGGTTCAGATTCCTGCTCCACCACTTACTATTCATATGAACTTAAGAAAATTACTTAATCCTTCTATATATCAGTCTCATCTATAAACTAAGCAATACACCAAATGGTTTACAGAGAGAATTAAATGAGCCATATGTAATTTCATACTGAATATTTCCAGTTGGATATTTCATTGTAACTTTGGATTTAACAGGTGGCAAACTTGACTCATCATCTTTGCATATATTATTGGGATATTCCAACCTCTACTGAGAGGTTAAGACTGGTTCAGTTATTTGGGACAGTGTGTTACATAGTTAATACATTCATTGTAATGGGCAAAGGATTAAAAGGTGTTGAGACCTCAGAATAATTTCTCTTTCTTTGGCTTCAGCTCTCTTGATACTATTTTGTCTTTTGAACTCAAATTCTCTTAAGATTTGTCTTCTTTTACATCCCTCTTTAAGGGATTTTATTCCCATTTACTTGGAAAGTTGATCCTTCCTTCCTAAGGATTTGCAAAACCTTAGGAAGAAATAATCTTTCTTTTATTGAAAAGATTTTTTTAAATTAATCTTTTCTAAATTCTTCTTGACATCTAGGATAATATATAAGGAATGTGCTTACTAATGGGCCTTAAAGTAAAATACCAAAATGACTATTCAATTTGCTTATATAAAGAGGTACCAAGAAATGTTTTTTTTTTTTTAATACTCTAAGTTCTAGGGTACATGTGCACAACGTGCAGGTTTGTTACATATGTATACATGTGCCATGTTGGTGTGCTGCACCCATTAACTCGTCATTTAATGCTGTCCCTCCCCCTTCCCCCAACCCCACAACAGGCCCCGGGTGTGTGATGTTCCCCATCCTATGTCTGAGTGTCCTCATTGTACAATTCCCACCTACGAGTGAGAACATGCGGTATTTGGTTTTCTGTCCTTGCAATAGTTTGCTGAGAATGGTGGTTTCCAGCTTCATCCATGTCCCTACAAAGGACATGAACTCATCTTTTTTTATGGCTGCATAGCATTCCATGGTGTATATGTGCCACATTTTCTTAATCCAGTCTATCATTGATGGACATTTGGGTCGGTTCCAAATCTTTGCTATTGTGGATAGTGCCACAGTAAACAGATGTGTGCATGTGTCTTTATAGCAGCATGTTTTATAATCCTTTGGGTATATACCCAGTAATGGGATGGCTGGGTCAAATGGTATTTCTAGTTCTAGATACTTGAGGAATCACCACCACACTGTCTTCCACAATGGTTGAACTAGTTTACAGTCCCACCAACAGTGTAAAAGTGTTCCTATTTCTCCACATCCTCTCCAGCACCTGTTGTTTCCTGACTTTTTAATGATGGCCATTCTAACTGGTGTGAGATGTTATCTCATTGTGGTTTTGATTTGCATTTCTCTGATGGCCAGTGATGATGAGCATTTTTTCATGTGTTTTTTGGCTGCATAAATGTCTTTTGAGAAGTGTCTGTTCATATCCTTCACCCACTTGTTGATGGGGTTGTTTGATTTTTTCTTGTAAATTTGTTTAAGTTCATTGTAGATTATGGATATTAGCCCTTTGTCAGATGAGTAGATTGCAAAAATTTTCTCCCATTCTGTAGGTTGCCTGTTCACTCTGATGGTAGTTTCTTTTGCTGTGCAGAAGCTCTTTAGTTTAAATAGATTTCATTTGTCAATTTTGGCTTTTGTTGCCATTGCTTTTGGTGTTTTAGACATGAAGTCCTTACCCATGCCTATGTCCTGAATGGTATTGCTTAGGTTTTCTTCTAGGGTTTTTATGGTTTTAGGTCTAACATGTAAGTCTTTAATCCATCTTGAATTAATTTTAGTATAAGGTGTAAGGAAGGGATCCAGTTTCAGCTTTCTACATACGGCTAGCCAGTTTTCCCAGTACCATTTATTAAAGAGGGAATCCTTTCCCCATTTCTAAGAAATGTTTAGTTGTTCTCATTTGGTCCACTTTAGCTCACCATGATACCATGCTGGAATTTGGGATTAAAACATCAGTTCCTTTTATCCTGCCTTGTCCTCTATAATAAAGCTTTCTGAAAGGTTTCATAGGGGCAGTCATAACCATAATAAGTGATTGTTTGAAGATTACAAAATTGAGGTCCTAACCAAGTATATTTACATCTCTTCATGACTTTTAGCACACACAATCCTTCATGATTTTACTGTCATCCCTCTAAAACATCAACTCTTCCTGCTAATTCTGTTTTATTCAGAAACCATGATAAATGAGTATGACACCATAAAAAATCTTTGATATTTCTTTTGCCTGTTAGGCCCTTTATTTACTTTGCTTATCATCTTACTAACTTGTGCTTACCCTTTAACATTCTCTCCAAAAATATCCCATAGGAAAACCCCAACTCCTCTCCATCTCAATTCCATGTTAGGTGTTCTTCCCTTATATTACAATACCCCACCTCATGCTTATATTTTCCTACTTATTTTGTTATCAGTAGTGTGCTGCTACATGTTTAACAACTAGATCTCTTGAGGAATAAAAGCCCTAACATAAAAGTTTGTAAATATTGGGACCAACACATTCCTGAGCTATGTACTTCATTTCTCATTCATTAAACAAATATCTATTGAGTACTTAGTGTGTGGAATAAACAGATGCTGAGAATGGAGCAGTAATCCAATCAAAGTTTCTGCCATCAAAAGTCAATAAGGATATGGCAATAAACAAAATCTATATAATATAAAATCAGGAAAAATGAATACCATCAAGAAACAAAGATGGTAATGTGACAACAAAAGACAGGGGAGAAAGTGTGATTTTAGCCAGGGTGGTCAGGAAGGCCTCACAAAGAAGGTGTCTTATGAGTAGCAACTCAAATGAACTGGGAGGGTGGGTTGTGTGGATACCAAAGCCAGTGAAGGCATCTAACAAATGAAGGGGAAAATGCCAAGTGAAAAACTTGCAGATAGGAGAGTGCTTGACATATTTAAGGGATAGCAAGGATACCTGCCCAGCTAGAGCTGAGTAAGTACAAGGAAGAGTAATATGAGATGAGGCCAAACCATGAAGTTCTTGGTTATCCATTGTTATGCAATTTGGATTTTAGTCTGAGTAAAATGGGAAATCAGAGAATACGGAAAAAACATTACCTGACATGTTTAAAGATAACACTTTGGCTGTCTTGTGGAGTGGAGAATGCAATAGGTCATGGAAGGAGGCAGGAGAGAAAGGTTTGAAGGTTCTTGCAGTGATCTAGTAAAGAAGGGAAAAGTGACCAGCTGTTCAAAGGTCAATGCTGAAAGATCAAGGTAGGAGAGAACTGAGAATTTAGTCACCAGAATGACCTATAAAAGCCAGTGGTGAACTTGAAAAAGAGTAATTTCAAGAAGTGAAGAAAGCAGTTTCAAGGAGAAGTGAAGAAAAACCCCTGACTTTAGAGAGATTACCTGGGTTCAGATTCCTGCTCTACCACTTACTATTCATATGAAGTTAAGAAAATTACTTAATCCTGGCTGGGCGTGGTGACTCACGCCTGTAATCCTAGCACTTTGGGAGGCTGAGGCAGGCAGACCATGAGGTCAGGAGATCGAGACCATCCGGGCTAACATGGTGAAACCGTCTCTACCAAAAATATAAAAAAATTAGCCGGGCGTGGTGGTGGGCACCTGTAGTCCCAGCTACTCGGGAGGTTGAGGCAGGAGAATGGCATGAACCCAGGAGATGGAGCTTGCAGTGAGCCGAGATTGCGCCACTGCACTCCAGCCTGGGCAACAGAGTGAGACTCCGTCTCAAAATAAATAGATAAATAAAAATAAAAAATAATAAATATTACTTAATCCTTCTATATATCAGTCTCATCTATAAAATATCTATGTAATACACCAAATGGTTTACAGAGAGAATTAAACGAGCCATATATAATTTCATACTTAATATGTCTAGTTGGATATTTCATTGTAACTTTGGATTTAACAGGTGCCAAACTTGACTCATCATCTTTGCATATATTATTGGGATATTCCAACCTCTACTGAGAGGTTAAGACTGGTTCAGTTATTTGGGACAGTGTGTTACATAGTTAATACATTCATTGTAATGGGCAAAGGATTAAAAGGTGTTGAGGGTTCAAATTGACTGGAGAGGGTTCAAAATAAATTGGGAATAGTACACTTATAAGTGGGAGCTGAACAATGAGAACACATGGACACAGGGAGGGGAACAACACACACTTGGGCCTGTTGGGGGGTGGGTTGGGGGCAGAGAGAACATTAGAAAAAATAGCTAATGCATATGGTACTTAATACCTAGGTGATGTGTTGATAGGTGCAACAAATCACCATGACACACATTTACTTATGTAACGAACCTGCACATCCCGCACATATACCCCAGAACTGAAAACTTTTTTAAAAATTGGGAGTAGGAAAACTAGAAAAAATGGGTAAACCTGCCCTTAAGTTTTGCTCTCCAAGGGAAAGAGATATGGTGGGGTAGTTAGCTCTAGGGCTGTTGGGTTAGCAGTATTACTTTTCAATAGGAGGTAACAGCATATGTGTACAATGATGACAATAAAACAGTAAAATGGAAAGCAATAATGATGCAGGGCGAGATGAAACACTACAGGAGCAAAGCCATTAAACAGGAGAGAGTGGGTGGGATCCAAGGCACAAGTGTGGTTAGCTTTAACCATGAGGAGAGATCTCTCCATCATGGCAGTAGGTGGGAAGCTGGGTGTATGGGGAAAAAGCAGTCACAGTTAAACTGGTAGATTTGGTAGTGCAAGCATATAGAAGTTTTCTTCAAGTTGCTTCTACATTCTCAGTGGAAAAGAAGGCAGGTGATCCTCTGAAAGTGAGGAAGAGGGGAAATTTTAGGCTTGAAGAGGAAAAAAAAAAAAGTTGTAAGTTACACTCAGTGTATGCTGGAACTGACTCCTTTGAGCTCAGGAGAGCTGAGAGTACTCATCTCTTCCCAACTCCACCTTCAGTGATGTCACATTGATAACTATAAACCAACCTTAGTGGCAATATTTACAATACAGAAATCAGCAAGCATTACATATCAAAGTTTCTTCCCCCTGAAGAGCCAGTATTGAAACTTTTACCAGCACGTGATCAAAATTATTCATCCGGGTCAGTGAGGGAATAAAGTTATTAAGGAAATACAGTATAGCATATGAATAATATAGTACACAATAAATAGAAAGAAGTGCCCGGTAGCACTGAGGGCTCATTTGAAGTTCACAATCATGGATTTAAAGTGAGATGAGTCAGCCTAAGTGTGTGCATGTGCGCATGTGTGAATCTTTTCCCCAGTCATTTCTAATTGCTTTGGTGAGACTCTGCAATGATAAATTTAGCCAGATCTCCGGTTTTGTTAGCTGAGTACAAGAGAGGGAGGGAGGAGCAAGGGAACTGATAGAGTGATTATAATGATGAGTCATAGAATATATGCTGGGTTGGGAAGGAAAGAGGACACTAAAGGTATGATGCATCATGAGGTGATAGTAGCCTCAATCGATCAGAAGTTCTAGTGGAATCAGAGAATTATTGAAATAGGAGAACTAGTATTAGTAACCTGAACTGCCAGGATTGGAAGTTCAGAGAATCCACTTTTTTTTCTGTGTATCCTGAAAAAATAGCATGATGCTTGGCATATACAGGGCACTCAATATAAGTTTATTATATAAGCGAATACATAAATGTCATGAAGAACTAGATGTCACAGACTTTGTTGTAAATTATATAATAATTGGTGGGCCCAATAACTAAGAATACTGTCAGCGGACGCTTTCAGCTGTCAGCACCTTCAGGGATGTCCTCAGTAACAGACAGCCACTTTACCCAAAGTCATGCCCTTCTGGGGTGGCCCACATCCAGTGAGTATTGACACAGGCATAGAAAGGCCCAGCCACTCCGGCCTAGCATAGGTATCTCTAAAAGGCTATTTTAGTATGAGAGCTTCCCACGGGTCCAGCTGAGAGTGTTGTCAGGACTGCATTTTAGCTGGCTTCTCTCTCTGTCAAATTCTGCCCTCTTACCCTCTTAACCATAGGGATTTATCCCAAAGGCACTCCCTAATAAATATCCTGCACACTAAACTCTGTCTCAGAATCTGCTTTTTCCTAGTAAATTTAATCCAGTCCCTTGCAACTTCATTGAGAAAGGCATTTTCCTAAAATGAGAGCATGCATACACTATAGTATTTTTATGCACCAAATTAGACCATGTTTAATTAGTATGATTTCAGTATGCACATACTGGCACCCTCAATGATCAATAGATGCTTCAGGGATCACATTCACTCATTTATTACTAAAAAGTTAAAAAAAAAAAAAGAAGTAAAGAAGTAGGGTTATAAGGGAACTTAATAGAAACATTTTTCTTCCAAATAATTTAGTTCATCTAATTGTTTCCATTTATCTTCTTGACTTTTTCTTTCAAATAATGACATTGAATAAGCAGCAGAATTCACATTATGCAGGTATGTGCTTAGTCCATGTAATATTCCTTTTATTATTATCTACTTAAGGAATCTATTAACTATATTTGAACTTCATTGCTAGAGGGTAATATAAGCTGTTGATTTTTTTTCTGCCCATTGCACAAAGCCTATACACATTCAATGACTGCCTTAATCACAGATTTTTATTAACTAAAATCTATCAGGAATTAAAAAGGCAGGCCTTCGGTTCATAAAGCAATTACACTCCAAGTTTTTTTACTATGGCCTACAAAGAAAGTATCTTTCTTATTAATGGCTTAAATATCAAATACAAAAGACAGTTTTGATGGAATTGTTTTTGCAATATTTGACTGTCATTACTAGTGCTACCTGACATTAATCCTGTGGCATGAATAACAAGATTTAAGTGAAAAATTTTACCTTTGGCTGGGTATAACAATTTCAAAGTGAAGAAATAATAAGAATACATTTTTATTAATCTATGCAACTGGTTTTTTACAAGGCAAATTCTGTTAAAATATACAAGTTTGGAACATGTAGGCAAACTATTCCTGGACAAGAAAACAAATAGGCAAGTAGAATAAAACACTGGCTAAGGACCGTACTTCTCTATGCTATAAGGGCATGAAGCCAGACTTACACCTGAATCATGGAACATTTGGGAAGTGAATGAGCGTTAGAAGTCAACTAGACCTGTACTCTTAAGTCATGGAGGCCAGGACAAGGGGCTTGTTAGTGGCAAGCACAATTCCTAGACTCTAGTCCAGCATTGTTCAATAGAATCAAAATGTAATTTACATGTGGGATTTTAAATTTTCTAACATCCACAAAGAAAAAAATAAAAAAGAAACAGGTGATATGAATTTTAGTGATATATTTTAACTCAATATATTTTAAATTTTTATCACAAAATGAATATAAAATACTATATATTGATATTTTCTATTTTTATTGTCTTTGAAATTCAGCATGTTTTTCACATGCATAGCACATCTCAGTTTGTTCTAGCATATTCCAAATGCTTAATAGTCACATGTGCTTAATGGCCAGTGTATTAGACAGTGTAGTACTGCATCTTTTGATAGGCCTTTCATATTTCTTAAATCACCATATACCCACCACCCACTGTGTAGGCTTGCTTTATTTGCAAATAATTTTCTCTCACCTATCAACAGCCAGATATATTTTGTCTATCTCAATAAAAGATTTAAAAGCATCTATCTTGTAAGTTCTATTTCAAGTGTATTAAAAAAAAACCTGTTTATAAATTTAGATAGTGTTCTTGCTTATAAATATGCTTTAACTGTTTACCTTTTGAGGATGACTGTTAGTCTCATATTTTTGTACTGTCTTCATTTGACATTCAGTTACAGACACATCATGAGGCAAGAGGTGCTGGGTTCATTTTATAAGCTATTCTCATTATCATTCACTTAATTTCCAAAGACCACTGTCAGAGAGAATGCATTGGAGCCAGAATTGCTTACACCAATGTTAAGTACTCTTTTCTCTAAGAAGTGAGATTGGAATCGTTTTTCAAAGAAAACATGGTCTATGAGTAAGGTGATGTGGTTCAGATTAATATGTTAAAAGCACATAGGTAGCTAAGTAAAAAGGATGCTTTGATATCATTAACATACCTAAACTTTACATAGCACTTTTTACTTGGCTATGATAACAGAAGAGCAGACAAAACCAAAGGCTATTTCAGATGCTGTACTAAGAGACTGTATAGTGGGAAGAATTTATGATATCATCACATTTTGCTCCCCTTCAATATCATCATCAATGTCATCAACAGAAAATGGAAACTACAAACTGTTATGAGTTAGGCATTGTAATAGTTGTTTCACATATTTTATTTATCATAATCAGCATTGTAATAATTGTTCTATACATATTACATAGATTTTATCGTAAACTTTTTAAAAGCTTATATGGTTGAGATTAACATCCATATTTTTAAAGTGAAAATATTTACTTAAGTGTTATTTCTGGTTCTAGATTCTTCAGGAATTGCCACATTGTCTTCCACAATGGTTGAACTAATTTACACTCCCACCAACAGTGTAAAAGCTTTCCTGTTTCTCCACAGCCTCACCAGCATCTATTGTTTCCTGACTTTTTAATAATTGCCATTTTAACAGGCGTGAGATGGTATCTCATTTTGGTTTTGATTTGCATTTCCCTAATGAGCAGTGATGATGAGCTTTTTTTTTCCTATGTTTTTTGGCCTCATAAATATCTTCTTTTGAGAAGTGTCTGTTCATATGCTTTGCCCACTTTTTGATGGGGTTGTTTTTTTCTTGTAAATTTGTTTAAGTTCCTTGTAGATTCTGGATATTAGATCTTTGTCAGATGGGTAGACTGCAAAAATTTTCTGCCATTCTGTAGGTTGCCTGTTCACTCTGAAGATAATTTCTTTTGCTGTGCAGAAGCTCTTTAGTTTAATTAGATCCCATTTGTCAATTCTGGCTTTTGTTGCAATTGCTTTTGATGTTTTAGTCATGAAGTCTTTGCCCATGCCTATGTCGTGAATGGTATTGCCTAGGTTGTCTTCTAGGGTTTTAGTGGTTTTGGGTTTTACATTTACATTTTACATTGTACATATACATATACAATTGTATACAATACATATACATTGTACATATACATATACAATGGTACATATACCATTTACATTGACCCAGCAATCCCATTACTGCGTATAGACCTAAAGGATTATAAATCATTCTACTATAAAGACACATGCACACATATGTTTATTACAACACTATTTACAATAGCCAAGTCTTGGAACCAACCCAAATACCCATCAATGATAGACTGGATAAAGAAAATGTGGCACATATACACTATGGAATACTATGCAGCCATAAAATAGAATGAGACCATGTCCTCTGCAGGGATATGGATGAAGCTGGAAGCCATCATCCTCAGCAAACTAACACAAGAACAGAAAACCTAACACCACATGTTCTCATTCATAAGTGGGAGTTGAACAATGAGAACACATGGACACATGGAGGGGAACATCACACAACAGGGCCTGTCAGGTGGTGGGGCCCAAGGGGAGGCAGAGCATTAAGACAAATACCTAATGCATGCGGGGCTTAAAACCTAGATGATCGGTTGATAGGTGCGGCAAACCACAATGGCACATGTATACCTATGTAACAAACCTGCACATTCTGCACATGTATCCTGGAACTTAAAGCAAAATAAAAAATAAACATTTTTTAAAAAGAAAATATTTACTTAAGAGGTTAGAAAATGTATCTAAGTCACATCACGAAGGAAGAATTCAGAGGCATGTCTTCAGAGGCTATATAAGGAATTAATTCAAAGTGGACTGTTCCTCCTTAAACCTTTGTATTTATTAAAAAAAAAAAATCCACAAATACAGCTGTGGGGAGATTACCAGAATCTAGTGGTTTAGCAAAATAAGTATAGAATGTGTTTATCTCATCCATTTGTTGTGAATATTAAATTATATAATAGATTATATTAACTTGAAATATTGTACAAAGATGCCTTGAACATTGCAAGTACTCTCTATATACGTTGTGTCTTAAAATGAAAGGAACCAAATATCTATGTGTTCAAAAATAATTAGATAACTCTGTGTCTCTGAGAATTGCAACAATTTTTAAATAGCTCTCAAAAGAGACAATAATGTAATAAATATAAATCTGATGTATGGTGATTTAATCAGTTATATCTGCCTAATGGTATTAACCATTACCCAGCCTGTATTTCACTGTCTTGTCCAGAAGTATATCACAAAATGTCATAAGGAGAAATATTGGGCAGATACTTTCTCAGAAACCCAATCACAGCTACCATAATTATTTTCTCATTTTTCTAAATAATTCTATTGTGGTGTAGAGACTGAAGAACATAGTTGAAACTAAAACTCATATTGTGCAATGTTGGCCCAATACAATATTCAGAAGTACAAAATATGGAAAAACGCATAATTAAGAAAAAACTATTTTCGGTTAATATTCTTTTCCAAATTCCATCATTAACTTACTTTGTATTGTCATTACATTTACATAAAGCATCTTTCTGGATGTGTTTTTCAAAGGTTTCCTTTTTTTTTCATTGAGGGTGTGCTGCTTAATGCAGTCATGCTGTAACACATTGACTCAATAAAAGTACATGTTAGAATGTCTTGGTGAGATTATAGGCAACTGAACTCTACAAGCTCCATTTTATTTTAATGCAAATTACTCTTCATTTAAAAATGTATATTTTTCACCTTATTAAGCATATGATCATTTGAAAAAACGTGTTCATACCAAGTAAGGATAGGTATGTAATGAAATGTGATTTCTACTTTCTAATAAGAACATAAATACACTTTTGCATGTACATTTCTGGATCTGGCTGAATAAACTCTACTGTGAAGCAGAGAAAGCTACTTTACGACAAGATTGTTTTTCCCTAATTCTTTGCATGGCTGGCTCTCTCTCAACCTTTAGGTCTTGGCTTGTGGCTAAACGACAATCCTATCAGATTAGGCCTCCTCATTACATTCAACTACATAATCATACTTATTTTACTGAGAGCATTTATGTAGTCTGTAATTACACCATCTTCTGCCACTAGAATGCAGGCTCTCGGGAGGTAGGAAAATTCTGAGACTATTCACAGTTAAATTCTGTGAGACCAAGACTTTGCGCGGCCCTGAGAAAACATTTGTGAATGAACACATTGTGAGATAGAAATTGCCTTTTACTATTTTCAAGAGAATACTATCAAGCACACTAAATATTACCCAAGCTTTCTGCTTACTTTTGTTTTACATAATAATTCAGGTCTCAAAAGAATGCTTTTAATAGGTTTTAGGTTCTTATTCATTAGCCATTAAACATTAATATCCAGATGCAACTATTTCCCAAATAACAAATGGAATCTATTTTTAAATTTAACACATTCATTTAATGAGATAAATTTTTAGGTTTTTAATTGTCCTATAAGAAAAACAGCTGCTTTTCTTAGAATTTTTCTTAGTTGTCTACAAGTTTTGTTTAATTGAACATTTTCCCTTATGAACGAATTCCAAATGAAGAAGAAAAGTATGTGTGTTTGTGTGTGTGTGTGTGTGTGTGTGTGTGTATTCCATTTTTAAGTAGCTACAAATGCCTTTATCAATACATTTAGTTTGCTAGAAACTAAAAAGTCTGGAGATGGCATATGATGGTTGGGTCAATACAAATAGAAACCAGAATCTGCCTTCCAGGAATAATGACATGTAGGGTACATCTTGATAAATTAAGATAAGTAAAATTTTTCATTAACATACAATAATTCTATATATTTATGGAATGCGATATGATGTTTTAATACACGTACACATTGTAGGATGATTAAATCATGCTAATTAACATATCTATCACCCCAAATACTTATTTTTCTTTTGTAGTGAGAACATTTAAAATCTGGTCTTTTAATATTTTAAAATATGCAATACATTATGATTACCTCTGTTCACCGGGCTGTGCAATAGATCTTGTAAGCTTATTTTTTTCTAATGGAAACTTGTTATACTTTCATCAACTTCTCCCCATTCCCCACCCCCACCCTCAGCCTCTGGTAACCACCATTCTACTCTCTACTCCTGTAAGTTCAACATTTTTAGAGTCATCATGAAAGAATCTCTTTATGTCATTTGGTACATACATAATCCCTGTGATATCAGTCTTTGCCATTCTATGTATTTAAGAACATAAACCCCTAGAGGCCAGGATTCATGTATTACACTCACTGCTGTACTCCTCCCCACAACACAGAAGTGGGTATTATACAAAGAGAGCATTCACTAAATGATTTCAAGTGTATGGATATAGGCTTAAGTTAAAAATATGGCCTTTCATTAAGCAATTATTTAGAACAAACGCAACAATGTATTCATAATAATAAGCAATGCCAATCTTTGGAGACAATATTGCTAGCAACGGATGTCTTGAAAATATTATTACAGTAATAAGGCACAAATTAAATTCATATATAAGCCAGTTATGCTTCAAGACTATTAGTTTGGATTGTCAAACCTGGCCAGCCATATGATCGAAGAATAGTTGGCAAGATAGAAAATATAGCTTGTTATTAATCTATCTCTTTTACTACAAAAACAAATAACTGTAACAATTTTGTGTCAGTAGATTTATCATCCTGTATGAACTGTAAAACATAAATATAATAGCAAGCTGTCACCAACTCAATTTTAAAAACATTTATCATCTTTCCATTTTGTGCAATGCAATGGACTAGATGCAAGAGATATCTAAAAGTCAATGTGATCAAATCCTTCCCTTATTAGGTCTTACAGTCTATCTGGTGTGACAGACATGTAGACTACTAACTAAGAGATGCAAGAAAGAAATAAACTAAATATAAATAAGCCATTCTGTGGAAACATGGAAAAACAAGTAACTAATTTAAAAATAGCTTGTGTGAGATAACTATACATGAGAGATCTTCTGGGATAAATTCTCAATAGAAAGAAAAGAAATTGACAAAAAAAGGCGAAGGGCATGCCTTATAGGAAATATTATGGAACAGCAATAACTATGTGTGGCTGTATCTGATAATAAAACAGAAAAAGTTGAAGGTGTTACTTGTGTTAGGATCATGGAGGGGTCTGCAGGCCATACCAGTAACCTTATGTTTAAGTTTAGAGTAACAGATGAGTGTCACTCTAAATTTATGATTACAAACCTCAATTGTAATATATCTTGTTAGTCAAATCTCTTCCATTCTTCACATCAACTATTTCCAGCCTTCTGTCAACTACACTGAAATCTACATGCAATTTAGGATTATTTGATGAACTTATTTCCCAAAAAATATAGAAATCATCAGTATTAAACTTTCTACCAAAATACCTACTCGTGTCTGCACTCAAATTTTCCTTAGTCCCATCTGTACAGTGGACAATGTAGTGGGCTGTATAGCACCCACACCAGCCCCTGCCAGGAAATCCATGTGCAACTGGAAAGTCTTGGAACCTAATAAAGTGTGACTTCTATTTTCCTGCCAAAACATAAACATGCTCCTTATTTCGAAATAGGGTTCTGCAGATAAAATTAGTTAAGGATCGGCCGGGCATGGTGGCTCATGTCTGTAATCCTAGCACTTTGGGAGGCCGAGGTGGGTGGATCACCTAAGGTCAGGGATTTGAGACCAGTGTGGCCAACATGGCAAAACCCCATCTCTACTAAAAATGCAAACATTAGCTTGGCGTGTTGGCACATGTCTGTAATCCCTGCTACTCAGGAGGCTAAGGCAGGAGAATCACTTTAACCCAGGAGGCAGAAGTTGCAGAGAGCCGAGATCATGCCACTGCACTCCAGCCTGGGCGACACAGTGAGACTCCATCTCCAAAAAAAAAAAAAAAAAAAATTAGTTAAGGATCTTGAGGTGAACTCATCCAGGATGTAGAGGAGGTCCTAAATCCAATGACTGGTGTCCTTGTAAGAAACAAAGAGGCCACAGTGACACACAGAGGGGAGACAAAGAGAAGAAGGTGATGTGAGGATGAGGCAGAGATTGAAATGTCAAGGAATACCAATGATTTTGGGCAACCACCAAAAAATATTAAAGATGCATAGGAGAATTTCTCCCTCTGGCTCTCCAAAAGAAACCAACCCTGCCAACACTTTGATTTCAGATCTCTGGCCTCCTGAACTATGAGACAGTAAGTTTCTCATGTTTTAAGCCACCCAGTTTGCAACTGGTTGTGGAAGCCCCAGGAAATGAATACAGAAGATAAGTCCTAAGAAATATCTAAGACTAAGACTTCTGTAATCTGACTACTACTCTGTATTAACCAAATTCCTGCTTCTAAAAAAAAAAAACAGAATTCAACTTCACTCCAAATAGAATTTCTTTTATTTCTTGCATCTCTTTTGGTTCTCTCTCTTGTCAAAAGCCAGGACTAACTTATGTATTGAATATATATCCTATATATATTCATATATATATAGCATAGTAAATAAGTAGTCATGCCACTCACATTAGATGGGAGGATCACACCTATAGGCAAATAAGTTGGCAAAGTCAGTGGCCAGTGTCTCACCTATCAGGTAGAATATAAAATAATCTGGTTATAGAAACTCTTTATTGGATTTTTGTTTAATTTGATATTTAATCAGTTGGGCTAAATGAGAAATGATCACCAAAGGAACTTCACTTTCCAACTAAAATATTTCCAGATATAGCATTACTGTTTAAAGAAAAATTCAATGTCATAAAATTTTATCTTTTGTTCTGTTCAAAATGCTTTTTAAAAAAAAACATTTGGTGCACTTTACATGACTTGTTTGATATTTTCCAATTCTGCCATAAATTTAACATTTATTTAATCTTGCAATTTCCCTTGACAAATTACAACCTACAGTAATATTTTCTCTTTCTCTGACTACCTGTACACCTGATGTTGGTATATGTGTAGGTGGATAAGAAATAGTGAAGTGCCCTTCAAGAATACTGAAATAAAGCCAGTAACTTTATCATGCGAAACTAAATCAAAATGTCCACAAAAACACAAAATATTTTTGCAAAATAAACCCTATGTCCCTCAGAACAAAATCACTTAACTGTAACTTGGCTGAAATTTCAGTAATAATAATAATGTTAATAATAATGATCACTAATATTTGAGTGCTTAACGTGTGGCAGGAATTATTCAAAGCTCTTTTATACATATTCTCTCATTTAATCATTACAACAATCCTGAGAGATGGACCCTATTATTATGCCTTTATAGATGTGGCAACAATAAAAAGGTTAAGCAACTTGCCCAAGAAACCTCAGCAGTAAGTTTTAGAGCCTGGGTCAGTACACAGACAGCCTGTATTCTTAACCATTAAGGAAAGTTAAAAGCAATTGCTCATTCCAGGAAACCTAGGAAAAAGAATAGCTAAATGAGAAGCACAGGCAGTTCCAGTAAATGCAGACTAACCGAAAGGCTGCAATAATACAAGAAGACCTGCTATATCCAGGAGGCAGTTTATATCACTATTATACAGAAGGATAATCAAGCTGATGGTGTGAATGATCAAACATTAACTTCCTAGAGTTATCTCATTTCCTTTCATCCCACGTTCACCAAACAACAGTCTTATCTTAATTTGGCTTCTATCGTAATGTGTATACAAGGAGAAATTTTGGCCAGAGGAATGGAATATAAATTCCATTAACAGGTTCATTTCTATTCATAAATGAATAAACTGGCATTCAGGTTTCATATATTAGTCTCACGTCAACTTCATTTGAGTGCGTAAGCTCTTTTGAGTCTGATAAACCCTGACAGAATGATAAAATCATGTTTCCTGCTATGCAGAACTGAGGCTTAGACTGGGGTGGATGTCAAAGGTAATGTTCCACCGTGAGTCCTCTCCTTTGGATAGCTGAGGAAACCTCCATTAGCAATACTCACTATCTTGATATGTGCTATGCCTGCATTTCCACAGCACCCTAGACTGTATCACACGGTCTAAATCATAGAATTAAAAGATTAAAAAGTTCAGGGTTTGAAGAGATTTTAGAGATTTCCTAGTGGCTATCTGGTACTTGAATGTCCTCTAAAATATTGCTTGCAAACAGTTGCTCTATCAATGCTTAAAAACCTCTGGAGATCTTTCACCATCTCCCAAGGATACTCTTCTCATTTTATGAAAAATGAGAGATTTGAGCCAGATCTGCTTCCTTGAAACTTGCAAACATAGTCAGGGGCTGCTTGAACAAGGTCTATTCTTCTTTCACATGACAAACCTGCAGTATCAGAAGAAAATTTTCATATCCCCATGAGTCTGCCCTTCTCAAAGCTAAGCATCTCTAACTTTTTCAATCATTCTCCAATAGCCAAAGTTTATCTTTCATTATCCAAGTCACTTTCTTTTAAATCTGTTCATTTAACCAATCACCCCTTAGAGTATACCACCTGTGAGTTTAACAAAAATAGTTCCACTATGAACTGACCAGCACAAATAATATTTTCTAGATGATTTACTTCTACTAATAGACTAAAATTGCAACAGAATTACTGAGAGCATATAATTTAAATAAATGAAAGATCTATGTCTTTTTCTCATATGCTGTTTCTAAACCCAACCTTCCTCATGTATCTTTATTTATTTTGACTTTAGTATTTAAGCAGGTGGGCCCTGACAAAAGCATGTAGATATTTCAGTTTGAAGCTGCCAATAAATAACACCCTTTTCTCCTCAAAAGTTTAGGATCAATTGAGAGAAACACATAATAAATCAAGCAATTAGAGATCAAAACGTCAGCTTCATAACTGATAAAAGCTGAAGAAGAGGATGTGGCTTATTCATGTACCAGCAATGGGTTTCAACACAGAATCCCAGGATTAGAATTCTCAACTAGAAGAACAAACTGAGGTCTCCCACTCATGGTACAGAGAAGCAATCAATTGTGTGCTCCCTACAGGCAGCTGTTACACAAAATAATGAGAGGCAGAAAAGGGTGAACCACACAAACCAAGTCTGTCTCACCAAAATTTCCAATTAGAGTGTGAGGTGAAGAAAAGCCAGGGAGTGTTAAGGAAAATACTGCCCCCAAAGAAATCAGAATGAGAGCACCATCAATATTCCCTCAAATTCTTTTCTGAACACATTAGGCTTAACTGTTATGCCTTTAGTCAAACTGGGATGGTTATGGTGAGGTTAGGGTGAAGGTGAGAAATCTTGTAGAATCATTGTCTTATTCAACAAAATACCATAGCCTGGGTGGCTTACACAACAAACATTTCCCTATTATAGTCTCAAAGGCTGAGAAGTCCAAGATTAAGGTGCCAGGAGATTTAGTATCTGGTGAAGGCCCCCCGCTCCTGGTTTTCAGAGGATCACCTTTTTTTCTGTATCCTCACATGGGGGAGAGAGTGATCATTTTCTTGTGTTTCTTCTTATAAAGGCATTATTCCCATTTACATGGATGGTGTTGTCATGACCTAATTACCTCCCAAATGCTCTGCCTCGAACTACATCAGGGACTGGGGCTTCAACATGTGAATTTAGGGGACACAAACATTCTGTCTATAGCAGTCATTAGTCTACCCTAGCTGCATGTAGATTTTCCCAGGACTGCATTCTAGACTGGGCAAAGACAGTTGGAAGGCAGGGCTCAGCTAGGTTCTTCTCCCTTTCTGTGTAGTCTCAGGGCTTCTCTGCATGGTCTCTATAGCAGGATAGTTGAACTGGTTACATAACAGCTCAGGGTCCCAAGAGGAAAGACACAGAAACTTCCAGAACTCTTAAAAGCTAGACCTGGAACTGACCTAGAATCAGTTCACCATACAGTACTGGTGACACAGTCTTAGCCCAGCCTGGATCAAATGAAGGAGAGGAGACACAAGATCCATATTTTAATGAGAGGAATACCAAAGAATGTCATCATTAATCTGCCATAGTCTACCCTCTGGACACAATCTGCATTTTCTCCACTTGCAAAACATATTCATCCCCTCCCCAAACCCCGAAAGCCTCATCCCATTGCCACACCAGGTTCAGGCTTAAAGTCCAAAGTCTTGCAACTGAAGCAGTCACTCCCTTATAGAAGTAAATAGTAGTTTTTTCTTTTACACTGCCCATGTGTTTGCTTAAATATTCAGGAAACTGGAGATAAAACTAAGGTTGTAAAACATTCCCCAGCGTACCCCTGAAAGTAAATGTTAATCTATAATCAGTTAACCTATAATCTGGCCGCAGTTTAGCTGATGCCAGTCAGACCACCAGATGGCCTATTCTTAAGATAATCATTGAGACAAGACATGCTGACCTGCACATAGTTTCCCAAGTCCCTTTTCCTTTAAAACCCCTTTGGCCAGCCTGAGGAACCTGAGATAGTCTGTGACACTAGTTTGCCATCTCCTCAGTTTGCTGGCTCCTGAATAAACCTGCTTTTCCTCTCATCACCTCTTGTCTTTCTAGTCTGGCTTTGGAGCCATGAGCGGTTGAACCTGGGTTTGGTTACAATTTCATCGTGTAATTCAGGACCAGGTATAGAATGAGCCTTCTGTATTTTCTCCTGGAGTTTATTTCCTCCCAAATCAAAGACCTGTAGGCTGGATGTGGTGGTTGCACCTGTAATCCTACCACCTTGGGAAGCCAAGGCAGATTAAAGCCAGGTGTTTGAGACCAGCCTTGGCAACATAGTGAGATCCTGTCTCTACAAAAATAAAATTATCAGGGTATGGTGGCATGCACCTATAGTCTTAGCTACTAGCTACTCAGGAGGCTGAGATGGCAGGGTCACTTGAACCTAGTTGTAAAAGGCTTCAGTGAGCTGTGATTGTGCCACTGCATTCCAGGCTGGGTGACAGAGCAAGACCTTGTCTCTACAATAAAAAACAAAAAACAAACAAACAAAAACCACGTAAACTGATATGAACTGAGTGATAAGTTATGTGCTGCCTACATACCTAGCAGACAATAATGATACAAGAACAGAATAAACAGAGGGCTGGAGCCAAGATGGCAGAATAGGAACAGCTCCGGTCTCCAGCTCCCAGCCTGAGCTACACAGAAGACGGGTGATTTCTGCATTTCTGTTTGAGGTACCAGTTTCATCTCACTAGGGAGTGCCAAACAGTGGGTGCAGGACAGTCGGTGAAGCGCACTGTGCGCTAGCCGAAGCAGGGCGAGGCATTGCCTCACTCGGGAAGCACAAGGGGTCAGGGAGTTCCCTTTCCTAGTCAAAGAAAGGGGTAAAAGACGGCACCTGGAATATCGGGTCAGTCCCACCTTAATACTGCGCTTTTCCAAAGGGCCTGGAAAACGGCACACTAGGAGATTGTGTCCCGCACCTGGCTCGGAGGGTCCTATGCCCACGGAGTCTCGCTGATTGCTAGCACAGCAGTCTGAGATCAAGCTGCAAGGCAGCTGCAAGGCGGCAGCGAGGCTGGGGGAGGGGTGCCCGCCATTGCCCAGGCTTGCTTAGGTAAACAAAGCAGCCACGAAGCTCGAACTGGGTGGAGCCCACCACAGCTCAAGGAGGCCTGCCTGCCTCTGTAGGCTCCACCTCTAGGGGCAGGGCACAGACAAACAAAAAGTCAGCAGGAACCTCCACAGACTTAAATGTCCCTGTCTGACTGACAGCTTTGAAGAGAGTAGTGGTTCTCCCAGCACACAGCTAGAGATCTGAGAACAGACAGACTGCCTCCTAAAGTGGGTCCCTCACCCCTGAGCAGCCTAACTGGGAGGCACCCCCCCAGTAGGGACAGACTGACACCTCACTCGGCCAGGTACTCCTCTGAGACAAAACTTCCAGAGGAACTATCAGACAGCTGAATTTGCGGTCTCACGAAAATCCACTGTTCTGCAGCCACCGCTGCTGACACCCAGACAAACAGGGTCTGGAGTGGACCTCTAGTAAACTCCAACAGACCTGCAGCTGATGGTCCTGTCTGGTAGAAGGAAAACTAACAAACAGAAAGGACATCCCCACACCAAAAACCCATCTGTGCATCACCAACATCAAAGACAAAAAGTAGATAAAACCACAAAGATGGGGAAAAAACAGAGCAGAAAAACTGGAAACTCTAAAAAGCAGAGCACCTCTCCTACTCCAAAGGAACGCAGTTCCTCACCAGCAACAGAACAAAGCTGGATGGAGGATGACTTTGACGAGTTGAGAGAAGAAGTCTTCAGACAATCAAACTACTCTGAGCTATGGAAAGAAATTCAAAACAATAGCAAAGAAGTTAAAAACTTTGAAAAAACATTAGAAGAATGGATAACTAGAATAACCAATGGAGAGAAGGGCTTAAAGGAGCTGATGGAGCTGAAAGCTAAGTTTCGAGAACTACGCGAAGATTGCAGAAGCCTCAGTAGCAGATGCGATTAACTGGAAGAAAGGGTATCACTCATGGAAGATGAAATGAATGAAATGAAGAGAGAAGGGAAGTTTAGAGAAAAACAACAAAAAGAAATGAACAAAGCCTCCAAGAAATGTGGGACTATGTGAAAAGACCAAACCTACGTCTGATTGGTGTACCTAAAAATGACGGGGAGAATGGAACCAAGTTGGAAAACACTCTGCAAGATATTATCCAGGAGAACTTCCCCAATCTAGCAAGGCAGGCCAACATTCAGATTCAGGAAATACCGAGAACGCCACAAAGATACTCCTCGAGAAGAGCAACACCAAGACACATAATTGTCAGATTCACCAAAGTTGAAATGAAGGAAAAAATGTAAAGGGCAGCCAGAGAGAAAGGTCAGGTTACCCACAAAGGGAAGCCCATCAGACTAACAGCTGATCTCTCCGCAGAAACTCTACAAGCCAGAAGAGAGTGGGGGCCGATATTCAACATTCTTAAAGAAAAGAATTTTCAACCCAGAATTTCATATCCAGCCAAACTAAGCTTCATAAGTGAAGGAGAAATAAAATACTTTACAGACAAGCAAACGCTGAGTGATTTTGTCACCACCAGGCCTGCCCTAAAAGAGCTCCTGAAGGAAGCACTAAACATGGAAAGGAACAACCTGTACCAGCCACAGAAAAAACATGCCAAATTGTAAAGACCATCGAGGCTAGGAAGAAACTGCATCAACTAACGAGCAAAATAACCAACTAACATCATAATGACAGGATCAGATTCACACATAACAATATTAACGTTAAATGTAAATGGGCTAAATGCTCCAATTAAAAGACACAGACTGGCAAACTGGATAAGGAGTCAGGACCCATCAGTGTGCTGTATTCAGGAAACCCATCTCACGTGCAGAGACACACATAGACTCAAAATAAAGGGATGCAGGAAGATCTATCAAGCAAATGGAAAACAAAAAGGCAGGGGTTGCAATCCTAGTCTCTGATAAAATAGACTTTAAACCAACAAAGATCAAAAGAGACAAGGCCATTACATAATGGTAAAGGGATCAATTCAACAAGAAGAGCTAACTATCCTAAATATATATGCACCCAACACAGGAGCACCCAGATTCATAAAGCAAGTCCTGAGTGACCTACAAAGGGACTTAAACTCCCACACAATAATAACGGGAGATTTTAACACCCCACTTTCAACATTAGACAGATCAACGAGACAGAAGTTAACAAGGATATCCAGGAATTGAACTCAGCTCTACACAAAGTGGACCTAATAGACATCTACAGAACTCTCCACCCCAAATCAACAGAATATACATTTTTTTCAGCACCACACCACACCTATTCCAAAATTGACCACATAGTTGGAAGTAAAGCTCTCCTCAGCAAATGTAAAAGAACAGAAATTATAACAAACTGTCTCTCAGACCACAGTACAATCAAACTAGAACTCAGGATTAAGAAACTCAATCAAAACTGTTCAACTACATGGAAACTGAACAACCTGCTCCTGAATGACTATTGGGTACATATGAAACGAAGGCAGAAATAAAGATGGTCTTTGAAACCAATGAGAACAAAGACACAACATACCAGAATCTCTGGGACACGCTCAAAGCAGTGTGTAGAGGGAAATTTATAGCACTAAATGCCCACAAGAGAAAGCAGGAAAGATCCAAAATTGACACCCTAACATCACAATTAAAAGAACTAGAAAAGCAAGAGCAAACACATTCAAAAGCTAGCAGAAGGCTAGAAATAACTAAAATCAGAGCAGAACTGAAGGAAATAGAGACACAAAAAACCCTTCAAAAAATTAATGAATCCAGGAGCTGGTTTTTTGAAAAGATCAACAAAATTGATAGACCGCTAGCAAGACTAATAAAGAAAAAAAGAGAGAAGAATCAAATAGATGCAATAAAAAATGAAAAAGGAGATATCACCACCGATCCCACAGAAATACAATCTACCATCAGAGAATACTACAAACACCTCTATGCAAATAAACTACAAAATCTAGAAGAAATGGATAAATTCCTCGACAAATACACCCTCCCAAGACTAAATCAGGAAGAAGTTGAATCTCTGAATGGACCAATAACAGCCTCTGAAATTGTGGCAATAATCAATAGCTTACCAACCAAAAAGAGTTCAGGACCTGATGGATTCACAGCCAAATTCTACCAGAGGTACAAGGAGGAACTGGTTCCATTCCTTCTGAAACTATTCCAATTGATAGAAAAAGAGAGAATCCTCCCTAACACATTTTATGAAGCCAGCATCGTCCTGATACCAAAGCCTGGCAGAGACATAACCAAAAAAGAGAATTTCAGACCAATATCCTTGATGAACATTGATGCAAAAATCCTCAATAAAATACTGGCAAACCGAATCCAGCAGCACATCAAAAAGCTTATCCACCATAATCAAGTGGGCTTCATCCCTGGGATGCAAGGCTGGTTCAACATATGCAAATCAATAAATGTAATCCAGCATATAAACAGAACCAAAGACAAAAACCACATGATTATCTCAATAGATGCAGAAAAGGCCTTTGACAAAATTCAACAACCCTTCGTGCTAAAAACTCTCAATAAATTAGGTATTGATGGGACGTATCTCAAAATAATAAGAGCTATCTATGACAAACCTACAGCCAATATCATACTGAATGGGCAAAAACTGGAAGCATTCCCTCTGAAAACTGGCACAAGACAGGGATGCCCTCTCTCACCACTCCTATTCAACATAGTGCTGGAAGTTCTGGCCAGAGCAATCAGGCAGGAGAAGGAAATAAAGGGTATTCAATTAGGAAAAGAGGAAGTCAAATTGTCCCTGTTTGCAGATGACATGATTGTATATCTAGAAAACCCCATTGTCTCAGCCCAAAATCTCCTTAAGCTGATTAGCAACTTCAGCAAAGTCTCAGGATACAAAATCAGTGTACAAAAATCACAAGCATTCTTGTACACCAATCACAGACAAACAGAGAGCCAAATCATGAGTGAACTCCCATTCACAATTGCTTCAAAGAGAATAAAATACCTAGGAATCCAACTTGCAAGGGATGTGAAGGACCTCTTCAAGGAGAAATACAAACCACTGCTCAATGAAATAAAAGAGGATACAAACAAATGGAAGAACATTCCATGCTCATGGGTTGGAAGAATCAATATCGTGAAAATGGATATACTGCCCAAGGTAATTTATAGATTCAATGCCATCCCCATCAAGCTACCAATGACTTTCTTCACATAATTGGAAAAATCTACTTTAAAGTTCATATGGAACCAAAAAAGAGCCCGCATGGCCATGTCAATCCTAAGCCAAAAGAACAAAGCTGGAGGCATCATGCTGCCTGGATTTCAAACTATACTAAAAGGCTACAGTAACCAAAACAGCATGGTACTGGTACAACAACAGAGACATAGATCAATGGAAAAGAACAGAGCCCTCAGAAATGATGCTGCATATCTACAACTATCTGATCTTTGACAAACCTGACAAAAACAAGAAATGGGGAAAGGATTCCCTATTTAATAAATGGTGCTGGGAAAACTGGCTAGCCATATGTAGAAAGCTGAAACTGGATCCCTTCCTTACACCTTATACAAAAATTAATTCAAGATGGATTAAAGACTTAAATGTTAGACCTAAAACCATTAAAATCCTACAAGAAAACCTAGGCAATACCATTCAGGACATAGGTGTGGGCAAGGACTTCATGTCTAAAACACCAAAAGCAATGGCAACAAAAGCCAAAATTGACAAATGGGATCTCATTAAACTAAAGAGCTTCTGCACAGCAAAAGAAACTACCATCAGAGTGAACAGGCAACCTACAGAATGGGAGAAAATTTTTGCAACCTACTCATCTGACAAAGGGCTAATATCCAGAATCTACAATGAACTCAAACAAATTTACAAGAAAAAAACAAACAACCCCATTAAAAAGTGGGCAAAGGACATGAACAGACACTTCTCCAAAGAAGACATTTATGCAAAAAACACATGAAGAAATGTTCATCCATCGCTGGCCATCAGAGAAATGCAAATCAAAACCACAATGAGATACCATCTCACACCAGTTAGAATGGCCGTCATTAAAAAATCAGGAAACAACAGGTGCTGGAGAGGATGTGGAGAAATAGGAACACTTTTACACTGTTGGTGGGACTGTCAACTAGTTCAACCATTGTGGAAGTCAGTGTGGCGATTCCTCAGGGATCTAGAACTAGAAATACCATTTGACCCAGCCATCCCATTACTGGGTATATACCCAAAGGACTATAAATCATGCTGCTATAAAGACACATGCACACGTATATTTATTGCGGCACTATTCACAATAGCAAAGAGTTGGAACCAACCCAAATGTCCAACAACGATAGACTGGATTAAGAAAATGTGGCACATATACACCATGGAATACTATGCAGCCATAAAAAATGATGAGTTCATGTCCTTTGTAGGGACATGGATGAAACTGGAAACCATCATTCTCAGTAAACTATCGCAAGGACAAAAAACCAAACACCACATGTTCTCACTCATAGGTGGGAATTGAACAATGAGAACTCATGGACACAGGAAGGGGAACATCGCACTCCAGGGACTGTTGTGGGGTTGGGGGAGGTAGGAGCGACATCATTAGGAGATATACCTAATGCTAAATGACGAGTTAATGGGTGCAGGAAATCAACATGGCAAACGGATACATATGTAACAAACCTGCACATTGTGCACATGTACCCTAAAAACTAAAGTATAATAATAAAAAAAAAAGAATAGAACAAAATAAAGCCTAAATAAAGCCCACAATTTCTGCTCCCAAATATTTTCTTTCTGCCCACTTTTGGTGGAGCTCTTGATACCAGGCAGAATTAATTGTTTTTGGTAGCTACATCCTGAGCTGCCTCTCACTGGAATGGGTGTAGTTCTTTAGCAACTCAGTAACTGAATTGGTTCCATGCCATGCTTACACTGTAAAGATCATAGCACTGACCCGTCATGCCAAAAGCTTAGAAAACATGCCATTTCTGGTTCTACAGCAATTAGTTCTGGAAAGCTATGTTCCCAGAATGAGTACTTATAAATGTCTCTAAAGACCATAACAGAGACTTGCTGGTACCAAACAGAAGAAAATCATTTCTAATTCTGGCCTCTCCAGCTTTCCAGTTTATGTTAATAATCCTGAATGTAAATTGAACTATCCTAGCTGACAGAAGAAATAGTATCCCCAAGCATCCATAGCTGAAGTTGTCACTGCCTCATCGTCTTCACTTCTATAAAAGAGAAACAAGTTTATTTCTTAAAACTTGCCAATATTGTGAAGCATTCAATATTTTTAGACATTCAACATTTTTTTCTCACTGCTTATCTTACAGACTAAGGGTTTTTTTTTAAAATTTTCGTCTTATATCCAGAAACAGTGTACTTCCCAGGTGTACACTTGAGAATGTGTGGTCTCTAATCAAAGATTTCACGTCCAGATGAAAGAATAAGGGAAAAAAACAGATTACTGCAGTTTAAACTTAACTAATGAAGATGCAGTATTCTGGAGAAGTAGCTAAAGTGGAAGCAGCTATAATGCATAGTTTTACCTTTTTTACCTAATTTAGAGTGCCATCACTTTACTTAGGTAATGTCGGTTTCTCACCTGTGGGCTCCACCAGTTGGTACATGTCTACAGATCTTAGCAGGATGGATAATTGCTCAATTATTTTTGTCCTGACCTTCCCTTATATGTACTTTCTTTCCTGCCTCCCTTACTAGGCAGAATTGTTGGGTGTACTTTCTTTCCTGCCTCCCTTACTAGGCAGAATTGTTAGGTTTATTCTAGGGTGTTCCTCTAGGAGAACTTTCCTTTTTACACATTATCAATTATGCATGTTTGATCTTTCCCACAGTGTGAACCTTCCTGCACTGCATATTGAAGAATTCCTCAAAGTTTCTTACATGTAGATGACACCCTACATTATGGTCTAACAGTAATATTGAGTCTACTCTTTTAATATATCCCTCTCGTCATTTTACTAAAGATTTCAAAAACAAAGAAATGTATTATTTGAACTCAGACTGCCATTTTTAAATAAGAAATCTATACTTTTTTTGAAAACTCACAAATTATCTTTAACAACTCTATATTTCACTCAGTCTTTATGGAAAGTTTACACACATACTTGAGCCAGTAAAACTGTGATCCATCTCTAATCTGGAGCTCCTTTTATTTATCACCATCCCACCAAAATAACTGATAGCAGTTCACCAATTTCATCTGCACATTCTCTGTGTGCTTGATGATAGCACCCACTCCCTTTCGAAGAAATGAGTCCTCCCACTCTTCTCAACTATTTTGGGCCTTATTTTCATCTTATCAATAATACTCCTGGCCTTAACAATTTGACAATCAGTTGCCACAATAGAACAAACTGAAGCAACCTAAGAGTTTAGTAGGTATCCTTTCTCACTATCAACTCTTCATATGCTGTTATTATTTCTAGCCACGGTCTTGTTTGTCCTTATTTTCTCTTTGGTAGTAAAAAATTTTTTAATCTATTTTATTGCTTTTAACATTTTTATAAGCTTCTTTCCACTTAAAAATTTAGCCTTTACCTTAATGATATCATTCTTAGAATATATATTAGAGCCACCCAAATGTCACCTCTTGAATATTTCATGACATCGCTATGCAAAGAATTATTTATTCTGTTAAATGAGTTTCACCAAATGTCTCCTTTCTCTCATCTAATTAATTTGTAATATATTTATTAAAATTTTAGTCTTAAGAGCTTATCTAGAGTCTTTACCAATGTTTTTCTAAAGCCATCACAATCTGCCCTCTTAAAACATACAACCACACCTCTAGCCTGTTTCTCCCTCTGGCTTTTAGAAATTTTCAGATAATATATCTCTTGTGCCTTTCTACTTACTCCATTATTGTTCATCATGCATAGGCCCAAGATGCTTTCTGAGAGATTAATATACTTGATACTCTGCCTTCCTTTCAAGAATAATGTAATTTACAGTCTAAATGGAACCTTTCAGAGCAAGGCCTACACACAGGAAACTGAGTTTATAGAAGCCAGAACTTGTGCTTTACAACTTAACAGGTCACTTCAGAGCTGTCAACTGACTGCATCTCTCCTCCTCAGCTGTAAGCTTCTTCACAGCAGAAGTCATCAGCTCTTTTATTTCACCAAGTCCATAACGAATTATCAGACCAAACATAGGCATCTAGTTCTTATAAATATGTTGACATAACATTTCCATAAAAGCAAAATCTGATTTATATTTCCATGTTATATATTACTATACATTTAACTCAAATGCTTCCTTTTGAATTCTATTATATTTTGTTAAAGAATATTAGTGCTACTCGATTTTGTAAACTTGAGCAACTTGATAAGATTGTAGCTACTTCTATAACAATATCATATGACATACTCCAGAATCTAAGTCACCTCTTCATTTTGTTTCTGTTTCTGATTCCAGAAAATAATTAGGATATGAAAATAAAGATGGGAAGGAAAGAAATCTTCATCCTATATTTGCTTTTATGATATTATTTTTTCCTATTGAAGTTCCTTCTTCTTCCCCAGTATTATTGAGGTATAATATAATTGACAAAAATTATATATATATTCAAAGTGTACAATATGATTTGATGTACATTTACGTTGGGAAATAATTACAATTATTTTCCTTCAGTTTATATTTTTAGAACAAAACCTATTCCTTACAACCTCCAGAATATGCATATCTACTCAAAACTGAGTTATAGCTATCAATTTTCTCATACACCCACAGTCTTTGCATGAGAATTACATTAACATTTGGAAAACTGGTGACACCACTCAATTCCTTATCTACCTATATGTTTGGGCTGCTAATCTGTCTTCTGTTGTATAACTGTCTCTTACATCCTAAAATGACTTCTAGAATTCATTTTACATGAGTTTTCTCACTTTGTCATGCCTGTCTAAATTTTGACTTGTTTTCCATGGTGTCTTACGAAGATAATTATTCAGTTTTCTTATCCTGGCACCCACTAGACAATACCTCTCCTCTTGCCAAATACATATTTCCTTGGCTCTGGTAATAATTTAAGGCTCTGGTACACAATGCTGAAGGGTCAATCACCTAACTTCAGGTAAATATAATGGCAACATCGTTATTTTTTTCCAAACCCAGCAGAAAGAGTTCTTGCTAGAAATTTTTTAGAAAGCATTTCTTCCTCTATACCAACCTTCACTAAGCCACCTCCTTCTCATTTCTACTCTTGTCAACACCCAAGAACATAAAACCAAATTAAAAGAAAAAATCTGCATTTAAAAATCACAAAAAATAAAGCCACATTTTTTACTGATACATATTATACATATTATGGGGTACATGTGATCATTTGATACATGTATACAATGTGTAGTGATCAAATCAGGGCAATTAAGCTATTCATCACCTCAAGCATTTATCATTTCTTTGTGTTGGGAGCATTTCAAATCATTTTTTTCTAGCTATTTTGAAATATATGATAAATTATTAACTATAGCCACAATCCTGTGCTATCAAGCACTAGAAGTTATTTCTTCTATCTAATTGTGTTTTTGTGCCCATTAACCAACCTCCCTTCATCCCCTGCCCTCTACCCTCCCCAGCCTCTGGTAACCAGCATTCCACTCTCTGTCTCTATGAGATCAGCTTTCATAGCTCCTACATGTGAGTAAAAATATAGGATATTTGTCTATGTCTAGCTCATTTCACTTAACATAATGACTTCCAGTTCCACCCATGTTGCCGCAAATGACAGATTTTATTTTCTTTCTATGGCTGGATAGTATTGCCTTGTGTATATAGACATTTTCTTTATTCACGTTATCTATTGACAAACAATTAGGTTGATTTCATATTTTCACTGTTATGAATAGTGCTGCAATAAACATGAGTATGCAAATATCTCTTAGGTATATTACCTTTTTTAAGATATATACCAAGCTGTGAAATTACTAAGATTACGTGGTAGTTACACTTTTAGTTTTTGTGAGGAAACACCACACTGTTTTCCATAGTAGCTGTACTAATTTACAGTCTCACTACCAGTGTACTGGCATTCCCCATTCTCTGGATCCCCTCCAGCATCTGTAGTTTTTTTTTTTTTTTTTTACCTTTTTGATAATGAACATTTTAACTTGGGTGAGAAGATATCTTCACGTAGTTTTGATTTGCACTTCCTGATGATTAGTAATGTTGAACACTTTTTCCTGTCTGTTGGCCCTTTGTATGTCTTCTTTCGATAAATGTCTATTCAGATCATTGGCTCATTTTTCAATTGAATTATTTGTTTTTTGCTATTGAGTCCCTTATATATTCTGGTTATTAATCCTTTATCAAATGGAGAGTTTGAAAATATGTTTTCTTATTTTGTAGGTTGTCTCTTCACTCTGTTGGTTCTTTCCCTTTCTGTACAGAAGCTTTTTAGCTTGATATAATCTTATTTGTCTATTTTTGCTTTTGTTGCCTGTACTTTTTGAGGTCTTACCCAAAAAAAAAAATTTGCCCAGACCAATGTCCTGAGACATTTCCCCAATGTTTGCTTCTAGTAGTTTCATAATTTCAGATATTACATTTTAAGTGCTAAATGTGTATTTTTTAAGAAAAACTTTTTATTTAAGATTGTAAAGATCTTTTCTTTATAATCCTAATGTTGGTCTCAATTATTAACCTATTTTATATCATTAGATCATAAGCATGAAATGTCAGATAAATAAAATTGTGTAATTCAGTTTGATTCATTAGCATGATACAAGTTCAGCTCATAACAATGTTCTCACACTTTCACTTCATTCAAAATTAAACCAACACAAACACAGAAATTCAAGAACTAAAGAAATATCTACTAATACTTAGAATGAGACTTTTCCATCATAGTCTCATTTTTCTAAAGTCTGCAAGCACAAAGGCAAGAGTTAAACCTCACTGTTGGGATGAATGACAGGCGGTCTAATGGAACCTAAAAAACTGAGGTGGTGGGCTTCTCAAAGGTCAGAAAGCAAAACATGGTCCCCAAATCTATTCCGCAGGGAAAGAAAATCTGCTGGAAAACATTTGGGAAATATTTTGCTTTCTGATTAAAACAGAAACATTTAGAGAACTCTTTAGCCATTCTAACCCCATTGCTTACATAAGCCTTGGACTTGGTAAAGGGAAGACGTGATATTTAGCTCTGTAGCAGTCACCTTGTAACCATGAAGCAACAAACCTGAGAGCAAAGCCCAATGCTTTGATGATGGCAGTGCAGAAGGATGTCACGGAGCTACTGAACCAACACTGATACTGTTTCTGTTATGTAGAATAATAAATGTTTTTTTAAAAAAAATTTAACACACTGTTTTGATATTACTATTATATGCAGCCCAATTTTCCTAACTCATGAGAAATAGGGAATATTACCTAGCTATTAGTCAAAACCATAAATTGTTACTCTGTCATGAAAATGATGTTAAAACAGAATTTTAAAAATAAAACCTTCAAAAGTAAATATTTAATAAGAAATAAGCACACTTGAGCTCCTTCATGACATTACATGTAAAGGGTTTAAACTTTAAAACTGCACTACACATATACTTTGCTTACATGTATCTGTGTGTGCATGTAAGGAAGATAACTACTTTTAGAATATGTCAAAACATAAAAGGCTAAAAAAATAAGAAATGGTCTTAGTCATTTATTGAGGGAATCAGTTGTTTTATTCATCATTATCAACAATATACTTTCAGAATGCCTTCTATAACTAAAGTTCTAAAAACATAAACAAAGACGTATAAGCCATGATTCTTGTAACCTAGAGGTTCCTAAACCAATTCACTCTACAGGAAGAAACCAGAGAAATAATAAAACTTACAATGAGTGCATATTTCCAAGTTCTATTAGAAAATCCTGTTTATACTCTAGTTGCAGGAAAATACAGTCCAACCAGTTTCAGCTTTCAGAGGTAAATGATAAAAATGATGAGAGTAGGTACTTATATTTGTAAAAAGAGAGCTGAATAAATGCCTGAATAAAGGAATGGCAGCTGTGTCTATAAATCCCCTTTGTCAGCTTGAGTAGGATAATATAAGATATGATTCATGTTATTTTGATATTACTATTTGTATTCAGTGAACTTAGTTTGATTCCATAAAAATTGCAATAGGATGTCAATTTACGTTGTCCTCAAAAGTGTAGATCTTATCATTTTTTAATGGTACGGGCCTCAACGTATTACTACATTTTATATCATAGAGAAAAGATATAATAAAATGTAAATGTATTTTTTGTTGACAAAATTCAAACTTAAAGTTACAGCTTCAATCCATTAACCAGTTTTAATTAAGAATGTTTAGAAGAAACAAACCAGACATTAAATGTAGCCAAATATACAAGGGGCAAGGTGGTGGTGAGAAATTTGATACTATTTGGTTTGCCAAATTAAACACAGGAGGCAATATTTGGGATATATTTATTCTAAAAAAAATTTGAAGTTTATCTAAAATTCCAATTTTCCTATGTATCCTGTTATTTTTGTTTTATAAATATGACAACTCTAAATAGCAATACATTTGAGTAAAATGTTTATTCCTCCTCCATTTCTTTGGTACCACTAAGTTACCAGTTTATTAAAGTAGATGTGTTCTAATAGTCAAATAATCAAACATGTACTTTCACCCTTTACTTAGGAACCAGGAATGGAATTACATAGATGCATAAGACACGGCTCCTAATCTTAAAGTGTTCCCTCCCTATAATGGTGTAGGAATCATTGGACTGTTTGCTTTCCTGCTGTATGCCTCACTAAGAACAAACTTGTGAGAGTAATCTCACTACCTGGAGGACCTATAATATTCTTTATTATAAATCACTGTGTACTCTCATTTTCAGTTACCCTCTATTCCCATTACTCTGCAGTTGTTACTCCTCCCCACCAACCTGGTCCCTGAAAACCTGAGAGCCCTGTGTGGACACATGTCTTGCCATGAATTTATTTATAGACCAAAGATGTTTTTTTTTCCTGTCCTTGAGATTGCTCAAACTTTAACTTTACCTTTAGTTAATAAAGAGGTTCCATTTATAGAAATTTAATTTGTTACACTATGTTTTCTCCCTATTTCCCTTTTAAAATCTGCCAAACAACCACTTAGACTACTTCTCTCACCAGACATTCACAACTGCCAACTAACTTTCTCTCTTTTTCACACTTTCACAGGTGGAAAACGTCAATAGATTTCTCAAAGAAGTGTGAATCCAGAAAAATCAAGATCCCAGGAAAAAAAAGACTCAAAAAAGGAATTGATAAAATTAAACATTCATGCTCCTCGGACTTCATATCAGATGCTCATTTAAAAGTAAACTCTTGGAAGCAACATTGGGAGAAGAGTGATACAGAGTAAAAAATTATTTTAAAAACACAACTCCTTATTTTAATGGTTTTGTACTTTATTACCTGTGTAATCACACACACACACACACACACACACATTTTAAAACCCCATCTGCCTAGGTTTATCAATTATAAATACCAACTATTTTATTACACACATGACAGGATATTTTGTGGCCCTTTCCCCGTGATGGCAAGATCCACTGAATGGTAATGCTAGAGTGATTAATGTATCCACATAGTAGCATGTAATTTTTATAGAGAATAATACTTTATATGGTATTCATTTAAATGACACAATTTGTCTCTCTAAACAAAACATGTAAATGTCTATCCTCAGTTTCCTCATTTATTAAAATAACTAATAAAATACCACATGTTGGTTGACTAAGTAAAATAATATATCAATGGTATTTTGTAAATTAAAATCTCTATATAAGTCTCAAGCAGAAAACAAAGATATTTTTATACATTACTTAGTAGAATTTTATATGATTGTAGGAATTACAGTGAAACATTTTTACTTATCAATCAAGACACTCACATCACAAGAGTGGTTATTTTATCACATTTATTTTAAGTTCCCAATAGAATTTTTAAAGTTGTAAATTGAGCTTTATAAAAAAGTTTGACTACCATTATTATATTTTATATAGTCATGTGTCAATTAACAATGGAGATACATTCTGAGAAATGTGTTATTTGAAAATTTCATTGTGCAAGCATCATAGAATATACTTACACAAACCAAGATAGTATATTCTACTACACACACCTAGGATATATAGAATAGCCTATTGCTTCCAGGCTACACACCGGTACAGCATATTACTACGCAGAATACTGAAGGCAATTGTAACACAATAGTATTTGTGTAGCTAACATATTTAAACATAGAAAAGTTACAGTAAACATATAGTATTAAAGGTAAAAAAAAAAAAAAAAAAAAAAAAAAAAAAGTCCACCTGTATAGGACATTTACCACAAACAGAGCTTCCAGGACTAGAAGTTGCTCAGGGTGAGTCAGTGAGTGAATGTTGAGTGAATGTGAGGGCCTAGGACATTATTGTGCACCACTGTAGACTTTATAAACACTTTAGAGTTAGGATACACCAAATTTATAAAAAATATTTTTTCTTCAATAATAAATTAGCCTTAGGCTACTATAATGTTTTTACTTCATAAAGTTTAAAATTTTTAAGAAGTTTTTCAACTATTTTGCAATAACACTAGCTTAAAATTCAAACACATTATACAGTTGTACAAAAATGTTTTCTATCCTTATCCTATACGCTTTTTAATATATTTTTCTTTACTTCTTAACTCGCATCACAGGTTTGTTTACACCAGTAACACCATAAAAAATGAATTATATGTTGCACTACAACATTACAATGGTTACAATGTCATTACATAAGAATTTTTCAGCTCCCCATTATACTCTCATGGGAACACCACCATATATGTTGTCCATCATAGACTGAAATATCATTATGTAGTACATGACTGTATGTCATATTCCATATACCTGATTGATATGGTTTGGCTGTGTCCCCTCCCAAATCTTATCTTGAATTGTAACTCCCACAATTCCCATGTGTCATGGGAGGAACCCAGTGGGAGGTGATTGAATTACGTGGGTGGGTCTTTCCCGTGCTGTTCTTGTGATAGGAATGAGACTCACGAGATCTGATGGTTTTAAAAAATGGGAGTTTTCCTGCACAAGCACTCTCTTTGCACCGCCATTCACATAAGATGTGACTTGCTCCTCCTTGCCTTCTGCCATGACTGTGAGGCCTCCCCAGCCATGTGGAACTGTAAGTCCATTAAACCTATTTTTCTTTCCGGTCTTGGGTATGTCTTTATCAGCACTGTGAAAGTGGACTAATACAGTAAATTGGTACCAGGAGAGTGGGGCATTGCTGTAAAGATACCTGAAAATGTGGAAGCGACTTTGGAACTGGGTAACATGCAAAGGTTGGAACAGTTTGGAGGGCTCAGAAGAAGACAGGAAAATTTGGAACTCCCTAGAGACTTGTAGAATGGCTTTGACCAAAATCCTGATAACGTTATGGACAATGAAATCCAGGCTGAGGTGGTCTCAGATGAAGATGAGGAACTTGTTGGGAACTGGATCAAAGGTGACTCTTGTTATGTTTTAACAAAGAGATCACAGTATTTTGCCCTTGCTCTAGAGATTTATGGAACTTTGAACGTGGGAAAGATGATTTAGGGTATCTGTCAGGAGAAATTTCTAAGCAGCAAAGCAATCAAAAGGTAACTTGGGTGCTGTTAAAGGCATTCAGTTTTAAAAGGGAAACAAGAGCATAAAAGTTTGGAAAATTTGCAGCTTGACAATGTGATAGAAAATAAAATCTCATTTTCTGAGGAGAAATTCAAACTGGCTGCATAGATTTCCATAAGTAATGAGGAGCCAAATGTTAATCCCAAAGACAAGGGGGAAAATGTCTCCAGGGCATGTCAGAGGTCTTCATGGCAGTCCCTTCCAGAGGCTCAGAGGCCTAAGTGGAAAAAATTGTTTCATGGGCCAGGCCTAGGGCCCGTCTGCTGTGTGCAATCTGCAGACTTGGTGCCCTGTGTCCCAGCCGCTCCAGCCATGACTAAAAAGGGCCAAGTTACGGCTTGGGCCGTGGCTTCAGAGGGTGCAAGCCCCAAGCCTTGGAAACTTCCACATGGTATTGAGCCTGCAGGTGCACAGAAGTCAAGAATTGAGGTTTGGGAACCTCCACTTACATTTCAAGGGATGTATGGAAATGCCTGGACGTCCAGGCAGAAGTTTGCTGCAGGGGTGGGGCTCTCATAAAGCACCTCTGCTAGGACGGTGCAGAAGGGAAACAAGGAGTCACTGGGAGCCACCTAGTGGAGCTGTGAGAAGAGGGCCACTGTCCTCCAAACCCCAGAATGGTAGATCCACCAGCAGCTTGCACTGTGCACCTGGAAAAGCTGCAAACACTCAATGCCAGCCCATGAAGCAGCCAGGAGAGAGGCTGTACCCTGAAAAGCGACAGGGGTGGAGCTACCCAAGACCATGAGAACCCACCTCTTGCATCAGCGTCACCTAAATGTGAGACATAGAGTCAAAGGAGATCATTTTGAAGCTTTAAGATTTGACTGCCCTGCTGGGTTTCAGACTTGCATGGGGCCTGTAATCCCTTTGTTTTGGCCAATTTCTCCCATTTGGAAAGACCGTATTTACCCAGTGCCTGTACCCCTATTGTATCTAGGAAGTAACTAACTTGCTTTTGATTTTACAGGCTTATAGGCAGAAGAAACTTGCCTTGTCTCAGATGACACACTGGACTGTGGACTTTTGAGTTAATGCTAAAATGAGTTAAGACTTTGAGGAACTGTTGGAAATTCATGATTGGTTTTACAATGTAAGGACATGAGATTTGGGAGGGGCCAAGAGTGGAATGACATAGTTTGGCTGTGTCCCCACCCAAATCTCATCTTGAATTTTAACTCCCACAATTCCCACGTGTCATGGGAGGAACCTAGTGGGAGGTGATTGAATTATCTGGGGTGGGGCTTTCCTGCACTGTTCTTGTGATAGGAATGAGTCTCATGAGATCTGATGGTTTTAAAATATGAAAGTTTCCCTGCACAAGCTCTCTCTTTGCCTGCTGCCATCCACATAAGATGTGACTTGCTCCTCCTTGCCTTCCACCATGACTGTGAGGCCTCCCCAGCCATGTGGAACTGTAAGTCCGTTAAACCTATTTTTCTTCCCAATCTTGGGTATGTCTTTATCAGCAATGTGAAAACAGACTAATACACTGATATTCTATATACCTCAATTTATAAACTTTAGAATAAAAAAAACTTAACTCAGAAATATGTCTATTATTGTTTTAATTCCTTGAATATTTTTATTAGTCAAATATATCTATAGTTAACATTAGTATCCAAGACCATATGAATCATATATACTCATTCTCTGATGTAATGTATTCTCCAACACAGGTTTATTATTAGTATCGGAATTCAAATAAACCAAAAAACCATGGAAGTCATGACATCATTGATCCACTGATGAGTCATGATTATCTGGATTATAGTGACCTGATATACAACACCTCACCTTACATGTGTAGTACAGGATGAAATGGGGTGGGGTACTAACTTAATGCCCAGACTAACGGAAGCTCTCTCCTGGTTCCAGGCTTGCCAAGGGAGAGAAAGGGAACACTGAAATTTGCACAGGCAGTTAAATGTAGAACTGACTGAAGTCATTCCTACTTATTATTCAATGTCCATAGAAACTCATATGGCTCCATCTATCTCAAAGATAGCAGAGAAGTGACATTCTATCTAGTGACCAGAAAGAGAAAAAAAAAAAAAAGCATTTGGGAACAGCTCTAATGAACATCTCATCTACAATAATAAAAGTATTTTTTTTTTAAGAGTCACTGTTTTCTGTTTGTTTACATTACCTTTTTTTCATCATTGGAAAAAAAAAAGATTGAGCACTTCCCAAGGCAAAGACCATAGTATTAAATGCAAACTTTGACAAGGCTTTTCAGCTGCAACTTACTTGTTTTCCTCCAATATTTCATACTGTTAATCACTTCCTTCTTGCAGCACTTTCTTTCATTCATTTCCATAAAAAATTTCTGCTGGTTACCTCTGCTTACTTCCTGTTCGTTCCCAGTTTCCTTTATGGTTTCTTCTTTCCTCATCAACTCACAATATTGGTGTTTCTCCAGCTCTTCAGATACCTGATATCCAAAGACTTAGCTTATACTCTGTTTCTACTGACAGTGTAGTGTAATGGTCAAGGGAGCAGAGCCTACATCTAGACAGGCTGGGTTTGAATGCCAGCTCCTCCACATCTAAATACAATTTGAGCAAGTTAACTAACATCTCTGTGTCTAAGTTTCCCCACCTATAAAATCGAGATGTTAAAACAGACCCTGCCTCACTGAATTGTGATAATTTCATTAGTTAACATGTGTAAAATAGAACAGTGCCTGGCATACAGTAATTGTTATATGTTAGTTATTAACTCTATCAGTATTGTTTATGACAACATCTTCACCACCACCTCCTCACTGATCATACCCAAATCCATATTTTAAGTCTGATTTCATGAGTTCCAGAGCCATATATTCAATTCCATTCTAGATATCCCCAGCAATTCAAATTCAAATTACTGACAAAAGGAAGGCACCACCTTTCTTCTGAAATCTGCTTTTTTTCTATTTATGTTTTCTAGCTTAGGTAATCATATCAATATCCACTCAGACTCCCAAGCTAGAAAATTATACAAACTAAATTTGTGAGAAATCTTATTAGTGCCACTATTAAATCCATCCTCTCTTTACTTTCCTCACTCTTACCATGATTATTTCTTCACTTAATTTCTGCTTTGGCTTCTTCATTGCTCTGCTTGCCTCCATTCCAGCTCCACCATTCCTGACTGTGCCAGGTAGTATTACCAAGGTAATCATAATAAAATTAGAATCTCATATCATGGTCTTGAGTAAATTAAGCATGGTTCACCAGCCTCTCAGACTCCCCTCTGTTTTCTAGCCTCATTTTACCACAAGCATCCAGGCTGGGTTCTCAGACCTGGGAGAACAGAGAAGTGGGCAGTGCCAGTATTGCACACTGGAGAGTGAGACAAATCAGAAGTCACAACTGAAAACTCAAGCAAAGAAAAAAAATAGTTTCAAGAGCTGTACCAAGAGAGAATCCACAAAGCAGGAAATGAATATGGACTAAATTGTCTTCCAAAACAAAATAATAGGGTAGGAAATAGCAAGTAAAATTGGAAGATTATCAAGAAATTTAGAGTTAATAAATAATATATAATGAAAAATTTTGTGTGTGTGTTAGAAGGGAACAAAAGGAACATCTAACAGTCCTGAGAACACTAAATTTCTGTCTGTCACTTTGTTTTCACCTCTTGCCATTGTTATATCACCTATAGCAATAGCAATGTCAAGTACTTTCTAAAATGCAGCATGATTTTTCTCACCTTGCATATTCTGTTCCTTACGTGTAAATGGACCCTTCTCTGTCTGCTTCCTTCACTTGACTTTCTCATTATTCACCCACCTCTCTGCCGAGGCACAACTTTGTTCAAGAGGGTTTTTCAAGTGCACATGGCTGATCAGATTTTAACATTCTTCTCTAGGCTTCTACCTCCCCATACTTTTGTCATAATGTATTGACTTAACTCTGCAACCCTCATTCAGTTGTGGAACAGTTGAGGGAAGGAAGTACAGCTTTTTTTGTCTGTGCCTGGCATAAATATTCTCAAACATAAATGCTCAAAGAAGTTTAGAAATGGGAACACCAAATAAACAAATAATTAATGAGTTAATTAATAGTGGGATGGAGCTGAATCAATCTGTCCATTGTTCCTTTCTCCTAATTCCCTTTGTGAGATGGAATATGCAGGTACCACATCAGATTTAAATTGTGGTCAGGTAGTAGAAAAGTACAGGGATATCAAAATGCTATTTGGAAAAGTGAACTTTACTTCATTAGCATTATGTTTTATGAGAAATTGAGCTAAAACGCTTTGCAAATGCTCTGACTGTAATTCTAGTTTTCCTGGAGTTTGTTTCTTTCATTTAAAGAAAAGATTAATCTTATTAATCCCTATCAATTTAAATTGTAATTTCTCAGACAATATGAGCCATTAATGATTAGTTAATTCAATTCAGACTACCAGAGTAACAGGTACACTCCACAGAATGCAATGGAATACCAGCATTCTAACCTGAGCAGACAACAAGCTAAAATATACCAAGTTCAAACAGATGAAAGCTATGAAGATAACATATTTTATAGCCTCTTGTTTGGATTAACAGAAAGTTTGATTCTTAAACCTCTGAGGAAATCTGAAAAACCAACAAACCAATTAATCTTGGATTTGGCTAATAATGACAAAGAGTATTGTGAAGAATATAACATTTTAAATATTGCATAATGGAGTAAAGTCATGAATTTGAACAATGATAGCATTGTAGAATAGGCTCAATGCTGTACTGTACACATTGCAGGCATACAGGCTAAACGGTTAGCAGGCACTATCTCCTATTCTCTCTGTCTCTCTATATTTATGGACAAATATAACCTTCCTAGAACTTACGCTTTTCAGTCTAATAAACATAGATAAAACTCTACACTATATTTCATGGCAAAGATTTAGATTATTGTTTTCTCCCTGTAACTGGCATCATCCATTACTTAGGATGATTTCTTAATATTTTATCCATGTGTATGTGTCTGAAACATCTTTCCTCAACAACAGATACTGTATGTAATGTTTCTAAATGATTTAGGCTGTCATTTGTAGTTAGAGATTATCTTCTCTTTGGAACTTTATTCCATTCATGAACTTTATTTAAAAATTAACAGACTTTCAAAAGTGACAAACCAATGAAATAATTTTATAAATATCCCTTAAATCAATACTTGTATTTTTTCATCTGAAACTGAAAGATTAAACACTTACAGTTGCATTAGTTTGGGTCTGCTGAGAAGTAGATGTCAAAATAGAATTAGTGTGGATTTATGTCACTTTTTTATTGCTGCTGGAAGAGATTACCACAAATTTAGTGGCTTAAAACAACACAAACTTCGCATTTTACAGTTCCAGAGGTCAGAAATCTGAAGCAGATCTTACTCCCTCAAATTAAAAAGGCTGTCTTCCTTTTGGAGGTTCTATGGAAGAATCCATTCCTTGCCTTTTCCAGTTTCTAGAGGCTGCCCGAATTCCTTGTTCCCTGGCTGCATCACTCCAACTTCTTCTTCCATTGTCACATCTCCTTCTCTTCCTCTGCTTGTCCATATGCCATTTCTCTCTCTCTGACCCTTCTGCCTCCCTAAGGACCCATTTGAATACACTGAGTCTTCCCAGATAATCTACAATGATCTCTTTCTCCCCATATGCAACCACATCTGCAAAGCCCCTTTTGTCATGTAAGATAACTTACTCACAAGTTTTGCGAATGAGGACATAGACATCTTTGGAGAGCTACTATTCAGCCTATCACAATCTACATAGGCTTTACTGGAGGAAATGCCTGTGGCAGGAAAAGGCAAGAGAACACAGCCACAGCAAAACAGTGGGGACGGCCATCAGACTGTCACATAAGACACAGGTCTGACCCCTGTGAAGAAAAAAGGGAGGGAAGAATAATTGAATAGAAAAAAAATCACGGAGTGTAATGCTGTGCTAAGAAAATTTTGGCCAGGTCTACAGGGAGTGCTCAAACCAAAGTTGCCTATTAAGTGGGTGAATGAATAAATATGAACAGTGTTCATGCTACAACAGGCCTGCGTGAGCTCCCTGCTGTGCTGTCGCTGGCCAGGAGCAACGTGAGAAGCAAGGTTCAGAGGTCAGGGTGGATCCAGAAGGGCAGTAGCTGGGAAGCTCAGGAAATTTTGCTCCCTGCATTGTAGTGGCTATCATGCATTTTCATAGCCACTGCAAGATTTGTTTCTTTATTATTTAAACGAACTTTAAATTTTTTCTCTTCCAGCCCCTTTTTCTTATATTCACTTATTAACTAATTTCATTTACTCCTGTGTCATTTCAACAATCACTTATGAAAGACCAAACATTGGGGCCCAGAATTAAAACACATGATTACTATCCATAGGAAGCTAGCAGTACAGAGAAAAACATAAAAATAATTATAATCCTACCCCAGAATAAATACACTGTAGGGTGATCACCCCTCCCAGTTTACCTAAGGAAATCTGTTTATGCCTGTTTCCCAGTGCCCCATCTGGTCTGTACCCACTTTGACTCTCAAAAGTGTCCCAGATGGTATGACAATTTATATGATTGCTATAATCATGGGAGAACACACACTTAATCCAGACCAGGGGGAAGGAGTAATTATAATTTTCTAGATGAAGTGTTGACTCAGATAAAATGATTGCAAAAGCTAGCCAGAAAAATTATTGTGGGAATATGGAGCAAGTGATGAGGGCAGCTGATGCAAGTTTCAGAAAAAAACAGTAATATTCTTAAAAGCCAGTGGCCTGCAAATATAGACAAGTATTTCAGAATAACTAGACATCAATTACCTATGGGGGAGAGATAAGAAATGAAGTAGAGCAAGTGAACTAGGATCAGAACATGAGAATCCTAACACATCTTGTTATGAAGGGAACTTATTTACTTGCTTCTTGGTAGCCATTTAAATTCAAGGATAGGAATACTGTTGCTAGTGAGAATCAAGAGAACTAAAAAGTACTTGAAGTTAGAATATTATAACTTCAAAGTTAAACTGAAGAAATACCTGCAAAGAATAAGAAACTTCCTAGGAAAAAAAAGAAAAAAAAAGCATCATTTGCACAAATTTAAAATAATATAGAGGTCACTATTTAGAGATTAATTTTAGCTTAACAAAGTTTGAAAGGGGCAAAAAAATGACTAACTCACCCATAAGAATAATTTTCCTAAAACATTGATAGAATGCCTAGATTTATACAGTACCACTTCCTACTAAATTCTCCAAGAAAGCCTTCATTTGGGAAAAAAATATCTTAGTAAGGTGACCTTATTATAATGGTCATTATTTGCCACAAATTAGGCTGAGATGTAATAATGTTCCCCAAGAAGACACTGAGCCATGTTTTCTTGTAGTTATTTTTAACCCTCATAGGAAGTAATAATTAGATATTATGTCCAGCTACATGTTAAAGAAACTCCTAGATTGTGATACTACAGCCAGATTTTATCATGAAATAGAAAATAACCTAACCACACATCAGGAATTGTTTTATAAGCAAAAGCTTTGCAGCTGTAGTTCTACAGGAGACTTTGCTACATTATTAAAATAGAATATGGTCAATATTTTATATTCAATACAAGTCAATTCATGTCTTTCTTTAGAATCATATAGAATATACATATTACACATTTATAGAAACAGTACACATATGACTATTTTATACTATAGTCTCTGGCAAAAAAAAAAAAAAAAAAGTAATGTTATATTAGTGACTAAATTTTACCAGTAGCTTTTTTTGTGAGCAAGAAGATAAAATATAGACAGCAGTAAGCTGAATTTTTAGGAATACCATCTTTGTTAGAAATGAACAAGAAAAATTTTTCAGGAAAGCAGTCTACACATTATTCCCTGGAGGAGGGTCATTACAGAATCAAATATTGTCCTCAACAAATTCACTCTTATATTCTTAAAATATATCTACTTTATTGTGACTAATTTAAATTCCCCTTGAATATACTTGGCTTAGTTAACTTTCATTGGTTTGCATGCAATATCTCAAAAAGTTTCAGAAAATTTTTCAGCAGTCATGGAGCAGGAAGCTATGACTGACAGCATTTGTGAGCCTTTGTCTAGAATTAGGCCTGTAAGTAATATGGTCTTTTTATGTTTACTATTGCATCAAAAGAGTTCCTAGGTAAGTAAGAACAAGGCAAGAAACATACAAATGATATTCGAATGTTACAATTGAAATATAAATATGCACATAGACAAACACATACACATATAAATACATTTGACCTGGCCAGGTGCGGTGTCTCATGCCTGTAATTCCAGCACTTTGGTAGGCCGAGGTGGGCGGATCACTTGAGGTCAGGAGTTTAAAACCAGCCTGGCCAACATGCTGAAACGCTGTCTCTATTAAAACTACAAAAATTTGTTGGGCATGGTGGTGCATGCCAGTAATCCTAGCTACTCTGCTGGCTGAGGCACGAGAATCACTTGACCTGGGAGGCAGAGTTCGCAGTAAGCCAAGATCCTGCCACTGCACTCCAGCCTGGGTGACAGAGTGAGACTATGTCTCAAAAAAAAAAAAAAAAATATATATATATATATATATATATATATATATATATATATTTGACCTGGTCAGACTCACCTAACTAGAAGTGATAATAAGAGAGGTAGTTATATTAGTTTCCTAGGGCTGTGGTAACAAAGTACCACAAACTGGGTAGCGTAAACAACAAACATTTACTCTCTCACATTTTGGAGGCAAGAAGTCTGAAATTATTGTGTCAGCAGGGTTGGTTCCTTCTGCTCCTTCTGAGGACTGTGAGGGAGAATCTCCATGCCCCTCTTCTAGCTTCTGGTAACCTCAGGAATTCCTTGGCTTATAAATTACATGGCATTTTCCCTGTGTCTTGTCATCTTTTTCTCTATATTTGTCTGTCTCTGCACACAAATTTCTCCTGTCTATAAGGACACTAGTCATATTGGATTAGGCCTCACCTACATAACCTCATCTAAACCCAACCATCTGCAACGACTATTTCTAAATAAGGTTACAGTCACAGGTGACCTCTAACACCTTTTGGGAGGGCACAATCCAACCCATAATGGATGGAATGTCTTTTTATGGAAATATACAGGAAGACTGAAAGAGCCCATCAACAGGAAAAGGTGGTTAAGTAAGTTCTCTAATAATCTGCTAACCTTTAGGACAAAAACCAGCCCTAAACAATCTGATCTAGATCAGACTGGCAGTAACTATTCTCAAAAATTATTCTGTTGGAACTGATGTTCTAGAGCAAATTGGAAATGTTGGCTATTTACCCTCAGAGTAGTATCATTTTTCTGAAGACATCCTTGAAAAAAATTATTGTACTGGTTAAAAAAAAAAAGCCAACAAGCTTTTAACTGTAATTATAAACATAATAATCCCTTGAGCCCAAATGTTTTGTATTTAAAGCTTGAGTCTCATTAAAAATGATAATTTGGCTTTTATTATCATTTCTTCCAGATTGAGCCACCTGTGTCTAGGAATGGATACCAACAAAAACACTACTGATAATATGACTGCAAATTATCTATGAAATGATGTTTAGATTTTTAATTTATTAGGTAATTAACCAAAATGTTCAAGTCCATCTCATAACAAGAAGTTACTTTGATTTGCAGCTCCATTGAATTATTTGACATATTTTTTGTCTATCCTCTCTGTAGTGAGTTGAATTGTATGTCCCCAAAATTATGTACAAGCCCTTACCCCCATCCCTGTGAACGTAACTTTATTTGAAAACATGGTCTTTGCAGATGTAATCAAGTTAAATTAAGGTCACACTGGGTTAAGGTGAGTCTCAAAGCCAATGCCTAGTATCTTTATAAGAGAAAAGAGTTGGAGATTTGGACACAGAGACACAAAGGACACTCAGGGAAGCAGGCCCTGTGACAACAGAGGCAGAGTTTACAGTCCTGCAGCTACAAGCCAAGGAATGTCACAGACTGCCAGGAATAGCCAGAAGCTAGGAGAAAGGTACGAGGCAGTTTCTCCCTCGCAGCCTCCAGAAGGCACCAATCCTGCCAATACCTTGATTTCAGACTTCTAGCTCCCTAAACTGAGAGAGAATAAATTTCTGTTGTTTTAAGCCAACAAGATAATAATTAAGCCAACAAAGTAATAAGCTAGCAAGGTAATAATTTTTAAGGCAGCTGTAGGAAACTAATACACTCTCATTTTTACACATAGTCTCAGTCATCGGGGACACATTTATTCTATACACTAGTGTATAACCATTTACAAGTGGCTCATATTCATGAAAAAACTTCAGTCTCTGCTTTTCTAAAAAGAAAAGGGGTTTCCACGCATACAGTGCAGGTCTTGGGTAGTCTTGGCTTATGGTGAGTGATTTTGGATAGAGGTGCTAAGTAAACTCTCATTAGTTGGCAGCATTAGTGTTATTATTATAATATTATAAGACAGGAGCACTTATTGAGAATGTTTATAGTGATTAAAATAAAATTTGCCTGTTCTGAATGAAGGACTTTCATGTCTCTAGAAAGTCTGTACTTTTTTTTTTTTTTTAAGGAAAGATGGGGTTTCACCGTGTTGGCCAGGATGGTCTCGATCTCTTGATCTTGTGATCCACCCGCCTCGGCCTCCCAAAGTGCTGGGATTACAGGCGTGAGCCACTATGCCTGGTGTAAGTCTGTATTTGTATTCTAAATGAAATCTTAGGACACTGAATTAAATTTAGTAAAAGGCTTTGAGGAGGGTACCAGTGGGGATCCAGAACTCACTAATGCTCTTTACAAAGCTGACATCAGGAAAGTAGGCATACACACTAGGTGTTAACTATGTAATAATGTAAAATTATTTGAAATGGATTAATGACACTAAATTTGAAGTAAACCAATATAGTTTAATGGGGTTTTTTATATTTTCATAAACATTTTAAAGGTATTGTTGATCATGTTTCATGTTGCTTCCTTGACTTGAATAGTATGGAGAGTAAAGTTTGTGGAGTAATCAAGTGGCTATGACCAAAAGGCCACAAACAATTGAGTGTGTTGTGAACCTGGGTACACTCTTTGTTCTGCTTTAATTTCCAAGGACCTAACCCAGTTAGAAGGTTCCTTCTCTAAGGAGTAGCCTTAAAGAAGACACAGGAGCCTCAGAACAGCCCAGAAACAGAGAAATTAGTCAAGAGAGAGAAAAATGCCACAGACTCAGCTGTGGGAATAGTTTAAAAAAAAAAAAAAGTTGTAGGGGATTTATATAGGAAAATAGGTAGAAAAGAGAAGTATTAATAATGTTGCAATATGAGAGCAGTTTTAGAAGGATTTAGTTGTAAGTTTGCAATCTAAGAAGGTTTAGTATATATTAGTTGTTGGACCTGGGTAATTAAACTTCACAAGATTAACAATTACATGCCAAGACAGTCAGGGAGAGCAAGAATGCTCAATTATTCCAATGGTAGAAAGTGGAGAATTCTTATTTAACTTTTTTTTACTAACTTACGTTTCTGATAGCCCTTCCCCCCGCCCCCCCCAAGTTGGAGTCTCACTCTGTCGCCAGGTTGGAGTGCAGTGGCTCAATCTCGGCTCACTGCAACCTCCGCCTCCTGGGTTCAAGCGGTTCTCCTGCCTCAGCCTCCTGAGTAGCTGGGACTACAGGCGCATGCCACCACACCCAGCTAATTTTTGTATTTTTAGTAGAGACGGGGTTTCACCATGTTGGCCAGGATGGTCTCGATCTCTAGACCTCATGATCCACCCACCTTGGCCTCCCAAAGTGCTGGGGTTACAGGCGTAAGCCACCACGCCTGGCCCTGATAGCCGTATTTTAAGGGCTGTAAATGAGCTTCCTGACATTGTCTATTTTTCTTAATGTAAGTCTATTCTGACTTCAATAGGATTAAGAGAAGTCTGACTTCTCACCACTAATTAAGTTATTCCAAATCAGTTGTGAGGGCTTTCCTGGGTTCAAGTTGCCTGACTCTATTCCAACAAGACAGACAAACAAAATCTGATCACCCAAGTTACACCTTGGAGTGGGTCATGTGCTGGTCCACAAATGAAGGGCAACCTATCACTCAGGTCTGAAACACAGAATTTTTGAGAAAGGCTTTCTATTCCTCTTAGGAGACAGAGGAAGTTGGATCTGGTATTCACCAAAATTCCCATACAGTTGATGGTTTTAAAAGAAGAAATGACCAGTTCATGCTGAGAATTAGGGGGTAAAGAAAGGCTTTATTTCTATATCACTGAAAAGAACTGTGTCCTCTTTTAATGACAGAGCAAACTCTGAACTGAGCCAACAGGACAAAATTTTTATAAAGGTAATTATAGGTTTCATTATATGTCACTGTAATCTTAAAGAAAGTCTGGATGCCTGTAATGATATGAACATATCTCTATCTCATATTATAGCCTTTGACTATAAAAAGAAATCAAATCTTGTCAGAGTCATCAGATGTTTTGGAGATGAACTTTCACAAGAACTTTGTTCATTAACGAGTGCTTAAATTGTCTTTTAGGGAAGTCCTCTGAGCTAGGAATGAGGAATTCTTTTCCCCTAGTCTGCAGGAAGACACCTAGCATAGTTTATAAAGGTTAATGTTTTCCCTGATTTTTGTCTTTCTTATTTCAAGTCTCAGTTATAATTCTAAGTTTCTTCCTCAATGTTGTCAGAAATAAGAGGATCTGTCTCTTTTTATTCATTATGAATGTTTAATTCATTTATAAAATAGTATTGACTTACTAAGGGAAATATTTTAAGGGAAAATGTCCCCCTTTTATGTCACTGAAAATCACTAACTGATGAAAACATCACAGGCACAGCCAGTGCGACTCTCAGGTAGCTGTTACAATTCAGGCTCCATATGAACATCGATTGTCAAAAGTTTATGTTGAGCCAATTAAACTTAGCCCATAACACTTTCTCTCCCTAGAATCGAAGACTGAGCAAAAGTTAATAAAAGTTAAAATCTATTTTTCCTGGCAGTTTGCCCCTATGAGTCATATAGAAAATATCATTGTTTTCTAGGGCCCAACCTTACCCCAAACTTGCCAACTTTTAATATAAAATAGACTATAAAACATTTACATTTCATCAGGTTTGAAATTGCTATTTTTGTGAATATGGAATACCCAATAAATCAGTCAGTTGCTAATTTAGAATACACCACAAAATGGCCTTTGACAGGGTATAATCTGACTCCAAGTTCATCGAGCTAGAACCTCATTAACAGAGTCCTAAAGATAAACAAATTTGCAATGAGCCAGGCCATTCTTTACTGATTCCCTGGCCAGTTGGCTAGAATGACCCCAGGCCACTGTGCAAAGTGGTGAACTGTGCAAAGAGGCAGGCTTGAGAAGAGTGGTGCTGATTTGAAATGTATATGTGCAGGAATGTGAGAAAAGAAATAATAACAGATAACTGGTGGCTAGTAGACACTGTTCTAAATTCTTCACAAGTGTTAATTCAATCCTCATAACACGGCTATGATGTAGGGACCATTTGTCTATTTTAGGCATCAGAAAGAGAGGTTGATTAATGTAAATAAGTAAGTGATAATAAGTAAATAAGTAGTAGAAATGGAATGGAACTCAGGGGGTCTGACTTGGGGGTCTATGCTTTTGACCACTGTGCTTTACCACCATTTAACAACTAATAGGTCAATGATTCTTGGTCTGTGGAAGAACAGACTAGAACTTGACACACTTTTCTGTTCTAAATACTACAAATTTCCTTACATCAAGTATTCATCTATCTTAAATCGACTGTATTTTTCTTGCTCTGGATCTGACATTATGCCAAAAAACAAATTTATAGTTTTTATAAAACAAATGTTCCTTAAAATCATACACATGTAATTATAAATATTCTGTCCATCAATTGCTGAATGCATTAAACAGTGGTATATTCATACAATAGAACACTACTAGCCTAATAGCATTACTGTATATATGAGTACATGACTTCCTTTAGAGAGTGCAATCTATTTATACGATTTTCGTCATGATTTCTATTCTTAGATGTGTCTGTTGGCTTATTTCTGTTCCCTGACTATTCCCCATAATTCTTAGATTCATTATAGTGGACAAGGAGATGTAATGAGAGAGAGCCGCCAAGTCAACCAAATGCATCTTTATAGTCACATCCTGATGGTCAGCATATGTAAAATCTTATTTGTATAAGCTAATTAAATTTTTAGTGTTAAATGTATGTGAGTTTTCACAATAAAAAACTTTCATAACATTACAAATGGATATGTTTAAACAATATTTTGGCTACTTAGAAACACTTCTGGGTTGTAATTGTTTTTGAAAAGTTTCTTGAAATATAATTTATATACAGTACAATCCACTAATAGTTCTGATAAAAGAAACAGTTCCATAGCCACCACCACAATCAAGATATAGATTAATTTTCACCTCCATAATTTCCTGGTATCCCTTTAAACCTTTCCTTAATGGGTTTAAAATCTTCCAATCAGAAGTAATACCATGATCTATGCTCACATTTCCTTAGCCAACAATAATCTTGGCCAACTCTAAATTCAAATAAGTGAAAAAGTGCAATCTTATCTACAAAAACTTTGAACAGATCGAGACAAGGCAATTGTTGTCTTAACCCCAAGTATCTTAAATCTTTTTTGTTTTAAATCAACTTTATTAAGATGTAATTTATATACAACTAGAGTGTACTGATTTTGTATACAATTTAATGTTTTTAAAACTATATCTATATTTTTACAATGCAATGGCAATAAGAACATTTCAGTCACCCCAGAAAGTCACTTATGGCCCTTTTGCTATTAATCCCATATCCCATCTCCAGCTCCAAGGAAACACTGATCTGCATTCTGATACCATAGTTTTACTGTTTTAGAATTTTATATAAATAAAATCATACAGAATTTAGTCTTTTGTGTCTAGCTTCCTTTACTGAGCATAATGGTTTCAAGACTCATCCATGTTATTACATGTATCAGCGGTCCTTTTGTTTTTTAGTATCCCATCATATGAATATATCAAAATGTGTTAAGCCATTCACTTGTTGGTAGATACTTGGGCTGTGTCCAGGTTTTGAAATTAAGAAAAAAATTGCTATGAACTTTTATGTACATGTATTTGTATAGACATTTCTCAATTCCTTTTGAGAATGAGAAATTGCTGAGTCTTACAATGTGTGTTTAGATAACCTTATAAAACACTGCCATAATGTATTTCAAAGTGATTGTACCATCATACATTCCCACCTGCAATGGATGAGAGTTGCAGTTGCTTCCCATTCTTACAATGTTCTTGTAACTATGTAGCAGCATTGCATTGTAATTTTAATTTGCATCTTCCTGAAAATTGTGATGTCTGGCAGCTTTGCATATACAGCTTTGCCATTTGTATGTTGTCTTTGGGAAACTGTTTAAATATTTTGCTTACTTTGTTTTTAAGTTGTTTGTCTTATTAATGAGTTTCAGAAGCACTTAACATATTTTAGATAAAAATCCTAATTCATACATAAATCATTTACAATTATCTTCTCCCAGCCTGTGGCTCACCTTTTCACTTTCTTAAAGATGCTTTTCAAAGAGCAGAGTTTGTTTACTTTCATAAAGTTCAATTTGTCCATTATTTCCTCTTTGGTTTTGATTTTACTGTCTTGCCTAAAAAATGTTGGCCTGTCCCAAGGTTGTGGAAAATGCCTGTGTTTTCAAGAATTATATATTTAGTTTTTATGCTAAGGCCTATGGTTCAATCTTGTGTATTATGTGTGGTATTTGAGGTTTAAGATTTCCAGATGTTCATGCACCATTTGCAGTTAAGACAATCCTATCTTTATTTTATATACATATATAATTTTTTTTTTGAGATGGAGTCTCATGTTATCAGCCAGGCTGGAGTTCAGTGGTGCAATGTCAGCTCACTCAAGCCTTGACCTCCTGGATTCAAGCGATCCTTCTGCCTCAGCCCTCGAAGTAGCTGGGACCACAGGTACAGCCACCTGTACTAATTTTTTGATATTTTTTGTAGAGACAGGGTTTCACCATGTTGCCCAAGCTGGTCTTGAACTCCTCAGCTCAAGCAATTCACCTGCCTTGGTTTCCCAAAGTGCTAGGATTAAAGGCCTGAGCTACCACGCCCAGCCTAATCCCATCTTTATTAAATTACCTTAAGAAATTTGTAATATCTCAATTGACCATATATATATATATATATATATACACACATCCATATACATATCTAAGTTCTATTGAGATAGATTATATCTTATATATGTGTGTGTGTGTGTATGTTATATGTATCTCTCTCTTTGTGGCAAAAGTCTTTATTACTGTAGCTTTATAGTAAGTCTTAAAACTATGTAGTGCAAATCTAATGTTTTTCTAAATTACTTTAGCAACTACTTAAGGTCCTTTTAATTTCCACATAAACTTTAGAATTCACTTGTACATGCCAACAAAATTAAAGCCTATAGAGACTGCATTGATTCAATAAGTCAATTTTGGTAACATTTATATTTCAATAATATCGAGTCTTAAGATCCACAAGTACTGTGTTTCTCCAGTTATTTAGATATTTAATTTCTTCCAGCAACGTTACAGTTTTCAGTGTAAATGTCATGCATATATTTTGTTAAAATGTAGTATTCTTTCATGTGTTTTTATTCTCTCAGAAATGGTATTTTAAATTTCAGTTTTGGGTTACTTGTTGCTAGTACATAGAAATACAATTGCTGGCCGGGCACGGTGGCTCACGCTTGTAATCCCAGCACTTTGGGAGGCCAAGGCAGGCGGATCACGAGGTCAGGAGATCGAGACCACGGTGAAACCCTGTCTCTACTAAAAATACAAAAAAATTAGCCGGGCGTGGTGGCGGTCGCCTGTAGTCCCAGCTACTCGGAGAGGCTGAGGCAGGAGAATGGCGTGAACCCGGGAGGCGGAGATTGCAGTGAGCCGAGATCGCGCCACTGCACTCCAGCCTGGGCGACAGAGCAAGATTCCATCTCAAAAAAAAGAAAAAAAAGAAAAAAAAAAAAAGAAATACAATTGCTTTTTTATATTAGTCTTATATTTTGCAACTTTGCTAAATTCATCTATTTGTTATAATAGCTATTTTATGGATCCTTTGGTTGTTTTCTATGTACATGATCATGTCTTCAAGTAAAACATTTATCTTTTCATTTAAAATCTGTGTGCCTTAATATCTATTCATTGCCTTATAATTGGCCAGGACACCTTATGTAATATAGGATACAGGTAGTGACTGTTCACCTACTTGCTTTGTTTCTAATCTTGAAAAAGGGTTCAAATTTTCACCATGAATTATGCTGTTAGTTTAGGATTCTTGTAGATTACCAGTATAAAGAAGATTACTTGTATTCTGAATTTGTGGAGACTTTTTACAATCTGGAAATGGCTCCTAATTTTTCGTTTTTTTCTGAAAAGATTGAGATGATTATGTGGGTTTTCTCTTTATTCTCTTAATAAGATAAATTATATTGATTTTTCAAATATACAACCAACCTTGCATTACTAGGATAAACCCCATTTGGTCATAATGTATTACCTTCTTTACATATTGCTGAGTTCAATTTATCTATTGCTAAAAGGTTATTATATCTATTTTTTCTGTAATGTTTTTGTCTGAGTTTTGCACCAGGGTTATAGTGGCCTCATGAAACAAGATAGGATGTAGCTCTCTCCTTCTATTTTTTTTCAAATGTTTGTATAGGGTGGTTATTATTGATTTAATTCTTAATAGAATTTATGAATGAAGTCATCTGGACTGGACTTTTTTGTGGGAAAGTTTTTGTTCACAAACCTGATTTATTTAAAAGATATAGAGTGTTATGGGCTGAAATGTATTCCTCAAAATTCATACATTGAAGCACCAACCCCTAGTACTTCAGAATGTGAAGTACTTGGAAACAGGGCCTTTAAGGACGCAATTAATGTAAATGAGCTCATATGTGTAGACCTTAATTCAATATGACTGGTGTCCTTACAAAAAGAGGAGTTTAGGATACAGATGTCCACAGAGGAAAGACCATGTGAACATAGAGGGAAAAGATCACCATCTATAAGCCAAAAAGAAAGGCCTTAGAAGAAACCAATTCTATTGACATCTTCATCTCGTACTTCTAGCCTACAGATTTGTGAAATAAATTTCTGTTTAAGCCACCCAATCTGTGGTACTTTGTTATGGCACCCCTGGTAAACTAATAATAGGCTTTTTCCAATATCCTATTTCTTCCTGCATCAGGTCAATTATGTGTCCCTTTGCAGAGTTTGTCCATTGAGTCTGAATTATGTAGTCTATTGGCATACAGTTAATTGCTCATGCTAGTCTCATTTTCCATTTAATGTTTCTATGATCTGTGGTTAAGTATTCCTTTATTCCTGATATGAATAATTTGTGTCATCTGTTTTCCTTACCAGTTTAGCTCTTATCTATTTTAAATTTCTTTCCAATAACCAGATTTTAGTTTTGTTGCTTTTTCTCCTTTATTTTCTATTTCATTAATTTCTTTTGTTTTTCTACATATTTTGGGTTTAATTTGTCCTTTTTTCAACTTTTTAAGCTAGATGGTTAAGTCAACAATTTTAGACCTTACTCATCTTTTAACGTAAGTATTTAGAACTATAAATTTGTGCTCAAGAATGACTTTAACTTTTTCTTGGCCTTCTATATGTTGTATTTTCATTAGCATTAAATTCTATTATCTAATATACCTTTTGGTTCCTTATCTGAGCTTTAGGTTGCTTGAAATTGTATTCCATAATTTTCAAGTATTTGGTGATTTTCCAGATATCTTTCAGTTATTTATTTCTGATAAATTCCATTTGGGCAGACACCATTCAGTGTCTGATCTCAGTAATTCTAAATAAATTGATACATGTCTTATAGCCCAATATGTCATCAGTTGTCATATTTAATGTGCATTTGAAAATAATTATTTCTCTATTATTGGTTTTACTGCGCTCTCTTCATATATATATAATATATATATTTTATCTTTATATTGATATATGACTTTAATCACGGTGGTGGATAGTGTTATTCAAATCTTCCGTATTCTTACTTTACAATACTAGCTCTATCAATAACAGAAAAAGATGAGTGTTGAAATTTTCAATTATCATTGTAAATTTGTCTTGTTTCTTCTTTCAGTTCTATTGGGTTTTATTTAAAATTACTACTGTTTCTATATAGTTTTGTAGCTCTGTTATCAGGTAAATACACACTTAAGACTTTATGTCTTCTTGATAAAGTGACCCTTTCATCCTTATGAAACCTCTTTTTACTCCTGGTGAGATCACTGTCATATCAACATGATACATATTTTTCCATCTTTTAAAATTTCCACTTATATGGTTTTATATTTAAATTGCATATTTTTCAGTAGTAAGTAGTTAGATCTTGTCTTTATTCTGACAGTCTCTGACTTTGAACTGAAATATCTAGGGCAGTTTTTCACAAGATGGTGCCAAAGGTGAAGAAGGAAGTTCCTACCCCTCCCAAAGCTCAGGCCGAAGCAAAGCCTTTGAAAGCCAAAAAGGCAGTACTCAAAAAATATTCACAGCCACACAAAAAAAGATTTGCACATCACCTACCTTCCAGTGGCCCAAGACACTATGGCTTGGGAGGAACCATAAATATCCTTGGAGAAGTGCCCCCAGGAAAAACAAGCTTGACCACTATGCCATTACCAAGTCCCCCTGATCATTGAATTAGCCATGAAGAAGAAAGACAACACACTTGTGTTCATTATGAATGATAAAGCCAACAAGCACCAGATCAAACAAGCTGTGAAGAAGTTCCATGACATTAATGTAGCCAAGGTCAACACGCTAATCAGCCTGAGGGAGAGAAGGCTTCTGTTCAACTGGTTCCTTACAATGCTTTGAATGTTGCAAACAAAATTGGGATCTTGAATTTTTATATAATATATATATATTATATAAATATATAAATTTTAATATATATAAGTATATACTATATAAACATATAGTATATATTTATATATACCATATATAAGTATATACTATATAAACATATAGTATATATTTATATATACCATATATAAGTATATACTATATAAACATATAGTATATATTTATATATACCATATATAAGTATATACTATATAAACATATAGTATATATTTATATATACCATATATAAGTATATACTATATAAACATGTAGTATATATTTATATATACCATATATAAGTATATACTATATAAACATGTAGTATATATTTATATATACTATATATAAGTATATACTATATAAACATATAGTATATATTTATATATACTATATATAAATATATACTAAATATATAGTATTTAATATATATAGTATATATAAAATATATATTAAATATATAGTATATATTTAATATATAGTATATATAAAATATATTATATAAATATATGGTATATATTTAATATATACTATATAAATATATGGTATATATTTAATATATATAGTATTATATAAATATATATGGTATATATTTAATATATATAGTATTATATAAATATATGGTATATATTTAATATATATAGTATTATATAAATATATATGGTATATATTTAATATATATAGTATTATATAAATATATATGGTATATATTTAATATATATAGTATTATATAAATATATATGGTATATATTTAATATATATAGTATTATATAAATATATATGGTATATATTTAATATATATAGTATATATTTTATATATATAGTATATATAAAATATATACTATATTTATATAGTATATAAATACATATATAAAATATATACTATATAGAGTATACATAAAATATATACTCTATATATAGAGTATACATAAAATATATACTATATAAATATATAGAGTATATATAAAATATATACTATATAAATATATAGTATATTATATAGAGTATATATAAAATATATACTATATAAATATATAGTATATATTTAATATATAGTATTATATAAATATATAGTATATATTTAATATATAGTATATATAAAAATATACTATATAAATATAGTATATATTTAATATATAGTATATATACTATATAAATATATATAGTATATATACTATATAGTACAGACCATGGGAAAATAAATAATTTATATATATGTTATATATAGGCCATTTATTTCATGTAATTAATAAATAGTTGAAATCTACCATCTTCTGTTTCTCTCTGTCATATGTGGTTTTTCCTTCCCCTCTTCCATTTTCCTGCCACCTTCTGAATTAATTGTCCTTTAGCATTCAATTTTACCTCAGCCAAAAGCTTATTCACCTTTTAATTATTTTCAGTTGTTCTAAGAGTCACCATATGTAACTGATCACATTCTACCTTGAAAGAATATACTATTTCTCATATACTGTAAGACAGAATACTTAAATTTTGCTTCTTTTCTCCTTTGTGATACTGTTACCACAATCTTTACTTTTATAAATGTTACACTGTTGTTTTTACTTTAACTATTCAATTATCTTTTAAAGGATTTTAATTAACCATTTCCAGTGCTTTTTATTATTTTGCGTAAATCTAAGTGTCCAACTGGTATTTGTCTTCAACCTGAGGTCCTTTTAATGTTGTTTCAAGTATACTTCTGCTAAAAATGAATTTTCTCAGATTTTGTGTACAAAAGCTTTTGACTTCTTATTCGAATACTATTTCCATGAGATATAGAATTCTAGAATAGTATTTTTTTCTTTCTATAAAGATATGATTACATTGTTTTTTAACTTGCAGTTTTTCTGAAGTGCAGTCTGCATTTTTTTTTAAATCTTGGTTCCATAATGGTTTTTTTACTTCTAACTACTTTAAAAAATTTTCCTTCTGCTTACTGATTTCTAGCACTTTGAGTAGGATGAACCTTAGTATAATTTTCTTAGTGTTTGTGCTGCTTGAGATTCTTTGGGAAGCGCAGATTTAGGGGTTTAAAATTCTCACAAATTTAAGAAAATGTTGGCCACTGTTTCTTTAAATATGTTTTTCTGTCTCTTCTCTCTCCTCTCTCAGGCGATCTAATTACATGCATGTAAGACTAGTTGATATTGTAACACAGACTACTTGGCCTCTGTTTATTTTTTCAATTATTCCCCCTCTGTGCTTGAGTTTAGGTAGTTCCTATTGCTGTGTTTTCAAGTTCATTAATCCTTTCTTCTGCAGTTTCTAATCAGCTGTTATTTTCAAACACTGACTTTTTAAAAATTTTTAACTATTGCATTTTAAGTTTGTTTTAAAGTTACAGATTGATAATTCCATCAACTCTGTTATTACTAGATCTGTTTACTGTAATAGATTTTTTCTTAATTATGAATCACATTTTATAACAATTACTCATATCTGTAAATTTTTATTGGAAGCTGTACATTATGAATAGTCAGACAGGATATTTTTGTCTCTTTTGAAGGTGTTAAAGTTCATTTTTTCAGGCAGTTAAATGTTGACAGAAAAAAAAATTCTGCATGGAAAATGTTCTGGTACAGTATTCCCAAATGGTTGCAAACATATTAAATTTAAGTTGGTTCTGCTATCCCCCACCAGATGGCTCTACCAAATTTAATGCTATTCCCTCTAACCTTACCAAGAATTTTATAGGAAACAGCAAGGGATGGCCAAACATCCTGCAATCTCCTACACAAAATACCTGCTAACACCTCCAGATGTTTTCCCTATCTTCATTTCTATGGCCTTAGATCAGCCTTCATACATTTTTTGTCATATTCTGGCTAATAATCAGAGTGAAATATAAAATCGACCCAATTCAAAAATCATAACGCATCTTTGTTTCTTCTAACAGCTACCCCAGTTGACCTCATTGGAATATCCTCCTAGTGGCAGCCCAGCCAAAAGGGAGCTTATAAGATTTAAACTTAACTCTAGTTCAGCTACCCGGATTTTCTTATTGGATAGTAATAGAACCTAAGGATAATGTCCACTTGACTGAGTACAATATGCTACAAATTCTTCCTCTACAGTGACCCACTGTATGAGAGACATATGAATCCCAGTTTAAAAAAAAAAAAAAAAAAAAACACAAACCCTTTTTCCCTCTGATCCTCTGACACCATGATAGCCAGTCCTACACAGTTAAATCCTTCCATGGTCTCGATGTAAGTGATCAATAACACCACCTTGGTCTTAGGGAGGCATTCATGTTAGCCTTGATTTACTAACAACTTACACAAGTTAGTTGTGGATAGAATTGCCCTAGACTTCCTCCTTGCAGGCCAACCAGTAGATGTGCAATTATTAATAAATCTATGTGGATTAATTTCTCAGGTAAAGAGGAAAGATTGACACAGATCCTCAAAAGAAAGTCATCTTGCTCTCTAATGTAGACTCTAATGGTTTATGGTGATTTATTGAGCTGTTTAGGGGCAATATTGAGGTCAAAATTGCAGGTTAGCATCATCCTGCTGTGGAAAGTACCATTTATTGCTTTAATTAAATTTAATTAATTTAATTAAATGCTCCATGAGATAGACTGTATTTGGTCCTAGACTGCATCAGCTACATTAATCAGAGTGGCCAACAGTGTTTTACTCATAGGAAAATTTACCAGAAGACAAAATGGTAGATAATGCTCGAAGACTATTCTCCCTGAGTCTCTCACGTTCCTACATATATTGTGAGCAAGTCACTGATTTCCTCTGTTTGTGTACTATAAGGATATTTTAATAGTAACCTACCTTGGAAAACTAGAAGTACTGCCTCCCTCTGGAGTAAAGGTAAGGTATTTTCATTGTCCAGTATAATAAAGGTAATAATCAAAATATTTCTCATTATAAAAGATTTAAATTCCTTTAGGTCTGGGTTTCTTTCCTGGAAAGAAACTACTATGTGGGGAGGTATCATCCAGTCTTCTCTGCATTGCCTGTGGGAATTGGGACTCGGGGAAGGAACACAAAAAAATAACGATACCCTGGGTACTACTTATTGCTGCAAGTGAAAAACTATCCTTTATCTCCAAAAGTCTTGTGTCTCCTGCCAGCTTCCGTGAAGCTAACTTGTTAACATCCAAGCAGGGTAAAACTTTACTCAGACCCTTCAGAGCTCCTGACACTACGTTACAGTTACATGCAAATCAGCTTAATCTTTTTAAGGCTTGTCATTTAAGTTTTCTCAGTGGGGTCTACAGTAACCTTTACTTCATAGCAAATTTAGCCCTGCTACTACTATGTGAGACCTTTACAGGTTTTTCACCAAATGCCTGGGATATTCAGAAATGTCTCTTGACTCCTGCTGATAGGAATGCAGATGTCTCCCACTCATGTGTAAGCTGTGACTTTCTAGCAATTATTATTTGCTTGTCTTTAATTTCCCTCTACACAAAGATTTGACAGTCCAACTTGCTAACTTTTGGAGCTCTTTCTCTATGTAGATCTGAATTCTTTAACACTCCACCCTACAAATACCATGTGCCATGGCCTCCCTGAGCTCCTCAATTCAGCAAGACCGCCTGATCTGTTTGGCCACTTCTCCCTGCACTGAAGCCTAGATGTTTCATCTTGTCAGAAAGCCAGGGCATTAGTAGAGTCCACCATGTTTGCTTCCTTTTAGGGTCACAATCCTGTGCTGACTGTTGTTTCTACACTTCAAACAGATGTTTCATAAGTTTTCTCCAGTTTTATAGATGTTTACACCAGGATGGCCTGACTTACACAGTTAAAAACCTCCAGTGGAAGCAGCCTTAGTATTTGAAGGTTTTCTAAGGGGCACAGCACATTTCTCCTTAAATCCTTTCCACATTCATTGATCTATGTTTTCCATGGAGAATCTATATTATAATTACTTTTTTGTGTAGATTTTCTCCATCCAAATAGAGAGTAAATACAAAACACAATTTTCAATCTTTTGGCCTTAATATATTTTTGCTCTTGCTATATGCTTAAGCTAAAAACTTCTGGCTTACATAATATCCAAGCATTCTTTTAAATATGAATAAGCCTGCCATCGAAAACTAATAATTTGCTCCAGTTCTATGAATAATCCATATTCTATGCTCCACCAATAATTTCCTTATTTTCTTAAGCCAAAATGAAGTACAAATTTAATTTAATGCTCTGTTCAGTCTAGACACACTCTATTGAATTCCACATTTAATTTTTTACAGAAGTAGAGCTAAAGCTTACACTTTCATTAATTTACCAAACACTGCCTCAGAATCCACGACATCGTACAGTCTATACATTATTAAAGAGATAGTAGAATGCCTGATTTCATCTGCAATGAGCAAATAGAATAAGATATACATTCTTTCTTCTTTTTTAACTGAGTAGAAAAGAATTACCTCATCTGTCTACAGATATGTAACTTTTTACTCTATCAAAAGGAAGCACTCACTAGAAGCTTAAATTCTGCTTAGTGAGAGAATAACAGGTCCCTATACGATGTTAGCGAGACTCTATGTTACTTCACAAAGAGTATATTTAAATAGAAATACTTTGTCAGACTTTATCATTATCAAAAATCACTGAAGATTATCCTGTTGAAATATCATTTTTCATAACTGTATGTTTTAAAATCTAAGTTCAAAATATATCTATTTGAACCTGAGTAGTGACAAAGGACTATCACCAATGTCAGTTGACAACTCTGATTTTTTTTCCACACATCAAATGACACTCCTGAGGAAAAAAAAAATCATCTGTGCTTCTATTTTAACCATATAAGCATTTTTACTTGTAACTGTATTTTTATAGAAGGATATAAATGCTACCTGAGATTATTTTAAGCAACTCTATGTGACTACCTATTCAACCTAGTTCCTAAAAGACAACTGCTACATAAATAGAAATAATGAAACAATATATCCAACACCTCTTTTTATTGGACTATCTTATTGAAGATGAAAGGGCACCAGTCCTTTTGCTGTGTTACCTGGAAAATCTATACCTAATGATAGTAAGGTATTCCAGATAGCTGCTCCAGTCTTCTCTCTTGGCCCTTCTTATACTCATAACTAATCCACTACTCTTCTGCAGCTGAATTTAATCCATTTTGCTACAAAGGTGAACAAATTATGTTCCCTTCTTTCCAATGCACATCCAGAAAAGCTCCATATTGAACATCAGAAGATTGTGTAAGTGAATTATAACACAGATAAGAATAATTTAAATCTGGATTCCAAATATTACAGCTCTCAATGTCCCTTCACAGATGGAATCCTTCTTGGCTGACTACACAACATACGACATGATGTCATAATTTATCCTTCACAAAGTAGAGTTTCTTTTTACCCTATCCCTATTTCTCCCTTGTAGACTAACAGATATTCATCTCCCTAGCTGCTGTTGGATTCACGGATGCAAACTCGATCTAAATAAATTTGAGTTTAAGTTATAAAATTAAAGTGACATTTTACTTAATTACTTTTAGAATGTTAATGACTAATAGAACCAGAAACTAATATCCTGTGGTCAGTATACTGTCAACCTAAGTGTGCTTCTAAAAAACCAAAGTATCAATTTAAGATTACTTGATGAGCACAGAATCAGAGCAAGAAAAGCGGACCATAAAAAGCATATGTTTAATGGCATCAGACAACCTAAAGTATCCTTCCCTACACAGGGTTATACCAGACACCCAAATAAGATACATCACTCCTGCAGATGACAACATTCTCTTTTTAGGCACCTCTGGGATGAGCTCTGCATGTGTCTACATCCCTAACTTTCTTTGCCTATTCTTCCACTGCTAGCCAATGCTTCTCCTGAATGACAAACACATTCACTCTTTAAATAGATTATTGCCTTCAAATTACTTTAGTCTCAAGTCTAGCTTTGGCCTTAAAGCCATTATGTTTTCTAAAGCTGATTTTTAATATCTCTGTTCTGATTCATTATGCATTGATTATGTAATTTAGTTTGCAAAAAGCAGCCTTAACTCCACATCCACAGGAGGAATTTGTCAGTAAAGATAATTTATATTCAGTCAAAAGATAGAAGGAAACAACCAACTTAACAGTTTATATTCGGTTAAAAGTTAGAAAGAAACAACAAACTATTTACAACTTCTTACTTTCCTATCACTACAACAAGTAGGTGATTTCTACAGGAACAGCCCTGTTAAAAGATAGGGAAGATGTCTAATTTCTTGGGATTGTGTCTGTATCTCTCTTGCTTGATGTGGGAACTAGGCAATTAGGCATTATACCCAGAAATACTACCACAAGATTGCTAAGCATTATATAAACCCAAACTGATAGAAGAAAGAGGTAGACTTAACAACCAGTAAAGCATTAATTCCCCTTGACATTCTTTTTTTTTTTAGATTTTCTTCAGAGATTTTTAAACTCCTTTTTAGCCTATGGATTCAATTATTTATTTAAAAGCATTATATTCTTTGGTATTTGGAATAAAACTGTTAGTGTAAAGGGAACAGCACAAACCATACACAAAAAATTCAAAGATCTGAATCAAACTTTTCCTTTGGTCACTATGTACCTTGAGCATTATCTCCCTGGTGGCTGAAATTTCTGCTTAATATGTGAAATGAGAAACTTTCACCGGATGAAATCTAAATTTGTAGTTATTGACACTGCACAAAATAGCTCTTTAGAATGAAACCTGTAGAAAACCTAAACCTAAGTAGAAATAAATAGTGGTAATCTATAAAGACAAAATTTGTCATTCCACCTTCCCACATTTATTCATCTATGAATCTATTCATTATTTAAAATACATGTTTAAGAATCTAGTCTTAGACAATTATTTTTATTGTTTTTTTATTTTTTATTAATTAATTTATTTTTGCTAAAAGATTTTAAGTTCCGGGGTACAGGTGCAAGATGTGCAGGTTTGTTACACAGGTAAACATGTATGGTGGTGGTTTGCTCCATCTATCAACCCATCGCCTAGGTATTAAGCCGGGCACGCATTAGCTATTTTTCGTGATGCTCCCCACCAACCAGCCTCCCCCAACAGGCCCCAGTGTGTGTTGTTCCCCTTTCTGTGTCCATGTGTTATCATTATTCAGCTCCCACTTGTAAGTGAGAACATGAAGTGTTTGGTTTTCTGTTCCTGAGTTAGTTTGCTGAGGATAATGGCTTCCGGCTTCATCCATGTCCCTGCAAACGACATGTTCTCACTCCGTTTTACGGCTGCATAGCATTTCATGATGTACGTGTACCATGTTTTCTTTATCCAGTCTATCACTGATGGGCATTTGGGTTGATTCCATGTATTTGCTATTGTGAATGGTGCTGCAATGAACATACGTGTATGTGTATCTTTATAATAGCATTCCTTTGGATATATACTCAATAATGGTACTGCTGGATCAGATGGTATTTCTGGCTCTAGGTCTTTGAGGAATAGCCACACTGTCTTCCACAATCCCATCAACAGTGTAAAAGTGCTCCTATTTCTCTACAACCTTGCCAGCATCTGTTGTTTCTTGACTTTTTAATAATCACCATTCTGACTGGCATGAGATGGTATCTCATTGTGGTTTTGATTTGCATTTCTCTAATGATCAGTGATGTTGGACTTTTTTTCATATTTTTGGGGGCACATGTATGCCTTCTTTTGAGAAGTTTGTTTACCAAACAGCAGGGTACTGGTACATAAACAGGTGTATATACCAATGGAATGGAATAGAGAACTCAGAAATAAAGCCACACATCTACAACCATCTGCTCTTTGACAAACCTGACAAAAACAACAATGGGGGAAGGATTCCCTATTTAATAAATGGTACTGGGAGAAGTAGCTAGCAATATGCAGAAAATTGAAACTGGGCCCCTTCCTTGCACCTTATGCAAAAATTAACTCAAGATGGATTAAAGACTTAAATGTAAAATCCAAAACTATAAAAACCCTAGAAGAAAATCTAGGCAATACCATTCAGGGCATAGGCAAAGGCAAAGATTTAATGATGAAATTGCCAAAAGCAATTGCAACAAAAGCAAAAATTGACAAGTGGGATCTAATTAAACTAAAGAGCTTCTGCACAGCAACAGAAACTATCATCAGAGCAAACAGGCAACTTACAGAGTGCGAGAAAATTTTTGCAATCTGTCTGTCTGACAAAGGTCTAATATCCAGAATCTACAAGGAACTTAAACAAATTTACAAGAATAAACAATCCCATTAAAAAGTGGGCAAAGGACGTGGACAAACATTTTTTATGGAATACCCTTATCCTGCTGGCCAATGTTCAATGCATACATGTTCCACACCTTCATTAATTACTGAGGCTGCCCCATCACAATATTTAGATCTTTACAATGTCTCGTGTTCCGTTCTCATTCCCTTAGCTAATCAGTCCCTCAATGTGACTAAATTAAAATGTTAAGAGCTAACCCAGGTTGCTTTATGGATTAAAACTAAAACAGAGGTCTTACTCTCATTTTAAAAATCTTGTGCTAATAGTGAATGTGGAAACAGATCTATAGATGTACATTCAATTGATTTTTCAGCTAAATGGACAAGGGAATTCAATGCAGGAGTATTTTCAGATAAATGGTCTTCAACAACTACATGACCATATAAAAAATTAATACACCTCAATTTTTACCACACATAATACACTAAAATTATCTCAAAATCACAGATCTAGATCTTAAAGCTAAAACTATTAAAAAATATATAAAAGAAAACATAGGAGTAAATTTTTGCAACCTTGGAGATAACCAAAAATATTTTAAATACAGCACAGAAAGCACAAACCATACATGAGAATCATTGATAAAACTGACTTTTTAAAATGTAGAACTTCAGCTCTTCCTTAAACACTGCTAAGAATATAAAAAGATAAGTTACTGAGGAGAATATTACTATATTCTACAGGTATCAGTAAAATATTCTACAGGTATCTATCCAGAATATAGAAAAATATCTTACAAATCAAAAATAATAAGATTGACATGTAGAGTAAAACAGTTCAATAGACACTTTGCAACATAAGATAAAGTGTCCAAGAGAACATAAATAAGATATTCAACACTATTAGTCATCAGAGAATTGCAAATTTAAACCACAATGTGATGTCACTGCACATGCACCAGACAGAATACAGTTTAAAAGACCGACAAATGCCAAGTGTATATGGTATTTGTTGGAAAGGGTGTACAGCAACTAGAACTCTCATACATTGCTTGCAGCAATTTAAAACAGTAAAACCACTTTGGAAGACATCTTGGCAGTATTTTATAATATTACACATTCTAATTCCTAGGTATTTACCCAAAAGAGATGAAAACCTATCTACATACAAAGGGTTGTACACAAATATTCATAGCAGCTTTACTCATAGTAGCCAAAAGTGGGAAGCAATTCAAATGCTCATCAACAGGGGAATGGATAAACAATCTGTGTATATTCATGCAATGGAATATTACTTAACAGTAAAAAGTAACAAACTACAGATACACACAACACCACAAATGATTCTGTAAAACATTATGTGCAAAGAAGTCAAAAACACAGAGTAAAGACTATACGATTCCATTTATATGGAACTCTAAGAAAGATATTATAGTAGATTGTGATAGAGTATAGATAAATGGTTGTCTAAGGCCAAGGATTAGTGGTGGAGATTAACGCCTAAAGTGATTGTAATGTTCTATGTCTTGATTACAGTCATGGCTACATGGTATATACCTTAGCTAAAACTCTTCAAATTCACACTAAAAATGAATGAAATTTTTATTTATCTACACTACACATAAAACCATAAATAATCTTTAAAAATAATTTTCTTAACAAAAAAACAACCAATTTTAAAATAAATCTAACATGTGAAGGAGATATGTTAAAGGCTTGCTTTCTTTTTCATAATTTCCTGATATTAGCCCTACAACTCAAATTTTTCTTTATTTACCCACTACAAACCCTACACTCTTCAAAGAAATACTATCTAGAAATCAACGTAAGATCTTGCTGTTTGAAATGACTGAAAGCCTTCTAGAGACAAGTTAAAACTTGATATATGTCACTGATATGTTTACCAACTCTTAAATATGAAATTTATTTTATAATCTTAGAATAGGTTTTTAATCAAATATGAAATGTATTAGATAAGTTGTTAAATTTTTGACACATTTATGTATATTGTCACAGGGCTCCAACCAAATGACTGGAGTGAGAGCAATAATTTAGAATGCTGAAATGCTGATTTAAGATAGAGCAATTCTGAATGCCGTAACAAGTCTTATTTTATGCACTATCAAAGGGCTAATTTTCAGCACATCAATAAAAACTTTACTCTAAAATGTAGTATACTCCATTATTTAAAAATTGTAATAATGCATGAGCTAGTCTCATATTTGATAATGTACAGCATAGATGCAGTGAAATATTTATTAAATATACTAAACTACTGCATCAGCTTTCTATTGCTCTATAACAACAACTCCAAAATACAGTGGCTAAAAGCAACCAGCATTTATTTGTTCACAATTCTATGGATCAGCAATTTAGACTGAACTCAAAGGGGCAGATGCTCTACTGGTCTCACCTGGGGTCATTCCTATCAATCCCTTGGCAGCTCAATTGCAACTGAATGGTCTAAAATAGCTCCAAGCACTTGATTGGCAATTAGTGCTGATTTTCAGCTGGACCTCTCTCTCCCACGGTCTCTCACCCTCAAGGAGGCTAAGTTAGCATCTTCACATGGTGGTGGCAGAGTTCCATAGAAAGAGCAGAAACTGCAACCTTTTTTTGAGCTTTAGGTTCAGAAGTCCCATATCACTTTGACTCTAATCTATTTTTAGTTCAGAGAATGGGTTTTGTAAGCTCCAATGTAGAAAGAAGAAAAGAATGTCAACAAGAGCTTTCCCATACCTGGTGTGCCTGAGAGAACAACAAGAGGTGGAGCTTCACACAATACAGACACACACACACAAAATACAACCATATATGCAGGAATAAGTCTGTCTCTGTGTCATCTGGGTAAGGGGAGAAGGGAAGCTTAGAGTAAAGAGTACAAATCTATCCCCCTTGTCCCCAAAGGAACCTCCTCCAAAAAGCTATGAAAGGGAAATCCACAGAAATCATGTTACAGATTTCGTACAAAGATACTATATAAGAAAACTATTTTAAAAGTAGCAAAATTATCTACAATGGAGAAACATAGAAGAGAAAAAATGTACTACAATGCAGATTAAACCTGTGACTACATTATTCCATTAAAAAATAAGCAATTATTAATAAATGGAGATGACAAAACTTGAATGCAGGAACTCAGTATGGAAATAATGAATAGGAGAAGAGATGTGAACTGACAACTTCAGAAAGAAATTGAAGAAAACAAATTCACAGTAATAAAGATAACTGGAATTTGCATAAAGAATAAATGCTGAAGAAAGCACAAAATGGTCATAACTGAAAAAACTAAGCAAATAAAGAATAATTAAAAGAAATAGAAAAAAAGCTATGTAAAAGATATGTAAAACCAACTCAACATAGATATTCTTGGAGTTCTCAAATATAACCAAATGCACAGAAGATAAAAAAAATTACAACTTATACTTCAAAAATAGTACTGTGAAATAAAAGATGATTTGAATCCAGTAATATTAAAAAAGACACATAGGAGAGAAAATATACCTGAAACTTTCTGCTGAAGACATTACTTGGTCAAGTTACAAGATACTGAAACAGGAATACAAAAATTATTAACTTTATAAAACACTAACATGGTGCCTAAAAGTCAGTTTTACGCTTAATGAGAAAAATCTAGACTCATTCCTAAAGTAGTTGAGAACAAGTCAATGCCCACCATCATTGTTGTTATTTAGTGTTGTATTTAAGGTACTGGCCAATTTAATTAGACAAGAAAATAAAGGTATGTGAAGTGAAGAGATGTAAAACACTATTTGCTGATGAAACAATGGTGCTTCTTGAAAATCAGAAGTGTAAAGTGAAAAACTACATGAGCAATGAGAGAAATACTAACCACAGTAGCATAAAAAAACTGACATAAATTTAATAGTTTCAATTAGTGAAATCATAATGAATTTGAATATATAGCTATAGCTATAGAGAAGCCCTCATTTTTATGCCAAAATTAAAAGGCATTAAAGCTAGATTTAAAGTTTTAAGGAATTATGCCAGTATTATATAAAGAACATATCAAGGCACTCTGAAGAGTATATAAGGTCTTAGATGCTGTCTTTCCTTGTGAAAAATTAAACAATTTCTTCTAAACTAACCCATTTCCACAACAAATATCAAGTAACATTTTTCTTAAAAAATATTAGAGAATATTTTAATTCTATTCTAAAATTTCCTTTAAAATAACAGCTGATCCCAAAGTTCATGTGGAAAAATAAAGTGCTAGGAATAGCCAGAATAATCTCTGAAAAGAAAGTGTAATGAGACAGAATCACTGCTTGCAAATTTCAAAACATACAAAGCTTTCATAATTTAAACAGTGGCATAGTAATGCATGCAAAGGCAGATCAGTGAAATAGAAGTAAAATACAGAAAGAGCCAAATATGTAGAAAAAAATCATATTTCATAAAGATGATATTTTAAATCATTGGAGAAACATGAAATTATTCAATAAATAGTACCGAGATACCAGGTAGCCATTTTGCAAAAACAAAGATAGATATACAAATCTTACACAATTCACCAAAATAAACTACATTAATATTAACAAGAAAGTCAGGTATAAAAAATAATTATAAAAGTAATAAAGATATTACAGGAGAATTTCTTTATAACTGAGAAGTGAACCTAACATAATTCTCTATCCTTGTATTAAACAATATAGATAGACATAATTTACTGTTACTGTACTAAACAATATTTAGACCAGGCAAAAATATTTTAGCTTCTTTCTCCAGGAAATAAGAGTTCCCAAAAGATAAGACTGTGAACTTACTTATCAAGACTGACAGCTTGTTTCCCAAGGCTCACTTTAAGATCCTCATTTTAAAATGCCCATCAATCCAAAGCAATTTTTTGTCATATACTTTGCCCAATCTCAGGCAAATCTCCTCCTGAATGACCCACCTTAATTCACCCATTCTGGCACTCCCTATAAATTATTCTGCCCTAGTTTCCACATTTTGAGATACTACTTTACTCTGTCAAGTTAGCATTCTGCCTTACTGCATTAATTCAACTAATTAGGTTAACTTCTCTTGATTAATATATTTTTTCTAGTTGTCTTTTGAAGAGCCTACCTTCAATATAGTCAGGCTTTAACATCTAGAAGCTACAAAAGAAACGACTGACAAATTTCATTCCACAAAAGTAAAAATATCATAAGAAAATTCAAAATACTAAACACGAACTAGGAAAATATATGTGGCAGAAGATTAAGTTCCTTAACGTATAAACTTTTAAAGTCCATAAAGTGAGAAATGCAAAAGAAAAAAAAGAGGGAGAGAAAGAATTTGAAGAATATATAAAGGACATGAATAGTTTACAGAGAAGAAAACTAAATGTTTTCTAGGCATGTAAGAGTACCTAGATTCACTCATATTCAGAAATGTATAAACAAGCTGATAATTTCACAAAGAATATATAAGCATGGGCAAAGACTTCATGACTAAAATACCAAAAGCAATGGCAACAATGGTCAAAATTGACAAGTGGGATCTAATTAAACTAAAGAGCTTCTGCACAGCAAAATAAACTATCATCAGAGTGAACAGACAACCTACAAAATGGGAGAAAATTTTTGCAATCTATCCATCTGACAAAGGGCTAATATCCAGAATCTAAAAGAAACTTAAATTTACAAAAAAAAAAATAACCGCCTCAAAAAGTGAGTAAAGAATATGAAAATTTCTCAAAAGAAGACATTTATGCACCCAATAAACGTATGAAAAAAAGCTCACCATCACTGGTTATTAGAGAAATGCAAATCAAAACCACAACGAGATACCATCTCATGCCAGTCAGAATGGTGATCATTAAAAAGCCAGGAAACAACAGATGCTGGAGAGGATATGGAGAAATAGGAATGCTTTTACACTGTTGGTGGGAGTGTAAATTAGTTCAACCATTGTGGAAGACATTGTGGCGATTCCTCGAAGATCTAGAACCAGAAATACCATTTGACCCAGCAATCCCCTTACTGGGTATATACCCAAGGGATTATAAATCATTCTACTATAAAGACACATGCACACCCATGTTTATTGCGGCACTATTCACAATAGCAAAGACTTGGAACCAACCCAAATGCCCATCAATGACAGACTGGATAAAGAAAATGGGGCACATATACACCATGGAATACGATATAGCCATAAAAAAGGATGAATTCATGTCCTTTGTAGGGACATGGATGAAGCTGGAAACCATCATTCTCAGCAAACTAACACAGGAACAGAAAACCAAACACTGCATGTTCTCACTCGTAAGTGGGAGCTGAACAATGAGAACCCATGGACACAGGGAGGGGAACATCACACACCAGGCCTGTCGGGGGGTGGGGGGCTAGGGGAGGGATAGCATTAGGAGAAATATCTAGTGCAGATGACGGGTTGATGGGTGCAGCAAACCACCATGGCATGTGTATACCTATGTAACAAACCTGCACGTTCTGCACATGTATCCAAGAGCTTAAATAAATTAAAAAAATAAAGAGAACAATATGAGAAACTCAAGGAAAAGAATGGGGATAATTTACAAGTTGTTCCAAAGTATAGAAAATAATAAACTGTTCACAATTGCAAAAGAAAAAATAAAGAAAACATAACTAGAGTGAGAATAAAAGTGGGCAGGGAATTAGAAGTTTATGTTCTAGTCTAAAATTTTCCAGGACTTGGAAAATAAACAGTATTATTTCATGTATTCATCTATGTATTAATTCATTATTGTAACAAGTAGTTTTCAGTATTTCATTAGACACTAACAGTTGGCCCTTGAAAAATGCAAGGGCTGGGGGCACCGAGCCCCACCACTCCCAGTGCAGTAAAATACTTGCATACAATTTTGACTTTCCAAAAACTTTACTGATAGCTTACTGTTGACTTACCAATAACATAAACAGTCAATTAACACACACTTTGTGTATGTAGTATATAATATATTCTTATAATAAAGTAAGCTAAAGAAAGGCTAAAGAAAGTGTTAAGAAAATTGTAAGGAAGAGAAAATATATTATTTATCAAGAGGAAGTGAATTATCATAAAAGTCTTTATCCTCATTGTCTTCGCGTTGAGTAGGCTGAGGATAAGAAGGAAGAAGAGGGATTGGTCTTGCTCTCTGAGATGGCAGAGGTGGAATAAAATCTACCTAAAAGTGGACCAGCCTAGTTCAAACTCATGCAGCTAAAGAGTCAACTGTACTTCACAGTAGGTTCCCAGCAGGAAGCAAGAAAAACAAGAGTTAAAGGTAGTTGTAAAGCTGCAATGAGATACAAATGCTCCAACATAAATGCTCCACAGTGATGTAAATCCTCCAAAGCTAACAAGACAAAGCATATTAACATGTAATTGTGAAAAACAGTGCCCCCACTACCATTCCACCTGCACACTCCCTTGCTTCCCATGCTCTTGCCAACTTAGATGAACACCAGAATTTGAATTCATGTGAAGACTGAGAGGAATGTCAAACTATACAAGAAAGAGGGAAGGGTTGGGGAGGGCTCTCTTTGCAATGTATATAACTCCTTTTGAATTTATATCAAAAGATTAAAATTTCATTAAATTTTGTAATTAGAAGATACAGAAATATGATAAAGCTGGAAGAACAGAACCTCTCCAGTATTCTACAGAACATTTCATGTCATTCTCCTAGGCTATGTCTGAGGCAAATCTCTCCGAACACCCTGGGTCCATAGTTTATAGAAAGAGAAAAGTCTCCACTAGGGCTCCCTTCTCCAATATTCTCTTGGAACTCCGGGGTATCTTTACCTCTTTCAAGCCTCTTATATTTATGCTACCTCCTTCAAACTTAGACTTGATTCTTTACAGTGTCCATCATGTCCACTTTTCTGCTTATCTCCATGTTTGTGCTCACTCAGTCCTCAGAAGCTGGGATTTATTCTTTGTCTTCCATTTTTTCTAGGAAATTTCTACTCATCTTCCTCAGACTCCCTATTCCATAAAGAAACTCTTCCTCTGATACCCCAAAACATACTCTATGTTTTACATAACATGTATATTACAGATTGTTTTAAAATATGTAAATTTCTGTTTCCCTCATTAATTGAGGGTATGTCTTATTTATCTTTTTTATCTTTTCCTCCTAGCAAAGGGTCAGGCATGTAGAAAATAATGCATTCTGAATAAATAAATAAATGCACAACAGAATAAACTATAAAACTGTATAATAATCACATACCCTCCTATTGTAGTTTAAAAATAAGAAACATAGCAAAGCAATATGCTTTTAATAAAAGGCAAAATGTATGTATAAAAAAATTACAGCAATTACCTAAAAGAAATACCTATAAATAACTTGAAAATGGCAAGGAAGAAAAATGGTTAAAGTATTTCTACATAATAGGTTTGTTTTACTGATGCATTCATGTGCTTATTTTGTTAACAAATTATTGTAACACATATTATGTGGCAGGCACTCTGAATGCAAATATACATAATTTCTTAGTATTTTCTAATTTAGTTAAAACAGATTCATTTCTATGATATCTGCTCAGTCTACCTAGCAGAGTCAATCACTAAAAAAAAGTTTCAATAATTTTTATGTTAAACAATTACTTACAAAGATTTAAAGCCAGAGACGGTATCAAGCCCTCACCAGTGGGTTCACAGGCCTAAGCCAATCTAGATTCATATCTAAAAGCTCCAAAAGTACCAAATAAAGTGGAATGTTCGCAGTGTGTTTAAGACTCAAATTAAATATCAATTTATGTTCAATATACTCCAAAATGAAAAAGAATTCAAAATTTACTCATGTGTCAAATAGACTGAAATGCATATAACAGTTTTAGATATCATCAGAATTACTAAGCCTCAAATACATAGAAAATAAATTTATCCAAAATATTTCAGTCCCTCAGAGTTTGGGACACTGATGTTTTACTGAAGAAATTAACCCTGAAATCTATATTTAACTGTTAATATTTGCATTGCCTTTAAAGAACACTAAAAGCAGTGAATTTACAATATAAAAATACCATAAAACACTAACATGAAACATTCCTTATTGCAGACAAAATCTCTTCTTTAATCCTAAAATGTTCTAAGAATCTGTACTGGGATTCCCTAACTCATTACAAACAATTTTGTAGCAATGTAAGTTACTAAAGAATTAAAAGGGTGTACTTTATTTCCTTAAGTTTTATAAAATTAAGATTGCTTAGCGCTGTTATTTACTATCCACATCAACCCCTCCAGTTTATTTTTAAGTTTACTGAACTCACTTGTATGTCCTAAACAAATTAATAATTTATTTAGCACCTCACCCCTGGTTTTAAAAAAAATAAGCTAGAATGCTAGTATTTTGTGTGAGTTTTTATTTAGATTTTGAACAGTTTACCATCTAATTAGAAAAGAAAATGAAAATGTCACAAGGTAACAAAAATACTGACTACCATGAACAGATTTATAATAAACAGAGTTTAATGAAACCACATATTCCCAAAATGCCTTAAGGCTAAGAAGCTAAGTTTCTACAATGGAAAATAAAATAAATCTATATATAAGAGAGCAAAATAATACAATTGTGGATATACTAAAAATTAAAGAATGAAGATTATACATCTATTGTACGAAGGTCATATATGATAGTTCTCAGGGGATAGAACATTATCCCATGGCATTTCTGGGGTATTTTCATTTCATAAAATATGAAACAAATGAGAGCACATCTACGTTTTAGAAGTCATGTTATTATTTTTTAATTCTGTCACTTTGCAAATATCATAATACTTTCCTGTTTTAATAAAACTACTTCATTATGCTTTTTTACACATTACCTCATGAATCTTGAGGTAGAAAAACATCACACTGGTAGATTTACCAGATTCATAAGAAACTGTAGGATACATTCAATACTTCATATAAACACAAACATGAGATGTTTTAAAATTAAAAGTGGCACTGCTTTTCAAAGGAAATTGTGGTTTTTTTTTTTAAATGGCTACGACTTTGCCCCAATATTATAAGGTAAAACCAAGAATTGTTAATGTATATTTAGAAGAGCTTGAAAGAGCAAGAGAGAAGGCAGAAGCTTCTATCTTCACTTTTTCCCTTGAAATCCAACTCACATACTCTTTCTCTCTAAACATTTCATTTTCTCTTACTTTCTGGGAAGTTTTTTTCTTTCCTTGGGGTGTCTAACTCATCTGTGCAATTCAGAATTCTTGGAGTATCAATTACTTACAGAAACCATTTATCTGTGGCCTTGCAGGTTGTCCTTCAATTAAGACCTTTGGAAGAACAGAAGGAGAAAAGAAGGAAAAAGTAAGGAAAAAGTAAGGAAAAAGTGAGGCAGCTTCAGCAGCTACCAAAATACCAGGAACTTGTTACCACAAAGGATGTAGTAAGAGCAATGTTATCCTGTGTTAAATACAAACAAGAGAAAAAGGAGTCCAATTTTCTCTACATGCATTTTTATTTGTGACTTCCAGGAACTTTGGTTATATTGCACATAAAAAAAAAAAAAGCAAGGTACATCTTAACCAATTTTAAAAAATATATGCTTTATTTGTGACAACATGATAATGGAATGCTAGTGTCAAATCTCTGGTTTCCCTCCATGCATGCATTATGCAGTCCAAATACAAAAAATAATATATATATGCAAAATTTTAAGCTTATTGACAGCAGAAATGTTTTTTGTACTTGCAGTCTTCTTAATCCAAGTGGTATCTTCATCAATGTTTAAGACATTCTAATCTCAAGATATATGTAAGTATGCATATATGTATTCATATCATATATAAGTTATAGTTATTTTTAATAATTCCCGAGTTCAAGAAAGAGTGGATATAGTTAGCCAGTGAGTGCTTTGTTAGTACAGCAGGGTGAAGAGACTAGAAATATACATGATTGGAGAAATAAAGAGCTATATTGCTGATTTCAAAAAGGGGATAGAGTCTTGCAGAGAATATTTGTTGACATTCAGTTGAGAAGAATGAGATCCATGAAAATTAAGGAGGCTGAATAAGGATGGAAGGCACAGGGAGCTGAAAACACCCTGGCAGATGAAAGCTGAGGAAAGGATTTGGAAAAACAAAGTATGTAATGAAAATTTCATAAAGTTCCTTGCTATGTGGCTGGTAACATACATTTTCTCCTTTCTCATCCCAAGAAATCTTCATTAAAATCTCCATCATTCATTTGTGTTTGGTAAGTAAATTTGCCTTAGGAGAGTAAGGGCATGGGATCTGAGTTGTGCTTCAGGAATGAAAAACAGAGTCTGCAAGCAAAGACTGTCAATATCTTTTGAGTTTTGTCTAATGCTAGAATTACGTCCAAGATATCTCTACAATGTAGATACCTAGATGCTACTTGACATCTACAATGACAAAACAGACAAAAAAAAAAACTCTCCACCTCCAAAAGTGTTCATTTTTCCTGGCAAAAAGCTCTTATATATTAAAACAAAAACTTTCATATATTTAAGATTTGGCTTCTTGTAGCTACCTCCTAATTTACTCTCTATAATTAGATAGAAAAATATACTTCAACTTTTAAAAAATATATAAAGGCAATTATTATGGCCCTTAAGTCATCAGAATTTATAAAAATAGTTTTGAATTTTTCAGTTTTGATCAGTAATCCACAGCATGAGTGCTTGACAAAGACCAACAGAAAAGTATACAATTGTTTTATTAGACAAGTAGATTACACTCTATGCAACAATAGCCAATACTACTTTGAAGTGGATAAATGGTGAAAGAGTTCTAAATTGCTACCACTGAAAAATCTGAGTAAAGATACACAGGGGGTGATATATCTCCCATGTCTTGCCCAATGAAATGTACATTTCAGCTTTGACCTTAAAAGAGAAGGTTCTCATCAAATGAAAACAGAAAATAGCCCTCAACCTTGTCAAAAACCCAGACACGGAATGCAGAGTAGACAATAACTTCAGGATCACACAGAATGAAAACAGGACATTTTTAGAAAACTAAAAATAGGAGCTGACAGTGTCTCTGAAGAGAGTTTAGGCTTTAGAGCAGATAACGTAGTTCGAGTTGCACATAGCTACATGAACTTCGGCATGTTACTTAATAACCCTAAGCCTGTTTCTTCATTTGTAAACAGGAACAAAAATATTGATATCTATCAGGTAGTATTGTTGTATTAAATGAGAAAGTCTACATAAAGCACATTTTATAATATTTTAAAAATAATATTCAATAAATCACGTTTCCATTTTATTATGATCATAATATTCAGCCTAATTATCTATTTCATCAACTAAACTCAGCTTCTGGGGGGATAGGAACTCTGTCATATTCGTAAATATATGAGTGATATTAAACATTTCTTGAACAAAATACACTTGGGTAGCTATACATATATAGGGTTCTAGAGTTTTCTGCAATAAGAAAAAAAATTGTTTTAATCAGCTGTGTACCAGTTAGGCAGTAAAAGCATAAGATTCAAAAAATGAAATTACATATTAATATGAATTAAATCATATTTAGCCATATCTGGAGTAATAATTGCTTATCAACTCCTTAATGAAGATTAATGAGAAATATATTAGATTGTATTATTGTTTAAAATATTTGTTGCTGTTCCCCACCAATGACTGTCACTGTGGGAGGACTATCCATCCCCAAGCTATTTAACTGAGACACAAATATGAAATACACAGAAAAGATATGTGTTTCTTCTGAGCTGAACCTTAAAGTTTAAAGGTCATGGTTTGCCGTTTTTTTCTCCTCTGCCTTGAGACCAGCAGTATCCCAGAGAGAACTACGGAGCCAGGCTGGGTGCTCGAGACAAGATGAAATAGAGCAAAGGAAAAGCCAGCCCATGTTAAACAGTTAAGACAAGAAATAAAGTTTGGTATGCTGATCGACTAAGATTTCAGGGTTGCCTGTTTCCAAAGCATAATTTAGCCTAAGTTGAGAGAAAAGCTGTGATTTATATGTACTGGTGTATACCTAGGTTTAATTTTGTAGAAAATGTCGATAGTTTTCATTCCACATTGTGAAGTCATCCATTTAATGCTAGTTCTTCAGATACTTTCATGAAGTATTTTTTTAATCTTCCAGATATTGCCAAACAAACCACACCCAATTATTGCTAACCAGATTTTAGTATGTGGTGTGAAGGATATATTAACGGTTCCCTTGAAGAATGTGTTTTAAGGCCAGGCGTGGTGGCTCATGCCTGCAATCCCAGCACTTTGGGAGGCCAGGCAGGCAGATCACTAGGTCAGGAGACCGAGACCATCCTGGCTAACACGGGGAAACGCCATCTCTACTAAAAATACAAAAAAAAAAAAAAAAAAAAAGTTAGCTGGGAGTGGTGATGCGTACCTGTGTGTCCAGAATTGGTGGGTTCTTGGTCTGACTTCAAGAATGAAGCCGCGGACCCTCGCGGTGAGTGTTACAGCTCTTGTGGTGGCGCGTCTGGAGTTGTTCGTTCCTTCTGATGTTCGGATGTGTTCGGAGTTTCTTCCTTTTGGTGGGTTCGTGGTCTCACTGGCTCAGGAGTGAAGCTGCAGACCTTGGCGGTGAGTGTTACAGTTCTTAAAGCGGCATGTCTGGAGTTGTTCGTTCCTCCCGGTGGGCTCGCGGTCTCGCTGGCTTCAGGAGTGAAGCTGCAGACCTTCGCGGTGACTGTTACAGCTCATAAAAGCAGTGTGGACCCAAAGAGTGAGCAGTAGCATGACTTATTGCAAAGAGCGAAAGAACAAAGCTTCCACAGTGTGGAATAGGACCGGAGCTGGTTGCCACTGCTGGCTCGGGCAGACTGCTTTTATTCTCTTATCTGGCCCCACCCACGCCACGTCCTGCTGATTGGTAGAGCCCAGTGGTCTGTTTTGACAGGACGCTGATTGGTGCATTTACCATCCCTGAGCTAGACATAAAAGTCCTCCACCTCCCCATCAGATCAGTTAGATACAGAGTACGGACACAAAGGTTCTCCGAGGCCCCACCAGAGCAGCCAGACACAGAGTGTCGATTTGTGCATCCACAAACTTCGAGCTAGACACAGGGTGCTGATTGGTGTGTTTACAATCCCTGAGCTAGACATAAAGGTTCTCCACATCTCCACCAGACTCAGGAGCCCAGCTGGCTTCACCCAGTGGATCCCGCACTGGGGCTGCAGGTGGAGCCGCCTGCCAGTCCCGCGCCACGTGCTCACACTCCTCAGCCCTTGGGTGGTTGATGGGACTGGGCGCTGTGGAGCAGGGGGTGGCGCTCGCTGGGGAGGCTCAGTCCGCACAGGAGCCCATGGAGTGGGTGGGAGGCTCAGGCACAGTGGGCTGCAGGTCCTGAGCCCTGCCCCGCAGGAAGGCAGCTAAGGTCTGGTGAGAAATCAAGCACAGTGCCGGTAGGTTGGCACTGCTGGGGGACCCAGTACACCCTCCACAGCCGCTGGCCTGGGTGCTAAGCCCCTCATTGCCCGGGGCCGGCAGGGCTGGCCTGCTGCACTGAGTGAGGGGCCCGCCAAGCCCACGCCCACCCGGAACTCCAGCTGGCCCGCAAGTGCCGCGGACAGCCCCGGTTCCCGCTCGCGCCTCTCCCTCCACACCTCCCTGCAAGCTGAGGGAGCCGGCTCCCGCCTTGGCCAGCCCAGAAGGGGGCCCCCACAGTGCAGCGGTGGGCTGAAGGGCTCTTCAAGTGCCACCAAAGTGGGAGCCGAGGCAGAGGAGGTGCCGAGAGCGAGCGAGGGCTGTGAGAACTGCCAGCATGCTGTCACCTCTCACCTGTAGTCCCAGCTACTCGGGAGGGCTGAGGCAGGAGAATGGTGTGAACCTGGGAGGCAGAGCTTGCAGTGAGCCGGGATCGCACCACTGCACTCCAGCCTGGGCGACAGAGTAAGACTCAGTCTCACAAAAAAAAAAAAAAAAAGAGTTTTAACAAGACTTTTTTCCCCTTGATATGTTACCAATCTTCAATGGCACAAATATATGATTACATTTATGCCTTGTTTCTGAAATGAGTAAAGGAGGTTTTATATATTCAAAAGGAAAAAAATCACCATAGAATATGATAAACTTACATTCCTTTTAGTTATATATATATGAAACACTTCTAGAATCATGCAATATAACATTGAGTTTTTATGAATATTTATTCAATTCATTATAAGATCTACACTAGTCTTACTAACCTCCATTCTCTTATTTCAAAGTGAATACCTCACATTTTGTTCTGTTAGCAATCTGCAAGATCAAAGTCATTTTGGACTAAAAAGTAACTAATAAGAACATATACAGTAATTCAAATCAGCATAGCGTATTGCATTATATGATATAGTCAAGTAGTAGGGAATTCCGGTAAAGTATCTTATAAAAATTGTAATTTTCAAAATAAAAAATAAAAATAAAGCGTATTTTACACAATTATTTTAAACACAGTTTTATGTTTCTTTGATGACACAGAGAACTTAATTTTTATGGTACCTCTGAGATATTTAATAAATATCAATTATCTTTGTACTGTATAAATGCAATAGTGCCCATAACCAGAATGTGCTCTGAATTGAATGATTAAAAAGCAAAATAAAAACTATAAAAATGAAAGCTTACTATGTGGTAATTACTAATAAATTACCATAAACATTTAGAGATTTAAATGATGTAGACTTTTAAGAAAGTCTCCAATGTGAGGTGTGTTATTTCCAGAATGTTGGCATTTTAATGTTTACATAGCTGTAGTTTTCAAAATTTCTTATTTTTCTCAGAGACCTGTCTTGTCTAGTCCATAAATATACAAAAAGGAATTTGTTTCCTTTCCCTTCTCAATGTCACTCAAATAATAACATCAGCCAAGAACTGGATGAAATGCTCTGGTGAGGAATCTTACAGTAAGATAAAATCATTCAGTGAATTGTCTGATATTTCACAATGATTCGATTTTGTTCCTCAGGATAAATCCAAATGAGCACAGAAATCTCCTAGTATTACAAACTTTTCCCTATGGCAGTTCTACAGTATCTGCATATTACCACTTTATTGCAGAACGAGAAGTTATACAAACTATTGAATTACTGTCAAATATACTTGTATGATTTTTACTGGCACTTTCCTAACTTTAAAAGGGGAAAATATCCTTATAAAATATTTTAATGATCAAAACAGACAAATATGATTTAACCAAAAAATTTTGAGAATGTCTTAAAGAAATCAATGGTGCCACCAAATAAATAAAAAATCTTTATATATACTTCACAGAATCATCCAATTTCTCATAGAGTCTTCTTGATTAACCTGTCACACATGACAGAAATCACACTGACTTGTTCAGTAATCTATACACTGATTACTGACAAATGCCAACATACCTCCCACAGTCTGGTATTTGTTAGACCATATATGATCAGGCTTTTACTTTTCCATTTTAGTTATGTTTTTCCTCCATCCCGTTATTTTTTTATATGTGTACATTCATCTCAGTTTTAGTATCCAGGATAACTCAGAATATGACAATAGGGATTTTATTTATGTTCTCCACTCTCCCTATGTTGGATTTTTTGTTGTTGTTATTGTGGACAAAATTAAGGCAGGATTCCTACTAAATTAGAGGGAGGCATGGTGCATCAGAATCCCCCCGGCAGGAAGGAACTTTTTCAAACTACATACCCCTCCCTCAGAATGTGATTCACTTTCCCGAGACAGTATAATTTCTTTCCTACTAGAAACTACTGCCAGTGAGATTCATTTTCACTGATGGCCATGTGTCAGATGCTCAAGTTTTGGGTTAGAAAAAAATGATTGAGGAGCACAGTTCAAAGGAAAACTCGTGGCTCCTCTCCATCCACCCTGTCCACCATGCAACACTGTCTGTAAGGAGAAAAAGTGCTGCTGTAGTTGAATAGGTTTTAAAACTTTATATGGGTCACCATGAGTAATTAATCACCATGGGTAATTAATAGTCACAGTTCATATCTAATAATTAGCGCTCTTCAGATATTTACCCAGCAAGGTGCATTAGTCCTGAATTGTGGGTGCAATTGCCCGAACAACCACCTCTTCCCCTCCATCCTTAATCCAAGGAACACTTGGCACAGGTGGGGTCCTCAGCAAATGGGCAAACTACTCTTGATTTCTTTTGCTTGCTATATAAATACTTTATCTCTGCTCACTTCAAAGTGATCAAATCCAGATTTGAAATTTAAGTTAAAAAGATAGAAAAATCAAGTTCTTCAGCCTGCTTTACTTCCAGGCTACCAAGGTTTGATATATTTCTCTTCTCCCTACAAGTTGAATATTCTTCATCTAAGAATGGGCTGGCCTAAGCCTTTCCCCAAGCATCCTCAGTTATGAAGTCTAACTTTTGAATTTCCAGGAAAGTATTATTTTCACTTATTTGTATATAGTACATACTATTTTTCACTTGTACATACAGTCTAGGATTACAACTAGTAGGGTCCAATGAGAATCTTTTAAAAATCAAAGCTACATCTGATACATGAACTAATTCATTTATATGAACATAAATAATAATGACCACTAATGTAATGATGAATGCGAATAAAATAGAAAAAATGTAAAATTCATCTATTATTTATACTGGTTAATATTTTTAAAAAGCTATTCCTCGTCAAATCTTTTCACATCTATACGGTTTTGCTCTGAACTAGAAGGGCCACACTTTTTTTTTTTTTTTAATATCCTAACAGCATATAATACTTAGCAGTGAAAATGCCAAGTACTTAATTATTCACTGACAGTTCAACCACAAATATAAGGATATATTGATTTATTCAACAAAAATTAATAAGACAATACTTTCAGGGATCATTTCTACAGTTCATTACTAGAGAAGTTTCTCTGAATGTGTAGAGCAGAGGTCCTCAACCCCAGGGCAGCAGATCAGTACCTGTCCGTAGCCTGTTAGGAACCAGGAGGTGAATGGCAGGCAAGCGAGCATTACGGCCCAAGTTTCACTTACTGTTTGATCAGCAGTGGCATTAGATTCTCATTGGAGCTTGAACTCTGTTGTGAACTGCACATGCAAAGGATCTAGATTATGTGATCCTTATGAGAATCTAATGCCTGATGATCTGAGGTGAAACGGTTTCTTTCCAAAACCATCCCCCACCCTGTTCCTTGGAAAAGTTGTCTTCCACAAAACTGGTCCCTGGTGCCAAAAAGGTTGGGGATTGCTAGTGCAGAGCACTGGAAACCAGAAGGAGGTGCAGGGTTCCCTCACCAGCGTGAAGCTGGCTCTTGGTGCTGCTTCACTGCAAATGCCATTTGCCATTGATGATCATTTTTCTCTTCCTCTGGGAGGATGGAATCTGAGTGGTTTTTCTTGTTAAAACAAAATTAATAAGTGCTTATCTGTGTTAGACAGTGTTCTGGTCACAAAGTTACAAATTATGCTCACACAATTTGTACTTTTTTTTTTTTTTTTTTTTTTTTTTTTGAGACAGAGTCTCGCTCTGTCGCCCAGGCTGGAGTGCAGTGGCGCAATCTCGGCTCACTGCAAGCTCCGCCTCCCGGGTTCACGCCATTCTCCTGCCTCAGCCTCTCCGAGTAGCTGGGACTACAGGCGCCTGCCACCACGCCCGGCTAATTTTTTGTATTTTTGGTAGAGACAGGGTTTCACCGTGGTCTCGATCTCCTGACCTCGTGATCCACCCGCCTCGGCCTCCCAAAGTGCTGGGATTACAAGCGTGAGCCACCACGCCCGGCCTACTTTTTTTTGTAATACTATCCACTTAAAGAATCTTAAATCTTGTGAAGATAATCTTTTCAACTAGGAAACTGTAAAGAAATATCAAGTACAAAATTTAGTATATTCTTATAAAATAACATTTATACAGTTAAAATTATTGATAGAAATGCAAGCCACATTGATATTTAGAATAAGCTAGAAAGTCCAATCTTACATTTCACTTCATAGGTGCTGTTTGTTATTACATAAAGTACAGAATATCCATTACTACGTGTAACTGCATAATTCCTAAATAGTTTGAAATAGATTGTTTTACCATTCAGTTTTAGATGTTTTTCTTTCACTATTCAGCAATGAACACAAAACTTTTAGCTTTAAAAATACATCTATATTTATAAAGGATTTTGAAGGTAGATTTCCTTTTCTATGGTAGATAAATCCATATGAAGCTTACAGCTACTAGAAGCAGTAGACCTTTATCCTCAATTCAGTCCGAAACATTTATTTGCCTTTTGTCAGCCTTTCACCACTAGAGGTTCATGTCATCTAGAGGTCTTACAGAAAGGTTAAAATTTCCCAGCGGCATTTTTATTCCGTTTCCTTTCCTACAACTGAAAAAGCCCACTGAGATGGTAGCTTAGATGAAGGAAACAAGAAAGAATGATGAGGAAATAGTAAATGTGAGAGTTAAGTAGTTAAATACAACAATGTGTAAATTCCCAGCATAACAGTAATTGAGTTGTGGTCAGAATCCTACTATAAGCTACTAGTGTATTTTGTATTCCATTTTTATAATATCTATTGGCTGGGCACAGTGGCTCACGCCTGTAATCCCAGCACTTTGGGAGGCTGAGGCATGTGGATCGCGAGGTCAGGAAATCGAGACTCTCCTGGCCAACATGGTAAAACTCCATCTCTACTAAAAATACAAAAATTAGCTGGGTATGGTGGCACGTGCCTGTAATCCCAGCTACTCAAGAAGCTGAGGCAGGAGAATCACTTGAGCCAGGGAGTTGGAGGTTGCAGTGAGTCGAGATTATGCCACAGCAACCCAGCCTGGTGACAGAGCGAGACTCTGTCTCAAAAAAAAAAAAAAAAAAAATTATTAAGCATCTTACATAATGTAAAATCACTTTTTAGGTGACGTGTGTATATGTTGTGTGTAACTACATATATGTATACAAATATACATAAATTCACATATACGTATGTGCATACATCCCTCCCTAAAGAAAATTATCCTATTTTATATAAAATCTATTATAGGATAAATTAGAGATATGTAAGATACATAAAGCACCTCTTTATATCACCAAAAGAGACAGGCAGGTAATACTTTATTTCTAGGAAATTTTTTCTCCACTGGGATTCAGGTATCTTGATCTCCTAGAACAATCTCAGTTACGCAAGTTCATTTCAAATCATTATTTGATGAAGACATAGTGGTTCTGAAGTGCTGCCAGTGGCATCCAGATTTTAATGAAGTGGAAGTTGTACCACGTTGACAACAGAGTCATAGCTGTAAGAAGCTCAGCTCAGATAAAGAACCCACAAATCTGCAGATCAAATGGTAAGCAGAATCTTCTTTGCCAGTAATGAAGGTCACAGGTATTGCATCACAAGAGAGAACTGACTTTTATAAAATCAGAGATTTAAAGTGGAATCAAGAGCTGTCAACAAGAAGCAAGATAAGGAAATTAGGGGATTAAAACTACCTGTCAAAAGCACCTGATTGTCTTGTATTTTTTAAGCAAAATATGTTGTAATCAACATAAAAGTCCATGTTTAAAAATAAATAGTCAAGGTTTACATAGAGCAAAATACATAGGGCAAATGACTCATTTTCATGTAACAACAGAGTTAGTGGATATTAACACAACAGAAGGTAGACAAATTATGAGGTCATTAGCTTTTTAAGAAATAAACAATTTTTACTATAAAAATAAAACATGTACATAGTAAAAATGTGAAATAGGACGAGATAGTATAAGTGAAAAGCAAAAGTCTCGCTTGTTATAAGAACTGTGATCCATCTTTATTTGTCCACATGAGCCATTTTTATCTCACCTTCAGCCATTGAATTGAAATGTCACCTCACATACCCAAACAGACATATGGGTCTGTTCCTGGACTACTCTGCTCTGCTGAGTCACTATCTGCACCAGTGCCAAAGATCCTATAGCTTTAAAATACAATTCAACATTGGATAAGACCATTCTCTGCCTGCATTACTCCTCTTTTCCAGCCACTTTTGTATATACATTTCAGTTAAACATTTTATTCTTAACAATTCTATTTGGAAATGCTATTGACATTGCATTGACACTATAGACTATTAACTTAGGGAGAACACATCTCTTCATAATATAAAATATCCCTCCTAAAGATAGAGGTATTAACTAAATTGAATTAAACCTTGGGAGTAGTGCAGAGTGGGACAAACAGGTAATTAAAATGGACCATAATATTATATATCATAAAAATAAAATGTCACATTTCTCCTGAAAAAGATGAGCTATTTATAGCTCAATAAATAAGCATTGATTATAATAAAATTATTCCACTGACAAAACATGTTGGCTTCTTCCGATAAAAATTATATAACCATTAAATGTCTTTCTTTAGCACAATCCTCAACATTCCAAAATCTATAACCAGAAATCAATGATTTCATAACTAAATTACACAAAGGGAAGGGAATTACTTGATCTCACATACAAAACAATCCCAGCATGAAATTAGAGGATGGAATTATAGAAGGCCCCACTATATATTAATATATATTTGGGTTTTTTGTTTTGATTTTGAGACAGGGTCTCACTCTGTTGTCCAGACTGGAGTGCGGTGGCACAATCTCAGCTCATTTCAGCCTCAATATCCCACACTCAAGCTATTCTCTTATCTCAGTCTCTCAAGTACCTGGGACTACAGGCACGTGCTACCACACTCAGCTAATTTTTAAATTTCATATATATATATATATCTAGATAACGATATCTAGATATATATATATAGAGAGAGAGAGTGAGAGTAGAGATGGGATTTTGCTAAGTTGCCCAGGCTGGTCTTGAACTCCTGGACTCAAGCAATCCACCTGCTTCAGCCTCCCAAAGTGCTGGGATTACAGGCATGACCTACTGCACCAAGCTAAAATATTTTTTTATCACAGTGTATGACATGGGGTTTGAAATGCATGATATGTGTCCATCTATTAGCATAAACAGGAAAAGCCACTTGCTTGCAAGTTGCAAGAGTCAATAACAGAATATAGGAGTAGATATTTTGTCTGACTGCTACAAGATGCTCTCCATCAGGGTGACTCCCATTTATGACATCAGGTAAAAATTCAAGCAGCAAAATGGTAGAATACCTCTGGATTTAAAATCAGAAAGTCAGGTTTTACGTTCTAGAGTTATTTAGCAAGTGACAAACTTTGTGAACCTCATCAATAAAGTGAGGATACTCATACCTAACATAGTTCTTGTGATCATATGAGATTATATGTTGAACTTGCTCTCTGAAACATAAAGCATTTGACTAAATACAAAATCGACTCAATTTATTATCATGTAGGCAGAATAGAGTTTTGGTCAAAATCATATATAGATCATTTCTCAAAAGTTATTCTATAACCAGTAGATGCCAACTAGCTTCACAACCTGTGAAGCTATTTTGTTAATTGCCACCCTAGAGTATGTAAACAAGCTTCCAAATGGCCTTCTACTCAGATTCACAGCATGAAAGCAAAACTAAGGGGGCCTGGGAACTATCTCCAACTTTTTTGTTTGTTTGTAGAAGCTCTACTGAAAAGTGATAAGTTCATTTTAAATAGGCTTAATTTTTAGAGCAATTTTAGGAAGAAAATTGAGAGGAAGGTACAGAGTTTCCATGTAGCACCTGTCCCCACACACCCACAGCCTCCCCTATTATTGACATCCTCCACAGAGTGGTACATGGTGTTTTGGTTTTTTGTTTTGTTTTGTTTTATACAGTTGATGAGTCTACATTGAAACATCATCATTCAAAGTCCATGGTTTACATTTAGTGTTCACTCTTGGTGTTTTGCATTCCATAGGTTTGGAGAAATGTATAATGACATGTAGCCATCATTAAAGTATCACAAAGAATAGTTGCATTGCCCTAAAAATCCTTTGTGCTCTGCTTATTCATCCCTGCCCCTTTTTATCTTAATGCCCTTCATCTCTTTTTTGTAGCACAGGACTTTTACTCTAGAAATCACTGCATTGCCTTTGTTTTTCCCCAACAGTGCAGAACCTTCTTACTTGAAACATCAGACACCATCATAGTGTTTTACTAATCTAACTACAAGAAATGTTCAAACAGAGTGGAGCAATTTGAGGAAGGTTTTATTTTAATTACAAGTTTGAATGCCTCTTTATCCAGGCTTCTCATATCCAATCTCATCGCCATGGTCATTTGGGTCACTTAAAAACAATCAATTCTCAAACCAGTTATAGTCACTAAAATATGTTCCTCAGCTCAATAGTTTCATGTGCCTTGCTAGTCTCCATAATAACAATCAACATACAGATTCCATATTATGTGAAATTTGAAATTCTACTAACGACAAACGCAATTTCTTATCAAGAAAGATTAAACTAGTTCGTTTGCCTTATTTTAATCAGAATCAAGTATGTATGACAAGCTGAGGCAAATCATTGCTGCTCAGGGGGTTGATGAAATATATTTCTTCCCACCTCAGATTGTTTGTTTTTTCAGTTCATTAGGAAGCTCTCAGGAACACTGCATATATACTTGGTGTACTTTATTTGATGCAGGGAATTAACACTTAACATTTCTTCAAGGTTGAGTAAAACAGATTTATACAGTCCTCTCCCCACACTCCTTCTGCTCATGTTGCCTAATCAAAATGTATTTCAGTTTGTCAGTCCAAGGCACTCTGCTGAGAATGTTTAACAAGGAAACTGAGAGGATAAATGTCAGTCTCATAGCACCATCAAGAACACAAGACCCTCACAAGAAAACCACAGCTAAATCTATTGTGTGATAAAGCACATCAGTGTGAGGTTCTTCTATTTAAAAAAAAACAAGCTATGAGGAGGGGAGAATTAAATAATCATTGCCTTAAAAACAGAGTTAACAAAAAGAGGTGGTGTTATAACTAAAAATGGCCAAAATTGGGAGTTGAATACAAATATTTAGTTTCTCATGTACCAGTTTCCTCATCTATAAGCTAGGAAAAAAATATTCAACACTCACATGGTTTCACTTTTTAAAAATTGGCCGTTATGAATTCTAGAAAAAAAAATCATTCTAATTCTTATTACACAAATATTCTGATTATTTGACAGAACATAATTTGATGTACTAATCTTTCCATAAACAAGACTAGAGGTTTCTGGTGAAACTGTTTTACTTATCTTTGTTAATTATTAAAGTTTTTGTTGGTTTTGTTTTGCTTTTAACATTAAAATAGACATGGTTAAGTTTATTTAATTAACTATAAGCTCATGCTTATAGTACATGACAGCAGTTTGTTCTAGAAAAGTAATTATTGCTTTATTATAAAGCTATTATTAAATAATATAAAAACAATGGATGATTGGATTGAAAATAAGAATTCAAGGAAGATACACCAAACCAATAGTATTACAAAATTAAACAGCATTTAATTAATCAGCTCTTTAATATAATTAATGTAGTTAGAATCAAACAATTCTAGCCACAAATAGAATAGTCTCATATTCTTTCGAGAAGAAAGCAAAAATTACATGAAAATCATCAAATCAGAAGAAGATACAGCTACAACAGGCATATACACAGGCAGGTACAGAAGAACAAGAAGTGACAAATGACAGTCAAACAGAACAGTGTACAGAACTAAAACATGAAAACCCACTGGTTTGAAAAGCACAGGATTTTGTGTAATATAACCCTACATTCTTCAGTAAATTCCAATAATTATGATGTCATAAGTTTTGCATTCAACAACCATAATCATTCATTGTTTTCTCCTTATATGTAGGATACTATAGTAGATGCTGGGAAAACAGTGACAAATGGCCCCTATGTCCATAATATTTACCACATTATAAGGATGACAAGTGAGCAGTCAAGTGCAATACTCATCATAAACAGTGTAATGGTGGTCATCCATGTTCTGTAAGAGCCTGCAGGATAAGAGAAGAGAAAGAGGAAGGAAGAGAAGTTTGTCTGTTATATCTTTTATGTTTGAAAGGAAGTCCAAAAAGTTTTGCTATTTAGTAAGATGCCTCTGGATGTCTTATGGAAAATGGAATTGCCATGTTTAAGACTGTAGACAGGACAAGACTAAGAATCCAGACTCACTAGAAAAGAATTAAGTAATAATTTAATTTCCGAAAGGAACATAACAAATTCAAAATTGCTATAGTAATTTTTAAAGCTTCAGTGTTTAAATCGGCCATCTAGAGCCTTTGGCTACTTAGAAGTAATTAATAAAACCCAAGTTTCCTAATTTTCTTTTGGAATAGTTTTAGATTTACAGAAAATTTGCAAATGTAGTTCAGAGTCCTCATATACTCTTCACCCAGCTTTCCCTCTTAAGTGTGTCTCATGAAAAGAAATCAAATGTAGCTCCCTCTGTAGTTCTCTGGTGGCTCTGTTTAAGATGCAGCTGTTTTCACAACTGCAGAAATTAAAGTGCCCAGAGGAAACTCAGGTCAACAAAAGAGCAAGAGGAGAATGGAAATCTCTAATGAAGGAGATAACTTTTTAAATGGATCTTCAGGTTGGGCGCAGTGGCTCATGCCTGTAATCCCAGCACGTTGGGAGGCCAAGGCAGGCGGATCACTTGAGGTCAGGAGTCGGAGTCCAGCCTGGCCAACATGGTAAAACCCCTGTCTCTACTAAAAAAAAAAAAATAAAAATACAAAAATTAGCTGAGCTTGGTGGCAGGCGCCTGTAATTGCAGCTACTTGGGAGGCTGAGGCAAGAGAATCACTCCTACCTGGGAGGCAAAGGTTGCAGGGAACCAAGATCGCTCCACTGCACTCCAGCCTGGGCATCAGAGCAAGACTTTGTCTCAAAAAAATAAAAATAAAAATAAAGGGATCTTCAATGTAACATCAATTGTTTAGATATTACTATAATTTAGATGAATCAACTGATTCAAGTTATGTGTGATCTATATTTCTGTATATTTCCATCCTATACACTTTGAACACATTTTATAGTCCCCTTGTTTTTATGCTATAAAGTAGAAATTCAAGAGTTGACTCCGATTTTTCACTGTGAATCTCTAAAAGCATTCCCAGAGGCCTACAGAGATAAAATCTGAAGTTAGACCAGTTATATAAATCAGAGAGGTCAAATAATGATGTTTTTGGATCCAGAAATGTCACCAGCAAGTAGTAGTTAGAGTTTGATTATATAAGATCTTAGGTGTCTGGGTTTTTAAAAAATATCCATTTGGTATATTCTAAATGGTTAATTAAAAAACTGAACAATTATAAAAATTAATATCACTGCTTTGGATTTGCTCTAATCAGTAAAGAAACACTTAAGCATTATGAAAGTTCCTGTCACAGTTCTGATTTGTATTTTCCTGCATTAATTAAAAATTGGTTTTAATCCAAGTATCAAAGACAATGAAGAAAAACAAACACTTTAGAAATTTAATAAGGTCATTTAACGAATCCTGTGGAAAACTTTCTTGAGATGTTATTTTAGAAGGTTTTTCTAATTTTTTTCCCAAAAAAATAAATATGATGTGCACAACTTTTCAAAATTTAAAATACATACATTATGGAAGTATTTTTCAACATATCTGTATCACTCATCCAAATTTTTAAAAAAACAAAATAGGTCTACATGACAATTTTTATGCTAGAAAATTGTATTCTAGACAATAAGCAAAGTCCAGACTTGGGAAAACAGAACAAATTACCTGGTGTGATGGTTAGCTTTATGTGTCATCTTAACTGGGCTATGGGATGTCAAGACAGTTGGTAAAACATTATTTCTGGTTGTTTCACTGTAGGTGTTTCTGGAAGAGACTAGAATTTGAATCAGTAGTCTGAGTTAAAAATATCTACTCTCACCCATGTGGCCAAGTATCCTCCAATCCCCTGAAGGCCCAAATAAAAGAAAAATTGGGTAGAAAGGGCAAATTCTGTCTCTCCATGAGCTGGGACATCTATCTTCTCCTACTCTGGGATATCGAAGCTCCTGGTTCTCGGACCTTCTTCTAACTCCAGGATTTATACCATTTCCCTCCACCTGCAACCCATGCCTCTCAGCACCCTCAGACCTTCAGACCAAGACTAAAGAATTGTATCATATGCTTTTCTGGGTCTGCAGCTTACAGTTAGCATATCATGGGACTTTTTGGCCTCCATAATTCCATAGACCAATTCCCATAATAAATCACCTCATTATCTATCTATCTCCTATTGTTTTAGTTTCTCTGGAAAATTCTAACGAATACACCTGGTTTTCTGAACAACAACCACTGAAAAACAGAGAGAGAGAGAGAAAGAGGGGTGTAGAAGGCAGAACTTATAGATTAAAAGATAGGTAAGAGATATAAGCAATCACAATGCATGGACTTTATTTGAATCCCAGTCCAAACAACTAAACGGTTAAAAAATGTATAACATAACCAAGGAAATGTGAACATTGACTGGATATTAAATGACGTTAAGAAATTATCAAGATGTGACATTAAAATGTAACAGTGATACCTTATGTTACCATGTATATTTTGCCTCTATCGTTTAGAGGTACATACTGAAATACTTACAAATAAAATTATATGTTTATTGGTATTTTCATAAAAATAATTTGGAGACACCAATGTGTAGGGGTGAGTATTGATAAAACAATACTGGCTATGAATTTAAAATGTTTGATGCTGCTGATGAAAACATGGAGTTTGTTATAATATCTCTTTAAAAAATATTTGAAATTGTCTATAAAAAGGGTATTTCAAAAATGTATTCTAGTACCAGTTCTTTGACTAACTAGACATAGAACCATCAGAAAATCAGTCAATGTCGGCCGGGTGCAGCGGCTCACGCCTGTAATCCCAACACTTTGGGAGACTGAGGCGGGCGGATCACGAGGTCAGGAGATCGAGACCATCCTGGCTAACACAGTGAAACCCCGTCTCTACTAAAAATATAAAAAAATTAGCCAGGCATGGTGGCGGATGCCTGTAGTCCCAGCTGCTGGGGAGGCTGAGGCAGGAGAATGGCATGAACCCGGGAGGCGGAGCTTGCAGTGAGCAGAGATTGCACCACTGCACTCCAGCCTGGGTGACAGAGCAAGACTCCATCTCAAAAAAAAAAAAAAAAAAAAAAAAAATCAGTCAATGTCTTTTGTGCTTTGTTTCCTCTTTGGTGAAACAATGGATAGAATCCAATTTAATTCACATTCATTCAACAAATATTTACTACAATATTCATTGCAGCTCCAAACAATGTAATTTTCAATTTCTCCCAGTCTGCCACAATTGTTATTAAAAAATAGTTCCATCACCCACTAACTCTAAAATGTCATTTTAAGAATCACTGAATTCATTGATTTAACTGTTGATTCATTCACTTAGTGCCATTCAACATGCTAGAAATAGATTTAAAAAATCAAAATAAAGGCATTGAATTTTGGCCTTATTGTCTAGTCGTGTATAAAATTAATACAATTAATGCAGTGAAGTGAAACTCATAAAGTAATAAATTATTTAAGTAAACTGGCCTTTTTTTTTTGATGTATAAACACAAGATTTTAGACAACCCCCTTCCCCCTCCCTAAAAAGCCTCATTCATAAGAAGTCTCTCTTCTTTACAAGAAAGAGGAAAATTCTCATTCATGTTGGCCAAGGAAGAAAGGGCATCCTTTCATGAGGCCAGAAAAATACCCCTCATCCATAGAGCAAGTTTCAGAAACGAGTTTGAAGACAGAGAGATTCAATAATTAGGTTTTTGCTCTTCCACTCTCTTTTTCCCTTCTAGAAAAATGCAAGACATAACACCAAGGAGAATTACAGAAAGGGGAAATTGTGCTGAAGATACAGGCATAATTTTAACTTGGTTCTTTCTAGTCTCGCAGCCATAGTGAGTGCTTTAAGTTCTCTTCAGTAATTAGAAATAGGCAAACAGTAGTGACCATGCCTCAACCTGCACAGAACAGACCTGAGTCTGTATCTCCACTGATTGAACAAATGGCTCGCCTAGGTTGTTCACACTGGGCCACGTGCAAAAATGGTCATGATGCCTGTTTAAGATAGACACAGTATCACCTTCTAAAACTCACTGAATATGTTCAAAACAGTGTTTATAGTGTTTATATGCCCTTATTTTCTTCCCCCTCGCTCTCTCCCCCACTAACCTGATTCAAACCAAATATAAAAACTTTAAAATATTTGGTTTACATAGTTTATCTCAAATGACTGCTTGTACACAATAATAGTCACTGATTTCCTAGACCTTGTTGAAATGCAAAACATTCTGTTAGGAAAACCAAGAGACATTACATCATCTTTCATAAAACTGGCTTTCTTTTTTCTATTTTAAGAAATGTCTCTTTAAAATGTCATGCCTTGTGGGTGGAGATAGACAGATATAAGTAGATGCCTTATTGAAAGCAGTGTGTGACAAACTCAGATTTCAAGAACTTGAGAGAGAGAGATTAAAACGCAGATATCACAGACTCAAATTTACAGGTGCATCAGTAGTTGAATCTTCTAGTAACTATACTCATCTACAATCTTTTAAGAATTATTTTTCCCCTGGTGCACTGAAGGCTCCTGCATTTATGGATACTTCAGTATGTATTATTCTTGACACTCTAATATTGTTAGAAAATTGTGATTTTTTTAAAGCTTCCTTTTCCAGGGTAATAGTAATTGATTTATACTTTATTACTGTTCATATGTCAGAGAACTACAAATAAATATATTGTGCCTGTTAATTTTTAGTTTAAATATTTCAGATGCTTGCCACTGATTTAATTCTCTTCAGATCAGCTTCCCTTGACCCCGTAGATTCTACCAAATTTTCCTATTATTCTTTTCTATTAAACTCTGCCCTGCATCCATCCCAGTCACACCTTTCGCCTGGGCTCCTGATTATTTAATGTCTTGCTATTTCATTAGTAATGCATATTTAATACTTTCTGAGCTGAATCGTTTATTGATATGTAGAGCTGGACTAAGAGAATGGAATCAGGTCACTTTGGGGCACATAGCCAGAACTGGTTTCCTAAATCCACAACCACAGAACCCTCATAGGTTTGCAATTTCTTTCCCTTCATCAGGGTTCTCATATGTTAGCATGTATCAGAATCACTTGGAGGGCTTGTTGAATCAGACTGCTGGGCTGCACCTGATTCAGTATGGCTGCGGAGGGCCTGACTATCTGCATTTCTAAAAAGTTCCCAGTTGAAGCTTGTGTTGCTAGTCAGGTCCACATTTTACGACAGCTCTAGATGAAGGTCTATGATTATTGTGGCTCTCAGTTATTTCCATCCAATTTAATATATAATTCTACTTTTTCCTATATCTGGAAGAATTCAACAGATTCTTGCCAAAAATGGCCACATCCCATCAAAAATAGTAAGCAATGACAATGCTCTATATAATTTTATTTAATCTCAAATAGCATTTACTTTTATAGTTATTGACATGGTTCATAGAGGTAATGCAAAAAATTACCTATATTTTGTTATGTTTCTACTTTTCCTATTAAATAGGTTTTGTGTTCTGTTTTATTGATAAACTACAGATCAGAGAGATTCAGAGAGTTGCCCAAGGCAAATCAGCTAATAAATGGAACTAGGACTTAATCCTAGGATATGCATAGATGAGTTTTCCTATAGTCCCTTCCTTCGCAAAGTACAGTCCTCAGGCCAGCAGCACTGCCCCTGCCTGGAAGTCTGACACACAGACTCAGGTGCCATCTCAGACCTATTGAATCAGAATCTGCATTTTTACCAAGAGCTTAGGTGATTCTAGGCATAGCAAAGTTTGAAAAATACTTTTCTACCTCCCTAAAACAAATAACTTCAGTGAACTTCTTTTACCTACCAAATTCAGTGCTAGTTTTCACTTTTTAGCACAATCCTGAAGCTTTCTCAGCTCGGGTATCAATTTTAGTAAGTGTATGTATGTAATATCTTCCAAGTCAAAATGGACAGGCTCTATCTTCTCTGCCATGTTAAGATTCTATGTACATGTAGTTATTTGGAGATTGGAGATAAATGTGAATTACTTAAGATCATTTTAATTAAAAAAAAATGAGAGACAAGATCTTTTTTTTTTTTTTGAAATGGAGTCTCAATCTGTCACCCGGGCTGGAGTGCAGTGGTGCCATCTCAGCTCACTGCAAGCTCTGCCTCCCAGGTTCACACCATTCTCCTGCCTCAGCCTCTCAAGTAGCTGGGACTACAGGCGGCCACCACCACGCCCAGCTAATTTTTTTGTATTTTTAGTAGAGACGGGGTTTCACTGTGTAAGCCAGGATGGTCTTGATCTCCTGACCTTGTGATCCGCCTGCCTCGGCCTCCCAAAGTGCTGGGATTACAGGCGTGAGCCACCGTGCCCGGCCAACAGCATTGTTTTAACAGTAAGTTATGGGATTTTGCTTTTGCTTTTTTATTAAAAGTATTTTATTCCCCAAAGCACCTCACAAGGGGTCTTCCATAAAATCACAACCCAATAACATCTTTTGCTTATATTAAATTGAACAGTATCTACAACTATTGCTTATTTTTTAGCACTTTATGAATTAAGTTTGACTAGATTAATCCCTATTTTCAAATAAAATCTTTCACCAAAGATCAGCCCAGTGAAACTGTTATTTTTTAATAAATGCTATTTCTCAAGCTAAAATAAACACTCAGGCTAGGCAAAACTATATCAATACTATGCCAGAAGTCTTGCAACAAGCATGAAGATCTACAAAGTAAATTAAATTTTCTGTTACTATCTCCATCCCATGACCTTCTCTCTCAACCCTTCATCTAAAATTGCCACAAATGTTCTGTAACTGGGTCAAGGCACACTTGCTTGGGGGAACAAAGACATATTAAGGAGCATTCAATATGTCTCAGACATAAGGAGCAAGTGAAGCAAATGTAATATCCTGTCATAAGATGCAAGCATAATTTTCTGCTGTGCCCAGCTTTCATCCTCAATTGTCAACATGTGACTGTCTTCTCTGACACCCATCAGAAATGCTTTGACTAAATCACAGGAACTTATTTTTATTCAGTATTTGTTTTGCTTCTATTTACAGTAGTTCCCCATTATCTACAGCTTTGCTTTCCACAGTTTCAGTTACCTGCAATCAATTGCAGTCCAAAAACATTAAGTAGAAAGTTACAGAAATATACAATTTATAAATTTTAAATCGAACAGTGTTCTGAGTAGCATGATGAAATCTCACATCATTCTTCTCCATCCTGTCCAGCCATGAATTCTCCCCTTTGTCCACCATATCCATGTTCTATATGCTCCCCATCCATTAGTTACTTAGTAGCCATCTCAATCATCAAATCAATTATCTCGGTATTAGAATTGCAGTACTTGTATTCACGTCATCCTGATTTCATTTAGTAGTGGCCCCAAAGCACAAGAATAGTGATGCTGGCAATTCAGATATGCCAAAGAAAATATGTAAATTGCTTCTGTTATATGAAAAGGCTAAAAGTTCTTGACTTAATAAGGAATGAAAAAAATTGTAGGCTAAAGGTTGCTAAGACCTACAGTAAGAACAAATCTTCTGTCTGTGAAACTGAGGAGAGAAAAAGAAATTTCTGCTAGTTTTGCTGTTGCACTTCAAACTGCAAAAGTTACAGCTACAGCCTCAGTGCATGATAAGTGCTTAGTTAAGATGGAAAAAGGCATTTGAGACCAGCCTAGCCAACATGGTGAAACTCTGTCTCTACTAAAAATACAAAAATTAGCCAGGCGTGGTGGCGGGCACCTGTAATCCCAGCTACTCAGGAAGCTGAGGCAGGAGAATCACTTGAACCCTGGAGGCAGAGGTTGCAGTGAGCCCAGACCGTGCCATTGCACTCCAGCCTGGGCAACAGAGAGAGATTTCATCTCAAAGAAAAAAAAAGGCATTAAATTTGTGAGTGGAAGGCATGAACAGAAAATGTGTTCTAATTGACAGCAACGTATTGTGTCAGAAAGCATTGAGTCTATATGAAGACTTCAGCAAGGGATTTCCCGAAGCAAATGACACCAAGATATTTACGCAAGTTAGAGATAGTTACATAGATTCAAGAATAGGTTTGGACTGAAAAATATCAAAACTACTGGAGAGCCTGTATTTTCTAATCAAGAAGCTGCTGCCATATTTCCAGCAGTGTTGAAGCAGTTGACTAAGGAGAAAGAATACCATCTAAAGCAATTCTTCAGTTGCAAGGAAACTGGGATTTTCCAGAAGATGATGCCCAGTGGAACCTACATTCATAAAAGTGCAAAGGAAATACCAGAGCACCAGACATGGAAGGACAGATTAACGCTGGTACTTTGAGGCAGTGCTGCAAGGCATATGATAAAACCACACGTATTGTACAGGGTAAATAACTCATGTACTCTAGAAAACAATAACAAAAGTTGTCTGCTCATGTTCTGGTATTATAATCCGAAAGCCTGGATGACAGCCATCTCATTTATGAAACGGTTTCACCAATGCCTCATCTCAGAGGTAAAAAAAAATACTTGGACAAGGAAGGGTTGGAACTGTAAGTCTTATTAATACTAGAAAATGCACATGGTCATCCTTAGCACGTTTGCCATGAAAATGAAAGTGTCAAGGTTGTGTTTTTACCTCCAAAGATAACTTCATCACTTCAGTCCCTTGATCAAGACATCCTTAAGATCGTCAAGGTCATATGCACCTACCTGGTATGTGATTGCATTTGATCAGCACCTGATACAGACCCTAATCTGGAAGTAATGCAGTGTTGGAAATCATTCACTATTGCTGAGGCAGTAACATTCATCAAAGCTGCAATCTTTGAATTAAAATCAGAAACTGTTAAGTGCCTGCTGGAAAAACTTATGGTGAAGTGAAGTAAGGAATGACTTTAAAGCCTGCCCAGGGATCAGTGGAAGAGTTAGCAAAATCATTTATGCAGCAAGACAAGTTGGTGGAGAAAGATTTGCCAACATGCTTCATGAAGAAATGAAAGAACACACTGAAGGCCATTGAGAAGTGTTAAAAATATATAAGAAATTGGAAAACCTTGTTGAATCATCTACAGAGGAAGAGAAAGATAAAAACAAACTGAAGCAGACCTAGCAATGTGGATATTATGAAAATGTGCCAAAGTGTTTCAAATGGTGCAGACATTAAAGGACAAAATTATGGAATAAGATCCTCCGATGGAATGCAGCATTAGTCACAACCTCTGCAGCAATACATTGATGAATTGAAAGGAGACAGCAACTTCTGATTATAATATTTTTCCAAAAGATTCTGGCCAAAAACCCTTTCAACTATCAAGGATACCCAACCATCAACATCGTCTGTCTCATCATCATTGCTTGAGTTCAAATCCCACCTCTGCCCAGCTGTGTGATCTTGAATAAATTATCAAAATATTTCTTAGTCTTTCCATCTGTAAAAATTAAAAAATAATAGTGCCTTTTTCATACAGTTATTAACTGGATTCAAAATGATAAGCCATAACATTCTTTCTACGTATTAAAGCCTAAAATTTGCTTCTCAGTCCTAATACCTTTGCTACTCAACATGATTACAGCTTGCTTTTCCTTAAATGCCAAACTACTAGTACAGAGCACTTGCCAAATTTACTGTATCACGTGAGGTAAGATTAGCACTTGGAACTCACCAGGTAAGTGCTAAATTGCCTATTGATGACTCTGAACTTACTCAAGGTCAACAGGAAAACTAAAGCACAGCAACTGGCAAGCCTGGCTTCATCATTCATGGTATTTCTGCTGAATCATTAGCTCCTTGCTGGCACATTCAGAAGATTCTTATGTCAGGTGTCCCAATACACTGATCTTTTGATGCACCCTAGGCACTCAGTGAGCCAGAGTCAATAGAAGGAAGAAATGCAAAAAAAATCAGATTAAAAATATAAGCCTTTAGTATAAATTTAGCAAGACTTATTTTCATAAGCCAAAGAGATAGATCTCCTGACACTATGGTTAAGAGGTTATAAACATAGATATTGACATAGAAGTATAGATATCAATATAGATCAGACATAAATATAGATCAAATATGCGACATTGGATTACATTTGGCAATAGAGCTTGCCTATAACCATTTCCATGAACTATTTCTTGATAATACTGGTCTTTGGATCAATTACAAAATCTTATGCATTCTTTTGTCAGGACTATGAAGAGAAAGGAATCAGTGATAATAAATGAGGCTATAGGTAATTTGTAAATATTACCATGTAGAGAAGAGTGAATGCAATATCCCCTTTATGCTACTATAACAGAACACCATAGACTGGGTAACTTACAAAGAATAAAAATTTATTGGCTCACAGTTCTGGAAGCTGGGAAGTGCAATATCAATGCAGTTTTGGTAATTCTCATCCTAGATGGTGCCTTGAATACTATGTTCTCTAGAGGGAAGAAAGGCTTCATGTTTACCTGGCAAAAGGGCAAAGAAAGAGTGCCCACTCTCGTAAGCCTTTTCTTATTACAGCATTTATTAATTCATGGCTTAATCGCTTTTAAAGGCCCCAACTCAATATTGTTACCTTGGCAATTAAATTTCAACATGAGTTTTAGAATATACAAAAACATTCAAACCATAGCAACAAAGGAGGAGTCAATGAAGTTAAAGACATAAGCAGTATCATGTGGGGTAAACATGTCCTTCTGACAGTGTCGTCAGAAGATGTTTTGTGATGGAACACGATGGTCATTCACCACGCTGTTGATCTCAAAACATTAGAAACATGTCCTGAATCCAACTGGCTTCCTCTTAACAACTTATGTTTATAATATTTGTAACGTTACTTAAAATTATTTAATCAATTTATATTTTTAGTCAGTTTCTGGGTTTAACTACATGATGCAGGACCCTCAAACCTCACTACCATTTTTTTAAAATCCCTAAAGTTCCCTCCACAAATAGAATGTCCTTTTTCATTACGGATTTACCTGTTTACGTCTAGACTTCAACCACATTCCCCCATTCACCATATCTTTTAACACTTTTATTTCTAAACATTGTCTGATCTTCTTAGTACATATATATTTCAAAGATATTTTCTTTCCATTTTCATTTATTTACCCTGGACCTTCTTTAGTGCTATTGTGTCTGTCTTGCAGTGCAGCAACCAAAACCATATGCAACATTCTAGGTAGCACTACAAGATGATATCCAGAGTTAAAAGCTCAAAATGACCGTAGTGTAGTCTGCAAGTAACATGTGAGTGGTGAGTTGCTAGGGTAACCTGTGTTAACCTGATTGCTAATAGCTCGTCAAAATGTTCTGAAAACAATACCCTGATATAAATTAATCATTCATGGTTGAAGTAAAAATTTCTGTGGTTAAATCCTTGGAAATAGATTTTAGAATCAATGAAGAGTACTTGTAGATGAAGAAGGGATTCTTGTCAATTAAAAATAAGTTGTAGAGAGAGCTTTTTTATTGTACTATGTAGAAAAGGAAATTTACCACCTTTCTGACATTTCAGGGGTGGTATTCTACAGGCCATTTCTTTATACTGTCATTTAACACTGCTTATAATTAATCCTGTATTTATTCTCAGGAAGTTTAAGTCAGGGAAGCAGTGGTTTTCAAATCACCCTGATGTTAACACTCATTACTCACCAGAGGCTGCAATAACATGTAAAAGTTTAGCTGACAGATTAAACTGAAATTGAGCATAGGCTATTTGTATTTTAATCTTCCATGACCAGTTTGTTTGATATTAGTATAAATTTAAGAAGCCTGAAAAGCATAGCTAAAATAAACAATCAGTCCAACTCTGTGATCTCATTCCTTACTCCTCATTCTTACCTTCACTCAGAGTGCTAGTGCGTGTTTGTGTGTGTACTATAGGGAGTGGCACTGAGGGGCAAGAAAAACTGAAATAGACACAAAAGTGAAAAGGCACAATTAACTTTAATTTGTGAAATGAAAGTAATAAATTGTGTCCCATTTTAGCCCTGAAGCTGCTCTTCATTTATAAAATGTGGATAACTATGACCCATAGAGCTTAATGAGTAACAGAAGAAATTGTATATTCCAAATATTTACTACACTACAGTGACTTCATAGAGATGTTCTTGAGCATTGAATCATTACAATATTGCACAATCTCACCCCTTAAGGCAAGATAGGCAAGGGGTGGTCATTGTCATCTTGGAAATATTTGGGGTTTAAATAATCAAAAGGTAAATGGGACTCCTTTATATTTCAGACATCATGAGAAGCAGATAAAATAGTGTTTATGTGTGCTGCTCTCGGTTTACAAATGCAATCTGAATCAAATTGCTTGGGTTCAAATCCCACCTCTGCCCAGCTGTGGGATCTTGAATAAATTATCAAAAGATTTCTTAGCTTTTGCATCTATAAAAATTTTTTTAAAGTATGTTTTTCATACAGTTATTAACAGGATTCAAAATGATAAACCATTAGAAAAACATGGCACACAGTAAGTACCCAATAAACACTATTATTACTAATCAGTAATCTATGCGTACATGCATCAAAGAAATCTCCTAATAGGCTTCTCCACTAACCACAGTATTTGACCCAGTGAATAAGTAACAATGGAAACACAGCAAAGCTGCCAAACTGAATGTACTCAAGCTTGCTTCATGTTTTAAGCACTAAAGTATATCTGACATTTCATTTAAAAATATCAGAGTAACATAATGTAAGCCAAACTTCCACAACCGTTTTAGATATATGTGGTTTTTAAAGAAGATAAAGTCTTACCCATAATTATTTGAGAAATGTTAAATTTAAAATAATTTTTGGCCAATTTTTCTAGTTTAACTCAACATTTTGGCAAATACATATCATTTTGAATTATTTACTGATATCTGAAATGTAATGAATAAAATTCTATATTATAACAGAATTTTTACTGGCACTACAAGAATGGATTTTAGAATATCGATTAAAAGTGCTAGGAATTGGAGTCAGAAAAAACTTGATTCAAATTCCTACTCTAAGGGAGACAGAGAGATATCAGTCATGGGGTACAAAGTTTTAATAAGATGAATAATTCCCAGAGATCTATTGTACAACATAGTGCCTATAACAATACTGTGTCATATGCTTACAAATGTGCTAACAGTGTATATTAAATGTTAACTTATCATACCAAAATTTGTTTATTCATAAGGTAGGAGGAAACATTTTAGAAGTGATGGATATGTTTATGGATATATTGTGGTGACAGTTTCACTTGTGTATACTTATCTCCAAACTCATCAAGTCATATAAAGTGAGTATGTGCAGCTTTTTGTACGCCAATCAGATTTCAATAAAGTGGTTTTTAAAATGCCCTATTCTGCTGCTCAATCCTCTATGATTATGGAAAACTGTGTTTCTAAAAGCTGACTGCAGTAATATTTCTCATCCCTCATGATCTTCATATAATGCACCTTGAATTTCATCCATCAGAGTGGTGATGTACATATTTCCTCCCCTTGAACCTGGGCAGATCTTTATGATTGCTCAATCAACAGACTATGACAAAAGTAATACGTATAAGTTTTGTGGCTTGATCATAAAAATGGCTCATTCTTCTGCTTTCCTTTCTTCTAGTGCTTATCCTTGGAACCCAGCCACCATGCTGTGAGGAAGCCCAAACTACTCCATGTAAAGGGAGCTCATGGAGAAGCCTCCGGTAGGTGTTACTGCCAAGAGATGAGCTGAGAGTCAGCCAACAGCAACATTGGCTGCCAGACACGTGAGTGAAGATGTCTCCAAAAGATTATAGCCCAGACATCCAGTCACCCTAGCCCCAAATATCAGATGCCTGCTACATTCCATCCAAAGTCCTGCTCATAGAATCTGTAAGATTAATGAAGTAGTTGTTGTATACGACTAAGCTCTAGAGTGGTTTGTTGTGCAACGATGTTAATCGGAACAGTAACCCTGGGCGAGTAATATAGTCTAACCTTCACACTTCTGTCTTCAGCTTGGGGATACTAGCACCTGTAACACAGAGATGAGGAAGAATAGATGACACAGATGGTGATATTAAAGTGTAGGTATTCACAGCTTCTCCCTCCCCAATGCTGCTCTGGAGTCTTTGTGTTGACTTGCTCTGGAGATTTTGTGATGTTGATCAAGGTAATGCATAAAAAATGCAGTATAGGAAAAAAGAAGAAACAGAGAATAAAATCACCAAAGACTCCTAGAGAATAAGAATATTCAGATATTTACAAAGAAATTTTAGAAACGTTTGCTAAGAAACATATTTTAGGATACAAATTTAGAACGTTTTGCTATGTATCTTATTGCTATGTATCTTGAAAACATTTCTCGGTATCTTCAAGACAGCTTTTGGAAATTCAGACACTATTTTTCAGTGTTTTGTATAAATTTCGTGTTTATTTTAGACATGATGCTGTGCTAAATGGGCCTTAAAGAAAGAGCCAGAGGACCCAGTTTTACTTGGGTTGCACCAGAGTAAACAGAGTGCTTGTTAACAATAATCTGATGGATAGAATCTCAAATAATAAGAACACAATGATAGAACAGTATTTGATTATTAATCATAGATCTCACATGTAAATCCTTATTAGCATGTTCTTAGCCACATCTTTTTACTTCACAGTACACCTTGCTAGCAAAAAAAAAAGTGTGCTTGAATTTCATTCAACTTTATTTTCTGCATCAAAAATAGGTTAATTCTATGAAAACAAAACAGTTCTAAGATGTAGATAGTTTCGACAAATATTTACTGAATGGCATTTTTTTTTATAAAAACACTGTGCATGAGCCAAGAATAAAACAAAGAAGTACATATATTGTTTCGTTCCTCAAAACACCTATATTCTAGTTAGGAAGAAAAGGAGTGATCATATGAACAAGTACAGTAGTTCCCCTTTATACCTGAGGGATATGTTCCAAGACGCTCCAGTGAATGCCAGAAACCACAAATAGTACCAAAACCTATGTATATGATATTTTTTCCTATACATACATAGCCATGTATGACAAAGTTTAAGTTACAAATTAGGCATAGTAAGAGATTAACAATAATAAAATTGAACAATTATAACAACATACTATAATAAAATTTTGTGAATGTTTTCTGTGTCTCATAAAATATTTTAGTGTGCTATACTGCAAGTAACTGAAATTACAGAAAATGAAATCACTGATAAGAAGGGAGTACTGTAAACCACAAATATATGAGGGTCAGATTACAATTTAAGCCAAGAATAGAAGAGTCTTCCTAAGACATGTCAAGAGAACAATACAGATCCCAAGTGTTATGCACTCAAAGAATTACTGGCTAGATTCTGAGAAGATTCGGAAACATTTTCTATATATCAAAGTGCTAAACAAGTGAAGGAGAAATAAGACTGAGTATGCAGAAAGAAGAAGAAAAGTTATTCTGATCCAGGGTATAAAGCTGAAAAGTTATTTTTTGTGTTGGTTGGTTGGTTATTTGGTTTTTGGTTTGCTTTGCTTTCCTTCTGGTAAACTGACTGTAGCAGAGAAGATGTATATAAGGTAACTCAGTAATAAAAGTAAAGTTGGCAGATAAGAGAATGTGGTGAGTTTAAACATTTTCCTAGAGTCATCAAGGATTCAACGACTTTAGAAGGAAATAGCAAGATAAAATATTTTGCAATGCTTATTCTGAAGGTGCCATGCAGGATGAATTGGAGAGAAAATTGGAAGCAGGGCAACCTGTTATTAGCTACTGCCAAGTATGTGATAATAGGTGCCTGAATTATTCAAAAACCATAAAAAAAGGCTGGAAGAATATTTTGATATCACTGAGTACAGCCTCTTGATTTAGAAATGATGAAACCTTAGACAAATACCATGACTATTTAAGTCAATAAGTGACAGATCTAGATTAGAAACAAAATCCTCAGATTTTAATTCTATTCTTCCTTTAATACTATGAAATACCCCCTAAATATATATTATTAAATAACCTGACAATTGACCACATAACCCCAGGTTTCAACTAAATAACTGTCTCTTATTGGAAGCCAGAGCTCGTGACCCAAGAAGAGAGAATAGATTTCAGCATGTCTTTGAACTCACGTGCTCCAGAATTTCTCTTTAAAATAACATCACAGTCATGAGATTACATTAGAATCACAGTAATACATTTATATGAACCTTGTCACAGTGAGGCTTATATAAATTATCACTAGAAGTTTTCATCAGAATAAACTCAGCATTGAGATAGTGAGTAAAATTACTGGTTTACTTCCCATTCTTGACAGTTTAAGGACATATCTCAGGCAGGTATTCAAAGAATGTCTACACAAGGCTGCTTATCAACATTTTTTCTACGTCTCAGTTACTTTCATGTATTAATTTCTGCTTTGTTTCTCCAATGTATTTGGAAGTCAATATAAAGTAGAGGACAATGGAAATGGAAGCTCAGCCTGTACTGTAATTGAAACTGTGCAAACTTTATCCGGTTAATGCTGCAGAGCCATAAAATTATTCCTATCTCCTAGAATAGTTGCAATTCCATGATAGCATTTGAAGTGCATTATAGGAAGGAGTTTTCTAATAAAGAATGAATAAATGAATGGGTTTAGATTAAGAATGACCTCATAATTTTATAATTCAATGCAGCTAAATGTTGTTTAAAATTTGGCTCCATATGTGTCATCTGTTAAATAATTAATGTACCATTTAGCTGATTTAGAAAGAATTGAAATATGTTTATGCTGGAACAAGCGATCATCTTCTTATAGCAAACATGAGGCTATTTAATTATTGTAACCGAAACTAAAGCATTACTACCGATTGCCCCAGACTTAATTGTTGTCAATTATTTTGAATAGTAAGGATTCCTTACAAATATGTATCTTAAGCTAAACTCACTAAACCCCTAAATTAACATTATTGATGTCATAATCACCTAGGTTGCAAAAAAAGAGAAATTTGTTTAACCAAAATGTTTAAATAGTGGAGTCATAAACACCATCTCAATCTTCTTTGTCCATCCCCCAAATGAAGCTATTCTGAAATGCAATTTGCAAACACTGCATTTACACACACATATACACACATATATATCACATGCAAACATATACACATACATTTACATGTTATGTACATGTTATCTAATAAAATAACTTTGCATACTTGTGGTACTTTTTTCTCTAAGCCAGCTAGGTGCTGAGTATGTATCTTTGATGATATCCGCTTACACTACTTTATAGTAAGCTATTTCGTATCTTTGCCATTTCACCAAATAAAAACAATCTGCAGATCAGCCCATTATAAGATATGCTCAGACAGTAACATGTAAATATACATGAAGATTCAGGGGGAAACCTTTCTGAGACTGCTTTAAACACCTAGAATAAAGGAGAAATGATTTCAGCAGTTAAGGAATCAGCAGGGACAAAAAAGTGCCAACTCTGATTAGAAGCCTTGAAAGCACTAACTGCAGCATCTCAAGGTAAAATAGAATTTTCAATAACTCACCTTGCATCACAGTGCTTGTAAGTGGTGAGAGGTGATTGGAGGGCAAAAAAGAATTTGACCTTTTCTTAGTGAAGAAAAAGAAGAAGTTCATCCATTGAACTGGAAGCTTTTAGTGGAGTTACTAGAAGACAAAGCTGTATGCTTGAAAGGAACAGAAAGTGCAGAGCTTCACAGTTTTATCACAGAAGGTGCTTCAATCCGTTTACATTTGATTGAAACTCAAAGAATTTCTGCAGAACTACTAAACAGTCACCTTTAAGATTCAAAGTTTCTCATAGATTTCTATTTATTAAATTCAACACACATAGAACATTGCAAAATTCATTAGGTCCTTTAGAAAACATTATTGCATTGTACAGCATATCAAAGCATATTAAAAAATCGTCTGTATAAAACTTATGGACAGAGTTCATGAAATGTTAAAATAAATGTTTGTCTTGTACTGAGCTGCACACAAAATACACTCCTTCCTCTTTCCATGTAGCATTGTTTTTTATTTTTTTGAAAATTACTGATATCAGAAGGCCTACCTCATACTGGATTATCTTATTTGATTTTCCCATGAAATACTTAATTTAAAAAATTGAGTTTTCAATCAGTGATGGCGCTGAAAAGGTAACATGCAGATGTTTAATAAGGATTTTTTTTGCAGGTTCGTGGTAAAGTGTTAGTTTATTTTCTTAACCTGACGTTTTAACATCTACTTACGCTGTCTTCCCTTTATCATTGTAACCTTGGTAACTTCACAAATCAAAGGAACTAGAAGGGAGTAATGGTTTTTTATCCTATGTTGTATCTTAGAACTAATTTGCAGTCATTTAAAAAGAAGGACTAGTCCACCTCTAAAGAATCCTGATGTGACTCATCACTGATTCATTTATTTTTACCCAGCAGGATGCACCAAATAGACAGTAAATATCAGCTTCATGAATGAATAATGAAAATGGAGAGATAACTGAATGAATCATACTACTCATCGTTAGAAGAGATATATTCATCAGAAACCCACTAAGACCCCACGTAAGATAAATGTCACGTTCTGACAAAAGAACTAAGAAATAGAAGAAAAAAAAAAAAAAAAAAGTATGTGAATAAAGTGAGCAACCAGAAACTAAGTAAGTATCATCTAGAGTGTGGTGGCCAGAATACTACCTTCCCCAAGATGCCCAAGTTCTTCATTCTTGAAACCTGTGGCAAAAAGGACTTAATAGGCTAACTTACTGAGTTAACGTTCTTGAGATGGGAAGATTATCCTGAATTTACAGGTGGACCCAGCATTTACCAGGATCCCTGTAAGAGCAAGTCAGGAATGTCAGAATCAGAGAAGATGATGTGGTGACAAAAGCAGGGGTCCGAGTGATGCTACTGCTGGCTTTGAAAATGAAGGAAAAGGCCACCGGCCAAGGAAGGCAGGCAGCTTCACAAAGCTGGAAAAGACAAGGAAAAGAGTCTCCCTAGAGCCTCCAAAAAGCATGCAATCCTGCCAATGCCTTGACTTAGTCCAGTCAAACCCATTTCAGACGTCTGACCTCCAAAAATAGAAGATTTAGAAAGTTGGTTTTTCTTGTTGTTGTTGTTGTTGTTTTTTTTAAGTTCAAGGGTACATGTGCAGGTTTGTTACCTAAGTAAACGTGTATCATGGGGATCTGTTGTGCAGATTATTTCATCACCCAGGTATTAAGCATAGTACCCATTAGTTATTATCCCTCATCCTCTCCCTCCTCCCATCCTCCACCCTCCAATAGGCCACAGTGTGTATTGGTCCCCACTGTGTGTCCGTGTGTTCTCATCGTTCAGCTCCCACTTATAAGTGAGAACATGTGGTATTTGGCTTGCTGTTCCTGCATTAGTTTGCTAAGGATAATGTTTTAAGCTACTAAATTTGTGGTAGTTTGTTACAACAGCAATGGGAAACTAATATACTGAGCTATTACTTCTTGATTTCTAAATCTGCTTTTAATAAAGAGGAATCATTTTCATTTGAAAATAAGAAGAGTATGAGCAAAAGAACACAAAGAAATATGTGAAATTGTCTGTCTGTCCATTTTAAAGAATACTGCTTATTCTAATCATGTATATAATGCAGAGAGAGGTGCATGTGGTATATCTGGATGATGGTAAGGGGAGAATCTATTTATCTATGACTTTTAAGCCAAAGTTAATTAAGCTGGAAATGCCATCTCACCATCTGAGTTTTCTATCTTGCTGTTCAAAAATGTAGTTGTTAACAAAGGATACTTCCGATTTTCAATTTAGAAATGATTACTTTTCTTCTTTGTCAGATCCTAATCACAGGAGAATTCATAATTAAAAATACCTCTAAACCTTGAAAGATAGAAAGCCAACAGTCCCATGTTTCATATAAATATGCAAATTTTCTTTATGACTCTTAAATGAACCTGCTTTCTCCATTGTGCAAGGATGATAAGTATCCTATTGCACTAATAACCTTTCAATATTATTAACTATGTTTTCCTTTCATGTCTAAAATAAGTACCTAGTTCCTGGTTAAGAAAAATCTCGAGAGGAATGGCTGCTCAATGGTGTTTGTTTCTATAAACACGAAATATGTCATTAATCCAGTTTAATCCCAGAGAGGATAGTTGTTTACATGCATTATGGTGATTTTATTGTATCTTATTAAGGAATCATGGCAAACTAAAGCAACTGCATTAACACAGTCTTGTAATAAAAAGTAACGTTTTTGCTATTCTGATTAGTTACACTCATGTTGAGAGAATGAAGCTAGATGTTTGGTTATATTTGAGTCTCTAAAAAGGAATGCCTTCCATTGGTTTTTAGCACAGGTGCTCTAAGCTGCTTGTGCACGACTGTTTCAGAAGCAAGGCCAAACATTTGCAGAAAAAAGCTGGTCACATCTCCAGAGGTTTCTCAATAACTATGTGAAAAAAACGAGGCCTCCCAACAAAAATTGTATACTGAACTAATTGTCCCTTAACGTAATTAATTAGCTACGTAGTTGGCTATTTGCCCTACTGTAGGACCAAATATAGGCACAATTATTTGCACTTGAGCAGTTCTGAACCTATGGATTTGGATTCACATGTGTAAAAACAGTAGGTGCTTTCAAAAATTTACTCTCAGCAGTTTGCCTCTCACTTCAAACGCAGCTATATATATATTTTTTAACTTGCCTTTCTTTAATAAATACATTGGGAGTGTCAGTAAGTTGCCGTCTCCTCCCCAGCACCTGCTGCTTTTCATAATCGTCACCATTCTCTATGAATGAGTGATGAGATCAACTCTGCTGAGAATCTTTTTGTGAACAAATATGGAAAGGGCATTTGTGTGGAAACAGTTACTCTGATAATTATAAATGTCAGCTTTCTTTTCCATGAACTATAACTATGAAATTGGTTTCTTATTTTTAATGAAGTAAAGGATTGAATCCTTTTTGTATTACCTCAATAACAAAAGCATGCCATTGATTTAATGTGAGATTTGTTTTATCTTTATTACATTCACAAGAATGAAGTGTCAATGAACCATGATATATTGGAACCAAAGCAGAATTTATTTCATCTGGATAAATCCAAGGGCTGTAGTCTGTATCTTAATTGTGAGTCAAGTGAAGGCCGCTGGCTGTCTTCAGACTCACAGTCAACAGGTCTGTACATGAGTGAAGTCAAATCCTAGATTCCCTCTCACAGGTGTATAGTAAAAGGTAGAGAGGAGAGTGGTGAAAAAAGCTCAAGATCAAGAATGAATAAGAAAAAAAATGGCCTAAGAGAACTGAACTCAGAAATGATTTTAGTACATTCTTAACATATGGCAAGCAGGTGCTATTATGCGTCAGTATATCACTACTTACTTACAAGTTCCTATAAAAAAAAAGTTCAAGAGCAACTGTCAACTACCTGTGTCAACTACCTTTGGACTAGTTGGAAAACCATTTTTTTTCTACCTAGAATCCTTGTAGCATAAGGAATTTCACAGGATCTAAGTTCTGTTAGGACACAAACGTTAAGTCTAGGTCCCTCTCGTTAATAATGCATGCAGCCCCAGACACCAAGCACAATGCCTGGTAAATATTTGTTGAATAATGATAAATGTGTAACTAATTCAGACAAATAAACTTCCAGTAAATTGAAACCATCACCTCTTCAAAATCACCAGAAAAATCAGCTTTGAACAAAGTTATGTTTAGTAGACCTATTGCATTAAGGGAGAATACTATCTTGATAGATTCAAGATAGGATCTTGATATATCTTGATAGATCTCCTCTGTTGTCCAGAGGAGGAAGTTTATAGAGGAATATATTTATAGAGTTTACAGCCTGGCCTGAATGATTTTAAGGTGAGTCTTTCAAGGCAGGGAATTTGTTAGAATTGGGCAGTTTCTGACATAATATCTTTGAAGTAGTGACTGCAGTGTGGCAAGTATTGAAACAAGTCTTGATGTGTGTGTGTATAATATATAAATATATATTGCATATTATAATAAATTCATTATATAATAAATATTATTAGATTAATATATAAATACATCCAAATATATATTATATAATAAATTTATTATAAGGATTAAATTATGGAGGCTGGCACATCCTGAGATCCGCAAGGTGAGTCAGCAAGCTGGAGACCCAGAAAAGCTAATGGTTTAGTTCCAGTCTGAGTACAGAATGGTTCCAGTTCAAAGGCCAGTAGGCTTGAGACTCAGGAGGAGCTGGCATTTCTGTCGACTCAGAAGTCTGGAAAAACAACAGATACCCTAATTTGAAGGCCTCCAGGCAGGAAAAATTCTCCCTTACTCTTGGGAGGGGCAGCCTTTTGTTCTCTTCCTGCCTTCAACTGACTGGATTAGGCCCATCTATATGAAGGAGGAGGGCAATCTACTTTACTCAGTCTGTCAATTTAAATGTTAATCTCATCAAAAAAGTCTCACAGAAACACCAAGAATAATGCTTGAAAAAATACCTGGGAACCCTGTGGTTCAGTCAAGTTCATCCATAAAATTAACCATCACTCTTGATAAGTAAGCTATTTTAGTCGATTCACATTGTGATCATCCAGGAGTTAGTGGCTAAGTTATGTTTGCTTGTTCTCAGTACAGTTTCACAGAGGAAGCATGTGTCCTGGTATGGGTTATGTTTGCCTCAGTTTCTAAACTTTGATCTTACTTTCTGTTAGAATTTCATGTTTAGAAATAAAGGTCCTTAGGCCAATGCAGTCAAATTTCCTATCCAAGAGATCTAATGGTTACCTTATAACTAACAAATTTGACATTACGCTTCTAAATATGAAAACTACATGAACAGGTTGAACATATCCAGATATACAATATTTTCACAGTATGTGCAGATAATTGAGGAAATATTGTGGAGTTTAAAATATCTAGATAATTATCTCAGTCCCCATCTGACAGTGAAGATGCACCCTTATGTCTGTGCCACAGTTGATCTCCGTAGTGCAAACAGAGTAAAGTTTGGGAATTTCCCAAATAATATGATCAAAATAAAACTCTGAATAAAACAATTCAGGTGCTAAAGGAGAACTTTTGTTTTGAGAAAATTGACTGGAGTGATCACCAAATCTCTATTGCTATAGATCAAGCATGGCACACTACAGTCCTAGTAGTTCATGGGAACACAGCCACTCCATTTACATATTGTCTCTGGTTGCTTCTGCCCAACAACAGTGTCAAAGTTGAAACACTGCAACAGAGACTCTATGACCTAGAAAGCCTAAAATATTTACTATCTGGCCCTTAATAGAAATACTGCCAGTCTCTGATGTAGTTACATAAATGTAAACACAGTTTTATGCAGAACCAAGCTAAATATTAATCCTGTAAAAACAATTTCTCACCTACTTACAATCTTTTACAAAAATGCTTTTTCTTAAATATCATTTTATTCTTTTTCACATTTATTTTATATATAATTTTCCATCAAGATTCTAAGCTCACTTAGTCTTCTAGGTTTCCTCAATGAAAAAAAAAATCATTACAGCCCAGTAAATGTGAAGTAACAATGACAAAGAGTTTAGTATATATAACATAAAAAAAATACATGACACTTAGCTGTAATATATCTAAAAGCAACTTAGTATCACCATACGTTTGCTCTCATGTACTGTACTTTGGAGCCATTATAACAGGTATTCAGTGAATTGTTAGAGATAAATATTTGTCCCCCAAGTGCTAATTTATTGATGGACTCCTAACTTGCTCTCATCATGACAAAGCACCAGCTCAATCACTGAATGAATATTTATCTTTGATGAATATTCATTTAATCCACGTCTTTACAAGGAGTTTCACCACTGACAAGGCAATAAGCAAGCTTTTTTATGCCCGTTTTACTCTGGGTTCACTTGCTGTCTCCATTGCTATGGCTTTAGCAAGGTAAATTCTGTATGTTTGTGGCTTAATCTGGGAAATGTTAGTCTAATCTTTGTCCTACATTAGCTCTCTTAAACACAAAATATAACTTCAAGAGCAGTGATTAATTAGTTCACAGATTTGCCATCTGCTTCGCTCAAGTCCAACAAGGTGAGAAGAGACAAATTTGGACTAAAGAAAATGAATGTTAATGAGGTTGTGATTCTATCCTTTGAAACAAAAACAGAGGGTAAGTCTTTCATATGAGTAAGTGGTGTGCTGGTAAACATTTAATAACTGCGTTATTTCCCCAGGTTTATTGAGGTATAATTTAAAATTTAAAATTCTACATACTTAAGGTATACGGTTTGATGTTTATATATATATACATAGGTGTAAAGTGATCACTGGGATCAAGCTAATTAGCATAGCTATCACCTCACAAACGTACTATTTTGGGTTTATATATGTATGTATAGCAAGAACATTTCAGATTTACTTTCAGCAAATTTTAACTACACAATACAGTAATAACTCCAGTCAGCATGCTGTACATTAGGTCTCAGAACTTATTCATCCTGCATAGCTGAACCTTTGTATCCTTTGACCAACATCTCCCATTCCCAAAAACCTCAGTCCCTGGCAACCACCATTCTACTCTCTGCTTCCATGAGTTCGACTTTTTTAGATTACATGTATAAGTGAGATCATGCAGTATTTGTCTTGCTGTATGCGGCTTATTTCACTTAACATAATGCCGTTTGGCTCCACCCATGTTGTTGGAAGTGACTGGATTTCCTTCTTTTTATAGGCTAATGCTCCATTGTGTATATACACCTCATTTTCTTTATGTATTCATCCATTGGCAAACACTTAGGTTGTTTCGATCTAGATCATGGCTACTGTGAATAATGCTACAAGGAACATGGAAGTGCAGATCTCTCTTTGGGGTACTGATTTTATTTCCCTTAGTTATGTATACAGAGTGGGATTGTTAGATCATAGGGTAGTTCTATTTTTAATTTTTTGTGGAACTTCCATAGTTTTTTCCATAATGGCTATGTCAATTAACATTTCTACCCACAGTGTACAAGGGTTCCCTTTTATCCATCCCCTCTCCAAGACTTATCTTTTTTATACATAACAGTCATTCTGATGACTGCCTTTTGAAGTTTGGAAGTGGGTACATAAATGCAGCGCTTGTCTATTTTTGAAGTGTAAATACTCCCAAGGTGGATTTCAAGCTATCAAACCGATGTCACTGAATGCAGAGTCGGAAAGAGATGTGCAGGAGAACACTATGATATAGTTTCTCCTTTATACAGATACATGTAAACTCAAGAGCATAGAGAAGAGCAAAACATAGTAAAATAATTAGGGGGTGCTATATTTTGAATCTATTACTTTTCTTAAATTTATTTAATTGTAAGTTTATTCATTTTTAATAATGGCTATATTTAACCAGGTCACAAAATTCCTGAAAACTTAATAATCATCTCCTGCTAGCGGCACAAGCCAACTTTCATGACCTAGTATAAGCCATCTCTAGCATATCACTGCTGTAAGTCCGCATTTTGAAAAAGGAAAATAACTGTGCTGTTTTTATTTTTCATGAAAAGTAATTTTTTTCATTACTAATAAAGTTTAAAACTTCTCCTTCACCTCTTACTCCCTGTCACTCACACAGACACACATGTACACACGATCTTATTAAATTTAACATCTCTGGAACAAGAACTATATACCCAATGATTGTCACCATGAAGTGATTGTCACCATTAAGTGACAATTGGCAATTTTCAATGTTTTTATGAGCTGACTACAAGGCATCATTACTTTCTAGTTTTGGTTGAGGAATCTTATATATTGAAATGCAAATTGGCATGTAAACTTCTTGTGAGTCAAGATAAAGATGTCTTATTAACATTTGCATAATCAATGCATAATGCAACAGACATCACAAGTAATGAATAAACACTAGTTAAGTGAAAGAGTGAATGAACGAATATTGCTCTAAAAAAAACTTACCAAATATTTCCCACCCAAATTTTCACAAACACAAAAAACAAATAGCTAGGTTTTTGAACATGGTCAATGGAAACATTTTAGCCTGCACCTTCAGATACAAATAACATTTTAAGGATTTTTAAAAATTCTATATACTTCAATTTAAACAATAAATGTCCTAGGCATATCAACAAAACCCATCATTGTCAATACATTTAAGATTTTATAGTCATGTAGCACCTAGAAAAGTGCCTAGCATGAAAGAACTTCACTAAACTTTTATTGAAAGAAAACCCCTTAATTTGGTTAACAAACCACTATCATTGGGTCATCACATTACTAAATAGAAACTCTAAAGCTTAAAAATATATTCCATAGGAGAGAGGGAAAAGACGTAACCCAACCAACTTCTATTCTGTCCAAAAATAATGCTCATGAACTTGATCAGCCTACAGTGGAAAGCTTTAGGATCTAATTTTTTTTTCCTTTTTAAGGAGTGTGACTTTCAAAATATTTTTCAATTCTTATAAAGCACAACTTAAATTAGTCCCTGGCTGCAGGATAGAAATGGGGAGTCAGGGGAATGAATTTTTTGTTATTCAGTAGATATTGAACATGAAATCTTGTCACCCAAGGATCAGTTTCTCAAAGGAAAAGCAAGAACAGTATTGGTCTTTTTGACCGGTCAGCGGGACTTACTGAAGACATTCACCCCCATTATCATTGCCGAAGAGAACCTTGGACTCCGAGGTCACAAATCTATAGTAGGTCTTCCAAATACCACTGCAATGTTTCTTTCATGTTTGTTTGGGGAGGGCTTGATTTCTCCATTTCCCTCTTTCAGAAACCAGATTTCCTCTCCTGATTTTTACCTCTCTGCCTGCCTTGAGCTTTGCCTTTGATTTCAGCTACCCACAATATCAGCAGCTAATAATTGTTTTCCCTACCAATATCCACCTCCATCTCTGACCTGCCGTATACCCAGTCCAGTTCCTCAAATAGACTCTCAAAAGTTTAACTGCTGAAAGCTGTAAATGCTTAAGGGAAAGGCGTCTGTGTTATTTACAATTGTACAGTTTCTTAGCACTGATACTGTACCACAAGCCCTTAAAGGTACCATTAAAATTAATTGAACTGGTAGAATGAAAAAGCATTCCAACATTTAAAGAGAAAAACCATCTGTTGTCAAAACAACAGCAATTCAGAGTGAAATAAAGGAAGATTTTTACAACCAAAATCTATGACCATTGAAAGCATTTCACAATGCTGTTCCATTAAGATTTCCTAAGGAATATAAGTGAAATCAATCATATTCCAGCAGAATTTAAAATAAAAACAGAATTCCATAAATCTGGAGTCAATTAATAAAATTTAAGTACAGTAATTTAAGAAGCTGCTTTTTTCCCTGTGATAAAATGAAATTTTTTATTACTCAGTTTACAAAGTTATAAACAAAAACTTTCAAGATTTGCAATTAAGCAAAGAACTGCATGTGTTTGAGAAACTTGAGACACAGAATCATATTTTGTACTACTTATTGTTGTCTATAAACAGTTTACATACAGTAATTCATCTAACACGTATTGAGTATCAAGTTTATGGTAAAATACAGAGCTTGAGATAATATCTAAGATTGTTTTCATTTCCAAAATATTATAGTCTATGAACTAGAAAGATCATATCAGATACTCATTCCTTCTGTTAAAAAACCACATAACTGACACATTAAAAAATTGATAATAGCACTGATTACCTGGATTTTAATAATTCACTTGATATGTTATCCTTCATATCCTTGATATGGCTGAATTATTTTTTCCAGTCAATTGTCTAATCTTATGTAGGCACAAATGAAAATGTCTATGTCGAATATATGTATCAATAGTGTTGATAAAAAGTGAAATTTTTGATTTGGTACTTCAAACTACTTTTATACACATCAATAAAAAAGTATACAAAATTAACTACATAAAATTGGTATATACCAACTTATGCACATGAAAAATAACTCCAATCACTAAAAATCACTAATTGTTATCACTAAACCATACTGAATTACGTGTTTCATCATCTTTTACAGTTCTTCTTTCAGAAGTATTATTATCATAAATGATAGGAACCTACTTAAAACTGACACATTGCCTGGCTTGTTAAAAATATTGCTTTTTGTCTTTATAGCAGCATGATTTATAATCCTTTGGATATATATCCAGTAATGGGATGGCTGGGTCAAATGGTATTTCTAGTTCTAGATCCTTGAGGAATCGCCACACTGTCTTCCACAATGGTTGAACTAGTTGACAGTCCCACCAACAGTGTAAAAGTGTTCCTATTTCTCCATATCCTCTCCAGCACCTGTTGTTTCCTGACTTTTTAATGATCACCATTCTAACTGATGTGAGATGGTATCTCATTGTGATTTTGATTTGCATTTCTGATGGCCAATAATGATGAGCATGTTTTCATGTGTCTGTTGGTGCATAAATGTCTTCTTTTGAGAAGTGTCTGTTCATATCCTTCGCCCACTTGTTGATGGGGTTGTTTTTTTCTTGTAAGTTTGTTTGAGTTCTTTGTAGATTCTGGATATTAGCCCTTTGTCAGATGAGTAGCTTGCAAAAATTTTCTCCCATTCTGTAGGTTGCCTGTTCACTCTGATGGTAGTTTCTTTTGCTGTGCAGAAGCTCTTTAGTTTAATTAGATCCCATTTGTCAATTTTGGCTTTTGTTGCCATTGCTTTTGGTGTTTTAGACTTGAAGTCCTTGCCCATGCCTATGTCCTGAATGGTATTGCCAAGGTTTTCTTCTAGGGTTTTTATGGTTTTAGGTCTAACATTTAAGTCTTTAATCCATCTTGAATTAATTTTTATATAAGATATAAGGAAGGGATCCAGTTTCAGCTTTCTACATATGGCTAGCCTGTTATTTATTGCGGCACTATTCACAATAGCAAAGACTTGGAACCAACCCAAATGTCCATCAATGATAGACTGGATTAAGAAAATGTGGCACATATACACCATGGAATACTATGCAGCCATAAAAAAGGATGAGTTCATGTCCTTTGTAGGAATATGGATGAAGCTGGAAATCATCATTCTCAGCAAACTATCCCAAGGACAGAAAACCAAATACCGCATGTTCTCACTCATAGGTGGGAATTGAACAATGAGAACACTTGGACACAGGAAGGGGAACATCACACACCGGGGCCTGTCGTGGGGTGGGAGGGAGGGAGGAGGGATAGCATTAGGAGACACACCTAATGTAAATGATGAGTTAATGGGCGCAGCACACCAACCAACATGGCACATATACACATATGTAACAAACTTGCACATTGTGCACATGTACCCTAGAACATTGTGCACATGTACCCTAAAAATTGTTTTTCTTCCAAATTAAGGTGATAGTTTTCAAGTGTCTCTTTTAGCAAAAATAATTAAATTTATTTACTTACTTCTAGTATAAATTTATGAGGTACAGGCACAATTATGTTACAAGCATAGATTGCACGGTGGTGAAGGGCTTTTAGGGTATCCATCACCCAAATAATGTACATTGTAATCATTAAGTAACTTCTCACCATCTACCCCCTTCCCACCCTGTCACCTAAGTCTCCACTGTCTATCATTCCATACTCTACTTCCATGTGTACCCAGTATTTAGCTCCCACTAATGAGTGAGAACATGCAATGCTTGTCTGTGTCTGACTTGTTTCACTTAAGATAATGGCCTCCTGTTCCATCATTGTTACTACTGCAAAAGACATGATTTAATTCCTCTTTATAGCTTAATAGTACTCCATTGTGTATGCATACCACATTTTCCTTCTCTAATCATCCATTGATAGACACTTAGATTGATTCCATATCTTTGTTATTGTGAATAGTGTTGTAATAAACATACAAATGCAGGCGTCTTTTTGACATAACACTTTTATTTTCATTTGGGTAGATATCCAGTAGTGGGACTGCTGGATCAAATGGTAATTCTATTCTTAGTTCTTTGAGACGTCTCCATACTGTTCCACAGAGGCTGTACTAATTTACGTTCCCACCAGCAGTATATAAGAATTCCTTTTTCTCCACATCTTTGCCAACATCTGTTATTTTGTGACTTTTTAGTAACTGCCATTATAATTGGGGTAATTTTAAAAACACTATGAAAGCATAATGTGCATACAGAAAACTATACACATCATTCAGAAGGTATCACAAAGTGAGTAAGTGTATGTAACAACAACCCAGATCAAGAAAGAATGCCTCCCAGGAACCTCCACTGTGTCTCTTCCAGATCAATACCCCTTTCTTCTTCCCTAAAGGGATCTATGGTAACTTCTAATGCTTAGCGTAATGGAAACTTCATACATATGGAAGTATGCAACATGTATTACATTGTTAGGCTTCTTTTGCCCAAAAGTACATGTAAGATTCTTCTATGTTGTTGCTTGTAACTTTAGCTTATTTTCATTGTGTGTGTGAAGTATTCTTCCACATTCTTATATGAACATGCCACAATTTATTGATCCATGTTATTTTTGAGGGACATTTGGGTCATATTCAATTTAGAGTTAATATTAATAATGACATGTTTATTCTTACACAAATTTCTGATATTCATATGTATGCATTTTTGGGAGGTATATAATATATATATAGAGAGAGGTGTAAAACTGCTGGATTTGTTAAAATAATTTAAAGTAAGTTTACTACATATAAGGGCTTCTGTTCCTTTTGTTAATTTACATCCTAAATAGGTTCCTGAATTCATGCGTTTCTAGTAGAAGTAAAACTAATAATAACAACACAGTTAAGCTAGGCAAACAGGATTCTTAAGCAATACCTGAGATGAAAAAACACAAACAAAAACATGCCTGAAGTAAAATCTGGTTCTAAATTGTTACTGACATACCTTTAAAATATAATCATCATGAGTCAAAAAATAAAAATGAATCTAACTTTACTGAATTCCAAAGCAGTGATTTCAAATAGTTTCACAGTTTTTCAGAACTGCCCCTTTAATTCTTATAATTCAAGTGAATTTTATTTTGGTTGCATCCATCACTTGCTATAAAATTTTTGAAATTTTGGTTTCTACAATTGCTTAGTTTCAAATACAAAAATCTGCTTTTTCCTATAAGTTGTCTTTGCCTAGAGTAATCAGATCTTCTTTAAATCTATGTCTCGAAGATCTCTTTTGAAGTATACTGTTAGCACAATTGATGGTTGGCATCGCAAATTGAAGATTACGGCAGATAAAATACCCATATGCCTTAAGTGTTAAAAATTCCAACCACAAAGAGTTTCTGAAAGGAATTGCTACTACTAACATACTCTGCAAGAAATCCTGACTTTAGAATTATGTAAGTTAATTTCCAGTAAATGTTAAATATTTCATTTACAACCCGTGAGAATAAATTAGTTTTAGTGACCTGTCAACCAAAGCACTTGACTATTATTAGCATTTTTCTTAGCCTGTGTCCAATGTTTGGGTTCCCACTGTTAAAACAAATGTGTAAATGTATACTTCAGGATGTCAAATAGCTGAAGCTGTTTTAATAAGTATTTTATAGTCACTCTATTAATTATCAATAGACCAGTTACTATTTTTAGAGATGCTGTAGCTTGCACATGCCATGCACTCCATGATTCTTACTGTATCACCTACTCTGTAGTTGCAGCAACTTTGTTCATTTTTTAATTAACACTTATTTTCTAGAATGTATCAGAAGAATACAATTTTAAAAGTCAAATTATGCAGGTGTCAAAACATCTGATATTTTCAACATCATGATAAAGTGTAAGCAATGGATACACTAAAATGATAAGAACAGGTTTTTCAAGTACTACTTAAGAGAACTACTACCACTTAACTGCAGATACTCTGATTAAATTAAATGAGTCCTTTTTTCAAGGACTGTTTAAATCTGAATCCCCCTATTCACATGATGAGAAAAGGCTTCATGTATCACCAGTTACAGTGACCTTCCTCACCAGTAATGGAGAATTAAATATAATGCAGTCTTAGCAATAGCCTGCATTATAATATGGACAGCATTAGACATGACAGAAAATTGATAGTTTTCCAGATATTTTAGGCCAGTCACAGAGTAATCAATCAGATTGTTATACAATTGATGGCATAGAGGTCAGACAGCCCACCTAACCAAGTTCTTTTTCACCACGGTATTGTTCACCCAGGTAATTCAGTCATTATGACAGCCAAAAATTTGTGATTGATAGGTGATTTTCAGTTCAGTCCACAGACAGCCTCCATCAACTCCATTGTTTACCATTCAGTACATCACTTTTCCATTTGAAATGAGACTGTCTCTGAGTAAGTAATAATTTTTGAGGCCAAATAGCTTTAATAGCTACTCAATAGGAAGGCTTGCTGAACAGTTATCAATCCAGCTTAATCCTAGGACTGCTTTAATTCACCTCCACATGTGTATTTGTTTAATAATAATTTTGTAATCATAATAGGACTGAAGAACTATATTAATGCAACTGAGTTTTCCAATCAATTGTGCAATGGTCAGAAAGAGAATTTTTATCTTTATGTTGATTAACAAAAACCAAAATTAAGTTCAATTCGAATAATCCAGGTTCTTAGAAAAGTGTTCAATTGGAATATAGTCTAGAGGGTCTCTTTCAGTTATGAATATTTTCTTGAGAAAACACCACTTAAAAAGAATTAAAGTATTCATATATTAGCAGGATGAAATATAGTGGAAGTTTTTTCATAGCAGAGCACATTTCAGAAGCATAGGCATAAGAGCATAAAATAGTATTCTGCATCCAGGGAACAGCACACAGTCATCATGGCTGGAGCAGTGCAAGGGACTTGGCCACAGCAGTAGGCAAAGGCTTCAAACTATGAGGTTAAAAATGCATCAATAAACTATGTTGATGATGTATTTTAAGCAAGAAAGAGATGTGTTTAGAAACGCAGTTTTTATATATCACCCTAGACATTGTGCAAAAGATTGATTAAAGTGGGATATGTCTGTGAGTAGAAGAACCTCTGTCCAGGAAAGAAGCAGGTTTTAAACTGAGGCAGTAATTGGACATGGTTAGCAGGGTTTAGACAAGAGTTGTTTTAAAAAATTGAATGGATGAAAACTAATAATCAAGTGAATATGGACAAGATAAATAGAATTCTAAAGCGATACCTAAAATTCTGCCTGTGAAGGAAACACATGCTCTGAGGGAGACATGAAAAATGTAAAATACCTGGGGTACATCCACATGGAAACTTTAAGCACGCAGCTGAGATGTAAGATCTTAGACACATGAATGAGGCGATCATTAGCGTACAAGTGATAATTCAAGGCATAGAAGTGGATAATGTCACCTAAGGAAAGTCTACTCAAAAAATGAAAAATGAATACCCTGCAAAACACAGATAAGAACACAAAATACCAAAATGGGGAAGTAAAAGAGTAACATGGGTTTGTCCCATCAGATATGCCTTGACATAACGTAAGGATAGGAGGTAGTCATTTGACAGCCAAAAATGCCTTATCATGTAGATAATTATCAGTTCTACATCATAGGAACATTGCTAAGCAGCAAAGGGAGGAGGGAATTTCAGGTTGATAGGTGTACTTAGCAGTACCCCATGAATGCCATCAAGAAGTAGGGCATTAAGGAGAATCAAAATGGCCATTGCATTTGTCAATGCAGAGGTCTTCGTTGAATTCAGCAGTGCTGGGCAGACCAGCATCCTGATAATAAAGAAGGGTACTTGTCATGGGTTTTATTGGGTCCACAAAAAGATAATGTTGATTTTCTAACTCCAGTATCTCATTTTTTGAAACAGTATTGTTGCAGATGTAATTAAAATGAGGTTATAATAAATTAGAGTAAGCCCTTAACTCAAAACGATTGGTGCCATTATAAGAAGATGACCATGTGAAGACACAGACACACAGAGAAAACACTATGTGGTGACTGAAGCAGAGATTGGTGTAATGCAACTACAAGTCAATAAGCAACTATGATTGACGGCCACCACCGAGGCTAGGAAGAGGCAAGGAAAGATTCTACTCAAATACTCAAATTCTTGGAGAAAACCTGGCCCTGCTAATGCCTGTATTCCAGATTTCTGGCCTCCAGAAGTAGAAGAATCAATTTCTGTTGTTGTTTTAAGCCACCCAGTTTGTGGTACTTTGTTATAGCAGTCCTAGGGAGTTGATACAGCACTCAGCTGGGCTCAAAGCTCAATCAGAGGAGAAGGGACAGTCCTGAACCAGAATATGCTTGGTCAGCTCTCCCACAGTCTCCTGGTCATTGGACGATGTTGGCCCTTGATTTCAGCCAAGGACCTCCATTAATTCAAGTTAAATTGAGAAATCATTTTTTCTTTTATTTTTAACCACATGATGTCAATAAACAAGTGAACCTAATTTACACTTGAAAAAATACGAATTCTTCTGGTCTTGTGCCTTTCTTAAACTCTGTTACACATATAAGGTTAACTGGATAATTAAAGTCATTTCCTAGAAGATTTAGGTCATAGAAATAATTAACCTGAATCATCTAGGTGATGAATTTAAAAAAAAAAAAAAAAAAAAAAAAAAACAGGCATGAGGGCAGTATTTTCTCCTGACCTGTATATAAAAATGCTTCCATTTTCATAAGACTTTTGATGCAATGGACACAGCCCCATTTTTAAAAACTAGAAATAAAAAGTCTCTATAAAAATATGCATTTGCAAGAGTTCCATTTTTCTTTTGAATATATCCATTAAGCCCTCAGATGTCTCACTTTTCACATTTTTTTTTTTCCATTATCACTGTAGGGTCTCCTAGCAGTGAAGAATATTCTCATAATTTTTTATCTAGTATACCATATCTCAAAGTTCTTGGAATAACCTATGTGTTTTATGTTTGCATTCTTTCAGAAGAGAAAAATATATATATCTCAAGACAGAAAAAATCTAGCACCTACGGCATAATGTAAGGAGAGAATGCGCCAACAAAATCTAACTTGCACAATAAATCTGTTCTGTCAGATCCTTGACAGGCATGTTTATGTTGACCTCTTTCCATTTGAAGAGAGAGGAAAGAAACTGCTGTTGATCGAAGGTTACAGCAGAATAAAAAATATACTGGGACACGAAATTGTGACATGTATTTCCCCCACCAGTCAGGACTCTATATTCAATATTTTTATTTTATTATGCTTACAAAAGCAAATGAATGTCCCTTTATATTTCCTTAAGAATGAAAAGATGAATGTTTCTTTCTTTGCAAGTTCCATGGAAGCTAAGAACGTTAGTACTATAAACATTTTAATGCTTGATAATGGTTCTATCTTCAAAATGCAAAACGTTTTATTCTGACAAATAAAAACTCTAAAAAAATGGATGCATGCTTCTTTTTTGTTACATACAAATGGGCTTATATTGCACCAATCTGTTCACTCCATCAAAGTCTTTGAGGGTTCATTTGAAAGATTACATTTTCTAACTAAGCATACCTTATAAATTTGCATTATATGTCCACTAACAGATGTATATATGTCCTCTGTTGTATGTTTAAGATGTTGCATGGACTTAACAGTGCAAAACATTATATTACTGCCTTTCTAATGAAACAAATTGGAGTCTCAGATCTCTTTTAAACTTCTGAAGGTGATTAAAAAAAAAAGGTAACCATATATGTAAACAGATGTGGATTTCACAAAACACTCCTATAAAAAAAAAATACCTAGCACAGTAGCATGCACACAGTGTGCAATTTCGTGGAAAAAGGAAAAAATAAAATAAATAAGGGAGATTTAAAGTGAGTATTTTGCATATATGACATTTCTAATATTCTTTCAGTGAAGGACTTATTACTTGTTTTTTTTTTAATATGGCAAGGTCATTATACAAAATATGAAATAAAATCAGTAATAGAGATAGGTATCTTAAGCCTAAGATGTGGGTTTCATTACTAGGTGAATGTTGCTGCTTGATGGTCTGGGTGTTTGAAGTGTTAGCCACGTGGAAAAGCACCTGAATTGTTAAAATTCTGCTTCTGCAGCCTCCCAGGACTTCTAGGCAGCTATTAACAATATGGCCACTTGAGTGCCCTCTGTGTGACAGGCACTGTGCTGGGTGCTATAGTGATCTAGAGACTTGGAAAGACATATAAAATGGAAATTATACATTCCTAAGAAAGACATGGATAAAAGCATTTAAGGGAGAAGACTGCATCTTTGAGTAAGCTGGCGAGATCAAGAAATACTATGGGGAAGAGGGAACATTTTAACTGATTTTGAAGGATATACAAGATTTAAAGATACATCAGTGGGGATAAAAGAGCATCCTGGGCAGAGGAATCTGTAAAACTGGGGATTATGAGAGCATCCACTTCACAATGATTGAGAGGATCAAGTAAGATGCTTTATATGAAAGTACTCTCTAAAATCTAATTTTAATGTGATGATTAGTATTCAGCAGAAATGGTAGGGTGGGTGCTCTGAGTTCATAGACTTAACAATTCCAGTAATTTTACAGTTTGTTCCCAGTACCAATTAGAGAAAATTACCCTTCAAAACCCTGTTTTGGTGAAGACCTATTTGAATAAGACTAAGGAACTTTATTAAAAGATGTAAATGACTTCTAGGAGCTTGAAAAACACTAAGATGTAGTATTTTTCAAATTAATGTAGATACTAATAAAATTCCAACAGACATAAGTAATTTTTAGAAATTGACCAAATTATTCTAAAATTAATATGAAAATATAAAAAGACAGGATTTTTTTTAATTTGGGGGGTGGGAATATCAATAAGAGAGAAGAATGGCTGCCTTACATATTAAAAACATGTCGACAACAATTAAACCTGTGGGCTGGTCAAGAATAGCAAAGGCAATCCTACTGAAGAGAATAGAAAGAACAAACATAGAAAAGCATAGAGCTAAACAATCCATACTCGGTAAATCTAACAATTCAAATAATTTAGGAAGGAAGATGTATTTATCAATAAATTTTGTTACATCAATAAAGTTCCTACAAGACATATCAACTTCAGAACAGACAACATTTGTAGTTTGCAGCTGATCTAAAGCAAAATCCATTAAAGGCTTAGCTGAAACAACTGATCCCTGGTGGGAAAGCTAGAAAAGTTACTAACCAGATTTCTGAGCACAGACCACCGCCAAACAGTGTGGAACACCTCGGACAAGAATATAAGCATGTATCCTGCAAATGTAAACCCAGTATGCCAGAGAACAAAGGCCCAAATAAAAAGACATAAATAGAAAAATAGATAGATGCAAACATACATATATAATTATATATTTAACTTTAAAACACAATTTAGAGCTGTATGTATCGCTGTAAATAGCTTTGGCAGACAAAATCCCAAAACATTTATTGGTCTAGGGATCATGTGGACAGCCCTCGGATAAACCTAACTACCCAGATTACCTGGGCTACTCACCAGGATAATAATAACGGCAATTATTTGAAAATATTTAATGGTATTTCTATGGTTCCAGGTTTTTCCTTCTGCAAGTTCCTTTAGGGACAGAGACCTCGTTTACTTAACTCCAGATCTCCACTTTCTGGGAAAGAACCCACTGCATAGTTGAACATAAATAAATATTTAATGAATATTTGAATTAAACTAGCAGCTCTATGAGACTCCTATGGTTTTCTATATTTTCCTCCAAGTCTTAATCATTTTGATATCTTTTTAAATATAAAAACTTTTTTTGGCTTCATGCTTTCTAGAGAGTACGTTGATAATGACTCACAAAATTAATTCTTAGAAACCACCATGTTTTGTGATTTAAGCCAGTAAAGAAGCAATACCCAGAAGAAAAAACCTGGATCTTCATGCAACAGGGTTACCTAAGCAAATACTATAAGACTGTAACAATGAAGAAAATATTAAAACCAAGCTTTATTTTCTCTTTTATTTCAATACTTAAGAAGAATATGACTTGCCCTTGCCCTTTACCCATAGGGAATACACACACACACACACACACACACACACACACACACACACACCCTTACTTCCTGAGTTTTACAATGGTTAGCAAACCTGAGCCACTTAAAATTATTCATATGAAAATGCTACTGCTAATATTTTTAAAGACTCTTAATAAAAAAAGAAGTATTTAAGAACCAAAAGTTATAAATTGGCTTTCTCATAGTGTGCTTACATTATTGTACCCAAAAGATAAGATTTTTTAATGTAGACTTTTAGTGAAAATAATGTATTTCAAAAGCACTAGTTTTCCTCTGAAGAAGCACCGAAAGGTAGTAATATTTAATAATTGCCATTGAAAGCTATAGCCTCACAGTGTAACTTCAGCAGCCCCTGATCCCTTTCTCTGTGATTCCAGAACTGTCTCCTGTCACTTAATTTATTCACCATCATATCACAGTCCTATAGTAATTCTTACTCCTCCAGAGCTCTGAGAGAACAGTGGGAACATTTTACTTCGAAGAGCCACTGTTGCAGAAGCAGAGGGCCACCACAGAAGCAAACAATCACATCTTTATTTCCCTTTCTAAGTGACCGATTAGATAGCAGTTTTATAGTGACCATTATAAAGTGCTTGCATGTGTCAGAAATCACTCGTGTGTGTGTCTGTGTGTGTAAGTGCATACCCTCTTAATCTTCACAACAACCCTATATGACTGTTGTCATCACCACCATCTTATGGATGAGGGAACTGAGGCTTATGGAGTTAAAATCATAGAGTTAACCATTGGCCATGATCAAAACCTGTTTACTGTGATCCCAGAGCCGATGTTATTTATACCGGGCTCTACTGCCCCCCCCAGGGCAGGCATTCATCCAATCTGCCTTTCAAGGCAAAGCAAAAAGTTTATTTTCCTCCACCCTTCTTTAAATGTACATACTTTCTGATCTAAGAATTAAGGTATTTCTATTTTTAGATAGCTAAGTGGCTGAGGATTATCTCTCCCGTCAAAATGATATTCCCCATGTGGCTTGTATTGAATAAACTTATTAGCAGTAAATTTTCCTCAGGTAAACTTGAGCTTTCACAAAAATAGCTGGTATCCATGAAAGAGTACCTTTAACTGGTTTAAGTCACAGCAGATGCACTTGGATATTCAAAGTGTCTCATTACAACCTAGGAGATGAAGTCTTCTCTTTGACCAGAGCTTTATCTCTTCATCTGCTCTTGTTCAATCACATTAGTAATTAGAAGATTTCCATATCAATTCCAGAGCCTGGGCTGGGCACAACAGGGGCATTCCTATGTTATTTCCTTTCACAAATTGCAGATTTGGCTCCTGTTTTAACAGCTAAGGTTATTGTGTCTTCACCATTGCTCATCCAGCCGGTATTTCCATAGATCTTTTTTTAAAAGACAAAAAAATTGACACCCCCAAAACTTACAGGGGAAAATTGTTCTTACTAGGAAAAACTATACATGCATCTAGATAAAACAGAAGACATGGTTTCGAGCATGAAATCAAGGTTGCCAACTTGCATTTTGCTTTGCAATTTATACGTTTTGCATGCCTATTTTCTGCCTCTGTATTTTTGTCGGATGTCTACTACACATCACACCATGTCTTAGGTACCATCCTGGGACATACAGGAGGAAAGATAAATTTTATTAACCCCATGAAACTTACATTCTGCAGGAGCAGGCAATAAACAAGAAAAATGTAAGAAAGAAAATTTCAGAAAGTTGTAAGTGCTATGAAGGAAATAAATAGATGATACGGTAGAGAATGAAAGTCAATGATGGGGGGGCGTCATCATGTGGGGTGGTGGAGAACAGAAAAGCAGGTCTTACCCAGGCATTGCCTTTGAGTTGAGATCTGAAGGATGAAAAGGAACCAGCCACTGGAAGAGTTAGGGAACAGTACTCCAGGCATTACTGCATTTATTCCTCTGTGTGACCCAGTGAAGTGAGCATTTTAGAGAAATTAACACAGTTGACAGTTAAGAACACTGACTTGGAAGTTAAGTCATTAACTTCCAAGAAGTTAAATATTTACCCATAGGCACCCACCAATATCCCTATCAAAGATGACTCGGGAACCATGACTCAGGGCAATGCAGTGCTTTCTCTTATCAATTCCCAGTCATAACCACACATACCTAACATGAAATTCATGTTACTTTTCCGTCTGGTTTTCCAAAAGATTAAGAAAAACAGTTGAATGACTCAAAGTTATTTATCTCATTCCTTGAGTCAGTTGAATCATCCTATGAATGTATTATGGGGACTTAACTATAAATAACCAAGAATATATAAACAACTAATATGAGAAACTTACAATTCTAGATTTTGGCATGTTATATTTATGCAATCTTATTAACTCTATTTGCTTTTTATTAATTACTATTAAATAAACTACAGTATAGCAAGAAATATGCATTTGAAATAATTAACACAATTGTCATCCACTATATATAAAGCGTGGATAGTAGGAAGTAACTACTGAACTGTATAAATGTTGTGTTTATAAACATATTATTTCTCTTTCATAAATAGTTCAGATTGTGTGTGTTAGGCTATTCTTGCATTGCTGTAAAGAAATGCCTAAGACTCAATAATTTATAAAGAAAAGAGGTTTAATTGGCTCACAGTTCTGCAGGCTGTACAAGCATGGCACCAACACCTGCTTGGTTTCTGGCAAGGGCCTCAGGAACCTTACAATTGCGGTGGAAGGCAAAGGGGAAGCAGGCATGTCACATGACTAGAGCAGGAAAGGGGGGGGAGTTTCACACACTTTTAAACAACCAGATATCACAAGTGCTGACACACTATCCTGAGGATAGCACCAAGCCATGAGTGATCCACCCCCATGACCAAACACCTCCCGCCAGGCCCCACCTCCAACAGTGGAGATTACAATTCAACATGAGATTTGGAAGGGACATATTTTCAAACCATATCAAATCAATGTGATTTACAAAAAAATAATAATAATAAAGATAATAAATTTCTAGTGTACTAGGTAGGACCACTTCCAACCCACTGGTAAAATAAGTACTTATTTGTGAGTGCCCTCAGATTATATCTTTAAGTACTTTAACAATCAGAATACATATTTTCAAAATTTGTAAATTGCTATTTATCCTCTATTTGCTACTCCCCTACACACAGATATGAACAGACACACATGTCCCCCGAGTACTTTTCTTCTTACAGTTTATGTTGCTACATCTCAGAAAAGGTAGGGGAAAGAGTATAGGGTGGCCTATAACTTTTCTGTTGTTGAAAAGATGAGAGCTATAGAAAATATAATAGCTAGCATGTTCAACACGTAACAGGAAAGTGACGAAAGTTTGAGGGGTTTTTTGTGCTTAGAAAAGAGAAAAGGGAAAAGAAACACAAAGACATTCTTGGGGATGAAGAGGCCCTTAGCAACCACCCAAGAAAAACACTTGGGCCCTAAGAGAATCTCCTTCAACCTCTGTCTGCTATTGGAATTTACAGTTTGGTCAGAATACACGAGTGGAGTTCTATTAGTCTCTACGTACCCACGAGTCATTCTTTTCCTGATCACAAGGACTTCAGAGTTTCATATCTTTGTAACCGCCATTTTAGTTAGTTCAAGTGAGTCCAAAGGTATGTGAAATAAGGTGTGTGGGCAGAATCTAGCATTTCTATAACACTAGACTTACTTTCTGTATATTTCCGTTCCACTAAAGAAGGGTCTCTGGAAAATTTTGGAGTACCTACTCTCTCAAACCAGAGGATGGTTTCTGTCAGAGCAGTCACTGCTTTTCGAAAACTAAATCACCCCCAGACACAGGTTATAGAAGACCAACTTCCCAATACATGGATAATACATATGTGGGTAAGTATCTGAGGTTTGAGATGCATAAGATACTACATAAAATGCATGGACTATGTCTTAAGTGAGATCTGAATTCACGTCTTGATTGCAACGCTTAAATCTATGTAAACTTGGAGAAAATTTGGTCCTCTGAAGTTCATTTTTCTCTTTGCAAACATTGAATAGTATCCCCAATCTTGCTGAGTTATTTCTATGATGAAACAAGATAATACATACAAAATGTTCAGAAAGGCTTAACAAAGACATCCAGATTAGTTCTACGTACTTGGAGAGAAAAGAGTTAACATATCTGGTTTGAGATAGATTTGCTGTGTATACCATAGGAAGTCCTTGGAGGAAAGAAAAGAAAGAAGATGACTGATCTAATCTGCCTGCCAAGAAGATAACTGGAACTTGGAGCAAATACAGGAATGATATTTGCTATGATGGGAGATCTTATCTATTGAATGTTATTAACAAGATGTCCATGATTAGGAATTACTTATAGAAAATCAACCTACCATCAATGGATTCATGAGAAATGACCCCCTGGGATAAGTCACACATACTAGGGTCCTGGATTTTTCCTTTCTCTCATGACTCACTGTCCTACCTTCCAGTACTCATCCCTGAACCTTTGGAAACATGCAATGCCTTATGGCAGAGCTACGGTTAGGTAAGGTAAAAACCGTAAGGGATGTTAGTTAACTGGGTTTTATTCTGCTTCTGACTATATTATTTAGTATGTGTCCATCCAGTCCAGTTTGCTATTTTTAATAATTACAATGTTTTTTAACTATTTTATAAAGATATCAAAGACAATATATTCCTATGTGAAAGTGTCCAGTAATATCAGCTTTTCACTTTTAAGAGAATTTCCCATGGTTACAATTCAATGTTCTAATTTATGCTAAGGAAATTTTGAAAATAATGTTTCATGGACAGAAACATCTATAGATTTCCATGCATGGATTTTGTCTGCTTCCTAAGATACCTGAGTCCTAAAACCTGTGAAACTATAGAAAACCATTTTAACATTTCTTTGTCTTCATTTTCCAATTGAAACATGAAGAGAAAAAATTCTGCCCCTATTTTTTTTAACTTCACAAGAATGTTTTAGAGTGTCCTGATGACAGATTATTATAATCATTTTTAACATATCAGTGAGCAATACATTACAACAGAAAACTTAATGTAAGCTACAGAATGAATCATTAAACTTACTAAAAGTAGTACAATGCTTTACACAAAATTTTCTTACAAGTATTATTTCATTTAATTCTCCAAATAGGCCATAAGATAAGGCCATAATTATCTTCATTTTGCAGATAAGTAAACTGAGGCTCAGTGAGGATAACTGGCTAATCCTGGATTTCAAACTAAGGAATGTGGAAGAGAAAACTAAAATAATAATATTAATTAAATATTATGAGAAGAGCCAAGCAGAGGGTTTTTGAATGGTCAAAAATTGTGAAGGGTCTGATATTTTACCCTACTTACAAGCTAACAAGTTAGCCTGCTACAGTTCTATGGATGCTGGTAGAATATGAGTCTCTTGGGTCAGAGACAAAAGGTAGTTTATTACAGCAATAGCAGTGGCCAGAATGTCAGCATTTGCATTGGTTCCCCAAGCTCCAATTCCCACAAAGCGACATAAAGAGGCTCAGGTGACATCTGCACATGGATTAGGTTGTATTACAGAAGAAAAAGGACTGAAGTTAATGAAACCAAGCTTTTTAACACTAAGAATGCCTATTCTTTGCTCCAGAGGGAGATACTGTCTCCATCTTTCAAGGCAGTTTACTATAGGAATACTGAAAAAATAGCCCGGAACAAAAGCGGTCAGTGCTTAACTCTCAAGACATGCAGAAATGCATGAGACCTATGGAGAATTGTCTTCTAATGATATATTACCTGTTTCATAGTCCCGTCCTATTTGATGACAGTAATTTAGGTGCAAGTATAAGCAAACAATGACAAAAATGCCATGGACCTTGAACCATTCTGCAACTGATAAACAGGCAACCGTTTACCACACTGAGATTTAGGAAGTGTTTAACATGGGATTAATAATTTTCTGATATCTGAGTAATCTGAGGCTAGTGAGAATTCATGAAATTGATTGGAAGATACAAATGATATAAGCTAAATTAAAATATAGGCTTTTAGATGCCATAACATTAGCATTTTACTCATGCCCCCATTTCATACATTTTTTAAGCCAGTTACCTCAAAAAATAATTAAATGATAGAATTTTCCAGCTAAAAACAACTGTGATTTCTCCTTACTAGGTTGACTTTTTTTAAAGCATCACATAGAGAATGCCTTAACTTGCTTCACCCCTTCCTATCAGAGGAAATTCTCACTGAGCATAAATGAAACAACCTTGAGTTAGCCACAGTTAATCTCTATATTTGATATGTTCCTTTTACTTTCTATGAGCAAGTAACAAAAGAAACTCTAATTGACTAAAATTCTAAATGAGATGCTGATATAAAATATCCATTAGTGGAAAGGCCTATTTATAATTCCGTTAAAGCCGGCAGCATTACCCTAATTCTCAGTGTTAAATGACAAGATTAGTGGGTGACTTCTTTCAGCTGATGGCACATTAAATGCCTATGTTTTTTTAAAAAAGTCTCTTAGTTGAATTGTTTTACAGAAACTGTGCTCTCTGGCACACTGTGGCTCTTCTATTGCTAGTTCAAGCCCTTATAAATATACTTTTGAAATAATTCCAGAAAACACATAAAGTTCTGCTCATTACCCTAAATGTTCTAAAATGTGTACAAAACCTTAGAGCAAAATAGTCTTCTCACATAAACTGGCAGATTTTTAGTAGAGGTAACCAGGAAAGCTTGATAGCAATGCCTTACATTTTTTGGCTTCATCCCTATGCCAGGACACCCAGCATTTAATTAGATGTTTGCTTCATTGAATTATGATATATGGTATCTAAAGGTCTCATTTAAAGGCAACATCTCTCAGGATAGTTAGTCACCAGTTGGTCTGTAAAAGAATGAGGCATGTACATTTTGATAAGTGATAAATTTTGAGTGAAAAGCACGAGAAAGCAAATATGTGGCAGATACCATTTTCTTTTTTAGCCACCAAAAATGTATCTATGTAGATAAATCTTCAGAAGCACACAACCAAGACTTCAGTAATTGAAGACCACATAACAGGCTCCTCTAGTGCAATGAACATCCCTACACCTCTCCCCACAGAATCAGTAAGCCTTAATAGACATATAACCACAGTAAAGGAAAACCAGATAATATAACCAGAGTCAACAAATCATAACATAAATCCTCAACTGGAAACCGCCAACGCTTCACAATTGAAGCAACCAGGAAACTGAACAGGCAGAGAGGAGGTTTCGTGGAACACACCAGATACAAATATTCTGTGGGGTTTCCAACAGTGTGAAAGCCATGAGGCAAAAATCATAAAACTGCATGAAGCTTAAGGATCAATGGGTGTATAAACAAAATGCGTTTAGAGGACAGAGGTAACCTAAGAATTCTTGTCTACATATGATGTACACAATAGGTTTTATAATAATATAATCTACACAATAGTTTTTATAATAATATAATCTACACAATAGTTTTCAATATAAAGTTATTTATATACATTATGGACTTGTCTTATACAATATTTTAGATTTCAGAATAATAGAAAAAAATTTTTTAGCATCATCTATGTGCCAGGCCCTGTTCTAAGCACTTTAAATGTATTACCTTATTTATGCCTCACACCATACTGTGAAAGTAAGTACTGGCCGGGCATGGTGGCTCATGCCTGTAATCCCAGCACTTTGAGAGGCCGAGGCAGGCGGATCGCGAGGTCAAGAGATCGAGAACATCCTGGCCAACATGGTGAAACCCCGTCTCTACTAAAAATACAAAAATTAGCTGGGTGTGGTGGTGCATGCCTGTAGTCCCAGCTACTCAGGAGGCTGAGGCAGAAGAATCACTTGAACTTGGGAGGCGGAGGTTGCAGTGAGCAGAGATCGTGCCACTGCACTCCAGCCTGACGATAAAGCAAGACTCCGTCTCAAAAAAAAAAAAAAAAGAAAGAAAAAGAAAAAGAAAGTAAGTACTATGACTATCATTGCCCACTTTAAGGATAAAGAAATTGAGACACAGGGATGTTCAGGAAATTTCACAAAGTCATACAACTAGTAAGTGGTGTGGCTGGGATTCAGACTCAAATAGTCTAGCTGCAAGGTTCATGGTTTACTCACTGACAATATGCTGTGTTTAAGGAATGTTAGGAATAAGAACATAGTGCACGTCAGTAGTTCGTGAAGCTGATTACTTGAGAACATGTATTGTCATGTGCACAGTCTGAGATGCTATCTACATAGATATAAATACATATTTATATGAATACTGTATTAGTCCTTTCTCAGGCTGCTATGAAGAAATACTCAAGACTGGGTAATTTTTAAAGAAAAGAGGTTTAATTGACTCACAGTTCTGCATGGCTGGGAAAGCCTCAGGAAACTTACAATTATGGTGGAAGGCACCTCTTCACAGGGCAGCAAGAGAGAGAATGAGATCCAGCATGGGAAATGACAAACACATATAAAACCATCAGATCTCATGAGAACTCACTCACAGTCACAAGGACAGCAAAGAGCAACCCACCCCCATGATCCAATCACTTCCCTCCCACGACATGTGGGGATTGTGGGAACTACAATTCAAGATGAGATTTAGGTAGGGAGACAGAGCCAAACCATATCAAACACCTATATGTAAATTTATTTCACCCATATCTTTCCAAATAATAAACTGCAAGTCAATTTTTCTTTAAGAGCAACAGATGGAATTTACTTGTGCCAACAAATTCAGGCTTTGCAAAGACTTCATAAAGATGCAAAAGCTTCAAAAAAAATTTTCCACTGTGTAAATATCAAGTATTTTTCTTTACCAATTCTTTAATACACCAAGGATGTATTGTTGTTCCCAAGACACACACATTTGTACATACACATATCCTGCATCTGGCACACTGGAATAATGTCAACTGTGTTTACTTCAATAATTACCTTCAAACAAACACATGTAGTGATTTTATCTGAATGTCAGCTCCCACATGGCACTTTCCTTGTCTAGCTAAGGCCTTGAGGAAGTAAATTAAGGGATCAAAACCTGGGAAAACTCTAATCTAGCCCTTGAAACAGTGAAATCTGGAATTTTTAAGATTTCCCCAGAGGTATTACTATTCTTTTCAAATAACACTCATAAGGAAAAGGCAGTTAAATCATTCAAGGAAACTTGGTCATTAGAAATGACAACATACCACATACCCATAAGCCAGTAGATAGTTATTACTAAGGTGGAAATAATGGCTTTTGTAATTTTTTATACATATCAAAGACGAAGAAGCACATATGATACAATAGCATATTTCTCCTTTCTAGAACAGTGGTTCTCAACTTTGGCTGTATCTTGTATCTCAGGATCTCTGCAAAATACAGATGACTAGGTCCTCTCCCAGATATTCTGATTTAATCAGTCTCTAGTGTGGCTTTGGCATCCTGGATTTTTTATAGTCTTCCAGGGATTTCTTATGTCTAGGCAAGATTGACAATTATTGGTCTAGAAGAAATAGTTATGTGGACATCGTAACCTTATGCACTACAGGGTCATTAGCTATTATACTGGAGGTCAGAAGTAATGTAGAAAGCTGGTTGAAAAGTTCTTATAAATAATCATCGCAACCAATGAGTGATTACTGTTTTGAAGTTCTCATTCAGGTTTTCTTTAAGAGTTTGAATGATATGGGCTCTCTTAATTTTGTTACAAATGTAAACATATACAGCGTAGCCAGGTAGACCTATGAGTTAGTTAATACCTTGCCATGACTCCCCAACAGTTACATGCTCTATTCAGTGCAGTCCAGCAGCAGTTCCCCTAGCAATCATGTCACTTCATGACTCCATGCCTTTACACAAACTGTTCTCTATAGACTAGCAATCTAAGTTTTTGAAGTAATTGTGAATATATGTGTTTCTTACTAGTTAACATTTACCAGCATTTGTTTTTGTTGTTATTGTAAATTGTACTTGCGTTAGCCAGGATACATCCTTAAATCCAATTGCAGGGGTGGGAGGAGTGCATGGGATAGGACATAGGCTGACACAGACTCCAGCAAACTGTAACTGCACCACCTGGATGATGGAACCTCCTCCGACCTGCCAGGAGGTAGACAGCTGACAATTCAGGTACTATTCTCTGCTTTCGTGTCTAGGTAATAGATATCACTTCTTTTCACAGCTTATTGGCCAAAACAAGCCAAATAGCCCAACCTATCTGCAGTGGGCTGGAAGTATCTGAAAGTAGATTCGGTACTTTAAACAACTGAGTATCAGCACATTGATTAGTTTTTGATGCCTTCACAAGACCAGAAGGAAGGATTCTGCATGTGTTACACGGCTCATAACTATTAAGAAAAAGCTGGAAGAGATTTTTTAATTAGATCAACTAGTACTATAATTCATCTGTAGCTCTCTATGTGCCATAATTCCAACCACTGCAAGAGATACTGTTTGAGGCAACAATATAATAAAATTAACAGACATTTGGATGATTATAAAATTATCTATCATTACAATATTATGTTAAGAGGGCTCAGTTAGCCCTCTTAACATATACTGCACCTCTAAACCCATTTCATCTACTCATGCCTAGCATCTGATAACAATGGCAGACGTTGGCTGTACCATTAATATACTGCACCTCTAAACCCATTTTATCTACTCATGCCTAGCATCTGATAACAATGGCAGACGTTGGCTGTACCATTATAAATCCCTCAATATCATTAAGTGACAACTTAAAGTACATGCTGTACTATAAGTAATTTTTGTTTACCAGGACACTCACACTCACTGATCTAGTTACTTTATTGTCAATCTCCATTTTAAAGATACAAAAAAAGTTCATTCCACATGGAATACTACACAGCCATAAAAAAGGATGAGTTCATGTCCTTTGCAGGGACATGGATGAAGCTAGAAGCCATCATTCTCAGCAAACTATCACAAGGACAGAAAACAAAACATTGCATGTTCTTACTCATAGGTGGGAATTGCACAATGAGAACTCATGGACACAGGGTAGGGAACATCACATACCAGGGTCTGTCGTCGGGTGAGGGGCTGGGGGAGGGATAGCATTAGGAGAAATATCTAATGTAAATGACCAGTTAATGAGTACAGTAAGCCAACATGGCATATGTATACCTATGTAACAAACCTGCACATTGTAAATAAATAAATGGAAAAAAAAGTTAATTCCAGAGGCTTTCATTATTCATTCATTATTTTGCTTACCTTTCGGGGCTACTTTTGACAGCAGAAAAAGTACTTCAAAAATAAAAATAGTACTTCCCTTTCTGAAATATGCCCATAAAATAGAAAATCTACGTTTACTGCATGCCTACAGTATACAATTTGCTTCTAAATCATTAAATCCAATAAAAAATTTCTTCAAAGTAAATGGTTTTGAGATTAACATATTTCAGTATTTTAAAACCACCTCAGTTCTTCACTGCGAACAGAATTAAACAGTTATATGAAACAAGATATCATAAGTTTTCCTGTGTAGGTATTTAGATTAGCCATTGAGACTACTGTGATAGCAAATCTTTCTCTCTTTTTGACATATATATTTTTAAAGATATTTTGTGATATCACTTAGTTGATGTACATCTAGATAATTTCATTGTGTTTTCACAATGTAGAAGTATTTTTAAATAATCAAGGATGCTACTTATAAGAAAAATAATTTCTGATTCTCACTTATTTGTAGAATCTAAAAATCAAAACAATTGAATTCATGGAGATAGACAGTAGAAGGATGGTTACAAGAGACTGGAGAGGTGGGATGGGGAGATGGGAATAGTTAATGCATACAAAAAAATAGAAAGAATGAATAAGACCTAGTATTTGACAACACAAAAGGGTGACTATATTCAATAATATATAAAATATATTCAATAATAATTCATTTGTCTAATTTAAAACAGCAGTCCCTAACCTTTTTGGCACCAAGGACTAGTTTCATGGGGGATGGTTTTAGGATGAAACTGTTCTACGTCAGACCATCAGACATTAGTTAGATTATCATAAGGAACATACAACCTAGATCCCTAGCAAGCACAGTTCTCAAGAGGGTTTTCATTCCTATGAGAATCTAATGCCACTGCTGATCTGACAGGAGGTGAAGCTCAGGCAGTAATGCTACCTGGCCCTCCGCTGACCTCCTGCTGTGCCACCTGGTTCCTAACAGACCAGGGACAGTACTCATCTGCGGCCTGGGGATTGGGGACCCCTGGTTTAAAATAACTAAAATAATACAATGGACTGTAACACAAAGGATAAATGCTTGAAGGGATAGATACCCCACTTTACATTATGAAATTATTACGTATTGCATGCCAGTATCAAAACATCTCCTGAACCCCATAAATATATATACCTACTATTAACCCACAGAAATGGAAATTTAATAATAATAATAATTTATGCATATGCGAGAGTTTCAAAGTATTTTAGGGGAGTTTATCACACTTCTCTCTATTGGGTATATAGGACCTTAATAGAAAAAACATACCTTACATCTTATAAAAGGGGAAGCTGGTATAAAATACAATGAAATGAAGGGAAGAATAAAGAAAATACATTTGACATTACAGTAAAATAAATCTCAGCTTTCCTGAACTTTTCATTTATCTCTTCTTAACTATTTTAGGTGTAAAGTGTCATTCTCATTTTATTGCGCATTTTCTTTTCAAATAAAACACACATTGTATCAAAGGTTGCACTATAATCTTAATAATTAAAGTAAAAAGTTCTGGGGTGTGTTTGCATTTTTTTCTGTTATGGTTCTTTCCCTAATGATCCAAATAGTCATGTTCCACAGAGTGGAAAGTTGACAATTCAGGAACAGCTCAATGGGAGAGATGTATAGGCCAAGGGAGAGGGATTGTTGACCTTCTGTGCTCTCTCAGGGGGGGCACCATCCTCCCAGCACTTCAAAGTGTTCACCAACCTGGAAGCTCCTCAAATCATTTTTAATATATTGGCATACATGAAATCCCAATGTGTAATTTGTCAAGTAGAACAGATCACTATTAACTGAAACATTTAACTAATTTTAATGTAAAATTACCTATGATTAGTACACACCATAAGCAATAAATATTAAATAACCTGCTTCCATATTTTATGGAATATTCATGGGTTGATTAGTTTCCATACAAAACAGATATTCTGATGAGAGAATGAAAATGAGGAACTTTTTCTTTAATGTACAAAGGCATCAGAGCATGGAAAGAAATAAAAAGAGTATTTTTCCCAAGTACTCATCTACTAATACATGTTTGATGTCGCCTAGTTAGCCTACTTCTTATAATGAAAGTATGATTTTATTTTTTAAAGTTTTGAATGTCTTTTCCCTCAGGTCTTAATACAAAAATATCCCTTTGAACTTAATTATAGCTACAAATAAAGTGGCATTTTCCAAAGTGCTGTAGAGAGATTTGGTGCAATGAAGACATGTGTCCTATACCAGGTTCCAGTTGAATATATAGATAACGAAAGGGACAGAAATTAAATAGGCTTCATGAAGCTCCAAAAAATATCTTGTGAGACCTGAAGACTGTTATTCAGTCAAATGTCATATTCTGTTTGGACTCCAAGTGTAAAGAATGATCACCTCTAAAGAATTGTAATCTCTCTGCCTTACAGTATGACCTACACCCAACATCCTGGCATAAACCATGACTTCTTCCCTGATGAAACTCAAACTCAGTTGGCCTTTCTCATTTGAAGAGAAGAAACAATATCTTCTTTCAATTTACACTTGTTTCGCAAACTCCCCCACTTTGGTATTAGTCACTATACCATGGCAGGAGATGTGTGTCCAATCTCAAAAACATCTTGTCCTAGCCAAAGCCTGGCTCTACCCTGCATGGCTCTCTTTAATGGTAACTGTTTATTATATCTCATGTTTCTCAAGATTTGCCCTTAAGGATGGTGTTCTTCTTGCTCCCTTTGGGCATCTTTCTAATTTTGAAAAACCTCTTCTGAGTTTATTCAGCTATAACACACATGTAATATCCCTCTTCTCATTGATTTAATCATGAGAATATCAAGTATTTTGTCTTATGGAAAATGGCATCTTAGTCATGGTCTTCCATCCTACTATTGCCTTGAAGACACCAATATCCATGCAAGAGACCAGTCTAACAGACCAAACAGAAAAGTATCCAGGTATTCATTTCTTGGCTGGATTAAGATGAAGGCGTGGGGTGCCGGGGCAACCCTTTTAACTAAACCTTATTCTCCAATATCCAAGGAAAAGCAAAACCAAAGCTAAAATATAAGAATATGACAAAATAATTAATCTTGACCCTTGACTTTTCAATAATCCAGTTCTGATTATTGAATACATGCTTTTAAGACCTTATTATGTGCTTGGAAGTAAACAAAGCAAAAATCCTCACATTTATGGAGCTTATATTCTAACATGGAAAGACAGATAGACAACATAATAAATAAGTAAATTATATAGTATGTTAAAAAGCTCTAGGTGCTAAGAAAAAATAAAAGAGTAAAACAGAGTAAAGCTAGTCAACTGAGCCAGGGCAGAGGGCCAGGCAAATGGGTAGATTGCAACTTCAAATAGGGTAAGGTAAGACTCATTGGAAGGTTTTTGAGCAAAGATTTGAATGAGGTAAAAAAGTTACCCATGCACCTATACAGACGAAGAATTTTCCAGATAGTAGAAACTTTCAATGCAAAGGTTCTAAGAAAAGGGCACTCCTGGGTTGCTTAAGGGACACCTTGACACCCTGTGTGGTTAGAGGGAAATGAGAGGGAGAGAGACGTCAGAGAGTTAATAGAGTTAATGGGAATGTAAAGGGGGCAAGTCATGTAGAGTCTTGAAGATCAGAGTAAAGCTGTTTTTACTAGGAGTGAATCAGAGAGACATCACAGATTTTTGGAAAGAAGAATGACTTTACTCTTTTCATATTTTAAAAGGATCATTTCAACTGCAATGTTGACAATACACTGAAGGAGCAGAAGCAAAAGGCCAATGAGGAGACTATTGCAATAACCCCAAATGAAAGATGCTGCTGCAGAGTGGTAACCAGTGCAGCTGGTGAAAACAGGTCAAATTCTAAATATATTTTGAAGGTCAAGCCATAGAGATTTTTTGACTAATTGTGTATGAAGTTTGAGAGAAAGGTAAGAGTTCAGATGACTCAAGCTTTCGATCTGAACAACTGAAAACAATGGATTTCCCATGATGAGTTTGGAAAGACAGAGCAGATTTGAGAAGGTAGAGTGAGGGGTTTCGTTTGGGAAATAGTAAGATTCGGTTGTTTATTAGATTTGTAAGTGGAGATGCAGGCAGTTAACTATATGAGATTGGAATATAGGAAAGATGTCTGGACTGATAAATCTGAGATGTAAAGGGTTTTCAGGGATAATTTTGAGTATATCTAATTTTCACTTTTAGCTGACAGTGTACGATCACATAAGATGCTTCTCCCTTATACTTTGTGTAATTTGTAAAATACTTCCTGCTCAATGCAATCATTAAATATAAATATTAGAATTAGCATTTAACATTTTAAAATAGAAAATCAACTAGTTTTCTACCAACCATAACAAAAAAAATTAAAAACATATTTTTCTAAGCTTGTCTCAGTTGATTTTGGTGATGAATCTCTTCCATCAGGGGCCAAAATTGGGTAAAATTTAACAGTGTAAGTAATTTTGATTTCACTATCATTGTTCTTCTCAGTCATTTACATGAAATAAAAATCTGGATCAATCTTTAAGAGTCAACATGCCCAACCTGGCAGTGCATCTGTACAACAACTATTTGGAAATTATCCTGTTAACATGATCAATGGACACTCTCATGGCAAATAACCCAGGCTTAAAAGTAGCATTATCTAAAGGACATTTATCAGCTTTTGAACTTAAATTGTCTTTATTGTTTATTAATGGTGTATTACAATGTATTGCCCTCATTGCTGGTTGGAGGAAATTGTAATAAAATGAAATGTAGAACAAATGCTCTAGTGTTTAATAAAACTACTTTATGCCACTCCCTTCCCCTCTTAAAAAGGAGAACAGAAGAAGAGAGAATCCTAAGTTACTCTCAAATGAAAAATGAGATGGATTCTTAATGGGGAAGGAAGAAAAAAGGCAAAAATTATCTTCATTTAATATTACGTGCTCAGTATACAAAGTTTGTAAGTAATTAAATGAAACAGAATCAAGGAATTATTGTCTGACATAAAAATAATGTACCTATTTTGCCAAACAATCTCAAAAAGCATCTTATTCCTTGAAGAAGCTGAGATATGTTCAAGGAACATTCAACAAAATATCAGAAATCCAGACTCTGCTCTCGAAAGGTCATTTATGTTTTGAGGAAACAAAAGTGAACAACAAAATGGACAACATCCCAAATGGTAAAATTGGATATAGAAGTCTTGTACTTTTCCCTAGTTATAGTTTAGAACAGAATGTGAAATGAAAACATTACTATATTAGAAAATTTTTGTATTTGCCAGTGATTCAAAGTAATGAAAAGGCTAAATCTCGCCACCTGACAGATCTTGCTTTTATTAGAGTATTCTGGTTTGGTAAATTGGAATTTGAGGCAGTTTATCTTCAATGCAATAATACCAGATTATATGGACAAATAATAAAAAGTGGTATTTCTCCTTTTCTGTGAGCAATTTACATTTGAGGGCTGAATAACTTGCTTCATATGAATTATGCAGTGGCTACTGCCTTATTGATATAATGGAAGAAGGCAACCACCATCACAGGATTTACTGATTCTGAGAACTGAAGGCAAAGTATATTTCCTTTGGGAATTAGAGAAGGGCAGTGTATGTTTTAGCCACATTGATTTCATACAACCTAAAATCCATGGCCATTTAATTCTTGTAAAATATGTTTGAAAAAGAAAAGTATGATAGAGTTGCAGGAGATACCATTTCTCAAGAATCACAAATTCAGTTATGTAAAATTATATATACATATTTTTCCCTATAATTAAACATAATTTCTACCTCCATACTTCATTTCCCCTGAGAGAAAGAAACGTTCTCTAGCCGCTTCCCGATAAAGCTATTTTATTATCTAGAATTAAACTCAGCCAAGCTTAAGATAATCTTTCTCCTGCTTTTCCTGGAATAAGGTGGGTTAGGTGGGGTATATTTCTTAGTTTTGATCTGTCCTGGCCTGCTGTCACTGAGAGGCCCAATCATTCCATCACAGGCTGTTCAATCATTCCATCACGGCTATGCTCATCTCCACCACTGTCATTCATCTGTTTGCACTCTCCTCTGCTGGAATCCAGAGAGACTGTTATGTCCCCCATCTGGCATCCAGCTTGAACAACCCATGCTTCCACGCATCTCTGTGCCATGTCTGCGAGACTTCTTTAGACCACCAATTCTCAGTATCATCCCTGCTTTTCTGGGGCCCATAGAAACATATTTAAATGTTCATCCCCCACTCTCTCTAAGGGCACTCTCTCTAAGGCTGCATTCAGGCCTATCTGCCTAGTCACCCATCCAGTCATCTCTACTTTACTCTCTCTGCCTGGAGTGACACAAGTCTTCTTCTGCCATACTTACAGTTTCCTAGGCAACTGTGACAGTCTGTAAACTAATAATCCTCTCCTCTTTTCTCAATCCTCAAGACCTAAAATGTTTAATCATCTTCTCCCAAGTGTTTGGAGGTGAATGCAGAGCAATCCATACTGGTATCTAACTCTCGTAGTGGCCAAACTCTCCCAACTTTACCATTAACTTAGAGGCCCTTCTCTAATCTCACAAAGCCAATGTATTCTTCTTTCTGTGTCTTTCCTTTCTTACACCTGGTTGTAGCTTTTAGAAGTGAACAACCAATGTTGTAACGTTAAGTCCTATAGTTTCTTCAAGGAACCATTTTTTCTTCCCAACTAGGACATGGATGACCTAAATTCCTTATTGCTCAAATGGAGTAGGATGACTGGATTTAAGAAAAAGAAAATAAAATGTTGAATGCTTCATATACCACCCTGGTGCATAGATGTTTTCTCTATCAATATATCTTATTGATAAGAGCTTTGTAGTCAAATAAAAATTACTTTCAGTTCTAGTCATTTATTTATTTAACAAACATTATATATCCTCTAAGTGTGAAGAAGTGTGCTTGACACTAGGAATAAAGATAAAAACAAAGATAGCCCCTGTCTTCATGGATCTTACAGTAATCAAAATAATGACAGTTCTATACTGTGAGCAATGCTATAAAATAAAAGTAGAAGGTCTTGGTCCCGTGTTGGACCTGGATAATTTCTGTAACAATGTTATGAGAATTGAAGAATGAGTTAACCCAGTGAATAGAGTGGACAGAGTGGTGGGGAGGAGAACGTTCTTCCACCCAGTGAATACAGTGGACAGAGTGGTGGGGAGGAGAACGTTCTTCCACCCAGTGAATAGAGTGGACAGAGTGGTGGGGAGGGAACCCCACCATAAGGCAAGGGAGGCTGCAGTGCAAAGAGCTGTGGGAAGAAGTGAAGCAAGACAGGATTGGAGAGCCAGCTGGGGTCAAACCACACAACATTTGTGAGAAGGGAAAGCCCCTGAAATATTTCACCCAAGAGAATGACGTAATCAGATTTTCATTTTTAAAAAAATATCTAGCTACAGTGTAGAGAAGAGGACAGAAACTGTGCTCCTTACTAGCTCTATTTCTTCATCTCCAAAATAAAGATAACGTGAAGGGTTTGTCACCGCATGTTCTCACTCATAGGTGGGAATTGAACAATGAGAACACATGGACACAGGAAGGGGAACATCACACACCGGGGCCTGTTGTGGGGTGGGGGGAGCGGGGAGGGACAGCATTAGGAGATATACCTAATGTTAAATGATGAGTTAATGGGTGCAGCACACCAACATGGCACATGTATACATATGTAACAAACCTGCACGTTGTGCACATGTACCCTAAAACTTAAAGTATAATAAAAAAAAGGGAAGGGTTTGTTATGAGAACTAAATGAAATAATGCATGTAAAGTACTTGGCATAATGCCTGACCCAGAGTAAATATTCAATAAGTGTTGTTATTACAATGATCAATGCAGAATTTTGTAAAATGAAAATTCAGATTATCACAGTGCATTAAGAAGAGGATAAAAAGCTCTGTAGCCAAATTTGCATGCTTATAATTATGATTTTTTATTTATTGGCCCTGGGTTTCATATTCCATCTGAAATTCCACTTTCTCAGACAGAAATAGAGATAATCCCGCATATTTTCTAGTATTGTTATGGAATAAATACATTAATATATGTGAAAATGCCTGGCAAAGACTTGATATAGTTATCTTGAATATGTTTTTTCCCCTCTCCTTTTCCAGAAGAATTAACTCTTCAGGAGCTATTCAGTACACTTACGAAGTTGTGTTATGTACAATCCTTGGTGAATAGCTGCTTGATTATACTTATTGAGAGATTATTGGCCTAAAAGTATTAATTCCACTTCCCAAAGGGCCTAATTTGCTTTTACTTTACATGGCTAGAAAACAGGGCTCATTATAGACAAGGAGATGGAGAAATAAGATGAGTCATCTCATTTTTAGCAGGAAGGTGGTCATACATCTAAAACAAATGGGATGAGGAAAGGATTAGAAAAAAATGGACAGGTTTCCCTCTTACCATTGAACTTTTGGTCATAAATAGAGAAGCAGAATCTTTAGAGCAGTGTGGTCTTTGACATGCAGACTTTTTGACTTATACTTCTTTAGAAAAATTGTTTAGGGGATAATTTGCAGATGTTGTCAAAGTGTTAACTACTTCCATGTTGCTAGTCTTATGGACAGCATATGCCTCTTCCAGGAACAAGGGTGAATACTCAAATCTTGAACAACAAAACTACTTTTCTAAAAGGGACACTGTAATTGAACAAATGGGAATACATTTAGTCATTTCCATGGTCTTTCCAGACAGCCTTATCCTCTAAAGTATAAATTAGAGTGGCAGATGCACTGGAAGTTTTCCACAATGGTTTGTTAAAAGGTGAGTTGCTTGGTGCCAGCAATACTGCAAACCAGACAGAGGTGATTTGGCTTTCATGGGTCTGTGGGCCAACACTGAGCATAATTTAGAAGGAAAAGGCCATTCATCCAATCATTCAGCCATTTGCCCTCTAAATCTCAGAGGCTGCTTAAATTTCAGGTTAGTTCTAGGAATGTGGATCAGTGCCAGCATTCACAGCTATAAAACCGGGAGAACTTAGAGATCATCCAATCCAAACCATTCATTTCATACATGAAAGCATAGAAGTGCTTGCCCAAATACTCATGTCCAGTTTGAGAAAAATTTATTACTGAAACCAAGGTGATAAACCCCCATCAAAATAACTAACCAGGCCCAAGTAATATGAATAATAATGCAATATTTTCTTGCCTACCACATGCCATATTAGCAAATCTTTAAAATAAACCTCAATGTCAAGCCATACCACTACCAAACCTTCAGATCCAAGATTCACTGTTGTTAAAAATATTTTACATTTGCTGAAATTGGGATGCATCTTATTATTTTACATTATTGCTATTCATTAGCTAATGGCACATCTGGAAAGCACTGATGTCTAGAGGTCAAGAAAATATTGATAATTTCTTTTTTACAGATAAGAAAATTGATGTTTATAAGAGTTGTAAAGGTCATGCACTAGTATGTGACATAAATGAGGCCAGAATGCAGACGGGCCTGTCTCTGAAGCCCTGAATTGTTCCACTTCCCTCAACCAGCCTGGAAATAAGAGTTGGTAACAGAGTCCATGACATCTGCACAGGACATTCATCAGTTGCTTACCCAAGAACTATCCCCACTCTGCCTACTACCTAAGAATCTTTCTTCGACGAACTACCCTTTCCCCATTGCGTATCAGCCATGTAGTTTGAGTAGCGTAAGTCAAGGAATCCGATTTCCTTCATTTTATCACAGTGGTTGCTTCAGAAGTGAGCAAAACCTGACTGGCACCTGAGCTTACCCTGGACACAATGATAGGTTCAGGTTGGAAGAATCAGAGTAAAGTTCAAGAATTTTGTTAGTTTAGTGTGAAAAACAATCACTCTCCTACTCCTGAAGGCAAAGGAAGAAGCATGCAGCCCAGATTATTGCTGGCAGTCATACTTAGGATACCAGCCTAAGACAACAGCAGACACATGACACAAGGCAGAGCTGAGACAATCACAAAGAAACTGAGCAAAGCCAGTTTATTATTAAACCAAGCCTGAAACCTGACCTGGCTCTAGTGTTTTCAGTGATGTGACCAACAAATTTTCTTTATCGTGTAAGCTACTTCAAGCTGGATTTTCTGTTATTTGCAACCAGTAAAAGAAACCATACCACTAACATCACCCAGAGTCAAACCTAAAGTTTGCCCAACATCAGAATATCATTCAATTTCAAACCAAATGTGATATCATTAAGATGACCTAGTGCTCATCTAAACCTTATACCCTATCCAAGCTTATGCCCAAACATGTAACTACACTATACAACATAATTTTAATAAACAAATATGCCAGAAAAACATCAATTTACATTATAGTATATAGCCTAATATTTTAAAGAAAAAAAAAACTAATGGCAAATCTCAAATCTATTTATATAACCAATGTAATGATTCCATTTATATAACCAATAGCCAATGAATTTATGATATTTTCATACAAGTTTTATCACTATGTAGTTCACACTATTTGTAAAATCTGTCAACAATGGTAAATAGGGCCAACTATGGATAAAGTACTCCTCTTATACCCCAATAGCTTCCTAATTACCCACCGTCCCAATCCAGAGACCCCCAGTCCTTGTGCCATTTCCTCCCCAGCAGTCCTCAGAGCTCTACCCAGGCTTGCTAGTCCTCAATATGCCCCTGATACGTCCTACTTCTCCTTCTTTTATTAAAACATAACTATTTTTGTTCTACTTGCTCAAAACTTTGCTTTTAATATCCCAAGGTATCAAAAATATTACAGCAATCTTTTACTATGTTTGGGGTTTATTTTTGAGACAGTCTTGATCTGTTGCCCAGGCTGGAGTACAATGGTGCAGTCTTGGCTCACTGCAGCTTCTGCCTCCTGAATTCAAGTGATTCTCCTGTCTCAGCCTCCCAAGTAGCTGGGACTACAGGCATGCACCACGTTTAGCTAATTTTTGTATTTTTAGTAGAGAACAGGTTTCTCCATGTTGGGCAGGCTGGTCTTGAACTCCTGACCTCAAGTGATCCACATGCTTCAGCCTCCCAAAGTGCTGGGATTACAGGTGTGAGCCACTGCACCCGGCCATATTTGTTCTTAAATTACTGGAAGACTGTCTGTAACCAATCCCTGCTCCCAGGCCTTCTCACTCTCCCTTAATAACATTTACAATATTCTTAGAATGATAATTTGTACATAATTATCATTATTAGCAACATGTTTATTTTCTGACTACTTAGTGACCTTATTGCTAGAAATTTCATTGCAGTGAGAAGTAAAGCAGTTGGAGGAGAATGACATGGCTAGTTGACTATTTGCAGAATAAGTAGAGGGCCTTTACATACCTCAAATATAAACTAACGTCAATTGTGAGAGTCAGCTCTGAAAAATAAATATTGGTTTGTATCTCTTACTCATCAGCACTGCTCCAACTTTAATGTTCTTACCTGTAATGGAATTACTCATATGCCAAATGAAGACTTTTTAGTTCAATTTGTTGATATGAGAAATAACTCTAGTCAGTGGCTTTTCAGAGCAAGCATTGATTTCCTAACTCCTGCTTTATACTGGAGGCTGTTGGTTAGCTGCAGCTGCTGCAGCTCCAATCTACTCTATTCAGCTCTGTCTCTGCTCTACAGGTCTTCTCATTCCAGGGTACAGGTTGAAGGACCAGCTCTTTTGGGGACATGCTGTTCTTATGGCACAGAAAAAGGAGCAGGAGCCAAAAATTCAACGGCTCTTAAAGTTTCTGCCAGAAAGTGATATAATTTGCATCTTATTGGCTAAAGCAAATAGCATAGCAAGCTTAATTTCAATGGAGAGAGCAAGTATATTCCTTTCACAGTTGGGGACTCTGTAAGTTATATGAAATTGGGGAGAACGTCTAATCTCTCAGAGGGAATCAAAGAATAAATAATTAGGGCCAAAAATATGATCTACCGGAGAAACTAAGCTATCTTTTGTTCTTTGATTACTGAGCTTAGTTTCCTGTGGCAGACTAATAAGTAGTCCCCTAAACTATATCTTTTTTTCTCCTTGGCAGAGGTGGGTTACATTTCCCCATCTCCCTTATACTTAGGTTGAGGCATGTGTCTGAGATCTGATAAACAAAATGTGAGCAGAACAGTGTAAGCCACTGGTAAGTTTGGCTTATAAAATGCTCCCATTCTCTTTGTCTTCTAAGGACCTAGCAGAGTGCAGAGCCACAGATAGAAGGAGTCAGAGTTCCAAAGTCACTGCTTGGAGAAGAGATGCCCCCAAAGGTCCCATGCCAGACCATGGTGCAAAATAAGCTTTTATTGTGTTGAGTCACCGAGGTTTCTGTTTTTTTTCCAGGGATTAGACTGTTCTGGATAATTCAGTGCATAAATCAGATTCAGTCCATAAATCAAATTCCTCACTTTTTTTTCTCTTTCACATCCATTTTAAGGAATTGACATTTTTCTTTCTATGAGCTATCCTAAATTACAACTTTTTTTTCTTTTTCATTCTATTTAAACTAGTAGACCATCCAAGGAAATAATTACCTGACTGAGAAAAAAAATGTTGGCCATATATTCAGGCAAAGCCTAAGACCTAACACATTCATGTTCAACCATGGTACCATCCCAGAACGATATCAATTCCTCTTCCCAGGACCATATGTAGAAACCAATTCCTATCTACCTTAAAATCTCATTAATTAAGGAACTATGCTGATTCCCAGGCCAGGGTCTATCCTAGAAATTTATTTCTCATCTCATAAGGAAGAAGCAACAGGCCAGGACACACATGAACAAACTGTTCGGCTATCTCAGGAAGTAATGGCTCACACTCCTGATAAGACCTCACGTATCAACCACGTGCACTTTTGTTAAGCAATAAATGAAGAGTGAAAACATTTTTATCTTTCTCTATCCTCATAAAACCCTCTAAGGTGGCATAATTAACATTAGAGTGGTTAAAAACATACATAGATGTGAGCCAGACTGCCTGCTCTCCCATTTACCCCTTACTTCTTGTGACACTGAGAAAGTGATTCACCTTGTGATACCTCAGTCTCTGCATCAATAAAAATAATATTATCTTACAACTTTCTTATAATTAAATGTGTTGATATTTGTAAAGCACTTAGAATACAAGCAGACTCATGGTGAATGCTAGATAAATGGCAATTGCTTTTTTAAAATTATTTTTACTTTAGTGATAAGAAATCTAAAGCTCAGATAAACTATTTTTCCAAGATCATGTGGCTCATAACTGACACAAGTAGAACTGAAATTGGGTTATTAACTTTTTCAACTTTATAGTCTGTATCTTGTCTTTTTAAGCACATTTATAAGGACCTAAAACTAGACTTATAAACTAAGGCATTATTGATTCATAAACAATACTATTATCTACCTGGCTACCAAAGCCCATCTACTGTGAGCTACATCCAAAACTCAAACCACAATCACAGGACTGAAAATGTTTCCAACACTAGTGTCTGTCAGTTTAGCTATGTTTATAGGGAGATGGTTACTGACTCATTTTGACTTCATAAAACGTAGTACCCATGGGTGGAGCTAGGAAATGTAATGAAATTAAACCCATCAGAAGAAAAATATTTAAAACAAAATGTCAACCTGGCTCCATATTGCAGCCAATACATTAATGGTGGTTACCCGCAGAGAGAAAGAGCTCAGTCCTCATTCTTCTTCGTTTCTGTAGTTCTTTTCTGGGGAATCGCTACTTTGCCTCTTGAGGCTCATAAATATGTTTCAAGATGAGAAAGTATATCCATTCCTTTTAATATAATGCTTCTCTCCCCAAAGTGTGTTCCCCTGAGAATAATAAACTTCCTGTTAGAAATTGAGTCTTGGCATAAGCCTTTTCAATTTGCCAGGAAGGGAAATACACCATGAAAGTAGGTAGCAGAGCAAGGTAAACATTCCATCTAATAAGCCAAGGATTAACAGAAATCAAGACTTCCCTAAAGAAAATCAGGTAGTTAGTCTAATGAAACAACAACAACAAAAAAGAAATTTACTCAGACTCTATTTTCTTGCCCCTCTTGTTAAATATCCTTTAGGACCTATGTTGGTGAAGGATTTGTTTACCAGAATGATACCAATTCCTTTTCCTAGGACCCTGTGTAGAAACCAATTCCAACCTACCTTCAAATCTTATTCATTAAAGAACTAAGCTTGATTCCAGGCCAGGGTCTATTCTAGAAATTTATCTCTCACCTCATATGGAAGAAGCAGCATGCCAGGACACACATGAACAAACTGTCCAGCTATCTCAGGAAGTTCATTTTCTATCAAATGAAAGAACAGTTCTTACTTATCCAGCCTCATCTCTGCCCATAGACTTCCTCCCAAATTAGGTTTATCTTTCCCTGTCTTGTCATCTGACAATTTCTACTCATCATTTGGGTTTTCGTTTAAACATCGTGTCCGCCACCACCCACAACAGCAACACCCAACCAGTGTCTTTGGAGCTTGGTCAAAAGTCTCTCAAGAGGGGGAGGTGGCCGGGCGTGGTGGCTCATGCCTGTAATCCCAGCACTTTGGGAGGCTGAAGTAGGTGGATCACTAGGTCAGGAGATCAAGACCATCCTGGCTAACACGGTGAAACTCCCTCTCTACTAAAAATACAAAAATTAGCCGGGCGTGGTGGCGGGCGCCTGTAGTCCCACCTACTCGAGAGGCTGAGGCAGGAGAATGGCGTGAACCCAGGAGGCAGAGGTTGCAGTGAGCTGAGATCGTGCCACTGCACTCCAGCCTGGGCCACAGAGCAAGACTCCATCTCAAAAAAAAAAAAAAAAAAAAAGGAGGTGATGTTGGAATAGATAGTCCCCAATTCACGCCCCATCCCTCCACAGCAGTGTTAACTTGGCAGTCATCTATGGACAAAAGTACCTTTGTGGGAGCTTTGGGAGCCTGGCAGGAGGGTGCAAATCCCTGGTGGAATGCAATACTGAGGAAGACTGTTTTGATAGGATAGGCCCATACCCAGGTGGCAGGCTTGCCAATGGCAGTCTCAGCTACAGACAAGGAACTGACCTCACTCCCCTGTGTACTTGGCTGTAGTCACACTTGCCTTTGGTCTTGTCACTAGAAACATCTGCCAAGATATCTGCTATGAATCACACACATCCATGCCTCAGATGACAAGCCAGCCAAATTCTGTACCAGCCGTAGATCCTGAAACAACCCTATTACTTGGCCCCAGCCCTTCTTAGCTGGGGTCTGGGAGAATTCCTGACAATCCAGGGTTTCACCACAGGACCCACACCCTTCTGTGTCCCCCAAAAGGCAAGGCTAGAGACTTCAGTCTTACAGCGGGTCTTAAAATAACCATATAACTTAGCTTCACACCTTCTTAGCTGTGTTTTGGAAACAGTACTGCCTGCCCATGTACCCACCAGATGAGATACTTATTTGCGCTCCCAGAGTCAGCCTGGCCCAACATTGGCCCAACTGTAGATTTTGAAGCTGCCCTATGTCCTGGCTCCACCCCTGGTAAGCCAGGATCTGAACACTAATGTCTGCCCAGGAACTTCACAGGAGGCATGCTCCTCCATGACCGAGAGGCAGGCCTGCAGACCTAGATCTTCACTGTAGACTTAGAAATACCCCTGTGACATGGTCCAAGGCCCTCTCAGGTACACTCCCAATCCAGTCTTGCCTGCCCAAGAACTCACCCACTAACCCAGTGGAAGCTCTCCTCAGGACCCAGAAGGAATCACATCTATCCATGTACCTCATATAGCAGTCCTACCAACCACAGACCACACTGCAGCCTCAGTAGCAGCCACATGTCCTTGTTCCAACTGCACTTGACTATAATTCCAGACACAATCCCATCATCACAAGGACCCAACAAGAGGTCTTTACCTGCAATACAGCTTGTAAATACTGGACAATGTGTTTTCTCTTTCACATGCACAGACACTACCACAAGACTACACAGGTAACAATGAATCAGGTAAACATAACACCACCAAATGAAACTATAATAAACTCTAGTAACCACCACAAAAAAATTGAGAGCTAGGCATTGCCTAACAAGGAATTCAAAATAATAATTTTAAAGAATTCCCATGTTATACAAGAGAACACATATAGACAACTAAACAGAATAAGGAAAATCACTCATGAAGAAAATTAAAAGTTTCTTTAAGAAAGGAAACCCATGAAAAATGACCAAATAGGAATTTTAAGGCTGAAAAATACAATGACAGAACTAAAAAGGTAAAATAGAAAGCTTCAAAATCAGAATTGAACATATAGAAGAAAGAATCAGTAAACTTGGAGAAGGGTGGTTTAAAATTAGCCAATTAGAAGAACACACACAGAAAAATGAATGAATAAGAGCAAAGCAAGCATAAATGACCTCTGGGACAACATCAGGTGAACAAATACACAATTTTTAGAACAATTAGAAGAAGAGAAAAGAAAAAGGAGGAATGTTTATTTAAAGAAATAATGGTTGAAAACTTCCCAAATCTTAGGAGACACATGCACATCCATATTGATAAAGCTCAAAGAACTCCAAGCATGTTCAAACTGAAGAATATCCTGAGACATGTTATAATCAAATTGTCCAAAGTCAAAGACAAACAGAGAATCTTGAAAGAGGCAGGAAAAAGAGACACTCATCACATACAAGGGAATCTCCATAAGGCTACTACTGAACTTCTCAGCAGTAAACGTACAGTATAATAAAAAATAGGATATAGTCGAAGTGCTGAAAGGAAAAAAAAAATCTGTCCACCAAGAATACTACACCCAGCAAAACTATTCTTTAAAAATGAAGGAGAGATAAAGACATTTCCAGACAAACAAGCTGAGGGATTATCACCACTAGATCTGCCTTAGAAGAAATACTAAAGGCAGTTCTTCCAGTTGAAACAAAAAAAAATGGTAAGCAACAATATGAAATATATAAAAGTATAAAACTCAATGGTATAGGTAAATATATAGCCAAATTCAGAATACTCTAATACTGTAATTATGTTGTATTGTATATATGACCTTCAATCCTTTAATAAAAGTAAAAAGACAACATATTCAAAATAACTACAGCTACAATAATTTGTTAATGGATACTCAATATAAAAAGATGTAAAGACCTCAAATATCATAAAAATACCTCAAGAAGTAAAAGTGTAGAGATTTCATATGCAATTATAATTAAGTTGTTATCATCTTAAAATAGAATAACTATAAGATGTTTTATGAAAGCTCCATGGTAACCAGAAAGAAAATAACTTTTAGTATATTCCCAAAAGATAAAGAGAAAGGAATGAAAATATGTCACTACAAGGCCAGGCACAGTGGCTCATTCCTGTAAGCCCAGCACTTTGGAAGGCCAAGGCGAGTGGACTGCTTGAGTCCAGAAGTTCAAGACAATCCTGGGCAACATGATGAAACCCCACCTATTATTTTTTTTTAAATTAACTTTTAAAAATATGTTAAATATACTTTTAAAAAGTATATCACTACAGAAAATCACCAAATCACAAATGAAAAACAAAAAGAGAGGAAGAAAGGAACAAAAGATTTACAAAATGATCAGAAAACAATTAACAACATAGCAGCAGTCTTTACCTATCAAAAATTACCTTGAAGGTAAATGAGTTAAATTGTCCAATCAAAAGGCAGGGTTGCTGAATAAATAAATAAATAAAGCTTTAATTATATGCTGCCTACAAGAGACACACTTTAACCTCAAGGGAACACATAATTGTCAGTGAAGAGATGAAAAAAAATTCTGTTCAAATGATGACCAAAAGAGAGTGGGAGCAGGATATACTTATATTATAAAGAAACAGACATTCAGTCAAAACCTGTCACAAGAGACAAAGAAAGTCACTGTTTGATAAGTCAATTCATCCAGAGACTATCATAATTACAAATATATATGCACCCAACATGGAAGCACCTAAATATAAAGCAAATATTAATGGAAATAAAAGGAGAAATAGACAGCAATACAATAATTGTAGGAAATTTCAATATTGCACTTTCAGCAATGGATAGATTACCCAGAGATAAAATCAATTAGGAAATAGATTTGAACAACTTGAACACTATAGACCAAATGAACCTAATGGATATATACAGAATATTCCACACAAGAGCAGCAGAATGTACATTTTTCTCAAATGCACACAGAATATTCTCCAAGATAGATTATATATTGGGATACAAAAAAAGCCTTAAAAATTTTTATAAGACTGAAATAATATCAAATATCTTTTCCAACCACAATGATATGAAACTAGAAATTAATAACAGGATATATTTTGGAAAATTCACAAATATGTGAAAATTAACACACTCTGAACAACAAATCTAAGAAATCAAACAAGAAGTCAAAGAGGCAGAGCAAGATGACTGAATAGAAGCCTCCACAAATCATCCTCCCCACAGGAACACCAAATTAAACAAATATCCACACACAAAAAAGCACCCTCATAAGAACCAAAAATCAGGTGAATGAGCACATTACTTGGGTTTAACTTCATATCACTGAAAGAGGCATTGAAGACAGTAGGAAAGACAGTCTTGAAAGATCAATGACACCCCTTCCCCATCACTCAGCAGCAGCCATGTGGTGCAGAGAAAGAATCTGTGCATTTGGAGAAGGGAGAGCACAGTAACTGTGGGACTTTGCATTGGAACTCAGTGTTTCTCCATCACAGCAGAAAGCAACACAAGGCAGAATTCAGCTGGCATCCACCAAGGGAACATTTAGAACAGCCCTACCCAGAGGGGAATCATGCATCCCAGCAGTTGGAACCTGAGTTCTCACAAGCCCCACCGCTGCAGACTAAAGTGTTCTGGGGTCCTAAATAAAGTTGAAAAGTAGTCTGGGCAACAAGGACAGCAATTCTTAGGCAAGTGGTAGTGCTGTGCTGGAATCAGACCCAGTAGACTTGGGGAGCACATGACCAAATTAGACATCAGCTTGGGGAGCACATGACCAAATTAGACATCAGCTGGGGCAGCCAAAGGATTGCTTGTGCCACCCCTTTCCCAACCCAAGCAGGGCAGCTCACAGTTCCAAGAGAGACTTCTTCCCTCTGCTTGAGAAGAAGAGAAGGAAGAGTGAAGAGGACTTTGTCTTGCAACTTGGATACCAGCTCAGCCACAGTAGGAAAGGTCACCAGAAAGGGTCCTGAGGTCCCTATTTGGGGTGCTAGTTTCCAGATATTTCTAGACACACTTTGGGCCAGAAAAGAACCTGCTGCTTGAGAAGAAGGCCCCAGTCCTGGAAGGATTCATCACTTGCTGACTGAAGAGTCCTTGGGCCCATAATAATCAGTAGTGGTACCTAGCAGTACTAGCCATGGGCATTTGGTAAGACTCAGAAAGATGCTGGCTTCAGAGTGATCCAGCACATTCCCAGCTGTGGCGGCCATGGTGAGGAACTCCTTCTGCCTAAGAAAAGGAAATGGAAGAGTGAAAAGGACTTTGTCTTGCAGCTTAGGTACAGCTTGGCCATAGTGGGATAGAGTACCAACTGGCCTTTTGAGGTCCCTAATTCCAGGCCTTGGCTCTTGGATGGTGTTTCTTAATCTGCCCTGGGCCAAAGAGAAGCCCACTGCCACGAAGGGAAGAGTCGTAGGCCTGGTAGCGTTCACCACAAGTTGACTGAAAAGCTGTAGGGCCTTGAATTAACATTGGCAGTAACCATGAAGTACTTGCCATCGGCCTAGGGCAGTGGTGGCCATGGGGAGAGACTCCTCTGATTGAGGAAACAGGAGGGAGGAGTGGGAAGGACGTTGTCTTGTGGCTTGGGTGCCAGCTAAGCTGCAGCCAAATAGAGTACCAGGTAGAAAACTATGTTTTCTGACTCTAGACACTTGGCTCCCAGATAGCAACTCTGGACACACCTAGGACCAGGGAGGGCGGGGGGTGAACTTGTCACCTTGAAGAGAAGAACACAAGCCTGGATGGCTTTACCACCTGCTAATTATGTCATGTGACTCTCTCCATTTTCACTGGATATACTATTCTAGGATAAAAGCTTTTTTCTTTCAAGTGATGAAAGATGAGGGATTTTATCAACACCAGACCTGTCCTATAATAAATGCATTTACACTGAATGTAAATGGACTAAATTATCCAATTGAATGTAAACTGACTAAATTATCCAATCAAGGGACACAGAATGGCTGAATAGATTAAAAAAAAAAAAAAAGACCTAACAATCTGTTGCCTACAAGAAACACCTTTTTCCCAAAAACACACTAACAGACTGAAAATAAAACGAATGGAAAAAGATATTCCATGCAAATAGAAGCCAGGAAAGAGCATGAGTTGCCATACTTAAATTAGACAAAATAGATTTCAAAATAAAAACTACAAAAAAGAGGCAAAGAAGGTCATTATATAATGATAATGGGGTCAATTTAGCAAGAGTATATAACACTTGTAAATATATATGCACCCAACCCTGGAGTGCCGATATCTATAAAACAAGTATTATTCAAGCACAAGAGAGAGACAAACCTCAATACAATAATGGTTGGAGGGTCAACACCCCACTTTCAGCATTGGACAGATCATCCAGATAGAAAATCATCAAACGAATGTCAGACTTAATCTGTACTATAGCCCCAATGGACCTGATGAATATTAGGCAATATTTCATCCAATGGCTGCAGAAGATACATCTCCTCATCGTATAATTTATTCTCAATGAAAGACCGTATGTTAGCCCACAAAACAAGTCTTTAAAATGTTTTTCAAATAGAAAGCATATCGACTGTATTCTCTGACCACAGTGGAATAAAATTGGAAATCAGTAATAAGAATTTTGGAAGCTATACAAAGACATGGAAATTAAGCAATATACTACTGAAAACCAGGAGTCAATTTTAAAAAATTAAGAAGGACATTAAGAAATTTCTTGAAACAAATGATAATGAAAACACAACATACCAAAACCTATGAGATACAACTAAAGCAGTACTAACAGGAAAGTCTACAGCTATAAATGCCCACATTGAAAAAGAAAAAACTTTGAATAAACAAACAATGCATATAAGAGAACTACAAAGGCAAGAGAAAACCAAACCCAAAATTAGTAGAAGAAAAGAACTTCGAAAAAGTTCAGAACGTAAATTAAATTGAAACAAAGAAAACACAAAAGGCTGAAAAAATGAAAAGTTAGTTTTTCAAAGAGATCAACAAAACTGACAAACCTTTAACCAGACTAATTAATAGAAAAGACCCAAATAAATAAAATCAGAGATAAAAAAGGAGATATAACTGATACTACAAAAATTCAAAGGATCATTAGAGGCTACTATGAGACTATATGCTAATGAACTGAAAAATCTAGAAGAAATGGATAAATGTCTATACACTTATCACCTACCAAGACTGAACCATGAAGAAATCCAAAGCCTGAACAGACAAGTAACAAATAATGAAATGGAAACCATAATAAAAATTCTCCCTGTAAAGCCCAGGACCTAATGGCCTCATTGCTGAATTTCATCAAACATTTAAAGAACTAATACCAATCCTACTCAAACTACACTGAAACACAGAGGAAGAGAGAATACTTCCAAACTCATTCTACAAAGCCAGTATTACCCTAATACCAAAACCAGATGAAGACACATCAAAAAAAAAAAAAAACTACAGTCCGATACCCCGATGAACATAGATGTAAAATCCATAACAAAGATACTACCAAACTGAATTCAACAACACATTAAAAAGATTATTCATCATGACCAAGTGGGATTTATCCCAGGGATGCAAAGATGGTTTAACATATGCAAATTAATTAATGTGATACATCATAACAGAATGAAGGACAAAAGCCATATGATCATTTCAATTAATGCTGAAAGAGCATTTGATAAAATTAAACATCCCTTCATAATAAAAACCCTCAGAAAACTGGGAGTAGAAAAAATATACCTCACACAATAAAAGTCATGTGTGAGAGACACACAGCTAATATCATACTCAATGGGGAAGAACTGAAAGCCTTTCCACTAATATTTGGAACATGGCAAGCATGCCCACTGTCAGCACTGTTATCCAATATAGTAATGGAAGTCTAGCAAGAGTAATAAGAGAAAAAAAATAAAAGGAATCCAAGTTAGATAGGAAGAAGTCATATTATCCTTGTTTGTAGAAGATATAATCTTATATTTAGAATAACCTAAAGATTCCACAAATTCAGTAAAGTTGCAGGATACAAAATCAACACATAAAAACCAGTAACATTTCTACATACCAACAGTAAACAATATGAAAATGAAATCAAGAAAGTAATCCCATTTACAATATCTACACATAAAATACCTAGGAACTAAAGAAGTGAAATATCTCTATAATAAAAACTATAAAACATTAATAAAGGAAATTGAAAAGGATGCATAAAAATGGAAAGATATTCTGTGTTCATGGATTGGAAGAATCAATATTGTTAAAATGTTCATATTACCCTCAAAGCAATCTACAGATTCAATGTAGTCCCAATAAAATACCGATGATATTCTTCACAGAAACAGAAAAAAAATCCTAAAATTTATATGGAACCACAAAGACCCAGAATAGCCAAAACTATCCTGAGTAAAAAGAACAAAATTAGAGGAATCACATTATCTGACTTCAAATTATTCTGCAAAGCTATAGTGACCAAACCAGCATGACACTGTCATAAATACAGATACATCAATCAATGTAACAGAATAGAGAACCCAGAAATAAATTCATATGCCTAGAGTGAACTCATTTTGACAAAGGTGACAAGAATATACATTCAGGAAAGGACAGTTTCTTCAGTAAATGGTGCTGGGAAAACTGGATATCCATTTGCAGAAGAATGATATTAGACCCCTATCTCTCACAATACACAGCAATTAAATCAAGTGGATGAAATATTTAAATCTAAAACCTCAAGCTATAAAACTGTTCAAAGAAAACATTGGGTAAGCCCTCCTGGACACTGGACTGGACAAGGATCTCTTGAGTAATACCCTACAAGCACAGAGCATCAAAGCAAAAATGAACAAATAGGATCATATCATGTTAAGAACCTTCTGCACAGCAAAGGAGACAATGAAAGTGAAGAGATAACCCACAGAATATGAGAAAATATTTGTAAATTATCCATCTGACAAGAGATAAATAACCAGAATAAAGAGTTCAAACAACTCTATAGGGAAAACAATCTAATAATATGATTTTAAGATGGGCAAAAATATGAATATACATTTCTAAAAAGAAGGCATACACGTCGCAAACAGGTATATAAAAAGATGTTCAGAATCACTTATCAGAAAAATACAAACTGAAACTGTAATGAGATTTCATCTCATCCCAGTTAAAATGGCTCGTACCTAAAAAACAGGCAGTAACAAATGCTAGCAAGGATGTGGAGAAAAGGGAACCCTCAGGCACTGTTGGTGGAAATGTACATTAGTATAACCACTATAGAAAAGAGTTTGGAGGTTCCTCAAAAAACTAAAAATAAAACTTCCATATATTCCAGAAATCCCACTACTAAGTATAAGCCCAAAAGAAAGAAAACCAGTATATTGAAGAGATAGCTGCACTCCCATGTTTATTTCCATGCTATTCACAACAGTCAAGATTTGGAAGCAACCTGAGTGTCCATTGACTCATGAATGAATAAAGAAAATGTGGTACATATACACAATAGAGTACTATTCAGCCACAAAAACAGACTGAGATCCTGTCATTACCAACAACGTGGATGGAACTGGAAATCATTCTCTTAAGTGAAATAAGGCAGGCAAACATCACATGTTTCTTTTCTTTATTTTTCATTATACTTCAAGTTCTAGGGTACAAAAAAAAATCACGTTTTCACTTATTTATGGGAGCTGAAAATTAAAACAATTGAACTCCTGGAGATAGAGAGTAGAATGAGAGTTACCCGAGTGTGGGATGGGTAGTTGGGGGGTGGAGCTGTGATGAGTAACGGGTATAAAAATATAATTAGATAAAATGAATAAGACCTAGTATTTTATAGAACAACAGGGTGACTACAGTCAACAATAATTTAGTGTACATTTAAAAATAACTAAAAGGGTATTACTGAATTGTTTGTAACATAAAGAAATGATGACTGCTTGAGGTGGTGGATCCCCCATTTACCCTGATGGGATTATTATGCATTCTATGCCTGTATCAAAATATCTCATGTACTCAGTAAATATATATACCTACTATGTACCCATAAAAAAATTTTTAAATTTAAATGAAGTCAAAAATTATCTTGAGACACATGAAAAGGGAACCACAACATAACAATACTTATGGGATGCAACAATATCAATTTTAAGATGGAAGCTTAGAGTAATAAATGCCTACATTAAAAAAGAAAAATCTCAAACAACCTTTCTTTTTATCTTGGAGAGAGAGCTAGAGGAAAAAACTAAACCCAAAGTGAATAGAAAAAAAGAAATAATAAATATCAGGGCAGAAATAAATGACATAAAAACTAGAAAAATGATCAAAAAGATCAATGAAACTAAGAGTTAGTTTTTTGAAACGATAAACACAATTAACAAAGCTTTACCTAGATTATCCAAAAACCGAGAGAGATGATTCAAATGAATAAAACCATAAATGAAAAAGGATGTTCTACAATCAATACCACAGATTTACAAAGGATCCTAAGAAACTGCTATGAACAATTATACACCAACAAATTGGATAACCTAGAAGAATGAGTAAATCTTAGAGACAAATAATTCACCAAGACAAAAACATAAAGAAGTAGAAATTCTGAACAGACCACTAATGAGTAAGGCAATTAAATCAGTAGTTAAAAATCTCCCAACAAAGAAAAGCTCAGACCAGATGGCTCGATGAGTAAAATCTACCAAGCATTTAAAGAAACACTAATATAAATTTTTCTCAAACTCTTTCAAAAAATTGACTAGAAAGGAGTACTTTCAAACTCACAAGCATTACCCTCATAGCAAAGCCAGATAAGAACAAAATAATGAAACTATAGGCCAATATTCCTTATGAAGATTGATGCAAAGATGAACAAAATTCTAGTAAAGCAAATCCAACAGCACATTAAAAGGATCATACTGGGTGCCTGGAATCCCAGAGAGACAGAACTGTTCGCTCCCCTGGAAAAGGGGCTGAAGCCAGGGAGCCAAGTGGTCTTGCTAAGCGGATCCCACCACCATGCAGACCAGCAAGCTGAGATCCACTGGCTTTTCTGAAATTCTCCCTGCCAGCACAGCAGTCTGAAGTTGACCTGGGATGCTCAAGCTTGGTTGGGGGAGGGGGATCTGCCATTACTGAGGCTTGAGTAGGTGGTTTTCCCCCCCACAGTGTAAACCAAGCCTTCAGGAAGCTTGGACTGGGTGGAGCCCACCACAGTGCTGCAAAGCCACTGTAACCAGACTGCCTCTCTAGATTCCTCCTCTCTGTGCAGGGCATCTCTGAAAGAAAGGCAGCAGCCCCAGTCAGGGGCTTACAGATAAAACTCCCCTCTCCCTGGGACAGAGCACCTGGGGGAAGGGGTGGCTGTGGGCGCAACCTGAGCAGACTTAACCGTTTCTGCCTGCTGGCTCTGAAGAGAGAGTGAATCTCACAGCACAGCGTTTGAGCCCTGCTAAAGGACAGACTGCCTCCTCAAGTGGGTCCCTGACCCCTGTGTCTCCTGATGAGGAGATACCTCCTAGCAGAGGTTGACAGACACCTCATCCAGGAGAGCCCCAGTTGGCATCTGGCAGGTGTGCCTATGGGACGAAGCTTCCAGAGGAAAGAGCAGGCAGCAATCTTTGCTATTCTGCAGCCTCCCCTAGTGATATCCAGGCAAAGAGGGTCTGGAGTGGACCTCCAGCAAACTCCAGTAAACCTTCAGAAGAGGGGCCTGATTGTTAGAAGGAAAACTAACCAAGAGAAAGCAATAGCATCAACGTCAACAAAAAAGATGACCATGCAAAAACCCCATCCAAAGGACACCAACATCAAAGATCAAAGGTAGATACATCCATGAAGATGAGGAAAAAACAGCACAAAAAGGCTGAAAATTCCAAAAACCAGAATGCCTCTTCTCCTCCAAAGGATCACAACGCCTCGCCCGCAAAGGAACAAAACTGGACAAAGAATGAGTTTGATTAATTGACAGAAGTAGGCTTCAGAAGGTGGGTAATAACAAACTACTCCAAGCTAAAGGAGCATATTCTAACCCAATGCAAGGAAGCTAAGAACCTTAATAAAAGGTTACAGGAACTGCTAACTAGAATAACCAGTTTAGAGAAGAACATAAATGACCTGATGGAGCTGAAAAACACAGCACAAGAACTTCGTGAAGCATACAAAACTATCAATAGCCAATTGATCAAGCAGAAGAAAGGATATCAGACATTGAAGATCAACTTAATGAAATAAAGCATGAAGACAAGATTAGAGAAAAAAGAATGAAAAGAAATAAAGCCTTGAAGAAATATGGGACTATGTAAAAAGACCAAACCTACATTTGATTGGTATATACGAAACTGACTGAGAATAGAACCAAGTTGGAAAACACACTTCAGGATATTATCCAGAACTTCTCTAACCTAGCAAGGCAGGCCAACATTCAAATTCAGGAAATACAGGGAACACCACTAAGAAACTCTTTGAGAAGAGCAACCCAAAAGACACATAATCATCAGATTCACCAAGGTTGAAATGAAGGAAAAAATGTTAAAGGCAGCCAGAGAGAAAGGACGGGTCACCCACAAAGGGAAGCCCGTCAGACTGACAGCAGATCTCTCTGCAGATACCCTACAAGCCAGAAGAGGGTGGGAGCCAATATACAACACTCTTAAAGAATTTTCAACCCAGAATTTCATATCCAGCCAATCTAAGCTTCATAAGTGAAGGAGAAAATAAATCCTTTACAGACAAGCAAATGCTGAGGGATTTTTTTCACCACCAGCCTGCCTTCCAAGAGCTCCTGAAGGTACCAGCCACTGCAAAAACATACCAAACTGTAAAGACGATCAACACTATGAAGAAACTGCATCAACTAATGGGAAAAATAACCAGTTAGCATCATAATGACAGTAACAAATTCACACATAACAATATTAACCTTAAATGTGAATGGGCTAAATGCCCCAGTTAAAAGACACAGACTGGCAAATTGGATAAAGAGTCAAGACCCATTGGTGTGCTGTATTCAGGAGACCCATGTCATGTGCAAAGATACACATAGGCTCAAAATAAAGGCATGGAGGAAGATATACCAAACAAATGGAAAGCAAAATAAAAGCAGGGATTGCAATCCTAGTCACTGATAAAACGGACTTTAAACCAACAAAGATCAAAAAAGACAAAGAAGGGCATTACATAATGGTGAAGGGATCAATGCAAACAAGAAGAGCTAACTATCCTAAATATACATGCACTGAATACAGGAGCACCCAGATCCATAAAGCAAGTTCTTAGAGACCTAAAAAGAGACTTAGACTCCCACACAATAATAGTGGGAAATGTTAACACCCCACTGTCAATATTAGACAGATCAATGAGGCACAAAATTAACAAGGATATTCAGGACTTGAATTCAGCTCTGGACCAAGCAGACCTAATAGACATCTACAGAACTCTCCACTCCAAATCAACAGAATATACATTCTTCTCAGCACCACATAGCACTTACTCTAAAATTGAGCACATAATTGGAAGTAAAACACTCCTCAGCAAATGCAAAAGTACAGAAATCGTAACAAACAGTCTCTCAAACCACAGTGCAATCAAGTTAGAACTCAGGATTAAGAAACACTCAAAATCTCACAATTACATGGAAAATGAACAACCTGCTCCTGAATGACTACTGGGTAAATGACAAAATTAAGGCAAGAATTAAGAAGTTCTTTGAAACCAATGAGAACAAAGACACAATGTACCAGGCTAAAGCAGTGTTTAGAGAGAAATTTATAGCACCAAATGCTCACATCAGAAAACAGGAAAAATCTAAACATCACAATTCAAAGAACTAGAGAAGCAAGAGCAAACAAATTCAAAAGCTAGTAGAAGAGAAGAGGTAACTAAGATCAGAGCAGAAATGAAGGAGCTAGAGAAATGAAAATCTCTTCAAAAAAAAACCAATGAATCCAAGAGATGGTGTTTTGAAAAAATTAACAAAATAGACTGCTAGCAAAACAAAGAAGAAAAGAGAGAAGAATCAAATAGACACAAAAAATGAGGAAGGAGATATATCACCACTGATCCCACAGAAATATAAACTACCATCAGAGAATACTATAAGCACCTCTATGCCAATAAACCAGAAAATCTAGCAGAAATGCATAAATTCCTGGACACATACACCCTCCTAAGACTAAACCAGGAAGAAGTTGAATCCCTGAATAGACCAGTAACAAGTTCTGAAATTGAGGCAGTAATTCATACCCTACCAACCACAAAAAGCCCAGGACCAGATGGATTCACAGCCGAATTCTAGCAGAAGTACAAAGAGGAGCTGGTACCATTCTTTCTGAAACTATTCCAACAATCTAAAAAGAGGGACTCCTCTCTAACTCATTTTATGAGGCTAACATCACCCTGATGCCAAAACCTGGCAGAAACACAATGACAACAACAACAAAAATTTCATGCCAATATCCCTGATGAACATCCGTGCAAAAATCCTCAATAAAATGCTGACAAACCGAATCCAGCAGCACATTAAAAAGCTTATCCACCATGATAAAATCGGCTTCATCCCTGGGATGCAAGGCTGGTTCAACATACACAAATCAATAAATGTAATCTATTACATAAACAGAACCAATGACAAAAACCACATGATTATCTCAATAGATGCAAAAAGGACTTTGATAAAATTCAACACCCCTTTATGCTAAAAACACTCAAAAAACTAGGTATTGATTGAACATATCTCAAAATAATAAGAGCTATTTATGACAAACCCAGAGCCAATATCATACTGAATGGGCAAAAGCTGAAAGCCTTCCCTATGAAAACTGGCACAAAACAAGGATGTCCTCTCTCACCACTCCTATTCAACATAGTATTGGAAGTTCTGGTCAGGGCAATCAGGCAAGAGAAAGAGAAACTCAAAAAGGAAGAGAGGAACTCAAATTTTCTCTGCAGACGACATGATTGTATACTTAGAAAACCCCATCTTCTCAGCCCAAAATCTCCTTAAGCTGATAAGCAACTTCAGCAAAGTCTCAGGATACAAAATCCGTGTGCAAAAATGACAAGCATTCCTATACACCAATAATAGACAAAACAGAGAGCCAAACCATTCACAATTGCTACAAAGAGAATAACATACCTAGGAATACAACTTACAAGGGATGTGAAGAACTTCTTCAAGAAGTACAAACAACTGCTCAAGGAAATAAGAAAGGGCACAAACATATGGAAAAGCATTCCATGCTCATGGATAGAAAGAATCAATATCGTGAAAATAATCATACTGCCCAAAGTAATTTATAGATTCAATACTATTCCCATCAAGCTACCATTGACTTTATTCACAGAATTAGAAAAAACTACTTTAAAATTTATATGGAACCAAAAAAGGCTGATATAGCCAAGACAATCCTAAGCAAAAAGAACAAAGCTGGAGGCATCATGCTACTTGACATCAAACTATACTACAAAGCTACAGTAATCAAAACAGCATGCACTGTTACCAAAACAGATACCAATGGAACAGAACAGAGGCCTCAGAAATAAAATCATACATTTACAACCATCTGATCTTTGCTAAACCTGACAAAAACAAGCAATGGGGAAAGCACTCCCTATTTAATAAATGGTATTAGGAAAACATGCTAGCAATATGCAGAAAACTGAAACTGGACCCCTTCTTTACACTTCATACAAAAATTAACTCAAGATGGATTAAAGATTTAAATGTAAGACCTAAAAACCATAAAAACCCTAGAAGAAAACCTAGGCAATGCCATTCAGGACATAGGCATGGGTGAAGACCTCATGACTAAAACACCAAAAGCAATGGCAACAAAAGCCAAAATTGACAAATGGGATCTAATTAAACTAAAGAGTATCTGCACAGCAAAGAAACTATCATCAGAGTGAACAGGCAACCTACAGAGTGGGAGAAAATTTTTGCAATCTACCTATCTGACAAAGGTCTATTGTCCAGAATCTACAAGGAACTTAAACAAATTTACAAGAAAAAAACAAACAACCCCATTAAAAAGTGGGTGAGGAATATAAATAGACACTTTTCAAAATAAGACATTTACGTGGCCAACAAATATGAAAAAAACGCTCATCATCATTGGTCAGAGAAATGCACATCAAAACCACAATGAGATTTTATCTCATGCCAGTTAGAATGGCAATCATTAAGAAGTGAGGAAACAACAGATGCTGGAGAGGATGTGAAGAAATAGGAATGTTTTTACAGTGTTGCTGGGTGTGTAAGTTAGTTCAACCACTGTGGAAGACAGTGTGGCGATTCCTCAAGGATCTAGAACTAGAAATACCATTTCACCCTGCAATTCCATTACTGGGTATATACCCAAAGGATTATAAATCATTCTACTATAAAGACACATGAACACGTATGTTTATTGCAGCACTCTTCATAATAGCAAAGACTTGTATCCAGCCAAAATACCAATGATAGACTGGATAAATAAAATGTGGCACATATACACCATGGGATACTATGCAGCCATAAAAAAAGAATGAGCTCATGTCCTTTGCAGGGACATGGATGAAGCTGGAAACCATCATTCTCAGCAAGCTAACACAGGAACAGAAAACCAAACACTGCATGTTCTTACTTATAAGTGGGAGTCGAACAATGAGAACATATGGACACAGGGAGGGGAACACCACACACCAGGGCCTGTTGGGGGGTGAGGAGCAAGGGGAGAGATAGCATTAGGAGAAATACCTAATGTAGATGACGGGTTGGTGGCTGCAGTAAACCACCATGACACATGTATACCTATGTAACAAAGCTGCACGTTCTGCACAAATATCCCAGAACTTCACGTATAATAAAAAAATTTAAAATGAAAAATAAATGAAAGGCATCAAAATCAGAAAGGAAGAAGTAAAGTTGTCTCTGCAGATAACATGATTTTATAGAGAGAAAATTATGAAGACTCCACCAATAAAAACATCAGGACTTACAAATAACTTCCGTAAAGTTACAGGATACGATATCAATCAACATACAAAAACCAGTATTGTTTCTATACATTAACAACAAACTCTCTGAAAATTAAGAAAACAATCCCATTTATAGCAGTATCCAAAATAACAGCATACTTAGAAATAAATTTAACCAAGGAGGTAAAAAATCTGTGCACTGAAAACTAAAAGACAAAAAAAGAAATTGAGGGAGACACAAATAAATGGAAAGATATCCTCTGTTAATAAATTGGAAAAAATAATATTGTTAAAATACCCATACTACCCAAAGCAATTTACAGATTTGATATAACTCCTATCAAAATTCTAGTGGCATTTTTCACAGAAATAAAAGAAAATAACTCTAAAATATGCATGGAACCACAAAAGACCTCAAATAACCAAAATAATCTTGAGAAAGAATAAAGCTAGAGGCAATACACTTCCTAATTTCAAACTACATTACAAAGATATAGTAATCAAAACAATATGGTAATGGCATAAAAACAAACACAGACTAACAGAACAGAGATCCCAAAAATATACCCAGGCATATAAGGTGTACTAATTTTTGACAATGGCACCATGAATACACAATGGAGAAAGATAACCTTTTTATTAAATGGTGGTGGGATGACTAGATATACACACACACATGAATAAAATTGGACCCTTTTCTTATATCATACACAAAAATTAATCAGAAGTGGATTAAAGCCTTAAAGGTAAGACCTGAAACCACAAAATTCTTGGAAGGAACCAAGGAAAGAGCTCACACAACTCAATAGCAAAATATACAAAATAACATAATTTTGTTCTGAATGTGGTCCAAAATTCATGTGTTGAAATTTAATCACAAATTTAATAATATAAACAGGTTGGGCCTTTAGGAGGTAGAGCTCTCATGAATAGGAGAGTAAGGCTTTTTAAAAAGGACTTCACACGGCATTTGGCGTTTTTTGCTTTTCTATTCTTCTGCAACGTGAGGACACAGCAAGAAAGCCCTCATCAGATACCAAATGCTGGTGCTTTTAACTTGGACTTCCCAATTTTCAGAACCATAAAAAGTCAATTTAGTTTCTTTCTAAATTAGGCAGTCTGTAGTTTTGTCATTGTAGCACAGCAAGACTAAGACTTTAGCAGATATTTTTCCAAAGCAGACATAAAATTGGCCAAGAGATACATGCAAAGGTGCTCAACATTAGTAATCATCATGAAAATGCACATCAAAACCACCATGAAATATTCTGTCACATTTATTAAGATGGCTAATAGCAAAAAGACAGGAGATAACAAGTGTTAGCAAGGATGTGGAGAAAGGGAACCCTGTGTACTGCTGGTGGGAATGTAAATTGTTACAGCCATCATGGAAAATAGTATAGAGGTTCCTCAATAAAGTAAAAATAGAATGACCACGTGACCCAATAATCCTATTTCTGGGTGTGTATATATCCCCCACAAAAAATAAAATCTGAACCTTGAGGAAATATCTGCACCCCTATGTCCATTGCAGCATTAATCACAATAGTCAAGATATGGAAACAACCTAAGTGTCTGTTGACAGAAGAATGGATAAGCAAATGTGTATATAAACACACACATTGGAATATTATTTAGCCTTACAAAAGAAGAAAATCCTGCCATTTTCAACATGAATGAACCTGGAGGAAATTATGCTAAGTGAAATAAGCCAGACACAGAAAAATAAATACTGTATGATCTCACTTACATGTGAAATCTAAAAACCTCAAACTCACAGAAGCAAAGAGTAGAATGGTGGTTGCCAGGGGCTGGAATAATGAAGGAGATGAATGGGTTGGGGTTGGTCAAAAGTACAAACTTTCAGTTATAAGATGGGAAAGTTCTAATGCCCAGCATAGTGGCTCTAGTTAATAACATTGTATTACTTTACTATAAACTCTACAAGACTAGGGCAGTATTTATCTTGCTTGTCACATGCAAGGGGATCTTAATATTTACAGAATGGGTTAAAATTTGGTTGATCAATGGCATATTATATTCAAAAAATTCTAAAAATGTGAATGCCATGCCATTTAAACTTAGGGTTAATGAATTAGAAAAGAGTGTTCCAAAATAACGAAGTCTTTCAGTCTTTTACTGACCTCAGCACACATCTTGACAATTTAAAGATCTCACCCCCAAAATCTGGGAATCAAAAAGGCCTGGATATCATTTAACATTTGCTTATAAAAGACATAAGAAAGGAAGATAGAATAAAAAGAGAATGTGTTCGTTTTTCTATTAATGTGTGTTTTTTTCTAAATTCTGCATAACTTTTAAAACTCCAGTTACAATGGTCTGTGTTGGGGTATAAAAAGCTCTAATGTTTTTACACTTTATGGTTAACAGGATTCAAAATGCTGGAATCTAAATCCTATTATATTTAAATACATAGCCAGTAATTTTGCCTGGTTTTCTATTGTTGTTTTATACATCCAAGATAATCAAAAAATACAATAAAAAATCTGATGAGAAGCCCAGAAATAACCTTTCATGACAACGTCTAGGCCACATATGATTTGTTCCCTGAAACTGAGGTCCTAAGTGACAATTCTGTTTTTGACCTTGTATCCAATGGAGGTTTTATGTCTGTGCTTGTAATGAGTTGCCCAGCCTTGGTCTTGGTGTCCTCTGTTCTGTGGCATGTCATTATCTCTTTCTTGTTTCTTTTTTTGTTCTTTCAGTCTATGATTTGCTGGGGCTTGTTCTTGTAAACCACTCTGTTGTTATCTGACACAGATAGCTTTTTTCTAGGTATTTTCTATCCACAATTCTACTTTCCACTAACCAGAGAAAATGTCACCTGAAATATGTGGGCCTGTTTTCTCCTCTGATATGGCAAGGAATATTTACCACTAGATCAAATAAATAGACCCAGAAGAAAAATCTTTTCTTAAAAAAGTGAAGTATGAAAATGCTTTGTAAATTACCTGTAAGTTTTCTAAATCAGCAGGTACAGAGACCGTTTAATTTGTAAATATAACGAAATTACTCCCCATTTGTCCAGTGAAAGGAAATGGGGTGTTCCTGTTTTAATATTCTACCTGATAATTGTTATAAATACTAAGTAGGTTAAAATTTGTATAATATAGGATTATTTCTTAAAATATACAAAACTTCAAAGAGGACTGGACATAAATTGTTCTATCCCTGTGATAGAAGTCACTTAAGCATCCTGAATTCTTTCAGTAATTATTGGGAACATCAATAGTCCTTGCACTAAAATGTATGAAGTGTTTTTTACTGGGGCTTTCTGCTTTTTGAATTTTGAGCAAATGAGAGTTGATCAGAAATGTAATCTAGACTTTATCATCTTCTATCCAGATTATATTGATACAGCTTCCTAATCAATTCATGCAACTTAAGTTTTTATCTACTCTCTGACGTTAAGCACCACTTTTATCATGTTACTTCCTGAAATGAAAACCTCCAGTGGTCCCTTAGTTTATATTGTATCAGGTCCTGTCTACTTTGCCTAGTTTTCAAGACATTCCAAAATTGATCCCCTACTTCCCAATATTATTTTCTCATTTTTTTCTCAAGTCATAGTTTAGTTTATTACCCAATTTAGAAGTTATATATTTTCTAATATTATTCACTGTGATATATAATATAAATAGACCAAAACAGCTCTTTTCTACCTATTATATTATTAAAAAAAGAACATGTTCCACATTTATTCTCTCCATGAAACCAAATACATTAATGAATGGGGAAGAAAAAGGAAAAACTACTTTCCCTCATCAACAAGCATGGGCACAGTTCTGAGCCTTTGCATGCTCATTAATTAATTGAAACATGCAAAGCATTTAGCACAGTGCTGAATACAGTAAGGACCCAATAAATGTTTCTTTTTATTATTATGTTATTTAATCCTCTCAACAAACTTGTCAGAAGACACAGAGGAGGGGAGTGGGGCTCTGAAAGAGCGTGTCATCATCCAAGCTGACACACTAGCAAGGAGCACTGGGATGGAACCGAGCTTTCCCAGCAATTGGAAAAGTAGTTTAAGTAAAAACGAATTTTGTTACATCAAATTAAAAAGAGTCCAGAAGTATGGTGACTATAGGACCAGTTAATTCAGTGGCTCAATAATGTTATCAAGGACCAGATCCTCATCAACTTGCCACTCTGACTTCTGAGTTGGTTAACGTGATCCTCAGGCTGGTTCCTCTCACAAAGAAAATACTGTACATCCACAGCAATCCCTGCCCAAACATTCAGACACAAAAACATGCAAAAGAAAAAGACACTTCTTAGCAATGAAAAAGCATTCCCCAGAAACTCCCCAGCAGGCCTCACCTCTGATTTCATTGGCCAATGTCTAAAATCATCACCAGCAAGGGAAATGAGGCCAGTAACAACTGATTTGAGCACAAGCGTACCCACCATTCAGGGGGTGGAGATTAAGCAACTTCCTCTGAAGCATGTGTGGAGAAGCAAATACACGAACAAAATCTAGGCTCTGTTTTGAAAGACGTAGAGGGGATGCATAAATGAATATTGGGAAGAAAAATCATTAGGGCTTTCTGTTGCTTTGTTGCTTCCAAGTAGCAAATGTTAACTTAATTGACTAATTTGAACATATAAATATCTATGGTTATTACAGAGAAAGAAAGAGGGAAGAGGAGGAGAAGGAAGGGAGGGAAGGAAAGTCATGTTCATGATTGTGCATGCCACTCCTACAGGCTATGAAAGTAGTTACTGAAAATCATAGATGTCTGCAGGAGGATCTGTGTATGCTAGACAGATTTTCAGAGATAAAAATTACTTTAATCCCAATAGGGAGCTGATGGTAACCACGTTCAAGAAAGCGGACCATCAAGAACTAATGAGGCTGTCAGGTCTGTGAGCTAACCAAGGAACAGACACATTAGAAATGATTCAGCAGGAGGCACAACTAACAAAACAATCATTTCTAAATAGCAAAGCTATAAAAGAGGACAAAATTCCACTCTTTTATTTCTTAAAATGTTATTTTTTCAACTGGAAAATAATACTGCTTCCTTTAAAAAGGATGGCAGCTAAGAAGTGGGCATTACTTAAATTTTATTAATGCCTATTTTTTGTCATTTTTTATCATGTCTTAAAAATTCATTAACAACATAAGCCAAAAGGTTAAATAGTAATTCTCACCGAAGGGGAAACAACTTAAAAATTTTGAGCTTACAGGTTCGTGCAAGTCTGTGAATCAGAGAATATATGAAGATGATCATATATATATATGTGTGTGTATATATGTGTGTATATATATGTGTGTGTATATATATGTATGTGTATATATATGTGTATATATATGTGTGTATATATGTGTGTGTGTATATACACACACACACACACACACACACACACACAAGGTGGTTCTTTTCCATGGAAAGAAGTGGATATTCTTCTCTCTAAATATGATTCTGGATTATTAAAACATGTATAACCTGGGAACTTACATCATAAGAGAGCTATAGTACCTAATTCATCTGTCCTAGTCCATTTTCTGCTGCTATAATACAGTACTTGAGACTGGGTAATTTTTTAAAAAAAAGAAGTTTATTTGGCTTACAGTTCTGAAGTCTGGGAATTCCAAGATCAGGCAGACTATCTGGTGAGTGCCTCATGCTGCTTCAACTCATGGCAGAGACTAGAAGGGGAAGTAGGAGTGTGCAAAATGGAACAGAAAAACATAAAGGCAATCTTGCTTTATAGCATCCTGCTCGTGTAGCAACTAATTCATTCCCTGAAGAATTAGCCCAGTCTCATGAGAACTGCATTAATCCATTCATGAGGACAAACTCCCATGACCCAACCACCTCTTCCACTGGCAATCCCAACTTCATTACATTGACAATTAAACTGCAACATGAATTTTGGCAGGGACACTCAAACCATAATAGCATCTATCAAGGAATAGTTCTTTTAAGAACTTGTTCACCACTTCTAGGGTTTTATTAAAGAAGTAAGCTGTGCAATGCTTTTCATTACTTGCCAAGCCTTCTTTTGTCTGATCTGAGGAAGGAACCTGGTACAGTGAGTTTCTTTTAGCTCTGGAAACACAGATTGTCTTAAGGAGACTCAATGATGTAGATGATTGTGCACAGCAATTCTCCTCATGAGATGTAAACTCAGGTACTTAGAGCACCTATCCTCCAAATGGATTTCTATAAGTATTTTCCTGGCCAAGCTAGGGACAACCCAGGATTATGATCTGTGCATATAGTTTTTGGGAACAAACCTGGGAATCTCATAGGTTCTGAAGTTGAATATGTGAATTATACACCAAAAATAACCAAGAATTACTTTAAGGCATGTTAGTAGTGGAAACCTGGCAGCATCTAGTGACATGACCATGTCTACACAGGGCTAGTAAATTCAGAAACAATTTGCAATTAAATTTTACTGCCCACAGAAAATTCTACAATAGTCTCCCCTTTATCTGAAGTTTTGTTTTCTGTGGTTTCAGTTACCCATGGTACAGCACAAGATATTTTGAGAGAGAGAAAGACCACATTCACACAACTTTTATTACAGTATAGTGTTATAATGGATCAGTTATTATTGCTACTCTCTTACGGTACCTAATTTGTAAATTAAACTGTATCATAGGCATGTATGTATGTATGTATGTATGTAAGGAAAAAGACATAGTATGTATAGGGCTTGGTACCAATTTGTGGTTGTAGATAGCCACTAGTCTTGGAACCTATTCCCTGTGGTAAGGAGGGACTACTGTAATTCACATTTTAATCTTCTGTCTCTAACCAGTTCATTACCTAATGTTTCCATTAAATTCCTTAATAAAATGTATGTGTCAACCATAGCCTAAAAATATACACAGTGAATTTTGAGTCATGCTATGGAATACCCTGCTTTCGTATTCAAGTATAGTTGTCCTTCAGTACCCATGTGGGATTGGTTGCAGGACCTCCCACAGATACCAGACTCTGTGGATGTTTAAGTCCCTGTTATAAAATGGCATGGTATTTGCATATAACCTATGCATATCCTCTCATATTCTTTAAATATGTGCCTATTATGTATAGTACCTAATACAGTGTAAATGCTATATAGTTATACTGTATTATTTAGAAAATAATGACAAGAAAAAAGTCTGCACATGTTCAGTATATACACAATATTTTTTCAAATATTTTCAATTTGTGGTTGGTTGAAATTGTGAATGCAGAACTCACACATAGAGAAGGCTGACTCTATTTTCATATAATGTCATCAAACATTCCCAGAGTTTGGAGGGGAAAATCATATCACATTTATTCAATTTGTTTTTATTATGTAAAGAATGCATGAATGAGAATTCATGTTTTCTACTATCATTTTTAAAAGAAATGTTTTCTACTATCATTTTTAAAAAGAAAACTAGGATTTTTTTTTTCTATGTGCCATTTCCTAATTCTTATGTTTATGTTGCTGGGAATCACACAATAACTTTTTGTTAAAGTAAAACATACATCAGAAAATTACACAAATCATAAGAGTAGAGCTCAATGGATTTTCCAAAACCAAACCCACCTGAATAACCAGAACACACTTAACAAAATAAAAGAGCAGCATAACACAAACATCTGCCTCTTTCTGCTCCCATATTTCTTCTTAGTCACTCTTCCTCTCAAGGGCAACTAGCTTCACCAAGTCACCATAGATTTATTTTCCCTGTTTTTTTGTTTAATTTTAAAAATATATACAAGATATACTTTTTTCTACCTACTTCTTTCCCTCAATCTTACATTTCTGAGACACATTAGTAGGAGAAGGTGCTGCAGTAGTTGTTCATTATCAGTGCTGTAAAATATTTTATTGTATGAATAGATCAAAAATTATTTGCCCATTTTACTGTTTATGGGAATTTGGATAATTTTCAACTTGAATGGTGCCACTAAAAACATAACATGATTTTTGGTGAACATGAACACATTTATCTTGTAATATATACCAATAAGGAGCTACTAGGTCATAGGATGTGCATATATTCAGCTGTAGGAAAGGGAGCAAAACAGTTTTCCAACGTGATTATGACAATTTACAACACTGTATGAGAGTTCTATTTTTTCATATCTTTTCTAACACTTGGTATATTCTTTTTTCCATTCTGTTTTAGCTCATGGCAATTTTAATCTTTATTTTCTGGATGGCTAATGAAGTCACATATCTTTTCATATATTAATTGACCATCTGGATACAATTAATGGATCCAAATCCATTATACAAACATTCCATTTGTAATGTGCTGAAGACTTTTGCCCCTTTTTCTATTGAGTTTACTGCAGTTTTCTTATTGATTCCTAGGAGTGTTGTCAGTTACACGTTACAATTATCTTCTCCTACTCTGTAGCTTTTCTTTTCACTCCCTTAGTGGTATCCTGAAGGCAGCTCTTCCCAAAGTTCTTATGTTTGGTCTCTTCCACCTTTGTCCCTCAGTCTTTCTCTGGTGATCTTATCTTATACCTAGCTCCAAGAATCTCATTTATGAGAGTTCCAGCTTTAATTTTTTTTCATCAATTTCCAAATTTGACTTGCTTGAGCGCTCCCCCTTGAAGGCCAACCAGAATTTCAAAAGCAATCTATCCAACATCAAAATCACCCTTCTTCAACAAAGTGTTTTCTGGTCTTCTGTGTGTTATAACTGGCGATACTATCATCCTCATTTGCAATGCTCAAAAATATGAGTGACCTTTGAGTTCTCTCTGTCTCTCATTTCCTGTATCCAATCAATAGCCACTGTTGCAACCCAAACCCAAAGCTGGCTCCTGTAAGTTCTGAAGTAGGAGAGGAGAAATTTGCCTATCTCTATCCTCCATTAATGCATCTGTCACACTGATATAACTTTTGCATTCTTAATTCTATCCTCATTCGTCACCAAATTCTCAATAACTCTCTATGTTGCTCTGTAAGAATTCTTGGACCATCAGGCATTCTGGCACATAATGAAAGCTCTCTGTGTCTTTGAGGTCACAAAAATCCCCAGTGAGGGACACTGGAGACTCTTACTAAATTCCTGGCATTTTTTCAACTCTGAGACTTCCTTCCTCTATTACAGTCCAGTGAGGCTATTCTAACTAAAATTCATTTTTTCCTCCTATTCTGCTGATATTATACTCTCCACAAGATCGTCTCATTTCCTGAGAATGAGACCTCCATTAGGTGTTCTGATACTGACTTAAATGGCATGCCCACAACTGCAGCTCTCTCCCCAGACGAACGTGCAAAGAAAAAAAAAAAATCCAGAATCCTCAAGTGTCATTCTCCACCCACCTCCCATTTCAGAAGTCATTGGATTTCTTACAATTTGAGAAGGCTTTGGAGGTTGGAGGAAAATCTAATCTCCAGGCTGAAACTTCATGCATGAGTTTCTTTGGCTCTCTGAACTTACAAATTCAAAATGCTCACAATTGGACTAATTCAAGGCCCGCCTCAGCATGGATGTGTCATATGAAAAAACATAAATCAAACCTCCTCCCACCCAACAACAACAAAAGGTGAGGGCACTGATCTTTCTTTACTTTGTCTTTTCTTGAAGTGGGAGTGATGATAAAATTATATAACACAATACGAATCAGAAAATTCTGAAATCCTAACAGTTGCACTAATCTCTCCTTTCCCTTCTCCTCCCTCTCCCTCATTACTGGCTCCTTTTTGCTCTCCTTTTAACTCTTGTTCTTTGGAAGCACCTCTGCCATATTCCCTGACTGTTTCTCTTTTCTCACTCCGGGCTGCTCACATTCAACCAACTGCAAAGATCACCACGTCCAACATCTGACCTTCCCCACCATGTCCAAACTCCAAGAAATATGTTTCATCTCTTACTCTGATTCCCTACTGAATACATGTTTCTACCTCACTGCAAACCATCTTCTGCCTGTGTTTTACTTGTCCCATCTTTTCCACCTTGCTGTCAACCACCTCTGCCCTCTGCCTTCTCGCTGTCAAATATTAGTAAGCATAAACTAACGGACAGGTTTATAGTTTTATCAACAAGATGGGCTCCATAAAATTTAATAAAATTTAAATTTTTGAACTCCAGGTATTATAAAAGTGCTTTATGCAAAAAGTAGGTTAGGCTTAAAATTCAGTGTATTAAATAAGTACAACTTTATTCCATGTGTATGTGAAAATATTTACAGGGAGAGAAGCTAGGTACTCCATCTTTTTCCTTTCAAATGTTTATTCAATTTTATTCTCCATAATATGGGTGTTATGACATGCTTACTGTGACTACTCACAGAGCTGGTAGGAGGTACAGCTAATTAACATTTGCCAAAAGCTTAAAAATTCTTAAAGATAATTTATGGCTCCAAAAGCCCTTTTATTTTATTCTATGATAGTAAACTGATCTAGTTTTTCTGTTTGCACTGAGAAATGAAAGGACATAAAGAATGGAAGCATATAAAAGACATCACGAATGCTGCAAACTTTGGAAGCATTTAGTGTTCAGATTTTAGAGACATTCATTGTAACACAAATTTTGGAAGCATGTTTAAAGCAAGGATGATTTCTGAATTATGGAACAATTTCCTTGAATTACACCTCAGATGCTGGCACAAAAGTTAGCTATTTTCTTATATGAAGATTTTTGAAACCATACTGAATAAAGAAGCTGCTTCTCTCTGGGCTCATTTAATAGTTAATTTAATTCTAAAAATGCACATCAGTGCAGTCAGTGCTTTTATTAAAAAATAATAACCTTTGATGAGGTGAATCAGATGCTTCTTTTCTAATTTAACACTATGAAATCTGTAAATTACCTGATAAAGTTTAAGTGCATATGCATATATCTTTATATATCCTATATATCTGATATATATGGCCCACATATATATACTTAAAATCCCTTTCTTAAAATTGGGCCAAGATTATAAACAATAGAGAATTTATAATAGTAATATTGATAACTCTATTTAGATTGACATCTCTAATAGACCAAAATCATTTTTGTTGAATACAAAACAAGTGGGGAGTTTTTCCCTAGTCAAAATAAATTATAACATAACCTCTCATTTTGTAAATGCAAAGAGAGGTGCTGTTGCAAATATAAATATCTAATTGATATATAGATATGTGGACAAACTCATGATACCTACTCCCACAGTGGCTTGATTATAACATTTTAGAGATTGATATTTTCATAAATTCTTGATGCAAGTCAGATAAATTGAAGCATAATGAATCCTCAAAATAATGCAAATTATATTTAAAAAAGAAAAATTCAGTCAAAACAGAAACAGCTTATATCTTACGTGGTACACCAATGATCCCATCAGTCAGTAACAATTCTTCTAGTATGTCTCTAGGAAACATTAGTTTTTAAAATTTTTAATAAGAACAGCCTATAAATTTAACAATATTAGGTTAATGCTAGAGACATATTAGTTGAATATGTGCTATCCCATTTTAACGGCTTAATTGTATATTATAAATGCCACTAACAGAGAGTGCTCTCTGATCAAGGTCTCCAGATATCCCTATTCACAACCCCAGCACAGGCTCAATGTTAGTTATTGTCTTCTTCCAGTGTTCAGCTCAGTTGACTTAAGACTGGTTCTTATAAAGAATAGAGATAACATGCTGCAATAGGAAGCACCTGAAACATCTGCCTCTTTCCATTTCTGTTCATCTCCTAGTTAAAGCCACACCAATGCAATCCAGCTGGTATCTTTTGTTTCCTGATTTCTATTAGCAAAGAATAAAACCAGGATGCCCTATTCCTTTTACCTCTGACGAGACGACCTTTATCTTAATGACAACCCAAAAGAGTTTTTGAATCAGGCTCTGTTTTCCTCTCTTAATAGACTTACCAAATCTCAATTTCTTCAAGATGTAATTGATACAGTGTTTCTAGCCTTTACCCATATAAGTCTTTACAAAGCTTTACAAAGCTACTTTCAGCCTTTAAAGACTGCCACTGCAAAAAAGGGTCCCGTGATCCAGCCACTCTCAATGTGTATTACACAGAAGTCTGGTTCCATAGGATGGCAATATCCCAGGTACCAGATGGAAAAATCTTTCTTTACTGCAGGAATTCTCAGAACTTTTAACAAGGCAATGTGCAGTGTGCTTCTTCAAAAAGGGGATAAGTAGCATTTCCCAGTCTGATTGTAGGAATAAAGCTCTTCTTTCACAGAGCATCTCATAAGAATAGTGATCCATGAAACATCCCTAGGGAAATGCTGTTTGAGGCAATTATTCTAAAACCAAATGTACTGGCATGTCTGCCTCCCTGCTGTTTATTCTCTTTCACACTCAGCTGGAACATTTAATCCATAAAGCCAGACTTAGCTCTACCCTAAGCTCTAGATACTTACAGAGTTAAGATTCAACATCAACTCATCTTGCTCTTCCTCAACATTTCCCAGTGCTCCAATCCTGGTCCTTGGGCCTCTGCCAAACTACTGAGCTCAAATCCAGCTCCAGGAATGGTTTCCAATCATGCTATCTTGTATCTAGGTCGAAAGAATAGAACTGGAGCTGTGAGTTGTACTCACGATTTCTTCTAAACTCTCTTCCTTGGCCAAGAGACCAACTCTGTATTCTAGCTCTGAGGCTAGAGTCCATCCTGCCAATCACCATAAATCTGGATCTCCATGTATAATAAATATTCTCTCCACCTTGGCTGCATATACCTGGTGCTGACTTATCTGTACAATTACATATTCCTGTTAGCTTCTACATAGCCTTTGAATAAATGTTAGATTCTATTTGCATGTCTGAATTCTCAGTTTCAGCAATGAGGTCTGTGCCTAATTCATATTCTCACTGTATTGGGCTTGCCTAGGTCCTTGACCCCAGCTCTTCCTGATCAAATATGTCCTATACCCCTCTAAGTCCCACGCCACTGGTCTGGCACTAAAGAAATTGGTTTGAAAAGGAAAACCGCAAACAAACAAAAAAAAAGAACATAATTCCTAAATTCACTTATTACACTCAATAGAACTATTTTCCTTTAAAAATTACACTGGAAAAAACAGTCTCAAATACTGTGGTAACATTAAATAACACCATACTGGAGACGGCCATAAAAAATATTTCATTTGAAATCCTTTTCTACAGTAAAAACAATGTCCAAATTCTCACTGGAGTTTAAGAGTAGTCTCAGAATTAAACAAATTATCAGTTTAGAAATGTAATAGAAAAGCCTCCCAACAGGCCTCCCACGTAGTCCCCTCAATATGTGGGTGTTTTGAAACAGTTGTCATATTTCCTTCTAGTCCAATCCCCTGCTTTTCTACATTAAAAAAAATACTCTTTTAAAACTCTAAAGAATCACCTAAGAAAACTGCCTCATATTCAGTTATATAATTATGAAATTTGAATTTAAAACTTCTTTGAAATATTTTTAAATGTTTACCAGTCTATTTTAAACTCTCCTAAAACGAGGACCACTTTCTAGGACAAGACGAGGTAACAAGCAAAGATTGTGTCATCCCAGGAATACTGATCAATCAAAAATGATTAGCAAACATCATTTTACCTAGGATAGCTTATCTTTCTCAAGCTACAACTAGCCTTCATGGCCACTTTGTTTTAGGCCGTGACCACAGAAATAGAAATACATAGCTGGTGTTTTGGGGGACACACTCATACCTCTGTCACAGACTTCCAACTGCCAGCGTCTGCAGTTCTGGGCCTGAGGGCTTTTTTCTCAGAATCTCAGAAAGCTTCCAACAAACAAAGATGAATTCTCCTTCAGGAGCAACCCTCAATGACTCTTAAGAGTTGGAGTCTTAATACCACAATTCCCTCACCTCATTGGTAGGGTAATTTTAGAGCGTAAGTTTTGCCTCCCTCGTTTCTCAGTTTGTCCAGGGTATTGAAATTCCATCACCTACTGAGCTGGCTTAATAATGCACCTTGCTTAGAATTGGCTGCCCTTGTTCCCGTTTCTCTTCCCTACTTTGCTCTGAAAAATTTCCCATGACCTTTGCTTTAAGGTTAAATGAATTCTATCTACCTGTTCAGATCTACTTGCTGTTGCCTAGTTCTTTCATCATCTGCCTAATTTATGGTGACCATATGTTCATCTGGGGCTAGTTGGCAACAGAAAGTCCTGATTTATGCCTGTAATCCTGCAGGGCACTTGTTAATAGCACAACCTTTCACTCTCAAAAGTGTCCTGCTTTTGGCAATAAATTATATAGTCACCCTATATAGTCCTATTACTCTGCCAAGATTCTCAGTTGCTAATCTTATGGATACATATAAAAACTTACACCTTGCTCTGTTCATTATTATAGTTTGTTCTATTTATTATTTCTTACCTAAGTTTCTATGTTTCCTCAATCCTGGCTCTTCCTTATACCTGAGAATTTAGGACACCCATGCATGCCCTGGTATAGCAGACTGTATAATTACTAACATTGCCTTGAGAATCACTGTTTTCTGGTTTTATGTAACATGTATAGAGTTGGTTTGCTTATTAATATTTCCAAGATAAAAGAAAACTTTTTATCAAGTTGCATACTTTTAGCATAACCCAAGTGATCTGGGCATTAAGGCAACCTGGAAGGCCAGTGGCAGACCAGGAAGGAAAAGGGAAGAATCCAACTCTGTGGGGTCCGGCTGATCCCAGGAGGGCTGATGAACATCAAGTCATAATAGGATCTAAGGAAAGGTGACAAATGGAGATTTTATTTGAGCAGGAGAAAAATGGTATTTTGAAATTTTGTAAGATGCTGTCATTATTAAAAGCTACTTGTATTTATTTTTTTAATTGTCAAAAATAATCTGTATGAAGGAACAGCAATAATTCCACAGAGGAACAAACAGTTGATCTGGCCATCGGCTCATGAGTAGCAGTTCTGTTTTTCTGGTATGAAATATGAGGTGGTATATTCACATTCAGAGCCACAAAGATGAGAGTGTGTGGCAGTATAGAAGTTTAAAAAAATCTGTAACTGGAACACAGGTACTATTGAAGGGAGTGTCAAGAAATATTTTACACCGGTTCACCTAATTATGTTTGATTAAAGATGCTTCAGATCTACTTTTTCTGATTGCTTTCTTTAATATAGTTGGGAAGATTAAGTTTTTAAAACCTGTAATGTCAGCAACTTTTTATTCAAATAAATACAAATGCTCAATGTATACTACTGTGTTTCTTATTAAAACAATTCTTAAGAGACAGATGTCAAAATGTGTTTTAATAATGATCAGAAAATATAATTATGGAAATAAATGAAATCTCAATGTACCTTTTCCAAGTGTATTATTTCTTGAGAAACATGAAGGGCAAGAAAAACACAAGCAGTTTTTTATTCTATGAAAAATCTTGGCCTGAAATATTAATACATATCTTATTTGTGATTTTTTTCTTATTTCTTCTAACACAAATGAGAGTAATATCTTATTGTGTTTTTAATTTAAAAATGCAAAGCCTCCAAATTGCAGAAATAGTTAAAGCAGAAGACTTCTGAGACTAAGGACATCCATGTACAAGTTGCCTAGATAATGCAAAATAAATCCAAAGAGAAGATCTGACAGGGTTGTTTGAAAGGAATAAAAAAGCTTTCTGAGCACTGAATAATATTGAAACTGTAAAGTAAAGGTAGTTCCCCAATTTGCTTTAATTAATCATTTTCAGTGAATCCTTCTATACCCCCACATAACCACCAGCATCTCACCAGCACTATTTAACCAATGTAGCACACAGGCACACACATTCACACACACACACACACACACACACACACACACAGAGTCACTTCTAGGCCTGGCCATAAACTCTGTGGAGAGTCTTACACATTCTCTCTCTTCCATCATCTAGCAGCTAAATTCAGACAATGCAGTAGGACTCAAATCTTACAGTACTACAAAGAATCTACATAAAAGAAGCCTAGATCCTTGAATGACTAAACGGTACAGACTCTCTAACCTAAGCCTAATGCACAGAGTGTTACAACTTGCATAAAAAAAAAAAACTTTATTTCATGAAGCCACTACTATTTATCTAACACAAAATATCTCTGCATTTTAGGCCAAGACAGGTGGATCACTTGAGGTCAGGAGTTTGAAACTGGCCTGGCCAACATGGTGAAACCCCTTCTCTACTGAAAATACAAAAAAATTAGCTGGGTGTGGTGGCAGGTGCCTGTAATCCCAGCTATTTAGGAGGCTGAGGCAGGAGAATCACTTGAACTTGGGAGGTGGAGGTTGCAGTGAGCAGAGATCGCACCACTGCACTCCGGCCTGAGTGACAGAGTGGGACTCCCTCTCCAAAAAAAAAAAAAAAAAAAAGTGACCTCCAAAAAGATTGAGCCATTTTACACACTCACCAGGAATATATTGGAAAATGTTTAAAAACTTTTTAGACAACACTGAGAATTTGGATAATCTTTTTATCTTCACCAATATCATGAGTAAAATGGTGTAATATTGCAGCATTAGTTTGCATTACAAATAAGTATAACAATCTGTGCATATGTATAAAAGCCATATTGATTTATTTTTCACTTATGTTCTATGCCTATTTTCTACACTTGCTAGATTGTCTCATTGATTTCTAAATGCTCATGATACAATAAAACAACTAAATTCCATGTTGTGTATGAAGGAACATTTTTCCCAGTTTGAGAAACAAAAAAAGACCTGATATTTTTTATAACAGAAAAATTTATAATTTTTAAATTTTTAAAAATTGATAAGTGATTATATATGTAATTATGGGGTACAATGTAGAGTTTTGATATATGTTTTCAATGTGGAATGACTAAATCAGGCTAATTAATAAATCCACACATCACATATATTTTTTGTGGTAAAAACATTTAAAATCTAATCTTTTTGGCAATTTGAAAACATACAATGCATGATTATTTCATATAGTCACCATTCTGTGCAATAGGTCACTAAAGTTTATTCCTCCTGTAATTTTTATTAATATATTTATCAATATTTATTTCCCTGGCTTATACATTTTATGTCACAGACAGAAAAGCTTCCCCCATTCAGAAATTATGTAAATATCCCACATTTTCTGCCAAATCTTTTGTACCAGTTATCTAACACTGCATAACAAATCACTCCAAAACATTGTGGCTTAAAACAACCATCATTTATTACTGTCTTTCACGGTTCTGGAAACAGACTGGCCTCAGCTGTAGTTCTCACTTAGGGTCTCTCACACAGTTACAATCAGTGCCTGGAACTGGAGTCATCTCAAAAGCTTCTTCACTCATGCATCTGACAGTTGATTCTACCTGTTGGCTGAGATCCTTCCATGTGGCTCAGCTTGGTGGCTGGGTTCCAAAAAGGAACTGTCTCAAAAGAGGGAAAGTGGAAGCTGCCAGTTTCTTAAGGTCATATTATCCTGCCCAGGCAACCAGAGATCAGATTCAAGGAAAAGAACAGAGCTCCATCATTTCAAGGGAGGAGTATAGAAGAAAATCAGAGACCTGCTTTAAAAGTGCCATACCTTTTATGACTTAATTTTAAAAAATATAATCATCTTTATAAATATATAATTTGCACACAATAAATTTCACCACCCTATTTTTCTTTGAGATGGAGTCTCGCTCTGTTGCCCAGGCTGGAGTACAGTGGCACAATCTCGGCTCACTGTAAGCTCCGCCTCCCAGGTTCAAGCAATTCTCGGCCTCAGCCTCCCAAGTAGCTGGGATTACAGGTGCCCACCACCACAACTGGCTAATTTTTTTCATATTTTTAGTAGAGATGGGGTTTCACCATCTTGGCCAGGCTGGTCTTGAACTCCTGACCTTATGATCCACCCACCTCGGCCTCCCAAAGTGCTGGGATTACAGGCATGAGCCACCATGCCCAGCCCAAAATTCACCCATTTTAAGTGTACAATTGGATATACAGTTTGGAGTTTTGACAAAGGCATACAGTTGTATAATCACCACTACCAAAATATAAAACATTTCTATTACTCCCTAAGTAACCACATGCTCTTTTGCATTCAACTTCCTTCTCCCATCCCTGGCTCACCACTGACCTGCTTTCAATCCCTGTACTTTGCTTTTTCTAGATTTTCACATAAATAGAATAGTACAGTATGTTGTCGTTTATGTCTGGCTTATTTCACATAGCATCACACTTTTGAGATTCCTCCATGTTGTTGTATGTTCAGTAGTTCATTCCTGTTAGTGTTGAGTAGTATTTCATTCACTATATGAATATATCATGACTAGTTTATCCAGCCACCTGTTCATGGACACTTTTGTATCCTGTTTGGGCTATCATGAATAAAGCTCCTGAGACTATTTGTGTACAAGTCTTTGTAAGGACATGTGCTTTTATCTATCTTTGGTAACTACCTAGGATTTGGATTGCTTAGTCATAGGTAAGTACATGTGTAATTTAAGAAAACGTACATCTTAAGTTTTTAGACCTTTAAGTAATGGGAACATCAGGAATTGTTTAGTTTAAGGAAGGAGTAGCTACCATGTTTTTCCAGATGGCTAGTCAGGTTTCTGAGCACCCATTTGGTGAGTAATGTTTGCTTTATTTTTTTACAATACACCTGGATTATGTACTAAACTCCCACATGCATTTGGGCCTACTTCTGGACGTTCCGTTTTGTTCATTATTGGGGTGCTGATGGAGATGGAAGTAGTAATGCTGTTGCTAATTCACACTGCTTTAAGCACTCTGTGTGTGTTAATTCACTGAATCTCCATGCCAATTCTATAAGATAAATACTATTTTAATATTCAGATTAAAATTTAGGACAAAACTCAGAAATATTACATAATTTTCCCATGATCCCAAAGCCAGTAAATAGCAAAGGCAAGAAGTGTATCTAGGCCCTCTACCTCCAGAGCCCACATGTCCAACCACTGGGCTGCTTTTACACCTCAACACACGCGCAAGTATTTCACTCTGCATCATCCTAATGAATGATGCATTAAACCCTGTGTGAAGAACTGTCCTGTGGCTTTTTTTTTCCATATGAACAATGTAATTAGCTTAACTAGTTCCCACCCCAAAAAATCCCTTTGGCATTTTGATTTGCATAAAAATGTAAATTTGTTCAGGCAGAATGGACTACTTTATAGTATTGAATATGTTAATATTTCTATTTCTAAATTTATTTTAAAATCAGGATTTTTTTTCCTCAGTGTCAAGTTTCATTTGATGTACTTTCTTTATGTGAGACAAATTTGGATCCAAAAAGTGTTTACTAATTTACATTCCCAGCAACTGTGTATGAGTTCCCTCTTCTCATCCTCACCAGCATTTTTTAATTTTTGCCTTTTTGATAATAGCCATTCTAACTGAAGGGATATCTCACTGTGGTTTTGACTTGCATTTCCCTGATGATTAGTGATATTGAGCACTTTGTCATATACCTGCTGGACATTTGTGTGTGTTCTTTTGAGATATGGTTATTCAGGTCTTTTGATAACTTTTTAATCAGTATTTGGGTTTGCTATTGTATTCCTTATATATTCTAGACATTAACTCCTTGTCAAGTACATAGTTTACAAATATTTTTCCCATTCTGTAAGTTGTCTCTTCACTCTATGTATTTTTTCCTTTGCTGAGCAGCTTTTTTAGTTTGGTATAATTCTACTTGTTCATTTTGGCTTTTGTTGCCCATGCTTTTGAGATCATATTCAAAACATCTTTGCCCAGACCAATGTCATGAAGTTTTCTTCTTACGTTTTCTTCTAGTAGTTTTTATAGTTTCAGGCCTTTAAGTCTCTAATTCATTTTGAGTTAATTTTTGTATATGGTCAAAGTTAAAGGTCTAGTTTGTCTGCAAACTATCAAGCTTTCACAGCACAATATCAAGATACTGGATATCAAGCTTTCACAGCACAATTTATTGATGAGACTGTCCTTTCCCCAGTGTGTATTCTTGGCACCTTTATGGAAAATCAGTGGACTCTAAATGTGTAGATTTACTTCTGGACTCTTCATTCTATTCTATTGGTCTATGTGTCTATTTTTATGCATTTGCCATGCTATGGTGGTTACTGTAGCTTTGTAGTATATTTTGAGGTCAGATAGTATGATGCTTCCAGTTTTGTCCTTTTTGCTCAGGATGGCTTAGGCTATTCAGGATCTTCGGGGTTTCATACAAGTTTTAGGATTTTTTTTTCTATTTTTGTGAAGAATGTCATTGATATTTTGATAGGGATTGCATTGAATCTGTAGACTGCCTTGGGTTGTACAGATATTTTAGCAATATTAATTTTTCCAATCCATGAGATATATTTCCATTTATGTCTTCACTTTATTTCATCAATTTTTTATAGTTCTTTTTTTTTTTTTTTTTTTTTTTTGAGACGGAGTCTCGCTCTGTCGCCCAGGCTGGAGTGCAGTGGCGCAATCTCGGCTCACTGCAAGCTCCGCCTCCCGGGTTCACGCCATTCTCCTGCCTCAGCCTCTCCGAGTAGCTGGGACTACAGGCGCCCGCCACCACGCCCGGCTAATTTTTTGTATTTTTAGTAGAGACGGGGTTTCACCGTGGTCTCGATCTCCTGACCTCGTGATCTGCCCGCCTTGGCCTCCCAAAGTGCTGGGATTACAAGCGTGAGCCACCACGCCCGGCCTAGTTCTTATTGTAGATATCTTTCACCTCCTTGGTTAAATTTCTTCCTAATTTTTTGTAGCTATTATAAATGGGATAGCCTTCCTGATTTCTTTTCCAGATATTTCACTATTGGTGTATAGAAATGCTATCAATTTTTGTATGTTGATTTTGTATCCTGCAACTTTACTAAATTCACATGAGAAAACAGTACTAAAGTTCCTCCAAAAAATACAAGCAGAACTACCATACGACCCCCAAAATTTACTACTGGGTATATAGCAAAAGGAATTGAAATTACTGTGTCAAAGAGCTATGTTTATGCCTGTGTTTATTGCAGCACTGTTCTCAATAGCTAAGAGATAAAATCAACATAAATGTCCATCGACAGATGAATGCATAAAGAAAATGTGGTATACACACAATAGAATTCAATTATAAACAAGAATGAAGTCCTGTCATTTGCAGCAACATAGATGAACCTGGAGGACATAATGTTAAGTGAAATAGGCCAGGTACAGAAAGACAAATACCACATGATCTCGCTTATATGTGAAATCTAAAAAGTTGAACTCGTAGAAGTAGACAGTATAATAGTGGTTACTAGAGGCTGTGAAAGGTATAAAGGAGGGAAGAATGGAAAGAGGTTGGTCAAGGGGCACCAAGATAGTCAGATAAAAAGAATAAGTTCTGATGTTCTATTACATAGTAGGATGACTATAGCTAAGAACAACGTATTATATATGTCAAAATAGCTAGAAAAGAAAACCTGGAAAGTTATCACCAGAAATGATAAACTTTTTGAGGGAATGGATATACTAACTACTTTGATTTGATCATTATACTATGTATATATGCACTGAAACATCACACTGTACCCCATAAACATGTACAGAAATTTTTAAAGTGATTACCTTCATTTTCCTCAAGGAGGATGAATTTATAATAGCCTTAGGGTAACTCAAACTCAAAGACCTTTGTCAGGAATATGGGAAACAAAGCTATGAAGTAGGCAAAGTACTCAACGTGCACACATTTACATATATATATATATATATTTTTTTTTTTTTTTTGAGATGGAGTCTCGCTCTGTCCCCCAGGCTGGAGTGCAGTGGTGTGATCTCAGCTCACTGCAAGCTCTGCCTCCCAGCTTCATGCCATTCTCCTGCTTCAGCCTCCCAAGTAGCTGGGACTACAGGCACCCGCCACCACGCCCAGCTAAATTTTTTTTTTTTTTTTTTTTTTTTTTTTTTTCAGTAGAGACGGGGTTTACACCATGTTAGCCAGGATGGTCTCGATCTCCTGACCTCGTGATCTGCCCGCCTCAGCCTCCCAAAGTGCTGGGATTATAGGCGTGAGCCACCACACTTGGCCTTACATATTTTTCTTAATCTTTCTCCATTTTTTAATACACCTTATCTAAGTATCCCACCATTGGTTCCTGACCTTGTAATGCAGTATTACATTCTTCTTATACTATCCCATGCTATGACCGTTCCACTGATACTCCAAATCTCATCCCTTTTCCTTTACAAAGAACACAAAGAGAGCTAGCTTATTTCTCAACCACACCCATGTTAATATGCAGGTGGGAGAAATCTAAAACAGAAGCCAACCTCCAAAATAACCTAGCCCTTCAACTCTCAGGAAACACAAGTATGTTGGAACGGAACCTTTCGCATAGCAATGCTGCTCCTCTTATAATCTCACTCGAATATATGAGAGTTTCTAATCATCTAAGTGGGGAGGCAGGGAGAAAGCATTTGTAGGCAGACATAACCATGCTATGCCTCATATTCATCCACACGGGCTGCATCTATAGACAGGCTTAGTCCAAACTTCTTTATACCTTTTTTACAGTCATAAATTACTTAAAAAGGGGGCACATCCTGAAAATTGTGTTATTAGAGGATGGCATCATTGTAGAAACATCAGAGTGCATTTATGCAGACCTAGATGGTATCACCTACTACACACCATATATAGTCAGCAGCTATATATGGTATAGCCTGTTACTCCTAGGCTACAAACCCGTACAACATGTTACTATACTGAATACCACAGGCAGTTGTAACACAATGGTAGGCATTTATGTATCTAAATGTATAAACTGAGTAGTAAAAATATAGTAATAAAAGATTTTAGAAAATCATACACCTGTATAAGGCATTTACCATGAATGGAAGTTGCTCTGGGTGAGTCAGTGAGTGAGTGTGAAGACCTAGGACGTTCTTGTGCACCACTGTATACTTTATTAACACTGTATACTTTGGCTACACGAAATGTATTTTTTAAACATTTTTCTTTCTTCAATAGTAAATTAACCTTATCTTACTATAACTATTATAAACGTGAAAATTCTAACTTTTGACTTTTTTCTAATAACACTTAGCTTAAAACACAAATGGTTGTATAACCGTACAAAAAATTTTCTTTCTTTATATCCTTATTCTATAAGCTTTTCTCTATTTTTAATTTTTGTTTTGTTAAAAACTAAGACACAAACACATACAATGGTGTAGGCCTACAAGGATCAGAATTAATATCAGTGTCTTCCACCTCCACATCTTGTTCCACTGGAAAGTCTTCAGGGACAATAACACTCTTGGAGCTGTCATTTCCTATGATAACAATGCCTTCTTCTGGATTACCTCCTGAAGGAGCTGCCTAAGGCTCTTCTACAGTTAACTCTTTCGTTTTATATGTAGAAGGAGTACACTCTATAATAACAATAAAAAGCAAAGTAGCATTGTTTACACTGGCATTGCTACAAATACAAGTACCACAGCTACTATGCCATTAGGCAATATGAATTTCTCAGCTCCATAATCTTATGGAACCACTGTCATAATATGCCATCTATCCTCAACTGAAACATCATTATTCTGGGCACGAATGTATGCTCATTTCTAAATTTAGGCAAGAAACATGGCCTTATTCTCAGTTTTTTAAAAAAGCAATCATTAAATTCCTCCAAACTAATATTTACTACCTCTTCCGTACAAAAACATTACAAATTTCAGAGTAAAATATCCACTAAGAGAGTCATAAAACAAAGTTGATTTATAATGATCTATGACTTAAAGTAAACAAACAAGTCTTCCTAAAAAGTCATTACCCATACATCTCACCCGATGAACATGTATGTGGCACTTCTAACTCACCATCCCTGAAAGGTGGCTATTCCATTTTTGAATTTGGTTTATCCTTGATGAAAACCATTTCTCGTGGGGAACCCTTCAACATTAACTATCTACATTGGGACTTAGGGATGCATGCTGTTCATCAGAACAATTTATTTTTTATGCCAAAGCCTTATTGTGAGATAATAACATGTGCTGTGGTCTAAATATTTGTATCTCCCAAAATTCATATGTTGGAATCCTAACCCTTAAGATGCTGGCATTAGAAGGTAAGGGCCTTTGGAGGGTGATTAGATCATAAAGGCAGAGCCTTCATGAAGGGATCTGTGCCCTGATCATCAGGACCCCAGGAAGCTCTCCTGCCCTTTTTCTACCATATAAAGACACAGGGAGACAGCACCATCGACGAACCAGGAAACAAGCCCTCACAGACACCAAATCTGCTAGATTCTTGGTTTTAAACTTTAGAACTGGGAAAACACTAAGAAATAAATTTCTATTGTTTATAAGCCATTCAGTTTGTAACTTTTTTATAGCAGCCAGAATAAAGAAAGCATGTTAGGCCGGGCGCGGTGGCTCACGCTTGTAATCCCAGCACTTTGGGAGGCCGAGGCGGGCGGATCATGAGGTCAGGAGATCGAGACCACAGTGAAACCCCGTCTCTATTAAAAATACAAAAAAAAAAATTAGCTGGGCGTGGTGGTGGGCGCCTGCAGTCCCAGCTACTCGGAGAGGCTGAGGCAGGAGAATGGCGTGAACCCGGGAGGCAGAGCTTGCAGTGAGCCGAGATTGCGCCACTGCACTCCAGCCTGGGCGACAGAGCGAGACTCTGTCTCAAAAAAAAAAAAAAAAAAAAAAAAAAAGCATGTTACAAATGAAGGCCATATTAGGAGTCAAAAAATAGGACTTATTAAAACCCAATCATTCTCTGAGTAATGATGAGGAAACTGAGATTCAAAGAGGGGAAGTGACTTACCAAATATGACACAGCAAGATTACAGCAGAAGTGACATCGACCTGGATGCTTGATTTTTAGTCATTGATTCTGCTGCTGCTCATGCAGCCACTGACATCATACTTGACTGATTCAATGATAATAAGTACAACAACATGGCATGTCTCTCCTAACAATTCTTTATTTTCCAAACTGAACTGAACATATAATACTGTTTCACTAGAACACATTGAGTGGTGGCTTTTTATATCAAAGCCTTTAGTCTTATTATGTCTATTTATATTGAGGTGTGTCCAGGGAATTCAAAGCCAAAAAATGTAACTTTTAATCATGAAATATCATCAGTCTTGATTCCATCTATAAACAATACTTGGTAATGGGGACATAGAACATCAACTTGTATGTACTTTATTTGGATTCTTTTAAGTAAGGTGTCCTGGAGAGATGATTCCTAGTTTGACTGAAGGGATAAGAAAGAGGAACTCACCGAAAGTCAAACCACCACTTCTCCATTACTGTTTCCTTCTCAACTGCAGATTCCAGAAGGAAAGAAACTGAAATCTCTTTTCTCCTGAGATTGGATATGCCAACATGCCAATTATCTGTTCAAAAGGGGCTTATGCATTCACCAAAAATGGAATCTGTTACACTTGATTGTGACAGGTTCTACATAAAATGTTCACACACAAAAAGAAACCATTTTGAATAAAGACAAATATTTCAATAATAATGCAGTCCTATGAAAAAGCTCCATTTTGACAATATTATAAATGTTTGCTTACCTTCATTTTAAAAATATAGTCTGATCTTTGCACGTTAGAAAAAAATTTTGATAATCCCCAGGAGTCATGATATCCTGACTGTATGATTTAATTGACAACATGTTGAATCCCAGGTAAAATCTATGTCTGCTGAAGTGTCCTACTCACCAAGACAATGTATTTGCATTTCATCTCTATTGCAATTACACACCAGAATTTAAAAAGCCAACTTTTTTTTTTTTTTTTTTTTTTTTTTGAGACGGAGTCTCGCTCTGTCGCCCAGGCTGGAGTGCAGTGGCGCAATCTCGGCTCACTGCAACCTCCTCCTCCCGGGTTCACGCCATTCTCCTGCCTCAGCCTCTCCGACTAGCTGGGACTACAGGCGCCCGCCACCACGCCCGGCTAATTTTTTGTATTTTTAGTAGAGACGGCGTTTCACCGTGGTCTCGATCTCCTGACCTCGTGATCTGCCCGCCTCGGCCTCCCAAAGTGCTGGGATTACAAGCGTGAGCCACCGCGCCCGGCCAAAAGCAAACTTTTGATTTTGTTGCTAAGCCTGTTCTTCCGATAGTATTTTACACTTCAGTAAATGGCAACTCCTGCATCCCAGTGCTCAGGCCAAAAGTCTTGGAGACATCCTTGAGTCTTCTTTCTGACACACCCCATATATAATCTATCAGAAACTCTAGATATTTTTTCTTGAGATTAAAAAAATATTCAGAATCCTCATGACCCACCACTATCTCTGCCACCTTCCACTAAGTCACCATTTGGTAGTGGGAAAGGGGAGGGGACTGGACAACTGTAATTACCTCCTAACCAGCTTCCCTACTTCCACAACCCTCCTGTGGTCATTCTCCACACAGCATCCAGAGTCCATTGTTAAAATTCAAATCATATCAGGTCATCCCTCAACTGCAAACTCTCCCATGGTTTCTTTCTCACTCAGACAATTCTAGAATCTTTACACAGGCCCACAAGGACCGCATCACTGACCGGCAGCATCCTTAATCATCCCTTGAAACCCACTGGCTTCCTACTGTTCCTCAGAGGTAGCTAAATCACTACTGCTTCAGGACACATGCAATTGCTACTCTCTCAAGCTTAAATGTTTTTCTGAAGCATATCTGCTTGACTTACTCCCTCCTTCTCTCAATGTCTCTACCCTTTCTCACCAATTTATATAAATATTATGTGCCCACTGTCATTCCTCTACCAGCCTATCATGATTCATACTTCTTTATAACATCCTAATATATTACATATTTATATGTTTGCTTTGTGGGTCTCCCTCATGCTCCATAAGAGCAGATACTTTATCTTCAGACAGAAAGAGCGGCTCACACCTAATAGACACTCAATAAATATTCATCAAATGACTGAATATGACAGTTTCTGTATCTGTCCTACATGTTTACTTAGATGTCAGTGCACATCTAATACTTCTGTTGCATATTTATGACACACATCCTAATATGTATCACTTCATCTGATAGTAACGACATTGTATTTATACTGTTTTATACAGATTGGACTTTTCATATGCGTGCCAGAATTAGACAATGTTAGTAAATATCAGCCCATTTCCTATCACAGATGTGTGAGTTCAGTACAATTGTAGGGCCTTGGGAGCATTACTTTACAAACGAATGCATTCCACAGCAGCCAATGCAGTGTTTTCTCTAATCATGTGTCCCAGATATCCCATTGTCCACAGTTGTCTCTTATTTGTATCAATTTATAATAAATATTAATAATAGTCAAAGTTAATCTAAACCAGAGATCTAAAATTTTTTTCTGTAAGAAGCCAAATAGTAATATTTTAGGCTTTGAGATCTCTAGGGTATCTGGTAGTACTACTCAACTCTGCTGTCAGAGGAAGAAATCTGCCACACACAATACGAACATGAATCAGTATGAGTAGATCCGGCCTGTGAGCTGTAGTTTGCTAAACCCTGATCTAAATTGTTTATTTTAAAAATTGGTTAAAGTGTTGGCTTATATTGTTGATAACTGAATGGTCTAAGATTTTATTAGCTTTGACAGTTAATTTGTAAAACATACAATCTGATTTGTGGCAAAAGAAATCCTTTGGTTAACAATCTAAGAATAGCATGTTCACTGGGTGGTTGTTACAAAAATACAACTACTGGCCAGGCACGGTGGCTCACGCCTGTAATCCCAGCACTTTGGAAGGCCAAGGCAGGTGGATCACCTGAGGTCAGGAGTTCGAGACCAGCCTGACCAATATGGTGAAATCCTCTCTTTACTAAAAATACAAAAATTAGCCGGACGTGGTGGCATGTGCCTGTAGTCCCAGCTACTCAGGAGGCTGAGACAGGAGAATTGCTTGAACCTGGGAAGTGGAGGTTGCTGTGAGCCCAGATCGCACCACTGCACTCCAGCCTGGGTGACAGAGCAAGACTCCATCTCAAAAAACAAAACAAACAAAAAAATACAATTATTGCAGTGATAGTTGTATAATAGAAATTAGGACTCAAATAATTAAAATATATAGATTTACAAACTTAATAGCTATGGCACATAAAGTTCTATATGAATATTTAAATTCACCAGTTTCCAAATTCGTCATTTTCCAAAATTATATTTCAATACCTACTTAAAATGAAGACAAAGGCCTAATTAAGAAAAACATATAACTAAAGGAATAAAACACCTAGGGCCTTGAAAGCCCACCTGGCAGTTAAAAAAACCTCTCATTCATTTATAATAACTTTTTTCTTATAACTAAATACCTGGAAGTTTCCACATTAACCATCTTTGTTACATTATGGAGTCATTTGTAATAAACATGACACTAAAATGATATTCCTGAGTATCGCTTCCTATGAATAGGTAGAAAATCAGGTTCAATGTTAGTCATTCTAGACATATGTGATTGGTTAACTTTTTTAAAATTATGAATATAGTTTACAGAATCAATATCATGGGCATTAGATTTCAGCAAAGCATTTGATACAGCCCTTTACAAAAACTTAATTTAAAAATGTATCTGGGCCCAGGGCAGTGGCTCACACCTGTAATCCTAGAACTTTGGGAGGCTGAGGCGGGTGAATCACAAGGTCAGGAGATCAAGTTCAATTTGGCTTACATGGTGAAACCCAGTCTCTACTAAAAATACAAAAAATTAGCCGGGCGTGGTGGCAGGCGCCTGTAGTCCCAGGTGTTGAGGAGGCTGAGGCAGGAGAATGACATGAACCCGGGAGGCAGAGCTTGCAGTGAGCCGAGACCATGTTACTGCACTCCAGCCTGGGCAACAGAACGAGACTCCACCTCAAAAAAAAAAAAAAATTATATATATATATATATATATATATATATATATTCACACTAACTTTGATTGGATGACTCCTGAAAGGACTGCAAACTATCAAGAGGAACACAAAGAATGAGACATGAGTAACTGTCCATCTCATGAGGAAGGAATCTAGCATAATGCCCAGGGATTGGTGTTCAGCCAGTCTTTAAATGTTTTTAATGGTCTCGAAAAGAGAGTAAGCAGAGCCTTTTTATTACATTTCCAGGTAAAAACTTGAAAAGAATAGTGTAAAACCAATGAATAGCCAAAAAAAAAATATGAAGAGATTACATTAAGAGAGTGTTGGAGACGCAACTGTAAAATAATACAAGTTAATCTTTTCTGAGATTATGTTATTCAATGAGATGAGTATAAAAATAGGGAAAAGAAATTTAAATGGAGTTCATTAAAAGATAATTTCTATTTCAAGACAGGAATAATTGTGCCCTGAATAGGAAAACATCTGAAAAAGAGACATCTCACATCAGCATCTGCGTCACTGACTCTGGGAGATGTGAGGAAGTCTAAGGCACAAAACCTCACCATTTCCTTGTTAGAGACAAAATAATTTGCTACAATTATATAATAGACAAGTAAAATTTTATCACTATATTTTTAAATTATAGCAAAGTGCTCACTTGGTTTAACTCTCACACGGCAAATATACTGTAGTAAAACTCTTAGCCCTTTGTCTAGTTTCTTTTCATTTTATAAATGTCCATTTTTGTCTACTACAAAGAAATTCCATAGGATGTTGTTCCTGTTGTTTCCTAAGCTTAGTCAATCAAATGTAAATTGCTGGACAAAAATTGCCTGCATTCCTGGATGTAAATTAAAATTACTTCTATAAATTCACTGCTCAAATTATCTGACAATTGCTGTTGCATTGATTTTGTTGCTGAATACATTAAACAAATGTAAATTTATTTTCTTGATAACATGATAGTTACTTTAGATGTTGTTCAGATATCGCCAAGACACATATAGGGATTCATTTAATATTAAAACTGACTTAAAAGCCAAAGACATATCTCTCGTCAAAGACTTTTGTTACATGGGATTATTTCACCACACTGAATTGGGCAAAGACCACAAGCTACTACAACTGCTGTTATAAAAACAGATCCATCCATTAGATTAAAAACTCGGTGAACCTGAAACAAAATTTAAATGTTCAAAAATTTTTTTACACGTTAAATTTTAGCACTAAGACCTTTTAGTTTTGCCTGAAGCGAAAACTTAAACCCCAAAACTTAAAGCGAAAACAAAAAAGCCTCTAAACATGTATATATAAAACAAATGAGAATTCCAGCTTCTGGTCTGACACATAGATAGCTTGGAAGTTATCACTCGTATTTTCATGACAACAACAACAAAAAAAAACTGGAAAAAAAAAAAAAAAAAAAACCCACACACTGATAATCAACACCTCTCCTGAGATTTGTCAGAGATTTGAGGTCACAGGGCAAACTGTTGCTCTGAAAACAGGAAAGACAGGCAGATAGACAGAATCACAACTTACTGGCAACAGAAGCCCAAGCTGGAGTCAATAGGAACACCATAAGCCATCACTGACAGATTGCAAGAGGCTTTGTGCAGACTAGCTTGAGAGTTAAAAATTCTGAGGAAGCCTAGTTAGGAGGCTCCCCATCCTTTCCTAAGGTCCTCACTGTGACACTGTGAAAATTATAGAAAAATCCCCTCCTGGTTCCAGCAGGAAGAAGGGAAAGGTAATAATTCTGAAATACAACCAGACTCTCTGTTCTTCACGAGGCCTACCCGCAAAGAAAATTATTTTCCCAGAGCCTAACCAACCTGGGCAAAGGGGAAAACCAATTCCAGATCCCTCTCACTTTCCAAATAGGAAAAGGAAAATATTCAACTCAAGCCCTCATCTCCACCCCCACCCCATGACCTTCAATGTGGGAAAAGAGAAATACCCAACTCAACTAAAAGACCGAGAACCAATCACATAAAACACTTTCCAATCCCCTCATCTTACCACCACGTCAGTAGGGTTCTTATAAAATAATGGAACTACAGCTTGAAGAACAAGCCTCAGATCTTGTTTATGGCATCTCTAGAGAAACCCAAAGACATCAGGAAAGACAAAAACAAGGACACTGAAGGAAATTTTAGCCTCTGCCATCACAGCTGCAGCAAACAGTAAATAAAGCCTAACTACGTGCAAGAAAACATAAAACCTCACACAAAAGTCCTATCTACAATGAATTTCTTTTACCTGATACTTTATGTCTGCCTTTCAACAGAAAATTACAAGAAAAAAAACAAGGTCTGAAAAGACAAAACAAGCATCAGAACCAGACTCAGATATGACAGAGATCTTGGAGTTAGCAAACTGGAAATTTAAAATAACTGCAATTAATATGTTAAAGGCACTACAGGAAAAAGTGAATGACATGTAAGAACAGATGAGTTATGTAAGCAGAGAGATGGAAACTAAGAAAGAATCAAAAGGAAAAGGTAGAACCCAAAAACACTAACAGAGATGAAGAATGCTTTTAATGGGCCTTTAACAGATTGAATGCTGCCCGGGGAAAGAATCTGTGAACTTACGGATAGGTCAACAGAAACTTTCAAAATTGAAATGCAAAGAGAAAAACTGAAAAAAAAAAAAAAAAAAAAAAAAAAAAAAAAAAAAACAGAATACCCCAAAACTTTGGGACAATTACAAAAGGAATAACATACCTATAATGGGAACATCAGAAAGAGAAAGGAACAAATATTTAAATAAATAAATGAAAGGAAATCTGTTCTGGGTGAAGGCCCAGGAAGCTCCATCAGAACCACTGATAGGGGGAATCTGGTTAGAATGGCATTCAGAAGAGTCATTCTCTGAAAACTTAAATCTTCTTTGCTTCACGTGTACCTGTCATACACTAGAGCTCCTGCAGTATTAACTGGTGACAACTAGGCAATAGACATTTATATACTCTATTGTATGCATGTATATTCTCTATTATCCTTAAAGAAGATCAACCGCAACAGCACTTAATTGTAACACGATGTATTCATAATAAATTTATATGCTCTCTCCACATGGATTAGGAAAGAAACAGACTGTTCTGCTAAGGTAGCAACCTTCCTTTATTTAACTGACTTCGGATATTTAACGTCATAATTGTGATGATTGAGACGGCAGATGACTTATGAATAAAGCTTGTATTTTCACAAACCTAAAAAAATTTTTCAGGTGTCTTTCTTTAACTTTCAAATACACTTCTTATTCTAGAATAGTTTAGATTTCCAAAAAACCTGTGCAGATAGTATACATACCTTACATATACCCCACCCCCTACTGCATTTCTACTGTTATTAGCATCTTACATTAGGGCACATTTGTCAAAATTAATGAGCTAATACTGATACAACATTATTAACTAATGTTCACACTTCCTTCAGATTTTCTTCATTTTATCCTAATTTCGTTTTTCTGTTCCAAGATCCCATCCAGGATATCACAATTACATTTAGCTGTCACATCTCCATAGCTTCCTTGTTCTGGATAACTTTGAAAGTTTAGAGCACTAGTGGTCAGGTGTTTTGTAGAATGTTCAGCTACTGAGACTTATCTCAAGTTTTTCTCAGGATTAGACTAAAGTTATAGGTTTTTGGGAGAAATATCAACAAGGGTAAAGTGCCATTCTCATCACTTCTTATCAAGGGTAAATACTATCGAGGTGACTTACCATTACTGATGTTAATTTGATCATCTGCATGAGGCAGTGTTTGTCAGGTTTCTCCACTGTAAAATTACTTTTTTCCTCACCTCCCATGCTTATTATTTAGAAGTTATTATGTGCAGCCCACATTTAAGAAGGGTTTATGTTGTACCTCCTTCAGCATGAAATAGCTACATACATTATTTGAAATTCTTCTGCATTATCCTTTCTCCCAGATTTATTTGGACAATCCTTTATATGGATTCATGGATATTTCACTTTGGGTGTAACTCCAATACTATTTTATTTTATAGGTCAAATTGTTCCATCTTTGGCAATTGGGAACACTTTCATTATCTCCTGTGTTCCTTTGACATGTCTCCATCATTGTAGGTTTTCTTTGAGAACTTCCTTACTTTCTGGTACTACAAGAGGCTCTAGGTTCATCTTGTAAATGTCTTGCCCCAGGGCTAAAATTAGACATTTTTCTAGGGATCTCTGGTTCACTTTTAATGAAAAATGGTATTAGTAACCAAGATCTAAACACTAGTGTGCTGGTTGCTACTGGGATGTCATTGTTTCTAGGCCCATTTGGCTGGCAAAATGAAATATATATTTGCCAACTCATGTATGTACAGATATCTGTAAATATATCTGTAATGTAACCATCCGTATGTGTGTTAGGCTAACCACAGGTGCATACTGCCTTCAACTCTAATCCATTACCACATAACTCATTCTGTCCTCCTCCCCTTATCTGCAACTTCTGTCATCTGCCATATACTTAGTTATTCCACACACATATGTATGTATAGTACCAGAATAGTTCATTCATACACCCATTGGAAACAACTTTAGCAGCTAGAGTGCTTATGTACAGTCTCTTTTGCTTGTGTTTTACAGACTAAACTTACTTGGATCATTTCCAAGGTTATTTAGGTCAGCATCTTTCTCTCCCCACCCCACCCCACCCCCTACTTCAGTGAAATGGGTTTATATAACACATTTGTAATACAGTTAGATTGTTTTTGCTACATTCTGCATTCCACACAGGAATTCTTCAGCTTTATAAATGACTTTTTAAATTGGTATACATTAAGATTCACTCTATATGCTATTAAATTCTACAGGTTTTGACAAGTGCGTAATGTCATGTATTCACCATTGCAGTATCATACGGAACAATTTTACTGCCCCACTGCCCTAAAAAAATTCACTGTGATTTACCTATTGACCCTCTCCTCCCACCTCCACAGCCTGGAAACCACTGATCTGTTTCTCATCTCTGTAGTTTTTGTTTTTGGAATGTCATATAAATGGAATAATGTAGCCTGTAGTCCTTTCACACTAGCTATTTTCACTTATCAGTTAAGATTCATACGTGTCTTTGCATGACTTTATAACTCATTTATCTTTATTGCTGAATTGTATTCTGTTCTTTGAATGTACCAGTGTATTTGTCCATTCACCTATTGAATAGACACATTGGTTGCTTCCACATTTTGGCGATTATGAATAAAGCTGCATAAACATTTGCATACAGATTTTTGTATGGACATAAATTTTCATATCAGTTGGATAAATACTTAGGAGCAAAATTGCTTGATCATATGGGCAGACTATGTTTAGCTCTGAAAGAAACTACAAAAACTGTCTTCCAAAATGGCTATACCATTTTGCATTCCCACCTACTATGAATGGCAGTTCCTGTTGCCCTACATCTTCACCAGTAATTGCTGCTGGTAGTCCTTTTAGTTTCCTTTTCTTGGAATATGTTTATCTGATTTTTATACTAGGGTAATGCTGGCCTTATGGAATGAGTCAAAAAATATTCCTCTGCTTCTACTTTCTAAAAAGATTGTGAAGAATTAGTATTCTTTCCTTTTTAAATATTTGGTAGAATTCACCACTGTACCTATCTGGTTCTGGGGCTTCCTGTTTTGGAAAGGTTAAGTCCTGATTCAATTTCCTCAATCTATATAATCATATTCAGATTGACTATTTCTTCTTGTCTGAGTTTTGACATGTCTTTTATGAAATTGGTCCATTTAATCTAAGTTATCGAATTTGTGGGTGTAGAGTGGAGTGTTCCTTTATTATTCTTTTAACATCCATGGAATAAGTATTGATGATTCCTCTTTTATTTCTGATATTGATCATTTGTGTTATCACTATTTTTTATTTTGTTAGCCTGGCTGGAGGCTTATAAATCTTATTGAACTTTTCATAGAACTAGCTCTTGGTCTTTTTCTGTTTTCCTTTTGCAATTTCATTGATTTCTGGTGTAATTATTATCCTTATTTTGCTTGCCATAGGCCCAATTTTCTCTCCTTTCTCTAGCTCTGAGTGCTGAGATTTAGTATTTTTAGATCTTCCTTTTTCTGAGATTAATATTTTTAGATCTTCCTTTTTAATATATGTGTTTAATGCTATATATTTTCCTCTAAGCAGTGTTTTTGTTAATTCCCAAAAACTTTTGATAAGCTGTATTTTCATTTTCATTTAGTTCAAAATATTTTTAATCTTCCTCGTGGCTTCTCCTTTACTCATGGTTTATTTAGAAGTGTACTTTTTAATTTCCAAATATTTGGAGGTTTTCAACTATCTTTCATTATTGATTTCTAGTTTAATTTCATTGTAGTCTGAGAACACATACAAGTAATTTTTACTGTTTTAAACGTGTGAAGATGTGTTTTATTGCCCAGAATGGGGTCTTCTTTGGTGAAAACAGAAGTTCCATATGAGCTTGAGGAGTATATTCTGCAGTAGGTTGGAGTCTTCTATATATATATCAATTGGATCAATTTCATTCATAGTGCTGTTCAGGTCATGTGTAACTTTACTGATCTTCTGTTTCCTTAATTTATCAATTACTGACAAAGGGGCATTGAAGTCTCCCATAAAAATAGTAGACTTGTCTACTATTTCAATTCTATTAGTTTTTGCCTCACATATTTTGGTATATTTAAGATTATGTGCTCTTGGAGAATCGATTCCTGCCTGAAATAAATTTTAGGTCAATTAAGAATACAGTAATTAAAATATTTTATCTTTACTGCTTAGGCCTTCAATACTCTTATTTTATGTGTATTCAAGTTTCTGACATGTAACATTTTGCTTCTGCCTGAAGAACTTCTTAACACATCTTATAGGACTGATTTGCTGGCAAAGAATTCCCTCAGCTTTTGTTTCGCAGAAAAAGTATTTCTCCTGAACTTTTGAAGAATAATTTTGCTGAATACAGAATCCTAGATTGGTGGGCTTTTTTCTTTCAACACTTAAAATATTTTACCAAACTCACTTCTTGCTTCCATGGTTTCTGATAAGAAGTTCATTGTAATTCTCATTCTTGTTCCTCTTAGACGAAGTATTTACCCCACCCTCCTCTGGCTTTTTTCAAGATTTTCTCTTTGCCTTTGCTTCTCTGCAATTTGAATATGATATGCCTACTATATGTACATTCTTGGTATTTTTCTGGCTCAATGTTACTGAGTTTCCTAGGTCTACGTTTTGGTATCTGTTATTAATTGCAGAAAGTTCTCAACTATTATACTTCAAATAGTCCATTTGCTCCATTCTTTCTCACTTATTTCTGGTATCCTAATTGCACATATTATTACACCTCTTGATGTAGTCCCACAGTTCTTAGACGTTTTGCTCTATTTTTTGTTTTTGTTTTCATTTTTTCAGTTTTTGGAGTTCTACTGAACTTTCAAGCTGATTTTTCCCTTCAGCCATGTTACATCTATTGATAAACCCATCAAAACAATTGCCTGTATGACCACTTTTATTTCTAGCATTTCCTTCTGATTTTTTTACTTTAAATTACTCTGCTTACATTACTCATCTCTTATGTGATGACTATTTTTACCATTAGAATCCTTAACATATTATAGTTATTTTAAATTCCTTGTTTTATAGTTTCACTAACTCTGTCATATCTGACATTGGTTCTGATGCCTGCTTTGTCTCTTCAGGCTGTCTCTTGCCTTCTGCCATGCATTGCAATTTTTCATTGAAAGCCAGCACATACCAGGTAATAAGAACTAAAATAAACACACCTTGAATGTAAGGATTTATGTTAATCTGCTAAGATTTGGGCTGTGAGATCTTTATCTGCAGCTATAGGTGCCAGAGCATCTTAGTTTTTGTCTTCTCTTGACTTTGGCCTTTCCTAAGTATTCCTCCTTAGAAAGAGTCTATCTCACAGCTCTTTCCACTAAGATTCACTCTTACCACACTAGAGCACAGATGGTAAGGTGTGGGGAAAAGGGAGCATTCTGCAATCAACTGACGGTCACTCTTTTAGTGGGCCTGTGATTCTGGGCTGTGAATGTCACAGTTGAAAGTGGTGCAGCAGACCTCTACATCCTTTTCTGGCTACACTACTTCCAATCTATTTCCTTGAAGCCCTGCCTTTTATTGACCTCACATCCCCACCTTCCCTACCAACACCACCACCACTGAAAGGCTGAAAGAGACTTCAGTGGTGAAATTTCCTTTAGCCTTTGTTATGGAGAAGGCTCTTTGTGTATTTTACAAAGATTATTTTTTCCTTTCTCCTGCCAGAGAATATTTCACTGGGAGAACCTGGTGGGGTTCCTGAAGGCAAAGCCCTTGACACTGTGGGGGACTCCTCTAAGACAGTGGCCCCCAGGATTTCATCACTCTCATGCTAGTCCATGCTCAGCCTCCACCAGTTTGCCAAAATTTCCATTTAAAAGTTTCTGCCAGTTTATTGCTCAAGCATCTTCTGCTCCAGATAAGCAGATCTCAGCTGAGACTCTCTAGTTTCACCTGTCTCTCCGGATTTCATGGTGGTACTTTGCTTTGCTTTACAATCTGATTGCTCTGAAATGTCTACAAAAACCTGTTAAATTATCAACTTGTCCAGCTTTTTTGTTTTTATTGTAAGGGCAGGAATAATGACTTCCAAGCTCTTTAAATGTCATAGCTGAAACCAGCAAAGTTTTCAGTTTTTACCTACACTCAGTATAGCTTCCAAAATAGGACAACTAAAATAAAATATATAATTAGCTTCCTTTTTCTAGCTAGAAAGCAAAGCAAGCAGTATAGTACACTATGAACTAAGGAGTATGAGCCTTAGAAACAGATTGCCTAGTTTCAAAACTTCACTGCTCCAAGCTTGAGGCTTCTAATCTGTAAAATAAGGATAATAAAGTGCCTAACTTACAAGCTAGCTATAAGGAGGCAGAGTGCCTGGCACATAGCTTGATAAATGTTGTTATTGTATTAAAAATGTTCCATATATTTGTTGAATTACTAATTCAACTCATCAAGTTAGTTTAAGAGTGAATAAAAACCTAGACAGGGGCAAGCAAAGGTGTTAACACAGGTAAGAAATAATTTTTTGTTGTACATGGATTTATATTCTATATCTAAATTATGGCCCAAAGAAAACAAAGTAAATGGAGGAAGAGGGAATAGAATGTTTTCCCCCAACATATTCCATTCTAGCCTTAATTAATGGAGTGATAAACTAATTTTACAATTTCTCCAAGACCGAATTCTTAGGGCCTATTGCAATGAAGGTAAAGGTAAGTGGACAGGAGAAATTAGTCTGTTTTCACTGACGAAACTTCTTTAGTTAGGATCTTGAGCTCAAATAAAATACATTAACACCTCCCAGAAAAGCAGACGCTGGGAACAGAAGACTCTACCTTTAAATATTAAGAAAAAGAGAAACTTAATGAGACTGTGTGAGAATACATCTCAAGTAGGTTTGACATTGCCACCTACTAAGGAATGTCACACCAGGAAATTGACATTAGAGTCCCTCAGGAGGCACTGAGAAAAGAGCCCAGATTATTACAAACTTTTTTTTTTTTTTTTTCTGAGATAGTCTTGCTCTGTCACCCAGACTGGAGTGCAGTGGCGTGATCTTGGCTCACTGCAACCTCCACCTCCTGTTTTCAAGAAATTCTCTGCCTCAGCCTCCTGAGTAGCTGGGATTACAGGCATCCACCACCATGCCTGGCTTTTTTTTTGTATTTTTAGTAGAGACAGGGTTTCACCATGTTGGCCAGGCTGGTCTTGAACTCCTGACCTCGTGGATCCACCTGCCTCGGCCTCCCAAAGTGCTAGGATTACAGGCGTGAGCCACCGCATCCAGCCGGCCCACAAATTTCTTATAGCTTGTAGGCAAACAGCCAAAGTCTCCAAAAATAATTCGGAGGGGCCAAGAGGACTTAATATCCCTAATGAAAGGGCAAAGTTAGCTTCTCAAAGTCCCTGACAGCACTACACCCTACACAGGAAGTATCTAGGCTTGGAAGGCGACAACTTGCCAATTAGCTGGGAGTGAGTGGTACTAACACTGTGCATTAAGTTGTATCCTTTAAGAGAGCTTTTAACCTTTGTCTGTGCCTTTATAGCTCTTTGTCAATCGCCACACAACTGTACTCTAGGCAACAATTTTATAGCAGTCTGAGCTATACCATGGTGATGGTAATCATTGATTTAGGAAAACATCAATAAAAACAGTACCACTCTGGCTTGACAGTCTTGGAAGTTGCAGTCCTTCAACTGTCTCCACACACAACTCTAGGAGTGTCCAAGATATATCTCAGGTGTGTCTGAGTTTGACTAATCCCTGGTAGCTGTCTTTTTTTTTTTCCTTATTCTCTATGTTGCTGAGGCTATGTCAATAATGATCGTTCCCACCCTAAGAGCTGATTAGAGCACTCATCACCATAATGAATCACAAAGGTGCTGATTTCACCGTAATGCAGACAGATCAAGAAGGTCATCATGCAACAAAAACTACAGATAGCTTCTTCTCTAGTTTCCAATATCAATGCTTTCCAAATGAAGGAAGGTGCAAACAAAGCAGTCCATTTAGATTTTACTCACTCTTTTATTCCAAGGCCCTCTCCAGTAGACTGTCATGAGTGCTATAGAAGCATGCTGGCAAACAATCTTGAAAATATACTGCCCGTGTTGAAAACACCCCTTCACTTGAAAGTAGGGCCTTGTCATTTGGAGGTCATATGTCCATCTATTCCCTTAGAATGAAAAAGCCACTCAAAGTCTTAAGGAGACAGCCCCTTTGGAACATGTCCTAGAGACATGTCCAGACTGAGGAGGACGGGAGGGTCTGGACACATAGGCAATATTCTTACATCTGAGGTATAAACACACACATCCTATCCGCATCTCAACTAAATTTAAGTCAATTTACTCCTACATCATATGAAATCCTGACATTATACATTTTATTTTTTCTCTGTATTTTAGACAGTAATTACAAAATCTTTGATTGTATTTATAAACTAAAGCAGTTGTAAACAGATGAGAAGCTAGCTATAATCAAATATTTAATAAAGCCAAGAAAACAGAGATTTGGTCTCACTTTTTTTTTATAGTGACCTAGAGTAAAGGGTTTCAGTTTCAAATGATATTAAAATCTAGGGATATGAGAAATCAGCCACAACTTACTTTAATTACTATTTGAAATATAAATTTCCATAACATCATACACCAGTAAGACAATTCAAGCTAGAAGGGAAGTTAAAAACCATCTGTCTCATTTGACAGATAAGGCAAATGAGCTCCTAAGAGGTAAAGTGAATATGTGCATATTCAATAGTGAGGACAAAAAATTGTGTCAGGACCAAATATAAATTATTAGGGATGAAATTCTTTGTAAAAGAACACTAGACCATTAATATAAATATAGGTATAGATTAATTAATCACTCTTTATCCCTTCAATACGAAATGATTTCAACATGTGAACATGTTTCCTTTTCTCTGTAAGATGCTGCAATATCTGTGAGACCTCTCTAGAGGTAAAAGCATATTCCATTTTACTCCAGCTTTTATACCAGAACTCACAGAATCTCATAATTCTTTTCCTATAGGAAATACAATTTTACAGCAGTCTTCATCTTATAAATGGAGCTGTTTAATTTAGAGCCACAGAATGATCCCAGCGTGTTCACAGCACATTTAGTGAATTTATAACTATAATGCCTTTGGATATGTATTATATTTGCTGTGTATTCTATTGATCCATTGAAAATATTTTGCTTCTTGTAAGAGGCACAAGAGGACCTTCATAAAGAAAGTAAAATGTACCTTATACTTCAAGATCTAACATTAAAAATAATGGATTGGTGATGTCAATAAAAGACCAAACCAGTAACTGTATTTTATTACTAAGTGTCGATAGTTGAATTCAGTTGTCCTTTTTTCTTGATAACATAATGGATCTGCCTTTAACTGGGGTACAAATGCCCATGAGGCATATGATGACTTTCTAAATAGTATGTAGAAATGGTCAGTTAAAGGAAATCAGTTTCCAAAACTGCCTAACCATATGTACTCTTCCCAAAAATTGGTTTGCCTGAACACTCCCTGAGGTAAAAACCTCATTCAGAATCAGCTTTCTTACCTCCTCATTCATAACCATTCTTTACCTATTTCACAAGAGAAAGAAATATCATCATCATGGTGTATAAAAATGGAGACACCAAACTTTAGGAGGAAATACTGGAATTTTGGTGTTGGATGTTAAGAAAATGAGTCGCTTCGATGACAGGTAATATCCTATAAGGCAGGGGTGTCCAAATCTTTTAACAAAATTGAAGGAGGATCCAATCAGCACTGTCAGTGACAAATCATTAAGTACACATTTTGCTGAGAAGTAGCTATGTGATTTTTGGCATATAAATTTGAAAAGAGTCAAAGTAGTGAGTGACGTGGTTTTCAAAAATTCCTTATATTCCCACCATTCCTTAGCACTTACATCCATAAAAATAAAAAACAGGACCATAGTTGATTATGAGTCCTCCTTCAATGTAGCAATATGTCATGTTCTGCTAAAGATTTATAAACTAATTGAAAAAATCGTATCTATTCATTTAAGATATGCATTTAAATATTTTTAATTTTAATATTTAATAGCCTATCCACACTTACATTTATGTTCTTTTGACCAATTCTGTACTAAAGACAATTGAAATCATAACTTAAACCACTTTAATTTTTTAGTAGTTAAGTCAAAGGAACATTTTAAATTTGGAATGATGATTCCAAATCCAAAGAAATCCAAAGAAATTTGGACTTAATAAAACATTAGGATAAATATGAAGGAAGTTTATGAGCTCAAAGGAGAAAATGAAAAGTACAGGATTTCTTAATTTCAGAGAATAGTTTGTTCACTTTTATTTTAATGGCTAAGGGTGGCAATCAAATCATTAGATACAGTTTCAAATAGCTAGAAGGAAGATATGGAATGTCCCAACACAAAGAAATGATAAATGTTCGAGATGATGAATATTCTAATTAGCTTGACCTAATTACTATATAAGTATCAAAACATCACTATGTACCCCGTAAATATGTACAATTATATGTCAATTAGAAAAAATAAAAGAAAGAAGAACAAAAAAATTAGAGTATTTTTAGGTAATGCCAGACATGTAAAGAAGTGATGTAATATATTTATTTTTAAATGCAAATATTAGCAGAACACTGAAAATTACATGTTTACAACTATTTAAATTTACAATAGGGAAGTTGAAATGTCAACTTATAAAGGAATGAGGGGCACAGATCTTTTCAAAATGCTTTTAAGAAACATGTGGTTTCAAAAAAGTTGGAAAACTACTCCCTTAAAGGTAACATTAATATTTAAACGAGGACCAATAAATCAATAGATTTCTGAGAAACACATTCAAGTATCCCAATCATTGACTGGCAAACCACTTTCTTATAACATTTATTTTACTTGTAATTGTTCATTCATCGTTCATATACCTAGGGCTCCAAGAAGTTGGGAACCCTGAGTTACCTGTTCCCCACACAGGAGCCCCTGTATTTAGCACAGTGTCTCCATTAAAAGCACTCAATTGTGAAGTGCTTTTATTTTCTATTGTATTTCAGCAAATAAAATAGTAAGTGTTCTACTTTCTGCTTTGTTATTTTCACTTAGGAAAAGCCATAAAATGCTCTGAAATAGACAGTCTAAGAGTGTGCAATTTGACAAATATTCCAAATCACTTTGGAATTCTCACACATAACACATGCACATCTACAATTTTAAAAGAAAGCAAGAGAGAGAATGAGACAGAAAACCTAGATGTGACTTTCATTTACTCAACAGATATTTATTGAATACTTTCTAAGTGCTAGACATTATTCTAGGAACCAGATGCTAGCAGCTATGGTACACATCTCTCCTTATTTATAATGGAGTTTGCGCAATTTAAAAACATCAGATTCCACAAGCATTTGCTATATAATTTTATTCTAATATTTTGATTGCATCTGCTGTTCATTATGTATACAAAACACATGTAAGAGAAAAATACAATGAAAAACAATTTAAAAACTTCAAAGGCAATTTTAGTAAAACTACCAAAATCTAAGTTTTTTAACTCACATGTGGTACTTTTTTAACTCAAAATAAGCAACTGTAAAATAGGCATTTTGAATCCTTGAAGCCTATCAGTAAAAAAAGTAATTGAATAAAACAGAATATCAAAACTAAATTACATGTGCTTTCCCTATGCCGTTCCGGATGCCTCACTAACTGGGGAGAACACTAGTCCTAAACATGGGAAACTTTCACATGGAATTGGGGATAGAAAGGTAACAGGACTGGGGAAGAGAAGTGAAACGTGTCATTAGAAGTCATAATTGAGATCGAGACCACGGTGAAACCCTGTCTCTACTAAAAATATAAAAAAATCAGCCGGGCGTGGTGGCGGGCGCCTGTAGTCCCAGCTACTCGGAGAGGCTGAGGCAGGAGAATGGCGTGAACCCGGGAGGCAGAGCTTGCAGTGAGCCGAGATTGCGCCACTGCACTCCAGCCTGGGCGGCAGAGCGAGACTCCGCCTCAAAAAAAAAAAAAAAAAAAAAAAGTCATAATTTCCTACATGTTTTGATCTGATGTAACTAAAGTATTGTCGATATTTATGAATATGAAATACTCAATTCGAATTTAAAGATACTTTACATATTAAAAAGTCAGCACATATTTAAAACCGAATCTCTGATAACTAACTGAAAGGGATATTGGCCTTTTTCTTTATTGTTAATTGTTTTTAACTCTCTGGTAATAGCTTCAGATTTAGGATTATTACAAACAATTCAGTCGTGAATTTATGTACATCTACCTTTGTGTGCATTCTCCTACCCATTCTGTGTATACCAAATTTGCAAAGAGGTAATTTTTTTTTAAAACAGCAAATTTGTCTGCTCTAGTATATATTGTTTTTGTTATCAAAATCTTTTTTTGTGGGAGTAAATATTATCCTTATGTACTACTTTGTATTTTTCTAAGAAAAGTCTTCTCATGTTTCTTTCCCCGCCCCCCCCCCCTTTTTTTTTTTTTTTTTTTTGGTCTCACTCTGTTGCCCAGGCTGGAGTGCAGTGGTGCTATCTCCACTCACTGCAACCAACCTCCACCTCCCAGGTTCAAGCTATCCTCCTGCCTCAGCTTCCTGAGTAGCTTGGATTACAGGCACAGGCCACCATGCCCAGCTAATTTTTGTATTTTTAGTAGAGATGGGGTTTCACCATGTTATCCAGGCTAGTCTCAAACTCCTGACCTCAGGTGATCTGCCCTCTTTGGCCTCCCCAAGTGCTGGGATTAAAGGCATGAGCTACCATGCCCGGCCTCCCTCTCTTAAATGCTGATGCAGTCACACCAGTTTCCAATTTTCCTGTGATTTCGTCACTTCTCAGGTAAGTCTTCCCTGAAAAGTTTTTGAAAAAAATTCACAATACTTAAAATTTTTGTTTGTAATTGCACATCCATTATTATGGTTATTCTGGTGACCTAAAGGCACCCACCAGACAGCTCTGTCTTTCCCCATTCCTGGCTCCAGAGGCAAGACTGTCTTTTTGAATAAAAATGCATTGAAGACAAGTTGTAAGAAATCATTCATATTGAAAAGTGTTGACTGGTCTCACAGAAATCTTGTATGCAGAAAAAAATAGAAAACCCAAAACAAAATGATGCTTTATGTTACAAATTTGAGGAACAAGGACAGGAAAGAGGATTTCAGACTTAGTTGAAATAAAACTACACTTTTTGTTTAAACAGGTTGAAGCCTAGAAATTAAGGAACAAAGGAAAAGAGGATTAAGGAAGGCTGCCATATAAACAGAATACCATCAGGCAAAGCCGAGAATCTGGAAATGTTTTCACCATTCTCTGGACTCTGAGGACATTTTGGTTCATGAGCACGAAGGTATGTCTTGTTTTAAAAAATTATGTTGCATGTGTTTGGTTTGGTGGTTTCTGGTGATGGACTAAATTGAGAAGATTTATGACTTACGCTTTATGGTTTAATGATAGACTTACACTTTAATACCTGTCTCTTTGCTGGACTATAAGTGCCATGAAGGCAGGTTCATAGTCAGCACTGCTCAGCATTGTAGCCTTCATATAGAACACCATATTTGGCATACAAAATAGGCACCCGATAAGTATTAATGTATTATTACATTTTGGATCAAGGAGATAATCACATTTAATTCTCAAAAAATGGAATAGAATTAGATTGAGATTAATCCAAACCCCTCCTACCACCAAAAAACATGTTTTGCAGATGCCATCTATTTTGGAAATTAATAGAAAGCTCTTCATACAAGAAATTACTGGGCAATTAGTTACTGGACACTGATATATGCTTGAGTATGTATATGTGTTGGTGTTTTTACAACAGAATGATAAAATTGTTCTAAGCTGAAAAAGAGCCTATAAATCTTTGAGTTCTCTTAATTAACCGCAGAAGCCCAGAGGGGTTCAGTTATTCCTCCAAGTTGCACAGCCGGTTAGTTATAAAACTAGAACAAGAACACTGATCTTCCTCCTCATTACCCAATCAGAGATTTAGGGATTGAAGACATCCCATTTCTGTGTCAATAGAGATACTGAATGTTCATATTTATAAGTCATTTGAGTATTCTTGAGTTTGTTTTTAACATTAAGAAACTGATGTTGAATGCATTGGAAAAATAAATTATTTCACATTGAATTTGTGGGATAAAATTGGGAATTATTTTTTGAAGTCTCAATTCTTAAAAAAAAAAAAAAAAAGACAAAGAAAGGGGAAACAAATGTTCCTCTACTGACCCTACTTAAATACGTCATCTTTACTTCCTTCCTTAAAAGTACTGTTTACCTTCTAATGGTGTTTTTCATATATATATATATGATTTTGGGGGAAGGAACAAATTGGTAATTATCTTCACTAATGAAATGTGCAATCATTTCAGTTAGATTTTAAATGGGGCACGACTCACACTCATAATGCCCATTGAATAAATGCCTATTAGGTACAGTTTAATGGCTTAATGCTTGATTCATGTTTTTTTTTTTTTCCCTCTGTGTGGGTGATTTCTATTGCACATTTAGGGCAATTAGAAAATTTGGTTTTCTTTCTTATATATATACATATAATCTCTGTATTCAGAAAACTCAGCACAGAAAAATAACAATATAAAGGTAAAAATTATGCCTGTCATGTAACAAACCTGCACACGTATCCCCTGCATCTAAAAGTTAAAACTGTTTTTTTAATTTAAAAGTTTAAAAAATAACCCCCACAAAAAGAGGGCTGCATCTCTGATAGTAATGGTACTCAAAATTTTGGTTAAATTCATTTGGTAAACAAAGTAAACTCTTGTGTAACATTAGTGAGTAACAAATCATAATTATTATCATGTGCCTCAGAAGATTATTCCTCCAACACTTGAGAAAAGTCACAGCATTTCTTGTCTAAAAAAGTCCAAACTCAAATTGGCAAACTGCGTTGATAAATTAGTGGAGAAAAGTTTCCACTGAGAATAAATTAAAAGCAGCCTTGAAAATATTCCATTATATATGCCTCTTATAGCAAGCAACAGTACATATCACTGTATTAGAATATGCTTCTCATTTTTATTCATATTTACATACATTGTTTGAAGCTGTGAATGCTAATGACAATAAAACAAGTTCCTACTTTTGTAGCATTTTAATTTTTTTAAATATCAGTTAATAACTTCAAAGAGTAAGAAAAACTTAGTTTAGGTATGCAGGCATAAAAATATTTTCTTATACTTACAAAGTTGGGTTAACACCATTTGTAAAAATTCAGACTATGTTTTGCTGCTTCCTTTATGATTCAGAGGTTAAGCTGTACAGTAAGATCTGAATATATGGCAGGTGTAGATTTTGCATGCTACTATATTTATTTACATAATTTTTCTTTTTTTCTTCTCTCATATTCTCTAAAAGAGAAGGAATTATGAGGAAATCATATGAGCATCTAACTCTACTTCACACTTGAGATTCTCACTTCCACTTTCAAAATAAGAGCAACTCATATCATTGACAACGTTAATCGGAATGTAGGTTTGCTAATGTTTTTCTCTTCCTTCAGCAATTTTCCATATTCCTAAAAAGTACCTCCTAGAGTGAAATAACACTTTAAATGAGCATGCCTGTTTATGTGTTAAAGACAGATGGAGAAGGAGAAAGAAAAGGGATAATTAAAAGGAGATGGAAAATATATTGACATTTAAATGTGCTTCCCTTTCAAATGTTCATCCTACATCCCTTTCATTTGTACTGAGATGAAGGAAGCAGTGGAGACATTCCTATTTCCTATCTAGTATTTCCTATGGGCTCACTAAAGAGTTGATAGTTGGCTTCCCCAACACAGGGTAAGAAAATAATGATGTCCAGGGAAGGAAGGGTGAAAACTAACCAGACAAGGTAAAGAAGTTCGTGGTGATCTTTTCCTTTCAAAGTTAAGGGCCAAAGAGTACTAATCTAAGTATTTATTGTCCTATGTGGATGGACATTGCACATTCTGTTACCAGAGCCTCTATTAGCAGTGAGGCTGCTGTTTATAAGTGTGTGTGTGTGTGTGTGTGTGTGTGTGTGTGTGTGTGTACATATCACCTTATGAATACATGACAGGACAGAGAGACATAAGGGAAGATGATATATAAACTGATGGATAAAATAGAGAGAGAGATGAGAAAGAAAGAGGTGAGAGAGACAGAGAGAGAGAGAGAGAGAGACTTAAGGAAAGAGAATCTAAGTATTTGAGTAAGTAAGAGAAACATCTGTAAAGGACAGATCCTGTGATAAGGTTTGGAAATAAAGAGTATCATCTGAATGTAATAGCAAGACAAATTTTTAATCTTATACTTCAGTATATTTTTAAAGATTTTGTAACTAAAGAAAGAACACTGTGTAAAGATGTATTGGGAGTATTATAAGCCAGAAATGTATGAACGTTGGTTTTCAGAATGTGCTCGTATGCAGTTTCAGCTGAGGTCACAGTCTGTTCTTTCAAGTCATGTTGTGGTCAAAACCTGTTAGCCAGTTTTGTCTATTACATAAATTGCTTTTTGTAATTCTAGAAACAAACTGAAAGTTAGGCAAGAATTGACTGCTTCGTGCCTGTTCCATTTCTTCCTGTGTCCTACTTTTCAGCTAATTGCAACCCATTGTCTTTCTTGCAAACTGTTTTAGAATATGCAGGTAAGAAATCCTGCAGTTTGGATACCAGGAGCTCTTAAAAACACAAAACAAAAAAAACAGAACACAAACAAAAAATCGAACAGCAAAAAAATTTTAACAAGATACAATCATCAGATTATATTATTGCAAGAACATTTTGTCAAAGAATAATAAGTCATTTCTCCATTAATGTCTACAATACATAAAGATGGTATGTATCATACCCTGATGTTGCTAGAAACAAAATGCAGGCAGCAGAGAAAAAAATTCTCCTTACCCTCCCAAATCACTCCCAAAAACTAACCACCCCCCTTCAAGACACTCTCTTACTCTGTTGGGTCAGGGGCACAGTTCTTAGTCCTTTCAGATTTGTTTCTGCTGTAAGGAAGTTCATCCATAAGCTAGTTCTACTGTACCATTTGTCTTATGATTGCAGTGATCTGTATCAATATCCCACTTCATTGGCAGCCACAATATGATACCACTATATTCACCAGCCATAAAGTTGAAACAAAGGGCAAAGCAAAGGAACAGTTGAAAATCTCTGCTTCCGATCCCTCTTCCCATAAACTAGGTATTTTAGAAGGTGAGACACTGAAGTGCCATTTAGTAAACTACTCTTATAGCTCATCAGAATGGGCGAATGCACCTTGCGAAGTTATTCCTTGGGAATTATTGCATGTCTCTTTGCCAGAACCATATGCTAAAGCAATCGTTCCATAAGAATCAACGAGGGGGCAGCTAGGTAAAGGGGGAGTAGATGAGTGAACGAGAGACAGGGAATAGACTGCAGGTAGAAACTGTATTCTACATAAATTCATTTCCTTTCCCATCTTTCTCCCATTCTGGAAGCCAGATTTTGAAAAAGGATCTAGTAGGAGAATAATAAAAGGAGTTGGAGCCCATGCTCTCCCATCTAACCACAGTTCTGGAGATGCACTAGGCATGAAGCTTGAGGAAGCACACAAAGGCTCTTCCCAGTTATTAAATTGGCAATTTATTCTCAAATAATGATGACCTCACTGGACTCATGCAAGTCATACTCGTAGTATAATTTGAAATTTATTTTTATGAAATGCTTTGTTTCTCTTTAAGATAAATATATTGAAGTTTCCTTTTTCTCAAGTTATCTCAGTTTTGATTTTATCAGTACATATATTCCTTCTCAACACTCATGGCATCCAATGTCATCAGTATCTAGGGTTATCAAGAGATTCCGCTGACCACATGTAAAATGAACAAAATAAGACTGCCCTCCGAAAAGTTAAACTTTCAAATTATATTTAGCTGTCTCTCAAATGAACACTCTTACACACTCGCACACACACATATACAACCTATCACGCTGTGGACAAAAGGGCACCTGCATTTTCTGCCTAAACTCTTTGCAATGCACTCTACTAGATCATATTGGTATTGAAATGATCAGTAGAGAATCACAGCTCTGTCTATAAAACATGACAACTTTATTCAACATGTTACTGTTGGCAGTTTAGGTAATTTTAAGAGACTGAATTCTGGAGGCCAGGAACCACAACTCCAGGGTCTCCTCACATTACAGAAATTGGAGCAAGATTTTTAAATTCTTTGTGCCAATTTTCCCTTATCTGTAAATTGAGGAACACAGCAATATCTATCTCATAGGTAGATGGTGAGGATAAATGAGATGATGAATATAAATGGGTTATGTGGACTCTGTTATTTAACACATCCTTCCAAACATGAACTGGCTGTGAATATATTTCTTGTGGTGGAGAAAACAAAATCTTTGCAATTAAGGAGACCTGACCTTCAGTACCAGCTGCCCAGTTAGGAGCAAGTTACTTAAGACTTCTCTAAACCTGCTTATCTCTAAAATATGGCTACCAACAAGTATGTTGTGAAGATTAAATATGAAGATACGCAAAGTACCATATAGCATCAGATTATTATATTCATTATAATTCTACAATAAAAAATAAACAAATGAGCTGACCACAGTGGCTGGCACCTGTAGTCCTAGCTACTCAGGAGGCTGTAGTGGGAGAAATGCCTGAGCCCAGGAGTTTGAGGCTGCAGTGAGCTATGATCACATCACTGCATTCTAACCTGGGCAACAGAGCAAGGCTTTATCTCTTAAAAAAACAAAACAAAAAACAAGAAAGGAAGGAGGAAATGGATACAGTGATCTGAACATGATCCCAGGTACAGGCAAAACAACGAATAAGACTGTAAACCATCTAATTTGCTGTCTGCAGGGTTTGGAGTCAACCAGAAAATTTGGAAGTCATCTCCATTCCCACCTCCTACGGCACCAATGCTTGTCAATTCTGCCTATAAATATCTGCTTAATCTGTCTGCCTCTTCTCATTTGTACCACAGCCACCTGGCACAGACCCCTGTCATTTGGTTTTTCGGCCACTGTAACAGCCTCTCAGACTCAGTCTGGATCGTTCTCCATACAGTAGCTAGAATGATACTCTCAATAAAAACCCAGCCATGTCACACCCCTGTTTAAATCCCTTTAGCAACTTCCCATTGTCCTTGGGATAAAATCCAAATCTCTTAATGGGACCTCAGCCAGCATCTATTGCCTCTCCCACGATTTCCCGAGTAGGCTTAATGCCAAAGATTCTGAATGCATCATCCTCTTGGCTCACAAATTTCATACATGCTCCCTCTGACAGGAACACTGTCCTCCTTCCTCTTTAACTCTCTAACCGTGTCCCTCTGCTCTCAGCTGAAACACCAGTTCAAGGAGGCTTTTCCTGACTCCACTGGAGGTTCAGAACTCCCAACTCCCATCCCAAATGCCACAATTGCACCCTGTACCTCTCCCAATACAACCTCCAACAACCTTTATTTACGTTGCCTTGGTAATTTTGTAAATGGAAAAGGTATCTGCAGAAAATATAGATGGTTCCTTGACCATGTGTATCTTATTTATTCACCACTCACCTAGTGCCTGGCCCTTAGTGGATGATCAGAAACATTTGTTAAATCAATGCATTCGCGTGCAACCGCACAATTCATTTCTGTGTTCTCTGTATCACGTATGTAACTTGAAGAGAAATAAAAGAATTACGTCCTAGTCTTTGACACATTTCTAATTTTTTTCTCTATTTCTGAGAGTAGAAAAAAAAAACAAACAGCTTCTAATTTGTTCCCTTTTCTGAAAAAGCATAAAAAAAGAACAAATGATAAGATTCTTCCTCTTTCCTCTCCACTAACATTCAAAATCCCACTGCCACTGCTTCCTCACAGAGCAGCAACTCTGAGCTTTCAACAAGTATTTTTAGATATAGAATCTATGACTTCTTGAAAGTTAGTAATGAGAAAGAAATTTGAAAAGAAATGTCTCTTGGGCTCAAACTCCTACCACTCGCATCAGCAGCTATTGGATATGAAAGACTCCATCCCTCGCCATGGTCCCCTGAGCCAAAATGAAGAGGCTTTCTACCAGCACCTGGAGTACAGCACTCCCCAGTCAGTGGCAGGAGGGGAGTACCAAGGACTCCAGGCAGCCGTCTGTGTCACCCAAGCTAAAATCCACCTCTGGAAAATACATAATAACATCCCCTTAGAGAAATATTAGATCTGCTTCACTGCTCTTTCTGGCATATTTTATCCCACTTTGTCCTCCTCTCTCCCTACATGCCAGGATCGCAAACCCTTTCTCTCAGCAGGAAAGCATGCAAGTCAAATGCCATCATAATCACTTTGTGTTTCCCTGAAGAGGGAAAGGAGGGCTCCTTGCATGTGAAAAACTTATCAGTTCCTAATGGAATGGAGTGACTTTTCAAAGGTCACAGGCAGCATGCAGTTAGGGGCCATAATACGCACCTAACAAACTGTGGAAGAGAATAAGCCTGGGCTAGTCCCTTGCATTGCTTCAAGTCCACTTGCACATTTCTGCCATCATCCCGGAGATACACTCACACTCTGCAGCTGAGCCTGGCCCCTGGTGCACCAGCAGATGGCTTGGCTGCCTCTACAGCTTTCCTTATGCAGAAACAGCACTATTTCAAACAGTGTGTGTGTGTGTGTGTGTATGTGTATATATACATAAATGTGTGTGTGTATATATATATATTACATATATAAAAATAAAATTTTCCCCCCTTATTTTAAAATCCAAAGGATTGAAAAGACCTTTTGTCTGCAGTAAAGCACTGATGAGACTAGCATAAATATAACTTGAAAGAAACCTGCTTATTGGAATTTTTGCCTCCCATCCCCATCTCCTCTGGCCAACCCTCGGAAATGCGTTCTTCTGAAAGGGTCCATGCTGTGGTGCTTTTCCTGAATTGCCCCATTAGGAGAAGAAAATGACATTTTCACAATGTCAATGATAAAAGTGGAGGTGAGAAAACTTAGAAAATTTTGGCAGTTTTTCACATTTACTCCAACAGATAAATAAGTCCAAATAGATCTCTATCAGCAAGAAAGAAGTATTATTTGGCAAAGTATTTGTTAGTACTAGGAACATGAAATGTCTATTTTTGCACTAATAATGTTTATTAGATAGTTTCCCACTGCTCTATATTATTAATTTATACTTTATTTCTTGGGTTACCATGTCTATTACGTTTTAGCTTTATGGATTTTTAAAGAGCTGATTATATAGTTTTTCAGTTAATTAGGTCGCTTTGTAATACTAGACTATAAAAGGCATTTCAAAACAATAAATGAAAACATTTCTTATGTACAATGACAATCAAGTAAATCATTTAATAATTTGATTTGTTGGAAAGAATACAAAGTGTGACCATCAGTTATTTTTCATAGTTGCACAGGTTGCTAAACATAGGAAGAGAGAAGTGTAACATATTAACCCATGAACGTGCTCTGAGAAGAAATTAGAATTCTAAGCCTAGAACTCAATTTATTTTTTTCTGCTTCTCTCCCTCCTTGCACCTTTCACCCTCCATCCTCAAGTAGGCCCCCATGTCTGTTGTTTCCTTCTTTGTGTTCGTAAGTTCTCATCATTTAGCTCCCACTCATAAGTGAGAACATGCAGTGTTTGGTTTTCTGTTTCTGCATTAGTTTGCTAAGGATAATGGCCTCCAGCTCAACTCTGTTTCTGCAAGACATGCATATCATGTTTTTATATACTCCACTTTTTCAGAAACTATTCTCACATTTCTTCTAATTTTTAAAAACTCAATCTTCAAATCCCAGAAAAATGTCGTTGCATCCATGAATCTTGCTCAAACTCCTCAGACTAAGTCTATTATATATTCCTGGTTTAAAGAGTCTTTTTACAGATCTATTACAGCTGTTACCACAGGCTGTGGTCATTTTATGTTTACACATCTGACTTTCCAATTAAACCTTAAATCTCAGTGTCTAACACAGTACCTGAGAGAGAATGGGTGTTCTACAAATGTTTATTGAATAAAAGAATGAACCTATTGATTGAAAAATATCTGATGTTCTATAAGGGAAAAAAGCAAATATTTTTCAAGCATAAATGAATAGTATTGGGATAAATCATGGTAAATCAAAAACAAAAATGACTGATTCTTTTTCCAATTACGTAAATTTAGAAAACAAGGTGGAAGAACCTTCAGTACAAGTACTATATTTATTCCCAGAATCATCAGTGACTCTGACAGCTACCCCTCTGACAATATACCACAGAGCTTGTATTTATAATGCTGCTGCATAAGCCAGTTACCACCAAAGGTTTTTTGTTTTTTTTTGTTTTTTTTTTGAGACGGAGTCTCTCTCAGTCGCCCAGGCTGGAGTGCAGTGGCGCGATGTCAGCTCACCGCAACCTCCGCCTCCCAGGTTCAAGCGATTCTCCTGCCTCAGACTATAACTGGGACTACAAGCATGTGCCACCACGCCTGGATAATTTTTTGTATTTTTAGTAGAGACAGGGTTTCACCATGTTAGCCGGGATGGTCTCAATCTCCTGACCTCGCGATCTGCCCGCCTCGGCCTCCCAAAGTGTTGGGAAAGGGGCTTTTTTAATGGAGGGAAAAAAAGTTGTCTGGTAGCCTTGATGCTAAGGAGAAATTAAATTCCCTCAAAGCTTTAAAACGATAAAAACATCACCTTTTAATAGTGACAGCCACTATTCTACAATTTTACAAACTAGTTTTCTTAATAACATCCTATAAAGGTTTGTGTTCATATGGGAGGGGAGTAAACAAAAATCTCAACATAGTTAAAAATGACAAAAATCTTAACATAGTTACTACTTGCTACCCTGTATTACAGACAAAAAAAAAAAAACTGAGCCTCAGAGAAACTAACTTGCTCTAGGACACCTTGAGCCTGGGCCTTCTTACAATTCTGAAGCCCTTTAACATCTTTACATGTTGTCCCACCTTACTGCGTCCGATTTCTTTTTCTTTCACTACTATCCTTAGAAAAAATGCAAAAGTTGGCAGGAAGTACCAGAGGATGTGATGGACGTGCTGCCATCCCAAAAGAAACTGTTTATTCTAGCCGCTCAAATTTACTTGTGACTTGAGAAAGTCAGTTTACTCTGGGCATCAAGTAACCAAAATTAAAACAGGACTTATTATTGTAACACCTTTATTAATGAGTTTGATTAAAATAACTGAGCACCCTGTGTAAAAAAATGTATTTTGTATTTGCAGCCCAAATTTGCTGCTAGGAACTAGAAGTGCTTCGGATTTAAAGTGGTCAGAGTTTTGAATTAGCCTATAATCTTATTGGCAGAATATTATAATCAGGGATCGATAACTGCCATAGATACAAATAAACACATCTTTGTAATTGCCTATTTGTAGCTTTACATATATATATATATATATATATATATATATATATATATATCTCAGAACAAACTAATCTGATGTATTTCTGCTGTCTTTCATTTGTTAGATGTGGAGCTCCTCTAGTTCATATTTCCCTGATCTCAGAAAAAAAAAAAAAAAGGCCATGTCTCAGAAGTGAGAAACTTGTTCTGTAAAAAAAAAGCAGATATGAAATGTTTTCATTTTTATAAATGACTTGCCTGTACTGTTCTCTATTATATATTAAATGGCTCCACTGATTTGAAAAACTTTCAAGCTGAACCTACAAGCTTGCAGTATTGCCCAATATAAACAGTCATTTGACGGAATGAAAAAAAGTCATTCCATCTTTTCTTTAATCTTTATGCTTCCTTCTCTACCTCCTTTCCATTTACAATACAGAATGGACTTTTGACTATCAGTCTTAGCTCTTCCATAATGCAGTACTTCTTCCAAGGCAGTTCTGTGCATTTAAACTGAGAGGAAATGAAAAAGTGCACCACAAGCTGAATAACTGCCTACCAATATATTTAGATCAGCCTAATTTTTCTCAAATAATTCATAAATATTGAAAAAGCCCTTGTGTGAAGCTTCTAACCTGAATCCCTTAGGAAGAGCAGGAGAAACACCTTTCTATCAGCTCTTCCGGATGCGTAAGGCAAAGCCAGCCCTAATTCAAGCTAATAAAAGTGTTGCAAGCATGTGAAAAGCTAGAAGGCTAGAAAACTCGGTCAGGCAACTTTGATTTTTAAAGCTATAGAAAATTTGAAGAACTTAGTGGCCTAATAAAATGCCTGCCATCAGGACTGTGTTTATGTCCTTGAAAATGCATTTTGTGATGACACAGTTTCTGTACGTGAGTAACTGTACCTATGCTTCCACCTAGCTTTGTCAATACATATTTTTTTAATTCCCAAATATTGCTTGGATCAATTGCAGCTCAATATCATTCACGATTAGTGCAGAAGCGTTCCTTCACTTTCACGGACTCTAAGACTGATATAGATTAGAAGGTTGGCTTTAACCCTATTAACACGTAACAGGAATTAAAACAAAATTTTACACTGCAAATTCAGGCTGAACCATTGCTGCTGGACTCCTAACACTCTTCACTCATTGTTTTCCTCCCTGTGTCACTATTACATTTTTGTGATTGTTCAAAAATTTCTCCATTTTTCTCAGCTCCCCATGCATATCCTCTTACCTTTAGTTCAGACTTCACCTTGACCTTTTCTTTAAAAGGTGTAGTAGACCATCTGACCTGAGCTATCTGAATTTTTAATCTATCTATGTACACATTTTTCTATACATTTAGCCATCCTATCTTTTACCTCCTTCCACTTCAGAATTTGCCTTCTATGGAATAAAGCCTAGTATGATCCTAGCTTTTTGCACATTTTCTGAAATCTTGCTCATTCAGTATATTCCTCTCATTTGATCTTTAAGTTTTTCCCCTTGTTCTTCTTTCCTTTTCTTCTTTATGAGACCCATGCCCTATTCTCTAGCCTCAAATCCTTTCCTTGACCTTGAAGTCATGTCAAGTCACCATTTTCTCTATCGTTTCTTGCATATATTCCCATTTTAATTACAAAAGTGGTAGACGTTTTTCACTTAGATTAGAAAATATGAAAATTTAAAGAGAAAAAACAATCAGATCAATTGATATCCATCCAATAATAAACAATGTCATTATTTTAAGGTGTCCAAAAATATACATGCAAATATATTTAATGAAATTGGTCATTTATATGGTTTGTCTGTGTCCCCACCCAAATCTCATCTTGAATTGTAGCTCCCACAATTCTGTGTCATGGGAGGGACCTGGTGGGAGGCAACTGAATCATTGGGATGGGTCTTTCCTGTGCTGTTCTCTTGATGGTGAAAAAGTCTCTGAGATCTGATGGTTTTATAAAGGGGAGTTCCCCTGCACAAACTCTCTCTTGCCTGCCACCATGTAAGACGTGACTTTGCTCCTCCTTTGCCTTTTGCCATGATTGTGAGGCCTCCCCAGTTACATGGAACTGTGAGTCCATTAAACCTCTTTTTCTTGATAAATTATGAGGTCTGTTTGTCTTTATTAGCAGTGTGAGAACAGACTAATACAGTCATATACTATAAATGTATGTTTCATTTACCAATATTGATCACAAATGCCTTTCCACGTCAACTGAAGTAAATCTTTTTCATTAAAATGGTTGTATTTTGTTTGACTGATGAGGATTTAACCAAATCTCTGTATTGGTTATTTCAGTTATGTATATGATTTTCCTCTATTACAGACAATGCTGCAATAAAAACTTCTGGCTGTCATCTTTGCACACTCATATGATTATAACCTTACAGCATGTCCTTGAAGAAGCACCCTGAGAAACCTTTTGTAAGAGTAATATATGATACAAGTGGATAAGATCTGTCAACTCAACTCTTCAACTATTTGTAACAGGAGTTTGGTCAACACTGCTTTAGTAAAACGGCAGCTCAGAATGAATTGTGACATTTTAATGATCAAATACAGTTTTCTCTCTCTTGATGCCTACACATGATTTGATAATGGCCATTCCATTCTTCTTGAAACTCTCTCCTCCCCTAATAATTTCCAAGATGTTACGATCTCAACTTTACCTCTATTATTCTTACTCTTCTCTTCTGCCCACTTGTGTCCTTCCTTATTCCACATAAATACAGAAGTCCTCATTTGTCTGCTCAGATTTTCCCTTTTTATCTTCCCTAAATGATTTTGCCCACTCTTGGTTATAGCCATCACCTGTTTCAATTTTTCCCAAATTCGTATCTTCAGCCTAGCCTCTCCATGCACTTCCTGTTTCCTCTTATTTACCCTTAAGTTCCACTGGTAACAAAAAGCTAACAGGTTTAAACTCTAGCTCTACTTCTCCTCTTTCTGGATTTCCTACTATCTCCATCAACTTTACAACTTGAAAACTTCAGTTTGAGTTTAAATTTCACAGTCTTCTCCCAAAAATCAATCACCAATAATGATTGGTTTTACCTGCGCATAGTATTTTCCCTGAACCCCTCCTGGTCATAGTTGTGATATCTACCACCTCCTGTTCTTTTTTTCCTGCACCTCTATCAGTGGAGGGAATATCAAATGCCCTGTTTCCTGGATAAACGTGTGTCTCAAGCTTATGTGGGATTAATTGTACTCACTCGATTGTAAGGTTATTCTTCTGAGTCTCTCTTCCGTACTTACCCTCCTCAATTTCCCACAGGCTGGTGTGAAAGCATGGCCGAAGTCTAGTAAAAGGATTATAGAAATTCTGAGATTAGGCCAGGTGAGGTGGTTCACACCTGAATTCCCGGCTCTTTGGGAAGCTGAGGCGGGTGGATCACTTGACATCAGAAGTTCGAGACCAGCCTGGCCAACATGGTAAAACCCTGTTTCTACTAAAAATACAAAAATTAGCCAGGCATGGTGGTGTGTGCCTGTAGTCCCAGCTACTTGGGAGGTTGAGGCAGTAGAATCACTTGAACCTGGGAGGCAGAGGATGCAGCAAGCCGAGATCATATCACTGCACTCCAGCCTGGGTTACAGAGTGAGATGCTGTCTCAAACAAACAAACAAACCTAAAAAATCCTGAGATTCCCTGAATTCTCAGTTTCCAGCTCAGAGAAATAGTAGGAACAATAGTAATGAGGCTATGTGAACCCCAGGGAGCAATTTTGTTCTAGTTTGTTTAGTTTGATGTTGATTTTTGCTTTTCTGTCAAAGTCAGAAAAAGAAGAGAGGTCCCTCAGTATGAGAAGAGAACAGCAGCAGGGTTGATACTAATGACAGTGTTGGCAACAGCACCAGTGAAGGCAGCTGCTGGGGTGGCAGGGAATGTGACAGCGTTGGAAACTGCAGCAACGGTCCTGGTAGGAGAGTCAGCACTGGCACAGGTGGCGGTGGTGTTGGCAAAGCAGCAGTGTAAAATGTGCAGGAGGCAATGAAGATACTGACAACAGCCTTGGCAAAGGTAGTGATGGTGGTAGAAAAAGCAGTACAGTAATACCCTATGCAATAATCAGGTCTGTAATAGGGCATGCAGTCCTACCACGACAGAATTACAGGTTCTTATGTGTAGCAATCCACCACTTCTGGGTGTTCTCTAAAACACAGGCAGCATACTTTCCTAGCCCCAGATAGCACACAGGGATACCAACAAGCAAACGAAAGGGATGTCGAGCTTTCAGAACATTAGAGCTGGCACAGGATTTGCAAAGCAAAAAGTGAAATTTCTTCAAAAGTAGAAGCCAATTAAGATGTTGAAATGAAAGGCAACATTTAACATGAGATCAATATGGCATACTTTCATTACAATGCAGACACTGAGTTTTATTCTTTGAATCTACAGTAAGGCAGGTTTGAGATGGACCAACATACACCACCCTTCCTATTGAACTGACTTGATGCAAGAATACTCCATAGGCTCCAGTTTTCTGAAAATACCTTTTTCTTTAAAAATCCATAAACAAATATTCAGGAGATAGAGTTCATTGACACTCCCCCCAGATGTGAAGCTAATTAGCTGCTGATACCTAAGCTTAGCATTTAGCTCTCCCAGACCAAAAAGGATTCTTTTAAAGGTGTTTGTTTTGAATGTAAAAGATAAACCACAAAGAAGTATGGATTAAGACCTCAAAATTGTCCTCTCAAAGGCTTCTCTTCTTTTTATCAAAAGACAAAGGAGATAAATAGGAAAAATCAAACTTTTGGGGGGTGAAGGAAGGAGTCCTTGAAGAATCAAGTATTTCTCACTGTTTTTTTCATGCTGTCAGCATTTTAAGCTGCTAATTTTCCCCCCATAGATTTTAAATAAGCTCATCAAAAACCAAGGATGCTGAAAACTTTAATAACTCAGAGAACAGATTATTTTTCTTAAAGAAGGATTTTATTCCACTCATTCAGCTTTATTTCTCTATTGTGTATTATTTCAACACAAAATGTGGTCTCTTTGGGCACTAGACTATAGTTGCAGGTTTGCATTGCTATTTGTACTTAATCCCCAAAATAAACTCCTCAAGATATTGCTGTAATATGTCAAGATTGTATTGCAGGGAAAAAGAAAACCATTCATGTGGGATACCAATTTGTTTCCATTTAAAATAACATGATTTTGTTCATTGATTGCCATAGTGGCCTCTTCCATGCCTCTCCTTAAGGCAACTTCAGTGAGGACCAAGGAAAGATATGCTTTGCAGTAATGTGCATCTGCTTTCATTTCCTTGTTTTCACTTTAGTTTTCTCATGTGAGAAGAGTTCTTATTAAAAACCCTGAACTGAACCCCTCAGACAGTGTAAGTCCTATGAACATTTAAGCAATGAGGTTTGAGTTTAAGGAAACCAGCTTAAAGTCAATGAGAAGTATTTCTTACTAAAATCCAGTCTTTTCTCTTTATACAAAGACATTAAACCAAGAAAACCTACTACTTACCACACTCTTATGATTCTATACATCCCACAATATACAATAGATGTCTTATATGAGAACTTCAGTAATCGATCCCAATCAATACAACTAGATAAAAGATTTAAAGATCAGAAAAGCCACCACAACTGCTTGATCTATAGAAATTAACCAGTTAGCTGATTTTTCCAAACTACCAATCATGTAGGGTCATATAGCAGTATCCTCAGAAAACTCATTCCCTTTAAAGATGGACAATTACACACACACACACACCAAAATTCCTGTGTCTTTGCAACACAGAATGTGTGTCTCATTCTATCTCAAGGGAGCTGTGCTTTGATCCAGCAGTTATCCCACTAAACAGTCAGCTGCAAAACCACACCAGAAATCTACAAATCTGGCAGTGAGCACAATTGTTTCACATCAGTGAGGGTTTTCTAGGTGTCAGCAAAAATAGGTTCATATGGACTTTTCTAGTTTTGTCAAATATTTTACCCTATTTTCATTTTTTAGATAACTGAGAACAATACCTCTTACCAGCAAATGTATGTACTCCAGTAAAATATAAAAGAAAACTAAGAATGTTCCCTACTGTCATTAAGTTCATCCTCTGTAATGCTTTTAATTTTTAAGAGTTTGAGGTCCTGTGTGTTTTACAGCAACACAGATCTATCAAAATAAATTTGAAAAATTTTACAACACACTTGGTAGGAGGTACAGATTTTTGTTCTCCTACATCGAGCTGGCATCAAGAATTAATGATGCACAATTTGTTGGATGATTAACATTCTCACTAGTTTTTCAGTCTTCATTTAATAACGTGCTGCAGGTGTACCTGTCCTCTTAAACAAATCTCTGTCTAAATGCTGTAGGGGATGTCACACCTGCTCAAGTAGGAGTTACAGTTCCGCTAAGATAGATAGATAGGTATCCAGGAGGGGATATAAAAGGACAAAAGACAGAACAAAAGACAAAAGGCAGATGAAAAGGAAAAGGCTTCAAGAAAAGATGTCAGACTGATTACAACCTCAGGGACACTCATGGTTTTTATTATGATCATAATTCATGGATTTTTAAATAATTAAATTTGCCCTTTTCTCCATTTGGTCTTGTTCTATTGGAGCCCTACTTTGTCACAGACTCCAAGTCACACTTCTTAGACTTGAAAGTCGGTACAATTACTTTTAGAAGATGAATACTAAAACATAAGATTTTTATGTTTTTTAGCAAACGTATATCCAAATGGTTGTTTACTTCTTCAAACTGTTCATCTGAGGGAGATGTTATATTTACTGTACCAATGCAAGCAATATTCAAAACTTCTTTTACATTGCCCTTTGGCATTGCCTTTGAGGTACGCACCATATTCTATTTAATGTTCTCAGTGGGAGCATATTTTCATCTTTTGAAGTTATCCTGTGAATAAATTTGGAAATCCTGTTGGATGGTAATATTTGGAGTCTTTTAAAAGATTCAATTTAGATCTGTGTAAGAAATTACAGACTTAGCTTTTATGAAGCATAAACTATATGAAAGCCTGGATACAAAAATGAATAGAGATTCCTTGTTCCAGAAGGACTTATTGTCTGGAGAAAGAGAAAGAAATACAAACAGATCATTTTCACATTATGCATACAGGGCTGGGACTCCTGGAACTCAGAGGGCTGCTTAGTTCAATGTGAAGGTTTCCTAGGGATGAAGATACTTAAACTGAGACTTAAGGGATGAATAGAAAGTAGACAGATGAAAAAGGGCAGAAAGGACATTCTAAGCACAAAAAAATCGTATAATTAAAGGCAGTTTGATAGGAGGTAAAAAAATATATATTTTAGAAGCACGATAGCATAAAATGCAAAGGTTGGTGAGGATAGAAAGAGTAGAATACACCAGAGAAGCAAGCAGGGCCTGACTTGTTGTGTTTAGGTTTCTTTTTTTTTTTAATATCTCTTCATCAGGTGTTCTAAGGGTAAGCCAGGGAATAAGGTCAGGATTGCATTTTGAATAGCTCTCTCTGAAATGACCATTTCCCTTTATCTAGGTTATAGGAAGACTATCACCAGAAACATAATAAGAGCATGATAGCAATTAAAAGGCACTTAGAATATAAAATTAGCAGGACATAATCACTGATATTATTAGAGAAAAATTACAGGTTTACATCATAAGAACTGAGACAGGGACTAGGAGTGAAGAACATTTGGTAGAGTGATAGAGATTGGGAAAAGAGTTCCATCAGGCAGATTTGAATGCTAAAAGCTAAAAGAAACCAACACCACCCAGAAAGAAATGAACCATGCAGGAAACACACACAGCCGTCAACTCTGCAGAGTATCTGCTTAGAAAGAGAAATAAAGTAAATTACAGCCTTATCATTTGGTTTCAGCAAACATGGCAGAGAACTAAGAAATGTCTGCTAATAATATTAATCATTCACACTCAAAATTGGAACAGAGGCTACTATAGAATGAGGTTGAAATAAAAAATAATAATAGGAACTGCACCAGAATAAAAGATATTTCTCTGAGATATATCTGCCAAAGGGTGTCAACAACTCCGTAGTGAAGAAATATTAGATGCTAATACTAGTAACATTTTGCACATCATTTCAAGTTTGCTGAATTTCATATTTGTGCATGCATGTGTGTATCCATGCTCTAGTTACCTACAGAATGTATGATTGAAAGTTCAAGTAATATTTTGTTATCTATCAGTTTTTACACAGTTGCAAAGTAACTTCTTTTCATACTAGTGTACCTGGATGTATCAATACAATGAACTCCAAACAAAATTGTGAGATTCTGGTGGCCAAAGAGGCAAACTAGGCAAGTACCCTCACTCGGAATATCTGCCCAGGTTGCGACTCGCTACAGAGCACAGGCTGCACTAGCATCACATCTGCCTCTGTCTCCTACAGTTTGTGGTAGCATTCTACCAAATGCCTGGAGAATAAAGAACAGAGCATAAAAATAAAGACGCAGCCAAAATATCTCGATTATAAGCAGTTTTCCTATTTGTTGTAAAATTTTAGTGATTGCTTTTGGTGTAACCATTAATACTTTTTTAACAGGATTTTTGCACAAAAACACACCAAAAGAACTTTATTTTAGAAGCTTATATCTTGTAGGTATTAAGGAGTCAAAATAGTTTCTATTGATACATATAAAATTAGAAAAATCTATGTTTTGAAGTTACTTAATCATTATTTTCATACATGTTATCATAGTTGGGTTATCAGTCCACTTCAGATATTACTTAGTTGTGTATTTTTAATGATATCATGAGCAAAATGTCTTTAGGAAATCAAATTGAGAATAAAAAGTGCAATGGTGTCACACTTCGGATTGAGATATATTTAACATAAAAGATTTTCAAAACACAAAACATCTATGTCAATTCATCTCTATTACTCATTTAAGGAAGCTGCATTATAAAAATCTGGGAAGCTAACTGCTCAGCAAGAAGAAAATACCTGCACGCACGCGCACACACACACACACAGAGTCTAAAACCAAATTCCCATTTTAACTAACCAAGAAAAAAAGTCTTATCAGAAACAAGGAGGCCATATAAGAACAGAAGTATAACCAGCATGTTTCAGCACACTGCCCTAAAATGGTTTAATACCAACAGGCTCTTTCTAAAAGATGTTTCATAGGCAGAAGAAAAATATAAACCTTATACATAGGACCTGAGATGTAATAAGAAACTGAAAAACATGTGAATAAGTCAACACAACAAAATTGTCTGTACAATGGTAACAATCTCTGGTGAGGAGGGTTAAAAGAAAAACAAAATAGAAATAAAATATAGACCAAAATATGACATATATCAGGATCAGGCAAATCTCAGTTAAAGTGCCAAACATAGTTAAACAATATGTCTGGCACATAGTTAAAGTGCCAGACATAACTAAACATAGTTAACAATCTCAGTTAAAGTGCCACACATTGGCCAGGTGTGGTGGCTCATGTCTGTGATCTCAGCACTATGGGAGGCCAAGGTGGGAAGATAACTTGAGCCCAGGAGTTGAAGACCAGCCTGGGCAACATAGTGAGACCCTGTCTCTAAAAAAATACATAAATAAATCAGTGCCACAGTCTTTTATCTGGATGGATAAGATTAAACATATTGATTAAAGTTTGGCTTCAATAAGTTAAGTGTACTTGTATCTCAAGTAAACATTGTAAGAAAGGGAAAAGAGTAGATAAATTACATGTTACTAAAGGGGGAAAAATAGAATGAGAAAAAAAATGTGTATCTAAACATAGTTTAAAATGACCAAAAATTTGTAGAGTACGAAGGACACACAGAATAAGATGTTAGAATGGAAAAATGTTAACAATATAAATATTAACAAAAAAGCTGGTTTACCTATGTATATAGCTAACAAAATATACTTAAAATTAATAACCATTAATAGATGCAAAGATGCATAATTGTTCAAATAATCTAGGAAATATAACAATTTTAAGCATATATACATCTAATAACATAAAATACAGAAAATGGAAACTGACAGAACCACAACAAAAATTATAGACAAGTTTTCCTTTGTAGTGGGAAATCTAAACACATGTCATTCAGTAATGACAAATCAAACCAAAAAAAGCAGAAAAGATATAAAACAATCAGCTTAACATATGCTTTATAAAATTTATAAATGCATATATACAGCTATATATGTATATATCAATATAACCAAAAACAAATGATTACATATTATTTCGAAACTTCTAATGGTTCATGAGTCAAATAAAAATTTATAAGAATAGTACTGGGGACTGAATTGTGTCCCCATAAAATTCCTATGTTGAAGCCCTAACCCCCAGTGTGATAGTATTCAGAGATGGGACCTTTGGGAGGTACTTAGGTTTTGATGGGGGTCATGAGGGAGGGACTCTCATGATGGGATTAGTGCCCTTCAAAGTACAAACTCCACAGCACTTGATCCCTCCTGTCTGTCATGTGAGAACGCAGCAAGATAGTGACTTTGCTGCCACCCTACTTGGTTAATCCACCCAGCTATGGTATTTTCTTATGATAGCCAAGCAAACTAAGAAAGATAAGAAATATTTAGAACAGAATAATAAAACTCTATATATGAAAACATTTGGGATGTAACTAAGGCAGTATCCAGGGAATATTTACATTTAAGGTTAATATTGTTATATGCGAATTTGATCCTGTCATCATGATGCTAGCTGGTTATTCTGCACATTAGTTGATGCAGTTTCTTCATAGTGTCAATGGTCTTTACAATTTGGCATGTTTTTGCAGTGGCTGGTACCAGTTTCTCCTTTCCATGTTTAGTGCTTCCTTCAGGAGCTCTTGTAAGGCAGGCCTGGTGGTGACAAAAATCCCTCAGCATTTGCTTATCTGTAAAGGATTTTATCTTTCCATCACTTATGAAACTTAGTTTGGCTGGATATGAAATTCTGGGTTGAAAACTCTTGTCTTTAAGAATGTTGAATATTGGCCCCCACTCTCTTCTGGCTTGTAGGGTTTCTGCAGAGAGATCTACCATTAGTCTGATGGGCTTCCCTTTGTAGGTAACCTGACCTTTCTGTCTGGCTGCCCTTAACATTTTTTTCTTCAGTCCAACCTTGGAGAATCTGACGATTATGTGTCTTGAGGTTGCTCTTCTTAAGGAGTATCTTAGTGAGGTTCTCTGTATTTCCTGAATTTCAATGTTGGGGAAGTTCTCCTGGATAATATCCTGAAGTGTGTTTTCCAACTTGGTTCCATTCTACCTGTCACTTTCCAGGGACCCCAATTAATCATAAGTTTGGTCATTTCACATAGTCCCATATTTCTTGGAGGCTAATCTTTTTTCTCTAATCTTGTCTTCATGCCTCACTCAAAACCACACAACTACCTGGAAACTGAATAGCCTGTTCCTGAATAACCACTGGGTACATAACGAAATTAAGGCAGAAATAACGAAGTTCTTTGAAACCAATTACAACAAAGAGACAACATACCCAAATTTATGAGACACAGCTAAAGCAGTGTTTAAAGAAAAATTTATAGCACTAAATGCCCACATCAGAAAGCGAGAAAGATCTAAAATCGACGCCCTACTGTCACAGTTAAAAGAACTAGAAAAGCAAGAGCAAACAAACTCAAAAGCTAGCAGAAAACAAGAAATAACTAAGATCAGAACAGAACTGAAAGATATAGACACAAAAAAATCTTCAAAAAATCAATGAATACAGGAGCTGGTTTTTTGAAAAGATTAATAAAATAGATCACTAGCAAGACTAATACAGAAGAAAAGAGAGAAGAATCAAATAGACACAGTGAAAAAAGATGAAGGGGATATCACCACTGATCCCACAGAAATACAAACTACCATCAGAGAATACTATAAACACCTCTATGCAAATAAACTAGAACATCTAGAAGAAATGGATAAATTCCTGGACACATACTAAACCAGGAATAAGTCAAATCTGTGACTAGACCAGTAACAAGTTCTGAAATTGAGGCAGTAATAGCTTATCAACCAATAAAAGCCCAGGACCAAATGCATTCACAGCTGAATTCTACCAGAGGTTGAAAGAGAAGCCGGTAGCATTCATTCTGAAACTATTCCAAACAATAGAAAAAGAGGGACTCCTCCCTAACTCATTGTATGAAGCCAGCATCATCCTCATTCCCAAACCTGGCAGCGACACAACAAAAAAACAAAATTTCATGCCAATATCACTGATGAACACTGATGTAAAAATCCTCAATAAAATACTGGAAAACCAAATCCAGCAACACATCCACCATGATCAAGATGGCCTATCCATGGGATGCAGGGCTGGTTCAACATAAATTAATAAACGTAATCCATCACATAAACCGAACCAATGACAAAAACCACATGATTATCTCAATAGATGTAGAAAAGGCCTTCAATAAAATTCCACACCCCTTCATGCTAAAAATTCTCAATAAACTAGGTATTGATGAAATATATCTCAAAATAATAAGAGCTATTTATGACAAACCCACAGCCAATATTATACCGAATGGGCAAAAACTGGAAGCATTCCCTTTGAAAACCGGCACAAGACAGGGATGCCCTCTCTCACCACTCCTATTGAACATAGTATTGGAAGTTCTGGCCAGTCCAATCAGGCAAGAGAAAGAAATAAGGGGTATTCAATTAGGAAGAGAGGAAGTCAAATTGTCTCTGTTTGCAGATGACATGATTGTATATTTAGAAAACGCCATTGTCTCAGCCCAAAAACTCCTTGAGCTGATAAGCAAATTTAGTAAAGTCTCAGGATACAAAATCAACATGCAAAAATCACAAGCATTTCTATATGCCAGTAATAGACAAGCAGAGAACCAAATCATGAGTAAACTCCCATTCACAATTACTACAAAGAAAAAAAATACCTAGGGATAAAACTTACAAGCGACATGAAGGACCTCTTCAAGGAGAACTACAAACCACTGCTCAAGGAAATAAGAGGACACAAACAAATGAAAAACATTCCATCCTCATGGATAAGAGCAATCAATATTGTGAAAATGGCCATAATGCCCAAAGTAATTTATAAATTCAACGCTATTCTCATCAAGCTACCACTGACTTTCTTCACAGAACTAGAAAAAAAAACTACCTTAAATTTCATATAAAACTAAAAAAGAGTCTGTATAGCCAAAACAATCCTAAGCAAAAGGAGCAAAGCTGGAGGCATCATGCTACCTGACTTCAAACTATAATACAGGGCTACAGTAATCAAAACAGCATGGTACTGGTACAAAAACAAGTATACAAACCAGTGGAACAGAATAGAGGCCTTGGAAATAATACCACACATCTACAACTATCTGATCTTTGACAAACCTGACAAACGGAATGAAGAAAGGATTTCCTATTTAATAAATGGTGTTGGGAAAACTGGCTAGCCATATGCAGAAAGCTCAAACTGGACCCCTTCCTTACACCTTATATAAAAAATAACCAAGATGGATTAAGGCTTAAACATAAAACCTAAAATTATGAAAACCCTAGAAGAAAACCCAGGCAATACTATTCAGGACACAGGCATGGGCAAAGACTTCATGACTAAAACACCAAAAGCAGTTGCAACAAAATACGAAATTGACAAAAGGGATCTAATTAAACTAAAGAGCTTCTGCTCAGGAAAAGAAAATATCATCAGAGTGAACAGGCAACCTACAGAATGGGAGAAAAGTTTTTCAATTTATCCATCTGACAAAGGGCTAATATCCAGAATCTACAAGTTAAATTTACAAGAAAAAAAAAAAAAACATCAAAAAATGGGCTAAGGATACGAACAGACACCTCTCAAAAGAAGACATTTATGTGGCCTAAAAACATATGAAAAAAAGATCATCAGTGGTAATCAGAGAAATGCAAATCAAAACCACAATGAGCTACCATCTCACACCAGTTAGAATGGTTATCATTAAAAAGCCTGGAAACAACAGATGCTGGTGAGGATGTGGAGAAACAGGAAAGCTTTTACACGTTGGTGGGAGTGTAAATTAGTTCATCCATTGTGGGAGACAGTGTGGTGATTCCTCAATGATCTAGGACCAGAAATACCATTTGACCCAGCAATCCCATTACTCGGTATACACCCAAAGAATTATAAATCATTCTACTATAAAGACACATGAACACATATGTTTACTGCAGCACTATTTACAATATCAAAGACTTGGAACCAAACCAAATGACCATCAATGATAGACTGGATAAAGAAAATGTGGCACATATACACCATGGAATACAACGCAGCCATAAAAAAGAATGAGTTCATGTTTTTTTGCAGGGACATGAATGAAGCTGGAAGCCATCATCCTCAGCAAACTAACACTGGGACAGAAAACCAAATGCCGCATGTTCTTACTCATAAGTGGGAGTTGAACAATGAGAACACATGTACACAGGGAGGGGAACATCATACACCAGGGCCTGTCAGGGGTGGGGGGCAAAGAAAGGGAGAGCATTAGGACAAATACCTAGTGCATGCAGAGCTGAAAACCTAGATGACAGGCTGATAGGTGCAGCAAACCACCATGGCACATGTATACCTAGAATGAACCTTTCTGAATTGAGATCAGAGTGAAAACAGGGATTCTCTTCCATCTCTGACTATCTGCTAATCTTTAAATTGTTACGATGAAATGAGGATGACCTGCTGAAGATGCTGCAATGAAAAGAGTTGCATAAACTGATTGTCTACTCCCATCATGTTAGTTGACACCATCTGTTTTGTCAGAATTCTTAAGTTTCTGTAATCAACAGTCTCTTTTTTTTCCTGTTCTTCTCTAAGATTGAGGGCTTAAAATGAGACAAAAATGATGTTGAGCATCGTACATGTATCATCTAATTCTTAGAGAATATGTGGTTACCCTCATTTTAGACATGTATACAGATTATGAACAAAATGATTCAGAAACTAGATCAAATAAGTGATGGAACCAGGTCTGAAAATTAACCCTAACTTCACCTTCAAGTTCTTTATTCTATGCAGTGTCCCAAAACAATGGCAGACAAGTAAAGAGCCAGGGACCTACATATCCTTGCTCTTAGGATTGTCATCCCACAGCCCATGACCCTGGGGCTGGGCCATTCGCTTTGATAGAATACCCAGCATATAAGTCATTCAATTAATACTGTTAATAGTTCTCACTTCCCTTTCAAATGAACAATGACATACAGAAACTAATTTTTCCATCCATAGAAACTGTTTGAATATGTCCTACCACAATTTCCAGACACATCTGGACTGAATTCCTCCTATGCCCTTAGTCATAGGGGAAAATAGAACATAGAAATTTCCTTTTTAAAATGAAACTAAACCTGTGATAATTCTGGTTTTACAATCTGCTTTCTTATTTTAAGTCAGATTCCTGATCACTACCCCAAGAGACTGTGGTTTAGTGTATCTCAGCAACCACCCAAGCATACAACAAATGCCACAGATGATTCTAAAGTGAGTTGTCTCCATACACTGAGAAACGTTAAAACAAAGGGTTGAGTCTCAAGGCAGACAGGTTTTTGGTCTCAGTTTCTCAATTCTCATATCTTCACATAAGCAGAAAGGGCAAACAACTATTAGAACAAAGAAGAGTTATTCTGTACATAAAGTGAGTGAAGGTTCACTTCCCTAATCTCAAATTATTATGTAATATTGATGAACAAAGTGAAATAGCTAATTTGGAAAAATTTTTGAAAGTGTTTCTAAAAGAAATGTGTCTTGTCATTCTATATAAGTATAGAAACCAGAATAAGAAAAATAATTTTATTTGATGCAATTACAGACTCACTATAGTTTTACCTTTTTTTTTTTTAATTATATATATTTTTTTTTATATATTTTTTTTTATTATACTTTAGGGTTTCAGGGTACATGTGCACAATGTGCAGGTTTGTTACATATGTATCCATGTGCCAGGTTGATTTCCTGCACCCATTAACTCGTCATTTAGCATTAGGTGTATCTCCTAATGCTGTCCCACCCCCCTCCCCCCACCCCACAACAGTCCCCGGAGTGTGATGTTCCCCTTCCTGTGTCCATGAGTTCTCATTGTTCAATTCCCACCTATGAGTGAGAACATGCGGTGTTTGGTTTTTTGTCCTTGTGATAGTTTACTGAGAATGATGTTTTCCAGTTTCATCCATGTCCCTACAAAGGACACGAACTCATCATTTTTTATGGCTGCATAGTATTCCATGGTGTATATGTGCCACATTTTCTTAATCCAGTCTATCGTTGTTGGACATTTGGGTTGGTTCCAACTCTTTGCTATTGTGAATAGTGCCGCAATAAACATACGTGTGCATGTGTCTTTATAGCAGCATGATTTATAGTCCTTTGGGTATATACCCAGTAATGGGATGGCTGGGTCAAATGGTATTTCTAGTTCGAGATCCCTGAGGAATCGCCACACTGACTTCCACAATGGTTGAACTAGTTGACAGTCCCACCAACAGTGTAAAAGTGTTCCTGTTTCTCCACATCCTCTCCAGCACCTATTGTTTCCTGATTTTTTAATGATGGCCATTCTAACTGGTGTGAGATGGTATCTCACTGTGGTTTTGATTTGCATTTCTCTGATGGCCAGTGATGATGAGCATTTCTTCATGTGTTTTTTGGCTGCATAAATGTCTTCTTTTGAGAAGTGTCTGTTCATATCCTCTGCCCACTTTTTGATGGGGTTGTTTTTTTCTTGTAAATTTGTTTGAGTTCATTGTAGATTCTGGATATTAGCCCTTTGTCAGATGAGTAGGTTGCAAAAATTTTCTCCCATTCTGTAGGTTGCCTGTTCACTCTGATGATAGTTTCTTTTGCTGTGCAGAAGCTCTTTAGTTTAATGAGATCCCATTTGTCGATTTTGGCTTTTGTTGCCATTGCTTTTGGTGTTTTAGACATGAAGTCCTTGCCCATGCCTGTGTCCTGAATGGTATTGCCTAGGTTTTCTTGTAGGATTTTAATGGTTTTAGGTCTAACATATAAGTCTTTAATCCATCTTGAATTAATTTTTGTATAAGGTGTAAGGAAGGGATCCAGTTTCAGCTTTCTACATATGGCTAGCCAGTTTTCCCAGCACCATTTATTAAATAGGGAATCCTTTCCCCATTTCTTGTTTTTGTCAGGTTTGTCAAAGATCAGATAGTTGTAGCTATGCGGCATCATTTCTGAGGGCTCTGTTCTGTTCCATTGATCTATGTCCCTGTTGTGGTACCAGTACCATGCTGTTTTGGTTACTGTAGCCTTGTAGTATAGTTTAAAGTCAGGTAGCGTGATGCCTCCAGCTTTGTTCTTTTGGCTTAGGATTGACTTGGCGATGCGGGCTCTTTTTTGGTTCCATATGAACTTTAAAGTAGTTTTTTCCAATTCTGTGAAGAAAGTCATTGGTAGCTTGATGGGGATGGCATTGAATCTATAAATTACCTTGGGCAGTATGGCCATTTTCACGATATTGATTCTTCCAACCCATGAGCATGGAATGTTCTTCCATTTGTTTGTATCCTCTTTTATTTCATTGAGCAGTGGTTTGTAGTTCTCCTTGAAGAGGTCCTTCACATCCCTTGTAAGTTGGATTCCTAGGTATTTTATTCTCTTTGAAGGAATTGTGAATGGGAGTTCACTCATGATTTGGCTCTCTGTTTGTCTGTGATTGGTGTACAAGAATGCTTGTGATTTTTGTACATTAATTTTGTATCCTGAGACTTTGCTGAAGTTGCTAATCAGTTTAAGGAGATTTTGGGCTGAGACAATGGGGTTTTCTAGATATACAATCATGTCATCTGCAAACAGGGACAATTTGACTTCCTCTTTTCCTAATTGAATACCCTTTATTTCCTTCTCCTGCCTGATTGCTCTGGCCAGAACTTCCAGCACTATGTTGAATAGGAGCGGTGAGAGAGGGCATCCCTGTCTTGTGCCAGTTTTCAGAGGGAATGCTTCCAGTTTTTGCCCATTCAGTATGATATTGGCTGTGGGTTTGTTGTAGATAGCTCTTATTATTTTGAGATATGTCCCATCAATACCTAATTTATTGAGAGTTTTTAGCATGAAGCGTTGTTGAATTTTGTCAAAGGCCTTTTCTGCATCTATTGAGATAATCATGTGGTTTTTGTCTTTGGTTCTGTTTATATGCTGGATTACATTTATTGATTTGCGTATGTTGAACCAGCCTTGCATCCCAGGGATGAAGCCCACTTGATCATGGTGGATAAGCTTTTTGATGTGCTGCTGGATTCGGTTTGCCAGTATTTTATTGAGGATTTTTGCATCAATGTTCATCAAGGATATTGGTCTGAAATTCTCTTTTTTGGTTATGTCTCTGCCAGGTTTTGGTATCAGGATGATGCTGGCTTCATAAAATGTGTTAGGGAGGATTCCCTCTTTTTCTATCGATTGGAATAGTTTCAGAAGGAATGGTACCAGTTCCTCCTTGTACCTCTGGTAGAATTCAGCTGTGAATCCATCAGGTCCTGGACTCTTTTTGGTTGGTAAGCTATTGATTATTGCCACAATTTCAGAACCTGTTATTGGTCTATTCAGAGATTCAACTTCTTCCTGGTTTAGTTTTGGGAGGGTGTATTTGTCGAGGAATTTATCCATTTCTTCTAGATTTGCTAGTTTATTTGCATAGAGGTGTTTGTAGTATTCTCTGATGGTAGATTATATTTCTGTGGGATCGGTGGTGATATCCCCTTTTTCGTTTTTTATTGCATCTATTTGATTCTTCTCTCTTTTCTTCTTTATTAGTCTTGCTAGCAGTCCATCAATTTTGTTGATCTTTTCAAAAAACCAGCTCCTGGATTCATTAATTTTTTGAAGGGTTTTTTGTGTCTCTATTTCCTTCAGTTCTGCTCTGATTTTAGTTATTTCTAGCCTTCTGCTAGCTTTTGAATGTGTTTGCTCTTGCTTTTCTAGTTCTTTTAATTGTGATGTGAGGGTGTCAATTTTGGATCTTTCCTGCTTTCTCTTGTGGGCATTTAGTGCTATAAATTTCCCTCTACACACTGCTTTGAATGTGTCCCAGAGATTCTGGTATGTTGTGTCTTTGTTCTCGTTGGTTTCAAAGAACATCTTTATTTCTGCCTTCATTTCATTATGTACCCAATAGTCATTCAGGAGCAGGTTGTTCAGTTTCCATGTAGTTGAGCGGTTTTGAGTGAGTTTCTTAATCCTGAGTTCTAGTTTGATTGCACTGTGGTCTGAGAGACAGTTTGTTATAATCTCTGTTCTTTTACATTTGCTGAGGAGAGCTTTACTTCCAACTATGTGGTCAATTTTGGAATAGGTGTGGTGTGGTGCTGAAAAAAATGTATATTCTGTTGACTTGGGGTGGAGAGTTCTGTAGATGTCTATTAGGTCCACTTTATGTAGAGCTGAGTTCAATTCCTGGATATCCTTGTTAACTTTCTGTCTCGTTGATCTGTCTAATGCTGACAGTGGGGTGTTAAAATCTCCCATTATTATTGTGTGGGAGTTTAAGTCCCTTTGTAGGTCACTGAGGACTTGCTTTATGAATCTGGGTGCTCCTGTGTTGGGTGCATATATATTTAGGATAGTTAGCTCTTCTTGTTGAATTGATCCCTTTACCATTATGTAATGGCCTTCTTTGTCTCTTTTGATCTTTGTTGGTTTAAAGTCTATTTTATCAGAGACTAGGATTGCAACCCCTGCCTTTTTTTGTTTTCCAGTTGCTTGATAGATCTTCCTCCATCCCTTTATTTTGAGTCTATGTGTGTCTCTGCACGTGAGATGGGTTTCCTGAATACAGCACACTGATGGATCCTGACTCCTTATCCAGTTTGCCAGTCTGTGTCTTTTGATTGGAGCATTTAGCCCATTTACATTTAACGTGAATATTGTTATGTGTGAATCTGATCCTGTCATTATGATGTTAGTTGGTTATTTTGCTCGTTAGTTGCTATAGTTTCTTCCTAGCCTCGATGGTCTTTACAATTTGGCATGTTTTTGCAGTGGCTGGTACCAGTTGTTCCTTTCCATGTTTAGTGCTTCCTTCAGGAGCTCTTTTAGGGCAGGCCTGGTGGTGACAAAATCACTCAGCGTTTGCTTGTCTGTAAAGTATTTTATTTCTCCTTCACTTATGAAGCTTAGTTTGGCGGGATAGGAAATTCTGGGTTGAAAATTCTTTTCTTTAAGAATGTTGAATATCGGCCCCCCACTCTCTTCTGGCTTGTAGAGTTTCTGCTGAGAGATCAGCTGTTAGTCTGATGGGCTTCCCTTTGTGGGTAACCCGACCTTTCTCTCTGGCTGCCCTTAACATTTTTTCCTTCATTTCAACTTTGGTGAATCTGACAATTATGTGTCTTGGAGTTGCCCTTCTCGAGGAGTATCTTTGTGGCGTTCTCTGTATTTCCTGAATCTGAATGCTGGCCTGCCTTGCTAGATTGGGGAAGTTCTCCTGGATAATATCTTGCAGAGTGTTTTCCAACTTGGTTCCATTCTCCCCATCATTTTCAGGTACACCAATCAGACGGAGGTTTGGTCTTTTCACATAGTCCCAGATTTCTTGGAGGCTTTGTTCATTTCTTTTTATTCTTTTTTCTCTAAACTTCCCTTCTCTCTTCATTTCATTCATTTCATCTTCCATCAGCGATACCCTTTCTTCCAGTTGATCGCATCTGCTACTGAGGCTTCTGCAATCTTCACGTAGTTCTCGAAACTTGGCTTTCAGCTCCATCATCTCCTTTAAGCCCTTCTCTCCATCGGTTATTCTAGTTATCCATTCTTCTAATTTTTTTTCAAAGTTTTTAACTTCTTTGCTATTGTTTTGAATTTCCTCTCGTAGCTCAGAGTAGTTTGATCGTCTGAAGCCTTCTTCTCTCAACTCATCAAAGTCATCCTCCATCCAGCTTTGTTCCGTTGCTGGTGAGGAACTACGTTCCTTTGGAGGAGGAGAGGTGCTCTGTTTTTTAGAGTTTCCAGTTTTTTTGCTCTGTTTTTTCCCCATCTTTGTGGTTTTATCTACTTTTTGTCTTTGATGATGGTGATGTACAGATGGGTTTTTGGTGTGGATGTCCTTTCTGTTTGTTAGTTTTCCTTCTACCAGACAGGACCCTCAGCTGCAGGTCTGTTGGAGTTTACTAGAGGTCCACTCCAGACCCTGTTTGGCTGGGTGTCAGCAGTGGTGGCTGCAGAACAGTGGATTTTCGTGAGACCACAAATTCAGCTGTCTGATAGTTCCTCTGAAAGTTTTGTCTCAGAGGAGTACCCGGTTGAATGAGGTGTCAGTCTGTCCCTACTTGGGGGGGTGCCTCCCAGTTAGGCTGCTCAGGGGTGAGGGACCCACTTTAGGAGGCAGTCTGTCTGTTCTCAGATCTCCAGCTGCGTGCTGGGAGAACCACTACTCTCTTCAAAGCTGTCAGTCAGACAGGGACATTTAAGGCTGTGGAGGTTCTGGCTGAGTTTTTGGTTGTCTGTGCCCTGCCCCCAGAGGTGGAGCCTACAGAGGCAGGCAGGCCTCCTTGAGCTGTGGTGGGCTCCACCCAGTTCGAGCTTCCTGGCTGCTTTGTTTACCTAAGCAAGCCTGGGCAATGGCGGGCGCCCCTCCCCCAGCCTGGCTGCCGCCTTGCAGCTTGATCTCAGACTGCTGTGCTAGCAATCAGCGAGACTCCGGGGGCATAGAACCCTCCGAGCCAGGTGCGGGACACAATCTCCTAGTGTGCCGTTTTCCAGGCCCGTTGGAAAAGCGCAGTATTAGGATGGGACTGACCCGATATTCCAGGTGCCGTCTGTTTCCCCTTTCTTTGACTAGGAAAGGGAACTCCCTGACCCCTTGTGCTTCCCGAGTGAGGCAATGCCTCGCCCTGCTTCGGCTCGCGCACAGTGCACTTCACCGACTGTCCTGCACCCACTGTTAGGCACTCCCTAGTGAGATGAAACCGGTACCTCAAGCAGAAATGCAGAAATCACCCGTCTTCTGTGTCACTGGGGCTGGGAGCTGGAGACCGGAGCTGTTCCTATTTGGCCATCTTGGCTCCACCCCAGTTTTACCTTTTTATATTTTTATAAAACTCAGCTAGAAATATATTTTCATAAAACAGCTAGAAGTAGTTATAAAAAGAATTTCCCAACTCCTTTCTTTCCATCTTATCTTAAAAATGCCATATGGCACCAACTAAGATAACATGTAGGAAGCACTTAAAACAAATCTTACCTGTCACAGCAAACATTGCTGTCCTTTCTCAATTTTCACTTCCCTTCACAGGGAATACATTCATTGAAGAGAGAACATTTAATCAGAAACAATTTATCAAGTCTTCTAAAGTAATACACATTGAAATCAAATCTTCCTTCATCGATAACCATACAAAGAAAATAATTGTTAACATTAGCATTTATGATTACTATCAAGTCACCATTTACAAATTAAACAGATACCAGTTCGAATTTTGATAAAATACACACATAGCCAACACCCAAACCTTAAGATGACAGGAAGCTCTGAAACCTGCAGGAAGGTTGGAATGTTACCAAAGGAAAAACAAAAGGGTTTATACATCAGAACATTTGCTGCATCATTTTTTAATTGGAAAATAGGATTGAGAACTAAAAATGCTGTAAAGAGTCTTTGGCTGCACCTAGAGAGGAAAAAGGAAGTAACTTACACACTAAGGGAAGGTAAAAAGCATACAGAAGTTTCCAAACGGGGAAAAAAATTGTGAAAAAATGTGTCTCCTTGGAGCCTAAGTGGAGGAAGTATAAAAAAGAAAGTATCGAGTTATTCAAACTCTATCAAACATGGAGACTCACTTTATCATGGGCTACAGGAGTGGAAGTAGGTGACCCATGAGTATGGGGTCATCTTCCTGGAACTGGAGATAACCTTTTGTAACATCTTGACTCCAATGTTTCCACTTACATGAAGTCAGGAAAAGATTATTTCTAATGCTATTACTTATGCAAATTATTTGACTTTTCACATAAAAGTCAAGTTTCAAATTTAATGACTAGACTATTCATTTCTTCGATGTTTATGATAAGATCTTTGAGAACCTGTGAGCTTTACTGGATCACAGTTCTAAAAAAGAGGTTTACAAAAGTTCTTATGTTGCAGTGACACTACTATTTCTAAAGAGGACAGACAGGAAAAATGAAATGATGGGAAAATGGAAATATTCTGGAAAATCCACTCTATTAAGAAGCAGAAAAGTTACCAGACAGTAGCTAATAAAGTAGAAGAAGGAAAATGTATTTTAACATTTTGATGAAAGTCTGTCAAAGAGCAAAAATCACACTCTTTGGAAGTAGATTGACGAGCTCCGTCTCACTTTCCATTTTACATGGCATTGTGCAGAAGCACAGAGTTGCTAAATGACTATCAAAATCACATGGCAACTAATGTTCATAGTTGGGCAAACTTTTCAAATGTCCCAATTTCTGCTAAATGGTAACTTATTTGTAAAATGGTACCAGGAGCTAGGGCAGAAAATAGAGACCGTAAGTGGGAATAGATTAGTAACCAAGTGATGCTGTTAGGTGGAGAAAGACAGGAATCACACAAGAACAGAGGGCTGCCGAACAGCAAAGGAGAGCAGGGTCACGTGCAGGAAAGTCAGAACATTTCCTAAAGTAGGCTCTGCAGAGACCAGCCTCAAAGTCTAGACAGGCATGTTAATAGTCCGCAAAGGCAAAGGAGAAAGAAGGAACTTATACTCGAGGTAAAGAGGACAACATCTGTAATCCCAGCACTTTGGGAGGCCAAAGCAGACGGATCACCAGAGGTCAGGAGTTCGAGACCAGCCTAACCAACAAGGAGAAAACCCGTCTCTACTAAAAATACAAAATTAGCTGGGCGTGGTGGCACGTACCTGTAATCCCAGCTACTTGGGAGGCTGAGGCAAGAGAATCGCTTGCACCCGGGAGGCGGAGGTTGCAGTGAGCTGAGATCATGCTATCGCACTCCAGCCTGGGCGACAAGAGCAAAACTCTGTCTCAAAAAAGACAACAACTGAAATCATAGAGGTAGAAAAACAAGAATATTTAGAACACAGCAAGTAGGTCAGTCTGGTTACAGTAGAGAAGGATCAAGTAAAAAGGTTGAAACCAAATGGTGGCAGACTTCTGTGCTAAGCTGGAGTGGATACACTGAATAAAAACCATTAGAAACTTTAGGAACATTATCTTGACAGCTGTGTGTAAGGCAGACTGGGCTGGGAGGAGAAGAAAATATGGAAAGACAGCTCTTCCAGTCATCCAGAAATAACGACGAAGTGAGAAAGCCAAGACCCAGACTAAAATGAACCTTGGTTAGGAATTATTCAGTGAAACACCTTTAGAGATTCAGAAAAAGATTTTCTTAAGTGCACTAAATAATGGAGCAAGGAGTAATAGAATGAGAGCACACCCGTTGCTGGAATCTTCAAAGATTGTCTACTAATTATGAGATTTTGGAAGCTGTAATGAGAATCACAGCTAGTAGCTACACACACACACACACACACACACACACACACACACACTCTCTCTCTCTCTCTCTCTCCTTCCAACCTCAGAGCTAAGTTTAATACAGAGTCTGTATACTGAGGTATATTCATATGACACGAGACATGTGTCAGCCAAAGGGTGAAGCCAGTACTTTTCTTAAAATTCATAGGTATACCTTCGAGAAATCGAAGTATTAGGAAGTATCTGGACATATTAGGCATGAACAGTGGTCTGATGCACCCTGGGATAAAGTGTTTCTAAAGTAGCAAGATTCCACCTAGGAAGAACACTGGCAAAAATGCACCTTGTAAATTCTAGTTTCACGTGTGCTGAATTGGTAAATACCAGAAAAAGGGCAGGGAGGCAAGGAAAGATTGTACCTCAATCCAGTAGAGATGCACTAGATGAATACCTATGACACTGGAATAGAATAAAAGATATGAAAAATAATTCACACCAACACCTAGGTGTTCAGTTTGTCAAAGGTCCAGCTTTTTAACAAATAGGCTCATAAATGAGGTTTCGGCCCAGAGCATATTATGACCTAACTTGTGAGAGCTCCTGTTTATTTGCTGTCTGTGTTGTAATATGCTACTGTGCTCTCTTGTAGTCTTACTGACTGACAAGAAAGTGCAGTCTATTTGACAAAAGACCAAAAAAAGTGCTACTAATTATTTTCAGAGTATAAAGTGAAGTAGAAAAGACAAATATATTACTTTGGATTATACATGCACAAGAATTAGATTCTCTTTTTAGAAGACAAATTTGATGACTGGGTAAAAAATAAACTGTACTACTTACAAGAAACAATTTAGACAAAATACAAAGAAAATGAAAAGTGAGAGGAAAGTCAAAGATATATCAGAACGATAAAGAGTATGACAATATCTATATCAGAAGAAGTTGAATTAAAGTCACAGACATTATGTCATAAAGAGGATTGTTTTATATTAACAAAAGTACAATCTATAAAAATGATATGTCCTGAATGTCTATATATCAGATAACATGGCATTAATGTATGAAAAGCAAATGCATTTAAAAAGCTGATAGAAACACAGGAATATGAGACACATCATCCTCAGGCAAACACCAAGTGGCGAAAAATAAGACGGAGAGGATTAGAAAACTACAACTAATAAGGATGATTTAATATATACTAAACTTTAATATTTCTAATTTTAAGTCCTACAAGCACTGAATATAGTTCTTTTTAAGGGCCTATCAACATTTTCAAAATATTATTTATGGGTACAATAAAATACTAGCTCAAGGAAAGAGCTAAGCCAACAAAACAGAATAAAGAGCCCTTCAGACCCTAGTATTTATGAGAAATTATGTGACACTATAGTATAAAGTGACATTACAAATCTGAGCAGATAAATTAATAAGTGGGCAATTAGTTAATCATGTGGGGAAAATAAGCTAGACCTTCAACAAGTCTATATACAACAAAAACATTGGGTTAATGAGTTGAATTAAACAAAAACACTAGCAATAAAAACTAGTGAATAGGCCGGGCGCGGTGGCTCACATCTGTAATCCCAGCACTTTGGGAGGCCGAGGCAGGCAGATCACGAGGTCAGGAGATCGAGACCATCCTGGCTAACACAGTGAAACCCTGTCTCTACTAAAAATACAAAAAAAAAATTAGCCGGGCGTTGTGGCAGGCACCTGTAGTCCCAGCTACTCGGGAGGCTGAGGCAGGAGAATGGTGTGAACCCGGGAGGCAGAGCTTGCAGTGAGCCAAGATTGTGCCTCTGCACTCCAGCTTGGGTGACACAGCCAGACTCCGTCTCAAAAAAAAAAAAAAAAAAATACTTGTGAATATTTACATTGTATTGAACAAAAACTTTCGTTCTGCATAAGTTAACCAAGGAAGAATCTTTAAAAATAAGATTTATAGATTTGGCTACATAAGATGTAAAGGCTTCACTTTCCAATAAAAATTATAAAATTGAAAGATGAAATGTAAATTTATGAAAAAAATCAATCTAGTCTGTAAAAAGCTGCCATCAATTACTAAACTGCCGCCTATCCCAGCATAAAATGGACAAAGCATATAGGAAGTCAGTTTGTGGGGAAAAAAAAAAAAAAGAAAAGAAAAACCAAACCTTAATAATATATTTATGGAGAAGCAAATCAAAACAATTAGATTTGAATTTCATCGACAGGTGGTAATTAATCTATATGTTTATTCCTAATCAGAATGAAAATCTGTTCAGGTTACTGAGGATCATTTCCTAAATGCCAATCCAAGGCCTTGAAATTTAAACATCCTCTTTACATGTAAATTTCACTTTTCTAAAGTTATCACAAGAAAGCAATTTAAATATGAATAAGATTTGTTTGTAAAATAAGTATTGTTTCTAAAAAGAAAAAAACTGCCAACAAACTAAACAGCTAACAGTATTTTGGATTAAGATACAATAAATTAATAAGATAAAATACTAGTCATTAAAAATGCCAGGAAATATAAATATATATGTATATATAAAAGTATATATATATAAATATATACTTTTTTTTTTTTTTTTTTGGAGACAGAGTCTTGCTCTGTCACCCAGGCTGGAGTGCAGAGTTGCCCTCTCTGCTCACTGCAACCTCTGCCTCCCAGGATCCAGCGATTCTCCTGCCTCAGCCTCCTGACTAGCTGGGATTACAGGAGTGCACCACCATGCCCGGCTAATTTTTATATTTTTAGTAGAGACAGGGTTGCACCATATCGTCCAGGCTGGTCTCAAACTCCTGGCCTCGTGATCCACCCACCTCGGCCTCCTAAAGTGCTGGGATTACAGGCGTAAGCCACCACGCCTGGCCGCCAGGAACTATATATTCTGAGACAACAGAAATGTAGATATTCACACACTTAATTTTTGTGAATATAAAAGGAGTGATAACAGTAATTATTTCTGGTTAGACAATATAAGAATTCCTTTTATTTATCTGAATGCTTATACAATAAGCACATAAAAGCTAAAAATTTTCACAAAACCACCTAAATATTACAGATGTAGATCATGTAACTTTTATGTAATGAAATACTATCCAACTGTTAAAACTGTATCATAAAAAAAATTTAATAACATGGAAAAGTATGAAATCTTAAGAAAAATTGACTAAAGTCATATGTAAGATAGCAATTTTGCAAAAAAAATGTACAGATATAAACATTTCAAAACAGCTAGATGGATATGCACAAAAATATTAACAGTGGTTATATCTGGATGAGAGAGATACTAGAGTTAGAGGGTCTTTTTTTTTGCTTCACCAAATATTCGACAGTGAACATTACTTTGGTAATTACTTTTGTAATTAAAAAAATATTTTAGGCTGGACGCAGCGGCTCCTGCCTGTAATCCTAGCACTTTGGGAGGCTGAGGATTGCCTGAGCTTAGGAGTTTGCGACCAACCTGGGCAACATGGTAAAACCCCATCTCTACTAAAAAAAGAAAAAAGAAAAAAAAAATTGCTGGGTGTTGTGGCACATGCCTGTAGTCCCAGCTGCCTGGGAGGCTGAGGCAGGAGAATCATGTGAACCTGGGAGGCAGAGGTTTCAGTGAGCCGAGATCATGCCACTGCACTCTAGCCTGGGTAACAGAGACAGTCTCTGTCTCAAAAAAAAAAAAAAAAAAAAAAAAAAAAAAAAAAAAAAAATTTATAGAAGTTATTTTTAAGATACTCAAGATGTTTAGTAAATCTAAGTAGGAGAAAACATTTTAAAACTTTAACAGCTAGTTCTATTGTGCCTTTTTTATATAAAAATTATCATTTTTAGCACAAAAAGCAGAACCCTTTTATTACAATCTAGTGAGGGACACAAAATAAAAACTGAGTGGTATTGTACAAGTAGTGTCTTTATAAGTTCTAACTTAAAATATTTACTTATTAAAAAGAAAATGAGAACAATGATATATTACTATTTTGATAATATATCCCTGTCCCACTGCTGCTGTAACAAATTAACTGCAAACTTCATGTCTGTAAACAACACAGATTTATTATATTACAGTTCTGGAAGTCCTAAGTCCAAAGCATGCCTTACCAGGCTAAAATCAAAGTGCCACAGGGCTGCTTTCCTTCTGCAGGCTCTATGCAAGAATTCCTTTCTTGCCTTTTCCATCAACCTGCATTCCTTGGGTTGTGCCCCGTCCCTCCCTTTTCAAAGCCAGCTATGCTAGTCAAATCTTTCTCACATCCTATCACTCTATCACTGATTCTTCTGCCTTCCTTTTCCACATTTAAGGACATTTCTTATTACATTGGGCCCACCTGGATAATCTAGAAAAAATTATTTCAAGGTCATCTGATTAGCAACCTTATTTCCATCTGCAATCTTACTTCCCCCTGCCATGTAAGACAACTGTCACAGCTTCCAGGACTTAGGAAATGTACATCTATGGGTCCCATTACTCATCACAGATGACTACAAATATTTGCAATCAGTGGACACCAGTTTCACTAGTTCAAAAAATATTTATTGAACCCTTGCTAAGTGATGGAAATTATTCTTGTGTTCAGAAAACAAAAGTTAACAAAATAGAAATAATTCTTCAAAGAGCCATTACAAACATTACAGTATTAATATCATCCTCATTTTCCATTTGCTTCAGTTTTTGGCTTTGCATGCATACTACATAGAAAAATTTTGATTTTTGCAGGTAAATAGTTACAAATGACAAAACATTGCAACCTCAGAATTTAGTCACTCATTCAAAAAGTGTTTATTAAATATTCCCATGGACCTGGAGTCATGCTAGGTGTAAGAGATAAAACAATAAACCAGAACAAAAAAGGTCTCTATTCACTTGCGGTAATTTAAAATGTGAAGTTATGAGTGAGATGACAGGAAATTTGTTGCAAGTTCTGGCAAGAGAAATTAATATGCATAAAATACTAATCCAAAAAATGTATTATTCTGGAAAGGTTACTTTGTCTCATTTGGCAGTATTTTAAGGAATATATTATTTTAAAAGTGTGTGTTGACATTTTTTTTTTATTTGAGCTGGAGTCTCACTCTGTCACTCAGGCTAGAGTGCAGTGGTGCGATCTTGGCTCACTGCAACCTCCGCCTCTCGGGTTCAAGCGATTCTCCTGCCTCAGCCTTCCCAGTAGCTGGGACTACAGGTGCCTGCCACCACCCCCGGCTTCTTTTATTTTTGTATTTTAGTAGAGACGGGGTTTCACCCTGTTGCCCAGGCTGGTCTTGAACTCCTGAGCTCAGGCAATCCACCTGCCTTGGCCTCCCAAAGTGCTAGGATTACAGGCATGAGCAATCATGCCCAGCCATGTGTTGACTTTCAATAATGGTTTTTATTCATATACACGTATACATGTAGATATCTATACATCTATATGAATATATATAAGAAATATGCACATATTGCTTAGTGAAAGCTGAATCAAAACCCTGAAACAGCTCACTAAAACATAGCTGTCAGAAATTCACTGTGAAAATCACTCCTTCAGTTAAATGGGATAAGCTTATTCTATTCTTAAAAGGAGAGTTTTTCATATAATAATGATAGTTTTCACATTTTCTCTTTATTTTTCCTAAATGTATAATATATTCTAGAGCTGGCTCAAGATTTTCTTCTTCTGGTATGGGGACAGAGTTCTAGAAGAGTGAGATTCTAATGTTTATAAATAGCATTTTGAAGCAAATCTTGCGAAAAGATGTGCTCCCTCATCAGAATATCATTAACAAGATCAAAAGAACTTAGTCCATAGAGTTCTGTGTGTAAATATCCCTATTTACTATTGAGAATCACTCTATAGGCTGGAATTGAGAAACAGGGTGACCAATTATTTTCAGTTTGCCTAGACTTTCTAGATTTTGAAAATGAAAGTCCTACATCCAACAAAACCACCTTAGGCCTAAGCAAACCAGCATGGCTGGTCATTCTAATCCAGACCCTAGGCATTTTGAGTTGGAGAAGAGAGAAAGAAGAGGGAGGAAAGTAAAGTCAGCGGTCACAGCCCTCAGTAACAAAAGGAGGGTACGACGCAGGGCAGGGCTTCCCTTTCCTCCCTCGAGCAAGACACGTCATAGTAAATCTGGTAGGGCTATGGGGTCAGACAATTGGAAACACTGAGAATCACTTTCTTCAGCTGTCCTTTATGTTGTGGATTCTGAGCTGAAAAAGAGTAGCACATCAAAAAGGCCCACTACAGGAGGGATCGATAAGGGAAGAAGGACCAGTGGGCTACAGGATGCATCAGACATTCAGGACCTGCAGTCAGCAGAAGCAAATTTGAAAGAGACCAGATCAGTGGTTATATCATCCACAGGTTTCATCTACAAATGCCCGTATGGAAAAGTGGATAGAGGTATTGCCTCGATACCAGAGGACACTCTAAGGGCATTTTATCCATGGACTTCAGTTCTTCTGCCTCATCATGAGATTGCATAGGCCATACTCCTCCCTTCCTAGGTCCTGATTGAAACTCTAATAGAATGAGCATTCTTAAGAAAGACTGGACATTTATCCAAATCAACCGCTGAAATTCATCTTTAAAATCAGATTGTTTATAGATAGAACCCATCATATATCTTCTGCTCATCTGAGTTACAGCATGAGTTTCATGTGTGATCTTGCTAGAAGTATACAGCTACACAAGGCTAAACAGCTAACATTGTAAGGATCCCCAGTCAAAAGAGGCCACCCGAAGTGAGTGAATATGGTTTTCTAGCAAGTCAGTCATCAACCATTTAAGTGCCTTAAGGATACTTACTTAGCACTGTACTTGGTTCTGCACTTTATGTGGCAAAAAAATAAGCTAACAGCTCTTGTTCGTAGTTTTTTCACTAAAATACGGTTCATCTCCAATCTCCTACTCCCGTTGGATTTATTTGTCAGGCTTTACCCACTGCACTGAAGCTAAAAGGAAAAAAATATTTTGCTGATTCACATACCTACTCAGAGGCTTCATCATACTGGCTGCCCAAGAGACCTTTAACAGCTCAGACCCCCTTTTCAAACAGCAGTGAATCTCTTTAAATCTAGAGGATTATGCTTTTGAAAGACTGGAATGAGGAAAATCCTCTTTTTAAAAAAATCCTCCTCCTATGACATCATAAATCCAAGAGTCAGTATTGTCGCCCGATTTACTAGAGCCAAGGCATTTATATTACTCAAGATATATATTTACTTATTTTTATAAAATATATTCTCCTAGAGGCCCAGGTGTCAAATGCATTTTCTTCTTCCCCGAATTGTAAATTAATTTTTAAAGACCTTTTGAAAATACACTGATTGCAGACCAAGAACTGTCCCCCTAACACAACCATGCTTTTGCATCATGTTCACCCACTCTGCACAGCTTCAGTAAAATGACATTGCAGGCAGCCAGATCACTTTTGTCACCAAGAAGACAAATAGTTACCTTTATAACAGAAAGTAAAATAAGAATCAGTATCCAGCTATTTCATCCAGAGAAGTCAAATTGGTACTAACACTCACCAAAAAGTCAACAATTGCTGACACAATCAGGAGGTTGAGAAAAATCAAGTAGAAATGAGGAAAGAGGGTTGCCTGCCAAGCATACCCACAAAAAGCAAAGAAGTTTTGACATTCTTAGTGAATTCTCACTAAAAGAGGAAACTTTTGTTGGACAACACCCAACAGATCTGAGTGCCAAGGTCAGGATAAGATTGCCCAAGGAAGTGACCTGGACAACTCTGTGTGACTTCTGGCTACACCGTTACCACTGGTCCAGATGCCTGGTGATGCTGGCAGATGCTAAGGCAGTAGGGTGTTTATGGTTTGGATCTGGGAGAAGGAAATACAGGTAATAGCTCCAGTGGTTGAACAGAATTAGAAAAGCTATGACTAAACCACCTCTATAAGATTATGAGTCATCTCTAGATGGTCTTCACTTTTTTATTGAATGGAACACATATTGTTACAGCCAACAAAATCTAAATGTAAGTGGAAATTACACAGGGAGTCATTCCAACAATGAGCAAACTTGAGAAGAAATACTCTCTAAGATAAAGGATTTATAAGTACCTACAAAGTGTATCATGTGTGGAATGCATTTGACAAAAATGTCTACCTTGCTTTTTTAATATGTGGGAAATTCAACATGGATCTATTTTTTAACAAAATCAGATTCTTATTAGACAAACTATTATTTAAAAACTATATTGCACCAAGTCCTTTTATCAAAATGAAGATCCTACATTAAAGAAAGCAACATGCATTTTTCTCTGTAAATTTGTACCACCAAATATTAGGCTGTTTTGTTGTGGGGTGTACAAGTATCCAAGCAGGTGGTTGAAGAAAGTCTCCAAATCTCATCTTCTTTGAAACAGGGTAATACTCAAATCATTTCAGAGATACCACTCTCTTTACTATTCTGTAGCCTCCAAAATGATTAGGAAAATTATTTTGCCCAGTTCTCTGTCTACCTATAAAAATTAAGGCTTTGAATAGAAAGCATATAGATTGGCAAAGATGAGGCTATTCATACCCCAAAACTACAATGAATTTTACACAAAAAATTTCAACTATTCACTTAGAGAAGTTTATCTGTGGTAAGGGTTTAAATTTTAAAGTAAAAATTCTAAGGATTTCTAATCTTGTGTACTTTATTCATTTGCTTATTTTAGAGAAGTGGACTCTCTTACAGATTGGCGTAGAGAGGATGCCTAGGACAGCTCTTTATAGCTTGCATTAATACAAGGAAATTTTTTCTTTTTTATCAACTCTGAGTTTCCCATCTACCTTATCATGGGTCTAGTTTGAGGCACTATGGTTGAGGTAGGATTGTGACCAACCACTATGGAATAGATTAAGTCAGGACTAAACACACAATTCCAAGTGAAGGCAAAAAATGAAAATATCAAATATATTTTTTAAATTTTTTTTTTGAGACAGTCTTGCCCTGTCGTTAGGCTGGAGTGCAGTGGCACAATCTCGGCTCACTGCAACCTCCCCCTCCCACGTTCAAGCGATTCTCCTGCCTCAGCCTCCCAAGTAGCTGGGAGTAGAGGCGTGTGCCACCACATCCAGCTAATTTTGAATTTTTACTACAGATGGGGTTTCACCATGTTGGCCAGGATCATCTCGATCTCCTGACCTCTTGATCTGCCTGCCTCAGCCTCCCAAAGTGCTGGGATTACAGGTGTGAGCCACCGCGCCCAGCTGGAAATGTCAAATCTAAAGGTGCCATGAGCAAACAGTCAAAAACAGGTCCTGAAACAACGGGTCTTAGACCCAGGTAAGCAAAATGGAGATAGTTGTTAAGGGTGGGGTTTGGACCCATGAACCAGAATGGAGCCAGGGAGGATGTCCTGTGGCATCAATTCACACAGGAAAGATCCTGGAAAAGGAATGTGGGCCTAGCCCTTCACCAGGGAAGGAGCTTCTGGGGAGCTTGGCTGCTCACTGCTCACAGAATGTTGAAGTAGCCTTCTTTTGGTGGCACTTCCTTAGAAGATTTGCCTCTTCTTCCATTTCCTATTCCTTTTCTCTCCATTACAGGGTTGAGTGTCTCATTCTCCTGAGTCCCTAACACCCTGTCATCATGGGTCTCCCAAAGTCCTATCTCACATTTTGTTTCTTGTAATCGCCATTTCCCAATTTCTTCCATGGACATTTTCTAATGCGTTTACATGTATACATTTGTTTGCATGTGTTCCTGAAAGACTGTAGTTTTGCGCAGTGTACGTACATTTTAATTTTTATAAATGGGAGTTAATTTTCTATTTTCTTCTGTTTTTCACCATTTACTCAGAACTGTTAAGCTCCATCCGTATAACTGTCTGTTCATCTAGCCCATTGCACAGAAGTTCTGCTTGATTCTCCATTTAGTAAATCCACCACATTTTAGTATCCACTCCCCTGGTAACTGATTGCCTTCAGTTCTCCCCACCACAAACAATGCTGCAATGAACAGCCTCAGATATGCGTCCCATGAATCTGTTAAAGAATGTCTGTGGGACATATATTCAGAAGTAGAAGTTTGTGTTGAAGGATACTTAATATGACATAATGCTAAATATAACAAGGTAGTATGTGGCTGCCACAAACAACTCCTACCAGCGCCATGTGGATTTCAATATTCTTACATGCCTGAAAAAGTTGCCATTGTCCATCTTTCTAATTGCTGGCAGCAAAAAGGATGTGCAAACCATGGCCTATTGGTCAGCTGCATGTTTATATAAATAAAGTTTTATTGGAACACAGCCATGCCCATTTGTCCATAAAGTCCTTTGTGTCTAATCTAGGAGTATTCTATTTTCTGCCAGCATCCATGAAATAGTAACAGGTGAACTTATTAGCTTGGTAAGTAGAAGAAACTCGAATCAGACACAGCATGGTATTTAAATTTTATTTTCTACTCTGGCCAAATAAAAATCTCTTTTAATAAAACTGAAAATCTGGACTAAAAAGCATTATAGAAAATCCTTAGATTTCTAGATTCTCTTATTCTCTGCTCAATTTATTAAATTTAAAAAAAGTCTAAAGGTTCCTAAAACAGCTATCAACTTTAAACTATATCCTTAATTTCTTTTTTCTTCCTACTTCCTAAACAGAAATTTGTAATTTTAACAAGGCTTTTAAAAGTAAAATAAAGCCTAAATCAAAATCTTGAAGGGTTTCTCTGAATTTATTTGAATCACAGGGTTATATATGATAGTTCCAAAGCTCAAAATTCTATGCTAAAGAAATCATTTAAGCCAAGAACATGTTTCTTGGGGTGACAGTACAAGCTTAGAAAGTGGAAATGTCAGAGGAAAAAAAATCAGTAAAAGACTGTTGATAAAAAGATAGGTTTTAAGACAGGACAAGGAAACAAGAGAAAGAAAAACAAGAGAAAGGACACTTGTTGAAGGCAAATAGGAAGTTGATCCAAACTTAGGAAGCTGGTGCCACATGGCCAAATGTTAGATAAATGAAATCTTACAGAAAAGAATGGATCAGAGACTAATATGTCTTCCAAGCAGGGACTTTTGTCCAGAGTGAGCTAATGATGCACGGAAAAGCAATAAAATGTTTTAAACATTTCTTATATGAATAATAATTACTGTTTTAGCTCATTAACTTAATAAACAGCTACTGAGTTTCCACTATAGGAGAGGACCTTCTCCACATCAGGGGTTAGCAAACTATGACCTGCAGGCCAAATCCAGACCAACATCTGCCTTCGTAAATAAAACTTTTTGGGGACACAGCCACAACTAAGTGCTTGGGTTTTCTATGTCTACACTCATGCTACAACAGAGTTGAGTTGCTGCAGCAAAGACAGTATGACCTGCCAAGCCTACAATAGTATCTGGCCCTTTACAGAAAAAGTTTCCTGACCTGTGCTCTTGATGATAGACATACAATAGGATCAAAACAAGTCACACCTTCTGGGAACTTACACTACTAGGGAGCAGACAGTAAACAGTACATACCCAAATATGCTACATTTTTTCAGGTACTGGGAGGTGCTTTGAAGAAAGAAGAATAAAGAGTGTTTTTATATTAACCTATGGGTATTTGCTATATTATACAAATACTAAGGTAACATATAAAAATCTCACTTTTAAAGTTTTAAAAATAAGTTAATACTATTTTCTTCTGTTGATGATTTATAACTTGCCTTTGTTAAATCAAACTTTGATGTAGTATATTAACTGAGAATAAAACTTTGATGGTCCAAATTTCTACCTACCACTGAACTACTCTTTATTTCTTAAATAAAATTTCCCACCAATAGAAAACTTGTTTCTCTTTTACATAAATGACTTATGACAGGTAAAACCTTAAGGGAGGTAGTTCCAAAATACACACACACACACACACAGAGAGAGAGAGATACACAAATTGAAAATCCGTTATTCAAAATGCTTAGGACCAGAAGTCTTTCAGATTTGGGAATATTTGCCTATACATAATTAGGTACCTTGTGGATGTGACCCAAGTCTAAACACAAAGTTCATTTGACTCATATACACCTCATACACATAGCCTGAAGGTGATTTCATAGAATATTTATAATTTTGTGCATGAAACAAAGTGTTTACAGCATTTTGACTGCAGCCCGTCACATGAGGTCAGCTGCGAAATTTTCTACTTGTGGTGTCATGTCAGTACTCCAAAAGTTTTGGATTTGGGAGGATTTCAGATTGTCAGATTAGGGATACTAAACCTGTGTGTGTGTGTGTTGGTGGGGAGGGGCAGGGACTAAATTTGTATCACTGAATTTTAGAAGGAAAAAGCCTTAGAGATCATTTTGTTTGACCTTTTTGTTCTAGGACAAGTTCATCAAATCCCAGGGAGCCTAAGCTATCCTGGTTCACCAAGCTAGAAAGTGGCAGAGGTGGGCATGGTTCTAAGGTCTTTTAGACCTTCAGCAAGGCTTCATGCCAACACAGCCACACACTAGAGCCACATTCCCAGCCTCTGTCCTCAGTCTCACATTGACACGTTAGGAGACCTGAATTCTAGTCTCTATTTTGCCACAAACTAGTTATGTGAGCTTGTAATTGTTTCAAATTATCTAAATATCATTTTAATTCATATAAGATATTCAAATATCATTTTCTCATTCATACTATATTTCTTATGTCTCTCCCAAACCTAGATAGCCCTGTAGATAGGTTTAAGAGTGAGGGCCCTGGGCCAGGTGCGGTGGCTCATACCTACAAGTCCAGCACTTTGGGAGGCCAAGGCAGGTGAATCACTTGAGGTCAGGAGTTCAAGACCAGCCTGGCCAACATGGTGAAACCTCGTTTTTACTAAAAATATAAAAATTAGCTGGGCATGGTGGCACATGCCTGTAATACCAGCTACTCCAGAGGCTGAGGTACGAGAATTACTTGAACCTGGGAGGCAGAGGCTACAGTGAGCTGAGATTGCACCACTGCACTGTAGCCTGGGTGACAGAGTGTGATCCTGTCTAAAAAAAAAAAAGAGTGAGGGCTCTGGAGCCCAACCGCTTGGCTTCAAGTCCTGACAAGTTCCTTATTCTCATTATGCCCCAATCCCTTTCTTTAAAAGAATGCAGTAATTATACCCACCTCATGAGATTCTTCAAAGGACTAAATTAGTTAATACATATAAAGTACTTAAAAAGAACCTCGCATATATGAATGTTAAAAACAATGTCAGTTTCTATTCTAATTCTACTTTTAAAGTAGTATGAGACTGAAAACATCTAAATCATCTGAATCATAGACAGGCTCATATATTCAACAAATTGCCACTATGCTACCAACTTCTCATTTCACCCTACCTGTAGCTTTCTAATTTATGTCTAGACATGACGCAGAATCTCAATATATCCTTCCATTAGATTCCTCCAAGCAAACATTGAGCTTGCTAAAATCCTAATGACTTCCAACAAATGAATTTCAAATTAACTCAAAGGAACTTTAGTAATTAATAAACTTTTTTGTTGAAAGGTCCTTTCTCTGAATATATACCCAAAAGAATATAAATCACTCTGTTATAAAAGACACATGCAGGCCGGGCGCGGTGGCTCACGCTTGTAATCCCAGCACTTTGGGAGGCCAAGGCGGGCGGATCACGAGGTCAGGAGATCAAGACCACGGTGAAACCCCTTCTCTACTAAAAATACAAAAAAAATTAGCCGGGCGTAGTGGCGGGCGCCTGTAGTCCCAGCTACTCGGAGAGGCTGAGGCAGGAGAATGGCGTGAACCCGGGAGGCGGAGCTTGCAGTGAGCAGAGACTGAGCCACTGCACTCCAGCCTGGGCGACAGAGCGAGACTTTGTCTCAAAAAAAAAAAAAAAAAGATACATGCACATGTATGTTCATTGAAGCATTCACAATAGCAAAGACATGAAACAACCTAAATGTCCATCAATGATAGACTGGATAAAGAAAATGTGATACATATACACCATGGAATACTATGCAGCCATAAAAAAGAGATCATGTCCTCTATAGGGACATGGATGGAGGGGGACACCGTTATCCTCAGCAAACTAACACAGGAACAGAAAACCAAATACTACATGTTCTCACTTATAAGTGGGAGCTAAATGATGAGAACATATGGACACACAGAGGGGAACAACACACTTTGGGGCCTCTAAAAGGGTGGAGGGTGGAGGATGGAGGAGGGAGAGGATCAGGAAAAATAACTAATGGGTACTAGGTTTAATACCTGGGTGATGAAATAATCTGTACAGCAAGCCCCTATGACACAAGTTTACCTGTGTAACAAAACAGTACTTGTGTCCCTGAACCTAAAATTTTTTAAAAATTAAAAAAAGCAACTCATGGCCGGGCGCAGTGGCTCACGCTTGTAATCCCAGCACTTTGGGAGGCCGAGGTGGGCGGATCATGAGGTCAGGAGATCGAGACCACGGTGAAACCCCATCTCTACTAAAAATACCAAAAAAAAATTAGCCGGGCGTGGTTGCGGGCGCCTGTAGTCCCAGCTACTCGGAGAAGCTGAGGCAGGAGAATGGCGTGAACCCGGGAGGCGGAGCTTGCAGTGAGCCGAGATTGCGCCACTGCACTCCAGCCTGGGTGACAGAGCGAGACTCCGTCTCAAAAAAAAAAAAAAAAAAAAGCAACTCATAAATAAAGAAAAATCTAGTTTGTGCTCACTGCTCCCAAGTCAGCTAACTGACAATCATTTTCAGGCTAGGTGTGGTTAGGAATGGTAAAAGCCATTTTAACTACAAATATCAGTGCAGAATGTAGCTAAGTGATTGAATAAAATCCTTCACTCTCACAGTAAAATTCAATATAAAAATAAATTTCTAAAATCTATGATAATGAAAATGGCGATTATATTGCCAAATCAGAAACTTTGAAAAGATCAGGTCAAATGTGCAAAATCCAGAGACAATACAAGGAGTAGAGTAATTGCAGGTCTTGGACAATAGAACATAACATTTGAAGTTCTTTGTGCTTTTTTATAGCTATGCTGTCTTTCCTTATTGGTACTCATAAAATCAACAGACTTCAAACTCAGCAACTGAAGGGCTCCATTTATCTGTTCACCTTTGGACCTACCACTCTTTAATAAACACTGGAGAACAGCTCATCTAAGCGAAAAGGCTTTAACACTACAAACTTTTGTGTGTGTGAGGGAAATTCAACATTACAATATTTTTTCCTGGGGATTCTGTCATTGCTGGTTGAACTCCTATATGTTTCTAGCTAATGGACAGAAAAAAGCAGCTATCACTCAAAGCTCATACCTACCACAAGTAGTTACATATTCCACTCCAGGCTCTCAAAACTGCTTGAAGCTTTAGATCCATGGCCTTTCACCATGCAATTTTGCAGGAAAACATTAGCAACATTTGTTATCAATAGCAATTCCAAACCCTCTGTGTCTGAAAAACTCTTTAATAATGCATTGCTTCCTAATGATTTCACCAACAAGACAGGCATTGATGAATTTCAATTCAGGTCTGAAACAGCACGGTCCACAGTCAGTATTGAACACTACACTGGAGAATGGCCGTATTCATTAAGAGTCCAGGAAAGTCTCTCATTAGGTGAAGAGTAATGGCTTTGGCAGCAATTTTGAAGGCAGGTTGAAAATATCACTTACAAAAGCCAACTTTTCCACCAAAATAGTAACCAGTTTGCTGTATTATTGATTCCACTCAAAATTAGCTATCCAATGCAGTGGATCATCATCATAGAAATTGCCAATTGTTATTTTAAAAGTAAATATTAGCTATGTCATGTGATAACCACTTATGGAAAGCATGCTATTCCAGTGTTATAGTTTGATGATTGTGAAATGCATCAGGAGCAAATGATATTATAAAATAGATCAATACTTTCATTATTAAACATTTAAAAAGAAAAGTAAAACTAATACCTTCATGCATATCAGTTTTCAGTTGAAGACCCCCATTAGAAACGAGGCTGAAAGTTTTTCAAGGATCTTGGTATTTTGCAGAGCAATTTACTAGTTTCCTACTTTCACTTTCTTTATAAAGTCAGGTCTACATGGTCACTCAGATGGAAAAGTTCATAATCAGACTATTTAATCATTAAAATTGCTTTTTAAAAATAGTCATGGCAGTAATGAAGAAAATTATTACAGGTTTAAGTCATATACTTGGCTTCTACATAATAGTCACTGAGTCTGGTTGCTTTTCCGTAAGTGCTAATACGTTTTCTAGAGATAAATAAAAGAACTTCCTATGATTTTAAGATACTGTATTTCTATGTATCTATACTTCTGAATAAAAACAACTGGGCCACACAAAATCTATTATTGTATACTGTTTATTTATATACCACTTAAGAAGGACTGTTGGACTAAACATGCATTTTATTCACATTATTCATTCTGCCAGGAACCTGGGAGTTTAGCAAGCATCTTTTTTTCTTCCAACCCTCTCCTTGTCCTAGGGGATGGTGAAAGACAGAAGAGCACAATAGAGTATAACAGGAATACAAATGTATATTCTTTGCAGCCCAAAGAAGTGATGGCAATTGAATAGATTATAAATAATTTCTCCTGTTCCATATTCCATGGAGTTCAATTTGAACTTGCTAAGAGTAAACCTGAACAGCTGCCTTTTCTGAAACAATAATACATTTTGTAATTTAGGTTACAATATCTTCAGGCACGGATTAAATGTGAAAGTGGGGGGTATGTATCATTCAAGTTTGTTTTTAATCTTCCTTACTCCTTACACTTTGCCTTATCACAGATAAGGAATGCAAAGAGTGTCTTGTGGCACCTGTGAAAGACCTTGAGGAAACTACAGTAATGTCAAGCTTTTGTATCCCAATAAAATGTTAAACGCAGTGAGAGGGGAAGTGAAGGAAAGAGAGGGAAGGGGACTAGGGGTATGAGGAAAAGGAAATATAAAAGCCTGATTCCAAATAAGAAACACAAATGAGAAGGACTAAAGCTTTAATCTGTTTTCATAATTAACACAGCTGTGCTATAATTTGATTTTTATTCTAAATGCCATTTTGCTCATTTTTTAATATTCAAGGAATAGCTAAGTATAAAATTACTGATCACTTACAAATCATTTTTATTTGGGGTTTGATTCATTTTTTAAAATAGGTTTTGATTAATTAATACCAAGTTCTAAGAATGGAAGAGCAGTAAAGAAAGCTATGGGGGGAGGAAAATAAAATCATTTTACCCTCTAATCCAGTAATGTTCAACATATGTATATTCCCTGTAGTGTTTGTAAAAATGTCTGACGCGAGGGCTCTAACCCAGGTCAATTAAATCAGAAACTCTCTGAATGGGCCCAGGGAACAGTATCATTTTTAATTCTTCAGGTGACTAAATTATGTAGCAAGGACTGAGAAACACTGCTATCAACCAAGTGCATCCTACCAATTTCTTTCTTAGGAAGAATATGAAGTCAAAGAAGACCATCCACAGAAACTCTTTCAAACACATCTACTTGTGTGTTCTGAAAAATGTTTGCTGGAAGAAGAAAGGTTCAATAGTGGAATAAACTTGAGTGTATTTGAACCTTGATCTCATGGATATTGATCTGTTTGCAGCAATTTTAGTATTTGCTTCATAAAAATCTGAGAAATATTGATTGCAAAACTTTTACTGAAAATTCAAAATTAAGTATTTTTAAGTGTTTATATGAAATAACTGAAAACTGAACTTTGCATCTGGCACATGGGTCACCAATAATTACTTCTGGAAAAGCTGGAGAAGCAGATAGGAAAGCTAGGATTATATAAAATACTTTAGTTCTAAAGTACCCTCCAAAACAAAGCTTCCCCTACCTTTATAATTAAGATGTCATTGGAGATTTTTCTAATCTTCTCCTGACTCCTTCCCCTTTACCCCAAAAATGGCTTTGAAATGATGTGTTAAAATTAAGACAGGGACTCATAAAGGTGAACTCAATTATGGCTTTACAGGGCAGTGTCTCACTCATCTTTGTATCCTCAGTAACTCTCATGCCACCTGATACAGGAAGCAGTAAGTGGGCAGCCCCGGAACTTCCTGTTTTTAAGATACTGTATTTCTATGTATCTACACACTTCTGAATAAAAACAATTGCACCATACAAAATCTATTATTGTATACTATTTATTTATATACCACTTAAGAAGGACTGTTGGACTGAACATGCATTTTATTCACATTATTCATTCTGCCAGGAACCTGGGAGTTTGGCAAGCATCTTTTCTGTGGATGGTCTTCTTTGATTTCATATTCTAAGAAAGAAATTGGTAGGATGCAATTGGTTGATAGCAGTGTTTCTCAGTCCTGGCTACATAATTTAGTCACCCGAAGAATTAAAAATGATACTGTTCCCTGGGCCCATTCAGCCTGTCTGGTTCAGTGTTATCACCTGCTAACTAACTGCAGAACTTTGGGGAAGTCATGTAACATTCACTCCTGTTAATTCACCTAGAAAATGATGACAATAGCTCCTGCCTTATAGAGTCGTTGTGAACGTAAAAATTAGTTTATAATACAGATGCAATGCTTACAACAGTTCCTGGGATGTGCTAACTGTTCAAGAAGCATAAACTCATTACCACTTGGTCATTATACAGGTATTGGATGGACGGACAGATGGATTGATGGATGGATGGATGCACGAATGAATGAAAGAGTAAATGAAGTTTCTTAGTAAAAACTTTTTAGTCTTTTAAGGGTCTCCTGTTTAAAAAATTATTCCTACAGGGTCATATTCACTTACCCCTGATAGGAACTAAGGACAACTTACAAATGGCAGAATAATCCTTGATGGTTGAAGCACAGCAAGAAACTAGGGAAGCTGAAAAGGAAACTGCCAGAGATAAATTGCCTGTATTTCTCTGTTTTGCATGAGCCAGCCCTGCAGGTGCCTGGACTGAAGCCCAGACCTTCCCAAAGACTTGCTCAAGTAGCATAATTTTTAGTGCCTAAGAAATACAGAATCCAAAGGCCTTAAGAAAACCGAAAAATACCTTAACAGAATAATAGTCATATTCTCAACTTTTACTCCTTCCACGCCTCTTCAACACCAAAATTGGGCTATATAATTTGTTGTAGACATGTACACAAAACACAGAAAAATATACAAAAACAATTCTTTCCTACCCTTCACTCATTGTTCAACATACAATTACAAAAGCCTACTCATTTCACTGCATTTGCATTTAACGATGTTCATGGCCAGGAGGACAGTGAGGAAAAAAACAATCATTTTCAAATTATTATTGGACACTCAGTATTTAGGTAATTCGTGACAAATTTTTACAAAAGTTATGATACTGCTATCAATGATCTTCTTTACTAGTGTCCATCATGGGAACTATTACATAAATATACATAAATATACATAAACATAGGAGAGGCTTCCACATGGCATGTTTATTCTGCTACATTCAAAGAATAACCAAGAGTATGTAGAAAATATACAACAACATTTATTATACAAGTCAAAGTACCTGAAAGAGGACCTAATTTTAAACTCATGGCAACACTTCTGAGATTCTTTCCTGTCTGCTTTTCTCTTATTCTAAGACTATTCCATTTCTTCAGACCTCTTTCTCCTACTCTGGTCCTATGGAATTCTGGTGCCCCTTTCTCATATCACTGATATAAATGGATCCAGCCTCCCTGTTTCCTTCAGTTTGCCATTTATTTTATGTAGCATCATCCTAGTTCTTCAACCAGGCAACTGGCCAGCCAGCAGGAATTCTTTCCCCTAAATAATTGTGGATTTGGAAAGCTGGGAAATAGCTATCATTTTTAAGACAAGATTTAGATAAATGGCTGCCATCAGTACAATATTATATCTGCCCCCAAAATACTGATAGTCCGTTTTAAGATTTCACTTTAAATGTATCAACTGAATTGTTAAATAAGTTTGGAAGAGTATAAATCAAGTTTCACACTGATTATCACCAAATAGATACTTTTTTTTTCTTTTTGGGGCTTGATAATATTTTAGAATTTCTTCAATAGTAACAAGAGATTTTCCCTTTATAACTTTCAAAATGGCACCTTAAACAGTTTCAAGTTTCAAATTATTGGAAAGTTTATATAAAGTACTTTCTTATCTTCTTGGAACTCTTCTATATTTTGCCATATTTTTATTGAATAAACAGCCACCCCTCATTGAAACAATTAATTCATTCATGCTTTAACTTAACTTTTCAAGTACTCTCACTTTTCTCTCAACATTTTGGATCTGAAGAGAATGGGGAAGTGTGAATCTCTTATTTCTTCTCTCCTCCCTCCTCCAGAGTTTATTTTAGATGTTTTTCTTCATCGCATCTTCAAGAATAGATGGTCTATTTGTGCTCATTAGCAAACTTCTGATTGCTTAGCAATTCCCTTAGGCTGAGGAAAGATTAGCCTTTTTTTTTTTTCCCTCGGCAAACTTAAAGTTATGCATCTTGCCTATCTGCCATCTTTATAGTATTCTGGGTAGAAGAAAAGAAAAAAGATGGCAGGAAAAAGGTGGATCCCAAAGTAAAAGCAATTAACCACCGAGACAGGTTATTTTCCTTCAGATATCATCCTGGAATACAAAAGCTCCTGGTGGCATTCCTGGTATTAAAATTCTCAGCATGCCTCTGACCTTACAGAAGCCCAGTGGAGCCAAAGTTTACAAACCAATCTAAGAGAATCTTAAATACAAGGTGAAGAACGCAACACAATACAGTTTTTGAACCCCCAAACGATCTGGTTTCTATTTTCCTAAGTTAATGTTGAGTTCCACATGGGGCCCAATTTTTATCTTATCCAAAGCAGTTCTGCTGTTTCTTCAAGGCCACACTTCCAGGCAAGTGGACAGAGGGGCTGATTCATCTGCTCCACATGCCTATATGCCTCATGCTGGTTTTATTATAGAAAGACGATACACCTACGTAAAGGGAAAATTATGAATTGATATAAGGTATTTCTTTTCAAATACCATTCTCCTATTTTGTTCTCAGTGCTATACATTCATTTGGGACATTTTGGCTTAAAGAAAATTATTCTGAAAAAGTATTTTATATGACTATCATAAAATATAGTAAAGCACTGAAAAAGCTCTAGTTTCTCCTGCCTGGGTAGGAGCTGAGACACAGATATTAGTATAGAAAACTAGGTAACATCTCTTTCCCTAAGAAATTGAGTGTTTTGTTCTGTTTTTATACATGCTGTTTTACATACAGTAGAAAGTGAGGTGCCATGTAAAGGCAAGATGTATTGGAGCAAGATTGGGAGTGCTGCAAGAGATGAGCCTAAAAAGGAGAAGGGATCTGGGGAAATGAATGACTCTCACATCACAAACCAGAGTTAGCAACGTGGCCAGAGGCACACAGTGGCAGCTGCAACCGGAGCCTGTCCTTACCCAACTCTACTCACGGCACGTGTGCACTCAGGTACATAAGAAAGATTTGAAGCAGAAAGAGTCATCCTACCAAGTGAAAACACTTCAGGGATGCAAGCAACCCTGTGGAGGGACCCCATGACACAGAAGACATCAGTGTTTATCGCACTTCAAAAAAACTGCTGAGTGAGTATTCCTGGCACCAAAACAGTTGAGAGCAAAAGTGACTGGGGTAAAACACAGGGTTTTGTTTTTGTTTTTTTGTCGTTGTTGTTTTGTAAAGAAAGAAGAGGTTACAGAGAACTATTAGATATGAATGGGGCCAGATAATACGTGATAAAATTGGCAGACTAATTCATGAGGTTCATGTAAGACTTCTTACATCTAAAGAAACACCCTAGAGATACCTAACTTATCTTTTACTACGTGAGTTGCCAGGCCACAAGAAGCCACATATGGACCTGATGGAAAAAACTGCACGTCACATAGGGATTCTAAACTTAGCACTGGATGTGTAATTGAGATGGATTTCAGGTTTTCTCTTTGGGGAAAGGGGTAAATGTGTGGTGTGTATACAAAGAAGGGTACATGATAGATACTTGGTGGCCAGAGAAGAGGACTGTAGTAGGGACAGACTAGCTGTATACCAAAGATTCAGGCTCCCATTCCAAGGTCCAGAGCCATCGCTGTGAAGTGACTTCCACACCAAGGACTACATTTCCCAACTCTCCAATATGAGTCCTGTAAGTGAATAGGAGGCAATGTGTTCTAGGCAGGAGCTAGGTACAGCACTTCCACACCTGGTTCAAAATAACTTCTAGTATAATTCTTCCCCATCTGCCATCTGAAAGTCATGTATGGAAAAAGGGATTTTATCTGTGAAGGGATTTGTCTGTGAATACTCCATGAAAGAAAATTGCCACCCTCTCTCCACCACCACACCAAGAGAACTTTTGTAAGAAATAAATTTCACCTACATTAAGACACTGATATTTCAGAGTTCATCCTTTTTTTTAAATTTTATTATTATTATACTTTAAGTTTTAGGGTACACGTGCACAACGTGCAGGTTTGTTACATATGTATACACCTATTAAGCAGCTAATATGAGCATAAAAACATTTCGTAAAACTGAATTTTGGGGCCAAGATGGCCGAATAGGAACAGCTCCGGTCTCCAGCTCCCAGCCCCAGCGACACAGAAGACGGGTGATTTCTGCATTTCTGCTTGAGGTACCGGTTTCATCTCACTAGGGAGTGCCTAACAGTGGGTTCAGGACAGTCGGTGAAGCGCACTGTGCGCGAGCCGAAGCAGGGCGAGGCATTGCCTCACTCGGGAAGCGCAAGGGGTCAGGGAGTTCCCTTTCCTAGTCAAAGAAAGGGGAAACAGACGGCACCTGGAATATCGGGTCAGTCCCGTCCTAATACTGCGCTTTTCCAACGGGCCTGGAAAACGGCACACTAGGAGATTGTGTCCCGCACCTGGCTCGGAGGGTCCTATGCCCACAGAGTCTTGCTGATTGCTAGCACAGCAGTCTGAGATCACGCTGCAAGGCGGCAGCGAGGCTGGGGGAGGGGCGCCCGCCATTGCCCAGGCTTGCTTAGGTAAACAAAGCAGCCAGGAAGCTCGAACTGGGTGGAGCCCACCACAGCTCAAGGAGGCCTGCCTGCCTCTGTAGGCTCCACCTCTGGGGGCAGGACACAGACAACCAAAAACTCAGCGAGAACCTCCACAGCCTTAAATGTCCCTGTCTGACTGACAGCTTTGAAGAGAGTAGTGGTTCTCCCAGCACGCAGCTGGAGATCTGAGAACAGACAGACTGCCTCCTAAAGTGGGTCCCTCACCCCTGAACAGCCTAACTGGGAGGCACCCCCCCAGTAGGGACAGACTGACACCTCATTCAACCGGGTACTCCTCTGAGACAAAACTTTCAGAGGAACTATCAGACAGCTGAATTTATGGTCTCACGAAAATCCGCTGTTCTGCAGCCACCGGTGCTGACACCCAGCCAAACAGGGTCTGGAGTGGACCTCTAGTAAACTCCAACAGACCTGCAGCTGAGGGTTTTGTCTGGTAGAAGGAAAATTAACAAACAGAAAGGACATCCACACCAAAAACCCATCTGTACATCACCATCATCAAAGACAAAAAGTAGACAAAACCACAAAGATGGGGAAAAAACAGAGCAAAAAAACTGGAAACTCTAAAAAACAGAGCACCTCTCCTCCTCCAAAGGAATGCAGTTCCTCACCAGCAACGGAACAAAGCTGGATGGAGGATGACTTTGATGAGTTGAGAGAAGAAGGCTTCAGACGATCAAACTACTCTGAGCTACGAGAGGAAATTCAAAACAATAGCAAAGAAGTTAAAAACTTTGAAAAAAAATTAGAAGAATGGATAACTAGAATAACCAATGGAGAGAAGGGCTTAAAGGAGATGATGGAGCTGAAAGCCAAGTTTCGAGAACTACGTGAAGATTGCAGAAGCCTCAGTAGCAGATGCGATCAACTGGAAGAAAGGGTATCGCTGATAGAAGATGAAATGAATGAAATGAAGAGAGAAGGGAAGTTTAGAGAAAAAAGAATAAAAAGAAATGAACAAAGCCTCCAAGAAATTTGGGACTATGTGAAAAGACCAAACCTACGTCTGATTGGTGTACCTGAAAATGATGGGGAGAATGGAACCAAGTTGGAAAACACTCTGCAAGATATTATCCAGGAGAACTTCCCCAATCTAGCAAGGCAGGCCAGCATTCAGATTCAGGAAATACAGAGAACGCCACAAAGATACTCCTCCAGAAGGGCAACTCCAAGACACATAATTGTCAGATTCACCAAAGTTGAAATGAAGGAAAAAATGTTAAGGGCAGCCAGAGAGAAAGGTCGGGTTACCCACAAAGGGAAGCCCATCAGACTAACAGCTGATCTCTCAGCAGAAACTCTACAAGCCAGAAGAGAGTGGGGGCCGATATTCAACATTCTTAAAGAAAAGAATTTTCAACCCAGAATTTCCTATCCCGCCAAACTAAGCTTCATAAGTGAAGGAGAAATAAAATACTTTACAGACAAGCAAACGCTGAGTGATTTTGTCACCACCAGGCCTGCCCTAAAAGAGCTCCTGAAGGAAGCACTAAACATGGAAAGGAACAACCGGTACCAGCCCCTGCAAAAACATGCCAAATTGTAAAGGCCATCGAGGCTAGGAAGAAACTATAGCAACTAACGAGCAAAATAACCAACTAACATCATAATGACAGGATCAGATTCACACATAACAATATTCACGTTAAATGTAAATGGGCTAAATGCTCCAATCAAAAGACACAGACTGGCAAACTGGATAAGGAGTCAGGACCCATCAGTGTGCTGTATTCAGGAAACCCATCTCACGTGCAGAGACACACATAGACTCAAAATAAAGGGATGGAGGAAGATCTATCAAGCAACTGGAAAACAAAAAAAGGCAGGGGTTGCAATCCTAGTCTCTGATAAACTAGACTTTAAACCAACAAAGATCAAAAGAGACAAAGAAGGCCATTACATAATGGTAAAGGGATCAATTCAACAAGAAGAGCTAACTATTCTAAATATATATGCACCCAACACAGGAGCACCCAGATTCATAAAGCAAGTCCTCAGTAACCTACAAAGGGACTTAAACTCCCACACAATAATAATGGGAGCTTTTAACACCCCACTGTCAGCATTAGACAGATCAACGAGACAGAAAGTTAACAAGGATATCCAGGAATTGAACTCAGCTCTACATAAAGTGGACCTAATAGACATCTACAGAACTCTCCACCCCAAATCAACAGAATATACATTTTTTTCAGCACCACACCACACCTATTCCAAAATTGACCACATAGTTGGAAGTAAAGCTCTTCTCAGCAAATGTAAAAGAACAGAGATTATAACAAACTGTCTCTCAGACCACAGTGCAATCAAACTAGAACTCAGGATTAAGAAACTCAGTCAAAACCGCTCAACTACATGGAAACTGAACAACCTGCTCCTGAATGACTATTGGGTACATAATGAAATGAAGGCAGAAATAAAGATGTTCTTTGAAACCAACGAGAACAAAGACACAACATACCAGAATCTCTGGGACACATTCAAAGCAGTGTGTAGAGGGAAATTTATAGCACTAAATGCCCACAAGAGAAAGCAGGAAAGATCCAAAATTGACACCCTAACATCACAATTAAAAGAACTAGAAAAGCAAGAGCAAACACATTCAAAAGCTAGCAGAAGGCTAGAAATAACTAAAATCAGAGCAGAACTGAAGGAAATAGAGACACAAAAAACCCTTCAAAAAATTAATGAATCCAGGAGCTGGTTTTTTGAAAAGATCAACAAAATTGATGGACCGCTAGCAAGACTAATAAAGAAGAAAAGAGAGAAGAATCAAATAGATGCAATAAAAAACGAAAAAGGGGATATCACCACTGATCCCACAGAAATACAATCTACCATCAGAGAATACTACAAACACCTCTATGCAAATAAACTAGAAAATCTAGAAGAAACGGATAAATTCCTCGACAAATACACCCTCCCAAGACTAAACCAGGAAGAAGTTGAATCTCTGAATAGACCAATAACAGGTTCTGAAATTGTGGCAATAATCAATAGCTTACCAACCAAAAAGAGTCCAGGACCTGATGGATTCACAGCTGAATTCTACCAGAGGTACAAGGAGGAACTGGTACCATTCCTTCTGAAACTATTCCAATCGATAGAAAAAGAGGGAATCCTCCCTAACACATTTTACGAAGCCAGCATCGTCCTGATACCAAAACCTGGCAGAGACATAACCAAAAAAGAGAATTTCAGACCAATATCCTTGATGAACATTGATGCAAAAATCCTCAATAAAATACTGGCAAACCGAATCCAGCAGCACATCAAAAAGCTTATCCACCATGATCAAGTGGGCTTCATCCCTGGGATGCAAGGCTGGTTCAACATACGCAAATCAATAAATGTAATCCAGCATATAAACAGAACCAAAGACAAAAACCACATGATTATCTCAATAGATGCAGAAAAGGCCTTTGACAAAATTCAACAACCCTTCATGCTAAAAACTCTCAATAAATTAGGTATTGATGGGACGTATCTCAAAATAATAAGAGCTATCTACAACAAACCCACAGCCAATATCATACTGAATGGGCAAAAACTGGAAGCATTCCCTCTGAAAACTGGCACAAGACAGGGATGCCCTCTCTCACTGCTCCTATTCAACATAGTGCTGGAAGTTCTGGCCAGAGCAATCAGGCAGGAGAAGGAAATAAAGGGTATTCAATTAGGAAAAGAGGAAGTCAAATTGTCCCTGTTTGCAGATGACATGATTGTATATCTAGAAAACCCCATTGTCTCAGCCCAAAATCTCCTTAAGCTGATTAGCAACTTCAGCAAAGTCTCAGGATACAAAATTAATGTACAAAAATCACAAGCATTCTTGTACACCAATCACAGACAAACAGAGAGCCAAATCATGAGTGAACTCCCATTCACAATTGCTTCAAAGAGAATAAAATACCTAAGAATCCAACTTACAAGGGATGTGAAGGACCTCTTCAAGGAGAACTACAAACCACTGCTCAATGAAATAAAAGAGGATACAAACAAATGGAAGAACATTCCATGCTCATGGGTTGGAAGAATCAATATCGTGAAAATGGCCATACTGCCCAAGGTAATTTATAGATTCAATGCCATCCCCATCAAGCTACCAATGACTTTCTTCACAGAATTGGAAAAAACTACTTTAAAGTTCATATGGAACCAAAGAAGAGCCCGCATCGCCAAGTCAATCCTAAGCCAAAAGAACAAAGCTGGAGGCATCACACTACCTGACTTTAAACTATACTACAAGGCTACAGTAACCAAAACAGCATGGTACTGGTACCACAACAGAGACATAGATCAATGGAACAGAACAGAGCCCTCAGAAATGATGCCGCATAGCTACAACTATCTGATCTTTGACAAACCTGACAAAAACAAGAAATGGGGAAAGGATTCCCTATTTAATAAATGGTGCTGGGAAAACTGGCTAGCCATATGTAGAAAGCTGAAACTGGATCCCTTCCTTACACCTTATACAAAAATTAATTCAGGATGGATTAAAGACTTATATGTTAGACCTAAAACCATTAAAATCCTACAAGAAAACCTAGGCAATACCATTCAGGACATAGGCATGGGCAAGGACTTCATGTCTAAAACACCAAAAGCAATGGCAACAAAAGCCAAAATTGACAAATGGGATCTCATTAAACTAAAGAGCTTCTGCACAGCAAAAGAAACTATCATCAGAGTGAACAGGCAACCTACACAATGGGAGAAAATTTTTGCAACCTACTCATCTGACAAAGGGCTAATATCCAGAATCTACAATGAACTCAAACAAATTTACAAGAAAAAAACAAACAACCCCATCAAAAAGTGGGCAGAGGACATGAACAGACACTTCTCAAAAGAAGACATTTATGCAGCCAAAAAACACATGAAGAAATGCTCCTCATCACTGGCCATCAGAGAAATGCAAATCAAAATCACGGTGAGATACCATCTCACACCAGTTAGAATGGCCATCATTAAAAAATCAGGAAACAACAGGTGCTGGAGAGGATGTGGAGAAATAGGAACACTTTTACACTGTTGGTGGGACTGTCAACTAGTTCAACCATTGTGGAAGTCAGTGTGGCGATTCCTCAGGGATCTAGAACTAGAAATACCATTTGACCCAGCCATCCCATTACTGGGTATATACCCAAAGGACTATAAATCATGCTGCTATAAAGACACATGCACACGTATGTTTATTGCGGCACTATTCACAATAGCAAAGAGTTGGAACCAACCCAAATGTCCAACAACGATAGACTGGATTAAGAAAATGTGGCACATATACACCATGGAATACTATGCAGCCATAAAAAATGATGAGTTCGTGTCCTTTGTAGGGACATGGATGAAACTGGAAAACATCATTCTCAGTAAACTATCACAAGGACAAAAAACCAAACACCGCATGTTCTCACTCATAGGTGGGAATTGAACAATGAGAACTCATGGACACAGGAAGGGGAACATCACACTCCGGGGACTGTTGTGGGGTGGGGGGAGGGGGGAGGGACAGCATTAGGAGATACACCTAATGCTAAATGATGAGTTAATGGGTGCAGGAAATCAACCTGGCACATGGATACATATGTAACAAACCTGCACATTGTGCACATGTACCCTGAAACCCTAAAGTATAATAAAAAAAAAAAAAAAAAAAAAAAAACTGAATTTTGGAATTACCCAGTAATCCAAAAAGTGAACAGAGGATACAGTTTATTCAATTTCAATAAATATGACAGCACATTCAATTATAAGTGATCACAGTTTTAATACACAGAAATTTTGAATATAAAAGTCATGTAGGAATTCTATGTCCAGCATTATAGCAAGATATTCTCTGACCTAATAATATCTTTTAAGACGCAGGATTTAAAAATATCTTTTAAAATTCATCTAACCTAGCAAGAAATTGGGGAAACTCTGAAAGGCAAAAAGTGACAAGAAAAGAGCGAATCCAGAGAGAGACCAAGTATTGAAATCACCAGTGGATTTCCAAAAAGCATCTGCAGATCACTTGGTTTTTACAGATAAACGTGAGATTGAGAAAACAAAGCTTAAGGATCCCAAAAGATGAGATGTCAAATTACAATCCTCCAAAAAGTTGGTACTCAAAAGAGATGACAAGTCAAAGAGTGAACTACATAAATAAAAGTGCCTATGAAGGAAGACAGTGAGGAAAACTGCCTGACTAGGCCTAGGCCATGGGTGGAGAGAAAAAAATGTCTTGCCTGAGAATTTCTAACAATAAAGCAAACTTCATAACAGATGCGAGATCAGACTTTACATTATTTTTACAGCCTGAAAAACCTCGAGTAGAAAATAATTTAAGGTACTCCAAATTGTAGTGCTCTCAGATGCTAGACAGAGGCAAACAAATGCTCTCTGGAGAAATGACCTCAACCCCAGACCCCAAAGAATTCCCACAGATAAAATTCTCAACAAGCATAAGCTCACAATTGAAACACACAAATCACAATCGGAAACAAGCCTGTGTGACTGAGACTTAAACAACAAATCAGTTCCACGAAAACTGCAGGTGTTTAAATTATCAAACACAATGTAAAATATGAATAATTAATGTTAAAAAAGAACAGAGATCATATCTTATTTCAGACTACTATAATAAATTACCATAGACTTAGTGGCTTAAACAAATATTTTTCACAGTTCTAGAGACTTTCACAGTTCTGGAGTTCAAGAATAGGGTACCAACACGGTCAAGGTATTGGTGAAAGCTGTCTTCCTGGTTACAAAATCTCATGGCCTTCCTTGGTGTATGCATGCCGAGAGATCTTCTGTCTCCTCCTCTTTTCGTAAGAGCCCTGTGAGAGCTCTGCCCTCATGACCTCATCTAATCCTAATCACCTCCCACAGGCCCCACCTTCAAATACCATCACATTCTTGATTAGGGTTTCAACACATGAATTTGGGGGGACACAGACACTCAGTCCACAGCAGTTAGTAAAAGAATATAATGGCAGAATAAGCAAGTACCAAAACTATGCACCAGCAGATATGCAAAACAGTTAAGTAGAAAAGAAGAGTATAATATTAAAGTGAGAAATTCAAAGGAAGGGTTAAGTAACTTATTTGATATGGCAGAAAAGAAAGTAAGTTCAAAGAGAGAGAGCTAAAGATTGAATGCAGAATGAAATACAAAGAGACAGACGGAAAATATGACATCTGAATGTTGGGAAACATGAAGTTTGGAGTGAGAAGGTGTAATAAAGATCTACTAACGATGTGGTGGTGCCTCCTGTAGTCCTAGCTACTTGGGAAACTGAGGCAGGAGAATTGCTTGAGCCTGGGAAGTCAAGGCTGCAGTGAGCTGTGATCATGCCACTGCACTCTAGCTTGGGTGACAGAGCGAAACCCTGTCTCACACACAACAGGAAAAACTACTAAGATTTTCAGAAGATCCTACAAAGAATGGAACAGAAGCTCTAACAGAAGAAATATTGATGGGCAGCTGACAAAAGACACCCATCCAAAGACTTAGGTATCCCAGAACATCTTAAGCCAGGTTAATAGAAAGAAATCCACACCTAGACTCATAGTAAACCAAAAAGAATTTTAAAAGATCTTTAAAGCAACTAGAAAAGTAGAACAATGAAACTGAAAGCTGACTCCTCGAAAACTGAAATGAAAGCTGGAAACAGCTGAACGAAGTCTTCAAGGTGCTAAATATATATACATAATTCAATCTCCAAAAGATTTTCAACAAGGACGCCAAGACCATTCATGGAGAAAGGACAGTCTCTTCAACAAATGGTGTTGAGAAAACTGAATATCCACAGGCAAAAGAATGTCGTTGGACCCTTACATCACATTCAAAATTTAACTCAAAGTAGATCAAAGACCTAAAAGATCTGAACTGTAAAACATACAAGGAAAAATAGGGGAAAATCTTCATGACATTGGATTTGGCAAGGATTTCTTGGATATAACAACAAAAACATAGGAAACAAAAGTGAAAGCTTCCGTGCAAAGGACACAATCCACAGAGTGAAAATGCAACCTACAGAATGGGAGAAAATATTTGCAAATCATGTATCTGATAAGAGGTTAATATCCAGAATATAACAAAAATGCCTTTAACAAGAAAATAGCCCAAGTTTTTTAAACGGACAAGTCCTTTGAATAAACATTTCTCCAAAGATGATATATAAATGACCACATATATGCAAAGGGACCCAACATTACTAATCATTAGGAAAACGCCAATCAAAACCCCAATGAGATATCACCTCACACCCATTAGGAATTCTACTATCAGAAAAAAAAAATAGAATTTAAATGTTGGTAAGGATAGGAAAAAATTGGCAAGGATGGGAAAAATAGTATTGGTGGGAATGTAAAATTGTACTGCCGCTATAAAAGATATCCCTAAAAAAAAAATAAAATAGAATTGCCATATGATCCAGGAATTCTACATCTGGATCTCTATTCAAAAGAATTGAAAGCAAGATCTCAAAGACTTATTTGCCCACCTATGTTTGTAGCAGCACTATTCACAATAGCCATGTGGTGGAAATAACGTAGGTGTTCATCAGCAGATAATGGATAAACATTATGTGGTATATACATACTGATATGGTTTGACTGTGTCCCCACCGAAATCTCATCTTGAATTCCCCATGTGTTGTGGGAGGGACCTAGTGGGAGGTAACTGAACCATGGGAGATCTTTCCTATGCTGTTCTCATGATAGTGAATAAGTCTCATGAGATCTGAAGGTTTTATAAGGGGGAGGTTCCCCACACAAGCTCACTCGCTCGCTCTCTGCCTGCTGCCATCCACGTAAAATGTAACTTGCTCCTCCTTGCTTTCCACCATGATTGTGAGGCCCCCCCCCAGCCATGGGGAACTGTAAGTCCATTAAACCTCATTCTCTTGTAAATTACCCGATCTCAGGTATGTCTATCAGCAGTGTGAAAACAGACTAATACACATACAATGCAATATTATTCAGACTTAAGAAGGAAAGAAATTCTGACCACATCCTACAATACAGATAAATCTTGGACACCCTATGCTAAGTGAAATAATCCAGTCACAAAAGACAAGTGTAAGAGTCTTCCCTTATCGTCAAGGGATACATTCCAAGACCCCCGGTGGATGCCTGAAACCAAGGATATTAATGATGCCTTATATATGATGTTTCTTCCTGTACATACATACCTACAATAAAGTTTAATTTATAAATTAGGCACAGTAAGAGATTAATAACTAATAATAAAATAGTACTATTATAACAATATGCCAGCCTCACTGCTCTTGTACTTTGGGGCCATTATTAAGTAAAATAAGGGTTACTTGAAAACAAACACTGCAATACCTGGACAGGTGATCTGATCACTGAGAAGGCTACTAGGTGCCTACCAGGCAGGTAGCATATGCGGAAGGGCTATGCTGGACAAAGGAATGAGTCACATCCTGGGCTGAATGGGACAAGATTTCATCACACTACGAAGAATGTCACCCAATTTAAAACTTATGAATTATTTCTGGAAATTTTTATTTAATATTTTCAAACCACAGTTGACAGCAGGTAACAAACTACAAAAAGTGAAACCACAACTAAGGGGAGTCTACTGTACTGTATTATTCCTCTTACATGAGGTATCTAGAGTAGTCGGATTCATGGAACCCATTCACAGAAAGTAGAATGGTGGTTATCAGAGCCTTGGGGGAGGGGGAAGGGGGAGTTGTTTAATGAATCAAGAGTTTCAGTTTTGCAAGATGAAAACGTTCTGGAGATCAGTCACACAACAATTTGAATATACTTAAAACTACTAAAAACAACTGGGAGGTAAAAATTATAACAATTGAACTTAGAAAAAGTTACGATGACAAACTTCATTTTTTCCATTTTTTCCACAACAAACATTTTTAATACAATTAAATACAGTCAATCACGTGTTGCTTAGGTGATTTTGTCATTGTGCAAACAACATAGAGTGTACTTCTACCAACCTAGATGGTATTGCCTACTACACACCTAGGCTATATGGTTTAGCCTATTGCTCCTAGGCTACAAACATGTACAGCATGTTACTGTATTGAATACTGTAGGCAATTGTAACGCGATAAGTATTTGTGTGTCTAAATATATCTGAAGATAGAAAACGTAACACACTGTGCTACGTTAAGACAGCTGCCACATGCCACTATGCCACAGGAGTTTCTCAACTCCCTTATAATCTTACTGGACCCCTGTTGTATCTGCAGTCTGTCGTTGTCCAAAACATTATTATGTGGTGCATGACTGTGTATAATTCATTATCTATAATCAATTGCCAAACTATCAGTCAAGAATGAGGGGAAAAAACTCAGATAATAATTACTCAATACTTCTTACCAATTATTCTGCTCAGTTATACTTTTGACATAAAATTTATATAAAAGATGAATATATATTTTAAGAATAAGACCAGTGAATGCCACCATTTAAAGAAACAGAATATTATCAATATCCCCGAGGCCCCCCATTTCCCTACCTAATTGCATATACCTCCTCTGTCTCTCTCTTCAGAGGTAGCCACTATCCTTACTTTTATGTTAATTATTCCCTTATTGTTCCTTATGGTTTAAACTCACATGAATTTCCTATCCACATGTTGCTCAGTTTCAGCTGCTTTTTAAATTTTAAATGAAATTCTGTGTATATATTTTTAAGGCACCTTTTGTTTCATACTTACTAATACATGTAGCTGTAGTCCATTTTCACATTATATATTATTCCATTATATGCATGCATTACAATTTATCCATTGTAAATGGAGATGTGCATTTGGCTTGTTCCTATGTTTTTTTGCTTTTAAGGATGTCGCTTTGAACATTGACGTGTCTCCTGACATACGTGTGAGTTTCACCAAGCTATAGAGCTGTGTCTTAGAGTGTTCACCCATTTCACTTTTTAAGTAAAATGCAAAACTATTTCCAAAATGGTTATACAATTGACACTTCAAGCCGAAGTATAAAAGTTCTTATTTTTTAAAAGTAACATTTCTGTTTCAATTATATTATCTAAAAATTGGTCATATTTTTCCTGCAATGTGGAAGGTCTATGTTGTACATCCACAAATAATTCATTTGATGTATTTCTTTACTGTTTGTCATTGAATTTTCATTTATAAATAGCCCTGTCTCTCCTACATGTTCAAATTTTTCTAATTCCAGGCAAATTCCACTTATATTGTAAGAAACATGAATATATTCTCCTGTGACATTATTTAACACAAGAATTTGGGCCAGATGCAGTGGCTCATGCCTGTAAGCTCAGCACTTTGGGAAGCCGAGGCAGGTGGTTCACTTGAGATCAGGAGTTCCAGACTAGCCTGGCCAACATGGTGAAACCCTGTCTCTACTAAAAATACAGAAATTAGCCAGACATGGTGGCACAAGCCTGTAGTCCCAGTTACTTCAGAGGCTGAGGTAGAGGTTATAGTGAGCTAAGAGCATGCCACCGCACTCCAGACTGGGCGACAGGAGTGAAACTCTGTCTAAAAAAACAACATGAATTTGGTTCCAACAGTTTTGTGTCTCCACTCCTATGTTTACTGCAGCACTATTCAACTATTCACAACAGCTAAGATTTAGAAGCAAACTAAGTGTCCATCAACAGATGAATGGTTAATGTGGCTGGGTGTGGTGGTTCACACCTGTAATCCCAGCACTTTAAGGGGGTCAAGGTGGGAGGATTGCTTGAGCCAAGGAGTTCGAGATGAACCTTGGCAACATAGTGAGACCTCATCTCTACAAAGTAAAAAAATTAGCTAGGTGCACGCCTGTAATCCCAGCTACACAAGGGGCTGAGATGGGAGGATAGCTTGAGCCTGGGAGGTCGAGGCTGCAGTGCACCATGATTGCTGCCATTGCACTTTAGCCAGGGTGATAGATAGAGACTCTATCTGGAAAAAAGAAAGAAAAAGTGGTACATATATACATGAGAGTACTATTCAGCCATAAGAAAAGAATGAGATCCTATAATTTGCAACAGCATGGATGGAACTGGAGGATATTGTGTTAAGTTAAATAAACCAGGAACAGAAAGACAAATTTCCCATGTTCTCACTCATCTGTGGAAGCTAAAAATTGAAATCATTCAACTCATGAACATAGAGAGTAGAATGATGGTTACTAGAGGCTAGGAAGGATAGTAGTGGTAGAGGAAGAATGGGGATGGCTAATAGGTACAAAAATAGTTATTAATGGCCAGAATGAGTGAGACTTGGTATTTGATAGCACAGCAGGGTGAGTACAGTCAACAATAACTTACATTTTTAAATAACTAAAAGAGTATAATTGGATACTTTGTAACACAAAGAAAGGATAAATGCTTGGGGTGATGGATGTCCCATTTACCCTAATATATTACACAGTTTATACCTGTATCAAAATATCTCATGTACCTCATAAATATATACACCTACTATGTACCCACAAACATTTAAAAATTAAAATTAAAAAATAAGACATAGAATCAGAAGACAATGTTGTCTTTAAAAACAGAGTTTTATGATCAGGGCTTAGAAGTGGGTTTTGCAAAGATTGATCATTATCCTCTGAGAAAAAGAAAAATATATACGGTAGCACCATACTATTTTATCAGAGTTAAATAATTGTACTGCTTAGGTCCCAGTCTTCGGCTACATCAGTCTATATGCCTTACACAGCCTGACACAGAAAACACCAGGCATCTGTATTCTAGTCCTATCGCTAAGTACCTATGGGACTTTAATCGAGAGATTTCACCTCATTTATTGGTGAAATGAAAGATTAATAATCTCAAAGCTTTGTTTCATCTGGAAAATTCTGTTATTCTCTGCCATTATGTCACTAGCTGGCAATTAGCAGGCTCTTATCCTGCAAAGGTCTTTTTTATGGCTTTTATTGTGGTGTTCTCTAATTGAATACGGCTGGGTGTGCAATCACCAGTTTTCTGTAAGACCCGCCACTCCTAACAGTTATATCCTGACCCAAACGTTCAAGCTGCCTCTCTGGACTTGAAACACTTGAGTTTTCAAACACTGCTCTATAGTAAATATTTTTACCCATTGAGAAACACTAATATTTGTCACAATAACAACTAGTTCTTTAGAGTGCACCTTAGAGTTGGTTGTTTTCATGGGCTTTACACTTCATGTATTTTCATGTGCATTCTATGTCACAGCCGTCCTGATGATCCTTTTGACTATGGAATATGTACAGCATCTTTCCATTGCCCAAGCATTAGCAAAAACAAGTCAAAATGTCTACTTTAATAACCCACAAACACAATGTCATACATGCAAATGCTGTGGTGCCTCACTTCATGGAGAAAGCCCAGAATTCAAGTTGCCAGCTTCCCACTGGTGATTGGCACAGTAAGCCAGGCTATAGGGAAATGAAATGGGATCAGATGCTCTTCAGCAAGTGTCTAGCTCTGCCCAGAACCACTCTGAAAGCCTCCTCCAGACAATGCGGAGGAGCCAAGCCGAACATATGCTCGCAGAGGGGGAGTCAGGAAACAACTAGGACATCAACATCCACATCTTGGCATGAGCTACTAACCCTTAAACATTTCCAGCTTCTCTCTATAGGGAAGAGGAAAGAAAGCTCCACATCTCAGCAAATTTAATGACATGTCCCAAAACGTACTTCCCCAAATTCAAAACCCCTGAGAAGTCCACACACGATATTCGCAACTTGGCACTGTCTCAACACATTGCCTATCTTGTGTTAATGTGTTAATTTGCTTTTAAAAGATTGTCTTGTTCACCCACGAGCAGTCAAAAGAACACAGTATTGTCAGCCAGATTGGCTGTAGCCATTATTATAACCTTTACTATATCTGCTGACATTCCGTTTGTGTTCCCAGTCCAGATGTCGTGTATAATGGAGTGTATTCTCTCATTATGTGCGTTAGTGTTTAGGAATGCCAACATAATTCAACGAACTGCTTGATATTTCAGGAAAGTATGTTTTTGTAAATTATTGAAATTTTCCATAAACCAGCTACGAAACAGGGCATTCACTACCTAATTCCTCCTGGAGCTTGCCCTAGATACAATGTTAAATTAAGCTGAAAAATTATATGGTTTTCTATCAACTGAATCAGCTGAAACATACCATAAGGTAGTAGTATGATGCTATTTTACTATTATTCTGAATAAGAATACAATTTGGTGGGAGAAATCCTAATCCTGAATCTCCAATTTAATATGAGGGAAGGCTATGTAAAACTAGCTTCAAACCACACCACAGAGCACTGGAGACAAGAAAAAAAAAAGTGCCAATTTTATAACCCCATTAAGGAACCCCTACTTGTATTTTTCTAGGCATGTTGAGGCACGTCACAGAAGGAACTACCCACTTTTCACTTTCCTTAACTTTTATTTCAGGTTCAGAGGGACATGTGCAGGTTATATAGGTAACTACATGTCTTGGGCTTTTGGTGTACAGATTATTTCATTGCCCAGGTAGTAAGCATAGTACCTGATAATTTTTTGATCCTCTCCCTCCTCCTCTCACCTCCACTCTATAGTAGGCCCTGGTCTCATTTGTTCTCCTCTTTGTGTTCATGTGTTCCCTTTGTTTAGCTTCCACTTATGAGAACATGTGGTATTTGGTTTTCTGCTCCTGAGTTTACTTAGGATAATGGCCTCCAGTTCCATCCATGTTGCTACAAAGAACATGATCTCATTTTTTTATGGCTGCATAGTGTTCCATGGAGCGTATGTGCCACATTTTCTTTATCCAGTCTATCATTCATAGGCATTTAGGTTTATTCCATGCCTTTGCTATTGTGAATAGTGCTCTAATGTAACGTATATGTGTGTATGTATCTTTATAGTAGAATGACTTATATTCCTTTGGGTATATACTAAGTAATGGGATTGGTGGGTCAAATGGTAATTACGTTTTAAATTATTTGAGGACTGGATACACTGCTTTCCACAATGGCTAAACTAATTTACATTCCCATCAGCAGTGTATAAGCATCCCCCTTTCTCTGCAATCTCACCAGCATCTGTTATTTTTTGACTTTAGTATAAATGGCCATTCTGACTGGTGTGAGATGACATCTCATTGTGGTTTTGATTTACATTGCTCTAATAATTAGTGATGTTGAACATTTTTTCATATGCTTCTTGGCCACCTGTATGTCTTCTTTTGAAAAGTATCTGTTCATGTCCTTTGCTTACTTTTTAAGGGGGTTGTTTTTTGCTTGTAAATTTAAGTCTTTTATAGATTTTAGATATTAGACCTTTTTCAGCTGTTTGGTTTGGAAGTATTTTCTCCCATTCTGTAGGTTGTTTAATCTGTTTATTGCTTTTTGTTTTTTTTAGATAGGGTCTTGCTCTGTCACCCAGGCTGGAGTGCAGTGGCACAATCTTGGCTCTCTGCAACCTCCACCTCCCAGGTTCAAGCAATTCTCCTGCCTCAGCCTCCTGAGTAGCTGGGATTATAGACACCCACACCATGCCTGGCTATTTTTTGTATTTTTTAGTAGAGATGGAGTTTCACCATGTTGGCCAGGCTGCTCTTGAACTCCTGACCTCAAGTGATCCACCCACCTCGACCTCTCAAAAGTGCTGGGATTACAGGTGTGGACCACCACAAACTGTTGAGTTTCTTTTGCTGTGCAGGAGCTCTTTAAATTAGGTCCCATTTGCTAATTTTTGTTTTTGATACAATTGCTTTTGGTAACTTCATCATCATTTTCTACTTTCAATAAAACTCCCTCACCACTGTTTGAAAACCATTTTTTTAAGTTAACTAATGGCCCTCCTTTTGCCAACCCAATGGTCAATTATCTTGCCTATTAGATATCCTGCAGCATTTGACACATTAGGCTAATTCTGTCATCTCTGTATTCTCTAACCATCTGTGTCACTTTAATTTTCCAGATTTTTCCCCTAGCACATTGCTTTCTTTCAGTCTACTTTGTTGACCTCCTTCACTCTCAGATTTGTTCGATTAACCATGATTCTCTTTTTGGCCCTCTTACTTCTCTTTCTAGTCTCCCTAGACAATCTCATCCCACTTATAGCTTCCAATAGCATCCATATTTTTGATGATCCCCAGATTCAAATATTTAATCTCAATCTCCCCACTAAACCCTAGACTTGTATATCCAACTACTCTACATCTCTGTTTGAAAATCTAATATACACCTCAAATTTAATGTATCAAAAAAAGAATTCTTGACTTTCTAAGGTCACTTTTTCCCTGGCCTTCTCAACCTCAGAAATGATATCATCATCCACCCTGTCGGTCAGACTAAAACCTTTGTATCATCCTTGATTCTTCTATGTTTCTCACAGCCCAAATCCATCTACCAGGACATTGCATCAGTTCCACCAATAAATACACCTAGAATCTGACCACTTCTCACCATTTTCACTGCTATAATTTTAATTCAAGACATCATCAACTTTCACTCAAGCTAAAAGCATCTTGGTGGGTTCTCTGTTTCCACTCTCTTCTGAGGGTTCATTCTCCATGCAGTAGCCAAATGATCCTTACAAAATAAAAATTGGGTTATACCTGTACTAATAACAATCTAACCGTTTCCCATGCAAAAAATAAAAATCTAGATCTGAATCTAACTCACTAACATCAACGTCCACCACTTCTCACTTTGTCCACTACTCTCCGTTCACAGTGAACTTTTTTGCCTTCAAACACATAAAGGTCATCCCCCACTTTTCGCCTCTGCATTTGTCATTACTTCTGATTGTATCATTCCTTTCCAGGTGTCCACATAACTGACTGACTGACCCTCTTTCATGCTGATCTCAGCTCAAATGTCACTTCCCGGAGAAGCCTCCTGTATCAGCCTAGCTAAAGTAACTCCTTACTGGCTGAGCACAGTGGCAGTGGCTCACACCTATTATCCCAGCACTTTGGGAGGCCAAGGCAGGCAGATCTCTGAGGTCAAGAATTCAAGACCAGCCTGGCCAATATGGCAAAGCCCTGTCTCTACTAAAAATACAAAAATTAGCTTGTGCATGCCTGTAATCCCAAATATTTGGGTGGCTGAAGCATGAGAATCACTTAAACCCAAGAGGAGGAGGCTGCAGTGAGCCAAGATTATGCCACTGCACTCCGCCTGACTGATACAGCAAGATTCTAAATAAATAAACCCTTACTTTCTAACCCAACTTTATCTTATTTTCTTCTTGGTATTTTTCAAACCCTTAAAGTACACTTTTTGTTCGTTTTATTTTTTATTTACTGCCTGTTCTCCCCATGGAATGAAACTATTATTAGTAGGACCTTGAATTTTTTACCATTTTATTAGCAGCTCATAGAACAGTACTCACCACATAGTATGTTCTCAACAAATAAAGAAACAAAGTAATAAACATCTGAAAATGTTTCTAAGAGCTCACGTTCATTTTATGAGTCAAATATTACCAAATTATAGCATTTTCTGGAATCCTAGAAAGCAGAATGTTAAAACATTGGAAAATTCAAGAAGCAGCATCTGTTGCATATTTTTTAAAAAGTACTTTAATACCTAACATCGAGTGATAATTTTTCCGTTGGTAGCCACCGTATCTTCAATAATCAGGCTCTGCCCATTTTGGACAAGATCACAAGGATTTAACTGACCACTGGCCCTAAATATGAGTCTTACTGTCATTCTTTCATGCTGTCTCCCCTCTACTCCCACCCATAGGACCATCTTATTATTCAACAATATGGTTTGTAGACAATTTGTCAGATTAAATCCTCATCAATATGTTTCTTAAAATTATCTCTAGCTTTAATTTCATCAGTTGCAATGAGTAAAGCTGGACTGAAAGGGGCACATTCCTTTAAGTCATTGGAGAGCACAAAGGGCGCAAGTCCGAAGCATGAAACATACAGCATAGACAAGCCTCTGGGAATCAGACCACCTATACTCAGAACTGGTTCAACAATTTCAACTTGGCCACGTCACTTGACTGCTCACTCTAAGCCTGTTTTCTTCTCTGATTTGCGGATATGTAGCTCATAGGGTTGTTGTTAGGATTTAAAAAATAACATATCAGAGAGACTTCTCAGAAACACTGAATTGGGACCCTCTGGGAAGAAGTTGAGGTTGTTAGGCAGCTAGAACTAGATATAGGTAATTGGCACTCAGCATTCATTCCTTCCTGAAAAGTTAATGCCACATTCCCCAGACACTTCTGTAGTGAGAGTTCCAGATGAAATTAAATCCACCAATGTGATATAAAATTTGGTTGCTGGGTTGCAGCTATGACAGTGTACCCTGAACCAGTGTCCCAGTCTCAACCGTAACTCCCCCAACCCTTCCCCATTTCATGAGCACCTGAATCATCTATATTAAACCCCTTTCTCTCTGAAACACATACTGTGGTTCCTGAGTCCTGCACTGAAATCTTATTTATATATATTTAATAACAACAAATAATACTTAAGGAACACAACTATATACCAGGCATTGTTCTAAGCTTTTGCATATATTGATTAATGTAATATCCTAACAATCCTATGAGGTAAATACATTATCATGGTTTTGCAGATAAAGAAAAAGAATTGTGAGATTAAGTTAATTTGCCCCAAAATTAAATAGGTAGTAAGCAGCAGAGCCATGATTCAAGTCCAGATGGTCTGGTCTGAGTGGCATATTCTTAACCATCTCTTTCAAATAAAACAGGAAAATTATGACCCAACTTAAAACAGCCTAACCTTCTGCTCGTTCACAACTATTAACTGCAGAAAACAAGTCAAAGAGATAGCTCTGAAGAGAAGCCTAAATACTATTTAGTCCAACCCTTTCATTTTGAATATGAGGAAGCTATAGCTCTAAGAAATTTTGAAATGACCAGGCTCATAAAATTGATACATAAAATCCAGGAATGGAATACAACTTTTTTAATCCCAAATATGATATCCACATGATAGATTTTTTTTCTAATTTTTAACATTTCCATTTATCCAAAAATACTTGGTTACTTGATTACCTCTGATACATACCATGGAACTTTTTAAGTAAGCATTAGAAGTCAGCAAGATCCTAGGAAGTTTCTGTGGAGCTTTTAATAAAGGGAAAGAAGAACTGTCTATAGAACAAAAGTGAGAAAATTATTACTATTGAATAACTTGTTTATTTGTGATACTTCTGTATTTTCATCTCTATAAAGTATGTCTGACTTAAGACTTAGAACTATAAGTAAAAATTTAACTTTCATAATTAGATCATTTCCATTTCAATTTTCTTCTACCCCAATATGGCAAAAATTACATGAAAACTCAAAGGGGTTAATGAAGTGTAGCATTTTTAAAGAGATGTAGTACATAGTATTCTCAACAAATGTGGTATGCATTTTACCTAATAATTAGCATTTATGTCCCCAAATTTCTGATTTCAATAACTAGAATGCAAATACATTAACATTTTTTATCCTAATCTTAGAACAAAAAAATTAAAGCCTATAGATTTTCTCATATTATAAAAGATTATCATTGCCATGCTATAAAAAAAAGGACCTTGAATTGACATGGATTTTGAAGACTCAAAAAATTAAAAACTGACTTTTGGAGGTTTTATTTGTGTGGTTTTTTTTTTATTTACACAGCTTTAATCTCTTGGATTGGAATTCCAAATCCCTGATAATTAAAAAGAGAATTTGCAATGAGATAACATTTTCTCTTTCTGCCAGATTGCCCAAGTAGCAACTCGGCTGGGCAACAGCAATCATGGAAAATGATGCATACAAGTCCCAGAATAGTAATAAAAATGCCAGCATGTGTTTATTCCTCAGCAGTAAATAAAACCCCAATTATTCACACTGTCTAAGGCTTCCCTAAGGAAACCAATCCACCCCCAGCAGCATCAGCATGAGTTTACATAGCAAAGTTACAGGTAAAACAGGGAGGGGCAGCTTCCCAAAATGTCTCAGAAGAAACTGGCTCCTCAAATCACACAACCTGCCTACAAAATACAGATAATTAGGCAATTTAGATAATTCTACATATTAGGCTATTTTTAAGTAATGGCATTAGATTTTCAAAGAAGTGTTTGAGTTAAGAAAATCACAGATTTCCAGTACAGGCAAGAAGCCATGCCATTAATTGAAAATTTCTGGCAATAACTCTCAACTTTTTCATTATTAAGTATATTTGTATTAACTTTTATGATGCTTAATTTTAGGACCAACTTGACTGAATTAAAATATACTTAGAGAACTGGTCCAAATAGTAATTCTGGGTGTGTTTGTGTGGTTATTTCTAGGAGAGATTGGTGTGTGATTCAGTGGACTGAGTGGGAAAAATCTGCCCTCAATGTGGGCAGGCGCCAGCCAACTGGCTAAAGATCTGGATAAAACAAAAAGAGGAAAGGCAAATTTCCTCTCCCTTTCCTACCCCCTTTTCTTCCTTTATTTGCCCTGCTGCCATGTTATCATGCAGCAAGAAGGCCCTCACCAGATGCCTGCACCTTGATATTGGACTTCCCAGAATCCTGAACTATGAGAAATATATTTCTGTTTCTTATAAATTACACAGTCTGTGGTAATTTGTTATAGCAGCACAAGATAGACTAAGACAACTTCCTTATAAATCCCATTTTTAAAATATTTCTTTATAATTCTGTTTGTTAAATTAACATTCTTAATAAATTATCAGCAAGTTTAACCACCAGAGCTCCTGATTAGCAAGAGACTGATAAAAATTTTAGCCAAAAATTTAAAAAAAGTCAATGTGCTATTTTACTGAGATATACAGCATGATCGACAGGAAATGCCTGACTTCCATTAGGCTTATGGATATTGAAAACAATTTGAGGACCTCCTGGTATGCCTAAATACTAAGAATCCAAGATTGTTGGAACAACTAGTATTTTTCTTAAAAAAAAAAAAAAAAAGCAACAATTAAATACTCAAATTACCCCCAGAAACTAAATGAAAATAAAACAACCCTCAACCTGAACAACCACACATCCTTGTCTTTTGTTGACATTGCTTCAAAAATAAAAAGTGCTCTTGAGATGGCAATAGGCATATTTCTGAGTTGTAAAATATCAAAGCACGAAATTCCACTCGAGAGAAGTCTTTCACCTGCTAAAAACTTTATATAAATTAAATTTAACAGTTTATTTGAACAATGAACAATTCACAAATTGGGCAGCTGAATTCAGGAATTGGGGACATTGAATGAGGAGACATTCAGAGAGTTCCATTCTGTATTGTGAACAGACAGCATTTATAAATAGAAAAAATGAAGTGACATACAGGAGCAGCTTGATCCATCACAGCTCTTTGTTTACCTTATTTGAATACGGTCAGATCAGCTGGCAGCCTGTGACTCAAGTTTGGCTGCTGTGATTGATTGTGACTTAGCTACCTATTACAAAGGTATACACCTATATGAGGCTTTGAGTTTCTATACTAAGGTTGCAGTTTGTTATAACAGACTCAAAGTATGGAGGCATCCTCAGGCCAAATTTAGCTTAACACTTCTTACTAAATAAAGTATAGCGGAGAAAGCCACTATTCAGCAGTCTAAAGTTGCTTTCTGACTACACTGGCTCTGTGGTCATCTTTCCTCTGTGACTATGTTAGCCATTGGAAATGGAATGACTTAAGGAGGAGTTCACATCAACCTTTTCAGTGGGTTTAATTTCTCCTGCCAAAATCTTACTCCCTGTTGTAGAAGAACTCACATGTGCAATCCCAGTCTGTATATTTAGTAACTTATTCTATTTACTATTTACTTACTGAAGATCAAGGGGGTAACCACTCTGATGCTGTAAGAGAAGTAGCAATTTCTAAGAAATTAACCATCAGCAACAGTTACTGACTTGTTTGATGCTGGCATCCTAAGGCAAAGGCCAATGAGCTCCATTTATACTACAATAGGATACTCATTAACTATATTAACAACTACCTCTTGCCAATGAAAACTATAATCAATAGTCTGTTGGCAAATAAAATGCCAGCTAACATGGTTAAGTAAAATGCTTGGTTTAGCTCTTCAAAACTTAGAGTAAACATCATTAAGTTCAAATAGACTAAAAACAAACAAAAGTCTTCATTTGAGCCTTTTACCTTTCTCAGCTATTGGCCTATTTCATTCTTTCTTGGTTAAATTCTTTCCAGCATTAGACCTACCATTGCTGTCTCCACATCCTCACTGCTTTAACTCCTGCCTCTACAGCTTTGTCACCTTCCACCAGGTTGCTTTCTAACATGAAGTCATTCTTTTCTAAGCCAAACACAACAGCCATTTCTGTTTCATATTCAACTTTCTGCCATTCCCTTGTTCAAACACTTACCTTTTAGCTCGTAGGACACCAGTATTTTTCCAGTCACTCTCACTATTGTTTCTCTAAATCTTTGCTGATAACTCTGCTTCATTCCACAGCTTTTCTAAGGCAATCTCCTAAAACCCAATTCTAGGCTCTATACTTTCTACTCCTTTATCTAGTTTATGTTGAGGACCATGGTTAAACCAGTCTGTGAACATGATTCTCTTCATTTTCTTCCTTCTTTGGACTTTAAAATAGGTGCTGCTCTTAAGTATCTTGCCCTTACATTATGAATCATCTCTGAAGGGATAGAATTTTTCAGCCTGGCAAATAAGAACTTAATAAATGGTTACTCACAGACTTGGAATCAGATAAACTCTGATAACCTGAAGGCATTTTCTAAATGCAAGGATTTCCTTCATTAGCCAATCTGAACACATACGTTCAAAAAATAATACCTAAAAACTTTTCTCCACTAGTTCTTAAATTAAGCTATGAAGGAATGTGAGGTCAATGGATTATGCTGATAACATAAGTAGTAATATTTCTGGACAGCATTAATAAAAGGATCTATTCTACTCTGATTCAGAGAACAAAGCTCTCATAGACTAGAATTTAGTTTTTCAATCCACTTTTTTAGAGGTGAAAAGAATGGGTTTGGAAACTTATGGATATGAAATGAAAAAGGTTTTAAACAACTGTGATAGATGCCATAAAGATATTCAGAATTCTAGGTTTACATGACACCATGCCAATAATACTTGACCTTCCTCCCTCCCTGACAGACAATAGTAAGTATTTCAGGCCCTTGTAGAGCTTCTATTCTAGTGGAGAGCTTACATCTCCTTTCCATTAAAATACTGAAGCAGCTACTCATACAAACACTTGCTACACTAAACAGATCCAAAACTAAGGGAGAATTTCTGCCTGATTATAACTATTTATGCGTATGTAATGACCACTATGAACTTCTAGAGAAAACTTGGGTCTCTGGCTCTTATCGAGGATCAAGTCTTATTTGGAGGGAAGTACTAAGTTTTAACCAAGCTTGCAGGGGAAGAACTAAGAGACCGCAGCCAGTGGCTGTGAGCCCTCTGGGCACTCAATAGATGCATCAAATCTTAAGGAAGCTTAAAACATGAGTCTGGAGTGAAGGGGAGGGAAGAGGACATGTCACATGCACACAGGAAAAAATATGAGACAAATGTGGTAAGTGTTAAAGGGGTACAACGTGCTCTTCAATCCTAAACAAAATGTTTCCATATGTTGTTGCATATTTAGGGCTTTTTAAAATGAAAATTATTGCTTACATTTACTTTGGACTTATAGAGCATGATAGCTATAATATAGCAACAACTCTCATACTGAATATTTTACTAAGTATTAAGCATGGTGCTAGTTCTTTAAATGCATTTCTATTTAATCCTGGCAATAAGCTTCTAATAAAATATTTATTAATGAATAAATATGTTATTCATTCAACAAATCCTTATTCAGCACCTTCTCCATCCCAGGTCTACATATCAGATCATATAGATATAACTAGACAGATCTAATTATATATTATATAATTATTATATAGATTATATATTATATAGATATAATTATATATTATATAATTACTATATAGACAGATTATAGTTATATAGATATAATTATATATTATATGATTATATAGATATAGATATAATTCAATAAGACTTCTAACTCTAGCATTGTAGGGTTTACAAAGTATAATATATGTAGTGCCCTTTATCTTTATAACAATAGTGAGGTAGATCAGACAAATGACATAAATCTGCTTTACTACTGAAAAAATTTGTACATACAGAGATTGATCTCTATAAAATTTGAAATTTGGTTTTTGTACTACCAATTAAGTGTTCTCATTCTATTTTTACAAAATTGTAAGTTCTATTATTCTCTTCATTTTACAGAAGAGACACTTAGAGACATTGAATAATATGCATAGCATGCTGATGTTAATTGATAAAGCTGGAACAGCAACATTTACCCATCTGCCCCAAAACCTACACAAGTAATCACTGCCCTTGGCAATGACTTAGCAAATTCTTGCATGAAACATGTCTGTTCAATATTGAATGTTGAAAAACAAAGATCTAACAAGTGGGTGAATAAATAAAAAAAATACTTTAATTCCCAAAGATAAACCAAGAATTCTGCAAACATAAATTAATGTCTCCCAGTGGGTAACGAAATCTTCAAAATAAGAGTTAAAAGAGCTGAATACTAAATATAACTGAAGAGTTACAAATCTGCCAGTTTGTTAGAAGAATCTAGTATATTTTAAAGGTTTCTAATAAAATTAGAAATGTTAAGTGTTACAGCTTATATCAGAAAACCTGTTCTTATAATTTGGTAGTACATCTATAAATATTTGACATTTTTTCTTGAGATTATATAAGAAGGAAATATATCGGCTGCCAAACTTTGGATTGTGTAAGTCATTCTAGATTTTCTTAAATTTTTATGGGCAGTTTTTTTCTGTTTTTATCCTTGTTCACTGAAAGCCAAGATGTTAGAAATCTCTCATTCTAAAGTGTTAAGCTTGAACTCTACTTGTGAGAAATCTAATAAAAATATCAAAAAGAAGTCAAACTTCGAATTCAGTCATTTGGTTTATTGCCTCTGCCTGCCGTGAATTTTAATCTTCCTACTGTCTCCCATGTTATTTTTGTTTAATCAATTCAGACAAATTTGACCAAAGAGTCAAAAATTTATATGGTATGATAGCAAGTAGACAATCATTTTTAAGTCTTCTAGAAACCCAAAGAAAATGACATGCCAAATAAAGTAGTAAGTCTTTTAATTGTTTTCTATTAGTTTTGTAGCATAGACTTAACTCCTCTTTTAAGATAATGAATTAATACACATTTCTTCTACAAGTGATAACAACTGAAATCCCCTTAAGTTCTCTGGTTTGTGAAGTTCTGCTATTGACTTTGCCATTACAGATTTATTCCAGTGTTCAACGTTAATGTTCCGACTGCTTCTGGTTTTCCAGTGTTAAAATAGGCAAACAGGCCAAGCACGGTGGCTCATGCCTGTAATCCCAGCACTCTGGGAGGCCAAGGCGGGCGAATCACGAGGTCAGGAGTTCGAGACAAGCCTGGCCAACATGTTGAAACCCCGTCTCTACTAAAGACACAAAAAATTAGCCAAGTGTGGTGGTACGCATCTGTAATCCCAGCTACTCGGGAGGCTGAGGCAGGAGAATCGCTTGAACCTGGGAGGCGAAGGTTTCAGTAAGCTGAGATCATGCCATTGCACTCCAGCCTGGGTAACAGGGCAAGACTTTGTCTCAAAAAAATAGGCAAACAATATAATTATGCACAACTGATAATTCTCCGGAAACATTTTAAGACCTCTAAGAAGAAGGGTTTATGAATATCAGCTATTAGAAAAGATCAAAGATTATTTTTCTCTTTATGACAACATTGGGCACTATTAAATGTTTTGTAAATGACAAGACAATTCTATTTCAGGGTCAGAATAATAAGGAGAAGTTAAGATTCTAAAGGAGGCTTTTTCATATATATTTTTAAAAAGAGGTAACAATACCTAAAGATCTAAAAAACAAGTTAGGCCTTTATAATCTTTATTTAGTAGCATTTTATTAGATAATAACACCACAACCTTACATTTGTGAAGTTTTTGATGTGTTTTACAAACATTACTGTCTTGGAGTCTCACCATCTTCCCACAATTTAAGGTTAATAAGCAACAATCTTACGCTTAGAACAGTAATTTTTGCTACCATTCTCTTTACAAGATACACACACACACACACACACACACACACACACAAACCATTCATGACTCTGCACCTTTGTCAATGTCCTGTTCCTGAAAAACTTTTCTCTGCTAAATTATTTGGCAAATTCCTATTCATCCTTAAAGAGTTCTCAAAGGCTATCTTCTCTGAAGTAGTCTGACTACTCTTCAACCTACAAAGTAAATCACTGCCTCCCTTGTGCTGCCACTACCCCTTGAGTAGAGTACATATCTATTATGGTGCCTACCAGATTATATTGCAATTATTTGCCCACCCATGTGTGCAAATACCATGTGCAGTGTGACTGGGGGTTCCTTGAGGCCAAGAACTTATTCTAATTTCCCCAGCACTTAGCGGGTACTAAATAAAAATGTATTAATACAGATTTTTATTAATTAAAAAATCTATTAATATAGACGGAGATAAGCGGGGTGGGATGAAGACAGAGGATGGGAAAGTATTTCTGCCATCAAGTAGTTCAAAAGCTATAACAAATCCCAGTTCACAATTATAGGTGACCAATGACTCACTTTCATTTCTACATTGTCCCCCCCTTCCATCCAATCTCAGAATATGTATCACTTTCCCAAAACTACAAACTTTCCCTCAAAGTTATTCTACCTAATTCCCAGCTCTTGGTGAGAAACATGGCAGTTCTTGTCCTTGGGAGTCATCTGTCCATGCTAGCATCCACTGAGACATTCTTGTTCTGGTCTTTTCTTTGGTCTCTGTCCAAAACACCCCTCTAGGTCTGGCAACTCGCCTTGCTCCTTCCCTGCCATGTCAGTCATGCATGATCTTTATCTCCAGCTCGGGCCAGGAAATATGAAATTTCATACCTTGAGCTCTCCCTGGGGGATAGGAGCCCAAGTTCCCATTGCTATGGGATCTCTGACACCTCTCTCAGCATATCTTCTTACCAAGGGATTGGAAAAGCATAAGCAGGGAGACCTACCAGTGTCTTAAGTTTTCACTTCACCTCCTATTTTCTATGCTCGAAGCTGGAAAATATTTAGTCTCAGGAGCATAAATCCTTAACTGAAAATCATTTTTCCCTATATCCCCTGAGAGTCTAAATTTGAGGCTGTTGATCCTTTTTGTACTTTCCAGAGCAGAAGTTGTCTGAGGCAATGAAGAGCTTGTGGTCAAATTGTCCTAATGAAGAAAGTGTCATGGATAACTAGAAGTAACCAAGGGGAAAATAGTATCCCGTCACACCTCTACTACAAACGAAAAGAGTTGCATAGGTAGGTGTGCTTTCCTTGTGGCAGTCTACACCAGTCTACACCGGCTGACATGAGGCCACTGCCAGGTGGCTCCTAAAGGTCTGGAGTCAATGATCAGACCGGGAGAATACAATTCTCATTTTCTTGTCAGTTCAGTTCTCTTCACTCAATACCTCGCAATGGACTAAGTGTTAGTTTCCCCAAAAAATTCCTATGCTGAAATCCTAATCCCCAATGTGATGGTATTAGAAGGTAGGGCCTTTGAAAGGTAATTAGGTCATAAGGAATGGAGCCCTCATGAATGAGATTAGTGCCCTTATGAACAGGAACCCAGATGGCTCTCTCGCACTCTTTCTACTATGTGATGACACAGGGAGAAGATAATCATCTATGAAGCAGGCCAGGCCCTCACCAGACACTGAGTTAATTAGTGCCTTGATCTTAGACTCCCTAGCCTCCAGAAAAATAAGAAATAAATGCCTGTTGTTTAAGCCACCCGTTTATGGTATTCTGTTATAACAGTCCCAACTTAGACCTTCACTATCTAGAAATAGTTCCCTGCTTTCCATAAACCTCTGCTTCTATTGACTACGTCAAGTAGTATAGGAAGTCTCACTCAGAGAGGTGGCCTTATCACTCTTCTGAAATTGACCTTCAAACTGAGTTTGAGCCATTAAGTATAGGTAAATACAAATATTCAATATATCCTGCCTGCATCCAGTAGACCATCCCTTAACCAGGATCTCTTAACTGTCGACATTTCTCCCTCTCATCCCCACTGCTTGCAAATTTCAATCTGGTATCTAAATAATCATCTAATCCTACTAATATTTTTAGGAGACTAAATATACAAGTTAAATCCCTAGCATAATCATTCTACCTTATCAAAAGTGATGCTAATTTTTCAACAGAAAGACATAAAATGCAAGCTATTTTCAGGAGTGAGCATAAATTTGAATTGCTCCATTCACACTTTCAAACTCTTGTGAAAGTTACTCTGGTGATGAGTGGCATGGCCACACAGGTGGGCAGTCATAAACAGATTACATAGCCTTGGTCTTTGTGTCATTAGCATTGTACAGTTAACTAATTTGGAGCTGTGCCATCAGAGTAATTTCTAGGGAAAGAGATTTGCAACAAAAAGTGGATTTGATTTTTTGAAAAATGCAACTAGAAGTCATCTAAGGTGGGTCCATTTTATAAAGACTTATATTGCATATTAAATGGCATAGTGCATTTCTAATTTACATTTTTCTAGATGTAAATTGATATGCACTTCAGTCAAACCCCCATTAGAATCAAAACATATTTTTCATAGGTCTTTTTCATTTTCACAGTTTTTAAAGTAATTGAAGTACAGTATCTTCAATTACTTTAAAAGTTTATTTTTAAATTTTACTGAATCTATATATTACTGACAAGGATTGCTACTATTATATAATTGTTTTAAGAACGTATATTTTCTAAATCATTTTAAGAAACTATGAAAATCAATATATTGCACCATTCAAAAAAACAATTTAGTAAATTCTAAAAAAGAAAATGTCTGATATTCTGAAATATCCATTAAAGATAGGAAAGGTTAGCACTGTAAATATCCTAACACATCTAGTATATATTTTCTCTTCTTGTTACTATTTCCAGGATGGTATCCACAAACCTTCCTCTTAGTCACATTCAAGTACTTGAAACAAATTTTGAAAATAAACTCAGAACACGTATCACTTCTTCAGTTAACCATACCACTCAAGTTAGGTTAAGTTTCCCTATAGTTGTGCCCTTATAATATCTCGATTTTTTCTAAATAACACATCAACAATTATTATTTTTAATCTGAGATCCCTGCCTTCTTTGCTCAGGGTGACCTTAACCTATTTATCAAGATTTTGCTTGATACAGTTAGAAACTCAGTAAGTATTTGTTACATGCAAGAAAGGGAAGAGAAAATAGTCATTTTGAAAGTAAAAAGGGAGGGGTGATAAGCAAGTCAATAGCCTTTAAAAATGTCCAAAATGTAATTGAATTTTTAATTTTTACTACCAGTGAAGAGCAGAAATGTACAGTTTTAATAAGCACCCTAGGTGATTCTTATACACACTAAGGTTTAAGAACCATCAGCTCAGGAGAAGGTTTTTTACATTTCTCCGGAGACTAAGCATGTTGTATTCTCCAGAAGAAAGCTGTTTTCCTTAACTCATTTCAAGCTGAATATATTCTGAGGGAAGGACAAATTACTTTAGGGAAATTTGTTTAGGTAAATTAAAGAAAATTAAAATAACACACAGAAGATAATGTGCAGAAGTTAAACCTAAACATACTTTTATAAAAATAAATTAACTCTGATAGGCTCAAGAGCCTGAAAGTCTACTTTACTATATGACATTCTAAGGATGACCATAAGTAGCAGTTATCTATGACAGCTATAATGTATGCCTATTATGCTACATCCTGGAAGTTCAGCATTTATTCAGGATTTATTTTAAGTGAAATATTAATAGTTACATTAAAAGAAGCCTAAATTGGTTAAGCACAATTCCACTGGTATGTGCCTTTTCTGCCATGGGCATGTCTATGTGTGACAAGCATATGTAATTAACAGTGTTCTGACTTTAACATACAGTTTCATAAAATCTGAAAGGTACACAGGCTTTTTCTTTTCTTGCCCTTTCTCAGATGCACTGTAACTAAGTCTTCTTCTTCCAGGGTTGTGATTCAGGGCATTTGCTAAGAAAACAAAACATGATCAGACAATAGAGGCAGGAAGAGTTACCTTCTTCTGGTCATCATGGTAGGAGGGCGAAGCATTTGACACTGCTGCCCCTAGCCAGCATGTGAACCATCCAGGTGAGATGGTTCATGCCACGGTCAGTGTGTGATGCAGGAAACCAGGCTCCCAGTTGGTGGGATCAGTGAGAAAGTAGACATTACAAGACAGAAATGCATTTAACATGCATGAGAAATAGAAGCTAAGCAGTCCTACCACGGGTGTAGAAAATGTAGTCTGAATACTTTTGCTATGATTGTTCATCACTTAGACTATGGGATGTAAATCTATGGCTGTTGGGTACCTTTTTTGCCTCTGATAAGACTTTTCAGCATGAGTCACTTAAATATATGACTAAGAAAAATCTAGTATTCTCCATTGCAGAAGAAGATTAATGATAAAGTATAACTTTAATATTAGCATTTGTCATCAACCATGAGGGCAAAAGTGACATTACTAACCACAAGAAATCAGAAGACAAATCTGCAGAACATCAATTTCAAAAGTTAGTAACTATTTTAATAAGGCTGTGACCAGGGGTGATGATATAAAAGCTTTAGCTAGTTTCATAGAATTTAAATATCACTCTATGAAACAAGACTTTGCCTTTAGATCAAATGCAATCTAATTTTTGCTTATTTTTAATTCTAAATTCTCATATGCAAGATTAAAAAAAGAAGCTGTACTATTTAATGTGTTAGTTCTATTAGTAGAACCATAACTTTGCACACAGCACAATGCCAGTTTTATATAAGTATCATTAATTTCTTAAAAGTCAGTTGATTCTAATCATGACTCAATTTTTTCAATCCAAGGAATCAAAGTAAAACTTTTAGAGTCATTCTATAAAAGATAAAACATTTGAAATTATTACAAATGCTATAGAAATTCAGTTAAAAGTTAATCATACATATAAAAGTATTTATGTGAATATAAATTTAGGTTGATATAGTGATATGAAAAAATAATGTTCTTTACTAAATTAACTTACAAGCAGAAATGTACTTGGAACTGGTTGCACTGCCTACATAATTTGTAACTGTGTTTAAACAAGCTGCAATATTCTACCAATTAATATAAGATCTATAGCTGTGAAAACTTACAAACATTAATACAATTGAAGTTCAGTTAGAGGAAGGTCAGCAAATAACAGCCCACAAAACATGATTTTGTAAATAATGTTTCATTGGAACATAGTACAGTGGGTAGAATTGTGTCTATTCAAAAGATGTGTTCAAATCTTAACCCCTTGCACCTGAAAATATGACCTTATTTGGAAATCGGGTCTTCGCATATACAATCAAGATAAGATGAGGTCATACTGGATTAAGATGGGCCTCAATCTAATCACTGGTATCTTTATAAGAAAAGGGAAATTTGAACCAGAGATGCAGAGACAGGCACAAAGGAAGAATGCCATGTGACTTCAGAGACAGACTTTTGAGTCATGCTGCCATAAGTCAAGGAATGCCAAAAATTGCTGGCAACCACCAGAAACTAGGAGAGAGGCATGGAACAGATTCTCCCTCAGAACCATTAGAAGCAACCAATCTTGTCAACATCTTGATTTAGGACTTCCAGCTTTTAAAAGTGTATGAGAATAACTGTGTGTAGTTGAAGCAACTAGTCTGTGATACTTTGTTATGATGGCCCTGGAAACACAACCACATCTGTTTGAGTACTATTGTCTATGGCTGCTTTCATGCTATGATGGCAAAATTGAGTACTTGCAAAAGAGACCATATGGCTCACAAAGTCTGAAATACTCAGTATTTGGCTCTTTATAGAACAAGTTTGCTGACTCCTGAGGTAGATTATCTGAATCACAAAATGTTTTTTAATGAAGCTGATATTAAATATAAAAACATACTTCAGCAGGGCAGTATATTTTTTCCTTTTTGCTGATCATCATCAACCCAACTAATTGCACCACTGAAAAACTAATTTGTGTATCAAACTAAGTACCCAACAATAGTACTGAAAAATTTTTATAAATCAACAATCTAAGTTTTGGATATATTTTCTTTAAAATAAGTTGGAAATCTTTATTCAACATATCCAATAAATGGAGCATCAAGAAGCTTCACCTTTTGAAACTTTTAGTTAACTGCAATTATTGAAAACAAATCTTACACACAGTAAGAATTTAAATTAGTCCTATGCAGTCAACGAAGGACTGAAAAATAAGAGCTCAAGAGTGTACAATATTTAATTTAGGATACTTAGAAATTGTGCTTTAGATTATCACTTTTGTAGGAGGAATCTTTTGATGGACCTCCTACTTCTAAACTTTTTATTCCTCAAACTTGTGAAAAAAAAAAAAACAGACTTAAAATTTTGTAACATCCTTCTAAATTTGGATTTTAAATGTTTAAGATCAGAGATAATTTTTAATGAGATTAGGCTTGTAAAATATTTGCAAAGAAATATAATTTTGGAGGCAAAAAGACATTACCAGTTAAAATATTTTGACTAAAATAATTATATGTATTAACATAAAAATATAATCACATTTAGCAGAATTTATTCTGAGGTTACCCATTACCTGTAGCGAGAATTTACTCAATTCAGAATAAGATCTACATAGAAAGGTCAATTAAAGTGTTAGCATACAAAAATCATTAACCAAGTGCAACTTTATAAAGTATTATAAGCAATTTTGAGAAACCTAAAAATAAGTCAATTTTGAGGAAAAAAAATATGTTTTTCAGAAATTATGCAATTGATATATGACAGATGAGTCCATGTTAAGAAACTGATTAAGGTAAATAAACATTACCAAGAATAATTATTCTGCTCGGTTATTATATTTATATAACCATCACAATCAACAAATTGCATAGTCATCATATGTATACTGGGTGTATACCAGTATACAGTATTCTCATCTATAAAATGAGGAAGTCCAACTAGATGACTTCTCAGCTTTCTTCTGGGTCTCAAATTTTATTAAAGCAAACCCACCCTCTTCACTTAATAGTGAAGAGACTGAGGACTGGAGAGAGAATTTTTCTAAGATCAAATTATTTGGAGGAAGGTACAGTACCAGAGTGCCCGTGCCTGGACTTTCAGACTCAGACTCTTCTATGCCAGTGTGTGTGTATATATATATATATATATATATATATATATATATATATTCCTCTAAAGATCTTTCTATTCAAAGCCATCTACAAGTATAATAATCAAAACCAAATTTGATTCCAGGAACAACTTCTGAATATTTTCCATCTCATTATAAGTCCAGAATTGTCATAGGAACTCATTCTTTATGTTTCAGTGATTCTATTCTCAAAATTTTAAAGAATAAAATAAACATTGTTATTTTTCCAAGCTTCAAAACCTATCATGCATTACTTCCTGACTCGAGCACTCCATATTTTAACAGAAATGTTTGAGTAATGTGCTCAGCTAAATTGTCTGAGAGAGGTCAACACATCCTGCCTAGGATTCTAAACACATAATTAGAAATACATTTATCTCAACAAGGCTGGCCTTAGTGAATCCTACAGATGAACTAATTTAAATCATTTCTAACATAAGAAATCAGGCTTATGTCTTTCCATTCAGTCTAACCTCACATGTCAGGAAGTGAACACTGAATTTAATCAGGGAACACTTATTAATCTCTTGGTTGAAAGATTTTCAGGGAAAATATTTGAATAGAAATACACACTTTGCTTTTGGAAGAATTATTTTATGTCTGCCACTCTAATATGAAAAAAAGAAATTGGTTCAGCTGTGTCAACAAGTTTTGAAAATATATATAGGAATTCACAAAATGATAAATAAGAGAAAAGGCAGTAAAATTTAAATAAGAAAATATCCATGTATGTATTTAGAAGCTATCATTTTTGTACTTACTTTTTGTTATATCTATGCTCTGGTTATCTTTTATTGTAAAACAAATTTTAAAACTTAGTGGCTTAAGACAGCAATCTTTTAATTATATCTCATTGTTCTGTGAGTCAAGAATTCAGGCAGAGTTCAGATCAGCAATTCTCTGTACCATGTGATATTGACAGAGGTTTCTTGGCAGGATTCAGCTGACTGATGGGCTGATCAGGACAGCCTCAGATGGCTTCGTACACCTTTTTGGTACATCAACATGGAGAGCTGGAATACGGGGCTCAATTTGGATTGTTGGCTTGAAGATCTAACATGTGTCTTCTCCAGTATTGAACTTCTTTATTGTGGTTCAGGGATCCCTGGATCAGTGTTCCAAGAAACCAGGCAGAATTCTTAGTTTCTCATGACCTAGCATTGGCAGCCCCAGTCTATCACGTCTGTCACATTCTAGTCAAGCAAGTCATCAAGACCAACTTAGACTCAAGGAGAAAGGAATTAAAGTAGTAGAAAGAATTTGTGGCTATCTTTTCTTTCCCACATCCGTCTTGCTTTTTCTAAGAATTGACGGTAGCTTATATAGTTTTTTAATATGGTAAAAGGATTTAAAGATTTTTTAAGTTAGAAACTTAGAAATATGGTCTGGTTCCTGCCTATAATTTAGACTTTCCTTATATTACTGATAAGACCTCCCATACGATGATGAATAAAATGGAAATACTCCAGACAAGCAAATGCTGAGGGATTTTGTCACCACCAGGCCTGCCTTACAAGAGCTCCAGAAGTAAGCACTAAATATGGAAAGGAAAAACCAGTACCAGCCACTGCAAAAACACACCAAAATATAAAGACCAATGACACCATGAAGAAACTGCATCAACACATTTGCAAAATAACCAGCCAGCATCATGACAGGATCAAATTCACACAACAATATTAACCTTAAATGCAAATGGGCTAAATGCCCCAATTAAAAGACACAGACTGGCAAATTGGATAAAGAGTCAAGACCCATTGGTGTGCTGTATCCAGGAGACCCATCTCATGTGCAAAAACACACATAGGCTCAAAATAGAGGGATGGAGGAATATTTACCAAGCAAATGAAAATTAAAAAAAAAAACAGGGGTTACAACCCTAATCTCTGATAAAACAGACTTTAAACCAACAAAATCAAAAAAGACAAAGAAGGGCATTGTATAATGGTAAAGGGATCAATGCAACAAGAAGAGCTAACTAACCTAAATATATATGCACCCAATACAGGAGCACCCAGATTCATAAAGCAAGTCCTTAGAGACCTACAAAGAGACTTAGACTCCCACACAATAGTAGTGGGAGAACTTAACACCCCACTGTCAATATTAAGCAGATCAATGGGACAGAAAATTAACAGGGATATTTAGGACTTGAATTCAGCTCTGGACCAAGTGGACCTAATAGACATCTAATAGAACTCTCCACCAAAATCAGCAGAATATACCTTCTTCTCAGCACCACATAGCACTTATTCTATAGTCGACCACATAAATGGAAGTAAAACACTCCTCAGCAAATGCAAAAGAATGGAAATCATAACATCTCTCAGACCACAATCAAATTAGTACTCAGGATGAAGAAACTCACTCAAAAACTGCACAACTACATGGAAATTGAACAACCTGTTCCTGAATGACTCCTGGTTAAATAATGAAATTAAGGCAGAAATCAAGAAGTTATTTGAAACCAATGAGAACAAAGAGACAACATACCAGACTCTCTGGGACACAGCTAAAGCAGTGTTTAGAAGGAAATTTATAGCACTAAATGCCCACAAGAGAAAACTGGAAAGATCTAAAATCGATACTCTAATATTACAATTAAAAGAACTAGAGAAGCAAGAGCAAACAAATTCAAAAGCTAGAAGAAAAGAAATAACTAATATCAGAGCAGAACTGAAGGAGATAGAGACACGAAAAACCTTCAAAAAAAAAAAAAAAAAAATCAATGAATCCAGGAGCTGGTTTTTGAAAAGATTAACAAAATAGATGGAACACTAGCTACAATAAAGAAAAGAGAGAAGAATCAAATAGATACAATAAAAAATGATAAAGGGGATATCACCACTGATCCCACAGAAATACAAACTACCATCAGAGAATGCCAAATACACTTCTACATAAATAAACTAGAAAATCTAGAAGAAATGGATAAATTCTGGGACACATACACCCTCCCAAGACTAAACTAGGGAGAAGTCAAATCCCTGAATAGACCAATACCAAGTTCTGTTATTGAGGGAGTAATTAAGAGCCTGTCAACCAAAGTAAAGCCCAGGACCAGATGGATTTATAGCCGAATTCTACCAGAGGTATGAAGAGGAGCTCGTACCATTCCTTCCGAAACTATTCCAAACAACAGAAAAATAGGGATTCTTCCCTAACTCATTTTATGAGGCCAGCATCATCCTAATATCAAAAACTGGCAGAAACACACAGAAAGAAAATTTGAGGCCAATATCCCTGATAAACATCAACGTGAAAATCCTCAATAAAATACTGGCAAACAAAATCCAGCAGCACATCAAAAAGCTTATCCACTATGATCAAGTAGGCTTTATCCCTGGGATGCAAGACTGGTTCAACATACACAAATAAATAAATGTAATCTATCACATAAACTGAACCAATAACAAAAACCACATAATTATCTCAACAGATGGAGAAAAGGCCTTAGATCAAATTCAACATCTTCATGCTAAAAACTCTCAATAAATTGGGTATTTATGGAACATATCTCAAAATAATAAGGATTATTTATGACAAACCCATAGCCAATATCATACTGAATGTTCAAAAGCTGGAAGCATTCCCTCTGAAAACCAGCACAAGACAAGGATGCCCTTTCTCACCAATCCTATTCAACATAGTGTTGGAAGATCTGGCCAGGGCAATCAGGCAAGAGAAAGAAATAAAGCGTATTCAAATAGGAAGAGAGAACTCAAATTATCTGTTTGCAGATGACGTGATTGTATATTTAGAAAACCCCATTGTCTCAGCCTAAAATCTCTTTAAGCTGATGAGCAACTTCAGCAAAGTCTCAGGATACAAAATCAATGTGCAAAAATCACAAGCATTCCTATACAGCAACAATAGACAAGCAGAGAGCCAAATCATGAGTAAACTCCCATTTACAATTGTTACAAACAGAATAAAATACCTAGGAATACAACTTACAAGAGAAGTGAAGGACTTCAAGGAGAACTGTAAATCACTGCTAAAAGAAATAACAGAACACAAACAAACGGAAAATCATTCCAACCTCATGGATAGGAAGAATCAATATCGTTAAAATGGCCATACTGCCCAAAGTAATTTATAGATTCAATGTTATTCCCACCAAGCAACCAGTGACTTTCTTTGCAAAATTAGAAAAACTACTTTAAATTTCATATGGAACCAAAAAACAGCCTGTATAGCCAAGACAATCCTAACCCAAAAGAACAAACCTGGAGGCATCATGCCAACTGACTTCAAACTATACTACAAGGCTACAGTAACCAAAACAGCATGGTACTGGTACCAAAACTGATATATAGATTAATGGAACAGAACTGAGACCTCAGAAATAACACCACACATCTACAACCATCTGATCTTTGACAAACCTGACAAATACAAGCAATGGGGAAAAGATTCTCTATTTCATAAATGGTGCTGGGAAAACTAGCTAGCCATATGCAGAAAACAGAAACTGGACCCCTTTCTTACACCTTATACAAAAATTAACTCAAGATGGATTAAAGCCTTAAATGTAAAGCCCAAAACCATAAAAACCCTAGAAGAAAACCTAGGCAATGCTATTCAGGACATAGGCATGAGCAAAGACTTCATAACTAAAACACCAAAAGCAATTGCAACAAAAGCCAAAATTGACAAATGTGATCTAATCAAAGAGCTTCTGCACAGCAAAAGAAACTACCATCAGAGTGAACAGGCAACCTACAGAATGGGAGAAAAATTTTCCAAGCTACTCATCTGACAAAGGTATAATATCCAGAATCTACAAGGATCTTAAATTTACAAGAAAAAAAAACCAACACCATTAAAAAGTGGACAAAGGTATGAACAGACATCTCACAAAGGAAGACATTTATGTGGCCAAGAAACATGAAGAAAGCTCATCACTGGTTATTAGAGAAATGCAAATCAAAACCTCAATGAGATACCATCTCACACCAGTTCCAATGGCAATCATTAAAAAGTCAGGAAACAGATGCTGATGAGGCTGTGGAGAAATAGGAACACTTTTACACTGTTGGTGGGACTGTAAATTAGTTCAACCACTGTGGAAGACAGTGTGGTGATGCCTCAAGGATCTAGAACCAGAAATACCATTTGACCCCACAATCCCATTACTCAGTATATACCCAAAGGATTATAAATCATTCTACTATAAAGACAAATTCACACGTATGTGTATTGCAGCACTATTTACAATAGCAAAGACTCGGAACCAACCAAAATGTCCATCAGTGATAGACTGGATAAAGAAAATGTGGCACATATACACCATGGAATATGATGTAGCTATAAATAAGAATGAGTTCATGTCCTTTGCAGGCACATGGATGAAGCTGGAAGCCATCATCTTTAGCAAACTAACACAGGAACAGAAAACCAAACACTGCATGTTCTCATTCATAAGTGAGAGTTGAACAATGAGGACACATGTACACAGGGAGGGGAACATCACACACCAGGGCCTGTTGTGGGGTGTGGGGAAAAGGGAGGGAGAGAATTAGGACAAATACCTAATGCATGCGGGGCTTAAAACCTAGATGATGGGTTGATAGGTGCAGCAAAACACCATGGCACATGTAAACCTATGTAACAAACCTGCACATTCTGCTCATGTGTCCCAGAACTTAAAGTAATTTTTTCTTAAGAATGGAAATGCAAGCATTCTGGTCTCATTCTTTATTTCAGAAAGAAAGTGTTCGACATTGTACTTTAAGTATCATGCCTGCTGTAGGATTTTTTCAGTACTCTTATCAGATTTTAAGTTCAGTTTGCTAAACTTTCTACTATAAATATTGAAATAACAAGTAAAATTACTGTATCTATTAAGATTACATGATTTGTTTTTTATTCTTTGAATGCAATGCATTACATTTATTTCTTTTCTAATATCAAGTTAACACTAAATTCCTGAAATAAATTCAACTTGGTCATGATCTATTTATATGTTCTATTAATATCATTTTGATTCAAGTTCTGATATTTCATTTAGAATTTCTTCATTTCTTTTTATGATGGATTTGTCTGCAGTTTCCCTGTTTCTAATATATTTGTCAGATTTGCTAAGAGCTTATTCATGCCTCAGCAGGGAAAAGAGTTGGGTTTACTTGTCTTCTTTTTCCATTTCTTCCTTTTCCTTGCCTTCCTGAAATAAATTCTGAAGAAAAAAAAATCAGTGCTAAAGTCATTAAATGGGCTAGAACAAGGAAAACATCCATATTAGCTGAAAGGAGTCTATCAGAGTCCAAGCAGGTTGAGGAGGTCATCCACATAATAGATATACAGCACAAGGTATCAGGCCTTAGTTAAAATGAGGAGGTGACCTGAGAAGGATGGTCACCCAGCATGAATATCCCAGCTCAGGTAGTAATCCCAGATTAGGTAGTAATCCCTGTGGGGAGGCATCCCAATATGAAAGCCCAGCCAATCTGCGAAGGACATCCATGCAGTGTGTGAGGAACAGGAGACAGAATGAGAACCCATGCGTGGGAGTGGCCCAACAGAGTGAAGTATGTAGACAACCCAATTGCAGGGAGCCAGAGCCTGAGCAGAGACAACAGGGTGCTCACACAAGAGGCGCCTGATGTCAGGTGAGGGAGCCCGATCTTAATGTTTATGAGAGGCCATTGTTTTAGACAAGCATCCTACACAGCCCCAGCAGACCAGGGCAAATCAGAATGTAGTCATTTATGCTACAGGTGTCACATAATCAAACTGAAATTTAAAATGGGCCAGTTTTCCAAAACACACGAGATTCTAGTCAACCCTAGTCAGCATAAGAAAGTCTCTCCTCTGCTTTAACCCTGTAAGTAACTTTGAAATGATCAATCCACTTTTTGTTCTGTTTCTACTTTCTTCAGCCCTTTTCTGTCTATACAGCCAAAATCCTCTGGTCAGCTCATTCAAGCACTCATTCTGTCTTGTAGAATGGGGTGTTGCCAATTCTAGAAGGGCAAATAAAAGGCAATTACTATGTTTAAACTAAATTTGTTGTAATTTTGTCTTCTGACACCAAGCAGCACAACACATATGCACAGGGGATGCCTGGCATGAGGAGCAGGAGCTCCAGTAGGGTAAGGAAGGTAAATGTATGTGGAGGCAGCCCGGCACAGGGCACTCACATCCAAGTGAAATGTGGAGCGTGCGCCAGTATAGGATTGCATGGTGGCAGAAATGGGAGACTAGCTATAGACAGAAGTTTGGTCAAATAATATGTTAAAGATAATAGACTCCAGATATTTCACTGTATTAGCCTGTTCTCACATTGCTAATAAAGACATACCTGATACTGGGTAATTTATAAGGGAAAGAGGTTTAATTGACTCACAGTTCAGCATGGCTGGGGAGGCCTCAGGCCTTGAAACTTACAATCATGGCAGAAGGGGAAGCAAACACATCCTTCTTCACATGGTGGCAGGGGAGAAAAGCACCAAGCGAAAGGGAGAAAAAGCCTTATAAAACCATCAGATCTCATGAGAACTCGCTATCACAAGAACAGCATGAGGGTAACCACCCCCTTTATTCTTTCGCTCTGCTAAGAGAGCCTATGAACATCATCACCCATGCCCCCAAATCAAGGAGCACAATAAGTGCCTAGATTTTGACTTCTCAGTTCCATTCCCCGCTAACAGAAACCAGGACTCTTCCACAAGCAATTGATCCTAAGGCTAGAACAAGATAAGTACAGGATAAGCCTAGAACATCTTGTGCTCACATAATTGAGGGAATTGACAGGGACGTGCCAAAAACGACACAAAAAGCCAACATCACAATAAGGTCAGAACCAGGGAAGAGAGATGCTCAGGATGCAAAATTTAAGGAGACACTCATTAGCAGGATCATATGAGTACCAACCCTTCACTTGCATAATCCTAAAAGTGAGTGCCTCCTTAAAGTTATGCCCTGTGTGTGTTTATTCCCCACCTTTATTCAGGCCCAGCTGGCTAGCTGAATCAGGAAAATGTTAACATCAAAATAAATGATAGTAACATATTATTAACCCATTTAATAAAATAGTCAACTATAAGCCTATATTAACTAATTGAAAGTTTGGTGAAGAATGGAATGTTCACATAGTTTCAAAGTACCTCCCCACCAAACATTTATTAATTTCAAAAGGGAAAAGAATAGCTTCACAGTGGGGAAGCCTGGCAGGTATAACACCTTAATCAAGTGATCAGCATAAACATCAGTAATGGGATAAATCAAAATTGTGCACATGCTAAGGGGATGCAATGGAGAGGACACAGCCTTTGGAAGGTTGCTGTATCTCTGCTGGTTCTCCTTGTTCTAGGGCAGCGGTCCCCAACCTTTTTAGCATCAAGGACTGGTTTTGTGGAAGATCATTTTTCCATGAATGACGGGGGCAGGGCTGGATTCTCAAAAAGAGCACACAACCTAGATCCCTCGCATGCGCAGTTCACAGTAAAGTTTGTGCTCCTATGAGAATCTAATGCCGTGGCTGATCCCACAGGAGGCAGAGCTCAGGCCGTAATGCTTGCTTGCCTGAGGCTCACCTCCCGCTGTGCCACCCCATTCCAACAGGCCAGAGACTGGTGCCGGTCCGTGGCCCAGGGATACGGGATCCCTGCTCTAGGGTGCAGCCCTTTGGCTCCCAAACAAAGCCTGAGTTGTTTGTTTGTTTTTTTTGTTTTTTTTTTTTTTTTAACCTAGGCCTCTCCTTGTTTGTTCTTTGTGGATACTAAACTCTAATTTTGGTCCATTTTCGCTAAGTTTTCAAATTTTTGACATGAAATCTTTCAAAATACTTTATCTTTTAATTTCTGCCACATCAGTTCCATCCACATGTCCCCTTTTCCTTTTCTAATATATTTTCCATGTGCTTTCTCTCTTTGATCAGTTTTGCCTGAGGTTTGTCACTTTTATTAATAAAGTGTTTGAAGAAACTTTTTGCTTATTAATCCTCTCAGTATTTTGTCTGCCTACTTAATACATCCTTACTTCTACTTTCCTTGTGTTTATTCCCTTCTCTAACTTTCTCAAATGCATCCTTAGCTTATGAAATTTCAGCCTTTCTCCTTGCCCGTTGAACAAGCACTTAAGACTACAGTTTCTAAGCACCGCTTTACTGGCATCCTACAAAACATGTATAGATATATGCATAAATAAGGAAGCAAAAATATATTTTTATTACTCTTTAGTTTTATGTATAGTCTAGTTTCCACTTTGATTTCTTCTTTGACTCCTAATTACTTAGAAGTTTTTTTTAATTTCCATATATGTGAGAGCCTGAATCAGCTATGACATAAGCTAAGGTGCTATAACATAACAACTAAAGATAAGGTGGCTCAAAAAATAATGAAGTTTATTTCTCACTCAGTCAGGTGGGCAGACCCAATTGAGATGGCTGCTCTGCCCCAAGAGCTGGTCTATTTTATTATTCTCCCAAAACCCTAGGGTGGAGCCCCTCCTTTGTAAGAGGAGGCTGCCTCACCCAGACTCTACCTGCATCCCAGTCTGTGGATAGGAACAAAGAGAAAACATGACTTAAAAGCCATTTCCTTTTTTAAACCTGTCACAAGGAAGTTGGATAAAGCACTTACCACTCCAAAACTTGACCTCCAGAAGCTAGTTACAAGGTAGGCAGAAGCACCATGTTCCTAGCCAAACCTTCCCAATTCTAGTTCTAAAAGAATGGACACTGGAGGATAATTAGCATTTTCTGCCATTGGAGTTTGTTATTTTTATGTTAACCATTTTAACTTAATTATATTGTGGTAAAAGAGTGTGGTATGAAGTCTCAATCATTTGAAATATATTGATGGCAAATGTCCTCCTAAATGATCAATTTATGTAATGTTTCCTATGTGCTTCAGAAGTGTATGTATTCAATTGTTTTATGCAGTGTTCTATATATGTCTACTAGATCAATACTGATTGTGTTGTTCAAATCTTTTATATCCTGATATATTGTCTGCTTGATTTAACAATTACAGAGACAGTTTGTATTAATTAGTCTCCCACTATGATGGTGAAGGTCATTAGTTTCCTTGAGCTCTGTCAATTTTTGCTTTCCATATTTTGAAGCTATTGTTGGGTGTATAAATAAAAGTTGTTAAATCTTCCTAGGTATTTGACTCCCTCATCAATATGGAGTATGATACTATCTCTAATAATTTTTGTTAGAATGTATTTTGTGATATTTGAATAGCTATGCCATCTTTCTTTCCATTGTCTTTTTCCATCTCTCTATTTCAAAGGCTTCTGTACCCTAATGTTTTAATTGTGCCTTTTGTAAACAAGAGCAATACTGTTTTAACATAGTCTGTTAACATCATAGTCTGTTAAACATCTTTTAAATGGACAATTATATTTTTATCTATAGTTATTACTAATACATGGAATCATTTCTAATATCTTATGTAGTACTTTCAATTTGCTTCTGCTGTGTTGCTGTATTAGTCCATTTTCATGCTGCTTATAAAGACATACCTAAGACTGGGCAATTTACAAAGGCAAGAGGTTTAAACAGTTCCAAGTGGCTGGGGAGGCCTCACAATCATGGCAGAATGCAAGGAGGAGCAAATCATATCTTACATGGATGGCAGTAGGCAAAAAGAACTTGTGCAGGGAAACTCCTCCTTTTTAAACCATCAGAGCTCATGAGACTTATTTACTATCATGAGAATAGCATGGGAAAGACCTGCCCCCATGATTCGATCACCTCCCACCAGGTCCCTCCTACAACACATGAGAATTCAAAATGAGATTTGGATAGGGACACAGCCAAACCATTATCAGTTGCTTTTATTCATTTCTTGTGATCTTTGCTTAGAGTTTTCCCTTAATTTCCATTTTCTTTATTTTATTCTATTCTTTCAGAGCAACCCTAATTCAATAAGCACATATATTTTAAAAATTTAGAACCCATGTTTACCTTTTCTCCTAGCTTGTATGAAAACCTAAGTGCTCTCACTCTTGACTACCCGTTTCCCAATATGCTACTTCTGTCCATCTTTTACTTCTTATTTTTAAAACTCACAAATTAGACATTGCATGTAGTACTTGTATATAATTAGCATTTGTTTACAGATTTCTTTCCTAGCTTTTTTTGCATTTCTAATGCTTGCTTCTGGAATATTTAAGTACATGTTTTATATGCACTAAAATTGGTATACACTTTTAATTTTGTCTAAAGAATATCTATTTTGCCCTTGTTCTTGAAAAGTAGTTTTACTTAATGGGTATATAATTTCATTTTTCTAAGCTTTTGAGGATTTTATACTGTGCTTTGATTTGTATTGCTGTTGACTAGACTCAGCAAGTCTATCATTCCTTATTGCTTCCCTTTTGCTGTTCTGTAGTTTTTCTACCAAATGTCTAGTTTCATATGTCTATGTATTGATTGATGTAGAGTATGTTGGGTACTCTGAATCTGATAAATGTAATCTTTCAGCAATTCTAGAAAATTCTCAGCCATTAGTTCTAATATGTATATCCCTTATTCTCCTCATGCCAGTTGGCTTTGTCTTGCATCTATTTTTGGATGATTCTCTCTTCAGCTTTAACTAGCCAATAAAATTTTCACTTTGAAAAAAATTGTCTTTATAAATTCTATACAACTGTTTTACCACATGATTGGTCATTTTCATAGTATTATGATCATAATTTAGATATACCTTGTTTCTTTAAACATAGTAAACATTCTGTTTATATTGTGTGCAGATAAATTCTAGTATCTGCAGACTGTGATTCCCATTCACAGTATGCCGTTTCAGGTAATTCATGATGGCTTTGTTTTGCAATTCATTTGGTCTTCATTTTGTAATTGATGACAGGTTCATCTTATTTGAAAAGTTATCTTTGATATTCTTGAAGTCTAGGTTTAAAGTGCATTCCTCAAGAAATGTTTTGTTGTAGCTTTCCCTCAGCATTCTGGATCATACACAGCCTGTTGTGAGACAAGTTTCCATAAATATTCTTACATTTCTGCATAGCCTGGGCTTTCATACACACATGCATGTACATATATACATATGTATCTTATTTGTATATTTTGCCTTTTATTATTACATATTGTCACTCTTTAATTCTCTTCACATTACACTTTTACTACTATTAGCATTACCAATCCCGATTTCTTTTGCTTTGTATCTGCTTACCAATTATTTGCCTATGCCTTTAACTTTGATCATGATTGTATATGTGTTTTTGGTAAAGAACACGGATTTGAGGTATGTCTTATAGTTGATATTGAAATTTTCACATGGAAGAGTTTAATCCATTCATATGTATTGTGTGTGAAATACTTGATTTTAGCCTTCTATTTTTCCATTTATCTTTAATATAGTTTTTTCTTTTTCCTTCTCTTTTGTTGACCAAACTGCTGCTTATTCCATTCTTCCTCCTGTCTCTGAAAATTCTGATAAACTTTACTAATTTTTGACTGCCGGCACTGATAATGAAATAGCTGTAACTCTGCAGTTAATTGAAACAACATATCTTTTCCCATAATGCACTACTGTGATGATGCATTGTATCCTACTCTGTCATACAAAGTGTCTATGTTTCCTTCATTCCTTCCTGGCTTTAATAAGATAAAGCCTTGCTCCCTCATCCTTCCCGTCCCCTAAGTACTTTAAAATTATTTTGCTTCTTGTCCTAGTTCCCACACACTACGTTTTGCAGAGATTAAGATTTCCTTACAGTATCTCCCTAATTTGTGTAGTATTAGCACATTTTTTATAATTTTTATTTTTTTATAATTTGAAAGCAGAAGCACATACAATCTGATTGTTCTGCTTTATTTCTCTGGATTCTGAGCCTCCCTTAGTTGCATTATTACATTTCTTCAGTGGCTCACTGAAGACTTAGATCTGGTTTAACACTATCCTGAAAAGCAGGAAATCTACAAGCAGAAGGTGAAGGATAGTCCCTTGGGCTTATGGTGTAGAAGCAGGCAAACTCTCCACCTTCTGCTGAAGAATCTGAAAGAATCCTTCATGCTCTGTTCTCTCTATACTCTTAAGTCTCCGATGCAGGAAAGATTTGGCCCATGCACAATTCTCCTTGGCCTCTTAAGAACAGGGAATCTATGGAATGCCAGAGTTCCCCACATCCAATGGCTTTATAACTCCAGGGATATGGCCAGTCCACCAGAAAGAAAACACTGCACATTGAACCCAGCTGCCCACGGTTCCCTGCAGCCATCACGCTCCAGAGAGGTATAAACCTTGTCATTGGAAAAGAAGTCATTCTAAGCCAAATAATAAAATCATCTCATTTCCCAGTTTCCTCAACTGTGCTGCCCCTTCTCATTCAAGTCTAAGACCAAAAGTCACTGCATTTGTAGAGATACTCCACAATCATCCATTCTAAGGTGCTACCCACCCCCCACAACTGCTACACAATTAACCTATTTTAAATCCTTCATAGTACTTAATACTCAAATTATCTTGTTTACCTGTGAATTTGTTATCTGTTCTCTACTAGAATGGATATATAAAATTGTGAGCTTGTCTACCTCAGTGCCTAAAGCAAAGCATATAGCATGTGCTTTAAAAATATTTACTGAAAAAATGAATGTGTTTATTTCCCCATGCTGTCCACCTCTTGGGCTCAAAAACGTAAATATTAGTGAAATGCAGTTGAATAATAGCTTATATCCCTTAGAGCATAATCTGATGCGTCAAGAATTCGTACCTCTATTTCAAATGCCCATTTGAGATCTAATCACATATATTTAGCAAGAGTCGTTGCTCACAATGCTTTCTTCTTTTCCTTGCTTCCCCTATCTTGAAATTTGTTCTGAATTAATTACCATTTGATTAAATTCCTCAATATTTTCTTTAGGTAGAATTAATGGTACATGCTGAATCTTTCCATGTCCAAAAATGTTACTTTTTTACCCTCATAAATGAATGATAGCTTAACTGCATAAGATTATTGGGTTAAAGGCCCTCCATTTCAACAGTGTATGGATTTTTTTTAACTGTCTTCTAACTTTCCCTATTACTGAGAAAGCAAAGACCAATGTTAGAATAATTATATTTCCTTTGCAAGTAATATGTCTTTATAAAGAATGTACCTTTTTCTCTTTATCTTTGGAAATCAAGACTGTACCCTAGAACAGCCAAAATAATTCTTGGTAGGTATAAAAGAGTGGATGAGAGTAGAAGTGGATGTGCTGATATACAATCCACTGCTACAAGGGATTAACACCAGGGAGCATCAGACAATGCCTTACTGAAGAACGGAGGGCCTGGGTAAGCCAGGCCTGGGTGAAGGAGCAGAGTTTGGCGAAGGTGCTCTCATTGTAATACAATTATTCAACACTGAGATGAGAGCGGGAGTCAGAAATATCTTTGGAAAGTTCATATCATTATCTGAAATTTACCAAATAGAACTACATAGTAATGTACACTGGAAGGAACAATTTATAGTTTAACTCACAGTTCTTGACTGGCCACACCAGCTTCAGGCAAAGACATGTGCTCAGTGTGCAAAAACAGTTCGAGGATAAACAAAATTTAAACTGTACTGAGGATGTAATATAAAAAGTAGTGAAAACGTTATACTGAAATTATCTAAAGCCTTTTCTTGACTACTGCCTTCAGTGTTGATTACCACAAATCAAAATGGATATAACAAAACATTTTCCCAAACAAGCAGTAAAATGAGTATTGTAGTGTTCAGCATTACAAGATACTAAAAATAATAGAGCCACTTAGTTGAGAAATAAAAAGCCATCTAAAAGGCAAGGTAGATTCATAGAAAATAATATAATGTATAAGAAACAATTCAGAAAACTAATTATCTCCAGTAAAACAAAAAATGGTTCTCTTTCAGTGAGAGTAAATTGCAAAATAATGCCTTCAAAAAAAATCAAAATTTTTAAATAAAATCTCATTCACTATAGAAGATTAGAAGCCAATAACTATATCATGTAGTTTTTCAGAACAACTATACATAGTTGATACAGCAGCAATTTTTTCAAAATGCTTCATCAATATGTAATAAACTAAGAATGTAGTCACTTTTCTGATGATTATGGTAAAACTAACTCCACATTTGGGTTCCCCCAAATTTCATTGACATAAATACATTCTAACTGTAGCGTGTTTTCTAATAACCTTGATTCCCCCAGAGAAAATCCTCAGAATTCACCAAAAATGTATATTCATTTACGTTGTTTACATGTTTCCAATTTATATTGGTAAACTCTACAATTTAATAACATCAAATATTTGGGCTTTGCCAATTGTATTTAAAACGAGAACATTCTGACTCTACTGAACTATTAATGGGTTTTATTCTCTATATCTCAAGCATTTTAGTGGCTTGTCTTGACATCCTTATAGAAAATGTACTTTTTAAAAAACATTGTCTGACTCAACCACACTGACTTCTTTATTAAAGCTATTACAAAATAAATACTGTTACGGGCAAAAAGAAAAACATGAAATGTAGCTCTTAGCAGTAATATGCTTGGCTCTAAGGTATGCTGGATATGAAAAGAAACTAAGCTCTCCTTGTTAATAGAGATGATTCAAGGTGGGATAAGAAAAACAATCATCTAGCTCATTGAGTTTCTGCCCCTTATCCCCATCCCTTGCCTCATCATTTCCTTCTATTATTTTCAGGGTTATTTTTCTTGACAGAGTTAAACACGGAGAAGCCCTGAGTAAATTAGCTGAGAACCTATACACTGAAAAAAGGAAAATAAAAATCTTCTAAGAGAGGCACAGTAACAGCAGATGCAACTCATGTCCTTATTCCAGACTTCTTTGCATTTTGAAGATTAAAAAGAAGAAAACTACTAAAAGCTTTAAGAACTATCCACCAGATAATTATGATACAGGAGTATAAACATGGTCAGTTTCAATAGCTATTTCCTCAAGTGCAACTTGGCAGCCAAATTCTTCCCTCCAAGGAAATACTTTATGAATAGTAGACAATGAATTGTTTAGAAGAACAGTCTCTAAGGAGCCCGTGATATAAGTCATTAGTATTTAAGTTCTCACTCTCCTGAGATAAGTTGACTGAGAAATTCCGGCTTTAGGGAATTTCCAGGCTCCAGAGGGCCAGTAAGAAAGATAGAAATTGATGACACCTGTGCACCCTGCCGTGCAGTGGAAGGAATACTTTAGGAAGCTAATTGTGAAAGGCTCCCTAGACTTCCATTTCCAGCATTATGACAGACTTCACACTCTGAAAACCCTACCTGATTGAAACAGCTAAAATGCTGGATAAAATATTTAAAACACGATCTGTAAAAGGCACTGATGAGCTGTTCGAAAGAGAAAATCTATAGGAACAAAAAAAAAAAAAAAAAGCGTGACTGGGAGGTGGGGCAATTGAGGGTACCAAAGCAACTTTCTACCACAAAGGCTTCTGCCAAGCTCTGGACCTGCTAGCTCCCCACTGGCAGCTGCACAGAGCACCAGAGGGTAGATCTAAACCACCCAAAGTGGGTAGTTTCATAGAAGACTATCACGTTTTCCTAGAAAAGGTGGAATTCCAAAGGTCACTCATCTCACATTGAAAGGTCACCAAAAAATATCAAGAGGAATGTATTAATTTCCTATCACTGCTGTAACAGATTACCACAAACTTAGTTACTTCACGACACAAATGTATTCTCTTACAAGTCGGGAGGCCAGAAATCTAAAATCAAGGTTTTGGCAGGCTGCACTCCTTCTGGAAGCTTCAGGGAAGAATTTGTTTCCTTGCTTGCTATGAATTGAACTGTTCCCTCCCCGCTGCCCCCTAAAAAATCATGTTGACTATATTTGAAAATAAAATCTTTAGGAGATAATTAAAATTGAGTGAGGTCACAAGGGTGGGGTCTTTATCTGATAGGGCTTGTGGAGTTAGAAGAGGAAGAGAAAGGAAAAGATCATGTGCCAAGGGAAGGCCATGCAAGGACTTAGCAAGAAGGTGGCCATTTACAAACCAGGATGAAGGTTCTCACTGGGGACTGAACAGGCAGGAACCTTGATCTAGAATTTTTAGCAGCCAAAACTGTGAGAAAATAAATTTCTTTGTTTAAGCCACCCAGCCTCTGATAGTTTAAGGCAGCCCACGCAGTCTAAGACATTGCTTTTTTCAACCTCTAGAGACCTACTCTATTCCTTGCCTTGTGGCTCCATCCTGACATCACTCTAACTTCTTGTATCCCTTTTATAAGGTCCATTGTGATTACATTGGCCCCATCCATTTAGCCCAGGATAATTTCTCCATCTCAAGATCCTTAACATAATCACACCTGCAAAATCCCTTTTGCCATATAAAGTAATATTAATAGGTTCCAGGGGTTAAGAAATGGACATTTTGGAGGGGATGGGACAGGGGTAGGAATTATTTGGTTGATCATAAAATATCAAAGAGGAAATTGGCCATTTCTGTGAATAAAGGGGAAATAGTCTCCCTTGAGATTTATTGGTCTTTACAACGTTTTGCAGCTTGAATTCACTCTAATTGTGTAATCCAAAATATTTCAGAGTTTAGTTGAAACTAGTCACAGGTGGGTAGTAGCTATAATTGACTGGCACTACCAAACGTACATCCTCTTTGGAGCAATAAACCTCACCTTATCTCTGAAAGCATTTCTCCAGGAAATATCTAAGAAAAACAAACAGCTCATAGACAAAAATCTCAAACTAAATAAGAAACGAAGCACCAGAAATGAAAGTCTGGAGAAACAATATTCAGCAAAATGATACCAAGCAAAGGCCTCAAAATAAAACAGTGAGATAAACATAAGCCACATAAGATGGTAGAAAAAAATTATTAATCACAACAAATATAAATGGACTTAGCTCTCTAATTGAATGACAAAGATTGTTATATTGCATTAAAAAATAAAATTCAGCTAGGGATATTGCAAACATTTGACATTTGGTATAGCACAGGTACTGACCAATCAGTGGATTTACCAACTAATAGAACTACACTGGTCATAACCAGTACATCCATGTGGAATAATACTATCTGTCCTGCATCCAGCCATATTCTCTTTTTATAAGTCATATCTAAAATGCATGGACACATAAATGTTGCAAATAAAAAATAAAGTGGATGATATATGATACACATAATGAAAGAAATTTGTAAGTGATATTTATATCAGACAAATAGACTTTAAGACCAAAAAAAAAAAAAAAAGCATCACCAGGGCCAGAGAGTAACTATGTAGTCAGTTAAGGTATAGGAGTATTATTTTTGGCATTTTTGCCTTTTCATTTTTTGTTCTTCACTGCAACAAAGCTATTCATCTTGCACAGTTCCCATTGCTGTTGGTAATTTGGCCACACACACACATTCTGGCATTTAGCAAGAATTCCCTATCAATTTGTTGCTATATCCATGAGTATTTTCATTTATTATCCTTGTTGGTCTGTTTAGTCTAAAAAAGGAGTTTGGGAAATTTTAAAAATTTAGCTGTCATCACACTCATGTTGCACTTATTTTGAAATTACTTGTTTCCTATTTCACTGTGAGATTTTTGTTTTTTTTGAGATGGAATCTCACTCTGTCACCCAGGCTGGAGCGCAGTGGTGCAATCTCGGCTCACTGCAACCTCCGCCTCCCGGGCTCCAGCAATTCTCCTGCCTCAGCCTCCTGAGTAGCTGAGATTACAGGCACATGCCACCACGACTGGCTAATTTTTGTATTTTTGGTATAGACAGGGCTTCACCACGTTGGCCAGGCTGCTCTCGAACTCCTGACCTCAAGTGATCCACCCACCTCGGCCTCCCAAAGTGCTGGGATTACAGGTGTGAGCCACCACATCTGACCCATCTTTTTCAATAGTTGCAGCGTTTCATTTGCTGCTTACCAAGTTTCTGTCTTTCCAGGATAGCACAACAATCTATATGAGCCAACATTTGATTATAATGTATTCCTTGTGCTAAGAATTGAGGTGAACTGCCTAAAAGTCATTGATCCTACTGAATCCACAATTCACATGCCTTGCAAATGAGGAAGAAAGATAACACACTGTACTCTGTTCTTCATAAGGTAGCTAGCTAAAGATAAATTAAAATCTGAGAACTAGAAGGAAAAAATAACTCACTCTCTTACAGTTTCAATAAAAGGGAAAAACACTTTGTGTAGATGATAGCAATTACATATTTTATCGTAATACAAGCGGCCAAGCCTGAATAGTTAAGGTAATAAAGGGAAATTAATTAATCCAGTTAATATTACCTTTTGTATTCTAAAGATCTATAAAAGTTGTAGGGGAAAAAAAAGGTTCATCAAATAACTTTCATGGGGAAAAGCTAAAGCCTAAGTAGTGTTGGGAAGCTCTAGAGCCAGTTCATTCCCCTGTTGCTTGCTGTATCAATCACATATTACCCAGTTAACAACTTCTAAAATGACCATGCTGAATGACAAACAATTTTCGTTGTTGCGTGTGTGTTTGAGACAGATTCTCGCTCTGTCGCCCAGGCTGGAGTGCAGTGGCCCAATCTGGGCTCACTGCAACCTCTGCTTCCTGGGTTCAAGTGATTCTCCTGCCTCAGCACTCACCACCAGGCCCAGCTAATTTTTGTATTTTTAGTAGACACAGGGTTTCACCATGTTGGCCAGGCTAGTCTTGAATTCCTGATCTCAAGTGAACTGCCCACCTTGGCTTCCCAAAGTCCTGGGATTACAGGCGTGAGCTACTGCACCCAGCCTCATTTTTCTAAAATTATTTTATAAACCACAATTATTTCACTTAAGATGAGCATTAGAGAAAAATAAGAAATATACAAATTAACTGATAATGACAGAAAGCAGATCAGGTTGCCTGGGAATGGGGGTAGAAAGGGGGATTGAGAAGGATTATGGAGAAGCATAAGGAAAATGTTTAAAGGGTGATGAATAGGCTCATTTTCTTGTGTGTGATAATAGTTTCACAGGTGTACCTATGTCAACTTTTCAAATTATACATTTTAAATTTGTGCAGTTTATTGTATGTCAATTACTGCTCAATAAAGCTTTGTTTTGAAAAAAGAAATAGAATTGGAAATGCACCACTTTGTATCCTCTAATGAAATAATATCCAATGATGACTATCAACAGAAATCTGTCAGTACCTTGAACTACTCAATTTTAGCATCCTGAAAACTAGGACAACCAGCTACTGTGGCCTCTTTATGAAACACCTAGAATCATCTTTGAATATATTTGGCCAAAAAAGTTGCACCTAAATATAATCAAGCCTCTAGTACAGAGCTAACTTCCGTTTGTAAGAAACAGAGAAATAGAGAAAACAAGTTAAATGTCACAAGGAAGTAAAGACACAGATCCAGAATGTGGCACATTCCGCAGAATGTGACCCAGTTTCTGCACAAATCAATGACATGAAAAGAAGGGGCCTTAGGGGAAAAGAGGCTGCTCTAGATTCAAAAACAAAAATGCTTAAGGGATTTAACACAAGTCCCACAAGTTGCATTTAGTTAAGTTAACATGTTATGTTAAGGCAATATTTTCCTAGTCTTTGGGACAACTGGAATAATTTGAGAGTGGACTATGGAATAACACCAAAAAACTACTAGTTTTGTTGGATGTGCTATAATATTGTCATATGGAAGAAACTGCCCTTATGTAGATGCATTTTGAAAGCCATAGGAATAACATATCTAGGATTTTCCTTAACATACTGCAAAAATGGGGAGAAAAAAACAAAAGGACAAAAATAAATGTGACAAAATCTTGATAATCTCCATCGATCTGATAAATCTGATAGGTATTTATTGTTCTTTATATTAATATTCTATTGTAAATGTTTGAAATAGTCAAATTTAAATAAAAATCTCTTCATGAAACTAGGCAGAATTCACCATTATAGAAGTATCTGAATTCTTGCAGAAAATATACACAGCCAATTTTTGTCTTGAAATTGTCACTGACTTACTATATAGGTAAGTAAAGAATATTTGAATTGTCATTACCATACCTAATTGGTACCATTATCTGAGAATATTTGTAGTGTAAAAACAGGTGTAAATAAGATTTAGAGGCTCAGTAATCATTGTTTCACAATCTCATGCATGTCAATAGTAACAGTAATAATTTTTAGGCTCCTGTTGTATGCTAGACACTGTTCTAGACCCTTTACATATTTCTAATTCATTCTACAATCTTAAAGGTTGCTATTATGGTAATGGTATGCTATTATAGTATGATAATCATTACCATTTTACAGCAGAGAAAACTGAGGTTTACAAGGTAACTTGCTCAAGGACAGTTCCCTTTGGATTCTTTCTGAATCAAAAGACCAGAATCTTTTCACTACTCAGGGTAAGAATTCTGCCAAACTTTATTTCTACAAATGTACATGTACTGATTGTGCAGATTACACTATGATTCTTGCCAAAGAAATAAACAAAGGTGACCAACATGCAGACCACTGCAGAAAGTTCAATGCATTTTGATACATTTTCAAACTTGGTCCAAATATCCCTGTGAGGAAGCAGAAAGGTGGTAAAAGGACAGTGAAGGATTTGTGAGGTGTCTTTCTAGCCAGTCCTGCCTGGATTCAAACCCCAAACTCTGCCACTTACAACCTAAGTGACTTTTGGCCGCTTAACTCTTCTCAGTTTTTATGTCACTTAAATGTGAATCCTAACAAGTGGTTGTTTACTTTGACTTGGGAAAAGTAAAGATGTCATACAATGAAATATGAAAAGGTCCTAATTTTTTATATCTGGTACATAGCTGGCATTCTAGATGTTAACACCCTTCTCTTATCCACCTTTTATGATTTGTGTGCATAACAGAACAATTTCAATCATAAGTATTCTTTGATTGCTAACCCTCAGTGCCATTAGCAAAAGGAACCATATAGTGCACAATATATTGCTTTTCTTGGTCCAAGGCATGGTTGCCCTAAGTGTTTCTATATAAAATTCTGTGTTTTAACCTAAACATTTTATGTAAGTCAGGTTGAACTGCTGTTCAAGAGTTGCTGGCAATAGGCAGCAACATTTACCTTCCACAAATGTCACTTCGAAAGCTGCTTTAGGGGAGATTGCTTCATCTCTGGCATTGACCCTGCCTTGTGCACTTCCCCACTAGCAAACACCTTGGCTAAGTCAGGGAAACTCTGCTGCACATTGGCTGTATTCACTGATGTCAAAAATCGTAAGGCTAAAAAATTAAAACGTGACAGCTATTTGGAGGAAAAAGTTTAATTAAATGCTTTTCAATATGCTATAGCCTTGGTAGCCTTGAGCTCTGTTATCTAAGATTTAAACCTGTACATACCCTTCCAAAGACCTCCAAAAGTGTTTTCTTTTTGAGTTAATATTCAGCTCATATTAATGTCCATGGGAAAAACACCCTGGGGACAGAGATATACCACTTTGTTAGATCCAAAAAGAAAATTAAGATATATCTTTATAGAAAACTATCTGTGAGCTGTATTTACTAGTAACCCACGAGGATGCTCAATTTGGCCAAAGAGTTAAAAGTAAATCATTTTAAATCTAGGGCATCTACCCCTCTCATCTCTAAAGAGGTACTCATGTTCAAAAGATACCAAATTTTCTACTTTTAATTAGTTGTCATTTTGAAGTCAACCTCTAAACAGCATGAAAGGGATCAGCTCACAGGAAACTGAGTGTGACAAAAATCAAGGCATCTGAAACACAAAATGCCACCTTCTTTACTCTTGAAATTCCCAGTCCTTGCTGTCATATTTGGAATGGTAGGCAGGAGAGATGAAAGACAATTACAAATTCCCTTTCCACTCTCAATAAAGCATCTCCATTTTCACAGCTCCAGTAAGCTGGCCACAAGAGGTTTAACTTGGGAGAATTAAGACCTGCTATACATACTAAGTAAACCTTACAAGTTCTTTAAGGGGTGCTCAAGAGACTTGGATATGTTATATAGCTCTCACAGCTGCCAATACTTATGTTTGAAGTCATCACTCACTGGGGAATGAGACAAATCAAGAAGATGGGAAAACTTTCTGAATTTTAGACAATGGGTAAGATTTTAAAATATGCATGGTATATGGACTGATATACACAAAGTGAATTGAAGCCTCTGCAGATTTTTGTAGACTTGGAAAATAAATAAGAATGTAACCATATGTAGAATCTTGGTTCTATACAGTAGCGAGCAATACAAAGACAAGACAATGGTGCAGAAATTACATTACGAAATGTGTTAGGTAGCACATTTTTTGAAAACCACATTAGATGGAAAAAGTTACCTCTTTAAAACTTATTCCCTAAAATAGTGATTGTCAACTTCCATGTATGTAAAACTCATAATGGGTACCCTACTAAAAATTTTGAATCTTGAAAGCCAGCTTAAGAGGCTTTGAATTAGCAAGCCTTGGAAAGAACCTTGGAATATTATGGCTCTCTAGAGGGACAGAATTAATAGGATATATGTATATTTGAGAGGGAGTTTATTAAGGAGAATGGACTCACACAATCACAAGGTAAAGTACCATGACAGGCCATTTTCAAGTTGAGGAGCAAGGAAACCAGCAGTGGATGAAAGTCCCAAAACCTCAAAAGTAGGGAAACTGACGGTCCAGCCTTCAGTCTGTGGCCAAAGGCCCAAGAGCCCCTGGAAAACCACTGGTATAAATTCAAGAGTCCAAAAGCTGAAGAACTTGGAGTCTGATGTTTGAGGGCAGAAAGCATCCAGCATAGGAGAAAGATGAAGGCCAGAAGACTTAGCAAGTCTAGTTCTTCCATGTTCTTCTGCCTGCTTTATCCTAGCCACGCTGGCAGTATGTAGATGGTGCCCACCCAGACTGAGGGTGGGTCTGGGTCTCCCAGTTCACTGACTTAAATGTTAATCTCCTTTGACAACCCCCCTCACAGACACACCCAGGAACAATACTTTGCATCCTTCAATCCAATCAAGTTGACATTCAATATTAACCATCATACTTGGGAATCTGAATTTTTAATAAATACTCCAAGTAATTACAATGCATATGTCTGAGAACTGTGTTTTGAGAAACACTTCAATGAAGGAGAAAAGGAAACAAAAATGCAAACTTGACTTTCAGTGGAACTAGAGTATACATAAAACCCCAAACCTCAAATATACATGAAAGGGCTGCCAAAAACAGTAGAGATGAAGTTATATGTCTGAAGATGTGAAATGGAGAGCAGAGACAGAGCCTAGTAATCAAACCAAGATTTACTTAGTATGTATAGCAAATCTTAATTCTCCTTAAACCTTTCAGATTTAAAAGGCAGTCACCAGCGTCCATGTCTTGAACCTGAAAGGATATGTGTCAACATACAAAAATTTCAGTCCGTTTTCACAAAGGAAGAGCAGGGTACACAAGTAAGTACCACAAGCTTCACTGGACTGGATATGGCTCTGAGAAGCAGAGATGATAAAGCTCCCTAGATGAGCTGTTTGTAAATAGTGGCTGCCATCGTGAAAAGAAAATAGTAGTAAAATGTTTACCAACTGTCTCTTTGTCTTGGGAAAAATAAAGTTTAAACACAGAAAAAAAAATGCTGGATGATAAAAATTCCATCTAGTCTATAACATGGTCTTACCCCCGCCCCCCCAACTTAATCACCCTGCAACAACCAGTATGGGAAAACTTTATCTCTTTCAAAGATGAGTAATCAAAAGGAAAGCAAAACAGGAAAATAAGATCTACAGAAAGGATTGCAAGAAAAAAAAGAAACAAGAAAAGCAAACAGAAAAATAACCCTCACCAGAAACCTTTGGCCCTGAGGCAGATAAATATTGTCAAACTTTTTACCATGAATATTTAAAGCCTAAAAAAAAATGGCTCTGTAAAACAAGAACACAATGCAGAGATGAAAAAGCTCAGGGTAGAGATAGAGGAAAAATTAGGTTGAGATGAAACATGACTAGCAGAATTTGATAATTTGGGGGTGGGGGTGACAAGGAAGGTAGTACTGCAGTGGAACCCTGACAGAAGCAAACACAAAATTATAAGGATTATATATGGAGAAGGACAGAGCTGAAAATGCAGAAGGAAATACAAAGAGAAATGAAGTGAATAAAATGAAATAAATCTTTTAAAAGAATTATAAGTAAAATGACAGCTGCAGAGGAAAGGCATATGTATAGCTTGCTATCCAAAGGGGAAAAGTGAAATGATAGAGCAGGACACTTATTTAGAAACGTAACTTAAAAAAAATTCTGAAATGAAAAACATTAAAAGGGGACATCAGGTCTCGAGGAAAACTAACCAGAATCATAAATACCAGGAATAATCTAGCAAACTTCTGTACTTCAAGGATAATGAAGAATCATTTGAGCTTCCGAGCAAAAAAATGATCAAGTTATCTATGAGGATAATAAAAATCAGACAAGGCCTCAGTCTTTTCCAGATATATTCCACTTTAGAAAACAATGGGACAATTCACACAAATTCCTGAAGCAAGAACCAATATCGTTAAAATGGCCATACTGCCCAAAGCAATCTACGGATTCAACACTGTTCCTATCAAACTACCAATATCAAAAAGAACAAAGCCAATGGCATCATATAACCCAATTTCAAACTATACTATAAGGCTACAGTAACCAAAATAGCATGGTACTTGTTCAAAAACAGACAAACCAATGAAACAGAATCAAGAACCTAGAAATAAAGCTGCACACTTCCAGCCATCTGATCTTTGACAAGTCAACAAAAATAAGCAATAGGGAAGGGACTCCCTATTCAATCGATGGTGCTGAGATAGCTGGCTGGCCATATGCAGCATGAAGTAGAAGACTCACTACAAGTATTAGCATTAACAATGAAAATATCAATGAGACCTAAATCATTCTTAAAACTAAGGGCATGTAACTATGATTGTGAATTAGTGGGATACAGAAGAGTGCAATCCTATAGCAGCCATATCCTTTCCCACAACTACCTCCTGAAAACCAACCATGCCACTCCTTTCTCCCTGATGCTGAACAAAATCTCAGGTAAAACCTAAAGCCATTCTGGTTACTATTGAGTAACAAAAAGTTACACCTAGTCTCAAGGACATTCTCAGTACAGCATTTACATTTTTTAAGTATCATGTAATAGTTAAAATTGTAAACTTCATTTAAAGGTAAGCTTCTTCCACCTGCTTAACTGTCTACTTTGAGCCAGAGGCCAACAATGGCAAAGGCAACAGCAAGTTGTGCCTCTATTTCCAAGGCTTAGGCTTCTCCTTCACACTTCAGAACTGTGGTTTCTGACCCCTCTAGAATGAGCACTGGAGATGGAGATGAAGGGTAAGGAATAGTTAGAGATAGAGGAGAACCCTGTTCCTCACACTGGGCAATTTTCCAGTTCTCTTCAGACACCAACTGGGGGGGTCCAACAATAAGAGTTCAGTCCTAGAAGACCATCTCACCACTTCAAATGCCAGTCACAAGTAGTGGGTCCCCAGGTTACTCACACTTTTATCTGAATGGCTACAAATCAGGGTTTTCCACAACACCCCCCCAAGTTTGATACTTTGCTATGACAGCTCACAAAATTCAAGGGAACATTTTCTTTACTATTAATGGCTTACCATAAAAAAAAATATTACAAAGGATCCAATCAAAGAGCCAAATGATAAGGAACAAAACTTGAAGAAGGGTCCCAAACGCAGGAGCTTCTGTCCCCATGGAGTTTTGGGGGTACCAACCTCCAGCCATGTGGATGTGTTCACCAACCTGGAAGGTCTCCAAATCCCTTCATTTAGGGCTTATATGGAGGTTCAAGAGGTTGAGAGCGGGGTTGAAAGTTTCAACCCACTAATCATGCCTTGGTCTTTCTGGCAAAAAGCTATATCCTGATTCTGTCTAGGGACCCCAGCCACCAGTCATTCATTAGCACACAAAAAGATACACATTACTCTGGAGATTCCAAGGGTCTTAGAATCTCTTCTGTCAGGAACCATGGACTAAGACCAACTATTAAAACAAAAGATGCTTCTATCATTCCATCACACCAGGGTTTTAGCAGCTGTTTCAGGAACTGGAGGACAGAGACCAAATATATGTTTCTTTTTATATCACAGTGGCACAGCTCTCTCTGGGCTTAAATGGTATTTAAAGCTGACATTCTCTGATGGTGCACATTGTGAGTTTTTTGGAGACTTTTTCATCACTAGGATTCTCTCACCTGATTTTCCACTCATATAAGTAATGCCCCTTTGGCCAGGTGCTTACGATGTCACCTTGCCTTACCATTTGCCCCTTCTTTTGGACAACGTTCCTTTAAAAATGGCCCTAGGCCAATCTCTTTGCCATGCCAGAGTGGCACTGTATAGGAGTGGGTCTGAATGTTTCCTATTAAAGTGGACTTCATATTCAAAAACTGAAATTTCAGACCTCTGTTGAGAGATTTTCTGAAGGTTTTACTTTTAAGATTCCAACACCTGAAAGCTTTTAGTTTGCTGGAGATGAGGCAGGAAAGATGCTTAACGGGGATGTCCACCGGTCATCAGTAGCAGGAGGCTGTAGGGCCTTTGGGGGTAGAAGCTGGGAGGATGGAAGACATCTCTCATGTCAAAGAAGTAATCCAGTGGGGAAGCCTACAGGACCCTCAAAGTAATTTATACATGTGACCCACAGTTGGCTACCAGCCATACAGAGGCTCTCAGTGGACACCAAGTTATCCAGGGACCAGTTACACAAGATGGTCTCTGCCTCCCAATTTACCCCCTCCATGTACATTGTATACACAAACAAGAAATTAGAAGGAAGCAAAATATGTTCCTAACCAAGCAACACCCAGTTCCCACATGCTAAAGTTGGAGGAGAAATAACAAAACAGCCCATGTGGCCTAGGTCCCCCAGTCAATGGGGACAATCAGACAATAATACTCATCATAAACACATCAACACTTATATGCCAGGCACTATTCGGAGTGCCTTCTGTGGATTAATTTCATCCCCACAAAGACTTTAAGAAGTAAATACTATAGTCTTTACATAATAAGAAACTGAGAACAGAGACTTTAGGGCCCTTATCCAAGTTCACAGTTAAAAGATTCTAGCTCTGGCTTAGGAGTCCATGATCTTAAACACTACCCTCTACTAATTAAAAAGTCCAAGTTCTGAATAGGCAGGACTAGGAATTTATTAACTAAAAGCGGCGGGGTGGGGGGTGGAGGGGCAGGGACAAGGAAACTTGCCAAGATATCCTTCAGAGATGGGGCGGTGGTGGGGGAGATTTGATGAGGGGCTGTGAATGTCGAAGAATCATCTCCTACTGAGGAGAGACTGTTCAGATCAAGTCACGTCTCAGCCTAGACAGCAAATGGGCAAAATGAGTATACCTACTTTGCTCATCATCCCGACAATTGCAGTCCAGTTTTGGAGCTCTCAACCATAGTTCTAAACTTACTGGGCCACAGCCAGCCTCCGTGGTGTCAAATGCCGGCCTGAATCTCCACCTGCAGCCTGCTCTTGGGCCCCCTTCTTGTGATGACAGCTATTCCCATCCCAACTACATCTCCTAAAATTGGACTGCAACCGATCACCTAGACTCCAACCAATTGCTTTTCATCTCTCTCTGGAGCCCGATTTCCTCCATGCTATGTCTAATTTCAAGGTCTTGCCTTCCTCAAAGCTGTTCTATCCTAAAATTCTCAAACATATCATTTTTATATCACCATTTTTTTTTCTTTTCAACCCAAAAATTTTTTAATCTACTACCTATCAGTCTATGCTATAAAAGCAACATAGAACTAGAAGTTAAGATGAATTTAGAGGTAGAAGAGATGACTCAGACTAAATCCCAGCTCTGGAATGCAGCAGAATTTGTGAGCAGTAAATAAGGGCTCCCAAAAGACCTTCAAGATTTGATATGTCAGGCAGACACCACAATTCCCTGAGTTTTTATGGTTATATGAGAAGCAAATTTCCCCTAAGTACTTGATGTGCTTTCCAGCATCTCTCTAACGCATAAAAAGACCCAGCCCCTCAAAATTCTCAAGTTGTATTAACACAAAGTATTTTTAAAAATGAATCTCCCCAGCTGACATGAACATACCAAAGCATGCATGTACACAGTGTTTACTTTTTTCAGTAATAATATGTACTGGGAAAACTTTACAGGAATTACAGCTTATTTACTGCTGCTTGAAACAGAGAAAAGCTTTGTCATGTCTTCTTAGAAAGGCACCCCTTGAGATACTACTGAAATTGGCTTCTCTGTTTCCAAACACTCTTCTGAGATGCTCAGTCCCATACCCCTTCCTTCCAATATCCTTTGTTAGAAGCCTGAAGTCAGTATGTGGTTCCCAATTCAGGACATGCTTGCAGTGTTTGAATTTGCATAAGCACATCAGGAAATCTTTCCTGTAAGGACACGTACTGGCCTCATGGCATACTTTCATAAATGCGACACTAAAAATGTTTTCCTGCAGTGCAGATACAGCCCTATCCATTAGAAAACAGGTCATTTGGCCACCCCACAACCAGGGAGAAGGCAGAAATGACTCAGCATTTAGCATGGACTAAAATGGTCCAGAAATCTGTTTTTCAAAATGAATGCCAGTACACTGATAGCTATGCTTAGACTTTACACAATACCTACAGATAAGTACATTCATTCTGGAGCTATCAACTAGAGCCAAGTAACTTAAAATGTGTTATGCATCAGGTATGTGGTATTTCACTTTCCAAATACTAAGTTAAATGTTTCATCATAAATCAGATAGACGTTAAAATAAATTGGTAATATTGCATTAATTATAACACAGTAAATATTGAACATTACATCCCCAGCTAACAGTAATTAGTGTTGCCAATTAGCAGAGATTTTAGCTTTGCAGTTTTGCTAGGTAACTACCATTTCTTAGGCTCCAAACTGAGGGAGGGGGAGAAGTAGACCCTGCTATGCCTATGAGAATGAGTCAGTGAGGAAGATAATTTGCCGTTATATATTCACAGTGGGTCCCAAGCTATTGAAATCAAGAAAAATTCTTGCACTGTTTGTCTCACGTGATCTTTATGCCATGCAATGGATAGTTTCCCCTATCATAAGCTATCAAAGACACAACTTTTATAAGATTATTTCCAATATGACATAACTTGGCATATGACATGTAGAGTATATAAATAAATGTTTGTATAAAGGGAACTGTTGCTCCTCTAGATTTTAAGCAATTTTCACAAATATGAATTTACATTTTGTAATATCCCTTAAAAAATTGTCTTCTGAGAACATGCGCATCAAGAGGAAGAAATATTTTCTTGAGAAAAATATCTATGTTCTTTGCCCATTTTTTAAATTGGTTCTTTTGCTATTGAGTTGTACAAGTTCCTTGTATATTTTAGATATTAACCCCTTATTGGCTATACAGTTTGCAGATATTCTCTTCTAATCTATAGGCTGCCTTCTCATATTGTTCCCTTTGCTATGCTGCAATGTTTTAGTTGCATTTAGTCCCACTCTTTTTTGCCTTTGTTGCCTGTACGTTTAGTGTCATATCAAAATATCAATGCCAACATCAGTGTCATAGAGTTTTTCCTCTATATCTTCTTCTAAGTTTTATGGCTTCAGATTTTAAATCTTTAATCCATTGTTTCTTTCTATGTATGGTGAAATCAGATTTTTTTTGGCATGTGGATATCCAGTTTCCCCAATGCCATTTATTGAAGAGACTATCTTTTCCCTGTGGCATATTCTTGCTGGCTTTGTCAGAGATTAGATGACAATATATGCATGAGTTTATTTCTGGGATCTCTATTCTGTCCCATTGGTCTATATGTCTGTTTTTACTCTGGTACCATATTGTTTTGATTACTACAGTTTTGTAATATAATTCGAAGTCAGGAAGTATGATGCCTATAGCTTTGTTCTTGTTCAAGATTGTGTTACCTATTCCAGGTCTTTGTGGTTCAATATGAATTTTAGAATTGTTTTTTACATTTCTGTGAAAAATTCCATTGGAATTTTGACAGAGATTGCACTGAATATGTAGATTGCTTTGGGCAGCACGGACACATACAAATGACCAACAGGTAAATGAAAAGTTGCTCAACATTACTAATCATCAGGGATATGCAGATAAAAATCACAATGAGATACCACCTCACATAGTTACGATGGCTATTATCAAAGTCAAAAGATAAGTGTTAAGGATGTAAAGAAAAGGGAACCCTTATACATTGTTGGTGGAAATGTAAATTGGTTCAGTCATTATGGAAAACAGTATGAAGATTCATTGAAAAATTAAAATGCAACTAACATATGATCCAGCAATCCCACTTCTTGGTATATAATCACGCATCACTTAACAACAGAAATACATTCTGAGATATGCTTCCTTAGACAATTTCGTCACATGAATGTCATCGAGTATGCTTACACAAACCTAGATTCTATAGGCTACTGCACACCTAGGCCGCAGACCTGAATAGCATGTTACTGTAAAAAATACTGTAGGCAATCATAACATAATGGTAAGCGTTTGTGTATCTCAACATATTTAAACATAGAAAAGGTACCATAAACATGTGGTATGATTTTATGGGACCATCATATGTGCATCATATACACAAAAGAAATAAAATCACTATCTCAAAGATAATTCACATTCATTACAGCACATTCATTACAGCACTATTTGCAACAGCCAAGATATGGAAACAACCCAAGTATCCATCAATGAATGCATGGATAAATTGTGGTGTGTATACACAATTTGCCTATGCATTCATTGATGGATACTTGGGTTGTTTCCATATCTTCCACATGTAAGTCTATGATACATGTCTCTCATATATACATTCACAAAATAGGATATGTATATTCTATGTACACACAAATTATTCAACCTTTAAAAAGGAAATAATTTTCAGCCAGGCACAGTGGCTCACACCTGTAATCCCAGCACTTTGGGAAGCCTAGGCGGGCGGATCACGAGGTCAGGAGATCGAGCCCATCCTGGCTAACACGATGAAACCCCGTCTCTACTGAAAATGCAAAAAATTAGCCAGGCGTGGTGGTGGGCACCTGTAGTCCCCGCTACTCAGGAGGCTGAGGCAGGAGAATGGCGTGAACCCGGGAGGCAGACCTTGCAGTGAGCCGAGGTCACGCCACTGTACTCCAGCCTGGGTGACAGAGTGAGATTCCATCTCAAAAAAAAAAAAAAAAGAAGAAACAATTTTCGTTTGTAACATGGATGAACCTGAAGAATATTATGCAAAGTGACATAAGCCAAACACAGAAAGACATATTGCATGATTCATTTATATGTGAATTCTTAAAAAGTTGAACTCACAGGTATAGCATAGAAGGTCAGGGAGGGAGATGTTGGTCAAAGAATACAAACTTGCAGTTATAAGACCATGCTAGTGTGAATACTGCTGCGATGAACACACATGTTCATGTGTCTTTATAATAGAACGATTTATATTACTTTGGATACATACCCAGTAATGGGATTGCTAGGTCAAATATTTCTGGATGGGCTAAAGAAAATGTGGTACAGATATACCAGGGGATATCATGCAACCATAAAAAAGAAACAGATTAAGTCGTTTGCAGGGACACAGATGGAGCTGGAGGCCATTATTCCTAGCAAACTAATACAGGAAAAAAAACAAATACCGCATGTTCTCACTCCTAAATGGAAGCTAAATGATGAGAACACATGTGCACAGAGGGGAACCACACACTGGGGCCTTTCAGAGGGAGAGCGTTAGGAAAAAATCATTAATGCGTACTGGGCTTAATACCTGGGTGATGAAATAATCTGTACAATAAACCCCCCTGACACAAGTTTATCTGTGTAACAACCTGCACTTGTACCCCTGAACTTAAAAGTTAAAAAAATTAAAGATAAAATTTGACAAATATAAAAAGACTACTATGCTCTGGAGGCCTCATATATAGCATGGTGACTGTAGTTAACGTATACTTGAAATGTGATGAGATATGAGAGCTTCAGTTCTCATCACAAAAAAAAAAAGGTAACTGAAGTGAATATGTTAATTTGATTGTAGGAGCTAAAAGATTTTATGTGTATAATACGTAGAAAGTTATTTTACTCTTGTCAGGTAAATAAGCAACAAATCTAAGATTAACTTCTTCTGTTATTTGAAGGTCACTACAGTTCCAGTAACTTTACCAGGCAAACAATGAAATAACTTAATGGAAGTTGTCTGTTTGGATAAAGTGAATATAGCCATGCCTAAATACAGGAATACCTATTAAATGCATTCCTCAAGGCATATGAAGCTTATTCTAATAAGTTTATACTTCTAGGTTATAATTATATATCTTTAATGTACTTGGTTCATTCTCAACTAATTTGTAGTTCATGATCTAAACAGGTAAGAAGCCCTTAGAACACATTAAACACATTGTACCCACCTCCATGACAAAAAGAGTGAGTGCTTGTACATGTTTCTCCCTAGAAGTTCTCCCTCCCACCAGAAGACAAACGGAAAGCTCCTCCAACTCCAAGGAGCTTTCAGAGGTGACCTTGTTCGAACAGGGATTTAGAACCCCCGCCCACCACACAATCTTTCCATCTCTTTCACACAGAGAGACTTACAGGTGAGCATCCATGTCTGAAGAAACTTTCTAAAGCCAAAACGGGTTCATAAGCACTTCAGGTGATATAGTCAACTGTTAGGTGAGCATTACTACTTCCATCTTTTTCTTCACCCTTTGTTTCCCTTTACCCCCTCCTCTCCTCACCATAAACTGGAGTCGGGTAATTACACTTAGAGATACATCAAATGCCTGACCCTAAAGTCCTCCGCCCTTCTCCCTTTACCAGGATGGCTTGCTGCTCTATCTTACTACCTGCCTGGATGGCTGACTTGCATTTCTGAGGTCACAATTCTTATTCATATCGAGATAAATCAATGGTACAAATACAACATTTGGTCAAACCTAAATTCAGCGTTCAAAGGACAAAGAGATTTTAAAGTCATTCTATTTTCCTTTGTGTTACTAAAGAAAATGGTCAATTGCTGATATATATTAAGATATCCCACTCTTGTGTTTGACATTAAAGCATTTTCTTAAAAAATTGTCCCTTTCAAGCAAAATTTCATTAGATTGCTTAAACATCCCTTCAAAGGGTTAGCATGCCTGTGTTAGTAGCAGTATAAGACAATATAGGAATAGGCTAAGAGCTTAAAATACATATATTTTTTCCCAATACCTTGTATGTAATGAGGTGTGAGGGAGAAGTTATTTTAAATGTATTACTAGAATTATAAACTTATCAGAATAAGCTTCACATGCCTTTGACCATGTTTAAAAAAATTCTAATTGGGTAGCCATTAGACCCGGGTGGCTCTGGCACTTTAAATTCCTATGTGAACAAAACAAAGCCTAATGTAAACAGCAAATTAAAGAAATTGTACTAGTCAGAAATCCACTAACCTCTAACTAGGAACTTTCCGCTCTAACCAATCAACACTGTTCTTTGCCTTGCTTCTGCAACCTCTTTACAGTAGTCCCCTCTTATCCAGTTTTGCTTTTCGTGGTTTGTTACCTTCAGTGAACTGTGGTCTGAAAATATTAATATTTTAATAAAACTGGTTTTATAGTATATGGTTATGATTGTTCTATTTTAGTTATTAATCTCTTACTGTGACTAATTTATTAAATATTATAAGTGTGTATCCATTAAAAAACATGGCGTATATCATAAGGTTTGTTACTACCCTTGGTTTCAGACACCCATTGAGTGTCTTGAAATTTATTCCTCATGAATAAAGGGAGAATACTGTATAAAAGTTGCCCATTTTACCCCTCCCAACAGAGCTGCTTGCAGATTAATGCCACCCCAATTCAGGAGTCATTGAATGCTCAAATAAGTGCTTTAAAATTTTAATGTGCTTAAGTTTGTTTTTAATCAACCAGAATAACACAGTTTGGATTGCATTATAATGTGTGGTATTATGAACAAAATTGACATTTCTGAGTAGGAAGTATGAGACACAGATTCACAATTACTCCATATATAAACTTCTAAAAAGCTGAACATACTAGACATGTTAACTAAAGTTTCAGACTGAACCCAGACTTGAGATCTAGCATTTAAGATCATTACTATTTCCTACAGAGCATCAAATAAAAACTCAGATTAAGAGAATTTCTACCTTAAATTTTTAAAGAAAGAGCTCTAAGGTGAGGAAATAAATTACAAGTGATGGAAACCCTTTGTCTAAGGACCAGATTATTTCTTTAAAAAATAATGTATGACTTCTGTATTTAGTAAGCCCAGGAGTGGTAGATCAAGGGGCTCCATATGCCATAGAGACAGCTTATCTCCCCCCTCTTCTATGTGCCGATTATACTTTCAACTGGGCTTTCCCAACAAGGTGAGAAAGATGTTAATGACAACTTCAAGCTCCACAGATTACCAGTTCAGCAGCCTCAGTAGAGGGAGGACACCTTTTCCTGATACATTCAGTAAATATCCAGGGAGGACTCTGATTTAGCCAGGCCAGGAGTTGGAGGTGGCCCTGTGCTATCCAAACCACATGGACCAAGACCAAGCAAGGTTATAATCTTCCAGAGAGAAATCAGGTCCTGCTACCAAACAGGCAAAGATAGCAAATTTCCCCTACAATTTCTAGATATCAAAACAATAACATGAAAATTCTAAATGATTGAAACCGGTCTTCATGGCTGGCTTTTGTCATCTATCACGACAAAAAACAGAAGCTTCATTCAGCCACACAGCAGAATACACAGAAATCTATTTTTTAAAATAGCTTTATTAACAATTTACATCCCATAAAATTCACTCATTTAAAGTATACAGTTCAATGGTTTTTAGTATATTTACAGAGTTGGACAACCACCACCACAATCAATTTTAGACCATTTTCATTATGCGTAAAAAAGAAACCCTGTACCCATTAGCAATCTCTTCCATCTCCTATCTCCTCCCCTCCTTGCAGCCTATGGCAAGCAGGAATCTATATTTTGTTGTTGATGTACAAAATATTGCACTTGCTTAATGTATACAACTTGATACAACTTCACATATGCACCCACCCGTGAAACCATCACCACAATCAAGATAATCAACATTCATCACTTCCAGACATTTCTAAATGCCCTTTTGTTTTTTGTTGTTTTTGTTTGGAGGGTTTTTGTGCTAAAAATAACATGAGATCAACCCTCTTAAAAATTTTAAGTGAACAATATTGTTAACTATAGGCACTGTGATATACAGCACATCTCTAGAACTTATTCATCTGGTATAACTAAAAATTTATATCTATTGAACAACTCCTGATTTCCTCCTTCCCCCGGCCATTGCTAAACACCATTCTATGCTGTTTCTATGTGATTATTTAGTTAACTCCATAAGTGAGAAAATACTAACCTTACCTTCTCATACCTCACATGGGGCAAAGATTTAGGAAGGTTCTCACAACTAGGGCTGCAAATCTGAGTGGCCAATCCACAAGAATTAAATAGGAAATTATCTGTAGAATTTAATTGACTATTAATTATCATTTACAATTGCCCAAAGACATTTCTTCTCTTGTGCCTTTAGCTGTAAATTACATTATTTAACATATATTGTTATTTCCTTTTGTACGTATTTTACGAAAACCATTATGCTTGATTCATCATTTTTCCCTCATGTAGTGCTGTCTAGTATAATATCTTGGAGCTTATGATTTAATAAATATTGATCTCCCTTGGTCTTTATTATTCTAAGAAAAAGAGACCTGGTTCTCTTTTTCAGGTTATCATTCATATCATTGTGAAATGTGATATACAAAATGGTTCAGAGCCTTGAAATGCAGTCAGGAAGCCATTCTAGGAACTACCTGCGTGACCTGAAACCTTGCAAAACAGGAACTTGTCTTTAACATTTGAACTGGGTCACACCGCCATGACAACATCCTGGAAAACAGCTGAATTTCACCAATGCTGCAAGTCCTAAACGGTGACAACCAATGAACTGTGGACTCATGTACTAAGCCAACCACTTTCACCAGTGATAACTTTCAAAACAACTTGTGATTACCCTCAGCATCCTTTTACAAATCTCTACCATCCTACCTCTCTTCAGAACACAATTTAGTTTCTAGCTCAGTCTGTCTCTCAAATTGCAATTTCTAAGACCCCAAGAAATGCCTTGTCTTACTGCATTGCAGTCTAGTCTTCACCTCTTCCTAGTTGACAGGCTCCACAATAAGATAAATTATGTGAAAAAGAAGCAAGCTTTGTCAATATAGACAAATTGACATTTCTAAGAATTATATGTTTTCCCCAGAAAAATAAAGTGACTTCTCTTCAATTCACACATTTGTTTCTTGAAATATTGGGGACCACTTACAAAAGTTTAATGCAATCTTACATATTTTGGCTAAGTCAACTTTATAACATTGGGATCAAAATGCCTACTATAGTTATTTTCTATAAGTGGTTTCCATTAAGATAACTAATACTAAACTTTATTACATTACTTTAATTACATTACTTTATTAAATACTAAACTTTATTATACCACATTAACTTTCTTTCCAGTAAAATATTACATGGAGTAAGAATTTATATAGATAAGTAGTCATAGATATAATCTTTAAAAACAATACCTTCTGATATGTCATAGGAAACATTACTTTTGGCTTCTTCTTCCCCTTACCAAATAGTACCACTTATTACAGTCCTGTGCATTGTTCTGCACCAATAAGTTGAGCAGTTGACAAATGCAATTGGATTATTAGAAATCTTATTTTCCCTTGATTATATTATAGTCTGCAACCCATGACTCTCCATATGGTATTAAAATAAGTTTGATTAGAATTCTAAGGGTAACAGTAAGTGAATCACATTATTATTTCCAAACGCATCACTGGTATGAATGAGAGTTAAACACTAACGTATACTTTTAAAACATTATCAACAAATTCCCCCAGTAAACAGCCAAACACCACAGAAAACCAGAATTAATCCTACTATCCAAAATTGTTCTGTGCAAAAATGGAACAAGAATACAATCTACTTCTGATTTGACCCTTATTAAAGTAATGCAGCATATTACAGTGGGATATTCTAATGGACAAGAGAAAGAAAAACAAGTCAGTTATTTGAAACACACTATTCCATATGGCTTTTCCAAGGAAGTCCTAAATTTGAGGAGAGCATCCTGTTCATTTATATGGTTTCCAACACATTTAAGTTGTATAAAGGAATACCCTAAGGAAGCTTTTCAAGTTTGTAAACCAAGCACTTTGCCTTTACCTTTATTTGCTCCCACCAAAATGCTAATGATATCATCTGAAATTTCCTGCATCCCAAGGCATATGTGTACTAATATTCATTTTACACAAGTAGTTACTACATAGACCATGTGTACTGAAAAGCCTAAAATATTTACTATCTGGCCATGTATAGTAAAAGTGTGCCAACCCCCATCCCAAACTAAAGCTAAAGACTTTAAGATCCTCCCTGCTTCATTGCTTTGCTAAATGCTGGCTCAGTCTGTTACTGGATAGTCAAAGTTTCAGATTTAAATTCTGCAGCTGAAATTGACCTCTTAAAAAATAAATCTGTCATCTCTCATAAATTGATATAATTCTTACAAAAAATATGTTTGCACACAGCCCTTCCCTCTTCTGTATTGTAAGCCTACCTTTCAGGTACCCTATCATGTAGGTCTCATCTGACTTTTATAAGGTATACATTTGCCTTGGAGCTATCACAGCTGTTTCCAATTAGCTAACTGACTAAACGATTAGACAACTACACATTTTAAAGTCTATTTTTCATCTATGTAGCTTGTAAATAAAGCTCTAAATTTTAGTCTCTAATCTCACTTGAATAGAAACCAATTCATGTTGGCCCCATGAAAGAAGCAGGTTTGGGGGCCAACAAACCTTTAAAATACAAGTGGCCAACACTAAAACCTCTAAGGAATGGAGGTAACCCACTGGAAAGAAAAATTTGGAATAGCTGTTGATAATCTTTCCATTTACTCCCTTCATTTGAGCACTTGAAAATCTCCTACAGCTGCCTGCCCACCATCTTTCTACTTCCCCTCTTTCTTCCTTTTCCTTTTTTTATCTCCTGGAAGAAAAAAATGGAATCAGATCTCAGACAGTAAAGAAGCAGAAAGCAAGAGAAAAAATAATTAGTTTAGCTCCTTCTGGGCTTCCACCCTGTATTAGTCTATTTTCACGCTGCTGATAAAGACATACCAAGACTGGGTAATTTATAAAGAAAAAGTGGTTCAATGGACTCACAGTTCAGTGTGGCTAGGGAGGCCTCACAATCATGGTGGAAGGCAAAAGTCATGAGTTACACGGCTGTAGACAAGAGAGAAATGAGAACCAAGTGAAAGGGGGTCCCCCCCTACAAAACCGTCAGGTCTCGTGAGACTTATTCACTACCATGAAAACAGTATGGTGTAAACTGCCCCCATGATTCAATTATCTCCCACCAGGTCCCTCCCACAACACGTGGGAATTATGGGAGCTACAATTCAAGATGATATTTGAGTGGGGACACAGCCAAACCCTATCACACCTTAACCCCATATTCTATGCAAAATGCTTACACTGCCATCTATAAATTATAAATTCAACATGAAATAACATCACAAAAAGCTAAATGTCCGAGACATCAGCCTCATAGATTATGTAGTCTCACTAACACAAAGCCTAAAGACTAATACACAGAAGCAATTAGGTCCAAACCTGTTCATACTGTTTTCAAACTTGAAAGTTAATAAATATGGAAAAATCCTGAACTACAGTTTAAGGATGTTGTCAGTATTCAGATTATAGTTTGGGTCAGGACAGGAAAAAAAAAAGTAAAAAGGGATATAGTATATAAAGAATATTCCAGAAAAATCATTGAAAATGCAGCAAGATCTTCAGGAGAAATGAAATTTTTCTCTAGCAATAAGACTGTCTTTGAATCTTAGATAAAAATTTTTTCCACATAGCAAAGGGAATAGAAGTTGGATATTGACACCCATGAGAAATAACAGTAGAAACAGTCTTCACATCCAAAGGAAAAAGATAAATGAATAAAGCTTTGAAGCATAAAGACCCGAGGCTCCTTCTTGTCCATGTCTCATTATACTTCTCTAACCCTCTGAAATAAAGTAGCCCTAATTAACAGTAGTTAAAAGAGAATCAGAGAGGAAAGGCAGGAAGATGGAAGGAGAAAAGAGAAAAGATGGGGAGGACGGGGAGAATATAATCAGAAATATGAGCAAGAATGAGCTAGACAGTGAAAGAGCAGTTAACGGGAAGCTGGCTGGAAAGCAGACTTGGGAAACAATTCCAGTAGAAAGGGTAAAAGAATGGAAGTGTAGAGAGTGGGAGAAACACCATACTGGGGAGGCATGGAAGAAGAGGCAGGAAGGAAAAGCATAAGAACCAAGGAACAAATGGAGAGATCCTACTGAATGAAAGAGAACTGAGGAACTGAGAACCTGTGAAGAATTATTCACCAGAAGGAAGCCAGGTTGAGGAAGCAGAAGCAAAGATGGAATAGATTAGGCTAAAAGCAGAGAGCTACAAAATACTGGTTAGTGTTTAAGATACCACTAGAAATTTGAAACCATGGTAAAATTGTCTATGGGTGTGTTTTTAAAAATTAATTCAAAAGAGGAAAGGGATAAACTAAATTTTAAGAATCTAGATTCTGGTGGGAGGATTGTAGCCAGCTGAAAGCTGAGATGCAAATTGTGAAAACTTTGGGGAGTTCACAGAGAAAGCCATCTTTCAACATAACTGGCTGTTCAAGACAAATGACAGGGCAGATCATCAAATGTTGAGAATAGTGTTCTTTTAACATGCTCTAGGGTACAAAGCATATTAACTCGTCATTTCACCTGCAAGGGAAAGAGAATAAAAAGCTGCATTGTGTTCCTGTGTGCCTGGCACAAAGTAGAAACTCATTAAATATTTATCAATAGAATGAACTCTTTTAATGTTGTGAGACAAATATGTTGGATTAAAGTACATTTGAAATCCCAGTCAGTTATAAGAAACAACTAAGTCTAAGGCTGTAACAAAAATATATATATATATATGAACTAAGATCTAAAAATAGACTGCTATTTGTTGAATTCCCACTACATATAAGATTCTAAGTATTTTACATATTTTCTCATTTAAACATACAGCATACCTGCAAGATGGATGTTATTTTCTTCAATAAGCAGTTTAGGACACTAAAGCTCAAAGAATTTTTGTGGGTTACCCACTGGCCAATGTGGACCACTGAATGGATCATGTCTACCAGAATATAAACCCCACAGGGACAAGGGTTTTGGTCTATTTTGTTCTCTACTGTTTCCTCTAAGAAAAAAAAATGCCTGATGCAAGGAAGAAACTGAACAAACATTTTTTGAATGAATAAATGCCTATTTATGATGAGACAGCTGAAAATGACCATGGAAAAAAATGTCAGACAATCTTGCCAACTAGTCTCCTTTCAAATTCATGATGATTAACCTCAAAAGTGGGCTCCTCTCCTTAATATAGTGACCCAGGTTTATTCAGTCCATTTTTATATATAGTATTTAAAACCATGAGTCAGGATGATATCACTTCAAAGTGACTGTAAAGAAAAAAAAAGCCAATATTTACATACCTGGGAAATAAGAAAAACCCAGAAAATGAGAAAGAGGGGCTAGTGAGTCAGGGTAAGATCCAAGAGAATGTGGTGTCCCAGAAGCAGAGAGAGGGATGTATTTCAACAAGAGAATTGGCCAGTTTCCCTAGGAAACAGACTTCAAGACTGAGCTATCCATGCAGAAGGTTTACTAGGGAGTGCTCTCAGGATCAGCTCCAGTAAGGAACTAGGAAACACAGGGGAGTGCAGTGGGAGAACTGAGATACAAAGGCAACAGGATCCGGAGACAACACAATAGGGACCCAAGAGGCTGGAATAGGCCTGTAGAGCTCCCCCTACCTTGAAGCAAGAGGCCTGCACACCTGTCATTAGATGCAGCTGGTCTTGAGGCTGCAACTGATATTCATCACCACATACCTTTCTCCATTAACTAGATTCACTTCACCCTTGGAGATGATCTAAAATTATTCTCCTGATCACCAGACCAATAATTAAAGTCAAGTCACAATAGTACCTGGTCAGAAAAGTGCTGGGCCTGCTAAAAGAGGAAAGTGACTTTGCATAAAAGGAGCTGCAGGACTTAGCAACGTGTTTACTCTTCCACACACCTGGAACCACGCGCCCTAGTAGCTTTCCTCCTTAATACTAATTTGTGTCTAGTCTACACCATTGCCATACTGCACACCCATACAACTGCCTCTGTAAACTCTCCCTTAAAAGCTTGTGCCATCAGACACTACCACCGATTCCACCTCCTTATAGCTGTTATATCCAGAGCCTCTCAATGGGGACTCCACAGTTTTTGAGGATTTTAGCTTCTGGGTTTGGTATTATTCTTTCCAACACTATTTTGGTCCTAATTTTTGGTGAGTTCAATGTCCACAAAGACAGTCCTTGCAATACCTTTGCATTTCACTTGCTTGACCTCTGTCTTCCAATAAGCCTGTTGTTTACTCTTCCCCATCCCCTCATTTACATCTTTATATCCTGGAGTTTGTTATCAATACCTATAACTAAGACAGTATCCCCTCTATGTCAGTTAAGATTCAGAGAAACAGCAGCACTAAAGATTAGCCAAATTAGATGATAGATTAACAGGGATTGAACCATACAGACTTGAGAGAGCCGGCTACTCATTCTCTGTAAGGCTTTTTTGTCTTCAAGTCAGAGGCTGCAGCCTGAAGTCCACAGAGCATATAGTTAAAAAGGGAGGCTGGAAATAAAGTAGAGAAAAGTAAGGACAACTTGAAACCTGTGAGGACAGACTGGAACCCAACCAGTCTCTCGCTGCCTCCAACCTTGATAACATAGGCATCCTGCAGAAAAAGCTAGTGTACCTCATTAAGGAGCAAACACTCACCCAGCCTTGGGGTTGGAGAAGCTGAAGAAACACCTAGAGGTGGTGGCAGGCCGAGCTGCTGCCCCATAGCCATCAAATGAGCCAGCAGAGAAGTAACAATGTATGCGAGCTACCAAAGCATCCTGCCCAACCTTTTGAGCATAAAAACAAAATGGCTGCTACTTCACAACCACCCTCCCTAAATAGAAACAGGCAGGGAAGGAATTCTGGGAAAAAAAAAAAAAAAAAAAAAAAAAAAAAAAAAAAAAAAAAAAAACTCAGCTGGGCCAAATTGCCACATCACAAAACTATTGCCTTCTGCATGATTTAATTTCAAGTATTGCACTCTCCGGCAACCCAGCTCCTATCTTACCAGCTCACTTCCTGTAGAACTTTGGCCCAACAGTTCTTTGACCCCACTGGGACCAACAATCCATTGATGTTTACAAAGTCTCTCAGAGTCGCCACAGCCTCAGTTTCCTCTGTACCCAGGTTATTATTATAATCATCCTCATTGATTATAATAAATGCCTAGTCCAATTTCCTCTCTCTACCCTCATCATGTTCACCTGATAAAACCTCGCCACCCATATTTAAATTCAACTCTCCACTTTTTGTCTGTATCTGCACAGCTGGAACATTTTGGAGCAAAAACCACACAACCATTCTAACTGGCCTTATTTTAAGTTCATAAAGTATGTTAAGTTTATTCACTTCAAGTGAACTCAGCATTCTCCAGCACCCTACTGTATTTCCCTTGTCCATTCTAGGACACTCACAGATATACCATCTCACACTTTCTCCATGCCATACCTTTGATGCAAACTTCAAACACATCCACCCCTTTTCATTCTCAGCTCATGACCTTGCTACCTGTTTGTATCAGTTATCTGTTGCTGCATAATAAATCACACTAAAACAGAGTGGCTTAAAAACAAAAACTGTCTTATTTAGATCACCACTTTGGGGCTTGATAATTTGGCTGGGCTTACCTTTCCTCAGGTGGGTCCAATTATACGAGTGGGCCTCATGTGGGCCTCATAAAGGCAATTAGGATGATGAAGGCAGCTGAGACCTCTCCCCACATGAATTTTCTTTCTTCATCAGGATTCCCAGCATGAAAGTGGAAGCTGAAAGACTTCTTAAGTCTAAAGTTAGAACTAATACAACACTTCTGCTGCATCCTGTTGTACGGAGATCATCACAGGGCCAGCTTAAAGGGCAGTGGAAATAGACTTAAGCTCTTGATGAGAGGCCAATCTGTGGCTACATTTACAGTCTACCACACTGATTAGTCACAGTAGGGCCGTTGTATCACCAATAGGAAAGAAAATAAAGAAAAATAGAACAGGAAGCAAACACTCTATTTTTAAATCCATTTTGTCAATGTTCTCATATATGTTCAGGTTGTAAATATTCAATATTTGTGCTATTGTTTTTACCTTAAATATTGACTGAATCACATATTAAATGGTCTATGTGAGGGGATCAACAAACAGTGATCCACAGACTTACTTCAGACTGTAATTAAAGTTTTTGTAATTGAAGTTTTATTGCAATACAGACATGCTACTTTTATGTATTGTTTATGACTGTGTTCACACTACAGCAGTGGAGTTCAGTAGCTGCGAGAGAGATTGTATGGCCTGCAAAGCCTAAAATACTCTTTGGCCTTTTGCAGAAAAAAAAACATTGTCAACTCCTGCTTGATGGCATCATTTTTCCATCTCTGAAGTAAGCCAATTTTTTTACAGAATTGTAACAGACATATAGCCCATTACTCAAATCCCATTGGTTTATGCAAAAGAACTGCCCCAACAGAGCCACAGCTTACAGACTCACCTGTTAATGTTCTAAGAAATTTCTTTGGTAGGCTGTCAGATGCTACCACATACAATGAAATATTTATTCCACGTAACAATAAAATTAAAAATCACTGCAAAGGACCAGTACAGCCACTTCTTCAAATGGCACTAAAACTTAAGTAATGCAAAAGAAACCATCTTTTACTTAATCTGTGATATCAAACCATTAATCAACATGGAAGAGTAAAATTTAAATATGGTTCTTAAACATTATTGTACTTCAGAGTCATCTGGGGAGGTTGTTAAAGAACTGACTCGTAGGCCCCATTCCTCAGAGATTGTGATTCAGTAAGTTTGAAGCATGGCCTAGAAACTGCATTTTTAAGAAGGATTACATTAATTTTGATGTTCATGGTTTAAAGACCTCGCTTTAAGAAACTCTGAACTAAATGGCATTAGAAACCAGAAATAAATGGGGCTTGGTTAACCATTACTTTTATTCCTTTACTTTCAAGAGAAAAATAAAAAGCATAGTATGTATTCTCATAGGTTAATAAGTAAATAGTAACACATCATTTCCTTAGAATTTTCACTAGAATTTAATTAAAAAGCTATTTTGGGGCCGGGTGCGGTGGCTCACGCCTGTAATCCCAGCACTATGGGAGGCTGAGGCAGGTAGATCATGAGGTCAGGAGATCGAGACCACAGTGAAACCCCGTCTCTACTAAAAACACACACAAAAAAAATTAGCCGGGCGCAGTGGTGGGTGCCTGTAGTCCCAGCTACTCGGGAGGCTGAGACAGGAGAATGGCATGAACCCGGGAGGCGGAGCTTGCAGTGAGCCGAGATCGTGCCACTGCACTCCAGCCTGGGCAACAGAGCAAGACTCCCTCTTAAAAAAAAAAAAAAAAAAAAAAAAAAAAAGCTATTTTGGGACACTTAAGATTCTATTTCAAAAGGTTACTTTGTGGCCAGGCACGGTGGCTCACGCCTGTAATCCTAGCACTTTGGGAGGCTGAGGCAGGCGGATCACTTGAGGTCAGGAGTTCAAAACCAGCCTGGCCAACACAGTGAAACCTGATCTCTACTAAAAATATTAAAAAATTAGCCAGGCATGGTGATGGGTGCCTGTAATCCCAGCTACTCGGGAGGCTGAGGCAGGAGAACGCTTGAACCCAGGAGGCAGAGGTTGTGGCGAGCTGAGGTTGCACCGCTGCACTCCAGCCTGGGCAACAGAGCAAGACTCCATCTCAAAAAAAAAAAAAATGTTACTTTGCTTAATCTCCCTTATGCTCTTCCTGACAATATGAATTAACTCTTTATTTTAGCAATATTTAAAAATTATTAAAACTACTGGACTTTATTTGGCATTCTGGAAGGCACTCCTCTGCTTTCACACTCTTTCCTTAAAATCCTATTTCAATACCATTTGCTAAAATTTTTCATTAAGAAAAGCAGTGTAATGTAACAGAAAGAGAATTGAAATTAAAAGACACAGATGTGACTCACCTAATATGTGTATGCGATCTCAAAGCAAAATTTTTACATGTAACATGAATAGATGATCCCAACTACTTTTTGCTATACCTTACAAATTTGGCAATCTGTGATAGTCTGCTTTTTATATTTATGTCAAAGATGGCTTTAAAGATCAATTACAAGTGTTTACATGTAATTCTTATTTGGGGAATAAACGCCAATGAAAAAAGTTCTCCTCTTGCCAAAAATATTGGGCCTATCTTTAGCAGGCACCTAGATTAAAAAAAAAAATAGGGAAGTATACTTTAAACTGACACCAATAAGAGGAAATGGTATTCTTTTTTCCTTTTAAATCCATGAATACATGTAAAGTTACATTTCATTACAATTTCAATTTTATATGACTGTATCATTGGAATGTTGCTAGTGAAATTTGATGATAGTTTAGGGCTTCAGTTCACCTATGAATAACTGAGACGCCTTAGCTGAATGAATTCTTATTCCATGTCTACTATTTTGCTTGAACCATAAATAACGTTCAGGCAGAGTTATGTGGAAGAAAATGAAAAATTTCATGCAGTACTTTTGATAGCACAGATCTGGAAGTCCCAAACTTGTTCCTTTTTTTATTATTTTGCATTTATATAGCCCCTTAAATGTAACTTAAATCCCATGAAAATTGGAAGCATTGAATAGATGCCTGGGAAAACCCCAATAGAATGGAACTCAGAATGAGGCATAGAAGAAAAACAATACTAATGTGATAATGATTTTATAAACAAAGTCAATTGCTTTTCATTTTTTTCTTCTGTTTGCGTGCCCACGTGCATATATGCAACAAGAAACCCAGTGATTTTCAGCAAAGACATCAAATAGCTCACATGTCAAAAAGACAAAGCAATGATAGGCCCTCAAAAGTGGGGATAAATAAGAAGCCAGGCCTTTCTGAGCACAGCGTCCTTGAATAAATGTACTAACAGTAACAGTAGGAGTAGCAGTTTCAAATGTGTATAGTGCTTGCTAGGCAGTAGGCACTAAATATTCTTCCCACTTTACTTCATTTAATTTGCACAAAACATAGAACCCCTTAAGGAAAGTATTATATTACAGTTTTAGCGATGAGGAAACTCAATGTTGAGGTTAAGACTTTTGGTCACAATTCCACTCTTAGAAAGTTGCAGAGTCAAAATTCAAATGCAAATCTGGGGTTTGACCTGAAGGCTATCTTCTCCACTCAGCTAGGTAATGACTTAACTTCTTTTAGAGGATTCGCTTATCTCCCCACTCGCTAACTCAATCTCCTACCCTCTCCATGTACCCAGTGCCTGATTTCTGAACTGTTTCTATTAATATTAAAAGCCCATCAAGACTCCTTGAATATAGTATGTGCTTAACAAATAGTTGTTCTTTTCTTTTCCTCCCTACTATCAATAATTACTCTTCAGTCATGGCTCAGCTCTCTGTTGTCTGAAGTGGAAGCTACATAGCTAAAAACATATTCCCACTGAAAAATGAATAATGAAAACTAGTATTAATGTATTATCTTGGTGCATTTTAACATAGGATTCGTGAAAACATAATGCTAGCCTATGGATTCATTCCAGATTCCGTGACAGGCCAATGGTAGAGATATCTAGGGATAGGAAGAAGTTAGGGTGACCAACCATTCCAGTTTGCCCCCGACTGAAAGGTTTCCTAGAACACGGGACTTTCAGTGCTAAAAGCAGACTGTTCCAGGCAAAGGAGGACCACTGTTATGGTTTGAATGCTTGTTCCTTCCAAAATTCATGTTAACATTTAATGGCCAATGTAATAGTATTGGGAAGTAAGACCTTTAAGAGGTGATTAGGTCATGAGGGCTCCACCTTCATGGGCAAGCTTAATGCTTTTTTAAAGAGGACTTTCAGGAGTGAGTTCTCTCTCTTGCTCTTCCACTTTTCTGCTATGTGAGGAATGGCGCTCCCTGCCTCTGGAGGATGCAGCATTCAAGGCACCATCTTGAAAGTAGTGACCCAGTCTTCACTAGACACCAACTCTTTCAGTTCCTTGATCTTAGGCTTCCCAGCTTCCAGAACTGTGAGAAATACAGTTCTATTTTTTATAAGTTACCCAGTCTTAGGTATTCTGTCATGGTAGCACAAAATGGACTAGAACAATAACCCTATCCTAACTCTTCTGAAAGTACTCCAGTAATATTCCCTTGGGGTTGATCTACTAGTACAGAAAGGCCATACATTGTTTTATTCACTCCAACTCACATACATAAGCATTAATTGAGGAGACACTTTGAGAAAGATGGATGATTATATAAAAATGTGAAGCAAAGGAAAAGTATATAACCCCCAAACATGCTTTTAATATCACTAACCTAATTTCACCTTGAAATACTCAAGAGAACCCTGGCTATACTCATGAGGCCTCTATACAATTACATTATGTAGTAAGATTACATTTTTCCATGCTTGGGTTGATTTCTATGGAACTGGACTTACTCAAATATTTAACATTTGTTTTATATAGATAAATTTACTCAAAACTAAGTTTACTAGTATCACATGTCTATATGCATACTTGCTTCCTCGCAGCATGAGGAGCTAATAAGACCAAAGTAGTTATTTACTTTGACAGAAATGTTCAGTGATTTGTATTTTGAGATAAACCCTAAAATTAAAGTATTGTTTACAACTTTATATATGAGAAACTGGTTAAGAAATTCTCTATAAGATAGAGAAGTCTAAGCTACTCTTAAGGCTTTATAATATCTTCATCCTGTGTCTTCTAGAAATTCTGTTTACACACATTTTATACCAATAAAAATGGGAAATAAATTTCTTAAGCTAAGGCAAAAGACAATAGCAGTCCAATTTTTGTTGAAATTTCTTCAACCACTTTCTCAGAAAATCATAGCGCCCGATGGCATTTAGAACTTTTTCACAGAACTAAGTTTTCAGAAATAACAAAATGTAAGCTATATACTGAAAAATTTAATGTCCAATTTAAATAATATAATATCTATACACATTCTAATGCCTTTATTATTTTAAAAATTTTGTGTTCCACAAACCTTTTTCAAGTCTGAAGACTCTTTCCTACATGTGATACTAGTTGGGACAATATCCAAAGATAGGAAAAAATAAACTATTTAGTACTTAATAGTGTGTTATTTTTTGTAGCTAAATGGTATTGCACTATTTTTCCCAGCTCACCCTGGAGGGTGTAAGGAAGTGGGAGATGAGGTGGGAGTGGTAGATGAAGAAAAGTTGAGTGGAGGTGAAGAGATGAAGGGAAGGTGGAAAATATTTTAGTCACTTTTCAGGTGGTGGTACGACCTCTTCCTCACCACCATTTCCATAAAATACTTCAAATCATAAATACTGCAAAGGTAGTTCCATGCTGTCAACACTAATAGTAAATAATGGGTCAAGGAAGTGGATTAAAGCAAAAGTATGAAGTTTCTTATGGCTAATACTTCTCTGTATGGTTTTTTGAGGAAATACAGTTGTCGTAGTAAATTATATTTTCATCACCATATGCTACATGTAATTATTTATTATTTTTCCAATGAGTAATTATGGTTTTTAATTAACAATAAACCAATGAAAATTAAATGTATATACTTATGTCTAAAATTAATGGAGGTGGCCAGGCGCGGTGGCTCACGCCTGTAATCCCAGCGCTTTCAGAGGCCGAGGTGGGCGAATCACGAGGTCAGGAGATCGAGACCATCCTGGCTAACATGGTGAAACCCCGTCCCTACTAAAAATACAGAACAAAATTAGCCGGGCGTGCTGGCGGGCGCCTGTAGTCCCAGCTATTCGGGAGGCTGAGGCAGGAGAATGGCGTGAACCCGGAAGGCGGAGTTTGCAGTGAGCCGAGATTGCGCCACTGCACTCTAGCCTGGGCGATGGAGCGAGACTCTGTCTGAACAACAACAACAAAATAATTAAAAAAAAAAAAAAACTAAATTGACGGAGTAGGAGCAAAAGGCAAGTGATGTCAAAAACCTCTTTTATTTCTGCCAAAAGCACCTCTTCCCTGTGTTGATGAGTTAGCATACATTATTCCTCCATTCTGTGCTCAGAGACTGAAGCAATATAGAAGGAGAAAAATGAAGCACAAGTTAGAACCAATAATAGCTTACACTTACATAGTGCCATGCATATGCCAGACACTCTAAATGCTTTACACATATTAGTGAAAGTTAATATATACCTCATTAAGGGCCCACCTCACAAGGAAGATATTATCCGCCCCCCAGATAAAGATATTAAGGCAACAAACCTTGCATAACTTACCTAAAATGATATACTTAATAAGTAGAAGAATTGGGCTTTCAACACAGATATCCTGGTTCCCAATTCTGTGCTTTTAACCACTCTCATCTCGCTAAGGAAAAATAATGGCTATTCACAAGTATAATATCAAATTAAAATAGTTAGAGGGTAGTGGATCAATGAGCAATCTAAAACAACATGCAACAACATAGAGGAATCTCACAGACACAATATGAGTGAAAGAAGGCAGGCAAAAGAGTGTATTCTGCATTATTCCATTTATTATATACAGTATACTAGTATATATAGATGTAATATATACTATTTTCATTATTATATATAGTATATGTCATATAGTGTAATACAATATGTAATATATACAGTATATACACTATGAGATATCTAGACTATATATACCATTTATTTATACATATATACTATATATGTATAGTATATATAATATTTTTCATTTATATATGCCAAATGACAAAAAACAGGCTATGCTGCTGGAAGTTGGGATAGTGATCACCCTTGGGAGTGAGAGGTAGTAACTGGAAGGAAATATGAGGAGGGCTTCTGGATGCTGTTAAGCCTGCTTTTTTTTTTGGTCTGGGGTATTGATTACCTGGTGTGTGAGTTTGTGAAAATGCATCCAGCTATGTACTTATGATATGTGCCCTTTTCTGTGTGTATATTGTATTTCAATAAAAGGTTTTTAAAGGAGGAAATAATAGGAGCTTTTAGATTACGTCAAATAAAGCAGGAAACGGCCCTCTTTTTTTTTTTTTTTTTTTTTTCTCTGAGATGGAGTTTCACTCTTGTTGCCCAGGCTGGAGTGCAATGGGTTGATCTCAGCTCACTGCAACCTCCGCCTCCCGGATTCCAGTGATTCTCCTGCCTCAGCCTCCCGAGTAGCTGGGATTACAGGGACCTGCCACCACACCCAGCTAACTTTTTTTATTTTTAGTAGAGATGGGGTTTCACCATGTTAGCCAGGCTGGTCTTGAACTCCTCACCTCAGGTGATCGGCCCACCTCAGCCTCCCAAATTGCTAGGATTACAGGCGTGAACTACTACACCCAGCCTCCTCATTTTTACTAACACTCTCCTTCTGTCACATTCTAAGCTAGGAGATTCTAAAGTGTCATATCCCCTACTATGCCTTTCCTACCTTTCTTTCTATTTTTCTTGTTAATTTTCTTTTTTTTTTAAGTCTTTTTATTAAGGTAAAATATACATATATAATGTACCATCTCTGTTGTCAAAAAAATCTAAAAAGAGGGAAAGCTATTTTTAGTTTCTTGCACTAAATAATAATTTGAATATCCAGCCTCACTTTTATTTAGGGAAAAGTGTTACAAATAAAAGATAAGAAAGATAAAATTTTCTGAACCATCAATAATTAAAGAAGTTAACAGTGACTAAATCGCTTTTTCCCAAGCATGAAGACTGATGTATAAATGTGTCTCCACCTCCTGTAAGACACTCTTCCCTTCCTAGTACTGCTACAGCCAGTACCAGAAGGGGGTGGGAGGGGAGGTGCTGTTAGAGATTGGGCTTTTTTCAGAGTTTGAAAGAAAAAGAGAAACCCAGAATTCACAATTGAAAGCTTTAAAAAAGTGTAAAAACTATGATATCTGATTTCACGGCTCTCAAACTCTCAGAACATTGGTTTTGAACAGGATATATCTTTCTCCAAACTGCCATATGGGCCTTTGAGCCTGAGATATCTAATAATGAGAAAAATAAGGGAGAGAATACACCACATTCTCAGAGATTGTTTCCAATGGAAACCCAGTTTTGACAACCCTACCACCTGCTTTATATCATTAAACTGAAAGAGACTATGAATAGGAAGGGGGTGAGGAGAGACATTGCTAATAAAATATTTAAGAACATCAGGAAGAGCCACGTCAGGCTTTTAGTTTACCCAGAAAAAGCATCTTCCTAAAGTATCACTCGACCTAGATTTACTGTATTAATAAAATCACCTTCAGATTATAAAGATAGAAAAATGCATAAAATGCAGACAGATAATCTATTTTTAAAATCTGGAATGAAAGGACAAAATGTTTTAGACAGAAGACAATGCTAAGCATCTTGCCCTTTGAGGTTGCAGTGTTTACTTTGACCTCATTATTTGCAGGTGATTGGTACTAAGTACCAATATCTGAAAATCATCTGAGATGTCCACATAATGTTGTGTAAGATTTAGTATGCCTTGAAACAAACTAACAAACAAGCAGGCACGACTACCTAGTTAATGTCTGAACACTATCTCCTCCACAATTATTGTTGCTAGAGGAGATGAATGATTGATTGTATGTGATGGAATTTACCATCTTTCAAATGTGCATTTTCCTCTTGAATACTGAAATAATGATGGTCCCAGAGAGCCATGCAGATTGCCCAATCCATCAGCATTTTTCTCCGTGTTTGACTTTCATTCCTCTACATTTGATTGCTTCTGAAATAATGGTAGCAGAATTGAAAATGCTTTTTATATTCCCCAGATGATTTTCATTTGCAATAGATAAGCAAATGCAATTTTTCCTATTACACTAACCAGGAAAAGACACCCCCATACATTAAAGCGTTCAATAAATACAGGGGAGGGGATTCCATTGGGTACGCTAGCACACTCAAAAGAGAAGGAACTAAGAATGATGTGCAACTAAGCAAGCAAAGTCTTTTTCATCCACACATGCCTAGAAAGTGAGTAGACATCCTATCTACGCAGTAAAAGTACACGTCAACCTAATTCTGGGGCCTATTTCCTACATATAAAAAATGGGATTAAGCACAAATCCTGTGCAGTGATTTTTTACTCATTTAAAGTGACATGAGAAGCTTGAATTATCTATCATTTCAGTACGTTTGAGTTAATAGCTCTGTCTGGCATTAGTTTCCCTACAATAGAATTTCTCTCCCTACCTTCTTTTTTGCCTCACCCACATACTTCACCAGTCAGTTTTTGAACAATGGGAAATTGTTTTCTTTAAGGCATTTACTACTTATCACTGACTGCAGAGGGGTTTGCGGAGGAAAACTCCTAAGAGTTTTGCAAGAAAATGTGAGCTGTCAACCTGACTGATCTGCATAAACTCCCTCCTAAATTTCAAATATTTTGCTTTTGTTTCAGGTTATTTTCAATGAGAAAATAACATGAAGGGAAAATGTTTTAAAAGTCCAACTTTCGGCTTCTTTTGCTTCATATTTTGTTACTTTGTTTTTTTTTGGCAAGAGAAATTTAATTATGTAAAGTAGCGACAGCTCACCCAGATCTTGCACTGATCCACAGCACAGATAAGCAGTTTTGAGGAAGTTAAATATTCAGTGAAGACGCTACTAATCACTACCCCAGGAACAGCCCCAAAGAAAGATTATTCTTTGCATTGTGGATGCGCCTGTCATTTGCAGAGCTTTGCAAATACTCAAAAAAGGCAGAAGCTTGGGGAAAAATAACTCTCAAAGGTGAAAATGTAAAATTTACATTGTTTCATAAATTGTACCATCATAATAAAGGTGTACAACATTTTTCTTAGAAATTAAGAGAGAAGCTAGTCTTCTTATAGTTTCAGAAGAAAATGCATAGGAAACAAATCTTACGTGATATGCAATCTCTACAAATTCAGCGATTTGGCTGAAAAATATCTGCGTATATACAATGCAGCATTCTTCAGAAATAACAATGCATTCTGAGGGCATTTCTAACAAGGCTAGAAATCATTTCCCCCATTTTTTATTCAACTCTTGCCAAATATAGTCTCAGGTTGGTACCTACAAGCACACTGCATCACATTACACTTGGACCATAAATTATTATTAGAAAAACTTCCTAACCTTGAAATTCAATCTGTTCTGTTTGGGTAATCTTGTAGTTTTTAGAAAATGCATCCACATCTAAACTTAAAACAAAAGAATAAAATTTAAAAAAATTAATGAAGGTGTAATTAACAGTATAATAATATAGGTAATACATGTATGAGGAAGTGAGATATTCAAAAATGTAATTTAAGTAATATCTCTATAAATTTTATAATTTTAGATGCCCTTAGATATGTCTAGGAATAATAATCATGTATTTGCAGCAGTCATGTCAGGCTCTTCCTACACAAATTTTTGAGACTGAGAGTTTGATGAAATTTTATGGGTTGTGCATGAACCATGTTTGCGAGGGCTCAGACTTTCATAATAAACTCCGGCTCTGACCCGCTACTTCCATGCACACTCCCCTCTCACTCCTTGCCACCTACTTCAGGCATCCTCTTGCCTCTGCTGTAAACTGAACTAGACACAGAACTCATTTTCTTTTCACCACCAACAAAACAGCTGCAATTTTACTGAAAGTTTGGGGAGACAGAAGCTCAAACAACTGAAAAGTGGTAAGATGTCCCGTTCTTAAAAGTGCCTTGGCAAGCAGCAGCCTTTTCTCACTTCGTGTCTTCTCTTCTCTCGTGGGTGCCCGCTCCTTCTAAATTCCCAGTCATTTCTCCCGCAGACTGGTTTCACCTTCTTTTTTCTCCTTTCAGACTTGCACTTCCAGTCTCCCTTTCCACCCTTGATGCTTAGGTGCTAGAAAGAGAAAGGAGCAGAGGCCATACTAACAAGAGTCCTGTGCCATTTCTCATACCATTTTGGAACATGCGAATTCCACAGGTGTCTATCTGCCTGGGAACCTGGGATAGAAATGGGCTTGCTGGAGTAAAATTATTTAAAGTTAAAAAATGTGGCATTTGGACACTAATAATTATCAGGTTAATTGTTCTGAACACTAACAATTATCAGGTTAAATTCACTCATTTTGCAGAGATTTACCTAACCAGAATTCTCAGTGGCAAAACCAAGCCACGAACTGAGTTCTTCCAACTTCCAAGCTCATGATTATTTTCTATCATCTAATATTTTTACCTTGTGTTTTTTTTAACTTCAAGGCACTTTCTTATAAATATCATTTCCTCCTCTTATATTTCACACTCAGAAATTACTACAGAGGTTAGGTACACTGAAATTGGCTCTACTGTCAATGTTTTAAGAATTCTGACAGCTTTATTGACTAGATTTATATAATGATAGGGGATTCATTTGTCCAGGAGAAGGTACAGGTAGAGAAAATAATCCCCAAACTCTCTTTTTTCATGAAAGAATGTGCAAAGCCCAGACAGAACTGAGAAATGGAAAGGCTCCTGGGCCTAATGGAATGCTTACTGAGATCTATTGATTCTGATGCAGCACATTGATTGGCCATCTAACTCCACACTCTGTAATGTCTAGTCGAAAGAAAAAGTATAGGAACAGATAAAAGATGTCAGGAATGTCACCAGCTGTGATCACAAGTTTCCAAAAGGGATTGTGACAGTTAGTGAAGCATCTCTTTAACGTTAGTCCCCAGGAATATACTGTCAAGTATTTGTCTCAGTAAGATCCAGGTGGCATCTCAGATATTTTCACTTTAGAGTCACATGCAGTTTTAGTATCTAGGTTTGTTTAGATGTTTACATATTGTGAATCACTTACATTGTTATTATGTATTGCCAATTGAAGAAAAGTAAAGAAATAGAGACTTTTAGAAAGTCCTTTACCATGATAAGGCTTTATTCCATCAGTCATCCAGACTTCCAACTCTATAAGGGGCTGAATAGATAGAATTAAAAATAAGAATAATAATAATAATAATAAAAGAACAGCAGCATGATATAGGGTGTAGGCACACGAACTTGAACTAGGCTGTCCCGGTGAAAATCCTCATTCTAACATTAAATGGCAGTATCTTTGGGAAAGTCATATGACTTACTTGTCCCTTAGTTTCTTAAACTATATTATAGGGATAATTAATAGCACCTACCTCATGGGATTAAATCAAATTGTATTTTTAAGTGTGTAGAACAATGCCTGGCACCTAATAAGTGACATAAAATGTTTTTAATAAAATAATAATAATAACTTACACCCAGACAGCTGGATTAACCTGCAGGCACATCAGACTTCCTTACTATTTCAATGCTTCCCAGCAGACAGGATCACAGGGTAAATTGATTCAGACTGCCACCAGACAAAAAGATAAGGATAGGACATTTGGTTTGTCAAATCCAAAAATGGTGTTTTAACATTATTAGAAAAGTCTTTATATCCTACCAATCTTCTCAAGTAAAACTGAAAACCAAAAAATGATTTATTTCTTATGTCTAAAAACAGAAAATATGGGAACAATCAATCTCCTTTGTTAGTAGAGATATTTAGCTTCAGGTTAGCTAACCTCTGCCACTCAGCAGGCTCCCCCAAACGCCAATTATTGTGTATTCAGGGAGTGCAAACCAATTAACCTGAGCAAACAAGAATAAAAAGATAAGTCTCACAAAGGGGAAAAACCATACAGTGCTCTCCCAAAATTATTCCCTTTGCAAACAGTAATCTTTATTGATTCTCTCATTCTCTTCTTCCTTAGTCAGCGTGGCTAATAAAAAGTTGACCATATACAATTTTTCTATAAAGCTAAATGTTCCTGAAGGACATGAGAAATAAAAGGAGCTAATATGACTACATTAAAATAGCAGTCAGAATAATGTACCACAGGAAGGGAATAAATTAAAAATATTATGAGGAATGAAAAAGAATTCAAGATTAAAACAAAAACCACTTACCCAACTACAAGGGGAAAAAAATAAATACAATCAGGAACAGCTACCTAATTTGTGGGGACCAGTACAAAATGAACAGGCTTGTTCATTTTGAACAGTCTTGCTCAAAACGTATTAAAAAAATAAGATGGTAAGAGCAGAGCACTAAACCAAATGTGGGGTCCTTCTGAGTGTTTACCTGCGTAGGTCATGTGCCCATGAAGCCCACCTTGATATGAAGACATGAGCTTATAAGTATTATAAAATGAGAAAAGATCAAGATAAGCACATAAATTCGGATGAAAGTCTAGAAACATTTAAGGCATGAGAAAGGGAAATATTGGAAGACCTGATAAAAGGGGTTAGATTAACTGAGTGTCAGAGAATAGAGGGAGAAGACTAGGAAATAAAGATGAAAACATGTATAGAAAAGAAAGGCCAAAGTGAAAAGACAAACCTAAGTCAACTCTGCCTGCAAAAGGCACAATAGCAAGGTGGACCAAACGAAGCAAGTCCATATTTGACCCTCCAAATCAAGCAACCAACAAGTTGGTACCATGTGCCTTCATGCCAGGGAAATGACGATTCCAGCTACCAAGGAGCCTAATTAGAAGCAGCGGAAGAGGGACTGTGAAAAGGGCAATGACTAAGTGTTATATAAAAGTTCTTTCAAAGTCCTTTGAGTAGGAAAACATCTAAATGTGGGTCAACCTATTTTTTTAGAATAAAGAGAATGTCTGACAATTGAAACCATACTATCATAACTAGCTTTTCAAATGATAGAATAGATAGGGCACTTGAACACGAACAGACAAAATGATTCATTATGAAACACCACTTTATGTTACACAAAAATCAGGAGTTAGCTAGCTATTATATATGATGGCTAAAAAGGATTGCCAGCCACTATACGCAGCCAAGAAGAACAAAGAACATATTCACAAAGCAGTTAGTTCATGTTTTTATTGCGAACAATAATCAAAATAATCAACCGCTGGTTGAAGTGCAGGCTTTGATATTTTTTTAAAAATCCAGTGTACACATGTGTATCAAATGAGTTGAGGCACTCAAATCTATTACCTTGAAAAATTACACTTGTATCCCAATCAAGCTGCAATTGCTCAAAACATTTTTAGACCTGTTCTTTCTTCATGGATAATTTTTAACCTGCAAGTGTTTGGAGCTGTTTGGTTTTTTAAAAAATAAAAGCTGGAGAGTAAGCTGGATCCAAAATTATAAAATTAAGAAAGTGTTTTTCTTTGTGATTCAAACCAGTTCTGAAGGTAAGATTTAAAAATAGAGAATTCACAAAACATTTAAAAGTGAAGACAGGATTTTGAAGTGAGTAGATAGACTACCTTGCTCAACAGTCTCATAAATATAAAAGTCTAAGAAATCAGAGAAATTTGGAACTGTAAACAACCTTAAAGACTATATAACCTAGCTATAGCTTCCTATTAAATGGATGAAGAAACTGAGGCCCCCAGTAGGTGGAGATTTTCCTGAGGCTATACACCTGGTTCAGGGAGAGGCAGGACTAGAACACAGTTCACATTTTTTCTCATCCAGTAGTCTTTCCACACCACTGGGAACATCTGCCAAAACCGTATGACCTTCTAGAAAGTCATTGAGAACCACAGGTATCATCTACAAACATGCTGAATCGTTACCATTTCTGAAAGGCAAGTCAGTCAGTCCTGGTTGTCATGGCAATAACTCTTCACACTCACAGCCTGACGATTACAAATGTAAAATGCAGCCGACCAAGACAGGAATAAACCTTATTAAAACAACGTTCTAAAAATGGCACCGCTTACCTGGTTTGCCCGTTCTGAGTTGCAGAATCTTGACTGCAATTGTCGTGTAAGCTCAATTCAGTCCAGACATCTATATTTAATAGTATCAAGAGATATTCTTTGTCTTGGGACTTTAGGAGGAAAAAAAACAAAAGTGGTTGAGCATAACAACCAACATTAGGGAACTGAAATTTAAAAGGTTACTGTACATGCATTAGCATAATTACACGCAAAAAAAACTATAAATGAACAGTGATGTTCTTATATTAAATCTACTCGCCAGGAATTAGTGAAGCCTGGAGCCTCTTGCCTCTGCTTTCTTCTTTCTCTTAGTGTCCATTTTTTCCTGACAATGCTGTTCTTTTCCCATATGCGTGTTGTTGTGGCCGATTTTCTGTATGACAGCACTAATCCAGGCTCTGTGTCTACAGACACTCAGAATTCACATTCAAAATAACAGTCTTAGTCCACTGTTTCCTAAGGAGATGTTTTGCCCTCTACACTGCAATATGAAAAAAACAATGCCTATAACCAGCAACTCAACATGTGTTTTCTATTCTAACCCGAAAGTTTCATTCTCTAAGTTTCTACCCAGCTCCTCTCAGTGACAAGAGAAATTTCCAAGTCTAGTCCAGCCTAAAAACTGATCCGCCATAGAACAGAAGTGGGAATCCAATGAGACTCCTTAAGTGAATGCTGCAACCTAAGATTTAATCATGCAAACATTCCACAATACACATGAGTGATAGTTCAAAGATTTCAAGCATTTATGCAATTCTGTGTCACAGCGTGGTTTTTACATACATTTTCTCGGGGCATGTCTGTGTCTAATAGCTGGGTATCCCTGGTTTGTGTTCTGTATCACCTCATCAGCACTCAGAAGAGAACAGTCGATTACTCTCTGAAATCCAAGTTTTTCAAAACATTCAGTATGGACAGGAGTGACATATGGTTACCTTTCCCAAGTAACCTTTTCCTACCCCTCCTTCACCTATTCACTGTGCCTTCTGAAACTTCAGATCTGTGACCAACAAACCTACTCATATTTTCACCTTTTCTTTAAATAACCCTTTGCACTGTGCTTATCTAAAATTCGTCTCTGCAGCTGTCTCAGGGACAGAAAAGGAGCCGGTGTTCTTTTTGACCCACATAGCTGCTTCTAAACAGTTTATTTCTCCAAAAGCTTTCAAAACCCACAGCTCCTCTGAAGCTACGCCATCTTGCTATGCCACCCACCTTCTTGTGCTCTCCTCTATGGACTTCATTCATATGGCCCTCCCATTTATTTATTTTTTTTTTATTTTTTATTTTTTTTTTGAGACGGAGTCTCGCTCTGTCGCCCAGGCTGGAGTGCAGTGGTGCGATCTCGGCTCACTGCAAGCTCCGCCTCCCGGGTTCACGCCATTCTCCTGCCTCAGCCTCTCCGAGTAGCTGGGACTACAGGCGCCCGCCACCACGCCCGGCTAATTTTTTTTTGTATTTTTAGTAGAGATGGGGTTTCACCGTGGTCTCGATCTCCTGACCTCGTGATCCGCCCGCCTCGGCCTCCCAAAGTGCTGGGATTACAAGCGTGAGCCACCGCGCCCGGCCATGGCCCTCCCATTTATTGAAGACATTGCCGACTCCCTACATGTCTTCTACCCCTACACCATTTAACATTCCTTCAGCAACCACATGATGTCTCATCAGAAACCTTGGTTTACCAGTTCTTCTAGTTCACCTCCATATAGTTCTCTTCCACTTTAGCCAACCGTTTCTGTTGTTACAACTGACACCTTGTAAATATCAGTAAATGAGTCACCACCAAAATTTCCATTTGAAATCTACCACTTCGATCCTTCTCTTCTTCTAGCTCACTCTAGAATGTTCACTTCATTCATTCTACTTCACTCTGACCTTCATCCATGGCCTCACTACTTTCATTCCCATCCTGTTCATTTTCCTTCTTATTCAAACTAGATGTCAAGATCTATGACTATAATCATTCTCTAGGAAACACCCTCAACTTCCTCATCATATTTCATTCCATTGTAATTAACTGGGAACCTTTTTTTGTTCTCTTCCTCTTCTCTGCCTGCCACTCAGCAGCTGAATCTAAAAAATATTACACATTGGCTTCTTGGTTTCACCGTAACTTTATGATAACAGACCTAAAATGATCAGATACCAATGCCTAGCAACGTTAAAATTTTTCCCAAGTAAGTTTATTTTTCCCCTTCCAAGATGACCTTCCTTTCTCTTTAAACCTCCTGTCTATCCTCTCCGATGAGGATGTTGCCTCAGAGTCATCAAAAAAATAGAAACTACTAGATTAGAATTCCTTCATAGCGCAAATCTATTCTGCCAATGTTTCCTCTTTGCAATTTTAAGTGTCTTTACACCCATCAAAAGAAATTGTTTCCACAGGCGCTTTTGCTCCAACCCTCTCACCTTCTCAAGAATTGCACAGCTTCAGCCATCTCCCCATGCCCTACCATCCACCCATTCTCTCCGTTAGATCATTTCTGCATATATTTTCACTATCTCCCATATATTTTTACATATATTTTCACTGTCTCCCATATATTTTCACGATCTTCCATCTTAAAAAAAAACAACTCTCTTAAGCTCATAGTCCCCAATCCAGCACGTTCTCTTTCTCCTTCTTTCCTCAACAAAACTCCCTGAATGAATTGTCTACATCTGCTAGCTCTACTTCCTTATTTTGAAGTCACTTTTCAATCTATTAAGGTTGCCAACAACCTTTTTTTGCCAAATCCATGATTACTTTTTTTGTTCTTATTACACGTATTTCTTCAGCAGCATCCTTGGGTGGTCACATTCATTCTTGCACTTTTAAATATTAACTATGATAACAAATTTCAAATTTATACCTAGATCAAATTCCAGACTTCACCATCACCTACTTGCAAACTCCTCTTGAACGTGTAATAGGCATCTCATAAGACAAAAAAGTCTTTCCCAACTCAGGAAATGGAACCACAGTCCACTGAATTATTGAAGCCAAAATCAATGACTCTTTCGTTCCCCATTCTTTCTAAGCCGTCAAGTCCTACAGATCCAAAATGCATCTCAAGTCACTTCACTGCTCTGCATCTGTACAGCCACCATATTCCAGGCACTGTCTCTTTCCAGGACTCCTTCCACAGTCTCTGAATTGGTTTTCTGTTTCGTATCACTCCCACAATACCAATTACTCATTCCCCATAAAATAGTCAGATATTTAAAAAGATAAGTTAGATCGCATTATCCCTTGCTTAAAATCCTTCAATGTTATCCTATTTCTCTCAGAATAAAACCCAGTTTCTAACCATAGGTTTGTGCCCTATTCAACCTCACTCTGCACAACACTCCCTTCATTCACAGTAGTGCAAGAACATGGTCTTCCTTCCTGTATATTGTTTGAACACACCAAATCTTTTTCTTCCTCTAGGCCTTTGCATGTACTGATCTTTCTATTTGAAATGCTTCCTCTCCCTCCTCTCCTCTTACCCCCATTTCACTTGACTGACATTCTCATTCTCAACATTTGGCAAAGATGTCACCTCCTCAGAGAAGTCTTCACTAGCCTCCCTCTAGAGTAGCCTCCCACAGATATTGTCTATCTCATTATGTTTATTTTTCCTAAACTCTAATTACAATCCATAGTTACCTTATTTATATATTTGCTTATTTTTCATTGTCTTGTCTTTCTCATTGTAGTTGAAGCCCACTGATGACAGGGAATCTGACTGTCTTGATCACTGATGAATCTTCTGCACCTAATGCATTAGCACATTGCAGAAATTCACTAAAGATCTGCTGAATAAATGAAGAAATTTGTTTCTGGTACATTTTACCTATAATATATACATAGAGGATATTTGAAAAATAATTGAAGATATGGCTTAAATTTTCCACATACTTCATTTTCAAAATTATGCATTGCCTTTGGTGTTAAAGTTTTAGGTTTAAAAATAGTTGTGTTCTTGTTTATTATTATTATTTGGTTTTTTTAATTTATTTATTTATTATTTCTTTTTTTGAGACAGAGTCTCGCTGTCGCCCAGGCTGGAGTGCAGTGGCGCGATCTCGGCTCACTGCAGGCTCCACCCCCTGGGGTTCACGCCATTCTCCTGCCTCAGCCTCCCAAGTAGCTGGGACTACAGGCGCCCGCCACCTCGCCCGCCTAATTTTTTGTATTTTTAGTAGAGACGGGGTTTCACTGTGTTAGCCAGGATGGTCTCGATCTCCTGACCTCGTGATCCGCCCGCCTTGGCCTCCCAAAGTGCTGGGATTACAGGCGTGAGCCATCATGACTGGCCTTTAAATTTATTTTTAATAGACAAAAATTATATACATTTATGGTGTACAACATGTTTTGAAATACGAATACATTGTGGAATGGCTAAATCTAGCTAATTAACATATGCATTAGCTCATATACTTATCTTTTTTTGTGGTGAGAACACCTCAATTCTACTCTTTTAGTGATTTTCAAGCATGCAGTATGTTATTAACTATAGTTGTAGTACTGTTAATAGCATCTTTATTTAGCCTGTTAATTTGCTTGGAATGTTTGGATGTTTTTACTGCCTAGATTTAGACAAGCATATGGTAACCAAAGCGGGTTACAACATATAAACATAATAATATTAACAACTACCATTTCTGAGAGCTTACTATATGCCAAGCACTGTTCTAAATCTCATGTATACTAAACTAAAGCATGATTATTATGCCTGCTTAATGGGTGAGGAAATCATATATACCTTCTGATTTGAAGTGGTCACGAGTAAGGGAACATTTTATAATCCTCTTCATTAGGACTCAGTAGTATTAATTGTTAGGAATGACTAAAAAAAACAGTACAAGCATCTTTTTTGGGGGGAATCACACATGCTGAAAAGGCTTTCCATAATCTTTCCTTGAAAAGACTTCTTCACTGATGTAATACAACACATAGTGTATTCAAACCAATAAAACCAAATGCTTAAATCAAATATTTAAACATTCATTTATATGCATTTTACATCTCTCTGTAGAGTAAAATAAAGCATCCTTTGGCCAGAGACTTTCCTCCCATTTCCCCTGGGTCCAATGTCATGCCAACCCATTTCACAGATAATAGAGCTGGGAGGGCCAGCAGCAGCTGATATGGTATTGATTACTTTACGACACTACACATTGAATATTTACTCTAATAAATGATTCTCCTGACTCCCTCTGAGTCTCTAGCTCAAGAAAGCTGTAGCTGCCAGCATAGTTGGAATTAGACCACCTCTTCATTGCCTTTCCTTTACATGGATACTGGAAAAGCAGGGTTCCATTTTCAAGAGTAACAATGGAGAATGTGGGCTATGATGAGAATAGAGTCAAACTGAAGATTATTTATAAGTCATTACATTTTCTGTTTTGTTTTATGAAACATATACCATATGCTTTCATATTAATGAGTTTTTACATTTTGAAAGAAAAATTATTTGTATATGTTGAATCTTCTCAAATGGTCTTAAAACTTATGATTCTAATAACCTTGAAAGGCTAATAAATTAACTCTATATAATAACATAAAATTAATAAATGATTGTGAGGGGAAAGGAAGAATGAATTTTGAATTTCTTTAACAGAAAGAGACTGTCAAAATGCATCTGGATTCTGCAAAAGAGTGCTGGATCTTGGCAAAGGAGTAGCATATCAATAACCACACACCTCCCCCTAGAGCATGCCTCTTATCATCCTCAACCTTTATTCACATGTTCCTGAAGCATCACTGTATTGGCACTTCACGTGCACCATTATAGGTCTTCTTAGCCCACCCACCCCACACTTCAGCCCCTGCTACAGCAACCAGTTCTGCACAGGCTCCTACCACCTTCCCAAAATGTAATCTGACAACTCTGCATCTTGACCTGTGCTTTTTATCCCAGGACTTTTCTGAATCTGATCATCACTCAGGTGTGCACCACCTTGTAGGGAGCATAGTTAATGCCTATGGGGTTTCCACTGGCCACTGGGGAATAGCAGATAGTGGATAAATGCTTCCACTTTGGTCCCCACGCTGGACAGTTCTGAAATATATTTAATTTTGATAGGGTCCTCAGATGATCCCAGCAAGATCCAGCACCATTCAACCCACAGCAGTAGCCAACTTGATAGCTCATCCTTATTTTGGCTTCCCTAGCTTTGCTATGCCCCTAGCCCTTCACCCCTGGCCCCTGCAATTAGTTCCCAAATAAACTTGCAAGCAAGACTTGTCTTAAGCTCTGCTTTCAAAGGAAATCAGGCTAAGACATTTTTTTTCATGTCAAAAAATTTTAGGTTAGGCAAAACATTATGTTATTCTACTGATAAGTGATTTTAAACATTTCATATTTATAATTAATAACAAATATATTATGAAGCAAAATGCACATTTTACATTTATTGGTATCTTAAAACACAAAACTTTAAAGAAATTTCACACTTTCAGTGGTCAACACAGGAATGCCCTCTCAGAAACCAAATGGTTACCACAGTAGATGCAGAGTAGGCCCCTCAGATGCACCAACATATACTGGTGCCCTCAGTGTTTAGGGGCCAATTTGTACATACCTGTCAAAATCTTGTTGCCTGAGGGCTTTTCTCTGAAGCTTCTGAAAGCCTGGACTACCTGAGCAAATAGTAGGCCAGAAGTTTCTGGAATTAACTCCTCTGGAGCAACCTTCAACCAATGACTGATAGGAGTGAGGAATTTATACTTAGCTCAATAGATAGATGATAAGATAGAGAAATAGGTAGGTAGGTAGGTAGGTAGATAGATAGATAGATAGATAGATAGATAGATGGATAATAGATGATAGATAATAAATAGATAATAGATTGAAAAATAGATGATAATATAGACTGATAGATAATAGATGATAGACAATAGATTGATAGATACATAGTAGATTGAAAGATGATAAATGGATAATAGATTAAATAGATGACAGATGACAGATTTAAAGACAGATAATAGATAATAGATGATAGATGGAAGATAGATAGATAGATAGATAGATAGATAGATAGATAGATAATAGATAGATAGAGATAGATCAATGATAGATAGAGACATAGGTATATAGATGTATATATTTCTCATTCCCCAGGAGGGATAGCTGTGAAGTGTACATTCTACACCATTTCCCAATTTCCCCCTGGTATTAAGTGATAATGGCCATTAGTAGTAACTGGCTTGATGATGTGCCTTCTATTGGTTGCCTTCCCTTTCCCATCTCACTTCCTTATTTCCCTTCTGGCATTTCATACATTTCTCAAATAAATTATTTTGTACTAAAAGCCTGTCTGAAAGTCCGTTTCTGTGGGCACCCAAACGGAAACAATTTTGTTGGTACCAAAATCTGTAGAGCATCGCCCCAGGCCATACACAACGAGAATATTATTCTCTATAAAACAGGCTCAGCACTTTTACCCACTGGTGTCAACCAGTTTACATGAGATCTAAAAATGAGAAATCAGACCCTAATTCACAAATGGATGTGTGAGAAGAAATTCAGTGTGCATATCTATTCTTAAAATATGTGTGCCTCAGTGCCTTTGAGGCTTAGGGTTAAGTTGGGGTAAGGTTTTTCATTGGTTTGGGTTTTTTGGTTTTTTACGACTTAGTGGTAAATTTCATTCACACACCTAACAAGCTGCTTGTTTCAAAAATATTTTTTACCAAAATAATGTGAACTCTGTTTTCTTCATTGTAGAATAAAGAACAGCTAAATTGATTTCAACCACTTTCTCAATCTTTTCATGATAGTCTCTTCAAATGGCAAACTGCTGTGTGAGGCATTTATTTTTAACATTCCAATATCATAATGTGTTGCTTAAGATCTCAACCCTCACCCTCCTCCACAGACATACCATTTTTCTAAAAGATAAAATTGAATCGAGAAATTTGCCCAAAGGAAGGAGATGGAGGAGATAGCTGACCTAGGTTTATGCCTGCCCAAAGTGAAAAGAAATATATAGTGTCCTCCTTGGATATTGTCACATTAAATTTGCTTTTAATGAGTTCCTTCTCATTGCCAGTATATAGACAGCATTATTCTTTGAAAGTCTTTCCATCTTCATCTGATGTCCACAGACTTCCTCCAATTCTAAGAATAAAGAGCCCACAGGAGGCAGCAAGAACAGGAAGGGAGAGATGCCAAAAGTGTAGGTCTTCCAAAAGATCTTATCCAATTTCAGTGATTTTAGATGAACTTAGATGTTGAGATGGAATGGAAAAATAAGAAGAAAAAGTTACCACTACTCATTGGAGAGATGGGACTATCATATGGCTGCTCTGGGTTAATCTCTAGGAGAGATATTTACAAATATTTTCTGGCCTCTTTCTATATATTAAGTATTGTACTAGCTCCTGAGAAATCAATATTAAATAATGTATATTTAAGAAATTATTTAATAATTTACAGAAAAGCTAAATCCCAGATTTCACTAGAGTATTAAAAAAGTGGCCACTGAGCGCTTCATTTTGGTGCTACAAGAGCTCAAAGAGTCCTCTCAAGGAGCTTGGGGATTCAAGTGTATCCCCACCTTGCCTTTATGGAAAAATTCACCCTCCTGCCGCCAATTCTTCAAAAAAATAGCAACATAAGAGAGGTTTTTTCATTCTTTATCAACATAGTTGATAACTGGAATTTATACAATGTGCTTGCAATATTAATAGAACATTTAACAAGAGAAAGTCGCATCAGATAATATAACCCCATTGCTCTTACTGGGATATTCTTACCTTAAAATGTGAAATTTGACTCATCTACCCTAGCAACAACTATTTTTTTGTACAGACTTAGCTACACAAGTATCTCAGAAATATTAGTGAGAATAGTGTCCTTTTATGCTCTGCTACTCCTTTGACCCTATTTTACTGAAATTCTGTTTAACTTCCTCTCTCCACCCCCACTCCCCACTGGCTCAAGTGTAGCCTCTCCCTTTAATTTGCAGGACTCTGAAGGTACAGGAGGCTAAGCCGTGACGTTTCACAGACTCCCTGCTTGGTACTGTGGGGCCAATTTAGCACCATTGGATCACATCACTGACTATACCAGACACAGTACCAGGCACCAGAGAGAAAGAAATGAATCTTCTGTCTCATGATCTAGAGAGAAAGAGACACTTAAGATATGTGTTTTTTTCCACAGTGTGAGGACTGTGTCATAATGGGGGCATGTGAAAGATACCATAAGAGGAATGTGGCCCAGAAGCAGAGGGCAGAGAGGATGATGGACATTTCCTGCCAGAGGTGAGACACAAGCTGAGGCTTTAAAAAGGAATTGAAGTCAGCTGTGCATAGAAGGGGTGAGGGAATCAGTGATGCGCTGTGTTCCTTTCTTTCTGTAAAAGCTCCCCAAGAACATTAGATGAAAGGTGACACAGAAATGGAACACAACTCAAGCAATGAAGGTCAGGACTCTCTGCAATCCCATGAACCAAAGAGTTCGTAGGAACATTGTGAATAGCAGAGGTGAAAGTGAGCCCCACACCTGCTAGGACTGATAGTTCAAACAAATCTCTCTACTCAGCTCTACCTGGGTTTTACCACTTGCAGAAAAAACAAAGGTCCTGAGAGGTTTATAAACCTCTTAAGAAATGAAGTTCCAGCCGGGCGCGGTGGCTCACGCCTGTAATCCCAGCACTTTGGGAGGCTGAGGCGGGTGGATCACGAGGTCAGGAGATCGAGACCACGGTGAAACCCCGTCTCTACTAAAAAAATACAAAAAAATTAGCCGGGCGTGGTGGCGGGCGCCTGTAGTCCCAGCTACTCGGAGAGGCTGAGGCAGGAGAATGGCGTGAACCCGGGAGGCGGAGCTTGCAGTGAGCCGAGATTGCGCCACTGCACTCCAGCCTGGGTGACAGAGCAAGACTCCGTCTCAAAAAAAAAAAAAAAAAAAAAAATGAAGTTCCAGCTACCAACATAATTTACTAATTCCACAAAGGTCAGCAAGAGAGACCTTATTTTATAAAAATACAGTATTCAGCATTTTACCTTATTAAAAACTGAAAGGTAGCCTGTTATGCATAAATAGGCTTAGTTTACCCACAATTAAGGGAGGAACTTGATCCACAGATATGTACACATGTTTGAGAGGACATTGAAGTGCTTGGTAATTTTTAAAATGTACATAACACTATATATCAACATCTTGTGTTTTATATACTTATGCAAGTTAGCAACAAAATCAGTCTCCCTTTGTCATAGTCAAGACAACAGAAAGTACAGAGGGCCCCTGGATCCTCTGATAATTTGACTTATGATTTTTTTACTTTACAATGGTGCAAAAGTGATTCACATTCAATAGAAACTGTACTTCCAATTCTGGATTTTGATCTTTTCCAGGGCTAGCAATATGTGATGCAATATTCTCCGGTAATGCTGGGCCAAATCATCTAACACAAAGCATATTTTATAATAAAGTGTTAGATATCTCATGTAATTTATTAAATACTGTACTGCAAGGGTGAGCACATTTACAGAATTCTAGGGTAAGCCACGATGTTCAGTAGATTCAGTGTATTAAATGAATTTGCAACTTATGATATTTTCAACATGTGATAGGTTTATTGGGACTTAAACCCATAATAAGTCAAGGATCTTCTGTATAAAGACAGACAGCCTTGCCTTCTGAGTGAAAACAAGACACACAAAAACCAAATTATAGAAAAGGTAATATGCTTCCCCCTCTTCATGGACAAAAATTGCACTTTAATCAACATACTTTCTTACTGAAAACAATTGACAGTAACATGCTGCAGAGCAACATTTCAGCCAACAATAGATCACATATATGACAGTGGTTCCACAAGATTATAATGAGGCTGAAAAAGTCCTATCGCCTAGTGGCATAGCCATCATAATGTCATAGCCACAATGCACTGCCTTTTCTATGTAAACAGCTAAAGATATGTTGAGATATACAAATACTTACTATTGTGTTACAATTGCCTACAGTATTCAGTGCAATAATGTGCTGTGTAGTTTTTTAGTGTAAGAGAAATAGGCTCTACTATATATCCTAGATGTGTAGCAGGCTATACCATATGGGTTCCTATAGGTACATGATGATGTTTGCACAATGACAAAATTGCCTAACAATGCATTTCTCAGAATGCATCCCCATCATCGAGATGTAACTGTATATCCATAACTGTATATCCATAACTCTTCTTGGCAACTGGAGGCTGAAAAGGACTCTAGAATGAAAACCTGTCATATGCTTCTCCCCACAATGGGAATCAACTAATGTGTGGTGTCTTCAGCCCTGATTCACTTTACACAGAGTCATGGCATACATATCATTTAAATAAAAAATAACAAAATCAAAATGACCTGGCACTTTTATGAGAATATTCATCTTTAGTAGCCTTTAGAAATGTTAATGAGTATAGATGAATCTCCACTCTGTAAAAGGGAGAGAAAATCTATAGCAGGGAGATGTCACCTATGCTGAATGGGTTGGTGGAAAGCAGCCATAGATGGGCAAAGTAACATTTTTAAGATGTTGCCAAAATAAAATTAGAACTCAATAGCCTTGACCTGAAGAATTTAAAAACTATCAATGGTAATAAAGTTAATTAGCTGGTTAATGGCAACAGATGAATAGCTATTTATATTTAATGCCAAATAAAGTGAATGCCTTGGCACCTAGGAAATAGTATAATTAGCCTCATAGCACTATCAAGACAGTTCCAAGTCCACAGTCTGATTCAATAGGCACGAAAATCAGAAATTTGCCTAAAGTGTCTGTAGTTTTATTATCAGTTTTCATCAACTTGCTTTAGAAACCTCTAGCTCTTTTCATGTAAATTCCTATTTCATTTCATGTATTATAATTCATGCTGAGTTTCATGTTTTGTTATTCATGTTTAGTCTCTTCAGAATGTTATAAACGGCAGTGTTGTAAGTGGAGCTCTGGATTAGCTTCATGCCCAGGTAAAATATCCATTCAAAGCATTACACAAAATAGGCCAGTGAATTCTGATATAAAAGAACACAAGAAGTTCACTGACATGGTTTCAGGTCCACATTATCACTAACTCTTAAAAAACCTCCACTTGTTGAATGTTTATGTACTATCAAAGAAAGAAATACACAATTACCTGAAAATGCCATTACAATAGTCTTCCTTTGTCCAGCCACATATTTATGTGAGGCTGAATTTTCTTCACACACTTCAACCACATATCGTACAGCAACAGATTGAATGCAGAAGCAGGTATGAGAATTCAGCTATCTTCAAGATAGACACCAACAAGGCTTACAAAAAATAAAGGAGTGCCACTTTTATTACTACAATTTTTGTTTAGCAATCATTATTTCTATGGCATAATAATATTTATGTTAATGTATAATGCTTCTATTATTTTTTAAATTAATAGATTTTCTCAAATTTCCTGTTTAAATTTCTGTTGTGATAAATATGAATAGATATAACTCATACACAACTTCTTGGGCTTAATAATTGTTAAGTGTGAAAAGGTATGGTGATTCTTTCAGCTGTTCAGCATGTCTATTCCAATTATGCATTTTGGAACTGGGGATACAACCACAGGATGGGTTTGGGGATACACTTGACTCACAGCGAAATGAATTTGAGCTAAATTTTGTCAATCATCTGACCTCCATAAGCCCCTACTCTGACTGGAGGACCACAGTGACATTTTGGGCCTCATGGAATCAGTGTTAGTTCAGAGTCAATGTTCAAGAGCCTCCTCTCAAATCCTGATTATTGCCCTATTTCCAATGTACAATTATCATTGTAATAGGCTTTAGGTCCTTTGAAGGAAGGCTGAGAGAGAGATCAGCAGTATATATTGTCAGTTGTGTTCAAGGGTCATTCCTCAAGGAGACCCAGTCTTCCCTTCATTCAAGGGGCTCTGGGTCTGTCAACTGGCTCAAGTCTGAGAACTGATTGAGGGGCTATGATTCTGTTTTTATGATTCACATTAGAATTTTATGATTCACTTTACCTGGAACGTTTCTGCTTATACAGATCGAGTAAGAATTTAATAGCTTCCTATGTATTTCACTTCTAGGAACACTATAATTAACAAGCCAAATTTACCAGTCTGCAAGAATCAGACTATTCTGATTACTGCTTTGACCCTACTGTCCCTTAGAGTAACTATCCTCACCATGCCTTTGGCAGTTGAGCGTTGCCACTTGGCTCTTACTCCCTGTCTTACTCTGTTTTCTGTTGCAACAGAATACTACAGGCTGGATAATTTATAATGAAAAGACGTTTATTTGGCTCATGATTCTGAAGACTAGGAAATCCAAGAGCATGGCACTGGCATCTGGTGAGGAGATTCTTGCTTGCCATAACATAGCAGTGGACATTCATATGGCAAGAGGGCAAGAGTGTGCCTATCAGCTCAAGCTTCCCTTTCTCTTCTTATAAAGCCATGGGGTCCCACTCTGATGATCTTATCTAATCCTAATTACCTCCTAAAGGCATCACTTCCAACCAACATAAGAACTTGGGGATTAAGTTTCCAACACATGAAATTTAGGCGACACACTCAAACCATAGCATGCCACCTCCAAAATTTATGTCCTTCTCACATGCAAAACACAATAATTTAATCCCAATTGCCCCAAACTCTTGTTCCAGCACAAACTTAAAAGTCCAAAGTTATGTGAGTCAGATATGGGTAAAACTCAAGGCACAATTCACCTTGAGGCAAATTTCTTCCAGCTGTAAGCCTGTGAAATTAAACCATTTCTCATTTCCAAGATACAACAGTGGAAGAGTATAGGATACATATTCCCTTACCAAAAAGGAGAAATAGTCCAGAAAAAAAGAAGTAACAGGCCCCAAACAAGTCCAAAACCCAATAGGGCAGACATTAAGTTAATCTTTCACTGTATGTGCTGCTTCTTAGACACACTGCAGGCTTTGGGCCCCAAAACTGCCTCACTCTTTACTATGGCTTTGTTGGACTTAGGCCACATTTCAGCTTTCTCAAGTTGTAGCTGCACACTGGTGCCTGCAGCTTTCACAGGCTGGCATTGCATGTTGCCAGTGACTGTACAATTCTGGGATCCCTGCAGTAGTCCTGCTCCCAGGGCTCCACTAAGCATTGATTTAGTGGGAACTTTCTATGGCAGCTCCAACCCCACAGTTCTGCTGGGCATTGCGTCAGTGAGGGCTCTCTCTGATTACTCCAACCCTGAGACAAGTCTCTTCCTGAACTCCCAAGCAGTCTGCAACATTCTTTAAAATCTAGGTGGATGCAATTATACCCCCAAAGCTCTTACATTTTGTTGGTCTACAGAATTAATACCATGTAGACACAGCCAAAGTTTATGGCTTGTACCCTTCAGAGTGGCAAGTCAAGCCACACCCAGAGGGGTCAAGTTATACCCAGGGCCACTTGAACCACAACTGGAATGGCCAAGGATTGCTGCACTGGGATGCAGAGAGCAGAGACACAAGGCAGCCATGGGCAGTGAGGCCACAGAGGGTTCTCAGGCCTGTCTCCCAAAACCATTCTGCCCTCCTAGAGCCCTGAGCCTGTGATGGGAGGGGCACCCTCAAAGATCTCTGAAATACCTTTGGACTCTTTCTTTCATTGTCCTGATGATCCCTTCTATCTCTTTAGCAAAGAGTCCCTGGGCTACACCCTTGGTTTCCTTTTCTGAATACACTTGTTTACTCTTTAAATGACCAGGCCGAGAGTTTTTCAAGTCTTTCTGCTTTGCTTCCCTCTTAATTACAAATTCCAGCTTTAAGTCATTTTTTCCTCTTCATAGCCTAATGTAAGCAATTTAAAGTAGCCAAGCAGCTACCTGAATGCTTTGCTGCTTAGACATTTCTTCTGCCAGATATCTTAATTCATTGCTCTTAAGTTCTGCATTATGAACACGACCCAGCTATGTCCATTGCCAGTTTATAACAAGAATGACCTTTACTCCAGTTTCCAATACCTTGTTCCTCAGTTCCATGAGACTTCATCAGAATGGCCATTACTACCCATATTTCTATCAGCATTCTGAGCATGACCAGTAAAATAATCTATAAGAAGTTACAAATATTCTCTAGTTTTCATGTCTTCTCCTGAGCCCTCACAAAAATCACCCTTAATGCTCTGTTCAAAGCAATACAGGCTTTTTCTAGCCTTATCCTCCAAATTCTTCTAGCCTCTGCCCATCATCCAGTTCAAAAGCCGCTTCCACATTTTTAGGTATCCGTTATTAGCAACAATCCCATTCCCAGTACCAGTTTTCTGTCCTAGTCCATTTTCTGTCCTATAAGAGAATAAATACCACAGATGGAATAATTTTATATATATAATATATATCAATATATATTATATATAGATATATATAACATTTATAGATATATATAATATAGATCGATATATATATTATATATCGATCTATATAATATATATCTATCTATATTACATATATAGATATATGTAATATAGATAGATATATATTATATATAGATATATATAATACAGATAGATATATATATTTTATATATATAGATATATATATATATATATAGAGAGAGAGAGAGAGAGGCTTATTTGGCTTACCATTCTTGAGGCTGGGAAGTCCAAGAGCATAGTGCTGGCACCTGGTGAGGGCCTTCTTGCTGCATCATAACATGGCAGAAGGCATTACATAATTAGAGGGCAAGAGCATGCATGTTAGCTCAAGGTTCCCTTTCTCTTCCTACAAAGCCACCAGTTCTATCATGGGGGCCCCTCCCCAATGACCTTATACAATCCTAATTACGTCCTGAAGGCCTTACCTCCAATCAACACATGCATTTGGGGATTAAGTTTCCAACAAGTGAAATTTGAGAGATACATCCAAACTATCCCAGGATCCAATTACTCCTACTGTATTTCAGTTGTACAACTGAGTGTCTGCAATTCTCACTGTAATTTATGGTCAACATAGAAGAAAGGCCATGGAACTCTTCAAAAATATTGGGGCTTACCTCATAAATTATTTCTCAAAATAAAAGGTACGCCTCTGGACCCAGCCAGTGTGGATGAGTAGATCTTAAATGGAAAATCCACTCTACCATTCCAATTCTCCTAAGCCTTTGAATCCTTTTCTCTATGTTAATCCAAGGTAGTTCAGGCATTTCCAAGTCACATGCAGTGAGCTATCTTTAGATCCATGTTTCAGTCAAGTAACCAAACTGTTAGAGCCCTTTCTAACTCCCAAGCTGCAACATTAAATGTAAAATCTTTATTTAGCAAGTTCATACAAATAAATTTGGCCTGATTCAACTTAACGTTCCTTCCATCATTCCCTCACATCTTTACTATCCATTCCCACATGTTCCACCAGATTTCTGCTTGCATAAATTACAAAACTCAAGTAGTTATTTTAAAGTATAGTGCACTTCCTCACGGGTGACACTTTGATCTCACCTTTAGGTACTTGCTTAGCCTTAAGTCTAGTTGTAAATTTAGAAACAAAGAGGGGTGATGGGAGCAGGTCCTGAGGAGAATCAGCATTGTCTTGCATGGCAACTGCCTCAGGGAAGGCCATTACCATTTCCTTAGGCAACATAAGGTTAATTCCATCAGACTAAGGTAGAAAGACCAGAATGCTATGAGTGGGGAGGCCACTACCACTAGGGATGGAGATACCACTTGGGGTGAGAATGTCTCTTCCACTAGGGGTGAGGAGATCCCTTACACTGGCAAACAGGATGCAACAGAATCTAGGTGCTCAATGTCCCCAGATTCATCAGGGTCTTCCCACAAATCCGAATCCCAATTTAGAGGATCCTATTCTTTCCCAATCAATGCCTTCGCTTTAACAGCAGACACTCAGTAAGTCTGGGAGTTCAACTTATGTTGTAATTTAGTAAACTACAGATGATTTTCCGCATTTAATTTTCAGCAATTTCAAGCCTGTGGCTACAGAAGGCAAAGAAGAGGAAACTTATTATTGGAACTTGCTCACACTACCTGCTGTCTGTTTGCTGGAGAACCACAAAAGCCTAGTCCAAATCTGAAGTCCTAAGAATGAGGAGCACTTCAAAGATAGGAGAAGATGGATGTCCCAACTCAAGAAGAGAGAAAGTAAATGTGCTTTTCTGCCTTTTTCTTCTATTTGGGCCTTTAACAGGTGAGACAAATTAGTCAATCTACAAATTCAAATGCTAATCTCTTCTAGAAATCCCCTCACAGACACACCCAGAGATAATGTCTAACCAGCTGTCTTGGCACCCCCTTGCCAAGTCAAGTTGATACATAAAATTAACTATCACAAAGGGTTTCTGAGACCCTGCTATAGTGGCGAAGAACACAAGTTTACAGTTGGACATTGGGTTGAGTCTCACCTTTAATATATAGTTGTTGTACGACCATGGTTTACAAAGACTGAAACTCTCTAAACCTCAATTTCCTCATATGGGAAATGGAGATAATATTAGCTACTTCAATAGATTGTTGTGTTAAATAAAATAATATATATAAAACCTCTGGCATGTAACAAGTGCTTAGTAAATGAAAACTCTTGTTACATCTCTAAAGCACAGGATAAGTATATAATAAGCATGTAATGAATAGTGTAGTATTTTAAAATCTACAAGAAAAAGATGTTTGAAAAAAATAGATTTGTGGGGTCCTGGGATCCAGGCCTAGGCTCTTGGACAGCATTTCTACACTTGCCCTGGGTCAGAGGGGAACCCACTGTCCTGAAAGGTAAGTCCCAGGCCTGGCAGCATTCACCACAAGCTGATGGAAGAGCCCTTGGGCTTTAAGTGAACATAGACAGTGGCCTGGCAGAACCCTTGTGAACCAGTAGTGCTAATGGCCACAAAGAGAGGCTCCTCTGCCTGTGGAAAGGGGAGGAAAGAATGGGAAGGACTTTGTATTGCAGTTTGAGTGCCAGTTTAGCTGCAGGAAAATAAAACATCAGGTAAATTGCTAAGGTTTTTGACTCCAATCCCAGGCTCCCAGACAACATCTCTGACATGCATGGGGCCTGGGGGAATTCCCTGCCCTGAAAGGAAGGGTCTTAGGCAAGACCCAGTGCCATGCTGGCTTCAGGTCTGACCCAGCATAGTTCAGTGGTGGTCGACACAGGGTGTTTGCATCACCACACCCCCCAATTCATGTGTCTTAGCACACAGAAAGAGACCCCATTTGTTTGAGAAAATGTAAGGGAAAAGAACCAGTCTCTCTCTCTGGTAATCTAGAGAATTCTTCTGACTGTTATACAAGACCACAAGGTAGTACCTCTACAAGTTTGCAAAAACCACAGTGTTATTGGGCTTGGGGCCCAAGTTTCTTTCAAATACCTGGAAGGACTTCCCAAGAAGGACAGGCATAAACAAGCCCAGACTGTGAATACTAAAATAAATACCTAATTCTTCAATGCCCAGATGCAAACATCTACAAGTATCAACATCATCCAGGAAAACATGACCTTACCAGATGAACTAAATAAGGCACCAGGGACCAATCCTGGAGAAACAGAAATATGTGACCTTTCAGACAGAGAATTCAAAATTGCTGTGTTGAGGGAACTCAAAGAAATTCAAGATAACACAGAAAAGTAATTAAGCATTCTATCAGATAAATTTAACAAACAGATTTAAATAATTAAAAAAAATCAAACAGAAATTCTAGAGCTGAAAAATGTAGTGACATGCTGAAGAATACATCAGTCTCTTAACAACAGAATTGATCAAGTAGTTCACTTGGTAAAGGAAAATTAGTGAGCTTGAAGACAGGCTGTTTGAAAATACACAGTGAGAGGGAACAAAAGAAAAAAGAATAAGAAACACAAAGCACAGCTACAAGATCTAGAAGATAGCCCCAAAAGGACAAATCTAAGAGTTATTGGCCTTAAAGAGAAGGTAGAGAGAAAGGAGTAGAAAGTTTATTCAAAGGGATAATATTAGAAAATTTCCCAAACCCGGAGCAACATATCAACATTCAAGCACAAGAAGGTTATAGAACACCAGCCAGATTTAACCCAAAGAAGACTGCCTCAGGGCATTTAATAAAAAAGATTTATCAATAATGTCAAAATCTAGAGAGATGATGAATGGGGTAAGTTCTTGGTGATCTTTGGAGGAGTTAGTTTGAGAAACACAGCACCATCAACTGCCAGTTTGCAATGGGTTAAATGGTGGTGAGGAAGCCAAAGCTGGAAATGTAACTCATCTTTTGCAGCAGTTCATGCAGCTACGATTCTTGTGGAACATATGTAGCAGTATCCTTGACTATGGAACCTAAGTTGAACAATATGCAAATGCCCCTGCAAACAGAAGTTGTCTTATAGAAATAGATCAGCAAAGAATCTAAGTCAGTTTGGGGGGTGTTAGGCCATTCTTGCATTGCTAAACAGAAATACCTGAGACTGGGTAATTTATAAAGAAAAGAGGTTTAATTGGCTTGTGGTTCTTCAGGCTGTACAGGAAGCATGATGCTGGCATCAGTTCAGCTTCTGGGGAGACCTCAGGAAACTTACAATCATGGTGGAAGACAAATGGGGAGCAGACACATCATATGGCCAGAGCAGAAGCAAGAGAGTGAGAGGAGAGGTAACACACACTTTTAAATGACCAGATCTCACTCACTGTCATGAGGACAGTGCCAAGGGGATGGTACTAAACCATTCATGAGAAATTCACCCCCATGAACAAATCACCTCCAACCAGGCCCCACCTCCAATACTGGGGATTATAATACAACATGAAATTTGGGTGGGGACACAGATCCAATCCATATCAGAGGGAGTTCCTTTCTTATTATAATTATCAAATTCTGCCTTGTATTAACTTATATGTCGGCCAATCTTTTGCCTCTTCTCTCTCCTCCTTGGAGAGAGAAGAACTTAGGACATCAGCTACATCTATTAAAATGTCTTCTTCGGATTAGAGACAACAAAGTAAAAAGTCAAAATTAAATTGAATAAGTAATTTCTACAATGTAAACATATACAGTGACCTAATCGAGTGAATGGCATAGAGCTGTCAAGTGTGATGCTAGAAAATTCCATCAGCTGACCTTGAACCACCTTTAATTTGATCTCTGCTCTCCACAGTGAGTTCTCCTTCTAGACACATCCTCTCTTAATAGCAAGGATACCATTTTTCTGGGTGCATGTGTACAACAAATTTACCTTCTCTTATTAAAGACTTACTACTCTTTGTCTTTCTGGCCTACTAATGGCCTTAGTAACATGAAGCATTTATAATTTTTGATTAGATTTGAACCCAGGTGGCCTATATGTATGACATACAATTAAATATATTAGTTTTGATAATACTAATTCAGAACTTCCCCTATTCAGGTGTACAATTGAGCTTACCTTTCTGTTCTTCAGGAGAAAAGATTTTTATAATTAATTCAAACTCTGATCTAGATGACAATGTTTTTTTTAATAAATTAATTAAAAGAATAGAAAACTTTTCAAATTGTCAATCTCTTTTCACCTTTAAAATAAGCAAAGTGATTGGGTTTCAAACAGTTAAAATGCAGATTCCTGCATTCCCCTCCAAACCTACTGAATTAGAATCAGAATTTTAAATCTATACATGTAAAAATCTCCCTAGTAAATCTCCCTAATTAATCTTATGATTAATCAAGATGAGACCACTGTACTAAATTATATTTAAAGATTCCATATTAGTCAATTTAGCTTAAGTTATGCTGTGGCAACAAATTACTCCAAAGTCTCAGTAATTTACAAGGAAAAAAGTTTATTTCTTATTCACTTAATACATGTATTCTTATTCTTAATACATGTATATTATAGTTCAACTAAGGCTCTGCTCCAGGTCTATCATCTTCACTCCAGAGCCCAGGCTGACAGTGTAGCTTCACTTGGAACTTGGCCTGCCTTAACCAGAGGAAAAAATAATATGGAAAATCATGAGTTGTCACATGGCCACTCCTGAACTCAACAGAGTAGGGCTGTATAATCTTCTTTCAGGGAGAGGAAATGAGTAATTCTCTACCACTGGTGCCTCCAACTCTAAAAGTTGAACAATAACATTAATGGCTTCCATGTAGATGTTAAAAGTGATATTGATAAGAGTTTTCTTTTTAACGTCTTTATTGAGGTATAATTGATATACACATAACTGTACATATTTAATGAATACAATCTGATGGGTTTGCACACATGCATATATATATGTGAGACCATCACCACAATCAAAGTAATAAACACATTCATCACCCCCAAAAGTTTCCTCATGCCACCTTGTAGGTGTTTGTTTGTTTGTTATGTTTTGTTTTACGGTAGAAAACACAACATGAAATCTACCCTCTTAACAAAATGTTTAACTGTTGATATGGTTTGGCTGTGTCCCCACCCAAATCTCATCTTGTAGTTTCCACAATCCCCAGGTGTCCTGGGAGGGACCCAATGGGAGGTAATTTAATCACTGGGGAGGTTACCCTTATAATAGTGAGTGAGTTCTCATGAGATTTGATGGTTTTCTAAGGGGCTTTTCCCTCTTTTGCTCAGTACTTCTTCTTGCTACCACCATGTGAAGAAGAACATGTTTGCTTCCTCCTGCATCATAATTGTAAGTTTCCTGGGCCCTTCCCAGCCCTGTGGAACTGTGTTTCAGTTAAATCTCTTTCCTTCCTTGCAGCATGAGAACAGACTAATACAGTAAATTGGTACCAGAAGTGGGGTACTGCTGAAAAGATAACCTAAAATGTAAAAGTGACTTTGGAACCGGGTAACAGGCAGAGACTGGAACAGTTTGGAGAGCTCAGAAGAAGATAGGAAAATGTGGGAACGTCTGGAACTTTCTAGAGACTTGTTGAATGGCTTTCACAAAAATGCTGATAGTGATATGGACAACAAAGCCCAGGCTAAGGTGGTCTCAGATGGAAATGAGGAACTTGGGAACTGGAGTAAAGGTCACTCTTGCTATGCAAAGAGACTGGCAGATTTTGCCCCTGCCCTAGCGGTCTCTGAAACTTTGAACTTGAGGGAAATGTTCTAGGATATCTGGCAGAAGAAATTTCTAAGCATTCAAGAGGAAACAGAGCATAAAAGTTTGAAAAATTTGTAGCCTGAAGATGAGGTAGAAAATAAAAACCCATTGTCCAAGAAATTCAAGCCAGCAGCAGAAATTTGCATAAGTAACAAGAAGCCAAATGCTAATTGCCAAGACAGTGGAGAAAATGTCTCCAGGGCATGTCAGAGACCTTCACAACAGGGCATGTCAGAGACCTTCGCAGGCCCAGAGGCCTTGGAGGGTAATATGGTTTCCTGTGCTGGGTCCAGGACCCCCATGCTATGTACAGCCTCAGACTTGGTGCCTTGTATCCCAGATGCTCCAGCTATGACCAAAAGAAGTCAACATACAGCTCAGGCCATTTCTTGAGGGTGCAGGCCCCAAGCCTTGGCAGCATACATGTGGTATTGGGCCTGCAGGTGCACAGACATCAAGAATTGAGGTTTGGGAACCTCTGCCTAGAATTCAGAGGATGTATGGAAACACTTGGATATCCAGGCAAAGGTGTGCTGCAGGGGCAGAGCCCTCATGGAGAACCTCTTCTAGGGCAGTGCAGAAGGAAAATGTGGGATGGGAGCCCCCACATATGGGGCACTGCCTAGTGGAGCTGTGAGAAGAGGGTCACAGTCCTCTAGACCCCAGAATGTTAGATCAACCCACAGCTAGGATCATGCACCTGGAAAAGCCACAGACACTCAATGCCAGCCCATGAAAGCAGCTGGGAAGGGGGTTGTACCCTGCAAAGCCACAGGGTGGAGCAGCCCAAGACTATGGGAACCCACTTCTTGCATCAGTGTAACCTGGATGAGACATGGAGTCAAAGGAGATCATTTTGGAGCTTTAAGATTTGAGTGCCCCACTGGATTTCAGACTTGCATGGAGCCTGTCATCTCTTTATTCTGGCCAATTTCTCCCATTTGGAATGGCTGTATTTACCCAATGCCTATACTCCCATCGTATCTAGGAAGTAACTAACTTGTTTTGATTTTACAGGCTCATAGGCAGAAGGGACTTGCCCTGTCTCAGATGAGACTTTGGACTGTGGACTTCTGATTTAATGCTGAAATAAGATTTGCGGGAACTGGTGGGAAGGCATGATTGGTTTTGAAATGTGAGCATATGAGATTTGGGAGGGACCAGGGGTGGAATGGTATGGTTTGGCTGTGTCCCCACCCAAATCTCATCTTGAATTATAGTTCCCATAATCCCTATGTGTCCTGGAAGGGACCCAGTGGGAGGTAATTGAATCATGGGGGTGGTTACCCTCATGCTGTTCTTGTGATAGTGAGTGGGTTCTCATGAGATCTGATAGTTTTATAAGGGGCTTTTCCCACTTTTGCTCAGCACTTCTGCTTGCTGTTGCCATACGAAGAAGGACGTGTTTTCTTCCCTTCTACCATGATTGTTAAGTTTCCTGGGGCCTCCCAAGCGCTGTGGAACTGCGAGTCAATTAAACCACTTTCCTTCATAAATTACCCTGTCTTGAGTATGTCCTTATAACAGCATGAGAACAGACTAATACACGTGTACAATACAGTATTGTTAAATATAGGCACTGATAACCTATAGGTCACATTTGACAGACTTCCAAATTAACCAGCTGGGGGAGGTCTTATGACTCATGGCTTACATCCTGTCACTGAGTAAATAATCTTATTGTGAGTCCCTCAAATTGTTGATGTACTGATTAATATGTAAACTACTGACACTGAAAAGGACAGTCATTTATTTCTGAACCATGAAGTTTTGTTGATTTGTTTCTGAATCATGAAGTTTTAATGATTGTCTTGCATGTACACATTTTAGCCTATATGTTGCATATGTATCCTACCCTCCAAAGAAAAACGACAACTCTGATATGAGGAGCCCCCTCACTTCTCCTAAACTTTCTTATAAAAGCCTTCCAATGTGTAACAGACTCTGAAACACACCTAACTTTGTGGGTGTGTCTTCCCAGGCCAATCTTCACATTTGGCTTCCAATAAACTTTTATCAAATTATTTCTGCTTTAACAACCTTTATATTTTGGTCAACAGCACTATGTTGTAGAGCAGACCTCTGGAACTTATTCATCTTACATAATCAAAATTTTAATAATTCCTATACTAGTTTGTTAACCTTGATTCTTAAGTTGGGCTCCTCTAAAAGCAGATGCTTAGACAAGGACTTAGAGGCAGATAGACAATTTGGAAAGCAAACTCAGAAAGACAGGTAAGAAAGTTAGGAAAGTGAGACAGGGAAGGTAGAAAAATGAATAAAAAGCAAGAGGAGCTCAATCTAGCTGGAGATCCTCTGAGAAACCCTAGAGCCAAACTTCAGGACCCCAGGACCCTATCACTACAAGACAGGGAGGCTACGGCAGGTGTCCACCACTGCAACCCTTATAGATTAAGGATTTCCTCCCAGGGATTAGCTCCCTCAAACTTTCTGGTTTATCTTTTACAGCTGAGCAAGCTCTAGTAACAATGAGAAAGCCCTCAGTTAGGGAAAGGGAAATATGCAGTTGCTTAAGGTGGGAATCTGTCAGTGGGTTGGGACTGTACATGGGTATAATAAAAATCAGGGAGCCCACAGGATATGGGAGGTGCATCAACAGTATTTGTTACACCCAGTTCCAAATCGACCTTTATTTACTATTGGATATTTGTTATCACACATTTCATTTTTTAGGTCAATCTGACCTGTGCCACAGTTAGTCGAAATCACTTTCTTTCTCTATTCACTATTAGTACTTAATAATGCCTTAGGTTTCACCTCAAGCATCAACTCAAATTAAATGTGAGTGTCTATCTGAGATATGTGTCGAGGAAATCCTGAGGTCAAGTTTGGTGCACAGTGACCAATTAAGTGTCTTCCATGGACAAAGGACAAAGAATATGGTTGGGTTTGCCACATATCTGTTATCCTTTGGGTGCAGTAGTGGGAAAAAAAAGTCTGTGCTAAGTAAACATTCCTGATTGCGACTTAAAGCATTGTAATAATTATTTAGATTGCTCAGACAGGCAAGAAGTTTCAGAAATAATTACCTATGAATTTAATTATACAAATTTAAACAATATGTGAGGGTGTAGGAAGTAAGCATGTAACTCACGGGTCCAGAAAAATCCTAATATAAAGAAAAGATGCTCTTATATCCTTAAGGATAGAATTAGTATCACATCATCTCTCCATAAAAAAGGTATACAAATAATTTCACAAATAAGTGATCCTATGTTAGGAGACAGAAATCTAAGAAGAAATGCCAAAAAAAAAAAAACTGAGTTTTGCCTTGTTATATCTCCCACACAATAGTAATGGGAGACTTGAACACCCCACTGTCAATATTAGACAGATCAACGAGACAGAAGGTTAACAAGGATATCCAGGACTTGAATTCAGCTCTGCAGCAAGAGGATCTAATAGATATCTACAGAACTCTCCACCCCAAATCAACACAATGAACATTCTTCTCAGCACCACATCGCACTTATTCCAAAATTGACCACATAGTTGGACGTAAAGCACTCTTCAGCAAATGTAAAAGAACAGAAATCACAACAAACTGTCTCTCAGACCACAGTGCAATCAAATTAGAACTCAGGATTAAGAAACTCACTCAAAACTGCACAACTACATGGAAACTGAACAACCTGCTCCTGAATGACTACTGGGTACATAACAAAATGAAGGCAGAAATAAAGATGTTCTTTGAAAACAATGAGAACAAACACACAACGTACCAGAATCTCCGGGACACATTTAAAACAGTGTGTAGAGGGAAATTTATAGCACTAAATGCCCACAAGAGAAAGCAGGAAAGATCTAAAATTGACACCCTAACATCACAATTAAAAGAACTAGAGAAGCAAGAGCAAACAAATTTAAAAGCTAGCAGAAGGCAAGAAATAACTAAGATCAGAGCAGAAATGAAGGAGATAGAGACACAAAAAAATCCTTCAAAAAATCAATGAATCCAGGAGCTGGTTTTTTGAAAAGATCAACAAAATTGATAGACCGCTAGCAAGATTAATAAAGAAGAAAAGAGAGAAGAATCTAAAAATAGACACAATAAAAAGTGATAAAGGGGATATCACCACTGACCCCACAGAAATACAAACTACCATCAGAGAATACTATAAACACCCCTAAGCAAATAAACTAGAAAATCTAGAAGAAATGGATAAATTCCTGGACATATACACCCTCCCAAGACTAAACCAGGAAGAAGTTGAATCTCTGAATAGACCAATAACAGGCTTTGAAATTGAGGCAATAATTAATAGCCTACCAACCAAAAAAAGTCCAGGACCAGACAGATTCACAGCCGAATTCTACCAGAGTCACAAAGAGGAGCTGGTACCATTCCTTCTGAAACTATTCCAATCAATAGAAAAAGGGGGAATCCTCCCTAACACATTTTATGAGGCCAGCATCATCTTGATACCAAAGCCTGGCAGAGACACAACAAACAAAAAAGAGAATTTTAGACCAATATCCCTGATGAACATCAATGCAAAAATCTTCAATAAAATACTGTCAAACCAAATCCAGCAGCACATCAAAAAGCTTATCCACCATGATCAAGTCTGCTTCATCCCTGGGATGCAAAGCTGGTTCAACATACGCAAAGCAATAAACGTAATCCATCACATAAACAGAACCAACGACAAAAACCATATGATTATCTCAATAGATGCAGAAAAGGCCTTGACAAAATTCAACAGCCCTTCATGCTAAAAACTCTCAATAAATTAGGTATTGATGGGACGTATCTCAAAATAATAAGAGCTATCTATGACAAACGCACAGCCAATATCATACTGAATGGGCAAAAACTGGAAGCATTCCCTTTGAAAACTGGCACAAGACAGGGATGCCCTCTCTCACCACTCCTATGCCTTGTTATTTCTCACTCCAAAACTCCTTATTGGGACTCTGCTTTCCTTATTTTCATGAATTGGAAGCGAATCGCAGAAGAGTGGACACCCACTCATCTCTTCTTCCATGAACTTTACAAGAAGAGGTGCACGTTGGCATAGCCTCACTCTTTTTATTTGATAAAAGGTGACTTTTGCAGCTTCCCAGGCTTAGATATTTTTATCCCCAGTTTGGACTTCAGCTTCATTAACTGAATTTTGACTCAAGCTGTTGTATAGATTCTGAGTCCAGCTGTAACTGATTTCAGATAGTTAAGTTCGTGTGCCCTGGTCTGACCCTTCCTAAGCCACATTCTATTTACGGCCTCTACCTGTTACCAGCCTTTTTCCTTCCATCCACGGTGTTGCTGCCTTGTTCACACCTGACATTCCCTGACCCTCAGTCAGCTTATCACAACAATTAGATCAAATAGCCAACCTCTCAGAGAAAAACAAATGGAAGTGTCCTGCCCTCTTTCAGAGAGAAAGGCATCTTTTACTCCCTGGTCAAAATTCAGCCGCAGAGTGCACATAAGAACATTTTCTTTTTTTCCGCAGGAAATGGAAACCTTAAAAATCTGTAGCCCCTCAGTGCTTTCATAGATGATAAGGTTTATGATCCAGCCACCGTTTAGCCAAAAGCAACTTTTTAAAAGGTTTAGGATATTTGATAGAGTGAGCTTAGAAATGTATTTCAGCTCTTGCCAGTGACATTTAGATATGTAAACTTCCCTGCTTCTCTATAAGAAGATCTCACATGAATATGAAGGTGCTGCTGATTAGATAGTAGCCACAGGCCTGTGCTCTGGAGTCAGAGCTCCCTTACTGTGTAACCTTGACCGAGCTACTCTACCTCTCAACACATCAGTGTCTTCATTTGATAAATGGAAAGGGTAATATCAACTTCAGAATGGTTGTGAAAATTATATATATTAATAAGAATATATAGGGATACGGTTTGGGTACATTTGCCTTCACTGGAAAGACAAAAATATAATGATCAAAGGACAAAGAAAGGATTTTAGAAATTAAATGATTAGAAGTGCTTCTTAGTTTAGTCATTGTGGTAGTTTTAAAACATGGCCCCAAAATTCTCTGGTTTTCTTCTGATATGGTTTGGCTCTTTGTCCCCACCCAAATCTCATCTCGACTTGTAACTCCGTGTTGAGGGAGGGAGTGATTGGATTATGGGGATGATTTTCCCCCTGCTGTTCTCATCATAGTGAGTGAATTCTCACGAGATCTGATAATTTTATAAATGAGAGTTTTTCCTGGGCTCTCACACACTCTCTCTTGCCTGCAACCATGTAAGATTCCCCTTCCGCCATGATTGTAAATTTCCTGAGGCCTCTCCAGCCATGTGGAACTGTGAGCCTATTAAACCTCCTTCCTTTATAAATTACCCAGTCTCAGGCAGTTCTTTATAGCAGTGTGAAAACAGACTAACACATCCTCCCATTAAGAATTCTGTGCAGTCTAAGAGTTTGAGAACAGCCCAGGCAAATTAGGGAGACCCTGTCTGTACAAAAAAAAAAAAAAAAAATTAGGCAGGCATGGTTGCATGCATTTGAAGCCCTAGCTACTTAACAGGCTGAGGTGGGCGATAGCTTGAGCCTAGGAGATCAAAGCTGCAATGAACCTTGATCGTGCTACTGCATTCCAGCCTGGGTGAAAGGGTGAGACCCTATCTCAAAAAATAAAAAATAGGCTGGGCTCAGTGGCTCACGCCTGTAATCCCAGCACTTTGGGAGACAAGGCAGGCAGATCACAAGGCCAGGAGTTCGAGACCTTCCTGCCCAACATGGTGAAACCCAGTCTCTACTAAAAATACAAAAATCAGCTGGGCGTGGTGGCACATGCCTGTAATCCCAGCTACTTGGGAGGCTGAGGCAGGAGAATAAAAAATAAAAAAACACAAAGAAGTGGTGGTCTATGTCCTGTCCCTTAATTATGAGTAGACGTGAAACCGCCTAAACTATACAGCCGGATAGAAATGATGTTTTTGTGACTTCTGAGGCTGGGTCATGAAAGGCCATGCTCCTTCTGTGTGGTTCCCTTGAATCACTCACTTCGATGGCTCCCTTTAGAGACACTCCTTCTCAGAACCCAAGCCCCTGTGGCAGAAGCTACAGCCACCTGGAGAGTGACCAGGTGTCCTGGTCAATAGTCTCAGCTGAGCACAGGCTTCAAGCCTTTCCAGCCCACACATGTGAGTGAAGGAGTCCCCACATGGTTCCAGCCACAGCCATTTTAGGTATTTTCCAGCTGAGACCCCAGATATTGTGGAGCAGATAAAAGCCACCCACTGTGCCTTATTCAAATTCTTGCTCTTAAAATCCATAAGCATAATAAGATGGTTGCTATCTTTACTACTGTGTTTGGCGTGATTTGTAACACAGCAATACGTGACTAGAGCAACAGCACAGCAAAATAATAGAAATAGTCCAAAGGAAATGGGAGATTTGTCTCATGCATATTGAATAGCTTGAACCTAAGGACAGACAACATTAAAACAATTCAATTCAATTGTAAACTTCCCTGCTTCTCTATAAGAGGATCTCACATGAATATGAAAGTGCTGCTGATTAGATAGTAGCCACAGGCATGTGCTCGATAAAAACGATCCTGCCTCAGTTTTGGGAGGATTTTCTCTGAAGCTATATAAATCCTTACATAGGATTCATTGGAGACTCTACTTACAAAGCCTAATCATTATTAATTATCATAATTCTTTCTTTAAGTAAATAAATTCTAATGATATGTCATGGAATTAACAGTTACTTAATTAAACAAAGATTTAAAAGCACCTACACTACTTAGCATACTGTGAGGTAAATCTTTAAGTAATTTTAAAGTAATTAGAATCACCTTGGATGCCTTTTAAAAGTCTGATTCCAAAGCCCATCCGAAGAGATTCTGATTTAGTAGGTGTGCATTTTCTTGTGTTTGTTTGAGACAGAGTCTTGCTGTCGCCCAGGCTGGAGTGCAGTGGCACAATCTTGGCTCACTGCAACCTCTGCCTCCCAAGTTCAAGCCATCCTCCCGCCTCAGCCTCCCAAGTAGCTGGGTCTACAGACACACACCACCATGCCTGGCTAATTGTTTGTATTTTTAGTAGAGATGGGGTTTCACCATGTTGGCCAGGCTGGTCTCAAACTCCTGAGTTCAAGTGATCTGCCTGCCTTGGCCTCTCAAGGTGCTGGGATTACAGGCATGAGCCACCATGCCTGGCCAGTAGGTGTGCATTTTTGACAAGCAATTCAGAAAATTCTGAGACTGGTGGTATAGGGAAAAAAGCTCCTGACTTTTTCACGCAATTCAGAATATTCTGATACTGGTGTTATAGTGAAAATACACCTGAAGAGGGAATGGAGTACAAAAAACAAGTATGTACCATAGCTTCTGCCCTCAAGCAACTTAATTTGAATTAATAGAAAAGACATTTCTGTGAACGACATAAAACAGCATCTAGGCTTCAAGTTGTGTTTGGGGTTTTAATCCACTAGAGTCAAGATTTTTCTTCTTTAATTTGAATTGTCAGTTAGGGGAAAAACTAGGCCCAAGAGTCTGAGGTTTTTCTAACTGGCAGGGAAGCTTAAGCAATTTACTTAGTGCTCAATCTGATTAACACAGTCCTTTTACAACTTATACGAGCAATATATTCTAAGATTAAGTGAAGAATTTAATGTAAAAGTTGAATGTTACTTTCCAGGAAGATTAAAGGAAAGCCCTGTGTTTCTCATTGAATAACTAGCCCAGGGAGAGATTTGGACTAAATATCCCAGGAAGCTTTTTGTAAAATTATAGGAAAGAAAGGGTGGGTTGAAATTTTAATAACATCGTTTTCCCCACCTGTCCAGTCTCTTATTTCCTTATGTTCTTGGGATCATGAAAATACAAATATTTTCCAAACTCCTTTTAAAAATTCAAAGAAATATATTTTAAGTTAAACATGGCAGATTGAACACCCATGTCTGTCCTCTCCCTCTCTTTAGGGATGCCATTAACATGACAAAAAAAAATATATATATGTATATATATATAATCTCACAGGGACAAAGATGACAGAGGAGACAACACTAAATAAAAGATTTCAGCAAAATTTTTTCTTTTTTCTTTTTCTTCTTCTTTTTTTTTTTTTTTTTTTTAAGACAGAATCTCGTTCTATAGCCTAGGCTGGAGTGCAGTGGTGCGATCTCTGCTCACTGCAACATCTGCCTCCCGGGTTCAAGTGATTCTCTTGCCTCAGAACTCCCAAGTTGCTGGGATTGTAGACATGTGCCACCACACCTGACTAAATTTTGTATTTTTAGTAGAGAATGGGTTTCTCCATGTTGGCCAGGCTGGTCTTAAACTCCTGACCTCCAGTGATCCACCCACCTCAGCTTCCCAAAGTGCTGGGATTACAGGCATGAGCCACTGGCACCCGGGCCAGCGAAATTTCAGAATGTGAAAAAATTATGGGTAATTATTAACAGACTTAGAACAGAGAAGGCTCAAATATGAACCTTCTATGGTGAGACACCAACAACAGACCAGTGATTTCTGCCCTAGCCCCTCAGACTCAAGCATTTGGATTCACCTGGTACCCTTGAAGGTAGGGATGAAGAGTGGCATTGAAAACAGGAAGACTGGTTAAATGTTTATATAAGAACACTTAAAATCCTATACAAGCTAAGAAGCCAAGCTACTACTCTTTCAGGAACTCTACAGAAAATAGAAGGTTTTCTTTATAAAGATAATTGCACCTCTGAGAATGAGAATGAGATACTGTATGCAAACAGGAGATTAAGTGAAAGTCTTGATTAAAAATGGTGAAAATCCCAAAGTAGAAGCCTCTGATACTAAAATAGAAACCTAAACAAACAAGAAGATTGATGAAAGAAATTTAGAAGAAATAAAGAAAATGCAGGAAGCAGAAGAAAACTTCAGAGCAATTATAATTAACACCTACAGAAAGATAAGTAAAGGTATTCTTTTTTTTTTTTTTTTTTTGAGACGGAGTCTCGCTCTGTCGCCCAGGCTGGAGTGCAGTGGCGCAATCTCGGCTGCAAGCTCCGCCTCCCGGGTTCACGCCATTCTCCTGCCTCAGCCTCTCCGAGTAGCTGGGACTACAAGCGCCCACCACGACGCCCGGCTAATTTTTTGTATTTTTAGTAGAGACGGGGTTTCACCGTGGTCTCGATCTCCTGACCTCGTGATCTGCCCGCCTCGGCCTCCCAAAGTGCTGGGATTACAAGCTTGAGCCACCGCGCCCAGCCAAGTAAAGGTATTCTAATATGAAACAATCACATGCTAGAAAAAGAACATTCAGATAACTTTTAGAGGTAAAATTTGGATATAACTTTATTCAAAGTGTTAAAAATAAACTTGAGGACATTCCTAATCTTCATCCCTCTCCTGCCCAAGGAAGTGTGGATGATAGGAAAGAAAAAATGAGAAAATTAGAAGATCAATTCAGAGATGCACATCTGCCTAACTGCTGTTCTAGAAAGGAGGAATGAAAATGTAAATTAGAATACATTATCAAAGAAACAATTTCTTAATTTCCCATAAAGAAAGAACATGTCTTCATAATGATACACTGAACCCACAAAGTGCCCAAACAATACATGAATAGCTCCATACTGTATCAAAGTAAATTACACCATAGTTCAAAGAAGAAAAAAAAGCCCAACAACGTGGCACAAACTCAATAGTTTATATCTCAAAGCATCAACATATGCATGTACATGGACTTTACAGACTTGTGCAGTCTCAAAAGATTTGCCTTCCAAATACTTTCTCAGAAGGTTCTTGGAAGATGTGCTCTACAAAAGCAAAAGAGAAATCCAAGAAAAGGAAGAAAAAAACTCCAAAACAGAGGATCCAAAAATAAGAGTAAAATGAACTGATGATGATAAAGACATACTCCAGAATGACAGCTGGGCAGCAAACCTAGAAAGCAAGTTCTGACTGGGGAAAAAAGATGAAAGTTTTCAGAAAGGATAAGCCTGCATGCACGTGTGCGCACACACACACACACACACACACACACTGAACTCATAGATTTCTTGGACGTATGACTATACTGAGAGACGTTTTAATGTTCTGTCAATGAGTATGGGGTTTAATTAGTGATCGGTACATAAAAATTACGTAATTAAAGGGTAAAGAAATATATCCTGATATGCTATGTGACTCATCTGCAAACCATATTAAGGCAGTTATAATGACATGAACACTGAATATTCATTTAACCAAAAATTATAACAGAATTTATAGAGGGGACAGCAAATGGCAAATGTGTTGGGAGTGGGGTATGGAAATATAAGAGCACTAAATCCTCATTTTTCATGAAAAAAGTCAATTGATAATGCTTAAATTGAAAAATGTAAAGATAAGATTTTTAACTTGTTTAGAAATATGGAGAGTCTTAACCTAGGTTCCCCCAAAAAGCAGAGCCTGTAGCAAAGGCTGATGAGCTGCTCATTTATTAGGAGAAATAATAGAAAGGGGGAATGAGACAAGTAAAGGGTGAGTCCCAATCAAAGGTGGTTACCAAATTATAAGTCAGCTACTCTTGATAGCAAGCACAACTGATGGCTCATTGTCACAATTGTGAGAGGCTCTGTAAATGAAATCACTTGAGACTGTCCACTATGCTAGAAATGAGGGCAGAAGACTTAACCATCAGCTTCTATATCTTACTGGTCAAAGGTTCACTTCACATGTTCCAGTTAAACAAACACAGGCCGGGTGCAGTGGTTCATGCCTGTAATCCCAGCACTTTGGGAGGCTGAGGTGGGTGGATCACGAGGTCAGGAGTTCAAGACCAGCATGGCCAACATGGTGAAACCCTGTCTCTACTAAAAATACACAAATTAGCCAGGCGTGGTGGCACATGCCTATAATCCCAGCTACTCAGGAGGCTGAGGCAGGAGAATCGCTTGAACCGGAGAGGCTGAGGTTGCAGTGAGCTCAGATCATGCTATTGCACTCCAGCCTGTGCGACAGAGTGAGATTCCATCTCAAAAAGTAAGTGAATAAAATAAAATGAAAATAAACAAACACAGTCATCAAGTGAGCAAGGTGATGCTTCAGTGTTAATAGGGACGCCCTGGATATGAGGCAAGAGGCATAGGAGGCAGGCTGGAAGTGAGAGGTTGTTCGGTCGCGGCTCAGTGAGGTTAGTTAGAGCCTATACAGGGCTGGTCACTGGGGAGGTGACACAACAAGTAGCCACACTCTTTAGAGAAAAGTGAGGCTGTCTGATTCTGGAAGAGACATAAGGGGTGCTAGATTAAGGAGGTAAGTATTAGAAAAAGCCAATAGAATTAAATAGAATTGACCATGAAGAAACAAAGTAAGAGGTAGTGAAGATTAGACTAGGACTCTTAAAATGTAATTTCATTTTTAAAACTCATGTATATGCATTATTATATTAAAAACACAAACTTAAAAATGCTTAAAAGTATCTTACATAGTAGGATTCTTTATTCCAGATAGTTGGTTACAGCATTGTAACTGAGAATTGCTTTTAATTTTCGCAAAGCCGAAATCAAAGTGGTTGTTGTTGTTGTTATTTTTAACTTTAGGCCATTTCTATTTCCATCCTACTAACATACTGAACGTAATCAATTACCAAAATTCATAAAGTCAGCCAACAACTCTCAAACTTTTCAGTCTAAGAATTCCTTTATACTCTTAAATTTCTATAGGTTTTATTTATTGGCATTTGCCATGTTAGAAAATAAAATTGAGACTTTAAAAATATTTTGTTTATTGATTCACTTTAAAATAACAATGTAAACCCATTGTATGATGTCATAAGTAACATCTGTTTTCAAAAAATAACCACATTTTCCAAAGCAAAATACTTGAGTGAGAAGAGAGGCTTTGACAAGCACTTTTGCAATTCTCTTTACCTCCAGCTTAATCAAAGACAGTTTATTCATTATATCTGCTTCTATATTCAGTTTGTTGTGATATGTTGATTGGTTAAAATCTATGAAAAAAAGAAACATGGCCTCACACAGATATGTTGTTAGAAAAGGAAAGGGTATTTTAATAGCCTTTTCAGGTAATTGTGTTTATTCTTCTTTGATACTACACTATAATGTGACATTGAAAACCACATCCATGAACTTTTTGTATTCTATTACATTAAAAATCATTAGTCCATTTGGCACTTTAAACAGACGTTTGTGTTAACCATGCATTGATCACGTGAAAGGTATCTGTTCACTGAACTATTGAGGCCTTCCAAATGTTGATCCATTTCATCACATTGTTAAAAAATCATTCGTTAATACCACCACCTGTCTCGCTGGAAAAGTCTTTAGGTACTGGGAAACTGACTACCTTATGGTGATAAATACTAGTTTTCCAAATTTCTAATTTTTGTGTGGAACTCAAATATTTTTATTGACAACAACAAAAAAAATCAGTTGCTTTTATAAAATGACCGGCTGAAAATGTCTGCCAAATAAATTAGGATAACCCTAGTTTACCTGTCAGTCATCCCTTCAAGTGAAAATGACATGCCATGAAAAAAGCAGCTAGTTTAGCTTGCAATTCAAACATACATAAGTGCTTTTCTTCAAAACAGCCATCACACGTCACTATGCAACCAAAGGACTTTCTTCCTACCTGCCATTTTGTTATACAGAAAGTTAAAATGACATACACACAAAGGTTGAGATCTAATAAAACTAATAATCTTTACTGCTTCCTAAAGATATTTTTCAGCATCATTGGTACTTTTTTTTTTAACTGTAAATGTATGGTGAAGAAATACAATGACTTCTAGTTTAGTTTGGTACCACTGCCTTGATTCATGCTAAGGTGCCAGTAGTTTTACCCACCCTTGTTTTTGCACCCTGACTGCAAATGTCAGCTCAGTGAAAAAGGTAAACAATGTTGTTAGTATTATTATGAAAATAGCTTTAAACTCTAAAACACTCAGAAAGGATCTAAGAGACCCATAGAATATACGGACTGAACTTTGAGAACTACTAATGTATACACTAGGTATCATAAATCATTACAAGCAAAAATCCTCACTTTTTTGCCCGACTGAAATAAAAATTGAGCTAAGCATTCAAAGCTGTCATAAATATGTATGATACCTTAGACTGTACATAGGCAATAGGATGAGATACTAATGACACTTGATCACAGCTCAGAGAACCTGAGTTCTAGTGCTATCATTCACAAGTCATAGGACCATTGATGAGTCAATTGTGCTCCTCCGAGTGTCATTCTTCCCATTTCTATCTTGAAGATGATACAGCCTACTCCCTAGGGTTATTGGATAGACTAGAGCTACTCAAAGTGTGCTCCCTGAACCATCAGCATCATAGAAAAATAGAAAGTGTGGGAAAGCACCTGGGAATTTGTTAGAAATGGAAAATCTAGGGTCTCAACCCACATGTGTTGACTCAGAATCTCTGGGAGTGGGGCACAGGAATCTCTCTCAGGCTTTCCTAATGATTCTTGTTCATATCCAACTTTGAGAAGTGCCGATATAGACCATGCACGATAAAGGATTGGAAAATGTGAACACTATACAAATTTATGTTATTATGATAATAAGAAAAAAAAGGCTTTCCAGGCAAAATAACTACATAAAGATTGCTACTTTAGTCGTATTTGTTTGTATCATCTATAGTCAGGTAGCACTAATCTAACTGTTGGTATCAAAGATGTATGTGTTTCATAGAAATGAATTTAAAAATGCAAAGCCAAGAAAAAGTGTAGAGTTAGGGGAGATAGCAAAAGGTATGTGTGGAAAAACAGTGGGAAATAATGCTGAATGTGGTTAAAGTATAAAATGAGATGTTTATACTTTATACAATAGGCAATAAGGAACCATTACAGATTCTTCCATTTTAAAGCGACATAATGAAAGACTGTTTTAGGAAATCAGTTTGCTAACCATACGTGGTGCAGAATGAATTGAAAGGAGAAAAGACAGGAAGGCAAGAAGTATTTCATGAAACCATACATTTTTCCTCCCCATAGAATAAAAAAATTCTCTGATGAATTTGGACAAGATTCACACAGTCCTAGGCATTTGTCCGATAGGAGTGAAACCAAGGTAAAGAAAACTATGAGTATATGATGTGTTCATCACTTACCCCACACATAACTTTATTTCCAGCACTTTCACTTTCCCTTTCTTTCAGTTCCAAGTCTTCTGCTAATTCACTGCTTTCAAACTCCTGTCTCTCACTTGCCTGTCTTCCAACCTGCTCTCCTTTATTCAGCAGCCTGAGGTCTTCTCCTGTTAATGAAGAACAGCTTTTCTCTATTTCCTTTCCTTTAAGCCCCCATACCTACTAAAACTTCTAAATGACAAGAAACAGTTTTGCAAGAATTTCTGTGCTAAAGGAGAGGAGAAATGTAAAAGCTACATGTCCCAGTCACAGTCTGCTTCTCTTCCCAGACATATAGGGAGTTATCAACAGCTTTTTCAAGATAATGCTTCCATGTCAGCATCAGAAAAAGAAAAAGTTGGAAGTTAAGAAGGGAAAATAAAATGAAAACGAGATAGAAGCAACGTCTCTGCAATTCAGCCTTGGAAAAGATGAACAAGTCAAAAACAAGGAACTTGGAGCTGAAGTTGAGTTTATCTGTTTGTGTGTACAGGGGACAGAACCAGGTCAGAATGTCCTGGTGGGATTTATCTGTCCTGGAATAGAATTACCCTGAGTAAAACTAAAAGCATTTAATGCAAAGTTTGGATAGCAATGGTTGAAGAAGCCCCTCAGGTTTGATCCTTAATGAAGGGAAGCTAATCACATAAATAAAATATTATCTGAAGTGATCCCTGTCACAAGCATTCAATTAATGTGTATTTCTGGCTGCAACTACATCCGAAAGTGGAAGTTAAAAAGATTTAGGGCCAGGTGTCATGGCTCATGCCTATAATCCCAACATTTTGGGAGGCCAAGGCGGGTGGATTGCTTGAGTTCAGGAGTTCAAGACCAGCCTGGGCAACATGGCAAAACCCCATCTTTACAAAAAATACAAAAATCAGCCAGGCATGGTGGAGCATCCCTGTAGTCCCAGCTACTTGAGAGGCTGAGGTGAAAGAATCGCTTGAGCCCTGGAGGTCGAGCCTGCAGTGAGTCATGATCACGCCACTGCACTTCAGACTGGCAACAGAGCAAGAACTTGTCTCAAAAAAAAAAAAAAAGAAAGAAAGAAAAAAAGAGGAAGAAGAAGAAGATTTAGAGCAAGGCAGAACTTCAGCATTACAGACAGGACAGGGGAGAAGTAACTTGAAAGTGTGGGGGATTTCAGCATCTTTCACAGTGCATCAGGCTTCATACCTTTTCTTAATTTAGACTGAATACAAGCATGCAGATTCAGTTAAGTGAGGTGTTATTATGATATCCAAAGCTTTTTAAATGCTACCTAAAATTTTTGGATGAAAAACTCTATGAAAAGGCAATTTATTTATAGCAGTATCATATATAAGGAAAATGAAACTCTTTAGAAAATGCTTGAGAATGCTGTATCTTTCATTTAACCATTTGATTCAAAACAAGACCTATTTATTGGAATGAAACCATGGTAATATTAACATAGACTATAATCAATTTGGTCCTATTTTTATTCATTCATAGATAATATCTAGCACAGTTCTAGATAACAAAGCTACCACAATGAACAGGGCATAATATAGCTTATGGGGTTTACACTCTAGTAAAGGAAATGGAGGAAAGGTGTAAACACAAAACCATAAATACACAACAATATGAAGTAAATTGTAAATGGCAAATAGAAAAAAAGGGGGGGGCTAAGATAGAGAAGAACTGAGGGGTAAGTTTAAATAAAGTAGTTAGGGGAAACATCTCTAAAAGCATATTAAATCTGCGACCTGAAAATGAGAAACTATCCATGCTAATAGTAGAGAGAAGCTCTCTCCTGCCAAGAAAACAGCAGGGGATTGATAGAGATGTTTTCAAAGACCTAAGAAAAGACAAGTGTGACTGAAACATGGTGTGCAAAGAGGAGAGGGGCAAAGGATGAGAGAAAGTGTGGGGCTCAGGCCATGAGAGCCTTCTAAGCTGCACTGTTAAGAGACAGTGGAGAAAAATGAGGACAGAAGTCGGTGGACTTGGCAACTTCGATGTAATGGGTAATGTGGATTACAGCAGATTCAGTGAAATAATAATGTCAGGAATCTCACTGGTGTTAGTAGGGAGAAAGGCAGTAACAGAGGAGAGATTCACATCTTTGTCTCTCTTAAAGCTGTGAAGTGGGAGCTGAGGATGGAGAGATGGCTTGTAGGAATATAGGGACCCAGGAAGTTTGGGTTTTGTTTTTACCAAAGACAAAGATCACAGCATGTGTATGTTTGTTCTGATAGGACTGCAGTGGTCCAGGGGAGAGGCAAAGGATAATGGAAAGCAGGAATGGGGTCCAGAACACAAGGGAAAGATTAGATACAAGGGAAAGCACAAGATAGAAAAAGAGATTGCGTGAACACAGGTCAAGGTGTGGATTTACTGGTGGAAGGTTTGGAAACACTGTCCTCTACCATCCTCATCTCCTCCTAACCCCATAATCCCTGAGCCACTCCTTTAACTCATCTAATCTTTACCTATTGAAACTCTTTCTAGATTTAAATCATTAACACATCTTATCTGCTTGAAAATATCCGTGAATTCCACGTAAAAGTTATTCTCCTAAATCCACAAGTGTTTACAAAGATTGTACTGCCAATTCAATATAGAGGCCTTTTAACAGCATAGTCCTATGATATCACTTATGGAACATAATGTGACGAGCAAAATATTTTAAGATGAAAGATAGGCCGGGCGCGGTGGCTCACGCTTGTAATCCCAGCACTTTGGGAGGCCGAGGCGGGCGGATCACGAGGTCAGGAGATCAAGACCGCGGTGAAACCTCGTCTCTACTAAAAAATACCAAAAAAATTAGCCGGGCGTGGTGGCGGGCGCCTGTAGTCCCAGCTACTCGGAGAGGCTGAGGCAGGAGAATGGCGTGAACCGGGGAGGTGGAGCTTGCAGTGAGCCGAGATTGCGCCACTGCACTCCAGCCTGGGTGACAGAGCGAGACTCCGTCTCAAGAAAAAAAAAAAACAAAAAAAGATGAAAGATAAATGTTTTGGCCACCTTTAGGTGGCCAAAAAAGTGGCAAGATCCAAAATCATTGCATAAGTTTTCTGTACATTCTTCCCAGTATCATTTAATGATATTATTAGGGTCTCATTGTACGCTTTTTCACCCATGCTACTTCCACTTTTTATATAAGTGTGGCATTCAAATTATTTCTTGAATAATATCCCCAGTGCTTCACAAAATGTGTCTCTGCACTAGAAATGTGTTTCTATATTCATATATCCCTTCATTTATTTTCCATTACTCAATTAAGAAAGAAATAATAGGAGATGTAACATAAAGCACATTACTGTGCCTTGTCCAACTGGGTAGACAGATCACTTTCAAATATAGTAGCAAATGCTGTCTTAGTATGAAAGAGCTTTTAACTTTTCAAATCCAAATGCCCTGAGTTATTTTAAGCTCTGCTACCATCAGTCAGTTTCCTGGTGTGGAAGAACATATAACTTAGATAAAGCTAGAGCAGCTGGAGCAATCACCACAAATCACCAGTTATAAGGCTGCTTGCAGCAGTAATATAGGCTGAAAAGTCCCCCTCCCCTCAAAAAAAAAAATAACCCATGAAGAAGTTAATGTGGTGTTAGAGCTAGTAGTTGACCGTTGCTCTTGCTATCTGTCATCCCATTGGACCACATAAGTAGAAGTCAACAAGAAATTCATCTTTTATGTTGACATTACACAATGCCATTTTCTATTTATGGACATCGTTAAATTTCATTTGATATCAAAATTAATCCAGAAGTTTCTAAGAGAAGAAAGTAGTAAGAAATTTTCAATAATGTTTCAAATATCTCTAAATGAAAGAAAACTAAGCTTTAAGAACATTGCTAACCTTCTATAGAATAAAAGTATTTTCCCCACAACATGAGTTTCAATTGAGAAATTTTATTTATTCAACTGCTCTTGTCTTCTTTGAGAAATATCTGCCCTCAAAAGTTACAATCTGGTTTACAACACAGGTAGCAGGCTAATTTAAATAAATCAAAACTTTTTCTAAATACCAATTAAATTCACAGTAAGATTCCATTACATATGTACCAGGATGGCCAAAGTTAAAACCAAGATACCAAATGTTGGTGAGAATGTAGAGTAACATGAACTCTCCCATATTGTTGACGGTAGTGTAAAAATTGATTCAGTACATTTGGAAAACTACAGGAAAACTACAAAAGCCAGTGATGTACTGTGACAGTAAATGTTTAACAGCTGAGTCTCTGGTGGCGGATGGGGGAGTAATTTATATCATTTGCCAATTTCTATAGTGTAAACACGCCTCTGATGGCCAATCTCAAGCTACCAATGTGATGTCACTGAACGTGAATTTTGGAAGACATGTGCAAAATTAGCTCTTGTGAGCTGGTACAAGCCAGTCAATTTTACCTCTGACCAGGTTGAAAACTCGTATTTCCCAAGACCCTACAAATTTTCTCCTAATTATAATCCCAATAGAGATGCATACACGTGTTCATGGAAAGCCACATATAAGAATATTCACAGCAACACTATAAAAGCCAAAAACTGGCAACAACCCACATACCCAAAAAATTAATTGTGGTGTATACATACAATGGGACAATATTCAACAATGAAAATTAACAAACTACTACTTACCCAAAAACACAGATGAATCTCTCAAATCTAACGTCGACAAAAAGAGCCAAACATCAAAGAATAATGATTCCATTTAAATAAAGTTTAAAAACAGACAAAACTAATCCCTGATAATAGAAAACAAAATAATGGTTACCTTTGTTGAGTGAAAGCACCTATGAAGGAGCACAGGAAGGCTTCTTAATCTGGTGATAGCAATGCAGGTGTGTTCATTTTGTAAAAATTCCTTCAGCTATAAACTTATGAGTGTGCACCTTTTTTGCATGCCTGTTACACAACAATGAAACAAGTTTACTGAAGAATAAAACTTCTCCAACATAACAATTATGAGGATTCACTTTCCTCTGTGGTTATTCTCTGTTACCCTAACTCTCATCACCTGTTAAAAAGAGTACAGACTACTGATTCTGCTGCTTGCACGCTGTGTGAATGCACAAATTACTTAACCTCTCTAAGTTTCAGTTATCTTTTATACAGAAATCATAAATATTTACTTCATTGGTATATTACACAGATTAAAAATAACATACGTAAAATGTCAATATGGTGTCTTTTCTACAATCCATAATCCCTACAACAGCTAGGATAATCTTTTTTTAAAAAAAGAATAAACATCCAATTATACTAGTCTCTTGCTTAAAACTCTCCAATTACTTGAGATAAAATAAAATTCTCACCATGGTCTACAAGGCGCTCTGTGGCCTGGCCCTTGCCCTCTCTCTGACTTTACCTCCTACTACGCTCATTCTCAACTCCCTGCATTCCAGCCACACTCCCTGTTCTTTGAACTCACCTAGCTGGTGGTTGCCACAGGGCCTTTGCTTCTGCTACTATCTCTGTTTGGAATGTTGAAGCCCCACATCCTTGCAAGGCCAGTTCCATTTCCAGATAATTCTTACATCAAAAATCATCTTCTCAGAAAAAGGCCATCCCTGACATTTCAATAAAAAGTAGTCTCCCCAGTTACTCTATCCCATTTCCCTGTTTTATTTTCAATACAGCATTTATTGCTAGCTGGAGTTACTTCAGTTTACTGTCTTTCTTCCATCATTGTAACCACACACCTCAGAGTAAGCCAAATGGGATTTTGATGAAGAAATCCTAAACTCCATGTCTTCAGTATGGCTCTTTAAAAAGCAGTTCTTCTTGCTATTTCTGGGAAAATAAAACTTTAAAATCCTCAATCATTTTCCCAGGTGTAAAATGAGCAATTCTTTCAGTACATCAAAAATATTGTTCATCTGCATTGTCTCATGTCTATTGCAACCAGTGTTCTCTTTCTTATTGTGTACTCTGAAGTCGAAAAGATAATAACTCATTAAAATTAAAACCAATCACCTACATGTAAACCAAACCATCAGAGGAAGTTTTTAAAATGCTTCTCTAAGCTGAATATTTAGATCTGTTCTACTTAAAATCACATGATGGAAATCATTTAAAAACACTTTGAGTTTAACAATCCCCAGAAGTATGAGAATGATATATAATCATTCTATACCACATTATAAAGGCTGATATATAAAACTGTATGTCATCTAATTAATTTGGGACCCATTAGAAAAATTAGTTTAAAGCAACAACAACAAAAATTACACCTCAAACCTACAATTTTTTTAAAACTATCTTACAAAATATTTGGGGTTTTAACTTAATCTAACACAGGAAAAGTCTGCTTCCTTATAGCAAATATAGATGAAGATGGGCTGGAAGTAAGAGTTGAAATGGGTGCAGAAGAGAGAAATGGAAACATATAAGAAACAATTTAGAAACCTTATAGACTCAGCGTGGTAGAGGTTTGTCTGTTTTAGAGAGAATTAGTCACAGAGGAAGAAGGCTGTTGATGCCTTTGATCAACGAAAAACCCTGGAGAGGAAAGACTTACTCAGTTCAGGTTAAATAGAGATTAAAAACAAAATGCTTAGAGGAGATGAGATGGCAAAGAAAGCTAGAAACTTTTAAAGTAGTGGGAGCCAGCACACACAGGAACTATGATCAATCTCTAACGTCTCACACTTCATTCAGAGCTTTCTTCAAACTGCTGAAACCATGTTATTTCATAGCATTTGGGCTGACTTTAATCGTGAAATATTTTTAAAACTGTCTCTCGAATGGAACTTTTCTTTTAAATCATAATTAAATAAATGTTGTTAAAAGGAAACTCTTATAGCAAGTTTAGAAATTCCGTAATTTATTTTCCTCAAGAAGTGATTTTATTTTATAGTCCAGATGGTAATGCTGACCCTTATTAACACAAATTAAATTGCATATATCACCTAAATTGTGCCTCATAGTTTTATCCAAGAAAAACAATGAATATTAGCAGATTTACACAGAAGTTTCTTCTCTGATAAAAGTAAGAAAATTCATCAGAAAAGATTAATTTTGTCCTCTTAGACTGAGATACGAAGCAGCCATGTAATTGCTACATAAATAGAAAAATAAAATTTTTGTATTAGGTATTTGTTAGAAAAAAACAAATTAAACCTCTTACACAATTGGAGGTGAGAAACTCTACGGAGAGAACATCATAGAAAACATCCATACAATCAGTAACATGAGATTCTAACAAAGTCAAACCAGATGCAAAGCAAAGCAATTATAACTAAAGTTAATATGGTAATATTCATGAATACTCGAAGTTGTGACTAACTGCAAGTGAATGGCTGAAAAATTCCACATTAGATGCCCCTTATTTTTAACAGTGGCCCCATGGTTAATCTAATAATGGGTGTAAATTTTAATAATTTTTCTATAATACGGAATGTACTCAGAAAACGACAAAAATTAAACTCTAGATTTAAATTCCAAAATCTGTAGTATGACAATTAAAATACTACCTAGAGAGGGTACTAGTTAGGAGTACTAGTTAATCTGTATAGGGTACTAGTTAAGGGCGTGGATTCTGTAGGTGGACCGTGCAGATTACCATTCCACCTCTCCTGCTGGCATTGGTCTTTTCCAAGTGACTTGACCGCTGTGAGCCTCAGTGTCTTCACTATAACAGAGAATAATACTAGTAGTAGTAGGTGGCAGTAATTTTACATAGAGGTGCCACAGTATCTTTTTGCCATCCACTGGTTTTCTGAATTTACAATACAGAGCCAGGTTCTCCACTTTGAAGGACCAGAAAGGGGCCTTTATCAATATACCCAAAGTCCATCAGTTTCTCAGTAATAAGTTTATAACAACTAAAACCACAAAAGATTGAAGGTATCTAAGAATGCCAATCCTTAAAAACAACCCATGAAGTACATATTATTATCCCCATTTTTCAAATGAGGAAACTGAGGTTTAAAAGTTTAACTCTCCCAATATATCAAAACAACTAAATGGCAGAGCTGCTCTTCAAACCCTAGACTGTAACACTCCAATACCACTCTGCAATAACGGTTCTCATGCATGTTTTTATTCTACAATAAAGATGTATAAGGATAGCCACATTTGTATAATCTATCACAGTCGTTCACAAAGTATGGCCTGGGAACCCCTGTGGGTCCTCAAGAGCTTTACAGGGAGTCCATGAGGTGAAAACTATTTTCATAATCATACTAAGATACTACTCGACTGTTTTATTTTCATTCTTTCATCAGCATACAATGAAGTTTTTTAGAGGCTACATGATCAGTGATATTGCAACAAATGGAACGCAGAAACAGATACCAGAATCTAGCTGTCTTCAGTTAATCCAGACATTAAAGGAACTTGCAAAAATGTGAAACAATGCCACTCGTCTAACTGAAGTGTTTTTTTCTTTTTTTTTTTTGTTTTGGAAAATAAGATTTTTATTAAAATGTTATTTATGTTAACATGTAATGGGATTTTTAAAAATAAATTATCAATACATATTTTTAGAAATTCTCAGTTTTTAGTTTGAATCTACTAAGCATACTTAGGTATAATACACATAAACAAAAGCTCTTCAGGGGCCTCAATAATTTGTAAGAGTCTAAAGATGTCCTAAGAACAAAAGGCTTGAAAACTGTGAAGAACTTTCACAGTACTTATGCCATTGCCAATACAAGATTATAGGTAAGGAAAAAAGATTATACAAGGAGTGTTTTTCAATAAGCAGCCAATTTTGTTTGACAGTTATCTGGTCACCCTGAAATCAAATGTTATTTCTACCACTGCATCTACCCAAATTGAAGGCATTTTTCCATGATGAAAGGCCTTCCAAGAAATTATCGCCAGATGATACTATGTGAATCTTTTTATTGTTTGGGAGGAAAATGGGATATGAATTAAGAAGTGAGAAGTTGAATGATTCTAGCAAAATGGTATTTTATTGTGTGTTTTTAAAAAGGAGTCCATATCTTAAAAGATTGATTGCTAAAGAATCTCTTCCACATAATACAGGGAAAGAGGATGAAAAAATTAGCTTACTACCAACTATCATAAGCCTTTAACCTTAAAAAAACATGAAGTCTACATATATGTGTATGCTGTAAAAATGTAACTATAACAAAAAATACATATAATTTACACTAAATTATATATACCATTTAGATAAACCTGTTACTTCTGTGCAGGTTCCCCCAGACTCACCCTCACCCTTTCTTTCTATGTCCTGACCCCAAAACATGAAGTGCCTTGGCTGCTCTGTGACCTTGCCAGCTGCAGTTTTTTCCAGCAGGCTTGAAACGAAACCAGGGCTTTGAACATTTCCAGATAATGAAAAAGTTATCTAGGTTGTTGCTCAAAACACTAAAAGAAACTGGCCCCGGCCCTGAGCCAAATTCATCAACCCTTCATAAAAACTTCCTACATGACTCCCTCATTTCAGACATACCTAGGTAGAAGACCCCCTTTCTCTTGCTGTCCGCCACAAGGATTGGAGCAGCACTCTGTAAGTTCCCCTAATAAATTCTTTAGATTCATCACCCTGGCGTTTAGTGCTACTTTCTTTAGAATCTTAACCAGCCCTATCTCTGGACGGTTTGGGGAACTTCCCTACAGAAATTCCTCTGCCGCCACTTTTGGAGCAATTCCGGCCATGGGTTTGGTAAGACAAAACGTCTGACAGAGAAGAAAATAGGAGGCTCACTGCTGCCTTGATCAGTATAACAACTTTGTTGATACATGGATAACTATCTAAATGTTTCAAATACAAACTAATGTTCCTATATCTAGCAAGTGTATATTTAAATGGTGAATTAGGGTTCTCCAGAGAAACAGAACCTATAGAGATTAGGTAGATAGAGAGATAGATCGATAGACAGACGGTTATAGAGATAACTTATAACAATAAGTTATTGACTCACTGATTGCAGAGGCTGAGAAGTCCTATGATCTGACATCTGCAAGCCGTAGACCCAGAAAAGCCTGTGATGTAGTTCAAAGGCCTGAGAGCCAGAGGACCAATGATGTAGACTCCAGACCCAGCCTGAAGGCTTAAGAACAAGGAGCACCAAGGGCAGAAGATTGACGTCCAGTTCAAGCAGACAGGCAGAGAAGAGCACAAATCCAATCTTCCTCTGCCTTTTTGTTCTTTTCAGGTGCTCAAAGAATTGGATGATGCCCGACTGGGCGCGGTGGCTCACACCTGTAATCCTAGCACTTTGGGAGGCTGAGGCAGGCGGATTGCCTGAGCTCAGGAGTTCAAGACCAGTCTGGCAACACGGTGAAACCCCTTCTCTACTAAAATACGAAAACTTAGCCAGACGTGGCAGCATGCGCCTGTAGTCCCAGCTACTCGGGAGGCTGAGGCAGGAGAATTGCTTGAACGGGAAGCGGAATTTGTACAGTGAGCAGAGATAGCCCCACTGCACTCCAGCCTGGGTGACAGAGTTAGACACTGTCTAAAAACAAAACAAAAAAAATTGGATGATGCCCATCCAATTATTTTCCGGCGCTCGAAGAATTGAATGATGCTCTTTGAGGAGGGCCGTCTGCTTTACTTAATTTACCAGTTTAAATGTGAATCTCTCCCAGAAACACCCTCATAAACATACCTAGAATTAATATCTAAACAGATATCAGGGCATCCCATGGCCTAGTCATGTTAACACATAAAACTTACCATCACAGATGCTGTTTATCACCTCTGACCTATCTCCAAACAAATCATAGATGATTTTTAGAACATAACTTTTTAAATTTTTTAATCGTTTGTATGTGTTGCATAATCTTTTCTGTCTTATTTCTCGTATGTATAGAATGATAGAGCATAAAAAGAAATAATTCCCACATATTTAAACCAATGTTAAATGGCTATAACATGTAATTACTGCAGCCTCCAAAAATGATGATGATGATGGCATATTCATCAAGATGTAAATGTATTAACAAAGCAATGCCAATTGCTTAAATTCTGGTACCTCCATGTATAGTCTACATCATTACAGAGGGGCAGGAGAAATGCAATAGCAAAACTACCACCTTAATAAAACAGCTCAAAATAATTTACAGGCATTCTTACTTAAAGATTTCTTAGATTTGCTGTTTGGCATAAACTAAGTAAGTATAAGAGACCAAAATATGTGAAAGTAACAAGTGCAAGAAAAAGAAACATATTCCAAATAAACCATAAACAACCTCTCTACTACAGAGAAAATACAGTCAAAGGCTGTTGAATTTTCCACAGACACAAAGGCATTTTTTAAAAAGTGGGTGATGGTGTGGAGGAAGGAAAGAGATTTGACTTTAATGCTAAATGTTATTGGAGTTAGCAAGCATTAACTCTAGACTATTTTTCTCTTTGATTTACACAAAGGTCAACCTCTGACTGAAAAATGTGAGCCACAGGTGAAATATTTGATTTCTTAGATGACCTCTAGTGGTCATCCAAGACACACATTGGCATGTGAAAGAAGAGCTGTTTATGTTACCAAGAACAAAATGATCAAATAACTAGGAGGGATCAGGAAAATGTCCTTTACGGTAACAGAAATTTTCGCTTGATAAAATAAATGTAGAGTATATCAAAATGCCTTAAAACGCATGCACATTAATCCTAAAAGTCTATTTTTAGAAAAGTATCCTAAAAAAAAATTTGACAAAGGCTCAAAAATGTTATGAGCAAGAAAGTTTATTCCAGCATTGCTAAGCAACAGTGTGTAGTGGCAAACAATGTCAATTGATTAAATAAATTATGGTACATTCATATAGTGAAACACCAATGCAGCCATCAAGAATAACAGTAATGTCATTATGTTAAATGAAATAAGACAAGCACAGAAAGACAAATATCCCATGTTCTCACTCATATGTGGCAGCTAGAAATGTGGATGTCATGAAGATAGAAATTAAATTGGTGGCTACCAAAGATCAGGAAGGATAAGAAGGAGGGATGATGAAGGGAAAATTATATATAGAGATATGTAAATATAGTTATTACCACTTAACTGTACACTTAAAAATGGTAAAGATGGTAAATCTTATATGTGTACTTACCTCAATAAAATTTATTAATAATAATGACATATTTACTGAAATGAAATGAGTTAGCAAAATAATGTTGAATTTAAAATCAAGTTAAAATTACAGTAAAATAATATATAATACCACCCTTGCTAAAAAATTATGAGTGTTTTTATCTGGAAGGTATAAACTATATAACCAAAGGATTAGAGGTAAATCTTTGAATAGTGGAATTATAGATGGGATTTGTTCACAAATTGATTTTCTACTTTGTTGTATATTAACATATATTATTTTGTGATGATTTATATAAAAATTAATACACATAAAGAGATAATGGTCCATGAGATTACAGACTATTTCTCACAAAATTTATCAAGAAAGCATTTTTCCTGATCCATCTAGCCCTACCACCTTTGATGGACTTTGTAAATATCTCAGGACAATCCAACTAGCTGACATGTTTTCTCCCTCCCTCTAAAAGGTTGAAAGATAACATAGTATCCTATGCACACTTCCTTCTTGGAGCTTTATTTTTTTTTTTTTTTTTTGAGACGGAGTCTCGCTCTGTCGCCCAGGCTGAAGTGCAGTGGCACGATCTGGGCTCACTGCAAGCTCCACCTCCCGGGTTCACGCCATTCTCCTGCCTCAGCCTCTCCGAGTATCTGGGACTACAGGCGCCCGCCACCACGCCCGGCTAATTTTTGTATTTTTAGTAGAGACGGGGTTTCACCGTGGTCTCGATCTCCTGACCTCGTGATCCGCCCGCCTCGGCCTCCCAAAGTGCTGGGATTACAAGCGTGAGCCACCGCGCCCGGCCGGAGCATTATTTTTTTAATTGCACCTTAATTGACCAAAACAAGAAAGCATACCATAGATTTATTTTTATTCCTGAAAGAATAAAGGGTTTTTATCCAGGAATTTTGATTGTTTAACCCAAATATTTAATTTTCCCAACCCCAAATGATCGAGGTAGAGAAAAGTCTATAAAACACAGAATTTTAGGGGTAACTCTGTCTGAAGTCATCATAAGTTTTGTACCTTAGCTTCTTATATCACTTTTACTATCAAATGTCCTTTTAGAAAGCATTGTCCACATTATAAAAATGGTCCACCATCCTGAAATTGCTTCATTTACATCATAACCAAAGGTCCTTAATGGACTAAAGAGTCATTTTCTACACTGTTCAGGGAGTGAACATATGCATGACATGGATGGGACATAGGCCTGATATACCTTCTATTTGTTCTCAAGGTTCCATTGCCTTTTGTATTATTTTATATTGTTCCCATATCAAATTACCACAAGTTTAGTGGCTTAAGACAATGAATTTTATTATCCTACAGTTTTACAAGTTGGAAGTCTAATACAGGTCTCACAGGGCCAAAGTCAAAGCTGTTTTCCATTCTGTAGGTTCTGACAGAATCTACTTCCGTGACTTATTCGCCTTCTAGATGCCTCCTACATTCATTGGCTCATGGAGCCCTTTTTTCATCTTCAAAATGAGCAAAGGAAAGCCAAGACCTTCTCACATCTCATCGCTCTGCTTCCATGGTTACGTCTCCTTTTCTAACTCTGCCTCCTCTCCTGCCTCCCTCTTCTACTTTTAAGGACCGTTGTGATTACAATGGGCCTGCGCAGATAACCCAGGATGTTCTCCCTACCGTAAGGTTAATTGACTAGCAACCTTAATGCCACCTGCAAGCTTAATTCCCTTTTGCCATGTAACCCAACATATTCATATGTTCCAGGGATTAGGACATGAACATCTTTGGGGCCATTATTCTGCCTACCACACCTTTTAAAATGCTAAAACATTTATTATACCAAAGGAAATTATGAAAATATATGTAATTTGTAGAATGGTATTCTACACAATGGAAGAATATCACATTCCATATAAAATTTGTCAAATGGTAGTTATTCTCTAAAGGTGGCTCTCTAATGAACCACACTTCCAAATAGTCACGCCTTTATGTAGTTCCCTCATTTTGGACCTCGGCTGGCCCTGTGACTCATATTTCACCAATAGAATATAGCAGAAAGATTCTGCATGACTGCTGAGGCTAGGTCATAAGAAGCCATCAGCTTCCACCTGAGTCTCGGGATGTTTTACACTGAGGGAAGCCAGCTACTGTGTAACAGGTCCAACTATCTTAAGAATGCCATACTAGAGAGAGAAAAACCTGGAAGCCAGCCCACAGTATCCCAACACTCCCAGGTGAGATGCCAGATAAGTAAATGAAGAAGCCATCTTAGACATCCAACCCAATCAAGCCTTCAAATAATTCCAGCAACAACAATCATCTCATTACAACTGCATGAATGACCCCGAGTGAGAACTGTCTAGCTAAGCCCAACCAACCCACGGAACAATGAATCACTAAGATTGGGAATAGTTTTTTGCATAACAGTAATTGACAACCAAAATGAATGGTTTCCGATACAATTAGACATCTGTTATCAGAAAGGCTTTATTTTTCAAAAGCAATCAAAATTTCGGCTAACTGGGGTTTAACCCAAGAGAGTCAATTGCTTTCTCAAAATCCCAAATATGTGATGTATTTATAGCTTTGCTTTTTTATTTTAGAATAATGTTTGTTCGTCCCCCACCCCAAAGACCTGTAAAATTCTGAATTGTTAGAATTTTATCATTGGAATTTTATATTGTTAGAATTTTATTGCTTTTCCAATAACTTTTTATTACTGGAAATTTCTAGTAAAATATCATTACCAACAATACCAAGAGAAAACTGTGGAATAGCCATATTCCTCTGTCAGCCAACCAAAAGGCTGTTATTTTTTTAAGTTGAATTAGTCTTATTAGTTTAATCATTATCCAAATAAAGAACTGTTGAGCAACTACGTGCCATGCACTATCCTTGTCATTTGGACTACAATGTTAAATAGAATGTGCTTCCTGACCTCAAGTGTTACAGTCTTGAGGGGTGAAAGAGATGTCAGACAAGTAAATCAATTTTATAATACAATGTAAAAAGGCCTGTGATAAGGAGGTAAACTTAGAGTATATGAGCACAAAAAAAGAAGCAGCTAATCTGAATGGGGTTGGAAGTGGTCTAGCATTTAAATCATCTTCCAGGGATAACACCAGGGATGAGTCTTCAATCACAAATAAACATAAGTTGGGAAATTTCAAGCAAAAGTAACAGCAAGTACAAAAGCATTGAGGTGTAAAATAGCAATGTATGTTACAACAACTACTTGTGATTTTAAAATAGGAAAATAAGTTTAAAATTAAATATATGAAGATGATTAATTATCCATTCTCCTCTTCCGCCACTGCCAAATTACTTACAGAATGTGTTTCATCTTTCATGCAATGTTAGAATAGTTTCTTGAAGGTGCTGGAAAGCACTACCATTTGAAGCCTTTGTGAGAAAAGCAGACTTTGTCAGGATTACATGTGTCTGGATACTGAATAACTTGCTACACCTGACTGATTACAAGTAATCTGAGCAAATAACAGATAATCAAAATCAATTTCTCTCTAAACAGACTTGCAAACTCCCAGAAAGTAAGTAAATTTGACTCATGGTTTAATAGGCTGTGTTTGTCCAATCGCCCATAGCAATAATGTTAAGAATATTTATAACATTCAACTATAGAACTACATACTGGTTATCATTAGGGTCAATTTCAACCCTCATGAATAAACTTTCTTTTGTGTTGTATCTTGACCAGAATTGTATTGTATTGATCCAGCAGGAGTTGATATTTAAAACCAATCAATACTTGGTACTTCTGTTAAAAGAACCCAAACTAATATGAATCATTGAAAATAGCTTCAGTTTTCTATTAAATCCAACTTCCTCCTGCACTAAACTTCTTCATCAGAACAGCCAATAAATCAAACAAAAAGATAACCTGAGTTCACCTCCTGTTTCTGGTTGAAATGCTTAATTAGAATGTCCTAAATACAGAAGCAGAAGAAAAAAATCTGTACCATCCAAAAACTGCCCTTAAGCCAACAGCTAAATTATTTAGAATCAGCTATATTCATCAAAAAATGAAAACAACACTTTAACAGAACAACTTCAAACCAGAGTTATCAAACTTGCACAAAACTGTTGTTAGACCTGAAATAAAATGAAACCAGAAATATTCTAAATTATATTTAATTTCTCTGAAAAAAATCAATTAACTCAATAAACGTTGGCTTTACTTTCCTTATACCTTGCTCACTTGGACATATTAACCTAAAGTTGTAAGAACAAAATAAGGCAAACTCATAACTGTTCACATGTAATTGACACAGTATCTTTAATCACATTCTCTAGAATTTTACCTGCCCACAATATGCTTTTTGAATTAGGGTAAGAGGAAGCAGTGAAAATTTTATATCGTCTAAGTTCAAGGAAAATTTTCTTTGACAATTTCCATCTGGCACATTGCATTTGACAGGGCCAATCCCCACTGTCTTGTATGATGTAATGCATCATGACTGGCGTAATCCAGGCAGATCACCTCAAAGGAGCACTCTGCCGAGAACACCCCACGGGAAGTAACTTTTTTCATGAGTGATGAATGTATTATAAATATATGCTATATTTCATTTTCCTTGACATGACATAGCCGGGAGCTATGAGATGCAAAGCATTTTTGTCAAATTATTTTATTTTTGTTATTTGAGTAACAAGTAATTAAGTCGAAAGAAATATTCTAATATCTTAGTTCTACTTCTACAGGTAAAATAAAGTGAAGCTCAGGCTAGGTGTGGAGTGTGGAGTGGAGGGGCAATGATTAGAAAAATAGTACATGTTTGAAATATTGTATAATTCTTTTTAACTCTTCAGAGAGATTTTATAGAGTACCTCAGTTGATTGGAATTAAATTAAACAAATTGTATGTCCCTACGACCCAAATTCATCAAGTAATTATTTAGCTCTGCTATTTATTAATTGTATTAGTTATCTATTTCTGTGTAACAAATTACCCGCAAAATGTTAGTGGCTTAAAACATTTATTATCTCACAGTTTCTCTGGGTCATGTTTCTAGGCACAGCCTACCTGGGTCCTCTAACTCTGTGCCTCTCTCAAGGCTTTAATCATACATATCAAGGGCTCAGCATGTAGTCATACTCATGACCAAGATTCATTGCAGCAAAAAGGCTTGAATCATACATGTCAAGGTTCAACTAGGCAGGATCTACTTCTAAGTTCTTTTATGTAGTTGTTGGCAGGATTCTGATCCTATCCTGTTGTTGGACTCAGGCCTCAGTTTCTCAGGAGTTGCTAGCTGGAGGTCTTCCTCAGTTCCTTGCCACATGGACCTCTCCACAGGGCATCTCACCACATGGCAGCAAGCAGGAGAGCAAGAGGGAATGGCAGCAATCCAAACACAGAAGTGACATTCCATCACTGTTCCTGTTTTCTATTCATTAGAAGCAATTCACTAGGTCCAGCCGCACTCAAGGGGAGGAGATTACACCAGAGCATATCAGGATGTGGGGTTCATTGACAGCCATGTCAGAAGCTGCCCACCATGTTCACTCACACCTTCGTTATAAAAATGAATTGGCCAAATAATACTTTTATCCCTGTAATTAATATGTATTAAATCATGATCCCTTGCCAGAAAGAGTCACACTAAAAAAAGAAAGAAAATGATTTGACAGTAAAGCCAATTGACATAATCGGCAAAGAGTCTAAATTGATGTTAAAGAAGAAAAAAAGTTAGCAGTTGGTAATATACAATAGATATCACTTTCCTAGGAGCATTCTTTTCTGCTCTTCTACTTCAATAATTCATGTCACGTTTCTCACTTTCCTTGGCAAGATGATGTCAAAATTAACATTCAGGGCTGAGAGAATCGTTGACCTTTCAGAATTTAATGGTTATCAGTCACATGCTGAATATTGAAATGGGCAGTAACAAAGTCAAAAGTTCAGACTGACAAGCAGCTAACTCCATTTATAACTAATAAAGTAGGATTTACTGCTACTTATTTAATATAATATAAAATTAAATAATATATAGATATAACACTAATATACTCGTGTAATAATAGACAATATTGAGTCCTTACTATGAGCCAAGCAGTGTTCTATAATGGTTAACTACTTAATATATGTATTTACATACAAACTTTTTACTGTGTGGACATCTAGATGTAAATTCAAGAAACCACTATTAACTGATGGCTATTAATATTACTAATGTAGTTGTAGTTCCAAGCTGCAATTAAATGGGAACTACACAACTTTTTCAAAGCTCACAATTTCTGCCATTCCTCTTTGATTGACAGAGGCCCACAAAGTAATAAAAGATGTCAAGAAAATTACAGAAAAAGTATAAATGACTTTGCCTACTTTTTACCCAACTAGACTGGTTTGCACACATTTTGAATTTGCTTATTTGAAATGAATAAAACAGCATGCTTTGAGAGTTGGTTTTTTTATTTCTGCTCAAGGAAATTACTTCTAAATTCACAAAATTGCTTTCTTAACCCTGAGGTTATTTGTTTTTGCTTTCCTGTCAATACAAAAGCACATTCTTATAGAATGAGTGAATGCTTTTCATTTGATTTTTCTAGGGCAAAATTTATATTGATATTATCTGAAAGATACACTTAAGTACATTGTATTTTTTCTACAAAACTAAAAAAAGTAAAATAAATGCTATATCATCAGCTCTAAATGTTGACTGAATGCCCATTACCCTTAAAGTACTCTATTAATGCTAAAATGTGCTTTACATTTTTTAAAGTTTTGCACTTTGGTAAAAACTTCAATGATAATAAATTCATGTGTTGAGTTTTTTTTTAATAGCAGAGATATAAGAAGAACAAAGTTGGCTTCTTGTACACTACTGGAACTTCTAATAGGCAGGCTCAAAAAGGCACATCTTACCTTTTCCCTTAAATGTCGGTCAGCTGGTGAGTTGTTAGTCAATCATTGGCATCACTCTCCCGCCATTCATCATCAGCTGTATTCTAAATATATGTGGGTGTGTGCGTGTGTGTGTGTGAATATACATACACACACACAGAGATTACTCTGAGCACTATATATGTTTATACAAAAGAAAACTGCTACCACTACTCTCTCTCTTTGGCAAAATACACATGTATATATATGTATATATATGTGTGTATATATGTATGTATATGTGTATATATGTATATATATGTGTATATATGTATATATAAATATGTTTAAAACAGAAACATATATATGTATATTTCTGTTTTAAACATTTCCAATCATTTTCAGATTACAGAAATATTAAATTCTTATTCAGTAAGGAGATAATTCTAGTTTTTTTCTGCTCCTCTCAATGAAACACTGGGGGATATACTTTAGCAGATGTGACAGTTTGTATGATGTTGAAGGAGCACTTCTCCATTGGAGGGAAAAAGCAGAAAAGAACATGTTGGAGAATGAAGAGAAATGATTCTGTAGAGACGTCAAAGATGTTAGTAAAGAATGTAGAAAGAAGAAAATAAAAGAAATAGCTTTCCAAGATCTTCTGGTAAATCTTATTGAAGAAATAGTTTACTTAGACTATCTGTGAGAATGAGTCAAATTAGAGATGAAAGAAGTTCGCCTCTCTGGGCTCTAATTTGCCATTTAATATCAATGAAAACATGTCATCAATTTTTTAAAAAGTATAAACCAATTATTGAGTTAATTCACAAACTAACATCATCAGAAATCAAAACCAATTATCTACAAACTAGGTGATTTCAAAATAACATAACTTCAATGAAAAACTCAATAGTCATTTAAAATGTCATCTTTACTGTTATTAATTATTCTTCTAATATGCATTCATATTTTTCAATATATTTTTCTGTTCCCTCTATAGAATTTATGTTTCCAATAACTAGGGAAGGGTGATGAATCCTTCATCGTTACTCTTTACAGTTATAGACAAAATCCTCTTGGGATTGATCCAAATTCCTAATCTCTTAGCCTCAATTTTCTGAGATATCTGAATCAAAATGTGACCAATATTGAATTCCTTTAACTAATCTTCAGCAGTTCTAAAGCCCTTCCCCAAATATTAAGATTTATAGAGAAAGAAAACTTTAACATTGACAACTGTAAAACTGTAAACAGAAATGTCCTTATAAACAAGCACCAAACAAATGTTGATTTTATCTTAAGAGTACTTTATCACTTTTCTGAAAGGCAACAAACACACAAAATTAACCAGATGAAACATTCCTCTATTTTATGGAGTGGACATTACATCTCTGCCTTTATCTACCTATAGCCAATAACTGGAGAATAATAACAATACCTTATATTTGTTTGACAATTTGTAGTTTCATATAAATATCTCCTTTGATCCTTGCAAATTTATTAAAAAATTACATGCACCTGAATATTTACAGTTCTTCTCCCTCCATGAAAGCCTATAAAATAGAAATGTCACTATATATTATAAAGTGTATACATTTTCTTTTAAGTAGAGTATGTATTCCCTACTTAGCAGTCTTTCGTTATAGACAGTTAAAGTTTGAAAATGATCATTTTAAACCTAAAGCATTTTTTCAACGTTAATATAAAAGTCTTCCTTCTTCCAACTGAAGATATAAATTGCTTTGAGGATCTTAAAGATATTCCTATTTGTACAACCTTACGTCTAATGAAGGTACAGAACTCGTGCCAGAAAACACTTACTCTTTTTTTTTTTCCCCAAGACGGAGTCTCGCTCTGTCGCCCAGGCTGGAGTGCAGTGGTGCAATCTCTGCTCACTGCAAGCTCCGCCTCCCGGGTTCACGCCATTCTCCTGCCTCAGCCTCTCCGAGTAGCTGGGACTCTAGGCGCCCGCCATCACGCCCGGCTAATTTTTTGTATTTTTAGTAGAGACGGGGTTTCACCGTGGTCTCGATCTCATGACCTTGTGATCCGCCCGCCTCGGCCTCCCAAAGTGCTGGGATTACAAGCGTGAGCCACAGCGCCCAACCAACACTTACTCTTATTTTTAATGATCAATTCCAAAAATTTCCACATTTAGTTTCTTTTTTATTTTCCTCACTTGCATTTTCCAATTGATTTCCCATCTGATTTACTCTTCAAATAATATACTAAGAATCCTCATCAGTTCATACTTCAAATTCAGTACTGCTTTATTTATTGTTATTTCACAGTTTTGTGGGAGATAAGCAGAAATTCTCTGTTCTTTAGTTTTTACGGATGTGACAATCCCTAAACTGACCATAACCTGTCTCTTTTATAACCTTGTCCCTGCAACCAGACCATGGGTTTAAATTAGGTCCCATTTCTTATAAAAATCCCCAGGTGATTAATGTGTTGGAGGTCCTCGACATCTCCCCAAAGTTCAGCCATTTGCTAGATGGGATCACAGGGCTCAGCATGTAGTCATACTCATAACCAAGATTCATTGCAGCAAAAAGGATAGAAAATAAAATCAACAAAGTTTAAGAAAAGGTAGATTGGGCCAAGATCCAGAAGAAGGCAAGTACAAGCCCCCAAGAGTCTTTCCCCAGTGAAATCACAGAGGACACACTTAATTCCTTCAAGTTGAATTGTGACAACATTTGTGAAGTGCCACCTACCAGGGAAGCTCATTAGATATTCACTGCCCAAGGTTTTTATCAAGGAATGATCATGTAGGTACCCTCTGCCTAGCTCCTACCAAGTTTCCAAATTCCCTGTAGGAAAACAGTTGTTCTGCATAAACCACATTTTTTATGTAAACAGAAGGGGCAGAATGAGTACCTCTTACCAATTAGAATGTTCAGAATCCTCCTGAAATTCAAGACCCCAGATGTTAACCAAGAGCCAACTTTGTGAGCAGGACTTTCTAAGGATAACAGTCTGAAGCCTGCTATGCTTACTCTTTTCTGCACACTAGTTTGTTAATCTCACCTCTTAAGTGCATTCCCCTCCCTTCAGTATTTCTAGAAATGTTGGTAGGCAGCGCTATCTAACACAGTACTTACAAGCAATGTCCTAGGTAGCTTACTCACTGTGGGAGTAGAGATAACTACAAATGGTCAGGAAAGAACTTTTTGGAGGCCGGGCACGGTGGCTCACGCTTGTAATCCCAGCACTTTGGGAGGCCGAGGCGGGCAGATCACGAGGTCAGGAGATCGAGACCACAGTGAAACCCCGTCTCTACTAAAAATACAAAAAATTAGCCGGGCGTGGTGGCGGGCGCCTGTAGTCCCAGCTACTCGGAGAGGCGGAGGCAGGAGAATGGCGTGAACCCGGGAGGCGGAGCTTGCAGTGAGCCGAGATTGTGCCACTGCACTCCAGCCTGGACGACAGAGCGAGACTCCGTCTCAAAAAAAAAAAAAAAAGAACTTTTTGGGGTGACAGAAATTTTCTAAAACTGGATTATGATAATCGTGGCACAACATATAAATTAGCTAAAAATAATTGAGCCATACACCTCCAGTGGGGGAATTATGTGGTATATAGATTATACCTCACTAAAATTGTTTTTATTTAAAAAGATCCTGTGATCCTAAAGTCAGGGCTTCTCAAAGCAGGGCTTACAAACATCCAGGGGTACCGGATTATTTTCCTCACTTGCACTTTCCAATTGATTTCCCATCTGATTTACTCTTCAAGTAATATGCTAAGAATACTCTGGGTACAGTGCCACCGTGAGACATTTGTTTCACTCACTGGTAACTTAATGCATTAATGTTAAACATTGCTGTTTCATGAAAACAAACATGCACACTAGAGAATGTGGTAATAAGTGAAAACAACTCTAATGAGAACAAATGGGATATTTATTCAGAGTTTGCTGTGGATACTCCCTTGATGTGGGCAAGGGAGTCCACTCACACCATTTCAGTTTGGCAGAGATTGAAAGGCAGACAGTGGAGTGGGAAAATTGTGTAACGGAAAAAGAGAAGGCGTCAGGTACACTCTGATTAAAGGAGGTCTTTGCCATGGAGAAATTGGAGGCAGTCTAACTAGAAACAGAGCCTCTTAGGTGAGTGATCTAAAGAGCATATTTGGCTCTCTCTGGTTGGTCGTTGTGGGGGAATCGGTCAGAGTGGCGGGAAAAACTATAGGGAAAGGACACAAACCTTCTGAAAGGTCGGAAGGTTCTGCAGAGCCCCAGGGGAGAATAGCTGAAGGCAGCTGTACTATAACTCTGAGGCAGAGGGCAAGGAGTAGGTACAAGGGAGTTTGGGGGAATTTATGTTAAACAAGCTTGTTTACTAATGTTGACCAGGAACTGACCTTTGATCTTCCAGCGCCGTGATGTTCCCTGAAAGGGGAACAATAAATGTTAATTACCTACAGGTTGTGTTGGCTCCAGGTTTTCCGTATTGTGCCTGCACTAAATAAAAGCAAGCAGCTCCAGCTTCTTGGGGCTCCTCTCTGGCCGCTAGAGCCAGGCAGTCACATAGCTGCTCTTACAGTGCATACCTGTGTCTGAGTACTTATTTCATCTGTCGGCCAGGGTCTGCAGGACAGACCTGGCAGGTCCTAAGTTGGAAATTAGAACAAAAAGAGGGAAGTTAGCAGTCATTGACCAAGTCCTCACACTGCGGGGCCATTTATTGCAACAGTTGTGGTTTGGCTCCCTAGACTTGTTGCTGAAAAGGTTGTGGTTTGGCTTATTGGACTGGTTGCTAAAGTAGTTGGGGTTTAGTTTCTGAGCTTCTTATGTATGTCAGAATTCTATTGTCATATATGCTCTGGCCATTGTCTGTTTCCATATTCAGTCTCTCGAAAGTAAAATGCAAACCCTGACAAGCAAAACACAAACAAGCATTGCTAGTAAGCCAGATGAGCCATACTTTGATCATTCTTTCCTCCTTCTCTCCCAGAAGTCCCTCGCACCCATACAAATAGGTCTCTCAACAGTTAGCTACACTAGTTTTCCAGATAATTGAAATTGTCTTAAACTCAAGCTGACATTTTTATTTCTCCAAAATTTGACTAATGAGAGTTTGATAAGAGAGACAGTGGGTTATCCTTAGAGAAAGCCCTCCTTGGGCCCCTGATCTCTCACGTTTCCTCCTTCTGCCCAAGTCACTGAAAATAATGATGGGAATCACATTTGTATTTTGTGACTGCTCACATTTCAGGAACTTTAAATGATCTGGATATCATATTGCATATTACTCATAATAATGAAAATAAGAGTGACCAGCAACTTTGCAAGCTTTCAATTATTTAACCCTCACCTTGAGAAAATTATCATTATTATGCCATTTTAGAAATAAGGAAAGTGAAGTTTATCAAGGTTAAATTCTTTATCCAAGGTCACAAACTGTATGACTAATTAAGAATTCAACCCCAGATGTGTCTGACTACAGAGCCAGTTCTTTAACCATAATATTGCTTTCCTACAGGAGAAACTAATGATTTAACTGATTGGAGATATTTCTTCTTGATTCAAATATAGCAAAAAGCCTCTCACCTCACTCTTTTGGCGTGGTCCATGAATGCTCTCAAGTTCAGTATTTGGCATTTTCTTCTCTTTGAGGCACACCCTACACTTGGTAAAACATGTCTTAGGCAATTTTCCTCAGACTTTAAAGCAAAATTTCTGCTGAGGTCTTGGAACCCCTGTTAGTAGTATCAGTGGCTTGCAGTTTCTCAACCCTTAAATATTCCTTTTAAAAAGTTTTGATTTCTAAAGATACAGATAGAATATTACCATGTCTAATTTTATTGGATTGACTATTTGGATTTCTGCTTGTGCCATCGAAAGTAACAACCCAGGAAGTTTTCAGAAATTCCGGTTGTGAAGACAGGAGGTCTAGAAGCATTTTCCCTCTTGAGCATTTTCATCTCTAAATTGTTTACTTTTGTGGACATTCCACTTCCACTCACCACTGCCCAGCTCATTGACACCAACCCCCTATTAAAATAAAGGAAAGTGGGTCAGATTATTAAGAGGCTTCCTCTCCTGTCATTGTCCCATGTACTATACTCCCAGACCTAGCCCACACTCAATGTTGGCACAGCTTGCTGGTACATCTAGCCTGTGACAGTTTTAGTTTAAGTACATCACTCATGAATCCATGAGTTATTCCTGAAGAGAACATGCACAGCCTTGGCCTACTAAGTTCTAGCAACATTACAGGTTTGTTATCCTCCTAATTATATTTCCATCATAAATCTCACTTTTCTACTGATTTCCCAGAAAACTCTACTTTTAGGATTACGGTACTTCCAACATGCCATTTAGTTTCACTTCAATTAATTTATTCATCAGGCCCCACCATTTTCACTGGCCAGACTCTTGTTTCTCCAAGCTATGCCTCCTCCCTTTCACTCCAGCAGATAAATGCCAGCTCCTTTGTGGGCACCATTCACGGGGAGCTAAAGGATTGGATTATGACACCAGTCCTGTGAGACAGAATTACCAGTCATCCTCCAAAGACGTTTCTTTTTTGCTATGCAAACTTTCTTTGGTTGAGATAAAAGTAAACATAGAATAAGAACTGTTTCACCACAAAACTCTAAGGTGTTCTCAAAAGAATGTATCCTATGCAATTAGGAATTTTATATTCTAAAATCAACGCAATGATTTCCTGATCTCAGCTCATTAGCTTAGAAAATCTTCAACCAGTGTGATGTCATTAGTAATGAGGAGTGGTGAAATAATTTTTATAGTAATAATTAGAATGTCAATCATCCAAATGATTTGCTTTCTTTTATAAATTAGAATAGATTCGAGGTTATCCTTTGAATAGTACCTCTCTCTCATTCACTTGCTTTCCTAACTGCTTTCTAAAATTGGAAGAAATAGTTGAAGTTGCAGGTAGAAGAATTAGACATAACCTATAATTTATTTTTCCTCTGCTACAACCCTTAGTAAGCTATCATTAATGACATGTCATTAAAACTATAGCAATTATGAATTATTGTAGTACATTTGGGGCTAATTTTGTAGTTGTTTCTATTTTCATTTTAGTTTTACCCATGGATGAATTTTAATAAGAAAGAGGAAATAGATATTTTAAAAAGCATAAGAAATGCATCTTTAACATGGGTTTTCAAATACCTTCTTTGTAAAGGAAAACTTTTCAGAAAAGGAAGATTTTTATAGAACTCTAATATATAAAGCAGGTAAATATGGAACTGCTCTAATTAAATCCTGGGCAGGAGACCAAGGCCCACCTGGCCTCTTACTGCTCCCGTCTGGTGACATCTGAGCCACAACCACATAAACCCACTGACCATCGTTTGAAAGCCAGTGATCTCCATTGACCTGATATATGAGCAACTTGATGCCACTGACATTGATTGACACTCTAGATGATATTAGCCATGATGCTCATTATGTGACAGGTTAAAAATTTACATATTCTTAATTAACAAAAATATTTATTTTATTTAAAAATAATACCTAATTGCTCATCTTAATATTACCTACTGATGGATGATTTAATCCATCACCACTTTTTAAAACTATAAAATATCACCACTTTTTAAAACTATAATTTGACGTTTTAAAATGTTAGTTGCCATGTTTCTTTATTCTTATGAAAAATAATTGAATAAATATTTAAATTACTGTTTTTATCATTCACCACTAAAAAGCTTTTATACGTGCACACACATTTACATACACATATAAAATGTCTATAGCACTTGTTGCTTTATTTCTCCATAACTTTTTCAGAAGATCAAAATCTGGATATGCCTATTTGAATGTGTTGTAACAGAAATACGACATTCGAAATAAACAATTTCCATCATTTGAGGTACTTTTTCTTAATCCACCCTGTCTTTCTTATCCTTTTCTTGAAGGCCTAGATTCAATTGTTACCAAATGGCTTCAATGAGTTACCAAAATAGATGCTACATTTTAAGTAATTTATAAAATTAACCACACATCAAATGTATCAGGGAAGAAAACTTGTTATGGAAAGATGTATTCTAAAATAGAATCTTTTGCATTAAGAAGTTAGCAGATTAGAAAAACAGTACTGAGTGCAGTATTCTCTATTATTTTTCTAAGATCTTTTGTTTTTTTTTTTTTGCCAAACTATGCAGCCAAAAGCGTGGAAAAAATATTGACATGCTTCTCAATATGCTTTTTTCCTTCTGTGGCACATCTTTCCCATAACCTACTTCAAACCACTCTCTGGGATGCATAAGCCATCCCCATAGAAAATAAAGATCCAGCCCTGCTTTGTACTTCTCAATTTCATGATACAACTGTTTCAATACACATAAGAGACAAGAGGAAGACAAATATTTCATTCTCAGTTTTACCTTGCTTGGAAAGTGGGCAGGAGTAGCAATCATAAATTATAAATAAAATTTTAAATGCAGAAGTTAATTCTGCAAAGGTATATCCAAATATTCCTAAAAGTTCTCTTTCTCAAACTAGCAGCTTGCTATCATTCTTTTTCCATATTCAGTTTTCAAATGGCCAAAGCCAGAACGATTTATAGCATGAAGAAAAGACTTGGAGAAGTGCCTTACAGTTTAATTTCCAAGTAATCTTTGTTGGAGTTTATCTTCTTGACCCCAAAGGAAAGTTTCACTTCAGGGGAAATAAACTATGGTTAGACACTAAACACACAAAAAGTAGATTCTGAATTTCCCTAGCAAAGTGATAATCAAATAGTAAGTGCTTAATATATGTATTTGTTTAATTAAATACTTTTAAGGATTTCACTCTTTCATTGGCTTCATGAAAACACATTGGATGGGAAAGTGGACACAAAACACTCAAGCCTCAGCTTTTTTCCTCTTTCTTCTGAAACATAAAGAAGCTTTTTTCCTCTTCCTTTTCCAAAAGGTAAAACTTATCCTTCATCCTTAGCATTACTGGAAAGATTCCTTTTTCTACTTTATTCATTTCTGTCTCTCTGTTTGCATTCTTGCAGGTCCATGTACATACACATCACTACACTCCCCACATGTACAGAGAGAAATTTTCAATTAAGATGTAGACTGTTTCTCTTGCTCTAATATTGGACTGTTGGTATTTTCAATATTGTTCTTAAAATTATGTATTTAATTATATCCCAACTTATCCAAGAGGGGTTTGACATTTCTTACCCTTCTGAGTCCTTTGAGTGCCTGATTTAATTAATCATATCCAATACTTATCCACGTGCTTTGGGGTTTAAAAACATAAAGAACACAGTGTCCCTGCCCTCCAGGAACTAATAATCCAAAGGAATAAAGTCACATGAATATAAAACACTCTGAACACACAGACTCTGATAACTGATATAGAGCTAAAGTTAAAACATTCACTATGAGGTTACTAGGAAGAAAATAATCATTCCACCATTTAGTCAGCTAAAACACATGATCATTCTACTTCTATAACCCTAAAGGCATTTGCCAATACTGATTCATCTCAACGTTCCACATCTACATCAGAATATAAATGTTTATATTTATAAGGATGTTTTGGAATTATCAAGATGTTAAATTATTTAATGTTATTCCTTAAAGTTAGAAAATATATAATATGGTTTTCAGGATTTTCATATAATTAGGTTGAGATCACATTGCATTTTAGCTCAATATTTTACCTTTCAGGTGTCCAAAAATGTCATTTAACCAGAATGTCTAATTCTTTTTAGGACTTAGAATAAGCTGAGTGTGACTATGAATTCTCATTCTTTAACTTTATGCTGTAATTATTTTCAACATCTTACCTTTAAATAAGAATTCTCAATGGAATTATATACATTGCTTAATACAGTTCTGGTATATGTTAGGCACTCAATTTTCCTATGTTTTATATAATTGTAAGTATCACAATAAGTATTCATTGTTTGGGCAAAGTTCAGTGCAATTTAGATAATATTTGAAGGACATTCAAGACATCTCACTCCTAACGTAAAAAAAAAGAAACAACCTAAATACCCATCAATAGGAGAATAATTGAATAACTTACACCACATACACAAAATATAGTGCTTCCTTTAAAAAAACAGACAAAATACATGAAACAATTATTTTCAAGACATTAGATGTCAGGTAATGAAAGACAGTGATCCTGAGGGACGAGTAAGAAATGAGGTGAGCTCTATGACCTTATACCTAAAGAGCATTTCCAGGTCATGGTTTAGAATTCAGGGACCCAGATGGGGCTCGTTAATGCCCCTGATTTAAGACAGAGTTGGGAGCATGGGAGGCTAACACAGCTAGTACAGTACCATAAAGGGGAGAGAGGAATAGAAAGAGAGCTCTGAAGATCTAAGATAATACATCTCACTCAAGTCTTCAGCTGAGTACTCACCAGTACTGACATAATTCTCTACATAGAAAATCCAATGGACTCTTTTAAAAGTTACTAGAACTGATAGATTAGCACGTTTACAGGATCAATACACAAGATCAGCAGACAAGAATCAAATGTATTTCTATATACTAGCAACAAACAATTAGAATGAAATTTATACACCATGATCAAGTCAAATTTATTCCAAGCATGCAAGCCTGGTTCAACATTCAAAAATCAATTAACATCACCTATCTGGTCAGTCTCAGTGGCTCACACCTATAATCCCAGCACTTTGGGAGGCCAAGGCCAGAGAATCTCTTGAGCCCAGGAGTTTAAGACCAGCCTGAGCAACATAGTGAGACTTTGTCTCCAAGAAAAAAAAAATTATCTGGGCACGGTGGCATAGGCCTGTGGTCCCAGCTACTCAGGAGGCTAAGGTAGGAGAATCACTTGACTCCAAGAGGTCAACATTGCAGTGAACCATGATCATGCCACTCCACTCAAGGCTGGATGACAGAGAAAGACCCTATCTCAGATAATAATAATAAATCTATCACATCAGCAGGCTGAAAGAGAAAAACCAATGATCATATCAATAAATGCAGAAAAAGCATTTGACAAAGTCCAGCACCTATTTATGATTAAAAACTCTGCAAACTTGAAGAGAAGAAACTTTCTCAACTTAATAAAAAAAAAATCTGCAAAAAATCTACAGCTAACATCACACTTAATGGTGAGAATTAGAAGCTTTCCCACTAAGATCGGAAAAAAGCAAGGATGTCCCCTCTCACTATTCCTTTTTGACATTGTACGGGGTGGCTCATGCTTGTAATCCCAGCACTTTGGGAGGCCGAGGCGGGCGGATCACGAGGTCAGGAGATCGAGACCACGGTGAAACCCTGTCTCTACTAAAAAAAAATACAAAAAATTAGCCTGGCGTGGTGGCGGGCGCCTGTAGTCCCAGCTACTCCGAGAGGCTGAGGCAGGAGAATGGCGTGAACCTGGGAGGCGGAGCTTGCAGTGAGCCGAGATCGCCCCACTGCACTCCAGCCTGGGCGACAGAGCGAGACTCCGTCTCCAAAAAAAAAAAAAAAATACTTGGCTAATACAAACCAGCTGCAGAAATTTGCATAAGCAATGAAAAGCCAATGGGGAAAATGTCTCCAGGGCATGTCGGAGATCTTCACAGCAGCCTCTCCCATCACAGGCCCTGAGGCATAGGAGCGAAAAATGGTGTCATGGGCTGGGCCTAGCGCCCCCAGCTGCTGTTCTGTGCAGCCTCAGGACTTGTTGCCCTGTATCCCAGCAGCTCCAGCCCAGCGGTGGCTAAAAGGGGCCAAGGTTGGGCTGTTGCTTCAGAGGGTGTGTGGAAGTGTGGCACTCCCCCCTCCATTCTTTCTCTTGCTCCATGACTGTGAAGATGTGCATGCTTCCCCGTCGCCTTCTGTCATGATTGTAAGTTCCTGAGGCCTCCTAGTCATGCTTCCTAGTAAGCGTGCAGAACTGTGAGTTAATTAAGCCTCTTCTTCATAAATTACTCAGTCTCAGGTAGTTCTTTATAGCGGGGTGAGAACGGACTGATACAATAGCCAAAACAACTTAAGCAAAATGAACAAAGACGGCAGCATCGCACTCCCTGACTTCAAAACATATTATGGAATGATTGTAACCAAAGAAGCACGGTGCTGGCACAAAAACAGACACACAGACCAATGGAATAGATAGAAAACTCAGAAATAAACCCAGCTAATCAGCTGCCAGTACAGCTAGAGAAAAGCAGGCAGAAGTTGGAAAGAGCAGACTTGCTGAGTCTTCTGGCCTTCATCTTTCTCCCATGCTGCATTTATGGTCAATTGATTTTTTTACAAAGATGCCAAGAACACGCAATGGAGAAAGAACAGTCTCTTCAATAAATAGTGTTGGGAAAACTGAATGTCCACATGCAGAAAAATGAAATTAGACTCTTACCTTACACAGTATACAAAATTCAAGTCAAAGTGGATTAAATACTTAAATATAAGATCTGAAGCTGTAAAAGTCTTAGAAGAAAACACAGGGGGAAAGGTCCACTGTACTGATCCGGGTAATGATTTTTTGGATATGATCCCAAAAGCACAGTCAATAAAAGCAAAAATAGACAAATCAGATGGAATCAAACTAAAAGGATTATGCAGAGCAATCAAAACAATTAGCAAAGTGAAAAGACAACCCATAGAATGAAAGAAAATATTTGCAAACCATACACCTGATAAGGGGTTACTATCCAAAATATATAAGGAACTCCAACAATTCAATAGCAAGAAAACAAATAACACAATTTAAAAATGAGCAATAGACCTGAGAAGACATTTCTTAAAAGAAGAATGGCCAATAGGTATATGAAAAAATGCTCAGAATAACTAATCATTAGGAAAATACAAATTAAAATTACAAGGAGATATTACCTCATACCTGTTAGAATGATTAACAGAGACTGTTTAATAGAGAATTGATGAACAGAGACTGATTAACAGAGAATTGTTAATGGAGACTGCAGGATGGGGAAGGAGGGAATGGGGAGTAGTTAGTCAAATGACATAAAAAAAAGAAAGTCAGGAGAAATAGCTTCAGAAAGACAAGAGGAATAGCTTTTGAGATCTATTGCACAGCAGGGTGACCATAGTCAATAATAATATATTATATATTTCAAAATAAGAGTAAATTTCAAATGTCTCACCAAAAAATGATAGGTATTCAAGGTGATGGATATGTTAATTAGCTTAATTTATTTTTTTTTTTTTTTTTTTTTTTTTTGAGACGGAGTCTCACTCTGTCGCCCAGGCTGGAGTGCAGTGGCGCCCTCTCGGCTCACTGCAAGCTCCGCCTCCCGGGTTCACGCCATTCTCCTGCCTCAGCCTCTCCGAGTAGCTGGGACTACAGGCGCCCGCCACTACGCCCGGCTAGTTTTTTTGTATTTTTAGTAGAGACGGGGTTTCACCGTGGTCTCGATCTCCTGACCTCGTGATCCGCCCGCCTCGGCCTCCCAAAGTGCTGGGATTACAAGCGTGAGCCACCGCGCCCGGCCTGCTTAATTTAATCATGACACATTGTATACATATAAACAAATACATATATATATATACTTTTTTTTTGAGACAGAATCTCACTCTGTTGCCCAGGCTGGAGGGCAGTGCCACGATCTTGGCTAACTGCAACCTCTGCCTCCCACTTTTAAGTAATTCTCCTGCCTCAGCCTCCTGAGTAGCTGGGACTACAGGCGTGCACCACGATGCCCAGCTAATTTTTGTATTTTTAGTAGAGATGGGTTTTACTTTGTTGGCCAGGCTGGTCTCAAACTCCTGGGCTCAAGCAATCTGCCTTCCTTGGCCTACCAAAGTGCTGGGATTACAGGCCTGAACCACGGCACCTGGTCTCTAATATATATTTTAAAGGCCTGAAATCAACAAAGGACCAAATAAATGGAGTAATATTCTATCTTCATGGATAGGAAGACTCAATATTGTCAAGCTGTCAATTCTTCCCAACTTTATAGATTCAATGAAATCCCAATAAAAATCCCAACCAGTTAATTCTGTGGATATCAACAAACTGATTCAAAAGTTTCTGTGGAAAGACAAAAGACCCCAGAGTAGATAATTCTGTGGATATCAACAAACTGATTCTAAAGTTTCTATGGAAAGACAAAAGACCCCAGAGTAGCTAACAAGATATCGAAGGAAAAGAATAGTCAGAGGACTAGCAGTACCTTACTTTAAGACATACTATAATGCTGCAATAATCAAGACAGTATGATATTGGTGAAAGAATATATATATAAAAATCAATCAGTGGAACATAATAGAGAGTCCAGCAATAGACCCACATAAATAGAATTAACTGCTCTTTGACAGAGGAACAAAGGCAATACAATAAGCAAAGATAATCTTTTCAACAAATGGTTTTGGAACAACTGAATAGACATATCTCCAAAATGAATTTGGACACAGACCTTACGCCCTTTGCAAAAATTAAGATGAATTATAGGTGCAGTGGCTCACACCTGTAATCTCAGCACTTTGGAAGGCCAAAGCCAGAGGATGGCTTGAGGCCAGAAGTTGGATACCAGCCTGCACAACATAGTGGGACCCAATCTCTACAAAAGAAAGGAAAAAGAATGTACCTAGGTGTGGTTGTGCGTGCTGTAGTCCTAGCTACTTGAGAGGCTGAGGCAGCAGGATTGCTTGAGCCCAGGAGGTCAAGGCTGCCATGAGCTATGATCACACCGCTGCACTCCAACCTCAACAACAGAGCAAGACCCTGTCCCTTAAAAAAAAAAACTAGCTGGGCATGGTGGCTTACACCTGTAATCCCTGCACTTTGACAGACTGAGGCAGGCAGATCACTTGAGGTCAGGAGTTTCAGACCAGCCTGGGCAACACTGTGAAACCCCCTCTCTACTAAAAATACAAAAATTAGCCAGGTGTGGTGGTGCATGCCTGTAATCCCAGCAACTCAGGAGGTTGAGGCACGAGAATCACTTGAACCTGAGAGGCAGAGGCTACAGCAAGCCAAGATCATGTTGTGGCACTCCAGCCTGGGTGACAGAGAGAGACCCTGTCTCAAAAAAAAAAAAAAATTCTAGAAGATAACGTAAAGGGTAATCTAGATGATCCTGGATTTGCCAGTGACTTTTCTAGTTATAAAACCAAAGTCATGATCCATGAAAGAAAGAATTAATAAATTCAACTCTAGTAATATTTAAAATGTATGCTGTCTGAAAGTCGCCTGTCAAGAGAATGAGAAGACAAATTACAAACTGGGAGAATATATTTGCGAAGCACATACCTGATAAAGGACTGTTATCCAAAATATGCAAAGAACCCTTAAAAACAACATTATGAAAGGAAACAACCCCATTAAAAACATGCAAGAGGTCTCATCAGACACCTCACCAAAAAAGATATACACATGACAAACAAGCAAATGATTACATACTCAACATCATAAGTTGTGATGGTTAATATTGAGTGTCAACTTGATTGGATCAAGGGATGCAAAAAGTATTGTTCCTGGATGTGTCTGTGAGAATGTTGGTATAGGATATTAACATTTGAGTCATTGGACTGGGAGAGGCAGACCCACCCTCAATCTGGGTGAGCACCATCTAATCAGCTGCCAGCATAGCTAAAAAAAAAAAAAAAGCAGGCAGAAGAAGTTGGAAGGAGCAGACTTGCTGAGTCTGCTGAACTTCATCTTTGTCCCATGCTGGATGCTTTCTGCCCTCAAACATCGGACATCAAGTTCTTCAGTTTTTGGACTCTTGGACTTACACCAGTGGTTTGCCACGGGTCCTCGGGCCTTCGACCAGAGACCGAAGGCTGCACTATCTTCTGAGGTTTTGGGTCTTGGACTGAGCCCTCCTTTTGAGGTTTTGGACTCAGACTGGCTTCCTTGCTTCTCAGCTTGCAGACGGCCTTTTGTAGGGCCTCACCTTGTGATCATGTGAGTTGATACTCCTTAATAAAGTCCCCTTCATATATACATCTACCCTATTAGTCCTGTCCCTTGAGAGGACCCTGACTAATACAGATTTTGGTACCAGGAGTGATTCTACAGGAACAGAATTTTAAGGATGAATTTCTTTATTTGGTTTTGGGGTTTCTGGAGTTGGCCGCTTAATCTGCTTAGACCCCAAAATGCTAAGGACTCTACTTCTAATAATATGGAGAACACAGATAGTCTTTCACCATGAACTGTTTAGAGAGTTATGTGAAATAAATGCATTAAATACTCCAGACTCACTGCTTATGAAATATAAGGAGTTTAGTGAGTTTATATATAATACCTTTGACCATATGTGGAGAGCCAAGGAATATAATGAAGTTGGTTGGTTGCTCCTAAGATCACTGGACAAAGTGATGAAAAAAACAATGAACTCAGGGATTCTAACTCCTAGCATCAGAGGCACATACTGAGCCTCAAATTTTCTAAGATTGCCCTGAGTGAGAGTCTTATCTCTTGTAGGGAAGGAGCTGAAATTGTGGAAAATCAGACACAAGCTTTTATGTGAGTGGCTGACCTGCAATGAAAGGTTCATGCACAGCCTCACCAGGTATCTACTGTTAAAACGAGTGCATTGTTTGGCAAAGAATGGGACCCTACAACTTGAAATGGGTATGTGTGGGAGGACCCGATAAGGCTGTGGTCACTGGGCTCCTAAATTCTGATGAGACTTTTTTGCCAGAGGAAACAGCCTCCAAACTCCCAGTGGTGGTAACATGGAGATTAACCATGCACCACCTGAGGCAACAGTGATGGCCTCCCTTGAGGTAGTTGCCAGGCAAAACAATGTTGATTCTCCTCAGGACCCACCCCCAACAACCCCTTATTGCTTCTAGACCTATAACTAGACTCAAATCCCTGCAGGCCCCTAGAGGTGAGGTTCAGAGTGTGATCCATGAGGAGGTGCACTACACTCCAAAAAAACTACTTGAGTTTTCTAATTTATATAAGCAGAAATTTGGAGAACAGGCATGGGAATGGATATTAAGGGTGTGGGATAATGGTGGATCCATAAATTGGATCAGGCTGAATTTATTGATAGGGGCCCACTGAGCAGGGATTAGGTATTTAATGTTGCAGTTCGGGGAGTTTAAAAAATATGCTAATAGTTTACCTGTTTGGTTAGATGAAACATGGATCAAAAGATAGCCCACTGTGAGTGAGCTAAAAATGCCTGACCTCCCTTGGTTTAATGTAGAGGAAGAAATCCAAAGGCTTAAGGAGGTTGAGATGATAGGGTGGATTAGTCATTTTAGACCTACTCATCCCTGCTGGGAGGGTCCAGAAGACATACCCTTCACCAATATTTTGTGAAATCGATTGAGAGGGGAGCAACTGCATCTTTGAAGAGCTCTGTGATTGCTCTTCTCTGTATGCCAGATCTGACGGTGGGAACCGCAGTCACTCAGCTATAAAATTTTAATGAAATGAAAATAATTGGATCCCAAGGTGGCAGAGGCCAAGTGGCGGCACTCAACCATCGAAAGCAAGGTGGGCGTAGTTACTTAATGAACAGCAGAGGCAGAGCAGCAATCAAAATAGTCTTAGTATAGAGCTCTAGCATTGGCTAAGTAATCACAGTGTTCCTAAAAGAGCCTACTGCTTGCTTGCCTGCCTTCCTTCCTTCCTTCCTTTCTTCCTTCCTTCCTTTCTTGACGGAGTCTTGCTCTGTCACCCTGGCTGGAGTGCAGTGGCGCTATCTCGGCTCACTGCAAGCTCTGCCTCCCCCACAACATTCTCCTACCTCAGCCTCCTGAGCAGCTGGGGCTACAGGCACCCGCCACCACACCCAGCTAATTTTTTTATATTTTTAGTAGTGACAAGGTTTCGCAGTGTTAGCCAGGATGGTCTCGATCTCCTGACCTCGTGATCTGCCTGTCTTGGCCTCCCAAAGTGCTGGGTACTGCATTCTTACTTAATTTGTATAAGCAGAAAACTTTCAGATGTAGTGGACAAAAGATTAATTTGAATTATAAAAATAGAGAATCACAGCCTCTCAATCAATTTTCAGACATGAACCAGTTTACAGACCCAGAACCCCTTGAATGAAGGGGGTTCAGGTCCACTTGAGGAAGGACCCCACTATGCTACTGACAATTTATACTGTTAATATTTCTCCCGTCCTTCCCCAGGGAGACCTCTGGCCTTTTACCAGGGTAACTTTGCATTGGGGAAAGAGGAATGATCAGACCTCTTGGCACTAGCTCTGAGCTGATGTTGATTCCAGGGGACCCAAAACGTCACTGTGGTCCTCCAGTTAAAGTAGGGACTTAAGGAGGCTTACAGTGGCTCCAGTGCATCCCCGGACTCATCCTGTGGTCATTTCCCCAGTTCCAGAATGCATAACTGGCATAGACATACTTAGCAGCTGGCAGAACCCCCACATTGGCTCCCTGACTTATAGGGTGAACACTATTATGGTGGGAAAGGCCAAATGGAAACCATTAGAGCTACCTTTACCTAGGAAAATAGTAAACCAAAAACAGTATCACATCCCAGAAGGGATTGCAGAGATTAGTGCCACCATCAAGGACTTGAAAGACACAGAGGTGGTGATTTCCACCACATCCTCATTCAACTCTCCTTTTTGACCTATGCAGAAGACAAGTGGATCTTGGAGAATGACACCGGATTATCGCAAGTTTAACCAAGTGGTGATTCCAATTGCAGCTGCTGTGCCAGATGTGGTTTCATTGCTTGAGCAAATTAACCCATCTCCTGGTACCTGGTATACAGCCATTGATTTGGCAGATGGTTTTTTCTGCATTCCTGTCCATAAGGCCCACCAGAAGCAATTTGCCTTCAGCTGGCAAGGCCAGCAATATACCTTCACTGTCCTCTCCAGTTTTGTGTCATAATCTTGTTCAGAGGGATCTTGATCACTTTTCCCTTCCACAAGATACCACACTGGTCCATTACATTAATGACATTATGCTGATTGGACCTAGTCAGCAAGAAGCAACAAACACACTGTACTTATTGGTGAGACATTTGTGTGCCATGGGATGGGAAATAAATCCAACTAAAATTTAGGGGCCTTATACCTCAGTGAAATTTCTAGGGAGTCCAGTGATGTGGGGCCTGTCGAAATATTTCTCCTAAAGTGAAGGATAAGTTTTTGCATTTGGTCCTTCCTACAACCAAGAAAGAGGCAGGTGCCTAGTGGGCCTATTGATTCTGGAGGCAACATATTCCTCAATTGGGTGTGTTACTCCAACCCATTTATCAAGTGACCCAAAAGGCTACCAGTTTTGAGTGGGGTCCAGAACAGGACAAGGCTCTGCAACAGGTCCAGGGTGCTGTGCAAGCTGCTCTGCCACTTGGGCCATATGACCCAGCAGATCCAATCACGCTTGAGGTGTCAGTGGCAGATAGGGATGTTGTTTGGAGCCTTCGGCAGGCCCTCACAGGTGAACCACAGTGGAGGCCTCTAGAATTTTGGAGTAAGGCCCTGCCATCCTCTGTAGATAACTACTCTTCTCTTGAGAGACAGCTCTTAGCCTGTTACTGGGCTTTGGTAGTAACTGAACGTTTGACTAAGGGTCATCAAGTCACCATGTGACCTGAACTGCCTATCATGAATTGGGTGCTTTCTGACCCATCTAGCCATAAAGTTGGGCATGCACAGCGGCATTCCATCATCGAATGGAAGTGTTATACATGTAACTGGGCTTGAACAGGTCCTGAAGGCACAAGTAAGTTGCATGAGGAAGTGGCTCAAATGTCCATGGTCTCTACTCTGCCACTCTGCCTTCTCTCCCCCAGCCTGCACTGATGGCCTCATGAGGATTTCCCTCTGATCATTGACAGAGGAAGAGAAGACTAGGCCTTTGTTCAGAGATGGTTCTGCACAATATGCAGACACCACCTGAAAGCAGACAACTGCAGCACTACAGCCCCTTTCTAGGACATTCCTGAAGGACAATGGTGAAGAGAAATCTTCCCAGTGGGCAGAACTTTGAGCAGTGCACCTGGTTGTACACTTTGATTGGAAGGAGGAATGGCCAGATATGCAAGTGGATACTAATTCATGGGCTATAACCAATGGTTTGGGTGGATGTCAGAGACTTAGGAGAAGGATGATTGGAAAATTGGTGACAAAAAAAAATTGGCATATGAGTATGTTCTCACACTGCTATAAGGACAAACCTGAGACTAGGTAATTTATAAAAGAAAAATGTTTTATTGACTCCACAGTTCAGCATTGCTGGGGAGGCCTTGGGAAACATACAATCATGGTGGAAGGGGGTGCAAACATGTCCTTATTCACATGGCAGCAACAAGGAGAAGTGTAGAGTGATGTGGGAGAAAAAGCTCCTTACAAAACCATCAGATCTCAAGACAACTCATTCACTATCATGGTAATAGCATGAAGGTAACTGCCCCTATGATTTAATTACCTCCCACCAGGTCCCTCCCACAACACAGGTGAATTACGGGAACTAAAGTCTAAGATGAGATTTGGGTGGGAACACAGCCAAACCATATCATTCTGCCCCTGGCCCCTCCCAAATCTCATGTCCTCACATTTCAAAACATAATCATGCCCTTCCAGCAGTCTGCCAAAATCTTAACTCATTCCAGCATTAAGCCAAAAGTCCAAGTCCAAAGTCTCATCTAAGACAAGGCAAGTTCCTCTCGCCTATGAGAATATAAAATCAAAAGCAAGTTAGTTACTTCCTGGATACAATGGGGGTACAGGCATTGCATAAATACACCCATTCCAAATGGGGGAAAGTGGCCAAAATCAAAGGGCTATAGGCCCAATGCAAGTCCAAAATCCAATAGGAGTCATTAAACCTTTAAGTTCCAAAATGATCTATTTTGACTCCATGTCTCACATTCAGGTCATGCTGATGCAAGAAGTGGGCTGCCACAGCCTTGGGCAGCTCCACCTCTGTGGCTTTGCAGGGTACAGCCCCACCCCTGGATGCTTTCACTGGCTGGTGTTGGGTGTCTGTGGCTTTTCCAGGTGCATGGTGCAAGTTGTTGTTGGAGCTACTATTCTAAGGTCCAGAGGATGGTGGCCCTCTTCTCACAGATCCACGAGGTAGTGCCCCAGTGGAGACTCTCTGTGGGGGCTCCCATTTCACATTTCCCTTCCACACTACCATAGCAGAGGTTATCAATGACAGCCCTGCTCCTGCAGCAAACTTCTGCCTGGGGATCTATATGTTTCCATACATCTTGTGAAATCTAGGCAGAAGTTCCCAAACCTCAATTCTTGACTTCTATGTATCTGCAGGCTCAACACCACATGGAAGTTGCCAAGGCTTGGGGCTTGCACCCTCCAAGGCTACAGCTTGAGCTGTACCATTGTCCGTTTTAGCCACAGCTGGAACAGCTGGGATGCAGGGCACCAAGTCCCTAGGCTGCACTCAGCAGTGGGACCCTGGACCTGGCCCATGAAACCATTTTTCCCTCCTAGGCTTCCCAGCTTGTGATGGGAGGGGCTTCCATGAAGGTCCCTGACGTGCCCTGGAGATATTTTCCCCATTATCTTAGTGACTAGCAATTGGTTCTTCATTACTTATGCAAATTTCTGCAGCTGGCTTGAATTTCTTCCCAGAAAAGGGTTTTTCTTTTCTATTGCATCATCAGGCTGCAAGTTTTCTAAACTTTTACTCTCTGCTTCCCTTGAACACTTTGCCACTTAGAAATTTCCTCTGCCAGATACCCTAAATCATCTCTTTCAAGTTCAAAGTGCCGCAGATCTCTAGCGCCATGGCAAAATGCCACCAGTCTCTTTACATAGCAAGAGTGACCTTTACTCCATTTCCCAAAGTGGCTTCCATATTTTTTGCTTATGTTTATAGCAGCACCCCTCTCTATGGTACTAATTTACTGTATTAGTCCATTCTCATGCTGCTATAATGACATACCTGAGAGTGGATAATTTATAAACGAAAGAGGTTTAATTGATTCATAGTTCAGCATGGCTTGGGAGGCCTCAGGAAACTTACAGTAATGGCCACTCTCTGAGTGGCCAAAAACTGTGAAGGTATTTGTATCCCATGTGAGTGCTCACCAACAGATGACCTCAGCAGAAGAGGATTTTAATAGTCAAGTCGATAGGATAACTCATTCTGTGGACACTACTCAGCCTCTTTTGCCAGCCACCCTTGTCATCGCCCAGTGGGCCCATGAACAAAGTGGGATGGAGGTTATGCATGGGCTCAGCAACATGGACTTCCACTAACCAGGACTCACCTGGCTACAGCCAACACTGAGTGCCCAATTTGCCAGCAGCAGTTACCAACACTGAGCCCTCGATATGGCACCATACCTCGGGGTGGTCAGCCAGCTACTTGGTGGCAGGTTGATTATACTGGACTTTTTCCATCATGGAAAGGGCAATGGTTTGTCCTCACTGGAATATACACTTACTCCAGCTATGGGTTTGCCAAGACTACCATCCATGGATTCATGGAATGACTTATCCACCATCATGGTATTCCACACAGCATTGCCTCTGACCAAGGCACTCACTTTACAGCTAAAGAAGTGTGGCAGTGAGGTTATGGTCATGGAATTCACTGGTCTTACCATGTTCCCCATTATCCTGAAGCAGCTGGATTGAGAGAATGCTGGAATGGCCTTTTGAAATCACAATTACAACACAAACTAGGTGACAATACTTTGCAGGGCTGGGACAAAGTTCTCCAGAAGGCTGTGTATGCCCTGAATCAGCATCCAATATATGGTACTATTTCTCCCATGGCCAGAATTCATGGGTTGAGGAATCAAGGGGTGGAAGTGGAAGTGGCACCATTCACCATCACCCCTAGTGATCCACTAGCAAAACTTTTGCTTCCTGTTCCCGCGACATTACGTTCTACTGGCCTAGAGGTCTTAGTTTCAGAAGGAGGAATGCTGCCACCAGAAGACACAACAATGATTCCTTTAAACTGGAAGTTAAGATTGCCACCTGGCCACTTTGGTCTCCTCCTACCATTAAGTCAACAGGCTAAGAAAGGAGTTACAATGTTGGCTGGGATGATTGACCCAGACTATCAAGATGAAATCAGTCTACTACTCCACAATGGAGGTAAGGAAGAGTATGCATGGAATACAAGAGATCCCTTAGGGCATCTGTTAGTATTATCATGCCCTGTGATTAAGGTCAATGAGAAACTACAACAACCCAATCCAGGCATAACTACAAATGGTCCAGGCCCTTCAGGAATGAACATTTGGGTCACTCTACCAGGTAAAAAAACCACAACCTGCTGAGGTGCTTGCTGAAGGCAAGCGGAATACAGAATGATACAGAATGGATAGTCAAAAAAGGTAGTCATCAGTACCAGCTACCACAATGTGACAAGTTACAGAAATGAGGACTGTCATTGTCATGAGTTTTCCTCCTTATTTTGTTAAAAACATGTTCGTGCATGTATACACTTGTATTAAGAGAATGTCTTCATTGTATTTCCTTTCTTTTTCCTTTATCATGTGACATAAGATTTATTGACTTCATTTCAGCATTTAAGAGTTGTTACCTTTATGTAAGAGCATTTAGGTTTATTGCATTTCTGGTTGTACAAAGGATAGCTGTATTATGTTCGGCATAATTATGACCTAATTGTCTTTATTTGAAGATTATGTATGATTTTAGGGGATGTCTATGGGTTCAAGTTCGCAAGGGGTGGGCTTGTGATGGTTAATATTGAGTGTCAACTTCATTAGATTGAAGGATGCAAAGTATTGTTCCTGGGTGTGTCAGTGAGGGTGTTGACAAAGGAGATTAACATTTGAGTCAGTGGACTGGGAGAGGCAGACCAAACCTTAATCTGGGTGGGCACCATCTAATCAGCTGTCAGCATAGCTAACAAAAAGCAAGCAGAAGAAGCTGGAAAGAGCGGACTTGCTGAGTCTTCTGGCCTTCATCTTTCTCCTGTGCTGGATGCTTCCTGTCCTCAAACATCAGACTCCAAGTTCTTCAGCTTTTGGACTCTTGGACCTACACCAGTTGTTTTCCAGGGGCTCTTGGGACTTTGGCCACAGAGTGAAGGCTGTACTGTTAGCCTCCCTACTTTTGAGGTTTTGGAACCGGGGCTGGCTTCCTTGCTCCTCAGCTTGCAGACAGCCTATTGTGGGACTTCACCTTGTGATCATGTGAATCAACACTCCTTAATAAACTCCCTTTCATATATACCTCTATCCTATTAGTTCTGTCCCTCTAGAGAACCATGACTAATACATAAGTGACAGGGAATTGTTAATTAAAACAACAATGAGATACCACTACCCACCTATTATAATGGTGAAAATCCAAAACACTGACAAGAGCAAATGCTGGCAAAATGTGGAACAACAGGAACTCTTATTTATTTCTTGTGGGAATGCAAAATCTTATAGCCACTTTGGAAGACAGTGTAGATGTTTCTTACAAAACTAAACATACCCATACATCAAATTCAGCAACTGCACTCCCTGCTATTTACCTGAATGAGGAGGGAGAGAGAGAGGGAGGGAGAGAGGAAGGGAGGGAGGGAGGGAGGGAGGGAAGGGAGGGAGTGAAGGAAGGGAAGGAAGGATAAAGAAAGAAAAGGAAAAGAGAAAAGGGAAAGGCTACACAAGAAAATGTTTAGGGTGGTAGATATGTTCATTTTCTTGATTGTAGTGATGATTTCACAGGTGCATACATGTGTCAAATGTACCTAGGTGTGTGTAATTTGTTGTAGGTCAATTTTATCCCAATCAAGCTGTAAAAAAAAAAAAAAAAAAATACTAAAGCCTGATAAGAAAACAAAAAATCATCCTATCATACTGACCCTCTGAGCCCTGGACTTTATATTGGTAGCAGTTTCTACCAACTTGTTCAAGCCTCCAATCTGGAAAGCAGTATGTGAGGTGCTGCCATTTAATCCTCTCAACTGACCACTGGCTGCCTCTCCCCCTTACACGATTCCCCTTACACGATTCCCCTGACTCTCCCTTATGCCACCACTAGATTTTATTTTTATTTTATTTTTAATTTTGGTGGGCACATAGAAGGTGTATATATTCGTAGGGTACATGAGATGTTAGAGAATTTATATAGATGAAAATTTGTTCATAAAAAGATGCTGAATATCATTAGTTATTAGGGAAATGCAAAATGGAACCACAGTGATATACCACTACACATCAATTAGAATGGCTAAAATTTGAAAAGACTAAGCATAAAAATTGTTGGCAATAACATGAAGGAACTAAACTCTCATATACTGCTATGGGAATGTAAAATGGTACAACCACTTTGAAAAACAATATGGCAGTTTCTTAAAATATTAAGCCTACACATACTATATAATGATACTCTGAATCTGGAATCAAATTTATCAGTTTGTTCTTTTAGGGACTGTGCCTTTGATGTATATAAGAAAGCTTTGCCTAAGCCAAAATCACAGAGGCTTTCTATCTTCTATAAATTTTATAGGTTTAGGTTTTATGTTTAGGTTTGTGATGCATTTGAGTTAATATTTTTAATATGGCATAAGATATGGATCTGAGTTTTTAAAAAATATTTTTATTTTTCCAAATAGATATTCAATTGTTCCAGCACCATTTATTGAAAAAGACTATCCTTTCTTTACTGAATTGCCTTTGCACCTTTGCCAAAAACCAATTTTTCATATATGTTCGGATCTATTTCTGCATCCATTATCTTGAATTGCAATTACTTTCTTATATGTCAAAATTTGTTGGGAATAACATACGTGCTGCCTTGTTCATGTTTATCTTCTCGGGTCTAGCATTATGCTTGTTTGAGGAATGAATCTCTAAATCAGGGAACAAACCATTATAATCTGTATGGAATTTTTCCTTCTAAGGTGCTTACAATTCTTGCTCAGTGTTTACAATTCTTGAAAAATGTCTTTTGTTTTTCCCCTTTGGCCCTGTGTAATACAAACTGTGCCAAAAATAAATTCAGAAGCTAAAAAATAAACTAAATCAGAATTTAAGGAGTTATATTTACAACTCAGACTCCAGGCTGGGCACAGTGGCTCACACATGTAATCCCAGCACTTTATGAGGCCAAGACAGGCGGATCACTTGAGGTTAGGAATTCCAGACCAGCCTGGCCAACATGCTGAATCCCCATCTCTACTAAAAATACAAAAATTAGCCGGGCGTGGTGGTGCACGCCTATAGTCCCAGCTACTCAGGAGGCTGAGGTGGAAGAATCACCGAACCCAGGAGGCGGATGTTGCAGTGGGCTGAGATTGCGTCGCTGCACTCCTGCCTGGCTAACAGAGCAAGACTTCATGACATTAATTAATTAATTAATTAAAATAAAACTCACACTCCAGATTTTTTTTATAGTCTCTCAGCTTAAAATTAAAAAAAAAAAATTAACTTTTGACTGTTGATACCATAGTGTTCAAAACATAACATGCTTCGAAAAACCATGTTTGACATTGGGTTTCCAGGCGTTTTTCCTCCCTGTGTAAATGGCCTTATGTGGTACCGTTTTACCTCGATGAAAACAAAGAGCAGGCAGTTTTTCAGTCAGAAAACTGCTGAGAGATATTATTAAACTGTGTGAGATGAAGAACACAGAACTGACAGACTGCACAGCAGTTGGTAAGTTTGAAAAAAAAAAAAAAAGATGTGAGGTAGAATATCCAAAGAGACCTGGGGAAGAGCTCTTAGCTTATAAATGGGGAGGAGGGATTTGCCTTGCAATCTCCAAGTGCATTTGCCATGTTAGTGCTGTCACTCTTCAATTCAGTCCAATAAACACTTCTCCAAGAGCCAGACCTATGCTTCATAAATAGACAAAATTTCCATAGCAGCAGCCATAAAGGTAATAAGCATCTTGAACAAGGAAAGACCATCTTCTGAAAGGATTGTTTCATATTTATTTAGTATGATAACATCCTCTGTGATTTTCAAAGTGTTTTTACAGGCTTAATTTCAAATAATCTTCAACCTAAAGTCATAAGGAGGATGGGGGAGGTATAAGTTCCACAGGGACTTGAAGAAGTTAAGGATCATGCCCACGATCACACTGTAATTTGGGGACTGAACTGGAACTGGAAACAGATCTGATTAAACCTGTAGCCTTTCCACTGTCTTCCTTGTAATTCTTGCTGACCTTCAAGAAACTTAAGGATGTCATCTTCTGAGGGGGGGAATAACTCCCTTTTCTAAGTCTTCAGCCTTCTGCCATAGCTCCATTTTCTCTCCTTTTCCACCCAGCATCTTAAAGGAATTCCTTGTGATACAAGCATTCCTGCCTTCAGACCTCCACCCTCACCACTCTAAAAAATTGCTCTCTTGAAAGTCATCGGTAATTGCAAAATTCAGTTACCTTTCTCACACCTCATCATCCTACTGAGAGGTGACAGCATGCTGGCAGTCCTCACAGCCCTCGCTCGCTCTTGGCTCCTCCTCTGCCTGGGCTCCTACTTTGGTGGCACTTGAGGAGCCCTTCAGCCCACCGCTGCACTGTGGGAGCCCCTTTCTGGGCTGGCCAAGGCGGAAGCCAGCTCCCTCGGCTTGCGGGCAGGTGTGGAGGGAGAGGCGCAAGCCGGAGGGGCTGTGCGCCCTGCTTGCGGGCCGGCTGGAGTTCCGGGTGGGCGTGGGCTTGGCGGGCCCCCCACTCGGAGCAGCCGGCCGGCCCTGCCGGCCCTGGGCAATGAGGGGCTTAGCACCGGGACCAGCGGCTGCAGAGGGTGTACTGGGTCCCCCAGCAGTGCCAGCCCACCGGCGCTGCGCTCGATTTCTCACAGGGCCTTGGCTGCCTTCCCACGGGGCAGGGCTCGGGACCTGCAGCCCGCCATGCCTGAGCCTCCCACCCCCTCCATGGGCTCCTGTGTGGCCCGAGCCTCCCCAACGAGCACCACCCGCTGCTCCACGGCGCCCAGTCCCATTGACCACCCAAGGGCTGAGGAGTGCGAGCGCAGGGCGCAGGACTGGCAGGCAGCTCCACCTGCAGCCCTGGTGCAGGATCCACTGGGTGAAGCCAGCTGGGCTCCTGAGTCTGGTGGGGACCTGGAGAACCTTTATGTCTAGCTCAGGGATTGTAAATACACCAATCAGCACCCTGTGTCTAGCTCAGGGTCTGTGAACGCACCAATCGACACTCTGTGTCTGGCTGCTCTGGTGGGGCCTTGGGGAACCTTTGTGTCCATACTCTGTATCTAACTGATCTGATGGGGATGTGGAGAACTTTTATGTCTAGCTCAGGGATGGTAAACGCACCAATCAGCGCCCTGTCAAAACAGACCACTCGGCTCTACCAATCGGCAGGACGTGAGTGGGGCCAGATAAGAGAATAAAAGCAGGCTGCCCGAGCCAGCAGTGGCAACCCGCTGGGGTCCCCTGCCACACCGTGGAAGCTTTGTTTTTTCGCTCTTTGCAATAAATCTTGCTACTGCGCACTCTTTGGGTCCACACTGCTTTTATGAGCCGTAACAGTCACCGCGAAGGTCTGCAGCTTCACTCCTGAAGCCAGCGAGACCACGAGCCCACCGGGAGGAACGAACAACTCCAGACGCGCCGCCTTAAGAACTGTAACACTCACTGCGAAGGTCTGCAGCTTCACTCCTGAGCCAGTGAGACCACGAACCCACCAGAAGGAAGAAACTCCGAACACATCCGAACATCAGAAGGAACAAATTCCGGACACGCCGCCTTTAGAACTGTAACACTCACCGCAAGGGTCCGCGGCTTCATTGTTGAAGTTGGTGAGACCAAGAACCCACCAATTCCAGACACACTACCATCCTCCAGTGTTTGGCCCTGTTAACTGTAAGTTCACTAAACAAACAAACAAACAAAAACAAAACAAAACAAAAAAAACTCCAAACTTGCTATATCATCAGCAGATAGTCTTAGGAAAATTGAATTATTCAGGGCTTTCTAGACTTTGAATAACAATAGTAAATTATTTTTAAAGAAGCTTTATAATAGTCTTCTAGGCAAGTGCTAGATGAGTTCATGTATTTGGTCTCATTTTACTTTCACAATAATCCTGTGAAGCAGACATTGCCATCTCTAGTTTACATCTGAGAAATGCTAGGTTCAGAGAAATTGAAAAACTTGATCCACAAAGTTGCTAAGCGGTCCTGATCATAGACCTCCTTCTTCCAAAGCACAGCCCCCTCTTCCATCCATTAATCTGTTAGGAAACAAGATGCTTTGTATAAATTAATTTTGCTGATAAATTTTCGAGCAAAAGAAAAATTTTAAACCAAGGGGTTTTAAAATTATTTTTTACAGGTATCATTCCAAAAATTTATTCTTAAAGAATAGATACATAATTTAACATCTTAATGGCATAGTCATGAACATCTATTTGTACAGTCTGTGCAACATTCTTGTGTTCTTGCTTCCTCATTCAGCATTAGATTCTTGGTAAGCGCTGCTAACATTTTTGCTTTTTACAATTATGTCATACTACTTCTATTCTACAAGAGTATTTCAAAAACAATTAACTAGAACATGAAATAGCCAAAGTATTAACAGCTACTTGAAAAACAGGCCAAACTATTTTTGCATAAGAACATCAAGAATACCGTGTTTGCCTTTGGTTAGGGACTGCTTTGAGACATAATTTTTATTTTGGGAAGGGGTTTTTGGGGTTTTTGTTTGGTAGGGGATGGCGGTTGCCCTGTTTGGCGTTCTTTCAGGCATTAATGGGAATTCTAATAGAAAAGGACTCTATAGGCAAATACATCTGGAAAGTGCTGCATGCCATTTCTTAGCCTTGGATATTCACAAGACATTTTGGCATGCGTTTTTAATGCCCCAGTATTTTATACTTATTCTATAGCTAAGTAGATGATAGATGCAGGAGTAGATGTAGATTTAGGTATTAGGGTTTCTGTCTTAGTCTTTTTGGGAATAGAAGCCAGCATGTATCTTACAGTCAATAAGTGCTAGCTATTAATTTATATTAAATCATCATTGAATAACAAATATTATACAACCTATTTTTTTAAAAAACAATGAAAACAAGATAAAAATATTACTAGCCATCAAATTTTACCAGCTCACAGCATTTTCACCATCTCTTTCAATACTCACCATTATTATAATGATGCCATGATTACTATTACTACAGGCATCAGTGACCTGAATAACTATAATAATATTAGTATGTGTAGTAACAGCAAATGAATTTCAATATTAATTTTCTCATAGGAAAATGATTTTTAGCATGTTTTAATAATAAAATATTTTTAAAATTAAGGTATGTACATGTTTAAACATAATGCTATTATATACTTAATAGACTATGATATAGTGTAAACATAATTTTTATATGCAATGGGAAACCAAAAAATTTGTGTGACTCACTTTATTGCAGTGGGCTGGAACCAAACCTGAAATATCTCCAAGTTATGTTGGCACAGCACCTTCCTAAGTTCTGTGAATTATTCTAGCAAATAATTGAGGCTGATTGGACAGTAGAAACCCCCAATTTCTAGGCAGCTCATCAGAAGCCAGGGGGCTCTGAGGACACCAAGCCTGTGGCTGGTGTTTAAAGTGAGAGGACTCTTATAGAGCACCATGCCCTTAACCTGTGAAATTTCCCTAACCCTGAATAGTTTGTGAGGGAAGTCATTGCAGCCACATAATGACCTAATGAGTTTGGGATTGTTTATTATCCCCAGTTTACAGATAAGGAACTGAGGCACTGAGGGTCACTCAGCTGCCAACTGGGTAAAGCCAGATTCCAATCCTGGCAGGTCTGGCTCCAGAGTCCACAGTTTTATCCTCTCTATGATGCTCTACCATGCAGGGGCTGGGGAGAAAGCAAGTGTAGAGAGCTTCAACATTAGTTTTCTTTTTTTTTTTTTTTTTAGATGGAGTCTTGCTCTGTCGCCAGGCTGGAGTGCAGTGACGCGATCTTGGCTTACTGCAACCTCTGCCTCCCGGGTTCAAGCGATTCTCCTGCCTCAGCCTCCCAAGTAGCTGGGACTACAGGCATGTGCCACCATGCCCAGCTAATTTTTCTATTTTTAGTAGAGATGGGGTTTCACCATGTTGGCCAGGATGGTCTCGATCTCTTCACTTCCTGATCTGTCCGCCTTGGCCTCCCAAAATGCTGGGATTACAGGTGTGAGCCACCACGCCTGGCCAACATTATTTTTCAGTCCTCAATGTTTCTCGCCCACGTCTACTTGGAGAGCAATATTTTTAGCAATTAAATTTTATTGCATCTCTACACATCATTCAACTCAAATTTTCATGGCAACAATGTTCTCTTCTTTTTGCATTTATATGTTATCTGTTTATGTATTATTTAAATTACATCATTTCAGGTGCAACTGATGTAAAAAGATTTGGGGGAAAATGCCATGCTTTCTGTAAGCAGACAGATTTAAAAGAGGAAAGCAAACGTGTCACAGATTGCTAGAGACTAGTCTCCTAATCGTGAGTGTGCAATATATGCACACACTGGATTTATATGCAGTAAGATTCATGGAGGGAATAAAAAGCATCAGTGAAACAGGAGGAGCAAGGTTAAGAGAGGTCCTAATATGTAAGAGAAAAAGTCTGCAATGACCATGACCTTCTATTGATCCCTTCCGCTAGCTCAATTCTTTGACCCTGGTCTCATTTACAATGCTATTTGTTCCTTTGGTCCTTCTTTATTATCCCACTCAGTAAAGGCCCTTTTCAGATTCACATTCACCCAACATTGATTGAGAGCCTCTGTTTATTTATTTATGCACCATTCTATCATCAAGCACCACAATCTGACCAATATTATGCCAGGTGCTTTCACATATATCACTTTCATCAGACCCATTTGATAAATGAGGCAGGAGGTTAAGGAGCTTACTGAATTCTTGTCCTCTCATTTCCCATCTACTTTACCTCTCTAGAAACACCTCCTGACACACTGTGGATCTCAGCCACTTCAGTGATGTTGTCACTAGCTCTCTGGAATCTTCAGGCCTCTACTCTTTCACCTTACCAGCCTCGTCCAATCCTGGGAAATGTCCTAGGTTCAAAAGTGCAGAAATGTATTAAATCATTAGTCACCTGAACAAGCCTGCAGCTGGTTTTTAGCCATTGAGCATTGCTGGGGAAAAGTTTAATGTACCCGACTAACCTGAATGATTCCAAAATTCTCCAATTATAAAAGAAATTATTTCTTCTGTTGAATTATCATAAAGTTTTATAATTGTCTTTTAGCACTTTTTTGTATTTTTGCACATATATTATCTCCCCTTCTAGACAACAGTCTCTTTAAAGCTACTGTCTTATGCTTTCTCATTCAACAAATATTTAACTCATATGGTTCCTTATATATTACTATCAGTCTATTACTACTAATAACAATAATGACATAAATACAGTGCTCTATAATTTTTTCTCACAAATTTACAAGCACTATCACATTTACATCTTATGCTAGTCTCATTACAAATACTCCTTGAGTGAGTTTGGTGGATTGTATTAGTGTTTCATGTATTTGCTGCCTTCCCTAGAGAATTATCTTTCCCCACCCTAGTGATAGTGGGCTTGCCTGGGTGCTTGCAGGGCCCCTCTATAAGTGAGGATTGTACATCCCTGCATTTTGAAACCAGGATTGGCCAAGTGACCTGCTTTGGCCAACGAAATATGGGCTCAAGTAACACACTTCCAGGCAAAATCTTTAAAGGCAAGCTCATGGATTCCCGCTGCTTTCCTTTCCTTCTGTCCTAAGACAGGCAATATCTTAAACAGACTTTGTTCCATCAGTCTGTATCATGGAGTAAAGTGACAGTGATCTAAACCCATGCAGACCTGTGAATGACATGTGGCTAAGCAAAAAGCAAACCTTGGTCTTTTTAAACCAGTAAGATTTGAGAATTGCTTGTTACTGCAGTATTATTTAGTTTATTCAAATAGACATCAGGGATATTAATATTTTGCCTATCTTAAAAATGAATAAATGAATGGCCAGTCTAATGGTATGGAGAAAACTGGACATCAAGGCTATTTACAAATTGTACTTCCAGATTTAGTCGTCACATAACATGTGACCTTGATTAAATGGCCCACAGGTCCAGATGGGACCACTCGTGATTCCCACTTTTCTACTTTATCCATATGCTCTAATAATTACTAAGGCAATGTATTCTGTGAATTGCACACAAATTTTACCCACAAAATAAGCAGTAATTTCCTTGAAAAAGGAGTCAGGTCCCCATTAGAATTTAAGTGGCACATTTGCATTATTTTGTCAATAAAGATATAAAAACAGGTATAAATTTCTGGGTAATAATTTGAAGTTAACGTGAATTTAGTTGCATCTTTACTTTCCGGAATCAATATAAGCAGTCACTAGAGTGCTAATGATTTAGTTAAGCCTGCTATCCCCCTACATAGCCCATTTAAAATTTTCCCTTTTTCTTGATTTATTCCTCAGGGGGTAAAATCAAACTGCTCTAAAATAACACTATCACTTAAATTATTTGACAGAACAGAAAGTTAAAATAAGATCATAGCCACTATTCCTGTCTAAATTTCAAAAGCATATTCCTTAATACCCAGTATCATAAAAGCTAGCAGTGATCTCCAAAAACAACTTCTCTCCCCACACACTCTCAGGCCAGCTTCTTTCTCTGAATCCAGAAAGATGAAATTAACTCAGTTTGAAAGATCTCCATACCTGTCCCTGGTTCCTGGCAGTGATTCTCATGTTCACTACATGGAGTAACTCCCTTCAGGCAGCCAAACGGAGCTGCAGGAGACAGATTATGGACCAAGGTCTAACCTGATCTATATTGCATCCTATTTTGACTTTCCCTTAGGTGCTTCACATCCTCATTAATCTCCAATGGGACATGTAAAAGGCATCTTATGAAGTTCCCAACCTATATTAATTCCAAGTTTACAATTTGGCACAAGTTATCCTAGAATTTAATCATATTTAAATAAGGAATGGCATTTGGGGATGCCCAAAAGGAAAGGAAGGGAAACAGGGAAGACATTTTAAGGGATCATGAAACTCTTTGTACATGAATGCTTTTCATAGAGTAGCCTTTTATAGGTTGTATGGAATAGAAGGAGATGGAGCAATCGTTTTCCATGAAACAAGGGCATAATCCTCCTGGGGAGAAATTCTTGACTAAAAGCAACTGGTACCTATCCAAGTTCAATCTACTGAAAACATATTTGCTAACTATTTTGCTGAACCCCAACTTTACCTGGCACTACCATCCATTAAAGTTGATTCACAACGAGACCTAAAGTCCTCAACTTAGAGGCCACTGGATGCGTTTAAAACAGAAGTAAAAATTCATAGGCACTGTGTTCTTCATAACTGAAGTGATATTATTGACAGTATCTTTATTTCTAGGCCTACCTGTGTCTCTGGAGTGATTTTGCAGCTCTTTGGAATACCCCTAAAGTAGCATACTTGGTGATGTTGGTGATGAGATAGCTGTAATGGAATTCATGATCTCAGTTGTCCAGGAGAATACTTATTTGGGAAAATAGTTTTCATTACGGTGGCAGCCAGCCTCCACAATGGTCCCCAACAATCTCTGCCTCCTGGTATGCCTCTTTTGCCTCCTATTCATACCCTGTGTACTCTCCCACATTGCACAGAACAGACTTGTATAACCAATGGGATGTTGCAGAAATGATAGTGTTTGACCTCCAAGGTAGGTCATAAAAGACATCAAGGCTTCCATCTCGTTTTCTTAAATCACTCCATCTGGAGGAATGATTAGCCACCATGTCATGAGGACACTCAAACAACCTTATAACGAAGTTTACATCATGAGGAACTAAGGCCTACTACATGAGATAACTGCTTATTTTAAAATCCAGGCTTGTGGGTAATTTGTTATGCAGAAATAGAAAACTAATGCAATTAACAATATAAAGATGACCTGCCAGGGTTGAAACGCAGTATTTGGCCACCAAGTAAACACTCAAGACACAAATCTATTAGTAATAGAGAGCTCTATGTCTGCCCTGTATCTTCCCTGTCCTGATTACAGTATCATCTATTTCTTTAGCACTATAACAAACTTCCTAAGTTTCTGCTCTAAACCTATAAAAATAAGCAGAAAATTGAGTTGTGAGAACAAAGGTGTTGATAGTGTTAAGTGCTAAAATTAAAAAAATAAAAAAACAGACATAGGATCAAGCTCGAGTTGTTCTTAGCCCAGTTGGTGTGTGAAAGGCTTCCAAAACATAAAGTATTTGCAAGGAACATGAATCAGAAAGGAATATTCTATTTGTACTTCAAAGGGCATTTGATGCTTTATCTTAATTTTACCAGATAAAGCTAATGCTGGACTCTCCTTTCATCTTATTCCACATAGCCAACTGAATAAAAAGCCAGGTATGTGTTCCATGGACAAGAATTCTTTATACTGAAGGAAGTATGTTTATTTTCCTTACCAAAGATGAAACTAGAAATTTTTAGGCTTAAGAAAATTCTAAGAAGAACCTCCAAAAAGCCCTAGGCCTGAAGTTCAACTAAACACTTACTATTCCTCTTCATTAGTCCCACCTTGTCACTCCTGATTTGTTATTTCCTCTCCCAAGCCCCATCAGTGTTTGTGACTCAAATCCTCCAGACCCTGGGCCTTTCTTTCCCCAGAATCTATACCAGGAAGAATGTGGGAAAATGTAAGAGGCATTTGAAGTTGCAGAGCCTGGCGAAACCTATTAAGGTTTCCCTGGCATTGACATTTCCCCAAGATTCTATTCTGAGACTTTGATTCTCCTTTTTTTTTTTACTTTTATTTTTATTTATTTATTTATTTTTTTTTGAGACGGAGTCTCGCTCTGTCGCCCAGGCTGGAGTGCAGTGGCGCAATCTCGGCTCACTGCAAGCTCTGCCTCCCGGGTTCACGCCATTCTCCCGCCTCAGCCTCTCCGAGTAACTGGGACTACAGGCGCCTGCCACCACGCCTGGCTAATTTTTTTGTATTTTTAGTAGAGATGGGGTTTCACCGTGGTCTCGATCTCCTGAACTCGTGATCCGCCCACCTCGGCCTACCAAAGTGCTGGGATTACAAGCATGAGCCACCGCGCCCGGCCTATTTTTTAATTTTTTAAAATTTTTTATTTCCATGGGTTTTTGAGGAACAGGTGGTATTCAGTTACATGACTAAGTTCTTTAGTGGTGATTTGTGAGATTTTGGTGCACCCATCACCCGAGCAGTACACACTGAACCTGATTTGTAGTCTTTTATCCCTCACTCCCCTCCCACCTTTTCCCCCGAGTCCCCGGAGTCTATTGTATCATTCTTATGCCTTTGCATCCTCATAGCTTAGCTCCCATATATTAGTGAGAATATACAATGTATGGTTTTCCATTCCTGAGTTACTTCACTTAGAATAATGGTCTCCAATCCCATCCAGGTTGTTGAGAATGTCATTAATTCATTCCTTTTTATCGCTGAGTAGTATTCCATTGTGTGTGTGTGAGTGTGTGTGGCACACACAACACAGTTTATCCACTCATTAATTGATGAACATCTGGGCTGGTTCCACATTTTTGGATTTTGTGAACTGTGCTACTATAAACATGCATGTGCAAGTATCTTTTTCATATAATAACTTCTTTTCCTCTGGGTAGATACCCAGTAGTGTGATTATGGGTTCAAATGGTAGTTCTCTTTTTAGTGATTCTTCTTTTTTAACACACCTTCCTATTGGTGTCTCAGGTTCAGTACTCATCTCTTTTCGCATTCTATTCTAGTGGCTCTTAAACTTCTCAGGGCAAAAGACCCCTTTGAGAGTCATGAAACCTTTGAACCATTATTTCCAGAAAAAGAAAATGAATATGAAACTTAAAATTTTCATACAAGCTGTAAATGTTAAGTTAAAATTTTCATACAAACTGTAAAGGTGCAGTACTCATTGAAGCCCATATGTGTACTCTCTGGGAATCTAGCTTAAAAGCCTCAACAATAGATGTTTTCCCTGGATGATCTTAACTAGTGTCAGAGCTTCAATCATCATCCAAGTCTATTATTTCCAGCCCAGGCACCTGTCCTAAATCCTACAACTCTATCTCCAATAATCCACTGGACATTTTAACTTCGAAGGGCCATTCCCACTTCACACTACAAAGTCTCCTCCTTTTATGCTTGCTGTTCAATAAATGAGATCAACATCCATTCAACCGCCCAAACCAAAAAACTGGGAGTCATCTGGACGTGTCTCTTTTCTTCATTCCCTATATACAAACTACTACTAGCCAATTCTGTCTTCTCAAATCCACCCTCTTTTTTCAATCTCTACTTCCCACATTTATAGTAATAAACTATAAACTGTTCTTCCTGCCTCCAGGAAGGAAGATCACCTTCCTTCACCTGATTTGAAGATCTTGCATATCAATCTGAAACCTAAATTATCATTTTATTTTTATTTATTTTTAATTGACGAAAAACTGTGTATATTCATTGTGTACAACACGGTGTTTTTGAAATATGCATACATTACGGAATGGCCAGATGGAGCTAATTAACATATGCATTGCCTCACATACTTATTTTTTGTGCTGAAAACACTTAAAATCTAAACTATTATTTAGACTGTAATCATGTCCCCCATTAACTCCAAAAATAACTTTGACTGGATCCTCATTTGTTTTAGAATAAAATTAAAAGTCCTGGAGTGAGATTTCCCCACCCCGCTCTCAAAGTAACACTTAATATTGCCTTAACATGTTGCCTGTTGTTTCTCTTCCCTACTACAATGTAAGATACTCTTAAAAGTCACTTTTTAAAATCTTAAGTTACAAACAAAGTTACTCATTATAACTTGTGACACAATGCAAACAAAAATAATAATTTTCCCCTCCCTACCCCACCCCACATTCAGGGCTGCACATCAAGAATCCAAGTGTCTAAAAGGCAGAGATTGTAATTTTTCATAAACATATCTTGTGTTTTGCACAGTACATGCACAATGCAGGCACCCAATAATTATTTTCTAATAAATTGTTTACATCTTATGGCACTGTGGAATCAAGGCAGATCGCCTTCATTTATTCTAAACCCTTGCTACTCAAAATGCGGTCTGTGGGTCAGCAGCGCCAGCACCACGTGGGAGCTTCCATATTGAGAAAAGCAGAATGTCAGCCCCTACCTCAGACCCACAGATTCAGAAGGTCCCCAGGGGACCAAAAAGCACATTAAAGTTTAAGGAGCACTCCACTAAAGCACATTCTAGAGCAGCTGCCCCGACTGACCCATGGTCATTCTATGTAAAAGACACCAATAGAAGCCATCTCCTAAAGACATAAGGCAGATGTTATAGAAGGACACCTAAATACCAAATCAGTTTACACCAGTGGGTTCTAAACATAATGTTGTTGATTTGCGTGCTAAGTCAAAGCACTGCATTCTCTGATAACTGTGTTTCAATTAAGAGATTTTCAGTGAAAGCTAGCCTTGAATGTTACACAGAGTACGTGGCTCTGGTGTAGAGCACAGCCACTAAAAGCAGAGACTATCAACTTTTGCTTTTATCAGGAAATAGGTTTCTCTCCATTGAAACAACTGAAATTTAACTATCAAATCCTCAATACTTTAAGTAGGACACACTTCAGAACAATTATTAATATATGTACTTTCTAATAATCAGGCAGAAAGGCAAGATGGAAAACATGGCACTCAAGATTGTTTTTGAGCTTGGTCACTGTGTTAACCTATATAATTCTTCATACCCATTACCGTAAGTATCCACATCTGTAAAACATGGATAAGAATCCCTTCCTCAAAAGGTTATTGTGAAGATTTAACGTAATGTATACACAATTCCTGACATGTAGAAGGCACTTGATAAAGGGTGGCTATTCATAAATATGATTATTTTATTGAATAATCTCAGAATCTTCACTAGCTCCTTTAAAACCCGTGCCTAACCTCAGAGAACAGCTTTCCCTAATCTAATACATCATCAAAGTTTAACCTAGGCACCAACTCTATAAAGATTTTGATACCCACTTCCACTTCGCTCCCTCCCTCCCTTTTGTGTGTTTCCTACACACTATAAACATTTCTGTTATCATAGCACTTAGTCTTTATTGTACTTCTTTTTTAACATCTTCCTCTTCTCTATATACTGCACTCTTTCAAATAAAGACAAACTGTTTCTTTGGAGAAACCCTGGCATCTAGCACAATCAATGACACTAAATAGTTAATTCATAATTGAGGAATAAGTTAATGAATGAATATCAGATCCTCCAGAAACTTCCTTTCGGACTGATCAGCGACTTGTATTACTCTGTCTTTGGTGGGAAGTCATTTTCAAATTCTCTGTTTTTCTCCTGTGACAGCCTCTTTAAAAAGTCTCTGCCCTCTTCACTGCCCCCAGCTGCCCATGCACCTCACATGCACTCCACCTCCAACTCACACTCAGGGCTCCCTCTTTCTTTTGTCTCTATTGCTCTTTCCTTCCTACAGAATCTAAATTCTTCAATTGCAAGGGAGGAAGGGAGGTTGTTTTTGGCTCAGGTGTAACATTCCGTACACCCAAGTCCGAAATAAAGCCAAGAGAGGAAACTCTCTGCAGAAGGTTCACCTGGTTTTCCCACCACGGACACCTGATTCTTGTTTGTGAGAAACGTGAAATCTACCCAATTTACTTAGGCTTTCATTAAGGAAACACACAGATTTGGGGGGTGAGTTGTTGCTGTGTTTCTCTCTCTCTTTTCTCTCCCTCTCTCTCTCTCTCTGTCTCTCTCTCTCCTCTCTCCCCTCTGTCTCTCCTCATTCCTTTCCGCACCCTATTTGCTTGTTCAACTCATCCTAAAGTGGATTTAATTACTTATTTAATAGCCTGCATGACATTTCCTCACAAGGGGAAACAAGATAGTGATTATAAACATTAAGAATGCAAAATTTAAACGGGAAAACAGAATCTTGCCTCATGGGTGGTCTTAGTTGCTCCTGAGGCATATGAAGGAAAAATGGGTTTCTAGAGGTTCCTTGCTCATTTCTAGAAACACCTGCAGGCCCTTGGGGAAGATTGTCTTTTAAAGTGCCTCATGAAAACCTGTTTTCAGTCTAATTTTTTTTTAACTCCTGTGTTTTAATTTCCCTGTTTTCAAGCTGAATCTAATAAACTGCTGGTAATAGAAATATGATGCAGTCCCAAATTTGATCTTAATTCTCTACAGATTTCTAAAAATTAAGTCAAGATCAGATGGACTTTAGTTCTTATTTTCTACAGTCACATGAAACAAATTTTCTAAGATTTACATCAGATTTAAAATGTTAAAATCCATTATAATTCTAGGCATTTTGTTTAGTTACTTCTCCGGGCAAAATTTTAGAACTTTATAGCATATTTAAAATTTCTGTGATATCAATTTCACTTACTTTAACTTATATTGATTTTTTTATTTGATGCCAGTTCTTACTTGGCAGAATCGCTACATCATTCCCAGTCAATTCTTCATTTTCAAATAGTCCTAGGATTATAGTAAGATTGTCAGATTTACTAAGTAAGAATGCAGAATGTCTAGTTAAATTAGAATCTCAGGTAAACGACAAATTATTTGTTAGTATAGTCCCTGTAATATTTGGGACTTGTTTATATTAAAGATTATTCAGGTGCTTGAAACAATAGAAATTTATTCTCAAAGTTTAGGGAGCCAGAAGTCTGAAATGAAGCCATCAGCAGGGCTATGCTCACTCCGAAGGCGCTAAGGGAGAATCCTTTCTTGCTTCTTCCAGCTTCTGGTGGTTCAGGCATTCCTGGGATGTGACCATAAAACCCTGATCTCTGCCTCTGTCCTCACATGACATTCTCCTCTAAGGTTCAAATCTCCCTCTGCCTTTACAGGAACATTTGTCATTGGATTAGGACCCATGCAGTTAATCAGGATGATCTCATCTTGAGATTCTTAATTACATCTGCAAAGACTTTTCCTTCCAAATAAAGTAACATTCACAGGGTTTGGGTATTAGGACATGAACACAACTTTTAGGGACCACCATTCAACCTACTACAGAGAATGACTAAAACTTCAAACATCATCTGAAGTTGATAAATTCATGGCTTAGGTGTAACATGCAGTACACCCAAGTCAGAAGTAAAGCTAGTGGAGGCAAATCTATGTAAGGTTCCTTTTACCTGGTTTTCCCACAATGGGCACCAGATTCTTATTGTAAGAAATATATAAAGTGTACCTAACTCATTTAGTCACTCATTCAATAGCAATCTTTTGAGTTCCTTTTATGTGCCAGAGTCTGAGAATCAGGATAAGCCAAAGAAACTGCCCTCCTAAGGATTATTTTCTAATGAAAGGAGAAAATTAAATAATCAATCAATCAATAAACAGGATTATTATATAATTTAATAAATGCTATGAAGAAAATAAATAAAGTAATGCAATAAAGAGTCACTGGGAACAAGACATGCTGCTTTACAAAGGGCAGTCAGGAAAGATTCTCAAAATAGATGACATTTGTGCTGAGTGCCAAGAGATGAGGGTGAGCCAGCCACACGGAGATCCCAGCAAAACCTTTACAGGATGAAGAATAGCAGGGATAAGGGCCTGAGGTGGGGAAAGGATCAATGTGTTCTAGAAAAAGGTGGAGGCCAGAGAGGCCAGAACATAGTGACTGGTGGAAAGCATGGTGCAAGGATAGCACTGGGTAGACTAGAACCAGGTCATAGCCAGGTCTTATGGCTCATGGTGCAGGGTATGGATTTTATTCTATGGAAATAGACACCAAAGGCCTTAAAGAAGAGTGATGATTTGGTTTCTATTCTTAAGAATTAGCAGCTATGGTGTCAGAAATGACTTGGTGGGGCAAGAATGGAAGCACGCTGACCAATTAGGTTATTGTAGTAAGCCAGGCAAGGATGAGGACGCTTTAGACTAGAGTGTTATTAGGAATATGGAGAATAATGGAAATCATTTGGAAGTTGGATTGTTCAAACTCAGTTACAGATTACATGCTAATTGTGAGAGAGGGAAGATGAAAAGATGACACCATCAATTTCAGGGCATAAATCCTCCCAGCTATAAACTATGTTGCCCAATCTTTCTTGCAGTTCAGTATGACTGTGTAAGTTCTACACAAGCAGATGTGAATAGAAGTTACAGGAACAACCTCTGGGTCACACCCATAGGAATAAGCTTGTTCTTCATTCCCTCTTTCCTCCTCCTGATGGCTGGGAAATCGGACATCTAATGGAGCTGCTTGAGATCTAGAGAAAGAAGTCACATGTTGATGATGGATGATGGCAAAGCTGTCCCAGTATCCAGGATCCTTAGATGGTCTCATCGAGCAGGACATGCCACCTGCCCTGAACTGCTCACCTACCTTGCTCTCTGTTATGTGAGAAATAAAATTCTATCTCATTTAAACCCCCGTCTTTTGGGAAGGGGGTTTGTTGCAGCAGCCCAGTTTATATCCTAACTAATACTCTCAGAAATGACTTCAAGCATCCCAAATTCTCTTTTTCTCTCTAACCTGAATGTTCTGTTCTTACATTCTCATTCTCTTTCCTGTGTCCTGCCAAGATATGAGTTCTGCTTTCTGTGATAATGAGGCCAGAGCATCAGGGTCATTTAAAGCCATGTTGATGGAAAGAGTTTCTTCCTCTGTAAGAGTCCAAAGTCCAAAGGATTCTTGTTGCACAGTGTCATGACTCATACTGTACAATCCATTAAATATCACCTTAGGTACAGGAAATGATGGGTATTAACTGTTCAAATATTTTAATACCAAATGTTATATTGATTACACAGAGACTCAACACTCAAGTTAAGACGTGTAAATTCTGGGTAGAATTTTAATACCAGTCTAGGAATTCAATAAACAGCTTGGATCTCAGGACTTAAAGCATTAATTGTAGAAAAATAAATTAACATTTAGTGAGAAAATAATTACATAGATTGTGTAATTGCATAGTATTTTTTCTTTATGTTTAGCATAAACTCTAATATGAAATGAATCCTTTTGGTTAACTTTAGTTGTATTCAGAGTATATACAATTTATAATTACTTTTCTACATCTAGGAATTTATTTTATTGAAAGTAAGTTCACACACACAAAAATCTGCTCTGTTGCTCTCCTTGGGGATTGGTAACAACACAAATGATAAGAATTATCCCCTTGTAAACAAGGAAAGTCACAACATTTAAGGTGCACTACGGTGCATTTAAGTCTGTATTTTGGATTAAATAGATAATGTTCTGTCAAATATGAGCAATTATTAAATATGTTAAACTAATAAACTGGAAGACATTTTAATTATGCCATTTTATAATTAAAATTGAACCCTTAAACATCTTGTTCAAGTGGAATGCCTCTCAAAGAACAGTAATATATCTAATCAATATTTATAAAATATTACTTAGCATTTAAACTTTAAAGTTGAAAAGAACATTTGTACATTTCACTTAATCTTTACAATAATAGTAAAAGGTATTACCATTAAACTTTTGTAAGTTAACACCTTTATGAGATGATGTAAATTGCCCAAGTTCATTCATCTAGCAGATGACTGGGCTTATACCAAGGTTTTTGTTTTTGTTTTTGTTTTTTGAGACAGAGTCTCACCCAGGCTGGAGTGCAGTGGTACAATTCAGCTCACTGCAACCTCAGCCTCCCAGGTTAAAGCAATTCTCCTGCCTCAGCCTCCCAAGTAGCTGGGATTACAGGTGCCCATCACCATGCCTGGCTAATTTTTTTTTTTTTAATTTTTGGTAGAGATAGGGTTTCACCATGTTGGCCAGGCTGTTCTCTAACTCCTGACCTCAAGTAATCTACCTGCCTCGACCTCCCAAGTGCTGGGATTACAGGCAAGAGGCACCGTGTTCAGCCCAAGATCTCCTATTTCTACCTTCAGTGCTCTTTATACTCAATAGCTGCTTGGAGTATATAAAGACCTAAAGCCTAACAAACCAGCTGGCCAGTGCTAGATGTGCCACTCTCCATAATTTTTCATAATTAAAGTAGGAAATGCTATGCAGGAACTGACTGTATTTTTTCTTTGTTACAACCTTCTTAAATTATATATTATATATTTTAAGGGATTATATATTAAGGAATTAAGATATGTATAAATAGAAAAATAATATATTCTGAAAATAATCACAATATTTCTCCCCCACCCACTTTTCCCATTCAGAACTATTCTGCCACCAAAATCCTGAGGGTTATGAAATTAATGGACATGTCCTTTCTTCTCATTTCTCTACCCCACGTCTCCCACTAAACAATCTCCCTGTCTTCATTAAGTCATTTTGTCCTTCCTGTTCTCCCAGACCAATAATCCCAGTGCGGCTCCTTTTTCTTTTCAACTCAGCCTGGGCATCACAGTTACTTTCTTAGTTCATAGTTCATTGGTTGTCACGCTGGTTGTTCTCAACCTCCTGACCCTCAATAGTTCTCATAGTGCTGATTCCCATGGTCTATTCTTTCTGTCCGTACTTCCAGAGAACTTGTATTCTCACAAATGTTACAGAGCCATGGTAATTTGTTCACCATAATAAATTCATAGAATCTAGTCTTAACTGGACCCTTCCAGGCCTCTCGTTCAGCTTATTTGATAAACAGCAAGCATTTGTTGAGCACTTTCAAAATGCCAACTACTGCACATGATTTTAGGATATAAAATGAATAAGACAGACTCCCTTTTCTGGAAGAAGTCACAGTCTCAGGTACCCACTTAAAGGTTCTTTAGAAACCTCTACTTTTAAGCCCACTCCTCACTTTCATCACATATGTTAGTCTCTCATTTAACCAAAAGGTTGATATGACTAACCTGAGCGTCTTCAAAATCCTTCCACTTCATCCTGAACCTCTGCATTAGTCAGGATTCCCCACAGAAACAGAAGCAACAGGACATGTATGTATGGGTCGACTCAGGGTCTACTACTTTGAATGTTGATTCATCTTTAAAAGTACCTTCACAGCAAAATCCAGACTGGTGTTTCACCAATACCATAGTCATCAAAATCTCTATCTTCATACTTCTTTCTTAATTGTAGTCTCTCAAAAGATGTTTTGCTTCCTTGCTAATGTGAGTTCTTAATCTCCCCTCTTGTATCTCTTCCAAGAGTTTTTTCACAATGATGCTATCTCTTTTGTATCATCAATCTCTCGATTTTCACTCACTTCTCTTTCTAGGTAAACATGTTCAAGTCCTAGCTTCAGTCTTTCCTCTTTCTAATACACTCTGTAGCTACTACCCTTTGGTCTCTTTAACTTCATTACCATATTTCTTGCAAGATTAGTTTTCTACATTTGTTGCTTCCATTTATCACCCATTTACTCTTCCTTACTTTGCTCTCTGGCTTTGTTTGCCATTGCTTTATGAACCTACTACTTTTTCCAGTGTGGCTCTCCTCAACCCATTCTTATAGAAATGTCCCACAGTCTGATTCGTCACCTCCACCTCGCTCTAATTCTTATTTACCACAAGGTCAATCAAGGGCAGAAGCTGCAATTAGGGGACTTGAAGCATGGAAAGGGGAAGCAAAGGAAAAGGGTAAATGACTCACAATTTGAAACGCAACAAGGCTTGAAAATATTGCAATAAATAATATCATTTGTATGGTTAAATCAAAGGAAAATCTGGTGTGAGAAAGCCCTGTACTAGCATACTTGAGTTCTTACGTAGGAACTGTAACTTAAGTTAGTAGGTAAGCAAACTGAAAACCTAACTTAGGAGTATACCTCTGTAACAATAATTGAGTCTCAGCCAATCATAGCAGCTGAGCTTCAACCACTCATAGGCTGCTAACTGTCCAAACCATGTTCAAACAAGGCAAACACTGAGCTGTAAGCAACCCAGTTGCTTCTGTACTTCAGCTTCCTTTCCTGTATGCCACTTTCCTTCTTCTGTCCATAAATCCCCTCCAGTCATGTGGCAGTCCGAGTCTTTGAATCTGTTCTGATTCTGACGGCTGCCCAATTGGTAAATTGGTTCTTTTTTTTTCTCTCAATTAAACTCTGTTAAATTTAATTTGTCTAAAATTTTTCTTTTAATAATTCTAAATAATACTTGTCTCAGGAAGGGAAGCAATCTTTCAATCACTGAGTTAATCTTTCAAAGAGATTGCAGAATATAAATTTTGCTTAATTACTTACAAATTGTAGCTTTGACTACAAGTTGAGGGTCTTTGCTCATGAGGTTTTTCCAAAGCATAATTATAGATGATTGATTACTAGCTGACCATCTGTGTCCAATAATGGGAAGGTTTGGTCCAGACTAAGGAAAATCTCCCTAGAAATACAAATTTTAGAAATTGTTGTAATTAATTTATAGTCATCCTAACGATAACAAAAATACATGAACAAGAATATCTCAGAGGATAGTCATATTGCTATAGATACCTACAGAGGTAGACATAAAAAGAAAACAGCTATTGCTTCTCCTGAAACACATGACATGACAAATGTTAAGGAAAAGACTAGCTTGCATAGAAAGATTCCAGAGTTGCTGAAATCCCCAGATATATAGTATTAATTCTTCTCTCAGTTCTGAATTTGTGTGATAATCAGAATGAGAAAAAGCTCATTCCCAAGTTGTTTTAGAAAGGGGAAATATTAAATGAGAAAACCTGACAGTGGGAAATAAGTGTCCCTTAAACTAACATACACCCAAATTAGTTACGGAAGTAAGGCAAAGGGATATTTATGAATGCTTTGGCAAAAAGAAACCATTTTGCTCAACCCCTTCTGTTTCGGGGGAAGTGGCTTGAAATAGCTAAATCTTTGCAAATGAATAATTTATGAAAGCTCCAGTACCCTTTGAATAACATAATTTAAACTGAAGCCATTACAGCATAAAAGGAAAAAGAAGAACTCGCTTCAAATTCTTCTAATTTCAACATGAATTAACATATAGTTTTGATTTAAGATAATCTAAGTTAGATAATCTAAGATAATTCTTCTAATTTCAACATGAATTAACACATAGTTTTGATTTAAGATAATCTAAGTTAGATAATCTAAGATAATTCTTCTAATTTCAACATGAATTAACACATAGTTTTGATTTAAGATAATCATTTTTGTTTCATTGTACCACTCTCAGATAACTCCCTGCTTATGCAGTCAAAGTACTACATAAAAATTAGAGTTCAAAGTCGCTTAGACGAACAAAGTCATCTCACTGAAGACCTGGTTTAAGTCCATTTTAAAAATAAATTGTATCATAGATTGGTACATTTTAAAAACACATTCTGATTATAGATCAAAAAAGAAGACTTATGTACAAACAAGAATGGAAGCTGACCAACCATGTAAAAAACCAAGTTGATAATCATTTTTACTTATTGTGTCAAAAAAGGACTTATTTTATATCCCTGACATTCTTTTTTAAAAGCTTATCTTCTAGTTAACATTTTGAAGTTACATAAATACAACATTATCATTAATTCCATATTTTCCTTAACAAGGCTATGTCTAAGAAATGAATAGAACAAATCTAGACTGAAGTAGCCTTTCCATCCTCTAATAAATAAAGAAAATCATGCCAAATATAATACAGCAATCAGTCAGCTGGTTAGTGCCTCGACAGTTCTCTTCCTAAATGCATTTAAAGATCTCATTCTTAACACCTCACCCACTTCACATGAGTTTAAGCAGTTTTTTTAATCAACGCTATCTGTATCCCTTGAGGATACTTATATTACTATACTTAAAATGCTGTATAAAATTCAATTTATTTACATGTATTTTTACCTGCCTAGATTAAATTTCTTAAGGTGCAGATGGGTGTATTCATCTTTTTATCCCCAGTACCTTGAAAATGGAACACTTTAAATCATTTGCAAATTGAAGGGCTAGTCCTGTATTTTTAGGAAAATAGAGAAGGTGGTATAAGAAATGAACACTGGAATAAAGTTCCTAAAGGAGGTAGAGGAAGCCAGTATATATGTGAAAAATAAAATCATTTCTAGACCATTTTCTAATTGCTGATTGGTGGGATATTGGGTCTTTTGTTGTGTGCTGCTTTTATTTTTTTATACGTTCCTCTCACAAGGTTGTGAGTGCTGGGTTTCCTAAGACTAAAAATACATTCATCCTCAAAACTTCTAAACTCAGTTTCTAAGCTCTTCATTCTCTCCATCATACTGGGAATGCAGCCAGGCTCTGCCCTAGCTCCATTCCACTTAATTGGGCCACATTCCATGCACACAGTTACATGTCAGTGTTAATTAGCAATAAACAATCCATAACTTACAATCAAGTTATTTTAGCAGGGGTTTCCTCAAAGATCCCAAATAACTACAAACAGTGGCTCCTCTGACCCTCCACAAGACTGTCTTCTCTTCTCTATTCCGAGTTTTTAGCAGCAAGCCAACCAGACAGAATAGGAAATACATGCTGGAAAGGAAGAAGAAAACTATTTTAAAGCTAGGCTTCTAGTCCAGGCCTTTACTACAAAATTCCATTTAGACCTCACACCAACCTGGCACTATCCCTTTTTGCATTTGTAGGTAAAAATGACAAAGGTGAGGCCCTTACAATAGAGGATAAAAAAAGCTTGAGACAGGCCTCCATTCCACTAGAATTCAGACATAGAAGCTCTTAAGTGAAAGAATCTGGAAATAAAAACCTTGGCCTATTACACACCCTAAGAATGTAATCTCACCAGCCCACACTGCCTCTCTAAAGGCTTGATTTAGTCTGCTTTCTACTTCCACACCTTCTAATTGTGGAATTTCCTTTCATTTTAATTCTCCTCCGGGCCAAACTCTGATTAAACTAACACATATGGTTTCTAGGATTTTGAAACTGAGCTCCCCCAGCAAGAATCTACTTACAGAGTAAACCAGTCAGCCCTCTTCAGTTTTCCCTGCTCGAAATAGATAGGGCAGTGCTCCGGTAGGCAATTAATTGACCCAGACTCCCTTGCGTTTTCTCTTCTTGTCTTCTTTGTGAAGACAAGACAAAAATTCTCCTCTGGCAACTGCAGGCCGGATATCAATTTACCACCAGCTCAGCACATTCCAAGTTAATGTACTTAGCTTTTCAGAATCCAGCACAATGTTAACATATTATTTACATCTCAAAGATAACCTTACTTTCTAAAACTTAATTGAAACTCTCACTTTTTAAAAGAAAAAGCATTGATGGCTCCTTAAGTAAGATTTATGGAACACAGCCTTTTCAAGTTGACACTCTAATGTCTCAGAGAAATGGCAGCTGGCAGGAAGATGCAGTAATAGGGAGACTGGCACGTCCATCCTAATAACAAAACCACTCACATGCGCTGGATTGCTTTTCTAGTCACTTGAACGTACAGGCTTTTCCCCACCTCTGCCTCTGCTCCATAAGCTTAGAGCTCAAAAAACTACGTGTCTTTTGCTTCCTTCGTTATCTCTATGTCAATTGATAGTTTTAGCAAGTCTAAAACATTTCCATATCCAACAAAAACAGCAAGGATATTTTAGCTATCTTTTGAACTTTTGTGAATACATATCTCTACATATTCATTGATATGTCTATACTTATGATATTTTATTGAGCACCTACTAGTGTATGCCAGGCACTGTTCTAGGCCCTAGGAATAGGACAGGGAATAAGAAAGACAAAGTCCTTGCTTTCAGCTCTCATGGAGCTTCTGTTCTAGAAAAGAAGTTTATGTGGTTATTTTATATAGTTTAAGTTCTACAAAGAAAATAAATTAGAGAATGTAATGAAGCATGACTGGGGACTCCTTTGGAGACTGGAGCTGATTTCTGAATGACAAGATGACCTGGCAATGACAAGATAGGGAGCAGAGCATTCTAAACAAAGGATATAGCAAGTTCCACAGGCCCTAGATTTAGACGTGACTTTGGCCTGGTTGATGAATGGGAAGAAGGTCATTGTGCCTGGAGTTTAGTAAGAAATGTAGAATGAGATGAAGTAGAAGAGAAGGCAGAAACCAGAATGTGGAAATCTTTAAGGCGATAGTAAAGAGTTTGTATTTTATTCTAATGGTAGAGGAAAGGCACTCGACAGTGGTTTATAATTTTTAAGTAACGCATTAACTGCAAGTGTGGAGAATAGATGGTAGAATGGCAAGACTAGAAACAGAGGGACCACTTAGAGGTCATTGCAGAGGTCCACATGAGAAACAGTAGTAGCTTGTCCAAGTGGAAAATGAAAAGATGAAGAAAAAGTAGATAGGTTAAACAACTTTTTTTGAGGTAGAGCTGTCTAAACTTGTAGGAATATACACAGGGAGAGTAACCCTTTACTTGCATCTTTACTTGAGATGTCTATGACATATATCTGACTAAGAATGGACTTGGTTTGAAAAATAAGGAGGAATATTGTGGACATGTGAGATTCCTGCTAGACATTCAAGTGGAAAAGTCAAGTAGGCAGTTGGACATACAGGTGTGTATCTCCAAATAGTGGTGAGAAATTTCTGCAAAGTCAAGACAGGGCACAATTTCACTGCAGAAAAATATCTGCCTAAGATGAACCATTTATCCATTTGTTTAGCCAACATCTAACAGCCACTGTGTACCTCACACTGCTCTAACTGATGGAATATAAATTCATAAGATGCATATTTTTCCTTATAAAACTTACCATCCAAAGGGACGACACAAATAACAAGGAAACAAATAAACACATATATGCCAGATAGTTATGAACGTCATGATAAAAACAAATCGTGGTGGTAACACACATGCACTTGATAATGACTTATAAGCATGTTCCTTTCACGTGAATATACCTTAATTTTGGCAGACATAGTTACAGGGAGTGGAAAAAGGACAATGTTTTGGTGACAAAAGAACTGGCAATCTGTCAGCTCTATCTGGTGCAGGCTTTCAGGTGAAACACAGATACTCAAAATTCAGAAAGAGCCCATAAATGCATTTACAAGTAGAAGAGGTAAAAAGAAAAAAAGACATTCTGTAACAGTTTAAATTCAGCCTAACAAGATTATCAGAGCTCTTTTTCAAGTAAGACTTTATGACCCATCCTCCCTCCCCGTATCTGTTGCTCTTTTTATGTCTTCAAAGAAACTAAAACAATAAAACATTTTATCTGCTTTTATAACCTGATTCTGTGTGAAAATACCCAGAGGGAATTTCCATTCTTTTTTGCCTTAAAATTCACTGGTATTACTTCTCTTTAGTTTACTTCTCTCTCCCCTTGATGTTCAATTTCATTCTCTGTGACTAGTAGTATCAAGTTATCTCTATCCCTGAGAGAGGGACAAAGGTCAGTGCTAAAATAGTTGAGTCTATGAGTGAGTGAGAAGTCATAAAAGGTCTCAAATCAACCTTGGCAGCAGTTTCTCCAAAGTCAAAGAAGAAAGTGAGAGGAAAACCAATAATCTGGAAGTTGATACAAATCTGATCCTAACATTTCATCTACCTCAGGAAGAACTACATAGTTGAGTACTGGAACACGGGCACTCTGAAATCACATTTTTACTATAAGCTTAAAATAGAAAAGTAATATTCTGAAAGATATAACAAAAAAGCTGGGAGATTCCTATTTGATTTATATGATAATGCTTTTATAAAAAATAGAAAATTTCAATATCAAAAAGGACTAATAAATGATGATCCCCTTCCAAAGTTAAGTTGCAAACAACCATTACCTTAATGCCATACACTTGATACAATTAATTCAAAAATTAAACTTCTCTGACCTTACTAATCTTCTACAAATCTCCCTCTTGATAAAATACTGGCAAAAAAAAAATTACTGGTCCAATTACTAGTACCAATTACAGCTTAACTCTCAAACCGAAGTCATTGAAATTTACCTTCCTGGTCAAAAATTAAATTAGAATGTATTGAAACAGCTCCTATTCCAATTCCCAGTACTAAAGCTTCTCCTCTAAAACTGTAGTGTGACATATCTCCTTTCTGGCACAGGTTTTTTTTTTGTTTTGTTTTGGTTTTTTTGAGACGGAGTCTTGCTCTGTTGCCCAGGCTGGAGTGCAGTGGCGCCATCTCAGCTCACTGCAAGCTCTGCCTCCCAGGTTCACACCATTCTCCTGCCTCGGCCTCCTAAGCAGCTGGAACTACAGGCGCCCGCCACCACAGCTGGCTAATTTTTTTTTTTTTTTTTTTTTGTATTTTTACTAGAGATGGGGTTTCACTGTGTTAGCAAGGATGGTCTCGATCTCCTGACCTCGTGATCTGCCGGCCTTGGCCTCCCAAAGTGCTGGAATTACAGACGTGAGCCACTGCGCCCGGCCGGCACAGGTTTTCCATAGCTTAATCCAAATTAGTGACATGGATTTTAAAAACTGGAATCAGATTTCAATCATTGTAACAGAAACTTGTAACTTGATTGGAAATGGAGTGATAATGAAGGAATGTATAAAGGAATTAAATAAAACTCTAATGTCCCACTTAAATAAAATCATATCTTTGTGAAGTAAAATCTACACTTAAGGGTATATATTGGTATTTTCATTTTAAAGTTTATATTTACTTAAAAAGTCAAGAAGATATATTTTCCACAAGATCTTTTGCAAATTTCCTCCATTTTCCTACTATCCCCAGACACAACCAGAAATAAGAAATTTCTGTTGACTAAATATTTGTCCTGTAGCAAACCTCTCTGCATTCACCATTTTTCAGCTGCAACTACTGAGATAGTAATTTTTTAAATTTACTTCTGGTTCAGTATACCAGTCTTAAAATAACACTGAAGCATTGCCCTTAGAAGACGTGTATTAATCAAATCTTGCTGTAGGAATATGGAATCGAATGCATGCTTAATTGATAACAAAGTAAAGAGAAGTTGACAGTAGTTCTGAAGGTCTATTAATCTGTCCCTTTCTGATATTAATGTACTTAAAAACCAAAACCAAAATGTTCAATAATCAACCAACACTAATAAGTGAGATTAGAAAATCGTCATGTTTCTGCATTTACTTTCCTTTCATTGGAAAGGCATGAAATTCTGTAAAGTGAAGATGAGCTTTTAAATCTACCTGTGGTAACTTCAACAGAATTATCTATTAATATCATTTCTGCATTTTTTACCTTAGTTAATTCTATATCAAATTATGTTACTTAAAAATGAAACTTCGTTTCTCCTGAAAAAAAAAAAAAAACTCATAAAACCGATGACAATTAGAAAAAAAATCTTGTAAAATCCTATCATCTGTAGCAAGAGCTACAAACAATAAACAATATAGCTGGGCAGGTATCTAAGGGAAGAGGATTCCAGGCAACAGGAGGAGCCAGCCCAAAGCCCCTTGGAGTGAGCCTACCTTAGTACAGGTGAAGCCAGTAGAGACTTTGGAGTAAAGATTGGAGAGTTCCGACCAACTTTTAGATCATTCTGCCTGCTCAGTAGAGGAGCAAAATTACTCTTGGAAATCATCATAATGTATATGAATACTTGCTCTATATTTTCTACTGAGGCCATACCAAAATCTAAATAATCTTAGATAATCATTATTAAATAATTCTCATTATCTTCTTCAATATATTAGGTTGATGCAAAAGTAATTGTGGTTTTGCCATTACTTTTGCACCAACCTAATAGTAATATAAGCAGAAATAGTCTGTATTTAATAGTGTAATCTTATTTACATGTCATTTGCAATTCATAATTGTCTAAAAGTTATCTTGCTATCACTGCTTTCACCAATGGTAGGGTCAGTGTTGATTGAAGAGGAAAGTTGGTGTGTTTACGTTTTATTAACTCAACAAATATGTATCGAATATGCCACTATGTGTCATGCAGTATGGGAGGCATGAGAGATACATAAGTGACAAAAAAGATATTGTCCCTTCTTTCACGAAACCTATAATCTCATGGTAGGAGTTACAGTAAAGCACCTGTAGAAAAAAGAGGTTTTGCTCACTTTTTTATAAAAGAGTTTAATGTTTGAATCTTCTGGTTAAGAAACAAATTGTCAGAGGCTTTTCAGACACTTAGCAATATCTGCCAATATTCACACAATCATTTCTTCTTCAGTTATATAGATAAGAAGAGAAAGATCTCAGGTAGCCAGCTTGAGTTACATAAGAAAATCTCATTATTTTTCATTACACCCAATTTTATTCTCTTCTCCAAAATTATAATACCTAGCATGATCAGCCACTTTATTTACCAAAGTTTACACCAAATAATTTTTGACTGGGTGCAAAATCAAACCCAATCATAAATAATGAAAAATTACCATTATCGACAATATGCAGAAAACTTTACTTAAAGCTCTGAAGGCAATTTCTATAAAGAAGTCTCTAAAACGTTTTAAGTAAAAGCAGAAACACCAGAGTGCTTTTTTTTTTACAGTGAATACAATACTTTTAATACAAAATCCATATTTACAAAAAAAAAAAAACTACCTCTCATCAGAAGCACCTTATGTACTTCTATGTAGCTTATTGACAGTTTATAAAGGGACACCTGCCAGGCAAGGACTTAAACGCTAATAGATACTATTCATCGATTTTCAGTGTAATGATTTATTTAGCTATTCTTCCCTGAATTCAAACAAGGGTGTGCACGGGCACACACACACACACGCACACACACAAATGGGAGTCACCAGCAGCTTCTGCAGAAACAGGAGAGTCCAGCAAGTGCCAACAGTTTCAGTAGCAGTTTAGGAGGAACACCTCACTTCAACTGCTTCGACGGATATTTTGTACGATCTGTCTAGAGGTTTGTGCCAGCGTAGGAGTGCAATCACATTCACTTACCAAGTACTGTCAACTGGGCCACAGCAGTGGCAGCAGAAACAGGAAATTGTGCTGATGGAATATATTTCTTGATGAAAATGGCCATAGAACCTTCTATTATTTCATGAATGCTTGCTCTACTGTATGATTAGGAACTACAGTAACCCCAAAATGAATAAAGTTCTACCCCTATGGGAGAAGAAGAAACAGTCTCTTTTGAATGAATGAATTTTAGAGATCTTCAAAAATCAGTGTGGCTCGTCATCTATAAATCAAAAAGTCTCCATCATTACATGCTGGAGATGTCAATATCAGGGATGCCAATCTACTGAAAACAAAGACTGTTTTCATACTTTGAGATGGAGAGAGTGGTCCCAAGATTGAAAGGAAATAGACTTACTGATTTAAAAGGAAAGTGTTTTACAAGAGTCAAGATCCCTACCAGATGAGATATTAGAGAACTTCTTGGAAGTCAGCAGCAAAGTGATTGGTCCTTAGAGAGGACCCTACAAGGGCAGAGAGACTGAGGTGTCTGGTAATTCTGGTAAGGATACAGGTAAAAAGGAGCTCAGCAGGAGCCAGGTGGATTGTGTCAGCCCTTGGAGGCAACAGTGGGTTATTTGAGGATCAAGGTTTATTCAGAGTGTAGATCTCAAGTTAAGTCTTCTTACCACAATAAAATAAAATAAAGTCGTGCTGAAAAAAATGTTAAAGACTGTGCTGTTTAAGTTTTATATAAACTTAGAGAGAGAGAGAGCAAGAAAGAACCCTTAATATGTAATCAAATTACTTGTAAATATTTCTCTGTCTCAGGTATGCTTAACGAGAAAACACAAAGGAATTCCATCCAAATAGGGGCTTGAGTTTCCTAAGGAGAAAGAAACATCCCTGAGGCCTGAGCTAGTTCATCAGTACAGAGACAAAATGACAGAAATTGAGGGGAAAAGTACAATTCTGGGAGAAAGCAATGGAGACTACTGAATTCACATTCACTGCCCCTCTGGAGATTGTGTTCCAAGATCTCCCTCACTCAAAAATTGGATGGCTTTTTATTTTGTTTTTACCAAGTAAAACAGTTCCCTTGCAATAACTCTGTTTTATAATTGTTTCATCATCACTGTTTTCTTTTCTACAAGCATGATACTGTGCAACACAACAATTCCTTTGCCAACTTCAGTAACTCCGCATTCCTAAGGTCACCACTGAGGCATATGCTCCAGCTAATTTCTAGGCCTTTGTAATTTAAACTCTTCTAGCTGGATAATTTGGACTAATGCCCAATAATCCACCCATTAAAACCAACACTGTTTATTATGCTGTTCAAAGTAACAAAATGTTCCCAGATTCAATCATAACACAAAACAGTAAAATTTCTGAAATCAACTTTAATCCAATTATTTATTCATACTGAGTTTTATGTTGGAAAGTTTTGCAAATGATTATAAAACCAGCATCTAGATTAAGGATTGCTCACTAAAATGCCAGCAAGAAAACCTAAGTCTGTGATATAACACATGAAGGCCAATAAAGAGGTGAGAATGTTGTTACAAACTGGGTAAGTACATTCAAACTCAAAAAAAAAATTTAATTGATTGTGCTGGACAAATAAAACATGTCTACAAGCTAAAGCCACCAAATTAGCAGTTGTACCGTCAAGGATAGCTGCATAACATAGGTTGCTTTATACTAATCTTTAAATCATTGGTAATAAGGAAGAACAAAATGGCTGGGCGCGGTGGCTCACGCCTGTGATCCCAGCACTTTGAGGGCTGAGGCAGGTGGATCATGAAGTCAGGAGTTCGAGACCAGCCTGGCCAAATTGGTGAAACACTGTCTTTACTAAAAAATACAAAAATTAGCCAGGCACGGTGGCAGGTGCCTGTAATCCCAGCTACTCGGGAAGCTGAAGCACGAGAATCACTTGAACCCAGGAGGCAGAATTTGCGGTGAGCCGAGATCGCACCACTGCACTCTAGTCTGGGTGACAGAGCAAGACTCCATCAAAAAAAAAAAAAAAAAAAAAAAACCTACCCTACCACAAAGTTATACGCAACTGCCCAAAGCCACATACTGCACTGAAGCACTAGACAAAATATTAATTACCAAAGGACTTTAGTGCATATGTTAGCAGACTGATTTACTTTACATTAACTTTATCACCATTTTATCTTCTAAGACCTTAGTTCCAAGATTTTCCTTCTGCTGTTCTATGAGTGAAAGGCCTTTCTCCCCTCTTCATTACAGTACTTCTTTATATCAACTCTACCACCTTATTTCTGTAAAAATCTTTGACCTTGTTTTTTAAGTCCCAATTAATAAGGCACTTCCCCCAGGTACATTTCCAAGAAAACTAAACATTCGTTTTTCGGGTTTTTATTGCACTTTGCTATATCTAAGTACTTACACATTTCAAGGTATATTACAGCTTTTTGTGAGGCCTTTGTGGGGAAAGAATATGTCTTATTCATCTGTATGTATTCAAGACCTTGTACCATGCTTGGCATGTAGTATTTACATAAAAAATGAATGTGCATGAAGCAATAAATAAATGAGGGATTAAGTGGGTTTATTAGATAGTGTAAAATTGAAGAATGCAAAATAATTACATTAAATCCCTTTCTGCTTGTGGATGACTAGATAGGTCCAGAATTCCTTTAACTTTTCTTTTCAGGCCAGATGCGGTGGCTCACACCTGTAATCCCAGCACTTTGGGAGGATGAGGTGGCTGGATCACCCGAGGTCAGGGGTTCAAGACCAACATGGTGAAACCCCGTCTCTATTAAAAATCCAAAAATCAGCCGGGTGTGGTGGTGCATGCCTGTAACCCCAGTTACTCAGGAAGCTGAGGCAAAACAGTTGCTTGAACCCAGAAGGCAAAGGTTGCAGTGAGTCGAGATCGCACCACTACACTCCAGCCTGGGCAACGGAGCAAGACTCTGTCTCAAAAAACACTTCTCTTTGCAATATGTTTACCACATTTATTTCAAAAAGAAAAGCAGACTACTTATAATATTAGCTTTGTATGTCATCTTACTACAATTCTCTGTATAAGCTGGTTCAAGTCATCTTACTTGGCAAAATAAAGCTTACCTGATCATAGATTAAAATGTAAACTGTGTGACACAAAGTGGCATGCAGCCACTGTCACCACTCTTCTGGAATGCATTAGTGCATTAATATCTTTCCAGAGTCCTGTCCTGAGTAATGGTTTAACAGAATTTAGAGCAGATAAGCTCAGGATTTCATCTCCCCTCTTCCCTGTTGACCTGCTTCTGAAATTCCAACTGCGTAAAGCAGTCAACTAGGGCTTTCCAATAAAAATTAGATATTTTCCAATGTAAACATTTAATGTTGAATTAACTGAACCCAAAATATCGATGATTTATGACAAAATTTAGTAAAGGAAAATAACCATTTAAAGGCCTCCCCAGGGGGGATGGAAGGGTGGCAAGGGTTGAAAACCTACCTGTTGGGCACTGTGTTCACTATTTGGGTGATGGGTTCACTAGAATCCCAAATCTTAGTATTATGCAATATACCCATGTCACAAACCAGCACATGTACCCCTTGAATGTATACTAAAATAAAAATAAAAATTTTAAACTAAACACCTTATTATTTCACCAAAAATTAAAAATTGAAACCTCCCCAAAAATGGAGCTTTTGCAAAATCTGAGTTTCTAATTTCCATTCCAATATGTTCCTTTTGTTTAATTATTTCATTTATGTATTCATTTCTCAATATATTTATGTGTTAAGTGCATAGAGCTAGATATAAGACAGGGAAATGCCTTCATGCCCCCATGCAGTCAAAAGGAGTTTAGAAACAACTAACTGATTATTACAATTTACTGTGAAGAATACTATAATCAGGAAAAGTGCTGAGCAAATGTTGGAAATGACAGAGGAAAATACTTCAGACTTAAAAGACTGAGATATGCAGGAAAACAAATGTAGTTGTCCCTCGGTATCCATGGGGGATTTGTTCTAGGACCCCCCAAGGATAGCAAAATCCAAGGATGCCCAAGTCCTTTATATAAAATGGTGTAGTACTTGCATATAACCTACGCACATCGTCCTGTGTACTTTCAATCATCTCTAGATTACTTACAATATCTAATACAATGTAAGTGCTGTGTAAATAGTTTTGTTATATTATTCTTATGTTTTATTTGGTGTTGTATTGTTATTTTCTTTTCTCAAATATTTTCGAACCTCAGTTGGTTGCATCTGGATATGGATACAAAGGGCCGACTGTAGTAAAAATAAATCTCCTGGAAAAGGGGAAATAAGACAACCCCAGAGAGGAAGAAAAAATATTTCTAAGCACGTATTTGATCATTTCCCAAATTTCATACTTCATCATATGTACAATACAAAGTATTCATTCTGAAACTCATAGTCAAGTTTTAGTAATGATGAAGTCATTTATATTTGACCAAGCCTCAGAAAGCTAACAATTATACCTCTCAACAAAGTTTTAAAAAACAAAAACATTTGAAGGCACCAGAGAGCAACCATAAGCAGGTAAAAACTGCAGAAGATTAGGCTTCTGAAAGTATCAGGTTGGTGCAAAAGTATAATGGTGAAAACTACCATCGCAAAAGTAATTACTTATAATGGTGAAAACTGCAATTACTTTTGCACAAACCTAAACCAAAATTATGTTCACTGGGTAAGGTCCACGTTTCTGTGGTTTTTCCTCAGGGGTAATTCCCAGTCCACATTTAATGCAGGATAGACAGAACTCATGCAGAAAGATAAAACGTCCTCGAATTGAGAAGTTAGTGTGCAGTGGCTCCTAGAATGGCAAGAATTTGAGGAGGAAATCCCCTCAAAAAGAAGGAGAAAGCCCCAAATCTTTTTTTTTTTTTTTTTGAGACGGAGTCTCGCTCTGTCGCCCAGGCTGGATGGAGTGCAGTGGCGCAATCTCAGCTCACTGCAAGCTCCGCCTCCTGGGTTCACGCCATTCTCCTGCCTCAGCTTCTCCGAGTAGCTGGGACTACAGGCGCCCGCCACCACGCCCGGCTAATTTTTTTGTTTGTATTTTTAGTAGAGACGGGGTTTCATCGTGGTCTCGATCTCCTGACCTCGTGATCCGCCCGCCTCGGCCTCCCAAAGTGCTGGGATTACAAGCGTGAGCCACCGCACCCGGCCGGAAAGCCCCAAATCTATATATAAATTATCTTAAAATTCTTGGCTAACCGCTGAACTGTGTATAATCAAGAACAACTCCAAGGAGCTCAGGAAAAAGAAACAGCTAGAAGTTTGAAAAAATTGAGCAAATAATTTATCTACTGTACACCATGGAGAGACAAAGTTTGGAGCTTGAATCCTACCAAATTAGAGGAGCTCAAGAAACATAAAGGCCTTTCCCAAAATGTATTATAACAAAGCATAAGACCAAGCATTCCTAAGATAAAGGTGACAATCCAGTAACTGAATTACTCCTAGACCAAACAATCAACACATGAAAGATAACAGAGTCTAGTCTCCCTAATGCATCATACACAATGTTGTGTATGTAATTTTTTTGTTTGTTTGTTTTTTGAGACAGAGTCTCACTCTGTCGCCCAGGCTGGAGTGCAGTGGTGCCATCTCGGCTCACTGCAAGCTCCGCCTCCCTGGCTCACGCAGTTCTCCTGCCTCAGCCTCCCATGAAGCAGCGACTACAGGCGCCCGCCACCTCTCCTGGCTAATTTTTTGTATATTTAGTAGAGACGGGGTTTCACTGTGTTAGCCAGGATGGTCTTGATCTCCTGACCTCGTGATCCGCCCAACTCAGCCTCCCAAAGTGCTGGGATTACAGGCTGAGCCACCGCGCCTGGCCATGTGTATATAATTTTTTGAATTACTTCACATTTTAAATACTAAGTAAAGGTGACCCATAACAAAGAAAAAATAAAGCAGTCAGTAGAAACAGTTCCTGAAATGACCTATATGTTGGAATTGTCAAACTAAGACTTTAAAGAAGCTATAACGAATATGTTTAAGAACTTAAAGTAAAAATAAGTCATAATAATTTCAACACAGAAATGGAAACTATAAAAAATAACTAAATGAAAATTTTAGAACAGAAAATTATAATACCTGGAGTACAAATTTCACTGGATGAATGCAAGAGCAAATTAGAGAATAAAAAGTTAGTGAACTTGAAGGTGTATCAATAGAAATTCATTTGGAGGAAAAGAGAAAATAAGGGAAAAAAAAGCAGAGCCTCAGTGACAATATCAAATAGTCTAACCACATGCAATTGGAGTTTCAAAAAATATAGGAAGGAGAAATGGGTAACAAAAAAATACTTGAAATAATGGTTAAAAATTTGCCACATTTGGTGAAAAAAAATTAACTTACAGATCCCACAAACTCAGAAAACTACTGATACATACAAAAATATGAATGAACCTGGAAAGCATAATGTTGGGCAAAATAAGTTAGACATAAAAGAGTACACACTGCATACGTTTGTATTTATAGGAAGCCCTGGAACAGACAACACTAATTTATGCTGAGAAAAAGCAAAAGAATGTTTGCCTATAGGGGATGGGGAGGATAGAAGTGGGAAAGAGAAAATGTTCTTTATCTTGACTGTAATGATACTTACACAGGAATATATATTTATCAAACTTATTAAATTGTACATACACTTAAGATCTGCACACTTCACTGTATGAAAATTCTAACTCAATAAAAATGGAATATAAAAAAGAAGCTCGTTTTTATCAAATTCTGTTCTGTGCTAAAAATGTAAATATAGACCATCCTGAATGTTGAAACCAGCATCTGAGATAACAGGGAGAAAATGTGTTTTTGCTATAAGTTACCCTATAATGAAATGTTTATCCACTTTGGACCTAGTGTCATTCATTAGCATACACAACAGTTTTTACTAAGCAAGTTTCTCAAATAAAAAAAAGAGTATCATTCCAAATGTCTCTGAAATAACTCACAGTACTTTTTGAATTCCTTACATTGGTTTTTAGTAATATATTTAAAAATCTGAACGGTGGGATGATAGCTGCTGTCTAACAGAACATGGTGGCATCTGGAGTTAAAACAAAGCGGCTTCCCTTTGAAAGGACTGCATTCGTGATGCTTTAGAATCAGTGCATATCCTCTCCCAACTGGGCTTGCCCTGGAAGTAACCTCTGATGAATTGAGTGTCTCTCAGGAATGCTGACCAACTGGGGAATGAATAAAATGTCTTCTCAAAATAGAGAGTTAAAGCCATATTCTAAAAATTACATACAGCTGGCATAGCACATGCAGTACTCTTAATAACTACTTTCTACAAATGGTCAAACATAGACCATTCATACTGGACTTGCAGCAGAATGAAGCACAGTCAAGCTCAAACTTAAGAAGTTCATGGTACTTTTAAGCAGTGGCTGCACTTACAGCTTCTCATGGTCCATGGAACTCTTCATGTCGATTGTCTCTTCATTTACCCCAATCAAGAACAGCCCTAATTTGAGGTTATGGAAGTGGGTTTCTATGTATTACTAGGACCTACTAAAGTCCAGATGGGACCCTGGACATTTCACAGAATTGATAGATAAGACTAAGAGTCAGTTTTACACTTATGAATACCCAAGTTAGGTATCCTAGGACTTCGCCTGCTCCATCTAGTCATTATTGAATTACCTTGATTTTAATCTAAGTGGTCTACCTTGGAACTCTCTACTTGCAAGAGCAAGGGTGCTAAGCATAATGAAAGAGGAGACACATCCATCTATACTGACCTGTTAGTATCCCTGCCCCACTCTCAATATCTGAAGCTGAACTGAACCTACTGTATTTGGAGCCCTATTCTGCCTCTAAATGTTAGCTTTGAATCTTAGGCCAATTGCAGATTAAATGCAGACAAATGCAGAAGGGAAACAAACATATAATCAAAACCATAAGCATGCATTTTTCTGGATATCTTTCCTGTTCTTCTCATTTCTAAATGAAGATCTAAAATGTTCATCTAAAAGGGCAAGATGATATGAGAAATCCTAAAATTTCTATGTCTCTGTATTTTCTTATATATCTATTATAGTATTTCCCATATTATACTTTAATATACCAGCACATACTTATGTAACAGAATGTCAAGTGAGATTATCTTATCTTATCCTGGAATTGAGGCTAATGCCCAAAGCAGAGAACAAAAAATACTAAGTACCTCACATTCTAAATAGAGCCCACTGCCAGTAGACTCACATCCCCACAGAGATTATTGAGCAGCATCAGATCAGAACAGCCCCAGTAAAGAAACAAACACTCTCACTTCCAATAATGTAAAAGGAAGCTGGGGAGAAACAAGTCATCAGCCTTGTGGGGCATTCAGTACCTGTCATGAAGGGCTACTATTACCTCCTTTCTTTGCTGGAGACAGAAGGGAGATGCATTCTTCCACTCCAAGTTAAGAGGGAGGATAACAAATAGAAAAAAGTAGGAGGAAACTTGAGGTTATGGGATCAAGAATGTAAATAATTAGTTAGTCTTTAATTAGAGGAAGTAACAGTGAATACCAGAGAAAGCCACCCTCCTGATGGGAATGGCAGTACCTATATTTCAATGGGTTTAAGAGTAATCAAGGTCTAATTTTTGATGCCTAGTTCACCACTGCAATTGAAAAAAAATTGAGTTTTGGTTGAGGGAAGAGCAAGATGGTGGAATAGAACTCTCCAGCAATCATCTCCCTACAGATACATCAATTAGAACAACTATCCATGGACAAAAATACCTTCATAAGAGTTAGGAAAGCCAGGTAAGAGATCACATTAACTGGTTATATCATAATAATAAGAAAAGACACAAATGAAGAGGGTAGAAAGGACACTTTTCCATTACCCATGTTACTCCTCCCTCAACCCCAGGCAGCATAGTGTGGAGAGAGATACCACCTGCTTGGGGGAAAATAGGGAATTAAGCATAGAACTTTACATTGGACCCCCAACACTGAGCCTACGACACTAAAATCCAGCAGTGGGCAGACTCCCACAGCCCCTGACTTCAGGCCAGTACCCATGGACTGAACCTCCAGACTTGTCCCAACACCAGGTGGGAACCCATAGCCCATGCCAAGCAGACTCAATCTATAGTTAGCATCACCACTGGACAACTACAGCAGCCTTGGGCTCAGGACAAGCCTTAACAGAAGGCAGCCCTCAGAAGTCTGCTATAAGATTCACACGTACTCCAATGCTATGTTAGCCTTGGAGAACACAGAATTCCAGACAGGTACTACACTATCCATGGTGATACTGGGCTTAGGAAGCTTCCTAGTGCTGCAATGGCTGCAGTGCAGGCTTACAGGCCAGACTTCGGGACCAGTACAGAGGATCTGTCTAAAATCTCTGAAAAGGCTTACTACTAAAGGGCATTCTCAGAAAAAAATAGACTGCAAAGACTAAAATAAGCATTTACTTCTTCAATGTGCAGACAACAACATGAACACAAAGATCAAGAACAATCAGAGAAACATGACATTTTTTGTCCAAATTGACAGAAAAGAAGGCGCTAGTGACTGACCCTAAAGAGATGGAGATGTATAAACTATCTGATGAAAAGTTAAAATGAGTGTTTTAAATAAGCTTAGTAAATTTCAACAAATACAGAGAAACAATTCAACAAAATGAGTAAAATAATAAGTGACAAGAACACAAAATTTAACAGAGAGATTGAAATAATTTTAAAAATCCAACAGAAATCCTGGTGCTGAAAAATACTATGAACAAAATGAAAAATGCAATAGAGCGTATCAACAGCAGAATTGACCAGAAGAAAGAGTCTGCAAACTCAAAGACAGGTTGTTTGAAAATATACAGGCAGAAGAGAAAAAAGAACAAAAGAATAACAAAGAATTTAAAAAGCATATGGGATTTATGGGGCAACATTAAAAGAGTAAATATCCAAGTCATTTGTTTTCAAGAGTGAGTTGAGAAAGGTAATTGGTAGAAAGTGTACTCAAAGAAATAATAGCAGAAAACTTTCCAAACCTGGGTAAAGATATAAATATTCATGTATAGGAAAGTCAAAATCCTCCAATAATATTCCATCTAAATAAGACTACCTCTTAGACATATTATATTCAAATTGTCAAGAGGATCCCAAAAGCAGCAAGAGGAAAGAATAAAATAACATATAAGGAAGTTTCAATAGGCCTAGCAGCAGACTTCTCAAGAAAGATCTTTTAGTCCAGGAGAGAATGGGTTGATGTATTCAAAGTGATGAAGAAAAAAAAAAACCTGCCAATCAAGAATTCTATGCCCAGAAAAGCTGTCCTTCAGGAATGAAGGAGAGATAAAGACTTTCCCAGAGAAGCTAATGCTGAGGAAGTTCAACACCACCAGACTTGCCGTATAAGAAATGCTAAAAAAGTTATTTACCTGAAAGAAAAGATGATGCTAATGAGTAACACAAAAATAATGAAAATATAAAACTCACTGAAAGAAGTAAGCCAAATTCAGAATATTCTAATACTATAATGGCACTGTGTACATTATTTATATTATTAGTATAGAGGTTAAAATACAAACTATTAAAAATAATAACTACAATAATTTGTTAAGGAATATGCAATAAAAAGATATAAATTTTCCCATCAAAAATTCAAAAGGGGGAGGGTAGACTAAAAGTATAGAGGGTACTTTTGCAATCAAATTAAGCTGTCATTAGCTTAAAAGAACCAGTTATAATTATGTTTTCTGTAAGCCTTATGCTAACCATAAGGAACCTATAACAGATACACAAAAAATGAAAAGCAAGGGATCAAAACAATAACTATTGAAAGTCACTTAACCACAAAGAAAGAGAAGAAAAGAAGAAAGGATCTACCAAAAAAACTAGAAAAAACATAATGGCACTAGTAAGTGCTTACCTATCAATAATTATCTTGAATGTAAATGAATTAAATTATTCAATAAAAAAATAGAAGGGATGAATAAAAAAAAAGACACAACTATATGTGACCTACAAGTGACTTACTTCACTTATAAGGACACACATAGATTGAAAGTGAAGAAATGGAAAAATATATTTCATTCAAATGAAAACCAAAAGTGAGCAGGAATAGCTATACTTAATCAGATAAAATAGACTTTACATCAAAAACAGAAAAAAGAGACAAAGAAGGTCATTGTATAATAATAAGGGTCAGTTCAGCAAGCAAACATAACAATTGTAAATATACATGCACCAAACATCAGAGTACCTAAATATAAAAGCAAATATTAAAATATGAAAGGATAGACAATAACACAGTAATAGCAGGATACTTTAATACCCCACTTTCAGAAATTAACAGATCATACAGACAGAAAATCAATGAAGAAACACAGGACTTTAACTCCAGTTTATACCAAATAAACCTAACAGATATATAACAGAACATTATTATCCAACAACTGCAGAATACACATTCTCTCAACTGCATATGGAGCATTCTCCAGTATATACCATGTTAGATCACAAAACAAGTCTTTAAAAATTTAAGAAGATTGGAATCATATCAATTATCTTTTCTGACCACAATGGTATAAAACTTGAAATCAATACCAAAAGGAATTTCAGAAAAATTATTAATACATGGAAATTTTAAAATACGCTACTGGGCCAGGTGCGGTGGCTCATGTCTATAATCCCAGCACTTTGGGAGGAGGAGGTGGGCAGATCGCCTGAGTTCGAAACCACCCAGGGCAACATGGTAAAACCTCATCTCTACTAAAGCACAAAAAATTAGCCGGGCATGGTGGCACACGCCTGTAGTCCCAGCTACTCGGGAGGCTGAGGCATGAGAATCACTTGAGCCCTGGAAGCAGAGGTTGCAGTGAGCCAAGATCATGTCACTGCACTTCAGCTTGGGCTACAGAGTGAGACTCCATCTCAAAAAACAAAAATAAAAAATAAATAAATAAAAATAAAAATATGCTACTGAACAACCAATGGGTCAATGAAAAGATAATTAAAAGGGACATTTTAAAATTTCTGGAGACAAATGAAAATAGAAACACAACGTACCAAAATGTATGGAGTACAGTACATCAGAAAAGAAGATCTCAACCAACCTAACATTGAATCTTAAGGAACTAGAAAAATCAGAATAAATTAAACCAAAATTAGTAGAAGAGAGGAAATAATGAACAGTAGAGCAGAAATAACATAGAGACTAGAAAAGCAATAGAAAAGCTCAATAAAATGAAGTACTGTTTTTTGAAAAGATAAACAAATCAACAAACTTTTAGTTAAGCTAAGAAAAGGAGAGAAGCATATAAATAAAATCAGATTGATATAGGGGACATTATAACTGATACCACAGAAATACAAACTATAAGAGATGATTATGAACAATTATACACCAACAAATTGAATAACCTGAAAGAAATAGATACATTCCTGTACACATACAACCTACCAAGATTGAATTATGAAGACACAGAAAATCTCAACAAACAAACAACCTGTAAGATTGAATCAGTAATAAAAATCTTTCTTCTTCTTTTTTTTTTTTTTTGAGAGAGAGTTCACTCTTGTCACCCAGGCTGGAGTGCGATCTTGGCTCACGGCAACCTCCGCTTCCAGGGTTCAAGTGATTCTCCCGAGCAGCTGAGATTACGGGCACCTGCCACCACACCCAGCTAATTTTTGTATTTTTAGTAGAGACAGGGTTTTACCATGTTGGCCAGGCTGGTCTCAAACTCCTGACCTCAGGTGATCTGCCTGCTGTTGCCTCCCAAAGTGCTGGGATGACAGGTATGAGCCACCATGTCTGGCCTAAAAATCTTTCATCAAAGGAATGCCCAGGACCTGACGGCTTCACTGCTGAATTCTACCAACATTCAAAGAAGAATGAATACCAGTTGTTTTCAAATTCCTCCAAGGAATTAAAGAGAAGGAAATACTTCCAATCTCATTTTACAAGGTGAACATTACCCTGATACTAAAACCATACAAGGCCACACACACACACACACGCACGCACAAAGAAAACTAAGGCCAATATCCCTGATGAACATTGAAACAAGAATCCTCAACGAAATACTAGCAAACCAAATTCAACAGCACATTAAAAAGATCATTCATTATGATCAAGTGAGATTTATCTCAGGGGTGCAAGGATGGTTCAACATATGTAATTCAAAAAGGTGATACATGGCATTAACAGAATTGAGGAATGAAAATCATATGATTATTTCAACAGAAGCAGAAAAAGAATTACACAAAATTCAACATCCCTTCATGATAAAAAAAAAAAAAAACTCTCAACTCTTTAGGTGTAGAAGAAATGTACTTGAACACAATACAGGCCATATACCACAAACCCATATACTGAATATACTGAATGGGGAAAGTTGAAATTTTCTCTAATATTTGGAACAAGACAAAGATGTCCACTCTTGCCACTTCTATTCAACATTGTACTGGAAGTCTCAGTTAAAGTAATTAGACAAGAGAAAGAAATAATGGGCATCCAAATTGGAAAGGAAGAAGCTAAAATATCTTGTTTGCAGACAACATAATCTCATATAGAGAAAACCCTAAAGCCTCCACCAAAAAACTATTAGAACTAATAAACAAAATCAGTAAAGTTGCAGGATACAAAATCAACACAAAAATCAGCAGTGTTTCTATAAATTAACAATGAACTATCTAAAACTTTTTAAAATCCTATTTACAACAGCAAAAAAAATTACTTAGAAATGAATTTAATCATGGAGGTAAGAGATTACACTTAAAACTATAAAATATTGAAGAAACAAATTGAAGAAAACACAGATAAATGGAAAAATATATCATGTTCATGGATCTAAAGAATTGATATTATTAAAATGTGCATACTATCCAAAGCAATCTACAGATTCTATGCAGTCCCTATCAAAATATCAATGACTTTCTTCACAGAAATAGGAAAAAAACTAAAATCTGTATAAAACCACAAATGACCCCAAATAGCCAAAACAATCTTGAGCTAAAAGAACACAGAGTCATCACACCACCTGACTTCAAACATATTATAAAGCTATAGTAACCAAACAGCATGGTACTGGCATAAAAACAGACACACAGACCAATAATACAGAATACAGTGCCTAGAAATAAGTCCACAATCTTATAGCCAACCGATTTTTGACAAAAGTGCCAAGAAAACAGAATGGGGAAGGGATTGGTTTTTAAATAAGTGGTCCTGATAAAATCGAATATTCACATGCAAGAGAATGAAATTAGATCTCTCTCTCTCACCATATACAAAAATCAACTCAAAATGGATTTAAGACTTAAGTGTAAGACCTGAAGCTATTACTAGAAGAAAACACAGGGGGAAAAGTTTCATGAAATTTGCCTTGGCAATGATTTTTTTATATATGATCTCAAAAGCACAGTAAACAAAAGCAAAAATAGACAAGTAAGATCAAACTGGCTTGGTGCCAGGGTTCACACCTGTAATCATAGCACATTGGGAGGCTGAGGCAGGAGGAATGCTTGAGCTCAGGAATTCAAGACCAGCCTGCGCAACATAGTGAGATCTCATTGCTACAAAAAATAAAAAAAATTACCTCGGCATAGTGGCATGCATCTGTGGTCCCAGTTACTCCAGTGGCTGAGGCAAGAAGATTGCCTAAGCCCAGCAGGTCTAGGCTGCAGCGAGCCATGGATCATGCCACTGCACTCCAGCTTGGACAAGAGAGTGAGACCCTGTCTCAAAACAAACAAAGAAGATCAAACTAAAAAAGCTTCTGCACAGCAAAGGACTCAATTAACTGAATGAAGAGACAACATACAGAATGGAAGAAAATATTGGCAAACTATCCATCTAATAAGGGGATAATATTCAAAATAAATAAGGAACTCAAACAATTCAATTGCAAGAAAACAAATAGCTGAATTTGAAAATGGGAAAAAGACCTGAAGAAACATTTCTCAAAAGAAGACACACAAATACTCAACAGGTATATGAGAAAATGCTCAACATTATTAATCATCATGTAAATGCATATTAAAACCACAATGAGATAGCACCACATTTCTGTTAGAATGTCTATTATCAAAAAGAAAAAAGATTTTAAAAAGTATTGGTGAGGTTGTAGAGAAAAAAGGAATTCTTGCAAACTAGTGGTGGGAATGTAAATTAGTACAACCATTATGGAAAACAGTATGGAGGGTTCTCAAAAAACTAAAAATAAACTAGCATATGATCCAGCAATCCCACTACTGGGTATATATCCAAAGAAATGAAATTAGTATGTCAAAGACATATCTGCACTCCCACGTTTATTGCAGCACTATTCACAGTAGCCAAAATATGAAATCAACCTAAATGTCTATCAGTGGATGAATGAATAAAGAAAATGTGCACTGGAATACTATTCAGTCAATAAAAAGGAAGGAAATCCTGTCATTTACAGCAACATGGATGAAACTATGGGACGTTATGTTAAATGAAATAAGCTAGGCACAGAAACACATATATCACATTATCATACTCATATGTGGAATCTAAAAAGCTGATTTCATGGAAGTAGTGATTAGAATGGTTGTTAACAGAAGCTGGAGTTCTTGGGGAGTGGGGTAGGGAAATATTGGTCAAAGGATACATATTTACAGTTAGATCGTTAGATCAAAGAAATACATTCAAACAATCTATTGGACAGCATGGTAACTAGTTAATGATGACATATTGTATTCTTTAAAAATTCTGAGTGGATATTAAGTGTTCTCACCATAAAAATGATAACAATATGAGGCAATGCACTTGTCAATTAGCTAGATTTAACCATAACACAATGTATTTAATTAGCCCTGCATTGCTTAATGACAGGGATATGTTCTGAGTGATACATCATTAGGTAATTTTGTCATTGTATGGACATCAGAGAGTGTACTTCCACAAACCTATGTGGTATATACTACTACATACCTAGACTATATGTATAGCCTATTATTCCTAGGCTACAAAGCTGTATAGCATATTACTATACTGAGTACTGTAGGCAATTTTAACACATGGTAAATATTTGTGTATCCAAACATACCTAAACATAGAAAAGGTAATGCACTGTGCTACATTATGACAGCTACAACATCACTAGGTGATATAAATTTTTAGCTCCTTATAATCTTATGGGACCACCATCATATAAGCAGTCCATTGTTCACCACAACATCAGTATGTGACACATGACTGTACTTTAAGACATTATGTTGTACAGAATACATGCATATAACTTTATATGTAAATTTTTCAAAAATAGTCGATTTGATAAATAAATAAATAAACCTGATCCTTTGAAAAGTCTGCCTCACAACTACAGGAAATAATAGTCTCCTTTATTCCTGTTGTAAAGGCTCACTGGCATTCCTAACACTCCAAAACTGGGTAACTAAGTGTCTTGAGCCTGCTTTTTTAATTTTTATGAAGTTTTAACGCAGTCATAAGATGCAATCCCAGAAAAGGAGGGTTAAGTAGTGAGGGAATGGAAGATAGAGAAAGAGATTAAAAACAGAAAGTACTACACTGAACTGCACACAGCTTCTTAACAAGTGCCACTGATTACTCTACTTCAAGCGGCTTCTTTGGATAAGAACAATAGCTGTCTTTGTCTTTGGACAGACCCATAGGGAAAGGGAAAAAATTATCTGATGCTTCCCTCCCATCTACTGTCTTCTTGGTGAATAAACCTTCAAGTGGTCCCAGTGAGTCACTTCTTTGTGTCAATCTCCTCCTGGAATGCAGATGGAACCTGTAACTTGCTTCTAACTAAAGATGAAAGGATGTCACTTACTTGGTTAGGTTACATTATATGGCAAAGGTGATGGGATGTCACTCCCATCATAAAATAGAATTATAAATGTAATCATAAAGGTGATTATGTTTTGCCGTAGACCCTATCCCTGTTGGACTGAACAAAGGATGATGAACACGGGAATAAAGACAAAGACACAAGATTATATTTGGAAGAAGGGGTCAGGGCCCTCCTTGCTTCTAGTGAACAAGGGCCCTGAGCTTTTTCAGCTCTCCATATTTATTAGGTAAAAGAGATAGCAAGAAGCGAGGGTAATTGTCGGGTGATTATTGGTTGGCAGTTTGATTTACAGCAGGCTTGCCAGACTGCATTCTTTGAACAATAGGCTCTAGGTGTCTCAGTAGATAACCTCAAGGAGCATGGTGCCAGGAAGTGATTGCCTTCAGCAAACCTTCTGGTGGCTGGAGGAGAAGTAAGTTTGCCCACATCCTGCATTCATGATAAACAGTTTGCTATTTGATCATATAGCCTCCAGTGGAATGTTGAGTTGGTCACAATCCCTTTGCAGCTCTCTACAATGTTTCACTATACATGACTTTTCGTAGTAGACTACAGAAATATATTTTTGTGATGGCCTTAAAGAAGCAAATAGCCATATTATAAACTATTTATGGAAAGAGCCATGTGGAAATTAAGACAGTCTCAAAAACAGGAATAAATTATGAATAAAAAATGAACTTGGAAGCAGATTCTTCCCTAGCCAAGCCTCCAGATGGAAATGAAGTCCAGATGACAACTCGACTGAAATCTTGTAAACTTGTGAGACCCTGAGCTGAGGACCTAGCTAAACTGTGCTCAGACTCCTACCCATCATAACTGTGAATAAATAAATCAATAAATAAATGTGTCTTGCTTTAAGCTACCACATTTGTGGAAATTTTTTACTCAGCAACAAAAGAACTAATACAACATTAAAATAATACAACATTAAAAATACAACATTAAAAAAAGAGAAAAATTGAGTCTTGGGTCAGCAGTAAAGTGGTGAACTGTAAAACTTCCATATTGACCAAGAGACCATGAAATAGTTCCAGGTCAGTGGCATCCTCTGGCTTACAGCATGAGTAATGAGTAATTTCTCTCTGAAGGATAACATCTACAATTCCCATCTTAAACCCACCGGACTCCCATAGGTTTGGATCAAAATAGATACCAACATTTTAAATAAAATTTAGCAAACCGAATTCATCAGTCTTTAGAAAAGATTATACACAACTAGGCAGAAGATCAACAAAGAAATAGAAGACTTGAACAACACTGTAAAGCCAACAGACATTCATAGAATATTCCATCCAAAATGGCATAATACATATTCTTCTCAAGTGCACATAGAACATTCTCTAAGATAGACCATATATTAGGCAATAAAACAAGTCTCAATAAGTATATAGGAATTAAAATCACACAAAATATGTACTATGACCACAATGAAGGAAATTAGAAATCCGTAAGAGAGGGACATTTGGAGAATTTCCAATTAGGCAGAAGTTAAACAATATACTTCTTTAAAAACAACAACAACAACAATGAAAACAGCAATGGGCCAAAGAAGAAATGACAAGAGAAACTAGAAAATACTCTGAGGTGAATAAAAATAAAAACACAACATACCAAAATGTATGAGATGCAAGTAAAGCAGTGTTTGGAGGAAATTTATAGCTGTAAATGCTGATATCAAAAAAATAAGAAAGATCTCAAATCAATAACCCTAAACTTCCACCCCAAGGAACTGGAAAAATAAGAACTAAACCCAAAGCAAGTAAAATGAAGAAAACAACAATTATAGCCGAAATAAATAAAATACAGAATAAGAAAGCAGTTTTCAAAAACACAATGAGCCGGGAGCAGTGGCTCACGCCTGTAATCCCAGCACTTTGGGAGGCAGAAGCAGGTGGATCATCAGGTCAGGAGATCAAGACCATCCTGGCTAACACAGTGAAACCCCATCTTTACTAAAAAAATACAAAAAAAAAAAAAAAAAAAAAAAAAATAGCCAGGTGTGGTAGCAGGCGCCTGTAGTCCCAGCTACTCAGGAGGCTGAGGCAGGACAATGGCGTGAACCCGGGAGGCGGAGCTTGCAGCGAATCGAGATCACACCACTGCCCTCCAGGCTGGGCAACAGAGCAAAACTCTATCTCAAAACAAACAAGTAAAAAAAAAACCAAAACAACAACAACAAAAAACCCCACACATACACACACAATTAAACCACAAGTTGGTTGTTTGAAAAGATGTATAAAGTAGCTAGACCAACCAAGGAAAAATGGCGGGGGGGAATTCAAATTACTAAAATCAAGAATGAAAAAGACATTACTACTGATCTTACAAAAAAGAATTATATGAAAATACTATGAACAATTGTACACCAACAAATTAGATGGCCTAGATAAAATAGACAAATTCCTAGAAATAGACAAATTACCAAAAATGACTGGAGAAGGAAAATAAAAATCTGAATAGACCTAATACAAGTAAAATAATTTAGTTAGTGTTAAAACCTTCCCACAAAGAAAAATGCAGAATGAGACGCTTTCACTGGTGAATTCCACAAAATATTTAAAGAAGAATTAACATCAATCCTTCACAAACTCTTCCCCAAAAATCAGATGATGAAAAAACAATTCCCAATTCATTCTATGAAGCCAGAATTCCTGATACCAAAACCAGGCAAAAATATCAAAAGAAAAGAAAACTACAGACTAATGTCCGTTATGAATATAGAGGCAAAACTCAACAAAAAACTAAGCAACAAAAAGAATCAGCAGCAACGTAGGTTTATATACCATGTCCAAATGGGATTTATCCTAGGAAAATCAATTATGTAATACACCATATTCATATAATAAAGAACAAAAACCACATGACCAATTCAATAGGCTCAGAAGAAGGAGCGACAAAATCCAATACCCTACATGATTAAAAAAAAAAAATACTAAAAAACTGGGAATAGAAGGAAACTAGCTCAACCTGAAATAAATCATCTATAAAAACTCACAGCCAACATTATACTTACTGATCAAAGACTAAAATTTTCCTTCTAAGATCAGGAACAAGACAAAGATGTCACATGTGTCTTATAATATTGAACTGGGTGTTCTGGTCAGGGCAATTAGGCAAGAAAATAAAACAAAATGCATTAAGATTGGAAGGACAAAGTAAAATTATCTTTATTTGCTGATCATATGATCTTACATGCAGAAAGTCCTAAGGAACTCATACAACAATCAAATTGAAGGATATTTTTTCCAAAATTCTCAACATTATTAGCCATCAGAGAAATGTAAACCAAAACCACAAGATTATTCCACTTCACACCTAGTCAGATAACTGTAATTTAAAAAAAACAAGACAATAACAAGCGTTGGTAATGATAAGGAGAAACAAACCTCATACATAGCTTGTAGGAATGGAAAATGGTACAACTGCTTTGGAAAACAGTTTGGCAATTCCTCAAATGATTAAACATAGAGTAGCCATATGACCCAGCAATTTTATGCCTAGGTATACCCAAGAGAATTGAAAACCTAGGTCCACACAGAAGCTTGTACAGAATGTTTATAACTGCTTTATTCATATAGCAAAAAGTGAAAACACCCCAAATGTACATCAACTGATGAATGAATAAATAAAATATAGTATATTTATACAATATAATATTACTCACTTATAAAAAGGAAAGAAGTATTGATTCATGCTACAATATAAATGAACCTTGAAAATATTATGCTAAGTAAAATAAGTTGAACACAAAAAGCCACATATTATATGATTCCATTCATATAAAATGTCCAGAACACACAAATCTATAGAGGCAGAAAGTATCAGTGGCTGACTAGGGCTGGGGAGGGGAGAGAGAATGGAATGTGACTGCTAATGGCTATGGAGTTTCCTTTTGGGTGATGAAAATATTATGTAATTAGATAGTGATGATGGTTACACAACTTTGTGAATATACTAAAAACTACTGCATTGCACCCTTCAAAGTGTGCATTTTATGGTATAAATGGTATCTCAATTTAAAAAAAAATTATAGTATGCCCATAAAACATAAAGCCTAACCTTTGTCAATGCCCTTAAGCTAAAAGATAGGAGGACCACACGTGTAGTTGGAAAAGTTGAGCTTACTTCTCATTGCAGCAAGGGAAAAAAGACCCCATTGGGAACCGTGGGACATGTCAGTAAGATAATATTAGAAAGAAGTTATCAGTTTCAGGTCTATGGTAGGTGACTTTGGGAGAGTTTAAGGATGCCAGGCTTTCTTCTGGATTGAATGCTGCCAGTAAGTAGGGGTAATTCTATGACTGGATGACTGGGTATCTTTTTCTTTTTTTTTCTTTTTTGAGACAGAATCTCACTCCATTGCCCAAGCTGATGCACAGTGGCATGATGTTGGCTCAGTGCAGTCTCCGCCTCCCAGGTTCAAGCAATTCTCCTGCCTCAGCCTCTCAAGTAGTTGGAACTACAGGCACGCACCACCACTGGGCTAATTTTTGTATTTTTAGTAGAAGCAAGGTTTCACTATGTTGGCCAGGCTGGTCTCCAACTCCTGACCTCCAGTGATTTACCCACCTCAGCCTCCCACAGTGCTGGGATTACAGGCATCAGCCACTGTGCCCAGCCATGACTGGTTATCTTAATAAATTTTATCTAGTAGGAGGAAAGGTTATACTGAGGCTAAAGATGTAATTGGCATGAAGAAAAAATAGAGAAGGAGAAAGCTACAGGCACTCATTCATTTTAGCCAGGATAGAGGGCTGTCTGGTCACTTTTGTGGTTTGCATGATATCCAGGCTTTCTTTGTGTTCAGACATAATTACAGAGTGGTTTTTTCTAGCCTTCATCAATCATGGACCCTATAAAAATTTGATGTTCTGTGACCAGAATACAAAAGAATACCAGGAGAGCACCACAGTCCAGCTATGAATGCCTGACCAGCTTAGAGTAACACCTAGGCCCAGCTGTGATACAGTGCAATATATCACTATGTACAAAATGATAGCAAAAGGACATGTCATGTACCTTTAAAGACTGGAAGCTAACAAATAGTTGAAGAAAGAACACATTTAATTAAAGTCACTATCAGTCAACTTTTCAAATTAACAAACTAAGACTAGAAAGTAACTCCCTTATTCTGTACAAGATACCTGTATCAATTTCCTTTGCTGTTGTAGCAAATTACACAAACCTCCTGGAATAAATAACACAAAATTATTATCTTACTGTTAGAACTCTGATACGGGTCTTACTGGGCTAGAATCAGGAGGTCAGCAGGACTGTGTTCCTTCTGGATGCTCTGCAGAAGAATCTATTTCCTTGTCTTTGTCTTTTCCAGTTTCTAGAGGTCACCCACATTCTTTGCTCAAAGCCCATTCTTCCATCTTCAAAGCCAGCAATAAAGGTTGAGTCTTTCCCATGCTGCCATCTCTCTTGTTTTCTCTCCTCTGCTATCCTCCTCCACTTAGAAGAACCCTTGTGATTATATAAAGCCTACGCAAATAATCCTGGGTAATCTCCTCACCTCAAGGTCATCTGATTAGCAACTTTAATTCCCCTTTACGATGTAACATATCACATGCACAGGTCAGGGATTATTAAATAGAATGTGGACATCTTGGTGGGGTTGGGCATTATTCTGCCTACCACAGTATCTAAAAAACGCCTACAGCATATATCAGAAGATTCTGTTTTGAAACCAGGACTAACGAGAATGCCCACTGTCACTGCTTCAGTTCAAGACTAGGATAAAAGTTTTCTAGTTGTCAATACAGTGTTCCTTGGACTATACCACACTGTCATTACTAGTTTCTAAAATGCAAGCACTGGTCCTAATAAAGACAATCTGCTCACGGGTTACACATAAACCTGAAAATACATGTCTTGAGTAAAAGCTAAATCAGAGCTAGCAAATGCATGGCACTGTGCCTCCTGCACAACTCTTGGGCCCCTGGTGAATGTTGTTCATATAGCATTATGCTTTCTCCCACAGATCAGGAATAAAAACGCAGAATCCTTCTCAATATATTATTTGCAGCAACCACAACCGGTGGATAAGTGTTGGCACGTGAAACAAAATCTATTTGCCAGTCTTGATCTAGATAATTAAAACCTGATATATAAAGAAATGAGAATAGTCAGCTCCTTTTGTTCTAAACCACATACAACAAAGTGTAAGTGGGAAGTTTTACAATCAGAAGATTTAATTTCCTAAAGATGCCACAGACCTTTAAATTAGTATTTAATAAACCTCTAAGGGCAGTGGAATAATTTTCCCTTGACTCACTTTATTCTTGATACAAAAAGAGCAACCTATAATTAGCAGCATGATCTGCTTAAACTAGCATCTTTTTCTTAGTGCCTAAGGATTAGACACTAAGGTAAAGGTATTGAAGCACTAGTTTATTAAAGCAGTCAATTAATAGGAGATGCTAACAGCTCAAATACTTTTTTATTCATAAAGAAAACAAATTGAAAAATTCAGGCAAATATAAACTATTTTATTTCTCAAATTAATTGTTAAATGAGATTAGAAAACTAAACCTTTCTAAACCATCTGCAAGTTCCCAAAGAAAAATAATATCACTGATGATATGATTCTATACTTAGAAAACCCTAAGAACTCCACCAAAAGGCTATTAGAAATGAAAAATAAATGATTGTAACAAGGTTTCAGGATACAAAAATCAATGTACCAAAATCTGTAGCATTTCTACACATCAATAACATCCAGGCTGAGAGTCAAATCAAGAACACAGTCCCATTTATAATAGCCACAAAGAAAATGAAATATCTAGGAATACAGCTAACCAAGAAGGTGAACAATCTCTACAAGGAGAACAAAACACTGCTGAAAGAAATCAGAGACAACACAAACAAATAGAAAAACATTCTATGCTTATGGATTGGAAGAACCAATATCATTAAGATGTCCATACTGCCCTAAGCAATCTACAGATTCAATTGCTATTCCTAGCAAACTACCAACATCATTCTTCACAGAATTAGGGAAAAAACTATTCTAAAATGCATATGGAACCAAAAAAGGAGGTCAAATATCCAAAGCAATCTTAAGCAAAAAGAACAAAGCCAGAAGCATCACACTACCTAACTTCAAACTATGCTATAAGGCTACAGTAACCAAAACAGCAAGGTACTATACAAAAATAGGCACATACACAATGGAACAGAATAGAAAATTCAGAAATAAAGCTGCACACCTACAACCATCTCATCTTTGACCAGGCCAACAAAAACAAGCAATAGGAAAAAGACACCCTATTCAACAAATGATGACGGGATAGCTGGCTAGCCATATGCAGAAAATGAAACTAGGCCCTCCTTACCTTTCACCATATACAAAAATTAACTCAAGATGGATTAAAGAGTTAAATATAAGAACTCAAAATATAAAAATCCTAGAGAAAACCTAGGAAATACCCTTCTCAATATTAGCCTTGGCAAAGAATTTTTGGCTAAGTCTCCAAAAGCAATTGTAACAAAAACAAAAATTAACAGGTGGGACTTAATTGAACTAAACAGCTAGCGTAGCAAAAGGCACTGTCAGCAGAGTAAACAGATAATCTACAGAATGGGAAAAAATGTTTGCAAACAATGCATCCAACAAAGGTATAGTATCCAGAATCTACAAGGAACTTGAATCAATCAGCAAGCAAAAAACAACCTTATTACAAAATGGGCAAAGGACGTGAACAGACACTTCTCAAAAGAAGGCATACAAGTGGCCAAGAAACATGAAAAAAATGCTCATCATCACTAGTCATCAGAGAAATACAAATCAAAACCACAATGAGATACTACCTCACATCAGTCAAAATGGCTATTACTAAAAAGTCAAAAAACAACAGATGATGCTGAGGCTGTGGAGAAAAGGGAACACTTGCACACTGTTGGCAGAAATGAAAATGATTTCAGCCACTGTGGAATGCAGTTTAGAGATTTCCCAAAGAATTTAAAACAGAGCTACCACCCAGCAATCCCATTATTGGGTATATACTCAAAGGAAAATAGATCATTCTACCAAAAAGACATGTATGTTCATTGCTATGCTATTCATAATAGCAAAGACATGGTATCAACCTAGGTGCTCATCAATGGTAGACTGAATAAATAAAATGTGGTACATATACACAATGGAATACTATGCAGCCATAAAAGGAATAAAATCATTAACTCTGCAGCAATGTGGATGGAGGTGGAGGCCACAATCTTAAGTGAATTAATGCAGGAACTGAAATCCAAATACTGCATATTCTCATTTATAAGTGGGAGCTAAGCATTGAGCACACCTAGACATAAACATGGGAACAATGGACACTGCAAGCTGCTAAGGACAGGGACATAGGTTGAAAAATTACCTGTTGGATACTATGCTCGCTACCTGGGTGCAATATACCCCTGTAACAAACCTGCACATGTACCTCGTGTATCTAAAATAAAAGTTGAAATTTTAAATAATAATAACAGTATAGCTCCTAGAATCCAGCTTCCCTTAAATCTAATTACTGCCTTTCTCAGAACCCAGAACCTACCACATGAATTTATGAACATAGAGACTACTTTCTTATCCAAATCTGTAGTATAGTTTTTAAATACTAATTGCCCTCAAACAGATCTGCTTTTCCACTTTAGGATGATACTGAATCTTAACTTTCTTCTCTTCGGTGGGGAAAAATCCCATAGAGTATCCTCTGAGACACTTTTACATACAATGAGCATCACATACCACTCAGGGAAACAAATGTATTCCATTTCTGAAATTACTCAGACAGAGCCTAGATTTCATCACAAACCAGCTTTCCTTGGTATAAGAAATTCCCTAAATAAGGTTGACAAAATTTAAATTTTCCTGTAGCTGAGTTTAATAGAATCTTCAAAGAATGGTAGGATTTCTTTGGCTGATTCCTACCCTGTTATGAATCTGGGAACTTTTGAAAGTTAGGAGGAAGGTAAGAGGTGAGATAGTCAGGCTAATCTATTTTTTCTTTTTAAGATGTAAGTCTGTTTGTCACTGCTTTGTGTAAAGCCATTCTGTTGCTACCCACCACATTTGGGAACAAAACTGAACTCCTTAGCATGACCTATCAGGTCCTGCATGAGCTAGCTCTATCCTGCTTCCCTCTCTAACCTTCTATCATTCCACCACTGTTCACTGGTCTTTCTCACACCAGCCTTTCTGCTGTTCTAGGTAGGCCGAGCTCATTCATGACTCAGGACCTTTGCACTAGCAATATCCCTCTTTCTGAAATAGTCCTCCCTGACATCCTCAAGTGATGTGTTCTTTCATTCCATTTGGGTCACCAGTGAAACATCACCCACTGACTGAGGTTCTTCCTGATGACTCCGCTAAGAGATCCCTCTCCCTTTATTTTCTGCATAACACTTATTACTATGTACTTGTTTATTCTGTCTGTTCTGCTGAAATATAAGTTTCAGGAGGGCAAGGAGGAACCAGACACCTGAAGAGTTCCTGGTACTCAATGAAAGCTCAATAAATGTGTAAGTGCTTTAAATGAATATTATTTCAATAGGTGGAAAAAGGTCCATGGTTTTTACAAAGGCATACACTTTGTAGGTCAGTTCCCTAATCCCTAGATGAGTTTCTAACCCTCTAAAATCACATTAATCCCTCTATTTTATTCCCCCCCATTGGAATATGTGACCCAAAAAGTCTTTTGGGAAATGGTAAATGCCCTTTTACTGTGATATATTTGAATTGTGACATAAGAACACCCTTCTCTAAAAAGTAGTTGTGAATTAAACAGGGGAAGATGCAGAAAGATGAGACAAAATATAAATGTGGGGGGTTAGGCATGTTTGAATGTCACAGCTTATATAAAATCTTTTCTTCCTTTTACCAAAGTAATACATCCATATGGAAGATCTAGACAATATAATAGCCAAGTGAAGAAAATAAAAGTTGATCATAATTCCCTCAATCAGAGAGTCACTGTTAAAATTTTTGTCTTATATATTTACAGTTTTGTTTTCCATTTGTGCATGTAGAAACTTTTTTTTTTTTGAGACGGAGTCTTGCTCTTTCACCCAGGCTGTAGTGCAGTGGCGCGACCTCGGCTCACTGCAAGCTCCGCCTCCTGGGTTCATGCCATTCTCCTGCCTCAGCCTCCCGAGTAGCTGGGACTACAGGCACCTGCCACCGCACCCGGCTAATTTTTTGTATTTTTAGTAGAGACGGGGTTTCACCGTGTTAGCCAGGATGGTCTCGATCTCCTGACCTCATGATCCTCCCGTATCGGCCTCCCAAAGTGCTGGGATTACAGGCGTGAGCCACCACGCCCGGCCCTGCATGTAGAAACTTTTAAAAAAATAGGTCTTGCTATGCATCTATGTTTGTAAACTGCTGTTTAAAAAATCTAATTATATTTTTATGTCATTAACTATCCATCCTTAGCTTGATTTCAATTAATTTATTCAACAAATATCTATTGGGCTTTACTGAATTCCTGTTCTTGAGGAAAGCAGATGAGGTTCCCTGGAGTCAAACACTTTTGCTGCAGCCAATCATGGAGAAACAGAAACTTCAGGTCAGTTGTTTTAGAATGCAAAAGGACAAGAAGATCAAAATTTTGGATAACTCAAAATTATTTTTAGTTAAATTAAGAGTTTTAAGATGACGCTTGACAGAACACAGGATGAGTCAGTCCAGAATAGTTGCCCAGGACTCAAAATGCTTATTGATTAAAATAGAATGCATCCTACTAGAATCATTTTAAGACTGAGAGCAAGATGAAAAGGACGTTAAAGGGAGAGGGAAGGAGGAAGGGTGGAGAGAGTAGTAGACACACAAGAACTGTTCTCCACTTGGGAAAATAAGCCACTTGTCCAGAGCCTCAAAACCAAAAGAAAGGCCAATCAGAGATAACAGGGGAATAGAACCCAGAAGGCCAACTGACACCAAGAAAATAGCTTTAACTTACATCAAAGAGGGCTTTAAAATGGAGAAGCAATCCTTCTCCTTCCAGGACCAACAAGAGCTGAAAGAGAGGTTTCAGCCTCTAAGATGTGGGTGGAACAGGAAAATAACGATGTCTGGGGCTTGGAGAAGGGAGGGTCCTGCAGATGGCAAGAGGTGGAGTGTAGCAAATGCTTCAAAGAAAGCACTGAATTATTTAGCCATGTGCCACACTCCTGCAGTAAGACTACCAAGAAAATAGGTAAGAAGAGGGAAAATGTTATTGGTTACTTTAAGCAAAGAGGATCAGCCGAAAGGGAGACTGCCTTACCTTCTGGCATTTAACAGAGCTTTATATAAGCTGTAGGCGACCTCTTATAGGTGCTCCGGTTGGTCAGGGAAGAGAAGGCAGAAGGACACACAAATGTGTTCAGAAAGCAAATGCTCCCCTTCTATTCTCAGAAGATGGCCTAAGGATAAGATGGACAAGAAGAATACGTTCTGTGGGTATGAATCTTGCATCAAGGGGGAAAAGACAGTTTAAGCAAACCTGTTTACCCAGAGTAATGGGTGCTTTGGGCTTCGACCTTGCAACTCATGGTCATATAAGTGTTGGAAAAGAATGTGTTTATGAGTTACGTAGGGGTTGCAAAAAAAAATCACACATGTCCCAAGTGAATAGCATGAGACTATTCTTTTGATCCCCAGGTGAAACACCCTGTCTCTTTTTTTTTTTTCTTTTTTTAACAAGGTTCTCATGGTGAAGAAATACCCTTTCTAACTCCTTCTTTGCCCATCCCCTACCTGCCACTCAACCAATCTCTGGCAAATGCAGTCTCTCACAATCTGGATTGACCACAGCTTTTATGTGAAACTTACAAGAGTCCAATATTTGGGTATATAATCATCTATGCAAATGTCATATCTCTTTGTCTTTACCCTGAAGTTCTTAAGGGCAGAGTCCTTGCGTGATTTATTTTATTTTATTTCATTTTACTTTATTTTATTTTTTGAGGTGGAGTCTCACTCTTATTGCCCAGGCTGGAGTGCAATGGTGCGATCTCAGCTCACCACAACCTCCACCTCCCGGGTTCAAGGGATTCTTCTGCCTCAGGTCCCTGAGTAGCTGGGATTGCAGGCATGCGCCACCATGCCCGGCTAATTTTTTGAATTTTTAGTAGAGTTGGGGTTTCTCCATTTTGGTCAGGCTGGTCTCGAACTCCTGACCTCAGGTGATCCACCAGCCTCAGCCTCCCAAAGTGCTGGGATTACAGGCATGAGCCACCACACCTGGCCCCTTGCATGATTTATAACTGAAGCTCCACAAGACTAAGACTAATGCTGTGCACTCAATCAGTGTTTGTTGAATGACTATCTGCGTAACCTCTGTCTCCTATACGACAAAGCACAGATCCTACATGGCCCCTCTGTAGAAGTCCAGGCAATGTCACATGTGTGCTCACAGAGCATGAACAAATGAATCCTGGTTTTCTAGGCTTCCCTTCCTGCCTCGACCCTTCACCACAAAACCTTATTCAATGCTGATCACACTGTCATTCCCACCTAGTGTGATGCCAAGAAGGGAGAATAGCACAGGGTCTAAGACCTCGGGCTCTGTTCTAGACTGGCAGGGTTGGAAATGCTGTGTGCCTTTCTAGCTGTGTGGTTGCTTTTTTCATTGTGAAATGGGGATTACAATAATATTTATCCCTGGGATTGCTTCCTGTCGATTACATGAGTTATATGGAAAGTTCTCGGGGCCTGGCGCTAGATTGGCTCTGTCAGTGTTATTATGATGACTGTTTCCTCTTTCAGTCAGTGCCTTGGTCCTGACATCCTGGAGCCCTCACAGAGTTCTCAGTTGAAGGCAGTAAGACTATCTTTCTCTAACTTTAAACACTACATTCTTTTTTGAGTTACCCAAGCAGTGGCTATCATTGTTCCCTAATACCAATTAGAATTTATAATGTGTTTATTCACAGATTCCTCTCTCTTCTTGGAGTCCTAGATTGACATTCATGGGTGGCCAGGGCGAGGACAATGTATGATTGCATTCCGAAGTGCGCCTCTGCCCTCACCTCTGAGGATCTGTCCCTGGGTTAGCTTCGCTCAGTTCTCTTCTGTGAGGAGGACGTCTCACTCGTGAGGGCTTCTCAATTGTTCATATAAATAGACTTTGCCCACCCCAGATTACCAGGCACACCTGCACATGTTCAAATCTGACTCCACTGAGCCCTCCCTTCTAAACTCTGACCAAGTGCTCATGTATGTTTTATCCCTGCATGCCTCTGAACTATAATAATAATTAAATAGCACTTGGATTATCACATGAGCTAAATGACAACAGACAGAATGAGGCAAGGAGGGGAACTGAAAGGTGAGATGTTTTCTGAGGTCACCTTGCCTTTCGAGTTCAAATGAATAAACCAGAATGCCCATTTCTCTTGCTGTAGGAAAGCTAGCGGCCCTGCAGTCTAGCCAGGGAAATGCATACTTTTCTCCTTGGCTCCAAATTTCTGCACTCCCTCAGTTCATTCCAGTTTTGGAACATCTTGCCATGCAGCCCATGGCACCCCTTCAGCATACTACTTCACCCATGCTGGACACCACCCCAATCCCTTCATTCCCCAAAATGTCACCAACACAAAGGTACAAACAGAGCAGGTTTGGACTAAAAATTTCAAGAAATGGAAAGAGTTTACATTACATCACAGCCAATAATTTAAAATCAAGTATTAGCTCCTATTCCATTTTTGGTTTTGTTTTGTTTTTTTAATAGAGACAGAATCTTGCTATGTTGGCCAGCCTGGATTCAAACTTCTGGGCTCAAGGGATTCGCTTGTCTCAGTCTCCTGAGTAGCTGGGATACAGGTGCATGCCCCTATGCCTGGCATCAACTATTCTTCAAGTATTTTGACTACCTTTCCACGTAGTTTTCCTTCAGGTCTCTTTTCTCCTGTGCAGTCCATCATGCTGGGACCTCCTTCCTGCTCTCCTCTGACCTCCTCCTCTCCCAGCAGGCTGTTTAGCACCAGCCCCCGCCCACCCACAAAGCCCTCTTAACTCTTTCAGCGGAGCAGTTTGCCATCTCATTGTTATACATTTTCCTGATCACAACCCTGAGACTCTACCTCCCACCGCCACAGCATAACAGGTCTCATTAAAGCTGGTTATTCAAGTAACATTTTTTTTACCTGCTATAGCTGGAAAAGAAAAAATATTGGGACCAGGTGCTGTGTCTCATGCCTTTAATCCCAGCACTTTGGGAGGCCAAAGAGGGTGGATCCACTTGAGCCCAGACATTCAAGATCAGCCTGGGCAACATGGCAAAACCACCGAATTGCTACAAAAATTAGCTGGGTATGGTGGTGTGTGCCTGTAATTCCAGCTACTTGGGAGGCTGAGGTAGGAGGATTGCTTGGCCCCAGGAGGTCAAGGCTGCAGGGAGCCATGATGATGCCGCGGCACTCCAATCCAGTTGACAGAGTGAGACCCTATCTAAAAAAAAAAAGAAAGAAAAAGAAAAAAAGAGAGAGAGAGCAAGAACATTGGGAGAGTCTATAGACTGAAGTTGCAGTCTTTGGAGAAAAAAAAATTTCTTTAGTACCCCTGAGGATGGCCCTTCATCCATGACTTCTGGCAGTGGAGAATCCAGATCCACAGTTGGAGAGCAAGTGAAGGCACACTTCTGTGAACGATGAAATGTGTAAGAAAATGTGTTACAACAAGAAGGAAAGCACACCTGGACACGACAAACATATGAATCCTAAGCTACACAAAACAGCATGAAACCCATTCTTGCTGAAATAAAACCCCATCTGTCCCACACAATCATTTCTCCCTTATTAAATAAGATGCCAAGTTGCTTTCATCAGATTGGCATTTGGCCTATTCAAGAACAAGCATCAGAATCTCCCTAAGTTTGTTCCTGGATATGAACAATGGTGATTACTGCTGTTGTTTGTGGAACTTCCCTGTCAAAGCAGCTGAGTGATTGGCAATAGGCAGGCAAGAGAAAGGCAGAGCAAAGGATGCCAGTATCTACTGCAGTCATTTGCCAGTATAATGTAGGCTTGTCAATTATCTTGTCATGCAGCAACTTATGCTGAGTTTAAAAACAGTAAATGTCACACAAAAGTATAAGTGATTTATATATGAGACTACAGGAACACTTAAAATCTACAATGCAATAAAATGAGATACACCAACAGATTGCATGTTTTGTGGTTATTACCACAGAGAAAAAAAAACAAAAAACAAAAAAGCCTTGAGAAAATAACTATTTGAGAGCAATCAGCTCTAAAGCACGAACCAGAACCACTTCCCACTTCACCCCCTTCCCCAACTCTAAGAACATTTGATCGATCAATCTGACTATCTAATAATGCTTTAGAACTTTAAGTAACAAAAGCTATAGCACTCAAATCAAAAGCCAGGCTGTTGTCTACTGCACTTTGCAGGCTGACAATACACCATCTGACAAAATGCAAAAGGCCTTGCTAAAGGCAGAGGGAACGTAACAACAACAACAACAAAAAAAAACCACAGAAAATTCAAGACGGGTTATAAGCTATTGCTAAAGTGACCATACATAGGGTGACCTATTTTGAAACAGACAATCTTCCATTTGTTTTTAGAAGCTTGTTCTTTGGAATCACATTTTTAAATGGAAGCATTGAAATGTTTGGCTTTATTGCTACATCTGTTACCAAGAACAAAACAAGTTGAGAGACAAGAAATCAGAAATTGTTCACACATCTAAGCTTCTCTTATTTTTCATTCCCTGCTCTGCTATTCCATCATGGAGTCTGCTTTGATCTAGTGCTTCTATTACTTCCTATCTGTTGACATGACTTTAATCTATCTCTCCACTTCCCTCTCAACTACTCTCGGCTTTGTTCTCAGTCTTCCTGTGTAAATTCTAACCTGTTTGCCTAGCTATTTTGCCATCCGGATTGGCTCCTTGCACCTGGCTTACACATTTTATTCTTTCTGTCCTGTTTACATATCCACCCTGCCTGGGCAGTTTCCTATTTTGCCATTTCACCTCATAGTCCTTGTATTGTCTTTACTACTTTTTTTTATCCTGCTATTTTTTCTACAGTACTTTTACCGTGGTTACTTTAATTGTATGTTCCTATAATACGGTCCACAGCTAGTCACCAAATGTTCAATTCATCGGTTTGGTTTCGCTGTTGCACAGCTAATTTTCCCAACCAAAATTTCTGCCCTCACTTTCCACCTTGATACTTCTGCACAAAGCCAGGGCACCTCAGCTCAGCCACCAAGTGACTATACATAATTAAACATAATACAAAACAACCCTAAATGATGATGGCCTATCATGAAGAAACACTGCATTCTTTATTTGACAAAAGGGAAACATGAGAGGTTTTTTCAAGACCAACGTGCATGGTCCAGGCACTATATCTAAACTATTCTGTTAATTATTCTTATTTTTATGAACTTCATTGAACATTAACAAATTCAGACGTGAGAAATGAGGGTTTTCTTTAGGAAGGGACATATGGAAGACTCCAACCTGAAGGTTCACCTTTGTTTTTTAATCCTTTCCTAGCAACCTCAGCAGTTTATGAGGCAGGGCAGTCTTCATGGCACTCTTTTTGTGTGTGTGCTTTTATATTGTGATAATTTGACAGACCACCATTTCTGTATATCTTACAGTTAAACCACCATACCTCAGTATATCTTATGCCTTATTGCTTTATTTTAAAAAGTTTAAAGGGGTTATTTTACCTAAAGAACATAGACATCTCTTTAAAATGTACGACTCTCTGTTTGACATATACTGCTACACTCTGTGACATCATCAAGGAAAACTAGAATATAAACTGTAAGATTACATATAGTAAGCCATTATCTCACAAGCCCTAAAAGGCTCCCTTATCACAAGAGAGGTTCTGCTGAGAGGCACATTGATTCCTTTATTTATCACTCACTGGCACTCCTGATGGGTTAGGTACAAGTGACAGGGTTCATGACTCCTGGTAGTTTACTTTCTAAAATGGAAGGATATCACAAATATAAAAAGAAATAACTACTATGCAAATAAACATGAATAAAAGATACCCAAGGAAAGCTCTTCAGCAGAGATAAACATTCTCAATACTTTTACCAAGGAAATTACATAAAGGTGGGGGTATGTCTGAAATCAGACATAATTGAGTTCAGATCCCACCTCTACTGCTACTAATTGTGAGAACCATGGCAAGTTATTTGATTTATATGATTTTCTTTTCTTTTGTTTTCATCTGATAGAAAGGGATAATTTCAAATACAGTCATCCCTCAGTACCCATGCTGAGATTGGTTCCAGGATCCCAACAGATACCAAAATCTGCAGATGCTCAAGTCCCTTTTATAAAATGGCATAGTATTTGCATATAACCTACACACCTCCTCTCATACATTTTAAATCATCGCTAAATTACCTATCATGTCTGACACAATGTAAATGCTATGTAAATAGTTATTTGTACTCTTTTGTTTAGGAGAATCGTGACAAGAAAAAAAGTCTGTACATGTTCAGATACAACCATCCCTTTTTTCTTTTTCAAATATTTTTAAATCTACAGTTGATTGAAACTACAGATGCAGAACCCATGGATACATAGGGCCAACTGGATCTTCAAAATTAAAAGCAGTAACATAAATTAAAAGGTTTAATAAATGCTATCTCTCTTTTTCTCTTCCATTGATGCTATTCAAAATGTTGGTTATACCATAGCCCCTACTGATCACTCTCCGGAATACTGGCCTCCTTCTGTTCCCTAAACCTAACCAAAGTGTCTCCCCAGGGCCTTTGCACTTGCTCTTTCCTGTGCCTGGAGGACTCATCACCAAGAGCTTCTCGTGGCTAATCGCTGGCGATTCACCTGTCAGCCCAAATCTCCCACCTTTGGAAGAAAAGCTGTCCATGCTCCAATTGCTCCCCATCCTATTACACTTTCATCATCTTTGTAGTACTTGGAACTGCCACATGAGCTCATCTTATTATTTGTTAGTTTCATTGTTTATTGACTGGTCCTCCTCCTACACACACACACACACACACACACAGACACACACAGAGAGAGAGAGAGACAGAGATAAGATTAGTTTCCATGAAAAAAGAGAACTTGAATGCCTCATTCACTGCCAGACCAGCACAGTGTTTAGACATGACTCTGAGCAATGGAGAGTTAAGGGAGTGAATGAGAAGGTTATCATCTTAAAAAGATTACTCTGGCCACAGTGTGAACAATGAATTGGAAGAGGCAAAACCATAAAAACAGTCAAAAGATCAGTGACTAACGGGTTAGTGAGAAGGAGAAATCAGTAGGCAGAGCACAGAGGGTTTTTAGGGCAGCAAAAATACCTTGTACGAAAGTATAATGGTAGATACACGTCACTACGTATTTCTCAAAACCCATACAATGTACAACACTAAGAGTGAGCCTTAATGTAAACCATGGACTTTGGGTGATAATAGTGTGTCCATACAAGTTCGCCAGTTATAACAAATGTACCACTATGGAGGGAGATGCTGGTAGTGGGGGAGGTTGTACATGTGTGGGCACAGGGGGTATATGGAAACTCTATATACTTTCTGCCAGGTATGCTGTGAATGTAAAACTGCTATAAAAGGTAAAAAGTCTATTTTTAAAAAAAGAAAAAAATAAGCTGGAGAAGCCAAAACTCTAGACAAGGAGAGCAGAACAGAATAGTGCCCTAATCAGGTAAGATTCACGTTACAGGTAGGTTTATATCCTCATTTTGCATAAATGCCCCTCTTGAAGCAGAACCCCTTGGCATGGACACACCACCATGGCTAGCATCTCCCTGGAGTTAGTATAGTGGGTCTCTTACCTACATTGATCTATCTCTTTTGCTTTTTATTAATTAAAAACATTTTATTAATTTGAACACTCAGTTCCTGTAACAGGCTCTTAATGAGTTACAGTCACTAGTTCCCAAAAATATTTCACATAAAATACTATCAAAACACATTTTTCTCCATCTTATATTTTTACAAATCTTCAGTGATTTCAGACCAACCTACTAGGCTATTGTGACCTTTTTGCTTCCTCATTCACCCAATACAATAATTTGCTCGTCCGTCCCTCCAAGATGTGTGTTGCCCACATATTTTACATGCATTACTTCTATATTTTAATCCCATTGCAGTAAATGATTATAAGCAACTAGAGATTGTAGAGACTTTCAGAACCTACAAATACTCTTCACCTGCTATTTCAAGCTGTGTTCTATACACTAAATTACAGTACAAGGAAGAGACTGTCTAGGAATTTTGTGAAAAAATTGATCAGTATAGTGCCAAGAGGTTTCTGTGGGACAAACCTAGAGAATCCATTCATTTTTATATCAATGCATTAATCAAATATTTTGATTTTAGTGGTTTTAGTTTATGAATCACATTTCTCCATCTTGTTCATAAGGTTATCATGAGACAACTCATTGAAATTGGTGACTGTGTTGAGACTAAGGTTGTAGTGACAACTGTCTAAATGCCAGACACCATTCTAGGTGTATATAGCACTAATCAAAAGTGTCACAAGTCCCTGCCTTCATGGAATTTACATTCTATAGGAATGACATTCTAGTGGTACCTGAATTCTGGCCCCTTTTCTTTTTTTTTTTTTTTTGAGATGGAGTCTTGCTTTGTCACCCAGGCCAGAGCATAGTGGCACGATCTCAGCTCATTGCAACCTCCGCCTCCCAGGTTCAAGCGATTCTCCTGCCTCAGGCTCCCGAGTAGCTGGGACTACAGTCATGCGCCACCACGCCCGGCTAATTTTTGTATTTTTAGTAGAGACGGGGTTTCACCATGTAAGCAAGATGGTCTCGATCTCTTGACCTCGTGATCTGCCCGCCTTGGCCTCCCAAAGTGCTGGGATTACAGGCATGAGCCACTGCACCTGGCCAATTCTGGCCTTTTCTATAAACCAGTTTATTCTGTTTAGTTAGCCTTTCTTTTGGGATTTCCAGGTCAGGATACACTTAAAAGTGTATGCTGCTTCTTTGTATTTGTGCTTGAGATCTTGCGTAGTTTCATTTTATAGGTGCCCTTTTAAAATTCTGAACTCAACAGACTGGTTCTGAGATGGAGGCATTTAGTTCTTTGGATGCCTCCCCTGACTTCAAGCTGCTCATGACCACAGCTGGGGACAGAGAGATTTGCCTCCAGTCCTGGCTTTCCCACTTATTGGCTGTTACTAGAGCAAATTACTCTACCTCTCACAGTCTGTTTTCTCATCTATAAAATATGAAGAATCAGACAAACTGCATTGTTGTGAAGAGTGAATGAGCTAACTGATACAGTACACCCAGCAAGGTGTCCAGCCATAAAGGAAACCCTCAGCATTTCTTTGTAGCAGATCTAACCCTCTTGATTTATGCTTTCATTGTGAGTTTCTGACAATGTCATCACATTTTTTCTTTATGAAGTTATAAATCATGTTCTAGTTTAAAATGTCACTTTCTCCTAGATACCATCTTTATTCCTCTATGTCTGTATGAGGTCAGTAACCCAGGCATCCACCGTCTCACCTATAAGATGGTGGGCTCCATGAGGGCCAGGAGCTTGGTTTTATGTCTTTCTTCCTGTTGAATTTCCAGCAATTAACGCAATGCTGAGCACATAAAGGGTGTGCAAATACTTGCTGAAGGAACTGTCTCAGTTTAGGAGATACATGTACCTATGCCTGCTCTTCCTTACTCCATTAATACTAACTTAAGGATGACAAGGCACTCTCTCAGCTACCATCACTTATAAAACACTAACCACATTTTCTTGTACATCAGAATTAAGTAAAAAAAAATCACCCTTATGAACGTGGCCTAGTGCAAGTGGAAGCCACACTAAAGTTTGGTCAGATCTCTTAGCACAGTGTTGGGACAAGTCTTTTGTACCATATGAGAGTTCATAGTTCACAACTATATTCCTTTTCTTGATATATTTGACCAACAATCTAAAATGGGTAAAGTACACAATGATATAGCCCTCAAGGTTAATGACTGCTTAACTTATACGAACATTTAATATAATTTTATAGTCCTAAAGAAACTTAATATTTAAGGTATCATAGCTTATTAGATCTGTTAGAAGCAATCGTCTTGTGTGCAATTTAACAATTTTAATTAGGCTTATTTTTCCCAGATAACTCTGTATACACCTATTGCTGAAACACCTTTTGAAATAGTTTTTTTCTTTTTAATGTATTTCTAGTGGTTTCCTTTTTTTTTTTTTTGTTCTCGTTGCCCAGGCTGGAGTGCAGTGGCACAATCTCAGCTCACTGCAACCTCCACCTCCTGGGTTCAGGCTATTCTCCTGCATCAGCCTCCCAGGTAGCTGGGATTACAGGTGACCACCACCACGCCTGACTAAATTTTTGTATTTTTAGTAGAGACAGGATTTCATCATGTTGGCCAAGGTTTGAACTCCTGACCTCATGTGATCCACCCGCCTCGGCCTCCCAAAGTGCTGAGATTACAGGCGTGAGCCACCACACCCGGCCTAGTGGTTTCCTTTTTGAGGGTTAAACTTTGCCCTCAAATCTGTGTTTGAGAAATTTGTTTTAACAGGTATCTAATCATTTGTTACCTATTCCACTGAACATTTGAAGACCATCTTAGCTTCAACTCAACTTCCTTCTTCAGAAGAGCTTCACATGCTCAAAAAAAAGCCAAATTTTCTTTGAAATAATATTTAAAAATTTTTCAGCACTTTATCTCATCACTATTAATATGAATGATCCATAAATATTGCATATTGGCTGCCCCATAAAATCTTAACTCTTTTTTTTTTTTTTTTTTGAGAGGGCTCGGTCTGTCACCAGCCTGGAGTGCAGTGGCATGATCTTGGCTCACTGCAACCTCCGCTTCCTGGGTTCAAGCTCCTGCCTCAGCCTCCCAAGTAGCTAGGACTACAGGCGCCCACCACCACACCTGGCTAATTTTTGTATTTTTAGTAGAGACAAAGTTTCACCAAGTTGACCAGGATGGTCTCACTCTCTTGACCTCGTGATCCGCCCACCTCAGCCTCCCAAAGTGCTGGGATTACAGGCGTGAGCCACCGCGCCCGGCCTTAACTCTTGAAAAATAATGTTTCTTCCCAAAGCAACTAAGGGTATATAACATGAAAATAATCTAAATTAGAAATTGGAAGTTTGGAAGTCTATTGTTCATTCACTTTGCCAATATATGTTCACAATCCTTCACTGGAAAGCCTTGGGACCAGATGCATTTGGGAATTCAGATTTTTTTTTTAAGTTTAGAAAAGTGATATGTTACATATACTCTTTAGTATATAATGCCCACAGTGGAGTCTAGAACAGCTTCACAGAATGAAACATATTAAGATTTTTGCAGCAAAATATATGACTATTCACACTAAGTGAGATATATATATATATATATCCTCATTTCAGTTCAGGTCAGATTTCGTACCCAAAGGCATTTTGGTGCCAAACTTTTGAAAAACGTTCAGTTCGCTGAGGATTTTACATTTCAGAACTGCAGATGAGGGACTGTAAACCTTTATAGCCATGCACTTTTTTCTTAACTTAACTGAAGTCTTTTGAAGCAAATTAAAACCCATGTCAAACTGATGCAGAAAAATAGGATTTAGGCTAAATGTTATTTCTAATAATTTGTAACATGACTTAGAACTTCTCCTGAATTCAATTTGATTGGTGTCTAATATTTGATAGCATTATTTCCTTTGGGGATGTGTACTATGTAGACACATGCTGGTTGGTTGGCTTTTCACGTGGGCTTTTTTCAAGTGAAACACTTTGTTTTAGCCTCTGTTGTAATTGTCTGCATGCTCGTGCATGACAATATCTAGTTCACATGCTCCTTCCAGCTTACAGTCTGTCAAGTTCCTTCTTGGCAACCTCCCTCTTGGGCTGATATTTTGACAAGCATCTGATATGCTGTAGCTCTCAAAATCCATTTCTTATCTTGTAAAAGTTAGAGTGACCATGGATTTTATGCTGTCTCCTCTGCCCACCCCAACACAGCCCTTTTAGAAATTTTTGACAGGCAGTTTGAGAAGCATTGTGCTAAGAGATGGCTCTCCTCTCAGCTTCTCTCAAATGCTACTTCAAAATTAATTTGAATGTACTTTCTCTTCAATTTTTTCCACCAGAAGACTTCTTTCCCAATCAAGCTTTATCCATGTATTCATCATTGTCAGAAAAGATGAATGGCAAAAGTATCACACAGAGGAAGATTAAAACTCAATGTTTTAATACTTTTAGAATCATGTTCTATTATTCTTCATGGGAACTTTAATAAAGACTGTCAATGACAGCCAGCAGTAAAATTCCATGATGGTTCTAATTCTAGATTTTCTACTTAATAGATGACCTTGAATAAACTATATGGCTGGACTGTGTCTCATGTGTCTCATCATGGGGATTAAATTACTTAATACTTATACTCAGAACAGAGCCTGCATGTAGTAAGCACTCAATAAATGTTTATTATTATTAAACTATATCTGAAATGGTCTAGAAAGCTCTATTCTGTACATAAAGCAAAAGGAAGAAAAATATATAAAATATACTAATAAAAAGCACATCTCAAAACATATAACTTTTGAACAGTAACTTTCTGCCTCCATTTTTGTCTATAGTACTATAAATTCATGTGATTTCAATACTGAGGGAAGTCATAAATTACTTCTCTGTGCATATACCCAACTGCTTAGCGATTTCTTTTTTCCTAAATCTAAAGTAGTTCAAAAGGTAATTCTCTCTCTTCTTTGCCTGAAATGACCTTCTCTCTTGTAGTTTCAAGGGTAATTTTGAGTTACCCTTTTAGACTAAAGCTGATATTTCCTCCAAGAAGGCTTTACAGATTTTCCTGTCTCACCTTAAATACTCTATGTATATCTCTCTCACTGTTGTTCTATATTGTTTAGTAATTCTCTACCAGCTTCTTTAGGGCAAGGGAAATCTTATTCATCTTTGTTTTTCTAGGGATTCTTAGAGTGATTGGCACAGGTGAGGGGCTGAGGATACAAGGAAAAGTAAGTCAAGGGCTGATGGAGTGAATGATTTAATGAATGAAGTAGACCAAAGTTATGCCAAAGCAAAATATCAACAATTTCTTATCAAATTGGTTTCATTTTATGTGCATTGCATATTTCACTTGTAAAATATATTGCATGCAAAAATCTTGGAATAAAGAATATTTAGAACTCATGTCATTGTGTCTGATAATCTATGAATTAATCCCAAATGTTTTACTTGGCCCATCTTTATCTTCCACTGGAATCTTCCTTTTCACAAGTAAGAACATGTCATAAAATGAAACAAATTAGAAAATAATTTTCCTTGATGCTTCCATAAGTAAAGTGATCTTACGGGGAAACATCATGGCAAATAAAAATTTTAGGCAAGACTTTGAAAACTTCATTAAGAGATTCCAAGAAGCTAGAATCACAGATGCAGGACATCCCCTTATTTGACCCACTAATGATGTAATATTCCCTTACCTTAATCTGAACTATACTTTATTTCCTCTTTCACAGAATTAATATTTTTTCAAGATTTTTTCTCTGACTACAAATGTTGTACGTGTTCACACAGAAATGTTGAAAATGTAAATAAGCTCAATGAAGAAAATTAAAATTCAGAATTCCTCAATCCAAATATAATCACTTAAAAATTATATTGTCCAATACAGTAGCCACTAGATATTTATCTTTCCAATTTTTAAATAAATCTCTAACAAGTACTGTTTTATAATTTGCCTTTCATTCACTATAACATATAAAATTTCTATGTCATTAATATTTTCTTTAGCATCATCTTTTTTCCCCAGCTTTATTGAGGTATATTAGCCAAAGGGTACAAAATTTCAGATACAAAATGAATAAGTTCTAGGGATCTAATGTACAGCATGCTGACTATAGTTAATAATACTGTAATTACTTGAAATTTGAATACTTGTAATTACTTGAAATTTGCTAAGAATGGAGGTTAAGTATGCTCACCACACAAACACACACACACGTACACACACAATATGCATGGTGATGGATGTGTTAATTAACTTGTTATAATCATTTCATAACATGTTTCAGTATCACATCATTACTTTGTACACTTTGAATATATGGAATATTTGTCTACATAATCTGAATAACCACATATTACTCCAATGAATGAATATATCATATTTACCCTTTCTGTTGTTTCTAACTTTCTATTATAAACAGGAAAGAGTACATACTAACTTTTTAATATGGCTTACCTTGGGGCAGGGAGCAACAGATATTTGTGGAAGGAGAAGGCAGGAAACAAGGTAGTCAAAAAAAGGGGGAAAAAACTATATATATATATATATATATATATATACCCTTACCTATGATATGATGACCTATGACGTGATCTTTCTAAAATGTTTCTCAGTGACAACATGTACATATATCCTTTCATCCAGTCATTCAACTTATTAGTGGGTCCTAAGGAAACTCAATGGTTGACCAAATATATACATATCAGGACACTCATTGCAGAACTGTTTGAAACAGCATTCTTGAACCAGCCAATATCCAATAACTCAACAACTTTTGTCAAGGCCACAAATAATTTCCATGTTACAAAATTCAATACTGATCTTTCACCCTCTTCGTACACACTATCAAAGTCAATCACATCACTTTTTGAAACTCTCTTTGCTGGCTTCTGGTACTCAATGCTCTCTTAGTTCTTTTCTTACCCCACTTGCTTCTCTGCCCTTTTACTGATTCCGTTTCATCAGCACAACCTAGAAACATTAGAGTGCCTCAGGGTACAGTCCTTGCACCTGTTCCCTTATATTATCTCCTAATGATCTCATCTATCATCTTCCAGTTTGATAGCTTTAAACACATACAGTGATGCCTCCAGCCCTGATCCCTCTAGGGCTGGAGATCAGCCTCTCTCTTGAGCTCTAGCCTCAGATCTCCAACTATCTGCTTGCCATCTCCACTTGGGTGTCTAATAGACAGTGCAAATCTAGCAAATCTAAAACTGAACTCTTCTTGCTCCTGCTGGCCCTGCCCACATAAACCAGCCATAAACTTGCTCATCCACAGTCATTATCATTTCAATAAAAGGTAACTATTCTAAGTTCTCTAACCAAAAACTTGTAGGTATTCTTGACTTCCCTTTTTTTTTTCACAAACCATTAACAAATTCTACTTTAACTTCAAAACACATCCAGAATCGTACCATTTCTTATCATTTCCGCAACAGGATTACTTCTCAACAAAATTGCTTCAAGATCCTCCTTTCTGATCTCCCTTCTATCTATTTGTGTACTCTCAACAAAGCAGCCAGTCATCCTTTTAAAACATATTTCCTTACTCCCTCTCTGATTTCATCTCCTGTACTCTCCCTCTCTCTGGTTCTGCCCTATCCACATTGGCCTTCTTACATATTTCCAAGCACTCTCTGCGTCAGAGCCTTTGCCCTTGCTGTTCTTCCTGCTTGGAACAATTTTCTTCCAGATGTCTATGGACCTTCCTTCACTTAATTTGTTACTCTGCTTTGTCCTTCTCCATATTATTCCTCACTTATTATCACCTGAAATGCTAAATATTTACTTGTTTATTGCCTGAATCTCCCCTACTAGGATATATGCTCCATTAGCACAGAAACTTTGTTTTGTTCACTGCTACATTCCCAGTGCCTAGTATGGTGGGGAATATAGTAGATACATAAGAAATATTTGTTGAGTGAATAAACAAACAGAAAATTTCATGAAATGTAAAAACAGCATGAAATAACACAGAAGGTTTCTTCTCTTCCATTGCTGTCATCTAGTATTTGTCAATGCTTTTTTCTGGAGCTGTATTGTCCAATACAGTAGCCAACAGACACATGTGGCTATGGAAAATTTAAAGTGTTTCATCTAAATTAAGATGTGATGTAGCTGAAAATTGCACATTTGGAATCAAAGACTTAGTACCCCAAAAAAGAATGTAAAATATTATATTAATAATTTCTATATGGATCACATGTTGAAATATTTTTGGATAGACTGAATTAAATAAAATACATTATTAACATTAACTTTTCCTTTCTTTACTCTTTTAATGTGGCTATCGATAAATTAGAAATTATATATCTGATCATGCTATCCTAAAATATACCTTTTCAAGTTTAGTCCTATGTTTACTCTTCTCAATTTATGTAGCAGAGATTTAGAGATCTACCCAAATATCTGTTTTCCCCTTTTCCTTTGGTAATAATGTTTACATGAGAAGAAGCGATGTGTGCCTGTGAAAGAGAAAGGATGTCCGCTTCTATTTCTCTTGCCACTACTGGCTAAAATTTGGACAGAGTGATGTACCACCTTAGACCTCAAAAATCAGAACAAAACCATACAGATGGAAGAGCAAGATAAGGTCAAGACTGACTCCTCTATGACTGTGAAGATCATACATTTTGATGAGACATAAAATTCGATATTTTTCAAGCCATTGTTAACTTGCATCTCTGTTATAAGCAGTAAAAACAATGAATTTACTAATCCAACTAACTAATATAACAAATCAATTTCATGGTACATTCATATAGCTTATTTCAGTTTTTCAAATACTTCTCAGTATCTTATTTGATGTTCACAACTCCATCAAGTCAGTAGCACAGATATTACTATCCTGATTTTATAGATGGGAAAACCAAGGCTTAAAGAGACTTTAAGAACTGTCAAAAGATTACATAGTTAGGAAGTCTGACACACTTGGAATTAATACTTAGGTTTTCTGCGTTTTACTCTGATGCTCTTTCCTCTTTGCAACCCTGGAGTAGAGCGTGAACTTGTATCACACCCACAACAATAGCAAATTGGACATTTTGTCAGGCCAAATGAATACAACATAAATCTTTCCAAAACACTATTTTTATTTTCTATATGAAGTATATTTAAAACTGGAGAACATGAGGACACAGATCATATTTTCCATAAGTCATGTCTTTCTTTGCTCCCAGCACTCTGTCCAGTGGGTCACGTTAGTGGCAAAAAACATAGAGAATGGTGCAGAGAGTTCTCTGGGACAAAGTAAGGGCCAGAAGTGATGTGTCATAGATGAAAAAGCAGATTACTAATGAAATTGAAGAAAAACAACATATGGGATGGAATTAACCCACAAGTAGCAGTAGGACTTAAAGATGAGAAATATTAGAATTTTTTTCAATGACAATATTAAAGGAATAAAAGCACTGCTATCTAAGACACTGCTTACATCTGGGTTTAAATTTAGCTATTTTCTTTTTCTAGACAATCATTATTATTTAAAAAGAGAAATGAAAATAAGAAATTTGATCACATTTAAATGGGATTCAAGGAATCTTTTGCAACACATAATTTCTTATTAACCTGAGTTTTAGTGAAGGACCAAATGTAGTTTGGTGCTGTAAAAACAAAATCCTTTTTTTTTTTTTTGAGACTGAGTCTTGCTCTGTCACCCAGGCTGGAGTGCAGTGGCACGATCTCGGCTCACTGCAAGCTCCGCTTTCGGGGTTCACTCCATTCTCCTGCCTCAGCCTCCCAAGTAGCTGGGACTACAGGTGCCCGCCACTGCGCCCAGCTAATTTTTTGTATTTTTATTAGAGATGGGGTTTCACTGTGGTCTCGATCTCCTGACCTCATGATCCGCCCACCTCGGCCTCCCAAAGTGCTGGGATTACAGGCGTGAGCCACCGCGCCCAGCCCCAAAATACTTTTTTTAAACAACTGAGGTAGTAGAAGTTCCCACATTGCTTTCTACTTAAGCATCTCAACCTGTATCCACGAATCCGCACCCAGGGACAAATCACTGGGTTGAGTTTCTGCCCATTCAGCTTCAGCCCCTGCTTGCTAAAACTGCCAGTAAGATAGCTACTGCAATGGCAGTTTGGGGGATGAAGGCATTGGTCTATAAGAAATTGAATTGAAAACAATTCATTTTATATAATATCCAGCCATCAAGTGGTATAATTCAATCTCTATGAAGCCATGACAAAAATGAAAATGCTTGAATTATCTTAGGAATAGAAACCTAGTTCCTACCGCTTTACATGTTTTTATTTGAATACTTTTTTAATTGGAATATCACTAAAGAATACATTTAAAATATATGTATTCTTTAAGCTTAAGATTACAGTAATCATGTTTTTGTAAAAATTGTATCCAAATAATTAGACTTTGTTTTAGTTGACTTTCTAAAATCATTGCTTTTTTAAATTAAAAGTTCTGAACTGAATCAGTGATAACTCATACACTTCCACAAATGGGTTCCAAGTCAGTAAAACCAGAATATCCTAGTGATGACTAAATTATCAATTTCTACAATGAACAAGTCAGAAATCTTTGAGGTTTTATTGACATTTGCCGGTCTTTCATCCCCTGGATTCCAGTCAGTACCTAAGACCTGACAATGCTCCTAAATAGCTCCACGATCCATCACTTTGTCATCTTCACTGCTAAAACCTAAGACAGTTCAGGTCACTGTCACCTCAGTACCTAGAGTATTCCAATAGATTCACCATGCCTCTCACATCTACTCTTGCCTTCCTTCCCTCCATTTCATTCTTTCACAGAAGCTATAATGACCTTTTTACATTAACTGTACTCAACAGAAACCCATATGTATATATATATATGCTGTAAATATATATATATGTATCTATATATAGACATATATATAGTTCACATATATATAGTTCACATATATATAGTTAACATATATATATAGTTCACATATATATAGTTAACATATATATATAGTTCACATATATATAGTTCAGATATATATATATAGTTCACCAAAAAGGCAAAAAAGCATATTTATCCTGCAGAATATCCTGCAGCCATTTTTTTTTTTTTTTTTTTTTTTTTTTTTAAGACAGGGTCTCACTCTATTGCCTACGCTGGGGTGCAGTGGCGCCACCTCAGCTCACTGCAACCTTCACCTCCTGGGTTAAAGCGATTCTCCTGCCTCAGCCTCATGAGTAGCTAGGACTACAGCCACACACCATCACACCCAGCTAAATTTTTTTCTATTTTTAGTGGAGACAGGGTTTCATTGTGTTTGTTGTTCAGGCCGGTCTCAAAATCCTGACCTTAAGTGATCCACCTGCCTTGGCTTCCCAAAGTGCTGGGATTACAGGCATGAGCTATCAAGCCCAGCCATAAGCCACCACTCCTGGCCCTTATTTTAATAGTATTAAACTGTACACTCAAGTGCCCAGAACAATAGAGGGGGTGCACTAGAATTCTATGTGGCAGAAAGTAGAAGGAGGTACAACCATGTGCAGTAACATGGCTGAATCAAATCTCACAAACATATTGAGTGAAGTAAATCAAACACAAAGAAATACACTTTAATAATTTCATATGTATAAAGTTCCAAATTAGGCAAAATCAATTTGTGATGTTGGAAGTCAAGACACTGATCATCCTGAGGAGAGATAATGACTAGAAGAGGGCATTCTGGGGCGCTGGGGCTTCCGCCCTTGATCCGGGCACTGGTTACACGGGGTGTTCACTTGGTGAAAATCAAGCTGCACACTTGATGTGTGCTCTTTTCTCTACATGTATTATACATCAACAAAAAGTATACTTAAAAATTAGTTTGATCATGCCACGCTTCTATTTAACATTATTAATCCTGAGATTAAAGTTCAACACCATCAACATAGCCTTGATAGTCCTTTACAACATGGCTCCAGCTTCATGAGAATCACCCTCCCTTTCTGCAAATTGTCGTGTTCCTCAAATGCTCAATGATTCTTCCCACCTCAGGGTCAGCTCATGTGCCACTCTCTCTACCTGGAGGTCTCTTTTCCTGCCCTTTACCTAGTTAACTACTACTTATCTTTCGGATCTCAGCTTAAATCTACTTTTCATGGGGAGGCTTCCTGACCCTAGACTGGGTCAAGTCCTCCTGTTGTGCCTTCTCTCTTCACATCATTGTAATCTTTATGACCTCTTCAACACTCTCATTCAGAAACACAGTTTCCTCTCTCTTTCCAATTACCCAAAAGCCCACAAGTAGCATTAAGAAGGAAGTTGACTATCTCCCTCTTGAGGTCTCCCCCTCAATGATGCAGGTATGCTGGAGTTCAATCAGTCCCAAATGCATGTGCTTCCAAATCAAGAGCATCTGGAGTCTGTATAGCCCACCACTGCTTCACTTCTCACATGCATCACTACACAGGACTAGTTCCAAACACCTTGATCGGCAAAATTGGTGAATAGCAGTTGCCTCATTCTTATTAATCCAGATAAGAGATTTTTATCTGGGCAGACTTTAGTGGTATCCCAAAGTTGTTTCACCTTCACATGCACAGCCATATTTCCCAAACCACCACATCATGTTGGAACCTCAGGTACCTGTTCTTGTCTTCCTCATATACAATTGTAATTTGGGGCAGCCCACACATCAGATTCAGCTTGCAGATATTTTCTTTGTTCCAAACAGTGTTTTTTGTTTGTTTAAGATTGACCTTTAACTGTCAGAAGACATCACATGAAAATCTGGAGTTGTTGCTTCTCTTGAAAATTTGGAAGATCCTCTACCACTGGGCCTACATTCCAAAATGGCACCAATGGGCTGAAATCGATCAGCACTTGTTCTCTTAAACAAAGCATGCACTCTCCAGTTTGCGACAGTCCCTACTATCCCCTGTTGCCTCCACAACTCCTAGCCAAATGTCAGTTGCCATTATCACTGAAGATTCACTGTTAATTTTCCTTTCAAGAGAAAAGTGAACTACTTCTTTATATATATTTCTCTCAGATGTGAGGAATGATAGACTAAGTATCTTGTGTTTCAAGAAAAATAGGAAAAGCATGTTTATTTGAGGATGTAGAAACATTCCTATGTACTTACAAGAAAAGGGTGTTGCTATCAAAAGAAGGCAAGACACCATAAGGACGCAATCATAGAAGCCAGGCAAGAACTGTGCTCAATAAACCTAAAACTGATGTGAACTAAATGCCCTAAAACAAACTAAAATTTCAACTGTTTTTAATATTAATAAACTAGAGGGTGAAGCAAATCAAATATTAAATATACTAATTGGGCCAGGCATGGTGGCTCACGCCTATAATCCTAGCACTTTGGAAGGCTGAGGCAGGCAGATTGCTTGAGCTCAGGAGTTCAAGACCAGTCTAGGCAACATGGCAAAACTCATCTTAACAAAAATTAGCCAGGTATGGTGGTAAGCACCTGTGGTTCTAGCTACTTGAGAGGCTGAGGTGGGAGGATTGCTTGAGTTCAGGAGGTCAAGGCTGTGGTGAGCTGAGATGACACCACTGCACTCCACCCTGGGCAACAGAGCAAGACCTTGTCTCAGAAGCAAAACAAAACAAATATACTAATTGCCCAAGCATCATTATCTTTTGTAGATAAATCTATTTTTAATGTGCCTACTGACTGCAGCAGAAATTATGTGTCCTGAACAGAAACAAATATCTATAGTTTTACATCTTCCCAGAAATACTATTGTTCAACATGCTGAAAGATATAGCAGAGAACCTAAAGATCTAGTAATATGAGATGATGTCTGGCTTCTCTGAACTTAACACATCAAGAAGGCAGCAGTTTGCAAGCAATGCCCCTCCTCCACCAAAAAAGGCATTATATTCTAAAACCAAGGAAACTGTTGTCCATTAATTTTGTAGTAGTTTAACTACAAGGCCTCTGAAGATCTGCTCCAAACCAACCTTTTTTCCCTGCCTGGAAGAAGAGCTCACACTTTCCATGAACTTAAAAGAAAAACACAAACCTGTTATTATCACAACTGTAACTACATGAGTGTGAAATTAGTTGTTTAAGGTGTATCTCATCTACCACATTGAAAATTTTATAAAGGTCAAAATCATTTGTTCACCACTAAGTAAACAAATCACCAGGGTTCAGGTAAATATGCTGAGATGAAATAGATTTATTAAAGGCTATGTAGGCCAGCCAGGGTGGCTCACGCCTGTAATCCCAGCACTTCGGGAGGCCGAGGTTGGCAGATCACTTGAGGCCAGGAGTTCGGGACCAGCCTGGCCAACATAGCAAAACCCATCTCTACTAAAAATACAAAAATTATCCGGGTGTGGTAGGAAGCACCTGTAGTCCCAGCTATTCAGGAGGCTGAGGCAGGAGAATCACTTGAACTCCGGAGGCAGAGGTTGCAGTGAGCCAAGATCACACCACTGCACTCCTGCTTGGGCGACAGAGTGAGACCCTGACTCAAAACAACAAACAAGGCTTCGTAGCTAGAGAGAGGCAAGATCAAAGAGATGGTCCAAATCTTATTGTTTCCAACTTCCTGCTAATGCAAGTGTTCCACACCTCCTCAAGATTCTCAAAATTTAGGCTATCTCACCTAGCCCTGCACCCAGGTCCCGGGCAGACCACTGTAAATGGCCCACCTGCCAGCAGATAAGATAGTTAGGCTTTCAGTGGACATACAGGAACTGACTTCTCCAGCTGCCTTAGATGACCAGAAGTGCTTCCTAGGTGAAGCTCACCTGCCTCTGTTTGACAACCAGCCTCTGAGATGGCTCCCAATAAATCCCACCTCCTGGGTTTCACATTTGTGTAGTCCCCTCCACATTACCGGTATTGGTTTGTGTGACCAACAGAATATGTTACTTACAAGATTAGGTAATAAAAAAGGCTGGGACTCTCTCTCTCCCTTTTGGATCAAGACTCTGAGGAAAGCAAGCTACCCTGCTGTGAGCAGCCCTACATGAGGATGAATTGAAACTTCCAGCCAACAAGCATGAAATAACTGAGGCCTGCTCAGAATGACATGAGTGTGTTTGAAAGTAGGATCTCTGGCCCCAGTTAAGCCATGAGATGACTGCAACCATAAGAGAGGCCCTGAGCCAGAACCACAGCTAAGTCACTCCTGGATTTCTGGCCCTCATAAACTGTGAGACAATAATTGTTGTCTTAAACAGCTAAGTTTCAGGATACTTTGTTATACAACAATAAATAAATAGTACTCTCTGAGAGTGATTTTAAGGCATGGCCCTATCAAAGGAGTAGCCTTACTTTAACACCTAATCCAGTGGATCTCAGAGGTATTAATATCTACCATTTGTGATTGTCTTACATTACCCAAAGACTTAGGCTTTTAATGGGAAGGAAGATTATATGAACTTTTTTGATGTCCTAAAACAGCACAGTACCAAGTGCGTGTAAGTACTCTATAAATATTTCCTGAATTGATTTTTTAAACTACATTTTTTAAACTAGAATCCATGGGACTGAATCAAACTACATTTTAACAGAGCATACTATTGCATGTTTGTTCATCTTGATGCAGTTAGAAATTATTCAAGGTACTGGCTGGGTGTGGTGGCTCATGCCTGTAATTCTACCACTTTGGGAGGCGAAGGCTGGTGATCGCCTAAGGTCAGAAGTTCAAGACCAGCCTGGTCAACATGGTGAAACCCCCTCTCTACTAAAGTACAAAAATTAGCCAGGTGTGGTGGTGCATGCCTGTAATCTCAGATACTTGGGAGGCTGAGGCAGGAGAATTGCTTGAGCCTGGGAGGCGGAGGTTGCAGTGAGCGGAGATTGCACCAATGCACTTCAGCCTGAGTAACAGAGCTAGACTCTGTCTCCAAAAAAAAAAAAAAAAAAAGGAAAAAGGAAAAAGAAAATTATTCAAGGTACTATGACTAAGTTAAAAAGAGTAACACACACAGGGAAGATACATTTCACTGAAGAATTGACTCCAAATACCATTCAAATAATTTGGCACAAGAAATATGTCCATTAAAATAAGACCTCTGACAAGGGTCTCTGATCTCTATAACTTTGATTTCTCTTTCTTGTAGACAAAGTGGACAGGAAAACGTTAGGATGAGAAAAGCATCAGTGTAAAATAAACAGACACAGATGGAAGAATTTGACAACATGAAATACTGATACGATGTTGAATTACAGAAATGCAAAAAGAAAGATCTAGGGCAAAAGTTCTCAAGAAATCTCAAGTACATTGTTTAAAGTATCCTGATATGACAAAATAAAAAAAACAAAGTGAAAACTTTTCTATGTTGAGACCCACTAGTTAAGCATTCTTTCCCAGAGAGACTCTACTGTCAAAACTTTATTTAATAATATTTCTATGAAGATTTTTTAAAATGGGCAATATATCGCTTAAACTTGGCCACCAAAATAAAACTTGTAACATTTCCAAAATAAGGTTTTATTAAAATACTTTAAATTTTTCTATGATTTATAGCCAATTTTTCTGTCAACTGATATAAGCTTAAGGTATCAACAATAGATTTATCAGATGATAGTGTACCTTTCGGTGGTGACATGTAGGCAGCTCTTTAATAAATTTAGTGAGGACTAGATGATGACTCCTTACGTGAAAAAAATTATTAGATTTTATATTAGATTTTATGTTAGTCTTATGACATTGCATGATTCAGATTATCAAAGCTAAATCTTGTGAGACTTCTTATGGCAGAAGGTAAGAAAGTGCTCAAAAATATGTTGGGGGAATGTCCCGTGAATACAGGAGACAGCTTGAAGGGAATGTCACAGGCCAAACATGCAACAGTAATGAATTATAAGTCATTGAAAAAATAGGAATCTGAGACCAAACTGATAATGAATAAATTAATAGAGAAATAGATTAAGAAAGGCTCTTGTTTACAGTAGACTGCTGATTGCCAACTGTGGAGACAGTGTTGGAACTGGAAAACTATCATTTTGTAATCATCATGGGAAAGATTAGTTCAGGCAAGAAATGTCAGTGGATGCTAAATCTAGGAGGAAAATTTGGATGAGAAGCATGGTATTTGCACAGTCTTAAAAGTATCTCCCCACAAATTGCTTACTAAATATACAGGGAAAATATAGTAAATACATAGCGGAAAGATTGGACAACAGCTGAACCAAGTGAGCAGAAGCATCATCACCAAAGAGGGACAAATGGTTATTGTGTGCATCCAGATGTGGTACCTCAAGGAGGACTCAACGTCACTTACATCAGATTTCTATCAGGAACACTACCTGAGACTAGACATAAGAAAACATCTAACAAACCCAAAGGGAGGAACATTTCATTTAAAGGAAGATGACTATATTCTTTAAAAATGTTAGTGTCATAAGAGACTGAAGAACAATTTCAGATTAAAGTGTCGTGACAAATTAATGTATGATTCTAGACTGGATCTGTACTGGAGTGAAAAAAATGCTATAAAAAAGAACATTATTGGGTTAACTGATAAAATTGGAATATGGATTAAAGTATTGCAACAATATTAAATTTACTTACATTGATACTTTACTGTGATTATATAAAAGAATATCCCTATTTTCAGCCAATACACACCGGAATACTAGGACAATGGTATATGCAACTTACTTTCAAATGACATGAAAATCTGTGTGTGTGTGTGTGTGTGTGTGTGTGTGTTTAGGGGGTTGCAGAAAGAAAAGAGAGAGGGAACATGAGTACAAATGTTAAAGCATTTAAATGGTAACAATGTTAGGCTGGGCACGGTAACTCAGCCTGTAATTCCAGCACTTTGGGAGATCGAGGCGGGCGGATCACCTGAGGTCAGGAGTTTGAAACCAGCCTGGCCAACACGGTGAAACCCAGTCTCTACTAAAAATACAAAAATTAGCTGGGCGTGGTGGCGTGTGCCTATAATCCCAGCTACTCAGGAGGCTGACGCAGGAGAATGGCGTGAACCCGGGAGGCGGAGCTTACAGTGGGCCCAGATCGCACCACGGCACTCCATCCTGGGCGACAGAGCGAGACTCCATCTCAAAAAAAAAAAAAAAAAAAAAAAAAAAAAAAAAAATTAGCCGGGCATGGTACTGTGTGCTTGTAATCCCAGCTACTCAGGAGGCTGAGGCAAGAGAATTGCTTGAACCCGGGAGGCGAAGGTTGCAGTGAGCTGAGATCACGCCACTGCACTCCAGCCTGGGCAACAGAGTGGGACTCCATCTCTAAATAAATAAATAAATAAATAAAATTTTAACAATGTTATACTGTATTAACACTACGTAAAATCTGAGTAGAGGATACATAGGTTTTCTTAGTACTTTTCTTGCATCTTTTCCATAAATTATTTCCAGATAAAAGGTTTAAAAACTCTAAATCTTTACTTCAAATCCAAACATATAGAAAAAGATTTACAGTGCACAATTTTAAACATTGAAAAAAACCCCACATTTGTAAGATGCTAGCTAATTCTCTAAGCACTATATATAAACTAAGGCTGGTTGCGGTGGCTCAGCCAGTGAACTCAGCACTTCGGGAGGCTGAGGTGGGATCCTTTGAGACCAGGAATTCAAGGCTGCAGTGAGCCATGATCATACCACTGCACTTCAGCCTGGGTGACAGAGCAAGATCCCATCACTAAATAAATAGAAAAATAAACTAAGTCCTGGATCACATCATTATTCATGTATAACTTTAGCAGAAATAATTTTGATTTGCACAGCCTCTTTATTTTATGGTCCCCAGGATTACTCCAATACTGTGTACACATGCATTTGAGGTTCACAGGCTTCAAAGCTGGGCATGAACTTGAGCATTTTGGCATTACATGTAATCTTTGATCCTATAATAATGGTACTTAAACCCTATCTAAAAGTTGCTTCATAAAGTAAGGAAGCCTCTTATGACATTTCTTCTGTTAGTGCTCTTTCATGCTGCAAGTTCACACACACACACACACACACACAAAACACACAAAATTGGTCACAAATAAATCCCTCAGTTCCCATGACTGAATTTTTTCCCTGCATATAAATTAGGTCTGGATGTTGAAATATTTGTGCATCCCCTTGTTTCTTCCCAGTGTTTTCTTCTTCCTGTTCATTCAAGCACAGCGTCTCCTCACAAATCCTTCCCTAGGAAAACATAGTCTTCAATACAAATGTCTTTATTCATTCTCTACCTATAAACCAACTGTAACCCCTCCTTTTTCCTCATTTCCTCCTCCCTCACAACATCCAGTTGTGAATCTGGAATTATTTTCAACTCTGTAAGCCTCTTTTTCAAATCTGTCACAGCATGTCCATCCCCACAGCTGCCACTGTTTGCATAAAAAACCTACATCATCTGATACATCAACCAGATACAAACCCTTCATTCCATCCAACTGTATTGCTGCCAGAATATTTTCTCAAAACGAGCATGCTGATATTTGCACACCCATGTTGATAGCAGCACTCTTCATAATAGCCAAGAGGTAGAATCAACCCAAATGTCCATTGAATGGACAAACAAAATGTGGCACATACTTAGAATGAAATATTATTCCATTTTACAGAGGAAAGAAATCCTGCCACATGCTACAACAGAGATGAACTTTGAGGACATTATTTTAAGTGAAATAAGCCAGTTACAAAAGACATTATATGATTCCACTTACACGAGGTATTTCAATAGTACAACTTACAGAAATAGAAAATAGAATTGTTACCAGGGGCATGGGGAGGGGGGGCAAAGAGAGTTGTTTAATAAATATAGAGTTTCAAAGTCACAAGATGAAAAGGTTCTGGAAAGCTTTCAAAGTATGAATGTACTTCATATTACAGAACTGTACACTTAACAGTGGGTTAAAGTTGGTAAAATTTATGTTATGTGTTTTTTACCATAATAAAAAAATGAGCATATAATTCTTTTATTTAAAATTCCTCACCAGCTTTCTAGTACCTCCAAACAAAGCCTAAACCCCTAACATTTCAAGAAGAATCTTTTATGATCTGGTTATATTACATAAAATTAAATCCCTCCATTCGTCATTTTCCCTCATTCCTTCCTGTCTTTGCACATAAAGTACCCTCTGCCTGGAACAATCTTGGTTCTCATCCACCTTCAAGATCAGTCCAAGCATCACTCTCTCTATTCTTTAGAGCCCATGGTTGAGGTAGGAGCTACCCACCTCCTTCTCATCTCACCCCACACGTATTTCAACTTAGCACTCTCTTCTACAATATAATCATAGGATTCATTGCTAATCTCTCCAAATGATGATGATCTTGAGGATAGAAATAAAAAACATCACAGATTTGCTATTTCTGGATCTCTAGCCCTAGGACAGTGCCTCATACATGGTAGCAGGTCAGTAAATCCTTATTGAATAAATAAATGAATTCCTAATCAAGTTGACTCTTAAGAGAAATAAGAAATCATCTTTTTTTTCTTTTTAAACATTCTAACATTTAAACATTTGTCAGTATCATAAAATGCTTTTTAAACATATACTCAATGTTATTCAATAAAGGCCCTTGTAGTTATTTTTGGTAAACCAATATTCATTTTGCTTTCTTTTAGGGGAATTAGCACATCCTTCATCAAATAAAGTCTGATAAGAATGACAATAAAAGTGATGTTGATACAGGAGCTAGAAAGAAATTATTTAGGCAGGTAGTGAGGGTAACAGAGTCTTGGTAAGGTTTCCCTTTTAACAAAAATCATCCCCAAAATCATTTCTTTTCTAACAAAGAGCAGCCTGTAAAATCAAGCTGCAAGCATAAATAAGCAAGTTGGAAGCTTGCATAGGTAAATGCTGGCAGCTGTGCCAATAAGAAAAGGCTGAGGGCCAGGCATGTTCAACATGGCAGCTCCATCTTCCCTTCTCTTTGTCAACCCTATGTACAGTAAAGAACAGACAACATGGCGCTGGCCAGGTAGAAAACCCATGTGCATATATAAAAGATTAAGGTGGGGTGGCCAGCTTCTTCATGCACTAGGCAAATGTCACACCTGGTCTGACCAATCTCTCGGGCCCTATGTAAATCAGACTCTGCCTCCTCAAGATGGTCTATAAAACCCCATGCACTTCACCGAGAAACCAGAACACCCACTTGGGTGCCCCTTTCTCTGCAGGAAAGAGAACTATTCTCTTTTCTCTTTCTTTTGCCTATTAAACCTCTACTCTTAAACTCACTTCTTGTGTCCATATCCTCAATTTCCCTGATGTGAGGATATTTACCCTAGACAACACCGCTTCAATGTGCTTTCTTCTAGCCAACATATGGGCACATGACCCAGTCTAGGTCAATCTACCTTTTTATTTATATAATTTGAATCTTGAGCAGAAGACAAAAGATTGAAAATCCATGTTTCTAAAATAGGAATCCATCAGTCTTCTTCAATATCAATTATGTTTTTTGCCACAATATTATGTAACCAACTACTCGATGACTTAACAGGATCAGCATTTCTTTTGGCTCATAAATCTGCAGATCGGTTATTTAGGCTGGGCTTTGTTTAATGGTTCTTCTTTGGGCTGAGTTCACCCACATTTGGCGTGTGATGACAAAATAGTAACAGCAAACAAGCTCCTTATGTCATATTAACATCCCATTGACTAAGACAAGTCCCATAACTGAGTTCAGAGTGAAGGAATGGAACAGAAAGGCACATCTGGAGTGGTGGGAGAATACTGCAAAGTTACATGACAAAGGGTGTACACAGATACAGAGAGAGAAAGAATCCTAGCCATTAATGCATTCTATCTGCTACACACACCAACCCAAACCCATTCAAATTCCTCTGCTTCTCTTTTCTCATTCGAGTTATTTACCCTTCCCTTCAATTCTGTGAGCTCTCCCATGGCCCTCAAAGGCTTTTCCCTTTATCTTTAAATCCAATTTAAAATGGATTTTGGATCATCAAGGCGAACGGGAGGCAGGACTAGATTGCAGCTCCAACTGGGATAGAGCAGCATTTGGAGGCTCGCATCATGAACTTTCGCAAGAACAAATCAGCAATCCCAAGAAGACCCACAGACTCTATGAAGGAAGCACACTGCTCCTGCAGGACCCAGGAAACAACCTAGATACTCAGCTGCAGCAAGACCTGCCCAAGGAAAGGAGACCCTGAGCTCTGACAGGCCTAGCCCTGCCCCCACCCAATGGTTCTTCCCTACCCACCCTGGTAGCAGAAGACAAAGGGCATACAATCTTGGGAGTTCTAGGGCCCTGCCCACCACTGGATCCTCTTCATACTACCACAGCTGATGCTCTCTGGAAGGTGCCACCTCCTGGCAAGAGGCCAACGAGCACAAAAATTGAGCATTAAACCACTGAAGCTAAGAATCCTCATACAGTCCATTGCACTCCTCCCCCACCACCTCCCTCCCCCAACCACCTCCACCAGAACAGGCGCTGGTATCCACAGCTGAGGGACCCATAGATGGTTCACATCACAGGACTCTGTGCAGACAGTCCCCAGTACCAGCCCAGAGCCAGGTATACTTGCTGGGTGGCTAGACCCAGAAGAGAGACAATAATCACTGCAGTTCGGCTCACAGGAAGCCACATCCATAGGAAAAGGGGAAGAGTACTACATCAAGGGAACAACCTTTGGGACAAAAGAATCTGAACAACATTCTTCAGCAGAAGACCTTCCTTCTGACAGAGCCCACCCAAATGACAAGGAACCAGACAACCAACTCTGTAATATGACAAAGCAAGGCCCTTTAACACCCCCCAAAAAATCACCCTAGTTCACCAACAATGGATCCAAACCAAGAAAAAATCCCTGATTTACCTGAAAAGGAATTCAGGAGGTTACTCATTAAGCTAATCAGGGAGGCACCAGAGAAAAGTGAAGCCCAATGCAAGGAAATCCAAAAAGCGATACAATAAGTGAAGGGAGAAATATTCAAGGAAATAGATAGCTTAAAGAAAAAAAACAATAAAAAATTCAGGCAACATTGGACACACTTATAGAAATGCAAAATGCTCTGGAAAGTCTCAGCAATACAACTGAACAAGTAGAAGAATGAAATTCAGAGCTCAAAGACAAGGTCTTTGAATTAACCCAATCCAACAGAGACAAAGAAAAAAGAATAAAAAAATATGAACAAAGCCTCCCAGAAGTCTGGGATTATGTTAAACGATCAAACCTAAGAATAGTCAGTGTTCCTGAGGAAGAAGAGAATTCTAAAAGCTTGGAAAACATATTTGGGGGAATAATCAAGGAAAACTTCCCTGGCTTTGAGACCTAGATGTGCAAATACAAGAAGCACAAAGAACATCTGGGAAATCCATCACAAAAAGATCACCTAGGCCCACTGTCATCAGATCATCCGAAGTTAAGACAAAGGAAAGAATCTTAAGAGCTGTGAGACACAAGCACCAGGTAACTTATAAAGAAAAACCTATCAGATTAACAGCAGATTTCTCAGCAGAAATCCTACAAGCTAGAAAGGATTGGGGCCCTATCTTCAGCCTCCTCAAACAAAACAATTATCAGCAAAGAATTCTGTATCCAGCAAAACTAAGCAACATATATGAAGGAAAGGCATAGTCTTTTTCAAACAAACAAATGCTGAGGGAATTTGCCATTACCAAGCCACCACCACTACAAGAACTGCTAAAAGAGGCTCTGAATCTTTAAACAAATACTGGAAACACATCAAAACAGAACCTCTTTAAAGCATAAATCACACAGGACCTATAAAACAAAAATACAAGTTAAAGCAAAAACAAAAAACAAAGTACACAGACAACAAATAGCACAATGAATGCAACAGCACTTCACATCTCAATACTACTCAAACATTGAATGTAAATGGTCTAAATCCTCCACTTAAAAGATACAGAACCACAGAATGGATAAGAACTCAGCAACCAACTAACTGCTGCCTTCAGGAGACTCACCTAACACAGAAGGACTCACACAAACTTAAAGTAAAGGGGTGGGAAAAGGCATTTCACACAAATGGACAGCAAAAGCAAGCAGGGGTAGCTAGTCTTATATCAGACAAAACAACTTTAAAACAACAGCAGTTAAAAGAGAAAAAGGGGGCCGGGCGCGGTGGCTCACGCTTGTAATCCTAGCACTTTGGGAGGCCGAGGAGGGCGGATCATGAGGTCAGGAGATCGAGACCACGGTGAAACCCCGTCTCTACTAAAAATACAAAAAAAAATTAGCCGGGCGTGGTGGCGGGCGCCTGTAGTCCCAGCTACTCGGAGAGGCTGAGGCAGGAGAATGGCGTGAACCCCGGGAGGTGGAGCTTGCAGTGAGCCAAGATTGCGCCACCGCACTCCTGCCTGGGTGACAGAGCAAGACTCCGTCTCAAAAAAAAAAAAAAAAAAAAAAGAGAAAAAGGGACATTACATAAGGGTAAAAAGTCTTGCCCAACAGGAAAATATCACAATCCTAAACCTATATGCACCTAACACTGGAGCTCCAAAATTTATAAAACAATTACTAATAGACCTAAGAAATGAGATAGACAGCAGCACAATAATAGTGGGGGACTTTAGTACTCCACTGACCAGCACTAGACAGGTAATCAAGACAGAACATCAACAAAGAAACAATGGATTTAAACTACACCTTGGAACAAATGGACTTAACAGATATATACAGAACATTTCATCCAACAACCACAGAATACACATTCTATTCAACAGCACATGGAACCTTCTCCAAGATAGACCATATTATAGGCTATAAAACAAGCCTCAATAAATCTGGGACAATTGAAATTATATCAAGCACTCTCTCAGATCACAGTAAAATAAAACTAGAAGTCAACTCCAAAAGGAACCTTCAAAAATACGCAAATACATGGAAATTAAACAACCTGTTCCTGAATGAGCATTAGGTCAAAAATGAAATCAAGATGGAAATTAAAAAATTATTTGAACTGAACGACAATAATGACACGACCTATAAAAACCTCTGGGATACAGCAAAGGCGGTGCTACGAGGAAACTTCATAGCCCTAAACGCCTGCATCAAAAAGACTGAAAGAGCACAAACTGACATTCTAAGGTCACACTTCAAGGAACTAGAGAAACAAGAAACAAAGAAAGAAAATAACCAAGGTCAGAGCAAAACTAAATGAAACTGAAACACCACCACCAAAAAAATACAAAAGATAAATGAAACAAAATGCTGATTCTTTGAAAAGATAAATAAAATTGATAGGCCACTAGCAAGATTAACCAAGAAAAGGAGAAAAGAAAATCCAAATAATCTCACTAAGAAACAAAAACAGGAGGTATTACAACTGACACCACTGAAATCAAGATCATTTAAGGCTACTAAGAACACCTTTACATGCCTAAACTAGAAAACCTAAAAGAGATAAATAAGTTCCTGGTAAAATACAATCCTCTTAGCTTAAATCGGGAAGAATTAGACACCCTAAATAGACCAATAACAAGCAGCAAGATTGAAATGGTAATTTAAAAATTACCAACAAAAAAAGTCCAGGACCAGAAGGATTCACAGCAGAATTCTACTAGATATTCAAAGAATTGGTACCAATCCTTTTGACACTATCCCACAAGATAGAGAATGATGGAACTCTCCCTAATTCATTATATGAAGCCAGCATCACCCTAATACCAAAACAGGAAAGGCTATAACCACAAAAGAAAACTACAGACAGATATCCTTGATGAACATAGATGCTAAAATCCTTAACAAAATACTAGCTAACCAAATCCAACAACGTATCAAAAAGATAATCCACCATGATCAAGTGGGTTTCATACCAGGGATTCAGGGATGGTTTAATATATACAAGTCAATAAATGTGGTACACCAGATAAACAGAATTAAAAACAACAATCACATGATCATTTCAATAAATGCAGAAAAAGCATTTGACAAAATCCAGCACCCCTTATGATTAAAAATCTCAGCAAAATCAGCATACGAGGGACATACCTCAATGTAGTAAAAGCCATCTATGACAAACCCACAGCCAACATAATACTAAATGGGGAAAAGTTGAAAGCATTCCCTCCGAGAACCAGAACAATACAAGGATGCTCACTCCCACCACTCCTCTTCGACATAATACTGGAAGTTCTAGTCAGAGCAATCAGACAAGAGAAAGAAATAAAGGGTATCCAAATTGGTAAAGAGGAAGTCAAACTGTAACTGTTTGCTGATGATATGATCATTTACCTTGAAAACCCTAAAGACTCCTCCAGAACGCTCCTAGAACTGATAAAAGAATTCAGCAAAGTTTCCGGATACAAGATTCATGTACACAAATCAGTAGCTCTTCTATATACCAACAGTGACCAAGCGGAGAATCAAATCAAGAACTCAACTCCTTTTACAATAGCTGCAAAACAAAACAAAACAAAAACTTAGGAATATACTTAACCAAGGAGTTGAAAGACCTCTACCAAGGAAAACTACAAAACACAGAAATCATAGATGACACAAACAAATGGAAACACATCCCATGCTCACGGATGGGAAGAATCAATATTGTGAAAATGACCATACTGCCAAAAGCAATCTACAAATTCGGCACAATCCCCATCAAAATACCACCATCATTCTTTACAGAATTGGGAAAAACAATTCTAAAATTCAGATAGAACCAAAAAAGAGCTTGCAAAGCCAAAGCAAAACTAAGCAAAAAGAACAAATGCGGAGGCATCACACTACCTGATTTCAAACTACACTATATGGCCACAGTCACCAAAACAGCATAGTACTGGTATAAAATAGGCACATAGACCAATGGAACAGAATAGAGAATCCAGAAATAAACCCAAATACTTACAGCCAACTGATCTTTGAAAAAGCAAACAAAAACATAAAGTGGGGAAAGGACACCCTATTCAACAAATGGTGCTGGATAATTGGCAAGTCACATGTAGGAGAATGAAACTGGATCATCTCTCACCTTACAGAAAAATCAACTCAAGATGGGTCAAGGACTTAAGTCCTGAAACATATCAAGGACTAAGACCTGAAACTAGAAAAATTCTAGAAGATAACACACGAAAAACCCTTCTAGACACTGGCTTAGGCAAGGATTTCATGACCAAGAACCCAAAAGCAGATGCAATAAAAACAAAGATAAATGGCTGAGACCTAATTAAACTAAAGAGCTTTTGCACGGCAAAAGGAACAGTCAGCAGAGTAAACAGTCAACCCACAGAGTGGGAGAAAAACCTTCATAATCTATACCTCTGACAAAGGACTAATATCCAGAATCTACAACAAACTCAAATTAGCAAGAAAAAACAATCTTATGAAAAAGTGGGCTAAGGACATGAATAGACAATTCTCAACAAGAGATATACACATGACCAACAAGCATATGAAAAATGTTCAACATCACTAAATGACCACAGAAATGCAAATCAAAACCACAATGTGCTACCACCTTACTCATGCAAGAATGGCCATATTCAAAAAATTCAAAAAATCAAAAAAGAGTAGATGTTGGTGTGGATGCGGTGAACAGGGAATGCTTCTACACTGCTGGTGGGAATGTAAACTAGTACAGCCACTATGGAAAACACTGTGGAGATGCCTTAAAGAACTAAAAGGAGAACTACCATTTGATCCAGCAATCCCACTACTGGGTATCTACCCAGAGGAAAATAAGTCATTATATGAAAAAGATACTTGCACATACATGTTTATAGCAGCACAATTCACAACTGCAAAATCATGGAACCAACGCAAATGCCCACAAATCAACGAGTTAATAAAGAAACTGTGAAGAAAAATAAAAGATTACACAAGAAAAATTGCAATTGGACCACATCACAAGCTAGGCTGGCTTAATGTACTGATTACACTAATAATGTTCAGTTTGTAGATTGCAATTATGTAAATACATTTTATAGAAATTTAAATTTGAAGAGACTCTAACATTCTGTAGTAAAGTATAGTGCCTTTTTCCTATTCAATATTTATGGACTGAACTGTAAAATCCGTATATTAAAGTTCTTAACCCCAGTACCTCAGAGTGTAACTGTATTTGAAGATAGGGTTTTCAAGTGGTAATTAACTTAAAATGAGGTCATTAGGAGAGGAAAGACCATGTGAAGGAACAAGAAGAAGATGGTCATCTACAAGCCAAGCAGACAGGGCTCAAAAGCAGCCAACCCTGGTGACAACTTGCTCTTGGACTTCCAGCCTCCAGAATTATGAGAAAATAAGCTTCTGTTGTTTATGCCACCCAGTTTGTAGCACTTCTTTATGGCACCCCTAGCAAACCAATAACATTATACACATTTAGGAAGAGACGAGGGATTTAGTAATTTGCAGGACATTTGTGTAAGGTTCAATTTAATTTTTGAAAATTTCCCTTGACCTATTATAAACTTTCTTTCCCTCTCAAGTATAAAATACAGGTTCAAGCACAATAATTCTAGTATTCATCACTACTGTAGCATGCTTTTCTCTGAGAAAATACTTAAGGTTCTTTGGAGCATTCATAAACTTTTCATCACCCTTGATTCTATAGGCAGGAACCATCTATGATATTAATCAATCAGGTATGAGTCTTCAATACAATGTAGGACCACTTTTGAGTATATTATTAATATACCCCCGCTGGAAATAGATTAGAAATTGTATTCCCATCTGTATCAGAGGAATTAGGCTTGATATCATACCGAATTAAGATGTATGTTTGTATTTTAATTCAGTCTACTTTCTACTTTCTACTTGTTTGAAGTGTTTCAGCAAACAACTCAGAACAGTTAGTGAATTTGGAAGCAAGTGTAACTACTGCAGGAAACCTAATTTCTCTATACTATTGATATGATTTGTTTATGATGAGAGACAGGTTTTAAAATGCAATTAGACTTGTTAAATAGCTACTGTTAGAAGGTATAACTGACCCAAACCAAAATCGTTGTATTTTGTAGGCATTAGCTAACATTTAATGGACTGTCTTACATAAACTCATTCACCAAAGAAATTAACTCATTAACTTGGAATACTGTTTTTAGTTTCAGGAAGTTCTACCAGAAGTTTTACTAATTTCACACTATACATATTGAAGTTATTGTATAGGTAACAAGGTCAGCTCTAAATATCTACATTAAAATAGTTTAAGCTAATTGTTAATTCCACTTCCATGATGTAGTTTAACCAAGGACTTATATAAGAACTTAAGCAGATTCACAGCTACATCTTTTGAGGAAAATGTAGACTGTATTTGGTGGTATCACTGTTGACATTTCCATGCAAAAATGCAAAGCTATAGCTAGCAAATAGTCAAGTTAAATTCTTATATTTTCACAACAGACTGACAACTCTTCCAGTCAAAAGGCATCTATTTGGAAATGGAAATGGAAAATATCAATAGTATTATAATACTCCTAGGTCTGACAATTATGGATAACACATGGAAAATGTAGTGATTCCTAGCTGTGTGACCATAAGCAAGTTTCTTCTCTGTGCCTTACTTATCTGCAACATAAGAGTAAGAGTAGCAATCTGTTATAAGAATTAATAAGTAGATACATATAACTACACGAGTACATATTACTATGTGCAAGGCATTTTTCTGATAAGGAAAAGATGAACAATAATCTCAAACCTTAAGGAGAACCTACATGCTTGCAGTACACTGATGGCCCAAATTAATGACCTCCCTGTATCTACCCTCCTCATAATAACTTTGAAACTCCTCCAATCAAGAAGTAAAATTTATTTCCTCACCTTTTTAATCCAGGCTGGACTTGTCACTTGCTACAGCCAACAGAAAGTGGGAAAAATTAAAGTGTGGCAATTTTGAGCTCAGGCCTCTGCTCTCCCTTGGTTCCTCAGTCTTTGCCATGAGAACATGCCTGCATTCTTCAACTGGATAAGGAGAGACATGTAGCCTAATTACCTGCGATTGCTCTAGTTATGAGCAAGCTAACTACAGACATAAGAATGAGTCCACTCTAGAGTAGCCAGACTGCAGAGAACCTACCAGCTTACCGCAGATGTATGCATAAACCAGCCATGATTAGCTAAACAGAGCCCAGATTAAGAGCAAACCCAGAAGAAATTTATTGCCCATAGACTAAAAAGCAATAATGGTTTGCGAATGGCATGTTATGCATGAATAGCTAAGCAATGTAACATTTACTGCCAACTTAGTCTTAACCCTTAACTCAAGAACATGATTCTGATAGTAATTCCCCCAAAACAGGGCCCATACTTGGTATATGTAGAATCTAAATTATTCTTTAGGGGTTGTGAAGTTGGAACTGTGTTGTCTTTGAATGCAACTCTATACAGACACTTAGAGACCACCAAAGCCAAATCCTGTTTTAAAATACATTTTGTTTGGCCAGTGAACAAACAGTACTTTTAAAAGCTTTGGGTATGATTCCCTTTAGGAGGTATACATATTCTTTGGTATTCTGCATTCCTACCAATTCCTATTATTTTAATCAGCCCAATTTACACATGTTACTTGCCTGACCATATGGATATTTCAAGTTGCAATGCTTAGTGTAGATTTTGACTGTGGGTTTTTTGATTTTTTTTTTAAGTAGTACATCTCTAATTCAACATAGTAATAGAATTTCTAACCAGCACAATAAGGCATGCAAAAATAAGTAAAATGCACACAGATTAAAAAGGAAAAAATATAACCGGATCTATTTGTAGATGGCATAATGATCTGCATAGAAAATAGTAAGAAACAATGAAAATAACTTCTAGAACTATTAAATGAGTTTAGCAAGTTTAGCAAGGGTACAAAATCAACATTAAAAACCAATTACATTTCTATGTACTAGCAATAAACATATGGAAACTGAAATTTAAAGAACAGTGTCATTTACAGGTGCTCAAAAAAATAAATATTTAGGTATAAATATAACAGAACTTGAAAAGAATCATCAGCTGAAAACTATAAAATGCTGATGAAAGAAACTAAAGAAAACCTAAATAAGTGGAGATGATGTACTAATTATATTCATGGATTAGAAGACTCAACATAGTAAAGATGGCAGTTCTTCCCAAATTGATCTATAAGTTTAACATAATTCCTATCCAAATCTTGGCAAGATATTTTGGAAAATATAAACAAGTTTCTTTTGAAGTTTACATGGAAAGGCAAAGGAATTAGATTAGCTAATAGAATTTTTTAAAAGGATAAAATGCGAGAGAACATTCTACCCAATATTATATTTTACTACATAGCTACAGTAATCAAGACAGCATAGTATTGAAAGGATAAATACATAAATCAATGGAACAGAATAGAGAACCCAGAAACAGGCCAACACATGGATGGATAGCTGATTTCTGACAAAGGTGCAAAGAAAGGATTGTGAGTAGAGGGAGGACTGTCTTTTCAACAAATGGTGCTAAAGCAACTGGACACCTACAGGCAAAAGCAAACAAACAAAAAACCCCAAAAAACAATATAAGCCTCATATCTTATATAAAAATCAATTCATAATGGATCATAGGTTTGAGTAAGTAAACCTAGAGCATAAACCTATAAAACTTTTTAAATAAAACACAGAAGAAAATCTTTGGGACCTGTAACTAGGTAAAGAGTTCTGGCCGGGCGCAGTGGCTCATGCCTATAATCCTAGCACTTTGGGAGGCCAAGGTGGGTGGATCACCTGAGGTCAGGAGTTTGAGACCAGCCTGACCAACATGGTGAAACCCCATCTCTACTAAAAAAAAATACAAAAAATAGCTGGGTGTGGTGGCGGGCACCTGTAATCCCAGCTACTCAGGAAGCTGAGGCAGGAGAATCGCTTGAACCCGGGAGCTGGAGGTTGCAGTGAGCCAAGATCACACCATCACACTCCAGACTGAGCGACAGAGTGAGACTCCGTCTCAAAAAAAGAAAGTTCTTAGATATGACACAAAAGGCACTATCTATAAAATTTTAAAAACAGATAAATTAGACTCCATCTCAACTAAAGCCTTTACTCTATGAAAGACCGTTAAGAGGATGAAAAGACAAGCTACAGGCCAAGAGAAAATATTTGCAAAACACAAATGCAACAAAGGATTTGTATCTTGAAGACACAGACACTCACTCCTTGCTTTGCACAGCAGTAGGACCATAAAAATGGCCATGCAAGCTGAAACCACACAACACAATCTTAAATCTTAATCAGTGGGAAAAGTTATGATTGTTCTATGACCTTTAAAAATTTGTTAACTTTCTTATTATTGGCAACAAATGTACAGGTAAATTTTAAAAGTAGTAAAACTAATATTTATTTAATACATTGTAATTTAAAGCATTAGAAACTTTTAGAATTAAAGTGCTTTATATCTTTGTAAAAAAACATCAGTAATAGTTTAAGCAGTGTCTTCTCATGATGTAACACAATAGAGCAAGCATCCTTTCTTTGCTTGGCGAATTGTCATATTCCTAAGTTTGGATCAGCTTTTGACGTTTTACCTTTTGCATTTTCAATGTCATGAGATATCTTTAAGAATTCCTTACATGTGAAGATATATTTCACTTCCTCGGGGACATCTTCCTTCTTTCCTTATTTATGCCAACAGTTTTGCTGTCACTAAATTTCTCTGGCTGGATGCATACGTAGAGTCTCTTGTTTGAATGGCAGCAGGATCAACATTCTCAGTCAACCATTTCATCTAAAACCCCACAAATGGTTAATTCAAATTTCACTTCCAGTGTTGTAAGTTTTTGTTTCTGTGCTGTACTTTCATCTCTGTGGCCAAGTCTCTCTTTCAGTTATCCATTTTTGTAAAATGTCAAGTGGGTTTATTACTGGGAGACAAGGAGGCAACAAAACCAAACATTTGCTGCCTGTCTTAATAAGAGATGTGCAATGGTCAGTCATGAACAAATTTTCAAAAAAGTAATTGGTCAATGACCATATACACATTTGTTATATTGTGATTTGTAGACTGTAAGAGGGAGTACTTCATGCAATCACAGTTAATATGTCATAAGTTCAATTTGAACCATTTAAGCCATGGCAAGTGGAAGTCATAAATACTGAAATTGTGCAAAAGTGAGGGCTGCCTATGTAAATAACTCTCAAAAGTCAATAGTTAAAAAAAAAAAAAATCAGGCCAGGCGTGGTGGCTCACACCTGTAATCCCAGCACTTTGGGAGGCCGAGGCAGGCAGATCACGAGGCCAAGAGATTGAAACCATCTTGGCCAACATGGTAAAACCCCGTCTCTACTAAAAATACAAAAATTAGTTGGCTGTGGTGGCACGCGCCTGTAGTCTCAGCTACTCGGGAGGCTGAGGCAGGAGAATCCCTTGAACCCAGGAGGCGGAGGTTGCAGTGAGCCGAGATCACATCACTGCACTCCAGCCTGGTGACAGAGCAAGACTCCGTCTCAAAAAAAAAAAAAAAAAATCAAATTATACAGTGGGCAAAAAACATGAACAGACATTTCACCAAAGAGGATATATGTTACAGATAGCAAATTAATACCTGAATATATGCTCAACATCTTTAGCTGTTAGGGACGAATTAAAACTATGATGTTAAATCACTAAACACCCATTAGAACAAGTAAAAAACATTTTTTTTAATCCTGACAATATTAAATGCTGGTGAGGATTTGGAGAAACTCCATCTCTCATACATAGCTAATAAGAATGTACAGTGGTACAGTCACTCTGGAAAATAATTTGGCAGTTTCTTAAAAGAAAAACAAACATACAATACCATACAACCCAGCAACTGCATTCTTGGGCTTTTCTCCCAGCAAAATAAAAACATATGCCTACAAATTCATGTGTACATGAATGTTCATAGCATCTTTACTTGCCACAGTCAAAACCTAGAAACAATCCAAATGTCCTTCAGTGGGCGAATGGTTAAATTGTGGTACATTCATATCATGGAACATTACTCAGAAATAAAAAGGAACAACCACTGACACATGCAACAACTTGGATGGATCTTCAAGGGAATTACGGCCTGAGTGAAAAAAACCCATCTCAATGGTTACATGCTATACGATTTCAATTATATTCTCAAAATAACAAAGTTACAGAGATGGAGAACAGATTAGCTGCTTGTCAACAGTTAGGAATGCAGTGACGACAAAAGGAGGAGAGGAGGTTTGGTGTGACTATAAGGTAGCACAAGGGATCTTTGTGCTGATAGAACAGTTCTGCATCTTGCTTGAGGTTATACAAATCTACTCCTAATAAAAGCACATAAAACCACAAAGACACAGACACACACAGACACATATGCACACAAGGGCATGTAAAACTGGTGAAATCTGAATAAGGTTTGTAGATTGTACCAACGTGATGGTTTTGATATGATATGCCATGCTGTATCATGTTATGTAAGATGCTATCATTGGGAGAAACTAGGTGAAGGGCAATTGGGGCCTCTCTGTCCTATTTTTGCAACTTCTTATGAATCTATAATTATTTAAAAATAAAAAGTTTAAGAAAAAATGACCTCCAATCCAGTGGCGTCACTTTTAGGAATTTATCCAGGATACACTCATACATAGGTGCAAAGAAGTATACACATGAATGTTCACTGCAACCCTATTTATAATGGCAAAAAGACTATCCTCAACCCAGACTCTCTCCAGTGTTGGCACAGCCATAGGTTGACAGGGTATGCAGCCAGTTAAAAGGAACAAGACATTTACTGTATAATGAATGCTTACCTCAATTAAAACATTTTTTTAAAGAAGACAATGATTTCCAAGATATACTATTAAGGGGACAAAGTAAGACATCTAATGTCTGTGTTAGAGAGAGAGGTATTTATACATCAGCTCATTATCTACAGAACAGGCCTGGAAAGGTCCCAGGAATCTATACGTAGTAATTACCTCTAGAAAGAGAAACTGGGTGCCCTTTGAATTTTGTAGCATGTGAATAAATCAATATTCATTAATCTAAAGATTCCCACTACCGCCACCATGCTTTCGTACTCGGGTCAGTCACCAAGACTTTATCAAATAATCTCTCTCTCTCTCTGGTTTCCACAGGATTACTTTGCCACAATGCTGTTTTCCTCTTTATGCTCCTCTTGACACTGTATATATTAATGTAAACCACAGTTCTAACACGTGACCCTTCCTGATGCAATATACCTTCTAGGACATAAGTTTATTCACCACTCTGAAACAGAAATCTCTCATGAGCAGCATACCCCAACGTATCAGTCAGGATCCAATCAGGAGGGAGACAGAAACCACACCAGTCGTTTGTTTTTTTCCATAAAATCTAGATTCTGCACAAACTAGTAATTTGAATAGAGAAAATTAAATATAGAAAATTGTTAATAAAAGATGGTTTACTAAAAGTAATAAAGAAGATTCTAACGGGTACGGAAATAACAAAGGGAGAAAGAACACTAAGAACTCAAGACTCACTCCCCAGCACTATTCCAGGGCTGAGATTCAGAACTCTTTGGAGAGGGCATAGTTGCCACAGGAACTTGGGCTGTAGATGGAAGAAATTTACCAAGGGGAAAGGCCAGAGCTGATGGAATCAGAGCACCTCACCCGGTGGTAGAATCACTGGAGGTTCTGGGTAGGCCAAAGGTGTTCTGTAGGGACATTTTACCAGGCAGCAGAGAAACTTGAAGGAAGGTGTGGGCCACTCTTACGAAGGCTGTTGAGGTGAGACTGACCTTCTGCAAGCCAATCTGCTGGCAGCCAATCAAATAACAGCACATCAGAATCAGAAAGAGAAGCATTTTCCCCTTGCTATTGCCTGTGTCCCTCCAATGAAAAAGCCTAACACCGAACCTGCTTGCAAAGGAGAAACCTGTACAAGCGCTGAGTTTCAACACTGCAAAGCAAGGTGTACCTTAGAGCTCACAGATAACAAATTGATAACTGGTACACCCCACAATTTTGAAGATGAATTACAGTGTGGTGATTACTATAAGTTAATGGTGTGCTGATGTTATAAAAGTATGGAAGAGGGAAAAAGTGAATTTTTAATTACTCTTTACTAGATAATTGCTATGACTTCTTAGTCTTCCATATATATTTGTGTGTGTGTGTTCATTTCTTCAGATACAATCTGTGATCATCCCCATACAGGTAGATTTCAAGATTTTGTAGTATATGTGTGGAAAATGAAGATCTGATTTTCATAAATCAATGAGAACATGGATAACATTGATGTAAACACATCTTTGCTTAATTAGCTTTAAGAGCATTAATTCTGGTCTATTTTTTTCTCATATGGGATAATACTAACGATGGCAAATACCTTATGCTGTTCATAATGTGAAGAATCACAAAAACACACATCTGTTATTTGATATGTACAAACTAAGGTAGATTTCACAGATGTGAATTTGAGCTGACTCTTGAAGGGTAAGAACACATTCCAGGCAGGGAAAGAAACATTTACAGAGGTATGGAGATGCGAAAAGGAATGGTGGGTTGAGAGGCTGCAAAAGAGTGTATGTGGCGCTCACGTCTTTGGGAGGGAAGGATTAGATGAGGCTGAAAGATAATTAGGCCTTAGGTTTTGGCTATAACCCACAAAGGCCTACTTAGTAAGTTTGGGACAGGGGCCAAGGAATCTGCATTTTAATCACACAACTACCTACCATTGGATGCTAATGCTCATGACCCACACGAGACAAATACTGTATAAAAAGATTTTTACTTAGTGCTATAAGTCTCCAAAGTAGGGCATACACACCTCAGGGACCATGCAAGATAATTCAGTGGGGTGCTAGAAGAACATATTAAAATACATATTTGTATTTAAATTCAACTTTATTAATAGTTAATATATGGGTACAGATGCCTTCATCTGATCTGTATATAAGGTGAGGGGAGAACAAGACCTGAAAGTGAAGCCTTATCCCCTCACGTCCAGCATACCATGACAGATAACAGTTTACAGATGCCACACAAAATGAAAAGTGGCACAAAAAGATTTCTAGGAAAAAAAAAAAATCAACAGATTAAAAGATAACAGTAATAATGCAAGCAAATGGGAACAAGGAAATGGCAGAGTTAACCCTTCTCCTAAACCTGTATTAGCTCTTTGCCAAATTACAAGGATAAAAATTATAAAATCAGATGACTAGAAGTCTGTGAATACTTTTAGAAAAAAGTTTGTGCCACATAAAGAACATTTTGAAACATCTTGAATATTAAAAACATTGTATTTTGTGCTTTTGTGGCTGAAAACATATTACCTACCAAAACTTTTGTATCTTCACAATATAACTCAGAAATAATTTCCTGACCTATTTAAAAATCTCTAAAACCTCAAAACAAGTTGTTTTAAAAAATACTCCAAAGTGCTTTAGTGGCTTTTAGAAAGCTACTTGTTAAAAATATGTAAGTTCTTAGTTGCAAGAACAAATGTTGTTCATCTTCCATGAAGGCAAACATTTGTTGTCACTAGGGTTGTGAAATTTAGAATGCTTTCATTCACTCTACTCCTCTGGCTCAGCTGTCACTTCTAAGTTTTGCTAAGATAGCTTACTTTAGTACTGATAGGCTAGTGTGAGATTTTTCCATGTATTATCTTTTCTGCTTGAAGATTACTTAACACTTATGTTATAAATACCCAGTCACTCTATCAGAGAATACAGGCCTTTGTTATAATTCGCTGCCTGTTTAAAGTTTTAAGTTATTTTCCTTATGTGAAGTTATACACACACAGATATAGCGTTTGGATCATTACATATCCTCAAGATCAATGATCTTACCTGAAAAAGGGATTCTTGGTTGCAGTCTGAAGTCTAGAGATGTAATTTTCTTTTTCCTTTGTAAATTCCTCTTTTTACCCTGAAATTTAAGAATTTGAATATCTCCTCCATGTTTAATAGCATCTCAAACTCAACATTCCAAAACTAAATTGATTCCTCCAGCTGTTACCACTGCAAAATCTGATCCTTACACAATCCTCCCCATCACAGTATAAACAGAAACTCCATCCTTTGTTACTGAGGAAAAAAAAAAAAAGAAGTGTTTTTGATTTGTATCTCACACATTGTAATCCTATCCATCTACTTTCAAAATATTTACAGAATTTCACCATTTGTTTTCCTCCACTGATACCACACGGGTCCAAGCCTGTGTCGTTTCTTGTCTATATTGTTGCAATATCCAATGATCTGGTCTCCTGGCTTCTGCCTTTGCTACCAACAGACAGATTGTATTCTTCAACAAGGTTGAGTCAATTACTCTTAAATCACATATCACTCCTCTGCTTACAGCTCCTCAAATGGCTTCCCATATGTATCAGCAAATTAAAGCCAAAAAGGCTTCCATTCATCTACAAGTCTCCGTAATCTTGTTCACTACTGCCTCTGCCCTCATCGCTCACTCTTCTTGCTCCCTCCACACTAGCCAAGTGGATTCCTTAATGGTCCTTTAAATGGCAGGTATGTTCCTGTCTGCCTTAGACTTCCTGTTCCCTATCTGGAATGCTTCTCCCCCTGCCCTCGCTCTCCCCCCACCACCACATATTTACCACACTAGATACCTCACTTCAAATTGCTGATCAAATGTCTTATCTGAGATGTCTCTGACCATCCATATAAAATAGTAAATCCTGCCACTATCTTATCCCAACATAGCCTAGTCACTCTACTATGCTTTAGGTTTTTTTTTTCTGTATTACTTATTACCACCTAAGACATATTCATTTACTTCTTTCCACCAAATAAAGGAACTACCATTGCTTTGTTCACCCTGTATTCCCAGCAACTAAAACAGTACTTGTCACTGCAGGAAGTAACAATAAATATTTGAATGAAGTTTATCTGCCCAGGTGTGTCCCCACACTCCAACCCCACCCATGATGCTTGGAACCTATTAGAGTGAGTGACAGCCCTTTCGAACTAAAGTTTCCTATAGTATTTAGTAATAGTGCCCTCCTATATCGTTTCCCTTTTTCTCCTTGTGGTTCTTCACTTACTCACATTAAATATCTTAGACTCGTCTTCTGGGTGTTTTCATTTTTGAAATCTCCGTGTCTTTGGATTTTTACTTTTCCAAAGATAACTACTTCTACATGATATCCCAGGCCACTATTTAGTCCCCAGTAGTGGCCATGCCTCTCTTTTTCTACCACGTTTTAATGTGGTTTAATTGCTAGAAAGTTTATTTTATACTGACTGAATTTTCTCAGGTGCTTTTTCAAAATTAAAGTTGTCATTCATCTCCACCAGCAATTCTTTTTCACCATCCATTTCTTCTGTGTTCCTGTTCTCTCTAGATGCTATTTTTCTTTAGGTTTCCTTAGATATTCTTGTCCACTCACTCCCCATTTAGCGTAAATCAAACTGTGGGATACTCTGAGTGGAAACAAACTTGTGAGCAATAGAAGGCAGCTCTCTTCTGTAGGCTGATTATCTACTAACCACCAAGTTGCCACTCCACATCACAGATGACAGGAGGAAAATCTCTTCCAATCTCTTTTTTGTTTTTTTGCTACTTACTTCCCCTCCCCCAGAGCCTCACAGGGAGATGTGGAATTGAGCCCACCATGCAGCAACCAAACAGGTACTCTGAAGCTACTCTTCCTAGTACCATACATACGAACTGCACCACTTTTCCTCTAAATCCATGTATCTTTGAAAGCAAGGCTCTTTCAGTTCAGATCCTTGCTGAAGGCTTCATAGCTGCCTGTCTCTAGACCTTCATCTGGATTACAGGAAGAAAATCAAAGCAAGCTCTCTTTTCCATCTTCCGGTAAAATCAAGTGACTGTATACACTCTTATTTGCCCAAAAGCTCCAAGCTCACAGCAGCTGCTCTATTTGAGAGAGGGTAGTTGACAGATGGAAACAGAGATTGAGGGGAAGGAATTTAAGATACATAATCAAACCATCTCCCTGGAACCTGTTTACGATGAAAGATGTAACTAAGTTTAAAAGTGGGTGGAAAATAAATAAATACAGGGTGACAAGATGAAAATACAAGAAAGAGATACAGTAATAGTGCAAAATGCATGACAGAGTAGGAAAGGTGTAGGAGAAATACATATGAATGGACAAGTCCCTGATGGGTGACAGGATGTTTAAAACACTGGAATAGGAGGAAATAAAAGATTCTTACATGCATACAGGTTTGTGAGATATAGCATTAATAAGTCCATGGCTTCTGTTTCCTCTGTCATGAAAAGGTGAGGTCACTTCTGGGTGAAGAAAGTGTAAAGCTGGATCATAGCTGGATCATAACATCTAAGGAATTGGCAAGGGAGTGAGTGAGAAGGAAAAACTCAAGATCAATCGCCGAAAAAGAAAAGGTAAACAACTTCATGCTTGCTAACATGGAAATGGATTTGGGTAAGATTTAGATAAAGTTCAGAATAGCATCTAATCATCTCACTATAGGCAAAGAAAATTCACAACCTCCCAAGAATTGTCCCCTAAAACCCAGAACAAAGCAAACTGAGGAAATCAGCCAGCCCACAGAAAAGTCAAAGGAAAATCCTCAAGAATGAAAATCCTTTCCTACCACACCAAAATCTCCAGGGATTCCTTTTAGCCAGCCACCCACCATTAGGAACCGCTCAGGATATTCTCTCTTAGTAATGAGTTGCACATACAACTGGGGGAAGTGACCCCAACACTGGCACTTAATGAAACCTTATTGGGCAGAGCTCAGATGTTCCAACAAAGGTTTTACCCACGTTCAGTATCATTAAGCGACAAAAGTAGCAAAGAATACAAGAACTAGCCTCACATGAGAGCAAACTTAGAAAATAAGACTCAGAGGGTGGGAAGGCTGTCAATAGTGTCTTAGTAAAAGTCCTCATCATCTGGGCTAATGGGACAAGTATGTAATCCTTTTTTTAACAATTCGGATGTTGGAGAAAGGCACTGAAATGATCTATACCTTTAACATTTTATTAATTCATCTTTAAATATATTTTCATCTTTAAATATCTAATCAAAGTTTTTAAAGCATGGATCCTGTAAAGCTAATGCCAACCAGTCACCAGTTACCTTCTCCTTGTTGCCATCTTTTTTCTCACTCCTATGCTTATCATTCTCATTTCAACACCTACATGAGTAATTGCAGCCCCATAGATCCTTGACTCCTCATTTTAATGAATACCTCCCCCTCTCTATCTCAGTTACTTCCAAGGTCTTGACTTTTTCTCATCAATATCAGATCACCTCTGAAGTCTTGACTTTACAGATTCCATCCTCTGACCACCTCCCCCTATCTTTCAGGCTCACTTCATTGTTATCAGTTCACACGACAGCACCACTTTCTCACCATTCACCACCGACCCTCTATCATGTATTCCTTGAACAGCTTAGATTCCATGTTTCAGTACTACAATTATTACCTTGAAAATATCTTCAAATCCCTGGCCTGCTTCTACTGCCATCAAAATAGCTTAAAAATCTAACTGCAATTCTCTATATCTGAAATCAAGCAACTAAATGTCACTGGAGAAAAATCACACTAGGTTTGCCTAGCTTTGCTTGAATTCATGACAACCCCAGAAGCATACAACACTGTCCAAATTAGTATTTTCCCATTAAGCTAAAGTTTTCTTCTCCTCAAATTCCTAAATGAAACTGCTTTAAACTACTTTAATGCATCTCAAATTTATTTCACCATCAGTGACCCTTACACTTCCTTTTTGTCCTCAGTAGTGCATTATGTAATAAAAATATATTTTCTAAAAATATAAACATTTTAAAATTGTGATATAGTCAAGCCCTTTAAAAACATTAGTGATGCTTAATTGTGCTAAAACAACTGAATGAGCCACAAGGAAGTTCACTTGACCTCCCCCCAACCATTTACACTGACTCAATAAACACTTTCAAACTATTCCATTTTAAAGGAAAATGTTTGTGTTATTCAAGAGACAAATAGATAGCCATTACATTTAGAGTGTTAACATTGTAAACTCCATGAAGGCAGTTCTTCTGTGAGTATCCATTACTATATTTTATGAAAGTGAGTATGTTGTATAACCCAATGTTTTCACTTGCACTTTGTTGGCAAAATAATCATAGTCCAATAAAATATCCAAATGTAATCAAAAGTATCTCTCAAATGTCTTCTGCTTCACTATGGTCTCAGCCCTATTTACATTACTTATGTAATAGAAATCAGCATTCTCTAGATGAGGGTTAATTATAAACTATAAGTAATTCTGTGTCAAAGGATCCACAAGTAATTATGAGACAGATTCAACAACAAAGCCTTCTTCAGGGCTACTTTACATTGTTTTCTAGGGTCATTTAAGAAAATAAAGAGGAAAAATTATTCCAACTCACCATAAATGCTGATCATTACATGATTAAATATGAAAGTACTTTAGAAAATGAAAGAAAAAATGCTTATTTGGCAATGTGCTGTTATTTATATACTAGCACCTTTGAGCCTTAAAAAAACTTAACAGCATTTACAACACATGCTATATCTATTTTAGCTATGCAGATGCTCACTGAAAAGCAGATAATCAAAGGAACAGAACAGCAGAATAAAATACATATTTAGTGGGCACTTATGAATTGAATAAAAATTAATTTTGAATATAGCCCATTAAACTCATCATTAAAGAAATTTTGTTGCAGAAGATTCACAATTATTGGTACCACTGACATGGTGATGCTGTTAATGCTCTGATTATATGAGTACAGTTTGTTTTGAAACTACAAAATGTTAAAATCAGAATGCTCAAACTGTAAAGGTAATGTAATTTACCCAGGACACACTTAATTCTATTACAATAATAACATAGAATATTTGACCATAATCAAACTGTAAGTTCAGCAGAGCATGAAGCTTGCTACCATTATGAACTATGATTCTATACATTATTTAACTCGTTAACAGAAACTGTAAACGGTTTTAACTCATTAGTTTTCAAAGTGAAATTTGTATTTCATTTATTCCTCAGAGAAATACTATGCCTGACAAATCTCAATAATCTTTTCACGTAAAGATAACATTCCAGCCCACAATACAGCTTCTAACTTCTTGGTATGAATGTTTTTGGGGGATTGAGGACAAAGGGAGAATGGAAATGTCCCCAGTGCTCTTAACACAAAATAGGGCAACATGTTTTATTTACAATTAAACCTAAAATTTAAGAGCCCACCAAACTGGAATCAGAATGAGTAGAACAGGCCAGGCATGGTGGCTCACGCCTGTAATCCCAACATTTTGGGAAGCCGAGGCAGGTGGATCACCTGAGGTCAGGAATTCAAGACCAGCCTGGCTAACATGGTGAAACTCTGTCTCTGCTAAAAAATACAAATATAGCCAGGTGTGATGGTGCACACCCATAATCCCAGCTACTCGGGAGGCTGAGGCAGGAGAACTGCATGAACCCAGGAGGTGGAGGCTGCAGTGAGCCGAGATCGCAGCACTGCACTCCAGCCTGGGCGACAGAGTGAGACTCCATCTCAAAAACAAAGAAAAACAAACAGAATGAAAAATAAAACAAAGAAAACAAAACAAAGAAAAACAAAAAGAATGAGTAGAATATGTTATCAGTTCACATGGCACCCAAACTTAAACTCTAATTAAGAACCACTTTGAGAAACAGCCCCAACTGGTGGTTAAAAATCACTTACAGTGCTTACTCTATGTACATGAACTGCATTACTTATTAAGCATTATAATCAAACTCAGGTTAAATAGAAGCTTTTAGTACATCTGAAGTGGACAGAAATGGAATTCAATGGCAAACAAAATCCTCAGACAGATCATTTGCTTAAATTCGACATAGCAGGAACCCCACTTTTTGAATTTTGGGAATAAAACTAGTTTTATTTCATTAGCTTTACTCATATGAAAATGCTTACCACTTATCAGTAAATGGCACATATTTGTAACTTCCAAGATGCCCTTATAAAGATTACCTAAAATAATACATAGACACCCAAAACACTAAAAAACCTGCAAGTATTATCTATTATATACTAACTAAATATAAGTCTTTATACATCTATTATACATTTTCAATTTTTCCTTAGTTATTATTCCAACAGATATAAACAATGCTGGGATCAACATACTTGCAAATGTGCCAACAAATATGCCCGAATATATAGGACATGGCATCTCAAAATTCCCACTCCAATTCTTAAGTCAACTTTAGTCATTTCTCCACTTTTTATTTCTATCATTAGAATAGCTGGGTGAATCTCAAACACAAGTGAATAAATAGTAGAAATTCATTCAAGTAATACTCAGGCTAATGTAATTAAATTTTCATGTTGTACTTTTTTAAAGAAACAGAGCAGCTGCCAACTTTTCAGCTGAGAACAAATTTCTGTAGTTCTTATTTTATAAATTACTTCTCAGCATTCTATATGGACTTTAACCAGACAAACCAATAATTTCTTTATTAAGAATCTTTTTTTAAAAAGTATGTGTATATGAAGGGCTTTAATAAACTTCCAAAAAAATTAAAAATAAAAAATTTAAAAAGACTTATCTTACTCATAATTTTGCATTTAAACAAGCAATTTCAAAATACAAAGTTTAAAGCTACTTTCTAAGCCATTAATTTGACCTTTTATAAATAACTGTTGTATTTGTAATATTATAAAATACACTGCTAGTCTCAAAAAACTTTATATACTTTAGTTCAACAAATATTCCTCCCCACTCCTCCAAAAAAGAACAATGTAATCACTTTAATTTTTGTCAGCAGTCACGAAAATTTTTATTTAGGAAAAATATTCCCTCAATATTTATTAGATAACGAATCTTATTTAAATGAATAGTTTACTTTTACTTTTCTGTGTAGACCAATTTAAAAGTATGCCACTTTCCTTTCATAAGCAAACTGTATTTGTCTCATTCTACATGGCAGATCAAAAATTAATACTTCTTTCTGCCTTAAAAATTTTGAGATTTTCCTCATTATGAATTAGTTGTTTCTATATGGATTACTGTTGTGCTGCTAAAAACAAATGTTAGTAAAAGTCATGGAGACATGGGAAAAAAACAAACTATAATACTAGTTAATAATGAAATACATTAAACATTGTTTAAATATTAAACAGTAAAATACTGCTATATTAAATAAATAATTAAAAATTGCATTTGTCAATGGGAATATAGGCCAATACCACCAATAACAAGGATGGTCTAGTGCAAAGGGTGGCCACAAAACAACAACAACAACAACAAATCAAAAACCACACACACATACAGAAAAGAAGGAAGAGGAAACACATTTAATACTGGTATTGTTTTCAATAACAAATTAAACCAGTGATTCTGAATCCTTCCTGCACATTCAAATTACCTGGAGAACTTTAAAAAAAAAATACTAATGACCAGGTCTTGTCTCAAATTACATGAAAATGGGAATCAAGATTCAGGCATGGATATTTTTAAAAACTCTCCAAATGATTCTAAAATGCAGTCAGGGTTGAGAGCAACTGATTGAAACCTACGTATTTCTTACTGTTCCCTGACTGAGAAGAATTTCCTGTAAGTATATAAATAGAACATTCCTTTATGGTTGGGCATACAAGGGTATCTCCAGTTAGCAGTAACTTACGGAGGGGTAAGTCAAGTTATTAATTTATACTTCATTTCCACTAAAATATCTACTTATACCTCTCTTCATTCCCTGTAATTCTGTACTCTCAAACTCCAAGACCAAGAAGAGTCAAACTACACTTTTATAATAAATTTGTTACATTGAAAATACATTATTCATTCATGCATATAAGTATTTACTGAATGCCTACTATGTGCAAGGCACTGTGTTAAGTACTGCTATACAGGACCATGTCATGGGAGAATAAATAGGGACTGGCTGAAAATTTTTGTTTTTTAGAATAAACAGCTAAAAAATAATGGAATGAAATTAATTACATGGACCTAAATAAGAGACTAAATTATCAAAGAGAAAAAGAGGTGCTTATACTAAGGGTCTGATTTTAAGATAGATGGTTATAGCATATTTGTCCTTTTCCTAATGTTCCTTTACAGTATTTCCATAAGCCTTTGAATATACATAAGGCAAATTCAAAATAGAAAAATAAACCTCGTTCAAAGTAGATGTTCCTAATTTTAACCATGTTCTGTCTCAAGTAAAGTTCATAAACAAGTACAAATACCAAAAATCTTTATGGGAAGGTAGTTCATATTGACTTGTAGTAGTCTTGACAAGTAATCTTACATAAAAATATCACAGATTCTGGTCCTTGACTATTTCATCATGGAGAAAGTTTACACAACATGTAATTTATTTTGGAAACAGATTTATATGCTAAGAAAGCCTAATGTGAACAAATTTGAGTTTTCTTTTATCTTTAAGGAAAGAAGATGCTACGAAGGGAGGAAAATAGGGGTAGAATCTGTTCAAACCTTGTAAGTATGCTAAAATCTAGTAATTTAAAATGCTGACTGTTCTGAAAAGCCTTGTAAATATCATGTGAATAAATATCTTTTCTAGTTACTAGTGGTATGAACTATGTGATTAATTAAAAAATAATTTCTTCTCATTTTTGTGACAGTGTTAAATTTCATTAAGAAGCTAGATAATGTCAGCTTAATACCTATGAAAGGCCTAAATGTTCACCAAAAATATGTTAACCTAGGAGAAAACTGCTGGGAATAAAAATGGAGAAAAAAATCATGTAAGACTGTGATCAGCAAAAATTCCAATGGCAAAAACAGTTTAGGAAAGTAAAGCCTCCTAGTTGCTTTTAAGGAAAAAAAAAACAAAGTGAAATCAAGGTTCAAGGCAAATGGTCACTTGATGTACCTTGGATGCAACATTTTGTCTAAAGTAGAGAAATAGTAAAATATTTCACTAAGTTAAAATATACTTTTTCTATTTTATACCATATTGAATACACACATAAAAATACCAGTGTTTTTCTCTTGTTTCTTTTCAGACAATTAAGCAAATGTTTTCTTTGGTGCCTGGGAGTTTATCAATATTTAGGGATAATGGAAGATAAGAACTCCAAGACTGACAAGCTTAAAATAGAAGATTCAAAATCCTATACCATAAAAATTAGAATCAAAAGTGGACTAAAGAGAAAAGGAGCTTAAAGTTATACTGCAATAGGGCTGATACATATTCTTCCCCAAATCATACTCTGGCTCCCAAAATAAAAAATACTACAGCCTATTGTGGTTTTAATCTGTTTTGAGATTTTTTTCAAATGGAAAGATATTACAGATAGAAACACATCATTCTAGGTTTCAAAATCACCAAAGTCAGTGAGAAGAATGTACATTCATTTAAATGTAATCATTTGTAAATAAAGACATCTTGAAAAGGCTGAACAGTTCAATCAAACTGAAGAATTGATCTTGATTTTTCATTATTCTTTTTAAATAAAGAGCAAGTGTAGATATAGTGTACATACAAGTTGACATTCTGATTCATTCAAAATAGTCACATCCCTTTGCTTGGTTTTGGATGTTCCAGAGACTAAAATTTAATACCATTCATAACATAGTATTTTCAGTAAAAAGAATTATAGAGCAATGAAAAATCAGAAGATGGCTCAGAGAGCCTTATAATCTCTAAATATACACACATTTATAACCTGCATTTATTTTCTAAAGAAACAAATTTTAAGTAATGCTAATTTAACCAATGGAGAAAAAACTTCTATCAAAATATACAATTTCCATTACAGACTAGAAGGCTAATTATTAAAAAAATAGTTGTAAGCCAAAAAGTTTGCTTATATGGATGACAGGCATCATCTCCTTGAAGCACAAAGCATCAAATAAGGTCTTATAAAAGATCAATCTGTGACCTTCATTTTTAAGTTCTTGATAAATTCATAAAGCTTGAGTCTCAATTTCCAGAAATGGAGGAGCCAAATAATTCAGAATCTCAAGTGGGATTTATGCTTTACCATGTACCTGAAAAAAAATATTATGGTAGGTTATAATGACTATAGGAATTTTAGAATTTTTAGAAAAATGCATGTAAAAACAAGCTGACATTTCTTAAAACTTAAAATCAACAGAATAAAATGCTGTTTTCTAGAAAACTAGAAATATAAAGACTTCTGGAATAAGCTAGAATTAACACTCCTCTTATTAAGTAATATAATCTAAGAGCTTCTAGCTAAAATAATATATGTTTCACATATATCATGAGAGACTTGCACCAAAAATGTTACAGATTTTAAGGAGCACACCTCAAAGAGAACCGAGATGCAGTGGTATTTACTGTGATCATATGCTGTTCTTAAATTTGCCAATTACAAAACTGTTATTAATGTAAAGGGCTTTATGAACACTATACTAGTAATTAAAATAAATTTTAAAAATTCATTTCCTTTTGTGAACCATCCATAACACAAATAAATCCAGAATCAGAGATCTTTCAGTACTTGCAAAAACACAGGGTTCTCTTAATCAAAAGTTCCTTGGATAGAAAATAAGCTTCAAAAAGGTCACACAGATCATTAGAGACAGATTACAAAACCAAGACTAAAGTCTAAGTCTTCTGACTCAGTTTAGTGTTACTTCTATCAGGCTATATTAAACTCTCCATCTAAAGTAATTACACAGAAAAAAACTTAATTATTTACTGAAGATAAGCATCAAGTTAATGTTGAAAGAAGGGAATTACGGAATAAGACTGACAACTTTATGGAACTTAAAATTTAACTGAGACAGAAAAATTACAATAAAACACACATAAGCATATTTTAGAATCGGAATTACCTGTCCAATGTTTCCCAAAACCGTAAGAACACTGGTCTATCCAAATGACGTTTGTGATAGCTGAGTTCTAATACTGTTACATCCCATTTCTGAACATTTGGATCCAGACGAACTTCATCATACTTCAGATGGAAGGCTTTAACTATAGATGGGGTGGAGAGAAGTAATCATTTTTTACTCAAAATAAAAAAAAAGAAAAAAATTTCTTTCTTCCACCAACTGAAGCCATATTATAACTAAAGTGATCTTTTAAAATATTGTCTTTAAAAACATTCAGGGTTATACATGCCAGCCACTGGAGACTAAAATGAGAAATAAGGTAAGATAAAATGCATATAGTCTAGTGAAGGACAGTAAGAAAGACTATAAGGGTGGTAGGTTATCACAGAAACACAAGAATGCAACCATACCTTGGAGATATTGTGGGTTCAGTTCCAGACCACCGCAATAAAGTAAGTATCATAATAAAATGAGTTACGCATATTTCCTGGTACCTCATTGCATTTTTATAAAAGTTACGTTAACACTGTATCATAGTCTATATTAAGTGTGCAATAGCATTATGTCTAAAAAACAATGTACATGCCCTAATTAAAATGTACTTTCTTGCTAAAAAATGCTAACAATCATCTGACCCTTTAGCAAGTCCTAATTTTTTTTTGCTGGTGTAGGATTATGCCTCAATGTTGATGGCTGTTGACTGAATAGGGTGTGGTGGCTGATGAAGGTTAGGGTGGCTGTAACGATTTCTGAAAATAAGACAACAATGAAGTTTGCTGCACTGATTGACTCTGCCTTTCACAAAAGATTTCTCTGCAGTATGTGATAATATTTGACAGCATTTTACTTACAGAAGAACTTCCTTTAAAATTGGAGTTAATCCTCTCAAACTCTGCCGCTTTATTATATTTATGTCATGTTCTAAATTCTTTGTTGTCATTTCAACAATGTTTATGGCATCTTCACAAAAGTGCTCACTGGAGTGAATTCTATCTCAAAAAAACCACTTTCTTTGCTCATCTGTAAGAAGGAACTCCTCATCCATTCAAGTTCCAGCATGAGAGTGCAGCAATTCAGTCACATCTTCAAGCTCCACTTCTAATCCTAATTCACTTGCTATTTCCACACCCTATCTTTATTTCCTCCACTGAAGTCTTGAACCTCTCAAAGTCATCTATGAACCATGAAGGTAGGAATCAACTTCTTCTAAACTTCTGGTTATGTTAATATTTTGACTTCCTCCTATTAATCACAAATGTTCTTAATGGCATCTAGAATGGTAAATCTTATCTAGAAAAGTTTCAATTTACTTTTCCCTGATCCATCAGAGGAATCACTATCTATAGCAGCTACAGCATTACAAAACCTATTTCTTAAATAATAAATCCTGAAAAGTCTAAATTACTCCTTGATCTATGGGCTTAGGAATAGATGTGTTAGTAATCATGAAAACAACATTCATCCCCTTGAACACCTTTATCAGAGCTCTTGGGTGACTAGGTACATTGTCAATCAGCACTAATATTTTGAAAAGAATCTTTCTTTCTGAGCAGTAGGTCTCAACAGTGGGCTTAAAATATTCACTGAACCCTGCTGTAAACCGATGTGCTGTCATTCACGCTTTTTTGTTCCATTTCTAAAGCACAGGCAGAGTAGAGTTAGTATAATTCTTAGCTGCCCTAGGATATTTAGAATGGTAAGTGACCACCGGTTGCAACTTGAAGTCCCCAGCTGTATTAGCCCCTAACAAAAGAGTCAGTCTGTCCTCTGAAGTCTTGAAGCCAAAGCACAGACTTCTTTGCAACTATAAAAGTACCAGATGGATCTTCTTCCAATAACCGGCTGTTTCATCTACGATGAAAATGTGTTGTTTAGTGTAGTCAACTTCATCAATAATATTCACTGTATCTTCTGGATAACTTGCTGCAGCTTCTTTATCAGCACTTGCTGCTTCACCTTACACTTTTATGTTATAGAGATGGCTTACTTCCTTAAATCCATGAACCATCCACTGCTACCTTCCAACTTTTCTTCTGCAGAATTTTCTCCTCTCTCAGCCTTCACAGAACTGAAGAGAGTTAGGGCATTGCTCAGGATGAGGCTGTGGCTTAGCAGAATATTATGGATGGTTTGATCTGTTTTCCATACCAATCAAGCTTTCCCCATATCAGCAATACAGTTGTTTTGCTTTCTTATTATTTGTGTGTTGACTGGAGTAGCACTTTTAACTTCCCTGAAGAAGTTTTCCTTTGCATTCACAACTTAGCTAACTGTTTGGCATAATAGGACTAGCTTTTGTCCTGTCTCAGCTTTTGACATGCCTTCCTTACTAAGCTTAATCATGTCTAACTTTTGGTTTAAAATGAGAGATGTGCAACTCTTCCTTTCATTTAAACACTCGGAGGTCACTGTAGGGTTATTAATTAATTGGCTTAATTTCAATACTGCTGTGTCTCAGGAAAAAGAGAGGCCTGAAGAGAGAGAGAGAGAGAGATGAGGGACTAACTGGTCAGTGGGGCAGTCAGAACAACAGTTATCAATTTAAGTTTGCCATCTTATATGGTTGTGGTTTGTGGTGCCCAAAACAATTTTAATAGTAATATCAAAGATCAGTAGTTCCAAATCACCATAACAGATATAAAAATAATGAAAGTTTGAAATATTGTAAAAATCACCAATACGAAAGAGACACACACTGTTGGACAAATGGTGCCAATAGACTTATCAACACACAGGTTGCCACAAACCAATTTGTTCACAAAAAAAATTCTGCAAAGCATGATAAAGCAAAGCACAAAACAAGCTATGCCTTGTACCTTACACACACAAATTCAGTCAAAAACCTTGCAAAAGTACTGATGTCTAACCTAAGATCTAAAGGCCAAGTACGAATTAAGCGAGCACAGAACAAAAGTGACCTAGTGAACAAGATGATCATGCTCAAAGAGAAAATGGATTAGTCTACAAACTAGAGAAAGTTAATAGAACTGCATCGTGCAAAATAATGTAGGGAAGGGATATATATAGCACAGAGGTTCAGAAAAATGTTAGGCTTGCAGGCCACATTAAGTAGTTTTTATAATATTTAAGTGACATGGAGAATCACTGTAAAGTATTTAGTAGAGAATAATTACAGTTTATTAAGCTAGAGGATAAAGAGAGAATTTTCTTCAATAGAATAGAATATATATGGGTGGCAAGAGATAAGTGGGGAATGAAAACTAACAAAATTTGGTAAGAAATGATGAAGAGAAAAAAACTGCTAGGAATTTTAATGGTGTTTTTTGATAGCTACTATAAATGGGACTGCCTTCTTGATTTCTTTTTCAGCTAGTTCACTGTTCATGTACCACCATGCTAGTGGTTTTTGTATGATGATTTTGTATCCTGCAATTTTACTGAATTCATTTACCAGTTCTAAGAGTATTTTTGGTAAAGTCTTCAGGTTTTTCTAAATATAAGATCATGGCATCTGCAAACAAGAACAATTTAACTTCCACTGGGGAAAAGATAGTCCTCAATAAATGATGCACGGAAAACTGTATATCTCTATATACAGAAGAATGAAACTAGATTCCTACCTCTCACCCCACACAAAATCAACTCAAGACCTAAATATAAGACCCCAAATTATAAAATTACTGGAAGAAAACATAGAGAAAACACTTCAGGACATTGGTCTGGGAAAAGGCTTTATGAATAAAAGCACTGGCAACAAAAACAAAAATAAACAAATGAGATTATATCAAACTAAAAAGCTTCTGCACAGTAAAGGAAACAATCAACAGAGTGAAAAGACAACCTAAAGAATTGGAGAAAATATTTGCAAATTACTCATCTGACAGGCGATTAATACTCAGAATACACTAGAAACTTAAAAATTTCAAAGCATAAAAAAATCAGATTTTATAATGTGGAAATGATCTAAACAGACATTTCTCAAAAGAAGACACAAAAACAGTCAACAAATATATTAAAATACGCTCAATGTCACTAATCGTCAGGAAATGCAAATCAAAACCACAATGAGGTATCATCTCACTCCAGTTGGGATGGCAATTATAAAAAAGACAAGAAAATACCAAATGCTCCAGAGGATGTGGAGAAAGGGCAACTCTTACACATTGTTGGTGGGAATATAAACTAGTAGAGCCACTATGGAGAACAGTCTAGAGTTCTCAAAAAACTACCAATAGAACTACCATATGATCCAGCAACCTCATTAATGGGCATTTATCCAAATGAAAGGAAATGAGTATACTGAAGAGATATCTGCACCCCCACGTTTAATGCATTCTACTCACAGTACTATTCACAACAGCAAAGATAGGTAATCAACCTAAGGGTCCAACAACAGATAAATGGATAAAGAAAATGTGGCATACATGTACACAATAAAATACTATTCAGCCATAAAAAAATTGAAATCCTGTCATTTGTGGCAACATGGATGGAAATGGAGGACATTATGTTAAGTGAAACAAGCCAGAAACATAAAGTTAAACACCACAAGTTCTCTCTCATATGTGGAAGCTAAAAAAAAGTTGAACTCATAGAAGTAGAAAGTGCAACAGAAAATACTAGTGGCTGGGAAGAGTAGAGGGGAGGGAGGAATAGAGAGAGATTTGTTATGGCTGGATAGAAGAAATAAGTTCGAGTGTTCCATACCACTATAGGATTACAGTTAACAATAATACATAGCTTCAAATAGCTAGAAGGAGGATACTGACTATTCCCAAAACAAAGAATGATAAACATTTGAGATGATAGCTATGCTAATTACAATAATCTGATAACTATATATTGTATGTATCAAAACATCACTATATACCCCATAAATATGTACAATTATATGGCAATTTTAAAAGTTACACTAAAAAACTGTAATCAAAGATATATCTAACATATATTGTCTACTACATATTAGGCACTATTGTAGGCACTAAAGACACATAGTGACCAAGACAAAGTCTCCACCCTAAAGGAGTTTATATTCTAAGAGTCAACAGTTTAACAGATAAATATACAATATTCAGACAGTATAAATGCTACTGAGGAAAAATAAGGCAGAATAAGGACATACTACATGTGTGGGAGGTTTTTGTCAACAGTATTCAGAGAGGGGTTCTCAAGATTGTCTAGCAGCAGGTAATTGAAAAAACAAGTTCTGCAAAGATTTGGGAGAGGAAGATTTTAGGCAGAAGGAACAGCTGACACAAAGATCCCAAGACGGAAGCATGCATGGAATGTCCTATGTTGAAGAATAATTTTTTAAAAAAATGTTAAGAAACGTTACACTTGCTATTTTGTTTGTTTGGCTGGTTAGTCGGTTTGAGACAGGGTCTCATTACGCAGGCCAGGGCCTCAAACTTCCGGGCTCAAGTGACCCTCCTGGCCCAACCTCTCTAGCAGCTGGGACTGCAGGCACACACCACCACAACCAGCTTCAGTTTAACTTTTTTTGTAGGCAATGGCCTATATATACATTCTCAGCTACAGTGTAAGAAATCTGAATTTTATTCCACATGTGATAGATAGTAAGCCACTGGAAAGTTTACAAGAAGCAGGTGAAATTATATGATTGCCATTTTTAAAAGACAACTCTGGATTGTTCAGCAGGTGATACATTCTAGGGCAAAATTTCCCAATTAGTTGTACTAAAAACAGGTTAGGTTATAAAATAATGACTTACAATCTTTTTATCTCCTTAATAATCAAGTTGAATCATCCCAGCTAGTTATCATTATATCTGCAATCCCTTTATTATCAAGGGAGCTTTTGTTTTGCATGTGCATGTACAAATGTTGTCCCCCCCCCCCCAATTTTTTACTTTTTCACTAGCATATGATTATGATCCGTATCATAACCTGGTATAAGAGGTTCTAAAGAGAAAACAATTGACTTTAAGTTTTTTCTCATAGCTATTTTATGGATTGCTTGTTTCATATTGCTTGCTAGCATATTGGCTTTTAATGTTAACAACTAATCAAGATTCAATTCTTGATAAAAATTTAAAATGAATAATTTGTGCCCAGAAAAATAAACTTATTTCTAATTTATTTGCTTTTATAAATAAGTCTCTTCATCAGACATGAATTTAATCAAACAAATTCATTAAAGGGGCTACATGTAATAATGTTCAAAAAACTTACTTGCAAAGTAGTATTCATATGTGTAAAATAAATTTGTCAATTAAAAAAATTTTTTAAACTCATGCATTCAGTGTAAATCAACATTTTAATCATTTCCATTCTGCTTAGGTGTTCTTTTCTAACTTGTTCAGCTATTTGCTAATCATTCTTCAGAATGCATGTAAGTTACATTTTTTAAAATGATCAAACTGAAGCCATAATGGCCTACAGTCTTCTTTAATAATTTCAACAGATTTCATCTTTATTGATATTTATTTTTCCACCAGAATAGACAACTTTTAAATTTAAAGCTGGGATACTAGAGTCCAAAAAGTGTAAGTTGCTAATTTTTAAAAACATATAAAGTTTCACTCATATTTTATTCGCATGAAGCAATGCTGTGAAACAAACTTACACCAACATATTATCATTAAAAAAATCTTTCTTATTCAGAAAAAGTATTAGAAGTTTTTAAGCCTCTGGAAGTTAAAAACAAGAAGTAAGCCAGGCGTGGTGGCTCACGCCTGTAATCCCAGCACTTTGGGAGGCCGAGGCGAGCGGATCCCGAGGTCAGGAGTTTGTGACCAGACCAACATGATGAAACCCCGTCCCTACTACAAATACAAAAACTAGCCAGGCATGGTGGCGTACGCCTGTAATCCCAGCTACTCAGGAGGCTGAGGCAGGAGAATTGCTTGAACCTGGGGGTTGCAGTGAGCCAAGATTGCACCCCAGCCCGGGCAACAGAACAAGACTCCATCACCAAACAAACAAAAAAGAAGAAAAAGAAATAAAATTCTTTTGTAAGAAGCCAGTTTTATGGTGGCACAACGAATTACAAAATATTTCACACAACTCAGAATTGCTTGTTTTTGCAAACTTTATGAATGCTGCCAACATTTTTTTGGGGAAAGCAACAAAGCAAAAGAGATCAAAGAGGTGCCATTTTAAATAATATTTAGATATACTGATGGCATGACAAATGATAAAGGGATAATACAGAAGATGATTAAATAAAAATATTTTTTCAATGGTAGCTAGCAATAATTTGAAGAAATTTATCATTAAAAATATCTTGAGAGGGGCTTCAAGATAGCTAACCAGAGGCATCTGGCACCTGCCTCCTCCAAAAAGAAGAACCACCTTCTGTAAGTTACCAGGAGGGTAAAAGAAACAAACAAAAAGAACCAAAATAGTGAGCAGATAATCACACTTTGAATAGATGATCTAAGAGAGTGCACTGGAATTCAAAAGATAAAGTGAGCAGAAATACCTAAGGCAAGGAAGGAGAAGGGAAGTCAGGATGGGCTCACCAGTGAGGTAAGGGTGAGAGACCCCTAATGGTCCACATTCCCACATCAGACTCCTGCAATCCTAGCCAGGGGAGAGCCACATGACACTCAGGGGTCCTGACACCAACACAGAAAGCTGCCTAGAGACCACAAGATGCTCCAGATAGGAGGTTCATGCTTGGGTCCTACACATGCCCTAAGCAGCTGCATGCAGCACAGCGCCATTTCGAGGGTTCGGCCCCCACCAGACTGCATCCTACCCTGGGGCCCAAGAGTCCTTACACCCTAAGTCGGGGGTGGGGGAAGCACCTGAGGACAGCCCCCCACCCCCTGCCAACCTGCAGACAATGATGATACCTAAGTGCAAGCCACTGGCAGTGACCCCACAACTCCAACAGTCGTGTATTTAAAAGCACCCTGAGGACAGATTCTCCCAATCACAGCCACCAACCGGCGGAAGCTCACATGCCCCAGATGCCTGCCTACTGGCTGTTGCCACTGAAAACAATGCTGCCCTCCCCAGCAGCAGGACCCAAGTGCTGGTAGCACGCTGCCAAGGACCTGAAGAACACCCCACCCCTGCCTGCGACCTAGAGGCCTGAGGACAGGCCAACTTGGCTGGGCTCTGTCCTCCCCTTCTGCCGCCCTAGCAATGCCTGAGCACACATTTTGGGGCCTGAGGGTGGCCCTGCGACATCCTCCACTGTTGGCACCTGAACACTTTTCCCAGGGGCAGAAGACACGCCCAACCAACCTGCCACTACCACAATTGTTACCCACCCACACACACCCCCTGTGGGCCTGCACACTGTCCTGTCCAGCCCATCAAAGCCACAATCGGTAACAGTGTGGACCTCTGGGGAGCCAGAGGTTGCCCCTTCACTGCTACTGCCATTGCCCACTGCCCAGAAACCTGACCTGCTCACCCTCCAGGCTCACCACTGCCACTGCTGGCACCCAAGATGATGTCTGGACCCACTAGCACAGGTGGGGAGCTAGCCCAAGGACTAGCCTGCCTGATGTCACTGACCCCAGCAAAACTTCACCACACCCTCCACTAACAAGCATACCTTAAGCCACTGAGGAAACCACAGACACCACTGACGCTGTTTATAGGTAAGAAATTACACAGCCAGTACGAAGAACCAAAGCCAAAGTGCCCCACCCAATCAAAATCATAGGTACATCTTCGGAGAAAAGTCCTCCCCTAAAAAAGCAAATTCAAAAAACTAGAAGAAGCAATGTTTATACCAGATGTGCAGATATCAACACAGGACACAAGAAACAGAAAAAGTAAGAAATCATGATACCTCCAAAAAAAAAAAAAAAAACAATAATTCTCCAGATACAGATCCCAATGAAAAATAAACTGAGGAAATAGCAGAAAAAGAATTCAAAATAATGATGTCACAGAAACTGAGTGGAATACAAGAGAACACAGAAAAACACTGGAGAACTGCTTCAGGACACTGGTCGAGGTAAGGACTTCATGGCTAAGACCTCAAAAGCACAGGCAACAAAAATAGATGGAATTATATTAAAGTAAAAGTTTCTGTACAGCAATGGAAACAATAAACAGTGTGAAGAACAACCTGTTGAATGGGAGAAAATATTTGCAAACTATTCTTCCAACAAGGGACTAATATGCAAGAAACTCAACAATTTAAAAAAAATCCCATTAAAAAGTGGGCAAAGGACATGAACGGACATTTCTCAAAAGGTAACATACAAATAAATGGCAAACAAATATATGAAAAAATATTCAACATCACTAACCATCAGGGAAGTGCAGATCAAAACCACGATGAAATATCATCTTACCCCAATTAGAAGGGTTATTACTAAAAACAAAATAACAGATGCTGGCAAGGATGCAGAGAAAAGGGAACTCCTACACTGTTGGTGGAAATGTAAGTTAGTAGAGCCACTACAGCAAACAGTATGAAGATTTCTCAAAACTAAAAACAGAACTACTGGATGATCCAGCAATCCTACTACTGGGTATTAATCAAAAGGAAAGAAAATCAGTTTATCAAAGGGATACTTGCACCCCTTGTTTACTGTAGCACTATTCACAATAGTCAACATTTGGAATCAACCTAAATCCATCAACAGATGAATAAAGAAAATGTAGTATATATACACACTGAAATACTGTGTGGCCATAAAAAAGAATGAAATCCTGTCATCTGTGGCAAGGCGACATGGATAGAACTGGAAGGTCATTCTATTAAGTGAAAGAAACCAGGCACACAAAGACAAATTTTCCCATGTTCTCACTTATATGTGGGAACGTTAAAAGTTGATCTCATGGAAGTAGACAGTCAAATGGTAACATACTAGAGGGTTGGAAGGGTGTGTGTATGTGTGTGGCAGGAGGGAAGGAGAGGGATGAAAAGCAGTTGATTAATGTGTATAAACATACAGGTAGAAGAAATAAATTCTTTTTTTAATTTACAACTTTTAAGTTCAGGGGTACATGTGCAGGATTGTTACATAGTTAAACATATGCCATGGTGAACAGCTGCACAAAGGAATAAATTCTAATGTTCAAAAGCACAGTAGGAGGCTATACTTAACAATAATGTATTATATATTTCTAAACAGCTAGAAGAGATGACTTGAAATGTTCCCAAAACACAGAAATAATAAACACTCAAGGTGATACATACCCTAAATACTCTTTGATCATTACACATTCTATCCATGTAACAAAATATCACATGTACACCATAAATATATACAAGTATTATGTATCAACAAAAAAAAATTTTAAATGTCAACCAACAAATAAATATAGCCACGTCACGTATAACATATCTAAAATATATCCAGATATCAGCTTAAACTTATTCTAAATTTGTAAAGATTTTATTTGGCAATTTTATGCAAATCAGTATTTAATCTTCTCTCAAATGATGTATTTCATTATAATTATGCAACATTAACAAAATATAATACAATTTTCTATCAAGGCCCACAGAGATGCTCCCAAATACCCTCAGTTTTCCCCCATTGCTGTACAGTGTAATCTGATGGAGAAAATGACTGGAGGAAGCCAGAGAGTGAAAGCAGGAAAGATCAACTAAGAGCTAAGAGATAATATACTCTCAAGTTTCTGGCTTAGGCAAATTACTGAAAAGGACTAACATAATAAGAAATAGTTTGAGGAATAAGGAAGAGAGTAAAACAATCAATTCCATTTGGAAACGGTTGAGTTTGACGTACCAATGAGATATCACAGAGAAGTTATCTCATAGTGAGTGAGGTATATAGGTCCAGAACATTGAGCTAGAGACATAATTTTTAGAATAAGGGAAAATAAATGGTAATTGAAAGCTATGAGATCTTCTTGAGAGGGCATTTAGAATTACGGGAGAAGAGAAATAGGGACATAACCATATACATTTGATCCTTGAACAATACAAGTTCCAACTGAGTGGGTCCATTTATACGTGGATTTTCTTCCGCCTCTGCCACCTGGGACAGCAAAACTAACCCTTCCTCCTCCTCAACCTACTCAGTGTGAAGACAATGAAGATGAAGACCTTTATGATAACCCACTTCCACTTAATGAACAGTAAATGTATTTTCTCTTTCTTACGATTTTCTTAACGTTTTCTTTTCCTCTAGCTTACTTTATCATAAGAATACAGTATACAATGCTAACGTAAAATATTTGTTAATCGACTGTTTATGTTATCAGTTAAGGTATCCAGTCTACAGTAGGCTATTCGTATGTATGTTTGGGATAAGTCAACAGTTATATGGGAGTTTTCAACTGTATGATATTGAAGGGTCCACTGCAGTTGATAACCAGAGGAAAAGTAGCAAGGAAATCTGAGACAAAGCGTAACAGGTACTTGGAAAGCAACTTAAAAAGGAGTAAAGGAGTGAACAGAATCAAATTCTGGTAAGTTAAAAGTATCCAATATTTGAGTCACTGGTGACTTCAGTGAAAATAGTTTTAGTACAGAGCAAGAGCCAGACTACCGGGGATTTGAACAGAAAATGAGTTGGTAGAGACAATTCTTTCCAAAGTGTAGCTATAAAAGGAAAAAGAAGAAGCTAGGGGAAAGGGTGAGGTCAACGGTAACGGTTTTGTTTTGTTGTTTAAAATGGAAGGGGAAAGAGTATCCTTAAATGCTGAGAAAAAGGAGTCAGTTTAGAAGGAATAGGTGAAAGAGAAAGAACAGTTCATGAAAGTAAATCACTGATGATTGTTAAAAGAAACTTCTCTAAATCCTTATCTAAATTTCAGAAGACTAAATTTGAACAAAAATTAAAATTTTATATTCTTAATGAATTTCATACAACATTTATATCTTAAAGACATCCTAATCATTTTTTGTTGAAATATTATTCAACAAGGCAAGCAAGTAGGTAAAAAAGAATTCTTGTTGACATTTTACTTTCATTAAAATTCCCATTCTCTTTTTATTTAATTTTCTATTTACCAACTCTGTGCATCACTCAAGTTTCAGAAATAACATAAAAAGCTATCATAATGTCAGTTGCTAGGCCCAACCTGCAGACCCTGGCCGAACGACAGAAGGAAAATGTACGCAGACACAGGTTTTTTCCTGGATGTGCAGCTAGGGGACTGGGCCACTCACAGACATCGAGGAGGTAAAGAGTCACAGCAGACGCAGCCCTGACACGCTGGCTTGTTTTTATTACAGATTTAATGACAAAGGTTTTGAGTCAATACACTTGTGGGTAATTAACGTGGTCGCCACAGCCTCGCCACCCCACCACGCCACCTCCAACCCCACCCCTCCCCCGCCCACCACCCCCACCCCCGACTCCTGCGGTTGACTAAAGGCCAGGTTCCCGGAGGCCTAAGTAAACTAACTTATCTAGATCAATTTCTTTACATTCCCAGGTTATCTAATCTTTGCTATCAGGCTCCAGATAAGACAATCCGGTTGACTTCAGCGAAATTATCTTTCAAAGCTTTTGCAAAACCTCCCAGCCTTCCAAGAAGGTTTGCATCTTTTTTCTATAATTTCTCCCACCACCCTGACCAATCTCCTACAGTCAGTAATATTAGAATTCTTTGTTTTTAAATGAATGAAGGTAATAGAAGAACAAATGACTAAAACTTTCAAGCCTGGCTACTTTCTAAGGAAAAATGATGGTACCACTAACAAAAACTGGGGCTGCTAAAAACATAAGACATTTCAGAATAGTACAGTCGACATTCACAATAACTAACGGGCGGATCACAAGGTCAGGAGATCGAGGCCATCCTGGCTAACACGGTGAAGCCCCCTCTCTACTAAAAATACAAAACATTAGCCAGGCGTGGTGGCGGACGCCTATAGTCCTAGCTACTGGGGAGGTTGAGGCAGGAGAATGGCGTGAACCCAGGAGGCGGAGCTTGCAGTGAGCTGAGATCACGCCACTGCAATCCAGCCTGGGCGACAGAGCCAGACTCTGTCTAAAAAAAAAAAAAAAACTGGCATCAATTTTAATCAAAATCTACGGACAGGCAACAGTATTAATTTTTTTCTTTTTTGAGATGGAGTTTCGCTCTTGTTGCCCAGGCTGAAGTGATCTTGGCTCACTGCAACCTCCGCCTCCCGGGTTAAGCGATTCTCCTGCCTCAGTCTCCCAAGTAGCTGGGGTTACAGGTGTGCACCACCATGCCTGGCTAATTTTGTATTTTTAGTAGAGACAGGGTTTCACTATGTTGGTTAGGCTGGTCTCGACCTCCCGACCTAAGGTGATCTGCCTGCCTCAGCTTCCCAAAGTGCTGAGATTACAGGCGTGAGCCACTGTGTCTGGCCAACGATTTTTAAGTGATCTAAAAATAATTACTAATGTTGTGGGATAGGCAATATTCACTTTCAGATATACCTATACAGAAAGTATTAATGTACAAAACTTTTAAAAATATGTCACAGATGCTTAAACATTAACATGTTACTTAACAGCAATCTTTTGATATATACATCATATGCGCAGAACTATATGACTCTCTTAAATAAAGTGAGAACATTTCTATACTGGATAAGCAGTAAATACAAAGAGAATCTTACTTTTAGCAAATATATCAACTGGTGATCCATCAGGCAAAAGCCACGGCCAACCTTTGAACTGCCATGCAGGACCCTGCACAAAAACAGCTACAACGCGGTCCCTACAAGTAGAAAAGTGGGTGGGGGAAGGTAAAGGAAAGAGGGAGCTTATTTCAAACTTGAGCTTTAGCTACTATAAATCCCTTAGGCAACAGTCCCATAAACATTCATGTGATAAGAGTCTCATCAATCCTTCTATGAAGCAAATATAGTACTTACCACCTTTTCAATATGATACTGCCATTAGAATGTATTAATGATTGTTATACTTCCCATTTATCTGGTTTTTACACCTAAGTCTTTTAAACATAATTCAATGGACAATACTTGTATGTAATCTTGTTTGCCCTTTCTGTTCCCTTCTGTTAATTAGAGTAGTGGCCCACTTTTCCAATGCAATAGGGAATAGTGGTTGATAACTATTAATCAAAAAAGTTGTTTAAAAAATCACTTAAAATTCAAACACATCTTAAATATTTTACTTTAACTAAAAACATTACATTATGGGAATTCATCAACCATTTTACGAGGTCCCAGGGCCTTATCTGAGTTCTTGTGATTACTTAGGAAGTAATCTGAGTATAGAAACCATTTAGACTTTTATAATTTTTGCAATTGTTTTACAACTGTTTCATTCACCCTAAATTTATAAGTATTTTTTAAAGCATTTTTTTCCCAACCAAACAACCTAGTTTTCCTAGAAAGAACAAACTTCTTTGTAGGCCCTCAAATTTCATTATTTTACAAAATATTTAATTGAATTCAGAAATTATAAGTAGTACTGCCATAAACAATTAAAGCCAATAACTAAAGAGGTGGGAACAAAACAACATCAGCAATAATGGTTAACATTAGTAACATTTACTGAGCATTTACTATGTGTCAAGTGCCATTTTAAGGACTTTATACATTACTTATGAGGTTAACACATTTAATCTTCAAAACAATCCAATGACCTCACTGGACACTATTAGAAACCCCATTGTATAAATGAAGAAACAAGTGCATGGGCATGTTGGAGAAGAGAAAGGAGGAAGGTAGAAGTACAGAGAAAAGGAAGAAGGGAAGAAGAGAAGGAGGAGAATAAATTACTACGATGGGGCACTGGGTATGCTACTGTTCCTATTTAACGGCAGATAAATCATGAGAATAGCCATCTCAGTATTATTATGAAAATAGTTTTGACCTTGCAACTCTGTGAAAGGGTCTTAGGAATGACCTGAGGTCTGCAGACCACACTTTGATAACCACTGCAATTAATGAAGACTGCAGACATACAAAAAAACATTAAACCAGGGTTACCTTCTATTCAAGCAAAGATCTACAACTATTAAAAACTGCAAGCTTAAAGTTCTCAACCTGCTCAAAATCTCTGAGGCTAAAATTAAATCTTAAGTTAAAGAATTTCCCCTTTCATAGGATACATGCCTCAAACTGTCAAAATCATCTTTGGCAATGCAGCACACTATTAAATAATCTTTCAATTTTATGATGTAACAGTTGAAAGCCCAAGATGCCTGCCAAAGCAAAGGGAATTTGCTGGACAGAGGTCACTTATATTCTACTGGGTCTTATAGCATCAGCACAGAAGCAGGATAATAAAAATGTTATTCCCCATGAATTCTTGGAAGGACAACTAAAGGAAAAGAAAAATAAGGAAGTAGGGAAAATGCTGGAGGCTTCAATGGCTGGAGACCCTAACTAATATACACAAGCAGTATTTTACAGCACAGTGATGACGTGTGTATACACTGTATTATTTCTGCAAATATACTGCAAACATAAAATACAAGTGATATAACTTTCCTACTTGGGTTTAAGCTTGATATCTGAAATTCTCATCTTACTCCCTTTCTATATTACTCAAAGTATCTATTAGGTACCAGAGAAGAATTATAATTTAAATATATATATATGTGTGTGTGTGTGTGTGTGAGAGAGAGAGAGAGAGAGAGAGAGAGAGAGAGAGAGAGAGAGAATTATCCTACCAGTCTTGAGGTGTAAGTTTAAGGGGCCGGTCTACTACTCTATAAGATACTGTGACACTAATTAATTGCAGTGCCCCCTGGTTGCAATTTTCTTAAGAAAATTTTTAACATTAATATTCTCAATGCCTTGACTTCTTAATGCCTGAAAACTAACAAGTACTTCAAAGGTAAATTCATCTAATGTGCCATGTGTTGCATTCTCTTTATCACAGATATATACTCAACTTTTACTCCCGGTTAAATAAATAAAGTAATTTGTGTGTCTAAATTTATAGGCACTTTATATTATAAACAGCTTAATATTTTGTTAAATGACATTTAAATTCAATAAAAGGGTTAAACCATGATAAAAGAGCTGTTCCTATTTTTATTACATTATTCCCTTACAATAAAAGTATGCCTTCATTTTTTTCTTACCAGAAAATTGAAATTCTCCAAACCAAAAATCTAAACATAGAATACCTTACAACATTAGTCTAATTTGCTGGGTTCTACAAGCTGATCCAGAACAAATGAGCAAGTGGAAAGAATTTTTTACACTGGGTTTTCCAGAAGTTGGAATGTTTCTTCTTATAAGTAAAATCAAGTTTATCTACCCAAAATATAAAGTTATTGAGGAATTATTAGAATGTTAACATTATTGATGACCAAACTAAATATATATTAACATGCTTTTCAAAGACAGTTTCTATTTAGAACCCATGATAAAATTTGATAATTGCTCACACGAGAAAAAACAACCAACAATATACAGAAAACAAAAGAATATTTAAAAAATATAGGCTGCCAGGTGCAGTGGCATGTGCCTGTAGTCCTAGCTACTTGGGAGCCTGAGGCAGGAGGACTGATAGAGCCCAGGAGTTCAAGTTCTGCCTGGGCAACATAGTGAGACCCCCATCTCCTAAAAAGCAACATCATCAACGGCAATAACAACATTCATTCTCTTGGGTTCAACACCTGTGAAAAGATATATATATATATATATATATATATATAGACTATCTTACCAGTCTTGAGGCATAAGTTTAAGGGGCTGGTCTACTACTCTATAAGGTACTGTAACACTAATTGCAGTGCCCCCTGGTTGCATCTGGTCTTTTCTTCTTTGTATTAGAGTTTCATTTTCTCGTTGACAACCCTGTTTCTTCTTTTCATCTGATGGGACAAATCTTTGAAAAAACAGAGATGAGAAAAAGTCAAATGTATTCCATGTGATGAAAACGGGAAGATAAACTATAATTTGAAATAATTTTTTTTTTTTTTGAGATGGAGTTTTTTTCTTATTGCCCAGGCTAGAGTGCAGTGGCGCAATCTCGGCTCACTGCAACCTCTGCCTTCCGGTTTCAGGCGATTCTCCTGCCTCAGCCTCCCAAGTTGCTGGGATTACAGGTGCCCGTCACCACGCCCAGTTAATTTTTTTGTATTTTTAGTAGAGACGGGGTTCACCATGTTGGTCAGGTTGGTCTCGAACTGTTGACCTCGTGATCCACCCGCCTCTGCCTCCCCAAAGTGCTGGGATTACAGGCATGAGCCACCACGCTAGGTCTGAAATAATTTTTTAAACATTAATTAGTTTTAAACTAAAGATGTTTGTTTTTAAATAAACCTGCTCTGCCAAGTACAGATCATGGAGTGTATAGGTCTTTCCTCTGTATACCAAATAGGACTCAAGCTCACTCAGATCCTAAGTTGGGGTGTGTGTGTGTGTGTGTGTGTGTGTGTGTGTGTAACCCACAATTTATATTCATTCAACTAGCACTTAGCGTTTTCCACACTAATACTGAATTTCTCAAATTCTATTATAAGAAAACTTCATGATAAAGAGGAATTTTATTAGAAATCAAAAGGTCATTTGAAATGAAAAAGTTGTTGTGGCTAGTAGGCTTCTTTACTCTGCGACAGCCTATCCAGGAGCTTCACAAAACTTTTTTTTTTTTTTTTTTTAAGATTTTATGCTTCAGCAAAATTACAAAAATACCATCAAACTTCAGAGTAGCCTTGAAAATTTTAAAGTATGAAAATTAAATCAGTGCATGCTGATAACCTGCTATTATTATCAACTAGTGGCATTTATCAACTTACTTATGTGGATCCATTCTCAAGACAGATATTCTTAAAAATAACTTAGCAATCTGGATAGCTATTACCACCTGTAAAATTTGCTAGTGTTCACAAAGCATTTTAAAAGTCTTATTTTCTAAATATATACATAATCCTAACAGTCCAATAACATATTTTATTAACTATGATCTAGTCGCTCCAATAAAATGGAGGGAATACAATCAATATATTGAAAATATCATTCTGCTTCTAAAGTTTAAAAGAGATGAAAGCGTGAAAGGACCAAAAAGCACAGGAGAACTTGCACTAATTAGAGTTCTCTGAAAAACTTCAATTCCACATATTGGATTCATCACATAATACTAATTTTATTGTCTAGAAAGTTTTTAGTTCATGGTGATAATGATGATACTGAACTTTGCTTCTGAGCTGATTGTTCTCACATCCATTTTACATTTGGTTAAAAAGTAAGATTTCTATATCATTTAAAAATTTCCCCCAGTAATCATTTGCTTTCTATGGCATTTGGTTTATTTATTGATCAAGCTCACTTAGAAAATGCCAGACAGTACTAGTACTTTGAATAATGAAACACATTATTTAGAAAATTTAATATGTGTGCATTGTTTGAAATTGCATTCTAATAAAAAGCCACAACAAAAATGTTTTAAGTTAATAGTATGTGCAATATATTGTGCTATAAGTTTTATAATACACATAGTTGTACAAAACATAGTCCCTGCCCTCTTGAACTTATGTTCCACACACACAGAACAAAGGGATTCTACTGCCAAGAGAAATGCTTTGTTTTATCTCAATCTATAACTACATGGGATTTAAAATGTTTAAGTTGTTAAATATGACTGCAACTCCCTCTTTTCTCGCTTCTGAAATTTTAACACGGTGTTAAAGTTTAAATTTACTTGTGCAAAATTACTTATAAACTTATAAACAAATTACTTATAATCATATGACTAGAACGTAAAATACATATGAATTAGTGATCTATTACAATACCAAACTAATAAAAAGTCTATTATACACCTATTTCAACTTTTGCATGTCTACACATTGGTTGATATGGTTTATAAAAGTTCAGAAACATTAACATGGTTTTTACAATTAACCACCGTCCTAGAATTTTTAGATGCTGTAGCATGTTAATTTCTGATTATATCTAAGTATTTTCTTAGAATTACAGTCATCTCTATTAGCAATAAAAAAAAAAGCTTTATTTCAAAATGCTTTTCAGCAAGGATCTCATTTGATAAACATAAGGATAGATCTTATGACCTCTTCCCTAAAGTTAAGTCTACTAAAAAGATTAGTATCCCACAGAGTCAATATAATTTTACCTGTTCACCCTACTGCAGTTCATCAAATCTAAGACACCAATGATTGTGAGCGACACCATTATATTGTACCACTATGAAAGGAAAAAAATACTGCCAATTAAACATGATATTCTATATAAATCCCACTCATCATCCCTCCAGAAAACTGGTTATTTCTTCTGGCTTGGGCTGCACTGCTGGATGTGTGTGATAGGCAATTGTTTCACATGTATCTCAGGGAAAATAGGTTCATCTACTATTGCTATCTTCCATTTTTAGGTTCCATGAAGCACTTGGTTGTTGCTTTGCAAAAAAACAAAATATATATATATATATATAGGATTAGGGCGAGGTGCAGTGGCTCACGCCTGTAATCCCGGCACTTTGGGGGGCCGAGGTGGGTGGATCATTTGAGGTCAGGGGTTCGAGACCATTCTGGCCAACATGGTGAAATCCTGTCTCTACTAAATATACAAAAATTGGCTAGGTGTGGTGGCGTGCGCTTGTAATCCCAGCTACTCTGGAGGACGAGGCAGGAAAATCACTTGATCCCAGAGGCAGAGGTTGCAGCAAGCCGAGATCACACCACTGCCCTCCAGCCTGGGTGATAGAGTGAGACTCTGCCTTAGGAGAAAAAAAAAAAAAAGAATGGAAATGTCATTCCTCTAATGCGGGAGAATTCAAACATCAAATCTGCACTCCAATGCTTCATTTCAGTGTATTTCTGAATATACAACATTTTTATTGACATAAAATTTACATACAGTGAAATGCGCAAATAGATGAGTTTTGATAAACATATACTAAGTATAAGCACCATTCCAATCAAGATAAAGAACATCTGTATCAACCAGAAAGTTTCCTTATATACCTTTCAGTCAAATGCCATTCCCTTCCCAACGGGCAACCACTCTTCTGCTTTCCATTAGTTTTTCCTGTTTTGGGAATTTATATACACACACTCATATACCAGATGTATTATTTTGTACCTGGCTTCTTTCATTCAATGTAATGTTTCTGATAATCATACCTGCTGTGGGATGTATCAGTAGTTCATTCTTTTTTATTGCTAAGTAGAATTCTATTGTAAGAAAATACCATTCTCTTGCTAGTGGACATTTCGATGTGTCTTAGTACGTTCAGGATACAATAATAGAAATAGCACAGACTGGGGTGGCTTGTAAACAACAGGAATTTCTTTATCACTGTTCTGCAGGCTACGAAGTCAAGACCAAGATATTGGCAAGTCTAGTGTCTAGTGAGGTCCCACCTCCTGGTTTGTAAACCATATTATTGCTGCGTCCTCATATCACAGAAGGAGCAAGGAAGTTCTCTGGGATCACTTTCATAAGGGTGCTTATCCTATTTGTGAGGACAGAGACCTCATGACCTAATTACTTCACAAATGCCCTGGGGCATTAGTGACTAAGTTTCAACATATAAATTTTGTGGGACACAAAAGTTCAGCATACAGCAGGGTAGATTCAAGGTCTGGGTTATTAGAAGTAAAGCTAACATAAATATTCCTGTATAAGTGTTTTTGTGAACACATGCTTTCATTTCTCTTATGTAAATACCTTTGAGTGAATCATGGGGTATGTGTAACTTTATAAGAAACTGCCAGGAAGTTTTCCAAAGCAGTTGAACCATTTTACACTTACACTAAAAATGTATGAGACTTCTAGTCTTTTGAATTTTAGTCTTTCTAATGGGTATATGAAATAGTATCTCAACATCATTTTAATTTTACTTCCTCAACAACTGATGATACTGAGAATTTTTTTCATGTGCTGACTGGCCATTTGTATACCTTCTTTTGTGGAGTGTCAACATATCTTGCTTATTTTTAATAGGATTTTTAAAAATACTGACACACAGGATTCTAGACACAAATCTTTTGTTAGAAATGTGCAATGAAAAGATTTTCTCCCAGCACGTGGCTGGCCTTTTTATTTTCTTAATGGTGTCTTTTGATGAACAGAAGTTTTAAAATTTCTTTTTTTTTTATGGTTCACCCTTCAAAAAAAAAAAACTGTCTATTTCAAAGTCACAAAAACATTCTATTATGCTTTATTCTAGAAGCCTTACAGTTTCAGCTTTTAAGTTTGTGTGTACAATCTACCTTAAAAAATGTTTGTGTATGGTGTTAGGTAATGGCTGAGAGTCATTCCTCTCCACCCATATATTTATCCAGTTGTTCCAGTACCATTTATTGCTAAGGCATTCGTTTCTTAATTGAACTGCATTGATGTCTTTGTCGAAAATAGTATAGCCCCATTTAAGCAATCTCCATTATTTTCATTCATCTATCTATCTTTACATCCTTAGTACAATGTGTGGATTATTGCAGCTTGATAGTAAGTCTTGAAATCAGGTAGTGTGAGTCCTCTCTCTTTGTTCCTCCATAATAACTATTTCAATCCTAAATTGCACCATATCTTTTTTGAAGATATTTTGCACTACATTTAAATTCAACATATATAGTACCATCTATGCACATATCTCACAGAACTGATGAAACTATGAACTGCCATCACTATTTTGTGCATGTGCCAGTAATAAAAACTATGTCAGGACTGCCACCTAGCCACAGCAACTCTAAGATACCATCAATTATATAACATATTACAATTTCAGAGATATTAAATCATGAAAAGTAACTGTGTATATTGGAATTAGTAAAGTATATAATACTCTAGAGCTAATTAAACTTAACAAAGAATGTGACCAAAGTGCTATATATTACAGCACTATCAATTTAGCTACCCTAGGTCAACTGTCAATGTATCCTGTTTCACTACAACTCCACTCTCAGCTTAGAAGCATCAGCTAATGGCAGCAATGACCAGATGGAATACAACTTAGGATGTTAACGAGGGCAAAATTTAAGCCTATCAAGTACTACCCAGACTTAAGCCTTAAATAACAAACAACAGTACTTTATTTCTATGCCTCCTCTTGCACAAGAAATTTGAACAAATCACCTCTGGCCTATCAATATATAATAATACAGTTGTCTATAAGGTAGCATCCAAAAGGTAAAAATGCATCTGAAATTCAAATATGACGAATGTTATAATTTTTGCTTCCTAGCCTATAGAACTTTAAATATATCTCTACGAATATATTTAGGCATTTATTTAATTCTAAAGTTAAGCCATATGTATTTCACTATGAATTTACCTTCTTTATTCAAAGTAGAATTCAATTTTCTACAATTTTACAGTGGGCTTTTAAAATTATTATTATAATCTACAAAGTCTGTTATCTCCCTAACAGACTTCAGGTTTCTATTCTTGTAACTTTTCTTTCTTTTTTTTTGAAACGAGGTCTTGCTGTGGTGCCTAGCCTGGTTTCAAACTTCAAACTCCTGGGCTCAAACAATCTTTCCACCTCAGCCTCCCAAAGTGCTGAGATTACAAGCATGAGGCATCACGCCAGACCTGGACAACAGTTTTCTTGAAGGCAAAGCCAATCACTCAGATACATGGCACACCAACTAGTGTGCTGCTTTACATGTAGCATTCTCATCAGAGCACAACTAAATGAAATTGAAACAAAAATAAAAAAATAGAAAAGATAAATGAAACAAAAAAAGCTGGTTCTTTGAAAAGATAAACAGAACAGTAGCTATTCCACCTGACACCACCGAAATACAAAATATCATTCAAGGCTACTATGAATACTTTTACATGCAAAAACTAGAAAACCTAGAAGATATGGATAAATTCCTGGGAAGATTCAAACCTCCTAGCTTAAATCAGGAAGAACTGGATACCCTAAACAGACCAATAACAAGCAGCAAGATTAAAATGGTAATTTAAAAATTACCAACAAAAAAAAGTTCAGAACCAGAAGGATTCACAGCTGAATTGTATCAGACATTGAAAGAAGAATTGGTAACAATCCTTTTGACACTATTCCACGAGATAAAGAAACAGAATCCTCCCTAAATCATTCTATGAAGCCCGTAACACCCTAAAACCAAAACCAGGAAAGGATATAACCAAAAAAGAAAACTACAGACCAATATCCCTGATGAACATAGATGCAAAGATTCTTAACAAAATACATCTAACCAAATCCAACAACATGTCAAAAAGATAATCCACCAAGATCAAGTGGGTTTCATAACAAGGATGCAGGGATAGTTTAACATACACAAGTCAATAAATGTGATACACTACATAAACAGAATTAAAAACAAAAATCACATGATCATCTCAATAGATGTAGAAAAAGCTTCTGACAACATCTAGCATCTCTTTATGATTCAAATTCTCAGCAAAATTGGCAGACAAGAGACATACCTCAATGCAATAAAAGCCATCTATGACAAACCCACAGCTAATGTAGTTCTGAATGGGGAGAAGTTTAAAGCATTCTGTCTGAAAGCTGGAACAAGAAAAAGATGTCCACTCTCTTCATTTCATTCTCTTCTCTTCACTATAAGGACATAGTCACCAAAACAGCATGGCACTGGTATAAAATAGGCGCAAGGACCAATGGAACAGAATAGAGAATCCAGAAATAAACCCAAATACTTACAGCCAACTGATCTTCGACAAAACAAACAAAAACATAAAGTGGGGAAAGGACACCCTATTCAACATATGGTGCTAGGATAATTGGCAAGTCACATGTAGGAGAATGAAACTGGATCATCTCTCACCTTACAGAAAAATCAACTCAAGATGGGTCAAGGACTTAAGTCCTGAAACACATCAAGGACTAAGACCTGAAACTAGAAAAATTCTAGAAGATAACACAGGAAAAACCCTTCTAGACATTGGCTTAGGCAAGGATTTCATGACCAAGAACCCAAAAGGAGATGCAATAAAAACAAAGATAAATGGCTGAGACCTAATTAAACTAAAGAGCTTTTGCACGGCAAAAGGAACAGTCAGCAGAGTAAACAGTCAACCCACAGAGTGGGAGAAAAATCTTCATAATCTATACCTCTGACAAAGGACTAATATCCAGAATCTACATCAAACTCAAATTAGCAAGAAAAAAACAAACGATCCCATGAAAAAGTGGGCTAAGGACAGGAATAGACAATTCTCAAAGGAAGATAAACAAATGGCCAAGAAACATGAAAAGAATGCTCATCACTAATGATCAGGGAAATGCAAATCAAAACCAAAATGCAATACCGCCTTACTTCTGCAAGAATGGCCCTAGTCAAAAAATAAAAAAACAATAGATGTTGGCATAGATGAAGCGAAAAGAGAACACTTCTACATTGCTAGTGGGAATGTAAACTAGTACAACCGCTATGGAAAACAGTGTGGAGATTCCTTAAAAAACTAAAAGTAGAACTGCCATTTGATCCAGCAATCCCACTACTCGGTATCTACCCAGAAAAAAAGAAGTCATTATACAAAAAAGATACTTGCACACGCATGTTTACAGCAGCACAATTTGCAATTGCAAAAATGTGGAACCAACCTAAATGCCCATTAATCAACAAGTGGATAAAGAAACCGGAGTGTATATATATATACCATGGAATACTACTCGGCCATAAAAGGGAACCCATTAATGGCATTTGCTGCAATCTGGATGGAATTGGAGACTATTATCAGGAATGGAAAACCAAACATCGAATGATCTCACTCGTAAGTGGGAGCTAAGCTATGAGGATGCAAAGGCATGAGAATGACAAAATTGACTTTGGGGATGCAGGGAGAAAGTGTGGGAGGGGGGTGAGGGATAAAAGACTACAAATCAGGTTCAGCATATACTGTTCGGGTGATGGGCACACCAAAATCTCACAAACTACTTAGTCATGTAACCAAATACCACCTGTTCCCCCAAAAACCTGTGGAAATAAATTTTTTTTTTTAAAGACAAAAGGTAAGAAGATAAATTTAGGCAACATAATAAATCTTTAAACCAATAGAAAAAAAAGAAAACACATTCAGCATCCTCAAACATTGGTTGAACTAAAAAATTGGTCTGAAATAATTATTTTGATAAACCCATGTAAGATTTCTAGTGCTCTGAGACCACCATTTGGAAATTATGGCACTTGTACTCATATATGTACATATATGAATGCATATTTCACATACGTGTATATATGAATGCATATTTCACATACGTGTATATATGAATGCATATTTCACATACGTGTATATATGAATGCATATTTCACATACGTGTATATATGAATGCATATTTCATATATATATATATACGGAACAATGGCATTGAGTAAACACTAACAAATTATGACCCTTAGAAACTATGACTTTATTCTGTTTCTAGTATAATATGACAGATCCCCTAAGTAACTGCAACAATAATTCCAAAACAAAACCGAGTAAACAGTAAATCTCATGAAGTGAGTAGTCTGGTAGTTATCAGAGACCAGGAAGGGTGGGGGAGTGGAGGAGAAGAGGTTGATTAATGGGTACAGAAATACAGGTAGAAGAAATAAGACCCAGTTTTCAATAAATCAGCAGAGTGACTACAGTAAACAATAATCTACAGTATATTTCGAAATAGCTATTAAAGAATAATTTGAATATTTCCAACATAAAGATAAACGTTTAAGGTAATATATATCTTAATTGCCTTGATTTATTACATTATAAAAATGTGTCAAAATATTACATGTACCTCAAAATATGTGGGTCTATTACGTATCAATACAAAAAAAAAAAGGAAAAAAGAAAAAAAATCTTAAAAGCCTATCTGAGCTAGCCAGCAAGGTATAAAAATTACTTAGACCAAGGACCAAGTGAAAAGAGAGGAACCCAAAGAAGTAAGAGTAACACTGCAGACTGCTATCCGTTGGATTTGCAAAGCAATGAAAGTTAAGCCTGGTTTTTCACTATATTTCACTGGGCTCCTGAAATACAAAATAAGTCCAAATTCTGCTCAAGGTAGAAAATCTAATAGGAGTTCCTTCCCTTATAAAGCTGAGACTCAGGGGTTAAGTTCAACATAATGGTAAACTAGAAATAAACTCACTGTTCACCCTCTTCCCCAACAACCCCTCACCCTAACCCTAACCCTCATTTTGACAATTGCAAGGAATATCAGATATCTCAAATGGTAAAACTGACCTCATTTGAATTTGCAGCAAGAACAACAGTATCTAGATATTTAAAACCTCCAATAGAGAATTTAATTTAAAGTTATGCTAGTAAATGAACAGTAAAAATAAACAGTAAAAAACTAAACCCACAAGGAAACAAGTTACCATGTATGAAACAACATTCAAAGGAAGATGACTAAGGACTCCAAATGCTACAATTACCAAAAACCAAGGCTTATAAAATAAAACAAGCTTGCAAATATGTACAGTAAAAAAGAATTACAAAGACAGATAATGCTTTGAAAAATAACCAAACAGAACCACAAAAACTGAAACATAAAATATCTGAAGTTTAAGGTGCGATGGATAGGCTTAAGATCAGATTAAGGTGTGGCCAAAGAAATGGACAACTATAAATTAAAAGTAACAAAATAATGAAAAATGCAGGCAACAGAGAAAATGAGACAGAAAATGGAATCATTTAAGAAACATGGAAGATAGAATGAGAAAGTCTAAAGTATGTCTCATTTAAGTTCCAGAAAGAGGCGAGAAAAAAGGGGGGATGGGGAACAGAACATACGCAAAAAAAAAAAAAAAAAAAAAAAAAAAAGTTTATTTCACAGATTATCAAAACTACCAAGACTTTGAGAACTGATGAAAAACACCAATACGCAGATTTAATTCTGACAGATTCCAAGTGGGATATATAAAAAAGAAATCTGCATCTAGCTACAGCAGATAAGTTTAAAATGATCTTTAAAATAACCACAGGGAACAGATTTCCCTCATAGGACTGATTATCACACTAACAACTAATTTCTCATCATCAAAACAAAGGAAGCTAGAAGATAGTGGAGTAATATTTTCAATGTGATGGGAAAAAAATAAACTCCCATATTATTTTCCAAAGTGGCTGTATCATTTTGCATTGCCTGAGGCTGTTGGGAACAAGTACTATTCTCAGTCCAGTCTACGCTCTGGTAATTTTTCTGCCTGTTTCTTTCCCGGTGACTTTTTCCCAGGCCTCATGTAGTTTACTCACATGAATGTGCTGAATAGTATTTGGCGGATGTAAGGAGAACCCTCTACATAGCGTTTGAGCTCCCTCTGCACACAATCTCTCCTCTTTGGAACTCGGCCCCATGTGGCTGCCAACATGGCCAAAATCAGGAAGTTACACCTAATCGTTTATTTTAAATAACGTTACAGTTCCAATAAACAACTTTCCAGATCATGTTTATAGATGTAAAGTGTATTTTTTAAAATACTTTCATAATACAATCTTAATTTTGTTTGTTAGGATGTTAAAGGGTTTTTTTTTGTTTCATTTACTTATTGAAGGGATATACAAAACTAAAGAATCCTCAATTTTACATAAGACCAAATAGAATCTAAGCCAACTTGAGCTATGAGTTACAGCCAGTACCATAATCGTGTGGAGGAGGTTTCAATTATGCATTAATTACATAGCAAAGCCTCCAGCTGACTCAAACTGTAGGGGAGATGTCAGTTGCAATGAGGTGTTAAACAATGAAGGGAGTGTTTTAAACTTGGAAGAAACATTAGGCATGGTCTGTCCTAAGAATGTGGTCTGTTTAATTGTCTGGTTTCTCTGTAGTAAACAAGACTAAAGAGAATGACACTAAAATTTACTTTGTGATTTCTTTCACTATTCACTATTTTCTGCTATAAAGCAGTGTTCAAGTATTAGATTTGTAATACATTCAGATGAACACTGCAAAGGTTCTTGAGAGTGGAGAATGAAAAGACAATTTCTTTTTTTTAACATTCCACAAACTTACTGTAAATTCTGTATAACCAGTCAGATATATTTATTTTTTAAAAAGTTGTCAATTACTAAAATTTGTGAGATTGGATAATACCAAATTCACGAATCATAAAATGGGTTAAAAAAATACAGTAAATGCAAAAAACAAAACAAAAAAACAACACAATACCAAGTGTAATGAAGCATCATGGGAACTAAAATCGAGTCCCAGGTGTGGATACGACTACTATGTATCAAAAAGGTATTTCAATTTCGAGATAAATGCAATAAATTAACTCACAGGTTGCACAAACACACATACACAAAACCAAACTTTAAATTTCAGGTATACAAGTCCCCCATCCTCCAATCTTCTCTTCTCAATGTGCTCCCTCATCCTTTTCTTTTTCTTTATTTACTTAATACTCATTATTTGGCTAACACTGTTTTAAACAATGTAGCTACAAATAACAATAAAATAACAAGCCCTTGTCTCTGAGGAAATCATAATGTAGTTGGAAGACTAGAGATAGACTGCAAGACACAGAAACTATCACCAAAAAATACATATATTTCAGATTATAAATCATGAACAGCCATGTATATTGACTAAAAGGTGGAAAGCTCATACAAAAACTAAACAATTTTTAGAAGCAGTTAATGTGATCCATTTCTGTGAGTCTGACAGTTTCTGTTATATTATCAAATCTATTTCAAGGACCAAAAGTATATCCTGTTCACACAATTGTAAATTACTTGAGGAATCTCATCAGATGACATATGCAATCAAAAAACTCCCATCTGCCAGAATACTAAAACTTTACTATAAAAGCCATACTATTAATGAAAAAACAGCTCAATGACTATTTCGTCATTCAAAAGTACTAAAAATTTTTTAAAAAAAGAATTCAGGTATGAATATACTTGTATGTGCCAGGATATCTAGATTTTGTAAAGAAAGCTACTTAAGTTGGAGGCACTTAAAATTCAATTCTACATTTAGCGAAACCTGAAATCCACATATATTGCAAATTGGCTTCTCACTTTGAATCAGTTAAAAGCAGTATGGTATTTTTAGATGTGAAGGGGCTTTTCTTCAAAAGTTATCATTAGGCCAGGCACAGTGGCTCATGCCTGTAATCTCAGCACTTTGGGAGGCAGAGGCAGGTGGAGTTTGAGACCACCCTAACCAACATGGTGAAACCCCGTTTCTACTAAAAATACAAAAATTAGCCAGGCGTTGTGCCGCATGCCTGTAATCCCAGCTACTTAAGAGGCTGAAGAAGGAAAATCGCTTGAACCCGGGAGGTGGAGGTTACAGTGAGCCGAGATCGCACCACTGCACTCCAGCCTGGGTGAAACAGCGAGATTACGTCTCAAAAAAAAAAAAAAGTTATCATTCTTACTTTACTGAGAAATAAGCCAGAGCATTCACATTCCCCTTTTGGGTATTAATTATGCTGCTGAATAAAACTGTTTTCCTAGAGATCAGTAAAATTTTTAACAGGAAATTTTCAACATTAGAGCATTCAGATTACAAAATATAATTATTCTAACACTTGACTTAGGCCTTGATTCTTGTAGAAGACTTTGTTTTGTTCTGGATTATTATCACACTACTATCAAGGCCAGAATAAAACTCAATTTCTTTATTTTGCTGTTCTTTCCTTTTATGGTCAAGAGGTACATGTGCAGGTTTGTTACACGGGTATATTGCATGTTACTGGGGTATGGTGTACAAATTATTTCATGATCCAGGGTAATATGCACAGTATACAACAAGTAGTTTTTCGATCCTCTCCCTCTTCCCAGCTTCCATCCTCAAGTAGGCCCTGGTGTCTGTTGTTTCCCTCTTTGTATACAACACGTACTCAATGTCTAGCTCCCATGTAGAACATGTGGTATTTGGATTTCTGTTTCTGTGTTAATTTGTTAGGATAATGATTTCCAGCTGCATCCATGTTGCTGCAAAGGACATGGCTTTGTTCTTTTCTATGGCTGCATAGTATTCCGTGGCATATATGTACCAGATTTCTTTATCCAATCCACCACTGATGGGAATTTTGGTTGATTCCATGTCTTTAATATTGTAAAAAGTGCCACAATGAACTTAAGAGTGCATGTGTCTTTTTGGTATAAAGATTCATAATCCTCTAGGTATATATCCAATAATCAGATTGCTGGGTCAAAGGGTAGTTCTGTTTTAAGTTTTTTGAGAAATCTGCAAACTGCTTTCCACGGTGGCTGAACTAAATTACATTCCCACCAGCGGCACATAAGCATTCCCTTTTCTCCACAACCTCACCAAGATCTATTATTTTCTGATGTTTTCATAATAGCCATTTTGACTGGTGTGATGTGAGATGGTATCTCATTGCGGTTTTGATTTGTATTTCTCTAATGATTAGTGATGTTAAACATTTTTTTCCTATGTTTGTTGGCCACGTGTATATCTTCTTTTGAGAAGTGTCTGTTGGTGTCTTTTGCTCAGTTAATGGGGCTGTTTGTTTTATCCTTAAGGTCCTTATAAATTCTGGGTATTAGATCTTTGTCAGATGCATACCTTGCAAATATTCTCTCCCATTCTGTATGTTGTCTGTTTACTCTGTTGACAATGTCTTTTGCTGGGCAGAAGCTTTTTGGTTTAGCTCCCATTTGTCTATTTTTGTTTTTGCTGCATTTGCTTTTGAAGACTTTGTCATAAAATGTTTACCAAGGCCTATGTCCAGAATGGCATGCCCTGTTTTCTTCCTAGGGTTTTTACAGTTTCAGGTTCTACATTTAAGTCTTTTAATCCATCTTGAGTTGATTTTTGCATATGGTGAAAAGGAAGGGGTTTGGTTTCAATCTTCTGCATTTGGCTAGCCAGTCATCCCAGCATCACTAAAAAAGGAGCACCTTCCCCACTGCTTGTTCCTGTCGACTTTGTCAAAAAGCAGATGGTTGCTGGTGGGCAGCTTTATTTCTGGATTCTCTAACCTGTCCCATTGGTCTGTGTGCCTGTTTTTGTATCAGTACTACACTGTTTTGGTTACTCTAGTCTTGTTGTTTAGTTTGAAATTGTGTAGTGTGATGCCTCCAACTTTGGTCTTTTTGCTTAGGATGCTTTGGCTATTCTGCCTCCTTTTTGGTTTCATATGGATTTTAGAATAGTTTGTTCAAATTTCTGAGAAAAATGAAATCTGGTAGTTTGCTAGGAATAGCAGTGAATCTGTAAGTTGTTTTGGGCAGTATGGCCACTTTAACAATATTGATTCTTCCTATCCATGCACATGAAATGTTTTTCCATTTCTTTGTGTCGTCTCTAATTTCTTTCAGTGTTTTGTAATTCTCATTGTAGAGATCTTTCACCTCCCTGGTTTAACTGTATTCCCAGGTGTTTTGTGTGTGCATGTGTGAGTGTGTGGCTATTGTGAATAGGACTGCATTCTTGAGCTGGTTCTCAGCTTGGACATTATTAGTGTATAGAAATTCTACTTATTTTTGTACAGTGATTTTGTATCTGAAATTTCACTAAAATTGTTTATCAGCGCTAGGAATCTTTAGGTAGAGACTATGGGGTTTTCTAGGTATGGAATCATATCGTCTACAAAGATAGAAGGCATCTCTATTTGGATGCCTTTTCTTTCTTTCTTTCTCTTGCCTGAGTCCCCTGGCTAGTACTTCCAGCACTGATACAGGAGTACTGGGAAGGCAAGAGCATGGTCCCTTTAAATGACATGGAATGGGGGAAGGCAAGTGCTGGGTAGAGGAGGGCCTGGTCCCTGGCTTGGGCTCCACCCCCACGAACTTACGTGAGGACAGGCACTTCTGCTTTCACGCCCAAATGTTCCATTTTCCAAGACCACCCTGGCCCGCCATGCCCCCATCCAGGGCCTATAAAAACCCAAGACCCTAGTGGGCACACACACAGGTGGCCAGAAGTCAAGAGAAGCACATCAGCAGAAGAAGACACAAGCGGCTGGACGTGAGGAACACACTGGCGGAAGAAGACACAGCAAGCAAGCTCTTGGTGATCAAGAGCACACCAACAGGCACCAGCAGGCTAACAGGCCATCAGGATGACGCAGAGTCTGGCCACAGCGGCCGGACTCCAGGGAAAAACCATCCCCTTTCTGGCTCCCCCATCTGCTGAGAGCTACTTCTACTCAATAAAATCTTGCACTCATTCTCCAAGCCTACATGTGATCCGATTCTTCCAGTACACCAAGACAAGAAACTCTGCGATACAGCAGAGTATGTTGTCCTTGTGATAAGGTAGAGGGTCTCAGCTGGTTAACACAGGCCGCCTACAGGGCAAACCAAAAGAGCACCCTGTAACACACGTCCACTGGGGATTCAGCTGTAAACATTCACCCCTAGACAATGCCGTGGCGTCTGAGCCCCATAGCCTGCCCATCGGTGTGCTCCCCTAGGTTTCAGCAGCAGGGTACTGAAGAAGCAAGCCACACCCCCATTGCATGCCCTGGGAGGGAGACAAAGGAACATTTCCTGTTTCAGTACTACGTTGAATAGGGGTGGTGAGACTGGACATCGTTGGTTTGTTCTGGTTCTCAGAGGGAATGCTTCCAGCTTTTGCCTATTCAGTATGATGTTGGCTGTAGGATTGTCATAGATGGCTTTCATTAGTTTGAGGTATGTTCCTTTGATGGGTAGTTTGTTGAGGGTTAACATGAAGGGATGTTAGGATTTACTGAAAGCCTTTTCTGCACCTACTGAGATGATGTAATTTTTTTAGTTCTGTTTATGTGACGAATCACGTTTACTGATTTGCATTTGTTGAACAAACCTTGCATCCCAGGGATAAAGCCTATTTGATCAGGGTGTTTTAGTTTTTTGATGTGCTGCTGGATTCGATTTTCCAGTACTTTGTTGATTTTTGCATCTATGCTCATCAGGGATACTGGCCAGCAGGTTTTGTTTTTTTTTTTAATGGTCTCTCTGCCAGGTTTTGGTATCAGAATGATGCTGGCTTCACAGAATGAGTTAGGGAAGCCCCTCCTCCTTGATTTTTTGGAGCGATTTCGGTAGGACTGGTACCAGCTCTCCTTCATACATCTGGTAGAATTCAGCTGTTAATCTGTCTGGTTTGGGGTTGGGGGGCTTCCGGTTGGTAGGATTCTTTACTACTGATTCAAATTCGGAACTCATTATTGGTCTGTTAAGGATTTCAATTCCTTCCTAATTCAATCTTGAGAGATTATATGTTTCTAGGAGTTTATCCATTTCTTTTAGGTATTCTAGTTTGTGTACACAGAGGTGTTCATAGTCTCTGAGGGTTTTCTGTATTTCTGTGGAGTTGGTGGTAATGTCCCTTTGTCATTTCTGATTGTGTTTATTTGGATCTTTTCTCTGTTTTTCTCTATTAACCTAGCTAGCAGTCTATTAATCTTATTATTTCAAAGAACCAACTTTTGGTTTCATTGATCTTTTGTATGGATTTTCACATATCAATTTAGTTCAGCTCTGATTTTGGTTATTTTCTTCTGCTACCTTTGGGACTGGTTTGCTCTTGTTCTTCTAGTTCTTACAGGTGTGACGTTAGGTGGTTAATTTGAGATCTAACTTCATGATATAGGCATTTAGCACTATGAACTTTCCTCTTAATACTGCTTTAGCTATGTCCCAGAGATTCCGGTACATTGTATCTTTGTTTTCATTTGTTTCAAAGAATTTTTTGAGGCTGGGCATGGTGGCTCATCCCTGTAATCCCAGCACTTCGGGAGGCCAAGGCAGGCAGCTCACTTGGGCCCAGGAGTTCGAGACAAGCCTGGGCAACATGGCTAAGCCCAGTCTCTACAAAAAATACAAAAATTTGCCAGGTCTGGCAGCGCACACCTGTAGTCCCAGCTACTCAGAAGGCTGAGGCAAGAGGATTGCTTGAGCCCAGGAGGCAGAGGTTGCAGACAGCCGAGATCACACCACTGCACTCCAGCCTGGGCAACAGAGAAAGACCCTGTCTCAAAAAAAAAAAAAAAAAATACCAGTGTTAATTTCATTCTTTGCCCAAAAATGATTTAGACCAGGCTGTTTAATTTCCATGTAATTGTATAAACACTTAATTTCTTAATCTGAATGTTTGTTAGGTATCTCCACAGTACAAATAATAAGACTACTAAATTGATCATCAGGAGACCTGGTTGTATTTCCTGCTCTGCAACTAAATGGCAGAGGTAAAAGGCTAAAATAGACTTTAAGTTTCTTTTATCTATCAGTATTTTTGTTCAGGAATAAAAGTGGGTCAAACTAGATATACTGTATATCATTTTTAGGTCTCAAGTTGTAGAAAACAATACATTTCGAGTTGTTTATATATTATGAAAAATCACTATTATATACATTCTCACTAACAGCACATAATTTGTGAGAGAAGCTAGATAAAGCTTTTAAAGGCTAACTGTTGACGTCTAATTTGTTTCTGAACCTATCTTCAGAATGTGATTCAAGTTTGCAGGGAGTCAAAAGACAGTATATTTTTCACTGTACTTACAATAAGGCATTGAAACTGAGTTTTACACCAAGTGCTAACCATATTTCTCAGCAGCTGCAACTAGTGACAAACCAGTACCACTCTCATGTGAGCTCCTAGAAGGTTGTGCTTATTGTATATTCATCTAGAGTAATTTACTTTTTAGTTATTGCTCTGTAGATGTTAGCTGAAAGAACAAACCCAATATACACATCAATCTCCCCAAATGAGAGTTATCACTAAATTCATCTGAATCTGTCTCACAGTTAAGGCATCAACATCACTGATTAGAAAAACATTAAAACTTATTTCTAATGTCAAGTGTATCCCAACTGCAAATAATCTATAGCTAAGTGGCCAAATAGCTTATAAAATAATCTGCTGGGTTTTTTTATTTTCTGAGGAGTCTCGCTCTGTTGCCCAGGCTGGAGTGCAGTGGCGCCATCTCAGCTCACTGCAGGCTCCACCTCCCAGGTTCACGCCATTCTCCTGCCTCAGCCTCCCATGTAGCTGGGACTACAGGCACCCGCCACCATGCCCAGCTAATTTTTTTTATATTTTTAGTAGAGACAGGGTTTCACTGTGTTAGCCAGGATGGTCTCCATCTCCTGACCTCGTGATCCGCCCACCTTGGCCTCCCAAAGTGCTGTGATTACAGGCGTGAGCCACCGTGCCCAGCCAATAATCTGCATTTTTAATTCCCCTCAGGTACAACTCAAACAATTATGAAACATGAATTAAGAAATTTGTTACATTTGGCAGACTAATAACTTCCTAATAAAATGGGTTATACTATGTAGTATACTGCATTATTGGAACTGGAACTTTATACATAAACACCTGGAAATGCTAAATACAATGTAACATATAACTGAAATGCTGAGCTAGAAAGAAAATAGTCAAGGGCTACAAATGAAGAAAATGCTGACGACCAATAAAGTGCACTGGTGTTGCCCACGAGGAAAGTGTAGGCAGTACTGAGAATTGACTTTTACCAACTACATAGGGAAAGGACACAGAGGAACTGGAACTAGAACCACAGAAGAGTCACATGATCAATGAAAGTTTAAACTAGAGGGAAAAACTGTTTCCAATCAAATGTCAGGGAAGCATATCCATCTTGCTCTACCTCTGGAGTAGGGGAAGAAAAGGGGCCCCTGGATAATTTGTTAGCCAGGTTCCAATGTCACTCAGGTCTGATTCAAATTTGAATTTATACTACCCAGATGGACTAGAAATCCTTATGTTAAGAACTTAACACAAAAATCAACTCAAGGCTTGAGATATTCTTGAAGCACCTGGCAAAGCAATCACAAAATCACTCTGGAAGGACATAACTTTATGCCAGTACCACTTCAAATAAAATCATATTAAGATTAGTGGGCAACAGTCCAAATTCGTAACAAATACCAAAATTAAATAATCATGTATGTAACACAATAGGACAATTTGACAGCTTCTGTTTAATAATAAGTACCATGAGAATGTAACAAACACTACTAAAATATTAAAGCAGAATACAGTTAACCACCTTCTCTCCAACTAGTGATCACAACATCTCTCTTATCCTCTGAAACCGTATGTATTACAATTTTTGAATTCCTCCATTTTCTATCCCCTATTTCATAAAACGCATTCTGATAGAAGGGACTATCTTAAAATCCCACATCAGTCAATGGTATTTAGCTGAATATATAAAATATTCACCCATTTTAACAATGAGTATGACAAAAAAAAAAATCTACTGAGGAAAAACTGCAACATTGCGTCTAAAAAACTTGATAGCATTCTGAAAATCACTTAAACATGGCTCATTTTAAACCTTGTTAATGTATATATCATTGAAGATTATTTAAAACAATTTTTATATTGCCATCTTTCTTCTGTAAACTATAGCCAATCCAAGAAGTAGTATACAGATTTAAAAATAGTCACAATATTTAAAAGTGGTATGCCTACTCATATTCATTAACAGAAGAAACGCTGTGGGAAAATATATGTAAACTACTTAAATTTTAAATCTGAAAGTGGTTGGGGATGGAAGAGATTTATTTTGTGCCCAATAACCATGATGCATGTTTATTAGAACAAACTGGGTACAAGTGTGACTGTATTCATTTTAATAAGGAAATGAGGAAGGAAAATAGACATTAAAAATTTTGAAAAGTTAAGCATTTGGAAATTTTATCATCATTTATAGGTTTCATTTTCACTTCTTTAACTTTCACTGCTACCTAGGTTAAATAACTATGCCCTCACCTACCCGCCTACTTACCCCCACTAGGGTGTAACATCTAATATTCAGAGAGAACCTGAATTTGCTTTAGAACTTCCTCAAGCTCTCTCAGAGAAAATCATCAAAAGAAAACAATTCATATTAAAAGTTAATACAATAGTATCTTTTTTCATTAGGACTTTAGCCAGAAGTTTCTGTAACTTTCCTTAAAGGATCAAAATATAAAAGAACGTATTGTTTTGAAAAATTATGCTTCATACTATGTGTAAGGCCTATAGCACAGAAACCGAAATTTTTTCTCCAAATAGTAATACTGTTTCAGTAACGACTATTTTCCAATGATATCTCAATATCCTACAAACAAGACAGTTTAATAAATTACTTACTTCAGGTCCTGCAGAAGGTCTTTTGCATTAAGCATGGTTATTAAAGAGGTGGTAGCTGCAGGAATTATGATAATGGGTGTTCGAGATCCTATAAAGACAAAATTTTCCAGGTAGAAAATATATTATTAGAAATTACACTTACTTTCCCTACTAAAAGTTAAAAGATTATAAATTGTAACTTTAACTCTTTTGATCTAAAAAATATTTTAAGCCAGTGGATATTTAAAAATATTTAATAATCAGTGTGGCTTGAGCACTGACAAATCAGAATGGATACCAAGCACAAACATGTGATATAGCTGCACAAGAAAATTATCAGGCCTGGTTTTGCAATCATTTACTTTTTAAAGTTAAGTTTAAAATCATATGCACAACCTCACCTTTCTTCTGATTTGGGGGAGGTCTTGCTTGAGAAACTGTGAAGAAAAAAAATCACAACTCTGTGTCATAAAAACCATATTCTTATTTTCAAACTTACAAATAAGGGGTATTTTTTAAATTATGTGTATTCACATATGACTAACTGTAATTCAGAAGACGTATTTTACAACTATCTTCTCAACACTCTGTTTGATGAAAATATTAAAATGCACTATTCAGCAATCTGTAGTCAAAAGGAAAGTGAATATACAACATCCATAGTTCTGTTTTCTGCAGTTTCAGTTAACTGCAGTCCACTGTGGTCTGAAAATATTAAATAGAAAATTTCAGAAACAAATAATTCACAAGATTGAAACTGCACATCTTTCTCAGGAGCATAATGAAATCTCACTGCCCCAACCAGGATGTGAATGCTCTCTTTGTCCAGCATATCCACATTCTATACACTACCCACCCTTTAGTCACTCAGTAGTCATCTCCCTCACTGTTATCACAGTGCTTGTTTCAAGTAGCCGTTGTTTTACTTACGAACGGCCCCAAAGTGCAAGAGTGATAAGGCTGACAATTCGGATATGCCACTACCAAAGTAAACACATTGTTTCCCTTAGGTGAAAAGGTGAAAATCTCTACTTAGTAAGAAAAGAAAAAAAATAAAATCACATCCCGAGGTTGCTAACATCTACAATAAAAATACTGAATCTACCATCCATGTAACTGTGAAGAAAAAGAAATTTGTGCTACTTTTGCCTTTGTACCTCAAACTGCGAAAGTTTCAGCCACAGTGAGTGATAGTGTTAAGATGGAAAAGGCACTAAATTTATGGGAGACATAAGAGAAACATGTTCTGGTTGACCGAATCTGGTTTGGTACTATCCCTCCCTGGTTTCAGGTATCCACTGGGGGTCTTGGAATGTATGCCCTGCTAGTAAGTGGGGACTACTGTATTACAATGCCAGGCACTGAGTATCTTACATTCATGGATGTTCAGGTCTAGGAAAAAAGAGAAGAGAGAGACAAAGAATAAATAATTTCTTTTTTTTTTTTTTTTTTTGAGACAGAGTCTCGCTGTCGCCCAGGCTGGAGTGCAGTGGCACGATATCTTGGCTCACTGCAGGCTCCGCCCCCCGGGGTTCACGCCATTCTCCTGCCTCAGCCTCCCAAGTAGCTGGGACTACAGGCACCTGCCACCTCGCCCAGCTAATTTTTTGTATTTTTAGTAGAGACGGGGTTTCACCGTGTTAGCCAGGATGGTCTCGATCTCCTGACCTCGTGAAACGCCCGCCTCGGCCTCCCAAAGTGCTGGGGTTACAGGTGTGAGCCACTGCGCCCGGCCAAAATAATTTCATAATAAGCTGATTACCACTGTAATAACTGTGAAAACAGAGTATAAGAGCAAATACTACTGTGCAAAGTGCGAATACGCTTAACCATTTTGGAAGAAAAGGAAAGAAGTTATTGAGAGCTAAGGCTAAAGGATTCCTTTTATTTTTTTTTCTTTCTTTTAAAAATTCTTGTCTCTTTTTAGGTGAGAAATACAGCATTACAGGTAATCAGTCATGTATATGTGAAGGTCTATATTATCTGAAAATGACCATATGATTGATTGTGATCATGTTATAAATAGACAAATCTTCCTATCTTTTTTCTTTTTAACAGAAACAGGGTCTTGCTATGTCACCCAGGGTTGATCTCGAACTCCTGAGCTCAAGCTACTCTCCCACCTCAGCCTCCCAAAGTGGTGGGATTACAGGGGTGAGCCACTGAGCCTGGCCCATATGTTTGTATTTTGTTTATATACAATGAACTTTTAATGCTTAGAAATATTTGTTGACATAATGGTAATAATAACCTAACACAAGATGAATACATCTTAGGATAAAAAGTGCTGCAAGTTCTATTTTCAGTATTTGACCATACAATAACTCAATGTGCTACAAGCTGTGCTCGAGTTTTGTTTTTTAAATGACAAAAATAAAGAAAAATTTAGGAGACTTAAAATTCTAATTCAATGTCAGTTCTTAAAAATGGATACCACCTTTAAAGTGAATAACACAGCACACACACTTTTGGAAAATGTTCTATTTAAAAAGCAGCAAAATGCTACATTTTCACTAATTCTTTGTAATCCTTTGTATAGCTCTCTCATCATGATAAACTATTGTAGGATTCAGCAGTATGACCTTCCCAGCCACAGAAAGCAGATAACTATATACACAAACACATACTGAGACATATGCCTTTACTATTACAGTTTTCTCATCTTTCTTCTTGCAGAGAAAAAAATACTAGAATTTTCTTAAATCAATTTGAGAAATGGAGGGTCATGAATAAATCTGATTGGCTACATAGTGTCATGTGGAATATAATATAGTCTCGGTAAATATTTGGCATTTGTTGGAGAGATAAAGGGATAACAGGATGGATAAACAGGAAACAGGAGTTGTTATCATGACTAAAGGGAACTACAAAAAAACAGAGGTTTCAAGAAAGAAATCTGTGATGGACAGATGGAAGGAAGGCAGAGAGCGGGGAGAGGAAGAGAGGGAAGAAGAAAGAGAGAGCAAGGGAGAAATCTCTGACTGAAGTACTGTTGGATTTGGTAAGGAAATCCACAAATGCCCTCAGGAATTTAGGCAAACATTTACTGAACTCAAGGCTGAGAAGACCCAATATAAGTAAAAGGCAAAATAAAAAAACTCACAAATGTTAAAAATAAAGTTTAGAGGTTTGGTTAAAAAAAATAACTGCGAAAGAATATAAACAAGTTCCCTAGTATGTAAGGACCCAGGCTGAGACACTGTGATGAACATGTCAATGAGAAGCTTGATCTTAAAGGGGGAGGGGGAGAGAAACATAAGGAGTTTGTATGACAGAGTGATCAACAGGAAAGGTCTATACTCAGATTATTTTAGTTCATATCCTTATTTTGACACTGTCTAGGCAAGTTGATTAACTTTGCTCGGCCTCAGTTTCCTCAATCATAAAAGAGATAATAGTTTCTATATCTTGATACTGCTGTGAGAATTTAAAAAATAATAATGCATGCTAAAGTCCTCAATTAGGTGTTAGCACATACTTACCATTTACTGAATCCTGCAACTACAGTAGATGCTAACTGCTGCCACTTCTACTACTACCACTACTCAAGTAAGTGTGCTAATTGCCAATTTACAAGCTGAGAATAAACCATAAGAAAAATTACTGTTGTTTTGTTTGATTTCAAATAAATTAGATTCTTAAGAAACATTTATTCGGAGCCTATGTACAAGCATCGCTGCTAAGTTATTATTAAATTGCAAATAAAACAGAAGTAATTCCTGCCCTCAAAGAGCTTTCAGCAGAGTACGGGAGCCCAGAACATAAACAAAAATGCAACCACATAATCTAATTGGAACACATACTAAAGGAACAAAATGAATGCATACTGGCAGAAAAGTGTCCTTTAGATATAATGCAAAAAGCTTCTCACAGAAAGTGGCATTTAAGCTGAAATTTGAAAGATGAAAACAAGCCAACTTCCCAAGAACAAGTAGGCGAACAGTCTAGATAAGAGGTAGGAATGCGGGCAAATACCATAGGCAGGAAGAAACTGCTGCCCTTACGGAACTGAACAAAGCAAATGTGTAGTCCACAGGGAAGAAAGGAAGAATGGCAGGAGATGAGGTTACAAATATATGCAGAGACCAATTCATGTAGGGCTTTTTAAGCAATATTAAGATCATATTTAAGTGCCAATGGAAAGTCCTATAACTATTAAGCCAGAAAGTGACAAGATTTTATTTTCATGTCACAAGTCTGGAAGAAAAAAAAACAATGGATTTGGACAAAGGATCGAAAAGAGTACAAGTGTGAAGGCAGAAAGCTCAGGACTATTACAACAGTCAACAATGGTGCTACTCAAACTATGTGTGGTTGAGTTTTTGTTTTAAATTCCAATTCAAAGCCAACTAAATAAAATATAATATCAATGAATTTCTAGAAAGATGATTATGTACTCAGATGCTATGACACTATTTTACCCTCAATTTCTATATCTATTTTGTTGGCACCAGAAATAAAAAGGTGCCACCAGAAATAAAAAGGTTGACACCAGGCAACTGACCACACTGAGACCCACTGGTCTAGAGATAATGATGGTTTCTACTTGAGTTGTGGTAGTGGAGATGAAGAAAAATACATAAATTTGGAATACAGAAAAGGCACATCTGACAGAACCCACCAACAGAAAAGGAGTAAGGAAATGTGATGAATAAAGAATAACTTCCAAGTTTTTGATTTAAGAAACAAAGTTGATTGTGGAGTCACTCTATGAAAAAGCAGAAGACTATAGAGTAACAGACCTTGAGGAAAATAGCAGGGAAAAATTTATCTTAATTAGTTTTAAAATGCCTATGGCAAATCCAAATGTTACACAGACAGTTAATATAAGATACCAGAGGTTTGAACTGGAGATAACAAATTTGAAAATCATCAGCACATAGATTTAAAACTATGGGATAAGAGGACAAGTGCTCCTTCCCTAATAATACTCTTATAATTTCTTATGCCTGTCTTTAATCTCTTAATCCTATTATCTTCGTAAGCTGAGAATGTATGTACAGGACCACTATTGTACAAATTGATTGTAAAACGTGTGTTTGAACAATATGAAATCAGTGCACCTTGAAAAAGAACAGAGTAACAACAATTTTCAGGGAACAAGGGAAGATAACCATAAGGTCTGACTGCCTGTGGGGTCGGGCAGAATGGAGCCATATTTTTCTTCTTGCAGACAGCCTATGAACGGGCATGCAAGTAAGAGAGATATCGCTGAATTATTTTCCCAGCAAGGAATACCCTGGGGAAGGAATGCATTCGTCAGGGCAGGTCTATAAAGGGCTGCTCTGGGAGTGTCTGTCTTATGTGGTTGAGATAAGGACTGAAATATGCCCTGGTCTCCTGCAGTGCCCTCAAGGTTACTAGGATTGGGAAATTCCAGCCTGGTAAATTTTGGTCAGATGGGTTCTCTGCTCTCGAACCCTGTTTTCTGTTAAGATGTTTATCAAGACAATACGTGCACAGTGGGACATAGACCTTCATCAGTAATTCTAATTTTGCCTTTGCCTTGTGATCTTTATTGCCCTTTGAAGCATGTGATCTTTGTGACCTACTCCCTGTTCGTATACCCCTTTTAAAATCCCTAATAAAAACCCCTCCCCTTTTAAAATCCCTAATAAAAACTTGCTGGTTTTGCAGCTCAGGGGACATCACAGACCTACCAATATGTGATGTTACCCCTGCAGGTCCAGCTGTAAAATTCCTCTCTTTGTACTCTTTCTCTTTATTTCTCAGACAGGCTGACGCTTATGGAAAATAAAAAGAACCTACATTGAAATATTGGGGGCTGGTTCCCCCAATACTTTCAAATGCCTGTATTTATGAATCCACTGGAAAACATGTGCCTCTTGTTAGTTATATTCCATAAATGAATTCTGAGAGGTTGGAAATTTTTAGAGCTTTAGAGGTTTAAAGTGTTTAACTGTAAACACTTTAAAACATTAAATTTACCCAGAGACTTGCCTGGCACAACAGCACTAAATAAATATTTGATGAAATGAGATATAAAAATTTGTAAATGCTCAAAAACAGAACTCCACCCTTGAGGTATCTCACTCAGAAAGAGAATAGGTGGGACAGTCTCTCATTTCCAAATTATCCAAACTCTACCCAACAAATAACAGTTATATTTCTATAATCCCCCTTCTTACACTGGCCATATATATTATGGGCATTCACATTTTTCAGATTTTAAAGAAATAATACTAGTGTACATGTCAGATATTAAACAATATCCCTTCAAAACTGGGCTGCACCCCCATAAGCAGATGCATTTAACATTTTGGCAGCAAAATAAAAATACACTAATTAGGACAAATAAAGCCTTCAAACTACTACTATCCATTCCAATCAAGTCTTATTGCTGAATGAGAGAGAAAACCTTAATTATTTTAGAATGGTGGGTAGGAAATGTGGATGTATGGGTGTGAAGCAGTTAAGTGGAAGTAGAAGGCAGAAAGTTCACATGGATGAGCATTAGAATATCTGAGGTATGACGAGACATTCGTTCAGAGTAATTTCCACTGGTTTAATCCCCAGGGCACTTTAGCTAAAAAGCTAGAACATTAAGAGGTGAAAAGACTTAGAACCCCTTACTTTACACATATGATCTTCCCCTAGCCACATACCTGGCTAGTAAAATCCAGTCCCTTTAATTTTGTCACAAGACACATCTGAACAAAATGGTTTGTTTAGGTATCAGTGCCTCTCCCAGCCCTTTCCTTATATACTAACTTATTTTATGAAAATGTGAAACAGAAAAAATTTTACATCACAGATTCTAAGTTAAAATCCTCAGGTGGTGGCTTTCCACCTTTTATATAATACCATTTCTGACATACCATAACCTCCCATCCCTACCTTACAAAGAAAAACAAACGATTCTCTTATCTGTGATTCAACTGCCTCCACAATATTCCTATACTTCATGTTCAGTATTCTTTGGGCCCAACTTCATCTGTTCATCCCTATTTCCTTCACTTTTTTCTTCCTTCCTGTAAAAAGCTCCTTTAGCTTCTCTTAGTTTCTGGACAAGAGCCTATTATATAGAAATTCAAATAATATTTGTTGAATTTAATTGTTCTTCTTATACTCTCACGATGGATTCTGGTTTGATATCTCTACTGAAAATTAGTCATGTCATCTTAATCAATTACATCCAATCTAGTCTAACAAGGCTGACAGAGCACTCCTCTTCTCCATACCTACTTAAAAACAGCAATGACAAAAATTTCAAACAAACCTACTGTCAAACAAGAAACAAAAACAAAAAAAGGAAATACTAGCCACATCTAAGAGGAGTATGAATACAGGACATAGGGAAATCACACTGCAAAAACATCCCAATATAAGCCCCATGTACCATACTTTTGATGTGCCTCCAGAAAATATTTAATATTCATAATCTACATAATTTTAGAATTAGCCTGTGTACATACTATGAATAGGAGGATATCCAAATCTGCACTACTGATACTGTGAAATTTATGCAGAAGATTCAGTTAACTTCTTGCCTGTGCCTTTCCAATCCTTTATTTTCTTTCTTCATACTCACTTTCAACGGCACTGATGAGTTTAAAAAAAAAGGGTGGGGAGGGGGAGACAGGTGGTATAGCCTAGCACTGAAATTATGCTAAATAAATGTAAAAATAAAACAAACACCAAACACCAAAAACAAACCCGAAAGACCAAAAATAAATATAGGGTTGGTATCTAAATGATCTATAAAGATCAGTCTTTTTAGGTACTAGGAATAGGGGGAAGAATTTTTCTAAAATAACTTCAATACCACCTTTGCTTAATACATTTTTAAAAAATGATACAGAATTTTAGGTGTTCAACACAGATATCTCAAGTTCTAAGCATCAAAGCTGAATATGATTCTATCAAAATTATAATTCTGTGCTGCTGCAGGAAAAAAATTCACATCTGTACATACTACCACAGAACTATGACAGAACTGATGAAAGGATGGATATACATAAATAGCTTTTAAACATTTAAAAATGTTTTAAAACATGTTTCTAAAATCTTAACCAAAATGAAAACATTTTCTTAAAAATTTTCTTTAACACTTCACTATATCTATTTATTCAAGTAAATGTTCCATAGTATAAATTCATTATTGAAAAACAGTGTTTTATAACCTATTTTATCAATGACCTTTGAATCAAACTGGGGAAAACATTACTTCAGTAAAGAATACCAGCTGGGCACGGTGGCTCAAGCCTGTAATCTCAGCACTTTGGGAGGCCGAGGCAGGTGGAATATGACATCAGGAGATCGAGACCATTCTGACTAACACGGTGAAACCCCATCTCTACTAAAAATACAAAAAATTAGCCGGGTGAGGTGGTGGGCGCCTGTAGTCCCAGCTACATGGGAGGCTGAGGCAGGAGAATGGCATGAACCCAGGAGGCAGAGCTTGCAGTGAGCCGAGATGGCGTCACTGTACTACAGCCTGGGCGACAGAGCAAGACTCTGTCTCAAAAAAAATGTATATATATATATAAAAAAAACAAAATCCAGTTCAGCTGCTTAATACACTATAGGAAAATAAATAATTTACTATGCTTTCACTTTATTTCTTTATGTCTTTCTGCTAAAAACATGAAGATTTATTAATGACGCTGACTGAAGTTTAGCAAGCATTTTATGTATATTATCAGTTTTGAGATCTGCTTAAACAGTATCAACAGTCTTCAAAGAAACATGACTTTGCAATGTATTTTAAGTAAAATTTAAATTTGTTCAAAGCATTATACACATACTAAAAAACTTGCACTGTTACGATCTTTTGAAAGAAAACAAAAAGCAAAGTTCTATATTTTTACCTGGTCTTGGTACTGGCTGGGCTGCAGGAGTCTGAGTCTTCCGGGCAGATGCACCCTCCTGTAAAAGAATAAGAATTGATGTATAAGATCAAAGTTTCTTTACATAATAAACACTTTAATTATTGCAAAGAAATCTCATATCTCTCTATCTCTTGTTCTGTTTTTCTCACTCAATTGGTTACTCCACTGAACATGTTATGACCTACAGTTTAAGAAAAAAATAAAAATGAAAACTCTCCTGATCTTTTATGCTATTAGTCATGAGATAATAAACATCTTTAGCATAAAATAAACTTAGTTACTACAGAGTAGTTACTGTAAGCATGTAATATTTTTAAATGATTTGCTTAACTGCTGACAATTTTAATATTCTCAGAAATGTCACTGCCTGTTCTAAAATCAAGTCAACCTTTTTTTCTCTAGACAATCTCAAAATAAATAAATGATATATACCCTCCTGTTGGAAAAACCTAAAATATGTTATATTGGAATGTATTTAAAAAAATAAACATTTCAAATAATTAAATGCCTTTAAAATATTCAGGAAAAATCACATTTATAAAGAAGAGATGTTACATTTGAATTAAGAGCAGATGAGAGTATCTTAAAAACTAAATAACAAATCTCAATACTTACTGAAAATGTAAGATGTACATGGAAATATGGTAAGTGTTGAAGTACATCAATTATATACTCAAGGATAGATGCCTCTGAAATGCTTAAGATTCTTAAAATGTCTGTTTTTAGTGCAATAGTTTCAATCATATTCACAGTGATATTTCATAATATATTTTTCTTTATAGAAAGTTGCAAGTGTAAATTTCATAACTATGAATTCATAAAGACTTCACACTAGTTGTACATAACAGAAGGAAATTTGACAAATATCAGGGGAGGTACATAAATACATAAAAATTAAAATCAATATTAGCATCACAAAAAACATTTCCAAAGAAATACTGCTAAATACTAATTATAATTACATTACATTCTCTTCAAAATTTGAGATGGTAAACGTGGTAAAACTGTTTGAAATAGCAGGCTATCCCATAGTATTTTTTAAAAAAAAATGACTATAAAAATGAGTACAAGAGAAAAAAGACTTTCACTTCAATACAGTGGTATTCCTAGCATTCAGTTAGAACATCACAGAAACCATTCTTTATTACAAGAAACAACAGCCGCAGGAGCAGGTAGGTAGCAAAAACTCCAAGAAGAAAAAAAAAAAAAAAAAAGACACCTGAGGACAGCAAAATATCCTTTTTCCAATATTCTCACTATTGCGCATTTAATTATTAATATATTGGTGTATTTACTACTGAGTCATTCTGGGTGCTGGTTTCATAGATGTATTGTTCGTAAAAATTTATCAAGCATACTTATGATATGGTTTTCCTCCAATTATCTAACATTCATGTAAACCTTTAAATGTAAAAAAAAAAACAGTGAGTCATAATTAAGGTGGAGAGTATATCAAATATTTAACATCATTATGATGTGGGGGAACCTTCTGATTATATTTGTCTCTAAGTTCATGTTAGGGGACATAACTGTTTTTATTCTTTTTTGTAATTCCAGTACCTGGAGCATAGTAGGCTCTGGGCACTGCAGCTAGTTGAACTGAACTGCACCTAGATTTTTAAAAAATCAGAAGCCAGGGCATAATCATTAAATAGGAATCCATTAAAAGGAACATTAGCCCCTATATAAAGAATCAACTAGACATTATATAATAAGAGTAAACTAATCATATTACTTACCTATTCTAGTATGTAAATACTGACTCGTGGGGATGTGATTTAAGAGGAAAAACAGAAAATGAGACAGAAAAACAATGAGCACGCATATATGCAGACATCTTCTGTCCACATTTAACCATGAGTCTGGTTAGATTCAAATCAAAGCCCTTCTTTTTTTTTTGGAATAGAGTAGCCTAAGTTCAAAATCACCAGAATAAAAATTATGTGCATATAAAGATAACTACACAAACCCAAAGTGATCCAACTAACTACTGAATTAGCTGTACACCTGTACTATATAACAAAGAGTACGAATTTTACAACATGGGTCAGGCAAAAGGTATAAGCATATGTAAATAATATGGGGGAAAAAAACCTTTTCCACTATAAACTGTAACCCTTAGGAATTTTTGTCTACTTTTGAATAAGCTCAAAACTTGATCCTTTTAAATACCAATAATGGATATTTTCTGTTTTCCTAGTAATAATCCTTGCTTGATGACCCAATCACTCCCTTTTGGCAATAAGTTCTATCCCCTGGTCACTAGGAAAGGTTTATATCCTAGACTACATCAATCAAAAGTCCTTCTCTGGGATTATTTTTTATAGACTAGAGCTAGCTGTTAAAAACACTAGCTATAAGGAAATAAGCCCAAAATCACTGATGATGATGACCCTTGACTCATGGAGAAAATGTATTGGCAGAAAGAGAGAATTAAGCTATAACGCAAGAAAAGAGGTAGAATATAATACCCTTTATAATACCTACTATCTATTTCTAGTGGCCTGCAAGACCTACTTTACCCTTAACCATTCTTGATTATATGAGTCAAATCTCCCATCTCAGCACTCTACAAACCCCGCACACACTTTCGTTTGCCTCAGTTGAATCAAAGTCCTGTCAGTTGCAATAGAAAAAAAAATGTTACCTAATTTTGTCTTCTCAAGACTTACTGAAAATTTCAGTTGTCGAGGTCGGTATAGTATAACTTTAATTTTGAGTTGGTATACACACCCCCCCCCGCCAATACACACACAGTTATACAGCTGTGACACAACAACAGACTAATGACAAAACAGTAGAATATGACCTTCTTGGAAGAAAACTGGGAAGTTCTTTGCAAATCACGCCATGAATTTATAGCCGTTTCTAGGACCCCCCAGCCAACACCACCCAAGAGGCTAAAAGCACATTCTACTCTGATTTCCATTATTTTTAAGTAAAGGTGGAGTAGTCACTGCATAAGGGATTGCAGAAATCAACCCCACCACCCTCCACCCTGAAGATGAAGAGACAAAGGTGAAGTCATTTTTCAAAGGCTATACGCATGCGCTCGCACACACACACACACACACACACACACACACACACACGGAAAGCATTAAGAAACAGAAAAAATAATCTGGAATATGGAACAGACTGACAATTCTATATTTTTAAAGATTTGGATTGGAAGAAAAAACACTACCCAGCTGGGAAAAGAAAGGTATCGGCACAAAAACAAAAGAGCTGACAAGTTGTGCTAACTGGAGAGGAAAACCTGCTTTCTCTTGAAAAGTCAGAAGCATTATAATTTCACCAAGACTTGAGGCATTCTAGAAAAGTAATAACTGAATTAACACAGAAGGGAAAAACAGTGAGAAAACCACATTTTCGAAGAATAAAAATACAAAACCAAGTATGCTGTTTACAAGCAATCCTTGCTTTCATTATTATAGCAAATGAGATCATCTAAAATCTTCTGATATTTGCAAAGTACCAGTATGTGCTGCTTAAACTAGTGGAATAAATATCGTAATATATAATACCATCAGAAAAAAATTTTTGTTGCAAGTGAAAAAGAATACGCTATATATATTATATTTAATTTTAAAATGTTACCTGAAACAGTGAAATACTGAAAACTTTTTTTTAAAAAAACAGGATCTCACTCACCCAGGCTGGAGTGCAGTGGTGCAATCTTGGCTCACTGCAGCCTTGACCTCTGGGGTTTAAGCAATTTTCCCACCTCAGCCTCCAGGTACGCACCACCATGCCAGGCTAGTTTTTGTTTTTTTTGTTGTTGTTGTTTTTTTTGGTGGGGACACGGTTTCGCCATGTTGCCCAGGCTGGTATCAAACTCCTGAGCTCAAGGCTCCCAAAGTGCTAGGGTTACAGGTGTGTACCACCACGCTTGGCCTGAAAGTTTTTATGAAGAAAACATATATAGAACATATGTGCAGACTCCAGGAGTTTCCGATCTACTTTTCTGTTGTATTAATAAGGGCAAAAGTCACATACGTTTTAAAAATTATTTAAATATTAGTCATACCCTTGAATGCTTTTACCTTTATTTTAAAAAGTAACTTATTCCTATGAAATCTGGATAATTAGAATTCCCAAAGATTAGAATGTTTAAATATGTGTGTGAATCTCTTTTTTTTTTTTTTTTTTTTGAGATGGAGTCTTGCTCTGTCCCCCAGGTTGGAGTGCAGTGGTGCCATCTCGGCTCACTGCAACCTCTGCCTCCCAAGCTCAAGAAATTCTCCTGCTTCAGCCACTCAAGTAGCTGGGACTACAGGTGCGCACCATCAATGTCTGGCTAATGTTTGTATTTTTAGTAGAAACAGGGTTTCACCATGTTGGCCAGGCTGGTCTCAAACTCCTGACCTCAAGTGACCCACCCGCCTCTGCCTCCCAAAGTGCTGGGATTACAGGCATGAGCCATCACGCCTGGCCTGAATTTCTAAACACATGAATGAGTCTTTTTTTTAAGGGATCAGGCCTCATTTTGTTGCACAGATTGGTCTCAAACTTCAAGCAATCCTCCTGCCTTGCCCTCCTAAAGCGCAGGGATTGCAGGAGAGAGCCACCATGTCCAGCTAGTCTTAAAAGAGTGTTTTGAGAAACCTGTTGTAGAAAAAGGAAACAGCAATTCTGGGGACAAATTACAATGAGGCTAAAAAACATAAAGGATTTTAGAAGCAAAACATTTCAACACATATAAAAAGCACAATTTTTTTAAGACTTCTTATAACCTTGAGGTATATGTATACAATATGTTGCTAACATAGAAAACAATTAACATACTTATAAAGCATAGTACTTCCTTCCCTTTAAATATACAGATAAAGGGCTATAAAATTTAAAAATAAATTTATCTTTCTTTCCCTAAGCCCAGAAACTCTCTCCAGAGAAGTAACCACTTAAATGGCTGAGACATGTTCTCTCTTATCACCCAACCTCTAAACAAACTGATTAAGATAGATGTTGCATCTATTGTACGATGAGAAAATAAAACTAAAACAAACAAACAAGCAAAAACCAGTTACTTGCCCCAGGTCACATGGCTACTAAGCAGAACAGATCTGGGCCTTTTTGAATCCAAAGCCTATGCTTCCTAACTACTAATACCTTGTAACCTCTGATTTGAGGACTTCCCTTCACAAACTTTTTTCTCTCTTTCCTCGTTCTCTCTCTTCCCATAATTCCAATGTTCCCCTGTCTTGACCTTTTGGCATTTTGTGGATACCTTTATCATTTTTGTGCTACTATACCAAAATAACACAGACTGGGCAATCTGTAAATAACAGAAACATACTTCTCAAAATTCTGAAGGCTGGAAAATCCAAGATCAAGGCACCTGCAGGTCTGTGTCTCTCTGCTTCCAAGATGATGTCTTATTGTTGCATCCTCTGGAGGGGACAGACAGTGTCTTCACATGGTGGAAGGTGGAAGGGCAAAAAAGGATTTAAGCTAATTCCCTCCAGCCTTTTACAGGGCATTAATTCATTTATAAAGACCATGCCCTCATGACTTAATCACTTTCCAAATGGTCCTACTTCTTAATATCACCACAGTGGGGATTAATTTTCAACACATAAATTTTGGGAGGCATTCAGACCATAACACCTCATTATACTATATAATTCCCTACTTATTTGTCTGCTTCCCCCAATCAGACTGCAAGGTACTTTACTTCGCATCAGAAACTATTACTCCTCCAATCTTGATACAGCCAGGTGCATGGGAGGTGTTTAATCACTATACACTGACTAATTAAAACAAATATATTTGCCTTAGAATTACTGATTCATGACTATTACATCGAGTAAAAACTGTTTTATCTATTAAATGAATATGGCAAAAATAACTGTCACACAGGATTATTAAGAGAATTAAACATTCATTCTTTCCACATACACTTTTTTTTTTTCTTTTTTTTTAAGATGGTATCTCACTTTGTTGCCCAGGCTGGAGTGCAGTGGCGCAATCTCAACTCACTGCAACCTCTACCTCCCAGTTCAAGCGATTCTTGTACCTCAGCCTCCCCAGTAGCTGGGAGTGCAGGCGTGCACCATCAAACCTGGCTAATTTTTCTATTTTTAGTAGAGACAGGGTTTCACCATGTTGGCCAGGCTGGTCTTGAACTCCTGACCTCAAGTGATCCACCCGCCTCGGCCTTCCAAAGTGCTGGGATTAAAGGCATGAGCCACCGCACCCGGCCTCTACATACACTTACTGAAAGCATAGTTAAGTGCCAAATAAGAAAACAGAAATGCAGAAATATAAACAAGAGCACGAGGTCCCTACCCACATGGTGCTTGCAATCTAATGAAGGAGATCGATAATAAATACATGAAATGAAAAAATTATTAATACAATTACATATGTATTTAGTTACTTGCAATATGCATATGTGTTTCTGTCTGTGTATTTTCAGCTCACTGCCCAAAAAAAAGTGGGACTAATAACTGTTAAACAATTTTCTTTTAACACTCTTTATATAAGGATAAGTCACGACCTAGCAAACTGAATTCAGCAGCAAATTAAAAGTATTATATACCATGACCTAACGGGATTTATTCTTGGAATGCAAAGGTGGTTCAACATATGAAAAATCAATGTATTTATATTTAATAATACACCACATTAACAGATAAAGGTGAAAAACCCTCATAGTAATCTCAAATGATGTAGGAAAAAAAGACAAAAATTAATACTCTTTCATTAAAACATTTAAAAATTCAACTAGGAATGGAAGGAAATGTCCTCCACATAATAAAGATACATATGAAAAACCCACAGCTAACATCATACTCAATGGCGACAAAGCTTTGTCCCTAAGATCAGGAACAAGACAAGGATGCCCACTTTCATCACTTCTATTCAACATAATACTGAAAGTTCCAGCCAGAGAAATTAGGCAAGAAAAACAGAAGGCATTCAAATTGGAAAGGAAGAGGTAAAATTATGTTTGCAGATGACAAGATTTGTATGTTAAATAACCTAGAAATGACACCAAAAAAGTTATATTAATAATAAACAAGTTCTGCAAAGTTGCAGAATACAAAATTAACACACGAAAATTAGTTATGTTTCTATACACTAACAATAGACAGTCCAAAAAGTAAATTAAGAAAACAATTCCACTTACTATAGCATTAAAAAGAATGAAATACTCAGGAATAAACTCAACCAAGGAAACAAAAGACTTGTACACTGAAACTATAAAATATTGCTAAGAGAATTAAAGACACAAATAAATGGAAAGACATTTGTGTTCACGGACTAGAAAAATATTAAGATTTCTATACTATCAGAAGCACAACACAATCCCTATCAAAACTCAACATTTTTGCAGAAATAGAAAAACACATCCTAAAAGTTACATGGAATCTCACGGGACCTCAAATACTTAGCCAAACTCATCGTGAAAAAGATCAAAGTTGGAGGACTCAAACTTCCAGATTTCAAAACTTACTGCAAAGCAACAGTAAACAGAAGAGGCATAAAGACAGAAATACAGATTAATGGAACAGAACACCCAGAAATAACCTCACACATATATGGTCAACTAATTTTTGACAAGGGTGTCCAGACCATTCAATAAGGAAAGGACAGCCTTTTCAACAAATGGTGCTGGGGAAACTGGATAGCCACACACAAAAGGACGAAGTTGGACCATTACTTTAAAACTATGTACAAATTTAACTCAAAAAGGATCAAAAGACTAAACTCAAGAGTGAAAACTATAAAACTTTTAGAAGAAAACAAGAGGAAATCATGAAACTGAATTTAGCACTGATGTCTTGGATATGAAACCAAAAGTACAGGCAACGGAAAAAGAAACAAACTGGATTCCATCAAAATTTAAAACTTTTGTGCAAAGGACATCAACACAGTGAAAAGGCAACCTACAGAAAGGGAAAAAATATTTGCAAGTCACGCATATAAGAAATTAATATCCACACTATATAAAGAACTCCTACAACTCAACAACGACAAAACACTAACCAGCCAATTTACATATGGGCAAAGGATTTGAATAGGTATTTCTCCAGAGATACAGGTGGCTATTAAGTGCATGAAAATACACCAGACATCACTAATTGTTAGGGAAAGGCAAATCAAATACCGTGAGACATCACTTCAAATACATTTGAATGGTTATTATCAAAATCCAGTAACAAAATAAGAAAATAACAAGTATAAATGAGAATATGGGGAAATTGGAATTCTTATACATGACTGGCAGGAACACAAAATGGCACAGCTATTGTGAAAAGTGTATGATGGTACTCCAAAAATTAAACAAAGAATTAACATATGATCCAACAATTCTGTTTGAGTATATATATCCAAAAATATTTGAAATCACAGACTTAAACAGATATTTTTACAACCAAGTTCACAGCAGCATTCTTCACAATAGGCAAAAAGTAGGAATAATTCAAATGAACATCAACACATGAACAGATAAATTATATATATACACAATGGGATGTCATTTAGCCTTCCAAAGGAATGGAATTGTAATACATGCTACAACACAAATGAACCTTGAAAACATTATGCTAAACGAAATAGGCTGGACAAAAAAAAAATTCTGTGTGGGTTTGTGACAGTGTTTCTGGATGAGATTAAAGTTTGAACAGGAAGATTGAGTAAAGCAGATTCCCATTCCTAATGTGAGTAGGCCTCATCAAATTCATTCTGAATATTACAAAAGAGCAGAGTTAGAAGAGAATGCATTCTCAGCTGGCTGACACAGATCCTGAGACTTCTTAGGTTCCATATCTGTGTGAGTCAATTCATTGTAACAATCTCCATATATACATAGGTGTGCATACGTTTTGTGTGTTAAACCACCAGTAAAATAAACACTAATAATATACTAAATCTATATATGTGTGTGTGTGTATATATATATATATATATATACACACACACACATAGAGATTTATTTCACAAATTATAAACAGATATAGAAAGATTCTATTGGCTGTTTCTCTAGAGAACCCAGACTAATACAGCAATTCAAATTGGAATCAAGAGAGAAAAGGTGATACAAATCACAAAATCTTTAAAAGCGGTACTCTTGCATATTAGAAAAACTTTTTTCATTTACTTATCTACTGATTAAAAAATGACATCCATGTGAATGTAGTTGAAATGTTTTATCATACAACTGCAATTAGCAAAAATCCAAAGCATGTGTATTACTCTCCTTTAATATCAAAGTCTATAATGATCTCCTATCTTAGGGCACAGGTGAATGATTCTGTCATATGTCTCTCTGAGGTTTAATAAAACCACTATGTTCATTTAAAACTGGCAGAATTATTTTTACAGTGGCAGAGAAACGTGGATAAGGTAGACGGTACACATAATCATTTGCGTAACATATGGGTCCATGAACTAAAAGAATATACCAAGTAACCGGAAGTGTTAATCAGCGTGAAAAAAGTTGATTTGTAAGTCTTAAGAGCTATGTTCCAGCTTTGACTTGCCACAAAGTGAGGAACTTTGAGAAAATCACTGCCTCTCAGGGTCTTAGTTACTTCACCTATAAAGCGAGAAAAATAAATTTTTAGATGACCTCAAAGGTCCAATTCTGCTCTGAAATTTCATTTTTCTAATGTAAATAATACCTTTTCACTAAAAACAATGCCACTGTAGTGCAACCTTGAATGTGCAATTAACTGATTAAGTTTGAAGACATAATCCAAAATGGGTTTCTTCAAAGGTAGAAGAATGGTATACCATATAAATTTGCTCTTCTTTTGTTCCATGTAAATTAAAACATATTATCCTGCCTAGTTCCTTCTATCACAGGGTATGTTTGTAATCAGTTGTTAGTTTAGCTGTTTTGGGAAACACAGAATTATAGTTACTGGCATACAGGTAGAAAGATAAGTAACAATTTACAAGCTTTAAAAGAAAACATTTAGTAAGATTCAATAAACTGACTGAGGAAGCTACACTGAAACAAATCTGTATGTATACTTAACTACCTGAAACCCATCACTGCCCCACAACACACACACACAAACACACACACACACACACACACACACAAACACACTCTACAAGTTAAGACAGCTGAAATGTTCTGGAACATTGTAAGTTCTGGAGACAGTAATAAATTCTGTGAAAAGTTAGAAAATGGTATATAAAACTCAAAGGTGAGAGAAAATCAGTGAAAAATAAACAATATGTTCATTAGCAAATAATTAAGGATAAATGGAGGATATAAACAGAAATACTACATTTTTCTTTTTTTGGCTCACTAAAACTCAGCAATTCTATTTTCTGAGACCACATCTTATTTAAAATGAGTGAAAATATAGGAAATGCATGAGAAATTAAAAGAATAACAATATAATACAAACCAAGTTCAATTGGGAACACAAAAGTATCAAAACACAGTGAAAATGAGTGACACCATATGAATTTCATAAGAGTTTATATATGAAAGACAAAATTTAAATAACACTTATTTCCAATTATTTTGCTATCTTTATAATGATCTATGTATCCATCAAGGCTATCAATTTCTTCAAAGAAAGGAACCTAATGATGCATCTCACAACCCCCTGTAGCTTGCATATAAAAAATGCCTAATGTATTTGCCAAAGGTTAGCAAACCCCCTATACAGCCTAAGAAGTTGGGGGCAGGGCACAGAATCAAACCCTAAAAGTCAAACATTATCTCTTGGTCTGTAATCCTATAACCTTTGCATGTCTCTTGTCTGCTTTGCTGTAGGGGTTTGGTCAGGGTGGTGGGAGAAATTATAAAATTATAGGAAAAATGCAAACCTTGGAAGGCCAGAAGGTTTTGCAAAAGCCTCTGGATAGGGTTATGGCTGAAAGCAGCCTAATTCTCTTACCTTGAGTTAATAGCTTAGAGCAGGTAAAAAGGAATGTAAGGGAGTTTATCTAAAGAGCTTGTTTACACATGTGGTCCTAAGACTGGCCTTTGTTCATTCATAGGACTGCTCTCTCCAGTGGAGGGCGACCAGATTAATTAACCACAGGTGTGCTGACTCAATGCCTTTGTCATTAAATCTGTGCTGAATAAATGCCGGCAAGGCCAGGTAGTTGGCGCACGGCTGCCACAACTCCTTCTGTGAGTGGCCCCCTGCTCTTTCACTGAATATCAGTGTCTGGGTATGTTATTCATCCATCGTGCAGCCTGGTTCTGTGGGTCAGACCTTGGCACTTTGCAAAGTTCCTTTACACTGAAGTCCCTATTTCTAATCGGGCCATAACCAATCATACTGAAGATGGCTACATGAATCAAGTATGTTCCATGTTCCCTTCTTTCTTCAGAAAAGCCCTTTTGGAAAAAAAAGTTCTATTTACTTACTTCCAACACTTGCTTTCTTGTTTTGTCTTTTATGAGATAGTGTCTCACTCTGTCACCCAGGCTGGAGTGCAAGTGCAGTGGCACGATCTTGGCTCACTGCAATTTCTGCCTCCCAGGTCCAAGTGATTCTCGTGCCTCAGCCTCCCAGGTAGCTGGGATTACAGGCATGTACCACCACGTCTGGCTAATTTTTGTATTTTTAGTAGAGAGTGGGTTTTGCTATGTCAGCCAGGCTGGTCTTGAACTCCCAATCTCAGGTGATCTGCCCATCTCGGCCTCCCAAAGTGATGGAATTACAGGCATGAGCTACCATGCTTGGCTCCCAACACTTGCTTTCTATTCGTATCTACTACAGCCATTAAAATAAATACTTTCTGATACTAATAATTTATATTTGGGTAACTATGCTTCTTTGCAAAGTTTTAGTAGAATTTTAAGTTTCAATATTTTACATATACTTGAATTTAAAAATTGTTATACTTTAAATAAATTAATAGTGTTAATAATTTTAAATATCAAGAATATGCTGGGTTTGCAGAGTGGAGAGTAAGCTGCCTGAAATAATTTATTCAAAGGTGCTGACCCAGTGGATGTCACAGTTCTATCAAATTCAACACATCCCTTTTATATTTAATTTACATAGAACAAGTATTTATATAAGAAATACTTTACAGTGACCCTTCTAACTACCTGAAATGAAATGCACAGGTAATATAACCAATCTACATATATATTTTAAAAATTAATACACTAATACAAATAAAATTTTTAAAGAGATTTATGATAAAGGCCACGGGCAGTGGCTCAGGCCTATAATCCCTGCACTTTGGGAGGACGAGGTGGGCAGATCACTTGAGGTTAGGAGTTTGAGACCAGCCTGCAACATGACGAAACCGCGACTCTACTAAAAATACAAAAATTAGCCAGGTGTGGTGGCACATGCCTGTAATCCCAGCTACTCGGGTGGCTGACGCAGGAGAATCACTTGAAGCTGGAGGTGGAAGTTGCAGTGAGCCAAGATCACGCCACTGCACTCCAGCCTGGGCAACAGAGCAAGACTGTCTCAAAAAAGCAAAAAAAAAAAAGAGAGAGATTTATGATAAAAATATGCATTTCAGTATTAAGTCTCAGACATGATTACACCAGAAGATATACTAACCAGATGCTAATACCTACACGTAAAGTCACAGTGAATATAACAATTACAAATGCCCATAGACTGGTATATTGGTGACTCAAATGCCATGAACATAATCTGATTTTTTGAAATGGTGAACCATTGGCCAAGTTTAGAACAAAGCAAAGTACAAGCTTCCCTCATTGTACACTGTAATTACATTTCTAGAGATAATTCAGTGCATGTTAAAACTGAACAAAATATACTTTATGTTCCAACAATGTTTTAAATTTAATTATAAAAAAGTGTTTCACCTACACAGATATCCAATGAAACACTCAGAAGTCCTGCAGAACACAGAGCTAGTCTTTGTTGTTTACAAAGACTGTCCCACACACTACTGGACTACTACCTACCCTGGCCCTAAAATACCCTTAAAAATAATTCTGTTAACTAGAAACATCCTCACAAACTTCTAGAACACCTCCTAGAAAGCAGTACTACCCCTACCACTGCCCCCCTGAGAACCACAGCTCTAAGAGTATTATTCCTGACTGAAATAGCTGTGCCTCAGAAAAACCAAGGAATACACAAGCATAATAAAGTATTTGCCAAATCACTGTTGATTGTAAATGCTCATTGTTAAAAGTTTGCATGAATTAAAACAGATAAAGGTATCTATAATTAGTTCTGAATGAGACACTTAAATTTAGCTTTGTTTTCAAGTCAAAAGAAATTCTTCAACAACATGCGTATCTGCTGCACAAGAAAACTGAAGGAGAAAAATAAGGCAGGCAAACACTGACACTTGTGGTCATTCTGAGATTGCTTATTTGCAATCAGGCTAATTCTTGCTTTGTGAGTTCAAGGAAAGTAAAGCTGGTTCATAAATCACCCACTGACTTTAGAGGAAAATTACAAGCTTTTAATAAACATTTTACTTCTCTTCAAAAAGGGAAACTACCTATACTAACATTAAATAACCAAAAACAAGCCATTTGTCCAAATCTTTTATGTAATGAAAAAGACTGCATCTGATTATAAATAAAAACAGTCGAGAGAAATAAACTCCAAGCAAACATTATGCAAAATTGTCTAGTCATCTTAATAAAACTAAAATTGGTCTCTAAATAATTGTGTCAAGTGACAGTTTTCAGAGTGGCATGGTGGAAATTATACCTGATCTAAAACATTAAGATTTTTGTCCAACATAGGAAAAAATAGCTGGTACTTCTGGTAAGCCCTAGCTGAAATTAATTCCTTGAATTCAGGGACCAACCACTCATAATAAAGCACAAACAGGAAAGGAGACCAACATAAGAAGACCAGATTCATGTCTCCCTTGTAATGTTACTCAAGGATTTTGTTCATTCCCATTAGATGAAAATCATCCACCCTGATTGAAGTGCTCTCCCCCTACCCTTTCTCTTTTAATCTTTTTACCAAGGACATATCGTTGAATGTACATACATAGATAAATAGATGATGTAACTCCATGAGTTACTATTTAATAGCCACTTGAACAGCAGATTTACATCTGATTCAACATATTCAAAATCATTAACTACAAGAATACAAAAATAATTATTTCTACACCCAGTAAAAACTGAGAATTAGGAGGCATTACAATTCCTGTCTTTAAATTCTGACTCCTTGAAGTCTATACTAGACATGCCCAGGAAAATGCTAAAACCAGCCTGGACAGCTCTGGCCATGATGCACATAGTAATGGCCACCTATTTTTCCATCACGGATGTGTTGTAAGATTAAAAATAGACTTAGGCAAGTGACAATTACAAGCCATTTATAACTATAAAACTTAACAAAATAGCTGCCAGTTTGCTGAATCTGAAAAAGAAACCTGTCACATTTACTGAGTTAGTTTAACCATAGAATTCAGATGTTAAAAGAAACTAGACTAAAGGAAGAACTTCTACAAGCTCTCCTGTCATAAGATTTTTACAGTTTCTCTTGACTGGAAACACGTAGGTTGCTAGAAAAAGTTACTAAGCGGACTTTTATCTCACATCTGCCCTGTTTTCCCGAACTTTACGTAAAGTTCTTAACTAGCTTAACTTAAAATTAACAAACAGGTTGGCCAGGCACTGTGGCTCACGTCTGTAATCCTAGCACTTTGGGAGGCCAGGGCAGGTGGATCACCTGAGGTCAGGAGTTTGAGACCGGCCTGGGCAACATAGTAAAACCTCGCTTCTAGTAAAAATACAACTATTAGCCAGGTGTGGTGGCACACACCTATAATCCCAGGTACTCGGCAGGTTGAAGCACGAGAATCTCTTGAACCTGGGAGGCAGAGGTTGCAGTGAGACAAGATCGTGCCACTGTACCCCAGCCTGGGCAATACAGCGAAACTCTGTCTCAAAAAAGAAAAAAAGACAGAAAGAAAGAGGTTGCAGCTGTACTTTAAAGTATGAAGTAAATTCCAGTTAAGTACACAGGCACCTTTTGTTATTAATATTTGGAAGTTTCTTGCTGTTTAAATACTTGTCCCGTAACAAGCAGTTCGGGTGGGGGGGGGGGGTCCCACTGGAAATTCAGGGACTCAACCCAATACTGGAGGGACCCACTAATGAGTAGGTTACCCATATAACTCTCTTAACAATCAAAATCTATAATAATCCAGGGAGACATTAAAAAAAATCCAATCAAAAGAACTGGCAAAAGAATAATTATTATTTAGTCCTTTCCTGGAGAAAGGGGTAGGGAATGTCTCTAAATCAACTTTGTATCCCCTATACTTAATAAGCTATGCCTAAATGCGCATGTTGGTACACAGTAGTTAATCAATATGTACCTGTTGAAAAAGTGAAAATATAAACATTCATTTATTATTCTATTAATGATTCCTGGGTATGCTGTGCCAGTGTTCGGAAAAAAAAAAAAAAATCCCACAATTTCTCTAGCAGTGCCATGTAATAAAAAGTTTAAGAACAGAGAATAATGATAGTACTAGATAGATTTAAAAAAAAAAAAAAACAGAGGATAAGAATTTAGATAATCTTGCTTCAATTCCCAGCTTGGCCTCTATTCTTATCAGTATTTATCTGACATTTGGACTAATTATTTTACAACCCCAGGCAATGGTTCCGCATCTTTTAAGTGGATATTACAATAATAAAACGATTAGAAAAGAGCCATTTGCATAACAGCTCAAGTAAGCTTAGCACACAATCTGATTTTGAGTAAATACTCCATAAATGGTCATTGTGGCTAGCTTCATAGTCAAATCCTATGTAAAGAATCATTGATAAATACTGATCTACAAAAATGCACCTGTACTTCTAGAAAATGTCATTTTAAGTAAGTTCTTAAGCATTACTCTGTTAACTAGTAAACTAATTTTAAAAACAAAACGGTAGTGAGTGAGAATTGTAGTATGGGTGGATACAGACTACAAGGAAGTTGGGTTTTAGTCCTCTCCTTCAAACTTAACTAGGAAAAGTCAAAGTTCAGTCTAGGCTTTAGGTTTCCAATTTATAAAATTCTTTTTTTTTTCTTTAACAATCCTTCTAACATTTCTAATACAGTGAGGGTTCTTAAAACTACAAAGCACAATTCATCAGCAAAGCTCAAAAATATGCGGACAAAAATGTTTTTAATATCACAGAATATAAATTCATATTCATTTGAAATAGCAGATATTAATGGTGGAGGCAGGTGAGATGAAGAATATGTATATAACTGTTAACCTTTAGCTTAAGCTCCAAAACTATAACTTTCTAGGATTGAATTACTGTCCCTAGAGTCTGAGAGGAAAAACTGATAATAAAGGCTATTTACCACAACAAAAAATTTTAAAAAACCTTCCCTACTGCTCTGCAGTAAGAAAAGAAGCAAGGTGCCAGCCCCAGAAACTAACCATATTAGAAAAACCTCAGTGAGTATGTAGTGCTAATAAAATCTGCTTCATGGCAAGTTATTAAATCTTTCTGAAACATTAGAATAAGTAAACATAATTAGTAAAATCTCATTACCCCCCAGATCCTGTACAAGTGTGCTATATCTATTACATCATTTTACTGAATTCTACGATACATGTAATTTTAAAGGGAAGGAAAAATAAATAAAAAGTAAATGACAACATTAAAAAGTGGTTTAACATAACGTTTTCTGCCATCAAGAACACCAAAAACCACATAAGAGCAAAAAAGAAATAGGCTGTATCACATCATGCATTAGTAAAGTAATCCATGACAGCTTATTTATACAAACCCCAGAAAACGGGGGGGTCGGGGGGGAGGAGATCTAAGTTACAAAGATATATGGTTTCAACAGAACCCATAGGTCTTAACTACATATTAGTAAAATCAAGAGCAATTTGAAAGCAGAGAAAAAAAAACTTCAAGAAGAGAATGCACTGAAGGGGTTAAATTACACCAACTTACACACAAAAGCTTATACTGCTTACACCCTGTAAAAGCATGTAAGAAACATGAAAACCAACATCTAACACAGAAAACACTTAGCCTGTACTTAAGAATAAAGTTTAAAAAAGGAAGTAAGCTGGAAAAAATAAAATCATAACCATTCATTTCATAATCATCACATTTTCAAATTATTCACTCATCACTACACTTGCATTCAACATATATAATTTATCACATAAAAGCAAAATCTCTAAGCTTCTCCCTACCTTAGGTTTTTAGTCAAAATGAATGCAAACAATCACGTGGGATTCAGCCAAGCAGTGACGTTAAATTCTGCTCTGTCAGAGAGAGCATCTGTCAAGCCCACATTTAAACTGCTGCCTGCCTGTGCAGCAGCTGAGGAACCGTGGATTTCATATTATAGACTAAAACCCCATTAAAACTGCTCGAAATCCTTCCTGCAGCTGCCAGGCAACAACGAAAGAAGAGAGGTAAATCCTATTCTTTTCCAATACAACTGAAGCACTACATTTTAGCTCTGGCTGCTTTACATTGCAGCTCAGTGTTATTAGTAGAAATATGGATACTGAGACGAGAACACAGCACTGCATTGTCCAGCCAGGAAAATAGCAGATGTAAAAAGCTTCAATGCATCAACTGTCGGGAAGAGTCAACAGTGCTACAAGCAGAACGGGCAACTACAGCTCTTTTGTTTAACGAAAGAGAGAAAATGAAAGAAAGGGAAAATTTCAGAAGACTAGGACCCATATGAACAAGGAGGGTAACTTGAAGACAAGCAGACAGATGGACACTTTGGATGCTGTGAAAAGCAATCGCAGGAGGCAGACTGTTGGGGGATGTGCGCATGTTCGATAGCATCTTCTTTGCTGAAGTGATGGCGTGCCAAAAGTATTTTCAGTGGGCATAATCCTCTTCACACAAATGGCCTGACCAAGGAAGGTATGTCAATATCTTGTATATGATAGTCATTTAAATGTGTTACCTTTTTATAGCCCTGGAGGCACTAATACCTAATAAGCAAGTTCATACAGTTCACTGCCCTTGAAACTATGAAAAGGTTTCTTAATATCTGATTTTAAAATTTGTCATTGTTTAGAAGACAAGCTGTCACTGCTTTATGCAGCTAAATATGTAGCTTGGAGTAATTCTGGGTTATAGACATCAGAGGGAAAAGGCAAATAAGAAGAAGATGTGTTTAAAGGATTCCTTAAGAAATTAAACTTAAAAAAAAAATCTGTAGCCCTTTACAAAAAACACAGCAATATTCTATCAAATTAGGTCATACTGAATCCTTATCTAGTAAATTAAATGCTCTCTTAAAAATGGCTATCAAAAGAGACAATGCAGTGAAATTTCATTAAATAGCAAGGAAAACCTTAAGAGTTTTTTTTTCAAAGTCCTTTTAAAACAAAACCTTAATATGTAACAGCTTTTAGTAACAAAATCTTCCCTCCAACATCTCCCTAAATGAAGATAATGAACACAACCAAAGACAGTATCAACAAATTTTAAGTATTACCATGCTACAAGAAGATACTAAAAGGAAAGCATTAACATAAGATCACATAAGGTAGTGTGAGTTTATGCATAACCCCACAATAGAGCCTCGTGTTATTATAGTGCCCATGAATAGAACTTTAAACAAAGGGACATCAATAGTGGCTTTAAAAATTAACTATTTTAAATAGCTTATATTTTATGTAAAAGACTGATTCCAAATGATCAAATTTAACGGTGTCTCTGATTATCATTTTAGAAGTGAAATTCAAAAACATAATATGGAAATACTTTGATACAAAAATACCCACAAATGGCAATACAAGGTCAAAAAATTAAATATAAATGTAGCTACTATGCTTCCAGGCTATATTAATATGCAGTAATGAACTACCGCCACTATATGTGTGTGCAGGGCACAGATAAATAAACTATTTTAGCAACAACCATAGAATAGCAGCTCAGGGCTCAAGAACTTAAAGATATTTCTAAAATTTTACAAATCTATCAAAGATTCTGATTTTTCCTCAATTTCACACCATAACTCAGTAATTATCTAATAATCACAAAAGGAAAACATTTTTAAAAAATATGTAAGTACTGCATTCCAAAATGAAGATTAAACAAGTTTACCAGACTCTATTACACCTCAACATCACTCTCAACCATGAATATTTATTCTAAGACTAATAATAAATAGTACTAAAAAATATGGTTATAAAAATTTCAAGTCCCTCTTGGTATCTTATCTCTCAATATTGAAGTCACCAATTAAGCAGTTTTATAAACCATACATCTCAAAATGAAAGTGTAAGTTTTTCTATTAAACCATCACCAATAGACTAAAGATATCAACACTTTTAAAAGCCAAATGATAAAAACTGAGTGTGTACTGAACAGCATTTTACAGTAACATTCTCCCCATGAACTTCATCCACAAGTTATAAATACACATCAATGTAAAGATATCAAAAAAGAGATAAACCAAAGCTATCTCTCTTCTAAAAATGTAAAAATGCAGAACTATTTTGCATACTATTGAACTTTCTTGTTTTGCTCTCTCTTTTTAAGAATTAAAATACAACAGGCAATAACTGGAGAATAATTTTATCATTTAGTAAAAAGGAGGCATGGTTATTTTAATTTTGTATTCTTTTTAACAAAAAAATTTATAAGATCTGAGAAACTTTTAATAAGGAATTTTTTAAAGGCTAGACACATACACTTCATTTATCAATGGGAGATTTATAGTTATATATGGATTTAATATCTCAACAGCTTAATATCTAAAACATACAAATACCATGAAGTCTAAATTAAGATGCATCTCTATCACACGCTGTTACAAAATCATATTAGGACCAAAACTATGTATTTATGCTACATTACAATATGCAATAATTTGCTGTTTTCTGTAATACTAAAATACTTTGGAGACATCTTCAGGTATATTGTTCTTATAAAAGCAACATAAATTATGATTATTTTCCATCATTCATTTACTCAGTCCTTTAACTCAAACATCCAAACATATGACCTTCTTACACCATCAAATTTACACTTTAAAAAAAATCTGTATGATTGGACTTCAACCAGATTCCAAGTGTTATTATATCAGCAGAAAACAGATACACTTAATTTATCTTTGTAACACTTAGAACAGATTATCAAATAAATTTTAAAAGCAACTTTCATTTCTTTTAAATTTACATACATTACCCTTATATCTACTGGTATCTTTATGAAGTGGAGCGGAGAGTCACTATTATTTACCAAATATGTCATTTGGAAATAAAAGCTTAAAAATAGTTCCCTGGTCTAAAAGAATGGCCAGCTATTTACAAGCACAAGAAGGAAAACACTGAGTTTCTAAATCGGAATGCTCAGCTGTATTATTTTCAGCTTAGTTTACAGCAGAACTATGTTTTGTTGGTACAGTGAATAGCCTTGGTTTTCATTACAGTAATGCTGAGTTTAAATTCATGTAAATAAATTCTAACAAATAGCATACTAGATGATTTGGTTTTAAAATTCCAAACTTAAAAAAATCGTTTACATCTTTCAAAATGCTTAATTTTTTTACATTTTAGAAATATTATAACTTCTAAAAGTACTCTGTAATCTCAGAAACTAGAAATTTCAAACGCTGGTGCCTACACGGTTGGACCTTAGATATTTGTTCAAATTCCCACCTACTTGCTCCTCCTAGTGGCTGCTACTATAATAGTACTTTCATTCATTTACGTCTAACACTTTCAATCAATATTTTCAAAGTACTTAACGTTATGTATGTGAATTTTGCTTTATAACTATTCAATTATATGAAGATTTCCATGTAAATTCTATTTCCTAGAAGTAATTAAATTTATGCCAAGGTTAAACAAATTTAATATTAACCATGATTCTCTCAATATCACAGGCTAAATACATACATGTATTTATGCATACACTGTAATTTCAAATAAATGCTCCTATATTAAAACTTTTTAATTGATTTCTTTTGCTTAAGGAAGTAATTTTCATAATAAAAAGTTGGAAAAATTAAAATTACATATTCATCACTCCTTCTTGCCAAAAAGTTTTTTCCTGTTTTAATGGAATTCAAACTACAGCTCTTTGCCCACCTCTACTCCCTCGACATACTGGTCCCCAAAAACTAAAAACAACAACAAAAACACTAAGAACAAATGTGAACAAATCTGTGCTATGTACTGAAAACCTTGTTGCAAGATAACATAACCAGTTCTTAATATATGGCATCATTACCTCACATGTTGCCATCTCATAACCTTTTTAAAATATAGGGCTCTAACTGTGCTAATGACAAGTTCTAAAAGTTTAACAAATTCTCTGCATGTAAATTTAGAATAAAGCACAACTCAAGGATACTTAAAAATATATTGTGTGAAATTCAGAATTTTAAACAGTTGGTTTCAAAGTAGCTCTTTTAATTCTAACATGGAGACTCAACCAAGATATGTAACAGTGTTCTGCCAAAGCCATAGACAATCAAAGATAATCACATGCTATATTTTAAAATTAATCTTAAGTCTAAGAACAATTATATCATGAATACTTCATATTTACAATGAAAAGTTGAAATTTTTGAAAGTGTTAATCATTTATTACTGTCTAAAAATCCTACACTGAAGTTACTAGACCCTGAAAATTAATTTTGGCAGGTGCATCTTCTCACTGACTTTCTCAACACAGTAGGGGCCAATGGAAACATGCCAAGCAGTGTACTGTGACTAACAGAACTCTGCCATAATCAACCTTGCACACCGTCTGTCCCACAACTGATACATGACCATTTTACAAAAAAGGCCTCTGACTGTGCACCATACCACCAATAGTATGTCAAATCAATTTTAATTAATGCCAATAAATTTTCCATCTGCTCTTAAGGCCTTTTTACACAACCTTTCTCAGAAATCTAGTAACATTTTTCTCGAATACATGCAACTTTTAAATCTTTAACTTGGGTCAAAGTACAAATGACCAGTGTACCAAGACAATGAAATGAATCCATCACCTCATCTCTTTAAAATGTTCACTGTGCTACAAAGGTATATTTTTAAATAAATTAATCTTGCTCTCAGTGATGTTATGTTGCCAAGGGGAAATAAATTATAAGCTTCGTTCCTGGGTTATATTTTCACAGCTTAAGACATTCCTATTTGCCCTGATCATATTAGTATCCAAAGTCCCTTTCAGGCAGTTCTGTAAACTTTTGTGCTTCATTTTTGTTTGTTTGTTTTTTTGTGTGTGCTTCATTTTTATAGAATGACTACAAGAGAGACAATGTGACTGAATTAGAAAATGATTGCCAAAGAATAGTATTAAGGAGAAGAAAACATTTTTGGTCACCAATCTCTCATATACCACTACCAGGTATTTACAACATGCTTCAGTGGAGGAGAAGACACTGCTGCTTTGCAAAGATGACCTGGAATGCCAAGAGGTCTCTCTTCCGCACTCATCTTATTGGAATACTTTCTCTAGTGTTTCTTTTTGCTATGTTTTTGTTTTTCAATCATCACGACTGGCTGCCAGGCAGAGCTGGATTCAAAGAAAACCCTGTGACATACACTTTCCGAGGATTTCGGTCAACAAAAAGTGAGACAAACCACAGCTCCCTTCGGAACATTTGGAAAGAAACAGTCCCTCAAACCCTGAGGCCTCATACAGCAACTAACTCTAATAACACAGACCTGTCACCACAAGGAGTTACAGGCCTGGAGAATACACTTAGTGCCAATGGAAGTATTTACAATGAAAAAGGTACTGGACATCCAAATTCTTACCATTTCAAATATATTATTAATGAGCCTGAAAAATGCCAAGAGAAAAGTCCTTTTTTAATACTACTAATAGCTGCAGAGCCTGGACAAATAGAAGCTAGAAGAGCTATTCGGCAAACTTGGGGCAATGAAAGTCTTGCACCTGGTATTCAAATCACAAGAATATTTTTGTTGGGCTTAAGTATTAAGCTAAATGGCTACCTTCAACGTGCAATACTGGAGGAAAGCAGACAATATCATGATATAATTCAACAGGAATACTTAGATACATACTATAATTTGACCATCAAAACACTAATGGGCATGAAATGGGTTGCAACATACTGTCCACATATTCCATATGTTATGAAAACTGACAGTGACATGTTTGTCAACACTGAATATTTAATCAATAAGTTACTGAAGCCAGATCTGCCTCCTAGACATAACTATTTCACTGGTTACCTAATGCGAGGATATGCACCCAATCGAAACAAAGATAGCAAGTGGTACATGCCACCAGACCTCTACCCAAGTGAGCGTTATCCTGTCTTCTGTTCTGGAACTGGTTATGTTTTTTCTGGAGATCTGGCAGAAAAGATTTTTAAAGTTTCTTTAGGTATCCGCCGTTTGCACTTGGAAGATGTATATGTAGGGATCTGTCTTGCCAAGTTGAGAATTGATCCTGTACCCCCTCCCAATGAGTTTGTGTTCAATCACTGGCGAGTCTCTTATTCAAGCTGTAAATACAGCCACCTAATTACCTCTCATCAGTTCCAGCCTAGTGAACTGATAAAATACTGGAACCATTTACAACAAAATAAGCACAATGCCTGTGCCAACGCAGCAAAAGAAAAGGCAGGCAGGTATCGCCACCGTAAACTACATTAGAAAAGACAACTTTTTTTCAAATGTGCAATTTGTAAATATTGCTAAAAGCATGTATAGTTAGAACTGATTACATCTGTAGGACAAGTTTTAGTTAAAACTCATCACATAAAGAAATTCAAGAAGTATTTTTTTAATTTCTGAAGAAGTTAATTCTTAAAACTATAACATTATATAACAAAAAAGGTTTCCCAGAAGAATCTATTTAAAAAACTGTATAAGGAGATTCTGTGTATTAACATGCAATAACAAGCATGCATAAATCAATGGTTCAAGTCTTCTGTTAGGGGCCAATAAAATGTATCTGCATACGTTTTCCACATAAATTTTAATTCAAGAAATGACAGTCAAAAGATCCTTCATTTTAGATTAAGCTTTTCATTTTAATATATAATTAAATGTAAATAAAACATCACTATCAATTTTAAGGAAACTTTGTAATTGTGCAAAGGATAAATTTTTTGACCTGACTATTTTAGGGTTCTAAATGCAATAAGATTTAGTTGAGTTATTCCACAAACACATTATAAAGTTCAGATGTTTCATCAATGCAGTTCTCACGAAAGTATTTACTTTTTAAAAATAACTGAGATATTCTTTTAAATTTCTTTTATTAATACTTTCTTTTATTAATATATGGGGGAAAATTATTTTGACATGACGTGGTAAAATGTGAAAAACTAATGTGTCTCAGGCTCAAATTTTTATAGTTATTAAATGTTTCAAAATAGACAAGTTTTGTTTCCTCATTGGTGTTAAGAACCAAACTCCTATTTCAATGAGTTATTTGATTAGACCAATTACTGCATTCTTAAACAGCACCACCATTTAATTTCATGTATATCTAACTTCGAATATATCTGTAAAGATAATCGAAGCAAAAGTAATCACTTAAAGGCACAAATAGGATGTACTGTTGAAAAAGATAAAGAGTGCAGGTGCAGTTTCATTCAATACATTTTTAAGATGCATGTCTGCCAAAATGCAACATATGGGAAGTTTATTTCCTGACAAAGGGTGTACACATGCCAATACTTAATCATTTTATGGCACCTATTTCTTTCTTGGAGTGCCAAGTTTACAAACCTGCAGTTTTTAATTTGGTAGATGACAAATATTCTGAATCACCAATTAAAAATCTTTTGGGGAGGGATGGGGAAAACTACAAATGTTTGACAAACACAATTCTAGGATGAACAATGTATACAATGCACTTTTATCAAGTTTTTTAAAATAAAGGAAAACAAAAAACTTTACTGAGTGTTATGATACAAGTATTTTCACAGTAATTTTGTTTGACTCCATCATGAATTTTAAAATCAACAAATACCAACCTATTAAAATAGTGTTTTTATTCCATACAAGTATGTAAATTTGTCAATCTTAATTTAGTCAGAATGTTTCTTAAATCTAATAACAATCATTTTTACCTCTTATTCTATTATTAAGGGATAAATCACCAGAAGAGAATTGTAACGTTTGTGAAACTTGAAAACACTAAAACTGTTTAAGTACTCATCTCCATTTCAAATCAGTAGCCTAAGTGTTCTACTCTAAATCAAGTGATTCTGAAAGCTGATCTATGTAACACACCCCAGCTCTTGGATCAAGTCTGTTTTTCACTTAATTTATTCTATATGACTACAGAAATACCAGAATTACTTAATAAAAGTTACACATAAGGGGATAATACCAAATCAGATCAGTATGTTTGACAGAAGACAAAAGGAATCCTTCCCTCAGTGTAGAATAATGCTTTCTGATTTATGCTTCAAAAGTTTAAAAAAAAGTGTGTGTGTGTGCATACACAGGTGTGTACATAGAAAGACAACTCAAGTTCTATTTGTCCAAATTATGACTACAGTGCAAGATCTTTAAAAGATAGTAATTTCCATCTGGAAAAAGTTTTTTAAAAAATGACTCATGAAAAACAGGTAACAGACACCTAAATTCTTCCTATCTCAAGTTTCAATTTAAAATCTACAAAATTTATAAAATCTATGTAAATTTCTATATTCCTAACACTATCTTGAAAAACGATAGTAATCAATATCAAACACTGTGAGTCCTCAAAGGGGATTGGACCAAATAGTAAAGTGACTTTGTACTGTTGAAAATCCTTACTTTAAAATAAATATTCTACTAAGTTACTTCTGACTTTTCCGCAACAATATTCAAGTCGTTTTCTTAAGTAAAATAAGTTGATAATGTATATAAGCATCTCACCACTTGTTAACTGTGTCTTCTTCATCCCGATACTATGTGATTTTTATATACATAAAAATAGAATTTTAAATGACAGCTTTGCTTTTGGTCAAAGGGTACAGAAATAACTAATCTTTATGTTCAAAGTGTTAATAGGTACTTCAGAAGATGAAAACACCAAAACTTTCAATACTTAGAATACTTGTTTATTTTGATCAAGTATATAAGTGCTGAAATTCTAATTCAACCAAATAATTGAGATTTCTCCTCACGCCTCTTTGTATACAGCATAATCACATATAATCTCAACTGTAATTTTATTAATATGCTATTTCCAGCAAATTCTACAAAAATAATACCAATAACAGCAGTAGAAACTATTCACTGATTGTACAAGCAGTATGCTTGGTACTGTGTTAAAGCACTTTACATACATGATCTCATACAACCCTTAGGAACAACACTAAGAGACAGGAAGGACTCGTGTAAGAGGTTAAATACCTAAGATCACACAGCTAGTAAAGCAGCAGATTTCCATTTCAAGGATCATGTTCTTAATCATTACACTGTTCTGATATTATTTCACATATGACAGCTGATTAAAAAAAAAAAGTCTAGAGCTGAGCAAAAATGGTCTGTCCCTTTATATTCCCATTCTCTGTTCTTCATCCTTTGCCAGGCCTCCAGGCTTCATACCATTTTCACACACTGGAGGGGCACCTGATATTAGGAGCAATAAAGACAAGAAAAAAGAGAGTATATCTGATCCCCCAATTATTTTCCCTTCTTTTCAGTTGTTGTTTAACGGTGACAAGAACCATTGTAAAACATACACATTACTGCTTATCTCTTCCTTCTTTGGGCCCTGAGGCACAACTGTAAACAGCAGGCAGGTGGCACTTAGAAACTATAAAATTTGCTTCTTTTTAAAAGCACAATTGCTAATTTTTAGTAGATAAAAGTAGAACTGCATTTACCCATCCTCCTGTTTGGTCACCTACCATTTTGTCATGAGAAGGTAAAACCAGTTCATCCAGACTATTTAGATAAATTTTCCATTTTTTACTGTTTAACTAGGAAATTTCATTATGAGATTAACATAGCCTTAAAAAGTAGAAAAAAAATTCCTGTTGACAGACATTTCTAAGGCATCTCCAAGAATTTCAATGTATCATTTAGACATTACTCCCAGAAGGCAGATGATGTCTATTAAATATTAAAATGGGATAGAAAACCCACTACCACCAAATTTTACAGTAATAAAATTGTTTGCTGCTCCTATGATGATTCTTTAATGCTCTGTAAGACAATGTCCTCTGTCTGCTATGCCACCTGAACAAATCCTTGGCACATGGATCCAAGAACAACTTCTCCTAAAGAGGACATGCTGAAGATTTTTTGTCTGTTCATAATCAGTATCCACGACCAAGCCTCAAAAAAGCAAAACAGTTCTTGTGTATACAACATAATGGAGTTGATGCTATGTTGCAATAAATGCCTTATCACTGGGAAAAGATCAGGGAAACAGGTTTAGGGGCCTATGTTCCTAGGGTCACACCACCATGAGGGAAGGGCAACACAGCCCCAAAAGTAACCACAAAACTGACTGCCTGGGCCTGATACAATGCAAAATGTTGTCTGAGCCTAGAAATTAATGAACAAAGAAAACTAGCCCACTGTTTCACATTTGCTTAACATTTAAAATTTGTTTTAAAAATGTGTTTAAAATTGTATTCCCTTATCAGGGATCTGTTTGTCTTCTGACAAGGTTAATGAAAAAAAAAAAATAACTACAATCTTCTTCCTAACAGATTCATGCAAGAGAGGGAAGAGAATGACTCCTATATACTTCAGAGAGAAAGCTAATAACTGAGCAAAAAAAAGACAAGTAAACTTGATTTTTACAAAAGTAAAGTTTTAATCAAAGGTCATAAGCAAAACCTCTAATTTAGAGTACAATTATACCTCAGTATCTGTGGGGAATTGGCTCCAGCACTCTCCACAGACACCAAAATCCACAGATGCTCAAGTCCCTTATATAAAATGGCATACTGTTTGCATATAAAATATGCACATCCTCCTGCATACTTTAAGTAATCACTAGATTACTTATGATACCTAATACAATCTAAATGCTATGTAAATAGTTATGCTGTATTGTTTAAGAAAAAAATAACACACACAAAAGTCTGTACATGTTCAGCACAGGCGTTCTGGGTTTGTTTTTTTTGTTTGTTTTTTGTTTTTAGTACTTTGGATCGGCAGTTGGTTAAATCTACGGGTGTGGAACCCACAGATATGGAGTGCCAACTCTATCTGTATGTCTGTAAGTCATGTACACTTAATATAAACTAAAACCTAAGTTATCTTCTATTATCCCAAATTTAGTACTTTTTCAGCATTCCCTATCTCAGTGCATGGCTAACCGTAGTCAACTGGCACACAGGAGTACCAGGGATCACCTTTGCCACTTCTTTCTCTTGCTATTGCCCATATCCATTTAACCCAAAGACTTACTTGGATCCCTACTGGAATCCATCTACTTCATCTTGCCCCTATTTAAAACAGCATCACTCATTTTTTAACTACTGCAATACCTTTATAGCCAGTTTCCTCATATCCACATAATCTGTTGCCAATATTATAGCCATAATGTTACTTTCAAAACACAAAGCTAGGCATGCCATACCACTGCTTCGATGGCTTCTCAATGTACTATATACCAAAATCCCTAAAACCCTTGGCCAGCTAAAAGGCCCATAAATGAGTCTCTTCCTTGCTAAAGCTAATCCCTCTAGCCAATCTTTTGATCTCATTCATACCTTCTATCTCACTGTAAATTATTCTCTCTCTCCCTCGAGACTTATTTAAAAGAAAAAACAAAAAATTCCTGGATAAGGAATAGTGAATTACAACTTGACTCAACGAAACAGTCTCACCCTTTTCGTTTAAAGCATTTTCATTTCATTTAAAGGAAAATGTTTTACAGTATCAAATCAAGTTTTCTCTATAGTGAGAAAGGGTAGTAATGACATGGAGAGAAGGGATTCCAGAGATGTCAGCAAGTAAGGTCTACAGGCCTTCATGATGGCTGGATACTAGAGATGAGAGGGGAGTAAGTGGCAAGGATGATGCCTAAAACACTGGCCTGAACACTGACAGTGCCATTTACTGAGAAAGAAAACACTGTATAAAGAACCTGATTCGCCACAAACAATGTAATAAAGAATCATCAAGCAATGTATAAAAGGATTGTCAAGTGGCACTAAGGGCCTATATATTACAAAGCATCATTAACAATAATAATGAATTACAATTACCACTCTACACCCATATGAAAGTACGGAAAATAACTAAAAATATAATGTATAACATAGGCTTCAGATTCATTTGAAAATACTTTTCAAGCAACACTTACATGCAAAATACTCTGTTCTCAGCACTGGAGATATAGTGGAAGACAAGAAAGACATAGTTTCTACCTTCGAATTCATATATTTAAGGAAAGATAATCAAAGAAAACAAATGAACAAGATAACTAGAAGAAAAAGGGTCCTGAAAAAGTGGCTGATGAAGTGAGATCTGAATTATGAGAAGGAATCAGTCTTATTAAGAGCAAGAGGAAGAATGTTCCAGACAAATAACTGGAAGGACAAAGGTTAAGAGGTAAAGAACTTGCCAAGTTGTTGAAAAATGTAGAAAAAGCCACTGAGAAGACTTGTAGCCAAGACCTTTCTTAATATGTACTGTCCCTTTAGAGCATGGAATTGTGGATAGAATTCAGAAGAAAGGTAATGGGAAAAAAATTTACAATTTTATTTTCATTAATCTCTAAATGAAATTAAGACTTTCTTCAGGAATGCAGATAAACCACAGTATTATTACAAATGGTTACAACTTTGCCACCAACAAAAATCAGGTTTTTTCATAACATATTAGAATAAAGATATCCCAAAATTACACATGCTCATTAGACTTCTAAAATCTGGTATTTATCAAATTTGCCACCAGATCATGTTACATAATGCATTAGTAAAGAAGCACAAATCATGTCATAAATGTGTTTATTAAAAATATCTTGATGATTTTACTTTAAATACAATTGGTTTTATCTTATGTATTTTCTTTTAAGCCTTAAAAATAGTATTCAGAAAGAGGATTCATAGGATCCCCAGTGTGCCAAATGCACCAACGGCACAAAAAAATTATAAACTACGGTAAAAGATACTTGAGATTCCTAACAACTAAACGCAACTTACAGTGCTTGTTTGGGTCCTATTTCCAACAAATGAATTACAAAAAAGACAATTTTCAGGAAATCAAAGAAACTGTAAAATGAACTGTGTGTTAGATTACATCAATATTATTTATTTTGTTGCATACGATGGCACTGTGGCTATGTAAAAGATGTCCATATGTTTAAGAGAGGCAAAGTATGTAGGAACAAAATGACAGTGTCTCGATTTTGCATTTAAATACTTTAGACAAAAAAGGAAGAGGTGGAACAGATAAGGAGCGCCTTTAAAAGAGGTACTTATAGCATCTGTGTGATGGGAAGATGGAAGATCGTGTGCTATTTTCTCTCATTATATTTATGTTAGAAATGTTTTATAATTAAGTAATTAAGAAAACCAAGAAAAAGAAATAGAATAAGGCATACTTTTAACAGCTGCTTCACAATAAGGAGACTCTCTAAAGGAAAAAGATCACAAAAAGGCACAACCTGCAGAGAGCAAACCAGAGAACAAGACTCCTTTCTCTAGGCTTATGTTGCCCTAGGCCAGGTTGCCTATCTTGATGTGTGCAATGTAACCAGGGATTTTCCTCTTTTCTCCACCACTGTGCTCAGGAAGACTGCAAGAATCCCTAAAACTTGCCATAGTATTCATATTTTTTGACTATGTACTCTATCTTAAGGCACTCATGCACTCATTTCAAAGAAAAAATAAACCTACATCCATTATGTCAGCTGTCTGGGCCTAGAAAATTAAGTCTTTGATTAAACTGGTACATCTTGGTATTAGAAATAGCAATGGTTTAGGAACAATAATCTTATAGTCTTAAGTTACCAAGTAACAATCAAGTTTAGGCCTTCTGTTTAGGTGGACCTGACAATTCAGAACACAGGATGGCAAAAGGAAGAGGGAAAAAGGATGCAGTGCCAGGTAACTGTAGTCTTCACAACTGATAGAAAGCAAAACGTCTGAATGGAAGAGTGACAGAATGCTTGACTTAGACAAGTGAGCCATACAAGATGGTTCCCAGGTTGTCAAAAAAATGACAAGAACTGAAAATTTTAGATATAAATTTTTTGTTTATATCTATTTTTCAACATAACATAAACTCTTCATTTATGTTAACTGGGATGAACTATCCATCTCTCGGATCTTAGCATATGTAAGCTAGGAACACATAAAAGGCTCTATCACCTGCAGGAAGGTTGGCTCACTAATCCTCTCTTCTTCCCTAACCTATTTATACGGTCCTGCTCTCCTAATCTGTCATCAAACTCAGCAATCTCTCACCAATCAACTACTTGTCTTTCCACTGCAAGTCTTTCCTCAGCTTGGCTGACAATACAAAAAAAAAAAAACTCATAACTTTATCATATGCTGTTATAAATCAGTTGGATATCTTAGCATAAATATTACTCAATTTAAGTAATTTTCTTAAAAAAAAAAAAAGGTACCAAAAATCAGCCAGGTGCAGTGGCTCACGCCTGTAATCCCAACACTTTGGGAGGCCGAGGTGGGGGAATCACTTGAGGTCAGGCATTTGAGACCAGCCTAGCCAACACGGTGAAACCCCACCCAAACTAAAAATACAAATATTAGCCAGGTGTGGTGGCACACACCTGTAGTCCCAGCTACTGGGTAGGCTGAAGCAGGAAAATCACTTGAATCCAGGAGACAGAGGTTGCAGTGAGCCAAGATGCCACTGCACTCCAGCCTGGGTGACACAGAAAGACTCTGTCTCAAACAAAACAAACAAAAATCAACTCTGTTTAACATTAAGCAACCAAAAATTCATAACATTTTTATTCTTCCAACACTAATAAATACATCTTTTTTTCATTTATTAAAAAATATTGAGTGTGGTGGTATGCACAACAATGGTTCTCCAAAGATTTCCATTCGCCCTAGCCCCCAGAACCTGTGAATATTTTAACATTACATGGCAAAGTTACTTTGCAGATAACTTTAAAATAGGGAGATTTTCCTGATTGGCCCAGTATAATCACATGGACCCTTAAGAGGAAGGGAGAAGAGTCAGAGAGAAACACAGCAGAAAAGAAGAAGAACAAGGGAGAGTCAAAACATGAGAGGGACTGTATCCACCACCGCTGACTTTCAAGATGAAGGAGGCCAGGAACCAAGTGGCCTCCTGAAGGTTGAATTAGCCCTCAGTTTACATCCAGCAAACAAACAAGGACCTCAGTCTTAAAATCACAAGGAAATGAATTCAATCAACAACCTGAATGAACTTGGAAGTGGGTCCTTCCCCTAAGTTTCCCAAAAGGGACACACTGCTGCTGACACCTTGACTTCAATCTGTGAGACTCTAAGTGGAGGCCTCTCCCTAAGCCACGATATATCTGAACCTTGGATTTACAGAACTGTAAGAGAGTGTTTTAAGCTGCCAAACTTGTGGTAATTTGTTACTGTGACAATAGAAAATGAACAGAGGTATCTACTTTGTCCCAAGAACTCCACCAGGTACTGGGAATATAGCTGGGACCTAGACAGATTGATGCCGATAGCTGGGACACAGGCTCAACCACGTGCAGTGTTCAGCAGAGGCTAGTTCTTTCTTGATCCTGTTTGCCAATAGTTCCTAAAGCAATTTGCTTGCCAGTGTGTGCCTCAGTCTCCATAGTTGGAAGACAGCAGTAATCACACAGGGCTTTTCTCTGGAGGTGTAAACACTTGTGAGTTATCATCCATATAGTCCTTGGATAACCTGTGAAGACTTAACTGCCTCCTGATGCTGAAATGCATCTCCCACAAAATGCAGCTGTGCCCCCTCTGCTCACAGATGTGGTTTGGAAAGATGTTGCCTCCAGTTCAGGGTGTAGCACTTACTTGATGAGATAATTAGACATCAAAAGTAACTCAACAAAAGCAAAAGATGACAAATAGGATCTAAGCAAAAGAGATTCTGCACAGCAAAAGAAACTATCAACAGAGTAAAAAGAAAGCCAACAAAATACGGGAAAATTTTTGCAAACTATGCATCCAACAAAGGTCAAATATCCAGCATCTATATGGAACTTAAACAAATTAACAACAACAACAAAAAAATCATTAAAAAGTAGGCAAAGGGCATGATCACTTTTCCAAAGAAGACATACATGTGGCCAACAATAATACGAAAACAAGCTCAACATCATTAATCATTAGAGAAACGGAAATCAAAACCACAATGAAGATACCATCTCACGCTAGTCACAATGGCTATGAAAAAATAAGATGCTGGCAAAGTTGTGTAGAAAAAGGCAGGCTTACACATTGTTGATGAAAGTGTAAATTAGTTCAACCACTGTGAAAGAAACTGTGGCGATTCCTCAAAGACCTAAAGACAGAAATACCACTTAACCCAGCAATCTCATTACTGGTTATATACTCACAGGAATATAAATCATTCTATTATAAAGACACGTTCATGCGTATATTCACTGCAGCACTAGTCACAGTACCAAAGACATGGAATCAACCTAAATACCCATCAATGATAGATTGGATAAAGAAAATGTTACATGTTCAGCATGGAATACTATGCAATGATAAAAAAGAATGAGATCATATCCTTTGCAGAGACACGGATGGAGCTAGAGACCATTACCCTTAGCAAACTAATGCAGGAACAAAAAAACAAATACCACATGTTCTCACTTATAACTGGGAGCTAAATGATGATAACACACAGATACATAGAGGGGAACCACACACACTGGGGCCTGTCAGAGGGTGGAGAGTAGAAAGAGAGGATCAGAAAAAATAACTAATGGGTACTAGGCTTAATACCTGGGTGATGAAATAATCTGTACAACAAACTCCCATGACACAAGTTTACATATGTAACAAACCTGCACATGTACCCATGAACTTAAAATAAAAGTTAAAAAAAAAAAAGAATTAAAATTACAAAAGGGATCACACTAAGAAAAAATATTTGTCAGGATTTTATTTTCAAAAACTCATTTGGAAATACATCTTACAGCACTGCCTCTTATTGCTTTATAAAATCCAAATTCATCATTAACAATTTTCATTTAATATTCTTGCATCTCATAAGATAAAGAGGAAAGTAATTTTATCTACAGTACACAGGCATCAGCCATTATGCAACTGCCTCCATTCTTACAAGTGTATTTTTTATTTTATTTTATTTTTGAGATAGAGTCTTGCTATGTCGCCCAGGCTGGGGTGCAGTGAGGGTGCAGTGATGTGATCTTGGCTCACTGCGACCTCTGGTTCCTGGGCTCAAGTGATGCTCCCACCTCAGCCTCTTTAGTAGCTGGGATCATAGGCATGTGCCACCACGCCCAGCTAATTTTTGTTATTTTTAGTAGAGACAAGATTTCACCATGTTGGCCAGGCTGGTCTTGAACTCCTGGCCTCACGTGATCCACCTGCCTTGGCCTCCCCAAGTGCTAGGATTACAGGTGTGAGCCACCATACCCAGCATCATTCTCACAAATTTAATGTTAAAGCTCATATTTTTACTTAATGCATATGCCAGGTATGGGTGTGTTTAAATAGCATCCTTCTTAAAATTCATCTAAACATCAATTTCTAAAGACATAAAATTAGACAAGTACTAATTACTTGAATTAGAAATAAACAGTTGCCTCCATATCCACTGATAAAAATTTAAGTCAAGAGTAAGCAAAATACAGCAGTGAGCCAAATCCAGGCCACTACTTGTTTTTGTATGGCACACAGGCCAAGACTGGTTTTTACATTTTTAAATGGTTGAAAAAAAATCTAGATAATCAAAAATATTATTTAAAATGTAAAAATTATATGAAATTCAAATTGCAGCATCTATAAAGATTTACTGTAATGCAACCAAACTCATTCATTTACCTATTGTCGATGACTGCCTTTAAAACAGCAGAGGTCAGCCAGACGCGGTGGCTCACGCCTGTAATCCCAGCACTTTGGGAGGCTGAGGCGGGTGGATCACCTGACATCAGGTGTTTGAGACCAGCCTGGCCAACATGGTGAAACCCTGTCTCTACTAAAAATACAAAAATAAGCCAGCTGTGGTGGCAGGCGCCTGTAATCCCAGCTACTCAGGAGGCTGCGCCAGAGAACTGCTTGAACCTGGGAAATGGAGGGTGCAGTGAGGCAAGATTGCACTACTGCATTCCAGTCTGAGTGACACAGTGAGACTTTGCCTCAAAAAAAAAAAAAAAAAAAGGCAGAGTTAAATATGGACAACAGAAACCTTATGTGGTACTCTCAGGTTTAGTTAGCACTGCCAGTTGGCACAATACAAATCACAAAAAATGCAATTATATTGCTTTACCTTACTTTAATCCTCCAAAAAGCATGTAACACTAAATTTTGTTTGTTCTCCCTCCTATTTATCTCTATATCCCCAGGGCCTACAATACTGCCTAGCATACAGCAGGCACACAACAAACATTTCTTGGATGAATGCAAAACACAGCATTTTGTGTGCCAAGCATTTTGTCACATAAGGACATCTGAATTTTATTTTTTTAATTACTGGTACCTACATCACATTAAAACAAAAAGAGGCTGGTACCTACCCATCACATTAAAACAAAAAGAGACCAGGCACAGTGGCTCACAGCTGTAATCCCAGCACTCAGAGGTGGAGGCGGGCAGATCACTTGAGGTCAGCAGTTTGGGACCAGCCTGGCCAACATGGTGAAACCCTGTCTCTATCAAAAATACAAAAATTAGCCAGTCGTGGTGGCAGGCACCTGTAATCCCAGCTACTCAGGAGGCTGAGGCAGGAGAACTGCTTGAACCTGAGAGGCAGAGGTTGCAGTAAGCCAAGACTGCACCACTGTACTAAAGACTGGGCAACAGAGTGAGACTCCATCTCAAAAAAACAACAAAAAAAACCACAAGAAAAGTAGTATGTTCTTTAGTGTACAATAAAATTAGATGGCAAAGCACTGTTTACCATCTAATGCAATGACACTACAACTGTGCTAAAAGAATACAATATAAATATTATCAGACTAAGCACTCATTGCAACATTCCCAACTCACATGAAAGGAATGGTCAGAAAAATTAAAAACTTTAAAATGGAGTATCTCATCACAAAATTTCTTTACAGAAATTAAAAAATTAAAATTAGGCTGTGAAGCAAATTTGAGAGGTTCCCTGTTAGCCAGGGAAGGAAAATGGTTAATCTATGGTTAACTAATTAAATTTGATTGTATTAAAGCAGTCAAAAAAATGTATTCAGAGAAAAGAAACTTGTTTAGACTATTAGCCTTTCACTACTGCTTAATGAGTTGAGGTCATGGTGTAGCAACATCAATTGTCAATCAGAAGTCAAGGCAAATGACTGAGTGGTTTTCTTTGGCTCTTGTTAACACGTTACTAATACCACTCAGTTATGGTTTATTTGAGGAGTCCAAATCATGTTTTGAAGTGGCTGAGGAATTAGCCTCTATGAGTACTCTACATAAAACAACTACAGGCAGGAGTGATTTCAAAGTAGTTCAGAAAACACTAATGAAGTACAACCTGAAGGGGAATCTATTAAGATGCTGATGCTACCAAACAAATGGTAGTTAAAACTATGTGTGGAGCTGAAAACGGCTCAGATGGGCAAATTTAGTCCATCTAAGAATTCTACTAGATTATTTCCTTAATTATTTGCAGATTTATCACTGCCGAAGGAGGGTTATGTGGAAGTTCCCCAATTACACAGTTAATGAATTTTGAAATAATCCATAAAATCTCATTATAAACCAGCATTGATGAATTTGCAATCAATTTTGGTAATAGAGAACGCTAACTTGGAACTTCAATTAAGCAAAATGTTCCCTCACACTCAAAAAGAAATTCCATTATTCTCATTATCAAACCAGTATTGCAGATTATTATCATGCATTGTACTTGTCATTAAAAATTTGTGACCAGCCTGACCAACACGGAGAAACCCTGTCTCTACTAAAAATATAAAATTAGCCGGGCATGGTGGTGCATAACTGTAATCCCAAGCTACTCGGGAAGGCTGAGGCAGGACAATCGCTTGAACCTGGGATGCGGAGGTTGTGGTGAGCCGAGATCACTCCATTGTACTCCAGCCTGGGCAACAAGAGCAAACAAAACTCGGTCTCAAAAAGAAAAAAAGAAAAAAAAACGTGAAAATTTGATTTATCTCTTGTTACATAAGTGCCTACATAATTTCTGTGATTTTGTCTATCGGCCTGTAAGCCTAAAGTACTTAGTTTCTGGCCCTTTAAAGAAGAGGTTTGTCAATCCCCAACTTAAATCATTACATTTAAACCACTTTAAATCACTGTAGACCAAAAAATGCAAGGCAATAATGAAAACACACTTAAGGCTGGGCGCAGTGGCTCACATCTGTAATCTCTGCACTTTGAGAGGCCAAAGCAGGCGGATCGTTAGAGACCAGCCTGGGCAACATGGTGAACCGTGTCTCTACAAAATATACCAAAATTAGCTGGGCATTGCAGTGCATGCCTGTGGTCCCAGCTGAGGTGGGAGCAGTGATTGAGCCCAGGAAATAGAGGCTGCAATGAGCTCTGACTGTACAACTACATTCCAGCCTGGGTGACAGAAAGAAAAAAAAATGCACTTAAACTATACAAACTCCTGCTATATTACTTACTTTTGCTCATACCTGACTCTTCATTTTTTTATTATCATTAAAAATAATTTCATATTAAAGTTTCTAAGAGTTCAGCTTAGATAACAAACACTGGTTTTGGAAACTAGGTTTTATGACTAACTTGATAATTGTTTTTTTAACGAAGTCAACCTAAAATTACAAGGCATAACAGAACTTACATGTAAAACTCATAGTGAAAGGATGGCTGGCTTATTTTTATGGGCAAACACCAAATATCAATACAGTGTAAGTAAATAAGGGCACATATAAAAATGGTAGGTTGTTCCTTACAGACCAAATGTTAGCATGCTCAGTTTAAGTGTACCAGTGGAGACTTTAACCACATTTTGATCAATTTTATGCATATGTGGGAGGGAGAGAGATATGAACGCACGTGCATGCATCCATGTGTGAAAGAGAGAAAAAGACTAATTATTTTCTTCTATTACTGAAAATGGTTCTGGTAATTTCACTAAATACACTTTATGTAAATATAATCAAATAAGTAAAATGTAAACAAAACTTTCTACACAATCCACCAATTATTCTTATGAAAAATATTTCATACTTTGCATTTATGCTGTGTGTACCTTCACATCTTTCAAATATGTCACAGCAGAATTTTTTAATGTGGCCATCCTGAGACTGTGTAAAACGTTCATCCCAACATATAATTATTACTTATCTACTGATACATAAAGTCTTCTTTATACTTCTCTATTTGTACTTTACGATGATACTACTTTATTTTTACTTAACCATATTTGATTTTTTACTCATACTGACTGCATTCTAAATCTTAAGTACTTTTATACAATGCTAAGAAACACTTAAATTGTAATGTCTTTGCAGAACTGAAATTACTAATTGGAAGGGTGAGGTTTAAGGAACCTCATTAATTTGACTATCAAACCTGTAATAAGTGAAAGGTAGAGAAAGTGATTTCTATGCTGAGGAAAGTGGCATACACCTGCAGTCTCAGGTACTTAAGGCAGGAGGATGGCTTGAGCCCAGAGTTCAAGTCCAACCTGGGCAACACAGTGAGAGCCCATCTCTTTAAAAAGAAAGAAAGATTTCCAAAACCCAGCAGGAAATCCCTGCTCTTCTCTCCCCTTCCAAATCAACAAAACTAAATGTGATTAATCCTAAATTTACAGCTCAAACTTGCAGAAAGGTCAGTCTATCGCTCCTAACCTCTCCACTGATAAATCAGATCCTTTGGATATCTACATTATGAATCCCAAATTCAAAGCTAGTTCCCTCACCAACACTTTCTAATAAATCAAATAGAATGGAATGAAACACAGTCCTAAAGTTGACTCAGTAATCTATACATCTAAAGAAATAACACATCATATCCATCTGGCAAGGGATTAGTCAGACACAACAAGGAATAGAAACCACAATGGCAAATCAAAACCTGTCTAAGCAGTGCCCAAGGGGAAAGGTACCCTGGCCTTGCAACAAGTCTTTTTTTTAATGAAGAGTTAAAAATAACAGACTAATACCACTAAACATTTGAAGGATATAATTTATTATACGCTCATTGCACAGTATACTATGATTTCCAATGTAGCTTTACACAGAGAACATGTTATGTGCTAGAGGTGAGAATCCAGTGCCCTTGTTAATTACATTTATCACTGCAAATTAATAAATCAGCATTTGATTTCAAATACTGCTCTCATAAGCTTAATTAAAATGAATCAATTTCTCATGGTATACTAACATTACCTAGTTTCTCAGCCCTTCTCTGGGCTACGGCAAATTACCAACATAATGCCACCCTATGAGACAACTGAGGATTCAGGCGGCTGATCAACCATAGGCAACAAAACCTCTGCACTGCTGTTCATCACCAGCAGTTATTTCTCCTTTGATCTGTTACACAGAAAATATGTTGACTGAAATTATTCAGACACTTAGAACCAGTTACTATGTACTGTGGACTCATCTTCGATGATCTACAAGAGGGTTCTAATATAAAATGTAAATGTAATACTGCCAGTATGACATAATGAAGCATAATTTTGTAAAATCTACTATACTAGGCCAGGCACGGTGGCTCACGCTTGCAATCCCAGCACTTTGGGAGGCCGCCGATCACTTGAAGTCAGGAGTTCAAGGCCAGCCTGGCCAACATGGCGAAACCCCATCTCTACTAAAAAGTACAAAAATTAGCTGGGTGTGGTGGCGGGCACGTGTAATCCCAGCTACTCAGGAGACTGAGGGAGGAGAATAGCTTGAACCCAGGAGGCGGAGGTTGCAGTTGATCCAGATCACGCCACTGCACTCCCGCCTGGGTGACAAGAGTGAGACTCCATTTCAAAAAACAAAAAAATCTAGTATACTACAGCCTTTTTACACTGATGTTTAAAGCTTTAAAAGTTATACAAACTTTTCAAAAATATTAATAATAACTCAGAAAGTTAGAAATAAGACAAACGTCTATCACAGGTGCCCCAAAATTGGTATCTATCAATTTATTGGAAAGTATCAGATCATTTATATCTACTGCAGTTAACCTAGGTAAAGAAAAATATTTTCCAATATCAAGTTATTTAAATAGTTACGTTCTTGAAGTTTCTTCTTAAAGTAACTTCTTTTTTTAGGGGGCGGGGAGGGTCTCATTCTGTTGCCCAGGCTGGAATGTGGTGGCGCAATCATGGCTCACTGCAGCCTTGACCTCCTGGGCTTAATCAATCTGCCTGCCTCAGCCTCCTGAGTACCTGAGACTACAGGCGCACACCACTATGCCCGGCTAATTTTTGAATTTTTTTGTAGAGACGGGATTTTGCCAAATTGCCCAAGCTAGTCTCGAACTTCTGGGCTAAGGAATCCACCTGCCTCAGCCTCCCAAAGTGCAGGGATTACAGGCATGAGCCACTGCACCCAGCCTGTTAACTTTTCTAGGAGGGGAAAAAAAAAAATAATAATATACACACACACACACACACACACACACACACACACACACAGCCAAAGTCCTTGATGAATTATAATGTACCTACAAATTTGCTATCAGAATAATTGGTAGTTATTCTGTCACTCTATTTAAAACTCAGTAATTCCTAAGGATATTGTGAAATACCTTGTATAGCTAGATAAGTTACTAAAATATTATAATCCTATCAGAAGCTGAATGGGGGTTTTCTAAAAGCCATCTATAGAACACAAGTAAGAATTCAGTAACTTCTGAAAGATCAAAAAGCTGCTTTATTTTAGTTCTCAAGTTTGGTATAATGAAATATATTAGGAATTCAATTCCAGAATATTTATGGCACCACACACAAGACAGAAATGACAAAAAGACACTGTAGAAAAACCGGAGCGTCTCTCCAAAAATACCAAATTTGGGGAGGTAAATGATTACAGGATTGATAATGTCCAGAATTCACTGTAGAGGATGATAAAAGATTGAATCAATTCTAACTGTAATGTGTAAAAATGTTAAACTGGCGGGGCGTGGTGGCTCACACCTGTAATCCCAGCACTTTGGAAGCCTGAGGTGGGCAGATTACTTGAGGTCAGGAGTTCGAGACCAGCATGGCCAACACGGTGAAATCTCTACTAAAAATACAAAAAATAGCCAGGCCGTGGTGGTGCACGCCTGTAGTCTCAGCTACTCAGGAGGCTGAGGCAGGAGGATTGCTTGAACCTGGGAGGCAGAGGCTGCAGTGAGCTGAGATCGTGCCACTGCACTTCAGCCTGGGCGATAAGAGTGAGACTCTGTCATATACATATGCGTGTGTATAAATAAAGTTAAACTGACTTGATTTCAAAATAAAACTCTAGTTTGATCTTATATACAGTTTCAAAAATCTAAATGTAAAAATAAAAGCTTTTTCAATGACACTCATAAAATATGACAAGTTCAACAGTGAGAGAGTTATCTGAGTTCTATGGTATGACATTTGTCTCTAATTAAAACAAAAGTAAGATCTTAAAATTTTTCATTTCTAAGCATTTCAAGTGAATATGTCTTCAATGGATTCAGTGCAAAGCACCATTCTGAAATTTCAAATAAGAACCTAGTTTCTTTTTTTTCTTTTTCTTTTTTTTTTTTTTTGAGACGGAGTCTCGCTGTCACCCAGGCTGGAGTGCAGTGGCGCGATCTCAGCTCACTGCAGGCTCCGCCCCCTGGGGTTCACGCCATTCTCCTGCCTCAGCCTCCCGAGTAGCTGGGACTACAGGCGCCCGCCACCTCACCTGGCTAATTTTTTTTTTTGTATTTTTAGTAGAGACGGGGTTTCACCGTGTTAGCCAGCATGGTCTCGATCTCCTGACCTCATGATCCGCCCGCGTCGGCCTCCCAAAGTGCTGGGATTACAGGCGTGAGCCACCGCGCCCGGCCTAGAACCTAGTTTCTAAACAACAAGATTTGTCCAGTCCAGAAGCAAGTAAGAGTTTAAAAACAGGTATTTAAAAAAAACATGGGAACAGTCACTCACAGAGGAACATGAGAAGCAGGAAAGACAAGAAGAACAACACTAAAAGAAACATCCATCAAGAAAAAGACCTGGAAAAGAAACCAAAACTTAGAATTAAAGATCAAATGAGGTTTGGTAGGATGGGGGAGGGGAAAGGGGATGAACTAAACAATGAATACTAAGACAGAAATACTAAGACAATTTTAAAAATCTGAATGCAGGAATTATATAAAAGATTAAAAAGTCACTCGAAAATCTAAATCAATTTACAAAGACCCAGAAATTGATCCAACAAACTAATGTTCAGCCAGCAATAGCCAATGGAAAAGTTCCCATCAAGGGCATACCCAAACACCCAAATATAACATGTTATTAAATACACTAGGTTTTTTTCATACGAACCAATTGATTTAAAACATCTGTCATAAAGTTAAAAGGGACATTAAAGATTAATCTTTGTTCAAAATAATAAAGAGAAATACAGAAAATAAAAGCATTTGTTCAAAATAATAAAGAGAAATACAGAAAATAAAAGCATTTGTATGTTAAAGAACAGCAGTGGTTAATCTCAAAATACAAGGAGGAGTAGGAAATTAAAAGTTATAAACTATGTTTAACACTGACAATAATTTTGTTAAAATTGAATTAAAGTTACACTGATGCAGGTAAATAGAAATTGGAATAAAAAGCTCTATTAAGTTGAAAGAAAACTAAAATCTTTGTGCAATTCTGAAAGTCATATATAACACTACAGCATTATATACTAAACTATAAGAGAATATATGTAACCAAAATGATGTTTCATAGTATAAATTTTTGTTATTTAACAAAATATATTTCCAAACTGGTTTCTATGTTTCCTATTCTTACAACGATCAATATTACAGCATTTTAAAACAAAGTGATGTTAAATTTATTACTAAAAAATATACAGTGATTTCAAGATTACTCTGATATACGTGGCAACAATAACTTTTCTTTCTTTCTAAAATAAATCTCAAGTGTTTTGTGATTGTGGCATTAACTCCATAGTCATCGGTAGAATAATTTTAAAAGTTATGTTACAGATATTAACTAAAACCTCTAATATGTTTTGGGTAAACTAATAGTTATTCTTTAACAAAACGCAAAGCTAAATTGAGTTGAATTGTACAGGCTTACACAAAATTTATCAACCAGTGTGCAATGGATTTTCAATAAATCTCAGTTAAGATATATAAACTAAATCACATAAAAATAATATTCGCTTTATATGTATTAAAATTCCCTGACATGAATATGTTGTTGCTGCAATTCATTTTTCTTGAAGTACATTAGCACCAAAATGCTAATAATGCTGACAAAATATTAAGGTTAAATCAGATTCTAACACCTCTTACTACAAGGAAGGCATGAAATGATTTAATATTTACCCATCTAAATTAAGTGTTCAGTCTAAATACCAGCCAATTAGAGAAAAAGAGTATATCTGTATTATTCAGTATAAAACGTTTACAAAATATTATATATGTTTAATATAAAAACATTTATGCAATAACTACAATTAATTCCATACTACAATCAAAAAGCAGTGAAAGGAAGCTGGGCACGGTGGCTCACGCCTGTAATCCGAGCACTTTGGGAGGCTGAGGCAGGCAGATCACTTGAGGTCAGGAGTTCGCGACCAGCCTGGCCAATACAGTCTGTACTAAAAATACACAAAATTAGCCAGGCATGGTGGTGCATGCCTGTAATCCCAGCTACTTGGGAGGCTGAGGCGGGAGAATCGCTTGAACCCAGGAGATGGATGTTGCACTGAGCTGAGATCACACCACCACACTCCAGCCTGGGTGAGACAGTGAAACTCCATCTCAAAAATAGTAATAATAAAATAAAATAAACTTTTAAAGAAGCAGTGAAAAGGGCAATGCTAAACAAGGTATAACTGGATACATTTAAACCTCAAAACAAATCCCTAAGGAAGTTATACCACCTTTCTGATGAGAAAACTGAAGCTTAATTTGCTGTAACAAACAGGCCAACAAATCATAATAGAAAGTTCTCTCTTTTATCTCCCTTATATTAAGACTTGGTCCAAATCTATAACCAGAACATTATCTGCCCCCCTCAAAAAAAGTTGGAAAAAATCACAAGGGGAAAAATTATTATAAAAGGGATATAAAGGATTTTGTATGAGTACCATTTGTTGAGCCTCTCTGTGCTAAAAGAGAAAAAAATATTGCCTATTCACTTTAGTGATGGCTTCTTAGAACAGTCTATGAAAATGCATATCTAACAAAAAACTGTATACAATACATAGTATGTTAATACGGAAGTATTACTTCATGTAACAGGTAGTAAGTATATAAAATAAACTTTCAAAACTTAAGGGATACAATGGACTATTATATGCATACTATTTTAATATTTACATTTTGTAAACAGTTTTTACATATATAAAAAAATAGTGTTTCATTTAAGGGGTACACCTTTACACTGCTAAGTGGACACATGATAGAACCACTTTGTTTCCTGAAATATCAAGACAAGCAACAAGTTTTGAAAATTGTTTAAAGTGTAATATAATATTCTCAAATAGAATAATATGCTAGTCTAAACACAGAGTACAGAAAAAACATTTTATAAAAGTAATATTCCTACTTATAATTATGTAACTACATATTAAAATCCTGAACACTTTATATACTTTTCAGATGAAGGTTACTTAATTAATTTTTTTTTATTTTTAGAGACAGGGTCTCGTTGCCTTGCACAGGCTGGTCTCAAACTCCTGGCCTCAAGCTACCCTCCTGCCTCAGCCTCCCAAAGTTCTAGGATTATAGCCGTGAGCCAGCATGCCTGTCCAGAAAATCGGTAACTTAAAACTAAAGAAATTACATTTCTTTCTATGTATGAGTCCTAACAAATGGATGGAAAAGGCCAACCTAGTTATCACCCTCTTTACATAACTTATTTGCAGCTACTTTCTCTCAAATGCAAAAGATCTCTGCTGTAAGATAAACATACACAGCTGCTGCAAAAAATACCCCAATTACTTGAGAGAAAAAAGACTATCATAATACTAGTCTTTATAATTTTGAATGAAAATTCTATCACTAACAATACTAAATACATATATTAATAAATATAATAAATTATACGTACAATAAAGCTATATAGTTGCCTACATTCACACATACATCTAATTGAGTTTACAGAATCATAAATTAATAATACAAGTAGCTACCATTTGTTAAGCCTCTTTGTACTAAGCATTTTATACAGTGTCTCCTTTAATCTTCAACAATACTATGATGTAAGTTCTATTATATATATTATAAAATAAAAACAAAATCACTGCTAGAAAGGTTAAATAACCTCTTCAACTTCACAAGCAGGACAATGAATGGCAGAACTGAAAATCAAAGCCAGCACTGACTTCAAAGCCTCATATTTGTTGTATTTCCAACTGATTAACTTATCTTTAACAAACTGGTGCTGCCTCTAGAGCAGGGATTTCAAACTGGATGGCCAAAACAGTCTATAGATGTAGCAGAAATAAGTAAAGAAGGCTAAATAAAAGATAACAGAGTAATGAGGCCTGTGGCAATCTAGAGAAAACCTCTTATCTAAAGGAGGTAGCTCCTGCAAAGGTGGATGTGGCTGTTGCCATGTGAGACTACAGACCCAGTACCCAGTCATGCCAGATAGATTTTAAGGAAGCTGGAAATCCAGACTGTTTATGTGACAAGCTCTAATTTTTAAATGGTGGTGAATAAGATAAAAACTTAAATTACAATGGATGCCTAATAAAACGTATCTGTGGCCACATTTAGATTGCACAATGAATGACTCCAGAAGCATGCTAAAAGAGACATATGATCTACCTTACCATCTTCTTCTTCCTGACTGTTCATAAATGTTAGTGCAATGTAATGTAATAATGCACTAACATTTATGAACAGGCAGGAAGAAGAAAAAGAAACTTTCCTACAAGCATCCTTAAAATATATACAATAACCAGTCTTCTTTCAAATCTTTCTACTCCCCACACTCTCCCCATCACAGGGCTTTTAGTCCTGCTTTTTGTTCAGTGCTCCTAAAATGTGTTTTCCTGTCATCATCACCAAGTTAAATCCTACATAAACTTCTGATCTTATTCAAGCATTACCTCCTCAATGAAGTATTCTGACTCCTGCAACAAATCCAATATTAGGCTCTTGTTGCACAACGTACCTCTAACACTTGGCATAGTCACAATTTTATAGTGTGACTAATGTATCCCTCTCCAACCAGATCATAAAGTCCGTATGAACACGTATGGTTTTGTTCATCTTTGATGTCCCAGCACTCAGCACACTGCAAGGCACACAGCATGCACTCAACAAATATTTGCCAAAGGAAAGAGGAAGAAAAGGAAATAGAGCCCTAAGGAAGACAGCTTTTAAAAAAGTCTCCATTATCTGCAGGGCTGAGCTCTACCCACAACTCCAGAACATTACTGCTACTATAGCACTCCCATAACACTTCAAGCAGAGATGAACAACAAATTAATCAATAGCCAAATGGGAATGAACGAAGCTTTATAAAACAGTGGTGGGGTGGGGAGAGTGCTACGTATGTGTTCCTGCTCTCCGGCCTGGGCAAAAGAGCGAGATTCTGTCTCCAAAAAAAAAAAAAGAATATAACCTGGTTGACAGACTGAGACTCTGGATCCTCCTGAGAATTGATGGTGATATTATTACACCTCTAACAAATTGTATAAAGCTACCTAAGTTTACTTACTGTCAAAAAAACATTCCCCAAAACATACTTATTGTAAGAACTATGATGACTGTTGGAATAAATTCAAGCAAAGATCTTAAAGGAAAGCTTTTAATCTCTATAATTGCAGTGTGTGAGATGCTTCCTCAAAAATGAAGACAGTAAAGGTAATCAAGAGTCAATGATACTCACTAAGAACAAACAGAGGTTAGAGTCTGTAACCCTTCCAGTTAAATATGAACAGGCTAGACAGGTTAAAATGAAGTTGTTCTCAAGGCAACTACCAAATCCTTATTAATAAGAGTGAACTGTGATCACCATCTTCTAATTATTTCTCCAGTGGAACCAACCATAAATTGGTTCCTTGCAAACTAACAAAAACAGGTCTTCATTATATCCTCTTATTTACTATACAATAAAAAAACTTTATCAAGTGACGTTCTTTGGCTAATATGACTCTATCACAAAATGAAACAATGAAAATATATTATTTCCCCCACTGAATGGTTTCTACTTCTAACACATAATTCTGAGATAGCTTTACTTAACCTGATTCTATGCAACACTAGTCCTTTCCAAGAATATTCCCTAGGTGTTAGGGTCGGGGCAAACTCGGGGGGTTAAATAAGCTTGAGAAAGACTGCATATTCTTCCAATTTAGATACTCATACATTAAAAACAATGAGATTCCTCAACCACAAAATCTGTTTAATCTAGTGGGGTTTTTTTGTTTGTTTTTGAGACAGAGTCTCACTCTGTCACCCAGACTGGAGTGCAGTGGCATAATCCTGGCTCACTGCAGCCTCCTCCTCCTGGGTTCAAGCAATTCTCCTGCCTCAGCCTCCGGAGTAGCTGGGATTACAGGCGCGCGTCACCACATCCTGGCTAATTTTTGTATTTTTAGTAGATGGGGTTTCACCATGTTAACCGAGCTGGTCTTGAACTCCTGGCCTCAAGTGATCTGCCCACCTTGGCCTCCCAAAGTGCTGGGATTACAGGCATGAGCCACTGCGCCTGGCCTAACCTAGTATTTCTTAAACATTATAGAACCCAAGCAACAAATTTGGGGGAAAAGCTCCAAACTTGGAAAAGTTCTCTATCAAATCAACAATTTCATGGCTTGGGCCTCTGGAATCTTTACTGTGAAACGTATTTCATGGCCTAAGTCAAAAGTTAACCAGAAACCCAACTATACAAACTTTTAATAACTTTAAAGATACCTGGGTTTCTGTTGCTATAAATTTGAATAATTCTTATTTTCATAAAATATTATCAAAGCACTCTCCCTGGGGCCTTTACTTCTATAAAAATTTTCACTAACCCATGATTCTTATGAAATGTGATTATCAAAACATATATCCTTCTCTACAACATATATAGGAAATAATCTATCTGTATAAAAATATTCTAGCTGTCTGCATAATTTAGTCTTGCATATAACAGAAATCTGATGTTTAACTTAAAAGATACATAGATTGATCCTAATTTTGTTAACTATGTACATCAACCAGGCATATCAAAACCTTGGAGAACAATGGCTGCAAAAATGAACTATACATAAATTAGAAAGGAAGTTACATCTGGGCAGCAAAGCCTTTTAACATATATTTAACATCACTGTATGTCTGGGTGGATATTATAAAGGAGAAACGTTCTTGACTAGAGAATAAGGTAGAAAGTTGGTGCAACTCACAAGCTCACAAATAGGTAGTAATTCCAAAGCAGAAAAGAAAAAAATTTTAAATTGAAAACTTAAGTCTGAGACATAACTAAAAAATAATTATCTGAGAACTTCAAAGCTTTCAAGTTCAAATTTCTCTATGTATTAATTCTAACAACTGCATAAATCAGATCACAAGCAACACAGAGATTCAAACTGGGTATTAACATAACTATCAGCAATTTAACCACTTTTAGTCTTTCAGTTGCATTCCTACACAATGCTTTTTTCATGATTATTCTTTAAAAATCACACAGCATAAATTTGCTTAAATTCACCTCTCTTTCCAGTATACTTCAGTATATTGCTTAAATTCACCTCTCTTTCAGTATATTTAGAACAGTCTCTGATGATGCAGGAGAATCACATCATTCTCATACTGATCAATTAAGAAGCTATCCTTAAATTTTAGAAAAACTGCTCTGTACAAAGGATTGCTGTAAAACCCATCACAGATTTTACTATTTGCAAAGAAGCTCAGATAATAAAATCATTTCATGGCATTTCAGAGCTACAAGGACGGATGAGAAAAGTAAAAACAATAATAATAAAAATAACAAAAAACTTACTTTGATGGCTCCCCAAGGGTAACAACTTCATTCTACGACTAATTCTTGATGGCTCCCCAAGGGTAACAACTTCATTCTACGACTAATTCACTCAGGGAATGATCAGCGGGCAAGTTCTGTCACACTTAGGGAAATGATTAGTAGGCAAGTTCTGTTCCCAAGATGTCAATAACCAAATCACATAAGAATTTAAACTAAATCTTCAGCCATGAATTATATATTGAAGTCAGGAAGAACCAGGCAGATCGCATAAGATGGGAGTATCTAATCCCTGATGACTTTTCCCTTAATTCTCTAAACTCTAGCAACACTGGCCTCCTTGCTGTTGCTCTACTGGACCTCAGTCTTGATCCTTGCCTTGACATAGAGGAATGCTATCCAAGTCTCTGCTCAGCTGTTACCTCCTGAGAGAAGTATCTCTGACGTCTCTCTCTAAACAAGCCTCATGTCTTATTCACAGCTGTATAACCAGCAACAAGAACAGGATCTGACACAAATGCTCAATAAGTACTTCTTGAATGAATTCATTAATCTACATATAATTTAATACAAAAACAAATCTGATGACAATTTAAAAACAAGTATATTAACAAAATATCTGATATTCAATCCCAATTTGAAGTCCAGAAAAAAACAAACTTAAAATCAGATCTCTATGCTTGCTATTTGCTTTCGGAAATAGTGAGTAAAACATGAAAAAGTCCACGTAGATATAAAGATATATGTTAGTTCTGAGAAATCACAGCACATATATAATGATTCCATGTTATATAGAGTCCATAAAGATCTGATGATTCACAAGCAAAGACAAAAGTTTGGTATTAGTGTCTTATGTATACTCTATTTAATACACATGCATAGTATTTTAAAAGTATAATAATCTAGAATACAAATAAAAGTATAAAAGCTATAACGGTCTAGAATATAAATATGCAAAATAAGGTTAATAGAATTCCTGTTCTACATCACCAAGTCCAATAATTAAATAAAAATTAAAAGTGTTAAATATGGCTTGGTCAGAATATATAGAAATAACCATTTTTAGCAGGCTAAAAAAAGAAAGTTTACTAAACGTGAACCAAAGGCTTATATTCACAGATACCCAAGTATTTAGTTCTGTTAATTACATACTTTGTAAGCATTATAATCACTATAATCCATCTCTGTAAAGAGTGTAGACATTACATTGTTAAAAACAAGGCCGGGCACAGTGGCTCACGCTTGTAATCCCAGCACTTTGGGAGGCTGAGGTGGGCGGATCACGAGGTCAGGAGATCGAGACCACGGTGAAACCCTGTCTCTACTAAAAATACAAAAAAATTAGCCAGGCATGGTGGCGGGCACCTGTAGTCCCAGCTACCTGCAGAGGCTGAGGCAGGAGAATGGCATGAACCCGGGAGGCGGAGGTTGCAGTGAGCCGAGATCGCACCACTGCACTCCAGCCTGGGCGACAGAGCGAGACTCCGTCTCAAAAAAATAAATAAATAAATAAAAATAAAAACAAAAGATATTATGCGAAAAAGCTCTCCCAAACTGACCTCATAACTTAAAGGCTTTAAATACCGATCAGGTGGCATTGCCCTACTTGCAAGTTAATCAAATCAGCTTTTATTTACATATATTCAACTTAGTTTGAAGGAAAAGAAAAATGAAACAGGATACCCATGAATCAAATAATATACCACACAGATCAATCAGCACAAGTGATCAATAAATAAAAATGTTTGAAATAAAAAGTATGAGAGAATAAAGATTTTCTTCAACATGTGCTACTCACATAAAATCCCTGGAACAAAAGAACATCTACAGCCAAATTAACTTACCGTTACAGATTTCAGTGTCATACCATGGTAGGTTCCCATAGTGTCAATTTTGAAGCCTTCCGTTTCTATGAAAAAAAGAGGCTTATTGTTAAGATTTTATAGATCATGTATCTTATGACCTATAACAAATCTAAAGTAATAATCTACATTGAATGTGATGGTTCAATAATATACAAAGCCTTGAATCTACTATGTAAAATGACATACTTGTGAAGATAAAAACTTTAAAAAGGACTCTAGGTTAAAAAATATTAATATATTAAATACAGACCAGCAAGCCTATTGTGTAGAAGCTGGTTAAGACTCTCTCTGCAATTATGTTCAAAAATTAGATTGAATACTTTATAACCCCAAATTACTTACTACTAATACTCAATGATAGTACCACTAAAAGCAGCTAATACCATGAAAAAACCCAGTTATAAAAAGTAGTGTTCCAAAGTTTCAGTCATAAGGCATATACTTATTTTTACATACATACATATATATGTATTTTTTCTTTTGAGACAGGATCTCACTCTGTCACCTAGGCTGGAGTACAGTGGCACAATCTCAGTTCACTGCAACCTCTTCTCCCATCCCCCCTCCCCAGGTTCAAGCAATCCTCCCACCTCAGCCTCCCGAGTAGCTAGGACCACTGGCATGCAACACCACACCCAGGTATTTTTTTGTATTTTTAGTAGAGATGGGGTCTTGCCACGTTGCTCAGGCTGGTCACAAAGTACTGAACTCAAGCAATCCTCCTGCCTCCACCTCCAAAAGTGCTGGAATTACAGGTGTGAGCCACAGCAATCAACCATATTACGTATTTTATAGAAAGCAATGTTGTAAATAATGATTGGACTGCCAGGACAGAATCCCAATATGCCTTTCTGTAAAGGCAAATATTTTAACACGTTGCAAGCCTTAAAATCTGTCACAACTGCCCAATTCTGTATTTTAGTGCAAAAGCAGAACAAACAATATATGTGATCAATTAGGGGCAACCCAATTTGGCCCATGGAGGGTTATATTTAGTTTGGGGGCTGTAATTTACCAACCTCTGCTTTATATAATTCATTCCCCAAGAAAAACACTGAATATTGTAACGAAAGAATGGACGTAGTCTTTCTATGGCACATACCCAGTGCATGCCTTTAACAACTGAATGAAGTCAGCACACAAAATTCATTGCATCAAGGCAACATATCATTTAAAAAAAACTTAAATGAAGATTGCAGATTATGCTTAAAAATATCATTAACTTCCAGTTGCTTCTACCTAATATTTTCATGATTCAAGTCATGATGAATGAAGATCTCAAGAGGAAGTTACACTGACATTAGTCTCACCTCACAGCTGCAGAAATGGTTCGTTATTGCATTAGCCAGAATGCCATGTAGACTATCACAAAGTAAGTCCTCCCATCATTGCTCTAAATCTGTTTCCAAGTTCTCAATGTACATACACATTTATAACTTGGGAAACATGACTTAACATATAGAATCTCTACTTTAAATTATATAAAAACAAAAGCAGTATGAATAACAGCAAACATTTATAGATAATTTACTTACATATCAGATACTATTCTGGGAACTTAATATTTATTAACCAGTCCAATACTCACAATAACGATAAGAGACAGGCACTATAACAACATTTTAATTACACGCAGGAGAAAACTAAGGCAGAATGCAGTTAAAGTAACATTAAAATTCACACAAAAAGTTACTACGACATAAGCTATCTGGATCCAGAATCCATGCTATTAACCAGGGGTTGGCCAACTTTTTTTCTGTAAAGGGCCAGATAATATTTTTAGGCTTTGTAGGCTACACAGTCTCTACTGAAACAACTCAATACTGATGTCACAAAGCCAAAGCAGCCATATATAAAATACATAAATGAATGAGTGTGGCTGTGTCCCAACAAAATGTTATTTAAGAAAAACTGCAGTGGGTAAGATCTGGTCTGTAGACATTACTTTGCCAACCCTTACCCTTAAACATCAAGCCATACGGCCTCTCAAGTTCAACACAACCACACTAAGGGGAAGATAAGAATTAAGCAACTTACCTTCTTTTCCTTTGAATCTTTCCTGATCGTATCTGTTATAGGCAGCTGGGATAGGCTGTTTGGTGCGCAAAGTGGGATCCTATAAAAAAAAAATTAATTATGAGTTACTTGTTAATATTTTTAAATGTCACTTATTTAATGTGCTAGAGTGCAGTAGCGTGACCATGGCTCACTGCAGCCAAGACCTCCTGGGCCCAGGTGATCCTCCCACCTCAGCCTTCCAAGTAGCTGGGACCACAGGCATGCACCACCACACTCAGCTAATTTTTTTTTTTTAATTTTTTTATAGAGACAAAGTTTCACCATGCTGCTCAAGCTGGTTTTGAATCCCAGCCTCAGGTGATCAACCTCAGTCTCCCAAAGTGTTAGGATTACACACATGAGCCACCACCATACCTGGCTAAAGTACCTTTACGACATAACACCCTTCCCTCCAATTATGCTTGTTTTAACAAAACAAAAAAACCCTTAAATTCAAAGTATATTGAGTTTAGTTTTACAGATTTTTAGCTGAATTATCCACCAAATTATTAATCCGTAAATAAACATGAAAGCCATGATGATTAATCCATTATAAACAGAGTAAGACTGAAGAGGTATTTTTTAAAAATAATTAGAAAAGGCTGTCAGTCTACTGATGCATTATTTAATCACAAATACTTTATCAAAACTCACAATGTTTAACAAACTAAAAACACATATTTAAGAATATTCCCAAAGCTACTTGAAAAATTCATGAAGACTGAAATACTTTTCATTTTATTATAATAGGATTCTGTATCAAATATTATGCCAAATACAATATACTTATCAATACCTATCAAGAATAAGTATATGCTTACTTCACACTAGGCATATACTTATATAGTCAAATGCCAAACATTAAAACCTTCAAGTATTCTAACGATTATATAAACATACAGAAAGAACATTCAGTCACAAATGGTAGAACTGTTTTAAGGTTTGACATGTTTCCTATCAACAGCTATTCAAAATGTCAACCAATTCATAATTCTAAGTACCTTGTGCTTTGCCATCATAGCTCTTACTCCACTACCTTTTTTTTTTTTTTAAAAAAAAACATCTAATAAGTAGGGAACTCCTGAGAGATCTAGGTTACATTGAAGTATGAGAATCTAACTAAACCCTGATGATCTGAGGTGGAACAGTTTCATTCCAAAAACCTCCCCCTGGTCCATGAAAAAAACTGTCTTCCACGAAACTGGTCCCTGGTGCCAAAAAGGTTGGGGACTGCTGTACTAGACTATAAGCTCAAAGAAAGTAGGGACTACAATCTTTCTCATTATTGTATCTCAAGATCATCAGCAGACTGCCTAATAGAAGGCACTTAAGTACCTGATGGAGAGTCAACTAAAAGTACTTATCTAATTATCAACAAAAGTCTACCATCTTTAAAAGTTAAATTCCAACAATTTCATGAGCAAATAAAACTACTACAAAGTAGCTGCAAAGGCTGTATTAGTACTCTAATACATTTCAATGTGCCTTTTAAAACTTGACACAGTTTTAAAAATATAGAAGATTTTCTGGGAGGCCCAGGTGGGCAGATCACCTGAGGTCAGAAGTTCAAGACCGGCCTGGCCAACAGGACGAAACCCCATCTCTACTAAAAATACAAAAATTAGCCGGGCGTGGTGGCATGCGCCTGTAATTCCAGCTACTCGGGAGGCTGAGGCAGAAGAATCGCTTGAACCCAGGAGGCGGAGGTTGCAGTGAGCCAAGATCATGCCACTGACTCCAGCCTGGGCAACAGAGTGAGACTGTCTCAAAAAAAAAAAAAATTTTTTTTATAAATTTTCTATTTATAGAATCTATTTTCTATTGCAGAAAATAGAAATAATTTCATTTGCATGTTTTATTCCTTTGTTGAATTATATGAAAATAGCTGGAATGATTTTCAACAAAATTAGAGTATGTTTGAATTTAAATACAGGCTATATTGTCATACATGAAATTTACTTTGGGAGGGTCTTAAGTGGCACTTCAAAGAGAAGGCAGTCAACTCTCAGAGCAGCTGAAATGGAGTCACAATTAAAGGACAGCATGACTGGTGATCAAGAGAAATACATTCACCAAGATGTAATAGATACAATGTCAAAAAGAACCCCAAACTGGGAGGTAACAGGGATTTATGTTATTAGCAATGGTTAGCGATTGTCCCAAGCAACAATGAGTAGGCCAGCCACAGTTTATCTAAAATAAATAGAGGGCTTTCCCTAATTAACCTTTTTCAGACTCTGACCCAGGTATATTAAGAATTACTGCTCCAGTTAAGAATTACTGCTGAAGTAAGTAACTTTTAATGTTGGGGAGGGCTTTCACATCTTTCAGATATTCTGAGGCAGCAAAAGGTTTAGAATCCACTGATTTTAAAATGTGAAGATGTCTTCAACGTTACTACACTGCAATATAAGTGGCAACTTCATTAAAATTACTGTAAAGCAGTAAAGCTAATTCTTACCACAGGTGCTGCATTTGGGGCAGGTCGCTGTTCAGGTGCACGCCCTTCTTCTCTGGCTTTTACAGATTGAAGAATTGCAAAAATGTTCTTGGAAAAATTCTAAAATATAAATGGATTTTAATTAAGCCCACTTTAAATATACAATAGTAAATTTAGTTGATAAATAATTTAAGACTAAGTTATCTTACTATCAATTCTTCCCTACTATATATGTCGTAAGGTATCATCATTATACACATATGTAAAAACCAACCACTACTGAGATATTGATCCAGAGACTGATTATTGTAAATCCCATGGTATTCATTTCATCATTTTCATTTTACTTAAACTGCTAAATTCGGGAGGCCGAGGCGGGCAGATCACGAGGTCAGGAGATGGAGACCACCCTGGCTAAAATGGTGAAACCCCGTCTCTACTAAAAACACAAAAAACTGCTCAGGCGCGGTGGCGGGTGCCTGTAGTCCCAGCTACTCGGAAGGCTGAGGCAGAAGAATGGCGTGAACCCGGGAGGCGGAGTTCGCAGTGAGCCAAGATCACGCCACTGCACTCCAGCCTAGGTGACAGAGCAAGACTCCATCTCAAAAAGAAAAAAAAAAAAACAAACTGCTACAAATGTATTCATATTCTGCATCTGTTCAAATATATAACCAGAAAGCAAGTTAAAATCTAAATGAGGCCGGGCATGGTGGCTCATGCCTGTAATCCCAGCACTTTGGGAGGCAGAGGCAGGTGGATCATAAGGTCAGGAGATAGAGGCCATTCTGGCTAACACGGTGAAATCCTGTCTCTACCAAAACTACAAAAAATTAGCCAGGCGTGGTGTTGGGCACCTATAGTCTCAGCTACTCAGGAGGCTGAGGCAGGAGAATGGCATGAATCCAGCAGGTGGAGCTTGCAGTGAGCCGTGATAGTGCCACTGCACTCCACCCTGGGCAACAGAGCAAGAATCCGTCTCTCAAAAAAAAAAAAAAAAAAAAAAAAATCTAAATAAAAATATATTTGTCTAAAGAGGCTTCTAGTTCAGAAAAAAAAAAAATCAACTACTACATCCTCCTGTTAAACTCCAGTGCTAATTTCAGATTGCTACATGTAACATGAGTTTTGAGATATTAGAAGTCAATGTACACTTTTCAAAGATGTGTAAGTTGGAAAGTACAAGTACAAACACTCTTCAACTTACGATGCAATTACATGCTGATCAAAAGTCAACACAGCTAACTAATCTGACGACTCTTCCCTTCACGAAATATTCTTCCTTCATGCTATGGATTGAATGTCTCCTCTAAAACCCATGTTGAAATTTTATTCCATTCTAATAGTATTAGGAGGTGGAGCCTTTAGGAGATGATTAGGTAGGTCATAGGGCTCCACCCTTACGAATGGATTAATGTTGTTATTGCAAAAGTAGACTCGGATTCCCGAAAGAGTAAGTTTGGCCCCATTTCTCTCTGTGTCTCATTTGCTTGCTTGCTTGCTTCTGCCTTCTGCCATGACATGACCCTCACCAGATGCCACTGCTATGCTCTTGGATTTCTCAGCCTACAGAAATGTGAGAAATAAATTTCTTGTCTTCATAAATTACCCAGTCTGTGATATCCACAGCAGCAGAAAACAGACAAAGACACTTGGCCTCTGAGATGCTATTCTCTCTTGGTTTTACCCCTAATGTCTGACAGTTCCTTTGGGGCTCTTCCTATGCTGCCTATCAATCACTTAACATTTCAAGGAATATGTAGTAAGAATCTACTCTAAGCCAAACACCTTGCTTGGCACTTGGGTACAATGATGATCAAAAAAGACATGGTCGCTGCCCTCATGGACCTCAAATACAACATAATTTCTCTTCTTTAAACAAAGCATTCTCTTTCCTTGGCTTGGACCACTCTTCCCACCTTACCCCTTTCACCTCCCTCACTAGTTTTTATTCTTTAGGTATCACTACTCTTTACTCTCAACTAAGTTAACTGCCCTTGCTGGGTGTCTGCCCTGCAATGTACGTAATAATTAACGCTTATTTAATATTGACTTCTGCTAAGAGTGTAACTTCTGTGAGAGCTAGGACCAATGCACCGCCGGTCAGTGTTTAGCACTTGCCTAGTTTGTAGATGTTAAATAAATACTATACAAATAAATATGTATATAAAATGAGAGGCTGCTTGAAACATAACTATTATCACTACACCAGTTGCAGTGCTAACTAGTTCCTATAATTCTCTGGAGCAGCAAATATAAGTCTCAGGACCCCTTTGCACTCTTACAAATTACTGAGCACCCCAAAGAGCTTTAAGTTTGTGTGAACTACAGTATCTATTGAATTAAAGATTAAAACTGAAAAAAATTTAAATATAATTCTTTTAAAAATAAGAAAACGATTTCATGTAAACATAACAGCATATTTCATGAAAAATCATTTTTCAAAATGCATAAAAGTAATGACAAGAAATAGTGGCAGGTTTTAAATTTTTGCAAATTTCCTTAATCTCTGGCTTAATAGAAGACAGCTGTATTCTCACATCAGCTTCTACATTCAACATTTATTGTGCTTTCTTATTTGGTCATAAATGTGGCTCTCTTATTTGGCCAAAGAATATAGAGAAAATCTATCCTCACACAAACAGTAGGAAAAGTGAAGAATATTCTAGTAGTTTTTCAGGTAACTGTGGATAGTATTCTTTGATATCATACCAAAATGCAATAAATGGTTCTTAAAGGTTAATGCAACATGGAAATCACATCCATAAACTTTTTGCATAGGTACTTTAAAATCCATCAGTCTCTTGCACTTTAAATGAACTTTCTACCCATGCATGATTTGTGACAGCATTCACTGGTCATCTGGAAAATATCAATCACTGAATTATGCACATTTTCCAAATATTAACCTGGTTAATTATACAGTATCAACAAATTATACTTGTTAATATTATTTGTAAAAGACTTAACTAGAACACTTCAAGAATTAGAAAGTTGCTTCTTTACTTATGGGTGGAAAAAGAATTAGAAAAGTGTTATGGTGACAGCAGCATAAAGAAACTTCCCAAAATTCTAATATTCTCACGAAAGCTCTCATTTTATCATTGGCAACAAATACTATCAGCTGCTTTCCTTGAGGAACAAATTTATTTCCTTCATTAAAAAAAAAAAGTCTGCCAAATAACCAAGTCTGAATAACAGTTACTTAAATAAAAAAATGTTGATTCAGTTCATACTTCATACAATGGCACAAGTCTCTTGATGAGAATAACCGTCATGTTTGCAGAAGTGCTTTCTACATTCCAATTTCATCACACAAAATATTAAAAAGACACACTTGAGGGTCAAGATTTAACAAAATTCATAAATTTTAAAAACATCATCAAGGACATTAGTGAGTAAAGAACACAATGGCTACCAGTAAAGTTAAGTGCCATTGCCTTGATTCACACCATGACCAGCAGTTTTATCAACCATTGATTTTGCACCATCACTGCAAAGGTCAATACAATGAAAAATGCACATAAAATCTCAGTCTTATTATAAAAGGTAGTTGAAAATATATGAAAAGCAAATCTCACTACTTTAAAAATAAAGAAGAATTAATCAATATTATCATCAATCTACTATGCAGTAGAATTACAAGTGATTAACATCTTCCTTCTAGTGATCTCCTTTTATTAGTTTTTCAGTGATGAGCATATACTAATTTATATAAGTTTATACATGTTTCTCTTCAGATCGTATAAACCTTTCACCTAATTTATGTAAGTTTAAAGTGTGTTTTCTAAATGGCATTATAAAATCAAGTTGCTTTATTTGGGGTCCTTGCAAAAATAATAACATATTTATACTTCTCATGAAATCTTTTTTTTTTTTTGGTGAGACAGAGTCTCACTCTGTCACCCAGGCTAGAGTGCAATGGCACAATCTCAGCTCACAACAACCTCCACCTCCCAGGTTCAAGCAATTCTCCTCGCTCTGCCTCCCGGGTAGCTGTGATTACAAGCGCATGCCACCGTGCCCAGCTAATTTTTGTATTTTTAGTAGAGACAGGGTTTCACCATGTTGGCCAGGCTGGAATCGAACTCCTGACCTCAACTGGTCCACCCGTCTCGACTTCCCAAAGTGCTGGGATTACAGGCGTGAGCCACCGCACCCAGCCTCTCATGAATCTTGAACCTGACTTTTGTTCCTGAAACTCAAAAAATAAGAAAGCCCTGATAACTAATAATAATGAAGGTCTATCTAAAACCCACAGGGCTTTAAGTACCTAATGGTATTTTTTTATTCTCATCTGCCTAAGAGTATTTTTAGAGTTTACCAGATAAAAATAATACACAGAAAGACTATCAAAGTATTTTTCATTTTTTTAATACTAATAATACTCATTTAGGCAAGCCTAGCTACAAAACAATTCTTTTAACTTTTTTTTTTAAAGATATAGTGGTACCAACAATATTAAATCAGTAAGTTTAGAAATGATGGTACAATCCTGCCACCTAGAGCTCAAAGAAAACTGTTCATCTCAGTTACTTGAAAAAGTAATGTTTGGTCTAAAAGTTAGATAGGGTATATCACCTATTTTTATTCTTCTACTATGAGTTTGAGATTTTTTTATTTTAATGAACACTGGTGGATCAACATAAGTCACAATATTTCTCAAGTATTAGCCATGCTAGACATTGAAAATCAGTATCAACAAATCATTTTATTGTAAATAGCAAAAATGGAAGTTTACTCACATCCTCAGATTTCTCTATAATTCTAAGCTCTGGAGAATGGTTCTTAATCTCAACCTTAGGTACTTTGTAAAACAAGTCAAAGTACAAAAGAAAAAGAAATGATTCTTTTCCTCATATACTCTTCATAGCTTTATTCCTACTAAAATAGCAATGTAAATTTAAGACTAAAATCCTAAAATTCTACAATCAAAACCAATTTGCCTAAAACAATGTTAAATTTCAGTTTCACGAGTAACTTTGCACACTTCAACATTCTTACTAGATCATCATTATTAACAACTGTGCATCAGTAGAGAAAACATTTAAGAGAAAACTGAGGCACTGAAGAGGAAAAGACAAATGAAAGTACATAAATCAGGATAAATGCATCCTCTTTTTGGAGATCCATGAAAATACTGGACATTCAGTATTTCAGATTTTTATCTTTCAAAATATAAAGTGCATATCTCCTTTAACCAGCAATTTGTTTCCAAGAATTAATCCTTTGGCTATACACACATAAACACACAAAGGTACATGCACAACAATGTTTTCTAATGCATTATTCATAATAGTGGAAAGGAAGTGAGGGAAGGAGGAAGAGAGGGAAATGGGAGGAGAAAGAGAGGAAGGAGGAGGGAGGCAGAGAGAAGAAAGGCAAGCCAGAGAAAGGGAGAAAAACTGCACAATCTTTGGAGCAAAAACAAAATAAAACAATTTCCATTAATAGGGAGCTAATGAAAAAACTGCTATACCCATACAACAGAATATACTCAATAAATGTTTGCTACAGATTTCCGTAAGTTATCTACCATGTGAGAAAAAAAATAATGATGGCATTAATAACCAGAGAACTTGCCATCAATATTATTCCGTTTATTAGGTTTAAGCAAAAATGACTCAACAGGAAAACTGGGCCATTCTTTGATTTGCAAATGATTTGTGAAGGAGCTTGCATTTTGATTCCTACTTTTTCATCAGCATCTCTGATGTATAACAACCATATTCAAGAATGGAATGGTAAAAATGGCCATCTGGAATCTACGCAAGAAATAAAACTTTTATTTCTTATTCAAGAAATAAAACTTTTATTTCTTATTCAAGAAATAAAACTTGAAACTTCCACCTAAAAGCAAATTTTAACCAATTCTATAACCACAGACTAAACACACACTCTCTCTCTCTCTCTCACTCCAACGAATGAGTAAAATATTTTAATTACCTTTCCTGTGCTTTGTAAGATAGTTGTTCGTGTCCTCCATACTCTCTCTCTGCTGACAATATCTCGGGTCACATCTACCTCAGCATCCACAAAACTTCTCTGTTTAAGGGCAGTTATGTCATCATCTAGATCAGTCTTGATAGTAGATCTTTTCTTAGCCATAATTTTGGCTTTGATTGCAGCAATTTTTTCCACTGACATAGCTTCAGACAAAGACCTAAAAGCAATTTCTTTTTTAAACTTTCACAGCAAGCATTCCTGGAGTGTATCACAAATATATTTTGTTACATTTATAAATTTCTGGTAAAAACACTTAAATGGCAATAATTAAGGTTTTCTTATCTGTAAGACTGACTTGCTATTCTGCCATTATATAAAATTTTTATAAAGAATTCATGTCGAGATATTACCTAAGAGCAAATTAGTAATTTCTTAGAAGTATCACTGCAACAAAATTCTTCATGGTTTTTCATCTCTTCCCCGCAAAAAAGCAGGACTCATTGATATAGGTGCTTTTCTTTATATTTTCTGTATCTATGGAAATTACACACACACACAGAGGCCACTTTGGAAGGCGGTAAAAAATTCATCCTACAGAAAGTTTAAAGCCTAGGTTTTCCTTGAAATTTATTTCAAGGTTTCAAACTTGTATGCCATAGTGCAGAACATAATTTAAGTGACAGGCTTTTATATGCCACAAAAACATATTCCTTTAATCTCTCGAAGATAAAACCATATTTTATACAGTTTTCTTTTTCTTCCCTTTCCTTGATTTTCAAATAGGCAAAATAGTAGAAACAGACTATGCAGAAATGTAAAAAAAGACTTAACACTGAAAGTATACATGTCATAAAATGGTAATCTTATGCAAAGTGTCTTTTATCATGTAAAATGAGAAAAAGAATTAAAAAGTGTTTGGGTACCTTAATAACAGTAGACAAAAATATTACTTTAGTCACAAGATGAAAATCTCAAAATATGTTCACACAAAATCTAGAAAAAGGACAAAAATTCCTGCAGGTTTAAATACAGTAGTATTATACAGTATCAAATTTTAGATTAGGTATGAAGGTACTTTATAATAGTGCTCATATGCATCTGGCATTTGATGCATTTTGTGTAATACTGTGCAAATTTCCCTTAAAATCTAAAGCACATCAGCATACCTTAAGCCAAATTCATATACAGTACTCCTCTGTTTGGCTTTCCACAGCTTCAGTTACCCGCTATCAACCACAGTCCAAAATATTAAATGGAAAATTCCAGAAATAAATAATTTGTAAATTTTAAATTATGTGCCATGCTGAGTAGCCTGTTGAAATCTTGTACTGTCCTGCCTGGGACACCTGCCTGGGATATCCGGACACGAATGATCCCTTTGTCCAATGTATCCATACTGTATACACTGCCCGTTAATCACTTAATAGCCATCTTGGTTATCAGATCGACTATGGCAGCATCAAAGTACTTATGTTCAAGTAGCCCTTATTTTACCTAATAATGGCCCCAAAACACAAGAGTAGTGATGCTAGCAATTCGCATATGCCACTGCCAAAGTGCTTCCCTTAAATGACAAGGTGACCTTGGCACTCCTTGGCTAGAGTTCAGGACTATCCGAGGTTTCAGGCATCCACTGGAGGTCTTGGAACATATCCCCAGAGGGTGGATGGGGGACTACTGTACTTCTCCAAACTATAATCAAGCCTCCAATGGACTTTGAAACATAGAATTTTTACTTACAGCCAAGATGAAGTACCAGAGACTAGACTAACCCTCCAGCCTTTAAATAACCAGTCGAAATACATAAAACAATGGTTTACTAGATGCCAGATTATCAAGCAATGAAGGACAGTAATTCCCTAACAAATGAGAAACAAACAAGGTAAGCCCTGTGACTGCCTCAGCTTATTGCCTGGTAAGTTTCCAAGACATGGCCTTGGGAGGAGAACCCATGTAGAACTGAGCAGATTCTCTGATAAGAAGAAATGGAGCTGAGATTACAGCAAGACCAAGGTGATTAGAATTCATACGTCAGAACACCTGAGAACTGCACACAAGATTCCCCTCATGTACCCCAGCAGAATTCTGACTAGCACAAATATGAAGAAACTATCTAAGGTTGAATAAAGAACCACCCAAGTGGATTAGACAGAATAATGCCTAGTGGTCACACGAAGTGAAGAATAGTGCCTGTTCCACTAGCCAGAATGAAACCTCATGTTCATGAGGTATTAGGTACTCAGAATGGTCTTGCCTCAGTGGGTGGGGAATAATTACCCTAGCTGACCAATGTTCAGACAAATTAAAATCAAGACCCAAAAGTAACAAACTGTTTCCAAGGGATTTAACTGTGTCCCAAAAAAAAAAAGCTAAAGATGATATGTGGAAATGTAACAATATCTAGCACTCAACAAGGTAAAAAGTATATACAATGTTTGGTGTGCAATCAAAGATCACATGACATGTAATAAAGCAGGAAAATGTAATGAAGCAGGAAAATGTAATAAAGCAGGAAAATGTAATAAAGCAGACATGTAATAAAGCAGAACGAGGAGAAATATCAACCTCAAGGCATGAAAATAATTACAAGAACTATGTTCTACATTTCAACAAGCTAAATGAAAAGATGAAGTAGGTATGCTTTTTAAAAATGAGCAAAACATGCAAAAATTAGGCGGGAGTGGTGACATGCACCTGTAATCCCAGCTACTTGGGAGGCTGAGGCAGGAGAATCACTTGAACCCAGGAGGCGGAGGTTGCAGTGAGCCGAGATCACGCCATTGCACTCCAGCCTGGGTCACAAGAGCGAAACTCTGTCTCAAAAAAAAAAAAAAAGAGCAAAACAAACTTCAGACGAAAACTACAATGTTGGAGACTAAACATGCATGGAATTACATAAAAAAAAATTAAGTAAAGTTGAAAACACAACAGAAACTATCCAAAAAGGACTCAAAAAAGAATTTAACAGATAGAAAGTGAATTCAAAAAAAGAGAAGAATGTAAGTGAACTGTCAAAGAAAAAAATATTAAAGTTCAGCCAGGCACGGTGGCTCATGCCTGTAAACCCAGCACTTTGGGAGGCCAAGGCAGGCAGATCATGAGTTCAGGAGTTTGAGACCAGCCTGGCCAACATGGTGAAAACATCACCTCTACCAAAAATAGAAAAATTAGCCGGGCGTGGTGGCAGGCGCCTGTAATCCCAGCTACTCAGGAAGCTGAGGCAGGAGAATCGCTTGAAACCAGAAGACAGAGGTTGCAGTGAGCCAAGATCGCACCACTGCACTCTAGCCTGGGCGAAAAAGCGAAAATCCGTCTTCAAAAAAAAAAAAAAATTAAAGTTCAATACAACAGAAACTATCCAAAAATAATTCAAAAAAGAATATAAACAGACAGAAAAGAATCCAAAAAAAGAAAGAATGTTAAGTGAGCTGTCAAACAAATTCAAGTAGAGTTTGAGTAGCTGGAATCCAGAAAAACGAAAACATTTTTAAAAAGTGAAGAAACTATGCCCATCCATTCATGTATTGTCTATGGCTGCTTTCCCCACACCACAAAAGTTCAATAGTTTCAAGAGACCCTATTACCTTCAAAGCTAAAAATATTTAATATGTGACACTTACCAGAAAAAGCTTGCTGACCTCTGGTGTACGTAATCAAGAAGAGGTAACATAAAATGAATTTCTCAGCTTATAAAGTAATTTTTAAAAAGAAAGACCAACATGGTAATAGAATCAAGAAGACTTTTCAAAAAGCATGATAAACACAATGACTTCCAATCCCCACACATATTCTTATGAACTTAAGAGCACAGAGGCATAAAATGAATCCAAGAGGTAAATGTGAATGTGGAGAGCATTTTAATATTCCTTTTCCTTATACCTTTACATATATCTAAACTACCTACTTTCTACTTAGAAAAATTCTTACCTAATCTGTTCAGTCTGTACAATCCCTTCTTTGTGACCCTCCAAACGGGCAGCCAATCTCTCTTTATCAAGGCGCACACACTCTTCATCCTGGAAATAACCACTGGTTAATGCATTTTAAATTTTTATTTAACTTTTAGGAAGAAAAAACACTACATGTAACTTTCCCTTACCAAATTTCTTACCTCTACAATTCTAGGTATCAGTATCTTTAGGCCAACTTCAAGACTACTTTTAGCTACATAAAGATAATAACAATAAATATATGTTGAATCTTAAGACTGGAATCATCTAAAAGCTTAGGAAAAACTTGCTTAGCCACTTTTTTCTTTATGATTAAGTGCTCTTCCCATATCATAGTTGACTTTCTTCAGAAAGACACAACAAATAAATTCATCTTTTTGAGAAAGTTAATAACCAAATGTTATGACAAGCCTTCACCAGAGTCAACAATTTCATTTTGGTATCTCCATTTTTTTTTCATCTGTTGCTACAGGTCCTGAATCCATTAGCACTAATCAAAATGCTCTAAGGAAAACCTTACAGGTTTTCAAAGAATGGTCCTTAGAACATTAGAAGCTTCCAACTAAATGCCTCATGGGCCACTTCAAGATCTTGTCTGAAATTCAACCCTGGTAGCTCAGCTTTTATCTAATTCACATATTAAGATGTCAAGTAAAATTTACTCTGAAAAGCAGTTGGCTAAAAACAAAACAAAATCTGGTAACTCTGATCCAGTTTAATGTCCATATTCAACAAATAACAAAACTGAGGACCAGAGTCAATGACCATGACTAATGGAATTCAAAACTGTATAAAAAGCATCAGCATACTCTAGAGATCCAAAAAGGTGTTGGGCTCCAACTCATGTCCTATTATTAATCTACCATGTAAAAATCTTAAAATGAATAAACCAGCTGAAATAAATGCAAAAATATTTTGGCAAATGCATCCAACTTTTTCCATTTGCAATACAGAGATAGCCCAGATTACTCAAATTCCTTACGAAGCTACTGATTTTAAAGATAACTGTAGCCTAGATTTTTATCAAATCAGAAACTCTGCCCTCAGTTTCTCTTTCCTAGCACAGTTCCTTATAGGTCCTCGAAAGACATACACTGAACTGAAAACCAACGTTGAAAACCATAGCTGTTTGTGTAATGCATTTCAACCCTACAAATGATTTGGAAAAAAATGTATTATGCCATTTCCTGCTGATTTTTTAAGTTACTGGAATCCCAGGAAACTAGGACTTCTGCCATGTTGAATTTTTTCAAATAATTAGACTGTGATGTTCAGATTGTTTCAAATAAATGGCATCCCTTGAGCTGGGTGCAGTGGCTCATGGCAGTAATCCCAGCACTTTGGGAGGCCGAGGTGGGCAGAATGCTTGAGGCCAGGAATTTGAGATCAAATAAATGGCATCCCTAAATTCATACACATCGTTTACCACAGGTCACAATCTCCTTTCATATAAGGGGAAATATTCAGTTTTACTGCCACAAAATTTATACCCACTATAGTGGAATGGCTAGAAACCAGACTGCCAAGGTTCCAACTGGTTCTTCAAACCTCAGGAACTCACTCTGTCTGAGCCTATTCGCTCATAGATGACATGCACAGTACTACCAACTTAACGAGTTCTGGGAGTACTATGCATATCATCTATGAGCAAATAGGATTACATGAGTTAATACATATAAAGTACTTAGAATAACACATAGCATAGAGCAATAACAATGAATCAATTATCACCATCTCTTAAAAATATCAGATCCATTTCTCAGAATATCCTTAATTAAGACTACATTAAAGTAGTAAGTACTTCATGTTCACAGCTCTGAGCAGTAAAGCAAGCACTCATAACACATTGTTCCAAAGGTAGGCAAACTACATCCCAAAGACCAATTCTGGCCCGCCATCTGTTTTCTGAAGTTTTTTATAGAAACATAGCCACATCTGTTCATTTATGTATTGTCTATGAGTGCTTTCACACTACAATATTAAAGTAGAATAGTTGCAACATCAACTATATGGCCCATAAGGCCTAAAATATTTACTATCTGGCCTTTCATAAAGAAAGTATTCTGCAGCCTGGCCAACATGGAAAACCCTGTCTCTATTAAAAAAAAAAAAAAAAATCAAAAATTAGCCGGGCATGGTGGCAGGCACCTGCAGTCCCAACTACTCGGGAGGATGAAGTGGGAGGATCACTCAAACCCCGGAGGTCGAGGCTACAGTAAGCTATGATCATACCACTGGACTCCAGCCTGGGTGACAGAGAAAGATTCTGCCTCAAAAAAAAAAAAAAAGAAAACAAAACAAACGAAAAGAATTCTGACCCTTGAGCCAGTATGTTCATCCATAACAATATAAAAGCAAAGAAAATAAAATGATTTGTCCATCACACAGCTTGCACATGAGAGAGCTAAAACTATAGCTTGAGCTACTTATCAATTGTTCTTTCTACCACAAAAATTTTTCCAAGAAAAAAAAGCTCCTCAGGTTATTGCAATCAAAGAATCCTTGTTACTAAAGAATCCAAATTTCAATAACAATATAAATAAAATTGTTTAAAATACAGTTCCTTTACCTCAATTCGTGGTTTCTTTGCTTCTGCTAAAACTTCATCTGCAGCTCGTTTGACTATAAAAGAAAGAGAAGTAAATAAATGTGTAGTTTTGGAATGGGCTTCTGAAAGTTCAATATAAATATGCAACAAGACATACCTTGAGTAGATCGCTGAAGACCTATTTCTAAGGGAGCACTTCTGTCTATACTTGCCGATGTTGCTGAAGATATAAAAAGATTCATGTAACGATTACTATTTCAACATATATATTGGGTATTATTACAAGTGAAATGCTTTAGGTTTTTTTTTTTTTGGAGACGGAGTCTCGCTCTGTGGCCCAGGCTGGAGTGCAGTGGCGTGATCTTGGCTCACTGCAAGCTCCGCCTCCCGGGTTCATGCCATTCTCCTGCCTCAGCCTCTCCGAGTAGCTGGGACTACAGGTGCCCGCCACCATGCCCGGCTAATTTTTTGTATTTTTAGTAGAGACGGGGTTTCTCTGTGGTCTCGATCTCCTGACCTCGTGATCCGCCCACCTCGGCCTCCCAGAGTGCTGGGATTACAAGCGTGAGCCACTGCGCCCGGCCTTAGGTTTTTAATGTACTTCTATATGGTGATTTTCTCTAGGTAAAAAATTCAGTTTTTTTTTTTTTAACATTTCAATTGTTTTAATTTGATCAATATCACAATCCTCATTCCAGAACACTGAAGATTAGTAGCCTAGTGAAAAGCAAACTATCGTCCTTGATAAAATTATCAGTATAAGAATATAACTCTATTTCCCCATCTTCCCAAACAGCATTTTTTACTTACTAGGCAACTAATGAAAACTTTCAGGTCCCTTTACCAACCTTTTAATTGATATTTAAGCTTGATTTTTAAATGAATTGTACATTTTCATGATTATCCTCAGGTTTTAAAGCAGCTCTGCAAAAACATTTTATTTAAAAGATTAATCTATGATTAATCCATACTAGAAAGTCTCTAAGAGGACAAACTATTTTTTAACAATTTAGCTTACAAATTACTGAGATGATCTGACTGAAATTAGTTGCTTCAAAGTATATGCTATAATATCATAACACAGACACCTAAAAAGGTATATCTAAACATAAGTAAACACATAAACATATATATACACACACACACACACACACACACACACATACATATGGACAAGATTTTTTTTAAGTTAGCATTCACCCTAAACATGCAATTTTTAGTTATTCACAACTGGTAAAAAACTAAATTATTTTTAAAATTAAATTATTTAATTTTTGAATGGCTCAAGAAAAAGGGGTATACCTGTCCCCATTCACCTAGTTCTCACCACCCTATGCAGCCAACTAGTCTCTTATATATCCTTCTAGAGTTTCTTTCTGTAGATACGAGAAATACAAAATTATTTTTACCCTTTTTAATACAAAAGGTGGCATACTAAACATACTGTTCTGAACCCTGTTTTCTTTTTTACCTAACAACTTATCTCCCATATCCCTCCATATCAGTAAGTAGATCATTTCCTTAACTTTTTTTTGAGAAGGAGTCTCGCTCTGTCGCCCAGGCTGGAGTGCAGTGGCGTGATCTTGGCTCACTGCAAACTCCACCTCCTGGGTTCACGCCATTCTCCTGCCTCAGCCTCCTGAGTAGCTGGGACTACAGGCACACGCCACCACACCCGGCTAATTTTTTTGTATTTTTAGTAGAGACGGAGTTTCACTGTGTTAGCCAGAATGGTCTCGATCTCCTGGCCTTGTGATCCGCCCACCTCGGCCTCCCAAAGTGCTGGGATTACAGGTGTGAGCCACTGTGCCCGGCCCTCCTTAACTATTTTATTATAGCTACTGAGTACTGTATGGCCCAACTACAATTTATTTAACTAGGTCCCTGTTGATGAGCTGTTCAATTTTAGTCTTCTGTCGTTATGAACAACAGCACAATAATATATTAATATAAAGTCACAAATTTTCATAAATATATAAATGTACATATATATTATATATAATGGCAAGTTTTTTTAAAGTTAGCATTCGCCCTACACATGTAATTTTTAGTTATTCACAACTGGTAAAAAAAAAAAGCTAAACAAAATATACCTCTAGGATAAAGTTCCAGACACAGGATTTCTATGTTAAATTTGTAATGTTAGACTGCTGCCAATTCTTCAATGGGGGTGTAGGGGTGCACTGATTAACATTATAACCAACAATATAGTAGAATATCTGTTTTCTCATTGCTTCACCAGAGCATATTATCAAACTTACAGATTTTTGTCTATCAGGTAAAAAAAAAAAAAAAAAAAAAAAATCCTATCTCTGTATAGTTTAAATTTGCGACTCTTATTATAAATGATATTAAGCATTTTTCATGATTTTATCACCTTTTCCATGAATTTTATGACATAATCCAGACAGTGTTTGGTCTTTTATGCATAAAGTTCCAGGACCCTTCATATACTAGTGAGATTAGCCCTTTATCTGTGATGAGTTGAAATATTAACATATTTTCCCAGTTTGTCATGTCTTTTGTTTTTTATAATACAGAACTTTACTACTTATATCAGCTTGTAACTGAATAATTCCACCTTCCTCCCACTGACTTGACATGTCTCTTTAATCATATGTTAAATTCACATATAAATTTCTAACCTAACAGATAAAGTTGTTTTATTAGTGTATCTAGTCATTTAGTTTTTTCAAATTATTGGGGTTTTAAGTTCTCTAGAATGACTAGCCTTTTCTCAATGCTCTTCTACAAATTTTTAGGATGCTTACTTTTGCCAATGAACTTTAGAATCACCTTGTCTAGTTCTATTCCTACCTCAAGAAAAACTAGAGATTCTTACTGAGCCCATGTTAAATGTATAAATTAAGAACCAACATCTTTAGCTATTATGTCTTCCTAAGAATACAGTCTTAATATTTGCTCAACCTTTTCATTAAACTATTAAATTAGCAGTTTTTAAAAAGTGGCAAAGCAATACGCTCAGTGACTAAATCTGTCCTATAAAAACTGCCAGGCGCGGTGGCTCAAGCCTGTAATCCCAGCACTTTTGGAGGCCGAGGCAGGTGGATCACAAGGTCAGGAGATCGAGACCATCCTGGCTAACACAGTGAAACCCCATCTCTACTAAAAATACAAAAAGTTAGCCAGGCGTGGTGGTGGGCGCCTGTAGTCCCAGCTACTCAGGAGGCTGAGGCAGGAGAATGGCATGAACCCGGGAGGCAGAGCTTGCAGTGAGCCAAGATCGCACCACTGCACTCCAGCCTGGGGCAAAAGAGCAAGATTCCTTCTCAAAAAAAAAAAAAAAAAAAAAACTACAGGAAATGACATAGATGGATAAAGGGCAACTCTACTTTTGATTCTAAAAAGAAAAATCACTTGCTCTAAAGTGCTTCCCCAAAACTAGCTTATTTATCAGGCTCACCTGCAATGCTTAAGAATAGAGAATCTTAGACCTTATATCATATCTTCTGAAGCCAAAAACAAAAACAAAAAAAACCACTATTTTCAAACCATATGATTCTCATCACTTAAAAAGTTAGAGAAATACTGCTCCAAAGAATCAAATTTGCTTTGATTAAAAAAAAAAAAAAATGGCTGGGCGCAGTGGCTCATGCCTGCAATCCCAACACTTTGGGAGGCCAAGGGAGGAGGACTGCTTGAGCCCAAGAGTTCAAGACCAGCCTGAACAATGTAGTGAGACCCTATCTCTGAAAGAAAAAAAAAAAAAGTTTCTTCTATCCTCCCCAACTCCATCTCCTTCACAGAATTGAGACTCCCTCTTTAATACTGCTGGGTTCTAAACTTTTGTGCATCCAGTCTCCCTTGCATGACAGTAAACACGTTTACATGTTTAAGACAGGGATTTGGCATTTTGCACAACACCCAGCATAATGCCTTTTAAGAATAAGCATGTAATAAGTCCTTATTGAATGAGGATAGCATAGGAAGAAAGCATTCCTAATGATGATCTTTCCATTATACACAAGATTCTCTGTGGAAATCAATCTTACTGCTTAAAGCCATGCATGACAAGACAGCTGTTAATGACTTAAAGGTACTACACGCCACACTCAGCAAAGTAAGACCCAATAGTTCTATTACATCAATGTACTTGTACTCTGTAAGAATAAATTAATAATTATTCATTTATTCAGTTAAGAACCTACCATGCACCACTATTCTAAATGCTGGGTATTTAACAAGACAAACGACTGTCTGTCCCCTTAGGATTTACCTTCTAATGGGAAAGACAGACACTATGTACATAAACAGATATATAATTTCAGATCAATGTATGAGATTTCATGAAAAATAAATCAGGATGGCACTACATAAAAACCACAGGAGGAGGAAAGGAATACTATATTTTCAACAGAGTGGTCAGAGAAGTCTTCTCTGATGGAACAACATTTGGAAAAACACTTGAGCACGGATCTAAATGAAATAGTAAGGAAGTGAGCCATGTGATAATGTAGAGAAAGAGAACTCAAGATAGAAAGAGAAAGTGCAAAAGTGCTAAGATTAGCATAGCTAAAAGACCAAAAAGACTGACTGTTATGAGCAAAGGAAGACTGGTAGAAGATGACGTCACAGAGATTTAGGCAGAGGCAAGATCACTGCCAGGGTAACAAGTATGAGTTTTATTCTAAGAGTGATGGGAAGCCACAGGTGAGTGACACAATCAAGTTTATATACTTTTTCAAAAGCAGGACACTCTATTGCTAAGACTACACTATAGGAAATAAAGAGTGGGGACCTGTGAGGAAGCTATACAATAATCTAAAAAGGAAGGATGAAATAGGGTAGGTAGAATGGTAAGAAGTTGTCATACTTTTAAAGAGAGAAAAAAACAATTTGTTGATAGAATGGATGTGAAATGTGACAAAGATTTCACCAGAGTTCTGGCCTAAGCAACTGCAGGAATAGGGTCCCACTGCCCCTTATTAAAGTGGGAACACTGAGGAAAGACCAGACTTGTTTTTGTTCTGTGTGAGGGCAGAAGGGAAAGAGGGAATCAGGCATTCCATTTTCAATGTTAAATTTCAGATGCCTATTCAACATTCAAGGAAACATGTTGACAGTAAATTTATAAACCTGGTGCCCTGGAAGAAATCAATGCTGAAAAAAACACTTGAAATTCTATCAGCATATATATGATATCTAAAGCATAAAACTGAAAGAGATCACCTAGAGAATACAGGTTAAAAGAAAAGAGAAAAAAAAGATCAAGTCTTGGAAACTTCAAGAATTAGAGGTCAGGTACAGAAGTAACCAAAATAAACTGAGAGGTGAACAATGAGTAGAAAGAGAACCAAGAGGCTGGTGTTCCAAATGCCAAATGAAGAAAGGCTTTCAAAAATGAGCAGTCAACAGTAACAAATGCTGTTGAGAGGTCAAGTATGGTACGAGAGACCAAAGGATGTAGCAATCCTTAAATCAGTTTTGACCTTACAAGGACTGATTTTAGTGGGATGGTGAGGATGAAGGCCAGACTAGAGTGGCTTCAAGAAACAAAGGTAAAAAAGAAGCAATGATACCACACGAACTCTTGCAAAATATTTCACAGTATCAGGGAGGAGATAAATGAAGCAGTAGACAGCAGAAATGTGGGATCAAAAACATTTTTTAAACATGAAATCTTATTGTGGGTATTCTAAAAGGGAATGATCCAGAAGAAAGTAGAAAACTGATCATGTAAGAGAAACAAAAATTTAAGAAGACAAAGTCTTTGAGACCGTGAAAGGAGATGGAATCCACACACAAGGAAGGGGTGACTGGCCTTAAGGGCAAAGACAGTGCATCCACTGTATAAGAAAAAGGTGAGCACATGGACAAAAATGAAGGTAGGTTAATTTTTTGGTGGAAATACAAATTCTCTTCCCACTAATCATTATTTCACAGGGGAAAAAAAGAAACACTGTCTGTTTAAGACTGGGAACAATTTAAAAAGTACTCACACGCTTCACCATTGAGATATCCAAGTAGATCTTTTCGATCAGGTCTTCTAACAACAGGAATATTTTCAGTCTAAAACCAAAATGTTAAATAAGATATGAAATGAATAACAATGATACACAACTTAATAAATATTAACATGTAATCTGTGAATTTTATTCCAACATATCTTGAAAAAATATATTTTAAATCACATTTGTAAAAAATGACTAGGCTAAAAGAACCTAATAAAAATCCTGAAAATTTATTAAACATGTTAGTTACTTTTAATAATTTTCTTACAACTTGATAAATATTAACATGTAATGTCTGAATTTTATTCCAATATATCTTGATAGAACATATTTTAAATCACATTTGTACAAAATGACTAGGCTAAAAGAACCTAATAAAAATCCTGAAAATGTATTAAATATGTTACTTTTAATAATTTTCTTGGCTGGGCACGGTGGCTCACATCTATAATCCCAGCACTTTGGGAGGCTGAAGTGGGTGGATCACCTGAGGTCAGGAGTTAAAGACCAGCCTGCCCAACATGGCAACACCCCGTTTCTACTAAAAAGACAAAAATTAGCTGGGTGTGGTGGAGCATGCTTGTAATCCCTGCTGCTCAGGAAACTGAGGCAGGAGAATCACTGGAACCCCGGAGGCAGGGGTTTCAGTGGGCTGAGATTGCACCACTGCACTCCGGCCTGGGCAACATAGAGATATTCCGTCTCTAAATAAATAAATAAATAAATAAACTTCTTTTTGAAATTCCAGGAAGATATACAGAAGATAATGATTAGAAATAAAGCAATGGCCAGGCATGGTGGCCCACACCTGTAATCCCAGCACTGTGGGAGGCCAAGGCGGGCACATCACTTCAGGTCATGAGTTCAAGACCAGCCTGGCCAACATAGTCAAACTCCATCTCTACTAAAAATACAAAAATTAGGCCGGGCGCAGTGGCTCACGCCTGTAATCCCAGTATTTTGGGAGGTCGAGGCGGGTGGATCACAAGGTCGGGAGTTCAAGACCAGCCTGAGCAAGATGGTAAAACCCCATCTCTACTAAAACTACAAAAATTAGCCAGGTGCGGTGGCAGGCGCCTGTAGTCCCTGCTACTTGGGAGGCTGAGGCAGGCGACTCGCTTGAACCTGGGCGGCAGAGGTTGCAGTAAGCTGAGATCGCGCCACTGTACTCCAGCCTGGGTGACAGAGTGAGACACTGTCTCAAAAAACAAACAAACAAAAAAGTACAAAAATTAGCCGGGCATGATGGCAGGAGCCTATAATCCCAGCTACTCAGGAGACTGAGGCAAGACCCAGTCTCAAACACAAACAAACAGTGCAAGAAAAATCGGTAGCTAACAGATTTCAGTTTAAATCCTTTGTCACTTTATATGTGTAACAATGAAGTAACAACAAGAACCTTTAGTATCTTTGGCCAATGACCTTATATTGAATACTTATTATAATTTACTGCACCAAACATTGTGCACTGACTCCTCAATGATTTAGATAAACTGTATTTAATCACTTAGTAATTGACCTTTTATTTTAAAAAGGTCAAGCTAAATCTTAGTTTCTCCTTATGAGTTTAAAAATTTGAGTGCAGAGTTTTTTTGTGCTGGTATTCTTTTAAACCAGCCTAGGCCAGGCATGGTGGTTCATGCCTGTAATCCTAACACTCTGGGAGGCCAAGGTGGGTGGATTGCTGGAGCCCAGGAGTTCGAGACCAGCCTGAGCAACATGGAAAAACTCCATCTCTACAAAAATATAAAAGTTAGCCGGGCATGGTGGCAAGTGCCTGCAGTCCCAGCTATAGTCCCAGCTACTCAGGAGGCTGAAGCAGGAAGACAGCTCGAGCCCGGGAGGGCAAGGCTGTGGCTAGCCAAGATCCTGCCACTCCACTCCAGCCTGGGTGACAGAGCAAGACTCTGTCTCAAAAATAAATAAAAAATAAAAATAAACCAGTCTATATGGAATATCATAAACAGTTAAAAGATTTGAGTTAATTTTAAGTTACTGTTTCTAAGTCTAATAACTTACGTCATCATTTGGTCACTATTGAGTTATGTACACATCACAGTCCACTGAAAAAGATTACATCTACTCACACTAAAATAGGAACTAAGGACCAGGAATATCTGTTTTAAGAGTGGTCTGCTCAGCCGGACGCAGTGGCTCACGCCTGCAATCCCAACACTTTGGGAGGTCGAGGCGGGCGGATCACGAGGTCAGGAGATCGAGACCATCCTGGCTAACGTGGTGAAATCTCGTCTCTACTAAAAATACAAAAAATTAGCTGGGCATGGTGGCGTGTGCCTGTAATTCCAGCTACTTGGGAGGCTGAGGCAGGAGAATCCCTTGAACCCAGGAGGCGGACGTTGCAGTGAGCCGAGATCACACCACTGCACTCAAAAAAAAAAAAAAAAAAAAAAAAAAAAAGAGTGGTCTGCACACAGGAAAGAGCAAATAACACAAAGTAATTAGGAGACAACAATCTCAAATTCATAGAATTTTGGAATTTTAGAATCCTACTCTTTCAATCTGGCAAATACTTAAGAAACATGAGAGTTAAATCTTATGCAACCAAGGGTCCCAAGGTCCACAGTAACAATCACAGCTATCAGTTATATGTACAACCATTTCCCAAAAACAGAATCTATAAATCTAAGCCAACTATCTGAATCTTTGTTACACTAAAATGAATATATCCAACAAAACACTGTAAGAACTACCTAATTTAGTTTTTAAAGATCTGAGTTAAAATAACCTTAAAGAGGGAGCTGGTGCTATTTTTTCCCCTTATTTCCCCAAGTAGTCCCACTGTAATTTAATTTTTTTAAATACGTAACAAATATATATTTCTTACTCAGGAAAGCAGAAGCCTTATGGTTTAATACAAAGCCCACTAAGTGATGGGATACTTTCTCAATTGCTATAAACACACACACACACACACACACACAAACACACACACTTTTTTTTTCCCCTGAGACAGAGTCTTGCTCTATCACCCAGGATAGACGCATTGGTGCGATTGTGGCTTACTGCAGCCTCAACCTCCTGGGCCCAGGTGATCCTCCCACCTCAGCCCCTTGAGTAGCCAGCTGGGAGTATAGGTGCACACTACCACGCCTGGCTAATTCTTTTTATTTTTTGTTTTAACGAAGTTTCCCTATGTTGCCCAGGTTGGTCTTGAACTCCTGAGCTCAAGTGATCCTCCCACGTCAGCCTCCCAAAGTGCTGGGACTACAGGCATGCACCACCACACCTGGCTTTTAGTTGCTTTATATAACAAGTTATTGTTTGAAAGATACATAAGCCAGAAACCTTAACTATTTCTAGTCAGGAGGGAGGTTAGGGTTATAGAAGTTAAGTTTCACACAGCTTAATGTGATCCAGCAACTGTGTTAGGTAACTCAAAAAGCAGCTCCAGTGATGACAGACACAGTGATATTTTTAAAAAGTGTTTTAAGAACTATAAGAAAAGTTTAAGAAAATTGTTTTAAGAACTATAAGAAATGGGAAAAAGTAGTTATTTATAAATACATTTCATACTTAATTTTAAGTATATACTTGTAAGGAAAAGCAACAAATATTAAAAGCAGGCATTTAATTATTTCAATTATATCTTCAAAAAATGTTATGTTCAACTCTACCAAAAATAATCTGAGGGAAAAGCTCATTTAAAAAAATTAAATATCTTTTAGGCCATTTTATGTGGGCATTATAGTACTTTTCCATGTCATACAGCTATCCTATCCAAATAACTCTGAATCTTATTTACTTATCAATTATAATATACTGCTATAATTTAGGTCTTAATGATACTTCCCTACAGATGAAGAATCTCATCATCATAGTTTATGAAATCAGTTCTTTTCAAGTTTTTTCCAAAGATTTCCTCTGAGTAATAAATTTTCAAACACTGAGAAAGCAGGCAAAACTAAAAACAAATGAACTTCTCCAGAGTACTAAAACAGCTGCACAAAACTGATTAAGAAATAATTTTTTTAAATGTCTGCAAATCTTGATCCTTACAACCAAAAAAAAAAGTTTTATTGAGATTAAACTAGAGTTCTGAAGTAACAGGGTTCTTCCACAGGCTTAAAAGTTTTTCTAAACATCTCTATAAATACCTTTAGCATTTCGGGTTTTCTTTTTCTTGAGATGGCATCTCACTATGTTGCCCAGGCTGGCCTTGATCTCCTAGGCTGAAGCAACCCTACTGCCTTAGAGTCCCAAGTAGCTGGGATTACCAGCATGCACTAAGAAGCCTGGCTCCATAAATCCCTTTAAAACTTCCTTTGTTATAAACATTACCCACACTTTACATGAAAAAATATCACAGATTAAAAAGTCTGTGTAAGTCACACAGTCACCTAATTTTGACTCTCCTGGAGACATTCATACAAACCTTTCATTCTTTTGATTTGAAACCCATGAGGGAAGCTATCCATTCCAAATGATACCTACTACCAAGAAGCCAAAAAAAAAAAAAATGTATTAATACAAAAATTAGCCTGGCATGGTGCGCCATGCCTATAATCCCAGTTTCTCAGGAGACTGAGGTGGGAGGCTGGCTTGAGCCCGAGAAGGGGACGGTACAGTAAGCCAAGATCACAACACTGCACTCCAGCTTAGGCAACAGAGCCAGAGCCTATCTCAAAAAAAAAAAAAAGAAAAAAAAAGTTTTAAAATGAATTATTGGCCAGGCACAGTGATTCATGCCAGTAATCCCAGCACTTCGGGAGGCTCAGGTAGGAGGATCCACTGAGGGTAGGAGTTCAAGACCAGCCTAGGCAACACAGCAAGACCCCCCATCTTTAACAACAACAAAAAAAAATTAGCCAGATACGGTGGCACAGGCCTGCAGTCCTGGCTACTTGAAGGCTGAGGTGGGAAGATCACTTGAGCCTAGGAGTTCGAGGCTGCAATGAGCTATGATCACACCACTGCACTCTAGCCTGGGCAACAGGGCCAGACCCTGTCTCTTAAATAAAAATAAAACTGATAAATAAATAGATAAGCAAAATGAATTCTACTTACAGCTGCACGTCGGACATAAACAGGATGAGAAAGGTGCACATTATTAAGTAGAAATAAAATGGAATCCAATGTGTAGTACTCTCTGGGTTGGCCTTCCTTTCCAGTCCTGAAATAAGGCAAGATTTCTTACTGACAATTCTAATTCAACTCTTCAGGCTGGATTCATTTATATACACAACTTTGCTATCAACAATGAGTTTAACATAGCTAAAAGTATAAAATCTAATAATGAATAGACTGTCATGATCACAAAAGAAACACAAAGGAAGGCAATGACAAAAAGCAAGAAGTAGGGAAAATACAAAAAATTCATACTCTAAGGTACTACACACTTTTTAGAATTAGGCCCAAATTAGGCTCTGGGCTTTATCAATAGAGAAATCTAACCAGATCCATAGTGAAGAGGATCCGTAAGAGAAAACAATTACACTGCTAAGAAGAAGCACAAATATCAATGGTGCTAAATGTAAAAGAAATTTATCCTATGGCTCTTGATAAATAAGATACTGCTGAACAACATCCTTCACATTCTTACAGTAAACACAACACTGAATTTCAGGGGTATGACTGTTACGGCATCCCTCAAATTAGACCAACAATGTAAAACCAAAATGCTATTCTACCTGTGATAAAACAATGTAGTCTACTAACGGTGCAAGATCTCTAATGCAGGTACTAGTATTACCTCATTCCAACTACATTTGCCCCTTCTGTATCTTTGAACCCGTCTGAATATGGTCCACTACAACCAGCCCTAAACCTACTTTTCTACCTTCTAGTCCCACTTTTTCTCTAAACCAATGTATTTCAAACCACACACCGCTATCAATTATTGTATTATGAAACCCAGTAAAAAGTTAAGAACCATGTTTTTTCTATTTTCAGAATAGAAAAGAACAGAAAATTAAACTGCACTGCATACACTAAGAAGAGTATTGTTGAGTGTTTTATATGTGTATATATTTACATGTGCATGTGCACATATAGAAAATAAAAACAATCTCTTGGTGTGATTCACTGTTGAAAAAGTTTAAAATCTACTGTGCTAAGCACTCCTTTTTCACTGGCTTCACTGAATTGCTGTCAACACATTTACTTTCCAGTTCTTTATGCCTTTAAGCATACAGCCTTTAAGCATACAGTTCACTCATCTTGGAAGACTTAACCCATCATTTAGCCCAGAGAATTCCTACCTATTCTTTAAAGCTTATTTGTTTGTTCATTCATTCATTCAAGAAAACTTTGTTGGCTGTGAACTTGCCAAAGACAATTCTACGGAACCTTCCCTAAATAACCCCAACTAGAAGTGACTGCTGTCTTCAAAAGCTATTATAGAAAGCATTTCACATCAACTTATAGAAAGCATTTCACATCAACTTATCTGTTTAATCTCCTCTATTCAGACGAAGTTAACCACCTTTGAGTTAGAAACCAGAGTCTTAGGAATTTTTTTTAATCCTCAGATTGAACCACTTCACACCCTAGGTACTCCTTAGCCATTGTCTAAAGAAAAAAAAATTCACTAAAAATCCAACCACATGTAATTCTATCTATGCAAGTTATTTGAAAGAGTAAAACACCAGAAACTCAGAATGTCATTTGATCAACATTTTATAAAGGTAATTAAATCATATGACCAAAAAATTTTAAAACCAACCAACAGGCAGGGCGCGGTGGCTCACGCCTGTAATCCAAGCACTTTGGGAAGTGGAGGCGGGCAGATCATTTGAGGTCAGGAGTTCGAGACCAGCCTGACCAACATGGTGCAACCACATCTCTACTAAAATACATAAATTAGCCGGCCATGGTGGCGGGGGCCTGTAACCTCAGCTACTCAGGAGGTTGAGGCACGAGAATCACTTGAACCCAGGAGGCGGAGGTTGCAGTGAGCCAAGATCGCGCCACTGCACTCCAGGCTGGGCGACAGAGCAAGACTCCCTCTCAAAAATAAATAAATAAATAAATACCAACCAACAAACTAAATTTCCCTAGTTTTTCATCGACTCTTCATAAAGCTTCCATTCAAAGAAACAAAATGAGTAGGTAAGTTGTAGCTCAAGGTTCTAATTCTATAAGCGACGCACCAGTGACAGTGACATCATTAAAAAGGCCGCTAATGACTGTTAGACCCGTCTCTAGAAGTTTTCCTGAATGACTTAAACTGATAAAACTTCACATGGACCAACATTCCAAAACATTTCCCTTTAAAATACACTTCCGAAAATCACACGCACCATCTATTTCTTAGATCTGTAAAGCTCACTCATTTCACCAACTCCTGAAGACCCTCTCTAACACAGACTTTAATGACTTCCAAATTCACCAAATTTCTTTCCGGTCCTGACTTCAGGGTTGATTCCCTTTTCTACAGGAATAACCCCCACCCCAACAATGAAAGGAGATGAAATAAACCAGGAGTTGCAAACATCAGCGGAGATAGTTACATGGCAGCCTGAGAGAAAAAAAAAAAATAAAGAACAAAAAGAGGCGTCTACGGCACCAGACGGTGTGCTCCTTTGTGCACCTATGTTCAGGTATCCCTTGCGCACCAGCCCCACACTTCGCTGGTACACATACCTACTGGTAAAAATTAACTGTAAAAGTCAGAAACTCCCACGGTATCTTTCCTTAAGGCTTCTCAAAAATTTAAAGGGATGAACTGCTCTAGAGCTCCGCCCCTTCTTTCCTTACCCTAAAAGTGCAACTTCTGCTCTCGAGAGAAACTTTCTTTTCCCCGAACACCCGTTTTATCCCATCCCCAGGGGAAACGGGGGGGAGGGGTTAAGAAAGAGGTCGCCTGGGGGCGCCCAACTCTGCCCTGCCACCCCCGGGCCACAGCCATGCCGGACTTACCCCCAAACTACATAGTTGGTCTTCACATTCTTGGGCCAGGAGAACTCCCCGAAGATCACTTCGTCTCCCTTCACCACAATCTCCTTCTTCTGGATGTTGTACTGTCGCAGGACGCTAAGCACGTCCGCCATCTTCCCCCCCCTCGCCTCCGCCGGCCCGGGGCGCCGCCGCTGCCGCCGCGCCTGCCTCCTTCTTCCCTTGTCGCCTCGCCCTCTTCCTCCTCCTCCTTCGCCGCCGCGACGAACCAACAGCAGCAGCACTAACAGCCGTCCTCGCCTACGACAGCAGCAGGGGCAGTAGCCACCCAGGCCGCCGAGGACCCCGCGCTGTAAGGCAAGGCCCCGCCGCCGGCTGCCCGCGGAGAACGCCTGACTGCGCCCCTCCAGCGCGGCACATCCGCCGCCAGGGGGAGCCGCGACCGCCTGGAAAAGTGCCCCTCCCAGACTTCAGCTGGGCACGGAGCCCACTCACTCGCTGAAACGCTGAGCGCTGGGGCACCGCGCCCACGTACGGCGCACGTACGGGGAACTTTGCCGGGCGCGCGCGCGCGGAGCACGTACCCAGTACCCCGCGGCGCGCACCCAGCGGCGACAGGTGCGCGCGTACCTGAGCAGTGGGTCAGCACTTCCATCCCCAGCACGTGCACTGAGTATTTAACGAACTGTCTTGGGTGCGACCAGAGGCTCCCGGGTCCCTGCTTTGGCCGGGATGGAATTCGGCAAGGATTTGCGGAACACTAGAATTACCTTCCTATTTAGATCGGACCCAGGCCTAGCCAAAGACCTCTAGGACTTAGTGATCCGGAGAAGCCCTTTTGAAAGAGTGGGGCTCTTGGGGTTGGGGTTGGGGTTTTTTGTTTGCTTTTGATGTGGAAAAGAACGAGTTTTGGTTTTTTGTTGGTTTTGAGTGGAAAAGACCGAGTCCAGAAAAAAAAAAAAAAAACAGTTCTGGGCACTGCTCTTTGTTAGTTGTTGTTTGACCTTCGTCAAGTTACATAGCTTCTCACAGCATCAATTGGTTAATGAAGAAAATGGGTTTAATACGAAGATAAGGTAAACGCGCCTAGCAAGTCAATAAAATATCCTAAATGTTGGATCCTCCCTCTTCATTCTTTGGATGATGACTTTTTCCATCGCGGTCCTTTCTCCCCGCCAATCCCGAAGGGCTATATTCAAAAGGCTCTGTTCCAAGATGTAAATGGGAAAGTTGCCCTGACAGAAACCCCAAACGGTCCAATTTAGAACACTTCCAGACTACCCAGTTTTTTAAATGGTACTCAGAAGTCTCAGTGGTGTCCTTGACGTGCGTTTTGAGACGGTTAAGATAAATTCAATATACTATGGCAAACCAAACACATCCTATGGGATTGTTTTATTTCTTTTACCATGTCAGAAGGAAAAAAGAGGCAACTTTGTGATTGACATAACCAAATTCCTTGACCTGTTTTGAAAAAAGTCAATCTTTTCACAACACAGAGGACTACAGACACAGAAATGTGTGGTTCATTTCCTATATGATCTGTAGCCATTCTGCAACTGTTAGTTTGTGAAATTTTTTTCTGTTCCACCAATGTTTTCACCCCGTAGTATTCTCCTGAATCTCACCCCAAGCACACACATTATAAAGAAATGGCTACTCTTATCTATCCCCACATTCTCTCTTCATACCTGTGTCAGAGCACCCAGTGCCACATTACTTCCCTTTATAGTTTACTTGCCTGCATCCACAAAACTGAAACACCGTAGACCTGTGTCCTCATATCCTACTAACAGATTATTTGGTACATACTAGTAATAAATGGATGAATTTAAAAAAATTGATGGAAGCTCCTAGTAAATATCGAGTTAATACATGGACGGAGGCTTCTAATAAATGTTGAAGTAATAAATGGAAAGATAAGCTCAAGGAAGCCAAGATTTCATGATTAGGAGGATCGACTATAGTCCCTTCAAATGATACTTAATTTTATTTCATATTCAAATAATGATTAAAGTCTCTCTTTTTGGATAAATTATGTTTTTTAGGTTAATGAATTTTAAAAAGTGGTAAGATAAGTCATTAGTAAGTTGTTGCTTTTAACAGTTAAAGCATTGAAATTTGTAGATCATTTTTTCCTGACCAGCCTGGGCAACATACCTCGACCCTGTGTCTACAAAAGCAATTGTAGATCATTTTTGTTTTTATATAAGTACCCTTATAATTGTCCTACCAATACCGGTTCATTGGAGGATGTCAAAATACAATACAAAATACAATACAAAAAGGCAAGATTAGTGGCAGAGCTGAAAAATTAGAAAATTAATTAGAAAAAAAAACAGAAAAATAGTCTGGTTTCTTTGTCTTGGGCAAAAGCAGTCCACATCTCCAGATATTAGCTCCTGAAGAATTCCTAAAAATCTTCAGTTTTATGTCTTCTGTTAGAATAAATGCCCAGCAATCAGAAGAAAGTGGTATGTCTTTTTAGTCGGAAACGATTACCTTGGAAACTCCAAGGTAATGATGTTGGAAACAATGGATCCAACATTATTACCTTGGAGTTTAAACCACTACCTCAATTGCTAACAGTACCTGAGAAGGTTCTTTCCACCAATGCCCAAGGACAGTTTTATTCTGGTTCCTTTTCCAAAGGACCAAATCGCCAGGTTTTAGATCAATCGAAGTCTGCTTAGGTAAGTATTTTGGAAATGCACTTGAACCTACTAGGGATAATTCGGGAGGTATCATAAGTCTCATGAAGCATTTATTTATATTACTCTGTAATGGTAGAACCTAGGATTGGAAGTAAAATTTTCAAATACATGGGTCGCGGGAGGCTGTTAATTCGAGAATAGATAATCTGTGGGTCATAGAAGGGGTTGATTTATTGTCATCAATCAATCATGACTAATGGCAATTTGAAGGGCCATGAAATTTGTTTTTCGAAACTGTTGATAATTCTAGTTTTAGGACTTCGTTAGTTCTCTTTACTTTTCCTAAAGTTTGGGGAAAATCAGTGTGTGGAGTTATAGCTCCCTAGCAAGGAAAAGCCTCAGTCCATCCAGAGAGTAAGCAAACAACAACCCAGACATAGACATAGTTTATTCCAGGGAATTATTATGGGTTGGGTACTTTAGAAAGGTTAATGATTTACTTGATGTCTTTGATATATATAGGCTTATTCAGATTGTCCATTTCTTCTTGTGTGAGTTTTGGCAGATTGCGTCTTTCAAGGGGTTCCATTTTATCTAGGTTATGAAATTAGTGGGATATAGTTTGTTCACAGTATTTGTTATTATCCTTTATTGTTCATGTCATCTGTAGAAATGTCCCCTCTTTTGTTTCTGATTTTGGTAATTTGTGTCCTCTCTCTTCTTAGCGTGGCTAAGAGGTTCATTGATTTCATTGATCTTTTCAAAGAACCAGCTTTTGGTGTGATTACTGATTTTTTTACTTTCAGTTTTACCAGTTTATGCTTTAACTTTTATTATTTCTTTTCTTTTGCTTACTTTAGATTTAATTTGCTCTTTTTCTAGTTTTCTGAGGTAGAAGTTTAGATTATTGATTTTTAGGTCTTTCTTCTTTTCTAATATATACATTCAATGCTACAAATTTCCCTCTAAACACTACTTTGCTTCCTCTCATACACTTTGGTAAGTTGTGTTTTTATTTTCTTGCAGCTCAAAATATTTTAAAATTTATCTTGAGATTTCTTCTTTGACTCATGTGTTATTTAGAAATGTATTGTTTAAACTCAACATATTTTGGAATTTTCTAGCTATCTTCCTATTATTGATTTCTAGTTTAATTTCATTGTGGTCTGAGAGTAGATATTGCATGATTTATATTATTTTAAATTTGCGGAAGTGTGTTTTATGGCCCAAAATGTGGTCTGTCATGGTGAATGTTCCTTGCAGGTTTAGGAAGAATGTTTATTCTGCTGTTGTTGAATAGTCTATAGATGTCAACTATATCAAGATGACTGATGGTGTTGTTGAGTTCAATTACATCCTTATTGATTTTCTGCCTGCTGGTTCTGTTCATATCTGATACAGGGGTGTTGAAATCTTCCACTATAATAATGGATTCATCTATTTTTCCTTGTAGTTCCATCAGTTTTTTGCCTTATATAATTTGACGCTCTGTTATTAAGCACGTACACATTAAGGATTGTTCTGTCTTATTGGAGAATTGACCCCTTATCATTACATAATGCTCTTCTTTATCCCAACAAACTCTCCTTGCTTTGAAGTCTGCGCTGTCTGAAATTAAAATAGCTACTCCTACTTTTTTTATTAGTGTTAGCATGATGTATTTTTCTCCATTCATTTACTTTTTATCTATATGCATATTTACATTTAAAGTGGGATTTTGTGGACAACATAGAGTTGGGTCTCATATTTTGAACCACTCTGACAATCTCTTTTAATTGGTGCAGTTAGACCATTGATGTTCAAATTGATTATTGATAAAGTTGGATTAATATTGACTGTATTTGTTATTGCTTTCTATTTGTTGCCCTTGTTCTCTGTTCCTATTTATGTCTGCCACAATTTTTCTCCTGTGTGTGTGTGTGTGTGTGTGTGTGTGTGTGTGTGTGTGTTAGAGAGAGACAGGGTCTTGCTCTGTAATCCAGGCTGGAACCTAATGGTGTGATCATAGCTCACGGGGGCTTCAAACTCCTGGGCTCAAGTGATCCTCCGACTGAAACCTCTAGAGTAGCTGAGACTACAAGTGTACACCACCACACCCAGCTAATTTTTAAATTTTTTATAGAGACAGGGACCCACTTTATTTTTTAGGCTGGTATCAGATTCCTAGGCTCAAGCAATCCTCCTGCCTCAAGCCTCCCAAAATGCTGGGATTACAGGCCTGAGCCACTGCGCCCAGCTGTTTGTGGTTTTAATTGAGCATTTTATCTGGTTGTATTTTGTCTCTTTCTGCCTTTCTTTCTTTCTTTCTTTCTTTCTTTCTTTCTTTCTTTCTTTCTTTCTTTCTTTCTTTCTTCTTTCTTTCTTTCTTTCTTCCTTCCTTCCTTTCTCGTTCTTTCTTTCCTTCTTTCTTTTTTTCTCTTTCTTCCCTTCTTTCTTTCTCTATCCCTCTCTCTTTCTTTCTTTCTTTTTTCTTTCTTTTTGAGGTGGAGTCTCACTCTGTCACCCAGCTGAAGTGTAATGGCGCGATCTTGGCTTACTGCAGCTTCCGTCTCCTGGGTTCAAATGATTCTCCTGCCTCAGCCTCCCGAGCAGCTGGGATTACAGGTGTGCACCACCACACCCAACTAATTTTTTGTATTTTTAGTAGAAACAGGGTTTCACTATGTTGGCCGGGGCTGGTCTCGAATTCCTGACCTCAGGAGGTGATCTACCCACCTTGGTCTCCCAGAGTGCTGGAATTACAGGTGTGAGCCATTACACCCGGCCAATTTGAAGGACTTAAAAATCTTTATTGCTTCAAATATTTCTTCTTTTTCTTGCTTCTCCTTCTGATATTCCCATTATATGTACATTATACCTTTTGTAGTTGTCCTACAGTCCTTGAATATTCCTTTCTGGGATTTTTTTTTTTTTTTTTTTTTTTTGAGACGGAGTCTTGCTCTGTCACCCAGGCTGGAGTGCAGTGGTGCGATCTCGGCTCACTGCAAGCTCCACCTCCCGGGTTCACACCATTCTTCTGCCTCAGCCTCCCAAGTAGCTGGGACTACAGGCGCCCACCACCACGCCCGGCTAATTTTTTTTTTTTTGTATTTTTTAGTAGATACGGGGTTTCACTGTGTTAGCCAGGATGGTCTTGATATCCTGACCTCATGATCCGCCCGCCTGGGCCTCCCAAAGTGCTGGGATTACAGGCGTGAGCCACTGTGCCCAGCCCTGTTCTGTTTTTTCAATCTTTGTTTTCTTTGCCGTTCAGTTTTGGAGTTTTCTGTTGAGAGACCCTTTAACTTGGAGATTCTTTCCTCAGCCATTTCAGTCTACTAATAAGCCCAGCAAAGGCATTCACCATTTCTCTTACAGTTTTTTTTTTATATCTAGCATTTTTTTTCAGGATTTTCATTCTTCCGCTTACATTGCACATCTGTTCTTGCATAATGTCTATTTTATCCACTAAGACCCTTAGCATATTAATCATTGTTTTAAATTCCTGGTCTGATAATTCCAACATCTCTGCCATGTCTGGTTCTGATGGTTGCTCTGTCTCTTCAAATTCTGTTTTTTTCCTTTTAGTATGTAATTTTTTTCTTAATAGCTGGACATGATATACCAGGTGAAAGGAGCTGCTGTAAATAGGTCTTTAATAACGTGGTGGTAAGTTGTGGGGGAGAACAAGTGCTCTGCAGTTCTATGATTAGGTCGCAGTCTTTTAATGAGCCTATGCCTCTGGACTGTGGACTTAGTTCCCTCCTTCTTCCACCCTTAATTGGCACAGGATAGCTAAAGCAGGCTAGACTTGGTGTTTTCCTTCCCCCAAGTCACCGAGGCTCTGAAAAAAAACCCAGCAGGTTAGACTCTAGTTAACTAGTTTTTGCTGAGGGCAAGCCTTGTTAAGAACATAGTCCTCTAGTCTATTTCAGAATGATTCATTTTCCCTCCCCCTGCTGAAAACAAGTGGGGATTTTCCTAACATACTTACTGTGAGAACCAGGTCAAGCTCCTAGGGATGAGTCACAAAATTGTGAATCCACTCCACCCACTTGACTGGATCCCCCTGGAATTTTTAACTCTCAGACTTGTCCACACTAAGCATCCAGCAATTCACTGATCACAGTTTAGAAGTTCTTATCCTAGCACTGGTTCTGTGACCATTTCCGCTCATGAGTCTCTGCTCAGGTAAGCTGTGAATCCCTGTATTCATCTGTCTCTGTCTCCAATATTGGGGGCAGTGTTTGCCCTGTATCTTCATCTCTTTCACGGATCCAGGAAAAGTTGATTTTTCAATCTATTCAGTTTTTTTATTTAATGTTACAACAGAAAGACAACTTCCAAATTCCTTACATATGGAAATAAACATATATGTTTTTTACTTAGAAACTGTTCTGGCTTCAAAACATTATTTATTAATTAAATTAATCATTTGTATAATGTCTTGAACATAGTCAAGGATCTGAAATTTACCACGTTTGCTCTCACAGTAAATACTTATTTGCAGCACTGTAAGAATTTTATAAAATTTACCCCTAAAAAGATATTATTACTCTTGCATTGCATGAATACCATTACAAATATTTCATTTATGTATGTATACACATGTATTTACATTTACATATGGAAATTTAAACATGTCGTAGAAGCAATGATAATTTATTTAACTCATAAAACCAACGTAGGAAATATAGGAAGTTTAAATCATGAGAAGTTTAACTGTGGTCCTGTTCAAAACAAAATATTGTATTGACATTACTTTTATATGGTATTGAAATTTAAAGATTCTGAATCATGCCAAAAGTTCTTCTTTTATCTTGGAAATAACTAAGGTCTTGTCTTTTTACCTCGTAAGTATGGTAACAAGGGCTATTCAGTAAATTCAGGACTCACAAAACAAACACAAAGAGTTTGATGGCCTTTTTAGTGTATGTGCTGCCAAAATGAGTACTTTGATGACTTTTTTGTTTACTTTTACGTGATTGTTTATCTAAACTATATATTCTTAGAGTGAGCACACAATAATTGAATGTTTTGGTTTTTTGTTTTGTTTTTTGATTGGTTAATCTTTAGAATTTTCTAAGAGGAATAAAACAGAGAAACAGAACAAAATGAGAGAGTCGTTTTCAGATAAATATAAAATTACCACCTTAAAAGGCTAATTATACTTCCTCTGAAAAAAAGAGAAAGTTTAGATATGGAAATACTCATTTTAACGTGTACACACACAAAAGAGCGTTGTAATAGCTGATTTAAAGAACAACTTGGGCCCTGGACAATTTTATCCACCCATACAGTGAAAAATCCAACACTTATTAATCTTCAAAGTAAGAACACAAAGGAAGTGATGTCTCCTACGTTAAATGAAATACTCTCTCTTTTAGACAAACAAGAAAATTTCCTCATGAAGGCTTCCTCACTTTTTGTTCTAAAGCACCTCTCATATGAACAATCTTATTCTTGTCAAAAATAGCTAAAGTGGGTATTGTAATCTCCAATTGTCTCTGGTAAAACTGTACCAGTTAGACAGATAAACATACAAGTTAATATTATAATGTGAAAACATAAGGGAAGTAGGTTTTGTCAAGTAGGAAGCAGGTTTTAATTAAGAAGGCCCTATGAGTACTGCAATGTTCCCTAAAATGGCATTTGTGTAACTCATGTCTTTATAAATTGGCCAAAGGTTAATGGTCACCAAACATGGGGTGGACAAACCTCCTGATTCCAAGCAGATAAAATTAAAGTACGAACACAAAGACAAAACTAAGGAGGATGTCTTTGCATAATTTGTAATGGAGACTCAAGACAAATTTGGTTCAAAGAGAGTGGTCTGAGGAGACCTGAACTTCCCAGCCCCCAAGGCCAGCACAAGGATAGAATTGTAGGGCCTCTGCTTGGTATCTTCTTGTAGACTTTTTCTCTAATTGACAACTTGGTAAGCAGACAGACCATAAAAGGAACTGCTGGAAGACTAGACAACAGTTTCACCAAGGAACGATATAAGTGTGATCAGATAATGGAAGGATGCCAGGGCGCCTAATTCCGAAGAAAACAAAATAAAATTCAGTGTGAAGAACTTCAACGAAACATTGGAGCTCAATTCAGTATCAACTTACCTCCTCACTGTGTGCCTGGGGGCCTCAATCAGGAGAAGACACAAGATTCCAGATGTGACGTCCACACTAGAGAGTTGAGGATCTTAGCCTGCAGCAGCAAGGTCTCAGCTGAATCTTGGTGGAAACTTCACTTCTGTCAATGACTTGCAAACAAATATCACCAGGGGCACACTCTAGGCAGAGTTAGTTCACCACAGGCCCTGAGCATTCCTGCATATTCGTGCTGAGGATGCCAAATTGCAGGGCTATCTTTCTGCTGATTCTGAGTAGTTGCTGTAGCTCATCACATAGGTAACTAAATACATGAAGGTAGCCACAGCATTGAGACAGCCACGTGGGAAGGAGTCCCTGAAGAAACTCCAACCACCCTGCCCACAGGGGTGGAGCCTCAGGAAGTTCACGATGTTTGCAGAGTGGGGAGCCTGGCCCCATCTCTTCTGTGTGGAAACTGGGATTCAAACTTCTGAGTAGGAAGCGCTCTAGCAGGGACTCTGGCCTAGCAAGAGTCCCTGTTTCCCCCTTTTCTTCCTTTTCACCCAATAAAACCCTATCTTACTCACCATTCAAATTGTCTGCGAGCCTGAATTTTCATGGCCGTGGGACAAGGAACCCTGTCTTTAGCTGAACTAGGGAAAAGTCCTGCAGCAGCATGACTACTGCTCATTCACTAGGTGAAGAGGACTGGCTTGATTGCATCTTGCTGTAATATTCGTTCCTAGACCTTTGGCCCTGGGTAATTCTCTTAAAAAATAACCCACTGTGGGGGCCAGGCACGGAGGCTCACCCCTTAAATCCCAGCACTTTGGAAGGCCAACGCAGGAGGATCACCAGGTCAAGAGATTGAGACCATCCTGGTCAACATGGTGAAACCCTGTCTCTACTAAAAATACAAAAATTAGCTATGGTGGCACGTGCCTGTAGTCCCAGCTACTCGGGAGGCTGAGGCAAGAGAATCGCTTGAACCCAGGAGGAGGAGCTTGCAGTGAGCCGAGATCACGACTCTGCACTCCAGCCTGGTGACAGAGCAAGACTCCATCTCAAAAAAAAAAAAACAAAAAACACTGTGGGTCGGGTGCGGTGGCTCATGCCTGTAATCCCAACACACTGGTAGGCCAAGGCGGGCATATTGCGTGAGTCCAGGAGTTTGGGCAACATGGCGAAACCCCATCTCTACAAAAAGTACAAAAATTAGACTGGCCTGGTAGCGTGTACCTGTAGTCCTAGCTATTTCAATGGGGCTGAGGTGGGAGGATGGCTTAAGCCTAGGAGGTCAAGGCTACAGTGAGCTGAGATCATGGCAATGCACTCCAGCCTGGGTGACAGAGTGAGATAGTGTCTCAAAAAAAAAAAGTAACTGCTGTCATCTGACCTTCCATGCCTCCCTGTTGCAACTGGGGCTCAGGAAACCAGGAAACCAGTGCAAATATGTTGACACTCTGGTTACTGCTTTCAGTAATAAAGCCCTTCATTGTTGATTCAAGTGTGTTGTCTCTGTGTCAGCATTCATGAAACCTGCAAACTAATCTGTCAGCTTGCAAGGAGAATAAAATCTCCGACTCTTCACAGTTCTTGATCAGGAGGTGGCAAATTCTTTTCTGTAAAGAGCTAAATATTAAATATTTTAGGGTTTGTGGCCACATAAGTGCTCTGTCAAGTATTTTTCTGTATTGGTTTGTTTTGAAACAACTCTTTAAAATGTAAAAATTTCCAGGTGCAGTGGCTCACAACTGTATCCCAGCACTTTGGAAAGCTGAGGTGGCAGGGTGGCTTGAGCCCAGGAGTTTGAGAGCAGTCTGAGCAGCATAACGTGACCCCATCTCTACAAAAACTAAAACATTAGCTGGGCATGGTGGCACACATCTGTAGTCTCTGCCACTCAGGATGCTGAGGCGGGAGGATTGCTTCAGCCCAGAAGGTCGAGGCTGCAGTGAGCTGTGATTGCATCATCACACTCCAGCCTGGGTGACAGAGCAAGACTCTATCTCAAGAAAAAAAAAAAAGTAATAATCTTTCTTAGCTTTTAGGCCATACAAAAACAGACCACAGATAGGCTTTGGCTCCAGTTTGCCAACCCCTGCTTTTAACACATATTTTTTAATCAAACAAAGTTAAGTTTATTGGCTGTTGCTATAATTGAGACCACATATTATGTGTATCTGTGTAGTATTTCTATAAGAAGGTGTTAGACTAGATCTGTTCAATTTTATTTTTTTATACGGTAATTTTCTTTTTTTTTTTTTTTTTTTTTTGAGATGGAGTCTCGCTCTGTCGCCCAAGCTGGAGTGCAGTGGCGCAATCTCGGCTCACTGCAAGCTCCGTCTCCCGGGGTTCACGCCATTCTCCTGCCTCAGCCTCTCCGAGTAGCTGGGACTACAGGCGCCCACCACCATGCCCGGCTAATTTTTTTTTTTTTGTATTTTTAGTAGAGACGGGGTTTCACTGTGGTCTCGATCTCCTGACCTCATGATCTGCCTGCCTCGGCCTTCCAAAGTGCTGGGATTACAAGCGTGAGCCACCGCGCCCGGCCTATACGGTAATTTTCGAAAGGATTCAGTGATATGGGGCTTTGCTCTGTATTGGTTCCTATCACAAAGCAAGGGTAATTTTATGATTGGGTCTCTTAATTTTCTCTAGAATAGAGATTAGTAAACATTTTCTGGAAAGGGCTAAATAGAAAATATTTTAGGCTTTGCGAGTTACATATGGTTTCATTCATATATTCTTCTTTGTTTGTTGAACTCTTTAAAAAATGTTCAAACCATTCTAACCCAAGGGTTGTTAAAACGTGGGTTAGGAGTTACTTCCTCTGATATGCCTTCCCAGATTCTCAAATTCAATGTAGATTCCCCTCCCATGTATTCTCCTAGATTTTCATGAATGCTAGATTCATTTATATACTGTTCACTACAGTACCTGGCATATGGTGGACGCATAATGTTATTGAATGCAGGAATAAGAGTTTAATTATTTGTGGAATCCCATCACTTGATGGTGAGAGACAATATACGAATGGGAAATGGCCAGACTGTATATAACAACAGAATTCTGACCCATAACTGCTGCAGCAAACAGATTTGGCCTGCAGAGTTGTATTTTTCTTTATCTAGAAGGTGGAAAGAATGAAGTGAGGCTAAAGCTGTAAGTGGCAAAGAAGTAGAAGTCACTCAAAGTGGTCATTTGGGGATCTGTGTTAAGATATGATTATTACTGATTGGTCTTGTTTTTTCTTATTTTGTTTTTTAGAGACAGAGTCTTGCTCTGTTGCCCAGACTGGAGTACAGTGGTGATTATAGCTACTGCAACCTCAAACTCCTGGACTCAAGCAATCCTCCCACTTCAGCCTCCCAAGTAGCTGGGACTACAGGCACACACCTGGCTAACTTTTTATTTTGTTTATTATTTATTTATTTATTTATTTTATTTTTTTGAGACGGAGTCTCGATCTGTCACCCATGCTGGAGTGCCGTGGCGCGATCTTGGCTCACTGCAAGCTCCGCCTCCCGGGTTCACGCCATTCTCCTGCCTCAGCTTCCCGAGTAGCTGGGACTACAGGCGCCCACCATCACGCCTGGCTAATTTTTTTGTATTTTTAGTAGAGACGGGGTTTCATCGTGTTAACCAGGATGGTCTCGATCTCCTGATCTCATGATCCGCCCGCCTCGGCCTCCCAAAGTGCTGGGATTACAGGCGTGAGCCACTGCGCCCGGCCTAACTTTTTATTTTGTGTAGAGATAGGGTCTCCCTTTGTTTTCTAGGCTGGTCTCAAACTCCTGGCTTTAAACAATCCTCCCGCCTTGGCCCCCCAAATTGCTGGAATTACAGGCGTGAGCCACCACACCCAGCCCTTGTTCTGTCTTGATTCATTATGGTCACAGAGTGGTTTTATCTGGTTGTTGGTATTCTGAATTTATTTTTATTTAACAGGAGAACATAATGATCCAGCTGTTAGTGCCAATCCAGATCCTGAATGGCAGAGGCTGCTCTTCACTTTGTAAGTAGGGGGAGTTGAACTGACTTCTCTCACTACTGCAGTCCTGACTATGCCCATATCAGATCCCTTATCAGATTTATACTTTATATAATAGCAAACAGCTTGATAGGTCTTTGTTCAGTGTTTGGACCATATAGTGGAGCTTTGGTAACACTAGAACTAGAGACTTGTGATTAAATCTCATTACCATCACTGTTAAGTATAGCCTTGTGTGGGAATGTTACAGAGAAAAGGACTTAGAGACTTACTGAATCGAAACTTTATGTCTTGAGACTCTAAGGATAAAAGTAATTTTAAAAAAAGAAACGGAACAATTTTTTTTTATCTTGGATAAAATAACAATTGAATATTGTATTGGTCAGGGTTCTCCAGAGAAATAGAATATATATAGATTTATGGAAAGGAATTCACTCACATGATTATGGAGGCTGGCAAGTTTAATATCTGCTGAACCAATGTCCTAGTTGGAGTCCAAAGGCCAGAAAGCTTCTGCAGAACCAAGGAGATCCAATTATCCAGTTTGAAGGCCATCAGGCGGGAAGAGCTAATGTTCAGTTCCACGGCCATCTAGCAGGAGAATTCTTTCCTGCCTGGAGGAAGGTCATCATTTTGTCCTATTCAGACCTCCAACTGATTTGATAAAGCCTACCCACATTATGGAGGGCAATCTGCTTTACTCGGTCTTCAAATTTAAATGTTAATTTCTTTCCAAAACATCCTCACAGAAACACCTAGTGGCCAAATACTTGGGCATCCATGGTCTAGTCAAGTTGACACATAAAACTAATCATTAAAATATTGGGCTTTTTTTTTTTTTTTTTTTTTTTTTTTCAGAATAGAGCTGAGCTTGACTCAACATGCATCTCCTAGCATAAATTGTACCTGTATTGATAATTGTTCTAAGGTGCTCCAATAATATAGGGATCTGTTGGGGCTGGGGGATGATGGTCTGATCTCAGTCTGGTTGGCTACTGGTACAGCAGAAGAATAACATGTTGAATTTCCAATGAAAAGAAGCAGCAAGCCCAATTCAGTAAAAACTTTAAAGAATATCTAATAAACAGCCTTTGCCAAACCAAGAAAAGAAAGTAGAGGGCAGTAAAAGTAAGGCATATGACAGAACTAGATTTGTTGGTTTATTTGCTCTTTCAACACGGATTTTTAAATATGGAAACACAGACAAGTCATGCTTGCTTTTTTAAACCAACAAATTAAAATTGCAAACATGGCTGAATTTCAAATCAGATAAAATAAAAAATTTCTGCATGGAAAACATGTAATAGCTTTTGTCTTCTTCCTTACCACCTGGAGTGCTCTTCCCCTTCCCTTCTCCCTCTGCCCCCACCTTGTCTGCCTAACTCTTACTCTTGTTAAAACCTTAGGTTACAAGTTTCTTCCTCTGCCATTCCTTCCCAAATATCAAATTCAATTTAGGCCTTCCTCTTATGTATTATCCTAGGTTTTCATGAATGCTAGTGTCATTTCTGTGCTATTCACTACAGTGCTTGGCACATGGTGGGCACATAAAATTTATAGAATGCAGGAACAAGAGGTTAACTATGGAATCCCATCATTTAATGGTGAGGGACTGAATATATAAATGGATAATGGGCAGAACATCCATGACAATAAAACTCTGACTTCGAGCAAACAGACCAGAACAATTAGAACTTGGTTAATGACTACCAGCTTTCCAAATATGCTCCCCAAACCAGTCATATAGGATGCTTCCCTTCCAGTTGGCCTGCCTTCACATCTTCATGCCAACTTTTTTTTTTTTTTTTTTTGAGATGGAGTCTTGCTCTGTCACCCAGGATGCAATGCAGTGGAGCCATCTTGGCTCACTGCAACCTCTGCCTCCCGGGTTCAAGCAGTTCTCCTGCCTCAGCCACCAGAGTAGCTGGGAGTACAGGCATGCGCCACCATGCCCAGCTAATTTTTTTTGTATTTTTAGTAGAGACGGGGTTTCACCATATTGGCGAGGGTGGTCTCGAACTCCTCACCTTGTGATCCACCTGCCTCAGCCTTCTAAAGTGCTGAGATTACAGGCGTGAGCCACCATGCCTGGTCTGTCACTTTACTTTTAAAATGCACAACTTGATATTCTGATACATGTATATGTCTTAGTCCATTTTCTGTTGCTTATAACAGAATATCTGAAGCTGAGTAATTTGTATATAAATTATTCTTACAGTATTGAATCCTGAGGAGTGCAAGGTCAAGAGGTCACATCTGGTAATGACCTTCTTGCTGGTGGGAACTCTGCAGATTCCTCAAGCCATGTAGGACATCATGGGACAAGGCAGCAGAGAACTCTGTTTTATAAAGCTTCCAGTTCTACTCCCATGAGCGCCCATTAATCCATTCATTCATGTTCCAGCTCTCATCTCCTAAAGGCCCCACCTGTCAGCACTGCCACATTGGAGAGTTTCAACATAAGTGTCAGAGGGGACAAACATTCATTCCAAAGCCTGATACACTGTATAATAGCTATCACAATCAAGCTAATTAACATAGCCACCACCTTTCATATTTACCATTTTCTTTTCTATTCCCTTTTATTTTCTTCTCTCTGTTTCTTTTTCCTTCTCTTTTTTTTTTTTTTTTTCCAGACAGAGTCTCACTCTGTCGCCCATGTTGGAGTGCAGTGACGCAATCTCAGCTCACTGCAACCTCTGCCTCCCAGGTTCAAGCGATTTTCCTGCCTCAGCCTCCCGAGTAGCTGGGATTACAGGTGCGTGCTACGACGCTTGGCTAATTTTTTCATTTTTTTGTTGAGATGGGGTTTCATCATATTGGCCAGGCTGGTCTTGAACTCCTGACCTCAATTGATCCGCCCATCTCAGCTTCCCAAAGTACTGGGATTACAGGTGTGAGCCACCGCACCTGGCCCCATTTTCTTTCTTGTGTGCAGCTGTGAGAGCACAAGATCTACCCTCTTAGCAAATTTCAAGCATACATTGCGATTTTCCTAACTATAGTCACATTGCTGTACTTTAGCTCTCTAGAACTTACCTATCTCGCATAATTGAAACTCTGTACCCTTTGACCAACATCTCCCCATTTCCACCTTCTCCCAGGCCCTGGCAACCACCGTTCTACTGTTTACTGACATATTTCTTAACTTGCTATTGCAGTCATCACAACTATGACCAAAAATAATAATCGCTTCTGTAGGTACCCCATGAAGCACAAAGAAGTTGAAAATTATCAATATATTTATTAATATATTATGCTGAATTCAGGCATAACACTTTCTTCTGAAGTACTTACATTCTGAAATCCTTAAAAAAAATCTGTCCAGTGAATTCTGTGCTTGATAATAGTCCATCTATACTGTATTAAAATTAAATTGTAACATGATCGGTTCACCTCATAATGATCTTTATTTCATAAAACAATTTGAGATAATGAGGTAAAATTTGACTTCAAAACTAACACCATAAATTTCCAAAATAGTTTTATAAAAAAATCAAAAAGCCCACAATACTATAGGTCGATAACATACCTTAATTTTTATTTTATTTCATTTATTTATTTTTTTTATGAGATGGAGTTTTGTTCTTGTTGCCCAGGCTGGAGTGCAATGGCATGATCTTGGCTCACTGCAAACTCTGCCTCATGGGTTCAAGCGATTCTCCTGCCTCAGCCTCCCGAGTAGCTGGGATTACAGGCATGCTCCACCACGCCCAGCTAGTTTTGTATTTTTAGTAGAGATGGCGTTTCACCAATATTAGAGGGGCTGGTCTTGAACTCCCAGCCTCAGGTGACCCGCCTGCCTCGGCTTCCCAAAGTGCTGGGATTACAGGAGTAAGCCATCGCGCCTGGCCACATGCCTTAATTTTTAAAGTCAAATTTGTCTTTATAAAGAATGAATTCATACCCTTTGGGGGTATTTGTTTTTGCAACTAACTTCTATCCTTTTATTAAGTAATCAAACATAGCCCATTTGAACGTTGGAAAAGAACTGTCAGAAATAGAAGTTCTTATTTTGTACTTTGGTAACGTATTTTACACTTAGTTGAGCATGGAGAATCTAAAAAGGTCTGGATTGTTGTAATAATTGTTTAGAATTTTAGATGTACCATTTGACCTTTGACTTTAAGACGAATTTCAGTGTCCTCAGTAAACAAAGGCTTACCCCCAACCTTAAATAGTGATGCACAAAGGCTATTATTACCACCACTGAGTGGCTTAGATAATCCTGTCAGCAGCAACCGCCCATTTCCAAAGCCATGGTGAAACATCTCCGTGCCAATTTCTTTTGTTTCGTTTCCTAATTTTTTTTTTTTTTTTGCAGGGGGTGGGAAATAATCTTTGTCTTCTTTGGAGTAAACCTTCAACACCGGATTTTTTCTTTTAAAATTGATGTAAACCCCAATATCCCCATAATTTATATTGGGTCTCGACCAATTGCCTAATTATAAGAGGATACATTTAGGCTCTTATTTCATCCATACAAAAACTTGTCTAACAGGTAGTTGGAAACATCGAGGCACCACTTTGATTCTGTTTTGGAATCATGTTTTTTCTTCTCCGTTTCCCCAGCATGTCTGCCACCATCCTCCTGCACTGCTTCCACGTGCCTGGGAGCCTTTATGAGTGTCCCTAAACCTAAAAGAATCCAGAGGCGGGGCTCGGATGAACTCTCGAGATAAGCAAGTGAGCCGCTTCTCCCCTCTAAAGGATGTTTACACGTGGGCGGCACTCGCGGGAATCCGGCGCTTGGCTGCGTGGAGGTGACCGGCGGCGGCGTGGGCAGCCCGGAGGGGCGGGACGGGGCGGGGCAAGGCGGGGGCCGGGCCGGAGGAGGCGGGCTCCCGGGATCCGCGGTGTCCGGCCGTAGGGCTCGCTGCCGTTCCGGGCTCTGACCATGCTCTGGCGCCGCGCGGCGCTGGCGGGGACGCGGCTGGTTTGGAGCAGGAGCGGCTCGGCAGGCTGGCTTGACAGGGCGGCGGGAGCTGCGGGAGCTGCGGCAGCTGCGGCCTCTAGGTACGGGGTCAGCGGGCAGGAGCGCCCCGGCATGGTGCGCAGGCCTTGCGAGGGTCTGGAGGAAGGGGTGGGCGGAGGCGCCCCTTTGCCCCGGCGCCGGGTGGGCGAGGTGTACTAGTGCGTGGGCTGTGAGTCATAACACGCGGAGGCGCTCGAGGAATGGGCAGGGAAGGGTGCTCTCCGCGGCTGTGCTGACTTTAGGAGCCTGTGACTCTCGCTTTGAAAATACTTCACTCATGTTCGCTTAGACCATCCCTCTGTGAATGGCTAGATAAAATACAAGACGCCGCAATCAATTGGAATTTCTCTGAAAGAGCGAATGATTCTTAGTCCAAGTGTGTCCCATATACTGCACTGGACATAGGAAAAACGGAACAGTTTTCTGGTGTTTGGTTACAATTCTAATTTGACCGGGCCTCCTGCATCCTTGTTTGCTAAACTTAGCCACACTACTGCAGGAAGTGAAGGCGATGATTCCCACTGAATGGCCAGAGCTTTTAGGATAGAGGCTGACTGATGGTGATGCCGCCTGCGGCTAGACCGGGGATAGTGCTTTCCTTACACTTCCTGGTTTGGAATATCCGCGGCTTCGGGACCTGCAGTGGAAGGGACCTGCGGCTGTGCTGCCCACGCCCGCGCTGCTAGTCCCTGGCGGTCCTGCCGGCTCACACTTCCGCGCCTGCCACTGCGCACTTGGCCGGAGACTCTTTCTCCCTATCCACTTGATCTGGGAACTTCTATCAGTTTTGCAAGATTCTAGGAACCTCAAGTTTAACTTTCCAGACCAAGCTAGAGACCCCTCCTGAAGGGCTAATCACAGGCTGTTAAGTGTTTGACAGCTTTTTGAGGCCCCGCAGTGTTTTTTTCTGCGTATCCCTGGGGTCAATATAGCACTTTGCCTACCTAGCACCCAGTAGGCGCTCCATAAATGTGGCATGACTAGGTGCTTCATCTGTGTTGAAATGAAATGTTTATTGTGCACTTACTTCCTCCACGCATGTTTCTATTCATAGTTCCTGACAGTTTTTACCAAGGTCAACTAGAAATTGAAGGGAAAGGGTGCCTTCCAGAAACTTTCATTTGGGTAATATTTCAGAATGCACCTCCTACCTCCTCTCACTACCCAAGAAAGCATTCTCTTGTGTTCTATTGGAGCTCCTTCAGTAGTAAATGCTGTAGTAGATGGTTTGGGTATGACAGTTTAAGTGATGGACCTGAGATGAAAGGACTTGCTTTCTTAGTTGATAAACCAAATACAGCTTGCTGATTTATTCCACCAATGCTCTTCCTTAGGGCTAGGCCAACGCTGCCTAACCTTTTCCGGTTTAGGCTTCAGGAACTCAACTTCTTTTTATCTTAAAGCTTCACCCTCGTCTCAGGTTGGCTGCAGTCTCCCTAGCTCGCTACCCCTAACTCCTTCCTGAGTTAAGCGCACAGGACTTTTGTTTGTTTGTTTGTTTTAAAGGGTTCCTTGCTAATACTATTAGGAAGCAAGGAATAATAGATTGCAAACATTGGGTAGGCTATAATGTTATAATGTTTAGTTCCTGTCTCTTACTCTTCTTTGTTATAACTGAACAAACTGATGTTTGCTGTAGCTTCCTCACTCTAGGTGTGCTGATATCATAATCGTTCCCCCTTATCCGTGGTGGACACGTTCCAAGACCCTCAGTGGATGCCTACAACGTCGGATAGTACTGAACCCTATACATGCTATTTTCCTATACATACATTATAAATTAGGCAGAGTAAGAGATTAACAACAATAATAAAAGAACAATCACTTTAATAAGAAAATGCTCATTTCAGGGAATCCCTTGCCGAATCTTCTCATAGGCCCAGTGCTTTTTGGCATAACATATTGCTGTCAGTTGGAACACTTTTTCTGTTCTTGTCGCCACAAATTTAATACTTTTCTGGCTTAACTAAGCACTTATACCCTATGGCTGTAACTTGCAGTTTGAGGTGTGACATCAAAACTACCATGAATTTTTTACTTCTTTACAACTGCACGATAGAAGATCCGTTCTTACCATAGACCTTAGCAATCTCAGCATGTGATTTTTTTTTTCTTATTAAGTGGAGAGCTTTCACCCTTTCACTTAAAGGAAGCACTTTAGGGCTTCTCTTTGGCATACCTGAATTGCCAGCACCACTACTCTAGTGGTTTGCAGCCGTTATTATTATGATTATTTAAGACGGGAGTTTCGCTCTTGTTGGAGCCATTATTAAGTAAAATAAGGGTTACTTGAACACAAGCATCACCACACTGTGACAGTCAATCTGGTCACCAAGACAGCTGTTGACTAAAGGGTGGGGAGCTTATACAGAGTCCATATGCTAGACAAAGGGAGGATTCATACCCTGGGTAGGAGGAAGCTAGATGGCTCAAGATTTCATCATGCTACTTAGAACTTAAAACTTACAAACTATTTTCTTCTGAAATTTTCCATGTAATGTTTTTGGACCACAGCTGACCTTGGATAACTGAAACCGTGGATGAGGGGGGACTACTGTGTAGGGCAGATGTTCATTATCCAAGGATAAGATGTACCGGAAAAAGCTATTTAGAGTGGATTCACTTAAAATAAGACGAGTATTTCAGGCCAGGCGCGGTGGCTTACACCTGTAATCCCAGCACTTTGGGAGGCCGAGGTAGGCTGATATATGAGGTCAGGAGTTCGAGACCAGCCTGGCCAACATGGTGAAACCCCATCTCTACTAAAAATACAAAAAATTAGCCAGGTATGGTGGTGCATGCCTGTAGTCCCAGCGACTCGGGAGTCTGAGCCAGGAGAATTGCTTGAACCTGGGAAGCGGAGATTGCAGTGAGCCAAGATCACACCACTGCACTCCAGGCTGGGTGACAGAGCAAGACTCTAACTCAGAAAAAAGACTAATATTTCATGCTATCCAGTTTAAAAAATTTTGCTTGGGACTTTTGCAAAAATTAAACAAAACATAAAAAGTAGCTTTACCTTTATATTTAAGAACATTTAAATTTTAAATGCACCCCCAATAAATGAATACAGTATTGATTTAAAGGCAGAATATTTGAGTTTTATAACATAATCACAAGGATAATACTTTGCTTTTTAAATATGTGAAGTTTCAAAAATTCTCGTATTTAGATATTCGGGTAATTCTGTTTTGAAACATCTATTATATCTCATAATCCTGTTGTAAGATTTGTAATTTTACTGTGCAGTTAGTTTGCATGATGGTGTTTGATATTGTTCCAACAGTGCGGTAGGGCCTGGTTGACCAAGAAGGATGAGTGGATGGGGAAGAAAAGGTTCCAGGGCTAAAAAGATTTGATGATGATAAACTGGTTGAGTTTCTTTTTTTAGTGATAATTTTCCTGACAATGAATGCTTCCTTTTACAAGCTCCCAATAGCTAGGTTTTGGATAATAAATACTGAGATAATGAGAGGTCCTGTATTCAGGAAATAATAGTAGTAATGTCAAACATTATTGAGCATTTACTATGTGGAAGGCACTTATCTGCTTTCTGCATATGAATTCATTTAATCTTCACAAAATCCTTTGAGCCGTGCCAGTGATTATTGTTTCCACTTTGCAGACTAGGAAATTTGGAGCTATGGCCCATTGCGGTTGAGATACTGTAGCTTCCTCAAAAATCTTCGAAGGTTCCCTGCTTCACAGTGTGTTCATAGAATTTTGGCATGTTTTACTAAGAAAGTAGAAACTATATTTTTAAACCAATGGTCAGGTCATATGGCGTAGGATGGAATATTTGAAATTTGCCAGTTATAAATAAGAGTGTGTCAAGCTTTAAACACAGTAAATATGATTTTATCAAATAATTAAGGGTGTTGGGAAGCTAGTTACATAAGCACACAGGCCTTTTTGGTTTTAGTGAAACAAATACTTTGTATATTGACATTTTGTACTGATAATAAGTAAAATTTTTTTCTATTTTGTAAGTTTGGCTATATTTGTTTATAACATTGATTTTTTTTCAAATAGAACTCGTGATAAATTATCCTTAATGCTTAATAAACTACATTGTTCTTTTAAATTCCTTTTAGGATGGAGAGCAACACATCATCATCTTTGGAGAATTTAGCGACGGCACCTGTGAACCAGATCCAAGTGAGTGATGTGGGAGATGATTGAAAAACTTTCCTCTGTAGAAAAAGAATTGTCTCTTATATATTTAATGTGCTTATTCAATATCCAAACTTGAGATAGTTCAGCAAATGAATTAAGAGATTAATATTTATTTTAAAATCTGCTATGAAAATCATCCTTGTGACTAAGAAGTCTGGATCATTTTGGTAATTAAAATGTATGAGATTTATTCTTAATGAAGTCTTCACTCCTCTAAGTTGGATAATGAGGTTGGCTGCTCCTTTTCATCATACCCACTTGAGGTCTAGTGTTGATACCAGTCAAGCTGCCCTTAGCTAGGGATCCTATTTGATTTTGGCCTGGGCAGCAGTTTAACAGTTTTCTTTGTTAGTACAGAACGTAGTGTGCGGTAGTTACTCCATAAACCATCCTCTCAGGGATAGGACTTCTTTTCCTCTTTCTTTTACTGAGAAGCTTCGTTAATTCTGCCTTAGAAAATCTCTCTTACATGTATGTTTTTCTTCCCTTGCAACCTACAAGACATAGCCATTTTTTCTCTCTTGCTTACCACTCACTACTAACCACAAACAAAAAAAATTTCTGCCTTTAGTTGATTTGGCTAAACTCCTAGCTGTTGAATATAACTGTGAGGGAATTGCTTTTTTGTTTGTTTGTTTGTTTTGTTTTGTTTTGAGGCAGAGTCTCGCTCTGTTGCCCAGGCTGGAGTGCAGTGGTGCGATCTCAGCTCACTGCAACCCCTGCCTCCTGGGTTCAAGCAGTTCTGCCTCAGCCTCCCTAGTAGCTGGGATTACAGGTGTCCACCACCACACACAACTTATTTTTGTATTTTAGTAGAGATGGGGGTTTCACCATGTTGGCCAGGCTGGTCTTGAACTCCTGACTTCAAGCAATCTACCTGCCTCAGCCTCCCAAAGTGCTGGGATTACAAGCATGAGCCACCGTGCCCGGCCTGAATTGCCTCTTTTAAAGTAAAAATACAACATCATGGAATATACAGTAAGGGCGAGCTTGAGAAGAAGTAGGAAGAGGGTTCTAGAAACCCTAACGCTGTCGTCTTTAGTTTCAGCTCACTTTGGAATCTCTTCATCAGTGTCTAATACATGTCAGAGCCCTGGAAGCTCATCTCTCCCTACACGATGGTGTCAGTGTGTCTGTAACCTGAGGCAGCATGGTGGAGGGAAGAGCACTGGCTTTGGTGTTGTGACGAGGTTGAGTCAAATCTCAGTATTACGAACCACTCAGCCTTAGTTTTGTCCTCTGTAAGATGGATTCATTAATACAACTCTGGTATGGCAGGCCTTCCCTAGGATGGACTTTTATACTAAATATTATTAGTAAACACAAGGGAATCATAAAAATAGACCAACTTGCAGACAGCTGGGCTAAAACTCAGGACCCTTCTGACACCCAAGGGTGCGTATAACTTCTGAAGCATGGGTCTTAACTTTCTGGTTTTTGGCCTTCATCTTGAAGGTACTGCTTATGATCCACCACAAAAGAACAAACTAGACAGGCTGGGCACAGTGGCTTATGTCTGTAATCCCAGCACTTTGGAAGGCCGAGGCAGGTAGATTGCTTGAGCCTAGGAGTTCAACACCAGCTTGGGCAACATGGCAAAACCCTGTCTCTACAAAAAATATCCAGGGATGGTGACACATGTCTGTGGTCCCAGACACTTGGCAGGCTGAGGTGGGAGAATCACCTGAGTTCAGGAGGTTAAGGCTGCAGTGAGTTAAGATCGCGCCCTTGTACTCCAGCCTGGACGACAGAGTGAGAGCCTGTCTCAAAACAAAACAAAACAAAAACCTACACAAATGTCTGGATGCTAAATCCATCCATTCAAAATCTTTTGAAGGACCCAGGCATTCATATGTTTAGAAACAAAAAACAAAAAGAAAAACTTCATAGGCTGTGTGGATGCATAGCAGAATCTCATAGCCATTGTGGTAAAGGCCTGGAAGGTAGTTTTCAAACCAGGCTGATATCATAATTATATGGAGAAGTTTTTTAAAAATACAGTTTTCAACTTCTACCTCAAACTCATTGAATCAACATTTCTGGAAGTAGCTTTTCCTGAATTAAGAGTATGAGAATACCTTATCAAGAGAGTAATGACAGCTTTTGTACTATAAAGGTATATAGGAAGGGATAGAAGTAGAGGGGTAAGCCTTACATTTTAAGAAGAAATCATATACCATTCCTTACCGTTGAAAGTTACAGAATAGAAGGTAAGTAGTTAACTCCTGAATACCTACCGAATATTTGAAAAGAAGTATAATGTTTTAGGGCTGGGCGCGGTGGCTCACGCCTGTAATCCCAGCACTTTGGGAGGCTGAGGCGGGTGGATCACCTGAGGTCAGGAGTTTGAGACCAGCCTGGCCAACGTGGTGAAACCCCATCTCTACTAAAAAACAAAAATTAACTGGCTGTGGTGGCAGGTGCCTATAATCCTAGCTACTCGGGAGACTGAGGCATGAGAATCGCTTGAACCCAGGAGGCGCAGGTTGCTGAGATCGTGCCACTGCACTCCAGCCTGGGGGACACAGTGAGACTTTGTCTCAAAAAAAAAAAAAAAGGAAAAGAAGTGCAATGTTTTGGTTTTTTTGTTTGTTTTTTTTTTGAGACAGAGTCCACTTACTGTGTTCCTCAGGCTAGAGAATCACTGGAACCACCTCCCTGGTTCAAGTGATTCTCCTGCCTCAGCCTTCTGAGTAGCTGGGATTACAGGGATGTGCCACCATGCCCGGCAACTTTTGTGTTTTTAGTAGAGATAGAGTTTCACCATTTTGGCCAGGCTGGTCTCGAGCTCCTTACCTCAGGTGATCTGCCCGCCTCAGCCTCCCACAGTGCTGGGATTACAGGTATGAGCCACTGTACCCGGCTGAAAAAGGAGTATAATGGAGATTAAATATCTGGACTGTAGAGCCAGATTTGCCTGGGTCTAATCCCAGCTCTTCCACCTATTAGCTGAGAACCATGAACAAATTGTTGATCTTCCTCTGTACCTCACTTTCCTCAACTGTGAAGTGGGGACAATAATAGGACCTACCTCAGGATTGTAGTGAGGTTTAAATAACCCAGTGAAGATAAAAGTGTTGAGAATAGTACCTGGCACACAGAAATGGTTGCTGTATATGAATTGGCTGCGATTATTATTTATTGTTATTGCTCTATGCCAGGCACTTTTTGTTACATCTTTTTTCCTAATAACATTGCTTTGAAATGAAAAATATCCTCAATCTGCAGATGAGAAAAAATAGATGATGCTTAGTTTGAGCCCAGAATCATGAGACCAAAACCCATACCCTTTCCATTATATCTTAATTTCTTTCCAAATGGTAATGTCTAGAATTAAAATGATTTTTTGTGGTTTTATTTCAGGAAACAATTTCTGATAATTGTGTGGTGATTTTCTCAAAAACATCCTGTTCTTACTGTACAATGGCAAAAAAGCTTTTCCGTGACATGAATGTTAACTATAAAGTGGTGGAATTGGACCTGCTTGAATATGGAAACCAGTTCCAAGATGCTCTTTACAAAATGACTGGTGAAAGAACTGTGAGTATATCCTCTGCGGTGCTGTTCCTCTTTAATAGGTTGTAAACTACATCACCCAGAGCCTAGAACCCTGTGTTAAGAAAATGAACCAGACGTTCTCTGAGGATAGATAAAGCAGCTGCAGATCTAGGAACCAGATTCTTAGAATAGGAAACAGCAGAGTTGATTTATTTTATTTTTATTCTGTGTGTGTGTTTTGATTGGGGTTGATGAGTAGGGTTATTATGAGTGCTTGTCTATGGATCTTTGAGTTCCTCTTGGAGCTCTTGGCAAGATGAAAGTATTCTTCCTCTCTTTACCTGGGCAATACAGGGGTTGGTCTTCAATTACTTTTCTAATAGGAGTGCTTTAGTGCTCCATGTTTTTAGATTCTTGAAATTTGGATTTTTCCATAATATGCATAATGAGAAAAATGTATAGTGTTACCACTTTCAAGTTTATTGAAGTTTATAGTGCACTCTTTCCCTTCAGTAAACAAATGTAAGAAATAACTAAATATTATTAGTTTGTCTGCTTTAGTTTATCTTTTACATACCATAGTAATCAGGAAGAAGGGCTTTAGAATCAGATTGTTTTGGATTTGAATCCCAGTCTGTCATGTACCATCATTGTGATTTTGTGCAAGTTCCCGTGCCTCATTTTCCTCCAAAACAGGGTTAAAAATAATACCTGCCTCAAAGGGTAAAGATTTTAAGATTTAATTTGTGAAAGAGCTTTGTGGTGCCAGGCTCATAAAAGTACCCAGAGTTCAAATGTCTCTTATTATGTGAAATGATCTTAGTTCTGATACTAGAGTAGAGCCTAATTCTTCTGTTTGTCCAACAGGTTCCAAGAATATTTGTCAATGGTACTTTTATTGGAGGTGCAACTGACACTCATAGGCTTCACAAAGAAGGAAAATTGCTCCCACTAGTTCATCAGTGTTATTTAAAAAAAAGTAAGAGGAAAGAATTTCAGTGATGTTTATACTAACAAGTTTGCTAGTACAATGTCAGTTATTTAAAGTGATAATGCCCGATAATGTCTTTTAAATGTTTGAGGATGTTTTAAATACATGCAATGTCTTCACGAAGAAGATGTAAAAATAATGAACAATAAATTGCAGTGGAAACTTCTTCCCACTTGCCAATTCTTGAGAAAAAGGGATGGTATTAAAAAAATGAAAGGTTGGAGTTGTATCAAGATAAGAATGTATTTTATTAGGAATTTACGTATGAATTTTATAACCAAGAGCTAGAAGGTAAGCATTTGAAATTCTTTATTTCCTATTCAGGAGTTAACTCTTTATCTCACATAGTTTTTAAGTGGTAAGGACTGATGTGTGATTTCTCTTTAAAATTTAAGGCTTTTGCTGATACACTTGTGAACTAGGCAGGAATATCTTATACGATATTGTGAAAAGTCTTCACACTTTGTACTTGTAGAGTAATAGAAGTATATTAAATTTTTAGCATGGAATGAAATTTAGAGAAACTAAATTACTCATTTAATGACTTAATAGTTCAGGGAACAAAACTATACCTATGGGCAGAAATTAAAAGGAGAAGATTTCAGCATTGTATGAGGATGAACTTTTGAAACAGTATAGAAATGTACTTCAGTTGGCATGGGATGGTGGCTCACGCCTGTGATTCTAGCACTTAGGGAGGCTGAGGCACAAGGATCACCTGAGCTCAGGAGTTCGAGATCAGCTTGGTCTACATAGCAAGACCCCCATATTTACAACAAATAAACAAAAATTAGCCTGGTGTGATGGCACGTGCCTGGAGTCCTAGCTACTCAGGAGGCTGAGGCAGGAGGATCTCTTGAGCCCAGGAGTTTGAGGTTTTATATATATATATATAAAATTTATATAAAATTATATATAAATTTATATCTATATAAAATTTATATAGATATAAATTTTGAGGTTTTATATATATATATTTGGAAAGCAGAACTCTCCACCTCATAATTTAACTGAAGTACATTTCATATATATATACGCATACACATTTTATATATTAAATGTACTTGAATTAGATTGTGAGGTGGAGTTTTGCTTTCCAGAATTTATGTGTATTTTATTTATTTATTTATTTTGAGACAGAGTCTTGCTTTGTCGCCCAGGCTAGAGTGCAGTGGTGCAATCTCGGCTCACTGCAAACTCCGCCTCCCGGGTTCAAGCAATTCTCCTCCCTCAGCATCCTGAGTAGCTGGGATCACATGCGCCCGCCACCACACCTGGCTAATTTTTGTATTTTTTAGTAGAGATAGGGTTTCACTATCTTGGCCAGGCTGGTCTCGAACTCCTGACCTCATGATCCACCCGCCTCGGCTTCCCAAAGTGCTGGGATTACAGGCGTGAGCCACTGCCCCTGGCCTCTGAAGAAACATCTTTTATCAACGCTTCCTAGACTGGTTAGGACATAGGGTGAGAGGTGAGTGGTGGGTGGTTCTTGATTATGTTCAGATCTTGAAAGAATTCAACATTAGGGAGAGAAGCCTTATCAAAAGCCTCAAAAACTCTACTGAAGGTAATATATCTGATTCTCACTATGGCTTTATTTAAAATAGAAGAAATAAACCCTTCTAATATCTGCCTCTTAGTCTTCTGAACTTAAACTCGTTGACTAACAAAAGATTTTTACTTTGGAGGGTTTAGCACTGCATCAAAAAGGAAGCAGATCTCTCCTATTTGTTAAACGCTAAGGGATGAAAGAAAATACAATAAATCTGACCTCTTTTTGCTGTATGGCACATTAAATATCTTTGAAAAAAAACCCAAAACAATAATAACAAAAGCTTGCCACTCTAAAACGTTTAAAGTACTGGGCACAATAATAAATTTTAAAAAATGCAAGGCTAAGCAGGTTTTAAAACCTGTACTCTCCAAGAGGAAAACAAAACCAGGAGCAGAATCCGAGGATGTAGGAAAGCACTGAAGCCAGTAGCTCCCTTACTGACAGTGCCAATCGTGGAACGCCAACAGCTTTAGTTTTAACTGTATGCAAGGGGCTGGTTACAAAGCTGGGGGTTAAGGGAGAAAGATTTAGATGGGAGACCACAGCATACCACCACTAAATCTTCAGTTAAAAAAAATTCGTAATGTACTTTCAGAGCATAGCTGATGATTTGTCCAGACAGACAAGCGTTCAAATCACTAAAGGTGTAACCATTAAGGTGACTTAACCTCAGAGAACTTCAAGTTTCTTATAAAATGTAGATAATAGTACTTTCCTTTAGGATTTATTTTTTGAGGAATGGAGATAATACATGTAAATCATTCAGAGTGGTTTTTAATAGACAATTCATAATGGCTATTATTAATCACAATGGCTCAGGTATCTGTTTTCTTGTGGACCCATCAGGGTTTTCCAAGATTCCTACCTGTACCCAGCCAAGAATTTAGGGGTCAGGGGAAGCCTCTGGGGTTTCATGTTGTCTTGGATATTGATTTCCATTTCTTCTCCCTTTCCATACCTTACAGCTGGATAAAAGTAAGAGAATGGTAACTAAGAAAAACTTGTAATTTTTTTCCTCAGTCCTTATTTTTACATTTTTTATTTCCTTTTTTTTTTTTTTTTTTTTTGAGACAGGGTCTCCCCCTGTAGCCCAGGATAGAGAACAGTGGCTCTATCATGGCTCACTGCAGCCTCAAACTCCTGGGCTGAAGTGATCCTCCTACCGTAGCCTTCTGTATAGCTAGGGCTACAGGCACATACCACCATGCTCAACTAATTCTTTTTAGTTTTTTGTAAATATGAGGGTCTTACTGTGTTGCCCAGCAAGATCCCCTTATTTACAACTTTTTAGTTTTGAACTCCTGGACTCAAGCAGTCCTCCTGCTTTGGCCTCCTGAAGTGTTATGATTACAGGTGTAAGCCACAATGCTCAGCCCTTTATTTTAAGATCTGAAATACGAGCTGTTTACTGGAGTTCATTAATATAAAAAACTAGGCCATTTTTCACTTTATCATTAGATAATCAATTTACATTTTAATTGCCAAAATATCTGTAATTGAAAAGCTGTTGAAGAAAAAAAGGGATCTTCTGTACCTGGATTTTACTGTTTACTAATAAAAAATTACCATTTGAACAACATCTTTTAAAGTCAGGTTTTCTTGATAAGGTTTTATATTGTTAAAATGTATTAAATATAGTATGTATAATTTGTGATCCTTCTCGTACAAGTGTTGAAATACAGTGCTGTAAAATCAGCCAAATGTTTTGAAGTTTTGGTGAATATATTCTGATGTAACTTGCCTTCAGTTACCTACAGTTCAGATCTTAGAACTTTTCAGAAAATTTTTATGGGAATTGAGAGAAAAATGTCTGCAAATTGGCACTGAAACAGTGTTTTTATTTGCATAGTTGACTTTTTGTGTTTGGATGATAACTTTTGCCAAAGGCAATTTTGAGTAGATCTTTTCCCAAAAGAATCCTATTTTAAAACTTTAAAGAATTTGTTTTCATTAAATCTAATTATTTTGTTATAATTGAATTCCATGGGTAAAGAATCTTTAACTTCATATACTTTTAATACTTACATAAAACTAGATACATTAAAAGGTCAATGTTAATTATCAAAACTTAAATTTTACCTTGTTCAAATACAAAAGATTACTAAAGGCTTTAGATTTTTTAAGGCATATTATAACCTTAACATTAGTATTTCTTGAAAGAAATAGACAGACACTTATTTAATGTGCATAGAGTTTATTTGGTACATCTACCAATTTCTACAATAACTGACCAAAAACAGTTCACACAGTGTCCACCTGCACTCCATGTCCAAAATGATTTATTTAGTAGGGTATTTTGCAAGGTTAGAAAGGAGAGAAAAAGGATTTCACAGTATCGGTGAAAACTGTTTTATCATGAAACAAATGTAATACATTAATATATTCATCCATTCCCTATTTATTAGAAAACAGCAAAATTACATTGTTAGGTGTATTATTTACAGTGAAAACTTGGAAGACTTGACAAAGCATCAGTTTATCAACAGACGTAGGAAGCTCCCTGTCCCCTCCTTTCAGGGTCCTTTTCTTGGAAATGAAATAAACTTAAATCAAATTTTACATACCTTTAAGCACCAGCTTGACAATTTAAAGTTTTCTTTCAGTTTTATAAAATACTCCTGCTTTGAAAGGCAAAGTGAATGTAAAAATGTGAATGTAATTAAACAAGTCACTGGCCTGGAAACTTTTTATTGCAATAGTCTTTATGTTTTACTACTATATTCACTTCTTGGAATGAATTTGCTTGTAGGTTTGAAACAAAATATTTGCCTTTTGTCTTGAAAAATTCCCTTAAAAAATTAATTATTTTTGGAACTGTACAATTGCATTTTCATTCAATGTTAAATATGCAACTTGGTCCTTGGATGTCATGTTATAAAGTCCAACCTGTTGGATAACTTGTATAGAAAACAATAAAAAACCTTAAACTATCATAAAATATTACTGATGTTAACAGTCATGTATGTATAACACATCAGTGTGCCTAGATTTTCCTGTTACTGGATGTTTAAATTACCAATGTACAATCAGGTTTTAAAACGTAATACTTAAATTTCCATTCACTATGTAAAATTAAAAGCTCTAAAAGACCCTTTGAGTTCTGTATTTCAGAAACATTAGAACACTATTAAGGCATTATTTAAACAGACCCCAAGGAAAGTAACTAGTATGCCTGAATTACAGAGCAAGTAATATTTTAAGGCAGTCAAAAGGTTCATTTTTTCACTTTAAGGCTCTTGAATACTTAAGTTTATTCTATGTAGACATTATTCTGCGTAATTTAAATATTCATCAAATGGTCAGTTATTGAAATCAAAGCCTTTATATAAAGCAAATGGACAGTTTAGAATTAGATTATAATACCCCACTTCCCACTGGTTTTTATAAAAGATGATTCTTATATCTCATCCCTTTGGAAAATTTCATTATCAGAAGCTGGCAATAAAAGAAAAACATATAACTGAAATACATTACAGAAGTTATGCCCAGCCACGCCATACCAGATATAGAGAGTCCATATTCAGAGTAACAGTGCAACAAAAACACTTTGAGTACTATTCATTAATTGTATTATTTTAAATCTAATCTGGCTATGTATGGATTATATATAGTTTACGTTACAAATAAAGCCAAGTTTCAATAAGTTTGTTGATATAATATTCCATCAATTATATCTGGTAATGATATTTAAAATAGCAAGGTTTTAATTTCATTTACTGTCTTTATCCACATATCCATATCTACGTCGAAGTGAAACCAGCAGACATATAGCTAATTTTTCCTTTGTTCAAGTATATATTCTGATATCTAAAAGTGCATAAATTTAAACAACTTAAAATGAAAAGTTGGCTGGGTGCGGTGGCTCACGCCTGTAATCCTAGCACTTTGGGAGGCCAAGGCGGACAGATGACAAGGTCACGAGATCGAGATCAGCCTGACCAACATGGTGAAACCCCATCTCTACTAAAAATATAAAAATTAGGTGGGCGTGGTGGTGCGTGCCTGTAATCCCAGCTACTTGGGAGGCTGAGGCAGGAGAATTGCTTGAACCTGGGAAATGGAGGTTGCAGTGAGCTGAGATTGTGCCACTGCACTCCAGCCTGGTGATGGAGTGAGACTCTGTCTCAAAAAAAAAAAAAAAAAAGAAAAGAAAAGTTAAATATCATTTATGTTCATAAAATTAATGTGGTGCATGGCAGGGCTAAATAAAATAGAAGCAAAGGGAAAAATCTTTTTAGGATGAGAAGGTTAGCTTTTGTATATTTTTGTTGTATATATAAATTCATTCTCACTGAAAATAATCATCTTAATTTCCACAATAGAATTTTCTAAGATGTTCTCCACTAGTTTGTTTCTTTCCACTATTTTCCAATATAACTTGGTATTTTCAGGGTTTAAGGAATTGTGCCATTTATTATAATTTTATTCAAACAGTATGCTTAACTACATTATTAGTTTTATGCATGAAAAATACTACCTTAGAATTAAATTTTAACTTCATAATTTTCAAAAAAGCAAATAAAAAATGTACCAATTAAAAAAAGCCAAATGTAAGTTATTTACAAGACTTTTTATGCCACAAGCAATGTATCTCTATATATGCTCAGTGAAATATTTAGTAAACCAAAGATTTTAACAATGGTCTTTATAATTATGGAAATAAAAGCATTGAGACACCTGCTATTTTCTGAAAGAGTAATCAGTTAATTATTTTTCTAACAGTGCTTATATAGTAAGCACTTATCTTTTCAACATAGCTAGATAACATAATTACAAAGGCTGAATAACTGATCTTAAAGGCCACAGAATTTCTGCAAACATTTAATATAAAAGATACACAATATAATTTGATTTGGGAAGAGAGTGTATCAATCTACTTATTGTTCCAAGAAGCCTGCCTATTACTAAGTTGAAAACGAAAATATGATCTTATACTTGTATGAAACAAAAAGCTATCTGCAAAAGGTTCATCCCAAACCTCTATGTGGGTGACCTTCCTGTCATTCATTTTATTATCCAGATAGAGAAGGACTAGAAAAAGAGAGGACAGAAATGTAAGAAAGGAATTTTAAAAGAAAAAAAAGAGGTAGAAAAGTAATCTTCCAACAAATAAGAGATGAGGAAACAGACATCAAGGAAACAGTAAATAAAATCCAAACAGTAAATACAACTAATTTCATCGATTAACCTGTCATTTTGTTTACAAATTCTTTCTTGTGCATGTTTACACTGATGCCATATGACATTTCTCCAGAGGGGATAGTGCCTTAACAAGCACCCCAAACCTGCAGTATATAAGACTAGAATTTTTCATTTTTGATTACCTACTGTAATAGCATCAGTTACCAAGAAATTTGTTATTTGTGGCTACAATAGGTCAAGTTAAAGTAAGTCCAACAAAACATTACAGTGATTTAGCCTTTAGTTATTTAGGTGTAGCTTTACTATGCTTTTAAAGGTGTTTCTCACTTAATTGTGAGACCTTCAAATTTATTCAAGAATCCTACCTTATCTTTCCAAAATAATTTCACATTGTTTCTGTAAAATCTAGAAAATAAGAAAAAAAAAATCCCTGATGAAAATAGTACTTGACTATTTGTAGATTTACTGGTTACTTTAAAAGATTAAGAGAATGTTTGTTGGCTGGGTGCAGTGGCTCATGCCTCTAATCTCAGCACTTTAGGAGGCCAAGGCAGGAAGATCCCTTGAGCCCAGGAGTTTGACACCAGCCTGGGCAACGTAGTGAGACCTTGTCTCTACAAAAATTAAAAAAAAAAAAAAAAAAAAAAAAAAAAAAAAAAAAAAGGCAGGCATGGTAGTGCAGTGCACACCTGTGTTCCTGGCTACTTGGGAGGATCACTTGAGCTTGGGAGGTCAAGGCTGCAGTCAGCGTGATCATGCCACTCCAGCTTGGGTGACAAAGGGATAGCCTGTCTCAAAAAAAAAAAAAAAAAAAAAAAAAAGTTTGTTAACAGCATTTCCTCAGAGTATGAGCTTGTTTTTCTAGGTCTATCCAAGAAGATCTTAGAGTTGGAGTATATTTTTTCTCCCTCTTTAGTAGAGAATAGTGACTTTTTGCGTAATACTTTAGCTGTGAAAATTTTTCTTCTAAATTTTTCTACTCTGAACAGGAATGTTTTAAAACACTGTTAGGCCTATTGAGTGAGCTATTTTTCTAAAACATTTTATCTTTTGAAATACATATCTTATTAACAAGAATGTTTTTAACTAAAAAAAAAAAAAAAAAAGAATTCTAACTTGTATTGCAAGCCCTCTTCCCAGTTTCAATTTTTATACAAATATTAAATCACTGATTCTTCTATGATCCAAGCACAGATATGTTACTTTTTAAGGATAAAAAAATCAAATCACTTAGGTTAAACTGGTTGTCTACAATCACACAGTAAGTTAGATAAAGCAAAGGAGGTGCCAAAGGGTAACACTAAATTCCATTCACTAGCATCTTGCCTCACTAACACTCTCATAAAATAGATTACTAAATAATATAAGTATTAATAAATGGAATTTCCAAGAACTTTCAACTAATAAAGGGTGGGATTATAAGATTAGTTTTTGTTTTACTAATTACAACTATATCCTGGAACTATTTACATATTACCTAGGAAATAAAGTTTATTCTTCTAGGATTGTTTTTAAAAGCAGTATTTTCCCAAATATTAATTTAACAGTAATCCTAAAAGTAACTCAGGAAATAAAAAACTTGTTTATCACTTCAGTACATTTTATTCATAATGAGGTAAAGTTTTTGTTTTTTCTCTATATATGTAGATATATATAGCAACACAGGTTAATTGTGCTTGAGGATTCCTATGAATTACAAGATTATACATGTTCCCATTCTGTTTTTCTACTCCTAAAGCAATCATGTATATACATTATTTCCTAATAACTCAATAAAGTAAAAGTCTTAAATAATTTTATTTTATCCTCTACTCTTCTGAGATCATGTATTCCCATGTTGTGGGGAAATAAATTCTGGCACAGAAATGAAGAGACCAAGATTTCTAGGTCATAGTACTTCAAAATCACACTCTGTCTTGGACCTCAGCTCTCTAACAAAAATTTAAAAATTAGCTTTTAGGTTTCTAAGGTTTCTTCCAGCTCGAATGTGCTATGATTTGAAAAGTTACCTTCTGTGGTAGCTTCTCCTGCTTATCATTTCTTTCTTAAATGTTACCCTAGTCCATTTAATTAGAGCTACCTAAATATTTCAGAAAGGTCATATCCATCCAATTTTGTATCCTTGATGGATTTAATATTAACTTATAGATATATTTGTCTAAAAGTATTATGGAAATAGTACACAACTGAAGGTAATGCATTTTTGTACTATATTTAACATTTCTATTAGGAATAAAATGATCATGTTATAATTTTTAAGATCTTGGGTTTACTTAAAGAATTCAGTAACTATTACATAATTCTATTAGTCTCTTTAAACTTTAAATTCAATCTGAACGTAATATTTTAATGTGTCAAAGGCAGCTAATATATTCAGTTCAATGCTTGACAGGGTTAAAAATGTGAACAACATCAGAAGCAATGCATATCTGGAGTGGGGGTGAAGGTGCTATGAACTTTGGTCAACAAAAATATCTCAGGTAAATCACACTTAAAAACTGATACCAGTTGCGTTGAAGGAATGGGTACGTATCAAAACCAGCATTAATATGTCAAATAAATTTGAAAGGAACATTGTCTTATTCTCAGAGCCCGAATTTCACATAAAACAGAAGAAAATATGTACAGAAATCCTCAGACTACTAAAGTCCCCCTTTCCCAAAAAACATAAACCCTCTAACCCCCAAGCACCTAAAAGGCTATAGTTTACATTAACTACAGTTTGACTTTTCACATAACAGTGAGAAGGATCTTACAAACCCTCAGTAAATCTTCAATTAATATTTAGAGAACAACAGATACGCAAACAGGTTTTATGTGTAAGCTACCTTAGACGGCCGTAATAAAATTGTGAGCAAAGATAATGGCATTTCAATAGACTGCTTTAATATTAAACCTCACAATGAAGGATACTTGCTCAATAAAATAATGCACTTTAGTGTAATGAAAAGTTTCATACATACAAATAATATTGAAAAAAATTCCTAGTGACTGGCTAGCTGGTAATATGCTACTCAAAAATTGCCTTTCAAACCTAAAGGACCTAGATTGCTTTATTATTTCTTTACACTATCAAAGAAGAATATTTTGCCACAAAATGAATAATGGACAAAGAGGCCATTGACATGTATACTTTTAAAAATATTGACTAAAAAAATAGTTAAAAGTAAAAAATTTTATTTTAAAAGTAAAGAAAAAGCTAAACTGGTTATAATTGAGATTTTAATTGTTATACTTTGTGAATGAGGGGGAGTTAAGCGCTTGAAACATTTTATATTATTTTCACTTAAGAGTATGAAAAAAAGTGTGAGACTACATCTGGCTATGTTATTATAATTCAGAGGAAATCATTATCAAGTCACACCCCTTTTAGCAATAAAATATAACAAAGCCAAAAAAAAAAAAGCAAACCAAATAGAATCCCTCAGCCAACACAAACTTAGTCTATTCTTAGGGGTTGCCATGATGTTTCTGATTAATGGTAACATATTCCACAAGTGCAAATAAAACATCAGAAATAAAATATCTTTTTCGCTGAATAAGAAAGCTGTTATTTGTGTGATGTTAGTAAAAGTCTGAAAGGAATTTGTAAAACTCATTCATAATTTAATCAAATGCCTTATTTTTTTTTTTTTACCCCCTTAGTATAAAAGTTTACAGATGAGTTTCATATTCCATCACAGTTATATGGTCTAGTGCATTTCAGAGTATTTGGACATTATCAAAGCTGTCCTTTCCCAATGAAAACATTTAAGAAAATGTTAAGCACTTCTCAAGTGACATGATGTGGAATTACACTTTTTGCTCTTACCTCTTTTGAGTACACACGTATTATTCAACAAAGCAAAACTATTTTACAGTGTCTATTAACAAAAAGTTCTCTATTAGATAGAGGAAACTACAGTATCCTGAAGCTATTTCCCAAGAGCTAGTTTAGTAGATAGACCTTTGGGCCCATCTTATTTTTCCTTCTTTTTTTTTTTTTTCGGTAAGGTAACTTTCCATTATGCACATACTATACCATCATCATTCATTGGGTGGAGATTAGCTGGGAAGTAGCTGTATATTTTTAGTGAGATCACTGATGGCAATGGATCTCTGGATCGTGCTGCTGCTTATGGTTAAATCATATCTAATGTGAAATTTCGAATTACATCCAGAGCTCCAGTATCAAAGCCACACATATCCAACATGCCTCTATCATCTGGGTCTGCAATGGTAAAACCATTTGATGTCATTCCACAAACAATCAATTTAGCTGGAATATCCATTTTCTGTAGAAAAAGACCAAAATACATATTAAAAACATACATGTAAGGAAATGCAAAATACCTCCAAAATTAAAACACTTTAACACTTCTCTACCAGAGCTTTTTAAATACGAAGACATTTTTTTGGGGGGTGTCAATCTTTTAAGGCTAGAATATGAGAGTTTTAGAAGAATGGACAATAAAATTGTATAGAATCTGCCTGAAATTTCTACTTCTCTCATCAATTACTTTACTTGTTCTATGGGCTGCAGTGTACATTATTGAGCAGCCTAGGCACTTTGTACTTATGAAACCTGTCAGGGTATTAAGGGTGCCAGATATTTTTATCAACATATCAAATGCTGGGGCAGTGTGTATGAGTATATATAAATATAAGAACTTATCTCTCTGGGATGACCAACTTTTGGCTGATGACTTTGATATGTGCGATATACACACCTTCCACGTAAGAACTTGTCCTCTACAGCTACATGTAAGATTAAAATAATTGAATTTTTGAGAAAACCAACAATCACTGAATGTATACACGTGAGAAACTACAATGCACTCTTTAAATAATAATCTACCGTAACTGTTAAAACAACTCTAAGAGGTAAGTAACTTACTATGATGTAGATCAGTTAAATAATTTGCTTAGGTCCACACAGAGTAAGAGAAAGACTCAGGACTCACAACCCAACAGTCTTTACATTCTATCCTGGTTGGGCAATGCCTCATGGCTGTAATCTCATGCTTTGGGAGGCCAGAATTTCAAGTTACAGTAAGCTATGATAGCACCATTGCACTCCAGTGATGGAGACCCCATTTCTTAAAAAAAAAAACAAAAAACAAAAAAACTATTCCCTCACCTGCAGCTTTCAAACTTGAGCCTGCATCAGAAATCCTCTGGAGGGGCTGGGCGCGGTGGCTCACGCTTGTAATCCCAGCACTTTGGGAGGCTGAGGCGGGCGGATCATGAGGTCAGGAGATCGAGACCACGGTGAAACCCCGTCTCTACTAAAAATACAAAAAATTGGCCGGGCGTGGTGGCGGGCGCCTGTAGTCCCAGCTACTCGGAGAGGCTGAGGCAGGAGAATGGCATGAACCCGGGAGGCGGAGGCTGCAGTGAGCCGAGATCGCGCCACTGCACTCCAGCCTGGGCGACAGAGCGAGACTCTGTCTCAAAAAAAAAAAAAAAAAAGACATCCTCTGGAAGGCTTGTTAAAACACAGTTCCAACGTCAGAGTTTCTGATTCAGCAGGTCTCTGATGGGCCTCAGGAATTTGCATTTCTAATAAGGTCACAGGTGAGGCTAAGACTGCTGGTAGGGAAACCACACTTTGAGAACCACTACTCTTCATCAACAAGTTCTATTTCTACTTCTAGTCACACTAGCCATATTTTAAGTGCTCAAAAGTCCCATGTGACTAGTGGCAACCCATATTGGAGAGTGAAGATTTATGTCATTTCAGAAAGCTCAACTGGAGGATACTGATTAGAACAGCCATGTCCATAAAACATAGAGCATAGATTATAGCTTTAATTTTATGTAATCCTTTTGCAAAACTCACTAATAATACTTTCAGTTTTTCAAGAAGCACACTGAATTATTAAAACTTACAGCTAAGGTAAAACAAATACTCTGATTATTACCAAAAATACTGTTTGCAAGGGATATTTTTAGTAATGTTTAGCAATGGAAACTGGTTAAAATAAATCATATGTGTGTAACCAATACTTTTTCTTATTTTAAGTACTGCTGAGTCTATAACGGACATTGGCTCCTATATAAGATACAGAACTACTTGTAGTAACATTTTTTGAAAAACATAAGTGAATAAGAATCAAGAATGGCCAGGTATGGTGGCTGTAATCTCAGCACTTTGGGAAGCCAAGGCTGGAGAATCGCTTGAGCCTAGGAGTTTGAGACCAGCCTGGGCAACATGGTGAAACCCCATCCCTACAAAAAATTAGGTGGGCGTGGTGGCATGCTCCTGTAGTCCCAGCTACTTGGGAGGCTGTGGTGGGAGAATCACTTAAGCCTGGGAGGTTGAGGTTGCAGTGAGCTATGACTGAGCCACTGCACTCCAGCCTGGGCAACAGAATGAGGTCCTGTCTCCAAAAAAAAAAAAAAAAAAAAAAAAAAAATCAAGTATTAAAATAATATTTATTATTTGGGTGAGGAACCATATTAGAATTTGTTTTACCTTTCGATACTCCCCCAGAGCAATAGCAGGATGGACACCTCCAGCAAAGGTCTCATTATCAGTGAATACAATGAAGACATCAGCAGGTGTGTTTGTCTTCTGAGCCCAGATCATTGGAAGAGAGCAATCAGTTCCACCTGCTGGGATCTAATTCAGAACAAAAGCATGAATAAATAAGTAAATAAATCCTTAAAAATACTAGTTTTTACAGTATCATTTTGTTTAGCACCAATATATACAGCCTTCCCAAAGCCTGCGTATATATTTTCGGTTTTGTACTTGTCATGAGTAAATTAAGACAAAAAAAATTTTGTTCTCACAGATTAATACCATACATGACATCAATATAAAATCATTCTACATGTTATGTAAACTTAACTAGGTAAACTTAAAAAACACAGTTTCTTACCTGACTCATAGCCATTAAAACCTGTTGTAAGGTCATATCCGTAGTCACTGGACATGGTACCATTTCATTGGAAAAAGCAACTACATAAGAATCTTTTTCTGTTCGTGTGACAACCTGAAAAATTCAATGGCAGTAATTTTCAGCAAATTTGGGGGGAAATACAATATTTTGAATTTTATCCAACTTCATGTTTAAAAGAAACACTGATGTTTATTTCTTAACCTTTTATTAGTGTGTTTTAGAACTATACAGTAACAGTAGTACAGCTTTCAAAGTACTTTCACAAAAAAATTGGCTGTCATGACTATCCTTTGAAGAAAATACAGTAAATATTCTTCTCATTTTATTAGATAAGAAATAAAGACCCAGTAAAGAAGCTAAAAAGTTTGCCTACTATTCATCTGTTTGTTACTCACTGACAGTCAGGATAGAACTAAAGTCTTTAGATACTCCTAGTTCCCAGATCTTTTAAGCTTCAAATAATTAAATAATTTAAGCATTATTTTTAAAATAAATTTTAAACAAATGTCTTTTTTTCATTTTATCTAAGCATTATCTACTTCCTAAAAAATCCATTAATATTTAATCTTTTGTTGTAAAAATTAAAATTTCTATTCTGCTTGTTCTTTAGACATACTTTTTCAACACACTAAACACTTTGGCTTTACACAATTATCTTTAAATATAAAATTTAAAATGTGACAAGCTGAAATGACAGAAAAAAGTGAAAACATAATTCTTAATCATTATTAATCTTACAGTTTTGCTCTATAGTAAAACATGTTTTTAGAGTGGCAAAATTGTCTTAGGTGTTCTCACCATGCACATTGCTGCAGCAACTGTACTAGCGTTGAGTATACTACCCAAAACTCTTTGGTTCATAGAAGCACTGACATCAACAGCTAGTAAGAAACGTTTTCCAGTTGGTTCAACTGTCTACAGAGAAAACAAAACAATCATTAAAAGCATAACAGAAATTATAAATAGACTAAATTTCTAAATCATATTTACTTATCATCTTACATTAAAAAGACTGATAAAAGGCCTTCAGATTTTTGATATACCAATTGATAACTATTTAAAAATGCTCATCTGGCATAGCAGCTATGACTGAAAATTAAAAAAATAATAATAAAAATACTTAGCTTTTACAGGTAAAACAAAGGAAATAAGAACCTATTCAATAATTTTAGTTAAATAAGTCACCATCCTATTTTTAAAATCTTTCCTCATTGAAGTAAAATGAGAATTTTTAGTAAGAAAGTTTTATTGTGGTAAAATATAACATAAATTTGACCTTTTAAACCATTTTTAGATGTACAATTCGGTGGCATTAAGCACATTCACAATGTTGTGTAACTATCACCTCTATCTATTTCAAGAACTTTTTCATCATCCCAAATAGAACTTGTACCAATTAGGTAATAACTCCCCATTGCCATGTCTCTCCCTAGCCCCTGGCAACTTCTATTCCACTTTCTATCTCTATAAATTTTCCTGCTGTAGATATCTCATATAATGGAATCATACTATACTTGTCCTTGTTTGTCTGGCTTATTTTACTTAGTATAATCTTTTCAAGATTTATCCATGGTGTAGCATGTATCAAATTTAATTCTTTTCTAAGGCTGAATAATATTCCATCATATATACCACATTTTGCTTATCCATCTGCTGATGAACATTTGGGTTGTTCATCAAAATCAGTTGTATTTCTATATACTAGCAATGAACAATTCAAAAAAGAAAATTAAGAAAACATTTGTTCACAATAGCATCAAAAATAAAAGACAAGAATACATTTAACTCTTGGCTATCATGAATAATGCTACTGTGAATATTGGTATACAAATATCTGTTTGAATACCTGTTCTCAATTCTTTTGGGTATATACCTAGAAATGGAATTGCTGGATGGTATGGTAATTCTATGTTTAACCTTTTGAGAACTGCCAAATTGTTTTCCACAGGGGCTACACCATTTTACCATTTTACATTCTCACCAGAAATACACTAGGGTTCCAATTTCTCCACATCTTCCCCAACTCTTGTTTTCTGCTTTTTTGGTATTAGCTATCCAACTAGATGTGAAGTAGTTATCACACTGTCATCTTGATTTGCATTTCTCTGATTATTAATGATGTTGAGTATTTTTCATGTTTTTTTTGGTTCGTTTTTTGAGATGGAGTTTCACTCTTGTTGCCCAGGGTGGAGTGCAATGGCACAATCTCAGCTCACTGTAACCTCCACCTCCTGGGTTCAAGAGATTCTCCTGCCTCAACCTCATGAGTAGCTGGGATTACAGGCACCCGCCACCACACTCAGCTAATTTTTTTGTAGTTTTTTTTTTTTTTTTTAGAGATGGGGTATCACCATGTTGGCCAGGCTGGCCTCGAACTACTGACCTCAAGTGATCAACCCATATCGGCCTCCCAGTGCTGGGATTACAGGCATGAGCCACTGCACCTGGCCCTTTTCATGTTCTTATTACTCCTTTGTATATCATTAGAAAAATGTCTATTCAAGTACTTTGCCCATTTTTAAATTGGGTAGTTTGTACTTTTGCTGAATTTGTAGTTTTCAGTATTCTGGATATTAGGCCCTTATTGGATATATGGTCTGCAAATATTTTCTCCCATTGTGTAGATTATCTTTTAACTGTCTTGATAGTATCCTTTAATATACAAAATGTTTAAGTTTGATTTATTTTTTCTTTTGCTGCCTGTGTTTTTGGTGTTTTCTAGTTTTAGCTCTTAAATTTAGTCACTGATCCACTTTGAACTAATTATTGTATTTGGTGTAAGATAATGGTCCAACTTCATTCTTTTGTATGTGGATATGCAGTTTTCCCAACACCATTTGTTGAAGATTGTCCTTTCCCCAGTCAATCATCTTGGCACCCTTATCAAAAGTCAACGGACATCCAGGTGCAGTGGTTCACGCCTGTAATCCCAGCACTTTGGGAGGCCAAGGTGGGCGGATCACTTGAGGCAAGGAGTTCAAGAACAGCCTGGCCAACACAGTGAAACCCTGTCCCTACTAAAAATGGAATAAATTAGCTGAGTGTGGTGGCGCTTGCCTGTAATCCCAGCTGCTTGGGAGGCTGAGGCATGAGAATCACTTGAACCCAGGAGGTGGAGGTTGCAGTGAGCTGATATTGCACCACTGCACTCCAAACTGGGTGGCACAGTGAGACTCTGTTCCAAAAAAAAAAAAAAAAAAAAAAGTCAACTGAACATATATGCAAGGTTTTATCTCTGGACTCTCTATTTCATTGGTCTATATGTTTATTCTTTTGCCAGTGCCACACTGTTTTGATTACTGCAGCTTTCTAGTAACTGAAAGAGTTACTGAAGAGTCCTCCAGGTTTGTTCTTTTTTTAAAGATTGTTTTGGCTATTTGGGGTCACTTGAAATTTCTTAGGAATTTTAGAATGGGTTTTTCTATTTCTGTAAAACATGCCATTGGGATTTTGAAAGGGATTGCATTCAATCTGCAGATTGGGTGCTTTGGATAGTATTGTCATCTTAACAATATTAAGTCTTCCAATCTATAAACACAGATGTGTTTCTATTTATTCATGACTTAATTTCTTTTAACAATGTTTTGTAGTTCTCAGTGTATAAGTCTTGCAGCTTCTTAAATTTACTCCTGTCTTTTATTTTTTGATGATACTGTAAATGGAAATGTTTTCTTAATTTCTCTTTTTGGATTGTTCATTGCTAGTATACAGAAATACAACTGATTTTTATGTGTTGGTTTTATACCCTGTAACTTTGCTGAATTCATTTGTTAACTTTAGGATTTTCTAAATATGAGATCATGGCATCTGAGGATAATTTTACTTCTTTCTTTCCTATTGCAATGTCTTTCATTATTTCATTTTCTTGCCTTATTACTATAACTTCCAATACTATGTGGAATTAAAGTGGAAAAATTGGGCATCCTTGTCTTTTTCTTGATTTTAGGGAAAAAGCTTACAATCACTCACCATTATGACATTAGCTATGGGGTTTAAACATTTTTGTTTTTTAAATATCTGGCCTTTATCATGTTGAGGAAGTTCATTTCAGGTTTATATAGTGGTTTTATTTTTCATCATGAAGGAATGTTGAAATTTGTGAAACGCTTTTTCTGCATTGGTAAGATGATTATGTGGTTTTTGTCACTTCATTCTACTAATGTGATGTATTACATTGACTGGTTGTCATATGTTGTACTATCTTTGTATGCCAGGGATGAATATCACTTGGTTATGGTGTGTAATCCTTTTATTTTGCTGCTGACTTTGGTTGCTAGTATTTTGTTATATAGCAAGATGTTTTAGCTTGTGTCTTTGATGTGAGATTTCCATTACTAAAAAACTCATTTTTTATCAAGACTGATGAGATCTATCTACCAATTAATGGGGAAAACAGAGGACCAAGTCAAAGGACCTGATAGTAAAGCAAATTTCTAAAGTTAGTGATATGGGTTGGATTTGTGTCTCCACACAAATCTTATGTTCATTGTAATCCCCAATGTTGAAGGTGGGACCTGGTGGGAGGTGACTGGATCATGGGGGCAGTTTCTAATAGTTTAGCACCATATCCCCCCTTCTGCCATGATTGTTGATATGGTTTGGCTGTGTCCTCACCCAAATCTCATCTTGAATTGTAGTTCCCATAATCCCCACATGTTCAAGGGTGGGACCAGGTAGAGATAATTGAATCATGGGGGCGATTTCCCCTATACTGTTCTTGTGATAGTGAATGAGTTCTCACGAGATCTGATAGTTTTATAAGGAGCTTCCCCCCTTATGCTCATCACTTCTTCCTGCCGCCATGTGAAGAAGGACGTGTTTGCTTCTCCTTCTGCCATGATTGTAAGTTTCCCAAGGCATCCTCAGAAACAGGGCAGTAGCCACTGTGCTTCCTCTACAACCTGTGGAACCATGAGCTGATTAAACCTCTCTTCTTTATAAACTACACAGTCTCAGGTATTTATTTATAGTACTGTGAGAACTAATAGTTAGTAACTTAAAAGTTACCAAAATGATCTTAGAATAATTAGTTGCTACCCAAGGGTAAAGAGAAATACTTTACTCATAAACTTACACGATATTAATTATATACCCACCACATATGAACTAAAGAAAAACAAATGAACACCTAATTAAAAAATGATTAAACTATTAATACTACCTTTAAAATGTATTATTACAAAAGATACTAAGTCTTGAGTCATTTGTTTTAAAACAAAAATCATATCACTACCTTAAATGTTTTATAAAAAGCAGCATCCAATGCATTCAAAATTTCTTCATCAGGGCGCCACTTCAGTTTTCCTCTGAGCCCATGACCTGTCTTGTAAGTTTCTAATGCGATCAAAATATGAAATGGATGTATACGAGCCTAGAAACAAAGTATAAGGAAAATTTTAGCAAAAAATAGTGATTATGTATACTCCTTAGATTTTTGTGTTATTGTAGCTAATAACTACATTTCATACAGAAAAGAGAAAAATGAAAATGTATTAAACTTACACTTAAGAGCCATAATGCAATTTGGTATAATGAACATCTCGAAATACCTTAAAAATGCACTGGCGGCATTTCTAAAATTTAGGAGCCACTTTTTCAGTTAGTAGTAGCTAACAAAGAACAGTGATAATGCTTACCTTTTTTAATAGTTTTTCATTACACAGTTTTTCACATACTAAAGATACTTCTGAATTTCCTGGTTCAAGTACTGAATTAGCAGTCATCTTTCCTAGATTCCTTAGTAATGCAGTAAGAGGCATTTCTTGTAACAAAGCCTTCCATACCTATTGCAGTAACATAGGCAGAAATACCAGGAATTAAGGGAAAATAAATCAGTATAACACACCTATATCAAAAAATATTCATAATATAGTCTCTGAGGCTTTCATTTGGGGTTCAAAGTACTTTCAGAATGAAAAATGTCTAAGTCAAAGGCTTATCAAAAAAGCTAACTTGTTTTTTACTAGAAAAAGGATATGAAGTATATTTTATGAAGGAAATGCATAGATGATTTTTTTTTTAATTAGCAAGGCAGTAGATTTTCTGGAGTGAAACTAACACAAACGCCACCTACATCATGTTGGACATCATGGTAGGTGTTTTAAATAGACATTAATTTCAAGATATATTTTAAATAATTTCTTTTTAAAAGTATAAATATATAACTACCCCAAGTTTATCCTTTTAGCACCTACAGTAAATTACTCATGTTTAATCACATGCTGTAACATATAATTCACTCACCTCTTTAGACTTTAAGTGATTTGTTAAAAGATGTTCTCTAACTAATCTATGTTCTTCTATTAGATGAATGACTTCTAGCTCATCTCTTGTGCGCTTCACTTTCTCTACAGCCTCCAGATACTTTAATAATTTTTCAGTCTCCGCAGAGAGTGCTTTTTCTTTATACAATTCATGAACTTCTTTCCAGCCCTTTGTAATATATTTGGTCACAATTGCAAGTCCTTTAACAAGATAAAGAATTGAAAAAGCATGCAGGATTACCAAGCAAAAAATAGAACATGTTTCCTCAAAATGCATTATATGATCAATATAACCAGATACACAAGAGTTAATGCCCTTACACTGGGATGCTGCTTTCCATGATATAACAATTAAGCAAATGGGGTGAATTAATTTTCTCATTCCATTATTACTATTTAAATATGAGACTTTACAGTAAAAAAAACCTGTATCCTGAGTATTTTATCATAGAAGCTTTTCTTTCTTTTCTTTTTAAAGACACCAGCATTAGAAAGTTTCAGGTCCATAATCTCAGAACAACTCATAAGAGTACAGATCTATCTCAATTAATATTGTATTGTATTGTATTATATTATATTCATTATATTCACTTGTCTCTTTTTGCTATTGAATAAAATATATATATTTACAAACAGCAGAAATAAGTAGAAGTGGACAGGTAGGTAGGTTCTTTTACACTGTGTTTTAATAGCTGAGAAGTATACTGGTCAAAAAAAAAAAAGAAACAGTAACTTGTTAATTCCCTCCACAATTTCTTCCAATTGAAGAAAAAGAAAAGAGCCTTGAATTGGGGGTGAGAAAATCTGGGTTCTAGCCTATACTATGCCAATAAATGCTGGTCTTTCTAGGTCTTAGTTTCACCACTTCTGTAAAACAGCAGGGATTGGATTACAACATTAAAATGTCTATGAGGGACGGGCAAATAAAATAAATAAAACCACCACGGTGAGGCCAGGCACCATGGCTCACGCCTGTAATTCTAGCACTTTGGGAGGCCAAGGCGTGTGGATCACCTGAGGTCAGGGGTTCGAGAACAGCCTGCCCAACATGGTGAAACTCCGTCTCGAAAGCTAAAACTGGATCCCTTCCTTACACCTTACACAAAAATTAATCCAAGATGGATTAAAAACTTAAATGTTAGACCTAAAACCATAAAAACCCTAGAAGAAAACCTAGGCAATACCATTCAGGACATAGGCACGGGCAAGGACTTCATGTCTAAAACACCAAAGGCAATGGCAACAAAAGCCAAAATTGACAAATGGGATCTAATTAAACTAAAGAGCTTCTGCACAGCAAAAGAAACTACCATCAGAGTGAACAGGCAACCTACAGAATGGGAGAAAATTTTTGCAATCTGCTCATCTGACAAAGGGCTAATATCCAGAATCTACAAGGAACTTAAACAAATTTACAAGAAAAAAACAAACAACCCCATCAAAAAGTGGGCAAAGGATATGAACAGACACTTCTCAAAATAAGACATTTATGCAGCCAAAAGACACATGAAAACATGCTCATCATCACTGGCCATCAGAGAAATGCAAATCAAAACCACAATGAGATACCATCTCACACCAGTTAGAACGGTGATCATTAAAAAGTCAGGAAACGACAGGTGCTGGAGAGGATGTGGAGAAATAGGAACACTTTTACACTGTTGGTGGAACTGTAAACTAGCTCAACCATTGTGGAAATCAGTGTGGCAATTCCTCAGGGATCTAGAACTAGAAATACCATTTGACCCAGCCATCCCCATTACTGGGTATATACCCAAAGGATTATAAATCATGCTGCTATAAAGACACATGCACACGTATGTTTACTGCGGCACTATTCACAATAGCAAAGATTTGGAACCAACCCAAATGTCCATCAATGATAGACTGGATTAAGAAAATGTGGCACATATATACCATGGAATATTATGCAGCCATAAAAAAGGATGAGTTCATGTCCTTTGTAGGGACATGGATGAAGCTGGAAACCATCATTCTCAGCAAACTATTGCAAGGACAAAAAACCAAACACTGCATGTTCTCACTGATAGGTGGGAACTGAACAATGAGAACACATGGACACAGGAAGGGGAACATCACACACCGGGGCCTGTTGTGGGGTTGGGGGAGGGGGAAGGGATAGCATTAGGAGATATACCTAATGTTAAATGACAAGTTAATGTTGGTGCAGCACACCAACATGGCACATGTATATATATGTAACAAACCTGCACATTGTGCACATGTACCCCAGAACTTAAAGTATAATAATAAAAAAAAATTAGCCGGGTGTGGTGGCACATGCCTGTAATACCAGCTACTCAGGAGGCTGAGGCAGGAGAATCACTTGAACTGAGGAGGCAGAGGTTACAGTGGGCCAAGATCGTGCCACTGTGCTCCAGCCTGGCCAACAGAGTGAGACTCCGTTTCAAAACAAAACAAAACAAAAAACACCACAGTGATGTAATAAAGAGTTGTTAGGGTGTTAGGGTATGGTGACTGAACAGAGTGTGCCCTGACAAGTGGTGTAGCCACATATTGACTTAGTTCTGCCAAAAGAAAAAAAACTTACTTTCAAGAGAAGCCAGAATATGGGTTTTTATGTCTTCGATTTTTAAAGATAATGACAGGCTGGGCGCAGTGGCTCACGCCTATAATCCCAGCACTTTGGGAGGCCGAGGCAGGCGGATCAGGAGCTCAGGAGTTCGAGACTAGCCTGACCAACATGGCAAAACCCCATCTCTACTAAAAATACAAAAAAAAAAAAAAAAGATAATGACAAAGAATTCATTTTTACCCAAAAATATTGTATAGGCCATATGAAACACATCTCTATGCCAACTGAGCCTATTATGTTATTTTTGATCAAAATAACTTTTGATTAACTTGATCAAAAGTTAACACTAGACTGGGCACGGTGGCTCACGCCTGTAATCCCAGCACTTTCGGAGGCCGAGGTGGGCAGATCATGAGGTCAGGAGATCAAGACCATCCTAGCTAACATGGTGAAACCCTGCCTCCACTAAAAATACAACAAATTAGCCGGGCATGGTGGCGGACGCCTGTAGTCCCAGCTACTAGGGAGGCTGAGGCAGGAGAATGGCGTGAACCCAGGAGGCGAAGCTTGCAGTGAGCAGAGATCGTGCCACTGCACTCCAGCCTGGGTGACAGAGTGAGATTCCATCTTAAAAAAAAAAAAAAAAAAGTTAACACTAACATGCAGGAACTTCTCAAGTATTGTGACTCTTGCTATCTTCCAGATTTTGGTGCAAAATCATCTTAAATGAGTAAATGTTTCATGTGAGTATATCTTCTATTTTGTTTTTCCAGTGAAAATAAAAATTCCTTAAAGCAGTTTTGTCCTACCCAGTTCAGTAATTGTGCTAGCCACGCAGTGGGTGCGCATAAAAATACCATACCTGATGACTTGAATCACATTTTGACTTGTTTTGTCTGTTATAAATACACTTTACAGTTAAGGCATTAAAATACTATTAATTCTGTAGCTTAGAGTTTTTCCAAATTTTTAAACTTTGAAATGCTAGGGATTCTCTGTCCAATGTGATATTGCTATTACTAACATGGTTTCAATTATGAGTTCTGCCCTCAACAATTTCAAATTAAAGAATCCTATGTGTGGAAGTAAGTTTAGGAAACATCTACTAATTCCTCATTATATAGACCAAAAAAACAAAGCACAGAATAATTATTTTCACAAGTTCAGAAACTAATTGGTCCAATTAGAACTAGTAATGGGCGGTCTTTCTCTTGGTCTAGTACTTGTTCCACACTTCCAAGACACATCTCAACAAACAAATAAAGCTGGATGCCTAAGTCCTTCTTACGTTGGATCAAATATTTGGATAAAAAATTTAAATGTAAAAAATAACATTTCTTAACCAAGAAAATGTTAGGAAAAAACCACGGATAAATATGTTACGTTGGAAAAGGCCCTTCTAATCCTAACACAAAACATAAATCTATGAAGACATGGATAAGTTTGACTACATTAAAATTCCAAACTTTAGTGCGCCAGAAATGCCCCCCAACCAAAAAAAAAAGACAAGGAAAAAAAGAAGAAAAAATGCATGCACTGTATATAAATAATACATTATCAACTCCTGTAATATGAACCCCAAGTTCTTAGTGTCTATCCATAGTAGGTGCTCAATAAATATTTGCTGAGGGCCAGGCACAGTGGTTCACACCTATAATCCCAGCACTTTGGGAGGCCAAGACAGGCGGATCACCTGAGGTCAGGAGTTCGAGACCAGCGTTACCAACATGGTGAAACCCTGCCTCTACTAAAAATACAAAAGTTAGCCGGGTATGGTGGCAGGAGCTTGTAATCCCAGCTACTTGAGAGGCTGAGGCAAGAGAATTCCTTGAGGTGGAGGTTACAATGAGCCTAGATTGTGCCACTGCACTCCAGCCTGGGTGACAAAAGTGAAACTCCATCTCAAAATAAATAAAACAAACAAATAAATAAATAAATATTTGTTGAAGGAATAGTGACCACAATCAATAGTTAAAAAGACAGTAACTGAGTGGACAAAAGGGCTATGATATAATTGTATAATTATATACACACACACACATATATATTATATATACATACATATAATTATATATACGCATCCATATATAGGTATATATACATATATAGGTATATATATTATATGGTATCTATACATATATAGCTATTTATATTATATACTATATATACCAATATACTATTATATATTACATATACTATATAATATATATAATATATAGGTATATATATATAAAATCAGTACATGAAAAAATGAGCTTCTGCCCAAAAATGTAAATTCAAAGAAATCTTTCATGATTCTACTGAAAGAGATTAAAAAATAATGACAACAGTCAGTGTTCAAATGTGGGTACACTGATCCCTTTCACATACTGTTTGTGGATTTAACCATTATGAAAGTATGTACTCTATGCAAGTGTTTTCATTGTAGTATTTTTGTAACAGTATAAAAAAACCAGAAACAACTCTAGTCAATAAGAGACTAGCTAATAAATTACAGTCATACAATGGTATATATGCAACTATTTCTACTGACCTGAAAAAAACAGCAATAGCAATAGCAGTAATATACTTTTTACTGAAACATAGAAGGCATGTAACAAAATTTAGTGAAACACAGTAATATATGTTTAGGAAAAATCTGGAATAAATTACAACATCTGATATACAGCAAGGGCCCTCAACTCCCAGGCTATACACGGATACCAGTCCATGGCCTGTTAGGAACTGGGCTGCACAGCAGGAGGTGAGCAGCAGGCAAGTGAGCTCCACTTCCTGTCAGATCAGTAGCTGGGCATTAGTCTCACAGGAGCACGAATCCTACTATGATCTGAGCATGTGAGGGATCTAGGTTGTGCTCTCCTTATGAGAATCTAATGCCTGATGATCTGAGGTGGAACAGTTTCATTCTGAAACCACCCTGCCCTCCCCGCTGTCTGTGGAAAAACTGTCTTCCACAAAACTAGTCCCTGGTATCAGAAAGGTTGGGGACTGCTGATATGCAGTTATTTCTTTTGAAGAGCAGGACTGCATCATATTTTTCTGTATTATTCAACTATTTTAAAACATGTAATCTAATAAAATCAAAATGCTTGTACATATAAATATTTGCAATTTATTTACATTTCATTTGAAAAACCCCAGTTATAGTTAAAAAATGGTATGTTAGGAATTACTGGAGATTCTGTGTATAAAAATATGTGTGGAAGGGAGAAAGAGAGAACCAAAGTGTATTCTACTACATGTTAGGTGCTGGGACATTTAGTCTCCATAATTGTATGCTTATTCTCCTTACCCTCCTTTTAATAGATGAAGGTCAGAAACTCAGCTTAACTTACTTGGCTTAAGGCCACAGAACTGAAATGTGAACCCACCCTTCTGAGTGGCTGTCTTTTCAAGTTTCACTTCTGGTGCAAAAAAAAAAAAGTCAAATTTTGGACGTGTTCATTTTTGTGGAACTTCACACTTCAAATTACTCCTGCCCAAGAGTTTTTCTTATTTCTTTTCTTAAAAGGACTAGTAATTATTATGGAACCAACTAACTTTTCAAAAGTCTCTTTCCATAGATAGAGAAAAACCGCCCCAAGTTATTATGTCCCCTGACTGACTGCCTGAAGACAATTAACTTCCTGAATTGTTAAGTTCAGCACTGTATCAGGTATATCCCTTTAGGTTCCATGGAAGATGGGTTCCTAGGAAGACGGGGAGGGAAAAAAGGAATGGGCTAGGGCGGTAGGTACAGCATGGCCATCTGCCACCTCCTGGCAAGGAGCTGTTTTGCTTATTGCAACTTTTCTTTTTTTTTACTTTTCTACTTAGCATTTTATTGGTTACAGAGTAGTTTTCTATACATAATCTTATGGAACAGCTGTGTACACTCACCTAAGTTTTACAGACGACTATACTGAGACCAAGTTTGAATATCTGCTGAGTAACTGGCAAAGCTGGAACTCAAAAGCAGTTCCTTCTAATGATTGTACCCATATCCAAGGCTTATTGCAACTTTTAATCTTGTCCCTGCTACTTACACAGTCCATAATCACTTGGGTGAGCATTCCAGTTAGGACGGTGGCATTTTAAGATTCAGAATATTAACCTGTAAACCTGTCATTTGATTCTTGATTATTAATGTCTGGATTGCCTGTGGTAGGGGTGTAATCCCAGGAAGGCATTAAACATATGTGAATTAATGTATGTTTTGAGAATGAAAGGGTATTTCTAGAAAATATTACACACTTGTCTTATGTTAAATAAAAATTTGCTATTTATTGGATATCCCTTACCCACCCTTCTTCCCAATGAAGATCTTATGCTTACCTTCACTGGAAGGTTTAAGATGTGACAATCTTAACAGATCTTTGTGAGACCAGCCATTTCTCTGTTTATATTTTGTAACTGCCAGAGCAAGGGCCATGCCACCTTTCTCATTGTACCAGTCCGCTATAGCCTTCCGGAGGGCACGACCCCACATGCCACATTTCATGCTTTCCTTCAGATCTTTCTTAAACTGGATAAAAGTAAAGAGATGGGTAGGAATGCGACAAACTTCAGAAACAGCTTTAAATGCTGCTTGTTTTGTGCTTATGTCGGAGCACTGGGAACAAATGGCAAGTGCAAAGAGCATAGGCTCTTGCTTTGTGGTTCTGCCTTCTTGACTAAATGACTTTATTTCTTGTATCACTTCACATCCTCTGCCATCTTCAATCAATCTAATTAAAGCTTCAGCATTTTCAAGGCCCAGCTTCTGTTCTTTGATATAGTAAGTCCCACCTTCAGAACCGAAACATAAGAACCGGTGTAGTCGATTCATGTCAGTGACTTGCCATACATATCCATCCTGAGAATTGGCTATCTGCTTCTCATTCAGTGGCTGCATTTGGTTTATAGATTCCTCCATTTTTTTTTTTGTCTTTAGGAAACCTATCAAAAAGACAAAATGTTATTACAACTAGATGGGCACAATAAAATTACAAAAGGAAAACAAAATGTAGGTTTACTGAAATGTTATTAACTCTTTTAATTTAAAAACATCTTTTAAGTTCCATAGTTTTTCCCTTAGTACAAAATCAATATAAATGTCCTGAAGAAAAATCAGGAAAGGCAAAAAATGAAAGAAAAAAACCATATCTGAATACTTTGAAATGACTACTGGTAATATCTTCAGTTTTTAAAGTGTTTTTGTTTTGTATTCCTATTTTTATAATCTAAAGAAACTAAAAGCCCTTCACAGCAAACAAACAAGATTATAGCCACAGTGGTATGATAATCAGAAGCAACTGAGGCATCACATTTTTGAGATACAGTGTGCTGCTTCAGAGATTAAGCAGGTAGATCAGTATGGCATCTTGAGGCCCACACAGAGAATAAAAGAAGGGAGGGCAGCAATAGTAGCTGGCACTAAGTAAGAAAGATCATACTCCCTGAAGAATTGTGTAAACATTTTTGGTTGCCTATCTAACATTCATTCTCCCCCCTTCTCTCTTCTCTTCTTGGCCTCATATCCTTCAAAGGAGGCTAGGCCTTTCCCTAGCCCCAAGGGATGGATCTTTATTGCTCTAAGCCAGTGGTTCTCAAACTCAGTGTACATCAAAACTACTTGAAGTACTAACTGAAACACAGATTGGTGGGTCAGCCCTCTCAGGCACTGCCCTGAGTTTCTTTCATAATTTAGTAGGTCTGCAGTGAGGCCTAAGCATGTATACTTATCACAAGTTCCCAGCTGATGCTGCTGCTGCTGCTGCTCGACCCAGGCCCAATAATCATGGTGCTCTCCTTGCTACATGACTGGTATAGGGAGTTGGGCATGTGTCATGACTCTGGCCAGTATGACATGACAAGTCAGCTGGGAACACTTTTGAGGTCTTCTTCAGTCTTAAAAGGGGGCTCAGGCTCTTAGAAAGAAATGTTCCCTTTTCTGCCTTCTGACATTTTCATTTGCAAGTGATGCCTGGAGTGGTAACAACCATCTTGAGACCTTGAGATAAGCCAGTTTAAGATGGCACACCAATATATACAAGATGGCAGAACAGAAAAAACAAAGAACCTGGGTCCTTGATATTGGGTTACCTGAAACTGCCCTGCTTATACATTTCCTATTATGTCATAAATGTATCCTTATTGTTTAAGCCATTTTTAGGTTTACTGTTCTATGTCATCTATAACTACCCTCACTCTACTTCCATTAGCTCTAAAACTCCTAGAACTAGCTGTCTGGAAACAATATCCCTCTTTATCCTTCTAATGGAGGAACCACAATTGTCACTTCTTCATCAGTCCACCACTATTGTTACTACAGTATCACAGTTTATTGAGGTCCTTCAATCTGTCATGTTATTTCGGTGCACTGGGCTTCTGTCCATGGCTAACGAAACAGCACAACCAACAAAAACTTAAACCAGCATTTACTGAATACATACTATGTGTAAGACATGAAGGCAATTTCTCTGCCATTAAAGAGACTAAAAAAAAAAAATTTGGGCCGGGCGCAGTGACTCACACCTGTAATCCCAGCACTTGGGGAGGCCGAGACGGGCGGATCACGAGCTCAGGAGATCGAGACCATTCTGACTAAAATGGTGAAACCCCATCTCTACTAAAAATACAAAAAATTAGCCGGGTGTGTTGGCAGGCACTGTAGTCCCAGCTACTTGGGAGGGAGGCTGGGGCAGGAGAATGGCGTGAACCTGGGAGGCAGAGCTTGCAGTGAGCCGAGATCGTGCCACTGCACTCCAGCCTGGGGGACAGAGTGAGACTGCGTCTCAAAAAAAAAAAAAAAAAAAAAAAGAAAGAAAAAAAAATTTTTTTTTCTCCTCATCACAGGGAAATCACACTCATTTGTGGAGATAGAATCACAATGCAAACTGTAATTAAGTGCTGTAGTAGAAAAGTATTATGAGCGAGCAAGGGAGTATAAAATAATATTGTCTCAATAATCCAGAAAGATTTGTGCAGAGAAGGCAAATTGTGATTAAGTGCTGTAGTAGAAAAGTGAGTGAGCCAGGAAGTATAAAATAATACTATCTAAATAATCCAGAAAGATTTGAGCAGAGAAGGCAAACTAAAAAATTGATAAAGTTTAGGGAAGGCGCTCCAGGAAGAGGTTTCTGAAATCCCAATCTGTCTTTATATTCTAGAAAAGAAACTAAGCGTCCTGTAGAGCCATAAAGACATGTTGACAGATATGGTCATAACCTAAAGAGGAACACAAGATTAAAGAAGTTTTATTTTGAAGATCATCCTTACTTGAACATGTTTATATATTACAAGGAAGGCTAAGGATAGAATCTTGGTGAATATTAACAATTAAGACCTAATGAGAGAAGGGCCTTTTAAAGAGAGACGGAAAAGGAGGTGCACAGAGTTGAAGAAAACCAACAGAGAATAGTATCATGGACCACAAGGAAGAGAACTTCAAGGAGTGAATGGTTGGTAATTTCAAATGGTCAGAGGAAAAGTAAATAAAAGGCTAGAATATGACCATTGGATTTAGCAAGTAGGAGTGACTAGTGAGAGCAACTGCAGTAGAGTGGTACAAGAAGTAGCTTGATTACAGTGAGATCAGGAGGATATGCAGTGAGGAAGAAACTTCACAGCTAGACTACTCTTCTATATGTAGTCTATAAGTAGACACAGACTTATAAACTATGAAGGAAAGTAAGAGAGAGGATGGGACTTAGAGGAAAAATCTTTTTACCTTTTTCAATGGGAAGATGCTATGATTGATTCAATTTGGAGAGCTGAAGATACAGTAGAGAAGGGGGATAACTGAAGGAATTTCTTAAAGAAATGAGAATGAGCTTAGAGCATCCAGGTTGACACTGGCCTACTGACAGCAAAAGAGATATTTCCTTTATCTTTTAAGGATAAAGAGTATAGGTAAAGATAGATTTGTGGGAGTGAAGGATAAGGAAACTGAAGACATTCCCCTCTGACAGGAGATGCAGAATGCCAAATGGTATGTGAAGAAGTTTGGTAGAGAGGGGAGGAATGAAAGACTGGGTCTCAGAGAGGGGAATACATAGTGGTGTAGGGATAAGTGCATGGGAGAATGAAGAGCCTCACATTTTGAATGTGACTGAGGGGGACAGTGATCTGAATTGTGTTCGGAATATTAGTGTCGATATTCCAAATAAAACTCTGGTATAAATTTGCTTATGTTAGTGGAAGCCTAGGTCTCAGGTGGCATCAGAGATGTAATGATCACATTAGTCATTGGGGACAAATTTATAGTTACTGAATACAGCATAGGCTGAAACTCCTGGTGCAGTGGATGCCTGTTGTCCTATTTATTATTATCTTCTTTTCAATTTGGCTTTTATCTCTACCTGTCGATCCAAAACACTTTAAGACGACTAACATGCTTCTCAAAGACTGATACCTTAATTGCCAATTCCAGTAGAAAATGTTATGTTTTTCTGATCTTTACATTACATAGACTTTGCTAGTCTCTCCCTCAGCTTTCATAAAAACAGGCTCTGGTGGCACTTCAACCTGTCTACTTCTGCTTATTAGTTATATTTGTTAGATGAGTAACACTGAAATGACATCTAATGTCACATAATTCTACTACACCTGCTTTCCTGCACCAAGGCCCAAGTGGTGGGATTTAAAAGGTCCCAAACCAAACCTCAAAATTCCCTCTCCCCTCAAATTCTTTTCCTTGTATTATTCATTGTGACCACATGTAGCTACATTATTGGTTCCCTTGAGAGTAGAAACCAAATCTTATCATTTTGGTCTCTTCTTTTGTATTGCTCTTATGTAATTAGTAATACATACTTAAAGCCAAATATCATTAAAGTTGACTTTCTGAACCATTTGCCAAATAATTATGCACAATTGGTTTCTCTTTCCCCATAACACATTTTGAGAATAAAAGCCTCAATATTTATAATGCAAAATATAATACAAGTCTTTAAGATAAATTCTGTAATCAGAATGATAAATGTACTATATGCAGGTAGTGAAAAATATAATCAAGAAAAAATAAAGTTCTAAAGAAAGGTAATGAACACTGAGTAAAAATGTCATCTAAGAACAATATTTCTGTTTTTCTAACATATTTAATACTAGGTATTCAAGTACTTTTCTAGAGCAAGCAGCAAAGTGAACTTTTAAATCTATGAAGGTTGTCTAAGAGGTAATCTCTAAGTGTAATCCTTGTAATTCCTATTAGAAGAAATAAAGTTACTTATTCATGGACTCTTCCTTTTGCATGTTATGATATAAATGACAACCCTGAGGACATATCCTTTCAGTATTTCTGCAGCAGAAACTGCTTAGGTTTTCCTATGCTTCTGCGACTGTACTTTCCAGAGTGCACATAAAACAGTGGAACAGATAACATTATTAGCAGCCAGGGCACCTTCCTACTTGATTATATAAATTTACCAGGGTCATATTCATATTTTAAAAGACAGAAAGCAGAGTAACATGTCCCAAGTTACTCTCCTTCTTGTCACTGAGTGTGATACACAAATAAACTCAAAATTTGGCAAAGTGATGTGATACTGTGGCATCTTATAAGAGAGAGTATCTGGTCTTTGGACATAATACCCAGCATAAAGTTTCAAAAACCCGTGGTATTTCCTGAGAAACAGGAGTGTCTTTGTTACATTAATGAGGTAACATGGGCCCCTAGGTAGCTTCAGGATGGGGGCTAATCACTAGAAAGACCAACCATATGTTTAGAGGAATAAACTGGTCAGACCAACCTTCTAGGAAAGGAGGAGGACTTGAGATCAAGTTCAGTCATGTAGCTAATGATTTAATCAATCATGCCCATGTGATGAAACCTCATAAAAACTCTGTTCATCGATACTCAATGGAGCATCCTTGGTGAACAAAAACTGATGTGCTGGGAGGTGATGTGCCCACATTTCACAAGGATGGCATGGAAGTTCTGCATCCTTCCTTTGCCCCAGACCTTGCCATATGTGTCTACTTCCTGTTTGGCTGTTCCTGAGTTGTATCCCTTATAATAAAACTGTAATTGCAAGTAGAGCACTTTCAGTGAGTTCTGTGAGTCATCCTAGTGAATTATCAGCCTTGAGAGGATTATGGGAAGTCTTGAATTTGTAGTCCGCAGGGCAGAAGTGTGAGTAGCCTGGGGACCCCATTTACACCTGGTGTCCAAATTAATGGCATTCTTAGTGGAGACCTTGTCCTTTAATTTGTGGGATCTGATGCCATCCCTGGGTAGCTAGTGTCAGAACTAAACGGAACTGGGGGACACCCAGCTGGTGCTACAGAATTAGTGTTGGAACACAGACACCAAAGGCAAAAGTGACAAAATAAAAAAATAAACTGGACTTTATCAAAATTTAAAACTTGTATTTCCAAGGACACCATCAAGAAAGTGAAAAGACAACCCAGGAATAGAGAAAATATTTGCAAATCATGCATACAGTGACGTGTATCTAGAATATATTAAGAACACTTACAACTTAATAATAAAATGATAAATAACCCAAGTAAAAATAGGCAAAAGATGTGAACAAATATTACTCCAAAGACACACAAATGGGTAAAGAATATGAAAAGGTGTTTTTCCAAAGAAGATTATCAAATGGCCAGTAAACACATAAAAAGATGACGAACATCATTAGTCATCAGGGAAATGCAAATCAAAAACACAGTAAGATATCACTTCACATCCACTAGGACAGCTATAATCAAAATAATAATATTAAGTGTTGGTGAGGATTTAGAGAAAATGAAACACTCATATACTGCTGGTGGGAATGTAAAATAATACAGCCGCTTTGGAAAACAGTCTGGCAGTTTCTCAAAAGGTTAAATATAGTTAGCATATGACCCAGGAATTCCACCACACACCTAAGAAAAATGAATACATGTATCTACACCAAAAGTTGTATACAGATGTTTTTATCAACATTATTCATAACAGTCAAAAAGCAGAAGCAACCCAAATGTCCATCAACTGATGAAGGGATGAAAAAAATATGGTATATCCATACAATGGACTATTATTAGACAATAAAAAGGGACGAAGTACTGATACATGACACAATGTAAACAAACCTTGAAAACATTATGCCAAGTCAAAGAAGCCAGTCAGAAAAGGCCACATATTGTATTACAATTCCATTTATATGAATTTTCCAGAGTAGGTAAATTCATAGAAATAAAAAGTACATTAGTCTATGGTTGTCAGAGGCTGTGGAGTTGGGGGAACACTGGGAAGTGACTGCTAATGGGTAGGGGATTTCTTTTTGGGTGATGAAAATGTTCTGAAGTTAGTGGTGATGACTGCACAACTCTGTGAATATACTAGAAACCAATGCACTGGATACTTTAAGATAGTAAACTTCATGATATGTGAATTATATTCTAAAAATCTATTATTAAAAATACAAACATAAACTGGCCAGGTAAAATATATTTGGAAAGTTATTTAAATAAACAAGCACTTAAATAACTCTGCTATTATCTATATCAGAATGGAGAGCACCAATACAATTGATTACACAAAAATTATATTTAGCCCTACAATTTTTATATTTGACTTTTAAAAGCAATTTGAGATACACACAGACATACACAGCAACTTAATTTCTTCTTTCTCCAACTGCCATCATCTCCTGCCTCAAAGCTTAAGCTTCATTATCAGTGGTTTAGAAGGCAATTGGGCAGTGAGTGAGGTCAGAACCTGGTCATCAGTTAATCCATTCCGGGATAATCAAGTGTTGTAAATCCAGATTAACAACAAAAAGATATAGTTAATTCTTTGGATGGGCCTGACCTATCTATCTAGTGCTCTTAAAACACACCATACAACTAATGTTGTATTAAATCTCTATAAGTTAAATTGTTGAGAAGTTAAATATTACAATACTATACAATATTAAAAGCTTGGACACTTTTTTTTTTTTTTGAGACAGAGTCTCACTCTGTCGCCCAGGCTGGAGTGTAGTGGTGCGATCTCTGCTCACTGTAACCTCTGCCCTCCAAGTTCAAGCGATTCTCCTGCCTCAGCCTCCAGAGTAGCTGGGATTACAGGCGCCTGCCACCGCAGCCGGCTAATTTTTTGTATGTTTAGTAGAGACGGGGTTTCACCATGTTGGCCAGGCTGGTCTTGAACTCCTGACCTCGTGATCCACCCGCCTGGGCCTCCCAAAGTGCTGGGATTACAGGCGTGAGCCACCGTGCCCGGCCAAGCATGGCCGCATATTAAATTGGTTGTGGATATTTTATACAATGTCTATTTCTCTACTTTAAAAATTTAATTTAGAATGCAAATCAGGAAATGCTAATATTATATAATAGCACTTGTTTCACAATCATCAGAACTACAGCATGTACAATATCTTTTATCAGTACTAATATGTTATTTCCAAGGAATCCTACATTTTTCTTGAATTCACACATCTCAGTATCTTCCAAAGTCTCTTTATAATTTATTTGAAAATGCTGCCTTTCATCTCAAGAAGTCAAACACATTTGCAGATTATTCCTTTTTAAATGAAGTCAAAGCTGACATATCTATGAGAGTGCATGACAAATGTAAAGAAACAATACTACAAAAATGGGCTCACGGTAGAGGTTTGTTTACCCATGATACAGGTATTTGAATCCATTGATCAATGTGATGCTATAAAAACTGATGAGGAAGGAACTGTGGCAAAAATGACAGCAGGCTAGTCTGAGGGGAGCTGCCAACGGTTGCCACGTGGTATGGAACTAGTAGTTGCCAGAACTCATCTTCCTCAAAGATCCAGAAATCTGGCTTTTTATGTAAACTCTCAGGATTAAATGTTAACATAACGAAAGGCATTTTAACCCTCTTCTCTACTTACTTCTAGATTGTGCCAAAGGCTAAATTTTCAGTTTGGTCTTTCTACAATAGGTACCATGTTAATTAAGTTGGGTATCAAGTAAATTTTAGTTTTGATGTATTTTGCACAGAAAACATTTTCAAGTTCATAGCAATATTACAGATTAAAAAAAATACCACAAACTACTTCGGGCTCTGATGCCAATCATTCTGGACTCTTGTGCCTCTTAAACTTTTCCAATGAAGTATCTCAAGGAAATATACTGAACAGAATCCCCCCAGTCTCCAAGTTAAGGGCAGAGTTTCCGGAGATAAACTTCAAGAAAGTTCCAAAAAAAATTTTTTTTAAACCAACACTTCATACAAATTTTGGCTTCTACCCCATAGCGTACTCAGGCTTCTTTTAATACAAAAGCTGCTCTGTTGCTTCCCTCAATAAAATTTACCATGTTTATTTCATGGCTTCACATAATCTGTAGCACAAGGCTCCCTATCTCCATGGCACAGGTCACCTATTTGAGAAGGAAGGAGTCAGAGTTTTATCCACTAAAACATTTTTTTTTCCTGGAAACCAAAGGTCTTTCTTGAAATATGTAGCTTTTAAGGAGTAAATATACACTTAAAGTCTTTAATATACTCTTAAAAACTTTAATCTTAACACTATAGTATTCTGTAAGAGCCTGTTGAATGAGGGCAATTTAGTAAATATTTAGTAAATACTTGGTTTAACTCATCATCCAGTTTTAGAACCATTCCAAATGTTTTTAGATTAATACACGACATTTGTTTTCAACCTAATTTTCCCTTGACGCATCCCCTTCTACCAGTCTAGCAGCCCCATGGACAAACCTTTCTCCTCCCCCTCGTTATTCCTCTATGATAAATTCACCCTGTCTTCCCACAAAGATCCTTCTTCCAAAACCCAGATCCCGGGCGACGCCTCTCCACGCAGAAGCCGCGGGAGAAGGAGGAGAAAGAGGAGGAGTAAAGCAGGCCCTCTCGACGTCGGCCTGTGGGGAGCGACGCCGACAAGCAGGAGCAGTCCCGGCTTCGCAAAGGGCCCACCCTCAGGAACGGTCCGGCCGGGCCTAGCGAGGATGTCCCTACCGCGATGCTGGTTCCGTTACCCAGGGTGGGCAGGCGCGGAAGCGGGGCGGTGGACAGCGATAGTTTCGCTGCATTTGCCCAGCCTCAACCCCTGGGATGCGGGTGAGAGACATGGAGGACTGGTCAGACTTTGCGCGTCCCTGGGGCTGCACAAAAGGCTCCCAGCCGGCCTCCCGCAATGTCCTCACCTGTACCTGGCAGCCGACCCCCTGGACCCGCAGCGCCGCCAGGAGAAGTCCTGCGCAGCGCTGGGAAACGACAGGAGACGGCAGCCTGACGGGCAGCAACAGCAACAGCCCCACTGCCGCCGGGGCTTCCAGGTTCTGTTCCCGGGAACGACTCCTGCCCTGCCCCTCTTCTTTTGCCCCGCCTCCGCCCCAGAGGGGCGAGGGTCCCGGATGTTACCTCCTTCGGCGCTCTGAATCCCCGCCCTTTCTTCTCAGGCCCCAGCCCTTCCGAATCCGCTACGGGTGCTGCAAGGCCTGGGAAGAGGTCCGATGTCTTTAGGGTGGCTAGAGCGTCCTCCCGCGCTCCGTCGCGCTGCAGGTGACGGCGCCCGGAGGCTGTCGGGAAGTAGGCGGGGTGACGTGTGGTTGACGAGCTCGGCGGCGGTTTTGCTGAGATCTGTGGCCGGCGGCAGCTGGTGCGGGGGGCAGCCGAGAGCGAGAGGTGGATCGGGGCGGTGTGTGGCCGGGGCCATGACGGGCAATGCCGGGGAGTGGTGCCTCATGGAAAGCGACCCCGGGGTCTTCACCGAGCTCATTAAAGGATTCGGTGAGAACCAAGGGGACCGTCCTGGGCCTGGGGTCACGGGAGGAGGCCCAAGCTGGGCATGGAGTGGTTCCCTGCGGCCACCGCCGCCCCGCGTCTGGAGGGATGACTTCAGGAACCTGGAGTCCGGGTGGGGGAAATGTAGGTGTTCTGCCCTCTCCTCAGCTCGAGACAGTAGCGTTTCCACAGTAATTTGAAGAGCCACACCACGAGGGCAAGGATCGTGTCTGTCTTGTGCCTGCTACATCCTCAGGACCTGGCACCCAAGTCCTGTAACTGACTTGAGGGCCCTCGCTCCCCAAGCTCTTAAGCACATATTGTCCTTTGCACTGCCCCTTCTCTGCGGCGCGCACCTTATCCGGGCTGGTGTGGTCAGGTGCATTGCTCAGGCCGTTAGTCCTGCAGAAGCCACCCTCGGGTGTGCCTTCTCAAGGGTGAGGTGTCTGCGGCGCAAGCCGCCCAGGAACTCGAGATTCTGGTTACTCAAAGCAGAACGCCCTGAATGTGTGAATAGCTCTTCGGGACGTCCACACACGCTGACTGCGTGGGCCTGAAAGGCCACTTCACTGGTTCCGCTCTCTGCTCATTTCTGGCTTCCGGTGAAGTGGGTTTTCTTGAGCTAGTGTTCTAGATTAGAGGCCACATGCTTTCCTCACAGTGTCTCTCTGGCTGTATTTAGTGCCTTCCGTCCTAAATAATCAACACATTGTACTTTTTATCCTTCCCTATTTATCTTGTTCTTAGTCTCTTCTTTGGACAGTACGTTTTTATCTGTTATATTTCCCAAGTATTATTGACTCTACGGTGTTAAAACTTTTACGTGGGATTAACAATTAAAGGTTGATGTAGATATTGCCTATTGTACACAGCTTAATATTTGGAATGTCATTTATCAAGCGTATGTTGTTCATCTTCTATATCTCAGGCACAGTGGTAAGGATTGGGAAATTTTCTTTTCTTTTTTTTTTTGAGACAGAGTCTCGCTGTGTCACCCAGGCTGGAGTGCAGTGGCGTGATCTTGGCTCACTGCAACCTCCATCTCTCGGGGTCAAGCGAATCTCTTACTTCAGCCTCCCGAATAGCTGGGATTACAGGCACGCGCCACCATGCCCGGCTAATTTTTTTTTTTTTTTTTAGTGGAGACAGGGTTTCACCATGCTGGCCAGGCTGGTCTCAGTTCCTGACCTTGTGATCCACCCGCCTCGGCCACCCAAAGTGCTGGGATTACAGGCGTGAGCCACGCGCCCAGCCAAGGATTGGGAAATTTTCATATGAATAAACCATAACTGCTGTTTCGAATAATTGACAGTCAAACTATAATATGGTGTGTTAATTGCTATGTTAGAGTATATACAAAATGTTAAAAGTACACAGGTCGTGGAGGAGCACAGGCAGAAGAAAAAGCATAAACAGTAGTGATGTTAAAGTATATGGCTTAGCCAACAGCTAGCAAAGTGACTAGAACATAATGTAACAGACTGGAAGAATATTTATTTGGATCTGAAACTGAAAAGATAAACTGAGGCCAGATTGTATGCCATGTTGTATAGTTTGAGTTGCCCTGTAGTGACTGGGGATTTACCTATCAAATATATTTTAATGCTGAAATGACATTATTTTCATAATTAAGGTTTATTGTGCTTTTAAGTGTGCAGGGCAGGTTGGAATAAAGTGAGAGAAGCTAGCCATCTCTTAAAATGGTTGGAGTCCGAGATGATTGGCTAAACTAGTGGGTTAGGAAGGAGGAGTTAGATTCAATAAGTTTGCTATATTTAAATCAACAGTCGCATGTGGAAATGTCTGCTCTTCATTCCTTTGGGAGCAGAAATACATCCATAACATGCTAAATTAAAAAAGGAGTTCTCAGGGCTGCCAACCTTACAGTAGAGGTTGAGTGGTAGTATATTACTCCTACATAAGAGAAAAAAAATCAAAAGGACTGCTTACTAGACGTTGGGGGAAAAAAAGAGGCAAAAATAACTCCCTGGTTTCTAGCCTGGGTGGCTGGTAAAACATTCTTACAAGTGAAGAGCAGGCTTGATGGACAAGAAAATGGATTCAGATTTGGACAGACAATGAGTTTCACATGTCTGCAGATTTAGTCATATATTTTACCTTCAAAACCTTAACAATATGTTAAAGTTAACTTTCAGAAATGTTATACTAGGTAAGTTTGTTTACTCCTTCAATTTCATATGTGCAGAAAACTTGGAGATCATGCATGAAAGAATGATATATAAATTCATCTTCTATACATGCACATATGAAAAAGCAGTAGCTATTAATAAATTGGCTTCATTAGCAGAAGAACCTGCAAAAAATTAAATGATGGTAGTTTATGTCACCATCAGATGCTTCAAAGAGAAAATCAATTTATTCCAATTATTTCCATCATTTTCATTTTTTTCACCCAATTTCTAGATTTAAAAAAGATTTTGGCTGTTGATTCTTTCAAAAATGAAATACCTGTATTGTGAATGCTGTCATAAATTCATTTCAAAAGTTCCATCACTGAAAGGGAAATGAATTGTAGATGCAGTAAGTATGTAAATACAGATTTTGGTGGAATGTAGTATCATTAAATTAAGAAACTGGTGGAGCAGAACTGTACTTTTAATTGGTATGGTCCACAGATAATACATATGTGTGCCAAAACAAACTGTGATGGTCTGTTAAAAACAGAAGCTATAAACATTTGGTTACAGCCAAGATAGAGTAATGGGGACTGGATTCATTTTTCTTACAACAAACCAATGACCCCAGCTTTCATTTTATTATAAGAAAGTAGAAAACCTAAAGTAAGCAGATGACAGGAAATAATAAAGATCAGAGTTGAAATTAGTGGAACAGAAAAGAGAAAAAAATGGAGAAAATACATGAAACTAAGAGCTATTTTTTTGGGAAGATCAATGGAATCACTCTTGTCAGACTGATCAGAAAAAAGAGATGTTCCTGTATTTCAGTATAGGAATGAGAGAGGTGACATCACTACAAATTTTACAAATATTAAAAATAATATTATGAACAACTATGCCAATAAATTTGACAATTTAGATGAAATGTACAAATTCCTTTAAAGACACAAATTACCAAAGTTCACTTAAAAAATAGATAACCAGTGGCTGGGCGCGGTGGCTCACCCTTGTAATCCCAGCACTTTAGGAGGCCGAGGCGGGCGGATCACGAGGTCAGGAGATCGAGACCACAGTGAAACCCCGTCTCTACTAGAAATGCAAAAAAAATTAGCCGGGCTTGGTGGCGGTCGCCTGTAGTCCCATCTACTCGGACGCTTGTAATCCCAGCACTTTGGGAGGCCGAGGCGGGCGGATCACGAGGTCAGGAGATCGAGACCACGGTGAAACCCCGTCTCTACTAAAAATACAAAAAATTAGCCGGGCGCGGTGGCGGGCGCCTGTAGTCCCAGCTACTCGGAGAGGCTGAGGCAGGAGAATGGCGTGAACCCGGGAGGCGGAGCTTGCAGTGAGCCGAGATTGCGCCACTGCACTCCAGCCTGGGCGACAGAGCGAGACTCCGTCTCAAAAAAAAAAAAAAAAAAAAAAAGAAATAGATAACCAGTATACGCCCTGTATTTATTAAAGAAATGGAAATTGTAGTTTAAAATTATTTTCCCACAAAGAAATTCTAGCCAAGGTGGCTTCACTGGTAAATTCTGTCAAATATTTAATATTGTAAATAATGCCAATTCTACATAAACTCTTCGAAAATAATTGAAGAGGAAGGAATGCTTCCTAACTCATTTTCTGAGGACCAGCATTACCCTGACACCAAACCAGACACAAAGATATTACTAGAAAAGAAAATTACAGACCTATCTCCATCATTAACTTAAATGTACAAATTTTAAACCGTTTTACCAAATTGAATTTAGTAATTCATTAAGTGAACAATACATCATGACTAAGTGGGATTTACCCCAGGAATTTAGGATTGGTTTAACATTCAAAAAGCAGTGTAATGCACCATATTAATAAGCCAAAAAATCAAAAACATGATCATGTCAATAGACGCAAAAAGCATTTGACAAAATCTAACATCTGTTAAGAATTATGAAGTGTTAGATTTTATCCTGCTTGCCAGCAAATAAGTTGGCTTGCCAGTTTAATAGATGCTAGCAGACAACTTTTGGTTTAGAGATAAGGGTTGTATTACTTATAGCATAGTAGGCAGCAGGAGATTCATTTTCACATTGGTTGCGTTTTCCTCCGAGCCCATGAGGCTGGAGGTGGGCTCTGGTGGATGCCGCACAAATAGTGAGGCTGTATGACAGCTGAGGAATTCTGAGCTAGAGAACTAATCTTACAAGGGAGGCTGCTAGCAAACCTGCTCAACTTTTGCCTTTAGGGACACATTATCTTTATTATCCTGGACAGCAAATCAGCCTTCCCTCTGCCTCAAAAAAAGGTGCTTTCTCTGTCTTCCAAGTCTGTTTACTATATGAATATCCTTGAAAAGATGGTCCAGAGCAAAGCTGGTAATTCCTTGCAGAAGATGTGCAGAAACAGAAACCCATTGAGAATTGTCTTCCAACAATATCCAGCCTTCTTTCTACACTAAATAGCCATTCCCTCAGCCATTCTGCTCAATATGACCTGACCGACAGGGTTGGTGCCAAATCTGTTTAATTTATGTCTTTATAATGTTTACAGTAAACAACCAGATGGCTTTCTTGGATTTTTATATTGACATTTCTTCTTGGCTCAGAGCATTAATCCAGGGACAGCAAGATGTATAAGTGATTTTGCAGACTCCACCTTGTCATGCAAGGAGGAAGAGTAATTCCATCATCTATAACAACTCTGACCCGTGAGTTAGGGCAGATTTGAATGACTTTTGGGTCCAACGTGGTGCTTCCTTAACATGAAGGTCTATTATGACTGCTTCTAAGGTACATTTCATCTTGTTTTGAGGAGAGAGATAATGCCTGGCTTTCACACAAGAAGTCATGGGGTGCACATGGTGCCCCTGGAAGCAAGTGTTGCTCACAATTGTTACAGCCCCTAAAATGGGACCAGCTAAGTTTAGGGGTACAAGGTAATAGTGCCTGCAATTTAGGGCTCCCAATTTAGTTAAAATACTTGGGTCTAGTCGTTTTTTAAGTAGAGACTACCTGAGTGCTGTCAATCCAGTTTTTCCTATTTGGTCACATCATCAGCCAAATGGAATTTATCTGTACCATGGAATGACTGAGACTGGGGTTGTGGAAGACATATGGGAGTGTTTTTTTGCAGAAGTGCAGAAGCTGGGGCCATTCTTGCTGCTTCTGATAGATTTATCGGTAGGGTTAGGGGAATGACAAGTTGTCAAAACCGTCTGTTGGAAGATAGCATACCTAGCAGTTAAATTTAACACACTGACAACAGTTTGGGAGAACTCCGCGAGTGTTTTTCTTGGGGCTCCAGGTTGATTTTTAAGAGTTATTTTTGAAATTTGTTTCTGTCCCTAGACCCATCGGTATAATACAGATGTGTTAGTTAATAAATATTTCAAAGCATTTTAATGTTAGCACCCCCTTTCGCTTTGGAACAGGGTTCTGGTTTAGATGACAAATCATATGATCATTTTTTAAAAGACCTAGTTCATTAATCCATGACAGGTTTTTTTTGGTAACCAGTGCAGGTAGTAATGATCTCTCTTACCTCCGAACTTCCAGAACATGTTCTATACATGCTTCATATGTAATTTATGCATTCTATACAGTTTTTGCATTGTATGTGCTTGTCTCCTACCAGACTGTGACATTTTTAAGTATTGTGACAATAGTTTATTAATTTCTGTCTTTGCCAGGGCCTAGTACCATGCTTGGCACGCAGAAGATATTTGGTAAATACCATTTTAAAACCTTCCCCCCTCCTCAACTTTTTATTTAATATATATTATTGGGGAGTCTGTATTAAGTGATTCTTTGTGTTTACTGTTTGATAATCTTATACACCTCACAAGAATTTTGTGGCTTGGATGAAGCAGGTAAATATCCTTGTTTTATATATGCATGGCGCAAGTGAGGCTCAAAGAAATTGTGTTCTTTCTCAAGGTTAAGACCTTTACGACAGTTCTGGGATCAGAATGTAGGTCTCTGGAATCATCGCTTATTTCTCTTTCCATTATACCATGCTGTATTAGATATTTAACATATGTAAGGAGATAAATGCTAAATTGAGTACTATGTTTTCCTTACATGAAGAGATGTGTTTGTGTTTAATGTGAGATTGTTTAAGCAGTGTCGCTACTTGAAATTCTACCTGCGCTGGAGGCTTTGAGGCACTTTTATTCAGCGTACTTTTTCTTTTTTGTTGTGGTATGATGTAGAATGTTTTAATGTTTGGCCTGTTTTTTGATTTCCAATAGAAGTAACCAGTGTTAACAGTTGCATTAACATCCTTCCATGCCCTTCTTGACACTGATAGAAACATAGGTTTACATTTATAAGGTTTTTTCCTAATTTGATATATGTGAATGTCTATTATTCTTAATCTGTTGCTAGATATTCAGATTTTTTCTGGTTCTCTTCCACCACAAACCATGTAGTAACTCTCTTTGTACATATATCTTTAATACCAGAATGGGCCCTTAATAGATGTTTGCTGAATAGAGCAAACTGAGGCACAGAATGGCATGAATGCCCAGTCACATTGTTAGTTAACCCAACTTTTTTTTCTTTTTTAACCACTGTTTTTTTGCAGTAGTCTAAAGCCTTCTCTAGCTTTTACTTGAAAATCATATGAAAAATTAGAAAGCGCCCACACTTTGAAACCTGATGTGGGTTTTAATTAGTTTTCTGGCACATACTAGCTGTAGTGAATGAATATAGGCAAGTTGATTAATATCCAAAGCCTCTCGCATTAAATTCTTACCTTGCAGAGATTAGAGAAAATACATTTAAAGCACTTTACGTAGAGGACATAAAAAACTTTGGTAAATATGGTTGTTTTTTGTATTGTGATAATAACACTGGCCAATAGTTGGTGGACCCTTAAAGTGTGCTAGGCACTGAATTAAATTATCTTCTACATTATCTCATTAATTCCTCCAAACAACTCTATGAGTGTGAAGAATGGAGAGTTTAAATGGCTGTATTGCTAGTAAATGTAGGAGCCAGGATTCAAACTCTGGCAGTTTGGAGCCCAAGCTCTTAACCACTACATGATTACTACTGTATGCTAGAGCAGAGTTTCTCAACCTTGGCACTGTTGATATTTTGGGCCAGGTATTCCTTTGTTGTCAGGGGTTGTCCTGTGCAACGTAGGATATCTATCAGCATCCCTGGCCTCTACCAAATAGATGCTAGTAGCATCTCTCCTACCCTCCACACCAGTGACAATAATGACAATAAAAAAAAGTCTATCATTGCCAAATGTTCCCTGGGGAGCAAAATCACCCTAGTTGAGAACTGCTGTCTTAGAAGGATATTTGGGAGAGGAGGAGGAGATGTGACTCTGAAGTAGTTGAAAATATACAGTTGGAATTCAGGATAAGGATCAGAACTAAAGATGTGATTTGAAAGTTACTGTTAAGTGTTAGTTATTTGCTTTCCCAGAAAAAAAAGTATAGAGTAAGAAAAAATAATAATAATACAAGGCTAAAGACAGAGCTGGAGAAATGGAACAGTTGAGTGAAAAAGAGTGGATAGAGGAGCCAGAGATTGAGAGAGAGAGAAGGAACAGTCATAGAGTGGTAATTCAATGAAAATAAACTCTTCAAACTCTTTAAATTATGAATATACTCCCACTGTAAATAATTGGATATATTAAAGGAAGTAATGAGATTTGGCTGTGAGCTTTATTAGTTTTACCATTTTGTTTTGTCATGTCTTGCATTTCCTTTAGTAATATTTTATTTCATGTTGAAGGAAAAAATGAATTATTCTGTTTACTGAAGAAAATAATTTATTATTTCAGGTTGCCGAGGAGCCCAAGTAGAAGAAATATGGAGTTTAGAGCCTGAGAATTTTGAAAAATTAAAGTAAGTATAATTTTAGTCGTGTTAATAATATGTATATACTTTAGCAAACTTAAAGGATATTCAGATTTGCTTATTTTACTTGGATTACTCTAGGTTGAATACGTTATGTCGTTTAAGTCTCTTCAATCCTGTGAGATAGTTACTATTATTCTTTTTTTATAACCAAGAACCTGAGGCTGATAGGTAACTTGCAAGGGAGTCAAACCTAAGTCTCTGTAATTCCATATCCACAAAGTACTGGTTGGTTGATTTTTTTTTTTTTTTTTACAAAATTCACTTATAAATCAATAGTGTTAGAACATGGAACACATTTTAACTTAAAAAGCAAGAACAATAGGTCAGTGTACTAAAGCATATTTGACAGATAATATATATTTGTAGTAATCCAGAACTTGCCTACACACTATCACATTGCCTCTTGGGAAAGTTATATTTAAAGTTCCAAATGTTGATGCCAGAAACAACTTTTCTCCTTCCCCCATCTTTCTGACCAGAATCACCTCTCTTAACTTCTCCTTACCCCTGACCACCATGCCCTCAAACATTGACCCTGTATCTTCAAATGGAGGGCTAGAGGAATTTTCACTGGCGGGAGCCTTGGAGTCTGGAATGGGGTCAGGGAATAATCTTTTAAAAGGGAAAATAGGGACTTAGGGATATGCTAACTGTTGTTAATAGTAAGAAGGCGATAGGTAGTTTGCTTCTTCCTACCTTTCTCTTCCCCATAAAAAGAGCAATCGCTTTAGATAAAATGAGATCATTTGTGGCTAAGATCAGGGAAGGTTAATTAAAAATGGATCATTTGAACTGTCTTTAAAAAGATGGGAGCCAGGCATGGTGGCATATGCCTGCAGTTGTAGCTACTCAGGAGGCTGAGGCGGGAAGATCGCTTGAGCCCAGGAGCTCAAGTCCAGCCCACGCAACATAGTGAGACCCCATGTCTAAAATAAAATTGAATCAAATAAAAAGATAGGAAACATTTTTTTTTTGAAACAGTCTCACTCTGTCACCTAGGCTGTAGTGCAGTGGTGTGATCTCGGCTCACTGCAGCCTCTGCCTCCTGGGTTCAAGTGATTTTTCTGCCTCAGCCTCCCAAGTAGCTGGGATTACAGCCACACTTCGCCACGCCTGGCTAATTTTTTTGTTTTGTTTTTGTTTTTTTAGTAGAGATGTGGTTTCACTATGTTGTCCAGGCTGGTCTCGAACTCCTGGCCTCAAGTAATCTACCCACCTCAGCCTCCCAAAGTGCTGGAATTACAGGCTTGAGACACCATGCCCAGCCCTGAGGATAGGAAAAGTTTTTTGTGGGGTGGGAGGCAGTTGTGATAGATAGACAAGAAGGAATTTCGAAGTAGTGATTTAATGTTTTGCACTCAAAAACAGTTCCTTTAGGAAAGTGGATGATTTCATTATGTATGAGATGGTAGCGTCAATTCATACTGCAATATGAGGATTTTTCATGAATCCAATAATATATGAAGGTTACTTCCTATATTTAATATAGATAATATATGCTATCAGCCATTTATCTATAAACATGTTACATGAACTTTATATATTTTGGAGTTCAGCCAGCTTCTGGTTTTACTATATTCTTATTTTTTAAGTGAGGTGATATCGGGTAGAAATGAATAGTCTACAGATTTGAGAATAAACCTTTCACTACAATTTTATTTTAATTGATATAATTTTAAGTTGTATTAGCGTCTTCTAAGGCAACAGTCTAGTGACTGTGAATGGCAGTAGTGATCTTTTAAAAATTTCCCATATTTACTTCATTTGCATTATATTTGTTAGATAACTGACTAAAATTTTATAGATTAACAATGTATTATGAAAGAAGCAGGGTTTGATGTCATTAATTTGTATTTTATTTTGTAGGCCAGTTCATGGGTTAATTTTTCTTTTCAAGTGGCAGCCAGGAGAAGAACCAGCAGGATCTGTGGTTCAGGACTCCCGACTTGACACGATATTTTTTGCTAAGCAGGTATGGTCCTTGGATACCCTGAAAAGTCTCAAGAGCAACCCTTTTTATAAACAAGACTCTAGTTTACTACTGTTTGCTACTAGTGTAGTGGTCCTCAAACTCTTACACTCTTAAAAATTATTGACATCTCCACTTACACTCTTAAAGCTCATTTGACATCTCAAAAGAGCTTTCGTTTCTGGGATTATCAATGTTTTCCATATTAGACATTAAAACTGAAACATTTTAATAATATTTAGGCCAGGCATGGTGGCTTATAACTGTAATCCCAGCACTTTGGGAGGCCGAGGCAGGAGGATCCCTTGAGCCCAGGAATTTGTTTTTTCTTTTTTTGAGATGGAGTCTTGCTCTGTCGCCCAGGCCAGAGTGCAGTGGTACGAGGCTCATTGCAACCTCCGCCTCCCAGGTTCAAGCAGTTCTCCTGCCTCAGCCTCCCAAGAAGCTAGGATTACAGGCACACACCACCACACCAGGCTATTTTTGTATTTTTAGTAGAGATGGGGTTTCACCATGTTGGCCAGGCTGGTCTCAAACTCCTGACCTCTCAGGTGATCCACCCGCCTTGGCCTCCCAAAGTGCTGGGATTACAGGCATGAGCCACTGTGCCTGGCTGAGCCCAGGAATTTGACACCAGCCTGGGAAACATGAAGAGACCCGTCTCTATAAAACAAAAACAAAAAAATAAATTAGCTGGGCATGGTGGTGGCATGCCTGTGGTCCCAGCTACTTGGGAAGCTGAGGTGGGAGCACTGCATGAGCCCAGAATATGGAGGCTGAGTGAGATATGTTCACACCACTACACTCCAGCCTGGGCAACAGAGCTTGACCCTGTCTCAAAAAAATTAAAAGAAAAAAAGAATTATGAATAGATTTGAAAGTAACAACAATAAACTTGTTACATGTTAACATCGATAACATTTTTTAATGAAAAATAACTATAGTTACCAAAAAATTAGCTAGAAGATTGCATTGTTTTACATTTTTGCAAATCTTTTAAATGGCTGCCTTAATAGCACAGCAGGATCCTATCTGCTTCTTCATTCAATCTGTTGCAATGTTTTTGTTTTGTTTTGCTTTTGGTTGAAGTCAATAAAAAAAGTTCTGTCTCACACATATGTGTAGTTGGAAAAGGAGAAATATTATCTTTTTCAGGTAAATATGATATTCTTTGACAGTATGTCAAAGCTTTAAAAGTATTGCTTTCTCAAAGGTTAGTTGTAATGTAAAATTTGTACTTTGTTATGGTAAAATCCTTTGGATTATGTTGCCCTTCAAATGGATCTTTTATTCCTGTATGATTTTGTAACATAGTACATTTACTGATTTATGAATGTCTTCTAAGTGTTGACACATTAGATATGATATTATCGAGAAGTTAAGTTACCCATAGCAAACCTTTTAAGCTCACAGTGGGAGATCTAAGTTTTACAAAATTCTAATTTTTAAATTTTCACTTGAAAATTCAAATTTTATCAACAACAACAAATACTACTAGGTGTTTGTTCACAAAGCCACAGACTGATTTAACTCATTTTTAGGAAAATATCTGCCAGATATCCTTGTCTGGAAAACCACATTTGTCTCTCGCTTGTTCTTTCAAGCAAAAATGATGTTCCAAGGAAAAAAGCTAACAATTTAGCTTACAAATCAATTGCTGAAGTACTTTCTTCAAGATAACTAGCATATCTTGGTATACAGCAGTAGTTCTTTATTTGTACTTCCTATTTCATTCCACAGAATATTAAAGACTTGTACTCCAAGGTCAAAATTTGATAAAAATAAGTTTTACTGCTTTATCAAAGACTTTTTTTTAGTAAAACTTGCTTTTGTTTTGTTTCTTTTTTTAAAACTCTTATGTATGTCAGTGACATAGTTTAATGTCATTGCCTAGATTCATGCTAAAATACCAGCAGTTTTACACACTGTTGCTTTTATGCCAACAGTGCAGACGGAAAAGAAGAGGAAAAGGCAAAAACTGTCTTAGAATTATAATGGAAACCATTTTGAGCTCACAGACTCCTTGGAAAGGGTCTTAGGAATTCTTAGAGCTCCATAGATAATACTTTGATTGCATTTGTTTGAAAATTGCGCTTATTTCTGAGACCCAAAAACTTGCTTAGAATAGTCTGATTAACCTTTAGAAAGGTGGAAAATAAAACTGCTTATTCTCATTACTGCCCTTGAGATAAAGCTTTTGCTACTAAGTAACTTGATTTCTTTTTTCTTTTATTTTATTGCTGCTTTCCATTTTCCTCTGACTTTTTTGAATTGAGCATTCTTAGAGAAATTAGAACTTCTTGCTTTTACCTTAAGGAAAATAGCGTTTTTTATAGTGTAGTTAAAAATGTATCATTTTTTTTTTTCGATAGCAGAACTTAACATTACAGAAATATAAATATAGTGATGAACATAAATATCCTTATAATCCTACACCCATCTCTACTAACCTTTTAACAGTTTGACTCATCCATTTAATCAACAAGTAATCATTGAGCACCTACTTTGCTAGGCATTGTTTTAGATACTACATGTATAATAGTTAATAAGAGAGGCATGCTCAACAACTATAATAATAGTAATAATACAAACAGTAGGCAACATTTACCGCCCTTGTTGTGTGCCAGATATTGTAATTTAGGTATATTATTTAATATTTGCGACAACCCCATGAGGTTATCTTCATTTCACAAATAAAGAAATTGAGGCCTAGAAAAATTATTTGCCTGAGATCACACAGATAATATGTAGTACATCCAGAACTTAAATCCAAGTATAAAACCCAGGTTTGTGACTCCATATGTCATACTTCCTCCCACATTTTCTGTTCATATGCTAACATGTTTTCTTATAATTTTGTTTGCTAAAATTGGATTATTATGCAGAATATTTTGTTTTTTTCACTTAGTAATGAAAGTTTGACTTTGTTTCATTTCAATAGACATAATAAATATTAGTTAACATTTATTGAAGGCTTACTAAGTACTTTTATATATTTAAAATGATTATATTTTAAATTTATATATACAAAATTATAAATTTATATATAAATTTAATTATTTATATATTCTATAAATATATAAATTATTATATTTAAATATATTTAATATTTAAAATTATTAATCTGATCCCTTACAACAGTTATCTGGTTTTGCAGGCTCCTCCTCATTTTACAGATATGGAAACCGAGTTCTAGAAAGGATAAGAAAAACTTGATCATGTTATGTAGCTAGTCAGTGGCAGAGCTAGGGTGCAAACCCGGGCACTGTGGCTCTGAAGTCTGTACTATTAACCTTATCACAGCATTGCCTCCCTTAGTGTTCTTGGTATAAATATCCTATAATTTAATTAATTAATCTTTTAGTAGTCAACATTTTGAGTTTCTAATTATTTCCCTAATCTAAATAATCTGGTCGGGCATGGTGGCTCATGTTTGTAATCCTGTGATTTTGGAAGGCTGAGGTGGCAGAATCACTTGAGCCCAGGAGTTTGAGACCAGCCTGGGTGATATAGGGCAACCCTGTCTCTAAAAAAAATAAAAAGTTAGCCAGACTTGGTAGCACACGCCTGTAGTCTTAGCTACTCTGGAGGCTGAGGTGGGAGGATTGCTTGAGCCCAGGAGGTTGAGGCTGCAGTAAGCTATGGTCATGCCACTGCACTCCAGCCTGGGCAGCAGAGCAAGACCTGTCTCAAAAACAAAACAAAAAATCCAAATAGTCCATTTATATAATATTTTTGTACTTATGTATCATTATACATATAGTAACTATAATTTTAAATCCACAGTTGTTTGTAAATTTTAAGATCTAGGTAGTAGAGAAAAGCTAGGGGACAGATGAGTTTGAAAGTCTATCAGGTGATTTTTCTCCTTTTTAAAAATGTTTTTATTTTTTCAGTGTATATAAGCATATATGCCATTATAAAAATTTAAACATTATAAAGTGGATGCTGTAGAAAATTAAAGTGTCTTATAATCTCTGCTTTAGACATAACCACTGAAAACAATTTATATTTTTACAGATTTTTTCCCATGTATGTTTGTGTATATTTGTGTTAGGTTATTCTTGCATTGCTATAAAGAAATACCTGAGACTGGGTAATTTATAAAGAAAAGGTTTAATTGACCTACAGTTCTGCAGGCTTTATAGGAAGCCGGGTGCTAGCATCTGCTCGGCTTCTTGGGAGGCCTCAGGAAGCTGTTACTCATGGTGGTAGGCAAAGCAGGAACAGACATCTTACATGGCTGAGCTGGAGCGAGAGAGAAAGAGAGTGGGGGACACACTTCTAAATGATCAGATTTTGAGGAACAGCTCACTTAACACCAAGAGGATGGCCTAAGCCATTCATAAGGGATCCACCCCCATGATCCAAACACCTCCCACCAGACCCCATCTTCAGCATTGAGGATTACATTTCAACATGAGGTTTGGGCAGGAACAAATTTACAGACTGTATCAGTAAATTAATTAATTGTGTTTCTTCCACACTAAACTGTAAACCTGGGAGTTAGGGATTTTGTTTTTATATTCAGTCCTTGGTACATGGTACGTATCCAATAAATGCAGACCGAACTGTTCATCTTTAATATTACTATTAAAGTGCTAGAATTTACTAACACTAAGATACTAATGATGTCCGATTTATAGAGACCTAGCTATATTTAAGGTATAAGAAAGTACTCTATAAAGAAAGAAAAAAATGATAGTAGAGTATGAATTTATAATTTCTGGAGTCCCTTGATATTTTTTAGTTCTGTGTTATATTTGTATTATTCCAGTTGTGTTTATGAAAGTGTCAGATTAGTGATTCCCCATATCATTGTTTTGGTACTTTATTTTGCTAACAGTTCGTATTAAACTGACAGGTCAATAATTCACCATTAATATCTGTCAGTCTTTTTAGTATGTGCCTCTTATAAGTCTGTGCTAGGAGAGTTATATATTACATCAATATGTAATAGTTGATTTTAGGTTTCAAGGGCTTACAGTAATAATTTCCAATCCAGGATGTCTGGAGTATTTTCAGAAATTTGAAAAAATTTAATGAAATCATATTTATTTGATAAGGTTATACAGATTAACTAAATGGCATTTATAATGGGATTACCTCAATATAGAGAGGTAACACTGGCTATTTTGTGCTGATCATATACTCTAATTCAAGAGGGTTATATGTGTGTGCATGTCTGTGTATCATTGGTTAATAAAATATTGAGGAAAGAAATATATCCTAGTAATTGCAATTTGTATATAAGGATCCAGAAATGAAATTTTGATAACTGTTCTCCCTCCACAAAATATTGTAGTCTTGTTATTTCACTGATGAGAGAGCTGAGGTGTGATTTACTTGCTTGAAATCATGCTGCAGTGGTACTGGATTTGTGTGACTCCATCTGTTCAGTCTTTCAGGAAAGAATGACTGAATACCTACAATCTGCCAGATACTGTGGTGCTTGGAGAATGAAAAAGTGCCATGATTCCTGCCCTCAAATATGCTTAGAGTTTAGTGGAAGCAATTGATATTCATCAATTAAATGTTAAATTACAATGATGATAAGTGCCGAATGGAGTGAAATGAGGACTATATTACGAAGTTTAGGAACTATCCACAAAACTACCCTCACTTTGAACACCAACTGTAGAGTTCGACCAAGACCACCTTCACTTCTGACAGCATTGCAACTTTGTGGTGGGGGGATCCCCAGATCATCCTCAGGTTCTATAATTGGTTAGAAGACTCATAGATGTTACTGAAAGCTGCTATACTCATGATTATGGCTTATTACAACAAAAGAATATAGATTAAAATTAGCCAAAGGAAGAGCCACATGGGGTAGAGTTCAGGAAAGTTCCATGTGCAGAGCTTCCAGTTGTCTTCTCCCAGTAGTGTCACAGACAGTGCTCACTATTCTGGCAATGCTGTGTGACAATATGCAGAGTATTGCCATCCAAGGAACTGCATCCGATTCTTGGTGTCCAAAGTTTTTATTGGACCTTGGTCACATAACCTGGTTGGCCACCCATGTGCCTGACCTTAGTCTCCAGCCTCACAGGAGGTTGAGCTGATAATCTTGACCCAGTACCCCCACCCTGAGTCACATTATTAGACTATCAGTGTGGCCCAAAGCCCTCAGGTAAACAGAGACACTCTTAGGCATTCAAGGACTTAGAGCTCATCTCCCAGGAACCAAGGGCAAAGCCCAGGCCTCTCTTTGGGCAAGGTTAATTTCTTTACTATATTCATAAAAGTGGGACATCTTGTCAGAGAGAAAGCCTGTCTGAGTAAGTGACAATTCAGCTGAAATCTAAAGGTTAAGTAGGTATTAACTAAGGGAGAGAGGTTCAAGATCATTCCAGATTAATTACAGCTTTATAGCAAAAGTGAGTAAGACTACTAAAAGGTACAGGAAGAAGACCAGTGTAGCTGAACTGTGCAGAGCAAAGGGGAGATGTCGTGAGATATGAAGCAGAACAGGAAATACGTTAGCCAGGATTAGATACAGTTAGGCATAGGCATAAAAAAAAAATAGTTTATAAGAAATAGTTGTTTTTTTTTTTTAATACTCAAGAGCTGTCAAGGCTCCAGGCTCTTTTGTTTTGCTCCTTTGTGTATGTTTTCTATTCCAAAGGTTATTTCACGGTCCAAGATGATTTCTGGAGCTTCAGCCATTCTTTCTCAATTCCGCATTCAGACAGGAGGAAGGCAGTGAAACCCCGGCTCTACTAAAAATACAAAAAATTAGCCGGGCGTGGTGGCGGGCACCTGTAGTCCCAACGGGAGGCTGAGGCAGGAGAATGGCATGAACCTGGGAGGCAGAGCTTGCAGTGAGCGGAGATGGCGCCACTGCACTCCAGCCTGTGCTCAGAGCGAGACTCTGTCTCAAAAAAAAAGAAAAAAAAAAACAGACATGAGGAAGGGGAAAGTACACTCCTTTCCCTCTTTCCCTTTTATAGAATTTGCCCGTGTCACATGCATACTTGTCTCTGGCCAAAACTCAGTCATTTGAGTTAGCAGTAGAGGACACTAAGAAAGTTGTCTTCATTCCAGGTGGTCATGAGCCTAGATAAAATTTATGTACTCTAGACAGGGCATTTTAGGCTGTGATTGAGACTTTTGTCTGTATCTTTAGAGTAATAGAAAGTTACTGAAGTGTTTTAAGAAGAGTGTCATGAACAGATTTTCATTTATTATTTTTTAATAATGTCTTTTTATTATCTTTTTACTATTTCTTTTTTTATTTTTTTTTAATTTTTTTATTATTGTACTTTAAGTTTTAGGGTACATGTGCACAATGTGCAGGTTTGTTACATATGTATCCATGTGCCATGTTGGTGTGCTGTACCCATTAACTCGTCATTTAGCATTAGGTGTATCTCCTAATGCTATCCCTTCCCCCTCCCCCCCCCACAACAGTCCCCAGAGTGTGATATTCCCCTTCCTGTGTCTATGTGTTCTCATTGTTCAATTCCCACCTATGAGTGAGAACATGTGGTGTTAGGTTTTTTGTCCTTGTGATAGTTTACTGAGAATGATGATTTCCAGTTTCATCCATGTCCCTACAAAGGACATGAACTCATCATTTTTTATGGCTGCATAGTATTCCATGGTGTATATGTGCCACATTTCCTTTTTCCAGTCTATCGTTGACAGGCATTTGGGTTGGTTCCAAGTCTTTGCTATTGTGAATAGTGCTGCAATAAACATACGTGTGCATGTGTCTTTATAGCAGCATGATTTATAGTCCTTTGGGTATATACCCAGTAATGGGATGGCTGGGTCAAATGGTATTTCTAGTTCTAGATCCCTGAGGAATTGCCGCACTGACTTCCACAATGGTTGAACTAGTTTACAGTCCCACCAACAGTGTAAAAATGTTCCTATTTCTCCACATCCTCTCCAGCACCTGTTGTTTCCTGCCTTTTTAATGATGGCCATTCTAACTGGTGTGAGATGGTATCTCATTGTGGTTTTGATTTGCATTTCTCTGATGGCCAGTGATGATGAGCATTTTTTCATGTGTTTTTTGGCTGCATAAATGTCTTCTTTTGAGAAGTGTCTGTTCATGTCCTCTGCCCACTTTTTGATGGGGTTGTTTGTTTTTTTCTTGTAAATTTGTTTGAGTTCCTTGTAGATTCTGGATATTAACCCTTTGTCAGATGAGTAGGTTGTGAAAATTTTCTCCCATTCTGTAGGTTGCCTGTTCACTCTGATGGTAGTTTCTTTTGCTGTGCAGAAGCTCTTTAGTTTAATTAGATCCCATTTGTCAATTTTGGCTTTTGTTGCCATTGCTTTTGGTGTTTTAGACATGAAGTCCTTGCCCATGCCTATGTCCTGAATGGTAATGCCTAGGTTTTCTTCTAGAGTTTTTATGGTTTTAGTTCTAACATGTAAGTCTTTAATCCATCTTGAGTTAATTTTTGTATAAGGTGTAAGGAAGGGATCCAGTTTCAGCTTTCTACATGTGGCTAGCCAGTTTTCCCAGCACCATTTATTAAATAGGGAATCCTTTCCCTATTGCTTGTTTTTGTCAGGTTTGTCAAAGATCAGATAGTTGTAGATATGCAGCATTATTTCTGAGGGCTCTGTTCTGTTCCATTGATCTATATCTCTGTTTTGGTACCAGTACCATGCTGTTTTGGTTACTGTAGCCTTGTAGTATAGTTTGAAGTCAGGTAGCGTGATGCCTCCAGCTTTGTTCTTTTGGGTTAGGATTGACTTGGCTATGCGGGCTCTTTTTTGGTTGCATATGAACTTCAAAGTAGTTTTTTCCAATTCTGTGCAGAAAGTCATTGGTAGCTTGATGGGGATGGCATTGAATCTATAAATTACCTTGGGCAGTATGGCCATTTTCACGTTATTGATTCTTCCAACCCTTGAGCATGGAATGTTCTTCCATTTGTTTGTATCCTCTTTTATTTCATTGAGCAGTGGTTTGTAGTTCTCCTTGAAGAGGTCTTTCACATCCCTTGTAAGTTGGACCCCTAGGTATTTTCTTCTCTTTGAAGCAATTGTGAATGTAAGTTCACTCATGATTTGGCTGTCTGTCTGTTATTGGTGTATAAGAATGCTTGTGATTTTTGTACATTGATTTTGTATGCTGAGACTTTGCTGAATTTAGAAGAGGCCATTTTGGCTCCAGTGTTGGGAATGCGTTTGAGAAGTAGTGTAGGACATGAGTAGATGTAAGTTAGGAGGCTTTTGCAGAAGTCCATGTGATAGTAAACAAAAAACTGGAAGTAAAGAGACATGTGAATAGATTTGAATAAAGTATTAGCACCTTTAATGTGTAATAGATTAGATGTGAGGATGGAGGAGGAAGACATTATGATGATGGCTGTTTTTCTTTTTTCCTAAAAAGTTGCTCTTAAGGTACCCAGAATGGGATTATAAGAATCCTTGGTTAGTAACACATATATATGATTGGTTTACTCATGGTCTCCTTTTATTTATTTGATTATTTTAAGAAACAAGTGCCTAAGAACCTACTGCTGAAATAAACTTTGTCTATGTTATTTCCTTCTGTCCCACCCATCGTTCAATGTACTTCTCGTTTTCCCTTTCTCCATCCAGTGTAACCCTTATGTTGCATTCTGTTTATCATTTTCTTTTTATGTATTTTTTGTAATCCTGAAAAAGGTGTTTGTAAATAAAATTTTAACTTGATAAAAAGTATCGTGCTCTATATACATTTTGGGAGTGTTTTTTTTTCTATTTTTGGAGATAGGATCTCGCTTTGTCACCTAGGCTGGAGTGCAATGGCATGATCACGGCTCATTGTAGCCTCAACCTCCTGCCTCAGCCTCCTGAGTAGCTGGGACTACAGATGCACACCACCACGCCCTGCTAATTTTTTATATTTTTTGTAGAGACAGAATCTCATTATGTTACTCAGACTGGTCTCTAACTCCTAGACTCAAATGATTCTCCCACCTTTGCCCTCACAAAGTGCTGGGATTACAGATGTGAACCATTATGCCTAGCCTACTTTTTTCACTTAATATTCTATTGTTAAGATTCATCCATAAGTTTATTATGATAGTTCATTTATTTTGCATGCTATATGATACCAGCTGCACTAACATGCTACAGTTTACTTACTCTTCTGTAGTTTGTTCTTTGGGTTTTCAATTTGAGTTACTGTGAATTGTGTTGCTGTAAACATTTTTTATACATGTGCAAGTTTCTCCTGGTATATACCTAGAAGTAGAATGAGTATTTCATCTAATATGTAAATGTGCAACTTTTGGAGGAAATATCCAAACGTTTTCTGAAGTAGCTGTTTAAATTTGCGCTTCCACTAGCAATGTGTAGGAGTTGTTACAAAGCCACATATTATATAACACGTGGCATTGCTAGGCTTTTAAATTTTTGTCAGCTAATTGGTTCCAAAATGCTACTTCATTTTTGTCTTGGCTTATGTCTCCCTGATCACTAATCATGTTGAAACGCTCTTCATGTGCTTAGCAGCCATATGTATTTCCTCTGTGAAATTCTTGTTTATATTATTTTTCAATGGGGTTAATTGTGCTTTTTTTTAAAAAAATTATTGATACATAGTAGATGTACATATTTTGGGGATATGTGTGATAATTTAATACATTCATATAATTTATAAATATCAAATTAGTGTAATTGGGATATCAGTCACCTTAAATATTTGTCTTTATGCTAGAAACATTCAAATTATCCTCTTATAGCTATTTTGAAATATAGATTATTGTAAACAATAGGCACCCTACTGATTCGTCAAACACTAGGTCTTCTTTCTTCTATTAAACTGTATATTTGCACCCATTAATCAAACTCCCTTCATCCCCTTCACCCCCTCACCACCCCACCCTTCCCAGCCTCTGGCAACCATCAGTCTACTTTCTATCCTGAAGATTCGCTGTTTTAGCTTTCACATGTGAGTGAGAACATGAGATATTTGTCTTTCTGTGCTTGGCTTATTTCATTTAACATAATGACCTCCATTTCCATATTGCTCCAAATAACAGGATTTCATTCTTTTTTATGGCTGAATAATCTCACATTGTATATATATACTACATTTTCTTTATCCATTCATCCATTGATGGACACTTAAGTTGATTATATATTTTGGCTATTATTAATAGTGCCATAATAAAAACAAGGAGTGCAGATATCTCTTTGATATATTTATTTCCCTTCTTTTGGATCTGTATACCCAATAGTGGATTGCTAGATTATACAGTAGTTCATTTTTTAGTTTTGCATAACCTCCATACAGTTTTCCATAGTAGCTATACTAATTTACATTTCTACCAGTAGTGTTTATGAGGGTTCCCCTTTCTCCACATCCTCACCACTTATCTGTCATTCCCTTTTTGTTAAAAGCCATTTTAACTTGGGTGAGATGATAACATTGTGGTTTTGATTTGCATTGCTCTGATGATTAATGATGTTGAGTATTTTCTTATGTATCTGTTGGCCATTTGTATGTCTTTTGAGAAATGTCTATTCAGATCTTCTGTCCATTTTTAAATCTGATTTTTTTATCTTTTCCTGTTGAGTTGCTTGAGCTTCTTATATATCCTGGTTGTTAATCCCTTATAAGATGGGTAGTTTGCAAATATTTTCTCCCATTCTGTGGGTTGTCTCTTTACTTTGTTGATTGGTTCCTTTGTTATACAGAAGCTTCTTTGATGTAATCCTATTCATTTATTTTTGCTTTTGTTGTCTGTGCTTTTTGAGGTCTTACTAAAAAATTTTTGCCCCAACCAATGTCCTGGAGATTTTCCCCAATGTTTTTCTTATAGTAGCTTCATAGTTTCAAGTCTTATATTTAAGTGTTTAATCCATTTTGATTTGATTTTTGTGTACAGTGGGATACTGGGATCTAGTTTCTTTTTTCTGCAATGGTTATCCAGTTTTCCCAGAACCATTTATTGGAGAGACTACCCTTTCTCTATTGTATATTCTTGGCACCTTTGTTGAAAATGATTTATCTGTAAATGCATGGAGTTATATCTGGATTCTCTATTCTGTTCCATTGGTCTATGTGTCTGTATTTATGCTAGAATCCTGTTGATTTGGTTATTATAGCTTTGTAGTCTATTTTGAAGTCAGGTAATGTGATTCTTCCAGTTTTGTTCTTTTTGCTCAGGATTGCTTTGGCCATCTCGAGTCTTTTGTGTTCCGTATAAATCTGGGGATTGCTTTTTCTGTTTGTGTGAAGAATGCCGCTGGTATTTTGATAGGGAGTGCATTGAATCTGTCCGTTGCTTTCAGTAGAATTGTCATTTTAACAATATTAATTCTTCCAGTTCATGAGCATGGAATATCCAGTTTTTGGTGAACTCTTCATCAGTGCTTTATACTTGTCCTTGTGTAGATCTTGTACTTCTTTGGTTAAATTGATTCTTAGGTATTTTAGATTCTTTTTTTTTTTTTTTTTTTTTTTTTTTTTTTGAGACATAGTCTCACTTAGTCACCCAGGCTGGAGTGTAGTGGCACAATCTTGGCTCAACTTCGCCTCGCCTCCCAGGTTCAAGCTATTCTTGTGCCTCAGCCTCCTGAGTAGCTGGAATTACAGGCATGTGCCACCATGCCAGGCTAATTTTTGTATTTTTAGTAGAGACAGGATTTTGCCATGTTGGCCAGGTTGGTCGCAAACTCCTGGCCTCAAGTGATCTGCCCACCTTGGGCTCCCAAAGTACTGGGATTACAGGCTTGAGCCACTGCACCTGGCCTATTTTATATTCTTTGTAGCTCTTTTAAATAGGATTTTTTTCTTAATTTCTTTTTCAGATTCACTGTTGGCATATATAATAGCAGCTGATTTTTGTATGCTGATTTTGTATTCTTCAACTTTTTTGTTTTTGAGACAGGGTCTTTCTCTGTCTGGAGTGAAGTAGCACAATCGTAGCTCACTATAACCTTGCGCTTCTGGGCTCAAGCAATCCTCCTGCCTCAGCCTCCTGAGTAGCTAAGACTACAACTGTGCGCTAGTACATGTGGCTAATTTTTAGAATTTTCTGTAGAGACAGGGTCTCATTATGTTGCCCAGCTGGTCTTAAACTCCTGGGCTCAAGCATTCCTCCTGCCTCAGCCTCCCAAAGTGCTGGGATTACAGGTGTGAGCTACTGTGCTTGGTTATATCCTGCAACTTTACTGAACTCGTTTATCAGTTCCAAGAGTTTTTTGGTGGTCTTTAGGTTTTTCTAAGATTATGTCAGCTATGAACAGTGCTAATTTTACTTCTTCCTTTCCAGTTTGGATGCCCTTTATTTCCTTCTCTTGCCTGGTTGCTCTAGGCAGGACTTGCAGTATTATGTTGAATAAAATGGTAAAAATGATCATCCTTGTCTTGTTCCTGATCTTAGAGAAAAGATTTTCTTTTTTTTTTTTTGAGATGAAGTCTCACTCTGTTGCCCAGGCTGGAGTGCAGTAGCGCAATCTCGGCTCACTGCAAGCTCCGCCTCCCCAGTTCACACCGTTCTCCTGCCTCAGCCTCCCGAGTAGCTGGGACTACAGGCGTCCGCCACCATGCCCAGCTAATTTTTTGTATTTTTAGTGAAGATGGGGTTTCATTGTGTAGCCAGGATGGTCTTGATCTCCTGACTTCGTGATCTGCCCGCCTCGGCCTCCCAAAGTGCTGGGATTACAGGCATGAGCCATGGTGCCTGGCCTAAGACTTTCATTTTTTTTTAATTCGGTATGATATTAGCTGTGGGTCTGTTTTATATGGCTTTTATTGTGTTGAGGTATGTACCTTCTATACCCAGTGTATTGAGGGTTTTTGTCATAAAGGATGTTAAATTTTATCGAATGCTTTTTTAGCATCTGTTGAAATAATTAGATAGTTTTTTTCTTGATATCACATTTATTGATTAGCATATATTGAACCATCTTGCATCCCTGGATGACTCTTACTTAATCATGGTAAATGACCTTTTTTTTTTTTTTTAAATACTTTAAGTTCTAGGGTACATGTGCACAACGTGCAGGTTTGGTTTGTTACATATGTATACATGTGCCATGTTGGTGTGCTGCACCCATTAGGTAAATGATCTTTTTAATATGGTATTACTTAATTTGGTTTGTTACTATTGAATTTGGTTTGTTACTATTTGGTTGAAGATTTTTGCATCTATTATCATCAGTGATACTGGTCTGTAGTTTTTTTGTTGTGTCCTTGCCTGGTTTTGTTATCAGAATAATGCTGATTTTGTAGAATGAGTTGGAAAGCATTCCTTCTTCTTCAATTTTTTTGAAGAGTTTGAGTAAAATTAGCATTCATTCTTCTTTAAATGTTGGGTAGAATTTAGTAATGAAGTTGTCACATCCTGGGCTTTGCTTTACTTTTAATTATGGCTCTGATCTCATTACTTGTTATTAGATTGTTTAGATTTTTTTATCCCTTCCTGGTTTGGTCTTGGTAGGTTGTATGTATCTAGGAATTTGTCCATTTTTAGATTTTCCAGTTTTTTTGTATATAGCTGTTCATAATAGTTTCTAATGATTCCTTGTATTACTGTGATTTCAGATGTTATGTGTCCTTTTTTGTTTCTGATTTTATTTATTTGGATCGTCTTTCTTTTTTCTTAGCCTGAGTAAAGGTTTGTCAATTTTGTTTACCTTTCCTGAAAATTTTTCATTTCCTTGATCTTAATATTGTCTTTTTAAGTCTCAATTTCATTGATTTCTGCTCTGATCTTTATTATTTCTTTCCTTCTAATAATTTTGGGTTTGGTTTGTTCCTGCTTTTCTAGTTCCTTGGGGTATATAATTAGGTGGTTTATTTGGAGTCTTTCTGCTTTTTTGATATTTTTGCTACGAATTTCCCTCTTAGTATGCTTTTGCCATATCTCATAGATTTTGGTATGCTGTATTTCCATTTTTATTTGTTTCAGTGCATTTTTAAAATTTTTTCTTATTTTCTTTATTGGCCTGTTCATCATTCAGTAGCATGTTGTTTAATCTCTATGTGTTTGTGTAGTTTCCAAGGTTTCTATTATTGATTTCTCGTTTTATTCCATTGTGGTCTGAAAAGAAACTTGGTATTTTTTTTACTATAAATCATACTATTCAGTGATTTATTGAGACTTGTTTTGTGGACTAACATGGTCTATCCTGGATGTATGCTGGATATCCATATGCTGATGAAAATAGTGAAAATAATGTGTGTTTTGCAGCAGTTGGTTGAAATGTTCTGTAAATGTCAGTTAGGTTTATTTGGTTTAGTCTGTAGTTAAATTCTGATGTTTCTTTGTTGGTTTTCTGTCTGCATGATCTGTCAGAGAGAGTAGATAGTAGTATTTGCTTTAGATCTATAAACACTTGCATTATATTTATACACTTGAGAACTCAGGTGTTAGATGTATACATATTTATAATTGTTATATTCTCTTGCTAGATTGACCCCTTTATCATTATGTAGTGACCTTCTCTGTCTGTTTTTATAGTCTTTGCTTTGTAGTCTATTTATCTGATATAAGGATAGTACTCCTGTTCTTTTGGTTTTCAATTGCACAGAATATCTTCTTCCACCCTTTCCCTTTTGGTCTATATATCTTTATAGGTGAAGTGGGTTATTTGTACGTACCATATTATGGGGTTTTATATCTTTATGAACTCAGAGACTCTATGCCTTTTAATTGAAGAATTGAGCCCATTTACAGTCAGTGTTATTATTGATAAGTGAGGACTTATTACTGCCATTTTGTTGCTTGTTTTCTGGTTGTTTTGTAATTGGTCTCTTCCTTTCTTACAGTCTTCCTTTGTTGTTAGGAAATTTTTGTCAGGTGGTATGTTTTAATTTGTTGTTTTTTATTTTTAGTGAATCTATTACAGGTTTTTGCATTGCGGTTACGATGAAGCTTACAAAACATATACATATGACATGTTATTATAAAGAGATAACAACTTAGATTATAAAGAAAAGAATAGAAGCAAAGAAAAAAACTCTACACTTTAACTTTTTACCCCCTGTATTTTGACTTTGTGTTTTGTCAGTATATGTATTTCTTATATTGTCTGTTTCAACAGGTTGCTATTGGTATTACTGTTTGGGGTAGATTTGTCTTTTGGGCCTTATACCAGAGTTATGAGCAGACTGCATACCATAGTGACAATATTATTCTAGGTTTCTTTGTGTATTTACTTTTACCAGTGGATTTTAGACCTTAAAATGTTTTGGTTTTGCGCATTAGTGTTTTTTTCTGTTCAGATTGAAGAACTGCCCTTAGCATTTCTTGTAAGACAAGTCTCATGGTGGCCACTTCTCTCAGCTTTTGTATGGGAAAGACTTTACTTCTCCTTCATATTTGAAGGATAGCTTTGCTGGAGACAGTATTCTTGGATGGCCTTTTTTTTTTTCTTCTTTTAGAATTTGAAAATTTCATCCCACTCCCTCCTGGCCTGCATGGTTTCTGTTGAGAACTCCGTTGCTAGATGAATTGAAGCACCTTTATATATTGTTTGCTTGTTTTCCCTTACTGCCTTTAGGATCCTCTCTTTGTCTTTAACCTTTGAGAGTTTGATTATTGTATGACTTGGAGTAGTTTTCTTTTGGTAGTTTTATTTTTTAGGTGGTTGCCTTTGGCATAAAGACAGGCAGTTCACTTTCATCTATTAATATTATATTTAGCCATCCTGCTAAACTTTTCTATTATCACTAATAATTTTTTTTTCTTGAGTGGGTGTGTTCTTATCAAAATGACCATATCAGGTATAAATAATGGTAGTTTTATTTCCTCCTTTATAATCCTTTTGACTCTAATTTATTTTTCTTGTCTTAATTCCTGGCTAACACCCTCCAATAAAACCACTTGCAACTTAAAAGAGAATGCCTTTTACCATTTCTCCATTTAGGATGATGTTTACTCTAGCTTTTTTATTTTTAATGTTATGTTATTAATTAGTGTGTTTATTATGAAAGTATATTAAATTTTTTCAAATCCTTTTTCTGCCTCTATTGAGATGATCTTCTGTATTTTCTTCCCTTTACTAGGTTAATGCAGTTAATTATGTTTGGATTTTTCTAATATTAAATCATTCTTCCAAACCTGGGATAAGCCCACTTGGTCAGGGTGTATTCTCTTTTTATGCACTATTGGGTTAAATATAGTAGTATTTTGTTTAGGTTTTTGCATTTAAATTTTTGAATGAAATGTGTTAATTTTTCTTCTTCTGTAATGGCTTTGACTTGTTTTAGTATTAAGGTTATCCTGGCTTCATGAAATGAGTTGGAATTTTCTCTTATTTTTAGTGCCTTGAAGAATTTGTGTAAAATTAAGGTGATATACTTCTTCAAAGTTTTGAAGAATTGACCTGTATATCCATGTAGGCCTGGTATTTTCTTTGTGAGAATATTTTAAAATACTGCTTCATTTCAGTAGTTAAGGGACTATTGTGGCTCTTTATTTCTTCTTGAGTTGGCTCTGGTAAGATGTATTTTTTTAAAAGATTTCTTCATTTCAGCTTAAATTTTCAAAATCATTTCATATGGTTGTTATTAATATTCTTTTATTCTTTTAAATCTTATTTTATTTTTAGTTATATTTCTAATTTCTAGATTTCTCACTTGCATGTTTGTGTGATAGTGGTTTTATGTATTATATTAACCTACTACTCTTTATTATTTCATACTTTTATTAGGGTAGGAACCTGGCTGATCTTATTTCTCCTTTTAGCCACCTTCAGTCCTTCCTGTAAATTGACTTAAACTGAATCTTTCTGAACCACTGTTTTGATTATTTTATTTCTGTATTCAAAATGTCTTACTCTTTGGGTAAACTCCTAATTACTCAAGGCCAGTGACTTAACAAGGTAAAGAATAACCCCACTATGACTATAACCACACTAGTACAAATGAGCAATATGCTTATTGTCTCTTGAACAAGAAGCATATCAAACATCTTAATTTGTTCTTTTGTTCACACTGTTCTCACTTTTTAAAGTGAATTTCCGTCTCTATTCTCTAGTTCCTACCAAACTTTCAAACCCCTATTAAAATTTCACATTTGTAAATAAACTTTCTCTGATACTCCAGTATAAAATGATTTTTTCCTTTACTATTTTATTTTTCTGGTGTTCATCCCTTTTTTCTGTGTATCTTTATAGAGTCTTCATGAGCAGGACATTTACACTTTTTTTCAGTATCACTTTCTCGTGGGAAAGATACTGTTACATTCTCAACCTTTTTCCTTGACTATTAACAAATTTAAAATTGTATGTATTTATATTGCTATAGCTATGACTCAATGAAGATTGACAATAATTTTTTTAACATATATATATTTTGTATACTTTAAGTTCTGGGATATATGTGCAGAATGTGCAGGTTTGTTACATAGGTATACACGTGCCATGGTGGTTTACTGCAATAATCAACCCATCGTCTCCATTACGTATTTCTCCTAATGCTATCCCTCCCCTTGCCCCCAACCCCCCGACAAGCCTTGGTGTGTGATGTTCCCCTCCCTGTACCCATGCGTTCTCATTGTTCAACTCCCATTTACGAGTGAGAACATGCGGTGTTTGGTTTTCTGTTCCTCTGTTAGTTTGCTGAGAATGATGGTTTCCAGTTTCATCCACGTCCTTGCAAAGGACTTGAACTCATCCTTTTTTATGGCCACATAGTATTCCATGGTGTGTATGTGCCACATTTCCTTTTTCCAGTCTATCATTGACGGGCATTTGGGTTGGTTCCAAGTCTTTGCTATTGTGAACAGTACTGCAATAAACATACATGTGCATGTTTCTTTATAGTGGAATGATTTAAAATCCTTTGGGTATATACCCAGTAATGGGATTGCTGGGTCAAATGGTATTTCTGGTTCTAGATCCTTGAGGAATCGCCACACTGTCTTCCACAATGGTTGAACGAATTTACACTCCCACCAACAATGTAAAAGCTTTCCTGTTTCTCCACATCCTCTCCAGTATCTGTTGTTTCCTGACTTTTTAATGATTGCCTTTCTAACTGGTGTGAGATGATATCTCATTGTGGTTTTGATTTGCATTTCACTAATGACCAGTGATGATGAGCTTTCTTTCATATGTTTGTTGGCCACATAAATGTCTTCTTTTGAAAAGTGTCTGTTCATATCCTTTGCCCACTTTCTGATGGGGTTGTTTTTTTCTTCTACATTTGTTTAAGTTCTTTGTATATTCTGGATATTAGTCCTTTGTCAGATGGATAGATTGCAAAAATTTTCTTCCATTCTGTAGGTGGCCCGTTCACTCTGATGATAGTTTCTTTTGCTGTGCAGAGCTCTTCAGTTTAATTGGATCCCATTTGTCAATTTTGGTTTTTGTTGCAATTGCTTTTGGTGTTTTAGTCATGAAGTCTTTGCCCATGCCTATGTCCTGAATGGTATTGCCTAGGTTTTCTTCTAGGGTTTTTATAGTTTTAGGTCTTACGTTTAAATTTTTAATCCATCTTGAGTTAATTTTTGTATATGGTGTAAGGAAGGGGTCCAGCTTCAGTTTTCTGCGTATGGCTAGCCAGTTTTCCCAATACCATTTATTAAATAGGGAATCCTTTCCCCATTGCTTGTTTTTTGATTGACTATAATTTATATAGGCAGTACTTTAAGCTATTTTTATATTATTCCTCTGGACATCTACTCTTCTTTTGTATAAGCTTTGAAAAGAAATTCTCTAGTCTGGGGATTACAAAATCAAATGCCATCAGTATCAGGTTGTCATCATGAATGTGTGAATTGGATTGTGTGTAAGAAATAGAGAGTAGAAGTGCCCTGATAAACTAAAGACTATATACCCTGGCGTAGGAATTCAAACCAAACTCTTAAGGTTCTGGGTCAGTCCTACTTGAGACCCTCTGCTCTAGCCTCATTTCGATTATTGAACTCTACTGCTTTATTTTAAAATATCTTAAAAGCCAGAGTTAAAGTAGGACACTTAGGATAAGCTAAAGATTTTTAAAGTTGAGAACTACCTAAATAATTCATACTGCAATAGATTTTTTGTGACATGAGTTAAAGTTCTTTCAAATAGAACTTTATTTGACTATATATAAGATTATTTTTATGTAAGACTTAGGAGGACAAGGACCACATCTTTCTTATTCACTGTTCAACCTTTATTACAATGTCTGGCACATAGTAGGTGCTCAGTAAGTATTATTTGAATGAATGAATGAATGGCTGTACACTTTTACATTTTCTTTTGTTTTTTGTTAATTTTGTACCATGTCTAGCATAACCACTTGGTGGCACTAAACTCATTTTAAAACTTGAAGACAATATTCTCATACCCATGTACATTGTAACTTTTCTTCTCACACACACATACAAAATGAGCTCTAATATATCATGGACAGTGTAAATTATTATTGACGTCAAAAAAGAAAGTAACCACAAGAATTTTTTCTACTTCTTAAAATCCTAAAATAATGGATTACAAATTTGAAGTCCTTAGATTATAGAAATGTTTGATAATCTTTTCTGCCGTAGCCTCACTGCCTAGTTTAGCATTGGGTATATATTAAATCTTTAAGATGTCTTGATTTTGAAAGAATGTGTTAATAAGTATAAATTTTAACTTCTCCTAACTTAACTCCTCCCACTGTGCTATCCTCAGATAATTTCACCTTAGGTAATTTTGACCTAAGATAAGGGAGTACTAAGTGTTACAGTATTTTAGTCAACCACATTTATGAAGTCCTCTTTAATCATTAAAATTTTCATCAAAATTTACTAAAGAACTGTGATTCAGATCAAAATACATATTCGTATAAATCAGCAGCAGTGTTAATTGGATTCTGGATCTATCACTACTTTTTCCTAATTCATCAATTTTAAGACAGTTTTGAATATAAAATGCTTAAAGAGAAGAATTGTAGAAGCATGGTGATGTTATAGTTATTGAGAATTAGGAGTACGAGACTATTCTGTAATGGAGAGTGCAGACTTACCAAGGAATTTCTCTAATATACTTCAGTCAACAGTTCAGGAACTGGTAGATATTCATAAGACCTTAAAAACCTCTACCAACATGAGAAATAGAGAACTATAAGAATTAAAGAAGGAAAATAATTGAATTTTTTTCTTCTGAAATCAGGCAGGATAAAAATAGATAATTTACTAAAATGTAAAATCATAAGCTAGTTAGCATTATTGGAAAGACTAATTATAATATAGTAACATAATACTGTAGTAGGAGTAAGCTGTAATTTAAAAAATTATTCAGCTGTATGATTAACCTTGCTGGTGTTCACACTGATCATCTGAGGTTCTTTGCAGCTTCATGATCTCAATACTATAGGTACTTAGGCATTGTGGAAGAAACTGCTGTTCATAAAGTGGTTTATAATCTTGTTGGAGAGACCACATGTATGTACAGAGACAGCCTAGCATGATGGCTGTGTACACAAATTCTAGAACAAGATTGGCTGTGTGCCCTTGGGCACTTAACCTCTTTGTGCCTCAGCTTCTACAAATTTAAAATGAAGATGATAATAGTACTCCTTCTTCATAAGTTGTTGAGAGGATTAAAAGAAATAACACATGTAGAGTGCCTAGAAAAGTAACTGGCACATAGTAAATGCTATCTAACTGTTTTTTCCTTTGGCTAGAATGTAAGGTCCAGATAATTTGTTAAATGATTACAGCTAGATGATAGCAATGTAAAGACTGTACATGATTGAGTGAAAAAAAATATGTGGACATTATATACCCTGTTTGGGAATTTAAATGAGGGTAGAAACTAATGTGAGTTAAGACGTTCTCTAAAATCACACAGGTGAATTGAAGCTTATGCTCGGTAATAAAATACTAATTGAATTTGAATAGGTAGAAATGAGTCTAGGAGGAAATGAATAGGAGAGGAGGACAAGCTCTGTTGGCTTAATCAGCTGTGTTTTCCATCAGGATGATTGGTCTTGTCACCCTAACTGGATTGGTTTTTGGTAATATTATGAGTTCATTGAGTTCGTTTGGTTTCCTAGAATTTTCAACTCCAGAATTGCAGCAAATTTTTGAAAATAGATTAGGATAGAAATTAAACATATTTATTCTGTTTATGCTGAGACTTTATAAAATATAATTTGAAAACTTCATGTTTTGGGGCCATTGTCACCAGTTAAAAACCATTTTTTATTTTTTTAAACACATTGATATCTTCACTTTTATATTTTATAGGTAATTAATAATGCTTGTGCTACTCAAGCCATAGTGAGTGTGTTACTGAACTGTACCCACCAGGATGTCCATTTAGGCGAGACATTATCAGAGTTTAAAGAATTTTCACAAAGTTTTGATGCAGCTGTGAGTACAACCTTCTTATTCCTAAAATGTCATATTTGTGAAAGTTTGTATATTAATAGGCTACTTTGAAAATTATTTTAGATGAAAGGCTTGGCACTGAGCAATTCAGATGTTATTCGACAAGTACACAACAGTTTCGCCAGGTAAAGAGACTTTATGTTAAATAAATACTGTTTCTTTCTTTGCTTCTTTGAGTCTCACTATTTTTTTATTTACTATAGACAGCAAATGTTTGAATTTGATACGAAGACGTCAGCAAAAGAAGAAGATGCTTTTCACTTTGTCAGTTATGTTCCTGTTAATGGGAGACTGTATGAATTAGATGGATTAAGAGAAGGACCGATTGATTTAGGTAATGCAGTTCCTGTTCCTGATATTTCACTTTTGACAGGGGAAAATCTGTTGGGTATTTACCCTCATTTTAGTCACAGTGCTGCTTAAATTTTCAAGGTAAAAGTGACTATGAGGTAACATAATATAATGAAGGCCTTAAGCTCTTCAGTATGTTATATTAATATATAGGAAGGACATGTTGACTACCGTAGTTCAATTGATGCCTTTGAGTTTTTCCCAAGTAGAATTATTTTTTAACCTATAGATTACATAATTTATATTTTATTTTCCATGTAACATTTAAAAACACCCTTAGTGAATGTAAATAGTTATTCTTGTCATTTTTAACCCATTCATAAGGGATAGCAAACATTTCTTATCATCTGTATTAAAGTATTTTCATTTGGAATTGGATAATTTATTGTTTTGCAATCAAGAAAATATTTTTCTTAAAAGTTCTCTATTTAAATAGTGCATTAACGTGTCATCCTTTATGCCAAGACATAGATTTGTTCTGATCCTACCCCATCTCTAATGCTGAGCAAAACATTATAAACACTTATCAAGGTTGAGGGTACAATCTGTGGCTCTGAAAGATTACTGAAATAATAGGTTCACAAAATAATTTTAACTCCTTATTTTGACTTCATTAAATTTTCTTTTTCTTTTTTTAATAATAGGTTTGAAGTCCAACACAACTTGTTTTAGTTGAATCTAATGTTATAGGCTATTCATAAAACTTTTTACTTTTAGATTTAAAAAAAATTAACATGGGTTCATTTTGTTTGTACTTTTTGCCATGCCCCATTCATAGAACCAATAGTTTATCTAATGCAGATTTACATGCTGCCTCTATATTTAAAAATATTTATTTTTCTATGTCTGTTATAAAAATTTATTTATGGAATTGAAACAACATAATTATACTAAAAAGAGTTTTACTGCTCTAAATTTATTAAAATATTTGTAAAAAAATATTTTGGGCCAAACTTTTGCATGTTAAAGTTGATTGTTCTTATTTTTATTTGTGTTAACTGTTTTAAAATTTCTTTCTAGGTGCATGCAATCAAGATGATTGGATCAGTGCAGTAAGGCCTGTCATAGAAAAAAGGATACAAAAGTAAATGCTCAGCTAATCTCATTGGCATAATATTCTGTTTTTTAAGTATTTTTTAAACTTGTATTTTGTTATTTTAGCAGTGTGCATTGAACATCTACTTTTTTTTTTCTTTTTAATTTTTTGTAGAGACGGGTTTTCACCATGTTGCCCAGGCTGGTCTCAGACTCCTGAGCTCAAGCCATCCGCCTGCCTCGACCTCCCAAAGTGGTAGGATTACAGGCATGAGCCACTGTGCCCAGCCAAACATCTACTTTTGATTGGGTTGATGCATTTAAGAAGTCTATTTCAGAAAATCTCTAAATTTCATGTAGTAGTATGTCATCTTGTCTTTAGAGAAGTTAAACGTGGATTTCCATTAAGTTAGATAATTTTTTAGTTTCATTTTTTTATTTTTTGAGACAGAGTCTCACTGGGTCGCCCAGGCTGGAGTGCAGTGGCACAATCTTGGCTCACTGCAACCTCTGCCCCCGAGTTCAAGCGATTCTCGTGTCTCAGCATCTCGAGTAGCTGGGATTATGGGCACATGCCACCACACCCGGCTAATTTTTGTATTTTCAGTAGAGATGGGGTTTCACCATGTTGTCCAGGCTTGTCTCAAACTCCTGACCTCAAGTGATCTGCCCGCCTTGGCCTCCCAAAGTGCTGGGATTACAGGCATGAGCCACTGCGCCCAGCTAGGTATTTTGTACTGTTGGATAATTGTACAGTTATTTTGTAGAGTTTTGTTTTTGAGGGTTTATTTTTAATATTAAGCTCTTTATTTTGGGGTAATTGTATATTCAATTTCAGATAATTATATATATTCAGTTGTAAGAAATAATACAGAGACATCATGTGTATTTTTTATCTTTCAGTGGCAACATCTTGCAAAACTATAGTGTAATATCACAGCCAGGATACTGGCATTGATGTAGTCAAGATACAGCAAAATTTGCTCTCCACAAAGATCCCTTATATTGTTCTTTTTAGGCACAACCACTTCTCTCCCTGCTGCCTTTCCCTTTCCTTCACTCCTCAATCCCTAATTCTATAATTTTTGTCATTTAAAGAATGTTATATATGAATTTTACAGTATGTAACCTTTTTGCATTAGCTTTTTCACTCAGTTTAATTCTCTGGAGATTCATTCAAGTTTTTAAGTGTATCAGTAGTTCTTTTTTTATTCATAGATGGTATTCTGTGGTATGGATATACCAGTTTTTTGCCTCTTCATCCATTGAAGGACATCTGGATTGTTTTCTATTTTTTGGCTACTGCGAATAAAGCTACAATAAACGTTTTTGTGCAGGTTTTTTGTGACTGCAAATTTTCATTTCTCTGGGATAAATGCCTATGTGTGTCATTGCTGGGTTGCATAGTAAATGGATATTTATTTTTTTTTTAAGAAACTACCAAACTTTTCCAGAGTGACTGTACCATTTTATATTTCTACTAGCAATATATGAATGGTCTAGTTCCTCGGCATCCTTTTTAGCATTTGGTGTTACCACCATTTTTAGTTTAACCATTCTAATAGATGTATAGTGATACTTCGTTGTGGTTTTAGTCTGCAGTTCCCTGATGACTAATGATGTTGAAAATCTTTTCGTGCCTTTAGCTCATTTTCTGATTGTTTTTTGACTCTTGAGTCTGAAGTTCTTTACGTATTTTAGATGCTAATCCTTCATCAAACACATTGCCTGCAAATATTCTCTCCCAGTCTGTAGCCCATCCGCTTGTACTCCCAAAATGGTCTTTCAAAGAGCAAAAGGTCTTAATCCTGATGAAGTACAGTTTATCAGTATTTCACACTATGAATTGTGTTTTTGTTGTCAAGTCTAAGAATTCTTTGTCTCGGTGTAGATACCAAAATTTTTTTCCTGTGTTATTTTCTTAAAAGTTTATAGTTTAATGTTTTACATGTAAGTCAATGATGTATTTTGAGTTAATTTTTGTATATGGTATGACAGATCAAGGGTCATTTTTTTTTTTTGCCTATGCATATTCAATTACTCAGGCACCAGTGGTGGAAAAGGCTATCCTTCCTCCACTGAATTCCTTCTGCACCTTTGCAAAAGTGGAGCATATTTGTGTGCGTCTATTTCTGGGCTCACTATTCTGTCAATTGTTCCATTTATCTGTTCCTCTGCCAGTACTACATTGTGTTGATTACTGTAACTCTAAGTCTTGAAATCAGGTAGACCGATGCCTTTCATCGTATTCTTCTCTTCAAAATTGTTTTAACTATTATAGTTCCTCTGCCTTCCCATATAAATTTTAGTATAATCTTCTCTATGTCTATAAAAGTAAGACTTTGGATCTTATTTAAAATTTCTGTGTGAGTTGGTTTTTATGGACATGGCTCTGACAGGGTGAATTGTGGGTGCCACCTCATTACTGCCAGGTGGGAGTAGAAGTCCAGCTTCCCTACTAGGCCTTCAGTGACAACTGAAATGGAATAAGCCTTCTTGTTATTGCTGGGCAGAGATGGGAGTTCTAGCCCCCCAGCAGGGTTTCTGTTGATACCACTCTGGCTGAGAGGGGTAGGAGTGCTTTGCTATTGCTTTCCACTCATGCTGAAGTGGGAGAGGCTACTTTCCCACTGGCTGGTAGTGACAATTTTGGCTTCCCATTCTGTGTCCTCTGATACCACAAATGGGTGTTGTCATTACCATACGGCAGGGATGCAAGTCCCCATTCCCTACCCAGCCTTTTTTAATACCAACCTAGCAACCTTGTTAAAGGTTGGAAGACAAGATTGGAAGTCCAGGCTCTCTATTCTGCTTTTACTGGTTTTGAGTAGGGGTGAGGTCACAGATTTTTCAATCATGTTTGGCTATAGTGGAATGATTATTGTCTAAAAGTTTTCTGTCTTCTGAGGCTGCACCTTTTCTATTTGGCTAGAGAGAGCAGACTTTTGTTGGGGCTTTTTTTTTTGTCTGTGCCTGTGGTATTTCTGGGTTGCTGGTTTCTTCAGCTCCAAGTCTGGGATATATGAGGCAGAAAAAAACCTCAGGGAATTCACTATTGTATCATTGTTTGTTCCTGAGTTCCCCAGCTTGTCTGCTTTTTTCTACCTTTCAGAATGTTCTTGCTTGCTCTTTTTAAAAAACATATTATGTCCAGGGTTTTTAGTTGTACTTACTGGCAGGAATAGGGACATGGAAGTCCCACAATCAGTTTTAAAGACATTTTTACATAGTTCAAATTACTGTAGTTATTTTGGGGCCATTTCTTTTCAGTGAATAGAGCTGTGTATGAGAAACTCTTAGAGATAAACTAATGCAAAATGGGCTTATATTTTCTATATATTTTCATCTTAATGCCATTTACATAGTGTTATGAATAACGCTTTTAATGTCAGTTGCTACCATGAACCAGCTTATGTTATGTTTCATTGATATCAGAGTAGTGAAAATCAAACATTCAGAAATTTTACTATACGATATAATTATACATTATATTAATAAAATATGTTATATTTATTTACATATAAGATAAAATTTAAAATATATAAATTAAAAATAGAAAGTTCATCATGACTTGGAAAAAATTATATAATAAGGAGCATAGTTAATACCCATCAAGATGTCAGTCTAAGTAATTTAAGAAATATGGAGTCTCCATTTGTTTTTTTCTGAGCTCTTAAGTTAATAAGTTGCCATATTTCTTATAAAGGTAGGGAAATTGATGAAAATTTTTTTATTTCAAATGTTTTAAGTGGTACTAACATTATTTTAGAATATTTAAAAAACATTTGTGATTGATGAAATGTAGCTAATTTTTTTTCTACAGTTGTCTTTCCTATATGAAAGCTTTTTTTTTTTTTTTTTTTTAAGAGACAGGGTCTTGTTCTGTTGCCCAGACTGCAGTATAGTGCACTATCATAGCTCACTGCAGCCTCAAGCTTCTAAACTCAAAGGATCCTCTCCACTCCTGAGCCTCCCAAGTAGCTTGGAGGCACCTATGTGCCTGACCTGAAAGCTTTTTAAAAGTGTCCATTTTTATTGTTAGCCAATTGATAGACTTTTGTTTATACTAGGAAATCAAGAGGGGAATCACGATGGATTATCTTAATGGTAATAGTTGTACAATTCTTTATTACATTATAAACTTAAATAATTTTCTTCTAGGTACAGTGAAGGTGAAATTCGATTTAATTTAATGGCCATTGTGTCTGACAGAAAAATGATATATGAACAGAAGATAGCAGAGTTACAAAGACAACTTGCAGAGGTTCGTGGCCATGTTTCTAAGTACAAAGTTCTACCTTGGTTATTCTCTCAGGAAAAGTATTTACTTTAAATATATATATATAAAATCAAGTGGTCTGAATGGTGGTTAAGCGACTACACACTGGATTCAGGCTGCCTAGATTCGGTTCCTGGCTTTGCACTTAGTGGATATAGGAATTTGAGTATATTTCCTTGTGCCTCAGTTTCTTCATATAGCATAAAGATAATAAATAGTATTTACCTTAGAAGATTGTCATGAGGAGTAAATGAGGTATATGTAAATCACTTAATGACTAACAAATGGTAAATGCTAAATAAGTGTTAGGAATGAACTATTTTAACTATTTTCTGTGATTTCATTATATAATTAAGTTAATTTTCAAAGAGTTAACTGGGTACATTTAGAGTCACATGTAGTCTTTACTAGTCTACGATTATCTTTGTATAGTAAATGTCATTGGAGAAGAGATTTAGTAGACAAAATTTATTTTACAATCCTTTGAGCACATTTTCTTAAGAGTATATTTAAGAAAATTTATTTTATAGTGTATTAGGAGAATATGGCAATAGAGTATATTACAGTGTAGGTTGTTTTTAGATGAAAATTCATATTATTAGAAATAGAAATATGGAAGGTACTATTTTGGGGCTTTTATCCTTTAATGCTGCTCTTAGGCTGGCATGCTGCTATCAGTATGAAGAGTAGAAATTTGAAAATAATCATACTGTGTTTATCATTTTAAAATATTCTGAATGTAAGCCTCAATTATTAGGGTGTGCTATTTCTTTTCCTTCCCCCAAGGAGGAACCCATGGATACAGATCAAGGTAATAGTATGTTAAGTGCTATTCAGTCAGAAGTTGCCAAAAATCAGATGCTTATTGAAGAAGAAGTACAGAAATTAAAAAGATACAAGGTATGTTTTTAAAAATGTGTTCCTTTAATGTTTTAATATAAAGCAGTATATTTCAAGATGAAGGTACATTGAATATCTGATGGCTTTCCCTCCTATCATTTACCAGATTTCAAATAATATGTTGATTCTCTGACACCCTACAAAGATAAGTAGTGAGATGTCTTTCATTTTTATTTTCATAAAATATTATTAGGAATAGAATTTTAACCTATGTGATGTTTCAGTTCACTGTAGTTATTATTCTTTTTTTTTTTTTTTGGATGGAGTCTCACTCTGTCGCCAAGTCTAGAGTGCAGTGGTGCAATCTTGGCTCACTGCAACCTCCACCTCCCAGGTTCAAGCAATTCCCCTTCCTCAGCCTCTCAAGTAGCTGGGATTACAGGTGTGCACCACCATGCCTGGCTAGGCTAATTTTTGTATTTTTAATAGAGAGAGGGTTTTGCCACGTTGGCCATGCTGATCTTGAACTCCTGACCTCAAGTGATCTGCCCACCTCGGCCTCCCAAAGTGCTTAGATTACAGGCATCAGCCACTGTGCCCAGCCTGTTATTATTCTTATTGATGCTCAAATTATCCCTTCTTTGGCCAGTGGCAGCCACTTCAGGCTGTCTCCTAAGTCTTTTTGACATAACCCCCTTAGTTTCTGGATAGCTTCCTTGCTTTTTTTTTTTTTTTTTTTTTGAGATGGAGTCTTGCTTTGTCACCCAAGCTGTAGTGCAGTGAGGCGGTCTTGGCTCACTGCAACCTCTCCCTCCCAGTTCAAGCAGTTCTCCTGCCTCAGCCTCCCAAGTAGCTGGGATTACAGGCCCAGAGCACCACACTTGGCTAATTTTTGTATTTTTAGTAGAGACAGAGTTTCACCATGTTATCCAGGCTGGTCTCGATCTCCTGGCCTCAAATGATCCTCCTGCCTTGGCTTACCAAAGTGCTGGGATTACAGGTGTGAGCCACTTTGCCCAGCCAGCTTCCTTCCTTTCTAATATAAGATGTTTGAGACTTTTTTTTTTCTGGAGACAGAGTCTCACTCTGTTGCCCAGGCTGGAGTGCAGGGCATGATGTGGGCTCAGTGCAGCCTCCTCCTCCCGGGTTCAAGTAATTCTTCTGCCTCAGCCTCCCAAGAAGCTGGGATTATAGGCACCTGCCTGCACGCCTGCCTAATTTTTTTATTTTTAGTAAAGACGGATTTCACCATGTTGTCTAGGCTGATCTCGAACTCCTGACCTCAAGTGATCCACCTGCCTTGGCCTCCCAAAGTGCTGGGATTATAGGCATGAGCCACTGCACTCGGCGTGTTATTATTCTTACTGATGCTCAAATTATCCTATCTTTGGCCATTGGGAGCCACTTCAGGCTGTCTCCTAAGTCCTTTTGACATAACACCCTTAGTTTCTGATAGCTTCCTTGCTTTCTTTTTTTTTTTTTCAAGATGGAGTCTCACTTTGTTGCCCAAGCTGGAATGTAGTAAGGCGAATTTGGCTCACTGCAACCTCTGCCTCCCGGGTTCAAGCAATTCTGCTGCCTCAACTTCCCGAGTAGCTGGGATTACAGGCCTGTGCCACCACGCCCAGCTAATTTTTGTATTTTTAGTAGAGACAGGATTTCAGTATGTTAGCCAGGCTGGTCTCAAACTCCTGGCCTCAAATCATCCTCCTGCCTTGGCTTCCCAAAGTGCAGGAATTACAGGTATGAGCCACTATGCCCAGCCAGCTTCCTTGCTTTCTAATATAAAATGTTTCAGACCTTTTTTTTTTTTGGAGACAGAGTCTTGCTCTGTTGCTCAGGCTGGAGTGCAGGGCACTATCTTGGCTCACTGCAACCTCTGCCTCCTCCTGGGTTAAAGCAATTCTCCTGCCTCAGCCTCCCGAGTAGCTGGGATTACAGGTGCTTGCCTCCACGCCCAGCCAATTTTTGTATTTTTAGTAGAGACAGGGTTTCACCACGTTGTCCAGGCTGGTTTCGAACTCCTGACCTCAAGCGATCCGCCTGCCTTGGCCTCCCAAAGTGGTGGGATTACCGGTGTGAGCTACTATGCCTGGCTTAGACTTTTCTTGTACATTTCTTGCTTAAACTTGGAATCAGCCATTTTATAAAGAAGCCCTTTGTTCCCTTGGTGCAAAATTGTGTTTAGAAACCACTATCTGGGCACTCAGGGGCTCAGTGCTGCTGATTGCTCATTGTTTCTAGGCCTTTTTAGTGCTACAAATACACTTTTGTTTGTTTCATATTTTATTTTTGAAGAGGAAATACATCATGTGTTCATATAAATACTCAAATTTAGGATTAAAGGGCTTTGTGCATAGGGAAGTTATCATTTGCATTTCTTCTATCCAGTTGAAAATCTTGGGTTCCTAACAAAATTAATGTAGTTACTTATTTGTTTTATGCCATATTTATGTAGTATGTATATAATGTATTTGTGTATATATGTATATGCATGTATATAAAAAGGTTCAGAATAATAGTACCAATAGTATAATAACAAGTGAAAGGTTTTTTTCTTAAGTTTTTTTCTTATTCATTAGGGTATATCCTATTTTGGATATATAATCAAATCACTGTATTTTAAATTCACTTAAAAATTTTTCCTGTTGATTTTGCTGTCAGATTTTTTAGAGTTAAAAATTCTGATTTAATTTTATTTAATCATGTCAAGCATTTATGTAATTCAGAATCAAATATAAAGGCAAAGTTATTTTTAATAATGTGTTCTCTTTCACTTGCAGTCCATCCCGTAACCTTTTTTTTCAGAAAAGCAGAAAGAGTGGAGGAAACTGTGAATTTTGTGTTACTTTGGATGTGGAATGTATACGTCATTTGTCATGTGTTATGGTAGTAAAAGGATTGTTTTTCATTTGAACCTCAGTGTAAGGCAAGAACTGTCCTTTTTGTTGCTCCCCACAGTGTCAGTAAAGTGTTTTGCGTCATACTTAACAGACAACAGATACTTTGCATCATACTTAACAGACAACAAATGATTGTTAAATGAAATGAATGGGCCTTAAACTAGTAGGATTTCTTCAGGTGAAAGTGGTAGGGGCAGGCAGGCAGGCTCTAGAGTATTCCAGGTGGAAAAAGGGAGGGCCAAGTTCATGGAGATAGGAAAGGAAGAAATAATAGCTTTACCAATTATTTTCCATTTCACATGATATTAAAAAAGTAAATTACCCATCTTTATATATACTTATGCAGTTATTATGTAATTAACTTTTAATATCTGCCCAAAATACAACATAAAGTTTCCATAACTTCCATAAGGTGTCCTGCTTTATTGTTTGGGAATGCTTTGTTTAAAAAAAGATAAAATGATTCTCATACTGCTATAAAACAAACATGTTAAGCTTTAATTTAATTAATTAACTGAAGGAACTCTAGTTAAAGGAGAAGTCAGAGAAGTTCAAATTTATATGAAGTTTAAATGAATTTATAAGAGATGGAAACTTTCTATGGAAGAAGGGCAATCAATTATACTTCTACCAGGCAGAATATATAATAGGTCAGTGGCAGTGAAAGCCTAGAATCACATAACTTGAGAGGATGTTATCTAGACAGTGCATAGTTTTCCACTGAAGTAGAAATTTTTTTCCTGCAGTGTACCCCCTTTTGATAAAAAATAATCTGAAGGAAAGATTGTGCTTGATCACAAAGTAAAGCCGGTCTCATTAGACTTTGCCTGATTATTTGCACAGGTGAAGTAGCAAATGTTAATTTAGCATGTAGGCCTTTAGTTGTTTTTATAAATGACATTTTCATAAGTAACGTTAGATTGGACTTTTAAAGGCCTCTATTATTTGCTAAGTCAGGGGCAGGAGGCCCTTGCCCAAGAAACTCCCTCCACATGTTTTATTGTGTTAATTAATCTTTATTCTCAGTGGGAATGGAATCTCATTATTTCTAAAATCATTTTCTTATGAGAATGGATATTTTATACCATTTCTATTTTGAGTTGGATGCAAAGAATAAAATACCAAAATTAGCAGAAATGTAGTTAGTGTGGATTGATGTTGTTTTATTTTCAGATTGAGAATATCAGAAGGAAGCATAATTATCTGCCTTTCATTATGGAATTGTTAAAGACTTTAGCAGAACACCAGCAGTTAATACCACTAGTAGAAAAGGTAAGTATTTTATTGGTAGATACTTAAATTAGGTTTAGAGTCTCCAAAAACATAAAATGTATTTTTTATTTTTTGCATGAGTAGAGGTAACATTTTTGGAAGCTTGTACATTTTTATTCTTTTGCTTTTGCCTCTTGTTTTCTATTCTATAAGAATTAGTTCAACTGAGACTGTAAAACAAAAATAAAGAATTACCCCACTGCTTTAGCCTTCCAGATTCTTAGTATCAAGACCGCAGGTTGTGCTGTATTAAAATAAAATTTAAAACACTTTCTTTAAGCAAAAATAGATTTTTAATGCTGATAATTGAAATAATATTTCCTATTTAGCAAAAGTTTGAGTTGATATAACAGAATTTAAAAGTAGAATGGACATTGTTGGGTTTAAAAAGAAAATAGCCTGTACTACGAAATAGGTTTTCTTATTTCTAATCTAGTATCTGTTCCACTGAAGGAAAACTAGCATAAGTTAGTTAAGAATTCTGATTTCTGTGATTTTTTTCATAAGTAACAATAAAATATTTGTTGAATAAGTAAAATGCAGTTAAATTGTTTTTAAGTTCATACTGTAAATCAGTGTTTCTGAAAGTGAACATCAGTGGATACTCTTTAAAATACATGTTACCTGGCCCCTCCCCAGATATTCTGATATAGGGGAAGGATTCTTTAATAAGTTCCCCAAGTGATTCTAATGCAACTGGTCTGTGTACCACAGTTTGAGAAACACTTTGAGAAGACACTACTAGGCAAATAAAATTTTGGACCATTAACTTAAAGACGAGAATACGTGGTAGGTATATTTTCCTTATTAATTTTAAAGTTTACAAAGCAAAGATTCATTTCAACCAAGCTGTTTCATGTTATACATTCTAAATAATATGAGATGTGAGCTAATAAGTTTTTGTGTATATACCTTATTGATTGAAACATGTGACCCAACTTTTAGCATTAAATGTAAAAATTATTGCAGAAGACTGCTAAATGTTCTCTTTTCCATTATAGGTTTTTCTGTTCATGCATCTCAGGGTGTATTCCAAGATGGGAAACTGTTTTTAAAGTTTTAGATTAATACAGGGTACTGTGGTTCTCAAAATTGCTTGGTTAACAAGAATACCTAGATATGATGTTATTAATCCTATCAAATGTTTTTCTGTTAAAAATATTAAAATAACTATAAAATGTGCTAAATATGTGATACCTCAAATTTTAAGTTAGATACATGTTACTAGGGACTAGGACCCTTAGACAAATTTGAAATGTATAAATTTTGCATTAAAATTGATCTGTGAACATAATTTTTTGTGTGTGCAAATTAGTAAGTAAAAGGACCACTGTTGTTTGATTTTTAATTACACTATATCCCCAGATTTTTTTGAGAGCATAGTTAGAGAACAACATCTTGTCAGCTAACATTAGAATAATTTTTCCTTAGTTCACATTTTTTGGACACAAGGTGGCAGCATATGAATACCTGATGTTAGTGGAACACCAAGTCTGTTGTGTTTGCCTTCATTTTCTTAAGGAAAGTAGTTATTGACCTTCTAGTTGCTTATATCTCTAAGCTGTTCTTTTATTAATATTCCAGAAGCAATATTGAGATAGATTTATTTCTTGTATGCATGCAATAACTTATTCTCCTAGGTTCTGAAGGAGCTTAGACTCATTTAATTGGAATTGTTGAAATGTTTTAAATTATTCATCAAACATTTATCTAGCTGCAAGGATATTCAGGCACTCTGTTAAGGTCTAGGGATGTATACATAACTGAGACATATTATTTTCTCTTAAGCAACTCATGGTACAATTTGGGAAAGGAATAAATGAACAATTATGGTACTGTGCTAAATAGTATTATTTTGATAAATGCCAGGATAAAGTAAGGCATCACCAGCAAGCACAGGGTAGCTCCTAAATAGCTTTATAGCCACTTAAAATTTCACATCCATAAACTTTTAAATATTTGGTGGGAATTAAGTGCTTAATCTGTAGCAATATATCTGTTTCCTTTGCAAGAATATATTTTTGTTCATCTTATTTTGGAAAAAAAATGATGCCATATTAAAATATCATTTTCTGCAGATAAATGCAAATTTAAAAAATAAAGCATGTTGAAAAACTGTTAGAATAAAGATTAGATTTTATAGTTATATAAAATCTTTACCAGCAATAGTTAATTACTTAATAGTAATACTTCTAAGAAAAATTACCTATAGAATTCAGAAATAGATAAGTTGGAATAGTGGATCTTACTATGTTTTGTTTTCAGGGAAAATAGGATAAAAGAACAAGGTGTGAGAAGGAATAGAAAGAAACAAACAGGAAGGATGTGGCTGCACCATGCAGTGCTACTATATGCCAAGATTCTACAGGATCAGATTTTTGAATAGCTGAGGCAGTTGCCTATAATCTATGATGACATAAAAGTATTTGACCTAAAATCTTTTTATTTGCAAAATAGTAAATAAAAAGTGATTCTCCCTCGGCATGGCTATAATGAACTTGGTTAGGACCTATAAATGTTTTTGTTATATGAGACTTTTTAACTGATGAATTCGTTGAATACACAACACATTTAAAAACTGCATAGGAGGTAATCCAAAAATATATAGTTATAAAACTTCTTGTATTATGTACCAAATCTCTTTCTTAAAATATAAAATAAAATTATCTAGTTTAAGATTACATTTGTGAGACTTCTATTTATTCAGGTATATTTATGATTAAAAAATTTTTGTCTACACATGTAATTATGAATCATTGTCTATCTTAAGTTTTTAACTACCAATAACTTAACATGATGTAAAATCATAAATTCCATTGCTATGGGGAAATCCAAACAACTTCACAATATTGAATTTTGTCCACATTTTACTATGACTTTATGATTCAATTGGTAATAAGTAAGCTTCAGATCTTTTTCTATTTCTTAATAGAAATAAGGTAGAAGAATAGTTAAGGCTAATCACAACAATATCTACATTAGTATCTATTAATGCAGAATTATCTGATTTGAGTCAGTACTTTTTAATATCATTGGTACACTGTATAGAAGGAAAGTATTTTTAACAGTATATATTTTTCCATGCTATTTGTAAATATGATTTTATTTTTATTTTTTAACAAAAGCAGACCAAAATACAGGCTTTGAATTTAAATCTTATATACGTGTTACTTATTAGCTGGAGCTTTTAGGCACTATTTACTTTCTTATAACCTCTTTCTCATCTGTAAACTGGGAATCATACCTACTTCACATTCTTGATGATTAAATGAGATCATATCTGTAAAGTGTATAAATTAGTGCTCAATTAATGGTGATATTTTTAATTTTGATAAGTGTATAGACACTCTGCCTTATATGTGTTTGCTCATTTAATTATGTTGTAAAGTTTATATCAGAAACCAGTAAATTTATTTCTTGTTAATCCTTCTCAATATTCTATTAAGCATACTCAGATCAATAAGGAAAGAAGCACATACTTTTATTTTAAATTATGCCTAAAACCAAATTATATTTATTATTTGAGGAAAGAAAACTTTGTATGAGATGCGATACACATATCAAATTACAAATTATGTTTGTTAACTAAAAATGTTAATGTTGGCAATTAACTTTATTATTTTTAATATGACACAGACTATTTGCTCTTATTCATTCTAAGGCACATCACTCAGTTTTATCATACTGTTAAATAATAATTATACTATCCAATACATTACAAAAGGAGATTGTAATTGGTTTAATTGCTCTATTTTTTATTTAAGGAAGTTTTAAAAAAAAGTTGTATAATGTAGAAGTCTAATTCATTGACTCTTCTGAAGTGGCACAGTGGAAAAATATTGTATTGTAGTACTCTAAAATCTTGCTTTTAGAAATGTCTTCTGAACACTGGCAGAACTGGCATCATCTGAGAGTTTGTTAGAAATACAGAGCCTCAGGCATTTTACTAAATCAGTCTGCATTTTAACAGGGTCTCTAAGTCATTGGTATATACATTGAGAAGCAATGCTATAAAGCATATGTCTTTGATCTGTATTGAGGACTTACTATATACTAGCTGTGGGACTTTGGTCAAGCTTGATAACATCTATAAGCTCTGGCTTATTCATTTGCTAAAGAATAAAACAAGTACTGTGTTCAAGCTATATAATTGTAATGAAGATCTATTGAACTAGTATGTAAAAACATTTTTTTTTTTAGGTCATATAAATAAAGCTTGTTGACACCAGGGATACATAATCCTTTAGTGACATTATGTTAAACTCACTTAAACTGTTATGTCAAACTCATTTATTCACATTTGCAGAAACTAATGTAAGGTTTTTCTTATACTCATGTGAACAGAAAATGGGCAAATATGTGTATATATATTGTCTTGGAATACTCATGAATGAGTTTGACTTTATGGAATTTTTAAATTATTACAATTATAATAATTCATTTCACCTTCAGATAGGAAAGAACTGCAAACCAAACATTATCATCTTTCTTAGGGCAAAGAATAACTGTAATTGTCCAGGAAAAGTTTGTTATAAGTCTCAAGTTATAAAACATAATGCTTTAGAAGTCTTATAAACAATGTATTTCAAGCCTTTCAGCTTGAGAATACCCTCTTAGGCACATTTCATTCTAATATAGTCTAAAACTGACTTTTAAAATTTTGTAACATACTATTTTTAATTTTTAGGCAAAAGAAAAACAGAACGCAAAGAAAGCTCAGGAAACCAAATGAAGAGGATGTTTTCAGATGTGTACACATTTCTGCTTCTGCACATATTTTCATGGAAATCATTACGTATAAAGAACTTAGAGCAACATCCTAATTGGCTCAGTGCACGTTTGGCAGTAGTGCCAACCTGTCTTGTCTTTAATGCATGGATTCATAAACTTCTTCCCTACCTGCATCATGTGCATGTAGTGCATATTAAAGTGATATTAAGAGTGCTTGCCCCAATTCCATTATTTGACATTGAATCTGAGAACTGTTAGTTTTCTTGATGTGTAACTACCATATGAAGCTAGAAAATGGACAAATGATATTCATTATCTGTAATTTAAATACTTAAAATTTGCAGTTGTCAGATCTTGATTAAACTGGATGTCTTATTCTCATCATTAATGGAAAAAAATCAGTATTTCTATCTTTGATATCTAAGTGTTTTGAGGATTTTAAAACTGAATTTTATCTGCTATACCAGTTATTTGAGAAAGGATGATTTTAATGTAAATCATTTAAAAAGGACAAAATATAATTTCCAGTGATTTTCACTGCTGTCAGTAGAAAAGTAATAAACATCTCAATTTTATTTTAGTAAATTTTCTTCAAGTGTTTGGGGTTATTTGTTTATGTATTAGAGAATTATTTCAGGAAGGTCTGAGTATTATGCTTCAAAGCAAAATTTCAGATTAACAAGAAATTGTAAATCTTAAAGAATGTTGGTGTTACTCTCAATGGAATATTGTTTCAAGCTCGTAAGCTGTATATAAAAAAACCGGAGGTTTGACAGTTTATTTTTAAAAAATGGTAGTGGTGATGGGGGATCTTTCTATGCCAATTTGAATAAATTTCATACAGCCTGCAGTTTCCAAGAGCCATATACAATTTGCTCACAATTGATTTTTTAAAATTGATTTGGGAGTTGCTTTGTAATAATCTTCTGCTTCTAATCTTCCTTTGCAAGTCAGACTTTAAAGAAGACTTTATAAAGCTTTCTTTTTTAAAGGAAGTAATCTACTTTTTTCTTTATCAAGAATATTTTTGAGGTTGATACATGAGTTTTTAACATTTTATTATTTATTGTAAAATCAATTTAGCATAATTTATTTTACTAGGGAGAATGTGTACCCATCTTCCAGCTTCAGCACATGAATTTTTAAGGATTGTTTTTAAGCTTAGTAATTGTGGTATTAAATGACTTGGAGCTAACGGAGAGAAACCTGATAGGAAATTGATAGAAAAACGAATGAAATATTTTTCATACATAATTTCAGTTGGATGTAATGAAAAATATGTAGTCTCAGTTATTTGTGGGTAAATATGTTTTGCTGTTGATACAGTAATAATTATGGAGTGTTTTCAAAGCCATGATATAATTTTTAAAAATAGATTTTTAAGGAAGGCTCATCTTGATCTCATTCGTTTATTTCAGCTTAATTTATATATTCTTTCCTATTGAGGCTTAAATTTTGTTAAGCAATTTGAGGATTATTGTGGTAAGTTGTATTTAATAATCAATACAGTGTGATACTGGCATTAGGATTGACAAATAAATCAATGGAACAGAAGAGAGAGCCTGAAAACACATCAACGTTTATATGATCACTTGATTTCGACAAAGGTGGCAAAACAATTCAACAGATAAAGAAAGTCTTTTCAACAAATGGAGCCAGAATAGAATAGCTGAATATCCATATAGAAAAAAGTGAACAATGACCCCCTACCTCACAAAAATGACTTTGAGATGAATCATAGACCTAAATGTAATATTTTAAAAGTATGAAGCTTTTTAACTGAAAACATAGATGATATTTTTGTGACTTGGGGGGTTAGCCAAAGGCTTCGTAGGTCACAGAAAGCAGTAACCATAAAAGATCCAAAATTAGAGCTCATCAAAATTGTCATTGAAAATGTTAACAAAAGTAATATCAAATGACATTTGAAAAATATCTTTGTAAAATGACAATATTAATAGGTATAAGGATTTTTTCTTATTAATCTAATAAAATTCCTTAATAGGAATTTCCGTAGCTTAAGAGTGGTTTATTTTATCTGCATCTTCTTTGATGATTGCAAATCCCTTGTGATACTTCATGATTACTTCTGTCTGTGAATAAAGAAGTGTGACTTGTTTTTGTCTGGGTGCTGTATGTTGCTGGTTTGAAACTGAGTCATGAAGCTAGAGGGTAGAGAAAATGGAAGAACAAAGAGCAACCCATAAATAGATATATGCTATGTGGAAAGTTTTTTTAATGATATTTTATAGAAAATCTTGCTCACTTCATATTTAGTCTTTTCTAAAATTTTATTTAATTATTGGGTAGGTGAAGGCACTTCCATTCTATTTTATGCCTTCGAAATAGCCAGTTCTAAGGGATGTACTTCTGTTATTATCAACAAAAAGCTTGCCAACAGCTGCAGCACTGGCTGCTCTCACCTTATATGTTTAGTTCCCAAGATAGCTTGCCCTTTTCCTAACAGCAGTCAGCTCGACTGTGCCACTAGAATAGACAAATATTTGCTCGGGAATCACAACCAGGGGGACTTGCTCCCCCAGTTAGGACCATGGTATATATTTGTGTGTATATTATGGTGTTACATGCAGATTAATACTTTCAATTAATCCTCCTAGTTGCCTGTAACATTAACATTTCAAGATGCATTTAGATATTTTTATCCTTTAGGAGGATTTTATTTGAGAAAAAAAGGGCTTTTAATGTATTCTCAAAAACCATTTAGAGAAAACAGATAAGTAAAAATAAAATTTAAATTACCATATTTCTATTTACAGGGATGAGCACATTAACATTTTAGAGTATTTAGTGATCCTTTTTCCTCACGTGTACACATAAGTTTTTGTGTGTTAGTCTTGCTTGCCCTCCCCATAGTCTGAAATAGTTCTATGTAGTTTATATTATTTTTAAACTTGATCATATACGAATTTTCAGGAAACAAACCACTCTAGCTATTTGAAGAGGAATGCAGATTTATATTGGGAGTTTTGAAACTACATAGTTTCTTAGAAAATCATTGGAAGGTTTGGAGGAGTGGTTTCAAGCTTAAGTCTCCAGAGATTACTCCCATCCAAGCATACAGTATTGGGGTACCTAGGGAACTGCTCACCTTTGCAACAGTCAGAGAAGTCCACTGTTGGAACTATTGATGTTAGAACATGTTGCGGTAGTTGTGTTCGAGGAATGAGGAACCTACTGTAACACCTATGACTGTGCACTGGAGTGCAGAAAAGTTAAACCTATGCCTAAATGCCTAAAATAGACAAACTGGATAGTTATATTTTTAGAGTGATACTTCATTTTTTAGGGTAGTATGAATTCCTAGATCAGTCAAACATGCATGTTATTTAGTTTAGTACATTGTTAACTGGCCTAAATCCAATGACTGACATGGTAAAGATTCACCACTTCTAGGATACTGGGCACTTTTTATTTTTGACTTGATTACGTTAACTTTTTGAAAACTTCAGTGATTTATTCAGCCAATCTTATGAGGTACATCTGTGTTGTTCTAGATGCTAGAGGATAGTATAACAGGAAAAAGCCCCTGCTCTCATGGTGAGACAGATAATAAGTATATAATACAACTTTTCAAATACTAGTATGAATGGTAAAAAAAAATAAGGTAGGGAAAAGGGGTGGGAGGAGCTGAGGTTTGATAGAATGGTCATGGAAGGTCCCATTAATGAGATGTGCTTTAAGTAGTGACCTAAATGAAGATAATTTTTTCTCTAGTACTGAACTAGCACTGTACAAGTGGATTGCATATAGGCATATAGGCAGAACCAATGTGCAATAATTAAGAATATTAATTTGCAATCATGTTTGATGGTTAAGTGGTTTATTAATGTTGATCTGGAGTGTCAATATGAAAATGGGTTGAATAAAAGATACATGGAAATGTCTGGGACTACTGCTCTATGTACTTTTTAGCTTATCCGTATATTTTATGTAATATGCTTGTTTGATTCTTTCTTGTAGCAATGATAATATAATATTGAATAAACCATAAAACCAGTGGGGAAAGTCTCATGTAGGTGTATTTTTAGAAAACGTTTTGAACTCTCCCCCACCCTCCCATCATAACCATTCAGACTAAAACAGGCTGGGTGTGGTGGCTTATGCCTGTACTCCTAGCACTTCGGGAGGCTGAGACAGGAGGATCAGTTAAGCTCAGAAGTTCAAGCCTAGTATGGGCAAGATGGCAAGACCCTGTCTTTAAAAAAAAAAAAAAAAAATTAGCTGGATATGGAGGTGATACGTGCCTATAGTCCCAGTTACCCAAAAGACTGAGGCTGGAAGGTCCCTTGAGCCAGGAGTTCGAGAATGCGGTGAGTTGTGATCAGCCACTGTACTCCATCCTGGATGAGAGAGTGAGACCCTATCTCAGAACAAAACAAACAACGAAATTACTTGAAAAAATTTGGGAGAATATTTTACTGTTTAGGGACAGGGAAAAGCTTCCTAAGCACCAAAGAAAACATAAAAGAACCCAGAAGAGAAATACTTGACTGTATAAAAATTAAAAATTTCTGTAAGGCAACAGACACCATAAAACTTTAAGAGATAGCAAGCCAACAAATAAAATTTTGTCATACATAATATGCAATATGCGTATTACAATCATTAGACAAGTGTATAATACACCGTACCTCTGTAAATCACATATTATATATGAGTAATATATTTATTGTGCAATCCTGCAGTAAAGCTATAAAATATGATTGTAGGGTGTTCCCCATTGATGGCTATTCTAACATTTTAGATATATTTCACTTTATCTTCACACCAATCTTATGAGGTAAGTATTAACTTCATTTTACAGATAATATCTACTTTTTTCCTTCTATATATTTTTCCCTTTGAATCAAACCATCTGTATCCTGAGTACTCAGTGGGTGATCTGCAGACTAGCAGCAATGAGCATAACCTCAGAACTTGTTAGAAATGCAGAATCTGAAGTCCCGCCCCAGATCATTGGAATCAGAATCTGCATTTTAACAAGATGCCCAGTTGATTAATTTACATTTATGCACATTAAAATTTGACAGATAATTTCAGTTATTTTTATGTTTATGGAAATAAATATTGTCTCCATAATCAATAGGCATTGTGCTTTATTTTCTGAATTTCAAAAATTGGTTTTAGGACTTCTACAATTTCAGTAGCGAGATGCAAAAATGCAATCAATTTAGATAAAGTTACTAGGAATAAAATGGAAAACTATTCACAATGTGTCAAACATTGTCCTAAGTACTTTTTTTTTTTTTAGACGGAGTTTTGCTATTGTTGCCCAGGCCGGAGTGCACTGGTGCCATCTTGGCTTACCGCAACCTCCGCCTCCTGGGTTCAAGCGATTCTCCTGCCTCAGCCTCTCGAGTAGCTGAGATTACAGGCATGTGCCACCACACCTGGCTAATTTTGTATTTTTAGTAGAGACCGGGTTTCTGCATGTTGGTCAGGGTGGTCTCGAACTCCCAACCTCAGATGATCCTCCCACCTTGGCCTCCCAGAGTGCTGGGATTACAGGCGTGAGCCACCATGCCTGGCGTCCTAAGTACTTTTGCACATTAACTCCAGCCTTCACAGATATTGTTATCCCCATTTTTCAGATGAGGGACACTAAAGCACAGCAAAAGACAATGGGTACATTAGTTATGGTGTATTGGAATACTAGGCAGTCATTGAAAAGAATATGAATGTCTATGTATTAACATGGAAGGATGTCTGTGACTTATTTTTAAGGAAAATGAAAGTATAAGTAACTTGCCCAAGTTCATACAGCTAGTAAGTAGTAGATCTAGAATTCAAACTTGAACTCCTACTTGTACTTCTCTCTTTCACTTCTTCCCTCCCTCCATTCCTTCATTCCTTCCCCCCCTCACCACACTTCCATCCTTCATCCTTCCCTTCTTTCTTCTTCCTTTTTTTTTTTTTTTTTTTTGAGATAGAGTCTCACTCTGTCACCCAGGCTGGAGTGCGGTGGCACAATCTCGGCTCGCTGCAACCTCCGCCTCCCAGGTACAAGTGATTCTCCTGCCTCAGCCTCCCGAGTAGCTGGGATTACAGGTGCACACCACCATGGCTAATTTTTGTATTTTTAGTAGAGACAGGGTTTCACCATGTTAGCTAGGCTGGTCTCAAACTCCTGCTCAAGTGATCCACCCGCCTTAGCCTCCCAAAGTGTTGCAATTACAGGTGTCAGCCACAGCACCCTGCCCTCCTTTCTTCTTTATGGTAATTTCTTGTGATGCTCAGCTGCACACATCTTTTATATACTTCCACCATTCTTCTCATAAAAATGATTCTTGGAGGTAAAAGTTTCATTATGGACAGAATTGTACAGTGGAGATGTTTATGTGAAAAAACTATCTCCGGATTTATTAGAAGCTTTGTAGGAGACATTGATGACCTTTGCTGAGTTATTAAGGAATGCCAAGAGTAAGTGGTAACTATGAGCTCTGAGATCCAGTGGCTCCCTGAGGGCTGGTAATTATGATTTTGATTAGAGGCTAACAAGCGATCCAGGTTGGGCCTCCCAGACTGTCTCCAAGTGAGGTTACCAAGGTCCAAGATCTGCCCTTTCAGCTTATGATTTGAGTATACTCATTGAAGGTGGTAAGGACTTTGGGTAGTTAAGCCAACTTAATAAAACTTGCAGGAGACTAATGTACACCTGAAAAACAATCTATTAATTTACTTTACAATTATAACTGCCAGCAGACCAGACATTTCTATCAGCTTATTGATACATTGTCTCCCTGGTAGATAAACTTACCAAGGAAACCGAATTAAGACCAGAAGGTTAGTTGACTATAGAACTGGACCAAAGGAAATTATTTGTTGTTTAAAGATACTTGCTATGATAGCCTGTGACATGGTTTGCCATATTAGACACCAACCAAATCTGCCTGTAGAAAGCTAGGCCTCTTGTGCCAAACAGCCAAGTTTTGAATGTAAAGGAAAAGATCTTGAAAGAAATTAAAAGTGCTACTCCAGTGGACACATGAATGATAAGAAAATGAAACAGTCCTATTACTGATAGGGTGAAAATGTGAGTGGCCTGGATAGAGGATCAAGCCGGCTACATTACACACCTCCTTGATCAAATTGTTACTGCATGCTTCTACTGCTAGAGACACAATGACAAAATTTTAAACTTCATAATTATCACTTTTCTGGTTGACATTTCCCTGCTTCCTTTCTTGTGTCAACAAATGTTTTCAAATGTATTGTAATTTTAGTTTAAATTTATTTGATTTGGCCGGGCGTGGTCATTCACGTCTGTAATCCCAGCACTTTGGGAGGCCGAGGCGGGTGGATCACTAGGTCAGGAGTTCAAGACCAGCCTGGCCAATATGGTGAAACCCCGCCTCTACTAAAAATACAAAAATTAGCCGGGCGTGGTGGCGTGTGCCTGTAGTCCCAGCTACTCGGGAGGCTGAGGCAGAGAATTGCTTGAACCCAGGAGGCAGAGGTTGCAGTGACTCGAGATTGCACCACTGCACTCCAGCCTGTGCAACAGAGCGAGACTCTGTCTCAAAAAAAAAAAAATTATTTGATTTTAATTTTTTTCTAATCTGGCCTTTTAGTGACATCTGGAGAGACTGCTTAATCTAATTTTTCAGACTGTCTGTAGATGAGGGGACTATTTCCTATAACCTGTGTAATATCAGTGTATGAGGAATCAGTATTTCTATTCTAATAATGCCAATATGACCTTTCCTAATATCTTATGCCTGGAATAGTCTATATCTAACTTACTTGTTTAGAATGCTCTGCACACTTGGTACAACGTGAAAAGTTTTTCTCTTTGGGCATACAGAATAGTTATTGGAGTGGCTGCATTGCCTATACAGTGAACACCTTGGGTGATGCAGTTACTCTTCAGATTTCAGGCAGAAATTTACTTGAATTAATGTTTGTAATAAAAAACAATGGTGTGCCAACTTAAGTAGCCTCATTACATCTTCCATGAGTAACTTGCTCACTCTAGCCTCTATGGCCATTCTAAGAACTGTACTTTCTTGCCAATTTTGAGGTTGGTAAACACAACTTCACAGATAAGACAGTGGATTTTGTGCATATTCTTTTATTCTAAAATTGTAACCCTATATTGTAGTAAGTTGGAGAACAGACTACTGGATTTGGTCTTGGGGGACCTGGGGTTCTAGTCCTGCTAGTCTATTAACTATTGTGTGATCTTTGCTTATATTCTGTTATCTGCTGAAATGCACTTTGTCCTTTCCTTTGTTATAATTTTCAAATAGCACTTATAGAGCAAACAGGTGGCTTTCACATCTGTTTATACAACTGAACCTTAAAACAAATATTGCTCTATTAAAACTTCATTGTATTAGACTCTCTTTCTCTCTCTCTCTTTTCTGGACCTCTCTTTTTCTATTATGGTTGAATCCAAACATAAGAAATCAGACTTATAAAACTTTTTTAAAGAACACATTTGAAGTTTAGGAAAAGTTTTGTCATATTTCCTTAGCTATTTTGACAACACTTTGGGAATCTATTTTCCCTCCAATAACAACTTCATAAGCTCATAAATGTAACTTATGCTATTGTCTTGATGCCATCCTTTTTGCTAATTCTAACTTCCAAGATGATATAGAGTATAAGTTAGTGTAAACAATATTTATTCTGACGGAGTATCTGCAACTTGGTATCTAGTCATCTGTCCACACAATCTTTATAGCTTCTTTCCAAATGTATTTACAGAAAGGAAAATCAACTCTTTTCTAGATACGTCTTTAAATAAATGTAGACAATTCTGGAGCCTGATGATAGGATTACCATTTTAAAAGCTTTGAATTACATATTTTAGCATCAGTAAATATCGGGAGAGAAGAACTATTAGAAATATCACATGAATCCTTTTATTATAATAGATGAGGCAAGATTGAAGATAGAATGAACATCTGCTTGTTCATTCATTAATTCATTCAATCAAAAAGTATGTATTATCTACTCTGAGTCATGCTCAATGCTATGTATTTGGGTTACATGGGTGAAAAGACATATCTTGCTCTGTATCATGTTTTCTCAGCTATTCTACAGCCTTGGTTTGGGTTTTAACCTGTGGGATTATAATGTGCCCTGGGAATAACTTCCCTACACAATAGGTATTAGTAACTGTTACCAGTGTATTAGACAAAACAGTCTAAAATAGGACTAGTTTGTCCCCATATGCTGTAATAATGTTCATCTATGAGCATACCTTGTTTTACTGTGCTTCACTTTATTGTACTTCGTAGATACTGTGTTGTTCACAAACTGAAGATTCATGGCAACCCTTCAATAGGCAAGTCTACAGGTGCCATTTTCCCAATAGCATGTGCTCACTTCATGTCCTTGTATCACATTTTGGTAATTCTTGTACTATTTCCAACTTTTACCCAACTGTATCTGTTATGGAGATCAGTGATCACTGATCTTTGATGTTACTATTGCAATTGTTTTGGGGTGCCATGAACCATGCCCATGTAAGACAGCAAACTTTAATGTTGTGTGTATTTTGACTGCTCCACTGATGGGTCTCTCTCCCTCTTCTTGGGTCTCTCTATTCCCTGAGACACAACAATATTGAAATTAGGCTAATTAATAACCATCGTACAATGGCCTCTAAGTGTTCAAATGAAAGGGAGAATCACATCTCTCTCACTTTAAACCAAAAGCAGAAATGGTTAAGTTTAGTAATGAAGGCGTGTCAAAAGCCAAGATAGGCTGAAAGCTAGGCCTCTTGTGCCAAACAGCCAAGTTCTGAATGCAAAGGAAAAGATCTCGAAAGAAATTAAAAGTGCTGCTCCAATGGACACATGAATGATAAGAAAATGAAACAGTCCTATTACTGATATGGAGAAAATGTGAGTGGTCTGGATAGGAGATCAAGCCGGCTACGGCATTTTTTTTTTTTTTTTTTTAACTTTTAGTTTAGCTTCAGGGGTGCATGTGAAAGTTTGTTACACAGGTAAACTCACATCTCAGGGGCTTGTTTTACAGATTATTTCATCATCCAGGGATTAAGCCCAGTACCCAATAGTTATATCTTCTGCTCTGCTTTCATCCTCCCACCCTTTACCCTGAAGTAGCCCCTTTGTTTGTTGTTTCCTTCTTTGTGTTCGTAAGTTCTTATCATTTAGCTCCCACTTGTAAGTGAGAACATGCAGCATTTGGTTTTCTGTTTCTGCATTAGTTTGCAAGGGATAGTAGCCTCCAGCTTCATACATGTTCCCACAAAAGACATGATCTCATTCTTTTTTATGGCTACATAGTATTCCATGGTATAGATGTACCACATTTTCTCTATCCAATCAGTCATTGATGGGCACTTAGGCCAGTTCTGTGTCTTTACTATTGCGAATAGCACTGTAGTGATCCATTCATGTGCACGTGTCTTTATGATAGAATTATTTATATTTTGCTGGGTATTGCTGGGTCGAATGGTAGTTCTGCTTTTAACTCTTTGAGCAAATGCTTTCCACAATGGTTGAACTAATTTACACTCCCACCAACAGTGTATAAGTGTTCCCCTTTTGCTGCAACCTCACCAGCATCTGTTATTTTTTGACTATTTAATAATAGCCATTCTGACTATGGTATCTCATTGTGATTTTGATTTGCATTTCTCTAATGATCAATTATACTGAGCTTTGTTTCATATTTTTGTTAGCCTCATGTATCTCTTCTTTTGAGAAGTGTCTGTTCATGTCCTTTGCCCACTTTTTAACGGGATTGTCTGTTTTTCTCTTGTAAATTTGTTTAAGTTCCTTATAGATGCTGGGTATTAGACTTTTGTCCAATGCATAGTTTGAAAATATTTTCTCCCATTCTGTAGGTTGTCTGTCTACTCTGTTGATAGTTTCTTTTGCTATGCAGAAGCTCTTGTTTAATTAGATCCCATTTGTGAATTTTTGCTTTAGTTGTGATTGCTTTTGGCATCATTGTCATGAAGTCTTTGCCAGTTCCTATGTCCAGGTTGGTATTGCCTAGGTTGTCTTCTAGGGTTTTCTAGAGTTTTGGGTTCTTTCATTTAAGTCTTCAATCCATCTTGAGTTGAATTTTGTATATGGTGTAAGGAAGGGGTCCAGCTTTAATTGTCTGCGTATGGCTAGCCAGATCTTTCACCTTCATGGTTAGCTGTATTCCTAGGTATTTTCTTCTTCTTGTGGCACCTGTGAATGTTATTGCTTTTCTGATTTGGATCTTGGTTTGCCTGTTGTTGGTGTATAGGAATGCTAGTGATTTTTGTACATTGACTTGTATCCTGCAACTTTGCTCAAGTTGTTTGTCAGCTGAAGGAGTTTTTGGGCTGAGACTATGGGGTTTTCTAGATATAGAATCATGTCATCTACAAACAGAAATAGTTTTGACTTCCTCATCCTATTTTGATGTGCTTTATTTCTTTCACTTGCCTGATTGCTCTGGCTAGGACTTCCAATACTATGTTGAGTAGAACTGGTGAAGAGGGCATCCTTGTCTTGTGCTGGTTTTCAAGGGCAATATTTCTGTCTTTTGCCCATTTAGTACAATGTTAGCTGTGGGTTTGTTATAGATAGCTTACTATTTTAGATATGTTCCTTTAATATCTAGTTTATTGAGAGTTAACATGAAGGGGTGTTGAATTTTAACGAAAGCCTTTTATGCACCTATTGAGATAATCACACGGTTTTTGTCTTAGTTCTGTTTATGTGATGAATCACACTTATTTGATTTGGTATGTTGAACCAACCTTGCATTCTGGGGATAAAGCCTGCTAGATAGCGGTGGATAAGCTTTTTGATGTGCTGCTGGATTTGGTTTGTCAATATTTTATTGAGGATTTTTGCATCAATATTCATCAAGGGTATTGGCTTGAAGTTTTCTTTTTTTCTTTTTTTTTTTTGTATCTCTGCCAGGTTTTGCTTTCAGGATGATGCTGGCCTCATAGAATGAGTTAGGGAGGAGTTCCTCCTTTTCAATTATTTGGAATAGTTTCAGTAGGAATAGTACTATTTCTTCTTTGTACCTCTGGCAGAATTCAGAAAACAGCCTTATATTGGAAAAAGATGCCATCTAGGACTTTCATAGCTAGAAAGGAGAAGTCAATGCCTGGCTTCAAAGCTTCAAAGGACAGACTATCTTTCTTGTTAGGGGTGAATGCAACTGGTGACTGTAAGTTGAAGCCAATGCTCATTTGCCATTCTGAAAAATCCTAGGGTTCTTAAGAATTATGTTAGATCTAATATGCCTGTGCTCTAGAAATGGAAGAAAACATAACACATTTGTCTACAGCATGGTTTATTGAATATCTTAAGCCCACTTCTGGGCTACTGCTCAGAAAAAAGAAAAATTCCTTTCAAAATATTCCTGCTCATTGACAATGAACTTGGTCACCCAAGAGTTCTCATGGAGATGTACGAGGATATTAATTTTTTTTCATGCCTACTAACACAGCCAATTCTGTAGCCAATGGATGAAGGAATAATTTCAACTTTCAAGTCTTACAATTTAAGAAATAAATTTTATAAAGCTATAGCTGCCATACAAAGTGATTCCTTTGATGGACCTGGGCAAATTAAACCAAAATCCTCAAGGGAAGGATTTACCATTATATTTGCCATTAAGAACATCCATGATTCTTTGGAGAAGGCCAAAATGTCAACATTAACAGGAGTGTGGGAGAAGTTGATTCCAACCCTCATGGATAACATTGAAGGATTCAGGACTTCTGAGTTGGAAGTAAATGCAGATATGGTAGAAATAGCAAGAAAGCTAGAATTAAAAGTGGATCCTGAAGATGTGAGTGACTTACTGCACACCTATGATAAAACTTGAATGGATGAGGAGTTGCTTCTTATGGATGAGCAGAGAAAGCAGTTTATTGAGATAGAATCTATTCCTGGTAAAGAGGCTGTGAACATTGTTGAAATGACAAGAAAGTATTTAGAATACTACATAAACTTAGTTAATAAAGTAGAAGTAGGGTTTAGGAGGACTACAGTTTTGAAAGAAGTTCTACTGTGGATAAAATATGAGCAAACAGCATTGCATGCTACAGAGAAATCTTTTGTGAAAGGAAGAGTCAATTGATGTGACAAACTTAACTGTTGTCTTTTAAGAAATTGCCAGAGCCACTACTACCTTCATCGACCATCACACTGATTAGTCAGCAGCAGTCAACATCCATGCAAAACCTTCCGCCAGCAAAAAGATTCTGACTCACTGAAGGCTCAAATGATTGCTAACCTTTTTTTAAGCAATAAAGTGTTTGTTAATTAAGGTATGTAAATTTTTTAGATCTAATTCTATTGCACACTCAATAGACTGCAGTATAGTGTAAACATAACTTTTGTATGTTCTGGAAAGCCAAAAAAATTTATGCGATTCACCTTATTCTGATATTTGCTTTACTGTGGTGGTCTGCAACTGAACTTGTGATATCTCTGAGGTATGCCTGTAGTTTGAACAAAAGTTTATGAAGATCAACTTCCACTTGAGACCCCAACTTACTATTAGATGTTGTGAACACAATATAAAAATTTCTGTTCGTGGCCGGTCACGGTGTCTCAGACCTGTAATCCCAGCACTTTGGGAGGCCGAGGCGGGCAGATAATGAGGTCAACAGATGGAGACCATCCTGGCCAACGTGGTGAAACTCTGTCTCTACTAAAAATACAAAAATTAGTTGGGTGTGGTGGTGTGTACCTGTAGTCCCAGCTACTCGGGAGGCTGAGGCAACAGAATCGCTTGAGCCCGAGAGGCGGAGGTTGCGGAGCCGATATTGTGCCACTTCACTCCAGCCTAGCGGCAGAGGGAGACTCCGCCTCAAAAAAAAAAAAAAATTCTGTTTATGTTTTTTCTTTTTTCAGATTCAGTAACAGCTTATCTCTGGGAAAAAGATAAGGGAAGAAAAAAAGAATAAAGGTATTAACTGGATTTCAGTTTAGGTTCAACTTTTTAAAAAATAGATTTGGGAATACAAGTGGGGTTTTGTTACATGGATATTTTGCTTAGTGGTAAAATCTGGTCTTTTAGTGTAACCATCACCTGAATAGTGTACATTGTCCCCCGTAAGTAATTTCTCATCCCTCCCACTTTCCTATTCTCCAATGTCTATTATTCTACAGTCTAGGTCCATGTATACACATTATTTAGCTCTTGATTATAATTCAGAACATGTGGTATTTTACTTTCTGTTTCTGAGTTATTTCACTTAAGATAATAGCCTCCAGTTTCATCCATGTTGCTGCAAAAGGCATCATTTCATTCTGTTTTATGGCTAAGCAGTATTCCATCCTGTATATACGGCACATTTTCTTTAACCAGTCATCTCCATTGATGGACACATAAGGTAGTTCCATATCTTTGCTATTTTGAACAGTGCTGCGATAAACATACAAATGCAGATAACTTTTGGATGTAATGATTTCTTTTGTGTAGATACCTAGTAGCAGTATTCCTGGATTGAATGGTAGTTCTATTTTTAGTTCTTTGAGAAATATCCATACTGTTTTTCGTAGAGGTTGTACTAATTTACATTTCCACCAACAGTATATAAGTGTTACCTTTTCTCTGCATCCTCACCAACGTCTGTTATTTTTTGAATTTTTAGTTATAGCCATCTCGACTAGCGTGAGATGGTATCTCACTGTGGTTTTAATTTGCATTTCTCTGATGATTAGTGATGTGCATCTTTTCATATGCTTGTTGGACATTTGCATGTCTTCCTTTGGAAAATGTCAGTTCATATCATTTGCACAGTTTTTAATGGGGATATTTTATTTGCTTTTTTTTTTTTTTTTTTAGATGGAGTTTCACTCTTGTTGCCCAAGCTGGAGTGTAATGGTGAGATCTGGGTTCATTGCAACTTCCGCCTCCTGGGTTCGAGCGATTCTCCTGCCTCAACCTCCTGAGTAGCTGGGATTACAGTCACGTGCCACAACGCCTGGTTAATTTTTTGTATTTTTAGTAGAAACGGGGTTTCACCATTTTCGTCAGAATGGTCTCGAACTCCCGACCTCAGGTGATCTGCCCGCCTCAGCCTCCCAAAGTCCTGAGATTACAGGCGTGAGCCACCGCTCGCAGCTATTTGCTTTTTTGTTGTTCTTGAGTTGTTTGAGTTCCCTGTAGCTTCTGGATATTAGTCCTTTGTTGGCTGTATTGTTTACAAATATTTTCTCCCATCCCATAGGTTGCGTGTTTACTCTGTTCATAATTTTTTTTTTTCTGCTGTGCAGCAGCTTTTTAGTTTAATTAAGTCCCTTTTGTCTATTTTTGTTTTTGTTACATTTACCTATGCCAATGTCCAAAAGAAGTTTTCTAAGGTTTCTTCTAGAATTTTTATAGTTTCAGATAATACATTTAAGTCTTTACTCCATCTTAATTTTTGTATATAGTGAGAGATAGGGATCTAGTTTCATTCTTCCGCAGATGGCTATCCAGTTTTCTCAGAACTATTTATTGAATAGGGTATCCCTCCTTCAGTTTAAGTTTTTGTTGATTTTGTTGAAGATCAGTTGTGTGTAGGTATGTGGCTTTATTTATGGGTTCTCTAATCTGTTGTATTGATCTATGTGTCTATTTTTATGTCAATAACATGCTTTATTTGGTTACTGCAGTCTTGTAGTATAATTTGAAGTCAAGTACTATGATGCCTCCAACTTTGTTCTTTTTGCTTAAGAGTGCTTTGGCTATTTGGGCTCTTTTTTGATATGAACTTTAGGATTGTTTTTTCTAACTCTGTGAATAAGGACATTGGTATTTTGATAGGAATTACAATGAAGCTATAAATTTGATGTTCTATAGTTCTTGTGTAGATCTTCCACCTCTTTAGTTAAATGGATTTTTTGTAGCTGTTGTAAGTGGAATTTAGTTACTGATTTGTTTCTTAGTTTGATCATTATTGTTGTGTAGAAATGCTACTAATTTTTCTATGTTGATTTTTCTATCCTGAAACTTCATGTCTCTCACTCTAAACACCATTTCTTCCCTTCTCCCACCTCACTCTTTCCAGCTTCCTAATCCCAGCAATCTTTAGACCCCTTTGGAACTCTCATTTCCACTGATCACACCACTTTTTCACTGTTTCTCTGTGATATTTTTATTTTCTCTTTTCCCACCCTAAATTTTGTAGGCAGTTATTGTAAGCCTTCTTTTTCATACACCCTTAATTCTTTTGCCTTTCTCTCACTTTTTACCATTCTTTTGGCAAAACTATTACCACTTTCTAGTGAAGTCCAACTCTCTATTATTCTGAACCTGTACCTGATCACCTAAAGTGGAGACTAGAGGAAAACACTCAACCAAGTTTCTTGATCTCATTTGAAATTCATGATCACGAATCTGGTAGGCCCTTAATGCTGTCAGGTAAAGCTTCTCTACGTCCTTAGTCCATCTGTCTTTTGCCTTCAGGATGATTATTTCAGACTTTTTCTATTTTGCTGAAACTCCAACATGTCTCTTATGCTCAGCTGATGACCATGCTTTCTCCTTAACTGAGAAAATGGACGCAATCAGAAGAAAACTTGCACGGATGCCCACCACAACATCTACTTACTTAAAAGCACTGGCACCTCCCTCCACCTTCCTACCTGTTACCTCAGATGAACTAACCATATTCCTATCTAAAGCCAGTTTCTCTACTTGTTCGTTATTTGCTATCTCTACTTGTCTACTCAAAGAGAACATTCTAGCAATTCTTTCCTCTTTTTCCTTCATTATCATTTTTTCACTTTCCACTGGATCATTCCAATTACCTTACACAAAAGTATCTTGACTCTACTTCCCTCAACAAATACCACTCAATTTTTTTGCTTCCCTCTGCAACATACCTCCTTAAGAGGATTGTCTGTATTCACGGTCTCCAAATTCTCTCCTTCCCTTTTCTCTTAAAACCATGCCAACAGGTGTTTGACATCACTGCGTGGAAACTGCTTTCGAGATCACTGGTAACTTCATGATGGTAACCTTGGTGGTCAGTCTTTGTTTTCATCTCACTCGACTGTATCATCAGTATTTGCCATATGATCACACCTACTGCTTTGGCAAGTTTTCTTCACATGGCTTCCAGAATTTTCTGTTGCTCCACTAGCCACTCACTCCTTTGCAGGGTTTTCCTTTTCCCGTACTTTTAGTGTAGGAATGCTCCACAGTTGAGCCCTTATTCCTCTTCTCAACTGTATCCACATTGTCTACTGTGGTGATCTTATGTTTACCCATGGCTTTAAATATTTATTTGCCAGTGACCCCCACATTTATATCTCTGGCTCAGATTCCTTTCTCCAACTCCAACTCATATATTCAACTGTCAATGAATTATTCCAATTGAATGTCTTATAGACATCTCAAACTCAACATGTCCTAAACAACAAACCCCTGCTTTCTCTCTCTCTCTCTCTCTCTCTCTCTCTCTCTCTCTCTCTCACACACACACACACACACACACACGGACCTGCTGTATCAGCAGCCTTTTCCATTGCAGCTGAGCAATTACAGGTTATCAGCTCATCCCAGTTGCTCAAGCCAAGAAACCTTGAGTCATTTCAGACGGTTCCTTATTCATACCCCAAATCCAATCCATTAAGACAGTCTGATAGCTTTACTTTCAAAATATATCTGAGATCTGAATTACTTCTCTCTGCCTACATTGTGAATTGGTAGGTACCACCATCATCTCTTTCCTGATTACTTCAATTTTTTTCTAATAGGTCTCCCTACTTCTTTCCTGGTACTCACACAAAATTATTTTCAGATAATTAGCCACAGTGATACATTGAAAAAGTAAGCCTGATTATATATTCCTACAGCTTAAAACACTGTAGCAATTGCCAATTTCACCAGAATAAAGCCAAAATCCTCTCAATGGCCTACAATACCCCACATAATCTGCTTTATCTATCATTATCTTTCTTTTTCTTTACCGTCTTACTCAACTTCAACAACTCTGGCCTCCTTGCTATACCTTAAACTCACCATGCATAACTCAGAAGTAAGAAATTTGCTCTTGATATGTTTGCTTCCTGAATACTATTTTCCCAGGTATTTTCTTTGTTAATTCTCTCACCTCCTTCAAGTCTTTGCTAATAAGGCCTAGGCTTACCACTCAGTTTCAGATGGTAATTTCCCCAGCTCCCAGCACCTCCTTTGCTCTCATTATCTTTTTTCTTTTCCTTTCATAACAATGATCACTTTCTAACATATCAGGTAAATTACTTAGCTATTATGCTTATTGTGTATTATTTGTCTTCCCCTGCTGTAATATAAGCTTGAATAAGGACAGGGATCTTTTTGTCCACTGATGTATCCAAGCACCTGAAACAGCACGAGGCACATAGTAGAAACTCGATTAATGTTTGTTAAATGAAAGAAAAACAGAAAACAGTGAAGAAACCTGACCAACATATATTTGAAATAAAGTAAATGATAAAGGAAGCATCCCATTTAATAGGAAATTGGATTATTCAACAAATGGTGGTTTGCTATTCATTTGGAGGGGAGAAAAAGTTAGATTTATACCTATAAAAATGAATTTCCTAACATATAAGTTAGCCTCAGAAAGAACCATTTCAGTGGAGGTTGGGATTGGAGGAGAGATTTGAATAAATCTTGGTGTAATTTTTTTTCAACCATTGTTTTGGTATTCTTCTACTTGTATTATCTGCTTCTTTGGTATTTTGAGAAATAATGTGATGGAAAGAGTGTAATTTCCATGATCTCCTTCAACTAGGGTATTTCTTTTATATTCACAATGACGTTAGTTTCATGGAGCTTCGCTTCTCCGAAAGTATACTGCCACTACTTATTCCCCACTGTTTTCTGTCAACTTAATTTCAGGGTTAATTTTCTGGATTGCCTGATTGTAGAAAGATGGAGAGAAGAAACACAATTTGTTGATGGGTGTGGGGAGGGAGTAGAGGGAGGCAAATGGGAAGATTAGTGCTTGGGCTCATTGGATCCAGATTCATTCCCAAATGGTAGAGAAGGAATTTAGCCTTTCTGTTGGTACTGAACTGGGTAGCAGAATCATAGACAAAGAATATAAAAATATGAATACTTCTCATTTTTTTTATTTAGTTCATCTCTTTTTCAGGAAGTGGCCAGGGTATACCGGGAGTTAAGGATAGAATATTTTCACTCAGCTCAGCTTTATTAGAATTATAATTGGAATCAAACCCTCTAAGATTCCCACATCAACTTACTTTTATTCTTATAGAATGTTTCACTTATTCTGCATCTTATAGACATTTAAAAAGAAATTAGGACAAGCTTCATGTGGTTATCAGATGAACAGCCCCTAAAGCAGTCTCCTCAAACTTCTTTCTAAAATGTTTTCACATAAAATGACACAACAAAATTGTGAAACAGGTAACATGGCTATTGTAACACCCCCATGTATTTTCCCCATATTTTTCCTCCCCCATGGGTTTTGCCCCAACTGAAGGTGACTCTGGTCCACTTATGTCTTCATCTGTGGCTTTTTGGTGACATCTTCCTGCCATAGTTGAGTGATGACTTAGTTGTCTTCTGAATCACGGCTTTCAGCCTACCTGTTCTTCCCACAGTGTCCTTGGGACCACTCTGTTATCCTCTCACATTCTGCCCACACACAGGAGTGAGATATCTTCAGAAACATGTTAACTTATTTTCCACAGAACCTGGAAGCAAATTTACTATAAGTAACAGACTGCCCATAATTGTATTCAGGAAGAATCCAGGTTCTCATACAAGCCACTGGGCAAATGATAAAAGAAATGTTTTTCTACACTTGTGCTGTCTTTTCTGCCTCCCATTCACACATCCTCACTGAATTATCTACATTCAGTCCTCTCCCACACACATAATGAGAAGTAGCAAGGCTTTAATCCTGTGAGGATGAAAATAAGAAAAAATTATATGACATTTAAGGAGCATAACATTGCTTCCTTTCTAGTGATGTTCTATTTTCTTTATTAGACACCTCCATTCTCATACAGGTTTAACTCACACATCTATATAGATGACTCTGAAGGTCTGGTTTCTCTCCCAATTTCCTGCCTGACCACCTACTGAACTTTTTAAAGTTCAGTAGATAACTTTAAACTAGATACTTTTAAAGCTACTGTGGCCCAAAATATGCTCACACCTTTCCTCTTGTCTTACCTGTTCCCTTTCTGGTAATAGTCACCAAACACTAAATGTTGTAGTCATCTTTGAGTTGTCCTCTGCCTTCTCCTCCTACACTCTGTGGCTATATTGTGGAGTTTGTTTACCTCTGCGATGACTCATCATTACCTTCTTTGCATTTCCATCACTGCCATCCTAACGCTGGCAGGGCCATATTAAAACTTTAAGGTTCACTCCTCTCCTATATATTATTCAAATTTAAAACTGTGCTATATATTTTCACTGAAAGTGAACTTGTTAATTTTCTTTGTGACTTAGCTTCACTGTTTTGGAACTCAGAATACAGCTTCCTTTGGAACTAATCTTCTAAATAGAAATTATGTTCCCAAATGCTTATTTAATCCTTAACACAATGAAATAATAGAAAACTCAACCCAGGGGCATAACAATGATTCTATAGGGATATGAATTCAGACTTCCAATATGGGACTTTTCTCATTCTCTGCCCCACAGAGTTGATCTAGAAGAAGTGTCTAGATGACTGAAACTCTCATTTGCAATAAACTTCGGGTGTGGATGCCTATGCCCTGGGGCAAGAACTCTGAAAGAGTGAAGGGGCAGAGAGTGCCCTAGGATGAGAAGGACTGTGAGCTTATGGCCAAAATGCTATTTTGAGGGGAAGGGGAAGGGGAAGCATATTTAGAACCCCTTTTCTTTCTTCTCTATATCTTGTTCTTTGCCTCTCCTTCCATGACCCTTTGTAAATGTGCTCTTAGATTCATGACCGTGTAAAATTATCAGGAAGAGATCCCCATGACCATCTCATGCTTCCATTTTCAATTTGAAAAGTGAACAAAAAGGTCCAGTAGCCTTGGGAGTGAGTGCCACAGAAATTGTAGCTCGAATCTTAAATTCATCTTTGATTTCTAATTAGATTTCCACTATCGATGAGAATATATGGTATTCAATTTCTTCAGAATCAGAGGGTCTAACAGCGCTTCCTGACTGTGGGCATATGACCAAGTCCTCCTTATAGAAGAGGTGTCTATTAGGCAAGCTAAGTTATGTCAAAACAAGCATCATAAAATAAGAAAAATATTAAAAACAATATTTATGTGGAAAATTGGATTATCGTGGGATTTTTTTTTACATATAGTATATGATATGGTATTTTTGAAGGTGGGTCGGAGGGGGAACCATAAAGTTTTCATTGCTCCAGGATCTAAAGATCAAGCCCTGATCCCTGTTAACCCAGAGCTAGAGTGACCCGGTGACCCGTTGCGAGCTCCCACATTGACACATCTGAGGCTATTCTCATCTTTCAGTCCAGAGAGGATCATGTTCTTCCTTTCCCCCAAATGTGATCTTTTCCTTGGTGCAGCTGTTTGTAATCTATATTTGATTAGATGTCTGCCTCTTTCTCTTTTAAAAATATAATCAATACTTATCTTCTTCTGTCTACCCTTTATGTTTTATTGCAGTTATTCACTGAGTACCCAGTTTACAGTCTGTTAACTCTAACTTTAAAGACTTGGGCTGGTCTCCATTTGCAGACTGGTACTAATGATACCATTAATCACGAATGTAGATTATAGCATTTCCCATCCAATATCTCCTCTACCTTCCAAGATACTATAGGATTCTAGCACCTCACCCTTTATAAAAAGTGAGGTGATGGGAACTGTAGTGCTTGGATCAAACAAATAAAAGGAACTGTAAAAAAATCTTATACCCCGCTAGCAACAACTGAATAATTTGAAGGTGGTTAAAAGGACTTGAGAAAGCTATAAGTCAGCAGTCTCCAACCTTTTTGGCACCAGGGACCAGTTTCATTGAAGACAATTTTTCCATGAATGGAGTAGGGGGATGGTTTAGGGATGGCTCAAGGGCATTATATTTATTGTGAACTTTATTTCTATGATTATTACATTGTAATGTATAATGAAATAATTATACAACTCACCATAAAGTAGAATCAGTGCGAGCCTTGAGTTTATAGTCCTACAACTAGATGGTCCCATCTGGGGGTGACAGATGGGACACTGTTGGGAGACAGTAACACCCGAAGTGTGTTGCTATGTACCATCTACTCCGGAATCTCATTTTGGTTGCTGTCACTCAAAAAACCCTGCTTCACAAAGATAGGAGGTTGGAAATGGAAACAGGCTTTTCAGTGGTTTTGTGACAATCCCGGGATATTCCATCTTGACTTTAATCCAGAACATATGGAGATTTAATGTCTCAAACATACTTCTAAGGCCACAGTCATTTGCGGTCTCAAGCAGTTGATCCTCTTCTAGCACAGATGAAGTCGATTCAACTGGCTTATTCACAAATGGATTGCAGATCCATTCCTTTCCATTTCGGGGGTCTTTTGTGGTTAGGAAGTAATGCTCAAACTCTTTTGAAAGCTGAGATAGGAGATCACAAACCAGGTGAGAGAAAGAAGGCCCTGGTTCAGTCTCTTTCAAAATCTCTGCTGATGTTTGAAATATGTCAAAAATCCCAGTGTTCACTTGTTGTCCCCATAATTCCAATTTGGCTTTGAATGCAGCCCCCTTTATCTGCTGACTTGAACACAGTGGTTGTTCTCCCATGAACTGGCAGATTGAGTTCATTGAGCAGGTTGAATGTGTTACACAAATAGGCAAGTTTTGTGATCCGTTCTGTGTCACTGAAATTGCTGCCAGTGGAGATCGTTTTTCTAAAAGAAATCTCTGGAGTGGCTTTCGTAACTGAGAAACTCTGTTCAGTGATCTACCTTTAGAAAGCCATCTCACTTCTGTACATAAGAAAAGATGCTTGTGCTCTGCATCCATCTCCTCACAGAGCTGCGTGAAAAGATGTGAGTTACGGACATGTACTTTAATGGGTTGATAATTTTAAACACATCTTGCAAAGCATGGTTAAGGTCAGGTGACATTTTTTGGCTAGCCAGAATTTCTGTATAGGAAGATGCAGTGTGTAGACTCACATTTAGAAGCAACCTCTTTGATCTGGGTAGTGAAACCAGAAAGCCATCCAGTCATGGCAGCCACTCCGTCTGTGCATATACCAACACAAAATGCCCAATTCAGTTTTCCTGATATGTAAACATATAAAGGCTTGAATAGTTCTGCAGCTGTGGTGTTGGTTGGCAACCAAAGTAAACACTACATATCTGTCAGGCCTCTGAGCCCAAGCCTGCATGTATACATGCAGATGGCCTGAAGCAACTGAAGAATCACAAAAGAAGTGAAAATGGCAGGTTCCTGCCTTAACTGATGACATTACCTTGTGAAATTCCTTCTCCTGGCTCAGAAGCTCCCGCACTGAGCACCTTGTGACCCCCACCCCTGCCTGCCAGAGAACAATCCCCTTTGACTGTGATTTTCCACTACCTACCCAAATCCTATAAAATGGCCCCACCCCTATCTCCCTTTGCTGACTCTTTTTGGACTCAGCCCGCCTGCACCCAGGTGATTAAAAAGCTTTATTTCTCACACAAATCCTTTTTGGTGGTCTCTTCACAGGGACATACGTGACATTTGGTGCCGTGACTCGGATCGGGGGACCTCCCTTGGGAGATCAATCCCCTGTCCTTCTGCTCTTTACTCGGTGAGAAAGATCCACCTATGATCTCTGGTCCTCAGACCAACAAGCCCAAGGAACATCTCACCAATTTTAAATTGGGTAAGTGGCCTCTTTTCACTCTCTTCTCCAGCCTCTTTCGCTACCCTTCCATCTCCTTGTCCTTCCAATTCCAGATCTTTTTCCTCTCTAGTAGAGATAAGGAGACACATTTTATCCGTGGACCCAAAACTCCACGCCGCTCACGGACTCGGGAAGACCATCTTCCTTTGGTGTTTAATCACGTGGGGACGCCTGCCTGATTATTCACCCACACTCCATTGATGTCTGATCACCCCAGGGACACCTGCCTTGGTCATTCACCCACATTCTCTTGGTGGCAAGTCAATTGCAGGGAAGCCTGCTTTGGCTCCTCACCCACATTGCAGCCCAGGGCTGCTCCCCACCCCACTTCTCCGTGTCTCTACCCTCTCTTTTCTCTGGGCTTGCTTCCTTCACTATAGGCAAACTTCCACCCTCCATTCCTCCTTCTTTTCCCTTAGCCTGTGTCAACTCACACCTGACCTAAAACCTAAATGCCTTGTTTTCTTCTGCAATGCCGCTTGACCCCAGTACAAACTCAACAATTGTTCCAAATAGCCAGAAAACGGCACTTTCAATTTCTCCATCCTACAAGATCTAGATAATTCTTGTCATAAAATGGGCAAATGGTCTGAGGTGCCTGATGTCCAGGCATTCTTTTACACATCAGTCTCTTCCCAGTCTCTGTTCCCAATGCTACTCGTCCCAAATCCTCCTTCTTTCCCTCCTGCCTATCCCTCAGTCCCAACCCCAAAGCGTCACTGAGTTTTTTCAATCTTCCTTTTCTACCGACCCATCTGACCTCTCCCCTCCTCCTCCCCAGACTGCTCCTCCTCAGGTTGCTCCCCACCAGGCTGAATCAGGCTCCAATTCTTCCTCAGCCTCTGCTCCCCCACCCTATAATCTTTCTATCACCTCCCCTCCTTACACCTGGTCCGGCTTGTGGTTTCATTCCGTGACTAGCCCTCCCTGACGTGCCCAACAATTTCCTCTTAAAGAGGTGGCTGGAGCTAAAGGCATAGTCAAGGTTAATGCTCCTTTTTCTTTAGCCAACCTCTCCCAAATCAGTTAGTGTTTAGGCTCTTTTTCATCAATTATAAAAACCCAGGCCAGTTCATGGCTTGTGTGGCAGCAACCCTGAGACGCTTTACAGCCCTAGACCATAAAAGGTCAGAAGGCCGTCTTATTCTCAATATGCATTTTATTACCCAATCCACTCCTGACATTAAATAAAACTCCAAAAATTAGATTCCGGCCCTCAAACCCCACAACAGGACTTAATTAACCTCACCTTCAAAGTGTACAATAATAGAGAAGAGGCAGCCAAGCGACAACGCAAACTCCTTTGATTGTAATTTTCCACGACCTACCCAAATCCTATTAAACGGCCCCACCCCTAGCTCCCTTTGCTGACTCTCTTTTCGGACTCAGCCCGCCTGCACTCAGGTGATTAAAAAGCTTTATTGTTCACACAAAGCCTGTTTGGTGGTCTCTTCACACGGATGCGCATGACAATATCCTCCTGCACGTGCTCCTGAAAAAAATATATCACACAAAAACAAGCATTGTTGCCTTGTTGTCAACATTGATAGACTCCTCAACTTGGATTGCATACCACAGTGACTCAATAATCCTCTCTAACTGTGGTGCCTCAGTATCCTTTGCTATTTCATCAGTTCATCTAGACATGGTGCTGGCCCAAAGAGGAACATGTGCCACCTTTTGAACTGCAGCCTCTCCTAAAAGTTAATGACAAATATCCTTAGCAGCAGGCAGGATCAACTCTTCACCAATAGTAAAGGGTTTCTTCGCTTTAGCAATGCTGTTAGCCACTGAGAATGATGCTCTCAGTGCAGACACATTTGATGAAGTGGTGGCCTTCAATAATTGCTACTGTTCTTCATGTTCACATTATTTTTCTTTTGAAAAACTCAAAAGTTTTGTCTTTTAATGCAGGGTGCTTGGTCTCCATGTGGTGAAGAAGTTTTGAAGGTTTCATGGCTTCATTGGGTAGCCAGTCACCACATATTATACAAAGCCAGCTTGGAGAATGTGAATCACCTGTTGGAATGAACCGGTAATTTAAGTCTTGGTATTTTCTTTTAAATGCAACTTTCTTTTTCTTGGCAGTCTTAGAGTCTTCTGCTGTCCATTCATTGGGTCTTTCCCCCTTTTCCAAGAAGCTCTCCAGTGATATTTGTTTTTTACTCATGGTGGCTAGGGTTAGCTTGAGGGCTCACCAAAACTGTGACTGAGACAAGTGCACAGTGTGGGAAAGAGGCTCGAATGGAAGTGGTAAAATAATGGGCGGGCCATAAGCGGACTAAAATGTGTCTGATTCTGACTTAAAGCCTGACATTAGATGCAGCTGTACAATTGAAGTACATCAACTCACTGGTCACTATAAAGCCTGCCACCAGTTGCAGGTTAATTTGTCACTTGCCACTCACTGATAGGGTTTTGATAGGAGCCTGAAAGCAGTTGATTTATTATGGTCTCTGTGCAGTCAAACCTTGCTGCTAATGTTAATCTGTATTTGCAGCTGCTCCCCAGTGCTAGCATCAGCACTTCAGCTTCACTTCAGATCATCAGGCACTAGATTTTCATAAGGAGCATGCAACCTAGATCTCTCACATACGCAGTTCACAATAGGGTTTGTGCTCCTATGAGAGTCTAATGCCTGCTGCTGATCTGACAGGAGGTGGAATTCAGCAGGTAATGCTTGCTCACCTCTTGCTGTGCTGTCTGGTTGCTAACAGGCCACAGACCCTGGTACCAGTCTGTGGCCAGGGGGTTGGAGACCCCTGTAAATTCATCATAAATGGTGTCTCAAGTATTCATTGAAATGTAAATAAAGTTAGATGCTAACTTTGTCTAAACTTGAAGGATACAATCCTGACCTAGGCTTTTGATTCTTTCTATTTTAAATTCTGCTGACCAGAGTCTTCTCTTCCTACATGCTGTCAAATTTAAAATCAATGAGCTCCTTGTTCATAAACACTTATAAAAATATTGCATTTTTCAGGAGAAGCTTGGAAGTGCCCAGCGAATTACGGGGTGTGAATGAGATTAATTTGCATCATACTAAGCAGCTCAAAACCTATTTTTGGGTTCCCCTTTTCCTTTTTTAATTTAACTTAAAATGATAAGTGGAGAGTATTTCTTCACCTGTCCTATGATATTTTTTTTTCTTCTTTTTCTTTCCCTTCTTATCTCACTTGCCTTAGTTTCAACGCTCTTTATCTTTGCCAACAATGGCAGAGCCTGTCCCAACTCCGAAGCCCAAACACACTCCCTTAGGGCTGAGAGTGAGAATTTGTGAAAGACTGGGGAAGGGGAATGTCAAAGGTGAAACAATTTGGCACCCACCTCCGTTGGGTGCATGAGCATTCCTCTTCTTGCTGGAGAGAAAAAAAACAGATTTTTTAAAGAATGAGAGTATTTTTGCAGCACACCAGCTGCTAAGTGTTAGCCAAAGTCTCCCAGTAGTTATCAATATTGTTCATAACATGTGCGGTTTTAGGCGTATTGTGCCTATCTCTGAGGAATTCAGTAGTATTCCAACATTATCTCATTTTTATCATTTTAAATATTTTTAAAATCTCTATTTGACTTGTAGGATAGGAGAAAAATAGTTTTTAACTATACTGTATGAATGGAGAGCACAGAGAAAGGTGCATTTATATCAGTTTCCCAAAGTTATGTAGGTAAATGTTAAGCTAGGTTTATTCTATTATTTCTTAAATATTTTTGGATTTTATATTATCTCAGAGGAGTCAATAACTTCCATTTGCTACTGCAGAAGATAAAACACTAAATACCTCCTGTCTCAACTCACCAGAAATGAATAATCCTTTTTGTGTAACACAAATGTTCAGAAACTTTGGCAATTATATCACTTTCTTGATTTTCATCTGTGTTTGGCATCATATAGGTGCAACCCAAGCTAGCTCTTCTGTTTTCTGATGGGAGGTTAAAAGATTTCATAAGAATGGTGTAGTGGGAACGTTGAGCATGTATGTCCCAGGCATTGTATAAATATTTTATATGTTTTATCTCATTGTATTCCTTACAACAGTATATGAGGTCAGTATTATAATTGTCATTTTACGCATGTGGAAATGGAGCTAATTGGAAGCTAAATGAAGATAATCAGTGGATTATCCAAGTCACACAGCAAGAAAGTGGCAAAATGAGAATTTTACCCAGGCCAACCTATCTTCAAAACTCCTACTGTTTTTAGTTCTTGTTTAAGATCAATGAATTGTCTATATGTAATATGTGACTTTCTGAAACTCCACAATCCTATATGCATGAGGATTAGGGCAATGAGTATAATCTGTGAGTAGACAGGTCACACTGGCTGTGTCCACGGAAGGCTTTTGTACCAAGGAAGAGGCTTTGGAAATGGGCAAAGAATCCTAATGATCAAATAAGCCTCAATGAAATAAACTAAAAAATGAAGTATCAGGCCAACACCAAGTATTTGGCTTTTGTAGTTGTTTTTTTTTTTAAGTATAAATACATTTAGAATTTTCAAAACTTTAGGAAAATAGTCAACGACATTAAGATGTATTCTTGGACTGGGGGATATTTTTCTGGCCACAGAATCACTACCATGGATTCAAATAAAGGTAGATTTTCCTGTTAGAAGAGTAATATTTGTCCATTAGAAAAAGTTTAAAATTGTAGAAAATATAAAATATGTTTTTCGATTGTCCCAGTTCCTAAAGACCACTGTTCATCTTTTGGTTATTTCATAAATTTTAAAATTAAAGAATTATTTAGAGATTAACTGGACTAATTTTTAAGATGAGAGAACTGAGGGTTGAGAATGCTTAAGTGCCTTACCAAGGGATGCTAATGATTAAAAAGAGGTATCATGATGAGGCACTTTTGTTGCAATTACTCCCTCTAAATGACTCAAGTCATTTGTTTCATCTGTAGACTTCACATGCAAATGATTAACTATCCCTGAGAATAACACTTGAAATGGCTTGCTTCACACTACATGAATTCATATTTTAAAAATTCTTAGTTAGGTTTAATTAGTGCCATGACTCATAACAAAGGAACTACATTAAGCAAAGTCTAATGTGAGTCTTCTTTCCTTATGCAACGATGAGTGATTGGAATAAGTGGATTTGGTTAAGCAAGATCAGATTTTGGGGTGGAAGTAAGCTTATCAAAGAATAGAAGGTGATTGCCTTGGTACCGTGGGCAATGTGGTTCACTTAGTCCTGGGTGCTGCAGCAGACAATTCGATCAATGCCCAAGAATCTTTTGGACTGGAATCTGAGCAGATGGTGCCTGAGAGCTCATCTCTCTTGTTTCCCCTTCCCTGATCAACTTCTCCTTCTTCCATCTTTCTCAACTCTCTTTTCTTGGAATCTCCATAAGTTAGAATACAGAAATAACCGCTGCAGTGTTGTCAGGTTGAAACACGTTCCTCATTGATTGGTGGTCTCTTGCACTGGACACAGTTGTATAGCTTCTTTTTGCCTGTGGACCCAATATCAGCTGCATCCTCCTAATCTCACTTTTGAGTTTATTTTGGAAACAAAGATTGGAAGAAGATTTTGCTCTTTGTTTTCATTTCCATTATTTAGCTGATATATTTTACTCATTTTTTTTAACTTACAACTGATTCCTTATCTAAGGATTAAAAAGTAATTTCCTCAGCTCTACTCATAGTCTTGTATCATTGTAAAGGTTTCACTACTGATTTTTTTTAAAGGCAGAGACAGATGAATAAAAATAAGGATTTTTACAAACTGTGCAACCATATGGGTAAATTACTCAACCTTGAGTCAAGAGGGATCAACGTTCTCACCTGAATTACAGGAGTAATAATAGCACCTGACTCACTGGGTTGTTGTGGGGATGGAATGAAGGGCATTATGTAAAGCAATTAGCACCTTGCCAGAAGTAGTAAGTGCTCAATAGAAGGTAGCTATTATTATAATTGCTTTATATTAGATTCCAATTCAGTAGGTCAGGGGTGGAGGCTGAGAACCAGTACCTTGGGTGATTCTGAAGCAACCCATTTCTGCTCTGGGCATTATTCCCTATCTTTTTAATATTAATAAAGTAAAAAAGATTCATAGACTCAAATATGATAGTGGTTATGCTTTTCATATCCAGTGATTAGGAAACACATAATGGGAAAGTTGCCCTGAATGTATTAATGCTTTGAAATAAATTTGTATCTTTTAGTTCAGCATAATAGTTATGTTTGAAAATAGTAGTAGGTATATGTCACAGATGTTGTATATTTAGCCCAAAGACAATGCCCATTTGGTATTTAAAATCTATCTTTATAATGTATGGAGAAATTCCTTTTGGGCCTTGTGCCTGCCAGGTCAGAAGTCAGACTACTTCATTCCCAGAGAATTCTGTGGAACAAGACAGAACCTTTGCAAAAAAAAAAAAAAAATTATTTGGTATAAAGTTAATAGATATTTACCCAAGAGAAATGAAAACATACGTCCACAGAGAAACTGGTACTTGAATGTTCACAGCAGCTTTATTAATAAGGGCCCCAAATTTGAAAGACCACAAATGTCCATTAACTGGTGAATAGATAAACAAATTGTGCTACAAGCATTTAATGGACACTACTCAGTAATAAAAAGAAATAAATTATTGAGACAATACAGATAAATCTCAAAGACATTTACTAGGTAAAAGAAGTAAACACAAGCCATAAAAAGGAATGAAATAATGTCTTTTGCAGCAACTTCGATGAAGCACGAGGCCATTATCCTAAGTGAAGTAACACAGGAGTGGAAAAACCAAAAACTGTACGTTCTCACTTATAAGTGGGAAATAAGCTATGAGTATGCAAAAGCATAGAGTGACATATGGACTTTGAGGATTCAGAAGGGGGAGAGTGGTGGGGGTAGGAATAAAAAAGCTACACATTAGGTACAATGTACACTACTCAGGTGACAGCTGCACTAAAACCTCACAATTCACCACTATATAATTCATCCATGTAAAAAAACCATGTGTACCCCAAAAGCTACTGAAATAAAAATTAAAAAAGGAAGAAAACACAAAATCTTACATACTATACAATTCCATTTATATAACATGCTGGAAAAAAAAAACAGTAGAGAAATAATCAGATCAGTGGTTTTCAGGGGCTGGGGTTGGGTAAGGGGATTCACTACACAGAAGCCCGAGGAAAACATTTGGAGTGATCAAACTATTATATTTGTTTATGGTGATGCTTACATGACTGTACACATTTCTTAAACCTCATTGTACTGTACAATTAAAGACATGAGTTTTACTGTATGTAAATTACATCTCGGTAAACCTGACTAAAAAAACTAAACTAAAAAAACCCAACTAAAGCAAATGAAAAAAATTTTGAGTGGCTATATCCCTATGTAAACATATATTTTATTTGTAAAATATAAAATGTATATAAATATATAAAATGATAGATTTAAAAATCTATATTAAATGTTACATATTTAATATATTTATATAATAAATATAATTTAATATATATTAAATATATAAAATCTACATATTTTATATATAAACTATATAATATATATTAAATATATCTATATGTTTCCTTTTTGCTAGATTTCTTCATTCTATGATTTCAATATTAATCTATATTGATACATATAGATCAAATTCATTCATTTTTAATTGCTATATGGTATTATATTGCATTTATATGCTATTAATATATAATGTATAGTATTTAAGTTACCACAATTTATTTGTAGACAGATATTTGGACTGTACCTAAATTTTCCCATTACGAGACCATAGTGAACAGCCAAATTTGTATCTTTTTGTGCATATATGCAAGCATTTCTCTAAGGTTATAAACCTAAAAGTAAATTCTTGACCCAAAAGTGTGTGAATCTTCAACTTTAGTATTGACAATTTACTGTTCAAATTTATTGACCCATAGCATTTTCCTTTTTCTTTTCTTTTCTTTTTTTTGGAGGCAAAGTCTCACTTATTCTGTTGCCCAGGCTAGAGTGCAGTGGTATGATCTTGGCTCACTGCAACCTCCGCTTCCTGGTTTCAGGCTATTCTCCTGCTTCAGCCTCCCTGGTAGCTGGGATTACAGGCATGTGCCACCATGCCAGGCTAATTTTTGTATTTTTAGTAGAGACAGGGTTTCATCATGTTGGCCAGTCTGGTCTTGAACTCCTGACCTCACGTAATCCGCCCCCTCTGGCCTTCCAAAGCGCTGGGATTACAGGCGTGAGCCACCATGCACTGCCAACCCATAGTATTTTCTATTTTGGGCATTTTCTCTTCAAATATTTTTGATTTCTTTTCTTTTTATACTGTTTCCTTAAGTCATTGGTTCTCAGCCCAAAGGATTTTAAATTATATAATGTCTAGGTCCCATTCCTGTGATTCTGACTTAGTTGATCAAGAGTCTAGTGCACAGCTGGGTTTGAGAACCACTGCACTGGTTCATCTTATCCAAACCCATGGCCTTCAATACCATGAATACACCATGGGTACCAAACACGGACCTCTTGCCCAGATTGCTCTTCTGAACTTCAGTCTCCTATATCCATACTCTCTGATGTCAAATTTAACATGTCCAAAGCTGAATTCTTTAGCCACATCACCTCCCACTCCTCCAGGAATCCTCTGCTTCTCCCCTAGTGTTCACAAACTCAGTAGAGCAACTACATCCTTGCTGGTTCAGGACAGAAAACCCTGGAGTCATCTTTACTCTTTTATTTCTCTTACTTCCCACAACCACTCCAATGGCAAATTCTGTGGGCTACTTTTTGAAAACATATCCAGAATTACAACAATTTTTTTTATCACCTCCACTGCCTATTCTTATTGAAGGCATGGTATTTGATTTATTAATATGCTATTAATAGATAATATGTGACATTTAGTATATCACAATTTATTTAGCTACTTCCTCATAGACAGATAACTGGGTTGTTTCTAAATTTTCCTTGTTACAATACTAGAATGAACAGCTAAGTTCATACCTTTTTGTACATATATGCAAGTATTTTTCTAGGGTCCATCTACCTGGATATTGCAATATATACCACTTTGGTCTACTTTTGGCAATCTTTGCCCCTCTGTTATGATTTATTTCCTACAGAGCAGCTGGAGGGAACCTTTACAAATCTGTATTAAATAATATCCATCCTCTGCTCAAAGTCCTGCAAGATCTTTTGGATAAGATTGGGCACGTTCAGGGTGGTATGGCTGTAAACACTGCTAGACCTTTCAGTCAAATTTGGGTAAAAGCCAATGCCTTTACCATTGGCTACAAAGCCTTTTATGACGGTAAGACCCTGCTATTCCTGTCTCTTTCTCTTCTCCCATTCTTCATTTTGCTTACTTTGCTCCAAACACATTGGCTTCATTGTTCTTCTTCATATGCTTCAAGCACGCCCCTGCCTTGGGACCTCTGTATTTGTTTCCGTTACCTAGAAGCCCAATCCTTCATCAGCATGGCTGGCCTCCTCATGTTTTTCCTATCTTTTCATAAATATTGTATTCTTCAGCATCCTTTCTGAACCATTCTGTAAAAAATAGTGCCCCATCATCATTCTGTCTACTTTTATCTCCTTTATTTTGCCTTAGAACATTTATCACACATGAGCTATTATCTAATTATTTGTTTATTGTCTGCCTCTGTCTGCCTGGAGTATATGTTACATGGGAACAAAATATGTGTGTTTAGATCATTGCTATATCCCAGCTCTTTATAGCTTGGTATATTGTATGTATATAGGCATGTATTTTTCATAAACATTTATTATATATTTATTATGTATACATGTAATCCTCACATTAACTCATTTTGTGCTCACAGCAGCTCTTGGAAGTATAACACTATTATCTTGATTTACAAATGAGAAAATGGAGGGTCAAAAAGACTAAGTGACTTGACCAAGGTCAAAGAGCCAACCGAAAGAGGAGTCAGGATTTGAAATGTAGTCTGTGCTCTTGACCATTACACGGTACTGCTTCTCATTGTAGGTGCTCAAAAAACATTTGTTGAATGAATAAAACAATGATGGAGGAAGGATTTAAATGACAATGAAAAAAGGCATAGTTTATTAGATGTCTTTAAAGTCTAAGTCCTCATTTAAAGCCATGACTTTATTACACAAGTAAACAGTCATGTGCTAATTTACATGACTTCACTGCAAAGATTAGGATGCAATTTATTACCATTAATAAATTTATTGCCCTGTTTTAATATTCAGACAAGTTGTGAAACTTATAGAGAACACTCCCAAGTCTTTTCCTTTCTAAGTAATAAAAGCAGTTAGCATTTAGGATCTTCCAAGGGTATTGAAAAATGAGAAATTCCAAGTAGAATCTGAAATAACAGAAACAGTTGGCAGCAGGACCTATTTTAGTGGCCCAGGTGGTTGTGTGTTAGTCCCAACCTTCAACATTTGAAAAAAGCACTTGTTCCAGATGAAAATAAGAAGCATACGTTACACATAACAGGGTCTGTTTTTCACCTTGATTCAGGGGAACAGACTGCTGTAAGAAATTCTTCTGGGAACTACACAATTTGGTTCTATTTTATAAACTTACAAAATAATTTATTTCTTAAAAGTGTGGTAACTTCAGGTTATAAAAGAAAAACAAGGCCCTGTGAATCTAGAGTGAGTCAGGAAATCTTTTATTCTGATCGAAATGGAGTTTTTTGTATCTGTGCAAAAGCAATTTTTGTTCTAGTTAATTTGCCTTCTGTTCCTCTTTTTTCATTGTGGAAATAAGATAAGGCATAGAATGGAGCACGGGTTTTGTTCATGAGAACTGTGAGTTCAAATTCTGTCATTTACTCACTGAGTGATGCCAAGCAACTTGCTCTCCCTTGCTAGGTCTCAATTTCTGTAAAATAGTGATGATGTTGCCTACCCTGTAGGGTTACTGTGAAGATTATAGTCTCTGTTTAAATGATAAATATAAAATCTTAACAAATGTTTGTTCTTATGTCTCATTTTCCTATTAAATGGATCTAATAACATTAGTTTTGTTGTGTGTCTTGGCCATGGGAAGAAATGCTATGTCATTTTGTCCATCTTTCCATTCATTTTCATATCACTATGCATGCCACAGTAATGATTAGCTTAGGCCGAAAGTAACAAAATATGGAGAGTAGTGGCTTAAAAAGGAAAAATGATTCCAGAGGTAAGTTGGTCAGGGCAGGTATGCTGGTTCCATGGAATCAAAGGCTGAAGTTCCTTCTGTCTTGTTGTTCTGCCAAACACGGCTTCAATTCCCAGGGTCACTTCCTGGGGCGTTCTACCTGCATTGTTGGAGCTCCGCTTACAAAAACCATAGTCCAGGAAGGAGGAAAGGGAGTGAAGGTTAAAAGAAGGAGTCCTTTTCCTTTTAAGGCAATTTCCTGGAAATGCCACACAACATGGTTACTTAGATGTAATATTTAGGAAACTGGTTAATACGCTTAATAAAAAGAGCTCAAAATGCAGTGCCACCTAGGTAGGACTCTGCTCCATGAAGCAATCCAAAGACCTAAGCTAGTAAGGTGGTTCTAGCAACATGGTGGTTACAAGGTTGCTGCTGCTGTTGCCAGTTGCCACTTTCAGTCAATAAAAAGGAAAGGAAGGGATAGGAACAAAGCAAAATTTTTAGGAGGCTGATCTATCTATATAATCTATAATTAGCAATAATATATGTAGTCATATTGTTAGCAATCTTTGCTCCACATATCAGTGGCCAGAATTTAGTCATTCAACTTCTCCCGACTGCAGTGGAGGCTAGGAAATGTTTTCTTTTGATTGGGTGACAAAGTAACTAAACAATTGGAGTACTTTGGGGACAGTGAATATTGAGAGGAAACTGGCAATCTCTTTCACACTATGTGGTTAAACGGCTGGATACTAACACTTTCTTTACCAGGATCTCAAGTAGTTAAGGGCTGGGTTTTTCAAACTGTGATTCACTATAATCGGTTATTTATATCCAAGGTAAAATGACTCAAGTAATAAAACTCATGACTTTATGACAGTGAAAGTCTGTCAATAATATCTGAAAATAAATTGATTTATATATTATGGTTTTGATAGAAACTAAAACTACTTGTACTAAGTTAATTGACATTTTAATTGCCATGTCCATAATTACTTGTCATTTCTTATCTTACTTCGCCTCCCTGGTGAATTTGTCAATATTGATTATTTTCTCCTCTGGAAACATTCTACTCCTTTGGTTTCTGAAACATTAACATTCAGTTTGCTCTTCTGCACCCTCTGAATTGCTCCTTCTTAGCAATTGCACCTCTTCTGCTTCTGCTTGTGTTCCTGAACCTTCTGTCAGGAAAGCTCACTTCCTCTCAGCGTGTTCTCCATGCGCAGTCTCACTTATTCCCATGGTTTCTGCTGCTATCTGCAGAAGACAACACCCAGATCTCCTTCTCCAACACAAGCTTTCCTTCTTAAGCTGTTATGCGTGTATGCAGATACATACTGAAGAATTCTGTCTATAATTTTTTAAAACTTAAAAATCCTGAAATATAAAAATGCCAGAAAAGCGCACAAAGTATAAGTGCACAAAGCATAAGTGCACAGTGTAATGAACAATAAAAGGAAACATCTATGGAAACATATCCAAAAGATAACAGTGTTGTCAGCCCTGCTGAAGACTCCAGGCTATTCCTTACTAACTATACCACCGTTCCTTTCTCCTAGAAGTAACCATGGTTATAGTGTGTGTGGTAATAATACCTCTTTTACTTTTAAAAATAAAGTTTTACAACCTAAGTATGCATCTCTAACAATATAATCTTGTCTGTATTAAAACTCTACATAAATAGAATTACGCCGTATTTATTCTTTTAAAGCCGTTGGTAATGTGTTTATTGGTAAACACATTTATATTTAGAATGTTAATCTTCAGTGTGTTAAAACTTTTTTGTTATAAGGGAATCCTCTTTATCTTCAATAATGTATTTATCTTGCTTTTAACAAAGTTATTACATTATTTCAGTTACTATTAGAATGAGATATTTTCCCCATGCTTTTGTTCTTATATTTTGGGTGTCTCTTATAAACAACACATAGTAGAATTTAAATCGAGGCTCTCAATATTCGACTCTTACCTGGAATATTTAGTACATTTATATTTAATGTAATTGCTGATATGTTTGGTTTTAAATCTGCTGTTTCACTTTGCATTTTCTATTTATTTCATTTTTTTGATACTTGTTTTTCTTTTCTTGCCTTCTGTTGGTTTAAGTTGGTGCTATGGTTTGAATATTTGTATCTGCCCAAAATTCATATGTTGAATTCCTAATCCCCAAGGTGATAGAATTAAGAGGCAGGGCCCTTGAGAAGTGACTAGATCATGACAGTGGAGCCCACATGACTGGGATTATGCTCTTATAGAAGAGCCCAAAGAGAGCTAGCTAGCCCCTTCGACCATGTGACACAGCAAGAAGGTGCCATCTACGAGGAAGAGAACCCTCACTAGACCTTGAATCTGCTAGAACCTGGATCTTGGATTTTCTAGCCTCCAGAATGTGAGAAATATTTTTTGTTTGTTTATAAGCTACCCAGTTTATGGTATTTTGTTATAGCAGCCCCAAAGGACTAAGACAGTTGGTTTTGGCTTCTAAAAATTATCCTATTTTTTTAGTCCCTCTTGGTTTGAAGTTTATTCTTGCCTTTATTTGCTTGGTAAATACCTTCTCATCATTAAAGGCATAACCTGTGTGTGTCTTCTACATCCTGTCCCTTCCCCTTTACTAACCAAGCAGAGCTGTTCACCAGTTCCACTGTTCCACATGATACCTTGCATAAACCACATCTTTAGCACGTATTACCCTGGAAGCCAAATGTTACATACATGTCTTCTTCCTTTATTAGATGGAGACATAGTTAATAACAGACAAAATGTCTAATTCATTTTTGTCAGTCTCTTAATAGTTTTGTATGATAACAAACATTATTAAATGTTTGTTAATAAGCAGTTGAAAGTACTTTTTAAAAATCTTTATTGAGGAATGACAAAAATGACAAAATGTTGTATATATTTAAGGTTCACAGCTTGATGTTTTAATATATACTTACATTGTGGAATGATTGCCACTATCAAGCTAAATTAACATGTTTGCCACCTCAGAGTTACTTTTTTTTTGAAGTGAGAACATTTAAGATCCTAGTAAATTTCAAGTATACAATATAGTAATATTAAATACAGTCACAATACTGTACATTATATCCCCAGGACTTATCCATCTTGCATATTGAAACTTTGTGCCTTTTGACCAAGATCTTCCTAGTCCCTGCCAATCACCATTGCACTCTGCTTCTAGGAGTTTAACATTTTTAGATTCCACATATGAGTGAGATCAGGCCATATTTGCCTTTCTGTGCCTGGTGTATTTCACTTAGCATAGTGTCCTCCAGGCTCAATTATGTTGTTGTGAATGACAGAATTTCCTTCTTTTATAGGGAAGAATAATATTTTATTATTATATTACATTAGAATAATATTTTATTATTATATTACATTATAATAATATTTATATATAATAACATGTAAAGGGGGTATACACACATACATATATATACACACAATACACACACACATACACGCATTTTGTTTCTCCATTCATCAATTGATAGACACTTAGATTGATTCCACGTCTTGGCTGTTGTGCATAATGCTATGATGAATATGGGAATATAGATATCTCTTCAATATGCTGATTTCATTTCCTGTGGATGTGTACCCAGAGGTAGAATTGCTAGGTTATATGGTCATTTTATTTTAATATTATTTAAAAATTATTATTATTATTTTTATCATTTTGAGAGAGAGTCTCACTCTGTCGCCCAGGCTGGAGTGCAGTGGCACAATCTTGGCTCACTACAACCTCCACCTCCTGGGTTCTAGTAATTCTCCTGCCTCAGCCTTCCAAGTAGCTGGGATTACAGGTGTGCGCCACCATGCCCAACTAATTTTTAGATTTTTAGTAGAGATGGGGTTTCATCATGTTGGCCAGGCTGGTCTCGAACTCCTAACCTCAGGTGATCTGCCTACCTCGGCCTCCCAAAGTGCTGGGATTATAGTCATGAGCCACCCATGCCAGGCCTAAAATTCATTTTTTAAAGATATGGTGTTGCCATGTTGCCCGGGCTGGTATCAAACTCTTGGCCTCAAACGATCTTCCTGCCTCAGCCTTCCAAAGGTCTAGCATTACAAGTTTGAGCCACCACACCCAGCCCCATTTTTAATTTTAGGGAAACTTCCATTTTGTTTTATGTAATGGCTGTGCCAATTTACGTTTCCACCCACAGTGTGCATTACGTTTCCACCCTTTTTCTCCACATCTTTGTCAATACTTACTGCTTGTCTTTTTTACAATAGCCATTCTAACAAGTATGAGGTGATATCTCGTTGTGGTTTTAATTTGCATTTCCTTGAGTAGTAATATTGAGCATTTTTAAAAAATATGCCTGTTGGCCTTTGTATGTCTTCTTTTGAGAAATGCCTGTTAGATCCCTTAACCCATTTAAAAAATGAGGTTATTTGTTTTCTTGCTATTGTTTGAGTTCCTTATATCATTTTGGATATTAACCCCTGAATATATGAACAGTTTGCAAATATTTTCTCCTATTCCATAGGTGTCTCTTCAGTCTGTTGACTGTTTCCTTTGCTGTGCAGAGCTTTTTAGTTTGGTGCAATCCCATTTGTTTATTTTTGCTTTTGTTGCCTGTGATTTTGGGTCATATCCAAAAAATCATGGCCTAGATCAATGTCAAGAAGCTTTTCCCCTATGTTTTTGTCTAGTAATTGTACAGTTTCAGGTGTTACCTTACAGCCTTCAATCCATTTTGAGTTGATTTTTACATGTGATGAGAGATAAGTGCGCAATCTCGTTTTCCATTTCTGCGAAAAATGTCATTAAAATTTTGATAGGGATTGCATTGAATCTGTAGATCACTTTGGGTCCTATAGACATTTTAAAAATATTAATTCTTTTAATTCATAACCACAGGATATCTTTCCATTTGTTTATGTCTTCTTCAATTTCTTTTATTGGTGTTTTATGGTTTTCAGTGTACAGAAATTTCACCTAACTTTAACTTTACTGAATTCATTTATTAGTTCTAAGAGTTTTCATACTGTCTTTAGGGTTTTCTATATGTAAAATTATGCATTAAAAGAAAAACTTGAGGCCAAGTGTGCTGTCTCATGCCTGTAATCTCAGTACTTTGGGAGGTTGAGGCAGGTGGATCACTTGAGGTCAGGAGTTAGAGACCAGTCTGGGCAACCTGGTGAAACTTCCCTCATCTCTACTAAAAATACAAAATTAGCTGGGCGTGGTGATGCATGTCTGTATTCCCAGCTACTCAGGAAGTTGCAGTGAGCCGAGATTGTACCGTTGCACTCCAGCCTGGACAACAGAGTGAGAGTCTGTCTCAAAAAAAAAAAAAAAAAATAGAGGAAAAGAAAAACTTGAGACATAACAAAATTTAACAAATTTATTTGGCAAGCACCAAAACTGAAAGGAGGTCATGGGCCTTGCTCTAGAAGTGTGAGCAGTGAGCTTTTATTGGTTGAACGTGAAAACAAAGAAACTAGATTGGCCACAGCTAGGTATTTACCTTATTTGGATATGGTTTAACTGGAGGCTCCAAATTATATAACCAATCAGCTATTTGGCCATTTATGATTGGTTGAAACTTGATTCAAAATCAATCAGATAAAAGGAATGCCTCTAAGTTAAATTTTGGATTACTTGCATAATGGTGCCAGGTACAGAAATAATTCCAGGCTAACGGCCTCAGGCTTATTTTGCTTTAACATGTGTCATCTGCAAACAGAGACAGTTCTACTTTTTCTTTTCTTAGTTAAATGACTTTTATTTCTGTTTCCTGCCTCATTGCTCTGTCTAGGACTTCCAGTGCTATACTGGACAGATGTGGTGAGAGTGGGCATCCATATCTTGTTTCTGATCTTAGAGAAAAAGCTTGTAGCTTTTCACCATTATGCATGATGTTATCTGTGGGATTGTCATATATGGCCTTTATTATGTTGAGGTGCATTCCTTCTATACGTAATTTTTAAGTATTTCTTTAATCATGAAATGATGTTGGATTTTATTTTTAAAAACCTGCTTTTTCTGCCTCTATTGTGATGATCATATAACTTTTCCCTTCATTTCATTAATATGGTTTTATCACATTTATTGGCAAATGTAATAAATGCTTATGGACAACTATCTTTGCATCCCAGGGATAAATCCCACTTGACCATGGTATATGTGTGATTGAATTCAGTTTGTTAGCATTTTCTTGAGGATTTTTGAAATTATGTTATCAGGAATATTGGCCTATAATTTTTTTTTCTTATAGTGTTCTTGTTTGCCCTTGGCATCAAGATAATGCTGGCCTTGTAAAATGAGTTTGGAAATGTTCCCCCTTCTTCAATTTTTGGAGCAGTTTGAGAAATATTGGCGTTGCTTCATTTTTAAGTGTTGGGTAGAATTCACCAGTGAAGCCACTGGGTCCTGGGCTTTGCTTTGCTGGGAGGTTTTTGATTACTATTTAATCTCCTTACTTAATATTAGTCTGTTTACATTTTCTGTTCCTTCATGATTCAGTCTTGGCAGGTTGTATGTTTGTAAGAATATATGCATTTCTTTTAGGTTAACCAAGTTGCTGGCATATAATCTTTCATATATTGGTCAATTTTATCTTTTCAAAAAAACCAACAGTTTCATTGTTCTTTTGTATTGTTTTTCTAGCCTCCGTTTCATTTATTTCTATTGTGATCTTTATTTCCTTTCTTCTGCTACCTTTGGGCTTAGATCCTTGCGGTGTAATCTTATGCTTTTATTTGAAATCATAGCATTGGGGTGGGCCTAGTGAGGGGATCTGTGGCAAAATCAAGTGCTCACTTTACTCTGTTTCCCCTATAAGAAGGGGGACTTTCTCCAAGCTGTGCTGTGTGGGCTTGTGCGAGGGGTGACATGGGTAATGTGAAACTGTTTTTTCTATCCTCCTCAATACATCTTCTCTTTTTTCTCTGCTCTGTCCAAGTGCTATGAACTCTCTCCTGGATTTCTTAGCTCTTTTGAAGATAATGTTGTGCATGGATGGTTTTTCTTTTTTTAATTTTTAATTTTTGTGAGTACATAGTAGGTGTATATATTTTTAATGGTTTTTCTTTTCTTTTTCTTTCTTTTTTTTTTTTTTTTGAGATGGAGTCTTGCTCTGTCACCTAGGTGGGAATGCAGTGGCACGATCTTGGCTCACTGCAACTTCCACCTCCCAGGTTCAAGTGATTCTCCTGCCTCAGCCTCCAGAGTAGCTGGGATTACAGGTGGGCACTACCATGCCTGGCTAAGTTTTGTATTTTTAGTGGAGATGGGGGTTTCACCATGTTGGCCAGGCTGGTCTCGAACTCCTGACCTCAAGTGATCTGTTGCCTCAGCCTCCCGAAGTGCTGGGATTACAGGCATGAGCCACCACACCTGGCCTTGAATGGTTTTCCAAACTGATGTTTTCATGAGGGGATAAATTGAAACTCCTATTCTGCCATCTTGCTGACATCAGTGCCAGTTGAAAGTACTTATATCAAAATCCCAGTTCTACCTAAAATGCACATTATTTGTATATAAGAGAGTATTAGTCTGTTCTCATGCTGCTGATAAAGACATACTTGAGAATGGGTAATTTATAAAGAAAAGAGGTTTAATTGACTCATAGTTCAGCATGACTAGGGCGGCCTCAAAAAACTTACAATCATGGTGGAAGGGGAAGCAAACATGTTCTTCTTTACATGGTGGCAGCAAGGAGAAGTGCCCAGCAAAAGGGGGAAAAGCCCCTTATATCACCATCAGATTTCGTGAGAACTCACTCACTGTCATGAGAATAACAGCATGCGGGTAACTGCCTCCATGATTCAATTACCTCCTCTGGGTCCCTCTCATAACATGTGGGGATTTTGGGAAATACAATTCAAGATGAGATTTGGCCAGGGACACAGTCAAACCGTATCAAGGAGGTACACCTCTGAAATTGTTAATATTTGATCTTACAGCTAAAATTAATGAGCTCTTTCCCTTTTAATAATCTTTTTTCCATTAAATTAGATGTAGTTATTTATTACAGTGATATACTTGCCAAATATCTGACTAAACAGTTCTCAAATTTAAGCATCAACTGGAAGTACTGGGAAGAGTTTGTTAAAAATGTAGATTCCTGGGACTCATCTCCAATTTCCTCTCCACCCTTCTTCACCTACTAAAATTATCCAATCCTTGGAGTCTAGTTCACAAACCACATTCTCTGTAAATACAATTTCACAAAGAATTCTTTCTGCCTACTCCTGTAAGCCTCACTCTTGACGGCTCACACTGAATTCTTGAGGTTGGTACATGTTCTGTTCCACACTCCCCTCCCTTTCCCACCTGGATTCCTGCTGTTGGCTTTTTTTTTTTTTCCTTTTTTTTTTTTTTTCCTTTTTTTTTTTTTTTTAATTGATGCTCCTTTTGCTTGTTTTCCACAGGGGCTTTGCCAAATGGAAGTTCTGGTCAGCATTTTGCCTTCTGGACCTAATCTATTTTTCTCTTCTTTTCAGTTTCCAGTGCTGATTCTATTTTTCTCTTTTATTTTTCCTTACAGCTAAATGTGTTATAGTAAAGTAAAAAATGAACTTAGGAAAAGCAAGGCTAGTTTCAAATCTCAGTCCTACCACAACTACCCCTATGCCCTTGGGTAGTCATTTCATCTCTCTGGGTTTCATTTCCTTCCTCTGTCAAACAGGTCAAAAAGAGTGTCACGAAGTTTTATTGTAGTGCGAGAAAGATACACAGAAGGCGTTCAACAAGCGTTATTTCATTTAAAATAATGTTGATTTCCTGAAGAGGTTAGGTAATGGGTACAAAACGTACATTTTGATAGAAGGAATAAGTTCTAGTGTTCAATAGCGTAGTAGCATGACAATGCTTACCAGTAATTTATTATGTATTTCAAAATCTCTAGAAAAGATTTGCAATGTTCTCAATATAAGGGAATGATAAATGTTTGAGGTGCTGGGTATCCTAAATACTCTTTCTTGGTGATTACACATTGTATCACATGTAGTGCATAAATATGTACAATTATTGTGTATCAGTAAAACATAAATAGATAAATAAGCGCAGAGTTGATGTCTTATTTATCTTTGTGATTTCTCAGATTTTTTTCAGTGTTTTGTGCATAGGATATACCAAGAAATTTTGTTAAATTGAATTAAATGGAATGAATCCAACTAATTCTAAGTAATTAGAAATAATCTGAAACCCTGTTTCAAAACTCAGGAGAGATTTTAAGCCACACACTTAATTTACTCTTTTAATAATGCTGCTTCTCCTAACATGAGGTACCTTGAAACATTTTGAAATGGACAATTAATTATGGCACTTGCATTTAGAGAAGTTTAATGCAATGTGCTATTTCAGGTTGATATTTTCTTTATAATATTTAGAAAGAGGAGATTTACTTTTTTGTAAATTTGATGTATTTTTATTGACTAAAGTCAACTAATTTATCTTGATTTTTCCCATTTATTTGATTAATAATAATAAATATAAAATAAGCCTTACTATTTAAGTTACTGCAGTTGAGCAGAACAAGTGACATCACAGGCCAGGTTCAGGTTTCTCATGACTCATTACAATAATGGCTTCAACATTTGGTTTAGCTTTGTCTTTGCTATCCCTAGGGATATGCAGTTTCATGATAACATAATTTAGAAATGAACTGAAGATAATTTGTAGTATAATCTGTAACAATAGGGTTCACCATTATTTTACTGAGTTATTCAATTGTATTTTGAAGATTCAGTAACTGCTATCATTAAAACTTAATTATTCAAGTAACTATTTGGGTATCAATTAAGCAGTCTGAGGATAATCTGTGCCTTTGACTTAATTATATATATTTCCTTAGAATTATTCTCTGTTTTGTCCTATTTTTTAATTAAAATTTTTAATTCTAAAATATTTTACTAATTAGGAATATGAGTAACAGAAATGAAGCCTGGTTTAGAATGCACAAGAATGTGATTTAGGGCTAACACAGATGTGCTGATCACAAGAAGACCTCTAGAGATCATCCAGCCTTTCCTTTACCTTTTTATTATATTCAGGTTCTCAACAGATTGAATGTTTCACTTATGTCAGCAGATTTTCTTTCCTCAGTCTACCAATTCAAATTCTAATTTCTTCCAGAAACACCCTCACAGACACACTCAGAAATAATGTTTTACCAGTTATCTGGGCATTCCTTAGCCTAGTCAAGTTGACACATAAAATTAACCATTACACATTTGTAGTTAAGGGTGGCCATGCTAGAAGTTTTGCAAATGTAACATACTTGGGAGTAACCTCTTCTTCTTACTCTTTTTCCTTCCTAAAACTCTGTAGGTAGAGTAGTTGTTTTGAGACAATGGAGACCAAATATACTATAGGGATGAAGAGCAGGACAACTAAAGGAACTGGGTACCTGATGGCATCATTTAGATACAGAATCCAGCCTGGATTGCACACTCCCAGGTTTTTGCTGTGTGAGTAAATAAGAATTAACCACTACATTAGATTTTCTTGCATTTACTTGAATGCAATCCTAACAACTACACTCAACATATCTCTAATTTATATTATCCTATGTCTCTCACCTTTTTTCTTATTTCTCATCTTTTCTCATATCCATGAGTGCTACTACCATTAGTCCAGGATCTCAAACCAGAATTACAGAGTGAAACTCAATTCTTCCATCTCCTTCATGACCCTGTCCTCCTAATACCTCTTTAACATTGCATCAGTCCATCTACTTCTCTTTATCCTGCTGCTATATGTTAGTACAGGATTTGCCTAGATTATTTTAGCAAACTTTTTTTTTTTTTTTAGACGGAGTTTCGCTCTTGTTGCCCAGGCTGGAGTGCAATGGCAGCTATCTCAGCTCACCGCAACCTCTGCCTCCCGGGTTCAAGCCATTCTCCTGCCTCAGCCTCCTGAGTAGCTGGGATTGCAGGCATGTGCCACCATGCCTGGCTAATTTTGTATTTTTAGTAGAGACGGGGTTTCACCGTGTCGGGCAGGATGGTCTTGAACTCCTGACCTCATGATCTGCCCTCCTTGGCCTCCCAAAGTGCTGGGATTACAGGTGTGAGCCACCACACCCAGCCTAAAACTCTTTTTTTTATGTGGACTGTTGTTTGAATTGCTCCTTTCTCTGAATCCCCAAGTAGCTGATATCACCAGAAGGCTTTGGGAGAGGTAGAGCATCTGACTCGGCAGGGATTCGCTATTTCTCTACTAGGGACAAGGTGGAATCCAATGGGAAGGATGTGGGATGGGCTATTCGACTGACTGTGCTCTAGTCTCTAAGAAAACACTCCTCTTTGGGTTGGTCATTCCTTTGTTGGAGTGGAAGACCTTGATGATTAAGGTAGGATGTTGGCTAGGAGAAAAGAACATAGGCTAGGAGGAAGGGGGCCAATTCCTAGTATAGGCCTTAGAAATATGGGCAGAGGGGTCTTTAAAGCATATACACTGCTCAGGCCTCACCAAGTGTAGTAGTTTACTAGGACTATCATAAAAACATACCACAGGCTGGGTAGTTTAAAACAACAGGAGCTTATTCTTTCACTGATCTGGAGGCCATTAGTCTGAACTCAAGATGTCGGCAAGGTGGGTTCCTTCTAGAGTCTCTGAGGGAGAATCTGTTCCCTGCCTCCCTCCTTCCTTCTGCAGGTTGCTGGCAATTATTGGTGTCAATAGCCTGTAGCTTCATCTCTCCAATATCCGCCTTTGTTGTCACATGGCCTTCTTCCTTGTGTGTCTCTGTGTCTGTCTTCTTCTTATAAAAACATTAAGTGACTGAATTTAGCCCTAGTATCCTACTAATTCCCTACCCCAGTATGACCTCATCATAACTAATTATGTCTGCAAAGACCTTATTTCCAAATAAGGTCATGAATGAGGCCCTGGGTGGACATGAATTTTGGAGGAGACTATTCAATCCACATAGGCGTGGAAGTCTCCTAAGGAGTTTCTAGTCAAAGCCCTGTAGAATGAAGTGTATATTTTTTGCAGAGTCTTCACTCTACAAATATCTCACAAATTTACTGTGGGGACAAGTGGTGGATCCAGAATTTAGAAATGCCTTTTTTTCTGGCTACCCTCATTGTAACAAATGCATCTAACCTTGGTTGTGGCTCTTTAAATGTTGTAGGTGTAGCCTAATTTATTTCACATATGTGGTATCCTATTTAAATTTTTTCAACTGAACAAAGTAAATGGTTACATGGCAGAATACCATCTTACCAGAAGATTGAAGTAAGTTTATTGATAACTCATTATATATCAGTGGTGATAACATATTGAGTCAAAAGAATCAGCCACATAAGAGGAGGCCAGTACTTTATTCTTAAAACTCAAAACTCACATTTCTTCTCTATGACATTTAAAGATTCCATCAACTCAATGCAAATTCTTTTTCTCTCCACCATAATCAAAAACATATCAAGCACTTAAAGGGGCTATCTTCTCAAAATTGTGATTTAAAAAACTCAGAAAATCAGAATTGCTAGTTTTGTGATAGCATTTCTTAAAGGAAGATGGGCAAGGAGGGTTTTGCAACCAGAGTTCTAGCAGGAGGCATTACATCACAGTAAGCTGCATCACGGGTGTCATTTGTGGTGACTTGAAACCATAGAAACAAATCAAAGCTACGGCTCATGTTTGCATTGAGCTAAGATTGCAGGCGCATGAACTGTTCACACCGCCAAAAATGGTAAGAATTTTTACCAGCCCAAAATAGATTCAGGTACATTTGTCCTGTCTCAATGCATTTGTGACTGCTTAATAATGTTGACAGTTATGCAATCATCTCTCTGGTCTCCTGACATCATTGAAAAAGTGGCTTCAGTTGTTTTTTATGATAATTCAAGCTGGGGGTGAGAATAGGTTGAGAAGAAATAAGATTGCAAAGCTAAACGGTAAAATAACCATTAGCACCATGACTGTAAAACAAAATCCACTGTAAAATGGCATAGGAAAGCACTCATGCCTCTTTGTTGGCATATGGATGGTATATACAGTTTAGAGTGCTTAAAAAATAGTTGGAAAGCAGCCATCTTTGACACATTAGCCAAGAAAATAAAAATATTGAATTCCTATTAGATACAATACCACTTGAGTAGAAATGAGAAAGATGATTGAATATGCTGGGCATTTTAAAAAAACTTACCATTAAGGAGTATGAGCTATTTTATTTCTGTTGAGAATTAGTCTTGAAAACATAAAACTATTGGGCATAATAATTTAGGGAAACTTCTTCCATTTGATATTATGTATGAAAAAATCCATACAAATGAAATACAGCCAAACAGAATTGATTTTGAATATGTTGAAAACTAATTTTTTCTTTTTTAAAATAAAGGACAGAAGTGTTTTAGAATAACGATTAAACTTCAGATTTCTGCAGCTGTCTCTTCATTTGTATATTAGAAATTAGATATCTTCAAACGATTCTCCTCCATTCTTCTACTAACAGCCATAGATTGACAGACCAAGGGTCACATCTGGCTCTCAAGTGTGTTTCTTTTGACATTTACAGTTTCTTTAAAATTGTTTTCAATGTGAATGTCTTTCTTTCTCCAGCTGGTCTTTTCTACTAACCTTGATTTTTATTTTCCTGTTCTTTTTTTTTTTTTCTTGACCTTCTAATGTGTTCAGTCGCATTTTCCATGTCACAATAGGGTCCATCTGATGCCATTTTTTCTATCTCAGATAACTGTTTTCTTCAATCTTCCGAACTGTGGCTACTCTTCTTTCTAGATTCCTGAAAATCTGCTTCCTCCATTAGATTTGTCATAATGATTTATAACTTGCTTTTCTGTTTTCCAACATGCCTATCTAACGCCACAACAGCAAGATAATATAGTACAAAGAAACAGAATGCTGACAAAACTCAAATTGGTTTAATTTCTTTTTTTTTTTTTTTTTTGAGACGGAGTCTCGCTCTGTTGCCCAGGCTGGAGTGCAGTGGCGCGATCTTGGCTCACTGCAATCTCTGCCTCCCCTGTTCAAGCAATTCTCTGCCTCAGCCTTCTGAGTGGCCTCCTCTGAGGATTACAGGTGGCCGCCACCATGCCTGGCTAATTTTTTTTTGTATTTTTAGTAGAGACGGGGTTTCACCATCTTGGCCAGGCTGGTCTTGAACTCCCGACCTTGTGATCCACCCGCCTAGGCCTCCAAAAGTGCTGGGATTACATGCACGAGCCACTGCTCCCAGTCTCAAATTGGTTTAATTTCTAAGTACTCCCCATTGCTCTAGAATTGATAAGCTGGCTGGACACCAAACTGGTATTAATAAATAGTTTTCTATCTCTACCAGGGTCATCACTTTTATTGAGTATTAATTTTATTGATTATTAATTAATTAATTATTAATTGACTTGTATAGTAATTTCACTGCCGTAGAAAGAAGACTAGTGACAAAGATGGAAGGAACAGTGAGAAAAGCACCGCATCAGAACTCTGTGAATCTCTCGTTACTAATTTTGCTCAAGTACCCATCCCTTTACCATACCACCTATGTTTAAGGAAATGGCTCCATCCCCAACTCAGGCAAATGTATTCTGATTATTTTAAGCCATTTATCTTAGTTCCATGGTATCCTTTTCAGGCCAAAGAGACATGAGGAGGGGTTGGATGAAGGCTTCTGGAAAAATTTCTCCACTTTTAAGTAGGTAACACTGAAAAATCAGACCTTTTCAACTCCATTCTGTCTGGATGTGATTGCCAGAAATGCTACCAGCTGAGGAAGAAGCCAAAACGTGGAGGAGGACAGAATCAAGAGAATTGTGAAGAAGCTGAGTTGGAATCCTGACAAAACACGCTGGAGTTGCCCTACCTCCACTGTTTCAGGCATTTTCAGTCAGGGCTTTCTGGTACTTACAGTCAAAGGCATCTAAATGACAGTCTCCAAAATTCACCATAGCATTGTGTAAGAGGCAAAATACCCTGACTTACTTAACCTCCAGAAATCCCTTTGTTACTTTGTTATGCTTTGGCATAAAACACTTCCCAGAATTCTTTTCTGGGAAAAAAATCCCTACAGAAAAATTAGTGCAGTGCTACACTGAGAAAGTTACTAAATAGTTAATTACTATTTCGATTTGATTATAATTATTATAACTTCTGACTGCAAAATAGTTTAAAGTTTGTGAATTGCTTTGTGTCATTTCATTTAATTCTATTAACAGCTCTGTGAGATAGAAGAAAAGATGAAGATGTGAAAAATGGAGCACAGAAAGATTACAGTATTGACCAAGATCATGAATCTAGAAAGTGTCATAGTCAGGACTTAAGTCTAAGTCCTCTGATCTAGTGCTCTTTCCATCAAATCACAGCTAGAGGTTGGAGCAAACCTGTGAGTTATGAGAGAAGTAGGAAGGCAGCTCCAGACCACTTGCAAGGAAACTAGGATCTGCTCTGGGTTGTGTCATCCACTAGCTGCGAAAACTTAGCTGAGTCATTTTTATTTTTCTGAGCCACAATTTCAAGGAACTACACTAGACAATCTATTATGTGCTTCTCGATTCTAACATCCTATGGCTCTATAACTGAGAATGCTTATGCAAATAAGGTACAAATCATGCTTTATATAAACTATGAGAGTTCCCCGGTGACTACCGGAGAAACCCAATGTGTATGTTCTGCTGGGGTTCTATTTTAGCTTCCATATTCATGCCCCATGAACACCTGTGAAAATGTCAGCAGTTAACAGATGAGTTGAACATCAACTTAAACTAGCTTTATAACCCAAGTCATGGGCTTCTCATTTGCAGAATAATTTTACTCTAGAGCTGCAAAAATCATTCGTTGATGAGCTAATTTTGTCACTGTGATTCTTAGAACACATTTAAACGGGCATAAAAAGGCAGTCTTACAGAGTCTTCAAGATGCTTATTTATTATACACTTGAATGGCAAGTTTCCACAATTAATTGTCCTATGACTGATTTCCCTTCACTATTTTAATGAAGCATGTGATATTTGCTACCTCAATAGGTTTAGGTTTGCAAATTTAGCACTAGAGAAGCTATTTTCCCCTAAGCAATTTGTCAGCAGTTTGAGAAAATTGTCATCATGGAAACCATGTACTTTGGCTGCAGTTTCGCAGTCCAAAAGCTTGTCTTCACACAGACAAATTATTAAGTCAAAGAAAATGTAGCACAGCAGGACTTAAATCTCTGAACTAGAAACTAGTCTATGTTAGAAAGCACAAAATGATACTAGCAGAGAAATTGTAAAGAATAAAATAATGCTTTATGAAGAATTTTAAGCACTGGCTGACTAGAAATATTAGGGGTTATGGCTACATAAGGAAAATAACTAAAGGGGTATGGGGAAAAGATGGGAGAAAGTCCAGTTGAGTGTGAAATATAGTGGTTTTTGCCTTTATTCTTAGAAAAAGGATGCTGGAAATTGAGTCCTCAGAGGAATGAATCAAGTGCAAAGGTGGTGATATAAAACTTTGTGTTAGGTCTTTTTCTAAGTGACCCAACCTACGCCAGTCAAGTAAAATAGAATCTATTGCTCATATAAATGGGAAGTCCAAAGGGCAGGCCGAACTCCTGACTGTAACCAGGCACTCAGATGGTTTTATCTTCAGCTCCGCTTCTTGCTGGATATTGGCTTCCTTCGTGGGTAAGCTCTTGACACACATTGGAAAAGGTGGCTACAGGAAGCTCAAGGCTGTATCCTTTTCCTCCCCAGGGAAGTATATGTAAATTCTAGGAAACCATCTGATTAGCCCTGTTTAGTTCATAAACTTACCCTGGATCGATCACTGTGCCAAGGAGATGGGATACTCTTATTGGCCAGCCTGGGTCACTGCTGATGCCTGGGTTAGGGAAGCATTATGACAGACATTCCATTGGGAACTTACGTTGTAGGGGTAGGGAGTTTACCCAAAGTAAGGGATTTTACCCAAAGTAAGGGATTTTGGACAGACAAAATCGTAGGTCTACTTGAAGGTTCTCTTGAAATTTCTTATAAAGTTTTCATATTTAACACTAAACCTAAAGCTAAAGAACTAAAAAGAAAAGTGAGTCATGGACAAGCTTTTACAAATTATCCCAAAATACTTTGCCCTAAATTAGAATAAATAAAATAATTAGAATGAATAAAACTTAAAGTAGGTAGTGTGCTCTTTTCATCTTTAATAACAACTTTAACATAAACTTATTATTAAAAGAAATACAAATTGCTAAATGTAAAATGACTGATAATTTAGAAGAAAATTTAAATAATCATGAATTAGACAATGCTTTCCTAATGGCAGAATCCATCCTCAATTATTAATTTGTTTCCTCACTTGAATAAATCTAATGTAACCCAGGAGATATTGGAAATGATGTGCTTATTAACCTTAATGGGATTAGCAATTAGAGTGGGTTCCATGGAACAGACTCTGAGATGAAAGACATGCAGACTTATAAGAAAGGAAGGAAGGCAGGATTAAGCAGAGGGAAAAGCTGATCTGCCATGCAATTGCAACTGAAATCTCAGCCCATCCATAGGAGCTCTGGAGCTGGTGTGGCCCTTTAAAGTTCCTAAATTGAGGCAAGGGGGGCCAGGCCTTTGTAATTCTACATTGACCAGTTACTTAATGCATGCTGACCCAGGGTGGAGAGACGGACGTAAACGTGGTCCAGGAAACTCCCTCAGCTGAGGGAAATTCCTAGGCAGGGACTCAGCTGTGAGCTTTAAGCAGAAAACATTGCTGGGAGCTGGGGGAGTGAATGCCTTAGAGCTTTATTGCATCACAGCATCCACTACAGGGACTGCCGCTTGAAAGACATGACAGTACGCAAATGTCAGGACTAGTTTCATTTTGGTCTCCAGACGGGAACAGTCTCTTTTGGCCAGAGAATATTTAAATGTTTCCCATTGTCACAACAGACAAGATAACAAAGGGGTCAGATCAAAGAATGCTAATCCTGGTTAGAGGAGGTAGTTAAGAGAACAGAGGTAAGGAATAAGGTAATTCCAGTGAGAGGAGCACAAAGCATTACATAGTCGCTCCTAGGGTTTACAAGCAAAGATTCATCTGCTTAGAACCTTGAAGCAAATTTTTTTTTTTGAGACAGGGTCTTGCTCTGTTGTCCAGGCTAGAGTGCAGTGGTGCAACCATGTCTCACTGCAGCCTCCGTTTCTTGGGCTCAGCTGATCCTCCCCTCTAAGCCTTCCAAGTAGCTGGGACTACAGGTGCATGTCACCATGCCTGGCTAGTTTTTTGTAGATACAATTTTTTGTATTTTTTGGGTTTTGTCTCCATTGCCCAGGCTAGGACTGAAGTAAGCCACCCACCTCAACCTCCCAAAGTGTTGGCATCACAGGCAGGATCCACCACACTTGGCCTTGAAACCAGATTTAAATATCTCAGCCCAGACAGTGTCTTAACAGAAACAGAACAGCTGAGGCAAAAAAAAGAAGATTCTCTTAGCTCAAAGTCAGTGCCCTCATCCAAACTACTTAATTGTGATCACCAGTACCTTGGTGAGTAAGAGCTGATATGGATATTACATTATAATTTATTCAATCCATCTGTTAAAACGAAGGTGTCAATTTTTGCTTCTCCTTAAAAGTCTTTATGCTGGCATTTTAGGGTAAAATAGGAGGGTGTTATATATCCAATCTCAAGTTGTCCATCCAGCAATTGTTCTTTAAATCAAGTTCTTTTCATCATCTCTAGCTCCACTAACGGGCAAAATTTTTCCTCCTTGCTAGTCCGAAACCTGTGAGAGGTAGCATCTCTGTTCTCATGAGTACCAAAAATGGGAGAATGTGGGACAATTCTCATTTCTCTTTACTGCTCTGCCCCTTTGTATATCATATTAATTACACAGAAGACTGCACAGATATATTAGATTTTACTGATTGGTTGGAGGTGGCTGATGAAAATTACAATGTAGGGTGAGAAAAAAAGCTATTTCTTTCTTTTTCTTTTGAGACAGGGTCTCTGTTGCCCAGCCTGGAGTGCAGTGGCAGTATCTCAGCTCCCAGCAGCCTCAGACTCCCAGGCTCACGAGATCCTCCCACCTCAGCCTCTCAAATAGCTGGAACTATAGGTGTACCACACCTGGCTAATTTTTGTATTTTTTGTAGAGACAAGGTTTCACCATGTTGCCCAGGCTGGTCTCTTACTCCAGAGCTCAAGTGATACACCCACCTTGGCCTCCCAAAGTGCCAAGATTACAGGTGTGAGCCACCGTGCCTGGCTGGAAGAGCTATTTCTGTGTAATTTTTTGGCATAGTTTAAAATAAAAACATGTAAGAAACTGACTGTCATATGCAGTTATAGTTCTCCCCAGTTCTTGTTCCTTTAAGTTCGGATCTCTTTGTAAGACTCTAAACTTCTAACTCTGCCCATAGCTCCCCATGTACTTTTTAGGTAATTCTATCTTTAGTCATGAAAGTTGACATTCCCTCAGGATTCACCCTTCTTTTGTCAGCAGTATCTTTAGCCAAATCTGAATTAATCTGTTCAGAATGAACAAGCAGAATAGTCTTTGGATTTGATCCAAATCCCTGAAGCACTTTGGGAATGAGAATGGCTGTACCAGACAGAGAGACCCAGGTGACTTATGATACTGCAGAACACAACAGGCACTTCAGATTGGTCCCAGGTAAGGCTTCTCCACCAGTGTGTCACACACTTCTCTTTATGCTTTTGCTTGTCTGACAAATAATGGTTGAATCCAATATCTACCCCCAAAGCCCCCTTGTAAGGACAGACTAAACCCGTATGAAAGAAAAAAAATGTTTTCTTACTAGTTCTGTAATTTGCAAAGTCAAATTCTTCTCTTGAGGTGTAATTCATATAATACACAGGGTATTTCATGTAATACTGTCTGCCTCTGCCCAATTTTGAATTGTGCAGACTTGGGTCCATTAGAAATAAGAAACTGATCATTTACTGAGTTAAGCATTTCCATTTAATCATCATTCCATCTTACATATTTTTCATTTTAGAGTTGGTTCAGTTATATTCAACAAATTCTTTTAAACCCTCATTTAGTCCTCCACGTATTGATATATATAGATGCCTAAACCAAATGGACCTCATTTCCTTTAAAATTCTGATATCCAAAATAAGCAGCACCAGGTAAGTAACTCCTGTTATGGGATCTTGTCTGGGCATGCTATACTTTATACTAAATCACCTGAAATAGTCCTTGGTTCTTATGAAAACAAGCAACCTAGGTGATTTAGATAATTTAGGGTGCTTATTTGAAAAAAAGTTTGGGGCTTTATTTAATCATTTTATTTATATATTTTTAAATTTGAGCATAATAAAATATTAAAAGAGTGCTTTTCCTCCTTTGTTATTTCTGAAGTATTGAATTTATTTGCAGTTAAGTTGAGGGAGAGCAGTGATACTGAGCAGTCAGCTAAAGAAACAAAACTATAGAGGTAAGCAGACCAGGTCTCAGAAAACCTTATCTTTCATGCTAAGAAGTTTAGACATAAAATCAATAGCTTAAGGCAGTGGGAATCCACTGTAGACCCCTTTTTTTTTCTTTTTTCCATTGAAGGATTTTTTGCAGTAGAGTGACATGACTTTGTTTTTGTTTTAGAAAGATTAGGTTAGTGACAGTGTAGAAAATAAATTTAAGAAGCATTGATCCATTTGTTCATCTAACAAATATTAAATTTTATGAATGTTCTCTTCCCTCAGGGAGCTTAATATTTTGAGGGAGACAAATGACAACCATTTATATAATAAGTAATTTATTTACACTTGAGAGGATTGCTATGAATGAGGAGTACAGCATTGAATAAGAATGTATAATGAGGAGGCCAGGCGCAGTGTCTCATGCCTGTAATTTCAACATTTTGGGAGGCCTAGGCAAGCTGATCACTTGAGGCCAGGAGTTGGAGACCAGCCTGGCCAACATGGTGAAACCCCATCTCTACTAAAAACACAAAAATTAGCCAGGCATGGTGGCAGGTGTCTGTAATCCCAGCTACTCGGGAGGCTGAGGCAACAGAATCGCTTGAACTTGAGAGGTGAAGATTGCAGTGAGCCGAGATCAGCCACTGTACTACAGAGTCTCACTCTGTCAGGAAAAAAAAAAAGAATGTATAAGGAGAAAACTAGTTTTGTGGAGGTTCAGGGAAGCCTTCTAGAAAATAAGACTTGAGGCACAGAGACAAATTATGTCTGTTGCCTAACTGAAATTGAATGAAATTGAATCAGTTGGGGATATATCACACAGAATAAAATAGATCCCCCAAAGATGATTATGTGTAAGTGGGGAAGCTAGGATTCTAGGAAGATACACAAGTATTTGGCTTAGACAACTGGGTGGATGATGGTTGGGAGGTGAGGGAAGATGTTGATTTTGGAGTGTTCATAGGCCATGTTAGTTCACACCCCCAGAAAGTAATTGGGTATAGAAATTTGGAATAAAAGAAAAACCTTTGGACTAAAGATATCATTTTCGAGTCATTGAGACTGAGGTGATAAATATAGGTATAGAATTAGAAGAGATAATTTGTAAATAATTTTCAGAATGAGACTAGAAAAAGTACATAATCTTAAAAAATAGTAACATTTAAGGGATAGACAGAGGAAGTGTAATTCATGGAAAATACTGAGAAGAAACTAATAGAAAGCCAGGAAGGAAACTTCAGCGTTATGACCTGTGGAAGGCAGAGGAAGAACGAGGGCTTGGCCACTGATGTCAAATGCTACAGAGAGCTCAAGCAGATATGGAAAAGTATCAACCAGCTTTAGTAACAAAGGCATCACATGATCAGGATAGTTTCTGTGGAGTGGTAACGAAGGCCAGATTGCAAAGAATCACTGAACAATAAGGAGAAACAAATGCAGACCATTCATTTAAGATTCTTGACTATAGAGAGATGAAAGAGATCACCATGGATGGGTTTACTACAATCTAAGCACTGTTTTTATTTTTTTAAGATTTCTTTTTAATTTTTAGCTGATAAAGATCTGAGCATGTGATGAATATGGGAAAAAGCCAGTCAGAGAAATAATGGTCAGAGATACAGGAGAGTGGGAGTGTCCTGACAAGAGTGAAGTCCCACAGCAATAGGTGGGGTGGGATCCTGTCCACTGGTGGAGAGAGAGAGATGATTTCCTGTTAAAGTCAGCATTTGTCACTTTCCTCTTGATCTTGTAATAAAGTGATGACAACAGAATAAATTCATACAGTTTCACAGACAAGAATGAAAGAGGTGTTCAACAAAATTCCAGAAGATGGAAAGTGAATGGCATTTTCACAGATGTAGTAGGGAGGCTGCAGCCAAGAGGGTCCCAGAAAAGATATGAGTAAGAAGAAAAATGATTTTCTTGCAGAACCCAGTGAGGGTCAGAAGATATTTTTAGACATTAGGTTCAGCAGAGAAAAGTTCAAAACATGGAGATGGAAGTCTATACATGGAATTGCCAATTACTACAATGTACATAATGCTGGCATAATTTCCTCTAATTCCCAGTTAGAAGATCGGAAGTTTCTTCTCTAAGTAAATTGGACAGTGTCCCCCCACCCCCAACAAATGACTTCTAAATGGTGTCATTTAAGAACCCTGGTATAATAACTTGTTTACTGAGTCATCTCCCTAAAGCAAATCAGCCATTTGAAACACTTCATTCATGTTAGCAGAACCTTAAATATGAACAAAGACTAAGGGATCGCTAGAGATTGGAGATAACATGAACACAAGTGGAAAACAAACAAAGAAATCTCTGGTCCTCGAGGAAATAGATATAGTGCAAAGAGCAAGAGAGAAACAACGTGTAGCAACTTGGATGTAGCTGGAGGCCATTATTCTAAATGAAGTAACTCAGGAATGGAAAACCAAATGTGATATGTTCTCACTTATAAGTGGGTGCTAAGCTCTGAAGATGTAAAGTTGTAAGAATGATGTAATGGACTTTGGGGACTCGAAGGGGAAGGTTGGGAGGGAGGTGGGGTATAAAATACTACATATCGGGTATAGTGTACACTGCTCGGGTGATGGGTGCGCTGAAATCCTAGAAATCTAAAGAACTTACTCATCTAACTAAAAATCACCAGTACCCAAAAAAACTATTCAAAAACAAATGACAAAGGACTTGTATAGTAATTTCCCTGAAGAGATATACAATAGTATACAAAGAGATACATATTACTACACAGAGACTTTAATAATAATTTCACTGAAGAGATATACAAATGACAAATAAGCTCAGATTTCCAAATGGCAAATTGAAGATGCCCAACATCACTGATCATTAGGAAAATGCAAATAAACATTTTATTATGGACGCACAGTTACCATGATAGAATATTATTCAGCCTTAAAAAAGGAGGGAGATTCCGACACAAGTTACAACATGGAGAAACCCTGAGGATATCATGTTAAATGAAATAAGCCAGTCATAAAAGGACAAATGCTGTATGATTTTACTTATATGTAGTCCTTGGAATAGTGAAACTCATAGAAAAAGAACTAGAAAGCTGATTGCCAAGGGCTGGAGAGGGGAATGGGGAATGATTGTTTAATTGGTATAGAGTTAAGTTTTGAAAAATAAAGAGTTCTGAAAATGGAAGAAAAAAGAGAGAATCACCAAATAAATTCTAATTAGTATTCTCACAGGAATTAAGGATGCCATGAGAAAGGAATTCAGAGACCAAAAAATAGATCCTGGAAATAGAAAATATTCATTAAAAATTTTAAAAATACTATAAAGTAAATGAAAGATAATGCTGAGAAGAATCTCCCAGAAAGTATCACAAAATAGCCAAATGGAGGGCAGATATTTCATGGAAATCCCTAAAAAAAGATTTTAAATATATTTTATATAAAAATTTAAAGTTGTTGATATACAAAAGGGCAGAAAGAGCTGACGGAGATACCCAAGATTGTAAGGCAGTATGTGGTTCTGGAAAAGGTAGTGATAAAGGCAACAGTAGAGACAGCTGTGGTTACACAGCTGTGTGAATTTCAACAAGCAGTGTAACCTCTTTGACATTTCTCAACAGTAAATTCAAGACAATCGGGCAATCATTAAAAAGGCTAAATTAGTTCAAATAAGAAGCAGCACCTGCCTCATAGTAAATGCTCTCTAAGTGTTGGCAATTAATATGACCTGAATCCCTTTTTCTTGGGAAAACCAAGCTCTTGGAAAAAAAAAAAAATCAAAACACATATAGGGATTCTATGTTCAAAAATCCACACTTGTAGATATGCCTTTACTTAACTTTCAGACCATTGGTTCTGCTATGAGTTAAAACATCCACTTCGCTGCTCCTTTAAATTCTTCATTCTCTCTGTAGTGTTGTGCCTCTCCTCCTAAGGCAACAGGGAACACTGTGGAATTACAAGGATAACAAACTTGGTGTCTAACTCTAAAGTTAATTGCATCACAGGAACAGATGTAAGATTTCAAATGTTACAAGATCTACAAAAGAGTCAGATGATGGCAGGATTATATGTTCTTGAGGTTTAAAATAGTGATAACCCAGACTTAGGTTGAAACAAACAGCAACCCCTGTAGCTTCTGTAGAGGAAGTAAGGCCTGCTTTGACGGGAATTCTCATTTGGACATGCAGGAAGCACGATGAGTATTTCTCCTGAGCCTCTACCTGTAATAGTAGCAACCCTCAGTGGAAAAAAAGGACGCTTTTCTGGAAGGGGTAACTTTTCTTCCTTTTTGCTTCTTTCCTCAGGGACATTCCACTTTCCCAGGCTTTTGTATGACCTGGTGTGGTTTTTGTGATTATGACAGGATTTTCTGTTCTTATGCACTGTGTCTAAGTTCCCTGTAAGTCTGAACCAAGCCTATAATCTTTCAGTTTTCTGTAAACCTTGAAGCAGGCCCCTCCAAGGCTTTGTGTTTCCAAGTATTGGAAGTGTGATTTGATTGGGAAGATGTATGAATCAGGGCACATGGCTGCAAGTGACAAAAAGACCTTCTCAAAACAACTTTGTCAAAAAGAAATACTTGTTTGCTACCTACCTGGGAAGTCTGGAATACAGCCGACTTCAGCTATAGTGGAGTACAACAGCTTAAATAAGAATTAGAGATTTCGCTCTGCTTTTCATCTCTGCTTATTTCTGTTTATGTTAGCACATTGGGCCTCCTTTTCTGGTGATACAGACAGGCTTCTTCCATATGCCTTGGGAAAATGGATATTAAGCAGCTTAAATTTAAATCTTCCTAGAATTGTGACTCCAAAGGCAAAGAAGGAAGTGCTCCTAATTTGAACTAATCTAATAGTCACATGGAGGATTCTGACTGGCCCATGTGGGGCCTTGTGCTCATGTTCTAAGGAATCATTGTTGCTTGAAGCATGGACAACTCTGATTGGCCTGACATGGTCCCTGGCTCGTACCTGTGACAGGACACTGAGGTAAGGGGGAGTCCTTTCTCAATGAAGAGGGGGATGTGCTGTCATCACACATGTAGCAGATAAAACTATAGTTACTGCATTTAACATGGTGAGAGAAAAGAGGAAGCCGATCCTCTTTTGTTTTCATTATATCTTTGGCTTGATAACCATATTCAATCTTAGCTCCTCAGAGACCTGGTGGATATTCTTGATTATTAAATTAGTGCTTGGCAGATATATTTGGCAATTGGCATTCATACACATTCACGCACAATATTATGACAATACATTGTGAATAATGCTTTTGATTGAGCTGTTTATTCATTCTCACTTTCAACAAGCTTCTGTCAAGTACCTAGTACAGGACATGTACTAGAACAAGTTATGGTCTCTGCCCTCATCAAATTTACAGGGTAATGAAGGAGAAAGAGATAGACAGGCACATACCCTTTGAAACTGTATAAGTACTATAAGATTATATAACAAGAGTAGATACCTTGGTTATATAGGCATATCAGAGACACTGTCTCACAAGAAGTTATATTTAGGTGGAGTCTTGAATGATGAATTCAAGTTAATCAGTTGAAGGTCTTAAGAATGAGCTTCTAGGGAGAAGAAACAACATGTGTGAAGGACCCAGATTTGAAGGAAAGTACTGAATGAAATCTGTTGTATGAGACTGAGGAGAGTGAAGGGCACAAAATGTGAGGCGAAAGATGAAGTAGTAGATCATATAGGGCCTTACAGGCTGGACTATGAACTGCACACTTTTATCCTACATACTAGTGGGGAGTCCCTGAACAATTTGATTCAAGGCAGTGATAATTTGATGTATGTTGGCAAAAATCATTCTGGTTATTTCATTCATTTATTTGTTTGGGCTATGGACTGTGGAACTAGCGCACAAGACTGCCTGCGCTTGAAGTCTAATTCTTCCACTTACTTGACCCAGAAGAAGTTATCTAATTTCTTTGTGCCTCCATTTCCTCATCTGCAAAATTAGGATAGCAATAGTAACTACCCTTATAGGGTTGTTATGAAAATTAAATGAGTTAAAATGTATAAAGGTAAGAAAAGTCAAATACTGCATGTTCCCACTTAAAAGTGGGAGCTAAACATTGGGTACACATGGACATAAAGATAGGAACAACAGACACTGGGGACACTAAAAGAGGGGAGGGAGAGGGTCAAGGGTTGAAAAACTACCTATTGGGTACTGTGTTCACTATTTGGGTGACAGGTTCAATAGAAGCCCAAACCTCAGCATCACACAATATATCTATGTAACAAACCTGTACATATCCCTCCTGAATCTAAAACTTAAAAAAATAGGAAAAAAGAAAAGTGCTTTGTATATAGCATTATCTAAGTGTTTGCTATTATTATTATTTAACATATCTTTATTGAGCAGCTGCTATGAGACAGACATTGAGGAAGTATGAAATTGTCTTTGCAAAGGATAACAGTGTTTGCTCACTAGAAAAATTATGTAGTAAGGGTCAGAGAGTGTTGGGTGTCATTTTGAATTTGGGTGATCCTGATTTTATAAGGTTATCAGTCTGCCCACTTTGCAATTATGCAGGTTATTGTCTATAGATTTTAGAGTTAGACAGGCAGAACCTGAATTTTATTTCTGGCTTTGCCTCTTACCAAATATCTTCATTTAATAAGCATCAGTACCCTTATCTGTAATATGGGAACAGTAAATGCACCTACCTCATACTGTTACTATAAAGAATAAACAAGATTTTATATGTATGTATATATGTATGTGTATATTTATACATATTGAATTTTTAGCACTGTGTGTGCCACATGATAAGAACTCACTAAATGGCAGTTACTGTGAATCCTAATTTAAGAAGTGGTGATGGTATGTTTATTTCAATGCAAATTTCCATGCTTAATGTGTTTGTCTTTTTAATATGCGCTCTGAGCTATTGACAAATTGGATTCATTGTTAGTTGCTTAAAATATACCCCAAAGAGGAAGAATGCACACTGGGCTAGTATTATAGTTATTTTTAACTATAATAAAAAATGGAATCGAAAAAGGCAGAATAGAAATAAGAGAGATTTACAATGTTGCTAAAAATACTTATGGATTTCTTAAAGCTTTAATGATGAAATTATAAGTTAAATTTATGTTAAAAATAATTATTTAAAAGAAGAAGATAAAATTGTGGAAGAGATATATCCAAAATACTTCCTTAGCTAACAAAGGATTAACATTTTAAAATTATCATTTTTAAAACTTGCATATGGAGCTTCAAATTTTATCCTCTTATTATTTATAAGGAAACAAATAAATTTAGTGAATTTTACAAAGCACAAATGTTTGCTCTTTAAAAGATGAAGTCTGATTTAAATATCTTTTTGTTATTTTCAAATCTACCCTTCTGATTCCTATTCTTGTCTCTAAACATCATTATCATATGCTAGAGCTAGATGGATTTAATTTTTTATGATCTAACACAAATAGAAAGTGAAATATGAAAAGGATATTTCCATTTATATAGCAACAAGTTAACATTAAATCTAGCTTTATGATGTTTAACTTTGAGGTATCCTGCCAAAACACAATTGACTGATAGGATGGAAATGAAAGCCACTAATGGGATGCCTTGTTCTATAAATCAGAGTTGAGGATTATGGAGCTAAGGTCATTTTCTTTATCGCTCTTTGAGGGAAGGCAAAGTAAGTAAACAAGCTTAAATGAGCCTATGGGCCCGGGTTCTCTGCAGGGATACTAAGAGAAGACTAAGACTAAGAGGTAACTGACCTCAAGAAGTTTATCAGCCTGTGGCAGATACCTACAACCACTCAGGAAACAAATTAGGAGTAGGTGCTTGCAAGTAAATTGACTATAGGAGAAAGAAAAGAACATTAGAAAGAGAAGATCACACAGAGGAAAAGTGAATTATAAGGTGAAACCCCCAGCAAATATCCTGTAATTCCTCTGCACTGCACAAGCCAGAACATGATTCTAATTCTTCCATGCTAGAATTGACAACACAATCTACTGAGAGAGGTTCTTTAGCATTTAAAAAATATGAGAATAAAGATTTATTTGGCAAAAATTTTCTTATTATTAAAAAAATTTTAGATAATTTTTTGCAGCCCTCTGTGCAGAAGACATGTATCTCATAAAAGGAAAGACATTTATATATACATGCACCTTGCATTTTAAGCCTCAAATGATTCTCCTAAAAATACAAAGTGTAAACTAGGTATTTGGCACGAAAAATTTAAAAGAAGAATGTACAATGTCTCTTTTTTTAAAATAAAATATTTATTTCAACTTTGCAGGAAACTAATGCTTTATTTGTTATTAAATTCAGTTCCTTTTTCACCTCCACATTTTCTCCTAGATCACTGGAATTTCCTCTAACTCTTTGATTGCTCGCTTGTTTTTATGTCTTTTGCGCTGCTTATTTTCCTTTTTCTGGCTAGTTTCAGTGTCTAGTGAAACTACACAACTGTAGTCCAGTAGTTTCCTGAACTTCAGCTTTAATGAACAAGAAAGTAAAAATACATTGGGGGCACCAACATGGGTTTGCCAATTTCCTTTTTGTTTTGCTAATGAGAGACATCAAAAATAAATTTCAAAATACTGAATAAAGACTCAGAAGAGTGGGAGGGTGAGAGGGGGTGAGAGATAAGTAGATGGTGAGAGGAGGGAACCATGTACATTGTTCAGGTGATGGTTATACTAAGAGCCCACTACACGGTCTACCCATGTAACAAAACTGCGCTCGTGCTCCTTAAATGTACACACATTAAAATAAAATACAGAATATATTTAGTTTTATACAAAATTCCCTACATTGTTCTTATGTCTGTTATTTCCCCCTGGTCTGGTGAGAAATGTGTTATTGGCTGATCCCAGTCTGGAGCCCCACTTTGGATGTGCTGCTGTACTCCAAGAGAATTAGTCTAAAGGATCTAAAGCTTCAGGTTAAGAACAAAGAGTTAGTTCTCTATATCCTTTGTTCTATGATTACAAAAATTTACATGAAAACACTTTTAAAATTATGTTTTCTTTTTTGTTAAAGGAAATATAATCTTCAATGACTCTTCATGATGTTGAAGGTGAAATCTCATTTGGAGATGATTACTTTTTCTTTTCTTTTTCTTTCTTTTTTTTTTTTTTTTTTTTTTGAGATGGGGTCTTGCTCTGTTGCCTAGGCTGGAGTGCAGTGATATGATCACGGCTCACTGCAGCCTTGACCTCCCAGGCTCAAGTGATCCTCCTGCCTCAGCCTCCTGCGTAGCTAGGACTACAGGTGTGTGCCACCACACTCAGCTAATTTAAAAAAAAAAATTTGTAGCGACAGAGGTGGCACTATGTTGCCCAGGTTAGTCTTGAACTCATTGACTCAAGCAATCCTCTTGCCTTGGCTTCCCAAAGTGCTAGGATTAACAAGAGTGAGCCACCATCCCTGGCTGGCTTACATTTTCATTATCTGGGCCCCATTTGCTGTTATAGCCTCTTGCTACCACTTACACTCCCTTCCATATGTGGGTCTCCATACACCCCTGTCTGAGGTCTGGTCCTACTGAATTGCCAGGCTCCTTTATGCTTTAACATGTGCTGTTTATTTTCTGAGGACTTTTCATTTAAAACCCAATTTAAAGACCAACTCCTTGAGGGAGCCTACCTGGGTACCTCCAGGTAGAGGCAGTGACTTCTTCCTCTGTGTTTTTCTAGAAGAGCTCCTTAAAGATAGAAACTATGGTCTTTCAGATTTTTGTTATGCAAGTAATGTGCATTGCTCTAAAGTTAAAATGTATTAGGCAAAACTTACCCTAAATTTTGAAATTTTAATCTTTCTTTGAACATGATTAAAATCTTAGGCAAGACTCCTTTTGTACTGGCTTGTGTAGGCAAAAGAAAGCAGTATAGAGATTTATTCTCCCACTGGCATGAATGCTGTGATTCTGACCACCTTCTACATCACTGTCTACCACCCCTACACCAGCTCTTAGAAGACAGAGTAACTACAGGCAAGTGTTTTGTTTGTTTAAGATAGCACACTACACTCTCAATATATCTATGTATATACATGAATAATGAATAAAAATGTCTGGATAGATATATACACACAGTCTCTCCTCACACATACACACAGAAAAGTAAACAATGCTTATGGATATATATTTTCCTTTATTGTGAACATCTTTCCATGCCAATTAATGTACTTTTATTTCATTATTTTTCTACTAGCTGCCTGGATGGCTATATTTTATTTAGATTTTTAATTCTTTGGAACAGTGTTCTAGAATAAATATTTGTCAAATGAAGGACAAAACGTCTCCTCAGTGCTTTTATCTAAGCCTGATTTGAGACTCTAATGAGTCTAGAAGTGACCTTAACTGCAACCTCCAATAGGAAAACAGGAAGGAAAACGATAGGGAAGTGGTGGCAATGGAGTGACTCATTCTGTTTTTGTGTTTTTCCCCTCCTATCATAAAGTAAAAAACAGTAGCTGAAAAAAAGATGTGGTTTCACAAAACATCATCATCATTTCCTTACTAAAATGACAATGTAGCAACATATGATTATGAAAATTGATTTGGGTACCCAGATTATATGCCCTTGACGCAGGATGCAACGGTTACTTTACCCAAAACATTACCTTTACTGAGGTATTAAGAATTCTGACATCATGTTATGAAATAAGGTAATTGACAAAACAATAAATTGATTTGAGATTTGAATTGATTTGAGAAACTCTTCAAATATATGGATTGCATTATATGACTGGCAAGAGACATGCAATTGGGAAGGACCTACCCTCAGGGTGCCTAAGATTGGTGCCTAATGATGTTATGAGGCTCACCTGCCCAACACTAGGAAGGAAGAGAAGAACTTACAAACTTCTCTAAAAATCTTGACCTTGAACTATGGCCTCTGTCTGCTCCTGTCCTCCTTATGCACCTGACCACCTAGTGATTTGAGTAGGATGTGAAGGTGCCATGGCCCAAACCCCAGACCATCGTCTATTGAATCAGGCCTGTTGTTGCCTAGAGGAACTCCCAACCACCATCTTCCTGCCTTTGTAAAGGAGCCATTGTTGTAAACAGGGAGAGAAGGCCTTTACTTTACCTTCTCCTCCAACAGGCTGCAGGGAATAGCTGTGGTTCCTTAACGTTGTGAGTTGCCTAGTCAAGAGCCAGTCTCCCTTTTTCTTTGTTACCAAAGCCCTGACTTCTCTTCCTGTGCCTCGAAGGTAAAACACTTCTCAGTTTTGGTAATACTTTTGTCTTGTCAGAGACTGGTGTAAGGATGAGTATATGATCTAGGTCTAGCTGGTAAGAACTCAGCTGGAGAGCTTCTGGAAAAAATGTCTTCATTATTGAAAGGAGATGCAGGGATGAAACAGTCTCTTTTCTTACATAGGATGCTGTGGTACCTGGAGAGATGCCAGACTGCAGAGGCCACCTGGTGACATGAGGAGAGATTCAGCTTAACATGGTGAGGATGGCAGAGTAGAGCTAAAGTGGGAAAAGCATTTCCTTGATGAATTTAAGAAGCTACTGAATAAATATGTCTGGAAGTACCTAACTCTGGACTAAGTGGCTTTATTAGGTTAAATTGAGATTCTACTTCTTGTAGCCAGGAGCAAACTTACTGCTTAATTCTCAATATTAAGAAGTCCTAATGATTCCTTCTGTTGCTTCTACCAAATCTGGTTTTATAACTCCTGGGACACACATATTCTTTACCATATAGGAATCTTTACTAACACTATTCCATCTATGGAAAATAACTTTTATTGCACTGCTGTTTAATGAAAATATATTGATCATTTTAATCTAGTCTAAATCCTATTACCTGAGATAGCCTTCCAACATTCCACCAGTCAAAATGACTTCCTTTAGTCTATGTAGCGCACTTGGTTTGGATCAGCCTTTCTGCAGTTATCTTTCTTTGCTTTAATCTATATGTATACATTATTGAATCTCTTCAAGTAGATATAAACCTTCTTTAAGACAGAAATGAAATAATTTTTTTCCAAATGATTTAAGGAATCATGCATCTTTTTTTCCCATCAAGATCTTTCCTACAGCCCTGGTACAGTACCTCTTAGCAGGCGCTCCTTACAATTTACCCAATTGGTCATGTGTGAAATGAAAAGGTTGAATTAAATGATATTGACAATCTCTTCTGACTATAAGATACAGTGATGATGTCTACACTGAAGTGAAACCATACTTCTCACAGATATATAGAAGTTTGAGAGTTAAACATGAAAAAAAGGAAAACTCTAAGTGTGGGGGGTGGTGAAGTACAAATATCTTGTATTTTTTAAAATATCACTGTTTTTAAGACTATACTTCTATTTTTGAACATCCTTACTCATGACATTTACTTTTTGGTGATTATCCAGGATAGCTCTTTGAAAATGCAGAAAGTCCTGTTGTTTAGGAAGAATGTACTAGAAATAGAGTCTCATAATACGTGGCCAATCATAAATCTTTTACAGGCCTGCCAATATTTTGGGATTTATTGTAGAGTCCTCTGCCCTTGTTTTAAACTCTGCACACCCATGACATGTTGGGCTTGGAGGAGGATTTGCTTTGTTTGGGGGAAACACTCCAGTGGGCTATTTTTGAATTACGTTTGACATTTAGACTTGGAAATACTGTATTTCCAAGATGCTTATCCCTCAATAAGCTTGCAATGCTTATGTAAAAGCATATCAAGAGAAAATTTTAATCACTTGTTGATGTGACTTTTTTCATAAAGGATTTCCCTAATGTGGACTTCTCTTCGTGTAGATTAAGTGGTGGGTACAAAAATAAACACAAGATGGGGGGAAGTATTCAAGGTTCAAGAACTCAGACTTATCCCTTAATTATTTTGCTCTTATTCTCATTTCTAAGATTTATGAGCCTAGGAAAGACACACACACGCACACACAAAATCCCTAGAGTCTCTGTGTTTTGGTTTAGCTTAATGATGGATCAAATCTCTGCTTGTTTTTCCACTGCTACCTTGATTAGTTCTATTGGTTCACATAAGAACAGGCAGCTAGGTACACATGTTAGCTTCTTGCAAGGTTCCACTGAAGAGATGGAGTGGAGGTGGGGGTGTGGACTAGACAATAGGAGGAAGAAAATGAAGGCTGATGCAGGAAGATGAGGGAGAGCAGGGAACTTCATGCATTCCTTGGCTGGGCGTAGAAAATGGTGACTTTACCTAGCTGCAGAGCTGAAGCTTCTTAGGTAGAAATCTTGCCCTGTGCTTGTCTAGAAGGAGATACAGCCTGGGGAATTTAGCAGAGTTACCTGCAGCTAAGGCCAAAGCAATTGCAAACTGTAGAAGTGGAAGGCACCTGTTGTGTTAAATCAAACTTTGTTTTTGACTAGTGATCATTTTCTCAAAATGAAAAGTAGCCATGAAACCAACCTGTTTTCAGTTTCTATAAAACACAACAGTTCAATATCTCTGCACCTTTGCTCATGTTATTCCCTCTATCTGGAAACATCCCTGTTTCTCCACCTATCTCTTACCCTTTCCCCCAAACCTGAGAGCACCTAAACATTCCTTAAAGTCCCCTTTTCTCTGAAGCCTCTTCTGGCCTCACTTTTACCTCTAATCAGGTAGAATTTACCATTCTGGTTTTGAGCTTCCCACTATAAATGGTAAAATTTGTCGTAGCTCCTATAATACTTCAGTGAATTTATTTTATATATTTTTCTTCTATTACTGTGTTTTTACCCTCTTTAGGGCAGGGACTGATTCCTAATTATCTTTATATCCTTAGAATTCAGCACTGAGACTGGCTTACTGTAGGGATTTAGTATATGTTAGTCCTATGCGTCAGTAAATGAAGAGTGGTGAGGGAGGAGGTTTAGCGACTAAATTGGTAAGGGCAAAAGGATTTCATACCCTTACTTGGTAGATCTATGCGGTGCTGGTTACCACCCTACAACTTCTTCAGAAGCTGTCATTTCCACGGGGTGTGGAGCTCTGCAATGAGGAGCATCCCTTCCCTGCTCTATGTAGGAATCCTGCTATTAGTATACTTTCTGGGCTTATCTTCTCTTTCCCCAACTAAATCCCTTGTGACCTCATGGAAAAAATGAAAAATAACCAATTATCTGAAAAAGTTTGCTTATTTGCACCTAAATTTATTCAACAACCTTTGCCAAGTATTTACTGAGTATTTATCATGCTCCCAGCATGAGGATAACCTACATGAGAGCTAAAGGATATTGCAATTTGCAAAATCTACACAAGTCACTGTCACTCCTTTGAGGTTCCCAAGAAAAAATCCCAGAAAGCAATTCACCAGTGCCCTACATTTTAATTTTGTGCTTATATTTATTGGGGATGAATGAAGAGTTCAGCAGGAAATTTCTCCTTTGCTCTGGAGGGTATTTGGCCCTACAGAAAAGAATATTGGTTTTGGAGGCAGCTAGAACAGTCTTAAGACTCCCTTCTCTTCATTTGAAGCTCTATGGTAATTCACTCAACGCCTATAAACATCAATTTCTTTAATCAACAAAAATGATAATACCTATACTTTGTAATTATATTAAGAATTAAATAATATAATGAACATGTGAACACATCTAGGAAACAACGGTGCTCACAAAATGTTAGGTACTCTCAGTATTATTATTTTTTCACATAGTGCAGAGTCCTAAGAGTAATACCCTACAGCAAACTTTGTGCCATCTTTATGAATGTTTATGATTTGCACATTTAGAGCAGACTGTATCTATTAATTCTTTTCTGGAGTGATAAGGATTGCTTGTAACATACTGTAAAAATACCTTGATGAAGAAGAGAATCTGATAAGAGAATATCAAGGCTGTCATCATTGCTACAACACTGGGATTTCTTCCTTGGCGTCTTGGAACTACTCTAGGCCCAGAATTCTCCTGCTCAGCTCTGCCAGGACTAGATGAGTGGTGGTATGTTGAGGCTCAAAGGATAGCACCAACCATAGAATTTGCACTATGGAGTTAAAAATACTCAAGTTTAAAAAAGAATAATGCTTCTCCCACTATGATGTCCATATCTTAAATCCTTTGAATGCATGAATATGTTGCCTTATGTGGCAAAAGGGACTTTACATTACAAATGTGATTAAGTTAAGGACCTTGATATGGAAAAATATCCTGGATTATCCAGGTGGGCTCAATGTCATCAAAGGGTCCTTATAAGAGGGACACAGGAGGAATCAGAATCTGATAAAGGAGATGGGACACTGGAATCTGAGTTTGGAATGATGTAAATAGAAGATGGAGGAAGGAGCCGCAAGCCAAAGGATGAAGGCGGCTGCAGAAGCTGAAAAGGCAAGGCATTGAAAGAATTTGTCCCTGAAGCTTCCAGAAGGAATGTAATTCTGCTGACAAATGCTGTTTTAAGTCACTATGTTTGTGGTAATTTGTTGCAGCAGCAATAGAAAACTACACACATACTAAGTTTGGATAAAGAAAATGTAGTATACTGTGGAATAATGAAATACATTCAGCCTTAAAAAAAGAAGGAAATCCTGCCATGTGTAACAACATGGATGGGCTTGGAAGGCATTATGTTAAGTGAAGTAAGTCAGGCACAGAAAGACAAATACTACATGATCTCACTTATATGTGAAATCTAAATAATAGTCAAACTCCTAGAAGCACAGAGTACAGTGGTGGTACCAGGGGTTGGGAAGGGAGGGAAATGGGAAGATAGTGGTCAAAGAGTACAAAGTTTCAGGTACATGAGATGAATAAGTTCTAAAGATCTAAAGTACAGCATGGTGACTATAGTTAACAGTACTCTATTGTGCACATGAGATTTGCTAAGAGAGTAAGAGAGATCCGCCAAAAAAATAATTATTATATAGCTATGGATATGTTAACTAGCTTGATTGTGGTAATCATTTTACAATGAAAAGGTTTATCAAAACATCAAATTGTATGCATTAAATATATGCCATGTTTGTTTGTCAATTATACTCCAATAAAGCTGGAAAAAAATCATTTTGGCACTTTGAATTGGAGCTTAGAGAAGTCAGAGCTGGAGGCATTTTTCAGAATGAAGTTGGTATTCCAGCTACAGGACTGGCGAACTTTGCTCTGCCACAGAGTGTAGGTGGACAGTTTGGGCCCTGGAGCAGCAGGGGTCAAGCAGGGAAAGAAGAGCTCAGAAGGAGAGGCCAAGGAGGTGGATAAAACCTTCATAGGGCAAGTATCCCGAAAGCTAAGTGAAGAACGTGCTTAAGAATGAGGATGGAATCACTTTTGTCAAAAAAAAGTCTCTCTCAGCCTTGTTTCATTATCTAGAGATAACATACAAACAAAAATGGTCAGAGCTCCTAGAAAACCCTCCAAATGATTGTTGTACTTAATGCTATTATTGATACATGAATTCAGATTTCTCTTGATTGTTCAGAAACAGTTTAGAGCAGACCAACCTTGAAGCAGCCCAGTTAATTTTTTTCCTTCTTTTAGCATCTTCTCTGTTTCGTTCTTGGTGGTTCCCTTATAATCATGGGTTCTACAGACAGTAAAGACTGGTCAAAAGACAGAAAACAAGTACTAACTTGGCTCTTTTCTTGTGTAAGGAATAACTCTTGAAAGACAATAGCAAATGATGATACTTTGATGCAGCTAGAGAAAAGACTGTTTACTAAAGCACCCTGCCTGCTTTGCGCCATTTCCAATATAATTAAATGACAGTAAAATCCCACATGAGAGTACGTAAACAATTGCAGTGGAAAGACTGGAAACTTCATTATGCATTTATTAACTAAAGATTTGAGTAAATGATTGCTAACCTTTCTATTTTAAGACAGCCTCTTTATTTGATTTTTTGGTCATCAGTCACTCTCCGCTCTTTCTTATAAGAGTTGTAATGAAATAGTTTAGCTATTTTAATTAAATTTAATTTTGTTCCAAAAATTCTGATGTTCCTTAAGGTCACTGGAGAGAGTTGCGGTGTTATAAAACTACATATGGGAATAGCTGGACTAAAAGGAAAAACAAGTGCACAATGGAGCTAATAATTCATTTCAACTTGAGAGCATTTCTTAGGATTTGCTGTCATTTAAAATCACTTTGATGTCTAGTTTTTTAGTCAAGGGTTTTGGAACACCATTCATTCCTTGTCCTAGTCTATGGTGGCTCTAAGTTGGCCTTACCATCCCCGGATATTATAATAGATAGAGCTTCTCCCTTTTGCTTACAGAGTCGATTTGCTTACAGAGGTTCCTGATTTTCTTTCTAGCTCCATCTGATGCCTCCTTCCCCCTGGGTGTCTGTATTCCAGCATTTTTTTTTTGGAAGTGCCCTCCTATCTCCTGCTTCAGGGCCTTGGCAAGAAATGTTTTCTCTGTGGGAGCTTGCACAAACCAGTCCTCAGAGTAGGAACATATATTCAAATAGCTGGGCTTCAGGATCTGAGCCCAGGGCCCTCCAGGGAGGCCCAACAAACCTGCTGACATTCTGGCCAGTGCCATGGCATTGCATCTGCCTCTCTGGGGAAACCACTCCCCACCACTCCCATCTTTTGTGGTTCCAAACCACAGTAGATGGCAGGACATCTTCATAGTCATGAGGAACCTGTTGTTCAAGCCCATAAGAATTGCCATAATATCTTATGAAGCCACTTCTTCATCTAGCGAGCAGAGACTACTAATTCCTTCAGAGCCCCTTCTTACCATGGAATCTGGCACATTTTAGACACTCAACAAATATTTGAAGAGTAAATGTATCCCTCCTGCCTTTCTTTTTTTTTTTTTGAGACGGAGTCTTGCTCTTTCTTCCAGGCCAGAGTGCAGTGGCGCGATCTCGGCTCACTGCAAGCTCTGCCTCCCGGGTTCACGCCATTCTCCTGCTTCAGCCTCCCGAGTAGCTGGGACTACAGGCGCCCGCCACCATGCCCGGCTAATTTTTTGTATTTTTAGTAGAGACGGGGTTTCACCGTGTTAGCCAGGATGGTCTCGATCTCCTGACCTCATGATCCGCCCGCCTCGGCCTCCCAAAGTGCTGGGATTACAGGCGTGAGCCACCGCGCCCGGCCCCCTCCTGCCTTTCTTTCACTGTGCCATACTTTCCTCACATTCCCGTTTCCCTCCTTACTCAGCTTAATTCCTGCAATCCTTCATTATAATCAGTCTTTGTCTACCCTTCACTCCTTTCCCTCTATCTCCCTCTGTACTCATTTTCTACGCTGCAGTAACAAATAATTACAGACTTAATAGATTAAAACAACAGCTATTGGTGACTGCATCGTTTCCAAGGGTCAGAAGCCCAGGCACACGTTTACCAAGTCTTCTCCTCTGGTCTTACGATGCGGCACTAGTCAAGATGCAGAGTCTTCCCATAAACTCACACAATCGTTGGCAGAATTCTTTGCTTACAGCTGTAGAACTCACACTGGTTTGTTTCTTTAAGGCCAGAAGGAGAGTGTCTCTGAGCTCAGAGAAGGCCTAAGCTTTCTGTGAAGGCTTGCTTGATTAGGTCAGGCCCACCCAGAATAATTTCCTTTTGATTAGAGACCTGTAAAATCTCTTTACCACATAACAACATAATCATGATATTCACAGGCTCTGCCTACACTAAGGGGAAGAAGTGTTTACCAAGGAATGTGGAATTCTGGGGGCCATCTTATTCTGTCTACCGCACTGCCAATTGCACGCATCCCCTGAAACCCCAGACTCCTCAGTTATATTTAACATTTCACCCAAATATATGTATTCACATGGTTGACAAAAATACACAAACACACCGATTGCTCTCACTTTAAATTCTCAAGCACAAACTGAACCCTTAACTTCAACTGGGCCTTCAAGGTTTCCAGCAACCTAGTCTGTTTGTTCTATTCCTCCTCTAGGTAAACACTCCCCTGTCATGCTCTCCTACCCTCACTTTCAGCTTTCTAGAGTGAACATTTAGACACGAATGGCAGATGACTCCACATGCCCTCACTACCACATCTGCCATTTTCCCTGTGCCTGCGTCTATGCCCACACAGTCTGCTCTCCTTCCTGTTGCACTGGATGAAGGGTCTACGTGCCTGTCTCAGGCCAACCTCCCTTCTGTTGCCCTGAATCCCATCTCATCACCTGCCGAAGGACATTGCTCCTGTAATTGTCTTGTTCTCATATTCCATCACTCAATTTTCCTGCTGTAAATGGATCATTCTTAATTTCATACCAACATGTTATAATATGTTCAATATTAAAAAATACCCCTCTCTTGACTCCACTTGCAATCCCGTTATTCTATTCCCTTTTATAACAAAGTTCTTTGGAAATTATTTGTGGTAAATGATGCCTTCTTTTCCTCCATTCTGTCTTGAATCCATTTCAATCAGCTATTGCCTCCCCCACTCGACATTCTCTAATAATCATTCTTGTCAAAGTCATAAGTGACTTCCTTTTTGCCAAATGCAGTAGTCCATTCTCAATTCTCATCTTACGATAGCATTTCACATAGCACACACTGCTCTCTTTGAAACATTTTCTTCACATGGTTTCCCAGGATATCCAGGAGGATACCACCCTCTATTGCTTTTGTTATTTCATGATATAGTATGATATCCAATAGTTAAACACACAAAGGTAAGGTACAAGAAAATGTGTATATAACTGTATACTATCGGTATAAAAATATGTATTTGCTTTTATAGGCAAAAATGTATTTGCAAGGAAACACAAGAGCATTGCTTCTAAGACAGGGAATCTGGGTAGCTGGGACAGCACTTAAGTCCTTTTGTATCTTTTAAACTTTTTGGCATGTGAATTATTCAAGAGTAAATTAAATTAAAAATATATAAATCTATATCATCTGAATTGGCCAGTTATGTCAGAAATGGTAGCAAACTTGCAGCTGCTGTGAGTGTTTGGTGCCAGCAGCCTCCGTGCTGGAGTCACCAAGCAGTTAAGGACACAGAACACTGTGTATCCTCAGTGCTCTCTGCTCCCTGAACAATGGCACAGAGATTGCTAGGGTGAAAGATGATTTTGTCTGCAAGACCAGCTAGGCAATTTAATCCACTTGTAAAACAATGTCAGTGGGAAGCATGGCTGTATCTTTTCTGCCTTGGAAAAAAGAAACACACACAAGGCAGTGTTACATAAAGCAAAAAAAGTGGTCAAGTACTTGAGATATTCCTCAAATTCTTGTATTAATAATACAGTATTAATAATACCAGAACAATGAAAAGAGAAGCAAAAAAAGAAAAAAGAAAATTCACCAAAGAAGGAAAAATAACCTAGAAGAGTTTGATTAAAGATATAATTAAAAGGAATCTTGAGTGTATATTAATTTCAATTAAAATATTTTTTCTAGCAGACATCGTTATTGCCAAAGTTTATTTATTTCAGGCACAATATTGTTATTATTTATTGCTCATAAAGTATGTAAGTCTCATGTTCCTTATTTCCCAGCTGAAACAATCCTATCCACTCACAGAAGCTGATAAATTTAAGTTCTTCAGTATTGTGTTCTATTATGGTAGTGATGGTTTAAGGTGGTGGGTTTAAGGTGAATGTGTATCTATGAAGACTGCGAATGGGTCTGTGTAGGGGTACTGGTGGAGATTCCTTTAAAAAAAATAACTAAATATCTAAATGAGTCATGGAAACTTCTGTTTTATCTGGTCCTATGAGAATCCTCGCTTTCCTATTTCCAACCTGAATCTGACTCTACAAATTACTCTTCTATCTATTTCATTTTTTGAGGATGTGAGAATAAAACGGTAATTTCCTTATTTATTAAAGCTGTCTTTGCTGATTCTAAATTCTCAAGCTCTTTAAACTTATGTCGTTATTTGTTATATAGGTAGTGAGGAGTGGGGGGAAATGCCAGATTTGCTAGGTGCATATCAATAGAGTTGTTAAAGTAAATTAAACGGTAGGGTTTATTTTAAAACCTTCAAGAGGATAATAAGGACAATAATAGCCCTCTCGATGCAGACTTGGCAATACACTGAGTATACTGTACTCTTATGAGGATATTTTTTGAGAAGGTTAGAAGAATGGTGAAGAGGTGAGAGCTGACACTTGCCTTAAAGGTTTTAAGGATGAGAATGAGGACAAGAGCTTAGACTTGAGATAAATGCCAAGTGGTGAAATTTGGACCAAATATTCTAAGAAGGGGGAAGAAATTGGACCAAAGTTGTAGGAAAAAGGATTTCCCCCAGAGATAGAATGAGAGGCTTCCGGACAGAGCACACACTGGAGGTGTGTGGAGGCTGTGGAGGTTTAATTTTCAGTTGGATTATTAGAGAAGATGGTATTTCACGTCTCTTCTGTTTCTATTTGTACTCTAGAACAGTAGTTCTTGATGTTTCCTGAGTCTGGGATTCTTCTGAAAATCTAATAAATGCTATCACCTTCCTTCCTAGGAACAAATGCACATATGTTGCCATTTCTTCCTGTAAAAGATGTAAAACACACACACAAAGAAAACAGCTCTGGGGAAGAACCCGTAGGTCACCAAAGATCAAATTTTGGAAACTACTGCTCTGGGTTATTGCTTGCTTGCAGAGGGTTTGAATAAAGCTTCATAAGAAACTAAAAATGTTTTTTAATCTGCTTCAAGAAATAACATTTTCCCCCAAATTCATTAAACATAGCACATAGATCTTTGAAATTAATTTGTTGTAATGGTCTTTGGAACAAATAGATTAGAAATAATAAGATTAAATATTTATTAATGTGGAAGGCTTCTGGAAACCATTCTAAATTTAGCTGAGTTTAAGTGCTAGCTATTTATAGATTAATTTATAATGCATTACTTCACCTATCTTGTTAATTGGTCCTGCTGAGATCCCTATGCTGTAGGCAGAGTACAGCTGATGCTTGAACAACATGGGTTTGAACTGAGTGAATACACTTATATGCGGATTTTCTTCCACCTCTGCCACCCCTGACACAGCAAGACCAACACCTTCTCTTCTTTCTCCTCCTCAGCCTACTCAACATGAAGACGAGTGAAGACCTTTATAATGATCTACTTCCACTTAATGAATAGTAAATATATTTTCTTTTGATTTTCTTAATGACATTTTCCTTTTTCCAGCTTACTTTATTGTAGTAATGTAGTATATAATACGTGTAACATACTAAATATGTGTTAATCAACTATTTATGTTATCGGTAAGGCTTCTGGTCAACAGCAGTTATTAGTAGTTAAGTTTTTGGGAAGCCAAAAGTTATATGCAGATTTTTGACAGTGCAGGGGGTCAGCATCTCTAACCCCTGGGTTATTCAAGGATCATCTGTATTTATTTTATTTTAAAATTTATTTTATTTTAGATTCAGGGAACATATGTGCATGATTGTTACATAGGTATATTGTGCACCGGTGGGAACTGGGCTTCTCGTGCACTCATTACCCAAATAGTGAACATTGTACCTGATAGGTTATTTGTCAACCATTCCCCTCTTCCAATGCTCCCCCTTTTGGAGTCCTAGTGTCTATTATTTCCACCTTTGTGTCCATGTGTACCACAGTTTAGTTTCTACTTACAAGTGAGAAGAGTGGCATTTGGTTTTCTGTTTCTGAGTTAGTTCACTTTGGATAATGGGCTCTAGCTCCATCCAAGTTGCTGCAAAGGACATGATTTCATTATTATTATTATTATTATTATTATTATTATTATTATTATTTTTTGAGACAAAGTCTAGCTCTGTCACCCAGGCTGGAGTGCAGTGGCTCGATCTCAGCTCACTGCAACCTCCGCCTCCCAGGTTCAAGTGATTCTTCTGCTTCAGCCTCCTGAGTAGCTGGGACTACAGGTGTGTGCCACCACACCCAGCTAATTTTTGTATTTTTAGTAGAGATGGGGTTTCACCATGTTGACTAGGCTTTTCTCGAACTCCTGACCTCATGATCCGCCTGCCTCAGCCTCCCACAGTCCTGGGATTAGAGGCGTGAGCCACCACGCCCAGCTGATTTCATTATTTTTTATGGCTGCATCATATTCCATGGTGTATATAGAATATTTAAAATACAAAAAAACTTGCCCACCGCCCCATTTTTATTTTTTAAAAATCTAGCATATCTTCTTTATCTAGTCAACTGTTAACAGGTTGGTTCCATGACTTTGCTATTGTGAACAGTGCTGTGATGAACATATGGGTGCACGTGTACTTTTTATATGATGATTTATTTTCCTTTGGGTAGATACTCAGTAGTGGGATTGCCAGCTAGAATAGTAATTCTATTTTTAGTTCATTGAAAAACCTCCATACTGTTTTCACAGAGGTTGAACTAATTTACATTCCCACCCACAGTGTATAAGTGTTTCTTTTCTCTGCATCCACACCAGCATCTGTTGTTTTTTGACTTTTTAATAATAATAGCCATTCCAACTGGTATGGGATGATATCTCATTGTGGTTTTAATTTTCATTTCTCTAATGATTAGTGATGTTGAACACTTTTTCATGTGTTTATTGGCAGCTTGTATTTCTTCTTTTGAGAAATGTCTGTTCATGTTGTTTGTCTCATTTTTTATGGGCTTGTTTGTTTTTTTCTTGCTAAATTATTTGAGCTCCTTATGAGTTCTGGATATTAGTCCTTTGCCAGATGCATAATTTACAAATATTTTCTCCCATTCTGTAGGTTGTTTGTTTACTCTGCTGATTGTTTCTTTTGCTGTGCAGAAGCTTTTAGTTTAATTGTCCCATTTGTCTATTTTTGTTTTTGTTGCATTTGCTTTGGGTTTCTTCATCATAAATTCTTTGCCTAGGCCAATGTCCAGAATAATTTTCCTTAGGTTTTCTTCTGTGATTTTAATAGTTTCAGGTCTTATGTTTAAGTCTTTACTCTATTTTCAGTTAATTTTTATATATGGTGAGAAATAGGGGTCCAGTTTCATTCTCCTGCATATGACTAACCCATTTTCCCAGCATTATTTATTGAATAGGTTATCTTTTTCCTGTTTATTTTTGTTGACTTTGTTGAAGATAAGTTGCTTCTAGGTAGGTGGCTTTATTTTTGGGTCCTCTATTATGTTCCATTGATCTTTATGACTGTTTTTGTACTAGTACCATGTTGTTTTATTTACTAGAGCCTTGCAGTATAATTTGAAGTCAGGTAATGCGATGTCTGTAGATTTATTCTTTTTGCTTAGGATTGCTTTGGCTATCCAGGTTCTTTTTTGGTTCCATATGAACTTTAGGATTTTTTTTTCTAATTCTGTGAAAAATGACATTGGTAATTTGATAGAGATTGCACTGAATCTGTAGATTGCTTTGGGTAGTATGGTCATTTTAATAATATTGATTCTTCTAATCCAAGAGCATGGGATGTTTTTTCATTTCTTCATGTCATCTACAATTTCTTTCATCAGTGTTTTAGAGTTATCCTGGTAGAAATCGTTTACCTCCTTGGTTAAATGTATTCTTAGGTATTTTAGTTTTTTGTGGCCATTATAAATGCAAGTGAGTTATTGATTTGGTTCTCTTGAATGTTTTTGGTGTATAGGAATGCTGCTGGCTTTTTCTACACTGATTTTGTTCAAGTGTATTTCTAATAATTCCCACTTTACAAATGACCAAACTGAGCAGCAGAGAACTTAATTGGATAGCCTGATATCAAAATTAGAGGAAGGATGTAGCTGATGAAGAGTCAGGCATAACTGGATTCAATTCCTAATTCTCATGCATGACGTTAGAGAACGTAACATCCCTATACCTCAGTTTCCTCTTTTGTAAGAGGGGGTAATAGTAGTGTTAACTCTCTAGAGGTGTTGTCAACCTTTCAATTAAATTTTTGTCTTTCTTACATATGGGCAAGGAGTTACTAAGGCATGTGTTCTAAGATAATATGTGTAAAGTGCTGAGCACAATGGCTAGCTCACAGCAAGCAATTTAAAAATATATATATAATTAATGAGAGAATTAAAACAGAACCTGAGTCTTTAGGCTCTGGATAACACAATGCCTTCTAAGACATACACGGTTTTAGTAGAAGTAACACATTAGTTTTAATAAAAAATTTAATTTTGTGTAGTATTCAGAAAAATGTTATATGCAGGGATGAGAACAGAAACTTAAATTTGATTGTCAATATTGTTATTTACTAGTGTTACCAGTTACTATTTATTGTTATTTACTATTCTGAGCAAGTCGTTTAACCATCTATTGTAGTTATCTAATGCTGTGCAACAATATCCTGAAAAGTCAGTGGCATAAAAAAACCCTACATCGTGCTTCTGATTTTTGGGTTAGGATTTTAGGGCACAAAGGAAAAGGCTAATCTCTACTCCAACCAGCTTCATCTGGTAACGTTTCAAAGACTGGGGACTGGAATCATTATTTCCTTCATGTCTAGTTGGTGACACAGGGAAGACTCAAACAGCTGAGGCCTGGGCTGTGGGAATCCTTGAGCCTGTCTCTATCTCTGCATGGCAAGTGGTCTTTCTAGATGGTATTATAGCTGCAGGGTAGCTGTACTTCCTACATATCAGCAAAAAGTTTCTAAGGCATGTGTCTTGAGAGAAAGAGAGAGAGTGCCAGGCCAAAGCTATGTCTCCTTTTCTAACTTATCCTCACAAGGCACATAGTATTGCTTCTGCTGCCTTATTTTATTAGAAGCAAGCCACTAAGGCCACTTGTATTCAAGGAGAGAATTTGACTCTACCTCTTTATGGAAGGTTTTAAAACCATTGCCCTCTTCAAGCCTCACAATAACCTCTTTATTAATTAATATCATGGGCAAGTTAGGTAAGCACTTTGGGGTGGAGAGAGCAGCTGTACAAAAAGAAAAAAAAACTTTATCTCTGTTCTCAAGAAGATTACATTCTAGTTGGGGAAGACAATAGTTTCCTAAGAAAACATAACTAAGACTACCTTTGAAGTAAAAAGTTCCAGATGATAGAATGTGCTTCTAATGTAGAAGATCTGGGCTTTTTTAGTTCCAGTTCTATACCTACCATGTTGTGTGACAAGGACCATGCCATTCAGTGTCTCTAGATTTCCATTTCTTTATCAGAGCACATGGAGGTGGGATAGAGTCTGTATGGAGACTGGGGAAACCTCTGCTACTTCTTTGGTGCTCCACGAAACAGTAAATCTGTACGGTATGGACTGTGAAAGAGGATGAACTTGAATTTACTAATTCTTAAAGTCAATCAAGTATGTCATATGTGCAAGGTACTCTGCTAAGTGCTGTAGGGAATGAAGAGTTAAATTAATTCATATGTACTTAATGAACTGGTGCATCTATATATTATTATATATATATTATGTAGGTAGTATGCAGTTGTCCTTTGGTAACTCTTGGAAACCAAAATCCTTAGATGCTCAAATCCCTCATATTAAATAGTATACTATTTGCATATAACCTATGAACATCCTCCTGTATACTTTAAAACATCTCTAAATGACTTATAATACCTAATACAATGTAAATGCTATGTAAAACTGTATTGTTTAGGGGTAATATGAAGAAAAAAATCTGCATGTGTAGAGATGCAATTTCTTTTTTCAATAATTTCCATTCGCATTTGGTTGAATTCATGCATGTGGAACCCAAGAATACAGAGCGCTAACTGTATATATATTCTTACAAATATACAGGTAGAAAAGTGTTTATTTCTTTGCTATATACAGTATATAAAACAAATGCAAAAGGAAATGTGAAGAGTTCTATGTATATATAAAATATAAAACATTCACAAATCTAAAATATATATATACATAATTTATGTATAAATTGTATATATATAATGTATGTATAAATTTAACAATTATATGTCAAATAATAATCTGCAATGACTTACATCCTTTGGAGTAATATATAGTTGCTACTATCATTACCTAGTTTGGACAAATTGCTTATCCTCACTAAACCTAAATAGCCACATGTGTAGAATAACAGTCTTGAACTATTTACTTTACAAAGTTCCTTCAAACTCTTAAAAAAGCATTGATTTACTAACTTTGCTTTTTTGTTTATAACTATTTGTTATAGTTATAAACTATATGTTTATACTCAAACACGTGTATTAAAACATTCTGATTTCTTTCTCATTTATTGAGTGTCCTATGGTGTAAATGCTTGAATACATCATGATCTTTAGATAAAATTTTCTACTGAATACTCTATGAAGCAAAAGAGAAAACCCTTCTATAAGAACAACTCTGTACTCCACTCCGATTTTTTAATATTCTGAAGTGCATCATACATATATCTACAAAATAATAGTGATTTGCCTTATCTGTTCCTGGGCACTGTCAAAGTGTTTCATTGGTTAGAATTCTGATTTTGTCTATATCCTGGGCTTCTCTGTTCCTGCCCTTTTAAGGTCCTTCTCTGGCCAGTCACAGCACTTCTGGGCCCCAACCCAAAACCTCCTTGATGGGTAAACAGTATATTCCCATATAAGAGGGATGAGACTAAATCTTAGCAGGCAGCATTTCCAGAAAAACTATCTATTAGGGTCAGGCAATCAGTACTTTAGGAAAATTACTGAATTACACTCAATTATAGAATGCTGCATTCCTTACATCGTGGCCTAGGAGTCTGCCTAGATTTTTGAGGAGGAGGGTAAAGTCCAATGTACATGCTTTGCTTTCCTTAATCATCAAACAATTTTGCATGATGAGTACCATGGGGTGCAAAAGGGCTAGGTAATTTGCCTGAGGCAAAAAATTTAGTAAGAGTGCAGTGGCAGGAAAAAAGGTTGAGTTCGGCATGGGCCCCACAGCGTCTCTGCAAAGGTGCCTGCCCCGGACTAGCAGCACCAGCAGCGCCAAGGTGTGTTTGGCAGGCAATTTGGTGGGGGTGAGTGTGTCCTGGTGTTGAGGTTGCAATACCCTTGGGAATCTGCAGCTCCTGGCAGGAGAAACCCAGGAGCTGTCATGCCCAAGGATAGCATGCACCCTGCAATTTAGTTCAGGAGCCTATGAGGGTCAGCACTGCCCCTTCATTATCCCTGTGCTTGAGGGATCATGACATTAAACAGTGAGTAAGAAACCGCCATCACAGGTTGAGAGAGACCATGTGGATGAAAGGAAAAAATTGTACATTTCAGTACTTTTAAGGCTATGTTTTTCTTGCTTTTTAAACAAGGGGGTTTACATTTTCATTTTGCAGTGGACTCTGCAAATTATGTAGCTGGTCCTGGTTATTATGCTTTAAACAATTTATCCACTTATAAATTCCAATCTCATATTCAACTCAACATGCTCTCCTCCCTCTTCTGTAAGCTCCTCCAGGGTCAGGGGTGGAGAAAGACAACATCACTTTAGTGAACATGGTGTTGAGGTAGGAGGTGGGACTTTACTCCCGACCAGATGGAAGACTGGCTGAAACAGGGACTTTTCCATAACACATGCCCCCCCAGTACCATGTCAGTTTACCATTGCCATGAAAACACTCAGAAGTTACCACCCCTTTCCATGGCAATGACCTGGAAATTACCTTTTTTCTAAAAGTTTCTAAACAACCCACTTACCCCTTAATTTGCACAGAATTAAAAGTGTGTATAAAAATGACTGCATGACATCCCCAGAGCTGCTACTCTGCCTAGAGGGTAGCCCTACTCTGCTGGAGCAGTCACGAAGCTGTAACGCTGTTGCCTCAATCAAACTGGTTTCTTCTACCACTGGCTAGCTCTTGAATTCTTTCCTGTGTGAAGCCGAGAACTTTCCTGGGCTAAGCCCCAATTCTGGGCTCGACTGTCCCGCATCAGTGGGATAGCCCCATGTCTGTGACGGTGAGAATGTTGTTTGGTTTCTGTTGTTCATCGTGGTTGCTCTAGCTCCTTGTCTACAGGCCTCTAGTTGGTAGTTTCAGGCACGATTCATCTGAAGCAGGCAGGAACAATTTACTTGACCAGGGGTCCATTCCATCCTCTGTGGCCCCAACTCTGGAGCCTGATGGCACAGACAAGTACTGTCTTGTGTACCTCCAGGGGAGGATTCAGTTCCTCTCTGCCATGCTAATTTTCTCCTATTCACTAGTAGCACTGGGGTGGACTGGCCATTCTGGTGGCTCAGAGGATATCCAACTGGGCAACAAAGTACCATTATCATTGTCTCTCAGTTACCCAAAACTTCAGAAGCAAGTTTTCTTGAATTAAGCTCACATTTTTTGAGATAAAGCATTCATAAAAAGCTGCTAATAAAAGAAGGCAGCCTCTCCTTATAAACACTGCCTTCCTCCTCCTCCCCAACATCCCTGTTTGGGGGCATAGAGTTCCCTCTTATATCTCTTATGGCTAAAGGATGTCAAAGCAGGTCATCCTCTCTTGTACCTGAGGGCAGAGCAGGGCCCTACCTGCAAAAACCAAGCCCTCTTTGAACTTGAATTGTGTATCTCTGCTTTCAACAAAACACCAACTCCTTGTCAATCCCTGCAATCATTTGGTAATCTCCTAGGCTAGGAAAAGATCTTAATAAGCAGTTCCTCACAAAATCCTGTATCATTTAACAAGTTAAATGCAGCGAATATACATGCCAACATGATTAATAAATATTTACTGAGTATGTGTCATGTGCATAATATTTAGGGAGATTCTGGGTGAGGCATAGTCCTTATCCTTGAGTACATTTAAAGGATTAAAGAGAAGGGACACGACCGTGAACATAACAGGAACAATGCATGATAATATATGAGAGGTGCTAAAAGAATAGCATAGGCAAGCAAGAGTTGTATAAAGTTGGAGAGAGGAGAGATTTCTGTGGCAGAGAGTCTTTCTGATGACATAGAGGATGGAGAACATGAGCACAGTAGTGTCTTGAAGGGTGAGTACCATTAGAGAAGCTGTAAGAAGGAAGAAGTGCTTTTTAGGGAGGGGAAATCATTAAACAAGAGTGGATTTCGGATTGTCCGTTGTGTTTGAGAAATACTCCGCAATACACAGACTCTTTGCCCACCTTCTCCTTTAAGAGTTCTCAGTGCCTTCACACAGGGCTAGTCTTGCCCCCAGAGCTATCCTGCTGTAGATGACCAGCAGGACACAGGGATCAGAGTTATTCATTCTAGATGGCTACCATGATAGTGGGACTCTGCCGGGCCCTCTGGGCTGGCCTTTGGCATTCCAAGGCCAGGACAGAAGGACAATTTGTTGTGACCATCAGTAGTGAGCTAGTGAGCCACCCACAGACACACATGCTCAAAGATAGACATTAGTTCTCAGATACCGGACAATATAGATACTTGCTCAGGAGATAAAATCATTTCCTTGAGCCAAAAATATCTGTCTTAGGTTGGGCTCCCTAGAAGGAGGGCCCGTGCCAGGGGCTGGGGTACCTGTGATGACTGAGGATAAGCTCTTCAGGAGAAACCACTCAGAGACTGAGAGAGGTAGGGCAGGGGAGGCATGGAGCCAGGCAAGGATGTGAGCTCAGATGAAATCTGTCTCAGGCCTGATCCAGGAGACGGGGTGGGTGAGGGGGCTGGACTCCAGAGCATAAAATCACACTCCAGAGGGTGTCCTCCTTGAGGTATGGTGGCTGCACTTTTGTAGCCAATGACAGTCATGGGCTGTGGGCTCTGGTAGAAGGACAGCAGAGACTAAGGTCCTGCACTCGACCCTACTGGGCAGAGGCTTGGAGTAGGGGAATAGGTGTGAGCTGCTGGCAGCCAATACTCCTAGCAGCTGGGCAATGGGTTTATAAGCTCAGTGAAGTAGATCTGAGCAGAGCGAGGCTGGCACTCCGTGTAACTACTTCAGTATCAGTACAGGGACTCACATTATTAAGCAGCTTGTTAAATCAAGTTTAGCCTGAAGCTGCCTCCTTACTTATTTAAGTTCAGCCTGAAGGTTTTTCCATTCATTGTGAACTATAAGAAGTGGAGGTGTAAATTGACCACAGCCCACACCTATACCAATCACTGAGTTTTGGCCAATCAATGTAGTCAACTGTTCAGACCATGTTCAAATAAGGCAAATGCTGAGCTAACCAATTCAGTTGTCTGTGTACCTCACTTCTGTTTTCTTACGTCACTTTCCTTTTGCTGTCCATACATTTTCTTACAGCACATGGCTGCACCACAGTCTCTCTGAATCTGCTGTGATTCTGGGGGCTGCCTGATTCACAAATCGTTCATTGCTCAATTAAACTCTTTCAAATTTAATTCGGCTGAAGTTTTTCTTTTAACAAGCTCAAGGTCACTCTCCATCCTACTCCACTTCCCTGGGCCCCTCCCCAAAAAACCAGGGCCCCTCACAAAGCCTTCTATTGGTAGCTACTCAAAGAGGCCAAAGCTGGCTCATACCTGTAATCCCAGCACTTTGGGAGGCCGAGGCGAGTGGGTCATGTGAGCTCGGGAGTTCAAGACCAGCCTGGGCAACACGGAGAAACCCCGTCTCTACAACGAATACAAAAATCAGCAGGGCATGGTGGCTTGTGCCTATAGTCTCAGCTACTTAGGAGGCTGAAGTAGGAGGATCACCTAAGCCCCAGAGGCGGAGGCTGCAGTTACCCAAGCTCACACTCCAGCGATGTGACAGAGAGGGGCACAGTCTCAAAAAAAAGAGAAGAAAAAAGTCAAAGCTTTAACATTTCTTTTCCTTGCTCTAGGCCGATGGCTCTTCTAGGCAGGGAAGGGTGTCCCCACATCATTTTGTGTAAATCAAAACAAGGCAATTAACAGTTCTTTAGTACAAACAGCCCCAAGGACCAGGAATTGGGACAATGTGTGTGTAGGTTTCCTCTTTTCCAGTTATACAAGGAAGTAACATCGGCCTTGAAGTTGCAATATCTATGATTTATAGTATTTCAAAAATTGATTCATTTTATAGCATCAGACAAGCACACTTCCTCATTAACTGGAAAAAACAAAATCAGGGAGACAATCTATTTTAGACTCCAGATTTTCTTACTGTAATTGAACTACGAAGCTTTTAACATGAATTGTAAAAAGAAAGAGAAGATGCGGTTTTAAATTCATATGAATTCTTATGAGGACAAAGGAAATGGTGTCTTTGGGGAAGCAGGTGGCAGTGAAGTGGGGTAGGGAGAATGACAGGAATGAATTGTTCTGGATCAAAGAAAAAAATTGTACCTTTTTAAAAAAATTAAAATACTTTGCTCGAAATTGACTTGATATTTCCAAAGTAATCAATTTTTAGAATTGTATACACCCAGACATACAAAATGGGATCACAAGGTGCAAATAGTTCTGTAACCTTTTTAAAAATACTGATGAATGTTTTCATCTTTTATAAACATTTTTTTCTCAAAACATGTCTTTAAATGGATAGTCTTCCATTTTATGAATGTGTCATAATGTATTTAATTCATCATCTATTGAACATTTTACTTATTTGCAGGGCAGTGACATTTTCATCTTAATTATGCACAGTACTAAACAAAGTACCCTGAATAAATAGACTGGATTCATGTTGTTTGGTTATAGGATTGTCATTGCCATTGAATAAAATTTGCAAAAGTATGTTTACATTTCAGAAGAATAAAATTTAGTAAGTGGTTGTGTTCTTAACGAAATGCCTCCTGTGACAGAGAACAGTGCTATTTAAAAGTACAATTTTATTTTAGAATTATCCAACAGACATGTGCTTCCACAAGCAGAATTTTCCATTCCACGGCTTTTGAGGCTAAGGAAATTGGTATAATCCTTATTTCCACAGTAAAATTAAAATAATGCCACAATAAAGTCATTATACTAAGCTCTGAGTGACTCCAAGAAAATGATTTTTAATTAGAGAAAACACACAAATTACGTTTAATCACTAGCTTTCTTCGTAAATCATTTACTACTAAGAAAATTGGGAAAATATCAGTTGATCTGAAAGTCAATACAAGCCACACCATTGTTCAGGTTCTTAGATGTTCTAGAAACTGAGATGTGCCCCCAGCTCTGACGTTCCAGTTGGTATGTCTTGCAAGTTCTTGCCTGTAAATAGAGTAGGGTGCCACTGTATGACCTCTATTTCCTTTTGTCCCAAGAACAGAAATTCTAGTTACAGAAGGATGCAGAAATTCACATGGAGACAGGTCCAGGGCCAGGGACACTGGATTTCTATGATGTTGAGCTTTTCAGAAAACACACACACTCACAGTTAATTTAAAACAAAATATCAAAAGACTGATCCCAAACTCAGCTAAATCATTAACTAGCTGCCTTAGATTTCACCTTTGTGTGTCAGTTTCTGCATTTATAAAATGAGGAATTAAACTAGAACAGATGGCGACTCATAGATGTTTAGTACTGGAAGATACTTTGTTGAACCAATCCAATCCCTTCCTTTTCCAAATAGGAAACTTCATGCTATAGAGATTAAGTGACTTGGCTGGAGTTGAACAGAGGAAAGGGCAAAGTTTAAATTCATGCCCAGATCATTTAACATCTAAGTCCAGCGTTCTTTTTCCTGACCACCGAACTCTACAGCTATTTTGCTCTGAAATTTATGAATTTAAGATGATCCAAATGAGGGTTTATTTATACTATGAACATTAACAACTAGACACCTATAAATTTGTCATGTTTTTTAGGTTGCTCAAAAGTGGCAATTAGCTAGCCAGATCTGAGTGCTCTTTAAATAGGAGAACATTGTTTTGGTCTTCATCCTTTGAGAACAAATTTAAGCCATGATTTATCTTTCTTGAGTCCGTATCTGCCTGCTTTCAGACTCAATCCTGTGGCTAAAAGCATAGCCAAAAATAGTAACAGAAAAATAGATACGAACAAGTGGTAACACAGCAAATGACGGTAGAGCAGCCTGTGCTGTTTATTAGATTCCAATCTTAAAATAGGAGCAGGGATAATCTGTGGACACAGTCTTATTTTCAAATAAAATACATTATTTCAAACATCTGCTGTCCTTGGGACTAACGTTAATTCAACTTTGCAAGAAGTTACTTTGTAGATGACATAGTGAATCAACAGATTTGCCTACAACTGAGAGCCATGTTAGGATAATTTTGGCTCCTGCTCTGGGAGTGGAAGGCCTCAAGCAAGTCTTAACTTGCAGACAGTGGTAGAGGCTTCTTCAGAGGGAGCAAAGTAGGTGGCGGGGGAGGAGTCTCTGATTTCAATCATCTTCTCTGATGTAGATGTTGTTGAGTGGATTAGGTGTTATTAGCAGCTAGGATCAACAGTACAAAGGGGTGGGGACCTGAGAAATATGCAGCAAGCTGAGAATTGCAAGTTGCTTGGTCGTGCAGAATTCACAAGGAGGAGTTGGGCCCAATGCCAGTGGGTGGAGCTTTCTTTTCTGCCCGTTTATCCTGCACAGGAGAATTTCTTTCTTTCTTGTTTTTTTTTTTTTTTTTGAATATATATTTAAATTTTAAAAAATTTATTTTTAGTTGAAAAACAATAATTGTGTATATTTATGGGGTACAATGGAATGTTTTGATCTATGTATGCATCACAGAAAGATTTGATCCAGCTAATGAACGTATACATCACCTGACCAACATCATTTTGTGTGTGTGTTAAAAATCGATTTTTTCAAAAATTTTGAAATATACAATATTATTAACTGTGGTTATCTCTATAATCGAGTTCTGGGCAAGTTTATTTGAGAAATGAGAAAGTGGAATTATCCCATTCCCCATTCACTGATTAAGCTTGAGTGTGAATTTTCCTCCAACCCACTCAAGGGCACAAAAGGTTAGTTAAACAGACCATTACTCAATCTGCTAGAAAATTCCTAGAGAAATTGACTCCTCCTCAGTTTCCTATAAATTATGATGCTATGTCAACATGCCATAGAGAAGAAGTCAGTAAACTTTTCTATAAAGGCCCAGATAGTATTTTCAACTTATCTGGCCATATAATGTTGAAACTATACAACTCTGCCGTTGCAGGGTGAAAGTAACCACAGACAATATGTAAACAAATGAGTGTGGCTGCATTTCAATAACATTTTAATTGCCAAAAGAGGGGCATTTTATTTGCAACCCCTGCCAGAAAACATAAACCTATTCCATATCTGTTTTAAATATAGGTGATGCCATTTTCTTGCAGTTACACAGACAGAAATCTTGGGATAACCTTCTATCCTCTTTTCTCCTTTATTTTCTACATTTAATCAATAATCAATACTGTGGATTCCACCTTCTCAATGTCTTTTCTGTCATCTGCTCAGTGGGGCCTTTTTGGACCAAACTATCTGAAATAGATTCAACTCATTTACTGTCCATCTCATCATGCTGTGTGTCTCCTTAAAAGCTCAGGTTATGACCTAAAGTTACCTCATTTATTTGTTCACTTGTTTATTATTTGTCTCCCATAACTCCTTGAGGGCAAGGACTCTGCTTCTCTTCTTCACTGCTGTAGAATGCTGCTTGGCATTCTACAAAATGCAAGTACTCGATTAATACTTGCTGAAAGAGGAGGGACCCCAAACCAGTCCTTCTTCTTGTAAATTCCCATATTCTCCAGTACACCCTTCACACGAATTCTACAGGTATTACTTCAAGCAAGGCCCAGTAGGGAAAAGATGGAATATTAAAAATAGGATAAATCAAAGAGGGTTTTGTAAAGGGGCCACTTATACAGTGTGTGCAGGTGAGCAAAAGGAAAAGGAATACAGTGAGGCTGTTACCCATCCTTAGGCATGAAGTGGAAAGTGAGTTGTCAAAATGTGTCAGGAATTGGTGGGTTCTTGGTCTCGCTGACTTCAAGAATGAAGCCGCGGACCCTCGTGGTGAGTGTTACAGTTCTTAAAGATGGTGTGCCAGGAGTTTGTTCCTTCTGATGTTCGGACGTGTCTGGAGTGTCTTCCTTCCAGTGGGTCTGTGGTCTATGCTGACTTCAAGAGTGAAGCTGCAGACCTTTGCAGTGAGTGTTACAGCTCTTAAAGGTGGTGCGTCTGGAGTTGTTCATTCCTCCCAGTGGGTTCGTGGTCTTGCTGGCTTCAGGAGTGAAGCTGCAGACCTTCGCGGTGAGTGTTACAGTTCATAAAGGTAGTGCGGACCCAAAGAGTGAGCAGAAGCAAGATTTATTGCAAAGAGAGAAAGAACAAAGCTTCCACAGCGTGGAAAGGGACCCTGGTGGCTTGCTGCTGCTGGCTCAGGTGGCCTGCTTTTATTTCCTTATTTGGTCCCACCCACATCCTGCTGATTGGTCCATTTTACAGAGTGCTGATTGGTCTGTTTTCGAGAGTGATTGGTGCATTTACAATCCTTTAGCTAGACACAGCGTGCTGATTGGTGCATTTACAATCCTTTAGCTAGACACAAAAGTTCTCCAAGTCCCCACCTGATTAGCTAGACACAGAGCGCTGACTGGTGCATTTACAAACCTTTAGCTAGACACAGAGTGCTGATTGGTGCATTTACAATCCTTTAGCTAGACAGAAAAGTTCTCCAAGTCCCCAATGGACCCAGAAGCCCAGCTGGCTTCACCTCTCAAAAAGAACCTGAAAAGAGAGGGTCTTGTGGAGAGACCCTCTGTTATAGGAACTGTATCCCTTGAATGTGGGACGCAGCCTGCCAGAAGGAACTTCCAGGTGGGAGCAGGGGAGTAACTGGCCTCACCTCATTCTCATCATTCCCTCAGACTTCCTGCTGGGCCTCTACAGGAGCTCAACTGCAGACTAGGAGGCAAAGGAGCCAACGAATGTATTCCACACTGAATAGCATCCCGGGATCCAGAGGGGTAAACAAAACATCTGGTACCATCACTCCTGGCCCCTCAGCAGCTACTTTTGTTTGCAGGAAAAGTTTGTGTCTCCATCACAGGGGACACATGAAGTTCCATCAGCTACCAAATCATAATAGGGTAACATCAGTTGAGTCACAGCTGTGCCTGAAATGAAAACATTAATGATCACTGAGTTCTCCATGAAAGGTAGCAGAGGGCAAAAGGAAAAACAAATAACACCAACAGTAGCTGGTACTATCCCCGTATCTGTAGCTGGACACAGAACATAATTTGGTAAGCAGAATTCCTTTTTCTACCATACATCCTATCTCTATGTTCTCCTTTCCCTTTGCCAGCACTATGGTTGGACAGGGATTCTCTCCTGGTAGGATAATCTGAACTTTCATTTCTCTAAGTCCTAAAATAAATAAGCAAATTGATTCCAGCATTTTCTTTGGAGCATCTGTTTCCTGAGGTCATTTTTGGTACTATTCATAAATGTAGCAGGAAATGTACGGCAAGTCAAATGAAGATAATTCAAGGAGAAGTTAATAAAAGGACTATGCACAAAGGTATTGTACAGGGTACAAGGAAGTCCTAAGCTATAATTTTGGAGTTCCCCAGGCTAAAATAAAATAACCAAGTTCCCTGTTAGTACAGGGAAACTCCTTGGCCTGAAAGAAAAAGACTCATTACTATAATCTGGAATGAGAGGGTCCCATGAAGAACACACCTTCAGAACTGTTTTCTTGGGTAGAGAGAAAGAACTATCTTGAAGTGACCCTGCAAGGCAGGATGTAGGGGAAGTGCCCTTACCTCACTCTCCCTTCTCCGACACTGCTGGGGCTCCCCAGTGGTCAAAACCACACAGAATCCAGAGAACAGAAAAGCCTGTTGATGGGGTGCATACAGAGCAGGTTCTTGGGGGCAGGAAACCAGTTAGAGAAAGGTGAGAGAGGATCTTAAAGAGAAAACAAAGATCTCTGACACCTTTTTTTTTTTTTTTTAAAGTTCTAGGGCACATGTGCACAACGTGCAGGTTTGTTACATATGTATACATGTGCCATGTTGGTGTGCTGCACCCATTAACTCGTCATTTACATTAGGTATATCTCCTAATGCTATCCCTCCCCCCTCCCCCCACCCCATGATAGGCCCCGGTGTGTGATGTTCCCCTTCCTGTGTCCAAGTGTTCTCATTGTTCAATTCCCACCTATGAGTGAGAACATGCAGTGTTTGGTTTTTTGTCTTTGCGATAGTTTGCTGAGAATGATGGTTTCCAGCTTCATCCATGTCCCTACAAAGGACATGAACTCATCCTTTTTTATGGCTGCATAGTATTCCATGGTGTGTATGCTCTGGCACCTTTATATAACATTCCTAACAACAACAACAACAAAAAACAGTCAAATGATTTCTAAGACAAAACAAAATTCCACCTTTGATGACTTTCCATGGATGCAGGGCAGGCAAGCCCCCAGACTGGGATTTAATCTGGGACCGTTCCCGGCTTCACCCAGGAAAGTATTCAAGGGCGAACTGGTGATGTTAAACAGCTGCTTTTATTGAAGTGGCAGTGCATAACAGCAACAGAGGTACTGCTCCGTGCAGAGCAGGGCTGCCCTGTAAGTAGTGTGCAGCTCAGGAGCAGTTCTGCAGTCATATTTATACCTACTTTTAATTACGTGCTTAGGGGTAGATTATGCAGACATTTTTAGAAAAAGGGTGGAAACATCCAGGTCATTGTCATAGAAAGGGGTGGTAATTTCGGGTGTTGCCATGGCAATGGTAAACTGACATGGCAGTGGTGGGCGTGTCTTGTGGAGAGGTACTTTCACCTCTTGCCTGTTTCAGTCTTCAATGTGGTCCAGAGTTCGAGCCCCACCTCCTACCCCACCATCATCTGCAGAATAAAATCCCATCTGCTTAATATGCTATCTAATCCTCCAACAATCTCTCCTTATCACAACTTTCCCGCTTTGACTTTTATGACTTTTCCAGTCTATGCCATTATTTGGGCTTAATACTTTGTATTTTTATTCTCCTTTATAACTCATACCAGAAAGCAATTCTTCCTCATCTGTTCTTAAACTCAGTTTAAAATTATGTCCTTATGTCAAAGGTACATTCAAATGTAGTCACTTCTCTTCTCCCATTGGACTTATTCCAGATGTGGTATACTTGTCATTAATGTAGCCCTTACTGAATTCAGAAATTGCATTAGGTGCTTTGATTATACTATTTGTCATAGGAATCCAGCAGTATGGTTATTTTTATACATTATTGCAAATAAAGAATCTGAGTCTCAGAGAGAGCTGGCTGTAACCACCTTACCCCACTGATGAATCTGGGCATAGCTAATAACGGAATGGCCTGAAGTGGTGAGCCTCTTTATGTGATGTAATGTGAGGCACAGAGCACCTCCTATGAAGGATTCTTGCCAAAATAGTTAGCCTGGATCTAGTCAAGTCTTTAGATCCAACAGCAAGTTCACAGGGAATATGGAGAATAGAAGATCATGTTAAAATACAACTTGAAGAAGAAACAATCAGACCAAAATATGAAATGGGACCTCCTGTCAGAAAATTGCTCTAATTTCTGCCAAAGGTCAATTTTATGGAAAAAAAGAGATGGAGAACCACTCTAGATTAAGAGACATAGCAGTTATAACCACGAACTACAATGTTTAGGGGTTGTTGGGATCCTTGTTTGCCCAAAGTCATAAAGCATATATCAGCAGAGCTGTAATTCAAGCTTATCAAAGTCTGCCCAAGGCTGTAGAGATGCTGTCCATGCCCTGCCCATATCCTCTTGGCATTCACTATTCTCACACTAGCCTTTCTGTTTCAAAGGGTTCTGACTTCAAGCACCTGAGACTCTCTGCCTGGTCCTTTCTTTTGGCCCATGCCTGGGGCAGTCCAGGAAAGATGGGAGCTATGGCCTTGAGAGTAGACCTCAGCCAATAAAGGAAGGAGTTCGAGTGTAAGTGTCTCAGCTTCCTCTTTTGTGTGGACAGTTCTGATGACTGGTCTCCACTATTTCCCAGAAGTCCCAGTAGGATTTATTCCCAGTTACAGAATTAGCATTTGCATTAACACACCTTGTATGGGTATCCTCTTTCTTTCTTACTTCTTCAGCTCATCCAGCAGTGCTTCCTGGAATCACTTTCCAAATAATCCATGAACATATCCTTTCCTCAGGGTCTGCTTCTAGGGGAACCCATCCTAAAATAGAGGATAAAACTTCTGCTCTTTCAACTGAACAATTCTGCCTCCTTCATCCACTCTGTCTTGTGATGCAATTGATAAGAGGCTGCATGACGCAGTTCACATGAGGAACTCTGTAGGCACACAAACCCAGGGCTTCACTCCAGCTTCTGCACTTGCTAATCACCTGACCTTAGGCAACTGAAACTGAGTCTAACATTCTCATTGGTAAAATAGGTCAACGATAGAGAAGTTCCTCTATTACACTTTCAACTTCTTCCACTTGATGCTGTTTCTAACACTAGATTTGTTTATGAGCACCTACGAAAGTTCATAAATCTAAGTAATAATAAAGAAGTAACTTGCGGCAAGATGTTAGTGATAGCTTGAATAAAGTCATTTTGTACTTTTGCATAAATGGACTTAGAACAGCCTCTAGGAACATGTCGTACTGGTGAGTCAGGGAGTTTCTGTGCTTACTGGGCAGAGAAAGTGTGATTATCGCACATATTTGTGTGAAGAACACAGCCTCATGTCTGACAAGAGGAGCTGAGTGAAAGAGAGTCTTTGTAGTTGCCTGTCTCACTCTAGATTTCGCATTCCTAGATGGCAGAAACTGTTTTATTAATCTGAGATATTTCCTTATAGCAACTGTGCAAAAATGAATAAGATAAATTTTACACTCCGCGATTCTTTTTATAACATATTTGCAGTATTCGTAACATATCAAACAAACCAAGTAACCAGCAGCTCGCTGTACTGGAAGCTCACTTACCAAATACATTTCCACAGCTTCCTTACAGCGGATTTTCTTCTTTCATTTCTCTGTCCCATTATCACATCATTGGGCTTGCTTTAATTCCTCTCCTTTTTTTTAATATCACCTCTTCTGAGAGCTTTCCTTCCCTGATTCTCAGCCTTTGGATCTCATCTTCTAACTATCAACTTAGTCTTCCTTGTCTCCTTAATGCACTGCGGTGGTTTCTGGAGTTGGAAAATTGTTTTTTCACTTATATTACTAACTTCCTCTAACTTCCAACTTCTATATATATGACAACTAGTAACATATTCACAGCTACAAATAATTTTCTCTCAATAACAATTCAATAATATTACATAGTTACTGTCTCTTACTCATTTAGCATTTCTTGAACTCTTCTCCAATAAATACAGATTGTTAAATCTCCTTTCTTATTCTTAAATTGTCTACTTTCACTATTTCTCTCCTTTCATCAGGTTAATTACCTACTTAAACCCAACGTTGTCTTACTCCATGGGTTTTTATCTATACTAGCGTTGCCCAATAGAAATTTCTAAGATGATGGAAATGTTCTATATCGGGCTGTGTAATAAGGTACTCACCAGTTACAAGTGGCTGGCTACTGAGCACTTAAAATGTGGCTAGTGTGACCACATATTAATGACTGATAAGACTTCATTCTCTATCCACTGGAAACTTACACTGAGGAGCAATATAGCTCTGTGGCTCGGAGGACAGGCTTTGGAGTGAGGTGGCTCTAGGTTGTTACCCTGGATTTACTAGCAGAGTGACTTTGGTTTGAGCAAGTCAGTCCACCTCTGTAGGTCCCCATTTCCTCAGTTAGAATATAGGCATAATAATAGTCCCTATCCCATAGGGTTGGTGTGAATATTAAATAAAATACCCAATGAAAAGTGCTTAACCTCGTGCTGGGTATGTAGTAATTATCAAATAAATGTTTTTGCTGACGTTATTATTAAAAAAAAATTTTCTAGAGCAAAATTACTTATATGCTCCCAAATGAATCTCCAAGGATAAAACTGCAGCAACAGTAGGTAGTTTGGAGATAGGTAGTTGTTGAATGAGTGAATAAACAATGAATGAATGAATTACTATGACGAACAAATGTTCTGTTCTTTACATGCTCAGGGTCACTTGCTGAGTCAGAAGTAGAGGCAGCAGTAAGAACTCCGGCTATGGCCAGGCACGGTGGCTCACTCCTGTAATCCTATCACTTTGGGAGGCTGAGGTAGGAGGATCACCTGAGGTTGGGGGTTCGAGACCAGCCTGACCCCGTCAGGCTGAACATGGAGAAACCCCGTCTCTTCTAAAAATACAAAATTAGCCGGGCATGGTGGCACATGCCTGTAATCCCAGCTACTTGGGAGGCTGAGGCAGGAGAATTGCTTGGGTCTGGGAGGTGGAGGTTGCGGTGAGCCAAGGTCTCACCGTTGCACTCCAGCCTCGGCAACAAGAGTGAAATTCTGTCTCAAAAAAAAGAACTCCAGCTTTGACTAAATTTGTCTCTGTGCTCTCAGAAAGTTTGCTATATAAGATGAGCATAAAACTCTTACCCATGGCAAGTGAAATTTGGCAGGATGGGACTTTAAATTTCTACTTTATGTCCTGCCTTGTTTGAATTTCTTAGAAGCATGGATTATTTTTATAGTAAGAACAAGCAATTACTGTATATACAATTAATTATACTAATAAAATAGTCACAAAGTAGCATCAAGTAACTTGAATTAGTATTACAGTACCTTATGTGGGTAATGCCTGACTGAACAAGATTAGTAATATTTGGCAATTTTAATTAAAATGTTTGATAGGTTTCTGGGATTAATATTTTCTTTCTGGTCAGCAATGTAAAAAAAAGCAAGATTCCCATGAAATTGACATAATAGACCCTCAATACACTCATACACACACATTATTTTATAAAAATTTGATACAAGAAATTTTAGTCAGAACAGATTAACATAGTTACCAAACTTCATAGTGATCAAAGCTTTGAGTCATTATGTACACTTATGTTTTTCTCAGAAAGAGACAAAGAGAGAAGAGAATTAAAAAAAAGAGACTGTCTTTCCTCAAAGCCAGTAGCTACTGCATAATATATATTTTTCAATCCATGTGGAGTATAGTGTGAAAGAATTGTATTATTTGCTTTCAGAATTGTATTTGCACTAAGAAATGCTTTGCAATTAGTGGAATATGATATTTTAATAGTTGAATCAATTAAATAAACATGCTAATGTTCATATTTTCCACTTGTAGCTCCCAGATTTAATATAACAACAAAATGAGGAAGTTTGTTATTTTATATTATGTGCTTAAATTAAGAGAATCATTCATGATTGATTTGGATACGTTTGTAAAACCTACATGATGTATCCCTGGTGCAGTCCTGTGAAACACAACTGCTGAACATTGCTAAACTGTACAAAACTTTTAAATAAAACATTCCTATCTCTAATATGTTTGCCAGAAGAATGAATCACAGTAGGCTGCTGTCGGTAAGCTAGCAGCCAGTGACGTGTGTTCCTTTTGCTTTCCTTTAACTTTGAGCAAGTGGTTGCGGTTGTTATCACCAAAACCAAACTATTGGGAGCGTTCTGATCTGTACGACAGTTTATGCCTCACATGACTGATCTCAAAAAGGTTGTAATGGGCACGCATCGCTGACTCAGTTACAATTTGTCAAAATCATGAACAAAACATACATACGCCCCCACTTGTGTTTCTTTAGACTTTTTTATAACCACACTTCATTTCCTTGGCATGTCAGTGTGGGGCTGGTGGCAGGATTCAGTGAAAAGTTGGCAAATGTAATAAAGAGTATTCAAACTTTGGAGTAAGTCACTATCTCCACTTCTCAAGCAGTTTTGCATTTGTACAATGAGGATATTTACATTACAGAATAACTGAGCACTTACTGAAATATGTTAAGGCATTTTAAAATCGTTTTTTAATTTGTAAAATAGTACATATTCACCGTAGAAATTTTTAGGATACCAAAAAGCATAAAGAACAAAATAAAAGCAATGTATTATTCCACTACCTGGAGATTACCACTAACAATTTTTTCTTTTTCTTAACACCAAAAGATAAATATACAATTCTGTATCCTGCTCTTTTCACTTCCTCTTATAGAAAGTTATTCATCCAAAGTCACTGAATAATAAAGCTTTATTTTTAAACTGTAAAATGCTACATAAATACAAGGTCCATGTGCCATTTGCTGTTCAATCTTCAGTTCTGAGTCTGAAAAAGACTAATGCATTATCAAGGGGACTTGAAGTATCTATTGCTTATTCCTCAGTGCCCAAATTGACTATTTAGTTTGTTGAATTGAGATGGACTTTTTATTTTCAAGTTAATATCAAATTGAAAAGTGCAAGAAGTACCCACCGTTAAGTAATGGTAGACCTGAACTAACACGGTAAAAACACATTCACAATTTAAGTAGAGAAGCATCTTTGAATTCTACTTTCAATTTCCTAAGCATTTCACCAAGTAGTATGGGAAGCATGGGCTTTTGTCAACAGCTTCTCCATGAGTGAAGCTTTGCAAACAAATGAAATAACTTTTGTGAGCCGTTAGCAAGACTAGGAAATTAGCAAATTAGTAAACAGGCCAAATTTAAGTTATAAAGTTTTTCGATTGAAATAAGACATTTGGGTAATCTGTAAATCAGTAAGGACAGAGGAATAAAGTAGTTCCATACAAATTCATATATAGAATGCCAAGAAACTTCTTTATTTTCCAATATTATAAAAGAAGCAGAAGCGGTCTTAAGAAAGAGAAACGCTTTTCATTATGACTTGGTGATATAAACACTAACGAGACACGTGGCCCAGTGAAATCCCGATGTACCACAGCTGTCTGGCATCCCACTGCACACTGGCAATAGAACAGTCCCTGTAGCCTATATTTAAACTTGGCACCTGCTGGGGAATCCCCTGGTGTGGTGCTGAAGTCAGTGGTGCAGTTGTTAATTTCCACAGTTTGCTTTAGTTACTAGGAGGCTGTTGCCAGATTAGGAAGACAGAGGGCCATCTGGATAAAAGACGTACCAGAGCCCTTGGAGTTGCTAGAACATTTCAGAGATCTAGTACGATAGGCCAGATGGACGAGGTTGTGTCACAATTTAATTCTTGAATTTGGGGCAATAAACATGGACATAGGGAAACAGCATGAAATGAGACATTCATTATTTATTCAAAGTCTATCAACTGAGTTCCCACTATATGACAGAGACTTTCCATTTTCTGGAGAGGTAGTAATGAACATGATGAATGATATGTTTGTTATCTTAAAGTATATAATAAAATAATCAGCTTTCTTAATGTTTGTTTTTGTATTAAATCTAGAAGATGCAAGTGAAAAATATGAACCTTAGCATGTTTAATAGAAGAAAAAGACTGTAAATATACTACTGAAGAAACAAAACATGGAATATGATAAGTTAAATACAACAAAATTAAAACAAGACTATAAGTAATAGAGAGTAACTGGGTGGCTATTGTACACTGGGTGATCAGGAAGGACCTTTCTAAGGAGATGGCATTTAAGGTGAGATCCAAATAACTCGAAGGATAGAGCCAAGCAAAGATGGAGGAGTGAGAACAAGGGAGGATGCTATCGGCAGGAGCAGCAGTTAGTGCCGAGGTTGAGGAACTGAACAGAAGTGTGGCTGCAGGGTCAGGAGAAGCAAGGGATGGTGTAAAATGAACCCTCAGGGCCTGATTCCGAGAGCTTTATTAGCCAAAGTAAGGAGTTTGGGTTTATTCTAAATGGTATTGGATGCATTTAAATGGAGCCATAATATGACAGGCCTCATTTGAATTCCAGCTCCAGCGTTCATTTACTACGTGACTTAGGGTAAATTTAATTAACTTGCCCACTACTCAAGACAGTGTTAGCCAGACCTGGTACTACATTGCAGGGATTACACAGATGCATTAGATACAGTCTTTAAAATAGTTCACAGCGTAGTGGGAGACTTCATCTTTTTAAACCTCTTTCTTACTCTGGACAATTAAAATAATAACCTCCAAATTCTTTACAGTATTAGACATGATGCAGAACAAAAAAACTTCTTAATAAATGGTAGTTATGAAGTCTGTTATTATTATGCACTTCCAACAGGTTATATAAAAGCTTTTAAAAGGAAGTAAAATATAAAAATGTAAGTATTTAATATTTCACATGAGTTTCTTACCACAGAAAGTAATAAAGTGATATTAGTTCTTTGGGAAATGTCTGAAATAAGACATGGAACTGGTCATATGAGGAAAGGTAGGGAATCTGTTTGCATGAGATTTGTATAATATTAGAAAATACATAACACATTTATACACACCACACACACATACACACACACACACACACACACATTTCCTAGGACTGCTGTGACAAAGTAAAACAAACTGGGTGGCTTAAAACAACGGAAATGTATCTTCTTGAAGCTCTGGAAGCTGGAAGTCCAAAATCAAGGTGCTGGAAGGGCCATGCTCTCTTTGAAAGCTGTGGTGGAGAATTTGTCCCATGCCCTTCTCTTAGATTCTGTTATCACTGGCAATCCTTGGCATTCCTTGGCTTGCAGCTGCATGACTCCAATCTCTGTCTCCATTGCCAACTGGCATTCTTCTTGTATGTCTGTCTCTTCTCCTCTTCTTATAAGGACACTAGTCATATTGGTTAAGGGCCCACTCTACTCCAATATTTCTTCCATAGTGAAAATGTCTTTCCAAATCTTTTGCCCATTTAAAAAAATTGGGTTGTTTGCTATTTTGTTTGAAGACTTCTTTATATATGCATTCTAGATACAAGTCCTTTATCAGACACTGTACATGTTTTGCAAATATATTCTCCCAGTATGTGGCTTGTGTTTTCATTCTCTTAGTAGTGTCTTTCAAAGAGTAGAACTTTTGAAGTCTAATCTTTGGTTTTGAAGTCTAATCTTCATTAATTTACTTTTATGGATTTAGCTTTTGGTGTCGTATCTAAGAACTTTGTCTAGCCCAAATATTTTCTCCTACATTTTCTTCTGGAAGTTTTAGTTACTGGTTTTGCATTTAGGTCTATGATTCATCATGAATTAATTTTTGTATAAAGCAGAAGTTATGGCTTAAAGTTTTTTTTTTTTTTTTTGCACATGAGTATCTCATTTGTTACAATACAATTTTTCGAAAAGACTATCTTTTTTCCATTGACTTGCATTTGCACCTTTTTGAAAATGTGTTGAACATGTATGTGTGGATCTATTTCTGTTCCAAGAGTCCACATCCCCATATTTTTGCCAATGCCATAGTTTCTTGATTATTGTAGCTTTATAGTAAGTCTGGAAATTGAGTAGTGTGGTACCTCCAGCTTTCTCCTCTTTTTAAAAAGAATTTTTTGGCTATTCTAAATATTTTGTCTTTCCAGCTTGTTGCTTTCTAGTTTCTTAAAAAAAGTCTTGTTAGGTTTTTGACAGAGATTGCATTGGATGTATGGATTCGTTTGAAAAGATGTGATTTTTAATCTTAAAAGTACAGAGTTTTCCAATTTATGAACACAATATATATCTTCATTTATTTAGGTCTTTGCTGACTCTAAGACAAAGGAGGGGAAGGATGAGCATTTGCCTTGAGCTGTGTCTGTGTCTAAGTTGGGTACTATTGTAACAGAGGATACTACAAAGCAGAAACTTTGTGCCACTTTTTCAGTTAGCATATTATGTGATAGTCATTGCTCCTGAACATAGGTTTTTTTTTTTTTTTTTGGCCTTCTTTTAAACATTTTTGGATGGAGAATGTAGAATTGTAAAATTAAAGAAATAAGTTAACATGAAATCATTCTATACCATGTTTGACTATTTTTTTTTTTTTTTTTTTTGAGACAGAGTCTCGCTCTTTCACCCAGGCTGGAGTGCAGTGGTGCGATCTCGGCTCACTGCAGGCTCTGCCTCCCAGGTTCACGCCATTCTCCTGCCTCAGCCTCCCGAGTAGCTGGGACTACAGGTGCCCACCACCTCGCCCGACTAATTTTTTGTATTTTTAGTAAAGACGGGGTTTCACCGTGTTAGCCAGGATGGTCTCGATCTCCTGACCTCGTGATCCGCCCGCCTCGGCCTCCCAAAGTGCTGGGATTACAGGCGTGAGACTATTTTTAAAAAATGATCACATCCACCCATTATCCCAGGTAGAGTTGACTATATTACTACCAGTAGTCCTGGGCTTGTGAATGGTTTACTTAGAAAATGAAATATGCTTTGGGAGGCCAAGGTGAGCAGATGACGAGGTCAGGAAATGGAGACCAACCTGGCCAACATGGTGAAACCCTGTCTCTACTAAAAATACAAAAATTAGCTGGGCGTAGTAGTACACACCTGTAATCCCAGCTACTTGGGAGGCTGAGGCAGGAGAATCACTTGAACCCACCAGGCGGAGGTTGTAGTGAGCCGAGATCACATCACTGTGATCCAGCCTGGTCCAGCCTGGTGATAGAGCTAGACTCTGTCTAAAAAAAAAAGAAAGAAAGAAAATGAAATATGTTTACAATAATCCAGAATGAGTTACCATTTCTGGTGTATCATTAGTGCTTTAAGTTCCCTCAAACATTTTCATCCTGTAAATACCTTTGAATCTTTTATATCTTTTTTTTTTTTTTTGTGACATAGCCTAGCTCTGTCACCAGGCTGGAGTGCAGTGGTGTGATCTCGGGTCACTGCAACCTGTACCTCCCGGGTTCAAGCGATTCTCCTGCCTCAGCCTCCCAAGTAGCTGGGATTACAGGTGTGCACCACCATGCCCAGCTAATTTTTGTATTTTCAGTAAAGACAGGGTTTCACCATGTTGACCAAACTGATCTCGAACTCCTGACCTCAGGCGATCCGCCTGCCTTGGCCTCCCAAAGTGCTGGGATTACAGGTGTGAGCCATCACGCCCGACAAATCTTTTATGTCTTTTAAAGCATTAGGAAATAATTGTCAACTAAGGCTCTAAAACTTATATTGTAAATTCAACTGTCATAGGAACCGGGCAAGTACAGAAATGGGACAGGCCAGCTGGAACAAAAGACAATAAGAAGAGATGGAGACCCTGGTAAAGCAGGGAACACGTGTCTAAAGGCAGAGCAGCAAGTCAGTTTTAGTGATTGTTGCCAACTGGAACTAGAGTACCAGTGTTGACAGATATAATTTTTTTATGGAAAGAAGTTTTGATTATTGGTTACAATTTCTCAAATTAAAAATTTTAAATAAAAAATACTTAAATTACTGTTTGCCAAACAAATACATCTAGGATTGACTCTAGCCCGTGATTGTCTGTTTTCAACTTCTGCTTTAAAACTTCAGTGAGAGCAGCAGCAAAGGATCTTATTAGGTTATGCCGAATATTTAATGAGTGCTTTTGCTGCAGAATAATGAGATATCTGTTACCAGAAACCTTCCTGAAATAAGTGGATGCTTATAATAGCATGCACTAGGTGGTGTAAGAAATTCAGAGGTGTCCTGCTGATGAACTAGTTTGGATCCTACCTTAGCAATTGAAATGATATTTGGTGATAGTCTCTGAGTTTAATATCAAAGGGTTTGCCCAGGGATTTGATAAGATGTTTGAGGTTTGTCTTTCTCTAACTGTCCTTGTGATCATAAGCAACCCACTTTAGCAGCCTGAGTCAGTTTTTACATCTTTTAGATGAGAAGATAGGACTATATGTTTTTCAAAGGTGCCACTGCCTTAATTTCAAACGTCAGTGGGACCTTAAAAATGGTATAGTCCTATCTTAGTTCTTTATGTCTCTGAGAAAATGTGGGCCTAAAAACGAATGTTACTTCTCTGAAATTAAACACAGCTGTCTAAAGAAGATGTAGAGATGTTAGATCTAAGCATATCTATTGTGTAGACTTATCTATCTATCCTTGAAACTTAAAGAAATTCCAATGGCATAGTCACCAAGCTATGAAATATACTTAATGATCATTATGTTGCTATCAAGTGGACTGATGAGGAGAACATCATTTGGGGAGCACAGAAACATAAACTTCTCACATGCTTTTGAGATAATGGAGACTTGGCAAATCATTTTAGAATGGTATCTAGAAATCAATACCTACTTTTAATAGTTTTTGATGGACGATTTATTGAATTAAGTGACAACTGGGAAATTTAAGATACACACTGCAATGCAACAGATATATGAAAACTGCCTAAAGGCTATTTTAAATGATTGCATCTTTAATTTGTCAACCACTAAACATTATTTTAATACTTCACTGATGGCTCTCTGGTGAGTGTTCCATTCACATGTGTGTACCTTCAAGCACTGCACGCATAAAAATCTCTGGAGCAAGATGATCACATTTACAAAATAGTGATCTATGGAGAATATTTCAGGGACCACAAGCAGACTTTTCTTTTCCTTTTTGACTCTCATCACCTGGATGACTTAATTAAAAGTATTTTTACTACACAAACATTTTAGGCCAACTGTATCTTTAGGAAAATATAATTCCCTTCATTGAGAAAACAGAAAATAGTCAGAGCAGTATCAATATTTATCATTTTCCATAAATTATTGCTGTTATTAGGATGCTCTTCTGATGGTTGGATTTATTCAGATCTAGAGGAAAGAGTTATATTTTAAAATAGTTACTTAAACAAATGGTGAAAAGGTTTATTTGTTCTCAATACTATTAAGAAACAAAGAAAAATAGGTAATCTCAACTTAAAAGATGAGCTAGATTGTTCTGCACAGCAGTGAGGACCCAATGAAAACAGCCTGTTTAGAGATTAGAAATGGATTGGCTGTTAAATGGCACTGCCCTCCAATTTTTATATCATATCACACTTTCATGGACTGAGGATTTGTCCCTCATAAAGCTGTCCTAAAAACTGATTATCTTTATACATTACTGGTTGCTAAAAATTGCACCTCATCTAATAGGTATTATATTGCAGTCAATTACACCAAAATTCCCAAAGTAAGGGCTACTCCACCATTATTGGAGAACCTAAGCATTTTCTCAACTTTCAAGGGGACTCAGAGACTGCACCTCTCTCGGCTCCTTTCTGCTATCTGGACAAGAGCATCTGCTAACCTAGAGATTTTAATAAGTGCTAGAGGTTTATAATTGTTGACTGGAAGAAGCAGCTGATGAAAATTTTGAGGAAGCAGACACATTTTAAACTGGGAAGTCAAAACAAATATACACCTCAAATCATCAATAACAGGAGAAAACAATTATTTTCAAGTTTTGTTCTTAATTGTCACATAATAATTGTACCTATTTATGGGGTATAGTGTGATGTTTTCATACATGTATACATTGTGTAATGATCAAATCATGGCAAATAGCACATCCATCACCTCAAACACTTGTCATTTCTTTGTGGTGGGTGCACTCAAAATCCTGTCTTCTAGCTATTTTGAAGTATATAATACATTATTGTTAACTATTGTCACTCTACTGTGTATTAGAATGCCAGAACTTATTCCTCTTGTCTAACCATAACTTTGTACCTGTTGACCAACCTCTCCCCATCTCCCCTTCACACTTCCAAGCCTCTGGTAACCACTAGTCTACCCTCTATTTCTATAAGATCAACTTTTTAAGATTCCACATAGGAGTGAGATCACATGGTATTGTGCTTCTGTGCTCGGCTTATTTCATTTAACAAAATGTTCTCAAGTTTCATCCATATTGTTGCAAATGCAGAATTTCATTCTTTTTCATGATTCAATAGTATTCCATTGTGTATATACATACACATATATATATAATTTAAAAATATTTATTCATTTGTTGATGGACACTTAGGTTTATTCTACATCTTGGCTATTGTGATTAGCATAGGAATAAACATCACTCATCATCAGGGAAATACAAATCAGTACCACATAAAACATTACCTCACCCTAGTTAAAATGGCTATTATTAAAAAGACAAAAAATAAGAAATGCTGGTGAGGACATGGAGAAAGAGGAATTCACACACTGTTGGTGGAATGTAAATTCCTATAGCCAGTATGATGAAAGTATGGAGGTTCCTCAAAAAATTAAAAATAGAACTACCATACGACCCAACAATCCAACTTCCAGATATATATTCAGTGGAAATGAAATGAGTATGTAGAAGAGGTACATCTGCATTCCCATGTTTGTTAAAGAAGAGAAAATTCCTATTTCTTAAAGACTAAGGTGCACTTTGTATGAATTTCCATACATTTTGACATACAATTACTGCCAAAATCTTTAGTGATTAGTGGTGATATTGTGCAGAGATTTTTCTGATCTGGAATTTTCGTGGTAGTCCGGATTCTAGTGACAGACTATCTGTGGCTTTTTAGTATTTCCCACAATACTCTTTTCTTCCTCTTCTCTCTTTCCTTTTTCTTATCCCTTTTTCTTCTATTTTTACTTCATTTTTTCTTTCTCTTTTTTTTTTCTTTTTCTTTCTTTAATTGTAAAGCCTTAAATCTCTCCATTGGCCTAAGGTTAAAATTATTTTAAGCCCTGTATTTCTTTTCCTTATAGCCAAATATAAGCCAAAACCTTCTGGTATTCACCATAAGAACTCCCTCTCATATTGTGGGTTTGTAAAACCAAGAGCTTGACTGTTACTAGTGAGAGGTGAAGCCAGCTGGGCTTCTGGGTCAGGTGGGGACTTGCAGAACTTTTCTGTCTAGCTAAAGGATTGTAAACACACCAATCAGCGCTCTGTGTCTAGCTAAAGGTTGGTAAACGCACCAATCAGCACTCTGTAAAAATGCACCAATCGGCGCTCTGTGTCTAGCTAAAGATTTGTAAACACACCAATCAGCACTCTGTAAAAACGGACCAATCAGTGCTCTATAAAATGGACCAATCAGCGCTCTGTAAAATGGACCAATCAGCAGGATGTGGGCAGGGCCAAATAAGGGAATAAAAGCTGGCCACCCGAGCCAGCAGCGGGAACCCAGGTCTGCTTCCATACTGTGGAAGCTTAGTTCTTTGTCTCTTCACAATAAATCTTGCTGCTGCTCACTCTTTGGGCCTGCACTGCCTTTGTGAGCTGTGGCACTCACTGCGAGGGTCTGCAGCTTCGCTCCTGAAGTCAGCGAGACCATGAACCCACTGGGAAGAACAAACAACTTAGGACGTGCCACCTTTAAGAGCTGTAACAGTTGCTGTGAAGGTCTGTGGCTTCACTCCTGAAGTCAAGGGAGACCACGAACCCAATGGAAGGAAGAAACTGTGGACACATCTGAACATCTGAAGGAACAAACTCTGGACACACCATCTTTAAGAACTGTAACACTCACCGCGAGGGTCCATGGCTTCATTCTTGAAGTCAGAGAGACCAAGAGCCCACCGGAAGGAACCAATTCCGGACACATTAGTAGTTAATGACTGTGAGTTATGAGGCACATGAATCGGTGAAATTGGAAAAAGTATCTATTTGGCTTCAGAATTATTTCCATCAACCCTGTGGTTACTTCTGACTGGTTTTTTTTCTTATTAAGACGTATTAATGACTATTTTTAACTTTGTAAAAATTTAATTTCTTATTTTCTCATTTATTTTTTTTCATCTGACGTCACCAGTTTTCCAAATTTCAGGTCACCTGAGCTTGGCAAGGCAGAACTATGATATCATTATTAAAAATATACTGTGCAATATAAATTATATGAAGAAGTAAAAGATGGGTTCTGCCCTCAATGAGTTGATAATCTAGTTGTGATATACAGTATTTGTTTCCGCTTTTAGGAGGGCCTATCCCCTTCTTTCCTATCTAAAGTCTTTCGTTATTTATCAGCTCCTCCAGAATGCCACTGGGGAGAAATGATCTCTTTCTTGGCCAACGCCTTTTCGTTAAAATGGTCCCTCAGTTTTGTAGTTAATTACATATCAGTTTCACTATTAGGGTTTAGCTCCTGGAGAGCACGTCTTTGGTTGTATTCATCCAATTTGTGGCATATAGTAGGTGCTCCCAAATGTCAGGTTTTAGAGTGAAGAAATAAACCCTGAATGATAGTGCTATGTGACACACAAAAAAATTTTCAAAAATATTAAAGTGAATCAGAATTTCTTGACTTGTTATATTATCCCCCCCAAATCAGAAATCATAAGTATTCTTTTATGCTTATGCTTTTTTAAGCATTCTAACTCTTAGCTCTCAATTTTGTAGTTCTTATTAGAGGTTCCTTTATCAATATTTCTGTTAGCTCCAACAAATACTACATTTACATAGGTCTTTATATGATTGTTGACATAGCCCTTTTTGAAGCTATTCATGTTATTAAAAGTAATGCTTTTTTTTTTTTTTTAGTTTACTGGATATTGAGCAGGAGGCTGCAATGAGGTTTTGCTAAATTAAAGTTTGTACAGTAAATCGACCTTTTTTTTCTGTTCAAGCTTATAGAGCAGTTGACTTTGTGTTCTTTTAAGATTGAAAACAACTGGTTTTTTAATACCCTATTGTTAGATTGCATGTGTTTGCAAATGCTTCAGAAAATACTGCAAAGGGCCAAACAGTTTTATTTGGGGCATGTTTTATGTTTTATAATAGATTCTTCTGGACCTAGCATATGTATGTCAGGTTTAAATTTATTAGATATAATGCTTCCAACATTTTAACCCTTAGAAAGGAGAATGAAAGGAAAGCCCGATTAATTGCTGGTACGATGATCCTTTGGCCATGCTTGCTGAATGATTTACGCTGGTGTTTTGTTAGACACAGCTGAACAAAGCCTCATTCGCTGTGGGTGTTCAATAAAAACAGTTATGGGGTTAGGAACTTACATTCTCAAAGAAAATGTGGTACAGTCTAACAAATGAAATTTCTAATTTAATGTCTTCAAGATTTTTCTGCCCAAATCATCTTTCTTTTAATCCCTTTGATCACATTTATTCTTTCAGAAGCATAGACTATCTATGTTTTAATGCCAAACTCAAATTATCTCTTTAGTATTCAGCATTCTTTGCTTGTTTAGCCATGTCTACATAATTCTTCTGCTTCTCATTTTCCAGAGTTTTCATTTCAAATAAACTTCCTTCCATGCCCTTCAGAGATAATCATCTTAGTGAGGTGATTCAAGAGAAGATGCTCTATTCTACTTTGCTGTCCTAGGACTGGTCCATAGGACTGTTTTTAAAACAGATCACGTTTCTTGGGAGGAATTACATTTAGTCTTTTTTGTTCTTACCTTCTTTGGCCAGTCTAGACATGGCCCTTTAAATAGATCTTTAAATAACAAGTGCCAGCACACTTGAGAGGAGCAGAACATTTGAGGGTGTTGTTTTACATATTAATCACTCATGAATGTTTGAGTATTGAGAAGTCAGTTAATTAACCAGTTGGACACAGTTTTGTTTTTTTACATGCAGTCACATGCCATATACTATTAGGTGTTGGAGGGAGAAAGCAGAATGAAACAGAGTTCTTGATCTCAAGGCCTAAGGCAGAAAAATGAACCAATGACCACTTTATGGTATAATATATCCTATGATGGCGTCCCAGTCCAGCCTGGAAGACGTGTCCCTGCAAGATTTTACAAAGAGATGATGCCCAAAGTGGACCTTGAAAGATGAATAGCATTAGGAGAATAAAGAGGTGGATGCGAAATGAGCATTCCAGACAGGGAATAGCATGAATAAGAATAGTGTGACATGAAGGGGTGGCCTGCCCCTCCACACCTGTGGGTATTTCTAGTCAGGTGGAACGAGAGACTGAGAAAAGAAATAAGACACAGAGACAAAGTATAGAGAAACAACAGTGGGCCCAGGGGACCAGCGCTCAGCATACCAAGGACCTGCACAGGCACCGGCCTCTGAGTTCCCTCAGTTTTTATTGATTATTATTTTCATTATTTCAGCAAAAAGGAATGTAGTAGGAGAGCAGGGTAATAATAAGGAGAAGGTCAGCAAAAAACATGTGAGCAAAAGAATCTATGTCATAATTAAGTTCAAGGGAAGGTACTATGACTGGACGTGCACGTAAGCCAAATTTCTGTTTCTCTCCACCCAAACATCTCAGTGGAGTAAAGAATAACAAAGCAGCATTATTGCAAACATCTCTCGCCTCCCACCATAGGGCGGCTTTTCTCCTATCTCAGAATTGAACAAATGTACAATTGGGTTTTATACCAAGACATTCAGTTCCCAGGGGCAGGCAGGAGACAGTGGCCTTCCTCTATCTCAACTGCAAGAGGCTTTTCTCTTTCACTAATCCACCTCAGCACAGACCCTTTATGGGTGTCGGGCTGGGGGACAGTCAGGTCTTTCTCATCCCACGAGGCCATATTTCAGACTATCACATGGGGAGAAACCTTGGACGATACCCCGCTTTCAAGGGCAGAGGTCCCTGCGGCTTTCCACAGTGCATTGTGCCCCTGGTTTATTGAGACTAGAGAATGGGGATGACTTTTACCAAGTATACTGCTTGTAAACATTTTGTTAACAAGGCACGTCTTGCACAGCCGTAGATCCCTCAAACCTTGATTTTATACAACACATGTTTTTGTGAGCTCCAGGTTGGGTCAAAGTGGCTGGGGCAAAGTGGCTGGGACAAAACTACAAATTAACAACATCTCAGCAAAGCAATTGTTTAAAGTACAGGTCTTTTTCAAAGTGGAGTCTCTCATGTCTTCCCTGTCTACATAGACACAGTGACAGTCTGATCTCTCTTTCTTTTCCCTACAGTGACATATCCAGGAATTATATGTATCTCAATATCGCTGAGTGATGAGGGTAAAAAAGAGTGATAAAAATTGAAGCTGAAGAGAGAGCTGGAGGCCAAGTCAGGGACACCTTGGGAATCATGCTGAGGGTGCTTGGGGTGATGGCAATGCTGGGCTTTAGAATTAGGGTAAATAGTGCTATTTGTTACTGAATTGTCAATATTTTGGGAGGAGGTGATATTTTCGTTCTGGTATTTAAAAAATATGAATTCTGAATCATTTATATCCAGAGTGTTATATACTGCAATAAAAGCTAAATGAAATTAAAGTGTACTGTTTTAGAAGGAGGGATGTTCTGACAACATCTCTTCTTTTTTTTTGTTTTTTTTTTTTGAGACAGAGTTTTGCTTTTGTTGCCCAGGCTGGAGTGCGACGGCCTGATCTTGGCTTACTGCAACCTCTGCCTCCCAGTTTCATGCGATTCTCCTGCCTCATCCTCCCGAGTAGCTGGGATTACAGGCACCCACCACCATGCCTGGCTAATTTTTTGTAGAGACAGGGTTTCACCAGGTTGGCCAGGCTGGCCTTGAACTACTGAACTCAGGTTATCCACCAGCCTCAGCCTCCCAAAGTGCTGGGATTACAGGCATGAGCCACTGTGCCTTACCATCTCTCCTATTTTAAACCTCTTCGGGGTCCCTTGATGTTTTAATTACAATTTTACTAGTTCTTAGATTAAGGATGGCAGCAACTGCTCCAGATGGTCTGCTGCTGGCTGGCTGCAGCAGGGAGACACTACAGGGACTGCAGGCTCCCTGGAGCCCATGGGAGCCGGGAACAAGCGGGAGACCCACCTTTTCTGACTTGGGGAGGGAGCTCCCTGGGTGCCACTGTAGTTCCCCAAACCATGGCTGCAGACCTGGGCCTCCTGCTCCACAGAGCAGGCAGAAGACCCTGCCCTCCTGGTGGGGCTGTGGCCACCCAAGTTGTGGCTGCATATCCAAGCCTCCCTGTGCTCTTGGGACTGGGAACAGGCAGGATTCCTGCCCTCCTGGGTGCAGCTGCAGCCACCAAAACTACAGCTGTAGACCTGGGCTTCCTGCTCCAGGGAGCAGGAAGCAGCCTGACTCCCTGGGCACAGCTACAGCTGCCCACCTGGCTGCAGGCTCAGGTATCTCTGCACTCTTTGGAGCCCAGGAAGGCCCCAGTGCCTTTGGATGCTCAGAAGTGCCTCTTCCCACTGCCTAACTTCTCCCTCCTGTGGGTGCCTGCTGGGATCTCAGAGCAAAGACAGGGGGAGCCTGGGTGTCATGAACATCTGTGGGAGGCAGACAGATTCCTGGGCAGAGGGTGTGGTCCCAGTAAGGCCCCACCTTCAGTCCAGGGAGGTCTTGAAGGCTGGGGGTTGGGCCGTTATTCCACTTACCAGAGTGGGGACTTGTGGTGCCTTTTCCGGCAGCCCATGGCTGCCTATGGACCAATCAGCATGCACTTCCTTCGCCCTGAGGCCCATAAAAGCCCTGGTCTCAGTCAGAGCAGGGCAGAGGATGGAGAGACCACAGGATGAACAGCTGCAGAGGGGAGCTACCTTCTCTGCTAAGAGCTGGGATGATCAGCTGCAGAGAGGAACTACCCTCTCTGCTGAGAGCTTCAGAGACCTGCAGAGGCACTGGGACTACCAGCTGCAGAGAGAAGCCACCCAATCCAGGGCCTCCTCTCTGCTGAAAGCTGAACGCTGGACAGAATGACCTGCCTGCAGAGAGGAGTTACCCACTGTGGGTCTCCTCTGAGCTGTTCTAACACTCAATAAAGCTCCTCTTTGTCTTGCGCACCCTCCACTTGTCTGCATACCTCATTCTTCCTGGACACAGGACATGAACTTGGGCAAAGGCACCACTGGCCACAGAGGTTTCCAGGGAGAAAAGCAACACCCCAAAGATCCTGTAACATTAGGATTATTTATTTAGTTGTTATCTGTATTGCTTCAAAGCCAGTGTGGGCCCTGGTTGACTACCTAGGTTTTAATTTAGTTTTGCTTTCCCCATGCGGTTTTAGGCCGCCTAGCACAAGGGCAAATGGAATCTGCCTCTGGAGTACTGTGCCCAGCGGGGATGGAGTACTTGTGCATTATGGAAATATTATTACTAGATAGAGAATGGAAAGAATATCGCCCATGGTTATATAACTGTGCTATTGACTAGAATGTGACAGTGGACAAATCACAGATTCCAGTTCCTTCATGTGTAAAATGAAGGGATTGTATTGGATATTTTCTAAATTACTCTTCAGTGAAGACTTCTGATCCCTGTAATTGTGAAAATGAGGGCTCTGACCTGGCTGATCCCTAAAATCCGTCTGAGCTCCAAAATTCTATAATCTCTTGGACTCATTGTCATGGATAACTGAAAGTTATTTTTAATTCATAAATACAGTGTCCGCTGGTGCTTCTTCAAAAAGAAAGTCAGGAAGGTTTGGTGGTTAAAAGCAAGGATTTTGGTGTCAGGCCAGGCACAGGGAGCTTAAACCTTGGTTCTGCTACTTATCAACAGTGTGACTTGGGACAAGTAATGAGCTCTCGGAGCCTTGGTTTCCTTATTTGGGAAAATGAGGATGATAATAATAGTCTCATTGGGCAGATGGAAAGATTACAACAGACAACATGTATAAATTTCTGGACCAAAATAATTATTCAAGAAATGGTACTTGTTATTGTATACTAACCAAATGACAAACAATTGTCAAGGTTGGGCCTAACCAGATTCACCATAAACCATTTGGACTTGGTAATGAATTTCTGCTCACTCTGTACAATGACCTCCAGCAAGATGTCTATACTTATTGCTGCTATTAGGCCTTGTAATATGTTTCTCTTCTGTTTAGGGAGGATATCTACTACATGACTCTCAGGGTAAAAGTAGTAAATTTTTTTAAATGAATTAGAATTCGTTCCTCTCAATTCTAAATTATTTAGCATAATATTCTCACAAAGATTCATTTACTCTGGGAAATTTGGCCTATATTTAAAGATATATAAATACATCAAAGCAGATTCAGTTCATAAAACCAGAGATAGATTTATGGATTTAGGTAGAAAATACTTAATGAAAACCTTCTTAGAACCAAAGAAAAATTTTAGTGGTGGAATTTCAGATTTTAGGAGAGTACCAGAAACATAATTTTGTGAAACAACAGTAGTTAACATTTATTGAGGAACTAGTATGTACTCTCTCAATCCATTACACATATTAATCCTTTTAATTTTTCCAACAACTGTGTAAGAAAGGTATTATTACTATGCTCATTTTACACATGAAGAAATTAAGGAACTAAGAGTTTCAGTAGCTTATGTAATGTCATGCATTACATGGTAATGCAGATGGTAATAAGAACAGCAAGGATTTCAGTCCAAACAATTTGACTCCTGAGCCCTCACACTTTTCTTTATAATGAGTAAGGATGAATTTATCTTTTTCAAATAATACCACATAGACAGTGTAGGTAGCCACTCCCATTAGATATTTAATCCTTTGGGTAACGAGGTTTTCCGTTCTAAAAAATGTCTACTAAAATTTATATACCCAGGAAGGTGCAATAGTTGAACTCTGATTTCCTTTTAAAATTGTTTACTCCTTATCTCCAAGCTACCAGCTAGATATAGCCACTTGAGTAATCAGAAGAAACCACAAACTCAATGTGTCCAAACTAAGCCCTTCATCTTCCATTCCAATCCTTCTCCTTCTGGGTTCCTGCTATTGACTGAATTGTGTCCCTCTAAAATTCATATATTGAAGTGCTAACCCACCATTTGATGGTATTCAAAGACAAGGCTTTTGGCAGGTAATAAGATTTAGATGAGGTCATGTGGGTGGGGTCCTCGGGATGGAATTAGTGCTCTTATAAAAAGAGACCAGGGCTGTCTGTCTTTCTAGCTTCCATGTAAAGACATGGCAAGAAGATTACTATCCGTGGGCCCAAAATTAGGCCCTTACCAGGAACCAAGTTGGCAGCATCTTGATCTTGGATTTCCCAGCCTCCAAAACTGTAAAACATAAATGTTTCTTGTTTAAGGCACCCAGTTTGTGGTATTTTGTTGTAACAGCCTGAGTAGGCTAAGATGGTTCTGCATTTCTTTCAGTGACACCATATTCCCAGTCAGGCAGGCTGGATGTTTGGAAATCATCCTCAACTCCTCCTGTTTCTGCTCCGACAATCCATTACTAAATTCTGTTAGTTCTCTTTTTTGGTATTCTTGCTCTGTGTTCAGTACCACAGCGCCTTGCCATTTATTGTCGGGATTATTTGTATAATAACCTCATTGGTTCACTTTTTGTCTAAGAGTTCCTGGAGATTTAAAGAAGAAGAACTTGAGACACAACAAAAGCATCCTTCTTCAAAAATCTCCAGTGGCTTTCCATTGCCTGAAGAATAACATTCAAACTTTTCAGCAAAGAATTTACAGCACCCCATGATAAGGCCTCAATTGCCTCTTCAGCCTCAGCTCCTAATATACCCAGCCATATGCCTTTTACTGCAGCCATGTGGGTTGGCCAAACATGTTTTCAAGTTCCTGGGTCTTTGCATCTCTGCTTGGTAGAGTTCTTGAATTTTCATCCTGTTCTGAAATCCTACTCATTCTTCAAGACCCTTTTGAAGTGCTTCCTCCCTCTAGCCACCCCGTGATTTGTCTCATTAAATGCTTATGTTTCAAATACTGCAAAGTATTTTGTTTCTACCTTTGTCATGTCACTTAATTTTCAACATGATTGTCATCTTGTTTAGCCTGACAGGTTTGTAAGGACGGGGACCTTTGTACATTGTGTTTTGTACATTGAAGTTGCTCAATAAATGTTTATTGAACTTAATACCTTTGGAGAAAGAGTTGACAAGGACGTATAAGCAAGATTGAAATTTAGGTAAATGGGAGGGCATTTAAATAGAAAAAGAGTGTATTGAAGAGAAAACAGTTTTCTCTTTGTCTTTTGCCCGAGTAAATCCTCCTTAGGATAGAATCAATGCTTTTTTACCCTGGAGGTACACATTCAAGTCACAAAATATTTGTGTCATCTACACCAGACTTATGACTTTCATACTTCAGATGTGTACTACAAATAACAAACACAGAATTCTTATCTGTCTTTTAAATATTCGTTGGTTTTATGTCATTTTGCCATTCTTGGTTTAATATGTCTGCTACCTAATAGAGGATTTGTCTGGTCTTTGCCCCAGGTTTCTGACATGAAGCTTCTAAAACCGTTGGAATTTCCTGAGAGATAGAAGTCTTTTTGTTATTCCTGAGCCTCCTGGATGGTCCCTGAGTTTATGCTAATGAGTTGACTCATGGTGGGCTATTCGATAGCTTTGGGACAGGGGCTGGGCACCAGAAAGAGCAACCATGTGATTAGAGGGTTGAAACATTGAGCCAGTCTGACTTCCAGGGAGGACAAGGTGTGCAGATTCAGTTCAGTAATGCTGCCAATGATTTAATCAAGTATGCCTACCTAATGGAACCTCAATAAAAACTGAACACCAAAGCTTAGTGGTGCTTCCTGGTTGGTGAACACACTGATGTGCTGGGAAGGTGCTATGACTTGATTTGATAGGAAGATGATACAGAAGAGAATGTGCACTAGGGACCCTCCCAGACCTCCTCCATGTGTCTGTTCATTTGGCTGATCCAGAATGTATCCTATATAATAAAACTCTAATCCTAAGTATTACACTTTCCTGAGTTCTGAGTTGTTCCAGTAAATTATTGAACCTAATGAGAGACAGGACTAGCTGGATTTCCTAGGCTGACTAAGAATCCCTAAGCCTAGCTGAGAAGGTGACCGCATCCACCTTTAAACATGGGGCTTGCAACTTAGCTCACACCCAACCCATCAGAGAGCTCACTAAAATGCTAATTAGGCAAAAACAGGAGGTAAAGAAATAACCAATCATCTATTGCCCGAGAGCACAGCGGGAGAGACAAGGATTGGGATATAAACCCAGGCATTCGAGCCGGCAACGGCAACCCCCTTTGGGTCCCCTCCCTTTGTATGGGAGCTCTGTTTTCACTCTATTGAATCTTGCAACTGCACTCTTCTGGTCCATGTTTGTTACGGCTCGAGCTGAGCTTTCACTCGCTGTCCACCACTGCTGTTTGCCACTGTCGCAGACCCACCGCTGACTCCAATCTCTCCGGATCCGGCAGGGTGTCCGCTGTGTGTCCAGCGAGACTCCCATTGCCACTCCCGATCATGCTAAAGGCTTGCCATTGTTCCTGCATGGCTAAGTGCCTGGGTTCATCCTAATTGAGCTGAACACTAGTCACTGGGTTCCACGGTTCTCTTCCGTGACCCACAGCTTCTAATAGAGCTATAACACTCTTCGCATGGCCCAAGATTCCATTCCTTGGAATCTGTGAGGCCAAGAACCCCAGGTCAGAGAACACGAGGCTTGCCACCATCTTGGAAGCGGATCATCATTTTTTTTTTTTTTTTTTTTTTTTTTTGGGATGGAGTCTCGCTCTGTCGCCCAGGCTGGAGTGCAGTGGTGCAATCTCGGCTCACTGCAAGCTCCGCCTCCCGGGTTCCCGCCATTCTCCTGCCTCAGCCTCTCCGAGTAGCTGGGAGTACATCATCATCTTGGGAGCTCTGTGAGCAAGGACCCCCGGTAACATTTTGGCGACCACGAAGGGACCTCCAAAGCGGTGAGTGATATTGGACCACTTTCGCATGCTATTCTGTCCTATCCTTCCTTAGAATTGGAGGAAAATACCGGGCACCTGCCGGCCAGTTAAAAACGATTAGCATGGCTGCCGGACTTAAGACTCAGATGTGAGGCTATCTGGGGAAGCGCCTTCTAACAACCCCCAACCCTTCCGGGTTGGGGACATTGGTCTGGCTGGAGCCAGCTTCCACTTTCAATTTTCTTGGGGAAGCCAAGGGCTGACTAGAGGCAGAAAGCTGTCGTCCTGAACTCCTGGCAGTAGCCGGTTGAGACCATGGCGCAGCCAGAAGTCTCTATTCAACAGTCGCCCATGCGTGCGCCCTACCTTTCCTTCTGACCCGTACCTCCTGGGTCCCGACCACGACTTTCTTCAAAGTGTAGCCTCAAAATTCTTCTTAACTCTGAATCTATTTCCTCTGATCCCGGCCTCCTGGGTACTAATGGTTCAGACTTTCATTTCCTCTAGCAAGTTGTATCTCCAAAGGGATCTAACGAAGCTCTATGCTGTGTCCTTAGGCATCTAGGCTATATAATCCAGGGAGTCTTATCCCTGGAGTCCCTCGCGATTTAGGTATACAGCTCTCGACATGCGCAAGTTATGTGGGACCTGTTCCCCACCACCCTTGCCAGGGCCCCAAGTTTGTAATGGCTAAGAGAGAGATGGAGAGAGACAGAGAGACGGAGAGAGAGAGAGATGGAGAGAGAGAGATGGAGAGATAGGGAGAGAGAGAGAGATGGGGAGAGAGAGAAAGATGGGGAGAGAGAGATGGAGAGAGAGACAAAGACGGAGTCAAAGAGAAAGAAAAAAAAGATAGAAATAGTAAAGAAAGTGTGCCCTATTCCTTTAAAAGCCAGGGTAAATTTAAAACCTGTAATTGATAATTGAAGGTCTTCTCCATGACCCTGTAACACTCCAATACCACTTTGTTGTCAGTGTAAATAAGGGCATAGCCCGAAAGCACTGAGGCCACTGACAACTCGTAGCTTTCCTATCAAAAATCCTTAACCCAGTAACCCGCAGATGGGCCAAATTCATTCAGTCGGTAGTGGCAACTGCTTTGCTAAAAGTAGAAAAGTAACTTTTAGAGGAAAACTCGTTGTGAGTACACCTCGCCAGTTCAGAATTATTCTAAGTCAAAAAAAAAAAAAAAAGCAAAAAGGTAGCTTACTAACTCAAAAATCTTAAAGTATAGGGCTATTATATTAGAAAAGGGTAATGTAACTCCAACCACTGATAATTCGCTTAACCCAGCAGATTTCCTAACAGGGGATTTAAATCTTAATTACCATACAAAGGTCCGACCAGACCTAGGAGGAACTCCCTTCAGGACCGGATGAGGAAAAACCCAGGTGATCGAGGAAAAAACCACAATGGGTGTTCAGTAATTGATACGGAGACCCTTGTGGAAGCAGAGTTAGAAAAATTGCCTAATAACTGATCTCCTCAAATGTGCGAGCTGTTTGCACTCAGCCAAGCCTTAAAGTACTTACAGAATCAAAAGACTATCTCAATCCTGACTCCAAAGGTTCGCCACACCCTCTCTGGAATGAATTTGCATAAGAACTATTGTTAATGGGAATGCATCTTGATGGGGCAGCTGGGTTGTTATGAAATACTCAGGAACCCAGCCCAGCTCTAGGACTCACCCCTGAGTGCAAAGGCAATGTTGGGCACGCCAGTGGTAAAGGACCACTAGAATCCAGCAGTCCAGACCCCTTTCTTTGTGGTCAAGAGAGGCGGGAAAACAGGTGCAGGACTGCTATATCGGTAAGCGCAACTAATCCGATAAGCAGAGATCCATGGGTGGTTATGCACCCTGGAAAAGAATAAGCATTAGGCCCTTAGAGGACGCTCTAGGACTAATGCTCATCAGAAAATGACTAGGGGTGCCGGCATCCCTATGTTCTTTTTTCAGATGGGAAACATTCCTGCCACCCCAAGGAAAAAACGCCCCTAAGATGTATTCTGCAGATTTAGGACTAATTTGACCCTCAGACGCTAAGAAAGAAATGACTTATGTTCTTCTGCAGTACCACCTGGCCACGATATCCTCTTCAAGGGGAGAAACCTGGCCTCCTGAGGGAAGTATAAATTATAACACCATCTTACAGCTAGACCTCTTCTGTAGAAAGGAGGGCAAATGGAGTGAAGTGCTGTATGTGCAAACTTTCTTTTCATTAATAGACAACTCTCAATTATGTAAAAAGTGTGGTTTATGCCCTACAGGGAGCCCTCAGAGTCTACCTCCCTATCCCAGCATCCCCCCGACTCCTTCCCCAACTAATAAGGACCCCCCTTTTACCCAAATGGTCCAAAGGAGATAGACAAAGGGATAAACAATGAACCAAACAGTGCCAATATTCCCTGATTATGCCCCCTCCAAGCAGTGGGAGGAGGAGAATTCGGCCCAGCCAGAGTGCACGTACCTTTTTCTCTCTCAGACTTAATGCAAATTAAAATAGACCTACGCAAATTCTCAGATAACCCTGATGGCTATATTGATGTTTTACAAGGGTTAGGACAATCCTTTGATCTGACATGGAGAGATATAATGTTACTGCTAAATCAGACACTAAGCCCAAATGAGAGAAGTGCCACCATAACTGCAGCCCGCAAGTTTGGCGATCTCTGGTATCTCAGTCAGGTCAAGGATAGGATGACAACAGAGGAAAGAGAACGATTCCCCATAGGCCAGCAGGCAGTTCCCAGCAGAGACCCTCACTGGGACACAGAATCAGAACATGGAGATTGGTGCCGCAGACATTTGCTAACTTGCGTGCTAGAAGGACTAAGGAAAACTAGGAAGACTGTGAATTATTCAGTGATGTCCACTATAACACAGGGAAAGGAAGAAAATCCTACTGCCTTTCTGGAGAGACTAAGGGAGGCGTTGAGGAAGCATACCTCCCTGTCACCTGACACTATCGATGGCCAACTAATCTTAAAGGATAAGTTTATCACTCAACCAGCTGCAGACATCAGAAAAAAACTTCAAAAGTCCGCCTTAGGCCCAGAGCAAAACTTAGAAACCCTATTGAACTTGGCAACCTCAATTTTTTATAATAGAGATCAGGAGGAGCAGGCGGAACGGGACAAACAGGATTAAAAAAAAAAAAGGCCACTGCTTTAGTCATGGCCTTCAGGCAAGCAGACTTTGGAGGCTCTGGAAAAGGGAAAAGCTGGGCAAATCAAATGCCTAATAGGGCTTGCTTCCAGTGCGGTCTACAGGGACACTTTAAAAAAAGATTGTCCAAGTAGAAGTAAGCTGCCCCCCTCGTCCATGCCCCTTATGTCAAAGGAATCACTGGAAGGCCCACTGCCCCGGGGGATGAAGGTCCTCTGAGTCAGAAGCCACTAACCAGATGATCCAGCAGCAGACTGAGGGTGCCCGGGGCAAGTGCCAGCCCATGCCATCACCCTCACAGAGCCCCAGATATGCTTGAACATTGAGGGCCAGGAGGTTAACTGTCTCCTGGACACTGGCGCGGCCTTCTCAGTCTTACTCTCCTGTCCCAGACAACTGTCCTCCAGATCTGTCACTATCCTAGGTCAGCCAGTCACTAGATACTTCTCCCAGCCACTAAGCTGTGACTCAGGAGCTTTATTCTTTTCACATGCTTTTCTAATTATGCCTGAGAGCCCCACTCCCTTGTTAGGGAGAGACATTCTAGCAAAAGCAGTGGCCATATTATACACCTGAACATAGGAGAAGGCACGCCCATTTGTTGTCCCCTGCTTGAGGAAGGAATTAATCCTAAAGTCTAGGCAACAGAAGGACAATATAGATGAGCAAAGAATGCCTGTCCTGTTCAAGTTAAACTAAAGGATTCCGCCTCCTTTCCCTACCAAAGGCAGTACCTCTTAGACCCGAGGCCCAACAAGGACTCCAAAAGATTGTTAAGGACCTAAAAGACCAAGGCCTACTAAAACCATGCAATAGCCCCTGCAATACTCCAAACTTAGGAGTACAGAAGCCCAACAGACAGTGGAGGTTAGTGCAAGATCTCAGGATTATCAATGAGGCCATTGTTCCTCTATACCCAGCTGTACCTAGCCCTTGTGCTCTGCTTTCCCAAATACCAGAGGAAGCAGAGTGGTTTACAGTCCTGGACCTTAAGGATGCCTTTTTCTGCATCCCTGTACATCCTGACTCTCAATTCTTGTTTGCCTTTGAAGATACTTCAAACCCAATGTCTCAACTCACTTGGACTGTTTTACCCCAAGGGTTCAAGGATAGCCCCCATCTATTTGTCCAGGCATTAGCCCAAGACTTGAGCCAGTTCTCTTACCTGGACACTCTTATCCTTTGGTATGGGGATGATTTAATTTTAGCCACCCATTCAGAAACCTTGTGCCATCAAGCCACCCAAGCACTCTTAAATTTCTTTGCTACCTGTAGCTACAAGGTTTCCAAATGAAAGGCTCAGCTCTGCTCACAGCAGGTTAAATACTTAGGGCTAAAATTATCCAAAGGCACCAGGGCCCTCAGTGAGGAATGTATCCAGCCTATACTGGCTTATCCTCATCCCAAACCCTAAAGCAACTAAGAGGGTTCCTTGGCATAACAGGCTTCTGCCGAATATGAATTCCCAGGTAAAGCGAAATAGCCAGGCCATTATATACACTAATTAAGGAAACTCAGAAAGCCCATACCCATTTAGTAAGATGGACACCTGAAGCAGAAGCGGCTTTCCAGGCCCTAAAGAAGGCCGTAACCCAAGCCCCAGTGTTAAGCTTGCCAACGGGGTAAGACTTTCCTTTATATGTCACAGAAGAAACAGGAATAGCTCTAGGAGTCCTTACACAGGTCTGAGGGATGCGCTTGCAACCCGTGGCATACCTGAGTAAGGAAATTGATGGAGTGGTAAAGGGTTGGCCCCATTGTTTATGGGTAGTGGCAACAGTAGCAGTCTTAGTACCTGAAGCAGTTAAAATAATAGAGGAGATCTTACTGTATGGACATCTCATGTTGTGAAGAGCATACTCATTGCTACAGGAGACTTGTGGCTGTCAGACAACTGTTTACTTTAATATCAGGCTCTATTACTTGAAGGGCCAGTGCTGCGACTGTGCACTTGTGCAACTCTTAACTCAGCCACATTCCTTCCAGACAATAAAGAAAAGATAGAACATAACTGTCAACAAGTAATTGCTCAAACCAATGCTGCTCGAGGGGACCTTTTAGAGGTTCCCTTGACTGATCCCGACCTCAACTTGTATACTGATGGAAATTCCTTTGTAGAAAAAGGACTTCGAAAAGCGGGGTATGCAGTGGTCAGTGATAATGGAATACTTGAAAGTAATCCCCTCACTCCAGGAACTAGTGCTCAGCTGGCAGAACTAATAGCCCTCACTCGGGCACTAGAATTAGGAGAAGGGAAAAGGGTAAATATATATACAGACTCTAAGTATGCTTACCTAGTCCTCCATGCCAATGCAGCAATATGGAGAGAAAGATAATTCCTAACTTCTGAGGAAACACCTATCAAACATCAGGAAGCCATTAGGAGATTACCACTGGCTGTACAGAAACCTAAAGAGGTGACAGTCTTACACTGCTGGGGTCACCAGAAAGGAAAGGAAAGGGAAATAGAAAGGAACCACCAAGCGGATATTGAAGCCAAAAGAGCCGCAAGGCAGGACCCTCCATTAGAAATGCTTATAGAAGGACCCCTATATGAGGTAATCCCCTCCAGGAAACCAAGCCCCAGTACTCAGCAGGAGAAATAGAATGAGGAACCTCACAAAGACATAGTTTCTTCCCCTCAGGATGGCTAGCCATCGAAGAAGGAAAAATACTTATGCCTGCAGCTAACCAATAGAAATCACTTAAAACCCTTCACCAAACTTTTCACTTAGGCATTGACAGCACCCATCAGATGGCCAAATTATTATTTACTGGACCAGGCCTTTCAAAACTATCAAACAGATAGTCAGGGCCTGTAAAGTGTGCCAAAGAAGTAATCCCCTGCACTGCAGGCCGTACATTTCAATCCCTGTATATTTAACCTCCTTGTTAAGTTTGTCTCTTCCAGAATTGAAACTATAAAACTACAAACGGTTCTTCAAATGGAGCCCCAGATGCAGTTCATGACTAAAATCCACTGCAGACCCCTGGACCGGCCTGCTAGCCCATGCTCCGATGTTAATGACATTGAAGGCACCCCTCCCGAGGAAATCTCAACTGCACAACCCCTACTATGCCCCAATTCAGCAGGAAGCAGTTAGAGCAGTCATTGGCCAACCTCTCCAACAGCACTTGGGTTTTCCTGTTGAGAGGGGGGACTGAGAGACAGGACTAGCTTGGTTTCCTAGGCTAAGAATCCCTAAGCCTAGCTGGGAAGGTGACCGCATCCACCTTTAAACATGGGGCTTGCAACGTAGCTCACACCCAACCCATCAGAGAGCTCACTAAAATGCTAATTAGGCAAAAACAGAAGGTAAAGAAATAGCCAATCATCTATTGCCTGAGAGCGCAGCGGGAGAGACAAGGATTGGGATATAAACCCAGGAATTCGAGCTGGCAACGGCAACCTCTTTTGGGTCCCCTCTCTTTGTATGGGAGCTCTGTTTTCACTCTGTTTCACTCTATTGAATCTTGCAACTGCACTCTTCTGGTCCATGTTTGTTATGGCTCGAGCTGAGCTTTCACTCGCCGTCCACCACTGCTGTTTGCCACTGTCTCAGACCCGCCACTGACTCCCATCCCACCGCTGACTCCCATCCCTCCAGATCTGGCAGGGTGTCTGCTGTGCTCCCGATCCAGCGAGACTCCCATTGCCACTCCCGATCGTGCTAAAGGCTTGCCATTGTTCCTGCACAGCTAAGTGCCTGGGTTTGTCCTAATCGAGCTGAACACTAGTCACTGGATTCCACGGTTCTCTTCCGTGACCCACAGCTTCTAATAGAGCTATAACACTCATCGCATGGCCCAAGATTCCATTCCTTGGAATCTGTGAAGCCAAGAACCCCAGGTCAGAGAATACGAGGCTTGCCACCATCTTGGAAGCGGCTCACCACCATCTTGGGAGCTCTGTGAGCAAGGACCCCCAGTAACACTAAGAGGGTCGTGGGAATCACCAAGTTTATAGTTAGTTGTTCAGAAGTGTGGGTGACCTGGGGACCCCCGAAGTACAGCTAGAATCTGAAGTAAGAGAAGATTTGTGAAGGATTAAGCCCTTTAACTTATGGAGTCTCCACTAACTAAATGGTCAGTGCCAGAAATGACTTTTAGTACACCAATTTTGGTTGAAACAGAAAAATGTCACAGAATGAAAACCATTTTAGTAAATAGCAACAATTCAGTCATTTTTGGTGGAAATTCTTTGGTGCAATCTAAACCAAAATGAGATCAGCTTTGCTTCAAAAAGATTTTGCCAAATAAGAGAGACTGCTGAATATTTAATATTTAAAGTATCAATTTCTATGCATTTCTTCCTTTTTCATAGTGTTCAGGAATTAATTTTGTTAGCAGTCAAGATTGCTTAATCCTCAGAGTCACATTTCCATTTTGCAGAGTAACAACGGGTCGGTTTTTACTCTTAGTTTCCGTTTCCCCACCCAGCATGTAAACAACCTACCATATTGTTGCAGGAAGGCAAATAGGGTTAAAATTGGAGACAAGACTTCCATCATTTTTGCCAAGCAGGGAGGGAAGAACTCAGCAATCACGTAATTCTGCTTAAACTAAGTGTATCTGAGAACTATTCAAATGTTCACAGGAGGACATATGACCTCTCTCTTCCCCATTTCTCTTTGGATGTTACACTTTGTCATTTGTCATCAAAATTGGCCTTTTCCTTTATCTCTTTGTGGTAAAGCTTGATGGCATCTGAATTTACACTGTCTCCTTGACAGTTATGCTGCTTCTGCTTCTTTCTGGCAGTTTCTACTTTTCCTTTCATTTTATTATCCTGCTTTTTATTTCAATTTTGTTTTTATAGTCTCTGTGTACTGTCTTGACCTTTAGATGGTCTTACCTTCAACCCGGCAAGGATGTCACACTATCACGTACAAATAACAATGTGCTTTCTTAGCTCATTTCCCTCGCATGACTTTTTTTGAGACGTCAAAAGCAAGTTTTTGAGAAACCAATTGCTTTTTTATTTTGCCCTAAGGCTTCTTAACCCAATGTCTCTTCTTTTATTCTTATTTTATTACCCAAGGGAAAAAAATTGACTTAGTTTATTTTTTTTTTAAAGCCAGTACTCTGCTCATCAATTAATGTTTGTTGAATTTATTCCCACTGGATGAGTAGTTGTATTCTTTTGAAATAATGTGTCAAATCTTTGTACCCAAAGATTAAGAAAATAAAAGTAAAATACATCTTACCAGATGTGCTTGGAAGATCTTATTTCTTTGCAGAGGACAACTTATTTTTTTCAGTGAATGTGTTTTTCTCTGGAAAATGTAATTAGTTAACAGTAAGGGGTCAAGCTTCACTGAAAAGAATTGCTCATCCAAGTAGGATGAATGAATTTTGGTTTGAGGGCATCATAGTATGCTTTATTTATAGTTGACTGGGTTGCTGCAGTTACTGAAGAGCATTCATATGCCACTTAGTGTGGTAAGACAGTGCATAAACCCTGTTCATCACATTTTTTTTACATTATAATTCTGTTTTATTGTAAGCAATGGATTTGCAAACAGTAAATAATTTTATGGGTTCAAACTCAAAGCATTCATTGGTTTATTAAGATAAATTTGCAAAGCTAATATTGTTGGCTGCTTTCCTACTCTATGGTTTTGTTCTCGTTCTCTTAACGGTATTCTTTTGTCCACATTTTGTATAGGAAATATACTATTTTCTCCTCTTCTGTGTATTCTTGTGAAGAGGGGATAAATGTCAACAGTGATGGGATCCACTCTAGTTACTCACCAAGACTAAAAACCCATAAACAACTCTGTTTGTCAAGTGAAAGGAATGCTGCATAAAAATTCCTTAGTAAGTTAATTTTTTTTCCTGATTGTAAAAGTAATACATGCCATCACAGGAAATTTAGAAATAGCAAATCACACAAAAGTGTATCATTCCATGAGAATATCTGGTCTTCCTGTGCAGTTCCTGCCATCCTCTCTTTGCATGGATTTCTTTAATATGCACATAGATAAGCAGTTGCTTTTGCAACAGAGTTGAGATCGTATTTATAACTACCTTTTAATTGATTTTTGCTTTAATTACACTTTGTCCTCAGCAGACAGAAAGAAGATTAGGACAAATTTACAAAAGCAATCTTTATTCTTCTTTACATAAAACTGCATACATAACTGCATTGAGAGAAGATAATATAGTTTATTATTTTGCTATTTCTCTGTGCTCTGTGTTTGCTTTCTACTTTGTACTTTCTCTTCAATGATCAGATATTACCCAAATATTATCTAATCAGAATAAACTCTTCAAAAATAAAGTTTGTTTCAGCTTTCAGCATGAGTCTGAGTCAAAACTGATCAAATTACTGGAAGAGCTAAATATCTCACAGAATAAAACCCACCTGGTACAATTAGCTTCTGTAGCTGCATTAGCCTGAATAATCCATTTGTAATTTATGTGTCTGAACACATTTGCTACAACATTGCTTTCCCTATGTCTAAATCATGTTTAAACATTGATTAAAATTGCTAGTCTATCAGCCACAACGAAGTGTCAAATTCTTTGTGTGTATACTGTTTAAGTTTAGATAGCTTTCAAAGAAAACTAGAATTTGTGGTTTCTGACCTTAGGATGCTTACTCCTAATCCGGAACAGGAAGAGAGAAGGAGGGAATTAACACCTATCGCTTACTTCTATTTTGGACATCGTTAGGTACTCAATACACTATATCAACAGTCCCCAACCTTTTTGGCACCAAGGACTGGTTTCGTGGAAGACAATTTTTCCACGGATGTGTTGGTGGTGGGGGATGGTTCTGGGATGAAACTGTTCCGCCTCAAATCATCGGGCATTAGTTAGATTTGCATAAGGAGTGTGCAACCCAGATCCCTCGCATGCACAGTTCACAATAGGGCTCATGCTCCTATGAGAATCTAATGCCGCCACTGATCTGACAGGAGGCAGAGCTCAGGCGGTAATGCTTGCTTACCTGCCAATTGCCTCCTCCTATGTGACTGGGTTCCTAACCAGCCATGGACCAGTACTGGTCAGTGGCCTGGAGGGTGGGGTCCCCTACGCTAAATCCTTACAAAAATTCTGCAAAGTAAGTCTCCATCCTACATCTACTAAATTCTGTCTGTTCTGTCTCTCAATAATTGCATTGCATTGCATGCATATTGATAAAAAGATTTATTTATCTTAACCTAACAAATAATATTCAGGACAATAGTCCAGGACTGGCATAACTGTTTTAGGAAGTGCATTGCAAAGGCATCTGAGGGGGTAAGTCTTAGTGGGCATAACTATAAATAAATGAGGGTAATACTAATGATGAAGGAGAAAATGAATGCCTCTAGAATTTCTCCGTTACCATTATCACCCCTTATTCATTAGGATCAATATCCTCTTTTGCCTGAATTTCTGCAATTGTCTTGTAATTCACCCCTCAGTCTCTCATCTTATTTAACACCAGTCCACTCTTTTCTTTTCTTTTCTTTTTTTTTTTGTTTTGAGACAGAGTCTTGCTCTGTCGCCCAGGCTGGAGTGCAGTGGTGCTATCTTGGCTCACTGAAACCTCCGCCTCCTGGGTTCAAGCGATTCTCCTGCCTCATCCTCCCAAGTAGCTGGGATTACAGGCACACACCACCACGCTGGGCTAATTTTTGTATTTTCAGTAGAGATGAGGTTTCACCATATTGAGGTTTCACCATGTTGGCCAGGCTGGTCTCGAACTCTTAACCTCGTGATCCACCCGCCTTGGACTCCCAAAATGGGGATTATAGGCATGAGCCACTGCACCTAGCCGCCAGTCTACTCTTCATATTTTGGCAGACTGATCTGTTTTCCTTGACACAAACAGGAGCACATCACTCATTTACTTTAAGCACTTCAATGGCTCCTCATTGCTGTTAGGACTAAGTTCAGACTTTTTAAAATGGCATTCAAAGACCTTCAAAATTTGGAGTTTATTACATCTTCCATCTCCATGTCACACATTATGCTTTAGCCAGACCACATTTTCTTTCTTTCTTTACTTATTTTAATTTTTTTGATTTTATTTTTTCGTAAGTTAATGGGGTACGGGTGGTATTTGGTTACATGAGTAGGTTTCATCTTTCAGCCTTTATTTGGACTGTTCCAAGGAAAACAACCTCAAATGCCTTCGAAATATTGAATAAAGCAGGTTAGAATTTTGCACAGGCATGTTCCTCTCTTCCAAACATCAATCCATTATCTATATTTCTCTTGAAGCTTGTAGCCCCTATCAGTCTATCTTTCATTTTCCTGCTGTTGATAGACACATGGCTGTGGCATATAATCGGTTGGTGTCCTAATTCTTTTTGAGGTAAATAACGGAATATATACAGTTATAAAAGGCAATGTCTTTCAGTCTCAAGGTCCATAATGGAGGCAGTGTATAACTGAGAGCTAGAGTATTATTCAAATGTAGCCAATTTTTTTTCAGATCTTTTAAGTATTTAAAGACAAGCTGGAATTACATGTTCTTAATGTAAATTTTGATTTTTAAACATGAGCCAACTCTGTGGCCAAATAAAACATCTCTGTTGGTGAAATCCAACTCCAACTCAATAGCTGCCAGTTTGCAATCTTTGTACTATTCCTTTGGCCTGAAATATTTTTTTCTTCTTACTTCATTCACTTCACACCAACCCTTGATTTTTGCTTTTTGTTTGTCTAACTTCTCCATTTTTAGGTCATACTTTAAATATTATTTCCTCCCAGGAGCCTTCCCGGATCTGGGTTAATTCCTTCTCCCATGTGCTCCAGCAGTGGCCTGCTCTGTCTGCATCAGCATGTGATTGATGCCTCATTATGCCTGGAAGTTTAGTGAGAACTGGGGTCATTTCTCTCTTAATGATTTATTTATTCCTTCAACAAATGTTTTAATGGGCACCTGCTATGTGCTAGTGCTATCGTAGACACTAGGGATTCAGCAGCTAACAAGATAGAAAAACTCCCTACTTTCACGAGCTGGGGAGAAAGATAATAAACAGGAGAAAGAAATAAATTATAGAGTATATATAGTGACTCTCTGAATCTCTTTTAGGTAGACTGAAATAACTTACTCTATGCTAGGTCCTTTATCTATATGCTACTCTATAAGTAAGGACAGACTTAAATGCTTCTCAATCTTTCTTTTTTTTTCATTATTTGCATCCTTAAGGAGTCTTTCTAGGCTTTTTTCTTTCTCTAAATCCATGCCAACTCCCCCTTCCCCTCCAAGACATTTTAATACCACAAGTATACCTTACATTGATTTATGTACTATGGTCTTTCAGAGAGCCATAGACCATTATATATTTTTTCACAACTCAAGAACAAATTTTGTTCCTTTGGAGGGCAATATTGCCCCTGTTGAGAATGCATAGGTTATATTATGCTGCTATTGCAATTATTCCCAGTGTTGGTGGTCAAGAGCAACGACAGTATGCTACATAACCATCAGAGGTCAACTATGTGCTCTGGGACCCAGGGTGACAGTCACTATCTGTAACATTGCTAATCTCCAGACAGAGAGAAAGAGAGCATGGTGAGTCACAAAGAACTGTTCACAGCCTCTAAAGCTTCTGCTCAGCAGCGACACGAGCTGCTTTTCCCATTTCATGAGCAAACCAAATCACATGCCCATACTTTATTTTTTTGCTGGGGAGAGGTAGGATGGAAAGTACAATTTTACCAAATGGCTGCAAGGAAAATAGTTACCAGAATACTCATAAAGAGCCCTAATGACTATCATAGTTACCCTCCCAATAATCCTGTGAGGTGGGGAGGGAGATCAACCAACGCTTAGAGAATCAAAGTAATTTGTCCAAAAGCCCACAGAGGCCAAGCTAGGACCCAGGTAACTGTCTGGCTCTTACCTGTTTTTCTTATTCCTTGCCTCTGGGGTTCAACCTTGCCCCACACTGATGCACTTGGTTCACAGACTTCCCAAGAGGTCTTCAGATCCCTTCCTCTAGAGCCAAGCAAGCTACAAGGTCCCTGTGATAGGCCTTGGGAGAGGAGAGGGGGATAATTTCAAGGAAGGCATTTTTCCCTTGCCAGAGATTTGGACCATGGAATTTCTTGTTCTGTTTTAGCAAGACAACATAGCAGAGGAGAAAATTTTGGATTTTCTTGTGTTAGAGTGTAGCTGGGTTCATTTCTGGCAGGCTTCGTGATGATTCTGCTGTCAATGATCTTCTCTTCAGCAAGTCTACATATGGAGCCTACTCAATGTTCATTTGGAAGGAGCATGTGTTAGAATGATTATTTGCTGGGAGCTGATGGAAGCTGGGCATAGCATAGTTTGGGGTATGTCGAGGTTTTCGGGAACCTGAACAGTAATCTGGTTTAACCCTACTTTTGGACCAATGAGAAAACAGTGACTCAGGTTCCCACAGTGGCCAGTGGCAGAGAAATCAATCTCAGGGCTCCTGCCTGTCAGTATGATGTGCTTCTCTTTTCCTCTGGGAGGAGAATTTTCTGTACATCCAAAGGGGAGATCCTCCTATGGATGCCCTTCGCTTCCTTGCCAAGTCCCTCGTCCTTAGGCCCCCTTACTAATTTCTTCTTCTCAAAAGAGAAAGGCATTGTGGTTTCTAGAGGAGAGTCTAGGTCTGAGCTTTTCCAAACTTGGCAGAAGCTCCTGGCAAGTTTCCTCTTGGGCTGTCTGGTTTAGTTCCGTGGGCTGTTCTGGGACATCACAGCTGGAGAGCAACTGGTCTCTCTCAAGGGCTGGGAAAATGCCATGTGAATTCTCTGCAACTCATGGTCCACTGTGGATTTTCAGCAGCAAAACCATCCTGGGCCCTGAAGAGTCCCAGTACCCAGAGTGCTTGCTTTTGAGCCCTCTGAATATGCTATGGGAATTCTGCAGCCACCTGACGTGGCTTCTGTGGCTCTCTCCAACTCCTCAAGCCTGGACCATACAGATTCTGTAGCTTTTTGTCCAGCACAGTTTGTGTATCTCATAAGTACTTACTGATTCAAAATGCACTGGATTTAACAGAATTGAACTGCAGATGAAAAAGAGAAAGCTCTGAGAATTTTAAGTATATTGATCAAAGTTGCACAGTGAATAAGGAGTTGAGTTCAGAATTTGAATTCAGACTGTCTGACTCCACCGCATTATGTTACCTCCATGATCCAGGTTGAATTAAACAATGAAGTTACTATGAGGAATACCTGTAGTAGACTGGGTGACTAGGAAATCTCCTGTCTCATCCACACATTGGAATTGTTTAGAACAGTGAAGGAGGCAATGAGACTAGCCTGACTGTCCCTAAAATAGCATAAATTCTTTATAGTTATCTTGTCATAAAGTAGTGAGAAGGGCCACATGCAGAAGCAGGAGTCAGTCACCTCTGTGGTCTTTGCCTAGTAAACTTGCATTATGGTAATTGGCCCAATCTGCTTTGTGGTAAACCACTAGTGCCCTTTACTCATGGTTTGTTTGTGCACAGAATGTGTCTAGTCTGAGGAACTAAACATATTAGGAAAGAGGGCTCAGTTCAGCTTGCTTCAGCCCAAAGCTTGACCGCTAGCTGAACTCCTAGGAGCTTCCCCAAGCTCCAGTTTAAATAAAAAAATGAAATAGCAAAAATCTTCCAATCCCCTGAAAAAACAAATAAATAATGTGTACTCATGCAATTCTTGTTTTCATTGGAGATCTGGATGAAGTTAAGGTGGAAATCATGCCACTGCCTGTTTCTATATGATTTAGAGCCCAAATATAGTCACTGAATTTGGTGTATCTTCAAGAACTGCACTGGAAATTTATAGGCTACATTATAAACCCTGCATCTCATTTCTGAAAACCTGTTCCTGGGCTTGAACTACCTCAAAAGATTCCTACAACTGTGGATGATTTTGTTGCAGCTAAGAAGCCTGATGTGCTTTATTCTAGGCACACTTTTTTTTTCTCCCCAAAGAGACTCAAAACAATCCTAGTGGTTCAAAGGCATTCATCAAAGGTCATTTTTTAGAAATGGGATTAATATTGTCACACTCTTTCTATTTGCATTATGGAAGGATTAACTTTGAATATTTATATGAAACCAAATTGTGCATATTTCTTCCCTTCAAGTACAAGTTTCCTTAGAAAAGAAGACAGGTATATTAATACCCTGCCTGGCAGTAACTGGAAAAGCAGGAATTCACATAAGATAAAACACACTTATGGCCCTTACTTCTACAGTAGGTTATTTTATCATGTCACAGATGGTATACAACAGACTTTAAGTCTGGTTTAGTTCCGTGAGCTGTTTGGGGACATCACAGCTGGAGAGCAACCAACCTATTTCAAGGGCTGGGAAAATGCCACGTGAATTATCTGCAGCTCATGGTCCACTATGAGTTTTCAGCAGCAAAATTGTCCAGGGCCTTGGAGAGTCTCAGTACCCAGAGTACTTGCCTTCAATCTCTCTGAGCACACCGTGGGAATTCTGCAGCCACTTGACATGGTGTATGGACAACCAACACACTGGTTGTTATTCACCAAGACGCTTGCCAGGGTGCTTTGTTCTTTTCATTGTGACCATTTATCATAAGGAAATCAGGCAGGATGTCCTAGCTATATCTGCTTGAAGTCACACAATAAGAAAATAAAAACAAAAGAATCAAAGGTAAAATTTTTTAAAAATAAAGAAATTGGGCAGTATGTAGCGTGAAGTGACCAATCCTAGTCTCAAAGTAAGATTTAGGTAGAAAAAGATAGGAAATAGCAACTCACAAATTGACAGTCTCTGGGATTTGAAGAAAATGACAGCATCTCAGGCAGTCTTGTACTGAAATGGATAGCTGTGATTATCTCTTCTTTGTCTCCTGCAACCAGAGGGAAAGTTCTTAAAGAGATTCTAATAGTCAAATATCCATGGAGCAACAGACACATCTTTCAGTTAGGATTTCTGGTTGGAATCCATTTGCTTAGTGTTGAAAAGAGAGTTGTTACTGACTCTCCCACTAGCTGTACTTGACAGTGGAATCTACTGAAACACATCCAGGAATAGTTCAATATGCACCATAATAAAGTATTCACAGAGATTATTATTTTTTTCTTCTCATCTACCTCTTTTTTTCCCTAAAGGAGAGCTGATTTTAATTGGAATTCTAATACAATTCCATTACAGTCAAGGTCTGTAAAGGAAATAGAGGACCTTGCATGTGAGGGCGATCTGGCTGCAACAATCTTTCATGCCATTTATTGTCAGGGTTGATTGGCTGCTCTGGCTACCTAGGTGAGTCTCCCCTTCCTTCCTCATTGCTCCATGTGCATCCCTTCTGAAGCTGCATGCTTGGTCAAAGGGGAGGACCACTTCCAATAGAGGACTGGTCTTTGGTCACAGATATACAAGTAACTGCACTCCCCTGCTAGAACCTCCAAATAAGCTCTCAAGGAAATATAGGACCCACAAGATAAGCCTCTTCCCCATTTTTTGTCAATTGACAGCATCAAATTTTCTAAGCCTTTTCCTTAATCCTTTGTTTAAAAAGCTATTTCCCTGCTGCTGCTTTTCTGTCTTCATTTTCCCTAAGATTAAGATCAAAGGCACAGTTCAGGTCACTTATCCTCACTCAACCGAGCTACTATTTTGATTAGAGCGTGAATATTCATTAGATTCTACCAATATGCGATGGCTCATTAGTTGTATTACCCTGAGGACTCATGTCACCTTGTGTACTTCACATTAATGCAGACTTTTTAATTTTGTTCAACTCATCTCTTCAGATAGACAATCTTCCAACTATCTCTTCATCTCTGACATAAAGTGCTGCTAACATTCATCATTAGATTGAAGGAGAAGAGCAGAGAGCCTGTCTCTACGTGAAGAAATTCCCTGAAGTGTTTTGCACAATTTGTATGCATTAGATACTCTGTGAGTGTTCATTAAAGGAATGAATGAGAGAATGAGGAAAAGTCAGTATCCAGCTTTGCATCTACTCAGCCACTCACTAGCTGTGTGGCTTTGGGTGAGCCATTTGACCTCTCCAACCTCCATTTCCTTACCTGTAAATAAGCGAGGGGTCAGATGATTCCTCATTTGCTTTCAATACTTAGGTTAAATATTCTTATCCACTTAACTTTTGACGTACACCCAGTACAGCAGGGACTTAATATAGGGCTTGCAAATCTTTACTAAACCAGCAGCAAAATCCCTAAAGGATGCTTAATGTGCATTTTTTTTTCTAACTACTTGATACAATGTCTTTAAACTAGGACAAAGAAGATTTAATGAGAAAAAGTCAAAAGACTTTCAAGTTCCAGTAAGAGGGGAACTTGCCTTATCTGAGAGGTGCTACGAAAGCCTAATATTTTGGGGGAGAAACAAAAAACTCTGGAAGACAATTGTATTTTCATTCTGTCCCTGCAGAAAATATATTTACATATCATATTGTCATACTTTTCTGTTTCATCCAATATTGATAAACTACTCAAGCGCATTGATCAGGGCATTTTCAATTACTTTTGTATCCCAAGTACCTAGATTAGTGTCTCATAATAGGTGCTCAATAATGTTGAGCTACACTGTTAAAATGGAGGTTCAGAAAGCCTTGAAATAACTTGCCAGGATAACTTGGCTAGTGGTGGTGCAAGATTATGAGAGTATTTTCTGATTCCAGACACACAGCTCTTTCTAATATGGTGCCTGATTACACTGAGCCGTTACCAACCTTTAATATCTGAGCAAAGACTAGTTATCCGATGGTGGCGCCAATTATGAGGACCACATACTGAGTCATTTTGATGGATTTGAGATGCACAAGATACAAGCTGCAGCCAGGGTGGCTCTGAGTAGCCAGGAGTGGGTATGGAGATTCTCTGTCTCAAAAATTTTGTTTAAATGAAGCAAGGAAGGAAGAGATGAGTTAAAATCTCCAATGGCTTCTTAAAAATAAGTTTGCTAGAGTGGAGACTGAATGACCCAAAAGACAATTTGAATTTCAACCCTGGGTGGATGCTAGACTAGGTAAACTGATGTGGAGAGATTTTCTGTTACATTTTTCTTATACACCCATGAAAACAAGGATTTTTTTTTCAATCAAAAGAAGTGAGGAATATTACATAAGTCATTTTGGAAATGGTCTGAAGCAATTTCATCTGAAGCAATAATTACTTCCAGTATGTAACTCATCAAGAAAAGTTGAAAACAGGCAAATAGCAAAACTACTGAGTATAAGAGCCAGGAATTGTGTGAATCAGGATCACTTACTTAATTTTATTTTTTTGATGTGACTAATAAACCAAATCAAGCATTGCATCTTGAATTCTGAAAAAAAAATGAAGCAAAACATGTATATATATAAATACAGTACATTTTTTTTAGCAGTTGACTTGGTTAAAATTTAATGACAGATTTACACTATGATTTTGGTGAATACTGTTTCAAATTCATATACATCTCTATTGACAAAAATTTTTATCTGACTTATTGTATAATTTTAAAAGTAATTTGCTGTATGGTGTTTTCTATTATTTATGTAAAAACTACAGAAAAAGTGTTTAGGAGGCTTTTTTCTTTCTCTTGTCACTTTTCTTTTAATTTGAAGATTTGATGAGTAGAGAGAAACCATGAAATTCATTTTATAAAAATATTTGTTAAAATTCTTCAGAAATAGAAAATCTAAATCACTGAAATAATCTTAAAAGTCATTAAAATTGTTTTCTTTTATATAAGGCAACAACTTGCTATTTGGTTGCTATTTCAATTCAGATGACACCAAATTTTTTCTTCTTTGAAAAAGAAGCAATTTAAAATACAGCCGTATTATAATTCAAGTTGATTTGTCATCTTAACTCTGCTGTTCTCTTCCATTTACTACCTTTCACCCAAATAGAGTCAGGAAGCACGTGAGCCTACAGCTGAACTTCACTGTAGAAAGTTGTAAGAAAAAGGCCAAGAACTGAAGCAGAAGAGCAAGCAAGAAAGAAAATTCTCTGCAGGCTCTGTCTTGCACTGGAGTTGCTACCTTTAGCCCAGTGGATCACTGTGCTTGAAATTCCCACATTATTCAGTCTGCAGAGTTAAGACATAAAGTAAGATCCTGACAAAAGAGGCTTTCCTTTGACCAGGTAATTCCAGTTTCTGAAGTTCACATTTTAAAAATAATCTAAGAGAAATAAAAAGCTGGAAGCACAGTGGTGCTCACTGAAATATTATCTCAAATAACAAAGAGAGGAAAATAATTTTAAAAATAGCCAATACGAGGAGAATGGTGAAATGAATGATTTATGCTCTTTATTTGTAATACACTAACAATAATGAACCATCACACCTCCGTCCTTCACACAGGGTGTTCCTCTGGCTTGGCATGTCCTCACTGCTTCATATTTGTCCATCTGTCCCCCTATTTGGGACCTTCTCTGATGGCCTTCTGTTAACCACCATCTTCTGGGTTTTCATCTCTTTCAACTGAACGCATCTCTAGCATTGAACTTGGTACACATGTGTATATAGGTCAATCAGTTCTTCAAAATTTTCAAATTCATTTCTATACCCATTCTCAGCACCTGTGCGCAGCTCTCAATAAGAGCCTGGGCACTCAATAAGTATCAGAAGAAATGAATACTAAGTAGATCTGTAAAGAATACTGTGTGATCTTCAAAGTGAAAATATAAAAATAGGTGATAGATTATTATGTGACACATAAAATATAAAATAGTATACACATTTTGACTTAAAGTTTGTAAAAAAATACATGAGGATGGTTATATGCAAAAAGTTATATAAGGGTAGTCTGAAGGAAGATGATGAATGACTGAAACAAATATCTCTTTTGAACTGTTTTAAAATTGTGCTCACTCTCTGTAGCAAATGCTGCTGCTCATTTTTCGTCCTTCACTTCAGGGCACAATGGCCCAACTTGCAACTCTCAGCTCCTGTATTTCTTTGTCTGAGGCATTGTCTGGTCATCTGAGTAAACTTTGTGAAATGTGTGGTAGGCTGAAAGTGTCAGAGAATGAATGTTTCTTCAGGAGCAGCCTGTAGGTGGTAGTTGGTGTATAAATACCCCAGCTCCTGCTTTATTTTGAGGTGTGTCATCTACTGGTGCCCAGTGCTCCTCAGAAGGATTATGCGCTATTTACACACAGTGGGGAGTTGTATGATAATTCACACTTCATTTGCTATCACTTCTCTACCCCTCACTCTTCCACTGCTCTACAATTTCTGGTATTACCTCCTGTATTAGCTTGTTCTCCACTGCTATGAAGACATACCTGAGACTGGGTAATTTATAAAGAAAAGCAGTTTAATTGGCTTATGGTTCTGTGGGCTGTATAGATTTCTGCTTCTGGGGAGACCTCGGGCAACTTACAATCATGGCAGAAGGTGAAGGAGAAGTAGGCACATCTTCACATGGCTGGCAGGAGAGAGAAAGAGAGCAAAGAGGGAGATGCTACACACTTTCAAATAACTAGATCTCATGAGAACTCTGTACTGAGACAGCACTAGAGGAATGGTGCTAAACCACCCCCATGATTCAATCACCTCCCACCGGGCCCCACTTCCAACAATGGGGATTACAATTCAACATGAGATTTGGTGGGGACACAGAGCCAGACCATATCATCTCCAAAATTACTATTTGCACTTTAATCTTGTCTTAGGGTAAGTTTCTAAGATAACACAAATTAAGACACACTCTGTCTTTTGTTTTTTTCTTCTGTCTTTTGGGATGAAGTCTCACTCTATTGCCCAGGCTGGAGTGCAATGGCATAATCAAAGCTCACTTCAGCCTCAAGTTCCCAGACTGAAGCAATCTTCCCACCTTAGCCTTCCGAGTAGCTAGGACTACAAATATGCACCACCACACCTGGCTAGATTTTTTCTTTTTCTTTTTAAATTTCTTGTAGAGATGGGGCCTCACTACATTGCCCAGGCTGGTCTCAAACTGAGCTCAAGCAATCCTCCTGCCTTAGCCTCCCAAAGTGCTGGGATTACAACAGTAAGCCACCACATCTGGCCAACGCATGCTCTAATAACAAAAAAGGTAATAATAATGTAGCAAAGCTAATTAAAATGTAAATATTATTGGGAAGGTGTAACACCTTAGTTTCCAAAAGATGTTATGAAATTAATTACAATTAATGATTAAAGCTGGGCACAGTTTTTACATTTGATCTTAGCTGAAAGGCTGAGAAGTGATAGGCACAGTTTTTGTATGTTTTTCTAGTTTCTAATAGCTACGATCACCTGTATTGTCTTTCATCTCCACTGAGAATGTGAACCACCTAAGCACAGGAATTTTGTCTATCGCCTCCCCTCCATCATGTCATATATATCATTGAGAAAGTGCTCAACAACTGCTTGTGGAAAAAAATTACATAATTTAATAAAAGAAAAGAACACCGATTCTGATCTTCTCAGACTCACTTATTGCAAATCATAAATGTGTGATCGATATAGTTATTTCAAAGAGTATCATGAATCATTTTAAGCTTGATGTCCTTAAATTAAAAGAAAATTACGCTGCCACAAAATTTCTATTCAAAGAAGCGTTAGGATACATTATATCAACAAAGATCCCTTCTCTAGATTGTTCCAAGGTAGAATTGTTTGGAAAGAAAATTAACATAACCTTTTAGATAATAATTTCCTAATTGTTACAATAACCTTTTAGATTATTACAATACAATAATACAATAACCTTTTAGATAATAATTTCCCAATTGTTTAATAATATTTTAGTTTTATTCATAAGAGCAAATTTAGGCAAACAGCTATTTAATTTTATTATCTGTACAGCTCAGTTCTATAACAGATTGTATACAACAAAAATTTTTCTGGATATATTTTTTGATAGTAAGAGGGCTTAAAAAAACGATTAAGAAAAGTAGGTGGGTGCAGTGGCTCACACCTGTAATCCCAGCACTTTGGGAGGCTAAGGCAGAAGGATCCCTGGAGCCCAGGAGTTTGAGACCAGCCCGGGCAACAAAGCAAGACTGTCACTACAAAGAAAAAACTCAAACAAATAAATAATAAAAGTGGACCTTTTTTGTAGGAATCCACACATTTCAGCCATTTGTGTAATATTAGACATATCTAAATATCTAGAAATATATGAATATATTTATGTTGTTACATACAGATATTTGGTGGTCTATTGATAGAAACTGGATAAAATACAAACATTTCTTTTATAGCATGCTTATTCATTACAGGAACTGGATTCATCATAATAAAATAATTCAGATGTTTCATTATAATTATCATAACTGGTTGTTATAAGATTATTAGCAACAACACCTCCCAAGGATGAAAAAAAGTTAAATGCTGATATATGAAAAGCATGGAAAAGAGATCTTTTTATTTAGTAGCTGGTACCTTGTTAGCGCTTTTGTTTTTCTGTTTACTGATGACTGTACTACAAGTAATAAGTCAAGGTCAGGGCCAAAGGCCCAGCATGAGTATTTGAATCAAAGGACAAATGTGAAATTATTTTGATTTGTTTTTGTCAGCTTTGAGCATGCAATTTATTTTTTTAAAAAATTGATAAAAACCAGGATTCTCAGGCTCCACCCTAAGAATTTGGATACAATAGGTCTGGGACAGAGTTTAGGAATCTGCCTTTTTACTGAGTTCCTCAAATAATCTTATGCAAGCGGACCTCAAACCACACATTGAGAAACACTGTTCCAGACTCTAGCTGCCTTTTCCTCATCAAAAAAATAAATATACATGATTTTTTAGCAAGAGATTCTTAATGAATACAGATCTCATATATTATCGGAACAGACTGTAATGTGCTGCAGGCCTGTCATACCAGTGTTAATAAGATTTTATCCAAACCCTTCTCACCTTACCAGAGCAGAGAAGCTGTGGAACTAACAGCTGCTTTTGAGAAGAATGATCAAAATGAAGAAGCTGTAACAAAATCTTTAAAAACAAACAAAACACTTATTTTGCAGTTTCCTTTAATTGCCTATCTTTCATAATAATATATTAATTTATTGTTTACTGGATACCTGGTTTCTTAAAGGCCTAATGGAAAAATGTGAGTCTTTGCTGTCTTGTCTTAGAAGCACAATATTGGACTTTAACTATGTATCTTGGAGAGGAATGGTGCCATGATTACTCCACAGAAGTGTTTCATGATATAGCGGGTAGCAAGTCTTAACCAAAAAGTGGGAGTGGGCTTAGACAGAAAAAGGGATGATGACAACCTAGAATGTTGCGTATTTTTAAAGGCAGAGATAATTCTAGAATGTTGTTTGTTTGGTGTGGGAGGGCCCAAAGCCAAGCCCAAGCCCACCTGGCTTCATTGAAATCCTTTCTTTTGGCCCTGAAAGCAACATTGTTTTCACTCAGTCCCTGCACTCTCTGCCTGCAAGTATTATGATGATTAATTTTTAGTGCAATCATAAATATTTTACATATGTGTATAGAAATGCCAACATTTGGCAGGGCGCGGTGGCTCACGCCTGTAATCCCAGCACTTTGGGAGGTGAGGCAGGTGGATCACCTGAGGTCGGGAGTTCAAGACCAGCCTGGCCAACATGATGAAAACCCATCTCTATTAAAAATACAAAAATTAGCCGGGTGTCATGGCGGGTGCCTGTAATCCCAGCTACTTGTGAGGCTGAAGCACGAGAATCACTTGAACCCGGGAGGTGGAGGTTGCAGTGATCTGAGATTGCACCAGTGCACTCCAGCCTGGGTGACAGACCACGACTCCTTTCAAAAAAAAAAAAAAAAAATGAAATGCCAACATTTAGTTATCTAAAATTTAAACACAAATAATTGTATAAATTGTCACCAGATCTTCTTTGAAGAGTCATAAGAAAAGCTACTTTGCTGGGTTAACTCCAGAATGTCAAAAAACATTATAAGCTTACAGAATTAGTAAAACCACGAAGTTAAATTTGTAAATTATTTTTCTAAATAAACCAATTCTATATTCTCTGCCTTTGAAAAAAAACTAGCATTTTACCATATCCTGAAACAAGTATCTATCCTCACAAAATGGTTATAAATCAGTTTACTTTGGGAATATGTTACAAACAAACAAATCCTGAAATCTTAAAAATTTAAAACTAAACTAAATTGTAATGATTCCTTAATTCAACCTCTTCATTTCACTAAGGCCTCCTCAGTATACCAAGGCCTAAGTTAATTGACTTGCTCAGGTTCTCAAACCTCCAATTGCTAGTTATTCTTGTATTCTAAAACATAAAACAAAATTAAAAGAGAAAAAACATTGTTTTTTCCAAGAAACTATTTACTGTTGTGGCCACTTTAATCACCTCAGCATTGGTAAGTGATCATTGTTATAGCCAATGCTTTTAATTTGATGTCTGAATTTTGGTATTTCTAATTCAAAACATATTTGTATTCTATGTTTCTCTGCTTACATAAGATAGGAATAAAACTATGAAGAACTGGAAGGAACAAAGAACCTCAGATAGGGAGAAAAAAGGAAAACCTAAAATGTTACGTTTTTACATCCGTGTTTTAGTAGCATGCTTCATTTGTTTATTGATTCATTCACTAGTTTATTCCTCAAAAATGCTAGGAGTACAGAGATAATTATGACAGGCTCTCTATTACAGAACTCACTATTTAGCCAGAGTCAGAAGGCAACAAATACTTGAAAAATGGCAAGTGCCATGATGAGATGCAATAAAAGGAGCATCTTTAGTGCCAGGTGAGTTGAAGTTCTTCAGATTGAGAACAGCAGACGGCTAAATCTATCTGAGGGATGTGGTGTATGTCAAGGCATGTGGGTGTGGATAAACTGGTCAAGTCAGGGAATGGCTGAAGCACAGTGTGTAGAGCCGGAGACAGGGTTGGAAATATGCTCTGAGGTCGGGTTACAGCCCAGTGCCAAAGACACTGACTACATACGGCTACTTTAAATAGAGAAGTGCTGTATGTATAAAATACACATTGAATTTTAAAGATTTAGCAGAAAGAAAAGAAAGTCGACCATCTCACTAATAATGTTTTATATTGATTATGTGTTAAAATGATCATATTTTAGATACGCTAAAGAAAATACATTATTAAATTAATTGCAGAATTTTTATTTTTAAAAATGTGGTTGCTAGAAAATTTAAATCCCATATATGGGTCACATTATATTTCCATTTTAGTGGCATTGTTTTATGGACGATGATAATGTACTCGAATTGTAGGCTTTTAAAATTTACTTTTTGTTTTTAATTCTGTAGTACTTTAAAGTTGCCAATATCATAATTTTACCTATCATGATTTAGTTTGTATCTCTAAAAAAGAACATTTCTCTATATAAACAAATAACACTATCAAATTGTTAAATATAGATAACTCTTTAACATTGTCTATTGTTCAGTGTATATTAAAAATGTCTCAGTGGTCCCCAAAATGTCTTTATAGTGGCTTTGTCAAAATCAGGATCCAATCCAGGACCACTGTTTATTTGTTGTTATGGTCCTTGAACCTGTTTTAACTTAGATTAGCTCTTTCCCTCCCCCTTATGGTTTGGCGGTCACTAACTTTATAAGTAGACCAGTGTAGATACCCATGTTTTACCTTCTGTGTTCTCTGGTTTGTTTGTATTGTTTAGCTTCTTACTTTATTCTTTGTATTTCATATCAAGTGTGAATTAGACCTATAAGCCTGAGTAGGTTCTAGTAAAACATTTTTTTCTTTAATATAGCACATGCAATATTGGGTATTTCCTGTTTTTCACTTCAAGAGATAATACATGTAAGATTTCACCATGATTAATGGTGCCAAGATTGATCATTGGATTGCAGTGAGAGCAGCTTCGTTCCCCTGGTACAGTTATAATTTTCCCTTGGCAACCAGGAAGCTTTTAATTAAGAGAGTACTGTAGTTAGATCTTCACTGTGGAATAGTGTAGATTGTAGGAGGGACTAAGAGAAGAAAAGAGAAATTAGTGAGACTATCAAAGTTATTTACTATAGTTGTCTACAAAAGAGAGAGATGATGATGATCTTACTCTGAGCACCCTGGGTACTATGCTAATTTCTCAGCACGTGTTACTTTTTAAAATCCTCATACAGGGCTGGGTGCAGTGGCTCACACCTGTAATCCCAGCACTTTGGGAGGCTGAGGCGAGTGGATCACCTGAGATCAGGAGTTCGAGACCAGCCTGGCCAACATGGTAAAACCCTGTCTCTACTAAAAACACAAAAATTAGCCAGGCGTGGTGGCAGGCGCCTATAATCCCAGCTACTCAGGGGCTGAGACAAAATCACTAGAACCCGGGAGGCGGAGGTTGCAGTGAGCCGAGATTGTGCCATCCCACTCCAGTCTGGGGGACAACAGCAAGACTTCGTCTCAAAAAAAAAAAAAAAAAAAAAAATTCTCAAACAGGGCCAGGTGCAGTGGTTCATGCCTGTAATCCTAGCACTTTGGGAGGCTGAGGCACTTGAGGTCAGGAGTTCGAGACCAGCCTGGCCAACATGGTAAAACTCTGTCTCTACTAAAAATAAAAAACTAGCCAGGCATGGCGGCACATGCCTGTAATCCCAGCTACTTGGGAGACTGAGGCTGGAGAATCACTTGAACTTGGGAAGCAGAGGCTGCAGTGAGCCGAGATTGTGCCACTGCACTCCAGCCTAGGTGACAGAGCAAGACTCCGTCTCAAAAATAATAATAATAATAAATAAATAAATAAATAAATTCTCACACAGCCCTAAAGGATAGTTTTCTTATCCTCATTATCTGTCCAAAACTGAGATTTAGAGAGACTGAATAATGAGTCTACTTTCACACCAGGAGTGGCAAAATGACGATTAAAGCCTAGCTCTGTCTGACATCAAAATCCATGTGTCGAACCACTTTCCTGTGGTGACTGCATAACAATTTGGTTTGAAGGGCTGTGAAGGTTATGAACATCTTTCTTCATTTGGTGACCAATGGACTACTCAGTGCATGGAAGGAAATAACTCTGAAGGATCTATGTCTGATGATTAGAGTATGATTTTGTTGAATTTAGGATGTCAGTTGGTTAAGTCAACTGAAAATATAGGTCTGGAGTTAGGCAAGAGAAAACAAAAGTCTGGAGTTCATAAGACAGGTCAAAGAAAAAGTAGACTACAAAGTATAGATTAAAGAGTCATCTGCACAGAGATGTAGCTTAGACCAGGGGAGTGTATAAAGTCACCTGGTAAAATTCTATAGCATAGAGATACCTTCACTTCATATTTGTAAGCCATTTGAGACTAGCAAACCAACATCAAAAGGAAGACAACTGTGCAAATTAAAAATACCATTTCTGATTTTCATGGTCCTAAAAAAGTTGAAATATCATTAAGAAGTATTACTATAATATTTTGGTATAAGTTCTTTATGCTACTGTACTAGGATGTTAGAGTATTTCTAAGGGAAGGCATTTTCCATATGGTCAGTGGGTATCATGACATTATATCCAAATCATGGTCTGACAAGCCGAAGTTCACTTATTTATAGAGTGGGACAGAAGTGTTCACATTAGGCTGGTCATAGAAAACCTAGGTTATATACTTACTACATGAGAGGCTAACATATACGCTGAACAATTTTGAATTAAAAGACACCACAGTTGCCTCTAGAACACTCCTTAGTATAGGACTATAGCATTCTGAAAATTTGTTTTACTCTTTTTGAGGTTGTCTGCAATGGTATGTGTTGGTAAAATAATTGTTTGATTTTTAACAAAAGATTAAAGTTATTTTCCTGCCATCTGAAATTGTTCTTCTTCCTCTAGGGCAACATTAAGGATCCACTATTATTCATTTAATGGTCTTTTTTCAATGATCTTTTGTGGAATATGATAATTCATTTATCTCAATGCTGGTTTAAATGGACATTCATCAAATGAACAGATATATTTGCTCCATATTTATAAAGCTGTAGAAAGATGAACTTTTTTCCCAAGTATTTTTTATTACTTTAAAGGGCAATTACAATAGGAAAAAAGACAATTTCTAGGACATAGGTCAGGTAAAATTAAGTTTAAATAGATTTTAGGAAATCCTTCAAGGGGAAAAAGTAATCAATTAAAAAAATACATATTGAGAACTATGTATGGAAAGTGAAGAGACATAGTCCTCCCTCTGTCTTAGAGATGCTCTTCCAGAAGTGGGTGGTCATATTGGCTGATTATTTCCGTACAACTGAGATCTCTTCCAGGCATAGGATGATCTTGGCTTGTCTTCTTCTCCTCAGTGTCCGGAAACCCCAGGATGAACTGAGCATGAAAATGAAAATCGGCCGGACCCGGTGGCCCACGCCTGTAATCCCAGCACTTTGGGAGGCCGAAGCGGGCAGATCATGAGGTCAGGAGATTGAGACCATCCTGGCTAACATGGTGAAAGCCCATCTCTACAAAAAATACAAAAAAGTAGGAGGGTGTGGTGGCAGTTGCCTGTAGTCCCAGCTACTTGGGAGGCTGAGGCAGGAGAATGGTGTGAACCTGGGAGGTGGAGCTTGCAGTGAGCCGAGATTGCACCACTGCACTCCAGCCTGGGCGACAGAGCGAGACACTGTCTCAAAAAAAAAAAAAAGAAAAAGAAAATCTATTTATCCTTAAAATTAGAAAATTGCAGTGACAAGGACATTTTGGTTAGCCCAATAAATAGATGTCTTTAATTTTAACCTTCAGAAGGCTCTAAAATGCTTGCTGGTGCAATCCTATGTTTTATTGCAGCTTATTCACAAGAATAGTTTACATATTTTTCTATATAGAACACTACTGTAAACTTTATTAGCTTTAGCTAGTATTTATGCATATCAGTGTTTATGCTAGTAAATCATTACCAAAGGAGTGAATATCACCATGGAGTCAACTATTGATTTGCAGATTTCAGAATTTCAACATTCTGCCAATTAAATTCTACATTTAGACCAACTCTTTTATTTTATAGATTATAAAACTGGAACACTACAGAGATAAGGAATTTATCCAAAGTCATACACATAATTACAGTCAGAATTAGCCTGGAATCCAGATTTCCAGATTTCTGGCCTGAAGCTCTTCCTGTTGCCTTCACAATTACATGGGGTCAGTTTTCCCATGGATTAGTTCTTATCTTTAGCATTTATGAAGTTTCTCTTCTGAGATGTCAAGTTATTTTTTATATATTACATATAAATATATATATTATATATATATTTTTCTCTCTCTGTCTATATATATATATATATATATATTTTTTTTTTTTTTTTGAGACAGGGTCTCACTCTGTCACCCAGGCTGGAGTGCAATGGCATGATCTTGGCTCACTGCAACCTCTGCCTTCTAGCCTCAAGTGATTCTCCTGCCTCAGCCTCCCAAGTAGCTGGGACTACAGGCACACACCACTACACCTGGCTAATTTTTTGTACTTTTTGTAGAGACAGGGATTTGTCATATTGCCCAGGCTGGTCTTGAACTCCTGAGTTCAGGTGATCCACTCGCCTCAGACTCCCAAAGTTCTGGGATTACAGGTGTGAGCCACCACGCCCGGCCTCATTTTATATATTGTTAATAGCAAGATTAGATCAATTCTCTAGAATAATTTGTATTACATCTGTCTGGATGTATTATTTGTAGTCGCTGTTGAAAAACGGTGGATTGTTTAGAGGCATTTTTTTTTCCTGGAGCATTGGAGATATCTGAAAATAGCCAAATGCAGTAGAAGGAAGCCACACTCAGAAACCTGGATTATAGTTCTGTCTTAATCACTGACCCTGCAGAAATTGCTTAATGTTATAGCATCTCAGTTTTTCAGCTTGTAGAATAGAGATCATAATATCTACTTCAATCTCTCATATGGTCAGCATGAAGATAAAATAGACTAATGATGATGAAAACATGTTAGACAGGTGTAATATACTTTATGTCTATAACAAAGCTAGAGAACTTTTAAAAAGATCATTTAAACTTGTAACATGTTTAGACTGGCCAAATGATAAGCCTGTAAAGACATATTTATATTGTTTGCTTTGGGAGTTTCTTAGTTTCTTAGGCTAACTGCTATATCATTGATGACTCTACAGGTGTGGTGATAAAAATAAACATCCTATTTATTTTGTCATGCAGTTCTGATGAAATACATTGTTGTGAGCTTAAAGAGCAATGACTACTACTAATTAAAATTATGCCAAATTTTATAACATCCTAAGGAAGGTTGGACAGAACTGACTCACTTCCATTGTACATGGTGTTCTCACTTAGCAAACAAGAACACAATGGACTCCTGAAGCTTGAGACGTGAACGTTTTCTATCGGTTTCAAGGAACTTGTACATTATTTGCACAGCTGTTCTGTCATATCGCTTTTACAGAAGATAGAAATTACTCCAAAGTCTCTCAGTAATAATAATGATAAAAATAATACCTATAATTTCTTGGTCTCCTATTTTATGTCAGTCATTGTGCAAAGGTTTTACATGCATTACTTCTAATTCTCAAAGCAACTCTATAAAAGGTGGGTATTATTATACCTATTTGACTTTATAATATCCTTATCGAAAGAAAGTAAGATATGTTATAATTTGTCAGTTTCCATTTGTATTATGGCAGGTATGCTTGCATTTCTTCTCCTGACTGTTCTCTCAGATAAGCAGATGCAAACATTATTAATTCCAGCTGGCAGATAAACTAAGACAAATGAAGCTAAATAACTTGCTTAAATATCAATCAGACTTCTGACTGGGACTTTAATTTTTTTTTTTTTTTTTTTGAGACAAAGTCTCACTCTTGTCCCCCAGGCTAGAGTGTAATGGCGCCATTTCAGCTCACTGCAACCTCCGCCTCCCGGGTTCAAGCGATTCTCCTGCCTCAGTCTCCCGAGTAGCTGAGATTACAGGCGCCTGCCACCATGCCTGGCTAATTTTTGTATTTTTAGTAGACACGGGGTTTCACCATGTTGGCCAAGCTGGTCTCGGACTCCTGACCTCAGCTGATCTGCCCACCTTGGCCTTCCAAAGTGCTGGGATTACAGGCGTGGGCCACTGCGCCCGGCCGGGACTTTAATTTTTATAGTTTCTCTTTAAGATACTTGTTACTTTTTCATTAGGTCATTGGTTTTCAAATTAATGAATTCAACAGTTATATGCTGGACATGTTTCAGGTTGTAGGGAGAAAACAGACATAGCCTCCACCCTAACTGGGTGGAGATGAACTGAAACCAGAGCTCTTTGAGCAGGCCTACCTTTGGGGTTTTGGATGGTGTCATCTTTCACTTTCCTTCCCACAATGTGTTTACACCGATTAACATAGGTTTAAATAGTTAAAAAAACTCATCACCACTACCACTTATTGAGCATCTTGTTTAAAGTGCTCTGCTTGTATTATCTTATTTAATCTCTATGGCACCCTGGTAGAAAGGATGATACTACTTTTTTTGCCTGAGAGGAAGAGAAACATGAAGAGGATGAGCTGCAAGATAGCAAGAGGCAGAGGTCAGAGTCAAGTCTAATCTCCATGTTCCAAAGCCAGCCATTCTGTCTCCTACCTCATAGGGCCTCTTGGGTAACAGGCATCAGGTTTTTTTAAAGAGCAACTGGTGAAGCCATCATCTCTCTTACCCTGTAGGCTACAAGGGCAAGGAGAAGTGATGGATGCAGGGAGTTCAGAGAAAGGGGAAAACCTGGGTCCTTTGCCTACTTTAAAAATATTTATAATAATAAATATTATTTATACAGGAAAGCTTGTTTTTGTTTTTTTCTTTTTTTTTAAAGAGCTTAGTAGTAGCAGGCTAGCATTGTGAACTTTATGAAAGGGGAGATTTGACTTTTGAACCCTCTCCATGAAGTGGCTTAGTTATGGCACTGAGAATTCAAACACCAAACTTGTATTATGTGGCAAACTGGAGACTTGAGAAGATTAAGGGAAATCTTGGGGAAATGACTGGATGAAAAGTTTCAAAGCCCCTAGCTAGGATCATTACTAGTTTTTCAATGTATTTAATACTAAGCTAAGTTCTGTATTTGAAAAAGTTTAGCTAGTCTATATGGTGAGATTTCTTTCACATCATTTCTGTCCAATTTCTCATATTTGATCCTAAATGTCCAGCTCTCCTCACAGCACCACTCCCTGTAAATGGATCATAGTTCTGCTTGCTGAAGTACAGCTTCTTATCTAGTAGAGCTCCAAATATATGTAATTAATGAGTAAAAGTAAAGATAAAGAATTCCAGTTAGCATGTTGTTGGCATAGTTGTTACTTTTGGCAGGTGTTGATGAATTGTTTTACCTTGTTGATCGTAGACTCACTTTCTAAAGAAGAAAAAAGTGCTTAATCAATCATATTCTATTACATGTACAATTCTACTTCTCTGCTTTGTATCTGGAAAAACAGATGTCAGTTTCTTATTTCTAGCAGGCAGCCCAACTTCTTGATACACTGATTTAAATCACCTATTAATCAGTTTTCGATTCCTAATTTTTCCACCTCAACAATAACTCAACAGATAGTACTTTGTTTTAAAGTCTGTTAGAATACCAGAAGGATGTTTTATTTTTAAGTACTGAAAGAACGTAATAAAATAAAATGTAAATTATATAACTAACCATTGATAAAAATCAGGTAAAGGGACAATCTTACTCTAACTGTATCTTTATTCTATATATTTTAAATAGATAAACTGTATATCATTTTCAGGATTATTTATTTGATATTATACTAGCCACTTGGAATTTTTTTTTTTCGAGATAGGGTCTTACTCTGTTACCTAGGCTGGAGTGCAGTGGCACAATCTTGGCTCACTGCAACTTCCACCTCTCAGGCTCAAGCCATCCTCCCATCTCAGCCTCCCAAGTAACTGAGACCACAGGCACATTCCACCATGCCCAGCTGATTTTTTTTCTTTTCTTTTCTCTTTTTTTGTATTTTTGGTAGAGACAGGATTTTGCCACATTGCCCAGGCTGGTATCAAACTTCTGAGCTCAAGTGATCTGCCTGCTTCGGCATCCCAAAGTGCTGGGATTACAGGCGTGAACCACCGCACCCGGCCAACTTGGAACATTTTAAATGTACTACTATACTTTTGTCCTAAATTCATTTAAAATTTTGAATTTTAAGAGTATTTGTTATTTTATTTATTCATTTATTAAAAATGTATTAAGTACATACTGCTTGTCAGTCTTGGGTCACATTGCTTAAAGGCTTAAAATACATTTAGTATCAGGCTCTAGGGAATTATGATACAAAATGACATAGTTCAATGTTTACAGATACCTTTGTTATTTTATCACTTAGTATACAAGGCAATATTGAACATGTTTGAGTGGCTTATGAATGTTTAAAGATCACTTGGGTCATTGATAAATGATTGGATTCTGCCTCACTATCTTTACTGACAAAATATTCAGAAAAATCATTACCATGTTAGAACATAATAACTAATGATACATTTTTCTATGCCCTAAAGTATGATAACAGAAAATAGTTCGAGAGAAAAACCACAAGTTAAAACCAGAAAATGCTCAGTGCTTAGACATTTTTCTTTCAGTTCCTTTACTAATCTTGTCCAGCAACTTCATTTTATAAATAAACCAAACTTGGTGACCAGTTGTTCAACCTGAAATTTCCTCACATTCTTAATCACTTAAGAGTTTAAGTGACTTTGACTTTTAAAGAGATTTTTAAAGGCCTGAGGCCCAACCACACCCCAGATTGATTGGATTAGATTCCCCAGAGGTGGAATCCAGGCCGTGGAATTTTTTTTTTTTTTTTTTTAAGCTCCCAGGTGATTTCAATGTGTAGAACTGGGGATAGCAACTCTGAGCTCCAAACTCTTATAGCAGTGCCTTTTCACAGTGTTTTTGGGGCTTCTCCTCCACGTTTTACACTTTTTCACAACTGATTCCTTTGAAGAGTAATTATTGTTTCTCTTTGAAGTCAATTTAGTCTATTCACTTTAGGATATTAGTGAAGGTTTAGGTCTGTCATTTCGTAATTTAAAAAAATTTTTCTCTTCTGTTATTCTAACTTGAGTTTTTCTGTTTTCTCTTTTTTGCTATGCTACTCCACCCTATGAATGACAGCTTTGACTACTTAGAGCAACCATAACTGTAAAATGTGTATGGAGGAAAGCTATGAGTTAGTAATATTTCCTGCAAGCTACAAATTCCACATTAATAATATTATCTTAGGGTCAAGACATATAGAAGTCAATTTTAACATCCCAGTTAATAGCTCCATAGGTTTATAATCTCTCTTATTTCTTTAGCAAGAAAAGATTATTTAAGTTTAAAATTCTTGGCTGGGAGTGGTGGCTCACGCCTGTAATCCCAGCACTTTGGGAGGCCAAGGTGGGTGGATCACCTGAGGTCAGGAGTTCGAGACCAGCCAGACCAATGTGGTGAAATCCTGTCTCTACTAAAAATACAAAAATTAGCCAGGTGTGGTGGTATGTACCTGTAGTCCTAGCTACTGGAGAGGCTGAGACAGGAGAACTGCTTGAACCTGGGAGGCAGAGGGTGCAGTGAGCCAAGATAGTGCCATAGCACTCCAGCCTGGGCCACAGAGCAAGACTCTGTCTCAAAAAAAAAAAAAAATTATTCAACATTTTCCATGATCTTGAAAAATAGTTTGACATTATGTATGCATTAAATTATTGATTTAGGCTGGTTGCGGTTGCTCATGCTTGTAATCCCAGCACTTTGGGAGGCTGAGGCAGGTGGATCACTTAAGCTCGGGAGTTAGAGACCATCCTGGCCAACATGGTGAAACCTTGTCTCTACTAAAATACAAAAATTAGCCGGGCATGGTGGTGCATGCCTGTAATCCCAGCTACTGGTGAGGCTGAAGTGGGAGAATCGCTTGAACCCGGGAGGTGGAGGCTGCAGTGAGCCCAGATGGCCTGGGTGACAGAGTGAGACTCCATCTCAAAAAAAAAAAAAAAAAAAAAATTATAGATTTAATTGTAATTGTATTCATTTACACTTCCAAAAAGACAATTTGATTCAATAGATTAACTACTAAATCACAAGACTTGTAACAACATGTTATATTATGACACTTTCTACTGGAGATCCCCATTAAGCATTAGTTTAGAGCCTCCTTACCCTAAACTGGACTATTAAGAAAAGACAACATTGAACCATAAGCCATTTAGATACAACTTATACCACAATAAGAAACCTAGGTAGTTTGCTTGGGACTTACTTTACCCTCTCCTTAGGAGTTTTTTTTTTTTTCCTCTTCCACTTTTTTGATCAGACCTTTCTGATCATTTCACTGTTTCTAGTCCGTCTTCTGTGATTCTCTTCTCTAATGTCCTGGTTTTCTCTTCTCTTTCCTAAGCAAGTTGTTTGCTTAAGGTAACAAGTCATGAGCTTCCATTTGTACCATCTTTTCTATCAATGTTAGCCCACCGTGAACATCCTCCCTCCTTAAACAACTACTCTTACTTTGTAATTTTCTCTCCAGTCTCTGTAAACATTTGAGGATAAAAGCGTGCCAGTGGTCTAACAAGATTCCGACTAAAGCAGAGAAGGCCAGGTAGTATCTTGACTAGCTGCTGTGGAACTTGGTCTTTCCTTTGAAGGCCCACGACATACTCCAGTTGATGTGCAGGTCCAAAAGGGTCTTGAGAGACTAAGTAGCAATAGCTAAAATCCAAAGAAAACTTAAGTAGATACCAAAATACCAGTTTAATAATTTACTGTAAGAAAACAGCAGGAGAAGGGAGAAGCTAACAACCTTCATAGTCAGCTCATGTTCTTCGTGTAGTTAATCTACACAGGAATCGTAATTAGAAATTTCCTTTGGTGAGATTGAAGCCAAAATAAAAATAATTTCCATCAATTTATGAAGGGTCTCTCTGTCATACAGAATAAGAAGCATCAATCTAGCTTAGGTAATGTAAATGGGTAAATTCAACCCGGAGGGGAATTTGGAAACTGGAGAAGTCAGGCCTCTTTGAGGTTCTCTCAGTCACTCTGATCCAAAGCATTATTGCCCCAGTTTTGCCAGAGGACTGACTTTTCAATAAAAGTCGGAAATCTGAATTTTAAAAAAATCACTGCATTATGGCTAAATCTGTTTCAAATTTGAGCATCAAAATAAATAATGATAGCAAAATTATAATCCATTGTATTTATATGTATGAATTATGATCAATAGAATGAAATGAGTTGATACTGATATGTAAGTAAATAAAATCAAAGGAGAGGAGGGAAAGGTTTTCCTTACAGTAGAAAGCTGACAACAAATGGCAGTGGAATGGGGGAAATGACCATTTGGCAGCCATGATAATAATGATTAATTCAGGCAGAAATCACTGATAAATGCTACCATTAATGTGTAAAAGTTTGAGAAATAGTAGGATAGCTCCATATTATCAGATTAGCTCCCCATCAAATTTGTATTAATTACAAAGGAGAAAATAATAATAAATATTATTATTAATAATAATAATAATTATTTTTAGTAGAGACAGGATTTCACTACAGAAAATACCTTAACACAGTGATTAAAGTTGACATCACCAATAATAGGGCAAATCAACATGAGTACCACCTGATATGATGCACTAGAAAGACAGGAACATCCCTCTGTGATATTCCTTAAAACATGCTTAAAGTTAACCTAATCACAAACATCTGACAAACCCAAATTGTGTGCCATTCATAAAACAAGTGATGTGTATGATTTAAATGTCACTGCCATGAAAGACTGAGGAACAGTTTCAGATAAAAGGAAGCTAAAGAGACATGACAATGGAATCAATGCTTGAGCTGGGATTTGTGTTATTGTTATAAAGGACATTAATGGGACATTAGTGAAATCTGAATAAGGTCTGTGGAAAAAAGGTGACAGTATTGAACCAATGTTAATTTTTTGATTTTGATAATTGTGACATGGCTAGATAAGAAATATACTCTGAAGTATTTAGAAGTAAAAGGGCATTATGTCTGCAACTTACGATCAAATAGTTAAAAAAAATTATACACATATAGTGAGAAAGAAAGATGATAAAGCAAACGTAAAATACTAACATTAACATTTGGGTTAAGAGTAAACAGGAATTCTTTGTACTATCCTTGCAGCTTTTCTGTCAGTTGGAAATTTTATCAAAATGTAACTGTGAAAACAGTCACTAGTGTGAATCAATGCTCTCTACAAAGAACTTACACCCAGAAACGGAACTCCTGAAGTCCTTTGGGTGAATCTCTGGAGTTACAGTGTAACAGAAGGCATGAGGATCAGGTAGCTGTATTATTCCTTTTCTTTTTGTTCTCTTCCTTAGATATCTTAATATGGTTGTCAATGCCACAGTTTTAAATACTGAGAGATCCCAACCAGAGCTGCACTCTGATTCAAGGACAATTTCAGCTTCCTATTTACAAGTCATTGCCCAGGACAGTGCCTGATATTTTTAGGAACAACTTCCACCTCTCAGAGTTAATTTCAGTTTAATTTTTTTCAGGAGGCAGTCCTGAATTTCAAGTTTTAGGGTATAACTTCCAAATATTGATAATATGTTTACCCTCTCTTCTCCTAGGTGGACTAAATCCATGGCAGCCGCAGCCCTAACTAAATTGCTTTATTATTTAAAATTTTGAGTTCCCTACAGGCTTATAATCTTTGCTTATTACTGGATTTCTTTGTCCCTGGCCTAGTCTTGGGCATACACAGGACTTCCCCTTCAATAGCATTTATTATAGTCATGTTAGTAATTACATATTTCCTGAAAGCAAATGCTTTCAGTGAACACATTAATGGACCATTCAGCAAGTGCCCTTGAATTATAACATGCATTTCCATTTTAATAAGGCTTGACTAAAGTGCAGCAGTCTCTGCAAATTATCTAAAGTGGTACAGTACCTGCATTAGAAATTCAGTCATGCCTATGTTAGAGATCAACAGAGGCAAGCTTATTTCTACCCTCGTCTCTCTTCCTTAAAAGGAAAGAATTACTGGATAATCCACTTTAATAGCAGAGGAAGCAGCAAATTGATTTTTTGACAGGATTACTGAGGAGAATGATGAGGAGTGGGTGGAATTGACTGAGCAAAATGAGAGATGAATGATAATGGCCAAGAATAAGCCAGGATCCTGATAGTGAATGTTGGGCATAAGCTAAAATAACCAAAATACTGTTTTTGAAGTTGTCTGGAGGGAGGAAAACCATATGTAGATGGATTTTCAAACAATTAAATTTAAGACTTTTCTGTGATCATCATAGAAACCATTCTGTAAAACAAAATGTGGCATATGTCAAATACTACCATGTGGAATATGGGACTTTAGCCTGAGATTTTGATGGGAAGAATGCTACTTCTTGATAAAGATTAGAAAATATAGGTGGCAAAGAGAAGGAAAGAGAGTAGGTGGAAGAGAAAGGTTTTGATCTTGCTTTAGTAAAGACTGGGAGGACCAGTCAGGAATAAGGTAGAGAAATAAGAGGCGAAGTTAGGTGGAGGGAGGCTGGAAAGGAGAAAAGCATTGTAACAACTGGCATTTCAGATAAATGGTTCTCTGAAACCGTTTCTAAATTGGACAGGAGCAACATTCACTGACAGCTTAAAGTCCAGTAAGGGTAAATATTTCAAATATTTCAACCAAGTGGGACAGGTTCTTCTCCCACAAATGGTGGGGAAGGAATCTGCCTGCTTGGCTTTTTTCTCAGAATAAAGAAAGCTATCTTTCTGTTCTTTCCTGAACTATCTGAGCAGTGACCCTGTTGAGAGGAAGGAACAAGCAGAAATGTCTCTAGCCAGGCTGAGGCAGAGTTATGGCCATTTTTGCTCTCAGAAAATAATGAGTTTCTGCAGAGACCCTGCTCAGCAGCTGAGAACAGTTGTGTTTTGTTTTGTTTGAAACGGAGTCTCATTCTGTCGTCTTGGCTGGAGTGCAGTGGCGCAGTCTTGGCTCACTGCAACCACCTCTTCCCAGGCGCAAGCGATTCTCCTGCCTCAGCCTCCTGAGTAGCTGAGATTACAGGCACGCACCACCATGACTGGCTAATTTTTGCATTTTTACTAGAGATGGGGTTTCGCCATTTTGGCCAGGTTGAGAAAACTGTTTTTAAGGCTGTTTTGTCAACTCGATGGCCATGCTGCTTTGTTGTAGAGAGGCCTGGCTTCAGACTCTGGCTTTGTTTTTATCAGCAAATTTCTTTATCTTCCTTCCCATTATCAAATTTACAAACCAACGCACATGTGCACCTGTTTTCTACTTCTTTCCCTTACAATACAGAGCCAGTGTTCCTCTTGTGCTAATGGCTATTCTCTGCATTTGAGTTACAGACCCTATTTTCTCTCACTTTCTCTAGGAATGCACAGTGTTCTTTCAATATTTTCTATGACGGACACTGCTCCTCTCTACTGGGTCTTTTCTATTAGCATGAAGACAGGCTTTAATATCTCCTATGTTGAAAAAGACCTCACTTGCAAACACATCTCTCCTCGTTTCTCAGCTCCCTTTCATAATCATGTCCTTCTTCTCCCCACCTCTCATGTACTCTTCCACCCCCTCCAATCCATATTCTACTATTACTTTTGACAGGATTGCTGACGAGAATGATGAGGAGTGGGTGGAACTGACAGAACAAAATGAGAGATGAGTGATAACGGCCAAGGATAAGCCAGGATCCTGATGTTGAATGTTGGGCATAAGCTAAAATAACCAAAATACTATTTTTGAAATTATCTGGAGGGAGGAAAACCATATTTAGAAGAATTTTCTCCAATCCATATTCTACTATTACTTCCTAAAGAACTTTTTCGTGTTTGTTAGTGAGTTCTATGTAGCCAAATCCAATAGATGCTCTCTGTCTTTATTTTTCTAAATTCTTATCAGCATTTGCATCTAGCTGGAGTTTTTCTGTACTTGACACATTTTGCAATTCCTTTCCTTCTCTCTCTTTCCTTTTTTTTGTTAACATGATTTTTGCCTTTCTATACAATGCAGATGGAAAGGATGACCTTGTGTAGAAGGCAGGGAATGTGCAAGTAACAGAGTGGAACCACACATCCTGAGTTTGAATCATCGATGTGTTTTCCCTTGGTGTTTTTAACTTTTCTTTCTTTCTCTCTTTTTTTTTTCTGAGATGAAGTTTCACTCTTGTTGCCCAGGCTGGAGTGCAATGGCATGATCTTGGGTTACTGCAACCTCTGCCTCCCGGGTTCAAGCGATTCTCCTGCCTCAGCCGCCCCAGTAGCTGGGATTATAGGCATGCACAACCATGCCCAGCTAATTTTTTGTATTTTTAGTAGAGACTGGGTTTCACCGTGTTGGCCAGGCTGGTCTTAAACTCCTGACCTCAGGTGATCCACTCGCCTCAGCCCCCCAAAGTGCTGAGATTACAGGTGTAAGCCACCAGGCCCAGCTATTTAACTTTTCTAAACCTCAGTTTTCTAATCTTTAAAATGTGGATGATAATACAAACCTCCTACAGTTGGTGCGAGAAGTATATGAAACTATAAATACAGAGTTATTGGCTGGGCGCGGTGGCTCACGCCTATAATCCCAGCACTTTGGGAGGCCGAGGAGGGTGGATCACGAGGTCAGGAGATTGAGACCATCCTGACTAACATGGTGAAACCCCGTCTCTACTAAAAATACAAAAAATTCTCCGGGCGTGGTGGCGGGTGCCTGTAGTCCCAGCTACTCGGGAGGCTGAGGCAGGAGAATGGCGTGAGCCCGGGAGGCGGAGCTTGCAGCGAGCGGAGATCGCAACACTGCATTCCAGCCTGGGTGACAGAGCGAGACTCCGTCTCAAAAAAAAAAAAAAAAAAAAAAAACAGAGTTATTTGTATAAGGTTTGGTACATAATGAACATTCCACAACTCTTACCTAATAATTTTGCTGTTCACTTTTTATTCCCCAACAGCCAATCCAATGCTTGGAACCCAGTAGGCTCTTATTAAACATTTGTTCAATGATTAAATAAAGGAATAAGTTGTAGACTCAATTTAATTCATACAGTTGTTTTGAGGACAAGTCAAAGCATATATAAAGTGATTAAGACAGTGCCTGGTACACTGGGAGTGCTCAATAAAGCTGTATTATCATTAGTACTCAGAAAGGCTGCTGATCCAATCAATTAATATGATTAAGAACTATTCTCAGGGCTCTTATTTAAAGCAATCATCATTTTAAATTGTCCACGGGACCCCAACCCCTCACATAATAAAGGACATAAGCTCCTGCAATTGTCTGCCTTTTTTTCATTTTCCTTCCTCTCACTTTCCTGGATCCCCACCAAGAAATAAATTGGCTGAAACAATTTTTATTTTATTTTAGCAATCCTTGCCTTGAATCCTATCTCTCTCCAATTACTATCCCATTTCTCTTCTTTTTATTACAATAAAACTATTTAAAGGAGTTGTCCATAATCTCTGTCTCTGGTTCTTCCTCTCCAATTCTCCCTTAAGCCATTCCAATCATACTAGCTTCCCATCTCTCCACAGAAACTTCCTTTGTCAAGGTGGTTAATGACTTTACACAATTGTCAAATCAAATGTTAAATTCTGGATCCTTAATGTACGTGACAGATCAGCAGCATTGACAGTTACTTCCTCTTTTTTTTTTTTTTTTTTTGGTAATTTTTTTACTTGGTTTTCAGGACACTGTTCCATTTATTCCTGATTATTCTTGTGCGTAACTTCTGCCTACTTTTTCTTAGTTTCACCTTTGCTGGTTCCTCCTCATGTTTCCAACTTCTAAATTTTGTCTCAGTATTAGACTCTCAACTTCTTTATTTTAGTCTCTACATAACTTCAATCAATGCCATAGCTTTAAATATCCTCTAAAAGCTGACGATTCCCAAGTTTATACTTTCACCTTCAACCTCTCTGCAACTCCATACATACAAATGGCTACTTGGTTTTTTCATTCGGGTATCTATTAGGCATCTCAAATGTAACATGTTCAAATCTGTAGTCTTGATCCCAGCTTCCTCTTGCTCCCCCAATTTTACCTCCTCCCCAGTTTTCCCATCTTGATATGATGACTCCATCCTTTTTCAGTTGCTTGAACCAAAAACCTTATGCTCATCTTTGATTATTCTATGTGCCTTAGGCCATAAACAAATCTTGCAGGTCTATCTGGAAAAATATGTCATGAATACAACTACTTCTTATCACCTCAAGGGCACTTTCCTTACTCTGAGCCAGGATCACCTCTGAATGTGATTACTGCAGTAGCTGTCTCTTTAGTCTCCCGGCTTCCCCTTCCTGTCTTCCATACAACTACCAGAATAATCCTTTTAAAATGGCACCTCATTCCTCTCCCCAAAACCATCAAATCAGTTTCCATTGAGAGTAAAAGCTAAGTAACTTACATGGCCTAAATGTTCTATAGAATCTTTCTGCCCTTCCCTGGCCCCAGTACCTTTATGAACCTATTCTCCCACTCCTTTCCCTTGTTCGACTCCAATCACAACAGCCAACTTGCTATATATAGAACAGTCTAAGGGTAGCCCTGCTCCAGGGGTTTGGCATTGTTGTTCCCTGCCTGGATCTTTTTTTCGCCAGATATATTTACATGGCTCATTCCTCACCTTCTTCAAGTGTCCAGTGTCTCCTTTCTGAGAGGCCTTCTTTAACCACCCAGTATGAAATTGTACTCCCTGCATCACCATTATTATCGTCCTTAACCTGTTTATGTTTCTTCATTTTACCCATCACCCACTGACACATGATATATTTGTTTACGGTCACTAGTAAATTCCATGAGAATAGGGACTGTATTCTATTCACCTCTTTACTCCTTGACCCTAGAATGGTAGGCATTAAAAATATTTGCCAAATCAGTAAATGGACTAGTAAATATTTTGATGTTCTACTGACTTCTAAGTTTTTCTACTTAGGTTAGGCTTTTGTTTATTAACAGTAACCTGATAGAAATGACAAATGCTCCCTTTGGTAGAGTGATTTGTATTATAGATAGAAAAGTGTTGAATTTTTTGATGTGTTTCAAATTCCCCTAAGTAGGTGACTGTTCCTTTCTTCTATGCATATAACTAGCTCTACCTACTTCCAAAATCCAACTTTATTTATGGTAGATTTTGTTTCACTTTAAATCGTTCTACACATTGCAATGCATTTATATTATTATGGGATGACTCATTACAGGACTTTAAATACTCCCAGGCCCTCCTTTCTCAGCTCCTCCCTGTCACCTACTAATTGACTATTTAAAATGGGCATGGGGAAGAAAATCTTGTTTGAAGGCAGGCCTTACTGTGATTCAGAGGTGATAAATGTGCCTTTTGGCTTTTTGTTCTCCCAGAGACACAGTGTAGCTTGTTTAATCTCCTGTTTCGTCAGTGACCAAGTTCAATCTGGTTTCCATTTGAAGCTAGTTGTGCTTCTGATGTGATGATTAGCATATCCATTGAGGGGTCACAGCATCCTCCTAGGAACAGAACAACACTATAAAATATAAAACCTCCCTAGTGACTTTCATTCCAAAGCCAGGCCTATGTATGAAAGTTATTTGTACAATTGTGACGACGATCAACAATGATAAAACCAACTTAAATTTCAAACATTTCTTCCTTTTTCTTTATTTTTCCTTTTTATGAACCAGCTGTCTGGACATGAAGTGCCATGTTTGCCCTCAGTTTTTCATATATATTGCATATTAGATTAAGCCTAAACTCCCACCAAAACCTTATTTAAAAGTTTCAGTATTTTATGATGTATCAATAATAATAATTTAAAATTTAAAACATACCTTCCACAGAAAACTTGAAAGTGTTTTTGCTTCTCTTCTTCCAGGAAAATCTTGTAATTGAGAGCTAGTGAATACATGCCCTAACACTTTCTAAATGTGGTAGAAAATGTTTGGTAGCAACTTAGATGCTACTGCTGATAATAATTACAAACATCATAATTACGACAGTTATTTAGTACAACTTGTGTCCACATGGTCATGTGGTGAGCTAATTAGTATGTGAGCATCTTTGTGAGTGCCAATTTAACTACCAGTTTGCCTTTAAAAATTGGCCAGGTGTGGTGGCTCATGCCCGTAATCCCAGCACTTTGGGAGGCCGAGGTGGGAGCATCACCTGAGGTCAGGAGTTCAAGACCAGCCTGGCCAACATAGTGAAACCCCATCTCTACTAAAAATACAAAAATTAGCCAGGTGTGGTGGTGTTTATCTGTAATCCAGCTACTCAGGAGGCTGAGGAGGAGAATCATTTGAACCCGGGAGACAGAGGCTGCAGTGAGCCAAGATTGCGCCACTGCACTCCACCACTGCATTCCAGCCTGGGCAACAGAGCAAGACTCCGTCTCAAAATAAAAAATAAATAAATAAATAAATAAATAAACCCATAAGAGGTGATACTTAACTTGTAATAAAACAAATATAGAGTAGGGTTAACTTTCCCATTCATTAGAGGTCTCTTTACCATTAGCCTTTCCCCCATCTTGATCATCTAGTGTAGGTAGATAAATCTTCTTAAGACATTGTTTACTCATGCTATGTCACTATTAAAAGCCTTTAATTGTTTTGTATTTCCAATAGATGCTAACTCAATTTTACACACACACACACACACACACACACACCACACACTGGGTACCTACTCAGTATTTTCTTATAGGAAAAGGCAGTAGGCTAAGCTAGCAGGAAACTATAAGAATAAAAGAGATACAGCTCCTGTCCTCAAATACAGTTTTACAAGTTTGGATAAGGACAGAATTTGACATCTTTACACTCAATGCCTTTTAAAATCTTACCGTAACCTACTTTTCTAACTTTATCTTCCACTGAATCTTAAATAAACTCTCCACTTAAGACTAAATGTCTACTTATTCTCCCCAATTTGTGCATCCTTGATTCTTACCCAGTTCATATTGTTTCTAACCTATTTTCTCACTTTTTTCCTGTAATTCCGCTCAAATTATACCTTGTTCCCTCATCCTAGTCTACACGGATTTCTCCCTTTACTTTGACATCATACGCTGCTTTGCTAGTGAAGTTTTTATTCATGTATCTTATCTTCCCAAATTGACTGTGACCTTCCTAAGGACAGAACTGTGTCTTGTTTATTTTTATATGCCTCACACCCATCCCAGACCATGCTACTTTTGAGGGATTACTTTTCAGATGGTTTGCTCATCACTAACCACATTGTAAAGTGGTTCCTTCTGGACCGGACTTCATGATGCCGATAATCTACTCTACAGGCTGAAGACTTTTATTATCCTTACCCTTCTCTAATTTCTGGTATATACATAATATATTCTAAAAGTGGTTTGTGCATATTTATTGGTAACGTTTACTTTTTACAGAAAGTAAACTTAAGGCTTTTAAAAGCCTTATTACTCGGTTTGTATCCTTGCTTCTTAACAGCTATTAGGGCATGTGAATTATGGCATTTATTATTAAAAAAAATGAGCCAGGATTTATAATTTCTAATAATGACTGATAATAAGGGGACAAGTTAAAATATGCAACAATAACAATAAAAGAGAATAGTTGGAAAGAAGTTGGAGGATGAGAGAAACTCTTGTCAGTGTTAAACTTTGTCAGTGTTAAAAGTTGACTACTTTTTTTGATAATTCAATAGTTTATGATTTTTTTTCTCTAGCTACACTTTTATCACATTAAAAGAAACCCCTACTTTGCTCTTTAATTCTGGAGGAAAATTTGTTTGAAAATCTTTCAGATGTCAAGATTTGATGTAGAAATACATTAATTGCTGTTGTTTCAATTGGGCATTGTGTTACAATAGAAGTCATTCTGTTTTAAACAGTTGAGTCTGATCCTCCTCTAAACTACGCATTATTGGCAAATGAAACAAAATAAATAAAATTAATCTTTGAGGAGCTGCCGTAAAACAAAATACTCCTAATATAAATAACACTAGAACAGAATGTGCCCGTTAAAACAATAACAACAAGAACAGCCAGACGCCTGCAATTCCAGCACTTTGGGAGGCTGAGACAGGAGAACTGCATGAGCCCAGGAGTTTGAGACCAATCTGGGCAACATAGTGAGACTCCATCTCTACAACAAATGAAAAATTAGCCAGGCATCGTGGTGCACACCTGTAGTCCCAGTTACTCAGGAGGCTGAGACAGGAGGATTGCTTTAGCCCAGGAGGTCGCGGCTGCAATAAGTCGTGATTGCACCACTGCACTCCAGCCTGGGTGACAGAGTGAGACCCTGTCTCAAAAAATAAATGAATAAAATATCAACAACAACATAACTGAACTGACCACAGTCGTTCACAGCCAACCAAAAAATTCCTTTTCATGTTTCAGCAGGATTCCTACTCTATTGTATAAGGTGTTTAACAATAGAAGCAATGAAATCATATGGAAATTCTTACTGTTACTCAAGACACTTCCTATAAATGATACAACAGTATTAGCTGGCCAACATATAGATTTACAATTTACATATTGTTTTCTTTGAATTTATTTGATCAAAAAGAGGAATTGGTGACATAAGGAGATGGAAAAATATGAGCTGATTTTATAAAAAATAATTTTGATGTTAGTTGTAATTATTCATTTAGTTGTTATGGTAAAATATTTTGTAGTAGTCTTAATTATGTCTTCACAAATATCTTATTTCCTCAACTAACACATAAACTCATTGAAAGCTTTCCACAAATTTTACTTTTTTGCATTTATCTTATGCATAGAAAAGAAATTTGTATGTGTTCTGTGCTTAATACATGTGTTTTGCATTTTTATTAAGAAAGGAGATGTGGGGCTAAAAGTATGATTTATATACTACTTGGATTAGCAATTTACAGAAAATAAGAACATAGTAAAATATACTCTGAGTCTATTTTTAGCATATTTCAATAGATACCTCAGAGCCTAGTCTAGATGCTACAGAGTGATGTTACTTTGTTTTGTAAATGCACACATACTAGCTAATAAAAGGCTCAAATTAACAGCACAGTAAATTAGATTGACTTTATCATGTACATAAACTGATGACTAATATATAAGCTTTTGTTATATAGGCAAACTTATCACAGTACAAGAAGTAAATCACAGGAGAATTAAATTAGGCAAATAAGTAGAAAACAAGTTAGAAAAAAAGTATATTAATAAAATTATCTGTGAGAGTTTTTTGGTAAAAATACCAGGGTGACTTAAAATTTAACAACTTCCAGAAACTTTTCCCTTTTATACTTTTTTAAAAAAGGCAATATAGTACTAAACAGAGAGTGAGAGAAAATGTTTTATTTCCAAAAAAACTTTTTTAAAAAGTCCAATTTCTTGGCTATTTCTTTTTTAAAGCAAATGTAAATTATGAGGAACAAGAAGCTTTGAATAATGAGTCTTTGATATTGCGTTACTGTACACTTAATAATTAATAATTTAACACTGAGAAGCTATTTAGAAGGCAACAACTTTATTTTCTTAATGGCTATGATTTATATTACCCTTTCCTTCTGAATTTGCTGAAAATTTGTAATAACCATTGCGTGACTGTATATAAAATTATAGACTCCAAATTTTTTTAGAGACCTCCTTAAAACCCTCTTGGCAAATCTGTTTCCCACTACAGCAATTCACAGCAACACGGCTTAACATAGCCCCTTAGCTATTGCACATACATTTGGAGCATCAAGCTTAGTGTTTTATAGACGATTCTTAATTTGGCAGTAAATGTCCTACATTCTATGCAATCCCACAATTGGTCTTCATTCTGCCCGTAAAATCTGTCTTGCCCTTTGAATCAACCTCCCTCCCCAGTCTCTTTTGTTCTGTTAAAATTTCTAGTTTCCCCCAACATAAACTCACAGGTTTTTTTGGCTGTCAACCATCATTCTAATAGATTTGTTTTATACTCCTTCAGCTTATCAGGAGTGTCCTTCTTAAAGTTTGACTCCTGGAACTGAACACACTTCTAGGGGTGATATAAGCAACATGTTGATCTCATGCCTTTCTTATTCTGAACATGAATTTTCTGGTAACACAGCCAACAGGACATTTGTTTTTAGCAGCTACCTAACGCTAATGCTTACATTAATCTTAATTAAATCACAGATCCATTTCTTATTAACTATTAACTTGGTTCTTATGCAACTTGAGCTTGTGAAGTGCATATTTTGAAACTCAATTGCACAGTTTTACAAATACGTTTTTTTGGATTTCATGTTGCCAGGATTGTTAAGTCTTCTACATTTAGTCTTAGCATCTCTTCTCTCTGGTGCATCCTGCCATACTTGATAATTCCATTCTGTTTAAGTAAGTCCTCTGCCCAAAAAACAAGGTAAGTCAAACATTTTGGCCTGGCATTCAAAATCCTGTGTAATAAGGCACTTTAGTGGCTCCAAAGTGCTTATGGAGAAAGCATGGCAGTGTGGAAGGAGCATCTGTCAAATAGGCAGCAGGTCTACTTTCTAGTCCGACTCTGATACTTGTTGTTTGCTAACTTAGAAAGTCACTCAGACTCAATTTCCTCAACTGTATTAAAATGAGAACAAAAACAACACATCTACCTACTTCCAAGTTTTGTGCATGTTAGAAAAGATAACGCACATGGAAATGAAGGCCTATAAAACTGCAGTTTCTGATAATACAGAGAATGCCAAGCCCCTATCATGCTGTTCAAAGTCTTTTATGTTCTCATCCTCACCTACTTTCCAATCTTGTTTTCTGCTTCTTGCCACTGCATCCTTACCTAAACATTTAAATGCTTTTTATTTCTCACTAGTTCCTGGGCACTTTCATATATTCATGCTTCTATGTGTTTGCTAAAACTGCCTGGAATATTTGCCCTAAACTTACCAGCTCTTTTTCTCTGTCCCTCACTTCCACTGGTAGAACTCCTACCCCTAATTCAAGGCCAAACTCAAATGCCATCTCTTTCTTAAAGACTTGATTTCCTTAGTCAGAATAAGGACCCAGGAGGCAGAGGTTGCAGTGAGCTGAGGTCACATCACTGCACTCCAGCCTGGGCTACAGAGCGAGACTCCGTCTCAAACAAAACAAAACAAAACAAAACAAAACAAAACAAAACAAAACACCTGAAAAACTAGTTCATGTCGTGAGAGTAAAAGGGAGGAGATAGGTCTTGCCTCATTATACTCCTATAGAAGTCAATCTATAAACTCAATATTTTATTTTCATATTCTATCCTATATTCCAGGCAATTTTATTCCCATTCATTTGCCCAACATGAGGGGCAGTTGCGTGTCTTACATACTCTATATTTTCGCAGTACTCAGAGTTGTGCTTTCTTGTTATTGCCATTTTTATAAGATTGAGGTGTAGGCAAGGCAGAGAGGTCAAATCATTTGCTAAACTTAAGTTATCTTAAAAAGAAGCAAGAAGATGCTTGTCTGCCTGATTTCAAATCTTGGGCTTTTTCTACAGTGCCTTACAGGCTTCTCCACCTCCATCTTGAGGACTCTCAGTAAATGTTTGCTAATGTGACTTAACACTCAACTTATGTTCTTCCTCAGCCTCATCTTCCTCCTTTAGTGCTCCTTTTAGGGAACTGTATATCATTGCTCTGGAATTTTGAAATATACTTTCATGTCATCTGGAGAGCATCGTTTACTGTATCCATGTTGACCATCTTTTGCTCTTAAGGTTAAAGTGGTATTGTTTTTCTCTCTTAGGATTTTTATAATTTTCACATCCCCAGTGAGATAGTTCTTGCTGATTAGAATAAATCTAGATTATCAACTACTCAATGTTTCCTATAACTTCTTCATTTATTTATTTATTTATTTTATTATACTTTAAGTTCTAGGGTACATGTGCACAACGTGCAGGTTTATTACATATGTATACATGTGCCATGTTGGTGTGCTTGCACCCATTAACTCATCATTTACATTAGGTATATCTCCTAACGCTATCCCTCCCCACCTCCCTTAACTTCTAAAGTATGACGTTCGGTGTCACATGTTCTGTTCTGATGAAAATCATGTTAAAATTCTGCTGGTATTGAAGCAATGCCCAGTGCATGCTTGGAACACATCCCTGGGTGCTCTCCTTCACTCTGCTTGCTTGCTTACCTTGGATTGATTTTCCTGGATTGAACATTTTCCAAATTATCCCTGCTTCTGATGTTTTACCAGTTCCATGCCATCAGGTAGCCAGATGCAGAATTTAGTTCAGCTCAGGTCTTGGGGTATTTATAACCCTATGCTTTTACAACTAATCCATAGTTTTGAATCTGTGCCTGATGGACATACAATGAATTCTAGGGCTCTTTGACTTAATAATAGTGCCCCAAATTGATATTTATTGAATGCTTATTCTGTGTCAGGCACTGGGTTAAGGTCTTACATATATTGTCTCTTTTCAGGTCAGAGTGCTGAAAGTATTCCCTCCTTAACAGGTGAGAAAATGAGGCTTATAAAGGTTAATTGACTTGCTTAAGGAGAGATAGGGCTTGATTCTAAGCCTGTCTTGTGCCAAAACCCATAGCCTTGGGCAGGACCTCATCATTTCTGTCTTTTCCCACCTGACAGCTAATCATGAACTGGCACTTATACCTATGTTATTGAAAATCATTTATTGCTTACATTCAATTTATATGTACATATATATTTGAATTGTACATAGGTGGTGTAAACCAAAAATAAATTTCTAGGCCCCCAACAGACTGAATGGACCCCTCTCTTGGCCAAGGGGATTCCAAAAAATAATCTGAAAAAGGACCCAGGAGGCAGAGGTTGCAGTGAGCTGAGGTCGCATCACTGCACTCCAGCCTGGGCTACAGAGCGAGACTCCGTCTCAAACAAAACAAAACAAAACAAAACAAAACAAAACAAAACAAAACACCTGAAAAACTAGTTCATGTCGTGAGAGTAAAAGGGAGGAGATAGGTCTTGCCTCATTATACTCTCTCCCTGTTGTAGTTTAGACACAACTGACTAGCGTTAACATTAAAATAGAGATCCGAAGACTGACAGAACAGACTCTTTACAGCAATAAGATAGCAAATCCAACCTGACTCTAGTATAACATCACGTGACATAACAGGCCCTAAAGGAAATCAAAGTATTTTAACACAAAATACATGTCTTTGGCATATTTTGGAGTGGCCTTGCAAAGCTGTCTTTTATGAGGAAAATTTACATTCTGTAGAGAATCCTCTTACCTTACTAGGACTTTCCCTGATCCAGGAGAGATTTAACTAAGAGTCTGGCATGTTTTAAGGTCTGATAACCTATACTTACCATCTGTTCTCTTTGAAGCCTGCTACCTGGAGGCTTCATTTACATAACAAGAACCTTGGCCTCCACAAACCCCCATATCTTAACCTCAAGCATTTCTTTCTGCTTTCAGCCATTTAGGAAAAGCTTAACTCTTTTAATCCATTGTCTATCAGAAAATCTTTGAATCTACTTATGACCTGGAATCCTCTCTCTCTTCCCCCTTTCCAGGTGTCCCACCTTTCTGGGCCAAACAGATATATACCACCTTAGGGGTATTAATTTATATCTTTACCTGTAACTTCTGTCTCCCTAAAATGTATAAAATCAACCTGAAACCCGACCACCTTGGGTACATATTCCTAGGACCTCCTCAGGCTGTGTCACAGTTTGTGGTCCTCACAGATATCTCAGAATAAACCTCTTCAAATATTTTACAGAGTTTGCCTTTTTCTAATCAACAGTGACTTTTGTATTTTTCTCATAACAATAAGTATTATACTAATAATATGCAAATTATTCAACAAACAATAAAAATACTTGCAGTTACTTTTTAACCCTGGACTTTAATATTCATAAAAAGCATTGGTATATAGCATGAGTTTTATAATAATAATAGATAACACGTATAGAGTATTTTCTAGATGGTAGATACTGTTTAAAGTGCTTTTCATGTATTATTTCATTTATCTTCTCAACCCAGCAAAATAGGGTTATTATTCTTTTGTTTTTAAGTTGAGGAAAACAGAGGTGCAGAGATAGGTGTCTTTTGCCCTAGAGCCTAGCTATCCATGAACCAGCGGCATCTGTATCACCTGGGAACTTGTTAGAAATGCAGATTCTCAAGCGGCACCCTACACCGCACACCCACAAAATCAGAATATGCAAATAAAAATTTTCTTAGGTATTCATACCCACATTAAAGTTAGAGATAAACTAACCTAAATTACACAGCTATGAGACTTTGAAACCAGAATTCTCAAATACTGCAGGATGTTGTCTTAATCTCAGAATGAAAAAATATTTCTGAAGGAGAGATATTTAATATGCCAATGGATTATGTGAAACATAAGTAGGATTTTGCTTTTATAAATTATACTTAATAAAAATATTTCTCATAAATTACTTTTGTATTTGGTGACTTACCATAATCTAACTTTATTATTCTACTCTCCTCCTTCCCTTTTTTAAATTCATTCTTTAAACATTCACTCATTTATTCCATAGGCATATGTAGAGTGCCTAATATTGTCAAGCATTTTTTTAGATGTGGAGAAACAAAGAAGAATTATATACAATTCCTGATCTTAAGACATTTAGTGGCATTGGAAGACAGACAATTACAAGTTTAAATGACTGACGTAGTAAAGTTACATACACAGTGCACTGGCAAGATAGCAGAAAGGATGTCTTAGTTGAGATTCTACTGAAGCAGACCCTAAGATTCAAATGCAAGTAGTGCTTTTGGTAAGTAAAGGAAATGCCAATAGGAGGGTAGTTAAGGAAGATGGGAAAGGGAGAGTGGACAATGCAGGACATTATCAAGCCAGCTACTATGGACGACTAGAATCAAACCCCAGTGGGGGGCTTGGGGAAGTTTGTATAAAACACAAGCCCCAGACTTGTTTTCTATCCAACGGGTAGGGAGTTGGAATATTTATACCTGAACTTCCATTAGTCGTAGGTTGAAGTTGCTCCTGGGAGTATTCCTTTGGACCAATTTGGGCTTGCTCCAAGTTGCATATCTTGCAAAGAAATGCAGATACCAGCAGTTGGAAAGCAGGCTTGAATGCCCTGAGGTGGTGAGGGCTAGGGATACGGACCAGCCATCCACAGCCTCTGCTACAAAGAGGTACTTAAACCAGACTGAGAAGCTCAGGGAAAGCCCCACTGAGAAAGTGATTCTTGAGTGTACTGTTGATGGCAAAAGATTTCCACTAGGCAGATATGGCAGAATCATGAATATCTTTTCCAGGAAGAAGGAACAGCATGTGCAGACCGAGAGGCATGAAAGAACATGCAAACTTAAGAAACTAAAAGTTGGTTAATGCTCCTCAAGTCTGAGAGGTTGCACCGAGAAATGAAACTGGACTGATAGATTGCACCAGATAAACAGGGCTCTGTGTGCTATGCCGTGTTCAGTTCTTCCTTACAGGAAATAGGAAACCACTGAAGATTTTTGAGTGGAGGAATGACTTGTTCAGATTTACATTTTTTAGAAAATCTCTTAGGCGAAAGTACTGGAAATTGATTAAAGGAGGTGGAATAAAGGCAGGGAGATTTTAATAAGAGCTTTAGCAAGACACGATGGGTGAGGGTGGCAGTAAGAATGGAGGGCAATTTTGAAACAGTTTATATAGTTAAAAATGGGGTTTGTGTGGCTGTTGTGCTAAAATAAGTGAAGTGGGGGCAGGGTGATGTCAAGGAGGGACTCAGGATGACTCCAAGACTCTGGAATGGGTGACTGTTCTTACCCACAAGAGACCACACAAGAAGAGGTCAAGGGAAGGAGGAAAACAGGAACTTTGAGTGTGGAGAGCAAATATGTGTAAGAGAGGGGGCTAAGAGTGAACAATGGTTGGGGTGCCCATGGATCATTCAGGAGGACACATTTTGTAGGAAAAGGACACGTGGGTCTGGTTGAGAGTGTTACTAAATATTGTTGTATATTCTCTCTTCACATCAGGAAATCGAATTCAACATTCCCAGATTTTGCAGCTGGGTTAACTCCTAAAAGTAGGAGAAAAACAGATAGAACCAAGAAAAGCACATATTATTTCATCTTCTAGAAATCCAAATGTCTAGTAGCTGATCTTTTGGGAACTGAGATAACTTGGCAGCATGATTTTTAAGTCAATTTTCCCCACAATTTGTTTGGAATCATGGTCTCTCATGTAAAGAAATATTTGTATAGCCAGTAGGGCTAAAAATGACTTACCTAAAAAGTGGTTTTAAAAAAGAAGGTCCTTTGGGAGGCAGAGGTGGGTGGATCACTAGAGGCCAGAAGTTCAAGACCAGCCTGGCCAACATGGTGAAACCCCATCTCTACTAAAAATACAAAAATTAGCCAGGCATGGTGGTGCACACCTATAATCCCAGCTCCCAGCTACTCGGGTGGCTGAGGCATGAGAATTGCTTTAACCCAAGAGGCAGAGGTTGCAGTGAGCTGAGATTGCACCACTGCACTCCAGCCTGGGTGACAGAGTGAGACTCTGTCTCAAAAAAAGAAAAAAAAAAAGAGTCCTCTACAATCTTACAGTCTAAAAGGAGTTGAGACATTTATGATGAAAAATTTGGGCCTGCATTATCCATTCTTCTTCTTAACTGTCATATAAAAACGTGCTAGATATTGATAACTGCAGCCAGTTCCAAGGATTGTCAGAGCCACACATTCCTAATCACCTCAGATTGGGAATGGCCTCAGGGTACACCCAATGGTCCGGACCAAATAATAGAATTTTATAAGTGTGCCATGATGTGAAAAATGTTGGGAAACATTTTTGTAATGTATGCTTAAAGTCAACATTCACTCATTAGCAAATACTTAATTGAAGTCTGCCTCTATTCTTTTTTTTTTTTTTTTTTGAGATGGAGCCTTGCTCCGTCACCCAGACTGGAATACAGTGGCATGATCTTGGCTCACTGCAACCTCTGCCTCCCGGGTTCAAGCAATTCTCCTGTCTTAGTGTCCTGAGTAGCTGGGACTACAGGCGCACGCCACCATGCCCAGCTAATTTTTGTATTTTTAGTAGAGACGGGGTTTCACCATATTGGTCAGGCTGGTTCGAATTCCTGACCTCAGGCGTTCCACCCACCTTGGCCTCCCAAAGTGCTGGGATTACAGGCGTGAGCTACCACGCCCAGCCTGAAGTCCGACTCTCTTCTAAGTATATAGTATTGGGCTCATTTTTATAGTTTCTCAACAAAAAACACCCTTAATAATATTTGACTAAATACTTTGAGTGGGACTAAGAAAACACTTATCATGAATCATATGTTGCTTTTTAATTTTAATACATTTTGAACATCTTTTCATTTAAGCACAAGTCATGAGGGAGAAACAATGTCTTCAATATTTTTTTCTATAATTTCTCAAATAGTTCTTCAAACAAAACATTTATTCAAATATTTAGTGAATGAAGGAACAAGATAATCTCACCCTCATTAATGTATTAATACATGAATTGAATGCATATGATTGCATTTTAACTCTGAGATAGGTACTAATGTAGTTGAATGCATGAATATAAAAAACACATTTCCAGCTCTAAAAGAATGGTGTTCTCGGCGCAGCACGGTGGCTCACGCCTGTAATCCCAGCACTTTGGGAGGCTGAGGCGGGCAGATCACGAGGTCAGGAGATCAAGACCATCCTAGCTAACACAGTGAAACCCCTTCTCTACTAAAAAATACAAAAAATTAGCCGGGCATGGTGTTGGGCGCCTGTAGTCCCAGCTACTTGGGAGGCTAAGGCAGGAGAATGGCATGAACCCGGGAGGCGGAGGTTGCAGTGAGCTGAGATCGCGCCACTGCACTCCAGCCTGGGCGACAGAGTGAGACTCCGTCTCAAAAATAAAAAAAAAAAGTAAAAAAAAAAAATGGTGTCCTCTCAGGGAACACGCATGGAAATAACTGTGATGATGCAGTAAGATGTGCTAATTTGCCTTGGGCAAAGTGTTTCTGGAGCAAAAAAGATACTCAGAGGGTTTTGACCAGGCACTAAGGAAGAAAGAATCTTTCTCTCGCTTCTTTCTTTGAAGTCCTGGATTTGATATTTTGTTCCTTTTTATATACATTTGCAAGTTTAGAAGAAAATTTATGCTATAAATGTTGCATGTGGCCAATATCATGCAAAACATGTTGTAAGGGGTAGAAAACTGCATGGTCTTCTCAGCCATCCCTTCTCTGGGAACTGCCCCATGGTCCATCCCACCATACATACATCACAGAAGTGAACTTTTTGGAGTCATTCTGTAAAATATAACTCTACCTCATGAGTTCCCTCATGAGGGACAATCACCAGATCCAAATTCAATTCGAATCTCTTTCATAGAATTCTACTACTAAGACCCACAGAATGAGATTCATTTTCTCTGAGAACTGGACATTTGTCTAATCAGGAGCCTTGGAAGTCTTACACTGCCATGTGGATTTAAGGATAAAGGAGACCAATTCAAACACAGAAGAGACCGTATGCCAATGGAGAAGGAGAAACAAAGGATGGAGAGAAAGTTTCAGTGACTCTGTACCCCTGGTTCCAGATCCTTCTGGTAGCATTCATACTCTTAAGCCTAAGTGATTTTTGGGAAGCCTTATAATAAAGTGCCATTTTCTGCTTAGGCTAATTAGAAATAGTTTCTGCAATTTAAAAAAAATATCCTAAATAACTTGTAATGGGCATCTGTTGCTTACTCCTCAGAATTCTCCCTTGAGTTCCACCCACCTGCCTTCCCCTCTTCTACCAGCATCCAGCTATTTCTTTTGGGAAACTTCTTTAACATTCTTACCCACTTTAGGCCTGACTTCATCTTCAGGTCCAGGGAGGGTCCTCATTGCCCATCTTCAAAGCCCCTTACTCTTTACTTACAGTAATTGGTTTAAGAGTGGGCCTGTGACTGTCTCCCTTCCTTTCTTCTTAACTGGATGAGGTAAGATGTCAAGTAAGAGATTTTGGAAAAATACTCCCGTTCTCTTTTGAAAGAGTGACTAGGAGAAACGTTCTCATTTCTTACAGAAAATGTGGCATGAGGACATTAGGTCTGGAACTCCCGCAGGTTTTTCTTTTGGAAAGGAAGCTAGAAGGAGGACAAAGCTGACACAGAAGGAGGGCGGAGCTGAGAGCACACAGAGAAACAGACATGGTGGACTTCTGGAAGTCAACATTGTTTCTGTACATCTATTTTTTCCTTTCTTTCTTTCTTTTTTTTTTTTTTTGGTTTAAGAAATTTGAATCAGATTTACTCTTATTTCTAATTAAAAGCATCATAACCAACAGTAATTTTTTTTTTTCTAACATCTTGGGGCCTAAAATCCCTCTTGCTTATGGACTCTGGGTTTATAAATTTAATCACCTCTGGGCTGCTGTTTGTGAAATGCTGGTCTTCTAGTGTTGCTTTTACTTACATAGCACAGTGAGACCCCATTTGACAGGTCACGATTACAAATGAGGCACAGAATGTTAGAGATGAGAGGAGAGAATGAGATGTGCTCTTTTGATCAGGGATATCCTAATACAGTATTCTGTACTCAGGAATTGGAGTGACCTTAGAAACGTTAGTTTTTAGGACACTATTTTTTTGTGAATACTTTCGACTAATATTTTTAAATTTTTAGGCTTTCATTAAGGATTGGAAAGCTTCTGGAGAGGCGTGTTGTAAGCTTGCCTCTCCTGAAGCAGGCCACCTCTCCATACATTGTTAAATGATAGTCTTTAACTTAGACAGTTATTTGTTGTAAAAAGGAGTGATAAAATTTTCTGACAACTTAAGATTAAAGTGTCCCTCTGGAAGTACAGATATTCTATAATTGAGCTTGTCTTCCTAGCTAGCCAGCTGCATCTGAGAAAATATGAGAGTGAATTATGTGTTTCTTTGATAGCACCAAGCATTGCATTTTTATTTCTCTGCTGGAGGAGTCAGAATTCTCATATTTCCTGTAAATGTAGACAAGTTAAAATTCTCCTCCCTTTCATTCCTCCTTTTCCTTCTCTTTCTCCTTTCTTTTCTTTCTGCCTTTCTCATTATAATGAACTCAAAGAATATTTTTACCGGAGACATCAATCTCTCTTTAAACTTCTCATGATAAAACCAATGAATTGACTGCAAACTCATCCAGCCAAATATTTATTTATGCTTAACTCAAATTACCAGATAACTGTGAATAAAATAACAAACCTAAATTATCTGCTTACTGACTTGTCTATTTCATGTTTTAGGCATCCGGCCTTTTATGAAAAAGCTATTTTTAGATTTCCAAGCCACATGATCATAAATATTAGCTGACTTTTCTCTCCTTGGAAGATAATTTGGACAAACATGTTTTAACTGTTTTCTAGACTGTGTGTTCTTTTATTGCAGTATCCTTCTGGTGTATTAGCACCTCAATTACTTGACAAGACATGTTCTTAGTATTACCAGTTAAAAGCAGGTCTGAGCAACATTTTTTTACATAATGACATTTAGAAGTCACACTCCAGACAATAACATTTTAGTTTTTTTTTTTTTTTTGAGGTGTAGTCTCACTCTGTCACCCAGGCTGGAGTGCAGTGGTGCAATTTCAGCTCACTGCAGCCTCTGCCTTCTGGGTTCAAGCGATTCTCCTGCCTCAGCCTCCTGAGTAGTTGGGACTACAGATGCGCACCACCAAGCCCAGCTAATGTTTGTATTTTTAGTAGAGACAAGGTTTTGCCATGTTAGCCAGGCTGGTGTTGAACTCCTGACCTCAGGTGATCCACCTACCTCAGCCTCCTAAAGTGCTGAGATTACGGGTGTAAGCCACCGAGCCCGGCCAGACAATAACTTCTTAGAGTGCTGTGATCTACAAGACTTGTGACTGAAATAATGAAGTTTAGAAAAGAATCTGAAGATGTAGTGTTCTTTTATAATACATTAAATGAGAGCTGAATACAGTTGTCAAAGACATGGAAACAGGGCTACTGCACAGAAGGGTTTAGTTGTTTGCCCAAGGTCACACAGCAGGTAAGTGGTGGAGCAGGAGTTCAAGCTCAGGTCCTCCTAGCCTATAGTCTAGGTCCTTAACCAGAAGAATAATAATTGCAAAGACTCACTGAGCATTTCTTTTTCTTTCTTTTCCTTTGTTTTTTTTTTTTTGAGACAGAGTCTTGCTTTGTCACCCAGGCTGGAGTGCAGTGGCATGATCTCGGCTCACTGCAACCTCCACCTCCCAGGTTCAAACAATTCTCCTGCCTCAGCCACCTGAGTAGCTGGGATTACAGATGTGCACCACCATGGCTAATTTTTGTATTTTTAGTACAGATAGAATTTCACCATATTGTCCAGGCTGGCCTCGAACTCCTGACCTTGTGATCTGACCGCCTCGGCCTCCCAAAGTGCTGGGACTACAGGTGTGAGCTGCTGTGCCCGGCCCTCACTGAGCATTTCTTATGAGACCGGCACAGGCTCACATGCAGTAATTTGGCAGTCTCTTACTTTCCAGTGAGATTCTTGAGAGTAGAAATAATTTTATTTTTGTGTGTCTTGTGCCTGGACAGTGTGACACCGCAATGGCTGTTAGTTTAAATGGACCCTCAGGGGCCTGCAAGACAGGGTGGGATTTTGACAGAAGTGAGGCTGAGGACGGGAGTTTGGGTGGTGGGGAGAGGACCTGTTGTTGTGGGGAAGAGAATTGAGGTTTTTTGTAAGAATAACTGCCAGAAAACACTGCTGGCTTTGTTCCATGTCAAGGTGCTCATACTTCACAGATTGTTGCAGAAGTTGGATGCCTTCTCCCCTTCTTCCATAACAAATCCGTTGATTTTTTTTTTTTTTTTTTTTGAGCAGCAGCAAGATTTATTCCAGAGTGAAAAAACGAAGCTTCCACAGTGTGGAAGGGGACCTGAGCAGGTTGCCCCCCCCCCTTTTTTTTTTTTTAATCCCTTGATTTTTTGTCTGGTCACAGCTGCAGAAGTGGTGTATATGACTTCCAGGGAATGTTCTTAAAGAGTAGAAACTTGCCTTTCTTTTCTGCTTCTGCCCCCTTGCCTGGAATGGGGACTGAATAACTGGAGCTCTAGGAACCATTGTGTACTATGAGAGAATCTTTGGAATGAGTCAGTAAGGTAAGTCCTGATATTATGAAGGGCCATGCCCGTCCTGGAATGAAGATCTTTGGATCCTGGAATGTGAGAGTAAAGGAAATTTCTCTCTTGTTTAAATCATATTCATGACTTATTTTGTTTGCTACTCATAGCTGAAATGCATCCTAACTAATCCATGTGTATCATTTAATGTGATCCTGACAGTGACCCTCTGAGGTAAGCACTATGATGATCTCCATTGACAGGGGAAGAAAATGAGACCCAGAGAACCTAAGTCACTGTCTTGGGGTTACATAGCTAGTGAATAGTAAAGCTGGGATTCTAACACCCCTTCTTTAGCACTATACTATATTCACCATGTATAAGATGAACTGGACAGAAGAACCCTACTGGTCTTAATGTCTGTAGTTAGGACACCAGAACCTTGCTGGTCTTATGTCCGTAGTTAGGACACCTTTCTAATAAGACTAAATGATGAATCTGACTCTTCAGTGGCCTGTTTAGTAAATGTGGATTGTTCAGTGCAAAGCCCTTGCATAATCGGATTCCTGGTAGAGAATACATGATGTTTTGGTTAGGATGTTTTTTGACGTCAAGTTACTAAAAATTCAACTCAAATTGGCTTGACTAATTAAAAAATTTGTTAGCTCACATTAAAGGAGATTCAGACATAGGGTGGTCTTCAGGGTTGGTTGATTCAGCAGCTAAATGATGTTATCAAGAAAAAAGGTTCTTTTCACCTCTGCTCCGTGATCCGTAGCATCAGCATCATCTGTAAGTCGGTTTTCCTTGTGGTAACAAGGAGGCTGGTTGTAGCAACCAGGATTACTCACTGTCTTATTCACATCTAGCAGAAAGAGAAAGACATCTCCTGTCATTCTTTTAAAATTAAAGTAGAACTTTCCCAGAAGCTTCCTGCCGACCTTCTCCTGTCCAGTTGGTTGTAGGTGTGGTCTCAAGGGGGACATCAATACATAAATGGTAATTGGCGCCATGGGGGTGGGTGAGGTGCAGGGCTGCCTGCTGGCAAGCACATTAATTGTAATGTTTAGAAAAGGACTCTCCCTCTGGACCAAATAATTTGAAATCTGCCCTACATCTCTTTTTCCCCTAAGATTGGCCCTGCTCTTGCATTAGGACTCCAGTGGCGAATAACTCCCCTCCCCACTTGACCAGGTGTCTCCATACAGGAAACTCCCTTCATAATGATATGTGGCAACAGGGATGAGATGGTCCTGCGGAGTGGCAGACTGGGAAAAGAAGAGGGCTTTGGGAAGAACCCCAAAGACCACATCTTCTTTTCACAGCCTGGTATCCAGAACTGTAGAGATGCTTCAGCCATGACAGGTCCACAGCAGAGTGAGCCTATCACCTCCTGAATCCTAAATACCCTGTCTCTGTTAACACAGCCTGATACTGCATCAGATTTTGGAGGATGACAAAAAGCTGTCAATTTATGCTAACTTGAACTCCTATGTGTTTTTCATATAGGCTACTTCTCAGATATATCCCTACCAGGCTTGCTGTATGGAGGGTGATGCCTATTCTTATTACATAGTCCTCTGTCTCGCTGAAGCACTGGAATGCATGAAGTGCGGTTAACTCTCCCCAAGCCCTGCTGTGAGGACTCGGCCCACCTCCTTTACCCTCACCTCCAATGTGCTCTACCTTCCAGGACTCAGTACTTCTCTACCAGGCCCCACAAGTGCATTATTTTCTTCCCTCCCTCCCTCTCTTCCTCTCTTCCTTCCTTCCTTCCTTCCTTCCTTCCTTCCTTCCTTCCTTCCTTCCTTCCTTCCTTCCTACCTCTTTTCTTCTTTCTTGATTTTTCATGAAGAAGGAAGAGTGTGGATGAGAGGGGTTGCAGTCTCTGCCTGTGTCTGTAGAGAGAGGAAACTGAGGGGAGTACTGGGGAATAGTATCCTAGCAACCTCAGAAAACAGTATGCTGGTTTCTGTGCTGAAAGGCAGGCACTAAGAAAATCTCTACTTCTCTGCAGGCAGTTTTCTTCTTTTTCAGGTTATAAACCATGTATCATCAAAAGACTATGATTCCTAAATCAGCTGCCTGGGGCATTAGAATATCAGAATTTCCTCTCAGAAGCTTGTAATAAATTGCCTGTCAATCATAGGTTTTAGTGTTTTGCATTATTATTATTATTATTATACTTTAAGTTCCAGGATACATGTGTAGAACGTGCAGGTTTGTTACATAGGTATACACATGCCATGGTGGTTTGCTGCACCCATCAACCCGTCATCTACATTAGGTATTTCTCCTAATGCTATCCCTCCCCTAGCTCCCCACTGCCCAACAGGCCCAGCGTGTGATGTTCCCCTCCCTGTGTCCATGTATTCTCATTGTTCAACTCCCACTTATGAGTGAAAACATGTGGTGTTTGGTTTTCTGTTCCTGTGTTAGTTTGCTGAGAATGATGGTTTCCAGTTTCATCCATGTCCCTGAAAAGAACATGAACTCATCCTTTTTTATGGCCACATAGTATTCCATAGTGTATATGTGCCACATTTTCGTTTTCCAGTCTATCATTGATGGGCATTTGGGTTGGTTCCAAGTCTTTGCTATTGTGAACAGTACTGAAATAAACATACATGTGCATGTTTCTTTATAGTAGAATGATTTAAAATCCTTTGGGTATATACCCAGTAATGGGATTGCTGGGTCAAATTGTATTTCTGGTTCTAGATCCTTGAGGAATTGCCACACTGTCTTCCACAATGGTTGAACTAATTTACACTCCCAGCAACAGTGTAAAAGCATTTCTATTTCTTCACATCCTCTCCAGCATCTGTTGTTTCCTGACTCTTTAATGATAGCCATTCTAACTGGCATGAGATGGTATCTCATTGTGGTTTTGATTTGCATTTCTCTAATGACCAGTGATGATGAGCTTTTTTCCATATGGTTGTTGGCCGCATAAATGTCTTGTTTTGAGAAGTGTCTGTTCATATCCTTTGCCCACTTTTTGATGGGGTTGTTTGTTTTTTTCTTGTAAATTTGTTTAAGCTCCTTGTGGATGCTGGATATTAGCCCTTTGTCAGATGTGTAGATTGCAAAAATTTTTTCCCATTCTGTACGTTGCCTGTTCACTCTGATGATAGTTTATATTGCTGTGCAGAAGCGTTTTAGTTTAATTACATCCCATTTGTCTATTTTGGCTTTTGTTGACATTTCTTTTGGTGTTTTAGTCATGAAGTCTTTGCCCGTGCTTGTGTCCTCAATGATGTTGCCTAGGTTTTCTTCTAGGGTTTTTATGGTTTTAAGTCTTACATTTAAGTCTTTAATTAATCTTGAGTTAATTTTTGTATAAGGTGTAAGGAATGGATCCAGTTTCAGTTTTCTGCATATGGCTAGCCAGTTTTCCCAACACCATTTATTAAATAGGGAATCCTTTCCCCATTGCTTGTTTTTGTCAGATTTGTCAAAGATCAGATGGTTGTAGATGTGTGGCATTATTTCTGATGCCTCTGTTCTGTTCCATTGGTCTATATCTCTGTTTTGGTGTCAGTACCATGCTGTTTTTGGTTACTGTAGCCTTGTAGTATAGTTTGAAGTCAGGTAGCATGATGACTCCAGCTTTGTTCTTTTGCTTAGGATCGTCTTGGCTATATGGGCTCTTTTTTGGTTCCGTATGAAATTTAAAGGAGTTTTTTTTAAATTCTGTGAAGAAAGTCAGTGGTAGCTTGATGGGGATACCATTGAATCTATACATTACTTTGGGCATTATGGCCATTTTCATGATATTGATTCTTCTTATCCATGCGCATGGAATATTTTTCCGTTTGTTTGTGTCCTCTCTTATTTCCTTGAGCAGTGGTTTGTAGTTCTCCTTGAAGAGATCCTTCACATCCCTTGTAAGCTGTATTCCTAGGTATTTTATTCTCTTTGTAGCAATTGTGAATGGGAGTTCACTCATGATTTGGCTCTCTGTTTGTCTGTTATTAGTGTATAGGAATGCTTGTGATTTTTACACATTGATTTTGTATCCTGAGATTTTGCTGAAGTTGCTTATCAGCTTAAAGAGATTTTGGGCTGAGACGATGGGGTTTTCTAAATATACAATCATGTCATTTGCAAACAGAGACAATTTGACTTCCTGTCTTCCTATTTGAAAACGCTTTATTTCTTTCTCTTTCCTGAGTGCCCTGGCCGGAACTTGCAATACTATGTTGAATAGGAGTGGAGAGAGAGGGCATCCTTGTCTTGTGCTGGTTTTCAGAGGGAATGCTTCCAGTTTTTGCCCATTCAGTTATTGGCTGTGGGTTTGTCATAAATAGCTCTTATTATTTTGAGATACATTCCATCAATACCTAGTTTTTAGCATGATGTGATGTTGAATTTTATCGAAGGCCTTTTCTGCATCTATTGAGATAATCATGTGGTTTTTGTCATTAGTTCTGTTTATGTGATGGATTACATTTATTGATTTGTGTATGTTGAACCAGCCTTGCATCCCAGGGATGAAGCCAACCTGATTGTGGTGGATAGGTTTTTGATGAGCTGCTGGATTCGGGTGGCTGTTTTGCTTTTTTAAAAAAATTCTTCACAGAAATTTTAGGGAGCATTGTGAGATACTACCTCAAGGAGTGCTAGCCAAATGGTCATTTAAAACTGCATTCTTGGCTGCAGTATTTAAATAAGTACATTTATAAAGCCAATTAAAATAATTTTTCTATTTAAAAATGAAAAGAAGTTGTCAATACTAATTTGCCTTGATGCCTATTTAAATGCCTAACTCCACTTTGACTTAATTACTGATTTTTCTATTGGAAGTTAATACATAATTTTTAAAGCAATACTTTCTCTTCAAATCTAAAATAATGCTGCCTAGCTTCTGTAGAAAAGTATGTTGAGTGACCTGCCTATACCCAAACTTCTTTATCAAAGCATTCCTGATATCAGCACTTATTGTACATGCCACAGAATTTCCTCTTAACCAGTAATATGGACTTGTACTGACAACTAACTTTTTAAATATCTGTGTTTTGTATGCACTGTGCTTATAACATATCTAAAATATGTTTTGTATTTTATCAAAACTTTGTTTACTTCCATTTTTATTTTAATTGAAACCACAAATCTATTTTTATTTAAGCATAGAAATCAAATCATCTACCTTAAAAATCCTCTTTTCTTATCTATCTGGGCTGTGCAGTAGGTGTGCCCTCTGAAACCTGACTGGATCTATTAACTCTTCCATGGTTCTCATCTCACTGATGAAGAGTTCCGGACAGGTTATTCATTCATTACTGTCGTCAGCGGCCTCACTCACAGTATTAGCTGTCAGTTTCACTGCCAAGCTGTCTTTGTCATTGGCTTTAGTAAGACAAACCCAGAATTATCTTTTATGACAGTTCATAGGATGTCCTGTAAGCCCTACCCAGATAGGAGGCATGGAATGTCACCCTTCTTTACAAGTTGTCATACTTGATGCTGGTACCATTTCCTAACTCTTAATCATTTCCTTTCAATTCCTGGATAATGTTCATTCCATTTATTGAACTTATCCTGGTAGCTAGTTAACATAAGAAGTTACTTTTTTAAATCATTATTTGCTTTCAAGAAGACTTTGCTATGGAGTAGGGCTACATGGGTTAAAGATTTATGAGATTGCACTCAAGATTTTTATCTTTTTGTATTTTTGAACTCTGGCTAACTAAAGATATTACCATTAGTCACTGGCAGATCACTCTGGAATTTATCTGAATCCATCATGTTTCTAGGGTTATACTCTCCAGACTGTTGCCCCAGGACGTGTTTACCTTGGCCTTTAGAATGTGGGTAAGGAAGTGGAGGAGGGAAATGGCATTTTTGTGACTGGACCTGGAAACTTTGTGTCACTCATTAACATATCTATGAGGTAGCAACATGCATGACATCTGTGCCAGATGGTCTGTGAAATAGAGAAAATGTGCATACATTTTGTTGTCCAAATTCAGATTAGTAGTAGTGGATAAGTAAGAAGATACTAGAAATGTTACAGCCCAAGAAATAACTAGTAATAGTTGTTTTAAATAATCTAAGAATGCTTTTTTAAATTAAAATAGAAATACACAAACATGAGGTATTCAATAAATCCTAAATATACCATTTTTCTCCAGTATAGACTTATTTGTTCATTTAGTAATATTTATTAGGCATCTGCCATGTGCTTTATACTCTGCTGAACACTGAAAATAAAAGGAAAAAATGAAACATTGTTTATTTCCTCTGAGGAATTCACCATCTAATGAAAGAGTAGATATGCATTTAAATGCAAAATGGGTGAACAGTCCCTCTCATGTCCTGGTGTATGAGTTTTCCCTACTGCTTCACCACTTGCCACCAGGATGACAAACACCTGTATCTCCCGTCAGAGTGGAAGGCATGCCTATGAATATTCTGGGCTATTGAAAAGGGATTTCCAACGTAGCGGAAATTAAGAAGGGGCTATCCTGGGGAATGGAAAGCCCATACCCAAAGTGATGGATGAATGGTTATCTTTACTTCTCAAGTGGGGTGACAAGTGGTGATCTCTGAGTTTTGAGGAAGGTTTGTAGGCTTGGGCCACCAAGGCAACAGCCTTGCAAGACAATAGATGGTTCCCCACTCCTCTCCATGTCATCACTTTAGCTCTAGTTACTCTTCTCTATGTGACCTACGGGGGGTTAGAGAGGGTGCCTGGAAGTTAGAAGAGCCAACGTGTGCTCTAAAGAAGGGAGTTGTGCCTATTGCTTCATCTTGGAATATAATTCTTTGCTACTTCTTTCTGGTCTCAAACTTTTAATATTTTTCTCTAAAATGGCTCATGGTGGCTCCATGCCATGGACCTTGATGGCTATGTGGTGATTCTCAGAAAATTGTTTGTAAATGCATAAACAAATTTATGGAATTGCAAAGGAAACCAGTTATGTTGAAATACAGTAATCAAACTATTAAAAATGGTAATAGAGAAGACTTCTACTTTTTGGAAGATGGAATAGACATATCTTTCCTTATTTCTCCCACTAATTTCAACTAAAATCCCTGCATATTATGTATGAAACAAATATTAAAAACTCTAGAAAATGTACAGAGGTAGAAGGACTGGCTGGAGACCTTGGGGCCCAATGAATGATATGGTGGTAAGTTCCTTAGACTGTCATTTTGCCTTATATTTCTCAGACTTGGAGCCAAAAAACTGGCAATCCACAATAGCCCAGGTAAACAGAAAAAAAAGTCCCCCAAGAAAAGCCTTTTTTCTTCAGCCAAAGAACTAGGAAAGGGGAAGCCTAGCAAGACAGATACTTTTAAACAATAACTGCCCACCTCCACCTAAGCCAGTAAAGGCTGAGTGGGGAGTATAATCTTCTACCCTTGTCTCAAGCTATAAGACACATGACCATCAGTGGCAACCTACTGGGAAGCTGAAATTCTCACCCCTGTTGAAAAGTGAAAAGGAGAATCTCTTCCTATTGGGTGTCAATAAAGGCCAAACAAACCGGGACTTATATCCCACCTGAAAAAATAAGGCAGCATCCCCCTTCTGCTGAAGTAGCATCAAATGAAGCCTGCTAAAACAGAAGTTTAAATAAGATCTAAGGTCTCATCATAAAATATTCAAAAATTTCAAGTTTTAATAGAAAATCACTTGGCATATTAAGAACCAGGAAAATCTCAAGTTGAATGAAACAAGACAATCAGTAGATGCCAACACTGACATGATAAAGATATTAGAATTATATGACAAAGATTTCAAAGAAGCCGTTATAAAAATACTTTAATAAACAAATACAAACATACTTAAAACAAATGAAAAAATAGAAAATGTAAGCAAAGAAATAGGATGTCTCAACAAAGATGTAGAAGAGATAAGCAACCAAATGGGAAAATGGGAACTGAAAAATACAATAACTTACATAAAAATACTTGATGAATGGACCTAACATCAGAATAGATGAAACAGAGGAAGCAGTTAGTAACATTGAAGATAATGTAGAAATTACCCAATCTGAAAAAAAGAGAAAATAGACTGAAAAAATGTACAAAGCCTCGGAGACCTCTGAGACCACAGCAAAAAAATCCCTAACAATTGTGTCACTAGACTTCTGAAAGGAAAGGAAAAAGAGAGTGGATCTGGAAAAGAACCAAAAAAATTAATGGCTGAAAACTTCCAAAGTTGGCAAGAGAGCTAAACCTACATATTCAAGGAGGCAAGTAAATCTCAAAAAGGATAAACTCATAGAAATCTACATTAAGACACCTCATGATCACACGTCTAAAACTAAAGACAAAGGAAAACATTCAAAAATCTTTTGGACCTAAGGCTAGACAAAGAGTTCTTAAGCTTGACATTAGGAGCATGATTCATACAAGGAAAAATTAATAAATTGGAGTTCATTGAAATTAAAAACTTTTGCTCTGTTAAAAGGATAAAGAAACAAGCTATAGGTTGGGCAGAAAATGCAAACCACATATCTGATGAAGGACTTGTATGTAGAAGATATAAAAAACATTCAAGTCTCAACAGTAAAATAAATAATCCAATTAGAAAATGGACAAAAGATATGAACAGACAATATCACCATTAACACAAACTGCTCTGAGGATGGGCAAAACCTCGATCACTCATAAATACATTGCTGGTTAAGAATGTAAAATGGTACAGAGCCACTCTGAAAAAGTTTGGTGGTTTTCTCATAAAACTAAATATGCAACTAGTGTATGACCTAGCCATTTTACTCCCGGGCAGTTATTCCAGAGAAGTGGAAATTATGTTGACACAGCAACATGTACATGAAAGTTTATAATAGTTTAATTTGTAATAGCCAAAACTGAGGCAGTCCAGATGTTTTTCAATGGGTTAAACAACCTGCAGTATAGTCACACTATGGAATACTAGTCAGCAGTAAAAGGAACAAGCCACCGATACATGCGACATCTTGAATGAATCTCGAGAGAGTTGTGCTGAGTGGAAAGGTCATCACAAAATGTTACATACTGTGGGATTCCATATCAATAACATTTGAGAAATGACAAAATTATAGAAATGGGGAGATTAGTGGTTGCCAGGGTTTAAGGATGGGATGGGATGGGAGGGAAGTATGTGAGGCTATAAAAGTGCAACACATGGGATCCTTGTGGTGATGAAAATGTTCTGTATATCTTGACCGTATCAGTATCAATATCCTAGTTCTGATATTTTACTATAGTTTTTCAAGATGTTATCACCGGGGAAAAGTGAGTAGCGAGTACGCAGGATCTATCTTTTTTTTTTTTTTTTACAACTGCCTGAGAATCTACAATTATTTCAACATAAAACATTTAATTAAAAAACTATGATAGAGCAATATAGTGTTTGTACTTTATTAACACTTTAAACAAGATTTATTTTCAGATCTAGTTACTATTGAAGTTTGGAAATAACAATCTTTAACAACTGTAATGTGAAGAGATCTGCAAATTCCGTTAGTGGCAGTCACAGGTACTGCTACTGCTGCTATGGCTTCTTTTTTTCTCTCACTCTCTCCTTCTTTTCTCTTTTCTCTTCTCTTCTCTTCTCTTCTCTTCTCTTCTCTTCTCTTCTCTTCTCTTTTCTTCTTTCTTCCTTTCTTTCTTTCATTGAGATAGAGTCTTGCTCTGTCGCCCAGGCTGGAGTGCAGTGGCGTGATCTTGGCTAATTTTTTTTTTTTTTGGAGTTTTACTAGAGATGGGGTTTCACCATGTTGGTCAGGCCGGTCTTGAACTCTGGACCTCAGGTAATGCACCCACCTCGGCCTCCCAAAGTGCTGGGATTACAGGCGTGAGTCACTGCACCTGGCCTGGCTTGTTTCTTAGACTCACAAAGGAAGAAAATGTTACATTTAATTAGTGGTTAGAAAAAAGAATGTGTAATTTTTTCTTATCCAGGGGCAGAGACCATTAAAAGGTCTATGGGCAGGTCTAGAACTCCTTCTCTAGAGCCTATATTTTAAATGTTAAAAAATAACAAACAGGCCGGGCGCGGTGGCTCACGCCTGTAATCCTAGCACTTTGGGAGGCCGAGGCGGGCAGATCACGAGGTCAGGAGATCGAGACCATCCTGGCTAACACCGTGAAACTCCGTCTCTACTAAAAATACAAAAAATTAGGCGGCCGTGGTAGCGGGCACCTGTAGTCCCAGCTACTTGGGAGGCTGAGGCGGGAGAATAGCGTGAACCTGGGAGGTGGAGCTTGCAGTGAGCTGAGATCGTGCCACTGCACTCCAGCCTGGGGGACAGAGAGAGACTCCGTCTCAAAAAAAAAAACCCAACCAACCAACCAAACAAACAAAGTGGACACTGACCAAGATATAGAGTCCCTTTTCCTCCTCTGGAACAATTTGATTGACAAGGGAAATGTCTCTACAAGTAAATACAGAAAACACTGTTTTGAGATAGACGTTATTTCAATAAAAATGCTATCATGGAGGTATGAACAAAACAATGCAGGCAACCAGAAGAAGAAAGTATTCATTCTCTAGGGTTCATCTGTGAAATTTTGCAGAAGTCAAATTTTATCAAGGATTTGAAAAACAAGAAAAGTATCAATCAGAGAAGAAAAGGGCACTTCAGGCAAGAAAACAGCACATGCAAAGGGCTAAAGATATGGAGCTGCCGGGAAGCTGGTGCTGTCGAGGAACAGTGAGATGTCTGCTTGGTGGCAGGCCAGAGTGCGTTAGTGGAGGGTAAGGAGGATCATTAAGAAACTATGAAAGAAAGCTAGAAAAGGAAGTTGAGAACCAAAATGAGAAGAGCCTGCTAGTAGGTTTGGAGTTGATTGTGTACGTTATTTGTGACGCTGAACAGGTTTTCCTAGATGGAGAAATTAAATGTTCTGATGAGATTTTTAAGTAGACAAATTTGGATGTCTACTAACTGCCCAGCATAGTGATTAAGTACAACTTATGCAATATTTCTTACATTTCTTAAAACTGTTTATAAGGTTGATAATGATCTAGGGTGAGGATCCATAATCTGAAAATCTGAAATAGAAAATACTCCTAAATCCAAAACCTTGTGAGTGTTGATATGATGCCACAAGTAAAAAATTCTACACCTGGCCTCATGTGATGGGTTGCTGTCAAAATGCGGGTGCACAACAATGATGATGCTGTTAACACTGCAGAAAAGTGCCCATAGATGACATGGTGACCATGTGTGATGGGCTTGTTGAAGGACTAGAGCAGCATGCATTTGTGACAGAAAAAACAAATCACGTCAGTTTACAAAAGCAAAGAGAGATGTCTAAGATAAAAACTGTCGTTAGTGAAGCAGATGACTCTGGAGGAAACATTTTAAAAAGCCACCCAGCAGAGTGCCTCCTTATCCCTAGAGGACCCACTTCCTGGTCCTTCAACTGCTTCTGATGTTTCTTCTCACCTAGAAAAATAAAATACAGTGCACAGTAACCTTTTAATAAAAACATAGCATCATGAGTGGAGACCAAAAGCTTGCCATTGTTTGCTGCTGCGGTTAACAGCTGGTACAGATATTCTGTGTGATGCTACTGCGCTGCTTAGTTCCCTAGAGTGTATTATTTTCTCACTCTATTAATGATATGTCATATTTTATACTGTTACATAGTGATGTGTGAATAAATATTAGAAAATGATTACTTATTGGTAGCAGATAAATTCAGAGTCAGGAATGATAGTGATGCCAGACAACCACGGATTGTCCACAGGGGTGGCTGAGTTAGCGAAACCTTTGCTTTCTGATGGCATGTACACAAACTTTGTTTTATGAGCAAACTTATTAAAATATTGCATACAGTTACATTTGGGCTATACGTATAAGGTGTATATGAAACATAAATGAATTTCGTGTTTTACTTGGGTCCCCTCCCCAATATATTTCATTATGCCTATGTAAATATTTGAAAATCCAAAGAAATACAAAAATCTAAAACACTTCTGGTCCTAAGCATTTTGGGTAAGGGATAATCAACCTATTCTGTCCTCAGTTAACAAGTAAGAAAACAGTCCTGATAGAAGCTCAGTATTGTATCAAACGCTGAGCAACTACTTTAATTGGTGGAATCAGGATGACAGTAGAAGTTTTTTTTTTTTTTTTTGAGACGGAGTCTCGCTCTGTCGCCCAGGCTGGAGTGCAGTGGCGCAGTCTCGGCTCACTGCAAGCTCCACCTCCCGGGTTCACGCCATTCTCCTGCCTCAGCCTCTCCGAGTAGCTGGGACTACAGGCGCCCGCCACCACGCCCGGCTAATTTTTTGTATTTTTAGTAGAGACGGGGTTTCACTGTGGTCTCGATCTCCTGACCTCGTGATCCGCCCGCCTCGGCCTCCCAAAGTGCTGGGATTACAAGCGTGAGCCACCGCGCCCGGCCCGACCGTAGAAGTTTTGACAGCCTTTCAGCTCCACGTTCTTTCCATTCCAGTCTTCTGGTGGGATGAAATGGACTCAGCTGTTTGGAGGCAGGAGAGCTTTCAGGCGAAAGTTGTAGTCAAGAATCCAGATAATTCAAAAAGAGTAATTTCTATTTAAAGAAAAAAATAAAGAATCCCGATAAGAGATGGTAATGGACTCCCCATAGGTAGACTGCCTTCACATTAATTTAATGGAGGGGAATTCTCAGGGGAACCTCTGGAGTTTAGTAACTCAGTAAGTTTGAATGGTTGAGGTTTACAGCTTTCAAAAAAATCCCTATACAGTGGCAGGTTTTTAGCTAGAAGGATAGAGTGGATGAAAACATGAGCGACATGACAGGGCACCAAAGAGAAGCATGTTAGATGGCACCTAAGGAAATACACTGTTTAAAAAAACAATTAGAAGGATAAAGGTTATCTAGAAACATTAACCTGGTATATTATAATAACATTAGCAAAATATTTGGGTAGACCTGGTAGGCCTGTTGATTTGAGAGCTACCTCCTCAAGGATTATTTATATTTTAGGGCTTTAATAATGCTGGGTGTAATGAGTTGCTGAAAAGATTATTCTTTTTATACATAAAATTATTTTGGAATTAATAGAAAATTATGGCTTGGCTAAAACAACTTTTATGTCTGTTCCATTCAAAGAATATTTATTATTGCAAAGCAGAAGCAGGCTTTACTTTAATTTATCAGTCAGTGAACACAAATTCACACAGCCTCTGACAACCCTCTGCACAGGTAAACACGTGCCTTTCTAGACCAGCTAGTATCTTCCCTATCTTACTGCATAGCTTGTTTCCTTCATCAGCATTTGCCATACTCTAGAATTATCTTATTTGTTTATTTGCTCAGTTGGTCATTATCTATTGACCCCAGCAGAATATAAGTTCCACGGGTGCAGGCAACCTCTCTTTTTTATTTGGCATGGTGTCCCAGTGCTTTGCACAGAGTAGGCACTCAGCAAGTATTTGCTGAATGCAAGATTGGATGCAGAGATTAATGAAATTTGTGTCATGGAGAGCTGAGATGGATCTTGAGGAATATTAGGTTATGGGTAGAATAAATGGAGTAGGGGCCTATCCAGACAGAAAGTCAATATGAGTGAAATGATAGGAGTTTTGTTAATGGGAATAGGAAGGAAAGCAGATGGAATAAAGAGGTAATTTTATGTTAGGTTGTTTGAGGAAAAAAAAATTGTCAGGGTAGGGATAGAATGCAGAAGATAATCCAAAGCCAAACAAGATTTTAGAGCTGGAAGAGACGTTAGTAATCCAATCAACTCCCTTACAGTGAAATAGCTGAGGTCCTAAGAGGTGATGATTCCCAAGTTAGCTAGAAAGTTATTGGCATTATGAGCAGCATCTCATTCTGTTGGCTCTTAATCTGGTACTCTTTGCATGCTACTTTGGAAATAGGAAGGCAATAAAACTTTTTGAATGGAAAACAATATATGGTAAAATTGGTGTTTATGAAAAATAGTCTTGCTCCATATGCAGGGTGAATTGGACAGAGGAAACTGTAATTCCAAGAGAACAGGGAAAAGACTATGAAGTAATAGTGGTATGATACAAAGAAGGCCTAGCAGAGTGGTAGGGGGAAAGAACAGATAATCATTGGAGGACAAATAGGCAGAACTAAACTAAGTTATACTGTTTCTAAAATGGAACTTTCTGTGAGAAAATATTTAACTCTTACTCCTAAGATATTTTTATTCAGTACCATCTTGAATATTTACTTTTTAGAATGCATTTCGAGTGAGGAAGTGGTTAACAGTTTGCACAAGTTAAAAAGGAAATGTGTACTATATTTTAAGTAGTTAGAACACAAAAATAATATGCCAACATGAGGTCTACCTTAGGTTTTTAAATCATATCAATCATAACTGAGAGCTTATCAAATCAAAGATATAGGACTGGGGACTGCCTTGCCTAAAACTTGTTTAGTATGAAATGTGTCTGACATGGATCTGCATGGGCTGCAAGTGTAAAATATGCACCAGAATTTGAAGACCAAATAAAAAAAAATTAAACTATCTCTTTCATAATATATCATATTGATTACATGTTGAAATGATAATATTATAAATATAATGGGTTACATAAAATATATTATTCAAATCAATTTCACCTATTTCTTTTAAATTATTTAAATTTCGTTATAATATTTGACATTACATATGTGGCATATATTCTTTTTTTTTTTTTTTTTTTTTTTTAGACAATGTCTCACGCTATACCCCAGGCTGGAGTGCAGTGGCGCTATCTCAGCTCACTGCAACCTCCACCTCCTGGGTTCAAGCCATTCTCCTGCCTCAACTTCCCAAGTAGCTGGAATTACAGGCGTGTGCCACTATGCCTGGCTAATTGTTTTGTATTTTTAGTATAGACGAGGTTTCACCATGTTGGCCAGACTGATCTCGACTTTCTGACCTCAGGTGATCCACCCACCTTGGCCTCCCAAAGTGCTGGGATTACAGGCATGAGCCACCCTATTGGACTGCATATAGTCTTATATCGTATTATTATAATATGTATCATAATACATATATGATGATATATAAATGATACATAAATTATTAATCATCATATATGATGATATATATCATAATATATCATAATATTATAAAATATTATTTTATTTTTATTATATAGTACTACTTTACTGCTTTTGTGGTCAATATTCTTTCTGAGTTATTTTTTATGTCCTATGGCTAACTAATGTCTCAAAGTTCAGAAGTACTTCAACTAGCATTAACATTTTCGGTGGTAACTGGTTTTTCTGAAAATGTGTAATGACTACAATTATTTCTGAAATAGTCGCATTATTAGTTGCTCTCAAAATGTTAATCATATTACTAGAACTTTTATAGAGTGTTATAGGAGTTGTGAAGCTCTGGCATCTGAAAAACAGAAGTAGAAGAAATTAGAAAGAAGTAGAACTTTAAGTCCTGACATTTATGTTACAATGCTCAGTGGCCACTTTTGCAAGAAAATTACCCTATGTGAGAATATGTTGGTTTGTGCCAAGTGGAGATTTAATACTGTAAGCTTCCCTGCAAGCAGGGAAAGATCTACTAAGTACCACCTGCTTTTCAAACAAAAGTTTTATATCTGATCTTTGTCAGACTACACCACAGCTCATGTAAACCGCATACTTTTCTTAGTTCTTTCAACAGTGCAGTTTCAAATGCACTCATTATAGATTACCTGTGGTTGCATTCTGAAGCTAAAGACTGGGAGAGTAATTTGGGGTGGAGGTGGGAATAGTCCTATGAGACTGGAAGTTGCAAACGCATTAAAAAAAAAATCAACTCCCTCTTCACTCCAAATAGCAGGGAAATAGTTTCTTCTCACTCTTCCTTTTGGCCCATTTTTCTTTTTCATTATTTTGATTTTGGTGTGACGTCTGTACCTGTCTAAGATATACACCAGCTTAATAAACACACAGAATCACTCCTAAAGGAAGCTTCCTTATAGGTCAGTGCACTTTTAAAACCATACAAATATCAGATTAATTTGGAATTTGAGAAAATCTAACATTAGGATTTCATCCAAGATCCACATAGTTCAGTTTTACTATAAATTTGCAAGGCAAAAATGTACAGCCAAGATGAAAACTATGTAGACTTCTGAAAAAACTGTTATTTTTTACAAGTGAGTTTAGCATATTTAAACGAAATCATTTATATCATTGCATGGATTTTTACTTGAGTTTGTGAGTCAATCAATGAACCAATAAGTTAATAAGATCATCAATGAGCAACGAGTATCAATAATATGGAACTTTATTAGTTACTTTGAAAATGGAGTAAGTCAGAATTGTCTAGTTAGTGACCACTTAATTGGAGATATGACTGATGCACCCATGGAAATATTTTATGGAGGTGAAACTTTATCTGAGCCTTAAAAAATGAGTATAACTTAAGGGAAGACACAGAGGGTTTTGAGCAAAGGGAAATTTTTGATTTAATAATAGGAGAATAATATATCTCAGAGGCAATAAGAAAAACCAGTATCAAATGTTTCATGTCAACAGTGGGAAATAAGATTGGATGGGCCAAAATTTTACAAAAATGGTAGAGAGTTTTTTGCCTTAGGCATAGGAATTTCCCTTGATGTGGGAGATACCAAGGAATTTATGTACTTTTCTGAGCATAAGAGTAGTGTGAGAAAATTAGCGTTCAAATGGCATTCTAGGGAAGGGATGAAAAGCAGAATACAGGATCTGAGGTCTATTGAGATAGGTGAGAGGAGGATGACCATGATGAATAAGCACTTGGCTGTAGTAAGGGAAGGGAAAGACGCCTGGGAAATCATGAAGAAAGATTTGATAAAGCTTAATAACTGTGATGATGATCTTATGAAAATCAACTTTTAAGAAAAATTAAGTGCAGCTTTTAGTTGTGTTTTGAGGTTCTAGTCTTCTACTCTTATAGACCTGTCTTGCCCAGAGAAGTCCTTCATAAATATTTATCTATATATTTACTTTTAATATTTGTTAAAAAACAAAATCAATGGACTAGTTTTCAAATATACATCCCCATTAAAAATATCTGCCTACAAAAATATCATAGCACAATGCAACAGGTAATCCTACTTTTCCCCTTTCCTTCGATTTAGACTGTTTCTCCACCCTGAATAATCTCTCCTTTATCTCTCTTAAATTCAACACATTTATTAAATACCAACAAAAATGGCACTTCACTCTGTTTCTTGATTTATTCCAGCTAAAGGTATCTGCACTTTTATTTTCTTAATTAATCAGCAATCATAGCTCACACTCTGTTTTAATTTGGTATATTTATTTCATCAGCTACTTAATTGGTACTTCTTGGAGGATAGGGAATGTGTCTCATGGGTCTTTATATTTATTCCCTATGTGGTTTAGATCAGTGTTCTGCATGGAGTAGGTGATGTATAATTTACTATTAAGTTACACTGAATTATTTGGTGACACCGTCCTGGTTCAGACACATGGCTGGTTCTCATGTGAGCTATTATTGCAGCCTGCTAACTCATCGCCCTGTCTCCAATCGAGCCTTATATTGATACCCAAGTCATTTCCATAAATTTTACTTGAGATTGGTGTCACATTCCTGCAGAATAATATCCCAACCACTAGTATTTAAGCCTATCACCTGGTGATTCCTTTTTCTATCCTTTAGGCCACAGAAGAAGCTCTTTTGGGTTGTTATCATTACCTCAAACAGCTCCAAGCTGCTCTTTAGCTAAGATGTCAGAAATTAGATAAAACACTTGTGCTCACTGCCATTGGCCAAAATGGCTTCCTAAAGTTGTCAAAAAGCATCAAAGTCAGACCCAGGGAATGTGTATACATGTCAACACTTAACATTCAATAGTGGTGATGTTCTCTGTAAAGTCAGGTTAAGTCCTTTAGCTGCAATTTTGAACTAACATAGGAAAACAAAGAAACAGTCTAGTGGCTGGCACAGGGCAGACACTTCCTAGTCTCTATACTGTCCAAATACACAATGCACTCCCGTGTGTAACACCTCTCAAGACACAGAGAAATGCACAATCCCTTCACTGTCCAACCCCACAAGGTGAGAATCACTACCATACATGATCAAATACTGTGGTTAAACAACAACACAACACAAACACATCTCCTAAAGATCTGCTTCCTATGACATTTTGGGTGACCACTATAGGTAATTTTATTGAAACTCATTTATTGTCTCCCTGTGCTCACATGACATCTAACATATAATTTTCTATTTTTTTAGTAAGATCGTATGAAATTGATATATTTTAAAATATCATAGGGCTGAAAATATATGAACAATGAAATATCAAAATGAGTGGACTGTGGATCCTAAGTGTGTGAACTCTGGGAAACTGGAACATTAAGTAATATTTATTTGTGGATGAATGTGGTTTCTAATCTTAAATCTATTTCAGTTTGTTCCACACTACAGAACGTTGGAAAATACTACCTGAATATAGTCTGTGCTTTTAGCAGCCCTGAAAATAAAAACTTTTGTTTTTTGTTAGTGTAATCTGGCCTCTTTTTTATTAAAGGTCAAAAGTTATAGAAACTTTGCCAAGTAAGAGGTAGTTACTTATTTTTGCCAAAGAAAAAAGTTCTACAGATATTTTCAGACATTTGAGCCAGTGGGGTTTTAAAAAAGTCTTGTCCTTAATTGCTTGTGCATTGGTAGATCCTTGTTTCATCAAAATTTGTTTGCAAGATCTTTTAATACTCATCCATTCATTCAACAATTATTTATGCAGCTCCCATCGTACACCAGGCACTATGCTAGGTGTTGGGATTCAGTGGTGAGCGGAAAAAGGCCAAGGGTCCTCAAATTGTGGTTCCTACAATTTGGTGGAGGAAGACATAGAATTATTAAATAATCAGACAAATTAATGAGAACTTACAACTCCATTAAGTGCTCTAAATTAGAGAACCTGGTGCTATGAGACCATCTAAAAGGGGATCTGACCTAGGTAAGGAGGTCAGGGAAGCTTCCCTAAGGAAGTGGCAATTGCATTGATATGTGCATGAGTAAGAGCTAAAATTGAATTCCATGCAGAGGAACTATTAGGTGCTAAGGTCCTGTGAGGCCAGTGGGCATGGCACCTGCTAGGAAAGTAGGACAGTGTGGCTTAGCAGAAAGAGCTGGGAGAAATGTGATAAAGTCAAGGTTGGAACAAAAGGAGGGGTCAAGCCATACAGGTGTTAGGCCATATTAGAGATACTGTCTTTATCCTAATTGTTTGCAAAACCTGTCAAGGTGTTTATAAGCAACTGGAGACAAGATCAGATTTGTCTTGAAGGGATCCCTAGAGTTAAAAGGCAGGAACACATTGGTATGGGAGAGGGGGAAGAGTGGGTGAGAGGAGATGAGACTATTGCAGTAATCTAGGCATCACATGGTGGTGTCTTTGACCAGAGTGGTAACAGAGAGTAGGCTGTAGAGAGGTTTGAAGTAAAATAAATGACTTGGTGACAAATAGGATGATATATGGCATGACTCCTGAGTTCCTCTGTTGGCCAAAATCTTTCCAAATTAAGGATTATGCTAGACCTGACACATTTATTCTCCAAAGAAATATTTGTTTCAATGACCCTTTGGATTCATTTATTCAACTAATATTTATGGAGCACCTATTATGTATTATTCTGGCTGCTGTTACAGGAGTAGACAAGGTAGTCTCTCTAATAGAGCTTGTGCTTGTTGGTGCCAGAAACTCTGGCTAAGGTGAAAATTAGTGCAATCACAATGGAAACAGTAAACTACTGGAGGTCAATTTTTCTTTTGGCAAATCAGAAAAAAAATATTCTTAGTGCTTCATGATTTCTGAAGTCCCTTACTACTTTATAAAACCAGAAAGGCAGGAAGGTCTAAAATGAAGAGTCAGAGAAGACAATGGGGACACTCAGGGTCACAAAGCTATGAGAAATGATTACTTTGGGTCAGTTCTTCCAACTCTAAAATCAGGGTTCCTCCTCCTTTCTTATTAAGACCATAATCAAGGACATTGAAAAAAACAGCCTGCTGAGGAAGGGGTGTTTTTTAATTAGCCAGTTTGAAAACAGATTCAAGGGCTTCCTCTCTCAAGTGGAAAAAAGCACATTTCTGGATTTAAGTCTAAGAAACAAAAGTGCACTTCTTCTGACTTTATCATTACCTAAAGTAACATAGATTCTTTGTTGGCCAAATGAAGGCATGAAAATCAGGAAAATTCTGAGATTTTGTATTGATACATTATGGAAGGGAACAATTTCAGGTATTTATCTTGGAAGCCCATGCCGGTACCGGTGGGGGAGCTTGGAACCAACGGAAAGTAAATAAAGACAGGCCTACATTGACCTTATTTGGCTGCTTTCTTCATCTGAGAAGCTTAATTATGTGAATAATTTTTGTGCTTGTCTCCATTACATTTACTTCTCATATTTAGCTGATACTTAGATACAGAAGGCTTTAGATCGGTGTTTCATTAACAAGCTTGATTTTTTTTAAGATTAGAAAGCATAAATGCAGTGGTTCTAAGGATGTGACTTCCTTAGGTCTGCATAATGCTTATAGGTTTTAAAAAAAGAATTATCTGTCTGCAACTATCATTTCTCAGTTCTGAAGACTGTCAGTTCTCACTGGGCAGGCACAAAAACAGAAATGTCTTTTACTATAAAGATGTTTTCCCTTTATCTGCCACATTTCCAGTTATCAAAAATAAAATCACATCTAGACTCCAAGTGTTCAATATTATTTATCAAAATAAATTTATTAAAAGTATTCAAAGACCACTTCAAAGTGTAGCTGCCTTCAAGACAGATTTTTGGCACTCATAACGGACACTGCAAGTTTTCAACACCATAGCACTCGTTCTATTTCACACATCGTTTTTAACAATGCAAACACAGATCATTTCAGTTTTAGCATTACATGAGACAACAGTACTGATGATCTGTGGTCATAAGAATTTCAATACCCTTGCACATAGTAAACACTTTACTGTTATTGAGTCCTAAACTACAACTACTATGTGGTAACATGGATCAATTTAGGGAAAGATGTACAACCAGCTACCTAAGGCCACATAATCCCAGATCTATTGATTTTAAATGCTTTTGGACCAACAGTATTACATTGTCTCTTTCATCATCTTACATTCCTGCTTTTCAGAGTGAGACATCACGTTCAGACCACCTATTCCCTTCTTGCGTTCTGTACGCAGTGAGGGAAGCTGTTCTGATACCAGCTTCTCCTAGTCAGTTACTGGCTTCCTGATTCACTACCCAACTTTGAATCAATAGTTCTGAGTGATGTTTCCTGAACATCCAGGCTGAATTCAAGGTCAGTCTTTATGGCAGGTCACAGTCTTTCCCCTCAGGAAAAAGAATGAAATGTCCTCCATTTCTGGGCTCCCTTTTACATTTCATGTAGCATGAGGCTCTGTGGTGATTTGTGGCTTTTTACACAAGTCCTGGTAGAATTCTGACTCCAAGAAACGGGGATAAGAGTTGTTCTCCATCAAGCTGTATACCCTTTTCTGGGCAGTTGTAAAGCAGCCACTTGTAGCTTCTTGTATATTCTGGGCAATCAGAGTTTTGGTTTGAAAATCTATGTTTATCTGAAATAAAACAAAAAAGTTGTTTATTTGGTATTCAGAGTTAAAGATTAAAATTAGGTATTTGAAAACAAAAAATAAAAATTATAACGTGTGATTAGCTTTACTAGCTAAGTCACGGGAGAACTTTAACATAACTGAGAGCTACAACGTGGAGGGACTTTTTACCCCTCCTTCTAGCCCCGCTTTGTCCTTGATCATTTTGTTTCACTTTTGTGCTAAAAATGTCCAGATTGTGCTGCAATTAGGAACTTGTTTCCTTACCTCTTTTGGAGCTTCCTTTTCTATGAAGTCAGTATATATTTTCCTTGCTTTTGAGGACAGCTTTTGGGGTGATTTGGTTTTTTTGAAGTCTTCACAGGCCAGCCAGAATTCAATATTTTCTTCACAGAATTCCGACTTTAAAAAAGCCCTGAATGCAGCAAGACCATCTGAAGGGGGGAGAAAAGAAAGCATGCAGAATGTGAAGGACTGAGAGACCAAATGATTCTTTATGTTTCTCCTATCCCTCACATTTTAATTATTTCTAAATGAATTTTCTAGATTTCACTCAAACCTGTTAATTCTCAAAATTTAGCTTTTTAAAGACTAAGATACCAGTAGGCAAAAGGCTTATGTTGGCACTCTGCTGCAAAAATATAAGTACTTTGCTGTCAATGCAAAGTAAATATTTATAGGGGAGCCATAAATTCTCTGGGAACTAAGCCTCTTGAAAACATTGTATGCAATGGAAAAACTGACTCAACCTTAACTATAAGCAACTGCCACTTTAATTTGTTTAGGCTGATTTTCTTCCCCACCTGGAGAGAATATACGCATTTATTTGTTAAACTCTGGAAAATAAAGGAGAGAAAAACAGGCTTTATCCTATAGTGACTGCAGTCTAATCCCCCTCAGGTAAGCTGCTCTTTTGTTAGGTGGACGCAGCCTTTCCAGGCTTTTGCTATGTTAGCAATGGCTCAAGTTCAAGAGTTAACTTACATTTGCTGGCTAGCAGCTCGTCAAATGCTTCTGACCACAGCTGTGCTTCCTCAGGAGAAGGCCTGCAAGAGAGGTTCTGCTTGTTAGCTTATGCACATCCCCTTTTCAGTTCAGCAGCTAACTATTGATATTTGCAAGCAAAGGATTCTCAACTTACTTGATGAAAGCTTGCTGTTTGCTTTTTTTGCCGGTTTTGGGCTTTCCAGGAGTAGAGGAATTTTGCAAGAAGTAGCTCAAACGGGTCTTCCAATCTTTTAAACTAAAACAAAAAATTAAAAAGATAATTACTAAGTAGCAACACTTGAATATGCTACTGCAGCTGAACGCATTTTTACCAAATAAAGTCACCCAGTAACTAGAAACAAACCGCATAAGGCAAAGCAAGAACTCTTCAAATAACAGTCTTATCCACCTAACATTTAAACCTCATGTACTGAGCAGTTTCATCCATTAATCTGATCGTATCTACTAGTTTTACAATTAAGGGCAGGGCTACCTAGAATCACTAGGGTATTTTAAAGAATTGTTAATGAATTTAGTTCAAAAGGCAGATACTATTTCTGGCTCACAAAGGGCATCAGTTTGTTTGCAAGGTTAATTACAATTTCGAGACGTTTTGCACTTTAATGAAAAGGACAGACATGGAACTGTCTGGAGCCGACCCACGCTTCTCTCTTTAGAGCAGGAGGTTCTGGACCACACCAGAGACTGTACAAAGAGGTGGGTGATTGATTCCCCTGCGCTCTTCCTTCTCCACCTACAACAATTCTTTTAAGCAGACGCTGCGTAACAATTATTTGTTCCACATTCGGACTGGGTGAGATCTGCTCTATAATTAAAAAACAAAAATGGATTTTAAACGAGTATATTCAGAACTAGCAAGAGTATCTCCTTCCAGTAGCTGTGTAAACTGATGAGAACTCATCATGCAACGTATGAATGCGGGGGACGCGCTTCAGCCGCAGGATTCTGATGTCATTTTGAATGCAGGAGGACAAAAAGCGACCCGCAATTTCTTAGCGCATCAACCACCGCCCTCATATCAACTGTCTCCCTCGGTTCCTAAACTCTACCCGAGCATCACCCAGATTTAACCTTACTTAACAAATTGACCTTTTCGAATTTTTTTTTTTTTTTCCCTGCAGAGACTCAGGCTAGTTTCCTAACGTCAAAGGCGAGCCCGAAAGTATCGCGTTTGCAGCTCGCAGTGTGGGGCAGGGGGTGGCGGGAGAGGGAAGAAAGCCATACTCACAGGGTCCGTTTCATCTTTTCCCGCTTCTCCTCGCTCTTGTGGCCGCTGCCTGCGCTCTTGTCCATGGGTCTGCAGTCGTGTTGAACAGCCAAGAACATAGCACTTTGCATTATCGTCCTCCCGCTAGGGCCCCGGCTGTTTGCGGCTGGGCGTGCGTCGCAGCATTTATAACAGGCCTCGGCTTGGGGGCGGGGCCTCGCGGCTCCGGCCCCGCCTCAAGAGGACTCGGATTGGTCGGCTGCAGAAGGGCACGGGGATGGGGGTCAGCGCCCGCCGGCGGCAGTGACGGTTGCTGCCGAAGGGTCTCGAAACCGGGGCGCTGCTGACGTATGCGGCCCTGGCGTCTTGCGCACTCGGGCCACATAGCAGCGGCTAGCAGTGGCAGGTGTGGGAGCAGACGGAGAGTCTTCAGTGTGGGCCGCTGCGCACGACCTTTTGCTGAAGCGTGGCGGCCGGGCGGGCTCGAGGGCTTTGCGACGGAGGGAGGGAGCCGAAGTTGGCTGCGGCCCGGCGGGGGCACCGGCGCTCCCTTACCCACCGTGACGGGCTCCCCAGCCGGAGGCCAGAGCGGCGATTCCCTGGCCGGAGGAGGTCGCCCGCCACGAGGCCGGAGTGCAGTGGCCTGATTTCGAATGAAGAGTGGGATTTTTCTTCCTTTTTTGAGCGCGTTCCCTGACCCCACGCCTCATTTCTTGTTTGCTGTCCTGCCGTAGGACTCATTCGACACCCCCTGGTCTATGAACTGAGGCAACGGGGAGACCCTCGCCCGTTTCTCTCTGCCACTTAAGGAAGGAGTAACCTGAAACGTTGATTGCCCAGGGGCAGGGTGGGACCTGCTCTACAGCTTGCTGGGGCGTCTTGGAACACTTTGAGAATTAACATTAGGGATTGAACAAGAGAAAGTGAATTTATCAGAAGACAGTGCTTTAATTGGGTTTGCATTTTTGATCACTACTAGGCACGTGGCTGGGTCTGTCTATAGGGTCATTGCTCAGGAGCCCTTGGTCACATCTCCTGCCAAAATAGAAATCACAGGTTTCCTTATGGTGGGAGAGAAAGCTGGAGACACAGGGATTTCATAGCTGTAATGCACCAGAATCAGTGAGTTCAAGGAGTCAGGATTTCCTCATGAGTCATTCTTGTTGAGTTAGGATTTACCAGAACATTTAATAACTGGCAAAAAGTAGGGGAGAGGAGGAGTTAACAGTTTCCTTGATTAAGTTTTATTTGTTAATTCTTCAAGTATCTTTACTCCTGAAGGTTTTAAAACGACTTGATTGGTAAAGACAAATAGATTACCTCAACCACAAAATGAGCTGATTTCGGATAATATTACCAGAACTAGCCAGTGAATGTTTAAGCGGCTTTGCAACCAAGCTGCAGATATTTTCTCTACTTGGTATTCGACTTCTTCAAAGAAAATTGGAAATAGTTAATATATTCTTACGGTGAGCTGCCAGTAGTTGGGGCTCCAAATTTGACTTGGAGGGCAAAACCTGCAGTTATTATTTAAGACAAGAGTTGTGGACTTTATTGTGGAAAGGAAAATCGTGTAGATTTCAGTAATAGATACTTTGAAACATGCTTGTTAACTCTAGGAATGCCATTTTTTCTTAAGCATATGCTCTTCCTCTCCTATACTTTGCATAATATTCCTACATCTATTTTCACTTTCTGATGACTCAATACGTATTTATCAGCTACCTGTAATACGCACACTTGTTTTTTCTCACCAATGTAAACCTCAATATATTTTATATTTAGAACCTTAGATGTTAGAATTTACTCATAGACAGTTAAATTCGCTGGTAGGCCAGGAGTTCTGAAAAAGAGGCAGCAGAGAGAGAGAGAGCTGGACTTCTGTCAAGAGACCCAGTTACAGCCTGGGCTTACCCAGTAAATGCTAAGTAACTGTTGAGACACTAGCTTCACACCTCTTTGAGTCCCAGTTTCTCATCTGTAATAAGAGTAACATGTATTTTCTTGCCAGCCTCATAGGATATTATGTGACTCTTACATGAAAGGTCTTTACTAAGCTCTAAAGTACTGTACGGAAGTTTATTACTGATTTGCATATGTGTGGAAAATGGAAATGTTCAAACCATAGCTGTTCAAGATGGAAAAATCATACGAGGATTAACTCAGAGGTAATTAGGTTATAAATGTGTAGGTAATATTAAATATCAAGATGTTTCAATTTGTAGGTACACAAATACACAAGATACCCAAATTTGTAGATCAAGCTCGTTATAGATATTTAATAAATGCTCACTGGATAATAAATCAGAAAAATAAGGAAACTGATTAACAGACTTTTCAGGTTGGGTATTGTGGTTCATGCTGGAAATCCCAGCACTTTGGGAGGCTGAGGCAGGTGGAAGGCTTGAGCTCAGAAGTTCGAGGCTCAAGCATTCAAGTTACAGTGAGCTATGACTGTGCCATTGCACTCCAACCTGAGTGATAGAGTGAGACCCTGTATCTTAATAATAATAATTAATTACACTTTTCAGATATCTCCAAGCCAAGGAAGTTGAATCATCTCAATATATTAATGAAAATGAATATACATATACCTGTGTAAGTAACTGGTTTAAATATAGATTATTCTTGATGGTTTTGTGTTTAATATAATTCTTTGCTTTTTTCATAAACCCTTCCAGATCGGTGACTGATGTTAGGTGGCAGAAAATTAATTTTTCTCTGAAAATTATGTGGTTGGTTAATAAATCTGGATATAAATCAACTTGTAACTTTTGTATCTATGTGTAATTTTAAGAGTTAAGGCAGTACCTGCTATAGAAACCTTTTCCTCAAAAACTTGTCATGTTAATGTCTTTTAAAAGACAGGCCAATATATGTATATTTACATATACATGTAATATATGTAACATGAATATATACATCTTATATATTTCATGCATATATGTAATATGTATTACATGTATATTTACATATGCATTACGTATATTTACGTATATATATGTAAAACAAAAGCTGGAATCTTTGATGACTTCCCTTTTTGTTGTTGCAACTGGCTTTTAGGTAAACAGAATTGCTCCACATAAAGATGACACATATTTTCCATCCTGTGGTAGAGGAAGAAACAATGCAGTGGGTTTTAAAAGTTGCACAGCAAAACCGCAGTTTGAGAGTGGCTGATAACCTAACCATACATTTTCTGTGTTGAACCTACCATGCCCTCTACTGGAGAGATTGATTGAACAATTAGTGGTGGAGGTTTTCCAGATAATTTATGAACTTTCTATATTTTTAAAAAAATTTATAGAGGAAGGCAAAGAAAAAATACAAATTGCTTGCATAATGTATCTTAGATTCTTGTATTATATATCTTGTGTGTCTTAAATTATGAAGAGTAAAAATTTCCCGTCATACTTCTCCCTTCTGCTCCCACTCTATGCTAACCATTATTAATAAAAGTTATTAATTCCTATTCCTATTAACTAAAAATATTTATATAAAATAATTTGCCTACTTAAGCTTTAGAAATGTGGAAGCCATTGGATGCTGTGGCTCACACCTGTAATCACAGCAGTTTGAAGGCCAAGGAAGGAGGCTTGCTTGAGCCCAGGAGTTCAAGACCAGCTTGGGCAGCATAGCTAGACCCTGTCTGTATAAAAATATATTAAAAAAAATTACCTACGCATGGTGGTATGCACCTGTAGCCCCGTCTACTCAGGCGGTTGAGGTGGGAGGATTGCTTGAGCCCAGGGACTTTGAGGCTACAGTGAGCCATGATGGTGCCACTGCCCTCTAGCCTGGGTGACAGAGGGAGACCCTGCCTCTTAAAAAAAAATAATAATAAATAAATAAATAAATTAAGAAAAGTAGGAAATTTAGGAACCAAGATACTTGCTTTTAAAAACACAAAAGTATCATTCTGTGTATTATTCTGTGCTTTGCTTTTTTCAGTTAGTAAGATAATTTAGTTTCCAAATTTCTAAGAGCTGTAAACCTATCATTTACCTTATGAAATGTTAAATAGGTGGGTTAGTTAAAAAAAAAAAAGGAAAAAATCAGGAAGTTAAATGCTATGTGGTCATGAGTAATTGGAAAAAAGGAAAACTTTTATTACCCTAGTTGCTGAATATATTTAAAGAAGTATAATGCCTGTCTTTTAAAATTTTTTTTGTCCTATTTAACGTTAGTTGGTGAAATATTCTTTTAACAGAATGAAAATATGACCTCATGAGATTTTGTGCTATACTCCTTAACCCCTAATATGATCTGAGATTTAAAAATTATGATTAATTTTTGAGAATATAATTTTCATACCTAGAAGCTGAGAGAAAATGAGTGTTTTTGTCAGAAATGAATCACGGGTTAAACCTAATACTTGACATGTATTATAGCTAAGTTAATAATTTTACCAATCCTTGTATTGATACATTCCAGTTAGTGTAATTCCATGGTTCTGTCTTAAATTTATACCAAGTATATACCAAGTATATGATATGGAGTATGTCATACTTCCAATGCAGGTAGGTCCTGCTTGAATTTAACAGCCCCCTTTTTACAAAAACATCTAGATGCCCTTCGTAAAGCAACAACAGGAGCATCATGAAGTTTGTTTTTTTTTTTCCTAAAAAAATACTAACGTATATTGAAAATACCTTGGATAGATTGTTGTAGCTATTAGGTCTGTAAGGTAAAGGACTGTAAGTATGAGGTCTGAGTAAGGGAATTGTTGTGTGTTCCTGCTGCTACACTCTTTTTGTGCATGGAATACCAGGGGAGAATAGGGGATATAAATACTTTCTTATAAAATAGGTTACATAGTTGGCATATTGTCTATGAGTTAAAGCTAGGAATTTCTTTTTTGGTGTTTCTTTTGACTGAGATTTTAATTTCTGTCCCTGGAATTTTGCCAAACCATTGGAGTGTCAAGTGTCCTATTGACGACTTTTTTGAAATTTGGGGATATTAAGTTAACCAAATACAAAATTTTAAATATCTATATGATAATAGTCACAAAGTCTTTTTTAAAAAGTCTGAAGAAAGCCATTTTTCATCTAGTAAATAAGGAATCTGTTTACATTAGTATTTCTTTTTCAGTATACTGATGACTATTCCTATGTAGAGAGCATTAATCCATTTTAGACATTGGTTTTCACAGGTTTTTATTCATGGACTACTTCCTAATAACCTAAAACCTTGTGGATTCCGCTCCCAAACACATTTTTGAAACAAAAATTCCAAAATCTCAACAGAATTAATTAGAAAAAATACAATGCTTTTAAGAGATGTCTGTAGGCCTTGACACAATTGCCATGTGGCACTAGTCCCCTCAAAAGTTCCCAGTTTCAAAAGACAGAATAATTTTGCAGTTCTTTTCATGAAGTACCCTTAGGAGAGTGGGATGGCTGGAGGGGTTGTCCATAATTGGGATACTTGCTTTTTGTTCCTAGTTTCTGCCCTAATTTACTTAGAACTCAGGCATATTGTTTAGCTTTCTTATGCTTAAGCTACTGATCTTTCAGGCACAAGTAGTTATAGCACTCTTCCTTTGTAGGAATTTAAAATAAAACAATACTGGAAATGTCGTGGACAGCTTGGTAGATGACAGCACATAGTTCTCAGGACTGGCCTTGAGCTAAACTTTGTAGTAGGACTAGTTTCTTCTAGGTGACTCTTTTGTCCGTTTTTCTGTCTTGCTCCTATGCAGGACCCTCATTCTTTTTGGGGGATCTGTTTGTTTATGAAGTGTCCTGGTGGTCTTCTTGGGCCCTTCCAAATGCTCCTTTGGGCACATCAGCGATGTAAAGTTACTTTTTAATTTAAAGAGTATTTTTGTAGAGCAGATTACAGCACATTTGAGAGGAAGGTACAGAGGTAGCGCATATGTCTTCTGCTCCCATACATACATAACCTCCCCATTACTAATATCCGACAGTTGATAAACTTATATTGACACATCATTACCACCCAGAGTCCATAGTTGACATTAGGGTTTGTTCTTGGTGTTGTACGTTCTGTGGGTTTAGACACAGTTATAATGACATGTATCCACCATTATAACATCATAGTATTTTCACTCTGCCCTAAAAATTCTCTGTGCTCTGCCCATTCCTCCCTCCTTCCCCCATAACCCTATAAGCCCTAGCAACCACCAATTTTCTGTTTTCTGTCTCCATAGTTTTGCCTTTTCCAGACTGTTATAGTTGGAATCATACAATATGTAGCTTTTCAGATTGGCTTCTTTCATTTAGTAATATGCATTTATGTTTCCTCCATGTCTTTTCAGGGCTTAATAGCTCATTTCTTTTTAGTGCTGAATAATATTCCATTGTCTAGATGTACCACAGTTTATCCACTCACCTGCTGAAGGACATCTTGGTTGCTTCCAAGTTTTGACAAATATGAATAATGCTGATATAAACATTCACGTGCAGGTTTTTGTGTGGGCGCAAGTTTTCAACTCCTTTGGGCAGATATTAAAGGGCATAATTGCTCAATCATAAGGTAAGAGTATGATTAGTTTCATGAGAAACCACCAACCACTTCCAAAGTGACTGTACCATGTTGCATTCCCACCAGCAACAAATGGGAATTCCTGTTGCTGCATATCATTTTTGGCATTTGCTGTAGTTCTGGATTTTGGCCATTTTAACAGGCATGTATTGGTATCTCACTGTTGTTTCATTTTGCATTTCTCTAATGACATATGATGTAGAGTATCTTTTCACATGCTTATTTGCCATATGTATTATCTTGGGTGAGATGTCTGGTATGTTCTTTGGCCCATTTTTTAGTTGAATTGTTTGTTTTCTTATTGTTGAGTTTTAAGAATTCTTTGTATGTTTTGGATTAGAGGTTTTTTAAAACCAGATATCCCCTTTGCAGGTATTTTGTCCCAATCTGTGGCTTCTCTTTCCACTACACTGACGTTGTCTTTTGCAGAGCAGAGATTTTTTTTTTTTTTAAATTTTAATGAAGTCCAGTTTATCAATTCTTTCTTTCATGGATTGGATCTTGATGTGATATTCATTTTCATGTCCAAGGTCATCTAGATTTTCTCCTTGGAGATTCTCTTCTAGGAATTTATAGTTTTGCATTTTACATTTAGGTTGGTGATCCATTTTGAGTTATTTTTCTGAATGAAGTTACTTTCCCAAATATTTATGTTCTTCCTCAAAAGTGTTTTGGAAATGTACAGCTCTTTACATGTTAATCTTTTAATCTTTTTTTGCAGGCTTCTTCACTATCTTTACAGAGTGAATCATCCCCACGTTAGCTATTTGGTGAAAACATTTCTTTTTCTCAGTGCACTGTAGGAAGGACTTAAAGTTGCCACTGGAGCTTTTGTCTCTCCCTCTCTGACTGCATTTCCCCCCATTTCTGATTGTAGTGAAGATTTCTCACTTGGAGACTTATAATTTTTCAGTGTGTCAACTATTTTATCTCCTTCAGTTAATTTACAGTGAACATCTGGTTAAGAGTTTCTAAAATAAATTTGAAAACAAGCCCAGCTGAAGCCAGGATAGCCACTTGGCCTAGCCCAGCCTACATGAGCTGTATTTAACTACACAACATTAGTCATATTTTTTCGGAATTCTTTTGGATTTATTTTTACAAGTACCCATACTCTGATGCATCCATTATATCTAATTTCAGGATTCCACTGTTCATGTTTTCTTTTTCATCAACAGCGGCCTGATCTGTCATCTTTAGCAAATGGTGGATCTGACTTTATCATTTAAAACTTATTCCATATGCACTACTTTTTTTAAACTTTATTTTCCTGATTAATAAGTTTGCTTATCTTTCTATCCACTCTTTAGCTTCTTTTTTTCCCCACTGTTTAATACAAAACATCTTATTATAAAAACAAATGATCAATATTTTATTAATTTCATTTTCTTAAGAAAATCCAGAAAAGGGATCACTTCATATTTCTATAATAGTACAACATTGCATATTAGAAAAACTGTTTTGAACACAGCTGAACTTTCAGATAAATTGACCTTCACTTGATTTGCAGGATTCAACATTTCTCAGATGTTAATACAGGGTCAAAAGTGGCAGATAGAACTTTTCAAATTGCTTATGTTTGTTCCAGCTGGTTGCACTGATGAACCCACAGGCTGTATTCATCACTGCTTGCATCTGTGTTCTTCAGAGCCACTAAGCGTTTTTCCACCCCCAGACCATCATCATAACACACCATCCAGATGATTAAATATAGAACATGCCTATACAAAATATCATACTGATCTGATGTTGATCCTTGTATTATATTTGGAAACTCCCATTATAAATTTTTCCTCCAGAGGAACAAGAGGCAACTTTTCATCTTGCTGGGCAACATCTATATAATTTATCAGGTCTAGTGGCCCTTCAAGATATCTTCTCTCAGAGAGTTTCAGTGTCTTAATGGCACCAACATATTTTATTTGAAATTTCTGCACACGTGTTTGAATTATTGTTGCTTTATTCTGAGCTCTTGGTGGAATCTGTATTGAGGCTGGCCACAGGGCTGGACTATGAAAGGCCCCCAAGGCTAGAATCTACAGACTTGCTCTTAGTACTGATTTCACCACTTTGGGAACTGCTACTACTGTGTCTTTTCTTTCTTTTTTTTTTTCCTTTCCAAAACATTTTTCACCATAGCTTCATCTAGAGAATATCACCATAGAATCAAATGTTATTTTATTATCTTCAAAGGTTCTAAAGACAGGTCTGCACAGATAGCTTCCTTTCATTCTAACATAGTTCTTTTTATGGAAACAATGTACGTCAACGCCAAGCATAGGCAGAGGGCCGCCTATGCTTCTGTTAGAGACAGAGCACTCCAAACCTCCTTAGTTTCTTGCGAAGGCAGTTTTATACTTCTCATAATGTAGGAATTTTCATCAGAAGCATCTCTTCAGTGCTGTCTGAAGTTGTTCTTCAGTCTTCTGATATATTTTGAAGGCTGTTTGCTTGTAGCTACTTGAAATTGAATGTGTCTTTAATGCATTGTCTATTATTTTGCTTGATAAATCTTCTGGATATTTCTTGTAATGTCAGGTTCAACTTGTTCTAAATGTTCAGGTCACTCTTTGCTAAGTCCTTTTCTAAAAGAATGTATTCTAAGTCCAAGCAAAGAGTTGGAGGTTTTCAGCTCTTTTTTAATGCCTTCCAGTTTTTCCATTTCCGATAGTTTGTTTTTGAGCGTGGATTCCATTAAAGTTAATTCAAGGCCTTCACATTATTTTTAAATAAGGTTAAATGTGTAAAAAATTTGAAAGTCTTTCCTCTAGAAGAACAGAAACATCAGAGGCTAGTTCTTTGTCTTTACTTGCATAAGATAGGCCTTTAATTATTAAAAATCTGATCATGACTATAAGTAACACCATTTTCCACAGCAATGCATGGGTATCAGGATCTGGTTGAAAGTCCTCTGGCAGGGCTGCCACTGACTGGCACACTGTCCCCTAGAACCACTGCAACACTGAGCATCACGGCTATGAACAGACCCTCTGTGATCCCCTAGGCTGTTGTGAGGCACTTCAGTTCTTCAGGTCTCATGGACCATCATAGAACACCAGAGAGTATTCTGCCTGGAACCAAATCAGTGCCTGGTAGATTTCAGTGGAGGTGAGAGAGAAAGAATAAATACAGTAAATTACTGGCTAATTCTTCTCCTTCTATTTTTTTTTTTTTTTTTTTAGGGACAGGGTCTTGCTATGTTGCCCAGGCTGGAGTGCAATGGCTATTCCCAAGTACCATCATAGCATACTACAACCTCAAACTGGGCTCAAACAATCCTCCCACCTCAGCCTCCTGAGTAACTAGGAGGAGGTTTGCTCCTCTGCACCTGGCTTCTCTTTCTCTTAAATAAACTTCTTTTTGTGGCCCTATATCTTTTAGCCACAGAGCACCAAAAACTTGTTGTTCTCAGAGCCGCTTCATGTCTGGCTGGCCTTGACTGTTCACAGAGAGGGCAGAACACAAGTGGGGAGAAGATTATGGAGGACCCTACAAAGGGTTTCAACTTACTTCACCAATTATGCCTTTAAAAACAAAGGAGGAAATGGCCGGGTGCGGTGGCTCATGCCTGTAATCCCAACACTTTGGGAGGCCAAGGCAGGCGGATCATCTGAGGTCAAGAGTTTTGAGACCAGCCTGGCCAACATGGTCAAACCCCATCTCTACTAAAAATAAAAAATTAGCTGGGTATGGTGGCATGCACCTGTAGACCCAGCTACTTGGGAGGCTGAGGCAGGAGAATTGTTTGAACATGGGAGGCAGAGGTTGCAGTGAGCCAAGATCGCACCACTGCACTCCAGCCTGGGCAATAGAGTGAGACACTGTCTCAAAAAAAAAAAAAAAAAAAGGAAAAAATAAGTTGGAATTTTAAAAAGTTTTCACACCTTAAGACTGTACTGTCTAATTATGAGCCAGGAAAACTCAATTTTCTCAAACTCTTTTTGCATGTGGTGAAATGTTTGATGATGCAGAAGCCCTTCAAGATATTTCTTTTCGGAATGATCATCGTTGAGGGTGTTAGATACTGATGCAGCTTTCCTCACAGGGGCTGATCCCTAGGCAGTGGGGGACCCAGGCTTTGTTCATCTGAATTTAACAACTCAGTCTTGGCCAGGCTTGGTAACTCACACCTGTAATCCCAGTACTTTGGAAGGCCAAGGTGGGAGGCTTGCTTGAGCCCAGGAGTTCTAGATCAGGCTGGGCAACATAGCGAGACCCTGTCTCTACAAAGAAACAAACAAACAAATGAAAATTAGCTGGGCACAGTGGTGTTTTCCTATGGTACTAGCTATTCTGAGGCTGAGGTGGAAGGATTGCTTGAGCCCAGGGGTTTGAGACCTCAGTGAACTATGATTGTGTCACTGCACTTTAGCCTGGGCAACAGAGTGAGACCCTGTCTCTAAAAATCACTTTATCAGGCCATTCTTGCATTGCTATAAATAATTACCTGAGACTAGGGTAATTTATAAGAGGTTTAACTGGCTCACGGTTCTGCAGGCCGTACAGGAAGCATAGCACTGCGACTGCTTATGGTGATGTCTTGGGAGCTTTTACTTATGGCAGAAGGCAAAGTGGGAGCTTGCACGTCACGTGGTCAAAGCAGGAACAAGAGGGAGAGGGAGGGAGGGGAGGTGCCACACATTTTTAAACGACTGGATCTTGTAAGAACTAAGTCACTATGGTGAGGACAGCACCAAGCCATGAGAGATCTGCCCCCATGATCGAAATACCTTCCACCAGGCCCTACCTCCAACACTGGGGATTATATTTCAGTAGGAGATTTGGAGGGCACATCCAAGCTATATCACACACACCATCTCATTGACAACAAATTGGTAGGAATTTTTAAAATTCCATTTATTTCTACCTTCTTTTTTTTTTTTTTTTCTTGGAGACAGCATCTGGCTCTGTCACCCAGGCTGGAGTGCAGTGGCACGTTCATGGCTCACTTCAGCCTCAACTTCCCATGGTCAGGTGATCCTCCCTCCTCAGCCTCCCGAGCAGCTGTGACCATAGGTGTAAGCCACCAAGCCTGGCTAAGTTTTTTGAGTTTTAGTAGAGACAAGGTCTTGCTATGTCACCTAGGCTAGTCTTGAACTCCTGAGCTCAAGGGCCCTCCTGCCTCAGTCTCCCAAAGTGCTGGTATTACAGATGTGAACCACTGTGCCCAGCTCTTCCTTCATTTTAAAAGGTGAAATTGGTGAAGTAAGTTGCAACCCTTTGTGGGGCCCACTGGTTTTGGCAGGGCCAGGCTGGGCTGGGCTGAATGGCTCTGCAGGTCTGGCTGAGCTCCCTCATGTGTGCTAAGGTCAGCTGATATGGGCAAGTGCAGCTCCAGCCTTGGCTCTGGCCCACATATTTCTTACCCTTGCCTTATAACCTGTGTTATAAGCCTGGTCTTTTCTGCCCATGGTAACGGCAGAGGCACCAGAGAGTCACTGGGGAGCAGTTATCCAATCTACATTTTCAAAAGTTTACTCTGACTGTGAGATGTCAAAATCTCATTTGATTGCCTTTTCATGAAGTCATGATCCTCAGGGAGCCTGTAGGTTTTCTGGAAGTAGGATATAGAATAGGAGCTGATATAGTCACCCATTTCTTCTGTTCATGTGGCTCACTTCACCAGCCACTGTCAAGAAAAGTTGGGATACTTGAGCTGAAAGAGATGAGATCACAATAAACACCAGCCCAGAGATGGCTACACATGTATTCTGAAATGACTGCACTCTGTTGACCAGGTTAGGAGAGACCTTCCACAGCACATACTGTCCTATGGGTAAAGCTACAACTTAGGTGCCCAAGATGCTGATGCAGCAAGGCCTAGTGCTAAGTAACTGCAGGATTCCAGGGAACTCTTCATAGCTATAGGCCTCAGTTTCTTCTTTAAAGAGGAGGAAATACGTGAATAGAATCCATATCCTGAATCAGTGGGGTTCAAGCTGGTGTGAATACTTCATCTTTGGAAGGGCTGAGATACTTTTTCTAGTATGTTTTATTTTATTTTTATTGATTGTAGAGTTTTCCTGACAGAATAAATCAACACTGATGTCGAGATAGCAAGGAATGATGGACCAAGTCTTTCCAAAACCTGTTACCTTGCCAAAAGGTGATAAGCCATTACTTCTTGTCCTGAAATACCAGCAGCAATTAAGAGCTCCAGAATTTCAGCCAACATGACATTTTGTTTTTTATTTTCTCATTTCCATATCTGAGGTGGACAGCTCCTGGCTGTCTTGCCTCTTGGGGAACACCATGATTCCTTCCTGGGCTGGCAGATGACTGATAAAACATAAAGAGTGTCTGGAGAAAGTTGTCTATGCTTTGTGAAGCCCCTTTTTAATTTATTTACTTTTTCTTATTTTTTCATTTTTTAATAACTTGTTTTTCCCACATACCTTCTATCCTTCTGATCCCCCCTTTTAAAAAAAAAAATATTTAGGGTTTCTTTTTGCCATGTAGCATATAAACAGACCTCCTTCATAGACTGCTCTTTGATTTGAAAGAGAGAAGCAGTCAAGAACACAGGTTCATGAAAATAAGGAAGTGTGTTTGTGAGTATATGTGTTTTGGGGGAGGGTAGAGAAGAGGATAAGTGATGATGGTTGTGAGAATTTAAAGGCTTAGCAGAGCTGTGAGTTTAAGGTGGTCAGGAAAATTTTCTCCATAGGTCTCTCATGTCTAAGCCAGGACATGTTTGTAGAAATATCAGATTTTCTTTCCATTTGGGAAGGGGTTGTCTCCCTTCAATCTTCCGTCTCCAAAAAAAAAAAAAAAAAAAAAAAAAAAAAGAAGGTAGAAATAAGTGGAATTTTTTAAATTCCTACAATTTGTTGTCAATGAGATGGTGTATGTGATAGTTTGGATGTGCCCTCCAAATCTCATGTTGAGATATAATCTTATTTGTCCCTCAACTGTTGAAGTTCCTTAGATGTCTTCTCTTTTTGTTCTGCAGATTTACTATCCATTCCCATAAATTCAGGTGTGATCTGTATACTGACAAATCCTTGTGCTGATCTCTGCTCATCTCACACCCTTACAGCTCACTGTCCTCACTTGATTCACTTAGACGACAAAAAGGCAGTTCAAAAGAAGAACCCCACAGCATTTAGCATTTCCTATCCTTGCCCCTAAATCTATTTTTTTGCCTTTATTCTCTATCTCAGTGAATGGTACCACACCTGAGACAAAACACGGGAGGGAAAGAGTAGTCACCTTTGAATCCTACCCTCTCCTAATCCCATATTGAATCTATCCTGCTTATTTCTGCCCGTTATACAAATTTAAAACTTTGTAAAAAAAGTTATATTTCTTTTTACAATTTTTTTTAAATTAAAAAAATATTTTTTGAGACAGAGTCTCCTTCTGTCACCCAGGCTGGAGTGCAGTGGCACAATCACTGCTCACTGCAGTCCTGGGCTCAAGCCATCCTCTCACCTTAGCCTGTGGAGTAGCTGGGACTTCAGGTGCATGCCACCACACCTGGCTAATTAAAAAAAAATTTTTTTTTAGAGATGGGGTCTCACTATGTTGTCCAGGCTGAATTTTACTCTTAAATATAAACTTCTTCTCTCTACTTCCATTTTCACTTTTCTAATTCTCTCCTTATCTGTCTTATGAATTGAAGCAAGACTTCTAATCTTCATATGTTTTTTTCTAAATTATGTATTTTTCAGTCAGGATGATTTTACTAAAACACTTATCTGATCATTGTTCCTTTTCTTCTTAAAACCACTAATGGCTTTTCATTGCCCTTAAGTTCTAAATTCCTTAATTTGAATTACAAAAGTCTTTATATCTGGCCCCTGAATGCCTTCCCAGCCTTATCTTTTAGTGCCTCTGCCTTGATCTCTATGCTATTATCCTATTAAATTGTTTTAGTTCCTTCTGCGTGCCATGCTTCCTGTTCCCCTGTCTTGGACCTTTTTCTTATTCATCCCATTCTTCATCTGACTAACTTCTGTATTATTCATACTCCTTCAGGTATTGCTTAAATAAACTTTCTCTCCTGGAGACTTTTCCTCCCTCCGCTAACACATCTGAGTGAGATGCCTCTCCTACATGTTCTCACAGCACCTATCAATTCTCACAGCACCTATCAATTCATTTACCGTAATGAATTGCAATTGCCTAGTGTCTTTTCAGTACCTCTGACTAGACTGTTAGTTATTGTGTCTATTTTTGTATGTTGGCACATACACAGAGGGTACTCAGCCATTGCTGAGGGAATGGATGGATGACAGTGTTACAAACTCAGTTCAGTTGCTCACTGCTTGCAGAGCCCAATTAACAAGAGGGAGGTCTGGTATAAAGAAAGTGACTTTTTATTCCAAAACTAGCTCAGGGAAGAATTACAGGCTTCCTGCCTTAAGGGTACTGCTTTGTCTTTGGAGCAGAAAGTGGGTGTCAGGCCTCTGAGCCCAAGCTAAGCCATCATATCCCCTGTGACCTGCACGTATCCATCCAGATGGCCTGAAGTAACTGAAGAATCACAAAAGAAGTGAGAATGACCTGTTCCTGCCTTAACTGATGACATTACCTTGTGAAATTTCTTCTCCTGGCTCATCCTGGCTTAAAAGCTCCCCCACTGAGGACCTTGTGACCCCCACCCCTGCCAGCCAGAGAACAACTCCCTTTAACTGTAATTCTCCACTACCTACCCAAATCCTATAAAATGGCCCCACCCCTATCTCCCTTCACTGACTTTCTTTTCAGACTCAGCCCACCTACACCCAGGTGATTAAAAAGCTTTACTGCTCACACAAAGCCTGCTTGGTGGTCTCTTCACATGGACACATGTGACAGTGGGTGCTTTTAAAGGGAGTCTATCATGAATGGCATACAGGAGTAGTAGTAAACAGGTGGGGACTCCATTGCCAGCTTGGTGCCTTATCTACTGGGCAGTCGAGTTGGTGTCTTCATGGGCAGAAATAGGTTGTAAAGGTGGCCAACTCTCCAGGTGAGAGAGAGTTTTGTAGCAGGACTTTGGGTTGTAAATCGACTATTATCTCTCCAGGCAACCTACTGGTGGGTGTGAGTTCTGTTCTGGAGCTTCTAAGCACATAGTTAGATCAACTTGCCCTGTAGCGAGTGTCTGGTGAAGGGAAGGTAAAAGGTTATCCTTGCATTTCTAAAAGGCTGTGTGGAAAGTGGGAGATAGGGAGAAATGGAGAAAAGAAAAAAGAGAAAATAATTAAAAAATACTGTTTCTTTTTTTCTTAGAAAAATTAGGATACTCAGTTACAGAAGTGTGAATGAATGATTACTTTTCCAGGGAGTCTGCTGTCTGTATCAGTGTTACTTGGTTCAGAGGTTCATATGTTCATGATTTCTATAATTAAATTGTGTTTGTAACTTCATAAGGTTTCCATATTAACATTGAATTTTGCATTGTTTACCAATTAATTTTCTATTTTTTTCCTATTAGTTTTTTTCTATTTGTGGTTTCAGACAGAACTTATTATTTTTTTAAAGAATGGTTCTTACCTGTTGTAAATGGAACACTTTGTTTGTTTACTTAACAGAGGTTCAAATCAAAGGGAAAATTGACAAGGCAGTGATATATACGCTATTCATTTAAGCATTATTAACATGTGGATGATCTCATCTTTCCTCTAGTAACAACATTTAAAAATACTCCACAGGATTAAAAAATCAGATGACATTATTATTTATTCTCATTTTACGATCTTTTGTAATCTATATTTGAATGAAGCTATACATCTTAATTAATTTAATAATTAATAAAATCGAATATAAAAGTGGCTTATTTCTGAGACTTTTAAAGAATTTCCATTTTCAACCATTATATAATAGGTTAGTTATCTCTTTGTAGCTTCTGTCAGGCAAATGGACCGAGGCCTAACACAGTACAGATTTTAGAGGACAGAACATTCCCTAATGGTTTTAAATCTTTCATAATTATAGAAAACAACTTTCTTCATACTTCTACTACACTTAAGCTCTGGATTTCTGTACTTATAATAATGCACTATTGCATTATTTGGATTCAAATGCTGAAATCTATTATAGCAGTTATATAATATGCAAAATTATCAGTTTAGACAATGTACCGAGGTTCAAGAAGAGGAAAACAAATAGGAAAACCTTAAGAGTCAAGTCAGTTGATAAGGACTGCAAAAGAAAAACACATTGTGGATTTGTGCTTTTAGGTTTTTATCTGGAGCTTATGTACTTACATCTCCTGCTCTGCCTCCCCCTCTTACAGTCCATTGAAAGAATAAAAATGGTAAAAAAAAGAAAACCGCTGTAGGACTACTGGAAAAGAGAGAAAAGGGTATCTTTATACCACTGACATACAAGAAATGTGGAACTTCTGGAGTGTGTGAAACACACGGAACCACACTGAAACCAAACTAATCAGACTTGCATAGCAGGTAAGTAGGGAGCCTCTTGCGAAGTAAGTAAGTGGGTAATTTCCTCAACTTATCCTGAAAGAGTTTTCATTTTGGAGCAACAGAGGTTTAAACAAGGATGTACTGAGGGCAAGAGGTGAGGGTTAAATTATTTTAGAAACTTTACTAGTGACCTATATCATATGTTTCCTTAGGTATTACTTTATATGGATAGTGTACTAAATAAAAAACTAATAGGTTGAGGAGAAAATAAAAATAAAAGTCAAAGGCTATTTAGAAATTATTAAAAGTGGGATAACCATATATGAAAATCTATGGGATGTGTTCAAAGACATATACAGAAAATAATCCAAGTCAAATTAATTTCATAATGTAGCAGAAAGATTGAAAATAAATTAGCTAATCCATGCTTGTCACTTAATGGTTTTGAGGAATGCTGCATTAAGAAGGATTCTAAAGATGAGTCTGTGCTGACCACTGAGTGTGGCTGTTAAAGAGTAGAGAAAACAGGGTTCAGTGGATTTTGTTGGATGCACTGTATAAAGCCATTAAGAACCAGATTTTTTTTTTAATTTTTAAATTATTTTTAAATTTTGCTTTAAGTTCTGGGATACATGTGCAGAACGTGCAGGTTTGTTACATAGGTATACATGTGCAGAACGTGCAGGTTTGTTACATAGGTATACATGTGCCATGGTGGTTTGCTGCACCTATCAACCCGTCCTCTAGGTTTTAAGCCCCACGTGCATTAGGTATTTGTCCTAATGCTCTCCCTCCACTTGCCCCCAACCCCCTGGTGTGTGTTGTTCCCTTCCCTGTGTCCATGTGTTCTCATTGTTCAACTCCCACTTATGAGTGACAACAGGTGGTGTTTGGTTTTCTGTTCCTGTGTTAGTTTGCTGAAAATGATGGCTTCCAGCTTCATCCATGTCCCAGCAAAGGACACGCACTCATCCTTTTTTATGGCTGCATAGTATTCCATGGTGTATATTTGCCATATTTTCTTTATTCAGTCTATCATTGATGAACATTTGCATTGGTTCCAAGTCTTTGCTATTGTAAATAGTGCTGCAATAAACATATGTGTGCATGTGTCTTTATAGTAGAATGATTTGTAATCCTTTGGATATATACCCAGTAATGGGATTGCTGGATGAAATGGATTTCTAAGAACTAGATAATTCTTATATTGCTCCAAAACACAGAGTGAGAGGAAGTTTCCCCAATTATTTTTTGAAGCAAGCATAATACTGATACCCAAATCTGAGGAATAAAACATTTCAAAAGAAAACGAAAGGCCTGGGCACGGTGGCCTCATTCTTATAATCTCAGCACTTTGGGAAGCTGAGGCAGGAGGATCACTTGTGGTCAGGAGTTTGAGATCAGCCTGGCCGATATGGTGAAACCCCATCTCTACCAAAAAATACAAAAATTAGATGGGCATGGCAGCGTGCACCTGTAGTCCTAGATACTTGGAAGGCTGAGGTGGGACAATCACTTGAACCCAGGAGGCGGAGGTTGCAGTGAGCAGAGATTGCACCACTGCCCTCCAGCCTGGGTGACAGAGTGAGAGCCTGCCTCAAAAAAAAAAAAAAAAAAAAAAAAAAAGAAAAAACTAAAGATAAATTTGTAGACACCTCAAATAAAATATGTTTAAATAGATTTCACCAGTAAACATTGTAAAATAAGCAGAAACATTGTTTACAGTGAAATATAAAATTCTTCACACCTGCAAGTGATAAAAGAAGCTCCTTTCAATTTCTGTTAATCGTAAATTAAAGAGATTGTATTATAATTCACAGATAAGGTGGTGAATAATATCCATTCAGCTTTGTCCAGAACAGCACGGATGATAGTGACGTGGCGGAATTCACCTTTGTGGCTATTTAGTGACCTGTTATCATGTGGGCTGTGAGGAATCAGTAGCATCTAGACTGAAAGTCTGAGAATAGGTGAAAGCTGAAGTAGGATGCCTAGTACCTGATTTTTAATATGAAACTCTCTTTTGCCTCTTATGTTTTGAGTTGGTTATCTGAATGCCTGTCTTATTTGCCTTTGCTTTCGTGAGATAAGAACTATAATGATTCACCTTTGTTTCCATCTAGGACAGACTTTTCCATAGAGCAGGTGCTAAGAAAACATTTAATTGAATTTAATTAAAGAGGCTTTGGCATAGTAGGAAGTTCACCGATCTTGGAGACAGCGATTTGGTTTCAAGGCCAGGCTTTGGTCAGGATGCTTCCTTTCTAGCTAAACTAGGACTTCCCCTCTGGGAAGCCTCCTTGCCCCCCACTCTACCCTGCATTCTGAATGAGCTCATTCTCTGTGTTTTCCCACAAACCTGTTCTTCTCTTTCTGGGGCACTTAGCACTCTCCTGTGTCTCCTCTGTGAGACAATGAATGCACTGAGTTCAAACTCTGTCCTCTGAATCCTGTATTTGCAGAGATTAGTACCCCCCATAGTGCTAAAAAATTTGTTACATGAATAAATGGTTTAACTTCTCTGTGCTTAAGTTTTTTCCATCTAAAAATAATAATATTAATAATACATAATATTGGGGCTTCCAAGAACCTCCCTTAGAAAAAAGGCTACCCCCCCTTCATAAGAACAGCAGTTGTTTGTTATTGAACACTTATTAGATGTTGACTGACCAGACACTTCACATATATTACCATTATGTCCTATCCTTGTGCCACAGTGAGATAGAGGCTATTGTTCCCATTTTATAGGTGTTTGGAGAGGCGAAGGCACTGCCCCAAATCAATAGCAAGCAAGTCAATGGCAGAGCTGGGATTTGAATTCCAAGTCTGTAATTTTTCTACTATAGAATTTAGTCACATGCATTTAGTGTTTCCATAGGAAGCTCCTCTTGGGTTGCCATCAACAGGTCTCCCCATGGCTATCCTGGCTGTGTCATGATGGTCTCCAAAAGTTTCACTCTGAAAGTTAAGCTACTGAGATCCAGTCCCTAATGCATTACTGGGTACATAGTAAGTGTCTGCTCAATATATAATTGTTGAATAAAATAATGAATTAGTGAATGAAAAGCTTATAGATGATACTAGTAATTTATGAAATAAACCAAGAGACTCTTCATGTATGTGTGGCTAAAGAGTTTTTAAACACAACTAACCTGGGCAACATAAAGAAACCCTCTGTCTCCAAAAATACAAAAATTAGCTAGGAGTGGTGGTGTGTGCCTGTAGTCCCAGCTACTCAGGGGGCTGAGGTGGGAGGTTCATTTGAGCCTACGAGGTCGAGGCCGCAGTGAGCTGCAATAGTGCCGTAGGACTTCAGCCTGGGTGCCAGAACGAGACCCTGTCTCCAAACAAACAAACAAACAAACAAACACTCACAACTTTAGATGACATACAAATATTCCTAGAAAGGTAAAACTGGAATTGGATTCTCATTTAGTAGTGAAAAATGTGAAATAAGGGATTAATTAGTTAACCAGGGATCTTATTAAAAATGAACTTTTCTACATTCCATTTATAGGGTTTGTTATATTTAAACTCTCTGTTTGTAAATGTGATATACAATGCTTTGTAAATTGTAAATTGCTAATAATACACTTAATATATTATTAAGGATTGTTTTCTTTTATGTGAAAGTTGAAGAAAGTGTCCTTTGGGATTTGTTGAAACTCAAGGAAGAGAACAGTTTTGAGACTCAGGAAGATCCAAAAAGAAAAGGGCTCTTTTATGCAGAGAAAAATAATGTTTTTCTGTTTTTTATTTTTATTTTTATTGTCAGTGTCTCCTTAGAAACAAATCTGGTTGACTAAGCTTTAACAAATAGATTCAACTGGAGTATTTGGCTATTTCAGGGTAGCAACATCCGTAGATTCCCTTAGGTGAGAGTGGCGTATTGTCACGATGCACATGAAGTCTGAAAGGACAGCCAGGAAATTCTGAGCAAGCCCGCAGTGTTCAGGATGAGCAGCAGCTCTGGGGAGCCCAGGCTGATTCTAGTTGCCTGTCATGCTTGTGACTCAGCAGCCCTTTGCTTCCCTCAGTTAATTCCTTCCTGTTCCATCACCGATTCGTTACTCCTTTCTTCTCTCCTTGTTTCTGCCAGTGGCTTCTGCTTATTGCCAGTTATTTTTAAAAATACAAATAAGAAACCATTAGAGGCTTACTGTGTGCCAAACAAAGTCTCATTTTTACACTCACAGGGTATAGGGTGTCTTTCTTTTCTGACTATTCATTACCTTAGTCCCCACATTGAGTGCACAGGGAGCCCCAAAGCCATTACATAAGAAAATATTCATGAATGAACAGAAAACTATATATTTCCCACCCAAAACTCCTCCCCACTTAATATTAGTCTTGGTGATTAACAAACCACTCATATACAATGTAAATGTGATTCAAAGCATAATAGTAAAATTTGCAAAAGATGTAGAATTTAATGAAGTTGTCAACAGAAAAGCCATTGATAAATGAGAATTTGGGAATGTGGCCAGTTAACAATTGGAGAAGATAAAATTGACATGGATCACAACATAATAAACATGCTAAAAAAGAAAGATTTGAGTAGTAAAGTCTCGGAATAATTTTAGAAGTCATGGAATATATTTTTTAAAATGTGAAATGCAACGTGAACCATATTATCCTAGCATTTTGTTTTGTCCTCCTAACTCCATGACTTGACACTTTGTTCATTCTAATACTTGGTATATACTGAAAGCTATAATCTAAATATTAGTAATATTTTAAAATACTTATTTTTATAATTCTAATTTTATTTTTAAGATAAAGTCATAATCACCGGGCGCGGTGGCTCACGCCTGTAATCCCAGCACTTTGGGAGGCCGAGGTGGGTGGATCACGAGGTCAGGAGATCGAGACCATCCTGGCTAACACGGTGAAACCCCGTCTCTACTAAAAATATAAAAAATTAGCCGGGCGTGGTGGTGGGCACCTGTAGTCCCAGCTACTCAGGAGGCTGAGGCAGGAGAATGGCATGAACCCGAAAGTTGGAGGTTGCAGTGAGCTGAGATCGGGCCACTGCACTCCAGCCTGGGGGAGAGGGCGAGACTCCGTCTCAAAAAAAAAAAAAAAAAGATAAAGTCATAATCATACTTTTGACCATTTGCTCAAAATTTCTGGACTCTGTTTTAGTGGATTTATTTTAGGTGCCAAACAATTATCAATTGCCCTTTTCTAATGACAACCTCTTATGCTATTATTTTTCTAATTTTACATGTGAGGAAAATGAAGTCCAGAGAGGTTCACTTACTTGCTTTAAGGTTTTTTGTTGGTCACTGAGAGAACTGGGATTAGAATGTTGGCACTAAGACTTCACATACCACATTCTTAAATCTAAGTTAAACTGTCCTTATGCCCTATCAATTCTTTTTTAATAGCTCAAATTCAAATTTTCAGGAAAGGTTCTTTTAGGCTGGCTCATTACTATTTGGCCTAGAGTACCCCTGTTTGACACAGCTCTGGTTCCAGAACATTCCTATGCTGCTGTCAGTCTCCAAGTAGCTCTTCTGAAGTTAATGCCCAAATCTCTGGTTCAATCAGTTGCCACTAGTTTAATGGCAAGGTTATATAATGCATGGCTACTTACTCTCAAGGAATTGTCTTTAATCATTTGGAAAGATACTTTGGTTGTGGCACTCATTTTACATCTTCTCAAAAAAGGAACAAATAATACGCAGGCTCCTGGCACAGCCTATTTAATTTCTACGTTTTTTGAATATGCTATCTAAATAGAAGATTTGCTCATAGCTTTACCTTCTTTGTTGGTAACTGAGAAAACTGGGATAAGAATGTAGGCACTAAGACTTCACAGGAATGAGTATAAACAGAAGACATCATTATTCTACCTACTGTTCCACACAGTCTGTCTCTTACTCTCAAGGACTATGTTAATTGTGCTACTTGAAAACTGGTTTTGCTATTTTGAAAACTGGTTTTGCTGTTCTGAAATACATTTTAGAAATCTTTGGTATGTTCAATATTATATGATTGAGTGTAGGCATTAACATAGGTCAGACTTTTATCTTTTTCGAGTCCCCAAGCTTTTTACGAAATAAGAATTAGGCTCTTGGTGATTTTTGAGTGATATATGTTCGTGGAGTTAGAGAAACATGAATAGCTACTTGGAGCCCTTACAAACTGAAAGTCATCTAAGACTTATAAACGATAAAGTCTGTGGCAAATTATTAATAGGCCCAAATAATCTCTTTAGCTTTCACTTTAAAGTCCTGCTAATAACACCTTACTTTTATATAGAATATTACGACTTGAGAATTTTCTTACATTCATTATCTCATTCACGGTCACAAAACTATATGATGTAGAAAAGGGAAATGGCATTACTCTGTTTTTAAGGTGAGGATACTGAGGTTGTTCTGATGTCTAGCAGTGACAGTCCAACACTAGAATAATTCCCTCAACTCCTGGTTCAGTGCTTTTTCCACTCCCCACAATAAAGAAGGAGAATAAGATGATAATGAAGAAAAGAAGAAAGATACCTAATAATTGTTAAATACCAACCATGTGCTTAATACACTATTTAAGGAAGTTAATTTTCAATTATTTTGCATATTAAAGTTGCAGAATACATGCTTTAAATTCTTTTCTCTGTATCAGCAAGATCAATATCATATCTATTTTATAAATGAAGAAATTGTAGAATATTAAACAATGTAGACACATTAGGAAAATCAGTTGGGAAATTAATTAGAATAGTTATGTGTTTATCATCAGGTAATTATTAAAATAATTAACAAAAGGGGATTTACCCAGACTAATTAGTTGTGTCTTTTACCCAGGGAAGCTGTTAGAATTTTGTCAGATTTTCTCATCTTGCTTCAGCAATAGGTTTTATTTTAATTTTTTCTTAGTTAAAATTGGCTTATTAATTATGGTAAATCACATAGGTCAGAACAGTTTTTACACTGCTCTTATTGGGAAAAATAATACTTTGTCCTAAGCATTTAATAGTAATAATTTTAAAAAAGTTAAAAACAAAACAAAATAACACCAGCTGGAGAAGATTCACCCTTGGGGTGATTGGTAGCTTATCATACACCGATTGCATCTTATGCTCAAAATCATTGGCATGCAGTATATTACATTTAATCATAGTTCAGGCTCCAGGACGTTTTTTTGGGAGGTGCTATGGAGAGAACAATAATAAAAAAAATGTGAGTCTCTGCATTTCTGACTCATTCTCTTTATTCTTCTTTATATCATGTATTCAGAAAAGAGTGGTTTCTGTAGAGTGGTTGATTACGGTAATAATTATAACTCATAGTTTTATCATAGGCAATTATTTGAGGTGGAAAATTCCTGAAATTTGGACTAATGTTATCCTATTACCCATTTCATATTGAAACCGAATTTATTGGCTGAAAAATTTAGCTTATGAACCCCTTTTAACAAGCTCCTGAAATAAATCAAGGCTTTTTTTAGATACATGTCCTTGCTGTGAGTGCTTATCGGAATGACATTTCTGTGACTCTCGGCACATTAAACTTTCTGATTTTCCTGACTGGTCATTTGAGGACAAATTAAGAAAAGATTGAGGATAAAGAGAAAAATGACTCTGAAGGCAGTTGTATTTAATTCTAAGATATAAAGAAAGGCTGTGGAAATATCATGTCTGAATTTAAAATAGAAATTACTTGTGACTTTCTGAGACTAACAGACAGGCAGAGAGTTAGCTTGGGATTTAAGTAGCCATTTTGTCAAGCAAAACACATGCAACAAAACATTTCATTCCACTGAATAGGACTTAAACATGGCTCAACTGTATTAATATCTTATACATAATATTTCATTTATCATTTATTTTATCAAAGTATTTATTAAGTTTTGGTCATATATTTGATTTATTTAACTTTATATAACTAAATTATCCTAACATAGATTAAATAGAATTTCTGGCCAAGTTTTCATCTTTTATCACTCTTGCATGTTATTTTTTGTTAAGCCCATCAAAATCCTATGTTTAACAAAATGTAATTTAACCAATTGAAAAACATTGAGAATATTTACCTTTAAGGTTTATATTGTATTTTTAAATATTTTAAATAAAACGGTGTTTGCTATATCAGCAATTTAGGCATAATGGTATTTATGACATCAAAGAAAAAATCGTGTATTTTGTTTAAGTGAGAGGTGCTGGAAGGTTGGGGAAAAAACATGAGGTTTACATCCTTATTGTATTATTTACTATCTTTGATATCTGAGGCAATAATTTAATTAGTCTGGGTCCATGTTCCCTCAACTGTAAAATAATCTTTATTGCAGATGGTGCCTAGGCATATGCTGGATGTTCCATAAATATTAATTTCTGTCTTCTCGTGTATTTAATATATGTGATATTTTATTTTTAAAAAATGTGATTATATGAATTAATAGCCTTTTTAAATTCCAAAAAGTTATATATATTGTTCATGCTATAGTTATTTCATAAATTTGTTTTTAGGATCAATTAGTCAAAAATCCTGTCTTTCAAAACTCTTTTTTTTCACTGTTACCAGTTAACTTTGTATTCATATTACACATATGGATTCACATTCTGGACTAGCAGTGCATATTAGCCATATATCCTGCTAAAATCCATGTGTGTACATGCCACACATTTCGTACACCAGGTATGGAGTGTGGAACATACTGAACAGGAGGTCAAGTCTACGCATGATGAGACTAGTTGGAAGATGTGTAGCTTCTGAATTTAAATGAAGGTATGGAGATTGCAGCTCTGACTTGGACAGACAGAGCAGCGTGCAGAGGCTCACATCATGAATTTTAGCTCCAGATCAACTGCAAGAACAAACCAGCAATGCTGAGAGGACCCACAGATCCTCTGAAGGAAGCAGACTGCTCTTGCAGGACCCGGGAGACACCCCCAATACTGTGAATGCCCTAACTGCAGAAGTGGGAAAGGCAGATCCTCTTCTCCTGAACACACACACCCACTGGCGAAACTGAAGGTGCTGGTATCCGTGGCTGAGAGACCCATAGACAGTTCACATCACAGGACTCTGTGCAGACAATCCCTTCCCAGTACCAGCCTGGAGTGGCTAGACCCGGAAGAGAGATAACAATCACTACAACTTGGCTCTAGGAAGCCACATCCATAGGAAAAGGGGGAGAATACTACACCAAGGGAACACCCTGTGGGACGAAAGAATCTGAACAATAGCCTTCAACCCTAGACCTTCCCTTTGACAGAGCCTACCCAAATGAGAAGGAACCAGAAAATCAACTCTGGTAATATAACAGAACAAGGCTCTTTAACACCCCCACACCCCCCACAAAGTCAAACTAGTTCACCAGCAATGGATCCAAACCAAGAAGAAATCCCTGATGTCCCTGAAAAATAATTCAGGAGGTTAGTTATTAAGCTAATCAAGGAGGCACCAGAAAAAGGTGAAGCCCAATGTAAGGAAATCCAAAAAATGATACAAGAAATATTCAAGGAATTAGATAGGTTAAAGAATAAAACAACCAAAACTTCAGGATACATTGGACACACTTATAGAAATGCAAAATGCCCGGGAAAGTCTCAGCAACAGAATTGAACAAGTAGAAGAAATAAATTCAGAGCCTGAAGACAAGGTCTTTGAATTAACCCAATCCAACAAAGACAAAGAAAAAAGAATAAGAAAATATGAACAAAGCCTCCAAGAAGTCTGGGATTATGTTAAATGATCAAACCTAAGAATAATCGGTGTTTCTGAGGAAGAAGGTAAATCTAAAAGTTTGGAAAACATATTTGGGGTAATAATCAAATAAAATTTCCCCGGCCTTGCTAGAGACCTAGACATCCAAATACAAGCAGCACAAACAACACCTGGGAAATTCATCGCAAAAAGATCATCACCTAGGCGCATTGTCATCAGGTTATCTAAAGTTAAGATGAAGGAGAGAATCTTAAGAGCTGTGAGACATAAACACCAGCCAACCTATAAAGGAAAGCCTATCAGATTAACGGCAGATTTCTCAGCAGAAACTCTACAAGCTAGAAGGGATTGGGGACCTATCTTCAGCTTCCTCAAACAAAACAATTATTAGTCAAGAATTTTGTATCCAGCAAAACTAAGCAACATATATGAAGGAAAGATACAGTCTTTTTCAGGCAAACAAATGCTGAGATAATTTGCCACTGCCAAGCTACCACTACAAGAACTGGTAAGGAGCTCTAAGTCTTGAAACAAATCTTGGAAACACATCAAAACAGAACCTCTTTAAAGCATAAATCACACAGGACCTATAAAACAAAAACATGTTAAAAAGCAAAAACAAAATGCAGAAAACCCAAAGTACACAGGCAATAGATAGAATGATGAATGCAACGGTACCTCACATCTCAATACTAACATTGGACCCTAAGTGCTCCACTAGACAGGTTGTCAAGTCTGAAAGCCAGCAAAGAAACAGTGGATTTAAACAAATGAACTTTACAGATATATACAGAACATTTCATCCAACATCTGCAGAATACACATTCTATTCAATAGCACATGGAACTTTCTCCAAGGTAGACCATATGATAGGCCGTAAAACGAGCCCCAATAAATTTAAGAAAATTGAAATTATATCAAGCACTTTCTCAGACCACAGTGAAATAAAACTGGCAACCAACTCCAAAAGGAACCTTCAAAACCATGCAAATACATGGTCATTAAATAATCTGCTCCTGAATGGTCCTTGGGTCAAAAACAAAACCAAGATGGAAATTTAAAAATTCTCCAAACTGAATGACAATAATGACACAACATATCAAAACCTCTGGGATACAGTAAAGGTGGTGCTAAGAGGAAAGTTCATAGCCCTAAAGACCTACATCAAAAAGACTGAAAGAGCACAAACTGACATTCTAAGGTCACACCTCAAGGAACTAGGGAACCAACAAACCAAATCCAAACCTAGCAGAAGAAAGGAGATAACCAAGATCAGAGCAGAACTAAATGAAATGGAAACAACAACAACAACAAAATACAAAAGAGAAATGAAACAAAAAGCTGGTTATTTGAAAAGGGAAAATTAATAGACCCTTAGCAAGACTAACCAAGAAAAGAAGGGAGAAAATTCAAATAACTTCATGAAGAAACGAAACAAGAGATATTACAACTGGCAACACTGAAATACAAAAGATCATTCAAGGCTACTATGAACATGTTTATGCAGATAAACTAGTAAACCTTGAAGAGATGGATAAATTCCTGAAAAAATACAAACCTCCTAGCTTAAATCAGGAAGTATTAGATACCCTGAATAGACAAATAACAAGCAGTGAGATTGAAATATAATTTAAAGTGTAATTTAAAATTTACCAACAAAAAAAGTCCAGGGTCAGATGGATTCACAGCAGAATTCTACCAGACATACAAAGAAGAATTGGTACCAATCCTTTTGACACTATTCCACAAGACAGAGAAAGAAGGAACCCTCCTTAGCTCATTCTATGAAGCCAGCATCACCCTAATATCAAAACCAGGAAGACATAACCAAAATAGAAAACTACAGACCAATATCCTTGATGAACATAGATGCTAAAATCCTTAACAAAATACTAGCTAAGTGAATCCAACAACATATCAAAAAGATAATCCACCATGATCAAGTGGGTTTTATATCAGGGATGCAGGGATAGTTTTTTTTTTTTTAATATTTTTTTGTCTTTTTTTTTTTTTTTTTGTATTTTTAGTAGAGATGGGGTTTAGCCATTTTGGTCAGGATAGTCTCGAACTCCTGACCTCCTGATCCGCCTGCCTTGGCCTCCCAAAGTGCTGGGATTACAGGCATGAGTCACCGTGCCCGGCCAGGGATAGCTTAACATATGAAAGTCAATAAATGTGATACACCACATAAACAGAATTAAAAACAAAAATCACATGATCATCTTAATAGATGCAAAAGAAGCATTTGACAAAATCCAGCATTGCTTTATGATTAAAACTCTCAGCAAAATCAGCATACAAGGGACATACCTCAACATAATAAAAGCCATCTGTGACAAACCCACAGCCAACATAATACTGAATGGGGAAAAGTTGAAAGATTCCCACTGAGAACTGGAATAAGACAAGGATGCCTACTCTCACCACTCCTCTTCAACATCGTACCACAAGTCCTAGTCAGAGCAATCAGACAAGAGAAAGAAATAAGGGGCATCCAAATCAGTAAAAAGGAAGTCAAACTATTACTGTTTGCTGATGATATGAATGTATACTAGAAAACCCTAAAGACTCCTCCAAAAGCTCCTAGAACTGATAAAAGAATTCAGCAAAGTTTCCAGATACAAAATTAATGTATGTGAATCAGTAGCTCTTCTATACACCAACAGCAACCAAGCAGAGAATCAAATCAAGAACTCAGCCCCTTTTACAATAGCTGCAAAATAAAATAAAGTAAAATAAAATACTTAGGAATACACCTAACCAAGGAGGTGAAAGATCTCTACAAGAAAAGCTACAAAACACTGCTGAAAGAAATCATAGATGACACAAACAAATAGAAACACATCCCATGCTAATGGATGGATAGAATCAATATTGTGAAAATCACTATACTGCCAAAAGCAATCTAAAAATTCATTTTAATGCAATCCCCATCAAAATACCATCATCATTATTCACAGAATTAGAAAAAAAGATTCTAAAATCCCTGTGGAACCATAAAAGAGCCCACATAGCCAAAGCAAGACTAAGCAAAAAGAACAAATCTGGAGCATCACACTATTGGATTTCAAACTATACTATAAAGCCATAGTCACCAAAACAGCATGGTACTGGTATAAAAATAGAAACATAGACCAATGGAACAGGATAGAGAACCCAGAAATAAGCCCAAATACTTAAGCCAACTGATGTTTGACAAGGCAAACAAAAACATAAAGTGGGGAAAGGACACCGTATTCAACAAATGCTGCTGGGATAATTGGCTAGCCACATGTAGGAGAATGAAACTGGATCCTCATCTCTCACCTTACACAAATCTCAACTCAAGATGGATTAAGAACTTAAAACTAAGACCTGAAACTATAAAAATTCTAGAAGAAAACGTTGGAAAAACCCTTCTAGACTTTGGCTTAGGCAAGGATTTCATGACCAAGGACCCAAAAGCAAATGCAATAAAAACAAAGGTAAATAGTTGGGACTTAATTAAACTAAAGAGCTTTTGCACTGCACAAGGAACAGTCTGCAGAGTAAACAGCAGAATCTGCACAATCTATACATCTGACAAAAGAGTAATATTCAGAACCACAACAAAAACAAATCAGTAAGGAAAGAAACAATCCCATCAAAAAGTGGGCTAAGGACATGAATGGAAAATTCTCAAAAGAAGATATACAAATGGCCAAGAAACATATGAAAGAATGCTCAACATCACTAATGATCAGGGAAATGCAAATCAAAACCACGATGCCATACCATCTAACTCCTACAAGAATGGCCATAATCAAAAAATAAAAATCAGTAGATGTTGGTGTGGATGCGATGATCAGGGAATGCTATACTGCTGGTGGGAATGTAAACTAGTACAACCACTATGAAAAACAGTGTGGAGATTCCTTAAAGACCTACAAGGAGAACTACTTGTAGCAATCCCACTACAAGTAGCAATCCCACTACTGGGTATCTACCCAGAGGAAAAGAAGTCATTTTCTGAAAAAGATACTTGCACATGCATGTTTATAGCAGCACAATTTACAATTGCAAAATCGTGGAACCAACCCAAATGCCCATCAATCAACAAGTGGATAAAGAAACTGTGGATATACCACACACATATATGTATACATATACACACACACACACATATATATACACATATATTTGTGTATATACCTATATACACACACACATATTATATATATACACCACAGTTTATCCACTTGTTGATATATATATGTGTATATATATTTATGTATATATATATGTGTATATGTATTTATGTATATATATATGTGTATATATATTTATGTATATATATATGTGTATATATATTTATGTGTATATATATATATATATATTTGATGGAATACTATTCAGCAATAAAAAGGAATGAATTAATGGCATTTGCAGTGACCTGGGTGAGATTGGAGACTATTATTTTAAGTGAAGTAGCTCAGGAATGGAAACCCAAACATTGTATGTTCTTACTGATATGTGGGAGCTAAATTATGAGGATGCAAAGGCCTAAGAATGATACGATGGACTTTGGGGACTTGGGGAGAAGGATGGGAGGGAGGGAGGGAGGGACAAAAGACAACAAATATGGTTCAGTGTATACTGCTTGGGTAACGGGTGCACCAAAATCTCACAAATCACCACTAAAGAACTTACTCATGTCACCAAATACCACCTGTACCCCAGTAACTTATGGAAAAATAAAAAATAAAAATAAGAAATAAATGAATTTATGACCATAAAAGAGTTGCAAGGTCAGATAAGAGTTTTTAAATACTTTCACAGTTAGAAAGCAGCTCAAAGACTCAGGCAGAAGGACCAATTCTATGAAAAATGCACAATGTGTTTCCTGTTAACATTTACCTTTGCAATGCATGATTGTGTTTTGTTTCATGGGTTTGACATAGTTCACTGCAATAAGACTAAAGGAAAAGAAATGTAGTTCACTGCAATAAGACCAAAAAGACTAAATAGGCTGGGTATGGTGGCTCACGCCTGGAAGCCCAGCACTTTGGGAGGCCAAGGTGGGCAGATCACTTGAGGTCAGAAATTCAAGAGAAGACTGACCAACATAGTGAAACCCCATCTCTACTAAAAATAGAAAAAATTAGCTGGGCAGGGTCATGGATGTCTGTAATCCCAGCTACTCGGGAGGCTGAGGCAGAAGAATTACTTGAATGGGGAAGCAGAGGCCACAGTAAGACAAGTTCAGGCCACTGCACTCTAGCTTGGGCAAAAGAGCAAAACTCTGTTTCAAAAAAAAAAAAAAAAAAAAGGCTAAATGGGAAAAGGGGTTTGGGGGAGAAGAGTGTGGTGTAAGAGAAGCATGATGGGTGTTAAAGAAAACTCATTGACCATATCAATCTTTGTTATAAAGGAATGGTCATAGAGTCAAAATTCTTTATGTTGCTTCTTTTTGAAATTTGATTTCTGCTTGCTTTCCTTTGCTGCTGCTTATCCACTGGATGAAAGCTCACCAAGTGTGCTGGTAAGACACACTCACAAAATAACTAACCACCTTCACTGTATCTCCAAGGACTCTTGGTGGTATTTGAGTGGGGGTGAGTGGAAGTGAGGAACTTACGTTTTTTCCTAATTGTTTTATTTTCTCTTCCCCTTGAGACTACTACTGGTAATACAGCGTCTATATAATGGTCTGGTGACATTGACAATAAGGGTTAAAGTGGAGCTTAGGAGAAACAACAGTGATGACTGTAAGAACTCATGGACTTTGTCTTTGATGGTTAAGTTCTGAAATTAGTACTTGAAAGATCAGAGCAGATATATCACTTTAAAGAACTGGTTCTCAACAAGATGGATTTTGCCCCTAGAGGATATTTGGCAATGCCTGGAGATATTTTTGATTGACTTACATGTTCTTACTCGTTCTTCCTTCTCAAATTCCTCCTTCTACTCTACCCTACCCCACCCCAGGCCAATCCTATTTTCATTTAGTCTTATTGAAGTGAACTATGTCAAAACCATGAAACAAAATACAATCATGCATTTCAAAGGTAAATGTTAACAAGAGAGACAGTAGAGGGTATGTATGTGCTACTGGCATTGGGGCATAGAGGCCAGTGATGCAGTAAAACATTCTACAAGGCACAAGACAGCCTGCCATAACAAAAAATTATCTAGTAGAAAATGTCAATGGTGCTAAGTTTGAGAAACTTTGCTTTAAAAAGACCAACTGGCTTTGAAATTAGTAAGTCTTGACTATAAGCGATTGAAGGTATTAATATATCATGAAAAATGTCCTGATTAGAATAATGACATTTAAAATTTTTTTAAAAGATAAACTTTGGCAATACCTATCCAAGCAGTGTTCAGGGGAACTTTCATTCCTTCAACAAATATTTATTGAATGCTTACTGTGAGCCATACTACATTCTAGGAGTTCAACATGAGTTATGGCATTATTTCATGTCTTCTTCCTTATTAAGGAGATGGACCCATAAGTCCATTAGACCTGCTATTATCAAACATCCAAATAATAAAGTTAACTGCACCTGCTTCCCATTCTGAGCCTAGGTTTACCAAGCTTCTTTGACAATTTTGTTTCCGTGAAGCATGTGTCCAAAAAAAAGATTGTACTATTTGGACCAATGCCCCTATTCGACTGACAATTACATTTATCTGTGTGAAGTAATCCATTAGTATTCGTTTCATATGGGTTTGTTTTGCATAACTTAGCATTCCTGAGTTTTATCACTCTGAGACATTGGTGAGATCCAGTTTCTGGTCCTACATGGTTGTGTGCCAGCGACCCCAGATAGTGAGTAATTTTCTGAGGTACATATGAATGTGGGCCTCAGTGAATGGCCATCTTATTTTTTTCTAGGGTCCTACTCTTTCTCAGCATGTTCTTTAATTGAACTTCTAACAGTAAATTATTTATTCTTAAGGAAAAGAAAAATAGATTAAGACATTAAACTTCTTAGTGCTTACATACTTATTTTTAGGCATGTTGTTAACATTAATTTTTTGATTATTGAGATTTGGATAGCTTATTGCAATCATGAGCTTAATAATTTTTATAAAAAAAGGTATTACCCAGCTCAAAATAATGCCTTTTTTTCTCTAATTCCTGCAGCATTTATTGTTGGCATATTTACTTTTAGACTTAATCACATTCTAGCTTTTGTTGCTATTCAAATGTATATGTATTTAAGTTACAATCAAAGTGGAATGTCAACTTCAAGAGTGCACAAAACAGGGTCTGTAACTTCTTGTGAACTTCTAGGACTTTCTTTATACTGGGTACCATCTGGGTACTCAGTGAAATTGGCTACTGTTTACTCAGCATCTACCGGGCATCGAGTGCTTTGTAGAAATTCTCTCACTAGCACTGAATGTGTTCAGATTTATTATGTGTTTTGGAGATCTGCATATAAGTGAAATGACTCAGATTAGAGTTCAGAAAAAATGCTTATATTATTTTATATAAAACAAATATGACTCCATCTCTATCTCACAATCTGCGGCAGCCTATTTTTTTTCCTTTTTTTCCCCTATCTCCAGATATCCCTTTGGACACCCAGGGTTATCTACTTAGTCTAATGAGACTGTCCCAAGTTTCTATCTCAGAAAATTGAGAGAATTGGCTGAATGGCATCATTCTGAGTTGCTATTGCAAATGTTGCTGCTCTTGGTGTTACATCTGAAACCTAGGTGAGTCTGGGCAGACCAGAGCAAATGTCCTTTCACTGAGATTGTGGCCAATCCATACAGTAGTTCCTCAGAGGGCTGCATCAGGGTGGAAAGTCATTAGCCACAGTCTGTGTTTAGAACAAGATGTTTCTTACTAGATTTCTACAAACAGGAACACAATCTCACCCTAAAAGCACTGCTAAAGGAGATTCCATTCAGACAAGGTAAGTCCAGTAATCCACAGGATATTTTCCAACATCTTGACCCACTGGCTAGTATACCAGGGGTAGAGAGGTTTACTTCATCTCTGACCACCCCCAGAGACCTGGAACACTTGGCTCTTCCTACCCTCTTCTGTCCCAGTGCATTACTTTAAGAAGAGTCCAACTTGATTGTTACTTTTCCTTTGAAAGCATCTGAAAAAAGAGAATGCTTATTGATAGTCACGTTTCAGATTTAGTCAATTTGTTAGAGTGAGAACTCAGTTTGCTGCACATGTTTCACACACAACAGCAGGGTAGCCACTGGAAGTACAAAGGGAAGATCTACCAAACCCATTTTGGCTTATTTTAATGCAACAATTAATAAGCCTTGGTTTTAAAACAAAAGATGAGTCTGAGACAAATGCTCAAGTGCAAACGCAAAAGTGAATAGGACATCAGAACAACAGGCAAAAACCTGGACCACTCAGGGAACCTGGGATGTAAACTCACTCTAAGGAAAAGGGCCCTGGTCATATCCAGGAAAGAAAAAGAAGGTCAATATTGCTAAAATGCATTGGGCAATGGCTAGAGCAGTAGGAGATGAGATCGCAGAGGTGGAGATTAGCCAGATAGTGCAGGGCTTCTAGGCCATGGTAAAGGTTTTGGATTTTATTCTAGGTATAATGGAAAGCAATGGGAGGATGTTCACCAGGGAAGCAACATGATCTAATTTGCATTTTGTAAGCAAGTCAGCTTGCTTATGAAGTTCTATATTCTACACAAAAGCAAACTGATTCTTGCTTTTGTGTAGAATATAGAATTTTTGGTAAAAGAATGATGGATGGGCAAACAGAAGGAAATTTCAGCAGCCCAAGGTAAAGATGATAATGGCTTAGACTACCATGATAAAGAATGGAAAGAAATGGTTAGATCTAGAATATATTTTGGGGCTGCTGATGAGAGTAATTTGGGGTGTGAGAAAAAAGGTAACCATTAGGTTTCCAGCTTGAGCAACTGGGTAAGCTATTGTGTCATTTGCTGATGAAGGGAAGATGGTGGAAGCACATATACTGTAGGGAAGCAAGAATTCTGTTTTGGACATATTAAAATAGAAATGAATGCCATTTTTAGACAGAATTCAAGGGAGAGGCTGGAGCTGTAAATACAGATTTTTGAGAATGAATATAAAGGTTGTATCTAAAGATGTGAAGAATGAACTCACAAAGAGCAATTAGTTAGGCAAGAACACCAGAACAATGTGATGCTACAAAAGAAGAAAATGCTTCAAAGGGAAGGGAGTATTATAGTAGCTGTGTGCTGCTGAGGGCTTAAGGGCAGAGAAGTGACATTGGATTGGACATGATAGAGATTGTTGATGATCTTGCTTAGAACAGTTTCTGTGGAATGGTGGGGACAAAGTCCAGTTAGATCAAGCTGAAGAGAGAATAGGAAGTGAGAAAATGGAGAGTATGACTTTAGACATCACTTTGGATGTTTCTCTTGGAAAGGAAGCAGAGAAATTAGGTTGTAGCTGCAAAGGAGGTGTGAACAAGGGAACATCTCTTTCTCCATTCATTCATTCATCCATCCATCCATCCATTCATCTATTTATCCATCCATTCTTCCATTATGTATAATAACTCAATTGACAGATAGGAAGTAATTATATACATCAAGTCCTTGAAAAAGTCATAGGGGATCCAGAGCACAAGGGGACAATCATCTATGAGCAGGAATACCTCATCTATTGGGAGAGGAGGAGGAAAGGTAGAATTTAGTAGGAAAGATATATTTAATGATAGGAAAATGAGGGCGTTCTCATTGCATTCTTTCTCCTTGCTTAATGAGGTATGAGGTCATTAGCAAATACTGAGAGGGATAGTCAGGAGTGTTGTATATTTGAGAAGGAAGAAAAATGTGTGAAATAGTAGTTTGGATAGTAGGGGAACAAATATACCAGAAAAGAGTAGTGCAGTGCCCACCAGTGTTGAATGTCCATTTAAGATTTGAGGTCATGAATGTAACAATGGAATTTTTAGCTTTATTGTGTGTTTTCTTCATTTCTGAGTTAGATGCAGAATATGCAAGATGCTGTATTTAAATAGGGCCAGGGCTGGGTGCCGTGGCTCTTGCCTATAATCCCATCACTTTGGAAGGCCAAGGTGGGTGGATCACCAGGGGTCAGGAGTTTGAGACCAGCCTGGTCAACATGGTGAAACCCTATTTCTACTAAAAATACAAAAATGAGCTAGGCATCGTGGTGGGCACCTGTAATCCCAGCTACTCGGGAGGCTGAGGCAGGAGACTTGCTTGAACCCAGGAGGCAGAGCTTGCAGTGAGCCGAGATCACACCATTGCATTCCAGCCTGCAGCCTGGGCAACAGAGTGAGACTCTGTCTCAAAAAAAAAAAGGCCAGCATTTTTGCTGAGTTCTACAGAGAGAAGAAGCTGTGTAAGAGCAGTGGCATAACGAAAGTGTGGGCAGTGGGGGTGGTTTGCCACGGAGCAGAGTTTTCCAGCATTGGCAATATTTAGAATCAGCAGCCTGTGGTAATAATAAACAGCATTTGGACTTTTAGTTGGTTTTATTATTGTTTTAAAATTCTCTTTAGGCAATATACCCTTTATTGCCTTCATCTGAGAAGGATGACTCCTACTATGAACCCTCCCTGGGCCACTATAAGGGAGTTACGAATATTTACAGAGAATGGAAAGGAGGGTTATGTTGACTAACATGGAATCCAAAGAGATGAATAAATCTTCTACCTCCAAAGGCTATTTCTTAATTAAAAAAAAAATCCTTTCACATTAGGTACCCCTCATACTTATAATGCTATCTAAGAAATATTATCTCCATTTTACAAATAAGGAATGGAGGAGGTTCACAGATATTATGTAAATTGCTTGGGCCAGTGGATGAGCACTAGGCATGGTTGTAAAAATCTAGACTCTTTTCATCCATGGCTTTTGTGCTTTTCTCTCCACTGAGTTACCTTTCCTCAGTGGAGGAAGTCCTTTCATTTTTCTCATGTCAAAAAGCCAAAAGCTATCATAGGAGAATTTATGATTACTATCAGGATTGTTGGTTAAATATAAGAATTTGAGGCTGGTAAATATAGTTTATTTATATAAATACACAGTAGGAGACTTTATCTCTTTAATATGTGATCCAGAAAATAGAATTTGTAAAGCTGATGATGAACATTTTACATCTACTCAGGGTTACAAGACAATCAGTTCCATGTGGCCCTTTCTGATGCCATTTCACTTCCTTCCCCATAGGAGATGGTGTTTAGCATGTATGTATGTGTCTGTGTGTGTGTGTGTGTACAGCAGGTAGCATCTGCAAAACTTCATTGTACGCTTGTGAAGCAATGAATGTGGAAAAGCAAAAAATATCTTAGTATTATGAAAATAGTTTTGATCTTGTAGATTCCCTGAAAGAAGAGTCTTAGGGAGCCTCTAGGGTTCTTCAGGCCACACATATATCCTAGAACCACTGCTCTAAGGTACATATTGAGTGGAATTTTGTGGTTGTATGTGAAGGACTGAATGATATACCATCCCTAAATATGCTGGGTTGATATATTGACTACGGTGAGTTGAAAACATTGGAGAAATGATAGTTTCAGAAAGGTCTAGCTGACCTGTCTCTTCCTGTAGGCAGCAAGCCATAAAAATTCCCCTGGGAGGAGTACCCTCTCAGTACCAGGGCTAGAAAATAGCCCTTATCACCAGAGACTGGGAACTGGCGGCTACAGTGAACCTGAATATACTTACTGTCCCTAGCCAGATTTCCTTTGTCCTGTCATTTCTTCTCAATTTATCATTATTTGTCTAAAAAGTATAGAAGCATCTTTTTTTTGGCCACTTCTTTGGACTTTACTCTTTTGTGAAGTCCCCATGTACATGCAAAACTAATAAAATGTGTATGCTTTTGTTTTCTTAATCTGCCTGGTGTCAATTTGGTTTATAGATTCAGCTGAAGGGCCCACGTAAGAGCTTAAAGATGGTTAGAGGTGATCTCTGACTCCCCTAATTATGGTGAGTACATCTTTCACACACTTCCAAACTTTTCCAAAGTGCTTGTGTCAACTTAAACTCCCATCAGTAGTTTGTTAGAGTTCCCAGTTCTCTACATTTTCGCAGGCACTTTGTATTATCCGTCTTTTTAATTTTTCCCTTAACCTTATGGGTTTTAAATGGTATGTTACTGTAGCTTTAATATTTATTTCCATAAATATTAGCAAAGTTGAACATGTTTTCATACATTTATTATCAATTTAGGTTTTTGTTTCTATGAATGATCTGGTCATTTTATCATTTTTCCATTTTGTTGTTTGTCTTTTTATAAAGCTTCATTTAGGTATAATTGATAAAAATATTTCTATATATTTAAGGTATACAACTTAATGTTTTGATATAAGTATACATTATGAAATGATCATCACAATCAAGCTGATTAACATACCCATCACTTCAGAGTTACTCCCTTTTTTGTGAGGAAGACACAAGATTACCTTCTTAGCAAATTTCAAGTATACAATATAGTATTGTTAACTATAGTTACCATGCTATACGTTAAATCTCCAGAACTTATTCATGCTGCATAAGTGAAACTTTGTATCCTTTGTATTGTCTTTTTTCATATTGATTTTTATCATATAAAGATGTTCTTTATATATTCTGTACTGTCTTTGTCAGTTATATGAGTTGCAAATTATTTCTTCTACTCTGAGCCTTATCATTTTATTATTTTAATATTTTAGGTAATTGAATGTAAAAGAAAATTTTACAGTTGTAGATTTTTGGGTCTAAGAAAATATTTTCTACCTTGAAGTTATCAAAGAATTTTTAAATATTTTCTTCTAAAGTCTGTAGAGTTTGATGTTTTTATATTCAGTTTTAAAACCTACCTGGAATTTACTTTTGTGTATGGTTTAAGGTAGGGACCTTGTGTGGGGGTGTGTGTGTGTGTGTGCGCGCGTGTGTGCATGCGTGCCTGCATTAGTTATTGAATAGTGTTCTTTTCTTGCTTTGTATATGGCCAAATATCATTACACAATGGCATACAGCCCTCTATTATTGTATATATAAACATTTCTATTGTAATTTTGTTTTATGTAAATTGATGCCCCTATTTATATGTTACATATTTCTTTATATATCTAAAAAGATTAGTATATATGTGTATTTATTTATTTATAGTTAGGTCTTTCCCTAGATCCTATGTCTGTGATTCACTCCAGACAACAGCCTGGGCTCTACTGTTTCTTTATAAAAAATTATTATTATTATTTTTATGAATACATAGTAGGTGTAAATATTTATGAAGTACACGAATTTTTTTGATAGTGGTATGTAATGTGTAATCATCATATCAGGGTTAATGGGGTATCCATTACCTGAAACATTTGTGCTTTTTTTGTGTTATGAACAATCTAGTTTTATTCTTTTAGCATTTTAAAATGTACAATAAATTGCTTTCAACTGTAATCACCCTATTGTGCTATCAGATACTAGGTTTATTGATTGACTGACTGATTTTTAATTTTTTCAGAGACAGGGTCTTGCTCTGTCTCTCAGGCTAGAGTGCAGCGGCATGAAGATGGCTTACTGCACCCTCTAGTTCCTGGGCTCAAAAAATCCTCCCGCCCCAGCCTCCTGAGTAGCTGGGACTACAGGCACATGTCACTAATCCTGGCTAATTTTAAAATTTCTTTTTGTAGATATGTGTCTTTCCTTTTGTAGATATGTTGCCTAGGCATAGGTATCAAACTCCTGATCTCAATCGATCCTCCCTCCTTGGCCTTCCAAAGCACTGGAATCACAAGTGTGAGCCACCATGCTCAGCCTTTAAATAGTAGACCTTATTCATTCTCTCTAACTACATTTTTGTCCCATTAGCCATCCACTTTTTCCCTCCACCCCATCCCCCACTACCATTCCCAGCCTCTGGTAACCATCATTTTATTCTCTATCTCCATGAGTTAAATTGTTTTCATTTTTAGTTCCCACAAATGAATGAGAACATGTGAACTTTGTCTTTCAGTGCCTGGCTTATTTCACTTAACATATTGTCCTCCAGTTCCATCCATGTTGTTGCAGATGACAGGATCTCATTCTGCTATTATGGCTGAATAGTACTCCATTGTGTATATGTACCACATTTTCTCCACTGTGTTGATAGAAACTTAAGTTGCTTCCTCTATTGTTTCTTGAGGAAAGGTATAATTAAAAATATTTTGGAGGCTGAATCAATACTGAAGCTTGGGAGTCAAATTACACAATTGGATAAAATACAATTAATTAAATATTTTTGACAAAGGTTGATACTATAAAGTGCACCATAGGCATGTTTTAATTTATTTCAATGAATAAATAAAATTATCTGAAGAAGAGAAACCCTGGGGGTGAGATTTAGAGTATTATATTTAGATAATAATATTAAAATTTTTATTTGCATTAATACTTGATGAAGACCTCAGTAAGAGGCATTCAGCATAAACCCTCCAGCACCATTGAGCATTCTGAGACATTGTTACCTAGAATGTGACAGTCAAGTGGGAAAGTTGGAACAGCTTGTTCTTTTCTAAGATAACAAAGGTGTGAAGAAGAATGCTCAGGATCATTTGGTTCAATCTCAGTCAGGAACACTGAGACTGTTGCGCTGATTACTTTGTTTTATTTGCTCCCTCAGGAGTCCACCTTTAAAAAATATATCAGAGAAGTGTGTTTTCCTTCACTTCAGGAATTCTAAATGAGGGAAGGTGTGGGAACAGAACTGGATCACAGAGACTCCAACAAGCTGCATCCCCCTCTCCACACCCCTAGGTCCTACGACTCCTGAGGCACACATCAGACTCCCAAAGTCAGGAAGTGGGGATGTGAGATAGTTTGAAAATTCTCCCTTGGCAATTCTAATATGCCTTCTTTCACCTTCCACTCTCTCACTCCCTACTCCCTCCTGAAAAATCACTGTTCCAATGACAGTAATTAAGAACATAACTCTTCTATGCTGAAAAAGGAATGCAGTTAAAATCTTTGGGGATTTATGTTGGGCAAAGGTGCTGGGTTGAAAAATGTAGCCTTACATATATCTGAATATATATGTCATAGATTTTCATTAGACCTAAGAGCTGTTTTAAATAGGGGTTATATTTCTTTAGGAAAACATCAAGATGATGGGCAAGTGAATGTGTTTTTGGTTGTCCTGGGAGACCTAAGTGTGTGCTTCCACTGCAACCACTTCAGCTTCACTGAAGTAGTGCAGAGCTGAATGACTTGGATTCCGAACATACCAGCACATTCAGCTAAGTGAGACATATTAGCAATTAACATACACATTTGCACTTACAGACTTAGCCTAGTAGATTTTGATGCCAACTGGAGTTATGCTTACATTTTTTTTTGTTCTATTTATGTAGTTGATAAGATTCTGCCTTATACATAGTCATTTTTGGCACTGAGTGCCATTGCTTTTAATATGCAAATTTAAGAAACTTTCACCTTATCACATATACTTCTTAATGCAAAGAAACTGATATCTGATACTTTTTGTATATTGTTCTCAAATGAACAAATGACATTTAACCTCTGGCTGCTGTCCTTTACTTTCCTATTTGTGAAAGAAGTCACTTTAAAGCTAAAGAATTCCTTAAAGCTACTGCTACAAGTTAATGTAAAGAATCTCTATCCACACACTCTTCTTAAATTCCTTGATCATTAGTTGCATCTAATAATACCTCTTGCCATAATCACTCTATCTCAGTTATTAAGGATATCTAAAATACAGGATAAACTTTTACCACAAACTTGGATTAAGAAGGTGACTTAGCCCCAATATCTCAGGATGTGTTTATCAAATGCATGCATGATTGCATGTAGGCAATCAGAACTCTTAAATAATCTGTGACTGTCAAATTAACGTAAATAAACAACAGTCTTTATTCTCCCACAGGACCACATTCAAAACTGTGGAACGGTGCATCATATTTCAAGTCTCATAGCTTCCCTTTTGTCTTCACTTCCATCCTCATCAAGTTCCTTACTAGAAGCATCTTGGTCATTTGTTCCTCTCCCTAGGCTTGTTTTCATGTGCTGCTGACATTAAAACTTGAGGCCAGGCAAAGAACCTCCTCTGAACAATTCCAGCAGAACTGCCATTGTTCTGTGACCCTGTTGGAGGCAATACAGAGACCATTAGCTGCCTCTCACCTTCCTTGTTCTGTACCTTTAAACACATGACAACCCAATCCCCCTCCCCCTACAATCTCCTTTTCCATTTTTCCTTAGATAAATTTCTGATATGGTCCTTGAGAATTTCTCTGTAGTATATCTTTCACTTCAGTCCATTATATACTGAGGTAGTTTTGCTTATGGTGTTTTAAACTGAACATGGTAAACATAATGTCTAAGGATAATGAAGAAAAGGGGAGAACGTTTTGCTTTAATCTATAGACTGATGACTATGGAGATTTCATTTTATAACATACAGCAAAATAAGGAAAATTCCTAAAGAAAAGTAATTTAGAAAATAGAATAGAAAGTCTAAATTAATATCATGGTGTAACAAAAAGTTTAGACTTCGATAAAAGTCATCCCAACACCATATCCTTTAGAACGTGGGACACAAAATCTATTAGAGAAAGGTCAGTTCAAATTTGCACAGAGTTTAAGACCCCAACTACTTTTTATTCTGATGTTCAACATCATTAGAACATCTCTCTTCACTGAAATGAGAGATGAGGAATTCAGGAGTTTGAACTGGTGACAGCCTCTCCTGGGGCGGGGATGGCTCTAAGCATTGTGTATGTCTGACTCAGCCACTATAGCATTGTGTACATGCTTTGGGATTAATGACAGAGACTTTAAATATAAAATAAAAAGCTGTAACATTGGGAGGCCACAGCTACAGTGATTTGGGACAAACATAGCTGAGACTAACCCTGGGAGCTGAGACTTTGGTTTTCCCTGTATACTCTGAGAAGCTACCATCTGATCAGAAGAGATATCACTGTTGCAGTGAATAAAGTCAGCATCTAATCTTCCTGTTTTCACAGCAGCACCATATGGCAGTGACAGCACCTTCTGCAAGAAGAGAAACTCTAAACCAATTACAACAATATCATTTCTGTGTTGAACCATAAGTCATTGGAAACCCACTGCAACCATGCTTCCATAATAGCAGATGGAATTTCCAATTCTATAAAGAAAAGGTAAGAATTCCTCTTATAGTCATAATAAAACCTCAGAAATTAATTTCTTCTTATTAGAAAAACTATCATTTATGCTAATAGCACAAGGATAAATTTCCTAAATGAAAAGTCAAATGGAAGGATAATTGTTATCTATACATATGATTTTTTGTGCCTGTTCTCATGATTATATACATACATTTTCTTTTGAGATAGAGTCTTACTCTGTTGCCCAAGCTGGAGTGCAGTGGCACGATCTCAGCTCACTGCAGGCTACACCTCCCAGGTTCAAGTGATTCTCCCATCTCAGTCTCCCAAGTAGTTGGGCTACAGGCACACACCACCACACCCGGCTAATTTTTGTATTTTTTGGCAGAGACAGGGTTTCATCACATTGGCCGGGCTGGTCTCAAACTCCTGGCCTCAAGTGATTGGCCTGTGTTGGCCTCCCAAAGTATTGGTATTACAGATGTGAGCCACCACGCCCATCCTCATGATCATATGTTAAAATTTGCAGACAACATGTAAAAATCAAATCATAAATCAACTTCTTTATGTGGAAAAAAATACTAAGGAGTAGTAATTTTCTTCACTGGGTGAAATGATAGGCAGGATAACCTCTAAGGCATTGCTAACTAAGTAAGCTAAACATTGGGCATGAAATTTATTGATTTCTATATCTTTATGCATTAGTCTCTGAGAAGGCTTGCCCAAAGTGGGAGACTCCCTTGATTTGGAACTTTTCACTTTGGTTACAAGATCCCTCATAACATTAAGCATCACCACGCCTGGCCAAGTACTAGCTGTAAAAAGTGACAGAGCTTTCTAATTAGGGGTGCTGTAAATGCTCAACTAATTAATATGCAGATGGGAGTTGCATGGGATGGTTCTTGGCTTGTTGGTCCAGGTCTCAATGTTTAGATCCAGTAGCATCAATGTAACTTGCCAACAGAAAGTACTTTCAACTATGTGCCATGCTCCTTCCCACATACATGCTGTCTAGCTTGAGGCTGCTGAGCAGGCATGTGTGTCAAATATTGATGACAATTCACACAAACTTTGTAAAAGAACCACTTTTTCTTTCCCCTTAAAGGAATGTTGAAGTAACATACATGTAGCTTTGAGGAGGAGGCAGGTACATTCAAGCTCATGGAGAGGATTGACAGCCACAGATAGGTACTCATAAGAACTGAATGTAAATCATCAAACAGAACATACTCAGGAGGCACTGTCTACCATAGGTAAGCATTGCAATTGTTATTTAATATGGGAAAAACATAAGAAAGAAGACTGACAGATACAGTCTTAATCAAGTGATCAAAGTTAAAGTCACCAGAAATAAATCACATTAATATCATCTGTCCTCTGACATGATACAATGAGAAAAATGCTTCACCTTGTGGGGTTCTTTGGAAAAATTCATAACCTCAGTGTAATCATAAGAAAATGTGAGGCAAATGCAAAATGAAGGCCATTCTACAAAATGCCTAACCGGAACTCTTGAAACCTCACTGTCACACAATGAGACTTTAAAAGAGAAGTATTGTTTCTAAGGGTGAATGAACAAATTTGAAACATGGTGAGGAAGGAATGGAGATGGCAGATTCTTTTAGTAAGGGAATGAAGAATTGTTAGAATTATTAAAAATCATAACAAAAATATCACCAATCTTTATAACACCACGTAAGAAGGATTCTGAGCCAGGAAAATGACTGTTCTCAAAATATATTCTCCCAATATACCACTGCCATCCTTAAAAGATGAAGGCAACTATTCATTAAAAGCCCAAAGGATCATGATGCTAAACCTTGGGATTTTAAAACAAAATGCTGCAAAAAAACTTTAGAGAGGCCACTAAATATTCTAGGTAGCCTCTTTTAAAGGAACTGACCTAGTATGATGCTAGTAAACCATGTTTATGCTCAGTGAACTTTGTGGATTCCCTAGGCTTTTTTTTTTCTGAAAATGTTATGTTCTGACATCATGTAAAATATGTGTAACAAAAACACTGAGGGCAAAGAATCAAAACTATTTGGACAGATAACATCTTTGAGACAAGCTAATATTACTTGCGTTTGAGAATTACAGAGGGAAGGAAGATGAGATGGGTCATTGGTGTCTTCCCACAACTTCATACATCTGCTGATAATTGCCAAATTTGGAGTCATGTGAAAAGAGACAGGCTGAGTAAGAAAGATCAGAGGATATCCTTGACAGTCACTTCTGGTAAGAGCTCTGGGAAATCTGCTCATCTGAAGTCTAGACAATGTGATACAGAAGGTTTTGTGCCTGGCAATTTTATCTGAAGTCAGGAAGGAAAAGAAGCCCCTGCTAAATCTTTGATAAATTGTCCTATGTCAGTGTGTTGGCAAATTGCAGAACACATTTCTTTTACCAGCTGTGCAAATGTAATATATGATAGGCCATATATTAGTTTAAAGTTACAACTCAGTCACTTCAGAGACTCTTTGGTATATTTAAACACTATACCTATTTCTTTTCTATTTTTGTGATTGGCTAGATGACTCATTTTAGGCTAGTGTCCAAGCTAGACTAAAGGTGAGTTGTTCACTAGTTGGCACAGACTTTAGCACTGGAGAGAACTTTAACACTGGAATGAATCTTGGCAGTAACTTGCTAGCTGAGGAATCTTGGGCAAGTCAGTTAGCTGCTCTAGGCCTCAGCTATCAGAGGAAGACAAGAATGGGTTGAGTGTTGTGTGTAAGACAAACACAGATATCAAGAACGATGCCAGCTTTTTGACTTGAGCAACTGGAAGGATAAAGTTGCCATTCATAGAGGGAATGGTTTGAGGCTGGGAATCAATGTTTGGGATTGGTGCTCAGTGTTGGCTATATTAGATGTAAGATGTCTGTAAGACACCCAAATGAAGAGGTTGAGTAGGCAGTTGGATAAGTCTAGAAAGAGGTTGGGAGAGAGATAAATATTTGGGAGTTGACAGCACATGGATAGTAATCAAAGCCATCACTAAGAGATTGAGTCCAGGTAGAAAAGAAGCATTCTGAGGATAAGACATTGGGGACCAAAGGAGGAATCTGTAAAGAGGTGGTAGGGACAAAATTTGGAGTGTATTTAGGACAATGAGAGGTAAAAGGAAAAAAACTGGAGATGTTGAATATATATTTTAGGAGTTTGCTGCAAACAGAGCAAAGCATTGGTGCTGTAGCTGGCAATAAAAGGGGCAGGCAACTTTTTTGTTTTGTTTTTGGCTGTGAAAAATAGCAATATTGGTGAGCGGATGAAACATTTCAAAGGTTTTTGCATCCAGGCAGTATGGCTCCAGAGAGCATGCTTTTAATGTTGTGATCTACAATTCTAGTATGATAGGATATACATATCCAGCATGAAAGGAAGGATCAGTGATAGAGGACAGGAAGTGGAGAAACGCTGGGAAAAGTCCTTGGGCAGCCACAGAGAAGGGGGATCTAATTTAGTTCTGCTAGGAATAGAGACATTTCTAGATTTTTAACTGGAGAGAAAGAAGGAAATACGGGCATAGACAGAATTAGGTGGATTGTTGTGGTGGGGGACATTCTCTTTTAAGAGAAACAGGAAGTAAGGTAATCATCTAAGAGTAAGAGCGAGAAAGAGCTGTTAGAAATGTGAAAAGAGGGCTGGTTGCAGTGGCTCATGCCTGTAATCCCAGCACTTTGGGAGGCCGAGGTGGGCAGATCATGAGGTCAGGAGTTCTAGACCAGCCTGGCCAACGTGGTCAAACCTCATCTCTATTAAAAATACAAAAATTAGCCAGGCGTGGCGGCACATGCCTGTAATCCCAGCTACTCGGGAGGCCGAGGCACGAGAATTGCTTGAATCCAGGAGGCAGAGGTTGCAGTGAGCTGAGATTGCACCACGGTGCTCCAGCCTGGGTGACAGAGCAAGACTCTGTCTTGGAAAAGAAAAAGAAAAGAAATTTGAAAACAGAAAAGCAGTTAGGAGAGTAGGAGAGTGAATAATTAGGAAAATACAGTATCATTGCTGGGCAGCTCTAAAGGCCCTCTCCAGGTAGTGATTAGAACATACAGATTATTAGTTCTTTTAATTTATGTAAATATTTCAGCCTTCCACATCATCTAAATAGCTTTCAAATAATTATAAGTCTTGAAACAGCTATGCTCTACTGAGACTAAATTTCTATCAACTTTACCACTTGTGTTAAAGTATACGTTTGATCTGTACTAGAGCTAGAAATATAGTTTGAGCTCATGCATTGCAGTGGGCACCAGCCTTGTCTTCAAGGTCAAAGACTAAGAAATACTTGATGTAAATAATCTCTATTTGAATATGAATTAAACATTTCCAACTCAACACATCCCAAACAGAACTATTTCATCTGTTCTCCCCATCCTCCAACCTTCCTGCCTCCTCTCCCATCTAGTTCCTTTCTGAAGCTCCTCAATTTCAGCAAATGTTACTACCATTCATTCAGTTGCTTAAGCCAAAAGACCTGTCAATATACACTCAAAATATTTCTCAAAAACTATTCCTTCCTTTCATTCTCACTTATGTTACCATAACTCAAACCACTCCACTTAGATTACCATAAACTCCTAACTGATCTCTCTGCTTCTACTTGTGGCTCTGCTACAAGCCACAAACAGGGCAGAGTGGTCCATGTCACCCTGTTTGTTTATTGCCCTCCAGTGGTTTCCCATTATGCTTAGAATAAAATCTGTACTTTGCCCACATGGCCACGTCTGAGCTTGCTTTTCTGCCTGCTAACTTCAGCATGTCCCACATATACATCTGTTCACTAGGTTTTAGACATACAGATCACTTTTTTTTTTGTCCTTTCAGTACTTTGTATAAATTAAGTGCTCTCCTGTCTCAAGGACTTCATAACTATATTTCCTTTGCACAAATCCTAAACTCTCTGATCTTCGTAGAGCTAGTTTCTTCCAATAGTCTTCCAAAGACAATTTTTTTCTCAGCTCAAATGCTATTTCCTCAAAGAAATCTTTCCTGACCATTCTACTTCCTGATCCTACTAGAAAGAAGTTAGGACAGGGATCTTGTCTGAGTCTCTGTTTGTGCAGTTGCTAAAACAGTGCCTGGCACATGAGGGTCACCCAGGAAATAATTTGAAATGCTGATGAAAAGATGAAAGCAACACATGGATGCTTTGTGCCGTTCAAATTTGTTATTTGATTTATCTGTCAGGAAACTATCTTGCTGAGTTGTGAATGAGTGGTGGATGATTTTGTCGAACTGTAAATCATAGAGTTAAATGTAGGCTTTCTGGAGCTATACTGCCTGGATGCAAATGACTGGCTCTGTACAACCTTGGATGAGTTACTTAACTTCTCTGAGCCTCAATTTCCTCATCTGTAGAACAGGTCTAGTGATAGTAATGCATACCTATAGTGCTTTTCTAAGGATTAAATGAGTTAGTTTAGCATAGTGCATGGCATAGTAAGGACTCAGTAAATATTACCTAATATTAATTTTTAATTCATGAATAACTCATATTATTTCCTATTCAAAAAATCAGTAGCCAAGAGAAAATAAAAAATGATGTAAATAGCTTTTAATAGATATTTGAATATGCTGTACGTTAGGAAATAAGTGAATTTAAATTATCTTAAAAGTTCCCCTTTGATGAAACTAATATATTTATGCAGAAAAATCATTGGTTCAACAAAATATTAGAAGTCACATCCAACAATGTATAAAAAGAATTATATACCATGACCCAGTGGGATTTATTCAAGGTATGAAACACTGGTTTAACATTTAAAAATCAATTTATGTAATTCATCACATCAGCAGGCCAAAAAAGAAAAAGGGCATAATAATATCAATAGAGGCTGAAAAAGCACTTGATGAAATCCAACACCCTTTCATGATAAAAACTTTCAGTTAAATTAGAAATAGAGGGGAACTTCCTCATTTTGATACATAAATAATATTTACAAACAACTCTACAACTCAAATCATACTTAATAGTGAGAAACTAAAAGGTTGTCCACTAAGACCAGGAACTAAACAAGGATGTCCCCTCTTAACACTCCGTTTGAGCATCATACTGGAAATCCTAATTAATGAAATTAGATAAGAAAAGGAAATAAAAGTATACTTACTGGGAAGGAAGAAATAAAACTGTATTTGTTTGAAGATGATATGATTGTCTATGAGGAAAATTCAAAAGAATCAACAAAAATCCTCCTGGAACTAACAAGGGATTATAGCAAGGTTGTGGGATACAATGTTAATATATGAAAGTCAACTGCTTTCCTACTTACCAGCAATTAGTAAGTGGAGGTTGAAATAAAAATGCAATACTAAAAAATACTTAGGTATATAGCTAAATCTAAAAAAATGCACAAAATCTATATGAGGAAAACTAAAAATATGATGAAAAAAATCAAAAAGGAACTAAATAAATGGAACACCATTCCATGTTCTTGGATAGGAAGACTTAATACCATCAACATGTCAGTTCTCCCTAACTTTGATCCATAAATTCAGTTAACTTTAAATCATAATCCCAGCAAGTTATTCTAAAGTTTATTTAAAGAGGCAAAAGACCCAGAATAACAACACAATATTGAGGGAGAAGACACTCAATAGTCTGACACTACTTGACTTCAAGATTTACTGTAAAGATAACAATAATTAAGACAGTGTGATAGTGACAAAAGAATAGGCAGATAGATCAATGCAGCAGAATGGAGATCCCAGAAATAGACTTATGTAAATAAAGCCAACCGATCTTTGACACAGGAGCAAAGGCAATACAATGGAGCAAAGATAGTCTTTTCAACAAATGGTGCACAAACAACTGGACTGCCACATTAAACAAGTGAGTCTAGACACAGACCTCACACAAACATGAAATCAAAATGGATTACAGACCTAAATGTAAAATGCAAAACTATAAACTCCTAGAAGACAATGTAGGAGAAAATCTAGATGACCTTGGATATGGTGATGACTTCTTATCTATAACACCAAAGACATGATCCATGAAAGAAAGAATTGATAAAGCTGAACTTCATTAAAATGAAAAATCACTTCTCTGTGAAAGACAATATCAAGGGAATGAAAAGACAAGCCACAGACTGGGAGAAAATATTTGCAAAACACATATCTGATAAAGGACTATTATCCAAAACACAGAGAACCCTTAAAACTCAACAATAAGAAAACAAACAACCCAACTAACAAATGGTCCAAAGACGTTAACAGATACCTCACCAAAGAAGATATACAGATGGCAAGTAAGCATGTGAAAAGATGCTCCACATCATATGTCATCAGGAGAATTCAAATTAGAACATCAATGAGATACCTTTACACACCTGTTAGAGTGGCTGAAATCCAGAACACTGACAACATCAAATGCTGGCGAGGATGTGGAGAAACAGGAACTCTTATTCATTGCTGTTGGGAATGCAAAATGGTACAGTCACTTTGGAAAAGGATTTTCTATTACAAGTTTGACAGTTTCCTACAAAAACTAAACATACTCTTACCATAAAATCCACAATCATGCTCCTTGATATTTACCCCAAAAAAGCTGAAAACGTATGTCCACACTAAAACCTGCACTTGGGTGTTTATGGTACCTTTTTTCATAATTGCCAAAACTTGGAAGCAAGCAAGATGTCCTTCAGTAGGTGAATGGATAAATAAGGTGTGGTACATCCAGACAGTGGAATATTATTCAGTGCTAAAATGAAAAGAACTGTCAAGCCATGGAAAGACATGGAGAAAACTTAAATTCATATTACTAAGTGAAGGAAGCTAATCTGAAAAGGCTACACACTGTGTGATTCCAACTATAACATAACATTCTGGAAAAGGCAAATATATGGAGACAGTAAAAAGATCAGTAATTGCTAAGGGTTAGGGGTCAGGCAGGAAAGAATAGGCAGAGCACAGATAATTCTTAAGACAATGAAAATACTCTGTATGAAGCTATAAAGGTAGACACATGTCATTATGCATGTATTTAAACTCATAGAATGTACAACACCAAGAATAAACCCTAATGTTAGCTATGGACTCTGAGTGATAATGATGTGTCAATGTAGGTTCATCACTTGTAACAAATAATGGGGGAGGCTGTGGAGGCAAGGTGTATATGGGAAATCTCTGTACCTTCTACTCAATTTTGCTATGCATCTAAAACTTCTCCAGAAGAGAGAGTCTATTAAAAGAAAAAAGATTATGGGCTCTCTGACTTCAGCTTTAAGATGAAATCACTGTAATTTTCTGAAAACTCTAATGGTGTCTGGCAATGTCCCATAAATGGCCAGTGCATAAAATTAAACTGATGATTAGGAAAACCATTTGGAAAATATTGTTAAAGCTTCCAATGGAGAAGTTTTTCCATAAAGGTGCATTTATCTTGCTCAAAAGAAAGTACTTGAGAGAGGCTTATCTTACAAACTGACTAGGTTTAAAATGTTAACACTCTGTGAAGAAATAATTGCATATGCCTCTTTAAAACTTGTTCTACTATATGTAAATCATTGTTTTAAGTTGTGCAGAGTGAATTAGGACTTGTTTTTTAAGAAAAGAAAGTCATTAATACTAGTCATCAGAATGTTACTACAAATCTTAATATTAGAGTAAAACATAATCATTAGCATTCAGCACAAACTTGTTTTCAAAATAGTTTCCAGTTTCAAAATTAAAGGAAGAAGTGAAAGCTAATGCTTTGTCACCAGGGGAGCCTTCCAACTTACTTAGGTTTTATTCTTTTTCTTTTTTGGGAATACAAGAAGAAAAGACCGAGGTACCATTTAGGACACAACCCTTGGGCAAAAAGGGTTTTCTATTACAAGTCTATATTGAAATTCAAGTGGGCTCAGAAAGTCAATGCTTGTTTTCTGAAAAGGCAGACAAAACGGTTCCTGGTGGCCTGCCCAGCATTCAGACTCTGGCCTCAGCCTCACAGCAGAGCAGCCTCAAATCTCAAGAGTACTACAGGTGCAAGACCAAGCTCTACTTAGCTGAATAGGTGTTGAAGAGGTTTGCAGCAATATGCATTACCACAGCCTGGACAAAGGGAGCAGGAAGAAGATGGTAACTATGCAGAGATTTCCAAGCAATTGAAAATAATAAAAATGTATATAAACTTTTTAAGTTCAGTGGTACCTAGTGTTGATATAGGAGTTAATAAGAAATCATTTAGGCAGATAGTAAGAGTATGGGAGTCCTCGATAAGGCTTTCCTTTTTAGTGAAAAGCAGCTCAAAATCATTTTCCAACAAAGAGCAGCCTGTAACGTTGGGCTGCAGACGTAAGACAAGCAAGCTGGGAGCTTTCACAGGTGAATGTCAGGCAGAAACTAAGGACTAGACACGTTCAAGATGGTGGCTCCATCTTCCCTTCTCTTTGTCAGCCACGTATACAGTAAGAAGCAGACAAGATGGTGCAGATCAACTGGAAAGCCCATTTGCATAATAAGATTAGGGTGGAGTGGCCAGCCTTCCTTGTGCTATGTTAACGTCATACCTGATCAAACCAATCTGTGAGCCCTATGTAAATCAGACACCACTTCCTCAGACCTGACTATAAAATTCGGGTGCATCTACCACCTGCTGGTCCTTTCCACTTGGAGACTGCTCTTTCTATAGAGAGAGCTATTTCTCTTTCTCTTCTGCCTGTTAAACCTCTGCTCCTAAACTCCTCGTGTGTGTCCGTGTCCTAAATTTTACTGGTGTATGATGATGAACCCCAGGGTATCTACCCAGACAATGGAGCTGCTTTAGTGTTAACATAATTTTTATTGTGTAGAAAATATGTCCTCCTATGGTTACATAAATTGTGTAACCATGAGATGCATGTAGCATTATAATCGCTATTTTATATATGTAAAAACTGAGACCCATATTAATTTTGCAAAGATCTGGCTGCTGTAGGATTTGAACATATTCTTTTTCTTACTGAGGTATCATTAACACACAGTAAACATTTCAAATCTTAAGTATGTAGCCCTGAAACTTTTTATAAATATAACTTTCTAACATTGTAACCATGAGTAAAACCATCACCTTGAAAGCAATAAAAACTGAGTTCATTTGCTAAAGATAGAACACTCATAATGAAAAGAAAATTATATTTTAATCATTTACCTAAGGACAATTATTTTTGTGCATAATTTCCATTGCCTTATGCATTAACAGAATGTATGCAGTAAACATTGCAAGCCACATTAGTAATGTGGATGAAGAAACTGATCAGGTGTGAAACTCTCTTTGTTCTTATCTCCTTATTAAAGATATTCATTAAGCTCCTTTTTCAGATCAAGTCCTTTTTTTTTTTTTGTCAAAGGATTTTGAGAGACCAAATTTGATGGATGTGAGTGGTTCCTAAATGGTACTTCATATTAATGTGACCAAAGATCTGAGCATACTGAACTTTAAGCAACAGAGAAAAAAACAGAACTAATTTGTTCAAAGAAATGCAGGTATTCACTAGGTGTATGGATTGACTAGGAGCTACTAGAAAGCTGAATTTTCTTTCATCACTTGAATGTTCTACCTCCAATGGAACAAAAGATTTTGGAAAAATTCAACAGTTTCCAGTGAAAACAAAGCCACAGTTTCAAAGATGATTCAAAGTTTCTGAGTGTCAATTATCTTCAATTTTTTGCAGGTGTATTTCTTGAGCTAGAAGCTGTCTGAATTCTCAGATATCCATCTTTGAAGGAAGAAAGGAAAATGAATCTTTAAATTCCTAGAATTTTACTTTTTGAAATGAGTGCATCAATCCTAGGAATATCCTTATGTTTTTGGAACATATGACCAGACTATAGACCTAAGTCCATGGCTTACATGTTCTCTTGCATGAAATTGCTGAAATCAAAGTAAAAGTTAATATGACTTATTAAAAAAACCTTGAGTCACAAATGAGATATTCTCTAATAGAACTCGTTTCTTTCTACCTGCCACTAGGCCTCAAAAGTATTAAACTTTTTTTTTTATTCTGGGTGACGTGGTCTCGCTCTGCTACCCAGGATGGAATGCAGTGGTGCAATCCTAGCTAACATAACCTCCAACTCCTGGGCTTGGGATCCTCCACATCAGCCTCCCAAATAGCTGGGACTACAGGTATGTGCTGCCAAGCCTGGCTAATTTTTTTTTCTTTCTCTCTCTCTTTTTTTTTTAAATTATACTTTAAGTTTTAGAGTACATGTGCACAATGTGCAGGTTTGTTACATATGTATACATGTGCCATGTTGGTGTGCTGCACCCAGTAACTTGTCATTTAACATTAGGTGTATCTCCTAATGCTGTCCCTCCCCCCTCCCCCCACCCCACAACAGGTCCCAGTGTGTGATGTTCCCCTTCCTGTGTCCAGGTGTTCTCATTGTTCAATTCCCACCTATGAGTGAGAACATGCGGTGTTTGGTTTTTTGTCGTTGCGATAGTTTGCTGAGAAGTCTCACTATGTTGCCCAGGCTGGTCTTGCAATCCTGGCCTCAAGTAATCCTCCTACCTCAGCCTCAGGAAGCAGTGAGATTGCAAGCATGAACCGCTGCACCTGGCCTAATGTTTTCAATAAACTTTATCAGTGTTAAATTATGAATAATATTGGTCCTATACGGTAAACTTTTGTATACATAAATTCAATTAAACTTTTGGAACCACTTTGCATTATTTATAAAATTCTATCATCAAGTAAATGAAAACATCCAAGAGGCTCTGCTGAAAAAGGATTTTTGGTTGGGTAGCTCACTGTGAAAGACATTTGTCTGTCTTCAGTGAGAAACTGTTTTTCCTTTGATAAGTTGCTTTATATATTCAATAAAATTTAAGTCATCACACATTATACAGTTCTTTGTCCACAAGAACCGGTATATGTTGTTCTAATTAAGAAACGCCACTGAAGAGCTTCGAGGAAGTTTCTGCATTTTAGCAACCTTGAAACAAGAATACCTACATTTAGTGAAACATGAGTACAATGCCCTGAGTTGGGGAAAACATCCTGTAACCTATAACATGAAGATTAATTTTGAGTAGTACAAGGGAAACGTAAAATTGGAACAAAGCAGTATCAGGAACTTGAGGAAAGAATCATTTAAGCAGCTGTAGCCAGTGATCAAAGAAACAAAACTCTCTAAAAGAACAATGAATAATGCATACTCAATCTCAAGCTAACTATAAGCATAAATTAGTTTGCAGATAAATCCCAGATTTTCAGTCTATGTGAACACAACAGAATAGCTGCTTCTAAAAATGAATCATTTATTTATTTTCCGTACTTAAAGACTCACAACCCAATGAATATCATATTACTAAAGTAAAATAAAATTTCTACAAATGCATTTTGAGAATATTTTTGTTTATATCTTTGTAGTTTTTAAAGGCAATTTTATATGAATCTTGGGTGAATAAATTGTTCACTATTGAATCTTTTTATAAATTTGCCCCTTTTTCCTTGAATAGTTTTTCTAAATGTCATAACCCTGCATTCATTTATTCTGTAAATGTTTACTGAGCACTTACTAAAAGCTAGTACCTATGTGTTAAGATTACAGTGATAAACCGCCGGGCACGGTGGCTCACACCTGTAATCCCAGCACTTTGGGAGGCCAAGGCAGGCAGATCATGAGGTCAGCAGATTGAGACCATCCTGGCGAACATGGTGAAACCCCATCTCTACTAAAAACATAAAAAATTGGCCGGGCGTGGTGGCAGGCGCCTGTAGTCCCAGCTACTTGGGAGGCCGAGGCAGGAGAATGGCGTGAATCCGGGAGGCGGAGCTTGCAGTGAGCCGAGATCGCGCCACTGCACTCCAGCCTGGGTGACAGAGCGAGACTCTGTCTCAAAAAAAAAAAAAAATTACAGTGATAAACCAAGTAAATTTTATTCTTGTAGTTATAGAATTTGGTTTGGTGTGGTTTTGTTTAACCTGCTCTGACAAATGCTGAAGGTTTTAGGAGATCCCTCAAGGGACAATTGGTAGAAGTAAATGAGATGGGAGGAGATGGGCTGCAGTTCCTGTTCTGTCTCTTCTCCAAACTTCAATCAATTGCCCATTTGCTTTTCACCCATTAGCTACTTTGGAAGATTTCAGTCGCATGAAAGATCCTGATGCCAACCCAGTGTAAAATTCACAATCTAGTTAGTCTAACTATTCCCAGTAAGTCCTACCTTCCCCAGTCTCTTTCATTTTTCACTTATTTATTCAATAAACATTCCACATTAGGGATTGTGTTGAATGTTACAATGGATTATAAGACATTGTCATTGCATTCTTGAAGTTTAAAAATCAAACAGTATTTTATGTGGTTTCAACTACCATATGACTAGGGATACTGGGGTGACCCCTGCCAGGTTACAGCTATTCTGTGAAACCACTTGCAAAATTTCTGTGCTACTGAATTAAAGAGCATACTCCTGGGCCAGTGGAGGGAATTTTGGGAACAGTAGTTGCTGTGCACACAGGAGAATTATGGAGTATTTCCTACCTTGCCAATCAGTGGTACTCAACTTTTGTCATGTAGTGCCATCTATTCACACATAATACATGCCAGGGATTTACTGAGATTTTGGCCATCGAGACGAAGATGAACTAAAATTAGTTTCCAGAGATGAGCATTTCCTTTTGTATTAGTCATAACTCCATCTTTTTCCCATGGTTGTGTGTCCAGAATTGGTGGGTTCTTGGGTTCTTGGTCTCACTGACTTCAGGAGTGAAGCTGCAGACCTTCGGGTGAGTGTTACAGCTCTTAAAAGCGGCAAGTCTGGAGTTGTCCATTCCTCCCGTCCGGAGTTGTTTGTCCCTCCCAGTGGGTTCGTGGTCTCGCTGGCTTCAGCAGTGAAGCTGCAGACCTTCGCGGTGTTATAGCTCATAAAGGCAGCGCAGTTATCAGCTGTAGCTATGTTTACATTAGGAAAATAGTTACCCGAAACAGATAAACTTACCTTTGGGAGTTTCCAACTCACTTGAAGAGTCTACTCTAGGAGATCTAAATTTAGCAATCACCTTAAGATAGTTTTCATTTCCCTAGTTCTTGATTTGTATAGATTACTGCATCTCCCACAAATTGATTCTATGTAGGTTTATTGCCTAAAATTGGCTTTCTCAAAAGTAACTGCTTTTACTAAGTTTACTTAAAAAACATTTGTTAAGTTACATGACAATAATCATTCTTTCAATTTTATCTTCACTTGTAGAATGACTCAGGATTAATAATAGAATTTAGGTATCTAATTGAAAAACCAATGTGTGAAATTCTGGTAAACAAGCAATAAAAATAGTAAAGTGGTAATGTTGATTTTGGTGATGGTGTTTGTGTGTTTGGAAGGACTGTATACAAAAGCAACATTTAAATTATTAATATTTTTGGTACATATCTTATTAAGGAAATAATTTTCAGTTGTTATAAAAGTAATCACTTAGATATAAAACAAAAATTATTTTTTAAAGAGTTCCACCTGTTATAGATTTTAAAAAGTCGTTGTTTAGCCAATGTTTTAAAGTCTATTTATTTGAATAAATGAATTATGAAGCTTTTGAAGTCTATCAATTGATATTGATATCAATGTATTAAAAGCTCTAGACATTCTATTGTCTTATCATACTCGGTTTTAATACCAATTTCTGATTGATATAGGACAGATGTCATTTTTATAACAATTTGTAGTTTAGGAAGCTATAGTCAATTATCTTTATAGGTATATATAACGTATCATTTCAATTCCAGAAAGTATCTTAGGCTCCAAGTTTAATTCATTTCTCAGTCTGTAGTAAAATAACCTACATTTGAATCTTGGCTTTTGCTCTTACTTAGTTAATATTATTGTGACTTCAAATAAGCTAAACTGTGGCTAATGTGTTCTCATCTATAAAATAGTTGACAAGAGTACCTATTTCATAGGCTTACTGTGAGGACTAAATGTATTAATTAGAATTAAGTCTAAATTTTTGAGTACCATGCCGGGTACATAGCAAGAGGGCATTAAAGATTAACTGTTATTATTATTTGATTATAGTGAATGTATTACTGAATAATGCTGGAGGCAGAGAGATTTAATTCCTAATCCTGGATTTAATTCCTAGTCCTGGAATTTTTTAGTTAATGATGTTGAGTACGTTAGTTAACTTGTTTGAGCTCAATCTTAACAGAAATCTAATAGAATTGTTGTGCTGAATAAGCTAGTTATTTAATTTAACTTAGTACATATTTTGTCATTATTAGATGTGTGATAAATGATAGGCCAAAAAAGATTGTAATTAATGACAGAGAAGTAAAGTAGTTGCAGATAACAACTGTAAAATACTGGACTGAAAAGACACTGAAAACCATTGAAAAGCAAACAGAAGCCTGCAACTGGAATGGCTTTGAACACTTGGCAATTGCAACGGTTTTGAATTGTGAATTTGCAGATTATGGGCCAAGAATGATGATCAATTATCACAGATATGGCTGTGAAAAATGGTGGTGAAAATAAACTGCAGCCTTACCAGCTAATGATGCTGAGATCAATATGGGACTAGGTAAGTAGCCAGAAATTTAAAGGAAAATCCTGACAGCATAAAATCCCCAGAAAAAGTAAGACACAAATTCAGAACATAAGCTGTGTAAATTCATGGTTCACTACTGAGCTACATATGTACAGAGAGGAGGCTTAATGAAAAAGCAAGCAGATGCTAAAGAGAAATCCAATTTAAAAAATATAGGTATACAGATTTGAGTGGGAAACTTTTCTTAACTGAATGCATTTCTTGGCTGTGCACAGCACAAATGGTAGAAAGCTGAATCTGGGTGGATTTGGAATATCATTATATAGAGTACAAAGCCAGGAGAGCTGTTTAAAATTAGAGAGGAATTAATAGAAGCACCAAACCAGAGAGTGACTGAGAATCATCTCTGCTCAAATCCTTGACTTACCACAGAACTTTGCAGGAACCTAAAGACTTACAGAGATCAGTAGTCCTAGCTACTCGGGAGGCTGAAGCAGGAGAATGGCGTGAACTCAGGAGGTGGAGCTTGCAGTGAGCTGAGATAGCGCCACTGCACTCCAGCCTGGGTGACAGGGTGAGACTGTCTCAAAACAAAAAACAAAACAAAACAAAAAACCAATAAACAAAAAACTGCTGCTATAAGACGCCATAGGCTACCTAACATAGGATGATGCAATATTTTTAGTTTGAATCTAGGCAAGTTAACTGTGTACTAGAATAACACCCCAATAATTCTCAGAAGAACAATACAGAATTATAAGTAGCTATAACATACTATATACAATGTCCAGTTTTCTACCAAAATTTCTAAGACATGCAAAACCAAAACCAAACCTAAACAAAAAACCCCAGGAAATTGTGGCCCATGCTTAGGGAAAAAAGGTAGTTGATAGAAACTGACTCTGAGTTGGCCCAGGTATTGAATTTACTAGAAAAAGACTTCTAAGCAGTGATTATACATTTTAAAATTAAAGAAAATATGGTCAAATATTTAAAAGAATTGTTTCTAAACAGAGAAACGGTAACTTCATCAAAATGCAAAATTTTAGAGCTGAAAAATACAGTAACTGATACTTTTTAAATGCTAGATAATCTTAACAGAAGATTGAAAGTAAAAGAAGACAAAAATTGTGAATTTGAAAAATGATTAATAGAATTTACACAATCCAGGAACAGAGAAAAGTAAAAAATATAAACAGAACATCATAAAGTTCTGGGACATTATGGAGCAGTCTAAGATAGGTGTAATTGGAATTCCAGAAGAAGAGAAAAGAAGGGAATTAGAAAAATACTTGACTAAACAATGCCCCAAACACCACAGTTTAAGCAAACATTAATCTACAGTTTCAAGAAACTCCACAAACTTGAAGATGGATAAACAGAGAATGTTACTCCTGGACACATAATAATCAAAATGCCAAAACAAAAATACTGAAAGCAGCCAGTCCAGAAAAAAAATGGGAGATACAAATAGGGAAATTACTGACAAGATAATGATTTCTAGGTGTAGTGGCTCATACCTGTAATCCTAGCTACTTGAGAGGCTGAGATGGGTGATTACTTGAGGCCAGGACTTTGAGAACAGCCGGGGCAACATAAAGTGATCCCTCCAAAAAAATAAAGAATATTAGCTGGCGTGGTGCATACCTGTAGTTCCAGCAACTCAGGAGGCTGAGGTGGGAGGATTTCTTGAGCACAGGAGTTCTAAGCTGCAGTGAACTATGATTATGCTACTGCACTCCAGCTTGGGCCCAGAGTGAGACCCTGTCTCTTAAAATAATAATAACAGCGACTGATTTCTTGGTATACTATGGAATCCAGAAGACATTGAAACAATAGATTCAAAGTGCAGAAGGAAAACAAAAAGCTGCCAAACAAGAACTATTGTTCAGTGAAGCTATTCCTCAAAAATAAAGACATCTAAACAATGAAATTTTCTACACACCAGCACTACAAGATATGCTAAAATGAAGTTCTTTAATTTGAAGTGAAATAATATGGGGATGCCAACTTGTATCTACAGGAAGAAATGAAGAGCACTAGAAAGAGGAAGTATGTTAAAAAATATATAACATATTTATATATATTTCTCTTAATTTTTAAAAATATATATGCCTGCTTAAGGGAAAATTATTATATTTTATTGATGGTTTTATATTGTATGTAGATGTAATATAGGTGTCAACATTTGTACTAAGAATGAAGGGTACATGGAAAAAAATGGAAGGATGGGGATAAATTTCTATTTGTCCACATGCCTTTCACTAGTTTCCTTATGTCCAAGCCAACTGCTATTTGTGAGCCAGCTGGTGACATTTAGGGTGTAAATACCAGGAGGCTAATTTTGGAGTCATTGCCTCATTTACATCAAATATTAATTAGCTAAAGTCAACTCCTCTCTCTTTGTACACACACATATATACAAATATATGTGTGCCTGCATTTTTGGTAGACTTTAAAACTTATGATGATTTCTTAAATTGTGGAGGAAATTTGTACATATATTTACAATGTTTATATGTATATATATACACACACATTTTCTGTATAATTTAAGAAATTATCACAATTTCTAAAATCTACCAAAAATGTGATAATGCTATTAAAGAAAATTTGAAACACTCAGCAAAAAAAAAAAAAAAAAAATCTGTGAAAGGCTGATAAGCCATTATCTAAATTGTAGTGATTGTAAATATATGACTGTATAAAAAAAACAAGTAAAAATCCTGACCATAATAGTGCGTGTGTATATATGACCTAAGGTTTAAAAAATTTTTAATTGACAATAATATTATATATATTTATGGGGTACAATGTGGTGTTTCAATACCTGCATACATTGTGGAATAATCAAATCAAGCTGATTGAGATATCCTCCACCTCCTGTACTTATTATTTCTTTGTAGTGAGAACATCTAAAATCTACTCTTGTAGCAAGTACATTGTTATTAACTATAGTCCCTATGCTGTGCAATGGATCATCAGAAGTTATTCTTCCTGTATAACTGAAACTTTATACCTGCTGACTAAAGTCTCCTCTTTCCCTGGTCAGCCCCTTCTCCCAGCCTGGTAACCATCATTCTGTTACCAGTAGAGGGTCTTGACTGCAAATTGTCCAAGTTCACGGCATTTTGAACAAAAAATTGGACAAAACGCACAGCAAAGCAAAGCAACAATGAAGCAACGAAAGAACGATAACAGAGATTTATTGAAAATGAAAGTACACTCCACATTGTGGGAGCCGCCGAACAGCCGGCTCAAGGGCCCAGATACAGAATACTGGCTAGAGGTTTCCCATTGGCAACGTGGTGTTTAATCTCATGTAAATGAAGTAGTTGCCGGCAATCAGTTTGATTGGTTGTAGACAGCAACCAAAGAGGCTGAAGTGAAGTTACAAAGTTAAACTCCTATGCAAACCTCTGATTGGTTGCTTTTTGCAACCAATCAGAGGTACTTTCAATTTCCCATCTGCCCCGCGGAAAAGGTGGGGGTTTGCAAAGGGAGTAGCTTCTGGTTCCTTTGTTACTTAGGTATGGAAAGTTAGGGTTTTCCTTTCACTTTAGTTCTAGGAAGTCAGCGTGAAACGCCTGAAGTTTCCTGCCTCCAGACTCCACTCTCCTACCTCAATTCTACTCCCTACTTTTATGAGCTCGACTCACATGTAAGTGGGATCATGCAGTATTTGTCTTTTTGTGCCTGGCTTATTTCACTTAGCGTAATGTCCTCTGGATTCATCCAGCTTGTTGCAAATGACAGAATTTCCTTTTTTAAAAAAGCCGATTTGTGTATATATATGTGTATATATATATGTATATACATGTATATGTGGATATATATATATAAACACATTTAAAAAATCAATTCATCTGTCAATTTGCAGTTCAGTTACAACCTAAAGTTATAAATGTGATAAGGGGTTTTTTAAAAAAACCTAGGGGTACTAGTGCAACAAATTTAAATATTTTTTTAAACTGAAATAGAACAATATTTAAATAAATATCAATTCTTAGGGATAATTAGTACTCTTTTCTTGCTAACTGTAACGTTTTCCAACAAATATTTAATATTGCCTTATATGAGAGGATACTGTGCCAGATTCTTGGGAGCAACACAACCTATAAATTGTGATTTTTGTTTTTAAGCTCATTAAATATATGGTGGAAAGAACATGCACTTAAAACAAAAAGGTTAAAAAATGTGTTTACTTAAGCATTTGTTTCAGTATGAAGTTCTTAGAGCACCTGCATTAAATTCACCTTGGGCATTTATTAAAAATGCAAGTTTCTTGTCTCCAATCTATACCAATTGAATCTCAGTCTCTGGGGGGATGGTTTTGGAATTGGAAATGGTTTAAAGCACCCCAGGTGATTCCAATGTTCACCAAAGTGCTAATACCCTTGGGGTCGAGCAGTGCGAAATGACCTCCAGCTGGGACTGTTTCATAGTCACGGTTGTACTTCACCCGGACCTTAATTGGTGGTTTGGATCTTCAGAGGTTGAGATGAGAGCAGGGGATATTACAAAAGGATGCAGGATATAAACAGTATGCCATCTTATCTTCTTTTGGAAGAGTGAGTGTTTTGGTTTGTCTCAGGTGTGTTGTTTAAAAACTACTGGAAAATTAAGTTGGTGTCATTTTTGAGACGTGTCCTTGGTTTCTTTCTATGGATAAAAAAGAAAAGTATTTTTTATACCTGTTAACAATAAACGCTCAGGTTAATGAAGTAATTTTAGAGCTACTTGAGCACCTTTGCTTTCGGGAGCTTCTTTCCCAGTGTATATATACCATAAATTTTGGCTACCTTTGCTTTTTCTTTGTTAAGATATTTAAAAGTAAATATTAAACATCCTACTTTTTATTCCAAATACTTCGCTATACAGATCTAAGAAGAATGCTTTCTTACATAACTTTAGTATCATTATCAAAACAACAAAATTAATACAATTGTCTCATATTGTCTAGTACCCAGCACATAATTCAAATTCCCCCACTTGTCCCATATTGCTTTATACAGCTGCTTCAAAAAAAAAAAAACAAGATCTAATTAAGCACCACTTTGCATTTGCTTTTGAAGTTGCTTTTAATCTAGAACACTACTTCCCTGCCCAAGTTTTAATCTGGAACACTACTCTTTCTCCCTTCTTCTTTTTTTTTTTTTTTTAAATCCCCTGTGTGGTAACTTTTGAATTACAACTAATAAAATCAAGATTTTACGTCTCCCCCACCCCCATTCATCCATTCATTTCATTCATCAGCTCATTCCCTTTTTAGATGATTATTTGTTGAGCCACTTCTGTGTGCCACACATTGCACTTAGAGCTGGACAAGCAAGAGGATAACACAGTGTCTTCTCTATGATACACCAGGAATTATTTTGAAGAAAACATTGTTCTTTGGATGAAAATACAAGTTCCAAGAATGTCATTAAAAAATACACGCAAAGATGCACACACATACCCACATGTTTAACAGATTGCAGCATGTTTTTAGACAGCATATAAAGGGGTTTTTGTTTATTAAAACCCCATTTCTGAGTTTATAATACACAGCCATAACATTTCAGCTACAGTCCTGTCCCAAGTGCTGGAAAGTGTCAGGAAGTTGAGAGATGTTCTTTTGCTCCTGGAGTCTTATCAAGCTTGAGGAGAACAGCTAATTGAGGAAAGCTAGCAGAGGGAGAACTTTATTTTTGCCCTTAAATTATCTTGTTTATATGTCAAAACATTTTTACTGATGTTGAAGAGTGCTCTGGAATACCCTGCAGCCCTCATCACATTGGGAGCTGTTCCTTTCCTCATCCATCTGGACCTTGGGGAGCTGCCTCAGGAATAAGCAATAGGAGGCCTTCCCGGGGAAGGCGCTGTCACTCATCACATAAGGACATTTCGGTTCATGACAAACTGCAAATACAACAGTGGTCCCATAAGATGATAATGCTATATTTTTGCTGTACCTTTTCTATGTTTATATATATTTAGAGATACAAATACTTATTCTGTTATAGTTGCCTGTAGTATTCAGTGTAGTATCATGCTATACATAATTGTAGTTTAGGATTGGTAGGCTATGCCATATAGCCTAGGCGTGTAACAGGCTATACCATCTAGGTTTGTGTGAATATACTCTGTGACGTCACACAGAAATGGAATTGCCAAATGATACATTTCTTAGAACACATTCCCCATTGTTAACCAATATATGACTATATTTTAACTAGAACTGAGAAAAGTATACCAGTCTCTGAGTTCACAGAATATGGAATGTAAGGCTCTTGGTATGCCAGCCCCATTTTTCTAGTTAAAATTTCAGAGAGGAAGAAACCACTTTGCAAAGAAAAAGAGAAATGAAGCTGATGTTGAAGAGAGTGATGGAGAGAGGATGATGGTATTTGAATTGTTCTTGGTTTCACTGTTTACTGAGGCTAATCCATGAGACACATAACTTCCTCAAGTTCTCTAAGCATAATTTCCTTTTTTAAAAAAGCCAGTCTCAACCGGGCATGGTGGCTCATGACTCAGCACTTTGGGAGGCCGAGGTGGGCAGATCACGAGGTCAGGGATTCGAGACCAGCCTGGCCAACATGGTGAAACCCTGCCTCTACTAAAAATACAAAAATTAGCCAGGCATGGTGGCAGGCCTTTAGTTACAGCTACTCAGGAGGCTGAGGCAGGAGAATTGCTTGAAACTGGAAGGTGGAGGTTGCAGTGAGCTGAGATCGCACCACTGCACTCCAGCCTGGGCGAAAGAGTGAAATTCTGTCTCAGAAAAGAAAAAAAAAAAAAGAAAAAAAGCCAGTCTCAGTTGGGTTTCTGTCCCTTACAAGTCAGGGCACAAATTATCTCATATCTACCTATTTTTTTCTAATTATTTGAATGTTAAATCCAAATTAATATAAAAGAAATATTAGAACAATAATAGCTAGAACTTACATAATGCTGTGCTATGTCAGGCACTATTCTTTGCACCTTACTTATGTTAACTTATTTAATCCTCAAAATGATGTTGTAAAGTAGGTGTTGGTATGATCTGCATTTTATAAATGAAACACAGATTAAGTATTTTTTCTAAGTTTATCTGTAAACGTTGGAACCAACATTCAAACACAAACAGTCTGGCTCTGCCATGCCATTACGACTATACTCTCTGCCACTGATTGGTATGTTTTTTTCTTCATATATTTCTGTCTGTGACTGCCACACCATGTCACAATTATTAAATGAGCAAATGAAACAGAAGTGCCTGTTTTGAAAGCAACAGCCCTGTTTCATTAGTTTATATGCTTGAGTTCAGCATTGGGCTTGTTCTTTGCATTACTAATTCTGTTTACATCTCAACCAACAAAAGTTTGATAAAGGCTCTGCACTGTGGGAGATCCAAACATAAATTAGGAACAAGAACTCACTCTGAAATCAGTGCCAAGTAGCTGTGTGAGTACCCTCAGAATTTTAAGGTAAGCCCATCAACTCGGAATTAGAGTTTAGTGGAAGAGCATGTTTTAAACAATTTAGAACATTTTTAAATCTGGAAATGATCAGTCCCATGCCGATATTTTCTAGATTAAGAAATTTTCTAAATTGTTTAAAAAATTTTAGCCTCTCAAAAAACTCATTGTTTCTCTCTCTCTCTCCCCCCCATCTCCCTCTCCATCTCTCTCCCTCTCTCCCTCCCTCCCTCTCTCTCTCTTTCTGTCTCTCTCTCACACACACACACACACACACACACACACACACACACACACACACACACACACAGTTATCCCCTCCTCAAATCTAACAACTGGGAATTGTCACAATTCATGCATCACCAGAAATTTGCTACAATGACCCTGCCTGCCGTCATCTGGTAAAATCTGCATAACTCCATCTATACCTTGTGGGCTGTCCTTTTGTGGCCTGGTGAATTTACACCATTATTATGTGATGCTCCCTAAGAAAACCATTCTACAATTTTTATAATGGCCATTGATTTAAAAATATATGAGCATAAAAGATTTGTTTCAAATGATTTTGTTCCTTGAATATTAAAGTTTTTACACTCCAGGTAGATAGTTACAATAATATAATGGATGATGTAATGGTTGAGAAGTTTTCTTTGGCAGTGATCTTCTAGGCGGGGTTTATTTGTGATGGTGGTGGTAGAAATCAAGTACCTGTTGAGTGAATTATTTTAGGAACTGTTAAGGGGTCTGTTTTGTCTGGGAATTCATTTCTTTAAAAGTCAACAAATTATTATTGCCATCTTGTTCTAAAATATCACATTCATAGTATAGTGAATTCTTATGTTTGGATAGTTTATAGAGTTGCGTTTTATTATAGAGTGTATAAGGTCAGGTGCAGTGGCTCACGCCCGTAATCCCAGCACTTTGGGAGGACAAGGTGGTCGGATCACCTGAGGTCAGGAGTTCGAGACCAGCCTGGCCAACATGGTGAAACCCCGACTCTACTAAAAATACAAAAATTAGCTGGGCGTGTTGGTGCATGACTGTAATCCCAGCTACTTGGGGGGCTGAGGTAGAAGAATTGCTTGAACCTGGGAGGCGGAGGTTGCAGTGAGCAAAGATCGCGCCGTTGCACTCCAGCCTGGGCAGCAAGAGTGAAACTCTGTCTCAAAAAAAAAAAAGAAAGTGTCTATGTAAAAAAAAAAAACAATCTGCTGAGATCTTTCTCTCAGTTAAGTCATATTAAGAGTAAGCGTTTTTATTATAAGGCTATGTAGTGAGAAGAGTTACTGACGGGAATGGGTTGTTTAGGAAAAAAAGGTTGAAAAACAGTATTTTAGGGAATAAGATAATTCCTAATGAGAAGTGGAAGATAAGGGCCTTGATGAAATTTAATTAAGGCAAGGTTTAGCCTGAAGTAGTAAAATATCATTAATACGTAAAAGAATCTATAATTTATCAATTGTATGGGAATCTAATTAAAGAAAGAATTTATGAACAAAAGGGATACAAAGGGGAATGACGATGCTTTTGAGGGTGGTGAACATATATGTTCACTACTTTGATTGTGTTGCTGGTTTCTCAGTAGAATAAATATGTCAAAGCATGTAATTCTACATTTTAAATGCATGCAGCTTATTGCATGCCCATTATACTTCAATAAAGTTGTTGAACTGTCAGAGAAGAGACAAGGAAAGTTAAAAAAAAAGAAAAAATAGTAAGCACTAATGTCCTAGTGCCTTCAAGTAAAATGCTCATCTGTGAGTCCTAACCAAGTAGCCAGAGGGTCTTCCCTCTGCCATCTAGTTTGTGAAATGTGCCTTGTTATACAAGGTAGACTTTTTATTGATTCCACATAGGGGAACATATGAAATGTAATGGGAGAAGAGGGGGATTTCTTAGACCATGGAACATGAGGACTGGGGCGGGGGAGGGGATCACTGGGAAACGAGTGAATCTCTAACTCAAGGGGGAAATAGTTTTAAGTTTTAGTGACGTTTCCAAGAGCGCACCATTATCAAATGGAAAAATAAATTGGCTTTGGAGAAGGGGTCATTGAGCAATTCTTGAAGGGCCTGTGGGCTTAAACATGTGTTGCTGTGAAAAAGGGCCTTGCAGCCAGAAGAGGCAGGTGACCAACATAAAAGCAAAAAAGGACAAGAAATGTATGGACAACAACATATTTAGTGAAAATAGACAACATGAAGAACAGCTGTGAGAAATACAATTAGAAACTTTTTTTAAAATGAAAGACTAATAGACTGAATGAACTTTTCCCTATGACCAAGATTCTACAGGGTGGATGATTGTTTTCTTACTTGACACAGATCATTTTCTATCCAAGGGTTCTTGTTATTTAATATGGAGGCATGGATCCATATGAGGAGTGTTATAAACTGAACATTTGTGGCCTCAAAATTCATAAATTGAAGTCCCAATCCTCCACATGATGATATTTGAAGGTGGGGCTTTTAGGAGCTAATTAGGATTAGATTAGGTCACTAAGGTGAGGCTATTATATAATAGAGTTGGTGCCCTTGTAAAGAGGAGGAGGCATAGAATTTCTCTCTCTCTCTGTTCTTTGCCAGGTGAGGATACAAGGAGAAGCCAGCCATTTGCAAACAGGAAGTGGCCCTCACCAGAAACTGGATCTACTGCCATCTTGGTTATAGTGGCAGATTTCAGAACTGTGAGGAATAAATGTTGTTTAAGCCACCTAGTCCTGTGATATTTTATTATAGCACCCCAAACTGACTAAGATAAGCAGTTTGTATTTTGACTTGAATAAACCAAGTTGCAACATACTATGAAATGCTAGCATAAATGTTTCATATAAGAAATTAAATATTCCTCCAAGTATACTTACATAACTCTAAATGTATTTTTAAAAGGCCTGGAAGTATTCACACCAGATTACTTCTAAGGAAGACAGTAATATTGGATAAGGTCACAGGATATCTATTAAAAAATGTTTTAACACAGGAAATATCTTTATATGTTAATTATGTATTTTAAAATAAGTTTCAACAAGATGCAAAAAAAGATACAATGAGAAACATTAAATATTTTAAGGCCTTGCAGCAATAAAGTAGAAATTAGGAGTGACTGGATTAAAACTATTATAAATTGAATTAGCTAATAAATGAAATTATAAAATAATGTTGGTGACCAAATTTTTATAGTGGTAGCAAGGTTTAAAACACAAATGTGTTAATAAAGAATTTAAATAAATCCACATATAGAAGACCTATCCTGGCTTATAAAGGAAAATAATATTTGGGTTGTATTCCTAAGTTTGGGGGTTACCAAAGAAAATGACATTATTTTCAGAGATAAAATACTAGATCACATGATACATGAGTATTCTCCAGGACAGGGTTATCCTTGTTCTTCCGTGTGACCTTCTTGGGCTTTTCTCTAAGTACTTGGGGGTGTGTCTTCTCAGCCCTAAAATAACAGGAGATTCAGTTTCACCATTGGACATTTTGGGCTTAGCTCTTTTGCTTTCTTTTCTCAAACCAGAATTCATGTTATCAGATTTTATTTATTTATTTATTTTTGAGACAGGGTCTCACTCTGTCACCCAGGCTGGAGTGCAGTGGTGCTGTCATAGCTCACTGCAGACTTGAATTCCTGGGCTCAAGCAGTCCTCCCACCTCAGCTTCCTGAGTAGCTGGGACTAAAGTTGTGACCCACTGCACCCAGCCCTTTTTGTGATTTTAGTGTATCTAGTCCTAATGGCTTCCACAGCTCTTCCACATATATAAAGGTATAATATTTGTTAACTTATCTGGCTTTTTCTAATTACTGAAGTGTTACCTTGCCATGACCTACTACATCCTTCATGGTGTGGATACTTTAAGTTGTGCACACTTAAAACCTCATTTTGATGTTGTGTGTTATTACCAATAATGTATCTGACATGAAGTATTTTGCAAGTGATTTTTATTTTCCTGCAACTCAGAACATAATCACACTGCCTATGAGTTGAATTTCCTCCCAGAGAATGTGCTGTTAGCATCCTGTTTCTTGTAGGGTTAGTTAGGCACATACTTTCTCTGGGACCTGCCTTTTCTCTTTTTGCCAGAGGCCTTACCGCATCTCTGTTGTTTTTATCTCTGGCTGAATCCATAGTCTCTGTTACCTACCTGGATCCTGTAGTCACTTGTCTGCGATCCTCATCCACTGCAGCCCTGAGAAAATAAAATCAATCCTGTCTTTGTTTCAGCATCTTCTGAAGATGATCCTGTCGTCTCGAAGCACTTGGAATATTTAAGTTGTCATTTTGGTCTATCTGTGTAGAAACTTTCTGGTTAATGTTTTGAAAATTATTCAAAGGGGCTTTAAGAATATGTTTCTTTTTTATTCAGCAATTCCCTTCCCTTTGCCCATAACTTTTGATTTAAATTTAGTGCCAGAAAAGAATTCTTCTCTGAAGGGTTAATATATTTCTTCCTATGCAACAATGGTATAAGAACAGGCATACGATTTACTATGTTCTATCTCTGTCTGTCTGTCTGTGTCTGTCTGTCTGTCTGTCTGTCTATCTATCTATCTATCTATCTATCTATCTATCTATGTGTTTGACCTTATTAAGAAAATGTGCAGAGCCAATTTAAATTCCAGTGGCAGCGATGATGTTATTTGTAGTCAAAATATTTGCATCTTCTTTTAATTTTTTGCCTGGACATTTTCTATTTTTCTTTGTTATATCTTTTGTTGCAATCTATTTTAAATTCTTTTAGAACGATGAGGGATATGTCATTTGACACATAAAAGTAAGTTTTTAGAAAAATAAAAATTACACTATTAATATGAATTTGGGCTTTGCATAATTAGCTTGCAGAGCACCAACCGTAATGCATCTCTTTAAATGCTAATCAGCTGAACATTTTCTTATGGCACATTTCATTATAATATTGAATTCTACTCTATAAACACAGTTTATAATTCCTGAGGTAAACTTTTATTTCTATAACAAAACAAATAGAGCCAACATTTATCATCTGTTTATCTATGAATGTATCATTTATTTGTCTTATTCTTTGAAATAATCTTGGGAAATAAAAAATATCCATAAGAAAACTGAATAGTGTATGTTGGGTTCAGGGCTCCACAGTTTGTTGCATTACACTTTAAATGAAGCCAAGATTATTTGCTATTTATACCTTTGTGGAGGGACAGAAATTGCTTCCTATCATCATTTGTTCAGAAACAGAAGACATCTGGTAGTAGATTGTGTTGAAATCATTTGGCTGGAAAAAAGAAAAAAACAAAAAAAGCATCCATTTAACAGCTTACCAGATGGTTGACAAAACACGCCTTTACTGATTTGTGAGACAATTTTTCTTAAATATTACACTGTTCTTGAGAACATAACGCTCAATGAACAGAGAGCTTCAGACAAAAAAAAAAAAAAAAAGCCATTCTGCAATAACTCAGTAGGTGTTACTGAACTTTTTAGCTCTCAGTGATTTCACTTCAGAGCACAGGTTTTCTGAGAGCAGGGCGAACAGAGTGCTGTGCATTTCAAATCTAAAATCTGTGAAATGTATTGTTATTCAATTTAAAGCATTAAAGCATTCCCAGTTTTCACATTTACCTGAAAGGGATTGTGATTTAAGATTATCCTTGATCATACAAAGTCCCCTCCAGAATCTTTTGAGATTGGCTGCAATATCCAAGTCCAACTTTGATGCTATCTTTTTATTCACATTGGATTAATTCAAAAAGGACAATCATTTCACAAATAAGAAGCTGCTATTTTCCTTTGTCTTGGCAGGAGCTAAAAATAAGTGCCCTGTTGTTTTTTTCTGGAAGCCTTGAATCTAGGCTTTGTTTGCTGAGTTTCTACCTGCTATATTTCAGCAGTCCTGGAAGCTTTGCTACAAAAGTCCTGCCTTACCACCTGCTGCATGATGCTAGAGTGGAGTCAGGGGATTTGGAGTCATAGCTGGGGTTGACTCTGTCAGCCAGTTACTGCTGTGTGCTCTGGGGAAATTACCTAGTCTCTCTAGATTTCAGCTTCTCATAGGATTGTTTTGAGGACTAAATGAGAAAACGTTGTGTTAAATATTAGTAATTGGTAGCAATAGTAATATGATAATTATTATCTGTACACTAAACCTTCTCTATTAAAGGGCATAAGTATTTCTATATAGGATCTTTATATACAACTTCTTCATCCTGTCTGAATTGCTTTCATGAACCCAGATATACGTGTCTGTCCTGTCCTATCTAAGTCAGTGTCTATCTAAGTCAGCTCAGGCTACCATAGCAATATACCATAGACTGGGTGGCTTAAACAACAGAAATTAGTTTTTTTTCACAGTTTGTAGACTAGAAGTCCAAGGCATGGACATGGTCAGTTTCTGGAGAGGCCTCTCTCCCTAGGTTGCTGACAGCTGCCTTCTTGCTTCGTCCTTATATGGCACAAGGAGAGACAGAGTGAGGAAGCTTTCTGGTATCTCTTCTTATAAGGGCACTAATCCCATCATGGGGGTCCCACCCTTAGGAGCTCATCTAAACCTAATTACCTTCCAAAGGCTCCATCCCAGTTCTCATCACATTGGGAATTAGGGCTTCAACTTACAGATTTTTGCAGGGATACAATTGCATCTACAGCTGTGTCTGAGCACAAGGACCTCTCTCCCTTTACCTTTGTAAGTTATTGGCACTCAGTGCAGTGCTTCCTACAGAAAATCTCATCAAAACTGTACTGATGCCTAAGTAGTGACCAGTTCAATCTTTGAACTGCATGGAGTCACACAATAACTCGGTGAATTGCAGACACTGCAAATCTGAAAAATCCTTAGGCCCCCAGGTCCTCAGAAATGGTAAAACTTTCTCTGGTGACACTTCAGGGGAAATGATTTGAGGAGGGCCTTCCAACTGGTATCATTCTTGGGTAAATGTCCACTCTAGGTGGTAGGGTATAGTGGTTAAAAGCACAGACTCCAAAGCTCAGATGGCCCGAGTTTAAATGTCAGCTTTGCCATTTTTAAGCTGTGTGACCTAGGGGCCTTAATTTTCCAATTTTCCAATCTGTAAAGATGGGAATTAATAGCAACTTTCTCACAGACTTGTCAAGATTATATGATACACACTCATTCACACACACACACACACACTTCTTCGAGCAATGCCTGGCACACAGTAAGTGTTATGTAAGTGTGAGCTGTTATTATTATTATTATTATTATATTTTATGCATTTTGTGAAACAGAGCTGTGGGTATGTGTCCTTGTTATCCATTTTCTTCTGTATCTCCAGAGTGGACCAGAGCCTGGAATGCTGATGCCAGTTAGATTCCAATTGATTAAGCATATTTTATTATTGAGTACCTTCTGTCTTCCAGTCTATTTGGACAAATGAAAGGGAGTTAGGATTCAGCCTCTAGACCTAGGATTAAAAGAAGTGTGTGGTCTTCTGTTTTGGTTGTGAGGGACCGAGGAGGGTATATACAAGCTATAAGCCTTTGATTTCAGTTTATCCTACCTTTATGAGCTTTGCCTTTTTCTTTTCTTTTTCGAGAATCTTTAGAGGCAGAACAGTTCTGCTTACTGAGAAAAATACACACTGTTATCATTTTATGTTATTAGTCAACACATTATGGTTGTGTACTTGCAAAAGGAAAATTTAGAGATGGGGAAAAATAGAAAGAATTTAACTTGGACTATTATAAAAGTCTGTGTTGTACTGACCTCAGCTCTGATTTTTCAATTAATACGTAGGAGGCTAATGAAAGAGAACTAAATGCTGATTGCCATTCTACGTGGTTATTCCTATATCCAGTTAGGGAGCTGCCCAGCAGAAACTGCACACTGTGCTATTATGTTTCTAATAACAATAACTACCTTTTGTTGAACACGTGTGTGATGTGCAGGACATTTTATATATATTGTCTTTGAAAAAGCCATTTTAGCTGCGCCAGCATATCTGCTTAGAATGTAGGGAGCAGATTTTACTCCACTTCTCTGGTACCTGTTGGACTATAGGGTTTAGTTGCTTCCTGGGGGGCACTGGAAGAAACCCTCCATTCTAGAATCTGTCTGTATCCATAAATTTATAGAAATGTAGAGGAGCTTTTTCCAAGGAAAGGGGCCCACACTGATGTAATCCTTTTGAAATTCAAAGTTATTTAACATTTTTAATGAACTCATGTAAACTTTATTGCAGCTTGATTGTAAGAAAGAGCAGTGAGGATCCTGAGAGTGAATTTATCCTTGGACTGGATGTGGCCAGTGGGCGAGGCTCTGCCCCACCAGCTTCAGGTAGAAAGGAAGCACTGGTTCTGAGGTGATGAGTGTCTTTGATAGTGAATCAAAGACCTTATCACACTTTGTACTCAGGCCAATTTTGTCATGAAATGCTCCTGTCTGAACCTGTCTTTTAGAGAAGGAGCATTTATCAAACCTTGAGGAATTACTATATCCTGAGGAAATTGCTAGGTGCTGCCTCCCAGCTGTTGGAGAAGTGACCAGGACCCCAGCTTCAGTGACTGTGACCACAGGCCACAGCGGCTATTGTTCTGATAAACCCACACCTCTGAGGCTTCCCAAATTTTAACAAATGATGACACTCGGCTTCTATTTTAGGGACAATGAAATGGGAGGCACCGAGAGATGTTCTTTGCCAAGCCTCATCTTCATGGCAGATGGTCACTGTAGCAACAGCCATGTCATTACACAGCACTAAGGTCACTTTGGGCCACAAATGACCTTGTTCCTAGATCACCAACCTCTCCTCTTGTTACTCTTGGCTCTTTTTTTTTTTTTTTTTTTTAACAGATTACAACTCAGAGCTCTCTCCTTTCTCTGTGGGAGCAATTGCTGGACCTCAGGATTGGACCCCCACAGCAAAATGGAGATGTGCTAATTCCCAGGTTGCAGGAAAATATGGTAGTTCATGGGAAGCCTGCTTCTGGAGTGGTCAGTATTTGAGCAAGAAGTTAAGTCCTCCACCCAGAATATCATACATCTCAGTTTCTGCTTTTTTTTTTTTTTTTTTAAGAGGGAGTTTCACTCTTATTGCTCAGGCTGGAGTACAATGGTGCAATCTCTGCAACCCCTGCCTCCTGGGTTCAAGTGATTCTCCTGATTCAGCCTCCTCAGTAGCTGGAATTATAGGCACCCACCACTACAGCTGGCTAATTTTTGTATTTTTAAGTAGAGACAGGGTTTCACCATGTTGGCCAGGCTGGTCTCAAACTCCTGACCTCAGGTGATCTACCACCTTGGCCTCCCAAAGTGCTGGCACTACAGGCGTGAGCCACCACGCCTGGTGATGCAGTTTCTGCTCTTTTTGCAGCTGTCAACAATAACCAGCATCAACCCTGGGATATGAACAAGTAACTCTGAAGATGCTGAAGCTTAAAGGGCTAAAAGAGTTGGAGCCTGAAGAAAAGAAGGTTTCTTTTCACTGGAACACACAAGTGCTCAGTGTTTCATTTGGAATATCATATGATACTGTTTCCCAAGTTTATGAAAACTAGATGTTTTGGCTGTATTTCTAAACTTTATAACTGTTACATAAAATGTGTACCTATTTTACCTATAGGGAAACTTAGATTAAGCAAGGTGAAATGATTTACCCTTTGCTGGTAAGTAGTAAAGCCAGACTTGAAATCAGCTGCTACAAACCCATGCTTTTGCTACCATACTGTCTGTTGTTTACCTGTTTTTTCCCTTCATACATACATTTGATATGTTAGAATAAGACATTGACAAAACAACCAAAAAAGAAAATGAGAATTTTCACACCTGCAACTTGAGATCCAAATCCCTGGCCCAGAAAACATTTTCATATTAAGCTAATTCTGTATTCTCTTATGTCATTTTCCTGTGAAATAGAACTGTAATCAGTAAAATTTAGAAATTAAATACTCCTTCCAGGAAATGCTGGAAGATAATATTTACAGAAAGCAGGAAACAACAAGATTATTTTATATCATATTACATTATAGATAGATAGCCAAAATGCCAATTTGTTACTTTAAAAATAAATATCCTTAAATGGCAATTTTTTACAATGCAGCATTACAACTCTTGGGGTCATTGGTAAGAATAAAGAGCTCTTAGGAGAACATCATGCAATGATATGGTTGGTAACAGAGACGTGTTATAGAGGGAATGAAAATGTTCTAAGAAAATTGACAGTAATATTTTACATTTGTACAACACAATTTTCAAATGTATACGTGATTTGAAAATAAATATATACTTGAAATATATATATTTGAAAATAAATTAAATGTGATTTATTATATTTAATTTGGTCAACAACCAGGTGCAGTAGTAGGACAAGTACTATAATGTTCGCCTTTTAAGATAGGGAAGTTGAGGTACAGCAAGGTCAGGTGCTTTTACTCAATGTCACTCATCAAGTTCATAATAAACTGGGATTAGAATTTGAACTTTCGGTCTTTTAGTCTCATGCTCTTTTCATAATATGGAATTTGTTACATTATTTTTTTCATGAAAAATATGAATGAGCCTCTGTAGGTTTCATTGTATTAGAATTTTGCAGAACATTTGACCATGCTGTTAATTTGGAAAGGGTTGTGGTAATCTTTAAGCAGGGAGTGCCATGATTCTTGAGTTCATCATTTGTATGCGTTGCAGTTTGGGGAGAGGGTCAGACATGTGATTATGTAGTGTCTTAGGAGGAATTTGGCTTGGCCTTAATTCTCAGTCGTGAAGCTACAGTAACTCAGGGATCTGCTGGAACAATGACATGGAATTTACTCATCAATGGGCCATTACAAATTAGACACACATAGCTGGGTGCAGTGGCATGCCTGTAGTTCCAGCTAGTTGGGAGGCTGAGGCAGGAGGATTACTTGATCCCAGGAGTTCAAGTCTGTAATAGGCTGTGATCACATCTGTGAATATCCATAGCACTCCAGCCTGGGCAACAAAGTGAGACCCCCACCTCTAAAAAAAAAAAAAATAGACAAGTAACTGATATTTTAGTGTATTTATTATAGGTTGACAGTATACTATATTTTTCCTTATTTTAATGATTGTTATAATTTAGTAAGATTTAAGTATCACACCTCATGTAAAGGAGAAAGAGCTTCTATTGAATTAATGCCAGAATAATTAGGATGTTGAAATTAAACTGGTACATAAGTGAATGATTGTCTTGGTAAGCACATGGCTCATATTGTCTATTGTTTAAATAATAGAGGGCTTTTCAAAGCTGATTTATTGAAAATACGCTGCAAAAATTGATTTAGGATACCACATAACATACAAATGTTTTCTCTGACTTTTGAGAAAAGCATTATTGAATGCATCATTTCTCCCAGTATGTCTGAGCATCCTGAAGCATTCTGTTAGCTCCAGTACACACAGAAGGAAGCAGTTGCTTTTGCCCCTTAGGGTTCCTCCATAGACAGTACACTTTGGTGTTTGTTTAAAAGAACCAAATTAGTTAAGAATCATGCAGATTTTGCCTCCTCTAGTTTGCCAATTTAACCACATACAACATAACTTGAGTTGTACATCTTGTATTCCATGGATTTTACAGCAAGACTTGTAGAATAAAAATGAAAAAGATACGTGAGGGAGAAACATTGAGCTGTTTCAGTCACTTTACTAATGGTTTTATGTGGGCAATTTCATTTAATTTTCAGAACAGTTCCATTATGGTCCTCATTTTCCCATACATTTGGAAGAACCAAGGTATGGAGACTAAAGAGCTTCCTCATGGTCACAGAGCTGGTCATTTTCTGAGCCAGGATTTGAACTAGGCAGCCTGACTCCAGAGGATGGCTTTGTGCCTAGGCCTGTGCAAGCCTAAGCCCTTCAACTGTACACTATCTGGATACTTTCTTGGAGTATGGAAAGAGAGGGTACACTGGGCCACAGTCTGAATATGAATTCTGGAGAATGTCATTTTAAAAGTTAGTGAAATTATCAGGCTGGGAATTTACTCTCTATTTTTCTTGTGGGGATTTAATCGACGATAGAAAACAACAACTTTATGAAGTTTTTCAACAGGAACTCTGACCATAACTCTATAGTAAACTTGTGAGAAAGGGCCATGGTGTAAGTTGACACTAGCTTGAATACATTTTGGATGGTTGTCTGGTTCTGAGGAATAAGCCCCATTTGTCAGTGTGTGCCTCAAAAGGTGCGCATAGCAGCTTGGTGTCCATGCTGCATCCATTCACAGGGAGGATAAGAAAACAATTTTGGGCCAGGCGTGGTGGCTCATGCCTGTAATCCCAGCACTTTGGGAGGCTGAGGCGGGCAGATCATGAGGTCAAGAGATGGAGACATTGGAAACTCTGTCTCTACTGAAAATACAAAAAATTAGCTGGGCGTGGTGGCGTGTGCCTGTAGTCCCAGCTACTCGGGAGGCTGAGGCAGGAGAATGGCATGAAACCTGGAGGCGGAGCTTGCAGTGAGCCGAGATCATGCCACTGCACTCCATCCTGGGCGACAGAGCGAGACTCCGTCTTGAAAAAAAAAAAAATTTTTTTGGAACAATATCAAGCATTGCCATGAATAGATTCTTCAATCTTTCCGAGCAGAAGTGAAGCTCAAAGAATAATTTAGCTCCCCTAATATTATGTCAAGACTGGTTCAATCTTGAACTGAGTTGGCTGGTAGGAATTAAAACCATGCAGTGTTTATGACAAAATGCATATTGTTGAGAGCTGACCCTTTTAGCACCTATTCGTGAGATCTAAATTTCTTGTGTGTGTTATTTATGTGGAGAGAATAAAAGGAGTAGAATAGGAGATGTAGATACTGTATTCTGATAAGTTCACTCTGTTCCGGCTCCTTGCAATGCCTGAAGCCGAGATTCCAAATGTGGTTGTTTATAATACAGCCTGACTGGGTACCAGGAAGCATTTTCAAATAGTAGTCTATTATTTCTTATTTCCTGAAAACAGATGCCTTATTTGAGACATATATTTAGATATCATTGTTATTTTATTTTCCTTCAAAGGAAATAATTAAAATTCAGTCTATTTTTGGATCTAGAGTGTCATTGTAATTCACATTCGCTAATTTTGGCAAGCAGTCTCTTACTGTTGTGATTTTCCATTTCCTTACTTGGTACTTTCTGACATGAGAAACAGAGGGAAAGTTTTGATATTAAGTAAATGTGTTCTTGAGTCACATGTACAGCAGCAAATAATCAGTGGAACTTTTAGATAAATGAAGGCTTCATAATTGGACTTGATCTACTACAACAGATGAAAAATGAAGCAATTTAAGGGCAAACACCAAAGGTGGGGCAACTTTTAGTCCATAACAAAGAACTTCTTCACATGTTTTGGGGAACATGTTGATATTTTGGGGAAGGCTGTCTGGTTTCTAGCTTATTACCTTATGGGCATGATAAAAAAAATCAGGGGAAAAACCAGATATTAATCACAAGTGACACTATTCATAGGTCATTTGGAATTATTTTCCATTATTGATTTGGAATTAGTGATGATATTTAGTTCAGCATTTTTATTACGTTACTTCCTCTGTTAAACAATTCTAACATTTGGCACAGTGTATTTAAAGATTAATTATAATAAGCTACAGGAAGCTGACATGATGATTAGTTTCAAGCTCGATTATATAATCTAGTATTGAATAATAGAAACTTGGGAAGTTAGTTTTATAAAAAAAGAATAAATAAAAATATTAAGCATTTGAAAATATTTAATTGGAAACCATAACAAATATTAATATTGAAAGCCTTCCATTAATTAAAACATTGTCATTATTTTAGAAATGTACCATTTTATAGAAGATTAATAAAAAGTATTAAAAATTGAGTTGTGATGTAGTTTTAAGATATTATGTACTCTAGGTCAAAATGTTCCTTTAAATCCTCGAGACAACATAAAGCTGATTCACAAAAATATTGTGTGCACTTTTGTGAAAAGGGTACTATTGTTAAAAAATATGAACTTTCTCTCTTCTGGCTGTTGTAACATTAAAATATAATTGAATTTTCTGGACACTTAATTTTCTTTATCTCAGATCCCTCGATTATTACTTTTTTTTTTTTTTTTTTTTTTTTGAGATGGAGTCTCGCTCCATCACCCAGGCTGGAGTGCAGTGGCGTGATCTCAACTCACTGCAAGCTCTGCCTTCCAGGTTTGCGCCATTCTCCTGCCTCAGCCTCCCGAGTAGCTGGGACTACAGGCGCCCGCCACCACGCCCAGCTAGTTTTTTTATATTTTTAGTAGAGACAAGGTTTCACTGTGTTAGCCAGGATGGTCTCCATCTCCTGACCGCATGATCCGCCCGCCTCGGCCTCCCAAAGTGCTGGGATTACAGGCATGAGCCACTGCGCCCATCTAGTTATTACTTATTTTTTATATTTTGTGTATTTACTATAGGTTTTTTGCTTTGTGGTTAATATGAGACTTAAAAATCATCTTGTTATAACAGGTTATTTGAAGCTGATAATACTTACCTGATTACATTAAAAAAAAAAACTCTATACTTTTACTCCACCCCCACCCCCACATTTAAATTTTTCAATTTTATAATTTATATGGTTGTATACTGTGTTACCCTTAACAAATTATTGCAGCTATTATTATTTTTAACATTTGTGTCTTTTATACTTTATACTAAAGACACAAGTGACTTACATACTTTCATTACAGTATCAGAGTATTCTGAATTTTATTGTGTACTTACTTTCACTAGTGAGTTCTGTACTTTCATGTGTTTTCATGTTACTTATTGGCATTCTTTTCTTTCGATTGAAGAATTCCTTTCAGCATTTCTTATAAGACAGGTTTGGTGGTGGTAGTGGTAAACTCCCTCAACTTCTGTTAGCCTGAGAAAGTCTGTATTTCTTCATTTCTGAAGGACAGTTTTCTGGGCACCAAATTCTTGGTTGGCAGTTTTTTCTTTAGCACTTTGAATATATCATCCCACTCTCGCCTGGCCTTTAACATCTCTGCGGAGAAACCCACTGCTAGCCCTATTGTTATCCCCTTATATGTTTTTACTTCCTTTCCCTTGGTGCTTTCAGTATCCTCTCATTGTCCTGATTTTGAACAGTTTGATTATTTTGGTGTAATCTTGTTTGGATTAAATCTGATTAGAGACCTTTGACCTTCATGTACCTGAATACTTATAACTTTTTCCAAATTTGGAAATTTTCTGCAATTATTTTTATAAAATAATTTTTTTACCCCTTTGTCCTTCTCTTCTTCACACACTCTTATAACTCAAACATTTGCTCTTTTAATGCTATCCCATGAATCCTATAAGCTTTCTTCATTCCTTTTCATATTTTCTCTCTGATTGCATATTTTCAAATAAATTGCCTTTTAGTTCACAGATTCTTTTCCAGCTTAATCAGTTCTGTAATTGATGCCTTCTATTTTTTTTAGTTCATTATTTATAATTTTTAGCTCCAGAATTATTGCTTTTTTTAAAAAAATTTTGATCTCTCTGCTAAATTTCTAATTTTGGTCATTTATTTTTTTTGATGTCATGAAATTGTTTCTCTGTATTTTTTGAGGTTCTCTGAATGCCCTTAAAACAATTATTTTAAATTTTTTTGTCAGATAGTTTACATATCTCCATTTACTTAGAGTCACCAAAGTCTTTTGATGGTGTTATATCTCCTTAGATTTTTATGTTTTTTGTTGCCTTACTTTGATGGCTGCACATCTGAAGAAGAAGAGACTTGTTTTAGTCTTTAAAGACTGACTTTGTGAGAGCTCTTACAAGTCGAGCCATCCTTGCATCTCTGGGATAAATCCCTCTTGCTCATGATGAATGATCTTTTAAATATGTTGTTGAGCTTGGTTTGCTAGTATTTTGTTGAAGATTTTTGTAACCAGATTCATCAGGGATATTAGTCTGTAGTTTTCTTTTTCCTGGTGTGTCTTTGATGGTTTTGGCATCAGGGTAATATAACCTCATAGAATGAGTTTGGAAGTATTCCCTCTTCCTTTATTTTTGAGAATAGTTTGAGTAGGATTGGTATTAGTTCTTTTTTAATCTTTTACCTGTTTAGAAAAAGAAAAGTTCAGCTCACTGCCAGTGTTCATTTAATTTTATTGTACATAAACATGCTTTCGGAGGCTGAAAACAATCTGACTAATTTTCAAGGTGAAAATAAAATATGTAACCTGTTCGTGGAGTTATTTGTAAACCGAACTAATATCAGAATAGTCTGAGTTGTCAGAATCATCTATTTCAGAATAATTAGATTCATCAAATAAATCTTCAGCCAACAACTGTTCAAGAATGATGTGAACATCATGCATAGGAATTCCACGTTTTCTAGGTTTTGACATTTTTAGCAGTCAAGAATTACTTTATTTTGTAAATGGAAATACCACTGCTAAAACCAGAATGCTATAAATAGAATGATGTTTTTTCTTTCCAAAGTTGATATGCTAGGTGTCACAAAAATAATAATGAAAGCAAGATATTTCATGGCAAAATTATTTCAGGGTAAACACTGTAGCTGCAGGTGCTGCTAATGAGTATTCTTTGGGCAAATGAATTAAATGGTTGGTAGAGTTTAGCAGTGAAGCCATCAGGTCCTGGGCTTTTCTTCACTGAGAGACTTTTTATTATGGCTTCAATCTTGTTTCTTGTTATTGGTCTGTTCAGGTTTGGGATTTCTTCATGCTTCAACCCTGGTTAGGTTTTATGTGTCTAGGAATTTATGCATTTCTTCTAGATTTTTCAACTTATTAGTATATAGTTGCTCATAGTAGGCAGAAATCCTTTGGATTTCTGTGTTATTGGTTTTAATGGCTTCTTTTTAAACTCTGATGTTATTCATTTGGGTCATCTCTTTTTTTTCTTAATCTGGCTAAAGGTTTGTCAATTTTGTTTATCTTTTATGAAAACAACTTTTCATTTCATTGATCTTTTGTATTGTTTTCTTTATATCAATTTCATTTATTTCTCCTCTGATCTTTAGTATTTATTTTCTTCTACTAATCTTGTTTTTGGTTTTATCTTGCTTTTCTAGTTCTTTAAGATGCATTGTTAGGCTATGTATTTGATGTTTTCCTTCTTTTTTTGCTGTAGGTGCTTATAAGTTTCTCTCTTAGTACTACTTTTGCTGTATCCTATAGGTTTTAGTATATTGCATTTCCATTATCATTTGTTTCAAGACATTTTTCAATTTCCTTCTTAATATCTTCATTGACCCACAGATCATTCAGGAACATATTGTTTAATTTCTGTGTGTTTGTATAGTTTCCTAAATTTCTCGTGTTATTGATTTGTAGTTTTATTCCATTTGTGGTCAGAGAAGAGGTTTGATATTATTTCAAATTTTTTGAATGCTTTAAGATATTTTTTGTGACTTAACATATGGCCTACTCTTGAGAATGACCCATGTGCTGAAGAGAAGAATGTGTAGCCTGCAGCTGATGGATGAAATGTTCGGTAAATATCAATTAAGCCCATTTGGTCTGTGGTGCAAATTAAGTTCAATATTTCTTTGTTAATTTTCTGTCTGGAAGATTTGTCCAATGCTGAAAATGAGGTGATGAAGTCACCAGCTGTTATTGTATTGGAGTCTCTCTCTCTTTCTCTGATAATATTTGCTTTATCTATCTGGGTGCTCCAGTGTTGGGTACATATATATATATATACACATATATATTTACAATTGTTATATCCTCTTGCTGAATTGACCCCTTTATCATTATATAATAACTTTCTTTGTCTCTCTTATAGTTTTTTGTCTTGAAATGTCTTTTGTCTGATATAAAGTGTAGTTACTCCTGCTCTTTTTTTGTGTGTGTTTGTTTCTGTTGGCATGGAATATCTATTTCTATCCCTTCATTTGCAGTCTATGTGTGTCTTTATAGGTGAAATGTGTTTCTTGTAGGCAACAGATCAGTGGGTCTTAGTTTTGTTTGTTTTTTTATTCATTCAGTCACTCTATGTCTTTTGAGAATTTTTTTTTTTTATTATTATACTTTAGGTTTTAGGGTACATGTGCACAATGTGCAGGTTTGTTACATATGTATACATGTGCCATGTTGATTTCCTGCCCCCATTAACTCGTCATTTAGCATTAGGTATATCTCCTAATGCTGTTGAGAATTTAGTTCATTTACATTCAACATTATTATTAAGTAAGGACTTACTCCTGCCATTTTGTTATTTATTTTCTGGTTGTTTTGTGGTCTTCCCTTTCTTCTTTTTTTCCTTCCTATCTTCCTTTAAGTGAAGGTGATTTTCTCTTGTGGTATGATTTAACTTTTTGCTTTCTATTTTTTGTGTATCTGTTTTATGTCTTTTTTTATTTGAGGTTACCATGAGGCTTGCAAATACTATCTTGTGATCCATTACTTTAAACTGATGAGAACTTAACACTAAGTGCATAGACAAACAAATGAAAAGAAAATTAATAAAAACTGTACATTTTGACTTTGTCCCCCCACTTTTAACTTTTTGTTGTTTCTATTTATAGTTTATTGTGCTGTTTGTGTTTTGAAAAGTTATTGTATTTATTATTTTTGATCGGTTCATTGTTTAGTCTTTCTACTTAAGAGTAGTTTATATACCACAATTACAGTGTTACAATATTCTGTGTACCATTACCAGTGAGTTGTGTACCTTCAGTTGATTCTTATTGATTATTAACATTTTTTTCCTTCTGATTGAAAAACTTCCTTTGGCATTTTTTTTGTAGGACAGGTCTAGTGTTGACGAAATCCCTCAATTTTTGTTTGGCAAAGTCTTTATTTATCCTCATATTTGAAGGATATTTTCAATGGATATATTATTTTAGAGTAAAAGTTTTTTTCCTTCAGCACTTTAAATTTTTCATGTGACTCTTCTGGCTCATAAGGTTTCCACTGAAACATCTGCTGCCAGAATTATTTGAGTGCCATTTTATGTTATTTGTTTATTTTTTCTTGCTGCTTTCAGGGTATTTTCTTTATCTTTGAATTTTTGGAGTTTGATTATTAAATGCATTGAGGTAGTCTTCTTTGGGTTAAATCTGCTTGGTGTTCTATAACGTTCTTGTACTTGGATATTTATATCTTTCTCTAGGTTTGGGGAGTTCTCTGTTATTATCCGTTTGAATAAACTTTCTACTCCTATATCTTTCTCTACCTCCTCTTTAAGGCCAATAACTCTTAGATTTGATTTTTTGAGTATTTTCTAGATCTTGTAGGTGTGCTTCATTGCTTTTTATTTTTTTCTTTTGTCTTCTCTGACTGTATTTTCAAACAGCCTGTCTTCAAGCTTACTAATTCTTCCTTCTGCTTCATCAATTCTGCTGTTAGGAGACTCTGATGCATTCTTTAGTATGTCATTTGCATTTTTCAATTCCAGAATTTCTGCTTGATTCTTTTTAATTATTTCAATCCCTTTGTTAAATTTATCTGATAAAATTCTGAATCCCTTCTCTGTGTTATCTTGAATTTCTTTGAGCTTCCTCAAAACAGCTATTTTCAATTCTGTTTGAAAGGTCACATATCTCTGTTTCTCCAGGATTGGTTCCTGGTGCCTTATTTAGTTCATTTGATGACATCATGTTTTCCTGGATGGTACTGATGCTTGTGGATGCTCTTCAGTGTCTGGGTATTGAAAGGTTAGGCATTTATTGTAGTCTTCACAGTCTGGGTCTATTTGTACCCATCCTTCTTGGGAAGGCTTTCCAGGCATTTGAAAGGACTTGGGTGTTGTGATCTATTCCATATCTGTATCAGTGGGTACTCCAAGTCCAGTAATGCTATGGTTCCTGCAGACTCATAGAGGTACCACTTTGTCAGTCTTGGATAAAGTTAGGAAGAATTCTCTGGACTCTTGTCCCCATCCATCCCTTGCTTTCTCCTGAAGAAACAAGGTCTCTCTCTCTGTTATGAGCCACCTGGAGCTGGGGTTGAAATGACACAAGCACTCCTGTGGCTACCAACACTGGGACTGTACTGGGTCATACCTAAAGCCAGCACAGCACTGTGCCTCACCTAAAGCCTGACATAACCACTCCCTGGCTACTGCCTATGTTTGCTGAAGGCCTTAAGCCTCTACAATCAGCAGGTGGTGAAGTCAGCTGGGCTCGTGTCCTTACCTTCAGGGTGGTGAGTTCTCCCAGGCTCCAGGTGGGTCCAGAGATGCCATATAGAAGCCAGGGACTAGAGTCAAAAACCTAAGATATCTACCTGCTTCTTCATTCTACCAAATAAGACGAAGTTCTTCCCACTCTTTCCTCTCCTTTCCATAGGCAGAGGAGCCTCTTGCCATGGTCACCACCACCGCAGACCAATGATAGGTATTGCTAGGCTATCGCCAACGTGCAGATGTGCACTTAAGGTCCAAGGCTCTTCAGTCAGCTTGTCATGAATGCTGCCAGGCCTGGGGCTTACCCTTCAGGGCAATGGGCTCCCTTCTCGCACAAGGGAAGTCCAGAAATGCCATCCAAGAGCCAAGGCCTGAAATTGGGAACCCTAAGAAACTGCATGGTGCTCTACCTCACTGTGGTTGAGATGGTACCTAAGGTGAAAGACCAAGTCTCTTTAAATTTTCCCTCTGCTTTTCTCAAGTAGAAGGAATCTCTCACAGTAGCCACCATACCTCAGAATGTGCTGGGTCTCACCTGAAGCCAGCACATCCCAGAGTCTCACCCCAGGCCCACGACATGCTACTTATGGTATTGCTGCTGGTTCTTCAGGGCTCAAGTGCTGTTTAGTCAGCAGGTAATGAATCCTGCCAGGACTAGGTCCTTTCCTTCAAGGCAATGGGTTCCTTCCTGGCCCAGGGTGTGTCTAGATATGTTATCCAAGAGGTAGGCTGCTCGACTCTGGTCTATTGCCATATTTTTCTGTGCTGAAGCTGATATCCAAGCTGCAAGACAAAGTCCTCTTTATTCTTCCCTCTCCTCTATTCAAGCAGAAAGAAAGAGACACCTTGTTGCTACAAGCTGTGCTGCTTAGGATTGGGGGAGGGATGGCACAAGCACTCCGTTAGCCTTCCTGGCTGCTTAAAACAAATGTCTCACTAGGTTGCATACCCCTGACATCCACTGGCTCTGAGCCCAGCATAGCACTAGGACTTGCCTCAGAATTGCAGTCCTTGTGGCCTAGACTTCCTTTTAAATTCATTTAGAACCCCAGAGCGCTTTAGCCCGCAGTGGTGAGGCTTGCCAAAACTCAAGTTCCGATCACCAGGATGAGCGGCAATTCCCCTCTGGCTAGGGCTGGTCTAAATGCTCTTCCCATGGGTGAGTTCTGCCTGAGTTTAGCTTAGTGTTGCTTTCTGCTGTGACAGGACAGCACTGAGTTCAATGCAAGGTCCCACACTCAATGCACTCTCCCTCCCCCAAATGCACAAATTTTCCATGCTACACGGCCACTGCTGGGGAATAGGGGCAGGATGTTGTTGGTGATTCGAGGCTGTCTTTCTTACCATCTTCAGTGGTTCTTTCAGTGATACAAAATTATCACAGCATCGGTGATCACAGCACCAATGATCTCAGGTGCTGTGAGATTGTTCACCTGATTTTTGGTTCTTAGGAAGGTGCTTTTGTGTGTGTGTAGATACTTGTTAAATTTACTGTTCCTGTGTATGTACGGGGTGGGGAGGCAATTGGTGAAGGCTTCTATTAGCCCATCTTGCTTTACCTTCTCTTTGTTTTTAATTTTTAAGAATAGAACTCAATTTATTGATAATGGAGTCAAGGAATTTTTAACTTTATTTTTTTCCTGCAGAATCAACTAAGTCAATAAAAAGAATTATAACTAGAGAATAAAATGACCTGAAAAATGGCCACAATTCCAAATTAGAAACCGTGAACTCTGATTATTGGTCATATATTGTGAAGATTATGTTGTGAGCCATCATATACTTGCTTGGACCTTGAGGAAGTTACGTATTTGTCCTAAAAAAGTAGTTACAATTCTGAAAAGAGCATTCAGTAATTTTCATGTAAGGAAAACTAGAATTGTTCCTAGAGTGACCCAATTTGACACCAAGGAATACCAAGTGAGGCAGATCCCAGGACAAATGACGTTTTATTACCTGGGAACTAGGCTTCTTGTTGAAAGTGAAATGGATGAAGGGGGTGCTAAAGAGGGTGTTTATTACACTAAGCCACACTATTTACTTGAGTGCTAAAAATTGAGGAAAGATGTGCCCCCAATGCAGAGAAAATAGCAGTTTTAGTGAGATGGTAAATATTGTTGGGGACAATGTATAATAATGGAGGCTGTCTTTTGATACATTTAGGCTGCTATAACAGAATACCATAGACTGGGTGGTTTCTAAACAACAGAAATGTATTATTCACAGTTCTAGAGGATGGAGAATCCTATATCAAGGTGCCAACGAATTCCATATGTGATGAGGGTCTGCTTCTTGGTTCATAAATGTCTTCTGTCTGTGGATGGAAACATGGTGGATGGAAAAGAGAACTCTTTGTAGTTCTTTGTATAAGAGCTGTCATCCCATTACATGAAGACTTCATCCTCATGACCTAATCACCTCCCAAAGACCTCACCCGCTAATATTATCACTGGGGGTTGGGATTTCAGTGTATGCATTTTGGGAGCACACATACTTTCAGTCTTAAATAGAGGCTATATAATGTCCCAGAACACTCATTGCCTATTACCTGTTCTAACCCCTCCTTCATATAGTTTAGAACAAATAGCAGACCCATTTATTAAAAAAGTAATAATTAGAAATGACTAGGACAGTACCTATGCATACAAATGCAAAAGAAGGAAATGAATATAATTAAAGCTAGATGAAGAATATATATTGCGAGGGGAGTTACCCAGAATAACAGAAAAAATAATTTTTGAATGATGTTAAGATAAAGAATTTTCTTGTATTTTAAACAAAGCAGAGAATACAATATCTCCAAAATAATATCATAAAGAAAACAGAATGAGGTAGAAGTAAGCTGGAAGAACTTATAAACAAAGTGGAATAAAAAAGAAAACATAATGGAGATGAAAAACATATTAGAAGCAATGAAAAGAACATATACACAGCTGAAAACAGAATCAGTAAAATGGTAAGTAGATTTAATGAAATGGAAAAAATAAGGATATAAAGATGATTATAGGGAGTCCAATCCATGCACACATTTCTATAAGAGATAGAATTTTAATTCAATGTTAATTATTTAATTCCAGTTTCTCATTTTAGGTTTTGATATACTGGATGATAGATTAGTTATCTGCTGCTATGTACCAAATTACACCAAACTTTAATGGCTTAAATAACATTTACCGTCTAGCAGCTTCTGTGGATTAGGAATTCAGGTGTAGTTTTGTTAAGTCCTTTGGCTCAGGGCCTCTCAGCCACAATCAAGGTGTTAGTTGGGGGCTGCAGTCATCTCAAGGCTCCAGTGGGGAAGGATCTGCTTCCAAGCTCAGTCACATGATGCTTGGCAGGATTCAGTTTCTCAAAAGTAATTGAACTTCCTGTTCATGGTACAAACTTTATGCCTTGTTTCTTCATGGCTTTGCCTGTTGAATCTCGAAGTCCAGATCATTGGAAAATGAAAAAACTCTTGTGTCTCTTAAGTGCCTTGCTCTTGAAACTAAAATATTTATCTTTCAAGAGAATTTTCCAGGCTGTAAGTTTAATATAAATTTACTTAGCAACTTGACTGACTTATCTTTTTAACAAGTGGAACAATCAATTATCTATATATATTTATACCTTTTCTTCTCTCTCTGTACATAAGAAAAATGTCCAGAGTGTTAATCAATAAACTTTCAGAAGATAATTTCTAAATGTTAAGATTTTAAGGGATTTAAGAATATTTTCTTTTGTACTACATTGTTTTATTTTTGGTTACTTATAATGAGCATATACAATTTTTATAGGGGTAATAATGTTATTATCCTTAGCTAAGAAAATCAAAATAAAACCGAAGGGACATGTGTACCAGAATATATTTATAGTATTCTTGATATGATAAAAACTCACACAAATAATAGCTGCATCATTACTATTTTTAAAATATCATATAAATATACACTTGAATTCATTAGAACTTTTGCTTTAATTAAGCAAGAATTTTATTTTTTTGGCTAAAACATATGAACACATATTTTTATCACAGATCATTTATTTCACTCAATCCATATAACATGATTGATTGAGTTTTAATTAAACCTCTGAGATGTGGTCCACACTCTGTAGTTTATTTTTGGTTCTATCTGATGAAGTTTTAAAAACTAACATTTATACAGGTGCCCACAATGACCACTTTCCCTTTGCTTAAGAATACAGAACTATTTAAAGTTACCTGATCTGTTAATGATAAAGAGAATGGTAGTTTAACGAATGTTTTGTGATTAGGAAGCCCAAGACAGAATTGAAGAATAAAAGGATAATAAGCAATGTACCTCCATCCTAAAAAATGCTCTCTGAGCCAAAATAACTCAAAGTTCCAACTTGTTAGCAAAATTCAGTAGGGCTGAGGAGTAAAAGAAACAAAATGTTATTCTGTTGCCCTTATAACAATTCTGCTATATTACAAGAATTTGAGTTTCCCAGGGAATCAAAACGCTTCTAAAGGGCTATGGTCACAAGTAGTCAATTTTTTTCCTTACTTGTTCCAAGTTATATAGCAAATGCTAAAATGATACGTACCCTTTGGATAAATGTAGAATGGCGATTCAGGCAACCACTTTTTTCTCCTTGCGAAAAATATTACTATCCAGGAAAGGATTGGAAACTTTTTCTTTAGATTATTAACCTGATTAACAGTTTTAAAAAAGAATTTCAAAATAAGGAATGACTGAAAAGAAGTATCTCTATTTGCCCACTGCACAGGTTTACCTATGTAACAAACCTACACATCCTGCACATGTACCCCTGAACTTAAAAGTTGAAGGAAAAAAAGAAATATTGTCATTTGCTTCTTTAATGAAGTATCATTTTAAAACTATCTTAATATTTAATTGGTACATAGTTTATTCTCGTGATTCTGAATTTTTCTCATGGTTAGGCTCTCATCATAAAGGGTATAGATAGAAGGAAAGTAGCAGTCATAATCTGATACTCTGTTGCTTTATTTGTTTCAAATGCTGAGAAGCTTAGTTTGTTGCAAAATGTTAGAAAATATAGGGCAGAGATTACTTCTTGATCTTTAATTTTGAGCAATCTTCAGATGATTAGTTTGTCATTGAGATATCTTTTTTGTCCACAAATTGCCTTTCTATTCTACTAATTTGTGAAATCAAAGTTTGACAGTTTAAGGTTTGGAAAATATTTAGAAGGTAAAATTTATCTTTTTAAAAAGTTAGTCATTCAATTTTTAAAATTACTTTCAATTGTTAATGTTTAAATCATGTTCAAAAGAATCCTATGGTTAAATTATTCATGAGTCACATTCTATTTAGATATTTGTTACACTGGATTCTAAGAATAGGTGGAATTTGTAGCATCATTCAAAGAAAATAGCGGCAGCCTCAGGGCTGAGAGGGCACAAGGGCTCCTTTGTGTGTTACTCAAAAGCACATCCTCTGGGCTCCCAAAGGCCAATAGATCCATGGCTTAGGGAGTAGGCTCAGGCTGGCTTTTAGCCCCCACTCACCAGATTGGCTTTGTGCCTATGTACAGAGAAAAACCTGTAGAACCCTTTGGAATGGCCCTGACCAGCTTCATTTAGAAATGGAGAAATGTGCGTCCCATGAATGTTCTTACTATTAGTTGACAGCTTAATTGGAAGGATCATCATCATTTGAACAAACTGCTTTAACTGCTAACCTGGTTTTATTTATACTGCTTTAATGACTGAGATAAATTAATGGTGTGGAAATTAAATCTGTTGCTTTATGCACAACTATTATAATTAAGAAAGGGAATTAACAGTCAATTCAGTGGTGCTAGGTTTGTTTGTTTTGTGTTTTCTTTAATAATTTATATCAACTAATGAATTTTGCAAAGTCAGTTGAGAATTTTGACAATGGTGTTTGCTGCTCATAAACATCTGTCCTGTGTAGCCAGGACATGGTGCTAATGAAGTTGTGGCCTCTGATTTGAACCTCATGAGTGAGTATGCCTCATTATTTTCAATGATCATAGACAGTGTCTAAGTCTAGTAGTTTGTCAAATCCTAATGGTAATTTAATATCATTCATTTGATAATTTATGTTTAATTTTATTTACAACTAATTTGTTATACTTTATATTTTGTTCACCGTAAGTAACATTGTTTAACATTCTTTCTATGGCATAGACTATAACAGGTTGTGCAATGAAGCAGTAGGTTTGTACTTATTTATTTAATTGAACAAGAAACCTGAAAGTTATGCATATATATTTTAAAAGGACATAGCAGGTCAGGTGCAGTGGTTCACGCCTGTAATCTCAGTAGTTTGGGAGTCTGAGGTGGGAGGATCACTTGAGGTCAGGAGTTCGAGACCAGCCTGGCCAACATGGCGAAAACTCGTCTCTACTAAAAATACAAAAATTAGCTGGATGTGGTGGTGTATGCCTGTAATCACAGCTATTTGGGAGGCTGAGGCATGAGAATCACTCAAACCTGGGAGGCAGAGGTTGCAGTGAGCTGAGATTGTGCTGCTGCACTCCAGCCTGGGCAACAGAGTGAGACCTGTCTAAAAAAGAAAAGATCATAGCAATAAAAAAATCTAATAATTATCATTGTATCATCAATTTAGGAAGATTTCGTGGGAATGTACTCTCAAAGTTCAAATTCAGATCTATGTAAAGTATAAATTTTAGTGGTCTGATGAGCTCAAACTGGAAACAAAGCATAAAACTATTCATAACTAAGAAAGTTACAAAAGGGGATGTTATTCAAGCTACTTCCAGTGTTTTAAAATGCCTACTAGAATGATGCATTTATCTACATTATGATGGCATAGATTAAATGAAATGTCAAGCTAATCTCACCTTGATGGAATGTACGGTCAAGTATACACATGCACGCGCGCGCACGCACACACACACACACACACACACATTTTCTACAGTATATGGGAAAATGATTTTTATTGTGTTTGTCAGATTAAGCAAACAAACACAATTAGCAACTTAAATACTTAGGGCCCAACGTAGGGAATAAATAACAAAGAAGTACATTGTGGCAAAATGATAGGGCTTTCCTGATACAGCCCATGTTTCAACATATACAATATCATAAGTCTCCTTTGTGGCTGTGTAAACTTCACCCAGTCAGAGGGTTAGATTTGCTTTTACAATGTATAGACCTATATAAATTAAATAGCCTATTTTTAAATTATGTTCTTATTTTCTAGATAGTTGTCTGTGTGTTAGTTTCACAATAGACATTTATTTTCTTCCAGTCTTGAGCCCAGAAGTCCAAGATCAAGGTGTTGGCAGGTTTGTTTTCTTCTGAGTCCTCTCTCCTTGGCTTGAAGATAGCTGCCTTCTTGCTGAGTCCTCGTCTAGTCTTCCTCTGTGTGCCACATCCCTGGTGTCTGTGTGTGTCCAAATTTCCACTTCTTCTAAAGTCACCAGTCAAACTGGATTAGGGCCCCACCTAATTTAACTTAATCACCTCTTTAATGACTGTCTCAGTTCAAGCAGTCAGGCAGAGCTAGAGATAGAGAGAGAAGAATTTAACCTTCTTTTGCCTTTTTCTTCTATTTGGGCTCTTGATGGGTTGGATGATGCCCACCCACATTGAAGGGGGGCATCTGCTTTACTCAGTCTACCAATTCAAATGTGAAATCCTAAAAAACCCATCCAATCCCTAGTAACTCAGAGTGTAGCTATCTCCAAATATAGTTATATCTCCAAATATAGTTATACTCTGAGGTACTAGGGATTGGGTGTTTTTTTTTTTTTTTTTTTTTTAGGATTTCAACATATGAAATTTGCAGGAATATAATTCAGTCTATAACATGCAGTAAATCTATTTTGATTTACTGAGTTAAAGAATTAGCATCAAAAAATATTTATACTGTGATATACACAATGGTTGTGGGGTGTGTGTGTGTGTGAGAGAGAGAGAGAGACAGAGAATGAGAAATGTTTTTTGACCTTTTGTGGAAAAGATAGACATAATAAAGATTTACTTCATTTAAGCCTTCACAGCACCTTGTTTGTATCTTTTTTATGGTGCAAAATCTGCCTGCCATAGTTTAGTGTTTAGTTTGTAAATTTTTGAGGCCAGACATTGTCTGACTCATTTTTTTCCTCCTAGTACTGGCCTGGTACAGAGGAAGCCATCAATGAATGTCTGTGAATTGAACTGGACCTCATATCATTTAAAATTGTATGTAAATAGGTACCATGGCAGAGGTGTAAATGAAGAGTAATGAAGAAAAGAGGAAAAGGACAATCGTTCTGACTCAAGAAATTGAGGAGAGTTTCTTAGATGACATTCTAGTTAGCTAGGATTTCAAAATGTGAGGATAAGAGAAAATGAATATATATATATAAACACACACACACACACACACACTCTTTATGTGTTCTCCTTAATCCCAGATCTATGTGTCTAGTTTCCAGCTGGACCTCCATAACATGAATATTCCCAGAAGCAGATCAAATGTCTCATATCCAGAATCAAAGTCCTCCTCTTCTCCCCATATCCACTCTTCCTCCTGTGTTTCACGTTTCATTTTATGGCACTATCATAGTCTCAACTGCACATGTCTGAAATCTCAGAATTCCAAATTCTCTGCTCTCCCTTCTTTCACTCTCCTCATCTAATCAGTTTCCAGTCTCATTACTTCTACTTCCACAGTGTTGCTTGCCTTCATTTTCTCACCATTTCCACTGTCACTTCCCTAATTCAGCCCTCACCATTTCCTGCCTCACTTCACCAAGTTTCCTACTATTCACCCACCTTGAGCGCAGGCCTCTTCCCCATTCCTTTATCCTTCATGATGTCATGGTTACATTCTATAAATTAAAATTTGGCTATTTCACTCTTCCCAAAACTTGCAATGGTCCCAACATCCAAAGCGTAAGATACAAATATCTTGTTTGAGTATTCAACTATCTTATTTTGGTATTCAAGAGCTTTCCCTATAGACTCAAAACAACTTCTCAGCTTTATCTAACAGTCTCCTGATTTTCCCTTGGTCTCTACTGTGAACTAATCATTATTCCTATTACACATGTTTTACCACCTGTATCAGATTCCTTCCTTCATCTTGCAAGGCATTACATTCATTCCCTATATCCATACATCTACTTTCTATCTATCTATCATCTATCTATCTATCTATCTATCTATCTATCATCTATCTATCTATCTGCCTACTTATCTACCTACCCACCTATCTATTATCTCTCTCTCTCTCTGTCTCTCTACTTTCTATCTACCTACCTACCTACCTACCTACCTGTCTATTATCTCTCTCTCTCTCTCTATATATATATATATATATATATGTACATACACATACGTCTGTGTGTTGAGTGAGATTTATTGCAAAGAATTCGCTCATGTGATTGTGGAGTCCGAGAGGTCCCATGATCTGCCATCTGCAAACTGGAGACTCAGGAAAGCCAAGAATGTAAATTCCAGTCTGGGTCTAAAGGCCTGAGAACTGGGAGCACTCATGGTGTAAGTCCCAGTCCAAGGGCAGGCAAAGACAAATGTCTCAGCTCAAGCAGGCAGGCAAAGAGAGAGAGAGAGAGAGAGAATGAATTTAATTTTCCTCTATCTTTTTGTTCTGTTTGGGCTCTGGATGGGTTGGATGTTGCCCACCCACATTGAGGAGAGCCATCTGCTTTACTCAGTTTACCAATTCAAATGTGAATCTCTTATGGAAAACACTCTCACAGACTCACCGAGAAATAATATTTAACCAGATATCTGGGCATCCTGTGGCTCGGTCAAGTTGACACAAAGTTAATCATCACACAAAGCAAGAGAAGTAGATTTAAAAGTAGAGGATGAAGATGTAACAATTGGAGATGAAACTGCTCAAAAAGAAGAAAGAAAAGTACTGAGGTTCAGATAAAATTGTTAGACAATTCAGCAGATTCCATGTGTGTAAACATACACATGAGTTTGTGGGACTATAGATGAGGTAGTTAATACAGAAGAGGTTAAAAAGGAGCAAACTGTGTAATTTCAAAGTACTAATTTGTGGCTTACTCAGACTGTTTCAGGTGTGAAAGAGAATAGATCCACCTGATATATTTTCAAAAATAAATTAAGTATATGTTTATTGCAGCAATATTCACATGAGCCAAGATATAAAATCTATCCAAGTGTTCATCAACAGATGAATGAATACAGAAAGCATAGTACATATGCAAATGGAATATTATTCAGCTATATAAAAAGGAGTGAAATCTTGCCATTTGCAGCAACATGGATGTAACAAGAGGTCATTATGTTAAGAGAAATAAGCTGGGCACAGAAAGACAAATGTTACAGGTTTTCACTTACATGTGGGAGTTTAAAAAGTGGATCTCATAAAGTTAAGAAATAGATTAGTGGTACCAGAGGCTAGAAATGATAGGGGTAGGAGGATGAAGAGAAGTTGGTTAATGTATACAAAATATCATTTTTATGAGTTAGATAGAATAAGTTCTAGTATTTGATAGTACAGTAGGGAGGTTATTGTTAACAATAATTTGTCATATGTTTCTAAATAGCTAGAAGAGAAAAGTCAGAATGTTCTCGACACAAAGAAAAGATAAATATTTGAGGCAATGGATATCTCAATTACCCTGATTTGATCATTATGCATTGTGTACATGTATAAAAATGTCATATATGCTCCCAAAATATGTACCAATATGTCAATAAAAGACATAAAGACATAAACAACAACAACAACCAAATAACAGGTAGTCAGTCATGCTGCATTTTACTGCAACAGCATCCTGTTAGTATCAATTAAAAATCAAATTGTTTAGGTTCATGGCATTCCAGAAATCTCCGTGTAAGGCCTAAATTCCATTATGTCAGTTTTGTAAAAATAAAAAGGCGGATAGACTACTGTGTTAATTTTATTGATGGATTTAGACTTTATTTAGACCTTGTGATATAGCTATTGCTAAAATATACCTAGAGATGGGGGAGAGTAGAATTACATATATTGCAATTGCAAAAACATTGCATATACAAAAAATTGCATATATAAAAAAAGATTTTTGCTAAAAATCTTAAGACAGGCCTTGTTTTTCTGCTTCTTCCATGGTCAATGACTACAGTAGCACTCTTTCACCTGTGGTTTTGCTTTTCATGATTTCACTTACCTGTGGTCGACTGTGGTCCAAAAATATTAAATGGAAAGATTCCAGAAATAACTTACAAGTTTCAAATTGTATGCCCTTAAGTGGCGTTTTGAAATTTTGTGTCATTCTGCTCTGTTCTCCCTGGGATGTAAATCATCCCTTTGTCCAGTATATCTATGCCATATATGCTAACCACCAAAGAGTCACTTGGTAACCATTTGGTCTATCAAATTGGACTGTCCTGGTATCCCAGTGCTTGTGTTCAAGTAGCCTTATTTTATTTCATAAGGGTCCCAAAGCACAAGAGTAGTGATGCTGACAATTCAAATATGCCAAAGATAAGCTGCAAAATGCTTCTTTTAAGAGAAAAGGTAAAAGTTCTCAATAAGCAAAGAAAACAAAATCATATACTGAGGTTGCTAAGATTACTAAGAACAAATCTTCTATCTGCGAAATAGTGATGAAAGCGAAAGAAATTCATGCTAGTTGTGCTATCGCACCTTAAACTACAAAAGTTTGCAGTGCATGCAGCCACAGTGCATGATACGTGCTTAGTTAAGATGGAACAGGCAGTAAATTTGTGGGTAGAAAATATGAACAGAAATGTGTTTTGATTGATTGACAGCAATTGGATTTGGTACTATGTTTTCAGGCATCTACTGGGGGTCTTGGAATGTATCACCTACTGTATTACTCAGCAATTATAAACTTTCAAATATGAGGGTAACATGTTTATCATTGAGACAGAAATCTATAAAGAGTGGAATTAAATCTGTTATTTAATAGAATTAATTATAACCAAACAGGCAAAACTTATTACTATTAGACTGGCATATGAAGAAATATGGGGATAATCTTGTTTTATAGAACCACAAAATAAGCATAAAATACAACGGCTGTGTTCCCTAAAGTGCAATTTGATTTGTGTCTTTATTGATTTATCTTCATTCTTAAGCAATGCTTTATGCTCCTTTTTGATGGGGCTTGCCTTAGAAAGTGCAAAGGATCTAGTCTGAGACCTGAGTTTAATTCCTGTGAAACACTTCAATTCTTTTTTTAAGACAGAGTCTCACTCTGTTGCCCAGGCTGGAGTGTGGTGGTGTGATCTTGGCTCACTGCAACCTCTGCCATGCGGGTTCAAGCGATTCTCCTGCCCCAGCCTCCCAAGTAGCTAGGATTACAGGTGCCCACCACTGCACCCAGCTAATTTTTGTATTTTTTAGTAGAGACAAGGTTTCACCATTTTGGCTGGGCTGGTCTTGAACTCTTGACCTCAAGTGATCCGCCTGCTTCAGCCTCCCAAAGTGCTGGGATTACAGCAATAAATCACCATGCCTGAACCACTTCGATTCTTTTAATTATTGTTTACTCCTTTATAAAGTAGATATAACAATAATACTCTCCTCAAGGAAGGCTATAAAGATGACATATATTCATGCATGAGAAAGACAATGTAAACTTGTAGGAGAACATTAAGTATTAGATTTATGCTATATGACACTTGCATTCAGTGCTTTGAAACCAAAGAAGAGAATTCTTTCTTTTTTATTAGAATACACTGAATTTCTGCTTTTTATCTTGTTTTGTCTATTACTCTATGATTATCCCTTTTAGCTAGTGAGTCAATTTTACTGATCTTTTTCAAGTTATGTAAATAGAAGTGGTTTGGAACTTGGAAAAGGTTGTGAAAGATACCATGATTACAAAAGTGCATTACAAAGTAACACACAGGAAGTATAGAATTTGAAAATGTAACAATTAACTAGTTTGTGATGGAAAGTTGCTATGCCTCCAATAATTTATACAGATATGATTTAATCTCCCAAATAAGATGGGGTTTCTCAATCTATATTTAGCATTTCTCTTCTTCCTGGCAGGGATTTTAGAAGATTGTCACTCTACTCACCCTATTTTTAAAAATAATATTAATACTTTATGTTCTAAAATGCCTTCCAGAACAGGAATCTCTCCAGGTAGAGGAAATATTTAACTGTAAATAGTAGATGTATTCATCCCTAGCCAAGTATGTACATTTTGGCTAAAGCATGCCCACATGTCTATTAAATGTTGTATTATGATAAATCCCTTATATGTGAATTCTAACATACTCCTTTATAAATATTTAGAGAAGAAAAATTGACCCAATATCCACTGGGTAAATTTCTACTGCAAACCCAATAATTATTGCATGATGATTCCTCTAGGCATATAGACTGTCAGACTAAATTTTTCTTGCTTTGAAAATTAGCTAGTATAGTTGGTTTTAGAAGGTGTTGAGAAAATTGAGTTTGTGAATTGGAGCTCAGGTAGGCCAGCTAGCTTCATAATATTTTAGGATTATATTTTTACAAGTGCCTGTCATTGCTTTCAGCAGGAACCAGGTGAGATATAGAGACAGATTAGCAAAATCATTCTCCCTCCTTTTTCTTGGGAAACTCGATATAGCATATTGAAAAGAGGTCACAGAAACTATCCTTGTACAATGAAATATTTTTCAGTATGCAAATTATAACATTTTCCATTAGAAGTTCAAATCACCACTTAAAGCATTTTTAGGGCTCTTTAACATCCTTCAATTTAGGACAAGTTGGACTTAAGGTGAAATTAAGTTCTATGTAACTCAGTTAATTTATTTTATATAGCTAAAATTATTTTACGTTATGCTCTTAAGGTGATGTTAGCTATGTAAGTTGTAGTACTTAATTAAATATATAAATTGTATAAAATATATACATTGATAAAACTGATAAATTAATAAAAATATAACCTCTATTTACATAGAACTAAGAATTAACTAAGAACCTCCCCTGAGCACTGTAATTGGAAAACATGTAATGCTGTGGTATAGGAAATACTTGCCCAATGAATCATCCATTTTCAAGTTAATCATTAATTTGGAAATTATGCTTTTCTCCATAGAAAACAGTATTAGCCTTATTTCCTTCAGAAAAAAACTGAATAAAACACTTTTTTTTTGTGGCACAGAGAATAGTTGCCTTACCCAGAGCTCAGAAAACCACATAAACAGAGGAAGAATGTAATCTTGGTTAGCATGTAAAGCATGCAGCTGACATTTTGCAAAGCTTGTTATTAGAACAACATTCCCTCCTCAGCTGTAAGGTGGTTGAGTATGCAGCTTAGAATTAGACAGGCTGCATCTGAATTACAGTTCACCATTTCCCAACTGTGTGAGTTTACAATTTACAAAATCCCCATAAGCTTGAGTTTTTTCAGCTACAAAAGGAAGTAAAAATATCTACCCTGCAAGGTTTTGTAAATAGGATATAAGATAGTAAATGCAGGATACTTAACATAGTGATTGGCAAATATTTTCATTATGAATAAATATTATTGCAATGTAATGATGGATCTCATACTTGAACTTTCAGCATGTGAAAAACTAGATTCTGAAAATAAGATCTGTGTACTCAAGAAATCAATGTTCATAGTAGATTAGGATTGCACAAAACCAGTGAATTACCCACCAAAGAAAAACAAGATGCTAAATAAAAGAGAAATTCACACTGGAACAGACTATTTTCTTAGCCATTAGTATGGCTAAGTGTTTTACTAGTTACTGTTTTACCAGCTAAAGTGTTTTACCAGTTCCACTGTGAGAAGGACATGGAAGTTTATTCAGATCCTCATTTTTAGCTACCGAATACTTATCATGAATGCTATGCATATGACCTATTTGTTTAATGCGTTCATATATATAGAAATATTTCTAAACATATCGATATGTACCTTATTAATACTTAGGATTATTTATTCTTTTCATTATCAATTAGAGTTTTGGGTATCTCATAAAATGCTGGAAAAGGGAATATTTGGGGTATTATTTAATATACAGATAACTGAACTAGGTGGACCCGACTGACCACTATAGGCAAGATTCTTTTGCAAAGAAGGAGAAAACTGATGACCAGTATGAGCAGTTCAAAAACCAAAGACTGGAGTCAGATATGCTTGAGTCGAATTCCACATTTTCCATTTAAGAGATTAGACAATATTCTTAAATTCTCTGAGACTTCATTTTTCTGTCTATAAACTGAATGTAATACTGCCTCTCTGATGATTATTGTAAGGTTATAAAAATTTTTGAAGGCCTCTTACATAGAACTGAACACAGTAGGCATATGATAAGTATTAAGTTCTTTTGTCCTTTCCTTTTCTTTTGAAAATGCCATATTATCTAAATGGAAATTTTCTCCTTTTGGGGCAGGGGGTGTATAGCTTTGCTGAAGCACTGTAAAATGTTTGATATAATCATAGAAAAAAGGAGAAGTAGAATTATTTCAGTTGGAAAACTAAAGGAGTGAGATAATCAATGGACATAATTTATATTTACAAAAATCCTGATAGTTAATAAAGATCTTTACACATATATGGACTTTCCTAATATATATAATTCAGTTTGGAAAGTGCTTTTTGTCCTGTTAAAAAACTTTTGAGATAAAATAAATATGAAGGTCATATCTTAATAAAGTATTGCTAAATTTTTATCTCAATTGTATTTTAGGGAAAACTAAAATCTTATAAACTAGACTCAGGTAGAATCTCTTTTAAATAGTTTAACCCACATTTATAAATATGCACAGATAATATCACTACATTTTCACTGTGCTTTACTAATCATTAATTTGTTATAACTCCTACTATGTTTATTGAGCCTTGCTGAGAACAGCCACTGTTCACCTAACTGTATTTTGCCAACATTTACTTATGATGTTCTTGATTTAATATGATAGGGTTTATTTTTAGGAACTAAAGAGAGTTAGAAAAAAAAAAAGAGTTAGTAGTTTACAGAAAAATCACCTGTATATACCCTTTGCCTATTACAAACAGGTTTATATCTGCTTTGTAAAAGAACACTCACACAAGAGTTGTTAAGAACCTTGTCTTTGGCTGGATGCGGTGGCTCATGCCTGTAATCCCAGCACTATGGGAGGCTGAGGCAGGTGGATCACTTGAGCCCAAGAGTTTGAGAGCAGCCTGGGCAACATGGCGAAACTCTGTCTACTAAAAATTAGCTGAGCGTGGTGGTATGTGCCTGTAGTCGCAGCTACTCAGGAGGCTGAGGTGGGAGGACTGCTTGAGCCCAGGAGACGAAATTGCAGCCCAGATTGCATCACTGCACTGCAGCCTGGGTGACACAGCAAGACACTCTCTTGAAAAAAAAAAAAAAAAAAAAGAACTCTGTTTTATGTGGTCTTTGGTCTTTCAAAAATTGCAGGATGGCTCATATTGACCCAGGTGAGCATTTTTTTTTTTTTTGCCAGTCTAATAACATGATTTCTGTGACTATTTTAAAGAATAGATGACTGTTTTAATACTCTGCTTCTGTTAACAGGAGCCATTAAGTTGTGAGAAATTTTAGTACTAGAGTTGTGTTGAATTTTTTTAGTTTTCTTCACAGCATAAAACTTCTCCTGAAAAGGAAGAAGTCAATATGGACATCATAATGGACAATTTCTTGGAAGGATGATTTAGCCTTATTATGAAGCTTATTAGGCTTATTATGAATTAAAACTTATTATTAAGTATTAATGTAAATTCTCATAGGGCCAGGCAGATAACATAAATGAGATAATTAGGAAGAATGAGAAAGTGTAATACCCTAGAGCTGTGAGGTCTATGGAAATCTGTAGCCCACATTTACGTGGACCAAATAAATCACTTCCGAGACCTTCATTTGCTTTTTGAAATTCTTGGTGCTGTCTTGTCTTAAAGCATGGGTCACATTTGAGTAGCACAGTGGAGAAGGTATCTTCTAAGACTGGGGACCACTATAGGTAAAATTAAGCAAGAAAAATATCCTGGTAAATGGGGACAGCTTTAGGGGGTCAGCCACACTGTAGGGCAGTCATATTCAACAAGGGGTGATTTTAAGAGCATGTGATACTTGTCAATGTCTGTAGACGTTTTGCTTATCACAACTGGGGAGAGAGGCTACTGGCATCTCGTGGATAGACACCAGCAGTGTGCTAAACACCTTATAATGCACAGGTCATCCCTTCACAACAGAGGATTATCCAGTCCAAAAGATCAGTAGTGCCCAGATTGAGAAACTCTGCTCTAGATGAATGTGTGTGTGGGGAAATAGGGGGAGGTAAAGTTAGATATTATATTCTGCAGTTTTTGGAGTTTTTTGAGACAGGGTCTCACTCTTTTGCCCAGGCTGGAGTGCAGTGGTACGATCTTGGCTAACCACAACCTTAACTTCCCTGGCTCAAGTGATTCTCCCCTCTTCAGCCCAAGTAGCTGGGAATACAGGCTCATGCCACCATGCCCAGATTTTTTTTTTTTTGAGATGAAGTCTTGCTCTGTCGCCCATGCTGGAGTGCCTTGGCTCAATCTCGGCACACTGCAACCTCCACCTCCTGGGTTCAAGTGACTCTCCTGCCTCAGCCTCCCAAGTAGCTGGGATTACAGGCATGTGCCACCATACTTGGCTAATTTTTTTTTTTTTTTTTTTGTATTTTTAGTAGAGACGTGGTTTCACCATATTGGCCAGGCTGGTCTTGAACTCCTGACCTCAAGTGATCCACCTGCCTCAGCCTCCCAAAATGCTGGGACTACAGGCGTGAGCCACTGTGCCTGGGTAATTTTTGTAATTTTTGTAGAGACAGGGTTTTGCTATGTTGCCCAGGCTGGTCTTGAACTCTTAAGTTCAAGTAATCTACCCACCTCAGCTTCCCAGAGTGCCGGCATTACAGGTGTGAGCCACCGTGCCTGGCCTGCAGTTTACTATTAAAACACCCAGCATAGAAGATGGTAATCAACTTAATCTATACTTTAAAGTCCATTAGTTAACATGTTAGGTACCTTAATCAGGAATATGCACTCCAGGGATGATTAGTTAGTACATGAAAATTTCTAAGTAGAGGCCCAAAGACCGGAGGCCTGGGCATTCAGAAGGTTTCAATATCTTTATTTTAATTAATATCAGTTGCCTTATTAATTAGTATAATGGGTGTTAGATATTACTTTTAATCTGTGAAATGAGGGCTGATCAGGCTAGAAATTTGTATAGGCTTGGGAACTGGTGCTTAAACAAGGCACAGCAATCTAGTAAGCCCAACAAACTACATCCTTTGGAAAGGCATCATAGGTTAGAATTCTGAATCTTTCCTGTGTTCTGTTGTTTATCAGAGGATATTGTTGTGAAACCCTGAACAGAAGGATAGTTAAATTTCTCTATTAGAATCTGCTTCAGGTGAATTTTCCACGCAGGCCACTATCTTAGTCCATTCAATTAAAGTACATTAGACTAAAATACTGTAAATTGGGTAGCTTATAAACAACAGAACTTATTTCTCACAGTTCTGGAGTCTGAGTGTACAAGATCAAGGAGCTGACAGATTTGGCATCTGGTGAGGGCCCCCTTTCTCACGGGTGGTGCCTTCTTCCTGTGTCCTCACGTGGTGGGAGGAGCAAGGAAGCTTTCTGGGGTCTCTTTTATATAGGCACCAATCTCACGTATGAGGGCTTTGCCTAAGGCCTTACTGACTCCCAAAAGGCCCCACTTCCTAATGCCATCACCTTAGGGGTTAGGATTTCAACATATGAATTTTGAGGGGCACAAACATTCAAACCACAGCAACCACTGTTGGGACACCTGAAAAGCTAAGAGAGATGAGCCTTCACGGAGCTTAAAGAACTGGTGGTATGGCAATTTAGGGGTCAAGTGACTATTTGCATAAGTAGCAGAGTCAGCTCTGAGTCTTGCTTTCACGTTGGTGTATTCTGAGTGGCCAGGCTGTGGGAGAGAAGACCCACAGGATACATCTTCTTCTAACCATTGGTTACAGCTGAAAGCTACCAAAATGAATCCAATACTTGTGAATTAACAATGTTCTTAGTTTAGTTTAGTTCATTCAGTTTACAAAAAACCTCGAAAGAGGGGTAGAAGAATGTGTATAAGCCAGGAAGTTGATATGATGGGAAGTTGGAGCAGGGAATACTTTATTACTTATGTTTAAGATTAAGAAGAGGGAAAACGAAGGGGTAAGAAAACCAGTGACAAAACTTTTAAAATAAAAGGTGTGAGGTGACAAAAGTCATGGTTCTGTTGGAGTCAGGAGCAATTGAGGAGAGACAAATTGGAGAGATGTGTTGAAGCAATGGTAATAACAATATAGCTAAAATTTATAGTTCTCTATTTTTTCGTTACTATGCTACACTCATTTCATGCATTTTCTCACCTAAATCTCAGAACAATTGTACAAGTTAGATACTATTGTTACCTCTATTTCATAGGTGAGAAAAATCAAGCACCAAAAATGTAAAGGGCTGACTTAGGGTCATAACGTTAGTAAGTGATGGGCCTAAGCATTCAAGACAGATTAGTGCAGGTTTACCCGGTGAGCCTTGTGTGATGGTGATTTCTAAAATGGGTATGCTGGAGATGAAGCCAGTTTTCATCAGGAAGGGAGAAGTATGCATGTGGACCTGCCTGATTTGAGATAGGAGAGGGAAGAATTTAGTAGGAGTTGTTGGCTCATGGAGGATCTGTGCTGAGGATCTGTCAAAGCTGAGCCACATAGACAGAGCCAAAACCATAATTCTATCAGTTAAACTGCCTTATTTTCCTAGACCTGTTTGAGTTTTCTTGGCAGATTTATTTAACTTTTACTACAATGATAATTCTTCAATAATTTAACTTTTACTACTACAAAAATTCTAGGTTACAACTCCTGATGATGTGGCTTGCCTGCACGGGCAGTGTAGGAGTCAGGCCCTTTAGTATCCAAAGGCTTGTATCAAGGAAATCACACAGGCATGATTTTTTTTTTTTTTTAAATAGATGGAGTTTTGCTCTTGTTGCCCAGGCTGGAGTGCAATGATGCAATCTTGGCTCACCACAACCTCCACCTCCCACGTTCAAGCAATTCTCCTGCCTCAGCCTCCTAAGTAGCTGGGATTACAGGCATGTGCCACCACACCTGGCTAATTTTGTATTTTAGGTGGAGACGGGGTTTCTCCATGTTGGTCAGGCTGGTCTTCAACTCCTGACCTCAGGTGATCCACCCACCTCAGCCTCCCAAAGTGTTGGGATTACAGGTGTGAGCCACTGCGCCCAGCCAGGCATAATTCTTAACATGAATCTCTGATATTCAAACCTACTAAGATGCAACATTTACAAAAACCAGGGCATAGATTTCTGCTGATTATAATCCTAGACAATTTGGGTTAAGTAGATTAATAATTTTTGATCATAACCTTGATAGCTTTTATTCCTTGATCTCACATTTGCCTTCACAAACTCAAGGGTGAGGCAGGGTCTTCCTGAAAATTTTTTGAAAGACTGCTGCAGTACCTCACTGGGTCTTAAAATTATCTGAGACACAATCTACAAATCCCTCCAAAGTCAATGAAAATGGGCTAAACTACCCCAACCCTACTTTTACCTTCAAGCCCTAACATTGGAAACCAGTGAATATTCTCAGGGATCCTTCCTGATGGTTTTAAAAAGAGGAGCTCCCCTGCACAAGTTCTCTCTTTTTGCCTGCCACCATCCATGTAATTTGTGACATGCTCCTCCTTGCCTTCTGCCATGATTGTGAGGCCTCTCCAGCCACGTGGAACTGTAAGTCCAATTAAACCTCTTTCTTTTGTAAATTGCCCAGTCTCAGGTAGTCATTATCAGCAGTGTGAAAATGGACTAATACAGTAAATTGGTACCAGGAGTGGGGAGCTGCTGAAAAGATACCTGAAACTGGAACAATAAGATCCAGGCTGAGGTGGTCTCAGATGGAGATGAGGAACTTGTTGGGAACTGGAGCAAATGTGACTCTTGTTATCTTTTAGCAAAGAGACTGGTGGCATTTTGCTCCTGCCCTAGAGATTTGTGGAACTTTGAACTTGAGAGAGATGATTTAGGGTATCTGGTGGATGAAATTTCTAAGCAGCAAAGTGTTCAAGAGATGACTTGGGTGCTGTTAAAGGCACTCTGTTTTATAAGTGGAGCAGAGCATAAAAGTTAGGAAAATTTGCAGCCTGACAGTGTGATACAAAAGAAAATCCCACTTTCTGAGGAGAAATTTAAGCCAGCTGCAGAAATTTGCATAAGTTACGAGGAGCCAAATGTTAATCCCCAAGACAATGGGGAAAATGTCTCCAGGACATGTCAGAGGTCTTCATGGCAGCCCCTCCCATCACAGACCCAGAAGTCTAGGAGAAAATGGTTTCATGGGCCAGGCCTCAGGTCCCCATGCTGTGTGCAGTCTAGGCACTTGATGCCCTGCATCCCAGCCACTCCAGCCGTGACTAAAAGGGGCCAAGGTACAGCCCTAGCTGTTGCTTCAGTGGGTGAAAGCCCCAAGCCTTGGCAGCTTCCATGTGGTGTTGAGCCTGTAGTTCCCTGCATAGAAGTCAATAACTGAGGTTTGGCCATCTTTGCCTAGATTTCAGAAGATATATGGAAATGCCTGTATGCCCAGGCAAAAGTTTGCTGCAGGGGTGGGCCCTCATGGAGAACCTCTGCTAGGGCAGTGCAGAAGGGAAATGTGGGGTCAGAACCCCACACAGAGTCCCTGTTGGGACACTGCCTAGTGTAGCTGCGAGAAGAGGGCCACTGTGCTCCAGACCCCAGAATGGTAGATCCACTGACAGCTTGCACTATGTGCCTGGAAAAGCTGCAGACCCTCAACGCCAGTTTGTGAAAGCAGCAGGGAGGGAGGCTGTACCCCACAAAACCACAGGGGTGGAGCTGCTCAAGACCATGGGAACCCACCTCTTGCATCAGTGTGACCTAGATGTGAGACATGGAGTCAAAGGAGATCATTTTAGAACTTTAAGGTTTGACTGTCCTGCTGGATTTCAGACTTGCACGGGGCCTGTAGCCCCTTTGTTTTGGCCAGTTTCTCCCATTTGGAATGGCAGTATTTACTCAATGCCTATACTACTCCCACTGTATCTAGGAAATAATTAATCTGCTTTTGATTTTACAGGCTCATAAGTGGAAGGTACTTGTCTTGGATGAGACTTTGGACTGTGGCCTTATGAGTTAATGCTGAAATGAGTTAAGATTTTGGGGAACTGGTGGGAAGACATGATTGGTTTTGAAACTTGAGGACATGAAATTTGGGAGGGGCCAGGGGTGGAAAGATATGGTTTGGCTGTGTCCCCACCCAAATCTCATCTTGAGTTCCCACATATTGTGGGAGGGACCTGGTGGGAGGTAATTGAATCATGGGGCAAGTCTTTTCTGTGCTGTTCTCGTGATAGTGAATAAGTCTCTTGAGATCTGATGGTTTTAGAAAGAGGAGTTCCCCTCCACAAGTTCTCTCTCTTTGCCTGCTGCCATCCATGTAAGATGTGACTTGCTTCTCCTTGCCTTCTGCCATGATTATGAGGCCTCCCTAGCTATGTGGAATTGTAAGTCCAATTAAACCTCTTTCTTTTGTAAATTGCCCAGTCTCAGGTATGTCTTTATCAGCAGCATTAAAATGAACTAATACAACCTCAAAATCATTCAGAATAGGTTCTATGACTCTATATACCCTTTTAAAATTTTCTTTCTTTGGATATTCTAAGACTTTGTAAAGACAATATTTTTGCTTGCTGCAGTAACTTTAAGAACCTCACCTTTTCTTGATCAGTAAATGCTTCTAGTTGTCTTCATGAGGACTTTCAAACTGAGCTAACACATATTTGTTGGTTGAATAGGTAAGAGATAACTTGATATTTCCCTTTAATAGATATGGACACTAAAACTCAGAAAAGTAAAGTACTTCACTAAAGTATGTAGATTGCAGGTTGAAATTCATTCAGTCTTTCTGCAAAGCACAATTTGTATGGTTCTTTTGAGATTTCTTTCTTTTTTTAAGATTGCCTTAATGTTGCTTGAGCCTGATTCAGCATGCATTAATTGGTGGGGGCTGGAGGGGTGAAGAAAAGGGATAAAGTGCATTTGTACTAGATGTGTTGTTGTGGGGTGGACTTAGACATGGTGGGGATGTGTGTGCCTATTTCACCAGATTATATGAGAAATATGAAATACAGAGAGATTGATGTATCTGAATGAGAATATGTAACTTAGACAATGATGAAGAGTCAGTAGAATGAAGACTCTAGTAAATGCATTCTCAAAAGGAGTGATACTGCCCCCAAGAAGTAAAAACTGGTTCTTGGAAAAGTAAAAAAACAAAAAAAAAAACCTTAGATGTTACAATGGTTTGTGGCCCTATGAAGGGCCATAGAACATAACCAGACATACAGTATATCCATGGTATTAACATTTCAAGGGGAAATGGCAATTAGGGAAAAAAACACTTAAAAAACTCCTTATGGGGACAATAAAAAAGTTGGAGAAACACTGCTATGGGGGTAATTTCCTGTAAATGGCTGTGATTTAAAACTCTTCACATTTTGTTCAAGGCTTTCAAATCTAATACTGCAAGTATTTTCAGTATTTCTGGTACAACCACTCATGGGCTCACGTAAAGGTATTTGGTTACTTAGAACAACAACCATGGTTTAAGGATATATTCTTAAGTAGAAAGATAACTATGTACATATGTAGCTAGGATTTATTTGTACCTTCATGGGTTTGGCTGTATATAAAACTGGGGGTTTGGGGTTGTGTGTGTCAAGTTTTCGGAGACAGAAAACTCTGTGAACTCACCTGACTTGATAATGGGTCTCCTAGTGTGATATTTACATGGAAATTCACTTGGTAAAGAGATTAACTTGGCTCTATCAACACACTTTGGCAGATTGCAGAGAAAGCTACAAATGGGGCAAGTCATTAGAGACCATGATTTCCTAGCCCTGGAACAAATAACAAGCCCTAATATTTACTGTACTCTATTACATTAGCAAGATGTACCAGTCAAAATTAATCAGTTAGAGCTGGTAGAAAGCAAATAATTAATGTGTCTCATTACATTATTTATCCTCTCAGCTGGCAGAAATACTTGATAATGGGTGTTGTGTGCTACATGACTTTGCATTTAATTTGAATTGTTATCAGAAAATGATCAGATACTTCAAACATTAGATGGCAAAAGACACTAACCTGGGCTTATTGACCCAGTGTCTACTCATTTCTTTCTAAATAATCAGAGCTTCCAGGAAATATTAAGTACTAAAGTAGATACTATCCACATAAACGTATTTACAGAAATAAAATTATCCTGAAAATTGGTCCTTGAAACACCTCAACATAGTCTAGGTGTGATATGGGTGTGAAGACTTAGTCCAGAACATAATGAAGCCCATAGTGATCTTGGTTTGTATGAGGTTATTTTATATTTTCTACACAACCCCAGGTATAGATGAACATCTAACATGATTATTTTTTAAAACATAAACTAAGAGGCCTATATTTGTTTCTCTTTCACTTTTCAGACTAAACAATATTGTGTTTGGTACCTGTCAGATGACAGTATTGAATGATCACATTCTCTAGGCAGCTGCAATTTTCCTTTTACAGAAAATAGAATGGGAACAATAGAAACAAAAATGTGTTTTTGTGAACATTTATTGAAGGCCATAATATGCTGGTTAGTTTGTTAGATACTTTACATATGTTACTGAGAACAATATAACTATAGCAACTGTGAACCCAAGAGTATCTGAGACAGTTCTCAATCAATTTAGAAAGTTTATTTTGCCAAAGTTAAGGACTTGCCTGTGGCACAGCCTCAGGAGGTCTTGATGACATGTGCCCAAGGTGGTCTGGATATGGGTTGGTTCTGTACATTTTAGGGGACCTGAGACATCAATTAATACATGTAAGATGTACATTGGTTTGGTTCAGAAAAACAGGGCAGCTTGAAGTGGGGGAATTACAGGTCATAGGTAGATTTAAAAATTTTCTTATTGGCAATTGGTTGAAAGATTTATTATCAATAGAAAGGATTATCTGGGTTATGATAAGAGGTTGTGGAAACCAATGTTTTATCATGCAGATGAAGCCTCTAGGTAGCAGGCTTCATAGAGAATAGATTGCAAATATTTCTTATCAGACTAAAAGAGTCTGTTCTATCAGTAATTCCAAAAGGGAAGAGGGTATAATGAGGCATGTGTAGCTCCCAGTTCCCATTGTGGCTTGAACTAGTTTTTTCAGGTTAACTTAGGAATGCCCTTGGCCAAGAGGGGTCCATTCAGATAGTTAGGGGGCCTTAGAATTTTATTTTTGGTTAACACAACTCTGTGAATTAATTTTAACCATGATTCCTACTTTTAATCCCTAGCCTTTCTCCTCATCAGTCCCAGTTCATTACATCCTTCACACTCCCTTTCTTTTCTAGTGATAAGAAAATGGAGGCTCACAGGCATTAATTTCCCTAAATTTGGCAAGTGTAAAAAAGTGTTACATTCCACATATACATGAGATTGTGCAACATTTTTCTTTCTGGGTTTGGCTTATTTCACTTAGCATATGTGGAATTTTTTTTTTTAAAGTTCAAATAGATGGAGATATAGAATAAAACAGTGGCTACCAGGAGCATGGGGAGGCAGAGATGAAATGGGAAGATATAGTTCAAAGGATACAAAGTAGGAGATATATAGAATGGACATGTCTAGAGATCATTAGTGCAATGTGAGAACTATAGTTAATAAAATTATAATAGAGACTTTTGTTAAATCAGTAGATTTTGGCTGCTCTAGTCACAAAAAAGTAACTATCTGAGATGATTAATTTGTTTCATTGTAGTAACTTTTATGATCTACTTATATCTTATACTATGTTATGAATCTCAAATATACACAATGAGATTTCCTTGAAAAAAGTTATAGAATACAAGTAAAAATCCAAATCTGGTTAACCAAAATCTATGCTCTTTTTACAGGGTTGTCCTAGTATTTTGGGGCTAAGGCTATTTTTTAAACATACACTTAGCTGGTCATTTTGCATACTTCCCAACAAAGTCTTGTTCTTGGGGAGATTGTATCTAATAGAGATTGACAGAAAATAAAAAAATAACGTGTTGGGAGTGATGAGTGTCTTGAAGAATAATAAGGCATGGAAGATAGAAAAAGGTGGCAGTAGCAATGTTGCTATATTATATAGGGTGATCAGAGAATGTCTCCCTAAGGCATGTGAGCAGAGAACTGAACTGAGAGCATTGCAGGCACAGGGATTGGCAAGTGCAAATGCCTTGTGGTAGAGAGGGAAGAAAATGATGAGTTTGGGGAGGTTCCAAGATGGCCGAATAGGAACAGCTCCAGTCTACAGCTCCCAGCTTGAGTGACGCAGAAGACTGGTGATTTCTGCATTTCCAACTGAGGTACCGGGATCATCTCGCTGGGGCTTGCCGGACAGTGGCTGCAGCCCACGGAGCAGGGAGGGGCATCACCTCACCTGAGAAGTGCAAGGGGCAAAGAATTCCCTTTCCTAGCCAAGGGAAGCCATGGCACATGGTACCTGGAAAATCGAGACACTCCTACCCTAATACTGCACTTTTCCAATGGTCTTAGCAAATGGCACACCAGGAGATTATATCCCGTGCCTGGCTTGGAGGGTCCCACGCCCATGGAGCCTCACTCACTGCTACCACAGCAGTATGAGATCTAACTGCAAGGTGGCAGTGAGGCTGGGGGAGGGGCGTCTGCCATTGCTGAGGCTTGAGTAGGTAAACAAAGTGGCCAGGAAGCTCGAACTGGGTGGAGCCCAACACAGCTCAAGGAGGCCTGCCTGCCTCTGTAGACTCCACCTCTGGGGCAGAGCATAGCTGAACAAAATGCAGCAGAAACTTCTGCAGACTTAAACGTCCCTGTCTGACAGCTTTGATGAGAGTAGTGGATCTCCCAGCATGGAGTTTGAGATCTGAGAATGGACAGACTGCCTCCTCAAGTGGGTCCCTGACCCCCGAGTAGCCTAATTGGGAGACATCTCCCAGTAGGGGCCGACTGGCACCTCATACAGCCAGGTGCCCCTCTGAGATGAAGCTTCCAGAGGAAGGATTAGGCAGCAACATTTGCCATTCTGCAATATTTGCTGTTCTGCAGCCTCCGCTGGTGATACCCAAGGAAAACAGGGTCTGGAGTGGACCTCCAGCAAACTCCAACAGACCTGCAGCTGAGGGTCTTGACTGTTAGAAGGAAAACTAACAAACAGAAAGGACTTCCACATGAAAACACGATCTGTATGTCACCATCATCAAAGATCAAAGGTAGATAAAACCACAAAGATGGGGAGAAAACAGAGCAGAAAAGCTGAAAATTCTAAAAATCAGAGCACCTCTTCTCCTCCAAAGGAATGCAGCTCCTCGCCAGCAACAGAACAAAGCTGGATGGAGAATGACTTTGACAAGCTGAGAGAAGTCTTCAGATGATCAGTAATAACAAACTTCTCTAAGCTAAAGGAGGATGTTCAAACCCATCACAAAGAAGCTAAAAACCTTGAAAAAAAATTAGATGAGTGGCTAACTAGAATAAACAGTGTAGGAAAGACCTTAAATGATCTGATGGAGCTGAAAACCATGGCATGAGAACTACATGATGCATGCACAAGCTTCAGTAGCCGATTTGATCATGTGGAAGAAAGGGTATCAGTGATTGAAGATCAAATCAATGAAATGAAGTGAGAAGAGAAGTTTAGAGAAAAAAGAGTAAAAAGAAACAAACAAAGCCTCCAAGAAATATGGGACAATGTGAACAGACCAAATCTACGTCTAATTGGTGTACATGAAAGTGATGCGGAGAATGGAACTAAGTTGGAAAACGGTCTTCAGGATATTATGCAGGAGAACTTCCCGAACCTAGCAAGGCAGGCCAACATTCAAATTCAGGAAATACAGATAATGACACAAAGATACTCCTCGAGAAGAGCAACTCCAAGACACATCATTGTCAGATTCACCAAAGTTGAAATGAAGGAAAAAATGTTAAGGGCAGCCAGAGAGAAATGTTGGGTTACCCATGAAGGGAATCCCATCAGACTAACAGCAGATCTCTCAGCAGAAACTCTACAAGCCAGAAGAGAGTGAGGGCCAATACTCAACATTCTTAAAGAAAAGAACTTTCAACTCAGAATTTCATATCCAGCCAAACTAAGCTTCATAAGTCACGGAGAAATGAAATCCTTTACAGACAAGCAAATGCTGAGAGATTTTGTCACCACCAGGCCTGCCTTACAAGAGCTCCTGAAGGAAGTAGAAAACATGGAAAGGAACAACCAGTACCAGCCACTGCAAAAACATGCCATATTGTAAAGACCATTGATGACAGGAAGAAAGTGCATCAACTAACCAGCAAAATAACCAGCTAACATCATAATGACAGGATCAAAGTCACACATAGCAATGTTAACCTTAAGTGTAAGTGGGCTAAATGCTCCAATTAAGAGACACAGACTGGCAAATTGGATAAAGAGTCAAGACCCATCAGTGTGCTGTATTCAGGAAACGCATCTCACATGCAGAGATACACGTAGGCTCAAAATAAAGGGATGAAAGAAGATCTACCAAGCAAATGGAAAACAAAAAAAAAAAGCAGGGGTGGCAATCCTAGTCTCTGTTAAAACAGATTTTAAACCAACATAGATCAGAAGAGACAAAGAAGGCCATTACATAATGGTAAAGGGATCAATTCAAGAAGAAGAGCTAACTATCCTAAATATATATGCACCCAATAGAGGAGCACCCAGATTCATAAAGCAAGCCCTTAGAGACCTACAGAGAGACTTAGACTCCCACACAATAATAATGGGAGACTTTAACACTCCACTGTCAACATTAGACAGATCAACAAGACAAAGTTAACAAGGATATCCAGGAATTGAACTGAGCTCTGCACAAAGTGGACCTAATAGACATCTGCAGAGCTCTCCACCCCAAATCAACAGAATATACATTCTTCTCAGCACCACATCACACTTATTCCAAAATTGACCACATAGTTGGAAGTGAAGCACTCCTCAGCAAATGTAAAAGAGCAGAAATTATAACAAACTCTCTCTCAGACCACAGTGCAATCAAACTAGAACTCAGGATTAAGAAACTCACTCAAAACCGCTCAACTACATGGAAACTGAACAACCTGCTCCTGAATGACTACTGGGTACATAACGAAATGAAGGCAGAAATAAAGATGTTCTTTGAAACCAATGAGAACAAAGACACAACATACCAGAATCTCTGGGACACATTTAAAGCAGTGTGTAGAGGGAAATTTATAGCACTAAATGCCCACAAGAGAAAGCAGGAAAGATCAAAAATTGACACCCTAACATCACAATTAAAAGAACAAGAGAAGCAAAAGCAAACACATTCAAAAGCTAGCAGAAGGCAAGAAATAACTAAGATCAGAGCAGAACTGAAAGAGAAAGAGAGACAAAAAACCCTTCAAAAAATCAATGAATCCAGGAACTTGTTTTTTGAAAAGATCAACAAAATTGATACACCCCTAGCAAGACTAATAAAGAAGAAAAGAGAGAAGAATCAAATAGACGCAATAAAAAATGATGAAGGGGATATCACCACCGATCCCACAGACGAGGTGGTACCATTCCTTCTGAAACTATTCCAATCAATAGAAAAAGAAGGAATTCTCCCTAACTCATTGTATGAGGCCAGCATCATCCTGATACCAAAGCATGGCAGAGACACAACAACAAAAAAGAGAATTTTAGACCAATATCCCTGATGAACATTGATGCAAAAATCCTCAATAAAATACTGGCAAACCGAATCCAGCAGCACATCAAAAAGCTTACCCACCACAATCAAGTTGGCTGCACTCCTGGGATGCAAGGCTGGTTCAACGTATGCAAATCAATAAACTTAATCCAGCATATAAACAGAAGCAAAGACAAAAACCACATGATTATCTCAATAGATGCAGAAAAGGCCTTTGACAAAATTCAACAACCCTTCATGCCAAAAACTCTCAATAAACTAGGGATTGATGGGATGTATCTCAAAATAATAACAGTTATTTGTGACAAACCCACAGCCAATATCATACTGAATGGGCAAAAACTGGAAGCATTCCCTTTGAAAACTGGCACAAGACAGGGATGCCCTCTCTCACCACTCCTATTCAACATAGTGTTGTAAGTTCTGGCCAGGGCAATCAGACAGGAGAAAGAAATAAGGGGTATTCAATTAGGAAAAGAGGAAGTCACATTGTTCCTGTTTGCAGATGACATGATTGTATATTTAGAAAACCCCATCGTCTCAGCCCGAAATCTCCTTAAGCTGAAAAGCAGCTTCAACAAAGTCTCAGGATACAAAATCAATGTGCCAAAATCACAAGCATTCCTATACCCCAATAAAAGACAAACAGAGTGCCAAGTCATGAGTGAACTCCCATTCACAATTGCTTCAAAGAGAATAAAATACCTAGGAATCCAACTTACAAGGCATGTGAAGGACCTCTTCAAGGAGAACCACAAACCACTGCTCAACGAAATAAAAGAGGACACAAACAAATGGAAGAACATTCCATGCACATGGATAGGAAGAATCAATATTGTGAAAATGGCCACACTGCCCAAGGCAATTTATAGATTCAATGCCATTGCCATCAAGCTACCAATGACTTTCTTCACAGAATTGGAAAAAACTACTTTAAAGTTCATATGGAACCAAAAAAGAGCCCACAGTGCCAATATAATCCTAAGCCAAAAGAACAAAGCTAGAGGCATCATGCTACCTGGCTTCAAACTATACTACAAGGCTACAGTAACCAAAACAGCATGGTACTGGTACCAAAACAGAGATATAGACTAATGGAACAGAACAGAGCCCTCAGATATAATACCACACACCTACAACCAACTGATCTTTGATGAACCTGACAAAACCAAGAAATGGGGAAAGGATTCCCTACTTAATAAATGGTGCTGGGAAAACTGGCTAGCCATAAGTAGAAAGCTGAAACTGGATCCCTTCCTTACACCTTATTTAAAAATTAATTCAAGATGGATTAAAGACTTAAATGTTAGACCTAAAACCATAAAAACCCTAGAAGAAAACTAGAAAATACCATTCAGGACATAGGCATGGGCAAAGACTTCATGACTAAAACACCAAAAGCAATGGCAACAAAAGCCAAAATTAAGAAATGGGATCTAATTAAACTAAAGAGCTTCTGCACAGCAAAAGAAACTACCATCAGAGTGAACAGGTAACCTACAGAATGGGAGGAAATTTTTGCAATCTACCCATCTGACAAATGGCTAATATCCAGGATCTACAAAGAACTTAAACAAATCTACAAGAAAAAATCAAACAACCCCATCAAAAAGTGAGCAAAGGATACGAACAGACACTTCTCAAAAGAAGACATTTATGCAGCCAATAGACACATGAAAAAATGTTCATCATCACTGGTCATCAGAGAAATGCAAATCAAAACCACAATGAGATACCATCTCACACCAGTTAGAATGGCTATCATTAAAAAGTCACGAAACAACAGGTGCTGGAGAGGATGTGGAGAAAGAGGAACACTTTTGCTCTGTTGGTGGGACTGTAACCTAGTTCAATAATTGTGGAAGACAGTGTGGCAATTCCTCAAGGATCTAGAACTAGAAATACCATTTGACCCAGCCATCCCATTACTCAGTATATACCCAAAGGATTATAAATCTTGCCCTTATAAAGACACATGCACATGTATGTTTATTGCGGCACTATTCACAATAGCAAAGATGGAACCAACCCAAATGTCCATCAATGACAGACTGGATTAAGAAAATGTGGCACATATACATCATGGAATACTATGCAGCCATAAAAAAGGATGAGGTCATGTCCTTTGTACGACACAGATGAAGCTGGAAACCATCATTCTGAGCAAACTATCGCAAGGACAGAAAACCAACCACCGCATGTTCTCACTCATAGGTGGGAATTGAACAATGAGAACAAATGGACTCAGGGTGGGAAACATCACACACTGGGGCCTGTCATGGGGATGGGGGACGGGCGGCGGGAAGGATAGCATTAGGAGATATACCTAATGTAAATGACAATTTAATGGGTGTAGCACACCAACATGGCACATGTATACATATGTAACAAACCTACAGGTTGTCCACATGTACCCTAGAACTTAAAGTATAATAATAAAAAAAAAAAGAAAATGATTAGTTCATGGAAGAAAAAGGAGGCCCCAGTGTTCAGAATAGAGGGAATGGGGATGGGTTGTTTTTGGTAGTGTTGGAGCAGGAGAGAGTGGTGGGAGATAAGACTAATTAGGTGGTGGTTGCAATGGGAAGTGAGGTGCTGATAGACCTAGTTGACTGTGGTAAGGATTTTTGATTTTTTTCCTTGAGTGAGATGGAAATCACTGGAAAATTTTGAAGGCTAATATAATCTGACACATTTTCAAATGAACACTCTGAATTGTGTATACCTGAGTATGCATGATGTTGGGGACGATTGGCAAGTAGGAAGTGGAAGGCCAGGTAGGAGCCTATTGCAGTGGTCCAGTCACAGTAAGACAGTGGCTCGGGGGTGGGTCAAGCTGTGAAAAGTGACAGGATTCAGGATGTATATCAAAGGAAGAGATGACAAGATTTACTGATTAATTGCATATGGGGCAAGACAGGAAGAGCAGAGTTCAGGAAAATTCCAAAGTTCATGGCCCAAATCACTGGCAGATAATGTTTCTTCAGATGAAAAAAACTGGAGAGAAATAGGTTTTGGCAAAGATCAAAAATTCATTTTTGTACACAGTAAGCTTAGCAATGACTTATTAGACATCCTATTTACAATTCCTCAACCATGCCATACTCCCTTCGTTTGTAAGAGTTCTTTGTTTTTCAGAAGCAGTAAATCAAGAGCAGATGGTACTGTACTTAAAGTACTTTATAATCTCTTTGTCCTTGTTTTATTTATGATTCATGTGTAGATGATTTTGCCAATTCCAGATTCTACTGGAAGATTTTTCAGAAACACTTACTCTGTCTTAGTGATTTACTCGATAATAATTCTTTCATACCATGTTGTACTTTTTAACTGCCTAGTTGTTTTTCAGGATCATTGCTAGCTCTGATATGCAGAAATCTTTGTCTAATGTTTATGAAATCATCATTATTTATTGTAGAGTTCTGATGCATTATATTTTCTTCTACTGTGATTTAGTTTTTCCCTTAAAATGTATATTACTTCATTAAAACCGTGAGCCAACTTCAACATCATCCACTTTTTTACTTTGTGAAACCTACGTCGGAAAGCCTTCTCTTTGCTCTTAGGTGACATAGTTACTTGAATGTAGATTCGTTATTGGTAAGGAATGCTTTTCCTAAAACAATGACATCAAGAAACAGATAATAAAATTTGTCTACCTGAGGATGTACTAGATTCCTACAAGTAAAAATTTAGTATGGAGGACCAAACTAAGTTCTGGGTTTTCCACTTGTAGCTGTGTGGCCTGGAATAAAGTACTTAACACCTCTAAAGTCTTAGTTTTATCAGCTATACATTAAAGGTAGTAATAGAACAGAATTTATTGGTTTGTTATGAGAATGAAATGTGATAATCCACATGAAGTGATTTGCACAGTGCTTGGTACATAGTAAATGCTTAATAAGTGATATAATTATTACTATATTGTTGTCATCACTAAAGGATACAATACCGTATCACATGGGCTTATAGCACTTACTCCTGGCAAACCATTGATGTGGTCTCTGGTGAATATAAAGATAAAAAACAGAGTCAGTTCTCTCCAAAAATTTAGAATCTATTTGCAGAATTAAGAGTACTATTCTTGAAAAGAATGTGATAATAAGAATATTATAAAGTAATTCAAGAAGGAAGAATTATGACAAAACAGCATGAGATTCATGGCCCGTGAACTGCATTGATAATGCTTGCTCCATGCATTCAGAGATGAAAGAGAGATGGTTTCCTAACTCAGAGTGATCAAGGAGGACTTTGAGAAAACATGATGGGATTTGAGATGGATATTTGGGGAGGAATAGAATTTATTTAAGCAAAGAGGGAGGAGGAGAAATTTCAGTTTGGGGAAATCTAATAAGGAATAGTACAGAATTGGAAGAGGCAAGTGTATTTATAGAAGCAGTTTTTATAAGAGTGCTAGGATCTCTATCAAAGCAAAGTAGATTTTTCTGATCAATTGTTTTCTAAAGTTCTGTTGGCAAAATAAAGTAGAAAAACTAGAAAGATAAATGAATAACTATGACCTAGAGGAAAAAAACTTAAAATTTACTTTGCAAAAGACAAAATGTTTAAAAAAATTTAGTAAAGACTACTTTGTAGTAATGTATCTCCTTATTATTAGAGATCTTTTAAAAATTAATTTTTCTAATGACACAAATTTTATGTGTGTTTTTTTAAGACAACCATTTTAAAGTACAGAAAACTTTTCTCTTGCAAACAAAAGGCTTTTAAGACCTTCCTCAGTTCTGTAAATTTTAAGACTTTATTTTGGAACTCAAAAGCCAAGACTTCGATCATTTGTTTTCTGGCCCATTTTTAAGTGCTCACTTGAGCTACTGTTTGCTCCAGACAAAATAGAAATGCAAGAAAAAAAACTTGATTAATATCACATATACTTTTTTCCTACAAATGCTTCCTATTTATAAGAATCAGATTGTCTGAATTACAAAAATAATAACAGATAAAATACTAGGTGATAATTTGTCCAATCCAGAAGTTTCCATATTTGGAATGTATGAAATTAGTTACACATATATTAATGATTAGAAGTTCTGTGTAGTGGTACAAATATTTGAAGACTGTGACTTTAAAGGGATGATAAATGATTAACTGTTGACTGGTCTTGTAATTAGTAATTTCTGAAGTGAATAAATTGAAAAAGGGCAGTGTAAACTGCACAGTGGAAAGAGGCCATGTGAATTTAAAGGGCTTGTAAATGTGTCTGAGTGAGAGAGACAGGAATGGAGAGAGGGAGGAACATTAGAGAGTGATCAAATAATGAGATTAGACTGGTAAACAAAACTAAGAGATTTGGAGAGACATATTCATCATGCTAGAGACATAGGAGTTCCTAAAGAGGTTTTAGCTCTAATCATATTTGGTAAACAATGTTATGGACGTGAGTTACCTTGGAGACAAGGAGTTTCCATCTTGCAGAAGGTAACTGAATCCAGGAAAGAATGAGGACAACTTCATGAGACATTTAGGATAGAACACATTGGACTTGGTTACTAATTGGTAATGGGGGCTGAAGGACAGGAGGGAATCTCAGGTGACTTCTAGGGTTCTGACTAAGGTGACTGGGTGACGTCATTTATTTAGCGACTAGTTATACATTAAGTGAGTTTTATACTATTTTTCAGGCCCTGTGATAGGTTCTGGGCACACACAGGTAATTGATAGTTTAGTATAAGAGACAGACAAGTGAGCATCCAATCATATTACAGTTGAGAAGTGATGCCATTCATTCTGATAAAGAATATATGATGGAAAGAAAGCAGAGATGTCAAATGAGGGAAAAAAATGTACTCAGCTCTAGACGTGAAAAACATTAAAGGAACATTAGGACCACAAGTGGGAATCAGGGCTTATACTGAGAGGCAGTGATGACTGGAGGAACAGGAATTATTAGCCTTAGGATCAGAAAGACCTGGGCTTGAATTGCTGCCTGGCTCCATCACTTCTTAGATTTGTAACTTCAGGGAAGTAACAATTACATTCAGGAAAGAAAACATCAAAGAATCTCATTGAAGAGAAATGAGATTCAGGTTACCTACCCTAAAGAGTTATTGAGGATGAGTGATGGTAACATATTACATATCTCAGCACAATAACTGGCAAAAAAAATAGCGTACAATAAATGGTGGTTCTGATATGTGGTAGTATTGCACAGTTTAGGTTGGAGTTCAGATAGGAGCTCTAGGCCAGGGAAACATAGATGATTGATGATGTTTCAGTGGGCAAGAGACTACTCTGAACAAGAGATGCTAGCAAGCAAGAGATGCCCTGATGATTTCTAAATGTCGTTTTGTTATCTGCATGATGATTCATTTCAGTGCTATCTGAAGTTTCCCTGCCTTTCGGTGATGACAGTAATCTCTTTTAAAATTAAGCCTTTATGATTTTTTTTCTTGGAATGTACATATCAATGCTGCTTGAATATTGCATAGAAAGAATTTTCTAACTTGCATATCCTTAAGATGATGACCGCAACCATCTTCATGATATCATTTGAATGTTGAAAATAGCTATTTAAAGATTTATCAAGAAAATCAGTATTAGTCATGCAAGTATCCACTCAATGTCAGAGGCTACCCTCTGTGCATGTGATTGAAAAAAACAGGTGCGATTAAAGCAAAAATCTCATTTGATTTATGGGAAAGGGTGACTTTTGGAGTCAGAAAGTTTAGTTTTAGTCTCAGCGTGGTTTCTTAGTTCTTTGAGTTTGGACAAGTTTTTAATCTCTCTGAATCTCAGTTTTTTCAAGATTAAAAAACGTACTTAATCATAACTTCTTTACATATTTATTGTGAAACTTAAATGAGATAAGAAAAGCAAAATGACTCTTCACTGTGCCTGGTACCTAGTAGCTTCCAAGTTTGTTCCTGCACATGAAACCTCAGAATCTTATTTTCTCTCTCTCACCTTTCAAAGAATAAGCATGTATAACACTTTTCACCAAACTTTTAAGCTAATAATAACATTAATTTGTGGCACCTCTAGATAGAAACTGCCAAACTGAGACATAAAAACTGTGCTAGCACATGCACTCCAATTTTAGATTGAGTTGCTTGGGATGTAACTTGCATATGAATCACCAAGGGGCTGGGGTGCTATCAGACAGCATTACAGCATAAAACAGACTATATTTACCTTAGCTGTCTTTTATTCTTTTCTCACCATAAGAGGCCTGTGAGAACTCAGTTACAAGTGCTGCCAGGGAAACATATCTAAGTGTCTAATAATATAGCAAAATGCATTATTAATTGGAAGCAGCAAGATGAGCTGTAATCCTGTCAAGCAGTCAAATTGCCAAGTAGATTTTCCCACCTCTTTCTTTACACGATTCCTTTTAAAGTATAAATTTCAAAGTAAGTATGTTTCTAGATCTGGCATATTCCTTTCTTGTATTGAAAAGTTTCCTTTCCTTATTAAGAATGAAAGTTCTCTAATGAAGGATATTTATCATTAAAAACATTGCTTATTTACCATCACAACACTCTCTGCATTGTGCTTATTTGTTCATTTATCTCCTCTCTTTTCTAATGTCTAAGCACATTGAGGGTTTGGGCCATATTTTATTTGCCTACTGCATATTGCCTGCAACTAGCCCTATACATCACACCTATTAAGTATTTAATGAAACGCTAAGGAAGCAATAAATAAATTTGAGCATAATAAATTGAGACACATTGGATCTGTGAATACTGTTTGACATCTAAGGCTGATACTCCTTTCAGCCTACTTTACTACATATTTCATTTTGTCTCTTGTATCCTAACGATTGTTTTCATCCATTTTGCTTCTTACAAGCCATTACTTTCTAAAATGTGCTCTCTTTCAATAACCATCTTTTTAGGATGACAATTATCTACCAGGTAATGTGGTCTGGGGATGCACGTCCATCAGCTTGCTGGATTGGTGCAGCACTCCCGCAGGGCAGGTTCTGTTTTCACCCTGTTACCAGATTTTTGTTTGTGTGCTTGAATCTTGCCACTCAGCCACTGGTCCATATAAATCAAAGGTCCTACTTGTTGGGTTTCATTACTCTCCTCCTCTATACATCAGGGATAAAAATGCCTTCCTACTAGGACTGTTTTGAGGCTCAAGTTAAATAATGTATATCAATATTCTTCATGAACTATGAAGACTTCATTGATTTGGGGAGGCACTCTGTCCTTAAACTGTTAAAATTTGAAAATGACCCTGGGAAAGTCCTTTTTATAAACATATTTGTTTATACTTAGATAAATTATGTAAGCCCAAAGTGGCTAGTTCTTCATTTTAAGCAAGATCATAGGACAAGGCACCAAGTGATAGGTGCCAGATACTGGGTAGTGTCTTTAGAAATTGGCAAATGCTGCTACCTCTGTGGCTGGCAGATAAAAATGACATCAGATGAGTAAGATGCTTCTTGTTAAAATTAAATAAAATAAGCTCATGATTTTCTACTTTATTTTCTCTAAATCCTTTGGCCATACATCCCAGATCCTTTCAGTATTTTTTTCTTTCACTTTTGGTGTTTCTAATGCTATTTATTGCTATTTGCTCACATCCATTCCTCCTCAAACTGAAGGTGAAGAAGCCAGTTGGGACTGACTGTCCACAGCCCTGACCCTGGATCTCCTCTGCTTACTTATTATCCAAGACAAAAGTGACATTCTGGGATGTTGCATGGTTTGGACCATGACCTCCAACCTCTTGAGAGGTGGTAGTTTGGCTCCTTTACCTTTGCCTCTTCTCCCTTTAATAAATATGTAACTGAGTACCCAATATGTGCTTTTCACTTCCTGGCTTAAGCAACCTATTTGCTAATTAAAGAGAAAGTGTTCCATTTTAGTACTGGAACTTGGGCATCATCACATCAGTTCCCAGTTAAATCTTCTGAGACCTACGCATCAATGATGTTTTGAACTAATTTGTGTAAGTTTATTAGCAGCAGTAACTGGAGACAGGTATAATAGCAAACATCCATATTAAATCAGTTTGTATAGGTAATGGCGTTTTAAATTTAAACACAGTTATTTATATTATATCATTATACATTTATTTTCCATTTAGTGTGTTTGTGGAAGGCAGTGCTTAATATAAGGGACTGGAATTATGAAAACTTTAGTTCTAGCTGAGAGTCATTAAAGAAGCTATTTATTCAAGTCCTTAGTTCATTTCCAAATCAGGCTATTAGTTTTTTTTTGCTATTGAGTTGTAGGATCTATCTATCTATCTATCTATCTATCTATCTATCTATCTATCTATATGATATTGAGTTGTAGGATATATGTATGTAGGATATATATATATATATATATATATTCAATCCCTTATGAGATATATGGTTTGTAAATATTTTCTCTCATTCTCTAGGTTACCTTTTCACTCTGTTGATTATTTGCTTTGCTTTGCAGAGATTTGTAGTTTTTTTTAGTTGAATTGTAAATATTATTAGGAGCTTACAATGGGAATTTAAGAGCCATTAATATGTTATGTTCTCTACTAAGATTGGATCCTTTGAGTTTCCACTTTCTATTGTGCACAGTTTCCTGATAAGATCTTATCTATTTTGGCTTTTGCTGCCTGTGCTTTTGGTGTCTTATCCATAAAATAATTGTCAGGACAATGTCAAGAAGATTTTCCCCTACGTTTTCTTCTTGGGGTTTTATAGTTTTAAGTCTTCTGTTTAAGTCTTTAATCCATTTTGAGTTGATTTTTGCGTATGGTAAAATATTAGGGTCCAATTTCATTATTTTGCATGTGGATATTAACCATTTGTTGAAGGGATCATTCTTTCTCCGTTGTGTGCCCTTGACAGCTTTGTCAAAGATCAGTTGACCATATATACATTGATTTCTTTTTGGGCTCCATATTCTGTTCCATTGTTCTAGATGTCTGTCTTTATTCCAGTATGATACTCTGAAGGAGACATGCAAATGACCAACAGGTATATGGAAAGATGCTCAGTGTTACTAATCATCAAGGAAATACAAATCAAAACCACTATAAAATCACCTCACATCTGTTAGGATGGCTAATATATACATAAAGAAGACAAGTGTTGTTGGGGATGTGAATAAATTGGAACCCTTGTATGTGTATACTGTTGGTGGGAATGATTATACGTGTATACTGTTGGCGGGAATGCTTGTACGTGTATACTGTTGGTCCTGCTGCTATGGAAAAGAGTATGGAAGTTCCTTAAAAATTAAAAACAGAACTATTATATGATCCAGCAATCCTCCTTCTGGACATTTATCCAAAAGAATTGAAATCAGGATCTCAAAGAGATATTAGCACTCCCACATTTTTGCAGCACTATTTACAAGAGCTAAGATGTGGAAACAACCTAAATGTCTATGTGGATAAATGGATAAAGGAAATGTGGTGTACACATACCATGGAATATTATTCATCCTTAATAAAAAAGAAAGTGGCTGGGTATGGTGGCTCATGCCTGTAATCCCAGCACTTTGGGAGGCTGAGGTGGGTGGTTCACTTGAGCTCAGGCATTTGAGACCAGCCTGGGCAACATGGTGAAACCCCATCTCTACAAAGAGTACAAAAATTAGCTGGGCATGGTGGTGCCTGCCTGTAGTCCCAGCAACCTGGGAGGCTGATGTGGGTGGGAGGATCGCTTGAGCCAGCGAGGTTGAGGCTGCAGTGAGCAGAGCCTACACCACTTCACTCCAGCCTGGGTGACAGAGTGAGTCTCTGTCTCAAAAACAAGAAGAATAAGTCCTGTAATATTTGACAACAAGGATGAATCTTGAGGACATTATGCTAAGTGAAATAAGCCAGTTACAGAAGAAGAAGAAATACTGCATGATTCTACTTATATGCTGTATCTAAAATAGTCAAACCTGTAGAAGCAAAGAATAGCAGAGTGGCTTCCAAAGGCTGTGGGGAGAGGGAAATAGGGAGTAGCTAATCAATAGGTATAAAATTTCGGTTATGCAAAAAGAATAATTTCTGAAGATCTACCATACAACATCGTACCTGTATTTAACAATACTGTATTGTACACGTAAAAAACCTGTTAAGAGACTAGTGCTCATGTTAAGTACACACACACACACACACACACACACATTATTTAACTTCTCAAAGCATGAGATTCCTCATTCTTGATCAGGGCTGTCAAGAGGAGAGGAGGATATGAACTACATAGAGAGGGCCCCCTGACTTCTTTCTCCAGTGAGTTCTCACTTACACCTGCCATTCTTTACTGTTTTATTTTATTTTCATTCTTTACAGCACTTATCATAATTGATGTGATTTTCTTTAGTTGAGTACCTTTTTTGTTACATAAAGGCAATTTAAACTCCAAGAGGGCAAACACGTGTTTTGCTTGGCTTGTTGGTGAATCCCCATCTCTGATAACCATGTCATCGTACAGCAGATGCTCAGTAACTATTTGTTGAATGAGTGAATGCTATATCAACACTTAGCTCAATACCTTTTACATGGTAAAATGTCATAAATGATCATTATAACTATAAATATCATGAAGAGTTTACAGTGAGAATTGAGGATTCATTATTATATTCTTTCATAAGCTTTTATTGAGTCCTTTGGATTTCCGCTTTATGTTCTGCACAGTTTCCTTGTAAGATCTCATCTGGCCGGTGCCTTGATCATGCCAACGGTTCCCAGTTCTGCATTTCTGGCCTTCACCTCTCTCTGGAATCCCACTTATGGCATGGCGGCACCTCACATGCAACATGCCCTCTGAATCCTGCTCATCCATCTGATCTCCTTTGCTCAGTTAATGGCACCTGTTCTTGCCCTGCTGCTTAAACTAGAAACTTTGGATCAACCTTGATCTCTCCCTTCTTGCTGAGCTCATAATTTCTCTTTCAAATTGTTTCTCTTTTCCTCATTTTCCTAGCTCAGACTATCATTTTCTCTCATTTGGGCTTTTGTGATAACTCATAATACAGTTAAATTATATTGAACACAGAGTCAAGACTTTATATGCACTTTTATATAAAGAAGCTATGAGGTAAGAGCAATTAATGCTATTTTTATATATTATTTTACTGATGAAGAAAAAGTTCAGTGAGATTAAGCAGTTTTCTTAAATTCTCATAGCTGTTAAGTGTTAAAGCCAGGCTTTGAACTTAGATCTATCTGATTTCAAAGCCTCTACCCTCTTTTAAATATTTCTAATTGTTACAAGATTCTCCCTTCTCCAGCTTTTGTTCCAATTTACACTGCTTTCCCCTTTCCTCTGAGTGATCTCTTAATTATTCAATTATTCTTCAGGAATCATCTCAAACATCACCTCTTCTCTTTCCAAATTCCACTGGGTAGAGTTAGATGCTTCTGCTGGGATTCCACAGCAGTCTTTACACAGGTCTACCTTGACTACTATTATTTTGTATTTTAATTATCAGCTTACATGCCCTTGAGAATAGAAACACCACCTAATTAATGTTTGTGTGTACAATATCTACACTCAGTAGGAGCTGGGTAGATTGTTATAAGGAATGCTTCTATAAATACTACTTAATGAGGAATTTAATACTTGCTCTTTTATTTTTATAGAAATCTTATTTTATTCTACAATGTATAATTATCAATTTAGAACACCTGATTGTTTAAACTAAGCCCTGTTTTGGTTTTCCATAAGCATCATAGGGAGATTTTTATAAGCAACCCCTTTCCATTTGTTCCCCAAGTCCTGTTCAGTACCTAATAACCTCCAGTTTCCCTACTATCTTTGTTCACTGAGCCTAGATATTTTCCTGTGCTCCCTAGATTCTTGTATTCTATTTTTCCAGGTTTTGCTTTCTGCTAGGCAACAGCTAAAGTGTTAGCACTAGTGTTTCACTTCTCATGATGTGGATTTTGATGCAATTTTTCACCTATGACAAGTGGTGAAAGTTGCAGCCCTACATATGGTGAAAATATTTTTGGGCAGTGGGGTGAAGAAAACAATAATTTTCTTCAAATTGCAACATTTTATGTCTTTGAAGAAAGCTTTATATATCTCTTTTTCATAGTACTTCTTCCAAAATTCATAAAAAGTTCTTTGCAATTGATGAAATCATGGCGTGACTGATGAATTATAAATAGAGAACTGTTCATATCTGCCAAGATGCTTGAATTCTGAATTGTACAAATCTCTATCACTATCTTATTTTGGAGAAGGTAAGATTTTATTTCTACGCAGGGACAATGAAGGCTTATCTTGCACATTTCTGGAGTCTGGAAGTATATATCAAAAATTTTTAAAAAATCATACGTATATTCAGGTTCCAATCTTGGTAGTCAAAGAATATGATTTTAACTCAAAAATATTAAAGTACTAAGGATAAAACAAATATGTCAAGATGCATTAATGTGAATATAGGCGTGTAGCCATTTGATAACTATCATTTAAAATTGTTTTAATGAAATAAAATATTTAATAATTAAAAAAATCCCCTGAGAAAAATTAGCAATATTTAGAGTATTATTAAGTTAAAATAATCTGAAACTATTTTAACTATTTGTAAAATGAAACACATACTTCCATACAGTATTCTTGGACAGACAGCACTTAAGTGCAGATACAATTTAAGTTTAACTTCTCTGTTTCTAAGTCAAATACTTCAGAAGAACTCTTATAATTAAGGGTAAATGCAAAATATAATAAATAGATCATTATTAAACTCCTCATGAAAACTTCACTTTTTGGAGAAATTATTCTTGAAAATGAGTCCAAGTTACAGAAAAGAAAATGATGAACACATTAGTAATGGGATGTAACAAAACATGGATAACACATGGCTTACTCAATCATCTCATCCTACTTTATTTTATAGATGAGGAAGCTGAAGCTTACTGGTCCTAAATGTACAAGAACATCAGGTGAATGAACAGATGCTAATCCAATTGCCTTGTACCTCAATCCAAAGCTTTTTGTTTCATGACACCACATGGCATCTTCTTTGTCCGCCATGATGTGGAGGTGCTGAGGGAGCAGGGCAGAAAGCCTGTATTTAGGAGGTAAAATCAGAATATTAAGCAAAACTGAAAACTCTAGACTTACTCTGTTTTGGAGTACAAATATCCATCTATTCAAGGGGAAAAATAAGTAGTAAAGAATGCTAATTATTCTGATATCATTTACTAGTTATGTCCATATTAGGCTGATTTCATATAATTTGAATGAGAAAGACCCACGGTGTTCTGAAAGTGCTTGAAGCATGTGTATTGTGGCCATGCATTTGTATTAGTTCGTTTTCATGCTACTGATAAAGACATATCTGAGACTGAGCAATTTACAAAAGAAATAGGTTTATTGGACTTACAGTTCCACTTGGCTGGGGAGGCCTCACAATCATGGTGGAAGGTGAAAGGCACGTCTCACATGGTGGCAGCAAGAGAGAGAGTGAGAGCCAAGCAAAACAGGTTTCCCTTTATCAAACCATCAGTTCTCATGAGACTTAGTCACTACCATGAGAACAGTATGGGGGAATCCGCCCCCATGATTCAATTATCTCCCACCAGGTCCCTCCCACAACATATGAGAATTATGGGAGTACAATTCAAGATGAGATTTGGGTGGGGACACAGAGCCAAACCATCTGTGTAACATTTCCTACTTGCCCATATATTTATGGGTGTGTGTGTGTGTGGATAGATAGATAGATAGATAGATAGATACTCATTCACTGATGGAGTGAGATGAGGAGAATTTGAAATGTGGAAATACTTTTTTTTCCGCTGATAGTGGCTAGAAATCATCAAGTTTAGATGTCTAGGACTTCAACCTGTATTTTTATACTGGCATTTTTAAGATAAAATAAATAAAATCAAGTGGCTTAGATAAAATTGGACTACTGTGGTAACATCTTCCGCAACTAACAACAGTTCACCTTAATCAATCATATACTTTTTAATGAAAATAATCTCTTTTACAGCTAATTCTCTATCTTGGAAATGAATCCCCCAATATTTATTGTGTGGAATATCACAAATAAAATTTCTCATATTTATATCAAGAATAATGGTAGTTTACTTTCAATATGGACAACATACCTATAATAATCCTTTTGCTTCTTAGTAGGAATTCTAGTTAATACTCATTTTCATATCATATAGTTTGTAAGCATTTCAAATTAGTAATGACATTTCAGTTGAATTTGAGACCCAAGAAACATTTTTCATAGTAGAACTAAATATCTTCAACAAAAATTTTCTACATTTAATTCTTTGGAAAAATAATTTTAAATATTTTAGGTATTTTATTTTTCATCAAAAGTATATTTATCCATTTTTACAGAACATTTATCCTGTGCTATGTGCTGAATAAAGAAAATGAAACAGATGTGAGTTTTTTCCTCTAAAATATTCTGACAAGTGCTAAGAATCTGCTATGATAGTGATGTTAAAAGCTGTCTTTCTGCAATTGATAGAAATATTAAATGGAAGTCAATTAAAAATTTAGAAGTTCAGCTTTTAGAAATTATTTTGAAAGAAAATTTGATAAGCACATTTATTCACCTATTCATTCAACTCACCTTTCTGACTTTGGAAAAGCAAACCAAGAACTCTTTTCATTGGAAAAGGAATTAGAAATTGTTAGAAAAATCAAGGGAAAATTTAATATATTTGTTAATAATGAAAACAACCAGAATTATCCCTGCTTTATTGATGAGATAACTGAGCCTTGCTTTAAAGCCTGCTCTCCCTTCAACTAGCGAACCATACTCACTAACTTATACGTTTTCCTGTCCCTATTTGGCTTGCATTGTCACACTGTTTCCAATATCAGCACTATTTAGTAGAATTAATCTTTTGTTTGTCCAGTCTTTCTATACATTGGATAGAAGATTTGCTCAGTTGTTAAAATTCAGATCATAAGGCTCTATTTTTTATACATGTATTATCCTGAAATTTTACATTTTTTGTGTGATCCAGGAATTACTTTTTAAAAGTTGGCAGTGCTAAGTTACAGAGTCAAGGAGATCTGACACCAGATTTATTCATTTCTCATTGATGATGAATTGACTGATTCATTTATTTACTCATTCACTCATTCATTTATCTATTTTTTTTGAGTGTCATACGTTTCATGTCCTCTACCTAGCAGTGAGGATGTGATGTAAAATAAGATATGACTGTAGTCTTAAGAAATTTATATTCTTCTGTTACCTTCTGGCCTCCGCAACAGTGAACAATATTACTCAGTGCTCCAAGAATCTTAATGATACCCTATTTTCTCCCATCCATTGTAAATCATACAGGTTCTAACACTTTATACATATTATCACTAAAGTTTAAATATAGTAAAGATACAAATACAAAGTTTATATACAGTGAAGTTTAAATACTGTAAAGAGTATTAATATTGCTCTGGCTTCCAAGACGGCCAAATTGGAACAGCTCTGGTCTACAGCTGCCGGCAGGATCAACGCAGAAGATGGGTGATTTCTGCATTTCCAACTGAGGTACCTGGTTCATCTCATTGGGACTGGTTGGACAGTAGGTGCAGCCCATGGAGGGTGAGCTGAAGCAGGGTGGGTTGTTGCCTCAGCTGGGAAGTGCAAGGGGTTGGGGGATTTCCCTTTCCTAGCCAGGGGAAGCTATGAGTAACTGTACTGGAGGAATGGTACACTCCTGCCCAAATACTGTGCTTTTCCCATGGTCTTAGCAACTGGCAGACCAGGAGATTCCCTCCCATGCCTGGCTTGGCAGGTCCCATGCTCATGGAGCCTTGCTTGCTGCTAGTGCAGTGGTCTGAGATCAACCTGGGACTCTGGAGCTTGGCGAGGGGAGGGGCATCCACCATTACTGAGGCTTGAGTAGACAGTTATATGCTCACAGTGTAAACAAAGCGGCAGGGAAGCTTGAACTGGGTGGAGCCCACTGCAGCTCAGCAAGGCTTACTGCCTCTATAGATTCCACCTCTGGGGGCAGGGCATAGCTGAACAAAAGGCAGCAGACAGCTTCTTCAGACTTAAACATCCTGCTGACAGCTCTGAAGAGAGAAGTGGCTCTCCCAGCATGGTGTTCAAGCTCCGATAATGGACAGACTGCCTCCTCAAGTCGGTCCCTGCCCTCCATGTAGCCTGACTGGGAGACACCACCCAGTAGGGGCTGAGAGACACCTCATACAGGCAGGTTCCCCTTTGGGACGAAGCTTCCAGAGGTAGGATCAGGCAGCAGTATTTGCTGTTCTGCAGCCTCTGCTGGTGATACCCAAGGAAAACGGTCTGGAGTGGACCTCTGGCAAACTCCAACAAACCTGCAGCTGAGGGGCCTGTCTGTCAGAAGGAAAACTAACAAACAGAAAGGAATAGCATCAACATCAACAAAAAGGACATCCATACCAAAACCCCATCCAGAGGTTATCAACATCAAAGACCAAAGGTAGATAAAACCACAAAGATGGGGAGAAACCAGAGCAGAAAGGCTGAAAGTTCCAAAAACCAGAAAGCCTCATCTCCTCCAAAGGAACACAACTCCTCACCAGCAAGGAATAAAGCTGGGTGGAGAATGAGTTTGATGAGTTGACAGAAGTAAGCTTCAGAAGGTTGGTAATAACAAACTTCTCCAAGCTAAAGAAGCATGTTCTAATCCATCACAAGGAAGCTAAAAACCTTGATAAAAGGTTAGATGAATGGCTAACTAGAATAAACAGTGTAGAGAAGAGCTTAAATGACCTGATGGAGCTGAAAACCACAGTATGAGAACTTCCAGAAGCATATACAAGCTTCAATAGCTGATTCAATCAAGTGGAAGAAAGGATATCAGTGATTGAATATCAAATTAATAAAATGAGAAGAAAAGATTAGAGAAAAAAGAGTGAAAAGAAACAAAGTGTGCAAGAAATTTGGGACTATGTGAAAAGACCAAATCTACGTTTGATTGGTGTACCTGAAAGTGATGGGGAGAATGGAACCAAGTTAGAAAACACTCTTCAGGATATCCAGGAGAATTTCCCCAACCTAGCAAGGCAGGCCAACATTCAAATTCAGGAAATACAGGGAACACCACAAAGATACTCCTCGAAAAGAGCAACCCCAAGACACATAATTGTCAGATTCATCAAGGCTGAAATGAAGGAAAAAATATTAAGGGCAGCCAGAGAGAAAGTTCAGGTTACTCACAAAGGGAAGCCCATCAGACTAACAGTGGATCTCTCAGCAGAAACTCTACAAGCCAGAAGAGAGTGGGGGCCAATATTCAACATTCTTTAAAAAAAGAATTTTCAACTCAGAACTTCATATCCAGCCAAACTAAGCTTCGTAAGTGAAGGAGAAATAAAATCCTTTACAGACAAGAAAATGCTGAGAGTTTTTGTCACCACCAGGCCTGCCTTACAAGAACTCCTGAAGGAAGCATTAAACATGGAAAGGAACAACCGGTAGCAGCCATTGCAAAAACATGCCAACTTGTAAAGATCATCGACCAGCTCCATCAGGTCATTTAAGCTCTTCTCTACACTGTTTATTCTAGTTAGCCATTCATCTAACCTTTTATCAAGGTTTTTAGCTTCCTTGTGATGGATTAGAACATGCTTCTTTAGCTTGGAGAAGTTTGTTATTACCAACCTTCTGAAGCTTACTTCTGTCAACTCATCAGGCAAAAAAACCAGCTAACTTAATAATGACAGGATCAAATTCACACATAACAATATTAACCTTAAATGTAAATGGGCTAAATGCCCCAATTAAAAGACACAGACTGGCAAATTGGATAGAGTCAGAACCCATTGGTGTGCTGTATTCAGGAGACCCATCTCACATGCAAAGATGACATAGGTTCAAAATAAAGGGATGGAGGAAGATCTATCAAGCAAATGGAAAGCAAAAAAAGCAGGGGTTGCAATCCTGGTCTCTGAGAAAACAGACTTTAAACCAACAAAGATCAAAAGAGACAAAGGAGGCCATTACATATAATGGTAAAGGGATCATTCAAGAAGAAGGGCTAACTATCCTAAATATATATGCACCCAATATAGGGGCACCCAGATTCATAAAGCAAGTTCTTACAGACCTACGAAGAGACTTATTCTCCCACACAATAATAATGGGAGACTTTAATACCCCACTGTCAATATTAGATCAATGAGACAGAAAATTAACAAGGATATCTAGGACTTGAGCTCAGCTCTGGACCAAGCGGACCTAATAGGCATCTACAGAACTCTCCACCCCAAATCAAAAGACTATACATTCTTCTCAGCACCACATCACACTTATTCAAAAATTGACCACATAATTGGAAGTAAAATATTCCTCAGCAAATGTAAAAGAACAGAAATCACAGCAAACTGTCTCTCAGACCACAGTGCAATCAAACTGGAACTCAGGATTAAAAAACTCACTCAAAACCAACCACCTACATGGAAACTGAACAACCTGCTCCTGAATGACTACTGGGTAAATAAAGAAATGAAGGCAGAAATAAAGATGTTCTTTGAAAGCAATGATAACAAAGACACAGCATACCAGAGTCTCTGGGACACATTTAAAGCAGTGTATGGAGGGAAATTTATAGCACTAAATGCCCACAACAGAAAGCAGGAAAGATAAAAAATTAACACCCTAACATCACAATTAAAAGAACTAGAGAAGCAAGAGCAAACACATTCAAAAGCTAGCAGAAGATAAGAAATAACCAAGATCAGAGCAGAACTGAAGGAGATAGAGACATAAAAAACCCTTCAAAAAATCAGTGAATCCAGAAGCTGGTTTTTTGAAAAGATCAACAAAATAGACCACTAGCAAGACTAATAAGAAAACAAAGAAGAATCAAATAGATGCAATAAAAAATGATAAAGGGGATATCACCACCAATCCCATAGAAATACAAACTACCATCAGAGAATACTATAAACACCTCTATGCAAATAGACTCGAAAATCTAGAAGAAATGGATACATTCCTGGACACATACACCCTCCCAAGACTAAACCAGGATGAAGTTGAATCCCTGAATAGACCAATAACAGGCTCTGAAATTGAGGCAATAATTAATAGCCTACCAACCAAAAAAAGTCCATGACCAGACGGATTCACAGCCAAATTCTACCAGAGGTACAAAGAGGAGCTGGTACCATTCCTTCTGAAACTATTCCAATCAATAGAAAAATAGGTAATCCTCCCTAATTCATTATATGAGGCCAGCATCATCCTGATACCAAAGCCTGGCAGAGGCACAACAAAAAAAAGAGAATTTTAGGCCAATATCCCTGATGAACATTGATGCGAAAATCCACAATAAAATACTGGCAAACCGAATCCAGCAGCACATCAAAAAGCTTATCCACCAAGATCAAGTTGGCTTCATCCCTGGGATGCAAGGCTGGTTCAACATATGCAAATCAATAAACGTAATCTACCACATAAACAGAATGAACGACAAAAACCACATGATTATCTCAATAGATGCAGTAAAGACCTTTGACAAAATTCAACAGCCTTTCATTCTAAAAACTCTCAATGAACTAGGTATTGATGGAACGTATCCAAAATAAATGACAGCTATTTGTGGCAAACCCATAGCCAATATCATACTGAATGGGAAAAAACTGGAAGCATTCCCTTTGAAAACCAGCACAAGACAAGGATGCCTTCTCTCCCCACTACTATTTAACACAGTGTTGCAAGTTCTGGCCAGGACAATCAGGCAAGAGAAAGAAATACAGGATATTTAATTAGGAAAAGAGGAAGTCAAATTGTCTCTGTTTGCAGATGACATGATTGTATGTTTAGAAAACCCTATCACCTCAGCCCAAAATCTCCTTAAGCTGATAAACAAATTCAGCAAAGTCTCAGGAAACAAAATCAATGTGCCAAAATCACAAGCATTCCTGTACACCAGTAACAGACAGAGAGCCAAATCATGAGTGAACTCCAATTCACAATTACTAAAAAGAGAATAAAATACCCAGGAATCCAACATACAAGGCATGTGAAGGACCTCTTCAAGGAGAACTACAAACCACTGCTCAATGAAATAAAAGAGGACACAAACAAATGGAAGAACAGTCCATGCACATGGATAGGAAGAATCAATATTGTGAAAATGGCCATACTGCCCAAGGCAATTTATAGATTCAATGCTATCCCCATCAAGCTTCCACTGACTTTCTTCACAGAATTGGGAAAAAACTCCTTTAAATTTCGTATGGAACCAAAAAAGAGCCCACACAGCCAAGACAATCCCAAGCAAAAAGAACAAAGCTGGAGGCATCATGCTACCTGACTTCAAACTATACTACAAGGCTACAGTAACCAAAACAGCATGGTACTGGTACCAAAACAGAGATATAGGCCAATGGAACAGAAAAGAGCCCTCAGAAATAACACCATACATCTACAACCATCTGAGCTTTGACAAACCTGACAAAAACAAGCAATGGGGAAAGGATTCCCTATTTAATAAATGGTGCTGGGAAAACTGGCTAGCCATATGTAGAAAGCTGAAACTGGGTCCCTTCCTTACACTATATACAAAAATTAACTCAAGATGGATTAAAGACTTAAATGTAAGACCTAAAACCATAAAAACCTTAGAAGAAAACCTAGGCAATACCATTCAGGACATAGTCATGGGCAAAGACTTCATAACTAAAACACAAAAGGCAATGGCAACAAAAGTCAAAATAGACAAATGGGATCTAATTAAACTAAAGAGCTTCTGCACAGCAAAAGAAACTATCAGCAGAGTGAACAGTCAACCTACAGAATGGGAGAAAATTTTTGCAATCTATCCGTCTGACAAAGGGCGAATATCCAGAATCTACAAAGAACTTAAACAAATTTACAAGAAAAAACAACCCCACCTAAAAGTGGGCAAAGGGTATGAACAGACACTTCTCAAAAGAAGACATTTATGCAGCCAATAGACACATGGAAAAATGCTCATCATCACTGGTCATCAGAGAAATGCAAATCAAAACCACAATTAGATACCATCTCACGCCAGTTAGAATGGCAAACATTAAAAGTCAGGAAACAACATATGCTCTAGAGGATGTGGAGAAATAACACTTTTACACCGTTGGTGGGAGTGTAAATTAGTTCAACCATTGTGGAAGACAGTGTGGCGATTCCTCAAGGATCTAGAAGTAGAAATACCATTTGACCCAGCCATCCCATTACTGGGTATATACCCAAAGGAATATAAATCATGCTGCTATAAAGACACATGCACACGTATGTTTATTGCGGCACTATTCACAATAGCAAAGACTTGGAACCAACCCAAATGTCCATCAATAATAGACTGGATAAAGAAAATGTGGCACATATATACCGTGGAATACTATGCAGCCATAGAAAAGGATGAGTTCATGTCGTTTGCAGGGACATGGATGAAGATGGAAACTGTCATTCTCAGCAAAGTACCACAAGGACAGAAAACCAAAAACCACATGTTCTCACTAAGTGGGAATTGATCAATGAGAACACATGGACACAGGGAGGGGAATAGCACACACCAGGGCCTGCTGGGGGGTGGGGCCTGGGGGAGGGATAGCATTAGGAGAAATACCTGATATAAATGATGAATTGATGGGTGCAGCAAACCAACATGGCACATATATACCTATGTAACAAACCTGCACTTTGTGCACATGTACCCTAGAACTTAAAGTATAATAATAAAAAAATTAATATTCTCATGAAACTTTTACATCTTATAATGATAGGATAGTCTACAAAGGCTTATTTCAACAGCTTTTGAGATATTGATATATAAAAATCGTGTATATTTAAGAGGTACAAGTTGCTGTTTTGATATATATATATATAGTGAAATGACCATCATAATTTAGTTAATTAACATATCTATCCCTCCACATAGTTACCATTTGTGTGTGTGTGCATGTGTGTGTTGAGAAGATTTAAAATCTATTCCCTTAGCAAATTTCAAGTATACGATACAGTATTGTTGACTATTGTCACCATGCTGTACATTAGATCTCCAAAACTCATTCATCGTGCATTACTGAAACTTTGTATCCCTTGACCAATATATCTTCATTTCCGTCTCCCTCCAGCCCTTGGCAACTGCCATCCTACTCTACTTTCATGAGTCTGACTCTTTAGATCCCACATACAATTCAGATCGTGGTGTTTTTTTTTTGTTTTTTTGTTTTTTTGTTTTTGTTTTTTTTTTTTTTTTTGAGATGGAGTCTCGCTCTTTCACCCAGGCTGGAGTGCAATGGTGTGATCTCGGTTCACTGCAACCTCCACCTCTCAGGTTCAAGCAATTCTCCTGCCCCAGCCTCCTGAGTAGCTGGGACTACAGGCACCCACCACCATGCCTGGCTAATTTTTGTATTTTTAATAGAGATGGGGTTTCACCATATTGGCCACGCTGGTCTCGAACTCCTGACCTTGTGATCTGCCTGCCTCGGCCTCCCAAAATGCTGGGATTACAGGCGTGAGCCACTGCACCCAGCCCAGATCATGGTGTCTTTTGTAAGGTCTTGCTTACTTGGTTTAGCAAAATGTCTTCCAGCTCCATCCATATTAGCACAAATGGCAGAATTTCCTTCTTTTTAAAGCTGAGTAATCCATTGAGTATGTGTGTATAACTTTTTCTTCATTCACTCATTTGTTGAAGGACATGTAGTTTGTGTCTAGTTCTTGGCTGTTATGAATAATGCTGCAGTGAACACGGGGGTATAGATATCTTTTTGAGATATTGTTTTCAATTCCTTTGGATAAATACAAAAAAATGGGATTACTGAATCATATGGTAGTTTAATTTTTTGAGGAACCTCCATACTGAGGTTCTTTTCTTGGAGGGCTACAATCTCTGAGGGCTTTTCTTGGAGCTAGAACACCAGCTTCAGCAGTGAATGGTGTGGGAAGGCCTAAGTTAAGGGAACAAGTGGGAAGGCCAGAGATAGTTCCCGATTTACAAACATCTGAACACATGATCTTAGAAGAGTGTTTTTGTGGCAAAATTCTGTTTTGAATATATGGCATTGCATTACATTTATGAAATCAGAGGAAAGGCAATGGAATATCACACAAAACCCCTCAGATACTGAAGACCTAAGTAATTTAAAAGTACTTTCTGGCCGGGTGCAGTGGCTCATGCCTGTAATCCCAGCACTTTGGGAGGCTGAGGTGGGCAGATCATGAGGTCAAGAGATCGAGATCATCCTGGCCAACATGGTGAAACCCTGTCTCTACTAAAAATAGGAAAATTAGCTGGGCATGGTGGCACGCACCTGTAGTCCCAGCTACTTGGGAGGCTGAGGCAGGAGAATCATTTGAACCCGGGAGGCAGAGGTTGCAGTGAGCCGAGATCGTGCCACTGCACTCCAGTTTGGTGACAGAGCAAACATCTGTCTCAAAAAAAAAAAAAAAAAAAAAGTACTGGCGGTAGTCAGGATTTTGAAGCTGGAAAGGAACTAAGGTATTATCTATTTCAATCACCTCATTTTAAAGGGGAGAAAACTGAGCAGCAGGGAGAATAAGTAATTTGTATAATTTTCTATAGTTTACCTAGACCTAAAGAAATTTATATAGCTAACCTGGGAAATCCAGAACTGAAACCCAACTTTCTTAACAATGAATTCAGTATTGTTTCCATTGTGCAGAATTAAGTGTATTTAAATTGTATCAGTGATGCTTCTTTGTTTATTCACTTTTTTTTTTTTTTTTTTTTTTTTTTTTTACTAGGCTTTTTTGGTTTCAGAGCTGGAGGCAAGGTGGTTTAGTGACTTAGCCCTCCTTAGCACCTATGCTATGATTGGCTGTGTAGTTACTCACATTGCTCATCTTTTAAAAGTGGACAGCTCTATGGAAAAACGCCTGTGATTTCATGAACTACAGAAGCATCTGACTCTAACTAAATTTACACTTCTAGGTAACAATAAAATGTAGTGACTCATGGAATAAATAATTCAGTGGTAAACCAATTAGTGAATCACTAGAAAGACAGAAAAAACTTTGCATCTGCAGAAGGGTAAAATAAGTCTATTTTAAGCCACTTTTCAAAACTAGGAGAAAATATGCATATTTTAAAATAGTTCCAAGAGGGAAAAATCATTTTTGAATGTTTTCTTCCTTCAGGAATACAAGACTTGAAATTTCTAATTTGTTCCCTTTTAATTACAAAATGGAACAGATCAACTTTTACACTTGTAAATATTACGATGAGCTTCTGATTATGGATGTTGAATCTGGATTGTTTTAATATTTTGAAGTCATAGGAAGGTAATATCCAATGAATGTGTTAAATTGTCTACACTTTCCAGGAAATCTATGGAAAATAAAAATATTATATATTCTCACTGTATAGCAAATTTAGGCCTTTTGAAATTTGTACTGAAAAATTATTTTGTCTTTGAAAAAAATAATGTAAGTCTTTAGTTGATGTTTGACTTTATTGATTTCCAAGACCACGATGAGTTCACATTGTAAGGAAAAAACATCTCAAAATATAGAAACCACATTTTATATCCTTATAGCAATGTAAATGCAAGAGCAAATGAAGAAATTAATACATTTTTTGTTAAAAAATCATCAGAAATGTTTTACATGTAGAAGATACATGTGATAAAGAAGTTTGTTTATGAACATAATTGTAGGAAAATTTTATAGATAAAATGTCTCTGAAGAACATCTTTTTGAGTTTCTCATGGTATAATACAATTGATTGTACTGTGAGAAGCATTCGTCTATAAATTCAAGTTATTTAGAGTACTCTATAGAACATATTCATGCTAGAAACACAATTCATATAACAACAATTTTTAAAGAACTAATTTGTAAATTATGACACCAAATTTCATTAACAAGGAAATATCCATTAATTGACTACTACAGTAAAAACTTCATAATGCTTGTATCATGAAGAAAGACCTTCCTTTTCCTTATGTATTTATTGAACTACATAGGTATGCTGTACATTTTGTTGTTCATGTTATAAGAATTCTAGATTCCATTGCTTTTGAGATATGTTTCTTTTTAGGAACTAAAAATCAACTTACAGTTTTTTTTTCTGTTTTATTTGTACTGTGTTCCTGATTTTGTGGGTTTCTAAATAAAAAGATCAAACCCACCTCTTTCAATATACCGTTTTCTATTTAAACTTTTGAGTTATATAGTCAGAAACTGTTGTTCGACTGCATAGTTTTCAAAAGTTTTTGGTACATTTCTGACTTAAGAAATCTGGGATAGGAATCCCTTTCCATATGCATATAGACTATTTTCTGAGCTTCTTCAAAACATGTTTCAGTGGGTTCCTGAATGTTCCTGATGATAGTCTCTCTTGTCGAGCTGTCAATGTTAATCTGAAAAGTGAAATTACATGTACAGCGTAAGTAAGCATAGTTGAAAAAAAGGCACCTATAATAGAAAGGTTTAATTTATTCCCTGCTCTCCTTTTCAGTGGAATAGGGTAATTTTCTTTGTAGTTTTATAGGCATCTAAGAAGATATATAAAAAATAAACATTTTGCTTTTTTAAAAGTAAATATCCAACTCCACATCCAAGAGGAACAAAAAAGAAAAATATGAGGCTCAAGGCCAGGGAAGTTTCCGAAACCCTTACTCAGGAAGATGCGGTGGTTTCTTCGTAGCAGTCTACAAATCAGGAAGTTTGTAAGACAAACGTCTTTTTAAAGAAAAGAGAAACTGATGCTTTTTAAAAATTTATCTCCCTTAATAGTCACAAATGTTGATTTAACTGAATATGCTCTGAAATGGGAAGAAAATGAAGAGAAGTGGATAAATAGAGGGGAGAAGTGGCTATTTCAATAAACCAAGTATTTTCCAGACAAGAGTTCTGGGGAATATGTCGACAATGTAGGCTTGCCCTGCACGATAGAAATCTCATGTACTGTCCTCTCTCTTTATTCCCTTAACAGACTTTTTATTTCTCATTGCCCAACAACACAGGATTCTCAAATGTCTCTTCATGGTATTTATAGTTCCTGCTGGGAAGGCCAATGCTTTTGCCACAGACTCCTTTTTTCTTTTTAAGTTTCCTAGAAATTAAGATAATTTAATGGGGAGAAGCTTTGGAGCCAGATAGATTTAATTTTGAATCTTAACTTTACCACTTAATGGCTGTGTGACACTGGACAAGTTCTCAGAGTCTCAGGTTTCTTATCTGTAAAATAAGGTTAGCGATACTGAATTTATAGCATTTTAGGAGATACTGGATGTAAAGTGCCCAGCACTTGTGGATGCTTGACAGATATTAGTGCCCTTGCAGGGATGAACTGATTTCCATTCCTGTCATTGTCAGGTAGTTACCTCTCTAGGCGACTGTGGCTGGATGTAAATCTTATAAAGCTTCTTTGCCCTAGAAATTCTGCTCCACCGTGAGGCAATTTTCTTATAGGTTTCACATGCCATCCAGAATTGAATATTCTCGTCGCTGTGCTCCATTTTTAAATATGCTGCATAGACTACTGGACCATCTAAAAGTAGAGGAGCAATCAGTTTATTTTCATGGGTCAAAATCACCAAAACAATCTAAGCAATACAGTTAAAAAAAAGCCTTATTAAAAACTCACAAATTATTTAACAAGTAAATATTTTATATCTATATATATCAATTTTCATGTCTATCACACACTTAGAGCTAACATCTGAAGCGTGCTTTGACAATGCTGATCACTGGTGAGGTCATCCCTTTATTCCGAATCGCTCAGAGCAAAATGCCCACCAGTGTGGATGAGTCTAGGATAGATAGGACAGGAGACATCAGAGAGCCCAGGAAAAGGACTTAAGCTGCTCAGGAGGACAGGGCTCTAATCATGAAGCTGACATGAAAAATCTAAGACCTCATGCCAAACTGTAGGGTAAGAGCAGGGTTTCAAATGTAAACTTGTAGGTCAAGGTCAGGTGAAAAATATCCAAGCCATGTAAGAGTGATACTCTAATTAGTTTGTACACCCTGGAGTGTTTCTCAATGTCCAATCAGAGCAGAACATAGATAGATGAAAAATTCGACTTCATATTCATGGTTTATGGTTCAAGCCAGAAATAAGGGACCAGACAAGGAATGAAAAATCAGACACGATGCTGGAAACTATCTCAGAATCTAGTACAGGACAGGGATTATGTGCAGCGTAACCATCACATGACACTTGATGCCAGAGATTCTTATCTTCAGCTCTGATCTTAAACTACCTTTCTGGAGTGCATAGATAAGGACAAGCCTAGGAGGAGCTTTTCCAATTGAGACACTACTTTGTAGGTACAAATATTTGAAGAAGAGGATTAGGTGAGCTCTCACAAATCTAACATATTAATTGGAATCTTTGGGAGGACCAAGTATTCTCAGTGTTCAAGATATTAATTTTTTTTGACTAGACTAGACTAGAAAGTCTCTTCACATATCCAAGGAATTGGATTGCTATATGATAAAACAACAATGTAACTTTCAATTGATAAATGTTAAAAGAAATGTTTGTGTAGACACACTGAGTAATAACCACCTAGAGACTGTTAGCATAGGATATTTTGTTTACAAAAAGATGTACATAATTTAATACACCTTGATGAATTTGGACATAAGTATACACCCAAGAAACCATCACCACAATCAATGCCATAAACATGTCTATCACCTCCAAAAGTATAGGATTTTGATTAACACTGTCTTGGTCAGTATCATTTACTATTATGAGAAATAATGGTAGCCAGATGGAATGGAAATGATGAGTAAGATCATATTTTCCTGGATCTTCATCTAAAAGATCAGATCAAATTTTCTAGCACTAGAAAGCCAGGCTCCTTGATAGCTTGGCTTTGTTAGCAGTGATATAGGAACAAAAATAAGGAAGTATTTTGTCTTCAAGCAAAAGAACTCAAATAGAAGATATCTCTTCTAGGGAGGCATTGGAGTTAGGGAAAGCTGAATATAAATATTGCATCCTAGGAATACTCAAAATTGGAACATGGACTATTATTATCACATGAGCAAATGCAGCCTTCAGGACATTGCATGGGATAGGATTCAACAAGGACATAACATGAGATGAGTTAAGAGGACAGATGAGATGGAGGCATTATATAAATGTAACATAGAAAATAATATAGATTAGATATTCCTATCCAATGTGAGGGGGATATATTTTAACTTAGATTTCAAACAGGAAGTTGATTTTCACACCGAAGTGACTCTAAGTTGTGTCTTGTCTTACCATAGGCACAGAAAGGTGGGAACAGAAAACACAGATGCAGGAATTGGTACTCCAATTCCTAAAGAGATAGCTGAATGGTGGCAAACCAAAAAACAAACAAACAAATGAACAAATAAAAAAAAACAGAATGAAAAGCTGTTTCTGGCTTAGCAAGTAAAGTTGGAAGCCAACGTTTATATGGTTTGTACTTAGCTATGGAACAGAAAGAAAATGAGATACCAGATAAAAACCTATGGATCATGGAATGAGAGTCAGTCATGCAGGCTACTTGGATGGGTTGAGTGGATGAGTAGGTAGAGGTAGGAAAATGATCTGGAAACTAATATTAGATTCCAAGCTAGTATTCTGAATTTGTGTTTATGTTTAGCTTAATTGTATAGTAAAATGTTTATAGGTTATCATTTTAGAACCAACTGTGTCTGTATCTGGCTTCTTTAACTTTCTTCCTGATGGATTGGAAGAAGTATCCCTGCTTCTTTTTGGGCTGGCCAAATGGTTCTACAATTCTTGTCATACCAAAGTCCTTTGCTAATGAAGCCATATATACATTGCCTTATCTGTCTATCTATCTGTCTGTCTATCTATCATCTATCTTTTTTCTGTCTTCACGATCTGTTTCCTCTATCTCTCCACACATAAATACACATATTATAGATCCCAAGTTGTATTATTCTGTATATACTGCATGGATATATGGTATTCTATATATACTGCATAGATATACAGTATTCTATATGTACTATTAAAAATATGGTATGTTTCAGATACTTGATGTGGCAGATTGTAGTATTGTTCCTCAGTTATTTCCTGATCTTTGTGTAAGGGGATTATATTTCCATGTCCTGTTTATATCAGCATTGGCCATTGAACTTGTGTTAGTCAATGAAATACATGAAAAAGTGCCATGGACACGTTCAAGCAGAAGGTTTACGAACTATCATGTGGTTCTATTTCCCATGTCCCACAGCCACCACAAGAAGGGCATATTCTAGAAAAGAGCTGCTCCTTTAGCCCAAAGGCTGGAATGAAGACATGGAATAGAGCTGGAGCTGACCCTAGCTGTTGTGTATCATGAAAAAGAAGTGAACCTTTATTACTGTAAATCTCTAGGATTTTATGTCACTTGTTACCGTGTGATGACTAGCAAATGCTGAACTGGACTACTTGAGCCTGTCTGACATTTCAGATATAATTCTAGTGTGCAGAATGAGTGGACTCATGTGATTGGCATACTTTACAGAATTCTGTCTTCATCAGGCTAACTTTTGTCTGAATATGCTGCAAGTTACTCAAGCTAGTGGCTGAAAATGCATTTGTGTAAAAGTGTTCCAGCAATCTTAGTAATTATTAAAGTCAGAACTGAATTGCTCTCTTTAGAATTTCAATTGATTCATACCACAAGTGAATTACAAGGTGGAAAAGCCTTTTCTAAATCAGGCAATGTAGGCTGTTCTGAAGTTTTAAATGATACTCATTCCTGAACATTCTGCTCAGAAGACTGCGATTCTGCCTGAACAGAGTGAATAAGTGATAAACAACAGAATTGCTCATTTAAATTGGGAGGATTGAAGAAATGGCTTATGTCATACATAGTGTATACTTTTTCCTTAAAAAGTGAGAGTGGTGCCTTTGGGAATCTCTAGCCTGTTCTTTTAAAACTAGTCACTAAAATTAGTATTTCTATGACACACAAGGTGACACATGCCAGTGTTCTTGATGCAGAAGGGAAATGTGGGCTTTCTCATGGCTGAGTCAGAACAGTGGCCCATCTATTCCAGAATTATTTTTTCTGTAAGACTGCAAGGCTTACACCAGGCAGGAAATCCCAAGGGTGCACTACGTAGCAGTATCATTAGAAATGCCTCTAAACCAATTTAAAATCCATTTTATTTTCAATCTTTACCACTGGGGATAAAGCATTTCATAATTCTACCATAATATGTGTGGAGTTTTACAGTGAAGCTTCAATTTTATTAAAATTCTCTGTTGTGGCTTCTATGCTGTTAATAATTTCTGATTTTTCTTCTACCTTTGTTATTAATATTAATATTACTAATAATATAAACGCAGCTTAAAGAGCTGTGGGTCGTTTTTTTTTTCAAATTTATGGTCCTTTAATAGTTTTTAAAAAAATTTTCTATTTAAATTAATATTTGTTATTTATGGCTGAAAATAAAATGTGTAAATATATTGTTGTCTTCAGAGGAAAATGTTCCATAATGGCATACAGTCAGCCCTCTGAATCCTTGAGTTCCATATCTATGGAATCAGTCCTCTGTGGATCAATAATTTTTTTTTAATTATACTTTAAGTTCTAGGGTACCTGTGCACAACATGCAGGTTTGTTACATATGTATACATGCGCCATGTTGGTGTGCTGCACCCATTAACTCGTCATTTACATTAGGTGTATCTCCTAATGCTATCCCTCACCGCTCCCTCTACCCCATGACAGGCCCTGGTGTGTGATGTTCCCCTTCCTGTGTCCAGGTGTTCTCATTGTTCAATTCTGTGGGTCATTTTTAATGCAGAAAACTTCTAGTAAAGTAATAACTACTGTTAACAATTTGGTATATTTCCTTTTATTCTTTTAATCCTTTGTTCATGAATAATTGCCTACCTAACTAGAATTCATTCATCTACACAAACACAGATACACACTGGAATGATCCTATGGGCATTATAATATGAAAGCAATTTGTATCATTCTTATTCTTTCATAGTTAATAGCACATAGCAAACACGTTCTCCTTTTCATTTTTAGTGATCATATAATAGTCTGTTGATGGGGTAGGCCATAACATATTTAGCTACTCTATTATTATTGTTTTAGATTGTTTCCCTTTTTCTTGGTTATAAGTTATCCCACATTGAATATTTTGGCTTATAAACTTTTTCACCTCTATTTTCTTAGGGAAAATAATTGATTTGAAATAGAATTTTTAGATTGAAGATGTAACATTTTTGGAGACTCTTGATACATATTGTAAAATTGCTTTCAGAAGGATTTCATTATTTTTCATTCCCATTGGCAGTGTCAGTGTTGACTTACTCCACCTTCTCCAATCTAATGGGGTGAAGTCAGTAACTTGTAATTGTTTAGATATGTATTTTTAAAATATAATGCTTAAACAGTTTTGCATTTTTACTGACCATTTCTTTTTTTCCTGTGTATTCCAAATCTTTTGTCTATTTTTTCTTTGCATTGCTAGTGTTTTCTTAAATTTTTCAGATCTCTTTATAAACTGAAGACACTATCTCTGTTACATTTATTGCGTTACCTTCTGTTCTCTTTTACGTATTATTTTTGTTTATGAATTTTGAGGTATATTTGTAAACCATTGAATCCGAAGAAGCCTCGATTCGTCTATCTGATCCTGCTTTCAATTTCCTCTGTACTTTTATTAGAGAAAAATCTTTAAAGCAAAAATCTATTATTTATCCCCCTCAACATTTCCCATTGCCCAAGTGACAAAGGCCACCCCTCTTTGCTGTGGTTTCCTTCCATTATCCTCCCATTCACCTGAGAACCCTTGGAGAATCAGGACTGCAGCTTATTCATCTTCATGTACCCCGTGCCTCAACACTGCTTGCTATATAGCAGGCACTGAATAAACATATGTCGATTTGGGCTTTTGGATCCCTCATGTTTCTGTTTTAAAATGACTCTCTATGGCTCTTGAAAAGTGAAGAAGCAGACTTTAGTTATTCAACATCTAGGAAGCACTAAAGACCACAGGTTTATATCTGAAATGCTATTGCTTTTTGGTTTTCTGAAAGCAATACCAAAAAAAAAGTACTAATTGGACAGTGATGTCTATTCCAGGCCAGGTTTTTTTTCCCCCTTTGCAAGGTGAAGAAGTGCATGAAAAGTTAAAAAAGACAAAAAGTGCTAAGTGGAAAGGGTAGAGGCAAGGCAGTGCAGGTAATATAAGGGTTGATGAAGGGAACCATGGCAACAGCAGTAGTTAGCAGAGATTAGAATAAGTGATAGTGTAGGAAACTGCCAATCACACTGTGCAGCAAAGGAGCTTGCACAGATGAAAAAAGCTGAGAGAATGACTCTGTCTTTGGGATCAGGATGTACAAAAGGGAGCAACAATAACCATCAGTAACTTCTACTGCCTGCTTTGTGCCATGATGCTGATGAAGATGCACCAGCCCACACAGATGGTTCATGATATGGAGCAGGCTTCATTGCCTTCAGCAGTATGACAACCCCACACTGTTTAACTGGCATTTCTAAGGTGGTCTGCATGGGATTGTGGTAATTTAGAAAGGGTGGAAAATAGTACATTCGAAGATGATTTTGATCAAAAGATTGAAGCAAACTCTGTGATTCAGAGCACTTGCTTATCCAGAATGGCTTAATATCTGCTCTGCGTGTGTGCTGGGGCAACCTGAACAAGCCAGAGAAAAATATACAACTGTGGTCTCACATTTGAAATCATAACTTCAGATTTTAAACAGACACTCAACACTGCCCAGTCATCCAATGAGCTTTCCATAGTATCGTGGTTCTCTAAATCTGCAGAAACTATTTTATGCCTCCTCCCCTGTTATGTTAAAACATACTAACACATCCTCTCCTGAGCAATCTACTGGCAACCTTGCCTCAAACTTCACTGAGAGCACAGATTAATCAGATGGGTATTCACTGTCTTCTCTCCAGAAATAACCAGAGTACTTCCATCTGTACTCCTCCTTTATAACCTCTCTCCTGAGAGGCAAGTGTCCCTGTTCCTTTTTGGGATGGCCAAACAATTTTTTTTCTGGTTCCCTCCTACTTTTGCTTTTTTCATCACTTTGCATTCCTCTATTGTTCTTATAAGTATCTCCACTCTCTTCTATGTCATCAGTTTCTTCCCCATGAATGGTTGCCATCATCCTACAAATATATTGCTGTATTTCCCAAATATAACTAGTAACAACTATTGACTCAAACTTTCGGTATTGACCTCATTCCCGCTTCCAGTCTCTGCTTTTTTCTCTGCAGAACTCCACAGCAAAACTTGTCAAGGATTCCTTATGCTGTGTATCGCTTCCTCTGGTTCTACCTGTCTCCACCATACCCATGAAACTGCTCTTGTCGAGGCACTGTTGACTTCCATATTGCCATGTCTAGTGGTCACTGTTCCTTCCTCACCTCGGCTGACTTCTCAGCAGTCTTTGACAATTCACAGCTTCCTTCCTGAAACACTCTCTTCTTTGGCTTCCACAAGAACACGCTATTTTTGTCATTCTTACCTCACTTTGTGCTCCTTTTCCATCCACTTTGCTGACCTCTCTGGTTACCTGGACTTGGAAGTAGCACACACCTAAGTTTCATCTCTGGGTGTGTTTTCCTCTATCTAACCCTCCCTCTCAGTGGTCTCATAGCCCTATGACTTTTGTTAGCATTTATATGCAAATTACCCCCAGCCTTGTCTTCCCCACTGAGTTCCCTAATTTTACCTGAGTTACTGTAGCAGACTTCTAGCTAGTCTCTCTACTTTAGTTCTATTTGAGTACATTATGTTTCATATAAATAACAAGGAAATCTTTGATATTTAAATATACAAATAAAAAATCTTTGATATTTAAAAAATTATTTGTGAATAATGTAGCATTAAATAGCATATCTAAAAGGTATCTAAGTTGCTAACATTCTTAATTTCTAATTAACTTTCGAATTTTGCCATAGTTCTGTTCTCAAACTGACGGTTTTCTTGGATCCCCTTTTCCCACTAAGATGTTGAGTTTAGTTGTGTTTTGATGACTATGACTTAATGGCTCCCCAAAACATCTCTAAACCAATTTCGGTTCATCTATTGAGACACAGGCTGATATGTTTCCTTTTCATGTGTGTGTCTGAGCTACATGTTCTTAGAAATAATGTTTTAATCTATGTAAAATATGCATCTGCATATCTCAGCTAGAGCATGCATTTTACTAATGTCCTTGGTTAATGTAAACACATTTTTATTCTCTGGCACATTTAATATTTGTATTTTTAGTTTTGTCTTACTGGTTGGATCATCCATAGAATGATTTGTTTTATTACTTATTATGTGATTGTTGAATTTTTACATGAACTTCATAGTAATATGATTTCTGGAAAGGTTCTTACCCTATTTTTGCTGGCTTTTATAAAGAGCAGTATGATGTTTTCCTATTCTCATCTTTGCTAGAGCCTTTGCTTATTCTCATGACACTAGAATTCTAAATTGCTGGTTCTAGCAAGGCAGATGACCACTTGAAATCCTTGCCAAATAATTAAGCCTATTCACTTTGTTTATGAGGCTTCCAGGACTGGCACAGAAACTTACATAATACAGCTTGGTGTTTTGAACTTTTCTCGCTAATATTTTTCTTGTGTTTATTCACGGGACATTTATTGCATGCTCATTGGGTACAAAGCACATTTTCAGTCTCTCAGAGGTTTGAAAGGTAAATGAGAGGCAAGCTGTGCTCTTAAGGAATTTATAATCTAGGGAGAAAGCCACTGTATAAACAACCCAATACGCAAACTAGCTACAATTAAAAGCAGAATAAATGTTGATACTAACAAAATAGAAGATAAAGGAAAAATTTCTAAGTAGTTTTCTGGAGAAAGTGGCACTTGAATTTGACTTTCAAAGATGAGCAGAGTAACTAGAGATGGAAAGGATTTTGAACAAAAGCCTGGAGCAGAAGAATCATAGATGTAGAAGCAGAAAATGAAGTGACCCACATTGCTGGAGGGCATGTTATGTGACAGGGCATAGCTAGAGACAAATTTTAGAAAATGTTTTAGGTTAGGGTGTAGAGAGCACTAAATACCAAGATTTTGGACTTGTTGGTAGGCAGCAGAGAAAAAAGAATGATATTCAAAGACGTGTACTTTATTACTATTAAAAGAAACTACCAATTATTGTGTGCTTAATCTATATTAGACATTGAGCTAGATGTTTTATATCTCACCTGCACAATAAACCTGAAAGGATAAGTGATATTCCCATTTTGTAGATGAAGAGTATGAAACTCCAGGCAAGAGATCAATCTAGCAAGGTGGCAAAATGTGTATTACACAGGATTGGGACAAAAATTTACAATATAGTTAACTGAATATACACTTTTGTCTGTTCATCCCATTTCAATGTTCTAAAATTGACCCAGAAGATATGTTTGTTTAAAATTCACATTCATGCTGGCAAATTGGATTATAAACTATGAGGAATACCTGAAAAGTGAAAGGCAGTGGTGATTGCATCAAAGAAAGAAACTATGGCCCCAAATGCCCATTGGAAAGGCATGCTACAAAAGATGAGAGCTCAGGTGGTGACCCAAGCCTATAGAGGTAGATCCAGCCCTAGGGATGGGGCAGAAGTAAGTGCCAGAATGGTTGATTAACGTGTTTCAGCAGGAGTAGCCAAGTATCTACACCTACTGCCATTACCCTCTGGGCTGGGCAGTGACAACTGAGTCCATACTAAAGAGGGTCTTGAGTCAGAAAGAGCAGGTAGTGCCTCAGGAGTATGGCAACCCCCATGAGGAACAGGAGGTACCTTGCCCAGAATAGCCACTGGTACACCCCACTAGTTAAAGCATGTAAGTAGCACAGCCAACTCTCCTTCATAGTCCATAGCTCTAAACAGATAAAACATTCACAGAGAGGCTAAAATGGGATCTTAAATAAAAAGATGGGTCTACAGGCAAAAATTAGCAAGCATTGAGGGGAACCAACTCCATTTAAAAAAAACTACCAAATTCAACAGGAGAATTTTCTGTGACTACACCCTACATTTTTTTTCTGTATCTGTCTTCTGGTTTTATCATTTTCTACAACGGGCCAGCTTTTCTGACTCCAAACGCAATTGACTATTCTCTTGAATGCACGTCCTCCTTTATTTTTCCTGCATTGAGCCCATGACTTTATCTCTGTCACATCCATTGCTAATATCTCTTATTTATACCATGTTAATGTCAATAATTACCTACAACTATATTCAGACCCATGTATAGTCCCACTTAAATCAGACACTGAAAAAGTTGAAACAAACTTTGGGGAGGAGTTTTAGAACAGCAAGACTCAAATTTATTCTTACTTTTGAAGGCAGCAACAACAGCGAGTTAAGTTTTTTTGTTTAATACTAACTTTAGAAGGCTATGGTATGCGTTACTATTTAAGCATATTTTCCAAGGGATTTTGTGTATATACTCGTGAAGAATATTCACAGTGACTAATCTTGTTTTAATTAACAACAGAGAAAATAATAGTGGTCGACACAACAAACTATTTTCAGGTTTTCTTTTTTTAACTGTGTCAGTTGCCAGTTAGAAGGCTGTGAGAAGAATAGCATACATTCATCATCTGGCACCCCCACCTTTACCTCTAAGAATGGAACTCGCTAGTTATTCAAAGATGACAGATACACAATACTCACATTTTGTAGCCATTAAATTTTCAAAAGACTGGGCCCACTGTAACACTTCCTCCAAAGTAAGGCTTTGAAAAGAAACAAAAAGCACTGATTGGGCTAAATATTCTCAAGGTTTTTGTTGAACTAAGTAAAATTATATTATCTTGAAAATGACACCAAAATATATTTACATTCCATTTGTCTGTGGTTTTGGTTGGAAAGCTATTTTCCTGTGATATTTTACATTTTATTTTTACTATTTAAAATTTTTAAATTATAAAAATTATGCAAATAGTATAGACTTGAAAATATAATTTAATAAATATTATACAGAACCATAGTCCTGTAATCTCCCTATTAATAAATTGCCACTATTAGTATTTTGATGTAGTTTTTTAAAGTCTTTTTGTTATGTTTGTATTTGTGTGTTTTTAATCAAGAAGTAATCACATTATGTGTGTGTGTACTTTATGCATTTTATGTCATAATTGTATTAATCATTTGTAGTGTTATAATTTATAATTACAAATGTATAATCATTGATAGTCATATTGTTTATGGTGATGGTGAAATATGCTACAAGGGGGGCATTCCATAGTTTACATAATTATTGTCAAACAGCATATTGATTTTCTCTCATTTTTCAACCATTAAAACTCAAATGTAGCCCAGCTGTGTTTAAGGCTTGCCATGGCAACATGATTAGAGTAATTCCAGGGCACTAGCAGTAGAATCAAAGTTGGTTAAAAGAGGCAGATTTTTATGGTTTTTGGTACAGACTGCCAAATTGCTTTTAATAGGGTTATGCACTGTTTGCTGCTGCCACCAGCCAAGTGTTTACCTATTTATCTCTTAGAATCTTAGAGTTAATCCACAAAACCTATTTGCATGCACTCACATAATACAGTTAGTAACCCTAAAGCTAGTATTTTCTCAGTCTCCTATTTGCTAGAATTTTTTCTTATCAGTTTTAATTTTTATTAAGGTGTATTATGTCAAGTTACATTTTACCTAAACAGTATAAACAAAGCCATTTACCATTTAGAAAATAGTTGTGAAAGATTCCAGAATTTGGTTCATTTTGGTGAGCTTCATGAGGTGAATTGGCAAATTACTGTATTCTCAAATACAAGTAACTTTATACACCATGGAATACTATGCAGCCATAAAAAGAAACAGTATCATGTCCTTTGCAGGGACATGAATGGAGCTGGAAGCCCGTATCCTCAGCAAACTAATGCAGGAACAGAAAACCAAATACTGCCTGTTCTCACTTATAAGTGGGAGCTGAATGATGGGAACATATGGACACATAGGGGAGAACGACACACACTGGGGCCTGTTGTAGGGTGGGGGTGTGGGAGGAGGGAGAGCATCAGGAATAATAGCTATTGGATGCTGGGCTTACTACCTAGGTGATAGGATGATCTGTGCAGCAAACCATCATGGCAGACATTTACCTATGTAACAAACCTGCACGTCCTGCGCATGTACCCATGAACTTACAATAAAAGTTGGAAATAAAACAGAAATAGCCAATGTGTTTATTGCCATTCAGTTTATGGTGCATTCTTAATTGTTCTGCTTTCAACAACTAGATAATTGAAGATGGCTATAGACACATGCAAGCACTGTCCATTGGCTATACCTAAAATTAGCAGGCTAAAAATTTGTGCTGCAGGAACAGCCATCAGCATTAGCAGGTTCTTAACACAATGAAGGAGGATTAGTTAAAGAGATTAAAAAATATCCTAGAACATGGAAAAATATTGGGAGTCCTTAAAAGGTCAGATATCTTTTGTTTTCTAAAAATTCAGATGGATCCTGCCAGTTCTGGATGGACTGCTTGCATCAGTACTGAGGCTTAACAGCGTACTGTGTTAAGATTGCTTTCAAAAAACATTTCCGTGAAACAGTATCGAGTCATTGTCCTTTCCTCTCGTTAAAACTTTAGAAAAAGTAACCTAAAATAACCTTTTCAATCTGGTGAAGTGGAAAGAGCTAGGCAAGGTTTACTGAATGCCTGTCCGTTCGAATCGTTCCCATTATATAGGGAAGAATAAAATCAACACGAGTGAAGAGTCATCAATGTGTTGGGTTAGCTCAAAATTAAGTGTCGATAATTGTTGGTAAGAGAGTTCTTTTGTCTCTAAGACTGATGAGATTTATGGGGAGAGATGATTGGAGTAATTATGGTTGGGGGTAAAAATGGGAAATACAATTTGTTTTTAATTGAACCCTATTTTTGCTTATAATTTTTTTCCGAGGTTCTCACAAGTTTAATGCTGGCCTATGGCTATCCGGGTGCCTTTATTAGGATTATTTGAAATACCTTTTTTCCTGATACAAGTTCTCCTTTGTGTCCTTTCCATTCTTCTGGGCGGATGGGCAGTGGATACCAAACAGATATGAAAGCATTTTAAGATACCATGATGTTGTAGACAAAGGAATGAAGAATGTTTGGAGTCTCTGACAGTCCTAGGTTCTAATCCCAGTGCTGTACTTAATTGTCCTTGGTCTTACTTAAAATCTTCAAACCCTAATTTTATTGTCTATATAATAGGGATAATAACGTCTATGGCACAATGTTATAATGAAAATTAAATTAGGTCATGAATGCCAAGCACTTATTAAATAACTGTTATCTGGCAGCTTTCCATGAATGTGATTTTTTATTTTTTTGGTCTTCCCCTTTTCTCCTGGTGAGTCTATAAGGCAGATAGAAGAAATGCGAGCTCTGACAGGGATCCTCTATGGGAATCATTAGAAGAAAGAAGAGCTGTCCCTTAATTAGCAGGTTATACCTTTGTCCTTGGATGCACCTGTGCAGTGCAGTAGCATTCACTGGTCATTTAAAATGCTGAGCTTTGGGTCTTACTATCTCCTCTGACCACCACTGCAGCATCCTCCTTGCCACACAGTAGCTTGTAAGCCTTTTTGGACATTTTGGTATTTTAGTGAAAGAGCATTCATGCCAGGGGCTCTGACCATACAGAAAGGTGTGGCCAGAACTGAGGGCCGAACATGGACTATGTTAGGCACTCATGGTTAATCTAACGGGGATTCTCAACTTTTGGGAATTCTTTCAGGTGAGGAAATCCAATGTAATGGTCTGTTACTTTTCTCGGGCGTTATTCTTTTCACTGTTCTCATCCAAATGGCTACATTTTGAGTTATAGAAAAGTGTGGAGAAAGGGACTTGGGAGCTTGGTTAACATTTGATTCCTCCTCCAGTCTCACCTTCTTTATCTAGGGATGAAGCTTTCTGGCACTTCGAATGTGGAGGGTTGGAACCAAGAAAATATTTTGGATTGAAGAATCTCATTTTAACACAAACAATATTCTTTGTTTTTTAAAAAGAACAGAGACTATTCATAATAGATTCTAAAGCATTTAACTTGCTGAATTCTCAAGTGTAAACCATGAATAATGAAAACAAGAATCTTAGTAACATATGACTGCTCTTCTGGTGAAATAACTCATGTGTAAATGCAAATTTTACTTTCTGAACAAAATATGTTACAATAGCAGTTTAATAAATATGTACCTATTTATCATCTGATAAATATGCTTTACAATTACCATAGAAACTTAAATGCTACTTACTTTGAAGGGGGCCTCTTAGATTCATCTCTGCACATCTTACAAATCCAACAATTCCGCCTGCTCATTTTTCTAAGGAAATACAGTATATATTTGTATAATTTAGCCATTTAAAATGATTATATGTTAGAGTCAGTTTCTAAGGAATATACAATATTATAAATCATAAAAAAAGATGGGTTCTTGAAGTTAATGGAATACAGTCACTGGGGGAGTTGGGAGGAGAGAGGAGAATAAAATGACTCATCTCTCATAAATATTTTATAAAAATACATGTGCTTAGATTTGTAAATGACTTTACTCAACTGGCCTATTTGTTAAACAATGAGGTTTAAAAAATACCAATCTCTGAAAAAGATCTTTTCATTTAGAGCTTACCGATAATGAATTTACCAACTCCCAAGGCTTCCCTTTTGGGACAATTTTTATTTTTATTTTTATTTTTTTGAGACAGGGTCTCACCCTGTCACCCAGCCTGGAGTGCAGTGGCATGATCATGGCTCACTGCGCCTTGACATCCCCGGTCTTAGGTGACCCTCCCACCTCAGCCTCTGGAGTAGCTGGCACTACAGGCATGCGCCACCATAACTGGCTAATTTTTGTTTATTTTTGGTAGAGAAGGGGTTTCACCACATTGCCCAGGTTGGTCTCAAACTCCTGGGCCCAAACAACCTGCCCACCTCAGCTTTCCGAACTGCTGGGATTGTAGGCATGAGCCACCGTGCCCAGCCACAATTCTTGTTTTTAGAAAGCTCTCTCAATGTATTAAAACAAAGCCTCATTTTAACTGGACAAGTAAAATAGTGTAAATAGCCAAATAAAAAATAAAGCACCTTCTGAGTGAATTTTAAGGGTGCTGCTTATCTGGTTTTATCTACTCTGGGCACAGTAACTTTGACTTTAAAATTCAGTTAGAGTTTATTCATCTCAGGCACCTTTACATAGCAATACATATCATAGAAGGTTTTTAACTCCGGACTTTAAAAAAACAACTAACAAATTTGTTGAGAGTTGTTAAATCCACATTTTAAAGCTGGAAATGGTTTGTTAAACATATATACATACATATATAATGAATTATTAAGGATAAACAGTGAATTTTTATATCAGTCTTTACGATTCATTCAACAGTCTGTTGAATACTTGTTATGTGCCAGGTTCTGGCTGCCTGTGATCAATATACATCTTGTCTCTCCTCTTCTGTCCTCACTGACAAGCAATTAAAATACATGTGATGGGCCAGGCACAATGGCTAATACTTGTAATCTCAGCACTTTGGGAGGCTGAAGGGGAGAGGATTGCTTGAGCCCAGGAGTTCTAGACTAGCCTGGGCAATATGGTGAGATTCTGTCTCTACAAAAAATAAAAAAATTAGCTGGTCATGTTGACTTATGCCTGTAGTCCCAACTACTTGGGATGCTGTAGTGGGACAATCACTTGAGCCCAGGAGATGGAGGCTGTAGCAAGCTGTGATTGCACCACTGTGCTGTAGCTGGGGCGACAGAGTGACACCCTATCTCAAAAACAGAAAACAAACACAAAAAAACCTGAAATGTGATGGGGACTTGGATACAGTAAGTACAGGGGTCGTAAATACACCTAGGAGAAGAACCTAACTAGACCTGAGGGGTTAGTGAAGGCAGCCAGTTAAGTATTACCTGAGCTGGAACCAGCAGGATATCCATGAGTGTGCTGAGTGAAGGAGGGGCAACTTGAGCAAAGATTAAGAGGCAATGAGTTATGTCCCATTGAGGAAATAAAAGGAATTTAGGCTCAGCACTGTGGCTCAGGCCTGTAATCCCAGCACTTTGCAAGGCTGAGGCAGGAGGCTCTCTTGAGCTCAGGAGTTTGAGACCAACCTGGGCAGCATAGAGAGACCCCGTCTCTCCAACAAAAAGAAAAAAAATTTAGCTGGGCATAGTGGTGTGCACTTGTAGTCCCAGCTACTCAGGAGGCTGAGGTGGGAGGATCACTTGAGCCCAGGGGGTTGAGGCTGCAGTGTGCCATGATCACACCATTGCACTCCAGTCTGGGTGACAAAGAAAGACCCTGTCTCAAAAAAAAAAAAAAAATAAAAAGAGGAATTATGTTCCACATGAATTTAGAGTGTGGCAGACAGAGTGAGACAGTGAGCTGAGAGGCTTAGAGAGTTAAGATTGAACCAATAATCATGTTTAAAAATGTTCACTGCAGCAAGAAAGTGGTGGGAGAATTTGTAATGCTAGGCAGAGGCCGAGCACGATGAACCATACAGGCCATGGATTTCACAGTAAGAAGCTGGGAAATCATTGCAGGATTTAAAATTCAGAATAGACATGTTAAGATTTGAAATGGGTTTATGAGTAGAATGAATTGCAGTGTGGCAAGAGTGTCATCAGGGAGGCAAGTTAGGGGGTGACTGCAGGAGTTCAGGTGAGGGATGATTAGGAAGGTGGCAGTGGAGATGGAGGGAAGGAGAGAGATTTTAGACATTTTGGAAGAACTATTAGAACTTGTTGACCCGTTGGATATGTAAGGTGAGACAGAAGAGAACAAGTTGAGGTGAGAGATTTGGCTTCAGGAAAAAGGTGGGCTATTTTCATAAAACACATAAGAGGAGCGCCCCGCCCCCCCCGACAAAAAAAATGACGAGATGGTCCAGGAAGAGAGTGTGAACTGTAAAAAGCAGACAGCCCAATATGAGTTTCTGAAGACAAATGTTTAAGAGAAAGGCTGTGTAAAAGGAGCTTGCATCAGAATAACACAGTATCACAGAAACCAAGGAATGAGTTTATCAAAAAGGAAAGAGTAGCCAATGGAGTGTTACAAGCTGGGAAGCAATTAAGACAGCAAAGGATCAGAAAATGTCAGATTTGTACACAAGATGCTCATTAATGACCTTGCTGAGAGTGGTTTCAGTGGAGCAGGGAGGAGAGAAACAAGAAGGAGGAAAGCAAGAGAAAATGAAGCCCAGGACAAATGAAAGGCTGCTTGTAATTTCTGTTTGCCCTCCCTCCCTGTCCTCCTTCCTCCCTCCCTGCTTTCCTCTTTCCCTTCCTCCCTCCCTTTTCCCTTCTCTGTCTCTCTCTCTTTCTCTCTTTCCTTCTTCCCTCCCTCCCTTCTTTCTTTCTTTTTTTGTTTTCTTTCTTTTCTTTCTTTCTTTCTTGCTTGCTTTCTCTCTCTCTCTCTCTTTTCCTTCCTTCCTTCCTTCCTTCCTTCCTTCCTTCCTTCCTTCCTTCCTTCCTTCCTCCCTCCCTCCCTCCCTCCCTCCCTCCCTCCCTCCCTTCCTTCTCTCTTTCTCTCTCTCTCTTTTTCTTTTTCTTTCTTTCTTGAAAGCTGTTGATAGAAAGACGTAATAATGACAGAGAGGCAGATTCTTGTCATTTGATGATTCTGTCCTGCATGTCTCTCTAGGAGGCATTGTTACAATAAAGTCAAGTTACAATGTGAGTGACATGCTCTAAAGCTGGCAAAAGGTACATAGACAGAGGTTGAAAACACAGAAGAAAGAAGGAAAACCAACAGAATTTCACGTTCCTGAAGAAAAACGAGGGGCTAGAATTCAGAATGTAGGAGTTGAGACATTGGAGAAGTGGAAATACAGGAAATAGTTACTATTCTCTTGTAACTAGTGAAAATATAGGTATAGATTCAAGTTCATTTGCAGGTTTGGAGATAAGAACATATGAGAAATGTGGTCTGATTAACTTCATTTTCTATGTAGGTCTCTACTATAAGTGAGGAGGACCAAGAAGCAATAAAGTTATTTGTATCTATAGGAAGGAAGAAAATAGAAGGGGAATAGATTAATTCACTTATTAGGACTCTTTTGATTGCAAATAGAGATTCACAATATTTAAGCAAAAGGGTGAGTTTATTAAAGGGATATGTTTGTTTGTATAGTTAGGTTCCAGATGACCTTAAATACCAGACTAAAGATGTTAGACTTTATTTTGTTAGTAGAAGTAATCCACTGAGGTCTTTAAACAGCAGTGTGATGAAAATAAAAACCTTTTTCTAGAAAGATAAATCTGACTGAAAATGATCAACACTGAAATTAATTGAGACTAAAAAACTGTTACATTGACTGGCTGTCAATAGCTGGTCCTGTGTGTAATTGGACCTTGAACTACATTAGTTCAAATTTCAAGCTACTTAGTTCGAGTTTCAAGATTACTCATCTCTATGATCACCTATAAAATGTAGTTACACAATGACTCGCAGCTTATCTTCTAAGTAGGAGGATAGGAAAAAATTTACTTCCTTCACATGTCTTCTCTGTGAGCATAATTAGTCATCCCTGTCTTGTACTGAGACTTGACCTCTCCCCTACCCTCTATTTTTAACAATAGTTTTTCTGTCCCACTGTCTTCTCACTTGATCTATTGGAGCTATGTGTACACATTTTCAGACCTTTTATTGTGGTGATTTCAAATGTATGTCTGTTAATGGGTTATCATATTTTCTTTTATAAATTTAATGAAATTGGCAAAAGCAGAATGGTCTTAGTATGCAACACTCACTAAGGTCTGAAGTATAGTGAAGGTAAAGTAATTTCTGGATGCACTAGAGTTTAGGGGCTTCCCACAGCTCCTGCGAGTTGACAGAGTATATTCAAATAGTTCTGGGGTCTGAAGCCAGACAGACATGTGCTTGAGGTCAGGCTATTATTAGCTGTGTGACCTTGCGCATATTAATTAAACCTCAGATTCTCATTTCCTTTTCCTTTTCTCCAAAATGGAACTGTAAAGATTAGAAAAATTGCATGTATGCAAAAATTTTCTGTTCCAGTATATTTGATTTTCCTTCAGCTACTTGCATGCTCTCACTCAGGAAATAGTTCCTAAGTTCTTTTGTATGTACCAGGAAACATATATTCTGTTAGACCACATTTCTTCCTCTTTTTAAATTTCATCTCAGCTCTCACAAGCTTTCCGCATTAACTTTATTCATTCTTCAACATGCCAACATATAATCTGCAAATCCTCCTTCTCTTCATTTTTGTTGTTCCTGTGTTTCTGTATTTCTATTGTCCACACATTATATTAATGGCTGAGCCCCAGCTTTAGAATTAGTTGGGACTACAACAGGGATTTACAGACATCTGGGTGTGTGTATCACACTGATGGGTTGGGGCTGCCAGAAGAGCTCAGGCATGGTTCAGTGTTACAGAAAAAAGGGACAAGAGGACAGCCCAGCCACAGCTGCCCTTTAAATGCAATTATTCAGGTTATTCTCTCTATGGAGATGCCTGGTCCAAAAGGAGAGAGAAGGCTGAGATCCAACCACACTCCCCTTGCCAGGTGTGAAGCCAAGTGGGGCTTCATCCATGTGGTGAAAAGGCTACTTTTTAATAATTCCAGTAAAGATTCTGTGTACACTAATAGTAGCCCTGTGCTCAGCTACATACTGATTCAGTGAGGGTTCTTTGGTCCAAGCAACTTATTAGTTAGGTGACATTGAAAAAGAAGCAATATATATAGATATAATGTTATTTATATTTCTGATTTATCTACTCCTACTAGACTTTAAGTTTCCTAAATTGTTACATTCGAATGTTATTTGATGATTACATATAAGTAGTTGTTTATATGTTGGTTAGCATTCTAAGTCAAACATTTACAGATTTATTAAATTATGGAATACAAATAGAATATAATGTCATAAAAGCATCAATGATTAAATTGCAGAAAACATTTAGTGACAGAATTGTGTATGACATGTGTTATGCATAGAATAAATAGATCCTGAGAGTTGTTATGCATAGAATAAATAGACTATAAGAAGTTCTCTGGTATTCCTGTCCTTTAGGAAATGGGACTGGAGACTGGACGCTGTCCCAGTGACTAGAGTTCCGCTCCTGTGCCCAGAGCCTGGTGCCTTCCCGCCTGTATTCTAAGATTTCTGGGACTGAAAGTCCATCCACATGTCTGTGTTTCTCTCTATTGATTACTACTGGATTCACACGTACCATGTACCACCATTTTGTTGGAATATCACAGAACCTCCCACCCCTATCCTTATAATGCTCTCTACATTGAAACAGAGATAAATTCAAAAATACTTAACCCAGCTTCAGGTACAAAAGGTCAGATTGACCACCTGAGTTTATTATCTCTTCCAACCCAAACACTAGTAATATTATAGTAAAGGAACATGTAAGGCTTGAACTGAAGGAAAAAGGAGATTAAACAAGGGGAAAAATAATGACAAAATATTCCAAAGTAATTTTGGAAGATGGAAGGCAGATGCTCAGAAGTAGAAATTAAAATTCTCATACCTCTAAAATGAGAAGAGAAAAGGCAGCCTTAGAATATCATCTGACAAAATAAGAAAATATAATTCACAGTCTGAGGACAAAGAATTTGCAAAATAACCAGTGGTTTGAAAAGAAGTATCTACAATCCTACATTCAACAATATTTATCATTAAATAATACACCTCAATGGACAGTTTAATAGCACCAATATAGAGTGGCAGAATGAAATCCTTTCACATTTACAGTTGAGAACTTCTAAGAAATATTCTTGGTAATTCCATAAAGGGAACGTTCTAATTTTTTACAGAAGTAAAGTTCTTTAGGATAAGGATTTGATTAAAACATCCTATTGATAAATTTATTTTGTTAGTTAAATCCAACCAAGGGCATCTTTAGTTGTACCCTTAAGGTTAGAGTTCAAGTAGTCAATACTGATAAAAATAAAAAATAACTTTAAATATTTTATAGAACTACAAATCTACTTTGGCAAAAAGATAATTCCCGGTGAAAAAGTGATCCAAATTGGCATGACGTAGAACTGATTTAAATTGTGGATAAACTCACCAAGCTTCAAATAAACAATGATCATTTTTTCTCAAGTTGGTGGTATAATATGTGGAAACATTCCAGTGACCTAAAAATAAAATAACAACAAAACCAAACAAAAACAAAAAGATTATTGTGCGCTTCCTGGAGAATGCATATTTGGCAAAGATTGCTATAAATGCTCTTAAGTTTTAAGTAAATACTTTTTCCACCTCAGAAATGCTGGATTATGGTTATTCCCATTTTAATTTATTAACTCTTTATCTAAAATTGTGTTAATATCATGGCTTATTATAAAATTTTCTTTACTGTTTTAATTTGTATTTTCCATTGCTTTTTATTTAAATAATCTATATTTATCTTAACATTGTGTATTAATTTGCTTTTCTTTTTTGTTTTTCAATACCCTCTTGGTAAAACTAGTGTGTACCTTTACAATCGAAACATAGAGTGTTTAGAACAAGTTTAGGTCTCCATCATGATTTTGCCTCCACTGTTTTCTCCTGATAATTATTTAAAAGAAATGCATTTCACTGGTAGAATCTAATTCTCAGAGTGATTATAAATGCATTGGTAATGGATTGAGCTGTATTAGTAGTATGCCAGAATTAGATTTGTTTCCTCCATTATTTAAATGATATCTTAAAGTATTATGAAAATAAATAAATTTTCTTAAAGCAATTCTATCTGTTTACATATATCTGCATTTAAATGTTTATTTTATGATATAGCATGTTACATAAAATTTAGTAAAATTTGGAGCAATTTATATTTTAGTGAGATTTTGTTTACCACAGCACACAAATTTCTTGTCCTTTAAAAAATTCAAGAAATTTGTGCATAGTTGTGCTTAAGCATAACATAAAAGAATAAAAATATTCTACAAAATCAAGATTAACAATGTTTCAGATAAACCTTACAATAATCCACACCTGGGTTCAGTACAGTTAACAAAGTGATGGAACTAATAATTTGGTAATGCGTGATTTTTGAAACAAATAATTCAGATATGTCTAATTTTATAATATGTTTTATCTAAACATATAAAATGAAAAATATTTAAAATGAAAATATACACAAAAACATATAAAATGAAATAATATACTTTAAAACTGTAGCATTTCCTCTGTTGCCCAACTTAGAAGATTCATTTATATAGGGAGTGACTCTAAGTTTTGTTTTAAATATAGAAAGCCAGGCAAAAAGAATATGTGTTTGTTAGTTTGTCTTTTTTTCTTAGAAAAACCTCTGCTAACACTCCCAGAAGTTCTACCATTGAAATCAGCATCCGCTAGTCATTTATAGCAAGCCAATAGTCTTGTATTTATCAACTATTTTATAGAATCTCATACTTACAAATATATCCTGTCGAGCAGTCCACCATGCTAAATTTGATCTCCTCTTTGTTATGATCCGTTTGAAATCAGGTTCTGAAATTTTATGAGACACCCAGCATTTTATTTTTCCCAGCGTAAAAGGATTTTACTGTCTCTATAATTACCTTCGATGGCACTCTGGCCTCAGTATGAATGTTCTGTTTTTACACACACGTATCTATGCAAAGAGTGGTTTTGTTGAATATGGAAAGTAGTGCTGTAGGACTCCAGTGCATTACTGATAAAGAGGTTTTATCTAACATTATCAGACCATCTGAAGTGATCAGATGATTAGAAGCAGCAGCTCCATGAAATCTTCAAAGTAATACTCAAACATTTTTCTCCCAAATAATTTTTCTAGTTTTAGAAAATGTATAGTCTAAAGTAAAATTCTCTTTTAAAAAAGAGAGAGAACTGAGTACAAACACATAGGACATCACTGCAAACACATGTTAGCAAATGGTTGAGAACTATTAAAATCAATCCATTTGTAATAGATTACTAGGGACTTTTAACAACTGAAGGATCTAAAGCAGTATCTTTTCTAGTTATACCTCTCTAGTTCCTTCAACTGGTCCTCTGCAGCAGTTCTGGACTCCGTTGTTCTACAGTTTGTTAACATGCCTTCAAAATCTGAATTGAACACAGTGCTTAAGATAAGGTCTAATGAATACAGAATATGGTAAGATTGTGAATGCCCTTGTCCTGGATTTACTCCAATTGTGTGTGTGTGTGTGTGGGGGGGGGAGTGGGGGGGTTTGGGGGGAGGGGGAGAGAGAGAGAGAGAGAGAAACAGAGAGGTGGGAGTAAAGAAATGCTAGAATAAAACTGCAGTAAAGAAGATCAAAATGTGGTTGATGGAGTGTTTCTTAAAATATTTAGGGGCCCAATGAGATAGAAGATTAACCTTACTTGTCTTTTATAATTTTGAGATTCAAACCCAAGAAAACTGAATTTGTCAAACCTGAGAGATCAGTTTGGGACTAGAAAAGGAAAGTACATTTTGGAAAGTCAGAAGCTGCGTAGATGTAGCAATGATGTAGGAAGTGAAGGGCAGGTTAGCCTTAGCTTGGGAGGATCTGGGTTGTTTGTGGATAGCACTCATTTTCTCTGGGTGCTAGTTGTGCGATTTCCTCCCCACCTCAGGACATTTGGGATGCTGGATCTCTTCAGGAAATCATCAGTGTCATAGTCAAGACTTTTCCTCACCCCAGATAATTCATTTTTTTGGGATTTAGGAATGTTTGCTGTTTCTCATGGTGTGGATGCAAGGAGCTGGCAAGAAGATTCTGGAAGTAACACCCTGTGCGAGTGTGTTTCAAAGCTTGCTTAATGGAGTCAAATATGGGAATCTCCCTACAGAATAAAACTTCAGTATCGACAGGGACTGAAAAACAAATAAATCATAGAGTGAAGAGTAACAGCATGAGTAGGTGGAAATTCCTGGAGGAATTCAAGAGCAATGTGTAGATACTTGTGGCAGATTTCTAAGCATGGTTTTGTTTCTCTGAAAAAGTGTAGTTCAAGTTCAGTTAATGAAATCAGAACAATATAATGCTTTGTACGGCACATAGGTGGATCAGACTAATTCAGAGCTGTCAGGTTAGGGCAGGTAACAGGATTATGTTTTCGCTGGTGTAGCTTGGGAATGCCCTTTCCATTGAAAGGCTGTCCTTCCGATGAACTGATCTGCTTACTCTAGAGCACTTTTACTATATTTCAATTTCAGCCAATGTAAGTCCAAAGTAACACAAGTTCAAATGTGCACAATGAAAAATATTTAATATTTTTATGTTGAAAGTTCAAAATGAACTTTACAAGAGCAGAAAAATGAAGTATTAGAAATTATAAATTCAGAATTTGCCATTTATATCTTCTACAAAAAGTGGAGAAATATAATTACTGGTTAATGTTCGTGATGACAGCTTAAGAAAGAAGCCTACTATTTTCAGTGCATCCTATTTATACTATATAGTTGTTGCCATTTGTTCAGAGGGTGGCTCTTTTCAATATATTCTAGAAGCAAGATAAACTCTTGGACACTGGGGTGAATTGTCCGGTGAAATGTATCCAGTAGGCAGTGGTTTGTGCCAGTGTTTGGCAGAAGACTGGCTTCTGCTCCTGCTTTCCATGGACGCTGATCTGTCCCTCTTAGCCTTTCAGCTCTGTCCTCTCTGCCTTCATTTTCTTCCATGCTTCTTTGCAGAGCATCCTCAGTCTGTCTTCATACACTCATTGTCCGCATCTTGGAGTGGACGACTCAGAGACTTGACCAGTCTCCCGTCCCTTCTGGTTTGCTGCCAGTTACAAACAATCTAACTTTGGTTTCTGATTTGTGTGAACCCAAAATATACTGACAACAAAAATTAGGAAGAGATTACTGAGCATTCAACACCATTGTTAGCACAAAATAAACCTCAGTAGCAATTAAAGTTAGTTACCAATTCTGTGTGCATTTATTCAGATGATTTGCTTTAAAGATGTCTTTAATTATAATCATGGTCCTGTTATGCTATAAAGTTTAGTCACTAACTCCCAATCATTCTTAGTTCCCTTTTGGTAGCTGCTTTAAATCCATTCTCTTGGCCCTTCCAGAAAGTCGGCAGTGCTCTCAGGTTTCAGATCTCCAGCATGTAATTGAAAAAACCAGTGGTCCTACTTGGTTTCTATTTTCTCCTGAGCACTTGGTGGATTATCTTGTCCTTCCTGACTAAATTCTGGGGAATTCACTCAAATCTTACTGTTTCCACCAGTGTATTTGGGGTAACATTAACATAGGAAAGTGTTCTTTTCCTGGAAAAAAAACAAAGGAGACACTCCACAGTTGTTTAATTTGCACTGTCTGTTAGCTCTTTTGTACTTTCACATTGTTTGATCAGTGAAATTCTCTAAGGATGGGGTTAAGGGCACGTCCCTTTGAAGAGGATTTGCACTGGCTCTGTCAGGCAGCCCAGGCACTTCTCTAACACAAGACTGCTTTGTTATTTTCTTAGCTTGGGTTTCCTGGACCACACAGGTAGGGTAAATTTAAATTACAGACCTAGTTTTATGCTGAAATAGACATGTTCCTGTCATCAGTTTTTGTAGGTGACTTATTTTTTTTCTGTCTGCTGTTTCACTGAAGGTATAGCAGTTCAAGAGCCCCCGGCTCATATTAGGACAACCTTTGATTTTGTTTTCTGGCTTGCAACAAATCTTAAAAGCCAGATCTCTAGGTTACTGAGATTAGCAAATGCTGAACTCAGCTAAACTTTAAATGCCAGTTTATCACTCTGATTTAGGATTCCCTCTGTTTTTTTTCTTGATTTCTCTTAGTTTTTGCAAGCTTGCCTATGCATTTAAATGGGGTTGTTACATATTTTTTTCTAGCATTTCTGGATGTCTGGTAGAGAGAAGATTTTCAAGATATGTCTCGTCTACTATGCTTTCCTTTTATATGAGATAATGTTATATACTCATTTTAGATAAAAGTAAATGCAATAAAATGTCAAGGAAATTGGAACTTTAGCATTTCCTTGTTATCACAGATGGAAAGCATCGTTTGCTTCTTTAGATGCGGAATGCTTTGAACATACAAGGCCCACTCATGTGCAATTGCAAAGCTGAGGCCTGTTTCCAATCACCTAATCAACTCACTATCTCTTATTCTTTAGATAAGCCTGTCCTGTTCTGCCATGTGCAAAGTATATAAATTTTCTACTATAGAAGTGCAGAACAAACATACTTGTGCCACATTTCCTGTTTTTTTTTCTTATCACATAAATTAAAATGGTTTTTCTGTAGATCACTATTGAAATACTTTTTGTCTTATTCTTAAAACAAATCTATCCTCAGGACTTACGTGGTGTCTGGTGACTCAGGGCAGTAGATGGCTAGGTAGTGAATCAGAGGCAGGGAAAATTTTAGAAGAAATAGGTACCTCAGTCAGCTGATAGGAGAGACTAAAAGAGCACAGAGCTCAGAATTAGTCTGCATTCCTTCTCCCTCCTTTACCAAAGGAGTCTCCCACTTTTCTCATTCATGCTTCAAATGCATATGTGGACATAGCATTTAGACTGGTGTAGTAGATGCTCAATAAATATTCAGAGAATGGATGGATATAGTCTTTTTTTCCCCCAACAGGATTTATCCAAGCTAAAAACTACCCTACTCTTCATTTTAACCAATTTTCACTTAGATAAAAATTATGGGGTGAAGTTTGGGAAGGATTATATTGTACAAGCTTCCCATATCTTATACTTTCCTAAGAAGTAGTTCTGCCTCTCTGACTGTAACCTTTTTATAACCTATAATTTGTGTAGTGGTTAATGAGATATATCTGGAGATGCTTTGTAAGTATAATTTACACAAATATATATTTTTATGAGGCATGCAAATTTAAACAATGGTGTCCTTGTGACTTACTCAAACAAGGAACTAGAATAAAATACAAGGCAAATGTTTTTCTTTAGGATTATGACACTATATCTTAAAACCTCTGAAAGATATGATAATGCAGATAAGATTAGATAAAACAAGTTTAGTTTTGTAGAAAAGGCAAAGAATTTTAAAAATTGCAATCCCAGAAGCTTCGGAAACCTACTTTGATTTGCTTTCCTCCATACAGAAAGTGTTGTTTAATACCCCCTCAAGTTTGAATATTTGAGGAGTTGCTTTAAGAACTGTAAAACTAGTGCATCAACTACATGCTTTTTGCAGATGTGGAAAATATTTTCTTAAAACATTTTTACACAAAGGAAAAGTAATTTTGCCCAAAGAAAATAACATCCAAAGGAAAACGAAGAGTGATTGGTGTTATAAGACATATAATCCTGGAGGCCTGGAACTACATAAGGCATCCTGAATGTACAGCGTGAGGCCAATAGAGATTATACAAATGGTTTTTATAGATGAAGCTGAGCAAAGGGGCAGAATGGGAAGAAGAACAACGGGGACCGAGACATGAGAAGGATGACTTTTGTTTGAAAAAGAAAATGTTCAGGGCATTAAAAACACATGCCATTTTTTTTTTACCCCATAACATTTTTAAATACTACAGAAAATAATATCTAATAAACCATGAAACTTGTTTTAACTCTTAAAAACTTCCAAACAAAGGAACTTAAGAAAAATGGCATTCTAGTTATATTTTCCCCCAGATCAGTGGGAATTTATTCCATCTTATTGCTTTTCCAAGGGAGTAGGCAGAAAGTAAATAGAAATGGGAAATTTGTATCGATTGTTTGCTTTCCTTATAACCTTTGCCGAAGAGCTTTGTGAAGGCAACTTTTCTAATAAGGAAGGTATTTTTATATTTAAATATTGGTTGTCTGTGTAGGAAGTGGAAGAGCTTGTTTCAGAGACTGCTTCTCCAACCCCATTTTAAAGTAGAAGTTCCATCATGGACATTTAGAGGTTAAAGGAAATTTAGATAATCTAGTTCAAAGCTTTCATGTAATTGAAGAAAGAAATTGATCTCTTGTGCGTTGCCCTGAGGCACACAGTAGCTGAGATACAGCTGAGGCAAAAACTCAGGCTGCCTAACTCCTGCGTTCTGTGTACTTTAAGGTCCTCATTCCCTTTCTGGCTTACTTCTGGTTGAAAATCAAATAATTGTGTGTCTCTTATGTTCTTATCTGAGTTTAGGTAGTAGCCTAAAGTTTTTAGGCCCATGTGTCTTTGTATCTATCTCCTCTTCTTCTTTCTCTACTAGAAAGACATGTGACAAGATGCTGTGGTTACATGAATTCTCCCTTACTCTTGCTTTATTTTATTCATTGCAATTTATTCCATGTTCAGTCTCTGGTCTTTTCTCTTGAGTGTTATTAACATGGTTTCTATTTGATTTGAGTAAATGGAATATTATGCTTCTGAATCTAATTTTTCTGCCTCAAATGATGCAATTTGAGCATCATTCTTTAAAGACACACAATATATGCTGCCTTCTTATAATGAAATATCTGAAAGAAAATATAGATTAAAGAATGATATTATCATTGGAAATGATTTATTTTACAAAAGAATTCCATAAGAATTCCTTTAGCTAATTCTTCTAGTTTAAATGTCTGAAATTCAGTTTATGCCCAGTATTCAAACACATGACATAAAGCAAAATACGTTGGCTTTATACATTTTATGAATTTGCTTTATGAATTTTATGCATATTGAATTTGATGATAATTAAAAAAACACCCAAGCTTTTCTAAACAAAGAACTCCAGCAGCTCAAAAACACTTGTTATATCTGATAACATAAACAATAATATACTTAATAATATATTTCTTTTTATTTTATTTCACTTTCTGCCAAGGCCTGGGGAAACATTCAGATTGCTTATGTGCATGTTTAGAAATACACTGGAAAATCAAACATGCCTAAGAAAAAGGGGTCAAAAAAGTATTGTGAAACAGTGGTAACTAAGGAATATTCCACTTAGATCTGTTCCAAGTCAAGCAGTGTTCTAAAGGGACCAAAGGGACCATGTGGCTTTATTTTTAGGCTGCAGTTCATTGACTCGGGCTGTCACTTCTGCTAATTGGCATAGCTGCTCTTAGCCTACAGATGTTTTATTGGGCCTAGATAATGGGAAATTAAACGTTTTATCTGTCATTCTGGAAAAAATAAACTGATTACTCTGTAGAGAAGACCTTGCCCAGGGTCAAGCTTTATTCTAAGGTGGACCACATGCAAAATTATTTGAAGATACTGAGATTCACACAGTCGACACACACAGGGATTACCTTGGCCAGTAGGTGATGGATTAGTCAATAAAAATGCAACAGAGATTTTGGAGGCCATACTTGAAATGGGAATGTGAGGATTAGAAGACCTTCCAGGTACAATCAGTCTAGTGGATTAATTAGTAGGTAGCTTGGTCTCTGAGAGGTTGAGACATGAGACTATCAAATGGCAACAGCCCATGATATAAACCAATGGAGCCAAGGGATTGGCAAAAAATCACTGGAGGTTGTTGTGGGGAGAGAGGAAACACTTCATGATTGATGAAGACACCATGGTGCACATGTTTAGAAGGGTTTAGAACCCAGGAATAACAGAGACTGGTCTAGCTTCATGTGCATGTGACATGTCCCACGGTAACACACGGCCACAATTTGGTTTTAGGGCTCTGTTGTCACTGTCTTAATATTCTTGAGTTTGAAGCAAAGGACCTTTCATTTTCATTTTGCATTAGGCATCACAAATTATTTAGCTAGTTTTGCTGGAAGGGGACATAAAGCTAAGGGATAGATACCAGAAGACAAATTTTGTGTACATTTTAATTTGGGTTGTGGAAAATTGTATTCTCTATTAAAGGGTTTAGAGGAGTGCATTCAAATAATACTCCTAACAGTTGGATAAACTGTCACGAGGGCATTTGGCTGTGAAGTTGCAATGAGTGGAGAGGCATTGACATTGTTGCTGATGGTGATGTTCCTGGGTGAATAAAGGACAGTGTTGAGATTCACAGGGTAGGAATAATGAGGTGGTGGTGGGGGAGGCAGAGTCAGGACTGGGGTCTCAGAAGCCTACTGCACAGCAGTAGCAGCTGGGTGAGAAATCTCTAACAAGAGTCATTAAAGTTGCTTGGGCAATTGCAGTTGATCTAATTAGGAGGCTTGATGAGTAAACAGAATTTAGAGAGTTGCACTGTCCTTGTTCACTGGCACTGAAGACAAAGTCACTTGGCTGTCAGTGTTCCAGATTAGTTATCAGAATGATTTTCCATACTAGCTTTCCTCTAACAACAAACAGCTTTAATGTGATAGTATCTGTCAAGTTCTCTCTGGGTCCCTAAGAGATAGGCTGTTTATCAGTTACTTCAGTAGCCTGTTCTTTCAACAGAAATAAGTCAATTTGGAGTCCTGTAGAGTTGCCTAGGAAGATATGGTTTGGAGTTTAGGAGTTCAAGTGTTCTGGTTGGTAGTTCTCTAGCGAAATAAATATAGTATCTCCTCCTCCCCAGAAAAGCTCTAATATATTACCTAGTTATACTTATTTCCTGACAAAATTAAGGATGGGTTCAGACACAGGACATTAGGTCTCTCAGATATTGCAGATGGGCACTGTTTAATCTAGAGGATTCATAAAAACGATAGTTTGTAAGCTCTGGGAGCATTGCAAACAATTTAGGTTGACTCCTTAAATTTTCAAATGACAAAATTGAAAGAGAGAAGGGTTGTGCATGGCCCAGGTTTCACAGCCAAGTATGTAGAGACATATCTAGTGACCATATCTGTCAGCTGCTGGGTCAGGGTTTTTGTCTGCTATCACACAGGTTTGTTATGGCTATATTTGAAGAGTTCTGTTTCATTTTGTGTTTATAGATGCACCCAACACTATTATGAAGTATTTATTAATCAAAGTAATAATAACAATAACTACCGTTTACATAGAGCATGAAATGGGCACAATGAGCTAGGAAGTTTACCTAATCTTTTTAACATCCTTGAGAGGCAGATTCTATTATCTTCATTTTTCAGAAGAGGAAATTGAGACTTAATGTCACATGGCTCTGAATTAGATAAACTTTAGGAAGTCTTCAACCTTCCAGTAGTTTTTGGCAACTATTCATCTCTGAGCAGACTCCAGAACATTAGTGAATGCTGTCCCATTTTACCTCACTGAGCAAAAACTAGAGCACTAATTATAAAGGTATTTATCTTACAACATTAAGGTTTTGTTGTAAGGAGTCATTATGAACACAATCATAGCTATATTGGGTCCTATATTGGTACATTAGAGATAATTTATAATTATTTATATATATATGTATGCTACAGCTGTGAATAAGCAGAGGAAAATGAGTGAACTAAAGTGAGAGATTTCTTGTATTACTTAAATTAATGATATTTAATTTTATCTTTTTTTCCAGTTGATGGCATAGAAGACTTAATTTCCTCCTCATGATTAATCTCTCAGTTGGAGGGTATACTCACTCTTACAAAGAATCCAGGTGAGAGGAATGGGGAATTAATAAAAACTAGGAGAGTACCATTTTTATAGAAATATAATAGTGACATATATATCTGCTAACTATCTGGGAGACATACCCAAGCAAAATATTTTGATTATAAGAAAGGACAATATTTGAAATCAACTTAAGCAGAGCTGACTGGAAATGGAAGGACACCTAAAGGAATTAAAAGGTTTTTCTAGGTTACACTTGCCCAAGTCATGTAGCATTCAGGCTAAAGGTAAGCAAAAGTTAGAACATATACATTCACCCCTCTGCAGGGAGCAGAGAAGAGCAGAGTGGAAATCCAAGGAGTGTGGTAGATGTCGGTTGGGGGAAGTGCTGTAGCCTGGTATCCCCTTTATCCTGCAGCTCTTTGCCAACCCTGCTCAGAGACAGAGAGCAGCATATCCCCTGAAATGAACTCAGGGCCCTATTGTCAACTGCTGTCATTTACGTTAAGCAGCAAAGCCATTAGACTTAATTTACCTAAACTCTTCCCCTATAGCATTCTTCCTGTATAACATTCATGGTCTGCTAAGGTTGCTGTAAGCAAAGCAAAGTATAAAATAGCACGCAAGTTCCTGTTTGACAAGTGAAATACCAGTTTCTTATCTCTCCCCAGGGACCTCTTATAACGAGAAATTGGCCTTGTGAGTTTTGAAACTTTTCCATTCACAACCCTGTATGTCTTTTATTATTTTGTCTTTTAAAATTAGCATGCTATTTTAAAAAATATAGAAACCAGGCTTTAGAAGCACAACAAGGGCATCTGCTTTGCAGAAACTACTCATTAGTCCCTGTCTCTTCACCTTGAATTTTCAGTTGCTGCCAAAGTAGAAAAACATGCAAATGCATAACCTGTGTATTGAGTATGTTTTTATCTTGAGGCTTTCCTATATATCTAAAGGATAAATATTTGTTTGTAGATTTGATTGCTGTTTCTCTACAAGACTGTGCTTGTGGATTCTAGAATGTGGTATAGCCTAGAAGGCATGATAATTCTGTAAGGTGATTATATGGTAGCTGGTACCTTGCATTGTTCCTTCATCACTGAATCATCCAATAGATTTTATTGTTAATAATGACCACAGTTTGTACATACTGAGTTTTTGAATTTAGGTGGCGATTTGAAATTATTGGAAGAATGAGTCTTCTGATTTTATAGATGCCCCTCATTTGTACCCTAAAGACACTCTTGTCTTTATTTTTGCATTACTGTGCTTGTCACCAGGTACTACATTTGCATGCTGAATTGTCTGTCTCCTTCACTGGACTCTAAGCAATTTGAGAATAGGCCTTGTGTCTGTCTTGTTCATTACTGGGTCCTTGGAACAAATTAGTGCATGGCCCTCGGTGGGTACTTAATAAATATTTGTTTAATTGAATCAATACTTTTAATGTAACTTTTTAATGTACCTTTAATATGACAGGCATCGTAAAGAGTGCGTTAAACACATTTTCTCATGTAATCTTCACAACAACCATATGAAGTTGTCATTTTGGTCTTTATATTAGAAAAAAGGAACCTAAACTTCAGATGGGGTAAGCAGCATACTTAGGTCTTCCATCTGAGCTGTGTAGTTTGGGATTGGGACTATGTGACTTCAAAGCACTTATCTTATTTCCTATACCACACTGCTTTGTGTATCAGAGGTAGAGTGATATAAAAATCACCCCAGATACTGATGGGAACTTGCAAAACATGAGAGATGGAGAAGTTTGTAGATATGTTGGCAAAGGATGTTGGCAGAGAGTTAGCCCCTTCAAAATTTTCATAGAGAAATTCTCTTCATTGACTACAAATATTTCTTGCTCTTTAAATAAACCAGAAAAACCTTGTTAGTTCATTATTTCTGCAGTTTGAATTGATATGATATACTTCAATGTTGTAGTTATAAGTAAGGATGGCATAACCATTACTATTTGATTTAATTGACATTATCAAGCAAGTACTTTCTGAGAATGATTTTGAGTGGGATTGAGGATTGGGGCAGAACAGTGAACACAAGTAGTATAATACATCTCTTATTTTCACAAGCTTACAGTATAGTTGGTAATAAGAGTAATCAAATTACTAGAAAGAGAACATAATAAATGTAATCAAAGTTGTAAAATCTATACAGGATATAAAAGGAATAAGAAATTAGATTTGTTTGTGGATATCAGAAGTATATTACTGACGAGGTAGCATTGTAAAGGTCCTTGGAAAATAGGCAGCATTTAACAGTTTTATGTGCTGTCCATTTGAAGATGAATAAAGACATGGTCTCTTTCCTTAAGAAAGCCAAGACTCTTTACAATTTGGCATGTTTTTGCAGTGGCTGGTACTGGTTGTTCCTTTCCATGTTTAGTGCTTCCTTCAGGAGCCCTTGTAGGGCAGGCCTGGTGATGCTAGGAAGAAACTGCATCAACTAACGAGCAAAATAACCAGCTGACATCATAATGACAGGATCAAATTCACACATAACAATATTAAACTTAAATGTAAATGAGCTAAATGCTCCAATTAAAAGACACAGACTGGCAAACAGGATAAAGAGTCAAGACCCATCAGTGTGCTATATTCAGGAGACCCATCTCACTTGCAGAGACACACATAGGCTCAAAATAAAGGGATGGAGGAAGATCTACCAAGCAAATGGAAACCAAAAAAGGCAGAGGTTGCAATCCTAGTCTCTGAGAAAACAGACTTTAAACCAACAAAGATCAAAAGAGACAAAGAAGGCCATTATGTAATGATAAAGGGATCAATTCAACAACAAGAGCTAACTATCCTAAATATATTTGCACCCAATACAGGAACATCCAGATTCATAAAGCAAGTCCTTAGAGACCTACAAAGAGACTTAGACTCCCACAAAATAATAATGGGAGACTTTAACACCCCGTGTGTCAACATTAGACAGATCAACAAGACAGAAAGTTAACAAGGATATCCAGGAATTGAACTGAGCTCTGCACCAAGCAGACCTAATAGACATCTGCAGAGCTCTCCACCCCAAATCAACAGTATATACATTTTTCTCAGCACCACATCACACGTATTCCAAAATTGACCACATAGTTGGAAGTAAAGCTCTCCTCAGCAAATGTAAAAGAATAGAAATTATAACAAACTGTCTCTCAGACCACAGTGCAATCAAACTAGAACTCAGGATTAAGAAACTCACTCAAAACTGCTCAACTACATGGAAACTGAACAACCTGCTCCTGAATGACTACTGGGTACATAACAAAATGAAGGCAGAAATAAAGATGTTCTTTGAAACCAATGAGAACAAAGACACAACATACTAGAATCTCTGGGACACATTTAAAGCAGTGTGTAGAGGGAAATTTATAGCACTAAATGCCCACAAGAGAAAGCAGGAAAGACCAAAAATTGACACCCTAACATCACAATTAAAAGAACTAGAGAAACAAGAGCAAACATATTCAAAAGCTAGCAGAAGGCAAGAAATAACTAAGATCAGAGCAGAACTGAAGGAAATAGAGACACAAAAAAACCCTTCAAAAAATCAATGAATCCAGGAGCTCATTTTTTGAAAAGATCAACAAAAGTGATAGACCGCTAGCAAGACTAATAAAGAAGAAAAGAGAGAAGAATCAAATAGATGCAATAAAAAATGATAAAGGGGATGTCACCACCGATCCCACAGAAATACAAACTACCATTAGAGAATACTATAAACACCTCCACGCAAATAAACTAGAAAATCTAGAAGAAATGGATAAATTCCTGGACACATACACCCTCCCAAGACTTAACCAGGAAGAAGTTGAATCCCTGAATAGACCAATAACAAGCTCTGAAATTGAGGCAATAGTTAATAGCCTACCAACCAAAAAAAGTCCAGGACCAGATGGATTCACAGCCGAATTCTACCAGAGGTACAAGGAGGAGCTAGTACCATTCCTTCTCAAACTATTCTAATCAATAGAAAAAGAGGTAATCCTCCCTAACTAATTCTTTAAAATTTTATTTTATTATTATTATACTTTAAGTTTTAGGGTAAATGTGCACAACGTGCAGGTTTGTTACATAGGCATACATGTGCCATGTTAACTCCCATTAACTCTAAATTTAGCATTAGGTATATCTACTAATGTTATCCCTCCCCTCTCCTCCCACGCCAGAAAAGTCCCTGGTGTGTGATGTTCCCCTTCCTGTCTCCATGTGTTCTCTTTGTTCAATTCCCACCTATGAGTGAGAACATGTGGTGTTTGGTTTTTTGTCCTTGCAATAGTTTGCTGAGAATGATGGTTTCCAGCTTCATCCATGTCCCTACAAAGGACATGAACTCATCATTTTTTATGGCTGCATAGTATTCCATGGTGTATATGTGCCACATTTTCTTAATCCAGTCTATCATTGATGGACATTTGGGTTGGTTTCAAGTCTTTGCTATTGTGATTAGTGCCACAATAAACATACATGTGCATGTGTCTTTATAGCAGCATGATTTATAATCCTTTGGGTATATACCCAGTAATGGGATGGCTGGATCAAATGGTATTTCTAGTTCTACATCAATGAGGAATCACCACACCGACTTCCACAATGATTGAACTAGTTTACAGTCCCACCAACAGTGTAGAAGTGTTCCCATTTCTCCACATCCTCTCTAGCACCTGTTGTTTCCTGACTTTTTAATGATCGCCATTCTAACTGGTGTGAGATGGTATCTCATTGTGGTTTTGATTTGCATTTCTCTGATGGCCAGTGATAATGAGCATTTTTTCATGTGTTTTTTGGCTGCATAAATGTCTTCTTTTGAGAAGTGTCTGTTCATATCCTTCGCCCACTTTTTGATGGGGTTGTTTGTTTTTTTCTTGTAAATTTGTTTGAGTTCATTGTAGATTCTGCATATTACCCATTGTCAGATGAGTAGGTTGCAAACATTTTCTCCCATTCTGTAGGTTGCCTGTTCACTCTGATGGTAGTTTCTTTTGCTGTACAGAAGCTCTTTAGTTTAATTAGATCCCATTTGTCAATTTTGGCTTTTGTTGCCATTACTTTTGGTGTTTTAGACATGAAGTCCTTGCCCATGCCTATGTCCTGAATGGTATTGCCTAGGTTTTCTTCTAGGGTTTTTATGGTTTTAGGTCTAATATGTAAATCTTTAATCCATCTTGAATTAATTTTTGTATAAGGTGTAAGGAAGGGATCCAGTTTCAGCTTTCTACATATGGCTAGCCAGTTTTCCCAGCACCATTTATTAAATAGGGAATCCTTTCCCCATTGCTTGTTTTTGTCAGGTTTGTCAAAGATCAGATAGTTGTAGACATGCGGCATTATTTCTGAGGGCTCTGTTCTGTTCCATTGGTCTATGTCTCTGTTTTGGTACCAGTACCTTGCTGTTTTGGTTACTGTAGCCTTGTAGTATAGTTTGAAGTCAGGTAGCATGATGCCTCCAGCTTTGTTCTTTTTGCTTAGGATTGTCTTGGCTATGTGGGCTCTTTTTTGGTTCCATACGAAATTTAAAGGAGTTTTTTCCAATTCTGTGAAGAAAGTCATTGGTAGCTTGATGTGGATGGCATTGAATCTACAAATTACCTTGGGCAGTATGGCCATTTTCACCATATTGATTCTTTCTACCCATGAGCATGGAATGTTCTTCCATTTGTTTGTATCCTCTTTTATTTCATTGAGCAGTGGTTTGTAGTTCTCCTTGAAGAGGTCCTTCACATCCCTTGTAAGTGGGATTCCTAGGTATTTTATTCTCTTTGAAGCAATTGTGAATGGGAGTTCACTCATGATTTGGCTGTTTATCTGTTATTGGTGTATAAGAATATTTGTGATTTTTGCACATTGATTTTGTATCCTGAGACTTTGCTGAAGTTGCTTATCAGCTTAAGGAGACTTTGGGCTGAGATGATGGGGCTTTCTAGATATACAATCATGTCATCTGCAAACAGGGACAATTTGACTTCCTCTTTTCCTAACTGAATACCCTTTATTTCCTTCTCCTGCCTGATTGCCCTGGCCAGAACTTCCAACACTATGTTGAATAGGAGTGGTGAGAGACGGCATCCCTGTCTTGTGCCAGTTTTCAAAGGGAATGCTTCCAGTTTTTGTCAATTCAGTATGATATTGGCTGTGGGTTTGTCACAAATAGCTGTTATTATTTTGAGATACATCCCATCAATCCCTAGTTTATTGAGAGTTTTTATCGTGAAGGGCTGTTGAATTTTGCCAAAGGCCTTTTCTGCATCTATTGAGATAATCATGTGGTTTTTGTCTTTGGTTCTGTTTATATGCTGGATTACGTTTACTGATTTTCGTATGTTGAACCAGCCTTGCATCCCAGGGATGAAGCCCACTTGATCGTGGTGGATAAGCTTTTTGATGTGTTGCTGGATTCGGTTTGCCAGTATTTTATTGAGGATTTTTGCCTCGATGTTCATCAAGGATATTGGTCTAAAATTCTCTTTCTTTGTTGTGTCTCTTCCAGGCTTTGGTATCAGGATGATGCCGGCTGCATAAAATGAGAATCCTCCCTAACTCATTTTATGAGGACAGCATCATCCTGATACCAAAGCATGGCAGAGACACAACAAAAAAAGAGAATTTTAGACCAGCATCCCTGATGAACATCAATGCAAAAATCCACAATAAACTACTGGCAAACTGAATCCAGCAGCATATCAAAAAGCTTATCCACCATGATCAAGTGGGCTTCATCCCTGGGATGCAAGGCTGGTTCAACATACGCAAATCAATAAACATAATCCATCATATAAACAGAACCAAAGACAGAAACCACATGATTATCTCAATAGATGCAGAAAAGACCTTTGGCAAAATTCAACAGCCCTTCATCCTAAAAACTCTCAATAAATTAGGTATTGATGGAATGTATCTCAAAATAATAAGAGTTTATTATGACAAACCCACAGCCAATATAATACTGAATGGACAAAAACTGGAAGCATTCCCTTTGAAAACTGGCACAAGACAGGGATGCCGTCTCTCACCACTCCTATTCAACATAGTGTTGGAAGTTCTGGCCAGGGCAATCAGGCAGGAGAAATAAATAAAGGGTATTCAGTTAGGAAAAGAGGAAGTCAAATTGTCCCTGTTTGCAGATGACATGATTGTATATTTAGAAAATCCCATTGTCTCAGCCCAAAATCTCCTTAAGCTGATAAGCAAATTCAGCAGTCTCAGGATACAAAATCAATGTGCAAAAATCACAAGCATTCTTATACACCAATAACAGACAAACAGAGAGCCAAATCATGAGTGAACTCTCATTCACAATGGCTTCAAAGAGAATAAAATACCTAGGAATCCCACTTACAAGGGATGTGAAGGACCTCTTCAAGGAGAACTACAAACCACTGTTCAACAAAGTAAAAGAGGACACAAACAAATGGAAGAACATTCCATGCTCATGGATAGGAAGAATCAATATTGTGAAAATGGCTATACTGCCCACCGCAGTTTATAGATTCAATGCCATCCCCATCAAGCTACAAATAACTTCTTCACAGAATTGGAAAAAATTACTTTAAAGTTCATATGGAACCAAAAAAGAGCCCACATTGCCAAGACAATCTTAAGCCAAAAGAACAAAGCTGGAGGCATCATGCTACCAGACTTCAAACTATACTACAAGGCTACAGTAACCAAAATAGCATGGTACTGGTACCAAAACAGGGATATAGACCAATGGAGCAGAACAGAGGCCTCAGAAATAATACCACATATCTACAACCATCTGTTCTTTGATGAACATGGCAAAAACAAGAAATGGGGAAAGGATTCCCTATTTAATAAATGCTGCTGGGAAAACTGGCTAGCCATATGTAGAAAGCTGAAACTGGATCCCTTCCTTACATCTTATACAAAAATTAATTCAAGATAGATTAAAGACTTAAATGTTAGACCTAAAACCATAATAATCCTAGAAAAAAACCTAGGCAATACCATTCAGGACATAGGCATGGGCAAGGACTTCATGTCTAAAACACGAAAAGCAATGGCAACAAAAGCCAAAATTGACAAATGGGATCTAATTAAACTAAAGAGCTTCTGCACAGCAAAAGAAACTACCATCAGAGTGAACAGGCAACCTACAGAATGGGAGAAAATTTTTGCAACCTACTCATCTGGCAAAGGGTAATATCCACAATCTACAATGAACTCCAACAAATTTACAAGAAGAAAACAACCCCATCAAAAAGTGGGCAAAGTATATGAATAGACACTTCTCAAAAGAAGACATTTATGCAGCCAAAAAACACATGAAAAAAATGCTCATCATCACTGGCTATCAGAGAAATGCAAATCAAAACCACAATGAGATACCATCTCACACCAGTTAGAATGGCGATCATTAAAAAGTCAGGAAACAACAGGTGCTAGAGAGGATGTAGAGAAATAGGAACACTTCTACACTGTTGGTGGAACTGTAAACTAGTTCAACCACTGTGGAAGTCGGTGTGGTGATTCCTCAGGGATGTAGAACCAGAAATACCATTTGACCCAGCCATCCCATTACTGGGTATATACCCAAAGGATTATAAATCATGCTGCTATAAAGACACATGCACACGTATGTTTATTGAGGCACTATTCACAATAGCAAAGACTTGAAACCAACCCAAATGTCCATCAATGATAGACTGGATTAAGAAAATGTGGCACATATACACCATGGAATACTATGCAGCCATAAAAAGGATGAGTTCATGTCCTTTGTAGGGACATGGATGAAGCTGGAAACCATCATTCTCAGCAAACTATTGCAAGGACAAAAAACCAAACACCGCATGTCTAGGTGGGAATTGAACAATGAGAACACTTGGACACAGGAAGGGGAGCATCATACACTGAGGCCTGTTGTGGGGTGGAGGGAGAGGGGAGGGATAGCCTTAGGAGATATTCCTAATGTAAATGACGAGTGAATGGGTGCAGCACACCAACACGGCACATGTATACCTATGTAACAAACCTGCACATTGTGCACATGTACCCTAGAACTTAAAAGTATAATAAAAAAATTTGCAAGGTAATATTCAGAAGGTCAGATAGGACTTTGCGTTTTGCTAGAGGAGTAGTAAAAACTTCTAATATAGGTAGCCAGCAGTCCATGAGCCTGGGGATTTAAAGTGTGTTTATCTGGTCCTATAAATGGATTAAAAGTTTGTTCCAAGATAGGATCCAAAAGGGCTTGCAAGGATCCATAGGAAACTACCTCAACTAATTTAAGTTTCTGTTCAGTTGACATAGTTTTCATGGGGAGTCAGAATGCTTTGAGTATATACTCCATGAGGTTTGGAAAGGGAAAGCATTCTTCCCTGAAAAGTGGAGTGGATTGTTGTAATACACACCAATATTGGCAAAGACAAATCAGCCAGCATTTGTGTTGGGTTATATTGAAATCACGTCAGAGACTGTGAATAATTAAAACCACTCTGTAGGGAAGTTTGTTTTTCCTTCTTGCAATGCACATATGACTCTGGCACAGAAAATGTTTTACTAGTTAATTTTGCTTCATTTCCCATTTAAGATTTGTCACAGTAAATAATCCTTTCTCAAGTGGCAATATCCTGAACATAAAAGACAGTAAATGCTGTCTGGATATTAGGCAATCAGTCCCATAGTGGGTTCAATCAGTTTTTCCTTAGATGAGAACTATAAAACACAATAAAGTAACAGACATAATTAAAGAGTAGGAATGTTTCTATGGTGAGGATGTCCAGAGATCGTTTTGCTAATAGAAAGAAAATGGGATGTTAAAGATGTTAATTAGCTGTGCTGTGGCAACAGCTTTTTCCACAGTGCTAAGCTTCTCTATTTGCCTTACATGTTTACAGCTTCATGATGTTGGCTATGAAAATACAAACAGTATCAATATATATTTTAATTAAAAATTATCAATGTCTTTGTCAGGTTTGTCAAAGATCAGATAGTTGTAGCTATGCGGCATCATTTCTGAGGGCTCTGTTCTGTTCCATTGATCTATGTCTCTGTTGTGGTACCAGTACCATGCTGTTTTGGTTACTGTAGCCTTGTAGTATAGTTTGAAGTCAGGTAGCGTGATGCCTCCAGCTTTGTTCTTTTGGCTTAGGATTGACTTGGCGATGCGGGCTCTTTTTTGGTTCCATATGAACTTTAAAGTAGTTTTTTCCAATTCTGTGAAGAAAGTCATTGGTAGCTTGATGGGGATGGCATTGAATCTATAAATTACCTTGGGCAGTATGGCCATTTTCACGATATTGATTCTTCCAACCCATGAGCATGGAATGTTCTTCCATTTGTTTGTATCCTCTTTTATTTCATTGAGCAGTGGTTTGTAGTTCTCCTTGAAGAGGTCCTTCACATCCCTTGTAAGTTGGATTCCTAGGTATTTTATTCTCTTTGAAGCAATTGTGAATGGGAGTTCACTCATGATTTGGCTCTCTGTTTGTCTGTTATTGGTGTACAAGAATGCTTGTGATTTTTGTACATTAATTTTGTATCCTGAGACTTTGCTGAAGTTGCTAATCAGCTTAAGGAGATTTTGGGCTGAGACAATGGGGAAAGGATTCCCTATTTAATAAATGGTGCTGGGAAAACTGGCTAGCCATATGTAGAAAGCTGCAACTGGATCCCTTCCTTACACCTTATACAAAAATTAATTCAAGATGGATTAAAGACTTATATGGTAGACCTAAAACCATTAAAATCCTACAAGAAAACCTAGGCAATACCATTCAGGACATAGGCGTGGGCAAGGACTTCATGTCTAAAACACCAAAAGCAATGGCAACAAAAGCCAAAATCGACAAATGGGATCTCATTAAACTAAAGAGCTTCTGCACAGCAAAAGAAACTATCATCAGAGTGAACAGGCAACCTACACAATGGGAGAAAATTTTTGCAACCTACTCATCTGACAAAGGGCTAATATCCAGAATCTACAATGAACTCAAACAAATTTACAAGAAAAAAACAAACAACCCCATCAAAAAGTGGGCAGAGGACATGAACAGACACTTCTCAAAAGAAGACATTTATGCAGCCAAAAAACACATGAAGAAATGCTCCTCATCACTGGCCATCAGAGAAATGCAAATCAAAACCACAATGAGATACCATCTCACACCAGTTAGAATGGCCATCATTAAAAAATCAGGAAACAACAGGTGCTGGAGAGGATGTGGAGAAATAGGAACACTTTTACACTGTTGGTGGGACTGTAAACTAGTTCAACCATTGTGGAAGTCAGTGTGGCGATTCCTCAGGGATCTAGAACTAGAAATACCATTTGACCCAGCCATCCCATTACTGGGTATATACCCAAAGGACTATAAATCATGCTGCTATAAAGACACATGCACACGTATGTTTATTGCGGCACTATTCACAATAGCAAAGAGTTGGAACCAACCCAAATGTCCAACAACGATAGACTGGATTAAGAAAATGTGGCACATATACACCATGGAATACTATGCAGCCATAAAAAATGATGAGTTCGTGTCCTTTGTAGGGACATGGATGAAACTGGAAAACATCATTCTCAGTAAACTATCGCAAGGACAAAAAACCAAACACCGCATGTTCTCACTCATAGGTGGGAATTGAACAATGAGAACTCATGGACACAGGAAGGGGAACATCACGCTCCGGGGACTGTTGTGGGGTGGGGGGAGGGGGGAGGGACAGCATTAGGAGATACACCTAATGCTAAATGACGAGTTAATGGGTGCAGGAAATCAACATGGCACATGGATACATATGTAACAAACCTGCACATTGTGCACATGTACCCTAAAACCCTAAAGTATAATAAAAAAAAAAAAGTTGCTATAAACATTAAAAAAAAAAAAATTATCAATGTCATTTTTAATAGCTTTCATGAGGAGTTATTTACATACCATAAAATCATTCATCCTTCTTGTAAAAATTGAGATTTTGTGTGTAAATATATAGTATTTGTGCAACCACCACCACAATCCAATTTTAGAACATATCACTCTTGTAAGATCCCACATATCCACTTCCACTCTCCACCCTCCCTGAGTCCCAGGCAACCACTAGTCTATTTTCTGTCTCTATAGATTTGCCTTCAACATACAAATATAGGATGGAGGGCATAATTCAACCCATAATATAATAATAATAAGAACAATTATAATAAATACTCATTTGGCATAGAATATACTAAGCACTGATCTGTAAGCCTACAAATCTATAAAATAGATACTGTGATTATCCCTGCATTATAGATGTTTTAAAATTGGGGCATAGAAAGGTCATACAGCTAGGAAATAGTGGATTGTGGATTGGGTGTTAGAATTCAGGCCATCTGGCTTCAATGTGTACACTCTTATACCCCAAAGTATACTGTACCACTCCCTAGGCTTCACAATCTGCCCAAATAGCCTTTACATTATAATGAAATGGAAAAACTCTTTGATGATGGACAGTTGACAGCCCTAGTCTGTTAGGATGGCATTATAAAGGAAATTATATTCCTCCTTAACATGGAAATAAAGATTCAGAATGGTCCTTGATTTCTGCTGAAGAGAGAATACATTATGTGAGATGAACTGACTTATAACATAACACTTTTATTAGGTTGAACCATATGAAATTGTGTTTTTATAAGGTAAAAATGATAGCATATGGATAACTTTATGTGGTTCTATCTTTACTCCTGTTTAAGCCAACTTTTGTTGGCTTCCACGACTTGTCTTTTCTTGGTAGATCAAGTAGGCAAATCACTTTATTTCTCTGAAAATTTCTTTACCTTTCCACACTCTACCACTCCCACCTATCCCAAACATCTGGGCAGCCAGACCTGCAGCTTCCACTGCTTCAGGGAAGGATGATACACAGCGTGCAGGGGGCAACTACAACAACAAAATAGGATTACTGGCTTTCAAAGTTCAAATGCCTAAATCAGAATATAAAATATAAATTTTGAGGGCAAGTAGAAATTTTTCCACCTCTGTTCCCAGGTTAAAGATTTTTAGTATCAGAGAAGGAAAGAAAAAAGTCTGAGTAGCAGCAAGAAGCTTCTTTCCTGAGAAGATGAGAGCCAGTTACTAAGCAATGGAATGTATTAGTTATTACTAATCCTTATAATAATTTTCCTCAAGAAACTAATATTTGTTACTTAGTTATAACACAGGGTGGCTATGCCTTCCTGTCCCAGGCCAATCCTGGAAGTGGAGAAGGGTGAGGGATGACAGAAATGTGTCCTATTTTTTGGTTATTGCCATGGATCACATCAAGATGCACAGTCCTCCCGGAACTACACGGCTTAAGTTACATTGTGGTTTATTTCATAGTAAGTCTAAACTTACTGACAGAACATACATCCACTTTAAAAAAATAAAGATTTTTGCACACTTAAATTTGTTAAATTTCACACTTTATTTTTTTTTTATTATACTTCAAGTTTTAGGGTACATGTGCACAACATGCAGGTTAGTTACCTATGTATACATGTGCCATGTTGGTGTGTTGTACCCATTAACTCGTCATTTAACATTAGGTATATCTCCTAATGCTATCCCTCCCACCTCCCCCCACTCCACAACAGGCCCCGGTGAAATTTCACACATTTATTACTTGACAGATTATGGTTTTAAATTTTTAAATCTTAAAATTCAGCTGTTCTCTTTTTTTTACATAAAATAAATGTTCCAGGTTTTTATAGACATAGTGCTAAGGACTGAGGTTTCAATATTTATAAGAAAGATTCTATTTATAATATATTTTATTGTAAGCTATAAGGTACTTTATGAAGCACTTAGATAAATATTAACAATATTAGGAATTAAAGTATTTTCAGATCACTTTGACTTTATGTGTTAAAAAAGTCATGTACTATGTGAAACAGCAGATTATACAGATAAATAAGACACAGTCTGTATGCTTATTTGCATTTTGCTTATTTTTTATGACTTTAATCTCTATTTGCAACAATTTAGGCAGGTTTACAGATTAAATAAGTTCTGAATATACATGCTGATAGAGGTGAATATAGCGAACAAGACAAAGATAGAAAGTTTTACTTGGGCAAGCTTGAGTTAAAGAGTTGCCAGGCAAACAAATCCCAAATAAGCAACATGAATCATGGTCAATTATGACATATGGAAGCCCTTGATGTAGAGATAACCAATTTTGGTGTTAGAAAGAGATGGATCTGTATTCCCAACTGAGTCATCAAACTATGTGCATGATTATGAACAAGTTACTTTATATTATAAATGGTAGTTTTCTGAGGAAAATTATTATAAGGATTAGTAATACTAATACATCTCAAGTGCTTAATAATTGATAAATTTTATTAATATTATTTTGTTGCTGATAATATTTTCCCATGATAATGCCAATTCACTATATATACCTTTAAAAGATTAGTGATCATGGCCATTATTCAGCAACAGTGTTTTCACTTATAATGGAAAGCAATATTTTATCTGTAGTTACCCTTAGCTTATGTACACAGTTGCTGTCAACTCAAGGAGATTGTAAATGAATGGGAAAGAAGGTGACTATTTTTATTTCCAGCAATTTTTTGAACCAACCAAGTAAATGAAAATGCTTCCATTACAAAACACAGAGATTTTCTGGCTAAAATAGTTTTAAAATTATTTTAAATTCATGGCTGCTCTTACTAGTAAGAAAGGAAAATTCTCAATTTCCTATACAAAGTGGGAATTGAAAATCTTAATGGTAGGATGAAAAACTGGAATTGTGACTCAACCTGGCAAATAATCTTTTTTGTTTCTTTCCTCGTTAAGGAAAAAGAAGGAAGCTAGTACCTGGGATATGATGCCTGTACATGTGGGAAGTTTGTATTGAGATCCACCAACCCTCTAATCTGTGGTTTTCAGAGGGATAACCATCAGAAATAGGTTGAACTAGAAAATATCTTTCCAGTGTCATAGGAGACAACAAGAAAGCTTAGCTCTCTTGGCCCTGGGCTGCAGATGAAAAAAATGAAGCCTTCCATGAAAATTTGTAATCATGGTAATGGGATTTAAATTCACCCTATCCATGAGCTCCTAAAATTCTCAAGTGAGGAATCAATGTAAAAAGTAGTTTGGGTTGGTAATATCATTGGGGCACCTAGCAGAAGGCAGACTATATATCCCTGGAATGACATCTGTTAACACAGGCCACACAAGACTCCTATGGATAAATCTATGCTGAAGATGAGCTTAATATCCAAAATTTACAAACACACAAGCAAACAAACCCTAATGAAAAAATACCAGATTAAAAAAGAAGTGAGATTAGATTCCTAAGGCCTTCAGCTAATAGAATTGCTGAATAGAAACTATAAAACAAAAATATTTAAACTGAATAATCTATTTTAAAAAAAGATTCTCAATTTTGAAAACAACAAAACCATATTTCAAAAGATTAGGCAGATGTGGAAAAAAAAAAACAGATGACTTCTGGAGGTAAGAAATATAATCACTAAAAAACAAACTAGTGGACAGATTAAACAACAGATTAGCTAAAAGAAGAATTTGTGAACTAATAGATGGACCTAAGAACATGATTCAAAAAATAGCATGATGATATAACAAGATTAAGTATGTAAGGTAATTTGGTGAGAATTTTCATATCTAATAAAAGATTAATAAGATTCACTATGTTTAAATCCTGAGCAGAAATCAATCTATCTATCTATCTATCTATCTATCTATCTATCCATCCATCCATCCGTTTATCTATCTATACATCTATCTTTATATCAGTACCTCCACATGTTGATACAGCATGATAAAAATGTAGAATTTTGCCAAAGTAAAAGAGAAAAAAATCAATAGTAATTAGACTTAAATAAAAGATTGCTTTGAAATAATAATTGCAGATACTTCAGCAGCAAAAACAGAAACAAGAAAATAATGGAAAATTTTCTTCAAATATTAAGAGAAAACAACTACACATTCTGTATATATTTAAAGTTTTATACATACTATTTGATTCTCAATGAAAGATTCAAATGCATATACTAAAGAAAGAAAAAAATTAGAGCTACAGGGAGATTGAGATGCAAAAAAGAAATGATGAACAGAGAAAATGGTACACGTGGAATTTTACATACACAACTATTGTTTGTATGCACAATAGTAATAATTTCAGGCCAGGCGCGGCGGCTCACGCCTGTAATCCCAGCACTTTGGAAGGCCGAGGCGGGTGGATCACGAGGTCAGGAGATCGAGACCACGGTGAAACCCCGTCCCTACTAAAAATACAAAAAATTAGCCGGGCTCGGTGGCGGGCGCCTGTAGTCCCAGCTACTCCGGAGGCTGAGGCAGGAGAATGGCGTGAACCCGGGAGGCGGAGCTTGCAGTGAGCCGAGATGGCGCCTCAAAAAAAAAATAATAATAATTTCAGTGATATGAAAAAAAGTGGAACTAAAATGCTGCCAACAATAATGAGAAGGTTAAGAGGGGCTTGATGAGAGTTAAAGTGTCCTTGTAGTGGGAATAAAGTAGGTATTTTAAAAATAAACTTTATACTTTGCTATGTGTATATTCATGCCATAGTTTTGTGGGTTTTAAGGGTAAGGAAATCCCGCCACTCAATAACACAAAAACCCAATTAAAAAGAATTGTATAGACATATTTTCAAAGAAGACAAAAACATGTAACAGGTATATGAAAAGCTACTCAGTGTCACTAATCATCAGGGAAATGCAAGTCAAAACCACAATGACATGTCATCTCACACCTGTTAAGAGGCTACTGTCAAAGAACCAAAGACTAGTGTTGGTGAGGATGTAGAAAAATCAGAACCCTTGTACACTGTTGATGGGAATGCCAAGTGATCTAGCAACTATGGCAAACAGTAAGGAGTTTCCTCAAAAAATTAAAAAAAACTACCATGAGATCTAGCAGATTTTGTGTTTAACCAAAAAAATTGAAATCAGGATTTTACAGAGATATTAGCATTTCCATGTTTATTTCAGCATTATTCACAATAGCCTATATATAAAAATAACCTAAACAGCTGAGTAAATGGATAAAGCAAATGTGGTATATACATACAATGGAATGTTATTTAGCCTTAAAAAAGAAGGAAATCCTGCAATATGCAACAAAATGGATGAATCTTAAGGAAATTATGTTAAGTGGAGTAAGCCAGTCACAGGACAAACACTGCATGATTCCACTTCTATGAGAAATAATCTATCTAAAATAGTCAAACTTCTAAAAGCAGAGAATGGTGTGATGGTTTTCAGAGAGTGAGAGAAGTAAGAAATGGGGAGTTGCTAATCAATGGGTATAAAGTTTCAGTTATGCAAGATGAAGAAATTTACAGATCTGCTGTACAACATTGTGCCTATAGCTAACAGGACACTGTATTGTACTGTGCACTTAAAAATCTGTTAAGAGGGTGGATTTCATGTTAAGTGTTTACACCACAATAAAATGTAAAAAATATAATTTAATCTTCAAAAGATGTCTTAAAAATTCCTCATGCATTTAGAAACTAAAACAAAATAAAACAAAAACACACTCTAAACAATGAATGGATCAAACAGGGAATCAAAATAGGAACTGGAAAATGTGAATAAAAGATAAATAAACATGTCATGTATCAGAATTTGTGGGAGAATGCTTAAGTGATTTTTTTTTTTTTTTTAACAGACAGGCTGCAGCATAGTGGTGTGATCATAGATCACTGTAAACTTGAACTCCTGGGCTCAAGCAATCCTCCTACCTCAGCCTCCAGAGTAGCTAGGGCATGTACCACCATGACTTTTTTTTTTTTTCTTTGACAGAGTCTTGCTCTGTCCCCCAGGCTGGAGTGCAGTGGCGTGATCTCAGCTCACTGCAAGCTCTGTCTCCCAGGTTCACGCCATTCTCCTGCCTCAGCCTCCCAAGTAGCTGGGACTACAGGTGCCTGCCACCATGCCTGGCTAATTTTTTTTTGTATATTTAGTAAAGACGGGGTTTCACCATGTTAGTCAGGATGGTCTCGATCTCCTGACTTCGTGACCCACCCGCCTTGCCCTCCCAAAGTGCTGGGATTACAGGTGTGAGCCACCGGGCTGGCCCACCATGACTTCTTTTTTTTTAAAGTTTTGTACAGATAGCCTCTGGCTATGTCGCCCAGGCTGGTCTTGTCCTCCTGGCCTCAAGCAATCCCCCCAGCTTGGCCTCCTAAAGTGCTAGGATTGCAGGCATTAATGACTGTGCCAGGCCTAAAATGATTTTTTTAAGGATAAATTATATGACATTAAATGCTTATATTTTAAAAAGAAAGAAAACTGTAAAATAATGAGCTATGCCATCAACAAAGAAGATAGGGAAACAGTACCAAAAAAACATATAAATCAGAGGGAAAGGAATAGTACACAGGTAAAAGCACAAATTAATGAAATAAAAGCAATTGTCATAATTTAATAGAAAGTGAATACAAAAAGGGTTAAGAAACAAATTTGTTTCTACATAAAAATAAGGAAGTGTTTCTGACAAAAGTGATATAGTAAAAATAGAGAGATGACCTTTAACAATATTAGGGATAAGAAAAGGTCATGGCTACAGATCTACAGTTCTAATAGATATGAAACAGAATCACAGGAGAATACTATGACCAAAAAATAAATGGTCATATTTCTACAAAAATGTCACTTAGCTGACTAAAAAATAATTAGAAAATCTGAATAGATCTTTAACTATTATGGGAATTAAATGAAAGTTTGAATATTTTCATCTCCTGGTGCGTCAGCATACCTCCTCCTATGCCCGTGTCTCCATCCACACTCACAAAACCACAAATCCAGCTCCAGTTAATTTTACAGGAACCTTAATCAACTATGCAAAGAACAGGAAATCCAAATATGACATAAACTTTTCCAAAGAGTAGAAAATGAGTATATCTCTAAACACATTGTATGAAACTAGTAAAACCTCTATATCAAAACCAAAGAAAGACAACATGAGAAAGGAAAATTATAGGCTCATCTTTAATATGTAAAAGAATACGTTAGAACTAAATTGGGCTTGTTTTAGAATCAAGGAAGTTTTACTATTATAAAATAGTGTATTTCATCGCATTAATAGATAAAAGCCATGTGATTATCCCAGTAAGTGCAGAAAAAGTATTTGATAAATATGCAATACTGATTTACAATAAAGAAGACTAGGAATAAAGGAGAAATCCCTTAATCCTATGAAGAGTTTCTACCAAAAACTTACAGCAAATGTCATATTAAGAATAAAACCTTTGAAGTATTATCCTATTACTGTCATTGTTTCTATTAAATGTTTGCTGGAGGCCACACCTAGTGCAAAGTGCAAACAAGTGTAACTATTATCAGTGAAGAGACAAAATTATTATTGTCATAGGGAAGGCCTATCGGCTTACTAAGAAAATCTAAAAAGATCATATAGGCAAATTATTTGACACTAAAGAAAGTTTAATTATGCTGTTGAAATACAAGATTAACATGTAAAAATAATCTGCTTTTCTTTATATAGCATAAGCAAAGATAAAATATAGCTTAAAGCATAGCATTTAAAATTGTGAAAAAAATTATATAGAACCTAGGAATAAATTTAACAAGAGATTTGCAAGAGTTTCTAGAGAAAACTTAGTATTTTCATGAAACAGAGAACCTAAATAAAGAAGGAGCTATATTATGTTCATGGAGGAAAATATTATAAATATAACTCTGTCTTCATTAGCCTATACATTCAATGTAATTCCAAGCAAAATTACAGTAGAGCTATTTCCTTTGACTTTGACAAGTTCTTGCTATAATTCATACCTCAAAAAAGAGTCAAAAATAATTAAGGCGTTTTTCAAGATGGTGGAGAGAACAGATATCCAGGTTTACTCTAAAATTGTAGAAATTAAAACAGTATAATATCTGTGCAAGTGAAGACAAATAGAAAAATGTACAGCACAGAACAGCCCTACTCATATGGAAAAATAAAATACTACAGAGATGAAAATCAGAGCACAAAAATATGGATTATTCAATAGTTTGATGCTGGGATGATTGGTTATCTATATAGAAAAAAAAGCCCATGACCTTAGATACCAGCCTTACATTATACCCAAAACAATGGGTTAAAGGTAAAAATATTAAAGATTTAATTAAAAAATTAGTACAGAACCTGTTATGACCCCGAGCTACAGAAAGATTTCTTAAAGAAAAACAAAGGTATAAAACTTAAAGAAAAAGATTGGTAAATTTTACTACATTGAAATTAACAACTTCTGTACAAACAAATTGCAGAAGAATATATACTTATATAAACATTTATATAATGTTTTAAAACATGTAAACCCGTACATGTATTGCTCCTGGTTATATGTGATAAAAATATAAAGACATGCAGGTGGATTATAAACTCTAAATATAGATAGTGATTTCTGATAGAGATGGAGGCAGGGGATAGGTATATGGGGTCTTAATTGTCTGTGCAGTATTCCATTTTTACTAAATAAAATATGACAAAATGTTAAGATTACAAAAATAAGTGATAGATCCATGGGTGTTTTACATATTGACTTACAATTTTCTCTATGCTTGAAATATTTAATAATCAACTTTTTTTAAAAAAAGAAAAAAAATGAAAACAACTATAAAAAGAGAAAGATGGTAAGACAAAGATGGTAAGAATTTGCGTGTGTGTGTGTGTGTGTGTGTGTGTGTGTGTGTTGGGGGTGCCTAGTGCAGAGAGGGAGGGATAACTGTAAAATGAGTTCAAACGTTCAAACTATCATGACTAGAGCTCTTCAGATGTAGACAGTGGAAGTCTGTGAGAAGACTTAATAGAGTTATGCAAAATTATAAATTTCTAGAATAAAGTGAAAAAGAGATGCTTATCGAATATTAAGGAAAGATGCTAGTGGTTCCTTTTTCATTTTAGTGAAGCAACTTGAGGAAACATTCAAAATTAGTATCATTTTGTTCAGTAGCTAATGAAATTACCAAACATTTCAAGATTGAGACTATAAATGAATTAAATATTAAGTACATATTATGAATTTATGATCTAAAAGAAAATATATGTGTCAGAAAAGCTGATATATGTTAAACCTTGAGTTCAGAATGGAGCATTTCATACTCTGTTGTGTTAGGCACAGGTGCCTAGATGAGGAAGGCCATGTGACTGACAGCAATTTGTAGAGTCTCACATAAGAAGTTGCTCAAAGGCCTGTAAATTCTGACCTTCTCATGTTACTAATTATAGAATTGAGGCACAGAGACATTGCACAATTTGCTCAAGGACACAACTAATTTGAGGCACAATCAGGACTATAAATCTATGATTTCCGTTCCAGGAATTTTATGTTAAGTGATTCTGCCTTATATTTTTATAAATTTAGAGAGTTAACTGATTAAAATGCCTACATTCACTTTGAACTTGCATAATGTTATTTTCTTCCTTTTTAGGTATGATTGATAGCTAATATATTATCTGAAGATTTAAGTACAATTTTTAAAAAGTGGTCTTAATGACAGTTAACTTTTTTCAGAGTTTCTTTGTGACAGTAAAGAGAAATTTTATGTACTTATTTTATTTTAAAAATGTGCCAAAATCCACAAAAGGAAACATTATCACTGTATTTATTTAAAAAAAAATTAAAAATCATTTACATTGGTCAAATTGGGGATTTCAAAATATGCCCATTAGCCACTAGGTGTCATCATAGGCCATTGTAATTAAAAGCCAGTATGTAATTTCCTTGAAAAGTTAATAGCAAAATTTTTGCTGAAATATTGACCCTTTTATAGATCTAGATACATCACTCTATATTAAAATATTTAATAAATATACTAGGGATAAAAATATATTTAAATAAATATAAATCAAATGCTTTTATATTTGTATTGAATATAGTAATAGTCTATATTTAAGCACTAGGTGGAAAGATTAATCAGAAATAGATTTCACATAGTTATCATCATAGCCCATGAATAAGAACTTATGATTATAGTACTGAGGATTTTAGTGACGTAAACACTATGTTTAATCAATGTTAACTAATGACAACATTTGTCTTACCTTGGGATTCCACTTGCATGTTGCTTTGTCACGAAAGAGAAGGTTGGGGGTAGACACAAGATCAGCCGCTATTGGTTCTGTTTCAGGGTGGAGGAGGAACAACAGAGGCAGTAGTTCTGCAGGCTTGAAGGACATTATTGGGCCTGGCTGACTGGAAGCAAATCAGGCACCTATTTACCCCTTTACGCCAGTTTGTGATACTATGCTTCCAACTCATATAAAGGTTTGTTTTCTTCAAATAAGATGTGAACTTGCTGGTTCTTGGCTGGACATGAAGGTGTTAGTGAGTTTTTAGAATGGTTCCGTCATGTTCCCCATGGACTTTGAGTATATAGTCACTTGTTTCAGAAAAGGAAACAAGGACAGAAAAAGAGGTTTTGGGTTCTCTTCATCTCTACCATGGCATTTTTTGGTTCCTGTTTGTCATTCAATTTGATTTCTCAGTATTGAAACTTCTTGAAGAATCCCCTACCTTATAATATGGAGCCCATCTCCCATTACATAAAAAATTACAAATGTTTCAGCCTTTCTTTTAGCTATGACATGGGCACATGCCATAGTATCTGCCAATCAGATGTGTCTGTGGCAGGATGTGAATCGAAAGTTAGTTACATGAAAAAGAGGAACTGCAGAATGCTGCCGGCGAGAGTGGTGAGGCGGTGACAGCTACAACACACGTCAGTGCTATGGGATCCAGTAGCAGCAGATGGCGCTTGGTGTCTGGGGTTTTGGCCCTGAAAGCAGCAGTGTGTGTGCCCAGCGGTGGTGGTGATGCCAATTTGTGGGACAGTTTCGCAGCAGGATTTGGGAGGAGGTTTCCAACTTCTGGGCCTCCTAGAGATGATGAGAACTATCCAATAGTCTTCTAATACATAAATTCCTTCCATGCTTAATTACATGTTTGTCTTGCATTATTTTTGCTGTAATATTAAAGAATTCCTAACTTATATACTTCCCATTTCCAAAGCAGAAAAACACTGATGCCTACATTGTGATAAAATAAGGCCTATAATTCTTTCTTACTTTCCAAATTATCCGTAAATTTCCCTCTTTTCTGCCAATGATGAGCTGGATAAAATGGCGGTGGCAGTTGTGGTGGAGGTGGTGGTGGTGGGGGTGTGTGCAATGTATGGTTTATGAGAGTGTGTACGTTTGACAACAGGGAAGATTTCTGCCATTAGAGAGATGTCAAAGACCCAGGTGCTGCCCTTGATATTTATTTTGGGTTTGTTTAAGTGTTCTGTCTTTTCTTCATCCCTTAGAGCAGCATACACAAGTTCTAGCACCAGTAGCCAGGGAATGTCACATGTTTTATGTAGAACAGTGGATGAACACAAATAAGGGCTCTGAGTACTTGCCCATCAGCAGTAATAGGTTGCAAATGCCAGCAGATCTGTTGGAGACCTACTCTCTACATTAAAAGCACCTGAACCTCAGACTTTGAATTCAAATATCTCATTATATATATATTTTTACTATGATGTACATACGCATTGTATTATTGTTGGAAACTGGGTGTTTTTTTTTTTTTTTTAGAGCATTTTGGTTAGGAGCACTGGGGCCTGACAGAAATGAGTTAAATTCCAGTGTTGTCGTTTAGTTGCTGGGTGACTTCCAGCATGAGTTACTTAAACTTATGTGAAAATGAATTTTTAATTACAAAAATAAAATACAAAACTATTTTCTTTATGAAATGTAAACAATTGCAGATAAAGCTAAATAAAGCTTGTGACACTTCTTTAGTGCCCCAGTGTCTGATGGTCCCCAGAGGCAAACACTATCTCCCTTTTCCTCATCTGTAAAATAACTATAATGATACCTATAATACCTACTTGACAGGCTGTGGTGAGGCTCTCTGACTCAGCAAACCAAATTAGAATGCCTTCCCTGATCTTCCAGATGAGCTCAGATAGCCTTGCTTTATGATCCCATGATAGACACTCTGTACTTCTTGATAGCAAATTTACAACGGTTATTTATTTTTTTAATTACAGTAGAGTATTATTTACCTAGCACATTCAGGATTTGGTGTATACATGATTGATGATATATCCAGAGTTTAGATAACCTTAATCCCAAAGCACAGAAGAGTAGGGAATAAAAAGGATGTCTTGGCCTGTAATATATGTATTCCATGCCAAATGTATGTTTGTGTGAGTGTGTGTGTGTGTGTGTGTATACACATATATTTGCATTATTGTTGCCCTCAACAGTTGAGGAAATATGAATTTCAATTCGCTAACCTATGTATCTAAAAAATTAAAATTTCTCATCTCCCCTTACCTAATTTCAAAACCTGGTTGTTCTGGGGTTTCCATATAACTGTGGTATTAAGGCAGGAACAGATCACCTGGTCCTGGGTTGCCATCCTCTGTTTATGCTGGAGTCCCTCCACACCACCTTCTTGTTCTGTTGGTTGAGCTACTCTGATGGCCTTGTCATCTCTGATCCTGTAGAGTCTCCAGTTGCTGGCCCAGTTGGGTCATTGCTGAATGCTCCTTGTCTCTGACGAAAACCCTTTTGAGTCCAGTCCTCTAGCAATTTCCATGCTCTTCCGTGGCTCGAGCAGTGGAGCCTTCTACAGCTTCCAAAGTCCAGCTGTCTAGAGACCCCGTGTAGTTCTTTCTCTGCTATGCCTGCATTGTGATGGGGTGGAGAATCTCTGCCAAATATGCTGCTTTTTCAGCTCTACCCAGCACTTATTTATTTATTTATTTTGAGGCAAGATCTCTGTCACCCAGGCTGGAGTGCAGTGGCACGATCTTGTCTCATTACAGCCTTGACCTCCTGGGCTCAAGCAATCCTCCCCCTTCAGCCTCCCAGAGAGCTGGAACTACAGGTGTGCACCACCGTGCCTGGATAATTTTTTGTGTTTTTTGTAGAGACAGAGTTTTGCCATGTTGCCAAGCGTTCAGCACTTTCTGTCAGCACCTGGATTCTTAGAACTACCTGGCTGTTTTGTTATATTCCTCCCCTGCGATAAATCCCATTTCGTAGGTTGGGCACTTTGTACTTGTTTTCGATTGTCCTTGAAATGCTCTTCTCATAAAAACACGAAGCTCACCTCTCCAGTTCCTTCAGGTTCCAGCATTGTCTCATCACAAGGACTTTCCCTGAACACACTTACGTAAACCTTCTCTATCTCCATATTCTCTATGCCTTTAACCCCTATTATTTTTATTTTAGTATTTATTGCTGATTGATTTCTATTTCTTTTTGCCTCACTTCCTCTCTATTTTTATTATTATCACTATTATTATCTGTTTCCCCAAGATAATACAAATAATTAAGTTGCTGAAGTTCATAGGACTTGAATGTAGCTCTGTTTGTCTTCAAGTAGATGCTCTATCTGGGACAATACATTGCATGTGTTAAACCCCTTGAATACTCTAAAACACTGTCAAAAACTCCCACAATAGTAATGACTTTTTAACCAATACAACTGACCAAATATTCATCAGTCCTTGTCATATTTTCTTCATTAATACTGTAAGTAACTAAAGTGGCAAAGTACATGCATCCATTAGAGACACAGTCTAGGTAGGAATTCCAGTATGAGAAATACTGGCCTCCCTGCTTGAGACTGAGTCTAGGGTAGGCAGAATGCCCACCACCCAGATAGACAAGCAATACAGAGATCTCCACTAAGAGGCTTCTGGTCCATGCCAGTTTGCAGCTCCTTCCTTCCTTCCTTCCTTCCTTCCTTCCTTCCTTCCTTCCTCCCTCCCTCCCTCCCTCCCTCCCTCCCTCCCTCCCTCCCTCTTCTTTCTTTCCTTCCTTTCTTCCTTCCTTCCTTTCTTTCTTTTTTTCTTTCTTTCTTTTCTTTCTTTCTTCTTTCTTTCTTTTTCTTTCTTTCTTTCTTTCTTTTCTTTCCTTCCTTCCTTCCTTCCTTCCTCCCTCCCTCCCTCCCTCCCTCCCTCTTCTTTCTATTTCCTTCCTTCCTTCCTTCTTTCCTTCCTTCCTTCCTCCCTCCCTCCCTCCCTCCCTCTTCTTTCTTTCTTTCCTTCCTTTCTTTCTTTCGTTCTTTCTTTCTTTCTTTCTTTTTCTTTCTTTCTTTTCTTTCCTTCCTTCCTTCCTCCCTCCCTCCCTCCCTCTTCTTTCTATTTCCTTCCTTCCTTCCTTCCTTCCTTCCTTCCTTCCTTCCTTCCTTCCTTCCTCTTTCTTTCTTTCTTTCTTTCTTTCTTTCTTTCTTTCTTTCTTTCTTTCTTTTTCTTTCTTTCTTTCTCTCTCTCTTCCCCCTCCCTCCTCCTCCCTCCCTCCTTCCCTCCTCTCTCTTTCTCTCTGTCTCTTTCTCCTCCTCCCTCCCTTCCTCCTTCCATCTGTCCCTCTCTCTTTCTTTCTGTATTTCATGTAAGATAGGATCTTTCTATATTGCTCAGGCTAGTCTCAAACTCCTGGCCTCAAGTAGTCCTTCTGCCTCCGCATCCTGAGTAGCTGGGATTATAGGCATGTACTGCCATGCCCAACTATGAATTCCAATAGTAGCATTCAATACTATTGTTTAGTTTTTAGTGTTTTTATTTAAAAATTCAATTAAAGTTGAAAATAATAGCAATTAATTTTCATTCCATAAACTTTCTTTGGAAACACTTTTATTAGATTAATGTTAGGCCAAGAACAGCTGGCTAGCCAATTTTTATAACAAAACTTAATAGACTTAAGGAAACAGTGGTCTATGCCTGTCTCGATGTTGTAAGGTGACCTGAGTGTTTTCAAGATTACCAAAGTATTATAGAAATTCATGTTAAAATGATAAAGAGAAAAACAAAAACACACAAAAAACACATTGCAATCAAGCACGTCACACATGTCTAGAAAAGAATGATGACTCTTTGTGTGAAGTTAGATGTCATTAAAAAGCATAGACCATGATTTAAAATAGTTGCTGTGGTCAGACATGTGATACCACAAAGCGGAAGAAGTCTAATCTTGAGCCACATGTATTTTTTAAAATCCATCCTAGTGCCCATTTATTTATAGAAACAAGCTTGGCCATTCATTAGTAACCAAGGCAGAAAGAAGTCATCTGATATTTATGCACAAATTTAGCTATTTCCATTTGAATGAATATAATCTTGAAAGATTTAGTTTTTAAAGGTTCTATTTATTCATAATAATTAAATTTTATGTAAAACATTACTTGCAAAACATTTTGATATAAGTTTTTTAACACAATTTTTATAATATCTTGAGGAAGACAGGGAATTTATTATTGTTATCTGTGTAAGTGAGTAAATAAACTAAAGAAGTTAAATGACTTGTCCTAGGTCACCTATTTTTTTCTTGGTGGAGCCCAGATTCAATTTAGTCCTCTACTCACAAAGACTATAGACTTGGAATAAAGTTAGAAACCATCAAAAAGCATTATCCAGGTCTATTTCTTTGCATACAATCTATACATCATTGAAATGAAATTTATCTCAAGAATCTGTTGTCAGCATGATTTGGTATTTCCTGGAATTTTACAATTATAAAACTAGATTCTAGAGATCTAGTCTGGCTATCTCCTTTTATTTTGTATTGTAAACATAGTTCCTTTCTGTTAATCCATCAAAATTTTTTTAATAGTTTATATTTTTAATACAAAATACTAAATATAGTTTGTTGCAAATTTGGGCATACAATGCTAAATACTTTTGCACTTTAAAAAATGTACAAGAAATTGACAACATCACATATTAGAACAAGCATTGTAACCTCTTGAGAGAGAATATAGCCTAAAGCGTTCATCCAAAACCTCCTTACATTATATGATTTACATTAGACTTTTTCCAATATGTCTTTAGGTCTTCTTAGTATAGATTCTCCAGAAATACCTCAATAGCAGAATAAAATTTATGTGGGAAGATGATTGAAAGCTTGTGACTAAATTTTTCTACATTGTTGGCATCATGTAAATGCTCTATCTGTGTATCTATCTCTATCTATCTGGGGTTAAATTTATAGTCCAATACTTTGTAATTTGTTTTATAAAAATCTCACATAACTTTCCTGTTTTGAAGTCTCCTGAGTATTAAAATATAATTAATATTCGAATCAAATATATGTTTTGTAACTACCTAGTTGTTAGCAACAATTGCATTATATACCTGAAGCTGAGGGAGTAGAGAAGGATAAAACATTATATAGTGCAGATTCGAGCTATTATATTGTTCAGAGATGATGCACTAGTTAAAAACTAGAATATTCTTGAAGTGGGACTTGAACTGGGATTTGAAGGATCAATTTGGCTTTGGAGAAAAGAGGTATAGCATTCTAAAAATGGAAGACAGCAAACAAAACAAAAATAAACAAACAAAACACATGAGAATAGAATAAATAACTCTGCGGAGTCTACAATGAGGAGGCTGGGTTTGTCTGTTTACAAGATGAGCCAGACGGCAGAACTTCAGGAGCTACAATCAACGGGCTCCAGTCCAGGTCATCTGTAGGACATGAAATCAAGGTCATCTGAAAAGCGAACACATTGGGCAGCGTGTGAAACCAGGATGGTTGACTGTTGGAAGAAAGGAAAGTAGTGGGTAATCAAGGGGCCAAAACAAGTACAAGCCAAGTTGGAAAAAGGCCACCTGTCAGTGGAGCTTGAAGCAGCAGTCAATAAACAGACAATCAGGAGGGCGACAAATTAGTGGAGTTCAGTTAGTGAAGGCCTAGTATCAGTGCCTGGGTACTCAGTAAATTAAGTCAGTATGAGATACTAATTAAGTCTGAGTAATTATTACAGTAAATTATTATGAGATACTAGTAAGAAGAAAAAAAATGAAAGTTACTCAATTATGAGGCTGGAATATAAGCAAGCAGCAAGACCAGAGCAACATACTGCCAGTGAAATTATCCACAGAAGAATGTTCATATTCCCCTGTTTCAAGTACAGTGTTGTTCAGAGCCTAGAGACTGGGCTGAATATGTGAATGGGGATACTGAGGCTTCAAAGATAGGGGACATATATGGATTAGGAGTCAAACATGCCACTCCTCATGATTTAACTTGAGAGTATATGTTAGATTATGGTGGGGAGTTGAATATGAAAACCTTAGACAGTGGAAGAAAGTGTTCAGGTTTGATGTGGTTGCTATTCAGTAGGTCCTTGAGCAGAAGAGCAACCACGTTAGGTCAGTTCTTAATGCAAATGGTTCTGGCTATAACATGCAAGATAGCTTGAAAAAGAGAGAAACCAGATATACATGAAGTAGATGAGAGTATTTTGTAGCAAATATTAGTGTGAAATTATGGAGCACTTAATTTCATTTGCCAGGCAGTTTCAGAGAAGATAAAAGGATGAGACTTTCAATGCAGTGAGTTGAAAAATGAATACGAAGTGAGTAAATGAAATCAGCAAGGGTAGACTCTTGTTTTCAAGAGAGTGTCTGCGTGCAAGGAGAAATAAATACGAAAGTAGTTAGAAACTCAGGGTATCAATTTTTTTTTTAAGAGGGAAGATATTGTTTTTATACAAACTCTTGGAAGGAAAACACTTTTTTGTATTTAGGACTAAGGAGAATGTTACTTCTGAGCAATTCTATGTTTTTATGTTAGAAACACTTTTGATTTTGAAATTAATCAGGTTTTTCCATTTTGCCTTGACTGTCTAAAAATTTAAAGTTAACTTTGCTTCAGCTGAAGGAAATTTATAGATCTTCATGGGTTGGATTTTAAACCTCATTCTTGATTCCATTTTAGGCCTTTGTCTTATTTTTCTCCCATTTGCCAGTTGCTCCTATTTTGATTCCTTCCTTCCTTCCTTCCTTCCTTCCTTCCTTCCTTCCTTCCTTCCTTCCTTCCTTCCTTCCTTCCTTCCTTCCTTCCTTCCATTTCTTTTTTTTGTAGCCTTATAATTCACTTATATTACCTTCTAGAATGAGATGGGGATATAAATAGATTTGTTGTACCCCTATAACAAATACATGGTAAGATCTTAATTAGTGTTTATTGAATAAATGAAGCCAAGAATATAAAGAAGAATCTTATGACACTTTGTAGAATGACACGACAGGATTTAATAATAGACCAGAAAAAGGCAATGAGAACAAGAGTTAGTGAAAGTTTTTGGCTTTAATCGGGAATTCTTATGGGGCTATCTAGAACAAAAGTGGGTATTAAAAAGGTAATGCAGATTTAATGAAAAAAATAGTTTAGATTTGAAAAAACTTTTTACTTGGCTATCATCTGTAAAAAGCTTTAACTTTTCAAATCTATCAGAAGTTGCCACTGGTGTTGATTTGTGTCAGATGATTCATGTCTGCGTCATTACCTTGGGGCTGCTATACATAGAACTGTGCTCACATTCATGCCGGACATAAGGACTATTTTCTCTAAAATTACAGGTAGATTTAAAAAACTCTGGTTCTGTATTATCAGCATGATCACTTCCTTCAATTCTAGTCCTTTCCAGGGTGTGTATGACACTAACATTGAGGTTAATGTGTGGGAAGGTAGGGGCATCTTGAGAGTGAAATGAGAGTATCAAGAATAAACACTGTTCTTATTAATATGAAATATAAACTGAAAAAGTTAGCAAGAAAAAATTCAAATCTTATATTTAGTTTCAAACAATGAGGAGAGCATCCTTCAAATAAACTCATGTGAAAGTGAATAGGACCTTAATGCAATATAATCCAAACAATATTATGTGATTAAATAGGAAAGAGATAGAAGCATAAACAGCATTTGTTGGCAGTGAGGTGGGATTAAAGGAGGTAATAGTTTCACTGTATTCTGCTGGAGTCCTCTGTTCTCAATCTTTGTAATACCTTGAAGGGGATTTTGGCTAAGTTACATTCTGGAGACAATGACTTCATCAGAGCAGGCTTTGGGACCAGTCAGGTCACAAGTGGCCACAAAATATGGGGTTTTTGATTCTGGAAAAGAGATCTGTTAAATATATAATATAAAAAGGGTGTCATGTGAAAAAATGCTTTGATTTATTCTGCAAATCTCTAGGAAATTTACTTAAACTGTTATGCACTGAATCAAGAAATATTTATTAAGCATCGATTGCTAGGCAGTATGTTAGGTGCTGGAGAAAGAGGGAGGAACAAGACAGGTGCATTCTCTGAGGTGAAGGGTGAGATAATAATACTTAAAAAGACAGGCAAATGCTGAGAGGGGAGTTATGTGGGATACTGTGGGTGCATACAGCAATGCAACCAAATGGTAGAAGTTATAGAGGGTCAGATTTCTAAATAATTATTATTTTACATAAATATATACCCAGTACATAAATGAAGTGAGCTTCCCAACTGCTAGTCCCCATGTCCCATTAAGGAGTGTCTTGTTACTAGATATTTTCTAGTAACTGCCAGATGGCTTTTTGTGTAGAATTTCGTAGAGATTATGTTTTCGTCAGGTGAAAGATTGAAGGACAGACTCTCTTTAGGTATTTTCCAACTCCAAAAATTTGTCTACAATCATAAAATGTTCAGTTATGAATTTTTAATCTATTGGAGTAATTTAAAGTTTCTTAACACACGAAATAATTAAGCAATCACTAGCCTTAGTTACTTCCTTTTATTCAGTGACTAATCTTATTTATAAAAAGTTTTCTTTTTCCTGTGGGTGGAAGTAAAAATAAGAGTGTTTGAGAAGGAAACATGAGTGATTAACACCCGTAAGAAGCTTATTACCATCTTTGGGTTATAAATAAACTTGAGGGAAAAAATGCATCATTATGTCTCTTTTTTTTCCCCTGAAGTTTACTAAGGGTGGGATCCCCTTCTTACCTCTTGAATAACCACAGAAAAAAAGGAAAAGAGTCATACTGTTTATCCTTATGTCATTTAGTGACAAAATTAATGATTGTCATTTTTGGGTGCTGATTTGTGATCCTATCTCTCAAAGCTGCTCTAATGGTTAGTTATCTTTTCATCTGGATCATCCTGCGATGCTTTCAAAATGCTGTCTGGTCCATTAAACGCCACTGGAAAAAATCATGAAAATTTCTTTTAGATTATTTTAAACAAAAATTATATTTTAGTAATCAAAATATAGAAAAGAGGTTAAAACCTTAAAAGCACCAGACTGCACCCCCAGGGAACCAAACTCTAGTTTCCTTTTGTTTTGGGTAAGCTATGTGGGTTTGAGCAACCTTTATTTTCCAAGGTGTGTAATCACAGGGCTTGGAAGGATCCTGTCTAAAAGTTTCTCCACATTCTACCATTTAGAGGTGGGTGAAGTGCTCTGGACAGGAGAGCTTTCCTTTAATACTGGGTGACAGCAATGATCTCGAGTGGTTTGTATCAATCTCAATAAACTATCTATGAACATTCATTAAAAAATGTAAGAAAACCTTGTTTTCAAATTCTGCTAGTTATTAGTAACAATATCAGATATTTGTATTGCATTTTATATCTTTCTCATCCATGTCCAAAACATTCTTATTTGGTAGAAATAACAGAATAATCCATAAATAAAAGTAAATGAAACCAGTTCCATCATATAAAAAGACACCAAAGTTCATCCAGAGTCACTGTGAAGCCCAAGGTTATATGGCTAATGTGAGGTGGAAGCGAATTTCTGATTTCAATTTCTGTACCCCTTTTCAAATGAACAGCTCTATACAAGTGTTATTTATTGTTGCACTGATGTTACCTGTATATAAGAGAGATGTTCTGCCTGATTCTCATCATTGTGCTCTGCAGTAGCCTTCAGTCAGAAAATATCACTTCATCACACCACCTGCCCATTTTCTGTTGGAACTTAGCATACCAAATTTGCAGAGAACTGTTAAAGGCAGTTTGAAGGTACTTGGGCAATGCCATTTCCTTAGGGATTTGAACATTTTGATTCTGTTCAGGTCCCACAGGACATTGGGCCCTCCTGTTGGGTGGTTCTGTTTATACCCCAGAGAGGTTGCCCTCCCGATTCATCCATCTGCAGGAGCACAAGGCCCAGGGGTGATCCATACCTGCCATTCAGCTGTATCAGCACAAAACTCTGGGCTGGTTTCTTCTTTTGGTTTATGTGACTATAATTTCCAATCAACCAGCTACAGAATCAAGTCATGCATGCAGCATAATTTATCATGGATTAGGCAGGGAAGCCTGGACATCAGAATATAAGATATAAGGGAAGAATTTAGCAATTTATAGTGTCAAGAAACTCTCAATATCTCTGTGGCCTCTGGAGACAGACAGAATAGCTTTAAATCTTGCTTTCTGACTTCATAGTAGTGTGAACCTGAACAAATTACCTAACCTCGAAAAGCCTTAATTAACCCATTTGGACAATGTTGAAAATAAAAGCATGCATTTTAAAGGGTTATGGGTGAGGATTAAATGATAAAGCATAGGCAGAATCTGGCACATGGTAAACGACAAATGGACCGGCCACTCGCTTACAATCCCCTGTGCCTCTCATGTAGTGACCAGCATCCTGGAGAGAGAAACTGTCTCTGAAAGTCAGAGTACAGAGATGGCTGTGAATAAGTATGAGTTATCATAGAGGAAAAAAGATTGTCTTTGTAATTTTTACAGAGACAACCTAAGTATTAGCTATTGTTTTGGGAATTGCATTTACCCCTTTGAAAATAATAATCCTAATGTATGGAGATAAATTATAGGTAGTAGATTATGGTCTATCTCTAAAACTGATGGGTTGTCTTCACATTACCAGTAACTACTTAGGGCCCTTGAAGAGGTTATTTTGCTTTTCTAAATTTTGTAAAATGAGACCTAAATGATCTTCAGTATTTCCTCCTGGTCTAAGAGTCTGTGGTTCTTATGAGTCTGTATACATCTATTACTGGTACCTATATTTATATTTTTTTCCTGGAAATTCCTCTTTATAGTGTTTCCATAACATACTGGAGATTTTCCCTTGGAAAAACTAATGGTTTGAGCACATTCTGAAAGTCACAAGAAGGGAAGTGGCTTTGAACTGGTAACTTTGCTAATGGAAATTGTCATCTCAGAGGTTGTGTGGCTTTAAAATGTGAAGTACTGTATCAAATCTAATTACCATTTATTGTTAACTTTCCAAATGCTAGGCATTGAGCTGCTAGGTGTACTCACAGTACTTTGTCACACGATCACACACACATACACACGCAGGCTGACAGTCAGGTATTGTTCTCATTTTATAGTTGGGAACACTGAGGTTCAGATATGTGAAGCAACTTGTCCAAAGTCACATAGCTGGTGGTGATGCTAGGCTTTAGGCTTGGGTCTTTCTGACAACTCTGGCCACGTCCTTATCTCCATATTGTCTCTACAAAAGGGTTTAAGTAGATAATAGTTAAGAAGGCAGACTAAATGTTCTGGGAAATAGACTGCTAATTTGTGAGTTTGACATAAATCAGGATAATCTTTTTTTTCTCTTTTTTCACTTTTCTATAAATGTGTTATTTATTGTTGCAGTTATGTTACCTATATGTAAAAGAGATGCTCTACCTAATTCTCATCATTGGACTCTGCAGTAGCCTTGATTAAGAAAAGATCACTCATCACCCTTTACCCATATTCTGTTTGAACTTAGCATACCAGATTTGCAGAGAACTGCTAAAGGCAGCAGCCTTTTAATGATACTTGGGCAATGCCATCCCTAGGCAACTGTGTCAGTCACTAGGTCAGGTAAGCCACAGCACAATTCCATGAGGAGAGGACTTAATGTATGTACCACTGTGCTCCCAAAACTTAGCACAGTGCTGGAACATAGGAGGCATCTAGTCAATAGGTGTTGAATAACTAACACTCAGGATACAAATTTATTCATTGTTTTAAATCCAGCAACCATTTATTGTGTACTTACTGTGAGTAAGGCATTCTAAAATGAAGATGTGTTCTTTGCCTTCTAGGAGATTATAATTTAGGGGGAGGGGAAGCAAGACATGTATTTTAATACTAAATGAAGTAGCATATTTTTCTCCAAGATGATTATTGTTCCATACAATTCTAAGATGTGGGCTGGGTAGTAATCAAATTATCTTTAGCGTCTTTTCATATTGCTTGACTTCATGTTTTAATTGGCTTTTATTTATTTTCTCAGCTCAAGAATATATTTTTATGTGTGTGTTATCTAAAAAACTTAACAATTAAATTATTTTGCTAGGATAAACATCTCTCTCACATCTGTTCTTGTTAATATTATGCAAGCCTATTGTCAATAGCATTTGTCCACTCTATCAGTCAGAGTTCTCCATACGAACAGAACTAGTAGGATACAAACATTATATAATATATGTGATTATATATGTGTGGTTACATATATATTTATGAAATAAATATATTCAAGGAATTCGCTCCTGTGATTGTGGGGGTTTGCAAGTCCGAATCTGTAGGGCAAGCAGGCACATTGTAAATTCTCAGGCAGAAGATGATGCTGCAGTCTTCAGCCTGAATTTCTTCTTCCTGAGGGTAACCTCAATTTTGCTGTTAAGGACTTTCAACTGATTGGATGAGTAAGCCTCACCCATATTATTGAGGATGATCTCCTTTATTTAAACTGATTGTAGATGTTAGCCATATCTACAAAATACCTTTTTAAAACAATGCCTAGATTCCCGTTTGGCTGGGTAACTGTGTGCCATAGTCTAGCTAAGCTTACACCTAAAACTAGCCACCATGATCACCACTTATAATATGAAGAAAGTTTCCAAAATAATACAATTGACAGTTAAAAATTTTTTTTTTGCAAACAATAAAGACTTCTTTTATGGATTGTTATGTTTAACTTCCAGATTAAATTTTGAGGGCCTGAAATATCCAACAGGAATCATAGAGTTCTGAGAGATTTAAAGTGATGCTTTGATTTCCATGAAGTCAGAAGTTGTGTTCTATTATGAAAACCACTTCTAGGAAATCTATACTTCATAAGACACAATAGAGAAAGCCACTTTTGTTGAGATTTAATTCCCACTTCTTTCTGCCACTTCACAATCACTCATTGAAGAAAGAGAACAAATATTCTTGTCGCAAATGGGATTGAAGTCTAGCCTCTGTCATTCATCACTTGAAACAGTTTCTTGTAAACAAACAGAAACATCTTCAACTTTTCTTAGATACATTTTCTAAGTGTCTTTAAAAGTAAGGAAAACACAGATTGGATATCTGAAGTCAAGGAGAGTTCTGAGTTCAGTTTAGTAAAATTTCTATGCATCAATCTATATGTTTCTCTGGAACCATCTTTTAATAATTGTATTTCAGTTCATATTAGAGAATTTGTTCTTAGGAACTATGTGTAATTCATTTCTGTTGAGGCTTTCTTCTTGCTTACGTCCTAGGTAAAAATAACCCTGAAACTTCAATTCATAGCCCGTGTAAATAAAAAACCATACCTAGTGTTCTGTGAATTCTGGGAGGAGGGAGAGCTGGAGAGCTTATATTTCATGGTTTCCACTGCTTCCTAAGTTTCTTTTTCCTGTTTCATTAGAAGCTTTGCTTAATCGTTAGCACCTCGACATAGATAAGCTTAGTCTCTTCCTCACTTTATTAGCAACAATTAAAAAATGTGTCTCCATCCACACAAAACATTTTTTAGATAAATAAGTAGATGTTATGAAGGGAAATATACCCAACTGTGTGTATGTGTGTTGGAAATTGGATGAAATAAACAGCTTTACAGTATAACAAGGGAAATAACCTCAAATGAAGCAATAGACATGCCCATGCCCCACCACTGCACCACCTCCTCCCTCCTCCCTACCCCTCCTGCTCCCTAGCCCTCCTCCTCCCTACCGTGCCTCCTCCCTACCCCTCCTCCTCCCTACCTCTCTTGCTCCCTACCTCCTCCTCCTCCCTACCCCTCCTCCTCCCTACCCCTCTTGCTCCCTACCTCCTCCTCCTCCCTACCCCTCCTCCTCCCTACCCCTCCTGCTCCCTACCCCTATCGAGTTTTCTGGCCCCTTTCTCTCCTTTATTCTTTTTTTCGTTTCTCAATTTGTAGCTATCAATTTCATTCAAGAACAACTTTGTACCCTTTCTTATGCAGAACGTCTTCTCTTTTCCACCCATACTTTTTCTGTCCCCTGTGATTCTAATCTGCTCTGAGGAAAAACTCTATCGGATATACGATAGTTATGGTAAGAGAACAATAAGATTAAACACAAAGTCTCATTAAAAGGGCATACCTTTATTGCAAATGATGAAAATAATGCAACCCAAAATAAGACTTTCATCCAGAAAAACATATAATATCTGAGTAAAGATTGCAATGTTTTCTATTCCATGGAAAACTGCTACCGAACCAAAGGAGAATGTTTTTTCCCTTTCTCCTCTCTTTTAGCTACCCATAAGGACTGTTCAGTTTTTGTCTTCCTTTCACATTTCCAACCCAAGTATTATAGTGAACGCTGTTGTTAAAGGTTATTGATGAGTTGAGTGATATTATCATTCATTTTGCAAACATGCATATTTGCCAGGAATGATAGGGAGTTGAGATGCAAAAATGAATATGACATTTTGCCCTCAAAGATATTACAGTCCATTGCAGTATCATTTAAATAAATTATACAAACCTATGTTAGCAGTGCTATGATAAGCCTGTGTTTGGGGACAGCGGGGGTGCAAAAGAAGATCTAGACCATTTTTCACTGCGGTGTTTAGGTGTAGGTCACACAAGTCATTTTGAAAAACAGGTAATGATTAAATGCTCTGAAGGTGGACAATTTAATGCTGTGGAAATGAAAAATGCTTTTCTAATGAATCAAAGTAGGTATTGATTAAAGGTAAGGGCAAGTAGAGAGAAAGGTGAGAAATGATAGAAGAGCAGAATAAAGATGAGGGAAACGTAAAAGGGAAGAGAAATTTTGCTCAATTCACTTAGTCAATGCAACACATTCAAATTACTGGCAGCAATTTTCTCAGAAATGTCTAGTAGAGTTTCGCTTTTTTTCCAGCTTTGAGGATAATAGCTCATCAAATTACACTGATAGACTATGAGATAATTGGAAATATCTAAGTGGTGTATCAGTGTATTGGCTATTAGTGACTGTTACGAGGAGTTGGAATAAAGCAATTTACTTGATGCTGGTATGCAGAAGACTCACTAGCTAGATATACAGTGAGGCTCTATTAGTTATTGTTCAGAAATTCATATAGTGTTATTGACATGTTCACCTTGAGAACATTGGTAAGTCATAGCTTTGCTATGGATGTGTAATTCTGAACACAGTAAACTGTTCTGTTCTAGTGTAGTTAATGAAAACAGGCAACAGTCTGAAGCATTGCATTACTGAATATTACTAGAGCATTGTATTTCCAAAGTATTACTGAAATAGTTACCAAGTTATAATTTTCTGTACTAGTTTTAGTCAGTGCTATGATTTGAATGTGTCTTCCCAAAATCATGCGTTGGAGACTTAATCTCCAAAGCAACAGTTTTGGGAAGTGGGGCCTAATGAGAGGTAATTAGGCCATGAGGGCTGAGTGAATGAATTAATACAGATATTGCAAAAGTAGATTTGTTATAAAAGGGGGAGTTTGACCCTTCTTTATTTTCTCTCTCCCTTGTCCTTGCCCTCTCTTGGCCTTTCTGCCTTCTGCCATGGGATGATGCAGGACGAAAGCCCTCATCAGATGCTGACAACATGATCTTGGACTTCCCAGCCTCCACACTGGTAAGAAACAAATTTCTGTTCATTATAAATTACCCAGTCTCAGCTATTCTGTTATAGTTACATAAATGGACCAAGAGAGTCAGGGAGACAGCATGGGACAGTTTATGAAACTTTTGCATCTGAGGCAGGCTCCTGTGCTCTGTCTACTCATTTTTATTTTTACCTTTGTGACTTATTACTTGGGTGTCCCAGAATAAACCATTTAATCTCTTTGCACTGGGGCTTCATAATCTACAAATGGGAAGAGTAGGTTAGACAACTTCTGATCTCCTTTCTAGATATGACATTCTAGGATTCCAGATAGTGGAATACAATAGTGTGGATTTTTGTTTCCCTCTCCTAGAGTGGATGAGAAATCACTTAGTTAGGCAGAAAGCCCATTTATAATGCTTTCTTGCCTCATATTTCCTCTCAGACACTATTGGAGTAGAACAGATATTTAATAGGTCTTTGTTGACTGAGTAATATCCTTCTTATGGTCAGGAGCCCTCAGAGACTTTTGTAAATATTCTCAATTTAGACTTCAGAGCATAAAAGGAAGATGCTTCATTTTACCAGTGACATTCTTTTTATGATACAACTAAAAGCATGGATTTAGCTTTTGCTTTATGTGAGTAAAGCAAAGTTGTTAAAGTCAGGCATCTTCCTGGAATAAATGTGAACTGCTGTAATTAGAAACTGTTTCTGTCATAATTATGTTCTAGAGGCTGAGGCGTGGGTTCATTTTAATAAATGGAAAAGGAAAGTAACCCAGGCCAAGGAGATTCATCTTTGGAAAAGAGCCTAGCAGAAATACAACATCATCCTACCTCAGAAACTGGATAAATGAATGCCCATATGAGAGAAACAGAAACCACAGCTCATAGAAAAAGACTCTTGAACCATAAGAAGAATGTGAAAGAAAGGGGCTGAATTCTGACCACAGGAGGAGTCACACAAAAATCTCCCTTTGTGTGGTTCCCAGTGAGCTTGTCTGAAAGGGAAATGAGTGGTGAAAGGCTTTTAGTTTTAAGTTTTAGTCAAAAGGATGATCTATTCTGTTGCATTATGGCCCATGCAGAAAAGAAGGAAAATCAAAGTAATGCTGAGGAGGCCACTTAAAGGGGGGAAAAATAATAACTTTCAGTTAGTATTTTTGTTTGTTTCAAAAATAGACAACATTTGGCATAAGGTCACTTGTATATCGCTGAGGATGATAGATGATGTGGAGATATAAAGTATGAAAATGAAAATAGTTATTTAAAAAAGCTTAATAATTTGGGGGACATGTTTAGAAAACTCTAAGTCAGTATCTTCCTACCCTTTTCATATCATGGTTCATATTAAAAAATAAAAAAATAAAATGTGTTCATATCGCTGTGGTGCATACTGTCAAGGGTGATAGGCCAGCCCTGGGATTTGGGGTACCTCATGCCCAACCTGACCAGGCCTGGGGGCTGTGGGAGTAAATAGTTTTGCTCACCTGAAACTTATTTTTGGAACACCTGTGAATCCTGTAAGCCATCTAATACTTTTTTAGTAGGATATATGGAGAAAGAGACCAGACCTTCTGGGTAGTATGGAGGATTATCATTATTATTTCTCAAGTCACTGCAAAATATTGGCAAATATCATTCTAAACTTATAAAATTGTAATGGACATGATTTTAGTAGAACTGAGTTAGTGTTAGCTGTTCAAGTTTGTCAGGCTATGGTCACAGCTACCAGTCATGCACACGAGAATAACTGATTATCAAACATAGGCTAAAACATTATTTTTTTTGAGATGGAGTCTCGCTCTGTTGCCCAGTCTGGAGTGCAGTGGCACAGTCTCAGCTCGCTGCTACTTCCACCTCCCAGATTCAAGCCATATCCTGCCTCAGCCTCCCGAGTAGCTGGGACTATAGGTGTGTGCCACTATGCCTGGCTATATTTTGTATTTTTAGTAAAGACGGGGTTTCACCATATTGGCCAGGCTGGTCTCGAACTCCTGACCTTGTGATCCACCTGCCTCGGCCTCCCAAAGTGCTGGGATCACAGGCATGAGCCACCGCACCCGGCCTCATAGGCTAAAACATTCTATTAATTATAGGCTTTTCTGGAGCTGCTTTTACTGGAGTAGTAATAGATTTTTAAAACTCAGTCATCAATATAGGTCCTATTGTCTATCTCTTTCTTAAGTTTTCCTTAGTTAATAGCACGTAAGAAATCAACCAGCTTTATTGTTATCTGAAAATTTTCAGCCTCATCTTGAGTGTTTTAATGAAAAATGTTTAAATCACCATCTGCCATGTATTCTAATTAAATGATGTTCTGCCTTGTGGCTATTTTTTGCAATTAGTCCTTGAGATACAGGTTGTTTTGTTTTCTAATATGCAGGGGAAACACAATAATAATAAATATGGTACCGTGTTATCTAGAGTAAAGGTTGTAGCAAAGAGACTTCAAAGGCAATGGTGAAACATCTCCTGCCAGTAATAGGGCAGGTAGACATCTTCTACTTCCCAAGGTCATCCAGGGACCCAGGCTAGAAGGGCAGCTCTGCCCTCCTCTGGGGCACTGGCATCGTCTGCATGCTTAAAGCTGGGTGAGTGCATATCTAGGTTCCAGCTGCCAGCCGTATATTGAGTTTAGTGAGATGTCAGACTAAAAATGAAGTTACACACACACACACACACACACACACACACACGTGTGTTTTATAAAGCCCAGGTGGCCTAGGCACACACACAGATAGAAAAAAAGCAGAGAAAAGGAAAACAGTTGTCCATATGTGCTATTCCATTCACCAGGTTGATTTTGTCCTTCTTGCCTTTGAGTTTTCATGATGGGGCATTTGCTGGACTTGATTCTTTACTCCTTTTTGGTTCTTCGTCTCCTGTTTTTGATTCCCCTGTTTCATTTCCTGTTCTTTCTCCTTTCCTCACTGTCACTTCAGGAACCAGAGGTTTCCCCTCACCTTTGAGATAAGGCAGTTTTAGGATCTGACAACTTTGCCACAAATCTCTGACCAGAAGTTAAAAGGATGCTTCAAGCGCTCTGTTTCTACAGTTTTACATCTCACATCTCAGATGGCTCCTCGGTGGCAGCGTGCACTTCCCGGCTCATCACTTTCCCCTTTTAGGTATTTCCCATGATCCTGGCCCAGTCTCTGTCTTGCTCATGGGTGATTTTAGCATCCCTTTTGCCTCTTTGCATTGATTCTCCCAGAACTGATCCTTAGCCTATCCACAGATACCCAGGGGAAGTGGATCTCTTCTCGCTGTCAGTAATGACCCACTGCTCAGCTACTTTCTGGTAACTCTCTCTTGCCTCAAATCAGCATCAGTTATATTTCTCCTTAGCCTAACTCCAGAATAGACAATCCTCTGGCCATTCCTTTTCTTTCTTTCTTTTTTTCCACTTTGTTTTTATACTCTTTCTTTAATTCTCTTGAGAAGTCAAGTAAACCTTCTCCATTTGATGATTCACCTGCCGCTGCAGGGTCTTTGTCAAAAGCCTCATTTTGCAATTCAATATTTTGGAAAGAGAATTCTGTGTTCTTTATTTTTAGAGTTGATTACTACTAAACAGACATCCTTCCCTGAAGTCACAGTTTCAAAATTGTGGAAATACTTAGGGAGTGAGTCTGCAAATAAATAAGTCATCATTCTAATCTATGAAGCTTGAAAGATACATTTAGCAAATTGTATCCAGCATAACCCAGGGACATTGAATATTTTAAAAACATTTGAAAAGATAATTAAGGATATCAAGCAAGATGAATCAAATTCTCAAAATGGTTAGCTGGTATAAAACTCCATGTCCTTTAGAGGCTTTTCGATGTTCACTGAGATATTATCTCATCTATTTGGATAACTGGTAACACTCTTACCTCAAATCAGCATCAGTTATATTTCTCCTTAGCCCAACTCCAAATAAAGCATCCAAACAAATAATATTTGTCATAATGCAATAAAAAACAATGGATTTAAGGTAAAAAGTACATTTTCTGCTAGTTGGGTAATTGCTTTACCTTGCTCAACCTTGATTTACTGTCTATAAAATAGGAATAGTAACACCTCTTTCTATCTAATAGTGCTGTTCTGGAATCAAAGAAAGGATATCTATTAGAGTTGTGAATACTGTATGGGCTTTTTCTCTTCTTATGCTATACTTAGCTGTGCACATGCCATCTCTGGATCAAACCATAGTCTTATTGACTGCAGAATATGTGGCTGACTGATCACAGCACCCAACCCAGTGCCCTTTTTGCAGAATAGCCTGAATAAATACTTTTTTTATAAATAATGAACAAATCTCCATTTTAGATAATTTTGCCTTATTTAATTTTAACTCTTTTGTTATATAATATGCTAAGTTTATAACCTGATAAACTCATGTTTTGGAAGTAGATGCATATTAGATCTTAGATATATGATGTATTCATCAGAGATCTCAAATGATTCTAGCAGGAGCTTTGGAACTGGAATGGCTCTTCAGAACTGACCCAGTTGAGGCAAGGGGGCTAGATCTTTGGACTGTGATTTGACCACTCATTGACTACAGGCTGCTATCAAAAAGGAGATGTAAACCTGGTAAGGCAGCGTCCACAAGCCAAAGGCAATTCCTGGAATACAACTAATCAGTGAGCTGTTAGCAGTCAAAATTCCCAGATGCTTGGAGGTAGAGCACCTCAGTTCTAAAGGGAGATTGTGTACTGCAGTATACAATACCATCCACCCTTTGTATCTTCTAGATATTATTGCTTTATATAGCGAGTTCAGATCCATCTGGAAACAGCTGCTGTTGGGTTCTGGAAGAACTCTTTTTCTGGGGAAATCTTATGAGAGGTCAGTGGAATGAAGTACTTCACCAACACCACCACTGTGTTTAATCTCGAGGCCACAACTGTTACTCATTATCTTTCTCTTCTGTTCCCCATTCCAGTTTCCTGTCACACTCAGCCAAGCCTTCTGCCTCCTTCTTCTTCTTAGGAAGAAGCATGATTTTACTTTTCTTCCTCTGCACATGGGAAGCCCCTCAAATGGGAACTCTGCTCCAGTCTAACATTACCTGCCACTGGATAGTGAGTTGGTCTAATTCTACATTAAGTGAGCAAGCCCCTTTGACCCTTTCCCAATGCTGTGTTCTTTGACCTACATGTATCAGTAATTTTATTTTTTTGGCTTCCACCTTAATCTTTTAATCTTATTTCTCAAATAATGAGAACCTGGGTAGGAAGAAGGACATTATTCCATGGGAGACCATCCAAGACCACCCTTCTTCCATAAGGAATTAGGCTGCTGTAAATGTTTGCTAATGGTGTTGGTGATATTTAATGGGGCAAACACCTCTTCCAATTCGTCTTTCCAGCTGTAGACTGATCTGATTTTCAATTCAGTGGGCTTGGTTCTATCAGTGTTGAATCCTAACTCCATGGGGGAAGAATGTCTTACCATCTCTTGAATGATACACTGTTCCCATGTGTTCTGGAAGCTTCACAGAATGTTCAGGGAGTTTGCCCTCTTAGTGTTTGTCATACATTTTATTGCTCTCTTCTCTCCCTCAGACTCTGGACCTGCATCAAAGTACAATATGAGTGTCAGGCATCAGCCATAATTAAAGTAGTATTTCTGCTAGCTCTGTCCAACTGTTTGTATGTCAAATTTGTGCATCACAAAACTTTCTCCTCATAGAATGAATTATTTCATGGTAGTTATGTGGTCCTTTAGGGAAACTGGCCCTGTGAGTTCATGCCTCTATTTTTTCTGGTATGTACTAAATTCACACCTCTTGCCTGAATCCCAGGTAACCACAGGTATGCTTTTTAGAGCTGTACATTATATTTTCTTAGAATTCTGACTAATACTTGATGATTGGCCCATTTTAACCTCAAAGCATTTATGTCTGTATGCGATGTAGCCCTAAATTGAGTCAAAGGAAATGAATGGAAAATACACGTTGCGTGGCCAACTTGATTTCATGAAGTTTTTTTATCCGTTGTAAAATTTTCCATCACTTATTCTTTTTCTGCTTCTTGGCCCTCACCTCCCTTTTTCTTGTTGTTTTTGGCATTTCGTCTCCCAAGCTGTGCCTGAAATAAGCTTTTCACATATTGTTCTCATCTATAGCTTATATCTTCTTTTCCAATCAGCTCTATCTCAAAGAACATCACAGGGTTAGAGAGATAACCTCTGTCTAATGTGGGAACTAAGTCAGACTGCATTGTGATGGAGAAATTGCCCTGTTTTTTTTTTGTTTTTTTTTCCAGGATGGATCCATATCTCTTTAGAAATGAAATAAGGAACTATTTCTTTTTGAAAGAAATTTAAATTTATATCAATGTCTTTGTATTCATCAGGATAAAATTTCCTAGGGACTCTAACAAATAATTCCCACATCTCAATGGCTTTTATGATCACTCATAAAAATGCCAGTATGAGATGCGTGGCTTTTCTTGGTAATTCCTTCATGTGCCTTTGCAATGTCAAGTTCTTTTGCTTCCAGCAGTCCTCCTTCTAGAAGGAAGAGGGTGGAGAAGAGAGAACAATTAGGATGTCTTATTGCGAGGCCTAGAACTGGTGGCTATCCATTCTGCTCTCATTTCACCAAATGGAACTCAGTTTTATGGCTTTTATAATTCAAGGTAAAACATCAAGTTACAATTTGAGATAACATAGCAAATTTAAGGTAAAAGAGCTGATGGAAAATAAATATCCAGTCAAATATTAACTGTATAGAAACATCCATAGAAGTTTCTATATTTGTCATCTACTTTAACAAGGACTGGGAAATGTAGTCTTCCTTGTGCCAGGGAGAGGGCCTAAGACTGGTGAACAGATAGTCTCTACCACATCTCCTAAAACAAACAAAAAGAATAATTTTGGGACAATAACTATAGCTAAAGTAAAAAGATATGGATGTGAGCAAAGTTATATTAGTAATTAGTAGGACTGACTTATTCCAGCTCTTCTGGGCCCCAATAATACCAGAGTTTATATTTATTTGTGAGTTACAGAGAATGCAATTCATCCAATGTTCAAGAAGTTCACAAAATAATTTGGTATACTTTGAATTCAATTTACTGTGTTGTGTACCTCTTACTTCTCTGAAGCCATAAACTTCCTCCAGGACAGAACAAACTACTCTCTCCTCTGAGCTCTCATAACATGTTTTTCCTGTCTGTCAAGGGAAGGCTGAGATAAACCCCAAGAATTCCACAGGAGCAGAAGGAGAAGGGGCAGGATGTTCATGGTTCTTTAGCTTTACAGCATCCCATGAGGAGGCAGGTGTAGCTTGCCCTCACTGCTCCCCAATACCTCCCCTTGTTGTTTTTTTAAATAGGATCTTTGGAAGGGAATAGACAGCACCCAGCTGATTTGGTGACAGCAGAGAGAGGGCTTGCAAGAGGAGAAAAACTTGATGTGACTTGATGCCTAGGGAGGTTGCATACGGTGCTGATATGCAAAGTGTCTCCCACTATGGGGAGGAAAAGCCACCATTCCCATTTGACTTTTTCCTAGGGATCTGAAGAGAACCCCTAGGCAGATCATCTATCAGACAATCTTATTTGTCTCTCCTTTATACCTCTTTTATAATGCTTATAGTCTATTTTACTACAATCCATTTGCACCCTTCTTCCCAAGAGCATAGTGAATTTATTTTTGCTTTATTATTTATCATTTCAGTGGCTCTAGCACCTAGCGAGGCTTATGGCACATAGCAGGTGTCATTACTGATGAATATGTTAATTTATCGATTATTAATTAGACTCTTTTCCAGACTACTTTAGCACTTCTTACTACCCCCATAGAAAATATAAATTGTAATCAGTCTAGTCAAAATTATGGCAAAGAAACATTATAGGAAGTATCTTATTTAGCTCTTCCTATGGGAACGTGTTCTACCTATTAATTCTTCATAGTGGGTCATTTGTCTCATTAACTGACAGATTTAAGAAAAAAGCACTAGACTAGGAGTACAATCTGTTTTTATAGCTAATTCATGCTGAGGGTTACAAGGCAGGGGATAAAAGATGAAACCAGAGCAGAATGTGTTGATCTTACTGACTTAAACCAAGCCTACTGAATTTTTCACTTTCTAGGTTTGACTAGAATAGCAGTACATAGTTTAGGGGGATGGGAGAATATCTGAAATTTACATCATTCTGATTATTTTTCTCTATGTAAAAATAAAGGATAAAAAATCTTCACTCATTTTGAGGAGTTAAGGCAAAGATGATTGAACTGAAAAATGTCCCGAAAGAGTGACTGGCTACCTTAAGTCTTCAGTCCTATTTTTCTCTCTATTGACAAGAAGTGAACACTACAATCATCCCATCAGTCACATAGACCCACCTCCCACAGGAGGAGGGAGAATTCCTGCCCCACTGTTGATTTCAACACAGGCCTCCACGCTCTCTACTGCTGTGGGTCGCCATGATGGTTTTGTTTGTGTTTGACAGCTTTTTTTTTTCTCATCTCTTGGCCTGAATCCTAGATTTTGGTTTTGTTTCCTGTCTGTAAAAGGTGCTTTGACCTTAGAGCTATTACTTGCTGCAATTCTTTTGAGTTTCTTGATCCTTGTTTTTTGTTCTCAGCCTGGATGAGATTTAAATTTGAAAGAAATTTAAATTTATATCAATGTCTTTGTATTCATCAGGATAAAATTTCCTCTGCAAGCCTCTGCTTTTGTCCAAGTTAAAAGTGAGATTTGAGAGAAAACATGTTGAATGTTTCATGTACATGGTAATTGGAATAAACCATTGTCTACTGAAAATACTGCATAATTTATTTTGCATGTGGAAACTCTTGAAAGTGTATGCCTTAATCTTCCTCCAGTGCTACTACCTTCTATTTCCAAATTGTTTAATGAGCATTTGTAATGGAAGGACCTCATCGACAGTATGTTAGAGCAAAGGACATTGCTGTAATTTTGGGAGCGCAGCCCAGTCATCTCAGATGTATCCTATATTGCTCTCTACTAATTATTCATCGAAGCAAATTGCTCACCAAGCATTGCCTATTCGCCCTGTCCTTCCCATTGCCTTGATTACTGCCCTATTTCAGGCTCATATTCTCGTTTGCTGGGCTGCAAAACCAGCCTCATATTTGGGTTTCCTTCCTCAATTATGTCTTCTTTTGCAAGTGTCTTTCATAGTAAATCTAGAATTACCCTTTTTAAAACACAAATAAATCATTTCCCTTCCATGAAGAATCATGACATAATGGGGAGTCTTTGGAAAGATACAAACCTAGGTTCGAATCTTAGATCTGCCATTCGCTAGTTATATGTTGTTAGATACTTTTTTCCACTTGTTTCTGCATTTGTGGATCAATAAAATGAGCCTAACAATACTCACCTCAAAGAAGTTTAATGTGGATTAAACAGATAATACATGTATCCAGCACAGTGCCTGCCCCATAGTAGACATTCAGAAACAATTAAGACTTTATTCTTTTGCTTAAAACGTCAGTGGTTACCTATCCTGTAAAAGATAAAAATTCACTCTTTTTGGAGTAGACTATATCTTCTCTCTGAATCTTCCCTAAACTACCTTTTTAGCTTTCCCTCTTATACTTTCTCTTTCCCTATATATTCCAGCCAAACTAAATAAATCACTATTGTTGAACTACAGTTTTTTTTTTTTCCCTGATTTCCAGACTTTTTAAGACTATTCCCTGCATCTGGAATGTTCTTACCTTGTTTTTCCCCTGGTTGGGTTATATTTGTCCTTCAAGATCCACCCTAACATCCCTTCCCTGTAAAAAAAAAAGGAAAAAAAAAAAGAACAAAACAAACCAGCTACTATTATGACAAGTAAAAGTAAAAATGCAAGTTAAACATAGAACAAAAGCAAATCCAGTACTTTTCCTGGATGAACAAAGCCCCTGTCTGTTATAATGTATTATTTGAATAGCTTTTTTACTAAAAAAATCTTCCAGGAAGTCTTAGAGTTTTTATTTGAGAAGTGAGGAGGCTGGTTTTTCTTTCATTCGAGTGACATAGAGAGTGTTCATTTGAAATGCTCCCTAAAATATTTGAAGTGGTCATACTCAGCTAGGTGGCTCCTAGCTGACATCTGACCCTGCTTATGAGTTTGACAGGAGAGGGAGGGAAGAGGATGTAAACATTAAATTCTAAAACATAATAAACATGACCAACAAAGTTTTCTAAATTAAAACAATTTGCTTACAATACACTGTTTCTTCCTATGTAAATAAATCAGCTCCCTTATCCTGCAAGCTTGACTCCTTTCTCAATCACCAAGTGTACCATGTAGACCTTCCCTAAATGGGGGCAATATTCCAAGTTAAGGCATGGTTCCCATAGGTTTCTAAATGTGGTTCTTTTAGACTTAGATTGATATCCCCAGCCTAATATATCAGTTATGGAAGTTATGGAAGTTCTATAGTAAGTTTATATAGCCAACTCTAAATTACAGCAAAATGCTTTTTGGATTAAAATTTTAATTTGAGAAGTTAAAATATTAAAAGTATGACAGTTCAGTCATTCAAATTATCAAATGAGATACATTAAGATGCTTCACCAATGCTTTTTCCTTTTCTTTTCTCTTCTCTTCTTCTCCCTCTCTCCCTTCCTCCTGTGCTCCCCTCCTCTCTCCCTCTATCTTCCCATCTCCCTTTTCCTTTCCCTTTCTCCCTCTTTCTGTCTTTTTCTTTTTGTCCTGTTTTCATATTCAAAGTAAAGGAGCCACTGAGGAGTATATACTAAGTCAAACGTTTACTGTAGAGAAACATCCATAGACGGTTTTGTATTTCGTCTCTATTTTTGGTAGGAAGGTTTCATTTAGTTTAGGCATGTAGTAAGATATAAAATTTTGCTATTGGGATGATACAGCTTTAGCTTCAAGATGCTGTTCTCAACAAAAAGGATAGAGTTATTTCTGTAGCTGACTGTTGATTTTTGTTTTATAGATGTTTTCATCCTAGTCTTGCAAAAATTCTATAGCTATATAAAATAATTTATATTGATGGCATTTTAAACGACCTTTTACTATATTTTTTCCCCTCACAAATTTTATAGTTTTTTATTTTCAACAATAGATTGTCAAAGATTCCTACTAGTATAATACAGCCCATGTTTGCACACAGAAGCAAAGAAACTTGAACTTCATTCCATGTAAGTTAAATGGGTAAATATGTAATTTTTATGAGATGCCATTACCCACATTTTCATCTTCATAGATTCATAGCTTTCTGGGATAGGCATATTGGAAAGTACTGCAAAATAAGCTTGAGAAAAGTAAATTTTAAAAAACATTTTTGGCTTTTAGCCATGCTATTGTTTACTGCCATTACTTTAGTATTACAAAAGAACATAGCCTGTGAACTGAAAATTAGATTGTCCAGTTGGATCAAATTTTTTAAATAGTAGATATCACTAGCTCTAATTATATTCTGTGAATGATCTAATGAAACAGTCACATCATAACAAAAAGTGACAATAGGCCAGGCGTAGAGGCTCGTAATCCCAGAATGTTGGGAGGCAGGTGGATTACTTGAGGTCAGGAGTTTGAGACCAGCCTGGCCAACATGGTGAAACCCCATCTCTACTAAAAATACAAAAATTAGCCAGGCGTGGTAGTGGGCACCTGTAGTCCCAGCTACTTGGGAGGCTGAGACAGGAGAATCACTTGAACCCGGAATGTGGAGGTTGCAGTGAGCTGAGATCACACCTTTACACTCCAGCCTGGGTGACAGAGTGAGACTCCATCTCCAAAAAAAAAAAAAAAAAAAAGACAATAAAAATAAAATTATCTTTTCAAGTATTTTACATTATTTTGAATCTATGCAACCAGGATGACTTTTTTTTTTTTTTGGTCAAAATGAAGAGGCTGCTTATTTTGATCTTCTGTCCAAAATCGGATGGTTTTTGGCATTTTGTCAAGAGAAGAACCAGCAGCATTTATTGTATGACTGCTGAGTGTGTTAGACAGTTGCACTGCTTGCTCCTCACAGTCTTGAAGGCCTGGACTGTAATTAATGTGGCAGTCCTTGGAAACTACTTGGGAAGCTGAGGCAGGGGTATCACTTGAGCCTGGGAGGTTGAGGCTGCAGTGAGCCATGATCACGCCATTGTACTCCAGCCTAGGCAAACTTGTCTCAAAAAACCAAACCAAAACACAAAACAAACAAAACCTTGAAGAATTGCTTTAACTTTGAAAACTGGAATGGATTAGGAAAGGGCATTTTAGAGAGTAGAGCAAAACCAAAGGCTGGGGATAGCGAAGGCTTGGAATTATGTAAGATAAGGTGAATAATCCAGTGTGACTTCAAGGTAGGAAGGATACCCAGAGTTGAGTAATGAGAGTTATATCATGAAGGTTACACGGGGAGGGTTTTGAAGCCCAGAGGGAGACATTTGTACTTCATTTTATATGTCATGGGAAATGACGTGGCCAAATCTGTGTTTCAGAAGATGATGTTTGTAGCTGTTCAGAGGATACATTAAAGAAAAGAGACTGGGAAGACAAAGAACATGTCATGTGAATTGGCAAACTATGGGAGCTTGTACTAGGACAGGAGTAATAAAAAAGAGCAAGCGATGTTCTAACCACAGACACTGATTGTAGAAGAATGATTGGCAGAATTTAGTGATGGAATGAGTTGAGAGAGAGATAACTGATGATGATGATGCTTATTATCATTATTATTATTATCACTGGACTCCCAAGTTTCTCTTACTTAAAGCAGGAATAAAGCATAAAGTAGAACCAATTTAAACTGTCCCATGACAACTCAAGAATAATTCTGTTTGTACCTGATCTGCATATTGCCCCTTACCATTGCTGTGTGCCTGATGACTGGGCCAGTCCATAGTGAGATTATCCATACATTAACCATATTTCATTGTGATATGTGAGTGACTGATTATTGAATAAATATAAAGCACAGGTGCACAGGGAGATAAGAGCTGTACAGGCTATTCAGGAATATGCATCATCTTGATGATTTTTCTGCTTTCTGTAGGTGAGCCCTACTTTGGAGTCTTTTTTCCTGCTTAGGTGACACTTAGGACTGTTGCAGACTTTAGTGATTTAGGAAATGCCTTCTGGTCAGTGGGTGGCAGTGTTACATAGAGGAAGGAGAATAGGTTGTAGTAGGAAGACTTCTGGGCAATCCTTGGTAGTGTGACTGTCCCTTAATTCCCAGGTTCTGAACCCTGGATTATAAAATCATCTTCGGAATCACTTGGGGCTTTCTTTTAAACATAGATTCCCATATCCTACCCTTTGGAGATTTGGTTCAGTCATTCTGGTATGGGACCCCAAAACGGGGATATGTGTGTGTTTTTTTAACATTCTAGATAATTTTGAGAGTTACCTAAAATTAGGAACTAGTGACTTAAACTTTCTGAGTCTCAGCTTTCATAGGATTGCTATGAATGTTAAATGAGAAAATATGTCTAGATTCTATGAACTTTAACTCACAATAAAATATATGCTGTTAATTAGATTACTTCTTGAAATAACTTTTCCATCTCTTTTTAAAAGACTTCAATTTCTTATTGAACATGAAATCATATTTGTTTGATTTTGTGCCTTGTGATAGCAGGGAGAAAAATTATGAATTCTGTCCAAACTAATACATAAAATATAGTATTCATTAGATAATAGTTTTAGATATTAAAGAGATGGTAGAAAGAAGAATCTTATTTGAATTATTTATTTTTAAAATCTGAAGAATAAATGCAAGTTTTTAAAAGTAGCAAGGACATGTAAACAGAAATTGCTTCTATATATTTTAATACAAAATCCACATTTATTATTAGCACCAATGATTTAACTTACAAATATATTCTGACTCCCTGGTTTTAAGAGCAGTAGCTTAAGTTAAATACACAGTTAATCTCTTCCAAAGTCAAAAACAATAAAACAAAATAACACCAACAAGCAATAGTAGCAATGGCAATTTGAAAACATATACTTTAAGTTAATGGGACTTCAATAGCTCAGTACAAACTATATAATAATATGTAGCATAGATGTCAGTTGACCTTGATTCTTACAGTCTGTTGTAATCAGTTTCATAGCCTTTAGTCACAGTTTCTGTGTAACTAGAGTTACCTGGCCTTCCCAGTTCCGAGGGGCTTTCTAATACAGAGCTCCACTGTTTTTTATGACAGTACCACAGTATCTTCTTCCTTCTACGGTCTCTCTGTTTTTGTCTTGCTTACGCTTCTTCAACTCTGCGCCTGGATAACTTTCATGTTGATCCATTCTGAGTCATTTGTTCTTCTTGGCCTGTCAAGACACCCAAAAAAGGCCAAGCTGTTCACCCAGGGAGCCACACTGGCACATTCCTTCTGCACTTGATACTATCTTTTAATTCCCTTCAGCCAGGGACCAGTCACTTTAGGCTATTAGCCTGCAGGTCATTTAGAAGATTTAAGTAAATATCTGATTTGAGGAACCTGGGATAAGAGTCCTTTTCCATAAGAGTATATATGACTTTTTGTGCTTCATCAAAACACGTGGGGGTTGGTGCTTTAATCTTCTTGGCTGTAGATTCTCGAGTGCGGAAGTCAATATTGATCTAAAAAAGAAAACCTTGTTAGCTAATATATACTTCTTATTTGCTGCAAATTTTATGATGTTACTGTGTTTTTTGAAGCACCTCAGAAAGTAATTTTAAGGCATCATTTAAATCAATTCAAATATCTCTTAAATGCCTTTCCAAAATCAGCTCTATACTAGGTGTGAAGGAGATAAGAAATATTACAAAAATGTCTTTGTTCCAAATTTCCTCATAGTATAGTTGGGAGAGGCAAAAGAAGCAGACATGAAAAATTTAAGTATCCACATAAGATGATCCATGTATCACAAAGAGTGATGTGGGCATTTAAGATTTACAGGAGGAGAAGGCTCTTTTTGTTGCTATTTTCTGCTTGGACCAAGAATATTTATCTGGTAATACTGTTAATTGGAAATACTTTTGCTGCTGTGATTATATACATTATGCTAATCTGCATTTTCTTATCCAAAACGAGAGCGCTCATTAAGGACTCCCTGACATGCAGTTCTGGTCAGTAACAATACCCTTAACCCTTCCCTCACCTTCATCATGGCAGCTGGTTTTGTAAAATCAATCTCTTCATTCTACTGTGCTGAAACCTTCACCAGTATAGAAAATTAGATTCTCATTGCACTGAACTATATTTATATACCTAAGTATGTAGAAGTAAAATTATATACCCCAAAAGGATTTTATCTTGTTGCATATATTGAATGTTATTTCTGCATATAGGGTCTTTTATGGAGAAACTGATGATGATAAGTTTAATACTCACTTGTTTAGCAGCATCTGAATGCACAAATGCTTTATATATCTCTTCTGCTTTGCAGGGCAAAAGATCAGACTCTGTTTTCTTATAGTCTTCACAAGCCAGCCAGAACTCAATATTCTCCTCACTGAATTCAGACTTTAGGAAACTTCCAAAGACATTTTGACCAGCTAAAAAGAAAGGAGGGATGGGTGGGGAGATAATTAAATTAAATGAACCAACAAATGAATAATTTGAAGAAGAAATTTGTAAGAAAAATACAATTGCATCCTATTCATACAAAGGTAAGAGACAGCTACTGCTGAAATAGCTGTATTATAGATTGTAGAGATGAGAAGTCATTTGAAATTTCTTCATTCATAGAAGAGGAATCTGGGGCCAGACAAACCATTCACAGTCACATTGCTACTTGATGGTGGCTACCGAACTATATTTTGCTTCTATCTGCTGTTTGAATTGAAACTCTGCTCCACTGAATATAAAACCATCTTTTATATATGCCAAATCTTAGCCAGATTAGAGAGTGTTTTAGGGAAGCAAACACTGACAAAAGGCATTAACATCACAATAATTAGTAAATATAATTTTCCCATCTAATTTTATATTAGCGAGAAAATGTTAGGCCTATATATGATCTGTAGGCCTGATGTACTAATTATGTTTGCTAGCGTTTACTGAGACTTTTATATTGCACCATTTATGGTCCATCTCTATGCCATTTATTTGTTTAGCTGAATTATAAACAAAGTCAGCTGAGCTAGAGTGAACAACGTGATTCCCAAATGAAGCTCCTTAGGGTGTGTGGGGAGAAAAGAATAATCTCACTCTTTAGAGATAGAGACCACACTGCTCATCTACACCTCTGAAAAAGGTCCTAATCTCAGTAGAATTGTAATGCCCAAGACAAGGGGATGGCAAGCTGATTTCATTCTTTATCTTCTCTCATCAGAAAATAGTCCACAAGACTATATGTGCTTAAAAATCCTTCTATCATATTTATGTCATAAAAACTATCATGTTATAATAATGCAATTATTTATGTTATATATCTCAGCCACCTTCAAGGCAGTAAGAGACTGTCTTTGATTTTGAATCCTTGGTACCTCTACAATGTCCTCCACATAAGGATGAGATGAATGATGAATGTATGAAAGATAATTTAATAAATTGAATGAATGAATCATACTTGTTACATCCAAGTGTAGAAAAATACATTCTTTAGGCAGATTTCAAAATGGCAATGTACATGTTAAAATATTTGGCTTACTTTTAAAATTTTTACATATCAGAATCCCAGCACAATGTTTAATTTTATCTCCATAATGATCTATGAAAATACCTAATTGTCTTGGCAAATTTGTCTAAAAGGAGTTGGCAGAATTGAGTGCTAAGTCAGCATTATTAAGAGGCATACTATGCTGAAGTTATCAGTAACTACTGACAAACTAGAATACAACTTTTTGCATACTATCCTACCCAGAATACTGTATTTAGTGAAGCCATTCAATTTTTTAGAGTATTGAGCTAAACCCAGAAGCATTCAATAGTTGTACTTACTTGGGTTGGCAAGAAGTTTTTCCAGAGATTGAGACCATTGCATTACTTCAGCAGTAGAAAGTCTGCAGGGGACAAAATGTATATACATCAGTCCATTTTTAAAATGTAAGCACAAATGAAATAAGAATGGCTGTCACACTTTGATAACTTCACAAACTAAAACTGTAGTTCTAATAAATATGTTAAAATTTATTCACAAAATGCAAAACTTCCCTTAGAGTTACTATAGTTATGAAAAAAAAACCTGCCAATAAAGTTTGAAAAAAATTCAAATAGATAAAGTCCTATATGTGTGTGCACACATTTGTATTCAATTTACATTGGTACTGATACAGTCTGATTTTATTTGGCATGTTACTTAAAAGAAATGAAGTCTACTGTGCGCAGTATTGAACCCTTGCTGGGATATAGAGATATTGCATAGGCTTCTCTTGTAAATGATAATGATAGTTTAGCGTATTAGTGTACTTACACATCCTTGGACTTGGAAGATTTCATTCCAGATTCCAGATGTGGAATCATAGATCTCAGGTATGCTTTCATATCCATTCCACTACAAAAGACATAAAAGTGAATATTCATATTTCTTCATAATTCATTTTATTTTTAAAAAGACATAGAATAAATTTCTCTAAGGAATAAGGCAGTACTAAAAATGGTTGATACAACATTTTGCTATCTTTGGATAGAGCCCATTTTTATAAGCCCACGTAGAGAAAAACTCCTACCCAATTTAATACCATATCAAGATTTATTTTTTAATACAGCTGAATATTACTTATTACTCACAACAGGCAATTAACTCCTCTGATCTGGCTAAACTAAATGCTCACATTCTCTTCCATTCATTCTCAATCCTTCTGCCATTAAAGATAACTTGTTAAAATTCACAAAGTGAGACTCTGAACAAACTTACAAAGTCTTTGGCCTCCTTTTTTGCATTTTGTTGTCTAGAAGTGAATGAGTGGTTCCTTTCAATTCCTTTGGGTTAGCAGAGAAGAACATTCCTGGCATTTTGTCTAACTTTGGAGTGGAGATGGCTGCTGCGCACATGGTGCTCTTAGCAAATATGCGCTAGTCAACGTCTCTGCTGCTTTATATAGTAGATTGCAGACAGGCACTTGCTGTTTAAAGGAGTCTGTTTATCAAGTGATGTTACCACAGACACTGGAAGTTCCCCCTTTCTTGGTGTGCTGTGACGTGTATCTTGAAAAAAAAAAAAAAAAGCATACAGTGGTGTCTTGTGGTTGAAACTTAACCAAACGAGAACAGGTCACTTGATTAGAAAGAAAGAAAATTAAACATACAGAGGTACACACACATATGTCACATGTCTAAAGCATTAACAGCATCAGTCTTTGGTTCTGGAGGATATTTGTTTATTTTTAAAAAGTTGCATGTTTCAATAAACTGTTTCATTTGGCGTATTAATTTATCACATAGAAACTCACATAGAAATTCATCACATAGAGTTGTATCTTACTCGATGCTTTGGATAGTCCTTGACTGTAAAATTCATCTGATCAAAATATTTTAAGAGTTCTTTTCTTTTCTGCAGGAAGCAGTGCAAAGTAAACAAATAATTTTTGTTTAATTATTCTGCACATATCTGATAGGAGGGAAAGTTATAAGAGGCTATCTTCACATTTTCCCACTCCAATTCTCATCCCTTATTTCCATGGCAGGAAATTTCCATGTTAATATTTTCCAAGGCGTGTGCTAGACATCGACTGGCAATACATAGGATGATTTTAAGGGGTACATGGCTTTTAATATTATTTTCATATTTATTAAGAATATAACTAGTATATCGAACTTTGATTTTTGCATATTTTGCATATTAGGAAAAAATAAAGTTTAATTAAAACAAATCATAAATAAATGTTTAATTGTATACAAATATGACATAATTTGTAAACATACTGATACTAAGGTCACAGTATCAGAGGAAAAACTGCTCAAGGTAAAATAAAAGTCTATTTGGATAGACCAATAATGTGTACTTCTTAGGTAATGACCTTTCACATTTTGGCAGTATCTCTGGAGAGATAACAGTTTTAGCTTTAATTGAGATTAAAGTTTAAAAGACAAACAAAACTCAAGGAACTAGATGACTAATCATTTATAAAGATAGAGAAGTTAGTAAAATATAAGCTTTCAAGGGTTTATATAACAAGTGTGGCTTATTTATAGAGTACCCAGTTTAACTTAAGCCTCCTTGGATTTTACCCCTGAAAGGACAATACTTTCCTTTAAAAGGACAAAAAAGCATTTACTTAGTGAAGCTTCTGATGGTATTAGGTAAAGCTGATAAAAGGGAGGGGAGTATTAATTTTTCTGTTCTGGTTCTATCGTCAGGATAAAGAATATTTGAAGAAAACACATTTACAATATTATAAAATTCACTTATACACAGTCATTAACTTCACTATATGAGCTCATTATATTTTATGTAACAAGCATCATTTTATGTTGGGAAGATAACATAAGGCATTAAGAAAGATAACTAGTGAGATGAGCTGGCCACTTTGGAAGTGACCCTAATGAAACCGATGAAGCTCAAAGACAGATGACATAAAGGCATTTGGTTGTATACTTCCTGTGGCTCAGTCCATACTTAATTTCCTGTTAAAATCTTCAACATTGCTCATGTTTGTTGATCTAGTATCCTCTCACTCCTCTAGATAATGGTGAGTAAGTTATGTTAAAGTAAAATGATTTAAAAATTATTTTTAACAGCCCACTATTATTATCACCCAAATATACTGACAGTTTCCAAAGAACAAGAGCAGCAGCAAAAGTTATAGGGCCAAGTAAGTTTGGGAAATGTTGGGCTCCTAACTTGTTAAAGAACTAAACCCTCTTTAGATAGGGAAAATAGTTTTTTGAAATAGTGTTTTGTTTTGACACTACATTAAGAAACTCTGGTCTGAGATCAAAATAAGTTTTTGCCTGGAGTGTATTTAGGAACTGCTCTGATGCTCCCAACATTTTGCTGCCCCATCCCAATACACATTTTGAAGCGCAAGCATTTACGAGTGCATGCTTCCACACTTGAATAGAAATATAAACTCTTGAAAGAGGGAGTCCTTTCAAAACTCCTGTATCACAATTGGCTGATGAGGTCACCTTAGTTATGCAGTAAAGCAGCTGCTCTCTCAGAGGCTGTTCGCTCATCCATCCAAAGTCTGTGTGTTCCAGAGCCAGGCAAATTTGGTCAAGTTGTATCAGCAAGTGCTGACAAGTGCATGGCAGAGCATTGAAAGTTCTCTATTAATTTTAAAGAGAGTGCCACTATCTGGCCCCTGTTTGTAAACTTCACTGAGAAAAGATAAACTGTCAAATTGTAACTTTATTGAATCAATGACTTTGGTTGAAATAGTAGAGGATTTCAAAAACGTCAGTAGAAGAAACAGTGGGTCTCACAATCTGGGTTTCAGTTTTCCCTTTTTGAAACTGTGCTAAAACGTCTAGGTTGGAGTTTCTAGGAAAAGGAATACTTCATGTAGTCTTAGTGTTATCTTTTTTTTTTAAAGAAAAATTAATGGGCTTCATTTTTAGGGAAGTTTTAGGTTTACAGTAAAATTGAGTGGAAAGTACAGAGTTCCCACATACTCCCCACCTTTCACCTTGCCTCCAGCTCCACCACCAGCACCATCCCTTGTTAGTGTGAAATATTTGTTACAATTGATGAACCTACAGCGACACAGCATTATCATCTAAAATCTATAGTTTACAATAGAGTTCACTCTTGGTGCTGTACATTCCATGAGTTTGACAAATGTATCATTATATGTATCCGTCATTATAGGACCATACAAAATACTATTCCTTCCCTAAAAATCCCAGTGTTATATTTTAAAATACCTAGGAGATTGGTTCAGTAAGACATTTCAGATTATGGCTGTTGATATTGATAGGAAAAATAAGGAAAATTTTAATCTTTGCTGAACTGATTTGAATTGAAACATTTGGTTTCAATTACTCCAATTACTGGAATACTAATAGGGAGTGCTTTCCTTAAACCTGATGTTGTTTCAACTTTTAAAATGTTGCTAAAATCTTGTTGTGGATATTAGAATTGTGAGACAAGGGGTAATGATGAGTATAATATTCTATTTTAAAATAAAAATGTATCCATACTGGAAAAGTCAGTGACGTGGAAAGATAGCTTGATCCATTGAAACAAAATGTTTTGATTCAACAAACTTTAATTGCATCCCTACAGTGTATCACACATAAAGTACTGCGGATACAAAGATGAATGAATCTCTGTCTTAAGTGGTTCACTGTGTAGTGGGGCTGACAGATATTTGTGAGAGGTGCCATCAGAGAGGAATGTACAGAGAAAAGAACAGAGAGGAGTAATTACCTCTGGAAGTATGGGAAAGGAAGCAAAGTACTGCTGTCTTTACTATAAAATCAACATGTGTCTATTCTTTGCTTGTTTCTGCATTTGTATTTAGCATCCCTTGGAAAGTTCAAATGGCTGCAATGGAGAAACTGGTCTTTAGCAAGAGACCAGTTTTATGTTGAAGGATCATGGAAAAATGGATCCCATATGGACTCACAAAGCTTTGCAAACTTTCAAAAGGACTCTGAATGACTTTGTTGAATTAACATAACCACTCAGAGCTTTCTGGGTCTTCAAGGTTTATAGGTAAAGCTACTAAAAGCGTTTCAGCTAAATTTCATAGCGTTTATGTGAAAATTTGAAAAAGCTGCAACAAAAGTGATTTTAGAAGGATTTTTCTCTGTGTGTGTATAGAGGGTTGGTGAAAACTTTATATCATGTAGGAATGAAAAGATTAAACATTTTAGATTTGCTTATGATTTTGTTATGAAGAAATATGATGGGTTTTAATAAGAGCAAATATATGCAACACATTAAACTTCAATGATCTCAGTAAGTGCAACTGAGCAAGATAAGAATCTAGTTTCTTTTTCTCACTCTGCTCTTATCTTTCAGTCAACACTGACTGCCTCCTTTCTATAATTTGAGAATTTACAAGAAAATAGTATGTGGGACCTTCAGTGAACTGAGCTTATGAGATTCAATAAGCCTCATTCACCCTAAATCTAATTTTACCAGTTAAGTTCTTGATAATAGGCCCATGTTCCAAGACATTCTTGAAAGCACGGAGGAAATCTTTTGATAATATTATCTCTGGTATATTTATTCCATATTGGATTTATTTTCATTTAGTGTCACACTATCACTTATAATCCTTTCAACAAGAGAGAGTAGTTATGTCTGACTCTAGACTGTGCTTTGCAAATAAAATTTCGTAAGTATGGAAGGAGGTGCCTTATTCCCAAACCCAAATAAATGGAGAGCTATGCTAAATGAACACTGACGCATTATTTGGAGTTGGGATAGAATGTTCTGTTACATAACAATGACATAAATGCAAAAATGATGGAAGTGCTCAAATATCTGCATGTAGAGGATTTGGAAAGGAAGGTGATATAGTTTGGATCTGTGTTCTCTCTAAATTTCATGTTGAATTGTAATTCCCAATGTTTGAGATGGGGCTTGGTGGGAGGTGATTGGATCATGGGGGAGAATCCCTCATAGCTTGGTGCTGTCTTCACAATGGTGAGCAAGTTCTCTCGAGACCTGATTGTTTAAAAGAGTGCGGCCCCTGTCCCCCACAACTATCTCTCTTGCTCCTGCCATGTGAGACACCTGTTCCTCCTTCATCTTTTGCCATGATTGGAAGCTTCCTGAGGCCTCCCCAGAAGCAGATGACAGCTGTATGCTTCTTGTGCAAGCTACAGAACCGTGAGCCAATGAAACCACTTTTCTTTAAATAAATTACTTAGTCTTAGGTATTTCTTTATAGCAATACAAGAATGGCCTAGTACAGAAAATTGGTACTGAGAAGGGGGGAACTGTTATAAAGTTACTTGAAATGTGGAAGCGGCTTTGGAACTGGGTAACAAGCAGAGGTTGGAAGAGTTTGGAGGGCTCAGAAAAAGACGAGAAGATGATGGAAAATTTAGAATTTATTAGAGACTGGTTAAATGGTCATGATCAAAATGCTGATAGTGATATGGACAATGAAGTCCAGGCTGAGGAGGTCTCAGATGGCAATGAGGATCTTACCGGAAACTGGAGCAAAGTTCATGGATGTTATGCCTTAGCAAACAGCCTGGTTGCACTGTGCCCCTGCCCTAGGGACCTGTGGTAGTTTGAATTTCAGAGTGATGATTTAGAGTATCTGGCAGAAGAAATTTCTAAGCAGCAAAATGTTCAAGATGGGGCCTGGCTGCTTCTAACAACCTACCCTTATATGTAAAAGCAAAGAAATGACTTAAAGTTGGAAGTTCTATTTAAAAGGGAAGCAGAGAAAAAAAGTTTGGAAAATTTCCAGCCTAGCCATGTGACAGAATGAAAAAGCTTTTGTGGGAGAGGAATTCAAGCAGGCTGTGGAGCAACCATTTACTAGAGATTCTTGGAAAAGGGAGCCAAGTGCTAATATCCCAGACAATGGGGAAAAGGCCTCAAAGGCATTTCGAGGCCTTCAAGGGCAGTCCCTCCCATCACAGGCCTAGAGGCCTAGGAGAATGGTTTTGTGGGCTTGGCCCAGGGCTCCACTGCTAGGTACAGCCTCAGGACACTGCTGTCTGCATCCTGGTAGCTCTGGCTCCAGACTCAGCTTAAAGGGTCTCAGATACAGCTAGGGCTGCTGCCTCAGAGGATGCAAGCTCCAAAACTTGGCAGCTTCCATGTGTTGTTAAGCTTGTGGGCACAGAGAGTGCAAGAGTGAATGAGGCTTGGCAGCCTCCACCTAGATTTCAGAGGGTGTGCAAGAAAGCCTGGGTAGCCAGGCAGAAGCCTGCTTCAGGGGCAGAGTCCTCACAGAGAACCTCTACTAGGGCAATGTGGAGAGAAAATGTGGCTTTGGAGCCCCTATACACAGTCCCCACTGGGGCACTGATGGGTGGAGCTGTGAGGAGGGGCCCACCATCCTCCAGATCCCAGAATGGTAGAGCCACTGGCAGCTTCTACTCTGTGCCTGGAAAAGCCACAGGCTCTCAGTTCCAACATGTGAGAGCAGCTACTTGGGCTGCACCCTAAAAATCCACAGGGCATTGGGAGTCTACCCCTTGCTCCATTGTGCCTTCCATGTGGGGCATGGAGTCAAAGGAGATAATTTTGGAGCTTTAAGATTTAAAGACTGCCCTGCTGGGTTCTAGACTTTCATGGCGCATGTAGCCCCCTCTTTTGGCTGATTTTTCCCTTTTGGAATGAGAATGTTTACCTAATGCTTGTACCCCCATTGTGTCTTAGAAGTAAGTAACTTTTTTTTTATTTTATAGGCTCATAAGGGGAAGGGACTTGCCTTGTCTCGGATGAGACTTTGGACTTTGAATTTCTGAGTTAATGCTGAAATGTGTTAAGACTTTGGGGGACTGTTGGGAAGGGACACTTGTATTTTGCAATGTGAGAAGAAACTGAGGCTTGAGGGGCAAGGGGCAGAATTGATATAGTTTGGATATGTGTCCCCTCTAAATCTCTTGTTGAATTGTAATCTCCAGTGTTGGAGGTGGGACCTGGTAGGAGGTGATTGGCTCATGGTGTGTCTAGAATTGGTGGGTTCTTGGTCTCACTGACTTCAAGAATGAAGCCATGGACCCTCGCGGTGAGTGTTACAGCTCTTAAGGTGGCGCGTCTGGAGTTGTTCGTTCCTTCTGATGTTCGGATGTGTTCGGAGTTTCTTCCTTCTGGAAGTTTGTGGTCTCGCTGGCTCAGGAGTGAAGCTGCAGACCTTCGACCTTCGTGGTGAGTGTTACAGCTCTTAAGGCGGCATGTCTGGTGTTGTTCATTCCTCCTGGTGGGCTCGTGGTCTTGCTGGCTTCAGGAGTGAATCTGCAGACCTTCGCGGTGACTGTTACAGCTCATAAAAGCAGTGTGGACCCAAAGAGTGAGCAGTAGCAAGATTTATTGCAAAGAGCGAAAGAACAAAGCTTCCACAGTGTGGAAGGGGACCCGAGCGTGTTGCCACTGCTGGCTCGGGCAGCCTGCTTTTATTCTCTTATCTGGCCCCACCCACGTCCTGCTGATTGGTAGAGCTGAGTGGTCTGTTCTGACAGGGTGCTGATTGGTGCTTTTACCATCCCTGAGCTAGACATAAAAGTTCTCCACGTCCCCATCAGATCAGTTAGATACAGAGTGTCGACACAAAGGCTCTCCAAGGCCCCACCAGAGCAGCCAGACACAGAGTGTCGATTGGTGCATCCACAAACCTTGAGCTAGACACAGGGTGCTGATTGGTGTGTTTACAAACCTTGAGCTAGATACAGAGTGCCGATTGGTGTATTTACAATCCCTGAGCTAGACGTAAAGGTTCTCCAAGTCCCCACCAGAGTAGCTAGATACAGAGTGTTGATTGGTGCATTCACAGACCCTGAGCTAGACACAGGGTGCTGATTGGTGTATTTACAATCCCTGAGCTAGACATAAAGGTTCTCCACATCTCCACCAGACTCAGGAGCCCAGCTGGCTTCACCCAGTGGATCCCGCACCGGGGCTGCAGGTGGAGCTGCCTGCCAGTCCCACGCCGTGCGCTCGCACTCCTCAGCCCTTGGGTGGTCGATGGGACTGGGTGCCCTGGAGCAGGGGGTGGCACTCGTCGGGGAGGCTGGGGCTGCACAGGAGCCCATAGAGGGGGTGGGAGGCTCAGGCATGGTGGGCTGCAGGTCCTGAGCGCTGCCCCGCAGGAAGGTAGCTAAGGTCTGGTCAGAAATCGAGTGCAGCGCCGGTGGGCTGGCACTGCTGGGGGACCCAGTACACCCTCTGCAGCTGCTGGCCCGGGTGCTAAGTTCCTCATTGCCCGGGGCCGGCAGGGCCTGCCAGCTGCTCTGAGTGCAGGGCCCGCCAAGCCCACGCCCACCCGGCACTCCAGCTGGCCCGCAAGCGCTGCATGCAGCCGCGGTTCCTGCTTGCGCCTCTCCCTCCACACCTCCCCGCAAGCTGAGGGAGCCGGCTCCCGCCTTGGCCAGCCCAGAAAGGGGCTCCCACAGTGCAGCAGTGGGCTGAAGGGCTCCTCAAGTGCCACCAAAGTGGGAGCCCAGGCAGAGGAGGCACCGAGAGCAAGCGAGGGCTGTGAGGACTGCCAGCACGCTGTCACCTCTCAATGGGAGAGGATCTTCATGATGGTGAATGAGTTCTCTCAAGATCTGGTTGTTTAAAAGAGTGTGGCACCTTTCTCCCCACAACTCTCTCTCTCTTGCTCCTGCTGGCACCATGTGGGACACTTGCTCTCCTGTCACCTCCTGCCATGATTGGAAGCTTCCTGAGGCCTACTCAGAAGTAGATGCCAGTGCTATGCTTCCTGTATAGCCTGCAGAACCATGAGCCAATTAAATTTCTTTTTCAAAAAAATAAATTACTTAGTACCAGGTATTTCTTTATAGCAATGCAAGAATGGCCTAATACAGAGGTATGTTTTAAATATTAGAGAGCAACTTCAATAAATGACTGTTAACTTTCCAAGTTTCTAATAACACTATTCCAGTGATTTTATTTGCTTTTGCTCTTACTAAACATGGAGGTGGCTAACAATAGAGACTTATTTGCTTTGCTTTTCCTCATTAATTATATAAGTTTCTTAGAAAAATCTCTCAAGCTTTCCTGACATGTTCTGTTCTTTCCAAAACCATGCCAGTTATTGCTGACAAACACATTAACTCCACTTTCTTCATGTCCTTTCTAATGCTTTGCTTTTGTGTCTATTTACATGTATCTATATATATAAAGTGTATACATTTATATAATATGTGTATATAATATATATACCTATATATTTTATTAGTATTATTTTACTAAATATTGGTGTCAGACTTACCAGACATTTGTTTCTAGTAATAATCTTCCTACTTGAGAAAGTAGCTCTAAGTCAACAGGTAGTGTCCATGCTCAGCAGTATACTACTATTATTGTGAGTACAAATGGTCTGTGGTGTTCCACTGTTTTCTGTGTCTGTTCTGTTTTTTTTTATTAAGCCTTGTCTGCCATCTTATTTTTATTCTATTTTAAAAAATAAATGAAAGGCTTTGATTCTGTTGAATCCCAGTGACATGTTCATCTTGCTGCTTTGAAATCTCACATTTCAAAGGACTGTGAGTCAGTTCTCACAGCTATACCTTTTCCTGCTGTGTGAGTTTGATCAAATCAGCTAACTTCTTTTCAGTTTTCTTTGTGTAGAAGTCAAAGGCGATCATCAGCAACTTGCAGCTATGGTAGTGGCATGGGAAGATTTCCTTTTGAAATTCTATACTGATCAAAACTAGCCCCAGAGAAATTAAGATTTAGACAGAATTTGCCATAGCTAGGATGTTTTCCATTTTTCTTATGATGTTAGAGCTCTTTGCCTAGACTTCTTCCTAAAATTTAGTAAATTTGGCAATCCACCTATTCCGAATGCAGGGCCCCTCTTACCACTGCAACTCTGCATTCACTGGGCCAGTCTTCCAGATTACTTCTTTCCCTATCAATATTTACTTGTCTTGGATTTCGTTTTTTATTTAGTTAGTTGATTTCTATAAATTAATATGTTAATCAAATGTATAAATGTATGTTCAGATGTTAATATCACAGACTATTCCTTCCAACTCCAATTTAATTTTCCTGCTTTTTCTTAGATACTCATAGCTGGATATTGATCCCTCCCAACTGCAGATCTTATCCAGCTCCCTCCTGTTTTGGAGGCGTATTGAGTTGTCTGTTGTTTTAGATAGGATTTTCATAGTTGCAAGTGTTAGCAGCCCCATATTGACTATTAATTAGCTTAGGTAAATAGGAAGATAACTGGAATACCCTCAGGTACCTTAAGTAATAAATGGAAATGTTGAACAACTAACCCCTCAAAGATCAGCTAAGACTGAACTAGGGGGTAGGGGACTTAGAATGCTTGTAAATTGTGGATTTGCTATAGACCAGAGTCAGCTACAAACTGGGGAAACATGACTGTCAGCAACTTGTGAAGCTTATATTTTGCACTTCTAAAGGCAGCAGAATCCTGAAGTGTAAACAATCTCTTCTTACCCATGTTTTTTCCTCCTGTGTGTTTTGTCTTGCCTATTTTTTTTATTGTGTTATGAAAACAGAAAACCAGGGCAATATATTTGGTAGGAACTCAAAGATACAACAAACTCATAATCTTGTTTTATGTTTTGTTTCAGATGCTATGGAAGATCAGAAAATATAAATTTATGAACTGCTATAAACTGTTATTTTCTTTGTGAAGATCGGATAACTTTTGTCTTCTCTTTGTAGTCACTGCAACATTTTAAGTTCTATTTCATCTGAAGTTGATATTTCATTTGTGACTTTGTGGCTTATCCCCATACTGGTTCTCTTAAGACCAGGCTCTTAGTTGCAACAGGAAGATCTTAACTTACCAAAAACAGTGTATAGAAATATTAAGAGCCCTATTTTGTGTGGGAGTTTGTTCCATTTTTCTAGCCTGGGGTTTTTTTTTCTCACATTTTGCTTAGGCAAGGTTGAGGCGTCTCTGTTGCCCCATGTGAAAGAGTGAGCAATACAGACAAAGTGTGGCAATTAGTAATGCTTGCACTAAATGAGAGCAGGAGGTTGATATGTTCACGAAAGCAGGGAAGTGAGGCCAGAATGGGATAAGGATTGGAGATGTCATGGTGGGGCTGAGAATGTCTGGACAATCTCTGAAACTGATCTGTCCCTCTCCTGACTTCATTGTTCACTGTAGAACAACTGTTCATTGATTCTCAACAAGAGTGAAACCACTGCAGAATACAGCAGTTGTATCAGGAATTACGTGACCCTCTTCAATCCTGGAAATCACATTCTTTAACCTTGTAGATGGTCATGTTTCATAATTTATCTTTCATATTTTTAGATGAATCATTATACACCATTCATGGAAAATTAAAAGCTGCTGAGAAGACCTAAAAATTATCAGTCCATTAGGATTTTCCCCCTTTATACAGAATTTCCCTTGATTTGGGGCAGTTTCCAAGACAGTAGAATAACACCATAGAAAATGTCACAATTTCACTTCTCTTTTATGAGAAAATGTGTGTGTTTTACACAAAAGATCACTTCGGAAGTAATCATGAAATAGATTTGAAACATTGAGGCTTTCTCTCTCTTTGTCTCTCTCTCTCTGCCTCTTTCTCTCTCTCTTCTTTTTGGCAGAAACCATACCCAGCTTTCAAATCAAATATCAGTGGGTCTAGAGAACTAAGGCCTGGGAAGCTGTGGATAGCTCTAAAACCATTTGATTGCACAACTGCTATGAGATGAGGGTATGACAAAGGTGTTTGTAATCTCATAGAAAGTTGAATAAAAGTACCTATGATTACATCAAATTAAAGTCTATTTTAGCCATGCCTAATCCAATATAACACTCGATATTAACCAATGGTTAACCAATAATTAACCAATGGTTGAAACTATGCCCAGCACTATGTAGTAAGAAGGACATTATCCAGGCTTTTTTCTTTCACAGAAACACTGTTCAATCTCCTCTTTCTACTTCTTTAATATGCCTTTTCTGCCAAAACCCTTGTATTTTTGTACCTGAACTATTTTTCTTCTTTCCTCTTCCTTCCCTCCCCCACCCTCCCTCCTTCCCTCCCTCCCTCCCTCCCCTCCCTCCCTCCCTCCCTTCCTTCCTTCCTTCTTTCCTTCCTTCCTTCCTCCCTCCCTCCCTCCCCCGCTCCTCTTTCTTTCTTCCTTCTGCGGCTCTCCCTCCCTCTCTTTCCTTCCTTTCCTAGACAATTTCACTGTGAAACCTTTACCTTTGTTAACAGTCTACCTTTGTGAAATTAGAAGAAAAAATAGATCACCTCAATGAGTAGTTAAACTCTTGGGGCTTCTGAGGACTGTCTCCCATGGTCAAGTACAATCTATAATCTTTCAGTCATAATCTACAAACAAAGCAATATTTTTCTGAACAAATGTTTCACATTATTTTAACAGATCAGAACAAGGAATGACTTTGTTGAGACATATTTAAGGGAAATTGAAACTAAGGTTAGTTTTTATATGCTAAGAATTAGAGTTCAGTAGGAAAAAACTAAGGTGTTTTCAAAACATTTTTAAAGTATATTTTTGAGCAGGGGTCATTTTTGGATAAAAATTCAATACCCCAACAGGAGAGGCCTCTCCAAACAGGTTCCAGATGCTAATGTCATTGTCTCTTTATTAAGTTAATAGACATGAAAAAATACTTGTTTTTAAACATGTATTTTTGGAAGACCTCTCAATTTTACCCAAAGTAAAAAATCAAAATTCTTATAATGGTCTGTGGGACCTGACATGATTTAATTCCTGACTCCTCTGGCCTATGCATTGTTTACTCTTCTCTCCCCTCATTCACCTCCAGCCCCACTGGCCCCCCTGGCTGCTTCTCAACCTGTCAGGCTCATTCTTGCCTTTGGGATATTCCTTTTGCCTGGAATATCCCCAGATATCTACTTGGCCAGTTCCTTCACTTCCTTCACGTTTTTGGTCAGATGCTGTCTTGTCAATGAGGCCTTCTGTAACGACTGTAATTAGAATTGCAATTGGCCCTCTCCTTATTCTGTTACCATCTATCTTCATCTGCTTTCCCCCTCATTCTACTTAATAACTTCTAACCCACTGTTTAATTCAATATATTATGTTTATGTTAGTTTTCTGCCTCTTCCCCATTACAGTGAAGAATCTATGAGGACAACGATCTTTCTCTGTTTTGCTCAAATGTCTGGAATAGTACCTGGCCTATAGAAGGTACTAAAAAATCATGTTGAATAAAGGGGTTAAGGGCTGGGGCTTACATTAATTTGTTCAACGATTCAACAAACATTTAGTAAATGCTTATTGTCTGCTAGTCACTCTGCTAGATAAAAGAATCCAGAGGTGAGTCTTATTTTGAAGAGAGAAAAATGAATGAAAAAACCAAAACAACAACAACAAAAAACATGTATTATGTACAATTCTGGGCATTCTGGGAGGACATAAGGTGGTGCGTAACCCAGTACAGGAAGGGTCATAAAGGATTCATTAATTTTATTTACTCAACAAATAATACTTCCTATGTGCTAATTATGCTTCCAGGCACTTTAAAAGAGGGCATGTTCAACCAGCTTGTGTTCTTTGCCCTTTGCCCTTTCCCCTACTTCCCTCTGTCTGAGCAGCCATCTTGCCTACCATGTGGTTTCAAAAGGGCAAATGCCAGAGGCCAAGGCTAGCTGAACAGAAATATAGAAAGATTTGAGTTCCTGATGAAATCATGAAGCCATAGTTCCAGCTTGATTGGCTGATCTTCAGACTTCTTGTACATGAGAAAAGAAAGGATCAAACTTTTACCACTATGATTTGACTTACCATCTTTGAGAGGTATTGTTTGGCACCCAGCAATAAAAGGAAGGAAATCAGCATATCTTAAATTATCTCCACTCTTCTCTGTCCAGTTTTAGTTAGTTGGAGCATCATTTCTGTAGGATTGGAATATGAAGGGTTGAGGCAATGAAAAGCCTGCCCAGTTTTTTTTCTAATTTCTTCCTCCAGCAATTGTGCACGCAGGCTTCTTTCCACAAAGTCAGCAAGGGGCAGCCGAGTGGAGTGATGGAGATTTCATTCAGCTTTTTAAGGCAAGGCCTCTACCCTCCTGTGCAGCAAAAGCACAAAGCAGTTATCCTACATAGAAATCTCTCGGCGTGTTTGGAACTATTTTGTTTTATTTTATTTTTAGAGACAGGATCTGGCCCTGTCACTCAGGCTGAAGTGCACTGGGCACGATCACAGCTGACTATAGCCCTGAACTCCTGGGCTCAAGGGATCCTCCTACCTCAGCCTTCTGAGTAGCTAGGATTACAGGCACATGCTACCATTCCTTGTTATTATTATTATTTTTTAGACTTGTATTGATATGGTTTTGATTGTTGCCCAGGCTGGTCTTGAACTCCTGGCCACAGGTGATCCTCCTGCTTCCTTCATCTCCCACAGTTCTGGGAATACAGGCATGAGCAACCACACCAAGGTAGGACTAGTCTAGATTCTAATACAACATCAACCCATGTGCCCCACAAAGGCTCTGCTGATACCTATTTTCCCTTGTAGAGTTTTATCTGCATAGTCTAAAACCCCACTTTCTGCCTGTGCCTGCATGTGGCTAATGTTTCCAGAAAAGAAAATGTCAGTGATCTAAGCCCACCTATGGAGGGATCTTCCCTTTTTGAATTTTAATTCATCTAATTTTCTTTGCTTCTCTAGCTGTCTGATGTCCTCAACAATATGACATTTTGGTAATTAGTTTGTTTTAATTTTCCAAGTCCTACCACTTCCTCTTATATCCTTCTCAGAAACAGTATTCTGAACTGATAGATTTAGTGAAAGTTTGGATATATTCTGGGATTCTAAACTGAAGTGATTTTCTCTTGAAAGAAAATCACTTCCCCTGGAAGAAGGATATGCAGGCAGCACTCTGTTGTAGCTCTGACAGGCAATAGAGTCTTTACTATTATACTGTTATTTTGAAAAAAGCACTGCTTACTGTTTCCATATTACTTGCAGTGTTTTTTAGAAGATGTGGAAACAATACAGTCATGCTTAAATAGAACAAATGTAAAAAAGAAGGCAAGCAAAGATTACAGAAAAGTCAGCCTGGGTGTCATGTTGAGCTTACCTTTCCATCCACATGCTAAGGACCCAGGTCACATGTGTCTGGCTATTACAATTCACTTTTTTCTCATACACCCCTACCAGATCCAGAGAAAATGGATCATATTGAGCAGTCTGACTAGGAAGACGATAGAACTTCATTTTTAGAGCAATCTTATGAGGTATGCATAATTACTCACATCTTAGATAAGGAAATGGAGGCTCAAAGGGATAAAGAAACTTACCTAAGATCACATAGCAAATACATGGTGGTTAATAGAGAACAGAGAATTTTCCTCGCCGATGATCAGGCTCTGCCTGCTTTTGTTTCTCTGAACCGCAGTATAGCCCTGTCTTGAGAAACTGTCTTTCTTCCCTTTGCTAGTGGTCTAATCCATTGTGTCTGCTCCTAGCTCTGACTTCATCCCCCCAGCTCTCTGGAGGCCTGGTTGTGCCTTCCCTCCTGCAAGGCCTTATTGGAGGAAAAAGTCTCCATTTCCCTTAGTTCCACTTTCATTTGTACCCTTTTCCTCTTTAAAGGAAAGCAAGTAGAAAAAAATCACCATTAACATTTCAAGAACAAAAGAAACCCAAATCTCCTACCTGAAGCATTTTTTTCCTTTTTGTTTTGTGTGATAGGACATTTTATATTCCAGTAGTTAAGATTTCTCTTTTAATCTATACAATTTTAGGTTTTCATATCTTGTGGCTCTGTCTCTAATTTTCTTTTTAATTATGGCAAATGGGACACACAGATACACACACGCTCTGTCCTCTCTTTTGGAGTTTTGTCACCTCAAGTCATTCAAAACAGAAAGATGGATATCTCTTATAGGAACTATATTGATTAGAGTGCTATGATATCCTGGGCTTGTAACATAATCAAAAATGAGCCTTGACTCACTCTATAAAATTGGGAAAATATTACCTGACCTTTTTTTCCCTCAGTGATAAAATTAGGAGAAATGGTATCTATGTGGAATTCAACTTTTAAGAGGAACATTTTATGAAAATAGCCTGTTGCTAGAATGTGTTATTTATGAATATGCTTATTAAATATATATTTATAAAATGATTATATATATTATTTATGTTTCAGCTTCTTTTAAAAACTAAAACCAAAACTTTCCAGAATTAGATATACTAGTCCTTGTACATTAGTTCTGTTCTTCCTCCAACTGTGCAAAAACTCTTCATATTGCTTCATATTGACGAAGATAAAGAGAAATGCTGCAGTGTGGGTTGACCAGAAGCCAACTCAGAGAAAGAGATTTGTGTGCAGGAAGTTTATTGGGCATGCATTTTGAGTTCAATACCTGTGGGGGATGAAGGTCGGTGAAATAGGACAGAGAGAGAAATTGGGCTGAGCTGCAGTCACAAGGGCCTCAGTCAATCCTGCGGTCATCATTGAACCTAGGCCTGCCCTTCAGACTTTATCCACCTTGAATCAAGGCGACTGTGCCTTTAAATCATTTGCTGACTAGTTATGGGATGCAAGCTGCCCCAACAAAGGTGCTGGGACCTTAGGGGAGGTAGGTCCTTTCAGCTGTGCTTAGCTAAGAGGTGTTGGTTGACAACAGTTTCAGCAACTGGGGAATGAATGCTGCAGTCCTGAAGTGAGGGAATCTGGGTGGCACAGCAGAGCAATCACTACGATTAAGACATTAATCAACAGTGCAGATTACATTCTTCATTATGTTTATATTTATTTCTATTAGATGACTCCTGAAATTGCCTTTTTTTTTTTTTTGAGGTAGAGTCTCGCTCTGTCACCCAGGCTGGAGTGCAGTGCCATGATCTCGGCTCACTGCAACCTCCACCTCCTGGGTTCAAGTGATTCTCCTGTCTCAGCCTCCTGAGTAGCTGGGATTACAGGCACGCTATCACGCCTGGCTAATATTCTTTTGTATTTTTAGTAGAGATGGGGTTTCACCATGTTGATCAGGCTGGTCTCAAACTCCTGACATTGTCATCCGCCTGCTTTGGGCTTCCAAAGTGCTGGGATTACAGGCGTGAGCCACTGCGCGCGGCCGGAATTGCCAGTTTTATAGTAAAAATTTGTTGAATATTGACAATTTATATGGTACACAATCTAATTATGTAATTTATTTTCAGGAGTTTGTGTGAAAGCATACAGCAATAGAAAAATAGTGAGTAGAGAATGTAGGAGCAGATAGAATAGGTGGTTTTACTAGTTTCTATTGATGCTATCATAGAGCAGTCCATATTTCCAAAAACAAATTTTATCTTTTTAAAGAAGAAGCTTTCAGTTTTCTTGATTTTCTATTTCCTATTTTATTGGTTTCTGCTCTGATTTTTATTTCATTTTTTCTGCTAAGTTTAGGTTTTATTTGCTTTTCTTTTTCTGCTTTCTTGAGGTGAAAGCTGAGATAATTGAATTAAGACATTTCTTGTTTTCTAGCATAGATATTTAGTGCTATGAATTCCCTTTAAGTACTACTTAAGCAACATCCCATAAATTTTGATATGTTGTGTTTTCATTTTTACTTAGTTCAAAATACACCTTAACTTCCTTTTTGATTTCTTTGACCCATAGATTACTTAGTAATGTGTTATTTAGTTTCCATATACTTGGAGATTTTTTCAAAGATCTTTTTGTTTCTGAGTTTCAATTTAATCCTATTAAGATACAGAGAACATACTCTGTATGGCTTGGATCTCAATATATTTAAAACGTATTGATACACTTTACGGCCCAAAATATGTTCTGTTTTCCTAAATGATCTATGTGCACTTGGAAGGGGTGTGCAGGCCTATCTTCTCTAATTGCACTTCACTTTATTCCACTTCATAGATAGTCTAGTTTTTACAAACTGAAGGTTTGTGGCAACCCTGCATTAAGCAAGTCTATCTGTGCCTTTTTTGAACTGCATGTGTTTACTTCATGTCTCTGTGTCCCGTTTTGGTAATGTTCAAAATATTTTAACATTTCATTATTATTATATCTGTTATGGTGATCTGTGACCAGTGATGTTTGATTTTACTATCATCGTTGTTTTGGAATGCTACTAACCTCACCCATATCAGATAGTGAACTTAATTGATAAATGTTATTTGTGTTTTGGCTGCTGTACTGCTGGCCATTCCCCATCTCTCTCTCTTTCTTCAGGCCTTCCTATTTCCTGACACACAACAATGTTAAAATTAGGCCAGTTAATAACCCCAAAATGGCCTCTAAATATTCAACTGAAGGGAAGAGTCACATGAGTCTCACCTTAAATTAAAAGTTAGAAACGACTGGGCTTAGTGAGGAAGGAATCATGAGATGCAGCAATTCAGTCATATATTCAGGCTCCAATTCTATTTCTAGTTCTCTTGCTATTTGCACCACATCCGCAGTGACTCAACTTCTTCCAAACGCCTGTTATTACTGGTCTTTTGACCTCCTCTCATGAATCACAGATGTTCTCAATGGCATCTGGAATAGTGAATCCTTTCCACAAGGTTTTCAATTTACTTTGCCCAGATCCACCAGAGGAATCACTGTCTAGCTGAGATCCAGAGGAGTCACTTTCAGCTGAGGTAAGCTGAAAGCTAGGCCTCTTGCCCCAGTGAGCTAAGTTATAAATGCAAAGGAAAAGTTCTCGAAGGAAATTAAAAGTGCTGCTCCAGTGAACACACAAATGATAAGAAGGCGTAAACCAGCCTCACTGCTGATGTGGAGAAAGTTTTAGTGGTCTGGAGAGAAGATCAAAGCAGCCACAACATTTCTTTAAACCAAACCCTAATCCAGAGCAAGGCCCTAACTCTTCAAATCTATGAAGGCCAAGAGGTGCAGCTACAGAGGAAAAGTTGGAATCTAGCAGAGGTTGGTTCATGACATTTAAGGAAAGAAGCCATCTCTTTAACATAAAAGTGCAAGGTGAAGCAGCAAGTGCTAGTGTAAAACCTTCAGCAAGTTATCCAGAGGATCTACTGAAGATCATTTAAGAGAATGGCTACGCTAAATAATAGATATTTAGTGTAGACAGAACAGCCTTATATTGGAAGAAGATGCCATCTAGGACTTTCCTACCTAGTGAGGGTAAGTCAATGTCTGGCTTCAAAGCTTCAAAGGACAGGCTGACTCTTTTGTCAGGGACTAACGCAGATGGTGACTTTAAGTTAAAGCCAATGCTCATTTACCATTTTGAAAACCCTAGGGCTCTTAAGAATTATATTAAATATACTCTGACTGTGCTCTAGAAATGGAAAAACAAAGCCTGGATGATAGTTCATCTGTTTACAGCATGGCTTACTGAATAATTTAAGCCAACCATTGAGACCTAGTTCTTAGAAAAAAGATTTTTATCAAAATATTACTGCTCCTTCACAATGTACCTAGTCACCCAAGAGCTCTGTTGGACATGTACAAGGAGATTAATGCTGTTTACATGCCTGCTAACACAACATTTATTCTATACCCCATGGACCAAGTAGTAATTCCAATTTTCAAGTCCTATTATTTAAGAAATATATTTCACAGGACTTACAGCTGCCAGAGATAGTGATTCCTCTGGTGGATCTGGACAAAGTAAATTGAAAACGTTGTGGGAAGGATTCACCATTCTAGATGCCATTGAGAACATTTGTGATTCATAAGAGGAGGTTAAAATATCAGTAATAACAGGATTTTGGAAGAAGTTGAGTCACTGTAGAAGTGGTGGAAATTCCAAGAGAACTAGAATTAGAATTGGAACCTGAAGGTGTGACTGAATTGCTCCATCTCATGATAAAACTTGAATGAACAAGGAGTTGCTTCTTATGGATGTGCAAAGAAAGTGGTTTCTTGAGGTAGAATCTACTCCTAGTGAAGATGTTGTGAACGCTGCTGAAATAACAACAAAGGATTTAGAATATAACATAAGCTTAGTTGATAAAGCAGGAGCAGGATTTGAGATGATTGACTTGTAAAAGAAGTTCTACAGTGATAAAATGCTATCAAGCAGCATCACGTGCTACAAGGAAATCTTTCATGGAAGGAAGAGTCAATCAATGCAGCAAACTTCACTTTTGTCTTATTTTAAGAAATTGCTGCAGCCACCTCAACCTTTAGTAACCACCACCCTGATCAGCCAGCAGCCATCAGCATCAAGGCAGGACCCTCCATCAGCAAAAAGATGATGACTCACTGAAGGCTCAAATGATTGCTAGCATTTTTTAGCAATAAAGTCTTTAAATCAGAGTATGTACATTGCTTTTGAGACATAATGCCATCACACGGTTAATAGGCTCCAATATAGTATAAACTTAACTTTTGCAATGCACTGGAAGACAACAAATTTCGTGAGACTCTTTTTATTGTGATACAATCTTTATTGTTATATTCTGGTACTGAACCTGTAATATCTCCGAGGCATGCGTGTATAGTCTACTGTTGTTATATGGAATGTTCTATAAATGACAACTCCAGTTGGTTGATAATGTTAAGTCTTTTATATTTTACTAATTAACTATTTAATTACTCATCCAATTACTTAAAGAAGATATTGAAATTTCCAACTATAATTGTAAATTTGTATCTTACAGTTTTATCAGTTTTTGCCTCCTTTATCTTGAAGCTCTCTTATTAGTGGCATATGTATTTTAATTTTAGGCCCTTTGGATCAAATCATCTCTATCATTATGAAATGACCTTCTTCATCCCTGTAATATTCTCTGCTCCGAAATCTGCTTTGTCTGACATTAATATAGCCAGAGCTGTTTTCTTTTTTTTTTTTTTTTTGAGACGGAGTCTCGCTCTGTCGCCCAGGCTGGAGTGCAGTGGCGCAATCTCGGCTCACTGCAAGCTCCCCCTCCCGGGTTCACGCCATTCTCCTGACTCAGCCTCTCCGAGTAGCTGGGACTACAGGCGCCCACCACCACGCCCGGCTAATTTTTTGTATTTTTTAGTAGAGACGGGGTTTCACCATGGTCTCGATCTCCTGACCTTATGATCCGCCCGCCTTGGCCCTTTTCTTTAGATTGGTATTAACATGATATTTTTCCTGTATCATCTTATTTGTACCCATTTTATGTATTTATTTTTAAAATGTGTTTCTTGCAGGCCTTACGTAGTTGGACCTAGCTTTTTAGTACAATCTGATGAGCTCTGCTTTTTATTTGGGGTGCTTAAATTATTTATATTTAATTCAGTTATTAATATGGTTGTAATTAAATCTACCATTTTGCTTTTTGTTTTCTGTTTGTCTCATCTATTTTTTGTTCTCTTTTTCTGGCTTATTTTGGATTAATTCTGCCTTTTTTGTGATTTCAACATCACTTCTTTTGTTGGCTTCTTAGCTGTAATTCTTTTTTTAAAAAAAATCAGTGTTGACTTTAGGGTTTATAGTTAACATCTTTAACATATGAGTGTCTGCCTTCAAGTGATATTATATCACTTTATGGTCTTATACATTTAATCAAATTTACAAATTTTTTTACCAATTATTTCTTCAAATATTCTTCCTATTGCCTCCCCCCTTCTCTCCTTTAGAGACTTCAGTCACATATATATTTGGTTGCTTAAATTTACTCCACAGATCACTGCTCGTTGGTTTTTTAAAAAATTTTCTTTCTCTCTTTCCCTCCCTCCCTCCCTCCCTCCCTCCCTTCCTCTCTCTCTCTTTCTTTCTTTCTTTCTTTCTTTCTTTCTTTCTTTCTTTCTTTCTGTCTGTCTGTCTGTCTGTCTGTCTGTCTGTCTTTCTTTCTTTCTTTCTTTCTTTCTCTTTCTTTCTTTTTTCTTTTCTTTTCTTTATTTTCTTTCTTTCTTTATTTTTTTGAGTGATTTTTCCCTCTGTGTTCCATTTGGGTGGTTTCTTTTGCTGTGTCTTCAAGTTCTGTAACATTTTCTTCTGCAGTGTCCAATGTGACATTTATCTTATCCAGTGCATTTTTTATTTTAGACATTGTAGTTTTCATCTTTAGAAGTTTGATTGTGTCTTTTTATATCTTCCATTACTTTACTTACCATGCTCAATCTTTTTTTCTAACTTCTTGAGCATATGAGATGTAGTTATAATAACTGTTTTAATATTCTTGTCTACTAATTATATTATCTGTATTATTTCTTCAGAAGTTTCAGTTGATTGATTATCCTCTTCATTATAGGTCGTATGTTCTAGGCTTCTTTGCATGCCTGACAATTTTTGATTGAATGGCAGAAATTGTGTATTTTATCTTTTCAAATACTAGGTACTTCGCATTCCTGTAAATATTCTTGTCCTTATTTCTGAGATAAGGTTCAGTTACTAGAAAATATTTTTATTTTTTTCAAATCAAGTTTTGTGAAGTGGGATCAATGCAATATGTTGTCAAAAGTTAATTTTGCCAGTAGCGAGGCAAAGCCCTTCTTAGTACTCTCTCTAATACTTTTTAAATTTTAGGTTTTTCACTCTGGCTTTGGGACTAATCCTATCCCTGTGTGATGTCTAAGCATTGTTCCTTCTGATTCTTTCCATTTTTTTCCTTGGCCCCTGCTAGTTTTATCACAAACAAATGCTAATCAGTATTCAATTGAATACTGAAGTGGAAACCTCTACAAACTCTACAGTCATTTATCTCTGTGCATGTTCTTTTCTCATATTTTTTCCTGCAGATTCTATCTGCTTTAGTTTCCTTGAACTCCCAGCTTTTGCCTCTTCAACTTACAGAGACTGCTGGACCCTCCCTGGGTTTCTTTACCCAACACAGTAGGCTAGACACTCTCTCCAGGCAGTAAGTTGTATAATCATAGGCTCACTTTGGTCGTTTCCTATCTCACAGGGATCACTATTCTTTATTATCTAAAATCTTGTGAGTCCTGGAAAGTAAGTCTTTGAAAAGAGAAATCTTCAGCTTGGTGACAGCTTACATTCAGTGACCATAATTTTTGTGTCATTTTGATGTTGATATAATTATTTTCTAGCCATAGGTTTTTTCTGCTTTGATATTACATGTTGACAGCTCATTCATATCAAAATTTATTCTTCATTTATATGTTTATTTGACTATAAACTGACTTGCAGAGCACTAGTATGCTGCTCTTATTGCATTTATTCATGAATATAATATGATTGTATAGATTATCAAATAACTTCAATTTGTAGTTTTAAAGTTACAGTATTAGACTTGGTCTTTAGAGTGATGGCATTTGAGGCTGAAAAGAAGTAATTGAAATAAACAGATTGGCTCATAGCTGGTCAACTGTCTAGTCTAGCGTCAACCAATGCGTCACTGTCAGAGCAAGAGACAGCTCTTGGGAGCATGACTTCCAACCACTTGTCCTAACCTCTAGACCACACTTTCCATTGTTCAAAACCCTAAAAATGATTAAGGAAGTACTGCTTGCTTTGTTAGCATACTTATGTCAAATGATAACTTTCAAGTTTGGTTGTGTCATAGACAGATCTAGAAATTCATTAATATTATTAACATATACCAATTTCCCCTTCTTACCATGGTTGGAAATAACACATTATATATTGCAGTGGTTTGACCAATAAAAAGAAAAGAATCTTACTGTAGTACAGGCGTCTGAAAATAAAAATAACTTTCAAGAGACTGATTTAATATAGTGACCCTTCGAGGGGTGATCTAGGAGGAATAAACTAGGGGAAGTAAAGTGATCTAGAACAGGCTGATTATCAGGAGACTTCATGCTATGCTCATGCAGGCACAACTCTCTGTGCCAATTTTTCATTTGTCATACATGCCAGTGATTAAAATCAACCTGGGAAGCATTTATGGCCAATGTTTTCCTTCAGACTTGGTGTAGAAGCATTTTTTTTTTTTTTTGAGATGGAGTCTCACTTTGTTGCTCAGGCTGGAGTGCAGTGGCACGATCTCAGCTCACTGCAACCTCTGCCTCCCAGGTTCAAGCAATTCTCCTGCCTCAGCCTCCCAAGTAGCTGGGACTACAGGCGCGCACCACCACGCCCAGCTATTTTTTTTTTTTTGTATTCTTAGAGAGATGGGGTTTCACCATGTTCGTCAGGTTGGTCTCCATCTCCTGACCTTGTGATCCACCAGCCTCGGCCTCCCAAAGTGCTGGGATTACAGGCATGAGCCACCGTGCCCTGTCCTGGTGTAGAAGCATTTTTACATTACTGATAAAGGTGATAATCATAGCTAATAATAAATACACTAAGATAACAAATATAAAACCATCTTAGATGTTGTAGATTACTTGGTCTAATCTTTACCATAATCCTTTGAGACAAATTTCACTGTCCCCATTTAACAAATTTGACAACTGAGTTTAAAAGAGATAAATTTCTCTAACTAAAAGTGTCAAAACTTGGAATAGAACTTAAGCTCGACTTCAAATTCATGCTTGTTTCATTGTTTTAAGCTGCTTCTCAAAGTTGCTGCTTTATATGACTAAAGCTATCATTACTTCAAGGTGCCTTTTCCTTTAAGTGTATTGAGCATGTTGCACCTGGAAGACCTCCTTTCCACACAGAGAGAACTTTTCTCATTCAAATCAAGTTATTCCCCTATTTAGGTAGTCACGAGAGTTACCCTTGTGGCTTCTTTTTTGCATTTGTGTCTTTCCCAAGTTGAAATCTGATTTGGAACTTCTCTTACCTTTATGGAGCTCACAGCTCATAATCAAAGCTCTTTCCTGGTAAATTATCTTCCAGGGCTATACATTTTTTGTTTGTTTTGTTTTGTTATTTCTCCCTCCATCAACTTAATCAATTGCTTTCTTTCCCTAGGCCGTTCTTCTCACAGAAATTTTTATCAGTGTATGAAGACTGTAGCTTTTAACAGCATATTAAGGCCTTTATCTCATTTTCAAGTATGATTCAGAAGGTAGTCTTTTCAGTTCAAACTTAGGATGACAATGTATCATCCTATGAGATTTTTGGGACTTGGCTTGTGAGTTGAATGCCTCATTGAATATCCCTGTTCAAAAATCACTCTAATTTTTGGATTTCAAAGTCATCTATTATATGATTATTTCAAGTGTATTTTGTAAATTTTGGTGTGGAGAATTGGGTAATAGTTTACGGAACTATGTAAGGGTTTTTCAGGTTAGAATGTTTCAAGATCACTTAGTAATACAACATTTTGTGCCAAAGTGAAAAACGTGAAAAGAGACTTTGAAGGCAGTAAGCTGGATGAGAAGTTATGTGACCGACTTTAATAATATAATTCCAATGCAGTTTGTAAGAACCCTACATACCATGGGGGTTTCCATTAGAAAAATACTAAAATTTACTTCTGTGAAATCTAGGGGCTTTCTGATGTTCAGCTGCCACATATGTGGACTGAAAAATTAAATCTTGTTTCATAAGCATCCTGTGTCAGTTTCTTTGCAGTGCAGGAAATAGGTTCAGAAAAGATAAGAAAGATAGACAAAATAGCTATGCAGGATGCCCTGCGTACCAGTTCATACCAATGTGGCCATTTCCAGGAATCAGTGGTTGATTATTTTTCACGTGATATACTTAAAACACCGTGACGGGAGGATATCCACATTCAGTCAAGTTCTCAAGCATGTTTGCCGATATGGTCATAGGTTCTTGTATTTATTTTTAATGCTGACAGGTGGGCCCAGGCAACTGTATGGTATCTATGCTTTCTCTCTGTTTCTCTTTTCATATGTCATTCAGAAAACAGCTTAAAATGATCAACTTCATCTACGTTTCCCTCTTGACATATGATGCTTCTCCTAAAGAATATCAAAATATCTTTACTAGACAGGTACATAGGTTCAAACATGTATATTATAATATGTGTATCACAGATCCTTAGAAAATACACATTTTTCACGTGTCAATTCATCGTTAATACAACATTATGAGATGGGTATTATTAATTTAGAATGAAATGTCTAGTCTCAGAGATTTTTAAAAACTTAACTTCACAAATCTAATAAGAGATACATATATTAAGAATTCACTATGTACTATCTTTTCTGTGTATTCATCAATCCTCACAATGACCATAGGAGGAAGGAACTGCTTAATTAACTCCATTTGACAGATGAGGCAACTGCAGGTTTGAAAGGTTAAGTAATTTGCCTGAGTTTACACAATTAGCAAGCTTTAGGGCTAGGATTTTTAGCCCTGGTTGTCTGATTTGATCCCCAGTGACTGTCCAGTTTACCTATTTTCTTTCCCTGGTCACTGGCTCCATCATGACAGAACCACAGAACATACCCAGGGCTTCCAATGGGGTATCCATTCTAAAATGTGCTAAAATTTATAAGTATCAGAATTTAATTTATATAAAATCATCAACAAATTGATGGCTAGGGATAGCAATAATTTCCACAACTAGAATTCTTTTTTCACTTTATTTATTTATTTATTTATTTATTTATTTATTTATTTATTTATTTTTTACCCATAAGAGTAAAACCGTAGAAACATCTGCCCCTACAATATATCCTTGAGTAAAAGTGATAGAAAATGTTTTATTTTATTATTTATTTATTTATTTTGAGACGGAGCCTTGTTCTGTTGCCCCAGGGTGGAGTGCAATGGTGTGATCTCGGCTCACTGCAACCTCGGCCTCCTGGGTTCAAGTGATTCTCCTGCCTCAGCTTCCCAAGCAGCTGGGATTACCAGCGCCTGCCACCGCACCCGGCTAATTTTTGTATTTTTAGTAGAGACGGGGTTTCACCATGCTGGCCAGACTGGTCTCAAACTCCCAACCTCAGGCGATCCGCCCACCTTGCCCTCCCAAAGTGCTAGGATTACAGGCGTGAGCCACCGTGCCTGGCCTAGAAAATGTTTTAGTAACTTGGCACAGCAACTAATGTGTGGAAGAGCCTCTTATCAGTTAAAAGGGTGCCCCCAAGAGTGATCAGTTGTTACTAAAAGTATTAACCATAAACAATATAAAACCTCTGTAGGGTATTTCCCTTAACTATTTGAAACATCTACCTTATGTGCATGGCAAAGCCTTAGTTTTGAGTCAACCAAAAAAACCCTGCTGGAGAAGTGGTGGTGAGTTTTTCTGGAGTACTACCCCCTGGGCCTTCCTGTCCTGTAAACTGAGATAAATTCCCCTGCAGTGAACTTCAGAGCTGTGCTTATGAGCAAATGTGCATAGTAACCAACTGCTTTGTCCTCAGAGGTCAATTCTTCTCTTGAACTTCCCCAAGTGACATCTGATATGGGGGAAGTCTTCCAGTTTCTCAAGTTCTCTTTCAGAGCGGTGGTGACTTATAGCACCCTTTCTCTTTGTCGAAATAAATGGCTCTAAAACTTTGAAAAATGCTGGCAGGAAAGCTAGTAACCACAATTAGTCATAAACTGCATTGATATAGACAGATCCTTGCTCTTACTTCCATTGGAGCATTCTCTACTCAGAGTAGAAGGCTTAGCTCAATGCTCAAACAGCCTCAAGTCAAGGCTCACACAGTTCTTGAAAATGACACTGTGGCTGCAGACACAAGGCTGCATCCTAACTGTATGATTAATGCTTGGAAGTTATGTCTTTTTACCAGGGAGGAAATGCTACTTACTGCAAACCTTAACCTTGAAAATTCAGACTGAAAAATTCCAACATAAGTCATAGATACAATTATTAATTAAATGAAAATTGATGTGTAAATTCCCTTCATCTCTCTGGATGACCTTTTTCTAGTGCTCTTGACTACACTGTCTCCAGTGAACCTCCTGGGTAGTTGCATAATTAAAACATGTATTCCCTATATATTTTAATCAGTTACTGGGATGGTTAAAGGGAGATACTTTAGGGCACAGCTATCACTTCCAAGCTATATTAGCCCCTTATAATGCTTACTCTAAACAGTTGCTAATGTTTTGACCTTTGCAGCTCATCTGAAAAGCAAATTTGGCCGGATATGTTGGCTCATGCCTGTAATCCTAAAACTTTCGGAGGCTGAGGTGGGAGGATCATTTGAGGCTATGAGTTTGAGATCAGCATAAGCAACATAGTGAGATCCCTGTCTCTACAAATAACAATAATAATAACTTTTAAAAAAACTATAAAATTTTGAAAAGTGGATTTACTTGGCTGTTTGTTATTAAAGTGAGTTCAAATTGAGAATTTAAGTGGAAGCTAAATTAGCATATGAATGATAAGTACTGATTGAAGGCTACTGGAGGAAGAATAAAGATCAGGAGAAAGTACAATTGGTTAAAGCTCTGTAGGCGAATCTCAGTTCTGAAAATGGCACTGGCATGGGTGTCCATGCTTAAAGCTCAAGAAAAAAACACAACTTACTCTCAGAGGGCTCTCTGCCTGTCCTCACAGCAGCTGTCTGTTGGCTTAAAAGAGGCTCACGATTTCTAAGTAATTATAAGTAGGGCAGCAACAGAAGCAGGTTAGAGGTTTTTTTTTTTTGCTTATTTCTTTCTTTCTTTTTTCCTTTTAGTTAAAACCTTTAGTTACTAAGAAGCAACCATGAAGACTTCTGAGGAATAATGTGGGGAAAGACAAAATTTTATGTAAAGACCAGTTCAAGTGAAAGGAAGAATCTGTTACTTTAACTTCTCTAGTAAATTCTTAAGGGTTGGAATGTAACTTTCATCATCTATTCAATTTAGGGAATTTGATTAGTACATCATGCACACTATTGAAAGCAATGCAGAGTTATTATTGTTTTTACTATTTACCCAGTAGAGAAAGTGCTGCATGCTAATTGCACAATTATGTTTAAGACACAGCAGAATAAAATTAGTGCTATTAGACCAGTACAGAAAGTGATATAACATTGAAAAGATGCAGAACTCACAATAGAGGTGTCAAGTTCAACTCCCAGAGGCTACCTTGCTTCCAGTATTCACTGACACAAAATTGTCTGGTCAGTCTTTCATTATAGATGGAATTAAATGAGAGTAGTATTACTACATTCTTTCATCTACTATTGTAGTTTAAATAAAAACGCTTTCAGTTAGTATATAAAAAACTGTCCTTTGGAAAGCCTGAAGTAGTATACCTGTAATCTGTAGGAGGAAATGAAATTCAAGTTCAATTAGGGGGTGACTTTTAAAAACTTTCTATTTTGATATAATTTTAGACTTATGGAAACCTTGAAAAGACAGTACAGAGCTTTTGTATAACTTTCACTCACTTGCCTTAATTTTGACATCTTCTATAATGATTTTTATAATTAGTAAAACTAGGAACTTAACGTTAGTTAATACTATTAACCAAGTTACAGACTTTACTCAAACTTCCTCAATTTTTCTACTAGGGTTCTTTTCTGGTTTACCCTTCAGATTGGCAAAATACTGAAAATATCTGATAGACCAAATATTGATAAGGATGTCCAATTGGAATGCTCACACACTGGTACCAACACTGAGGCAAATAATTTAGTAATATTTAGAACTATGCCGTTCAATAGTGTAGACACTAGCCACATGTGGCTATTGAGCACTTGAAATGTGTTGAAGTATGAGCCAGGCATGGTGCCTCATGCCTCTAATCCCAGCACTTTGGGAGGCTGAGGCGGTGGATTGCCTGAGGTCAGGAGTTCGAGACCAGCCTGGCCAACATAGTGAGACCCTGTCTCTACTAAAAATACAAAAAATTAGCTGGATGTGGTGGTGGGCACCTGTAATCCCAGCTACTACTAGTAGGGAGGCTGAGGCAGGAGAATCGCTTGAACTCAGGAGGCAGAGGTTGCAGTGAGCCGAGATCATGCCATTGCACTCCATCCTGGGCAACAAGAGTGAAACTCTGTCTCAACAACAACAACAACAACAACAACAACAACAACAAAAAGAAATGTGTTGAACTAAGCTGGGCTATAAGTATAAAATATACATTAATTTTCAAAGAATTAATACAAAAATGTAAGCTATCACATTGATAATTTTTATTTTGCTTATATTTTAAAATAATATTTTGAATATATTGTATTAAATAAAATGTATTAAACATGTATTTTTTTTTAACATGGGAACTAGAGAATTTAAAATTATATTTGGGGATCACATTATATTTCTATTAGACAGCACTGGCCTTGAATGTAGAAAGAATACTTACCCTGAGACTCAGATATATCATGTTAGCTGCACCCTGGAGAAATTCTCATACTTTTGTATGAGGAAACATATGCAAGGCTTTCATTTTATTCATTTTTCTAATAATAAGAAATTAGAAACAACTGACATGTTTATCACTAGGGGAATGCATTATAATCCATTTACAGAATAAAAAAAGTAGTAGTAAAAACTAGTATAAATTTAATGATCAACTTAGGTAATCACTGCAAACAAAATGATTAAGAAAGCCAAACTGCACAAGGTTAAGAAAACATTATATCATTTTAATGCGAATCTTAATTAAAAATATCATTAATTATTATGGATATAGACATAAAAGATTAATATAAAAACATGAATAGGAGTTGAAGTTGATTGCATTTTTGGCCCTAATTTTTTATTCCTTACTGTATTCATCCCCTTTGACTTGTAACTTATTTGCCCTCTCATTACATGTGGGCTGCACCTTTCCCCCTCTTGACTTTGGATTCGGCCATGTGACTTGCTTTGGCCAAAAGCATGAGATGGAAGTGGTAGTGTGACAGTTTTGAGCCTAGGCCTCAAGAGACTGGTATTTCTCCTTGCTTTTTTGTGCCTCTGCATTATTGGGAAAAAAAATATATACCTAGGCTAGTCCTAAGGCAAGATACATGGAACAGAGTGAAATGGCCCCAGCCAAGCCAAAACTTAACTGGCTGTCTTCCAACTAGCCCTCATATGCATGAATGGGTTCTGCTGAGGTCTGCAGATCTTTCGTTCAGATCCATGAAAATAAAAGATTGTAGTTTTAAATCACTGAGTTTTGGGTAGTTTGTTATACAGCATTTTTCATAGCAATAGCTGATAGGTGACATGCATAACAACTATGGTATAATATTTCTGTCTGGGATGGAGGAAAGTAGATGTATATTCAAATATTTTTTATTTTAAAATTGTCTTATATAAATATGAAAAAAATTAGCATTTATTGAATTTGGATAATAAATATGATTTTGTTATAATTCAAGATTTTTATGTTTGAAAGTGCAGTTTTTAAAAGGTAAAATATTTTAAAAAGTAAAACTAGAGTTCTAATTGCCCACTTTTATATTTATTTCATTTATGATTTCATGCCAAAATTAATTTTCTGATTTTTTGGTTCATGTTCATTACTAGCTTGCTTAAGATAACTGTGGTTCATGCTTTATGTTTATGTACAATCATCTCTTCTAGTTTAGCTTATGTCCCATAGTTTTTATTTTTTTAATAAAATACTCTTATTAATGGTTGCATTAAAATAAAATGGAATGGATTTGGTGAACCTTTAATTTGTATTTCCAGTTTCTGTCCTGATCTTATCTATTACAGTGTGAATCACATAGCAGTAAACAGACTTCTAATTTCAACACATGGTTAAATCTGATAAGTGATGAGTGATAACTCGGCTCTCTTTTTCCTATGTTTTTTTCAGAAGTAATGAGACATACACAGCTAGAGACAGCTCAATTCTCTGCTTGTGGATAAGAGGAGCATTTGAAGCTTTTGTCCCAGCTAGTGTCTTTTTGCACCAGCCATTTGTGCTGTGCTCATGGTGGTATTGTGATATGTGAGATAAAAAGGGCTGAACAAACTTATGTTGGTGGAGTCATGGGGAAATGCGGGAAATGAAAAGTCGATTGCACACGAAGCATTGCCAGGAAATAGAATTTGAGCACTCCTGCCAAAGGATGCGTAGAAGGCAATCTGAATATTCTTGCAAAACTGTTTTTTTTTTTAAATTTATCATACGCTGTTATTATATATCTATTCATTTATTTTTTTTTTAATTTGGCAACAAAACCCTTCCCACAGCCATAAGCTAAAAAAGTTTACATTTAATTAAAAATAAAGTACATATTTCTGTTACTCAAGGAAATTGATGATAGGCATGAATTTGCACAGAACATTTCTCAACATTTTCCATCCACTATGGGGTGTGTAGTACTGTTACTGACCACATGAAAAAGAGAAGACACAAATGTACCAAAGAAGTACCAGCATCTACTTCAAAAGTGAGTCATTGTTTTATGAAGACTGCAGAGATTAGGTACATCAGTATTTCATGCATTAATGAAAGTCTCTGTGATATTAGTTAAATGGAGCCTGGAAACCATAAACTGCTAAGACTCATTAGAAGCCACCTTAACATGTTGAAATCATGTTTCATGCTTACTGGTGAGTGGTTTCAAGTTCCCTAATGCATGCAGTTACCCAGTATTCTGAGTCCTCAGGCAATCCTCACATACAGGTCCTTCCTTAGCCTGCATCTGCTCCTTTCTGCCTTGGATACCATCTGAGCTCATGATTTTGATACAAACCGCAGATACGATTTTCAATAGGGATTGCATCCAGAAAGGCATTCAGCTTATCCCATCTTCTGTGCCCTCTTATTTTTGACTATCGTACAATATTTTTGTGCATCTACACTTTCTTCAGATCGCCTTTACTTTAAAAAGAGGAAGTGATAAGAGTGAAGTTGTTAGTATTCTCAGTGAAATATTCTTTAAAAGTGGGGATAATCCCATCAGTTATTTTAGCTAAATTTCTTGGAATAGAAAATTTCCTCAGTAATAAAGAATCTGACTTGAGATCTAACAGAAATGAAGGAAATATTTATGTCCAGAAAGAATTTGCACCATTGGAACTACACTTACAGTTCCAAAACCCTACCTTCCTTCTTCTATTATAAACTTGTAAGGTATTAAGTTTTGTAATACTATTTTTCCAAATAATTACCATTATAATCCCAATATTGTAGCCAAAAAAATTAATGTCCCTCAAAGAATTCACATATTTTGATACAGATTCTGTTTTTTAATGTGTGTGCTATTTCTATGAGGTTACAAGTCGAAAAAAATTACCATTTTATTTTAAAGGTGGAGAAATTTTCCAAGCTTCTCTAGGAGTGGATGCAGTGGAGATTAAATGAGACAACTCATTTACCGTATGTAGCTCTTGATTCCAGGTTGTTTGCATTTTTCATTCACAGTCTATAGCTCCTGATTCCAAGCTGTTTGCATTTCCTCATTAGAAATGATTAGGAATGATGAGAAAAATGGTAATAAGGTTACTGTTGCTGGAAATTTTCAAGTTGTCCATGGAGGTACTTTCTTTTTAGGAAAGAACATACAGTGTATCACAGTTCTTGCATGAACCCCTTTAGAGGAAAAAAAAGTTCAAAGGGGATGTCCAGAGGCAATCGCTCTGGGACTACAGTGAATTGATACTTAGTCAACAGGGGAATTTCTCAAGCTTTCTTAAAGCTTAACCCACAACCGCACCTGTCAGCAGTTTCTTCCAAGTGAGAAACATTTACAAGTATATTACGCTTAAAATGTGAAGAATCTTCGAGTCCCTCTTAAACAACTGTTTTTATCCCTTCAAGAGAACTGAATCTAAATGATGGGACTCTGCATGTTTGGCAAATTACTCATTTCCTGAAAATGCAAAACCTAAGTAACAGAAATGAGGATAGCAACACGCTGTGCAGTGTAAGTGTGTTTCAAAGGATTCAAGCTCCTCTGAAATATTTCTGTTTAATCGAAGGCCAAAGAGAGTAGATCTCTTACAGTATTTCTCTACTCCAGGCAATTTCTCTTTTAAAGCATCAGTTGGAATTTCCTTTTTTCACCAATTGACAAAAGCAATTTTTTTTTTTTTTTTTTGAGATGAAGTCTTGCTCTGTCACCCAGGCTGGAGTGCATTGGCGCGATTTAGTCTCACTGCACCCTCCGCCTCCCGGGTGCAAGCGATTCTCCTGCCTCAGCCTCCCGAGTAGCTGGGATTACAGGCACCTGCCATTATGCCCGGCTAATTTTTGCATTTTTATAGAGATGGGGTTTCACCGTGTTGGCCAGGCTGGTCTTGAACACCTGACCTCAAGTGACCCACCCACCTCTGCCTTCCAAAGTGATGGGATTACAGGTGTGAGCCACTGTGCCCGGCCAAAGAATGATTCTATTAATGTTAGTTTATTTTGTAGTTTATAGTTCCTACACTAAATTGTAGTTTGTGCAGATGAATTTTGGAGACATGTTGTTCATTAGTGTTTACTTTGAAACTATATGTGGACTAGAAAGTTCTAATATTTATGGGATTGGTTCATAATACTGAGTAATACTTGAAGTATTTAGTCTGTCAGACTTTAGGTAAAATCACAGGTTAAATATTCTGGGGAAAGAACACTCTCTCTCCATTAAAATATATATAGAAAATGTGGTTTCATAATAAATCATTATGATATTTAATGATCTATATTATTTAAAATGAACCAATGTTAAATTTTTATAGAAATAATAAATTATTCTTATAATCTAATTGGCTATCAGTTGACCTACAAAAGTTGAAGAAAAAGAACAGAAAGAATAAGTCTCTCTTGTCGAAGATAAATAAAGCCAGACATTACAGTAGTGAAAACAGATTTTATTCAGAAACTACTGACAACAGGAGAAAGAACTGATCCCAGTGCTTTACGAGGCCGAGGCAGGAGGATTGCTTGAGGCCAGGAGTTTGAGCTCAGCCTGGGCAACGTAGCAAGATCCTGTCTCTAAAAAAGTTAAAAAAAAAAAAAAAAGAAGAAGAAAGAGCTGAACTCCATTCTGATTTGTGCAGAAGTGACTGAGTGTTTTAAAGGGAAAATGAGGGAGTAGGGACAGGAAGCAAGTGAAGTCGTAGGAGCTGCATATATATCTCAAAGAGAAAGAGACAAGATTCACAATTATAATCCTTTTTTAATAGGTGCACTAAGAAGGAGATGTCAGGGTATTAGCCAGAACAAACAGGAAATGCTTTTGACACCCATGAGCTTTTTAAGGCAGAAATTCATGAGATGGTTGGGTCATACCAGGGGTGCGAACTTAGGCTGCTTAGAAACCATACTAGCTACTGTGGGTCAGGTCTCTCAGTGCAAGGATTGAAATTCAGTTGTTATGTGCTGAGACTTCTTTTCCTCTCTTTTCTCTCCTCTCCTTCCCTCTGTTCCCTCTTATTTTGTCAGAAGGCACTAATGGAAACATTAGCTGTTTTAAGCAAGAAGGATTTTAAAAATACGGGACATGATGTACTTAAACAATTATTGAAATGTTAAAGGAGAGGATAGTAGGCTGGGAGTTCATGACTGACCCCAGATTGACTCCACTAGGAAGCTACCGCCTCTGAAGTCTTCACTAAAGCTGTAAGTTTAGGAACAATTCCTGGAGCTGCTATGCAGGTGTTAGAATGCTGGAATTAAGAAGTGGGGCACTACTACCATTGCAACTGCCTTCCAACACTAGTAACACCCGAAAGTGGATTCCCATAGCTACAAGCTAGGCATTGACTCTTGACACCCAAGAACCTGTGGAATAGATGCCGACAGTTTACTGTAGAAACACCTCATGTTTCCACAACTTTGCATGCAAACAGAAAAAAGAAGATAGCTTTGACCTTGCTGCTTGCTTCCAAATCTTCTAATAAACAGAAACTAACTTGCATCAGAATACTAGCTACTCAAGTATCTTCATGTCTTTCCATTTTCCTCCCCTTCTTTTCTCCTCTTCATCTTTTAAATGTGTGAATACATGCTTGTTCCATGAAAAGTGCTAAACATTGCTGAGCTTTAAAAACTATACATGAAGGCCGGGCGCGGTGGCTCACGCTTGTAATCCCAGCACTTTGGGAGGCCGAGGCGGGCGGGTCACGAGGTCAGGAGATCGAGACCACGGTGAAACCCCGTCTCTACTAAAAATACAAAAAATTAGCCGGGCGTGGTGGCGGGCGCCTGTAGTCCCAGCTACTCGGAGAGGCTGAGGCAGGAGAATGGCATGAACCCGGGAGGCGGAGCTTGCAGTGAGCCGAGATTGTGCCACTGCACTCCAGCCTGGGTGACAGAGCAAGACTCCGTCTCAAAAAAAAAACAAAACAAAACAAAAAAACAAAAAAAAAAAACTATACATGAAATAGGTAAACTCCATGCTTTTATGTAGTCACAGTCTACACAGGGCAAAAAAGAGGATTTACTTGTTGTAAATAAATAAATTTAAGTGCTATACTAAAACTGTGCAGGCAGGGTTTTGGAAGCATGAAAGAATTTATCTCTAGATGGAATCAGAGAAGTGGTCATAAACATGGCCCTTATATTGTCTATGAAAAGATGAATATGAGGTTGTCCAATAAGGAGTGTGTTGGGGGCATCCTCTTAGATAGAGGACACAGTCTATTTAAAAATATAGGTTTAAGAAAGTTTGGTGGGCTATGACTGGGTGCAGTGGCTCACTCGTGTAATCCCAGTGCCTTGGGAGGCTGAGACAGGAGGATCACATGAAGCCAGGAGTTCAAGACCAACCTGCTCAATGTAGCAAGACCCTACTTCTAAAACAATTTTTTAAAAATTAGCTGGGCGTGGTGGCATGCGCGTATAATCCTAGCTACTTGGGAAGCTGAGGCAGGAGGATTGCTTGGGCCCAGGAGTTCCAGGTTACAGTGAACCCTATGCCACTGCACTGCAGTAGCCTGGACAAATAGAGTGAGACCCTATCACAAGAAAAATAAAAAATAAAGAATAAAAAAGTTTGGTGAGCTAAAGGAATAGCAAAATGTTCAGTACAGTTCTATTATAAGGATAAGTAGCTCCAATTCTAGAAAACAGTGGAATATAAGAACTTACCTCTAAGTATAAGGCCATGACCCCTGAAAGAACAATAATAGCTAAATAAATTGCTACTTTGTCTTTCTCCAACATTACTTTATAGTTTGCTATAGGAATTAGATCTAGGCCAATGAGAGTCAATATCTGCTTTCTTGATAAACATTTTCCCTCTAAGCTTCCAACACAGTATTTATTTATTAAGCTTAAAATAACACAGAATGTCTTCATTATTATGCAAATAAATATTTCATTTTCGGATTTATTTAACAAATATCAAGTGCCAGTTTTGTCCTGGGAATAGTACTTAGTACAGAAGAAAAGCTGATGACTGTGTCTATGACAAGGAATCTTTAGTGAGGAAACAGATGTGCAGACAACTTCAATATAAATCAGATAACTGGTTTGAAGGAGTAATGTACAGAATGCTACAGGAACTCAGAAAACAGCTTTCCTATGTCACCTAGAGACAGCAGGGGCCTCATGGAGGAAGCAGAATTTAAGCTGAGAAGCAAAGGCTGAGTCAGAATATTCTAGATAGTTTAATATGTGAGAGTGGAAGGATATTCTAGGAAAAGGAAATAACATTTCATATAACAACTGTTCTCAGTGAGGAGAACATGGGAACGAGATGAGACAGGAACATAGAACCAGTTGGACACTGACCTGAAAGGGATTTGCAGGTATGAGATCTGTGTGGTAGAAACTACAAGTACTGCAAGAAGTCAGAGAAGGGAGGTTTCTTGAGGTACAGAGATGCCAGCTCTGTGCAGGGAGTAGAATTTGACTAGGACTTGTACTTGGAAAGACTGAAGGGAACATTGCTCCAGGTTTGGTGAGCAATGTGGACCACTGTCCAGAGGTTGTATCAGTGTGGTCCCCCTGTTGGAAAGTGAAATGTATAAACCTGTCTTTAGTAGAGGCACATTTTCGAGATGGTAAAATTAAAGCTGGACGTGTTACTGGGACATGTTATCAAAAGCTAAAAGTTCTGGGGGGTACTTAAGGCAGTAAGACAGAAAAGTGCAGCAGAAAATGCTGTAGCTGGGAGTCAGTGGATTCAAGAACTGGTGGGGTCTATCATTGGTTCTGTAATGTTGGAAATATCCCCCAGTCCTCAAGCTTCTGGAGCTATAATATATAAAATGAGGATTGTTAAACCTCATAATCTGTAAGGCCACTCCACTTCTAGGTTGCCACGTGTTTAATAAATAGGGACGTGTTGAAATTTTTAGTGGGTTTTATTGTGGTGCTGTTGTTATTTGGCCTTAAGAAGGCAGTATTAAGTTTAGGGAACTGGGATTTAGATTCAAGGGTTTTGAGTTCAAGTTTTGTTTCTGCCTCTTGCTAGCTTCATGACATTGATCAAGAAAGTCATTTAGTTTTCCTGAGACCATTTCTTTGAAGCTGGGATGATGTTTACTTTGCTTAAAACATATGTTTGAGGATCAAATGTGATGACTATATAAAATATTGTGTGTTCTATAAGGTGCTACAGGAAATATTTTAAAAGACATAAAGTGGTAGACTATTGTGGTAATCTTATGTGAGGAGATATAATTTGGAGATAAGTAGTACCTATGAGAATAGACAGCTACAAACATATAAGACATTTTGAATGAAGTATAGATAGAAAACAGATAGTGACTTACCTTACAGGTTGATGAAAACGAGAGATGGAGAGAGTGAAGATGGCAACAGTGACTAAGGAGTGCCGACCACATTTATTTAAAATCTCTGTGCTGGACACTGTAGAAATTCTATTTTAATGTGAATGGATAGTGTAATAAAGTAAGTTTTTGTGGTCTGGTTCAAAAGTAGGACAAAATGAAAATTTTACTTGCAAATTTCAAGAAGCAAATGGAAAGAGAACCAGGCCTTAGAAAAATATTTGCATTTCTGTATTGCCCACTAATATTTTTATATAACACATTTTAAGTAATAAAAATCTGATAATTTATTGGTCTACTCTGGAAAGGAAAAAAAGATAAGCTATAAAGCAGTCTAATTTTATCAAACCATTTTTTGATACCTTATAAGTAAAGTCAGAAAACTAGAAGAGAAAAGGGAATGCTTCTAGAAACTCTAGTGAGGTCTGCATCAAATCCAAAGACGTGTTTTTGCTCCAGGTTTCCTGCAATTGCTACCATAAAGGGAGCATTTCAGACCCAGTGCTCTGTAATGTGGTTTCTTTCCTCTGGATATTCCTCCAATCCTTCATGAATAGCTGGAGGAATGCAGACCTCTGGAGTCTGTATTTTATAGGTTGCTATGTAACTGTCTAAATATTACGAACAGCGCAGTGGTATATGACATATGACATCCCAATGCCATGAAATTAGGGCAGCTAGAAATCATTTCCATACCCTTGAAATGTAAGCTTCTAGTTTAAAAGAGTGGCATGAATGTTTTTCATAAATAAATTATCCTTTATCACACTAAGTTAGATCCTGGGTGGAGATATGAAGTCTGGGACTTCAAAAGAGCTTTAGTTCAGAGAGAGGCCTGTAGACCCTTAGAAGCAAATACACAAGCAGGCCAGGGGAGGCCTAGTGAGGGGAAGGAGGAATATAAAACTTGGTAGTTTTCGGGATATAAATTGTAATGTTGATGTTACAAAGAGAACTGCTTTAAAATCTCACTCCAAAGGTGTGCTTGGAGGTAAACAAGCTAACATAACTTCGAGATCAGGCAAGTCACTTAGAGCAAAAACGGGGCTTCCTCTTTCAACACCCTTTTATTTTTGTGCTGTGAGACCCCCAGACTCTCAGCTACTCAGGGTTTGATGCTTGATCTTTTCTCAGATTCCAATAATTGTTTATGAAACCTGATTCAAATTTTAAGTCAGAAGTTACCCACCATAAAACACACCTCCCCCTCCTCCCTGGTTCTACTTAAGTTTCATTTAAATAAGAAATATAGCTCTCTGGGTACAATTTTTTGAATAACAGTTCTGTGAATGCTATTTGCTTCTGCAGGTTATGCCAAAGGCAGCTTCCTCTCTGAATGAATGTTTTTAATGTGCAAATTCAAAATACAACAAGCCTACGTCATAAGCTGCACTAAGTGAACAGGAACTAAGTGCAGCTGGGCTTTGTGGCTTTTCTTGTTTTCTTTCCTTTTTTCTCCCCTTCTTCAGACAGTTGCTACTGAATAGTTTTTTTTTTTTTTTTTTTTTTTTAATGAAAGAGGATGAAACATTTCTCACAAATCCTTTTGCCTGCACCAAGAAATTCAAATTAAGCAACTGAAAATGTAAAAGGAACAAATAAGTTTTACTTTGCAAGATGTAGGGGAACCCATCTGTCTGAGTATCTGGTTCAGTTTCATTAAGAGTTGCAAGTATCCACTTCATGTTGCCTCTCTATTTTCTTATCTGCCCTGCCTGGGAGGAGAGGAAAATCACCTTCTCATTTTTCTTTCTTGGTTTCTTATTTAAATAGCATAAAATATATTTTAAAAATACATTTTTGTTTATGTAAGGTTTTTTAGATATGCCACCACCTGAATATCCCTGTGTAGAAAAAAGTATAAACTCCCACTAACAGTGGAAAAGCATCCCTATTTCTCCACATCCTCTCCAGCACCTGTTGTTTCCTGACTTTTTAATGATCACCATTCTAACTGGCGTGAGATAGTATCTCATTGTGGTTTTGATTTGCATTTTTCTAATGACCAGTGATGATGAGCATTTTTTCATATGTCTGTTGGCTGCATAAATGTCTTCTTTTGAGAAGTGTCTGTTCATATCCTTTACCCACTTTTTGATGGGGTTGTTTGTTTTTTTCTTGTAAATTTGTTTAAGTTCTTTGTAGATTCTGGATATTAGCCCTTTGTCAGATGGATAGATTGCAAAAATTTTCTCCCAATCTTTAGGTTGCCTGTTCACTCTGCTGATAGTTTCCTTTGATATGCAGAAGCTCTTTAGTTTAATTAGATCTCATTTGTCAATTTTGGCTTTTGTTGCCATTGATTTTGGTGTTTTAGACATGAAGTCTTTGCCCATGCCTATGTCCTGGATGGTATTGCTCAGGTTTTCTTCTAGGATTTTTATGGTACTAGGTCTTACGTTTAAGTCTTTGATCTATCTTCAGTTGATTTTTGTATAAGGTGTAAGGAATGGGTCCATTTTTGGTTTTCTGCATATGGCTAGCCAGTTTTCCCAACACCATTTATTAAACAGAGAATCCTTTCCCCACTGCTTGTTTTTGTCAGGTTTGTCAAAGATCAGGTGGTTGTAGATGTGTGGTGTTATTGTGGTGTTATTTCTGAGGCCTTTGTTCCATTCCATTGGTCTATATATCTGTTTTGGTACAAGTACCATGCTGTTTTGGTTACTGTAGCCTTGTAGTATAGTTTGAAGTCAGGTAGTGTGATGCCTCCAGCTTTGTTCTTCTTGCCCAGGATTGTCTTGGCTATGCGGGCTCTTTTTTGGAAGGATCTAGAACTAGAAATACCATTTGACCCAACTATTGCATTACTGGATATATACCCAAATGATTATAAATCATTCTACTATAAAGACACATGTACATGTATGTTTATTGCAGAACTATTCAGAATAGCAAAGACTTGGAACTAACCCAAATGTCCACCAATAATAGACTGGATAAAGAAAATGTGGTACATATACACCATGGAATACTATGCAGCCATAAAAAAGGATGAGTTCATGTCCTTTGCAGGGACATGGATGAAGCTGGAAACCGTCATTCTCAACAAACTTGTGATAACAAGAACAGAAAACCAAACACTGCCTGTTCTCACTCATAAGTGGGAGTTGAACAATGAGAACACACGGGTGTAGGGCAGGGAACATCACACACTGGGGCCTGTCAAGAGGTGGGGGCTAGCAGAGGGATAACATTATGAGAAATACCTAATGTAGATGATGGATTGATGGGTGCAGCAAATCACCATGGCATGCGTATACCTTTGTAACAAAACTGTACGTTCTGTACATGTACCCCAGAACTTAAAGTATAATAATAAAAATAAATAAATAAATTGAGGTGGGCAAAGTGAACAAAAAAGAAAAAAATGTAGAATAAGTAGGGGAAGTTTAAAAATATCTGTTAAATGTCTCAGGTTTTACATCATCAAACCTTCCAATGTTCCTTTCTTTTTGAGGCTCTTGGTGTACAGTGGAAGAAAGTCAGCAAGACAGGATTAAAGTTCAAATACAGTCAAGAGTAAACATAATACACTCATAGAACAAATCAAATTCTGTGACTTCCTTGGTATTATCTTTTATATATTTTTTGAAATAAGTGGCTCATTCATCTAGTCTTGAAAGTGAGTTTTGCTATTGAGTTTCTCTTCATATATTCCATGTAAGAGATGCTTTATATGCATGAAGCCTGTGCGACTGAGTTTTTCTTCAAGCATCAAGAAAGAGATGGGAGTGTAATGGACCAATATGAAAAAATGCTTGGTTTTATTTATGTTCCATTCAGAAGTTTCTAACCGTTGCTTTTCCCCTATGAAATGGAAATCTACACAATCAACATATAACTTTAAAAAATGCCTGACATGAAAGATAATTGTATTAAAAGATACTAGTATTAGAAGTGCGCACAAAGGTAAAAGCTGTTATCTGTTAACAGATTAAAAACCAACAGAGTTCTCCAGTACCGATCTGTAATCTTTCTGCCCGTTGCCCAGCTTAATGAGACACAGACTCTACTGAGTGGACGAAAATCACCTGATACTTGCTGTTGCTGAATTTCTGAAGGAAATCGATTAGTCAACTGTGTCATCTATGAGTAGCGTGAATATGACACAGACGTAACTGATATTTTCTATGCTTCATCAAATGATAGTGTACGTGGTTTCATTTAACAATTTTGGGGAGATATGATGTCTTACATTATCTGTTTGGCAAAACTCTGTTGTCTTCCTTTGGTTGAAGACTTCAAATGGTTGCTCGAGATGATTGAATAATAAAATATATTATGAAAATGAATTTAATTCTCTCTTACATTCTGTAAAATAATAGATTCTTTATGAATGGTTCTCAACTAGGGCACCCCCAGGGGAGATGTCACAACTTCAGAAGACACTTTTTATTTTAATGACTCGGGGTGGTGAGGTAGGAAAGTGCTATTGGCATCTAGTGATTAGAGACCAGGGATAATGATAAACATGCCACAGTGCACTGGATAGCCTCCCACAACAAAATCTCATACAGCCTCAATGTCAATAGCACTGGGGTTGAAAAACTCTATTTTATATGAATAATCAGAATAAATAAATTACCTCATATGTATATGATATAATTCTAAAGTGTTTTACTTCTTTTAAGATTAGAAAACTAAATGCTTTCTTCATTTTTTTTAAAAAAAGAAGTTTATTAAAAAATTAGTCATGTTATACCTGGTTTGAAACTACAGGACATACTTGTATATTTAAAGACATGAAAAGGAGACATAATTCTTCTTCTGTTTGTGTGTGAGGATCAATTTACCTTTCTCCACCCATTCATAAACCCCCAAAGAGAGGTCATCTTCAAACTCAAGAATAAGTTGAAAGCAAATTACAGGAAAAAAGTTCTAGTTCACATTTAAGTTGTAAGCACTGTGTACATTATTATAAATCATATTATGCTGAGTTATTAAATAGTAACATATCTGGGTTTTCCTCTTCTTGTTGGAGTATGAGAGTGGGGTGAGGTATATAATGTCATTGCATGGTTAGGTATCACTGCACTTCTCATTATAACAAGCAATGGAAATCTGTATTTGTTTTGAATTTTAATCACGAAAACTCTCTTCCTATCAATCTCTCTCATTGTGACAGATGGCAGGAAAAAGAGGACCTGGCAGAAGACTGGAAAGAATATAAGAAAGCAGTTCACTCAGCTTAGAGAAATAGACTGGACTATATTACTTGGCCTTAGCCAATGGGCCATATTGAAATAAACCTAGTTTCAAAGAAAACAGCTGACAAATATCTTGGTGCCTAACTGGAACTAGTATATATGTGTACATCCAGCTGTTACCAAACTGAGGGTAAAAATGGCATCATAAATCAGTAAACTAAATTACAGTGACCCTGACCCTCTATCACGCTAAAACTTTCCAAGGAAGTAATTACTGAATAGCAATCCTCTCCTTGCAAAACATTTCCAAATTTATTTCTGGGCTCTTCAGAGGGGTGACTCACATGCATTCACCATGGGGCCCCTCATTCCCTCCTCTTTCCTATACTGCTCCCTCTGGCTGGTGTTTACTACCTCATGCGCCTGGAAGGCACCTCTCCTGGGCCTCTCGGTTGACCAGGATCCTGCTAAGGAAGCACTCTCTGCCAGATTCTCTCAGAGCTGCCACTGTCAGATACGCTGGCCTTGTGGATCAGTTCTGAATAGAGCTAGGAAAACATTCTTCTCTTTAATTTCTTTTAGATAGTCAGACCCTTACACAGCGTTGTTTGTACCTAGAGATTCCTAATGTCTTTGCAAAGGCAGCCCCTCTGTTTCATGTTTTAGCAACTCCTAAAACTAACAAAAAAAAAACCCCAACTCTTTGACCAGATGCAGGCAGAAGTCCAGACACATTGCTAGTCCTTCTCACCCCTGGATAACTGTTCATTTTCCCCTACTGACAAAAATAATATGTAGCCTTAGCTCAACCTACTAGTTTACATTCCTAAACCAGAATGTTTATTATTATCCAGAATATTTATCTGCATTTAGATTAATGATATCATAGATTTAATAGATGGATATTTTCTTTACATTTATGTAACAGAAAGGCCAGTCTGGAGATGGCGAAAAATCAATGGTCTGTTCCAAAATCAAATAGAAAAGTCTCCTGCTGGTAGAGAAATCTAATTGTGATATTTACAAACAGATCTCCTCAAATTCTTCTTAGTCACATTTTAAACACCTTGGTGTTCAGTTACAGCGAAGGCATACTGTTAATAGAGAAAAAATGACTTTTTAATAAAAGAGGAATGGAGTAAGATGTAAATTTCAGTACAAGTGTCATTAGCCAAGAGCAATGGGGTATAAAAGAATTTCGATTAGCCTAGAACTTCTGAAGAATCTAGATTTGTTGAGAACTCTGCTTTTTGCTGCACTGAAGAAGAAAGGCTTTCCTGATTACTTTTATATGTTCAGCCTGACCACTCCCCTGAACACTGGACTCATGTGTCCAACTGCCAACTCACTGTCTCTACTTGATTGTCTAAATGTCTCAAACTCTTGTGTTGAGAATTGAACTCCTGACCCTGCCCCTCCACCACTGCCCCTTTCGGATTCTCTCCCGTACTTTCTTATCTAAGTCCATGGCAACACCAGTTTTTCAGGTCCTCAGGTCAAAAACCTTGGAGTCATTCTTTATTCCTCTTGAAATTTCTCTTCTCCCTTAATAAAACCTATCACCAATCTTGTGAGTTCCAGAGTCTGTAACTTCTCACCATTTGAGCCAAACTACCATCATCTTTCACCTGGATTATTGCTGTAGTTTTCCAAGTGGTCTCCTGCTTCCACTCTGGGCTCCTAAACTAATTTCAACACAGATCCTATTCTTGAAATTGCTCAAATCTTTCCAATTATGTCTCATTTATCTCAGAGTGAAAGTCAAATTTCTTACAAGAGTTTAGAAGGCCCTTCAAAATATGTTCTCCTACTTTCTTACCTGTTTGACCTGACCTTATCTCCTACCAAAGCCTGTTTTTTTGGTGTGTGACCTGTGCAGCCACTCAGGGCCCTGTGCTGAGAATGTTTGGGTTTATGCATGATTTGAGGTTCTGCTTTAGTTGCCGTGAAATTCTTAAGAAATTTTAACAAAGGCAAACTGAATCCAGCAGCACATCAAAAAGCTTATCCACAATGATCAAGTTGGCTTCGTCCCTGGGATGCAAGTCTGGTACAACATACACAAATCAATAAATGTAATCCATCACATAAACAGAACCAATGACGAAAACCACATGATTATCTCAATAGATGCAGAAAAGGCTTTTGACAAAATTCAACAGCGCTTCATGCTAAAAACTCCTAATAAACTAGGTATTGATGGAACGTATCTCAACATAATAAGAGCTATTTATGACAAAGCACAGCCAATATCATACTGAATGGGCAAAAACTGGAAGCATTCCCTTTGAAAATCGGCACAAGACAAGGATGCATTCTCTCACCACTCCTATTCAACATAGTATTATTAGAAGTTCTGGCCAGGGCACTCAGGCAAGAGAAAGAAATACAGGGTACTGAATTAGGAAAAAGGAAGTCAAATTGTCCCTGTTTGCAGACGACATGATTGTATATTTAGAAAACCCCATCGTCTCAGCCCAAAATCTCCTTAAGCTGATAAGCAACTTCAGCAAAGTCTCAGGATACAAAACCACTGTGCCAAAATCACAAGCATTCCTATACACCAATAACAGACAAACAGAGAGCCAAATCGTAAGTGAACTCCTATTCACAATTGCTTCCAAGAGAATAAAATACCTAGGAATCCAACTTACAAGGGATGTGAAGGACCTCTTCAAGGAGAACTACAAACCACTGCTCAACGAAATAAAAGAGGATACAAACAAATGGAAGAACATTCCATGCTCATGGATAGGAAGAATCAATTTTGTGAAAATGGCCATACTGCCCAAAGTAACTTATAGATTCAGTGCTATCTCCATCAAGCTACCACTGACTTTCTTCACAGAATTGGAAAAAACTACTTTAAATTAAAACTACCAAAAAAGAGCCCGCATAGCCAAGACAATCCTAAGCAAAAAGAACAAAGCTGGAGGCATCATGCTACCTGACTTCAAACTATACTACAAGCTTACAGTAACCAAAACAGCATGGTACTGGTACCAAAACAGAGATATAGACCAATGGAACAGAACAGAGGCCTCAGAAATAACACCACACTTGTACAACCATCTGATCTTTGACAAACCTGACAAAAACAAGCAATGGGGAAAGGATTCCCTATTTAATAAATGGTGTTGGGAAAACTGGCTAGCCATATGCAGAAAACTGAAACAGGATCTCTTCCTTACACCTTACACACAAGTTAACTAAAGATGGATTAAAGACTTAAATATAAGACCTAAAACCATAAAAACCTTAGAAGAAAACCTAGGCAATACCATTCAGGACATAGGCATGGGCAAAGACTTCATGTCTAAAACACCAAAAGCAATGGTAACAAATGCCAAAGTTGACAAATGGGATCTAATTAAACTAAAGAGCTTCTGCACAGCAAAAGAAACTATCAGCAGAGTGAACAGGCAACCTACAGATTGGGAGAAAATTTTTGCATTCTATCCCTCTGACAAAGAGCTAATATCCAGAGTCTGGAAAAACTTAAACAAATTTACAAGAACAAAACAAAAAATCCCATCAAAAAATGGATGAAGGATATGAACAGACACTTCTCAAAAGAAGACATTTATGCAGTCAACAGACATATGAAAAAATGCTCATCATCACTGGTCATTAGAGAAATGCAGATCAAAACCACAATGTGATATCTTCTCACACAAGTTAGAATGGCGATAATGAAAAAGCCAGGAAACAGCAGATGCTGGAGAGAATGTGGAGAAATAGGAACGCTTTTACACTGTCTGTGGGAGTGTAAATTAGTTCAACCATTGTGGAAGACATGGCAATTCCTCAAGGATCTAGAACTAGAAATACCATTTGACCCAGCAATCCCATTACTGGGTATATACCCAAAGGATTATAAATTATTCTACTATAAAGACACATGCACATGTATGTTTATTGCAGCACTGTTCACAATAGCAAAGTCTTGGAACTAACGCAAATGCTCATCAATGATAGACTGGATAAGGAAAATGTGGCACATATACACCATGGAATACTATGCAGCCGTTAAAAAGGATGAGTTCATGTCCTTTGCAGGGACATGGATGAAACTGGAAACCGTCATTCTCAGCAAACTATCACAAGGACAGAAAACCAAACACCGCATGTTCTCACTCATAAGTGGGAGTTGAAGAATGAGAACAAATGAACACAGGGAGGGGAACATCACACACCAGGGCATGTCGGGGGTGGGGGGCTAGGGGAGGGATAGCATTAGGAGAAATACCTAATGCAAATGACAAGTTGATGGGTGCAGCAAACCAACACGGCACGTGTATACCTATGTAACGAGCCTGCACGTTGTGCACATGTACCCCAGAACTTAAAGTATAATAAAAAAGAGAAATAAATTTTAACAAGCGTCCCCACACATTTTTATTTTGTACTGCAAATTGCATAGCCAGCTGATCCTGTCATCTATTCTTCTCATTTCTACTTTTAAGCTGACCTCGTCACACTGCTGCAAACACGCCAGGTGCCCTCCCTCCTCAGAGTCTTTGTACTTGCCATTCCCTCTGCAGAGCACAGATGACTCACAACTGCGTCTTCTCCAAGTCTTTGTCCTAAAGTTAACTTTTCAGAGACTCACTATGACCACGTGATTCATATTGCCAACTCTCCCCAGTCTCCTTACTATGATGCATTTTTTTTTCTCGTTGTACTTATGATCTTATTAAATCTTAAATTCTTTTCTTAGGTATTATGTTAATTGTGTACTATCTATATTTCTCTCTCTTGAATATAGTAAACTTCACAAACTCAAGAATATCTGTTTATTCACTGTTGCAAACTAAGTACTTGACACATAGTAGTTCTTAACAAATATTTGTTGAATGAATGAATAAATATTGTAGATTGATAGCAGAATTCAAGATATAATCTCTATAATTAATCATATGGAATATGGAATAACATGCTATATATAGTTTTATTATAGAATGTGACACATTTTATTCACAGAGAATAGTTTTGTTGAGTCCATATGCTATGCGTTTCACTCTAATTAAAAAAGTAACATGTCAAGATCTTCTAAAACATGCAAAGATTTTAATTTATATAAAGATAGTCAACTTTAGGCCAATATTGAAGCATGAAATATTTTGTGAGAAGGGACATCAGTGTCTTTGCAACATAAAGAAAAAAATCTGGTGTTTGGGATTCCTCATTAAAAAACACACAATATTTACCCCTCCATTCCACATCCCCATTAAAAAACAACCAACTTTAAGTACACAAAGAACTTACTGGTTAGTAAAACTGAAACCTCCTGATATAATGTCTGTGTCTGGACAGCACTGAAGGCAGAAGTGAAGAGCCAAATCTGATTTCGTTTTACTATTTCATTTCCTTTAAGTGAGGCTCAGAGTACGTGACTTTCCTCATCTCTTCACAGATTATGCTGCAGATCTAGACTTTTTATACATCAGCACATCTTGTCCTGTCTTCGGCCCTTGTACAGAAGTTTGTCTGTAACCAGATATAAGGTTATTAGGAGGGATCAGTCCTTTCTCTCTGGGCATTCCTTTTGTTTTTTCCTTGAATTATCTTATGAGTTTTATTCTTTTAACTTTTACTATCAGGTAATAATCTTGTTTCTCATTTTACTGAGAATATAGAAACAATTAGAAGAGAATTCCTGAAAACTCCCACTACCTCATCCATTCAACCTTTGGCCTCCGTGCCCACATATTCTACTTTCTCTCTTATTCTCAAGGATGAATTATCCATGCTGGAGTCTTGGGCAGCTCCCCAACCTCTGGAAGATATCACTCCAGCAATTCTCCTCCCTCTGGAATTTTCCCCTTGCTATCATGCTCTTTCCCATCAGCATGTAAATATGCTATGACTTCTCCCATTAAAAAAAGTGTGATCTCTTTATCTCATTATCTGCCTCAGCTACTGCACCATTTTTTCTTTCTTTATAGTATGAGTCAATTATGCTTACTATCTCCAATAGTGAATAAAATAGATTCATTAAAGCTTTTGTTTTCTGCATTCCACAGAAACTGCCCTTGTCTATGTCATTAAAACCAAGATCTATCATCAAACCCCTCTTACCTGACCTATGAGTAGAATCAGACAAAATTGACTATTACTTCCTCCTTGGCAAGTTCTTTTGCGTGTCTTCCAGGACAAACCTGGTTTATTGTTGACTTCCCTGGCTTTTCCTTTTCATTTTCCATTCCTGGTTCTTCTTTGTAACCTCACTTCTTAACTTTGGAATGCCCAAGGCTCAGACCTCAAATCCCTCCTCTTTTCTCATTCTCAATGAATGAGTGATCTTTCATTCTTACGGTTTTGGTACCATTTGTATGCTGAAAATTCCCTAAATTTAAATATTTATCTGAATCCCTACCTTTAATTCAGGATATAGTTATCTTTACTTGAATGTTTAATTGGCCTCTCAAAATTAGGATGTCTGTATTTTCCATCACTCTTAACTGGCTTTTGGTAAATTCGTTCTACTCTGTGTATTTATAGGAACTTCGTTTTTTCCAGGTGCTCAGGCTACAATCTTTACAGTCAATCTTTATGCCTCTCACATCTAGTCTGTGGTACATCCTGTTAATTTTAATCATTGAAATATATTCAGAGTATCTGATTCTTTCTTGCCATTTCCTCTGGTACTAACCTTCTCTAAGTAAGACTGATTATCCTTTGTTTGGATTATAGCAATGACCTCTTAGCTAATCATCCTTTTTAAGTTTTCCATTCCATCTCACACCTTTAGTCTATCCTAAACACAGCTACCAGAGTGATCCTTTAAAAAAAAAAGTGTTGATTATTCGTTCCTTTGCTCAAAATCCTCTATTGACTTTCTATTTAACTTAGAGCAAAGCCAAAGTCCTACAGGCTATAAGTGGTCTGACCTGTAATTCCTCTAACTGTATTTTCTTTTTGTGTGTTTTACTTCACTTACAAATCTTCCTTTACTGTGGTAGGCACCGTTTCCCCCCTCCCCCAAATTGTGACCTCCACCTGGAGGAATATTCCTTGAATACCTGAATAACTTGCTCTTACTTATTTTAGATTTTACTAAAATCTTAGCTTCTCAATGATGCTTTCACTGACCATGATATTTAAATCGCAACCTCTGAAAACCCTTTATCCTCCTTTTCTGATTTATTTTTATTCACAGCAGTTATAACCATATAAATTCTATATATTGTTGCCAGTTTTTACTGCCTGTCTCCTCACACTAGAATGTAACTCCCAGCAGGTATTTTTGTCTTTTTGTTCATTACTATTTTCCTGGTGCCTAGAACAGTGCCTGCCACATACTAGTGCTCAAGAAATACTTGTTTAATAAATGATGGATATAGTTTTTACATACTTGTTTATATGCATATATAATTAGTCTTCAATAAGTAAAGGGAAAAGTTATAGCTCTTACTTTAGTCCACTGAGAGAAGCTAGGTAAAAAAGAAATCACAGAGATTCAGTGAGATATAATTATTTTTGTTTTAAAAAATGAAATATTGTTTTATTATATATTTTTATATATTATATATATATATACACATACAACTTATTCAGTTCTGCATATAATTTTTCTACTACTCTCCCAACTTAATTCTTTTTTGTTTGTTTGTTTATTTATCACTGTGACTAGAAGGCAAGTTCCGTAACCACATCACGTGACATCTTGACGCTAATAGTTATTTTCAGCTCTAAAAGTTTGCGTGGGTCAGTAGCAGTTCTCTGGTACTGGCTACTCACAGGTTCCCAAGCTGAAGAGGAGGAATCTTCTGATTCTGCTACCATTCAGCCTATGGAATATGAGTGAAAGAGTAATAAGAAGGTAGAGAGTACCTGATGTTACATCACAACCCTCTTTTCCATGACTGAGTTTTCCCAAATTTTGCAAATATCCTAATTTCCGGCATGTCTAATTATCCTTTCCAAAACTTGAAAATGACAAATAAGAAATAAAACTTAGAAGAATACATGCATGACCCTTGTATCTTTTGTAACCTCTTGTCATGTATCTTTGTTAGCATTATGTCTATATATATTTGTGTGTATGGATGTGTATCTCTGGGCACGTGCCTAGTTTTAAAATATATTTGAAGCTGCTCAAGAGAAGGAAACTATTCCTGAGAAATCCCCAATATTTTGTCATGGAAGCTGAGCATTTGACTTTACTCATGACTCCCTTGGCCAGAAGTAAATGGCATAGAGCTCTTGTGAAAGTGAGTAAAAGCGAAAGCTTTTTTGTTCCTGGAATCCAGTGGGAGTCTTAACTTGATATTCATGGATAGCTTCCTTTAGGAAACCTATATTCTATTTCAGGTGTGTGAGTTAGCCTGGGTTTATTCTCTTATCATTCAGTGAGCCTCTCCTCTGAGAAATGATTATTCCTGGATCTAGTCACTGAATGGTTTAGTGAGTAGACCTCATACTGTCTTCTGGAAACTCTAGAGAGAGGCAATAAATGACCATAGCAAGTTCTCTTTTTTCCTGTGGAATCTTTGTAGGTTGGTCATGTGAAGGTGAATCAAATGATTGGAACTTGATCTTTTCCTACCACGATTTTGTGACCTCAGGCTGATTACCACATGAGTGGTACTCATTTGCTTTTTCATTGTGTGGGTTCTTTGTATTGTTTGCAGTGTTAAGCTCTTTGACATTATGTACCTTCAGATTTATTGATAATATTTTATTAACTTGCAGTTCAATATGAACTTGTTAATATCCAGGTTTAGTTATTATTTTTGTAAGTTACACTTGCATTTAGTTGTAAATGATATGTTTGTTGCTTATACCAACAGAAATGGACAATAGAACTTTGCTATTAGTACCAGGCAGGTCTGTAGAGATTAAACTGAAGGCTGTGTAAAATCAAGATAATTCATTGAGATTGACTAAGTCCATATAAACTTGTAGTTTACTAACAAATAACTTACACATATTTAATTAGTAACTTTTGTATTCAGAATCTTCGTATTCAAAAATTATTTACTGGTTCCCATCATCTTTTGGGAATTGCTCTAGACACTGGGAATACAGCAGAGAATGAAACAAATCAAGTCCCTGACTTTATGAAACTTATATTCTAGTGGTGATGGTGGTGAAGACAATAAGCACATAAATAAATGATATAATGCCTGATAGTGATATATGAGCCATGAGAGAGAGAAAAGAAGTAGAGGACAATGCTGGAGAATAAGGAAGGGAAATCAGGAAAAGCCTCTTAGAATTCTGATCTGACATTTTAACAGAGAACTGAGAAAAGTCATAATGCAAGTTATAACAATATCTCAGGGAAGTGCATCTGGACAAAAAGAACAGCAAGGGCTGGGTGCAGTGGCTCATTCCTGTAATCCCAGCACTTTGGGAGGCCAAAGTGGGTGGATCACCTGAGGTCAGGAGTTTAAGACCAGCCTGGCCAACATGTTGAAGCCCCGTCTCTACTAAAATACAAAAAAACTAGCCAGGCATGGTGTCGGGCGCCTGTAATCCCAAATCCCAGCTACTTGGGAGGCTGAGGCAGGAGAATCACTTGAACCTGGGAGGTGGAGGTTGCAGTGAGCTGAGACCACACCATTGAACTCCAGCCTGGGCAACAGGAACGGAACTCTGCCTCAAAAAAAAAAAAAAAAAAAAAAAAAGACAGCAAACATAAAGGCTCTGTGGCAGTAGTGTAATGTGTGGTGATGAAAAGATTGATAGGGTTAAAAGTATCAGCTGTTACTAGGCCAGATAAAGGAGGATCTCATAGACCAACCTAATGAGCTTGGGTTTTATTTTGAGTGAGATGGGAAACCAGCAGATGTTTCCAAGGAGGCAAATGATAGAATTTCGTTTATATTTTCAAAAGAATTCCTGCTTTCTTTGGAGAATAGATTAATGGGAGAACAGGGTAGAAAAATGGAAGCAGAGAAACCAGATAGGAGACTATTGCAGGAATCCAGGGGAAAACTGATGGCTCTTGGTCTAGGATTCAGACACAGTAAAATTCGGACATAGAGTGGCCAGGGCTTGCTGAAGGAGATGACGTAGGTTGAGAGAGAAAGGGGGGAGCGAAGGATGCCTTTAGGCTTTTGGGTAGAGCAACAGATGAATAATGGTGGCATTAAGTAACAAGGTGAAGACTGTGGGAGGAGGCATAGGTTTGGATAGGTGGTTGGGAACCAAGAGGTTATTTTGAGAAATGTTAAATTTGCAAAGCCCACTAAAGATCCAAGGGGAGATATTGAAAAGATAGTTGGATACAGCAGTCTGGATTTTAGGAGAGAGGGGAAGGCCGGGATATAAACTTGGAGGACATCAGCACATAAATAGGACTTGGTGAGAACACCTATGAAGAAGGAGCAATATTGAAAGGTTGGGAAGAAGGGGAGGATCCAGCAAAAAGGAGGGGAAAGGAAGAGGGAGATTACCTAAAGAGTGAGATCTCTTGGAACCAAGTGAAGAAAGTACATATTTTCATAAGGAGGGGGCCTATGTGTTAAATGCAGCTGATAGATTAAGAAAAAGAATGACAATTAATCACTGGAATTTGAAGCATGAAGGTCCTTGGATAATCATTAGCAAGGTGTGGAAACATATTTCAGTCTCTAGAAGATTCTTCTTTTTTTTCACCTCAGATCTCCATTGTCTGGTAATACTTTTCTGTCTTTCTTAGTAGTCAAAATTCTGTGGTCATCTAATTTGCAGTAATTAACTCTTTGTAGAAAGCCTTTTGTTTTCCTTTTTAAGCTATATGGAAGGGCCTTTCCTTCTTGGTCATTACTTAAAATTCGGAATTTAGACTGTTCATCTATTATTGTACTTTCAAACATATTTTACTGCTCACTCTCCCTGACGTGTGTGTTAGAAATTTTAAGGCAGCTTTTGAAAATAAAATTCAATTTATTTTTCCCTAGGAATGTCCTAATGATGTCCTACTTCACATGTTCTTATTAAACCCACTTGCCAATGTTGCTCCAACTATGTGCTTATTTTCTGGGATCTTAATGTTTCAGAAGTAATGATTTCTCTAGTAGGGATAGATTGGTCTCTAGGTCTATCAAAAGTGTTCTAGGTAAATTTGTGATGAAAATAGTATTTTCTAGGGAAGATTTATTTATCCTCCTCTTCCTTCTCAGTATTTCTGTTAGATGTTTGCCTGTGTAGTCATTGGTTATTCGGCGGGAAAAATTGACTTTACAATTCTTTAAATGTTGAAGAGGAAAACATCTTTAGAAAGGGCAGAAGGTCAATGAGGTTGTGTTATGGGAAACCACACTTTTTACCAACACCTTCTCACTGGCTGCCTGGAACATAGAAAAAGGAGGAATTGGGAAAATTCTATGTTTTAGTTGAGAGTTGGTAGAACTTTTAATGTGGATTTTGGAATTTGTAGTTTATATTGTGTTTCTGTCTGGGAACTGGGAGGGCACTGAAGGCAGAACAAAACTATCCATTCACTTGGCGGGAATTTTTGAGACGTGAGAACTCTTTTCAGTATATGACAAAAATAGCCACTGCTGTGAGCATGAGTTCTACCAGAAGTGCCAGTGCCAGAGCATACTGGCCATTCTGATTTCATCAGCTCAGGTGGCATTTTGAGCACTTACTCTGTATCCAGCACTGTACAAGGCCCTCTTTATAAATATTCTCATATAATATTCCCAACAAGCCCATTAAATAGATATGACTATTACATTCAATAGAAGAAAATTGGAAAACAGATAGTATTTATGTAATTTTATCAAATGCACATAGGAAGTAAATGATAAAGCCAAAACCTTCCAAATTCAAAGCCCATGTTCCTTCCACTCTAACATGCTGACAATTTAAGTGACAGACAGACAGATACACAGCTAAGCAGTATACAGTGTGATAAACATGGCTCATTGTTGTGAACCAGTGGCAGGAACAAGTAATTATCCATTGAAAAGGCCAAAAACAGTCACAGATGTCTATTTTCTGCTGTGTCTTAACACATAAGGATGAGAGATAGTGACATTCCCAACTTTTGGAGAAACACAAGAAAAGGCATAGAATTATCAGTGATAACTTTTGTGATCGTATGCAGAAGATCTCAATGGCTAATAAACCAGTTGTTCAAAAGTTTTCCAAAGCAGAATTTCAAGCCACTTTGTGTTTAAATATTCATTCATGCTCTTTCAAATTGGGCATAGGCTGGTGGTGATGGGAGGTTGTGGTGGCATACATACCCAGAAGCTTCCATGAGCAATCATATAACAATCATTTTTCCCATTTTATCACCTACCATAATTGCCTTAGATGCTTGTTACAAAGCATATTCCAGAGCCCCTCCCAGATATTGTGATTTAATAATTATGGGGCAGAGCCTCGTAATCATGTAAGGCATGTTGGGGATGTGTGTTAGGAAAGCTCCTCAAAATTCTGTGCTGTCAAGTCACTTAGAGGAGCAAGAATCAAAATATAGAGAAAAAGAGGGAAGGCAGTGGGGCAAGTTATTCTCTCTTCAATCCCACACTTGCTTCTGAGCATCTCTTTTGTCAGTATTTGTTGCCCTTAGAATATAACATCAGAAAGTAATATTATTTGGAAGGCCTTAAATCAAGTCCGGCAAAATTAAACAACGCAACAAAGAGTTAAGTGCATGCAGGTCAGGAAATCATAAAATTCAGTCCAAACCAAGTCCCATCAACCCTAGAGATTAAAACACGAAAGAAGGATTAGGCATCCAGGTAAAAAACCCTGCTTAGCAAAGTACCTCACTCTGGGCAGCAATTTGGGAAACAGGGATGGATAATGACAGTTAAGTTTGTATGTTGTTTTATCCTAAACCAAAGTCTTTTTGGTGCAGGTTGGAGCATATATCCTTTCCAAGGCTGTAACTGTTACAGGGGTGGGCAATTCTGATTTCATAATTGAAGGCTTTTTTATGTTTGGCTGGAGTGGGAGAACGAGGCCTGAAAAAACGAGTTGAATTCCTAGATTATGAATTTGTAGTGACTCAGATCACCTTTCCTGGATTGATTTTCACAGGAGGAGAGAGTTGAAGATACAGTCCTGGCATTCCTATGCTCTGTCCATGTGTGTTTAGCACTATCCTTTACATTTCCTAGGACATCCATAGTTGAAGAAGTTGGACAGGACTCTGCTGCACAAATATTTCCCCAATCATGACTAGAACTTCTAAAATGTCACTTGGTCTCTCAGCAAAGTATCCCAACTAATGCTTCTTCATGCATTTCATAGAATTCACAGGGTTCTGGCCTCACTTTTGCCTTACAGTGTGTACCCGAGGAGAACATCTAGTTGCTGCAGCTGAGAAGCTGCTATTTTCATTGATCTCTAGTGCCTGGACTACTAAGCCATTTATGGGTTCCATTTGTTTGGGCATGTATCCTGACAAGATACTGTGTTAATTATAATTTCAAGTGTATATGTCTTATCACCTATCAGCTATATTTTGAGTACCCTGTGGTCAAAAAACATGAGTATCTCTTTTGATATTGTATGTAACACCTAGTTTAGTGCCTAATCCAGCATTTTTCCCATTTTATCGCCTACCATAATTGCCTGAGATGCTTGTTACAAAGCATATTCCAGAGCCCCTCCCAAGATACTGTGATTTAGGAATTATAGGGTGGAGCCTCATAATTTTTTTTTAATCAATTATCTCTATGGATCATTACTATACTTTGAAAAATACTAGAGTCAGTAGTAAGAGTTCAAAAAACACATATTGACTGATTATTGATGTTCAGGGAATAAGTGAAGAACAAAGAAAATTAGGAAGTGTGACTTTTTTTTTTTCTGTAATAACTACTGGCTCTCTTGGTTGTGCACATTGTTGAATATTTCTTCTGAAATGGCCAAGTTAAAAATCTTCCTTAGTGTAAAGTCACTCATTCACACATTTAACCCATCTCTCCACCCCACCCCCATGCTTGATTCACTCTTTCCTGTCCTTCCAGTTTTGGCATAAATGTCACTTCCTCAGAGACTCTGCTGAACTTCTCTAAGCCTGTTAAATGGACCCTCCCTTAACTCAGATTTTATTGTTGTAGCACCTATTACAGTTGTAAATTTTGTGAATACACATATACAAATACACACACACAAACTCACTTATTGTCTGTATGCTTTTTCCATGTAGGCAGGAACTCTGTCTATTTAATCACCAATGCACATTTGGTGTCTGATATCGTTCCTAGTATTTTATTATTAGTTTTGGCAAATGTTTAATAAAGGAAGGGATGATACACTTGGAAACCCATATGTTCATATGGATAGGACTTTAAAATTGATTCTGAAAAAACAACAAAACCTTTGAAAATTCATGCTGCTTTATAGTTTATTCTGGTATATGCTATTTTATTTGGTTAGTGTACTGGTGGGGTAGATAACATTATCTTTAAGGTGCAGATGAAAGTGCTGAGATTTAGAAAACTAAGTGTCTATCTCCAGGTGTCCTAGGTAATAAATGGCAGTGCCCACACGTCTTCTCATGGTGAGTGTTGTGTGTGTTCTTCTGTATTACATTAGATGTGCAAGGTAATTAAACCCAAACTATAGCAAGATTGTCTGTGTTTCTGTAATAAGGAAAGGATCTCATAATTATTATTTCACAAATGCACAGTTTTGGAACTATGTCTTGGGAAAATATATATATACATATATATAGTGTATATATGTAGACATAGTTTTATATGTATATATAGCCTATATATATAGACATAGTTAACTGTATATATATGTATATACACAGTTTGAATATCCCTTATCCTAAATGTTTGGGGCCAGGAATGTTTTGAATTGCAGATTTCTTCTGATTTTGCAATATTTGCATACAGATAATGAGGTATCTTGGAGATGGGACCCAAGTCTAAATATGAAATTTATTATTTTTCATATATACCATATACACAACCTGAAGATAATTTTATACAATACTTTAAGTAATTTTGTGCATAAAACAAAGTTTTGATATTACCCTTGTGGTTGCACTTGTGTGGGGAAACTGGGCATGTGTGAAAAGGATGTATTTAATGAAAGAGGGCAGAGTGGGTATCTTTTTTCCTTGAGGAAACTGAATTAACTGTGTTGGGCCCTTGTGTTTTCACACTGACCTGTTAGATGAGCTCGGGGTGAAATTTTCCACTTGCAGCATCATGCAGGTGCTCAAGAAGGCTTGGGTTTTGAAACATTTTGGATTTTGGAATTTTGGATTAGTGATGCTCAACCTGCACTTCAAAGTGTATTTCTGTTGACAGCAGGCTTCACTGCAGACCCTCAGACAGCAGCAGTTGGGGAAGGTTCTTTTGAGGGAGAAACAGCATCCCTTCTCCCATATACTCAGGATTATGTGGACAGAGTTTAATCTTGGGGTTGAAAAGTATAACAATACTTGAAGAGAATTAATATTCCTTTTGGCATGTAGGCCCACAGAAGTACTTCTTATTGGTTCTTCCCTAAGACTGTTAACTAGGTCTATACTTTCAGCGGTGATGTGGGTTTTCTCATATTCATCTCTGGCGTGTGTGGACAAAACCACCAATGTATTCCCTACAGTTGACAGAACACTATGCAGACAGAATTGCGACTTGTTTGTCACAATATTCTACGCATATAATATATGCATATGATCAGTTTTGAAACCTAGAATAGTTTTATACATTGTTTATGATGGCCTCTTAGAGAACATTCTAATTATGATAATGTTTGTATATTTTTATGGCCTTAAATAAGAATCCTTCTTTAAAAATGAAAACACAAAACAAAGCCTGTGTTAGTCTTTCTGTTTAGAATTTTGTTTTGTGAATTTTACTTTTTGGAAAGTTTTTTGTTTGGCCATGGGTGTGAGAAAATGGGTAGGTATATTTTAGGGTATTTTGATTTACTAAAGTAGCCTACTTTTTTTTTTTTTTTTAAAAAGTTTGCAAATTAATTCTGTAAAGCAAGTTACCTTATTACTTATGGATTTCACTTCTCTTCAGATGGTTCAATGTTACAGAACTTTACAGCATAATAAAGGTACTGTGGGTCATGTGGTAAAATCATGTAATTTGGGGCTGGGTGCTGTGGCTCATGCCTGTAATCCCAGCGCTTTGGGAGGCAGGCAGATTGCTTGAGCCCAGAACTTTGAGACCAGCCTGGGCAACAGAGCAAGACCCCGTCTCTATAAAAAATAAAAATTAAAAAAAAGTAATTTAATGTTGAACCCAAGAAAAATGATTCTGCTGCCCTCCTGCATTTTTAGCAGATAAGAGTAAGAACCCCAAAGACAACTTAATAAATTCAGGACCAGGCCAGAGATGTCAAACCACCCCCAAACTGGACCTTAAGCTTGGATAATTTATGGAATGTGGTTGCACAAATATAAACTCTAGTGTGTGGCCTACTCTGGTTTCTGATAGGATATGCAGCAACCATGTCAGAGCTGTTAAATAGATTGTATTAAACTAATTGTTAAAAGGGGAAGTTTGATTTGTCGTAATCATATTCAGGTTAAGAGGAGGACTGCAACCAGATATCTGGGCTATTTATTTATGTGACCTTATAATACCTATATAATAAATCTATATAATCTATATAATAAATCTATATAATAAATTTATATACTATAATAAATATATCATATAAATATATAATATCTATATAATCAATGAAGTGCCAGGTCACTCAGTTCTCCAACTATACCATTTTCAAACTTGGCAAAATGAATCTTGGTCTTACTCTAGCCAAAAGAAGCAATGCCCAAGGCTGAAAATACATACATAGTAAAATATATAAAATAAATACCTAATATAAACATGTAATGAAAAATGAAAAGTACATACATAATGAAATCAAATACGTTCTCACTGACATTGACCCATCTTGACTTAGTATTTGGGGAACATACATGGAAGCTCTATGGTGCATAAAGGCCACACCACTAACTTGAAACTAGTCAGCTGAGAGTCATTCTCAGCTTGTGAGGTGGTGGGTGGTTAAGTACACTGAAACTCTGAAAATGAATAATGCATGACATAGCACTATTTACTGAATATAAATATTATTTATATTCTCAAATCTATGCCAAGTAGCCAGATGTTACAAGAAATCACAGAGGAAAATAGAAGGAAAATATGAATTTTGAAAAGTAGGAAACAACCTGAAAACCAGAAAATTCCAAAAGAGTGAAAATGCTATATACTATTAATGCAAGGGATCATACACTTGGAAATCCATATGTTCATATGTTCATATGGATAGAATTTTATAATTGATTCTGAAAAAACAACAAAGCCCTTGAAAATTCAAGCAAAAACTTCTACACAAGGCTCGGTCAACACAATAAATCTGTTTTTAATATAAAGTGGAATATAATCTACACTAATAGAAAGTTAGTTTCTCCCAGGCTGGACATGGTGGCGTACGCCTGTAATCTCAGAACTTTGGGGGGCCGAGGCAGGCAGATCACAAGGTCAAGAGTTCAAGACCAGCCTGGCCACTATGGTGAAACTCCGTTTCTACTAAAAATACAAAAATTAGCTGGGCGTGTTGGCACGCACCTGTAGTCCCAGCTACGCGGGAGGCTGAGGCAGAAGAATCACTTGAACCCGGGAGGCAGAGGTTGCAGTGAGCTGAGATTGCTCCACTGCACTCCAGCCTGGGTGACAGAGCGAGACTCCGTCTCAAAAAATAAAATGAAATAAAATAAAATAAAGTTAGTTTCTTCTAATCCTTCTAAAGAAATATTGAACATTCTATTTAAAGAATATATATATTTGAAGCAATGTCAAGTTGTTAGCCTGATGAAGGTCTTACATCTCTCTCAACATACCTAGTCCTAACTATGACTCCTGGCCCTTTTCCTTCATGCAACCTCCAGGTTCATCACATGACTCAGCTAAGAGAAAATATCCAGTGGCTCATCGTTACCTGTGGGAGGAGGTCTGAACTCCTTGGCTTTGCATTCATGTTCTTGTTTGTCTCACTTCAACCTTCATTCCCTCCAAGTCCTCGCTGTCCTCCCAGGGTTCCTCTGCTACAGCCGGGGGAGTCTGACCCCTGTTTCCTAAATTTCTCTGAAGCTTATCTACACCTATGTTTTTGCTCCACTCTTCTTTCTCCTTTATACACCAATTATTCTCCTGTTTTATCCAAATTAGTCCCTTCTGCAAGACTCACATCAAGTACGATTTCTTTCTAGATGGTTCTAACTCAGTTACTGTTATCTAACTGCACACATATCTCTGATTATTGGCATTAGTCATTTGGAAATTTATTGTATGCTGCTTTGTTTTATTAGTTCTCTTTTTCACCTGCCTTGTGCTTACTTCCCCAATTGGACTGCAAATTCTTTAAGGATTAGAAGGCTAATTTACCTACTTTCCGTCTCTATAGCATCTAAAACAGTAATCTGCAAATATTAGGTATTCAGAATATAATTCAATCTAGAATCATTTGGGAAGTTTAATTTTTAAAGAAGTCTGGATCATTTTTCTCAAAACTATCATATAATGCTAAATTTTCATTTCAGATTCTGAGAGATTCTTCTCTTTTAAGCCCAGCATTTATGACTTTCAAATTTTAATAATAGAACGCCCAAAGTTAGTCAACAGAAGCGTCCTAAATTAACGTGGGTGACCTAAGTTCCTTTGCTGTATTTTGTACACGTCTTATATATTGCATCAAGAAAAGCAAATGATTGCTGAAATGAGTAATAAGGAGCTTCACTGATTAGTCAATCTTATTCCAGAAGCAAAAACTTCCACGCAAGGCTCATTTACATGTGCACACTGCAAAAGGAAGTTTTGGGCAAAATGTCTGCAGACTCTGTTCAACATTCGTGTCCCACTTAACCACATGATCCTTATAAAACCACCTATATCCGTTCTCATACACAGTGTCTAGCCGTTGTGTTAATCACTACTGACAGCTGCACTTTTTTTTTTTTAAACTTCTGAGCTCTTTTGTGGCAATGTGGCGGGTTGTAAGTAAAGCAAATGCCACTTTAAAGGTAATCATGCTCGGTACAACTTTTACATATCATCACAAAGAGTTATTTGTTTACATATTCAGGTCTTGCTCGACACTAGGAGTTCTTCGAAGGCAGGGACTATTTGTTATTTATTTCTTCATCATCTCCAGCACAGGGCCTGGCAGGTGCTTAGTGACTGTTTATTGAATGAGTGTTTGCAGAAAAAATAAAGAAATCAAGAGATGGAGAAATAAAGAAATCGGAGAGGTGGAGAAATTAATAGTAGTCCCACAACCAATGAATTAATTGATAAATGTTTACTAATCTCCTACTTTTGAGCCCTGAACTTCAAAGAGAGTGAAGGGAAATATGATAGAACAGACTCATTCAGGATCACTTTTTACTCAATTTAAAATGCAAGCAAGTGAAAACAGAAACTGGGAGGAAAAAGGGTTCTCCTCTATTCTCCCCTAATTCCTTTATTGAGAGGAGAACTTGCATGGATGTTCTTGGATTATCCAAAGCTTGTTTCCTCCATTCTAGATATTATCATGAAAGTCACGAACTGGTGGTTTATTTAGCCTTCTTAATGTTAAAAAAATGGAAAATTTTACACTGATACTCAGATTTACACTGATACTCTGTTCTTGAAAAATATCTAGCAACCGTAGGTCAAAATTTCTGCATAGCAATAATTTTTTGAAACTAAACAGTGGCTGCAACCTTTAAAGAGGGTACATGGGTGGTATCTCCAGGTTGCCATTGTATCCATTTTTGAGGCACATGGAACTTTACAATCACTATCTGCAGTAAAAACCTGGGTGCTGAAAAATTCTTTTTTTTTTTTTTTTTTTTTTGAGACGGAGTCTCGCTCTGTCGCCCAGGCTGGAGTGCAGTGGCGCGATCTCGGCTCACTGCAAGCTCCGCCTCCTGGGTTCACGCCATTCTCCTGCCTCAGCCTCTCCGAGTAGCTGGGACTACAGGCGCCCGCCACGACGCCCGGCTAATTTTTTTTTTTGTATTTTTAGTAGAGACGGGGTTTCACCGTGGTCTCGATCTCCTGACCTCGTGATTCGCCCGCCTCGGCCTCCCAAAGTGCTGGGATTACAAGCGTGAGCCACCGCGCCCGGCCGGAAAAAATTCTTGATTGAGTTTAGAATGGAAGGGATTCTGGAGGGTGGGTGAAACATGAACTAACTTAATTTAGCTATACACATTATCTAGATAGAGTGAAAAATACATTGAACTTGGGATCATTTTTTAGTATATTTGCCACTGCTTAGCTGTGTTTATATCTTTAAACACTTGGACCTTATTCTCTTCATTTTTTAAAAAAGGCCGCTACAGCCACTTTCAGCTTTACCATTTTCGATTTTATTTTTTAGTTACCTATCCAACGTAAGTGGATTATAAGACAGGAGAGAAACCTATAGGGAAAAAGGAAGGAGAAGAAGAAGGAGCACACAGAAGAAGTAAACTGATGTTAATTTAGTCCCTACTTCATAGCTACTGTTTTACATTGTCTCTTGTAACCATCACCAACCCATCATGAGGTAGTTTTATTATTCCTGGTTTATAAATGAAACACAAGGATTTGGAGTTTCAGAACACACTGTAGAGGCAGAATGTGTGTCCTGGCTTCTTTGGCCCTAAACAGCGGATACTTTCAACAGGACTTGTTGATTTTAGTGCCTTTCCTTTCATAGAAAATTAGACTTGTGGGCCAACTATGGTGGCTCATACCCATAATCCCAGCACTTTGGGAAGCTGAGGTAGGTGGATCGCTTGACCTTAGGAGTTTGAGACCAGCCTGCGCAACATGGCAAAACCTCGTCTCTACAAAAAATGCAAAACTTAGCTGGGCATGGTGGTGCACAGGCCTGAAGTCCCAGCCACTAGGGAGGCTGAGATGGGAGGATTGCTTGGGCCCAGGAGGTCGAGGCTGCAGTGAACTGTGATTGCACCACTGCACTCCAGCCTGGGAGACAGAGCAAGACCCTGTCTTAAAAAAAAAAAATTGGATTGGCTATATGATAGCTTCACGTCAACTCTGAATCATGGGGTTAGATTTAGAATGCTATAAAAATTTAAACAATATAATAAATATAAAGCATCTGGCATGAAACCAAGTATATAACAGATGCTTAATAAATATAAATCTTACTCCTTTTTGATTGCCTTAGAAATCATTGCACTGGCCGGGTGCACTGGTTCACGCCTATAATCCCAGCACTTTGGGAAGTTGAAGCAGGTGGATCACCTGAGGTCAGGAGTTTGAGACCAGCCTGGCCAACATGGTGAAACCCCATCTCTACTAAAAATACAAAAATTAGCCAGGTGCGGTGGTGCACACCTGTAATCCCAGCTACTTGGGAGGCTGAGGTGGGAGAATCACTTGAACCTGGGAGGCGGAGGTTGCAGTGAGCCGAGATAGTGCCATGCACTCCAGCATGAGTGACAGAGTGAGACTGTCTCAAAAAAAAAATTGCATTTGTATATTTGATGAATTCATAACCTTAGACACTTAGTGGTTAAAAGAGTTAATAGCAATAAAATATGAACTCTTTACAGTGGCAAATATATATCTATATCTAGTGGTATGTATCTGTCTATGTATGTATCTATAGACATATATATCTTTGAGTTTTAAGACTTGAGCTGGGACCATAGTCTATTTAATTCAAATAATATGGGAGATATTTCACAATCACTGACTGGAATCTTCCTAGCATAGTATATGTATCAGCAGAAATCACTATAACAAAGAGAATCTAATGTAAATCTTGGCGTACTGGTTACTAAATGTAGTTTTATAAAGGGCAATCTAATAAATGTCTTTGGTTTCCAAGGTGCTAACAACAGATTGGAATAATAAACCCTTCTGTTCTCAGAAACCAGAAATGTCTTTAGGAATCCTGGCAAAGGAAAAAAAAAATCTCTGTAAGCTGATCAAGCCCAAATATTTGCAAAAGAAAATTAACTCACATAACACTGGCCCAGATCTCATTATTTAGAACCATTTTTGAGGTCATGAGGCATATATTTTGCTTTACACTCATAAACATGTAGCCAAAGTGAATTAATTATGAATAATTTTAAAATGATCAAAGTTTGTTGGTTAATAATAATGAATCAACTTGAGTTGATGGTGAGTTCTGGGATGAAATGAAAGGGAAAGGACCAGGTAGAGATGAGGAGTACTTTGACTGATTTGATTACACACACTCAACAGTGTGTAATCCTACTTCCATACTGAGAGGGCCTGTGCCGGCCCCAAGAGCCAAGCTTCCTGCCTACCTGTGGAAGTCAGGAAAGCAGTGGTATGCTGAAGAGCAGCCAACAGCTTACTTTACAGTACAAGCATCCTGTGTAGGGTAAAATGAAAAACAAGAGATGTCTTGTTTTTTTTTTTTTTTTTTTTTTTTGCCTGATTCTATTTTATTTTTGGTCCAAATCACACTAAGAAGGAGTCTTAAGATTTTGAAGGGATAAATATCAAGAAAATTGATTCTTTTCTGTAACTTCAAATTATTTAAAGTTAGACAGCATCTTTCTGACAATACTTTATATATCTGTATCAATGCTTAGGGAGAAATGAATGTGGTTTTATTTTTGTATTTCATTTAACTTGAAACTAAAATGAAGCTAGCTATTGCTTGCCCGCCTGCCCGCCTGCCCGCCTGCCTGCCTGCCTGCCTGCCTGCCTTCCCAGTGAAGCCCCATCATTAATGCAAATCCACCCTCTCCTCTCCCCTACTTCTCTACATCCACAGAGCTGTCTTTTCCCTGTTTTGAAAATATGTACATTAGCTGAACTAGAGAGCTAAGGTATTTTACTATTCAAAGAAGAGTATTTCTTACATATATGGATATCACAAGGCTTTTGAACTATTTTTGACTCCTATAATTTCTATAACTCTTTACAAGTCTGATGTAGACACCAATTGGAGAACTTGAGAATTAAGTTTAATGTAAAGGATATCAAAGAGATAAAAGATTATAGAATTTCAACAGTGAAGTGTCAGATTCATTCTTGTGTGGCAGTGTGTGATTGCTGTCATTTCTGCCACCCACAAGTATTATAACTGAGATAGAGAAAAAAGGGCAGTCCTTTCTCAAGTTCAGATAAGGAAGTTGATCCTGACCCAAGACAGCACATTGATGAATGCTGTTTAGAGTGAATGCTAATGGCTTTTTGTGGACTAACCATTAGGAAGTACAGTTGTTCCCCTTATCTCCTCCATTCTTGTTATTCAAACAAAACATAAGTTGAGAAAGTAGGAATGTAAAAGGTGGAAGATTAATGTTCTTTACTTTGCAAAAGACGAGATTTTACTTAAAGTACTAGGTTACAGATGAGTAATGTGGAATAAGGGAGAAGCCCTGACAGGACTAAGGGGCTATTGAACTCCCTCTTTGTGGCAAATGACCTGAAGGCCGGCAGTGCTTCCTCTGAGTACTATGATCATTCTTCTGTAGCTTCGGAAATGACGAAAGCCCCAGCTGTGGGAAGTGGTTTCTCTTCCTTTTCCCTGTGGGTGGCTCTGGGGTGGGAGCAGCTGGAAATCCAAGGTTAGAGTCACTTGAGCTGTGCACTTCCCCAAATGTGTATTTCCTCCATGTATAACACCATGGATGGGGTGGAGGAGAAGTTATTTCCTATGTTAGTTCTAGGATTTAAGAAAGAGGTTCAGAAATAATATTCACAAATTAGAGATGGAAGAAGGGAACACAAATCTGTTGAGTACTTCATTTGTGCCAAATACTATGCTATTATTATAGTGTCTTATTTATTTATCAGATAAGAAATCTGAGAAATGAGATAAGGAAACTGAGGCATGGAGAGTTTATGAAACATGTCTGAGATTGCACAGCAGAATTGAATTTTGAACTAATAACTGTCAGTTCCTCAGGCTGGAGCTCTCTCCACGTCATTACTCTGAACAGCAGGAGGCAGAAAAAGCTGAAAAGCAAAGCCATTACAGATGACCATCTCTCTGGGTTAAAAGATTAGGCAACAAACAAATAAATCTTGTTTATATTGTTTCACTTTGTATAATAGTTTTCTTAGAAACAAGGAGCCAGGCCTTCTCAGTCAGGCTGCTTCTGTCTTTCGCTTTTTGGATACATTCATAAAGAGTATCTAGGAATATTTAAAAAGTTCTGGAATAATACAGCTATCCCAGGCATAGTTTTGCTACCTAAGGCTGTGAGGTGACTTCCAGTGTGGAAAAATGCCTGAGATGATTTTACACACACACACACACACACACACACACATACATGCGTGCACGCGTGCACACACACACACACAATTATATATAAATTATTTAGTAACCTACAGTCTGGTCCAGGGACCACACTTGGAATATCACTGGCCAAGAAATTCAGCAGGACAATGGAAGAATCTAGACCAATTCTAAACATTTTATTTTTTGATATTCAGTCTTTAATAGATACAGGGATAAGGCTAGAATTTATTCTTTTTCTTTGATAATTTTTAAGTTTCAATTAAATTCAGTTCAACTCAGGGAGTATTTCCGTGCATCTTCTTTGTTCCAAACATAGTGCCACACACTCAGTGAAATTTAATCTTAATGCATTGAAAGAAATAGATGCTAAAGGCTCTTATATTGTTCTAAACTGTAACTTTAAAACAAATCAGCAAACAAATCTTAATCATAATATAAAAGAAGGAAGAAAACATTAAATGTAATCTAATACAACTTTATTTATGGATGAAGAAACTTCTCAAATAAATAACCTGCCCAAATTCACACAACTAATTGTGGACATGGCATGGATTGTAATTTAATATTTTTAATAAACAACTCAGAACCAAATTCTGTCCTGGATTTTAAAAAAAAAATTCTGGGAAATATGCTGACATTTACCTTTCAATCCCTACTTTTACTAGTTCTTATTACCTCATATATAAATGATCATGTTTGTTTCTTGCTATTCTACTTGCCAGATCTCTACTGCCCCCAGCTCATCTTGCACCTGGGAGCCAGAATAATCTTAAATTAATTTTTCTTGGCTGGGCGCGGTGGCTCATGCCTGTAATCCCAGCACTTTGGGAGGCTGAGGTGGGTGGATCACAAGGTCAGGAATTTGAGACCAGCCTAACCAATATGGTGAAACCCTGTCTCTACTTAAAATACAAACAAATGAGCCAGGCATGATGGCACATGCCTGTAATCCCAGCTACTCGGGAGGCTGAGGCAGGAGAATTGCTTGAACCCGGGAGGTGGAGGTTGCAGTCAGCCGAAATGACGCCATTGCACTCTGGCCTGGGCAACAGAGCAAGACTCTGTCACAAAATAATAATAATAATAATAATAATAATAATAATTTTTCTCCTTCCATGTTCATCTTAGATTCCCAGGCTTTCCTGGATACAATTAAAGCTTTTTTGGCTAGCGCTGGAGGACTTCTAAAATCTGTTTATACTTTTCAGTCCCCACTATTTCTTTTATTGTTCCCCAAAATGAACCTTCTGCTCCAGACCTGCCATTCTCATGCACACACAAAACATATGAATTCCTAACCTTCACTCACATGGATTCACCCATTTAGAATGTCTTCTTTCCCCCTCCATCTATATGGCAAATCAGAATAGTGTGTCAGTGTTGAGTTTGGGCTCTCATAAAAGCCAAATCATAATGAAATTACAGCTATGTCCTTTGAACAACTTATTAACCTTTCCAGACATTCTTTCTTTGATTTCCTCTTATAGCACATAGGAAACAGGACAGTAGCAGCAACTTATCATAGATTTTTGGTGGACATTAATTGAGATATCACATGTAAGGCACTATGCCTGGCACCTGGCATGTAATGAACACAACGAATGTCAGCAATTATTATTTTTATTAAAACACTATTAATCAGTCACATTTCTGTCACATTGTTCAATTTGCTTTTCCCAAATCCCTCTTAAATTTGAAATTGTACTCATACCATTTAGCTTCTAATGATTTATTTCTCTCTGTTTTTAAAAAATACATTAAAGTTTCCCAGACTTTTTCTCCTAACTGGGCTGTAAAAAATTTGACAGTAGAGTTGAGGATCCAAACACTTCTCACATTCACTGCAACCATCCTGGTCCAAGCCCCTATCATGTCTTCACCTAATTGCAATGATAACTTTATAACTATTCTCTCCACTTCACCAGTGACACCAGCCAGAATAATCTCCTACCATAATCAATAATTTCATTTCTCTGGTCACGACCTTGTAATGGCTTCTTACCTTAGTAAGATGAAGACAACGTCATTATAAGACGCTGTGCAGCTTCACCCTCCTTGCCTGTGTCTTTGTCTCCTGTCATCCTCCTCTCACTCTTCCCTCCAGGCACACTGCTCGCCTGGCTGTTTCTCAAACACAGCGGGCCTCACCCCCGTCAGAACTGCTACTGATATTGTTCTACCTGAAATGCCGTTCCTCCAAATAGTTACATGTCATTGTTCCTCACCCCATCTCTCAGGTCTTTGCTCAAATGAGACCTTTTCAGTGGGGCTGTCTCTGGTCATCTAAATTGAAATTACAATTCCCCCCACCAACCCATAATTTCTATCTCTTTTCCCTGCTTGTACTTGTCCTTAGTATTTATCAACATGTATCATGCTACATATTTTGTATTTATTGCCTGTCACCTTATGATATGTATTTATGAACACATTTTTACTGGTATGACAGATAAAGCAATCAAATATTTAATGAATGTAATACTTTATAAAAATTCTTACCTTAGTAAGAGTGAAGACAACATCATTATAAGATGCTGTGCACCTTTGCCCTCCTTGCCTCTATGACTTTATCTCCTATCACCTTTGTCTCCTATCATCAAATACTTGATGTTATGTAATACTTTATAAAAATTCTTTCATAATTGTTAAAGCAAACTAAATATGGCCTGAGAAGGACTCCATACTTCTATATTTGAGTCCTTGTGGAGCAAGTGTAGCCTAACCTAGTGGGTAGACAAGACTGAAACCCTAATTCAGGAGTATGGGCCTATTAACCGTGGCTGAGTCTTGGCCAGTCCCAGCAGCCATACTTCAACTAGTCATTCACTGCTGAGTGTTCAAGCTGTATTCAAATAAGGTAAATGCCAACCTGTAATCACTCCAGCTGTTCTGTACCTCACCTCTGATTTCTATACGTCACTTTTCTTTTTTTTTTTGTCTATAAATTTGTTCTGACCACGAGGCATACCTGGAGTCCTTCTGAATCTGCCGTGATTCTGGGAGCTGCCTGATTCACGAATCGTTCATTGTTCAATTAAACTCCTTTAAATTTAATTTGGCTGAAGTTTTTCTTTTAACATTATTAAGCATAGGACTAGAAATGTTGTGGATACTCATCATGGTTGCAGTGTCTCTTCGTACGTGAATTTAGAGTTTTTTTTTTTTACTTCTGTAAGCCTGTTTTCACCTGGTGCATTTTAATTTCTTTCTTTCTTTTTTTTTTTTTTTTTTTTTTTTTGACGAGTCTTGCTCTCTCACCCAGGCTGGAGTGCAGTGGTGCAACCTCCATTCACTGCAAGCTCTGCTTCCCGGTTCACGCCATTCTCCTGCCTCAGCCTCCCGAGTAGCTGGGACTATAGGTGCCTGCCACCAGGCCCAGCTAATTGTTTGTATTTTTAGTACAGATGGGGTTTCACCGTGTTAGCCAGGATGGTCTTGATCTCTTGACCTCGTAATCCACCCACCTCGGTCTCCCAAAGTGATGGGATTACAGGCGTGAGCCATCGCGCTCGGCCAATTTCTTATATACATAGTTGGTACTTAACTCTTCTTATATATATTATTATTTCATTTGGTATTTAAAACACTCATAGGAGGTTATTAGTTGTGTTGTGTAGATGATAAAGAGAAGGAAATGTATCTCAGAGCACTCTTCAATTATTCTATCCTTTAGATTTTAAATAGCCCTTATTGTCCATATTATATTTAAGGCACCTGATTATTTTGCATCTCACATTGTTCTCTGTTTTAGTCTTCTATGCCATATTTCTTTATAAACATTATTCACTCATTTATGGATACGTAGCATTCATGTACTAAGAGAGTATTAGGTGCAAAGTAAGGGCTCAATAAATATGTGTTGAATCAATCACAGAGAGTCATCATATCTTAAATCTAATATACTTTTTATTTTAGTTGGAGCAACAGGTCTGTGATCTTAGGGAGAAAGAGACACTCACTTATATAGTCCTCTCCTACTAAATCCTTTCAAAATAAGTACCACTCAATTTCGTGCATAAGAATATATATGTATCTATATGCAAGAATATCATATATATTTATATTACTGGAATTCACTAAATATAGTGGAATGGCATCCACTGGGTTGAGGATGAAATAGTACATTTAAAAGAAATTCCTGTAATTTTTTCCCCTTGTTTAGAAATTAAAATCAAAGCAGACATTTTAATTAGGGATAATTGAAATATAGAATCAATAAACCATAGAATCAAGCTTTATATTGATTTTTTAAGTCATTCAGAGAGATAGCGTTTATGCCTAAGAATTTAGAGGATAAAACCAAAGTCTTTTAAAAGATTCCTGATTTTGTGTACTTGCAATTTCTACATTTCTTCTTTATCCTCATCATCTCTTCCCCCTCCTCCTTTGCTTTCTTCATTTTCTTTTTCCTCCTCCTCCACCATCTCCCTGTCTTCCTCTTGCTCTATATATTCCCTTTTTAAATTGTATTTTATAATAATTTTGAGAAAAAATTTCACAATGAATCAAATGCTTCCAGAGAGCTGAAATCAAACTTATGGATTTACTCAATGGTTTTATTCAATGGTATAGAATAGGATAACTCAGTGGAGGGTCGGGGGGAGTCTGGGGAGTGGCTGGGGAAGGGAGCCTGAAGTGAGTTAACTTATTTTCCCTGGGCAAAGCCAAAACAACACACCCAATTTATTCATCAATCCAATTGTCAAGTATATATATCCAGGCTGTCTTAGCTTTTTGGGAGACACAGAAAAGTATTAAAACATGATCTTAGCCTGTGAGGAATTTATAGTACAGCTGGGAAATGGATATTTAAGTGAGCTAAGTAGTTAACAACGCATGATACACATGAATATAATTAATGTGTTACATTTTAACTGTAATCTGTACCAAAATAACAAAGAGATTAATTATAACTTTCACTCCAGTTAAAGTTTCCTGTTTGTTGTAAATATTGACTGAGTTACATTGAACCTGATTGGGATGAACTGATCACCAACCTGAAGTTGGATGTCTAATAAGAGTAGTCGCACACTGCCTGCGTGACCTGAGGGGTCCCCCTAATGGTTAAACAAGACTCTGAAAGATGGCCAGGAAAAGGAATGTAGACAATGGTTAGGAGGTTAGAGTTGATGTTAAGTCACTCCTAAACATCTACATATACATATGTTTTATGCATTGTAGCTACCTCTACAATGAATAAAAAACTTAACATTTGAAAAATATATATTTGAAATATATTTGAAATAAATATATATACACAATTGAAATTTAAGGTAATATGTAATTTTTTCATATTGTTTTTTAAAGATACAATTTACACAGAATGAAATGCATAGATCCTGACTATTCAAGACTCTGAATTTTGACAAAGGTACATATCCATGAAAACACCACTGAAAACAAGATATAGCACAATTCCGTCCTTCCAGGAAGGTCCCTTTTGTCTGTTTTCAGTCAATATCTATCCTCATTCATCTACCCCAGACAGCCATTTTCTTATTTCTATCACCATAGATGAGTTTTGCCTGTTCTTGGCCTTCATATAAATAGGATGATGGCGTATGCATCCTTTTCTGTCTGGCTTTTTTTTTTTCCACGCAGTATAGCATTCCTGAGCATTATCCATGTTGTATGTATGTATCAATATTTTGGTCCTTTTTATGATAGTAGTTTTCCATGTATGACTATAACATGTAGAATTCTCCAGAGAAATAGAACCAATAAGATTTAATTTAAGAAATTGGTTCAGTCAGTTGTAGGGGCTTGGAAAGTATAAATCCATAGGGTAGGTCAGCAGACTGTAAACTCAAGTAACAGTTGATGCCCCTGTCTTCAGTCTGCAATATGCAGGGCAGACTAGTGAGCTGGAAACTCAGGCAGGATTTCTATGTTACAGTCTTGAGGCAGAATTCCTTTTTCTCCAGGACATCTCAACCTTTGCTTTTAAGCTATTCAAGGATTGGCTGAAGGTGATGCACATTAGAGAAGATTGTGCATCTTAGAGAAGTGATGCATATTAGAGAATATAGAGAAGATTGCCTCCTTTACTCAAAGTCAACTAATTATATATGTTAACCACATCTATAAAATACCTTCATGGCAACATCTAGCCTGGTGTTTGACTAAACACCTGGGCATGGTAGTCTAGTTAACTTGTCACATAAAATTTAACCATCACGATGACTGCCCATTCCGAAGTTAGTAGTTGCTTGGGTTGTGTTATGGGCTGAATCATGTCCCCAGAAAATTCTTATTTTTAAGTCCTAACTCCCAGTACCTTAGAATGTGACAGTATTTGTGAGCCGTGACAGCGTGCTGGCAGCCTTCACAGCCCTCGCTCGCTCCCAGCGCCTCCTCGGCCTTGGTGCCCACTCTGGCCACGCCTGAGGAGCCCTTCAGCCCGCTGCTGCACTGTGGGAGACCCTTTCTGGGCTGGCCAAGGCCAGAGCCAGCTCCCTCAGCTTGCAGGGAGGTGTGGAGGGAGAGGGAGAGGTGTGGGCGGGAACCAGGGCTGCGCCCGACGCTTGTGGGCCAGCGTGAGTCCCGGGTGGGCGTGGGCTCGGTGGGCCCGCACTTGGAGCAGCCGGCCGGCCCTGCTGGCCTGGGGCAGTGAGGGGCTTAGCACCTGGGACAGCAGCTGCTGTGCTGGACTTCTCGCTGGGCCTTAGCTGCCCCCTCACGGGGCAGGGCTTGGGACCTGCAGCCCACCATGCCTGAGCCTCCCCCACCACTGTGGGCTCCTGCGCAGCCCAAGCGTCCCCAACAGTGCCGCTCCCTACTCCACAGCGCCAGTCCCTAGCCCATGGGCTAAGGAGTGCGGGAGCATGGCAGGACTGGCAGGCAGCTTCACCTGTGGCCCCAGTGCGGGATCCACTGGGTGAAGCCAGCTGGGCTCCTGAGGCTGGTAGGGACTTGGAAAACCTTTATGTCTAGCTAAGGGATTGTAAATACACCAATCAGCACTCTGTATCTAGCTGAAGGTTTGTAAACACACCAATCAGCACTCTGTGTCTAGCTCAGGGTTTGTGAATGCACCATTTGACACTCTGTATCTAGTTAATCTGGTGGGGACTTGGAGAACGTTTATGTCTAGCTAAGGGATTGTAAACGCACCAATCAGCACTCTGTGTCTAGCTCAGGGTTTGTAAATACACCAATTGACACTCTGTATCTAGCTAATCTAGTGGGGACTTGGAGAACTTTTGTATCTAGCCCAGGGATTGTAAACGGACCAATCAGCTCTCTGTAAAACAGACCAATTGGCGCTCTGTAAAATGGACCAATCAGCAGGATGTGGGTGGGGCCAGATAAGAGAGTAAAAGCAGGCTGCCCTAGCCAGCAGTGGCAACCCACTGGGGTCCCCTTCTGCACTGTGGAAGCTTTCTTCTTTTGCTCTTTGCAATAAATCTTACTACTGCTCACTCTTTGGGTCCACACTGCTTTTATGAGCTCTAACACTCACCGCGAAGGTCTGCAGCTTCACTCCTGAAGGCAGCGAGACCACGAACCCACTGGGAGGAATGAACAGCTCACTGTCTTAAGAGCTGTACTACTCACCGCGAAGGTCTGCAGCTTCACTCCTGAAACCGGCAAAACCACGAACCAGAAGGAAGAAACTCCGAACACATCCAAACAACAGAAGGAACAAACTCCAGACACACCCCCTTTAAGAACTGTAACACTCACTGCGAGGGTCCACGGCTTCATTCTTGAAGTCAGTGAGACCAAGAACCCACCAATTCCGGACACATTTGGAGATAGGGTCTATAAAGAGATAATTTGGTTAAAATAAAGTCATTAGGGTAGGCCCTAATATAATACTGATCATTGCATGCACACACTAGGGGAATGCCATGTAAACATACAGGGAAAAGATAGCCATCTGCAACTCAAGGAGAAAGGGCTTCGGAAGTAACCAGCTCTGCTCACATCTCGATCTGGGACTTGTAGTTTTCAAAATTGTGAGGAAACAAATTTCTGTTGTTCATGGATCCTAGTCTGTGGTACATTGTTATGACTGTCCTAGAAAACGGATACAAGTTGTTTCCAGTTTTTGGCCATAATGAATTAAGCTTCTATGAATATACACATTTGGTTAATGAACAAACTTTTTTTTTTTAGAATGAAATTGCTCTCTCATAGAGTAGGTGTTTGCTTTTATAATCCACTATGAAATAGTTATCTAAAGCAGTTCTACTATTTTACAATTCCAGCAGCAATATATGAGAAGCACAGGTGCTCTCCATCCTCAGCAATATTTGATTTTACCCATCGCAGTGGGTTTGAAATGTAGATCACTGTGGTTTTAATTTGCATTTACCTGATGAATAATGATGATAAACAACTTTTCATATGCTCATTTTTACTAATACCTCCTTTAGGAAGAAGATGCATTTTTGTATGAATACATTTTTCCATTATTTTTTGCAAAAGCTTGACAGTTTCAGCTCTTGTGATTAGGTCTGTGATTCATCTTAATATACAATATCTGGTCAAGTATTTGCTCATTTAAAAAAGTTTTAGATTTAGAGGAGCTCTTTGTGTATTGTGGATATACATCTTTTGCTAGTCATATGTGTTGCTGTTTTTGCCTTGCCTATTTATTTTCTACATGGTAACTTTTGATGAAAAAAAACTTTTATGAAGTGTATATTTATGAAATACATATATTTTTTCTTTGATGCTTTTCATATCCTGTTTAAGAAATTTTTGCCAAAGTATATTAGTTTTATAGAGGTGCTGTAACAAAGCACTGTAAACTGGCTGGTTTACCAAAACAAAACTATTCTCTTATAGTTCTGCAGGCTGCAAGTCTGAAATCCAGGAGTTTTCAGGGTTAGTTTATTTTGGAAGTTCTGAGGGAGAATCCATTTCATGTGCTTCTCATAACATCAGTGGTTATTGGGAATCGTTCGCATTCCGCTGTAATTTCTGCCTCTGTCTTCGTGAGACATTCTCCCCTGGGTGTGTCTGTGTCCATTCTCTTCATCTTGTAATGATCCCAATCATATTGGATTAGGGCCTGCCGTACTCTAGTATGACCTCATTTTAACTTAACTAATTATATCTGAAAAGACTCTATTTCCATCTAAGGTAATATTTATAAATATTTGGGGTTAGGACTTGAACATGTCCTTTTCAGAGACACATTTTAACACACAAACTTAAGGTTACAAAAATATTTTTTTCATTTTTCATAAAAGCTTGATAGTTCCAGCCCTTATGAATAGGTCTATGATTCATCTTAATATACAAACATTTGTATTGAATGTGATTGTGATAGAAATCAAAGTTTAATATTTTTCAAACATTTGTCCAGTAGCTGGAGGACTATTTGTTCTTATGCCCATATTAATCTGTCATGATCACAGTACTTTGTATTAAGAACTATTTGTCCTTATGCCAATATTAAACTTTGTTCTTATGCCAGTATTAAACTGTCATGATCAGAGAACCTTTTTATTAAGTTTTGAAATTGAGTAGTATAAGTCCCCAACTTTGTTCTTGTGTTTTAAGATCAATCAGACTAGTCTAGATCCTTTGTACTTCATATAAATTTTATAATCACTTTCATAATTTCTTCTAAAAAGCATACAGAGATTTTGATTGGGATTGTGTTGAATAGGTTAGAGTAGAAAAAATGTATTAATAGGAAATTTTCTATGTTACATATATAAAATATCTATTTAATTAGGTCTTTATTTTTTCTCAGCAAGGTATTATTTTCAGTATACAGATCTTTTCTATTCTTGTTAGATTTATTAATAGATATTTGATTTTTTATTTATTATAAACAGTATTTTATTACATTTTATTATAAACAGTACTACTGTCTATAATAGCATGGAAAAAATCAAATATCTACCAATAAATCTAACACAAAATATAAAAGATCTCTACACAGAAATAATACTGTTTACTGCCAATATATGTCTATTTCCTCCTTTTTTTACTGCTATTGACAACTTGTATTTTCTGTCTTTTTCATGGTCAATCTTGAGAGAGGTCAATCAATTTTATCAGTGTTTTCAAAGAACCACTTTTTGACTCTATGTAATTATTGTTAGTTTTCTATTTAATTGGTCTGATTTAATTTTTATTATTTCCTTTCTTCTACTTTGGTTTTAATAGGGTCTTTTTTCCTAGCTTATATAGATGAAAGGTTAAATAATTGATTTTAAATTTTTTAAAAATTCTGGTATCCATTTAAAGCTAAACATTTCTCCTAAGTACGTTTTTAGCTGAATCCCATAAATTTCAACATATTATATTTTTTATTATCAGGTCTAAAATATTTTCTAATTTCTGCATGATTTATTTATAATCTCTGTTATAGGATTGTTGTTTCATTTTTAAATATTTGGAGGCCTTTTTAGACTTACTGTTATTGATTTATATTTTAATTCCATTGTGCTCAAAAAAACATTCTATAAGTCTTTTAAGTTTTTAGGATTTACTGAAATTTATTTTATAGTATTTCACATGGTCTCTCTTGATGAAAGTTCCATGTGCACTTGAAAAGAAAGTGTTTTATAAATGTCAGTTAAATCAAGTTGGTTGAGAGTATGGTTTAGACTATGTTGATACTTATTTTTAAAAGTCTACTTGTTCTTTTGTGTACAAAAAGATTTTATAATCCCCAACTATAGTTGTTGGTCTATTAGTACCTCTATTTCCATGATTTTTGTTTCACGTGTTTTGAATTTTGTCATTAGATCCATATGCATTTATGATTGTTAAACCTTCATGATGCATGGTCTGTTTTGTTATTACCAAATATCTCTTTTTAATATCTATCTCATTCCTTGCTTGCATTTCTCATCTGATATTAATATAGCCACACCGAATTTCATGTGCTCACCCTTTGCTTAGCACATATATATTTTTTCCTTTAAGCTTTCACTTTTTATATTTATATTTAAGCTATAAGACTGAGTGTGGTGGTCGATGCCTGTAATCTCAAAACTTTGGGAGGCCAAGATGGGAGGATCACTTGAGACCAGGAGTTTGAGACCTGGTGGGATCTTGGCTCCCTGCAACCTCTGGCCCCCAGGTTCCAGCGATTCTCCTGCTTCAGCCTCCCTAGTAGCTGGGATTACAGGCATGCACCACCATGCCTGGCTATTTTTTAAAATATTTAGTAGAGATGGGGTTTCACCACATTGGCCAGGCTCGTCTCAAATGCCTGATTTCAAGTGATCCACCCACCTCCGCCCCTCACAGTGCTGGGATTATAGGCATGAGCCACCGAGCCTGGCCTCCATACTATTTTCTATAGAGGTTGAACTAATTTATATTCCCACCAACAGTATATAAGCATTCCCTTATCCCCGCATCTACACCATCTTTTGTTTTTTGACTTTTTAGTAGAAGACATTCTGACTGATGTAAGATGATATTTTAATGTGTTTTTAATTTGCATTTCTCTGGTGATTAGTGATATTGAGCATTTTTTCATGAGTTTGTTGGCCATTTGTATTTTTTCTTTTGAGAAATGTCTGTTCATGTCCTTTGCCCAGTTTTTAACAGGGTGGTTTGCTTTTTTCTTGAGTTATTTGAGTTCCTTGTGAATTCTGGATATTAGTCCTTTGCCAGGGACATAATTTGCAAATATTTTCCCCCGTTCTATAGGTAGTCTATTTATTTTGTTGGTTATTTCTTTTGCTATCCAGAAGCTTTTTAGTTTAGTTAAGTCCCATGTATCTATTTTTGTTTTTCTTGCATTTGTTTTTGGGGTCTTTGTCATAAATTCTTTGCATAGGCTAATGCCCTGAAGAGATTTTCCTAAAATTCCTAACATTTCTTAAACTTAATACCTCATAAATTCTTAACTCAATCTTTTGATTTGGTATTACATGTAGAGTAATATTAAAGATGTACATAATTATTAAAAACTTATTTTGGGACATTTTAAACATGTACTAAAGTTGATAATATAATAAATTCCTATCTACCCATCACCCAGCTCAACAATTATCAACATTTTCCCATTCTTATTTATCTATACCCTATCTTATGTATGAGTTTTCTCTAGATTATTATAAACCACATAACAGATATTGCATAATTTCACCTATAAATATTACAATATACATCTTTAATAGATAATTATAAAAAAGGCTTAGCTTAGCAGTATTTCATCATGAATAACAACATTTTACAAATAATGTCACATCATCCGATAACTGGCCCAATGTTCTATTTTCTTCATTTATCTAAAAACATGTCTTTTTACAGTTTTTGGAATCAAGATCCAAACACAGACCACATATTGTATTTAGTTAATATGTCTCTAAATGCCTTTTTAAAATAATGCCATATATTTGTTGAAGATACTAGTTTATTATTTTTCTACCTCTAGGTATGGTGGTTGTATCTCTATCACCCATATTTCCTGTAAGTTGACAATTTATAGACTTGATTAGATTCAGTTTCAACTTTGGAAAAAATACTTTATAGGTGGTGCTATACATAGCATCTTTCATTGCATCAGGGGCATGTAGGGGGCATATTATTGAGTTTCACTTTTAGTGATGTTAAGATTGATCAGTAGGTTAATGTGTTGCTTGGTAAATAGTGATGAGAGGCCCCATAATTTCATTACAGTTTGCCAATGGTGATTTACTAATTCTATAATCTTTTTACATTTATTAGCTAGAATTCTTCCATGGAGAAGATTTTCATTAGGTATTTGGTTACTGTTGCAGATTGATTTTCCTGAAAGGCAGACATTGAGACGGAGAGAAGTGGAGGGCATTTAGTAGGCATTGCTTTTGGGATCAATATTTTTTGGAAGAGAGTTCAAGATGTTCAGGTACACCAACCTAGCTCTCCCTACCTCATGTGTCAAGATCATACTTTTTCCCAGACAGAAACCTGATGTTGGTGTTGCAGACCTGCCTTGGTTGGAAGTTTAACCTTTTTTGGAATTTTGCTACTTTTATAGGCCTCGTCATCAGCTTTTTCTGTACAGTCTGCCTTCCCACCTTAGGAGAAAAGACATGACTCCCCTTCCTCCATTCTCTGTCTGTCTCTGACCAAGGTGACCTATGACTTTTACACTTAACTTATATTTGTAAATTAATCACTCTTAGTTTTTATCTTTCTTCCCAGAGTGTTACTTGAGCTCACTCAAGTCTCCTTATAATTACTACTCTCCCATGTTTCACAATTTCTGACACACTGCACTAGCTAATGCATTTCTCTTCAGCAGTGCACCAACCTAGTGAAAATATTACCATTTGCATTGCTATCTTGTGCCGGTGGCTATTTGTGCTCCACCTGCCATCAGGGGTAGGCTTCTCATTGCCAGCTCTGGAGCAGGTTAATTCAGCTCTAAAACCCTATTTTAGGTTTTGCTTTCTTGAACCACACATGACAATAACTGCTTGCAACAGGTTAGATTTCTTGGGAAGCAAACTGTCATGGAGGTTAGCATCCAGGATGCTGACTAGGGAGTGCCCTTGGGAACAGGAGTGGGCAGCAGGAGGAATTGACCTGTGATACAATTTCAGCAATGGCTTCAGCTGATCCCACAGAGAGTTTGGTGCTCTGGTAGACTTCTGAGTCATCTTCAGTTGAGAAAACAGGATTTTATGCTGAACAATTACCTTGGGAAAACAGCATGAAATACACTACACACAGGAAAGACAGAACAATCCATAATGCTTTCTCTTTTTAAAATCAGTATTTGAAATTTTCTAGTAATTATCAAAGGTGACCAATGAGTGTGTATGTGCGTGCGTGTGTGTTTTGTTTTTGTATAATTAGTAACTTATGGATATATATGACCTTTCCAATCAGTTCCCTGAGAACAGAATTAAAGTTTAGAGACCTGAATCTGGGCCCCAGAGGTGGTCATTACTACTGGTTTGCCACTGCTTCTGTAGCTTTTCAGTGAAGAGGTAGTTATGTAATATATATCTAAAAAAAAAAATTCAAGTTATATATTTTAAAAATAAATTCAAGGTCTACATATTTTAGAAAAAGGAAAAATCATGTGTTCATGTTGATATTTATATTTAAATCTATAATTACATGTCTTAATTTATGTTGTTTTACCTTGATAATTCTATACCTCTATTATTTTGCTTTTATACCTTTTCTCCCCAAATTTTCTTGTATTGAAACTCTTGGTTCCTAATTACATGTACATACTTATTTATTTAATTTATCTTATACTATATACGTATAGTAATTTCAAAATAACAATACAAACATTATTATCATTAATAATAATGTTACTGAATAAAGCTTGTGATTTCTTTGTGGAGATTTTTATAGTTGGGATATATTTCACTAGTGATAGTAAAAAAACCTGCGTTTTAAAGTCACTCGAAATAATTTTTCTCTGTGTGGTTTTGTCAACAATTTGATATGCAATTAGATCCCTTTGCTTCAAAAAATTTTGAGCAACTGCTAAGCCTTTATTTTTGAAATAATCACAGTTTTTGATTACATAGAGTATAAAGCATTTACAGGGTTCCAAAGTGTGTGTGTATATGTATATATGTATACACACATGTATACATGTCTATGTAAATACACTCACACACACACACACACATACACACACACATATTCAGAGACATCCATTTTCTGTGCCTGTGTCTTTTGCCATAAGTAACCATCCTAATAATTTTTATTTTATCATTCTATGGTTTCAAAGTAAAAGGAAATTTATATTTATAGTCTTTATTTGAAAGTATTTCTTTGAATTCAAAAATCAGAAAAACTTTCAAACATTGTCTTATTTTGCTTGACCTGGACTTGAAATTAGACAACTATATCAGATAGAAGATTGCTTCATTTTGCAGTATTTTAGAGCCAGAGAGTAGGACAGCTTCTAATCAGAGACAGCAAGTACTATAAATCCTGAAGGAAATGTAAGCAGCATCTTATAAATGGAATATCAACTCATATTCATGTAGTGATTTTCATCTTACACAGTAATTTTGAGAGGTGACAGCATGCTGGCAGTCCTCACAGCCCTCGCTCGCTCTCGACACCTCCTCTGCCTGGGCTCCCACTTTGGTGGCACCTGAAGAGCCCTTCAGCCCACCGCTGCACTGTGGGAGCCCCTTTCTGGGCTGGCCAAGGTGGGAGCCGGCTCCCTCAGCTTGCAGGGAGTGTGGAGGGAGAGGCGCGAGCGGGAGCCGGGGCTGCGCGCTGGGCCGGCTGGAGTTCCGGGTGGGCGTGGGCTTGGCAAGCCTCGCCACTCAGAGCAGCCGGCCGGCCCTGCCGGCCCTGGGCAGTGAGGGGCTTAGCACCCAGGCCAGCGGCTGCAGGGGGTGTACTGGGTCCCCCAGCAGTGCCGACCCACTGGCACTGCGCTCGATTTCTCACTGGACCTTAGATGCCTTCTCGCGGGGCAGGGCTCGGGACCTGCAGCCCGCCATGCCTGAGCCTCCCACCCCCTCCATGGGCTCCTGTGCGGCCGGAGCCTCCCTGACGAGCGCCACCCCCTGCTCCACAGCGCCCAGTCCCATCAACCACCCAAGGGCTGAGGAGTGCGAGCACGCGGCACGGGACTGGCAGGCGGCTCCACCTGCAGCCCTGGTGCAGGATCCACTGGGTGAAGCCAGCTGGGCTCCTGAGTCTGGTGGAGATGTGGAGAACCTTTATGTCTAGCTCAGGGATTGTAAATACACCAATCAGCACCCTGTGTCTAGCTCAGGGTCTGTGAATGCACCAATTGACACTCTGTGTCTGGCTGCTCTGGTGGGGCCTTGGAGAACCTTTGTGTGGATACTCTGTATCTAACTGATCTCATGGGGACATGGAGGACTTTTATGGCTAGCTCAGGGATGGTAAACGCACCAATCAGCGCCCTGTCAAAACAGACCACTGGGCTCTACCAATCAGCAGGACGTGGGTGGGGCCAGATAAGAGAATAAAAACAGGCTGCCCGAGCCAGCAGTGGCAACCGGCTTGGGTTCCCTTTCCCACTGTGGAAGCTTTGTTCTTTCGCTCTTTGCAATAAATCTTGCTACTGCTCACTCTTTGGGTCTACACTGCTTTTATGAGCTGTAACACTCACTGCGAAGGTCTGCAGCTTCACTCTTGAAGCCGGCGAGACACGAGCCCAGCGGGAGGAACAAACAACTCCAGACATGCCGCCTTAAGAGCTGTAACACTCACCGCGAAGGTCTGCAGCTTCACTCCTGAGCCAGCGAGACCACGAACCCACCAGAAGGAAGAAACTCCGAACACATCCGAACATCAGAAGGAACAAATTCCGGACACGCTGCCTTTAGAACTGTAACACTCACCGCGAGGGTCCGTGGCCTCATTCTTGAAGTCAGTGAGACCAAGAACCCACCAATTCTGGACACAATTTCACTATGCATTTGTTAATTTAATTTTCACAATAGCCTTATAAGTTTATCTCCATTTTACAAATTTAAAAATGAGACATGGGATAAAAATGCCTTTCCCTAGGCCTTCCCAAGTTCACACAGCTAATCTTGACAGAGGTAAGAGAAGAATTCAGGTCTTCTGCCTCTAACTCCACATCATATGATACTGCCTCTCAAATTACTTGCAAATACGTATGGAATTCCTGTGTGTCTTAAACCATATTTTCTGTAGTTGCCATAAGTTACTCCAAATGAGTGTTAGAACTAGAAAATTTTCTATTCCCTTTTAGGAGAGTCATGATACAAATTGACATTAATTAGTCTCTAAAACTTTATGTATTATTGGAATATGTTTAATTTTGTATTTCTTAATGCTTCCCAATTTTAGAAGACCACAGAACATCCCTCTACCCACTCCCACCAAATCTGGACTAAACCTGAAAAGATATCAAAGGAACATGGCTTTTTATTAAGTGTGAGTTAATCCACGAACGATAGCTTCAATCAGCAGTAATTTTCTTAACATAATTCATGCCTGAGTATTATATACAGTTTAGCTGGACATCTATGGCACACCATAAGCCAAATTTTGAAGATTATTCATGTTAGAATTGGATTCAGTCGATCCTTAGTGACTTTAACAATCAGGCCTTAATTTAAACACACACACATATTGTTACTGACAGTATAGAAATACTGACTCGTAGAAAAATTCACCCATATTTAGTTAGCAGACTAACAGGAGCAGCAGCAGCAGCAGCAGCTGGTCATGCTTCTGTGTGTTGCTAGCAACAAGAAACCATGACAGCAAGGCCCAAAACAGGAACCTTCTGCATTTTCTCATCTGTGATGAGGCACACTGATGCTGGGGATTAATGAGCCTGAAGATATAAAGCAGTGTTTACCATTGGAAAATGTCTCCTACACTAAAAGCAATGGTAAGCATCAATGCAAACAGAGTCCCGCTATAAAGCCTTGGTTTCTCTGGAAATTTATGTACAAAGTAATACAAATAAATACTACAGTTACTTGAAATAACGTGATATTCTTTATTGTCTTAATTTTTGTCATTTTTATTATGATTATTTTAAGTCAATTTGACATATTTTTAGAAAATAGAGAAAACTGTTTTGAAGAAAGAGTAGGCACTTAGTAAACTGGATTTTTTTTTTCTTTCTTAAATTCTAAAAATTTCCTTAAGAATTAAAAACTTTTAAGAAGTAGTTTTATAGAGAGGAAGAGAAAATCTCTGGAGTTATATGACACTCAGAGGATAAGGGGTAAATTGAAAACATGTGTCATGGATGAATTCTTATAAACAATGGGGCAATTAATTATAGGATTGATTTTTTTCCTAAGGTAATTTAAATTTAGTCATCCATCAAGGACCATCAAATTATTGTTTACTGAGTGCACAGGATCCTGATGAGCTCTGTGGGAAGTGAAATCCAGATGTGGGGAATTCTAGGTCCATAGTTGCTGCTCTCAGTGGGATGGCAGGCCAGCAGGATCACAAGGCATATGGTAATTATAACATTAGTATCAATACAAGGGTAACTACCAAGTCATTCATTAGGTTAAAGCACTGAGTGCATGTGTTTGCTTGCTAGGGCTGCCATAACAAAGTATACCACAGACTGGGTGGCTTACACAATAGAAATTTATTTCCTCACAATTCTGGAGGCTAGAAGCCTCAGATGAAGGTGTTAGCAAGGTTGATTTCTTAGGAGGCCTCTCTCCTTGTCTTCACCTTGTGTATTCACGTGGTCCTCCCTCTACACATGTTTATGCCCTAATTTTCTCTTCTGATTGGACATTAGTCATATTAGGGCCCACTTTGCTTATTTATTTTTAATTGTCATTGCTTTAAAGACTCTATTTCTAAATGCATTCACATTCTGAGTTTTATAACTTCAACATGTGAATTTTGAGGGGACCTAACTCAGTTCGTAATAGTGTATTTAAAAAACTAAAATACATTTGAAGAGGGAGATATGATGCAGCTTGAGGGAGTATAGTATCAATTCAAACATCACCCCTTACCGTAAAATATCTATGCTATGAATAGGCCAGCAGGCATGCAGGCTAGCAGGATGACAAGACATATGACATTGGCATGTTTGAAGGCCCAGACCAGTTTTCCAGAATAACAATTTGAATAGTATTCTATACAAATATGAATAGCATTTTATTCAAATATGAATATGAATAGAATACTATTCATATTGTTATTTGAATAGTATGAAAATATGAATATGAATAGAATACTATTCGTAGTATAGAATATTTTATGGTAAGGGGAGATATTTGAATTGAGCAGTGAACAAATGGAAGCCTTGAAAAGTTAGAGAAAAAGTGGAAAGAGGTTTTTCTAAAGGGAAGGCTGTATCATCAGAGGCCAGGGGAAATAAAGCCCCTGATGGTTTCAGGAGATGGGTAATACCACAGTTTGCCTACAGGGGACATAGAAGGGAAGTAGGAGGTGAGAAACTGGTATCAGTTGCCCCTTCTGGGATATACCAGGAAAGACACACTTTCATCTGTACAGCATTCTTGTTCAGAATACATAAACTTTATCTGATCATCTAAAATATCCAAATTGTTATTCTGGAAAACAACTGGTCTGGGCCTTCAAATATGCCAATGCTATGAAAAACAAAAGAGGCTGGGAAACTGTTCCAGGATAAAGGAGACTAAAGAGGCAACTAATTGCAGTGTGTGATTAGTGATTGAATCTTAGGCAAACTTAATTAAAAGAGGCTGGGTGCAGTGGCTCATGCCTACAATCTCAGCACTTTGGGAGGCCGATGCGGACAGATCACTTGAGATCAGGAGTTCGAGACCAGCCTGGCCAACATGGCAAAAGCCCGTCTCTACTAAAAATACAAATATTAGCCAAGTGTGGTGGTGTGTGCCTGTAAAACCAGCTACTAGACAGGCTGAGGCAGGAGAATCACTTGAACCCAGGAGGTGGAAGTTGCAGAGAGCTGAGGTCGCACCATTGCATTCCAGCCTGGGCAACAGAATGAGACTCTGTCTAAAAAAAAAAAAAAAAGGAAAGAAGCGAAAGATACAAAGGACATTATTGGCATAATTGGGAAAATTTGAAAATGAACTCTATATTACATTGTATGTTGTTTCCTCAATGAGATCATTGTATTATTGTTATATAGGAAAATGCCTTTTTTCTTAGGAGATATACACTTTGGTATTTAGGGATGAACTGCAAATAATTGTTAAATAATAAATAATAAATAACTGCAAATAATTGTTAAAGGGTTCAACACACACACACAAACACATACACACCATAAGAAAATCAAATATAGGAAAGACTTGGAACCAACCCAAATGTCCATCAATGATAGACTGGATTAAGAAAATGTGGCACATATACACCATGGAATACTATGCAGGCATAAAAAGGATGAGTTCATGTCCTTTGTAGGGACATGGATAAAGCTGGAAACCATCATTCACAGCAAACTATTGTAAGGACAAAAAACCAAACACCATATGTTCTCACTCGTAGGTGGGAATTGAACAATGAGAACACATGGACACAGGAAGGGGAACATCACACACTGGGCCCTGTCGTGGGGTGGGGGGAGGGGGGAGGGATAGCATTAGAAGATACACCTAATGTAAATGATGAGTTAATGGGTGCAGCACACCAACATGGCACATGTATACATATGTAACAAACCTGCACGTTGTGCACATGTACCCTAAAACTTAAAGTATAATAAAAATAAAAATAAAATTAAAAAAGGTTAACATTGAGGAATCCAGAGAAAGAGTCTATGGATGTTATATTATTTTTGCATCTTTTCTGTTGATTTCAAAACTTTCAAAATAAAATGTGAAAGGAAAATGAATTTTATGCTAACATTTGGATGCTCACAACTTTAAATTTTACAATTTCTTGTATTTATTTGATCCTCATTGAACATCTTTTAGTAAATCACCTTATAGTCACTTCACTCTAAGTTTGTGGTGATTATTTTTGTGGAAGTATTGCTTTATGATCATCATTAATAAATATGTTAATATAGTGTGATCTCATCATTTACCCTAAAAATGATTACTGAGTTTGGATAACTACATGCCAATTTATTTTCCTCTTAGGTAACAGTGTTGTGTAGCACAGTAGTCTTCTAAAATGGTCTCAGTATGTACCACCATTATAAAATATTTTCTTGCAAACTTATTTTTTAAGTTCTCATGAAATTGTGGTAGAATTTGTCATGAAGTAAAATTCAGTAAATATTCATTACATATATATGATATGTCTATAACTCCACCAGGCATAGTTCCTGCCCTCAAGGAATTTATGCAATTACCAATATACAACTGGTCAGTTCACTCTAGGAAATATAAGGCAATAATGGGATGACATTTTTCATCTGCCTTAGGAATGAGTAATATGGTGTAATTTTCTGGTAACAGCGAGATTTGGAGAAAGACACTTCGATAAATTGCATTGAGGCCAAACATTTGAGTTGTTCCTAAGGAATTTGGCTTCCAGAAACTTCTAGCAGTAGATAATTCTTTTAATTTAGAATGTAGTAAGTGTTTTAACCTTTAATAATTCTATAAGAAAAGTTTTGGCCAAATCAGTTCTTTGGTAACCTACTTTCTGCTGACATCTAGAAGGAATTCTTTTTTTAAATAAGCTTTCCACCTACTAAGTTGATTAATACCTGGTCAGACAGATATTTGTTTATTCTAGAGGAGTTAGTGGACATGCACTGACTCACTCACCCACTCATATTCTTACCTAATGTGACCTTGAGCATATGTTTTCAAGAGCACTGGTTGGGTCAGTGCCAGGCTAAACCATGGAATAAAACCAAATAAAATGTTGCACAATCTTAAGGGCTTGGCTGGTGAAACACCATACTCCAAATAATAAGTCTACTATTTTCTGTGAGAATTATTACAGTTTATTTAATCTAGTTTTACTTTCATGGGGACAGGGGAGAATTAGCATTAATAGAAAATTCATCTTGCCATTCAATAGGGTACAAATAATGCAGCCATAAAATTGAAGCAAAATTGGCACTAACGTAAATCAAATCACTGTTTAACTTTCAATGCAAACCTGTTAACCAAAGAGAATTGATCAGAAAGCAGACATAGTGGAATTATTTCTTAAAAATATTGTGGTGGCAGGCGCCTGTAGTCCCAGCTACTCAGGAGGCTGAGGCAGGAGAATCGCTTGAACCTGGGGAGTGGAGGTTTCAGTGAGTTGAGATTATGCCACTGCACTCCAGCCTGGGTGACAGAGCGAGACTCCGTCTCAAAAATACATATATATATATATATATATATACACACACACACACACACACATACATACATATATATATGTATGTATGTATATATGTATATATATATGTATATATTTAGAACCGTGACCATTCCTAAATTAGAACACAGAGAAAGATAAATAATACTTATAGTTGTGAGGAGAAACTTCATAGACCGCATAAGTTTTCAGAAGCAGATTAACTGATGGGTCAAGTGTATTCTGTTGACTGCAGAGGAAGGGCTAGACCAGATGTAGCCCTGGCATGGAGAGTCCCAAAGCTAGAGTGGTAGTGAAATGGGAGAGTTCCCTGATCCCCCTCACAGTACTTGCAACATGGGTGTGGCTCTCCTGTTCCATTGCCACCACTGTTCACTGCTTAAACCCCTGAGAAGAGGGGGAGCATGCAGATGGGCGTGTGTAGGAGCCGGGGTGAGTGCTTTGGGCTCCAGTTCCGTGGGTGGGTGCCTCCAGCTATTTTTGCCTTGCCATCTGCAGATGGCTTAAGTGTTACCAGCTCAATGGTCCCTCTGCCTTTGCAGAAGGGCAGAGGGCCAATGTGACAGCTTTCTGTATCTCAAGCTTTTGCCCAGTATCCCAGGAGAATTGAGTCTTCACAAGCCATGAATGTGGGGTTTTATTGAGTGGTGGAGGTGGCTCTCAGCAGGATGGATGGGGAGCTAGAAGGGGGATGGAGTGGAAAAATGACCTTCCCCGGGAGTTTGGCCATCCAGTAGCTGAGCTCCTCTTTGACCATCCCCAGCCAAACTCTTCTCAGTGTTGAGAAATGCCTTCTCTTTGCTTTCTCTGCTGTGCTGTTACACTGTTTGTCTTTTTATCTCCTTGTCTCTTTGTCTGCTTGTCTGCTTCTGGAGCCTGGGGTTCGGAGTTTTTATGGGTACAGGATAGAGGGGCATGGCAGGCCAAAAGGCAGCTTTTTGTGTACAAAGACAGAAATGACTGTTCCCATAGGGCTGTGGGTCTCCAGGCTTGAGGGTGAAGCCTTTGCTGGGGAACTGCCCTCTTCTACTCAGTATTTCCCTATCTCCTGTCCATATCAGTAGCAAGTGCATCAAACGTGTTTTGAAGTGAAACATTACACACCAAAGAAGAGGATAGATATGGAAGACTAGAAAAGGCACAGTCTAAGGACATAGAAGGATGATTTTAATCTAAATAATATTGAAAAATTACTAAATAATTTAATTTCAGAATGAAGATGCTGTGACTTCAGGTGGAAAAATTATAATTTATTATTTTCAACTCAGTTTTTATACTTATGTGTACCAATTATATAACTGATCTGTCCTGCTTCACCAACAACTTCTACAAAACAAGGTTATATTTATCAAGATATGCTATATAAACACATTAATATCAGACAAAATAGACTTTAAGGCAATACATATCACTAGAGATTAAGTAGACTACTTCATAATTACAAGAAGTTTAATTTAGCAAGTGGCAATATAAATTCTAATTTGGAACGGACAAACTATATGACATATATGTGTATAAAAATGAGCAGAACTAGACTGAGAAATAATTAAATGCACAGTGATATGGGAAGATTTCAAAGCAGCTTCCCCTAGTGGTAATACAAACTTTGAAACTGCAAAATTCATATCCCTCTGTCACACATAAACCATCTATAAATTTCAGTGCATTTAAAATAACAGTGTGTTCTCTGACCACAGTAAAAATAAAGTAAACCAGACCACAAAAAGAAAACCAAACTGGAAACAGCCTGTATACTTGAAAATTAAAAAGTGTGTTTATATAAAAACTATGAGAGAAGAAATCACAATGAAAATTAGGAATATCATGAAATACATAATAAAGTACAACATGTAGGATTTGTGGGACTGTATTAAAGATGAGTTCAAGGAGAAATTTAAATTGAAAATCCTATATGTCTATATTTTACAGGAAAGTCTAAAAATCAATCAGCTAAGCCTCCATTTCATGGTGTTGAATGTAGGAAAAAAAAGAGCAAATTCAATCCAAAGGCTATAATAGAAACAAAAACATGAAGTCCTTGCCCACGCCTATGTCCTGAATGGTATTGCCTAGGTTTTCTTGTAGGATTTTAATGGTTTTAGGTCTAACATATAAGTCTTTAATCCATCTTGAATTAATTTTTGTATAAGGTGTAAGGAAGGGATCCAGTTTCAGCTTTCTACATGTGGCTAGCCAGTTTTCCCAGCACCATTTATTAAATAGGGAATCCTTTCCCCATTTCTTGTTTTTGTCAGGTTTGTCAAAGATCAGATAGTTGTAGCTATGCGGCATCATTTCTGAGGGCTCTGTTCTGTTCCATTGATCTATGTCTCTGTTGTGGTACCAGTACCATGCTGTTTTGGTTACTGTAGCCTTGTAGTATAGTTTAAAGTCAGGTAGCGTGATGCCTCCAGCTTTGTTCTTTTGGCTTAGGATTGACTTGGCGATGCGGGCTCTTTTTTGGTTCCATATGAACTTTAAAGTAGTTTTTTTCCAATTCTGTGAAGAAAGTCATTGGTAGCTTGATGGGGATGGCATTGAATCTATAAATTACCTTGGGCAGTATGGCCATTTTCACGATATTGATTCTTCCAACCCATGAGCATGGAATGTTCTTCCATTTGTTTGTATCCTCTTTTATTTCATTGAGCAGTGGTTTGTAGTTCTCCTTGAAGAGCCAAAATCGACAAATGGGATCTCATTAAAGAGCTTCTGCACAGCAAAAGAAACTATCATCAGAGTGAACAGGCAACCTACACAATGGGAGAAAATTTTTGCAACCTACTCATCTGACAAAGGGCTAATATCCAGAATCTACAATGAACTCAAACAAATTTACAAGAAAAAAACAAACAACCCCATCAAAAAGTGGGCAAAGGACATGAACAGACACTTCTCAAAAGAAGACATTTATGCAGCCAAAAAACACATGAAGAAATGCTCCTCATCACTGGCCATCAGAGAAATGCAAATCAAAACCACAGTGAGATACCATCTCACACCAGTTAGAATGGCCATCATTAAAAAATCAGGAAACAACAGGTGCTGGAGAGGATGTGGAGAAATAGGAACACTTTTACACTGTTGGTGGGACTGTAAACTAGTTCAACCACTGTGGAAGACGGTGTGGTGATTCCTCAGGGATGTAGAACCAGAAATACCATTTGACCCAGCCATCTCATTACTGGGTATATACCCAAAGGACTATAAATCATGCTGCTATAAAGACACATGCACACGTATGTTTATTGCGGCACTATTCACAATAGCAAAGAGTTGGAACCAACCCAAATGTCCAACAACGATAGACTGGATTAAGAAAATGTGGCACATATACACCATGGAATACTATGCAGCCATAAAAAATGATGAGTTCGTGTCCTTTGTAGGGACATGGATGAAACTGGAAAACATCATTCTCAGTAAACTATCGCAAGGACAAAAAACCAAACACCGCATGTTCTCACTCATAGGTGGGAATTGAACAATGAGAACTCATGGACACAGGAAGGGGAACATCACGCTCCGGGGACTGTTGTGGGGTGGGGGGAGGGGGGAGGGACAGAATTAGGAGATACACCTAATGCTAAATGACGAGTTAATGGGTGCAGGAAATCAACATGGCACATGGATACATATGTAACAAACCTGCACATTGTGCACATGTACCCTAAAACCCTAAAGTATAATTAAAAAAAAAAAAAAAAAAAAAGAAACAAAAACAAGACAGCAGAAAAAAAGGAGAACAAACACATAAACAAAGGCATCCTCAAAGTTGCTAAATTTAAAATATTAATAAAATTGATAAACCTTTAACAAATATTATGTATAATTATAAATAAGTTCTCCATCTATTTCAATAAAAAGGCTAGGAGACTGCTGTCATTAATTCTTCATATACTGGAGGATATGTAGCAATGCAGTAGGAAAAAGAAATAAAAGTAAAAATATAGCAAAGTAAGAAAATTGATATTATTTGCAGAACAGAGGATCATATATACAGAAAATTCAAGAGATTCTACACATAGTTAATATCAATTAATAAAAGAATTTAGCAAGTTAGATAACTTCAGCCATGTACAGAAATTGTATTTATATGTAACAGTAACAGAGTTAGAAATTAAAATTAGGACATTATTTAAAATAGTATAAAAATATTTACACACCTAACTCTAAATATGTTCAAGAAGTCTGCATAGAAAAGTGTAAAATATCATTTAAAAGAATTAAAATAAGACTCAAATAAACAAAGAAACAGAGGGACGTACTATATTCATAGGTTGTAAGACCCAATATTGTAAAGAGGGCAGTTCTATGAAAATCATTTATTGCCATTCAATCAAAATTCCAACAGGTTCTTACTGTTTTGGGAATATTGCTTGTTAGGTTGTGTGCATATATGTGCATGTGTGTGTGTGTCAGCAAAAACAGTCTTCATTTCAAAGTCTGGAATCAATTATTTTACAAGTTTCAAACATTTTTCTAGTATCTTGAAAGTTTGTCGGCCCAAAGCACTGTGCCTACAACAACTAATTGGTAAAATGACCCATTTGGAGTTTGGGTCTTTGTATTCCCAGATTCATGATCCTCTTACTATGCTACCTTCTCTCTCTGTTCTAATGAATATATTATTTAATTATCTTGTTAATTTAAAAAATTAATGTATGTGTTGTTGAATGATTTTACTTTAAAATTTACATTAAGTATGAGGTAGAAAATTGTGCTTACTAATTTTATATAACTATAAAGTTAAAATAAACATAAAGTTTTAACTGATGTTTGTGTCCTTACATAGTAAGTATCTTTGTTCTTCTATTTTCATGTTTGAAAAATACGATTTCTACCCATATTCAGAAAGCTCATCAGGAATTTACTGCTTTAGCTGGTACTGATTATTCACTGTATTTGTCTGCCCTCTAGTGATTGTAGAACAAAGTCTAAGGAAAAATTACCAGAGGTAAGTGTCAGTCGATTAGTTTTGCAGAAACTCTCATTATTCAGTTTTAACCTGGCTTCTTGTGTAACACATTTCTAAATTTAGAAATCTACTACACGTCAATAACATAGACATTGGCATACAACAGTTTGATGCTGTTATAGTGTTATACTATGTGTGGATTAAGCTAAACGACTAATAATTTATATGTTGAAAAAATGAAAATGAATAAAAGGAACATATAATTATACACAAAATTTATTGGGCACCTACTCACTATGCTAAGCTCTTTTCATACATTATGTCATTTTATCTGTACAGCAGTTCCTCAAGAAGGTCCCTGTTTCATAGATAAGAAAATTCAGGCTTAGTGTGGTTAAGCAACTTAAGGTCAAATACTAGATAATAATATTAATAGCTATATATATCAAGCATTTTTTAGTGCCAGAAAAAGGTGCTCTGTTAAGCACTTTTTATGTCTTTATTAGTCAATGCTCAGAACAGGAAACAGAAACCACTCTAGACACTAAAAACAGAAGTGGGTTAATACTGCAAGTGAGATCCTGACAATCAGTGGGAGGGCCAGAGAAGTCGGTTTTTGAGTGGATATTGTGGAATGACTGCCAAAACAATGTGGAACTGACTCATCAGGAGTGCCCGCTCTGAGGTCATCACTGCAGTGGTGTCACAAATCTCAAAACACTGAAAAATCTGAAATATGCCTGGAAACTCTGTTGCACAGAAACCTGTTCCTACCACATTGCTAGCCAGCAGGAACAGCCAAGTGTTCACGTCCAACTTCTCCCTCTGGTTGGCAGACACAATTCACACCCAGAGCCCTTGCTGCCAAGGAGTCTGCTAAATGTAGCGTTTATCTCCTCAGCTCGTATGTACACAAAAAGAACATGGAAACAGGTGGGGTTGGTTGCTGGGGGCCAGTCAACCACACCCAGCATAATGCGTTTTCCGATTAAGTCCTCATAGAGATTGATAGGATTGTTTCTCCATTTCATAGAGGAAGAAATAGATGCACCGGCAAGTTAAATAATCTGCTAAATAAACAGGATAGGAACCTATGTCTCTCTTATTCCAAAGTGCAGCACATCTCACTATCTCAATATGACTACACTATTATCATTAATTCATTAATTCTGTGTTAATGTTGAACATCTCTCCCTCAACCCCAACCAACACGCACACACACTTTTTTTTTCACATGCTTCTTATCAGGATACAACCTAGATTCCAAGAAAAGTGAATTGAGGGTGCTGCTCTCCAGTTGTCTCCTGAGTGAGCTGTCCTCCTAGGCTTGGGATAAAAATACGCAGAATCAATGTACAGCCCTCCTGCATCTCATATTCTTGAGGGAATAATAAATATATTCTCTAATACATATGATTTGGCCTGAAAAAGGGAGCTAATGGCATTGCTAGCACTGGAATGTGACTGTAGCCGGCATACTTGGAGAAATCAAGGTGTATGATCTCCTCAGAGCAGAGAAACATCATGTGGTGGTAAGGAAAGATGCCAAAACAGTAGATGCTATTCTTGTCTGTGCAGCTTGACTCACATAGCACCCCTCCCAACGGGCACATGCCACTGGCCCTGCATGCCACCTGCTCACCAGACACTGTCCTTCCACTTCAGAAGGATACCTGATCCACATCAGGCCGTCTGACTTCTTACCTTGGGAATGAGAACCTTGACAGAGGAAGCCTCAGAACTGAAGGTAGTCAGATAGAAACATTTAGATGGCAGTCCTTAGGGCAGTCATATGCTTTAAAGGAAATGCCATGATGCCTGCAGAGATTCCCAGAGGTGCCCTGGTTCTTGTCTTTTCTGAGATGCAATTGTTCACAACATTTTCCATCTTGAAACTGAAGCTTCGTTATCTGGGGTACATACCCGCAGTTCATTGTCTCACACCAAAAAAATTTAGGACATAGACACACATGAGGATTTTAGGAGCGAAGGTTTAATAGGCGGAAGAAAGAAAGAATAGTTCTCTTTCCAGTGAGAGAGAGGGGCTTCCGAGGGGAAAAGGCCAAACCGTGGCAGAGTTTGCTGGATTTATAGGCAGGTTTGAGGAGGAGGTGTCTGATGTACGTAGGGCCCACAGACTGGTTTGATCAGGTGTGACATTTATGAAGTGGGCAGGGAAGGCTGGTCACCTCGCCCTAACTTTGTTATGCAAATGGCCTTTCCATTTTGACCAGCGCCATCTTGGCTGCTCCTTACTGTACGTTGGCTGGCAAAAAGAAGAGAAGATGGAGCCGCCAGTTTGAACACGAATGGCACAACTGCTGGCATCTATGACTGCAGCTCGATTTTACAGGCTGATTTTTGTTAGAAAAGAAAATGATCTGGGGCTGCTTTTCATTAAAAGCAAAACCTTACCAAAGACTCCAGTACCCTCACTATTTGTCTAAGTAATTTCTTCTTAACTCCTATATCAGAACCACTCTGGATTCTTCCTAGAAAACGTCTCTTCTTGTTTAAGTTACAGCCAGTTTTTAGTACCTGTTACCAAAGGTGGGAGACTATGCTGGTAAAGGAGGTGGAGATGAAGTGGTTACTTTTTTTTCCTGATGGTTTGCAGATGTGCTTTTCTGAGGAGTCCAATGAAAGGTTATTTTATCATTATACTTCTGAAGAGCTCACCCTCGCAGTTGGAATAACATAACAATTGTCCAGGTATCACAATCTACTTTTTAATATTTTCTAGCTGCCTGTGACAAAATTTAGGCCAGTTTCCTTCTCTGTGCCACCAGAGCTGAGCATATTACTCTAGAAAGAGTATGCGAGCAACGCAGAGCTGCTTAAAATGCGGTGGTGAAGGTGAAAACGGGGATATAATTCTTTCTTTTACTGGGAGCTGGAACAACAAAAAGCAACCAGTAATCTAGGAAGAGTAAGAACCCAGGAATGGAGTGAGTACTTTCTTACTTTGTGCTCAGATTCTGTGGATAAGCAGAAGTAGTTGTATGGATTTATTATTATTATTATTATTATTTACATGGCTGGTTGGAAACATTGGCCCTGTCCCTTGTTCTCATCCAAGTATGTATCAGAAGCACCTGGGAAGCTTTTTCAAAAAAAACTCTTACACTGGTGTTACGTCTTTGATGGTTGTGATTTAGTGCGTCTGACTGGATCAGAGTGGGGCTCAAAAAGGCATATTTTGATAATTCTTCCACATGATTCTAGTATTCACCCTAGTTGTTGATCGTTAGCCTAAAATGGATAGTGCTGTGTTCTCTTCATGAGCGAGCAGCCAGAAAACAGGGTTGTGATAAGAAAGTTGAAAAAGATGATGCCATGAGTTAGTAATGTTGATATCTTGAATTAGTAGTAGCTGATTTGAATTTTAGGAATTTGAGATTTAAGTGTCAGAATCAGGGATATAATATTAGGGAAAGTGATTTTTGCTTCTTTGAAAGGAAGCTGGCTTTTTTTTTTTTTTTGGAGCGTTTATAAAGGAGCTAAAGTGCCCTCAAGTGGCCAATCTCTCAATTACATCTTAGTGAAAAAATTTTCTATGAAAAAGATGAGCAGAGAAGAAAAATAACCTTGGAACCCAAGATTTTTAATTTAAGATATTGGTAGTTGTGGCCTGAAAAGGAAATATGGATACAGCGAGGTGTGACTGTTATCTGAAATCACCTGCAAAAATTGGTGGTGAATTTTTTTCCCATATCCATACTTCCCGTGTGCTAGGGATATGTATCACCTTAGAAGATCCACATTTTTCTTTTAACTAGGTTTCTTATTGTAATCTAGACTATATTGTTACGTGGATTCACCTCCTTAGATTTACTTCCCATCAAAATGCACAAGGATTAGATCTTCTGGGTTGATACTGAAAAATAAGAGTCTTTATTTGTTTATAATGAAGATTATTCATTAATTTATCCAACGACTATTAATTCAGCAGGTTTTTTTGTGCTATAGTACAGCTATGGGCATTTGGGTAACACTGGTCAACTAGACCACAAAGACCTCTGACGTCAGTGATACGTATGGGGTGTATGTGGAGCATGTTTAGAGAGAAAACAGTGCCCAATTACTGCCCAGCCTAACTCATCATCACTCCTCAATAATAAACAAAATCAATATATATCATTTTAAATGTTTTGAAGGAAATAACACTTGGAGAATATAGAATCTGGTGTGTGTGCTGGCAACTTTAGGTAGAATTGACACAGATAGACTGAGGTGGCTTGAGTTGATATATGAAAGAAGAAAGGTAGACTGTAGGAAAAATAGGGGAAAGAGCAATTCAGGTAGAGGAAAAAATCAGGGACAAAGATTCTGAGGAGAAAAAGAACTGATCATGTTTACAAGAAGAAAAAAGAAACCAGAAATGCCCAGCACAGAGAAATGGGGCAAATGGATCAAGCTGAGGTAGACACGAAGAAGAGCTTGCCCATTGTATTTTATTCCAAGTTCTTTAGGAAGCCATTGAAGGCTTTTAAGCAGTGAGGTATGAAATGAGTCAATCAATCAGATAACATTTTTTTTTTTAAAGTCACTCATATACTGAGGGCAGTGTTGATTGGGGTGAAACAAGAAAAGAAAGAGATCAGTTAGAAGGATATTGCACTAGTCCAGGCAAGACTAGATGCCAGCTTGAACTAGAATGGTAGAAATGGGGATGTCAAGAAATGGATATTTATCCAATATAAATATTTGAAGGAATGGATATTTGAGAAGTGGATATGTATCCAAGATAATATTTGAAGGAAAAATGGACAGGTCTTGTTCATGAATTAAATCTAAGGGATAAGGGAAAGAGGGAATGACGATGACTGCAGTATTTAGGTAGAGCGTGGTGCTGTTTATTGCTATAGGTAAAACAGAAAGAGATGAGGTGGGAAAGTGAGAGTTCCCTTTTGGACTTGTTACTTTTAAGATGCATGCAGTGTATACACTAAAATGTCAACAGACAGCTAGCTCTAAGAGTTTAGAGCTCAGAACCGATTAAGAACTAGAGCTATACATTTGGCAATCAAAATCTATTCATATCATGTTATTTAACGCTATGGAAACTAATGAGATTATCTAGAAAGAGCTTAGAAAAACAAAAATAACCTGAATTGAGCCTGGGGAATTCTAACTTTTTGAAATCTGGTGAATACAGTGAAGTCATCGAAGTAGATTGAAGTGAGATATGGTAAAAAACAAACAAATGAACAAACAAACAAACAAACAACAACGAAAGCCAGAAAGTGTGATCTCTCAGAAGTAAAGGATAAAGTTTCAAGGAATGAGTGGCCACTTACGTGGATGCTACTGGATATGAAGTAAGAGAATTGAAAAAGGCCCACTGAATTTGCCAACATGGAATTTTTTTGAGATTTTGACAAGAACAATCAATCTCAGAGGAGCAGTGTGGAGGAAAGGCAGACTGGAAGGTGTTTGAAAACACATTGGAACATCGTCAAGAAGATAGATCAAGTACAAACTTCCGAGAATTTTGCCCTAATGGGCAGCAAAGAAATAGGTGATAACTTGACATTTTTCAAGTAATCTTTTCCCAAAAGGGAGTTACAAAAGATTGTTTTCATAGTCAGTGGACCAGCATTTCAATAAAGAAAAATATCAACAAAAAATTGATGATGCAGGAATGAAGTCATTGAGAAAGTTAAACTAGGTGATAAGCAGAGTCAAGTGGGATAGCAAGCCTTTAAACAGAAACAGGACACCTTTTACACACAGAAGAGACATAAGCAGAAGAGACAGAGATTTGGGGTGTATATGCAGATCTTTTACATAAGCAGAAGAGACAGAGATTTGGGGTGTATATGCAGATCTTTTACATAAGCAGAAGAGACAGAGATTTGGGGTGTATATGCAGATCATATTCATCTTTAGCTGATGTCACTTGACTATCTTTAAAAATCTTGTATTTTGAATTATAAGAGATCACATTCTTTGCCAAAATTTCTTTATGCTATCCAAAATTTGGGAAACATTGGGCTAAACAATTTTTTTAAACTGTGGGACTCTTCAGACCCTTTAATTTGTGCATAAATAGCATTTTCCCTTCTCTAGATCAATCAAGAATGTTACTTCTTTTAAATGAAGAATTTAAGGAAGGCAGAACAAGATGACCAAATAGAACTCTCCAGAAATTCCCCCCTCCATACCCCTCGTAAAGGAACACCACACTGCACAACTATCCATGCAAGAAAGCAACTTTATAAGGACAAAAATCAGATGAGTGATTATAGTGCTTGGTTTTAACGTTGTATCAAAATAACAGACATTGAAGTGAGTGGGAAAGACAGTCTTGCATTGCCAATACCACCTCTCCCCAACCCCAGCAGTGCCATGGAGAGAGTATATTGAGTGCTTGGGGGAGGGAAAGTGAAGTGATTGTGGGAATTTGCACTGGAACTTAGTTCTACCCTTTCACAGTGTGATACATATTACACACGGCAAAATTCTGCCAGTGCCCATGGAGGGAACATTTAAAACAGCCTCAGCCAGAAGGGAAACTTCTGCCCCAGGAGTAGGGGCCTGAGCTCCAGCTAGCTTCACTACTGGCTGACTAAAGTGGCATGGGGTCTTGAATACATTTGAAAGGCAGTCAGACTACAAAGGCTGCAGTCCTTGGACAAGTACTGGTGCTGTGCTGAGCTCAGAGCCAGTGACTTGAGGTGCACACATCCCAGTAAAACAACAGCTAGGGTGACGAGGAGAGTTTTTGTATCACCTCACCCCCAATGCTAGGCAGCACAACATGGAAAAAGAGCTTCCTTCAGTTTGGGAGAAAGTAAGGGAGGAGAACAAGATACTCTGCCTGGTAATACAGAAAATTATCTTGTATCTTACCTGAGCCCATTAAGGTGGTACAAGTCTGCAAGATTTGGAGTATTATCAGGTTTGAGGTGCACCCAGTACAATATGGGTGCAGTGACCAAAGACTTAGATCACAATACTCAATTTCCTTTGAATACCTGGAGAACCTTCTCAAGAAGGATGGATACAAACAAGCCCAGACACTGATGAACGTCCAGAAGTATCAAGACCATCCAGAAAACATGACCTCAATACATGAACTAAATTAGGAAGCAGTGAGCAATCCCAGAGTGACAGAGATATGTGATCTTTCAGACAGAGAATTCAAAGTAGCTATTTTGAGGAAGCTCAGTGAACTCAGTATAATACAGGAAAGGAATTCAGAGTTCTATCAGAGAAATTTAACAAAGAGATTGAAATATTTTTTGAAAATCAAGCAAAAATTCTAGAACTGAAAAATTCAGCTGAGAAACTAAAAAATGCATCATAGTTTATCAACAGCAGAATTAAGCAGAAGAAAGAATTAGTGAGTTTTAAGACAGGCTGTATGAAGATATACAGAGAAGAAGAAAGAAAAAAGGGAAATGACATGAAGCATATCGATTAGATCTTGAAAATATCCTCAAAAAACAAATCTAAGGGTTATAGATTTTAAAGACAAGGTAGAGAAAGAGATTGGGGTAGAAAGTTTATTCAAAGAAACAATAACACAGAACTTTCCAAACCTAAAGAAAGATATCAATATTCAGATATAAGAAGGGCATAGAACAACAAGGAGATTTAACCCAAATAAGACTATGATAAGGTATTTAATAATCTAACTCCCAAAGGTCAAGGATAAATAAAGGATCTAAAAACAGCAAGAGAAAGGAAACAACATATAAAGGAGTTCCAATATGTGTGGCAACAGACTTCACAGTGGAAACCTGATGAGCCAGGAGAGATTGGCATGATATGTTCAAAGTGATGAAGGAAAATAATCTTTATCTTTTATCAAATAATATTTTATCCAGTGAAAATAGCCTTCAAGCATGAAGAAGAAATAAACACTTTCATAGACAAACAAAAGCTGAGGGATTTTGTCAATACCAGACCTGTCCTATAAGAAATTATAAAGAGGGCTCTTCAATCTGAAAGAGAAGGACATTAATGAGCAATAAGAAATCATCTAAAGGTACAAAAACTCACTGGTAACAGTAAGTATACAGACAAATACAAATATTCTAACACTGTAATTGTGGTGTGTAAACCACTCATATCTTGAGCAAGAAGACTAAAGACAAACTTATCAAAAATAATATCTACAACAACTTTTTAAATGATAGTATGAAAAGATGTAAATAGAAACAAATAAAGGTAAAAAGTGGGAGGGGAGATAGCATTAAACTGTAGAGTTTCTACTAGTTTTCTCTTTGCTTCTCTGTTTGTTATCATTTTGTAATCAGAGTTATGTTGTCATCAGTTTAAAATAAGATGGTTCAATATATGCAAATCAATCGTTGTGATACATCATACCAACAGAATGAAGAACAAAAAGCATATCATCATTTCATTAGATGTTGAAAAATCATTCAGTAAAACTCAACATTCCTTCATGATAAAAACTCTCAAAGAACTGGGTATAGAAAGAACATACCTCAAAACAATAAAAGTCATATAGACAGACCCACAGTTAGCATCATACTGAACAGGAAAGCCCAAAAGCCTTTTCTCTAAGATGTGGAACAGGACAAGAATGCTCACTTTCACCACTGTTATTTAACATAGTACTGGAAGTTCTAGCTAGAGCAATTAGACAAAAGCAAGAAATGTAAGACATCCAAGTTGGAAAGTCAAATTATTCTTGTTGCAAACAATATAATCTTATGTTTAGAAAAACCCAAAGACTCCATCAAAAAGTTATCAGCACTGATAAATTCAAATACAGCACTGATAAACAAATAATCAAATGCTACTGATTATTGTATGTTAATTTTGTTGATCAACATACAATAATCAGTAACATTGTAATATGCCAACAGTGAACACTCTGAAAAAGAAACTAAGGAAGTAATCCCACTGACAATATCTACAAATAAAATTAATACCTAGGAATAAACTTAACCAGAGAAATGAAAGATACCTACAATGGAAACTGTATAACATTGATGAAAGAAATTGAAGAGAACGTGAAAATTGAAAAGATATTCCATGTTCATGGATTGGAATAATCGACTTTGTTAAAATGTTCATAGTACCCAAAGCAAACTACAGATTCAGTGCAATCCCTATCAAAATACCAATGACATTCATCATAGAAATAGAAAAAAATCCTAAAATTTATATGGAAACATAAAAGATCCAAAATAGCTACAGTCATCCTGAGCAAAAAGCACATTACTTCCTGTTGTAATCAAATTATACTGCAGCATTATAATAACCAAAGCAGCGTAACATATAAAAACAGACACAAAATCTAGTGGAAAAGAATAGAGAATCCACAAATAAATTCAGACATCTACAGAGAACTCTTTTTTTGATAAAGGTGCTAAGAACATACATCAGTGAAAGGATAGTCTTTTCAATAAATGATGCTGGGAAAACTGGATATCCATATGCAGAGAAACGAAACTAGATCTCTATCTCTTGCTGTATATAAAAATCAAATCAAAATGGATTAAACATTTAAATCTAAGACCTTAAACTGAAGGAAAACATTGGGGAAACTCTCAAAGACATTGATCTGGGTAAAGATTTCTTGAGTAATACCTTAAAAGCACAGGAAACTAAAGCGAAAATGGCCAAATAGGATCATAAAAATCTGAAAAGCCTCTGCACAGCAAAGGAAACAACAAAGTGAAGAGACAAACCACAGAATGGTAGAAAATATTTGCAAACTACCCATCAGACAAGGGATTAAAACCAAAATATACAAGGAGTTCAAACAACTCAATAGAAAAAGAACAACTAATCAAATTTTCAAATGGGCAAAAGATCTGAATAGACATTTCTCAAAAGAAGACATACAAATGACCAACAGTATATAAAAAATGCTCAACATCATTAATCATCAGGGAAATACAAATTAAAACTACAATGAGATTTCATCTCACCCAGTTAAAATAGCTATTACCCAAAAGACAGGCAATAATAAATGCTGGCAAGGATGTGAAGAAAGGGGAACACTTGTAAACTGTTGGTGGGAATGTAAATTAGTGCAGTCACATAAAAAACAGTATAAAGCTATTTATAAGAACTAAAGCTTATAAAACTCCTTAAAGAACTAAAAATAAAGCTACCATATGATCCAGCAGTCACACTGCTAGGTATATATCCAAAGAAAGGAAATCAGTATATCAAAGAGATTTCTGTACTCCCACGTTTATTGCAGTATTATTCACAATAGCCAAGATTTAGAATCCACTTAAGTGTCCATCAATAGGTGAATGGATAAGAAAATTTAGTATGCATATATACATTGGAATATTATTCAGCAATTAAAAAGAATGAAAACATGTCATTTGCAACAACATGGATTGAACTGAAGGACATCATGTTAAATGAAGCCAGGCACAGAAAGACAAATTTCACATCTTCATTCATTTGTGGGAGCTAAAAATTAAAACAACTGAACTCACTGGGATAAAGAATTGAATGATAATTACCAGAAACTGGGAAGGGTAGTGGAGACAAGGGGTGGGGGGAAAGTGGGAATGATTGATGGGTACAAAAATATAGTCAGGTAGAATGAATAAGATCTAGTATTTGACAGCATAACAACGTTACTATAGTTAACAACTATTTATTGTGTATTTTAAAATAACTAAAAGAGTAAAATTGGAATGTCCCTAACACAAAGAAGTGATAAATGCTTGAGGTGATGGATACCTTAACTACCTTTATGTGATTATTATACATTGCATGCCTGTATCAAAACAACACATGTATCTCTTAAATATATACATCTATTATGTACCTGTAATAGTTAAAAATTAAAAATAAAAAAAACTAAGAATTGAATTACTTAAATAGTAGATGTGCAACTTGAGGTCTTGTTTTTAGATCCAAGGTAGAACCTCGCAAATTGATCTGCACATAGTAAAGAACCCAACAAATATTTGTTGAATTAATTAAACTTTTAAAAGGATCTGCCTTACATTGGCAAGGACTTCATGACTAAAACACCAAAAACAATGGCAACAAAAGCCAAAATAGACAAATGGGATCTAATTAAACAGAGAGCTTCTGCGTGGCAAAAAAAATTACCATTAGAGTGAACAGGCAACCTACAGAATGGGAGAAAATTTTTGCAATCTACCTATCTGACAAAGGGCTGATATCCAGAATCTACAAAGAACTCAAACAAATGTACAAGAAAAAAACAAACAACCCCATCAAAAAATGGCAAAGAATATGAACAGACACTTCTCAAAAGAAGACATTTATGCAGCCAACAGACACATGAAAAAAAATACTCATCATCACTGGTCATCAGAGAAATGTAAATCAGAACCACAATGAGATACCATCTCACGCCAGTTAGAATGACAATCATTAAAAAGTCAGGAAACAACAGATGCTGGAGAGGATGTGGAGAAATAGGAATGCTTTGACACTGTTAGAGGGAGTGTAAATTAGTTCAACCATTATGCAAGACAGTGTGGTGATTCTTCAAGGATCTAGAACTAGAAATAGCATTTGATCCAGCAATCCCATTACTGGGTATGTACCTAAAGGATTATAAATCATGCTGCTATAAAGACACATGCACACGTATGTTTATTGCGGCACTATTCACAATAGCAAAGACTTGGAACCAACCCAAATGTCCATCAATGATAGACTGGATTAAGAAAATGTGGTACATATACACCATGTAATACTATGCAGCCATTAAAAAGGATGAGTTCATGTCCTTTGCAGGGACATGGATGAAGCTGGAAACCATCATTCTCAGCAAACTATCACAAGGATAGAAAGCCAAACACCACATGTTCTCACTCATAGATGGGAATCGAACAATGAGATCACTTGGGGGCGGGGAACATCACACACTGGGGCCTGTTGTGGGGTGGGGGGCTGGGGGAGGGATAGCAATAGGAGAAATACCTAATGTAAATGATGAGTTGTTGGGTGCAGCAAGCCAACATGGCACATGTATACCTATGTAACAAACCTGCACGTTGTGTACATATACCCTAAAACTTAAAGTATAATTAAAAAAAAGAAAAAGAAAAAAAGATGCAAAACCACTTCTGTGAACTTACATATCACCATGGTGGGAACAACTTTTCTTTATAACTTTAAGGATACTGAAAAACAAGAGGACCTGCCTTAATTAAACTTAGCACAGAAAATTACTTATATTTCTTTCATTTCAGAAAATCCAGGAAGGCTCAATCACCCCAAGTAATATTCTCGAGAAGATCAGTAATATTTGAAATGCTACTTTAGAAAATCACTTATTTATTCATCAAATCTAGATGCACGATTTATTAGGTACAAGTCACTCTGCTTGGTGCTGGGAATACAAAAAATAGTGGTTTACAGTCTGGTGCAGGGAGTCAGGTGTGCAAATAGCAATCACTTATTTTGTTGTATTTATTTTTTGACCAATAATCATCTGCCTTTTGTTTAGTGAATTCGTCTCCTCATCCTTCTTCTATTTCTTTCTTTATTTTCCTAAGTATTGCTCATTTTGGACAACCGGTTAATTTTGAAGAAGAGTTGGGAGAGGTATCAGAGAGGAAGGTAGGCTTGCGGTATAAAAATTCAGACAGATTTCCCCAAGTGTTTTCTTATACTCTTCCATATTTTAGGGTAGCAGGAAGGTCCCCTGGGGGGCTCTGCGAAGTCCACTATGTCTCCCACATGTGTGTTTTTCCAAATGTACACGCACAGGAGTACTGAGATCTTTTCTTCTTTTCTAGCTGGTACGGGACTGCTAGTTATTTATATTTTATTTTCTATGCTGCCACTCTCACAGCAAAGGCAGTTTTCTATATATTTCCTCTTTGAGTTCCACCTTCCCTGCCACTTCTTTGTAATACGAAGGCATCAGGGAGGCTCCCAATGCCTGTCCACCCACTAGAATCTTGCCATTCTAACAGGAGAACACTGTTTGCCCCTTAAGGTGTGATGCAACTAGAGCAAGCCCTGCCCTGAGCCCTGTACCGGGGCTCTGCTCAGATCTCCTACAAGCAGTCAATGCCCTGGTCCAATTTTCACTGTACTTCAGAACTCATCGTTATACATTTCCATTCAGAGTTATGAGCTTTTGTTAATTTTACTGAAGGTGTAGTGGTCTTTTCTGTTCTTCCCCCTTGTTACTTTTGGATAGTTTCTAAGAAGAGAAAAGAAGAGTCAGAGACGTTGGCTCAGACTTCTTTTCCCAGAATTTTCTCAAAAGACTTAAAATGTAGTCTTAGTGAGAGGCAGGGAGAGACGGAATGCTGAAAATTGTTGGTGACAGGAAATTAAAGTTCAAGATTTAAGAGGTGAAGGAATTTGAGATGGTGACACGTTCTAATTTCATCTCCATTCTATCAGAGGTAGAATGGAGATGAAAAATAATGAAGATGAAGAAGTGAGGAAGCTGTAGAGCAGGGATTTTTACTCCATCATTCAGGTAAAAATGGAAGGATAATTGCAGTAATTGGGATTGGAGGAAAGATTGTGGGTTATATAACAAAGTTTTCAGATAATGTGCGTTAACTGAAAGCTAAGTGGTGAAAGAATACAAATGCAAGCATTATAATGCTGTGTTTAAGAGAGAAGCTGCAGCGCATGGCAGCTTAAGAGATGAATCATTGTATAACAGATGTAGTGAGAAAGTGCAGGCTTAGGGTGGCAATGTCTGCATGCATCAGCAAGAGCTGGCTGGAATTTGAGAGCATAACAGATTACTGAAGGTGCATCTCTGTGTTAGAAGAGAGGGTTCCTGCTTTTAATTGAGTCACAAGAGCGTCAGCAGAATCTGGGTTCATGCTTTTCTAGGCATTTTTTATTATACACAGAAATTCTGCTAAAATCTGCGGAGGAATTTCTGATTTCATTAAATTGTCACAGTTGTATTTTTGCTGCTTCTTAAGTAATAATAGAGTATGAAGAAAAATGCTATTGAAAAAAAGATTGTGGCTGTTTCCTCCTCCTAATGGAATTGCTTAGTTTATCTCTGGGGAAGATGGTTCTTTTGTTAATAAAAGCACGGGGTAGGATTTGATATCATTTTTGCTTGAGAAATGCAAGGCTAAGGATGTAGTTTGGATGGAGTAGCTGGGAAGAAGACAGACAATATAAAGTTAGAGGTATTTGGAGTTACTATGAGTAAATGAGAAGATAGCATTAAAAAGAAATGTCAAAACAGAGAGGAGGAGCTCCTTAAAAGCATGTCAGAAGGAAAAGGCTTATGAACACATCTAGACAATGATGAACATGTCTGTGGCAGAGAAGTGATAACAAATATCTAGAAACAGTGATGACCTCTATTGAATTTGCAGTATTTCCTTCCTATTCAATACTTCCCCATCTGTTGCCATCAAGTTTCCACTGAACATTTTTTTTTTATTTAAAATGGGCTTGTGTTTCTTATAATTTGGGGAATTAAAAAAAAGATGTTGTTTTGGTTATGACCAGATGCAGCTCTGTATGGCAGAAAGCTTGAAAGAACGTGGCTTAAATATGGTGGGAAGCTTATTTGTTTCTCACATAAAGAATTCCAGGGAAAAGCAGTCCATAGCAGGTATGGTGACTCCATGGTCAGTCATCAGGAACCCATGCTCCTTCTAGATCTCCACTCTGCCACCCTGAGGGTGAAGCTCTCATCCTTGTGGCTCCCCATGTAGTCACTCCCACAGAACTTCTCATCTGCATTTCAGGGGATGAGACAGAGAAATGGAGGAAGAACATATTTTTTCTTTCCTAATGAGGCTTTCTGGAAGTTCCATGGAACACTTCCATTTATGCAGAACTTTACACACATCTTACTGGCCAGCAGGTAGAGGTAAAGAAAATCGGAAAACATAGACTTTCAGCTGACTGCAATTTATGAAGGTCAAAGTTAGGACTCTATTATTTTGAAAGATAAGAATGTGAATTTGAAAGGTGACAATGTGCCTCTGCCACAGAAAGATGAAATCCAGTATGAAGGGACATGGTGGGCCAAATGGGAACTGTGGCTGGGTGAGCTGGACAGCAGCAGGAAACCAAGCTGTGAAGTGAACTGCCAGAAAATCAGCCCCACTGCAGCCCTAACCCCTCTACCCCACCCTTGAGAATGTGCGGGAATTTATTGGAGGACACTGGTACAATTGCTATAGGATGCACAGCAAGGGCTCAAGCCATTCTTCTTGAATATTCTATTTGATCTCAATAAGACTTACCTGTACCCAGGGGGCAGACATATGAATCATGGGCTAGGAAGTCCTCTTGTCCACTTCTTAGACTGTAGCAGCTTAGATTTTACTTCACTCTCAGAACTCCTCTTTATACCCACCCATCCCAACTGGGATTTATACTTCTATATTCTGTCATCTGAAACATCTGTTTTGGTAAACATATCTGATTAGGTACCTTTTAAAGTATTTCTAACAAACATTGTCTCTTTTTTATTAAACAAATATATGTTATGTGAATTGGGGATTATTGCCAACACCTCGGCCAGTTATATAAGTGTTGATCTGTGAATCAAATTTCTGATTTTTATTGTTGATACCCTATTTACAGGCTTTGCTTTGGCTATTCTGGATAAATACGAAGGGAGCATCAGGGTTTTTGTTGAGGTCTCTATATGGTTAAGGTTCCCAAAGGAAGGAGAAAAATACATGCAAAAATTATTGTCTCAGGCTCCTAAGCTATGCTTCCAGAAACCAAAAGAAAAAAACTGTCTCTCAGGAGGGAAAAAGTTAAAAAACCTGTTTTTCAATTTGGGCCATGACAATAAAAATTGGTGTACGTGGTGGGTTGCCAGTACAATATTGGTGCAAAAGTCCCTTAGGCATACTTCCACAAGACTTGTTTTGCAGTCTTGACAAAATGGCAGAAAAAGAGAGGGGTCCATAGATTTTTAATTTTATTACAATCAGATGTGTTTCAACTCTTTTGCAATAGAATGTGAGGGCCAGATTTTTTTTGACTGGCATAAATTATAAATTAGTAGTACTATAACATTTAAAATTAAATAAATTTATTTATGGATATAATAGAAATCATGGTTAAAGGTAAATTTTGCTCAACAAAATCAGGAATTATCAAAACTTTTGGTTTTAGGTCCCCCTTTATACTCTGAAACTGTACTAAAGACATGAAAAAATTTTATATGTTTGTATTTACAATAATGGAAATTAATATTTAAAAAATTTATATTAATTTATTTAAAAACCAATAATAATCCCATTACACACTAGCTTAAATAATATATTTTAATGAAATGACTGTATTTTTCAAATAAAAGTTTAGTGAGAAGAATGGCAGTGTTTTACATTTTTGCGAATCTCCTTAATATTGGGTCTGATAGAGGATTGCTGGATTATTGTAACTGCTTCTGCATCCAATCTTTTTTAATATGTTGCTCTGTTTGAAGTAAATGAAGAAACCCCAGTCTTGCATACATGTATGTAGTTTAAAATGGAGGAATATTTTAATAGCTTTTAAAGATAGCTGTGAATAGTCTTCTTTGGAACTACATCCAAACTTGGCTATAGTAGTTTCTTCAAGGTTAATTGTAATGTAGAATCTAAAACTATCTCAATAAACTTCTCATGACATTAAAATCCACTGGTCTATTGTGTAATGTGAATGTTGATTCTGTAATATGATGCATTGAACACTTAGAGAATATTGTTATGCTGAGTTATACAGATCTTCCAAATGTTGATGAATTTCATTACACAATATCAAAAATTTCATTCATTAATATCACTACCAAAATTCATCAGACAACTCTTTAAGTATTGGAAAGCTGTCAAGCTAATGGAAGCTTTCACTTGAAGCTTAAATTATGCTATTGGCAATAAATACTGTCAGTTGTTTTCCTTAAGTGACAGGCTCATTTTGTTCATTTTTGAGGACATGTCTGCCAAATATCCAAGTCTCCATAACCACATTTATCTACAAGTTTTTCTTTCCAGTAAAAAATTGTTTCATAAAATAGCAGCTAGTTCTGCTCATAACCTAATTGCACAAATGTTTTTTTTTTTCTCACAACAATCATACTTCAGTATGCAACAGCAGGGCTTTATGTATATTTTCCATTTTATCACACAGAGTGTTGAAAAGATAAGTACTCAAGGGTCCAGATTTAATAACACTAATACTTTTTGCTGTTTCACCAGGACTTTTTTTTTAATCTATTTTTTTATTTTTTATTTTGGCAGAGTTTCACTCTTGTTGCCCAGGCTGGAGTGCAATGGTGAGATCTCGGTTCACTGCAACCTCCGCCTCCTGGGTTCAAGCAATTTGCCTACCTAAGCCTCCCGAGTAGCTGGGATTACAGGTGCCTGCCACCACGCCTGGCTAATTTTTTTGTATTTTTAGCAGAGACGAGGTTCCGCCATATTGGCCAGGCTGGTCTCCAACTCCTGACCTCAGGTGATCTGCCTGCCTTGGCCTCCCAAAGTGCTGGGATTACAGGTGTGAGCCATCACCCCGGCCAAGGACATTCTTAAGTGAAAGTGGATGTATTGGCAATGAGGAAAATAATAAAGAGATTAATATCAAACCACTATACAGTTGGTACCACTGCATTGATTCATCTTAAAATGTTGGCTGTTGGACTCATCACTCTTTTGCACATTCAGTGTAAATCTCAACACAGTGAAAACAGCAAATAATCTTATTATTAAAATGGCTCTGAGTTTGCTGACCCCCTGAAATTGTCTTGGGGGACTCCCAGGGGTCTGCAGACCACATTTTGAGAACTGCTAAGCTAAAGTGTTCAAATGTATGATTCCACATAACCAGATACCATTGGATTTTAGTGTTCAGTTCTTTTATCGAACTCTTTGAAAGTTAATACAACACAAATTAATTTTTGTGTTCTTAATCGCAATCAAATACATAGTTTACTGAGCAAACTTATTTTGGTAATTGAAAATGTCTACTAGTGACAGAAATAGTTGAGTATTATGTCTTCCCTGCTAATCCTCTTCTTTGAAGAATATAAATTATGGAGCAGCAGAAAGTAGATGATACTCTCTGAGTTCTATCTTGAAAGATGATAGGTTAAGGAAAAAAATGCTGTTAATATATTATTTAAAATTATATCTGAATAACTATCACATTTTCTTCAATGACTCTTGATCTCTTATTCTTTTTAAAATTTATTTCAATCATTCATTATAACTATTAAGCCTCATTATCCAGTAAGATAGATTATTTCCATGCAGTGAGTATACATTGCATATAGTAGGAATTGATTTTTTTTCTTCTAGTTATCTGTGTTTCCCTTTTACTAGCCACAGGGCACAATTTTATTGGAGCGTCTTTTATTGGATTAAAAGACAATTTTATCCAAGCTGTCCTTCAGCTTCCTTTGTTCACCTTCTCATCTCTCCTGGAAATTTCACGTGACATTCATTCTTCTTTGAAGTTGTCAGCTTCTTTCTGCCTCTTAGGTTTTCTCTCTCCTGAAGTGTGTTTGCAGAGCATACCCCAATCACCCAAGTCCTTTCTTGCCTAAGTAAAAATAAGCCTATAGACCTTTATTTACTTCTCAATATTAACTGAAAGTCTACATGGGAGATATGAAACATTACATAGTTATCTCACTGCATCTTTCTTCTCCCCTGTTGGAGCTGAGTTGTTCCTATTCCATATGTTTTCTAACCTCCTTGGGGTGCCATCACTTTCTCCCTTGCATTGCTGGTCTGTACTTCCTTTCTCGTTCATTATAGATTCTCATGGTCCAGCTCTTGAACCTTTTATTTTTTAAATCACATATTTAATCATCATTCATTTTTTTTCCCATCTGCTATGGACTGAATGTTGAACCCCACTCCCAAATTCATATGTTGAACCCCTAATCCCCAGGGTGATGGTATTCAGAGATGCGGTCTTTGGGAGGTATTTAGGGTTAGCTAACGTCATAAGGAGGGGGACCTCATGATGGGGTTAATGACCTTATAGAAAGAAAGACCAGAGAGCTTTCTCTTCCTCTCTCTTAGCCATCTGAGGACACAGCAAGAAGGTGGCTCTCTGTAACCTAAGGAGAGAGCCTTCCCCCAAAAGTAACCATGCCAGCAGGCTGATCGCAGACTTCCAGCCTTCAGAACTATGAGAAATAAATACCTGTTGTTTAATCCACCAAGTTTGTGGTATTTTGTTATGGTGGCCTGGGCTGACGGAGACATCGTCTATCTGGAAAATGCTCTTGCAATCTGTCAGTTCGACTGCTTACTTTTCCCATGTCCACACTTGATGGAGCTGCTGAGCAAATCTCACATTTCCAAATGACTGGTGATACAATCTGTTTCTACTCATCTTCAGCACTATCTAGCAGCCCTTGTAATTAGAATGTAGTTAGAATGGGAGAAATTAGTGGCTATTTTGATCCTTTTCTACTATCTTCATACTTGTCTCTGTTTCCTGGTCCATTCTCAGAGCAGAGAACGGCTTCTGCCTTATTGGAGGAACCGTAAATAAACATATGGTATGGAGAATCTGGACTGTTATCTTTGACTCTGTCACATTCTGACTGTGCGATGTTAGAAAAAGTATCTTCTCTGAAGTGTTTTTTCATCTGCAAACTGGGGAGGTATCAGTGTCAATGTCACAGGAAGTTCCGAGTGTTAGATAAAGTAATCACACCGATTGGGACGTAAAATATAATCAATTATTATTGATTGCTACGTTTGTTCATATTAAAAAATTGAAACCCTTTTAGGGGAATTCTCTCAAATTCTTGCCACTGCACCTTTAAATGTATCTATATTTATGTTTATTTTTTAACTTTCTCCTTCCATTATAGTGCAATAAGAGTCCTTCCTCAACTTAAACACTCGTTCTGCAGCAGTGCTATGCCTTCACGAGGTATTTGCTCTGTTAGTTTTACCCACTACCTCCTCTGTTCTTCATCTACTTCCTCAACTGGAGTCTCCCCCTTAACCTTTAGACCTGTACAGCGTGGCTGATATTTTAATGTAAAGCTGTTTGTTTCCAACTCTCATTGCTCTATCTTGTTCTTTTTCTTAGAACCACCAATCCTCCTTCATCTGGCTAATGGCTCATCACTAAAGATTCTGTTTAGATGTCACTTTATTGAGAAATACTTCTGTAATTACTGCAATTCTGCCTGGATGCCTTTCTACTGCAGTTCCTTAGAAAACTGCTCCTTCCTGTTAAAGTATGTGTCATGCTGGAATTGCCTCATTGCTTTCTGGTGTCTCCAAAAATATTGCAAACTCTTTCAGGATAAGGAATCTGTATTTATCTCATTTACTATCATATATTCAATACCGTGCACAGTGCTTGGGATACACTAGGCATTCAATAACCATTTATTAACTGCATAAAGAGAAACAAGTAAAGCTTATGAAACACAAGGAAGTTGAAAATGTTGGGGATATTTAAAAATCACTATTTTGACTACTTGCTAACTTACATGTAATCCTGGAGCTCTGTTAGAATTTGTAAGATATATTATAAAAGTTAGCAAAATAGAGACCTGGTGGTGGAGAGGCCTAATGCTAATCCTATGTCAAATATAATTTGAGTAATTAAATGGTCAGTGCAATTTTATACTTGCTGAATTGCTTCTGAGTTTCCATCTGCAGTCAGACTTATTTTATCCAACGTAATAATGGTGAAAGGATTTGTGCAAAGACTTTTCTTCTTATTTCCAAATAATCCACAATAATATGTTTAAATTCCCCGTATTCCAAATAGAATTCACCTTACTTATAAAGGGAATTTGGGATGTTCTGAGTATGATGCAGAATATATTGATGATGTTAAAAATGTTGGACCATTGAAAGAGGAAATAAGCCAAACTATCCCACTCCTTTTGTTTTGTCATGGAAATGGGAAGAGCTTCTGACAGGGAGCATCTTGAAGAACACAGTGTACTACTTTGACTCCTAAGATTTTATGAAAGCTGTGCTCTCTGAGTTAAATTATATTGCCTGACTCCTAGGACACAGAGGATACCCTGTGACCAATAAACTGTTTTAACATTTTTTCAGTCACGGTCTCTGCTTCCTTTTTGAAATTATACCAGTCACAAAAAGCCATGATGACTATCATAAAAAAAAGTGGTGGGCTGATAGTTATATGTAGCCACAAATAGCTCTCCCTGTCTTTATACATAGGGCTAGACCTTAATTATTACAACTTTCCATCATATAAAGCTTAGCAACCTCAATGTTAAGGAAAGTTTTTCTTCCTGGGAAGAAGTATTGACATAGCCATTAGAGGGGAAAAAAGAGAAATGCTATAGCTTGATCAGGACCCATGAAATGCTCTCTTACTCAAGTGAGTCATTTGCAATTCAGTGATCCACATTCTGGTTTCATCCTAATCTTCTCCACCGGATACTCTGATAATATCACCTGTCTATCCTCCTACATGCAGGTCTTTTCTCCCCCTCCTCTGGAGAATAACAGAGGAAAGAAAGAGAGATGTAATTCTCCTTATTGTGCTGTGTGTGGGAAAGTTGCAGGGGCACAACAGATAAAAAATGAAGAGGCTGGACCGATGACCATTATCTTAGGGTACTTCCTTACAGTTCTCTGTCCTGACTTAATAATAAAATCATGTGAATATTATTTTTAATGTTATCCTATTTATGATAATATATAAAAGAATGACATGTTATAATACTTCTCTAACACTTTTTCTGAACCTAATACTTTTGCTGACTAAGCAATACAAGTTTTAGCCAAAGTTCTTAATTTGCAATCCACAGATTTGGATGTGATTTTATCCCTGTAGGTAGCCTTGGTTTTTGTTTGTATACAGGTTCACTTTCCTTGGGCCACTTTATTGGATTGCCCAAGGAATTCAAGATTTGGAAAATATTAAATATTGTTTATATCTCTTCATAAAGATTTATAAATATTGCTACAGATAAAGATATAGCTATGACTCTGTGAACTGTATATTATATAGATATACTATATAGAGTATCTATCAATTAAAGATGTGTGTATGTGTATATTCATGTATGTGTGTTTACAGATTTAAATGCATTGGTACATATATGCTTACAGTATCTAGAGACATGCATATAATATCTATCAACATATAAAATTCTTGACATTTAGAGATGATCAAGAGTTTTACTGAAAAAGATCCTGAATATATTGAACATTTTTCTTGTAAGGAAACACAGATCAAAATAATTTTATACAGGGATCACTAGGATGAGAAATTGCTTGGGGAAAGAAAAACAGATACAGAAATAACTGGCAGTAAAGTCAAAGCACATGAAAGAAAGAATAAAATCAAGACCTTTTGTATAATTTCAATCATCTTACACTTTTCTTTGAATTTTCTTCTTGGTTTGATTTTACTAAAATGGATATCAATGAATGGCCATGCCAGTGTTAACAATGAATGAACTAAACATAAATAATCAATTTAATTGCTGTCTTCCCATCACTCACCATGGACACATATTCATTTGGAATAAAATCAGGGCAAAACTAACTGAGATTTAATGTGATTTCTATATTTAACACTCCCCACTACAACAAATACATAGAGAAAATCCTGAGAATATATTTATTCTCTGCTAGAAGAGGGCAGAGAAAAATCCACCATCTTTTTATCATGAAAACTTTACTGATGAGTTCCACAAACAGTTTTGAGGGCCTAAGATGTGACAATGGAATGCAAATTTTTTACAGGTGCCTTAATTCGTTTTTTGACTGTGCTTTGGATTTATCATCTCTGTGGCTAGACAAGATAGAAATGTCCCAGATATTCACCAATTTTGCTCTCTATTTAGTTGGGCAAATGTTGTGTTGAACAATCCAGAGAATATATACTTTCAAAGGGTCTCTAAGCACAGTTGGTTCGCAGTCAGTGATGCACTTTAGCCAACAAGTGTTTAATTTCTAACTTAATAAAATTACCAAAATGTGGATCTTAAACTAGAGAGGTATTTAAGAAATGTCTCTTTGGGGAGTGATTGCTATCAACCTCACGTAAAGCACAATTGGATTTTGCAATAGTACTTACTGTAAAAGAGCATCTGTTCCTGGGCCTATTAATCCTCTTGCTTATAAAAACCATCCACCCCTGAGTGCAAAGAGGAGAGTGGGGGTGGCAGAGCTCACTGCTGGAATCCTCAGGCGGGGAGGGCGCAGGCCATTGAGAGCATCCCTTAAAGCCACTTTAAGGCACTAAAGTCCAGCATCTGTTTGCTAATATTGTGTTTTCACTCTGTTAGGCCATGTCCAGTTTATTCAATCTAATGTAGATAATGAACATGAAATCTTTAGGGTGGCTAAGGACATTTCCTAATGAATATAAGAACCTTAGAAGGGGAAATGATGATAATGGATGGAGCAGTGTTCTTTGAATCACTAGACTAAATAAATTGGACATGACATAATAGCTTCCTGTTTTTGCCAGAGACTCACTCTGGCTCCTTAGAGAGAAATTCAATCATTTCTGTTTCGGTCAACTCTTTATCAGCTGTTAGACTATTTGATGAATAGCTCCAGCGAATATCCCGGGGCCTGGAATTTTTATGAATAGCTTAAGGTGCTTGTCTATATAACAGAAGAATTTAGAATGTTTTGGCTAAGCATATTTTCCTTGCCAAATCTTGTATCCAAAATTAATTGTAATCAACTGATGTGCCTAATTGGTGTCTTTTGAGAGTTGCCTTCATTTTCATTTTTATATTGCAGTGGACTAATAACAATGAAAACACATTGGGAGTGAAGAACACCACCAGTTTCCACAAAGCTGAATCATCCTCTTTTAAGTAGATGATGCTTTTTAAAAATGAGAATATAATCTTCTGAAGTTCAAATTAGGTTTCCATTTAAATAACAGTAAAATAATAAGTAGTTCTTATACAGTGCTTATTATCTGCTGAAGTTCTAAATGCTTTACATATGCTAATTCATTTAATTTTCCACAAAAACTCTAGTCACAAAAACTCTATGAGGTAGATAAAATTAGTATCTCTGTTTTACAGATGAAGAAACAGATCCAGAGAGGTTTAGAAACATATCCAAGATCACAGAGCTATCAGGTAGTAAAGTTATGATTGGAATTATAAAGCCTATGCTTTTTAACACTATGTTAGTACTTCCTCTCGAAAATTTATAATACCAGTTAGGATTATTTAATGTTGCTGATTTACTATCTGGTAGCAGAAAGGATAAGTTGGAAAATACTAATGTCATTACTAAATAGAGGAATTAGCACTGAAATCCAGTGATATTTAACCCTGTTGATCACTTCTAATTAAAGATGTTTAATGCACATGACCTTATGCTTTTTTGAGGCTGCAAGGAACAGAGAGAGGTTTGGTTACAGTGTGCAGTGAGGATTTTGATGAAGGGAGAACAAGAAATAGACTGAAAAGCTACATAGGCCCTACATTGAGAATGTAGCTGTAATTCTGTAGTCATGCCTTGAGAGAAGTGGAACTTTGTTCAGCATTCAGCATTACTCTGGTGATAACCTGGTTATCTTGTGTTGCCTCCAGGAGGATGAGTCCACCATGCTCTTCCCTTGAGCTCTGCTAGTTAATGCCTTTGTCTCTGTTTTAACTGCTTTTCCTTCTGCTGCTGCTAGCTGGCTCTGTATTTATACGTTTCATATTCAAACTCCCTGAGAGAGAGTATTTGTTTTGGTTGAATTGTCACCATCCAGTCTAAGGGCATTTCTTATGAACAGAATCCTGTGACAATCCCCTGTAGATGGCTGCCGTAGGGTCCAACATCCACTCCTGCGTCCGACAGTTGCAGCCAAGATTGACAACCTATGCCTTAGAAATTCCTGGGGCCAATTCCCTCAGAAGAGAGCCAAGGGCAGTTAGACATTCAGCATATTACGTCAAAACTGTACTTACATATATTTTCCCCCAAATTACATAAATGCTAACCAGCCTAATAGCTTTTCTCAGTTAAGCTTGATATCAATTATAGTTAATAAAGTCCCTGTTTAAAATAAATGAAAGTAGTGTTTTCTAAACACATAATTCAGGTAAAATTATTAGCTAAGTATTAAATCTGAAGAAATATTCTACAGTTTGTGTGAATGTAAACCTACACAGCCAACTTCCTAATCCTCATACTTATTTTCTTACAAAGATTTAAGAACAGAGAGCAGAGGTGTCTCTCATTGAAGAACTAGAAGTTTAATGTTGAAGTAAATTTTTTCACATAAGCCTTAAATTATTCAATTCTGTTACTATTGGCTTCCTTTTATTTGGCTGTTAAAAAAAAGAATTACTCTGAAATTCTAGGGCACTACATGTCTCTCAAATTTTAAAGATTGCCAGCTCAAGTAATAAGATACAGGAAACAGAAAGGATTCAGTCCCTGCGGATGGTTATGTGTCCTCCTACGTGTGTTATTGCCTTGACTTAGTGATGGCACTTCCTGATGGATTATTCACCTAAGCTTCTCTCACTAGCAGGCATCTTGTATCCCCCCGTATTTTTGTGACAGTTTCATACGGCAGACCTCCGAACTGACCCTCATGTGGTAAGGAAAATGATTAGCTGGGAAAAGAGGAGAAAACGAAAATGGGAATAAAAATGAGTTGTGGTTAGCTGGAGTTTTCTCAGAAAACTGAGATACCCAGGTCAGGATTTTTTTTAAAAAACTCTTCTTTCTTTTGTTAAAATTTGATATGTTTTGAAGTAACAGGTCTTCATTGATTTACCTCTTCTTTATTCTTTACTTGATAGACAGATTCCAAACTCAATATGCCACTTCTTTTTTGTTACAAAGCATTTTATTTTTATGTTTGCCATTAAAAAATGTCTTTAGTACACTTCACCTGAATGCAAAACTGTGTTGTGCATTTTTTCCCCCTGCTGATCTCTGGAAATGTGTTGTGAATTGTCTATTGTACTAAATTCTGGCTGAACTTTGGTTCCAAGTAGCTTAGAGACAGCTCTGTGCTGCTCATTAGTGGAGATGTTTTTAAGCCCATGGTGGCAGGTAACGGAGAGGCTCGTGAAATATTTATAAGAAATAGAATAAACTGGATTAGGAGTTGGGAGTGCACCACTAAATTGAACCACAAGTTGAGGTGAGTCGCTTAACCCCTTAACCCTCAATGTCTTCATTTGGTAAAAGGGATAGATTCGTATTTGTCCTCAGAGGTGGTTGTGAGTTTGAAACATTAGTACCAGCTGTTGGGGACATGATGCCATTTCTGGGCCATTTGAAAATACTGTTTTTATTAATTGAATATAATTCCCTAAGAAAACTCTATTAGCTGAATAATGCATTGTTGGGAGAGAAATAGTCCAGTAAAACAGCTAACGTAGAGAGAATTTATCTTGAATTTAGCCATGATACCACAGAATATCAGACTTTTATAGACAGAAAGGACTTTTGTAACTGAGTATATGCAGATTTTTATCTTAGATGCTATGCAGTTTTCATGTAGTTTCCTGAGAGACCCCAGGGATGTTATGGAAAAAAGGAGATTGGATGTTTTCCTTCTCCATTTTTAAAAATGGAATTCAACATTTTTTCACCAATTCTGTGTCTCCAAAAGATTTCAAATGAAGTATTTTGCCAAAAATATGTGAAGATCCCTAATCATAGATCATGAATCATATTCAACATCCTCATTTACAGAATAAACTGATCTCCAAATCTGTCCCTAAATTATGCCAGTCTGTCATTTTAATTGACAAAAGAAATGTAGAATTTTTTAAACATTTGCTTAAGATCCTAAAGTGGTGTTTTTCAACCTTGGCTGCATATCGGAATCACCTTGAGAGATTTAAAAAAAAAAAAAAAAAAAAAAAAAAAATCTCAATGCCCAGGTGGCTTCCAGGCCAATTATATCAAGTCTCCACAGGTGATTCCAATGTGCAGCCAAAGTTGGAAACCACTGGCTTGGCAGGAGGGAGAGGTGACTTTGACTTAAGTTGGAAGTGTTTATGGAGAAAGTAGTTTCTGAGTAGGATTTGAAAGATGGGCTGAATTTTGATAAGAAAAAACTTGGAAGCATTTAAAGTGATATAATAATATTGGTTTCAGAGACTAAAGAGTAGTTAATATAGAGAGAGAGCGAATCAGAAGTATAGGATGACATTACGAATCAGAAATAAATTTAAATTTCAAATTCTGGCCCTATCATCTACTACCTGTATAAAAGCGGCCAAGTTACCTCATCTCTAAGTCTTTTTATTTCCATCTATAAAATGAGAAATAAAAGCACCCATTGATAAGGTTTAATAAAGGCCAAATGAAAAAATTCATAGAAAGCACTACCCTCAATGTCTGGTAATAGAAAGTGCTCAATACATGGCTAATACCAAAACATTTTTACCAGCTGAGTATCATTGAAAGTTAAGGAGAGCCACTAATACAATTAAAGCATTTAGGGCCAGATTGTGGGAGCCTTGAATGCCGAGATAAGCAGATTTTTCTTTTCCCTTTTCTTTTCTCTGTCATTGAAGCCTATTTTTGGGCACAAGGCCAAAGCAACCAAAGGAATATGTTGAGATCTGTGCAATGGCAGTGTGCAGGAATGATGGAAGAAGCAGAAAGTGGAGGCTGGGAAACCAGCTAGGGAAGGTGTACAGTAGCCTAGGAATGGGCTCCTGAGTTATAACAGTTGAAATCTATGAGGAAAATTTGTAGATGAGATATTGTTCAGGAAAATTCAAACAGAAGACAGTAACTGGCAGTAGGGAAATCTGAATGAAAGAAAAAAGTTCGTGACTTTAATATAGAAATAGTGACAGAGAAGCCAAAACCTAGTTCAGACGAAGAGATAAGGAGTTCATTATAGACATTTTAAGTCTGAGGTTGGGGCAGAACTGTTAAAAAGATGGGGAGCAGAGAGTGGAAATGTCATGTGAACATCAGGGGAAGGGTCAGGCATGGCAAGAGAGTTTGATATCACTCACAGTCATAAGCATTATGATTGATGGGATGAGAGTAAAATCTCACAGGAGGATTGGAAAGTCAGAGGAACACAAAAATCTTTCATATTTCACAGGTGGCTCAAAATTTGCCCTTTACAACCCTCCTTTTCATTCTCTCTTCCCCTTTCCTGCCATTTAATATCTTCTCTTAATCACTCTTCCAAAATCTATTTATTGTTTCAGTCCCTCTGGAATGACACTCGCAATTTCTAATTTTCTTCTATACAACTGAGATTTTGCATATTCTATTCCTCGTGACTGAAATGTTCTACTCTTCTTCTCCCGGGCTATTCTTCTAGGTCCTTCAAAATTGAGGTAATATTTTTTTCATCCTCTCTATAGCCTTCTCTAATTTTACCAGTAATGTTTTTCTTTTTTATTAACACTTTGTGTATATAAGTACCATAAGTTAAAGTGTAATTTCATGTTTAGTTTGTCATCTCTCCAACTAGATAGTAAGTTACCCCTCATATGATAATTGATTTATAGTCACAGATGTTTGAGAGCCTTATTGAATAAATGAATGAGTATTTCCCTCATATCTGTGTCAATACTCATGCTCTAAGCCTCCAGGGTGTCATCTGAAAATGTATGAAAATGTTTTGTTTTCTAATAAAGGCTGATAAATGCTGCTGGTATTTGACACATAAGACCCAGGAATGCTAAATATTCTGCAATGTATGAGACACTGCTTCACAGTGAATAATTCTTTCTTTCTCAATGTCAAAAATGGATCACTGGGAATGCTGATCTAAGGAGTGGTAAGTAGCTACTACCAAGTAAGGCAATTGAAGTGGGCAAAGTCTTCCTCAATTGACAACACAGTCTGGTATATCCCTACTTGAGAGGCAGAGACAGGTGTGCGGTGGTTTTTAAGTACTCTGGGCAAGAGAGAAAAACATTGGGGGTAGGGAGTGATAAAGGAGTTTTAAATGAGTTCTGCTCTTGATACTATCATTAAATGACACCAGTATGCTCTTTTTTAACTCTCAAATGTAAATTATACAATTTGATTAAACACTGGAAAAGATAGTACTGCAGATCTCAAAATAATCAACTGCTTGTTTAAATTCTTAGCCTCTTGACAGTTGCAAGAAGAGGCAGTCAATATAATTTTTTAACATCCTCAGTATAGTGAAAAGTCCTCAAGAAGTGTTTTCTAATTAAAATTGTTTTGATTCCTTCTGAAATATGATTATTTAATGTATTTGTGTTGTAACAAAATTATATTGAATCAATGTCAGATGATCCCAAGAGCCAAAGAAAAATGAAAGAAAAAATGTTTTCTGTTTCATGAATTGTCTTAATTTGGATAGAATCATAGGATTATTCCATAGAATTTCATTGTCTTTTCACAGAGTTGTTTACCCAGTACCCTGTCAGACCTGCATATTTACTAAGTGGCTTTCCATGGGGCCATTTCCTATCCATTCATTATGCATCTTCCCAAGTTCAAGGCAAAGGTTTTCCCCACTCTGAAGTCATTTAATAAAAACACAGTATGAGCCAAAACAGCCTGTTTCTAAGAAGTCTATTATTTGGCCTCTCGCAGAAAGAGGGAACTGTTCTCAAGAGCACTATGAGAAGCGGGATATGCAGTCAGTGGTCCACTCTTGTGTGCCATAGATTTCTGACGTGTGAGTGCAGAGAAATGAGCTACCTCCTGACAGTGCTGAACCATTGTTGCTGTGGCACTCTAGAAAATTCAGTGAGAAAAATAATTCATTGTATAGCCTTTTTCCAGGAACTGCTTCTAAAGCTTTCTCAAACAGATGATATCATTCAGCTGGTCACCAAAAGGTGACTTTTTTTTTTAATCTGCTACAAAGATGATAAAATACAGACATTGTTCTCACTTCTAGAAAGGGTAATGTAACAATACATGGTGTCTATATCTCAGCCCTAGGCCTGTCTTCAAAACACATATTAGAAATTAAGCCCCTTAAAAATGTCCACTTATTATTTGTTTTGTAAACCTAGTGGCGAATGATATTTCTGATCCCAATATAATGCTTAAGAATAGTTGTTGAACAGATGCTGGGGTATAGTATTTTTAAAATTTTATTTTACTTTAAGTTCTGGGATACATGTGCAGAAAGTGTAGGTTTGTTACATAGGTATATGTGTGCCATGGTGGTTTGCTGCACCTATTTGACCCATTCTCTAGGTTTCCTCCCCTCACCCACCACCCCCCAACAGGCCCGGTGTGTGTTATTCCCCTCACTGTGTCCGAGTTCTCGTCGTTCAACTCCCACTTACGAGTGAGAACGTGCAGTGTTTTGTTTTATGCTCCTGTGTTAGTTTGTTGAGAATGATGGCTTCCAGCTTCATCCATGTCCCCAAAAAGAACATGATCTCATTCCTTTTTATGTTTGCATAGTATTCCATGGTGTATATGTGCCACATTTTCTTAATCCAATCTATCATTGATGGGCATTTGGGTTGGTTCCTAGTCTTTGCCATTGTAAATAGTGCTGCAGTAAACATACGTGTGCATGTGTCTTTATAGTAGAGTGATTTATAATCCTCTGGGCATATACCCAGTAATGGGATTGCTGGGTCAAATGTTATTTCTGGTTCTAGATCTTTGAGGAATTGCCACACTGTCTTCCACAATGGTTGAACGAATTTACATTCACATCAACAGTGTAAAAGCGTTTCTTCTTCTCCAAGCCTCACCAGCATCCATTGTTTCTTGACTTTTTAATAATCATCATTCTGACTGGAGTGAGATGGTATCTCACTATGGTTTTGATTTGCATTTCTCTAATGATCAGTGATGTTGAGCTTTTTTCATATGTTTGATGGCTGCACAAATGTCTTCTTTCGAGAACCGTCTGTTCATATTCTTTGCCCAGTTTTTGATGAGGTTATTTTTTTCTTGTAATTTTTTTTTAAGTTCCTTGTAGATTCTGGATATAGTATTTTTAAAGTTTTCTACAGAAAATTAAAAAAATATTTACCGGGACAGTGTCATATGAAAAGAAACCACAAGGTGGCGCCAGAGTACCTAAAGTTGCTGTATTTCCTGTTTTATTTTCTTCTAAGACAACGATAGGGTAATGTTCTTTTAAAGGATATTTTTAGATTTTCATGTAAATGACTTAAAAACAGGATTAAAAATTTAAATTTCAAATATTTTCTGGGTCTGGGTACTATTTTGCTGTCAAATGTGAGAGCCCACCGGCTAAACATTTTAAACGACTAAACTGAGGAGCAAATCAGAAATGGAGGGCCGAAGAAGGGATGTGTGATCATAGCATTCCAGAGGCTGATGAAAATGTGACTACTTTGCTCTAAACAACACAAAATCCATATATGTATCTATTGACATGTGTGTATATGTATATATATACATGCATCCATTTATTGTGTATATTGATTTTATTTATTTATTTATTTATTTATTTATTTATTTTTATTTTTTTTTGAGACGGAGTCTCGCTCTGTCGCCCAGGCTGTAGTGCAGTGGCGCGATCTCGGCTCACTGCAAGCTCCGCCTCCCGGGTTCACGCCATTCTCCTGCCTCAGCCTCTCCGAGTAGCTGGGACTACAGGCGCCGGCCACAACGGCCGGCTAATTTTTTGTATTTTTAGTAGAGACGGGGTTTCACCGTGGTCTCGATCTCCTGACCTCGTGATCCGCCCGCCTCGGCCTCCCAAAGTGCTGGGATTACAAGCGTGAGCCACCGCGCTCGGCCGAGTGTATATTGATTTTATAAATACATTTTACACATATTACGTATAATATGTATGTCATGTATAAAACATATAGTAGTATCTGTAATATATGTCATATGTAATGTTATCTATATATCATATAGCACACACAAACATGCACCCACACAAAGCAGTGGACCATTTTCTTCAAAGAAACCTTGCTGGGTTATTTTGTGTCTCCACGCCTTTCTGGAATTGCTCCCTGTCGCACATTCCTGTTCAGAGGCCACTCAAAAATTCCTTCCTTAGTAAAGCACTTCCTGACGCCTGTCCAGGTAAAACCTATTACTTGCTTTATAGTTTGTGCCCCATTGTTGCCTTACACAGTCTTATATCAGCATCTATGCCTTTTCAGTGGACATATTTATTTTCTAACCTGCCATATTTTATTTAATTGTACATACTTTGAGGAAAGAACTGTATCTTGTTTGCTTTTGCCTCTGAGAGCTTGGCACATAATGGGAATCTAAGAAATGCTTCATGAATGAATGTCAGGCATTTCATACTGACAGAGGAGAATGAAAAAAAGCCACACAGAACACAGAATGTACTTTAAATAATGGTCCCAAAGTGAACATTTTCTAGCTAATATTGTTATCAATCACATTTAATCAATAACAGTGAGTATAAATTCATCATTAACTTGCTAATATCATGAATGTGAATATTATCATGAAATGATTACTATTCTTCCTATTTCGTGGGATGTGGAGTTAAATAAACTAATTTTAATAGACATGAAGGTTAGAGAGATAAACATTATCTTAACCACTTTGCATATTAACATGAACTTGTACTTGCAAAACTCTCCATCTCCTCACTCACTGCATCTATAAACTGAACCAAATAAAACTAGACTCAACACTGATCCTTCCATATGCCGGTTGGCACTCCCTCATCAGCTAGAAGTTTAAGTTTTAAGTTTTTTAAACCCCCTGTTTACAAACCTTCTGCTTATTTCCAAATAATGCTGCAATGCTAACATCTGAGCCAACAAGACTTACTTTTCAAGAACCAAATGCTCAGCTAAATAAAGACACAGTATCTTGGAGTTATGTGGGTTAATGAACACTTTTGTGAGTAGTTTAGTTTCTTTGAAGGAAAAATGTTTCAGATAAATAAATCTGTATTGTATAAAATTGGAATAATATTTTCAATGGCAACATTGTAACAAACAGTGTTTAAATTTCCATTGTAAAGGTGGAAAATGGAATTGACTGAGATCTCGTTTCTGCTGCATATCAATATGCTAAAATAACGCATACACACACTCACATATGCACACACTTTCTATCTCCACTAATTAAGAACTTAAATGAGTTGAGATTAAAGACAGGTAATGATAATGCATTCTGGCAAAACACAAAGTCTCCCATGATGTTCACTGGACAAACCAAGAGGCAGCATAGAATCTGGGCCCTGCAGCTCTAACTCGGCCATTTTCATGGACTTTTTCATGTTTTCTCAGACTTAAAAAATGAGCTATTTAACATTGAAAATCTAGAAGAGATATGAACATTTTCTGTGTCTTCAAAGGTGATCCTTATTCTTCCCAGGAATACGAGAAAAATTGTTTCTCCTTCACAATCTATGTAGATTTTGTAGGAAGAAGTTAAAAAAATATAGATAGTAGAATCTTAAATCTATGCATATAAACCATTGCTCTAAACATGGACAACACTAACTGCCACACATTTATTCTTTGCAGAAACAATCCCATGCATACTCTCCTTTCTGTATCTCTCCTCTACTTCCTCTACCATCCAGGAACATACATACATATTTTGGTTATTTCTTCCATACTTTATATACTCTTTTAAAATCCAGTTTTCTGTGCAGGAGTCATGTATCACTTTGATGAATCATTTCCAAAAATCTTTAACAATACAAATCTGTTTCTTTCATTAAGAAAACGTTTCAGATACCTTACTTCCAGAATAGAGGACAAATGAGTGATTTGTGAAAGTTCCCTATCTCTTTAATTACACTACTTTTTGTTCTCTCTGCCTATACCTTTGGCTAGTTTTCTGATTAATACAATGTTAGGCACCCAGTGGCCACTTATTGAAAGTCTGATTAATGAATAAATGCACCATTTGCCCTGTTGTTGAATTAAAGATTTTGAGATGAGAGCAGTTGTCACATATATGTGTTTTGACTTCTTACATTGTTCACAGAAATCTCAAAATATGGGTTATTTTATATATTCTTTTCATGTTTATTCAGTGCCTACCAGAATTTTCTTACCCAAAGGATGTATAATAATGCTGTCTTTACAATTTCTAATTCTGTAATTGTGTTTGAATTGTGGCTCTATCATTTATTAGCTGTATTAATCATTTTTTTTCAGGCTGGGTTCCCTTTGTAAAATGCAGAGAATAATAACTGGCTGATAGATTTCTCTCGAAGATTAAATGAAATTATATGATAAAAACTGTTAACAAACTTTATCCAGTCATTTATTGCTGCTTAATAAACCACTTCTAAAATTTAGTGGAATAAAATGAAAACTATTGTATTATGCTCATAGATTCTGTGGTTTAGGGACCGGGGATATCTGGTACCTCAGCCCAGAAGGCTCAAATAGCCAGGGATGCATCAAATGCTGGTGGTGTAATCATGTGCAGAGTTCCTTATGTACACACATAGTTGTAATGACTTGAATAACAAGCTCCTCTGTGGTGTCCACTGGGGATTCCACATGTGTTCTCTCCACTTGGTGTGTGCTTCTTGCAGCATGGTGACTGGGCTCCAAGAGGGAGTGTCTTCAGGGAGGGTAGGTGGAAAGCAAGCGTTCCAAACAACGAGGTGGAAGATGTGTGGCTTTTCTGACCCAGGCTCAGATTTCACAGGAAGTCACTTTCCCTATGTTCTTTTAGTTACTAGCTGTTCACTACATCCAGCCTAGATGCCAAGGAAAGGGGAACTAGACTTCATTTAAGAATGGGCAAGGTCACGTTGCAGGAGGACCTATGGGTGGAAGATAATTTTGTGGTCATCTTTGTAAAATGCAATCTGTGTAAATAGTGCTTGGCATATACTAAGTGATCAAAAATATTTCGCTATTATTGTAAAGGGTCCTATATAATTATAGTGTATACTTACAGATATATCTATATATCTATATCTATATCTATATCTGTCTATTTGAGATGCAGTCTTGCTCTGTCGCCCAGGCTGGAGTGCAGTGGTGGAATCTCTGCTCACTGTAACCTCCACCTCCCAGATTCAAACGATTCTCCTGCCTCAGTCTCCTGAGTAGCTGGGATTACAGGTGTGTGCCACTGGGCCTGGCTAATTTTTATATTTTTAGTAGAGATGGGGTTTCACCATGTTGGTCAGGCTGGTCTTGAACTCCTGACCTTGTGATTCGCCTGCCTCAGCCTCCCAAAGTGCTGGAATTACAGGCATGAGCCACCACAGCCGGCCTACTTATGGATGCTTTTGCATTTGTAGTCTGAGCAATAGGCTCTGAATTTAGTAAGAACTCTGAATTCATCACCTGGGACAGTGACTTACATACCTGGCTCTCAGTCATTATTCGTTGAATGAATATGAATGTTTTGGTGACTGAACTAGTTCTATCTCCTGATCACACATTTGAGTTATTGATCTTCAGTGCAACCTGACACCTTTTCCTGGAATGAGCTAGAAGAGTTTGTCCACTGAGATGACTAGAGCCTGTAGATTCGTGATTCTTATAAGGTGAGACAACGGTGCCCAGTTCTAGCCAGGTGCCTTCCCTTTATCTTTGGGTAACTTATGGCAACATTGTGAAGCTGTTTCAGCCCTTTGAGGTTAGGAGGAACAGAACGTTTTCTTGTTTGGGCAATGTTTTATATACATGTGTTGTAACTTTATCTTAGTTTTCTTTGCAATTTCCTCATCTTAACTTGCCTTCCCCTATGACTCAGTCCTTGCTTTTGCTTTATTTGCTACTTAAACTTCCTGCCTTAGTAATCTTATCCAGTAACATGACCTTAAAAACCTGTCTGTGTGTATCAGCCTATCTATCATTCTGCCAATCAATCAATTGACTTATCAAAAACTGTCATATACACACAATTTCTAGTCCAGGCTGTCTACTCTACATCTTCACTTGTCTATCTAATAGCAATCTTAAATTTCACATTTCCAGAAGTAGATTTTCTGATTTTCCACTGCCCTCAGGAACCCATCAACCTGCATCCAGAGACCTCCTTCCCCTTCTGTCTTTATACTTTCAGTTGCTCTGGTTGAGAATTATCTCACTATTTCTGCCTTCTCTTTTTCTCCTACTGTCTGATTCAATATGCATGGTAATTCTCTTGGCTCTGCCTTTAAAATACATTGTCACCTTTCTCACATTCCGCGGCTGTGGCTCTGATCCATTCCATTATCACCTCTCTCGTATTCTATTTTCTTAGCCTCCTCATTGGTCTCAGCACTTCTGCCTTTTCTTCCTGCATTCTATTTTCAATGAAGTGGTCAGAATGATTTTTAAAAAATATAAACCAGTTCATGTTACTTCTTTATTTAAAACCCTCCTATCTTACTCAATATCTTTTTCTATCTAACTCAGACCTCAAGTCAAAGTTCTTACAATGGCCTAAAATGCCTGAGAAATCCACACCTCAGCCTCCACCACACACATCCCCATATAACTTTCTTCTTGGTTTTCTTCCCTATTCTTCACTGTATCTACACTGACCTTTTGCCAAGCATGCTCCTGCTTCGGGGCTACTGCAGTTGCCCTTTCCTCATCCTGAATTTCTCTTCTTCCAGGTAGTCCGAAGACTGGCTCTCTCATCTTCAGGCCATTGTACAAATGTCGCCTTTTCAATGAGTCCATCCTGATCATTCTATTTAAATCATAACTACTCCAACATTCTCCATCATCCCTCCCCGCTTTATTTTTCCCACAGCACTTTTTCACCATCTGACATTTATTTTAATTATTTTGTTTCTTGTTCATTCCCTTACCGGAAAGCAAGTGGGATTTTCATCTTTTTTTATTTAACTTAATCTCTGCCAGATCCTGGCACGATGCCTTTCTCAGGGACTCAGGAAATATTGATCAAATCAATGAGTAAATTAATAACATCCAAAATATAATTATATGTTTATATTCAAATGAAATACTTTGTCATCTATAAGATATTTATCAAAAATAATACCCATCAAAAACAATATGTATTTTTTCCACAAATTAGATTTTTTTAGTATTTTAAGTTTATTTCGTGTTATCTTGCTTTCCTAAGAGTCTCGACAGACTATTGGTCCTTTATTAAATGTTTTGTGCTTATTGATGCAACTTTTCTAGTTAAATAACTTATGAATTTAAATTCCACGAGAATACGACTCAATTTGTATCTTCATTTAAATATATTATTATTAAAAATGAAAATGATTTGTATAATTTGGGAGATACTGTTATGTATTTTTAAAATGTGATTTTGTAAGTTATTTTTTAACAAACACAGGGAAGTAGTGATTTCATCTGTAAGACAAATTGAGACCAAGGGTAGCCAATATTATAAAATTATAAATGTTCTGTTCTTATAAATATGTTTAGTATAAAAATACTTGGCCAAATGTGGATTTATTCTCCATGCTTAAAAATAAGATCAAGAAAATAATTTAGCAATCTTCTAAACCAAGGGTAGTACCAATTGTGAATTATATGTATCATGAAATTCAGATGGATAGTCTGGCTATGTGATCTGCTTTTTAAAAGCTTATATGAAGAACTGTGTAAATATTGCTATTTACTGAGCTTTCCAACGAATGAGGTGTTTTACCTCTGTGGATTTCTCTTAACAGCCAGAGAAAACATTATATAAACAAAACAAAATAAAACATTCATTTTGTTTCAAAGATGAACTGTTTTGTTATATTTAAGGGACTTATATTTGGTTCTGTCACTTTTGCTTTATTTTTAATTCAGTTATCAGTTTTGATACATTATTTGAATATGCTAAATTTAAATTTGAGTTGTAAATAAGACATGATTGGTTAAAATTTAGGAATATTGAAAACTGAGTAAACATTTATGAATTGGTTTATTTATAATCCCAAAGCTTGCATTAGAGAATTACAATGCATGTTTATTTCTACAATGTAATTAATTTTCTGTGATGTTAGAAAAGTTTCTTAAGGTGATATACTTAATGAGGTGAATATAAGAAAAAATTTCTAATTCAGAAGGAATTATGCCCTGTTAGACTATTCTTTAGGCAAATGATGCACTTTATAGCAGTGTATTAGTCCGGGTTCTCCAGACAGATAAAACCAATAGGATATATGGGTGGATGGATAGATAGATGAGTAGACAGACAGATGATAGGTAGATAAGAGGGGATTTGTTAGGAAAATTTGCTTTTTTATTTATGGAGGCTTAGATGTCTCACAAAAACCTGTCTACAAGCTAGAGAATCAGAGAAACCGGTAGTATGGCTCAGTCCAAGTCTGAAGGCCTCAGAACTAGGGAAATTAATGATGTAATTCTCAGTCTGAGGCTGAAGACCTGCTAACCCATGGGAATGCTGGTACAAGTTACAGTGTCCAAAATCTGGAGAACCTGGAATTCTGATGTGTAAGGGCAGGAAAAGAAGGATGTTCCAGCTCCAGAAGAGAGAGAGAGAACAAACTTGTGCTCCAGAAGAGAGATAGAGAACAAATTTGCCTTTCCCTTGCCTTTTTGTTCCATCTAGGACCTCAGCTGATTGGTTGCTGTCCACCCACATTGAGGGTGAATCTTCACCACTTAGTCCACTGATGTAAATGCCAGTCTCTTCTGGAAACACCCTCATAGACAACTCAGGAATAATGCTTTAGCAGCTGTGTGAGCATTTGTTAATCAAGCTGACCCCTAAAATTAACCACCACAAGCAGAATAACTAATGTAGTTGGACTACAACACAATCTAAACTGGGATTCAGACTATGTAAACATGAGTGGAGAACTGATGGGGGTGAATCATAAATGAATCACTAGGTGTTTCATTGAGCGGGGAACTCTGAAATCCCCTAGATGGTCCTGATAAGCAGAGACAAAGCCAGTCACGATGGGGCTGTACTTCCCAACAAAGCCTTGGTCGTTGTGGAAAGCAGTGGTCCTGAGTTCAGAGTGGTGGCTGGCATATGAATTCACTCAAGGCTAATTGCTTGTGTCTGGGACTAGAAGAAAAAGTAAACAAAGACTTAACCACTTTTTTTACTAAAAACATTTTAAAATCTTGATAGAAAAGCAACATTGCCTTGGGATTTCTTACACAAAAGGGGATGAGAAATATCAGCCCATTTTACCAGAACCCACTCTACAGCTTTGACATTTGAAGAGCCCAGATGCAGATTTTGCTGCCCCACGAGAAAGAGTAAAGCAGCATCTCAGAGCTTCTCTTTGAGTATAACCTTCAGAACTCTCAAAAATATTTTGAAAAAGAAGCCTTGGCAATTATTTTGGATCCTATGATGTAAGTGTTAACGAGAGCATGAGAATTTGAGCTAATATTGTTTATATGACTTTGTTTGTTCCTGTGATGGTTAATTTTATTTGACAACTTGACTGGGCTAAGGAATACCCAGACACGTGGTAAAACATTATTTCTGAGTGTGTCTATGAGGGTGTTTTCAGGAGAGATTAGCATATGAATTGATGTGCTGAGTGAAAAATCTACCCATACCAATGTTGGCAGGTATCCTCCAATCTTTTGAGGGCCTGTGTAGAAAAATAGGCAGAGAAAGGGCAACTACAGGCTTTCTCTGTTTGTTCTGGGATATCAACCTCCTCCTGCCTTTGGGCATTGGTGTTCCTTGTTCTTAAGCATTTGGGCTTGAACTGGAGCTACACCACCAGCTTTCCTGGGTCTCTAGCTTGCAGTTAACAAATGGTGGAACTTCTCAGCCCCCATAATCTGGTGAGCCAATTCCTCATAATAAATCTCTTTGGATATATTTATACATATTCTATTAATTCTGTTCGTCTGGAGAACCTCCCCATGAGCTGGTGAGGTCCAGGGAGAATCCTATTGTACTAAAATCACAATAACAATTTCTGCTTTATGGGACTACACACAATAGCTGTAGGGGTACTCATGTCTGGTATATAAGTTACTCAATAAAAGTTTACTCAATGAGTAAATATTTAGAAATAATAGAATACTACCAGAGGGCTAAAGAAGAAATCTACCTTCTTTGGAATGCAGGATTTGTATTCTAAGGACTGAGTGTGAAATCCATCAATGAGACTAGTTCTGTGATCTTGATAAATCATCTCCCTTCTTCATGCTTATTTTTCCTCGAGAGAATATAAAATGGAGACCTCGTTAGGATCAGATTAGGTCATCGTTTTGCCACCGTGTGATGTAATAGGAGAATTGCTGCAGAATGTTCCATGGTAACATCACTTCTCTTTTGTGTTCTTTCTTTAGGTCCCAAGTGTCAATTTTCATAAATTTAGGACTCTGACTTTGTATTTCTCTTTCCTTCAAATCCAACATTAATTTATGTATATGAATATATTCATATTTATTCAAATTTAACAGTAATATACATTTCCCCCATTCTTATGCTCTCTTTAACAACTTTATTAAAATACAATTTTTTTTTTATTTATTATTATACTTTAGGGTTTTAGGGTACATGTGCACAATGTGCAGGTTTGTTACATATGTATCCATGTGCCATGTTGATTTCCTGCACCCATTAACTCGTCATTTAGCATTAGGTGTATCTCCTAATGCTGTCCCTCCCCCCTCCCCCCACCCCACAACAGTCCCCGGAGTGTGATGTTCCCCTTGCTGTGTCCATGAGTTCTCATTGTTCAATTCCCACCTATGAGCGAGAACATGCGGTGTTTGGTTTTTTGTCCTTGCGACAGTTTACTGAGAATGTTTTCCAGTTTCATCCATGTCCCTACAAAGGACACGAGCTCATCATTTTTATGGCTGCATAGTATTCCATGGTGTATATGTGCCACATTTTCTTAATCCAGTCTATCATTGTTGGACATTTGGGTTGGTTCCAACTCTTTGCTATTGTGAATAGTGCCGCAATAAACATACGTGTGCATGTGTCTTTATAGCAGCATGATTTATAGTCCTTTGGGTATATACCCAGTAATGGGATGGCTGGGTCAAATGGTATCTCTAGTTCGAGATCCCTGAGGAATCGCCACACTGACTTCCACAATGGTTGAACTAGTTTACAGTCCCACCAACAGTGTAAAAGTGTTCCTATTTCTCCACATCCTCTCCAGCACCTGTTGTTTCCTGATTTTTTAATGATGGCCATTCTAACTGGTGTGAGATGGTATCTCACTGTGGTTTTGATTTGCATTTCTCTGATGGCCAGTGATGGATGAGCATTTCTTCATGTGTTTTTTGGCTGCATAAATGTCTTCTTTTGAGAAGTGTCTGTTCATGTCCTCTGCCCACTTTTTGATGGGGTTGTTTGTTTTTTTCTTGTAAATTTGTTTGAGTTCATTGTAGATTCTGGATATTAGCCCTTTGTCAGATGAGTAGGTTGCAAAAATTTTCTCCCATTCTGTAGGTTGGCTGTTCACTCTGATGGTAGTTTCTTTTGCTGTGCGGAAGCTCTTTAGTTTAATGAGATCCCATTTGTCGATTTTGGCTTGTGTTGCCACTGCTTTTGGTGTTTTAGACATGAAGTCCTTGCCCACGCGTATGTCCTGAATGGTATTGCCTAGGTTTTCTTGTAGGATTTTGATGGTTTTAGGTCTAACATATAAGTCTTTAATCCATCTTGAATTAATTTTTGTATAAGGTGTAAGGAAGGGATCCAGTTGCAGCTTTCTACATATGGCTAGCCAATTTTCCCAGCACCATTTATTAAATAGGGAATCCTTTCCCCATTTCTTGTTTTTGTCAGGTTTGTCAAAGATCAGATAGTTGTAGATATGCGGCATCATTTCTGAGGGCTCTGTTCTGATCCATTGATCTATGTCTCTGTTGTGGTACCAGTACCATGCTGTTTTGGTTACTGTAGCCTTGTAGTATAGTTTAAAGTCAGGTAGCGTGATGGCTCCAGCTTTGTTCTTTTGGCTTAGGATTGACTTGGCGATGCGGGCTCTTTTTTGGTTCCATATGAACTTTAAAGTAGTTTTTTCCAATTCTGTGAAGAAAGTCATTGGTAGCTTGATGGGGATGGCATTGAATCTATAAATTACCTTGGGCAGTATGGCCATTTTCACGGTATTGATTCTTCCAACCCATGAGCACGGAATGTTCTTCCATTTGTTTGTATCCTCTTGTATTTCATTGAGCAGTGGTTTGTAGTTCTCCTTGAAGAGGTCCTTCACATCCCTTGTAAGTTGGATTCCTAGGTATTTTATTCTCTTTGAAGCAATTGTGAATGGGAGTTCACTCATGATTTGGCTCTCTGTTTGTCTGTTATTGGTGTACAAGAATGCTTGTGATTTTTGTACATTAATTTTGTATCCTGAGACTTTGCTGTAGTTGCTAATCAGCTTAAGGAGATTTTGGGCTGAGACAATGGGGTTTTCTAGATATACAATCATGTCATCTGCAAACAGGGACAATTTGACCTCCTCTTTTCCTAATTGAATACCCTTTATTTCCTTCTCCTGCCTGATTGCTCTGGCCAGAACTTCCAGCACTATGTTGAATAGGAGCGGTGAGAGAGGGCATCTCTGTCTTGTGCCAGTTTTCAGAGGGAATGCTTCCACTTTTTGCCCATTCAGTATGATATTGGTTGTGGGTTTGTCGTAGATAGCTCTTATTATTTTGAGATACGTCCCATCAATACCTAATTTATTGAGAGTTTTTAGCATGAAGGGTTGTTGAATTTTGTCAAAGGCCTTTTCTGCATCTATTGAGATAATCATATGGTTTTTGTCTTTGGTTCTGTTTATATGCTGGATTACATTTATTGATTTGCATATGTTGAACCAGCCTTGCATCCCAGGGATGAAGCCCACTTGATCATGGTGGATAAGCTTTTTGATGTGCTGCTGGATTCGGTTTGCCAGTATTTTATTGAGGATTTTTGCATCAATGTTCATCAAGGATATTGATCTGAAATTCTCTTTTTTGGTTATGTCTCTGCCAGGCTTTGGTATCAGGACGATGCTGGCTTCGTAAAATGTGTTAGGGAGGATTCCCTCTTTTTCTATCGATTGGAATAGTTTCAGAAGGAATGGTACCAGTTCCTCCTTGTACCTCTGGTAGAATTCAGCTGTGAATCCATCAGGTCCTGGACTCTTTTTGGTTGGTAGGCTATTGATTATTGCCACAATTTCAGAGCCTGTTATTGGTCTATTCAGAGATTCAACTTCTTCCTGGTTTAGTCTTGGGAGGGTGTATTTGTCGAGGAATTTATCCATTTCTTCTAGATTTTCTAGTTTATTTGCATAGAAGTGTTTGTAGTATTCTCTGATGGTAGATTGTATTTCTGTGGGATCGGTGGTGATATCCCCCTTTTTGTTTTTTATTGCATCTATTTGATTCTTCTCTCTTTTCTTCTTTATTAGTCTTGCTAGTGGTCCATCAATTTTGTTGATCTTTTCAAAAAACCAGCTCCTGGATTCATTAATTTTTTGAAGGGTTTTTTTGTGTCTCTATTTCCTTCAGTTCTGCTCTGATTTTAGTTATTTCTAGCCTTCTGCTAGCTTTTGAATGTGTTTGCTCTTGCTTTTCTAGTTCTTTTAATTGTGATGTTAAGGTGTCAATTTTGGATCTTTCCTGCTTTCTCTTGTGGGCATTTAGTGCTATAAATTTCCCTCTACACACTGCTTTGAACGTGTCCCAGAGATTCTGGTATGTTGTGTCTTTGTTCTCGTTGGTTTCAAAGAACATCTTTATTTCTGCCTTCATTTCATTATGTACCCAATAGTCATTCAGGAGCAGGTTGTTCAGTTTCCATGTAGTTGAGCGGTTTTGAGTGAGTTTCTTAATCCTGAGTTCTAGTTTGATTGCACTGTGGTCTGAGAGACAGTTTGTTATAATTTCTGTTCTTTTACATTTGCTGAGGAGAGCTTTACTTCCAACTATGTGGTCAATTTTGGAATAGGTGTGGTGTGGTGCTGAAAAAAATGTATATTCTGTTGACTTGGGGTGGAGAGTTCTGTAGATGTCTATTAGGTCCACTTTATGTAGAGCTGAGTTCAATTCCTGGATATCTTTGTTAACTTTCTGTTTCGTTGATCTGCCTAATGTTGACAGTGGGGTGTTAAAATCTCCCATTATTATTGTGTGGGAGTTTAAGTCCCTTTGTAGGTCACTCAGGACTTGCTTTATGAATCTGGGTGCTCCTGTGTTGGGTGCATATATATTTAGGATAGTTAGCTCTTCTTGTTGAATTGATCCCTTTACCATTATGTAATGGTCTTCTTTGTCTCTTTTGATCTTTGTTGGTTTAAAGTCTATTTTATCAGCAACTAGGATTGCAACCCCTGCCTTTTTTTGTTTTCCAGTTGCTTGATAGATCTTCCTCCATCCCTTTATTTTGAGTCTATATGTGTCTCTGCACGTGAGATGGGTTTCCTGAATACAGCACACTGATGGATCCTGACTCCTTATCCAGTTTGCCAGTCTGTGTCTTTTGATTGGAGCATTTAGCCCATTTACATTTAACGTTAATATTGTTATGTGTGAATCTGATCCTGTCATTATGATGTTAGTTGGTTATTTTGCTCATTAGTTGCTATAGTGTCTTCCTAGCCTCAATGATCTTTACAATTTGGCATGTTTTTGCAGTGGCTGGTACTGGTTGTTCCTTTCCATGTTTAGTGCTTCCTTCAGGAGCTCTTTTAGGGCAGGCCTGGTGGTGACAAAATCACTCAGCGTTTGCTTGTCTGTAAAGTATTTTATTTCTCCTTCACTTATGAAGCTTAGTTTGGCGGGATAGGAAATTCTGGGTTGAAAATTCTTTTCTTTAAGAATGTTGAATATCGGCCCCCACTCTCTTCTGGCTTGTAGAGTTTCTGCTGAGAGATCAGCTGTTAGTCTGATGGGCTTCCCTTTGTGGGTAACCCGACCTTTCTCTCTGGCTGCCCTTAACATTTTTTCCTTCATTTCAACTTTGGTGAATCTGACAATTATGTGTCTTGGAGTTGCCCTTCTCGAGGAGTATCTTTGTGGCATTCTCTGTATTTCCTGAATCTGAATGCTGGCCTGCCTTGCTAGATTGGGGAAGTTCTCCTGGATAATGTCTTGCAGAGTGTTTTCCAACTTGGTTCCATTCTCCCCATCATTTTCAGGTACACCAATCAGACGTAGGTTTGGTCTTTTCACATAGTCCCAAATTTCTTGGAGGCTTTGTTCATTTCTTTTTATTCTTTTTTCTGTAAACTTCCCTTCTCTCTTCATTTCATTCATTTCATCTTCCATCAGCGATACCCTTTCTTCCAGTTGATCGCATCTGCTACTGAGGCTTCTGCAATCTTCGCGTAGTTCTCGAAACTTGGCTTTCAGCTCCATCAGCTCCTTTAAGCCCTTCTCTCCATTGGTTATTCTAGTTATCCATTCTTCTAATTTTTTTTCAAAGTTTTTAACTTCTTTGCTATTGTTTTGAATTTCCTCTCGTAGCTCAGAGTTGTTTGATCATCTGAAGCCTTCTTCTCTCAACTCATCAAAGTCATCCTCCATCCAGCTTTGTTCCGTTGCTGGTGAGGAACTGCGTTCCTTTGGAGGAGGAGAGGTGCTGTTTTTTGTAGTTTCCAGTTTTTTTGCTCTGTTTTTTCCCCATCTTTGTGGTTTTATCTACTTTTTGTCTTTGATGATGGTGATGTACAGATGGGTTTTTGGTGTGGATGTCCATTCTGTTTCTTAGTTTTCCTTCTACCAGACAGGACCCTCAGCTGCAGGTCTGTTGGAGTTTACTAGAGGTCCACTCCAGACCCTGTTTGGCTGGGTGTCAGCAGTGGTGGCTGCAGAACAGCAGATTTTCGTGAGACCACAAATTCAGCTGTCTGATAGTTCCTCTGAAAGTTTTGTCTCAGAGGAGTACCCGGTTGAATGAGGTGTCAGTCTGTCCCTACTGGGGGGGTGCCTCCCAGTTAGGCTGCTCAGGGGTGAGGGACCCACTTTAGGAGGCAGTCTGTCCGTTCTCAGATCTCCAGCTGCGTGCTGGGAGAACCGTTACTCTCTTCAAAGCTGTCAGTCAGACAGGGACATTTAAGTCTGTGGAGGTTCTTGCTGAGTTTTTGTTTGTCTGTGCCCTGCCCCCAGAGGTGGAGCCTACAGAGGCAGGCAGGCCTCCTTGAGCTGTGGTGGGCTCCACCCAGTTCGAGCTTCCTGGCTGCTTTGTTTACCTAAGCAAGCCTGGGCAATGGCGGGCGCCCCTCCCCCAGCCTCGCTGCCGCCTTGCAGCTTGATCTCAGACTGCTGTGCTAGCAATCAGCAAGACTCTGTGGGCATAGGACCCTCCGAGCCAGGTGCGGGACACAATCTCCTAGTGTGCCGTTTTCCAGGCCCGTTGGAAAAGCGCAGTATTAGGACGGGACTGACCCGATATTCCAGGTGCCATCTGTTTCCCCTTTCTTTGACTAGGAAAGGGAACTCCCTGACCCCTTGCGCTTCCCGAGTGAGGCAATGCCTCGCCCTGCTTCTGCTCGTGCACAGTGCGCTTCACCGACTGTCCTGCGCCCACTGTTAGGCACTCCCTAGTGAGATGAAACCGGTACCTCAAGCAGAAATGCAGAAATCACCTGTCTTCTGTGTCGCTGGGGCTGGGAGCTGGAGACCGGAGCTGTTCCTATTCGGCCATCTTGGCTCCACCAAGCTCTTGAAATACAGTTTACATACCATAAAATTCACATTGCAAGATTACAATTCAGTGATCTTAGTAAATTTATAGTGTTGTGCAACCTTCATTACAATCCAATTTTAAAACTTTTCTATTTTTCCCAAAAGTTCCCTTGTGCCTGTTTACAGTTAATCCCCTTTTCTGCTGAGTGATATACAGTTAAGCACATGTATTACATCTTTCACAGATAATTACATTTATCCTCCACTTTAAAAAAGCTTCAGATATTAAAGAAGAGATATTGAAAGAATAAATTATTATTTAACCAAGCAGGCTGAAATCAAGTAGCACAAGTGACTACTTAAAAAAAAAATGTTTCCACAGCGCAGCAGCTATAAGTATCTAATGTCTGATTTTTCTGATAATATGTAATAGGTATCTTTAACTCTCTGTCTGAGGTAGTATTGCAAGGTGTCAGTGGTGCTTGGAGGAAGTGATCTACCCAGTAACAATTCTGATGTGGATTTCTAAGAATGCTTCATATCTGCATAGAATGTCAAAAGAAACACACATGTATTTTACCTCTCTCTTTGACATTTTCCCAACTATGTGATGTTGAATAAGCTATCTGAGGTCGCTGAACTTGTTCCTCATCTGTAAAGTGGGAGTAATATTGATTTTTCTTTTGTTGCTTTATAGGGTTGTTATAACAGTAAATAAAATGTCTATGAAAATATCTTGTAAACAATTCTACGCATAGGTTAGTTTCTCCCTCATTATTAATAAGGACCAACTGTGTTTACAGTAAACTCATTTTACAAAGATCTAAAACTGAGTTGATGAATAAATGAGGTAAAGTATTTTTCATCTGTGTGTTTATAGACTCTGTGGTTCATTAAGTACATGGGTTGAAAGTAATTAACATCCATCAGAATTACATTTTTGCATCACTTAAATGACTGAAATCTTAATATTAGTAGTGTGTGTACAGTTGATTGAAATTTTAATATAATTCCATCTTTAAGTCCCAGAAATCTAATGTTTGACTTTTCTTGATGAAATTTGCCAAGAACTTTCATCTTTCCACTTGAGCAAGAATTTTAAGTTGCAGTGGCACTCGGTGGGAAGCCTCCTACACAATGAGATTGCAGTTTCACTCTCTGTCAAGGTTAAAAGCTCAATAGTGTCTTGTCTTATAGGGCAGAAGCAAGCTATTAGAATTGTCTTTAAGTGGAAAGAAACGAAATGAGGAATTTATAAAATTCTCCAAATCCCACTTCTCAAACATCTTTTCTGTCAGATTCCTCTGCTTTTGAATGGAACCCATTGTTGATAAAGCCATGCAAGCCTTGTATTGCAGAGGTTTCTTTATCTTGTGCTTGACAGAGAAAAGACTCATTCTTTGCAGGTGTGCATTGCACAGCTTGACAGTATTGAACATTGTAGATTTTAAGTTCTATTTAAGTATTAGCTCCTATTAGGTTGCCGTATTTAGAGGGTCAGCCGTCTTGGTATTGTTTGCAAAGAATATGCTCATTCAAAAGAACTCAATTTAAAAGTACATGAAGACATCAACAAGAATTTTTCAAATACTCGTTTATCACAATCATTGTCTCAGTAATTCTTTCATTAAAACTAAATCATAGATGAATAACAAATAATAAATAATTAATTATCCCTTTTGTTTGTCGATTGCTTTGATAAGAGAAACTTCCATTTTTCCCTTTTTCAGGTATTTTTAATTCTTTATTTGCATGTTTTCATCTTTACTTTGGATTGATTTTTATTGATTTTTAATATATTAATTTAAAAGTAAAATATAAATCATTTTCCATCACATTGAAAAATCAAACATTCATATCCTGGCTCACACAGCCTACATGATCTAACACTGGCTTCCCCCAGCCTGATTTTCTGACCTCGAGTTAAGCCATTCTTCAGTACAATTAAACTCTAGCCCTTAACTCTTTTTTTTTTTTTTTTTTTTTTTTTTTTTGCTTGTCCTTCCTACTTGAAAAGCCTTAGCAGCCCTAGCACTACCAGTCTCCTCTTCCTGGAATGTTCATCGCTCTAATCATGCCATAGCTACTGTTGCAGATAAGTTTCCCGGGAAACAGGCTCTGAGGTGAAAATTAAGATGCACAGAGTTTATCAGGGAGTGCTGTCAGGGTCAACGTTTTGCAAGATTGGAAAGCAAGATTAGGCACAAAGAGAAGTTGGGCTGCAACACAACCTCAGTAAAGTCCTTAAGTGGCCTCATAGGGAAATTGAGACCCCTAGGAGTTGTCTGGAGTTGGATCAAGGAGGTCGGGACTTTATTCTGCATCGTTAATTGTTAGGGAATGCAAGATGCTCATGGAAGGAGTGTGATTGGGCAAGAAAGCTCTTTCCAGTAAAGAACATTTCCAGAGGGGCCTAATGACTGAGAGTTCTTAGTCAGCAGTACTTCCAGCAGTGAGCGGAATATCCACTCTAAGAGAATCTTCATAGGGTCCAGTCGGCTGCCTTTTTCTGTCTTTTTCAGATCTCAGCCTAAATGTCATCTATTCAGAAGGGCTTTTCTTTTTCACTGTGGAAGATCCCCAGTGAGTTACACCCTGTCTGCCCCTCTCCTTAGCTGTGAGTGTTCTCATCAATAGGACATGGCAAAGGTGATGGGCTACCACTCCCATGATTATGTTAAGCCATATAAGGCTTCGCTTTAGCTGGCCAGGCAGGGTGGCGGTGGCTCATACCTGTAATCCCAGCACTATGAGAAGCTGAGATGGGTGGGTCATTTGAGGTCAGGAGTTCGAGACCAGCCTGGCCAACATGGTGAAACCCCACCTCTACTAAAAATACAAAAATTAGCTGAGTGTGCTGGTGGGCACCTGTAGTCCCAGCTACTCTGGAGGCTGAGGCAGGAGAATCGCTTGAACCTGGGAGGTGGAGGTTTCAGTGAGCTGAGACCTATCTCAAACAAACAAACAAACAAAAAACAAAATAAAACCTTGCCTTAGTTGACTGGTGTCAGAGAGACTCTTGATGGCCTGGAAGAAACAAACAGCAATGGTGTGAACTGCCTATGAATATGAAGCCATGTGCACGTAACTACAGGCTATCTCCACGACTTGAGGGCTGCTTCCAGCTGATAGCAGTCATACCATCAGGTCATCATGAGGGCCTCCCAGTCATACCATCATAAGGAAATGAGTTCTACCAATGAATGGTCTAGTGAGTTTGGAGAGGGGCCCTGAACTCCAGAAAGAATGAAAATCAAAACAACAATGAGATATTACCTCATACCTGTTAGGATGACTATTGTCAAAAAGTCAAAAGATAATATGTGTTGGTGAAGATGTGGAGAAAGCTAAATCTTATACATCGTTTTTGGGAATGGAAATTGGTACAGTCATTATGGAAAACATTATGGAGGTTGGGGAAAATTAGGAGATATTGATTAAAAATGCAGTTTCAGTGATAAGATAAATTCTGGAGTCCTAATGTACAGCATGGTAACTATAGATAATAATAATGTATTTCATACTTGAAATATGTTCAGACAATAGATCTTAAGTATTCTTACCATTCAAAACAGTATCTCTGTGAGGTGATGGATATATTAATTAACTTGACTGTGGTAATCATTTCACAATATGTAAGTATATCAAAACATAATGTTGTACACCTTAAATATATACAAATCTTAAAAATTATTAATACATAATATTTGTACATTTTAATGGGGTTTATGTGATATTTCATTATAAGCATAGAATGTACAATGGTCAGGCCAGGATAGTTAGGGTATCTGGCACCTCAAATATTTGTCATTTCTATGTGTTGGGAACATTTCAAGTCCTCTCTTCCTGCTATTTTGAAATACACAACATGTTGTTAACTGTAGTAACCCTATTCTGCTATCAAACATTATAATTTTTCCTTCTCTCAAACTTTATGTTTATTTAATCAACGTCTCTTCATCCACCCTCACCCCCCCACAATGAATGCACTATTCCCAGCTTCTTGTGACTATCATTCTACTCTCCAGTTCTATGAGATCAATGATTGTAGCTCCTGTATGAGTAAGAACATACCTGTCTTTTTATGCCTGGCTTATTTCACTTAACATAATGACTTCCAGATTCATCCATGTTGCTGCATATGACAAGATATCAGTGTTTTTTTATGGCTGAATAGTACTCTATTGTGTATATATACTACATTTTCTTTATCCCCTCATCCAATGATGGACACTTAAGTTGATTCCATATCTTTGCCATTGTGAGGCTGCAATAAACATGAGGGTACAGGTATTACTTTGATATACTGATTTCCTTTCCATTGGATAAATACTCAGTGGTGGAATTGCTAGATTGTATTCTAGTTCTAATTTTAGTCTTTGGAGAAATATCCATACTAGTTTCCATAATGGTGCTACTAATATACATTCCCATCAGCAGTATATAAGAGTTCCCTTTTCTCTGTGTCCTCATCAGTGCCTCTTATTTTGTGTATTTTCTGTAATATTCATTCTAACTGGGTTAAGATGATACTTAATTGTGATTTTGATTTGCATTTCCCTGATGATAAGTGATGGTGAATGTTTTATCTTAAATACCTGCCGGCCATTTGTATGTCTTCTTTTAAGAAATGTCTGTTCATGTCCTTTGCTTCTTTTTAATAAGATTATTTGTTTTAACACCGCATGTTCTCACTCACAGGTGGGAATTGAACAATGAGAACTCATGGACACAGGAAGGGGAACATCACACTCCGGGGACTGTTGTGGGGTGGGGGGAGGGGGGAGGGACAGCATTAGGAGATATACCTAATGCTAAATAACGAGTTAATGGGTGCAGGAAATCAACATGGCACATGGATACATATGTAACAAACCTGCACATAGTGCACATGTACCCTAAAACCTAAAGTATAATAAAAAAAATATTATTTGTTTTTATTTCTCTGCATTGTTTGAATTTCATGTATATTTGGATATTAGTCCCTTTCCAGATGAATATTTTGTAAATGTCATCTCCCATTCAACAAGTTGTCTCTTTACTTAGTTGATTGTTTGCTCTGTTGTGCAGAAAGTTTTTAGTTTAATATAGTCCCATTTGTCTATTTTTGCTTTTGCTGCCTTTGCTTTTGAGGTGTTAGCTATAAAAACCTTTGCATAGACCAAAGTCCTGTAGTGTATCACCTATGTTTTCTTCTAGTCGTTTTATAATACCAGGTCTTATATTTAAGTCTTTAATCCATTTTGAGTTGATTTTTGTATATGGTGAGATATAGAAGTCTAGTTCCATTCTTCTGCATATAATATCCAGTTTTTCCAACATCATTTATTGAAGAGGATATTCTTTCCTCAGTGTATGTTCTTGGTAGTTTTGTTGAAAATGAGTTGGTCATTAAGTGTGTGGATTTTTTGATGGGCTTTCTATCCTGTTCCATTGGTCTTTGTGTCTGTTTTTTTGTGCATTTTTTTTCCCTTTACTATATTGTTTTGGTTGTTCTAGTCTTGTAATAAGTTTTGAAGTCAGGTAGTATGATGTCTCCACCCTTGTTGTCTTTGTGCAAGATTTCTTTGGCTATTTGGGTTCTTTTTTGATTCCGTATCAATTTTAGGATTGCTTTTTCTATTGCTGTGAGAAGTGACATTGGCATTTAGATAGAGATTCAATTGAATCTGTAGATTGCTTTGTTAGTATGGTCATTTTAACAATATTAGCTCTTTTGATACATCATCATGAAAAGTTTTCCCATTTGTTTGCATCCTCTTCAATTTTTTCATTAATGTTTTATAGTTTTTCTTGCAGAGGTCTTTCACCTCATGATTATATTTATTCCTATTTTTTGTAGTTATTTAAAATGGGATCACTTCTTGCTTTCTTTTTCAACTATTTCATGATTGCTATATAGAAACATTACTGATTTTTGCATGTGGACTTTTGTATTAGTCTCTTTTCACACTGCTATAAAAATACTATCTGAGACTGGGTAATTAATTTATAAAGAAAAGAGGTTTAATTGACTAACAGTTTTGCATGGCTGAGAAGGCCTCGAGAAACTTACAATCATGGCAGAGGTGAATGGGAAGCAAGGCATATCTTACATGGTCACAGCTGATAGAGAAAGCAAGCAGGGGAAAGGCCAGACACTTATTAAACAATCAGATCTCTTGAGAACTCCTTCACTATCATGAAACAAGCATGGGGGAACCACCCACAATCCTATCACCCATCTCTCACCAGATCCCTTCCTCAACATACGGGGATTACAATTAGGGATGAGATTGGGTGGGGACACAGAGCCAAAACATATCGTTCCACCCCAACCCCTCCCAAATTTCATGTCCTTTTCACATTTCAAAACTGATTAGGTCTTCTTAACAGTCCCCCAAAGTCTTAACTCATTCCAGCATTAACTCAAAGTCCAAGTCCAAAGTCTTATTTGAGACACGGCAAGTCCTTTTGCCTATGCACCTGTAAAATCAAAAGCAAGTTAGTTACTTCCAAGATAAAATGGGGGTACGGGCACTGGGTAAATCTTTCTATTCCAAATAGGAGAAACTGCCCAAAACAAAGGGGCCACAGGCCCCATGCAAGTCTAAAACCTGGCAGGGCACTCATTGAATCTTAATGTTCTGAAATGGTCTCCTTTGAATCTATGTCTCACATTCAGAGCACACTGATGCAAGTTGTGGACTCCCACAGCCTTGGGCAGCTCTGGCTCTGTGGCTCTTGGGGGTACAGCCCTGCAGTTGCCTTTACTGGCTGGCATTGAGTGCCTGTGGCTTTTCCAGGGGCATGGTGCAAGCTGTTGGTGAATTTAACATTCTGAAGTCTGGAGGACAGTGATCCTCTTTCAAAGCTCCACTAGGCAGTGCCCCAGAGAGGAGTGTGTATGGGGGCTCCAACCCCACGCTTTCCTTCCATACTGCCCTAGCAGAGGTTCTCCATGAGGTCTCTGCCCATGCTACAAACTTCTGCCTGGACATCCAGCTGTTTCCATACATCCTTTGAAATCTAGGCAAAGGCTCCCAAAGCTCAGCTCTTGTCTTCTGTGTACCTGCAGGCCAAACACCATGTGTAAGCCACTAAGGCTTGGGGCTTACATCCTCTGCAGGAATGGCCTGAGCTGTACATTGTCCCTTTATAGCCACAGCTATAGCTGAAGCAGCTGGGACACACAGCACCAAGTCCTGAAGCTGCAGAGGGCAGCTGGGTCCTGGGCCTGGCCCGTGAAACCATTTTTTCCTTCTAGGCTTCTGATAGGAGGGGCTGTCATGTAAGTCTCTGGCATGCCTTGGAGAGATTTTCCCCATTGTCTTGGCTATTAATATTCAGCTCCTCAGTACTTACACAAATTTCTGCAGCAGGCTTGAATTCCTCCTCAGAAAATGGGTTTTTCATTTCTACCACATGGTCAGGCTGCAAATTTACCAAATGTTTATGCTCTTCTTCCATTATAAATATAAGTTCCAATTTCAAAACAACTCTTTGTGAACATACATAACTAAACACTTTCATAATAAGCCAAGTCATCTCTTGAATGCTTCGCTGCTTAGAAATTTCTTCTGCCAGATACCCTAAATCATCTCTGTCAAGTTTAAAGTTTCACAGATCTCCTGGGTTTGGACAAAATGCTACCAGTCTCTTTGCTAAAGCATAGCGTAAGTGACCTTTACTCCAGTTCCCAGTAAGTTCTTCATCTCTATCTGAGACCACCTCAGCAGAGACTTCATTGTCCCTATCGCAATCAGCATTTTTGTCAAAACCATTAAACAAGTCTCTAGGAAGTTCCAAACTTTCCTGCATCTTCCTGTCTTTTTCTGAGCCCTCCAAACTGTTCCAACCTCTGCTGTTTATCCAGTTCCAAAGTTGCTTCCACATTCTCAAGTATGAGATCTTATAGCAATGCCCCATTACCTCAGTACCAATTCTCTGTATTAGTCTGTTTATACACTGCTACAAAAATACTACCTGAGACTGGGTAATTTACAAAGGAAAGATGTTTAATTGGCTCACAGTTCCTCATGGCTTGGGAGAATTCAGGAAACTTACCATCATGGTGGAAGGAAAACGGGAAGCAAGGCACATCTTACACGGTGGAAGGTGAGGGAGAAAGCAAGCAGGGGAAAGGCCAGACACTTATCGAACAACCAGATCTTGTGAGAACTCCCTTACTACCACAAGAACAGCATGGGGAAACCACTCCCATGATTCAATCACCTCCCACCTGGTCTCTCCCTTAACACATGGGGATTACAATTTGAGATGAGATTTGGGTGGGGACACAGAGCCAAACTATATCAACTTTGTATCCTACAACTTTCCTGAATTTGCTTATCAGCTTAAAGAGATTTCTTTTTTGTTGAGTGTTTAGGTTTTTCTAATTAAACGATAATGTCATCTGCAAAGAGGGACAATTTGACTTCAACTTTTTCAACTCGGATGCCTTTTATTTATTTCTCTAACCTGATTGCTCTGGCAAGGACTTCCAGTACAATGTTGAACAGGAGTGGTGAAAATGGGCATCTCTGTTTAGTTCCAGATCTTATAAAAAAGGCCTTTAACTTTATCCGTTTGGTATACTAGCAAAGGGTTCATCATAGATAGACTTTATTATGTTGAGATATTTTTCTTCTGTGTCTAGTTTATTGACAGTTTTTATCTAAATGGATATTCGATTTTATCAGTTGTTTTTCTGCATCTATTGAGAGGGTCATAGGATCATTTTCCTTCATTCTGTTGATGTAATGTATCATGTTTATTGATTTGCATATAGTGAATCAACCTTGGATCCCTGGCATAAATCCCACTTGGTCATGGTGGAATCAAGTGGGATTAATGTCAGGGATTTATTGATAATAAATTGATAATTAAGAAAATAAATAATTATCTTATTATTACATTATAAATAATTCTAAGAATAAATCAAGGGGAATTTATTATCTTTTTGATGTGGTATTTAATTTGGTTTGCTAGTATTTTGTTGAGTAATTTTGTGTCTATTTATCTGAGATATCATTCTGTAGTTTTTTTGTTGTTGTTATGTTCTTGACTGGTTTTGATATCAAAGTAATGCTATACCTGCAGAATGAGTTAGGAAGAATTCTCTCCTTTCAAATTTGGAATAGTTTGAGGATAATTGACATTTGTTCTTCACGGCATATTTGGTAGAATTTATCAGTGATGCCATCTAGTCCTGGGCTCTTCTTTGTTGGAAGACTTTTTTATTACTGGTTTAATCTCATTACTCATTATTGGTCTGAACAGGTTTTCTATTTTTTCCTGATTCAATCTTGATAAGTTGTATATGTCCAGTTATTTATCCGTTTCCTCTAGGTTTTCAAGTTTGTTAGCATGTAGTTGTTCATAACAGTCTCTGATAATCTTTTGTAATTCTCTGTTGTCAGTTGTAATATTTCCTTTCTAGTCTCTGAATTTATTTGAGCCCTTTCTCCTTTTTTTCTTGGCTAGTCTAGCTAGTGGTTTTCTGACTTTGTTTATCTTTTCAAAAAAACCAAGTTTTTGTTTTGTTAAATCTTCATATTTTTTTAAGTCTGTGTTTCATTTAATTCTTTTTTGATCTTTATTGTTTCTTTCTACTATTTTTTGTTTGGTTTGCTATTGCTTTTTTGTCCTTTGAGATGCATTAATCGATTGTTAATTTAAAATCTTTCTACTTTTCGGATGGGGGCATTGATTGCTTTAAACTCCCACTTCATTTTTGCTGTATCCCATAGGTTTTGGTATGCTGTGTTTTCATTTTCATTTGTTTCAATAATTTTAAAAATGTTCTTCTTAATTTCTTCATTGGATAAATGGTCATTTAGAAGTATGTTGTTTAATTTCCATGTATTTTTACAGTTAAAAAATTTCTCTTGTTATTGATTTCTAGTTTTATTCCATGTTTGTCTGTGAATATACTTGGTATGATTTTAATTTTTAAAAATTTGTTGAGTCTTATTTTGTAGCCTAACATATGGTCCACACTGGAGAATATTCCATGTGCTGATGAGATGATTGTGTATTCCACAGATGTTGGATAAAATGTTCCATAGATGTCTGTTAGATCCATTTGGCCTAAAGTACAATTTAAATCCAATATTTCTTTGTTAATTTTCTATCTTGATGAGTTGTCTAATTCTGAGACTGAGGTGTTGAAGTCCCCAAATATTGTTGTATCAGAGCCTATTTCTCCCATTAGCTCTAATATTTGTTATATATACATACACTAATGTATAATTATATTACTTATATATTACTTATATATACTTATATTACTAATATATACTTACATTATATACTATATACTAGTATACTTACATATACTAATATATATGTAACAAATATATTTATATATTTTGTGTGGGCATCAGTGTTGAATGTATATATTTAGAATTGTTATATCTTCTTGCTGAATTGATCACTTTAATATTATGTAATGATATTCTTTGTTACTTTTTACTGTCTGACTGAAAAACTGTTTTATCTAAGTATAGCTACTTTTGTATATACATATAGCTGTTTCTGCATATACTCCTATACTTCTGTGTATGTGTCTTTACAGGTGAAGGAAGTTTCGTGTAGGCAGCATATAATTGGTTAGTATTTTTTTTCTCTATTCAGCCAGTCTATCTTTTAAGTTGAAAATTTAATTAGTTTACATTCAAGGTTATTATAGATAGGTAAGAACTTATTCTTGTCCCTTTGTTAATTGTTTTCTTGTTGTTTTTAAAAATATCCTTCGATAGACAATAACCGAAAAAATGGAACAATCATTGTGGTTTGATCATTTTGTAGTGTTGACATTTGAGTCTTTTCCTGATTTGTGTATTTGTTCCACCACTGAGATTTATATTTTTGTGTGTTATCAGGATGGTAGATATTTACCTTTCCTTTTCAGGTGTAGTACTTCCTTAAATATTTCTTGTAGGGCTGGTTGAGAGGTGATGAATTCCCTTAGTTTTTGCTTGTCTGGGAAAGACTTTATTTCTCCTTCATGTACGAAGGATAGCTTTTCTGGGTGTAGTGTTCTTGGCTGGCAGTTTTTTGTTTTTCAGCACTTGACTATATCATCCATTCTCTTGTGGCCTGTAAAATTTCTCCTGAGACATCTGCCGTTCGTCTAATGAAACTTCCATCATAAGTGACTAGATGCTTTTCTCTTGCAGTTTTTAGAATTATCTCTCATTTCTGAGTTTTTACAGTTTATTTTAATGTGGAGAATAATGTTTTGGGCTGTATCTATCTTTTGGGTAGCTGTGAAGAAGACCTTTTTGGGTTGCATTTATTTGGAAATTGATGAGCTTCCTGTATCTGGATGTCTAAAACTCGCTAGAGTTGGGAAGTTTTCAGCTATTTTTTAAAAAATATTTTTTAACTTTGGGCTTCTCTTCACATTTTGGAACACCCCAAATTCAAATATTTGGTTTCTTAACATGTCCCATATGCCACTTATGCTTTGTTCTTTTTTATTCTTTATTCTTTTTTTCTGACTAGTTTATTGCAAATAACCTGTTTTCAAATTCTGAAATTCTTTCTTCTGCTTGATATAGTCTATTGTTGAAGCTCTCAAATACATTTTTAAAAATTTCATTTATTGAATTATTTAATTTGAGAATTTCTGTATGGTTCTTTTTTTTTTTTTTTTCCTGAGATAGGATCTCTCTCTGTTGCCCGGCTGGAGTGGAGTGGCGCAATCTTGGCTCACTGCAACCTCTGCGTCCTGGGTTCAAGTGATTCTCCTGCCTCAGACTCCCAAGTAGCTGGGATTACAGGCATGCACGACCAGGCTCAGCTAATTTTTGTATTTTTAGTAGAGACAAAGTTTCACCATGTTGGCCAGGATGGTCTAAAACCCCTGACCTCAGGTGATCCACCCACCTTGGGCTCTCAAAGTGCTAGGATTACAAGCATGAGCCACCATGCCTGGCCTGTTTGGTTCTTTATTATGATATCTGCCTCTTGGGTGAATTTCTCATTTATACCCTCAATTTTTTTTTTATTTCTTTGCATTATTTATCTATGTCCTCTTGTATCTCACCAAACTTCTTTAGTATCATTATCTTGAATTATTTTTGTGGCATTTTAAATATTTCTTTTCCATTGTAATCTGTTGCTGGAGAATTATTGTGTTCCTTCAGAGGTGTTTTGCTTTTTTATGTTTCTTGTTTCCTTTATTGATACCTACACATTTGGTGTAACAACTGCTTCTTCCTATTATTTGAATTGGCTTTCATAGGGGAAGGTTTTTCCTGAAGACGTATCTATGATATTGGTTGGGTAGAGCATTTTAGCTTTGATTCTGTCTGTGCGCAGAATTGTAGTCTTTGTATGATTTCTTCAGCTGCAAACAGCATTAATGGTATCTGTTATTTCCTCAGTGGATTTTGCTATGGTTGTTAGTGGAGGCTGTGATGAGGTTTTGCTTGAGACAAAGATGCCTGGTGGTTCAGTCTTTGGGCCTCAGTGGTGGCAGTGGCAGGCTGAGTGTTCCTGTCTTTGTGCTGTTGCACAGCATATGAATGTAGCAGTATTGATGATTCCAAGCTGGCCAATTCTTGGGCCTTCAGGTGGCTTGCTTAGGAACTGGCAGTGGCAGTGGTAGGCCAAGTAGATGGGCAGGTTTTCAGGCCCCTGGGCAGTATGTGAGATGTGATCAATAGCCATAGCAGTGGAGGGAAAACCCTTTGGCTCCTAGATGGTACATACTTAGGTTAACACTGGCTGCAACAGTTTGGGTAGGCCAGTCCCTAGTGGTGCATGGATGTGGGTACTGGCTGTGATAATAGTGGTCGTCAAGGTGGGTCCATCCCTAGGTACCTGGGAGGAGTGCACAGACGCCAACAGTTGTGGGCAGGGCAGGGTAATCCCCTGGCCCCTGGGTGGTGTGCTCAGGCACTGAGGATATTGGTGCCAGCAGTGGCAGACCTGTCTTCAGGATCCCCATTGGTGCATACAAGTGCAGGCTGTGTTTGGTAGAGTGAGGTGATTCTCAAGTGTCCTGGTAGAGTGTTCAGGTGGCAGTAGCATCAGTGTGTGATCAGGGAGAGCCCATTCTCAGGACACGTGCAAATGTATTGTGGTCCTGCTGCTGGGGGGTTGACAGCATTCATGTTAGTGGCAGTAGCGACAGGTAAGTGAGTATCATACTTTGGGGAGCATGCAGTTTAGCTCCCAGCAGCAGCATCAGTGACTGTGGGCATGGAGAGCCTGTCCTAAGGGTGAGTGCAAGTGCACTTCGGCCCTCCTATTGGTGGGGATGGGTTGCTGTCAGTGGCAGTGGCCACAGGCAGGCAGGTTTCAAGCTCTGGGGAGCACATATTTTGACTCCATTCATTCTGGGGGCAGCCTCCCTGGTTTGCCGCACTATATTCTCTGGGGTGTAGGACACTGTGTGTGTTAAAGTGCTGGGGACCCCACTGCTCTGCTGGGTCCAACAGGCTTTGTGCCACTACAATCCTCCAGGTATATATGACGGGATGTCAGCGGGGCTTCAGGGGCATAGAGATTCAGAGGCTATTGGGCTCTGGGGCAAGATGCAGTCTGGTGGGGGCTGGGTTCTCAAATTGGCACTGTGCTGCAGCTGCTTAGGACTCGGGGTGTGTATGGGACCCAGTTTGAACTCCTTTCCTGGAGGAATGTTATTGTGCGGTCTCCAGGAAGCTCCCTATAGTAGCCTCGTGACCCACAAGGGTTGAGGGCAGTAGTCCATGGTGGGAATGTGGGCCACTGGGGATTACTTACTTATCTTTCTCCGTGCTGGAGAAACTCTCTGGGTTCCCAGCCCATCCCAGCTGAGCTGACTGCCTTGCTTCTCTCTCCTTTTGTGCCTCAGGTATTTCCTGTCACATTTTCATTAAATTCCCAGTGATCTCTTAGATGCTTTATTCAATGTGTGAGTATTTATTTACTATTTTGGTTCTTCTTTGTAGAGGAGGCAGGTCCTGAATGCCTCTAGTCAGCCATCTTGAAGTACCTTCTCATATACAACTTAAACATTTGTCTATTATAACTCAATACAAGTAGGGTTTAAAAAATCAGCTCCACCAACACCTTGATTGCAGCCTTGTGAGACCTGGGTGGAGGATCCAGAAAATATGGTCATTGAACTTCTAATCCATGGAAACCGTGAAATAAGAGGTTTGTGTTGTTTTGAGCCACTATATTTGTGGCAACAGAAAACTAAAATATCGGTAAATTATTCCTTCAGTAAAATATCAGTAAATTATCACTCTGTTTTAATTCTCTGCATAATACTTATATCCATAAATATTTTATTTATCTACATATTACTTGTTATTTGTTTCTCATTACCAGAATAGAAGCAACATGAAGACAGTTATCTGACTCTATTATGTAAAGTTTTATTTCCTTTATGTAGATTAGTGTTGACTGACATGAATAAATGTGGGGAAAAAAAAAAAAAACAAGGGAAAATGCTGCTCGTACTCCTCTCTGTACTTTACACCTTTTCCAGAGTTTACCTCTACTGATATTCTGGTATGTACCTCCCATTTCTAATTTTATTTATTCATGTATACATACAAAAATATATACTTAAAACATTTTATGAGATTTTTCTTTATGTCTTGAGCATTGACTTTCCATTTAACACCAAAATATTTAGAAATATTTCATGTCTTAGAAATATTCCAAATATTTCATGTCACCTCACATCAGCTTAATTCTGTCTTTTTATTATGGGATAACACTGCATAATATGGATGCACCGTAACTTACTTAACATTTCATTACAATAGGTAGTTTTTTTTTTTTAAACAAAATCACTGTTTTAAAACAGTTACACAATTTCTCTTTACATATATTTTCATGTAAATATATGCATATTTGTGTATAGTAGATCCTAGAAATGGAATTTCTAGAGTAAAGACTGTGTGCATTTTATTTTAATTAGTTTTTCTTACTGAACTGTTTCAATAACTTATTAAGAGATCATCCATCTTCACGTCTTCCCCACTCCTCTATTCCACAGACATTTTAGTGTTACACTAACATATCTCTGACCATGCAATCAATAACCTTTCTAAAACTTTCAGTGTTTTCTTATAGTCTACCGAATAACATCCCAACTCCTTTGTTTGGCATTCGTGGCTGCAACCTTAATTTCCTAACCTTCCAGCCTCATATTTAACTATCTACCTCACACGTTTTGTTAGTGGGCAAATGGGAAAATCTATTCTCCAAGCATTCCTGGAGATTTGTCTTCTACGTATCTCATTTTTATTCTTCCCTCCTATAGGATTCGATTGTTTTCTCAATCAATATTGCCCCTGCCCCGCAGAGCAGCTCAAGTGCTGTCTTTTCTAGTGAAAGATTTCTTGGGTTTTCTAGTCTTTGATAATGCTTTTATATATGTAAATTTCTCATTTGTTTATGAACATTTTACAAATATAACCCATAATCCTCAAAATAACCTATTAGTTTGCAGACAAGCAAACTGAGGTTGGATAATTTAAATCAGTGGTCTTCAACCTTTTTGGCACCAGGGACTGCTTTTGTGGGGGGACCCCTGGTTTCAATCATTTACCTAAAGCCACACTTTTAATTTTTAGTGACAGGACTGTAATGCCAACCTTCTAATTCTAACTCCAGCGCATAGTCCACTGTACAATGGCTGCCTCTCCTTTCTTCTGAATCCCTGTAATTCCGCACTTGTACCAGTCTAGTCTTTGGGGCTTATTCAATTCTGTTATACATTTTAAACATTATTCTTGTTACGTCATGGTTCTTTCTGTACTGTAAGCTCCTTGAAGTCAGGCAACTTCTCTTAATTTAACTTAAAAAATTTCCCATAACCTCTTAATTTCTCAGTTATGCTTCATCGGTGAGTGAAGAGGATTCAATTACATATTCATTGTATTTAATGAGAAAAGTCATATTTATGTAGAAAATATAATGAGTCTAGTTAAGGCAAGCTCCTTTCGGAGTCGTGAGCTCAGCTTTACATACGGCCAACATCTGTGATGCACAGTGTAACCTAGCACTGTCCTTCATGTGCAGGGTTTATGTTCACTTAGTTCTCAGGTACTTATGCATGTGGCTTAACCACTGTTTCTACCAACCAGTTTACAAGTGTCATATGTATTCCATTTCTAAATAATGCCTAATTATCAGTAATCAATCTAAGGAACTCAGTAGATTTCTTAGCCATGCTGAGACTTTGCATCACTTCCAGCAGATTGAAGGTCAAATTCTCTCTCCATTCCTGTGCCAGAGGTTTTTCTTGGGACAGGCTAGGGCTAGGTCATTCCTGGCTGCATGGGTTTCTCCTTCTGTTTTACATGAGAACCAGCAACAATCTTGTTTACAAATAAATTTGTAAAACCACCCATGCGTACTCAGGGACAGAACCACTGATGAAAATGAAAACTGAAGATGATGTTTATATATTTGCTTGCATACGTATTTTAAATATTGATTTACTTCATTCTCTTAAGAATTCTTGATACCTAAAATGTAATTAATTCTTCCTCAGTACCATGCTATCAGGATGAATAATCTGATAAGAAAACTGATTCTAAGTAAAATTAAGTAATCAGCTAATTACTGCTTACATCTAGACCAATATGTCTTCTGTCTTTCCAGTCCCCAGTGCTCTGCTTGATAATTAGATGAAATACATTTCTGGAGACCCAGACCAGGTTTCAAAGGTCAGGGCATAGTAAAAATTGTCAGACAGGTCCCTCTTTTTATCTAATGGCAACCTACGATTTTAAGCCTTCCTCATAGTGATTTTAATTATTTTATTTTAAATAAGGAAGTAGTTTTGCAAAAAACAAAAAAAAGTTTACTAATAGTGAAAATGTCCATTGGTCCACTTATGTCCATGAATATATCTTTCCAGGTGTGTATGTGTGTGCGTGCAGATGTTTAAAATACACTCATGCTGACTCACTATTTTGCAAATTATTATTATTTTTCACTCCAGAATATATAATGGATCCTTTCTGTGTTAATACATAGCCTCTATCTTCCAGATGCCTCAGGCTTCAGGCTGACGTTTTTGCAAAACTTCCTCAGCAAGACTTGCCTTGCTTATATTTATCATATGTACTTGTCCAACCATCTGGGAAGAGTGTGGTCAAAGGTGAAGCAGTGCATGTGGCGATATCTGCATTACCTGCAGCTCCCTGGTGAAGCATCACACATTGTCCTTTGACCCACGTTGTATGAGTGCAAAATGATATTTCCTTGTGATAGACTTATCACCTTAATATTAGAACATAAGCTGGAAAACAAACTAGAGCATTTTTCTTTTTAATTATTGATTGCTGAGTCATACCAGCCTCTGAATGCTTCTCTGGTGATTTGAAAGAAAACCTCATTAGCTTGTCTGTGTATTTTCATTTTATAACAATAACTAGTGGTTTTTTACCAGCTTATATATTTTTAAAGCCACATATATAAATATAATCAAATTGATTAGAACATTTAACAAATCTGCTGGGTTGATGCTCATTTAACATATTCAACTATTCTTTTTTTTTTTTTTGAGGTGGAGTCTCGCTCTGTCACCCAGGCTGGAGTGCGGTGGCATGATCTTGGCTCACTGCAACCTCAGCCTGCTGGGTTCAAGTAATTCTCCTGCCGCAGCCTCCCGAGTAGCTGGGACTACAGGTGCGCACCACCATGCCTGGCTAATTTTTTGTATTTTTAGTAGAGATGGGGTTTCACCATGCTGACCAGGCTGGTCTCGAACTCCTGACCTTGTGATCCTCCTGCCTTGACCTCCCAAAGTGCTGGGATTAAAGGTGTGAGCCACCGCACCTGGCCCATAAATAGTATTAAAATTTCCTCTCCACTTGACTAATCAAGACGTGAAGATTTTTCTTTTCCTTCATATCTCCCTACCTACATATGTATATACACATAGATATTTATGTACATAAGTCATTGCTTCTTCAAATTAAATAAAATTTTCTCATGACAGCCTCCTTCAGGTGTAGAATAGAGAGAAAATAATAACATATTCTAGTGTGGGTTGAAAGAAATAAAAATGTCTTATAATTCAAATACACATTTCAAATTAAACGGGAAAAGGTCTTTCTGGTATGTACATTTTCATTTATGTCTTTGTCAATTTATCTTTTCTGAAATACAATTTTATATATCTAGGATATAACTTTGTTACAACATTTTTTTGAAGGTCCCTCATGGCTAGTTTTGGAAGATGCTCTGCCTTTCTAAGAAGGAACACAAATACCTCCCAGATGCAGAATTCATTCATACCCTGAGAAAAGGGAATAAAAAATTCTCTACGTCTGTTACATTTCACATTGAATACTGCTCAGCTTCAAACCTGAACAACCAACATGATTTCTCTAGAAATGTTTAATTCCCCTTGTTATCCAAGTTAGTGAGTCTGGTTAGAATAAATGTTTCTTCTCAAATTGGATAATGGCTTATATCTTTGGGATCCACAAAGGCGAAGCCATTTCTCCCAGAAGGTCACACAATAAATATTATGTATCTTAACATTCATATTTGAAGCTATTTTATTATTCATATGTCTGTTTTGATGATTAGTTCTGATTTTCAACTTTCCTTTTCAAAAGCTTGCAAGAAAATACTCGTCCTTGAGCTTGGGGATCAGCAAATATTTTCTGTAAAAGGCCAGATATTAAATATTTTAGGCTTTGTGGACCAGGTGGTTTCTGCTGCAAGCACTAGACTCTGCTTCTGTGGTGGGAAGTAGCCGTAGACAATAAGTAAACAAATGGGCATGACTGTGTTCCAATAAAACTTTATTTACAAACACACGTGGTTGGTCAGATTTGGTCCACAGGTCTTAGTTCCCTGATACCTGCTTTAGCTCAGTGTTATTTATAGCACCTGGTTCATGGAATGTCTATTACCAGTCTAGAATGTGATAAGGAGCTTTTTCCAGAATGTAAATCTGTATAGTGTTTCTTTCATTGAGGAAGTCTTGCAATATATGTGAAAATGTGAAAAATATGATAGTCGAACTAAATACTTCTTCATGACTATGTAGGTTGATTTATATTCTGCCTCAAGCTCCTTGTCTCTCTATGTACTGAGAAAAGATTTTTTTGGCCAGCCCTGGTCCCTGGAGGACACCGAGTAGCACTGCTCAAGCTTATTTTTCTGTATATCCATCTCTGAAAATGTTGCAATTCATGATTAAGTTAAATTTAAACTTTTTCTTCCCCAAATAGAGAATAATTCTTCTACTACTTATTTTGTTGCTGTGGTTGGAACTATAGCTCTGCTGAAGGGCAGAAATAGGAGTTGTGCCAGCAATCCCTTCTTTAGCAGCTGTGGAAGCACTGTGCCTCCATTTCCTTCACTGAGCTGATATTCATGCTGTATTTGTCTTTAAGGACAACAAATGTTGAATCTTTAACTTTTATAGTAAATTGCTCATTAAACGAGATAGTTATTGAGAGATAATTTTAACTTTTTGTGTCAAATAATAACAAAAAGGATATTTAGAGAAAACTTATGCACATTTGCCAATTGCTCTGTTTATTTATATCAAAACCAGAATTAAAAATGTTATGATACGTTGCCACTATAAGCACATGTGAAAAGTGTTTTCCTTCACAGTCTAGGTAATTTGGGGGAGTGCTGATGAGTGGATGCATAATATTTGAACAAATAGGCAATTCAATACCTACAATTTAAAACTGCTTCTGTGAATGTATTTCCAGCATTCCCAGTCTTCCCAAAACAGTAACAGACATGATGATGAGGTTTTCAGTGCATGAAATTAGGAGATGATATTCTTTTTTTCTTCAGTTCTTATCTATACGTGATAGAATTTCCAACTTCTTAAAGCCTGAACCAACTGGTGCTTTTCTGTGCTGTGTAATCTTTCTTAATCATTTGAACTTAAAATGGCTATACACACTGGCCATTTGGTTTGGAACTGTTGTCTCCATTTTTTTAACCTATCAAATGACAATTTAAAGTAACTATATTGCGTAACGTGTCAAATGTGTAACCATTTTGAATATTTTTTACAATTATAATTAATGAATAATTTGTGGGGTGTGATGATTTCCTACGGAAAACAAATAATCTTATGACATATACTGCATTTTTTGTTTATGCTTTTAAAGAACTTAGCAATATTCAAAATATGTAGGATTTCTTCTTTGAGCAATACAGCACCTTTCTTTGTCACACAAATCACTCAGAGTATGTTGCAAGTCTTGGCTTCATGTGGATTTCAGAGATGTGAGAGAAAGTATCACAAAAGATAAAGCATGGTTTGGTAGAACCATATATTCATTCCTTCATTAAGCATTTATTGGGCCATTATTCAATGTTCAGAATTTCTGCTTAAAGCACTTGAAGATAACAATTGAGTTTGATAGGACTTCATAAATGTGCTTTATAATTTAGATTTAGGTTTTCATAGCTTTTATCAATTTAGTCACATACAAGCAGAGATGTTTGATCATATTCTATTTCCTGGCTTCAACGTTTCAAGCCTCTCCAGGGCAGAAATGAAAGATTATGAGTGTGCTATATTTCTATAGCTCTTTCATTTCTACCCCAACCCTAGCTTACTTTCATGTCTACAATAAAAATTTTGATCCAGATCGGATTTATGTGAACATTATTATTTTCAGATTGACCTACCCTGTGACTGAATTTTGCAATGAAACCTTATCAGGTTGTTACACACCATTGCAACTGGGCACCTTAAAATTAGATGGAAGAAACAGAATATGTTACCAAAGGATGGGCTGACTGGGTAAAAAGTGGGTTTTACGTTGTTTCATATTTTTTGAGCATATAAACCTCTTTAAAAGTTTGCAAGTCTGTAAAGCATTAGCTCTAGATATTTCAAATGTGCTAAGGTTAGAAAGTGCAGTGAAAAATATAAAACATCATGTGAAGGAAATTCTGATACGCTGTTATATTAAGGAAAGTAGATGGAAGTTCAGGAACATGTTGGAAAGAAATCAAGATAACTAGATTTTCTTGTTTTAACTTCCCTACCAACGGGTTGTGACATGAAGGATAAGTGATCTTTGTGTCATGGATGTCTACAGACGTATGATCAGAATTTGTCATCAGTTAGTGTTGTCACTCTGAACTGTTTCTCAATTTTGAAGAAAGTCAAAGAAACAGTGTTTTATGCAGTTCATCCAAAATAAATAAATGTGCAATATCTGTAGGGAAAATTTGGAAGTGAAAATAGCTCACACACTCTCCATAACTATATTGAAAAGTGGTATGCATATTGACTAAAATAGCTGGGTTGCTTGGGTTCAAATTTAAACTCAGCCATTTACCGAGTGACACTGATGAGGCTTCATCAACTCCCCATGCTTTAATCTCCTCTTCTGTAGATTTAAGGACACTGACTTCATACTTTTGTTGTATTTAATACATGTAAGTGCATGGGAGAGTTTCTGGAACAAAGGCACACAATAAATGTTACTTCTTATTATTTATCAGTGCAATCGTTAGCATCACTATAGTTACATTTGAACTCATTTTGGAGTGAACCCTGGAGTCCAGGGTTCTAGATTGAACACCACTGCTCTAAACTCATAAACTTATAGAACTGAATTTTAATTTAGAAAAATAATTTAAATCAATAAAACAGGATTTATAAAATAATATTCTCCTTGTTTATTAAAGTTATAAACTATTAGGCATTTTACACATGTGGTTAATTAAAAATTGTTTGCCCCATTTTATTTTTTTTATGTTTTAATTTTATTATTATTATACTTTAAGTTTTAGGGTACATGTGCTCAACGTGCAGATTTGTTACATATGTATGCATGTGCCATGTTGATGTGCTGCACCCATTAACTCGTCATTTAGCATTAGGTATATCTCCTAATGTTATCCCTCCCCCTTCCCCCTCACCTCACAATGGTCCCCGGTGTATGATGTTCCCCTTCCTGTGTCCATGTGTTCTCATTGACTTTCTACACTGAGTTGACAAAGAAAAGTTAGGGTATGAGCCTTATTTGCTGAGGAATACACAGAAGACGACTTTCTATCCAAGGCTGACCACAGACTGAAAGCTGAATTGTTCTTTTGATATTGATATTATTTTATCCAGAAGTCACTTTTATTCTTAATTTCAAGCAGTGCTTTTTTGCTTCTCTTTCCTCTTTTTCCTCCTCTTGTTCTTCTTATACTGACAGATATAAGTTAAATTTTTCTGTGCTACAGACTGAGGATGCTACATTTGGACTATGTATCTAAGTGCATGGAAGAGTAGAGACGTTTCTGAATTATTTATAGTCATCCATATTATATAAAATATTCTGAGTAAATAGGATTATGTATAAAAGAGTGCATAATCTAATATATTATGTTTTATAATATATTAAAATTATTCTAAATTATAGACTGCACCATGTGATATACTTCCACAAAATATAATTCTAGTAACAAACACATTTAGTTTATTTCACTTGTGAATGTTGGTTTTACCTGGGAAATTCTGCTTTAAAAGTAAAACAGGTCTTACCTAGTGAAGCGTCTTATCTAAATGTTGTTTGACACCCTTCGTGTTCTATAATAACATGACGTAAAACAATGTGAGTTTAAACAGCTGTTTGGCTTTTCTGCATTTAGTTTTGAACCATGTAGACGTGTTATCAAGCTTCAAAAGTTTACTTGACATCATATAATAGCATATCATTGGCATGAAATGTTTTATATATAAACCGCATCATTTTACATTTTATTTAAATGTGTAGGTTTGCCAAGGGCCACACTGTCACTTCCTTTTACTAAAATAGATTTCCTTAAAAATTGCTGTCACAATTACACTCTTCAAGGTCCTATAGAAAGCTCTGGATTTCAAAAAGTTATATTCTGACACTTTCTTCCAGTGATAAAAAAAAACCAGTCTCTCCTAAGGCATATTTATAGGATATCATAGAAATTCACATTTTTTAATTGAAAAATTATGATTATAGAAAATATTATTATAACTATTTTTAATTAATTCTTATTGTATTTTTTAAATTATACTTTAAGTTCTGGATTATGTGTGCAGGACGTGCAGGTGTGTTACATAGGTATACATGTGCCATGGTGGTTTGCTGCACCCATCAACCGGTCATCTACATTAGATATTTCTCCTAATGCTATCCCTCCCCTAGTCCCCCACCCCCTGACAGGCCCCAGTGTGTGATGTTCCCCTCCCTGTGTCCATGTGTCCTCATTGTTTAACTCCCACTTGTGAGTGAGAATATGTGGTGTCTGGTTTTCTGTTCTTGTGTTAGTTTGCTGAGAATGATGGTTTCCAGTGTCATCCGTGTCCCTGCAAAGGATATGAACTCATCCTTTTTTATGGCTGCATAGTATTCCTTGGTGTATATGTGCCACATTTTCTTTATCCAGTCTATCATTGATAGACATTGCCTAGTGGAGGTTCTAAACTTCGTCTTTAAGGACTTTGTACTTCTTCTTCTTTACACATTTATAGAATTTTTTTAGCTTTCTGACATTGTTGATAAGGAAAAATACCAAAATAAACATAAAAAATGAATTACTAAATAGTTATCAGTTGAGAAATACTTAATTTTAATAGCAAAAAAATATATATATAATATATATATTTTTATTATACTTTAAGTTCTAGGGTACATGTGCACAATATGCAGGTTTGTTACATATGTATACATGTGCCAGGTTGGTGTGCTGTACCCATTAACTCGTCATTTACATTAGGTATATCTCCTAATGCTATCCCTCCCCCCCTTCCCCCACCCCACAACAAGCCCCAGTGTGTGATGTTCCCCACCCTGTGTCCAAGTGTTCTCATTGTTCAATTCCCATCTATGAGTGAGAACATGCGGTGTTTGGTTTTCTGTCCTTGTGATAGTTTGCTCAGAATGATGGTTTCCAGCTTCATCCATGTCCCTACAAAGGACATGAACTCATCCTTTTTTATGGCGGCATAGTATTCCATGGTGTATATGTGCCACATTTTCTTAATCCAGTCTATCATTGTTGGACATTTGGGTTGGTTCCAAGTCTTTGCTATTGTGAGTAGTGCCGCAATAAACATAGGTGTACATGTGTCTTTATAGCAGCATGATTTATATTCTTTTGGGTATATACCCAGTAATGGGATGGCTGGGTCAAATGGTATTTCTAGTTCTAGATCCCTGAGGAATCGCCAAACCGACTTCCACAATGGTTGAACTAGTTTACAGTCCCACCAACAGTGTAAAAGTGTTCCTATTTCTCCACATCCTCTCCAGCACCTGTTGTTTCCTGACCTTTAAATGATCGCCATTCTAACTGGTGTGAGATGGTATCTCATTGTGGTTTTGATTTGCATTTCTCTGACGGCCAGTGATGATGAGCCTTTTTGCATGTGTCTGTTGGCTGCATAAATGTCTTCTTTTGAGAAGTATCTGCTCATATCCTTTGCCTACTTGTTGATGGTTTTTTTTTTTTCTTGTAAATTTGTTTGAGTTCTTTGTAGATTCTGGATATTAGCCCTTTGTCAGATGAGTAGGTTGCAAAAATTTTCTCCCATTCTGTAGGTTGCCTGTTCACTCTGATGGTAGTTTCTTTTGCTGTGCAGAAGCTCTTTAGTTTAATTAGATCCCATTTGTCAATTTTGGCTTTTGTTGCCACTGCTTTTGGTGTTTTAGACATGAAGTCCTTGCCCATGCCTATGTCCTGAATGGTATTGCCTAGGTTTTCTTCTAGGGTTTTTATGGTTTTAGGTCTATCATTTAAGTCTTTAATCCATCTTGAATTAATTTTTGTATAAGGTGTAAGGAAGGGATCCAGTTTCAGCTTTCTACATGTGGCTAGCCAGTTTTCGCAGTACCATTTGTTAAATAGGGAATCCTTTCCCCATTTCTTGTTTTTGTCAGGTTTGCCAAAGATCAGATAGTTGTAGATGTGTGGTATTATTTCTGAGGGCTCTGTTCTGTTCCATTTGTCTGTATCTCTGTTTTGGTACCAGTACCATGCTGTTTTGGTTACTGTAGCCTTGTAGTATAGTTTGAAGTCAGGTAACGTGATGCCTCCAGCTTTGTTCTTTTGGCTTATCACAACAAAAAGCATATCCACCATGATCAAGTGGGCTTCATCCCTGGGATGCAAGGTTGGTTCAACATACCCAAATCAATAAACGTAATCCAGCATATAAACAGAACCAAAGACAAAAACCATATGATTATCTCAATAGATGCAGAAAAGGCCTTTGACAAAATTCAACAGCTCTTCATGCTAAAAACTCTCAATAAATTAGGTATTGATGGGACGTATCTCAAAATAATTAGAGCTATTTAATGACAAACCCACAGCCAATATCATACTGAATGGGCAAAAACTGGAAGCATTCCCTTTGAAAACTGGCACAAGACAGGGATGCCCTCTCTCACCACTCCTATTCAACATAGTGTTGGAAGTTCTGGCCAGGGCAATCAGGCCAGAGAAAGAAATAAAGGGTATTCAATTAGGAAAAGAGGAAGTCAAATTGTCCCTGTTTGCAGATGACATGATTGTATATCTAGAAAACCCCATCGTCTCAGCCCAAAATCTCCTTAAGCTGATAAACAATTTCAGCAGAGTCTCAGGATACAAAATCAATGTGCAAAAATCACAAGCATTCTTATACACCAATCACAGACAAACAGAGAGCCAAATCATGAGTGAACTCCGATTCACAATTGCTTCAAAGAGAATAAAATACCTAGGAATCCAACTTACAAGGGATGCGAAGGACCTCTTCAAGGAGAACTATAAACCACTGCTCAATGAAATAAAAGAGGACACAAACAAATGGAAGAACATTCCATGCTCATGGATAGGAAGAGTCAATGTCGTGAAAATGGCCATAATGCCCAAGGTAATTTATAGATTCAATGCCATTGCCATCAAGCTACCAATGACTTTCTTCACAGAATTGGAAAAAACTACTTTAAAGTTCATATGGAACCAAAAAAGAGCCCGCATTGCCAAGTCAATCCTTAGCAAAAATATTTTTATTCTTATGTTTATGGCATGCAACTTATTTCATAATAGTAGATTTATTTGGAAAACTCAGAATGTTTCTTTCTTTATTCTATTATGGTGTTTTTTCCTTTACTTATAGTTTGTTTCAGTTAATGTCAAAGAAAATAAAAATCATATCATAATGTAAATAGCAAATTGGTTTAGATTATATAGGGAGTTTCCATATTGAAATTTATGCGAACTTTAGAATTTTAGATTTATTGGCTTTTGATCAGTGAATGTGACTTTTTTATTTATAAAATGATCGTTTATGCCGTATTTAGAAATATATTTGTACGTGTGACTTTTCCTGTATTTGAATCATGTCAGGAAAACTTACATAGGAACTCCTTTATAAGAGTTCAACAAACCAGATTCTCACAATTGATTGTTATTGTAATTGAATATTTCACTTAATTTTTCTGTATATATTCTTGACAAGATGGTGCAGAGATGTAATAATTCATATTTGTTTTTTAAACAATACTGGAAAATATATGATAACAGGAATTTGTCAATTTCTTCATCATATTATTTATAAACAACACATTCATAATTATTTGAAATCTGTCTAAAAGAGCTAAATATTCATTTAGTTTAAGTCTCAGTGAGAAAAGAGTAATAAAAGTGAGACTCTAATATATTTTAAAGATGATGTAGTGATAGTGCCATAATAAACACCTGAAATAAAAGTACTGGTTCATATTTTGTACATTGGATTATGTATTTTAATTTTCTTGTTATCCTTACTCTTTCCCTCACCATTCAAACATCAGTAAGGGTCTTTTATGTCCACTGCCTCAAGCATACAATATTCAAAAGCACTCCTACTTTTAATTGTAAGAATAAAGGGTGCTTGAAGGAGAAAAGTGTTTATTGAATTTTGTAATCTTATTTACAAACATCAACAGCCCTAATGTGAGTGATTCAGAGCATAGGGTTTATACCAGTGATAGGGAATTGGTAATGATTCTCAATAACATAAAGCACTGGATTGTCAAAGTAGACTCAAACGAGTAAGAAGTCTTACCCAATAACAAGTGTTGCTATCACGTTGAGATGTAATCATGAGGTGTAGGTAAAACATGGAGAGATCTAGGACCTTCAATGCAGTTACCCAGTTTGTTTCTTGTCAGTCAGAATGTGCTCTGGGTTGACTTACTATGTGAGGCCTCTGTGTGATATTTGTGGTTGCATAAATGACACAGGAGAGAACCGTTTTTCTATGACATACTGTCATAGCAAATTATTTCAGATGGTTGTATAGCTTACGTGACATCTTCTAGAGAGCCATATGCTATAAATTCATAGATTCCTGGTTCACTTTGTACTAACAATCCTAGACAAACTATGTATATTCTGCTAAAATCTTTTCATAGATAAGAACTCTCTAGATAGATAATAGGGAGTCTCCCCATCTGCCTTGTCCGGCCTCAAGGAAGTTTATATATCGCAGACCTTGTGCTTAATTATTTTCTTTCTGGGAGAAATTCCTGAAGATACATTCAGCTACAGGGCAGGAAAGAGACTGGAGGGAAGGTGCATTCAGTTAACGGCTATTGGGTCTTTGGAAATAAATCCAGTGTTTGCCATATCTTTCAGCTTTGTCCAGGGAGAATGTATGACTCTGCAGATATCACATAAGTCTGTAGGTATCTCAGTGCTGAATATACCATGGAATAATTTTCCCAGGGCACATCCAGCAAGGTAACAAGAGTCTCTTGGAATATCAGAATCATAAATTATCAATGGTTGCATGAAGGACTTAGTGGACCAGCTTGAGGGTAGTATCATAGCTTTGCACACCCAAGCATGTTGATGAAGGGATTTTAAAAGTTAGTGTATCTACAATAAAAATGGGAAAGCAGATGTGAAGACCAGTGATCTAGAAGAGGTCTCACCATAGGAAGAAGAGGTCTCACCATAGGAAGAAGAGGTATATTGAATGTGGACCTGTCAGCTGGATGTCATGGCAGATCAGAGACATTAGTAGCAGATGCAGTAGAGGTAAAGGATGATACCTAGACAAGGAAAGATCAGCTGGCCTTGATGATGGCCAGTGATGGCAGCAGACGTTACATGGACAAGACATCCTTGACTCAGTGCCAGGAAAACATGTGAGACCACTTAGAATTTGTATTATTTCAGGGATAGGAGAAGAAGGAGAGAGAGAGAGGAAACTTGGTTTGACTCATGTTTATCTTGGAAGAGGCTATATTATCTTGAGTTGGTAAGATTCTTTTAGTTAAAAACGAATGTTGTAAACCAAATTGCATTCAGTTTTAGAAGTAAAAATCACATTTTTTGAAAGACTGAATTCATGACTGTGACATTCAAACATGCTGTTCACCCTTTGCATGTGTTTCATCCTTTGCTGAAGAACAAGAAAATAATAGAGGGAAACTGAGTAAGAAAACACCTCTGCTCTTATCAGTTGTGTTACCTTGATTATGTTGCTTAATCTCACTGACTTGTAGTTTTCTTATAAAGAATAACTATTCATACAGTTGCTCTAAAGAATAAATGTGATACTGGTGAAAATACCTAGTGTGTGGCCTGGCACATGTAGATTTCCAATAAGTGCTTGGAAAAGCATAATCTGAAGCAATTTAATGGAGTAATATTACTTCTTACCATTTCATATGCTATTTAGCTGTTGCTTCCACACTGATGCAAACCTTCTGTGACCCATTGAGATTTTTAAGTCATCATTTTTGTTCTTCTGTTTCTGGAGTCAAAACATTCCACCATTCAAACAGAAATGAATTTGCACACCTCAGTGGACATCTTTTGAAAAGGAAGACACTGGTTGACTTTTGACTGCTGCTTTAAAAAATGCCCTGAGGAATGTCCTAAGTTTTCAACTGTTATTAGAAGTAGAAGTTTCAGTTTTGAATTAGGGATAAAACATACCATGTACCCCAAAGTCTCTTTGTATTAGGGTATTCCTAGATGTAAGCAATGAGCCCTTGCAGTTGCTGATCTGAAATAAGCCATGCTATTCTAGAAGTAATCCTCTATAGCGTTCATCTTTATTTTTAAAACTCCGATACTAAATTACTTGAATTTATTATGAGACTTTTATAGACTCATTATAATTTACATGAAAGGAAAAGGTGAAGGCATTTGTGATTTTTTCATTTATTATTCATGTATTTATTCATTTTATTTTATAATATCAGTGGTTGCACTGATATTACAGAGATATGTGCATTTTCAAGAGGCTCTGCTCACTGCAAATGTAATAAATAATACCTGCAAGCTATTTGGGAGCACTTGTCCTCTCGTGTGATCCAGAATGTACACGTATAAAAGATGCAACATTTCCTCAGGACATTTTTTAAAGCAGCAGTCAAAAGTCAACCAGTGTCTTCTTTTTCAAAAGATGTCCACTGAGGTTTGCAAATTCATTTGTGTTTGAATGGTGGAATGATAGGCATGAAACTAATTAGAGACCAAAGGCTGCACTGCCATTCGGTCTTCTTCTGGGTACAGCACACTCTAGGACTTTTCTGACACAGAAGCTTGAGGGGGAACATATGGCTGAGATACTCATTCTTCAGCAAGTCAATACAAAACAAAGCCCAACATTCTGCCCCTAGTTTTTTGAATTTTAACAAAAAGCCTGAAGAAACAAGAGGAAATTAAAAATATTCTAAACAGAACTTTTAGAAGTGATGATGGCAGCAATCTTTAATAAAGTAATAAATATATGATGGGCTTAATATTTTTAAATAAGTAATTTGGACTTTAAATTTCACAACAGAATGTAAATTATTTGGAATTTATAATTATAATAAAATCAAATGTGATTGGTAAAATAATGATATGAAGAAGCAATCTGTCATTTTCTTCCCAAGACCCATGTTTTCTTTTAGGTAAAATGAAGACCTAGTATTAAAAGATCTGTAATTTCCATTGCTGCTCACACATTTTCTGAAACTACTTCATCATTTTTTTTGTTGTTGATTTTACTTCTGACTTTGTCAGCACTTAACATAGATGCATGATAGCTTTATCTTTTATAACTATGCTTTTGAGACTACACTCTTGTGACACTGTGGATTAAAATGAGACTCGTTTGGAGAAAAATACTATAAGAAAATGGACATTATATAAATAGCAAATTAAAAACAGTGTCATCACTTGGAACCTGGAACTCCAGGTGTTCAGTGAGAAACATGGTATCTCCTATATGACATTAGGAACTTGTTAGGAAGTCAGTGACAAATTTTGCTCTTTCTTACATTTTTATGACATTATTGAAGTCAGCAGAAACTTAATATAAGTAATAGGGTTAGAATATGACCTTTGCAATAGGTATCGTTGTTATCTGTAGCCCCGTTCCTATATCAGTCTCAAAGAGTGTTTTGTCAAATTCAATTTCAAATCAGAAGCCAGTTGCTTTTGCACCTGTGGGCTGAAACAAGCAGAAACAGAGGGATTGCTGTGCAGGATGCATTTTCTGGCCTGGAGCCACTAATTACAGAGGCTGTGTTGGAGGAAGCTGAAATTCTTAGATGAAAAAATCTGAATGCTTAGATGAAAACTCCTCTTAAAAGATTGCAAGGAACATTTTCATCTAAGAAAACAGTCGAATTTTAAGTTAAAAACAATTGGGAGATGGTTGTGTAGTAGTTTAAAGTTATCCTAGGTGTTGTGTTACATATTATTGACTCTGGAAACAGTCATGTTGTGAAAGAGTAATACTTAAATTTGATTCTATTACTCTTTTCTTTAGAAATCTAGCGATGAGAGAGATAATCTTCATTATGTTGATAACTGACATACACTGGAATTAGAAATGAGAATACAGTTAAAATTTTTGTAGAAAGAATAGAACAGACCTATATCCACAATGACCTGGAATATATTAACATTTTCCATCCATAGTAGATAGAGCCTCTCTTAAAAAATTTTTTTTTTATTTGGATCAGTGTGGCCAGTTCACAAGAAGTTTTCAAGTCTATCTAACATAATCAAAATAGATAAATAAACAAAACTGGATTTCATCTATCTGAGAAATTTAAAGAAATTCAAGATGAAACCTAAAGTTTTATGAGATAAAATGTGTTGTTTATATGTAAAATGCTTAATGACATATTTTAAGTTTGATTATTAATTTAATTCAACATAAGAAGGGATTTAGTCTCAATTCCACAGTTAATAAACTGTAAACATTTATAAATAGAAGGAAAAAATGCTAAATATTTAACAATATGACAAATTAGAAAAAAAAAAGATTATGGGATTGTTTTTACCCTTCCAATAGCAAATCATGCTAGTTTAGGTTATATAAGTGAAAAACTCATTTTATATAATCTATTTGAATTTCTTAAAAGTATCTTTGGGATTCTACAAAGAACTACAGTCCAAATTATTATATGTGTATAACATAGATAGTTATTTTCTCAGGAAAATGGCTTAGAAGACAAAGGGCAAGGACATACTTACTTTGTATTAAGGAGACATGCCATCATTTGCATCAGTTTAAAATGGTGTCAGGTTAGTTTTATGTTTGGTAAATGGTAAAACACTATAGATTTTTTAAGCAGTTAAATATTTAATGGCTATTGATGTTAGCTCCAGAAAAGCATCGTTGATTCAGAGATGGTATTCTAAGATACTAGTATACAGTGATGCAGCAGCCAAAAGAGCTAGTGTAATTTTTGAAAACAAACCAATAAATAGTTTACTCAGAATTTTCTTAAGGCTATACAATGCATAGAGACAGATATAAACTTTCAGGCTCAAAATGCTAAAAAACAGAAAAACTGGATAGAAATAAAATCTAGATACATAAATTCTTTAATGTCATGAATGAGGTAAAGAACATTTTTTACAAAAAGTTATCAAATGCTAGAAAAATGCACATATTTAAAATGTTATCAATAAAAAATGAACTTTTACTTGACACAGTCAACAGAATTTCATAAATCTAAGGGTTAATAGTCATAGAGAATACAGTTTAATAAAAGGATGATTTTTGCCTTTAATCAAAGAGCCATATATAACTTATTACATAAGCCGTGACTAGTTGTCAAGGAGAACATCATATCCTTCCACAGTGTGGCTCTTAAGGCCCCAGAATGCAAATAAATATAAAATTCACTAGGGGCCTACATATAATAGCTTTTATTTGGATCATTTGAAAAAGTTACTTCAATAAATAAAATTAAGTTCAATAGAATACATTTTTATGATACATGTAGGGAGAAATCATTGAAATAAATATTGGGCAAAAATGATTAGTTTTGTTAAGTATTGAAAAAATCCACTAAAATATTAGTGTTTATAATAAGCTAAATAGTCTCAATAGCAAAATATTGTTAAAATTATTCATTGTATTTATGCATTTTAATATTTCTGTATACAATTGGACAAATTTATATACCTTTATTTATTATACGTGGATATTATTATCTATAAATATATGCTTTAGTTTTCAGAAAACTTCAAACATTGTTACCAAATCCATTCATATATGAACATGAACACCTGACTTTTGATTAGAAAGTTGTTATGGTTTGTCTGTGACCCTTTAAGATCCAAGGAGTGATGTAAAGTCATGCATTAGCTCTCTGTCTTTCCCTCTGCTTTTAGAAAATGAATTATTTAGTAGCAACTTTGTGTATGTCATTAAGATTAAATCTCTGTCAAAATTGTCCTGCAGGAATTCTAAATGGTCTGGGAAAATACCTTTGGCATTAACAACATTGCTAGTTTTTTACATTAAAAATGTTGCTTTTTTCTGACATACTACTTTGTGTATTTATGTGGGGAGGGTGTGTGTGTGTGTGTATGTGTGTGTGTTTGGAGGGCAGAATAAAAATTAACTTAAAAGTGAGTAGACATATATTATTCCATTAGAGATATGACATTATTTTTTTGTGCATGCAAGTATTAAAAGTTTTGGAGTGCCAGAGGATGAATGGGTATGATTTGTTAAAGTTGGATATATTGATAGATGATATATTTTCTATTACATAAATTGAAATGGAGAAATGCTAAACTATGAAGTACTAAAGCCAGTAATATAGTTGTTTAAAATACCATAGGAATGGAATAAAACAAATGGAATAAAACATGACGTGGGATGTTATTTTTCTATTTCAATTTACAAAATTAGTTTAAAATAATTATTTAATATATATCAGATGTTGAATATGATTATGGCTGAAAGACAACTACTTTTATCATAGATGCCCTGTGCTCACACACAGTAAAAAGTCTTACATCCATAGCTGCTAGTAAAAGTTTTATTTTCCTCCAGATTTGTTGTTTTCATTCTTTAGCTCATGAAAAGAAAAAGTCTAAAAATTACTACTCTGAATTTCTACTTGAGAATTTTTTGTCATGATGAGAAAAACCTTTTGATCTTCATATTCTTACAGTTATGATCACACAATGTTTTCTTCTGCATTCTACTTAGTCAACCATAATAGCAGCATACTTAATCTTATTCAGGAAAACTGTAAAAATGTTAAATTATTTGCAAGCATTGCAGCTTTATTTAATTAAAATCTCACTTCACTTTTAGAATATTATAAGGAAATGTGAGGTGAAGGCAGTTTATAGAAATTCAGCATACTAAATATTATCAAGGAGCGGGATCTAGTTCTTGATCTCATACTGCGATAAACTCACATTGACTGGGTTTCCATACTTTATTAATTACTATTCTCATGAAACAGTTTTTGTTTGGACAGAGATGTTAACCTGTATATTAGTTATGGCGTCATACCTGTTTGTGTGTCTCATTGGTGCATAATCTTTCAATTAGTTAAAATTTAGTGTATATAATTTCTTCAAATGGTCATTGTAAAATAAATAGAAGCCCACAGTGTGAGGATATCTGGATTGTGTAGATACTGTGAAGGCTTTCTATCTGAAAAGAAACTCTGTTCTGATAGTCTTATACAAACAAACCAAAGCTCATTTAATTTGTAAAATAATAGACAACTGATAAAATTTATAATAGTAGTAGAAGTTGTAGTAATAGTTATCAAAATATCTTATATTTTATTAATAGTTTAATATAAATATGTATATGTATGTCTTTACAGATATGAAGATTTCATGATAATTAAGTCAATGTTTATTGATGACCCAGGTATTCAGAAGGGGAGAGGAACCCAAGAACTGGTGAGCTGCACTGAACACTGCCATGAAGTTAATTTCCACTCTTAACTCTGATAGTACTGGTCTAATTTTGTTTTCTCACTCAGATTTTTATTTACCCAATATTAAACGGGGAAATTTTTGCCCTGAATGTTTTGAGAGAGTATATAGCCTAAGAATCAGGCTCTATAGCAGATGGGTCAAAAAACCAGAGGTCCCTCTGAAGGGAAAACAAACAGACAAACAAAAGACAAACAAACAAACAAAACCAACAAACAAAAACACGTGTGGTTGAAGTAACGGGATGAGGGATTCTGAAGGATAGGAAGCTGTAGTTTATTATTTCTTAGGAAGAACTGTTAGGTTATGACAAAGTCCAGGGTGTGGTCATGGAAAACGGTGAATAAGTAGAAAGGAAGTGAAGTTGTCTGGAAACAAGTAACTAAGATGATGAGAGGTGTTGAAGAGCTATAGACATGAACACTGTAGGCACCTAAGATGGTGTCACGATTGAAAGAAGAAAGGACATAAGGAACAAGGATTTGAGTCTTAAGAGCCTCAAATGCCATGTTCAAGCAAGAATTACATTCAATGTCTCTCTTTGTTCTAGATGAACATAGACTGCATTAGATACCAACCCTGACTATTTAAGTCTGCAATTTAAGTGAAATATATCAATTCGTCTTCCTAAAAAAAGAATTGGACTCTATAATATTGAAAATAATATTTACATAAAAGGAAGAAAGCAAAATAAATTATTTATTGAGGTCAAAATGAAGTGACATATTAAAGTTTCAACATAAAATGTTAATTATTTTCTTAAAAGCCTCAGTTACATTTCATGAAAAAGACATTGTAAAAATGAGAGCCTACATCAAGATTTTCCAAGTTAAAAAAAGCAACCTTAAGACAAAAGCACCTTAGAGGCTTCACTATGGAGAGATGGATAATTCCTATAATGTCAACATGGAATTTAGACTGTAATTGCTTTGCACTTCAAACTATGTGAACAAGTCTGATAAGGAGAGGGAAGTGTATCCTATAGTTTTTTCCTTGATGTGATAACAATGTGTAAATATTTTTACTGTGCTTTATTTTTTTCTGTTTAGACAAAATTAAAAAAACAAAATTAATAAGGTTTAAAGTGGTATAGGAACATAGTTTTTTAGTTCAAATAAGAAATTCTGAGTTAATAATCTGATCCGTTTTCTTACCCTCAGGTGACAAGTTAAAATAAAACCCCAAAGCCTATTCTATTTTTAGATTCTTTAAGACTATTTTGGAATTAATGTAATTTGGGGGTTACTTTTTACTCATGATTATGAAAAAAAGCTAGCAAGTTCACCCTTATCAAGTAAAATGAGGCAAGAGAGCCTGGTGAAATCCTGTTTTTACAATTATCATACATTAAGTAATTATGGTTTGGGACATAATTCTTTTCAATATTCATACCTCTTTGGAACTTGTAATGCTCAGTGCTTGCTTTGAAGTTAAGAAAGCTCTGGGTTCAGTTAAGATGCCTAAAAAGTACTGTGAAAGTGTTAAATCAGAACAAAATTGGTGATAAAAGGGAAAGCAATAATAGGAAATATTCATTTTGTTTTGAAAGGTGCCCAGACAGTCATGTCAGGACAGCTAATATGCAACTGGTTTTGTATTCATGCTGTTCAATTACATGTGGGATCATGAAAAATTCCCACTGGCTCTGCTACATTTCTTTCCTATTATTGTTCTTATTTTAGAACTTTGGTTTCACTTTTAAAAAATGCATGAAATGCCCGTCTCAGAGCAAACTATCACACCCCACGTGTCTTCTATTGAAACAGCCGCAATTTACAGCATCTATAGATAAAGAGGTCAATTTGTTTTATATAATGTGCTATTATTCAGGAAATACCCTTGATTTTTAGATTCAGAACTTGAGGTTTCAAATATTTGCTGTTCACCTAATAGTGTACCCTGGATATATAACTGTCACCTGTTCCTGGAGTCACTGCTGCCTTCTGGGTCCCCTGCTCATCATCTCCTGTATTCTCTTTCACCCATCTTCTCCCCGGAATGTCGGTCCTGTCACTCCTGCATGCCACTCTTAACTACCAAGTGGATTGGAGAGAGTGCTTTCCTTGTTAATGTGGAGATTCACACACCTTATAGAGAGATGCTAAATATAGATTAGCACTTACATTATGCTTTCTTCTTGATATAGCAGAAGAATTAAAAGTTCACAAGAGAAAATTTTCAAGAGAGAAACAAAATATGAACACTAGGCACTTGTCTAAAATGTTTTGTGTCTGGAATATTTCATATTTGCAATTTTGTTCTCTCTTCTCAGGGATCTCTTGTCACTGAGATGAGTATTCTATATGAATGTTTTGCTTGAGTTAGCTAATATAATTATTTATTTACTAATTCTTATTTTATGAAAATTTCAAAGTGACATAAGTAATTAGCACAACAAATGTGAAGCATGCAGGTAGAGTGCACGACATACTAACTGTCTTAGCTGAAATTCTAGATCTTTCTGTGTAGCTGAAATTCTAGACCTTTCTGTGTCTTAAGTTTGTTTGTTTAATGTGAATGTATTGGTAACTACTAAAAAGCCTAACTAGTAATTGTTAAATAGTGACTGGATTTGTTCATATACATTGATCGCATTCTCTGAATGTTAAAAATTCCTACAGCTAAAGGAAAAATCCAAGTAGCTATTCCACTATTATCCCATGGAAGGTGAGATGAACCCCTGATACCAAATTTGGTCTGGATATTGAGACTAATGACACCACACACACACTACGAAGGTATGTAGAGCTGTGCTACTTTCCTAAGGAGGATTTCTGGTGAAGGCAGCACAGGCTCCAAAGCTGGTCTGAGAGAAGGGACAGGCCAGGGTTTTTTATTTTTACTGTGCTTTGAGGGTAGGCGAAGTTTCCCAGGTTAAGTGGGGCCTTACATAGTTGGAACTTTCTACTGTCACTAAAGGAGGGAACCCACCTGGCCTTCTTATGGTCTGCCCAGATAATGCAGCAAGAGAGAAAATGGAAGAGATGGGATCTAAAGCTGTCTGAGGTCAAGCACCAAAAATGGAGTCAAACTCTAAAATGACCTTTCTAAAACCAGTCCCTTGGCAATGTCTCTTATCTCGGCCTGCACTGTCATCTTTAATTCTCTATCACCTTAGGCTGCTTTATTCATTGATTTTCATGGTGCAGGTCCAATCGATCAACATACAAGTGAGCCTTGGTTCATTATTTGCCTCTTCCAGCTGAAACTGTAGTCTCCCCAAAGCAAAGGTTATGCCCGTTAATTTACTGTTGTATCCTCAGCATCCAGATACTGTGGGAAGAAAAATAGGCAGGTGATAATTTTTTTAAAATGTCTATCAGGTTTACTAGACTATAAGCCCCGTGAAGGCAAGACTATGCCAGTTTCAGCCATGGTTGATTGCAGTGACTCAGAGAGATGCTTCACACCTCAGTAAATATTGGTGGAAAGAATTCATTCTTTCAGTTACTTTACTATAGCACTTTAGCATGGCTCTCCTGCATCTTTTACCTTCAATGGAGACGAAGCTATCTTTAGTGAAATCTTGTCTCATTTAAGTTCCGAAATACAGCAAGAACATGTTAACTGAATCTTGTTAATTTTTAATTAAATCCTGTTGATTTGTTTAAAAGTTTGGGCAGAGCAGCAACTTTATCAAAAAAGTAAAAATTGGGAACTCACTTCCAATGAGGAAGTGATGCTAAAATTGTAAACAATTTAGGGGCATGTAAACAGGACTGTTCTTTTGTTCACAGAAAGCAACAGGAAATGTCTTAATTCCTGAAAAACTAGGTGAATTTTCAATTTAAAATCAATTATATAAACTACAGGACAGCACAATTGAAGTCAGGGAAAATCTAATAAATAACCTTCTGATAGAATATGTGTGCTTGTAAATAAACCCAAATCCCCCCAACATAAGTGAATAAATGTATAGATGGATAGATAGATAGATAGAGAGATAAAAACAAGTAAATTAGATGTTGCCATGCTTCTCAGTGTAAGCCACGTGAGAATACAAAAGTTATTGCCTTAGGACTAAACAATACTTTTTTGATTTATTAAATGTTCTAAGACTTAGGCTGGTTAATTTTAGTTCTTCTAAAATGTTCAGTTCACTCTCATTTAGTAACTGTTATTACAAAAGTGTCTGATATTCTGCAACTGTGTAATTATTTGGCTGACAAACTCCAAGATTGACTGCAATGCTGTCCCAGCCTCGAAAAAGTGGCTTAGCTCATACTCCTTCCTGGTGTCCAAACCTTAGGTTTGCTTTCATCTGCCTGCTTTTTACTAGCAAAGGAAGGTGGAACGCTAGAGCTTTTTCAGAGTAGTCTGTTGCTCAGCAACCAGGCTTGTCCTCTTAGGAAACAGGTCAGGAAAAAGGAAGAGAGATGAGGGGGTTATTAAATGTTTGTCTGCCATCTCTGATAAAGCAGATATCCTCTGAATGGAAATTGTTACAGACGTATCTCCAGCTCACGGGGAAACAAATTAATCTCATTAGGCAAGGGGTTAATATCTATTTGCTAGAAATACTGTTACACCATCACCTGGTGGGAAGTTTTAGTAGCTGTCAATATTATAGCATGGTAAGATAAACAGCATTATATTTGGTAAGGTCCAGAATTTTAGTATAGTATGACTATCATCTCAAGGTCAAAGAAAAATCATTCCAGAATGACAAGAAAAAATGTTTTATTTTATACAGTAGACATTATTTAGTCATTCAGGACACTTTAAATGTCATAACAAAATCTATGTTCTTTTTAATGACAAAAACTTCCTGAAACATCTTTCTTCCATTTCTTACTTAAAAATACTGATTGATAGTATTTCTCAGGAAATATTCTAAATACAAAACTGCATTGCAGAATCATGAATACCTCTAATTACAATTTTTGAGACGGGAAGATGCTTCTTTTAAATAAAATTTTCTTTTTTATTGTTAGGACTCTGAAAACGATACCGCAAAGTATGATGCTTTGGCCTGATGAGGACTTTGAGCTGAAGGACATTGGAAGGGCCTCAGAAGTGAAGTCTCTTTCTGATTCTTTCTGGCCTTTCTTTCTCCTGCTCCTCTTCCTTCCCCAAGGAAAGCCATAGAAACTGGAAATATTACTCTCTCCTTCCCCCACCTTTCTGTGTAGGAGCTGGCCATAAAGAAATGATCTGACCTACCTTGTTTGCTGGTAGATTATAAGACCCTCATTCCAGAAGGGTCTTACCTTATACCTGGGAGCAAGAAATGCCACACAAAGAGGCCAAGAAGAATCTGAACCGAAGGCCTTGCGGGGTTTTCTGCCTCAGTCTGTTCCTTTAGCTCATATCCTTTTGTCCAATCATATTTGCACATGGCTGTCCATTCTTCATCAAACCTAAGAGTAAAAATAGACATTTTTCCTTAAGTCTTTGGGTCTTCATTTCAGAAGGCTTCTGTGTCAAGAAAACATTTTGAATAAATACATTTGTTATTCTTTTCTCTTGTTAATCCATCTTTTCTTACAGGAGTGTCAGCTGTGACCCCTATGATGGGTAAAGAAAGGTATCACACCTTTCTGCCCCTACAACACAACATATTCCATGATGTGAGCTTGTGTTAACTACATGGCATTTGGCAGATTTATAACCCTAAGGAATTAAAAATAAGAACAACATATGGGAAAATAGAGACTGTGGAAAAAGGAAACTATGATTCTTTAAAAGCCCTCTCTTGATACTTTTCTTAAATCAGATTTTCTTTATGTGTACACACACACATACACACACAGACACATCTCAGATGGCATAATTATACACACTAAAAATCAACATTTATTTCCTATATTACTTGACTGGCACACTGTTTAAAAGAGACAGTATGTTACTTCAGTTATTTTTCAGTTAAGTTCTTTTTAGTACTGTTAGAAAAGTAGAGCTTATCAGTTTTAAGCTCAGGGCCAGAAATGAATATAAAGTTTTAGTCAAGCAAGATGAATAAGCTCTTGAGATATGCTATATAATGTTGTAATATAGTCAAGAATAATGTATTCTACACTTAAACATTTAGGAAGGTAGATCTTATGTTGAGTTACCATAATAAAATAACAAAATAAAATAAAATGTAGGGGATAGTTAATGGAAGGTGGAATTTCCTCACAGGGAATAGCAAAGAGTCTACCCAGGACACTGTGGGTATTTATAAATATGTCTTGGTATCTCTGCCAGAGTCTAAAACTAGGTCTATGCATCTCTTTGTTTACAATTCATTTACTATTCAGCTTTTAAAAGGCTAACAAGAAATATGAATAAATTAATTTAGCAATGATTTACTGCCTTTAATCTTGTTTTCTCAGTACACAATCTATTGGCTTTGAGAATTGAAGACAGCTAAGCAATTTAAAACCAATAGAAAAATATGGAGTGAGATTCAGCCCTTTCATATTCAGGATGAACTCAATATATTACAAATCCAAAAATCAACCTCTATTTTACTTTGTCTTCTATAAAATGGGGTTTTAACATCATCTTACATCTTTAATGAAGTCTTGGAGTGCTATTGAGATCTTACCTTTGAAATCTTTTAGATCTTAGTTATAGCTAGTTATGTTATAATTAAGAATAATATTGTTCCATGACCAAAAGTTAATAATTTTACTCTCTAGGTATCACTATATAATACACTCACATTTATATTTACATACAGATTTTATGTATTTTGTAGTTTAGCTTAAGTAGTTATGATTTTTAATAATGGAAATTTTTTTATCACAAACACATGTGTGTTTGTTTGTATCTATCTATCTATCTATCTATCTATCTATCTATCTATCTATCTATGTATGTATCTATCTATCTATCTATCTATCTATCTATCTATCTATCTATCTATCTATCTATCTATCTATCGTCTATCCGCCATGATCCTGTAGATTTAGCTCAACTGGTTATAATTGTTATACTTTTGGTTAATATCTCTATCTCTATATTTATATTTAGAACTGGAACATTTCCAGTCACATCATTTTTACTCCTACCTTTTAGGTCTCGTACTTGCAGTAAAACCCCTGATAATCAGAGAGCAGAGGCATGCTATCCACTTCCAAGACCATTATATGACCCCCTGTATTATTGCTTAACCTTTACCACTAAAGTATAGAGAGGCCACATTCTACGTGGGGGATGGCATTCCTCATAACTCCCAAAATTTGACTGATTTTCCGTAGATATTTATATTTTAACATGATCTGGTTGAATTTAGCTGGGGAACAAAAATGGCAAAAATATGTTTATATTATTTAGGCACAATGGACTTTTTAAAAAAATAAAACAAGGCAAAGTCAGCTAACTTTTGCAGCAATTTTGAACCTATGGAATCTCTTGCTTTATGAGTTTTCTTCACAACTGTAATAGACTAGCAGTGTATCAAACAGTTTGCATTTAAACGTGATAATAAGGAGAAAGAGATTCTTTAAAATATAAAGCTCAGATCGAGAATAAATTGTACATGCAAATGTGCTGATTTATATGCAGAGGATGAATTCTAACAGTGGGGCAAGTAAAGAAATTAAGGCTAATGCTTTTCCTGAGTGCCCAGTAATGTTGAAATACAATCGAATACCTATAGAAATGAGTGTGACATCCAAATGGTTACCAAATGAATATATTATTCTCTGTGATGTTTCACTGAATTCTAAACGAGTTCAGAATGATAACATACCAAGAGGTGCTGAAGTACTTCAGACACACTCAGTCAAATGTGTGTGTGGTTAAATAAAACTCCACGGAATGTTCCTTACATAAAATTAGTTTTTCCTATTCAGAGGGAAAGTAGAGCAATTTATTTTTTCCTTATAGTCTCATCACAAGTAGAAGTTTAATAAACTCGCTTTTGTTTTTAGAGAAACTTGCAATTTGAAAGTTACTTTGCAATACTTTGGAACCATAATGCACTAAACTTGTGATCTTGCCTTTAGTGTGCCCTACAGCATTAAGTATGAAGATACCCTTCTAAACTCCAGTTTTTCAAGCTGTAAAATGCGATGAAGCTTAGATTGTTGGGCAATTGAAGATATAACAAAAACATTTGTAAAGCGAGTGGTATGGGTATTATTGAACCAATTCATGGTTGTTGTTACTCTTATTCAATTGGGTCTCCCAAGGATCCAGTGCTCTAGGACTTGGCTTTCCAGACTTACTCCATAGTACAAATGCCTTGAATTGCTGTTCTTCCCATGCTTGAACCCCTCCCATGCTCTTCCATGCCCCCATTTTATCCTACTCCCTATTTCATTTCCATGTGTTAGCCCACTGAGACTCTTTACATTCTTCCTACAATCAAGTCCTTTGCTTCAGAGTCTTTTATATCAGCTGTCTCTTGATCTTCAAATGGTCAAGCCCTTCTTGTGTTCTTTTTTTAAAAAAAAAAAATTATTTTACTTTAGTTTCCAGGATACCTGTGTAGAACATGCAGGTTTGTTACAAAGTCTGGCAAAGCTGTGGAGAAAGAGGAATGCTTTTACACTGTTGGTGGGAATGTAAATTAGTTCAACCATTGTAGAAGACAGCGTGGTGACTCCTCAAGCATCTAGAACCAGAAATATCATTTGACCCAGCAATCCCATTACTGGGTATATACTCAAAGGAGTATAAATCATTCTATTATGAAGATACATGCACAGCGATGTTTATTGCAGCACTATTCACAATAGCAAAGATATCAAACCAATCCAAATGCTCATCAATGATAGACTGGATAAAGAAAATGTGGTACATATACACCATGGAATACTATGCAGCCATAAAAAGGAATGAGATTATGTCCTTTGCAGGGACATGGATGAAGCTGCAAGTGCTCTTGGTTTAAATATCTTACCCACTGCTAGGTCTTCCCTGAGTAACCAATCTAATTATAAAATTATGAAAATATTTTCTATCAAATCATCCTATTTTAATTGTCTTCTAGCAATTATCATTTCTTAAAATATTTTTGTTTGCTGCATTGATTGACTCTTTTTCCCTCCGATAGAATGTAAGCTCCATGAAAGCAGGGCTTGGTTAATCTTGTTCACTTCTGTATCTGTTCTACCTGCTATGGTGATGGAACATACAAGATACTCAGCGCACATTTGTTGGGATGAATACATTTCTAATGTAAGGTGGCTGTGATGTTAAATTTGCATTGTCTAAGTGTATGGAAAATTCTCTCCTCTGTGCAGACAGTAATCCCTTACCTATCTGAGGTAGGTATTTCAGTTTTCTTTAGGATATTCTGAGGACATTTTGCTGTCAACTGGAATTTGAATGCTAATACTCTTCTCCTTTTTCTCCTCCTTCTCTTTCTTTTTTTTCATTTTCTCAGTGACGCATGACCAGATTTACTTTAGTATGTCATGAAACTCAACTGAAATTTCCCCATTCAGTGTTAGTGTAGAATATAAGTAGCCTGAGATTCCAGTCAACAAAGAATAAATTTTAAAATATGATGCTGTGACTTCAGGTTTCTGTGCAGGGGTCTTAACAAAAGTATTGAGCTTCATGTCTCTGCACTGAAGAAGACAGCATCATCGAATAAAAAGAGAAAAATCATTTTCAGCAGACCTTTAATGACCTCTGTCTTTTTAAAGGGACACATGAAAGCTGTCCAAATAAATGACGTGGGCCCTTCACCAGTCATAGTTTTCAGAATGTGGTAGTGGAAATCTGCCAAAATCCTCAAACTGAATAAGGAGAGCTGTTTACCTGAAACAAGCATTTTATTTTATTCTCTGAATTTCAACTGATTGACTTCCAAGAACAACTGATTCAGATAATCACATATTATTAAAACTTCATATTGAATATAAATCAAAAAGTATCTGGTATTTGCTAATGAGCGAAAGCGATCTCCCCACTCTTTTTCCTTTCAATAAAAAGTTAGAGAGGCACTGTACGAGTGGTCTGCCCTGAGAGCCTTCTTGCTCTCTCCATTCTGCTCTCAGCCTCCACACAATTCTTAAAGAGTTTCGCCTCCCAATGAATGATAGATACTCTGTTCTTCTTCTCTCCTGTGCTTTCTCTCCCCTGTGATGTTAAAATCCTTTTTTCTTTGGATATGCTTCTTCCACTGCAGAGTGGAGGGATGTGATAGCTTCCAAAATTATGGAACTAGAACATGTCTGCCATAATCTACCCCTGCTTCCGTTAATAATTTTTTTTTTTTTGGTTCTCGTGATGACAGTTAAACCCCTAAGAAACAGAAAGCAGACATGTTCTATCCTCTTCAAGAACTATTTTCTGATCCCTTGTGTTATCTGCTCAGTGCCCATCACTACAATATAGAGATGCCACAATGTATGTGAAGAATGGCGTTCCTCAAGACCCACCTGCTAAATAAATCACACCAAACAAGTTTAATAGTAGTAAGTTAATTTTTTCATTTTTTTAAATTTAAGATTCAGGAGGTACATGTGCAGGTCAGTTTGGGCTTCTACCGATACCATCGTCCAAGTAGTGAACATAACACCTGACAAATAGCTTTTCAACCCTTCATCCCTCTGTCCCTCCCTCCCCACTTTTTGAATTCCCAGTGTTTATTTTTCCCATCTTTGTGTCTGCGTGGACCCAGTGTTTAGTATCCACTTATTAATGAGAATATGTGCTATTTGGTTCTCTGTTTCATTGTTAATTTGCCCAGGATAATGTCCTGGAGCTGCATTCACGTTGGTACAAAGGCCATGATTTTATTCTTTTTGTAGCTGCATGGTATTCCGTGGTGTATGTGTACCACATTTTCTTATCCAAGCTACCGTTAATGGGTACCTGAGTTTATTCCGTGTCTTTGCTATTGTGAATAGCGCTCTGATAAACATACAAGTGCATGTGTCCTTTTGGTAGCACTATTTATTTTCCTTTGGGTATATGACCAGTAATGATATTGCTGGGTGGAATAGTAATTCTATTTTTAGTTCTCTGAGAATCTCCAAACTGCTTTCTACAGTGGCTGAACTAATTTACGATCCCACCAACAGAATCTAAGCGGTCCTTCTTTTTCTCTGCAAGCTTGCCAACATCTGTTTTTTTTTTTTTTTGTTAATTTTTTATTAGTAGCCATCCTGACTGGTGTGAGATGGTATCTCATTGTGGTTTTGATTTGCATTTGTGTTTTTGTATGTTTGCTGTCTGCTCCTATGCCTTCTTTTGAGAAGTTACTGTTCATATCCTTTGATGGGATCATTTTAAATGGGATAATTTGTGTTTTCTTTTATTTTCTTGTTAACTTCTTTAAGTACTTTATAAATTCTGGACATTAGTCCTTTGTCAGATGCATGGTTTGCAAATATTCTCTCCCATTCTGTAGGTTGTCCGTTTACTCTGTTGATTGTTTCTTTTGGCAATATATTCTACTAAAATAAAAAAAAATGAGTTGGGCATGGTGGCATGTGCCTGTAGTCTCAGCTACTTGGGAGGCTGAGGCAGAAGCTCCTGCTTAATTAGATTCCAATTTTTTTTTGTTCGTTTTTGTTGCATTTGCTTTTGAGGAGTTGGTCATAAATTATTTGGCTAGGCCAATATCTGGAAGAGTATTTCCTAGATTTTCTTCTAGGGCATTATAGTTTGAGGTCTTATATTTAACTCTTTAATCCGCCTTGGGTTCATTTTTGTATAAGGTGAGAGCTACGGGTCCAGTTTCACTCACTCTCCTTCATATGGTTAGCCAGTTTCCCAGTATCATTTGTTGAATGGTGTTATTTTTGTCAACTTTGTTAAACGGTGTTGTTTATTTTTGTCAACTTTGTTAAAGATCAGTTGGTTGTACGTGTGTGTCTTTTTTTTTTTTTTTTTTTTTTCAGGGATCTGTATTCTGTTCAGTGTCTGTCTATTTTTGTACCGGTGCCATGCTGCTGTGGTTAGCGTACCCTTGTAGTATAGCTTGAAGTTAGATAATGTGACGCCTCTGGCTTTATTCTTTTTGCTTAAAATCGCCTTGGCTATTTGGGGCCTTGGTTGATTTTATATGAATGCTAGAATAGTTTAGAAAACAGGAAGAGAACACAGACCAAATCTGGATCCCCAGATCTACTGAAACAAAGGGCAGGGATTTGTTAAGAGCTAGGGTGGAGGAAGGTAAAAGTCATCTGTGGTTGCTAATTGACCTTACCAAGTGGAAAATAAAGTTTTCCTTGTCTTTGTGATAGGAGGTAATTTTACAACTTGGAACAAGGTGCCCACCAACATTAGGCTCCTACCCTCCCATAGAGACTGGGAAGTGAAGGCGCTATCTTCTTTAATGATTACATTTCAAAGGGATGGCCCCCAGGTCCTTGAGAAAGACATTCTTGGGTTGTAAAACTGACCAGAGGCAGTCAGGCATGGTGGCTCATGCCTGTAATCCCAGCGTTTTGGGAGGCTGTAGGCGGGCAAATCACGAGGTCAGGAAATCAAGACAATCTTGGCTAACATGGTGAAAACCCATCTCTACTAAAATACAAAAAAAAAAAAAAAAATTAGTCGGGCGTGGTGTCATGCCCCTGTAGTCCCAGCTACCCAGGAGGCTGAGGCAGGGGAATCACATGAACCCAGGTGGCGGAGGTTGCAGTGAACCAAGATCCCGCCACTGCACTCCAGCCTGGTGACAGAGCAAGACTCCGTTTCAATAATAAATAAATAAATAAACCAGACAAGAGGCTTTTAAAACATTACCTTCTCAAAGAGGCAGAGAAAGCATTTATAATTACAAGATGTTTTCCAAGTAAATGCTCTAAGAAAAGGGAAGCCAGGGTCTAGAGTCTAAAGTCAAGTGAAGCTGAGGGGAATGTTAAGGCCCTCTTGGTCATCACACATAAAACTAATTTCCCTTAGGACCACCTAAACTTAGGGGCACTTTATAATGAGAGATTGCTTGTATTTTTCCCATTTGCCCTGCTGACGTGTGGTCCTTTTGGCTAGCTTAAAGGTATGCCTGGCCTAATGGTATATTTATTTTCTCATCTTTGTCTCTAAAATGTCACAGAGTGTGCTTTCCTAAGTTAACAGCACAGTGAGTCATGCAGGCTCTTTGACCATCATCATGGTGTTTTTTTTCATATTAATTTGCATTCCAAAGGTATTGATTTTAATCATTTATTTTCCAGCACCAGCACTACCACTTGATGAATCCTTGCATGATATTATTAGAATTTTAAAGAAGATGTAGGTGACTTTATGTTAAAATACTAGCACAGGGGTAATCAAAATCAACTGTAGAAGTTCCTATGTGTGTAAATAACAGCTTGAATCACAAGATACTGTAAAACTTTAGAAGTGGAGATTTCTGTTTACCAACAAAAGTACTTCCTCCATGAGAAGCCTACACTTTAACAGACTTTATAATTCATATGCCTGTCAGCTCTGCAATTTTTTTATTATTAACTGAATCATAAAATTATTTCACATTTGTGTTATTTCAAACTTTCTCATGAAATTGCTTAATGATATTAATCAATAGCAAATTGTGGGGACAAACTTTAATTTGCAAATAGCGAATTTGCACCTTAGTTAGCAATGGCTACAATTTTAGCCAGGTAAATTTTCAAAGAACAGATGATCTAATGGCTTAGGGTCAAGTACATGAATGCTTGATAATATGTACTCACAATAGTTTATAACATTTTTATCTGAGTCATCTTTGCAAATATCAATGTGCCAATAATGATGGTACCTGGGCAATAGTTGGGGGGACTTTACTGTCTTCATTTACCTGCCAAATGTGCAATCAAGATGTTCATCTTTTGGATGGCTATGAAATCTTTTCTTTAATGTTCAGTTATTTCCAATTTTGTGACCACTATTTTATTTCATAGGACATTTTAATTAAATTATTGAATCATAATAATGAGGTATGATGTTACAGTCTATTTAATGAAGGTCTGACATGACTTGAATGGTTCTTGTGTTGTTTAATTGATCGATCATGTCTCCTCAGCACAATAGGTTACAGTTGATATACTTTTTACAGTAGCAGTTATAGCAAACAATGCAGGCATGGACTTCATAAAATATATATAAAGAAAATGAACAATGTCTGCTCTGCACCGAGTTTGGTGATAAAACAGTAGAGTTCTGAACTTGTGACAACTATATGGAACAATGCTTTTGTCAGTAATAAGTATGTTATTTTATTCTTTTAGTTTCAATTAAAAATTTATGAAAGCTATGAAGTATATTGGCATTAAGTATATTTCAAAAATGAGTAGCAATATAAGAAGATGAAAAACAGGAAGTGTTACCAAATTGTTTAACGTGTAGGAAGTTTTAGATCATGGTGAATATTTAATCTGAGTGCAGCCAAATTTTTTGCCATTAGAAGTAGCTTTATTCATTGTAACTCCCTTTTACAACAAGGTTATCATTTAAAAATAAAGGATTTTATTATCTGTCAGAAATACACAAAAATTTGCAGAAGCTGAGGTTAAGGTCAGTGTTAAGGTTAGCTATAGAAGGTGGCACCCCGCATTTTGCTTTTTCCTGGTGATTTGGCATTTAAAAGGACAATTAAGCAATATCTAAATCTTACTCTTTCATGCGTGAGGTATGTATACAATGGGTTTCTCAAATTCAGGTATGAAGTTCCCCATCCACCTCCTCCACACCTCTTCCCCTTCCACTCTCTGTGTTCTGGAAATAACCTGGAAGAGACTCTGGCTCTTCATGAGAAAATTTTAATTATTATTTTTTACACTATTTCCTTTAAAAAATGTAAGCGCATTCTGAATTATCTGGATAATTATGTTGTAACTGCATATAGTTAGGCCTTTTGGGGCCCATATCTGTTTTATTGTTATTATTATTCATTTTGGACAGTGACTCTTAACATAAAATTTGCCATCTTAACTGTTTTTAAGAATACATATACAGTGTTAACTATATGCATATTGGTGTGCAACAGATCTCTTGAACTTTTTCATCCTGAAAAACTAAAAATCTATACCCATTGAAAAAATCCCCTCTGATGGTTGATTTTAGGCATCCGTTCTGCTGGATTAAGGGATACCCAGATAGCTGGTAAGGCATTAATTGTTCTCGATGCTTTGATAGGAGCTGAGCTCATCTCTTTTCTGCTGAAAGGCAGGCCCAGGTGTTTGTCTTTTGGTGAGTATGAGAGGCTGCCCCAGGTGTGTCTATGAGGGTGTTTCTGGAGGAGATTGGCAATGGGGAAAATCTGCCCTCAATGTGGGCGGGCACGATCTGTCTGGGGTCCCGGATGGAACAAAAAGGTGGAGAAAGGGCAAATTATTGCTCTGTTTTCCAGAGCCAGAATGCCCTCTCCTGCTCTTGGATTTCAGAACTCCTGACTCTGTTCTTTAGATTCTGGGACTCACAGCAGTGGCCCACTCAGGCCCTTGAGACTTTGGCCTCGGACTAAGAGACCATTGGAATCTCTAGTTCTGAGGCCTTCAGACTTGGATTGAGCCACGCTACTGGCTTCCCTGTTTCTCCGGCTTGCAGACGGCTCACCGTGGGACTTCCCAGTTTCCATAATTGGGTGAGCCAATTCCTCTAATAAATCCCTTTTCATATATCTCTCTCTACATATAACTTATTCGTTCTGTCTTTCTGAAGAAGCCTGATTAAAACATCCTCCTTTCCAATTTCCTGCCAGCACTTCCTGGCACACACTGTTCTACTTTCTGTTTCTAAGAGTTCAACTATTTCAGATACTTCATATAAGTAGAATCATACAGTACAGTCATATGCCTCATAACTATGTTTTAAGCAATGCCACACTGTAATCTTAAGGGACCATGTTTATGTGATATATATATATATATATGCTCTCTCTCTGTATATTTATATATTTTATATATATGTGTAAACCATGGTCCCTTAAGATTATAATGGAGCTAAAAATGAATGCCTAGTGATGTCATAGCTGTCATAATTTTACAGTACAATGCACTACTTATATGTTTGCAGTGATGCTGGTGTAAATGAACCTGTTTTGATTACTGTAGTTTTATCATATGTTTTAAAATCAGGAAGTTTGAGGCCTCAAGCTTTTCTTTTGTTTCTCAGGATTGTTTTGGTTATTCAGGGTCCTTTGGAATTCCATATGAATTTAATGATTTGGTTTTTATTCCTGCAAAATAATGCCATTGGGATTTTGATAGGGATTTCATTGAACCTGTAGATTACTTCAGATAGTATAAATTTTTTACAAATATTAAGTCTTCTAATCCATGAACATGAAATGGCTTTCCATTTATTTGTGTCTTTAATTTTCTAGGAGCATTTTTTAGTTTTCAGTGTGCAAGTTTTTTGCTTCCTTGGTTAAGCTTATTACTAGATATTTTATTCTTTTTGATGCTATTATAAATGAAATTATTTCTTAATTTTCTTTTTGAATTGTTTGTTAGTGTATTAAAAACACACTAATTTTTGTGTATCAATTTTGCATCTGACAACTTTATTGAATACTTTTATTAGTCTTAACAATTTTCTGTTTGGGGGGTTGGAATTTTTAAAAAATATATAAATAATGTAATCTGCAAATAGATAATTTTGCTTCTTCCTTTCTTATTTAGGTGACTTTAATTTCTTTTTCTTCCCTAATTATTCTGATTAGGATTTCTAGCACTTGATAAGTAGAAGTGATGAGAGTGGGCATCCTTTCCTTGTTGCTGACCTTAGATGAAAAGCTTTCAGTTTTCACCATGAGTGTGGTGTTAGGCCCTTGGCTTTTGATACATAGCCTTTACTATGTTGAGGTAATTTCCTTCTGTTTCTTGTTTCATTAGTTTTCTTTATCTTTTTTAATTATAAAAGGGTGCCAGATTTTGTCAAATGCTTTTTCTTCATCAATTGAGATGGCATGTGATTTTTACATTTCATTCTATTAAAGTGTTGTATTACATTGATGGATTTTTATATGTTGAAACTTGCTTGCATTCCAGGAATAATTTCCACTTGGTCATGATATATAATCCTGTTAATATGCTGTTGCGTTTGGTTTATTAGTATTTTACGGAAGATTTTTTACATCAATATTCATCAGGGATTTTGGTGTGTAATTTTCCTGTAATATCTTTGTCTGGTTTTGGTACTATGGTATTGCTGGCCTCCTAAGATGAGTTCAGAAGTGTTTAATTATCTTCACATTTTTGGAAGAGATTGAAAAGAATTGGTGTTAATTTGCCTTTAAAAGTTTGAAGGAATTCTCCAGTGAAGCCACCTGATCTTTGGATTTTATTCCTTGGGGGGTTTTTGATTACTAATTCAATCTCATTAATTATAGGTCTTTTCAGACTTTTTATTTCTTCATGATTCACTCTTGGCAGGTTGTACATATCTAGGAATTTACCCATTTCTTCTATGTTATCCAATTTGTTGGCATAAAATTGTTATTAGTATAATCATAGTAGTCTCTTATGAACTTTTTTATTTCTGTGACACCAGTCCTAATGTCTCCTCTTTCTGTTTTTATTTGAGTCTTTTGTCTTATGTCTTAGATTGGATAAGGGTTTTCTGATTTTATTAATCTTTTCAAAAAAGAATTGGTTTTCCTCTTTCATCAGTGTTTGAAGTCAAGTCAAGTGAGACAGAAAAGAGTCCTTTGGGAAGCCCCTTGAAGAGCCAGAATATTGGACATACATTCCACTTTTCTCCATCCCTCCTAAGAAGGAAACCGTGCACTGGGTACTTTCTCCCAATCACAGTGGACTTTATCAGCTTCTGTCCACAGTATTACAAGTTCTATAGTTCTCCCATGAGCCACTAGGCTCTCCTTTGTTGTCAGCGCTTCCTGGGCTTCTATAGTATATGAGTTTCCCATTAAGCTGGGCAAGACAGACACCAATCTCTTGGGCAGCTTTCTGAAAAGCCAGAATGTTGGATATACTTTCCATCTTCTCTTTCCCTCCATAGAGAGACGATGAAAGTTGGGATTTTCCTCTCATCCATAAACTGTGCTCTCTTGGGGGACAGGCCGATGCAATCAAAATTAAGTCACTTTTCTTACCTACTTCAATGTGATTAGCCTTGGGTTTGGACTTGCCTTGGATATTATGACGTCTTAATGGGTTTCTGAAGTTCTTAGAAAGGCTTTTCAGACTGTATATTATTGTTAAGTCTTGTTTCTATGGGTTAACAAGACTCAGGGTTTCCTATTCTGCCATCTTGCTGATTTCACCTTCCCATATCTGGTTTTTTACTTAAGATCAAAATGGTTCCAAAGTAGAAGGTCTACAATCCCTTATCTGAAAACCCTAGGGCCAGATATTTTCCATAGCTTTAGATTTGAGAAAGATAACACAGTACATACACTGAAAAGTATATAATTTCTCAAGGGAGGATGGGGAATCACTGAAATCAATAGAAATAAACTTGAATCAAATCAAATTTCTACAATAACATATGTGGCTATTCAAGTAAGTGGGAAATAATGACTATAAATATACTCTTGTTAGATTGTGTCAGGATTTTTTTTAATAAAAATCATTTGGATTTCAAATCATTTTGAGGTGAGAGTGAGGATAAGTAATTGTGAATCAGTAGTACTTCATTTTCATTGACAAATACAGCAATAATACACAGTGTCCTTAATATATAAATGATATGTACATGCAGGGGTGGTGGTAATGATTTAGTGGATGCGGTTATTGATTTATTGCCTCTAGCTCAAAATTCACCCTTTTTATCTTATTTGTGAAAATGGACCTGAGCTTTTTAGATATTTTTCCTTTGGTAGCTGGCTCTAAAGATTTGCAAATAAAGGGTGTACAGCAACTTCAGTGCCTGGATCATTGAGCACATGGCAGCTAGCAGCTTTCCCTTAATACCACCTTAGGCAGTCCTGTAGCAGAGTGTCTCTGGTCAAACGTCTCTCCATGAGTAGGTTTACCTGGCATTACAAAGAATTTGTTTCTGGCAAGTTCTACTGGTACAGTACTACAGTGATTTCTTTGTCATAAAATGAGCCACTGTTCTAGGTTCTAAATGTTGTTCCTGTGGGAACTCTCAGGAGTTCTGTCTCAACTCTAGAGGTAATAGTTGCACCTTATATTTGTTAATTTTGGATTTTTAAAGTTCTCTTTACATCTAACTAGCAAATATGTTTTTACTCCAATCCAATACAATAGTTAGTAATTCTTTATATTAAATGTTTCCTGTCCAAATTGTTCAGTTTCTCTCTCCTGATCAGACTCAGACTGATATAGTAGTCTCTTCATACAAATGTTTAGCCATAGTTCCAATAGAGAAAGCTAGTAGAAAAATAGGAATTATCTATCGGATATACTAAAATCAAAAGAGATAATACCGTAGCTGCCAAAAGCACATTCAAACTTCTGAATTGTAATTTGACAACAGCAGACTAACTTTTTTTTTATCATGATAAGTTAGTGATGTTCATTTAAATTTACCTAATTTTAATATAGTTAAAATTTGGAGGGAGGTTATTTAGTATTATGGGAATTATAAAAAATAGGAATTTATTCAGGTAACATTAAAATGAAAATAATATATCAATATTGGTTATACATTCGCATATTTTTCCAACTAAAATAGGTTTTTACCCATTATGAGTTAAATTCTATATCCTTCCAAACTGGTAAGTTGAAGTCCTAGCCCTCTAGGACTTCAGGATGTGAACTTATTTGGAAATAGTATTGTTGCAGATGTAACTAGTTAAGATAAAGTCATAAAAGTGGGAGGCCCCTAATGCAATATGACTTATGTTTTTATGAAAGGAGAGAATTTGGACACAGGCATGCATACAGGGAGAACATCGTGCATATGTGAAGACAGGCATTTACCAGTCAGGGAAAGTAGCCTGGAAGAGTCTCTCTTCAGAGCACTCAGAGGCAACCCTGTCAATATCTTGATTTCAGACTTCTGGCCTTTAAAACTCTGAGACAATAAATTTCTGTTGTTTAAGCCACCCAATTTATGACACTTTGTTTCAGCAGCCCTAGAAAGCTAATACAATATCTGATGAAGTTATAAAAATATATAGTTTTATTCTCTTCTGCAAATTTGCTCAATATTCTTGAAGTTTTTATACACAATTAATTGCTTAGCTGGAAAAAATTTAATGTATATCTATTTATAAACTTCATTTTCTTTCCTAACTGTTCTAAGAATTTACTTGCAATATTATTTATTGAACTAACTAGAGCTTGAAAGTATCAATTTAAAATAATCTTTATGATGTCACTTTTTTTTTCTGCCCCCTTTCTCTGTTTTCATGTTCATGTAATTTTAGAGAATAAAAAACCTTAGGTCCAAATTGACCATCATACAGAAACTGTTAAGGTATAGTATATATAAATGTGATATATAATTAGACTGTAATGATACTTGAATCAAAAAGCATGTAAGGTAGAATGCATTGCATTCTTTATAATCATAATTAGTATAGTACTTACATAATATGCCTCTCTTTTTGGTCGTTTCCTTTTTTCATGCTTCCTACCTGTCAGGGCATTGATGCTTCTCTTTCTCTATCACCTTTTTTTTGGTATTACTCTTATGTAAATATATTTTTCCTGTCTCAATTGGCATACATTTTTTTTTGAAAGATGGTAATTATTTAATTACATTTTAGTAAATTTTTTGCCCATCATTTGTGTTCTTAGAGCTAAAGAATAATGGAAGTCAAGAAATCAGTAATACCACCAGAAAGAAGAAAATTAGCCTCCGGATTCAATCTTTTCTTATAAATCATATTTGTTTGTTTCTATGACTAATGAATGCAGTATGGAAATTATTCACACTTCAGCAACAACCTGGATAAAAACCCATTTTCAGAAGGCTTTGAATAAGAATAAAATTCAGCATTCATTTATTTTAAATGCAAATAGTGGAATCTGAGTAGGATAAGAGTGTCAGAGTGGAAGGGCGTGTTTTTCAGGCATTGCAGAAAGCTGTCATGGTGACTAGGAGGCATAGCAACTTAATTATAAAAATAAATCTAAAAGAGTGAGTTAGGCACAGGTTTGCGATTTTACTCCTGTCAATGTTAGATGGAGACTATATCCTGAAAATCTCAGTTATCAGGATCCTGAGAAAAGCATTAGAACAGGATAACAGAAAACCATACTTTTACAAAGATAGAGATATAAAATATATTTATCTGCAGGTTATTTGAGATTCCAGCAACTATTTCTGGAACACTTTCTAAATTACAGTCAAGGAGTAATGTCTTAAGTGTGAAACAAAGAGAATGGATAATATGTACTGATTTGTATTGTATCATGTATCTTGGGTTTTATAATGATAATTTTACATTCCTCTTTCCCCACGAGTGTATTTTTCTCTGCATTTCTCTTGATTATCATAAACTTAAATAAGTAACAAAAACTAGGGCATACATTGAAATTCAGGGCCGAACATTAATTGGAAATCAATCCTAAACAATATGGCATCATTCTAAAGGTACAATATGTCCTCTCTCAGCTTGAGTGTATTAGGGTAAAGTATCACTGAGATTAGTTTGAGAAGTGTGGGGTTGAACCCCTGCTCTGGGCAAAGAAGTCCCTGTAGCCACTGCTGTGAGTTCTGTAGGGGCCAGACCCCAAGGCCCTGGTGTGCAGCAATTAAGCTTAATTGGCTAGCTGGACTTCTTTGGGGGATTGTGGAGGAGCCTAATTAGCAGCAAGCAGTTGATTTTCCACCAAGGTGCTCTTTCACTTCCTCCCACATTTAGATTTTGAACTGGATGAAAGTTTAGAGGTGAATTTTCCCCCTAATGGTATGAATTTTGATGTGGAATGATCAGGTAGGAGGTTACTCTCTCCATGATGGAAACATTCATTCTAATTCTATAACACATATGCAGTTCCCACTGGGAATCTCATCTGGCGATTGCCTGGAGAGTTTCATGTGTTTAGTTTGTGAAAAGTGGTTTTGTTAGTTGTTTCCCTACTCATGACCCCACCCTTCTAGAGAACAGGACTAAGGAAATAGGCAAGAGACAGGCTACTTGATATATTTAAGGAACTGGTTACAGACATTTAGTCAAACTTTGATTTTTTTAAATGTAATTTCACACAGACCATGAAAGGATAACAAAATGAAGGTGCTTTTAAACATGTCAACCATGTTTGTAAGCACTTTTAGAGTTTGTGACCAACTTATATATAGTTTACAGAAAGCAAACAGACACTTCCAGCTTCAGTTTGTTGTGTTTTCTGCTTCCAGATTAGACATTACAGGAGTATTTAAAATGTGTTTACTGCTTATGAAGCACTGTCAAACTGCTTTGTGAAAGAAACGTTTCTTGCCCTGGAGGAGCTTATCACTCATGTAGAAAGAAGGTCAAAGAAATAGAATATTTTGGTCAATAGAATTTTAGACGAACATTTTATTTAACATCTGGAAGCAGAAGTTTTCTTCTTTTCCAAGGCATTTCAACACTACATACACTTATCTTTCTAAAAGAAAATTTTGATTTTGTTATTCTGTTGCTCAAACTCAACTCCTTCAAAGCTTGCTCCTTACCCTGTACGCAGAATGTTTGATGTTTTTTGGAAAGCTTTATCTGAACCCTCCATCCCTGCCTAAGAACTTGGTATATTCTTCCTTGAACCTTGCCCTTTTCTTTTCATAGCAAATATGTCCTGGGCTTGTTTAATATTCTCTCTGTTACTTAACTGTACTTTCCAAAGAAGCAGATATTCTATCTATCCTATGCATTTTTGTATTCCTAGAAACGAACTCACTGTGTGCCTCATCAAGTATTCAATAAAGATTTCTGGAGTATATGTATATTAATACCTCTAACTGGTGGCACATCAGCAGGCAACAAAGCAAAACCAAAAAGAAAAGTTCTATTTCTCTTTTGTGTAGACACCTACAATCTTGATTTGTTATGTGTAGCTTGTAGAGAGGAGTGGTGGAATATCTAGGCACACCGTATCTCCACATTCAGATTCAGCCATAGTAATAAGGAGATCAGTGAATACCAACAGATAAGACTAAATCATTTATTTAAATGTGGAGCTGGCTGGGCATCTCTCCTTTCTTTCCCCATTTCTTTGCTTCCAAAGGTATGGAGGAAAGAAAGGAGAGATCACTATGAGTTTCCCCCATTCCTTTTCATGCGCTATCACTCTGTCTGGTAGGTTTTTAGGACCAGTTAAAGCATAACTTTTCCCTCATATTTCATTTGAGGCTCTTCCTATTCCAAACAAACACATAGGCACACACACCCAATCTTTCTTTCTCTCTTAAACTTCCCACTGCCCCACTTCATCAATACACATACCCACAGGGCCCTCTATCAGTGAATCCCTACAATAATTTCCCTATAATGTGATCAGTGAAAGTAATATATTATTTAACCCATTGAAATAAGTTTCTACCTCTTATTTACTTTTCTATCCTTCACAGTTAGGAAACAACCTAACGGTTAGTTATTTCCTAGACTGCTTAATGGTTGAAAGGACCATTTAGATGACTGAGCAAATAGATGAATGGATGGATGGATACATGTAGAGACTGGAGCAGTAACTCTTTTTTCATTCATTGTCTGTCAACTTGGATTATTCTTACAGTCCAACAACAGATTAGGTAGGTGAGAGTAAAAACTCTGCAGGAAGAAAATAATAGCAAAATAAGCAGCAAAATAAAATACACAGAAAAACTTATTGCAAGTACTCATCCTCATTCTTAGATGTTATGCATCAACATACCAATTTACTTAGACATTTTTGTATTTTGTGGAGATTTTTGTTAGTGTTGGAGTATAGATAGTATAAATTTTAAAATTTTAACACCAAAAATTAAACTAATTTTAATGTGTTTTGATAATAGTTTTTCTTAAAACTTCTTACTGTAGTATATTTAGTACATGCATAAATTTATATCTGTGTATTGGATAGATTAGCAAATTGATAGGCAGCTGTCTTGTGCCACTTATAGAGGAAAAGGTGTTTAATTATTTTCAAAATTTGTATAATACTAGAATTTTGTATCATCCTCAATATACACAAAATGATTTAAACAAAGGGAATTATGGCTTTGTTATTCCACAGCAAAGGGCTCTCAGGAATACAGCAACACAGTAAATGAAGCTGACTTTCAAGTGGGCAACCTTGCTCATCTGCAATGTTGCGTAACTACGATATGGAACCACAAGTAGTGTGATAAAACTAAAACTATGTATGGTAAATTCAGGATTTACAGTGATGACTTCTTGTTAGAAGACAGCAAACAGTAGATTTGAGAGCAGTAAAGTTTCAGTTGAGTCATCACGCTTGTGACACTTATTTTAAATGCAATCTGTTTAGCCCAAAGTATTACCAACTTTAGAAAATACACGCCTCTTTCCCAGGGCATTTCTCTTAACCGTTTGTAGGCAGCCTGTTGAAGAGCTTTCAAAGAGAAAAATCTTATACAAAATAATGTACTTTAATATCTTTTCATTGAGTATATCTTCTCTAACAAAAGATGACTATTACCTTTTCTCTATCGATTATTACCTCCTGCTCTCAGGGAATGGCTTCCTGCAAGGTCAAATGTGCCTCTGTAGTCACAATTCACACAACAAAATGTCTGAGGATTCTCTCCATGTTCCTTGAAATAAGACTAGTTATTTTCTACTCTTTGGGTGGTCGTTAGGACACAGTTCTTTACAGGCTTCTCACATCTTTGCCCATTTTGCAAGCAGAGGCACTGACTGCTTTGGTTTTGGTGCAATTTTTCGAGAATATTTGTATAGCAAGCAACCTTGGAAAGAGGCATAGTGTCTCTCTCCAGAGCAGAAGATAGGCATGTTTACTGCCCACTATAAAAGATTCAGGTACTCTAAGCTTAGCTTTTCTCTTTTGAAACGCAGGCTGCAGAGTTTACAAGTATCACCTGGCCCTCTGAGCATCATCCTGTGGAAACTGGGGCTTGAAGTTCCTGATTCTCTGGCTACTATTATTAGTAATACATATTACTAATAGTAATGTATATTACCATTGTTGTAAACTATAACATCTTTTTTCCAGTTCTAGGAGTCTGTATCTTCTGCTAGTATTCATGAAATCATAGAAGGCTAACTTGTTAGCTTTAAAATAGGGTAATATATCATTCACAGCGAGGAAGAATGGTAAGGTAAGATATATTAAGCACTGAGACGTAGAATTAATTATGCTTTGGTTTTAACACATAGTTGTAACATATGTTCACTAACGTCTGAGTTGTTATATGGAAGTTTAGAATACTACTAGGAAGAAATGCTTCATTATAATATAGTATGTGCATTTATTCAGTGTTATAGCAAGGGTAAAATTATATTTACATAATGTATTGCATAGCTCTTGAAAGCCAGTACACTGCCTCTTTTTGTCAAAAAGTTGGTACTTAGCATTCTAAGTTTAACATTTTAATCTTGAGAGGAAAGTAATCTTAAATTAAACGTTTTGCATTAAAAATTTTTCAGATATGTCCTACGTAAAGTCCTTCAATTACTTCCATATATTTCATGTTCCTAAGAAATCGTATTTTTCCTAAGCATCTATATGAAATACTCACACTTAATAAAATTTTTTTCAATTCAAATATGATTTATATTAGAAGTTAGCTCATTTATATATGTTTAATTAGTGCTATATTATTTCAAATTCATGAAATATTAAAAATTATTTATAAGTTTGAGATTATTCTTTTAAAACTATTCTGAGGCCTAATTTGAACAACAATTTTAGATAACTCAAGTACAGTTTTATAATGCATGCATTTCATAAAATAAAAAAATTAAATACCTAAAAATTTAAATATCTTTTATTTCATATTATAGATTTAATAAAGTAATTCAGCATAATCATATTGTTATTATATATTCAGAACTTTGAATTACCTGAGAAACACAAATGCAGTGGGATATAATAGTATTCTTCTTATGCAAATTTATTACATTTTAATATTAATTTATAATAGTCAGTGTCTGATAATTATAATGTTAATAGTGAGAAATGTGTTTGAAATTAATGAGTTATGTGTATTTCATAGGTTTTCTTTTTTCAGTGCCCTGCCTTTCATAGATTAACCTGGATATGTTATCAGGCACTGGCTATTTTTATTGTGGGAAAATGAAATTTTACTCTGAAGAATCAATAGTTTAGTAGATTTTACTCTCAAAAATATGCCTTCTTGTGCATTGTGCTTTTTTCTCCCTTGATTCATCTCTGGTTTTTGTTTCCGCTGCTCTTTTCATATTTACTCTTCATTTTCATTTACTCTTCATTCCAGGTTTCTTTGCTTTTTCCTTTTAGCTTTTTACTCTTAGACTTAGACATAGACTTCTTAAAGAACAGCCTCTGATTGCAACTACCCAACATAACAGTGAAAAGCAATAGCAACTGGACTCCTTACTAAATATCTTTTTTTGTGTAATGTAAAAGGAATAAGAAAGTGAAATAAATTCTTTGAAAAATAGTTCACCAAAACTGTATGTTTGTGAATGTGCTTGTGTGTGTGCATCAGTGTGATTACGAGACTCAAGTCCCAGCTATGCAGCTTGCTTTGGGACATTTAGCTACTTAACTCTTTTTTCCCTGTGCTTTCTCATTTATATAGTTAACAAATTATCCAAAATTTGGAAATAAGGCAAGGGAAAACTGCGATTTTTTTTCAGTGTCACAATAAAACATTGTGCCACAGACTCACTCAGGGGTTATTTTATTGGCTAGGGTAGGGGGTTGGCGAATTTTAACCCACAGGTGAAATCCAGCCCAAATCCCATGCTTGTTCATTCTTTGAGCTAAAAATAGATTTTGCATTTTAAAAAAGTTGTTAAAAAAGGTAAACAAAGACAAATATGTGACAGAGACTTGAAGTAGCTCACAAATATTAACATATTTACTATCTGAGCCTTTACAGAAAACATTTGTCTACCCCTGCTCTAAAGGAATGAAGCATTGTTTGATTTAACTATGTACTATTGATCAGGATTCAGACTCAGTGAAGGCAGATGATAACCAATAGATTAATAAATTACAAATGATTTTTGTCTCCTGGTGAGGAAATGATTTCTGTCTGCTTTAAGAAAAAAAAAATCCAACCCAGCCGGGGGCTGTGGCTCACGCCTGTAATCCCAGCACTTTGGGAAGCTGAGGCAGGCGGAACACCTGAGGTCAGGAGTTCGAGACCAACCTGGCGAAAACTAGTCTCTTCTAAAAATACAAAAATTAGCTGGGTGTGGTGATGAGCACCTTTAGGTCCTAGCTACTTGGTAGGTTGAGGTAGGAGAATCGCTTGAACCCAGGAGGCGGAGGTTGCAGTGAGCTGAGATCTCGCCATTGCACTCCAGCCTGGGAGTCAGAGAGAGACTCCATCTAAAAACAAAAAACAAAAACAAAAACAAAACAAAAAAACCCTAAAGGACATAATGGTATTACTCTTTAAGACATTAACCATTTTCATATATCACTTTGTAATAATATTTCAGCATCTTTTTAATTGGCCGTAACTTCTTCAGTCTCATTCTCTTTTGAAAAAGCTTTACTATCCCGCTGGTTTCCTCATTAATTAAGAAAATAATCTTATTGACATGTCTTTATTTTATATTTGTATCTGAATCATCTTTTTAACTTTTAGATATTTATACATCAACAATAAATGGGCAGTCTGCCACTTTCCTATTTAGCTATCAGCTCTTTCAGGGTTTTAATACAATATGGTCTTAGTAAGTGGACTTTATTTGCTCACCTTAAATATCAGTCTAGATGTTCTTTTAACAGAACTCCAATTAAGAACCTCTCAGGGTTATTCCATTCTCTCCAGATTTTTCAAAGACCATTTCTTAGACTAGTTTTAGGTTCACAGCAAAATTAACAAGAAAGTACAGATATTTCTTGCATCTGTCCTCATACATGCATAACTTCCCCATTATCAACATCCCCAACAGAGTAGTATATTTGTTACAATTGATGAACCTATATTGACACATCATTATCATCTAGAGTCTAGATTTTACATTATGATTCTCCATCTTTTTGATAATCATGTTTGTGCAATAGTGAATTCTTATTGCTAGTGCTCATCTGCTGATACCAATAGAGTTGTAGGTTTATCAACGACTGTCATGTTTCTTTTTCCTCAAGCTTCTTTATGCAAATTTTAATTATTGTTGTTTCATGATTTAATTAAATAATATACAATGAGATGAAATCAGTGCAGGGGGAGATTTAATTCAATGAAGTTGAAATTGAATGCTTTGCTATGTCTTTGTTAAAGACATAGGTGAATTGCTAAATAATTGCCATGCAATTAAGTGTGGGTGAAGCAATAACAAGAGATTGGTGTGTTTGGCTGTGACCAGGCCTCTACTTGGAAGCATCTAATTTTGAAAACACATGTGCTGCATATAAAGCAGAAGTTTGCCTATCAAATGGATAGTTTTGGAAACATAAAATAAGTCATGCTATTTTGCCTCTATTTTTTATTGTTCAAACTATCAAAATGGAAATATCAATACTGATAAATCTGTACAAATCAAATGGAAACATGGAAGATCTGCTGAATCTTCACAGCTTCTCCTATTGACATGAAATTTTTTCCTATTTATCAAAGGATATTTATTTATAGAAAGAAATAATTTTAGAAGTATTTCAAAATAAATGTTTTTTTTAAATAAAATTTGTTCGCATTTCATAAGTAGGTTCCAGTGATGAATGAGTACATAAATAATTGAATAGACAATATTGCTGATTGGGGTTAATTAGTTTAAAAGCCCATTCCCAGGGAGATCCTTCTCTCCTTAATCAACCCAAAGATCCAGGGTGCACTTAGTGAGGCATTCGGAAGGCATGGGGGAGCAGGTGTACCTTTTGCTCTAAATAGCTGAACTCTTCTCCTTTCTCAAGTAAAGAATTCAGGCAACTACTGTAAGATTCTGAGTGCTGACTCCACAACTAGACTGGGGTTTCATATACTTTTTGCATGCTTTGCCCATGCTTTCTCCTTCTCTTCTTTGCATTTTTTTTCACACATCAATTTACAATTTCTCTTTGTGAAGTCTCTATTGACTCTAGTTTAACTAGTCTATGTCTTTACAATTATACATTGATACATAGTGATATGAATTACCAATATTTATATCCATATACACTATCCTGCAATTAACATTTATGCTGTAGTTTAGTTGTATATTTTATGTGAAAATAGAATTACTTTTCTTCTGTGAAAATACTTTGAACTATGAGCTGTTATCCAAATGCTGTCTTTTCAGTTTACTGTACACTTTTGAAAGACTTAGAAAAATCTTTTTTCGCCTTTCCACATTGCCTACCTCAGAAGCGTTAATTCAGTGAGAAATTCTTACAACTCAACTAGTCAGACAGTAGTTATTAAATGCTTAGGCATTTATAGTCACAGTCCTTCAAACTTGAGTTAAGAAATGTCCATTCACATGTCAGGGCTAATGACTGCATTTTAATCGTGGAATAAGAAGTATGTTTTACTTATATTTAGCCTATTTTTTTAAAGTTATTGATTTAGAAAATAGATCTTCTGATTTGATTAACACTGATTTCATTTTATGTTTTTCTGAGGCTTTAATCCTTTTTGAAATGGAGATACTATGAAACACAATTTATATAGACTTAAAAATAGCCAGGTGATATATGCCATTAACACTTTCGAAAAACAGAAATTTAAACAGAAACAGAGTTCATTAAGTAAATATATGTGTATATTCATATATGCCTGTAACCTTAGATTTTTCAACAAAGTTCTAAATTTACTTTAAGCTACTATGTAATAGTACTATTTAATTTCCACTGGCTTCTACCTCTCAAAAGCCATTTTCCCAGATGTAGTTTCTATATTATTTAGTTTAAAACACAGTTAAGACTCATGGATTGAAATTTCAATCAATCTTTAACCTTCTAGTGTTAGGGTTTATTTACTCTTTTACAAGACTGCTTCTAGGTTAAAAACAAACAAACCTGCAAAGGAATCTAGAGAATCATTGGACAGCAAACAATACTTTAAAAGAAAATTTTTAGCAGGTCAATCATAACTCCAACAGTTTAAATCTCCCTCACAGTGTTCTTGGTCTTTTACATTGGATTATGGTATGTTGTCATAAAAGATTCATATTCAGATATTAAACATTACTTTGAGTGATTAATAAGAAATTTATTTTTTCTACCAAGTAATAGGCATTTTCTTTGTCTTTTCCTCATAATATGTAAGAAAAAACTGTTATAACTTTGAATTCATGATTATATCTTTGGGGTAAACATGATATATTTGGAAAGTGCAAGAAAAAGAACAATTTAAAAGTATCATGACCAAAATATTTACTTCTTTAAAGCTAAAACTGACACTATAAAAATAAGATATTTTAACTAAAATCTATAAGAAGTAAATGCAATAATATTTAATATAATTAAAAAAATTTAACTTTTTTCTTATTCGTTTTTAAAAAGAGCCAGCTATTTATTATATTTTATCTCTAAGCCATCATCATTTATAACATTAATGATCTAAATATTACAGCTTATTTTCCTAAATGCACAAAAGAAATAAAAGTATTAAAAAAAGAACTCAAATCATATTCATAAAGAATTAATTGCTTTAAAATCCTTATTTTTGAAAACAGAAATAAATGAAATTATGTTTTATGTGAAACTTCCAGGAATAATTAAACAATAATCACCCAAGAAAACAATGTGCATTGAATAAAGCAATTTTTTTCTTAGAAATACTCATAGCTCACTTTATTCTAGATATAACACAAATCATAAATACTCAATGGCTACCCAATAATCTGATTAAACTTCATTGGACATATATATATATATATATATATATACACACACACACACATATATATGTGTACACATATATTTTTTCTTTTCCAGATATCTAGCCCTGTTTTTGCTTCTTGAACAAAAGAAGAAGAAAGGCTAATGTGATTTCTTTAAAAAAAATATATTTTTAAGTAAATGTTATTTTCCCACTTTCTGTTATACTTGGAAACACACTAATATATGTTCATTTATTATTAGAATTAATTATACATATTTCAACACACTCTATAAGTAGTATTTATACAGAACATATAAAAATTTCTCCAAAATGGCATAGCCTCGGTAAATAAGTTATCACTTAATATTCATTCCTGTTCGTTGCCCATTAAAATGCAGTGGCAAATCTGACAATAAGAGGAAGCTAGCCTGTGTGACTCTTTATTCATATAATAATTGATTACTGCTGTGACAACATCCCACCTTTTTCACAGTTATGAAATGAGTTCACTTTAAATTAATTGGCATCACCATGAAATAAATTACCTGGCCGTGTGGTTGGGAAGCAAATCAGGCCCACATTTGATATAATTGGGGTGAAACTGTTATATAGGGATTGTGTGAGTGAAAACTAAAGATATAATTTTTACATAGCAAATAAATGGGCAGAGACTAGCAATACTGTGACCAACTTGTCTGGTTTTGTTTTTAAGGAGAATTTTCTGTTTTTAGAATAAATTTCTTAAGTTTTCCAATAATTATGTATTTATGTTAGGCATAGCCTACATGATTGGGAATATTGGCTAATTATCTTCCATATAGACAAAGAAAAGAAAGTTCAATCTAAATTTCAAGTCTAGGATAGTGAACCTAAACTTTTCTTGAAATTTCAGGAAAGAAATCTAGACCATTTTCCAAAATTATGGCCCAGAATGCTACTATGGTATAAAAGGCCAGGTTGATACTAGGCTTCATTAGAAGGGATATCAGAAAAGAAACTGAAAACACTTTTTTCTTTCCTTTTATTATATCAATATGTGTTTTCATCAACAATATCCTGAGTACACATAGTTGCTACACCACACAGAATTTTAAAAACTGTAGAGCAAAGTAACTAAAACAATGAAAGTGGGTAGAATGAATTCTACATATAGGCAGACTGAAGAAAAACCCAAGAAATAAAACAAATTTGGGAAGGTAAAGTTGCAGATGAGATTATGTTTGTAATGCCCTAAAGATTTTAGATTTTTACAATATAGTATTAGAAAAAACTTTGATTATATCTTGAGGCAGAAATAGATCTTTTCTAGGCAAATATAAGAAACTGCATATAAACTTAAAAGAATCATTATGGATGGAATTATTAACACTTGAAATACAAATAAATTCAAAAGGATTTTAGATACATTCATGGATTATAGCTCTGTAATTCATTGTTAAAAAGGTGAGATTAATTTAGAACGATATCATTTTACTTCTTTAGGTCTGACTAGTGGAGGGCAAGCAGAAATTTCATTAAAACACATTCTGTGGAAACTATCGGAAAGTGGAAAGCACTGTGCTTGGAAAAATCTTGCAATTTGAAGGTCGTTTCAATTTAAATATCTTGTTAATTATATTAATGTTTTACTGATTACCTTAGTTTTTAATGTTAGCACCTCATTTCTTAAAGTTGATGGAAACATTTTTAGGAAATGACATTAAACAATCATTGAATATTTAAATACATTTTCAGGAATGTTAATGTTGTTATTCATTTCTTGCTAATTAATTTTTTTACTTAAAATTTCATCCATAAAATTACGCATCAATGATAACTGATGAAATAAAATAACATATGGCATGAAAGAGACCACGTGTGTAAGATGTATATCTGATATTTTATTAAAAATCCTGACTGATAAGTATTCAAAAACCTGCAATTGTTTTCTTTTATTTAATCAGAATACCTAGAATTGTCACTTAGGGCGGGAGTGAGTTGAAGTGGTAGGTGTTGTTATTGAGGGTCTTTGGCTGGGATTCTATTCGAGGTCATTTAACATCCAATTTTCAACAAGGCATTTTGACACCAGCTGTATTTTTTTAGGTACTATCAAGCACCTACTGTTTCTAGGTAGTGAAAGTTTGATTTGTGTCTTCTTTCACATCATTAGAGAAAACTTGAGAGGCAATCATTTAACATAAAGTCTTGCTCTATGGTAATGAGAAAGAAGTTGCAAACTGACAGTAAAGAGAAAATTGAAATACCTGATGAAAGGGATCATGCCTGGGTATTTGAGGATTAGTTGGAATTTAGATTCGAGACCTCAGAACAGTTCTGAATTGGAGAGGGGACTACACTGTTCTGTCAGAGCAGGGAGCCCACGTGGGAAAAGCACTGCTCTGACCAGCTTGGTCACTTACTTGCCTTGTGATCTGAGGAAATAACTGAGATTTTTTTCTTTTCTTACCTAAAAGTGAGAATGTGATTTTAATTTCTAAGTTTCCTTTTATCTTCAAAAGTCTATTTCTTCTCTGAGAATAATTTTGAAGTTTCCCATTTAAATAGAGAGTAAATTAAGGTTGGAATCTCTAGAATAAATGTTAAAAAGTTTAGCTATTTTCCACTAAGTGCACCTTAAGGCACACTGAATGCTTCACAACCAATTTCTATTTATGCCCTCTTTTAAAGAATTTGCAAATGCATGGGGAATATTCTATTTGCATATGTTTAAATGTTTATTTTTCATGACGAAGGGGAGACAAAATTTTGTCTATCAAATGAGTAGTTTGTAAAAACATAAAATAAGCCATGCTATTTTTCCTCCATTTTTTAATGTTCAAACAATCTAAAAGTAGAAATATCAATACAGATAAATAAATCTGTGCAAAGAAAATGGAAACATGGGAGATCTGTTGAATCTTTACAGCTTCTCATATTGAAATGAAATTATTCATATTTATCACAGGATATTTACATATAGAATGAAAAAATTTTAGGAACATCTCACAATAAATGCATTTAAAAAATTGTATCCCAGCACTCTGGGAGGCCGAGGCGGGCGGATCACGAGGTCAGGAGGTCGAGACCACGGTGAAACCCCGTCTCTACTAAAAATACAAAAAATTAGCTGGGCGTGGTGGCGGGCGCCTGTAGTCCCAGCTACTCGGAGAGGCTGAGGCAGGAGAATAGCAATGGCGTGAACCCGGGAGGCGGAGCTTGCAGTGAGCTGAGATCGCGCCACTGCACTCCAGCCTGGGTGACAGAGCGAGACTCTGTCTCAAAAAAAAAAAAAAAAAATTGTTTGGGTTTTATAAACAACTATCAGTGCTAAAGGAGTGAATAGATACTTCCCCACAATTGAGTAGATAATGTTGCAAATTTTTAAATTTTATGACTTGCTATATACTTCATCTTATAAGGATTTATCCATGCTCCTTAGTCTTCCACTTTCTTTTATATTTCTGTTAACATAGGAAAATCAGTATTCCCCACCCTTGAGGCCTTTTTCATACATAACTCATCACATTTCATATGTGATGCCACTGAATTGAGCCAAGTGATATATTTTGAAAAACTTTGGTCCATGGTGCATTCAAGACATACATATAAATATGAATACATTCCTGTGATTTTTTAAAAAAATAATTTGAGAGGCGTAGCAGTTTCAATAACCACCACATTATTAGAAATAGTTGGAAAGAAATGGTAGAAAAAAAACAATTAAATATATTAAATGAAGGCTTGTGTTTTGGTTCAGAAATTCTCTTTTTACAAAAGTGAGATTTTTTTGAATAAAGCAATGGTATTTAGAATTGTGTATATGATGCTTAAAAGTCTTTCGTTCCGCCACGTGAAGATATGTATAATTCCTTACATTATAATGTAATAAGAATATTCAGTTTTGGTTTAAGACTATATTGTATCTCTATAAACTTTCTTTGTACTCCCCCAGTAGGAAATTAAATAGCTAGTAAGGCAAATACTTTCTAAACAAACGAGTTAGAAATTCAGGCTTGATGTATAAAATGTTATTCGTCTGTTTGGGTAAAAAATGTTTTCTAAATCCTAAAAAAAAACAAAAGACAATGCATCGTGCTTGTATATTTAAAATGTTGTACCCCTGAAGTATAGTGATTAATTAGTTAACTTTTACCTTCCTCACAAAAAAGGGAGCCATTTTTTATGATTTGGAACCTGTTGGCTATTTACCAATTTTTTATAAATCTCTGACTTTAGAAATCGAGGGAAAGAATCCTTGGCCATGAGACAATAGATTAATTTCTGAGCCTCATCAAAGCATTTGAGTGTTGGTTCAGCAATATTCTTTGAGATGAGGTCTCTGGTACTGAAGTCAATGTTAATCTGTGGAAAATAAGGTTGCATATCATTGGATTAGTTTAATCAAAGAATGTATAGTTTATACATACATATTATTTGAAATTCTTTCTAAACACAAAGCTAATCTGATGCAAAACAGCAGAAAGGTCATGTATTCATTTTCTAGAATGCAGAATACATGCTTGGTTTAATTATTTTTCTTCCATGCTTGAGAGCAGTAGCATTGACAGGAAACAGTGGTAAAACCTTATTTTGAGATGTATTTTTAAAAAAGGCAAAGTGAAAAAGCAAGCAAAATATTTTACGACTTCACGTTTTTTTTCACTTACCTTTTCTTTTCTAACACTTTGACCTCAGTACATAAAATGTAATTTTCCTAGGCAGAACTATTACTAGAATTTATTAGGTTTGAATATACCAACTCATTCCCATTCTCCATATTTTCCTTTGTTCCTCACAACACTGCTTTTCTTTCTAATTTGTGTTTCTTTTTGTTTGACAAATGGATCAATAACATCCCCTCTTTACTGATTCCCATCTCTCCCACAGAACATGTGTCTACATATAATCTCCCTGTTTCTTTACCATTACCACACATAGGCATTTCCAGCGAGGTCTAATGGAGATCTATTACATTGAAACACACCATTCACCTACAAATATGTAAAATGCTCCAAACCTTCTTATAGAGCTACTAAGATCCCCACATATTCCAGGATGTATTCTGAGAAGCACAAAGGTTTATATCGAAGTTATCTAACTTAAACTGAAAATAGTCATGAAGTTCAAAAGAGCTTTTTTTTCTTTTGAGACAGAGTTTTGCTCTTGTCACCCAGGCTGGAGTGCAACGGCACAATCTAGGCTAACTGAAACCTTTGCCTTCCGAATTCAAGCGATTCTCCTGCCTCAGCCTCCCTAGTAGCTGGGATTACAGGTGTGCTCCACCACACCTGGTTAATTTTTGTATTATTAGTAGAGACAGGGTTTCACCATGTTGGCCAGGCTGGTCTTGAACTCCTGACCTCAGATGACCTGCCTGCATCGGCCTCCCAAAGTGCTGGGATTATAGGGCTGAGCCACCGTAGCTGGCCTCAAAAGAGATTTTAATCTTAAAATTAAAAGCTCACCATAGGCGGGTTCTGTATCTGTCTTATTCATCATTCTATTTTCTAGCACTTAGCAGAATACCTACCACATAATAGTCAATCAATAAATATTTGTTAAATGGAATTTAAATGTCCCTTGGAAAAATGCAGGAGATGGTAAAAATGTTAGAATTTTGGAGTCTGGAACTGTAAATGACAATTTATGGTGCACTAAATTGAGGTTAAACAATAGGCACAGACCCCTGCAATCAAATTGCTCCTCAGCTACTTACTTGCTGTTTGCATGAGTGAAGCAGTTTCTATAATTTCCTTTCATTTTCAGTTTCCATAGTGTAAAAGAGAATAGTAATAGCACCTATCTTAAAATGTTTTAAGGACTAAATGACACAAGAATACCAAACTATTTTAATATTATTATTCTAGGAAGAAAAGAATAAAAAAAAGTAATTTGAAAAGAATCATCAAAAGGCCACTATTTGCTCATAGATCTTTCCTTTCCTTTGGGACTTCAGTTACTCATGATCCCAGAATATACCTCCACTTTTCTTCCTTTGATTACCTTCTTGAGTCCCTCATCAAAGTTCCAGAACAAGTGCCAAAATAATCTTAAAGGCCTGAAAATCTGGAATCGGTTGTCCATTTATTATACCGGAAGATGGTGCAGGGCAGTGGAAACACTTGGGGATCCTTTTCAAGTCTGTTCTCTAACATTTACGGCTTTGGTGACCTTGGGTGAGTTAGCTTAATATTTCTGAGTTTCTGCTGCTTCAGTTTTAAGCTACTGATAGTTTTTGACCCAGTGATATAGGAATTAAAGCAGGATGATCCATATATTTATTATTTCACAAAAAGTTCTGAGTGTCTGTTATGTACAAGATGCTGCTGTATTTGGGGAAACAAAACCAACAACTAAATAAATGTTTTAGATTTAAAGTTGAAAGATAAGAAGAAGATGGTGCTCTAAGAATCTGGGGAAAAACACTTAGGGCAGAAAAAATAAACAAATAAACACAGAGTCCCTAATGCAGAAAGAATTGCTAGGTTCTAAAGAGCCCCTACACTTTGATAGCTAGAGTGTAGGGTGTAAGCAAGGAATTTTTGTTATAATGTTGTAGGAGGAGATCCAGGCCAGGTCTTGTAGAGCTTATGTGCTGTGTTCAGGACTTCTTATTTTCCTACTAGAAGCAATAGAAAGATACTGAAAGGTTTTGTGCAGTTAAGTGGCACGATAACTTATATAATGAACCTATACAGTGTCTCTGCCTCATAGTGGGAATCATTAGTGGCTATTATCAAGATCTTGTAGTGGTTTTTAAACATCTACTATAGTCTGTTTTATAAACTTATCTGGTGTTGTGGGAATATGAGAATATATGTAGCCTGTTTCTTCAATTAACTATATTGTGAAGTCTTTAACAGCATCATCTGTGATTTGTTTAACTTTATATTTCCCCTAGTGGTTAAGTAGAGGAACCTAACCTGTTTAGACACTCATCAAGGGAGTTTTTTACTGACAGCATGGCCAAAGTGTGCCTGCCAAACAGTGCTAGTGTATTATTATTATTGTTGTTGTTGTAACTGAACACCTATAATAATTCCTCATTTCCTACTTAAAAAGTCCAAAGCCATGATTTTGGCATTCATGGCCTTTACAATGTAATACCTACTTATACACATTTCTTCTCTTTTATGTGTGCCCTGTATTCCCATCAAGCTAGACAATTCCACTTACATTTCTTGTATATTCTTACTTTTAAACATTTCTCATAATATCTCAATCAAACTGAGAGTCACTCCTTTTATCCTAAGTCTTTCACAAGTCTTTTTATCTTTAAGACTAAATTTAACTAACACCTAACATTGAAGTTTATGTGTGGATTTTTTTTCTTTCTGATCTGTTAAGGGATTTTGCATTGCTAAGATGATATTTACATTTTGAACATGCTTTACTATGCCTTGCACACTGTAAGAACTCAATAAATACATGTATAAGCAAGTGAAAAATGGTTCTATATTTGTTCAAAATCATATTTAAATTTTAGAGAGAACTCTTCAATTTCAATATAATAATGCTAATTAATATCATTACTGAAATATATTAACCTTGTACTTCTGACTTATGCTCGTCATTTTTCTGATTTGCCTATTTTCCTACCAAAGAACTGCCAGCATCAGCAATTGGTAGCTAAGTGATGAGCAGGTGTACTGTTCTCAGGAGATGATCAGTAGTCTTATAAAGCTGTGTCTTGGCAATTCAGCTTAATGTCAGTGACAAAACATCACACCTCCATGTTTGTGTAAATGTAATTATATTTCTTAAAGTTGTTCAAGCTAGAAACATAGGAATTGTCTCTGACACCTCTTTTTTCTCTGATCACTTATGTTGTGTGTTTGTGTGTGTGCACATGCACATATGAATGTAAATTCTTTTTTTTATTTTCTAATTTCACAATGGTCTTTTTCATTCTCACTCATTTTTCCAGCTTAGGGCTTTATAACCAACATTTCCCTAAGTTATGGAATTGATAATTTATCTGATACCTCTTTTTACAGTATTTTTCCCTTCTGAATACAATAAATAATATTACTAAATCAGTTTTACCAAAATATAACTTTTATCATATAAAAATTCAGCTGAAAAGCCATTATTTTCTATAACATAAAAGTTAAACATCTCACTGTGGCATTTGAGATTCTTCACACCCTGACTTTAATATGTTGTTTTGAAATCAACTTCTACTTTTTCCTATTGATATACATAAACTGGACTACTCTCTGTTCCCAAAGTGAATATTTTACCTAAAACCTTTGTTTACACTGTTTCACCATCTAAAATTCCTTTTGCCCCCATAATTACATCCTGTACAGATTGTCTTCCACCTTTATCATTTACCTTAAGTTGAATATCCTCTGAGAAGCCTTCCTTGTTCACACAAAGAAAGTCACTATAATTTCCTTTTTATTATATTCAATTTTGGTTTAAAAATCTCCAGAAAATTGGCCGGGCATGGTGGCTCACGGCTGTAATCCCAGCTCTTTGGGAGGCTGAGGTGGGCGGATCACCTGAAGCCAGGAGTTGAAGACCAGCCAGATCCAACATGGTGGAACCCCATCTACACTAAAAATACAAAAATTAGCCAGGTGTGGTGGCGGGTGTCTGTAATCCCAGCTACTCGGGAGGCTGAGGCAGGAGAATTGCTCGAACCCAGGAGTTGGAGGTTGCAGTTAGCCGAGATCGTGCCACTGTACTCCAGCCTAGGCGACAGAGCGAGACTCCGTCAAAAAAAAGAAAAAAAAAATTCCAGAATTGACTTTTTAAACAGATTTGAATACAAAAGCTTCTGATAATGTTAAGTATTCAATGTGATTATCAGAGAAAGATTTGTCACTACAGATGGATTCAATAGTTCATGAAGTGGAATTAAGCTGTATTTAATTTACTATCTTCTCTATTTCTTTTACTAATTTTTTATTCTCCACAGGTCTTTGAAAAATATAAGCAGAGCATATATATATTCTCCAAGTTCTGCCTCAAGTCTTTTCTTTCTAGACTTTTTCCTTAGTGATTTTGTCTTCTCCCGTGGCAAAGTATTTTGAACAATAACATCAACTCTAAAATAATCATAAGGATACTTCAAGATGATTATTTTAACTGTAAATAATATGTTATTTTAATTAAACATTAGTACTGATGTGCTAAGTCTTCATATGGCTACTTTATGTTAAATATCACACACCCATATAAGATGGATAAAATTATCCTCCTTTGGTGGCGGAGGGGAGAGTCTTAACATATTTTGGAAAGCTATCTATTTTTAGTAATTTTTTCAATTTATTTATTTGGAGTATTTATGGAGTAGGTGCTTAGGAACTGTGCTAGGATTTGAAGATAAAAGATGATTAAGGTAAAAAGTCAATCAAGAAATCAGATTTTGAAAAAGTAACCCAAAAGAAAAAAATTGCTTCCCTAAGGAAAAGCTTTCTGACGGAAATGAAATTTTAAGCTGGTTTTTCAAGTAGTATTATGACTATGAAATATTAAAAAGGAGACTTGCACATGGAATGGTAAACTGGAAGAAGCCCTGTGGGTTTTAAGAAGAAAGATAAATCACAAAAGGCATAAAGGTGCCAAATCATGTAGGACATTGTAGGTCTTGTTAAGAACTTCTTTACTTATTCTGAGGCCAATGAGGAGAATTTTAAGTCAGGGACTAATGTAGCCACATGTTTGAAAAAGCATCGCTGGCTCCCATGTGGTGTAATAGCTGGCTGTGGGTGAAGGAAAGAAAAATTAGGATACCACACCAGGAGATCAGGAGGACAATTGATGGTGAATTAGGTTTGGTAATGTCACAGAGAATAAAGGGAAGTGCATAGATTTCAAAGCTATTCAGAAAGTAGAATGAATGGGACTTGTGATTGAATAGTTATGAGCTAGGGCAAGGGAGAACATCTTTTTAAGAATAGCTGGATATTAGAAATAGACTAAAGAAAGAGATGACAGAAAATGCTGATGGATTGAATATAGGGTATATGAGAAACAGAAGAACCAAGGGATGACTTGACTACAAATTATTTAGCCAGAATGGTGGAAGAACAGAGTAGTTATTAACAGAGATAGAGAGAACTTGGGTTGGAGAAAGCTTTGAGCAGGAAATCAGGACTCAGATTTAAATTTGTTAAGTTTGAGATTCCCTTTAAAAGCCATAGAACTAGAAGAGATCATCAGGAGAGTGAGTGGAAGCAGAAAATAGATGAGGAGTGTCTCTTCTCATTATAATACATGTTGGATTATGAGTAGGAACAGGAAAAGAAATGGTGGAAGAGCAGTCAGTAGGGGAGAAAGAAATCCAGTCCTAGAAGCCAATTTAAGATATTTCCATTAAGAGGGAGTCATATGTTTTGTTAAATGCCCCTAGAAGTCAATTCTGGTGATGTATGGAACTATGCTATCAAGAGTGCCTTATCTTTCCTTTTCAACTCCCTTGAAATTTTAGTAATATAGATAAGATATATATATCTTACTAAATAATATATATAACTTACTATGTGTATATATATATATATAGAGAGAGAGAGAGATAGAGAAAGTTACATATTGAGTTATATATAACTGTCTCTCTATATATAACTCTGAAATATTAAAGAGGAGACTTGCACATGGAATGGTAAACAGGAATATATATATATATACACACACATATAAACATATATATACATACACATACATACATATTTCTTCCTTTAATAGAGTCACTCCTTGGGACATGTCTGTGAACTGCACTCTCAACTTGGCACTCCTCTCAAATGTGATTTTTGGTTGTATTCTACCAGAAGATATTTGGATACATTTCTATCTCTAAAAGTAAGACAGATGAAATATTGAGTTTGAAGTATACTGAAGGTGGGACTCCATCAGGAGGTGACGCTCTAGAAACTCGTACTTGCCAGTTGCATGTTGAAGGCACTCCTGAGCCTCTTGGAAGCTACAGAGAAGCTTAGACTTTGCCGAGCATCTCAAACTATGAACTGCAGAGTGTGGGCTGAACATTATATCAATTAATCAAAAAAACGGTGCCGTATGTATTTTATTTACTGACATAAATAGCTACTTGTATTGTTTGTATGGATACCCTTTGGTTTCATGACTTTCAATATTATGTTTGTGAAACATAATATTTTATTTGCTTATTTTTCAAAAGGTCATAAGTTATCTTAGATTTCTGAAACCACTACACTGCCAATCTTAGAAAACAAGACACAGGATTGTGGTTCTTAGAAAATGACAGCTGAGATGTCATCAAAACCATTTAGAGGCTTTTAAATCCTGTCAGTTTTGAAAAGGTCTTGACACAACTGACATTGACAACAATCCATTGCGTTAAAATGACTGCTTTATGAATGATGTTTCAGGTAGTTGTGTAAAACAATTTTATTATGAAGACCCAGGATGTTTTAATACGCTTGTGATTTTTGTTAACTGAAAGTGATGCAAACCAAATTTATTTTCTCTACCCCAGCAGTCTTAAATTCTTTTGGCTTTCAATAAATTACTTTAGCAGAAAGAATATATTTTAAAGTGTACCTGTTGGCTCTCTTGTGACCCTAATCTGTGCTTTATGTGTTTTTACATAATTTGAATGAAAAGTTTTCAACTGTGCTCTCACATTCAAATTAGATAGCCTTTCCTCATTTAGAATGTACAGTGTAGCAGGAGACTGTCATTATGCAAAGGGTGTGTGCATGCATAAGTAAAACGCCTTACAGAAATGGAGCCGGCAGCACCTTAGACCTCATTCACAACCGAGCTTAAAAATTACTATTCAAATTCAGGCCATCTATAATCATGTTTTTGGTTACATAATTCTTTTAATCACCACTAACACCTCAAGTATTACTTCATTTTGGCATCATTAAAAGCAAATGAATATCCTAAAATATATTCTCAAAGGTGGCTATTAAAGTTGAATATAACAAAGTTTGTAACATCTAGAAGGAATTCATCCCTGCATAAGACTGTATCCTTTTGTTGTCATTGGCTTTGGAGGCAGAAATAGATGATACAAGGTGGGAGGTAAGATTAACACCTTAAATTGGGAAAGAGAAATGAGAGAAATATAATTCAAAACCATCTTGATTAATTAGACAAGTAGTCAAAGCAAAGATAGAACTGAATAGAAACCAGATGCTTCTCCAATTTCTGTGGTGATAAAGGAGATGACACATATGAAATCATAACATGTACGGATGGCTAAAAATAGATATACAAAAGCTACAGTTACACTGGAGCAGCTGAAAGGGAATCAGATTGACCTGTTTCCATCACCAATCCCAACATGCTAAACTAAGATCATTTTAAGCGGCACAGAGACACAGAAGTGTAAAGAACACCTGAGCCTTTTGTTTTTGAGTTGAAATGCAGAAATTATTTTTTGAAGCACAGAATGATTCTGCAGATTATTAGAAGAAATACTTCTGACACTTTTTTCCTTCTAATGTCATATTTGAATCTAGGCTTCATAGTCTAAGAAGTTACACAAATTAGAATATGAGAAGAGAAATAAAACTGTTGATAGGAAGATATATTGTATGTTACTAGATAATTTTATGCTTCTGCCTTTATCGTAAACATCAAGTATCCCAGGCTATGTCATAAACACTTCAAATTAGTGGTAGATCTAGGGGAAGAAATTTGAAACTGATAAGTGTGGGCTGAAGACCTCCCTCTCCATGGATCTTAATGACTGCAGGGCTCATCATTTTATCTCTAAGCCTCAGTTTTTCACCTTAAAATGTGAATGAATGTAATACTTCCCTAAGAGAGTGAACGTGATGGCTAAATGAGATAATCCATGTAAAATGTCTGTACAGATATTATAGTTTCTTAGCTCTCCTTTTCTCTTTTTCTCCCTCCCTCTTTCTGTGTCTCCCTTTCTTCTTTTGAAGGAGAGCTCTTTAAGAAGGAATGAATAAAAATGTGGAAATCATTGGGATCCAGAAGGTGCAGTTAACCTCAATTTATACTTGAACACACACAATACCAGGCTTCTTTCACTGCTGGACCAGTCTTCTAGGCATTGGCTAGTCCTTTGCTTGGCTCTTCTTTCTCTTCCTCTCCTATCCTTCTCTCTTCCCATCTTGTCTTGTTTCCCTCTATAGTCAAGTTTCTGGTCAAAGCTTACCAGTTACTTCTTCGAAATACATTCCCTGATTCTCTAGACTTGGATTTTCCTGTTGCAAACTAACATCTCACCTTATATTTCCTTGTTAGGACACTCATGGAAGTTTATTATAATTATTATTTTTTATCTGGTGTCTTTCTACCAGAATATGGGGAAGGATCTACTCAGGGACCATGCCTGTCTTTTTCTTAGTTGCACCAGCATAATGCTTAGGAGATAGTAAGTATTCAAATATTGATTAATGAACAAAAACCTAGAAAATTGACAAATAAGCAAGCACATTATATCCAGAGATGATTCTGTAGTTGGGGGAGCACTGTTGGCTACCAGTCACTAGTAGGGCAGAAATAAGCTACTCAAAATAACATCAACATATAGAGGAAGTGGCATTTAAAAATGCAAAGAAAAAATACGAATATAAAATGCAGATTACAAATTGGCATCACAGTAATAGGATAAAATGCTTCTAGATGCCTATTTTCATGGGCTTTTTCTCTGTCAATAACTCATATATCTGTTTCTTCCCCTAAGACTCAATTTAAAATTATCCTTATTTATAATGAAGGTCTTATCTCAATATGCTGCTGTCTCACTGGTATTTAATCACCATATCCTTCCAGGTAGCATTAAAATAATTTCATCTTTGTTTTGCACTTAATCATTTGTTGCTTTGCCGTTTTCTCTAGTTCTATACACTTTATTTTTTAACCCAACTATCTTGAAAAGTTCTTTAGAGTCAAACTAAGGTTTCTATTTATTTTCTTCCATTTCGTTATCGAGAGCTGCCTAGCACAGCAACACATTGTGTTATACTTACGTGTTTATTATCTGTTTTCCTGCCTAAACTGAGCTTCTCTTCCATGGAGGGATGTTATCTTATAAGGATGTGACTAGGCACATAATAAAAAACATTTATTGATGTGAAAGATAATGTGACTCAATAAGCAACATTGTGCTGCATCAAAAATGAAAGTAAGAAGCCAAACACAAATATTAAAAAGTGTCCTGCACAGACCCGTGAAGGTGTACTTTCCTTTATGACTATAATTTCTTCTTTGTTTTATGAGATATATTGTCCTCACATTTGGTAGATACATTTAAGAATTAAAAATTTTCTGCTGTTTTTTGACTTAAAAAACTACCAATGTGTTTTTTCCTGGATTGTTGACAGTGTGAAATTGAATTTATATAATTTTTAAACATTACACCATGATATGATTTGATACTATTTTCTAATTTCATAGAACGACAATCAACATTAAACATTTCTCTTTAATGACATATTTTTCATCCTCTATGACTTTCTTTTCAATATAGAAGAATGATGACATAAATATAATATAATTTTAAATATGTTAATTTCTTAGCTGAATATGAAAATATTATTAATATTTTTCAAATATTATTTTCTCAAAGTTAAGTAATATTTTCTCAAAAATTCAATAATCTGAAATTAGCAATCCAAACTGAAGCAAAAATAAGTACAAGTTTAAGAATTTTTTTCTTTGCCACTCCCACATTATTAGTATGTACAAAGTAGAGGTACTTAAAAAATATCTATTGTTTCTCTAATAATTTTCTTATTTTCAAGTCACTTAGTCAAAATACTTGGGTCATGATTTTTTTTTTCTGCTGTATTTTCTCCTGAAGCCATCTAGGTACAATTTACTCAATAAGCAACTCTTTTTATTTGGACCCGGCAATTTGCAAACTCATTTTCATAATATGTGTTCACATTTCCACTTCTCTTAAGTCTTAACATTGCTTATCTACATATGTTCTTAGAAATAAGCTAAGGGTTGTTTCAATAGTTAGTTTCAATAGCACTTATCGTGACTTGTTTAAAGAAAGAAAGGAATTAACATTCCTTAAAAACCGTTCTGCATGATGTAAACCCTAAACACACTATCTCATGTATCATTCTCGTTTTTCCTATGTAAATGTATCATTATGCTTTTTCAGATGAGGAAACTGAGGCAGAGAGATAAATAGGTTATGACAGAATTACACAAGTGAGGGATCAGGATTTGAACCCAGGTCTAGATAGCTCCAAACTTTAGTTTTTCTGCTGCATCATACTAACACCCTATTAATCTGGGAACCAGAGAGAATGTAACACTTTAAAGGAGAGGACATAAAATCCAGCTAAAATTACCATCTCTCATAGAGACCTGAAAGTTCAATATATAGTCTTTCCTATTAGAGTAGGAAACTGATGCCCATTAGTAATGTCAATTTATAGTCAGGGATAATTTAGTAAGTTTCATATAGTTTAATTGTAAATTGCCCAATTGCATCAGTAAATAATAAGTAATGTTAGCAATGAAATAGGTGAAATAAAGATATAAAACTTTGAAAAGAAAGTAAATGGGATACAATAGGCATATGAGTAACATGACCTTGTTGTTCTTTATTTTACCAAGGAAACTGGTTATAATTTAGATTCTTTATAAGAGTCTGTTATACAACTACAGTGTAATATAGAATATAGAAAAACAGAGAATATTCTTATATAAATCTCATTCTTGATTTAATTTTCCACTTGTGCAAATCATATTTTCCAACCACCTCAAATATATCACTGAGTCTTGTCAAGTCTGCCTACTGAATATATCTAGAATACATTCCATCATTTCTTTATCTCCACTGCTGCCTACCTATCCAACCTCATCCCCAACTCCTCTACTCACGTTAGCAATATCAATACGCCTGCAATTTCTGGAAAATGCTAGGGAGCTTTATACCTTGGTGCTCTCAGTGCTGGAATAGTGTTTCTTCATTCGTTCCTTTCGTAAAATATGACTCATTTTTCATGTGTGAACCACACTGCGAATCTAACTTTAACTCTCCAGGTAGATTAAATCACTCTTTCCTACCAGGCTAATAATGAACTTTAAATGAAGCTTTATTATTATATCATCTATTGTGTATTTGACTAGTTTTATTACATGTCAGTCTCTTCTTTCACTCTGTAACTTCACTGTGCGAACAGATACTCAAAAAATCAGTTTAATGAATAAACATACTAATAGCATCACTATATTTAACACATAACTGATGAACTATAGAGAAATACCTTGAAGATTGCAATTGGTATAATATATAACAAGCAAACTTCCTTTAGTAATTTGAATAGGAAACAACTAATAGAAAATGATAGGAAACAGAATAAGTATTTCATATATATATGTATATATAAACATAGGGTATATATATTTATACTTGCATGTTTTCAGTTAATTTGGTAATATCTAATAGCATTTTTAGAGATACTTCAAGGAAAGACTATAATTTATTATTTGAAAAGCAGCCTTCAATTTAATTATAGTTTGTTTTATCAAAATTAATTAGATGGACAATCTATAAAAAGCTGTGAAGTTTTATATCCCAAAATAATAGCTATACTATTTAGTTAAATTATTACAATATAAATTAATTTTGAAAGAAAGGGTTAGGAAAATAAATAAAACTATTTTATCAAAATTGATGGTTTATTATATGTTATAACCTTAAATTCAGCTATAATTAAAAGATGACATTTTGTGTTAGAAGATTTTTCACACACAATGTTTCAAAATATTATCCTAAAGCAACTGCTATTAATTAGATGAATTCATAAAGGAGGAAAAAATATGACTTTCAGACCAATATAACAATAAGTAGGATATCTTTAGGGTTAATTTCAAAGCAAAATGACACGTCAATCAACCTGACAAATCTTACATGCAACATTTTCAATTTTCCAGAATTATTTATTGATTCTTAGATGATGGCTTGGAAATAAATGTTGAAATAGCTCTACAGGAGTTAAAGTTCTTTTTCCACCCCGATGAATTCCAGGCCATGCTTCAGTGGTTCACGTGACTATTAATGTTATACTAGACTAATATATGCTGCAGTAATTAATGTCTATCTAAAACTTGAACTATGGTAACTAACTTTGTGTCTCATATTTTTTGAAAGCGTTTGCATTTCATCTAGTCTATCTTTTTTTTCCTATAAGTACAACCATCCTCTCGTACCATGAATCCTCGTTTTGGATCAGAATACATAGTAACTGTCACTTATAAAGATGTCAGCATTTTACCTCTGTAGGAAAGATGATTGGTAATAGTAGTTGGTTTGGTACTAGTAGTTTTAATGGAGCTTCCTGTTTGTAAGTTACTTACACATTAACACTCTTTGTTTATGTAATATATTCAGCAAGAAATCCAAAGCAGTTTACAAATATAAATTACTTAAACTTTACCGTTAAAATTTTAAAAGGATTTGAAGATGATTATGGTTTTGGCTCTGGAAATTAAATCAACTATAAATGAGATATTACACATATAAAACACGTTTGGGGGGCTATTATCAGAGTCATTGCAGGTTTCTCCCCAAGGCTCTTTCTAGTTTCCCGATCTTTAAGCAGCACAGGTGAGTCCTGATCACTTGACATAGAGCCCCACATCTTTGGCTGAATTTTACCATCAAAGAAATAAAGGCGAGCAACATATTAATTTGTTTAATCCCCACACGTTAATTTGTTTTTAAATATTCGAGAATGCTATCCATATTGACTTTGTCTAATTCCTAGTTTAGCAAAATAAAAACAAGAAACTACACTGGAAATTCAACAGCATTTTGAAGTAGGATTTATATTGGGTTGACTTTAGCGCTGTTTGAGATATTAGACGCTATTTTTCAAGGGCCTGAGTATTGTTCCAAAGAGACAGAAATATTAGTCATACCTAGCCCATAATAAGTGTTGAAAAATACTTACTGAATCAATGAAAAAAAAGAGAGTCATCTTAAGGAATTTCTCTTGGAATCTACTGACATTTTCTATTTAAACACATAGCGAGAATTTGATTATCTTTTAGATGGATTTAAGGTCTTCTAATTGGGAGCAGATCTGTTACAGGATGACTCTTCACTGTTCTGAAGGGGTTCACTCACCTCTTTAGGTGCATCAGCTTCAATGAATTCAGAATAAATCATCTTGGCTTTGGAAGCAATTTTTTCTGCATTTTTCGTTTTCTTAAAGTCTTCGCAGGCAAGCCAGAACTCAACATTTTCTTCACTGAACTCTGATTTTAGAAATGTTCGAAAAGCATCTAGACCAGCTATGAAATATATAAGAAAAAGTTTTGTGTAATACCTTACAGAGTAGTAATATGACCGGAATGAGTACATTGTATAGTATGAGCATTTACTGGATATTCAGTGGCAAATATTTATCATTCCACCTAAATGTAATGTATGTTTTAGTTGCTAACTTTAGAAAACTTTATTTTCAATCAGTAATTGTTAACATATATATAGCTTATATATAACATAAGCCATATATAAGCTATATATATAAAACACATATATAACACATACATAAGCTATATATGTTATATATCATATATGTTATATATGCTCTCTCTCTATATATTATATATATGCATATATATTTCTACCATTAGCTTCATTAACAAAGAAAACCTGTACTTTTTCTTTCTGTATTTGAGAAATCTAGAAGTTATGTTTAGGAGATCTTGATGGTAGTTACTTCACAGGAAGCCCCACGGATTTTGCTTTTAAGATTTATTGCACTACGCTCAGGTCAAATTAATTATGTTATACTCAATTCAGGGTAAGAATATCTTTGTTGCTATGAGTGGTGCAGAAACAACGTTTGATGCTAAAGTGTTAAATTGTATTGGTTTGGGCTTAAAGCAAAGAAGGAAGAGCTAGCATTTATTGGTTTTGGGTAAACATATAGGCCAACTCAATCTCAAAACCAAGAAAGTAACTGGCAACATATTTGATGTGAATGCTTCTCCCCTTTATGTGGCGATGAGCGACTTTAATTCCATAAGGTAAATACAAATACGTAGAGTTTTTCTCCAATGTTGCCTTAAGGAAAATATTGATGCTTCCCATTCTCCCCTGTAGTACCTGTTTATAGCGTTTTCCTCCTCCGCCCAGGTATTATGCTCAACATGTACTTCTCCAGAAACTTTAGATCAGAAACTGCAATGGAGTGACTTATTCACCCGCATGTTTGCTTTCACTTGATTATGATATGCTCTTTTAAATGTAATAACAACAGGCAGGGCTTGCAGTCGGTGATTCCAATGAGTCTCACTTCTTTCCCTTATCTTACTTTCAGTTAAATTTACACTTATATCCCTTGCTCCTAAAGATATTTGATATTGTGACCACTTGTTTAGACCCTTCCTTCTCTATTTTCCTCATCAAAATGGACCAGGAAACATTCTTCTTTGGTATACCCAGAGCTTACGTGAGAAGGTAAGGGCCTCTAGTTAGACAACAGGTCAGAAAGATCATTATCACATTCCCACTATGGACAAAACTAAACCAATACATTTAGGTCGTGTTATTCAGTGTCACAGTTTGCCCCCTTTTGCTGGCTGTCTCTATTTTTGAGAATGTATATCTCTCTGAGGAGTAAAACACGTCAGCACTTTTTCCACTCAGAGAAATTTGCCTTCCAAAACGCTGGTGGTTTTCTCCTCCTGCCAGGGAGGCCCCCTTTGCATGTGCTCCAAGCAGCTGCTCCTTTCCTGCAGGCGGAGAGAGTTAATCCTTCAAGTTCCAAAGTACAGGAGGAATAAGTTTATGGAAAAGCAGGGGATAGGCAAAATTGGCTAAAGAAATAGAAAACAATAAGAGAAAAGTGAATGAAAACAGGCTTAAGTCCATTGTTTATGGGTTGCTGCCTGCAGAATGCAAAAGTGAAGTTTATAAAGATAAAATAGAAAAGGACTTCCTGGAGCAGAATTAAAGTGTCTAAAAACACTGGATTAAAATAGATTTAACAGATTTTTTTTAAAGTTATTTGAAATAAGTTTGAAATAACAAGTCATTGCAAAAGGTTATCAGGTACCAATTAAAATTCTTGGTTGAAATACTGGAGAGTGTGGATGCAGTTAATATATGAGCACTATATAAAAATTCAATTAACTTCACGTTCCTTGCATTTAAAAATACATTCAAGAAGTTTCTGTGACACCAATTTAAGTTATAAAAATCCTCTTAGTAATACTCAATTAAAATTGTTCTTGAATTCAGTTCAAACAATGATGAAATTTCAGAGATCTAAACAGAATTTATGCTAAGATGTATTTTTATAGAGAGAATAAAGTGTTCTTTAATAATACAGAAAGAATATTGTAGATTCATGCCTGGCAATATTTTATATGTGCATCATCGAGGCATATGGAGCTTCTCCCTAGCATGATTTTCTAAATGCATCCCAGAGAGATGGGAAGTTAGAGATCAAGATACAATTATTATTTTCCCTTGCTCTCCACTTTTAATGACGGGCTACTCTCAGCTAAAAATTAATATCTTTCCTCCTCCTGTAGCTTGGTTTAGAACCCAATGGAACAAAATAAACAGCTTAAAAAACTCAACCTGAGGCTAGTTATCTATATCTTGAGCATGATATTTTGTTGATTTACTCTCCTATACATACAGTTTGAATGTTCAAAAGATGCCAAATGATTTTAAAGTAACAATGCTACATAAAATTAAACTTATTATCTGAGGGCACTCTCCATAGAATGGAATGCTTACTGGTTAGCATCAACAAAGGGCGTTGAATGGAATATGTCAGCATTATGGGGTGAAAACTAGGCTAATGCCTATGCTTAGTACATGCAAAGTATGTCTGCAAATCAACAAAAACAACTAGGTAATCTGGTGAGTCCTTTAACTGTTTAAAGCATTAAAAACCATTCATACTATTGCCATTTCTCTGGTATTATGAAAAGCAAAACCAAACAACTGTTTGGATGTGTATGACTTTTCTATTTCATGTGGGCATGAAATATAAAATCCCAGAGGGTATGCAGAGGAATGAGTTTGCCTTCATCTCACCCTTCCTGCCTCTCCTCTATAGTACTGTTGTATGGACTTCCACCACTCTGGAGCCTTCTGAGTCACAACACACAGAGAGATAATTCAGTAAGCCTTTTAGCAAACTTAATCTGTCCCATTGGTTATACACTTAAGGAGAAAGGAAATACACCATTTAACACTTAATAAACTGCAATTCCATATTCACATCTCTTTAATATATGCTCTTAGGTGGATTCTGGTAGTTATGTGGATCCTTTGATGTTTATACTTTAAAAATTAGTCACCTAGAAATAATATGTTTATAGTATCTAAATTCATCTAAGTCAATCTAACTTTATACATAAATAAGCAGCTGTGAATTATTCAGCTCTATTGTGTTTTATATTTTTCTAATATTCTAATTTTTATTCTTTATGAATTTAAAATAAAATGCCATTTGATTTATACAAATAATGTTATACTATAAACATTTTCTCTCTGTGTTTCACAGTGTCATTTTTCCTTTTTCAGATGAAATAGAATTGCAGATTATTTATAACACAAACAGAAGTCATACCTTTGTAAATGATTATTTTGTATGTAAGTTGTGTTGACTAAGATATTTTATTAAAGACTAGGATGTTTTATTTATAATTGGCCAAAATTGCCTTACTGAACCATTTTATCAATTATAAATACATATTTACACATCTACATATTAATACAAACATATACAAAAATATGTTTTCATATTCACTGAAAGAATAACATAGTTGATATAAAGTACTTTAAAATATTTTTTATTTTGACCAACAGTGCACGTGAAACAAGTGATTTATTTAAATTTTCAAATTTTTCAACAGTTTGTATGTTTCTTTCAACTTGTACCAAAGGCAGTCATGATGTACATCAAATTATAGTGAGCCAGCTGTGCGCAGTGGCTCATGCCTGTAATCCTAGCACTTTGGGAGGTCAAGGCAGGCAGATCATCTGAGGTTAGAAGTTCGAGACCAGCCTGGCCAATGTGGCGAACTCCTGTCTCTACTAAAAATACACATATTAGCTGGGTGTCGTGGCATGCTCCCGTAGCCCCAGCTACTCGGGAGGCTGAGGCAGGAGAATCCCTTGAACCCAGGAGGCAGAGGTTGCAGTGAGCAGAGATCACACCACTACACTCTACACTCCAGTCTTGGTGGTAAAGCAAGACTCCGTCTCAAAAAAAAAAAAAAAAAAAAATATGTGTACACACACACACACACACACACACAGACACACACACACACACACACAGCAAGCCGAGGGCTAGCGCAGTGGCTCACGCCTGAATTGAATCCCAGCACTTTGGGATGCTGAGGTGGGTGGATCACCTGAGGCCAGGAGTTTGATACCAGCCTGGCCAACATGGTGAAACCCTGTCTCTACTAAAACAAAAATTAGCCGGGTATGGTGATGCATGTCTGTAATCTCAGCTACTCAGGAGGCTGAGACAGGAAAATTGCTTGAACCCGGAAGGTGGAGTTTGCAGTGAGCTGAGATCATGCCACTGCACTCCAGCCTGATTGAGAGAGTGAGACTCTGTATTAAAATAAAAAATAATAAAAAATGTTAAAGTGAGTCTAAGGAAAAGGAAAACTTCACTCGCTAGTTTGAATTTTCCTTTTGTTTTAATGTACAGAGTTCCTATAAACTTATTTTAGCCCCGACCTGATTCTATTTAGATTTTGGATTTTTATGAATTTATGATTCTTAATAATTTTATACTTCAATGATTAAACTCATACTTTATGATATGTTACCAACTTTAAGAATTTAATAATTTATATTTAATTATTGTATTTTAAGCCTATTATTAGTTAGATCTTACCTTGGTTGGCTAAAAGTGTGTCCATATTTTCAGACCATGTCATTGTTTCCGCAGTTGGTGACCTGTAGAAACAGCATCTAACCTTGACAATAGCATTGTGACCTTTTTCTTCTCTAACCAATAGTAATATTTGAGTTATGTGTATTTTGAATTATATCATTCAAATGAACTTCATGCTGTTAAACAGCCAAATGTCAAAAAATTATACAATGCTATTTACAGTAGTTATAGTGACATAAAGTGGGATGTAATTTGACATCAGCAAATTATTTATTAATCTAGCTGACAGTGTTAATATTTGAGAATTCTTAAATTCTAATAAAGGTATAAAAGATATCGGTTCTGTGGATCAATGGTGAATTTCTTTTCAACTATGAGTATATTATTTGTTAATTTATGTGACATTACTCTAGTCAAAAAGTTATGATAGCAATGGTGATGAATAAACTATTTTCTAAATTTTTATAGTGTAAAGATTATTTCACAATTATGCATCTCAAAAAAGTTAAAGTTTTAAGAATTTCTAGCATGTGATGAACTTGAAAACATTTCGTTGGTAATATTTCAAAACGTCTTTACTTACTCTGAGGCAGCCTTTATTTCTCTTTAGACTGGTATAGTTCTAGTTCTGAGTTGATTTATTTAAATCTAGGAATCTGTCAAGACAGAGTAATGTCTTTTCCAAAGCAGTCAAAAAATTTGTAGACTTAAGTCTTCTGAAGAAGGTTACTTTTGGGGATGTGGTGTAGAAATAATAAATCAGGTTTAAGATATAAATTTTCTGAGATGCAAATATATCATACATTATTCCTCTTAATAAACAAAGATCCTGATGAAATAAGCCCCCATTCATAGAAAGCATCTGCTGCCCAGAAATAAAACCACGTTGGATTATGTAGCTGTGATGTGCAAATGACTTAGTTATGGAAAGAGAGGGTCCAATTTAAAGTTTGTATTGAAATTACCAACAATAAAATAGAGAAAAACTCATATATCGCAATTCTTATACAACTTTTGTATTTGCACGGCAAGATAACTAATCTTAAATATACTAGTGTGAAGTGATTCCTATGCTTTTGTATTACTTCCTGTAATTTGCTGCAGTTTTTATAGTTTTTGCTAGGATTGATTGTACTTCCTCTACTGATGCAGTGGTAGTTGCATCTTCAGTTAATAATGGTCATCCTCATTGAGGACACATACAGAGGACAATGTAGCTAAAAATTCATTTTACTATTTTCCATTACTCACATTTCCAATCTCAAATTTCCTTCTCCTGTTGTAGGCAGCTGACTTTCCTTTCTTACTTGACTTACTAAACTTGGGGACACAGATTACCTGCGAAACCATTTGGAAATGGTGTTTTATTTTTTTCATTCAAATAGACACAGAAATTGGGTTGTTCAGTTTCTGTCTTTCATAAATGGAGGATGAGACACAATGCTAGATTTAATTTTACATTGAAGAGATTTTGTGTACTCTATAACCTGTTACTCAAATAAGCTTATGTTATATTTCATATAACTCAAATATTAGATCTTATAGGAATTCTAAAGTTACACGATCATTTAAAATACACATGCTTAAAAAATATTTCTGTTTGTATACTAAAATTTGGTTGTTAGCAGGCGTATTCAAATTAAAGCTACTTAGACCTGTGGAACATATGCTAATGAATAGGATAGAGAGGAAGCTGGCCATGCACAATGCCCATTTTGAATGAGGAACAGGCATCCAGGAAAAACTGAAAAATAAAATCTAGACAAATTCATTCAAAGATGAACATTTATATTCCCATTAGTATGTAAGTTATCTGATGACAGGACTAAATGTTATTTTCTAGCACCAAGAACAGTGTGCCTGGTCTATGAAATATTGAACATATTAACAAATAAACAATGGATGATCAAACCCCAAATATTGACACATATTAAAGCCTTCAGTGGAAGAGGGTAAATGACCTTCAAGATGCTGATAAATTATAGTGATAAAAAGTGTTGAAAGGTATAGCTAAATTGTATTAGCTTCAAAGACATAGAGTGTTCTGGGCAAGAGAAGATGAAAAATAATGTGAAAACGTCACTGGATCATCATGGACCTCACTCTCAACTCTGAGGTATGTGAGGTTGGAGAGAATAGCTGACATCCATTCTAGAAGGCAGTGTCCTTTAAGGACAGACAGGTTTTACTTAAGTCAAAAGCAAAAAGACATATTCCATGAAGATCTTTTTGGATATAAAGGAGTATTTATAGAATGAAGGTATTTACATAAATAATAGCTATTTGTATTGTCTTCATTAACGTAGAGAAATAGTAAAAGAAAGAAAGCAAAGTGTGGGAGATGATGTAGAACCAAGGATAAAAGAAAAATTCCTAATGTTTCAAATTACAGAGAGATGCTAAAATGTTACAGATATTTTATAGATATAGACATGGAATACTATAGATAATAGAATTAGTTATATGGGTATATCCTAGTATTAATCAAGGTCCACAAAATGCTGACGTTGTTGTAAGGAGAAAAAAATTGCCCATCAGCTCTGAAGGAGTACCTCTGCTGGTGTGTAGCAATGCCTGGAATGCCCTCAGCTCATTCCTTTATAGCCTATTTCTTATCCAGAAGGTTAAATTTTGACTATTTGAGATGTTGAAAGAGTTGGAGGTAACACAGCATTTACTTTTCAGAAATTAGGTGAAATGTAACAATTTTAAGGAGTAATGCTGGTTTGTTGCCAGTTAAATTTGTAAAATTTGGAGTTTCCTATAATTCTGTGAAAGCGCAAATTGATGGTATCTATGAATAAACTGAAATACAATATTTATAATAGCACTAAAATGCACAACTATGTATTGGATGTTTACAATGTATACCACATTGTGCTAAGTATATCATAGACTTCATTTAGTCTTGAAAATAGCGGTCTGTTTTATTCCAATATTACCAATGAGTAAAGAGGTTCAGAGATACAAATAAGTAGTGCAATATTCCACAGACAGTAATGGCCAGAGTTAGAATTGAAACACAAGTGTGTCTGCTTTAACCCAAGTTATTTCATACTTCTTAAATGGATGAGTTAATACATATATATTTGTACTTTATTCATGTTTTGGAACATTTATAATAACTATCTAAAAAGTGTTTTTTTCTGCAATAGAGATTTATCATACTTCATAGAAATATTATATTTCCTATAAATAATAGGTAAATTGTGGTAACTGGCTGCTCAATTGAAAGTTTACATGAAACAGAGATTCTTAAAGCTTGTACACTATCAGATAAAAATAGGGAATTTCTTACGGTAGATGAGAGTAAGAAATATCACCTTCTGTTTTTAAAAAATGTAACTACATAAATGTTAAGAAAGAAATCTATTGAATAAAAGTTGGAGAAAAAAGAGGGTGGTTGATTTTAAACTCTACTGACTTGGTTGACTTTTACTTGGTATGTGCTACCTGAGAAAATGGACAATGGCCACTCCCTCATTTCTTTTTTTCTTCCTTTTACTGAATTTTAACAGAAGTTTTGTCTGGCTCTTTTCATTTCTGTGTTTGTTTCCTGTAAAATTGTGATGCATAATCAGAGTAAGTTTTTGTTTGTGTATGATTTGCCATGAAAAGTCACTGTGTATCTGAAGCCAAAATTTCACTTAGTATTTCATGGGGTTTTGGCTGATTTCCTTTCTATTTTCTTCATTAAGCAAGTGCCATCAAGGCCAGCAGTACCCATATTATATGTCCAGAGAAGAGCCAGGCCAGATGGGAACTGCGTGAAAGCTACCAGTTATCTTGCTAATTGTGCCAGCTAGAACCAGTTGTATTGCATTAAAAAATGTGGAATCCAACAACTTAGCTGTTCACACTCAATTAGCAGTGTGCTGGAGAATGGAAAATTCAAGCAAGGAGTCCATGTGCTCCGGGAAGTGACAGCTGCTTCCTTATCCAGCATTTAATATCCATGTAAAATTTTTTCAATAAACGTTGTGATAATTTTTGCAAGGATCATGTATATCTTATGTCTCTAATTCATCTCATAATTTAAAAAAAATTACATAAAGAAAGTTCAGTGGTCTATCTCCACTTTACAACCTTTCTTTAGCCCACATAAAGAATAAAGTGCAAAAGTAAGCCACAAATTCTTGACATGTTTTCAAAAAGAAGAAATCAATAGAGAAAGGAGAAAAAATCAGGAAGAAAGACAACAATTAGCGTATTTATCATAAATGAAGGAAATAAACCATCGAGACTAAAAGAAGCCTCAAGTGTTTCATTTGTACATCTTCTGAGATAAAAATAGCTGGAAACGGCAACTCACTTCACTGGCATTTTTCGTTCCACTGTCTGTCACAGATGATGCCGAGTTTCTCTTTCTGACTGATCTTCAAGCTGAAGGTAATGTGACAGCAGGAACATTACAATTAGTATGTAAATACCTATCCCCTGGGTTACAAATTGGCATTCTTTAAATCCTGCTATTCTCAGCTTTTTTCTTTTTGTTATTAACTTTTCATTGGTCAAAGCACTTAGACTTCTAAGTAATAAATAACTCTTTGAATAAATGTGACATTTCTCTGAGTCTGTGGCATAATTGAAATAAATTCCATCTGAAAGTTTGTTTTCTGAAGTTCATATTCATCTGTTTACAAGACAACTATTGTTCACAGGAGGTTAAATCAATATATAATGATATACATATTTGAAATACATATATTTATAATTAATATTCACCTTTAAGTCTTTAATCTGACTAAGAGATCATTTTGTTTTCCTTTGTTCTTTGATTTTCAGAGAATCTGAGGAGGGCTCTACATTTAGCATACTTATCTTAAACAACTATATATGTTTAACTATTTAAGCAATTTTATTCGTGAACTAAAATGTTCTAATATAAGACATTGCAGTCTTCTTTGAAATTTATGCAGTTTTTATGGCTTAATAACATACATTTCTCTCTTTTAACCATGGATCTCATGTCATTTTATGCCAATATTTCTTTATGCAATATGATGTTTAATGTAATAAGGCTAATATATTTATCAAAACAAAGACCATATATTGGCAATTTTAATTATAGTTTAAGTTTTGTAACTTCATGCTTAGTCAAGCTTTTATCTCAATGTAATACAGTTCTTTGGTAGTAAAATTCAACTGGTATGTGTTTATGACCCTCAATGTCAATTAAAAACTCTTGAAAGATTGACAATTTTTCAGGTGGGAGAAAGAAAGCAGTCAGAAGAAGGTAGAAAATGTTCTTCTCCTTGACTTACCATGGAAATGCCCTAGTTTATCTATAGAAATGGTTAGTATCAGTGGCCCTGGACTAATGAAACTGAGAGAAGTAGAAGAAATGACCTAAAAAGTTAGTGTATCATTAAGAAGGGAAATCATCAATTAGCTCAATCCCTTTTGTTAATTCAAGCACCACTAAGTAATGTTCTTATGATAAGCAAAAACTGAATCATTAAACAAATTTTGACTTTTTGTTTTGCTCAGGGTGGATAATGAAGTATTAATTTTATAATATATGCTTGAAAATAGTACAGTTTGGAAAATACACTGTCAAAATTTAAAGACCCTCTTGGTTAAAAAAAAAAAAGAACCATGCAATGTCTTTAAGAAATAGGAGCCAGGAATAGGCTTATTTTACATTAAAATGTGAAAACAAAAATTTAAATTTCTATTTTGAGTTTAGTGCAATTGCAAGCATGCTTTTTCTCATAAATCCTTCCACAAACCACAATTATTAGTTTAACGTGCACTTTCCATTCCTTTCAATCTTCTTTTCATTGTTTAGAAAAAACTAATAATTCGATTTTATTTATCAAAATGAAGCCTCATAATACAATGAGCAGGTGAGGAAATAAGCTTTCTCATTAGGCTGAATGATGCTTTATAGCATTCAATGTATCTTGACAAAAGATTGCCATATAGATACTGTTGGGACATCTAAATACCATCAGCTTTTGGTCCAATGGGTTTAGGCTCCATTATCAGAGGTTATACCCAGTGTGATAAGCTAAGTATACAACCCTCCCTGAAAAGATGTCTGTGTCCTAATGCCTGGAACATGTGAATATATTACTTTATGTGACAAAAGAGAAGTTGATTATCCTAGATTATCCTGGTGGACGGGGTGTAATTATAAAGGACCTTTTAAGAGGGGAGAAAGGAGGGTTAACGTCTAGTAGTAGGATATTTCGGGATGAAAACAAGATGTTGGAGTGATGTGAGAAAGGGGTTAAGAGCCAAGGAAGTTAAGTGGCCTCTAGAAGCTGAAAAAGGCAGGAAAAGAGATAGTCTCCTCAAAGCCTCCAGAAGCACCCAGCCCTGCCCAAACCTTGATTTTGACCCAGTGAGACTGATTTTGGACTTCTGGTCCTGATATGGGTTGGCTGTGTCCCTACTCAAATCTTACCTTGAATGGTAGCTCCCATAATTCTCACATATTGTGGGAGGTACCTGGTGGGAGATAATTGAATCATGGGGGCGGTTTCCCCCATACTATTCTTGTGGTAGTGAATAAGTCTCATGAGATCTAATAATTTCATATGGGGTTTCCCCTTTTGGTTGGCTCTTTCTGTCTTGTCTGCCGCCATATAAGATGTGCCTTTCAGCAGCTGTGATTGTGAGGCCTCCCCAGCCACGTGGAACTGTGAGTCCATTAAACCTCTTTTTCTTTATAAATTACCTAGTCTCAGGTATGTCTTTATCAGCAGCATGAGAACAGACTAATACAGGTCCCCTGGACTCTGAGATAATAAATGTATATTGTTTAAGCAACTAAGTTGGTGGCAGTTTTTTACAACAGCAATAGAAACTGAATACATCTAGGGACCTCCCCTCTTTAAAACCCTCCTTAAAAGAAGGGAGGTAAGTAATAAAATAGGCATAAATTTTGAGACAAGAGTAACAAGTTCATATGCAAATGTGGATTCTTCATCCTGGACAATAACCTTGACCTTTCTGAGTCTCTTTGCTACTGATAGTATTGATAATACCTGTCTCACAAAGTTATTGTGTGAAATTGAAAGAAAATATAGCAAGCCAACACGTCTTACATAGGATTATTTATATATGCTTATTTCTTTTGTTTCCTTTCTCCTCATTTGACATTCACAGAACCATGGTAAAGATAATAATATGAGAGATCTTATGGACAATACTGTCATGCAATCAATGGGAATTTCTGTGGAAAGATATGAGATTTATTCTGCAATATTTTTAAATACTTGTATAAGAAATCATAGATAGGTGCCGGAGGAATACAAAACTTTAATCAGACAGTATAAAATTGGTCATTCTGGAGAATTAACATGATGAGAGTATGTGTGGAATAATTGGAAGACTGAGAGGCAGATGGGAAAGTTAAAGATCATGTTTAACTCCGTAATATATATATATATAATTATATACATACATATATAATATAAATATATAAATTTTATTTGTCAATTACAAAATTAATTAATTTAAAAAGTAAAGGGGAATTAGCAGAATCATAGAAGGTATTTCTTTTCAGTTTATGGGTTAATGACACAAATTATACTCATAAACCACTTTAGAGCTATAATATTTTTGGGAACTGGACTCTGCAGTCAACTTTCTAGTTTAAAAAGTTACATGGTTTTTTCTCCTTGAAATTGCAAAACAAAGTTTAAGAAATTTTTTTTTTAAAGTATAGTATGCTGGTCCAAACATGAGAGAACAAGGGTGGCTATAGATGGATGGAACAGTAAACATCAGTGGTATTACGTCTGTGCAGAGGAGATGGGGTTAAGAGGGTCAAAGGAACAGATTTCTTGAAAGAATGGTGATTCCACTCATGATCATGGCAATCCATTAAAAAAACAGGGTTAGGAAAATCAATACATAAAAAAAGTTTAAAGATATGTAGAACATTTAGTTATGGTTTGCTTAACTTTCCTGTCAGAGGTCATAGTAATTTCATAGGCATATTCAAAGACAATATAGAGCATTTAAATCTACATGGGACCCCTCTATTAACCTAAGAAACTGCTGCTGTTTATACTTCATCATTAAAGGTAGGATAAAAAAATTAATAAGAATTTAATTCTGGTACTTGCAAAATTTAATTTAATCAAAAGTATCAAATTTTATCTTGATACAAGTGCTAAACAATGTTCTTTTTTTTTTTTTTTTTTAAATTGCTGATTTGATTGTATGATATCCAAGTGAGAATGTCATAAAAGATTTGTGGAAAAAGCACCACAGCAGTTAAAATAATTGAGGATCTTAACCAATAATAGTTAAAATGCTTCAGACATACGTGTTGGAAACTTTCTAAGCATTATCTCCTTGGTTATTATTCTATGAGATAGTCAATATTTTTATTCATATTTTAAATATGAGGAAACTAAGACTCAAAGAGGCTAAATAACTTGCTTAGGGTTGCATAACTAGAAAGGAGAAGGGCTAGAGCAAGACTGAGTGGGGGCAACTTGGTATTTAAGTGGTAGTGATAGTTAAATCTGTTAGATTTAGTTTAGCAGGTGAAATGACAGAGAAAAATGGAGCTGAGAACTGAGGGCTTAAATGTTCATTTATTCAATAAATATTTAAATACTTTAGTGACTGCTGAATGTAGAATAACACTTATATTTTAGGAATAGAAAAGGGAAATGAACTAGGGAAGAAGATTTAATGCAATAAGCCAGAGAAAAGTTAAAGGTACAGTGTGGCGTGGAATTTCCTTTAAAAACACTGTTCACAGCCTTTTGGGAAGAAGAAAGAATGATCAAGAGGTCAGGTGACAAAGAGAGATTAAGGAGAATGAGGAGCAATAAAATACTGTGAAATTTGTTAAGATGGTCTCTTGCACAGGTCACAGCAAAGGAGATCAACAAGAATCAGATTAGATGAGCAGGACAGTTCACCACAAAATCGCACTGATTGTTATTTGCCCATATTACGTTTCTATTCAAATTATAATAGGAAAGGAAAGATTAATTATTTTTTTACAATTGTCTTCTTAAATTTATATAATAGGGTTATATAAGTGGTTCATTTTAGGACTAAATAATTTGAAAGTTAATTTTCTTTTCATAAACAAATGGGAAGAGAAAATTATATTTTCTTGATTCTGCTTTGCCTCAAGTTACTGCTGTATGAGGTTCAATTTATAAAGCAATGAGCCTGAGTTGTGCATGGTTCATCAATTATTTCTGAGAGTGGTTCTAATGGAGAAGTTAGAAATGTTTTGAGCAATGGCAATACCACTGAAATGTGTCTGATCTCCCAAAGTGGCTGCTTGGAAATATAATGCTCATTTGGGTGTATAGTTCTTAGCATGCTTGTTGACAAATTTATCGCATTACTTGCTAGTCACACTTCATGATTGTATGTCCTAAATGTATTTTCTTTGTGTTTTCTTAGAACATGTACTATCATTGATAGTCAAAGAAATATCTGCCTTAGTAAAACAAAATATTTAGAAGTTTAAGATTTCTGATGTAAGTAAAAATGTCTTTTCTTATGTTTTAAAAGTAAATAACATGTTTTCACTTTAGTGAATTCATATACCTCAATGAATTAATTAAAATAGTATGATGGATATAGAAGTATTGTATAAATTTAAAAATCAGCTTTTGGGAGGTAGAGAATGTTTAAATCCACATTGTAATCTCATAGTCGTCATCATATTTGTTATCATTTGATCTGTTGCAATTTTCTTTTACTGTAGCTGAATATTTTTAGAACACAAAGATAAATAATCATTTAATTGACCCCTTCCCCGGTGTTTTACATTTCTGTGTTGCCATAGTTATACACAGCATCCGTTATTCTCCTGAGCTAACCTTTCCTGTCTTTACTGTCTGGTGAAGACCTCAGTATTCAATGCAAAAATATGCAAGGCAGAGTAGCAGTCATGGGAAATAGTAATGAAGCTAAGTAATATAATTTTAAAAAGAGTATCTTAACTGAAATCTATGTACACACTTAGCCAAATTTTTTTATTAACTTTTTAATAAAAAATTTAATAAGAAATTAGCTCAATAGAATACCACAGTCTGGGTAGTACAATTCTATTAGGTAATATCACAGTCTGGGTAGTGGAATGTTGACATACTGAGAAGAATGATTCTTTGTAAATTCTAGCATTTAAAAAATGTACAATATTTGAGATGGTACTAAGATTCTCTTAATATTTTGAGGCACTGATGCCTAATGAAAAATGGAAGTAACACAAATTTAAGCTATATGTGTCTATTACATCCAAATACATTTTAAGTATAGCATACAAGATTGTTGACTATTTTATAAGGGAATGGCTCAATACCTTTTATAATATATTACTAGAATAAATTGTCAAAGCCATGATATAAATTAAAGTTTATTTAATTATGTTATTGCAACTATACCCATATTTCAACTATGGATAACTTGTACCATCCTATTTATAAACTATTCTGAATAGAAAAGGAAAAAGACAAATAAAATTCTCACCAAGCCAATCACTTTTTTTTCCCTCAACTCATAACAAGATTATTTTTATTTATTTTCTTCATGACCAGGTATCTCCTCCTGCATGGTCAGTTTGCTTTCACATCATTTTTTTTAACCCTTAACTTGTAAACTTCATTTTTTTAAATGGAGAAGGAAAAATGGCAATTAGAAACTATTCACTCTTTCTTGCAAGTATTATAAAATACCTGGCTTGATTCTTAGGGATATTCAACCATTCATTTTTTTGACAGGTTAAATGGGTTTCTCTTAATATGTAGATTATTGCTGAAATAACTCTCTTTTTAACAGCATAAAGAAGGCAGGAAGTCATCTAATATGTGCACTGCCAGGAATCAGACAGTAACCACATCTTGCATTGAATTTATCATTCTTTGACTACTTGAGACTTTTATTTTATTTTATTTATTTATTTTTTTGATGGGGTTTCACTCTTGTTGCCCATGCTGAGTGCAATAGCACGATCTCAGCTCACTGCAACCTCCGCCTCCCAGGTTCAAGCGATTCTCCGGCCTCAGCCTTCCAACTAGCTGAGATTACAGGCATCTGCCAGAGTGCCCAGCTAATTTTTTGTATTTTTATTAGAGATGGGGTTTCACCATGTTGGCCAGGCTGGTCTCGATCTCCTGACCTCAGGTGATCCACCTGCCTCCGTCTCTCAAAGAGCTGGGATTACAGGCGTGAGCCACTGTGCCCGGCCTGAGCCTTTTAATCTTCTGAGTAGTGGTGCTTTAGGCTTCACTATTATAGACTGGCTACAGGAAATTCAGAAATGTCATACATACATTAATTTTCAATTAACTGATTTTTAGATAATATGCTTTACACGGAAGAACATTACACGAGTTGTTAATCTGGATGCTATTACAACAAATATACTTTGTTCAACAGCAACTAAAAAACTTTTTTTTTGTTGATTTCCCACTGATTACCTAGAAGTCCAAAATGCTGGCCTGGTAGTATGTAAACTGTTTTTCTAAAACACAGGTGTTTGTGTTTTTGTTTTCCCTCTCAGACACACTGACTGAAAGTCCCACTGTTTTATAACTACTTCTGTTCATGAAATTTCTTCTACTTGGAATTCTTTACCCAGTTTTTGTCTTCTGTAATTTCTCAAGGCGTAGCTTAAAAAGTTTCCCCTCTCAGAAGCCTTTGGTGTTCTCCAAAGAACCAACCTATCAATAACCTTCAGTTGGTAGCATTGTGATGCTGCTGACTACGTATTTTCTACTGCAATATCCAGTGTTCCAGTCTTTTTTCTTATCTAAGGTAGAGACAGTCTTGTACATCTCACAGCATATGGCATAGTGCCTAGTACTATATGAATGTTCAGTGAATATTTGCAAAAAGAATAAATGAAATGAATAGGTAGAAAAACAGTATGTAAAACTAAGGAACACACTAAAAAAAAATGAGTAACCAAAAATGAGGAAGAGGTTCTTAAATAAATTATTAATGACAGTGATCTCTATTAGTAAGCTGCTATCATGTGCAACACGCTGCGTATGAGCTTTAAAGAGAGTATCTAATTTCATTCTTATAAAAATTCTAAGATCCTCATTATATATGTGAGAAAATAAGCTCAGAGAATCATTTCCTTCTTCCCAAAAGTTACTTAGTTTAAGTGGTGGAGAAAGGATTCAAACAGGTTTAACTGATTCCAAAATCCATGTTCTTTCACGATTTAAAATTTCAAATTATGTTCATCCTTTGCTGCAACAAAAGAATAAAAGTAGCAAGCTTTATCCTGATGACCCATGAAATGATTTTTTTTAGGGAAGCTAAGCTCTGTGAGAATAATACAAGAACAGGTTTATTCAGGATCATACCTTAATACTGTTATTTGTAGGTCCAGATATGGTGATAAATATTTAATTAGAAGAGTATACGAAACACATGTTAAAAAGAGGATTTGTGCAAACTCATTAGGCAGGCTTTCAAGCTTTGTAATGACATAAGTGACAAGTGGATTATGGTTTATTTTAAAAGACGTGTCAACCCAATCTTGTTGGGGGAAGGGAAAGAAAGTGGAGAAAGAGAAAAAGAGAGATGGAACGCATATTCTTTTGCAAATTTAACAAATGATTTCACATGCTTCATGCTGTTTATTCTGTGGGATTGTTCTCTTAGTAGTTAAATATACACACTCATAAATACCACATATTTCCTACTGTCCATTTAAAATTTGCAGCTCATTCTTTATTTCCAATAGCTCTTTTCTCTTCAGCATCTGTGTTTTTCTGTGTTTTTTGTGTCCCAAGTTTCTTACATATATTACAACACAATTCAGAGGCCTCTTTTTTATTTTATCAAGTTTTTAAGCTAGAAATAGAAACAATGTCCAGTGACCTTCCATGATATAACTTTAAAAGCATATTGTACTCATTGTCCTATGAAAAGATCTAATTCTTCCTGAAATAGAATTCAATATAGAATCCAATTCAATTCTAAAACAAAAATGGAAGAATGTTAGTAGAAAATACTTCATAAACTGTATTTGATCTTGACTGTAATAGCATATAACTATTTATTATCTCTTCTTTAAAGGTGATAACCTAAAGTGAGCATTAAGATTTTTTACTCATGGTTACATGAGAAGTATGCTTTTTAAATTAATAACTGCTGGATGTGGAATTGAAGCTCAGGTCTCTTTAAGTCCAAATATACTTTCTACTACACTTATGTTGAAAAGTTCACTGTCTAGAAATGTAGCCTAGATTAGCAAAGGCATGCAGACCCAAAGACAATGCTATATATACATCTTTTTATAATCATGATGTGTTTAGAGAGCCATATGTTAAACTTTTTCCAAAGGATTAATAATTTTGAATTATATTTTATGTCATAAAACATGTTTTGTTTTACTTTTTTCAGCTTTTTATTTTGACATAATTATATATTCACAGGAAGATATAAAGACAGAACAGACAGGTTTCAGACCCTTTGCACAGTCTATCCCAGTGGTTGGCATGGTTTGCATCTTATATAATTACAGTGCAGTAACAAACCAGTAGTTGACACTGGGGAATATGTGTTTGTCCTTTGTCATTTTATCACATTTGTAGATTTACATAACCACCAGTGAAGTCAAGACACAGAACTATTCCATTACCTCAAAGATCTCCCTCATGTTATGCCCTTATAGTACCTTCTCTGCATCATCCCTAAACCCTGGAAACCACTCATCTCACTTTTTTTTTTTTTTTGTCATTTTGAGAATATTATAAAAATGCGATCATACCTTACATGACATTTTGAGATGGGCTCTTTCCAATCAGCATAATGTTCTCATGGTTAATCCACATCATTTCCCATGTGACTAGCCCTTGCCTTTTTATTGCTGAGTAGTATTTCATAGTATGTGTGTATCACTGTTAATTTAATCATTCACTACTTAAGGACACTTTGCTTGTTTAGGGGTTTTGTCTGTGACACATAGAGCTGCTATGAATAGTGTAGGTATTTGTATAGACATACATTTTATTTATCTGGATTAAATGTGTAGGATTACAATTGATGGGTCCTATGGTAAGTGTGTGTTTGTGTGTATGTGTGTGTGTGTGTGTGTGTGTGTGTGTATTTAAGAAACTGCCAAATTATTTTCAGAGAGACTATCACTTTATATGCTACCTGCAGTGTATGAGAGGTGAACTGTTTCTGCATCCTAATGAGATTTTTGTTTTGTCATTAAAGACATTTTTATCTGTTCTAATAGATCGGCAGTGATAACTCATCTTGGTCTTAATTTTAATTCCCTAACAGCTCTTGATGTCGACCCTTTTTTTCATGTGATATTTGCCATCTATATGTTCTCTTCAGTGAGGTGCCTCTTGTATTTTACCTTTTCTCTAATTGAATTGTTAGTTGTTATTATTTTTTTTAACAGTTGAGGTTTTTTTTTAATTAAAAAAATTTTTTTGAGACATTTGGATAGGAGGAGAGTATCTCGCTCTGTCACCCAGGCTGGAATGCAGTGGCATGACTGTAGCTCACTGACTGCAGCCTTGAACTGCTGGGCTCAATCCATCTTCCTGCCTCAGCCGCCGGAGTAGCTAGGACTACAGGTGTAAGGCACAGGCCCCATGTCTGGCTAAACTGTTGAGTTTTGAGAATTCTTTATGTATGGTAGATATGAACTCTTTACTAGATATGCAGCTTGCAAATATTACTTCCTAGTATGTGGTTTGCCTTTTCATTCTCTTAGCAGGCTTTTTCACAGAACAAAGGTTTTTAATTTTGGTAAAGTTCAATTTATTGTTGTTTCTTTTATGAATTGTGCTTTTGATGTCATGTCTAATGACTCTTCCCCAGGTCCTAGATCCCAAATACTTTCTCCTGTTATATTCTAACCATTTTAGAGTTACATTTAAATCTATGATTCATTTAAAACTAATTTTTTAAGTATAAGATGTGAAGTTTTGAACAAGGTTGACTTTTTTGCCTATTGATATTCAATTGATAGTTTGGCAGGGATTAAATTTTAGGCTGAAAAACATTTCCCTTTATAATTTTGATCGTACTGCTCCATTGTCTTTTTCTATTCAATCTTACTGATTACTGATCCATATAATTCTCATTTCTTTGCACTTTTATTACTGGTATTATGAGATATTTTGATTCTGTTCCTTTGCATGGTTCTTTTTTCAATTAACGGAATTATCTTTTAAATATGGAGCTTTATGTTCAGATCTGGGAATTTTTCTTTCATTATTTTAAAAAATAATTTTCTCTTCAATTCTGTTTTCTTTTTTTGTATCTTAAGCTTATCAGTTAGATTATGAACATCCTGAATTTTACTTCTTTATTAGTAATTTTTACCATGGTAAGCCCTCAGTCTAAGATTCTACTTCATTTTCCCTGTTGTGTTTTTTTCATCAAATGATTTCCCCAAAATTAAAAAGGATTTCTTTTTATTTAAGACCGTTCTCTAAATATCTTCATTATTGTGGATATATGCAATGTTCATTCGTTTAATATTACTTTTAAATGGTCTCAAGGGAAAAGAGATAAATACATTTTCAATCTTTTAACAAAAGTAGAGACACTTGTATCTAAATTTTTAAAAAATATTTAAAGTAGTAAATGTTTCAAAATGTTTGATTATTTTTCTAACTCATGATTTTCAGAATCTTCTAGTATTTTATCAAATACCTGTACCTTAATTTTTAAGTTACTCTCATTGTGCCACTCATTAGGTTTCTAAGTATGTCAGATTTTTTGAATAATATGTTTTAAAGTCAATTTAAATTATACACAGTCTTATTTATTTATTTAGAGACAGAGTCTTGCTCTGTCACCAAGCTGGAGTGCAGTGGCACGATCTGGGCCCACTGCAACCTCTGCCTCCTGGGTTCAATCGATTCCCCTGCCTCAGCCTCCGAAGTAGCTGGGACTACAGGTGCCTGCCACCACGCTAATTTTTTGTCTTAGCCTAGAGACGGGATTTCACCATGTTGTCCAGGTTGATCTCGATCTCCTGACCTCGTGATCTGCCTGCCTAGGCCTCCCAAAGTGCTGGGATTATAGGCGTGAGCCACCACACCCAGCCACAGTCATATTTATTTAAAATAGAATTTTTTTTAAATCAGATTACTTACAACTTTTTGATCCAGAAACAAGGAAGAAAATAAATTCCACAAAATTTGCATGGCTGCATACAGCCGGACATTAACAAGAATGTAGAGCTATTATTTATTTAGGGATTCATATGTTCCATTATAGTCTTTCTTAAAGTAGTCTAGTTGAGTAGAGCCAGAACATATTCATCAACCATAGGTTTGAGTTAGTACCACATACACAAGCACTGATACAATCTACTACATCATAATCACCTAATTAATTACAAAATACATCTCAGTGCCACATTCCCAACTATTGCACAGATACACTTGGTTACCCCTCAGCTCATCAAACTCAAAGTGTCTAAAACTGAATTCATTTTCCATTGTCTATCATTCAATCCTTATTTGTTGTTTTGACTTAACTATACTTGTAGTCACTAAAATTAAAAGCGTCAGAGTTATCATTAACATAACTTCACATGAAGATAATGGCTTGTCAGGTCTCATTTAGATATCTCTCACATTTATCTGTAACTCTCCAACTCCAGCAGCATTCCCTTTGCCCATGCCTCACTTCTTAGTGATTAATGCATCTCTTAACTAATTGTACTGTCTCCAGATTCTTCTCCTTCCAATCCATCCTACATATCTTAGAAGAGTTACTGAAAAACATAAGATCTCATTTTTTTTTGCCCTAGATTCTTACATGCCTCCATAATTTACCAAATTTTGTGTAAACCTTTTAAGACGACTTTCAACATCTGCCAAAATCTGGTTTCAACCTGATTTTCTAGATTTTATTTCAAAGTTTATTGGGTCAAAGTAGCTTCTACTTTAGGAAAATTCTCTTCGCCCCCATATTTTTCTTGAATTCTGAACGATTTCGTACATCTGTCCGTATTTTAAACTCCCTCTGGAATTGATTTAACCTCACCATCTTTAGTTGTCTAAATTCTACCCATGGATTTCAAAGCTTTGCTTGCATGATTTCCCATCTCTGATCCACAGAACTGGAAATGATCTCTTGCTCCTCTGAACTTTCGTAACACCTATTATATGCTTTATCACTTTCTATCTTGTGTACTTCTAGTGTGTGACCATGTCTTATCTCTCCTTTTAGACTTCTTATTCCATAAGGATAAGTTAAATATTTATTCAGCTTTAAATTCTTCTCAACAACTAACATATTACCTCATATATAACAATACAAGTTGATATATAATATTAATAACAGTGTTGGATGTAGAAATATAAAATGTTTAAAAATTTATATTTTTCTTCCTACCTCAACCTTTAGGCACCTCTTCACCACATGATTTTAGCTTACTATAAACAAGTATAAAAGATGAAATTTATCACTGAATTAGAATACTTCTGTTTAAATCAATAAGCTTGTATACCTAATCCTACTTATAATATGGAAAAGGCAAAGAATATCTATTCTGTGTGTGTGTAGGTTTTTGGGGTTTGGAGCATGATTCAGTTTTTTTTTTTTTTTTTTTTTACTTTTCCCTGCCTATGCTGACCTCCTTTTCTCATCTGTACTATTGCCTGAGGCAGTAAGATTATAGCACAAAGATTTGACTACAATTTTATATTAATTGCATGACACACCTCATTTGAGAAACATCTCTTTTCTTCATATAATCTATGAAACTGCCTTAGTACTTTAATTCCTTTGTTACAGAAATTCTTTTAAGTTAGAGTAATAGGTCATTATATGTTTTTATTTTTCTTATGTAAGTCACAATTTACATAGATGCCCCTTTTCTCTTAATAATAAGCAGAGAAATTAAAAGACATTTCCATATTCTTTTCAAAATAGAATCAGAAATAGAAAAAATGTAGTTGTGGTACACAGAAGTCCTGGTTAATCTCAGAGAAATGGCCTAGGGAAGCAAAATTAACAATGAAATGAAGTATACCTCTGCTCACAATGAAGCTAACATATATCCAAGGAAAAATGAATAGGTAATTGAATTTTATGCTCATACTAGTGGGATCAGTTCTGTATATTTTAGATATTCAGTATCACTGAATTCACTGAGGTGTTATCAATTTATTTCCAGTTAAACCTGATAATATTGGCCACTAAAATCTATGTAATATCTGTTAATATTAAATTTGTGATTTATGGTATCAAAAAACTTATAACCTACATCATTATGAGTGATACTAACTTCCCTGATTGTCTTCTTGTTTAAAAAGAAAAAAAATGCTCATGGAATTGTAGAGTTGATCTATGAGAAATAATGTTAAATTGTATAACATTTTAAAGGAGTAAGTTAATTGAATTTAATCATATTTACAATGTGAATGTATGAGACTTCAGTATCAAGCTTTAATATTTCTATATCAATAAATATGATTCTTGAGCATAATAGCTATCCCCTGTAAATTATTTGTTGATTTATTTAATCAATCCTCTATTAAACTTAAGGGTTATTTCTCCTTATCCGCTATTGTAATACTGTGACGAACATCCTAGTGTACACATATTTTATACATATATAGTTATATCAATGTAAATTCTTAGAAATGAGATTGCTAGATCAAATTTTATACACAATGTATATTTTGGTAATTATTTCCAAACTTCCCATTAGACACTCTTTACCAATTTGCTTTTGCAAGTCCTATTTTTCTGAACTTTTCCAACGAGTTTTTATCATTTAAAATAAAAGTCTTTGCCATTTTGATTAAAGAAAATAATATAATGGCCTAGCATAGTTGATGGCCTGTTTTGTTAAGATTCTTATCTGAAGCTCAGAAACATTTAACTTAGAAAAACATAATGAACCATACAGACAAATTATTAATTCAATTACTAACTTATTAATTCAACTACTAAGTACTTACTCTACAAATAATAAAATCAACTAATTTCAGGTAACCATCTGTGTTTAATTTTTATCTCTAATTCTTATACCTCTTATTCTGTAAATTGAGCTAATACATTTTACATATGAAATTAGTATTAATTCCAATAGTCTTGTATCATACATCTGTCCCTGGCTGCCCTCGGAGCCATGCCCAGCCTGGCATGCATATGCGGTGGTTAAGGATACAGTTAAAGGATCAATCACGTGTGTCCATGACAGAGACGCACGCGGCCCTGTATGCCTTCTTTTTTAAAGTTGAGAATATGGTATTCGTTTTGCCTATGGGATATTGTTCACATTGCCAATTACATGGATTTTACTCCTCAAAGTAAAGACAACCTTATTGGTTTCCACTTTGATCAGACAATATGACTTAAATATAAGCATTTCATGAGAAATTGTAAACCTTCAGTTGCTATAGAAGTCAGAGTCTTTATTTTTTGCCATGTTAATTCATTCCTCGTGTCATTATTTCATGCATATAACAGGGGATATAACAGGTTTTCTATATTTACTAAGTGCTCAGTTTGTTACTTAATAGAACTTTGCTTTCCATATGGCAAATTCTTGTAAGACTGTTTTTTGTGGCCGCGAGCGGTGGCTCACGCCTGTAATCCCAGCACTTTGGAAGGCTGAGGTGGGTGGATCACGTGAGGTCAGGAGTTTGAGACCAGCCTGGCCAACATGGTGAAACCCTGTCTCTGCTAAATATACAAAAATTAGCCGGGTATGGTGGCACATGCCTGTAATCTCAGCTACTCGGGAAGCTGAGGCAGAAGAATCACTTGAACTTAGGAGGTGAAGGTTGCAGTGAGCTGAGATCATGCCATTGCACTCCAGCCTGGGCAACAAGAGTGAACCTCCGTCTCAAAAATAAATAAAAAAAATTAAAAAAAGTAAGAATTTTTTTAAAATGCAATAATTTTAAATCTTATAGACTTTTGAGATTTAGCATTATTACTAGGTTTTTACTTTCTGGATTTCTTGTATTTATATGATCTATGTATTTTATAATCTACTCATTGCTAGAATATTTTGTTGTCACTTCTTTTTCTGATGCTTTTTCGGAGGCTACTGTCATTTTCCTGAACTCTTCACATTTTATATTGCACTTATTTTCTTTTTATTCATTGCTCTTTGCCACTTGGTAATACCCATATCAACCTCTTTATTAAGGTCACATGCTGTCTGGGTGACTTGTATGGCTTCTTAGGTCAGTTAAATGTTTAACAATTTCTCTATTCGATGCACATTGAAAGAGTTTATGTGCTTCTACACATTCTATTATTATTTTTGAAGGAAATGGATGACTTCTCTAGGACTCATTGAAAAACCATTTTATTAGAACATAAAGTGGATTTTTCTACCATCCTTGACAATACTCTAAAACAGGATAAAAGAGCCCTAGAACTTTGTGTGTGTTAGAACTTTTTGGAAAGCTCTTTTGACTTTACTATCCATAATACTAGAATTATGCAGATCTGTACATTAATTTATTGGCATTCTTTACCTGCTGTGAACAAGTGGTTAGTACAATTTATGTCCTTCTTGACTTAAATGATAGGCACATAAAGATGCTACTTCCAAAGTTTGGGGAGAATATTGTGTTTGAAAACAGTTGTGTATATTATAAATACAAACTGAGTTAATACATATTGCATATAAAATACTTTTATTTCAACAGGACTCTATCATTGTGTGCATTTCCATATTCTAAAACTGAGAAAATTGTATTTCACTTTGCATATTCAATTTCTTGAATTTTATTCATCAAAATAAAGACAACTTTCTTGGCTTTCATGTTGATTAAGCAATATGACAAACATAATGAGTACACACATAAGTACTTTTCAATTTATAAAATTATTTCCTTACGTCATTCCAAGTTGTTAAAAATAGTTTTGAGGTAAATATTATTAACTGTATTTTTTAGGTGTGGAATTTTTCTTAAGTCATAAAATTAGCAAGCTGTAGAGTTCAAATTTGAACACATTTTGTTTAGCCATTTTTAGAGAGTCTAATTTGGCTTCTTTCTTTCTCTATCCAGTTCATAACACTGGATACAACACCATTGTGTATATCATAATGGCTTAATGTATTTTAAAATAACTTTTATGTCATTAAGTGGTATAACATAAAAAGAAACATCATTATTTTAAAGTTATGTCAAACCTTTTTACAAATCTAGTGCCACAAAGGCTACCTAGATTTGTTAGTCCATAGAGACAACAGTCATTCCATATTCCTTATATTTAAGTTGTAATATTTGCAGGATTCACAGCTTTCAAGTATCCATTATGAGTCACAGAAGAGCCATATTTTATCTTAATAATGTAAATAATTAAAATCATTCCTATAGAATACAACTTCTGTTTTGCAAGGTAACATATACAGATCCATATTCTTTCTGCAGGATCTGTCTCCAGTTAATCAAATAAAAATTTTTATTAGTATCACAAGATGATTTAAAACTAGAAAAGCTCACAAACTGCATCTCACAAAGGTCTGATGCCCAGAATCTATAAGGAACTTAAACAATTCAACAAGCAAAAAACAACCCAATTACAAATTGGGCAAAGGACATGAATAGAGACTTCTCAAAAGAGGACATACATACAGCCAACAAGCATATAAAAAGTGCTCAACATCACTAATCAGAGAAATGCAAATCAAACCACTATGAGATGCCATCTCACACCAGTCAGAATGGCTATTATTAAAAAGTCAAAAAATAACAGATGTTGGCAAAGTGGCAGAGAAAAGGCAACACTTATACACTGGTGGGAATGTAAATTAGTTTAGCCTCTGTGCTGTGCAGTTTGGAGATTTCGCAAAGAACTTAAAACAGAACTACCATTTGACCCAGCAGTCCCATGACTGGATATTTACCCAAAGGAATATATATTGTTCTACCAAAAAGACACATGCACCCATATATTCATCGCAGTACTATTCACATTAGTAAAGATGGGTACTCAACCAAGATGCCCATCAACTGGGTAAAGATAATATGCTACATATATACCATAGAAAACTCCACAGCTATAAAACAGAAACCAAATCATGTCCTTTGCAGCAATGTGGCTGCAGCTGGACGTCATTATCCTAAACAAATTAATTCAGAGACAGAAAGCCAAATACCTCCGGTTCTTAGTTATAAGTGGGAGCTAAATGTTGTGTCCATGTGAACACAAAGATGGGAAAAATAGACACTACCTACTGGATACTATGCTCACTACATGAGTGATGAAATCATTTGTACACCAAACCCCAGCATAATATAATAACCTAAAATAAAAGTTGAAAAACAAAACTAAAATAAGATATTCAAGCCAGATCATCCTTATTCCCAAGGATAGTGGAAATTAAAAACGGAGAGAAGAGGCCAAGATTTAACTCTGTTATCACCAAAAGGATTTTTGTAGCTTATAGAGTCTCACCTTTCCATCCTTCTCTTAGACTCAGCAATTTCCTGTTTTTCAATTAAACTTCTGAATGATTACCATGCTACTAAGACATTTCTTGTCCTGGGATGGACTTTGTAGGCTTCCCTTTGATGAGATTCAATACAAAATTTTTTAACATCGAAGTTAGGATAAGTAGTGTTTAGTAAATATGAATAAAGCAAATGTAATTTTTTTCTATGGATGGAGGTTTCTGAATGCCAAAATTTTATAATTATGGGTGTGTGTGTGTGTGCGTGCACATCTGTGTGCACGCACACACACATTCCTCTGTGAATATTTTTGGTGTTTTATGGGCAGATTTCCAACTGCAACGTAATCATTATTTCAGTTTTTTCCAATGTGAAATTCACATTGAAATGAAATACTATTCTTAAGGGAACAAGAAGTCATATGCTTGATACTCAGTTCAATTCTACAACTACTGCTATATGAAATCGTTGTTAAGTGCAACTGCTAATGCCTTATCTTGCTGTGAAGCAGATCTCTTTCAATAGAGGAATCTAAACAAGGAATAATTATATGTAAATGTAGATCAGTAATCAAACTGAAGTGAAAACTCGCCTAATGAGAAAATTGTTTAAATATCTTGTAGAATTGGTCATTCTAGAGCTTTACTAACTTCATTTCAACCAAAATATAACTAAAGATATTGTTAGTAAAAAGACCCATTGATCCTTTAATATTAAAGAAAACTCTTTATGCTGTTTTTATGAAGTTATGACTGTAGAGAAATAAACATGTGTCTGTGGAAACAGTTAATAATGATTACATGTGTATTATTTCTATCTATATTTAGCTATATATTTGCTTTTCTTTATTAACTGTGGTATTTCTTAGGGATGAATAATGAAACATGATGCAAACATTTACATGAGGCAAAATTAGTTTTTTAACAATCAGTTTTTTTTTTGCTTACAAACAACTTTTTTGAATACATTTCTTAGCATAATACTTGAATATGTCTAAGGAATAGCCTGATTTATAATCTCTGGGCTGTGTATTTATATGATTTGGAACTTTAGTTTTTATTCATTTCTGAACCTATGCATTCTACTTGGATCATGTTAATAACTTTTTTGAGTAATCTTCAGGAAATTTATCCCCATCACTTTCAGGCTGATGGTTGTCCAGTCTTCACCTGCAGTTCAACCCTTCTTCTGAGCTTATTATCATTTCCATTGCCACTTAAAATCTCCATAAGCGTCTAAGCATCTATATGCTTATCATCTTTGCCCTCTATCCACATGTCTCCTTCTATAACTTTTTTTCCCAGTCAATTTTTCAATCATCTACTCAGTGACACAAGCAAATCTGGGAGTCATTTTTCATTCTTCCCTCACTCTTGCCATTGTCTATTTTCTTCATGTTATATATTTTCTTCATATTTCCTGATTTATTCATTTCAGTTTCTCTTTACTTTCACTAGTCTGTCACAACTTTTGCCTAACATTCCTGCAACAGAGCCTTAAGTGCTCACCTGGCAGCTTCTCTTTCCTTTCTAAAGGCCATACTCCATAATGCAACAGGATTCATCTCTGTGAAAAGCAAATCTGAGATTATGTAGTTGCCTGAGCAGATGCCATGCAAATAAATGGAATTTCCTTCACAGCCAAACTTTATGCAAAGGCAGAAAGAGGCAACTGCCTTTGTGGGGTAAAACAAGGAGTGACTACACTTTCTTCATCTCAAACTTCTCTTGTTGCAAAACTAACCTGTATCTGCAATTTCCATCTTCCTCATCCTTTGTATCAAGACACAAAGTCTCTTTTAAAAACACAACACTTATTTTTTAAATAAACTATTTTGGAATAGTTTCAGTCTTACAGACAAGTTGCAAAGATGATATAAAATCCAGATAGATGCTTCATCCATCCCCGCCCCCTTAATATTTTACATCATCATGACAGGTTTTTAAAAACAGAAGTCAACAGTAGTATATTACTGATATTTAAACTCTGAAATTTATTCAGATTTCATCTGGTTTCCACTGATTTCCTCTTTCTACTTCAGAATCCAATCCAGAATATCAGGGAATTTAAATAATGCTTTTTTTGACAGAGAAAACTTTTTGCAGTTATTAGAATCTTAGTTTAAGACAGTTTAAGACACCCTTTTACAAGGGTGAACAAATAGGACAATCGGCAGTGAAATTTGGGGAGACGGTGTTGGGGTGTTTGAGTGGTGTACTCTAGCGTGGGATCCTGGCTGGAAGTGTCTGGCATTAGTGGAAGAACTTGGGAAACCAGGTAATGCCATGAGGAGATTTGATTTAGAAGATACAAATTAAGGGGATTGTTAGAACACAAAATGCGTTGTTAGAAACAAACATTTCAGTTGTATGTTTGAGAATGTTTATTGATTACATAGAAATGGATAAAATCATGAGTCCAGCCTCAGAATGGGAAAGTAATTGTGGAAGTAAATGAAAGCATATGTGCCATTCATTAGAACTGTGAATTTGTAAATTTCTTCCTAAGAGAGCCTTCCCGTGGCATTTGATGGGCCTGTTGGTCTGGGAGTGTGAAAAAATATTCTGAGGTTTGGAACAATTAATTTGATTGATTAGATTGATCCTTTCCATGATAGGATTTTTTTTCTGCTGATACAAAATTTATAATGAATTTTAGATATTTGAATGTCATGCTTCTATATTCAAATGAATCTTCTCAGGTTCTAAAGGAACTGAATATACCTTTCTTGTGAAGTCATGTACATTCCTGAGGGGAAAGATTGGGTAGTTGTCAACTTCCCTGGAAGTTATCAGCTGCAGTCCCCTGCAAGGGGCAGGATATTAGATTAGCCGTTCCACTTTTAATTTCCTGGGAACATATTGTGTGTTTAAAAGATACTATAAGAAAAATCTGCATCAAATTACTTTTTAAAAATGAGACTTGCAGAAGATTTACTTGCTATAATCTCAGTGTGTGTGTGTGTTGGGGGAAATTGTGGGTGTGTGTTTGTGGTTTTAGCTGTTTTTTATTTTTTAGTCAAAGTTTTCAATTCTAATATAAGGAGCTACTCAAAATGAAAGATTTATTTCAAGTATTGAAAATAAAAACATACTCAAATATCATATTCTCTTCAGATCAGGGCTCCTTTTAATACATCAAAAAGTGAGTATGTCAGATTCATGAGAAAATAATTTGATTTATACTAATTGTACATGCATATGGTACATCTTTTAACTTATGCTCATATTATAAATATACAAATGATTAAGAGTAAAAATGGCATTAAAATAAAATCAGTAAGAATTAGCTCCTTTTTATGAAGTGTCAATAACTTTTTAATTTATTTACTTTTGTAGTGTTTGGTACCTAAAATTATAATCAGAAAACAGCAAGGATCAGGATGATTTTATATTAGAGTTAGATTTCATCAGTATGCTTGGGGATTAGAAAATCCCCGAGTTATAAAACTTGCCACCAGTTCCAGTGAAAATTCAGCCTTAATGTCAAATCATTTTAAGTTTATTAGGCACTTGTCATAACACTAATTATAAATTAGATCATTTTATATTCTCGAGATTGAGAAAAGTAATTAAATTGGTGGTTTCATTAGTTGATGGACAGTTTTAAAGAGTTTATTTCTTCTGGAAAATCAAGGTGTATTATTCTTTCTGTTTCTAAAGAAGTGCTTATTAGAAAAAATGGGGTTGAATAGAAATCTAAATCTAACAGAAAAGGGTAATTTTGTCATGAATATTGACTTAATTTTATTAATAGCTTTTAATATACATATTTTAAAGATATGAAGTCTTAGCTTTAGAATTTAAATATTAGGATATTTCTTCATTAAACTGAAAATTCAAATTCAAAATAGATATTTAATTAGATGAATCAAAAATATAGAGTCATGATAATATTACCTGTTATACAGTCAATCCTTTAAAAATATGCTAATTGCAAGGTTTATAAATGATATGGGGAGTCAAAGTTTTGTAAATCCTTAAGCATTATAATTAGTCTTTAGAATCTTTTTTTGTTGTCGCTGGCCAGACATAAAAATGTACAAATGTTTAATTTAAGGTCAGCCAAGCTGAAAAAATATAAAAATATTTTTAGTCAATTAGCTAATTCTAATTTGACTTTGTTTCTTCTCATGTTATTTCTTATTCTCTTTTTTTTTTCTGAAACTGCTAATGTAGCAGTAGGAAGTTAAATTAATAATATAGTAAATCATAAAAGTCATGTTCAAGCAAGGTTTTAGCTTTATCACTGGTAGCCCTGCTTTAGATTGAATGTGTTTTCTTACCAGGAAATTCTGGAGAGGTTATTACAACACACCCTCACACATACACATACACATACACATACACATACACATACACATACACATACACGTTCCTTTACATTTTACATGGTCTGTGCTAGAGGATTAGCATTTATTGAGTTTCTACTATATGAGGTGCTCTGATTCTCAACCTCCCATGCCACATTTGTGATGTTGAACATCTGTGTGCATGTATTCTTGCAAAATGTGTGTTGCAATTTTTATGCAAATATTTTAAACAAATGTCATTGTGTGATATATTTCATTTTGCTTCTTCTTAACTTTTAAGTTCAGGGGTACAAGTGCAGGTTTGTTAGATAGGTAAACTTATGTCATGGGGGTTTGTTGAACAGATTATTTCACCCAGATATTAAGCCTAGTACCCATTAGCTATTTTTCCTGACCCTCTTCTTCCTCCCACCCTCGATTCTCTGAAAGCCCCAGTGTGTGTTGTTACCCTTCTGTTTCTTAATGTCTTTCACCTGGTATTGTGGTTTTAAAAAGATCTATCTATATTGCTGTGTGACCTTTGCTTTTAATTGCTATAATATACTTCACTGTGTGGACCCATCATCTTTTCCCTTTACCCAAAGGCTTCTGACTTCCAGCAACCACAGGTAAAACACAGTTGAGTATCCTTCTTCAGCTCCCCTTTGTCACCATTTTTACATGAAGAAACAGAGGCATGGAGAGTTGAATAATCTTATCAGAATTGCACAGCTGGGATTAGAACTAGTCTAATGGCAGGCACGTAGAGGAAAGAGAATCATCAGTTATTAAACATCTACTATGTATCACACATTGTAGCAGAAGTTTTATGTCAAAAAATCAATTTTATCCACTTAGGTGCCTTATGTAGTAGCTAAAATGACTCAAAAAAAAATCAGAAAAGTAGCCTGAATAATCACAATTGATAATTGGCAGATTCAGAAGTTTAGTTAATACTGGTCATCCCTTAAAGCTCATCTTGTTTTTTAATTAACCAGTGTCTCATTTTAATTAATCTATTATTTTAAAAAAATATGGATGTAAGGTTGCTTGATTACCCAGGTATTTCTCTCATTTTGGAAAATTGCATACATAGCCTTAGCAAAGAGCATATAAAATTCTTCCCAGATATCAATTTTTATTTGCTTGTTTGTTTTCTTATTTTTGGATAATTTATAGCAGCAGAAGAAAATTTTATACACACACACACACACACACACACATATAGATTGGAGGATTAATTTTCCTGGCAAACAAACATTTTGAAACGACTGATATAAAAACAAGGTGGAAGGGATTCTCATGTTAAAAGCTTATTGGATTATTTTTTGGAGTTTTAGAGAAAGGGTTCTGTTCTCTCACCCAGTCTGGAGTGCAGTGGTGCAATCATAGCTCACTGCAGCCTTGAACTCCTGGGTTCAAGTTAAACTTCCCTCCTCAGCCTCCCAAGTAGCTAGGATTACAAGTGTGGACCACCACACCACACCAGGCTAATTTTTAAATTATTTTTATAGAGATGGAGGTGCAGAGGGGACCTTGCTAGTTTTCCCAGACTGGTCTTGAATTTCTAGCCTCAAGCAATCCTTCCATTCTGGCCTCCCCAAGTGCTAGAACTACAGGCATGAGCCACCGTACCCACTCTTGAACTCTTGAAATGGATTTTACTCTGCCCTTCCTTTTGTTTATTGATTTACAGATAGACACCATGACTACATAAAATTATTCCCATCTTTCATTTATATCTAAGTAAAAATTACTAGCTGGTTTTATAGTGATAATGACATGGATCAGCAATAGTTCTTGGAAGTGTTATTTTTCAAAAAATTGTTGAATAAAAAGGTTTTTTTATTCTTTCAATAGACATTTTTTTCCTCCAAGCTTGAGCAGTGATGAGTATGATGATTAATCAATATCATTTTAAGTACTAGAGTGGCACCTGAATGATAAAACCCATCAATAAAGACAGACTAAGCCAAAATTAAGAAGTAAATGATATCTGACCTAGGAATTTCTCCTTTAGATACGACATTCTCCCTGTTTTTCTGCTGGAAGATAAATCTTGGGCGAGGACAACATCGCATAAGGGCCTGAACAGAGTTGAGCTCAGCGTAAAACTTCCTACAGATTTTGCTGTTCTGGGAGGGACAGAATCTAGCCCCAAGGAGGGGGAAAGTTAGAGGCAGTCTGATGGGGTGAGATCCTGTGATGTCCTTCAAATCAAACCAGAGGAGATTGCTTTACTTCTTTCCCAATTGCTCAGAGGCAATTAGCAGAAGTAATTAATAGTGTTACTTCGAGAATGCTGTGGCTGCTTGATTTATTTTCAAATCAAATAGAAAATTATAGTGTCCCCTTAACAAATTCACAGGTGTACTTGACATTTCTAAGTTTAATGACTAGGTTTTTTTAGATAATGCAATATTTTGACATTGTCTTAAAATAACAGGATATTGATTTCTTAAAAAGGCAATTATATGATGAATATATTAATATTTGCTAATATTTTAGACTATAATACATTTTAGAAAGCAGGAGAAAGGGTTGCCAGCATTTGGTGTAATAAATTTTAGGGCATAGTACAAACCACTAATATGTCATGCATATACTTTAATACATGTACTAGTAAATGCCAAAACAAGGCAACATCATTTCATCTTGAGTTGTGAATGCACATGTTGACTAAAAATTTTATGAAATTACAAATTAAATTATATAAACTAATTTTAAAGAACTTAATATAAGTTATAAGTTAATAAGACTTTACTTAGGGTGGTATGAAGATACATTTTTCAAAATTATTTTAAAAATAAAATTTGAAGAATAGTGAAAGTACTAACTGAAATATATCTTTAAAACTTTAAACATTGTCAAAGTAGTGCTTTTATCCTATCAAGTTCTACTCAAGTCATTTAACCATATATAAGTAAAGACATAAAAATAGTAATATTATATTTAATGTGCTTTTGTATGCTGTATATAACATCTTTCTCACATTTTCTTTATTTATATAATTCATTACTTTCAGGTATGGTAATTGGCCACCTGCTAACTGTGTGTCCTTGAGAAAGATGTTATTATTACTACTTGTTCTAGTTGCTTTTCTAAAAGGATATAAGAAAAGTATGAGATAGATTTTTTTTTTACATTTCTTCTAGCTGTAAAATTCTATGGGTTCTATAATCCTATGTCATGTCTTTTTTGTCTGCCCTCCTGTGGAGTCTAATATCCTTTGTTCATCTTTTTTACAAATTTGAATCAGACTAGTTGGCAAAGTGTCAGTTCTCTGACAATCTGTGATAATATATTATTTTGTGCAAATGTTACCAAATGAATAGCTAGTAAAATTTTTTCTTTTTATGATTCCAAACTTGCTGGGTTTGATGAATAGGATCTAATATTTGGCATCTTTATCTCTAAATGTCATCAATTTAATCTTTGTAACAAGTTCATTTATATAATAAACTTTAAATCTCTTTATACTCACACAAATGCAATGCAGGGGAAATCACTGTCCTTGCTCTCTTGATTCCTTCTTTGTTGACAGGATAGATGAGAAAATCTGTGCTTCTTTCAGATGAATTGTTTTCCAAGTGGTAACTTTTCTATATTAACATGCTCCCTACCATATATTTTTCTTTTCTACACTATCTTCATATAACCACATTATTTTTGACGTTAAGTTTAATATCTAAACGCCATTGAATCCATTCCATAATCAAGACATTTAGATTCTAGTTAGTTTTAATTTGAAGAATTTTGGTGGTGTTTCTATCAAATGTATAATAAATTTAACAGTAACTCCAACTATCTGAGTCTTTTTTTTAATGACCTGGTACCTACTTGTGTCAGTGTCCTAAAATCTTCACATTGTGAAGTCACATACATGTGGTATGGAAATTATTTTTTCATTCAAATATATGTAAATCTTTACTTTGCAATTGTACTCTGATAAAGTAGCTCCGTTTGAGGGAAAAAAAATAAAACAAGCCTTTATTTTTCTTCTGAAGGCAGTATTTGCATGGCTTTCATATGGTATACATGTTTGCATAGGAAATTTGTCTTTAGTTTCACATCTGCCCAGATTATAGCCTTTAGTTTCAATGATTCAAAGCTTATGTGGAAGACACTTAAAATGCTTAAAAGCTACATACTATTATTTTATGATTTCAGCTAATCAAGACATAACTTTTAATGTATAAGCAACATCTTAAGTCAAGCAGATAGTGAAGGGAAATTATCAAACCATGGTCTCTTTTTTAAAGTAATGGGCCTAAAATTAGACAGATATACTTGAAGTGGTGAAAGAGGAAAATATTATACAACCACTTCATCTGTCCAGATTATTTGAGCCTTTCCTGTATCAATGAAACATCAGCTGTTGCGGTGAGATCATTTTAATGCCCATCCTATTTTATGATCTAGATGCATTGAAGATTAATTTATTGAATATGTTTTGTTTTCTATGCTGTAACACTGGCATATCAAAAACTTCAATAGATTGTCACATTTTAACTCTTGACCTTTGGGTTTTAGTGCAAATAATTAACTCTTTACTACTCACATACCCTCAAATGTATTTAAGTATTATTGCAGGAAAAAATATATTGATTTACTAAGTCGTTTATTTGACATTTTACTAAACTCTGTTAAATATATGCTGTGTATGTAGTATTTGAAATGTGATACATCTATAAAGGAAAATATTTAGCATAATTGTTTGTTAGCTTTACCCAAACAATTTTGAAAGTTATTTATTTTCTTTTTGTCTGTGTCTGTATACTTAATGTCCCTCATATGCCACACACAATGACTGAACAAAAGTAAGCTTCATGAGAAGAAACATTCACATAGAAATTTTGATCAATTTCTCAGAATTAATAAATCAAAGGGAAATGCTGATACTGTGTAATAAATTCGGCCATATGTAACAGACTAGCTTTCACTAGTACCGATCTGTGCCTCCTAATGATGTTACATTCAATAATGAACCACATAGATGATGATGATCCTGTAAGATTATAGTACTTTCCAATCTTACTATGCCTTTCCTATGTTTAGATATACAAGTACTTGCCTACAGTATTCAGGACAGTAGCATGGTGTACAGGCTTACAGCCTAGGAGCAATAGGCTATGCCATATTGCCTAGATGTGTAGGAGGTTATGCCACTTAGGTTTGTAAGTTCATTCTATGATGTTCATACATTGAAATCACCTAATGACGTATTTCTCAGAATGTATCCCTTTTGTTAATCGATACATGACTGTATAAGTATGCCATTTCATTAAGCAAAACAAAACAAAAACAAAATGGGGCACTAGATAGCTCAGGGAAAAAAACAGAAAACAAATCCTCTATAGAATAATAGCTCTTACCTCTTAAGTTCTCTGTAATGATTTTGATTTCATTTTGAAATGCATATTGAACGTAATGAATTATTTTAATTCTGATTAGAGGTAATGACTTACTTTTAAGTCTGATTTTTTTTTAACCTATGAGTAGTGGTAGTCTCATCCAAATAAACAGATTTTATACTACTTTTCTGAACCAGTTCAAATCTAAAACTAAGTTACCAAATACAGTGTTTTTATAGGCAACTATTAAATTCTGAGAAAAACTAATATTGTAGGTTTTTTTTTTAACTCTCAATTTACAGTAATTGTTTAGAGAAAATGTTTAGAGAAATGACAAATAGGGATGTGCTTTGGCTACTTTAGTCAAACTCTGAGTTCAGCTACACACTATGTACATTCTTGTGCCAGATAACCTTTAAAAACCTTTATTTTTCTATCAGTAATATATAGAAAATAGGATTGAGTTCTTATACCTATTACAGTAAGAATTAAATGAGGTACCATCTAAGCATTTATCAAAGTGATCACTACATGGTGAACATTAACACATGTTAGCTATTACTGCTAAGGAAACTATTTTAATACTTAAATTTCATATGACCATAAAAATAAAATTTAGAATATGATTTTTAATCATTATTAAAAAAAGAAAACACATTCAAAATATGCTTAAAATAAACAATCACTTCTCAGCCTTTTGGCTAAGGTCAAGTGTAAAAGGGACACAAATGTAGTTTAGAGCAAATTTAAGTGACATGGTTAAAAAAAGGAGGTAATCAGAGTATGATAATCAAGTCAGATTATGTCACTATCACAAAGAAAAAGTGAAGTTATAGAGAGAAGTAGTAAGACCTTAGTAACCTAAATCCTACTAGCTAGCCTGTGGCAAAGTTTTGAAATAGAAATGGTGAATTCTGAGCACAGGGTTAGAAAGAAAGGTCACCTGAATGATAGAATTATGCATATTTTCTACAGATGCAGGATTCTAAAAACGTGATTTACAGAGTTTATAGGAAAGGCAGTCAAGGAAGAAAGAACTAAAGATACAGATTGAGGTTTCAACTGAAGCATAGTTTAGGCAGGGCTATGGGTGTTGTGAGAGAAATTTTAAGGATGAATGTGGTAATATATATGAAACACTCTCTGTTCCCTGGAAGAAAGGTTCTATAAAAACGTAACATATTGCTGATTCTTAGAATGAATGGTGAAGGTTGAAGGATTTTCAGATGTAGGGAAAGGGCACATTCACAACCCAGTGAGAGGCAAAGGATATTGGAAATGGAAGGTCAGAAACAAGAAAGGAAAAATAAAATTTGAATGCTTCTTACAAGACTACACACACACGCACATGTACACTACAGTTTTAAACAGAATTATTTTTATTGGAAATACTCTGTAAACTAAGTTTATTGATTTCCAAGATAGCTTCACTTAGAATTGAATAATTTAAGCACATAAAGTTAAAGTGAATATAGTGGTAGGGGTGAGGAAAGAAAGAATTTGGTTGGATTAATTGTCTAAGGAAACAATATCATAAAAGAAATGGCATAATAAAAACAGTAAAGAGATAGGTTTTTGAATAAAAATTATTTTGCCAAAAAGTTCAAGAAAATGTTTTAAAGGATAGAAGTTAGAACTGTTCTAAGAAGTTCTGTATATGGTAGATAAAGCAATAGTTTGCCAGAAGATATATGGCCAATTTTAGATATATAAAAAGAGTTGGAGGAAATACAAGGAAATTAGAGTGTGCCACCCAGAGTGTCTCATGTGGAGCGGCTGATTGCATGTCCGGATCTCATAATTGATGCAGAGGTGGCTATCAGTTAACTTAGCCAACAGACACTTTTGAAATAAATCAAGCATCCAAATTACAAACAGTATTGAAATATGTTATTGAAGGTATATACCTCCTTAGTGATTTAAATCTGAATGTAGTATTGATGCTCTAATTAGAATACCATATCGTATTTTTTCTAAGTAGTCTTATCAATTAGAATTTTATAGTTAAGTGGAGATCTAATAATTAATGTCTTATGACTTGAGGAAGAGGCTTTGGAAAACATATTTATCAAATGCTCATGGGAAACAATTCAATCCTATAGTGTTATGATAAATTCAAATCATGTGTTTTGTAATGTATCTGAAATATACTTGAAAAGATAATGGACTTTTCCATTTGTAACACCCATGGCCATAAAAATCTTATGAAAAAGTAATTCAATGTCTTTGAGTTCAGAATGTTACAAGATTCTCTTATTATATTAACTTATCACATATGTAAGTGCAAAAAAGTAAAGAATAATCTAGGGCTTTCCCATTAGTGTTTTTCTTTACTTGCAGAGAGGACGTAATTTTGGCTTTGTTAACAGACTTTTTCTTTTCCCCTTCTTTTTCTTTCATTCCCCCCTTCCATTCACTTATCAAACCTATTTGATTCCACTTTCAAAATATAATCTTGTCTTTACTCACTCACCTCTATCTTCATTATATTGATTCAAGCCTAAACTGCCTCTTCCCTGGATTACTACAGTTGTCTCTGAGCTACCTCTGTGCTTTTTGGGTTTTAATACTGTAGTGTATTCTCAGTGTGGCCAATTGAGGGATACTTTTAAAATGCGAGTCAGATCATATCACACATCCACTCACACCTTCCCCTGGCTTTCCATCTTGCTCAGAGTTAAAGCCATGTCAGCTGGGCACAGGCTCACACCTGTAATCCCAGCACTTTGGGAGGCTGAGGCGGGTGGATCACTTGAGGTCAGGAGTTTGAGATCAGCCTGGCCAACATGGTGAAACCCTGTCTCTACTAAAAATACAAAAAAAATAGCCGAGTGTAGTGGCAGGCACCTGTAATCCCAGCCACCAGCTACTGAGGCAGGAGAATCGCTTGAACCTGTGAGGTGGAGGTTGCAGTGACCCGAGATCATGCCACTGCACTCCAGCCTGGGCAACAGAGTGAGACTTCATCTAAAAACAAAAACAAAACAAAACAAAACAGAAAACAAAAAAGGCATGTCCTGGAGTGGCCTGAGCATCCCTACAGAATGTGTCCCCATCCACCTCTCTGATATGGTTTCCCATTACAGAACTTTTTGCTTGCTCCACTCTTGGCATATTGGTCTACTTGCTGCCTTCCTACCTGTCCAAGCACCCTTATTCCTAAGCATCTTTACACTTGCTTTTCCTTCTTTCTTAGTATTCCTTCCCCAGCTAGCTATTCCCATGGCTTACTACCGCACCTGATTTACTTAAATGTCAAATGAAGGCTTCTCTGGCCAGTACACTTAACATGGCTAACACACTGCAGCTTCTCCTTCCTAATTGTTTTTTCCCCTTCCCCAGTGTATTTTATCCATAACATATAATAGCACTTATTACCACCTGGTATACTATACCATTTATTTTATTTTTCTGTTTATTTTCTCTCTTACTACTTGACTACTTGAATGGAAAACTCCAGGTAAACTTAGATTTTTGTTTGTATTGTTTACTTTTGTATCGTAGCACCTAAAACAGTTTATGGCATGTAGAGATTCTTAAAAATATTTATTAAATGTGTAAATGAAATATGTTACCCCCAGAAGCTGGCTAATGTAATGGCACCTTGATAATGCATTACTGTCTAGAAGTATTAAAATGCTGGAGAGAGGTCACTAGATAAAAAGTCAAGGAAGCAGTACTCAGTGGGAGAGGGAAGTTAGGGAGAAAGGATGGCATAAAGAGAATGAAAAGCCTGTGGATATTCATGAAAAAATGAAACTATGCCTGTATCAAAACGTCTCATGTATTCCATAAATACATATATCTACTATGTTCCCACAAAAAAATTTTTAAAAAAATCTTATCTGCTTTCATAAGTTAACCAAACCCTGCCTGCTTATTTTTGCCAATAGATGTCAGTGGTTGACCATATGAGTGAAATTACTGCAGATACACTTGTTTTATGCCACTCTTAAAAGGCTAGTCTTTAAGGAGTGTCTCATTTCTTAAATGATCCTTTTTATTATTTTACCTTGAGAAGTAATATATATTATGACATGATAGAGTTGACAAGACGAAATGTTAATAGATTCCCTAATATACTGAAGCTATTGAAATTTAAGGGCTATATGAAGTATTCAAATTAAAATGACTTTTTTAAATGGTTGCTTTGTTTATACAGATTTATGTATATTCCTCCAACCATGCAATTTTCAAAGTGCAAAAGAAATTTTTCGTACATATAGTGTTTTATTCACATTCATGCTTGCTATGGAGACTTTTATCCAGGTTTCAATCAATTTAGTTTAATCCAGTACAATTCCCAAGGCAGTTTGAAAAGAGTTTTATTTTTTAAATTATAAATGGTAATTGAGTAGTCATCATCTTATATCTTTTAAGAATGATTGTGAACATTGCTTTTAATGTAAATTTTCTTGTTCCAAAGTCCTAAGTACCTCCAATGCGATACAATTGTTTTCCATTTTTTGTTCTACTACTTAATATTTTTTCTCAATGTTTATTTCCTTAATTGTATCTTTCAGAATTAAAATTAATGTTAAAAATAAACAATATATGTTGTACTTACATGGATTTATAGTTTCAAAAATACCTGCCAACAGATCTTTAAAAATTTCAAGAATGATATCATACTTCTCTTCTTTGGTTGGTGGGAAATTCACAGACCTCTGAGATATTTAAAAAATTCTCCTAATCATGATTATTTTTTCTAGAAAATTGCTGTTACTATGTTGGACAAAATAATGAGGCAAAATATTTTGATAAGTGTTTTACTGAACAGAACTAAAAGGTGTGCCATCATTTATTGATTAATTCAACATATATTTATTGAGCTTCTACTAGAGATCATTAACTTAAGATGTCTTCTTTTTTTTTTTACTATGGCTATCTGTTGCCATGTAAAGAAGGTTTTTTTTTCTCTTTTTCTATGTATAAAATAATTGAAGAAAATAAATTCAGCTGGGTGTGGTGATCCCAGCACTTTGGGAGGCCAAGGTGGGAGGATTGCATTGACCCAGGTGTTTGAGACTAGCCTGGGCAACAAAGTGAAATACCATCTCTACAAAAATATGAAAATTACCCCAGTGTGGTGGCAGGCACCTGTAGTCCCAGCTACTCAGGAGGCTGTGGTGGAAGTTTCATTTGAGCCTGAGAGATTGAGCTTGCAATGAGCCGTGGTCATGTCACTGCATTCGAACCTGGGCAACAGAGAAAGACTCTGTCTCAAATAAATAAATAAATAAATAAATAAATAAATAAAATAAAATAAAATAAAATAAAATAAAATAAAGCTCATTGGGTGAAAGGACGTACAAGACACAGAGTTGGAGAAAATATTTGCAATACTTAATCTGACAGAAGTTGTGCATGCAGCATATATAGGGAACTCTTACAAATCAAGGATAAGGCATATAACCCCACTATTACAAAGGGAGGAAAAGGCAAGCACATTTCATCACAGAACATATTAAATAGTCAGTAAACATATGAAAAAGTGCTCACCAATATTGGTCATTAGAGAAATAAAAATGAAATAACTATATACCCACCATAATGTCTAAAATTTAAAAACAAGACTGTGGAGCAACAGGAAACCCTCACACAGATTTGATGGAAGTGTACATTGTTACAACCATCTTGGAAAACTGGTTGGAAGTATCTTTTAAAGCTGAACATCTGCAAACCTTATGACTTGGTAGTTTATTTCCTAGGTATCTATCCAAAACAATTGCATATATACATGTATACCAAAAGAGATATGCATCAGAATTTCATCAACAGTGTTATTTGTAAAAACACTATACTAGAAACAATCCAAATGTTCATTTATGAAAGAAAGAATGAATACATTGTGGAGTATTCATACAAAGAATAAAGCAATGAAAAAGAATGACCTCTTGCTATATGCAACAACATGAATGCATAACAAATTATATTGAGGCTGAGTGCGGTGGCTGATGCTTGTAAACCCAGCACCTTGGGAGGCCAACATGGGAGGATGGCTTGAGGCCAGGAGTTTGACACCAGTCTGGCCAGTATGATGAAACACTGTCTCTCCAAAAAAAAAAAAAAAAAAAGAAAACTGGGCCGTGGTGGTGCACACCTATAGTCCCAGGAACTCCAGATGCTGAGGCAGGAGAATCACTTGAATCCACAAGGTGGAGGTTGCAGTGAGTCATGATGGCACCTGTTGCGGGAAGTCAGGGACCCCAAATGGAGGGACCAGCTGGAGCTGTGGCAGAGGAAGATAAATTGTGAAGATTTCATGGACATTTATCACTTCCCAAATAATACTCTTATAATTTCTTATGCCTGTCTTAAATTTTTTTTTTTTTTTTTTTTGAGATGGAGTCTCACTCTTTCACCCAGGCCGGAGTGCAGTGGCACCATCTCGGCTCACTGCAAGCTCCGCCTCCTGGGTTCAAGCCATTCTCTTGCCTCAGCCTCCCTAGTAGCTGGGACTACAGGTGCCCGCCACCATGCCCGGCTAATTTTTTGTATTTTTAGTAGAGATGGGGTTTCACCACGTTAGCCAGGATGGTCTCGATCTCCTGACCTTGTGATCTGCCCGCCTCGGCCTCCCAAAGTGCTGGGATTATAGGCATGAGCCACCATGCCCAGCCATGCCTGCCTTATTTTAATCTCTTAATCCTGTTATCTTCGTAAGCTGAGGATGTACATCACCTCAGGACCACTGTGATAATTGTATCTAAGTGTACAAATTTATTGTAAATCATGTGTGTTTGAACAACATGAAATTAGTGCACCTTGAAAAAGAACAGAATAACAGCAATTTTAGGAAACAAGGGAAGACAACCATAAGGTATGACTGCCTGCACAGTCGGGCAGAATAGAGCCATATTTTTCTTCTTGCGAGCCTATAAACGGACATGCAAGTAGGGAAGATATCACTAAATTCTTTTCCTAGCAAGGAATATTAATAATTAAGACTGTGGGAAAGGAATTGCATTCCTAGGGGGAGGTCTATAAACGGCCACCCTGGGAGTGTCTGTCTTATGCGGTTGAGATAAGGACTGAAATACGCCCTGGTCTCCTGCAGTACCCTCAGGCTTATTAGGGTGGGGAAAAAACCACTCCCTGGTAAATTTGAGGTCAGACTGGTTATCAAGACAATACGTGCACAGCTGAACATAGACCCTTATCAGGAGTTTTTGATTTTGCCCTTTACCTTGCGATCTTTGCTTTGCCCTTTGCCTTGTGATCTTTATTGGCCTCAGGAGCATGTGATCTTTGTTCTCCTTTTTGCCCTTTGAAGCACGTGATCTTTGTGACCTACTCCCTGTTCATACACCCTCTCCCCTTTTGAAGTCCTTAATAAATCCTGCTGGTTTTGCAGCTCAGGTGGGCATCACCGTCCTACCAATATGTGATATCACCCCTGGTGGCCGAGCTGTACAATTTCTCTCTTTGTACTCTTTCTCTTTATTTCATGGACCGGCCAACACTTAGGGAAAATAGAAAGAACCTATGTTGAAATATTGGGTGTGGGTTTCCCTGATAGGCACCACTTCACTCCAGCCTGAGCAACAGAGCAACACTCTGTGTCAAAATATATATACAAAAAAAAAAAAACTAAAGTAAATATTATAATTTAATTTTATTTATATAAAGTTCAAAAGCAGTTGAAACTAGTCTATGGAGGCAGAAACAACAATACCTTTAGGAGAGGTATTGACTGAAGGAGGTCGTGAGGGAGGCTTCTAGAAAGATGGTAATTTTCTCTTCCTTGATCTGGATGGTTTTACACAGGAATGTGTACTTTATAAAATTATTGCAATTTGTCTACCTTTCTGTGTATGTGCGATACTTCAGTAAATATTTAGTTGGAAATTGAACTGATTACTCTTTTCATAATTGTTAATAGAATAACACTAATACGTTTTCTATCACTTCATAAACATCTGTCTATTCCAAGTAAAAGATTCCTTGAGACTCTTTGCAATGTAGGCAGAAAGCTTTCCTCATTCACTCATTTACATTTTTAACCAGTGTCTATATCATATTATGTGGGTGAAAGAACAGGACTGTGGTGATGAAGGCAGAAGTGAGATTATTCTATTTGAGATGCTGCACTAAACAGCCATTTAAAGCACAAAACTAAGCTCTAAAATTTTTGAAAGAACATTATGAGAAAAACACAATGGAATACAGGTTTGTTTGTTTTGTTTTAGTTTGTTTTGTTTTTTACCTGATATAATAAGGCATATTAGAATACGGATCAAACTTGTTACTAGCTTTTAATTCTGAGAGAATCTTACTCTATTCTTTTCTCTTTTTCACAAATATAAGGGTCATTAAACAATATAATGCCTGTGTTTGTACCATATACATTTACATGTACCCTGTACCACATACACCACCAAATACCACCAAACAAATCAAATGAAGAATCATGTTACCTATGTGTTTAAATTCTTCCTGGTGATAATTCTTTGTATTCAGTTTCTTGTAGATATCTGAAACCTATTATGAAAAACAACGGAAATAGCCAAATTCCCTGGAAAGGAATATTTCTCTGGTTGAAAATATATCACTCCGTCTATATAATAATAATAAAAAAATAAAATAAAATAAAAAGTATATATCACTCCCTCTTTCTTGTCAACAATATTTTGTAAAAAAGTATTACTTAGTACCACAAATACTTACTGATTGCTTATGTTTTGTGTAATAAGTGCACAACATAGCATTAAATAATAATAGAAACTTCCTTATAAGGAAAACACTTTAAAGTGAGATTCTTATTGTCCTTTTTTCCTTGCTTATTTTGCTCTAATATGACATTCACTTAATGACACACATGGCTACATGGACTACATTCAGTTCATCTTCTCCCAGTTTTTTTTTTTTTTAGTATATCATTTGTTTAAGTTATATGGCTAAAATCATGGGAGGAAAACAAGTACACAATTTAAGCTTAGCCAAAAATCACGTCTTCTCTTTTTCATTTGTTTTTCAAACTTGAATGAATGTAAATCATTTCCTTCACCTGTAGTCTGTAGACCTTCAGGAAATGAGCTTCAGGCTGTTCCTTCTCAGCTATGATCACCTGTGAGGAGCTTGAATATTTCCGATAAGGCTTTCTCATCATCATTGATAACACCATAGCTAAATATATGTAGAATTTATGTGTTATAGATACTGAAAAACTGAAGTGCTCCTTTCAAAATTTTCAAAATTATGGTCTGGAGGAGTATCCTGGGTTGATGACTATACAGAAGAAAAAAGGTGAATACTGAAAAATCTTTTCAGACTTGAAGTTGTTATTGGGATTGGGATCTGAGAGACTGAACTTATATACATTCTCTTAGTTTTCTGCACTTGACAGCTGAAAATACAATTATGATGGTGTTAGATTTTGTTCATGATGATGTATAATGACATAAGTGCAAGAACCATAATTATATAGTACATATACATATATGTGCATATACAAATTGTACACATAAAGTTTATGTGCAATTGTATATGTATAGTATACATACATTTTACATATATAAACTAGATAAAAAGATATAAATTTGATACTTGAACAATGCAGGTGTTAGGAGTGCTGATCAATTGCATAGTCAAAAATTCATATGTAACTCTGACTCCCCAAAACTTTAACTACTAATATCCTACTGTTGACTGAAAGTCTTACCAATAACATAAACAGTTGATTAACACACATTTTGTATGTTACATGTACTATATAATGTATTATTATTATAATAAATAAGAGAAAAGAAAATGTTATTAAGAAAATCATAAGGAAGAGAAATTATATTGTAAGAAGAGAAAATATATATTAAGTGGATAGTCATAAAGGTCTTCATCCTTGTGGTTGTCATGTTGAGTAGGCTGAGTAGGAGGACAAAGAGAACAGGTTGCTTTTTCTGTCTCAGGGGTGGCAGAGATGGAAGAGGTAGAGAAGGTAGGAAGGTAGGAGAAGCAGGCACACTCAGTGTAACTTTTATTGAAAAAAATGTAGGTATAAGTGGATCCATGCAGTTCAAACTCATTTTACTCAAGAATTAACTGCATATATATCATATATGTATACTATACATATATAAGCTTGTTGTCTACTATACACATTTGTGAATATTTACATAGAAATAGAAGTAAAAATTGTTAGGAAAACTAATATTTTACTTGAAAATTTTATTTTCTTTTTCTCTGGGTTTGTGGGATATTTCTCTTGAGGTTTCTTACGACATAAAGGAAAAAAGAACTGTTTAAAGCAGAAATATTTCCCTTATATTTAGCATGGGGTAACCTCCTGAAAATTGATAAACTTGAATTTTGACAGAAGGAAAGTGAAGATAATTTAAAGGTCAAGAACCTGTCTTAGAAAATATTTCTGGAGCTCTCTGAAATTTGAGTTGATGAGTTTCTCATACGCAAAGGCAATTGAAAGACCAAATTTAAAAAATCACTCTTTCAAAAAAATAAAATTTAGAGACAGGATCTCTCTTTGTCACCTAGGCTGGAGCGCAGTGGTCAAAACATAGCTCACTGCAACCTCAGACTCTTAGGCTCAAGCAATCCTCCCTCCTAATCTCCTGCGTGGCTAGAACTACAGGTGCATGCCACCATGCTTGGATAATTTTAATTTTTTTTTTTTATAGAGAGAGAGTCTTGCTATGTTGTCCAGGCTGGTCTTGAATTTTGGCTTCAAGTGATCATACCACTTTGGCCTCCCAATGAGAAAAGATACTCTTAAAGCTAGTGAAGGCAGAAGTTATAAAATAATAAGTAGGTTAAAAGTATTACTCTTCAGTTTTGAAAACTGAAGATTTCTCAAAGAACTTAAAACAACTACTCTTGGACCCAGCAATCCCATTACTGGGCATATACCCAAAGGAAAATAAGTTCTTCTACCAAAAAGACAGATGCCGTCTTACGTTCATTGCAGTACCATTCACAATAGCAAAGACATGGAATCAATCTACATGACCATAAACAGTGAACTGGATGAAGAAAATATGGTACATATACACCATGGAATACTACACAGGCAAATAAAGAACAAAACCACGTCCTTTGCAGCAACATGGATGTAGCAGAAAGCCATTATCCCAAGCGAATTAATGTAGGCACACAAAAAACTGCATGTTCTCACTTAAAGGTGGTAACTAAACATTGGGTACACATGGGCATAAAGTTGGGAACAATAGGCATCACAGACTTCTAGTAGGGGGAGGAAGAGAGGAGAATAAAAGTTGAAAAACTACCTATTGGGGTCTATGATCACTACCAGGGTGATGGGATCAATCATACTCTAAACTTCAGCATCATTTAATATACCCACATAACAAACCTGCACATATACTCCCTGATTGTAAAATAAAAGCAGTATTTTTTAAAGTACTGCTTTTTTTTTTTTTTCCATCATAGGACACCTTCTATAGGAAATTCCCACCACCTTCGGGGGGTGAGAATTTCACTAGAATTGGTATTAAAATACATAAGTCAAAATTTCATTCTGCTACTTATAGCTGAATGATGTTGAAGACGACAATTATTTTTGGATCTCAGTTTATTCATTAAAATGGCTGAGTTAGGAAGAAAGATTTGGAACCTTCCTTATAGTTCCAGAATAATGCTATACATTCCAACAAATGTGAATATCAGCAATTCAAAATAAACAAATGCTTTCTATAGAGTGTTCTAATTATCACTGCTAAAAAAAAACAAAGCACATGAAAAAGCAATATAAATCCCACACAAAACCACTCTACTCTGCTCATGAAGAACTCGCAGTTTAAAGGGGCAGACCATAAGAAATCTAGCAAGAATGCAAGTGAATTTAAAAATTAAGCTTGAATATATATAGTTACCTTTCATACTTTTCTCTCACTTGCAAAAACTTATATAAGAAATACAGCTTTATCATTTAATTCCAGTGAAAACTTGGGCAAGCTGAATTTTTGTTCACTCAATTGTTAAATAGGAAAAATAATTTAGGTAATTTGTCAAGATTTGGTGACATATGTGAAGCTCCTAAAATTGCGTGCAAAGCCTCTGTATCTGCACATTGTTCAAAATTGCTAGTTCCTTGCCTTATCTAACCTTACTATTTTAAACAAATTATAGTCTGTTTATTAAAAGAGCACAATAAAGAGGTCAAAGATAATAATGCAGGATCATGGGCGACATAAGAACAATAATACAGGATTCTTAATTTTGTCACAGAAAACTGTCCCATACTTCTGGATTTTTGACTCAGTATCTCATAGCTATCTGGAAATGCATGCCACTGTTCACATGGAATGATATTCAGGAATTTCTCAGAAGTAATTCTGAGATCCCAAGAAAATGAGTCAGAGCATAATACTAATGGAATGTGAGCCACATGTATTATAATTATTTCTAAAGAATGGTGACTTTGTATTTTGTTTTAAAGAGGTTGAATATGCATTAACGACAGCAACAACAAAAATATGACTTCGAGGTACAAAACTTTTGTCCTTGAACTCCACTGGAGAACTTCAGTACTTCAAATAAAATGTGTGATCATGTATATATTTCCACTAAAGGCTAGATTCTTAGAAATTTCCAGATAATGTCAATTCAGTTGAGTTAATATCATTGCTTAACACTTATAGAAGTAGTATTTTTCTAATAGATCATTAAGAGATTATTAAATTAGATTAAGAGAAAATAAAAAAAAAGATTTGACTTTCCAATTACATTCTTTAGCTTACGTCCATTTTGCCTGATTGTAACAGTATTAATGATACAGGCGATTACCCAAAGGGACTGTGATTTACAGGCTTATAATCTTTAGCTGTAGCTTTAAAAAATAAAGTCTTAGTTCATTAAAATAAAGTCAGATTCTTGGTTCATAAAACCAAATGTTTATCTCTGACACTGATACAAATGAAATAATTTTGAAAGTTAGTATTCTTTTCTAAGTCAGCCATAGCATCCTCAAAAACCTGACTAAATTTCTCCCAAATATCTTAATGTTCCTTTAATACAGTCTGCTACAATCATATTATCCATTATTGTGTAGAGATTATAATAGAATCTATGTTTTTCTCAGTTTGGAAATAAAATTTACCATCAATTTTCTCTCCTTCATGTAAAGCACTTCTTTTATCTTTTCAATTTTTCTCCCTTTTTGGATTTTAAGGTGCATCTCTATTTCTTGCACTTCTATTATTTAGTTTAAGACGTTTTATTTTGAGGGTAAAATTCTATTTCTCCTTGCTTATGGTATTATAATTTTTTTTAGCCAGAAGACCACACTGCACTAATATATTCAGAGAGTATGTCACAGTGAGTTCCACTTCTTTTTACCTAGTAAAAATCAACAGCCTTGGAGTCCATCATTATATTACTATTAATTGGATAGTTTTTCTCTCAAATTCCCAATGCATTTATTTTTACCATCTAAAGAGCTTTGCTCTGTATTCCTATAGCTCAGTTTTTTTTTTTTGAGATGTCAATTTGTGTAGCAGTATCTGCAAATTATGGCAACCACTATCCCTTTGTTTCCTTTGCTAATGGAATCCCTGAGTTTTAGCTAAGCAGATTTCCCAGCTATTCTTGCAACTAGGTGCAACCATGTGACCAGGATTTTGCCAAGAATAACAAATTGAAGTGATGGTCATTAATTCTAGATTGTAATTTTATGAGAAAATTGCTTGCCCTCCAGTTTCTCTCTTCTTATTGGCTGTACTGTGGATGGGACGAGGATGAGGAACAAGCAAAAGGCTAACTGGATTCCGGGATGATGTGGCAAAGCAAAATACTGGACTGGCGTGTGAGAGTAAGTGAACTTGGAGTTGGCTGAGCCATTAAATTTTGGAATATCTTTGTAAGTGTAGCTTAGCCTAATAACTGATTAATACATCAAAATTCCATTGGAAACTCTTCTAAATAACGTGTAAGTGCCACAGGTACCCGTATTCTTGATAATTTTCTTTTTTTTAAAATTATACTTCAAGTTCTAGGGTACATGTGCACAACGAGCAGGTTTGTTACATATGTATACATGTGCCATGTTGGTGTGCTGCATTTTCAGATTTATTTTTAGTCTTTTCATCTCCCTCTAAAAGTAGTTAATAACCACTCATTGAAAGACAACAGAGGGCACACTACTGAAATATGTCTTATGGGATCACTTAATTCCATTTTGGAAGAAGCTATTTAAACAAATAAACCAAACTACTCTAATGTTTTAAGAAGATCTACATACCCCAAATTTTTAATTTTGCTGCTGTTCCATAGGGGTTCTTGAATCTAGAGTATGAGAGAATAATGAAAAGGAGATCAATTAACAAAATGCAAACAAGTAAAAAATGACATAATATTTTTACATATAAAATTTTGAAAGATGTAGTAATGTTAATCTGAGCAGGGAAGGGGCTTGAAATAATTTTAACTTTTGTCTGTAAAGAAGAAACATTAATATTTTCAAATTTTCATCATGTTTTGTTGGAAGATGTGCAACAGTATCAAAAACTAAAGTGCATGTGTGGAAACAGACATCCTTTGTCACAGTTTATTTTCACACATTTGAACACTAATTTCTTTCAATTCTGTGCCCTGGTATAACGTCACATCCTGCAGTTCTCTTTTTTGTACCCTAAGGTGAGGTCCTATGAAAGTATTTTAGTTCCCAAAATACACTGTCTTCCTTTCTCCCTTCAGATTTTTCAGATGTTGTGCCTTCAAACTGCAACAATTTTTTCTGCCTTGGTTTTAATTACCAACTTTTCATTATCATTCAGTCTAAATAAGCCTTCCTGACCATTTTTCATGTCTTTTCCTGTTTTCTTGTTCTCCCAAAGTCTGGAATTATGTTAATCTCACATGTGCCAAAGATTTAGCTAAAAGTAAGTGTTTATTTACTATGTTAGAATATTATGACAATTAGTTCTATTTAAAAAAGCTATTATGTATATTTATATTTAAATTATATCATAAATTAGATATTATGTTGTATTTGTGAACACAGTCTGGGTAGATGGATTCTTTTATTCCTAACATAATATGATTTTATTTCTGTCACAATCAAAATATAAATGACAACTCATTGGGATTACTTTCCTTCTTTTTTCCTTCCATTTTTTCTTCTAGACTGTGTCCCCCATGAAGCCAACATCTTCATTGTTCGGTTACTCTTGTTCAAATACGTAGAATTAACAAAAGACTGAATGCAAAAAACAACATATGTTATTTACTGTAATGAAGATTTGCAAGGAAATCGCTTTGATTATATTAATTCAATTATGATGTAATGGATGATCATTTAAGAAAGTTTAACCAAGCTTTATTTGCTATCTATGTAGAACATGGTTCCATTTTGGACACTGTGAGGATTTAAAATTGGATCCGCAAAATTACTATCCTCAGTTGTTTTCTAATTCTATGGAGGATAAGAAGTGTAAAAGAAATACATTAGGCTGGGCATAGTGGCTCTCATCTGTAATACCAGCAATTTTGGGAGGTTGAGCTGGGAGGATTGCTTGAGGCCAGGAGTTCAAGATCAGGATGGGCAATACAGTGAGACCTTGTCTCTACAAACAATTTAAAATAAAACCAGGCACAGTGGCATGCCCCTGTAGTCCTAGTTACTTGGGAGGCTGCAACAGGAGGATCACTTCAGTCCAGGAGTTCCAGGTTGCAATGCGCTCTAATCATGCCACCGCACTTCAGTCTAAGTGTCATAGTGAGACCCTGTCTCAAAACAAAACAAACAACAACAACAACACACACACATACACACTCCACAAAACTTAACTGCAAAAAGAAGGCTGAAAGTGGTATATTTCATAATCAAGTCACTGTAGGAATTCAGAGGAAGAATCTCATTGAGTTAGGGAAAGCATCATCAAACAGATGACATTTGAGTTGGGTCTTAAAACACAGTAGTAAATTGGCTAAGAGAGGAAGGTCAGAAGAATATGAATAGTGAATCCTATGAGCAAATATATGGAATTTTACAACTCTGGAGAAATTCTGAAAGTTAGGTTTTCCAATCACTCCTTATATGCAAGCCTGCAATTGTACATTTTTCTTTCAGTAGTGGAAAATTGATCAAGGTTTTGGAACAGAGATATGACTTGAGGATAGCTGTATTTCATAAAAATATGGCAGCTGTATATAAAATGGATCAGATATGACATAGACATGGCAGAAAGCAAGTGAAGATGCCTATCACAGTAGCCTATGGGGAAATCTGAATTAGGATAGTGGGATTAGGAATAAGGTAATTAGTAGATACAGAAATATAATGCATAAAAGTTAGGATATTACTTGTGGGCAAGGAAAAGGGAGAGTCACAGATGCGTCTGACATTTTAAACATTTATTGCTTAGAAAAGTAATTTATGTAAGAACATGATTCTCTAATATAAGAATGAATATAGTACAGACTATGAGGTATGAAAAGTTGAAAATTGAAAATGTGTCTTCTTGGGGATACAAAAGAAACATAAAGACAGTTGTAGATATAGAAAAACTTTAGAAAGAACAAAAATGAGAAGATATTTCTAGAAAATATCTTAGATGGTTTAATTTTCCAGATTATGAGAACAACATCAGTCTTTGACAAGGTTGTGAAATTAGCTGATAATGCCTTTATTTTGTCACTTGCCCTCTCTTGGACCAGATATTTAGTATGGGATTCATGATGAAGAAGCTTAGAAAGGTTGCCTCTATTCTCTGGCCTCTGTTCTCTCACCTCTGTTCTCTCACCTCTGTGCATTGATAGTCTCTGATCTGTCTATATCAATTCTTCAAGATCCCTTTCTCAATATTTCAAGATAAAATGAGGTAACCAGTTGAGCCAGCCTGCATTAATGTTAATAGTAGAAGACTGGGTATTTTCTTTCCTCCTTCCATAAAATATTTCTATTTAGCCATTTGGGTACTATAATTCTGCCTTTATTGTTAATTCATCAAAAGGACTACATCATAGTAGTTTTAGAACAGATAAAATAAATACAGATACAAGAAAGGGATATTGGGTGGTTGTGTTTTAGCACCTCAATCCTCTAATTTTGACTATGTGTCTTTGCTGTTTACCAAGGGGGTAGGCTCTTTGGGCTGGATTAAAAAGATTGAAGTTACTGAATTTATTTAATCTGTAAATTTGTTACATGCATTTGACAAAAATATTGAGTAACATTATACACAGAAAACAATACAATGTGTCTCTCATATGGCATTTGGGAGGCTTCATGCCTGTTTCCTCATAATTAAAATAGCAATAATATAGTCACACTAGTTAGCTTCTGACGTTGTTATATGATACTAATGAAAATAGTAAGTGTGATCTGTGAATTATAGAGTGCTATAAAATGTATAGTATTATTGTTTGCTGTTATATATACTTAGAGTATAGTTATACATGAAAATTCTGGCATATTTTTTTCTGGTATGACTTTTAATATGCTCAATTTCAGAATCTGACTCTTTGTTTACTGATGACTACTGAAGGTATTACTGAATGATATTAATTCCCAAATCCCACCCTACAAACTAGCTGTTTGATGAGGTATCTTTATTATCATAAAACAAAAAGTAATAGGAGTGCAAAAAAGCAAACCAAAGACCAAAAATTCCCTGTGGTATAACATACAGCTGCCATTTAATTGAAAAATCCCAAAATACAGATGCTAATTGGACTCTATATTAATTATTAAAATAAAGGTAATGAATATTCAGATATGTTGCAATCAGTAGTTCAGTAAACTATTGTTGAGAGAACCTCTAAATCCTAAATGAGAAAAATATAAAAGTTTAAAATTATGTCAAAACATTCCAAAATTCTTTTCTGTCTCAGTACTAACTCAACAAATAATTTAATAAGTTTGTATATTTCTTCATGTTTGTGTATGAGTGTGTGTGTGTGTGTATGAGTGTGTGTGTGTGTTTATGAGTGTGTGTGTGTGTAAGGAATTTTGTTCTGAGGTAAAACTCTAGTCAAAAAATAAATGACATAAATTACATGTAATTTATTACACTAGACTCAGATTTTGTGTACTCTTATTGTTTTATAGACTTTCATAGCCAAAGAAATATTTATCTCCTCACATGGTATCTCTAGGCATCGTGATTAATCGTCTAGAAATCAAGCAGCGTAGGTATATAGCAGGGCCTATACTAGGGTAAAGGGAGTGAGGTGCTCTCAGATATAAATGTGCATATTAAGCCCCTCAGTAATCTAGATAGATAATGTTTAAATGTGATATTTAAAAAATTAAAATTAGTACAAAAATCAATGATGAATAAAATTTCACATCTTATGTAAAAACAGGATGAGAATGACAAAATTTTACTTTTGTTTCAGGCTGTATCATGGCTTAGCACAGCAACATTGTACAGATATTTTCTAATGTCTAAGGCTATACATTATAATATTATCTTTCCAAAATTGGTTCCAAGGTCAATACTCAGAGAAAGTACACATTTATTCTCTAAACTGATCAAATATTTCAATATATTTTTCAATTATCTGTTTTATTTTTAAAATTTCTGTCCTTTGCAGGAAGATGGATGGAGCTGGAGGCCATTATTACTAGCAAACTAATGCAGGAACAGAAAACCAAAGACTTTGTGTTTTCACTTATAAGTGGGAGCTAAATGATGAGAACACATGGACACAGAGGGGAACAACAGACACTGGGGCCTACTTGAAGGTGGAGGCTGGGAGGAGGGAGAGGATCAGAAAATAACCATTGGGTACTAGGATTAATACCTGGATGACAAAATAATCTGTACAACAAATCTCCATGACATGAGTTTACCTATATAACAAATCTGTTCATCTATCCCTGAACCTAAAATTTAAATAAATAAATAAAAATTATATACAGATGTATAATAGTATCTTCGGTATTTTGCTGAGTTTTGTACGTGTATGTGTATATATATATATATGTAATTGTTACTTCCAGTGGTGAAAAATATGCAGCTTAGCTGACTGGAAAGCTTCTCTGATTGACCCCATTTCACGTACAAAACTCAGCAAAATACCGAAGATCCTATTATACATCTGTATATAATTTTTATTTATTTATTTTATATATATATGTGTATATACGTATATATATGTATACACATAATATGTGTATACATATATATACACACACACGCACATATATATATATATATATATATGCACTGTTGATGGAGCCCAAATTATTTTTTATGACTTAAAACATAATATATATTTTGAAATAAATATAATTTTAGAAATATGTTTTTTATACAAGCATAACAATCAAGAGATTTTTCTAATGTATAGGTATAAAAATGATAGGAAAATATTTGTACCACACAAAGAATGTGGACCTAAGAGTCAACGATATGTATGTACTCATAATGATAATTAAAAAAATATAGTTGATTCTCGGTTGGCTTTTATTTGGCTCAAGTTTGGAAATGAATATCAATAATTTATATTTTGTATCATTCCATGAAATGTCATGATCAAAATATCAGAATTCCCCCACCAATAATTATTTAGGAATTATATTTACATAGGTCATTTTTTTTTTCTCAGGAATTCAGGTATGAGTTTGCTTTCTGCCTCATGAGAGAAATTTGAAGAAGAAATGCAGCTTAGCTACAAGCAGTGAAGGGGGTGATATCGAATCTGAATTTTGAGTCACAGAAATCTGGGTGTGAAGGAAACTTTCTAGTTGTGTGAATAGAAAAGTTTTTTACATTCTCTAAGGTTGATATCAGGTTTTACATCTTTATTTTCTCTAAATTAATTTATATTTACTAATATGTACCTCAATCCACTAGGCTATTAGACAGTTTAATATCATTCATATTTAAGTTCTGTCAACGTATTCCTACATTCACCACTAGTGGAGGTAATCAGGAGGCCTTAAATTAAATAACATCGTTGGGCGAAAGGTTAAATCCTCCAATAATTTGAATATTAATAAATTTAGGATCTTACACAAGAAAACAATAGGTTGGTAGTTTGACATTCTGTAGAATATTGACCTTAAAGAATATTTGTTGTGGTGATGAAAGGTGAGAGAGTAAAAGGAAAGGAGGGTATTATGAGATGGCAGTGGTGGTAGCAGGAAATGGGTAAGCTACAGACTATATTTACAGTAAAAAAAGATAAATTAAAATTAAAATTTTAAGTAAAGAGAAACCACTGTTTGAAAGATACCACTAAAGGGTTTTCACAAAGACCAAAATTGGCAGCATGCTATATTATTTGATTTTTGTTTTCTGCTTGGCCATGAGCGGAAAAAGGAGAAAAAAAAAATTCTATGACAAGTTGTGCAGAAGTTGAAGGTTTCTTATTGTAGAAAGAAACCAAAGTCTAATTTAAAGTTGTTTTTTAATGTGCAGTTGTGTCATTTTGTCATTTTACTTTGCCCTATGTAAAATGCTATATACTAAAGCATATTGCTGTTTTATTGTCTAATTAGCAGGTTAAAACGAAGCTTACTGGAGAACCAAACTATTCAGTAATTGATATCAGAAGATACAATTAATTGAAAAGTCTTTTCTTTTTGTTCCCTACCCTGACCCTGGAAAAGTATTTCCTGTTTCAAAATTTTATTAAGAAGTATGCAACATTTCTATAGATGTTGAGATCACGAAATATTCATTAGATATACTTAACTACTTTAATCATTTTAAAACCATTTTCTTATGGTCAAGTATGCAGAATTGGATTATAAAGGCAAGATTTCGGCCTTCCCCACATCTTACAGTGATTTCCTTGAATTTCAGTTAGGGGGCATAAATATTTCAAGTCCTTTCAATAAAGAAGCAGCAAAAGAATCAGAATCAACTATGATAGACAAGATTCTAAAACAAAATCTGACCATACTACTTTTAACTTAGAATCCTTTAGTGGGTTTTCATTTTCCAGGAGACAATGCCTATATCTTTTTTCTGGTCCTCTGTGACCAATCTTCAATTTCTTCCTCTTGCAACTTACTCTCCCATCGTGCTCCTTCTCCCACCTAATACTCAAATTGTAATGACCTACTTATTCATGACAATCTGTTTCCTTGTACATTTTGGTATGGCTCTGTGTGAGAATCCTAAAAAGTCTGGCTTGAATTTGCACACATTGAGAGAAAATTTGCATTTGTGTCTGCCAGAGATTCTAGGGTCTAGTGAATCAACTTGACAGTGTACATTTGAATTGCTGACCCTTAGTAGGGTAGACCTGTGGCTAAAATCCTCAGGAACTTTTTCCACTCACACTATTTTATTTTATTTATTTTTTCTAGCCCACCCTTTCACTGAGCGAGGAGACTTCAGTTGTCTCAAATTTATGTAGAGATCTAATTTCTATTTCCCACCAAAATCTTTGTCTCCTGTTATTGAACTGACCTTAAAATAATTAGCCTCCTGTGGCTGGGTGCAGCGGCTCACGCCTGTAATCCCAGCATTTTGGGAGGCTGAGGCAGGCAGATCACCTGAGGTCAGAAGTTCGAGACCAGCCTGTCCAACATGAAGAAACTCCATCTCTACTAAAAATACAAAATTATCTGGGCGTGGTGGTGCATGCCTGTAATCCCAGCTACTCGGGAGGCTGAGGCAGGAGAATCACTTGAACCCGGGAGGCAGAGATTGTGGTGAGTGGAGATCACGCCATTGCACTTCAGCCTGGGCAACAAGAGCGAAAATCCATCCCCCCCCAACCAAAAAAAAAAAAAAAATAGCCGCCCAGTTTCCAAGATTGGCAAAGCCTCATGTACCTTGGAGTTCTCACCTGCCCGTCTTTTTTTCCAAGCTCAGTTATTCATTGAAAAGAATACTTGTTATATTTGGCCAGAAGCTATATGTCTTCAAAAAAGCAGTTTTGTCACTTTTGTCTTCAGAATATATTGTCTGGCATATTTCCAAGATTGAAAACCACAAACTTATACAAGAGAATTAAAGGTGAATAACTCTTCTTCCAGCAATTGAATATATTCCAGATTGATGCCACTTTTATATGTAAAAAATATGTTTAGTGCATGTTACTTAAAAGTGTTTTGTAAAAAAACATGAATTTGTGATGCTCTAGTTCAGCCCTGTCCAGTAGAATTTTCTACAATGATAAAAATGCTCTATATATCTATACTGTTCAATACGGTAACCATTTGCCATATGTGGCTACTGAATATTTGAAATGTGGCTGGCATGCCTCAATTTTTAAAGCTCAATTAATTTCAATTTCAATAGTTACATGTGGCTGCTGCTACTGTATTGGACAGTGCAGAGGGTGAGAGAAATGGTTTTAATTTTACTGTATGTAGCAGAGTAAGAAAAAAAGCAAAAATACTGAAATGAAAACACTAGAACTATGGAGCTGCAGTGGGGTGAGAAGCTTTAAATAAACTGGCACAATTGGTAAAATGAAAAATTGACAACAGAGCTGCTTCCAGTGGTTTTCAAAGGTTAATGTGGTCAGAAACCTAAGTGTCCATCAACAGATGGATGGATAAAGAAAATGTGGCACTAATACACAATGGAGTACTCTTCAGCCATAAAAAAGAATGAGATTCTTTCATTTGCAACAACATGGATAGAATTGGGGGGCATTATGTTAAGTGAAATCAGCCAGGCTCAGAAAGACAAACATTACATGTTCTTGCTTATTTGTGGGGTCTAAAAATCAAGACAAATGAATTCATGGAGATAGAGAATAGAAGAATAACTACCAGGAGCTGGGAAGGGTAGTGGCAGAGGCAGGGAAGGTGGGGATGGTTAATTGGTACAAAAAATAGTCAGACAGAAAGAATAAAACCTAGTATTTGATGGCAGAGCAAGGGGACTACAGTCAATAATAATTTATTTGTACATTTTAAGATAACTGAAAGGATAATTAGATTGTTTGTAACACAAAGGATATGTGATTGAGGGGATAGATGCCCAATTTTCTATGATAATATTGTGCATTGCATGGCTGTACCCCAATATGTCACATACCCCATGAATATATCCACCTACTATGTACCCACAAAAATTAAAAAGAATTTTGAAATGTTAACATGGTCAGAATCACCTGGAGGACTTACAAGTCCTCACACCCGGAGTTTCTGATTCAGTAGGTTTGGGTGGGGTCCAAGAGTTTATGTGTTTAAAAAGTTCTTAAGTGATGCTGATATTGCTGGTCTGAACAAAGCACTTTGGAAACTATCAGTCTGATTTTGTCATACAGTTGCTAGTTCAGACATGGAAGTCACTCAAAGAGCTATGGCCTGAGCCCCACCATCCTATTTCTCTTGGAAAACTCTGGCTTCTAAGCAAGGTGATTGAGTGATTTCTCCAGGAAGTGATACAAAAATTAGTTGGAAATCCAGATCTTTTCATTATTTTAAACGAAGGTGACCATGTAAACATTTTTACCTACATATTTATATACTTATAATCTAATTAATGTATAAAATCAGTAAACTATTATCTAACAAATTTTGGTATTTTTTTCATGATAATGAAAATACATTCAGTGTAGCAAATACTGTTAGCTATCTACCCAACCCATGTTTCTAACAGAGCCTTGATTTTCTAAAAAAAAAAAAAAAAAAAAAAAAAAAAAATTCTGCTTCTTGTATGACAAAGTTAACCTCATCTGTAGTTTCAAGATTAGATTGTAAATTTTGAAAATTGCTTAAGACTTTAAATGAATTATGCTAATCTCATTCTCCTTACCAGTGGACGTCTATCCCAAACAGTGAGGAAAAGTTTATTTCATTCTAAGACAGAAGCACAAGAATAAATGCTATTTTTCTGTTTCTGGATTTGCTGCGTTTGGTTGTGAAACAAATGTAACTACTACATTCCATCATCTTCCTACAAGAAGTTGTTAAACTATCCCTGAGCAGAGCACAGACACTAGGGAATATTAGAGAAAGAGAAACGAGAGCATTGAGGCCTGGGGCTCATCCCGCCCCTTGACTTATTTTTATATGAAATAAAACTCCAACATTTCTTATGGTTTAAGTCAGTTTGGGTTGATGTGTTCTGCCATTTAAGGCAGAAAACTGCCTAACAGCTACCTTCAGGGTGTGAGGATCAGGATTTTTCAAATCACAGAGATAATGTAGAAATTGCAGAATTATTTTTTTGTTTTAGGTGACTGTGCTGATATGCTACATCTAATTATTTCCCACTACGGCTTGTCTATAGAGCAAAATGGCAACAGACATGACCTACTTCCTTTTTCTCCCCCTAATCAGATCAAATAACAAAGTAGAATAAATGGCAATAGAAACAATAACATTGCCATAACCTTTGGTTATATTTTTCAAACAGAAGAAAGACTTCCAATGTGTCCTTTGGCATGATATAACTCTAACCTTTAAAATGTCCTTTTCCTTTCCTTTGACATTCTATAGACCAGCAAAAAGCAAATGTGACTTGATGACATGTAATGGCCAGTGGGTGATTGGGGAATGGCAACATTGCCATTGATTAACTTGTCTCTAGTTTATAAGTAGCAGCATTTACTTTTAGATGGCAGATAAGTCATGTAATAAGCACGAGCTATTAAAAGTATAAGTGTGAAACAATCACAACTGAAAATAGTCTGTTTCTCAAATTTCTTAGATGAGTTATACATATCCATAATATTTATTATCACTTAAGATTAAATTTTATATAAATTGTACACTTCTCAAAATTAAGCCTTAAGTTATGAGATTGGGTGGTAAACAAAGGATGGAAAGAAAATTGCATATAAAATATTTAATAGTATAATTTACTTAAAATTGCTAGGCAAATAAGAATATTCACCAGATACAATTGAATATTTGTGAAGAAAAACATTGTATTTTTTTGGAATTCCTTCATTTTTAGGATTTTTTTGTAAGATTATCCACTTCTGTCAATGCTATTAGTTGTTCTTTTCTTTCCTGTTTAGTGAAGATACACAGAACAGATCATTTCCCATTTCCAGTTATGTTCCTCTCTCTAGCCTTTGAATTTGGAATTTTTTAAATCTCAGTCCTGGGTCCTTTTTCACTATGTATTTTCTCAAATTTGGAAACCCTTGGCTACAATTTCAATCTATACAATAAGGTCAACTGAATTCCATATCTCCTGTGTTCTAAACATGTATATTAATCTGCCTAGTTGAATATTTCATAAACATTTTAAATTTAAAATGTTTAAAACTTAATTCATGCCATCCCTATTCAAACCAAGGACTGATTTTAGTGATTGGTACAAAAATCGACCCACTGTAACAAAGGAGATACTTAGTTATCATCATTGATCCTCATATTTCCTACTTCTCATTCCAATTCATTTTGAAATGCTTGAGATTTTAAAAATAGTTTCATTGATAAAATTCACATACCATTTAATTCATTTAAAGTGCATAATTTACTGTTTTTTAGTATTCTCAAAAGGTATACAGCCATCTCCACAATGTAATTTTAGAACAGTTTTGTCTCCTGACAAAAGAGACCCTTTACCTGTTAGCATTCATCATCACTGTTCTCTCTCCCAACACTACGCAACCACTATTCTACTTTCTTTCTCTATATTTCTTCCCATTCCAGACATTTAATGCAAATGTAATCATGCAATATGTGGTCTTTGTGACTTTTTATTTATTTATTTATTTATTTGAGACAGAGTCTCGTTCTGTCACCCAGGCTAGGGTGCAATGGTGCAATTTTGGCTCACTGCAACCTCCGCCTCCTGGTTCAAGCGATTTTCCTACCTCAGCCTCTCAAGTGGCTGGGACTACAGGCATGCGTCACCACACCCAGCTAATTTTTGTATTTTTAGCAGAAACAGAATTTCACCATGTTGGTCAGGCTGATCTCGAACTCCTGACCTCAGGTGATCCACCCTCATCGGCTTCCCAAAGTGCTAGGATTACAGGCGTGAGCCACCGCTCCCTGGCAACTTTTAAATTTTTAATTGATATATCATAGTTGTAAATATTTTGTGGTAAATGTGATATTTTGATACATGTATACAATGTGTAATGATTGAATCAGAGTAATCGTAATATATGTCACTCATTTATCTTTTCTTTAAATTGGGAGCATTACAGTTCTTCTAGCTATTTTGAAATATATGTTATTGTTAACGATAATTTCCTTATAGTGGAATATGTAAGTTATTGTTAAGGATAGTTTCCCTATTGTACTATCAAATACTAGAAACTATTCCTTCCATCAAACTGTATTTTGTACCTATTAACCAATTCCTATTCATTCCCACCCTCCCCCTTCCCTTCCCAGCCTCTGGTAGCCAACATTCTCTTTTCTACCTCAATGAGATCAACCTTTTTAGCTCCCACCTACAAGTGAGGACATATGCTATTTGTCTTTCTGTTCCTGACTTATTTCACTTAACATAATGATCTCTGATTCCATCCATGTTGCCACAAGTTGGAGGATTTCATCGTTTTATGGATGAATAATATTCCACTGTGCATTTTCTTTATCCATTAATTTATTGATGAATGCTTAAGTTGATCCCATATTTTGTCTGTTGTGAATAGTACTGCAATAAACTTACTGATTTCTTTGCTTTAGGATACATAGCCAGCAGTGGGATTACTGGATGGCATGGTGGCACTATTTTTAGTTTTTTGAGGACCCTCCATACTGATTTCCACAATGGCTTTACAGCTTTACATTCCTATCAACAACGTACAAGGATTCCTCTGTCTTCATATCCTTGCCAACATTTGTTTTTTGTCTTTGTGACAAGAGCTATTCTAACTGGATTGAGGTGATAGTTCATTGTGATTTTGACTTTCATTTTCCTGATTATTAATGAGGTTGAGCATTTTTTCATATACTTGTTGGCCATTTGTATATCTTCTTTTGATAAATGACTATTTAATTCCTTTACCCATTTTTAAGTCGGATTGTTATTTTCTTGCTATTGAGTTGTTTCAGTTCCTTCTATATTCTGGATATTAATTCCTGATCAGATGCATAGTTTGCAAATATTTTCTCCCATTCCGTAGGTTTTCTCTTCACGTTGTTAATTTTTATTTCCTTTGCAGTGCAGAAGCTTTTTAGTTTGATGTAACCCCATTTGCCTATTTTTGCTTTGGTTGCCTGTGCTTTCGAGGTCTTACTAAAAACTTATTTTCCCAGATGAGTGTCCTGTAGCATTTCTCCAATATTTTCTTCTAGAAATTTAATAGTTTCAGATATTACATTTAAGTGTTTAATCCATTTTTAGCTGATTTTTGTATAGATTGAATGATAAAGGTCTAGTTTCATTCTTCTGCATGTGGCTTTCTAGTTTTTACAGCACCATTTATCAAAGAGTCTGTCCTTTCTCCAGTGTATGTACTAGGCATCTTTGTTGAAATGAATTAGTTGTAAGTGCCTGGATTTATTTCTAAGTTCTCTCTGTTCCATTTATCTATATATCTGTTTTTATGCCGGCACCATACTGTTTTGACAGCTATAGCTTTGTAGTGTAATTTGAAATAAGGTAATTTGATTCCTCCAGCTTTGTTCTTTTTACTCAGTATTGTGCTTTTATTTAGCACATTTTCAAAGTTCAGCCATGTTGTAGCATATATCATTACTTCACCTCTATTTATTGCCAAAAATATTCCGTTGAAGCGATATGCCACATTTTATTTATCTTTCAGTTGAGAGCCATTTGAGTTGTTTCTTCTTTTGGAATAGTATTAATAAGACTTGCATGAGTATTCATATATAAGTTTTTATTTGGAATATATGTTTATTTCTCTTGGATATATAGTGATAGAATTTTTAGATCAAAAGGTAATTATATATTTGACATTTTGAGGAACTACCAAGCTATTCTCCAAAGTAGCTGTACCGTTTTACATTTCCACTAGAAATGTATGAGAGAGTTGCTATTTCTACACATTCCTGGCAACATTTTGCTATTATAGGTCTTGTTTATTTTACTTATCCTAATGGGTATGATGTTAGGATCTCATGGTATGGACTTGCAGTTCTCTGATGGCTAATGATGCTGTGTATCTTTTCATAAGCTTCTTGGTAATTTGTATATCTTCTTCGGAAACTTATGTTCAGATCTTTTGTCCTTTTAAACATTAGGCTATTTATCATTTTATTAATTAGTTATAAGAAGATTTTGTATATTGTGGATAAAATTGCATTGTAAAATGGATAATCTGCAAAGATTACTTCTCATTCTGTACATTTTCTTGATTGAATCATTACAACACGGAAGTTTTACATTTTGCTGAAGTCGAATTTTGTAATTTTTTATTTTGTCACTTGGTGTTTTGGTATCATGCATAAGAAACCCCTGTCTTGTGCAAGTCACAAATATTTGCTCTTATATAATATTTTCTTCTAAAGTTTTTATAATTTTAGTTTATTTAGCTCTATGATCCATTATGAGGTATTTTTATGTGTGTGGTGTAAGCTAGGAGTTCAGTTTTATTATTTTGCCTATGGCTAGTCTGTTGTCTCAGCACCATTTATTAAACGGCTATTTATTATCCATTAAATTATCTTGGCACTTTTGTTGAAAATCAACTGAATACAATGATTTTATTTCTAGGCTATAAATCCTATTCCTTTTATTGCTGTATCTATCCTTATGCAAGTACCACAGTGTCTTGATTATTGTAGTTTTGTAGTAAGTTTTGAAATCAGGACATATGAGTATTCTAACTTGGTTCTTTTTCAATAATGTTCTGGCCTTTTTGAGTCACCTGAATTTCCACATAAAATTTACAATCAGCTTATCAATTTCTTTAAAAAGCCAGCTGGGATTTCTATAGGGATACATTCAATCTGTGGATTAAGTTGAAAAATATTGCTATCTTAACAATTTCATCTCTTCTGATCTATAAACGTGGGCATATGGTCTTAAAATTTGTATAAAATCACAAAAAATCTGTAATAGCCAAAGCAATCTTGAGCAAAAAGAGCAAAAATGAATCAATTTCACTCGTAGATGAAGGCATCAGAATACCAGACTTCAAAATATATGACAAAGCATAGTAACTAAAACAGCATGGTACTGGCATAAAAACATAACTTGCCAAACTTGCCAATTTTTAGGTCAAAGTGTTTGTTCTTTTCCTTTTTAGTTGAAAAAAATATATATAAATGTATATATACACATATATGTGTATATGTATATATGTGTATATATATGTGTATATGTGTGTGTGTGTCTATATATATATATATATATATTTGAGATCTTAACCTTGACTCAAATGCATAGTCTGCAAATATATTCACCTGTTCTATATGTCATCTCTTCATTCTGTTGATTGTTTCCTTTGCTGTGTAGAAGCTTTTCAGTTTGATGTATTTCCATTTGTGTATTTTTGCTTTTGTTGCCTGTGCTTTCTAGGCCTTACAAAATGGCCTTTGCCTAGACCAATGCCATGAAGCATTCCCCACCCCATTTTTTGTTTCTAGTAATTTTATGGTTTCAGTCTTACATTTAAGTCCTTAATCCATTCCATGTTGATTATTGTATACAGTGAGAGATAGGGGTTTAGTTTTATTCTTTTTTTTTAAATTATTATACTTTAGGTTTTAGGGTACATGTGCACAATATGCAGGTTTGTTACATATGTATCCATGTGCCATGTTGGTGTGCTGCACCCATTAACTCGTCATTTAGCATTAGGTATATCTCCTAATGCTGTCCCTCCCCCCTCCTCCCACCCACAACAGTCCCTGGAGTGTGATGTTCCCCTTCCTGTGTCCATGAGTTCTCATTGTTCAGTTCCCACCTATGAGTGAGAACATGCGGTGTTTGGTTTTTGTCCTTATGATAGTTTACTGAGAATGATGATTTCCAGTTTCATCCATGTCCCTACAAAGGACATGAACTCATCATTTTTTATGGCTGCATAGTATTCCATGGTGTATATGTGCCACATTTTCTTAATCCAGTCTATCGTTGTTGGACATTTGGGTTGGTTCCAAGTCTTTGCTATTGTGAATAGTGCTGCAATAAACATATGTGTGCATGTGTCTTTATAGCAGCATGATTTATATTCCTTTGGGTATATACCCAGTAATGGGATGGCTGGGTCAAATGGTATTTCTAGTTCTAGATCCCTGAGGAATCACCACACTGACTTCCACAATGGTTGAACTAGTTTACAGTCCCACCAACAATGTAAAAGTGTTCCTATTTCTCCACATCCTCTCCAGCACCTGTTGTTTCCTGACTTTTTAATGATGGCCATTCTAACTGGTGTGAGATGGTATCTCATTGTGGTTTTGATTTGCATTTCTCTGATGGCCAGTGATGATGAGCATTTTTTCATGTGTCTTTTGGCTGCATAAATGTCTTCTTTTGAGAAGTGTCTGTTCATGTCCTTCGCCCACTTTTTGATGGGGTTGTTTGTTTTTTTCTTGTAAATATGTTTGAGTTCATTGTAGATTCTTGATATTAGCCCTTTGTCAGATGAGTAGGTTGTGAAAATTTTCTCCCATTTTGTAGGTTGCCTGTTCACTCTGATGGTAGTTTCTTTTGCTGTGCAGAAGCTCTTTAGTTTAATTAGATCCCGTTTGTCAATTTTGGCTTTTGTTGCCATTGCTTTTGGTGTTTTAGACATGAAGTCCTTGCCCATGCGTATGTCCTGAATGGTATTGCCTAGGTTTTCTTCTAGGGTTTTTATGGTTTTAGGTCTAACATGTAAGTCTTTAATCCATCTTGAATTATTCTTATGCATGTCAATATTGAGCTCTTCCCACATTATTAGCCTGTTTTTTCCATTTTAAAAATCCTTTTATTTTCAGCTGATGTGTAATAATTATCCATATTTATGGGATACAGAATAAATTAGGGTAATTAGTACATCAATCACCTCAAACATTTGTCCTTTCTCCAACATGTGTTCTTTGTGCCTTCGTCAAAAATCAGTTGACTGTAAATGTGTGGATTTAATTCTGAGTTTTCCATTCTGTTCTATTCATGTATGTTTCTGTTTTTATGCCCGCACCATGCTGTTTTAGTAACTATAGCTTTGTAGTATGTTTTGAAGTTCAGTAGTGTGATGCCTTCATCTTTGCTCTTTTTGTCCAAGATTGCTTTGTGTATTCAGAGTCTTTTCATACAAATTTTAAAATTATTATTATATTTCTATGAGGAGTGTCATCGATATTTGATAGGGATTGAATTGCATCTGTAGATCACATTGGGTAGTATGGACATTTTAAGAATATTAATACTTTCCATTCTCAAACATGCAATATCCTTCCATTTATTTGTGTCCTCTCCCATTTATGTCACTAATGTATAGTTTTCATTGTAGAGATCTTTCACCTTCTTGGTTAAATTTACTCCTACGTATTTTATTATTTTTGTAGTGATTATAAGTGCGATTGTTTTCTTCATTTCTTTTTCAGATAGGTTGCTTTTAGCATTGTCTTAGTCCATTTAGTGTTGCTGTAACAGAAATACCTGAGGCTGGATCTTTATAAAGAAAAGAGATTTATTTAACTTACGGTTTTGTAGACAGAGAAGTACAAGAAGCATGGCACCAGCACCTGCTCAACTTCCTATGAGGGCTTTCTGTGCTGTCTTATAACGTGGTAGACAAGGACAAAGGGGAAGAGAGCACTCCTGTGTGGTGAGCAGGTACATGCCGACCTACCCCCAAAGGCTGAGGGAGCTGAGAGGTTAAAGAAAGGAAGACAAATGCAGTTTGTCAAAAAGAAACATTTAATAGGACTTAGAACAAAAGCCATGTCTCAGATGTCTGTGAGATGGTGGGTCCCTGCACCTGCCCTCCAGAAAGCTTTCTTTGTATAGCAAGCTTTTAGGGTAAAAACTGTTTTACCCTTAAAGAGATGCAGCTGTTCATATTTCCAGATTTTTCTTGCCAATACTCACGACCACTGGGGAGGTTGGATAAGTATTTTTATAAGAGTCATCTATGCTACAGTCATTATTTAAGATCTTACTGCAGAACACCTTCACAGGTAGGGGTCTAACATCAGTCATAATGGCATTTTTGCTTCAAGATGGCATCACTTTTTCCATGAAACAGGATATTTCCTACAGGCACATGTTAAAAGGACAACCCACGGGGTGTCCTGACTTTATAACAGCCTACTCTTACAGGAACTAATTTAGTTTTGCAAGGGTAAAAACTCACCCACTTTCATGAGCATGGCATGAGCCACCCATGAGGGTGCAGCCCTGAGGCTAGGTAATTTGTAAAGAAGAGGGATTTATTTTGCTCACAGTTTCTGCAGGCTGAGAAGTTCCAAATTGGGCAGCTACATCAGGTGATGGCCTCATGCTGCTTAACTCATAGTAGAAAGTGGAAAGGGTGTGAAAATGTGCATAGAGATCATAGGACAAGAATGGGATCAACGGGGAAAAAAAAGAGGAAACCAGAGACTTAATTACCTGCTCTCCTGGGAAGAGTATTCCTACAAGAGGAAAAACTCACTCACTCTTGTGGGAAGACATTAATTTATTCATGAGGGATCCACCTTCATGACTAAAACATCTCCCACTGGGCCCCACTTCCCAATTCCACCACATTGGGGATCAAATTTCAACACAGGTTTTGGTGAGAACAAGCCACAGCCAAACCACAGCAAATTACCACCATTTATTCTGTGTTACCTCCTCCAGTTCTGTAATCCTTGGCCACAATGATATTTTCCTGAAAATCCCCAAAAAATCTCACTGTTTACATAACAGAGAACAAAATTATGTTAATGTTCTGAGTCCTACATGGTTTGGCCTTGTCTTCAACACCAGGATGACATGACCACAGAATACGGCTATTCTTTGATCTCCAGTCACACTTGCCTCTTGTTGGTTCCTGAGTCACACTATCCTCCCTCCTTTGGCAGGCCCTGAACAGATGTTGCCCTCTGCCAGATTGTTCTCCCCTTCACTCTCACCTGGATAACTCCACACCACCCCTCAGATCTTGGAGAAGCTCCCTGTGACTTCTGTGTTAGGCCAATTTCCTTACTTTTAATCTTCATAATACCACATACCTTTTCTTCATAACGATTTCTCTTTTTATAATTGAACACACTGGTTTTAGTACTTAATTAATGACTGTATCATCTATAAGACAATAACAAAATGTTAGAGATTATATCTATTTTGCTCCAATGTATCCTCAGTGCCTGACACCTAGACATGTTTCAAATAAAAATGTGTTGAACAAATGAGTTCTTATTGTAGTTTCTGGCAAGTAGTTTATACCTGGAGTGCATTTTGCCTTGTGACTATTAGTCATGAATAGGAGTGAATGTTGTTTTGCTTGTTAAGCCCTAAATATGATAATATTGTTCTCTCTGATTATAGAAATTTAATCAGGAGTTTTCAGGTTCAGGAACTTTCAATTGTAACTATCTAATGTGTTTTTAGAAACATTCTCTCTTATCAAAGATACCTTATTAAACGTATCAGTTTTGCATTTAGAAATTTCCACCTTCTTTTAACAGAGTCACTAATGAGGATGGCACTTCCAAAAGAGTATGGTCCTAAAGTTCTTAATAACAGTGTGGCTTTTTGTAAGCTACTTAATGTCTTTGAACCTCATATCTCTAATCAGTGAAACAGCTACCTCATTGGTTGCAAGCAAAATGCCTAATCCATAAAAATGTTAAGTTTCTTTCTCTTTTCTGCTTCTACATGCCTCTTATGATCTCTGTCTCAAGGGTTTTCAGCCTGATAGTACATGTTAAACGAATTTATAACCATTTGAACCAGAGGTCTTCAAAATGAAATGCATGTGTACAGGATTCATAAAGATGATCCACTGGAGCTAAGAAGAAAATATTGGAACTTTAACCTAGGGCTGGGAACCATGGCCCACATCTGTAATCCCAGCACTTTGGAAGGCTGAGACAGGAGGATTGCTTGAACCTGGGAGTTTGAGACCAGTCTGGACAACATAGGAAGACCCTGTCTCTACAAAAAAAAAAAAAACTAAAAATTAGCTGGGTGTGATGTTGCATACCTCCAATCCCAGCTACTTAGGAGGCTGAGGTAGAAGGATCACTTGAGCCCAGGAGTTTGAGGCTGATTGGATGACTGTACTCTAAGCTGGGCAACATGGCAAGACCTTTTGTCGGAAAAAAAAAAAAACCTTTCAGCTTATAGGTATACTTGTTTTGTTGCACTTCGCTTTGCTGCACTTCACAGATATTGCATTTTTTACAAATGAAGGTTTGTGGCAACCCTGTGTCAAACAAGCCTATTGGCACCATCTTTCTGACAGCATCTGCTCATTTCATGTTTCTGGCACATTTTGGTAATTCTTCCAAAGTTTCAAAGGTTTCATTATTATTATATCTGTTACAGTGATCTGTGATCAGTGATCTTTGATGTTCCTACTGTAATTGTTTTAGGGTGCCATGAACCACACTCATATAAGACAACAAACTTAATAAACGTGATGTGTGTCCTTCCTGCTCCACTGACGAATCATTCTCCAGTCTCTGTCACCCTCCTCAGGCCTCCCTATTACCTAACACGCAGTAATATTGATATTAAGCCAATTAGTAAACTTACCATGGCCTCTACATATTCAAGGGAAAGGAAGAGTCACAGGCCTGTCACTTTAAATCAAAAGCTAGAAATGATTAAACTCATGAGGAAGGCATGTTGAAAGCTGAGGCAGGCCAAAAGCAAGGCCTCTTCTGCCAAACAGCCAAATTGAGAACACAAATAAAAGGTTATTGAAGGATATTAAAAGTGCCAATCCAGTGAATACACAAATGATAAGAAAGCAAAACAACCTTATTGCTGATTTGGAGAATGTTTTAGTGGTTTGGGTAAATGATCAAAACAGACACACCATTCCCTTAACCCAAAACAAAGCCCTAACTTTCTTCAATTCTCTGAAGGCTGAGAGGGTTGAGGGGTGAGGAAGGTAAAAAAGAAAAGTGTGAAGCTAGCAGAGGTTGGCTCATGAATTCTATCCATAAGAATCAATTCATTCCTTCAAGTTTTGTCATGAGATTGTAGCAATTCAGACACACCTTCAGGCTCCACTTCTAATTCTAGTTCTTTTGCTATTTCCATCCCATCTGAAGTGACTTCTTCCACTGAAATCTTGAATCCCTCAGTTATCCAAGGAAGGTTGAAATCAACTTCTTCCAATCTCCTGCTAATATTGATATTTTGATATCTTTGCATGAATCACAAATATTCTTAAAGTCATCTAGAATGATGACTGTTTCCCAGAAAGTTTTCAATTTGCTTTGCCCAAATCCATCAGAGGAATCACTATCTATGGCAGCTATAGCCTTATAAAATTTGTTTTTTAAATAATGAGTCTTGAAATCCAAAATTACACCTTGATCCATGGGCTGCAGAAAATGTTGAGTTCACAGACATGGAAACAACACTCATTCCTTTGTAGAATGTGGTCTCCCATGGTTTCACTAATCTTAGTGAAGATATTGTGAACATTGTTGGGATGACAACAAAGGATTTAGAATATTATATGAACTTAGTTGATAAAGCAGCAGCAAGGTTTAGGAGAATTGACTTCAATTCTGAAAGAAGATCTATGGGTAAAATGCTATCAAACAACACTGTATATTCAATATATTTCTAAAGAGGAAATATTTTATGAAAGAAAAAGTCAATTGATGGGGCAAACGTATTGCCGCAGCTACCCAACTGTCAGCAACCACTATCCTAATCAGTCAGCAGCCATTAACATCAAGGCAAGACCCTCCACCAGCGAGGCGGGTGGCTCAGATAATTGTTAGCATTTTTTAGCAACAAAGTATTTTTAAATTAAGGTATTTACTTTTTTAAGACACAACACTATTGTACACTTACTAGACTCTCTTGTAGTATAGACATAACTTTTATATGCACTGGGAAACCAAAAAGTTTGTGTAACTTGCTTTACTTTATTGTGGTGATCTGTAACTGAACCCACAATGTATTTGAGGTATGCCTGTAATTATTATATTTTTTTCAATTCCTCTATATTGTAAGTATCTCTAAAATCTTTTATTATTATTATTATTATTATACTTTAAGTTTTAAGGTACATTTGCACAATGTGCATGTTTGTTACATATGTATCCATGTGCCATGTTGGTGTGCTGCACCCATTAACTCATCATTTAGCATTAGGTATATCTCCTAATGCTGTCCCTCCCCCTTCCCCCACCCCACAACAGTCCCTGGAGTGTGATGTTCCCCGTCCTGTGTCCATGTGTACTCATTGTTCAATTCCCACCTATGAGTTTTTGTCCTTGTGATAGTTTACTGAGAATGATGGTTTCCAGTTTCATCCATGTCCCTACCAAGGACATGAGCTCATCATTTTTTATGGCTGCATAGTATTCCATGGTGTATATGTGCCACATTTCCTTAATCCAGTTTATAGTTGTTGGACATTTGGGTTGGTTCCAAGTCTTTGCTATTTTGAATAGTGCCGCAATAAACATACGTGTGCATGTGTCTTTACAGCAGCATGATTTATAGTCCTTTGGGTGTATACCCAGTAATGGGATGGCTGGGTCAAATGGTATTTCTAGTTCTAGATCCCTGAGGAATCGCCACAGTGACTTCCACAATGGTTGAACTAGTTTACAGTCCCACCAACAATGTAAAAGTGTTCCTATTTCTCCACATCCTCTCCAGCACCTGTTGTTTCCTGACATTTTAAGGATCGCCATTCTAACTGGTGTGAGATGGTATCTCATTGTGGTTTTGATACACATTTCTCTGATGGCCAGTGATGATGAGCATTTTTTCATGTGTTTTTTGCCTGAATAAATGTCTTCTTTTGAGAAGTGTCTGTTCATGTCCTTCGCCCACTTTTTGATGGGGTTGTTTGTTTTTTTCTTGTAAATTTGTTTGAGTTCATTGTAGATTCTGGATATTAGCCCTTTGTCAGATGAGTAGGTTGCGAAAATTTTCTCCCATTTTGTAGGTTGCCTGTTCACTCCAATGGTAGTTTCTTTTGCTGTGCAGAAGCTCTTTAGTTTAATTAGATCCCATTTGTCAATTTTGGCTATTGTTGCCATTGCTTTTTGTGTTTTAGACATGAAGTCCTTGCCCATGCCTATGTCCTGAATGGTAATGCCTGGGTTTTCTTCTAGGGTTTTTATGGTTTTAGGTTTAACATGTAAGTCTTTAATCCATCTTGAATTAATTTTTGTATAAGATGTAAGGAAGGGATCCAGTTTCAGCTTTCTACATATGGCTAGCCAGTTTTCCCAGCACCGTTTATTAAATAGGGAATCCTTTTCCCATTTCTTGTTTTTGTCAGGTTTGTCAAAGATCAGATAGTTGTAGATATGTGGCATTATTTCTGAGGGCTCTGTTCTGATCCATTGATCTATGTCTCTGTTGTGGTACCAGTACCATGCTGTTTTGGTTACTGTAGCCTTGTAGTATAGTTTGAAGTCAGGTAGCATGATGCTTCCAGCTTTGTTCTTTTGGCTTAGGATTGACTTGGCAATGCGGGCTCTTTTTTGTTTCCATACGAACTTTAAGGTAGTTTTTTCCAATTCTGTGCAGAAAGTCATTGGTAGCTTGATGGGGATGGCATTGAATCTATAAATCACCTTGGGCAGTATGGCCATTCTCACGATATTGATTCTTCCAACTCATGAGCATGGAATGTTCTTCCATTTGTTTGTATCCTCTTTTATTTCATTGGGCAGTGGTTTGTAGTTCTCCTTGAAGAGGTCCTTCACATCCCTTGTAAGTTGGATTCCTAGGTATTTTATTCTCTTTGAAGCAATTGTGAATGGGAGTTCACTCATGATTTGGCTCTCTGTCTGTGATTGGTGTACAAGAATGCTTGTGATTTTTGAACATTGATTTTGTATCCTGAGACTTTGCTGTAGTTGCTAATCAGCTTAAGGAGATTTTGGGCTGAGAGGATGGGGTTTTCTAGATATACAATCACATCATCTGCAAACAGGCACAATTTGACTTCCTCTTTTCTTAATTGAATATCCCTTATTTCCTTCTCCTGCCTGATTGCTCTGGCCAGAACTTCCAGCACTATGTTGAATAGGAGTGGTGAGAGAGATCATCCCTGTCTTGTGCCAGTTTTCAGAGGGAATGCTTCCAGGTTTTGCCCATTCAGTATGATATTGGCTGTGGGTTTGTTGTAGATAGCTCTTATTATTTTGAGATACGTCCCATCAATACCTAATTTATTGAGAGTTTTTAGCATGAAGGGTTGTTGAATTTTGTCAAAGGCCTTTTCTGCATCTATTGAGATAATCATGTGGTTTTTGTCTTTGGTTCTGTTTATATGCTGGATTACATTTATTGATTTGCGTATGTTGAACCAGCCTTGCATCCCAGGGATGAAGCCCACTTGATCATGGTGGATAAGCTTTTTGATGTGCTGCTGGATTTGGTTTGCCAGTATTTTATTGAGGATTTTTGCATCAATGTTCATCAAGGATATTGATCTGAATTTCTCTTTTTTGGTTATGTCTCTGCTAAGCTTTGGTATCAGGACGATGCTGGCTTCATAAAATGTGTTAGGGAGGATTCCCTCTTTTTCTGTCGATTGGAATAGTTTCAGAAGGAATGGTACCAGTTCCTCCTTGTACCTCTGGTAGAATTCAGCTGTGAATCCATCAGGTCCTGGACTCTTTTTGGTTGGTAAGCTATTGATTATTGCCACAATTTCAGAACCTGTTTTTGGTCTATTCAGAGATTCAACGTCTTCCTGGTTTAGTCTTGGGAGAGTGTATTTGTCGAGGAATTTATCCATTTCTTCTAGATTTTCTAGTTTATTTGCATAGAGGTGTTTGTAGTATTCTCTGATGGTAGATTGTATTTCTGTGGGATCGGTGGTGATATCCCCTTTTTCATTTTTTATTGCATCTATTTGATTCTTCTCTCTTTTCTTCTTTATTAGTCTTGCTAGCAGTCTATCAATGTTGTTGATCTTTTCAAAAAAATCAGCTTCTGGATTCATTAATTTTTTGGAGGGTTTTTTGTGTCTCTATTTCCTTCAGTTCTGCTCTGATTTTAGTTATTTCTAGCCTTCTGCTAGCTTTTGAATGTGTTTGCTCTTGCTTCTCTAGTTCTTTTAATTGTGATGTTAGGGTGTCAATTTTGGATCTTTCCTGCTTTCTCTTGTGGGCATTTAGTGTTATAAATTTCCCTCTACACACTGCTTTGTATCCCAGAGATTCTGGTATGTTGTGTCTTTGTTCTCATTGGTTTCAAAGAACATCTTTATTTCTGCCTTCATTTCATTATGTACCCAGTAGTCATTCAGGAGCAGGTTGTTCAGTTTCCATGTAGTTGAGTGGTTTTGAGTGAGTTTCTTAATCCTGAGTTCTAGTTTGATTGCACTGTGGTCTGAGAGACAGTTTGTTATAATTTCTATTCTTTTACATTTGCTGAGGAGAGCTTTACTTCCAACTATGTGGTCAATTTTGGAATAGGTGTGGTGTGGTGCTGAAAAAAATGTATATTCTGTTGATTTGGGGTGGAGAGTTCTGTAGATGTCTATTAGGTCCGCTTGGTGCAGAGCTGAGTTCAATTCCTGGGTATCCTTTTTAACTTCCTGTCTCGTTGATCTGTCTAATGTTGACAGTGGGGTGTTAAAATCTCCCATTATTATTGTGTGGGAGTTTAAGTCTCTTTGTAGGTCACTCAGGACTTGCTTTATGAATCTGGGTGCTCCTGTGTTGGATGCATATATATTTAGGATAGTTAGCTCTTCTTGTTGAATTGATCCCTTTACCATTATGTAATGGCCTTCTTTGTCTCTTTTTATCTTTGTTGGTTTAAAGTCTATTTTATCAGAGACTAGGATTGCAACCCATGCCTTTTTATTGTTTTCCATTTGCTTGGTAGATCTTCCTCCATCCCTTTATTTTGAGTCTATGTGTGTCTGTGCATGGGGGATGGGTTTCCTGAATACAGCACATTGATGGGTCTTGACTCCTTATTCAATTTGCCAGTCTGTGTCTTTTAATTGGAGCATTTAGCCCATTTACATTTAAAGTTAATATTGTTATGTGTGAATTTGATCCTGTCATTATGATGTTAGTTGTTTATTTTGCTCGTTAGTTGATGCAGTTTCTTCCTAGCCTCGATGGTCTTTACAATTTGGCATGTTTTTGTAGTGGCTGGTACCGGTTGTTCCTTTCCATGTTTAGTGCTTCCTTCAGGAGCTCTTTTAGGGCAGGCCTGGTGGTGACAAAATCACTCATCATTTGCTTGTCTGTAAAGTATTTTATTTCTCCTTCAGTTATGAAGCTTAGTTTGGCTGGATATGAGATTCTGGGTTGAAAATTCTTTAAGAATGTTGAATATCCACCCCCACTCTCTTCTGGCTTGTAGAGTTTCTGCTGAGAGATCAGCTGTTAGTCTGATGGGCTTCCCTTTGTGGGTAACCCGACCTTTCTCTCTCTCTGGCCACCCTTAACATTTTTTCCTTCATTTCAACTTTGGCGAATCTGACAATTATGTGTCTTGGAGTTGCTCTTCTCGAGGAGTTTCTTTGTGGCATTCTCTGTATTTCCTGAATCTGAATTATTTTTATTCATAAGTGAAGACATATATAAAGCTTATTGTATAAATAATAAAGATTGATGCTGGTGGCCTCAGTTTGTGTTTAGTAAATTTAAAAATTTTGTGATTTAATTCCAACAAAGCCAACCTTCACAAAATGAACAAGTTGCATAAAAGGATTTCTGCAAAATACTCTCTGGTTGAAGATAACTGTCAAAGTTAATACCTCTGTGCTTTGTCAGGCACGTATTGGGTAGATTAGTAAAAACAAGAGCATCCTAACCTAATCACACTGTTGCATACCACCTAAAGTTTATTTTTAAAAATAATTACATTTAATTAGACCCTGAATGGCAAATATGGCTGTTTTTCCCTGCCTTGAGAAGGAAACTCATCCCATAGAGGTAGCATTTAATAGATAGGAATTTGGAATTGTTTTGTTGCAAATATGTTACCCATAAAGATTCTCATTGCTATTCACTTTTTTAAAAATCTAGAAATCGTTTTTGAGCAGTTCCTAAGAACAACCAGCTGAAGGACTACAGAAATTTAATACAAAGCCTAATTTCAACAAGATGTTTGCCAAACTATATATATATATTGAAAACTCTTTATCTTGATTAGTATTGAAGCCAATGATGCACTTTTTTTCTATTTTATTTAGATATTTTCTAGGTACTTTATTTAGCTGAAATGGTAATGTCACCTCTTAAAACCAAGTACTAAAATGCATTCTATTTGGAAAGAAACTTTGGATGCTGTAACAAAAAATATTGAAGGATTTACAGTGAGAAAGTTTTTGTACACTTTGCCAATAACTTTTTTATAAAAATATTGTCCCATTTTTGAAGAATTATATTTTGTGTGTATCTTAACATATATACAATATGTCAGCACATTAGTATGTGAAAATAATTTTAAATAAATAATTGAACATGTACGAAAAGTACATGTTCAATTTCTTTTTTCTTTTATTTTTAATATAATAATTTTTAAAATTACTTGCTGGATACCTAACTTCATTGAAACTTTTTCCCCACACTCTGATTAGCTCTTCATATAACAATTTAAATTTCTTTTAACTTGATATAAATTAGTCTTCAGAAAAGTTTGGAGACCCCTAGAAACAACATCTACAAAAAAACTCTTAATTATACAGCTTTGGGAATACACATTTATCCTCTTCTTCCTTTTCTGCAATATATTCTTGAATTCATCAGACTTATACTTTTGTTTTGTTCTATTCTATTCTTTCAGAACCATATTTTCTTTCTTTTTCACTTCCTCACTAGGTTATTCCTTCCATCTTTTTGGAAATGCCTCATTAACACTAAGTTTGAGACGTGTTTTTACACCATTTCATCTTCTTCTCTAGCTGGAGACTGGCTCATAGTCACAGAGCATATAATTGGCAAATCCCTCAGGCAGTGAGACAAACATAGCCCATACCTGCAGGTCACTGGAACAGGTCCCCTTGGTATCCATTCCCCTGAGAATCTAGTTGAACTCCCTTTTCTTCTTCACCTTCTGTGAAGGCTGCTCTTAAAATCCTCTAACTTATTTTCTACCCTTCATCATGTAATCTCTGCATTAGTAAACCACACAAATTCACACAAATGTATCAAACTCAATCGCCTTAGGTAACTGCAGCACACGCACTGAGATGCCAGGGATCTGTCAGAATCTCTCACTGCTGCTCTCTCTTATTTTGGGAAGTTTGTTTGCAGCTGGACTGCTATGAAATTTGTGGGTTTTTTCTGTAGTTGTTGTTGTTTGTTTGTTTTTCTTTTGAGACAGAGCCTCTCTCTGTCACCCAGGCTAGAGGGTAGTGGCACAATCTTGGCTCACTACAACCTCTGCCCTGAGGTTCAAGCGATTCTCCTACCTCAGCCTCTGGAGAGGCTGGGATTACAGGCATGTGCCGCCACACCTGGCTGATTTTTTGTATTTCTTTTTTTTTTTTTTTTTTTTTTTTAGCAGAGACAAGGTTTCACCATGTTGACCAGGCTAGTCTCGAACTCCTGACCTCAGGTGATTCACCCACCTCAGCCTCCAAAAGTGCTGGGATTACAGGCATGAGCCACTGTGCCTAGCCAGAAATTTGTGTTTTTTAAAAACCTGTTGCAATAACACTTTATTGAGAAAAATTTGGTCTTTATATTTTGCCATTTTATCTATGATTTAAAAAGTTTGTATCACATACACATACACACACACAGACTGCTTTAACTAAAATAAATTAAGTAAAAAGGAAGCAATAGGGAAAAATGCCTCCTTTGTCTTTTTCTCTGTCAAAATGTCATATTATTCAGCAGAAGTGAGAAACAGAGGTCCAAGAAATTAGAGGGTATGTTCTACCTGTGAATCTAAGACATGCAGAAGGGGTTACCAGCCCTGCTTGTGGAAGATTATTAAAAGGGCTAGGGCTCCAGCTACAGTCTGTAAAGGGACTCCAATATCAGAAATGAAAAAACACGTCAAAGCCTTGGGAGAAAACAAGGGGTCCGGATGTGGTTGCTCATGCCTGTAATCCCAGCACTTTGGGAGTCCTGGGTGGGAGGACTGCTTGAGGTCAAGAGTTCCAGACCAAAAAAAAAAAGCAGACAGGTTGAAAAACTGATTTTATTAATTTTACAGAATTAGTTTCTCAACCGGGCTCTCTTTATGGTTTTTTCCAAATGTGCTATGATTTTGAAAGAGGTAAAAATGTTTCTGATATATCTTGCTACTAGAAAACAGGAGAGAAATGAAAATCCAATTATTAGACTTATTTATTGTTATAGTGCCAAAACCCATTTTTTAAAAAATCCGTGTTCTAATGAAATGTTTTTTATATTTATAGAATTGGTTGCTGTCATGTTTACATAGCTTTCTATTATTACATTTCCATAAACATTTATAGAAAAATCTATTTCCATGTAGAATACTTCGAAGTTATCAAAATGCAAAAAAGGTACATTTCCATTCACCTTGTAAGTCATCAGATAATGGCCACTGCTAGAGGTAGGATTTTGACAGAGAAAAACCAGAGGTTTGATCTCATAAAACAATCTTCCTCTTCCTATCTTTTCCATTCAGCTACTAACTTTAAAAATATGTTTAGGTTGTTGGCAGTTTATTATATCCAGAAGGAAACTTGACTTACTTTTTAGAGGTGAAAAATTCTGAAAGTGCAAAACACTCAAAATAGCACTTACCTTTAAGATAAGTGAAATAGATTCAAATTTAAAGCATAGTTACCCTTTTGATTAGTAACTTACAGTCTATAAAACATGTGGTGCTGCTTGGAGAAAAGGTGCCACATAAAAAACAACTATAGCTATGAGGAAGTGTGGTGTGAAAATTATAACTTAGTTTTAAATGTCTTTTAATGCCGATTTAACCATTTGAGGAAAAAAATCATGATTCTTTTAAAAGCTTTCAAATAAACTAGAAAGTATTTTTTTTTAACTTGCATTACAGAGTTGAAATAAGATAACTTTAGGCCGGGCGCGGTGGCTCACGCTTGTAATCCCAGCACTTTGGGAGGCCGAGGCGGGTGGATCACGAGGTCAGGAGATCAAGACCAGGTGAAACCCCGTCTCTACTAAAAATACAAAAAATTAGCCGGGCGTGGTGGCGGGCGCCTGTAGTCCCAGCTACTCGGAGAGGCTGAGGCAGGAGAATGGCGTGAACCCGGGAGGCGGAGCTTTCAGTGAGCCGAGATTGCGCCACTGCACTCCAGCCTTGGCGACAGAGCGAGACTCCGTCTCAAAAAAAAAATAAAAATAAAAAAGAAATAAGATAACTTTAAACCAGCGAACTGGTCTACATAAAGGCAGAAGAATAAGTTAAAACTTTATTTTTTATTTTCTCACTGTAATCTAAAATGTCATTAAATTAAATAAATAAAAATATAAAATTATTCCCTCATCAGTTATGTTCTAGGTTTATAAGACAATAGATCATGATTAGCAGCTTTTCTATTATTAGTGGACAACAAAAGGGGGTAGAAAACACCGCATGTTCTCACTTACAAGTGGGAGCTGAACGATGAGAACACATGGACACAGCGGGGAACATCACACACTGGGACCTGTCAGGGGTGGGTGGGGAGAGGGAGAGCAGGGCTTCATACCCAGGTGATGGGTTGGTCTGTGCAGCAAACCACCATGGCACACCTCTACCTATGTAACAAACCTGCACATTCTATAGAAAATAAAAGTTGAAGAGAAAAGCAGGTTGAAGAGGAATTGAGAATTGGGACTACCTTTAGATATGTGTCTCTTCTTTCTTTTTTTTCAGTCTAGTCTAAAAAATGTCCCCCAAAATCATTTTGCTGTGAAGCACTGTCTCAGATTAAATGAAGAGAGAAGGGATCTACTTAGGTAAAGCAGATTTTGGGGTGTATAACTAGATTCTAAACAAAGCAATAACTCAATTGATACTGCGATAAATTTGGGAACAATTAGAAGCAAACTCCAGGATGGTCTAGAGAGAGAAAGCATAGAACTGTGTTTGGAAATTGTGGGGGCCGTGTTATGTGCACAGGTCCAGAATCCCCACCCATTAAATTTATCAATTGGCTAACAGTTACTGAATGGAGATGAGCACATGTATTTGTAATGTGGTTCAGGTGTCTTAATGGTTAAGGAACGCTTGATGGGGCTGAGGGGTATTTAAGGGCTACTGAGTCCTGAGGGTTTTTGAGTTGTCTGTGTCAGCACAACCCCTTTCACTGGTTACATTTAGCCAAGTGATAGGTAAAGTTTCCTTAGTACTTCCAATGTAGGCTATAGCAGTTTAAAGAGTAGAATTCTCCTGCTTAATAAAATATAATTTATCCCATTTTGGATAGTAAAATATACTGCTTTTATTTCTTTCTTTTTAAGAAAATCTATATAATTTCAATTTGAACTTATTAACCCGATTTAAATCATCAGAGTAAAAAAATAGCTAACTTTATAAGTGAAGTAAATAGTATTTAAGTATAAGTTGGCTTCAGTTCTGCATAGAGTGTCTGATGACTAGCAATTTATTATTGAAAGTGGGGGAGTGCTTAAGAAAAATGTTAAAAGAATTAGTGGTAATATATTAATGTATGAAGTAGATAACATAGGGAAGAGATTTACATGTGAAGAGATGCAATAGAGCCTTCTGGAAGCTCCACTGGTTTTCCCAGTGGAGGCTTTTGGTAATACTGGACATCTCTTTCTAATGGAAACGTCAGATAGACAATGTCAGAAATGTGTGCCTCTCAGCAAAATAATATAGGATTTATTTCTATCTTTCAGCTATGGGACCTGTCACTTTCTACAAGGAAGTAGCCTCCAATTAGAGAATATTGCTAGGTCTCAAATTACTCAACTTCTGCTGTCTTCCTTTGGTTTATCCATTTACACCTTATTTATTTTCATATATGATTATTCTGCTTCATAGTTTAGGCTCTGGTTGTTATTTGGGATTCTTAAAAAACGTATATTTCCCTTTCATTTGAATTTTCCTATGGACAAATAAAGTCAAGTGATACATATTTTGTAAATAGCCTTAACATTTTGTTATATGTGCACAGATTTTTCATAAAGTCACAGCATCAGATTGGATGGCATACTTGATAAAATTCAACAAAAGCAACCAGGTGTGATTCAATGTAGTTGGGGAAAACAGGTGAAGATATTAGTAATGAAGATCAATGGGTACACTTGGATCAAATGAGAGATCCTTGCTTTGTGAACCAGAAAGTATTGCTAATATGTTAGGTACTACCTTTTTTAGGTTTAAATATGGCTTAAGAGATTTTTCAATGTACAACTTCACCAGCACTGCTGAAGCTGGTTTATGTATAGATGAGACTGGAAACAGGAAAGTTAGATTAAACACAGTTACAGTGGTTCAGGAGAAATATGTTGAGAGCTGGAAATAATGTAGTGAGAATACAGAAGGGAGGCCAGATTCCAGGGATATTTAAGATATAGTATATAAGAATGTTTCATGGTATTTGGATTGAGGAATGAGAAGGTGGGATAAATTATGTTATATCATTTTAATAGACCATGCAATATTTATAATTACAAATACTAAAATAAAATGTGAGACATTTTTACAGCAAGTCAAGATCAAAAATAAAATTAAAAGGTTGTGTACAAACTATTACTAAAAATGTGTGTGCATGAGGGCAAAGGAACAACTAAAGAATGCCAAAACATTATATACATTGTAAAGCTAATTTCTACCTCTCAATCACTCTGGCCCCTTCAGACACAGTATGAGCGGGATGCAGCCCCTCTGGCCATTGGCCATATGTCCATATAGATTACCCTTGAAATCTCCATTGACTGGTGGCCATTTGCTCTTGAAACCAGTGGCTTTCTGCTTATTCCAGGGCTTGGAGTTTCAGTAAGGATACCTCTGGTGTCATCTTCCTGTGGCATACATTCAGCCAATTCATGCTGGGTTATTTCTGTTGTTCTGGTATGCTGTTAGGTGGCAAGGTCTTTTTACTATTAAGAAATTCGGCCTCTTCTATCTTTCTCTCTGTAGTCTAGTGATAGTGGAGATGATGGAAGTAGAGGAGAAGGTGCGTATGTGTTTGTGTGGTTTATGTGACTGGAATGGAAGAAGTGTTCTTTCCCTTGCTTCTGGCAGAGATTATCTCTTTTTGTAGCACTAACATATTTCTCTCTTACAGCAGTGAGCATATAAGAGAGAAAAAGAAAAAAACCTGCCTAATATCTCAATATTCTGCAATTTCACTGCCAAATCCACATAAATCTTTAAGAGCAAGATATTTTTCTAAAAAAATCATGTTTTCAATTTCAGCCCCTAGCACAGTATGAAAACAGTGTTGTTCAATAAATATCTTATTTTTGCTAAATAAATATCTTATTTCCCTCTTACAGCAATGAGCATAAGAGAGAGAAAAACAAAAAAGAAACAACACTCCCTAATATCTCAGTATTCTGAGATTTTGCTGCCAAATTCACATAAATCTTTGAGAGCAAGATATTTTTCTAAAAAATTACATTTTCAATTTCAGCCCCAAGCACAGTACAAAAACATAGTGTTGCTAAATAAATATCTTATTTGTCTAAAGAGAATATGAGGTCCTCCATTAAAAAATCTTAAGAAACGATCTTCTATAACTAGGCCCTTAAAAATATCTCAGACTACTTTTTTGAAATAAGATGTTCTATTCAGAAGAAAAATATTAGCATAAAACTATTTCAGTTAATGCCAGCTTTTGATGTATAGAGAGATCATTTAATAGAAAAATTAGAAAATGAGGCAAACACATTTAATAGAGATTTTATATCTTGGCGTATGGTCGCAGGATTGCAAATGTGAAATGTCATTGTAATCTGTTAAAAGGGAATTGAAAAAAATTTATTTTTGTTAGATTTTGGAGTTCATAAGTATAAAAAGTAGGATCAACTCCTTCTGTGTTATAAAAGCTGGAACTTATGTTAAAATCTCCAGTGAGCGTTATACATGTTATATTAGTCAGCTACTGCTTGCAGTAATGCTGCATGAAAATATAGACCCCAATGGTGAACAGCACTAAGGGTTTATTTATCTCATTGACGTGTCTGTGGGTTGGATAGGGTGCCTTTGCTTCAGACTTCGGGTTGAGCAGAGACCTGTTCTGTCAGTCTCCTCATTCTCCTTGGATCAGCAGCTACCTGAGGAGAAACTCAGGACAAGCAGACTTTTGGAGAAAGCCCATCCCTGCCAGCAGATTTAAAACCTCTTCTTGCTTCAGGTCCGCTAGCATTCTATTTATTAATGCAAATTAACAACTGAGCCCAGAGCTAATGGAGTGGTCGATTATTATTCTCTCATGGAGAAAGGGGGAACCATGATAACATAAGAGGGGAGAGGAGGAAAGGAATAATCATTAGCAGATAACATCAACTCTAAATGTTTTTGTCCAAAACATTTCACTTGGAAGTTAAGATACGCTAATGTCAAAGAAACGTGAGCTTTTAACAAAATTACATTATGACTTGTAAGAATTATTTTATTCCAAAATCAACATAATATTTAATACACTATATAGATTTTAAATGTATATATACAATGTTTTAAAAGTTCAAAAATTAATATATAATACATTTGATAATTTTCTCAACATATCTAGTTAAACTATTGTGATGGTAAACCTCTAAAATGTGGTGGATCATATGAAACAAAATTTATTAAATTATCACATAACAGTCCAGAGTAATTGTCCCAAGTCAGCAGTATAATAGTATTCCACACAGTTATTAAGAAACCTGAGGTAATGGAGGCTCTGCCATCCTCCAGGTCATTGTGGTTTTCCCCATCCAACTTAGAAGGCCTAGGAATGGTCCACATCACTTAAGCATTCAATCCTTAGAAACATCTAATAGCAATGCAGTGTAAGTGTGCACCTAGGGGAAAAAAGAGCAGGCTTAGTGAACAGCTTAGTAGTCTCTGCAAAAATTGCTAAAAGTCAATAAACTCAAATTATTTAAAAATGTTTGGCTGTTCTAGTTGGGAATATGGTAGAAAAACTTTTTAGCATGAATTGCTTTATATTGGGGTATATATAGCATTTGTTAAATATTGAATAAAATATAATTATGTTAAAGAAAAAAAGGCTATCAGTTAATTTCTTTGACAAGAATCATCTAAAATGTGAGAGAGGGACAAGGAAAAGTAACAAGTGACAAGGTTCCTATAGTTTTTGCTTTTTCAGGCACATTGCCTTGAATATGATACATGATGACAAATGTTTGTTGAATGGATTGGATTTCTTTAACAGAAACACAGTGACTTCATAACACATCACATATTTTTTAAATAAGAAGAGAAAGTTTCACTTGATGGAGTTCTAAGCTTAGATTGCTATGGCAAAGTATTTTAGCATGTAAAGAAACCTAAATTATTAGACAACCTTTCTTCCTTTTATTTCCTTTCATTTTCTTTTTTTAACCTTTAAAAAATTATGAAAACAAATGGCAGTTTATCTCACGGCATTGAAAAATATACTCTTTAATTACTTACATTTCAATGATGACTGATTACATGGGCCTTTTCTTTACAAAATCTGGGACATTTATACTGTTTGTTTTGTGTAGGTTTGAATTTTGGTGCAATATAATATTTGGTAATGACAAGATTTTGAATGACACCCTAGTTCTAAACAAATAGAATTAAAGTTTTTATATCTCATACACTTCAAAAGTTGTGTCCAGATTTAACTGACATAAATAAAATGGTATGTTTTCTAAAGCTGTGTAACTTATATCAAATTTCTATTCATAGTGAAGAAGCAGTGCTTCAGTTTCAAATATAAGAGGGCAAACATTTTTTTTCTAACTTACTTGCTTTAATTTTACTGTGAAATAACAAGGTTTAAAACAATTTTTCCCAAATGTAGCCATTCTAAAATATTCAGTGTTAGCTATGCTTTTTCTCCTCTATTTTAAAATGTTGTCGCATGTAAATTCTTTCAGAAATGAAAACGACATCCAACAATGCAAAAAAAGAGCAAAATGAGTCATGTTTTACACAGAAAGATTATACGTTTATTTTAAGCTTTAAAATAGATATGAAGTTGATATATCAATTTAATTATATAAGTATTTTCCTCTATGGAATTACCTTTGAATTAACTTTGAATATATTAAGTAGTAACTGAGCAAGAAGATTTTTAACGTAGCAAATATACTAGCATATTCAAACACACTCAAATGGGACAATTTGCAAAATGTTTATTTTCAGATACTCCTTTTTAGTTATTTCATATTTCATGCATGTTTTACCTGGAGGAATGGAAAAAGGCATTATCTAAAACTATAAAGTGACTATTCAAAAGTGTAGCCTACTCCTAGGAAGATATTGACATTCCTCAAGATTTGTGCAGCCATAATGGAATCAAGAACAGAATAATTGCCTGGTCACCACCCTCCTTCCCGCTTTGCCCTGAATGAGTCATATTCATTGCACCCTGTATTTATTCTCCATCATCAGGCAACTCTTATTGACTGAGTCATCACAACATGCCTCACTGTATAATAATATTTTTATACATTATTATATTTCAGTATATAATTATCTTTTAGTAACCTTAATTGGTCATGCAGTTCAATTAAGATTATATTATTATAATAGGACGAACTTACTCTCCAAGAATGTACAATAATTCAATCAAATTGTTAGCCATTTTCTAGCCCCTTTCATACATACTTAACACATTGTTGAAAGTATTTATTCGTGTCCTTAACACACTAAGCCTAAGCCTGCCTTAAATATAATATAACACACACACACACGCACAAATTTGTCTTGTTCTTTTTCGCATCTTTGTTATTAAAACTCTCTCTAAGCCTCATTTTACTCATCTGTAAAACAAAAACTCCCAGCTTGATTTTTCTCATATAGTTCATACGTTCATTCATAATATATTGCTAGAATATCTGTTTAGTTAGGATTAACGTATAGGAGGGAAGAAAAACAAACGCATACACTGAAAAAAGTCACAGAGAAAGGAAAAATTGCTTGATTGTGGTGTAGAATGGGCATATTTTTCTAATTCGATTCTTCAACAATTTGAGTGCCCATTCTATGAAAATCTCCATGTTTCCTTCTTTTTTTTTTTTTTTTTACAATACTTTTCTTCCTTCCTAATTATATCACAATATATTCAGTGTTAGCCAGAAAATCTAGAATTATCCTAGACTTCACTTTCTCTCTTACCTTTTCTGTCTAGTTAGACTCTATTTAAAACACAAGTCTCTTCTTGGTGTCTCATCTCCCTGTCTACCCACCTTATCCTCATTACTCACAGTGTTTCAGTTCGATTGTCAATGAATTTCCTAATGGAGTTCCTTATCACCAGACTCTTTCAAGAATTATAAACGCTGCCTACCACTCCTTATAAATCTTTGTTGGTGTTTTATCGACTCTATGAAAAAAATGTGTCCTCTTTAACGTGAGGACCTTAAAACATGGTTCCTATCTAGTTCCACTGTACCTTTCTAGTATCATTCCTTGCCATTCTCTACACTCACATCTGTCTCCCATCCTCCACATCGTTGGGCGACATAAGATTCCAAACTTTTAAATTTCAGATCCCATTCGCTGCTCGGAATAGTATCCACATAGCTTTGAGTACTAATTATCTATATTCAGCTTTCACCTCACATCCACATAGAGTTAATTTGAGATCAACCAGTTTATGTACATTACCAGAAATTCACAATACCTGAGAAAGCCAGAGCATGTTTCAGATTATATCACGTTTCTCTGGCAAACTGTTAACCTCCATGAAATATGTCTTGTTTGAAGAAGGTTTTTAAAAGAAAATTTAAAAAGCTTATTTCCTAACACTGCATCATTGGCAGCTGTTTAAGAACAGTTTTGTTGCCCTTTTTGTTGTTTGGGTTGCATACCTGATACATAAATATTGTAATAAAGAAATTGTCATTGCTAAAATAAAATGCAACTGAGAAAGGCTGAGATGTGCTTGGATTGGAATATATTGCACAAGGATGCTACTTGATGCAATTCTTCTGGGTTTGCATGGAGAATGCTATTTTGACAGAGAAATTAAGTCATCATTTACTACACAATGATCCAAAGAAAAATGAACATTACATCTCTAAAAATGCAGGTTGCTGTAGGAAATGTTGATGGAATCAATGAATCACCTCCCTAATATGTATTTGCAACCTCAGCATAGATCATTAACCTAATGGATTATGTTTTGTAGTTGATGTATCTTTTTTTGTCTATGTACTAAAATGACATATGGAACTTTCCCATTTTAATGGTCACTTAACCTTCACAGTGTGAAAGGCTTAAGTGAATTTCAACATTTGTATTAAAATCCATACCATCTATCTCAGACACTAAGTAGCTAGAAGCTGCAATTTGCTCCCTGACACAAATAGCAACCACTGTTGGCTGGTGTGGTAATGTTGAAGACTGCTTTGCCTTAAATTTAAGGGCACCTTTATTTTTGGAGAAATTAAAGATTAGGAAAAGACCCGACATGGAGGTTCATACCTAAAATGTCAAGCGCTTTGAGGGGCCAGGGTGGGAAGATCGCTTGAGTCCAGGAGTTTGAGACCAGCCTGGGCAACATGGTGAAATCCCTTCTCTAAAAAATAAAAAATTAGCTGAGCGTAGTGGTGCATGCCTGTGGTCCCAGCTACTTGGGAAGCTGAGGTGGCAGGATCACTTGAGCCTGAGAGTTACGACACTGTACCCCAGCCTGGGCAACAGAGAGGGACCCCGTCTCGAAAAGAAAAGGTTTGTTCTCAGCATCCCCTTAGAATTTTGCATTTATTCTTCTTCTTTAAGTCCTACTTACTCCAATCTTAGAGAAACATTACAGTAATGGTACTTATAGCAATATATTAAAAACTTATGTGCTACTTATCAAAAACGCATTTATATTTTTTAAAAAGATTGTAGTGAAAAGCTGGGCGTGGTGGCTCATGCCCGTAATCTCAGCACTTCAGGAGGCTGAGGTGGGTGGATCACCTGAGATCGGGAGTTTGAGACTAGCCTGCCCCACATGGTGAAACCTCATCTCTACTAAAAATATTTAAAAATTAGCCACGCGTGGTGGTGACCATCTGTAATCCTAGCTACTCAGGAGGCTGAGGCAGGAGAATCATTTGAACCTGGGAGGTGGAGGTTGCAGTGAGCCAAGATTGCACCACTGCACTCCAGCCTGGGCGACAAGAATGAAACTCTGCCTCAAAAAAAAAAAAAATTGTAGTGAAAGGATAATGGTTATATACAGATAAATGAATAATTAATATAACATTTTTATTTAGTATGCAAGTTATTTTAGGGAAAGCAGATAATTAGTTAATTCAAAAAAAATTTATAGATCACTTATTTAACGCTAGATATTTTCTGGGTTTTGAGGTTAAAAAAAATTAAAAGAAGTCCCCTCACATCCAAGAGCTCAGAGACTAACGACATCTATAGGTAAATAATTATACAATTGAGAACTTATATGGTGGAAGAAAGTATGGAGAGTAGAGATAACTCCTATACCAAAACACAGGTTTTGTACAGAATTAATCTAGAAGAAAGCCTGTACTAAATTGTAAATGATAAGAAGGAGAGTCAGAAATGGTGAATAATACAATAGAGTGACTTGGAGGTAGAGAACTGCAGTGCTAGGTGTGAGCTGAGAACAGAGGCACTGGAATCATGTGTCATATACAAGAAGTGATATTTGGGGTCTTCTTCTAAACTCCATTTCAAATATGTAGCTGATGGTAGAGAATCTGACCTGGGATTGTGAATGGAAGAAAAGAACAGCAGGAAGAGCCTAAGAAGACATTGAAGAGAACTGCCCAGGCCTCTGCCAGAACATCAGGTTTTATGGAAGGTGTTGATTCCAAATTCAACTCAGTATCTAGGTTGTTTTTGGAAAGCCTGCTCCACTCTAGAGTGGAAAATAGGTAGGATAGTTGTGGGGGTAGAGCATGCAGAAGAACCCATAAAATCAAATCGAGTGAACAACTGCTTATATAAGACTGACTCATCCCAGAGGGACCTTGCTGATCTAGATGGCAGGACCTTCAATGGGGAAGTTCCACAAGCCTTTCCTTGAATTCACAAGCTTTTCCGCATTCGGTTTTGTATCTGCACTCTGACAAATACGTGCTCACTGATACAGCTCTGAAAGATCATGGAAGGAGGTCACAGCCTGGAGTACTTGGAAACAGCAGTATTGAAATCATTATCTGGGCTGATGAAGTCCAGTTCTGTCGAGACAGCTTCACTCAGACTTCCTAATGGATGCTGAAGTTCAGTTTAAGTCAACACTTCCACCAGAAACTTTTGGGGTTTTTTAAAAACTCTTCAGTAAAAAAAAAAAAAAAAAAAAAAAAAAAAAAGCCAAAATTTTTTTTGTCTGCTTGATTCAGAGGTTAATTTTTTTACTAATGAAGAAATTTTAAACAGAGAAAAATAGAAAAATTGAGCAAAGGAAAGGGAGGCACAGGGATTTTCAATTATTTTCTCATTTGTTTTAGTGCCATCATTACAAAGAAAATAAAACCATTAATCAAAAAGTGATGTTTATTTTTAAATATCCTTTCCAATCACCAAGACTATATGATATTTTCAAAGTGTGACAAGCACTTTCGTAACTCCTTACCTTTTTATTCCATTCTCTAAGCCTATTTTCATGTATATATATATATATATGTATGTGTATATATATATGTATGTATATATATGTATGTGTATATATATGTATGTGTACATATATGTATGTGTGTGTGTATATATATATATATATATGTATATGTAAATGTATTCTTCAACACTGAACTGAAAAGACCTCTCATTTATTTGGCTTTCTCTGAGACGACTTATTCAGGCAGGTTTAAATGCACCGTAACTTTGCCTGTAAATTTATTGTGCCACTTATTTTTAGTTTTATTATTATTATAATTAGATTTTTGCATTTCTCTTTTCTGTTGTAGATTAAACTACTTTAATAGCTTACATTTATTGAACTCTCACCAGGTGTATTGTTTCATTTAATTCTTATGGGACTCCTACGTGGGAGATACTATTAATAGCCCCATTTTACAGATGATGAGAATGAGACACAGAAGGATTATATTCAAGGTCAGTCTAGTAGGTTGCTGAGCACGTTTCTAAACTCAAAAAGTCTAACCACAGAAACTATTGTATCCACTAAGCTCTAAATGACAGATTTTTTATAAAAATAAAAGTTTATCTCTATGTAAGGACAGAAAAGCAAAAGGCCAATGTTTTAGGTATAACATAGCAAAAGAGAGGACAATCTGCTAATGCTGAAATATAATCATGCATTTCCTCCAGTGTTATCAAAATGCAGCAGCACTGTTAAGTAGCCATCTGTATGAATAACACTTAGACACAGAACATGCTTTATGGTAATTTTTCTTCTGTACTTGCATTTTGTCACTTTCCTTGAAAGAAGGTCACAAATATACTTCAAAAACAGTCTAAACGCAAGGAATATAACTTTTGGAAAATGAATTTCTTAATCAAAATATTTTCTGGGAATTTACATTAAATTCAAGGTATATTCATTTAAGGAAGCATCCTAATATGTGTCTTCTGAGACCTAAAATATGAGGTTTTTTTCCCTCATTATCTCTATGTGGATAAAAAGAAGCTAATCCTTAGTTATTTTTAATTGCACTGTTTTCTGGATTTTTTAACATTGCATTGTGCAGTATATCTTTTTATTGTATTATGTGTATTGTTTCTGAGGAATGGATTTATTCTATTTCATTAATTTTTAATTTATGCTCTGGAAGAAGTAACACACAGAAAAATGCTAGGCATTTTATAAGACATGTAAAGTGAATATGAAGGTTAGTACTAAAAAATAAGGAAGATTAAAGACTAAAAAGTCTGTTTAATTCTATATAGAAACATCTGCTTTCACTTGAAAGAGAAAAATGTTCCCCCAGAAGTAGCAGCTATTTGTAGAATAATGTCACCCTTATTGCCTGATGTTCTTAGTGTCAGAACTAAGGTATAGTTTTTTTCCATGGTGTTAGATGGTCATGGTTAACATGTATATTTAGTAATTACCTTTAAGAAATACACATGGATTAGGAAATGGATTAAAAATGGATTATATTAGTGCAAAAGTTACTTCTCTTTAAAAAGTTTGTAACTGAAGTTAAGGTTGTGGTCATCAAATAGCAACATAAGAAAGGCCTCCATGCTTCCACTTTTGATTGGGGTAACTGAAGAAAAAATAATTATATATTAAAAGAAGATCTCATATATATATTATATATATATATATATATATATATATATAGAGAGAGAGAGAGAGAGAGAGAGAGACTATATAAAGCATTACATAATTTCTTTAATTTTTAATAGTTCTGTTATTAATCTTCCTGTGAGTAAAGAAGGAAAACTGCTAGAGGTGAGAATATGCTCAGAATATTCCGAACCAAATACCAAGGTATTCAAACAAATCTACTAGAATACACTTTTATGCTCAAGTCTCTAATTTGGTTATGTTATTGCTTGCCATTTTTGGTACTGCGGATCAATTACTTTTCAGAAGAAATTAATACAGAAAATAATGTTTAATGATAACATACAAATATCTAGGGGCTATTAGATAGGATGAGAAAAGTATTGATTGAAATAAAGATATAATAGAATTTGATATCAAACGGATATATATTAGGTATGAATAGTTTTGGTTTCAGAATTCTGACACTAAATTAAAGGCTGTATGTTTAAATTTAATGTTGAACAAGATACAAATGAGAATGGATTTTATGGAAAAAGAAATGAGTCGTGATGTTTTCTCAGCAATATATTGCTTGTAGGAAAAAAATGAGAGACAAATGATTAAAAAGGGGATTTGTAATGTGCTCCTGAATATTGCTATTGCAATAAGCAATTGAAGGCATGAAATGGTAATTATAGAGTTTACATTTCAAGTTAAATTCCTACATTATCTGTGTTATTTTAAATATAGAATCTATTGTCTTCAGAACACTTAAAAATGTTCTGTGACACCAGTAAGTACTCTTCTATTTCCTAAGCTTAGAACTTGCCTTATGTAACATTAATAGCTCTATTTGTCCTCTTACTCCTCACAGTGAATTATTGTATTTTTATTTTGACATAAAATGTATCCTGTTACATGTTAAACTTTGGTTCCTCTTGAGTGTGTTCTTCCCTTTTTCTTTATCACATAAAATTGACTAGCAATGTCCTGTGAAATACAATCACTCTATGAACATTTACTCAAAGGGCAACTCTGAATTGTTGCAACTTACATTCATTTTTCCAGACCTCCTGTACTAGTAAAGGCCACACTTTCTCTCCAGAACTGCCAGTTCTTCCTAGAGTCCACTGGTCTCACAGGTGCTGGTCACATGAAACGTGAATCACTCCCTCCCACATAGATTCTCTTTGTTTTCTTGATGTCTATCCAATTCACATTTTTAAAAATGCAATTGGTAAAACATGTCAGACTTAATCTAGCCCTCTATTCCTGGAGTAATGTTTCATTAATAGATACATACACATTTAGACACACAAATCACTTATATCCAGGCAGCCTGCAGAACTGTATCTAGAGGTTCATCTCAGTCATTTCTTCCTGTCTTTGTGTATATAATTTTTAGTAAATGATGTAGGTGTTTGCATATATCTCAGCACTTTACAACAACATAGTAAGAATGCAAAATCATAGCTCAAGTTATTTTTCATATTCTTGTTGCTTGTATCTATTATCCTTAACACCAATCATAGGGGTCTATATTCTATTAGAATGAGTGACCTAATGTTTGAGAGATAAGCAGAACAGGCAGATAGCAGTGAAAGAAGGAGGAAGTAAATAAAATTTGAGAGTGGGCATGGCAAAGTTTTGATTTTAAATTTTTAAAAATCTTTTTACAATGCACACATAAGTTTAAGATGTCTTGTGAAAGTCCACATTGAATTCTGGAAGCACTTTGGCATTCCTACATACAAATTATTCTGATAACACCTGGATGAAACTGGTTTGCCCATCACAATGATAACACAGGCATATATTACTGTAACATATTTTTATTTCCCCATCTTAGATGTTTTATATAGATCGTTAAAACTAGTCTCAAATTGTTAATTCAACAAATGACATTTCTCGTTGGTTTTGGTAGCATATGTAGTTCTTAATTTTCAAATAGTCAACATTTGAAAACCAACAGTATTTTTCCTTTTTTTATTTGCCTGTTTATTATTTTCTATCTCTATACCTGACTCCCATTCTTCCCGAACATAGGCAACCATTTTTGTTGTGCTTATTGCATATTTAGTATTTAATTATGTTCTTTCTCAGCTGATTATTTTGTCTGCAGACATTTAGTATACATAACTGGAATTCTATGACATAATATAGTTTCCATTTTAAAATAATCATTTTATTTCTGAGATCATTCACATTCCTAGGTTTTCGTCTAATATGTTGCTTCCAACTGCCTTACAGTACTCACGGCCTCTACCAGAATTTGCCCATCTATTCTCCCCGTCTCTATCAACAATTCTTCAGTGAACAGCTGTTTGCATGTCCTGTAGACTACCTTTGTGTTGTGTTATTAGGAGGAGAATTGTGTATATTTTATTTAACTAAATAAACCAAGACTGTTCTCCAGTGTGATCTAATCAATTTTATCCTTCCATAGCAAGGAATGAGGGATTCTGTGTCCTCTACACTTAGAATTATACAACTTTCTAAAAGAAGTAATACAGCATTATTGCTTTAATTTGCATTTCTTTGACCACTATACTTTTGAGCACCTCATCTTCTATTTGTCAACGTTTTTGGTTCTCTGCTGGAAAGTGACTGATGTATCCTTTGTTTTTGTTTTGAGATTGCAGGCTTTTTCTGATTGATTTCCAGGTTTATTTTTATACTTTTTGCTTCTTGGCTTGTGTTTTGAAATTTTTACTTAATAAGTGATTTTTTTTGGTCATAATAATTTTTCAACATTTCTTCTACTGAAAATTTCTTCTAAAATTTGGCTTTTAATCCACCACCTAGGCTTCCCATTTTTTTGTGTGGTCTTAGGTAGGCATCAAGTTTTATATTCATCCATGTAGTGAACCAGTTTTCCCACACCAAACAATTCTTTTCTTCTCGATTTGTAGTGTACCGTGTTCATAGAGTGTTTGTATATATATGTCTGTGAGCTATCCATTTTATTCTATTGGTCCATCATTCTTTTTTCGCACCAATGGCTTTTCAATGAGTCAGAGCAGGCTATGTTATGCTGTGGTAATAAGCAACTTGAAAACATCAGTGGCTTAGAACGAGAGGTTTAATTTCACTCATGCTGCAGATCCACTGAAGGTCTGCAAGATACTCCAATTGTCTTAGTAACTCAGGAACAATGGTTTTTACTGAAACCTGAAACTGTGTGTTGCCATTCACGAGCCAGAGGGAAGAACAGACTAGAAGTTTTCATGCTGATAATTAAATGAATGCTCCAGTCCAGAAGTGACATACCTAAGTTTGGCTTATAATTTATCATCCAAAACAAAAATCCAGGAAGTTACATCCTAATATGTGATCACAGCATGAAAATAAATGTTCAGTAAACAGCATTAATGACTGCTATAACTTAGTATAATAATAGTATCTCTTTCTTTCTTGTAGGTTAACTTAGATATTGAGTACATTTTTATGCCATACACATTTTAAACTAAATCACTCAAAAACACAATTAAAGTTTTGAATTGGATTTCTTGGAATTTATAAATTGATTTAGGTTAGTTTACTTAACCAACAAAGTGTCTTTGAGATTGATCAATGTTGCTAGATTTAGCTGTAGTTCTTTAAGGCTGCATATTATTCCATTGTGTGAGGAATTTATAATACAGTCATCATTCGACTTTAGATAAATATTCGATGGGTTATTTCTTGCTTGGAGCTATTATAGCTAATACTGGAATTGACACTAGTACATGCCTTTTGGTGCCCACGTGCATGAATTTTGGTTAGGAACATGTCTAGGAGTAGAATTGTTTCAAGCCCAGTTTAGTCAATCAAAGGCAGTTGTCTTTCTTTTTACAATTTCAGAGAAAGGATTATGACTAATCCATCTTTGGTCACGATTGTAGATTTTGTCCAATTATTTATAGTTAGGATGTCAATTATCCTGCCCACTTAACAGACTATGGAAAGTTACATTTCAATGAATAGGCACAGGCATGGAAAGAAATTGAATTATATTTTCACTATACTGACCACAAATTAATCTAATAACCTTTTCTTCTTTAGAATTCCTTATTCTAGTTGACCATACACCATCAAAACAGTCCTATAATCATAAACTTTATCCAATAGAATGCTTTATCCAACAGGATGGTTTATCCAATAGGATGCTTTTCCCTTACAATGTGTAACTAATCAGTTATATTTTCTGAACCACTGCCCCCTATCTCATCTCTATTTCTTTTCCCTCCAGCCATTTGTTTAATTCAGATATTTGACTCAAAATTTTGGTAGCCTCCTATGTCATGCCTACCCTTCAATTTTCTTGAAGTTATGTTTTCTATACTTTCACCTGATGTATTTTGGATGTCGTCTTAAAATCTCATGTTGAGAAGTAATCCCCAGTGTTGGTGCTAGGGCCTGTTGGGCAGTAATTGGATCACTGGGGTGAATTTTTCATGAATGGTTTAGCACCATCCCCTTAGTGCTGTCCTAGCAATAGTGAGTGAGTTCTCATGAGACATGGTTGTTTAAAAAAGTATGGCACCTTGCCCTTTTCTCTCTTATCACTTTCTGCCATGAGTAAGTTTCCTGAGGCCCTCACCAGAAGCAGATGCCAGCACCATGCTTCCTGTAAAGCCTACAAAACTGTAAGCCAATTAAACCTCTTATCTTATAAATTACGCAGCCTTAGGTATTTCTTTATAACAGTACAAAAAATGGCCTAACAAACACACCACTCAAATAATCTTTTAATTAATCTTTCTAATATTCATATCCTAGCATGCTTAAAACTCTCTCATAGATATATAATTACAGGTTAGAGTCCAATTTTTTTAACATTAGAATGTAAGAATTTCTGTAATATAACTCATACCTCTTCATCTCATTTGGGTCTGCTTACCTCCCTCAGTTTAAAGCTGCCTGCATTTACTTCCTCCTCTTTCCCCTTTCCTCTATGTGTTTATACTGTGCAACGTGGTTATTCCACTAAAATGCTTGTTGTACAGTGTTTCATTTAGTTGTTTTCATATTTGTTTTACGTTTACATGTTCAATTCCTTAACGTCTGGGTTTGGACTTGTTTATTCATCTTTATATCTCCAACACCTAGTACAGTGCTTGCTAATAAAAGGACTTAGGTGAATTAATGAAATCTGGGACTAAAACTAAAAGGTTATTTCTGCTATTCACCAACTAATATTATTTCTTATCAAGTTTTCTAAATTACATATTTTTAATATACCTCTTCTTCATTCTCTCTCCTCCAAACATGGGACTACTAAGTCCAGTTGTTCTTGCTTTCGTAAACTCTTAATTAGGTCAGTTAATTGTCTCTGAATATTTCTAAATGGCTCTCCAAACTGGTTTCTCTGATTACTGTCTTACCTTTAATCCCCTCTGTCTCCAATTCCAATTCATCACTTATACTATTGCTAACGTAATTATCCTAAATTCAATACTGATATTTTCAATAACCAGCTCAAAGTTTATTACTTGCTCTCATTGCCATTAGGCATGCTACAGCATATGAGACCTTTCTCCTACTTGCTGTTCTCTCTCTTAAATTTCTCTCCAGCTGCAGTATAATCCTGTGTTTACCCAAATGCATAAGATCAATTTATGTTTATGTGTCTACGTTCAGTAGCTTTTTTTCTATTTGTGTCCTCTCATTTGCCACCTGTGAATTGTTTAGGATTCTCTTTATACCCTATTACCTTAATCAGATTTTTATTAAAGCAATCATGATACTTATTACCCTTATTAGTTTATAAATATACACAAACCTATATTAAGTGTCTTGAAGATATTAAATGATATTTGTCTTTTGTCACCTAGCATGTAGTTAGCTTTCAGCAAATCTTTTTTGCATTTATGAGTGCATGAAAGAATAAATCAGATCTTATGTGATTGGCAATCTTCACTTACAGATTTCTATAATGTTCAGTTCTGGGGACTTAGAACTATTGAGACTTAAGAATTATTCTAATTTTCAAGGCCTTCTTGAAATTTTAGAACACATTGAGAGGTTTATCTGCCTAGATGAAACTTCTGTGATTGATAAGTTTGTCTAGCTGTGTAGTAGAAAGGCTTTAGCATAGAATTGGAGAAAGATTCTATGGCCATCATGGCAAGGGTTAAGGAGAACCCTTGTGTTTGGTACAGTATCAGGTGTTCTTCCTGTAAATCACTTGAGATTTCACATATAGACCATTCAGACATTTCACATCTAGTACTAATGCACACGTAAAAATAGTGTGGTCATATATATACATAAAAACACTCTTTTTCACATAATGTAGTTGGAAAAGTAAACATTTCTAAGATATGTTTCAAATTAGTTTCACTGGATGACCCTAAAGCCAGGTGTTCTAGCAGCATTGTAGATATTTTGCATTTAGGAAAATACAATATAAACGAACTGTTAAATATAGCTTTTTCCAAAGGATACAAGACCCTTAGGAGCCATTGATTTGCAAATTACTTAGCAACATAATCATAACATTTCTAAAATTTAGAAATCAATTATGCAAAGGATATAACCCTATGTTTATTTCCCTGTCTTGTGTGAGGTATGGAGATAATTTTTCTATTATATGCAATATACAACTTAAAAATACAGTCCGAGCAACCCATTAGTACATAGTTTTGTTAAAGACTCTTTTTAAGAATAATTTTGAGGGTTTCTCTGTATCTCTTATTAGAATTGCAGTGACCTTATGATGAGAAAAATGACTAAAAATCTGACAGGAAAAAAAAAGAATTTAAAGTCACTATGACATATTTGAGAAATAATAGGAATATTTTGTGTTACTTTCATTCTGCGATACAGTGCTTGATCTGACTGCTAAAAACAGAACAAAGGAAATTAATTTAAATTTGAGCAAGAGTAATTTGTATCAAGCATATGAAAAGTCTTTCTGGTTCAAAGAGACGTTAGACATAAAAGTGGATTTTGATGAAAGCTGTATTTTCCCGTTCAATGAAAATAATTAAACATGCACAAACTATGATTTGGACCAAAAAGTTGAGATACAGATAATGGAGTAATATTGATAACCAAACTGTAAACGACTGTTTCTTCATTCTCCTGCTTTAAATATCAATGCTTTATCTTCATTATATACGTAAAAGAATTGACTGTAGGCAAATAATGAATATATATTATGTCTATATGCAATGATTATTTTAAGAAAATCATTGTAGTTGCAGTTTATTATGAACTAGAACTGTTTGGTGAAGTCATTTATGTAAAATCTCCACACTACCCACATGATAGGGACAAACCAATCAGTCTTCTCTCTTGGGAAGTGTATTAGTCCATTTTGCATTGCTACAAATAATACTTAGACTGGATATATACATATGTTTGTATACATACACATGTGTGTGTGTATATATATGTGATATATATGTGTATATATGTGATATATGTGTACATATGTATATATGTGTATATACGTGATATATATGCATATATGTATATACGTATATATGTATATATGTGATGTATATACATATATATGTATATATGTGATGTATATACATATATATGTATATATGTGATGTATATACATATATGTATATATGTGATGTATATACATATATATGTATATATGTGTGTGTGTATATATATATACACACACGTATATATCCAGAAAAGAATATATATGTGTGTATATATGTATATATACAGATATATATGTATGTATATATGTATATATACAGATATATATGTATGTATATATATATGTCTGTATATATATACAGATATATATATACAGACGTATATATATATATATATATATATATATGGAGAGAGAGAGAGAGTTTATTATTTGGCTCACAGTTCTGCAGGCTGTACAAGCCTGGCAGCAGCAGCTGCTCGGTTTCTGATAAGGCTTCAGGAAGCTTTTACTCATGATGGGAGGCAAAGTGGAAGCAGGTGTGTAATGCGGAAAGCGAGGCAACAATGTGAGGCATTCCACAGACCTACTCTCCAGTAAAACCAGCAAAGCTGGTGAAAACTGTTCTAGAAATAACTATATTCTCTTAAAATAGTTCTAAGAGCATAGAGCAAATTAAGAAATGCTTATTCAAGACAATCCACTAAATGTGACAAGAGCAGAAAAGATCTGTGGCATTGGAATAAGCATCCACTTCCTCCTTTCACCCTTCCTGCTCAGCTTGATGGAAGCTCCACTTGATAGGGTGTGGCTGAAAAGTTGGGCTTCTCTCTCTTTATCTCCCAATTATGGGTTAGCGTACCTCATCGGAAGGAACAGGCCAACAGCATTTATTATGCCCTCTAACTTTGAGTTGAAAAAGTTAAATTCCTGGTGAGTATTCTCTGGAAGTTAGGGGCTCCCTTCCTATACCAATTACCTACCTGTAGAATGGAGGTTCTATCCTAGGCATAATAGGATGAAAATCCTGTGTCCCTGAGTATATTCATCTCAACTTTCTTATAGGGCAGAAGTTCCATCCCGAAGAGGCAATCCACGAAAGAGAAAAAATGTTGCTACACCAACTTTCAAGAGCAGTGGCTTAGAATTTTGATCAGGGGGTAAAACAGTCACTAGCTCTGGAGTTTTCCCTAGAGCTGACTTTATTTGAAACAGAGTGTGAGGAAGTTCAAGCCTAAGGGTGTTCTCAAATGTTCTTTAAGAACAACAAGTTAAATTATAAGCCAGATAGTTTAACAGATAAAAAGAAAATTAGTCAATTGAGAAGAGATCTCCTGGGATCAGGACAAACCTTAAATTGGTGTCAAAAATTACCCCTGCATTAATGTAGTTGAATCAGACTGCTGAGAAATTTGTGTATCAGACATTATTGAAAATAATAAAACAACCAGCCAGTAATCAGTGGAGACTAACTTTCAGCTGTGATGCCAAATGAGGTAGAGAGCTTAACAGAGAAATTAGGAAAAGAAAGATCAAAAGACATCCCTGCTACTACTACTATAATCACACAGATGGCTGTATACAAGCCCAATAATATGCCCTATGAGGAGTGACACCAAAGGCTTCATAGCATGGGAGAAATAGACTTCACTGAAAGATGGTAACTAAGTCACAAAACAAATACTAATAGCCACAAACCCAGAGAGGTGAGAGGCAAATCAGTATTCAGAACTGTTGCAATATATGACTTAAACTGTACAGTTTTCAACAAAAAATTATGAGACAAGCAAAGAGACATAAAATTGTGAAACATATAGGAAAAAGCTGTCTACAGAAACTATGAGAAGGATGATATGACAAATTCAACACAAAACGATTTCAAAATAACCACTCTTAACATGTTCAGAGGATTAATGGAACTATGCTTAGAGAAAGAAGGGTATGAAGACAATATCTTGTTAAAAAATATAAATTAGGAACTAGAAATTATAAAAAAGCAAGAACTAAGTTGAAATTATGAATTTAAAAGTATAATACATGAAATAAGAAAATTCATTAAAGGGTTAAACAGAAGATGTGAATTGACAAGAGAAAGAATTAGTGAACTTGAAAATAGATCGAGAGATTATGCAATCTAAAGAACAGAGGGCAAATAAAATAAACAGACCTTAAGAGAAATGTGAGACCCATTAAACGAATTAATACATGCATAATGGAAATACTGGAAGAAAAATAGGAAAAAAGAGCAAAAAAAAAATTAAAAAAAAAACTCCTAGCATTTCCCAGATTTGTTGAAAAACATTGTACATATCCAAGAATTTCAACAAACTCCAAGTAGGATATATGCAAAGAGATCCACAGTTAGACATATGAGTAAAAAGGCTGAAAGTCAAAACAAAGAGAAAATGTTAAAGGCATCAAGAGAAAAACAACTTATACAGTGGACCACAATAAAATTTACGGTTGAGTCATTATAAGAAACAATGGCCAGAATGCAGTGAGATGGCAGTCAAACTTCTTAAAAATATTCTCAACCAAGGATCTTATATCTAGAAAAACTGTCTTTCCAAACTCAGGCCAAACCAAAGACATTCCTAGATAAATAAAGCCGGGATAATTAATGTCTAGCAAATCCACTTTAAAAATTACTAAAGTATTTTTTGAAAACTGAAAGCAAATAAACCCAAATGCAAATTGAAATCTACTCAAAAGCCAGACCATCAGTGTAGACAATTATGTAACTGCAAAAGATAATATAAATAGATATTTCCTTTTTCATCTCTCAGCTGATGTAAAAATAATTGTATATAACAGTATCTACACACTTTGTTTTTGGCTTATAACATGTAGAAATATATTTAATAAAAGCAACACCAAGTGGGTTGGTGAGAGCAAAGTTGTATTGGAGTAGAAAAGTGATGCCATATGGTAACTTGAATCCATAGGAAAAAATAAGAAGAACAGAAATGATATAGAAAACATACAGCATGGAATACTATGCAGCCATATAAAAGGATGAATTCATGTCCTTTGCAGGGACATGGATGAAGCTGGAAACCATCATTCTCAACAAACTAACACAGGAACAGAAAACCAAACACCACATGTTATGTTCTCACTCATAAGTGGAAGGTGAACAATGAGAACACAGAGACACAGGGAGGGGAACATCACACACTGGGGCCTGTCAGTGTGTGGGAGGCTAGGGGAGGGATAGCATTAGGAGAAATACCTAATGTAGATGATGGGTTGATGGGTGCAACAAACTACCATGGCACATGTATATCTATGTAACAAACCTGCACGTTCTGTACAGGTATCCCAGAACTTAAAGTATAATTAAAAAAAAATCTATAGACTGAATGTGGGGGCTCATGCCTGTAATCCCAGCTGTTGGGGAGGCTAAGGTAGGTGAATCATTGTGCCTAGGAGTTCAAAACCAGCCTGGGCAACATGTTAAAACCGAATCTCTACAAAAAATACAAAAATTAGCCAGGCATGGTGGCACATGCCTGTGGTCCCAGCTACTCAGGAGGCTGAAGTGGGGGGATTGCTTGAGCCCATGAGGCAGAGGTTGCCATTAGTTGAGGTTGTGCCACTGCACTGTGTGCACTCACTCTGTTGTACAGCCTGGGCAACAGAGTGGGACTTTGTCTCAAGGCAAAAAAAAAAAAAAAAAAAAAAACAAGTAAAGAGGATTGGGAAAACAAAAATACATGAGACATATGGAAAGCAAAAAGTAAAAGAACTAAATATGTAGTTGCTGTTTTTCAGCTTTTAACATATACAGTAATTATGTAAAGTAATAATTATAACAATGTATTACTGGATTTGTAACATACATAAATGCAATATGTATAACAATAATGGCACAAAAAGAGGGATGAGGGAATAGAGCTACGTAAAAATATTGTTTCTATATCTCACTGGAATTAAGTTAGTATAAATCTGAAGTAAAATCAGATAACATACATATTGTAAATTCTAAAGCAACCACTAAAAAGGCAACTCAAAACTATCAAGTGAATAAATAATTAGAAAACTTAAAATGTTTGACTAGAAAATATTCACTTAATGCAAAAGAAACAAGTAAAGAGGGATGGAGAACAAAAATATATGAGACATATGGAAAACAAAAAGTAAAATGGCAGGCATAAGTCCAACTATATCATTAATGACATTAGATGTGAATAGAATAAACAATCATAAGGCAGAAGATATTAGACTGGATTTAGAAAACATTATTCATATATGCTATCTACAAGAGATGCCCTATAGATTCAAAGATACAAATAGATTCAAAGCAAAAGGACAGAAAGCAATACATTTTGCAAACAGCAGCCCTAAGAAAGATGGAGTGGCTACAGCAATATCAGAAAAAACAAAACAAAACACACAACTAGACTTTAAAACAAAAAAAATTACTAAAGATAAAGAGGAGCAGAAGTGCCAATTTTTGAGTAAGCTATAACAGTTATAAGCATATATGCACCTAAAAACAAAGCTGCAAAATATGGACAGCAACAAGTAAAAAAAAAATAGACAATTTAACAATAATAGCAGAAATTTAATGCTATACTTTGAATAATGGACAGAACAACTAGGCAGAAAATCCACCAGGAAATAGAAGACTTGAGCAACACTACACATGTACTAGATCTAACGGACATTTCTAGAATTCTCTGCCCATGATGGTGAAATACACATTCTTCTCAAGTGTACATGAAAAATTCCCCACCATATGTTAGGCCATAAACAAGTTTTAATATTTAAACAGATTAAAATCATACAAAGTATGTTCTCTCATTATAATGTAGTAAAATTGGAGAACACTGACAGAAAGAAATTTAAGAAATCTCTAATACATGGAAACTATGTAACACACTATTAAATAACCAATGGGTCAAAGAAGATATCAAAAGAGGAATTAGAAAATACTTTGAGCTGAGTGAAAATGAAAACACTATGAATTAAAATTAATAAAATGCAGGCAAGGCAGTGCTTAGAGAAAAATGTACAGTTGTAGATGCTTACATCAAAAAGGAAAACAGGGCGCAGGGCCAAGATGGCCAACTAGAAACAGTGGCATTCGGAGACTCCCATCAAAAAGAACCATAATTAGCATGTGAATCCTTCACTGGCAATGAAGGTATCTGGGTTCTCTCATCAGAACTGACTAGGCGGCTGGAGCAACGGCTGGAGTGATCCACAGAGAGGAAGGAAGAACAGAGTGGTATTGCAGCCCACCTGAGAGCCACACCGGGGAGGGGAACCCCCACCCCTCCAGCCAAGGGAGGTGGTGAGTGAGTGTGCTACCCAGCTGAGGAAACCATGCTTTTTCCACGGAACTGTGCAACCCATGGATTGGAAGATCCCACTCATGAACCCACGCCACTGGGGCCTAGGATCTCAACCCCAGAGATGCACAGATTCTCAACAGCCTCTTAGATGAAATCTGCTTAAGCCTGCCTAGCTCTCGGGTGAGGGGCAACCAGCACCACAGCTGCTGCTGCCTGCTGTCGAAGCCATTTGAGCCCCTTGTGTGAAGGCAGCAGCCAGCACTGGGACTCACAACTGCCTAACAGGCTAAGCTCCCTGGGTGGGGGAAGAGCGGCATCCATCTCTATAGCTCCAATCTGTGCTTTTCCCCTGCTGCAGCCAGGGAGGCTGGACAGCTTGGTCCCAATGAGAGGTGACAGTGTGCTGGCAGTCCTCACAGCCCTTGCTTGCTCTTGGCGCCTCCTCTGCCTGGGCTCCCACTTTGGCGGCACTTGAGGAGCCCTTCAGCCCACCGCTGCCCTGTGGGAGCCCCTTTCTGGGCTGGCCAAGGCGGGAGCCGTCTCCCTCAGCTTCCAGGGAGTGTGGAGGGAGAGGTGCGAGCAGGAACCAGGGCTGTGCATGGTGCTTGCGGGCCGGCTGGAGTTCTGGGTGGGTGTGGGCTTGGCGGGCCCCTCACTCAGAGCAGCCGGCCGGCCCTGCCGGCCCCGGGCAATGAGGGGCTTGGCACCCAGGCCAGCGGCTGCGGAGGGTGTACTGGGTCCCCCAGCAGTGCCAGCCCACCGGCGCTGCGCTTGAGGGCCTTAGCTGCCTTCCCATGGGGCAGGGCTCGGGACCTGCAGCCCGCCATGCCTGAGCCTCCCACCCCCTCCATGGGCTCCTGTGCGCCCGTCCCCGACAAGCGCCACCCCCTGCTCCACGGAGCCCAGTCCCATCGACCACCCAAGGGCTGAGGAGTGTGAGCGCACGGCGCGGGACTGGCAGGCAGCTCCACCTGCAGCCCCGGTGCAGGATCCACTGGGTGAAGCCAGCTGGGCTCCTGAGTCTGGTGGAGATGTGGAGAACCTTTATGTCTAGCTCAGGGATTGTAAACACACCAGTCAGCACCCTGTGTCTAGCTCGAGGTTTGTGGATGCACCAATCGACACTCTGTGTCTGGCTGCTCTGGTGGGACCTTGGAGAACCTTTGTGTCCATACTGTGTATCTAACTGATCTGATGGGGACGTGGAGGACCTTTATGTTTAGCTCAGGGATGGTAAACGCACCAATCAGTGCCCTGTCAAAACAGACCACTCAGCTCTACCAATCAGCAGGATGTGGGTGGGGCCAGATAAGAGAATAAAAGCAGACTGCCCGAGCCAGCAGTGGCAACCCGCTTGGGTCCCCTTCCACACTGTGGAAGCTTTGTTCTTTCGCTCTTTGCAATAAATCTTGCTACTGCTCACTCTTTGGGTCCACACTGCTTTTATGAGCTGTAACAGTCACCACGAAGGTCTGCAGCTTCACTCCTGAAGCCAGCGAGACCACGAGCCCACCGGGAGGAACGAACTACTCCAGAGGCGCCGCCTTAAGAGCTGTAACACTCACCATGAAGGTCTGCAGCTTCACTCCTGAGCCAGCGAGACCACAAACCCACCAGAAGGAAGAAACTCCGAACACATCCAAACATCAGAAGGAACAAACTCCAGATGCACCACCTTAAGAGCTGTAACACTCACCGCGAGGGTCCGTGGCTTCATTCTTGAAGTCAGTGAGACCAAGAGCCCACCAATTCCGGACACACCAAGAGGTGTCCCCCCACAGCCCAAAACACCAGCTGTGACAGACTGCAGCCAGAGTGCCTCTCCAGAACTGACCCTGACACATTATTTCTCACTGGGTAGGATTTCCCAGCAGGAACTCCAACAACTTCAGCTAGGGTCTCAGGGACTGAACCTGGATTTCCCTGGACCTGAGCCTCCAGGGGGAGGGTTGGCCACAGTATCTGTGGACAGGCAGACTTAGCCTTTCCTCCTGGTAGTTCTGAGAAATCTGGGCAGCCCAGGCAAGTAGGTTTTCCCCCAGCAAACCACACCCCCTCCACCAAGGGACAATCAAAGTGCTTCATTAAACTGGTCCCGTTCCCTGTGCCACCCAACTGGGTGAGATCCTCCAACTGGGGTTGTCAGACACCCTGTACAAGAGCAATCCTACTGGCATCAGGTTGGTGCCCCTTGAGGTCAGAGATCCCAGAAGAAGGAGGAGGCACCCATCTTTGCTGTTCTCCAGTCTCTTTGAGTGAAATCTCCAGGCGAGGGAGCAAACCAGATGAATAGGGCCAGAAGTGAACCCCTGGCAAATTGCAGCAGCCCTATGGAAGAGGGACTCGATCAATGAAAGAAAAACAAACAGAAAGCAACAACAACAACAAAATAGTCCCCACAAAAACCACATCCAAGTTTCAGCAGCCTCAAAGATCAAAACTAAACAAACTCGTGAAGATGAGAAAGAATCAACAACAACAACAAAAATGCTGAAAACCCAAAAGGCCAGAGTGCCCCTTCTCCTCCTAATGATCACAACACCTCTCCAGCAAGGGTGCAGAACTGGACAGAGGATGAGATGGACAAATCGACAGAAGTAGGCTTCAGAAAATGGGCAGTAAAAAACACCACTGAGCTAAAGGACCGTGTTCTAACCTAATGCCAAGAAGCTAAGAACCTTGATAAAAGGTTAAGGGAGCTGCTAACTAGAATAATCAGTTTAGAGAGGAACATAAATGACCTAATGGAGCTGAAAAACACAGCATAAGAAGTTCATGAAGCATACACAATTATCAATAGCCAAATCGACCAAGCAAAAAGTAAAAGAAAGGATATCAGAGTTTGAAGACCACCATGCTGAAATAAGGCATGCAGACAAGATTAGAGAAAAAAGAATGAAAAGGAATGAACAAAGCCTCCAAGAAATATGGGACTTTGTAAAAAAAAAAAAATCTATAATTCAGTGGAGTACCTGAAGGAGACAGGGAGAACAGAAACAAGCTGGAAAACATGCTTCAGGATATTAACCAGGAGAACTTCCCCAACCTAGCAAGGCAGGCCAACATGCAAATTTAGGAAATACAGAGAACACCAATAAGATACTCCATGAGAAGCTCAACCCCAAGACACATAATCTTCAGATTCTCCAAGGTTGAAATGAAGGAAAAAGTGTTAGGGGCAGCCAGAGAGAAAGGTCAGGTCACCTACAAAGGGAGGCTGATCAGACTCATAGTGGACCTCTCAACAGAAACTCTGAAAGCCAGAAGATATTGGGGGCCAATATTCAGCATTCTTTTTTTTTCCAGCAAAAAGAGGAGCTTTATTTTCAGGCTCATATAATTGGGGAGAAGGTCTTCTCCAGCAACTGCCCTACCCGTAGACCCCTCAGTCTTCCATTTTGGGGTTTTGGCTAAGACTTGATGAATGGTGCTATACAGGTCACTTAGAGTATAGGTATGGAACAATACATATTTGAATTGTTTTGTTTTTCAAAGGCATTCAGATTACTTGCAGACAATAGCCACCTAGCATGTGAGGACAATTATTCTGAAATCACACTGCACCAATTAACAACATAGGCCCCAGAAAAGGGCTTAAAACAGTTGGTCCGTTCTGGAACTATTGAATCCCTTAAATATCTCTCTAGAATTCTTATCTGCATAGTATTAATTTGTTTAGCAGATTTTTCTTCACAGGCAGATAAAAAGATTTTACACATAATGTCTGAGTGACTCTGGGTTCTTAGTGGGATCTGATTCAGTAAGATATTCATTGGTGTACATGTTCTTTCAGGTATTTTTCATGTAGGTTCTTTACAAACTTGCAGAATTCATTCCATGGAAGACAGGTTCTGCATTAGGCTTAATTCTAAGAAATTTGAACTTCCTATGTTTATAAGTAAACACTGGGAATTTGAGATGACAGGGCTCTTTGCCAGTCTCCTGATGAATGACTTTGAAAAGGTGAAAGGATCCAAATATAAGATAAGGCCAGGAGAACTGGATTGTGTTTTCAAGTTGCCTACAGTTTGTCCATTTGTGACATTTAACTGTAAAGTTTATTCACAGTTAAGTAAGTAATCAACAGCTCGCAGTAACTTGTTGGTCCTGGATTTGAAAAGTTCAATTAAGAAAATGAAGTCTTGTCAGATTTTAATGTCTCCTCTTTCATTGTTAATGCAGTTTCAAAAGAACAGAATCTTTTTTTTGAGCTATAAACTTTATTTGTTTGTATTTTTTTTCCAGAAAGTTTAAGAGCAAATCCTTTATTTGCCATTTTATTTCATTTTTTTATTATACTTTAAGTTCTAGGGTACATGTGCACAATGTGCAGGTTTGTTACATATGTATACATGTGCCATGTTGGTGTGCTGCACCCATTAACTCGTCATTTACATTAGGTATATCTCCTAATGCTATCTGTCCCCACTCCACCCACCCCACGACAGGCCCTGGTGTGTGATGTTCCCCACCCTGTGTCCAAGTGTTCTCATTGTTCAATTCCCACCTGTGAGTGAGAACATGTGGTGTTTGGTTTTCTGTCCTTGCAATAGTTTGCTAAGAATGATGGTTTCCAGCTTCATCCATGTCCCTACAAAGGACATGAACTCATCCTTTTCTGTGGCTGCATAGTATTCCATGGTGTATGTGTGCCACATTTTCCTAATCCAGTCCATCACTGATGGATGTTTGGGTTGGTTCCAAGTCTTTGTTATTGTGAATAGTGCCGCAATAAACATACGTGTGCGTGTGTCTTTACAGCAGCATGATTTATACTCCTTTCAACATTCTTAAAGAAAAGCATTTTGAACCCAGAATTTCATATCCAGCCAAACTAAGCTTCATAAGCAAAGGAGAAATAAAATCCTTTCCAGACAAGCACATGCTGAGGGATTTTGTTACCACCAGGCCTGCCCTGCAAAAGCCTCTGAAAGAAGTACTAAATATGGAAAGGAAAACCTGATACAGCCACTGCAAAAGCACACCAAAATATAAAGACCAATGACACCATGAAGAAACTGCATCCACTAGTGTGCAAAATAACCAGATAGTATCATGGTGACAGGAAAAAATTCACAAATAACAATACTAATCTTAAATGTAAATAGGCTAAATGCTTCAATTAAAAGACACAGACAGGCAAATTAGATAAAGGGTCAAGATTCTTTGGTGTGCTATATTCAGGAGACCCATCTCATGAGCAAAGACACACATAGGCTCAAAATAAAGGGATGGAGGAAAATTTACCAAGAAAAATGGAAAGCAAAAAAAAAAAAAAAAAAAAAGGCAGGCATTTCAATCCTAGTCTCTGACAAAACAGACTTTAAACCAACAAAGATCAAAAAAGGCAAAGAAGGGCATTAAATAATGGTAAAGAAAACAATTCAACAAGAAGAGCTAACTATCCTAAATATATATGCACCCAATACAGGAGCACCCAGATTCATAAAACAAGTTCTTAGAGACCTACAAAGAGACTTAGACTCCCACACAATAATAGTGGGAGATTTTAACACCCCACTGTCAACATTTGACAGATCAATGAGACAGAAAATCAACAAGGATTTTCAGGACTAGAACTCAGCTCTGGAGTGGACCTAATAGACATACACAGAACTCTCCACCACAAATCAACAGAATATACATTCTTCTCAGTGCCATATGATGCTTATTCTAAAATCAGTCATACAATTGGAAGTAAAACACTCCTTAGAAAATGCAAAAGAACTGAAATTATAATAAACAGTCTATCAGGCCCCAGTACAATCAAATTGGAACTTAGGATTAAGAAACTCACTCAAAACCACACAATTACATGGAAATTGAACAACCTGCTCCTGAATGACTCCTGGGTAAATAACGAAATTAAGGCAGAAATCAAGAAGTTCTTTGAAAACAGTGAGAACAAAGAGAAAATATACTGGAATCTCTGGGACACAGCTAAAGCAGTGTTAAGAGGGACATTTATAGCACTAAATTCCCACATCAGAAAGGTAGAAAAAATTCAAATCAGCATGCTAACATCACAATTAAGACAGCTAGAGAGGCAAGAGCAAACTAATCCAAAAGCTATCAGAAGACAAGGAACAACTAAGATCAGAGTAAAATGGAAGGAGATAGAGACATGAAAAACCCTCCAAAAAATCATTGAATCCAGGAGTTGTTTCTTAGAAAAAATTAACAAAATAGATAGACTGCTAGCTAGACTAATAAAGAAGAAAAGAGAGAAAAATCAAATAGACACAATAACAAATGATAAAGGGCATGTCACCTCTGACCCCACAGAAATGCAAACAAAACAGAAAATACTACAAATGTCTTTATACAAATAAACTAGAAAATCTAGAAGAAATTGATAAATTCCTGCACACATACACCCTCCCAAGACTAAAGGAAAGAAGTTGAATCCCTGAATAGACCAATAACAAGTTCTGAAATTGAGGCAGTAATTAATAGCCTACCAACCAAAAAACACCCAGGAGCAGATGGATTAACAGCTGAATTCTACCAGAGGTACAAAGAGGAGCTGGTACCATTCCTTCTAAAACTATTCCAAACAATTGAAAAGAGGGACTCCTCCCTAACTCATTTTATGAAGCCAGCATCATTCTGATACCAAAGCCTGGTAGAGAAACAACAAAAAAAGAAAACTTCAGGCCAATATCCCTGATGAACATTGACACAAAAATCCTCAATAAAATAATGGCAAACCAAGTCCAGCAGCACATCAATAAGCTTATCCACCATGATCAAATCAGCTTCATCCCTGGGATGCAAGGCTGGTTCTACATATGCAAATCAGTAAACGTAATCCATCACATTAAACAGAACCAAAGACAAAAACCACATGATTATCTCAACAGATGCAGAAAAGGCCTTTGATAAAATTCAACATAACTTCATGTTAAAAACTCTCAATAAACTAGGTATTGATGGAACATGTCTCAAAATAATAAGATTTATGACAAACCCACAATCAATATTATATTGAATGGGCAAAAGCTGGAAGCATTCCTTTTGAAAACCAGTACAAGACAAAGATGCCATCTCTCACCACTCCTTTTTAAATGGTATTGGAAGTTCTGGCCAGGACAATTATTGTTTTACCTAAAATATTGCTACCTTGAAAAAAACCCCACTTTAATTATTGAGAGTGGTTGTGTTGATCAGGGTCAATTGAGCTATGGGATAAGAAAACTATTGGCAATCTACTGCTATATAACTAATCACCCCAGAATTTAGTGACGTAAAACAACAATCTGTTATTTTCCTCATGAGATGCATTTTAGGTAAGAGTCAGAGAGGATATTTTGTCTCTAATTCATGGAGTATCATTTACAGTGGATTGAGAGTGAAGAAGTCTTTCAGGATGATTTACTTGCATGGCAGAAGAATTGTTGCTGGCTTTTATTTGGGAGACTGGGTGTTAAGTTTATTTTCTTCTAAAATTTATACATTATGCTTTCTCTTCTGCTCACCATGGTTACTTAATTCAAAGAAAAAGTATAAATTATCACAAGAGGAGAAAGCAGAAGTCCATAGCATTTTAATAATTTAACCTCAAGAGTTACACATCATAACTTTTGTCATACTGCATTATTAAAGCAGTCACAAAATCCTATGTGTCCCTACATTCAAGGGGGGAGGATGTAAATACTACTCCTGAATAGAAGTATTAATGCCATATTGTAAACAGAGTGTGTGGGATGGGAGATATTATTGAGGACTTTTTGGGGGAATTTAAGAAGAATTTTAGTTTTTAATCTTTTATAATTGACCTTTAGGCACAACAATCCACATTGTTCTTACCTGAGAAATTCATGTATCTTTTCTTCTAATAACCAGATTATATCTCATTAGGTCATCAGTTCAAAGCCTAGAATCTCTTTACAAAACTCAGGTCCATGTTCAGATGAGCATTATCAGGTATAGTTCTGTAGATACAGCTTGTTGAATATTATTATTCTCCATATGAAGCACTGTAAACAAATGATACCAAGTTGTCCTCCTACATTCCTAACATATAACGTAGACAGGCACAAGATAACCACAACAGACACTCCCATTTATGAAAGGGAAAGATGAGAAGCACATAGCAGTGACTAGTTCATAAGAGTTCTGAAATCTAGGTTGGCTTTATGTTGTTACTGTGAGAATTACTTCCTATGGCTATTATCTCTAATTCTTGAGATCTTGATTTGACTACTGAGTTATTCTTTCTTTTCAATAAAAAGGGCTTCTTTTGTAACTGAGTGTTCTTTTTAAACTGATATTTACTTGTAAATGTCTGGAGCTTAAAAACATTTTTAAATTTTTTTTCTCTATTTCTTTTTTTTTCAAGCTGGCAACGATTTTACCATTACAATTCTCTTAATAGTTTTGTATGTTTTGCATGAATCTTACTAGATTTAACCCATTAAATGAAAGCCACATCCAATATTTATTTTATATTAAATATTTAATATATACTAAGTATTAAATATTTAATATAACTTTTACATTATCTTTAACTTAGGCTCCCTGTGAGATTCTCTGAAGCCTTATTGTTTAACAGAGATAAATTTTAAGGAATACTTTTAAGGCCTTTAGGAGTCCTTTAACTATCAGGCGGGTAACATGAAGCACCAAAGATCTTTAAAACAGATATTAAAACATCTCTCCCTCTAAATTTGGTCTTTTCCCAGAATCCATTTCCTAATTTGAGAATTGTTTGCTATCTGCAAAGGCTAAAAATAAGGAAGAATTTCAGTTTTTAACCCATCAAGCCTCAGTTCCACTATATTTCACAACTTATTGTTTAGCTCATCTCTTTTCTTTTACATTTTATCCTAGGCAGTGGGAATACAGTTGGCCCTTTCAATGTTCTTCCTGGAAATTTATTTTCCTGATACCAAAATCTGTACCTATTACCTATTACTGTTTAACAAACCACCCAAACTGAGGGGCTTAAACAATAACAAACTTTTTTTTTTCCCTCCTCATGATTCTTCAATTTGGGAGGGCTTAATGTAGATGGCTGTTTACATATAATTTTCATGTGAAGTCAGCTAGGGTGACTCAATAGAGATTGTAAGACTTACTTTAAAAAAGCTGGCTCACTGACCTGGCTACAAGTTGGTACTGGCTGTCAACTGGGAGCTTACATAGGGCTTTAGGCAAAGACCTTAGTTCCTCTCCATGTAGCCTTCTGCATAATATGCTTGGGCTTCATCACAGTGCAGGGTAGTTCTGGGTGACTGTGAACTGACCTAGTTCTGCCCCCTTTTTTTCTTGTAGTTCTCAAGAATAGCTGTAAAATGTGATGGGAATGCAACATTCTGAGATAAGGAGGTACTGGCTATAACAACCTGAGCATTATTCCAGTGACCCCTAGAAACAGGACGTCCTTCAGTGCTTTAGCCTGTTGTGTCATGTGACACGTGAGGTAGAAAATCCAGGGCAGGCTGCTTTCCAGGGTTCCTCAGCTGCAGTGCAAGGGGGACATGTGCAGATATGGCCTCCCCAGGCAGCTTTCCTGATCCTTGAAGGAATGGCTCACAATCAATCCTAGGCTTGTGTTGTCCCTTGCTGCCTATGTGTAAAAATAATAAACCTGCTTCAGGTAACTTGTATGTGTGGGTGTTCTGTCTCACTGAACTTAGACAAGTTGCTAACCGGTCCACAGTGAATCTGCGTCACAGACTGCATGGTGTGTGCTTGAAGAGTGAGCATTCCAAAAAAGCAAGGTGGAAATATATGGCAACCTAATGATATGCCTCAGAAATCATACAGCATCAACACAATCACAGTCTATTGCTTGGGGTTGTCATAAATGCTTTCCCAGATTCAATAGCTTAGGAAGAGTAATCGATCCCAGAACTTTGGGAGGAGTGTCATTGTCAAAGTCACATTGGAAGAAGATCATTTAGTATAAGAAATATTTTTATGGTTATCTTTAGAAAATACAATCTGCCACAGGAAATAGAGAAATTAAAACTTCAATAGAAGAGGAAAGAACTCAGAAGTGAAGCTGTGAAAGTGGGAATTGGATGGTCACAGTTGTCATTGACCAGTCAATCTGAGAAGCCAAGTATGTGTCTTCACGGATTTAGGACGATCTATGGGAAGCTAATGTTGTTACACTACTGAACATTTGATGATGATGGGCTTTTCTATGTTCTTGGTCAATAGGCTAGCAGTCCAGGATAAGAGCTGTCTGAAGAACAGAGGAGAGTGAGGACAAGCTGGAACATGCAGGCAGCCATGAGTCTGTTTGTCACTCTATCTAACCGTGATGACCTTTAGACAGACAGTAATATCATCTGCTTTTCTTCCATCTCAAAAGACTTCCACAATTTACTCTTATAAATTCTGAGAAATATAGTAGTTTTCATCTTAACAAATGTGCCACTGTACAGTGAACCACACTGACAATTCATTGAGCAGAATATAATACAAGTGAAGCTGTCAATTCTAAATAAGGCTCTGAGAAAATTTTCTTCTCGTACTGCCCTAGCTAAGCAGGGCTGGGTAGGTCTGAGGATATTGAGATAGAAGAATTATTAATTGTTGATATGAATAATGTTCTGTGAGTTTTCTTCAGAGATGACGGCTATAAAAAATAACCCAATACATATTTAAAAGGTAACAGATAAATACTCTTTTTAAGCCCGTATTATTTGACGTAAAACATGTAGAGCACCTCTCTTTTCTTAATGTTGTTAAATGTGCTTACGTAACATTTCACATTTTTTAGATTTGAGCTTAGCTTTGGAATCCCTAAGAACATTGATGAACTCCATTAGAAAGAGATCACAAGTTAATGTTTGTGTGTAAAGATTCTCAGGTTATTATTTAGTTTAAAGATGTGTTAAATTTTTTATAAATGGATTTTTAATGCTTAGTAATGAAATGTAATATTTAAAGCCTTTTTTTGGCAATACAAACTAAGTTATCTAATTTATTGGGGATTACTTCTTTTGATTTTTGTTTCAATATTGAGATGTAAAATCTCAGAGTCTAAAAAAATTTAACCTAATGCATTTTGCTTGATTATTCCACAAATAAAAATTTTTGATTGTTCAATATATCATCAAGTATTTTTGGTCCCTTATTTTGTGACCAGTATGCATCAAAGTATGCAGAGATAAAAGGCATGGAATTTGTCTTGAAATAACTAACATTATTTTCAAGGAGAAAAATTAGACACAAGTGAGAAAGAGAATCAGACAGTGACTAACAGGTTATTATTAAATGCTAATATATATGGTACAGACATTAATGCAATAACAATTTTAAGGATATATTTGTGTATTAATTTAGAAGGCTTTCTGCAAGGAAGATAGGTCTGGGGTTTGAAGATCAGATAAGATTTGGAGAGGTGAAAAGCATGGAGAAATACATTCCTTGAATGATAAAAGTAATCAATGGTTTGGACAACTAGATGGTGAATATAGTCTTTTTCTTTTAAGATTCTGAAATCTATGTAGCAGTGTGCCAGTAAGGTTATGAAAGCCACCTCCATGCTTTTGAGAGGGTAACCAAAATTGTTCATGACTTCTTATAAGTCCTGAGAAACTAATATGGGAGGAGATGGCAATGCATAACACTGATAATTTTTAAACAAATTTATGGGACTTATTTCCTGTTAAAATTCTTTTTATAAGCCTATGTACACAAACCCCAATTATAATCTGTGAGTAGATAATTGAAGCTTTTGGCTTCTTTTATTGAAGATAAGTTTGCTAGTTTTCAATAACATCACAATAGTCTCAGCACTGCATAATTATACTAAGCCTTAGCATTTAAAGCACTTTATGTAATATAATTTTACTACAGAACAAATTAATGTGTAAAAGTATTTTCCAACAAGTATATAAAATATATTAGGATACAGTACTATGTAGAAAGAGCAAGGGTAATGTAACCATCAAGATTCATTTTTTATTTAATGTTCTGGTTCTTTTCAAATTACATCCACTCACAATTTGAATTAACTTGGTTGTTTTCCTGAGCTACTTGAACTAGTAAGCCATTAAACAAATTTTCTTTTACTCAAGGAGAAGTATTATTTCTAATATCTGTGCTGAGGTTTCCAGTTTTTAATATATTCTTCTTTGGGGTTGTCATAAACAATACATTAAGCTAATAATCACATTAATGATTTGTTCTCCCTTCTGCTTTTCAGACGTGTGGCAGGCAAGTTAATCTTCAGTGGAATATGCAAATAGGATTTCTGAATTTGGCATGCAAATGAATTTGAGAGGTAAATGTAAAAGTTAACTTTACTAAGAAAATCAATGCCTGCAGAAGCTTTCATATTTTGGGATTTGTGTGTTGAATCCGTATCAGTTGCATTTAAGAAACACTATTCAATTCAGACTTTCATTTATTTATTTATTTTTAGTGCTTAAATATCTGTCTTGAATCTGGGTCTCTAAAAAGACACAGTGTTTTCAAAGAGCCTTCAAAATATTTCCAATAGTGATGAAATAAATTTATGAGTTTTACATTTTTACTGCCGGATTGTGAGAGAAGTGAGGAGAATTTTATGAAAAAAAAAAAATCCTAGATTAGCATTCTTTCTTTATTAGCTAACTTTCAAGGAAAATTGCCCTTTTAGGACTTTAGTCATAACCATTCAAATTGTTAATGAAACCTCTTGTCAAATCAAAATAGACATTTAAGAAATATTTATTAATGGATTTGCTCCCATAGAAACTACAAAGAAAGAAAGAAAGCATTCTCTCTAATACTAATTATAATATTTTTTAAAGTTGAAAACTGTCGGACAATTTTAAAGGTTAGTTTTACAGATAATAAGTTCTTAAATAGTAATTATTCATTCTACCAATGTAATGCAATTACCCACAAAACAAATAAATTTTTCTTTGACTTCTCAGAGATAAAAATAGGGATGGCATAAACCTTTGATGACATTATGCTAAATGTAGCCTGTAAAATCAATTTTATTGACTGCATACCTGGTGTTACAGGGTTTGATTTTCTGAAAAGCAAATTCTGAAATGGAGATTAATATTTAGGGATTTTATTAAGAAGAATTTTTGGGATGGAGGCTTGTGAAAGGGAGAATAAGTGGAAACAGGCAGAAGTTCATTCCGTGAATTTTTCCCAATAAAGACCTTCATGACCCTTCACAAGGACCACAGAACTGAGATTCAGAATTGTATTAAGTTGGATTGAGGGGTCCAGGCCTTTCCTACTGTCATACTGATCAATCATTAAGTGTAGAATGCCTGTGGATATAGGTGTGACCTTAGAGAGGCAATTTTTTCATTCAGGGCAATCCTCAAGGAGTTCTTACAATGAGAACTGTCTTTTGGCAGGACTTCCAGCAGATGGGGGAATATTCACTTCATTCTGAAGGACCTGCAAGGTATATTAAATTCTCCACCACAATTTTCCTTCTTACAGCTTCTGAGAGCATCTCTTCCAAGATTCTGGTAAGCCTTTCTTCCTGGGGGAAACTTAGCAGAGGAAGGTAGGTAGGACAAACCATGACCCCCACTATTGTGGCTGGATTTGATGCTTATTCTTTCCGCCCTCTACTACCCATTTTGATCCCCCTCACTCAACATAATTCCTGCTAGTCACAATGATTTACTGATGTCGCAACACAGACTTTCATCTTTGAGGGATCTGAGTCCTTGGTCTCAATGTTCCTCTCACTTGGGATTGCTCTTCTTGTCCATTTACCATCACACTTGGGAAATGGAGTGATGCAAAGAGGTAGAGAAGAACATTTCATAGGTGCCAAAGTATTCCTTCCTGCTATTCTTGTGTATCATAGCTCTACCACCTCCTGGTCAGGGTCAAATATACGTGTTAAGATGATGACTCCCTTTCTTCCTGCTGAACCCTTGGAATAAGGAACCCCAAATGCCGAGGTGTAGCCACGAGATCTAGTTCAGTGGGATTCTGATTGTGTCTCCTGGGAAAAAGAGTTTACCCCTTTTTGAACTATGGCCTTTAAACTGATGGAGTGTATATTTGTGGGTACAGAGAACACAAATTTCCTAAATAGGTCACTGGAATTGATGACTGCTCAAACTGATTTTTCTCTTTCCCAGTTACTATAGGGATTATGGAATTTCTCTCTCAACAAACAACATTTCTGTGTTCTCTGTTACACAATCTGGATACACTCCTTTTAAATCTCCCTCCTTTCTTTTTCATCTTTCTAACTTGTTCTCCTCACCAGGGAAACATTTTAAATTATAATTTGCCTTCTACTTGCTACAGGCCAGTAATTCCAGCCATTTTGTGTTTCTACAAAACATCACATACGTCACTATTTTTGGTGCTTTTACTTATTAGAGTATTCTACTGTTCAGGTCACCACATGATTATTTATTCCTTCTCTAATCTAATCTTATGCCCAGAAATGTTACCTCATAGAGACTTCTTTGGACATCACATACTAAAAGAACATTCAACATCTGGTCATTATTTGTTATATATTCTTTATTTTCCTCTTTAAAGTGGTTAATGTATTTGCTTATTATAATGTCATTTTTTATTGTTGTTTTTATATTGAGGCAGCGATCCTCCTACCTCAATTTTTGACTTTTTGTAGAGGTCTCACCATGTTACCTAGGCTTGTCTCAAACTCCTGGACTCAAGCCATCCTTCTGCCTTGGCCTCCCAAAGTGCTACCATTATAGGCATGAGCCACTACACCCAGCTAATTTTCCTTTTTCTAGACTGCAAAGTCCATGAGGGAAATAAACTTTTCTGACTTGGTCATGATGGTGTCTACATGAGCTGGATAACTGCCTGCCACTTAGTAGGTGCCCATCCAATTTTTGTTAAAGAAGTAAAAACATGACAGTCTGAGATGAAAAATTTTCTCTTTCCCAGTTATTTTAACCTAGCATTGGAATAAAAGTGAAGGAAAAACGAATAAAATGAATTTATAATATTGGGAATATTGGTAAAATTAACTGAATAAAATCAACTATCTCAATGACTAGTTAAATATATGAAGAAGATGACTACATTTTAATAGACAACCCAGAAATGAACTTAAAGTCTAACACTAAGTATGTGCCTTTGTCAATAACTGGAAACATGAAGGTCAATTTTCCTTTGGCAGCTTAGAGGAGACTTGTATAGATGGCGGTTACAAATTATTACAGTGATGGAAAGAGAAAGAACAGAATGGCCCTCTAAGCCAATTTCCTCTGGTATTTTTGTCCTTGAGCAGTGATTTTAATTGATTATGGTTGTCCTGTACTACCTGTTCAGCAATTTTCCAGGTCATTTCTCCCCTAAAGTTTGTGGTACAGACACACTAATATAGTGTCTCCAACACCCAAGCCATTTGATCAAGGCATCCTGTTTGCATGTAGGAGAGAAATAAGGACTCTTTAATGGTAGCTGCTGCAATAATTATAGTTACTATTATTTTTGGCTACAATCTGGTCTCTAAATGATGCATTTCTTAATTTGAGAGTTTTCTCTCATTTATGAGACTGAAGTGTAGAAATCATGATTATGCTCAATGAACTTATGTTACTGGATGCATTTGCTATTTGCAGGTATAGAGAAGACCCAAGAAAGACCAAAGAGAATTTGTGTTACTAAAATTTGAAGCTTTGATTCTGAAATTTTACTCAGCCTGAGTTGGTCATTTCACTTTTATTGCTATCAACTTGGGAGTTAAGGTGGTTATGGTATGGGGGTGGGTTTTAGGGCAATATATATGATGAAGACTGAAAATCAAGTTTGCAGAAAGAAAACAAAACAAAATAAAAATTAAATAAATTATCAGGGAGAGAGAGATGAGGGACTAAGATGTGAATAAGAGAGAAAAGACCAATGTGATTTCTAATGGTTTTGCAGTTTTTGGTTCCAGTCCTCTGGGAAGCCTAGCTGTAGTCTCTGATGATAGTTTTCATAAAATATTCATTTATGTTATTTAAAAAGACTATTTTCTTTGGCCTCACAAATATAACTACATGATTAATGTAATAGCGATGATATTAATCTTATAATAATATGCTCTTTATCTTTATAAACACGATTCCCAAATAAACTTTCTACCATTTCAGTCTTAAAGAAGAGGAACAGTGCTGTTTATTAAAAGGATCAGACAAGGAGTAAATGTGGAATGATCACTCTTTCCAGACCTAATTGACTGCAGGAGGAACAGTCTGAAATTGGGGAAAACATCACACTACACCTACACCTTAACTTCTCTCTCCAGACCTAAGCCCCAGAAATAGGATATACATTACCCTATATTGAAACAAAAGCAAAAATGAAGGTATCTTTGCCCTACTCACATTTGAGACTCTGAGAGACTACCTTGAAGAATGATCCTGCTATAACCATGGGTGACCACATAAGAAAAAAACAAAAACAAAAACAGAGGTGTCAAGTGTTTAGATAGAGACATAGCCTAGAATCTCTTATATATTCCAAATGGTGTGAAATGTATTGAAGTCATTGGTTTGGGAGTTTGAGAGATAAGTGAGCCTACTTTTATCAATGCAAAATAATTCTTAAATTGAGGATTGCAGGGAGACAACCTGGGCAATAACTAAATTGGATTCATGCCCAGACCTTAGGAGAATCCACAGAGAGGCCTTAAGGGAAAGGGCTGAGCTCACTAGAGTTTGCTGCTCCCAAGAGATTGCTCATCTTGTGGCCCCCTGACAGCAGGAGACACTGAACAGGCAGATATGAAATATCATCTCTGCAGGAGCTAGCAAGGATCCAGAGAGCAGATTTACTGCTGGAGTAGATTTGGGGCCTGCAATCCCTCATGACCATGATGCTAGAGGAAATTCTGCAGTCTATGAATGCACCCAAAAGAAACTAAACAAACAAACAAACAAAAAATTAGTTAAACTTAAATGAACTAGATATCATTAGGTGGCAGGGTTTTAAATTTTTTTTAATGTTTTATTTTTACTTCCTAACACAGTGGGAGCTTTGAGGAAGATCAAATACATTACAGAAACTGAAGGTGTCCTCTTTGTATAACTGCAGAGTAATAGTGGGTAAAGTCATTTATTAATAGTTTTTTTTGGTTGTGATAACAAAGGATTCTAAGATATCCATTACTTAATAGCAAAATGGCTTATTTTTTACTTATTCAACCATGTCTACCAGGGGTCAGCAGAGGTCTTTCCTTTACATAGTCACCCAGGTACACTGAGGCACCCAGCATCACAAACACTGCTGCTTTCCTGCCAGAGGGAAGAGGTTCTCATACTGACAATTAAGTGCTCCTGCTCAAAAGTGACATGTATAGCTCACTACTGATTTTTCAATACTAGTTACACCATTCCATCTAATCACAAAAGGGCCAGGAGGTACAACCCACTCATGTGCCCAGAAGGAGGGGAAATCAGACATATATCAGGAACAGCACTAATGACTACCTTTCAATGAGTACTAGCGATATCAGTGAGAAGGTAAATTATCATGTTGCTACTTTCCATTTAAGACACGGAAAGAAATAAGTCATAGGTGGCTGTGCTTTATCAGGGCACATTTATACAAAGGTAAGCCCTAGAGCTGAGTGGAAGGTACTGAGCTCAATTATTCTGCTTAATGAAGTAAGGGAAATACGAAGGTGAGAATGTCTTGAGGGAGAGAAGCTGGGCTTCATGCTTGTGTGACTAAGTGACTTTTATGTGTAGAGGCATCTAATATTTATAACTGTTAGTGTTGCTGTGAAGTTAATCCCTAATGTAGCCCCAAACTTCTATAAAGTCTACCACATCATAAAATGCCTTTTATGAATGCCTGGCTTGTTTGTTTGTCTGTTTTGAGAAAATTAAAGGGGTGAAGTTAAACATCAGTGTGAGCCCTGAGGAGGGTGTGAGTGTGGGGGAGAGAGAGGAAGAGAGAAACTGTGAGTTACATTGAGAATTAAATAGATGCAAGGACATGGAGTCTGTTTAAACTTTAAAAATTCTCATATATTGGTGAGGATGTTGGATTGCCCACAGATTATGGGATGCAGTACTCAGAAAAATTTTATTTAAAATTCAAAGGTTTGAGTAACTTTAGCTGGGATCTTAGTAACAGTCAAATATATTATCTCCTTGTTTATGCCAGCCCCAAATACAGGCCTGTTACTTGAAATCGAAGTAAATGTGAATAAGACAGTTTACAGCATATTTAGTAACCAAGGAAAACTGCATAGATTTTCTATATTCATAACGCAAAAAGCATGACAATTGTGTGAAAAAAATTAAAGTATATTTTGCACACTTATGTTTTTTCAGACTAATTTTGCTGCATAACCAAGGTAATGATATTTGTTATCTATAGTTTATGTGTACTTTGGATGAGAGGAAAATGGATCATTTTAGCTTCAAATGCTTTTTTTTTTTTGCACAGTCCTTTAAATTCACAATACTCTGTATTGTTACAAAAAAGCTACTATCAGCCTAGAGAATTATGTTCTTTAAGAAGAGAATGATATTCTTCAGTTAAATTACTTCACACATGGAGGATCTTAATCCTTCTATTTTTCAACAGTATTGCATGAAGCTTAAAGGCGGTCTTATATTTTAAAGAACATCAAGATATATTATTTAATTTTCCAGATTACTCACAATAACAAACAAACTGAAAATTACTTTAAAAGAGAATAATAAATAAATGTGGCCGTTAGAGAAATGTTTCATGAGAAATGTAATTCCTTTAGCCAGGCTTTCAGCATGTGGAAAGGCCAGATGCTTGCACAAATGAAACAGTGAGACAGCCAGCCCTTAAGGTACGCCCTCTGCCAACATCTTCACCTCAACCCTCCTGGCAAGCATATAAATCTAGGCATGGCCTCTATGTATCACAGGCTCCTGCCTGCATGCTGTTCACCTATTTTCTTAAGTTGTGTAGTCTATCCCTTTCCTGAAAGTGCAGCATGGAGGGAGATAGCTCCTGCACCTTATGCAGCTCAGGGCACTCAGGCTACGCACTGGAGAAAGTGAAGCTTGTAATGTCTAAATAAGTATTCTAAGTGGGCAATTTCAGTAAATTGAATGGCAGTCAATGGACCTTTCTGCTACTTTCTTCCTTTCATCTATTACCATTACTTCTATGTGGGAGGTTTTAGCTCGGAGCAGATGTTACAGTAGAGCTCGTGAATAACAGAAATTTTGAACTGTCTTCCTCCTACAGCCCCGAACATTCCAGGGACCACATTCTCTGCAAGAATTTGACAAGGAAACTACATTTTACTGTGTGCAACTTTAGTAATGAGATTCAAACTTTTAAAACATTTCTAAAGTAGCACACATATGTGGCTTTAAAAAAAATGATTTAGTGTTAGATCAAATGCTACAGTCAATCTTTTTATAAGAAGAGATGTTTAAGTCCAATGTATTTTCATGTGAATGTGTAGGTCATATAATCGTGCTAAAATTTGTAAATATGAATAAAAATATGTAAAATTACAAACATTATAAAGCTAATTACCTGTTTTTATTCTGAGCTCAATATATCTCATATATTTAAGACATGAGTATTCTTAATTTTTCTAATTATTTATCAAATACCTTATATCACCAAGTTATTTCACTGTGATGATTTTATGAGCTATGTATTATCAGTTCTGAGAGAGATTCGTAGGTAATCACACAAATTCCTAAAAATCAAAAGAGACCAATTTATTATATTGTTAGTAACTTTTTTCTTAAATGGGCTATAATAAGTTTCATAAACCTTTAAGAAAGATCCCTTATCCCTTTGGCCAGGCACAATGGCTCGCACCTGTAATCTCAACACTGGGACTCTGAGGCAGGCAAATCACTTGAGCCCAGAAGTTTGAGACCAGCCTGGGCAACATGGCGAAACCCTGTCTTTACAAAAAATTTTCAAAAAATAGCTGGCGTGGTGGCACATGCCTCAGGCTATAGCCCCAGCTACTTGGGAGACTGAGGCAGAAGGATGACCTGAGTTCAAGAGTTTGAGCTGCAGTGAGCCAAGACTGCACCCCTGCACTCCAGCTGGGGTGACAAAATGGGATTCTGTATTAAAAAAAAAAAGATAACTTTATATCTTAGTTTGCAGTTGTTTTGTGTATCTGTAATTTACCCTTCCCTGCAACATTTAAGACAAATGCTGTAGTTTGCTGTAGTTTAGCAATCTCAAATTCAATTAGACATTAAAATATAAAATATCAGGCTGGCTGCGGTGGCTTATGCCTGTAATCCCAGCACATTGGGAGGCCGAGGCAGGCAGATCACGAGGTCAAGAGAATGAGACCATCCTGGCAAACATGGTGAAACTCCATCTCTACTAAAAATACAAAAATTAGCTGGGCATGGTGGCGCGCACGTGTAGTCCCAGCTACTCAGGAGGCTGAGGCAGGACAATCGCTTGAACCCAGGAGGCGGAGGTTGCAGAGAGCCGAGATCACGCCACTGTACTTCAGCCTGGTGACAGAGTGACACTCGGTCTCAAAAACAAAAAAAAAAATCAGTACACCTAAATAATAGAACCAGCCTTTTATGAGCTTCAGTGTGTACCTCAGAACAATTTGAAAGTTTTAGTATTAATATTATATGTATAACTCTATTTATAAATATAGACATAATTGAATTAAATCCAATGTGATTTGGCTTTAGCCACAGTGATGAAATAGAGAAAATATTATATCTCTTTTACTAAAGTTTCCTCCCAATTTAATATTTTATACATACATATATACACGTACGCACACATGTGAGCAGTCTTTTTTTTGATTCACTGCTACTTATAATTCAATAGTTGTTTAGTTCTGCTCTGACATCTGTTATGTCCTTTTTCCTGAGGATATAAAAAAGAAAATAAAAATAATGACTTTTTCTAATTTGTTTTTGGTTGTGATTAAAAAATAAATAAATAAGCTGCCTTTCTTCCCTTTGTCAGGCGGCAATTAAAGGTTCTTTTCAGGTTTTGCTTACCTACTATTTCTAGTTAAGCAGATATCTGAATTTTAAGAAAAGTGTTGGCGTTATCTCTTTTATCAACTGCAATAGAGACAGCTTGAAGAAAGCAACATTTGATGGACTTGAAGAAAGGGCTTGAGAATAAAGCAGAGAAGGTCCCAAGTACCCTAGAAAAGAGGCTGTTTACATAATCCTAACTTGGAAACAATCTTTACTGGAACCAAGAGAAAAGACAGATGGGAGTTTGGTAAAACAATTTATTTCTTTAAAAATTACCTAAGTTTAGATCTAGAATGAGACTCTTAAGGAAAACTGCTTTTATTCCTTTGAGAAATTTAGGGTTTGCAGATAATAGCATGTTTTGTGTCACCAATGATATTATCTGCCCTAATTTTTCTAGGTCATATTAATATAGAAGCAAGTTGTATCTCAATTAAACATCATCTTTTCTGAGAAGCAAAGAGTGAAACAAGTTAAGATGAAGTAGTTGAAAGTTTGAAGCCGAAAAGAATCATATCAATGTGGGAGATTAATAATTCTTATGGGTAGTGTCTTTTTCTTTCACAATCTATTGAGTCATACTTTTAGAATCCCACACTATTAAGGAGCAATGGCATTTAACATTGCTTTAGATTTTCATGAACATTTTAATCATCTTTAATTTTTTTTTCACAGATTACTGTTAGGATTGCTTAAAAATCATGCTCAGGAAAGCAAAATAATACTTTATAGTTATTTGTCGAATGTGGATGGTTCTGGAACTTTGAAGCACCTCTACTAAAAAAAAAAAAATAGAAAGTATGTCCTACACATTAAAAATGATACCTTCTTATTCAATTAATGTTACTCCCTGCCTATTTGGAATCAGAAACTATTACTGTCTGATATACAAACCATGATTGTTTTCTACATTTAAGGCAGTAAGGTTGGAAGGATTTGGGAAACGTCTTGTCTAGTATTCACTTTTCTACTACTTAGTTAAGAATTGTCATTAAATGCCTCCAGAGGCAGGTTTCCTCCTTTGCAAAACAAGGAGGTGGAACAGAGTGTCTCTAGGGCACCTTATTTAAGACTAATTCTTGTAAGAATTGTGTCATTTGTAGACACATTGTTTTTTATTAGTAGTGAAAATGTTTGTTTCTTTATAAAATGTAATATTCAGCAATAATTCTATACTTCTGAGGTTGCCTAATCCCTCTCCAATATGAAACATAAGGTGATATTAATAACTGATACATTTATGGAGATGTATATTAGCCAAAACATTAACTCTGGACGGTAGCTTAAAACAAAGTCCAGATAACTTTTTTTTTATAATTTCTTATTCTGCAAGTAGCATAAAAGATAACTTTCTTTCTATAAAGTTTGCTTACTTGGTGCAAACTATTGGGTTTTAATAAAAATATAATAGCACTTTAAATGATTGGGAGACCACAAGTATAATGATTCTGTTATGTGTTTACTACAAGTAATTTAATCTGATTCCCTAAATTGTTATAAAATATAAATTAAATCAAAGACTAGATACAAAGAAAGGTATAGTTTTCAATTTTTTTTCATTTTCTCCCTTTGCCTTATTACTATAGCACTTGCATCCTAATAAAGTTTTTCATCTAAACCCCTTTTCTACTCCCACCTCCAGCCACCCAAAATCTGCCATCAGAGGAAAGTACTTAGAGCTAAACGACAACAATAATTTTAAAAGAAACCAATTAACTTAAAAATGTAGTAGATTTTTTTTTTAACATCATGGTTGTAGAAAAGGGAATCACAAGAATGAGAATCGGTGCAAAGAAAAAGACAGGTCAAATAAAATAGTTAAGTAAATTCCAAATAAAATTGGACCAAACAACTTGAAAATATCACATATTTAAATCATTTTCTTGACTTTTCTAAGCTCTTCATTTCTATCGTTTTTTATTTCCTCTCTATTTTAATTAACAGTACATTTTTGACATTTGTTTTACTGTGAATTATTTTGAAGTTAATTTTCAAATGTCAAAAGCTTGACAATCGGGAAAGTTTTAGGCTTTTATAAAGCATGTATACAGGTAGAAAATAGAAATTTATTGGGTCTTGTGTTTCCACAAAATGTGGAAAGACTTAGTTTTTCACACATTATTTCAGTTCGTGTGCACATGTACAAGCATTTAACTTATTCCTGGTGTACAAGCATTTAACTTATTCCTGGTGCCTAGTAAACCATGGACATATAAGTTAACATTTCAGAGCTTTTAAAATTTATAAACAAATTATTTTCTGCTTAAACCGAAGGAGCCAGTTTTTCACTGTTTAATTTTGTAGGTTCAATTTTCCTCTCTTAAAAGCTCTTCCAAGAACATGTTGGTCAATGTGATACTGGTCAGACTGTGCAGGCTGTTTGCCCTTTTATCTCATAGCAATCCTTGCAATGCCAAGTGCTGTCTAGGATCAGTTTCTCAGCATGAATAATGTGAGCCATTTTAATTGTCTTCCATTTACAACTTAAATTCTCTGCTTGATTTGCTGATCTAATTATATCATGTCTATATTCATTATGGATTGGAAGAGTTTTAGTATGTTTCCTATTGTGAGGATCAGAGGAAGATTCTCATATTCCTTTAATACACACTTCTGGGCAAGACTTGGCTTTGAGAAGAGGCCATATACTCAGTATCCATATAAAGTGATGTAACTGGCTTTGTTATATGTATGTATACATTCATATTACTACATGCATTTAACTTGTACTTTATATATTTTGAGATACTGTCTGACTTATATAGGGTTTTGTCAAAAGCAAATCTTGAAACAAAGGTTTTAACACAGGTAATTCATTTAGAAAATAATCTTAAGAAGCATCTCTCCAGGGGCCGGGTGCAGTGGCTCACGCCTGTAATCCTAGCACTTTGGGAGACTGAGGCTGGCGGATCATGAGGTCAGGAGAACTAGACCATCCTGGCTAACACGGTGAAAACCCGTCTCTACTAAAAATACAAAAAAATTAGCCGGGTGTGGTGGTGGGCACCTGTAGTCCCAGCTACTTGGGAGGCTGAGGGAGGAGAATGGCGTGAACCCGGGAGGCGGAGCTTGCAGTGAGCCGAGATCGTACCACTGCACTCCAGCCTGGGCGACAAGAGCCAGACTCTGTCTCAAAAAAAAAAAAAAAAAAAAAAAGCATCTCCCCACAAAAAAAGAGGGAAAATGGAAAGAGGGTCAGGAGAGAAAAGCCAATAAAATGTGCATTAATTAATGATGTATCACTGTTACCAACTGTAGCTCAATCTCTTCGGGGGAATTTCTGAGAAACTGTGAAATATGCCTCCGAAGTACCTTACCAGGTAATGGGAGCTTAGGACATGCACAGACTTCCATCCGTGGTAGAAGATTGTTCTGGGCACATCTTTTCCATCCCTGACACTAGGCTGTATCATATTACTGTGAAACAAGCTCTTGTCGGTCCGAGAATGAGTGTGTCTGTGTCAGAAACCACAACTTCAGGTAAACTCAGGTATCTCAAGGGAAGATGATATGAGGCATCTAAAGAACTGCTGCTGTCCAACACTCATACCTCCTAAATTTGCTCATGCTTCACAATGAACATACTTGTTGCTGGTACTCCCTGCAGGTGGCTATTTGCATTCTATATATTTTTAAAAAGTCTTAAACTATAAGGCTGGTAGAGACAGCTAATCATGTTGCTGCCACTAATCTAAAATATATAATTGGAATTCTTCATATTAACCCTTTATCACCTATTCTAGATTACCTTCAACCGCAGGAGCGTGTTTTCTGGCCTAGATTGCTTGCCTTGTGGACTCAAACCTTTATCCCTCAGGGCTATGAATCTCAGTCACCTTGCTTTTATCTGGCTGTGGTGGCTATAATTGCATTTTAACTATTGTTACTGGGCAATGCTCCAGTGTATCCCTCAAGTTCCAAGACATATCTCTCTTTGCTCTTATTATAAAGCATCAACCCGACCTATTATGACAGTAGTTCATTACTTTATCTGATGACCTCCTGGCATGAGGTGCCCAAAATGATTTGGTATCAGTTATATCATTAGGTTTAATGGAACCCTTGCTGTGTCTTTTGGTCGACGCATCCCCTGATTCCCCATTGTATGACACTACCTTTACAGCCCAGTGTTTCACTTACCTTTGGAGCCTAATGTTGCATGGAAGATAAATAAAAGTTCTCTAAGTAGATCACTGAGAGTGAACATAGCAGCCATTTCTATTTCTATCTTGTGGTTCTTGATTTCACATGTTTTAGCTACTGGATGCAAAACAGCATCTAATTGTTACTGACTCAATGTTAATACCTTATCCCGGAGGAGATTTTTCCAACCTGGCAAGATATCTCTTCCAAGTTTTCATCTTAGGTGAGTGAACCTTTGAATATTTATTCCAAAATTCAGGGTGTGAATTTTTGGGCAATATACTATATGACAGGATTGGTGAATCCCATGAGTGCATGTTTATTGTTATAGCTCCTTTGCTATACAATTACTTCATTAGTTAAGGGCAGTATCATTTAGTATGGAACATTAGTAAATCTGTCAGAAATTCCATAGTAGTGCTGAGGCAAGGAAGAAAAACATTATTTCAGAGTGAAAAACTGTTGCACTAACGATGAATCACTGATTTGTTCACGATAGAAGAGATTTGTTGTATACAACGTAGCACCGAGTGGTTCTCCGCTGCTGAAAAGTTCAGACACTCAGTAATGTTTGGAACAATAAAAGCCTTGGTACAAGGGAGTCTATACCTTTTGTGCCCATATAACTTTTGTCCGTGCCACCATGATACTGCACTTTTTAGTTGATTGAGCCAGCAATAGAATGACCAAAGACAGAGGCTGGATGACATCTACTGGACAAGTCTTTTTTATCTGTCTAGTTGTTCGGCATCTTCTCTGCAACTGATGTTTTCTTGTAGGCATTGATGTGATATACAAAATACTTCATACTTCAGGTCCACTCACACTCAGGTCCCATTCACATTACTCTCCATCATAACTCCTTTACCATACTTTTCAATCTTGTCCACTCTAGTCTGTTAACAAACTAACTAGGCCATTCACCATTGCCCAACAATCTGTATATTCATCTCAACTACTTTTTCCTCTGTAAAAGGAAATGACTAAGCATATTGCTTAAATTCTTACTACTGGGAAGATTTCTCTTTTCTGTGTCTTTCGGACCACTCCCTATGGAGCTGTGTGTAAAAATATTCATTTCTGGCTTCCGTTCAAATACCAGGATAATTCATCTGTAAACTAGGCTCAGGATTTTTTTTCCTTTATTTTCAGTTGAATAGGGAACATCGACAAGACCATTGGTATGCTCTGAGGAAGGGACAACTGTGTAATAGAGACAGGTAATTTGTCCATGTAAGCTACCTCTTCAAGTAACAAGTAAACTATTAGTGACTTCTGGATCTCCTTTGGTTTGATCTCAAGTATACCATTTTCATCATATGCATATCCTATGTTGTGGTGGTAGTGATAATATCTAGCTTATATCGACAGTTCTAGTTTTAGTGCAGTTTGATGTCTGTAGCAGGCACTCAGTCTCTACTAGGCACAAGGAGCACACCAGGATCTCCTTTTCATATGATAAGTAGTTTTCTCCTTGAGGTTTGCACTCCAACATCTATTGAGACATATTAGAAACATCATATAACATTCCTATCTACCATGGAAATCTCTAGTTTCAGTGAGATGGTATACAAAAAGTGAAAACGATTCATTTTTTTATAGAGAGCAGGAAAAGGAAAATAGCCCTGGAAAAGATAATGATTTGCTTCATCATTTAGAGAAATACGAACATCTTTACTAATAGAAATTGAAAAGCCATATATTCTAGATCAGGGTTTGTCAAACTATGGCCAACAGGACAAACCTGACTCATCATCTGTTTTTTCAAATAAAGGTTTATTGGTATACAGCCACATGCATTCATTTACATATTGCCTATGGCTAATTTTGTGCTACAATGACGGAGTTGACACAGACCATATGGCTTGAAAAGCCTGAAATATTTACTAAGTGGCCCTTTACAGAAAAAGATTGTTGATTGCAGCTCTTGATCTAGAGCTGCATGACAAGTGCCAGAGCAGTGTGGATCTGCACCATCATTTATAGCACATCAGCTGCAACTTTTCTACTCTTCATTTAAGTTAATAATAATGTATTATCATGCCATGATTCATCTGTCTTTTTCAGCAACCATATAGATATGATGAATGGGGATATTGTGGGAATCACTCATTACTCCTACCACTTTTAAGACTTTGAGGGTTGAACTAACATTTTTAATTCCACTGATGATGCATTATTGCCTCTGATTTACTAGTGGCTGGAGCTTTAGGAACTTTGACTTGACTCTTCTCCACTAACCAAAGCGCATTTGTTAGCTGATAAGTATGTCCATCTTAATTGTGTGCTCTGAATACAGGCAAGCAAACACAGCATGGGTCCACAGACTCATATGAACCCTCACCCAGTGGACAGGAGCCAGGGCTCCATTTCTCAGTGGCCTCCCTAACAGAAGAACTATGCTTATATTTGCTTCAGCTCTGTCCAATACCTCTCAAAATACTAAGTAATTCCCTTTTCCCATTGTTCTGTTACTCTGGTAGATAGCCAAGGTTGGGATATATTCACTATATACACTTGTAAATTTAAAATTAATGCTTTCTGCCTTAGATTTCCATAAAGTGAAGAATATTATCTCTTACAGGGGTTCACAATGTTATCTCCATTCTAATTAAGTTGGTCTTTCTAAATTTTTGTCATAGCCCTTAGTCAGATATTTCCCCCATTGGCTATAGTGTTTTACACTTATTTTTCTAAATCTCACATATTCACTCAAATCCAAATAAAGTACTGTTTGTTTGTTTGTTTATTTATTTATTTATTTTTGTTGTTGTTGTTGTTTTGGAAGCCTTTGCTTTGGAAATGCTCCCTCTGACATCAACTAGGTGACCGCCTTGAGTTGTTCTTCAACTCTTGAATTATTTAAGTCTTCAAACCTCAGTCAAACAATGCAACAAGCAAGCAGGAAAACCTTAATATGAGCTAGTAATTTCATATATATCTATATTTAATCTTCACAAAATCACCATGAGATATGTGTAATTATTTTTATCATTATTATAAGGGAATAAACATTCTCTCATAGATTAATTTCCCAATGTCACACAACTGATTAAATGTTACAGAATATATGTAATTCCCAGAATTCTGAATCTAATTATAGTGTGCTCTTTTTGTATAATAGGTACCATTTTTCCCAATAGATTTTAAGTTACTAAAAAAAATAGGCTTGTATCTAGTATATTTTTATGATTCCCCACAATTTTATGAGAACCTTGCACACAATAGAAATGCAGTATATATTTACTGGTTGATGGGTTAAACATAAAAATCTTCTTCCTTGAATATCCTCATTTCTGACCAACTCTTAACTAAATTCTATGCATTTTCCAAAAGAGTCATTTAACCTATGTAATGAGACCACAAGCATATACTACATTTCAAGTCTCTGTTCTCTTTTGGGAACTTCATCATGTAACACCTTATTATCTGTTTCATATTTCATATGTCAAATATGTTATGACTTTGATAGTCAATCGTTATTTCCAGTTTCTCATTCAAGACAGTTAATATCTGAGAACAATCAAAGGCATTGCTATGAGATAAGAAATACATATATTTTATACACAGCCCACACCTATATGTGTAATAGATGTGTGTGTATGTGTGTGTGTGTGTGTGTGTGTGTATACACAAACAAACATGGATATCCGACTGAGCAGGGGTGTGTGTGTGTGTGTGTGTGTATACACACATATATATATGCGGGGATATATATATGCAGGATGTATATATATGCAGGGTGTATATATATATATTGTATATACACACACACTATATATATATATATATATATATGCAGGAACACATATATATATATACACACACACATATATATATATATATCCTGCTCAGTCAACTATCCATGTATAACTTTTGACTCCCCTAAAACTTTACTATTAAAAGCCTCTTTTGACCAGAAGCCTTACCAATAATGTAAACAATTAACCTATATTTATATACTGTACTCTTATCATAAAATAATCTAGAGAGAAGAAAATGTTAAGAAAATCATTAAGTAGAGAAAACGTTTTTACTATTTATTAAGTGAAAGTGGATCATCACAAAGGTCTTTATCTCCATCATATTCACCTTAAGTAAGCTAAGGAGGATGGTGAAGAAGAGGGCTTGGTCTTTCCATCTCAAGTGTGGCAGAATTGAAAGAGATGGAAAAAGTCGAAGGTGAGGTAGGAGAGGCAGGTACTTTTGGTGTAACTTTATGAAAATACATAGGAATCTTGGTCTGACTGTTTTGCTTTTTCGTTTCTCTAAAAATCTTTCTAAACAATACCAGTTCTTCTCCCACCATTTTCTTTAGTTTCAGTAACTTTATCATAGATGGGTCCATGTCATAAAAGAAGTCAAAAGCAGTCTTGAGTACTTAGAGTCCTTCTGCCAGATACTCGAATGTCAATTTGTTTTCTGAGCATTCATCTTCATCAAGTCATCTTTTATTAATTCCTCTGTTGTAGTTTCTATTAGCTCTTGAATTTCTCCAAGATCTATAACTTGAAACCCTTCAGCCCTCACCCTTTTTGCTATATGCACAATCTCTTTCACGGCTGCCTTGACTGGCTCTGTTGTGAATCCTGTGAAGTCAAGTGGAACATTTGAACACAGGTTTTCTCCAGCAAGAATTAATATTTTCAGGCTTGATGGCCTTCACAACTACTTCTATAAAAGTGATGGCATCTTCAATGGTGTAATCTTTCCAGACTTTCATTATCTTCTCTTTATCGAGGTTCTCTTCTATAGCATTGACAATTATTTCCATAGACTACCACATACAATTAGATTTAAAGGTTCCAGTGACCCAGTCATTTAGAGGCTGAATTAATCACATTGTATTTTGGGCGGATGGATCACTGTGATAGCTTTCATATAGAACTCACTGGGTTTTGGGTGACCATGGGAATTTTTTGATATCAAAATAAATTTAAAAGGCAGTCCTTTACTGGCAAAGTACTTCCTGACTTCAGGGATAAAGCATCAATAGAACTAGTCTAGAAAAAGAGCTTTCATTGTCCACACTATCTTGTTGTAAAACCAAAATATTAGCAGTTGATATTTATCTTTTCCCTTCAAGGATTGGGGGTTAGCAGCTTCATAGACAAGGACCATTCTGATCATAAATCTGATTGCCTTTTCACAAACAGTAGAGTTAGCCTCTATCCCTTCCTGACTTAAATCTTTGTGCTAACATCTCTTTCTTACCAATGAATGTCTTTGTGGCATTTTTTCCCCCAAAATAGGGCACATTTGTCTGCATTATAAACCTGTGCAGGCAGATATAATTTCTTCTTAATGGTTTTCTTTTTTTTTCTTTTTTAATGGCACCTGAGAATTTATCTGCTGCTCCTTCGTCAGCAGAAGCTGCTTCTGTCATCTGGATATTTTTAAAGCCAAATCTCTTTCTAATATTATCAAACCATCCCTTGCTGGCATTAAATTCTCCAGATTTAGGTTCTTCACCTTCTCTTTGCTTTGTGTCTTATAATGACTTTGCTTTATCTTGAATCATATTATAGTCTATAGGTATGCCTGTCTTATAACAATTCTGCACCCACATAAAAGCTGCAGTTTTAATACAAGATAAAAAGATATTTTATAAAAAGTGCAAGGTTAACACCCAAGCTGGCATAGCTGCAGCGACAGCTTCAAACATTTTCTTTTCTTTTATTACAATGGTCTTAAGCTGGAGGCATTTCTCTTGAAATGGCAGGCAACTGCAGCTACAGACCTCAATCTATGTCACATGTCAAGCAATTCAATTTTTTCTTGTAATGTCATGACTACTTTTTTCTGCTTCTTGGGAGCATGTCCAGCATCACTAGTGAGACTGCGTATGGGTCCCATGGTGTTATTCAAGATTGATGGCATAGCAATAAACATGATGAAAACTATGTGAGAATCACAAGAGATTACCTTTTTGCTATATGCAATTTACCGGAGAGACAAGCTGTTCATGCAGAGGTAATTAGCATCACATGGCATTTTAAGTGGATACTTGCAACACTTGAGATCACTACAACAGCAACAGGAAGTAACTACAAAATTATTACAGTATTACAGTGTGTACTAAAGTTAATTTTATGCAGTTATGATTTAAATTGCATCTTTCTTTTTACATTTCTCTCCACTGTGAATGGTGCCATGTATAGTCTGTGTTTGTGTAAGTTTTGATAAATTTTTAACTTTCTTTTAAGAAAGAGTTTTGCTCTTGTCACCCAGGCTGGAGTGCAGGGGCACAGTCTTGGCTCACTGCAACCTCTGCCTCCAGGGTTCAAGCGGTTCTCCTGCCTCAGCCTCCTGAGTAGCTGGGATTACAGGCACCCACCACCACGCCCAGCTAATTTTTGTATTTTTGTAATTTTAGTAGAGACAGGGTTTCATCATGTTGGCCAAGCTGGTCTTGAACTCCTGACCTCAGGTGATTCACTTGCTTTGGCCTCTGAAAGTGCTGGGACTACAGGTCTGAGCCACCTTGCCTGGCCGATTTTAACTTTTAATAATAGACTGTGTATATTTTATTATAGTAAATGATAAAATAAACTAGTGTTTCCATATATTTCATATATTCATGACATGCCTAAGTTAAACTAAGCAAAAATTATCCCTGAGTTTCAACAAATTGTTGCAAATCTCCAAAATTTTTCCCAGTATATTTATTTTTAAAAGTCTACATATAAGAGGGTCTATGCAGTTCAAACCCAGGTTGTTCAAGATTCATCTGTGTGTGTGTGTGTGTGTATTTATGACATGTCAAGGGTGTGTATATACATACATATAAATATGCAAAATGTCAGAAGGTACAACTTAGTTTTTGTTTTGAAATTTGTGAGGCTAATGTTATTTGGAAAAAACTGCTTAAATTAGTAATTCCACATGAGTCTACAGCATGTGGTCAAGTTTTTTTTCAAGGTTTTTCATTGGGTTAAACTCTCCAGAGGGAAAGGATGCAATTCCAGTCAAGACCTAATCATCTTCTGAAATGGCTTCTTAGTTAATTTCCTATAAACTGGACTACTCTAATTCTGTGGTCTTTTCCAAGTATGTATTCTAAAGCAAGATGTGACCTACAAATGACTAATCTGATCTATCTTAGGAGTAAATCCTAGAAAGTTTCTCTGGACAATGATTCATATCAGATATTTGCATTTATAATTTTTGATTTAATTAATATACTTTAATAAAAATAGCTTTAGGTTTACAGAAAAATTAAGCAGCTAATACAGATAATTCCCATTTACTTTTTTCATAACCCTTGACTATATATTTCCCCAGTGTTAACATCTTGCATTGGTGTGGTACATTTGTTACAACTGATGAGACAATATATTAATATGTTATTAAGCAAAGTCCATAGTTTACATTAAGGTTCACTATGTGTGTTGTACAGTTCTATAAGTTTTATCAAATAGATAGTATTATGTATCCACCATTACAGCATCATACAGAATACAGACTTAAAAATCCCCTGTGCTTCACTTTTTTAAATCCTTCCTCTCTTCTCAATTTCTTGCAACCATTGATCTTTTACTATCTTTGTAGTTTTTCCTTATTCAGAATGCCATATGATGGAAATTATACAATATTTTGACTTTTCAGGTAGTCCTCTTTCACTTGACAATGTGCATTTAGGATTTTCACTGCATCTTTTCATGGCTTCAAGGCTCAATTCTTTACAGTAATGAATAATATTTCATTTTATGGATGTATCACAGTTTTTACAGTTTGTTTATCCATTCACCTATTGAAGGAATATTTTTTACAGAGATAGGGTCTTGCTATGTTGCCCAGGCTAGTCTAGAACTCCTGGCCTCAAGCAGTCCTCCCACCTCCCAAAGTACTGAGATTACAGGCATGAGCCACCTCACTTCGCCTGTGAAGAGTAACTTGATTGTTTCAAATTTCTGGCAATTATTAATAATGCTGCTTTAACATCTTTGTGCAGGTTTTGTGTGAACCTAAATTTTCAACTTATTTGAGTGAATATCTAGGCGTACAATTGTTGGATAGTTGGTTTCACTCTAACAATTTTTTGGTAGAGTCTTTTGAATTTTTTCTTTATAATATCATGTCCCTTGCAAAGATAATTTAACTTTTTATTTTCCTATTTGCATGTCTTTTATTTATTTTTCTTGCTTAATTGCCCTGGCTAGGAATTCCAGTACTATGTTGAATAGAAGTGGCAAAAGTGGGTACCCTTCTCTTGTTCCTAATCTTAGAGAAAAACCTTTCATCTTTTCACCACTGAATATGATATTAGCTGTAGATCTGTTACATGTATTCTTTATTATGATGAGGGACAGTCCTTCTATGCCTAATTTGTTGAGATTTTTTTTTATTATGAAAGGATGTTGAATTTTGTCAAATACTTTTTCTATAGCTATTGAGATGATCATATGTTTTTGTACTTCATTCTATTAATGTGGTTTATCACATTTAGTAATTTGCATATATGGAGCCATACTTGCATCCCAGGAATAAATCCCACTTGATTTTTTTAAAGGTGTTATTGAAACCATTTTGCTAATATTTTTTGAAGATTCTTTCATCTAAGTTCATCAGAGATATCAGTTTTTTTTTTTTTAATTTCAATGTCCTTACTTGACTTTGATATGAAGACAATCCTTGCCTTATAAAATGAAGTTTTGAGGTTTTTGAAAGAGTTTGAGAAAGATTAACATTAATTCTCCTTAAATCTCCTTTAGATGCTTGGTACAATTCACCAGAAAAGCAATATTGTTTTAAGCTGTCTTTGTTGGTAGGTTTTTCACTACTAATTCAATTCCCATACTTGTTTTTGATCTGTTCAGATTTTCTATTTCTTTATAGTTCAGTCTTAGCAGGTTGTATGTTTCTAGAAATCTATCCACTTATTCTAGGTTATACAATTTTTTGATGTACAGTTTTTTTTTGTAATAGACTCCTATAATGTTTTGCATTTCTATAGTATGCACTATAATCTCTCATTTTCATTTCTAATTTTTATATGAGTCCTCTCTCTTTTTTTGTTGGTCTAGCTAAAGGTGTGCCAATTTTGTTTATCTTGTAAAAAAAAACTGCTTTGTTGATCATTTCTATTGTCTTTCTAGACTCTACTTCATTTATTTTTGCTCTAATCTTTATTATTTATTTCCTTTGACTAATTTTGGGTTTAGTTTGTCCATTGTTTTCTAATTTCTATAGGTGTAAACTTATGTTGTAGACATTTATCATAAGATTCCCACAAAAACTGCTTTTGCCTCATCCCATAAATTTTGGTTTGTTAGATTTCTATCTTCCTTTTTCTCCAGATATTTTTTGATTTCTCTTTTTATTTCTTCTTTTGCCCATTGGTTACAGAGGACTGTGTTGTTTAATTTCCACATATTGGTGATTTTCCAAAATTCCTCCTGTTATTGATTACTAGTTTCATACTATTCTGGTCAGAAAATATTATTTGAATTTTAAATTTGTTAAGCCTTTTTTTTGTGACCCAACATATGATCGTTCCTGGAGAAAGTTCAGTGTGAACTTGAGAATAATATATTGTCCACTGCTGTTGGATGGAAAATTTCACATCTGTCTATTAGACTCATTTGTTAAATAGTGTATTCAGTAAAGTTGCAGGGTACAAAATCAACATACAAAAATAAGTTGCATTTCTAGACACCAAATCCACCTATCCCAAATATAAATTAAGAAGACAATCCCATTTACAATTGCATTAAAAATAATATAACACTTAAGAATAAATTCAACCAAAGAGATGAAAAATCTATAAACTGAAAACTATAAGATATTCAAAAAAAATTTTTTTAGAGACACAGGAAAATGGAAAGATATCTTATGTACATGCATTAGAAGAATGTTAAAATGTCTGTATACCCAAAGCGATCCACAGATTCATTGCAATGCTTACCAAAATTCCTATGCCATTCTTTAACAGAAATAAAAGAAACTCTAAAATTATATGAAACCACACAAGACCCGAAAGAGCCACAGCAATCTTGAGAAAAGTTTAAAAGCTTAAGGCATCCTTTTTACAATTTTTAACTATGTTACAAAACTATCATAATTAAAACAGTATGATACTGGCAGAACAATGAATACATAGGGCAATGAAACAGAATTAAAAGCCCAGAAATAAACCCATATATATTTATAGTCAACTGATTTTTGACAAAAATACCTAGAAGATACAATGGGAAAATCAGTTTCTTCAATAAATGGTGCTGTAAATACTGGATATTCGCATGGAAGTGAGTGGAATTAGACCTTTGTCTTACACTACATATAAAAATTAGCTCAAAATGAATTAAAGATGTAAACATGACCTAGGATTGTAAAACTTTTACAAGAAAACAGGGGAAAACTTCCTTGACATTGGTCTCGCCAATGATTTTTTAGGTATGACACCAGAAACACAGGCAAAAAAACAAAAATAACTAAGCGGCACTATATTAAACTAAAAACTTTCTGCACAGCAAAAGAAACAATCAAAATGAAAAGATAACCTACAGAATGGGAGAATATATTTGTAAACTATATATCTGATAGGGAATTAATATCCAAAATATACAAGAAATTCATATAACTCAATAGCAAAAAACAAGTAATCCAACCAAAAACTGGTTAAATGAGATATTGCTATGGTTTGAATGATGGTGTTCCCTCCAAAATTTATACTGGAATTTAATCCTCAATACAACAGTATTAAAAGGTGAGGCCTTTGAGAGATAATTAAGTCATGAGGGCTTTGCCCTTATGTTTGAGATTAGAACCTATACATAAAGTCTTGAAGTTGAAGGATGCACTATCTTGCTCTCCCATTCCTTCAGCCTTGTGAGGACACAATGTTTCTCTTCCCCAGAGGATGCAGCAGCAAGACACCATCTTGGAAAGAGAAAGCAGCTCTCACCAGACACTGAACCTGCTGATCCATTGATATGGAGCTTCCAAGCTTCCAGAAACCTGAGAAATAAATGTATGTTGTTTATAATTCACCCAGTCTGTGGTACTGTGTTATAGTAGCACTAACAGACTAAGGAAGACAGGAGCATCTCTTTCCTCAAAGACATAAAAATAGCCAACAGGTATATGGAAAGGTGCTCAACATCACTGATTATCAGGGAAATGCAAGTCAAAATCACAATGAGATATTTGTCATTTGTTAGAATGGCTATTATCAAAAAGATGAAAGGTCACAAGTGTTGATGAGGGTGTGAAGAAGTAAAGGTTGCTAAACTACTATTGGTGGAAATATTACTTGGTACAGCCATCATGGAAAACAGTATGGAGGTTCCTCAAAAAATTAAAAATAAATCTACCATATGATCCTGCAATCCCACTTCTGTTTATACATTCAAAGAGAATGAAATCAGTATTCCTAGGAGAGAGCTGAATCCTTACATTCATTGCAGTATTAACAATATTCTATATATAGAAATAACCTGTTTCTTTTCATGGATGCATGTATAAAAAATGCAGTACATATATACAATGGAAGCTTATTCAGAAATAATAAATAAATCTTGCCATTTGCAACACCATAGGTGAACCTGGAAGACATTATCCTGAGTGAAATAAGCCAGAAGTAGAAAGACAAGTACTGCTATATCTAATTTATATGGAAATCAATGAAAATTGATCTCAGAGAAGCAGAGAGTAGAGCTGGAGCTGTCATTGCCAGGGTCTGAGGCAGTAGGGTAAATGGGGAGATGTTGGTCAAAGGGTACAAACTTTCAATTATAAGACGAACAAATGCTGGGGATCTAATGTAAAGCATGATGACTATAGTTAATGATACTGTACTGTTTACTGGAGATTTATTGAGAGTGTAGATTTTATGTCCTCCTCCCCACCCCCAGCAATATAAGCAATATAAACATAGATGGTGACTCTGTGTGGTGTTGAACGGGTTCATTAATTTGATTGTGGTAATCATTTCACAATGTATATGTATATCAAATTATGTTATACATCATATATAGGTATTTTTGTTTGTCAATTATACCTCGATAAAGCTGTAGCAAAATGAACTATGTTTAGCTTTAAAATAAATTGTCACACTGGTCTCCAAAGTTGGTGTACCATTTTGCATTCCCATCAATAAGGAATGAGGTTTCTTGTTGTTCTACATCCTTACTGCCCTTTGGTGTTAGTGTTTTTGGATTTTAGCTATTCCAATAGACATTTAGTGGTATCTAATCATTTTATTTTGCAATTCCTAGTGACAAATGAGTTTGAGCATCTTTTTATATGCTTATTTGACATCCGCATATCTTCTTTGGTGAAGTGTCTGTTCTGGTCTTTAGCCCAATTTTTAATAACGTTTGTTTTCTTGTTATTGAATTTTTTTTTTTTTTTTTTTTTGAGAGAGTCTCGCTTTGTCTCCCAGGCTGGAGTGCAGTGGCGCGATCTGGGCTCACTGCAAGCTCCGCCTCCTGGGTTCACGACATTCTCCTGCCTCAGCCTCCAGAGTAGCTGGGACTACAGGTGCCCGCCACCACACCCAGCTAATTTTTGTATTTTTAGTACAGACGGGGTTTCACTGTATTAGCTAGGATGGTCACGATCTCCTGACCTCGTGATCTGATCACCTCGGCCTCCCAAAGTTCTGGGATTACAGGTATGAGCCACCGCACCCAGCCTTGTTATTGAATTTTTAGGGTTCTGTGTATATTCTGTATATAAGTCTTTTAATAGATATGTGTGTGCAAATATTTTCCCCAAGACTGACTGATCTTTTCAGTCCCGTAACAGTGTCTTTCACAGAGCAGAAGATTTTCATTTTAATAATGCCTAACTTACCAAGTTTTTCTTTGATAGGTTATGATTTTAGTGTTGGATCTAAAAACTTACAGCTAAACCTATGGGCACTTATGTTTTCTTTGTTGTTTTCTAAGGGTTTCATAGTTTTGCATTTTACTTACATTTAGGTCTGTGATCAATTATGAATTAATTTTTTATGAAAACTGTAGGTTAGTTTCTACATTAATTTTTTTGCACATGGATGTCCGATAGATCATCATTTGTTGAAATGAGTATTATTTCTCAATTGCATTGGATTTACATCTTTGTCAGTTGGCCATAAATATGTGGTTATAATTCTAGGCTCTCTCTTTTGTTCCACTGATTTGTCTATTCTTTCACTCATACCAGACTGTCTTAATTACTGCAGCTTTAAAATAAGACTTCAAGTTCGGTAGTTTAAGTCTTTCAACTTCGTTCTTCTTCAATATTGTGTTGGCCATTCTGAGTCTTTTTCTTTTCCAAATGAACTTATAATCAGTTTTCACAAAATAACTTTCTGGAATTTTACTTGGGATTGAATTGAATATACAAACCAAGTTGGGAAGATCTGGCCCTTAATATTGTCTTTTTATCTACAAACATGAAATATATCTCTATTTATTTAAATATTCTTAGATTTCTTTTATTGGGGTTTTCTAGTTTTTACTCACACAGATCTTTTACATATTTTGTTAAATTTATACCTACATATTTATTTTTTGGTGCAATTATAAATGACATCGTGTTCTTAGTTTCAAATTTCTATTGCTCATTTCTTCTTCTTCTTTTATTTTTATTTTTATTTTTTATTTTTTGAGACAGAGTCTTGCTCTGTCGCCCAGCCTGGAGTGCAGTGGCGCGATCTCGGCTCACTGCAAGCTCCGCCTTCGAGGTTCACGCCATTCTCCTGCCTCAGCCTCCCGAGTAGCTGGGGCTACAGGCGCCTGCCACCATGCCAAGCTAATTTTTTGTATTTTTAGTAGAGACGGGGTTTCACCGTGTTAGCCAGGATGGTCTGCATCTCCTGACCTCGTGATCCGCCCACCTCAGCCACCCAAAGTGCTAGGATTATAGGCGTGAGCCACTGCGCCCGGCGCTCATTGCTTCTAGCCTGCAACTTTGCTATAATGGCTTGTTACTTCTAGGTGTTCTTTAGTTGATTTTCTGAGATTTTCTACATAGACAATCATGTTATCTGCAAACAAGGCAGCTTTATTTCTTCCTCTCTAATCTTTATATTTTTTATTTTCTTCTCTTGTTTTATTTCATTCCTTAGGACTTTTAGTATGATATTGCATAGTAGTAGTGAGAGGGTGTATTTTTGCCTTGTTCTCAAACTTAGGGACAAAGAACCTTGTTTCTCATCATTAAGTATGATATTTACCGTACATTTTTTGCCGACATTTTTTATCAAGCTGAGGGAGTTCCACTGTATTTTTAGTTTGCTGAGAGTTTTTAACACGAATGTTGGAGTTTGTCAAGTGCTTTTCCTGAAACTATGAATATGATTATATTATTTTTCTTCTCTAGCCTGTTGATTGTTAACTACATTAATTGATTTTATAATGTTGAGTCCACCTTGTATACCAGGGAGAAATCCCATTTGGTCATGCTTATTGTATAACTACATGCAATAGTGGATTCAAATATTTTGTTGTGGATTTTGGCATCTGTATTTATGAAAGATATTGGTCTGTAGTTTCCTTTCTTGTAGTGTTTTTGTCAGTTTTGGCATTTGGGTAATGAGACCTCATAGAACAAGTTAGGAAGTTTTCCTTCTGCTTCTATTTTCTGGAACACATTGTAGAGGATTTGTGTCATTTGTTCATAAAATGTTTGGTAGAATTCGCTGGTGAAAATATCTAGGCTTGGTTCTTTGTATTTTGAAAAGTTATTAATTGTTGATTGAATTGCATAAATAGATATTCACCTATTTATATTACATATTTATCCTTGTGTGAATCTGGGTACATTGTATCTTCTCAGACATTGGTATGTTTCAGCTAGGTTATCAAATTTATGGGCATAAAATAGTTCATAATATTCTTTCATTGCTGTTTTAACATCCTAGAGATATATAGTAATTTCCTATTTAATTTCTGCTCTTAGTAATTTGAATTTTCTCTCCATACACCATCGGTTAGCCTTGTTAGATTGCTTCCAGCAATTAACTGATTATGTTTTTTTAATTTTCATTTTTTAATTTATTTTACTTTTTTTTATTTTAGTGCTGCAATGAATATATGTGTGCATTTGTCTTTATGGCAGAATGATTTATATTCCTTTGTGTATATAACCAAAAATGGGATTGCTAGATCAAATAGTAGTTCTGTTCTAAGTTTTTTGAGAAATTGCCAAGCAGCTTTCCACAATGGCTAAACAAATTTATATTCACATCAGCAATGTATACGTACTCTTTTCTCTGCAACCTCACCAGCATTCTGGCCTGTGTGAGATTATATCTAATCGTGGTTTTGATTTGCATTTATCTAATGATCAGTGATGTTTAACATTTTTTCATATGCTTGTTGGCCTCATGTATGTCTTCTTTTGGGAAGTGTCTGTTCATGTTCTTTGCCTACATTTTAATGGGGTTGTTTGTTGCTTGTTATGTTCCTACTAATATTAGCTCTAGGTGTGAGATTCTACCCCTGGTTAGCTGTGATTCTCTGTGTCTGTCTTTCTCTGTAGTTTTCAGAGTAGTGGCTTGCCTGTAAACATCAATTATTTTCTTTCAATAATTTTTGGGGTACAGGTGGTTTTTTATTATATAGATAAGTTGTTTAGTGATTTCTGAAATTTTAGTACACCTGTCACTCAAGCAGTGCCCATTGTTCCCAATATGTAATCTTTTATCCCTCACTCCCATCCCAGGCTTTCACCCAGAGTCTCCAGTCTCTTATATCATTCTTATGCCTTTGCATCCTCATAGCTTTGTCCTACTTACAAGTGAGAACATATATTTGATTTTTTATTCTTGAGTTACTTCATTTAGAATAATGGCCTCCAGCTCCACCAATTTTTTATTGTTGAGTTACTTCACTTAGAATAATGGCCTCCAGCTCCATCCAAGTTGCATCCAAAAGACATCATTTTGTTCCTTTTTTATGCCTGTGTAGTATTCTATGGTATATGTATATCACATTTTCTTTATCTATTCATTGGTTGGTGGGCACTTAGTTTGTTTGCTTCCACATCTTTGCAATTGTGAATTGTGCTGCTATAAGCATGCAGTGCATGTGCCTGTTTCATATAATGACATCTTTTCCTCTGGATACATATCCAGCAGTGGGATTGCTGGATCAAATGGTAGTTCTACCTTTAGTTCTTCAAGGATTAGAGGTTGTAATTTACATTCCCACCAGCAGTGTAAATTGTTCCCTTTTCACCACCTCCACACCAACATCTACTGTTTTTTGACTTTTTATAATAACCATTCTTGGAGGAATAAGGTGGCATCTTGTTGTGGTTTTAATTTGCATTTCCCTGATGATTAGTAATGTTGAGAATTTTTTCATGTGTGTAGATCTTTTGAGAAATGTCTATTCATGTTCTTTGCCCACTTTTTGATGGTATTGTTTCTTTCTTGCTGATTTGAGTTCTGTGTAGATTCTGGATACAACCAACAAGCTATGTCGGTTGCATAGTTTGCAAATATTTTCTCCCACACTGTGGGTTGTCTGTTTACTCTGCTGATTACTTCTTTTGCTGTGCAGAAGCTTTTTAGTTTAATTAAGTCAGATTTATTTATTTTTGTTTTTGTCGCATTTGCTCTGTAGGTCTCAGTCATGAAATCTTTGCCTAAGTCAATGTCCAGAAGAGTTTTTCCAATGCTGTCTTCTATAAATTTATGACTTCAGGTCTTAGATTTAAGTCTTTGATCTACCTTGCATGTACTTTTTGTATAAGGTGAGATAAATGAATCCAGTTTCACTTTTATACATGTGGCTTGCCAGTCTTTCTAGCACCGTTTATTGACTAGGGTGTCCTTTCACCAATTTATATTTTGGAATGCTTTGATAAAGTTCAGTTGTCTGTTAAGTATTCGGCTTTAATTATGGATTCTCTATTCTGTTCCACTGGTCCACATGCTTATTTTTATACCAATATCATGCTGTGTTGTTAACCATAGCCTTTCAGTACAATTTGAAGTTGGGTAATGCAATGCCCTCAGCTTTGTTCTTTTTTCTTAGTCTTGCTTTGGCTATTCTGGCTCTTTTTTTGGTTCCATATGAATTTTAGAATTGTTTTTTATAGTTCTGTGAAGAATGATGATGGTGTTTTGTTGAGAATTGTATTGAGTCTGTAGATTGCTTTTGGCAGTGTGGTCATTTTCAAAATATTGATTTTTCCCATCCGTGAGCATTGGGTGTGTTTCCATTTGTTTGTGTCATTTACAGTTCTTTCAGCAGTGTTTTGTAGTTTTGCTTGGAGAAGTCTTTCACCTCCTTGGATAAGTATATTTTTAAGTGTTTAATTTATTTTTTTGCAGCTGTTGTAAAAGGGATTGAGTTCTTCATTTGATTCTCAGCTTAGTCATTGTTGATGTGGAACAGAACTACTGATTTGTGTATATTGATTTTACATCCTGAGACAACTGAATTTGTTTATCAGATCCAGAAGCTTTTTGGATGAGTCTTTAGAGTTTTCTAGGTATACAATCAGCAGAATTCTGCCAAGCTTTCAAAGAAGACTTGCTACTATTCTTGCTGAAACTATTCTAAAACATAGAGAAAGAGGGAATCCCATGTAAATCATTCTATGAAGCCAGTATCACCCTAATACCAAAATCAGGAAAAAAAATAACAAAAAGAAAAAGAAAACTAGCCTGTAATCCTAGCCCTTTGGGAGGCCAAGGCAGGCCGATCACATGAGGTCAAGAGTTTGAGACCAGCCTGGCCAACATGGAGAAACCCCGTCTCTACTAAAAATACAAAATTAGGCAGACATGGAGGTGCGTGCCTATAATCCCAGCTACACGGGGGAGCTGAGGCAGGAGAATCACTTGAATCAGGGAAGCGGAGGTTTCAGTGAGCCAAGATCACGCCATTGCACTCCAGTCTGGGCAACAAGAGTGACACTCCGTCTCAAAACAAACAAACAAACAACAAAAACAAACAAAACCCTACATACCAATATCGCTGATGAGCAGAGATGCAAAAATCCTCAACAAAATCCTAGTTAACTGGATCCAACAGCACATCAAAAAGATAATTCATCATGATCAAGTGGGTCTCACCCTAGAGATGAAGGGATGGTTTAGTATATGCAAGTTAATAAATGTGATACATAATATAAAAAGAATTAAAAACAAAAATTACAGGATAATATCAATTGATGCAGAAAAATCATTTGATAAAATCCAGCATCCCTTTATGATAAAAACCTTTCTACACAATAGGCATAGAAGGGACTTACCTCAAAGTAATAAAAGCCATGTATGATAAACCCCCAGCCAACATAATACTGAATGTCAAAAAGTTGAAAGCCTTCCCCCAAGAACTAGAACAAGACAAGGATACTCACTTATATCAATTCTATTCAACATAGTACTGGAAGTCTTAGCCAGAGCAATCAGACAAGAGAAAAAAAATAAAGGGCATCCAAATTGGAAATGAAGAGGTCAAACTGTTTCTGTTTCCTGAACATCAATTTTTCTGATGGATCTAAAAAGGATTGTTGATCTTCAGTTCATTTAGATTTTTCTTGTTGTGGGTATGGCAGTGATGATTTCCAAGATCTTTATATATCTGCCAAGAAACCAGAAATAAGATTTATACATTTTAGCCAAGTTACTGGATATTCATTGCTTTCTCATTCCTCTGCTATATGTCGAGTGACCAACAGTGAAATGATACATGGAGAAAAGTGTTGAGAACTAAAAGAGAGGGAAGAAAAATAGGTAAAGTATTTTTAAGTTGACCTTTTCATTATTCTTCAATTGTTAAATTCTATTTTCAGGATGGTAAGCTTATAATATGACATATAAAATATTTATCCAATTTGCCAAACATACCCCAAAACTTAGAGATCACACTTCAAGAACTTTGTTTAAACATTATTTATCAGAACAGAACCATGGCTATTGTCCAGTGTATTGAATAAAGATAGTTCACACTTTTAATATCATAATATCATATGCTTTACCTAATCACACAATAACCTTACAGTTTATTGTGTATTTTCAATATTTTTGATATTTTCTTCTGGTAACAATAACAACATGTAGATGATAAATATGATTTTTTTCTTGAGCATAAGAAAAAAATGTGTAAGTTTTCATTTTCCATTTTCTTGCTGCAATATAAAATGTCAAAACAATTGAAATTAAATAATATCCTCCTTGGCTGTAGTATTTCTCTCTCCTACATCATATTCAGGAATGACAGTCTGCTTCTGATAAATTTCCCCTTGCATCTATATATATGATCACTGCTTGTTTTTAAATTGAAAGTGGAGAGTAAAATCAGACAGAGAACTGACATATAACTTTCCACTAGGGAGAAGCTAGCTAATAGCTGTATTTAAGATCTTTTTCTTCTGAAAAAAATTACACTACAAGTGATGATTTATATAACCACAAATTAGATTAGAAATAAATATTCCATAATAAAAAGAAATACATTAAAATGTCTAAATCAGAGAAAATAAATTTATTTAGCCAAGGTTGTTTGGGGAGTTTTGTGTACCAACTGTAAAGATCCTATAAGCAGTTAAACCTTTTTCATAACATGTGTTTTATGCCATAACACTGCTGTTCACATTTTCAAAACACACCCTGACTTTATTCTTATGTGTTAAGTCCTGCTCATTGTGTTTGCAGCATTTGACACTGTGAACATTTTTCTTCTTTTCGCTTTACTTCCTTGAGGACCAGGCACATACTCCAGTATTTCTATAGATTATAATCCATTCACCTCCTTATGACAAATAAGTTTTTTGTCACAAATATCCTACCAAATGGGAAGGCCAGCAATGTTACGTAATTGCAATTTTATTTTAAAGTCTATTTATCCAATGTAAAAACATCTAATTACTTATTTTTTTATTTGAGTTTTCATTTATCACATTTTTACTTGGATGGAATTTAGATCTCTATAAATGAAGTTAACAAAATGTTCTCAAAAGAATAATTATTTTAACATGTGAAAAGGAGCATATGCTGTTGTATACGTCTAACTATAAATTCCTCCAGCTAAAAAGAAATAATTGAGGATGAAATATAAGTAATAATTAAACTTACATAACAGAGTGATTAGTGTGCATAGCTCTTATGATGAGCTCAGAACTTTAAAGAAAATGTAAGCAGTTTCTCAACAATTGGGAAAAAAATAGTACGTACAATTTTAAACGTATTTATGGGATGGGCGCAGTGGCCCACACCTGTAATCCCAGCACTTTGGAAGACTGAGGCGGGCTGATCACGAGGTCAGGAGATCAAGACCACGTTGGCTAACACGGTGAAACCCTGTCTATACTGAAAATACAAACTATTAGCCAGGCGTGCTGGCCGGCGGCTGAGGCAGGAAAATGGCGTGAACTCGGGAGGCGGAGCTTGCAGTGAGCAGAGATAGTGCCACTGCACTCCAGCCTGGGCGACAGAGCAAGATTCTGTCATGAAATGAAATGAAATGAAATGAAATGAAATGAAATGAAATGAAATGAAATAAAATAAATTAAAAAAATTTGTGAATATCCCAACCAGAGGAGATCAGAATCTAGAGATGTTACCTGGCTACTTAATGTTTCATGGATTTCAGGGGATTACGACACATAATTGTTATGAACTCCATGTTTGTGTTTCTCTAAAATTCATATGGTGAAACCCTACCTTCTAATGGGATAGTGTTAGGAGGTGGGACCTTTGAGAGGTAATTAAATTTAGGTGAGATCATGGGAGTACAGCCTCCAGGATGGAATGAGTACCCTTATGAGAAGGGAAGGAGACTTGAGCTTGTTCTCTTGACCATATAAAATATTACAAGAGAGCAGCTACCTACAAAAAGTCTTGAAAAAGTTTTATGTAACTCTAGTATTCAACCAATGAGTATATTGATGTCTGCATTATAATATCCAGGGGCTGTTCAAGACAAATTTTTAACAACTGTACAAGCATCTTATAGAAAATTTCCGTGTTCGTCTTTCAAGGGAGTAGTTGTAACTGCCATGGTAAAGACAGATTCAAAAAGCAAATATTGTGAATCTAAAATAAAAAAGGCAGTCGACAACGATCTACATCTGTCCAATAATAACTTGTGTCTTTACTTTTCTATTGTTGTTTCAAAGCCTTATCTCCATAATGACTGTCTAAAACCTAAAAGTAGTAACCCCGCTTTGGGAGGCTGAGGCGGGCTGATCAAGAGGTCAGGAGATCCAGACCAACTTGGCCAGCATGGTGAAACCCCGTCTCTACTAAAAATACAAAAACAAATTAGCTGAGCATCGTGGCTGGCGCCTGTAGTCCCAGCTACTCAGGAGGCTGAGGCAGGAGAATGATGTGAACCCGGGAGGTGGAGCTTGCAGTGAGCAGAGATGGTGCCTCTGCACTCCAGCCTGGGCAACAGAGCGAGACTCTGTCTCAAAAAAAAAAAAAAAAAAAAAGTAGTAACCTGTTTTCATCAAGTTCTCTTAGTAATCCTCTGTTCTGCAGTTCTTCATCCTTGTTATTCTCTTAGTAGGTTTAATTTACAGCGGTTTTCCATTTTTACCTTGGGTTTGGAATATTGAAACTTTTATGGCAGAAACAGAATTGCTTCTGAATGCCCCTCGTAAGCAGAAAGAACAGAGAATGATACAAAATAGCCATTGGTAAAAGAAGTCGAAAACAAAACATCTACCTCCTAAATTCTGAAGGTAGATATTGTTCCAACCTTTGTTATATATGCGACCCAGTACACTGAGAATGCTTAGTGAATTTTAGTAATGGCAACAACGTCATAAGTGCACAGTGCCTATGTTTTATTTCTTCTTTGTTAATTCATTCTTATATTTTTATGGCTAAAATAACTTGCTCTTAGATTAAATCTTTCTCCTTTGATTGAAAGAGTATTAAATCTTTATTTTTTTCAGAGGTTTGTGCCTATTAGCATATTTAAAATGAAAGAGAACTGTGTGTTTCCTGTGATATTGTAAAAAGTAATTAGATTATTTGCTAAGAAATAAGAAATTACTCTTATGAATTAACTCTGTTCGTGGTTATTATTTTTCCCTTCGGCAGAACTTAACTCTTTTAATGGGCTTCCAGTACCTTTGGCAACCATATAAAAATTCTATGGAAGAATGAGTCAATGTTTCTACAAGTAACACTTTAGAAACTGAGGGACAGTTATATATGAATTTTTGGAAATTGAAATTCTAGGAAAAATCCTCGTCTTAAATTATCCTCATTATTTATAGGGTGCTGCAGTTCTCCTGTGGTGTGAAAGGATGTAGATTTTTATTAGCTCTCTAAACTGAGAGTGAGATGCCATCTGTACAGGGGCATTGACAGAATATTATCGATTCTGCCTGTAATAAAGCCAAGTCAGGGCAACTATTGTGTGCTGAGCCATCTTGCTCTTCCACTGCTGCCAATTGTTTTCCTAGAGAATTGGGGTATAAAGTCGATCCTTATTAAGATTTCAAATTAGCGTAGGCTTTTTTTTTTTTCATTTGTTAAAATAAACTTCCTCTGTGTCTTCCACACTAGCCTTCTTGACCTGACCATCTTTTGCCCGTCTTTTTTCTACTAAACATATGAAATCTTTTTAAGAGGAACCATTTTCACAATCATGAAAGAGAACGAAGTCTTCTTACGTTCATAAAAACATGTACTATTCCTTGGGATAGAGTAGTGAAACTGAACCCAGGTCCTGCACAACCCATGCCTACCACAACTGTGAGATGTTGGTGGAAGCTGTCTGGATTTTTCCTGAGCAGCTGATGTTGCAGAAGTGTCTGGTTGCTTCTAGGATTTTAAGTATAAACTTAGCTTCAGGAGTACAAGCATTGAAAAACTGATATTAGCAGGGTGTCTTCCTCAGATGTGTCATCAGTCTTAACATTTTGGTCTTCCTAGTGTCATCTGTGGATTAACAACTTGGCTTCTAGGTAGACATGGCTTTAAAAATATAGGTGTCTTCACGCACACATTTTCTTCCGTGCTTATTTCACTCTCTAACCCTTCAGCATAATTCAAAGTATATTATGCCAGCTTATGAAAGATTTTGTGGATTTGGATGGGAGTAAATATAAAGCTTAGTGTTATTTACCTTCTCACTTTGATACTTTATTTTGACTGCCATGCAGAGGTGTGGGTGACATTTAAAGTACAGTTAACTGATTTGGAGGAATCTTTTTTAATATAATTCTAGAGGCTTTTAAAAGTATGAGTGGGCTTTGCATAGCAGGTGGTGAATGACAGCTGTTTGGGCAGAATACAAATGAGAATATGAGACACCTCCACATTATAAAAGTTTCAGAAACAAAATATGTTGGGTCTGATATACGACAATGCATGTAAAATTATATTTGCTTTTTTCCTTTCTTTTTTAAGTTCTGGTTATTTTTTCTTTAGTTTTAATTTTATAAAAAATAAAAATGGTTTAAATAAAAGTAACCATTTGAATTGCAAATCCTATAAGATTTTTCACCAATAATATAATTGTAGCTTTAACTATTTCAAATTTTGTACATCTTATTTGTTGGTTTTGTAAGAAAATAAGCGGAAAGCATTGTAATTAGAAAACCCGAATTTAACGTTTGGATCTGACTTCTGATCTCATTTCAATTACTATCATTTTAAGGGAATTAACAGAGGTGAATATTTAAAACTGTTTTTGGTATAAAGTCTTAAAATCAGTTTCTTCTTTTCAGCTGATATTTATTCATTCATTGATTTTTTTCCAATTTCTGAATATATATGAGACCCCTTGTATCCAACATATGATCTCATATAAATCACGTTAAAATTTTCAGTGAGCCTTTCATCCTTGGAGAGTGATAGTATGTGATATGTTTGACTCTGTGTCCCCACCCAAATCTCATTTCAAATTGTAATTCCCAAGTTCAGGGAGGAAACTGGTGGGAGGTGATTGGATCATGGGGACAGATTTCCCCCTTTGATCTACTCATGATAATGAGTGAATTCTCATGAGATCTGGTTGTTTTAAAATGTGTAGCATGTCCTCCACATGTAAAGACATGCTTGCTTCCTCTTTGCCTTCGGCCATGATTGTGCATTTCCTGAGGCCTCCCTGAGCCGTGCTTCCTATAGAGCCTATGGAACCATGAGCCAATTAAACCTCTTTAAAAAAAAAAAAATTACCAAGTCTCAGGTAGTCCTGTGTAGCAATTTGAGAACAGATTCATACAGTATGTAATGTAAATAACTATAAATATGTGCAGAGGATGATTGCATTACAATGTGGTCAATGTGTTTTTAGAATTTGGAGCATTTCTAATTGCCTATAGTTTAAATGTGGAATTGGGAAGATACCTGTACTGTATTTTGAGGAATGGCTAATATTTCTACAAAAGTAGAGTTGGGAATCTTCAAAGAATGGTTTGAGCAAAAATTTGGACAATGGAAAGTATTGAGTGTGTGCAGAGCAGTAAAAGATGCTTAACTCAGCAACAGGGATTGTTTAACAAAAAGCGGTTGATATGGTTTGGCTGTGTCCCCACCTGAATCTCAACTTGAACTATAGTTCCCATAATCCCTACGTGTCAAGGGAGGGGCCCAGAGGGAGGTAATTGAATCATGGGGGCAGTTACCCCCCCATGCTCTTCTCACAATAGTGAGTGAGCTCTCACAAGATCCGATGGTTGTTTTTTTGTTTGTTTTTGTTTGTTTTTTTTGAGATGGAGTCTCACTCATTCAGTCACCCAAGCTGAAATGCAGTGACAAAATCTCTGCTCACTGCAACCTCCACCCCCATGTTCAAGAGATTCGCCTTCCTCAGACTCCCAAGTAGCTGGGACTACAGGTGCCTGCCACCATGCCCAGCTAATTTTTGTATTTTATTAGACATGTTGTTTCACCGTGTTGGCCAGACTGATCCTGAACCCCTGACCTCAAGTATTCCACCCACTTCGGCCTCCCAAAGTGCTGAGATGACAGGCATGAGCCACCATGCCTGGCCAAGATCTGATGGTTTTATAAGGGGCTTTTCCCCCTTTGATCAGCACTTTTCTCTCCTGCTGCCTTGGGAAGAAGGATGTGTTCGCTTCTCCTTCTGCCATGATTGTAAGTTTCCTGAGACCATCCCAGCCATGTGTAACTCTGTGTCAATTAAACCTCTTTCATTTATAAATTACCCAGTCTCATGTATTTTATCATAGCTGCATGAGAATGCATTAACACAGTAAATAGGTACGGCAGAGTGGGACACTACTGTAAAGATACTGAAAATGTGGAAGTGACTTTGGAACTGGGTAACAAGCAGAGGCTGGACTAGTTTGGAGGGCTCAGAAGACAGGAGAATGTGGGAATGTTTGGAACAATCTAGAGACTTGGAGGGCTCAGAAGACAAGAAGATGTGGGTAAGTTTGAAACCTCCTAGAGACTTGTTGAATGGCTTTGACCAAAATGCTGACAGTGATATGGACAATGAAGTTCAGGCTGAGGTAGTCTCAGATGGAGATGAGGAACTTGTTGGGAACTGAAGTAAAGGTGACATTTGCTATGCAAAGAGACTGGTGGCATTTTGCCCCACCCTAGAGATCTGTGGAACTTTGAACTTGAGAGAGATGATTTAGGATACCTGGTGGAAGAAATGTCTAAGCAGCAAATCTTATCCAAGAGGAAGCAGAGGATAAAAGTTTGGAAAATTTGTAGCCTGATGGATGTGATAGAAAGGAAAACCCCATTTTCTGGGGAGAAATTCAAGCCAGCTGCAGAAATTTGCATAAATAGTGAGGAGCCAAGAAAATATATCCAGGCCATGTCAGAGACCTTCATGGGAGCACCTCCCATCACAAACTCAGAGGCTCAGGAGGGAAAAATGGTTTCCTGGGCTGGGCCCAGGGCCCCCCTCTTCTATGCAGCCTCAGGACATGGTACCCTGCCTACCAGCTGCTTCAGGTCCAGCTGTGGCTAAAAGGGGCCAATGTACAGCTCAGTCCCTTGCTTCAGAGGATGCAAGCCCCAAGCCTTGGTGGCTTGCACATAGTGTTGAGGCTGCGGGTTCATAGGAGTCAAGAATTGAGGTTTAGAAACCTCTGTCTGGATTTCCGAAGATGTATGGAAACACCTGGATGTCCAGGCAGAAGTTTGTTGCATGGGCGGAGCCCGCTTGGAGAAACTCTGCTAAGGCAGTGTAGAAGGGAAGTGCCCTAGCAGAGCCCCCACACAGAGTCCCCACTGGACCACTGCCTAGAGGAGCTGTGAGAAGAAGGCCACCATCCTTCAGACCACAGAATTTTGGATCCACCAACAGCTTGCACCGTGTGTCTGGAACCGCCACAGACATTAAATGCCAGACTTTGAAAACAACCAGCAGTGGGGCTATACCCTGCAAAACCATAGAGACAGAGCTGCCCAAGGCTGTGGGAGCCCACCTTTTGCATCAGTGTGACCTGGATGTGAGACATGTAGTCAAAGGAGATTGTTTTGGAACTTTAAGTTTTACTGACTGTTCTGTTGGATTTCAGACTAGCATGGGGCCACCCCTTTGTTTTGGCCAATTTCTTCAATTTTGAACAGACCTATTTACCCAATGCCTGTACCCCCATTGTATCTAGGAAGTAACTAACTTGATTTTGATTTTACAGGCTCAGAGGTGGAAGAGACTTGCCTTGTCTCAGGTGAGACTTTGGACTTAGACTTCTGGGTCAATGCTGGAATGAGCTAAGACTTTGGGGGACTGTTGGAAAGGCATGATTGTGTTTTGAAATGTGAAGACATGAGATTTGGGAGGGGCCAGGGGCAGAATGATATGGTTTGGCTATGTCCCCACCCAAATCTCATCTTGAATTATAGTTCCCATAATTCATACATATCATGTGAGGGAGCTATTGAGAGATAATTGAATCATGAATGTGGTTACCGCCTTGCTGTTCTAGTGATAGTGAGCAAGTTCTCATGAGATCTGATGGCTGTATTAGGGGCTTTTCCCCCTTTTTCAGCACTTTTTTTCTCCTCCTGCCTTGTGAAGAAGTTTGTGTTCACTCCCCCTTCTGCCATGATTGGAAGTTTCCTGAGGCCTCCCAGCCATGTGAAACTGTGAGTCAATTAAAACATTTTCCTTTATAAATTTTCCAGTCTTGGGTATTTCTTCATAGTAGTGTGAGAATGGATTAATACAATAGGACAGATATAAAGGCTAGGAAAATAGGGGAGTTCTACTAGTACATAGCAAAGACAAAAATCAAGAGATGAGAGAGGTAGTTAAGACAATTAAAAAATGATTATGATAAAATTAAAAAGCTTTCTTTTACTAAGTACTTTGAGTCTTCAACAGGGCAGATATCAAATATATATTAATTGGAGAAATGTGTTCTTATTTAATTACCCAAACAATTACGTGTGGTAGAAATAATTTTCATTTTATAGGGAAAACTGATGAGTGAAAAACCATTAGCAACTTGAGCAAATCCTAAATTTAAAACAACAGTTAAGTTTTCGAACTGAGATTTAAAGTCATCTCATTAGACTCCAATTTTTATGCTTATAACCAACATACAATCCTGTGTGTTCCAGGAAGGGAATTCAAATACAGGCACTCATTGGCTCTAAGATGTACTTGTCATTAAATAACTAGAGTCCAAAGCAGAGAAACGATTTGAGGGAAGTGATGTTCCAAATTCAATGTCAGATCTACCACAAGAGTGGCTTGCTGCAGAGTTGATAATTCACTGATCTGAGGTTGCCATTCCACCTATTAGTCATAGCTAAACTCTGGGGTAGGAACAATAAGCTAGATAGGCAATTGTAACAGCCACCATTATTACAAAAAAAATTCACAATATGTTCATTAAATGTGTTGATTTATATAGCAATAAAAGTTTGAGTCATTATTCCCTAGTGGATTCTTCTTACCTGGTCTGTTCAATCTACTCTTAACTGATCTGTTAGAATCCACCTAGTCTAGGTGTAAACCTATTATTTCATCCTGACTCATGGCTTTCAAAACAAAACAAAAAGATAAACGGAGATAAATAGAACCCTTGTTTTGAATAAAAAAACTAGATAGTCTATTTAAACAGTTAAATACACATAAAAACATATGTATATACCATATATAATTATTGTGCAAATGACATATTATTCATAAACATAGGTATAAAATCTCAATATAAAATCTCAAGTAACCACCCTCCCCATCTGAATGTGGGTCATTTTAACTCAGTTGCCAATAGCTCAATACAACATGTTCATAATTCTCTCAATATTATTCAGTTATATTAATGTTAAATAGAAGCATGTGTATTTTGTTTTAAATAGGCTACTCAATGAAATATATGATTGGGGAAATTTTCTTAGTTCTAAACATTGAGCACAAATGAGCTGCTAAAATTCAAACCACATAACCTGATTCTGATTCCCCAACTTCACCAATAAAGCAACAACAACAGCAACAACAACAACCACAACAACAGTATTTCAGCAAATGCTTTTATTTCTATTTAAATGTATTCTGTGTACTCACTCAGGTGACTGATATTTACTTTTTGTCAGTATGAGTTTTAGGCACTATGGTAAGCTTTTTATATATATTATGTCATTTAATTGTCATCTATTTTAAAATTATAAATTTGAAATCTCAGTATCCTCTGAAGCAACCTGTGGATATATAACACAGTTTTGGCCAATGTGGTCAAGCAGAAATCCTTTGGGAGGAATCTGTACAGAAATGAGGGTGGTGCCACCTTTTGCACTTTTTCATCAACTCTCCTCTCTGTTAGGAAAGCAGACATCATGCCTATAGTTGATGAAATGTATTTCAATCATGAGAACAAAAGGCACACAGGAAAAAAAATAAAACAAAAACATTAAAGGTATCCAGGCCACCGATGTCATATGATTACCAGAGCAACTCTGGTCTGCTTATTATGTGAGAAAAGTGATGCTGTAAATTTTCTTTTGAACTTTTGTGCTGTACTTTCATTTCATTTCATTAAAAAAATAACAGATTTATTTAGATATAATTCACATATCATACCATGCACCTATCTAAAATGTACAATTTTAAATCGTGATTTTTAGTAAATTCACCAAGTCATGCAATCATTATTATAATCAATTTTAGAAAGTTGTTATTATCCCAACACCACACACCCACACTTGTACCCATTAGAAGTCACCCCCACCCCCACCCCTAGGTAGCCACTAAGGAACTTGCTGTCTCTATAAATGTGCCTATTCTGGACATTTTGTATAAATGGAATTATATAATATGCGGTCTTCTGTGACTGGCTTCTTTCACTTTGTTTAACATTTTCAAGTTTCATCTATGTTGTAGAATAAATTAGTATTTCATTTTTAATCATGGGATAATATTCTATTTTATGGATATGCCACCTTTTGTTTGTCCATTTATAAGTTAATGAGCATTTGGGTTGTTTTCACTTGTTGACTATTATGAATGATGTCATTGTGAACATTCATGTACAAGTCTTCGTGTAGACATATATTTTCATTTTTCTTAAGTATATCCCTTGGAATTGAGTTGCTGGGTCATATGGTAGCTCTGTATTTAAAATTTTGATACTGTAAATTTTTAAAGTCACTGTTGATTTTTGGTTAATAAAATTACCACAGACAGGAAGTTAAGGGCTAGGATAAAACATGGGTATTAGTGACTACAAAGCCAGTATTTTTTTCTTATTTTGCCAAAACTGTCTGTGTTCATATCCTTAAGGAATATATGGATTTCATGGAAAGGTGAATAAACAGCTAAAGCAATAGTAGCTTGGATATCACTACAATAATAATTATAACTTCATTAACACTTTATTTCATGTAATTCTTCTTGATAGCATCCTGGATTTTGGAGAGCTAACCTTGGCAGAATTAATTTGCCCTTCCAAAATCTCCACTCATCCTCCTAGAATGTGTCTCCCAGAATGTGGGAGAAAATGTTTTTCACAAAGCAGGAACATGTTAAAAAGAAAAACTAGAGAAAACATTGGCCATTACCTGAAAGATATTTTCTTTCTAAATTAATGTTTGTTTATATTTGTTCTCAGAGGTCATAAAATTATTTAAAGTGTTAATAATTTTAATATGTATGAAATAGTTGTTCAGAAGTTTAAGTATTTAGTGTCACACAAACTGGTTATAAAACAGTTTTTACTCTGCATCAATCTGCAAATCACAGTGGCGGTAGATGTTTCTGGAAATGTCAAAGGCTTTCTGGTTTAAAATCACTCAAGAACACCAGTAGTAGCTCCTCATTGACATTTTACTATTCTGCTTCAAGCTAAAGACAGATGGCTCTTTATATGTGTTATATGAAAAGCAATGTTCTTTTTAAAATCAAGTCATAGTAAGGTTTCACTAAACTTTTTGAAAAGGTGTGTGACTTCTTGTTTGCATGTTTTCCATTCTGAATTGCCACATATGTCAAGAGTTTTGTTTCTTTCAGTCTTGAAGTATGGCAGAAAGCAATTAGAAATAAGAATTTCAATATAAACATCATATCTTTTGAAGGCCTGTTGGAATTAGTGGTAAAGCAATAATAATGATTAGGTTAAACAATACTCCAGTCTGTCACCTGTCAGGGGAATTCTAAATTTGAATATTAAAGTTCGTATTTTAATGTACTATACATACTACTTGAAAGTATAAAACTATAATTAACTATAAGTGTGACATCTGTTGAAATTAAGGTTAAAATGATGCTTATAAAATGTCATTGTTATCTATTTTTAAGCACAAATCATTGCCTAGCATGTTTCAAAAGATGGAGGAAGCTATTTGATCTGGTAAAGTAACTAAAATTTGTCAGTTTTTAAATAAATAGGACATCATGGCAGTATATTTGGAGAGGAGTGATTTTTTAAGTATGATCATTAAAGTGGCTTTGTTAATAGCAATCCTCTTTTGCATTTGCAAAGTATGCTTCCTTCAAGAGGCTTAGAGTGCCTTTTTAATATCTTTGTACTGCTTCACAGTAACTGTGAAAAATGAAACAAATCTCTCTAAAAATGTCATTGCAGAAAGAATTTTCTCTATGGGAATAAATGACCTAACATTGAATAAATAACCAAAAAAATCTATTGCTACCTTTATCTATCTCAAAGTGTGTAGTCAGATCAATGGTCCCATTGAACTTTGCATTAGTCTGAAATCATTTGACATATTTGGTCAATTTGGGGTGTAACATTTTAAAAAGGAGTTGTCGATTATGTTTAATTTATCAGTTTGTGTATTCTCAGTACTTCTTATACGTGCATGATATGTAAGAGTTGTTTAATACCTGAATTAAAATGAGATGATGACTATGTACATGCAGTTAGAGATGCAGAGGTTTTGAGATTTAAAAAATGTATTAGTTTTCTCTCTATTGTTGTGTAACAAATTAATGCAAACTTAGAGATGGGCCAGAATTCTGGGCAGGGCTCAATTTGGTTCTCTGCTCAGGGTCTCATCAGGTTGAAATCAAGTTATTGGCCAGGCCTGTGTAACTATGGGAGTCAATATCCCATCACAGTTTGCTATGTAATATGACCTAAGCAAGCATGTGACTACCCAAATATGCACATGTTAAGCCTACATTCAAAGATATATGGTTGTAAGTCCTATAAACCAGGGAATGAGAATCCTGAGAAACTTGGAGGCCATCTTGGAATTCTGCCTACCATAAGAAGGACACACACACACACATACACACACACATACACACACACACTCACACGAAGGCAGCATCAAGGGAAAACCTCATTTGAATTTTTTTTTCTGTTTCTTCACTGTTATCTCTTATTAAGAATAGAGATAAGGAAGAGGATTAAAAATTCTCTGCTAGTTGTAGTTCAGCTATCTGAAAATTGACTCGTTTGATGAAATAATAGCTAACATGGATTGAATGCTTATTATGTGCCAGACACTCTTAAATTTTAGCTACATTAGCTCATTTAATCCTACAAAAACTGTGTAGAAAATGTAACATTATTGTAACCTTTTTCATAGTTGAAAGATGTGAGGCACAAAAAGATTAAGTTGTTTAATCAGGTTCAGAATGCTGGTGAGTGGCAATGATAGGATAATATTCCAAATACTTATTATATGCTCAATAAATGTGGTTATTAATTTGATTATTATTTAGGATCATTAGAAAAGGAAATAGTATAGAATAACATAAAGGACTCATACATTTTGCTGACTAGCACGGTTGGTCTTCTATATTAGAACTAGTGGAGGGTTGTAGTCATCTTCATCCCAGAGAAGTATAAAATCAAGTTTGAAAAAACTTCTAGTTCAAAATCACTTCTGTTTAGCAGTGCCTGTGACTTCCGTTTAGAAGTTCCAGCACTGCCCACCTTCTCAGTGTATTGACTAAGGAAATGCAGGGAAAAAAAGACAAAATCTTATAATGATTATAAAAATTAAAACAGAATGGCCAACCACCACCAGGTAGAATCTTCATTATATTTAAAAAAGAAGATGGATGATGAAAACCGTTCAGCCCAGGTTTGATTCAGTGGCATAACCTGACTTTGACCTCATGGAAAAAAGCTAACAAAAATAATGCAAGATGTGTTGTTTCTCTCAAAGCTTGATTTTGGTTTTTCCAAAATAAATAGCCACAGTACTGTTTCTTTTCCTTGACTTCTACTCCGCTGTCCTCTGCCCTCAAATACTGATTGTATGGACATATTATGTTCACCTAAGCAGAGATAACAAACCCCAACAAACAGCTGGGATTTGGAATCTGAATCAGGGTTGCGCTAGGATTTGGAATCTGCATCAGGGTTGCTCTAGGTGGTGAAGAGGGCTGTGGAAGGAGAAAAGAAGCTGCAGCAGGCAGAGGTGTAAGAAATTTAATGCCCAAGACCCAGTGCTACAGGAAGAAACCTGAGAGCAGAATATAACTTGCAATGTGGTTTTTCATACATTGCAGCAATTCAGATCAGCAGAGAAACATGCTTATGTCCCTGAATTATTATTTTGTAGGACTCATCATAAAATTTTAAGACTCTCTTTTACATGTTCAATATGGTTTCAGAAAATCTGACTTTCTTTGTCAAGAAATGCAGAGAATTGCTACTTATTTTGATTTCAGGAGAGTAGGCTACGTATCAGTTGAGACTGTAATTCTATGACAATTTTACTAAAATAATTTTATTTTAAGGTAAGCAATGGATCAGCAGATGTCTGCCACGCTATTGTGAATAAGAATTAAATTTTAATCTTGTTCAAATTGGTAAGCATGGGACATAGTCAATAGAGAAATGTGTATTGGTTGCCAGAGTTAAAAAATATTACTTATACAATTGATGAGATGCAAAGAGATAGCATAATTATAAAGTTGACTTGGAATTACTGGATCAGTAGAACTATTGGAACTGTGTTTGAAGTTGAAAACTTGCATTGATACGTTTTCTGAAGCCAATTAACATATTAATAAGGTAATACAAAGGATTGCTAATTCTTAGAGTTTGTTATTATTCTACAGAACTGTCTCTTCATGTCTCTGAGAATGACAGCATATTAGTTGACATCATCAAAGAAAGTTTGTTGTAATCGTTGAGTCATTCCTTATAATAATTGCTTTGATAGCCTTGAGGTTGGCTTTAAAAGCTTGAATTATGAATATTTCATATTATATTATTTTCATATTCCATGTGCATAGCTCATGCAAATTAATTTTCTTATAGCTTCACACTGACCTTTACTTCATTGAAGGAAATTAAATTGTAAAATGAATCTGCTTGGGAAAATCTTTTTCAGGAAATATCCCTTCCTCTATTTTTGTTGAGGTTTAAGAGAAGCCTTTAGCATTCCAAGTTATCTATCTTATTATATAATATAATGAAATAAAAATCTAGATATTTAATAAAAATTATTCTTTTAAAGATTGAAATACTAATGTTTAAAATGTTGGAATACAGCAGAAATGAAATGTAGCTGTTACAACTAGTCCTTAATATTTTCAGGATATGAGGGTAATTTTCACATCATATACAGGCTTATTTGATGTTTTCTACACTGTTTAAAATTGATAAAAATACACATTAAGACATGGATATTCCACTAATATCTAAAAGTCTTTAATTTGTATGTCCAGTAATATATTTGCTATGAAGAAATTAAAATATACCTTAAACACCTAGAAACAAGGCAGACATATTTTTTACATGTAGTTATACACAATAAGCTGTTTTTTATCTGAGGATGGCTTTGAAGAACTTTTTACATCTTTGATGATTTCAGAGAGAAAATAGACTGAGGATTGTGTATTTTCTGTTCATAAAATCTCAACTACCTACTAAAAGTCACAAATGCAACCTTACAATGGCTGGTGACACTGATGTCTTGTATACAAAAGAAGGGGAAAAACTTTGAGCTTCCCGTGCATCATTTATTTTAAATTCACTTTGCATTTTATTTTCAAAACTCTAAAATCATATTACATGGACATTACCTCCTTTATCTAAACATTATGATTCAATTTTCATATTAAAGTGTTTTTCAATGTAACATTATGCATGCAATCAAAAATAGAACTTTGGTGTTTATTCTTACACCAAAGAATAGTTTTTTTTTTTAATAAAACAAATTTAAAGAGAATGTATTTATAAAGAGAGAGTCTATGGATTTTAGAATAATCTCATAAACAATTAGTTTAGGAAGATGAAGCCTGAGAGATAAAATAACCAAATCCATAAAATCGCGAGTATGAACACAGACTTGTTCACTGAATCCAAAGAAAAACAAAGACCTAATTAGTTCTTTAAGAAATTTCAGTTTTAAAAGAAGTAAAAGAATAATAATGTCTGAGGTAGTAAAACTGTTAAGCTTGTTAACTTGAGGAGCTGTCAAATACAAAATATAAACATCTAATAACGGTTTAATAAAGTCTATGATGTCAGTTATGTAAAATGTATTAAGACATGTACAAAATTCTTTCTTATTTGAACACATTTTCATAGGATTATGACTTCCATTCAAATACTGTGCCAATTCTCTGGTTCTCCCAAAACCTCCCATCCCTATCCCACCCCCACTGTAGTATTTCTGTCAAAGCTTAAATTTTCTCCTCTATAATTTGTTGTTTTGCTATATTTTTATAATTCTTTTTTTATGTAGCACAATTTGAATTTTAGAAAAGAATGTTTATAAAAACCTGTAAAAGTGTCATCATAATTTTAAATTTGATATCGACCTTTTTTTGTTGTTGTTGATGTCAAGTCTGGTCTAAATCATTACTTACCTTTTGAAGGAACTTGATCAAAAAAACCATTCTGTATCTTTGCCAGAGAGTCAGCCATATAATGTGGAAGGGAAAATTTAATCTCTGTGCTCAACTTACGAATATAATTTAAATGTTCACCTTTTATACTATTGATTTTAACCAGTGTTAGTAATTCTAGTATTTATTTTGTAGATGAATTAGAATCTTAGAAACACGCAAATATTAGATACTTTTCAATATTTCAGTATATGTAGCATATATAAAACATTTAAGAGAAGCAATGAGGCATTTTATAAAACAAAAAAATAGATTAGCAGTGCCCATTGTTATAAAATTATTTAACCTAATATCTAAAAATGAAGGTAGCTTATAGTTATAAATGAACATAACAGACATATGAATACATATCTTTGGCTTTTAAAGCCAAAGACAGAAATAACTTGGTATTTAATAATTGAGTATTTATTCAATTAAATATTCAATTTTAACATAAAATGTATTATTAAGTATCTAAGTTCTTATAAAACTCTGAAAGTCTGAAATTATCTGCACAGGACATATGTGTACATATATGACTAAAATTTTAATACGGTTATGTGTCATGCATTGTATCTTACATTCAAATACTATCCTAATAAATATAATTAATTTACTTCATTTCCTTCATGAAATAAAATTCTCTAAATATTCACTCTCCCAAAGATTAGCATTCAGTTAAATGGTAGTGTTCTTAGTGTTTTATAAATAAAGTTTAAAAAAGTTAATTTTAATATAGCTTGCATTTCATTCAACAATTATGTATGTGTATGTTTACAAACACATACAAGCATAACATTAGCAAAAGTAAATCTCAAGGAAATAATGTAGTTTCATGTTGAGTTTTGATTAATGTTTAATTTCCATTAAAGTAAATGAGATAACTCTTGTGGCAGGATAATGAACATATCTAACATTTTGTTTTATTAGAAGAGAATCTTGATACTTTGTAGGTACTAATAAATTAATGGTTGATGAGAGGAATATATAAATGATATTGGTTGATATCTGAGTGACATTTTTACTCAACTTCTTTCTCTATTAATGTTTTAAATTAGTCTAGAAATGACTTCCTTATTCTGCTCTACAAAATCTGAAGGTTTGTTGGGACATGAGCTCTAATTTCCTTCCAGCACTAGTGTTTAAAGATGAAATAAAATTTTTAAAATCTGCAGAGTGTCTTATTCAGCTCCCAGTAATGAAGTAGATTTCCCATATCAGAACAGCGTCATGCTTTTAATAGACAATTCAAATATTGCAAACCTTTTATTATTCAAAATATGTCACAATGTGCATTATTTGTAATGAAACACTGCGTTTTAGAACGATCACTATATCAATATTGTCTGTCTGTTTTTGGACTCTATTTTTTCTCGTTCTTTATCTTCATATCTTTTGTAATCCAATTTTTTAATATACTCTGTCTAGGATTTACCTCAAATATATAATCACTTTTCCATTTTGAGATTTGAATATATTTTATTCTTAACTTCAATCTAGTTCTAGTTCATATCAATACCATACAATACATTTTAAAAATTAAGATAAGTATTTTTTCACACATTAATACTATCTTTAAAACTCGATTTTTGTAATTAATATAATTCTATGAAAATTGATATTCATATTCATAATCATTGTTTCAATGACAAAAATTTGTAGATTTTTAAAATATTAGAAGAATATAAATGTTAAAATGTTTATTTCTAGAATGAAAAATTAGACTTCTTTTTTAGTCAACTTATGCTCCTCACATGTTGTTTTTATTTGTCTTTAAGTGATATGTAGAATTAATCATGTTAACTCTTCAATATGTACACTGTATAACCCTTTATAAAAACCACGGTATGATTTTAGAGTAGAGATGGTGGTTCAGAATATTTTCACTTTTCTGTAATCTTTTTTCCAGAATATATACATTGTTTTTATTGCCAATATATATGTCCTTGAAATTAAAGGATTTCCCCCATGTAACCTTTTTTGTTATGTTAAAGATCATTTAGACATGTGTCAATCATTTGTTGAAAAATTAGCTTTGAAATATTATAATACGCTATAATAATTACTTAACTCTGTCTCTAGAGATGTGTTTGCTGACTCAGACATTCAAGAAAATGGGACTTTCTATCTAAAATACTCTTAAGTTTCTAAAGGCCTCAGAGACTGTGTATGAAAAATGAGAAAAATGAACGTGAAATCCTCTCTCTTTTTCCTCAGAAAGATAATGGCAGTTGCTGGAGTGAACTCCATTAATAATTTGAAATATTCAGTGATCAAAATAATGCTTATTTGTACGTGATTTTAAAAGCACTACAACTACTATTTTATTGATTTCTCCAATTACTATTATCAGTTATTTATAATCCCAGTTTTCTCATAAAAGTCTTCTGAATGATGTAAGTGTTTTCTTATTACATCACTCCAAACACTTCCCTAAAGACTTTCTTTAATGAGGAAGAAATACTGATATTCCACAGCAGAGAAAATACACTCTAACCCAACTGACTAAGAAATGATTATAATAATTATATATTACCTTTCAAAAATCAAACTCTATGTGTGTGTGTGTGCGTGCACGCATGCACGCGTGCACGTGCTCCTGCATGTGTAGCACACTGAAAACTTTTATTTACAAATTTTTGTCAAAGTAGCTGCCTGGAGAAAAGATAACACAGACAAAAAACAACAGAAGAAAATATATGGTGAGGTGATTACTAAAGAAAAAATATGTAATGGGACCAAACTGCAAGATTAGTGTTCCCTTCATGATCATGCAAACTTTTTAGATAATGTGTTTACTATATTTTTCAATAGAAGTGTTTAAGAATAATACAAATAAATAGAATTTCATGGGTTGAATCATGATTTTCCAGTGAACTTATTTAGTTGTCTCAGTTATCATACATATATAATCTTGTGGTTGATACTCATTTATCAGTATCTCTTAACATTCTTTCACAATTCTATCAAAAATTTACTTCCAAAGCCTCTATGTTAAATAACTTTCTTTTTTTTTTATTTTATATTTATTTATTTATTTTTTATTATACTTTAGGGTTTTAGGGTACATGTGCACAATGTGCAGGATTGTTACATATGTATCCATGTGCCATGTTGATTTCCTGCACCCATTAACTCGTCATTTAGCATTAGGTGTATCTCCTAATGCTGTCCCTCCTCCCTCCCCCCACCCCACAACAGTCCCCGGAGTGTGATGTTCCCCTTCCTGTGTCCATGAGTTCTCATTGTTCAATTCCCACCTATGAGTGAGAACATGCGGTGTTTGGTTTTTTGTCCTTGCGATAGTTTACTGAGAATGATGTTTTCCAGTTTCATCCATGTCCCTACAAAGGACACGAACTCATCATTTTTTATGGCTGCATAGTATTCCATGGTGTATATGTGCCACATTTTCTTAATCCAGTCTATTGTTGTTGGACATTTGGGTTGGTTCCAACTCTCTGCTATTGTGAATAGTGCCACAATAAACATACGTGTGCATGTGTCTTTATCGCAGCATGATTTATAGTCCTTTGGGTATATACCCAGTAATGGGATGGCTGGGTCAAATGGTATTTCTAGTTCTAGATCCCTGAGGAATCGCCACACTGACTTCCACAATGGTTGAACTAGTTTACAGTCCCAGCAACAGTGTAAAAGTGTTTCTATTTCTCCACACCCTCTCCAGCACCTGTTGTTTCCTGCTTTTTTAATGATGGCCATTCTAACTGGTGTGAGATGGTATCTCACTGTGGTTTTGATTTGCCTTTCTCTGATGGCCAGTGATGATGAGCATTTCTTCATGTGTTTTTTGGCTGCATAAATGTCTTCTTTTGAGAAGTGTCTGTTCATGTCCTTTGCCCACTTTTTGATGGGGTTGTTTGTTTTTTTCTTGTAAATTTGTTTGAGTTCATTGTAGATTCTGGATATTAGCCCTTTGTCAGATGAGTACGTTGCAAAAATTTTCTCCCATTCTCTAGGTTACCTGTTCACTCTGATGGTAGTTTCTTTTGCTGTGCAGAAGCTCTTTAGTTTAATGAGATCCCATTTGTCGATTTTGGCTTTTGTTGCCATGGCTTTTGGTGTTTTAGACATGAAGTCCTTGCCCACGCCTATGTCCTGAATGGTATTGCCTAGGTTTTCTTGTAGGATTTTAATGGTTTTAGGTCTAACATATAAGTCTTTAATCCATCTTGAATTAATTTTTGTATAAGGTGTAAGGAAGGGATCCAGTTTCAGCTTTCTACATATGGCTAGCCAGTTTTCCCAGCACCATTTATTAAATAGGGAATCCTTTCCCCATTTCTTGTTTTTGTCAGGTTTGTCAAAGATCAGATAGTTGTAGATATGCGGCATCGTTTCTGAGGGCTCTGTTCTGTTCCATTGATCTATGTCTCTGTTGTGGTACCAGTACCATGCTGTTTTGCTTACTGTAGCCTTGTAGTATAGTTTAAAGTCAGGTAGCGTTATGCCTCCAGCTTTGTTCTTTTGGCTTAGGATTGACTTGGCGATGCGGGCTCTTTTTTGGTTCCATATGAACTTTAAAGTAGTTTTTTCCAATTCTGTGAAGAAAGTCATTGGTAGCTTGATGGGGATGGCATTGAATCTATAAATTACCTTGGGCAGTATGGCCACTTTCACGATATTGATTCTTCCAACCCAAGAGCATGGAATGTTCTTCCATTTGTTTGTATCCTCTTTTATTTCACTGAGCAGTGGTTTGTAGTTCTCCTTGAAGAGGTCCTTCACATCCCTTGTAAGTTGGATTCCTAGGTATTTTATTCTCTTTGAAGCAATTGTGAATGGGAGTTCACTCATGATTTGGCTCTCTGTTTGTCTGTTATTGGTGTACAAGAATGCTTGTGATTTTTGTACATTAATTTTGTATCCTGAGACTTTGCTGAAGTTGCTAATCAGCTTAAGGAGACTTTGGGCTGAGACAATGGGGTTTTCTAGATATACAATCATGTCATCTGCAAACAGGGACAATTTGACTTCCTCTTTTCCTAATTGAATACCCTTTATTTCCTTCTCCTGCCTGATTGCTCTGGCCAGAACTTCCAGCACTATGTTGAATAGGAGCGGTGAGAGAGGGCATCCCTGTCTTGTGCCAGTTTTCAGAGGGAATGCTTCCAGTTTTTGCCCATTCAGTATGATATTGGCTGTGGGTTTGTCATAGATAGCTCTTATTACTTTGAGATACGTCCCATCAATACCTAATTTATTGAGAGTTTTTAGCATGAAGGGTTGTTGAATTTTGTCAAAGGCCTTTTCTGCATCTATTGAGATAATCATGTGGTTTTTGTCTTTGGTTCTGTTTATATGCTGGATTACATTTATTGATTTGCGTATGTTGAACCAGCCTTGCATCCCAGGGATGAAGCCCACTTGATCATGGTGGATAAGCTTTTTGATGTGCTGCTGGATTCGGTTTGCCAGTATTTTATTGAGGATTTTTGCATCAATGTTCATCAAGGATATTGGTCTGAAATTCTCTTTTTTGGTTATGTCTCTGCCAGGCTTTGGTATCAGGACGATGCTGGCTTCGTAAAATGTGTTAGGGAGGATTCCCTCTTTTTCTATCGATTGGAATAGTTTCAGAAGGAATGGTACCAGTTCCTCCTTGTACCTCTGGTAGAATTCAGCTGTGAATCCATCAGGTCCTGGACTCTTTTTGGTTGGTAAGCTATTGATTATTGCCACAATTTCAGAACCTGTTATTGGTCTATTCAGAGATTCAACTTCTTCCTGGTTTAGTCTTGGGAGGGTGTATTTGTCGAGGAATTTATCCATTTCTTCTAGATTTTCTAGTTTATTTGCATAGAGGTGTTTGTAGTATTCTCTGATGGTAGATTGTATTTCTGTGGGATAGGTGGTGATATCCCCTTTTTCGTTTTATATTGCATCTATTTGATTCTTCTCTCTTTTCTTCTTTATTAGTCTTGCTAGCGGTCTATCAATTTTGTTGATCTTTTCAAAAAACCAGCTCCTGGATTCATTAATTTTTTGAAGGGTTTTTTGTGTCTCTATTTCCTTCAGTTCTGCTCTGATTTTAGTTATTTCTAGCCTTCTGCTAGCTTTTGAATGTGTTTGCTCTTGCTTTTCTAGTTCTTTTAATTGTGATGTTAAGGTGTCAATTTTGGATCTTTCCTGCTTTCTCTTGTGGGCATTTAGTGCTATAAATTTCCCTCTACACACTGCTTTGAACGTGTCCCAGAGATTCTGGTATGTTGTGTCTTTGTTCTCATTGGTTTCAAAGAACATCTTTATTTCTGCCTTCATTTCATTATGTACCCAATAGTCATTCAGGAGCAGGTTGTTCAGTTTCCATGTAGTTGAGCAGTTTTGAGTGAGTTTCTTCATCCTGAGTTCTAGTTTGATTGCACTGCGGTCTGAGAGACAGTTTGTTATAATTTCTGTTCTTTTACATTTGCTGAGGAGAGCTTTACTTCCAACTATGTGGTCAATTTTGGAATAGGTGTGGTGTGGTGCTGAAAAAAATGTATATTCTGTTGACTTGGGGTGGAGAGTTCTGTAGATGTCTATTAGGTCCACTTTATGTAGAGCTGAGTTCAATTCCTGGATATCCTTGTTAACTTTCTGTCTCGTTGATCTGTCTAATGTTGACAGTGGGGTGTTAAAATCTCCCATTATTATTGTGTGGGAGTTTAAGTCCCTTTGTAGGTCACTGAGGACTTGCTTTATGAATCTGGGTGCTCCTGTGTTGGGTGCATATATATTTAGGATAGTTAGCTCTTCTTGTTGAATTGATCCCTTTACCATTATGTAATGGCCTTCTTTGTCTCTTTTTATCTTTGTTGGTTTAAAGTCTATTTTATCAGCGACTAGGATTGCAACCCCTGCCTTTTTTTGTTTTCCAGTTGCTTGATAGATCTTCCTCCATCCCTTTATTTTGAGTCTATGTGTGTCTCTGCACGTGAGATGGGTTTCCTGAATACAGCACACTGATGGATCCTGACTCCTTATCCAGTTTGCCAGTCTGTGTCTTTTGATTGGAGCATTTAGCCCATTTACATTTAATGTTAATATTGTTATGTGTGAATCTGATCCTGTCATTATGATGTTAGTTGGTTATTTTGCTTGTTAGTTGCTATAGTTTCTTCCTAGCCTCGATGGTCTTTACAATTTGGCATGTTTTGGCAGTGGCTGGTACCGATTGTTCCTTTTCATGTTTAGTGCTTCCTTCAGGAGCTCTTTTAGGGCAGGCCTGGTGGTGACAAAATCACTCAGCGTTTGCTTGTCTGTAAAGTATTTTATTTCTCCTTCACTTATGAAGCTTAGTTTGGCGGGATAGGAAATCCTGGGTTGAAAATTCTTTTCTTTAAGAATGTTGAATATCGGCCCCCACTCTCTTCTGGCTTGTAGAGTTTCTGCTGAGAGATCAGCTGTTAGTCTGATGGGCTTCCCTTTGTGGGTAACCCAACCTTTCTCTCTGGCTGCCCTTAACATTTTTTCCTTCATTTCAACTTTGGTGAATCTGACAATTATGTGTCTTGGAGTTGCTCTTCTCGAGGAGTATCTTTGTGGCGTTCTCTGTATTTCCTGAATCTGAATGCTGGCCTGCCTTGCTAGATTGGTGAAGTTCTCCTGGATAATATCTTGCAGAGTGTTTTCCAACTTGGTTCCATTCTCCCCATCATTTTCAGTTACACCAATCAGACGTAGGTTTGGTCTTTTCACATAGTCCCAAATTTCTTGGAGGCTTTGTTCATTTCTTTTTATTCTTTTTTCTCTAAACTTCCCTTCTCTCTTCATTTCATTCATTTCATCTTCCATCAGCGATACCCTTTCTTCTAGTTGATCGCATCTGCTACTGAGGCTTCTGCAATCTTCGCATAGTTCTCGAAACTTGGCTTTCAGCTCCATCAGCTCCTTTAAGCCCTTCTCTCCATTGGTTATTCTAGTTATCCATTCTTCTAATTTTTTTTCAAAGTTTTTAACTTCTTTGCTATTGTTTTGAATTTCCTCTCGTAGCTCAGAGTAGTTTGATCGTCTGAAGCCTTCTTCTCTCAACTCATCAAAGTCATCCTCCATCCAGCTTTGTTCCGTTGCTGGTGAGGAACTGCGTTCCTTTGGAGGAGGAGAGGTGCTCTGTTTTTTAGAGTTTCCAGTTTTTTTGCTCTGTTTTTTCCCCATCTTTGTGGTTTTATCTACTTTTTGTCTTTGATGATGGTGATGTACAGATGGGTTTTTGGTGTGGATGTCCTTTCTGTTTGTTAGTTTTCCTTCTACCAGACAGGACCCTCAGCTGCAGGTCTGTTGGAGTTTGCTAGAGGTCCACTCCAGACCCTGTTTGGCTGGGTGTCAGCAGCGGTGGCTGCAGAACAGCGGATTTTCGTGAGACCACAAATTCAGCTGTCTGATAGTTCCTCTGAAAGTTTTGTCTCAGAGGAGTACATGGCTGAATGAGGTGTCAGTCTGTCCCTACTGGGGGGTGCCTCCCAGTTAGGCTGCTCAGGGGTGAGGGACCCACTTTACGAGGCAGTCTGTCTGTTCTCAGATCTCCAGCTGCATGCTGGGAGAACCACTACTCTCTTCAAAGCTGTCAGTCAGACAGGGACATTTAAGTCTGTGGAGGTTCTTGCTGAGTTTTTGTTTGTCTGTGCCCTGCCCCCAGAGGTGGAGCCTACAGAGGCAGGCAGGCCTCCTTGAGCTGTGGTGGGCTCCACCCAGTTCGAGCTTCCTGGCTGCTTTGTTTACCTAAGCAAGCCTGGGCAATGGCGGGCGCCCCTCCCCCAGCCTGGCTGCCGCCTTGCAGCTTGATCTCAGACTGCTGTGCTAAGAATCAGCGAGACTCCGTGGGCATAGGACCCTCCGAGCCAGGTGCGGGACACAATCTCCTAGTGTGCCGTTTTCCAGGCCCGTTGGAAAAACGCAGTATTAGGATGGGACTGACCCGATATTCCAGGTGCCGTCTGTTTCCCCTTTCTTTGACTAGGAAAGGGAACTCCCTGACCCCTTGCGCTTCCCGAGTGAGGCAATGCCTCACCCTGCTTCGGGTCACGCACAGTGCGCTTCACCGACTGTCCTGCACCCACTGTTAGGCACTCCCTAGTGAGATGAAACCGGTACCTCAAGCAGAAGTGCAGAAATCACCCGTCTTCTGTGTCACTGGGGCTGGGAGCTGGAGACCGGAGCTGTTCCTATTGGGCCATCTTGGCTCCACCCTGTTAAATAACTTTCTATTAATATAACTTGAATACATTTCTGGGAGCTTGCATTCTAATGTGAGTGCTGCTCATTTATGAGATCAATTCCGGTTTCTAGAGATTATTTTAAAGCAGATTTCAGTATGAATATAGCAATTTAATACCTAATCCCATACTATAAAATATACTCAGACATATTGTGAAGGCACAGCAACATGACTCTGCTGTTTAGCTATGTTGCATGAAATTGTCTTGCCATTTTTTAGACACAAGGCAGTCAAGATATATTATATATGAATGTTTCACATGTCATAGTGAAATGACTAATTTTTGTCTTTGCCTACATAGGAACACCGTTCATTGTAATACTACAGTGATAGCCTTTACATTATTTTGTCTTTGTATCACTACTGTTCCATATAGTGACTGGGACAGAGGTGAAACATGGCAAACATTTGCTGAACTACAGGACTCTACGATTACATAACGATAAATGAAATACAAGATATTCCAAACTATGGATTATTAAATACATTTATTCCTGCTATCATTGATACTCATTTGATCTCACTTGGATTCATGTTTCAATATTTCAGTTTCTTTACATGTAACAACGGTTCCATGTTGAAAAAATGATTGTTGGGTTTTACATGTTGATGGCAATCTTTCCTAATGTTTTTGTTCACTTTCTTGCTCTAGTAAATAGCATCTAATAAAAAGAATTTTGACATTTTTTAGTGGATCAAAATTTAACAATGATTCAGTCTTCATTTTTCCCACAATTGTTATCTGTTTGTTACAGATAGATAACAAAATCAGAAATTTATAATAAGACTGTAGACAAACTATCTAAAATTTAATACTGTTATTTTAGCAAATGTCTGAAGTTTGAAATAGTTGCTTTGCTTATTACTTCTAAAAGATTCATTTCTACTCTATAAAATTTAGGAGATAAGATGCCAGGTAAATATATATATTAACTATTAAATAATTATGTCTTTAAAAACACAGCTCAATCTGATAGTTAAAAAATTTTCCAAATGTAATATTTTACTACCTGTGCTGCTAAATTTGTATTGTTTCCCAAGTGATTTAATTTTTTAAATGTTTCATAAAACTTGTGTTTTTTTCTTCTTCAAAGGACCTTTCTATAATTGGTTGATTTATAGGGCAAAACCAATAAAATGAAATGACCAAAAAATTCAAACCCATAATAAAATGTATTTATATATACATATACTTTCAGTTCTTCTTTTGTTTTATAAAAGATGCACAACGATATGTAAGTTAGTGAATCTTTTGTATTGTCCTTAAATAAATGAGGAAATTAGTTACTTAACTCCTAGTTTCAAAAGATAAATGGTAATCTGTACGATTGGTCGTAGAAGGATTTGCTATTTGGGATACATAAGAAGAAAAGTTTAAAACATGGCTTTCAGCTGCATATTGCAGAATGCAAACTTTATCAAAGAATATACCATGAAGAGAGCTTCTCTTTCTTTCTCTTTCCCTGTAACTCCCACTGTTAAATTCAGTTTTGAGGCTGGGCGTGGTGGCTCCTACTTGTAATCCCAGCACTTTGGGAGGCCGAGGAGGGCGGATCACGAGGTCAGGAGATCGAGACCACGGTGAAACCCCATCTCTACTAAAAATACAAAAAAAAAAAAGCCAGGCGTGGTGGTCTCAAAAAAAAAAAAATTCAGTTTTGAATGCCCAGAAGCTAGCAGTAGCAATCAAATAAAAATGTTCAATAAATACTTGTTCATGTATTCAAGTTATAGAATATGAGTTTTGATAAGTTGTACCAACTTTTATTTTCATTGTTGAAAAGGCTTCAAATGACATAGCTAAACAAATGTGGTTAAATTTGTGTTGGTAATTTTTTTCTTTTTTAGACAGATGATAAAGAGCCAGGAAATTAACTATAAGACCAGTCGATGTGGCACAATGAAAATAAATTAATATTTTTAAATTTAGTTAATGCCATAGCTAAGGCTTAGCATCTGATGAGGTGGGGCAGGGAGGGTAAACATCTTCACCATGCTTTGTCTTTTTTTTCCTCTTAAAGAAGAGCTGCACTGCACATAATTAAAAAGTTAAGGGTTTTTTTAAAAAAGCTTTTTCTTTAGAAAAATGCTTATGCTTAAAATGTTCCCATATTTTAATTTAGCTAAAATATCATTTTTATGAAGTGCAAATTATAAAAGTTTTGATGAGAGCAATAACCATCCCCATACTTTAGTCAAAATAAATCTCATTATTCTCAAAGGTATTTTTTGATTTGTAACCAAGACATTATTAGAAAAACTTATATTATAATTAAAATGTACTTAAACACAGGGAATAATTTCTAAAATCCATCCACACACTAAAGTCAATTAATACTGTAGTTGGCACTTTGCAAATATTTACAATTTAAGCACCATGAGAACATTGTGAAAATTTTATTCCAATATTACAAATAAAAATTGAAGATAAGAATTTAGGTAGCTTTCTCAACATAGTACATTTGGTAGCTAGTAGAGATAGAATTCAAATAAAAATGCACCACATATTAAAGACTTTACTCTTTGCTGAAATACTACTCTGACTTCCTTATAGTGCTTCCTTTTGATTTCACTTGACTTTGTGATCACTTATTGAGCTTTTATTATGTACATAACTTGACAGCCTAGGTATTTACTATTGCTTATGGGCTTCAAAAAATGCCCCAAATTATCTAATTCAACCCAACTTTATCATCCAGTTCATTAAAGACATTGTTATCATACATTTGACTGGTCAAAAAAAATTCAAGCTCTATTTCTTGTGGCTTCTTTCCTTTCATATATTTCTGGGTTTTCTATAATCTTGTGCCCTATTCTTAGACAAAAATCCCATGTTAATTTTTAGTCTTAAGTTTTCCTTCATTAATTATACTTATTTGCCTCTTTTCCTTACTTGGATACAAGTCAAGAGTTGCTTCGGAGAATATCAAGTGAACAAATTAGAATTAATGAGTGTGGAGACCATAAAGAACACTAGAAAGTAGAAATCCTGAGTCTTTATCTTAAAATGAATGCGGATGGAAGAGTCCTTAGAAGTTATATAAACTTTTGAGGATCCCACATACAGTTAGGGAGTTCGCACACTGAGGCTTTCAAGTCTAGTTTCAATTTGTGCATTTTGCCATCATTCAGCCAACACTCAGTGCTTTCTGTGCATCTGTGCTTGGCTACTTTCAGTTGTCCAATTATTTATTTTGTTTCTGTATTTGTCCATGTTATCTCCTCCAGAGAGTGCAAACTTTTTGAAGTCAGTCATTAATTTTATGAAGAAGTCCTGGTATGTTTTTGAAGCATCTCATTGAATATTTCATAATTTAACAAAGAGATCAGATGATTTTGAACAGTATTATATACAGAAAAGCTACATGATACATATTTGTGGTACCAGAACAATGCTATTAGAATCAGCCCATGATGTTTATGATGAGATTGCAAAGTTTGTATCAAGTCTTAACTCTGTATATGAAACAATTAAATTCTATGGAAAAGACTGCCACAGAAAAAGAAAATAGGAATTAACCAAGGAAAACATAAAAGTCACCTTTTTAGTTGAATTTTGAAACACAAGATACTTTGCTTTTATATTCACAACAGTTTAAACAACTGATATAACATTAAGATCAATGATACAATAACTCAATTAATACTTTCTATCTCAATATTACTCTAAAGGAAGAAAATATGTTTATTCCTTATTACATAATAGGAAGGATAATCAACATTCAGTCAGAGCTTTTATTGTCAGATAAACTTAACTGTATGAATGAAGTTAAAAATATTTATTACTACAAATGATCTGAAGTTTTTACATTTTCCATTTCAACTAACATTATATTTCCAAAGCCTAATGCATGGCATTTTTAAATACAAATATTTATAGACCATGTAACACACATTAAAAATTAAATATCTCTTTAAAACAGTGACATATAGATGTATTAGTATAATCTTATTTGAATAATAATTACTTAAGGAGATTTGCTTAACAATAACATAATCAATGAGATAACACTTTCTGAATATGAACCAATGTGGCAGATGCCCAAATCGCCAGGGCCTTAGACTCCTTGCTTCTACTCCTCATCTCATTTCTGATTTCTACCCCAATTCTAAAAGGGCCAAACATGAGATATCCTGGGCAAAACCTTCTCTGGTTTTTAGTCAAGCCATTGATGGTCTAATAGTTTAGTAGCAAGTTTTCTTAGCAGGTGATAAGGTAGTCTACTCAGTTCCCTACCTGGAGATACGCAAAATCTGGTCATGTTTCTGTGACCAACAGAAGTGCTTCGTATAACTGGGTATGTCCATGCCCACTTAGGAATGAGTTCAAATGTGGACCTTATTCTCAGTCATTAATCTAGATTATATTTAATCTGAAGTTCTGTAGAGATGAATGTGTCTTCACGAAAGTTCCTGTTGCTGGCTTATAACTAGAAGTGATATTACTATTCTTGGGACAGGGTAAGTAGTAACCCAATAATAAATGTTCTTCCTCTCCCATTGTAAGAACCAGATCACTTCTACACTATTACCAAAAAAAGAGAACATTCATTATGAAAAATGCTATCTGAACATTTGGATATCTGAGTATTATTAATTATGTTTATATAACACATGTTGCTTTTGTAAAAAATCCCAACTAGATTTTTGTTTGAACTTTTGACAACTTTGCAAAAGCTTAACTTTTACTTAACTCTACAATCTTATAAAACATTATTACTTTTTGTACTGCCTTTTAATTAAGAAATAAGTAAGTTTTTTTCTGATTATGAATGGAATGACATCAAATAGAAGGTTTTACAGAATATACTGGCAGATACTGTATGTATTTTGTTAGCAAAAAGTTTTGTTTTTACATTTTTAAAGTCATTTCATGTGACATATTTCAGTTTAAAGGATGGGACCAAATCTTAACATAAACATGCGATATGTTAGAAGCAGATGCATAAGTTTGTCATAAAAATGAGCAAAATCAATTTTCTTTATAACCAAATGGCAACATCTGATTGTACATCTTGGAATTCATTGCAGGTAAATGAGCGTGATCGTCTCCTAAGATTTGTTGGTCTCTGAGGTCTTCCTTCAATCAAGTCTAAATAGATGTCAGATTTCAGAAAACGTGTATAACTGTCTTGTTCCATGAGCTGATACACTCTGCTTTGTGCAGCATCAAAACTGTGGAGGGTAGGTTGAGTGATGCTGTTTGTAATGACTTCTTTTGTGTGAAAATCAAGGTTAACCTGGATAAACAGAAAAAAAGTGTGATTATAGTTAATATGCTTATATAAACAACTTTGAGAAACAGCACAGGACTGATGCAATGTTGGAGTTGGCATAGTGGGCTTAGAAGCTGATATAGTTTGGATGTGTGTAGCCTGCCCAAACCTCATGTTTAATTGTAATCCCCAGCACTGGAGGTGGAGTCTGGTGGGCAGTTATTGGATCATGGGGGTGGATTTCTCATGAATGGTTTAGCACCATCTCCTTAGTGCTGTCCTCATGATAGTGAGTGGCTTCTGGCAAGATCTGGCTGTTTAAAAGTGTGTGACACCTCACTCTCTCTCCTTTTGTGCCTGCTTCTGAAATGTGAGATAACTGCTCCCCCTCTGCCTTTTGCCATGATTGGAAGCTTCGGGAGTTCTTCTCAAAAGCAGATGCTGTTAGGTTTCCTGTATAGCCTGCAGAACCATGAGCCATTTAAAGTTATTTTCTTATAAATTACCTAGTCTCAGATAGTTCTATTTTTTTTAGCATGTATCAAAAACTTCTTTATTCTATCTGTGGCTGAATATTCCATTCTATAGGTATACCACGTTTCATTTATCCATTCATTATTTGTTGGTAAACAATTGGGTTGTTTCCACATTTTGGTTATTGTGAACAGTGCTGTCGTGTTTACTGCAGTGCAAGAATGGCCTAATATAGATGCTTGGGTATTTTCCTCTATTCTTGACTAACATTTCATCTGTTTCTTCTCTCCTGGAATCCCTGGTCCTTCTTAATCTCTATGAATTTAGAATAATGAAATATTGAACTGCTAAAGATCATAGAAATAATTAAAGCATAACTCACTTTCAGAATAGGTAACTAAACCTCACAGAGGCTAAATTATTTGAGTCATGGGAAAATATGAGCTGGGGCATATTTGAGATTTTAATATGGGGCTTCTCTTTATTCCAGTGCTCATTTCATTATGTTATGATGATTTCCTCCAAGCAAACATATGCTGTAGTATGAATGTCTTTTAAAGATGTAAAATTCTTTAATGCCTTGTATCATAGCACTGCATATATATCTGGTTCTGATGGTGGTAGGTTTTCAGGTAGGGGCTTTCTTTCCCCTTGTCCATAACACAATACAACTAGCTGCCTTTTTATTAAAAAACGATGTAAAACGTTGGTTTTGGGAGAAGCACTATTATTTATAAAACACATATTAGAAACTTTGAAGCTCTACTTAATTAATATTTTAGGGCAGTCAAGTCATATTTGCTAGTCTTATACCCATTTTAGCAATTGTATCACACAATTACTTCACATTGAGTTTGGAGTAAAAGAAAATCTCAATTGTTTTCCACTTGAAAACTTGCCTAGTTAGGTTTACCTCATCTCTCTATTGTAAGATTTTTCTTTTAACCTGTCTTTAAGGTAGCCCTAAAGCAAACAAAACTCTGTGTAAATAGATGAGCCAAAATTAAATAATTGGTATATGATGCAAACTTCTTGATGTCTCTTGACTTCATCACTTATAGAAATCTTTAGTTTCTATGAGAGGTTCCTTGTGCTAAAGTGATTAATATGAATAAGTGAATGAATCTAAATGTTGCAATTTATCATATTCACTCTTAGTCTAGAATGAAAATAACTCTGAAAAGTGACTCTAATTGTACTTTTCCTTCTATGATAGTATCTTACAATGTCTTCCATTTGTATGGATAAATATGTATAAATAATTACCTTCCCTCCAGCAACATCATGAACATTCTGGTAGAATGTATGAGGGTACAAATTTGATAAAGACAGATTATCTAAAAAATTTAGCTCTGAATAGACATTTCTCAAAAAAAGACAAAAAGTGCCATTTTGGACAAAATGTTCAACATCATTACCCATCAGGGATATGCCAGTAGAAACCATAATGAGATACCTACTCACTTCGGTTAGAATGGCTTTTAATGAAAAAGACAAAAAATAACAAATGTTGGTGAGGATGTGGAGAAAGGGAAACTCATGCATTGTTGGGGGGCATGTAAGGTAGTTCAGCCATTAGAGAACATAGTATAAGGGTTCCTCAAAAATTAAAAATAAATCTAACATATGATCCAGCCATTCTACTTCTAGGTATATATCTAAAGGAATTGAAATCAGCATGTTAAAGATATATCTACACTCCCATGTTTATTGCAGCATTATTCACAGTATCCAAGAGATGGAATCAACCTAAATGTCCATCAAAGGATGAATGTATAAAGAAAATGTGGTACATATGGAACACTATTGAGGTATTAAAAAACAAAGAAACTCGGTCATCTGTGGTAATGTGAATGAACCTGGAGGACATTATATTAAGTGAAATAAGCCAGGCACACAAAAATAAATACTACATGATCCGACTTGTATATGCAATCTAATAAAGTTTCTAACATAGAAGTAGAGAGCAGAATAGTGGTTACCAAGGGCTAGGTAAGGTAGGAAGGATGGGAGGATGGCGAAAGGATGGATCAAAAGGTACAGAGATAGATAGGAAGAATAAGTTCTGGTGTTATGTTACCTAATAGGTGATTATAGTGAATAATAATACATGGTATATTTCAAGATCGCTAGAAAAGAACATATTGAATATTATCACCACAAAGAAATGATAAATGTTTAATTCGATGAATATGCTAACTGATTTTATCATTATACAATGCATACATATATTAAAAATCACACTGTATCTCATTAACATGTATAATTATTACATGTCAATTATAAATAAAATTAATAAAAATAAGTTGGGAAAAATATAATTCACAATTTAAAAATAAAATTATTAAAAATTTTTGAAAGCAATTATGCATTTTTACAGTTATCTTTACTGTACCTCTTTTGGAGCATCAGTCTGTATAAATTTCTCATATATTGCTTTTGCTTTAGGGTGAATTTGTTGAGGTCCCTTGCTTTTCTTGAAATCTTCACAGGCTATCCAAAATTCAATATTTTCCTCACTGAATTCAGTTTTAAGAAATCTGGTAAAAGCCTCTAGTCCATCTATCAAGAAAATAAATAGTATAACTATAAAATAGTATTAATGTTGGAAACATTTACTGATTGATTGATAATGAAACATAATTGCAAATATTAACAGAAAACCTACATCTTCCCTCTAATGCAGCACCGCAGCACACATCTTGCACAATATACATGAGAGACCCTCATGTAGTTTTCACAACTATAAAAGGAAAGTATTATTCCCACTGAAATAAGACCAGTATCTCACTCAGGCTTAAGTTTGACTTTAGGCCTAAGAGTAAGAGGGACCCCCTACGGTGGACCTCACTTTATGTCTCTTTTATCCATTCCCCTCCCAGAGTGTGAGGGGTGATTACACAGAGTCAAGAAACCATTACAGTTGGAACGGATCCTACCTACTTCTACACCATGCCTTTGGTATTCAGGATCTTGAGATTCCCTGACTAAAAGCTCTATGCTTCCAGCATTTACACAGCCTTTTCTCCAAGTCCATCTACCAAAAACACACTGACTCACTGGTATTTGTACCCTTAGGCCTGAGTATGAATAAGGCTTCAATGTGCAGGCTGGAGTGTGTACTCAAATGTGCAAAGAGCTGCTCACAGTGTGAAACCAAACCATGGGGGAAACGAAAAAGGTGGTAGGTCATGTTTATAGAGTGGAACCGTTAAGTGTCTGAAAATTTTAAATTCAAACGTAATCTTCCAAGTGGCTTACCAAGTATATTTGTCAAAGCAGAAGGATAGCATATATATTTTAAAGTTATTAGTTTCTATAGCTCCTAAGCATTTAGACATACAGCGTGGGACCTCTTTTTCACTTTTTGTCTTGCCCCATAAATGTTCAGGGCAGGTATCAAGTCTTGTGGAAGACTATCTGTGCTCAAATTAGTGTTCATTTAGTTAATATGTGGCCCTGAGCATATTACCTTTTCTTTCTGTGCCTTAGTTTTTCAGTATTTCAAATTAAGATAATAATGATCCCTACCTGATAGGGCTGTTGAGAGAATTAAATGTGTTAAAATACACCAAGTGTTTGGAACAGTAACGGGGACATTAAAAAGTGCATAAGGGTTTTAGTAATGGTGGTTGTGATGATGATGATGATCTTGATAATTTTTATTTAAGGCTCACTAAGATGACATTTACATAACTAAAAAAGCAGCAGACTTTGGATTCAACCTTAAGACAATGTGACTTCAAAACTAGGGCTCTTTCAACTATCTTTTTTAACTCTACTTATTTTTAAGTCTTTTAAAAGTTAAACTTTTTTTATTTTGAGAAAATTATAGATTTACATGAACTCCTAGGAAGTTCCTAGGTGAGACCCCGTGTAATCTTTATCCAGTTTTCACCAGTATAACAACTTGGAAAACTACAGTGAAATATCACATCTAGGATAGTGACATTAATTAATATAATCAAGATACAGAAAGTTACAAGTATAACACATGTTGCCCTTTTACAGCCACATTTACATCTCCCCACATGTAATTATTTTTAACTCCAGGGAACCACTAATCTGGTCTTCATTGCTATAATTTTGTCAATTCAAGAACGTTATATAAATTAAATCATGTAGTATACGTTGTTTTAGATGTTTCTATTTTCCACACAGCCTGATTCTCTGGAGATTTATTCAGGTTGATGAATGTATCAATGGTTTGTTTCTCTTTGTTGCTGTATTATATTCCATGATATGAATATACTATCATTTGTTTAACCATTCTGCCATTGAAGGTAACATGGGTTATTTCTTTTTTTTCGGTTATTACAAATAAATCTGCTATAAACATTTGTGTATAGTTTTAAAAAATGAACATAAGTCTCTATCTGGAATAAATTCCAAGGATTGAAATTGCTTGGGTGTATGGTAGTTGCACTATAGAAATGTGGAGGGAAGGGAAATACGTTCCTAATGGATTTTTCAGATAAACTTTCTCAGAATAAATCACATTTGAGTTGGATTTAAATGAGTTTTAGCAATCTTTCTTTAGATTCACTCTCACTCTCTAGTTATAGCCCATTTCTCTTTCTGCTCTCCTTACGTAAGTTATTGCATAAGGAAATATCATGAGTCCCATCTGGACATCCCACTTGGCAGCATCTGATAATACTGACCCCCTCCCTTTTCAAATACTCTTCCACATAGGATTGTAGGATGCCATATCTCCTACTTCATACTGTGTGATCTTTTTTTTGTGTGTTGTCTGTTTAGGTTTAACTCCCTCTGTTCCCCATTAAATGTGCTATTTGCTAAAATTCTGTCCTTTGCATTCTCCTTTTCCTTCTTTCCTTTATCATCCCTATTCGCCCAACTTCTCTCTTGACATTTTTCCTGAACTCCTTTTTTCTGACATTCAACTGTAATTTATGCATATTGTTAACACCTGTAGACAAAGTGAGGCATTAGAAACAATTCTGAAAAACAATAAAGTTTTTGTTTTACATGTTGATATCATTAAAATATTTTAATCTTCTTACAAGAAATTATTTTTAAAATCATAACTTCAAATATTCCTCTAGCTACTGACCTATCTTTTCTCCTTACAGATATAAAATCTTTGAGTAAGTTTTCTACACTTAGTCTCTTAATCCCCTCTATCTCATTTACTTTCCAACACACAAAAATGTGGTTTCTATTCAACACTTTACTTAAATTATTTTTGCCAAATTGACTTAATGTTATAGTTAGTGAACATTTTTGTTTCCATCCATATGTTATTTCATTTCTCCACAACAGCAGGCACGGTAGAGAATTGCCTGTAATTCTCCTCAATGGCAGCTAAACTCCAGAGTTTCCTATTACACCTCTGACTATTGCATCCCCAAATCCTTCTCAGTTTATCCTTCTTCATCTTTCCCTTAAACTTATTTCCTGAAAAATTACTTCAACACCCAAATACAATCAATATGGAGATGATTCTTAGAACTTACCTCAAGCCTCTTTTTCCTGAGCTCCAAGTTCATATCAACCAACATGTGAAAAACATCATTTAATTGACCATTTAATTAGTCATATGAATGGTGCATTTATCATCTTTACCTAAAACCTTCCCTCCATACATTTCCCATTTAAAGACGCTGTCCACTCGGGGATGTAAACGGAAACCCTGGCATTTATTCTCAGGGATATTTAATTTTCCTTTTATCTCACACATAGCTGATAATCAAATCTTAAAAAATTTCCCCTTTCATATAGCCTATGTCTGTCTTTTTATTTTTGTGCGATCTGTAATTACTTTTATTTAGACTGGAACTATCTCTCACACAAATTATTATAAAAACCACCTAACTGGTGACCCTGAATTTAGGTTTTCCTTGTCTCTTCCTCCAACCTCCAAGAGTATTATCCACATTCTCATCAGTAATATCTTTCTGCAGTACAAATTTTATTATGATTCTTCACCATTTAAAATTTCCCAATAGCGTTCATCTCTTCCTACTATGTTTTTACACTGATTTAAGCTCCACTCACAGAGAAACACGTATAGTTCCATTCATGTGCCATGTTCCTGAATCTCTTAGTTTTAGCTCCTGTTGAGAATAGTTTTCCCTTCCTATTCTAAATCCATAAAGCAATTTTATTAATCTAATCCATACAGCCTATATTCATTGAGGTTGAAATTACATTTCATCTTGTCCGGAAAGACTTCACCAATCTCTAAAGAACGAGTTGGGAGTCCTTCATATATGGCCTTCTACTGTGCCGGGTAAACTTAAAATATTGTACTGCAGTTGCCTGTTAACTTTTGTTTTCCAGGCTACACTGTAACATATATAAGATGAAGACCCTTGTCTAACTTGTCACCAAATTTCCAGTACCCAACATGAGAAATAACTCAATAATTATTTAATAATACTAAAATAAATTATCAACAAATAATTGAATTAATTATAAAAATACAGAATTATATTAAAAACATGAAACAGTTCTAGGAAATATTTTGTGTACTAAATGAAATATCAGACCTATCATATTTACAAGAGATATGGACAATCAGAGCTGGTAACATAAAAAAGCAAAAAAAAAAAAAACCAAAAATCCACAAAATTGTGTCCTATTGTGAATATGGACAAAAATATGTAATTAAAAATATACTAGTTTATTAAAAAAGTTAGCTCTTAGCTTGATGACATTAAACATTTAATTAATATTCTAGTTTCATGCTTGGCAAGCAAAATTTTTAATACATTTTGGCTGCTTCTTTGGTCATATGAAAAGGTAGAGAAATGGCTATCAGTGACAGTTTTATTTCTGAATCTATATTATTAGTTTGGAATTTAACCTCATGAGTTTTGCCAATGTGAGCCTTCTACTGAGAGTTGGGTCCTTCCTGGCATGCTAACAAGATGACAGCATCAATTTTGAGAACGTGTGAAGCTGGAGTTTGTGGTAAATGCCAGTCTATATGACTTTGGACAAGCTGACAAACATTTCTGGTGGTACACTGCTCTCTGTTGGATAGCACTATGAGTTATTGAAACATATAATGTATTCCTTACTTTGTTCAACTATCTTATTAAATATTTTTGTTTGCATCCTGAACTCCCCACTGAATAACTCATTAATTCACCGAAACAATATTGATCACATGCTATGTTCCAGACACTGGTCTAGGTACCAGCGACCAGCAATTTTAGAAGTGAACAAATCCCTTGATTTGATATTTAATCTATAGAGCACTACCTTAAATAGAAGAACATATTACTACTAAACTATTAAGAAGAGGAGAGTCATTACAAAGTAGTGGGGACCAGACTTGTCCTCCTACCACAAATAACTATAAAACTAGAAAAAATATTGAGGCAGTAGTTTTCAAGCAGAATACAACTGGCAACAGATGAGAAGAAAAACACATGAAGTGAGTGCTAGGTTTGCTCTGGTTTTCTACCTGGGGGCATTTTTAAGACTGGAATGCATGAAGATGGAGGCTAACCACAGTAACAAGTCTTGCTGAATTGAGAAGGCAGAGATAAGAGTTTGGGCATTATGATGTATTTGGAATTTGTGTGTCAGGCTACTGAAAAAAGGAGACATGCAGGAGGGTGTCGGACAGTTTGAGTGACCTTGTACCAACTTGTTCTCTTTGGTCACTTGTAGTTCTCAAAAATAAATGTACAATGTGCTGACAATGCAACATCCTGAGATAAGAGAAACTGACCAGAATAACCCTGCTGTGTTCCTTTGCCACCCTAAAATAGGATCTTCTTTGACACTTTATCCCGAGGATACCTGTATTCCCTCGGTCATAAAAACCAGGACAGGCTGCTTTCTGGGATCCCTCAGCTGCCGTGCAATTGGAACATCATAGACAAGATTTAATTCACTCTTAGCAGCTTTCCTGAGTGTTGAGGGGGCAGCTCATTATGAATACTAGGCTTCTATTATCCCTTGCTGCCTATTTGCAAGTACTAAAGTTGCTTTGCCTAACTAGTTGTATCAGTGTTCTGTCACAGTGGATTTGTGCAAGTAATCAAAATTGTAGCCCATGATATAGGGGGCTTAATTGGTAATCACTGCAGAGTGAATCTGCTTTATAAGGGGACCCAGAAGCCTGCATGCAGTTTTCCTGCAGAACCTTGACTGAGGGCTAAGCTGCACATGAGCAGGGCAAATTTTGTGAAGTCTAGAAGAAGACAGATGCTTATGGGACTGCGGTAAATGGAGATATGAGAGTTTTGATAGGTTTGGATGACTTTGGATTTCTGGCTCAGCCATAGAATAGGCACCAAAGAAAGGTCATGTTTCTGGTATACATACTATGTCTTGTCTTACTACTAAGAAAGGTCTTGTCCTCATACTAAGACAATTCTGAGAGATACCAGCCTTAAAGGATCAAACTGATCAGAAAAAAATCAAGAGGATACAACAGTGATTTAATTCACTTCCAGAAAAATGATTCAATACTCTATAAGGGAAGACCACATAATTTAGACTCCTATGTCATCCTCCATGCTCACATACAAAAAAAATTAGTGATGTAAGGGAATTTTCATGACTTATTATCAATATTTTGTTTGTTGATAAAATATCAATAAAAACCGATCATGAGGTATCTAAAATGTTGGAAATAGCAGACAAAAACTTTAAAAAAGCTCATATAAATTTTTTGAAAAACACAAAGGTTAAAAAAGACCTAAGACAAAATTTAAACTATAAAAAGTAATCAAGTTGAAATTCAGGAAATAAAATTTAAAAAAAAATATTAAAAATAAAAAATATTGGATGGTCATGGCAACAGATTAAAGACTGCAGAAGGGATGGGTATGTTAGCAGATAGTTGGATAGAAGATAGATTGACTTAATCTAAATAAGGTAGGAAAGGAGGAAAAGAAAACAACAACAAAATGAGGAAACAAATAGAAAATAAATAGTAAGATGTTAGATCCAAGCTCATATATATCAATGAGGAGATAACATTTAAATGAGCTAAACATTCCAATTAAAAGAGATTATCTGACTGGGTTAAAAAGTAAAAACAGACTACATATTGGCAACAAGAGACACATTAAATGAAAAGTATCAGGAAGATGAAGAAAATGGATAAAAATATTACACAGTGCAGAGGTTAAGCATAAGAAATCTGAATAAAAAATCTTCACATGGCTTGAAAAAGTAACTTCAAAATAAAGAGTATTTCCATGTTGTAATTTTTAAGTGACCAATTATTACTAGTACATAACAATCCTAAACATATATGAACTTAATTTAGAGCTTCAAAATACATGAAGCAAACTCGTAGAACAGAAGTAGAAAAATTCACAATTTAGGTATAGATTTTAATTCTGCTTACTCATTAATTCATAGAAAAAAGTAGACAATATCAATGACAATATATAAAACTTAAACATCATTAGACTGAATTGAAAAATTACAAAATAATCTACCAAACACATCTTTTCAAATGCACAAGGAATATTATCCCAAATAAACTCTGTGTTAGACTCATAACATGAGCCTAAATGAATTTCAAAAAGCTTGATACCTTACAGATATGTCCTTTGCCCACAAGGGGTTTGAATTAATAATTGACACTAGTAACATAGATAAAAACAAAACAAAAACAAATATTTGAAAATAAGCACACAATAACCAGTGTGTTTGTGATAAATATGTAATAAACACAATAACCTACATGTTAGAGAAATCAGAAGGAAAATTAGAAAAATATTTATACTTGAATTATAGTGAAAGTACAGCAGATCAAAAATTTGTGAGATGCAGCTTAAAACGGTGGTTAGAGAGAATTTTATTGCACAAAATGGTGGTCTAGTAAAAAAAAAAAAGAAAAAAACAGGAACGGTATAAAAATTAAGATCTAGGTTTCCACCTTAAGAAACTTGAAAAGAAGAGCAAATTAAATACACAGTCAGTAGAAGAAAAAATAAAAATAAAAACAAGAGGAAAAATATATGTAATAGAAAAACTACCGAGATTAACAAAGCCAAAGTTGGTTCTGTTAAAATATTAATAAAATAAAACCCCTAACAAGAGTCTTTCATATTAGGAAGCAAACCATAAATATTAGTACAGATCTTACTATATTACAAACGTGAATATTATGAATGACTTAATGTCAGTAAGTATAATTTATATGGCATAGGGAAATTGTTTAAAAAAACAATAAACCTATACCCAAACTGACACTTGAAGAAGTGGAAGATCTGGTAGCCCTAATTCAATTAATAGATTTTATAATAAAACATTTCTCTCCCCCCAAAAATACCTGGGACCAAATTTAGTAAATTCCATCAAACATTTAAGAAAAAAAAGTATTCTAAACTTACATACTTGCTTTGAGAAAATTGAGAGGAGATGAACACTTTCCACCTCATTTTATGAGATGAGGATCACTCTAATACCAAAACTTGTCACTCTGCCCCATAAAAAAACAAGTAAAGACTAAGAAAGAAGTGAAGAAAATTACACAATATCTCTCATGATTATAGAAGCAAAGATTCTACACAAAGTACATGTTTTAAAATCCAGCTATTTATAAAGAAGGTGCAAATATTCTGGCATTATGGCTGAAAAAAGTTGAAATAAATGTTGTAGCTTTGTCTGTTCAACTCATTTTAACTTAGATTACCACATTTTTAAAAATGTTTACAGCTGTCTAGAACTATTCCTCATGGTCAATGACAATTACTAATATAAAAAGTTCCGTATAAAATGAAACAAGAAGAATAAATTTCTATTGGTAGAATTATGGTAATAACTAGGGGGTTTTGCATTTATAATGTTTAGAGGTTTTGAAGGTTAAGTGTAACTTATATACATTACCTCATTTAATTTTTATAATAGATACATGGAATATGTCTTATATTCATTTACTTAGATGAGACAACTGAGATTCAGATAAGTTCAATTGCCCCAGATTTCATACGTGTGTGTGTGTGTGTGTGTGTGTGTGTGTGTGTAGATATACGCATATTTTTCTCAGGAAGGCGTTGAGAAAATTTCTTCTTTGGTAGGCATTTCTTCTTTGGTAGGCAGAGAAATAACCCTCCAAAGGTGTTCATGCCCTAATCTCCAGGACTTGTGGGAAAAAAGGAATTAAATATAGTTCAGGACCTTGAGATGGGGGAGATTATCAAGGTAGATCCACCTAATCACATGAGTCCTTAAAAGTAGAAGAGGCAAAAGAGTAGATCAGAGAGATGTGACCTAAGAAGGACCTGACTCTGCTGCTGGCTTTGAGTATGAAGAAGATGGTCATGACCCAGGAAATGTAGTGTATTCTAGAAGGTGGGTGTCTTAGTCTGTTTTGTGTTGCTATAAAGGAATGCCTGAGGCTGGTAGTTTATATAGAAAAAGGTTTATTTTACTCACAGTTCTGCAAGTGGTATAAGAAGCCTGCTGGCATATGCTTGGCTTCTGGTGAGGGTTTTGTGCTGGGTCAAAACATGGTGAAGACCAAAGAAGAAGTGGGCATGTGCAGAGAGAGATCAAACCCGAGGGGCATCCTGGCTTCATAACAACCTGCTCTCAAGGGAACGAATCCATTCCCCTGAGAACCAATCCAGTCTTTCAAGAGAGAAAACTCACTATTGCTGAAATCGCATCAAGCCAATCCTGGGGGAACGTCTCCCATGATAGAAACAAGTACCCTAAGTGCCCCCTCCCAACATCACCACATTGAGGATCAAATTTCAACCTGAGATTTGGGGTCGGGGGAAGAAACAAACCACATCCAAACCATAGCAGTGGGAATGAACCTCAGTTTGCAGCCAGCAAGGGAAGGAAGTAGTTGGTCTATACCTGCAAACAGCTTAATTCTGCCAGCAATCCAAATGAGCAGAAACGGGGATTCTTCCTTAAACCCTCCAAAAAAAGAATAGCCTGCTGACATCTTGATTTATTTTGATCAAACCCATACTGGACTTCTAACACAACTTTAAGATAATAAAATTGTGTTGTTTTAATCACTGTAGTTGTGGTAAGTTGATATAGCAGCAACAGGAAACCAATACGATCCTCAAATTATTATTTTTGTATCACCATTTATTCCTCCTTTATATAGACCTTATCCTCTTTGTCATGAAGCATGATTTTTTAATGTTGTAAGCAATCTTTTTAATGTATTAGAGTTCCAGGAACTTACTGTTTAGGAAATCAGTAGTTAGACAAAGACATGACAACCTACAGAAATCCCTAAGCTTTATAGTATGGAATGATTTCAGCCACTACCACGAGAAAAGGATGACACAGGTCTCTTCTGCACCACGGCCTCTTCATTGGGATGTTTTCAACTGGACAAAGGGAGATCCTGCCATTTCTTTTCCTCAGTAAATTTACCATGAGCAACAGATGTTAGTAGTTACATGTTAGTTAACTAACTAGAGAGACAAAGGAAGGTTGGGCTCAAAAATAATTTGACAAGGCATTGTAAAACTGACAAGCAACTTACAGAACTTGTCTGCAGTCCTGAGATGCTAGTCAGATAATTTCTAGTCAAACACAACTCTCTGCTGAAGGCCTTACTGCTAAGTGATTCTTGAATGAGTCAGCAAACTCTGACCACTGAGAAGCAAGAGTGATCAAGTTGCTCTTCTTTCTCTAGCTCAGTTAGTGTATTCTTTCCAAGATTGATTTATCACACTGAGTATATGCGTTTCTCAGACTGTAAAAGGGAAATATAAATGAACAATGGTTCTTTGAGGCATTTTGATACATTGTACATTTCCTCCAAATACCTACAAATATATAGGTTTTCAGAGTAAAGTTAATGGTCTAGCTACAAAATAATTGCCAAAGTGAACAACAGGGCATCAGATGTGCTGGTTGTACTGTGGCTTATTAATAAGCACATAAGCACCCATAGGGATTATTGTTCCTTAGAACGTTCCTATTTGATTTTCCTTCCCACAATCCCTTTCACCACCTGCATTTGAGAACTTGGACTTGTATAAAAGCAATTTGTGTCATGAATTGTCCAAGACTATGTTCCCTTAATTTTTGAAAGCTAAATTGCAATATCCTCTCAAGACTTCAAGTAAACCTGGAGCCTTATGATGACTTTAGGAAATAAGCTGAATAAGTATTGTTTGGCTGCTGATTGACAGCAGCTTGATAATTTATTTCTTTTCCATTTTGTAACTGGAGGGATGGTTTTATTACTTAGTCTATGGTTTTACTTGTCTTCTTCTTCTTTTTTTTTTTTTTTTCTAATTTTGCCCCCTCTGTCTTCTGTAATGATCTTGGAATAAAATAAGGAGACTAAGACAAAACATGCTGACATGCTATGTTAGTTCATTTTGCATTGCTATAAAGGAATACCTGAGGCTGAGTAATTTATAAAGAACATAGACTTATTTAGCTCATGGTTCATCAGCTCTGCTTCTGATGAGGCCTCAGGAAGTTTTACTCATGGAGGAAGGCAAAGGGGAAGCCAGTGTATCACAAGATAAGAGGCAGTGAGAAAAAAGGCAGGTCTCAGGCTTTTGTAAACATTCAGCTTGCATGTTAACTAAAAGAATGATAACTTGCTTATTACTGCGAAGACAGTACAAAGCCATTCATGAGGGATTCTCTCCGTGACCCAAATGTCTCCCACTAGGCTCACCTTCAGCTTCAGAGGTCACATTTCAGCATGACATTTGGATAGGTCACACAACCCAACCGTATCACATGCCTTTCAAACCCTAAATTGTAACTGAAATATAATTTGAAATGTGGGGCAATGTTTAGGTCTGTAAAAGAAAACCACCACAAAAAAACAATAATCTATGCACCAACTGGCCTGAACTAAACTTTCGGCAGTTAGCCGTAGCCTCTGCCCAGAACTACTTAAAACAAATTCTTCTTGAGAACTTTCCCTTTAGTAAATATTTAAGATAAAATGGAAACCAGCTATTTACCACCTGTACTTACTTAATCTTTCAAATTGCTAAAGTATTTGTCCTTTTTCTAAGTTAATATCCATTTTTTTACTAGACTTAACTCTAAAAAACATTCTGTTAATTTATCTCTGATAACTATCTTCAGAGCCGATAGATCTTTCTAATTTTTTAATAGAATTCTAAAATGTCGTATTTCTTATTGCAGGGTCAGTATCTTAGTATGCTTTGCTTAATAGTTGCTATAAAGTAGATTTCTGAAGAGAATTTCTTGGCTTGATATTAAGAAAAAACTGGAAGCAGGACAACAAAATAATTGTGAGAAGATTTTCAGGTAATCCTAATTAAAAAGAAAACAAAAAGTAGTCATATGGAATTGTGCCTTCTGCTGATATTAAAAAGCATACCATTGGGCATTATTGATCTGTTTGTTTATGATATAGGTCCTGCCTTTCCCCATTTCACAATAAGAGGCATTTTATCTTGTCCTTGCTTGTTCCTCAGTTACTATTTAAATGGAAATTAAAGCAAAGTTGGCAAAATAAAATGCCAGTTACATTACAAGGAAAGACCAACCTGTTTCAAGGTCATATTTCCAAAGAGGAAAGAAAGTATGTTTTGTTTGGCTTATAAATAAAGTCGCACTGACCCAGTGAAGGCATAAACGTTTTCGGTTTTAATCTACTGCACTCTGGCCACATGTTATGCATAAGCATGGATTGATCAGTTTTTAAATATCAAATTACTCCTAAAGTGAGTTATTAAATAATTTTCATGATTTCAGAAGAATATGACCATTACTTCTATAATTAACAAATCAGAATTATAGGCCGGGCGCGGTGGCTCACGCTTGTAATCCCAGCACTTTGGGAGGCCGAGGCGGGCGGATCACGAGGTCAGGAGATCGAGACCACGGTGAAACCCCGTCTCTACTAAAAAAAAATACAAAAAAAAATTAGCCGGGCGCGGTGGCGGGCGCCTGTAGTCCCAGCTACTCGGAGGCTGAGGCAGGAGAATGGCGTGAACCCGGGAGGCGGAGCTTGCAGTGAGCCGAGATTGCGCCACTGCACTCCAGCCCGGGCGACAGAGCGAGACTCTGTCTCAAAAAAAAAAAAAAAAAAAAAAAAAAAAAAAAAAAAAAAAACAAAAAACAAATCAGAATTATAATAAATTTTTTGTACTGTCAGCTAAAAGAAAATGCCCAGAAGCCAGATAGCTGAAATTGTTATTTATTAAAATAACTTTTAACCTATAATTACTGATTTAAAAAAAAACTTAAGTCTGAACCTGAGAACTGTGTTACATATTTAAACAGTATTTACAAGTTAGGAGTTTTGAGTGTTCATTAAGGTCTTAGCACATTGCTATATGCCTTTTATTGGCACAATTCCATTTAATTTTCACATCACCCCTACGGAGTAAGTCTTGTTAGACTCATGTTTATAGATGAAGAAGTTGACGTTCAGAGAGTTAACTTGCATTAAATCTTATGGATGGTGAAAGATAGTGTAAGTGCTTGAACCCAGGTTCATCTTATTTAAAATTACAGGACCTTTACAACTAAACTGCCATAAAGAAAACAAAGTCCTTACTGTTGAGGAATATGGAGATTAATGGTCAGGACAGGCATGTATGAACTAAGGACTGAGGAAGGACAATTAAAAGAGTGACTTATTCTGTTCAAAGTAGCAGAGGAAAATCAACTTGCATAAAATTCAAATAGAAGTCTTCCAGAAAATAACATAAACATTATTTCAAATAGAGTCCTTCACTAATTCACAAGCATGAGTGTCGATTCTGTGCCATCTGCAGTGCTCTGAAATATTATGCAAAAGCCCTTTGTTACTATGGTTAGTCTTGTGCTTGATACAGACATTCAAAGTGAAGTCAGCATACTAATATCAAGAAAAGTGCTATGTATGTTCTGAGTGCTCATGATGCATTAACTAAAGTGAATGGATTTTGTTGGCATAATATGAACATAATAGTAAAGAAAAAATACTAATTCAAGAAATGAATAAAGGATGAATGAGAAAGAAGTTTATTAATTAAAATTTTAAGTAAATAACTTTTTTAAAGTAATGTGCAATGCTGTACATTTTCCCAGCACATTAGTTACCTATCCCAGCACGTTAGTTACTTCCTGTTTCTCTTACTCACTTTGGGCCCCTGCATTAAGTCAGTTCACAATGGAACCATTTCTCATACAGAGGCAGTAACTTACTAAACAGTCCTTTAGAAGGCGGCAGTGGTGAATGCAGCTGCCAAAAGTGCTTGATAGAACCTGGGATTAGAATTCACACTGGAAGAAGCTGGCTCAATGTGTCATACAAATATGAAATGCTTGTAATTGCATGTTTCTAAATCGAAACTCTGGCATCTGTTGGAGTATTTTTCGGATGCCAAGAAACCAAAAGAAACAAAAAGTCTAGAAAATCTGAAGTTGGAAACCCAAGTACCGTATAATATCCGAAGTACTAAGTTGCATTGTTTCTTCTGTAACATTTGGCTTTGTAGCTCTGATTTGCCATAGAATGTGGTTTCTTTTGCCATAATAAATGGTTTATGTGATGCATTATAATTAGGACTGGCTTTTATTTATTTTTAATCTTTAGATAAATTAAGAAATTGAGTGCTTGTTGGACAGGCATGGTGGCTCATGTCTGTAATCCCAGCACTTTGGGAGGTCGAGGTATGTGGATCACTAGGTCAGCAGTTTGAGACCAGCCTGGCCAACATGGTGAAACCCTGTCTCTACTAAAGATACAAAAAATCAGCCAGGTGTGGTGGCATGCTTCTGAAATCCCAGCTACTCGGGAGGCTGAGGCAGGAGAATCGCTTGAACCCAGGAGGTGGAGGTTGCAGTGAGCTGAGATTGAGTCATTGCACTCCAGCCTGGGTGACATGGTGAGATTCAATCTCAAAAAAAAAAAAAAAAAGTTGAGTGCTTGTGCTTGTTATGGGTTAGCTTGAGTTAGAAATTTAAATTTTTAGAGCACTGAAATTCTTTATCTTGCAGAAAATTGGTAACCAAAAATTAGGAACTGTAACTTGAAAAGCCACAAGGTGAAAAGTATAAGAAAAAGTACTCATTTCCTCCCCCAAAACTGAAGTATGCATTTCCTTGTAGTCTTTACTCAAACTTAGTAATACGTATTTTCCAAAGTATAGTCAGTTTGTATTTTTAAATACAGGATGTGCAATGACTTACATATTCTACTTCCATCCTACATGTTACAAATTGTTTTCAGAAGTTACTTAGAACCACAATTCAGAGATTAAAAAGTTCAAGTAAATATTTATTAATACAAAGGTTAAAACTATTGTAGTTTTTAGCAATGACTGGATAAAAGGGTACGCAAGGAAAAGGAACAGTTATGTAGTAGTGGAAAGATTGTCTAATTGATAGAAATTCCCCTTATGAGATATAATATTTTCATTCAGATAAGCAATTATCAACAATGTGAGCTAGTTAGAAAATCTCTTTCTGTAAGTCAGCCTTCCATATTTTAGGTGTGTACTTACAAAACCCTGCAAAACTTTTGATAAGGTTTACCACGGACAAAAAATGTTCAAACTCTACCCTGTTCTCTTTTTACAAGTCTTGTTCATCCTCCTCTATTTTGCATCTATTACAGACATCATTATCTTCCTATTATAATAAAAATGAAATCTAGAAATCTTTGGCTCATCCTTTTTTGTTTCCTATTCCTTCATCTTCTCACTCTATAACATACATACACATTGATTAAGTCACTAAGTTTATCCATTTTTTTTTTCTAAGGGAGTCCTTACTTTGAATTTAGCTTTTATATAACAACTTTGTAGGTAGTCTATATTACATGCATGGACTTTTACCTTTCTAACCATCAGAGTTATCTTTTTAACACACAAAGGCTTCCAAAGTTTGTTCCCAACTTAATTATATAATGTGTTTATTATCCTTTGCCTCAGAGTAAACTTACTGCTTTTCCAGAATCATGTCAAAATCTATTAGTACTCTAAGTGTTTCCTTGCCTTTATCTCAAGAATTACCTTTTGCCTGTTGAATTATTGCATACATCTATTTAATCTCTTTTAGTGATCTTCTAAAGCCTACACGATATACTGCAAGTTCTGTATAATATTTAAAAAAACTGTTTAGCAATTTATTTTAGAAGTTATGTATTATACAGCAGTATCATTTTACTTTCAAAGGTGCCTACACAGAGCCATATACATATATGTATACAAATAAAAACACATATGTGTGTATAATATATCTCTATATTTTATTGGCATCAACTGATTTTATAAGTTCAAATTGATAAAATTAACTTTTATAAAGCTGGTGAGAAGACTGATAAAACTAAATTAAAAATGTATGATTATGAATGACAGATATAGTTTGATATTTAATTTTTGATTTGTTACTACTTTTTAAATTTAAATAGCCCTTAGAAATTACTGGTTTATATACATGTAGTATTAAACTACAAATTTTTATTATTCATTATTATTCAGACAATTTGACAACAAATAAAGATAGCAGAAAAAAATAGACTAATAGCTCCATAGAACCAAATAAGAAACAGAATTTAAATTATTGACGGACTTCATTGTGTTGAAATTTACTATGTAACATTCCTGAGATCATTTTATAAAGTATTTTATTCTTCAATAGATTTAGATTTACGGAAATATTTTGCAGAAGGTATCAGGGGAACCAGATCCCAATATTTCAACGTAGGTTCTTTTCTATTTTCCCTAAGTGTTGGCCAGTCTGAGAAATAAAGGGAAAGAGTACAAAAGAGAGAAATTTTAAAGCTGGGTGTCTGGGGGAGACATCGTGTTGGCATGTCCCATGATGCCCCCTGAGCCACAAAACCAGCAAGTTTTTATTAGCAATTTTCAAAGGGGAGGGAGTGTACGAATAGGGTGTGGGTCACAGAGATCACATGCCTCAAAGACAATAAAATATCACAAGGCAAACGGGCAGGACAAGGTCACAAGGTCAGGGCAAAACGACAATTTCTGATGAAGTTTCATGTCCCACTGTGCAAGCATTGTCATCGATAAACATCTTAACAGGAAACAGGGTTCAAGAGCAGAGTACCACTCTGCCTAGAATTTGCCAGGCTAGAATTTCCTAATCATAGCAAGCCTGGGGTTGCTGCAGGAGACCAGGGCATGTTTCATCTCTATCTACAACTGCATAAAGCAGACACTCCCAGAGTGGCCATTTTAGAGGCCTCCCCAGGGAATCCATTCTTTTCTCAGGGCTGTTAATTATTAATATTCCTTACTGGGGAAAGAATTCAGCGATATTTCTCTTACCCATTTTCGGCAATAAGAGAAATATGACTCTGTCCTGCCCGGGTCCCAGGCAATCAGACCTAATGGTTATCTCCCTTGTTCCCTGAACATTGCTGTTATCCTGTTCTTTTTCAGGGTGCCCAGATTTTGTATTGTTCAAACACACATGCTTTACAAACAATTTGCACAGCTAACACAATCATCACAGGGTCCTGAGGCGACATACATCCTCAGTTTATGAAGATGACGGGATTAAGAGATTAAAGTAAAGACAGGCATAGGAAATTATAAGAGTATTGATTGGGGTGGGGAAGTGATAAATGTCCAGGAAATCTTCACAATTTATATTATTCTGCCATAGCTTCAGCTGGTCCCTCCTTTTGGGGTCCTTGACTTCCCACAACAAGAAGGTAGTATAGAATGTAGTACAGATTTAGAAGAAGGTAATATGCCCCCCATTCAATGTCCCCCTGTTATTAATATCTTATGTTGGTATGGGACATTTGTTGCAGTTACTGAAACAACACTGTTGCATAATTTTTAACTGAAGTTTATACTTTACTCACTTTTTTAAGTTTTAAAAGAGTTAAACTATGTGACTAAAATTTGAATAAAATAGAATTATCAGAACACCTCCCTGAATCATTTGATTTCTGTGGAATAGAGCAAAAATCAGCGACCTTTCTGTTTTGATCTCATGGATATATTGTCTGTTACCCTAAGACACCATCCCTTTCTAATTGTGTTTTTCAATAAAGAATTATTTTGGTTTTAATTCCCTAACTAAATTATATTGTTTAATGCCCCATTCCTATACTGATTCTTTGCTTGGATGGTCTCCTTCTGTCCTTGTTCAGCTAGTGAATTTTGATTAATCCCCTAAAATCTAGGGTAAAAACCATCCATCCTGTGGTTTCATTCCTAAAACTGCTAATAATCAATTTATGATGGTTCTAATATTAACTGTTTTTGTCAAATTGAATACCCAAATTTCCATTGTATCTAGTTTGATTTATCACTTCATTTCTCATTTGACTAAACTGAATAAATTTTGTTTCCTTTTAATAGACATAACATACAGAATTTGAGAAAAGTATGCATTTTATAATTTTATAAATGGAAATTTGATAAAATTTGATAGAGCAACGTCTTTCTTGAAGTGTGTGTGTGTGTGTGTGTGTAGGATCTTTCTCTTTAAACATATATATATGTATATATATATTCACACACACACACACGCACACTTTTCTACTAGAGTCAAATAAATAGAAATAAACTGAATTTAACCATTGCAAACAAAAGGCTTGTTTTAGGTGATTATTTTAAGCTTTACAATTTAATATTATTATAAGCATTGTAATAAAAAATAATTGGATTAGGGGAGATTGAGTAAAATAATACTTGTAATATAAATTCTGTGAATTCAGTATAATATATTTAGTGTTGTAATCATGACAGGTGATAATATCCAGTGGGTCAGTGCTGATGTCTTTAAATGTGTCTCTTCTTGATTTAAATTGCAGATAGTTTACTGTTCTTTAATATTACCAGTAGAGAAAAGAGAGAGTAGCAGATTTGATTTTGTCCTTTCGCTTTTTACCACTTTTAAAGAAGAAAGATTACAGAATGCTAGGTGAGGATTTTCTGTAGGACTAATCATCCTGCTAAATCTTATGCTTTGAATGAATAATGAAAGTATGATGAAATTATTATAGACTAATTTATTAAGTGAAAGAAATCCTGTCTATATGTTATTGTCAATTGAAATTTTAGCCCTCTAATTGATCATCATCCAGTCGTAAGTAGACTGGAAACAGAAAAAAAAAATTATTAAGCTGGTTAGTAAATATTATTTTTTATAATAGCAGCAATCATTGACATTTCTGTAGTGTCCAAGATTTATTGGTTTCTTATTCATCATCTCATTTATTCCTAACAGAAATCTATTTCTGTTGGAGCTAAAAACATTATCTTCATTTAAAGTGGAGGAAGCTGAAAGTCAGAGTGATTAGGAAGCTTAACTAAGATTACACAACCATTTATGTTTTAGGAGAAAACTAAAACTTGAATTTCACTGGAACTCTGGACTAACTTCTAGAAACAAATTCAGTTCTATTCTTTTCCAGGGGATGTGCTAAGTTTAGGAATCCACAAATGAAAAGATGTATGTTTCCTTCTAATAAATACTTATATTATAAAGAAATTAATCCCAGTCCTCTTATTTTTGTTGTTGTTTTGTTTTCTTTTCTCCTTCTCTGACTGGTGAAAAGTCTAAAGGGCAGTGCAGTACCAAAATGTTGAATATAAGAGGAGATTTTAAAATAAACACATTTGGGGGACATGAATTATGGAAGCAAGTTTTACACAAGTTATTGTAATTAATCTATAAAGAACATATCTGAAACTGAACCAAAACAATGGGAGCAAGAAAGTGAGTACGGGGCAAGTTTGACATAGATTTGGCAAGAATTTTAACAATAGTTTAGAAATTGTTGTATACTGGGGCTGGGCACAATGGCTCACGCCTGTAATCCCATCACTTTGGGAGGCCTAGATGGGTGGATCACTTAAGGTCAGGTGTTCGAGACCAATATGATAAAAATACAAAAATTAGCCGGGTGTGGTGGCCTGTGCCTGTAATCCCAGCTACTTCAGAGGCTGAGGCAGGAGAATCCCTTGAACCCAAGAGGTGGAGGTTGCAATGAGCTGAGATTGTGCCGGTGCACTCCAGCCTAGGCTACAGAGCAAGACTCTGTCTCAAAACACAGAAACAAAACAAAACAAAACAACAAACAAACCAAAAAACAAAAAAGAAAACAAAACAAAAACAAAAACAAACAAAAAACAACAAAAAATGAATTGTCGTATACTGGAAATGAAGAAAAGTGAGTACAGTAGTTAGGGAAGGCTATTTAAGTTACTTTTCCCCAAAACAGGAAGTGATAATAGCTAGTCTTCTTAGAGTGAAATACAAGGAATAAAAGTTTAACTTTGTCAGCACAAACTTTCTTACCACTACTCTCCATTCTCATTGATTACATCCTTACCTAAGTTTAAGCCTTGATTTCTCTACCTATAAATATTACAATTCAGAGGCAGCCATCTACTTTCATTGGCAGAGGGAAAGTTTTCAGGTATCGTCTACAGATATAGAATTTTTATATCACTAAATTCAGAAGAACATGAAAAGGTCACCAAGACCTTATAAAGAGTTGGACAATTAAGGAAGGGAATAAAACAAAAAAATTATGTCAGAAAAGAAAAGTTGTTGTTCCATTAAATGGAGCACAGTATTTGAGGGTAAATTACAAATATTCCACTCCCAACTGTCCTGGCAACAGGAATCCTTTCTTCCATTAGACACCTTAAAATTGTCACAGACACGGGCAATGCTACAAGGAGTAGTTAGAGTAGTCAGGCTAACCTCATCTTGGAAGGGTCTGGGTAGAGCTGGGAAATGATTGTATTTCAGACAAAGACTAAGGTAAGAAACTGGACAAGTTTAAGGTGCAAAAAAAAAAGCTGTGGGCTTGAGGTGGATGTTTGGTAATGATAAAGCATTGCTTTTTTAGCAGACTCTGACAAGTTCGGGGTGGAGAATAATAAATCTGTGATTGCCTAGCTGCATCACCTGCTCAGTTCAGTCTTTCTATCTGAAAGAAAGCATAAAATGAATAAAGATAACAAAGTTCACTCACTTGCTACCTTATGTAAATTGATCCTGAAGAGTGGCAATCCAGGGAGCCTGCCTCCTAAGCCATGCTATATTATCAGTGTTCCAGAGTCAAATGAGGCCTTGATGCTTGTCCTCACCCTCCATCTCATAGACAAAGTTCCACCTTAAATACACACTCGATTCTCAACATTTCTACAAAATTCTGCTTTAAAAATAGACAACTGATGCGAAGTACAGAATGAAGAATTTATAAAAGTTTTTTAAAACTGTGTTTATGGGGCCGGGTGCAGTGGCTCACGCCTGTAATCCCAGCACTTTGGGAGGCTGAGATGGGTGGATCACGAGGTCAGCATATCGAGACCATCCTGGCTAACACGGTGAAACCCCGTCTCTACTAAAAATACAAAAAAAAAATAGCTGAGTGTGGTGGCGGGAGCCTGTAGTCCCAGCTACTCGGGAGGCTGAGGCAGGAGAATGGCATGAACCTCGAAGGCGGAGCTTGCAGTGAGCCAAGATCGCGCCACTGCACTCCAGCCTGGGTGACAGAGCGAGACTCTGTCTCAAAACAAAAAACAAAAATAAACAAACAAAAAAACTGGTTTATGTGGGTTTCCTGTATGTCCATCAAAAGAATTACTTTATATTTTTAATCCTTGAACAATGAAACTAACATGAATAGTTCGTTAATCATGAATTTGATAAAACCGAATATTTCATTCAAAAATCAGAAAAATTAAAAAACTGAAACTAGCTACAGTATAAATAACTAATATTTCATCCACAGTAGGTAATTCTAAACAAAATGAGACCTTTTAAAAAAGTTTCCACTATTTGACTTTTCTATTATTTAGTTCTGTTGATCAGAAAAGTGAATTACTGAAAATTAACAATCAGACAAAAATTTTGTGACCTATTGTTTTGGATAATTACATGCATAGTTTGTGTAATTTTCCATTAAGCAATAAAATATTTGGTGAAAGTACCACTAACCTCTATGGGAAAGCAGTTTGTCAAATGATTCACCCCATTTCACTGCCTCTTCAGGGGAGACTCTGTATAAGAAACAAAATGTTTTATAATGGAGTGTGCAGAAAGTCTGTTTATGAATCTGTTCTAACATATGCTATTGTACTGCTCTTTTCAATTATATTTCACAGTTTCTCCTTTGATTATAATATAATGAAAATTGTATTTACATTAGAAACTTTGAAAACATTGTTCAATTTTCTTTTGGAATTTGTCTGTTGAATAATGTGCTAAAATAACATTAATTTTTCTCATGGATATGTGAGTTGTTTTATTTTTTAATTAAAAATTAATCCTTTTTTAGGTTAAAAAGCACAGAGAATAATATAAAGAAATCAGGTCAACTATCTGTTTAAATTCAGCAGTAGAAAAAAACTAAACTCACAGTATCTTTCAGTTAAAAAAAAAATTGTACTGCAATTTCCTTGAAGCTGTAACCACCCTAGGCTGCAAATTTTTTTTAAAATGGATACAGGAAGTTTGACTAATAAAGTTTCAAAGGGATAAGAAATATATTTTAATAGAAAAAATATTCTAGAGATGTTGATAATGTGGAGAATTGAATATATTTTTTCAGATCTTTTTTATTATACTCAATTTGGAAGAATTTGTATGAAACTAGTATATAAGGTTTTTGCATTTTTTTGAATCAAATAAATGCTAAGTATTAAAAGACATTGTTTGTGCTTTACTTGCTATAATGGGGGTGTTTTTTCAAACTACTAAAGAAAGAGGTGAATAGCTTTCTATTATGACAATATTGCATTGTGAAAACTCTTAAATTAATGAGCATTTTATCAGGTTATAAGGAGTAAAATATATCATTTAAAACTGACAGGTATATAATTTTAAAACAGCAGCTTTAAGTGTTCATACGATTATTCAATTCAAGCGATTTAATTCAAGTGATTTAATTTTATGAAATATTTCTAGTCTCTTCAAATGAAATTTCTAACTTTCCTTATATTACTGTGTAATTTTCAATAAATCAGAAATCCCTAATTGCATTTTTCTTAAATCTTTAATGATAGAATCAGCAAAATCTTCCTCAAAATACTGAAAATTTATTCACCTTTTTTCTTTGGCCAAGTGCTCAGATCTACTGGAGTGGGTGTCTTCATGAAACTCAGGTTTCAGCACAAGAAGACTTAGTCTATTTCTTTTTTCTTTAGCTCTGTAATAAAAAGGACTTCGTGTCAGGACAATTTAGATGACAGTTAAAATCTCTCCTGCTGACTACCAGAAAATTTTGTAATTGGTAAAAACCCATGCCCACTTATACCCATTCCCACACACTCATGAATCCCATTTAAATACTGTATTTGTGGAGGAATGAGGGTAACATATGAAAATGTTTCTCCTTTTGCTCACTGACAATCAAATATTTGAGATTATATTTCAATAAAGATTGTACTAGTTCCTCTGTGTGGCTAAAATTATTACACTTTTTTTTTTAATGAGAACACTTTAGATTTCACAGTTTGTTATTTAAACCTAAGAAATAAAAAGGTGTTTTTTTCCCAAATTATAACAATACGATCAATATATTTTCCACCCAATAGTTCAAAAACAAGAGGTAATGAATCTTCAACCTCAATTATACTTTCAAAAGTATAAGGCTGACTTAAAATTGTATAATTTTACCTGATTTTGGCTTCTTTGCTTGTTTCTTCTTTTCCTGAACCATGTATTAACTTGAAAAAAGTTTTTTCTTTTGATTCACACATATTTATTTGAGAAAAGAAAATCAATGTTGTTTCCATCTTCTCTCTAAAATGAAGAGATGTCTAATTTATTACATACTTCTCTAGTTCATTTATTAATACTATTCCATACGTATACATAGTAGAATAAAAAGTTATCACAACTCTTACAGTAATGTTTACAAAAAAGAAGTCAAGAGCTGTGTTTCTTTCTGCCTCTGCAGAAATGCAGAACTGAGGAAATGAAGTACAATTTGGTCCTAAGTTGTTTAGGGAAATGATACCACAAATTTGCAAAATGACTCTTGGTCTCTAAGATAAAGAGTAGTCTTACCACAGTGCAACTTCTCGTTCAAGTTTGCGCAACCAGAGTGATGCTTTAATAGACTCAAATAACACTGTCATTTCCCACAGGAGCTTTTCAAAAAGTTTTTAAATGTGTAGACTCTGTGTTAAAATGTGTTATGGCAAAGTATTATATCAAACATTAGGAGATATTTTCTCCAGTTCTTAAAAAAGTATTTTTCTTATTGTTATTACATGAGTTAAGTAAATCACATTTAACTGACATAAGATTATGTAACGTTAATTACATTGGCTTAATATATTGTACCAAAATAAGACAACAGATCAGAATTTTATGGTTAAAAAAGATTGTAGAAAGCATTTAATTTAATAGTTCTGGGCTGGGCACAGTAACTCATGCCTGTAATCTGGAGGCTAAAGTGGGCAGATTGCCTGAGCTCAGGAGTTCAAGACCAGCCTGGGCAACATGGTGAGACCCCGTCTCGACTAAAAATACAAAAAATTACCCAGGCATGGTTGTGTGCACCTACAGTCCCAGCTACTCAGGAGGCAGAGCCACGAGAATCCCTTGAACCTGGGAGACAGAGGTTGCAGTGAGCTGAGATCATGCCCACTACTTCACTTCAGCCTGGGCAACAGAGCAAGACTCTGTCTCAAATGAATAAATAAAGTGTTAAGCACAGAGCTATAGAATGATTTTAGACATTTTTGAAATTTTAATCACTGTGATGAAATGGAAAAAATAATATGAAAACATTTTTTCTTAAAGCTTTATTTTAATTCCTTTGATATAAAGGACTTTGCTATTTTGAATTTGCTCTCCTGACTCTTTTGTTGTTAAAATGTTCTTTATAATGTAAAATGTTCTTTATAATGACATGGATTAAGTAGAGATGGTAGTTTTTATGTTTTTTAATGCCTTTATTAAAAAAATGTTGACAATTCCAAATTGGTTTAGCCTCCACTTCTTTCACTGTTTTGTAGAATACAAAAGTCTTACAAATGCAGTTCTAGTCTATAATCCAAATTTTATTGAAAAATAAACCAAAGTTCACAGGTATTAGGTAATTTAATCTTACAAAGTTTCAGAGACAGGCCAGTGGAAAATCTGGAATTATCAGAGCCTTTGATCACCTACTATGTGCTTTAGTCCTTCCAAGAATCTTTGATCTCCAGTAGTGAATGCTTTAATCTAAAATGGCATATATTGAAAGCTAAGTTATACAAATCTAAAAGAAAATTTTATTTTCAGTCTTTTTGAATTATTGTTTTACCAAGACAATTTATCAGGGATACCAGCTAAAAGCTCAAAACATTTATCTATATGAAATTAAAGAATATCTAGTATATATTTATACATATACCCCCTGATTCCATGACTTGTACTTTGAACGTATTTTAAATCTCTCACCTTGGCTGATAATTGAAAAATATTATGTATTATGGCATTTTGCATTGAGCTTCTGCTGGAACTGGATGCTGGTAATGCAGATTATGCTTCCACCCTGCTGTCCCCTAGTAATGATTAGTATCCACTGTGTTTATATCAGTTTAATCCTGTGAAGGTGAATGAGCGCAAGAGAAAATCATAGGAGCATGGACATCATCCAGTCACTAGGACTACAACTTAATTGTTAACTCAGAGAAGTTAAAGACATAAAATCAATATATTATTTTTCATAAGATATGTTAAATTTATGTGTGAAGTGTGCTATACGCAATGCTGATAGAACTGTAGAGAAAGAAATTGTGAAAATACAGGCACAAGTTGCCGGGCACGGTGGCTCGTGCCTATAATCCTAACACTTTGGGAGGCTGAGGCAGGTGGATCATGAGGTCAGAAGTTCAAGACCAGCCTGGCCAAGATGGTGAAACCCCATCTCTAATAAAAATACAAAAATTATCCAGGCGTGGAGGCAGGTGCCTGTAATCCCAGCTACTCGGGAGGCTGAGGCAGAGAATTGCTTCAACCTGGGAGTCAGAGGTTGCAGTGAGCCGAGATCATGCCACTGCACTCCAGCCTGGGCAACAGAGTAAGACTCCGTCCCCCCCCAAAAAAAATAAAAATAAAAGAAAATATGGGCACAAGTGAACTACTCCACAGGTCTGCGTAAAGGTCTGAAACAGAATTGGAAAAGAGAGGTTTGGCTCTACTCTGGGTATGTGGTCTGTTAGGAGCTGGAACCAGAGAGGAAGAAAAAGGTGGATTCTGAATGGTGAAATCAGTTAAATATTGTTATTTTGGGCATGGTCAGTTATTATTTAAATATGTATACTTTTAATGATAAGCATTTATATGTGTGAGTGTGTGTGTGTGTGTGTGTGTATACCCATGTGTTTCCCTTTTCTAGGTCTCTTCACTCCTTTGTGCAGGCCTGGAATCCTTTTCCATCAGCATAAAGACCTGTCTTCAACATTTTCTGTAGTGCATGTCTGCTAACAATAAATATATTCAAGTTTTTATTTTCCGAGAAAAAATTTTTGTTTTGTTTATATTATGAAATGGCTAAATCAAGCAATTTAACATATGTATTATCTCACATACTTATTGTTTTATGGTGAGAAAACAAAATATATGATTTTATGAACAATTTTCAGATATATAACATATGAAAAAAATGTCTTTTCCCCCATCTTCAGTTGGAGAATATTTTCACCAGAAAGAATTATAGGATGATTTTTCTTTTCTTTAAGACTTTAGAAGATGTTACACTTTTGTCTTCTGAACTCCATTATTTCTGTTGAAAAATCAGTGCCAGTTTTCTATGTTCTAATATGTCTTTCTTCTCCTGTGACTACTTTTCAAATGTTTTTATAACTAGTTTTAAAACTTTGGTTAAGATATAAATGGCGTTTGTTCTATTTGAAATTTGTTGAGCTTCCTGGTCTTGTGGGCTTTAGTTTTTATCGAAGTTGAAAACTTTTAGGCACTAGTTCTCCATTTTCTTGTTTCTCCTTCTCCTATCTTCAGATATTCCAGTTACAGTATGTTTGACTCCTTAACACTGTTCCACTGGTCACTAAGGAACTATTCCAGTTTTTTCAGCCTCTTTTCTGTCTCTTTCTCAGGTTAGATAGCTTCAGTTGCTATGTCTTCAAGTTCATTAACCTTTTCTTCTCCAATAGCTAGTCTGCTGTTAAACTTGTATAGTAAAATATTCATTTCAGCTACATAAGTTCCATTTTTATAGCTTGCATTTCCTTCCTTATTATACTTTTGTTGGTTTCATATTCAAATATGAAATTATATATTTCATATTATATATTATTATATATAAATTATATATAATAAAAATTATATATAAATATAAATATATATAAAATATATATATTTTTTATTTATATTTATATATAAAAATATAAATATATATAAAAAAATTAAATATTATAAAAATATTTATAATAGCTATTTTGAAGCCTGTTCTGAAAATGCATTTCTGTAATTCTGTGTCTGCTATTATTGACTGATTTTTCTGCTAATGATGTCGTATTTTCCTGCTTCTTCAGATCTCTAGTAACTTTTTATTGGATGCTGGGCCTTTTGAATTTTATGATGTTAAATATTCAGGATTCTTTTATTCTCCATTTAATGATGATGAAGTTGGTCTTGGCCAACAATCAATTGTGTATCACCTCTGTCTTAAAGACCTGTGTTTAAATTTGTTATACTGGATCTAGAGTAGTTTTAATTACTGAGGTATAATGATTCTTAAATCTCTAATGCATTCCCAGGGCGTTTGATAAGGCTTTTCTGCTTTGGATGATAAGAACTTAAAAGTACCTGAACCCGGTATAATCTCTGTAAATTAACCCACATCCCTGGTGGGAATCCTTTTTCAGCACTCATGCAGTTTTGTTTTTCATCTGAGCTGCTTGGTATTCAGCTAGACTCAAAAGTACTCTTACATAGTATTTTTAGACTTTTTCTAGTACTTTGTCTTGTAAATTTCAGTCCTCTCACTCTCCTTGAATTTAGATCACTATTTCCTCAACTCAAATTAGTGTTTTTGCTCTATTTAAGGAGTATCCCTATAAACTTCTCAATTTCTAAATTCAAAATTTGAGATTTATGTTCCTTCCCTGCACTGTAGTCTTTTTAAAGGAAGGCAGGGCTTACTTTCTCTGTCTCTCTTCTGTTATGGATCACAGTTCTCTATGCCTCTCTATGCTTATTTTCAGTGGCTAAAAACCAGTGTATTGTGTATTTTTACAGTTTTCAAGCTGTTTATAGCAGGAAGTGGTGTATCAGTTGATCATAATAATCATGGTCCTCTTTAAACATATATATATATAATATGCATATAAAATTTTTGTATATGAATATTATACCTTGTTACCTGAATTCCATTAATACTGTTATTGTTCAACAAATTTATCATAGTTTTAAAATTAATTTTCCTATGTTTCTCAAAAGATAATTAGATTCGTATAAACATTATTAATTTTAACAACCCTTTTTCAGTTATCATAACTTTATTTTCTAGCCTAATATCATTGGTTTACAACTTGAGTGCAGTAAATTAATAGTTGGAATCCTTGTCTTCTTTTCCTTAGCATTAGGAGAAAGTAAGGCCAACTGAAATGAGGCTAGGTTTCAGATTTATATTTTGTGTATGTGTGCATTCACATAGTTATGTTCCTTATTCTCTTATTATAACATTGCATCGAATTTGACCTTTGTACATTTCTATTCTTTTCATGTAAAATTAATTTTTCTGTGCTTTTTTGAATGAGGTGGATTTCAAGAAAGTTTCTTTAGTTTAATTTATTTAATTTTAGTAATCACAATGGTAATAGTACTAGTAATCTAAAAATAATTTAAAAATGAATAATTACTGGCAATTCTAATTTATCATATTCTGTGTTCTTGAGAAAAAAGAATTCTTAATATAGAAAAAGTGACATGCAAATGCAATAGAGAATAGTTTAGTTAAAAGCACTTTAGTCTTGGAAATTTGATTGCAAGCATCAATGTAAACAGAAAATTGCTATTGTGTTGGTCATTGTTTCTAGTCTTTTATAGTGGACAGATCTGGGATATATATAATTCCTGCCTGTAAATGTTTTCTAGTCTTTTCCACTATAAATACTTAGAAACAATGACTAATGCAGTAGCAATGAGACCTAGATTGTGGTCTTGAAATGTCACTTCTCACTCCAAGAAAACTAGGTTTGCTAAAGATATCACTGATTCCAGGTCTCAGACAGGACATAGCAAAGCTAAGCCTAGCAAATATTGTCATATCAGTTAGCAAATAAGCTGTCAAAGACTGATCAATTTAAAATTCTTCAAGAATTTGGTGGGTTTTCCACTAACCAAGATGACACCATTTGAACTTCAATAATTTTAATAAGTGCAATGGATTGAACAGATCAAACTTATTTATATCTATGAGTGCATAATGCTATTAAAAAAGAATTACCTACTTTCAGATTATCAATAGAAACTAATCCATTGTTATTAAAATTGTTTAAGAAAGGGAAAAAATTAAGCAGGTAGCCTGCATGTTTTATTAACTCTATCATGGGTAACAAAATACTGGATGAGATAAATTTTTTAATAAAAATAACAAACACATAAAAATAAAATAATTGCATTAGAATCTTATCATTTTAGCCCCTAACAAATGATTAAACTTAGGTATTGTGATTCAATGGTTGTTAAGATCATATAAAGACATGGCAAAATTATGTGCTTTTTATAGCCTTGTAATACCCTGCTTATAGGTTTTTAAAAAGACCAAACTTAAGTCTGATTCATTCTCTGGACCCAGCTGCCAATGAGTAGAAATGACAGAGGACAGAAGATGGAAGAACATGTTGAACTGCACCATAAATATGCAATCACCAGAACCCAGACCCTGGGGGCAACTACAGCACAGTTCTTCAACAGATAAATTGTAAGAAAGAGAAGCAGATTAAAATAAGAGGGAAATAGAATTGTCTCTGTGGATCAAGTGAAAAATGTAAAATTATGATCCAAATAAATACGGCTTTACCAATAAAGGACTAATTGCCTAATGAGTTCTGCCTGAAAGTGTGAATGTTTGTTTTTAGGTAGGAAACACCCATGTTCCGATACCTATCAAGCAGTCAAAATCAACACAATGTTTTACTAGCTATTTTGAGAATAAATTTCATAAAGAGCATGAGGTAAGGGAATATGAAAAGAATTTATATACCAGAAACCAACCAAGTCTCCCTTTTCACAGTTATCCCCAAACTACTCTCAATCATAGTACTTTAATTTTCTTTTTAACACAGCGACACTGCAAATCCTGGATCATACCTGTCTTCCTAAATTTATAATACTCCAATGGGGTTTTGCCATGTTGGTCAGGCTGGTCTTGAACTCCTGACCTCAAATGATCAGCTCACCTTGGCCTCCCAAAATGCTGGGATTACAGCCATGAGCCACTGCGTCTGGCTATATCTTTTTAAAATACAAATCCGATCATGTTAAAATAAAAATACTGCTACTACTAAGAGTAATAGTAATGAATAAAATATAACAAAAACCAAATTCATTCTTTCTGTAATGGCAAAAGTGAAAAGGACACACAGATTCCTAACATCACACAATGAAAATGTTAAATATGATTTTTTAAGGTAACTCACAGGCAGAGAAGCAGCAAAGCACATACTTTCTTTCACACTTGCATCATTCCACATAAAAGGCTTGTCATGGGCACAGGTGTGCATGATATAGCATAAAAGTGCTCCAGGTGAGAGACCTCACCTCAACCATTCAAAATATTTACAAGTAAAGAAGGATAGATAGCATCTGTGTAACAACAGGAGTGTCCTGCATTAAGAAAGGGAGAACTCCAGAGTTCACTATTAAGTTGGTTCAAAAGAAATTGCGGTTTTTGCCATTACTTTCTCACCAACCTAATATATTCTTCTACTGAGCTATGTCACAAAGTGTTAGGCAAAATTCTTCCTAAACTGCAGATAAAGAAGAGGAAATGATCATCAGGGTCATCCGGATTTGCCTCTGCTCATTCCCTAATGACAAACAAAATAAAAAGCTTCACTCAGCTTCCTGATGTGGCCCTTAGCCATCTTTTCAACCTCTTTTCTCACCTCATCCCTGCTATCATTTTAACTCCAGCTGTTCCGCATTCTTGCCCTTCTTAGGATGGGTCCTGCTGTTTTGCAACACCTGGTCTTTATGCTGATGGAAAAAATTATTCAAATACTTTGAAAGGGAAAAATATTACTGAGTGTCTTATCCAGTATGCCCTTTGAAGTTATTTTCTCTTTTCATTGTCATTTAGGTATTTTATAGTTCTATAAATCATTGAACACTGATAACAAAGAGCAGGCTTCTTCACGTAAATGCAGATTTGTTCAGCAGGGAAATATTTGGTTATTTTCCTATGGATATTGATTAACTTTCTATTTGTTTGTAAACTTATTTCAACACGTTTGATGACCAATATGTGTCTGTTTACAGATTCTCTTTTCAATTAACTATAACGTCTTTTTTTTTTTTTTTTTTTTTCTGAGACGGCGTGATGGAGTCTTGCTCTGTCACCAGGCTAGAGTGCAGTGGTGCGATCTCTGCTCACCGCAACCTCCGCCTCCCAGGTTCAAGTGATTCTCCTGCCTCAGCCTCCCGAGTAGCTGGGACTAAAGGCACCCACCACCACGCTCAGCTAATTTTTGTATTTTTTAGTAGAGACAGGGTTTCCCCATGTTGGCCAGACTGGTATTGAACTCCTGACCTCAGGTGATCTGCCCGCCTCGGTCTACCAAAGTGCTGGGATTACAGGCGTGAACCACTGCGCCCAGCCCAAATAAAATTTTAAATACTTAATATCTACAGGAGAGTCATGATTTTGCATGTAAAGATATACTTTAACAAAATAACCCATTCCTTCTACATTGCTCTACCTTCTTGTCCATTGGATACAGTGATTACTCTTTGAATATTAAGCTTAGGCATTGCATTATTTCTTTTCAAAGCTATTTATAACTTAGCTAGGCAAAACTGACCAACCCATCCACTGGGCCCCATTTTATCCAATGTAATTTTATCATAACAATTGCCAGATTCTGTTGCAATCATTTTATCACCTATATTCTTTCCTACTTGATTCTAACCTCTGGCTATAGGAAATTTTTTCATATTCGTTTTTGTAAATGGAGTACATAGCACTCTGCAACACATGAAGATTTTAGTACACATTGTAATACAAAAAATGTTGAAAACCACACAAATGTTTGCTATAAATAATTATTATAATACTAGCACCCTTGTAATTATTACCCAGGTTAAAAAAAAATAGTACTTTGCCAGCCACCCAGAAGCCATGCATCCCACTACAATAACAAATCCTCCATCTCTCCATGGGTAACTATTATCCTGAATTTTATAATGATCACTTCATTATTATAGATTGTAACCCAGATATATATCCTTTGATATATTTCTCCTTTCCTTTTTTTTAACTTGATATGACTTTTAAGTCTCTTTTAATAGCGCCCTATCAATTTCTTTTTTTTTTTTTTTTTTGACAGTTTCACTCTTGTTGCCCAGGCTGGAGTGCAATGGTACAGTCTTGGCTCAATGCAACCTCCACCTCCCGGGTTCAAGGGATCCTCCTGTCTCAGGCTCCTGAATATCTGGTATTATAGGCACGTGCCACCAGGCCTGGCTAACTTTTGTATTTTTAGTAGAGATGGGGGTTTCACCATGTTGGTCAGGCTGATCTCGAACCCTTGACCTCAGGTGATCCACCTGCCTCAGCCTCCCAAAGTGCTGGGATTACAGGCATGAGCCTCTGAGTCCGGCCCAATTTCTTTCTTTTTCTTACAAATTAACTGTTGATGAACAAGGCTGTAGTTTCCTGTACAGTCTGGATCTTGGTAATTGCACATTAATGGTGCAGTTCAACATATTTCTCTGAGTGACTCGTCTGAATGATACTTGCAAGTAATAGCCTATCGGTATGGTGAATATTTCAGGAATTAAAGGAATAACTATTTGTGGTCATTACAATTGACTATATGTACATACATTGTAGTTGAATTATAATTTATTTCCTACCACATGCAATGACTTGCCAAAATGAGAATTTAACGCATATGTAATACCCAAAACTATTCTTACTTCCTTTTTACATTATAACATATTTTAATTATTTATGTAGTTGTCAAATTTGATATTTCATTGAATATATCAAAAAAGATTGAAAAACTTACCTTTGTAAATTCATAGAATTATGTAATCACCTGATGAGTTCTTCTTGCCCAATGCGCAGATAAAGCTGATTCAATGGGACAGTGGTATTCTAGTAGAAATAAAGTTTAACAATTGCAGGGCTAGCCAAGAAGAAGAATGGGAGTTTATTACTCAACTCAGCCTCCTGGAAAATTCAGAGGCTAGGGTTTTTCCAGGATAGTTTGGCAGGCAGGAGCCTAGGTAATGGAGAATGCTCATTTGTTGCTCCAGGGATGAAATCCCAGGGAGTCAAAGCTGTCTTTTTATTCACTGAGTCATTTCCTGGGTAGGGTCTCAAGACCAGTGAAGGAAGTTTCTTAGTATGAATTACTACTCCAGGTGGTGCCACCTGGTCCAACAGAATACAGGGTCTGAAAAATACCTAAAACACAAATCTTAAGTTTCACAATAGTGATGTTATCTATAGGAGCAACTGCGGAGATTACAAATCTTGTGACCTCTGGCTTCATGATTCCAGAACCATAATTTTAACCTTGTGACAAATTGGGTTAATTTTACAAAGGTGGTTTCAGTTCCTGGGTAAGGAGTGGGTTAGTTTTGGAAAGGGGCTTTTATCATCTTTGTTTTAAACTATAAACTAAATTCCTCCCAAAGTAAGCTTGTCCTATGCCCAGGAATAAACAAGGGCATCTTGGAGGTCAGAAGCAAGATGGAGTTATGTCAGATTTCTTTCACATTCGTAATTTTCGGAGAGGCAGTTTTAATCACAGCTGTGGATGAACGTCATCCCACAGTTGAGAGAGTTAAGAATGAGAAAAATGAAATGACTTGCTCACTGTCAGCATATTATTAGCATGGTTGAAACTGGAATATTTTCATAACTCCAATCCTTTCCTAAGCTTATCTGCAAGTGGCTTAAAACTTTTGGCTGAGAAAATGTTTTAGTGGTTTCCCATGTTCAGCATCTCTCTCTTTGCTTGTGACTTTACTAGACCTCTATGAGGTTCCTTTTCTTCTGCCATTGAAGTTTTAATCTGCACCTGGATGAAAGATATGAATGGCCAACATTTCTCTTGGTTTCTGACTAATCTCCCACTCTCTATGCCCTACTATCAGACGGTTTCATGGTGTCCCTCCTTACGTTCAGTCCTGTGAAGGATTTCTTTTCTGATATGCAACTGTTAATTTTGTTAGAACATAAGTAATATATCTATATTTTTAAACCCAAGTAATATGTATTTTTAAAGCCAATCAGAAGTTTATCTTATTTTTAATAAGTTTTCATCTTAGTCTGTTTGGGCTTGTATAACAAGATACTAAAACTGGGTGATTTATAAACCACACACATTTGTATCTCACAGTTCTGGAGGCTTTGAAGTTCAGGATCAAGGTGGCAGCAGATTCAGTGTCTGGTGAAGGCCCACTTCCTAGATAGCTGTCTTTTCATGTGTTTTCACATGGCAGAAGGGATGAGGGAGCTCCCGGGGTTGCCTAAGGGCACTAATCCCATTTGTGAGGGTTCCTCCCTCATAACCTAATCACTTATCAAAGGACCTATTTTCAAGCACCATCACATTGAGGATCAGGTATCAGTATATGAATTTGGGGGAGCATAAACATTCAGTCTACAGTAGCTTTTTTATTTTGTAAAAACTATGCATTTACTGAAATGTTATAAAGAGAGTATAGAGTTCCCATATGCTCTAGCCAGTTTCCACCATTATTATCTTCTTAAATAATCATGGTACATTTGTCAAAGCTAAGAAACCAATATCGGTGTCTGGTTATTAATTAAACTATATGCTATTCGGATTTCACTAGTTTTTCTCTTAATGTCATCTTTCTGTTCCAGGATCCAATCCAGAATTCCACATGCATTTAGTAGTCATGTCCCATTAGTTTTCTCTATCTGTAATAGTGTCTTAGTATTTTTTCATTTTTCATAACCTTGGGAATTTTGAGGAATTTGGGTAAGGCGCTTTCTAGAATATCTCTCAGTTTGGATTTGTCTGATGTCTTTATCATGACTAGACCGACGTTATGGGTTCTGGGGAAGAATACTACAGAAGTGAAGTACCCATTGAACCATATAAAGGCGTACATACCATCAGCCTGACTTATTGGTGAAGTTGGCCTGGATCACCTGGCTGCAATTGTGTTTGATAGGTTTCTCCCTGAGAAGTTAGTTTTCTGACCCTTACATACTATATTCATGGAAAGCAAGTCACCAAGTTCAGCCCACACTCAAAGGGGAAGAGGGCAGAATTAAGGTTCACCTTTGAAGGGGAGAGTATCTACACATAGTATTTCTAATTTTTAAAAGGTAGAGTTATCTTTTTTCCTCTATTTATTTATTCAATACTTTATCAGTAGAGACTCATGTATACTTACATTTTGAGTTATAATCCAGTACCACATTATTTATTTTGGTGTTCCAGCTTTGGACATTGGTAATTCATTCAGATTGGCTCTTTGTTGCAGCAACTATTAAAGTATGGAAAGTAAAAAATTATTAGATAGCAACAGGTCCTACAAAGAAAATTTTAACTTACTGTGATGTATTTTGCTTATTTTAAAAAAAATAACTTTAGAAAAAAGTAATACTTTTTTTTTTTTTTTTTTTTTTGAGGTAGCATCTCACTCTGTTGCCCAGGTTGGAGTTCAGTGGCACCATGTGTGTTCAATGCAACCTCCCCCTCCCAGGTTCAAAAGATCCTCACACCTCAGCCTCCCAAGTAGCCAGGAACTTAGGCACATCCCAAAACACCCAGATAATTTTTGTAGTTTTATTTTTTTATTTTTACTTTTTTTATTTTTTAGAGAGAGGATTTTGCTATATTGCCTAGGCTGGTCTCAAACTCCTGGGCTCAAGTAATCAGCCTGCCTTGGCCTCCCAATATACTGGAATCACAAGCGTGAGCCACTATGCCCTGTCTATGATACAATTTTCACTAATTTTCACTGCATTTTGAAAGTAGATAGAATAGTATATTGAGTCTCCATACAATTAACTCCTGGTTTTAAAATTAGCAATGTTTTATTATACATTTTATACTTTTTTGATGAAATATTTCAAATAAAAATCCAGACATTCAGCATTAGGAGATACACCTAATGCTAAATGACGAATTAATGGGTGCGGGAAATCAACATGGCACATGGATACATATGTAACAAACCTGCACATTGTGCACATGTACCCTAAAACCCTAAAGTATAATAAAAAAAAAAAAAAAAAGAAACATGTAAAAAAAAAAAAAAAAAAAAAAATCCAGACATTAATATTTATCTTTTAAAACTTTAGGCCGAGCACAGTGGCTCACACCTGTAATCCCAGCATTTTGGGAGGCCGAGGCAGGTGGATCACGAGGTCAGGAGATCAAAACCATCCTGGCCAACATGGTGAAACCCCGTCTCTACTAAAATACAAAAAATTAGCCAGGCGTGGTGGCGCACGCCTGTAGTCTCAGCTACTCAGGAGGCTGAGGCAGGGGAATCGCTTGACCCCAGGAGGCGGAGGTTGAAGTGGAAAAAAAAAAAAAAAAAGAAAGGAAAAGGTTGCAAGAAAAAAAAAACACAAAAAACAACTTGAATATGTATTTGTGAAAGATACTTTCTACAATGCCATTATTATACCAAAAATTTTAATATTCTGATACCCAGTCCATATTCAAATTTCTTTGATTACTCAAAAATATCTTCATATAGTTTGACACAGAATCTTAAAATACGTCCAAACATTGCCATTGTTATGCTTCTTAAACCAATTCTAAATGGAACATACTTTGTCCCCTCACTCCCCCTTTTTTTTCATGGCATTAATCAGTTGAAATAACTGGGTGATATTCAGATTTGTATCCATTGCCTGTGTTCATGTAAATGAAAGTTAGAACTAAAGGCTTAATTGCATTGTTTACCCCTTTTTAGGTAAGAATATTTCACAGATGATGATGTTCACCTAATAATGTATCACATCAGGAAGAACATAATCACTGGAGATCCTAAGATAGTTAGTTGATTTCAGGAGGCAATAGCAGGGCTCCTTCATTGTAACATTGTGCTTGTTTTCCCACTGGTCAGCAGGTAATACTTTGGTAGTATATGAATATTGTTATCATTTACCAAAGATATTGATGATCATTGCCCAAATCTATTATTTAGATAGCAATCACAAAATCATCTTTTCTAATTCTGTATCTTCCATTTGATTTACATGGATTTTTTAAAATAACTTTTCCAAATGGGGAGTGGTGGCTTATACCTATAGTCTCAGCTGCTCAGGAGGCTGAGGTGGGAGGATTCCTTGACATTAGGAGTTCGAGGTCAGTCTGGGAAACATAGTAAGACCCCATCTCAAAAGAATAAAATAAAATAAAAAGAATAACTTCCTCATTAACCAGGACTTTTTGTTTATTCTGACATACAGTTCGTATGAAGGACCAGACAAATAATTTGTCTCCTGTAATTATTAATTTTCATAGTACTGAGTTGTTTCTCTAATACTCATGGTATTTTGTCTCTGTTTGCTTTTATTTGCTCTCTTGCTTTTTGACTATCATTATGACTTCCTGGGTTTTTATATAGTCAATGTGTTAGGTGTCAATTTCAGTTATTTCTCTTCTTAATACTCAAATCGCCTTATCCTGGCCCAGGTGAGCAACTTCAAGGTGGCTCCTGGGTCATTAAGGAACTAACCCATTAGCTTTTTTTATTGTTTCATTTATTTCTGGCACACCCAGATGTTCGAGCTCATCTGTACATTTCTTGCCCCAGTCCTAAAATCAGTCACATTTCCAAGGAGCTCTAATCCATTTAACTTGGAAATAATATTTACAATCCAAAATGAGGACATGATGGGTGTTCTTTGCTGTAGAGTTGTCATTGCTTCTAGAATAAAATATGTATTTTGCAAAGAAGTAAAAAGATCATATTTTGATTTTATGACTTTACATGAGAAACTATTTCCTAAACCCTTATTATTTCATATATCCTACAATGCACACAAAATGGTTTAGCATTATTGGTAACAATGTTACCACCAAAATAAGGCTACTGAATAACATTTAAATTTTCTTTGTTTTTCCTTTTGTTCTTACAATATATTCCACCAAGGATATGTATTCAAAATCTGTGGTTCTGATTTTTTCCCAATATTATTATGTGACTTGGTATTACTCAAAATATATAAGAATATCAGGGAAACATTGCTTCTATCCATGTCATCTTTCTCTTTTCATACATACATACTATGTATCTATATGTATATATATATATATATCTTCTTTATACAGATATATATATATCACTGTATCACTTCATACAGATATAGATATATGTTTCTTCTATATCTATAAATAAATATATATATAAAAATCTTTGGTTTATAAAAATAAACCAAAGAATAATAAGTATATGTATTTTTTTAGTGTTTCTTTTTATAAATATAAACATACCCACACATATTTAAAGTTTCCTACCTTACAATACAAATGCAACATACTATCTGTATTTCTCATCCTACCATTCAAAAGTTTCCATACACAAACTGTTCTGTAAACATTTTTATTTACCTTGCTACTTTTACTAACAAATATATGCAGGAGATCACTGCATATCAGAAAATACGAATCTCCATTATTTCTTTTTCTACTAACTTATATGAGTATTTTATAGTCTAAGGTTATGTGGGTTGCTTTGAATCACTTGCCAATATAAATAGGCTGTAGTCAATAGCCCTGTGCTATGTCATTTAATTTTTGTGCCTGTGTATTTTGGGGATAGATATGAGTTTGATGAATTTAATGCTAAATAATAAATGCTGTGCTGAAAATCTCCCTAAGGGTATCCTATTTTGTGTTCTCACCAATAATGGAGGAGAGTGTTTGTTACACCAGGGCTTCACCAGCAAATTGCGTTATGAAGCTTTTGGATTTTTACCATGTAATAAATATGAAGTGGTTCTTCATCACTTTGTTTTGTTTTGTTTTAGAGTTTTACACTTGATTTTTGTTGAAGTGTTTTACACTTGATTTTTGTTTAAAAAATAACCTTTTATTTGGAAATGATTATACATATAAAGAAAGATTGAAAACATAATAAAGTGAATTTATATATACCTTTCACCTAGCTATCTGTAAAGTTTATATGTCAAATAATCATGGCACAATTATCAATACAAGGAAATTAACATCGGTAGAATACTGTTCACTAAATTATAGGTTCTATTCAGATTTCACCAGTATTTCCAAGAATTCATGTCCTATAATGTCTCTGTGTATTTAATTTCACTGTCTCTTATAACCAAGGGTGAGTATAGTTTCACATATTTAAAGTCCATTGTATTTTTTTTCTGTGAACTCTGTTGTATAGCTTTTGCCCATTCGTCCCTCAGGTTTTGATCTTTCTCCTTTGATTTGTAAAAAGTCTTTAAATGCTGGAGATGTTAGCACTTTTAATATGTTCTGTGTTGTTCTATTTGTCTCACAGTTTGTCTTTTGGCTTTTGCTTATGGTTTTCTGGTGTATGTTTTAATAAAATTCTCTTTTTAATATAGTCAGATTTATCAAGTGTTTGAGTTTATTACTTTTGGATTTTGAGTTATATTTAGGGAGATTTCTATCTTCTATGAGGTCTGAATGAAACATCCCCAAGGGTCCTGTTAGCGCTTGTATAGTTTCATTTTTAATATTTAAATCTTTGGAGCATTTATAATTTATTATCTTCTAAATACAAGGTAAGAATCTAGATTAATCTTTTTTTAATGGTTATTCATGTGTCACAACATAATTAATTTCAAAATTCCATCTTTCCCCACTGATTTGAATTCAACTTTCTTTTCTTAGAGATCAAATTTCTCTACATATTTAAATCTATTTCTAAACTTTATATTTATCTTATCGGTCTATAAAAATGCAGGAATGGTATGTTTTAAGTTGTGAAGACTATAATATGTTACATACTTAAAAAAATCAGTCTTCTTCCTTTTGTGTCATGATTTTCATGGCTATACTTGTTTTTTTTTATGTTATTGTTTAAGTCAATGTCTGGTACTGGATTCTGTGGCAGGAGCATGGCAAAGACATAGTATCTTTACTTAGATTTTATTTATATTGTGTCTAATTTTATTTAATACTGTTCTATTTAAAATTGTCCTGTGTGTATTTCAGGTGTGTTTTAAAGTTTGACTCGGATGCATTTTTTACATATTTTTGTTATTCCGTTACCCTTTCAAAGAGGGGAAAATAAGGATCTAAGATATTTTTCTTAAAAATCATCTCTAAATGGGAATGTTGGGAATTGTATTACTGTAGTAATGCATGTAATATGGTACATAAAAAATGACTTGTGACTTTCAGTTTCAGCCCCAACAAATAAAATGCTTAGAAGTCATCATTTCCATTTTTACAGCAACAGTAAAATAACTGAACCATGATGTCTTGGACTCATCAGAGAACTGAGGTCACAGGGCAAACCACCACCTGAAAATCTGGAGAGACAAGTGCATCTAGAGAGAAATAGAAACTGAAATCTTCTTACCTGGAGCAAAAGCTGCTGGAACTATGAACTGATAGGAATACTTAAGTGGTAATTTTAATGAACTGCTGAAGGTCAAGTGAAGACTAGTGTGAGGATGAGAGCCTCCTTGGGGCTACAGTTTTAGGGAGCCCCCATATTTCTGTGGGCTTTCATTCTAGGAATGCCACCAGATTTTTATGACAAAGGTCGAAGAAATATCCCTTCTTGGCTCTGGCTAGGGAAGGAGAAGAGTAACCACTATGAACATGATCATAGCCTTCTCCGTAATGAATGCTTACTTTCCAAAGAAAAGGATTTGGCCAGTGCTCAATTCTGAAGCTATCTCAGCTGAAGGAAGATAACTTCCTTCTGCCTTCCTGTCTCACCTAAATGGTGGAAAAACGTAAACATCAGGAATCAAAGCTTCACAGAAATAGATTGAGAATGTTGCAGCCAGAGAAAGGAGTAGGGGGCTGAAGATAAAAGCAAAACAGAACAAAAACAAATGAACAAACATAACCTCTACCACTGAAGAAAAACTTGTTTTTATTTTATTTTATTTTTTGAGATAAGGTCTCACTCTGTCACCCAGGCTGGAGTGCAGTGGCACGATCACGGCTCACTGCAGCCTAGATCTCTTGGGCTCAAGCTATCCACCCTCTTCATTCTCCCATGTAGTTGGGACCATGGATGCACACCACCACTCCTGGATAATTTTTTGATTTTTTTTTTTTTTTTTTTTTTAGAGAGGGAAGGTCTCACCGTGTTGCCCCATCTGATCTCAAACCCCTGCGCTCCAGCAATCCTCCTGCCTCAGCCTCCCAAAGTGCTGGGATTATGGGCATGAGCCACAGTTCCCAGTCTGAGAAACGTGTAACATTTGTGAAGGTCACAGCCCCAAGACCACCTAACTACCTCATCAACAGAGTATAAAATAATCATAAAAATGAATTATTCCTGAGAGAGCTGCAGGATCTAGACTTTTGAACAAGATTACTTAGGGAAGCCCAAAGTCAAGTGAGGAGACAAAAACAAGGACAGTAGAATAACTTGATTTTAAAACTCTCTCATGTTGTCTCATCATGTGAGATGTCAGATATGACTTTCTCCTCTATAGAATAAAAGCTCTTCGTGGGCAGAGATCATATTGTATCATCTTGGCATCTTCTGTTCTAAGAAACAATAGGCTGTCAGCATAGCTTTTAAAAGTGAGGATATGGGTAAATAAAACACTCATGATTTCATATTTTGAGAATTTATACAGGAATGATAGAAAACCCAGAGACTTAAAATCCTGATTCCAGCATATTTATTATTGCATCCAAAATATCCATTTGTAAATGTTGATATTTCTTCCTGTACACACGGTTCACATTTACTATAGATGAGAGGGTAAATCAGAGGAGGCCAGTAATGACTAAGTGTGTATTGTAGCTGGTATCTCTGTTGGAAAGTTTTTCATAATTTCATTATTTTTAATTTTACAAACATTTCACACAGAGTCCAGGAATGTTTGATAATGAAATTCCTTCCTATCTCCACAGGCACATGTTCATTCACACCACTCTTTTTTAAAGATAAAGATGGTTGCTGTTTTGGTGAGGTTTGTACATTTCCCTTCTGGTCTTGATTGAACTTGCTGATATTTATCAGTAATTACCTATGACTCGAAGTTTCCTTCAGTGATGAGTTACTGATTATTCTTAGGAAGTGTCTGAAAGAAATGACTTTTGAGGAAAGTTTCAGTGAAAACCTTCTTTGGTCATAGCTTTTATTCTGTTCTTGGAACCTGGCAACATTCATGCCTATTTTCCTTAAATGATAGTCAAAAAGGTTTTGTTTGTTTATTTGCTTTAAAAAATACTAGAATATACCTAGCTAAAAGGAGGTATATTTAAGTTATAGTGCTGATGCCAAAATTAAGGAAGGTAACTATCAGTAATGATAATATGTGTATGTGTGTGTATGTGATAGAGAGAACCAGAGAGAGAGAGAGAGAGAGAGAGAGAGAGAGATTTTCTTCAGAAATGCTTTTGTTTAAAATATTGCCTATAAGTGGATTATTAATGAACACAGGACATTCTCAAATTCCACATGACTGAATTTTATCCTTGGGACATAAATAACACTAGAATTTTTATATATATTGTTTTACATATATATACAAATATACACATATATATGTATTTGATATATATACACACATATATGTGTATATATATGTGTGTATATATGTGTATATATGTATATATATATATCAAATACATTGTGTTTTTTTTGTATTTTAAACCTGTTTCATAATTTTGTATTTAAATGTTTCATATGAAGTTCATAAAAACAATTTAAATACTAAAATTTGATATTTTTCTTTTCACTTAGTCCAAACAATGGAGAGAAATAGTATTTCAAGTGACATTAGTGCTCTGCTCACTGGAAAGTTAGATTTAGATTTTGTTCAAGCATAGCTCATCACGCATTTTCATAATCTAGATAAAATAATTTTTGAGGCTGCTATGGTCTGAATGTCCTCCAAAATTCATGTGTTGAATTTTTTTTTTTTTTTTTTTTTTGAGAGGGTCTCTCTTTGTCACCCAGACTGGAGTGCAGTGGCGTGATCTCACTCACTGTAACCTCCTCCTCTCCGGCTCAAGAGATCCTCACATCTCAGGCTGTCAAGTAGCTGAGACTACAAGCATGAACTACCACACCCAGCAAATTTTTTAATTTTTTGTTTGTACTTTTAAATTCTAGAGTACATGTGCAGGTTTGTTACATAGGTAACTGTGTGTCATTATTATATCACCCAGGTATTAAGCCTAGTACCCATTAGTTATTTTTCCTAACCTACTCCCTCCTCACACCCTCTACCCTCTGATAGGTCCTAGTGTGTGTTGTTACCTCTATGCATCCACGTGTTCACGTCACATAACTCTCACTTATAAGTGAGAACATGTAGTATTTAATTTTCTGTTCCTGCGTTAGTTTGCTAAGGATAATGCCTCCAGTTCCATCCATGTCCTTGCAAAGGACAGGATCTTATTATTTTTTATGGCTGCATAGTATTCTATCGTGTATATGTATCACATTTTCTTTATCCAGTCTACTACTGATGGGCATTTAGGTTGATTCCATGTCTTTGCTATTGTGAATAGTGCTACAGTGAACATACACTTACATGGGTCTTCATAACAGAATGATTTATATTCTTTTTGGTATATACCCCAGTAATGGGATTGCTGGGTTGAATGGTACTTCTTTCTTTAGGTCTTTGAGGAATAGCCACACAGTCTTCCACAGTGGTTGAACTAATTTACATCCCCACCAACAGTGTATAAGTGTTTCTTTTCCTCCACAACCTTGCCAACATGTTATTTTTTGACTTTTGGTAATAGCCATTCTGACTGGTGTGAGATGGTATATTTTTGTATTTTTCATAGAGATGGGTTTTCTCCACGTTGTCTAGGCTGGTCTAAAACTCTTGAGCTCAAGAGATTCTCCTAATGTGCTGATACTGCAGGCGCCAGCCACCATTCTGGGCCCATGTATTGAAACTTAATCCCCACTGTGGTGGTATTAGAGGTGGGTCCTTTTGAGAAGCGATTAAGTTAAAAGAGCTCTGCCCTCATGAATGTCTCAATGCCTTATAGAATGGCTGGGGGAAAGAGCTAAGGCGCTTTTAGCCTTTCCATTCTTTCCACCATTTAAAGACACCTAGATGGTAGGCTATCTGTGAGGAATAGACCTTCACCAGACACCAAAGTTGCCAATGCTTTGATCTTGGAATTGTCAGCCTTCAGAATTGCGAGAAATCAATTTAAATTGTGTATAAATTACCTAGTCTGTGATATTTTGTTACAGCACACAGATAGACTAAGGCAACGCTCCTCTAATTCTTTTGTTCTTTTTCTTTTCCCCTTGAGCAAAGGGGCTTTCAAACAACCTCAGTTGCTGTGATACTGAAAAGGATATGCTCTTAGCAGAAGACGCAGGAAGGAAGTGCATCTTGTTTTGAACACATAAATTAGATTTTTGGTTTATCTCTTTTAAGTTTGTAAAAGTTGATCTTCTAGGGCCTAATCAACTCAGAGGGTACTGTCAAAATTTGGTTCCTCACAAAATGTATATCAGACCTAGGAATGAAGTTACCCTGCCCCCCGTAGGGGCTCTGTACAAGCTACGGGCTAACCTTCCTCTATGCTAGGGTTCCCCAGGTCCTCAGTCCCCGGGCCATGCACCACTACTGTGACTGTGGACCTTTAGGAACCAGGCCACAGCAGGAGGTGAGCGGTGATCAGTGTTATCACCTGAGCTCTGCCTCCTGTCAGATCATCTGTGACATTAGAGTCTCACAGGAGCACGGACCCTACTGTGAACTGCATATGCGAGGGATCTAGGCTGTGCACTCCTTATGAGAATCTAATGCCTGATGAGGTGGAACAGTTTTGCCCCTGCCGACATGGAAAAAATTGTTTTCCATGAAACTGATCCCTGGTGCCAAAAAGGTTGGGGACCATTGCTCTTTGCTGCTCTCTTCCGCTCTCTGCTCTCTTTTTAGAGAATAAGGGTTTCTTTTATATTTTTCCCCTCTTGATTAATCATGAATCCATTAAGGGAGACAAATTTAAATGGAAATCAAATGACTAAGCCTTTTTATACACTTGAATATATGGATCTTTTTAATAACAAAGTTATAGTTACTCAGAGCTTCAACTGCCTTTCCCAGCATAATTTATAGTTTTATTTGTAACTTTACTCCTCCACCAAGGATTTCTCCTCCCTCAGAGAGTCTCAAAATCTTTCATAGATCACTCACACTTTCCTATAAGCCATGTGCTTTCATTAGTTCTGCCCAACTGTGTGCAGAATCAGGGCTGTAATGACCAAGTCAAAGGCCCAAGTGGTCCTGAAATGACCCTCAATTAATCCCACTTGGTAAAGTACTTTCACTTTTCAACATCAGCCTAATGCACAGTTGTACATTTCTGTCTCATTTCTACTGGCTTTTTTTTTTCCTGAAGAGAAGCAAGGCACCTGTGCTTATTATGTATATGATGGTCAGTTCCACAATAAAAGCCTTTATGTTCAACAATTACATGAGGAGGGGCTAAGATAATTTATGATTTCACTTGTATTCATTCCCTATTCATGAAAATTTACATTTATCAAATGCATATAACTTAGCCCACTGTATTAGTTTCCTATTATAGAGAGGGCCAAGGTATATTCTACAGTGTGCTAAGATATATGCTGTAACAAATTACCACAGATTTAGGTTGTTTTTTTTTTTTTTTTTTTTTTTTTTTTTTTTTTTTTGGCAGAGCCACACTCTGTCGCCCAGATTAGAGAGTGCACCATCTTGGTTCACTGCAACCTCCACCTCCCAGGTTCAAGCAATTCTCCTGGCTCAGCCTCCCGAGTAGCTAGGACTACAGGCATGTACCACCATGCTTGGCTAATTTTTTGTATTTTTAGTGGAGACAGGGTTTCACCATGTTGGCCAGGCTGGTCTCAAACTCCTGACCTCAAGTGATCCACCCACCTCAGCCTCCCAAAATGCTGGGATTACAGGTGTGAGCCACTGCACCCAGCCAGATTTAGTTTCTTAAAGTAATACAAATTTATTCTCTTACAGTTCTGGTGGTAAAAGTATGAGATATGTCTCATTGGGCTGTAATCAAAGTCTTAGCAGGGCTTTTTTTTTTTTTTCTGGATGTTCTAGGGAAGAACCTATTTTTCTTTATTTTTTCTTTATTGTTGTTATTATTATTGGGACCAGGTATCACTCTGTAACCCAGCTGGAGTGCAGTGGTGCAATCACGGCTCACTGTAACTTCAACCTCCCAGCTCAAGTGATCCACTTGCCTCAGCCTCCTGAGTAGTTGGGACCACAGGTATAAGCCACCATGCTCAGCTGATTTTTTACTTTTTTTGTATAGATGAGGTCTCACTCTATTGCCCAGGCTGGTCTCAAACTCCTGGGCTCAAGCGAGTCTTCTGCCTCAGCCTCCCAAAATCCTGGGATTACAGTGTGAGCCACCGTGCCTGGCCAAGAATGCATTTTCTTGCCTTTTCCAGCTTCTAGAGGCTGTTTGCATCCCTCGGCTCATGGCTCCCTCCCAAAGCCTACATTGGGGGTTTCAGTTTTTCTCCTGTGGCATCCTTTTAATACTGACTTTTCTGCCTCTATCTTCCATATTTAGAGACACCTGTGACTACATTGATTCCACATGAATAAACCATGATACTCTCTCTTTTAAGGTCAACTAACTAGCAATCTTAATTTCATCCATTACCTTAATTCCCCTTTGCCTTGTAACTTAACATACACATAAATTTTGAAGATTGAGGCCTGGATGTGTTTGGAAGTTGATTCTTCTTCTTATATCCATTTATAGCAAAAAAAAAAAAAAAAAATCCAGAACACAGGGTGCAGGTAACATTAAATCATGTTGATAGTTGAGATTTTGGTTGAATGACAATGTGCCACATCCAAGGTAGAAGTGATTTGAAGTCTACATGCATTTTGTTTTTCAGATAGATTTCTGCTGTGGTCTCTCTGACTGATGCTTACGTTTTAGAATTCAGATCTCTAATAAAAATGTAATTGTGGAAAGAAGAAGAATTCTTTTTTTGTCTTCACAAGTCATTTATGTCCTTTACCTCTTCACTCCTGGTACAAAGTGGTTCTTTTAATATAGTGATATATTAAAGTTATTCTCTGAGTCACAGATGAGTGATACATTCAGGAAAATATGACTAATTTGCCTGTTAGCAACAGCCTTTCAGAGCAGTTCTTCCCAGCTATTTCAAACACAAATATGTTTTTACAGTATCAATATAATTTTACACCATGCTTGTTGTGGTACTTTCAGCATCTGTTGATTGAGAAATATACCATGACAAAAACTACAGTGATTTTAGTAATGCTTTTAAATTATGTACACTATTTATCATGGCATATATGTGTTTCAGACAATAGAATATATAAGCGCATGATGTAATATTACGTATTTATTTTACATCCATTACTTATACACAAAAATATTCACTTTCACTTTGTAATCACTCTGCACTTCAGAAATCCATGGTATACCAGATTATAAACTACCTCCTAAAAGTCAAAACCACTCAACCCTATCTAGTCCTCATCAATGATTATGTTTTTGTTCAAAAATGCCATTGTCTTATTTTTGACACATAAATAGAAGAAGCAAGATCCTAAACCTACATGGAAAAAGTGTTGAAACTTCTAAAGAAGTATGCAAGTAAACTGATTTTTCATTCTTATCTCTAGTAGTTGTCTTGCATAAAAAAGATATAATTTTAAACTAATATACAAAATTAAATAAGATATTCTCATTAAATTATACTTAATAGTTTAGGCCACAGCTCTCAGAACAAATCCTTAAAAACTGTTGAGCCAAATGCATATTCAAATTTTACACCTGATTGAAGCCTTCAAGAAACAGGATGCCTACTTTTGATAAACCCAACTTCCATGAAAGTGGGAGTATTTTGTAGGCATTTATAATAATATTAAACTCTCCACCCAAAACCTGAAACATATTGTTTCATTGAGTTCTCTATACTGGAGAGATTGCTTTGGTTTACGGGAACATAATTAGAAAGTGACTTTTAAAAATAATGCATTTGATGAGATTCATAAATTCATCATTATCAATGGACAAATAGTGCATTTTCATAGGCTTCTCATTTAATTTTTCTTTTTTCTGCTTTTCATTTTCTGGTAAAATTACTATTTACTAGAATATTTATTAGAAAAATACAGAGTTAAAATTTTAAATAATCATCATAATACAAATATTTCTTGTTTGCATATTGAGATTTACTTAGAATGTAGAGAGTAAATAATGTAACTAAAATAATTGCATAAAAGAGATTGTTAAAAATTTAGGTTAGTAGAAAGTAAAGGTCAATGTTAAATGATATGGTTTGGCTAGCAAAATAAATCACTTCAACTTGTCCCATTCATTTTTTTTTTTAATAATGCCTTCAGAAGTATTATCTTTCCATTGAGATTTGGCCTGAAGTTCCTAGATATGCAAATGGTTCCCCAAGTTTACTTAGATGATGAATTTAAAGTTGTTTTTACTTAAATATATCTTGGAAGTAGACTCTAGGCTTTTTTGATCAGGTGACAGTGGTATTATTTTATTTTGAAATAACTATCTGGATTTAAGATTATCGTGGGCCCACTAATGCAGATATCATGTTAAAAATTTATAACTTTATAATAGTTAAAATTTCCTGAAATCTGATGGAGAAAGTGAATTATATAAGAGAAAGCTACTGGCGTATTTCCATTGCTAGGGGCTCAAAGGCACAGAACATTTACAGATTAAATAGCGTGTAAATTTTAGTTTATGTGCCTCTTATAGCCACTGCCGACAGGAAACAGGATGCACGCGGTGTGAAACATGGCTTGCACTGCCACTGGAGGCTTGTTCTCTGAAATTCACCGATTATACTGCCATTAACAGCATGTGTACTAGCAGCCTCACATTTTGGGTTTATTTACAAAGCTAAACAATGTATTGAAAGTTGACTATCGATCATAAATATTTTCATAAACGGTCATTGAATTTTTTTCTCGAGAGTATTAATCACTAAAAATCAGTAACAGGTAAACAGAGCATCTTAATTTTCAGACCGTCAAGTAAACTTTCTAAGTAAATTTCTGGTACACTAGGAAATCTACACTAGTTACTTAAAAGTCATATGATTTTTTAGGAATGCTGTGATGAAAGCATTTTATTACCAGTGCTTTTATAAATATCACCTAATTTGAGAGTGAATTTGAGTTTATTCCTTTGAAAACTATGTAGAGACACAGAACAGAGTTTAGCCCAGATTAAATACCAAAATGCTAAAAAATTGTGTGTTCTACTGGTTAGATGTTATTGTTTAATATTTAACTTGAGAGAAGCAATGACAGGTAGCTTTGAAGAGCATGGATTTGAGCCTTAGCCTGTCTTGGACTCATCAGTTGCTAGTTAAGTGAACTGCAGGTCAGTTAGCTCCACTATGCCTCAGTTTCTTAATTTTTTTTTTTTTACATGGTGATACTAATAGCATTTACCTCAAAAAGTTGTCATGAGGATGGAATGAGTTAATTCAGGTGTAGCACTTAAAACACTGCCTGACATCTTATAACTGCTTTTTGAAAAAAAAAGTATTAACCTGTTTTTTATTTTCAGTGTCTAGTATATGATAGGTAACGTGCTACCCTGGAGTACCAAAGCCAAAGCATTCTGGCTCCTTTTCTCAAAGAACTTACAATGCAGTCTAAAAGAAATACCATTTGACCCAGCCATCCCATTACTGGGTATATACCCAAAGGATTATAAATCATGCTGCTATAAAGACACATGCACACGTATGTTTATAGTGGCACTATTCACAATAGCAAGGACTTGGAACCAACCCAAATGTCCATCATTAATCAGACTGGATTAAGAAAATGTGGCACATATACACCATGGAATACCATGCAGCCGTAAAAAAGAATGAGTTCATGTTCTTTGCAGGGACATAGATGAAGCTGGAAACCATCATTCTCAGCAAACTATTGCAAGGACAGAAAACCAAACACATGTTCTCACTCATAGGTGGGAATTGAACAATGAGAACACTTGGACACAGGGTGAGGAACATTACACACCGGGGCCTGTCGTCGGGTACGGGGAGCGGGGAGGGATAGCATTAGGAGATATACCTAATGTAAATGACGAGTTAATGGGTGCAGCACACCAATATGGCACATGTATACATGTGTAACAAACCTGCACGTTGTGCACATGTACCCTAGAACTTAAAAGTATAATTAAAAAAAGAAAAAAAAATAAAACAGTGCATCTTAATAGAGCATCTCAGTATAATGTGTTAAGGGTTCTAACATGAAATTTGTGCTGGTTGCCATGGGAGAAGCTTGGCTCTGTTTTGGGCATAAGAGAAAGCTTTCTGGAACATAATATCTGAGCTGCTTTTTTGAAGATAAGTTATCTGAGTGAAGAAGCAGAGGAAGAGCATCTCAGGCACAAAACAGCATGATAGAGGACACAGAGGCATGTAATAATCTGATGTATGCAAGGAACTTCAAGCAATTCCACATCAGAGAGATTAATCACAGCGGCCTACACCTGGGTGTGACAGCACCCTCCTACCCCCCACACTGCCTCCTCCTCTCTTTGGTATAACTCAAATGCTTTTATATTGGACATGGATGCTCCAGTTCAGCAGGGTGTTTACTGCTCATTTAAGGTTAAGTAAACCCAGGAACGAAGAGTTAGGGACAGGTACTTTATGTGAGAGATGGTCCAGAAAACAAAAGTGAAAAAACGCCGGAAAAGAAACAGTAAGGAAGAAAAGGACACAAGGTATGTGTTAATAAATGGGTGTCTATTTTGGGCATCAGGGGTGCAGGTCTGTTGGGGCTTTATGAAGAACCATGTAGGACATACTTCCAAATTGTTCCCTGGAAAGATGGAGAGGCTAGGCTATTGAACAACTTCCACTCTCCCACCTCATTCCCCTGACACACATACCATTGGTTGGACGTTGTGCCTTGAAGCAGTTAGTCCTCTGAACTTCAGTTGCACCTGGTCTTAGCCAGCAAGCTTTCATGGGACTGGAATTTGCTCTCCTGCAGACAAGGAGAGAGATGCAGCATTTAGAGTGGAATGTTATCAGCATGGCCACAGTTGTTTTCTACAGCTGAAGATGAATTCAGAGGTGGACTTAGGAGTTAGGGTTGTAAGGACCAACTGTGGGCACACATTTCAGTGAACTCTCAGTCTTCTAAATAAGTTGATTCTGTGGACCCTGGAAGAAGGAAGGAGGCAGGGGCTGACTGGAGAACTGAGATACAGGTGGCTAAGTAAGGAGAGAAGGGATCATTGAGTATTTCACAGATCATGCAATACTTGCAATTTATCTTGTATCCTGAAGAAAGACTTTTAAAATGATTTCAACAGAATGTAAAATGTTTCGATTTGCATTTTGGATCATTTTCTTAGGTTGTAAACATCATCCTTAACTAGAAAATCACATAAATTTAGTTATTTGGTTGAATGTGATATAAAAATGGGTCTTGGCCCACACATGAATATCTAGATTTAGCAAAAGAAAAAATATTTGAATTCTGTATTATAATTTCTATAGAACTAAACTTACTTTTTAACATATTTTAAATGAGTTTAAAGACTAAGTAAACCATAGTGTTTTTAAAAGCATAGAGTAACATTTACATATTATAGAATTTCATCAGTCTCAATCATGATGTCATATACTGAATAAAAATGCAAAAATGCACTGCCTATATTAACGAATGAGTGCATTTAGAGCCACGTGTTATGCATAATACCTGATGAATGCAAGCAATTTACCTTTTTAATTTTTACTATAACCATATGCTATTTTATGTACAAGCAATAGGATAAGATAGCTTTATAACATGAATTCTAGGTATATTCCACTTACTCTTCAGTCTGTGGAGACACTCCAGAGAAATGACTGAGAGATAAAACATAAATTACTTATTTCTACACAATCTAGCTTCAGTTATAGGATTTAATATTGATTTTATGCCAACAATTTTGTAGGTTAAATGAAGGAGTAATTGCTTTAAAAATGATTTTTAAACAAAGGAATAGTGATTTGTAACCAGTGTGACCAAGTTACTCGAAGTCAGTATTCTGAATTTCTGTTGACAATCCTTTAAATAACCCTGCCATTTTCTATTTTATAAAACTTCTGTGTACTGCTTTTTAATCTTAAATGCAAATGCTTTGGCAGGGGAAGAGATTGCTCTGTGCCTTTCCCATTGACATTCTTTAATATGCACATTAACCACATTCAATAATTTATTAACATGGGGACAGTTTAAATTGTGGAATTCATATATAAATCAATCAGAATAAGGCTCAACATATTCACTAAAATATATTCAGTTATATCAGATCAGTTATATAGTTGTTTACATTATATTTAAAATTTAAAATAGTGGCTGTTGAATTTTTAGCAAAAAATGTTATTTCTCTTAAATGTTCATGAGTGTATCATGTACATATGTGTCTTGGAGTGTGCATTAATGTGTGTGTTATATGTGTATCTATAGAGAGATATGCGCTATTATTATTTTGGAGGATAAATTACTTTTTGGGTATTTTTTATGGTATTTAAAAAATTCTAAGTAGATATTATTTTCATTGACTAATTGTTGAGAGCCATCTAAATACTAGACTTTGACTAGGAAATAAATACACTTCCTAAATTTCCATATGGTGGAGGAGGATGTAGCTCTCTGCGTCTCCAACTCATTAGTGGCACTGCATGTTGATAAGATGTAAAATGAAGAGCTACCAAAATGGGAGACAGGTAGCTTCTCATGGTCTTCAATGTAGTGTCTATCAAAACAAAACGTGCTTCTTTATAAAAAAAATTGCTCTTTCGGACACTTCAGGAAAATTAACACATAAGCAAAGTTCAAGTATAAGTTCTCTCAGCCTCTGTTATATAAACATTACACAAACACAAATGCACAGTGCAATGGCAGTGGGTTGCATGACATTACAAATCAATCTCGCTTAGCTATAGCATTTCTCAGGCATATAATTTATGATCTCAACTGGGCTGTTCTGATGACAAAGCATACAGACCCGTCTTAAATTGTTCAAGTAATTTTTAGCACAATATCATTGCTTATCCTTTTTTGTCATTGTTGGATAAATGAAAACTTCATACGGAACAGAATTGTTCCGTAATACTTCTCTTAGTGTTTACATGCTTAGATTCAGAGAGAGAAACTACTGCTCAACCAATGATTCTTTACCACTGTCATTTTCTCTGATTCATTCAGGCTATCTCAGTCATTTCTATAAGAGACTCTATTGCTTTTGGCCTAATATTCTAATGAAGGTAATTTGTACTTTTAGGAGAATTTGGGACCCCATAAAGATTGACTAGTGTGAAACATGTGTCTACTTTCACTCAGACCAATGTTTATACAACTTGCTTTGATTTACTTGTTTTTCTACAGTAAAACCATCCGTGTCCCTCAGAAAAGTCAATTTCTTCATTAAATGTTCAAGATGTATCTCACCAACTAACTTATGATATGAAATAAACTCTGTATTTATAACTGCACTTTTATCAATATTTTTTTTCCAGGATTCCTGACACTAAGATTATTCTTTTCTAAGAGCAGGGCACTGTCACATTACCTGCAAGCCATGGCCTATCAAAATGGAAGTGAAGAAAGGAATGTCTGGGATAGTTAATAAAGGAAAACAGAGACTCTTTTTAGCGTATTAACATACCAAAGTTAATGCTAAATGGTAGACAATCTTAGTTATAATGAGATATGTTTGCCTTGCAGTAACTGGATTTTAAGTTTGGACTGGGAAGATATATATATATATATATATATAGATAGATAGATAGATAGATAGATAGATAGATAGATATTTCTCTTCCCACCTTAACTGACCTAGGCCAGAGCCTGAGAAAAAGTCAAATCCTGGGGGAGATTGGAGGAGTTCAGAGATTAAAAGTACCTTGAGGGGAGCACAGAGGAGCAAGAGTAGTACCTTGAGTTCACTTTTATGCCAGTTTAGTAGACAGACATAAAGGATAGGCAAATATTTATACATGTGACAATATGTGTATATTATGTTACTAAATAAAAATAAATAAAAGATCAAGGTGAGAGATAGCATCTGTTGTGCATATTCACATGCCACCTATTTTACATATATTTTTATGCAATCTTCAAGCAACATTGAAAGAAAAGTGCTACAACCAGCCCTAGCTGCAAATGAAGAATGTGTTGCTGGGAGAGGTTACGTAACCTGCTCTAAGTAGGCAAATAAGGAAAGCAGTAAGGATTCCCACGCTGGCCTCTCCACTAATTGCTTGAATTCAAATCTTTCAGAAACAATTTTTTGGGGGAGATAAACTTATACAAAGTTTCTTATGTTATAAAGTGTATTTTCCTAAAGGCAATAATTTCAATTTTCTTTCTTTTCCCCAAATCCCACACCATTCAGTTCTATTTCATTTGTACCAACGAAATTACCAATATGATTTCGCTAAGCTAGCATATTTAAATGCAAGTTAAATGACTTGGAATTAAAAGATATCCATCATAAACATTTCCTGAGGTATTTTAAAATTGCATAAACTTTCAGTTCTTTATGGATTTGTGAGAGGGTATCACATTTACTAAGCTAGGTTCTGTTCTTATTAGCAAAACAAAGTCTCTTCTCTCTCACCTGCTTTTTATATTAAAAAAGAAAATGCTGTACTTAAAGACTACCATTGTTAGTCCACGTCCTGTCTTTCCAAAGGCTTTGTAAAAAATGCTGAAGCAGCAGAAATAAATACCTGGGTAAATCCTGTATGTAATGAATAAGCGTAAAACTGTTCAATTGCTTCTTACTCCTCTCATAAGATCCAAGAGCTACCTGTAATAGCCAGTTTTTGGTGCTCACAAACCCTGACGTAGACTAAGTCTACTCAAATAACAATATACCTAAATAATCCAATTTTAGAAATTCTACTTTATTTCCTGATTGTGCTAACTTTAATCCTTCAAAAAATGTTTTTTTTTATATCAGGGACTTATTGAGGCAATTTTCAGAACACCTTGGAATTTAATCATAAATATAAGCACAAGTTTGATACCCTGCTGTATACAAATCTAAGTAAATAATATTTACTTTACTTTAAGATTGTAAATAATATTTACTTTACTAAGCATGTAACTTTTTAAAAACTAAATTTCTCACTATCTTTCAAAGAAATATTTGCTATAGCCAATACCCAGATAGGCACTTGGCTCTATTTCTAACACCTATATATTTGACATCAAATTAATTAATCTCTCAGTTTGACAGTGTGACCTTTCTTATCTCATCCCAGAACAATATTGATCACAAGTTACATCATACTATAAGCAAGATCAGCAATATAATTTGTGGAGCCCGGTGCAAAATAAAAAGGCAGAACTTCTGGTTAAAAAATTATTAGAAATTTCAAGATGATGACATCGGAGCATTAAACCAAATGCTGGTGTTTCTAAGCACTGGGCTCTGTGCAACTGTATAAGCCCCTTGGAAGCCAGCTCTGACTATAAAATGTCAGCTACTTGATTTGTTACATGTTAATTCTTGCTAATAATCTCTATCTCAGGTATTCAATAAAAAAGCTGCTTATAATAATATGTGCGTGTATATTAGATTTTAAGAGCACCCCTGAAATATACTCATGGTAAGTAAATTTTCTATTAGAGTTGGTAGTATAAAGAACCAAAACAAATATTATGATCTATCAAACTTATTTTGAGCCTTAACAAGTAAAAAGATGACTGGATGCTGAATGTCTTTAGGAAAATGTCCTTTTTGTCATCACTGTACTAGTGTATGTCTCTAGCAGTCTCTACAAAATGAAGATGCCATTTTCTCAGATTTCAGGCTGACCATCGGGATGTTATTTTCTATTAGAGTATCCCTGACACGTACTATAAGGATTATGACTCCTGATATTGATTTGCTCTTCTCATCTAGTGTGACTCAATGTATATTTTTCATATGTGAGGATACATAGGAACCATTTTAATGATTTATTCCAGACTAGCAATTGTTGAAGTGTGATTCCTTTTTCTTTCTTTTCCTTTCTTTTTTTCTTTTTTTTTTTTTGAGACAGCGTCTTGCTGTGTCTCCCAGGCTAGAGTGAAGTGGCATTACCATGGCTCACTGCAGCCTTGACCTCCTGGGCTCAAGGAATCTTCTCACCTCAGTGTCCTGAGTATCTAGGACCACAGACATGCACCACCAGGCCTAGCTGATTTTTAAAATTTTTCTCTAGTGATGAGGCTTCACTATGTTGCCCAGGCTGGTCTTGAACTCTTGGTCTCAAGTGGTCCTACCACCTTGGGCTCCCAAAGTACTGAGATTACAGGAAGAAACCACCACACCCAGCCTGAGTACTTCTTATTACATAATTAGTATATTTAGTTTGAAGGAAAATAGAAAATTCAAGCATAAAAAAGATTAAATTGCCCCTCTGACTTACCAGGTTTTGTTTTGTTTTGTTTTGTTTTGTTTTGTTTTGTTTGAGATGGAGTCTCGCTCTGTCTCCCAGGCTGGAGTGCAGTGGTGCCATCTTGGCTCACTGCAAGCTCCCTCTCCTGGGTTCACACCATTCTCCTGCCTCAGCCTCCCTAGTAGCTGGGACTACAGGCGCCCGCCTCCACGCCAGGCTAATTTTTTTGTATTTTTAGTAGAGACGGGGTTTCACAGTGTTAGCCAGGATGGTCTCTATCTCATAACCTTGTGATCCACCTGCCTCGGCCTCCCAAAGTGCTGGGATTACAGGCGTGAGCCACTGCGCCCAGCCGACTTACCAGGTTTTAATATTGGGATATGCTCCTCTATTTTTTCCCTGGTGTTTAAAAAAAGGAGAGAATACTATATGTATTTCTTTAAACTTTTTCTATTAACAATATATCAGGGACATCTTTGTAAATCAATAAATGTAGTTTTATATCATTTTTAATACTTGCATTTTATTCCATTATTTGGTAGCAGTGGAATTTACACAGCTCACTTTCTGTTGCTAGAGAGTTGGGACTTTGGCTACCAACATTTTCCTGTCGTTTTTTCTCAGACTGTCTCTCTGACCAAAGTACTCATGTCTTATCTTTCAGCTGCAGCCTTCCCTTTTCAATCATCACTTTATTTGTAAGAAAGCCATTGCACAGTTTTAAAAGTTCATTTCTTATATAATGCTGTTTCTCTCTCAGTTACTTCTTGGGTACATTTCACTCAACTGGCCTCCTGGCCCTCTTCACCGACTGTGGTGGCAGTTTTCAATCTGATGTATACTGACTTCACAAAAGGGACCTTGTTCCCTAAGGGGTCACCTTGCTACACAGAATATTAGTATTTTTAGGAAAATATAAATCCCTGATGATTTTTAAAAATTTGGTGTCATCTACCCTTTTTTCCTCTGGCCCATCATTAGCCATCATTACACACTCCCTTACCCATGGATTTCTACGTAGGTTGGCAATGTAGAAGAGTTAAATTCACATTGATGCTTGCAATTAGGAGAATCTACTTCTGTGCTGTTAGATTTGGAGCTTGTACTTGAAACCACTATTTGCTTTCTTTGTCCACAACTTCTGAATTTGTCCAGCCCATCTTTCTCAATCAGCCACTACAAAAGTATCTCTTTGTGACTGAGTCAGCTGCTTGAGATGATATCTACCTCTTTCTCTTTAGTGCCCTAGTTACCCATAAAGTGACTTTCATGTATGCTACATGGCCTATATTCCAACATACACTCCACGTTTGATGAAAATCCATCTTCAGTGTTGTTTTTGTGTGGCAGGGGTCTATCAACTTCCTATCACTTTGAGGTATTTCTCATGTCTCTGCAAAATAAATTTTGTCTGTGCTACATAAACTATACTCTTCAAAATATACTCACATATGATGAAAATCCAAATGGAATTTTATGTGATATGAGTACAAATTTTTTCTTTTTTTCATCTATAGCCTAAAGTAGCCTATTCTAACTGATACAAATTTGGCACCACAAGCAAAAAACTATAATAACAAAATAATGTATTTTACATTGCTTTAAGTGATTTGCTTAGGTGGTGAGAAAGCTGTTACTAGTGACTAGAAAGACATTTATTTATGTTGTATAGTGGAGAAACACATGCTAAGACTGTCAAATGTGGTAATTTGCAATGTAGATAATTTATCTTCTGACCCTGCAACTATAGGAAAAGTATTTGAGAAACAGAATGTTAGAAATGTATGTTGGTTACTGTTGGCTGCATTTGGGTAGATAACACAAGAAAGAGATGGATTCAGAAAATAATTGGGCTTGTTTGTAAGCAGGAGTGAAAGTCTAGAGAGAGTCCAACAATGTGAGAAATCATAGTTACTTGTCAACCCTGACCAGTACAAATTAATATACAGAAATTCTCTGAATAAAAAAGATCGATTACAACAGCTCTGCAGCAAGAATGCAATTAAGGGTTTTGCGATCACATTCATTGTTGTAATCTCTTTGTGGATTAAGATGATGGGAAGTATATCCATTTGAATGGACAAATTGTTTAGCAAAAAAGACTAAGGGTATGACTTTCTCACTAAGCCCAAAAAAGGCTCAAAGTACCTATAGTTAAACTGAGAGAGAGGCATATTTTGAAATTGAATCTGACTGTAGCTCATGGCACATGGAAATGGCTGTCATCAAGTAGATCTGAAGCTAACTTTTTGAGAGTGTTACCCTATCAAAGAAACTCTGATCCTAAACTAAAAACATTTGTGACTATTTAAAACTTAACTCTTGGGTCCCCAACTTTCTACAGAAGCAGGTTAAGAAAGCTGATTAGCCCCTAAGGAAGTCAGACTTCTCAATGCCCATTTCAGATGTAGTGAGATAAGAAAAGAGCAAAGATCTCTTTGGAGGCAGAGCCAAAGATCAAAGAGACCAAAGACCAGAACTTCCCAAGACTAGAACCAAGGCCTAATTGAGAGAAATTGACCACAACAAATAAACGGTCTTCTCATGAATTTTGCCCTTTGAATTTCAGACTTGATGTAGACTAATAACATCTGTGTATTTCCTTTCTTCCCATTTGTGAATGGGAGGCTTATTTTTATCAATCATTGCATATTTATTTGAGGGAAGGACATAAAATTTTGTAATGTATGTCTGGCTCAAGGTTCAGCGGTCATATCTCGACCCAAGCAAGTGACTACTGCTAATTGGAAACATGGACTTTGAGGTTTGAACATTAACTTTATGAGACTTACCTTCCTTTGAGAGGGAGTAGGTATATTTTGCCTTGGAAGGGGAAATGAGTCAAACAGATGGCCAGACAATTGACTGTCCAGCAAGTAATACTGTTCACAAAATATTTCTGTCTCTGTATTCCAGGCTTACAAAAGGATTATGTTTTATAGGTCACTGTTGTTGGGTATAATCATGTGAACTTTTATGTCCAGTGCCCTGTGGGCAGAAGTGGCATATCACTCTATGGATGAGCATTTGATTCACAGTGTAACAAACTTCAGAACTCATTGTATCTTGCCAGATTTAGATAGAAATATGGCACACCGCTATTATCAATAATGACTGGAAACCTCCAAAAGGAAAAATAATAAATCACTCTGAAAATGATAAATAAGGTATGATGGAGCTATGGGGTTAGAGATAGGAAGAGAGATTGGGAGCCATAAGGAAGAAGAAAGACAATTAAACAGAAAATTTTAAAAAAACCAATATAATGCATCTGGGGAAGAGGGAGGTTAGGTGAGCAGTGGTGCGGCATCATTCCCAGACAGAAAGAGCAATTGTGATGAGGTGGCTCTATTGGTACAGGACCTGAGTGGACTGCAGTGATCTGAGCCTTATGTCATTCCCCTTACTACACATGTAGTGCAAACTAACACTGTAGTATTTTGGATTTAAGTCACTGAGGTTTGGGAGTTACTTGTTACTACAACATAATCTTACCCATTCTTACTAACACAAAAAGAAAGTCTTAATTACTGCCCCAAACATAGCTTGTAAGAAAATATATCATCAGATCACCTAATATGGTGTTTAGAATCCTTCAAAAGTTGATGTTTGGAATGGAATTTTGACAACTAATTTTAAAATTCTTTTTACAAGAAATTGTGATTATTATCCTGTTGAAAGTTCTACAATGAAATAGTTATTAAATATTATTACATTTAAATGAGAGGGGATTGATATTGCCAGAAGTAACATAGAAGCTGCTTGTTTGATGTGATTCTACTCATATTATTAAGAAAGATTAGTTTAAAATTTCATTTTAACTTTGATGTAAGTTTAAGTATTGGAAGTTAAATTTACATGTTTGAATTAATTTACCTGTGAATTAAGTTTAGTACTCATAGCAAAGATTTCAGCAATTTATCCAAAATCACATGAATATTCATTTTAAGTTTAATTCTACTAAAATCCTTAATTATGCCAACACTTTTATGATGATATGATTGTGATGAAGAACCAACATAGCATCATTTTATTTGTCACCAGAGAAAAGCTATGTTTGTTTCATCAACAAGTTTCAGGGCAGAAATATTTTTTTGAAAGTTTAAGTAAAGGAAAGATTATGTGGAGTTGAAATTAAGCATTTTTGCAAAGCATAGCATCACTTTCAGTTAAATCTTTATAAATATTTTGTTGTAGTGGCTTGACTTTTTTTAAGGGTAGTATGTTTTAAAACTATAACATTTATTATATTGCAACTTAGAAGTGATGTGGTTCCCTGAAGAAGGAACCATATACCAGGCCTGTCAGTCATTTTCTGGCTTGGTGAGCTTGAGAAGATAATTTGACCTCTTTTTCTTCTTTTAAATCTTTGTAAGTGGGAATAATAGCTTATGGGAATGTTACAAATCGTAAACAATTTTTACCTACCTGTAGCATTTTATAAAGAAAAAAATAACAAGTTAAATTAGAAGTTACATTAATACAAAGAAGTGGATTCAGCTATAGAGAATAGTAATGACTGGTTTTACAAGTAACGCAGAATCAGTTGAAGAAATAAATGTAGAGTGGCAGTATCAGAGGCAGATCTGCCAGAACTGGGACATCTGCATTCTGAACGCCAGTTGCTCCTTCAGCTGCTGAGAGGAACGCAGTGAACTTCTCAGATACATTTGGCAGCATCTAAGTGGAGGGATACTAGAGGGGATTAAAAGCAAATAAACCCATTCTTACATTAGATATAATGGAGAAATATAGGTAGGCGTGACAGAATGGGAATTATGAAGAAAAAAATAAAGCAGGGAAAGGAGGAGGAAGAGAATGCAATTGAGCAGGAGATAAGAGAAGCACCTCATTAAATAATGTTGAAGACCTTTTGAGAAAAATTTATAGTGAGAGCTTATGCTGCCAGATTGTTCTTTCTACTTTTTATTTCAGTTAGTATAGAATCAATGATAATGTATTATGTTTGAAATCACTGGAAACAAGGAGGTCTATGAGCACTTAAGGTCTACTGAAAAGATGAATCTGTTTTGGAAATCATATTAATAAAAAGGAGAACATGAATATTAAAACTATTTCATATCATTTTGTTCCTAAAGTTGATACTAAATGATGATTCTCACTGAATATGATCTATGGAGAGAAGGAAAGGTGATAGAATTGCTTCAAAGAATTCTGTGACTATTCATGATTTCAATGAAAGTTAGAGACATATTTGGACAGGAAAACATGGTGATTAAATATAGTGACAAGGTAAAAATGGGAATAACCACCCCAAAGGTGCTTTTTATTTAGGGAGAGAAACTTTTGATGACATAGAAAATAACCAAAGATATATTATGGAAGTCTACACCAATTGAGTATAATGTGAAGTTGAGTAGAACATACTAAGAAAGGAGGATAAGACATAAAAGTACTTTAGATTTTACACTTAAGGGAGGAGTAATGGTGTGTAAACATTTCTGGCTGGAAGGAAGTTCTCATATCTATGCAAATAGTCAAAGACAATGCCATAAAACAGCGACAGGCATTGCTAAGGAAGTCAAGTGCCCAGAAATAAGTGCAATAAAAATCTTTAAGAGTAAATCTTACACAAATAAATGAGAAGAACAAGTTTAGTGTAAGAGAAGAGACTGAGAATGATTATAATAGTAATATTTATAAATACTATACCTCCCATTTGTTGAGATGGATACCTTAGTAGTCAGGAGAAGTTTCTCTGGAGTCATACTGCTTGGATTTGTACCTCGGCTCTACCATATACTATCTGTATTAGCCTATTTTCATACTACTAGGAAGAAATTCTCAAGACTGGGTAATTTATAAAGACAAAGAGGTTTAATGGACTCACAGTTCCACGTGGCTGGGGAGGCATCACAATCATGGCAGAAGGTGAAGGAGGAACAAAGGCACATCTTACATGGTGGCAGGCAAGAGAGCATGTGCAAGTGAATGCCCTTTGAAAACCATCAGATCTTGTGAGACTTATTCATTATCAAGAGAACAATATGGGAAAAACCCACCCCCATGATTCAATTACTGCCAAATGCATCCCTCCCACGACACATGGGGATTATGGGAGCTACAATTCAAGATGAGATTTGGGTGGCAAACCATATCACTATCTGAGTATGACTCTTCCCAAATTGGTTAACACTCTCTGAGCCTGTTTCCTCACCTAAAAATTGGGACACAAATGTTACTCATCTATAAGATTGTTATGAAAATTAAAGTTACTCTATATGTATTTATCCTGGATTAAACATGTGCATAGCACTTAATCATCTGATATTCCCTTTGTTTATATCATTTTGAAGTTGTATATTATCTATCTCCACTCACTACAAAGTAAGTTAGATTATGGCAGGAAAATTATCTATCTTCTTTATCACTAAGTCCCTAGGAATTAGAATAGTCCTGGCTGACGACAGGTGCTCAATATATTTTTGAACACATAAGTGAATGAAGGCTTACAGTATTGGTTACATTTGATTGGAGAACAGGGAAAAATTGAGATCAACTCACAGGAGAAAGGAACTCATGTTTTGGGCTGAGATAGGTTTAAAAGAGAGAATGAAGACAAAAGCAAGGTAGTGAACATCATGGTAAAGAAGCACCAGAATAAGTTTTGAGACAAAAATTCCTTCATTTCTACCTTTGAACCAACACCCTGAGGTACAGGGTGGCTGGAAAGATCCAAATAGGTGTGGGGGGATGTACAAATACTAGTCTGTGAGCAGTTCCCATCTTTCTTCTCTTTCTCTTTTTCTCTCTCCTTCCTTCCTTCCTCCCTCCCTCCCTCCCTCCCTCCCTTCCTTCCTTCCTTCTTTCCTCCCTCCCTCTCTCCCTCCCTCCCTCCCTCATTTTTTCTTTTCTCCTTCCCCATTCCCTCTCTTGCTTGCTTGCTTTCTTCTTTTCTTCTACGTTTCTTAGAAAATTCTCATGTTAGGATGGTACTGGGTTCAAAATCACACAAGATTAATAGAATAGCAATTGCTGAGGAAGGTAGTTGGGCTTAAGGACAACTTTACAGAATCCTTCACCCTAGTAGATAGTATAAAGAAACTAGGTGAACATTTCTGGACCTTCATGATATTCAGAAGTGGTGAGACAGTGGGATGGAGGAGTCTGGAGTTGGAGCAAGGTAGCGGCAGATGTAAAGCTTCCAGACCAGGGACAGTGAGAAGGCTTGTGATTATCGGTAAAATGTGTCAGGATTATGACAAAATATCCAACCCTGACAAAGAACAACTAAGCGATACCATACTAGAGAGATTACTCAAGGAGCAGCTGGATCCCTGCACATTACAATTTCTTACAGTCAAAGCTGACTTTAGTACTTTCCTTAATTTTTTGTGTTCCTGACTTTACATAGATTTGGCCCCAGTAATTTTTTTCTTTCAGATTGCACATTAATTTAAAAATTAAAATTTTATTTGGGATTTTGTTGGGATAATTGAACCAGTATATAATCATTGTACATTGTACTATTGGAGACGGAAATGAAAGACAACTTTTTTATGATGTTTGGCTGTGAAAGGAAGACTATTTCACAGAGCTGAAGAGAAAAATATGTAGGTGAATATCGGACAACAAGAAATAAAAAAACACATGGAATAACAGACAGAAGAATTGAGCAATGCACTCAAGTGCTTACAGAGTAAAAATGCTTTTTCATCTAATGGTCTTGGTTATGAACAATGACTTCTAAGGCTTTTGAAATAGAAGTTGTCCTGCTTATTTCAGTGATATATTGGAAGAAGACGCAATAACCAGCACAGTGCTACAAGGTGTGTTAACGGTGGCATTTATGATATGAGAGGGAGGCCATCCAAACTGCAGCCTCTGACATTATTCAACATTGATTTAGAAAATTTTTATAAAAGTTCTGCTGCACAGGTTGACAAGAATATCAGAGGCCAAGATTCACCAAGCACAGTGGTATATCACAAGTGGCCAGAAAATTGCAGACTATTTGTTGAAATTTAGGAAAATAAATAAAAGCATCAAAGTAGTTTAGAATACTTTTTCTGATGTTTATAGAAAGTTTGTGCTTTTGGTCAGCCAAGTCAAGATTGTTTTCCTTCTAATTATGCAAAAATAGGCTTTTCCAGGAGGAAACTACTGGAAAAATAAAGACAAATGTATTATGCTTAGAATATTGTTCACAGGTTACAAGATGGATATAAGAAAAGAACATAAAATAAGAAGATAGATGAATATAGGCTGCCAATATAATTCCTTACTATATTGTATTTAGCCCAAACATCCCCTTCAAGGAGGGGCAGATCACTGCTTATATGGTATTAGTTGAAGAGGATAATAAATCATCAGTGAGTTTCAGCCCGATCTGAGTAGCTCAGATATATAAGTATACGTCAGATAATCTAGACAGAGAGTTAAAGTAAGAATGTTTAAATGGGAAAAAAATTAAAAATCAAAGACATTGAGGGAGCAAACATAATTTCTAGTCATAAAAATCTTTTACACACATATTGACAAGGAATAATGTGTTTTTAAAAGTGGGGAACAAATATCAAAAGATGAATACGTGAGATTGAGTTTGAATGTTTTCACCAAAAACCTAATTTTATTTTGCATTAGTTGAAAGGTAGTTTCCACAGAAATACTGACAATTTATCTAACAAATTCCTCTGGATTAGCCTATGGACTAAAAATAAATAAATGTGTGGCCGCATATTTCTTATAAAAAGAAAGATGAAGTATAGATTACTGAAGTATAGATCACGAAATTTTAGTTTGGCTTTTCTAAGCCCATTTTTTTAAGTAAGCCTCATTCTTGGGCCTGTCTTCAACCAGATCAGGTCACTTTTAGGAAAAATCCTGCTAAGTCAGTTTAGTAAGAATTCCCCCCACACCTGATATCTGATCACTCTAGCCTGCTTTCAGCAAGAATTCCAGTAAATCAGTTGAGCTAGGATTCCTCTACACTTGAAGTCTCCTTTTAATAATTTCCCATCCACTGACCACTTGAGTATGCTTGCTATCTATAAATCTTCACTTGTTTTTGTAGTTGAGTCTCATCTTTCTCCCCTATTGCTATAGTCTTGACACTATTGTAACAGTTCTGAATAGTCTTCTTTAGTGTTTTAAGAAGTGTCAGTATAATTTTTCGTTCAACATTATATATAATTCTTTTATCATATAATACTATTTCATTTAAATAAGACAACTAATGAAGTAAGTTGGTAAACTGACAGGGAACTTTCCAGTTCCACTGCCCACATGTAGAAAGTATGGGCAAGGGAGTATTCTACTGAAAAGAGATTTTCTATTATATCAAGAGATGACCTATGAAAAGGACATTTCAGATTGGAGGATAAAGGTCAAAAGCCTGAGAGTCATAACCTAGAAATAATATTAGACAAATGTCAGCACATTCTGTTGAAATAAATGAAGTGAGGATGAAGCCAATGGATAAGGATACAAAAAAGGTGAACTGCAACATTTCAGGCCTGTCATGGGAAGGTTTTCTCTGAAAGACTCGTAGTTAAACCCAAAAGTGAAGCACTCAACTCAGCGGTAATTCACTCATAAGGAATAAAGTAGATCCATAAATATTTTAGGGATATAGATAAAACCTCCATAGTTTGACTCAGTGTTTAAATTTGAATCGATCACTTACATAGTCTCATAGTATTTTCCAAATATATTCAGAGACAATTTTCATTAAAAAAATCTAATATAGCATTTATTTAAAAACTTTGAGAATTATGTTTTAACTTGATCTTTGCAACTGAGAATTCCACAACATATTTCAAGGGTCGTGTTTTTTTTTTAGTGCTTTCTTCTTGCTTATAAAAATTCAATCATTTAACTCTCATCCCTCTAGTGCACAGGTTACATTGTTGAATAATTTTATAATATTCACTGCAATTCATCAAATACTTAGAGTGCCTACATAATATATTTTCATGAACTTAAAGCTTTTAAAATATAATGACAGTGAGTACCTGTAACTGCTGTTGTTCCATGTAACTTCCAAGAGGCAGATACTCTGAGAAATAGATTGTGATTAAACAAAAATAAATTTGCATTTACAAAACAACCACAACAGAGAAAAAGTCTTCAGAGTAAATCTGAAATTCTTCAGCTTTATATCCCAGGTCCTTGTGAATTACTTTCTCTTCCTTCCTTCTCACCTCTTGCCATCAGACCATACCTTCCCTAAACCTCTCTCACACTAAATACTGCAGTTCTTTGTATTCTGTCTGTCTCTGTGGTTATGCTTTCATAACCGTTCTTCCCTGCCTAGAACACACTCATCACTATCTTCAAATGCATATGAATTCTGCACATAAGGGCAATTACCCCAACAGAAATTAAGTATGTAATTTTTTTTTCTTTAATGAGAGCAGTTGTCAAATATCTCGCAGAAATATCATCTTACAATTATGGAATTTCCCTCTCTTTTTGAGAATTGTACTCTTTGGCATTAGAGAAGATAGAATTCCTGAGTATAGGGGCATGGGTACAAATTGTTTTAGAAGAATGTGTCAGTATTACTCAAAATAGGATTATTGGTTTTGTGGAGAGCAGACCTCTGTCTCAGTTTTCTCAGACCCAGTAACTACCATAAACTGGGTGGCTTAGACACCAGGAATTTATTTCTCGCAGTTCTAGAGACTGAGAAGTCCAAGCTGACTGAGAGTCCTAATGAGGACCCTATTTCTTATCTGCAGATAGACACCTTTCTGTATCTTCACATGGTGGAGAAAAAGTGCTCTGGTCTCATCATCCCCTTATAAAGGTAATAATACCATTATTGGCTCCACTCCATGATCTTATCCAAATCTAGATATATTATCTTTAATGAACTTGATGCTTGCCAATTTTCTTTTCCTTAAGAATACTGCACAGTGTTCTCATTAGTCAGATGTGGCACCAGTGGAATGGAGAATTCAGTCATGACCCTTTATTACGGGTTGAACTGTGTTTCCCAAAATTCATGTGTTGAAGACCTAATTGTCACCAGTACCTAACAATTTGACTTTATTTAGAGATAGAGCATGTAAAGAGGTAATTGGGTTTAAATGAGATCATACGGGTGAATCCTAATCCAATATAATTGGTGTCCACAGAAGAGGGGATTCAAACACAGATATGCACAGAGGAAAGACCATGTGAATGTAGGGAGGGGAGACAGACATCCACAAGCCATGGAGAGAGGCTTTGGAAGACATGAACACTGCTGACACTTTGATCTTGGGTTTACAGCCTGTGAGACACTAATTTCTGTTGTCTATGCCAACCATCTGTAGTGCTTTGTTTTTATTGTTGTTGCTGTTCTTTTTGAGATGGAGCCTCACTCACTCTGTCTCCCAGGCTGCAGTGCAGTGTCATGACCTCAGCTGACTGCAACCTCCTCGTCCTGGGTTCAAGCTATTCATGCCTCAGCCTCTTGAGTGACTGGAAATACAGGCCTGCACCACCACACACGGCTAATTTTGTATTTTTAGTAGAAATGGGGTTTCACCATGTTTGGCAGGCTGGTCTTGAAATCCCGACCTCACGTGATCCACCCGCCTCGGCCTCTCAAAGTGCTGGGATTACAGGCATGAGCCACCATACCTGGCCTTGTGGTACTTTGCTATGTTAGCCCTTGAAAACTAATACCTCTCTGTACCCAAGACTTCACACTTTGATAAGGCTTCACTGAAGTAGGCAGCAACTGCCTGTCCTAGGAAGTTGTCAGAGCCTTATCCTACACTTCTGAGGCGCTTCACAATCAAGAAACATTCCTTTGGCACTCAGTGGCCTAGAGAACACGCTACCTGAATCCTTTCGACCTCATGCCCATACAGCAACAGAAACTTGATAGACCTTTAACTCAAAGGGCCTAATTAGGTGTGAATCTTTCCATAAGTGTTACACTGTGGAGTGAATGACTTTCTTTTCTGATTCCCTAATACAAGGGGTGAATCTGCGTTAGCACATTTGGACTTTACAGAGGCCAGGAACTTTGTCAGGGCCTCTCCTTGCCAAGCATCAGTCAGAATTTAGTTTTCTTTTTTTTTTTTTCTTCATTCACCTATATAGAAGTGAACTGGACCAGACTGACTTTCCTCCAGAGACTTGAAACTCTAGGAGAAACCCAAAATAATGGAAAGAAATATTGTCACTGAACTACTGTCCTTGCTACACTTATTAGGATGTGCAGATTCAACTACACTTACAGAATGGATTGGAGCTGTATTATTTCATCCACTCAAGCTGTGCAGAAAGACAGTCTAGTTACATTCCTTAGTCTTAGTTCAGCCATTAACATAAGCTCTATCAGCACAGAAGCTATGTCCTTTCATCAAGTCCTGTTCCCAAGTTCTGGAATAATGTATTCTGGCACATGGTGTACTTAAATAAACATTTTTAAGGGTTAAAAACTAAATATAAACCTAAATATTATAGTCTTTGTTTTAGATACAATATACTTATACTTGTAATTTTGTATAAAATCAAGCACAAATCAAGCATGAACTGGTGAACATCTACAGAAATTCTTAAATATTTTAAGGAAGACAAAAAGATGCTTTGAACTGACAAAAAATTGTGGGTTTTTTGTTTGTTTGTTTTTATTCTTGTTTTTTTTTTTCTTTTTTTCTTTTGGAAAAGAAATGTACCTGCAAGACTGAAGTAAGAAGAAATGCAGAAGGGCTTTGAAAAGCATAAAGGAACATACTCTTTAGTAGAAGGTCACTGGTTCTTGGTGGTTTCTACAGATCTTTGCTGGAGACTCTTTAAGGCCTCTCCACTACTAAGCCTCAGGCTCAGATCCCACCTTCTTTTCTTCATTCCTGTTTTATATTTAAAGATACAGTCCTGGGACTCACGCTGTGTCTGTCCTCTTATGGGCTCCGGAGATGAAATGCAATCTTCTGTTTTCTATTGTTACAGAAATAAGCCTAAGATGGCCTCTGTTTATTGGCCACTGTGTTCTCTATTCCTTCACTTGCAAGCTGAAGCCCTTAGCTCAAAATTCTGTCAGATCTAAACTCAAATTTTTACACATCTAATTATTTAAAAATAGCCCAAGCAAGCAGATTTTTAGCCATTTAGGGCCTGCCTGCTTTACATATCCTGCCAAACTTCACCACCACCCCCATCCGCCTGCTAGCAATGGATAAGATAAACCCCAAGCTTTGCTTCTACACTTCTGGGGCTCTGTGACCGAGATACTCCCTACTGTGCTGCTGAGGGATGTCACCTGCAGAAGTAAGCCTCCTCGCTAATTCCCACTTTCCATAGGAACTCCGTTGCTCTCCTCCTCTTCTGGATGGTGGCCTTCACACTGTATACTTCTGGACAGTCTCTTGCTGGGAGAGACGTCACCTGTTATGCAACCATGTCTAACTGCCACCTGCCTCGTGGTTATATCATTTTCCTGGATCAGCCCCTCGATCACTTGAACCCCTGTATACGTATTCCATTTCAACTCCTTTTTTTGGCACTCTTAGCCAAATTTTTTAAAGTAAGATAGATTAGCCTTTTTACCTTTTCTAATAAGGCATTTATTACAATTGTACAATAGTATTAGATTGGAGCAACTCATGTGACAGTGGAAAGTTGTGTACTTCAGCATCAAATTCAGTGATCTTCAATAGTCTTTTCTAAATAGAGTACACATCTTTCCAGGGTTCTAATCTTCCCCTCTCTAGATATATAGCCAGTTTTAAATTTCTCAGATGCAGTCCAGGCCAATGATCACAGATAAACTGTTCCATGTGGCCTTGTTGGTCTGAGACTTGTATATTCTGAAAAGTGGCCTGAGGAGCAGGGACAGTCATGAGGGCAAAATCTGGGGTGGAATTTTCCACTGATCAAATTAAATCAAAATTCTTCACTAATAGTACATTTTTGGATGAGCATTCATATGTGTATGAGAAGGATGACAAGAGAGCAAGAGGTGAACATTAGCAATAGCTTGTTGCTGAAATATACACCTCGTTTAACTAAATAAATTCCTTTAAAAAAAATAAAAAGATTTGCATGTAAACATTACAAAGTTTTTAATGTTTTTCTAGCTCTTTCGATCTTGATCCATGACCTAAAATTTCTGACCTATTTCTATGACATGAACCAGAGATTAGATTTCCATACATACTAATTTTCTAAAGCATATCTCTTCACAGTTCTTACTCCAACCCCATCTTTAGTGAAATATATTCTGACCTTTATCAAGCAGTAGGTCGGCAGAACTCAATTTCTTTTGGGAAGATATTTAGACTGAAGAGCATTCATTTCTCTGAGCAGAGTCTATACACAATCAATTTATTTATTTCCTCATAAGAAGGTAATGCTAATTAGAAATGACCTCTGTTAGGAAAAATATTTATGAGACAATATGGTAAGTCACATGTGTATAAGTGTATTTATTAAAAAGCAGAATGGTTGTTTTTAATAATGGTGCAGTTTGCTATGAGGTTTCTTCTCTGACTGCAGTCAGGGAATAGCTTCACAAGGTCACATATGAGTAAAATTTTAACAGATATAGAAGAAAATACTAGAAGAAAAGAATCAAAGATATAGATAAATAAAACCAAAGTGGTTCTAGAAAAATGATGAGTAGCTCAGGTTCCCTGGAACAAATGGAGTGTAGAGAAGAGTAGCTGGATATAGCAAGTGTGGCTTCAATTGAGAACACTTGTGGTTATTGACCTTCATTATACAGTGGGAAAATACAAAGAAATATAAGGGAAGATACTTTTTTACAAAACCTGGATGAATTTTGAAAGAATTTTATGCATTTCAGCAACATAATTCAGAAGCTATATTTTTCACACAGTTTAACAATCTTTCCTGGTGCCCATCAGTGTGCACAGCTTAATGAATATTTATTGCATGCCAACATTTCCTTCAGTACAGCCAAAGTGAAGGTTCCTATGTACTAATTTCCTATTCACTTTGCACCCTATATTTTACTAGATATGCCCTGTGTGGAATATATTAGTCTTGTATATGGTGACATAACTTGTGTATTAGTCCATTCTCACGCTGCTAATAAATATATATATATATATATATATATATATATGTGAGACTGGATAATTTATAAAGAAAAGAAGTTTAATTGACTCATAGTTTAGCATGGCTGGGGAGACCTTAGGAAACTTACAACCCTGGCAAAAACGGAAGCAAACATGTCCTTCCTCACATGGAAGCAGAAAGGAGAATTGCCAAGCAAAAGGGGGGAAAGCCCCTTATCAAACCGTTAGATCTTGTGAGAACTCATCCACTATCATGACAACAGCATGAGGGTAACTGCCCCCTTAATTAAATTACTTCCCACTGGGTCCCTCCCACGACATGTGGGGATTATGGGAACTACAATTCAAGATGAGATTTGGGTGGAGACACAGCCAAACCATATAAGCCTGCTTGCTTCCCCACATGGCTCGAAAAGGCAGAACTATAAACCATGAGCAGAATTTGCAAAGAAGATGATTTTGCGTAGAATTTTCTGATATATAAAGCTGGCCACAATGCAATTATGAGCAGTAATACAATAAAGAGCCCTCACAATTAGTTTTCACAGAAAGGCTAAAAGATGTTCTCTCACTGCAATTTGAGAAAGCTGATGTAGATGAGTTCCAGGGCTTTTCCAAATATAATTTCTTTTGAGTCTTTTGACTGTTATAAACACAGAATCCTTGGAAACAGGACCTATTTCTACAGGTTTCTCTTTTGCTGTCTCCCTGTTATAGCCTGTTAAACTCAAGATCTGCTTTCTGACCCTGAGGAGAAAATTATTCCTTGAGATGGTTGTTCACTGCCAGAGATAAAAAATAATCACTAAATTTCTCAGCATGTGCATTATTCTTCGTGGTAACTGGAGATTAAAAAGTAAAAAGTCATATTTCTAAACAAATTTATTTCTAGTTTGGTGCCTTTCTTTTTCAAGAGCTATCTTATTCTATATGAACTAAAGAACATCTACTTGTGTAAATTTATCCATATCAAGAAAAAAAGACAAAGAGTTGTTTTGTCAAGTTTACCTACCCACTATTATGTTTGCAAAGGTGTGGTCTGATTGTCTAGAAAAAGGAAGGCACTCTGGAGCAAGAGTGTGCCAGTGGAAGCTATAACATAGGGAAAAGCAGGGACTGAACCAGGGATCAAATAGTTACCCACTGCTGCTTGAGTCTTGCCTTGCAGGTAATTCTACTAATTGCTGTTCATCCATCAGGCTTTCTCAGAAGCCCTGGCTCTAGTATAGATCTCCTGTTACCTCTTTCCCATATTCACCCAGACACAGTCTTGGAAGGGCAAGATCAGAAGGAACCATATTAGAGCTTTCTGCTTCACTGGGAGGCCTGAAGGCTCTGAGCCGCTTGAGGAAAAAATACCCAAGTACTTGTGCAAGCAATAACCATCTTTTGCAATGTCTGTGAAAGGAATTTAAGATGAGGACATGATTCTGCATTCTTTTTTAATTATGCTCATTTCCTGAATGCCAGTTATTTAAGCTGTTTTATGTTTGATTAGTTTGAAATTGCATGCCTTTTATATGTGTTGGTCGATTTATCTTTAGGAAACTGATGTTTCCCCAAGGTCACAGCAAATATATGCTGTTTTGTTTGCAAGGATGTGTTGCTGAGAGCAAAATGTTAACATCAGTCAGAGATCACCCCATCAGGGTTTATTCCTGAAGGTCTGAATCTCCATGCTAGCTGCACTAACGACAATAACAATATGTTATTTTCTTATATAACAACAATAAAATGCTACTTAGTACAACATTATACAAGCCTACTTAGTTTCTAGTTTCTTCTGTAATATCCCCCATAGCATTGTGTTTTTCCAAGCCTAAGTTCCGGTCTATTGCAAATATTAATGGAAAATAATTACACACAACTCTGCCAGATAGACCATTACTTTCAATTCCCTTTGACTCATTTAGACAAAATAGAATGGATATTTCTTGATTATTTAATTATTGGGTATAATTACTATAATTACTTAAAATATGTAAGAGGTCTTCTTATGTTCACTGAAGAACAGATAATAAATCAAAAGTTACATCTTTAACATTGAGTATTTTCCAAGATTAACATAAAGACAAGAAAAAATAAATCCTGTGATAAGCATATTAGTTGCAAAATTCCTTACAAAAATTTACTAGATATGAAGATAAGATCTTTGCTTTATTAACTGCTTTTTCAGCAGAAACTTGAAGACTGACATTTAAAAGGAATTCATTAAATATCTGTTGAATGAATGAATGAAATTGATTTAAACAAATGCTTAAGCCTGCCATTTAACACAATTCAGAGTTTTTAATATGAAACATAGAAGTGGAGCTTCTAGAAAGGAGTTTGTTTACTGTTTTTGATTTTGATTCAATAGTAAAATGATAGACTAAGTTATGTTTTTAGCAGCACATTTTTTGAAATATCTTTGCTAGTTGTGTTATGTGTTCAACTGACTTAGAAGATCTAGACTAAGCTAAGCTGCTCAGGGTACTTGTATCACCTCATCAACAGGGAGACACTAAATATCTACTGTGAATTCATTTCTAAGAGAGAAAAAAAAAAGAAATATAAACTCTTGTTTACCTTTAAGGAGAATGCAGTTCAATTGGAGAGAAGTGGACCATGAATGAAGAACTGCCGAACATTACAAAATAGTATAATGTGAAAAGCTAAGCTATTTAATGAATTAAAATCTTATATTAAAAATACAACACAAAATGTTTTCTTGTTCAAGGAGAGCAGAAAGGACGTTTGTAAACCAGAGGTAGCAATTGGCTGCTGCAGGCAAGACAACAGACTTCTTTTGCTTTGCCTGCACAATGTTGTAACAGAATGAATTAATATTTAAATATGGAAGATATTAGATTAATATATGTTTAGATTTCTTCTATGAAAATAATTTCAGAAAACCTGGTATCATTAGATGAGCCTTTTTTTTTTTTTTGTAGATGAACAGTGGCCGTCACCTTTATAAGTACTGATACCTTCACACCAAATGATACTACTTTATTCGTTCTTGCGTTTGCTAACTCTAGTGTTAACTCACAAAAACTATCTCCAGATGCCAATGTTTCATTTTAACTTTTTAATACATAAGATATGGATGCCTATGATCTCCTATTTGAGGGCAACCAGAGCAACAAGTTTTTTAGGAAGGTAGGTTCTTAAAAGTAGAGTGGGTATTGGACACCTGTGCATTCTAAGTAGTAGAATAAGAAACCAGAACTAGAACCATCATTATTCATCTAGTGCTTTGCATTCTGTGACTTTTCATGTTACTTCAGTTTCAGCAGTTTATCATTTTATTAACTTACAGAAAATTGATTCTCAAGGGGAAGAGTCATTTTTTACAGTGGACATTCTGTTTTGGCGGAGTTAAAATTCTAAGGGATTGATAATTTAAGCTGGAAGAATATTTCTTTCATTTGGTCATATCAGCTTCTTTTCCAAAGGCATACAAGCCTCACCAGCATTCTAGATATCACCACAGGTTTATTTCCTCTACCATTTTAATTTATATATCCTGTAATTTTTTTTTGTCATGGAAAAATTTGTTGAAATAGAATTGGTTGTAAAAGATAAACTTGTCAAATAAATGTGGCGGGAAAGGAAAGGGAGGAGGGCTGGACTTCGGCGTGTCCTTTGCCAGCTTATGATTTTCTACTATATGCAACACCTTGATTTCCTTTTGGAGACTTAACTTGCCTTGTTTCCAGTAAAATATACACACAGAGAAAGAGAAAACTGAAATATGTTCTTTTTTTTTCATAAGAGAGCGGTTCACTACAATTCAGGTTAGTGTGGCTTCATATCGCATAAATATCCCAAGGATAAAGTAGTACATGTTTTACCATCGGGAGGGGAGAAAACTTAAGTCAGTGGTATTTTACTGTTTGGAGAATTCTAACATTCAGAGGAAGCCATTCAAGTTCAGTCAATCGATGTAAAAGTGCTTTCCCTCTATCTCTCTTTGCAGTTATAATATTGTTGAAAGTAACAAGTACTTCCAAACCTTCTAGTGGCTTTCAATTATCAAAGAAAACACAGTTAATCAAAGCTACAATCACTGTGCTAGATGTTGAGCCATAAACTGTAGACTCTATTCTGAAGAGCTCACATCCTAGGGAATATACAAAAACTAAGCAGAGAAATTAAAAACCAGTTCTCTCTCTCTTTTGTTTGTTTGTTTGTTTGTTTGTTTAAGATGGAGTCTTGCTCTGTCACCAGGCTGGAGTGCAGTGGCACGATCTCAGCTCACTGCAACCTCCGCCTCCCAGGTTCAAGCCAATCTCCTGCCTCAACTTCCTGAGTAGCTGGGACTACAGGGGCACGCAACCATGCCCAGCTAATTTTTGTATTTTTAGTAGAGACGAGGTTTCACCTTGTTGGCCAGGATGGTCTTGATCTCTTGACCTCGTGATCAGCCTGCCTTGGCCACCCAAAGTGCTGGGATTACAGGCATGAGCCACCGCACCCGGCCACAAACCAGTACTCTAAGTGGTAATGAGGGAATAGAAAAAAAAAAAAAAGAAAGAAAAAGAAACAAACAAACAAAAAACCCAGTACTCTCAGTAGTAGAATAGCTACTAAAATAACATAGAGGAAGCATACATTACTTGATCTTGAGGTAGACACCAAAACTTTCTGGAATTGCATAATATATGCATTATAGCTCAGGATATTAAGCAAATGTCAAATGTTGCTGTGTATGCCGAAGAGTATACTGTGCAGTTGATAACAAAGAAGAGTCAAACACCTTATGATATTTGAAATTTTGTTTGTAAGAAACAATTTTCTACCTGACAGAGCAGGAGCACTGTCATCTCGGATAAATACCGCCATTTTAAGTTGCAGCTTTCTTTGTAACCTCATGCATTTCAAGGAAATCACTTCTCTTCTAACAACAAACAGCCAGAAAGAGCAGACAGCAAAACATGGATAAGGCAGCTTGGCACAGAAGGGGGAGGGAAAGTCTTTTGGGTAACAACAAACTTCAAACTTATACAATGGGCCCCAGTAAAACAGTGGGCCCTAATAAACACATTCCTTTTCCGTTAGGTTCACTAAGATAGGGAGCGGGCCCTAATAAATGCATTCCTTTCCTTTCAGGTGCACTAAGTTAGGGAAGCTAAATGCAGACTTTGGTGGTATGCCTGCAGGTGCAGAAAGATGTATGGGAGGAGACACAAAACTTCTCCCTCCCAGATAAGCAAGACAAAGAGACACAGACTAAAAGTTGGCCTATGTGGTGTGAGAATGGAGTGAGAGCTGATGAAAACTCTGCTTTATACAGACAGCACATCTGGTCCTAACTGAACCATCGGGCCCTAGGAGGATAAGGCATCCGCTCCTCATGAGCCCCTGAACCCTTAAATACCCTTAGTCTGTAAGAGAGAAGGCTCATGACCTAACTCGGCCCGAAGCCTCTCTCAAGTTTATTCTGTAAAATAAAACTATTGAGCAGCTTTTCGTGTTTCTTCCTTCCTTCTTCAACTCTTACACTACCAGTCTTGACAACTTAATGGATGTGGAATGACATGGAGACTAAGATGACTCCTAAGTCTATGAGTGGCTTTTGGTAAAATTATCTATCAAGGAGCTTGTGGAAGAGTAAAACCTACATTTAGTGCTTCAGTAGCAGGTGTTCAGAGCAGTAAAGATCAGAATTTCATCCTTGTGTGAAATGTCTATGAATTTCAGGTGGACATGTCTATGAGAATGTTAGAAATAGGTATACAGAGCTCATGAAATGATCACAATTAAAAATGCAGACTCTAATGCAATCAGTATAGAGGTAATATCTGTAAAATCACTTATGGGTAGATTCACAGAGGGAGAAGAAGAATGAGTTTAGGTCTTAGAATCCACAAGAGCTAAATAAAATGGCTGACAACTATGTCATAATAGCCAAGAAATATATAATAGTACATAAATCTAGAGAAGAGAACAATTTAAACAGAGATTTGAACATTATGTAACGAGTTTAATACTGAGTCACTCATAATCTTAAGAAGGTAATTTCAATGAAGTAGTAGGTGACAAGTTAGACTGCTCTAGTTGAAGGTGTTAGAATGAAACAAGAGCGTGGAGACCGCAAATGCTTACTTCTTCAAAGGAGCTTGGTTGGTCCTGAAGAGTGGGAGGAATAGAAAAGTAGAAGGAAGAAAATAGTAAACTGAAAAGAAAAAAGCCTCGAAGAAAGGTAGTTGTAATTAGTGTCTTTGGTGTCTAGGGAACAGGACTTACTTCTCCTGATCTCCTTAGAGCTGTATACTAGTTTTCTAGGTCTGTAGTACAAAGTACTACAAACTGAATAGCTTTAAAAAACAGATATGTATTGTGTCCCAGTTCTGGAAGCTTGAAGTCTGAGATCAAGTTGTTGGAAGGGTTGGTTCTTTCTGAGAGCTGTGAGGAACCATCCCTCTCAGCAACTATGGCTCTCTCCTAGCTTCTGGCAGTTTGCTGGTGATCTTTGACATTGGTTGGCATGTAGAAGAATCACCCTTATTGTGTTTATCAGGTGTTCTCCCTGTGTGTGTTCCTGTGTCCAAATTTCCCCTTTCTATAAGGAGATTCTGTCCTATTGGATGAGGGGGCCAATCCACTCCAGTATTCCTTCATCTTAACTAATTAAATTTACAATGAAAGTATTTCCAAATAAGGTTACATTCTGAGGTACTAGTGGTTAGGACTTTAACGCAGGAAATTTGGAGGGAAACACAAGTGGAATGGTTACACCTGGATAATCCTAGGATTAATAGTGAAATCCGAAACTTAAGAAAGAAAGCTCAAGAATACGAATGGATTTAATAATAATAATTATTTAATAATCATTAAAGTGAATTTCTTAAATTATTTAATAATTAAATTATATTTCAAAAACTATTGAATTTCTCTTAATTCTCTAAGATACTTCTCTATTTTCCTAAATAATAATAACTTACTGCTCTACTCCTTTCTCCTCTCTATAGAGGTAAAGTAAATTGTTTGAACTAATCACACAAACATCCTCACTGTGGGCTATTTAGCTCTCTTTCTTTTTTCTCTTCCATCTGGGCACAGACAGGGATAATAAGGAGTTATCAGATCTGTTTGGGTTTCACTGCAATGGCACTTTTATAACTTTTTTCAGTAAATAAGCTATCGATAGCAGTTTTATATCTCAACCTAAATCTCTAAAACATACGGAATAGAACAGAGTGTAGACACGTTGCCATTTCCTTAATGCTACAACAACTGTTTCTCTTTTTGTTCCTTCCTCTTAGCTTTCTAATAACTGCTGTTTTTTAATTTTTTTAGATTGCACAGTCAGATGCTCACTGTGGATATCTTTCTATTTAATAAAATCTATGATAGACTTTTTACATCTCTGTATTGCAGTATATAAATATTTCAAGTGGATTTTTTTTTGGTGCAAGGTAACTGTGTTAACTCACTTATACCCTTATCTACTCACTTATTCAACAGCTATTATCAGTCTTTTAGCTGTCTAATTCTGAGGAATTCTCTAGTTAATGAGTCTAGGAGAAAAGTCATCCATTTGACTTCTCTGTTCCCAGGGAGCTGAGGCATATGCACATGGTCTAAGGGTGACTGATTAGAAGTAGCCCCTGAGATTTCAAATCTAAAGAAATGGATTCAAAATGAATAGAGTGAAGAGTTGCTTCTGCAAATAAGTAGAGTGGCAGCGATGTCCCTTTCCATGGGTGGCAGGGCTAGCAGTGATAGTGACAGCAACTTGGGGCCAGTAGCACCTGTGTGGACCCAGCCTCAGGTTCCAGGGTGTGGTAATGGCAGCAGGCAGTAGCACTATCCCAGAGCTCCAAATTTTGGCGTGATTTTTACTCTGATTTTGACTGCATAGCTTTCCTTTGCAGATGTTCCAATTTTACAGCTTTCTCTGAAATCTTAGAAACTACTAAATACCCAATACAAACTCCATTTTTGCTTAAATCACTTAAGATTTGTCGTTGACTGTAATTTAGTATTATGATTAATCTGTGATGATATGTTATAGTATTGATAATTCGTGACAAACATTGTGTTAGCTACTAAGGAAATTTAAAAATAGAGTAAGAGTCATGATCACAAAGAATTAACAAAATCCAAAGATTCCCTCAGAAAGAGTTTATAGCTTAACGTTCTCAGTCACTATAAAGAATTTCTGTAAATCGTTGTGTATAAATTTATAAAGCCTGGAAGATGAAACATTCGCTTAACTAGATCAAGAGATTTTAACAGAATTTTGAGAATTAGGGTTTTCTGAAGGGCTAGAGAGGAGCCGCTACATATCACTGAACAAACTGCAGCACCACAGATTCTTCAAGTGACCCCTAAGAGACCATTTTATCCAAGGGCCTACCTGAATCATGAAACTTAAGAAAACATTTGTATGCTCAAATTCTTGCAGGCTGATAATTACCAGGATTATGACATATTACTCTTTTTTGGTTGTTGCCTATTTTTTTTAATGAGCACAGACACTTTCTTCAATATGTAACATTTATAGAAGATTCCAGGGTAGTCTTTCAGTTAGCAAGACTGGCGGTGGAGCAGTGCTTCACCGGACAGACATTTGAGCATGGAACAGAGTGACTTAAATAGCTTAACTGCACTTTGATGCTTTATGCTGTTTTTCACATATCTGTGGTTTTGATCCCTATAAATATAATGTACATTTGTTGAAATGACAACACAAGCCAGCTCAACTTGACCACTCCTCCTCATCTCAAAGCTGACATAATAAACTTAATCAAGGTATTCTTGAATAGTCATGACATTTATATTTGTTAAAAGTTGAGGACGAAGACAAGTTCGATTACATTGACAGGTGAGAATTAATCTCTTCTGTTAATCTTAAACATTTCTACATTACCTTTGGGCTATTATTGCAAAAGTACCTCTGGTTTTGATCCATAAGCTGATTTTCTAGCAGTTATGGAGAAATTGTGACTATTTCAAGCATTGCATAGATGCTTCTGGAGAAAATAGTGAATTCATCAATGGTAATGTTTTGTTTCATTTGCAAGAAGAAACTTGTTGAACAAGAAAGTTATCCTCAGGTAATAACTACACACCTGGGTAACTCTTGTATTCCTTGAAATGCTCGCTGCTTTATGGCTTCTAGACCATTAGTTTCAGAATATTCTTTCACATTGTAATGAACACTGTAGGAATAACCTCAGTGGCTGTGTTTTTAAGCTAATAAAACTGCAGTCGCTTGAGTGGGAGCTTATTATTGTGCCAGATTCTCTGCTAGGCACTTTTTATATATATTACTTCTTTTAAAGGTTGTCAGCTGGTTCAGGCACTTATTTTTCAAATCATTCATCTAGCTCAGGTCTAGTCAAACTCAAATTCTATCCCTTCATTATTTCTACCAGTTTTCCCATTCTTCTATTCTATGTGCATTGCCTTTATCATTGGAAATTTAAACACAAATTGTAAGAAAGAATGAAAGTCACCTTCTGAAAATTTCACAAAATAAAACCTACCTTTTCACTGACATACCTGGCATCTGAATATGTGCTTTTTAGTTTCTAGAACAGCATTACTCTACATACACAGAACAGTAGTGCAGGGCAGCATAGCACTAATATCCCCAGATGCAAATACAATACACTTATGTACCACATAAAAACATTTTGATCAATGATGGATTGCATATATGACTACATGACAGTGGTCCCATATAATTATAATACCATATTTTTACTGTTGCATTTATATGTCTAGATATATTTAGGCACACAAATACCACTGTGTTATATTTGACTACAGTATTCAGTACAGTAACATGCTATACACGACAGTAAACGCAATAGGCTGTGCCCTATAGCCTTGCTGTGTAGTAGGCTATACCATTAGGTTTGCATACGCACACTCTATGATGTTTGCACAATGACGAAATTGACCAAAGACACATTTCTCAGAATGTATCTCTGTTGTTAAGTGATGCATGACTGTATATCGACATTTGACCACCAGCTCTACTGAGACGGTCAATTGAACAAGTCACTTTAACTCGCTATTTAGAGAGGTGTTCATGAAAAATGATACAATTAAAATAAATAATTTCTAATATCCCTTCGGTCTCTTACTTCTATAATGCCATGATCCCTCAAAGACGTATATCCAACCCTAACATATTTTCTGTATTCCAGTTGTGTTTACCCAAGTGCCCAGAAGTGTCTACTTGAGAAACTCAGAGGCATCTCAAGTTGCAACATAATCTAAACCAAACATTCTTTCCATCTAGATCCAATCCACAATTCCTAAATTTATTCTTGATAGAACCACTTGCCTTATAAAAGAAGCAAGAATTGGATATATCCTAGGACTTTTTCTCCCTCACTCAGAGCATCAAATTTGTCACCAAACCCTGCCAAATCAGTTTTAACATCTCCCTCAAATCTACTTTAGTAACTTCCATCCATTTTCGCTTTCTCTACTCAATTCAAGAATCTCCAATTCCCATCTTCCCCACAAGATTTATGACAGCAGCTTCCTTCTCTAATTCTCCCTGTGCCATGCCTTCTCACTTATTTTCACAATGTTATGAAGATCTAGTCTCTCCCTCACATGTATACAGTCTCCATTAATCTGACTGTCAATATCCCACATCCTTCCTACAGTACATTATATCGATTTATGTGATTTCACTAAATTTCTTACCACCAGCCCCAATCAGTCAAGATGATTTTTCCTTTTGTTTGCGCTATACCTTGGACTGTCTTACTTATCCCTCACTTTTCCACCTGGGTGGTTGAAGATTTAGCTCAGAAGTAGCTTCTTCTTGGAAGAGTTAACAGGCTATCCCAAGGGCCCTTCATTTGAATTCTCATAGCATCCTCTACAAGTCTCTACTGTTATCCTTATCAAAGTGTTTATTTACTAAGCTGAACTGTCTTCATTCTTGATTTCCAAACTTCTTGAAAACAGATTTTTATCTTTCATCCCTGTCTTCCCAGTGCTTAGTACTTGGTAGTTTCTCAATAAAAATACAGTTTTAAAATGAAAATGCAATGAATATCTCAAAGATCTTAAAGGAGGTGGGGACAATAATAGTACATTGTTGAGTTATTCAGTATCCAGAAACCTGAATACAAAACCTGATGGAGAGTTCCCAATCCACTGCTGTGATGGGCTTCAGCCCATCCCTGCCACTGATTACGACTATAAACTCTGTGACTCACAAAATCAATTACATGAGGACATGCAAACATAAACAAAAGCAGGCGGATTGCGGAGGAGAGTAAAAAACAAATCTCAAAATTGTGTTCCAATAGTAATTCCCAGTCAGGGGACCACACTCTGATGGAGGTAAAAATGTTGATAGAAATTATGTCATTCTTAGGGCCAGAGAAACCAAGGAAAGGGGCCCATGCAGATTGGAGAACAAACAGAGAAGAGTAGAGAAAAAAGAGAGAAAACAAGATAAAGAGATCCTCTACATCTATATATGAACACACCAGTTCCAGGCTAGCTTCTCATCTATACATGTATGGGTCAGACTCATATCAGTGTAGCAAAAACTAAAGGTCCGAACTGAGGTTGGAACCAAGCCACATAAAAGTGACACAGAATTGAGAGGGTAAACCCAACAGTATTCTCTGCCTTCTAAAACAACAACCCCAGTAATTTTCAGAGGTTTAAAACAGAAGCCAGAGTATACATGATATTGTATTTGATCATGAAAATATAATATTATATTTGCCCAGGGAAATGTGACTTATTCTCAAGAAAAAGACAATAACAATATATCATCTAGAAGATAATCCCAGATATTGAAATTACCAGATAAAAATTTTAAAGCAAATTTTATAATTATGAGACATGAAAATTAATAAGACATTAATGAAAAATCATTTGAAATATATGAAAAGATAAAAAATATAAGACTATAAAAGGCTATTTGTTGTCTCTTAAGTTCCACAGGTCTCCAAGTTGATAAGCGTATATTTGTTCACTATGTTCCTATATTAAGCTATGAATCTTCTGTCACATTTGTAATGATTTCTATTTTATATTCAAAACTGTATTTGTATGTTCTCATTCTTTGCAGAGATTCAGCCAACTTAATGATCTTTCCTAAAAATTAGTTTTTAAAAAAATTTGTTAATTTTCTGTATTGATTTGTTTCTGCTTGTTGTTTATATTATTGACCTCTACTCTTACAGTTATTATTTTCTTCCTTCTGTCTCCTCTGGGTTTGCTCTCTTGATTTTCCATCAACTTTTAAAATTAGAGATTTTGATAATTTTCTAGAATTCGTCTTGCTTTTTGCTAAATATATGTAAATTTATTTCCTTATTAGTCCTATTTTGTCTGCTGCTCCTTATACTTTTGGAATGCAGTGTTACCATTTCCATTTTCATTTGATTCTGAGATTTTAAAAATAATCTTTATGATTTTATTTAAAAAATAATATATATTTAATAAAAGCATGTACATGTATGCATAAAAGTTCATATTTTACATTTACAGAATTATATATAATTTATATGTGCACATTTATATTTAATTATTTCATTTTTATTTCATTGTCACCATCTGAAAAAGTCGAAGTTGCTAATTTTATCAAATTTGTTGAGATTTCCTTCTGGATAGTGTACAATTTTGTTTTTTTTCTGAATATACTCAAAATGAATTTGTATTTCTTTGAGAAATAAAGTGTATGTATACACAACACACCTGGATATATTTAGAGATTAATAGTACTGTTAACGTTTTTTATACCTTTAGTTAGTTTGATAGATTTCTCAAATAAGTATAAGAATATCTGCAAATACATGTACTAACTTACCTATTTTTCCTGTGATTATATCTGTTGTCTTATATATTGTGAGACTCTTGTTATTTTTAATATGTATTTGATTTATTTTTCCTTTTACCTATGTGATGCAGTCTCTCTTTTTCTTTGCTTTTACATTTAATTCGTTTCTACCTGAAGCTTTCCTTTATTTATATTTTCATCTCTTATTGTCAACTCTTACCTAACTTTTAATTTATCTCTTCCAAGGTAAAATATTGCTGAATTATTCTGTGTAATGATTTGAGTCTGTTTTTTTTAAATATATGAGTTTAACTCAACTATTTTGAAATTGCTATTATACTTGAACGTAATTTTACAATTTACTTTTCATATTTTTATTTATCCTATTTATATCTTATATTTTTTCCCTTTTCTTGGCTTTCATTAGATGGATCAACATTTTATGCTATTTTTAAAAATACATATTTTATATTTCTATGCATACACATTCATCTTTTTCTGTTTCAATCTGTTTTGCTCATAACATGTGCTCTTCTCTCTGTTTTCTTCTTTATTTACCCAGCTGTGTTATCACGTGCACTTTAGTTCTGATTATAATATATGTATATTTTGTTTGATGGTTTTGTTTCTTTTCCACATGATAATAAACTGAATTAAACTATTAATTCATTTATACTTTTGATATATTTATATAATCCCCCTTGATTTGCTTATTTTCTTGTTGGAGTAGTTCATTTGCATTTGTAGGACCACTCTATTCGGTATGAATTTTTTGCTCAATATCTAATATTCACATATAGATATTGAGCAAAAAATTCTGTACACAGTGCTGTCCTACAGAACATAGTATTTTACTCTTCCATTGAAATAATTTGTCTGTGTATAAAATATTAGGGTTGGATTTTGTCTTAAATACTTTGAAAAGACTTTTCTTGCACCCAGTGTTGGAACATTCAATGATAGTTTCTTTGTTGAATATATAATCTCACTCACAAAGCTTTTAGAATCTCCTTTAAATTTAAAATTTTAATTTTAAAGTGGTTTTGAGGTTATGTTGTTTTTGGACTGTTAGTCATAATTTCAATACTTTCTTCCTCTCTCTTTGCCGTTTTGTGCCTGGAAGTTGAGGTATGAGAATATTGATACGTCTACTACTAGACTCCACATAACTTTATCTTTCTTTTGCATTGCCAACCTTTTTTTAAAACATTTTATCTTTATTTCAGGAGTTCCTAGAGATGATTTTCCAGCTATATACATTCTGCTCTTCCCCTAGCTACTATTTTTATGGTACTCAAATATGTTTTCTATAACAAGGACTTCATTTGTTTCTACTTGTCATTATTTGCCTTTACCTGTTTTCAGGATATTTTAGACCTATTTATTATTTTTGAAAATATCTCAGTTACATTAATTCTGTTTTGTGTAGTATAAATGATTCAGTTTGTAACCTTATAGTTATATGTATTCTTGTTCCTCAGATTTCTGATTATTTCCCTTCACAAGCTCAGTTTCAGCTACCTTATGTAGCTTTCTTATATGGAGAAAAATAGGCTAACAGTTTAGTTTTAGTTTTTGTTCTTCTTGGAACTTCAGATATGAGTTTGAGAAATATGATCCAGGGCAAAGAGCCCTCAGCACCACCAAGAGAACATAACCATCTCACCATGCTGGTGGCTGTCTCAGTCTGTTCCAGCTGTGATAACAAAATACCAGAAACTGCATAGGTTGTAAACCACAGAAGTGTATTTCTTATAGTCCTGGAGGCAGACAAATCCAAGGTTGTGGTGCTGGTAGATTCAGTGTCTGATGAAGGCCTGCTTTTTGGTTAAGAGATGGCACTCCCTCACTGGGTCTTCACATGGTAGAAGGTTGAGGCAATTTTCAGAGGCACCCTTTGTAAAGGCACTAATCCCATTCATGAGGACTGTGCCTTAATGAATTAGTCACCTCCCAAAGACTCCACCTCCATTGGTGATTAGATTTCAACACACAAATTTTGAGGGGTTACAACATTCAGTTCATAGCAGTGACATTGCCCTTTAGAATATCCCTGAGCTTCATGCTGGGTGCTGTTCTGTTCCAAAAGGCTTTGCTTCCCATATTAAAATCTTCTAGCCCAAAATATGAGGTGATAGGGTAGCAAGAGTTTTCATCTTCTCTTTCTAGACATATGTTAATAGTTCCTCAATTCACACACCTTTTTCTCGATCCCAGACAGACCTGGGTTGTAACTTGCTATTTTGCTTCCAATAGTCATTCTGCAGACAATGACCCATCCAGCATATATACAAGTGAGAAAAGAGCACAGGAGCTTTCCCTAAGCCTAAACCCTGCACAAGGTATCAGACTTCACTCAAAACTGTCCGCTGACCCTCTTCCCTACTACCCCAACATTCACCTCGGATCACAACTGTGTTAATTGTATGTCTCAATTTGACTGTGTCAGGGGATGTCCAGAGAGCTGTTAAAGCATTATTTCTGGGTATATCTGTGAGGGTGTTTCCAGAAGAGATTGGCATTTGAATGGGTAGATTGAGTGAAGAAGATTGGCACTTGCCAATGTAGGTGGCATTATCCAAACCATTGGGGGTCCGAATGGAATGGAAAGAGGAAAGGAGGTGTTATCTTTCTCTCTCTTCTTAATATGGGATTTTTGTCATTTTCTGCCCTTGGACATTAGAGCTCCTGATTTCCAGGCTTTCAGATTCTGGGACTTATACCAGTGTCTGCCCTCCCTTCCTTCTTCTCAGGCCTTCAGCCTCAGACTGTATTATACCAACAGATTTCCTGGTTCTTCAGCTTGCAGATGGTATATTGTGGGACTTCTCAGCCTCTGTAAACATGTGAAACAGTTCTCATAAAAAAATCTCCATATATATATATATACACGTGTATCTCCTACTGGTTCTGCTCCTTTAGAAAACCTTGACTAATACAACAATTTATCTGTTTCTTGTTCTCATTTTCACATTAGTTTCATGAACCCACAAGACTATAATTTTCATAATCAAGAGAGGAGAGTCATTCATACATTTGGTCTTTTCAAGAATCATCAGCAAGTTACAAAGGCAGACCTTACACAGAATATGTTTATGAAACTTTAAAACCACATTTTCATGAAAGATGAAGGTTGCTTGCTTAGGAGTTATAGCAATAAACTTATTAAGCCTTATAACTGAGAAGAATGAGATCATTCAATATATACATTAAAATTTGTGGCAATATAAATAAAACACAGTCTGCATTTATATAATTAATTAATCTCTCCTTGTTTTATGTTTGAATTGAAGGTGGATAGCATAATTTAGATAAAATCATGACTTTAGGTGCAAAGCAAATCATGAGAGATTGCTCAGTAAACTTTTCAACTCAGTGGCTCAATGACAATAGTGACAGGTTTTGCAATTAGTTTAGGCTCTTTGTTTCTTGAGGCCACTGTAAAACCTACAGTCATGTGTTCACTTTCCAACAAAATTGGTACACATCATAAAAATTGTAGTTGAGTTAATTGGTGCATTGGCTGACAGATTCAACAGAGAGGCCAAGCCCTGAGCCATCCAGTTACTGTTTAAACTGCTCTGTTGTAACTATATTGGCTAGGATCATTGAGAAGGCTCTGCTTCCCCAAGGCTTATATAAGGCAAAAATTGAAAACTTTGGTATCTAGGGAAGTCAATCTGACACTTTTCATAAGCATCAAACACAAATTACAAAAACACAGACATGTTCTATATAAAGATATTTTTAATATATTAAGTAATGATGTTATGTTGCTCAAAAGTGTGTAGCAATAAAACTTTCTGCTAACTGATGAAAAGATGTCACAGATAACATAAAATTTATCTATTTTTAAAAATTAAACATTCCTTTATGAATTTCATAACAGTTTAATGCTTTAATGTCCAAGTAATTTGGCGTTTCTTCCTCATTTGACCTCCAAGTCCTTCTCATCCACTTAGTGGAAATAAACTTAGAACTCATTTCAGAAAGTTGCTTATTTTAAGTACTCTTGCAAAACAAGGATTCCTGGTGTGTTTATTTACAAAGTACTTTTCAAAGAACAACAAATGCCTTATAATAATTATTCTTAAACCTGCATATTTCCCCTTTAGGAGAGCATAATTACAGCTAAAGAAAAATAACCTCCTCACTGATTTTCAAAATCACTTATAGTAAATGAAAGAGAATATTTCTCAAAATGTACTCAGGACATTAAACATTAAAAAAATAAAAGCACCCCTGAAAAAATATATTATTATATATAAACCCAAACCCTCAAAGTTTTCAAAAAACAGATAATTTCAAGAAACAATATATTTTTCAATTTCTACACATTGACCAGTGGTAGTATAAAGGCATTTAAAACATTATCCTATTCCCTGAACATAGAATATTAAGCCATTGAGCATAGCATTAAACAAATTCTAATGTTACATCTAAGCTCTTGTAGAATAACTTTATTCTCTCCCTGATATATTAGATTGATTCACACATATTTATAGCTTTGTGGAGACACTAGTATTTTCAGCTTTTCTGTGAGATTTGGATCTGTCACGTGTGGTACTAGAGGTGGATTTACAGTGAAACCAATGAAGCTTAAGCTTCAGCACCTTCACCTTGCAATACCTTTACATGGGATGTGAGTAATGTGTTCAGTGGCCATATGTACTTGAAATTTTGCAAAGGCTGGATATTTTTACTGCATTCAGTCAGGGCCATTGTGTGTTTCCCTTTCAACTTCCCGTCTGCTATATGTCCTCTTATGTTGGGGACAATGTAATGCCTGGAAGGCATTACATCTGTGAAATCTGGTTAAAGAAAAGTTGAGTTGGAGATACATTTTACAATTATCTCTTCACTTATCTAAATAAATATATGAACTTATTGTTAATTGTATTTCTATAATTTGCATTATTTTATTAAAGAGGATCCCCAACTTGCCAGTGCTTTGGATCCCAAATCCTGGACACACCCCTGACAGAAACCCTAATGGTAACCCTAAGGACAATTTACATTCATTAGGCTCCTTGCAGTTTTTCCTGTGATCTGGCTTTATTTCCAGCCTCTATGGACTATTTATTTTCTTCTACTAGTGAACTGAATTTCATGTGACCACATAAGTCTTCATACACTGAATACTGACCCATTCAAATACTTTCTCCATTGGACATATAGGGTGCACTTCTAAAGAAGAAAATCTTGTCATTTATAAAACACTACTGTTCATATCCCTAGCATAAAGTTCGAATTCCTAACTATAACTTGTAAGAGAATGGATTTTTTTCTCTCTTTCCTATTCAATCACACTTCCTCATCTACCCAACCATAATACTCTATGCTCCAGGGGTAGAGGAGATGATCTTCCCTTAGCAATTTCTTCCTACAGAAATAAGCCCTCAGGTTTGGACATAATTTTCAAACTTCATGGCATTTCTAACCCATTTAAGGTATGGTTGGATTGGAAAGGGAATCTGATGATGTGGGAATCTGATGACATGGGAATCTGATACCAAATCCAATTACTTGGATTTGGGGAATGGCTCCTGGTCAGATTCCACTGGGTATCTGAAATGAGCAGTGACATAGTGAAAAAGCAGGCCAGGCATGATGTTTCACACCTGTAATCCCAACATTTTGGGAGGCCAGGGTAGGTGGATTGCCTGAGCCCAGGAGTTCCAGACCAGCCTGGGCAACATGGCGAAACCCTGTCTCTACAAAAAATACAAAAATTAGCTAGGCATGGTGGCATGTACCTGTAGTCTCAGCTACTCAGGAGGCTGAAGCAGGAGGATCATTTGGGGCAGGGAAGTCAAGACTACGGTAGCTGTGATTGTGCCACTGCACTCCAGCCTAGATGACAGAGCGAGACCCTGAGGAAAAAAAAAAAAAAAAAGCTAGACTTGGAAAGCAATGTGTCCACACTAAAGTAAAGGAAAATAGAGCAAAAACAGAGAGAATCAGCTCAAACTGGCTGGGCTATGACAGTTCCTCATGGGGTGGGGCCGGCCTCCCTCCCTACTTTGGATTATGTTAGACACCCCTGAATCCTTATCATACATCCCTCTTTCTTAGTTAGACATAAGTAGGTTTCCTTTTGCTCATGATAAAATGATCCCCACAGAACTGAATTACACCGGGTTCCCATTACACTCTGTGATCACTTGCCTCCACACCTCTGTCTATTCCTCTACTTGTAATTGGTGAATGGGATACTCCCCATCACCTTCAGTGATGACCTCCACATGTTACCAAAATAACCCCTTCCTAATCATACCTCTGGACTTCTCTTCAAGAATATCTATCCTGGCAAGCCTTTTTCAAACGCTCTAGATCGAGATAAATATGTCACCCTCTATTTTCTTGCTTACTATTCTGCATAGACAGTAAGGAATGTGAGGATACAGACTTATTCTGCTTACAGTCTTATTTGTAACACTTACATAGTGTTTGGTCTATAGTGGATGCACCATATTTGTTAAGAAAGAAAAGAAAAGTGAGAAGGCAAAAAGGGGAAGGAAAAAAGGAAGAAAAGAAAGAAAATAAATGAAGCAGTTCGGTAACTTGTAAAAGTCATGTAAGTGAATGGCCAAGCTGAGGTTTGAATTCAGCTCTAACTGAATCCACAAATAGGTTATCTTTTATACACTAACCTGCTCCACTCTATACCATAAGATATAGCACATAGAAGGTAATACATAAGTGTTAATTGACCTTTACATATACTATTTTGCTAGTTCGTTTAAATAATGTAGATCTGTGTAAGAATCATCTAACTTTTATTCATTTCCTCATTCATTTATTGTAAATATACTTTGTATTAGGCACTAAAGAAGTGTAGGAAATATGTAGCCTATTATAGTAAAAATAAAAGCAATTACATAATAAAGAAAGCATGTACATCTTTAGCTTATTATATTATCAGATTTTTATTTGATTATTAAAAGGCAAATGTGAATCGCTTCCTGAGAGGCATTCTTATATCTATAATACACATATTCAGTTATAAATATTTTCCATATATACTAAAAAGAAAAACCTACTAAACAGTCATTGTCATAGTGTCACTTAGAAAAATTATCAGTGCAGAAAATAAGCTCTAAAGAGTGTGAGATTGGCTGCCAATTCCCTATTGCAGTAGCAACAATGCAAAAGAATATGTTCATTTTTATAGATACTCTTTAATAAAACAGTAAGAAAGTTATGTGAGATCTACAAGTGTTAATGCTAAATCAATCAATAAATAAATGCTGAGAACCTACTTTTTTTCAATCCTTTGTTTGTTCTGTTATATAGCCTATCCCTTATCTCCAAAACACCTTCAGGGTATTAGGAATCCTTGGAAACAGACTCTGAGATGGAGATTTGAGTGCAAGAGCTTTACTGGGGAGAACTAGAAAATAATTCTCTGTATGGGCATAAGGGAAACAAGATTCATTACAGGTACAAGTGAGGTGCGATTTGTTTTAACAAATGCATCAATTAATCCCACAGACAGCTTTAAACCTAGAGTGGTCATGTAAATCAATATTATATACTATAGGTAGTATGTGCAATATTGACTGAGAGAATAATAAAAACTAGGTCTTTATCTAACCTGCATCATTGGATAGAAGTTGCCCCAGTGAAACTGCATAACCTGGGGCAAGGCAACAGCCTTCCACAGAGGGCAAATCTGGAGAGGACAGAGTCCACACTTCTAGCTGCTTGAGAAAAAAGCTCCTCAGTCCAGAAGTTAAACCTGAGCAGCACAAAACAGCATACACTACAGCCAGTGATTTGGTGATCGATTTGCAGTAGTAAAACAAACGAGTTGATCTAAAAAATAATATTTTTGTGCTTTTATCTTTAGGAAAGAACTGATGGTACAGAGGCACATTTTCTCACACAAAGAGAAATGAAGGATTGTTAATTACAGTAAAATATTTTCTGTTGGGGATAACTAAATAATTTGATGTGCAGTTATCTAAAAAATTGTATTGACTTTTTAATTCAGTCTGGTTATATGACTTATTAAAGTATCAGTGAATGCTATGTTAAAGTATACACATATCCGTATATGTATTTTTGAAATACTGGAAAAGGTGTTCTGCATGTTGAAGTTTCAGGGAGACAACATACTTGTCCGGGAGATTACAGACTTTTGTTTATTCTTTTTTTCTTGTGATCAAGGCTTACCATTCACCCCTTAACCAATGGACATCAATTCTAATGAATTAATCAATACAATAACACATTATCCTAATTTAAAAACACTGATTTTTAATCACTTCAATTGGATGAATTTGCCTAATAAACAACTTGATTTTAAACCTGCCAGCCAGGATTGTGTAACAACAGTATCTAAGCCACTCCAAATGCAAGGATAATGTTCGGCAAAAAGTCTTCTGATTGTGTTACTCTCAATTAGTGGCCTCTATCTACAGGACTGAGGAGGCATCAGTGACATCTAAGAAAGTAAATCTCAGTGTGAGAATCATTTGCCAGATCACTTTCTTCTCAAATTGCATTCAACAATTACATTTGTCTGCAAAGCCCCAAAATGTACATGTTAACTTAATATATAAAAGAAAAAAGATGAAGGTCACGAATTACAAACATTTTATATGTACATAGTGATGAGTGAACACTGCTTTTGGTAATGCAAAATTTTGTAACTGCATCATTTCTCCTAATTGTGTGGTTTATATCTTGTCTATAAAAATATAAAAGCTGCTAACTTTCCCTTATACTCTAGTATGCAAAATATACTGCACAGATGGATTTTAGATTCTTTTTTGCCAGTGGAGCTTCAGTAAGGATCAAAGACAAAGGAAGTTGCACAGTTAAACATGAATCTCTTCTTCCTGTTTGCTTCTTGGCAAATATTAAAAACCAACATGTTATTTTTGGAAAAATGCTTCTTAATTAATATTCGTTTGCCTTAAAATTTTTGTCAAGTTTTATAATATAATATATCTTCAGGTCTAGCTCATGTGTAGAAATATGTACTTGGGAAAAAATAGGGTACTTTTAGATTTCTAAAACTTGGTGAGGTGCCTGGCTTTCAGCAGGTGTTTATTGAAGGTGAAAGAAATTAGCTAAGTGATAACAGAGGCCAACTAATTGAGTTTCTGTGTACCAAGTTAATTTTAGTGTTTATGCCTATGAACATTATAATGTGATACTCACCCTTGAAAAACCGTATGTGGAAGTAACTTATTTCATTAACTATGTTTATATAAAATAATACTAGTTTATATAATTTCTATATACAGCATGGATATTTAATTGCTTAAGTAGCATTAAATGTGATGGGGCATGCATATTATTAAAATGTTCTAGAGGAAGTAAATTACCTTACAAACTTAAATTTCTAGCTATATTACTTGGCATATGTTTCTGGCATCTTTAAACACACTGATAACTAGCATGGCTGCTTGAATCCTGGAACAGAGCTCTAAAAATAGTTGACATTTTGCTGTTTCTATAGTAACAAAGAAAATGGCTTCATACTCTAGCACTGCTCCCACAGAGCTTAATGCTCTCTGTAGATTGCCTATACACTATACTACCATGTTATTGTGGTAAAAACTACCATTACTCTTTTCTTCATGTCTTTGCTGTGCCTTATAACAATCTGATCACTAGTGTAAAAATCTGAGTGTTTACCTGACATGGTCAAAGCATTCCAGTTATTTTTTTTTTTTTAACTGACTTTTACCTCAAAAAATGCTAAGACCAAGTTAAGTTTTTACATGGTATGATTTGAACTGTACTGGAAGATTTCAAATATTTGTCTACCTCAATATCTAATATTTTACCAGTGGAAAATGATTCTTTTGGATTAAAGAATTATCCCTCTTTTGTTCAATGAATGGATCACCACTGACTGTTTGGGAATCCCTAGTAAGTCCTGTAATTTAGGGTATATTTCTTTGTAACATTAATACCAATTCCAGTATACTTTTTTCCTCCACTGAATTATTAACTTCATCAAAGTGGGGAATTTTCTGTCTTGTCTCCTAAGGAATCTTCAGTGTTGTGGATAGAGAAAGTACCTAATAAATGTTTTGCTGATTGAGTGGTTTAACACAAATATATTTGTCCTGGAAGTGGGAAATTAATTTCAATACGGCATTTGCACTTTTTAAGGTTAATTAAATTCTAACATATATCTCTTTATCCCCTGACAACTCAATGGGAGTAGTAACTCAGTTGGTGAGTGTGGTAGGGAGAATAAAGGCTCCTCAAAGAGGCCCAAGCCCAAATTGTCAGAACCTGCTAACATGTTAGGTTACATGCAAAGGGGAATTAAGATACAGATAGAATTAAATGTTACTCAGGTGACCTGAAATTAGAGAGATTATGTTGGATTATGCTGTTGGGCTCAATATCATCACAAGAATCCTCAAAAGTGACAGAGGGAGACAGAAGGGTTTCCTTGGGAGAGCTAAGGAGAAGTGGTTGGCAGGACAGTGCTGCCTTTGAAGGTGGAAGAAAGAACCACAGGACAAGAAGAGCAGATGGTCTCTAGAAGCTGGAAAAGGCAAGGACACAGACTGTCTCCTATAGTCTTCAGAAGCGATACGGCTCTGATTTTAGCCCAGTAAAACCATTTTGAATTTCCAGTCTATAGAACTGCAAGAGAATAAATTCGTGTTGTGCTAAGCTACTGAGGTTGTAGTATTTTGTTCCAGCGACTGTAGGAAACAAAAAAGAATTTTATATGATAGAAAATGGACCTATTAATAGAGGATTAGATAACTTTGTTTATTGGAAGACTTTGAGTAATAAAATGATTTGAGAAGAGAAAACATACTGTCTCTAGAAAAGTCAAACTCTAGTTTAAAAATAAAATGAAAGTAAACACATCTTTATAAATTTCCATTATTCCATATTTTAAATATTCCTTTCATTTGTTGCATATTTTTATTGGAAAAAATCCAAGTAGAATAGTTTTTATTGCTATATTTGAATAACAAATGAATTAAACGAATGCAAGGTGAATAAATGAGAAGCTAAACCACCCATTTCATTTACTGTTAGAATATGATCCAACGTATTTTGTCCTGTTGATTCACCCTTTATTTTAGGGATTATTTCTGTGTGATGATGTGCCACAATTCACGTACTCTGCTGCCTTAAAAAATATGGTTTTATTTCTAACTTTGTAAATAATATTCCATAAATATATGATATATAAAAGATTTTTAGTCTTTAAAAATTCACCTATATTTAACATCTCATCTTCCACACATCAACACTAGAATAATCACTCCATTTATATAATACAACATGTTCCACATTATTAAAACATAGGATTATATTTTATTTCTAAAGCTAATTTAACCTTTAATACTGTTACACTTCTTGAGATCCTTGAATAGCTTCTCACTTTGGAAAATGTGATGGTGATGCATTTGTTCAACACCATATATTAAATATCTACTATGTGCAACTCATATGGATCAAAATTTTAAAGAGATAATGTTCTGTTTCTATGGCTTGTGCTTCATAAAATGAGCAGCTGCGTGATATCAAAATATCATTCTGGCCAAATTTTACTGATTCAAAAACTGCTGTGCTTCAGTTACATTCATTTACAATTTTCCTATCCAGATTTGCTCACTCAAAACACTTATTACATGTCTATAAATAGAGAACAGGTATCAGGACAATTTTGCAGTGTAGACATTCATATAAATAGATTATTTCTAATTGAAAATAAATAGTTTGCCAAAAATCATGCACACAATACCAGGAGAATACAAAAAATAGAACCTCATCCAACCTGAGTAGAATAAGAAACATTTAATTTTACCTAATTTGCATCTTGAATTATAATAGATTATGTAGATAATTAGAAGTAGGGGGAAGGCAAACGTTTTCTAAAAAAGAAAATAGCATGAACAACAACATTCAAAAGAGAAATATGTCACTTCATTGAGAATATGTAATTGGATATATATTTTTTCAAATGGAAAAATAAATAATTTGGAGTGTACATAAGACTAGTGAGTTAGGCAAATGAACCTGACAGAGAGTATTGTATGTTATGCAAAGGAATCCGGATTTGCTTTGTAAAATTGAGGGCAACATTAAGAGACTTTAAGCAGAGCATTGACATTGTCCAAATTGCATTTTAGCAAGATTATTCTGGCAGGATTGCAAAGCATGCAAATGAAGCAGAACCATGTTGGAAGTAGGAACATAGTTTAGATAATAATGCAAGACTTTGGGAAGATAAGAGTCTGAAGTAAGGAAAGGTAATTGGAGTGCTGTATAATTTTTTTTAAAAATGTGACTGGCCTTTTCCCTGATTTCTGGGAGGAAGCTTCCAAACCCTTGGCATTTCACATATCCTGGGAGTGTCTTTGTTGTTCAGCAGTCTCCTCAGACTATACCTGAGTTTATGCTAAGGAGGAGATGCATGGTGAGCCCCTAGATAATTTATGCTAATAAGTTTTCTTAGGATGGCTGCTTGTCACACCAGAAAAGCCAAACTTGTGATTGGAGCATTGGAACTTTGAGCCACATGATATCTGCCTGGCCTTTCAGGCGGGGAGAGGAGACCTGGAGATTGAATTCAGTGCATGACCAATGATTCAATCAATCATGCCAATGTAATGAAACCCTAATAAAAGCTCTAGACATCAAAGGTTGGGTGAGCTTCCCTTGTGGACAGTACTCTGTACACATTGTTACATACTGATGTGACAAAAGAGTGATGCATGTTGACTTTCTATGAGGAACTCCTCATTTAGGACCCTCATAGTCCTCAGCCTATTTATTTCTTCTTTGGCTGGTCCTGATTTGTCATAGTAAAACTTTAAGCATAAGTATAACACTTTTCTGACTTTTATGAGTTGTTCCAAAAGAATAACGGAAACTGAGAGGCTAGTGGGAACTCCCAAATTTGTTGTCAGGTTGTTGGAAGTGAAGGTGCCCTGGAAACCCCAAGGAATGAGGCTGGTATTTGAAGTGAGGGTAGTGTTATTGGAGCACTGTGTCCTTAACTCATGAAGTTTGACCCAACACTGGGTGGTTAGTATCAGAATTTCATTGCAGGCAGAAAGAGAGAAGGGAGAAGAAAACTTGGGTATTTCAGATATAAAAGAAACTGAACTTGATGACCGGTAAAGTTCCAAACAAAATAAATTACAATTATACCCTACATTAGGTTATGGTATAAATTATACCATATAAAATATGTCAGATTTTATATAAATTGGAGTTAGATTATCACCTAAAAATATTTAAGCAGATTTACTGTCATGAATGTCTGGTGGAACTCTTTAAAGTTGACCAGGCTGCATTTTCTGTTACAGAGAACTATCTCATAGACTGCAGGTCATCTAGCATAATGGTCTCTCCCCACTAAACCGGCTCCTAAACTCACGTGATAACCAAAAATGCCCCAACAAATTTCCAAAATGTACTGAGAACCACTGACTGACATAGAGTGAGAAAGAAATAAAACAAATAAAAAACAATGTAGACACAGGTAAAATGCTGAGGGGAAAGCAAATTCAAGCATGCAGAGAAAAAGCAGGCAAGGCAGGGGCCCAAGAACGAACAGTAAAAGTCGGAGAAGAATAAAGAGAATATGATATCATGGAAGCCAAGGGATTTTGTTTAATAAATAGCAAACAATAATTCAGACTGTTTTTGAGAGAGATATAAAGGACTACTGGTGTCTTTCACATAGTAAGATAGTTTTTACTAACAAGCAGCAGGAACTTTTCTGACTATTGATCACCTTGCTCTCTGTTTTTCAGAACTGAGAAGTTTTGGCTAAACAATATCTAAATATTTGTGTTAAAGTGAGAAACTCTCTCTGGAAATTTACAAATCCAGATATCTAAAATTAAATGTTTGGTGCAGATAGTACAAAACACCCAGTATGTCCTTATATCTACTTTGTAACTTATAGGAATAACAAACTCCATTTTTTCCTATACTACTGTCACTTAACAATCAACACAGAAGACTTCCGTGATAAAATGCGTGGGGGTCTTTCCTCACACATCAAGGAAGCAAGCAATTCTGCAGCAGATGCCAGCTAGTGTCCTTCAATTCAATTCCAACACTATCTATTTGAAGAAAGCATCAAATCCCACAGGTTGAGTGCTCAGTGTCACAAGATTGTCCCATACTTTCAATGCCAAACACAAGTCTCAAGTTGTTTTACCTATGCTTCTGATCCACCAGCTAGCTGTAAATCAGGGTTCCATCACCCCATTTATATATTATACAATATATTTTATATATATGTATGTGCATATATATGTGTGTGTATTATATATATATATTTTTTTTTTTTAGATGAAATCTCACTCTGTTACCCAGGCTGGAGTGCATTGGTATGATCTCTGCTCACTGCAACCTCCTCCTCTTGGGTTCCAGCAATTCTCCTCCTTCAGCCTCCTGAGTAGCTGGTATTGCAGGTGCTCGCCACCACGTCTGGCAAATTTTTTTTTCTTTTTGTATTTTTAGTAGAGATAGTGTTTCAGCATGTTGGACAGGCTGGTCTCGAACTCTTGACCTCAGATGATCTGCCTGCTTTGGCCTCCCAAAGTGCTGGGATTACAGGTGTGAGCCACCATGCCTGGCCAGGAAACGCTTATATTTACTGATTTTCTACATAGGATATTACAAAGGATATTCAATGAGTAACTGATGGAAGAGATGCATAGGTCAAGGTATGTGGGAAGGGATGGGAAGCTTCCATGACCTCGCCTGGCGCACCACCTTCCAGGAACGTCTGTATATTCAGCTATCTGCAAGCTCCATGAACGCAGTCCTTTTGGGTTTTACTGGAGGCTTCATTATACAGGCATGATTGATTGCATCACTGTCCATTGGTGATCAACTTAACCTTTAGCCTTGCCTCCCTCCTTCCATATTTGGGAGTGGGGCTGAAAGTTCTAACCATCTGCTCCTTCCTTGGTGTTTTGAGTGATCATCATTGTGAACCTATCTAGGGGCTGCCAGCTAGGTAAACAAATTAGCATACAAAATGACACCTATGATTTGGGTATTCCAAAGATGGTAGGTGTTGTATGACAGGAAACTTGATGAAGACCAAAAATATATTTCACAATATCAAATCTTATATATATATATATATATATGAATATCAGCATATATTATGATTTATGTAAATAACTAGAAAAAATGTATAATTTGGCAATAATATTTTTCACTCTGAATCCAGATGTTTGGTTTGTGTTTACATAGGACATAAAATATGTTTCCAACTTATTACAAACCAAAGATAAATATTCTATATCTCTAGTAAATAAGTAAGTATAATTTTGCGATTTAATTTTGTTACCTCTGAATTCAGAAAAGTCTGTGGCTTTTTCCCTGCTACTAATATAAGGTGATAACTCAGAATTTTTTTGTGACTTTTATCAACGTTACCTGTTTATTTTTATTTCAGTTTAATTTGGTGAAGAATCAAAAGGAAGCATAAAGTTTTCTCTATTAATTGAAATTGAAGAAGATATGGCTTAGACATTAATTTGAGATGATTCTGGAAAGTCATTTATGTTTTATGACTGCTAGGCAGTGCTTACTTAGAAAACTAGATTAAAAAAATTTCAATTGTGTATTTTTAAATCATGGTGCTAAATAATATTGCTACATATGTGCACATATTGCAGAAAAATGATGCATTTCTTGTAAGAATTATTGTCTATGTATTTCCTAATTGTGTTTCATTCTGGTGTACATTATTTGGAGAATAAGTCACTGTTCAGATAGCATTTGCTATTTGATATGGTTTGGCTTTGTGTTCCCACCCAAGTCTGACCTTGAACTGTAATCCCATAATCCCCACATGTCATGGGATGGACTCGGTGAGAGGTAATTGAATCATGGGAGCTATTTCCCCCATGCTATTCTCATGATAGTGAGTTCTCACAAGATCCGATGGTTTTATATGTGTCTGGCATTTCCTTGCTAGCATTCATTCTCTCTCCTTCAGCCCTGTGAAGTGGTGCCTTCTGCTATGATGGTGAGTTTCCTGAGACCTCCCCATCCATGAAGAACTGTGAATCAATTAAACCTCTTTTCTTTATAAATTACCCAGTCTTGGGTATTTCTTCATAGCAGTGTGAGAATGGACTAATACACTATTGTAATTGCACAGATTTATCGATAAATCCTTCTACCAAGAATAAAAAAAGAAACAATTAAATGAATTTATGAAATTAACAGATATATTAATTAAATTGATTTACATGAACCATTACCTCATTTGAAATTAATTAAATTTAGGTATATTGATTTATTTTTGTCTTGTGGACTTTATAATGAATTAGATGATATTTATCTACTCCATATCAGTCTTCTGTGTGGTTGGTTTCAATGTAACTTTAATAATTTTTAACTCAACTTACTAATATCTCTTTCATTTTAACTTTTCATGTAGTAATATGCTAATATCTTATGCTATAACTCACTCTCAAATAGAATACATATTACATTTCAGGATGGTTTTTCTGTTTGCTTTTGCAGATATAATTTTTCAGTCTAGAAATGAGTTTAAATTTTACTAAGTACATCTTTAATCTTTAATATAGTAGACCAGAAAATACATAATTGAGTATTTCTTGTACATCATGATTTTTTTTTATTAGTTATCTCTTCTTATTTTCTACCTGATATATCCTTCAAGGAGTCTAGCAAAAGAAAAAAAGAATGCATTCAATGAACTCCAGTGTGAGTGTAATTTATTTGTAGATTATTTTAAGAACCTTCAGATGATAATCTAAAATATGTTCTTCTGAACAGACACAACATTATTTTTTGTTTGTTTTACTAGAGCTAGTAAAGTTTGCCTCCAGCCTGGGCAACATAGCGGGACCCCAGTTCTACAATTAAAACACACAACAATAACAACAACAAACAAGTTGGGTATAGTGGTGCCTGCCTGTAGTTCTAGCTACTAAGAGGATGAGGTGCGAAGTTCTCTTGAGCCCAGGAGTTTGAGGTTGCAATAAGCTATAACCTTGCCACTGTCACTGCACTCCAGCCTGGACAACAGAGCGATGCCCTATTTCTAAAATAATACTACTAATAATATAACAATAAATTAAAATATTTGCTTTATCAGCACAACGATCAAAAATGAAAACAAACACAGAAACACCAAACACATTCATACACAGACACAAGCTCAGAGAGAGGGAGAGGGGGGAGGAAAGTCAGTGGGTGTAGAACACACTGCAAAAAGAGAAGAGTGCTTCCTGTGTTCTTCCTGTAAATCTGTTGAATAGTTATGGCTTAGTTCTTGCCTGGTCTTTATGCAAATAATTACATGGCATAATTGTTCTTACCTTGATAGGTGAATATTTCTTCTAACCCTCGATAAATATGTTTTTCCATAATGGGAAATTACTGGGTTTCTAAGAATAAAACACAGATTTTATGCCATTGAAACCCAAATGTTGTATCAGGAGATACCTTCTGAAGACCAAAATGGACTTACTGCCAGAGTAGGAGCGATAATGAAAGACCCTCATTTCACTGGTTAAAGCAAGCGGGAAGATCAAATGCTTCATCTGTGCAACTATCCCCTTTGATACCAATTCTTTTTTCTTAACTTATTCACAGGCATATTTGCAATATATAAATGCACTGGGGACATCAAGATGAAGCAGGACTGGTCCTTGTTCTCAAGGACCTGACACTTGGAGATGTTTCTCATTATGCCCAGCTAATGTCTTCCGGGCTTCTTAATTTCTGCCATGATTGCTATATTCAACACCAGATACTGTATTTGTTCTGAGGGACTTCTCAGACACCCCATCCTCTACCATCACCTGTGGGCCTGGTTATCTTTCTAAGCTCCAGCATAGATTTCTTCTCAGATTATTTGGCATTAGCACCTTCATCACTCATTAAGCCTAACATCTGAATCCAGGCGTGATAAGGATATCTTACTACCTCCTGTGCTGGCCAGATCAAAAAATAATATATTCACTTTTTATTTAGTTTTTAAAATCAGTTTTGGATAACTATTTCTGATGGTGGAATAGAACAAAATTCTCACAGTCATCGGGTATTTGAAGAGTAAATGCAGACTTTGTTGATTCAGCCTTTAAGCCAATTTAAGACAAAAAGTTTATCTTCACAATTCTACTTGAGTTTTTTTGTAACTGATAGCTTTCTCCCATTTTATACTTTGCATAAAAAGGGTTCCATCAGCTTTCAAAATAATTTTCAGAGGATTTCAGAGAGGCTAGAGGAAGTACACTTGCAATGAAGCTCATCACTTCCCAACTGATGGGGTGAGAATGAGGCATTAACTGTGAGCTGAACGCCACGGTCTCAAGTGGCCAATGTGAACATCTTCCTCATAATAGTTGCCAGTTTTAGTGACCACATAAACTGTATCGCTGTAGCCTTCAAAATATGCCCACTACATTTTCTGACATCCCTTTTTCACACCAAACTAAAACCACAGATCATCTCTATTCCACAACCCAAAACCTTATCTTCATTGCAGTAAATGATATGGAAGAATTTGAAGGTTATCATCTTATACTTCTGGTTTGAATGGAGAATGAAAACACTAAAAATAAGTACTGGACATAGTTCAGAATAATTGACTCAAGAATTTCAACTTGTTTTCAAGTTTCTATTTAGACTACAATAAAATGTATTATTCTAGGCAGATTTCTCAATTAGGTAAAAGTATACATTATTAATAACAAATCACTTGATATGAATTCAGTTTTACTCACTTGAAATATTTAATGGAGTGGCCTTAAATCTGTGTTTTTTTAAATATAAAAAGTTAGAGGATGGAATATTTTTAAAAAATTATTCAAAATTTTAATGGGCATATAGGTTAGGGAAAGCATAGCATAGCCCCTAAAAATAGAAATAAGTTATAATTTCAGTTCTTTCATAGAAATTAGATAATTCAAACAGAATTATACTCATGGGTGGGAATAATACATATAAATTTGTCTTATACATGGTGAAACTAAAAGGAATAAGGTTTGAGGCAGTAGATAGGTCATTGGAGAATGTCACTTGTTTTTATCCTAAAACTTAGGTTTCAAGTTTTATCACTAGAATTTAATGTTTTTTTCCCCTTAGGGGAATAAGAATTTTACTTAAGATTTCAATTAAATAAATTTCAAGGCATTTTATTTCTGTTTCATTTGACCGGATACTATGTTGATCTTGAAATTTTTGCCGAGTAATTTTCACACCAAAAGTTAAAAAGCTTATTAGTTTTGCCCAAGTATTAGACAAGCAGTACTGATTTTAGCACCTTTCTGAAATATGTGAAAAAGAGCCATAAATGTCCTCAAGTATCAGATCTTAACTTTCTAACACCTCTGACCTTACCATTGTAGGATAATGGGTGTGGAATATGTTATTACTTTAACAGGTTATGTCTCCATGTTATGTGTTTTGGAAAATTGTTTAATGAATGTTCAGGGTAAGAACTAAGTATCTGTAGTGCTATCCAGTGACTCCTAGTCAAATGTTGCTTGAAAAAATAAAAATAAATCATTATTATCATCATCTTAGCAGAGAAGGATAACTACTATAGAAAAATAAATACACCATTTTAAGGGAAAGCATAATACAATTTGATTTATCATTTGATAATAGTCTATTTCTGGTTAGGCAGATCTTCTTCACATGTAGAATCTTTTTTCTCCTGCAGTTACTATCTGTCAGATGGCACCTTACGTACCTTCCATCTTTTGGGGGTTTGTCAAGTTCTGGAACTTTTGTTTCCAGCACCTGACAAGAAAAGAAAGAATGAAGATTGCATATTTGTTTTGTTTGGTTGTTTGTGTTTTTGAATCAGGTCTAGAGGGTGTGTATTACTTCTACATTTATTACATTGGAACTCAGTTCTATGGCTCCAGCTAACCACAAAGGAAACTGTGAGACACAATCTAACTGGGTTCCCTTAGAACATGGTAAAACAATTAAAATCCAGCCAATCCTTGCCACTATCGATTAATCTTGTCACCGAACATCCATGTCACTTCTCCTCTATATATTGGACATATTCACTTCATTCTTAAGTGAACCAACCCAAAATTCCATCCAACAATCCCATTCAATAACTAGTTTATGTTGTCCACGTGATGAGCGGTTCTTCCTATGTAATCTAGATGTTGCTTGTGGTATGAACTGAAAAGTCATGTCATTTAGAATTAAATGCACATCTCATGCTCACTATATAATGATAAAGCATGAACATATTTCAATACAATTTGCTTATCAAGAGCAGAATGGAAGACCCAGAGCGGTCCCTGCTTCAAAGCAGTTAGTAAAATCTTCTCAGCATCTCTTATAAAAACTTCTTAATCTGAAATTAGGAAAAGGCTTTGTACTCCCTGGTTTTGTTCTCTGATAAAACTCCCTTTAACAATGTTTTTCATGGTTTCTTCATCTGCCTTTTAGAAAGTGTGTCTTTGCCTATTATTCTCCATGGCCCTATCTAGAGTGGATGATGGGGAGTATGTCCACTTCGGGGAAACATAGCTATGGCAGCTCTTTTGTGCCAGAGAATACCCTTGGGTTAGTTCAGCAGAGAGTTATAAGACTCAGCAAACAGCCATACACTACTTTTAGACAAGGCTTGCAGTTTCTTTGGCAATACAATTTCCTCAAAAACTTAGGAAAATTTTTATCTATTTGCTTCCAGACACTTCCATGTGCCAGTAAACACAATTTTTTACCTAAAATTACTTCTCAAGCTTGACTATTTCCTTTATTATCTCTACTCACTTTCTTTCTGATTAATGACAGCCACCTTGAGGCTACATAGAACAAGGGTCTTGAGTAATATTCTTAATTAGAATTTTCCTGCTAAATTGAGTCACTTGGCTTAATTTAAAAGTTTTCTTGGACTTTTGCTGCTCAAGGCTTTTATCCCCTTTTGTTAAAAAATTCTGTCTTTCTTTTTTGGGTCTTTTCTCTAATTTTTTACGGCCCAGAGAAGTTAGCTGTTTAAAACTTCTAATGCCATTGATTGGTGAACTTTCTCTTTTCCCACCTGTCTCTCCCTAAAATCAGTCACTTTTTTTCATGGGCATCTCGCTTTTTTGTAATGACTTCCAAAAAGCAACTTTTAACAGCCAGTGGATACCACTCTGACTCTTTCAAGGCCCTATCTTAAAATTACAGGCTCAGTAAGTATGCTTTCTTCATTTTAAGTAATCACAGGTGAATTTTTACTAAACATTTTGCTAGCCAGGCTTCCAGCCTGCTTTTTCTAGTTCTTTTGCCTCCTGCCGCCCAGCCACTAAACCCATAGTGCGTAATCAATTTCATTGTTGTTTTTATTACAAGTAACACCATCCCTCTAGGTAGAAACTTCTCCATTTGTAGTGGCAAGCCTCTATTGTAACAAACAACTCCAAAATCTTAGTAGTTTAAACGAACTAATATTCCTTCGTTATTCACACAAGAGTCTTATATATTTGTTATTTATTGGGTGACCCTCATGAAAAGTTTGCCTCCAAGTGAGTGATTGAGGGACCCAGCTGCCTTCAAATATTGTCACTGTCACACTCTGAGGTCTTAGTATCGATTGCCTCCAGCTTGGCAAATAAGGAAAGGGAGAAAGTGGAAAATCCTGCTGCTCTTTTTAATGATCCAGGTCTATAGGTGATGTTCATGACTTCTACCTATATCTCACTTGGTTGTAAGAGAAAAGAAGTGGTCAAATGTAACTCCAAAATTCTTGGCCTGACCAATTGGGGAAACTGTGGTTGCCCTTTAATAAAATGAAAACTGTTAGCTGAGATGGAGTGGGTTTGGAGAGTAAGGATTCAAGTGTTCAATTTGCACGTTAAATACCTTGTGAGGTATTTAAAAGGAATTTAAATGGAGATGTTAATTAGATAGTTGTGTGTGCAAGTTTGGATTTGAGGGGTGATTTCAGTGTTGGTGATATACATTTAGGAGACATCAGGAGATAGAAGGCATGTAAAGCTAGAGGACCGGGTGAATTCACTCTGGCGTTGTTTGCAGGTAGAGAGAAAAATGAAGGCCAAAAACAGAACTTTTGCATCCTCTAACATTTAGAAAGATGTTGGGAGAATCCAGCAAGGAAATCTATGAAGTTGTTAGTGAATTAGAAAAAAAAAAAAAAAACTGGAAAATTAGCAAGTCCTGAATTTTAAGTGAAGAAAATGTTTCAAGAAAGAAGTCAATGTCAGATAAGAGGGCCAATAAGAGACTATTGAATTTGGTTAAATGAAAGTCCCTAGTAACCTTAACAGGAGTGCATTTTGAACAATGAAGACAAAACCTGGATCTAATTTGGTTTTAGAAAAAATGCAACAGAGAAAGGGTCATTTGCTGGAAGAGGAGAAGATGAGCTATCTTAAGGAGTGAAGTATGATAGCATATTTCTAAATGATGCAGTAGAGAGAGAGAAACTGAAAAGACAATAGAAAGGTAATAAGAAGGAAAAATGGAATGGAATTTTTGTACATACAAGGAGGGTTTGCTTTAGAAAAAGAGTGCATCTTTTTTTTTTTTCAGGAAAAAAGATGAGTTTGTGGATTTCTGGTGAGTAAAGACTTTTTTTCTGAAATTTTTTTTAACAAAAAGAAAGAAGTAGGGTAACCAATTTATAGTGAGGAGTGGGAATTTGAGATGAGAAGGAAAGGAAAAAGTACTCTTCTTAGAAAAGGTTACAATGTTCACAGTAGTGACTCAGGGATTTGCAGCCTTCAGCAGACGCATGAAGGTCAATGGGGCATCAGGAAAGGTGCAGGCCTGGGTGGTAGATGAATCTCAGCTGGATGCTCCCCAAAAGGTGGGAGGGTGCTTAGCCTGCAGTGCTGGTTTAAGCAAAAGCTTAGTTTTTTCTCAAGCTTGGACAGCTTCAGGGTACAAGCTGCTGCAGCTCAGTCTTGAACTTTACAGATACAATTTAAGCAAAGGCCGAACAATAGAGAAAGGAGTCTTTATACCAGCCTTTTAGAAATGAAGCTACTTTTTAACTTCAAGGCAGCTGATCCCCACATGCCCTGTGGAGCAGTGCTTCCTAAACCAGCTTTGGTATAAAAGTGGTTTATAAAATTTTTATGTTTTTAACATCAAATTAATCTTGGACAAATACTTCTATAAAATAAATCAAATTACTAATTTAAAAGTTGAATAAAATGTATACAAAATACAAGTCTCAATGTTTTTGTCATTGGATGTAATAGACATAGCCAAATATACTCAGTAAATCTAATCAGAACAAATATAAAACAATGAAAAATAATTATAAATTTAAACACACGATTCATTGAAAATATTTTATGCATGAATAATATAGAGATAACTCCTATAATCAAAACTATGTTATTCCTCAGTTGTTAATTAGTAAAATTATACGTGAAATAGGCATTATTCATATTAAGCACCTAAAGATACTATCGGAACAAATCTATGTATATTAATATTTAAAAGCTTTACAGTGACAAACATTTTTCTTTGGCTTGTTAACTTACATAACGTAGGATAGATGGATACTATTTACAGGAGATAATGATATATAAACTTGTTTTATGTTGTTTTTCTTTCTCTTTTCTTTTCCTTTCTTTCAACATTCAGTGCAGCCACAAGCCTCCCGTAAGTATGTTAGAAGAAATGGAAGAAGAGATTTTGAAGCAATTTCAGGCTGAGAACAGTGGCTTATGCCTGTAATCCCTATGCTTTTGGAGGCAGAGGTGGGAGGATTGCTTGAGCCTAGGAGTTGGAGACTAGCTTGATTAATACAGTTGGACCTCATCTCAGAATTAAAAAAAAAAAAAAAATTGGCTGGGCATGGTGGTGTGTGCTTGTAGTCCCAGCTCCTCAATAAGCTGAGGTGGGAAGATGACCTCAGCCCAAGAGTTTGAGACTACAGTGAGCCATGATTGCATCACTGCACTCCAGCCTGGTGGAAGAGTGAGTCCCTGTCTCAATTAAAAAAAAAAAAAAAGCAGTTTCAGTAAGCTTGGGATATTCATTTTAACTTTTAATCAAAAAGAAGCAAATGATACTGAATTTTAAAATTTATCTCTAATCTTTTCCTAGTAGCCAGCTCTATCAATTTATCCTGAAAAAATATAGCTGTATTTAAATTACATTCTGGTGGAAGAATGAATACTGGATCAATTAATTTCTTATTCATGTATCTTCATTTGATAGAAAATAAAATTTAAAATATGCTATCGAATTTTCAAGGTGTTAGGTGATAGATTTACACAGATTTGCAATATCAAAATTATCACCTACTTCATGGATAATTGTTGTTTATGGAATATGGCAATAATAATCAGTAGAAACTCTGTTCTTTCAAGCCTCTAACATGAGTTTACCCTTTGTAATAGATGCTTTTGGTACCACATCCAGACCTCCTCCCTCAGATTCCCTCGCTGCTGTGTTTGCTTCAACAGCTCAGTTTTATCCTGTGTGCCAATTCACTCCAGAGCACCTCATCAGGTCAAGCTAAGTCTAGACTTCAGCTAAATGCCTGACTTTGCCTAGCTTCCTCCCCAAATATATTCTGCTTTTCTAATTCCCTTATAGCTTTCACTAGAGAGCATACCCTCAATAAATCACTAGAGAAAAAAAAAACAAAAAAACAAAAAACTACATCCCAGGCTCTGCTTTTAGGGAACTTCACCTAAGAACTGGTGACAAGAGTTGTCATTATTCTACATGTTTAAACTTTACAAGAAGTCAGCAATGTTCAATAGCTTAGAAAGAAGATATGCAAAATTAGATTTTTCTCCCAGAAATAGTTATTGCATATTGGCAAAATTAAAATTCTGCTGGGAAATTTCTCCTAGTTGAATATAAGTTTATAAGTATGATAGTCTGAAAATATCCTGGAGAGGATTGATCTGATATTTTATTCTCCCAAGCCTCTTTTTCCCAGAGACTGCCGAGTCTCTGCTGCGGTCTTTGGCAATGCTAAGTATGAGATTATAGGAAGAGAATTTTGCCTGAGGAACTGCTTTTGGGAAAAGGGTTGGCTTGTTTTTAAGTTTGGTAAGTGTGAGACTGATTCTAACTTAATTTTGCATATGTTATCATTTTAGGTGTTCTTTTAAAGTTTTGTTGACAAATATAATCGTATATATTTATGCAGTAAAATATGATGCTTGGATGCATGCAAAGCTGACTGATTAAAATATCCATCACTTTACATACTCGTCATTTCTTTGTGGTGAGAACATTTAAAATTCACTTCTTTAGCAATTTTGAAATATACAATTATTGTTAACCATAATCATCTTGCACAATAGATCACCAGTACTTTTTCCTCTTGTCTAACTGAAATTTGTACCCCTTGATCAACATTTCCCCGTTTCCTGCTCACCCTCCCCTTTCACCCCTCAGCCTTTGGTAATTTTTAAATTCCACATATAAGTGACATAATGTGATATTTCTCTTTCTGTGCCTGGCTCATTTCACTTAACATAATGTCCTCTAGATTCATCTATGTTATCTCAAATAACAGAATGTATTTCTTTTAAAAGCCTGAATAATACTCCTTTGTGTACACATACCATGTTTTTAATGTTCATTCACCTGTTGATAGACACTTAGGTGGCTTCCAAATCTTGGCTATTATGAATAATGCTGCAATGAACATGAGAGTGCAGAAATCTCGTCAATATACTGATTTCAATTCCCTTGGATATACACCCAGAGGTAGGATTGCTAAATCATATGGTAATTCTATTTCTAGCTTCTTGAGGAGCCTCCATACAGGTTTCCATGACAGCTGTACTAATTTTCAATTTCACCAACAGTGCACAAGTGTTCCCTTTTCTTCACATCTTTGCCTGCACTTCTCATTCATCTCTTCAATAATAACCATTCTAACAGGAGTGAGGTGATATCTCATTGTGGTTTTAATTTGCATTTCCCTGATTATTAGGGATTATTAGGAATGTTGAGCATTTTTTTTCATATATCCATTGGCCTTTCAAATGTCTTCTGCTGAGGAATTTTCATTCAAGTCTTTTGCCCTTTTTTTTTTTTTTTTATTATACTTTAGGGTTTTAGGGTACATGGGCACAATGTGCAGGTTTGTTACACATGTATCCATGTGCCATGTTGATTTCCTGCACCCATTAACTCGTCATTTAGCATTAGGTGTATCTCCTAATGCTGTCCCTCCCCCCTCCCCCCACCCCACAACAGTCCCCGGAGCGTGATGTTCCCCTTCCTGTGTCCATGAGTTCTCATTGTTCAATTCTTTTGCCCATTTTTGAAATATGCTTATTTGTTTCCTTTTTATTGAGTTGTTTGAGCTTCTTATATATTCTGGATTTGTCCCCTTTACTAGGGAGGGCATCAGAAACTTGACATGAAATTATTTCAATTTGTGAAGCCATAAAATTTTATAATAAATTTTATTCCAGTGACAGACAAGCCTAACAAGTCCATAGAAGCATTAACAACCTTCTGGCTGAGACTGAACAAAGTATGAAGTTGAAGAGGATGCTTTCTTGCCTCAATTTCATTGGATTTTAACTAACCGGAAGAAATGATTTTCCTAATCATTTTAAACTCAAACTTATAAAGGTATTTGATTTATAGATACTTTTTTCTCTACCTCCAGAACAGAGTGAAGTCTATGGAAAAACTAGGAGTGTTAGACATAACGCAAGTTGATGTTGGTGGTAGGCTTATATGTAAATTTTGGCTATCTCTATCATGGTGATATTTTATTTTTGAAGTATTTTAATTTGTCATTTGATTTCATTACAGAATTTCTGCTAGACTATCTTGGGCTGCATAGAATATAAGAATATGAGATAAATAATAAAAGAGTAAATTGGAAATTTGTCTTTTTAAAAATAAAACACATTCTGTTTCGACCTAGTTCAGAGACTTCTGTGGTTAAATATCATCTGTTCATCAACAGTCTTAGAAGGATCCTCAAAGAAAATGTGCTTGGCATTGGAGGACCTGATCATAATATGGGTGCCAGACTTTCCAACCAGATGGCTTAATCTCCATCCACAGGTGCTGGGACTATAGACTATAGGTCTAGATGGATAGATGTATTGGGTAAAGAGAACCAAAACTTGTTTGCCAGAATCTGCAAACATACGAACTTTTTATTTTGCTTTACAAAGTTTTATGGTGATATTCTTATATAGCATTAGATAATTGTAACACTCCCATGTCAGGGGCCTGCCTGGTGATATATCAGACATCAAATTTCAAGGATACACAACAGCAATTTAGGCTACGTTAGAAAAAATCTTTTTAAGTCATTGTGAAATACAAACAACGATAAACAAAATATTATTTAAAACTCTAGAGATAAGAGGCAGATATTCAAGGGAACAAAAATCAGAAGGACAACTTAAACGACAGTGTGAAATAAAATTACTTTCAATTTTTACACATTGATTCAGAATGTTTATCTCTGAGAGACTTTTTGAAAACTTATTATAGCAGAAAAACATTCCATTAAGAAGAAAAATACTTTTGGCATGAAACTATAGTATACTGAGAGCAAGTAAACTATATAATAAAATGTACTTCTTACTAACCAAATAATCCAGTTGATATACATTTATAATATAAAATATGAATCTAACACTGGATAAGAGCAACATTCTGGTAGTATATTTGAGAGAGAAGTAAAAGAGAATTAAAAACATGTTAAACTAGACTGTGCAAAGATACAGGTATTGATTGATTAGAACTTAACATAATCTAGGAGACTATATAAGGACAACTATTTATTACTATAAAAATAATTCACATTAAATACAAATTAGAATATCTCACAGATTTTATGATATTGCTATAGAGTTTGGGAGACCAAAAAATCACATTAGCAGGGAAATCCTTTTAAAACATGGATCACAATCACCTGAAAGGCTTAGTAAAACACTTACGACCAAACACCAACCCCAGAGCTTCTAATTTATTAAGTTTGGAGTGGGGTTTACGTATTGTATTCTTAACCATTTTCACAATAATGCTGATGCACAGGTCCAGGATTTACATTTTTAGAAGTTCTACTCTACATTATTTATCATCAGGGAAAAACAAAACCATAATGAAATACTATTTTCACTGACTAGAACGGCTAAAATTAAAAAGGCCGATAGCAGAGAATTTTGGTGGCAATAAAGAGCAACTTGGACACTTGGTAAACCCCTTTGGAAAGCTATTTGATAACTTCTTGTATAGTTAAACATTCACCCTTTATATAGTTAAACATATTATATAGTTAAACATTTAATGAGTTAATAAACACTCACCTAGGAGTCACCTATGCTCAACAATTTCAATCCTTTTCACTTTCCCCAAGAGAATGGAAACATATAACCCCAGAGTGACTTGTTGAAGACTGTTTATACACGCTTTATAAATAATACCCCCAAACTAGAAACTATTCAAATATTTATCTCTCACGCCAACCCCTATTAACTTCAATAGGGGTAGCACCCTGTTTGAAGGCCAAGGAAGAGACCTGGAGCCAGCAAACAAAACATATAGTCTATTGAAAGGACTTACAGGTAAGGTGGTCCGGTGGTGGCAGTCCGGGCAGGAGAATCACTACCGTTTATAAAAAGCATGTAGTTCGTGCAGCATTCTCACTTAGCATCCTCCCTCTAGCAACCTCCACCTGAAAAACTTTAACAGATGTTTCTCATAGATAAGGAATTAGTCTCTGGGTTGGCCACTCCCAGATTCCTTAGCTCAGAACTCCAAACGTGCATTCCTTTTAGAAGATAGAGTCATTCCCAGGGTATGCTTAAGTTATTTATTTCAGGTGCATCTGCCATACAGGGTCATTCTCAGGATATGCCTACGTTGCTGCTGTCAGGTGTGTCTGCCATGCACCATCAACAAGAGAATGAGTAAATTAATCATAGTATATCATATAATGGAGCATTACTTATAGAAAAAATGAACTGATACAACAGCAATAAGGGTGGTTCTTAAAAATATGACAGCAAGTGAAAGAAGCCGGATGTCATAGAGTATACGTTTCATGGTTCCTGTTATGTGGTACTCAGGAACAAGTAATATTAATCTATTATTATAAAAATAAAATAGTTTCCCATGGAGCATCTTGACTGAATGGAAGGTGGTACAGAGTGATGAAACCTGAGATTTTGGAAATGTGCTATATATTGGTTTAGTTGGTAGTAACCGCTACATATATTTATCAAATCTCTTTGAACTGTGCAATTAAGATTTGTGCTTTCACTATATATACATTTTATTTTATAAATAAACATCAAATTTATTTATATACCAATAGAGGATGAGAAGAGCTGAAGTACTAGAAAAAAGCCTGATGATATCCTAAGGAGCTAACAAGCTACGTCACTGGTCAACAGTTCCTCATTAAAGGACTCTACATTTGATAATGTGCGTACTACAACAGTTGTGCCTAGTTGAGAAAACTTGAAACAGGTGTGGCAACCAGGAATGGGGGCGGGGAAAAAGGATATAATTTCAGGGACTCCACAAATTGGATGGCTAAGAAAGACCCTAAAGTTCTCAGTAAGGCTTTTGGCTTTTTTTTTTTTTTTTTTTCCTGATTCACGTTTGCTTCTTACGTATCTTCTCTGAGATAAGTACTTCTTAACTGTTGAGGCAATTTAAAATCAGCCAAGGAGCTTAAAAAACACGCAAGCAAGCCAATAAGAAAACAAACAAAATCTCACGATCCAAGACTGTTCTAAGTTAATCAAAATCTATGGGGCAAAGTATGTGAATTTGTATCTTTTAAATGACCACCCTCTCCAGCCAAATGTACTAAACTGAAGAAAAGTTTAGCATCATGGCTTTGTATGTTGATCTGGTATGAGATCTCTCTTTCCACTGCATACAGATATGTTCTCTCTTTATGACATCTGATATTTTGCCTATTTGGAGATAATTATCTGCTTAAGTTCTTATAGCTTCTGCAGTCCTGAGCGATGCTGGCCTATTTTCCCACAGCTAATTATTGAGTGTTTTTATTTGCCAGTTTTACCCTGTGTAGGTCCACTTCAACCTAAATCATCAGGGCTGTATTACTGATGTTTTCTTGTCTGACAACTGCTGAATCTATAGTAAACAAGCTTGAAGTAAAGCTGACTGGAAAATCATTACCACATATTTTATCTAGACCTTTTTCTGATTATATTCACCCTTTGATTTTTTAACACCAAAATTAATGTGGAAACAAGGTGCCACGGTCCTTTTAATGAAACTATGTTTGAGATATTAAAGAGAGAAATAGTTTTCTGTTTCTAACTCATAGCATGAATCCAAATCAGCTTGAAAATCATATGCCAATGCTCATTAGGCAAAAACCATATTTGAAAGAGTCGGGTGAGTAGGAATGTGGGTTGAAGTGCCAAATCTATTCTTTTTTAATATCGCTTGGGATATTTAAACAGTAACTGCTTTTAGGAGGGATATTTCATTTATAGCAGCATTGGTTCTAAGAGTTTGCCAAATCTTCCTCTTACCTGTTAGTTTTTTAAATAGGTACTTACCATTCTAGCATTCCATTACATACATAATTTTGGATATGGCCGACAAATTAATGAGAATAGCTTTCTTTGGCTGTGTTGTAACTCAGGAAGACAAATTCCGGATCACAGCGGGAAGAAAGTCACCTACATTTCCTGGAAGTGGAAAGAAGCTGACTGTTCTAAGGGAGGGGGTTTTGTTAAATACAACATATAACTGTGCCAAAGTTCAGACGGATTTCCTTTCATTCATGGCAATGCAGGCATAGACATCTTAAAGTAATTATGTGAATTGACAAGTACTCACTCTTAATTCAATGTAAACAGTTGATAAGATTGAGTTAATACTGGGATACAATCTGCTTGGATGATTCCCCACCTGCTTAGGAATCAAAAGGCCATAAGGAGTGAAATGAAACAAGAAGTTTGTTTGGCATCTCCATGTGTCCTTTTCTTCATTGTCATTGCCACCTAACACAAATCTGATTTATTCGGGTTTTAAATCTGCATTCCCAGCACTATTTATATTGGAAAAATGTAATTTGCATGTCACCATCTGCGAAAAAAGATTATTAAACAATAGAGGATTAAGAGATAAACAGCAAAGCCTTGTAGCAATACATTGAGTCCAAAATGTAAATGCTGAGACTCTAAAAGATTTGTTCAAGAGCTTCTGAATTGTTTTAGGGTGCTGACTCTGTTCTTGAAATAGAAAGAAGTATAAAAGTATGCAAAATGCTTTGTTCTTGGATAACTAGCTCTAAGAGTTTAGCTTATATTTGATTAATATAATTATGTTTTAATTTTAAATTTATTCTATGGCAATTTGGTTTCCTCTCTCACTTTAATAGTGTAATTATTACTAAATTCAATATGTTTCATGGGAAAATTTGCATCCTCTATAATGCTTGGAAAGAAATTTTTATCTTCATTTAACATTTATCTTCGAAACTAATTTCTCTCTGGCTCATACTTATAGTTAGATTAATAATTATCAAGGTTGCCAATTGTGATTCTTTTAATTTTTTTCACAGTTAACAATTTGCCTGCCTAATTATCAGTTTTTACTTTCAAGAAAACTATTTATACAATTAAAAGAAATATTTCTGTGTTTCAGACATGTATTAGAATTTTACAGACAGTCTTAAATCATTGGTAGCACCTCCAAGACATCTACCTCAGGTAGACTTTCCTGAGGTCATATTTCTAGGCAACGCAGAGTGATGCACCTTTGAGGTACAAAAAAATTAATTTATCACCACAGTCTGTAAGTAGAATGCTATCGGCTCTAAGCATGATCCAATTTCAGATTTTGTGAGTAAGCTTGGTAAAAGTCATTCTTTGTAATAGAAATTGATTAAAAATCAACACAAAATGAGTAAGATAAAAACACTACCACCACCACCACCAACAAAAAGCACCCTGATAAATGATATGCTTATGTAGAAAAAGTATCTTCCATTTCTCAAAAATGAGTAAAAATGTAGCTGTTGGGAGTTAACTAGTAACTACAAAATGTCAAAACTGTATTGATGTAAGATCAGAGTTAGGCTAGAATATACACACAAGGAAAATGAAAGAATAAGAAGCTACCCATGTATGTTATTTATCTACCCTGGGGCATGCCTGCTTTTGCTAATCACACTTTACAATGTAGAATTTTTTCTGGAATATGGAAGAAAAATTAATCAAGCCAATATTCCTTCATATTTGCATTATACAACATCATGAACTCCATTCATTCTGATTTTACAGTTGCCAGAACACTTTCTGATTTGTAATATCATCTATACTAAACAAGAGGGTATGCTCAGTATTAATGACAGATATATCTTTTTTCTTTCTTTTTTTTCTATTAACAACATCTCATATTTTATAGCTTTGCTTATAAATATTTATATTTTGGCTTTGGTTAATGTAAATGATCATCACCTAAGAATATAACTGAGATATTCTCTATTGTTATTTCAGAGAATCACAAGTGGAATAAAAGACAGGCTGTTTTCAGTCCCTGATGAATGTAAGTGTCTCAAATGCCAACTTGCAATTCTCCACCCCCAAATGTTTGTATGGGCATTAATAGCGACATAAATTGTTTTTGCCAAATGATACTGTTAGTATGATAATTAGTATATAAACAAATGTACTAATAGGGGGCAAGTTGTTCCACCAACAGAGAGGAGAAAACATGAAGGTCATATATAATTTTCACCATAAAATATATTAATCAAAATATACAGACTAAGACCCATTCTGATGGGGACTGTTTGCAGGATATGATCAGAGAAGAAAGTGATCAATATGGATTTATTCTAGTAAGACCATACTTTTTACTAGAAGAGGAATTGAAAAATATTCTAAGTGGATTATTTTATGTTTCCTTTAAAACATGAAATAAATTTTTCAAGTGAAAAAAAAGAGTCTAATAGGTTAAAATAATACAAATGTCAGCTCCCCTGGAGAAGAGAAAGATAAGCTGCAAAGCTGATCCTTTACGTGGCTATGCTTCATGGCCCGCCTTACGAATTTTGCTTTTTATATCACCTGTCTTAGGAAGACAACCAAAAATTGCTAGTGTAGGCATCTTGTTTTGAGCTCTAAACTAATTTATTTTTAAAAGGTATTTGAAGTACATTCTTAATAATAACACATTCTTAGCCTTTATGATATATTTTATTAAACAATATAAATAAAGTCAAATGACTATGTAAATTTAGGTTTGTTTTCCATAGCGATAATTTCGGACTAAAAATAATAGTCCATTCTTTTATATTTACATCATTGCAAAAAACAGCAGACTTAACAACACTTTTATGTTTGAGGTGTTTAATATTATTTTCAGAGGAATTGATGCATGTAACACTAATATCTGTCCAGATACTTTCATGCGCATGAGCACTGAATGATGGATCATTTATGGGTTATTGCTCTCAAGATGTTAATAGAAATTATGCCTAAGTGAAGGATTAAATACATGGAACTAGAAGACAGCAACAAAAAATAATCGTGTGCATAGTGGATAAATTGAGCTAGATTGCTAACTAGATTTTGAGGAGATAAGAAAAGAATATAATTATGTATATGTATTAAATTGTGCTTAAGAAATGTAGCATTGAGAGATGTGGTTGGCTGAGGATAGAATATCTGGTACATCAGTGTGAGCTGGCTGACATGAGAAGGACTTGCTGTTCGAATTGAAAACCTCAAAGCTGAAGCTGAGTTTATCAACTACCCAGAAAGAAGGTATGTATCAATGTCATACCAGTTCCTTCAAAGTGAAACCATTACCTATTATAAAATCAACTTGGAAAGAGATTTAAAACAAGAATCTATGCCTATGTATGACTAAAAATATTACATTATCACATAAATTTTTTTGTGATAGCTGGATGTTACCACATAATATAATTAAACATATAGGTCTTTCTTTAACTACATTTACTATTATGAGCCAAGTTAAGTATATGTTGGATATGGTAAATTCAAGTAGTATTTTAAAATATTAACCAACAAACCATTTCTTCAAACAAAATATTTCATGGAAATACAATACGTAAAACGAGAGAATGTAAAGGTGATCTGATTGGAGTGTTACAAAAACGAGGAGTACCAATAACTCTTCTGTCCCCACCACACAACCCCTGTTATTTTAGGGAAACTTCAGTTTTCTAGTTTCTAGTTTCTAAAACTACATTGCATGTAGTTTTAAAATTGTTGATTAAAAGTCAGTGACAATTTTGTCAAAGCATGAGAAGACATTTATGCAGCCAAAAAACACATGAAGAAATGCTCCTCATCACTGGCCATCAGAGAAATGCAAATCAAAACCACAGTGAGATACCATCTCACACCAGTTAGAATGGCCATCATTAAAAAATCAGGAAACAACAGGTGCTGGAGAGGATGTGGAGAAATAGGAACACTTTTACACTGTTGGTGGGACTGTAAACTAGTTCAACCATTGTGGAAGTCAGTGTGGCGATTCCTCAGGGATCTCGAACTAGAAATACCATTTGACCCAGCCATCCCATTACTGGGTATATACCCAAAGGACTATAAATCATGCTGCTATAAAGACACATGCACACGTATGTTTATTGCGGCACTATTCACAATAGCAAAGAGTTGGAACCAACCCAAATGTCCAACAACGATAGACTGGATTAAGAAAATGTGGCACATATACACCATGGAATACTATGCAGCCATAAAAAATGATGAGTTCGTGTCCTTTGTAGGGACATGGATGAAACTGGAAAACATCATTCTCAGTAAACTATCGCAAGGACAAAAAACCAAACACCGCATGTTCTCACTCATAGGTGGGAATTGAACAATGAGAACTCATGGACACAGGAAGGGGAACATCACGCTCCGGGGACTGTTGTGGGGTGGGGGGAGGGAGGAGGGACAGCATTAGGAGATACACCTAATGCTAAATGACGAGTTAATGGGTGCAGGAAATCAACATGGCACATGGATACATATGTAACAAACCTGCACATTGTGCACATGTACCCTAAAACCCTAAAGTATAATAAAAAAAATAAATAAATAAACAAACCACAAAAAAAAAAAAAAAAAAAGTCAGTGACAATCTGCTATGTAAGTCTGATTACAGGTGTCTGGTCAACCAATCACATTCTAGAAATTATTGAACTTGTCATCAATAGCGATGCAGATTTCTGACCAACAGAATTATAAAGTTCATATAATTTTAGGTCAAACTCAAGTTACATAATTGATGAAAGTCTTACAATCAAATATATACTTTTTCTTAGATTAGAAAAATGCTACATACATAGTTCAATGTACTTTATACTATTTCTGCAAAATTCTGGTTGAGGGCCACTTTTCAAGTTCTAATGTTCTCAACTTACGTTATTCTATAGCAACCTGATACTCAACAGCACTATTTTGGGAGGAAACAAATTATATTTTTTGAAGAATGAGGTTAAGAATAGATGGCGCAGGGCCCGGGTGCAGTGGCTCACGCCTGTAATCCCAACAGTTTGGGAGGCTGAAGCAGGTAGATCGCCTGAGGTCAGGAGTTTGAGACCAGCCTGGCCAACATAGTGAAACCCCATCTCTACCAAAAATACAAAAAATTAGCTGGGCGTGGTGGTGGGCGCCTGCAATCCCAGTTATGCGGGAGGCTGAGGCAGGAGAATCACTTGAAGCTGGGAGGTAGAGGTTGCAGTGAGCCGAGATTGCGCCATTGCATTCCAGCCTGGGCAACAAGAGTGAAACTCCATCTCAAACAAACAAACAAACAAAAAATTAGCAGGGCGTGGTGTGGGTGCCTGTAATCCCAGCTACTCGGGAGGCTGAGGCAGGAGAATTTCTCGAACCTGGGAGGTGCAGATTGCAGTGAGCCGAGATCGCACTCCAGCCCCAGCGACAGAGTGAGACTCTGCCTCAAAAAAAAAAAAAAAAAAAAAAAAAAAAAAGATGGCAAGGATGTCCTCTTAGTTTTAGAATTAAGGGTTCCAATGTGATCAAAGGAAGTAATTATTCAAGGTGGAAGCTTAAAATAATATAGATAATAATAAAGAATTAATAATACACTTGATATATAACATTATACAGGCTTGTAAATCTGTATTTATTTACATACAACAGTGAATATCTGGACATTGTAGATAATTCTTTAATTAAATGTAATTTATTTATTTATCTCCAATGTGTGCTATGCAGTATGTACATCAGTAAATGGAAAAATTGTTAGGCTCAATATTTTCTATGTTTATATAATCTAAATTACTAAGTAATTTTGGTTTTTAGGATGTCTAAGAGGCAATTCAAACTGTCTTTAAATATTTCAAAGACCTTCCCGATCCACATTGTGACTAAAAAAAAAAAGAAATTTTATTTATTACCTATAGAAAGAGGGTACATCGGGGGCGGGCATGGTGGCTCACGCCTGTAATGCCAGCATTTTGAGAGGCCGAGGTGGGTGGATAATCTGAGTTCAGCAGTTCGACACCAGCCTGGGCAATACGGTGAAACCCTGTTTCTACTGAAAACACAAAACATTAGCCGTGCGTGGTGACGGGTGCCTGTAGTGCCAGCTGCTCTGGAGGCTGAGGCAGGGGAATCCCTTGAACCCGGGAGGCGGAGCTTGTAATGAGCCCATCGCGCCACTGCACTCCAGCCTGGGGACAGAGTGAGACACTAGCTCAAAAAAAAAAAAAAAAAAGAAACCAAACCCAAAACACAACAACAACAACAATAACAAAAAAACAAAAACAAAACAAAGAGGGTACATGGTACATCCTTTACATTTACTTACTAAGCTGTTTGTTTTGTTTTGCTTTCTTGGTGCATAAACTATCTCTCCGTGAAAACCTTGAGGTTTTTGGAGTAGAACACCATAATATTTCAAGCCACCAGTGTGTTGTTTCCTATCTTGAAGCAATAACTTACAAAATGGTGAACAAAATATTAATTTACTAAATGATATCCAATGACCCAAAAGAATAAATATAGCTACCCAAGGATCCTAATTCCCAGGGTCTAGTTTATGCATTAATGGACTTCAACTTTTTGTACAGCTTCAGACTGGTTATCATTGCATATCCAAATTCATTATCTCCATAAAAAACAAGAACAACAACAACAAAAAACCTAGAAAGCAAGAATATTGAAAAGAGAAGTTTTTGTGTGTTTAAATTTGAAAACTGCTTTACTGACATTTTCATGACTATGATTATGCAAGCTTGTATTAATCTCTTAATTTTACTGTTGAATAAGCTGAGCCACAAAGAGGCTGTTACTTTTCCAAGTTTAAATAGTAAGAGTGAATTGGTAGCAAATCTGGAATTAGTTCTATGGAGTCCTCAGTCCATTACTTTGCTCACTGAATCACTTTGCATTTCTGCGTTTTGTGAGGATTGTTTTACATTAATTAAGGAGCCTGACAATAAACACTCATTTACTCATTTTTGCGTTTTATAATGAAAAATCGTGTTGAATTGAATGCAAAAAAAAAAACAGCTCAAAACAGCTGAACTGGATGTTTGTCAAACTTGGCAGGACTGAAGTCTGACAGAGAGTAAACTCATGCCAAGTTCCATTTGAAATTAAATGTTCTGCCAAAGTTATAAGCTACTGAAAATTGGGACTTCACGTTAATCTGCCATTTTAATATACTCTACCAATGTCATAAAATTCTTATTCTAATAAGTAATGTTGATGTTGTTTTAAAATTTATACGCCAAGTTCCTTAGTACTAGACCTCGCAAGAGAAGGACTCTCCTAAGTTTAGTCATTGGAGGCTCATTAGGTATCCAATTTATATTGCATGCTTTTTTTATTACTCTCTTTGCTCATATGTAGCTTTATCTTCCCATGTATGTTTTGACACCATTCCTAAATTTAAATCTGCTTTTACTAGTGCTCTTGCTTTCATTTCATTCTCATGTGACATGCTTTAGAAATATCTAGGTTTCACTCTTTTGAGTAGCTTATATGAACTAATTTATGACATATGCCTTGCTGCCCACTAAAAGCAAAGTTTAACACAAATCTTGTACCCTTGACTACTTTCTTCTCTTTTTCTTCTCTTTACTGGAGGTAGAAACTATTTTCACCTGAAGCTTCTTTTAGAAATGAAAAGGCTAATTGAAATTATGCACTGCATTGGCCAAGAAGTTTAAAACCTGGAGCCTGTATACTGCTTCTGGATTTTTCAGAAAAATTAAAAGTCTAACAGGTAAGGATATGTTGAAATAGTCTCACCCTAATGCCTTCACAATTAGGGTATCCTGGTGATGCTGTCAATTACTTAAGGACTTAATAGAAACTGGATGTGCTGCCCTTTATCTGGCTCCCTCTAACCTGTGTCCTAAAGCAACAACTTGGCAGAGATCATTGATTAACTTGATTAACCCTTTCCCTTTGACCCTCACATTCTGATCCTGCTCATTCTACTTTCTAAACATTTCTTGATTCCCTTCCCTCTTTCCTATCTCTACTGCCATTTCCATTTTCTTAATCAGAATCTCACCTTAATGACACAATAGATGGAGTCTTCCTACCTCTCCCTACACTTCCCTCCAATAAAATCTTCTCTTGCTTCCAGAGTGATCTTCTAAACAAGAAAAGTCTGAGCTAGATCTCCCCTTTCATTAAAATCCATCCTCAGTCTCTTTCTGCCCTCAAAATACGATCTAAACACCTAACTATACACAGGACCTTCCACTATCTGGTTTTTGTTTTCACTCTAGATTAATCCCCTGATGCTCTTGCATCAAGTTTTGCATTAGGTCCCCGTTGCTGTTGTAGGTCCCTGCACTGTGCTACAATGAAATTCCAAGCCGGAGTTATGTTGTAAACATCTTCTAAATAGTCTCCTTTCTTTTTATGAATAATTCATGTACATATTTCAAGACTAAACAAAGATATGCATCCTCAAGGATGACTCCTTATCTATTCTTCCAGACTTTGGAAAGTGTCTTTCACCCTGTGAATATTTGTATCACTGCATTCAACACACCGTAAAAGAGTGGCTTGTACCTGTGTGTTTCCCTCACTAGCTGGTATAGTCTTCAGGACAGGGAGTGGCTTATCCAGCTTTGTAACTTTAGACTCCACAGTGCTTCCCTACATAGTAGGTATTCAGGATGAATTTCCTAAATTAATGAATGAATGAACACATCTTTTTCTTCTGTGTGCTTCCATATGCTCATTTAGCTCTCCTTACCAGTCTTATAAGGCAAAACTGCATATGTTTCTTCGGGATAATTAATGAAATAAATTCATTAGGAACAAATGAGCTGTATCATAGGTAATAATTATCTTAGAGCAAATTACTTGGTGGGCCCTATTCCAAGAATTTTACATACATTTTTTCACTTAATCATGGCACAGCCCCATAAAATAGGCCCCATTAATAACAAGTTTACGAATGGGGAAAGCAAACTAGGACTTTAGAAGGTTAAGTCGCTTACCTGTGCAAAATTGTATGTTTGCTAAGGAGCAGAATCCATATTTTATTCCAGTCTATTGAATTACAAAGGCTATGCTCCTAAGAGCTGTATCATACTGATTTTATCATAAAATCTCCTACTGTTAGCTTCCTATAGCTAAGACTATGGGTGTCAACACAACTTAGCTGGAAAAAATACTAAAAATCTGTCAACAATAAACTTTTGCAATGATACAAATAACTTGTTTTACATATTTTATAATTATTTTTACAGGGCATAGGAGAAGGGATACTGCTTAAAACCACCTCACTCACCTGACTGATTTTTGTTCATTCCTTTTTTGTTTTTTTTCATCCATCTGTTTTGTAGCTATAGACCTTATATATAATCCTTTGTCCACTTCTTTCCTGATATTTCTTTAAAGGTTAAACTCTCAAAACTCTGAAAGAGAAAAGAAACTGTTGAAAACATTAGAATGGCATCAGTTGCAGTTTTAACATTTTTTCTATTTTCGTTTTTCTGAAGTTTCAGCAGCCCTTTCTTTCTCTCTTGATGGTTTGAAAGATTACTTTTTAAGCTAGTTATATCACCACAGTGCATAATAAAAAATACTGGAGGCACTTTTATGACAAGAGAATCTTTTTCATTCCTTTCCGATATTAGCAGCTGAGTTTGCTCCGAAGAAACATTGAGAGAAAAGGTAAAAATGACAAAAATGATAAACACTTGGGGAATGGGAAGATACATAGCCAATCTTGTTTACTTTTGTTGACTCAGGAAGGCCTCTCAGGCTAAACTGGTTACAATAATAACATGATCCTCCTGGGATGGAATGGAGATGGGGATAAAAAGGCAGGAGACTTCTTCCCCATCATGAAAATTTACAAATACAGTCTCCAAAAAGATTCCTTCCTAGCCTTCTGAAAGACTGTCTGGCATTTCCTTATGGGGAGCATTCCTATAATTCAGATATGGATTTTTGATATTAATTTTCTACCATATGCTCAGGGTACAGTTGCCAGATACCTCAAATAAAAATACAGGACATCCAGTTAAACTTTAATTTCAGGTAACAGATATACTTTTTTAGTGTAAGTGTGCCCCATGCAATATTCTATGTACCATACAATACTTATACTATAAAAAGTATTATTTATCTGAAATTTCAAGTTTAACTGGCTGTCCTACATTTTGTCCGATAAGCTTAGTTCGGAAACCCAGTTTATTTACATAGATTTTTCCATCAGTTTCTGTGAGAATACACAATATATAAAGAGAAGGGAAATAAAAAGGGGGCTTAAAATCTGTTCACATTTTCACAAATTGATTTGGCATGCCTGAATGAATTTGTGAGAGTTGGCATGTCACCATTAGTTTTTATTTATTCATAAAATGAAAGAAAACATTAATCTTTGTATTTCTATGGTTTCCTATGAAGTTTAGTCTTTATATGTTTAAAATTCCAGACAGATAACATAGAACAGATTTCTAGTTCTACTAGAGGTACAAAATTCAACACACATAGAGCATGGGTTCTACTGAGACTTCGTTTTACAAGGGGTGCTGCTAATTAATCTCTGGTACTCCCAGCCTGGCTACCCGGAAGGTGACTTCAAAAGCTGATTGGATTTAGTCTGTTAAGGTTTTACTTGTTCAATCCTTAAAAGCTTTATGTTTTACCTTGGGATTTTTGTATTGACAACCCAGTTATTGTTTGACAATTGTACAACTAAAGATTGGCTTAGTCTCTTTGGTGATCTTAAGCAACGTTTAAGATTATGCTATGCTTTTTACCTGTTGCCCATCCAATAATACACAGTTCAATATAAAACACCATCAAGCTATAAAATAACAAAAAAGATGCCCAAAATGTTTGTTTTGCCGTATTTTTGGATATATCAAATTATTTCAAATTTGTTTAAAATATTTAATTTTAGTCCCTTGATTTGGTTGGTATTTTAAGCATATACTTTGCTATCATACAATCTAGCATTGGTATTATTATGCTATTAAATAACCAATAAACCACTTAGTAAGTAGTTCATAAATATAAATCAATAGTACTGGGGACAAATAATTTTTAAAAATACTCATTTATAATTAACGTAAATGGTATTAACTATCTGTAGCAATTTTATACTATGTACCTACCTAAACTGAAAATGTATTTCCCAGAATTCCCTTCCCTTTAGGCATTGGCCACAAGACATTTTGTGCCAGATTTGAAAGGCATATTTTAAGCTCTGAGGATGCAGATGCTCATGTACCTTTTTGCTGATCTGCTAGCTCACTTTGACAGAATGGGACAACATGAGACCTTCATTTCCTTCAGTTCTCATCACGTCTGCAGCTTCTTCAGGTTTTGGGCCAAGTGGAGTGCAGCTTTTTGGCAAAAAGTGTCACCTTTTGTAGCCATCAGGGCATCATGTTTACAGGTGGTGACAGACAGACACTGATTCCACTCTATCCTTGTGGATACCAGTAGCCGCCCCTTCATGGATTCTGATTTGTTTCTGCAGGTCTCAGCTACCATTTTATTTCCCAAATGGCTGGTCAGGCTGACCTAGAATCACAGCAACAGACAATAACCTGCATAGATTGATCTACCTGTTCTCACCATTGCTTGAGGTCCCACTCATACAATAAACCAGTACTCTAGATCACTCCTACTGTGTTTGCTTCTCTGATGGAACACTGATACAGTCTTTATCAGAGCCCTGGAGAAAATGTTTGTGAGGTTTTTTTATGACAATGTCCATCCTGAGCTATCTTCTTCATACTTTGTCCTGGTCCTAAATTTTTTTTTCTAAATTCCTAATCTTCCTGATGATCCATACTCTTTGTTACAGCAGCACAATCAGTAACAAATTATTGCCTTTTTGGGTCAGAATTGATAGAATAAATAACATTTTATTGTAACTTTGCTGTTTGTAGTCAGTCTGTTAAAGGAGTCACTTAAACTGCTGTTAGCTATGGCCTCTGAGTGTCTTCTGTGATCCTGGAGTTAATTTATCTTGAATTTTGTAAAGAAAACTAAAGAGTGATTTGAGAATAATATAAGGCCCACATAGAATAAGCCATAAAATATTTGCTCATTAGCCAATGTATCTTCATCAAACTATAGATAATAGGTGGTCAGTCCAACAAATAATAATTATACCTCTTCCAGCCAGTGATTTTTCCAGGAAGAACTTGTCTTCTTCTTCTTCTCCTTCTCCTTCTCCTTCTATTTTTTTTCTTACCCACTCTGGCTATAACAATCAACAGAAAATCTGTGCTGCACTCTGTAACAGATGCTGCCTGGTCAGGACATTGTTTGTGACCTGATTCTTGCCCTTGGTTAGCAGGCAACAATGACAAACGCAGAGCCCTACAAACTGCTGAGTTGTTCCCTGCTTTGACTTTGGTGTGCTTAAATCTGATTTTACTTCCTCTGCCAGCGGGAGACTCTTTTTCTGTCTAAAACTCCTCATCAGTTTATCACAACGAGTTATTCATTACTGTTTGAATATTTATATTATAAATGTTTAATATATGTGAAATCTTAACTTTTTTACCATATTTTTCTTCTAAACATACACACTTCCATCCCAGACAAACTATTGGCTGGCTGTGGCTTCTTATGTCACAGCAACATAAAGCAAAGAAAAGTTAGTTCTTTTACTAGCTTTGCCTATCAAAAGGAAGAGACAAGATACTGGAGTTTCAGTGGATACCAGCAAGGACAACTAAAACAAAAAAAAAAGAGATGTTCCAATTCTCTCATACCTTAGAAATACTTGTCTTTTAAAATTTAGACACAACTGTGAAGAAATTTCATAACTCCAAATTAGCTCAGATGAAGTTTCTGTTATTTCTGTTAAAAGTGGACTCAAAATTTAAAGTAGATTCTTTAAACATGTGAATGGTTATCATATCACTAGTATCTTGTTGTCTTTGTTCATCATGTTCCTCCCCTTATGGATAGCTTGTTATCTATATTCCCTGCAACTTGTGTGTCCCAATGACTCATCCTTCAATGTGCATATTTGATTCCATCTCTGCTCCCACACACTGTCCCTGGACCCACCTCCCCAAACTAGGGTGATAAATTGTCTGAAATTCAGTAGAAAATTTTGGCACTTTAATTTATAGCACATGCTATAATTTTCTTTTATTTTTAGAGTCAGATGCAAGATTTTGCTTTTAATAATTAATCCAAGAGGCATTTGCTGAAACCTACTCTCCGTCAGGAACTCCTGGCTTGAATAATCATTTCAACTGATTTAACCTGCAGAATAACATCTTTCTCTGCCATTGAAAACAGAAAGGATTAGAAGAAGCTTAAAAATAAAAATGGGTTAGGGAGGGTTTTAAAATTTAGAAAAAATAAGTATTGTCTTCTTTTCGTTACTAACATATGGTAAATATTTCCCAATATATTTGAAGCCCCTTGAGGGAAGAAATGTTATTTTTCCTATCTTTGTGTGTCCACATTAAAAGCAGCAGTGAAGATGTAAGTGTTGTTGGGAAAGATAAATATACTTATTCTCATTCACTAATAATTGAACAGAAATTATTTCACTGTTTCGCAAATGACTACCGAATTTTTGTTGCTATTTAAAATAATGAGGAGATAAAATAAATATAGATTGTACGGGACGATTTCTGGCTTGAGGGCTGGGAAACCCATCCATGTTAGAGCAGCCACATTGACAACAAGGAGCTATCATCAGGGAATTAATTACCGGCAGGGAAAAAATAAGGAGGGGATGAAGGGTATGAATGAGTAGTACATGCAGTCAAAAATTAACTTTACCTATGATGAAATTTGCCTGTTGTATATCAAGTTTGAATAATATGAATACCTACATTTATAGAAAACTCAAAAGTAAAAATAGGCATTAAAGATAGCTGCCAGCATTTAGTAAATATATATACCTGTGGCAAATGTGTCAGATACGTTACATACATTGCCACTGGTGCTGATACACAGTATGGGTTATGTATGCCCCACTTTGTAGTGAGGAAACTGCATTCACAGAGGTGATGTAACTCGCCTAAGGTGACATAGGTGACAACTGTCAGACCAAAGATTCTAACCGAAATTTGTCTGAGTTCAGAACACGTACTTTATCTAATATCATGTTGCTGCTCAAAAACTAATTCTTCTATGTGCATATTTTACTGAATTAAAAAGGCAAAATTATTATACTCAGATTTGCTAATAAACATTTATTGAGCATCATCCTCACGTAAGGCATTGGGCTATAACCTGGGCACATAAAGATAGGAAAACAGATGTAATAACTGTCTTTAAATTTACAATTTGCTGAAAGCCACGATGCTTCTTATTAAAAACATGATTCTGTAAATTCAATTATTGTTATATTTTATGGGTTATAATCTCCTGTTCTCAAAAAGAAATTAAGTGGGTTATAGAAAAACATGTAGTAAAAAGTATAGTGAATATGAAAATATCCTATATGAAATTTTAAAATGCATGTAAAATTACAGAAGGAATAACATATTTAGGCACAAAATGAATCCAAATACAAAATACAGGTAATTAAACTGGCCATGGGTATTTTTATTACCTATAGATAAAGAGAACTGTTTGTACTAATACACCATATATTTTATGGAATTCTCTCCACCACCTCTTTTATTCTTTCATTGTGTTTCTCTAATAACAAATTTAAACTCTAGAGATCATTTTGTATACTTATGTTTTTAGATATTTTTGATGCAATTACATTTCTGCAGCACTAAATTGACATATTTAACCAATCTCTCTCAGAATTAATCATGTGTATCCCACCCATTTTCTCAGTCAAAGAAAGTAAATACTTTGTTTAGCATTTTGGTAAATGCATTTAAATAAAAATGTTTACAATTTGTTTTTCTTCTTAAATGCTTATGGTGAATATCAATATTAACTAGCAGTATTTCTAGTAGAGTTTTTATAATTTGGATTTAAATCCAATATTTGAATTAGTTGTATTAATTTGGAGTCGCTGAAGACTGACAACGTGATAAAATGAAAGGAATATAAAAATATTACCCACGGAAAAAGGGAAATAATCTCCTGAGGGGATATTCTAAGGATAGAATTGTTTAAACTGTTTTATTCAATATTAACTAATCTCTTCGAATTTTTTTTTTTTAACAAAAGCAGTGAAGGTATTAAGAGAGGACGATGCTGAAAGTATGTTAAAATTCCTCTACAATTAGCAAAATTCTTTTTCATGTTGTCAGAGTTGAAATAATCCCTTATATAATTTCTTAAACCTTTGTCAAAATGTCAGCAGAAGCAAGGAATTTTTCCGGTAATTAGATTTCTATATAAATGTTAAACAGGGACACAAAGCTCACTAAGACTATGCCACTGGCTGATTCCCAAGAGTATTCAGCTTGGAGAAAAACTGTAAATTATAAAAGTTACTTCAGCACTTCCATGATTTTTAACACACACTACTGGTTGTAGGAGGAGGAAACACATGTGTCTGCCCAACAGCCCATAACGCTAAAGTGAACCAGAGCAAGAAAAGACAGGAAGATAGTTCTGATTCAAGAGTTCTTGCCTGCTATTGAGTTGTATGAGTTTCTTATAGATTTGGATATTAACTCCTTATAAGATATATGGCTTGAAAGCATTTTCTTCCATTCCATAGCTTGCCTTTTCATTTTGTTTATCGTTTTCTTTGTTGGGTAAAAGATTTTTAGTTTAGTGTAGTCTCACTTGTTTACTTCTGCTTTTGTTGCCTGTGCTATTGGGGTCATATTCAAAAAAGCATTGCATGGAGGACATTATGCTAAGCGAAATAAGCCAGACACAGAAAAATACGTACTGTGTGATATCACTTATATATGGAATCTACAGAAGTCAAACTCAGAGAAGGAGAGAGAATGATGTTTTCCAGGGGAGGAGGCAGTGGAAGAGGTTGGGGATGGAGTTGATTGATGGGTATAAACTTTCAGTTATAAGATAAATATGTTTTGGAGATGTAATGTACAGCATCGATATAGTTAATAATACTGTATTGTACTTGAAATTGAAATTTGCTAACAGAGTAGATGCTAAGTGCTCTCAACACACCAAAAAAAAAAAAAGAAAACTGTGAAGTGATGACTTTTTAAATTAACTTGATCGTAATAGTCATTTTACTATATATATATATATATATATATACATATATATACACATATATGAAATTGTCACATTGTATACTAGCAATGTAGCAATATAAACAATTTTTATTTATTATACTTCAATAACACTGGGGAAAAAAGGTTTTGCCTGGGAGATTTACTACATAGATTTGCTGGGTTCTGTGAAACAAACGACTTGATCTCTCTTTATTTTGGCTTCTTTATAGTTAAAATCATGAAAATTTGACCTTATCTTACAGAATAATTGGGAAGAATTGCTGATAGAGTCATAATAAAGTTGTCAACAACACTGAGTGCTTGAATCATGCTGATAAATCATTTTTTACTCTCTTTACATAATAATGTTTTAACTCGCAATGCTTTGAAGCCATAATTTTAAAATTGTTGGAAAAATGACTGTTTTCTTTAGGATGCTTTCCTCTACAAGAAACTAAAAGCCAGGAGCGGTGGCTCACACCTGTCATCCCAGCACTTTGGGAGTCTGAGGTGGGTGGATCATGAGGTCAGGAGTTCAAGACCAGCCTGGCCAGCAGGGCAAAACCCCATCTCTACTAAAAAATTAACTGGGCATGGTGGTGCGCACCTGTAGTCCCAGCTACTTGGGAGGCTGAGGCAGAAAAATTGCTTGAACCTGGCAGGTGGAGGTTGCAGTGAGCCAAGATCATGCCACTGCCCTCCAGCCTGGGTGACAGAGTGAGACTGTCTCAAAAAAATAAATAAAAAATACATAAATAAAATAATAAAATAAAATAAAATAAAATGCCCAAATGGCTTAAGGTATAAGAGGCTTTATTATCTCCCTTAACTAGCTGTCTGGGGAATGCACGATTGGTGGGTTGGTCAATTCATTGACTCAGTGATGTCCTAGAGTTCTTGTCATTCTTTCTTCCTTCCCAGAGCTCTGCATTCCCTCATTCCCTTTTTATCTATTTGGTCAATTCTCAGCGAATTTCTGATTAATAGAATGGGGAAACATGATTGGATTAGTGTATTTAGGATTTATTTGAGTCAAGCAGAGGTAGAGTAGTGAGACCTGGAATAACTCATATCAGCTGTAAGAAGAGAAAATGGTCATTGACTAAGCAATTAACAATGTCTGCTGCAATTTCTTTGGCTTATATTCTATTGTTTCAGATTCAATTTAAAAAGTACTGATTTTGGCCAGGCACGGTGGCTCACGCCTGTAATCCCAGCACTTTGGGAGGCCGAGGCAGGTGGATCACGAGGTCGGGAGATCGAGAGCATCCTGGCTAACATGGTGAAACCCCATCTCTACTGAAAATACAAAATATTGGCCGGGCATGGTGGCGGGCGCCTGTAGTCCCAGCTACTCGGGAGGCTGAGGCAGGAGATTGGCGTGAACCCGGAAGGCGGAGCTTGCAGTGAGCCGAGATCGCGCCACTGCACTCCAGCCTGGGCAACAGAGCGAGACTCAGTCTCAAAAAAGAAAAAAAAAAAAAGAAAGTACTGATTTTTACATTACAAATATTTTATACATTTTCCTGTAAGGAATACTCAGCCTGCTATGGTTTGACGCTGTTCCAAACTCTAGGAGGATGGGGTATTTTGTTACCTGCAGATGTACTCTTCCCTCAGAAGCTTATTATTCCAGGCTCTGGTTGATTCTTCCAATGCACCCATTTTGCATCACCAGGTGATGGAAATAGTTTTATGAGGAAACTCCAATCTAAGCTCTCTATGCCTTACCTGACGGCCATCTTTGGTGGCTGTACAAATGTAAGAGCACATATTTTTCCCCTTTCTATCTAAAGCCTTGCCATGATTTTAAGTAATTGAATATATACACACAAATTAGTCTTATATTTGAAACTCTTAATTCTGTGACCGTTACTCAGCAAAATTAGTCTGCACTCTGATTTAGCCATTTATTTCCACAGTTGAACACTGCTATGAACTAAGATGTTTTCTCTATGAAATATTAAATTTAAGTGTTGTTCTCTCAAATTATAACTTCCAGTTATTTTTGGTCTCTCATTTAATACCACTCCTGCATTTTCTCCAACTGTTCTCAGACTTTCTTCCCCTAAATGTTTTTTTTTTCTCTAAATTTATCAGTCTTCTCTTGCCTTCACTTCCTACCCTACACACTGTTGTCCCCATTCTTTAACACATTGCACAATACAATTTTCAATTGTAACATATTTTGTTTCAGAAAAGTGTGATAGAAGATCAAATGAAGTGTTTGAAACACAAAAACTGCTACATCAAACAAAATTCACAAAAAATATAAAATTAAAAAGTAATTTGAAGGAGTTAAGAAAAAGAATGATGTGTAACTTCCAATAATAATAGCTTGCCCATGTATTTTAAAATAGACAATCATGGATAAATCACTCTGGTATTTAGATTCCATTAGGTACTTTTAAAGAGTGGTGTAACTATTCTATTTCAAAATATCACTATTTATGTACAATAAAAAATGTTGTACCTTTCTAAATGGAATTAAAAGTTTTAGATGTCAAGCTAAAATATATGAGATATGCATAGTTTTTCAAAATTATTTTACGGTGTACCTCAATATAAAGGTTTGAAAATGAGTAGTTTTAAAGGAATAAATTTCATAATCTTCAAATTCCAAATGTATTCTCTTCTGTGTAAATTTTCCTTTCCCACCTAGTATTTCATAATTTCTCTTTCTCTATCTTATAGAGGGAAAAAGATACGTACAATTTACTCATCCAGAATCTTATTATAGTACATTTCTTAGTCATGAAAAATACTTTGGGACATCTAAAAATGGAAAATTATCTCATCAGAGGTCTTACAGCCTCTTCTTGTCTTAAACACATTGCTATTACACACAAAGCATGACTTTAGAAATAACTTGCTTTGGCACTTGTTTGGATGCTCTAAATACATTCATCCTTATAGAGTATGTGGTCAGCAACAGTGATGGGAATTTTGTTTTAAGGAGCACACATCTTTCATCCATTGGCTTTCAAAACAGGCAGAGACCTCATGGAGAAGATAGATGAGGGAAAGCAAAAGGAGTGTTTGGTTCAAAATATTAAATGAAAATAAATGGTCTTTTCTTCCACCTACTCATAGGTGTGCAATTCATTTTGTATATATTCATGCTTCTACATTCTGTCATTAGCTGGAAAGTACTTTTTAATAGATGAAGAAGTGTATGTTAGTGTAATTGATATATTTGAAGATAACTGTAATGTTTTAGGGACTACAAAAATTTTCATGTTCCAATGGAGAAAAATTGCAGATTAAAATATGCATTTTCTTGTCAGCTCAGTGTGCATTTCATAATCAGTTACTGTGTTGCATTGTGTGATGTCAACCGGAAAAAATCTGAGAACTAGATTTCCAAGAAATCTCTTTTCAGTTTGTTTTAAGGTTAGAGACAGATGCCTGGAAAGACGCCTGGAACCCCTACTTGTCCTTGCTCTCCTCTGCTCTGCCTGTTCATTGCTGTCACTGCTGACCAACAGCAGCCTGGGCCACCACAAGGCGCTTGGACTTGGCAGCTCCTGGGCAGCTACCACATGGAGGCAACTCCTGAGGCAGCTTGGGCAGAAAACCATCCCAGGTTCTTAGATTTTCTAGCAAGTCTGGACTTTATTTACATACATTAGTTCTTACAGAGGATTGATTAGTGACAATTTCTTTGAGCTTCTGACTCTCCCCTTCTAGACCTCCACTTTCTAAGCTCCTCTCACATTCATAAAAGTTTTAATTCCTATAGTAATTTCCTCATTTTGATAATACTCCTAGAACCTCTGTTTTATTTACTGAACCCTCACTGATAAATTTAACTAAGAGCCTATTTTATCAACTATGTCATGAAGAGTTATTCCAGCATAAATCAATTATCATTTTATTATATTTAATAAAATGATTAAAATTTTCTTATACTTTCTTACAGTTATCAAAAAGTAAAATTATATATTAGATGTTGAATGGATTGCTTTTAGAAGTTCAAACATTTCTGCTTTAGTAAGTTTAGGCATAATGCATAAGAAGGTTAATAAAATTAATTAGGAATTTTATTCATGACATTTAATTTTTCTTAAAAAGTCATATACAGAAAGCAATGTTCCCACTCAAACTTTACCAAAATAATATTATGCCTTTTGTCATAATTCTCACCATGTAAATCATTTATGATTTTAACTATATATTATATTCCTTTATTAAAGATAAACAATAAGAAATAGCACATCGAATACATATTGTGATGGGGTCTTAAATGAATTAACAAAAATATAGCTATATAATTTTAATCTTCGTTGATTTTAGTAAAACATCCTTAAACAGGTGTTCCACTTTGTTTCTCATTAGTTTTTATAGTATTTGGTTTTAAAATAATATTCCTCCAAACATATAGTATATTGTATATTTGAAATAAATGATGAAGTTAGGCTTTTTCTGAAAAAAAAAATCTGATTTGGATAATTTTTTTTGAAATAGGGTTTTGTTCATTACATTATGTTAGAGATTATACATAAAGTAAAAGAGCTGAATATGCAGCTCATAGTTGTTCTGAAAAATATATTTAAAGCACATGATAATAATAAAGCATTTTGTCAACATTTATTATGTTGATAAAGATATATTGAAATTTAACAAAATCTTAATTCTCTCATATTATTTTGAAAGACACTAAGATATGTAAAATGCCTCTATGTGAAACTCTTTTAGTGGATTCATAGAACTAATACTGTTATATCTCATTCTATCATTCAAAATTATTCATTTAGGGGATGTGAATTAACTGGATAAATGTCAGCTTCATCATATGAAAACTAATACAATTTTACTTATTTTAAAAATTCAATCTCATGTTTAGCATTTTAAAAAATTTCATGATAATTATTAAAATACATAATCTAGAAGATTTTCATGTTTAGTAATCACAAAAACAATTTTAAAATAATTTCTATTGTATTCCTATTTTGTTTCAGGAAAGTTTGATAGATCATCAATTGAAGTGTATGAAGCATAAAAATTACATTAAACAGAAAATCTGTGAAAAGAGTAAAATTAAAAGTAATTTTAAGGAGTTAAAAAAAAGGATGATGTATAATTTCCAATAAGAATAGCGTACCGCACCAAGCGCGGTGGTAATCCCAGCACTTTGGGAGGCCGAGATGGGCGGATCACTTGAGGTCGGGAGTTCAGGACCAGCCTGGCGAATATGGTGAAACCATGTCTGTGCCAAAAAGACAAAAATTAGCTGGACGTGGTGTCAGGCACCTGTAATCCCAGCTACTCAGGAGGCTGAGGCAGGAGAATCGCTTGAACCCAGGAGGCGGAGGTTGCAGTGAACCGAGATTGCACCACTGCACTGCAGCCTGGGTGACAGAGCAAGACTCCATCTCAAAAAAAAAAAAAAAAAAAGAATAGCATATCCATGTATTTTTAAAATAGACTATCATGAATAATTCACCCTGGTATTTAAATTTCATTAGGTACTTTTAAAAGAGTGATGCAACCTTTTTATTTCAAAATATCATTACCTATATACGGCGGAAATTTTTTGCTTTATAGTTTTTTAAAATGTGATCAAAAGGTTTAAATGTTAGTATAAAAATGTATGAGATGTGCACAGCTTTTCAAAATTATTTTAGGGTATACCCAAATATAAGGGTTTGAAAACAACAGATCTATCCTTTATTTTTTCAGTCTTTTCTCTCATCATTCTCCTCTTAAGTCCTCTCTAACCCAGCTATACCAAACTTTTTATGTTCCAAAATTGCAATGTATTTCTTTGCCTACAATGTCCTAAGCTTCCCAACTTTTCTCTGCCTACCCCTTATCCTCTAATACACAGATGTTCCTTGCCCATCACATGCAGTTCTCATTTTTCATATCAGAGTAAAAATATCATGATCCAGATGTCTCCTGTAAGTGCTCCTATAATCTTGTGCTTATTGTAGTCATTCATATTGTTCTTGCCTGTTTAAATATTTGGCACTTCCAGTAAGTCATCAATTAAGTTCCCAGCACAGTTTCTGGAAGAAAATAGAAAGTACTCAATAAATGTAATTTGAGAAAACAACCCATTAACAAAATATGAATGAAGAAGTGAATAAACAAATAGATTTTACAGAAAATTTTAATAGAGAAATAATGGACTAGGAGTTAAAAACCATAGAATCTAACCCTAACTCTTGAATAAATGACCTAGCCTATATATTTAAATCATGTCTAAACGATTACTTGGATTGAAGTCTAGAAAATATTATTTTATTCTTAGAAATTTTATCATCTGACTTTTATTTTGTCTCTTTTTAATGAAATTATTAATAGTAAGACTGGAAACTAATATCTAAATAAGTAAAGAATATTGTTAGTTATAGGTAAGGTGATTTTTGAATGACTTGCTATATGTAATGGATGTATTGCTATATATAATGCTATGTATTATGAAATATATGCTTCAACTTTATAAACTGAACTAGTTTAGTAATTCAGAAAATATTAACACTGGCTTCCTATGATAAGAACAGTATCATCTACATAATGCTATTTATGATTTGCAATAATAAAAATGTATGCTATTTAATAGAACTGCTTTCATTGGTCTTGGTGTTATAAGATATATCGCTAGCAAAAGTATTAATTTATATTTTATAACTAACAAAATAGAAAAATAAGACAGCAAGAGAAATAAGCTATATAGAGAAATTATATATAGATTTTAAATTCAATTAAAATCAACACTCCGCCAATAATATTTGAAAAACTAGCAAGGGAAGCAAACTTGTAGAGTAATAATAAAATTCTCTGGCTATGATAAAATAACCAAAATCTTATAACTAAGTAGAAATAACAATTACATCCTAGAAAATTATTTCTTAAGATTTCCATTCTTAAAAAATGTAGAAATACTTAGGACTCAGTACTCATGAGGTTGCAAATTTGTGATATTAGGTTAATCCAGTTGTAGAGTCACATTGCTGTCACTAGTTCCCTACAATTACTTAAAATTGAATCTACAAGATTATGTTTGGTCCCTATATTATGTTTGAAAGAGATTTTTCCTCTGAGTCCCTAAATAAAGTAATGTGTGCTGGAAAGTATATGCTTCCCTTTCTTAGTCGCCAAGTTCAGGAGCTTGTGCTAGAAGGCATAGGCTTCCCATAGTACCAGAAGCTTCACTGGGTTCTCCCCTCCACTTCTCCCCTCACCGCCATTGTAGAACATATTTCCTCCAAGTTAAGTGATTTCTAGGTTTTCACAAGTTATAGGCTTGGCACTAGTGAATATTAAGTTCCTTTGTTTTGAAATACCTACTTTAGGCAAGTTCCTCTGTTGATGGCTCCATAAAGTTTCCATGGAGAATGTAGTGTGTACCCCACATTCATAGTTAAGGAAGCATCATAAGCTCGTGTGAGCATTACAGAATACGTGAATGCTGAGTTCTTACTGATCAGGGACCACACTTTCAGCGTCAGAACTACCTAATATCTTTTGAGTAAATCATCTTTATACCTATTTTTATATATTTCATCTTTAATATGTCTTTCAATATAGAACACAGAATGAGGGTCATGTATTCCGCCTTGGCCCCTAGGATATACTTGCTAGGAGTGCATTGTTCTTTGGTGAAAAGACATTGAGGAAAACATTAAGAAACAGCCTCCTAATGGACATTAAGATGGTTTGTGTAAGGATAATATCCATTACACTCTATTAAGTGTTTCTTTTTTTCTTTTCTTTTTTTTTTTGAGAGGGAGTCTCGCTCTGTTGCCAGGCACCAGGCTGGAGGGCAGTGGCACAATCTCGGCTCACTGCAACTTCTGCCTCCCGGGTTCAAGACATTCTCTTGCCTCAGTCTCCCGAGTAGCTGGGACTACAGGCGCGTGGCATCACGCCCAGCTAATTTTTGTATTTTTAGTAGAGACGCGGTTTCACCATGTTGGCCAGGATGGTCTTGATTCCTTGACCTCGTGACCGCCCACCTCGGCCTCCCAAAGTGCTGGGATTACAGGCATGAACCACCACGCCCGGCCTCAGTGTTCTTTGTTGTAGCATTTATTTAATAAATTGCTTTAAAGTGTTGGAATTTGGAAATAATTGTGTCTGCCCTTGGAAATGTGGTTTGAGATTTATTGCAAAGCCACTGTGAATTGTGTATCAAATCAAGATTTCCTTTATAGCTGACAGTTGAAAATCAGAGTCCAAATTGTAGATTCCTCTAATAAACAGTATAAAGTACTTCATAATATGCATATTTATATATGTTGTATTTGGCTATGTTTAATCTCACTTTTTTCCTTTCTCACCTATTTTTTTTTTTTTTTTTTTTTTTTTTGGAGACGGAGTCTTGCTCTGTCACCCAGGCTGGAGTGCAGTGGCACAATCTCGGCTCACTGCAAACTCCGCCTCCCGGGTTCATGCCATTCTCCTGCCTCAGCCTCTCCGAGTAGCTGGGACTACAGGCGTCCGCCACCACGCCCGGCTAATTTTTTTTTGTATTTTTAGTACAGACGGGGTTTCACCGTGGTCTCGATCTCCTGACCTCGTGATCCGCCCGCCTCGGCCTCCCAAAGTGCTGGGATTACAAGCGTGAGCCACCGCGCCCGGCCTTCTCACCTATTTTTAATTTATGCTATCTTTCTATACATTATTTCATGTTTTTAAGCTTTTTAATTTATTTTGGGAACAAGGTGGGATGAACATTAATAGCTTAACAGTTTTATAAAATTGCTTTGATGATTTATATTTCTTATTTGCTAATATTCCCAGTGTGGGAATTTGAACCAAACTCAACTTATTTCTGCCATAAATCCTTACACTATACAGTAATGCTTATGTTATACATTAGTGCATATAAAGAACCAATAAGAGCAGAGACACATACACTCCAACTACATATCACAAACCATAGGGATTTTACTAAGACCTTACTATTCAAGTTGGAATAAAACAAGTATTTTTGGAGAGGGATGACATCAGAAGGCTAACATAAGGTCTCACAAAGTTTATTGTAAACATTGTCAGGGATTAATTCCCAAACTTACTCATGCACAATGGTTTCTCATTATACCCAGAAGCAATTAAATCATGAGGACAAATTTACCTTAAAGCATATAAAAAGGTAAATGAATAAACCAAAATACTAATGAGATAAATGTATGTATTTCATACTGATTAAAAATGTACTAATTTATGAGCTTATAAAAAAGAATTTTAATAATCATGTTATATCAAAAACTATGTAAATGACATTTTCTTATATTGCCAATATCACTCTATATACATGAATTTGGCCTTCATGCTGGGTATACTGATTTTTATTCATTTAGGCCATAACACAACCACCTGAATATTTCTGGAATATTGTTCCTTGAGTAGCCTGGTTACTACCGTTGACTTTAGCTGTAGTGATTGAGACTGTTTAGTGACAAGTAACAGAAATCCACTGGGAATATTTGACAAAAAAAAAAAAAAAGAAGACAGGGATGGATAGGTTTCTAGGTATTAAAAAGAAAGTGGAACCAGGAAATACAATGCTACCTAAAGCAGCTAGACTAAGATCAGAATTTCATTTCCAAATTTTGCCAAAGAAGGGGCTCATTGTCAGGGCTTGATTCAGCACAACTATGGACACAGAAAAGCCACGTTGTCCAAATGATAGTTGTATGCAGGATGAAAAAAGGTAGTCATTCTTAATTAGAATACTTAATTTAATACTGACACTAGAGTTAAAAATAGGTCATGTTTGATTATTTATCAGAGTATAATTTGAAAATCATCATCTTATTTGGGAAAACTAACCTTGTAAGAACATATGAAATTGTCATTGGAGATACATAATTATAAATATAAATAAATTCAGATGTGATTAACATTGTAAAACTAAGATTTACCTATAATGTCTATTAACCTATAGTGTCTACAGTGCCTATGAGTTTATATGTGCATACACTATGCATTCTTTTAAGACTGGCACATTTGCTCAGAACAAGCTTTTTTGATTCATCCCAGTTGTCATATGGATCAGTAGTTTGTTATTTTTATTGCTGAGTAGTAGCACAACAGAATTTCCTTGTCCATTCTCCTACTGATAGAGAATTTGTTTTCTTCTCATTTATTTTTATTTTTGTTTAGAGGAGTAGTTTCCATCTCTCACCCCAGCAGGAGAGCAGTGGTACAATCATAGGATCACGGCTCACTGCAGCCTGGAACTCCTGGGCTCAAGAAATGCTCCTGCCTCAGCCTCCCTAATAGCTGGGACTACAGGTGTGTGCCCCCACACCTGGCTTCTAGTTTTAATTTATTATAAATAAAACTGCCAGGAAAATTTTTGTAAAGTCTTTATGTGGGTATGTATTTTTATGTTCCTTGTGTAAATACCTAGAGATCATATGGTAATAATCTGTTTGTTAAATATATAAGAAACCTATACACATTCACAAAGTAGTTGTACTATTTTGCATTCCCACCAGCAAAGTGTGAGTATTCCAGTTGGAATACATTCTCATCAACAACTCATAAGGCTTATCTTTTAAAAAAATTTTAGATAATGTAATGAGTGTCTAGTGATATAATGTCATGATTTTAATTTACATTTCTTTTATGAATAACATCCTTGAGGTTATTTTAATGCACTTACTGGCCATTCATATTTTGTTTCTGTAATATTTGAAATATCTGTTCAAATATTTTCCCTCTTGATTTGTGAAAAGTATATATTAAGACACGCTTCTGTTGACAGATATATTAGGGTGAATGTGTCTGTGACTATTACATGGCTTGTATTTTAATTTTCTAACAGTGTCTTTTAAAGACCACAGGTTTCTTATTTTGGTGAAGTTCAATCAATCATATTTTATATAATGATTCATGCTCCATATGTCATATCTAAGAAATCATTATCTAAGATTGAGGTTTTAATTTTTCCATATAGATATTTAGTTGTTCCAGCAACATTTATTGAAAAGACCATACTTTACCATTGAATTGCCTTGGCATCTTTGCCAAAAACCACTGACTGTATACATAGAGCATTTCTAGATGTCCTATCTTATTTTATTGATGCATATATCTTTACATAAATACCATTGTCTCTATTAGTATTCTTTTGTGATGAGTAGAAATCAAATGGTAAAAGGTTTCCAAATTTGTTCTTTTAAGAATTGTATAGCTAGTCTACAAACTTTGTGTTATCATATAAATTTTAAAGCAAGATTGTCAATTTCTAATTCTCTCTTCCTCAAATACACACTTGAAATTATGCTTCATGTTGCATTGGATGTATATGTAAGCTTTGGGAGAGTTAACAATATTTATTCTTCTAATTCATAAACATGATATATCTCTCCATTTATTTAAGGATTTAAAATTTCTCTTGGCAATATTTTATAGTTTTATTTTTGTGTCTTTCACATGGTTGATTAAGTCTATGATTAGGCTATGTTTTGGGAATTAAAAATTTAATTTTTAATGTTTTATTAATAAACTATAGAAACGTGAACATTTTGTATACTTTATAATTTATGACCTCTTTAAATTTAAATGTTGGTTTTACTAATTTTATATGTATTCTTTAGGTTTCTTTATTAACACCGTCTTGTCATATGCAAACACTTAAAATATTTTTTTTCCTTTCTACTCTATGTATTTGTTTTTTCTTGCTTTATTGCAATGGCTAGAACCTTTATGGCATTTATTTGTTTTTTTTTTTTTAAACTCAAACCTAAGGTCCTGAATTCCAGTCTAATTGGTTTCGTTTAGACTGAAGAGAATGGTCTGGGGTGGATTTTCTAATTCTACTCCTTCACTGTGTGCAATACATAACAGCTACTTTGACATGTGAAGAGATCAAGTTTCTCTTATCTTGCCCTTCCTTCCTTCTCATTTAAATGGCAAAACAAAATATCCTAAGAAGTATGTGGCTAATCTGTTAGGTAAGAGGGCAGGCTGATGAAGCTAATTATTTTAGCTGATCAAATTGCTTAGTAGTAGTACACTGAAATGTAAGATGATATGAGGCTAGAACTTCATTTTTTCCCATTCACGGTTATTTCTCTGATGTGTCACCATTATCTATCTATTGTGTCAGAACAATGCCTAACACAAAATAGAAATTCAATACACATTTGCTGGCTAAAGTGAATGATTATAAGTGATAACTCTCAGTCTTAGCTTTGTAATGATGGAACGTCTGACAAAAATATATAGTCATTAAACATAACTTTGTAAACAAATACAAGGCACTGTTGTAGGCAAGTTAATTCTTGGAACTCTTTCATAACCACATGGGTGGAAAATAATAGTTTATATATTCTTTCTGTGCCATGCATTTTAAAGAGGAGTGAATTCTTTAAAACATGAAATGGTATGAGTATAGAAAATTGATAAAATCTCTAGACCAATTATGAAAGTTTTTCACTGAGGCATGTGCTTAGTTGATAAGATAAACTGAAAAGGCTGGGTACAAAAAGTCACACTGTTTAGGCAGAAATAGTCCCAATGATGCAGGTTCCAGGAGGCCTTTGAAGAGGAAGCCATAGAGATATAAGAAATTGAAAAGGATAAAGATAAAAGTACTTCCCTGAGGTGGAGAATAAATAAATGTATAAAATGAAGAGCAGAAAGTCAGGAGAAATATTTCTGAACTGGGTGTTTAATCTGCTGTATTATTTGTTGTTGACATGGAGGTATGTAATAATTGTTTAATATACTCACATATAGTGTTTTATAATGACTAAAGTTATTTTGATTGTATAAATTTGTTTTAATAAGGCAGTGTGTGCAAAAAAATGACATTTTTGTCAGTTGTACAGACCATTTGCTCATATTAAAAGATTCTGATAAAATGAACTGCCATTAAAAAATATGTACTATATTTGATGAGTCTCTTCAAAATGTTGACAATTCTTCAAATCTGGTCATAGGTAAATAGGAATTTTTTTACTTTTAACTTTTGTATACCTATAGAAGTTTTCAAAATATTTAAAAATGGCTCCCTGTAAGTCCCTCAATTGCTCATTCTACAACTATTTAGGGAAAACCTACTAAATGACAGTAATTACTCTACGAAGTTGGGATACAGCATTGTACAAAACAAAGTCCTTTCTTTCATGAAACTTAAATACTCATGAAAACAGATAATAATTACACATCAATATGAAATATAATATACATATAAGTATTAAAAAAGAGGCACGAAGCAGATAGAGCATAGAGTGATACTGGATGCTCTTTTAAATCAAATACATTCTCTCTAATGAGATGACATCTGGCAGCAGCATAAACGATGTAAAGAAGAAAGCCATGCAAATAAAAAGCCAGAGTATTCCAGGTAGAAGGGGTAGCAGAAGCAAAGGCCACAAAGAGAAAAATGCTTCATTTGTATGAGAAATGCAAGAAGACCAGTGCTGTTCAAGAAGAGGTAGAAAATGACAGAAGAAAGAAAGACAGCCAGGAGATGAGTTATGCAGTCTCTTTTGAATTCTGGCAATAACTTATTCCAAGTCTGACAACATATCGGATATAATTAACCAAGTGAGTATATGATTTCAATAGCTATCTAAAACATTAATAAACTTTATTATTTAGAGCACTACAGAATTATAAAGAAAGGAAGTGGAAAGTACAGTTCCTATATGACCTTCGCCCTACCCCATCCCCACAGATTTTCCTATTAATATCTTGCATTACTGTGGTACATTTGATGAGTCAATGTTCATACATAATTATTAAGTCCAAAGTTTATATTTGGGCTTACTCTTTGTATTGCATATTTTATGAGTTTTGATAAATGTATTCACCATTATAGTATCATTCAGACGCTATAGTTTCACTGACCTAAAAATCTCCTGTGCTCCACCTATTCATTGCTCTCAACTGCTGATTCATAGTTATGCCTTATTCAGAATGATATATAATTGGAATTATATAGCAAGTAACTTTTTCAGAGTGATTTACTTTATCAATCTGTACTTAAGATTTCCCTGTCTTTTTGTTGCTGAATAGTTTGTTTCTTTATCACTGAGTAATATTCCATTGTATGAGTCTACACAGTTTATCCAAGCACCTGCTGTAAGGCCTCATGGCTGCCTCCGAGTTTTGGCAACTGTCAATAAAGCTGCTATATTCATATATGTATTTTATGTATACACAAGTTTACAACTCATTTGGATAAATACCAATGAGTGCAACAGCTAGATCACATAATAAGAGTTATGTTTTGTTTTTTTAATAAATTGTCTAGCCATCTTCCAAAGTGGCTATAGTATTTTGCATTTCCATCAGCAGTGAATGAGAGTTCTTGTTGTTCCATTTTCTCACTAGCCCGTGTTGTTGTCAGAGGACTTCAACCATTGTAGTATCTCATCTTGTTTTAATTTGTAATCCTCTAATGACATATGATGTTGAACATCTTTTCCTACGTTTATCTGTATATCTTCTTTGGTGAGGTGTCTGTTCAGATATTTTGCCTGTTTCTTAAATGAGTCATTTATTTTCTTATTGTTAAGTTTTAAAAGTTCTTTGTATATTTTGTATACAAGCAATTTATCAAATATGCATTTTGCAAATCTCCCAGACTCCTAGTATGTGGCTTGTCTTTTTATTCTCTGAGGAGTGTTTTTCACAGCAAAATCTATAATTTTAAGAAAATCTGACTATCAATTTTCTTTCATGGATTTTGCTTTTGGTAATATGTCTAAAAAGTCATTGCCAAGCCCAACGTCATCTACGTCTTCTCTTTTGTTATCTTCTAAGAGTTTTATTGTTTTGCATTTTACATTTAGGCCTATGATGCATTCTGAGTTAAATTTCATAAAAGATGTAAAGGCTGCGTCTAAATTTATTGTTTTCTAAATAATTTTTATTAGTGCTATAAGTAAAGTGTGGAAAAAGTTTATAGAGTGAGAAGAAGAGAAGCGGGGAAATCATTCTGGAGGATTTTGAAGTCATTAATTAGCAAGAAGGATAAAGCCTGAGTAGAGGGCAATAGCGAAATTTGTAAAAACCTGTTGTATTTAAAATATTTTAAAGTTGGAGTCCATAGGTATTTAAGAGAGAATATCTATGAAATCTGGTTAGTAAAATAGCCAATAAAAACAAGATTCTAGGCCTGAGCAACTGTTTGAAATATGGGGCATTTTTCAAAATAGAGAATATTTGACAAATCATGATTTTTGCTTCTTGGGAGGAGGTGTCATAGAAATCAACATCACTTTTAATATATGATATCTGGGTTTTTATTTAAGCATACAATTGGAATATCAAATACAAGATTGTTTCTATGAATCTGGAGTTCAGGAAAGAGGTGAGGCGGAAAACATAAATTTGGGAAATATCAGTATATAGGTGACAGTTAAGGCCTTCAGACTAAATGAAAATAGCAAGAGAGTGATTACAGATATAAAGAAAATTATCCAAGAAATCTAGAGTACGTCAACATTTAGAATTTAGCTGGAGTTGGTGAATCCAGCAAAAGAGGCTGAAAGGGAGCTGCTAGTTTGCTAAGGAAAAAGAGAAGGAAGAGCAAAAAGTGTGTTTTCAAGAGAAAGAGAATGCACAAGTTCATTGAACACTGTCTAAGTGCTAATATCTGCAACTATATTTGCTTATTTGTCTATTTTTATTTCTGAAAAGCTTTGCTTTGCTTTCATAGAGTTTGAAGATATATTATGAAATGCATACGAACTGAATTTATCTTGAAGTTCTATATATAAAAAACATATTGCTTTAATATTTATGTATACTTAAAAAGCACATATACTATATATAATGTATATAAATAATGTATATATGTAGTATGTAAATTATATAATATATAAATGAATGTATATTATATATAGATTTTCATTTAAAATAGTATATATATATTTTTTTTTTACAGGAGGAGGATACTTACAGAAATCTAATGATTTTGAGACATGCACTACCTCAAAAATTTTATTTTACTCAGTATTTAGTTGATGTGTTGTGTGAAGATCTTTCATAGCATCTAATCAGGTATAATTCCTGAATGACACTGAGGCTTATAATTTTTCTCCCACCCTATTCTCACTATATATGAAATCCTTGATTCTCCATACTCCACTTGTTTTTAATATCAATACACATTTTTCTCCTAATGTATCACTCTAATTGGCAATAGCCACATGACCTAGACTAGAATATTAGTTAAAATATTTTGACTGTTATAATTAAAATGTAATTATTTTTATAATTTGTGACTGCAAGTCAATTTCACAGGGCATGTACCATGCCTTGAGATTGGGGAATAATACATTTTTGAAAATTTAGGAAAAACATTTAATTTTGTTATTAAATAAAGAATTACATTAAGCCTCTTTTGGTATTGAGGTACTTCTTCATTTAGTCTCATTTTCTGATTAAATGTTTCACCTTATCTCCCCTACTTGTTGTTCTAAGTTTTCTATGTCTTTTTAAGTTTAGTTTCTCCTTTTAGACTCAAAGAGCTGTATTATTTATATGAACTCTGACTTCTGGCTATCCTATGAAATCTGGGAAAAATATACTAATATTTTTGAATCTTAAGTTTCATCTTTAACTGTATTAGTCAAATATTATCAGTGTATAAATTTTATTTATCAAATTGGACACTTAATACATGATTATCACTAATGACACTCTGGCTATACAGTTAAGTAAAATACCACAGCTATGGTTAATTATGTACAGATTACAACATGCCTAATAAAATAAGCTTGCTAAGAAAAGCAAGTAATAACATAATAGAGGCTGATAAATACTAGTTTTTATCTTCTGACTTATTTTAGATGTATCTGTAATGATGAGCAATTTTTAGATTCTTATATTCAAATGAAAGCATTTGAATGCTTTCATTTTTAGCATTGACTTGGTTTTCTATCTTCCCCAAATACTTAATAATCGGATTAGATCTCCAAGGTCAAAATGAAGGAAAAAATGTTACAGGTACCTACAGAGAATAGTGAAATCACCTGCAAAGGGAAGCCTATCAGATTAATAGTGATCTCCTTAGGGGACAATATTCAACATTCTGAAGAAAAAAACAAATTTGAACCCAGAATTTTGTATATGGCCAAACTAAGCTTCACAATTGAAGGAGAAATAAAATCATTTTCAGACAAGCAAATGTTGAGGGAATTCATTACCACCAAACCTGCCTTACAAGAGCTCCTGAAGGAAGCACTAAATACGGAAAAGAAAGATTGTTAGCAGCCACCACATAAACATACTTAAGTACATAGACCAGTGACACTATAAAGCAACCACACAAACAAGCCTGAATAATAACCAGCTAACATCATGATAACAGGATCAAATACACAAATATCAATACTAAGCTTGACTATAAATGGGCTAAATACTCCAATTAAAAGGCACAGAATGGCAAGCTGGATAAAGAATCAAGACCCATTCGTATACTATCTTCAAGAGACCATTTTCAAATGCAAGGCTCATACACATAGGCTCAAAATAAATGGATGGATAAATAGTTACAAAGCAAATGGAAAACAGAAAGAAGCAGGGGTTGCAATCTTAATTTCAGACAAAACAGGCTGTAAACCAATGAAGCTCAAAAAAGACAAAGAAGGGCATTACATAATGGTAAAAGGCTGAATTCAAGAAGACCTTACTATCCTTATTATATATGCACCCAAAAAGAAGTGCCCAGACTCATAAAGCAAGTTCTCAAAGAACTTCAAAGAGACAGACTCCCACACAGTGATAGTGGGAGACTTCAACACTCCACTGACAGTATCTAAAAAGTCACTGAGGAAGAAAGCTGACAAAAATATTCAGGACCTGAATTCGGCACTGAAATGAATGGACCTGAGAGACATCTATGGAAATTGTTTCCCCAAAACAGCATAATATACATTCTTATCATTGTCACATGGCACATACTCTAAAATCAACCATGTAATCAGACACAAAACCATGCTCAGCAAATGCAAAAGAAAATATATCATAACAACCACTCTCTCAGACCACAGCACAATCAAGTTAGAAATAAAGACAAAGACATTCACTCAGAATTATACAAATACATGGAAATTGAATAACCTGCTCCTGAATGACTTCTGAAAAAATAATAAAATTAAGGCAGAAATCAAGAAATTCTTTGAAACTAATGAGAACAAAGTTACATCATATTAGAATCTGGGACATAGTTAAGGCAGTGTTAAGAGGGAAATTTATGGCACCTAATACCCACATCAAAAATTTAGGAAGATCTCAATATAACAACCTAACCTCACAACTAAAAGAACTAGAGAAGCAAGAGTAAACCAACATCAAAGCTATAAGAAGGCAAAAGACAACCAAAATCAGAGCTTAACTGAAGGAGATTGAGATACACAAAAAAACCGAAAGATCAACGACTCTAGGAGTTGTTTTTTTTTTTTGAGAAATATAATAAAATAGACTGCTAGCTAGACTAATGAACAAGAAAAAAGAGAAGATCCAAATAAACACAATGAGAAACATCAAAGGAATATTACTACTGGCCCAAAGAAATACAATAACTATTAGAGACTATTATGAATACCTTTATGAACACAAACTAGAAAATATGGAAGAAATGGGTAAACTCCTGGACACATCACCCTCCTAAGACTGAACCAAGTAGAAATTGAACTCCTGAACAGGCCAATAAAAAGCTCCAAAATTAAATCAGTAATAAATAGCCTACAAACCAAAAAAAACCCCAGGACTAGACAGACTCATTGCCAAACAAAGAAGAGCTGGTACCATTCCTACTGAAACTATTCCAAAAAATTATGGAGAAGGGATTCCTTCCTAACTCATTCTGTGAGGCCAATATTATCCTGATTCCAAAACCAACAGAGACACAACAAAGAAAGAAAACTTTAGGCCAATATCCTTGACAAACATTGATGGAAAAATCCTCAAACAAAATACCTGAAAAGCAAATCCAGCAGCACCTCAAAAAGTTAATCTACCATGATCAATTAGGCTTTATTCCTGAGATGCAAAGTTGGTTGACATACGCAAATCAATAAGCATGATTTATCACATAAACAGAACAGATAAAAATCACATGATTATCTCAATAGAAGCAGAAAAGGCTATCAACAAAATTCAACATCCCTTCATGTTAAAAACTCTCAATAAACTAGGTATTGAAGGAACACACCTCAAAATAGTAACAGTCATCTATGACAAATCCACAGCCAACATTATACTGATTTTTCATCATACTGAAAAATCATAGTTTTCCCCTTGAAAACTAGGACAAGACAAGGATGCTCTATCTCACCACACCTTTTTAACACAGTGTTGGAAGCCCTGGACAGAGCAATCAAGCAAGAGAAAGAAGTAAAGAGCATCCAAACAGAAAGAGAAGAATCAAGATATCTCGGTTTACAAATGACATGATCCTATACCTAGAAAACCCCACAGTCTTGGCCCAAAAGCTCCTTAAGCTGATAACTAACTTCAGCAATTGGGCATGGGGGCTTACAGCTGTAATCCCAGCACTTTGGTAGGCCAAGGTTGGGAGTTCGAGACCAGCCTGGCTAACATGGCCAAATCCCATTTCTACTAAAAATAGAAAATGTAGCTGGGCATGGTAGCATGCTCCTGTAATCCCAGTTACTCAAGAAGTTGAGACAAAAGAATCGCTTGAACTCAGGAGGCGGAGGTTGCAGTGGGCTGAGATCATGCCACTGCACTCCAGCCTGGGCATCAGAGCAAGATTCTGCCTCAAGGGAAAAAAAAAAGAAAACTTCAGCAAAGTCTCAGGATACAAAATTGACGTACAAAAATCACTAGCATTCCTATACACCAACAACAGCCAAGCCAAGACCCAAATCAGGAATGCAATTCCATTCAAAATTGCCACAAAATAATAAAGTACCTAGTAATACAGCTAATAAACCAGAGAGGTGATAGATCTCCAGAGAGAGAACTACAAAACGCTGCTCAAAATAAGCAAAGATGACACAAACAAATGGAAAAACATTCCATGCTCATGAATAAAAAGAAGTCATATTATTAGAATGGCTACAGTAGCCAAAGCAATTTACAGATTCAACGCTATTTCCATCAAACTACCAATGACATTCTGCAAAGAACTGTAAAAAAACTATTTTAAAATTCATGTGGAACCAAATAGGAGCCTGAATAGCCAAGGAAACCCTAAGCAAGAAGAACAAAGCTGAGGACATCATGGTACCTTACTTCAAACTATTGTACAGGACATACAGTAACCAAAACAGCATGGTACTGGTACTTGCATGTAGAACAATAGAACAGAATAGAGTGGCAAGAAATAAGGCCACACACCTACAACCATTTGATCTTTTGACAAAGCTGAGAAAGAAAAAGCAATAGGAAAAGGATTCACTATTCAATAAATGGTGTTGGGATAATTGGCTAGCCATATGCAGAAGATTGAAACTGGACCCATTTCTTACACGATATATAAAAATCAACTCAAAATAGATTAAGACTTAATGTAAAGCCCACATTTATAAAAATTTTTGGAGGCAATATAGGCAATACCATTCTGGACATATGAGCAGGTAAAGATGCAATAGGTAAATGAAAAGATGCAAAAAACAATTGCAACAAAAGCAAAAATTGAAAAATGGGATGTAATTAAACTAAAGAGCTTCTCCACAGCAAAAGAATAAATCAATAGAGTAAACAGACAACATACAGAATGGGAGAATATATTTGCAAACTATACATCTGACAAAGGTCTAATAGCATATATAAGGAACTTAAACAAATTTACAAGAAAAAAACCCACCCATTAAAAACTGGGCAAAGGACATAAAAAGACACTTATCAAAAGAATACAAACATGTATCCAACAAGCACATGAAAAAAAGCTCAACATCACTGATCTTTATAGAAATGCAGATCAAAACCACAACAAGATATCACCTCACACCAGTCAGAATAAATATTATTAAATAGTCAAAATAGCAGTTGCTGGTGAGGCTGTGCAGAAAAAGAAATGCATATACTGTTAGTGGGAGTGTAAGTTAGCTCAACCATTGTGGAAAACAGCGTGGCAATTCCTCAAAGACCTATAAACGTAACCACCACTCGACCCAGAAATCTCATTACTGGGTATATACCCCAAGGAATATAAATTGTTATATCACAGAGACATATGCACATGTATATTCATTGCAGCACTACTCATAATAGCAAAATATATGACATCATTGTAAATTGCCCATCAATGGTAGACTGGATAAAGAAAATTGGGTACATATACACCATGGAATACTATGCAGCCATCAAAAATAATGAAATTGTGTCATTTGTGTAAACATGGATGGAGCTGAAGGCCATTATTCTTAGCAAACTATTTTAGGAACAGGAAACCAAATACTGTGTATTTCACTTACAGGTGGCAGCTAAATGATAAAAACACATGGACACACAGAGGGGAACAGCAGACACGGGGGCCTGCTTGAGGGTGGAGGGAGGAAGGAGGGTAAGGATCAGGAAAAATAACCAATGGGTACCAGGCTTAATACCTGGGTGATGAAATAATCTGTACAACAAACCCCACCATAACACAAGTCTACCTATGTAACAAATCTGCACATATACCCCTGAACTCAAAATAAAATTTTAAAAAAAAGAAAACAATGACTCCCTAAAAACAGAGTATGTTCATTTCTATTTCACCAACTTTCTTCTACTAAATTTTGGTGAATTGTTAAGATGAATGACATCACATAAAGCATATATTTTGTTTTATGAAAACTTGGGCTGGAGTTCGTATTTATTAAATATATGAACCAGCCAGGCGCAGTAACTCATGCCTGTAATCCCAGCACTTTGAGAGACTGAGGCAGGCGGATCATGAGGTCAAAAGATCGAGACCATCCTGGCCAATATGATGAAATCCCGTCTCTACTAAAAAAATACAAAAATCAGCTGGGCGTAGTGGCGCACGCCTGTTGTCCCAGCTACTCAGGAGGCTGAGGCAGGAGAATTGCTTGAACCTGGGAGGTGGAGGTTGCAGTGAGCTGAGATCACGCCACTGCACTCCAGCCTGGTGACAAGAGTTGGACTCTGTCTCAAATAAATAAATAAATAAACCTAAAAAATTTATGTACATTTCTGAGCAATGATTTATTCAATGATAAAATAGTAATGATGATGATAATCACAATATGAAAAACAGTCACACCTGTTTGAGAAGGTTCCTGTATGAATCACTTGAATGAATACACTTGAAAAGTGTTTTGCAAACACTTGAGAACAATATATATATATTGTTGTTTGTGAACCAATGATAATTTATAGCACCAAAATATTTATAGCATTATGTTTTAGACATATTATGTAAGCATAAATATCATAACTCAGATTTCCTTACATTTCATTCAATTCTTCCATTATAAAAGATTTATGAAATTATGCAGAATTCAAATATAGAAAACTATTATCTGGTGACTACCAACTTACTGAACCAGACAAGGTCACCTTATATTTAAGCCAAGACACATTTTTAAACTTACTTTCTTGCTTTCTAGATGTCCACGTTATTTCCATTTCCAGTTGTCTTTTTGTTAAAATGAATTATGCTGCATTTTATTATTTTTATTACTATTTATTAGAATTACTGCAGTTTGATACCACTGGAAATAAGCAATACGGCCTTCATATAATGACCTTTTGAATCATTTTCAGAACATACCCTACTTCTCAGACCTAAGTACTTTTGCTGAGGCTACTCCTTCAGGAGTAGCCAGGAATTCCTTTTTCTATTTCTTTCCTAATCAATTCCTGTATAGCTTTTACAGATCAGTTTATACTTTACCTTTTCTTAAATGCTTTCTGTAATCCTTCTAATTAACCATGATGTCTTTGTCTTCTGAAATCTGTGACCTTTATTTACATACTTTTCTGTAGTATTTCTTGTATTGCTATGTAAACCTTGGATCAGTTTTTCTCATCTCTTCTCTTTAATTAAACTAAAACATTGAAAATTGTTCACAGGCTTTTCAGCGTGTGTGTGTGTGTGTGTGTTTGTGTGTATGGTATGTGCTTGTGCCCAATTAAATGTAAATGTATAGTACTTACTTGAATAAAATTTGCTAAAAGATAAAAACATTGAAAGTTTTTCTTTCAACAGTCATTGGGACATGACCTGGAGTTTTAGCCATACTGAGTTTTAATTTTCTTTTATGACTCTCAGCTTCAGAAAAACAAAGTGGAAAAAGATGTACATTAATCATAACGGTGACCTTTCAACTGAGATAATTTATTAATGTTTACCCAGTAAAAATTCAGCAGAGAGTACTGTCATTTGCCAGTAATGCACATTCCTTGTTTCTACATATGTCTCCAAAAGGATGTGAAAGTTGTGAATATCTGTCAGCAACTATCACTATAGGCTTTGAATTGTGTAGAATACTTTCTGTTGCTGTCATTTGATGTGTTAGTTCTATGAAGCTTTTAAAAAACAGTGTAAAAGAGGCCAATCTTGGAATGCATTTCTCAAATGAAAATGCTGGATGTTTCGTTGACTAGGGAAAAATATGAAATAGGCTCTAGGTATGTTAGGGACAAAAATTGACTAAGATAGTCAATCATTTTAGAATCAGCAATATAATGTTATATATTAATACTTAATATTTGAATGTGAAAAGTTAGGTGTTAATTGATATCACAGTCATATAATTCATTGCATTTTGCTGCTTTTTTATCTTTAGTGGATGGAAAAAAGAACAATTCATAGATAAAGCAACTAGACCCTACTATTAGGACATATAAAATGAGATAAAATAAATAGCTTTTGATACAATCTAATGATGCAGTACATGTATTCCTTGTTAAAGTAAATAAATCTATCAGTTATTTGAGTAACTTCTTTTGCATACTACTACTGCCTTAGAGAAAGCTCTAAGTATCTTTCATATTCTCTCCTAAAATAGTCTTATAGGTGGCTTTCTACTTCCAGTCACTCACTCGAACAATCTACCTAGCATATTACTCCAGAATACTCTTTTAAATACTGAAATATGATCATTTTATTCCTTTGATAAGTATTTTTAATTACAGCCTTAATCCTAGAGAATATAGTTGAAGCTCAAAATATGCTTTATGATACAACCCTTTTCTCCTCTTCAGGCTTCTTGTCTTCATTTTCTTTTTTTCTTTCCTCCCCTCTAAGTTCTACCCATGGTAAATCATAGGCATCTGCTAAATGTGAGACATGGTTTTACATTTCTGTGTCTTTGCTAAGCTTCCTTTTATTGCCTGCTGAATCTCTCTCCCCTCACCAATCGGTGCGTACGTAGTTATAGTTCAATATTTAGTTCAAGAACCACACCTATCAAGCCTTTTTTAGTCCATCATTGTTCCCAGGTGAAAATGACTGTTTACCACTTCATGCCTGCATCGTACCAGGTACACATTTCTAGCCACATAATAGTGAAATATATTTATTTATTTGTCTGTTTGTTAACCAGTTCTGCACAAGTGACCTGTTCAGAACAGGAACTATATATTATCTTTCTTGAGTGCTTAGCTCTTAACAGTCATTTCTCAATTGATAAACCTAATAGTACCAATAAAAACGAAAAACAAATTCAGCCTAAAAGAATTTAAACCTGGAGCTCTCATTGGCAGGAATGAAATTCAGACAAAGGTATGATTTGGTTCACAACTCATAGTCTTTAGAAATTCTCACATTTAAGTATAGTACCTGAAAATACTAACAGTTTTGAAAGAGAAAAAAATTGTGTGCCGAGAGAATTGAAGCGATTTTTATTTTTGCTTTTTTCCTTTTCCTCCCTCACTATTATAGGACATAGAAAGTGTATCAACGCATACTGTTCTAATCACACAAAATTGTGTTCCAAGTGTTCAGGACTCTGTTAAGAATATCAACGTAAAATGCCAGGGAAAATGTTCCTGCAGTCCATCCACACCATATAAACTGACACATTTTGAAAAGAACAATGACTAAAGAGATGATATGTACACTTTACAAAATGATTTCCATCTCATTTTTTGCTGTCAAACTCTCAAGGCTTACACAGTGAAACATTGCTCATCTGCCTACCAGCTTTGTATAATTTATTCTGGGAATCCCTAGAAAGCCATGCCTATCTCTCATCTTCCACTTATGCTTTATTACTTTGATAAATTGTCTCTAAAACAATACTCTAACATTCTTTTGCAATATGACTTTGCTTCTAACAGAGGTAGAATCTATTCCTCTCCCTTAAACCTAAACTAGTCTTGTGACTAGGTTTGATCAACAGAATGCAAACGTAACAATGCATTGATTAGAGGGTTAGGTCTTAAAAGATTTTGCAACTTCCAATTTTGGGCTACTGAAACTGTCCTAAGAATATCACGTATGAAAGTTGGTCCAGTCTACTGGTGGGAAAGAGATCATATGAAGAAAAATGAAGGCATCCTAACAGCCAGTACTAACTGCCAGACATGCAGTTGAGGCCACTGAAAACCTCTAGCCCAAGAGAACCCTTAGCTGAATGCAGGGCGTGAGTAAGCCTATGTGAAACAAACAGAAAAACCTCCTAGCCAGATACAGAATTATGATAAAGAATATATTCCTGCTTTGAGATATCCTATTACTCAGCAAATGATAGCTGAAACAGGTAACCTTGGCTTTAATTCCTAAGGTAAATCAATAATTCTTCCCATAATTTATTAATAGGAGAAGATTGTCTCTCTACTGTCTCAATGATGATTTTCAAACATTAATTTGCTGCTTCACATTACTTTTCCATGTTTTCTTCAGGCAATCAAGCTCCTTCTTTTTCCATTCTCTATTGTTATAGTAAGAATAACTATTTTATATTTCTGTACAAAGGTTTTTTTTAGCTCAGGACAAAAAAGTATATTAAAGGGAGTATAGATGGAGAGCAGGGATGGGTATGACTTCTCTGAGACTTACTCTTAGGATGTAGAACCTTTCTTGCCTATGCTTAGAACTCCCAGTTATCTCCTGTCTTTGTTTTTAACTTAAGGCTCTTTGATGCCAGAAATCCAAGTCCTGCTAACCAAATTATTTATAAGCCAGATGCCATTGCCCCTCAACTGGTTCCTCTTTGCTTTCTTTTTATTATCTACTCCCTCTCCAGAAATATGAAGGTCAGGATTTGCTGGCTATCTACAGAGCTGTACTTCACAGTGTAAGTCCTGCAGTCCTCAAGACCCAGCTAATGCTCAGTAGTCAGCAGGAATTAGGCCTACTCAAGAGGGGAAGGTGGAGGATGGGGAAAGAGAATGACATTTGTTGACTTTCCACATACATCGCCAAAACACTATTTATAAAAATTTTACAGCTGAAAACATGGAGGCCTGAATAGTAACTTTCCTAGAGGTTCACTAGTAATCCTTACGTTTGAGAATCAGAACAAATGTTCTAAAGAATTATTGGGACTTTGGGCAGCATAGCAATAACTCAAGCCCTAAGTTATGTGTGACAGAGGAATTCCTTCTCTTTAACAATTATATCAGGGTTTCTGCCCATTAGTGAGTATTTCTTTTCTGTCCGTTAGTGAATATGTAATTATAGTGGATGCAATTGCATGTCTGTAATTCTTCTTTCAGAACCAAACAACTCGTTTCCAAAGCTACAAACAGTGTTAACTGTAGATGACTTACAAATGACTTCCTCTGTGGACTTTGTCTTTGACCATGACAAGGGGTAGCACCCAGGATCATGCCCCTCCCCCTAGCGCAGCCTCTACCTAATAAATGATCAATGATGAAGTGCAAAGGCCCGATGCCTTGGCTGCATTCAGTACAACTCTAATGGATCATCCCAACTAAAAAGTTCCTACGACATTAGTTTCAAACTCTTCCTCTGCCCAATCAGATTGGTACCTCTCATCTAGTTTGGAAAATTATCAACTTTTCCCTCCTATCATGCTGACTTTGTCCTTCTTTAGAATTCATTACCTTAGGTTGTACTCTGGCCTTTAAGTACGTGTGTGTGTGTGTGTGTGTGTGTGTGTGTTTTCCCCCTTTATTTTCTTATACTTCTTTGCACTGCTTTGAAAAAAAATTTTTTTTCAAATTTTTTTTCAGTTTGATAGTTTCTTTTAGATTGTTATCGGTTTTGTTTCTTGATATTTTAATTTAAAATAGTGAATTTTTTCCAATTTCTTAATTTTTAAATTACATTTGGTCAAATTCGATAATAACATACTCCATCATACTTTTATTAACACTCTTTATCTTTAAACATGCTTCCATATATGTTGTTTCTAATGATCATATTATTTGCAGAACAGAGTGTGTAGATTTATCTTCGATTTTTTCTCCCTAACTCTGCTTTATAGTTGTTAGTTTCTTTATTGGTTGCATTTCTCATTTGTAATTTCATTTGCATTTGTAATTTGTATTATTATTTTCTGTATTTATTCCTTGAGATATTATTAGTGGTCTTTAAGACCCAAAGAGCATTTTCTTTGATTATATCAGTTGCCAAAGAAAAACTATAACTTGGGATCACTTTAAAATAAAGTGTTGGCTTTAAGTGCTAATGAACCACATTTTTAGAGTAATTTCTTGCTTCCAATTAAGCTAGTACAATTTGTGGTAAGGAATTCTCAGAAAAGATATCTGTTTTTTGTTTGTTTGTTTGTTTGTTTGTTTTGGTTTTAGTCTTGTTTTATCCTATCTCTCCCAGCACCAGGGTTGGGCAGGGAATTTCCCTCAGCATACTTCTGTGGATTCTGCGGAGTGGAGGGAGAGACGTTTTAATTCCTCCATTAAATGACATGTCCTTTAGGGTCGCTGTGATGGGCACCAACCCAGCTCAGCACCATGCATTGTCTCCTGTCATTCACAGGGGAGATTTATAAATACATTTTAAATGCACGTCTTATAAATACATTTTGCATGTTTGTTTATTATGCCTTTTCCTCACCTAGATTACAAACTTCATGAGAAAAACGGGCCAAGTATGTTTTATATTTTAGGTAATAGGAGTCCAGCATTATGGCATTCACTGAATTAAAGCAGATTTTATTTTGATACAGCTGAACTTCTCAGTGAAGACCTCTTTGACTTTCACCAGAATGTATTTTGTTATTCTTCTTTTTGTTCCTGTAATCTTGTAAGAAACTTCTACTGTAGCTATTTCAATGTAGTAAGATAAGTAGACAAGGTAATAAATATTTGACTTTTTATCACTCATAATTTTACTTACAAGAGCCAAACACCTAATTTGTCAGCCAGCCAAATATTCCATGCTTCAATTATCTGTAATAATAGTTTAAATTTTCTAAGTACAGCTCCTTCATTTAAAAATAAAAACCAATGCATGTCACATTTATTTTTATTTACTTAAATTTAAATTAAATTAAATTTTACTTTAAGTTCTGGGGTATCTGTGCAGAATGTGCAGGTTTGTTACGTAGGTATACAATGTGCCATGGTTGTTCGCTGCACCTATCAACCCATTTTTAAATGACCAACTCATGAGGTGGAAGGGTCCTGTGGTGCCTGAAACCCTGCCTTAAAGGAAAGGAGCCCACTCATTGGGAACAGGTCAATTGGATGACTGGAAAAACATACTTCTTTTTGTGCTTGGGCAATTTTTAAATTGTGATTTGTTTGTTAATCAATTTTTGAAAACTAAAGTGTTGTATGTCTTCTGTTTACAGAAATTCTTCACGCATGCTAAAATGGCAACAATAAAAATGAAGTACATTTTAATGGATAAAAGAAAAACTGTGAGTATAACAAAAAACATATTCAAATAGATGTTTTATATCCCTTTCAAATCTCTAAAGTTTGCCTTTTGAAATATTAATTTTATTGAAGTAATTGTCTCTACAAGAGTGATCCGTGTAAAGTCTATAAAAGTTGACAAAATTAATATTTAAACAACATAAGTCCATGTCCCCTGGCTCCTGAATAGGACCCAAGAAAAATGTTAAGTCTCGAGGTTAATGCTTTCACTTAAGATTGATGCTCTTTTTAAGAAAAATAATAAAATAATTACTAACTAGGCTGATATACTTTTCCTGTTGCTTAAGACTAATTATACGCTATGTGTGGCAGTTTGAAATAGTGGTTTCTTGTAAAGTTATTTAATGTAGGAAACTGTTAAACAAGAACTATATTTTAATTGCTTTTTTGTTGTTGCTTACTTTTATTCTGGAGATAAAAACTAAAATGTTAGATAATGAATGTGTGTTACTGGCATCTAATTCTCAGGTGAGTTCAGCTAAGAGATTGATGTTAACAACTTCCTCTGAAGAGTAATTGTTTCAGGATAGATAGATGAGTATTCTCAAAATCTCTTTCTCACTTTCTTATTGCCATTTATGATTGCACTATGCTCACATTAAATTTTGTTACATGCTTGAGGATGCCACTTATTAATTAAAGCCTCAACAAAAATGAGACTGTAATGAGTTTACTTACTTAAACTAATGTGGAAATATTTTTTCCTGTGCTAGCCTGGTCCACACCTGCATTTAAACTAGGATCCAACACTTCGGGAAGTGTTCTATTACTGACACCTAAACTACAAGCCATAATTATATTGTTCTTATTTACAGTCAGCAATTCTACTGTAATGCCATCAAAGGGGATTCTGGAAGCATAGTATTGTCTTTAACAAGGGCAGTATTGCATTATTCAAATTGTTTCTCAAGCTGCTGGCGTCTACAGCCATATCATCCTGAATATGCCCTGATCTCGAATTGTTTCTCAAGACAGCATTCATTTTCATTTGACTGTGTTAAAATTATTATCTGAGTTTATCCTTTAATATTAAATAACTATAATAGCTATATATATAGTACTTTGAATACATTAACAGATCCTGTATTAGATAACCAAATTGTATTTTCTATTAGGCAGAAGTGTGGAATGAATTGGCAACATCACTGGCAATTGGCCACATATTAAATTGGTGTCAAGAGAGGAAAAATTGATTACTAACCATTTTTTGTGCTAAAGTCATTCCTTTTACTCATTAACATATAATGATCACTACATGGATATTTTCTGGGTTGGGCTGGTATAAAAGAGACTCATATGTATATTTAAATTTTACACATAATTATATTTTAATTATATATACATATATAACATATTGGTAAGCTATCAAAATGGCCATAATAATTAAAGTGTTATTAAAAATTTATCCACGCATTTGCATTTTAGAGTCTGAAAAAAAAATTACTGTTTAACATGATGCCTAACAGAAAATAATAGGACAGAATGAAGCCTGCTAATTAAATATATAATTTTTAGCAATGGTAATACTACGCACTTCTTCTAGAAGTTAAATTTATAAAGATTTTAAAAATTCTTAATTGTAAGTTAAACTATATAACAACAAATTGAACATTGTTATTATACATATTTGAAATTACATGAAATAAAACAATTCCTGAAATTGTAATATTATTTTCTGTAAGGTTTATGAGTGACTGTTAAGGATAAATGCCATCCCATAGTATTCTATTTTGAATCCATATTACAAGTAGAAAATTATTTTCATCATCAACAATATTGATATTATTGGCCTACCCATGTTGTCTTAGCAGCGGTTTAAGTCATTTCTTTGACACCTACAACTTGGAAGTAGGATTTATAGCTCAGCTTTAGAGATTAACATGATTATATTAATATGAGAAGTTTTAAAAAGCCACTAGAAATCTGTTTATTTTCTAATCAGTAAAAACCAAAATAGTTCCTTTTAAAGTTTTTGTCTATTTCTATAAACATTCTGAATAGCTAAATTAGAAACCTTAAAAATATGCGCTCATCTAATTAAAAAAACAGTAGTGTAGTCTCTTATACAAAGGGTCTTTCTTCAAAAAAATTTATAAATAAAGTTAAGATGTTGACTTAACACATTAAAATTGTCATACATTAGGAAGTTTTTAAAAATATATATCTAAATAACCCCTTTTGCTCTAATTTAATCTACCTGATTTTCTGATTACAAAAAAGATAATAAAAATCTTTTAAAAAATTAAATATTAAGTTTTGAAAAAGAAGCATATGTTTATGTTAAAACATTCACAATGTATCCAGGATAAAAAGAGGAAAAGCCTAGTTCCACTTCTTTATTCCAAAAGGCAACCAACCTGCCAAGTTGTTTTTACTCTTTCAGAAATAAAAGTATATTAACATATGCTCAACGTGTTGATAATGTATTGAAGACCATTGAATATAGATTTCAGGAGTGTAGAAACTGTGGGGTCTGACATAGTGTTATATGGTCCATTTATTTTGTACATATGTAAAGGTACTTTAATTCCTATTGACGTAAAATGTAATTGGAAAACATCTCTTCACAATCCTAAGCGCATATATCAATATATATGTATCACTCAACTGTTAGACAAATTACTTCTCTTACACAAGGATATTTTAAAGAAAAAAGAAAGCAAATAAAAAAGTGGCAATTTACTAGTGACAATATAAACTAGTAAAATACGTATAATATATATGATATACATATGTGTGTGTGTAATTTTTGAAAGAATATAAACAAGAACTCAATGGGAAAGATTAAAATGCAAATACATGCCCACATACGCAAGTCGAGTTTTATAATTTATTGAATAATTATTTTTAGACTATAAATTAATGGACATCCACCATTATGTTTTGTGGGATGGTCACTGGTTTTAAGAGGTCACCCAGTGAAAGCTGGGATAATGAGATTTGTAAAAGTAGAAGCAGCAGACATGCAATTAATTCCTGCGGGAAAAGTCAGAGGTTGAAATTAAGGAGTTTGAATAATGTATTTGTTTTCCCTCACAAAGCCTACACACACAGTTAAGTATATAACCTTTAAGAAATAATTATATTTTGTCTAGTTAAGAAAAAATAATGAATAAATTTACTAGAAGTTGTGTTATCCTATTACTAGTCATTGTTACCTTTATTTTGAACATTACAATCTTAAAATTTTTCCATCATACTAAGGTTTTATCAAAGTAGAATCAAAGCTGTGTATTACGCCCATGAAATTATTCTAAAATTTAAATATATTGACTGAGTATCTCCATAGGTTGATTTATTTTCCTCTTTTCAAAAATACCAATAATAGATGCAATTGAAGAAATTCCCAGAATACATTCAAATTAAAAATATATCTTTTTTTTGCAATTGCAAATACACTATATTTCTGAAAAATATCTAAGAATCCAATTTGTGAGGCAATAATATGTACCTATAGACATCAGGATTTCCCAATTTTTTGGCATTCTAACATCGACTATAGCAATATGTAATCCACCAATCCCCTAAATAATATTAAAATAATTTAATTTTCATGTAGTATATTATAAATATAATATTTTGAATACATTTCTAAAATTTGGGGTTACTATTTTATTAAACTATATATAATGTATTTAATTGTATGACATGCATAAACTATAATATTCATACAATCTTCAATTTTTGCCATTTAATAACAGAGATGTGTAATAATTAAATGTTTACATAAGAAAATAATATGCTGATAAATCAATTTTAAATTGACAGTGTATATTACATTTGGTTTTGAAACCAAAGGGATATGGAAAGGCAAAATAAAAGTTATTATATTTTATAATATAGACACTCTTTTTATTCCTTATTTATAATTATTGCATTTTTATTGAAAAATCAAACCGGCTGGGCAAGTCGGCTCATGCCTGTAATCCCAGGCAAGGTCAAGGCGAGAGGATCATGAGGTCAGGAGATCGAGACCATCCTGGCCAACATGGTGAGATCCCGTCTGTACTAAAAATACAAAAATTAGTTGGGCGTGGTGGCATGTGCCTGTAATCCCAGCTGCTCAGGCTGGGGAAAGAGAATCACTTGAACCTGGGAGGCAGAGGTCTCAGCGAACCAAGATTGTGCCACTGCACTCTGGCCTGGCAACAGAGTGAGACTCCATCTCAAAAAAAAAAAAAAAAAAAAAAAAAAAAAAGAAAGAAAAAAGAAAAAGAAAAATCAAATCATTTAAGTTAATATTTTGTGTTACAAATGAAAAGATTAAAAGTTTCAGTTTGCTATGATTTTTAAATGCCAAACTTCTCTTAATCACAACTATATTTACTCTTTTAAGCGTTTGTGTATTAAATTATAGAAAATCTTGAACTTTTTTTTATATCAGATTCCAACAGATATAAGCATTTCAAGAATATCTAGGGGGGAAGTTGCAGAATTATTATAATTGTTCCTTATGCTTCTTAATTGTTTATCAACTATCAATTATAAAAGTTAACAAGAATTTCAAGAATAAATGTAATATTTAAAGATCTTTTTCACAATCTTTATTTAGGCTTATCTTCCAATCAGAAAAGTAAAAAAATTATAAGCATGCATCTTAACAGAGTTTAAAAAATTAAGGATACTCATATAAAAACACTGAAATAAATAAACAGAATATATTAAGAATAAACAAACTCCTTTAATCCTCCCTGCTTTTTGAAGCTTTTCTAATGTTAAATCAACTTTCATTTTCTAGGATAAATACAACTTAGTTCTGATGTATTTTTATTATTTTTACATAATGCTAGATTTACTTAACTTCTGAAGATTATTGGATCTTTTGTTCATAGTGAGACTGGCTTTGATAGTTCTTTCATACTCTTTGTTCAGTTCCAGGGCTAAGATTTTCTACTCTCAGACTGGGTTGGGGAATAGATCCTCTTCTATCTTTTGGAAGTGTTTAAGATTAGAATTATGTCTGCAAACTTCATTCAAATTTTTCCAGTGAAACATTTGTCCTGGGTGTTTTCATTATTTTTCACTGTATTAGGGATAACTTAAAAATATACAAATGTCATGTCTCTACAAATACATGCAATATTCTATGTTAATTATACTAGAGAGTGATTCAGAAACATTAGCTTGGATCAAAATTACCTAAAGGGGCCAGGCGCGGTGGCTCACACCTGTAATCCCAGCACTTTGGGAAGCCAAGGCTGGCAGATCACGAGGTCAGGAAATCGAGACCATCCTGGCTAACACGGTGAAACCCCGTCACTACTAAAAATACAAAAAATTAGCTGGGCGCGGTGGCTGGCGCCTGTAGTCCCAGCTACTTGGGAGGCTGAGGCAGAAGAATGGCGAGAACTCGGGAGGCAGTGCTTGCAGTGAGCAGAGAAAGCGCCAGTGCACGCCAGCCTCCACAAAAGAGCGAGACTCCGTCTCAAAAAAAAAAAAAAAAAAATTACCTAAAGGGCTTGTGAAACTACAGACTAATGGGCCTCATGTGCAGAGTTCTGGTTACAAAATATGTGGTTTCCTCAGAGAGTTTGCTTTTCAAACAAGATCTCAAATGATGCTGTTGCTGCTAGTGCAGGGATCAACTCTGAGAACCACTATACACAAAGGTTGGAACAAAGATTATTTACCACTTAGCTTCAAATATTATCAACCCATGGTCAATTTTACTTTATATATGTTCTTACCATATCCTCTTACCCAGATTACTTTGAAACAGATGACAGATATTATTTTATTTGTAAACGTATCAGTGCTTAACTCCAAAATACAAACACTCAGTTTTTCTCAGTGTTAGTACAATTATGCACTACATAATGACATTTGGGTCGACGACAGAACGCATAGACAACAGTGGTTCCATAAGATTAAAATGGAAATGAAAAATGTTTATCACATATTGATAGAATACGTGACAAGCTATCTTAATGTCCCAACCCAATGCATTACTTACATGTTTGTGGTGATGCTGGTGTGAACAAACCCACTGGGTTAGTAGTGTTATTAAAGTATAGCAATACAATTTTATACAGTACATAATACTTAATAATGATAATAAATGACTGTTTCTGGTTTATGTATTTACTACACCATACTTTTGTCATTATTTTAGAGTCTATTCCTTCTACATACATATATATTTTTTAATTTTTTTTATTATTACACTTTAGGATTTAGGGTACATGTGCACAATGTGCAGGTTTGTTACATATGTATCCATGTGCCATGTTGTTTTGCTGCACCCATTAACTCGTCATTTAGCATTAGGTGTATCTCCTAATGCTGTCCCTCCCCCCTCCCCCCACCCCACAACAGTCCCCAGAGTGTGATGTTCCCCTTCCTGTTTCCATGAGTTCTCATTGTTCAATTCCCACCTATGAGTGAGAACATGCGGTGTTTGGTTTTTTGTCCTTGCAATAGTTTACTGAGAATGATGTTTTCCAGTTTCATCCATGTGCCTACAAAGGACATGAACTCATCATTTTTTATGGCTGCATAGTATTCCACAGTGTATATGTGCCACATTTTCTTAATCCAGTGTATTGTTGTTGGACATTTGCGTTGGTCCCAAGTCCTTGTTATTGTGAATAGTGCCGCAATAAACATACGTGTGCATGTGTCTTTATAGCAGCATGATTTATAGTCCTTTGGGTATATACCCAGTAATGGGATGGCTGGGTCAAATGGTATTTCTAGTTCTAGATCCCTGAGGAATCGCCACACTGACTTCCACAATGATTGAACTAGTTTACAGTCCCACCAACAGTGTAAAAGTGTTCCTATTTCTCCACATCCTCTCTTGCACCTGTTGTTTCCTGACTTTTTAATGATGGCCATTCTAACTGGTGTGAGATGGTATCTCACTGTGGTTTTGATTTGCATTTCTCTGATGGCCAGTGATGATGAGCATTTTTTCATGTGTTTTTTGGCTGCATAAATGTCTTCTTTTGAGAAGTGTATGTTCATGTCCTTTGCCCACTTTTTGATGGGGCTGTTTGTTTTTTTCTTGTAAATTTGTTTGAGTTCATTGTAGATTCTGGATATTAGCCCTTTGTCAGATGAGTAGGTTGCAAAAATTTTCTCCCATTCTGTAGGTTGCCTGTTCACTCTGATGGTAGTTTCTTTTGCTGTGCAGCAGCTCTTTAGTTTAATTAGATCCCATTTGTCAAATTTGGCTTTTGTTGCCATTGCTTTTGGTGTTTTAGACATGAAGTCCTTGCCCACGCCTATGTCCTGAATGGTATTGCCTAGGTTTTCTTGTAGGATTTTAATGGTTTTAGGTCTAACATTTAAGTCTTTAATCCATCTTGAATTAATTTTTGTATAAGGTGTAAGGAAGGAATCCAGTTTCAGCTTTCTACATATGGCTAGCCAGTTTTCCCAGCACCATTTATTAAAAAGGGAATCCTTTCCCCATTTCTTGTTTTTGTCAGGTTTGTCAAAGATCAGATAGTTGTAGATATGCGGCATCATTTCTGAGGGCTCTGTTCTGTTCCATTGATCTATGTCTCTGTTGTGGTACCAGTACCATGCTGTTTTGGTTACTGTAGCCTTGTAGTATAGTTTGAAGTCAGGTAGCATGATGCCTCCAGCTTTGTTCTTTTGGCTTAAGATAGACTTGGCGATGCGGGCTCTTTTTTGGTTCCATCTGAACTTTGAAGTAGTTTTTTCCAATTCTGTGAAGAAAGTCATTGAACCGAATCCAGCAGTACATCAAAAAGCTTATCCACCATGACCAAGTGGGCTTCATCCCTGGGATGCAAGGCTGGTTCAACATACGCAAATCAATAAATGTAATCCAGCATATAAACAGAACCAAAGACAAAAACCACATGATTATCTCAATAGATGCAGAAAAGGCCTTTGACAAAATTCAACAACCTTTCATGCTAAAAACTCTCAATAAATTAGGTATTGATAGGACGTATTTCAAAATAATAAAGCTATCTATGACAAACCCACAGCCAATATCATACTGAATAGGCAAAAACTGGAAGCATTCCCTTTGAAAACTGGCACAAGACAGGGATGCCCTCTCTCACCACTCCTATTCAACATAGTGCTGGAAGTTCTGGCCAGAGCAATCAGGCAGGAGAAGGAAATAAAGGGTATTCAATTAGGAAAAGAGGAAGCCAAATTGTCCCTGTTTGCAGATGACATGATTGTATATCTAGAAAACCCCATCATCTCAGCCCAAAATCTCCTTAAGCTGATTAGCAACTTCAGCAAAGTCTCAGGATACAAAATCAATGTACAAAAATCACAAGCATTCTTGTACACCAATCACAGACAAACAGAGAACCAAATCATGAGTGAACTCCCATTCACAATTGCTTCAAAGAGAATAAAATACCTAGGAATCCAACTTACAGGGGATGTGAAGGACCTCTTCAAGTAGAACTACAAACCACTGCTCAATGAAATACAAGAGGATACAAACAAATGGAAGAACATTCCATGCTCATGGGTTGGAAGAATCAATATCGTGAAAATGGCCATACTGCCCAAGGTAATTTATAGATTCAATGCCATCCCCGTCAAGCTACCAAAGACTTTCTTCACAGAATTGGAAAAAAACTACCTTAAAGTTCATATGGAACAGATATGTTAAAAATTAAAAAAAGTTAACCATTTTAAACAGCCTCAAGTGGGTTCTTCAAGAGGTATTCCAGCAGGAGGTGGTGTTATTATAGGAGATGATACAGCTGCATGGGCGTATTGTCCATGAAGACCTTCCTGTGGGACAAAATGTAAAGGTCCAAGTCAGTGCTATGCATGATCCTGACCCTAAGTATACAGTGTTTGTGTTTGTGTCTCAGTTTTTAACAAAAATGTTTAAGTAAAAAAAAAAAAGAAAGAAAGAAAATAGCTTATAGAATAAGGATATAAAGAAAGAAAATATTTTTGTACAGCTGAACAATGTGCTTGTTTTAACTGATATTATAAGAGAGTAAAAAAGTTAAAAATTTTAAATTTATAAAGTTGTAAAGTAAAAATGTTACAGTAAGCTAAGGTTATTTTTTTATTAAATAATTTTTTTCTAAATTTAGTGTAGCCTAAATGTAGAGTTTATAAAGTCTACAACAGTGTACAGTAATTTCCCAGTTTTCACATTCACTTACAACTTCATTCGTGGTCAGTGCCCCATACAGGTATATCATTATTCAAATTTTTTATACCATATTTTTGCTGTACCTTTTCTATGTTTAGATACACAAATGCTTAGCATTATGCCTACAATACTCAGTACAGTAACAAACTGCACGGGTTTGTTGCCTATGAGCAGGAGGCTATACCATATTGCCTAGGTGTGTAGCAGGTCATACTATCTAGGTTTGTGTAAGTACACTCTATCATCACATGACAGCAAAACGCATGTGTCAGAACATATCCCTGACATCACATGACACAAAATATATAGAGAAATGCAATTGTGATTGATTTTTGCATGCCCATCTTGTATACTGTGACTCTGATGAGCTCACTTATTAGTTCTGGGAGGGTTTATTTTTCTTTTGTGAATTTCTTGGGATTTTCTTCATAAATAATAATGGATATCTGTAAAGAGAGAGAGTTTTATTTATTCCTTTGCAATCTGTATGCCATTTACATCTTTTTCTTGCTTATTGTAATAGCTAGAACTTCCAGTACTGTGGTAAGAGAGTGAACACACACATACTTGTCTAGTTTCCAATTTTAGAAGGAAAGTATTTTTTCTTCACCATTGAGTGTGATGTTAGCTTTTTAGGTTTTTTTGTAGATGTTCTTCATCAAGTTGAGATAATTCCTCTCTACTCTTAACTTGCTGAGAGTTTTTATCTTACTAGGTGGCAGATTTTGCCAAAATGCTTTTCTTCTTTAGCATGTTTGTATTGAGGATTACATTTATCGATTTTCAAATGTTAAGTCAGCTTATCATGCTTGAAATAAGTCCTTCTTTGCAATGGTATTTAATTATTTCTTTATACATTGCTGTATTTAGTAGGCTAATGTATTCTTGTTGGGGTTTTTGAGCTCATAAGAGATGATGTTCCTTCCTTCTTTCCTTCCTTCCTTCCTTCATTTCCTCCCTCCCTCCCTCCCTCCCTCCCTCCCTCCCTCCCTCCCTCCTTCCTTCCTTCCTTCCTTCCTTCCTTCCTTCCTTCCTTCCTTCCTTCTTTCCTTCCTTCCTTCCTTCCTTCTTTCCTTCCTTCCTTCCTTCCTTCTTTCCTTCCTTCTTGTACTGTTTTTGGCTGGTTTTGTTCTCAGGGTAATAGTGGACTCATAAAATGAGTTGGTAGGTTTCCAGTCTCTTCTGTTTTTTTGAAAGATGTTGTAAAACATTGACATTAATTCTTTTTAAGTTTTTAGTAGAATTCTTTAGTGAAATTGTCTTGGCCTGAATATTACTTTTTTGAGAGTTTTTAAATTATAAATTCACTTTCATTAATGGTTTTAGGGCTATTCAGATTGTCTGTTTGATTTGCTTCAATTTTGATAGTTATTGGTTTAGGAGGAATTGGGTTATTTCTTCTAAGTTGTTGAATTTATGAGCATAAAGTTCTTTTATAATTTTCTCTTTCAATTTTTTTAATGACTGCAAGGTCAGTAGTAATATCCCTGATTTAATATTGGTGATACGTTTCTACTATCTTTTTATTTTTTTAAGTCTTGCTAGAGGTTTATAAATTTTATTGATCATTTTTCAAAGAACCAGTTTTTAGTTTCATTGATTTTTTTTCAGTTTTTCTATATTGAATTTTGTTGATTTCTGTTTCTTATTAATTCCCTTCTTCTGCTTGCTTTGGATATATGTTGCTATGTTGCCAGTTTCTCGAGGTAGGAATTTATGTTATTGATGTAAAGCTTTTCTTTTTTTTCTAATGTGAGCATTTAGTAATTGAATGCAATACAAAGATTGAAAATTGTTAAAAGTTTTAGATTGGTTAGAAGTATTTTTCTATAGTGGGCAAACTATTTCTATGAAGTGACAGAGAGTACATATTTTAGGCTTTGCAGGCCGCACATTTTCTGTTGAAACTACTCAACTATTCCTATAGTAAGAACACTGTTATAAACAATACATAAATGAATGAGCATGGCTGTGTTGCAGTAGTACTTTATGTATACAAACAAGGAGAGGATTGAATTTGGCTGATGGAAAGGCAGTTGTGGACCCGTGATCTAAAGGATGAACAAACTGAGACATTATCATGCAAATCTGTCTACCAAATTGGGTCATGCTCCTATAGCTTTGGAGAATTTATATTTGTTCTATTTAAAACGTAAATTACTTAAATAATTACTCTTAATTTCTTTTAAAGACAGGAAATGATACTCATTCAATTATTACTTTCAATGCTATAAATGTTCCAGAACATAATCCTTATGGGTTCATTTATCACCACATGAGAAAAGTCTAGAACACAATATAATCTTAATGAGTACGGGAACCTAAAGAAATTCACCACTATATCCTCAGCAACTAGCAGATGCTCAATGAATATTGACTTAATAAATGAATTAACACAATGTTTTTATTAGTTATGTTTCAGGTTATAATTTCATGTTATGGTGGCTTTTGGATTAAGAGACTATAAATGGGTTTGGGACAATAGATTATTAATTATATTTTCAAATTACAAAAAGATAAATTACCCTCTGAAATAACTAAATTATTCAGTCTTTAAAACAAGGGGTAAAACATAACATTTATCTGAATGTATATTTTACATTAGTGTGCATACATTCAACTTCCAATTTTTTTGCTTCTAAAACAATTTAATAAAGAATATTTTATGACTAGAACTGGTTATTTATTTTTAAATGAGTGTTCCAATATAAACTGGCAATTAATCTTCATTTTAGAAGACTGTAGATGGTTTTATTAGCTTCATTTTACAGTAAGTATTTGAGAACCATAAAGTTTAAATATCTTTTTCAGAATGATAATTAGTATATATGCATAAAGAGAAGAAACCACATATTCTGGTTGCTATTACATCTCACTTCCACTGACAATTAATGTTTAGAAATCAAGAATGAGACATTAAAGATGTACCTTGAGAACAACGGAATTGAGATCAGGAGAATGACAGACTTCTAACATCAAACTTTTTTTATACTTGTTTTTGGAAATATCAATGCAAAGAAAAGTTAATAGAATAAACTCTAAAAAGTAACGTTCAGATTAAGCAATGGATTTTTTTATTAATGATCCTGCTGAGAGCAGTGTAAACAACATCATTATGACAAAACTTTCACTGAATTGAGGAATTAGGATGAGATTGAGCCCTGGCAACATCAATATTATGAAAACTGTTTTCACTAAAATGGGACTGGGCTAGAATAAACGCGAATTTTAGTTGTAAGTGAGCTTATACTGAAGGGGAGGAGCCAGTGAAGATGGAGACAGGGAAGAAATGGGGATGAAAAGACAATACCTGTGAGTGGGAAGTGGAAGAAAATTGAATTTATAGATAGAGAGATGCTCGTGGTCTTTTGGTGGTGTGTTGGAGCTAGTTCACCGTGGCTCTGGAAAGCTCAGTCAACATATCTGGAAATTTGCCAAACAGCTGATATCACATTTGCAGCTTAAAAGTGGCCAGGGTGGGAATATTTACATCATGGTAATTAGAAAATAGCACAAATCAGAATTTTTGTTCCACTTCACTGCCACAGGGCTAGTTTTAAGCATTTATCGGCACACCATTGATTATAAGATTTAGTTTATGGAAACATTATAAAATTAAGCAAAGAATTTAGTATGTATTTAGCAGTTATACCCGAGAATAACCACTTTACAATGTCAAATCTCTGTATTTTATTATAAACAAGATTGTAAAATGTTACCTTTAAAAGCAATACACCAATCGATTTTTATGTACCAAATATTCTGCCATAAGTCTTAAGGGTGGGAGACTATCCCAATATTACTCACACTGATATATATGACTTGAGATAATTTTTCTTATTAAAGCATCAGGAGGAAACGTAAAGAGGATGCCCTCTGAAAAACTGTTAGATGATATAAAAATTGGCTCTGTGATGATTAACTGAAGCCAATACTACAAGTCAAAAACCTACATAATATGGTTTAATACAAGGTTAGAAAGGAAAGCAAATGCTATATTTATAAATAAAAATTATTTATATAATGTTATTTAAAATAGTTACATGTAATTATACTAATAAACTACCATCAGTAGGTATTTTGTTGTTTTACCCCTAAGTTTTCATATATTCAAAATGACCAGGTATCTTTTAAAATATCTTTATGTTTGAAAAATAAAGTATCATATTATTTTCAAGTTTCTTTTATTTTTAGGAGTGCATTATAAATTTTACAGGCAGGATCAAGAATAAGTTGTATTCTACATCTGATAATTTTTCCATAAAATGGTAATATAGTTCTTTGCCAGTTAACGAATAAAGTTAGGTTCTCAAACTTCCCGTAAGTATTAATGTGATAATAAATTGACAGTAAACATAAGTATTAATACTTATTAATAAGTATTGATATGAAAATAAATTTATAGTAAGCATAAATGTATTCGAACAATTGTTTATTTTGCTTGTAAGAATTTGGCAACTTGATTATTTGATAGACTATTTGAAAGAAGTAAAATGTGAAAGATAAAAAACTACCGGCCTAGTTTACATTTCTGTTTGTACCTTTAAATCTTAGAAGAACAGAAATACATAAGTGAATTCTTTATACCAATTATGCTAGTGTGAATATATAGAGTTGTAGGAATTATCTGCATGTAGCATTCACTGGATATTGACTTAACCAGTCACATATTTCTCCGCAAATTGTTTCAATCACAAAGAATTTAAAATAAAACTCCATTTTGGGTTAGCTTGATTTAATCAATATTGATAATATCAAATCTATGGGGCAATATAATGAAGTCATCACCTGGCCAGTAGTTATTGTGTTTTCTAAATGAGTACTGCCAATTTCTTTTCTTCAATGCAATGACCTGCCTTGATTTTGGCATTATTCTGTATGTTTTTCTAAATATTATAAACTGCAGTTTAAAATAGACTGAGATATAATCAATCAGGTATAAATACCTGTTCCTTCAGCTTCCAGCTCTCTCTCTCTCTCATATCCTCGAGGCAATGTGCAAATGCTCAGCTGGCAAAAGGTTGTCATTTTATTATTAACAATGCTTTATGGCATTTCAACCACTCAAAAGATGATTAAAATTACACTTCAGCTGGAATACTGTTTTTCAGCTAACACTATAAAACAATATGTGACAGGAGGAGCAAATTTAGTAATGGAAAGTAGAAGTAAGGGTAAATTTTAAATGAGTTTTCCTATATGGTTAGCAGTTGACATTGATCCACAGAATTCTTCATCTGCAACAGGATGATTCAAAGGTTATTACAGCTTCCCAGATTTTTTTCATACTGATAAATTAACTGAATTCATCAAAACCTACAAAACATTTTGTTCTCTCTCCTTTCATTCTATAAATACATTCTAAATATCTATCTCCTAGAGAATTTATTCATACCTCTACCTTGGTCACATTAGTTTTTTTTTTTTTTTTTTTTTTTAATCCTTCTAAAAGATAATCCCTAACCAATCTAAATGAAGAAAAGTAGTGTTAAGAAAAGTCTCCCTACCCAAAATGTTTAAGAACCCCAAATTATTAAGAACCTATAATACTTAAGAAGACAAAATCTCTAGGCCAAATTAGTGTTAACAGTATCAAGCAAATCAAGCAAAAAACTTCACACGCGGTGATCAAACCTCATACCTGCTGCACATCTCAGTTGTGTAGCCCTCGAATTTTCTTCCCACCTGTCATCTTTAACAATGGGTGTCTTGAGATGTGTGTTCCTCAAAGGGAATTGGGATCTCTTCTTTTTGACCCCAAAGTGAAATACAATTTCTGGCTCTCTGTAATTTTTTTTTTTTGGTTTTTTACTCTTCCCATTGTTGATTGTTGAAACTAAAATTTAGAATTTCAATGACCTCTTAGCCCTCCTATCTTTACTTTCATTTTGATGACTCCAGTACTAAGATTATAGAGTGGCATAGGCTGTGGGTTCAATATAGATCATCCTCTGTCATATCCTCCTTTAATAAAAATATATTAATAAACTATATTTTATTAATTAGAAAATAATTGATTTAAAATATTGGAAGAAAAAGCACAGAAAAAAATGAAATTTTAAAAATTAATTTAAAATCACATCCATGTTCTTGAAATAAATTTATATTGTTTCTTAGAAGAAGAATTTCTGGATCAAAGGATATGAATAATTTAAGTCATTAAGAATATTGCAGACTTGAACTCCAGAAATTTTATGCAATTTTAGAATTTTGGACTCCCATAATTTCTGTAGAAGAATGTGTGTGTATTTTTGTATCATAAATCACATATTGTGATGCCATGTTTATATGTGTGTATATATTTATATATATATTATATATCTTATAGAATGTATCTAGGGTGGCCCGAATAATGCCCTGCCCATCAAATGTTCACATTCCAGTTCCCAGAACTTGTGAGTATGTTACCTTACATAGTAAACAAGGCTCTGTGGTGATTAAATTGAAAATCTTTTGATATAGAGAATATCATGGATTATTCTGGTAAGTCTAACATTATCATAAGCGTTCTTATTGGAGGGAGGCTGAAGAATCATAGACGCAGAAGGCAATGTGACAATAGAAGCAGAGGTTAGAGGAAAGAAGATACTATGCTACTGGTTTTGAAGATAAAGGAAGGAAACACAAGCCAAGTAATATAGGAATTTGCATTGTCTTAGGCCACTAGGATTGTAGTAATTTACCTCCGTTCACTGCAACCTCTGCCTCCCTGGTTCAAGCGATTCTTGTTCCTCAGCCTCCTGAGTAGCTGGGACTACAGGCGTCTGCCACCATGCCTGGCTGATTTTTATGTTTTTAGTAGAGACGAGGTTTCAACATGTGGGCCACCAATAGAAATCTAATACTGTATCATGCCCACAAAAGTATACTTATATATATAACCACACACACATAGTCTGAGGAAAAACAATACTGTTTACCCATCACCTGATTACAAAATAGTACATCACCAATATTCAATTTGAAATTTTTATTAGTCCCTCTCCACCCAGAAATTAACACTTCTCTGAATTTTATCATTTATTTTTTCTTATTATTTGAATATTTATGCTTGTATACTGTGTTATGTTATTTAATTTTACCTATTTTGACATTCATGTAAATAGAAATAGTTTATTATTCTGAATACCCCTGTTTCCCAATATTATGTGTATGAGATTTATCAAAGTGAACCTGTGGAAGTGTTATTTCATTTTCAGTGCTGTATAGTATTGCATGTGGCATGAATGCATCATAATTTTATTTGATCATGCTAATGTTTATCGATATGCAGGATGTTGCCATGTTACCAGGTTTGTTTGTTTCTTTTCAAATGTGAACAGTGCTGCTATGACCATGTTTAGGAATTTCTTTAGAATATATTTGAAAGTGGAATTCTTGCGCCATAGGATATGATACAGTCCTTGTCAAAGTAATTAGTCACATTAACACACCAACAGTGGTGTATAAGGAGATTCTTAGCCTTTTAAATTTACGCCAATCTAGGGATCATAAAATCCTGTTTCATTGTGGCTATAATTTGCGTTTGACTGATTAATTATGCAGTTTTAACATATTTTCACATGCTTATTGACTATTTAGCTTGCCCCACTGTGAAATGGCTAACCATTTCTTTTGCTCATTTTTAATTATTTTTATTTTTCTTATGGGTTTGATGTTTTTCAAAATTGTTCAATAAATCAAGCAAGCTCTATTCATATATACTTATAAATATATATTCTTCGGCCGGGCGCGGTGGCTCACGCTTGTAATCCCAGCACTTTGGGAGGCCGAGGCGGGCGGATCAGAAGGTCAGGAGATCGAGACCACGGTGAAACCCCGTCTCTACTAAAAATACAAAAAATTAGCCGGGCGTGGTGGCGGGCGCCTGTAGTCCCAGCTACTCGGAGAGGCTGAGGCAGGAGAATGGCGTGAACCCGGGAGGCGGAGCTTGCAGTGAGCTGAGATTGCGCCACTGCACTCCAGCCTGGGTGACAGAGCAAGACTCCATCTCAAAAAAAAAAAAAAAAACAAACAAAAAATTAATATATATTCTTCAATTTGTATCATTTGCTGAACCAAATTTGTTATTTTAACATGAAGTTTTAAATCTTCATGTTTAATCTTGGAGTTAATTTTTGGAGTTTGATAATCCAATTTGATTTATTTTTCAAGTAAAAAAACATGTAAACTATGAAGCTAATTGTTTCTGCATCATTTATTGAATATTCAATTTTTACCCAGTTATCTGTAAACACATCTCAAAATTCCAAATATGTTTTGATCATTTTTTTCTTGGCACTCTATTTTACTTCACTGAGTTCTATGCTTATCCTCGTACCACCGATTTCTTCACTGTCTTAAATATTAAAGCTTCATATTAGTCTTGATCTCTCTCTCTCTTTCTTTCTCTCCTTCTCTTCCTTCCTTCCTTTATTTTTCTTTCTTCATTTTTTTCTTTCTTTCTTTTCTTTTTCTTTCTTTCTTTCTTTCAGGGTGTCTATGTTACCCAGGCTGGAGTGCAGTGGTGCGATCTCCGTTCACTGCAACGTCCGCCTCCCAGGTTCAAGTGATTCTTGTTCCTCAGCCTCCTGAGTAGCTGGGACTACAGGCACCCGCCACCATGCCCGGCTGATTTTTTATGTTTTTAGTAGAGATGGGGTTTCACCATGTTGGCCAGGCTGTTTAGAACTCTTGGCCTCATGTGATCCGCCCGCCTGGGCCTCTCAAAGTGCTGGGATTACAGGCGTGAGCCACCGTTCCCAGGCAAGAACTCTTCTTTAAAGAGAAAATTTACTGTTTTGTATTTTTGCCTTAGATTTATTTTAGTATGTTATGTATTTTAGCTACTAATATATTAATATGTTTTTAAAAATACAATTTCCTAAATGATTGCCACTAGTGTACAGAAATTCAGTCAACTTTTAAAATCATATATGTAACAACCTTGAAAAACTTACTACTAAGTCTACTAGTTTCTGGTTGTATCCCTCTGATATTTTAGTGGTACCCTTACATTTAAAGTACTTATATGAATAACTGTAATGTTGTTTTTACATTTGCAATGGCATTTTTGCATGTAGATGCTCTTATTTCTTTGAGAAGTTTCTCCAGAATTTAACAATACACATTCTGGGTTTCAACTTGATTGTAAAGGGTATGCTTCCAATACCTTTCCATCTAGGATAATTTTCTGAATATATTTTTATAGAAATAATTTTTCCATGTAAACAATGTTTTCTTTTACTGAGATTTTTTATAATGCATAAATCAAGAATTTAATCATTTTTCCTGTGACTTTTATAATCATTTGTTTTTCTTTTAGCTGTTAATATGGTAAATTTAGATTTTCTAATATTGAGAAATTCTTTAAAAAAACAGGTATTTTCATATACACAAATTGACTCATTTTATTAATATTTTGTTAAATTCATCTAATGTGATGTGTGTGATTAGCCTTGAATTTTTACTTCTTTTAATATTCTTATCTATTCTTACAGCCAAAAATGTATCAGCTTCATAAATATTGCTATATGTTTCTTTTATCCTGGAAGAATTTTTCAAATATTGAAATTATTATCTTCATCAAATATTTTGCAGATGATTAAAATCATTTAGGTTTTCTACTTTCTTTGTGGAAAATGTCTCAAATTTTGAAAAAAATAAGTAATAGTTAATTGTAGAGTGCAATCTTTTCTAAATCCATTAAATCAAGTGTATTAATTTTGTTGTAAAGTTTTCTCTTTTCTGATTTTTTGCATGCTTCTATTATTGAAAGAGAGATATATTAATTTATCTCACATATTTAATCCCTCAATCTCTTCTTGTGGTTTTGAACGTTATTTGCCTTGTATACAAGCAAACTGTTAGATATATGTGTATTTTAAATCCTTATATTTTCCTGGTAAATTATTTCTTTTAATATAATAAGGACTCAATTATTAGCAATAAAGAGAGTCAACATTAGTGAATTATTAATCAGTTTTTTAATAGCATAAAGTCTATTTGGGGTAATTGTTTGTATTCTTATTTTCACTTTAAATAACAGTCTGAATTTATTAATTTTTTTAATTTCTCAATTTTTTCTTTCCAGTCTAATATTCTTTTTCGTGTTTTAATTGAAATGTTTCATCCATTTACATTTCTTATGACATTTTAGAAATAGAACTATTTCTCTCAATTTATGATGTTTCTGGGTGGGTGCTTTTTTGTTTTTTTTTTTTTTCAGGGTCTACGCTTACTCTCATCTGGGCTGGGGCACAGCGGTGTGATCAATGCTCACTGCAGACTCAGCCTTCTGGGCTAAAGTGATTCTCCTGTCTCGACTCCACACCCTTTTAGCATTTGAGATATGGCTACTGTGCCTTAGAAAATTAATTAATAATTCTATTTAATTTAACTAATTTAAATTTAAATTAAATTTAAATGCATGTTGTTACCGACTACCATATTGGACAGAGACAGTCTATATAGACTCTGATCGCACTTTGTTTTATTGTTCAGTCTTTTTTATTGCCATCTTTTACTTTCCTTAACATTTCTAATGAATATATTCAAATATACAATAACATTTCAAAAACTTCACAGGGAAAACTATGTATCCTCTCCTATATTCTATATTAACATTTTATCTTATTTGCATATTCAGCTATCCATCTATTAATCCTTAATTTTAACACACATCAAAAGAAATTGGAGATATCCATATATTTAGCCATACTCTGTTTTAAATTGGCATCACAAGGCTATTCTGTCAGATTCTCTAATGTGCTTTACACTCTTACAAATAATGTATTTGAAATCAATGACACATATATTTTCCTGAATCTAACAAAGCGTTGATATCATGAGTATAATATTCTTGAGTCTGATGATTTTCATCATCATCACATTTATTTCTAAAATTCCCAAATAAATGTATTTATCCACTAAGGAAAAGTATCATCATCCCAGGAGAGGTGGGGCTTTGTCTCAATAAAGATGACCTGTTATGTTCCTTGAGAAAAGCAAAACACCCAGATGGACCTTCTGGCACTGCCTTCTACATCCCCACCCCAATTAGAGCTAACTTCCTTCGGGATGTCCTACACCACCCGAATGACACGTTGATATTAACATTGCTTTTTTTTTTTTTTTTTTTTTTTGCTGGGCCACAATTCTTGGTGACATTTAAATGAAATCTAATTTTATCTTGTATTTCTGTGATATTCTTAGTCTGTACTTACAACATTAAATTGACATAAATCACACTAAACAAATATTAAATCTAGTATTTTGTTATTTTAACTTTTACACACTAATTTTTCCAGAAATTACTTTTGTGTATGTAAATTTTTTAAGTATCCAGCCATTTCTTCTTTTTCAATCCTTTATTCACTGAAAGAACATTTTTTAAAGTTGTACTTGATATTTTTATTACTCCTATGTTTGTTAGTTTTGCTTATTTTTTTCATTTCAGTGTTAATTCTGTTCATGTCTACTTAAAGTGATTTTCATGTATAAAGGCAGCATTTACCAAACTGTTTTTAAAAAACTATTTCTAGTAGAACCCATTAGGTGCTCCTAGAGGAGCCTATTCCATTAAAAAGTGGTTTGAAAAGTTTTGTCCATTAAATTTTCCTTTGGAAACATAAGGACATATTAATTTTGAAAACACACTTTAACAGGCCACCAACATGAAATCATAGTATTAAGGACATTCATCTTTTTTGTCTGTAAAAATTATTTTAAGATATTTAATAAACCCAAACAAAAAAGTGGTCTTATTTTTATTGAACGCTGTTGACTCCTATAATCAGACATCTATTCCTTTCTATGTATTGCAGTATTTTAATTATTGTAGCTTTGAAGCATATTTTTAATTTTTTATTTAGCAATAATGATATAGAAATTTCCAAAAATAATACATAAAATCCTGTGTAGCTTTCACCCAGCTTGCCCCAATGTTGACATCTCACATAACTATAGTACAGTATCAAACTTTCAGCCATTATTTCTTCAAATATATTTTTCAGCTCTTGAACTCTTTCTCCTCTCTTTCTGTGACTCATTTGACAATACAAGTTAAATATTTTTAATTGTCCTATAGATCACGGAGTTCATAGATTTTGTCAGTTTTTCTTTTTTTTGTTCAAATTCAGTAATTTCTGTTGATTTCTCATCAAGTTCACTAATTCTTTTCTCTGTTACCTCTAATCTTTTTTTTTTTTCTTTTTTTTTTGAGACAGAGTTTCCCTCTGTTGCCCACTCTGGAGTGCAGTGGCGCAATCTCGGCTCACTGCAACCTCCGTCTCCTGGGTTCAAGTGATTCTCCCGCCTCAGCCTCCTGAGTAGTTGGGATTATAGTCGCTGGCCACCACAGCTCAGCTAATTCTAATCTAATTTTGAGCAGAGTCGGTTGAAGTTTTTTTTTTTTAATTCAGTTATTTTATTTTTTAGTTTTATAAGTTCCCTTTGATTCTTTTTCATGTCTTCCATTCACCCTAAAATCCTTATCAGATAATTTCATCTCAGTTATCTCAGTATTGGAATATTTTGAGTATATTTTTTACTCAAATTGTTCTCCGGGTTCTTTGTATGATGAGTAGTTTTTTATGGTATCCTGGACATTTTTGGTATTAAGCTGTGAGACTCAGAATACGATTCATTCTTGTTTAGCCAACATCACGGTGTTTAGGTGTAATAAAAAGCCTGCTTTGGGATTCATGTTAAGCTCACTTTGGGCCCATTTACACCACCCATTGAAATTGAAGTACTGATTGACACAGAATCATTGTCCCTGAGAAGAAGCCAAAGTTTGGCTCCCAACATGTTTTTCTACATGACCTAAACATACACCCAGGTATTCGTTTCAGTTTAAGCTCCCAGACCTCAGTTTTTTGTTGCTGTTGTTTTTGTTTGTTTGTTTGTTTTTACTTTACTTAGTCAATAACTTCCATGAAAAAAATGTGGTCACAATAATACATCCCTGAGAAATCAAAACAATTATTTTCAAATAATATGAAAAGAGAATTAGCCTGATAATTTGATGGCCATACAGAAACTTCACTTTCTTTTCTACCTTAACTCTCTCTTTTCTGGAACACAGTAACATTCTCACTTACAATTTAGGCGGTTGTATTCTCTCAATGTAATAAAAAGATGGAAAGCTAGTTAAGTTAGATAAATACAATTACATATATACTTCTAAACTTCAATTTACTTGTAGACATTTAATTATTATATATAGTATATTAAACAAGATAAAGAGACAAAATGTGATTATCAATACCTACTGATTTATGTATTTGATATCCATTGTGTGTAAACATTAAGAGCAAAACAAAAGCAAAGCAAATGTAGGGCATATATTACCTATTTTAACTGTGAAGGAATTGATGCTTAGAAAATTAATTTGTCCTAAATCATACAATTAGTGATATACTTCCAGTGTGTTTTAGTTTAAGACAATAGAAGGATTTTTCAAAACCAATTTACTTATTTTTAAGGAAGTGTTTCCTTGATCTTTCCAAGTAAATAGCAATTGACAAAGCCATTTTGGAATATAACATATTTGAATTTTCAAAAGAAAAAAAACCTAAATTAAGTATTTCTAATGAGAGAACTTTGGATTTAATTTATGTTTAAAAACAAAAATTAACAAAATATAATTCCTACTTAGAAAAATAAATATATTTACCCAGGAAAGTGAACTTATATTTTCATTTATCTTCATATAAACATGTCCTAAGAAATTAAGCCACTTGCTACACATTATATGTCTTCAACATTAAAATATTAGAATCATTCATGTTCTAGAAGTAGCAATATTATATTCTTATTAAATTATTGTAAACAGCTCCCTAGTTTATAAGTGCTTAATCACCAATGCAACAGACATTTGAAGAGCTACATTGCCAAATTTACTTTATAATTTTAATTAACTGCTTTTTTGCCTTTCTAATTAAATTTGCTCTTGTTATTTTTGATGTTTTAGCATTGGTAGAGAACAAACTTTGCTGGCAAGACTCAGGAATATTTTCAACGGTAATGATCATTTTCAATATGAAAGAACAAGAAAAGAAGAAACAGAGTGTTCTAAATACTAAGACTATGTTAAACAAATTTGGGGTATTTTTAAAAATTATGTCCAGTTTATAAAAATAAATCTTGGAAAGCAGTTATCAACATTTGCCACCTAAGTATGTCAGTTTTATTGCATGTTTTTAGCAAGATTATATGCCATGAAATTTAAGTAGTTCAATGTGGTATTTGATTAAAATGTGACTTCATAAGGAAACTTTGTATATGGGTCAACTATTGATCATTGTTATAAATAGACTCATGATTTTAAAAAAATTAAGACACTAATTACTGAGGACATAAATTTATGTAATTTTCTATTTCCTTTTCCTAAAAAACCAATATTCTTCAGCTATTTAACCAGTTGTATCCCTTTTGTTCATGTCAAAATTCTCTATCTTTTTCAGAATAAAATTCATTATTTTTCTTTTAATATTTTCTACCTACTATCACCGTAAAGATCATATTCAATACATTACAGCTGTTTTAATGTTTGTTTAGTAGCTTTGCCTAATACCTCCTTGATCGAGAGTTATTTGAATTATTCTGTATAGGTTGCTGAAGGCATTTAATTTAGTGAGTAATTTTCTGAAGTCAAATTTACTTCCTTCTCAGCCCAGTCAGCTTCTATATGTATTCTAACAACTTGGGACTTAAACTCATACTCACAAGTTATTTTTCTTATGTTGGAGAATCATCATTTACACAAATTTGGTATTCTTTTAATTCTATCAATGAACCCACAAATCCTTTGTTACACTATGTAGCTATCATAGAAAGATTAATGTTTGACGTAGGTTAAAATTAATCATTGTCCCTTTCATTCCCAACAGAAATGACCTTTTCCCATGTACCACTTTCCCAGTTACTTAGGTGGTAACTAGAGACTATTTTTCAGGAACTTCTGAATTTCACTTGTTTTATGGACATAAACATACCCCAGATATTATAGAATAAATCCTTACAGACGTAGGCTTCCAGGTGTCATTATGTGACACTGCTATCTATCCCCACCCTCCCAATGAGGATGACATTGTGTTGTTTCTTTTTATATCCAATTTCAGCCAGTTGTGGCGCAAGAAAGATACATTCTTTTATTTTTTTTTATTCTGGTTAATAGAGCAATTAGAGAACAATGATAAAAGCCACACTGCCCAGTAATGTCCTGCAATTATTTAAGATTACTATCATTTTCCAACAAACTCTTTCCATAGCAAATATGAAAATATGAACAATCATTCCTGAGTGAGGGCACAAGCCCTCTGGTAGCATTACTGGTGGGTATAGTTGTTTATTAGTGTCAGTATTCAATTTCTCCATTCATTTGACACTGTGTTGTCTCTCCAGGCTTCTTTCCAGTTACAGCTTGTTTCCTGGAAGATAGCTCTCTCTAGTGTCCCTTTTTGGGTTAACAAGTATTGTGCCTCATGATGGTGAGTTTCTAGGTTGTCCTGATTTATTAGCCATAGATGAACTCCTACCACATTTACAGTCTGTTTACCAAAGTGGAGCTAGTGCTTACCACGCCACTACCTGTATTGTTGCCATTACACATTGATGAAACATGGGCAGTTTGGGAAAATGGTCTGAACCTCCAAGTATCAGTGTTCCTTGAGACTGCCAATTGATACATTAAACCCTCAAATGTAGTTCCATCTGAGTGTAGCATAACACTTCCCAGAGAATAAGTTGGTGTACCTTTGGATGGGAGCTGTCTGTAATAACAGGCATCAAATATCAGTGAACCAGAGTGGCTGTTTTGCCTATCATACTGCTTAGAACACACAGTGGTCCATGTGCAAAGGACACCTTCATTGGCCCTATGTGAGTACAATGAAATTTTCCCCTTAATATATTCTTTTTCTTTTTTTAAAAAAAGGCAAAACAAATTTTTTAATTTCAGTTGTAGGCATTAATTATTTAATAGACATAGTCTTACTTAATCTTTAGAGCAACTTGTTTAATCCTTATAAAAATAGTAGGTACTATTCCTATCCCAATTTAATAAATAAAGAAACTTGGCTTGGGTAACCAGGCCCATCAAAACCTATGACCAATATTATCTTAATTCCAAAGTCATTTATTTATGTATTCACTCATAATGGATATACATATTTTGGAAGTATATGTGATAATACATTCATAAAATACATAAAGATCAAATAAGGGTAATTGGGCCACCTTAAATATGTATCTTTTCTTCTTGCTAGAAACATTTGAATTGCTTCCTTCTAGCTATTTTTGAATGTACTATTGTAAATTATAGACACGCTGCTGATCTATTGAACACTGGATCATATTTCTTCTACCTAACTGAATATTTGTACCCAATAATCCCTTCATTTTCTTCTCCCCTGTACCCTTAAATAGACCCTTAAGCATATAAATATTTATTAGTAAACTTCACTGTACTATTCTCTTCCCAGTTGTCTTCTGGCTTTAGCTAAGGAATAATCAATAACTCAGGCATCAGAACAATATGATGTCCCATGATGGTGGGAGCAGTTTTGATCCAGGGAACCCCCAAATTGGGGCTCAACCCAGGAGGGTTCTTGGCTTTGACTGACAAGTAAATTGAAAGCAAAGCAAATTTATTAGAACAACAGAGTATAGAAAAATGGCTGTTCGATAGACAGAGCAGGGCTACCCTCTAGGCAGAGTAACACCTGTGGATTGCTGACTAGCTATATTTATAGCTACTCCTTAATTATCTGCTAAGTAAGAAATGAGTTATTCACAAAGTTTCTAGAAAAGGGATGGGGAGTTCCTGGAACTAAGGGCTCCTCTCATTTAAAACCATAAAAGGTAACTTCCAGGCATTACCATGGCATTTATAAACTGTCATGGCACTGTTGGGAGTGTATTTTAGCATGGAAATACATTATAATTAGCATATCATGAGCAATGAGGGCAATGACAGATTGCTTTCATCACTATGATCGTTTATTTTTAATTTTGGGGGGTATATAGTAGGTGTGTATATTTATGGGGTACATGAGATTTTTTCATACAGCAATGCAATGTGAAATAAGCACATCATGAGGAACGGGGTGTTCATCCCCTCAAACTTTGATTCTTTGAGTTACAAACAATCCAATTTCCCTCTTTAAATTATTTTAAATATACAATGCAGTTATTATTGCCTATAGTCACCTTATTGTACTATCAAATGGTAGGTCTTATTCATTCTTTCTAATTTTCTTTTGTAACCATTAACCATCACCACCTCCCTCCCCAGCCTCCCATTACCCTTTCCAGCCTCTGGTAACCATCTTCTACTCTTTATGTCCATGAATTAAATTGTTTTCATTTTTAAATCCCACAAATAAATGAAAACTTGTGATGTTTGTCTTTCTGGACCTGGCCTATTTCACTTAACATAATGATCTTCAATTCCATCTGTGTTGTTGCAAATGACTAGATCTCATTCTTGTTTATTGCTGAATAGAACTTCATTGTGTAATAGGTACCACATTTTCTTTATATTTCATCTGTGGATGGACACTTAGGTTGCTTCCAAATTTGATCTACTATGAACAATGTTGCAACAAACATAGAAAAGCAGATATTTCTTTGATATACTGATTTGTTTTCTCTGGGGTATATACATAGCAATGGGATTGCTGGGTCTTATGGCAGCTCAATTTTTAGTTTTTTGAGGAACCTCCAAACTGCTCTCCGTGGTGATTGTACTAACTTACATTCCAACCAAGAGCCAATGAAGTTCCCTCTTCTCTACATCTTCATCTACATTTGTTATTTTTGCCTTTCTTTGGGATATAAGATGTTTTAACTGGGGTGAGATGATATTGTATTGTAGTCTTGATGTGCATTTCTCTAATGATCAATGATGTTGAGCACCTTTTCATATGCCTGTTTGCCATTTGTATGTCTTCTTTTGAGAAATGTCTATTCAAATAGTTTGCCTATCTTTAGATTATTAGATTTGTTTTCCTGTGGAGTTGTTTGAGTTCCTTATATATTTTTGTTATAAGATTGTCACTTCACTTTGTTGATTGTTTCCTTTGCTGTGCAGAAGGTTTTTAACTTGATGTCATCTCATTTGTCCATTTTTGCTTTGGTTGCCTGTGCTTATGAGGATTGCTCAATACATTTTTGCCCAGACCAATGCCCTGGAAATTTTCCCCAATGTTTTCTTGTAACAGTTTCATAGTTTGAAGTCTTAAATGTAAGTATTTAGTCCATTTTGATTTGATGTTTGTATGTGGCAAGATAGAGGGGTCTAGTTTCGTATATATTTTAGATATGGATCTAATTCCATATACTTCTTAGGATTTTTTTTTTGTGTGTGTGTAGAATGTCATCGGTATTTTGATAGAGATTACATTGAATCTGTGGGTTGCTGCGGGAACTATGAATATTTTAACAATATTGATTCTTCTAATCCATGAATATAGAATATTTTTCCATTTTTTGTGTCTTCTGTAATTTCTTTTATCAGTGTTTTATAGTTTTCATTACAGAGATCTTTCACTTGTTTGGTTAATTTTTTGTTATTTAATTTTATGTGTCACTATTGTAAATGGGTTTACTTTTTTGTTTCTTTTTCACATTGTTCGCTTTTAACATATAAAAATGCTGCTAATTTTTGTATGTTGATATTGTATCCTGCAACTTTACTGAATTTGTTTATCACTACTCATAGTTTTCTTGTGGAGTCTTTAGGTTTTGCCAAATATAAAATTATATTATCCGTGAACAAGAACAATTTGACTTCTTCCTTTCCAATTTGAATGTCATTTTATATCTTTCTCTTGTCTCGTTGCTCTAGCTAGGACATCCAGTACTATATTGAATAATAGTGGTAACAGGGGACATCCTTGTTGTGTACCAGACCTTAGGGAAAAGTCTTTCAGTTTTTCCCCATTCCTTGTATGTTACTAGCTGTGGGTCTATTGTATATGGCTTTTATTATGTTGAGATGTATTACTTCCATGCCTACTTTTCTGAGGGTATTTATCATGAAAAGATGTTGAGTTCTATCAAATGCTTTTTCAGCATTAATTGAAATGGTCATATGGGTTTATCCTTTATTCTGTAGATATGACGTATCACATTGACATATTTGCATATGTTGAACCATACTTGCATCCCAGGGATTAATCCCACTTGGCCATGATAAATAATCTTTCTAAAGTATTGTTGAATTTTGTTTGCTAGTATTTTGTTGAAAATTTTTGCATCAATATTCACCAGTGATATTGGCTTGTAGTTTTGTTTTTCTAATGTGTCTTTGTCTGGTTTTGGTATCAGGGTAAGACTGACCTCATAGAATGAGTTTTGAACTATTCCCACCTCCTATATATTTTGGAATACTTTGAGTAGGATTGGTAATAATTCTTTAAATGATTGGAAGAATTCAGCAGTAAAGCCTTCGGGTCCCAGGCTTTTCTTTACTGGAAGACTTTTTATTAAGACTTCAATCTCATTACTTATGATTGGTCTGTTCAGTTTTTTGGTTTCTTTCTGATAAAATATTGGTAGGTTGTATGTAGGTAGAAATTTGTCCATTTATCCTAGATTTTCCAATGTTTTGGCATATAGTTGCTCATAGTACCCAGTAATGACCCTTGGATTTCTTCAGTATCAGTTGTAATGTCTCTTTCTTCATTTCTAATTTTATTTATTTGAATTTTCTCTCTTTTTTTCTTAGTCTGGATAAATGTTTGTGAAATTTGTTTACATTTTTAAAAACCCACATTTTTATTTCATTCATATTTTGTATTGTTGTTTTCATTTCAATTTCATGTATTTTTGTTCTTATTTTTATTATTTCTTTTCTCCTACTAATTTGGAGTGTGGTTTGCTCTTGCTTTTCTTGTTCTTTAGGATGCACCATTAGATTCTTCATTTGAAGATTTTCCTCTTTTATACAAGACTTATAGCTGTAAACTTCCCTCTTAATACTGCTTTTGCTGGATCCTCTAGGCTTTGATATGTTGTGTTTCCATTATCATTTGTTTCAAAAAAAATTTAAATGTCTTAAATGTCTTTGTTACATTATTCATTGACCCACTGGTCATTCAGGAGCATATTGTTTATTTGTATATGTATAGTTTCCAAAAATTTCTCTTATTATTAATTTCTAGTTTTATTCCTTTGTGGTCAGAGAAGATGCTTGATATTATTTCATTTTTTTAATGTTTTAAGACCTGTCTTATGACCTAACATATTGGTCTATCCTTGAGAATAATTTATTTTCTGAGGAAAGAATGTGTGTTCTGAAGCCCTTGGATAAAACTTTCTGTAAATATCTATTAGGTCCTTTTGGTCTATAGTGCAGATTAAATCTGATGTTTCTTTGTTGATTTTCTGTCTGGACGATCTGGCCAACACTGAATGTGGTGTTTTTGGGATTAGTTGAGCCTTCGGACTCATCTAAAAGTTTCAGTCTTTAGGGCCTAAACTGCTTTTAAAGTTTACTTAGAGACACAGAATGCTGTATCCCTCAGTGGCAAGGTTTGCAGGCACTCAATTTCGGGCTATTGGGATTGGTGAATCCCCTCTGCCTAGGGCTGGTTTAAATGTTCCCCCCATGGGCGGGCATCAGCTGAGTTTAATCTGGTTTTCCTTTCTGCTCTAACAGAGCGGCACTGAGTTCAGTGCCCCCCAATTGCTGTGTTCTCCCTTCCTCAGTGCCCAGAGAGGCTCTCCATCCCGAGTTGCAGCTGCTGGGGTTGGGAGGGGCGGGGGGTGGAGAATGGCAGAAATTTAGGACTGTTTTCTCTATCTTTTCAGTGCCTTTTTCAGATCTACCGCACCAAAGAAGGTGTTTTTTTCTGTGTAGATAGTTGCTAACTTGGTGTCCTTGGCGGGGAGACTACTGGTGGAGCTTTCTATTCCACCATCTTGCTCCACTTCCTTCACCATCTTGGTTTTAGCTGATTTGGGCCAGTTTCTTTACTGCATCCTGTTTTGACCAGATCCTGTTTTTGACCAGCAGGATCATGACTGGTGCTCAGAAAACAAGTCCTGCTGATCTCATACCTCTGTTCAACCCAAATCCAGTTATAAGCCACTGACTGTTTTGGGCTATAAAAAATATAAGATAGTCTTCTACTTAAGATATGTGCTGAAGATATCAGTAGTGTTATTAATAAAATGTGTTATTAATAAAATGTGTTAATATTTAGAAGATTAGCATGTATAGTAAACTTTATTTTCCAAATGGCCTATGGTATTACAAAAACATTTATGATGAAAGATCCATTAGAAGTGCAAAATAAATCAGTGGGTTTTAAAGAGAATGAGAAATCATAGCTGTGTTTGCAGATTCCACATTGCAATTAATTATTAAGAAGTAGCTACTTTTTGGTTATGCTGAAGATCAAAGAAAATCTACAGTTATTTGAAAAGATTATTTAAAAACTGTTCTATTTTCCAATGACATTTAAGCATGAGACAAAATTTTATTCTTACAGTTCAACTGAAGCAACCTAGCACAATAGCCTTAATGAAGAATCTGATGTAAGAATCAAATTGCCTTTTATTAAACCACACGTTAGAGATCACTACAAATAAACTAATTCTACTCCCTAACAAATTTATTGTTCTTGAAAATAATTCTTCATTAACTATGTTATTTATGTAACCTCATATTGAGATTATTTTATCTTTTATTATTATTATTTTTATTTATTTATTTATTTATTTTTTTAGATGGAGTCTTGCTCTGTCGCCCAGGCTGGAGTACAGTGGCTCAGTCTCGGCTCACTGCCAGCTCCGCCTCCCGGGTTCACGCCATTCTCCTGCCTCAGCCTCCTGAGTAGCTGGGACTATAGGCGTCCGCCAACACGCCCGGCTAATTTTTTGTGTTTTTAGTAGAGATGGGGTTTCCCTGTGTTAGCCAGGATGGTCTCGATCTCCTGACCTCGTGATCCACCCTCCTCGGCCTCCCAAAGTGCTGGGATTACAGGCATGACGCACAGCGCCTGACCAATTGTTATATTTTTAATGACATAATAAACAAATATTTTTAAATTTATTTGTTTTAATTTTGGATATGGTATATATCAATAAACATAATCTCCATAATCAAAGCTCTCTGGGGTACGCAATAACTTCAAAAGAGCAAAGAGATGCTGAAGCCAAAATGGTTGACTCATTGGCCTGAACATATTAAACTAATGAAAAGAAAGGGAGTAGGAATCCAAACTCACCTGTCAGAGATTTACCTAATCAGAATAATGATCCTTTGTTAGATTTTGGACTTTAGTTTTGCTTAATTCTTAACATCAGGAAGACTGAGGCAATTCTAAAGGTTCTCATTTATCATAGACAATTAAAACAAGGTACAAGCAATATGTTCATAAAAATGCAAAGGCAACAAGCCCTAGTTACGTGTAATATTTGTACTAATATTCATACCAATTATAAATTCAGGTAAAAGCTACTTGACCATTAAATAAAATCTTTCCAGTCATACTTCCAATATTTAACATAACTCCTTTGCTTTTTTTCTCTCCACCATAGCACCTCCAAATCCAAAAAGGTTAATGTTAAAGCATTTTCAGACCCAATCTTTATTCTCTTTCAAGTAAATTACTGTACTTTGGGCTTCTGCTTTTAGTAGTGACTTAACTGAGACACATCATTTGCACAGAAATAATCAGCCTCCTGCTTATTTTTTTGGCTTTCCAAGACCAAAGTTAGTTAAGTCATCCAAGTTTGGGATCACTCCCATCAAGGGACCTATCATTACTGTGTCAATGACATTGATTTCAGTGTTTCTCCCTGACATTCATAGACCTAGATTAAAGTGACTTTTAATCCAGCCACATTCTCACTGTGGAATGCAGTATTCCATTTGTGGCTGGGGAAGGGGTGGGCAAGCCATCCCTCCCAAGGCAGGTTTGACAAGTCTTGAACTTTACTCACTGCCACGAATTAGATGTTATACTCTCAGAAGCATTTACTTACAGAAAATTGCATCCACATGGGGATTGGTTGTCCACACAAATAATCACTGCATTCCGTGATATCTTAAATGCATGTCTTAAGCTCCTGATCTTTAATTCTAATAGTCCATTTTAATTATGATTTACCAGGCTTCACTGAAATTATTCTATGAAATGTCCAAGTTTCTTACCCTCAAATGATTACTAAATGTACTTACCATTTAATAATCACTTGTTTTGACAACAGATACCTATATAGTCTTTCAGTAATCAATAGTCTTTATTATGTTACTTGAGTGAATATGATACCTGTTCAGATAGTCTGGAGAAGAAGGTCTTCAGATGATAGAAAGACGCTTATCTTTTCCACTTTTCTCCTGTTACTATTTTCTGTCTTAAGGTCTCATTTTCACCAGTACTATAGCAACCAACAGAAAAGGGAATTTTTCACTTCTTTCCCTCTTGAATTCTATGAGCAATTAATACACTTAGCCAATTCTCTCAGATTCTAAATCATTTTAGTCTATATTCCATTGAGAAGCTATTCATTACAATTAGCATGAAAGTTTTGCCACTTCATATGAAGTATGATCAGGCAGCCATCCTGACATCAACTCCTCAATATATTTTTCCATCTCCTACTTTATCTCACTAAAAAGTACCTTAGTCATTAATATTTGTGAACATGATAAATAAGACTTATCACTGCACCAATCTAAGCTAATGCAAATGACTGGATTATTATGTCAGATTCACATAAGGAAAGTTGCACCTTTTCAGTTACTCAAGCCACAAACTTTGACATCATCTTTGACTTAAACTCTTTACCTCAAACCCTCTTATCTCTATCTTTAAAATATTTATGATCCAGAGTCTGAAAAGTCTGACATCTCTTACGTTGTCTACTATTACTATGCCAATCTAAGTCACCAAAATGTTTATTGAAATAATACCCTCTATATCTATTTCTACCTTATCTATTTTGAACACAGCAACCATCGGTGTATTTTACAGACAGTTCATGTTAATTATTTGATCAAACTTTCCAACTGCCTCAAAGTAAAAGCCAAAGTTCTTACCATAAATATAACTCTTTTTTTTTTTTTGTTCACGACAGCTGGTTTCCACTCTGCTGTAGTCTGGCTGGTATCCATGTATCATGAAGAAACCCCCTCCGATAAATGCAACAATGCACACATGCACACTCAGCTTAGAGCTTTCATGTGTGTTCTTTCTCCTCCTGGAGTGGTCTTTCCTCACGTACACATATGGCTCCTTTCCTCTCTACCTTCATATCTCTGTTTATTTGCTTCTCTATTAGAAACCTCTAGCTGAATGAGCAGCCACTGCCTCACCTCTAATCCAGCTGCTTTATTGTTTTCCACAGCACTTATCATCATCTGACCATTGTGGACTTGCAGATTCATTTGTTTATTGCCTATTGTGTCTCACCAAAATGCAAAATCTCCGAGCTCAAAGATTTTGTTTTGCCTCTAATTCTTTACTGCAAATATTAAGCACAAGACGACATTTTGACAAATCAAATATTTGTTGAGTAAATGAATGAATGCTTGCACGAGTGCATGGATAAATAATAAATATTTTTTTGAAATAGCTTCAGATACTAATATCCTCAAACATTTTCCCACACTGTTAACTGAAAAACAAATAATGTAAACCTGACAACTTAAGTATGTTTTCTTCCTCTTTTCCCAAACAAAAACACAGAAAATAAGTATTTTTTAAAAATCTGTGATATAGTGTTTAATGTTGTATTTATTTTAAAAGACTTCTGGGCCATTCAACCTAGAAGGATGAATATATGTATATAAGTTATCTATTTTTCATAATAAGCTTTTATCATAACAATAGATTGCACTTTATTCCCTGAAGAACATAGAGAAAAACACCTACAATGCTTGAAGATAGTAAAAGGAGAAACCATTAAAAATGGATCAACAAATGTACAAATATTAAATTTAAAGTCCTGGGGAAGAGCTTCAAAATGACCAACTAGAGACATTTCATTAACATCAGGGTTTTACTTTTTTATACTTGGTAGGAACATTATCACAGATATTACATATAACTAAGTCATGTTGTCTTTGCATTTTTTAATGAACACATTGACTTTGTTTTAACTGGCTGTGATAAATCAGAACCTTTAGAATTGGCCCAGCTTTTCTGATATGGACTTACCTCCTCCACAAGGAACCAAAGAGTGAGTAGATAATCATACGTCAAATAGATCATCCAAGAAAGAACACTGGAATTCAACAGAGAAGTGACTGGAAACACCTAAGGCAAGGAAGGCTAGATAGCCTGCTTGGCTGGGATCATCTGGGACCTGGGGAGACTCCCCAGTGCAGGGTAAAGGTAAGAGAGAGACCCCCAGCAGTCCATGTGCCCACCCTGGATGCCTGCAATCCTAGCCACAGGAGAGTCCCTTGACCCTTCTGGATCTTGAGACTAACATAGGGAGAAGCCTAGAGAACACGCGATTGCCCCAAAGAGAAAACATATGCTGAGTCCATGACACCTCCTGAGTCCTATGCAACTACACAAAGTTGACATTTTGATCCAGCTCCCAACAGACTGCACCTTGCCCTAAGACTCAACGGTACCTGTATCTTCACATCCCTGGAGCCCCACTGACATCCCACACCTGCAGCCACCACTGTAGCTAGCTGCTGCCACCAGAGATGAAGCACAGGCCACCAGCAGTGACCCACTACCTCCAGCAGAAGTGCCACTCTGAATTTTTCCCACACCAAGACAGAGCCTCCCCTCTGCCTCCCCAAACTGCCATCACTGCAGGCTGCTGCCACTGGGGCTGAAGCATGACTGAAATATATGTTCCTCACCCACCTACATATAGCTGCTACCACTGAAAGCATCTCTACTCTCCCTAGTAGCAGAGTCACAACACAACTCCTGCCACCCTCCACTGAAGCAGTCTACTGGGGGCCTGAGGCTGACCCCACCCCATCCCTGCCTATCACAGCCAGTGCCTGAATGCACTGTCGGGGGCCCCCTGGCCAAGCATCACCACCTGCCCTGCCTAGAACATGCAGTTCAGGGTCCTGGGGGTAGCCCAGCCCAGTGCACAACTATTGGCATCTGAGCACTTATCCTAGGGGCCTGAAGTTGGATTCACCCATCCTACTACTACCACCACAGCTGACACCTACCTGCACTCACCACTTGTGAGCCTGAAGACTGGTCAGCCCAGCCAATGGTAGCTACAGCCAACACTAGCACATACCTCTCAGGACCTATAGGGTTGTCTTGCCATTACTACTGCTATTGCCCATGCCACTTCGGCTGCCTAGGCACAGCAGAAGATGCCCACACATTCAGCTTACCACTGCCACTACCAGCATCTGAGAAAATCACCCGGAGGCCCCAAAATTGGCCCACCTGGACCTGCTAACACTGGTGCCATGGTACACTACCCTTGAGTCCAAGGACAGACATGCTTACCCCAATGCTTCCATCAATGGGGCCTGACGACTAGGCCACCTGGTTTCTCTGTCCCCAGCAAAACTTCACCAAAGCCTCCACTAATAACTGTACCATAAGCCATTGAGGAAATCACAGATACAATTGATGCTGTTTATAGGTGAAGAAATCACACACTAATGACATTAATGCATGCACTCAGGATCAAATCCAAAGTGTCCAACCCAACAAACATCATAGATATAACTTTAGGAAAATGTCTTCTCTTAGGAAAGTTACTTTAAAAATAGGAAAGAGTGACTGTAACACATGCACAGATATCAACCTAAGAATACAAGCAACATAAAAAAGTAAGGAAATATGGCTTATGAAACCATAGAAAAAGATTTTAAAATATAATATTGAAGAAGATCAGAAAATACAGAATAATAAACCATACAATTAAATCAGAAAAGCAATCCAGGATAGAGTAAGAAATTTGACAAAGAGATAACCATTATGAACCAAATGGAAATCTGGAACTGAAGAATTCATTGAATGAAATACAAAATATATTCAAAAGCCTCAAAAATTGACTAAATCCAGCAGAAGGATATCAGAATTTGAGGGCCAGTCCTTTGAGATAACCAAGACAAAAATTTGAAATAAGGAGTTTTAAAAAAATGAACACAGCCTACATAACATATGGAACATCATAAAGCAACACAATCTTTGAACTTTTGGTGTCCCAGAAGGCAAAGAGAAAAGGAAAGTGATAGAAAACTTAGTGAGAGAAATAATACTGACACTTTCCATGACGAGCAAGAAATACAGATATCCCAATATAGGAAAAGACTCAAAAGTTACCACTACAGAAGACCACCAAATCACAATAATAAATGATAAGAGAAAAAGAAAAAGGCTATACAAAACAACCAGAAATCATTAAACTTTCTCCTTAAATGATATAGACTATCAGAATGGATTAAAAAGGACCCAACTATATGCTTCCTACAAGAAACCTCGTCATATCTGTAGACATATATAACCTAAAGTAATAAGATGAAAAAAGAAATATTTTAAAATGGAAATCAAAATCGAGCTTGAGTAGTCATACTTGTCAGATAAAATAGACTTTAAGTCAAAAAACAGTAAAAAGAGGCAAAAAATTATATAATGATAAAAGGATCAATTCAGCAAGAGGATGTAACAATTCTAAACATATTTGCTCAACAAAGAACACTCAAATATATAAAGCAAATATTACTAGATTTAAAGGGAAAGATCGGCTCATATACAATAATATTTGGAGACTTCAACACCATACTGTCATCATTAAACAGAACACATAGACAGAAAATTAGAACCCTCACCCCCCAAAACATAGAAGAGATAGTAAAACAAAAATGCATTTTTTAAAGGTAAACAAAATGGATAACCTACTTTCTAGATGAGCCAAGAAAATTACTTCTCCTCAATTATTTCAAAAAACTGAAGAGGAGGGAATTCTCTCTAACTTAGGCCAGCATTAGTCTGATATCAAAACCACACTAAGATGCAAGAACAAAGAAAAAAAAAAGAAAACTGAAAGTTCACATTCTTGACAAACATATATGCAAAAGTCCTCAAGAAAATACTAAAAAATTGAATCTAACAGCACATCAAAACCGCAATACATCATGATCAAGTAGGATTTATCCCCAGGATGCAAGGATGTTTCAACATACACAAATCAAAAAATGTGATACACCACATCAACAGAATCAAGGGCAAAATCAGTATGATCATCTCAATAGATACAGAAAAGCACTTGATAAGATTTAACATCTCTTTATGATGAAAAGTCTCAACAAACTAGACATAGAAGGAACATATTCAACATAAGAAAGGCCACATATAACAAACCCACAGTCAATATCATACCAAATGGGGAAAAACTGAAAGTCAAATTGTCCTTCTTTGCTAATTACATAATCTTGTATCTAGAAAAACCTATAGACTTTCCCAGTAAACCTTTTAGATTTGATAAAGAAATTCAGTAAAGTTGCAGGATACAAGATCAACATAGAAAAATCAATAGCATTTGTATATACCAATAATTAATTAGCTGAGAAAAAAAAGCAATGGCATTTACAATATCTATTAAAAAATAAAATACCTGGGGATAAATGTAACAAAGAGGGTGAAAGGTCTCCACAAGGAAAACTATAAAACACCAATAAAAGAAATCGAAGAGGACATAAATAGAGAACCAATATTGATAAAATGATCATATATCCCAAAGCAATCTACAGATTCAATTCAAAATCCATTAAAATGCTAACATCATTTCTCACAGAATTATGAAAAAAATCCTAAAGTTCATTGGAACCAAAAAAGAGCCCAATAGCCAAAGCAATTCTAAGCAAAAGGAACAAAGCTGGAGACATAACACTACCTGACTTCAAAATATATTACAAGGCTCTAAAAAAAAACAGTTTGGTATTGGTATAAAAACAGACATGGAACAATTTAACAGAATAGAGATAAATAAAACAACATGTATCTACAGCCAACTGATTTTTGAGAGAGGCATAAAGAACACTCAGTAGGGATAGATATTTTCTTCAACACATGGTTCTGGGAAACTGAATATTCATATGTAGAAGAATGAAACAGCACCCCTATCTTTCACCATATACAAAAATCAACCAAAGATAAATTAAAGACTTAAATATAAGACCCAAAACTATCAAACTACAAGAGGAAGCCTACACAAATATTAATACTTCTGTATATTAATCTAGGCAAAGGTTTTATGGTTAGTACCTAAAAAAATACAAAAAAAAAACAAAAATAGACAAATACATCTATATTAAGCTAAAATGTTTCTGCATAACAAAGGAAAATGTCAATAGAGTAAAGAAAAAACCTGTTGAATTGGATAAAACATTTGCAAACTATTAATCTAATGAGAGACTAGTACTCAGAATACAAAAGGTAGTTAAAGAATCCAACAGGAAAAAAACAAATCACATTAAAAAGTAGACAAACGACATAAATAGACATTTCTCAAAAAAAGAAATACAACCAACCAACAGGTATATTTTAAAATGATCAACATCACTAATATCCAGGGAAATGCAAATCAAAACCACAATGGGGATTTATCTTACCCCAGTTAGAATGGCTATTATGAAAAGACAAAAAATAACAAAAGCTAGTGAGAATGGAAGAAAAAACCTCCATTTTCCAAGAAAGAAAGGAACTCTTAGGCTCTTGGTGGAAATGTCAATTAGTACAGCCACTATGAAAAACTGAATGAAGATTTTTCAAAAAACTAAAACTAGAACTACTACACAATTCAGCAATTCCACTACTGGGCATTTATCCAGTGGAAAACAAATCAGTATACCAAAGTTATACCTCCATTCACATGTTTATTGCAGCACTATTCACAATAGCCAAGATATGGAATCAACCTAAGTATTCATCAATGGATGAATGGATAAAGAAAATGTGGTATGCATACAAAATAAAATACTGTTTGTCCATAACAACAAATGAAATAATGTCATTCATAGCAAATGGATAAAACTGAAGGTCAATATGTTAAGTTAAAGAAGGCAAGCTGAAAAAGACAAATATCCCATGCTCTTACTCATATTTGGAAACTAAAAAGTGTTTATCCTGTGCAGGTAGGAAATAGAATGATAGGTATCAGAGGCTGGGAAGAGTGTGTGAGTGAGAAGTGGGGGATGAATAGAGGTTAGTTGGTACAAGCATAAAGTCAAATATAAAATATAAATTATAAGGTTTGCTAGCACAGTAGGGTGACTATAGTTAGCAACAACGAATTTTTTTTATTTTATTATTATTATACTTTAAGTTTTAGGGTACATGTGCACAATGTGCAGGTTTGTTACATATGTATACATGTGCCATGTTGGTGTGCTGCACCCATTAACTCGTCATTTAGCATTAGGTATATCTCCTAATGCTGTCCCTCCCCCCTCCCCCCACCCCACAACAGTCCCCAGAATGTGATGTTCCCCTTCCTGTGTCCATGAGTTCTCATTGTTCAATTCCCACCTATGAGTGAGAACATGTGGTGTTTGGTTTTTTGTCCTCGCGATAGTTTACTGAGAATGATGATTTCCAGTTTCATCCATGTCCCTACAAAGGACATGAACTCATCATTTTTTATGGCTGCATAGTATTCCATGCTGTATATGTGCCACATTTTCTTAATCCAGTGTATTGTTGTTGGACATTTGCGTTGGTCCCAAGTCCTTGTTATTGTGAATAGTGCCGCAATAAACATATGTGTGCATGTGTCTTTATAGCAGCATGATTTATAATCCTTTGGGTATATACCCAGTAATGGGATGGCTGGGTCAAATGGTATTTCTAGTTCTAGATCCCTGAGGAATCACCACACTGACTTCCACAATGGTTGAACTAGTTTACAGTCCCACCAACAGTCTAAAAGTGTTCCTATTTCTCCACATCCTCTCTTGAACCTGTTGTTTCCTGACTTTTTAATGATCGCCATTCTAACTGGTGTGAGATGGTATCTCATTGTGGTTTTGATTTGCATTTCCCTGATGGCCAGTGATGATGAGCATTTTTGCATGTGTTTTTTGGCTGCATAAATATCTTCTTTTGGGAAGTGTCTGTTCATGTCCTTTGCCCACTTTTTGATGGGGTTGTTTGTTTTTTCTTGTAAATTTGTTTGAGTTCATTGTAGATTCTGGATATTAGCCCTTTGTCAGATGAGTAGGCTGCGAAAATTTTCTCCCATTTTGTAGGTTGCCTGTTCACTCTGATAGTAGTTTCTTTTGCTGTGCAGAAGCTCTTTAGTTTAATTAGATCCCATTTGTCAATTTTGGCTTTTGTTGCCATTGCTTTTTGTGTTTTAGATATGAAGTCCTTGCCCACGCCTATGTCCTGAATGATATTGCCTAGGTTGTCTTCTAGGGTTTTTATGGTTTTAGGTCTAACATGTAAGTCTTTAATCCATCTTGAATTAATTTTTGTATAAGGTTTAAGGAAGGGATCCAGTTTCAGCTTTCTACATATAGCTAGCCAGCTTCCCCAGCACCATTTATTAAATAGAGAATCCTTTCCCCATTGCTTGTTTTTGTCAGGTTTGTCAAGGATCAGATAGTTGTAGATATGCGGTGTTATTTCTAAGGGCTCTGTTCTGTTGCAACAATGCATTTTATATTTCAAAATAGGTAGAAGAGAATATTTGAAATGTTCCCAACACTTATAAATAATAAATATTCGGATGATAGACACCCCAAATACTCCGGCTCAATCATTACATAGTCTATGCTTGTAACAACTACTCACATGTATCCCATAAAAACGTTAAATATATCTCAATTAAGAAAGAAATAAATAAAATTAAAATCTCCTGTATGTCAGATGTCAACTAATAAGGAAAAAAAAACATTCAAGCCCCACTCTGGGAAAAGTTTTTTTTAAAACTTTATGTAATGCTGCAACAACGCTTATAATAGGGGAAAAATCAAAACAACCTGTTTCTCAGTAGAGGAGTGGGTAAACTGTGCCTTATACAACACTGCTGTTAAAATGGAATTCAGCAAGATGTAAGAATGTATATGAATCTCAAAATAACATTATCCAAAAAAAGTTACAAAAGTATACGCATGTATGATACCACTTATGTAATTTAAAACACAGAACAACAGCCATAGATTATATAAGCTTGTGTGGAAATCATACATAATTGTTACCTCAGAGAAGGAAAAATAGGGAACTCAGAATGGAGCTTTAAATGTATCTGTAATTTATTTAAAAGAACCAACTAGCAGAAATTTTAACAAAATTTAACTTTCTTGATGAGTATATGAGTGTCTCTATTATCTTTGTTTCTCTCCTCCTCACCTTTTAAACAATTCCAAACTTATAGAAAAATAGTTTAAATACATTTTTTCTTAATCCTTTTGAAAATAATGCTCCATCAACAATAAATATTTTAGAATTTCTTCCAAACACATTCTTCAGTATAAACATCAAAAGAAGAAAATTAATATCAGTAACTGACTACTGTCTAATACTTAGCCTCCATTAAAGTTTTTACAATTTTCAACTTTTTTTTTTAATTTGGAAAGATCCAGTCCAGAATCTCACATTGCATTTAGGTGTTATCATTTTAATCTTCTTGAATCTATATCATTTATTCATCCTTTCTTTTACTTTCATGATTTTGACACTTTCAATGATTACAGGTTAGCTATTTTGTAGAGGATTTTGGAGAGTGTTTGTTTTTAATATAATTAAAAACAAAATCTCCTCCCAACCCAGAAAACTTCTTCATAAAGCTACAAGGGGAAAAATAATTTTAGTTTTATTACTAAGTAAGTATTAAACAAGAGTGTGATTCTCATCACAGGCAATCTGCTAAGACATTGCAGAGGCAGAAGGAAATCTCACCCTTTTACATAGCAAGCAGCAACAATCTATTACATATATATTCTCCTACAAACAATAACTAGTCCTTGAGTAACAGACCTTGACAGCACATTTGTCACACATAGTTCATCCCAAATACAGTTGGTAGTTAGGATAACCATCTGTGTTTGTTAATTGGCTTTATCTAAAGGAAAAATGAACTTCTCCTATAATTATGACAGGAGGTGGTTTTACAACTTGGATTGAGATGCTCACTCACCAAAGTTAGGCTGCTACCCTCCCCCAGAAACTGAGAGGTAGGTAGGTGCCTAACTTTGATGATGACATTTCGGAGATGGTTCCCAGGTCCTTGAGAAACACACGCGGGGGTCTGTAAGGCTTGAAGGGAGCTTTTTTTAGTTTTTTACAAATCTTATGTAGATTTCAGAGATAGAGAAAAGACTTACAAGCTTTCTAAAGTAAATGTTTTAAGAAAAGGGAGTAGTCTCTTTGCTTATTTTCCATAGGGAGCTTTTTCTTTTCTTTTGATTTTTACTTACTTTCATAAATGTTACTCAATTTGGATGTGTTTAATGTATCTTTATGACTAGACTCAGATTCTGTACCTTTGGCAGGAGTAACATGGAAGTAATTTCGTTTTCTCATTTAATCCTATCAGTTGGTACCTGATTTCATTGTGTCTCACTACTGGTGATGTTAATTTTGATCCTTTGATTAGAGCGGTTTGTGATAGGGTTTTTCATTTTAGAATTATTTCTGCACTCCCGTTAAAATTAATAATAATTTTGTGAAAAAGTACCTTAAGAGAAGACTTATTCCTTATCGCATTTTCAGTGTATATACATACTTATTTTAGTCAGTAGGGGCTTCTAGTTTTCTGTTTTTATTCAGTGGGCTATAATTCATTAATACAACTACTTATTTTGATCTTCAATTATTTCTGGTTTGACCAGTGGAAGCCCCTTCAAATTGGCTTATGTTTCCTTCTAACATATCCCTATATTGTTGGATGAATTCCTTACTTTCTAGCAAAAAATAATGTTCTAAAGTCATGTTGTACTTTTTTTGTCCCAACCCTGGAATCAGCAATTTCTCCAAGATGGTTTGGTTCTTTTTAGTGAAGAATTGTTCATAGAAACCAGTATCTGGATGCTAAACATGCTTGATGCCATTTGTCTGTCACTGTTTCCTGTCTATTCAGTAGACACACCTAGGAAGGTGGTATGTGTGCAGCTGTATATTTCTATATATTGACGTTATGAACTCACACTATTGTCTCCAGTTCAAATCCAGTAACAGAAGGTACATTTTTGTTTTCAACATTTCTGTATTTTGTAATTATTTTTCTGATAGTGAGAAATCTGTACACCATATGCTTCATAAACCTAATTATGTGATGGGATCTCTTGTATTTAACAAATTCCCTATCAGCATATGACTTCCTGTCCCCAGTACTCCACCATGTAGAATCCCTACTCAAGCTGGGCCATGGCTGCCAACTCCCCATTTGTATACCTTCATACTTATATGAAGTTCAAAATCATGTGTTAGGCAATCCTCTTCCATGGGAACCCCTCATCTAGCTAAGGCTACTAGGCCCACTCCTAGAGTGTCCTCTGTATTAGACATCCTCTCACCAAACTCAGGTTATTATTTTCCAAGGGAAGGTAAGTGAAATCCAAACAGAAAGAAGAAAGAGTTATTACATTTTTAAAATATTAAAATCCAACCACATAAAAAAATACAACAAAAACTAATTTACTGGCATCATCCCATTGCCAGGAGTCACCAACTACTCTCAGGTTGGGTAATTCACTAGGAAGACTCGTAGAACTCAATATATGTGTAGCATATATGTAGTTCATGATTATAATTTATTATAGGGAAATATTGTCTACCAAGGAAGCTAATTAAAGTTTCAGCACCCAAGATTTTTATCAGGAACTGATCTTATGGGCAGCCTCTGTCTAGCAAGTACTGAAATTCTAGACTTCCAGAAGGAAAGCAGATATTCTTCATAAACCATGTTGTATAAACAATTTAGTTCCATTAAGCCACTCTTCATTTCTGAGACTTATGAGAACACTCCTAAACGTAAGTTCCAAGATTTTAGCCCATTTTGTACACAAGTTTTTGAAAAATAGCAGTTAGGCATGCATGTTATGTTAACATTTTTTTTTTTTTGGCGCAATCATTGACCTTTGTTTGCCTTTAGTTGTAAATTATACCTTAATTGGCCTCTTTCATAAACTGTACATTTATTTTCCAAATGTCACCCCCATTAGATCAAGATATGGAACATTTCTAGCATGCCCAAATGTAGTGATTATCGAAACTTCTATTATTCGAATGAGCTGTAACTGTTTTTCATCTTCATGCAAATGAAATTATACAATATGTACTTGATATGGTTAGGCTGTGTTTCCACCCAAATCTCATCTTGAACTGCAGTTTCTATAATCCTCATGTGTCAGGGGGAGAGACCAGGTAGAGATAATTGAATCATGAAGGCACCTTTCCCCCATCATGTTCTTGTGAAAGCGAGTGAGTTCATAAGAGACCTGATGGTTTTATAAGGGGCTTTTCCCCTTTTGCTCTGCACTTCTTTTTGCTGTCGCCATGTGAAGAAGGACATGTTTGCTTCCTCTTCTGCCATGATTACAAGTTTACTGAGCCCTCTCCAGCCATGCAGAACTGTGAGTCAATTAAACTTCTTTCCTTTATAAATTACCAAGTCTTGGTATATCTTTATTAGCAGCACGAGAATGGACAAATATAGTAAACTGGTACTGGTAGAGTGGGGTGCTGCTATGAGGATACCTGAAAAAGTGGAAGTGACTTTGGAACTGGGTAACAGGCAGAGGTTGGAACTGTTTGGAGGGCTCAGAAGAAGATAGGAAAATGTAGGAAAGTTTAGAACTTCCTAGGGACTTGTTGAATGGCTTTGACCAAAATGTTGATAGTGATATGCACAATAAAGTCCAGGCTTGGGCGGTTTCAGATGGAGATGAGGAACTTGTTGGGAACTGGAGCAAAGGTGACTCTTATTTATGCTTTAGCAAAGGGACAGGCAAGATTTTGCTCCTGTCTTAGAGATCTATGGAAGTTGAACTTGAAAGAGATGATTTAGGGTATCTGGCAGAAGAAATTTCTAAGCAGCAAAGCGTTCAAGAGAAAGCTGAGCATAAAAGTTCAGAAAATTTACAGGCTGAAGATGCAGTAGAAAAGCAAAAAAAAAAAAAAATTTTCTGAGGGGAAATTAAAGTCTGCTGCAGAAATCTGCATAAGTAACAACGAGCCAAATGTTAATCACCAAGATAATGGGAAAAATGTCTCCAGGGCATGTCAGAGACCTTCACAGCAGCCCCTCTTACCACAGGTCCAGAGGCCTAGAAGGAAATAATGGTTTCATGGGCTGGGCCCAGGTCCCACCTGCTGTGTGCATCCTTGGCTTAAAGAGCCGAGGTACAGCTCAGGACGTTGCTTCAAATGATGCAAACCCCAAGCCTTGGCAGCTTACACATGGCGTTGAGCCTGAAGGTACACAGAAGTCAAGAATTGAGGTTTGGGGCCCTCCATCTGGATTTCAGCGTATGTATGGAAATGCCTGCATGTCCAGGCAAAAGTTTGCTACAGAGGCAGGGCCCTCATGTAGAATCTCTGCTAGGGCAGTACAGAAGGGAAATCTGGGGTCAGAGCCCCCACATAGAGTTCTCACTGGAGCACTGTCTAGTGGAGCTGTGAGAAGAGGGCCACTGTCTTCCAAACCCCAGAATGGTAGATCCACTGACAGCTTGCACTCTGTGCCTGGAAAAGTCACAGACATTCAATGCCAGCCCATGAAAGCAACTAGGAGGGTAGCTGTACTCTGTAAAGCCACATGGATGGTACTGCCCAAGGTGTGGATACCCACCTCTTGCATCAGTGTGCCCTGAATGTGAGACATGGAGTCAAAGGAGATCATTTTGGAACATTAAGGTTTAATGACTGCCCTATTGGATTTCAGACTTGCATGGGGCCTGTAGCCCCTTGGTTTTGGCTAATCTCTCCCATTTGGAAAGGATGTATTTATCCAATGTCTGTACCCCAGGTGTATCTAAGGAGTAACTAACTTGCTTTTGATTTTACAGGCTCATAGGCATAAGGGACACACCTTGTCTCAGATGAGACTTTGGACTGTAGACTTTTGAGTTGATTCTGGAATGAGCTAAGGCTTTGGGAGACTGTTGGAAGGGCATGATTGTGCTTTGATATGTGAGGACATGCGATTTGGGAGAGGCCGGGGAGAGTGATGTGGTTTGGCTGTGTTCTCCACCAAATCTCATCTTGAATTGTGCTCCCATAATTCTCATATGTTGTGGGAGGGACCTGGTGGGAGCTAATTGAATGGTGGGGATGATTTACCCTATACTATTCTCATGGTAGTGAATAAGTCTCATGAGATCTGATGATTTTATCAGAAGTTTCTGCTTTTGCATCTTCCTCATTCTCTCTTTGCCTGCTGCCACCCATGTAAGATGAGACTTGCCCCTCCTTGCCTTCTGCTATGAATGTGAGGCTTCCCCAGCCACCTGGAACTGCAAGTCCAATTAAATGTCTTCCTTTTGTAAATTGCCCAGTCTCAGGTATGCCTTTATCAGCAGCATGAAAACGGACTAATACATGACTTTTACTTCTATGACATGATTCCTGTCCCTGAGACTTGGCCTTTCTGGGAAGTCAACTGAACTGAGTTGTCCACTGTAGTGTCTTCATGCTGGCATGATTTGTACTTCATCATTCAGTACTGAGTGGACTCTGAAATCTTGGCTGAGATATTTGGGTTTTCATTCTGTAGCTCCCTCCTCACGGAACTTGGCACCAAATCCCATCTCTCTTGGTAGTCCCTGTTTCTTCAACCATGTGACATTGATGCTGTCTGTTGTTTTCTAATCCCTGGACAGCACTTTAAAAGAAACGCCTTTAGGAATAAATCCTAGGTGAAATGGGGCTCACCTCTTGTGTTCTCTTTTTCAAGGATCACAGCCATGTTAGTTTCATTCCAGTGCTGCCTACACAGCACTGTAATTTCACAGATTTTTATCAGCTTTTAGAGTTACTATTGGTGGGAAAGCAGGTCCTATATTAGCTTTTCTATCATAACCAGGAATGCAAAAATAAAAATAATTCCTGTTATTATAACAAACTATTACAGTTTTTAAATTATAATCAGGATTTGGATGTATGTCAACAATTTTTTGTTGGTTCTAAGAGGGGAGTTTAATGTTGTTGTTTTTGTTTTTATATTTCCTACCATCTCACCTTATACAATTTCTTACTTGAGACACAAGACAAGAAATTAAGTGATGGAGATAATCTCCAAGAAATAGTAGGTTACAGTAATGTTTGATATCAGTTAGCAGACCTACATTCATCAGATGTATTAAATTTGGAAAAACAGTAGCAAAAGAACTAAAAATTTTAAATAAACACTTTCAGACCTTGCATTTTTAGAAAACACTTTTTAAACAGAAACTTGATGTCAGACATGTTAAATTAAATTACCATTTAATTCAGAGATATGGAAATATGTAAATCTTAAGTCAAAAAATTATATTATTTCTGTGAAAAATATTCACTTGAACTTTGCAATTATTAACAGTGGAGATATGCTGATGATTAAAAGATTTTATTGGCATCCTTTAATGTTAGGATAATAAAAGTCATAGAAGTAGTCTTGGTGATATAAAGGGGCAGGGAAGTCACCTCCTGATAACATTTCATTTAGTAAGTGATTCCGAGCATTCAGCTTTTAGATTTGCACCTTGCAGTCACTTGAGGAAGCCTCTTCAATTTTTATATTGATTCATGCCTTTCAAGATGCTGACTTGAATCTGATTTCAGTATATAATGCACTCAATAGTACTTATTTTAACTTCCGGTGTCACGCAAAGTGAATCTAACCTTCTTGTACTCAACAATTGCTCAAGAGTTTAGAAAATACCTATCATTGTCACTAAACTTCCTTCCTGCCTGATAAGCAGGCCCATATCATTAAATCAGTCATAATTTGCTGGTTTAGATTTTACTATCTTCCTGGCCTGTCTTTTTTGAATGTGCCACCTGGTTTTGGTATTTCTTTTAAATTTTATACACAGGTACAGTCTGTATAGCATAGAGAACTTTAGAATATTTGCTTAGATATTCTTGAAGACTATTTCTATTAATGAAACTAATATAATACATTCTAGAGTAGTTTTACAGTATTGTTTACTCTTATTGTACTTATATTTAACTAGACAATTCAATAATTTTACATTTATTGCTGCTATATTATAGGGCCCAAGTTCCTTTTACAAATTTTTGTATGTTCTATCTAGTTATTTTTGGTTCACTATTCCAACTTCTGATTGCATTTTAAATCTATTATTAACAAATTCATCATCTCCTCTTTACTTCTGCCAACTTTCTGTTGACTGGCAAGGTTTTGCCAGCAATGTTTATCTAAAAATCACCAGTAAACTATTGCATAACGTGTTCAAAAGAAGAACCCATGGCAACCCGCCAGCCTTGTTGATCAGTATTATTAATGATTTTAATTAAAATAATAACATGATTAGAGCTACTATTTATTCTGCTCCCACTCTGTCAGGCATTATGTTTGCCTACATTTTTAATTCATGTTCAATAAAAATTATTATTGAATTACTTTTATGTGCAATCTTGTAGCAATGCCACAAAATATGTATTGTATTTTGTCCATGATTTACTTGAAACGTAAAGTTTCTCAGCTATCAAGTGTAGGAGCCAGAATTTGGACCCTGTTAATATTCTCTAAAATTCAAGCTTACATTATTATTTTGAACTGCTTCCCACAAATAATAGACTTTTGATTCTGATTCCTACCATGTAGTCTAATAGGTTTCTGACTCTCAATTGGCAATGGACATTCTATGGAGCATATTTTCAAAGGCACTGATATGTGCAGTATTACTTCACAGACTCCTAAGTCATTTTTCCTTAATGTGTTTTCCATGGAACACTAGTCTCCATAATAATTTGTTAAAAATGAATTTATTTTTTTAATTCAAACACTAAATGAATGGGCAGTCACCAAAACATATCTCTTCCCTGCAGATTCTGAAACAATTGGGCAGGAGACATGTGTGAAATAGAGAGCAAATATCTGACTTGTAATTGGTAAATCTTGATTGGAAAATACATCTTGGATCCAAGGTAAAAATTATGCCTTCTACACTTTAATTTTCAGCAGCTGCAAAAATTGTAGGCCTCTTCCCTTACTAGAACAGAGCATGGTGTGGAAAGCTTTGAGTTTATGAGCGTGAATGCCAATAAAAAGCTTGGCTATGTTCATTCATTTTTTTCTCCCTATAGCATCAGTTAAAGAAATCACTTATTTTTAGCAAAGGACAGGAACAAGTAAGAGTAGGAAGGACCTGAAAGTATTACTCTTTTCTCTTGAAATGTTATTCTTTCTCTAGAGAAACTGGGGAGTGCACAAATGACATACTTTTCTAAAAAGTCATTAATGTTTGCTTTCTGAAAAAAAGTTAAAAAGAAGAATTTGGTACATCTGTTTTTAAATTTTAAACCTAAAGCCTACTTGAATGAAAAGATTGAAATAATACGCAGGTAGACTGAACCACAGATGATGTCATGTAGTCCATCTTCCTATTAGATATGTAAGAAATGCTGAAGGATGGAAAACGTTCAAGTGTGGCTTTCTTATGTCCGTGGGTTTCTCATCCACAGTCATTCCTCTCTACCCTTCTTCCACATAAACTTAAGTCCTAACTGCATCTCAACTCCTTTTACTAAAATGCCCAACTAATATTTAAGAATAATTTCTTAGAACTATTTCTAACCAATTATCCACAGAGCTAGCTGAGTTTCATCTGAACCCTCTTGCTAAATCTCCATAAAACACTGGCTCCCTTCTCTCTCAAGCGAGAATCCTTCTTCAGCAGCTTTCAGTCGTGATGGTGCTGTGGTTGATTTTCTTCCACAGATGCTGGAATCCATCCTACAATAATCCTGCCACACCATTTTGCGGCTGTAATCATCTATACATGTTAATGCAAATGAATATGCACATATATATGTGATGAATATGCACATATATATGTGATGAATATGCACATATATACATGTGTCAAGTGTTGCACCAGCTGTTCCTTCTGCAGCTCATTGCCTGGCTGACTTCTACTTAGGCTTTGCGTTTCAGTGTATCATTTCTTTGCTGGACAACTTTCCTACCATGGCCTCACGCCTTTTTGTATAGAAACAGGGACTAATTCCATTGAAATAGGAACTTACTTTCTTCGTATGAATTAACCAACAATCAAAAAACAACTATGCCAGGCACAGTATTAGACTTTGGAGCCACAGTGTTGTTTAAGAGAGGTTCCTGTGTTGAATTTACAGTGTATTAGCAAATTCACCATTTTTGGAAGCTAATATGTCAGTTCATTTAACACTGTGTAACAATTATCATGTGCTAGAAAATACTTTAAGTATTTTAAAAAATACTAAAACTAAAGGTAGGCCGGGCACGGTGGCTCACGCCTGTAATCCCAGCACTTTGGGAGTCTGAGGTGGGTGGATCACGAGGTCAGGAGTTCAAGACCAGCCTGGCCAAGAAGGTGAAACCCCGTCTCTACTAAAAATACAAAAAATTAGCCGGGTGCAGTGGCAGGCACCTGTAACCCCAGCTACTCGGGAAGCTGAGGCAGGAGAATCGCTTGAACTCGGAGGGCAGAGGTTGCAGTGAGCTGAGATTGTGCCACTGCACTCCAGCCTCCAGCCTGATGACAGAGTGAGACTCTGTCTCAAAAAAAAAAAAAAGAAAAAAAACCTAGCTAATAATAACCCTCTGATAGGTACTACTGGATATACCTAAGGGTAAATATATTCCTATTTTACAGATTAGGAATCTGAGATGAGATACGCAGAAGTCAAGTATCTCCTCTTGTCCAGTAAGTGGTGGAGCCAAGATACAACAAAGGACTTATGGCCTGAATCTGAACTTTAAAACACTATATTCTGTAGCCTGCTATGATCTAGAAACAAAAGATTCTTTATTTTTACTTATATGAGATCTAGGGCTTCTTCTACAAACACTATTTTAATAAATCTGGGATCTTAATTATCAGTAAAAAGAACCTTGCAAATAAAACAGACCAACAGATCTTAATCTGATGACTGTTAAAACTATCCCTGGGAAATGCTGCTATCAAACATATGATAATTTTATATTTAAAACACAGACATGAAAGATTGTTCTTGTTTGTACTTAGTAGTGAACATTTAAAAATTCAATTTAACCAGAAAATATTTATAAGGTAATAAGTCAGCTTTAAATTTTAAAGAAAAACAATCCAATGGCTAGCTAATAAGCAAACCAAATGAAAATAATAAACCTATATTTGAAGGAAGAATAAAAGCCAGTCTCTATGCAAAAATGTCCAGATATGCAAATTATGCTGTGAAGTCTGTTTGGTATACTAGCACATGTTTACAAACCTGGATTTCCAAGATGAGTACCAAATGAAACTGTGATTGACTTTGAGCATAAGAGCCACACATAGTCTAATTTTCCTCTGTAAACACAACTCAAACTACACGATGGAGGTAACATGAATGAATTTAAATAACACTACTTTACAATATACAATGCCATGTACTCTAATGCAATTTCTGAAGAGAGAAATATTTATCACTTAAAATTGTCAGTTATTATTTATTTTCAGCCTGAACCAATACTCAGTAGAACCCACCCTGCCTTAACAGAAAAGCTGTATTAATACACTAAAAAAAACATTCGTTTTCCTAGCAATGCTTATTTCTCCTTGTGTTTCTCTCTTACTTATTTATGTATTTATTTATTCATTTATTTTGGACATATCTGAATGCGTTTGGTCTGTGGCTCTGTGAAGAGAGGTGTTCTAAGCTATTCGTCCCTGATTCTTTCAGAGCTTGTTTAGGCAACTAAATACAAATTAGGTAAATGTTAAGGTCAATTTAAATCTTCTCCCTTTTTGTATCTGCCTTCTCTAATAAAACGTTGTTTAATCCAGGCATTCATACCTTTAGGAGACTAAAGAAAAGTATGTATATTAATTCATGCAGATTTGATAAATAATTATGGACTGAAGCCTACTTCTTCCAAAGAACATTATGGCTTTCAAATGTCAATTGGATGCTTTAATGCAAAGCAAAAAGTTAGGGCTAATCAAACATGAATGTACAAAAACACCATCTAAGAAATGGTTTTAAAATGTGGACTCCAGAGCACCGTCACTAGATAATTTGACTCAATAGATCCAATACATGGCTTAAGGAAATGCATTTTAATATGTCTCCAAATGATTCTAATACAAATGACCCAATAGCTACACTGTAAAAACAGCTACAATAAATAAGGTGGATATTTCTGGCACTGTGCAGAGGGAGGAGGTTGCAGATATAGTTTTAAATGAAACATCTTCTTTACCAAACTGATATACGATAATAACTTTGAACATTGCTACTAAAAGGTAAATTTAATGTTTATATCATATTTGTAATACAATTGTGTAACAGCAGCAATATTCAGTTAGACATATTTCTCTCTATGATATTGGCATCAAATTTCAACTGTTGGATACAAAATAGATGTTCAAATGAAATAGTCTTAAAAAATATATCATTCATCATTTTGCACTCATTTACAAAAAATACTTTTGATATTTTTACAAAAAATATAAAAAACATTTTTGATATTGCTGTCTTTAATTCTATAAATTATTTTAAAATGAAACCACTGAAATTTATTTTCTATAACGGTTTTCTACAACAATTAAGGGTATAAGCAAATGTTATAAAATACTCCCAAGTAGATATATAAATATTTAGTAACAGCTGATTTGCCCATGCAGTTCATTTTCTCAAACAATAGTTTCCCTATATAGTTGAGGTACACCTTCTCAATGTGTTGCCATGATAGGAGCACTGCCCTTGTCAGTGTCCCAATCTTCTGCTTATTGTCACATCACATTTAAGGTGAATATTGTATGCCCCTACTTTGCACATAAATGAAAACGCAATGTTCAGAGCTCTGCTTGGAGGTCAGTAGAAAATAATAGACTTTATCTGCTCTACTTTTCAGATAGAGCACTATCTTTGACATATTGGAAAAACTTAATGCCTCATATTTTACTTTTAAAAAATAGATTTTGTGTTTATATTGTTAAAAAGCAAACATACCAAATATTTTACGTAATTTTTGTAACACATTGTAATTCACATAAAATGAATTTTAAAATTCTCAAAAAAATATAGCTAGCTTTAGCTTAGTTTTATCACTCATCTTTTTTTCTATTGAAGAACTTGGTTCTCTTAAATATAAGTATCACAGAAGGTAAGCTAGCTGTGCCTAATTGGATGTTTTGCTTACTAAATGCTCCTTTTAAGTTAAGTTACGTGTGTAAGATGGTGCATCAGGAGTATTCCAAAAATAATTTCTGTGTACAGTAATCAGTTATATAACTGGAACAATGACAATTTCTGTAAGTTTGATATCTTTTGAATGTAGTATCAGAAGCAAAGATTCTGTGTCTCAAGAACACAGTACATAACTTAAGTAAAATAAATGTTTTTTTTCTTAAGTTGAATTGGATTAAACCTATGAAATAAACTTAAATCTGTCACAAAGTTAAGATCAGAGGTCTACTCAAAAAGATTTTGACATAGCATATGCCTCTATAAAAATATTTAATATGTATTAAACTTTAAATTTTAATAATTTTGAACTTAATCCGGTTAAGAGCATATTGAATTTTGAGAAAGTAGAAACTGAAGCATAATTTTAGCAGCTTATGTGAGGTAATATTTCCTATTTATGTTTAAATTTGCCAAAAACTCCAATATTCATACTCTTGGGACATTTAAAGCAAGTTTAAATTGAATCTACCAACATTTTAAGACTTATAAATTAGTGTGGATTAAAGAGAAGTGTTTTTCAATGCTCATCAATTTTTAAATTTTTTTATAATTTAATATTTAGGAAGTAGTGTGTAATCTAGCAAAAGAAATGCACTTATACAAATAAAAATTAATGCCTGTCAGATTGTTGTTGTATACATGATTTATGCTTAAAGTAAGATAATAAATAGGATATGTGAGAAAACCGTGGTACCTGAAACTCAGCTGAACTCTCTGTCAATCATCCACTTCTTTATCATTTCTCGTGTCTTTCTCTAAAATTCTGAGCACAACGAACAGATTTTCCTACACAGGGGAGAAGAAGTCTTGGTAAAGTGTATATGATTAAAATAATTAACAGTAAATATAAACATACTTTAATTACTTCTCATTTTTTTGACAGACAGATCTAACATGAACTTTAAAAATGTAATATGGAATTCATCAAAGACAAATGTTTGCATTCAATGTTTCCTGGGATAAGTTTTCACACAGATAAAATAAAAAATAAAACTTCAAATGCTATTTACAATATAAGTGACAATATAGAGTAAACCTATGGATTGAATAAAATGGCCCTGTGCGCATAGTAGATCCAATATCTGCCCTGGAGGGGAACTGGAAATACTTTTAGAAAGGCTAAAAACACACACAAGTAAGTTTACTTAATACATATTCATATTGCTGGGTGACCTAGAATATTATAAAATTGCTTGTTAGATTATTCATTAAATATGAATATCTATGCATTTTGGATGAAAGTTAAATCTTAGAAGATATCAACAAAATAGCTAATTTTATTAAAGAGACAGAAAGGCTAGGGTGTGGAGAAATAAAATGTTAGAACCACAACAGCTATTTGGTATTTCACGATTAGAAAAATCTTATCAGAGTATCATGTTTTTTGACAGGTTTCTTTTAGCTATCCTGGATTTCAATTTGAGAAGTAATTAAAAAAGAAAAATTCAAATAGTCCCCCTCAACTACACTCCTAATTTAATTACCCGCTGGCTCAAATTCATATTGAAGTCAAAGAGATGAAAACGAAAAATTCTCTTTCTTGAGATTAAAGTTTTCAACATGAAAGGAAATGCCAAATTGGAAAATCTTATATCTAAAAACTATTACTATATCTTTGCATCAATTTAATGAAGTATGTAGCAACTGAACAACAGTTATCAAGAAACAAATGACTCTCAAATGAAGTGAATTTTCAAGATATATCACTCCTGAAAAATAAACATGTAAGAAGTTCAGAGCATTGTAATAAAATACTATGTAAGAGATTTATAGATACAGTCTGTTAAAAAGGAAGGAAACAGAGAAAACATAGCTGGAGATGGATCATAATAACTCATATGATATTTACTCTGTGCTGGTCACTGTTCTAAGTGTGTTACATTGGAAAAGTTGAAAGTAAAATGTGAGTAGCCAGAATTATTATTAATTCTATTGTATAGATAATGAAATGAAGGCACAGCCAGGCTAGTTAACTTGCCAGATCTCACAGCTGCTAAGTGACTGAGCCATGACACAGACCCAAGGAGTCTGGCCCCAGAGACTGTGCTGTTAATCACTATGATATACTATTTATAATGATGAGAAAGAATCTGAACAATGTCATCAGTAATAGCAACCCTTATAATTGTGAATTAATAGATGAGTAAACTGAGATACATCAGCTTAGTTGAATATTGCAAGTGGCTCATAGGCTCAGTCTCAGACTGCTGCCCACTGTTTCTCTTGAACTAGGCCAAACAAAAGTTGAGTTTCCAGCTTAAGATAAAGTTGCATCTGTGAGTGTTGCATAACTTTTATTTTTAATTATACTTTTGATTCAATCTGCTTCAGACACAGTCACGCAGAAGTAGAAATGGTAGGAAAAAAAAGAGAAGGAAGAAGAAAAATAAATGTCATTCTAAATGCCTGCAGTGTGCCAGATTGATTTCTGGAGATAATGATTTACTGTCCTTGATATTAAAATTTGATTAGAAAGGTCTAGCTTATGCTAAATTTAACTAGGGGACCAGGCTTCCTTATTTATGTAGAGCACAAGGGTAAATAGAAAGGGAAAGGGCTGTGGAGCGGGGGCAAGAAAGAAGAACTGGTGTTCAGTATGGTATGATTCATTCAGTAAACATTTAGTGAAGAACTTCTACATGCTAGGCCCCTTATCTCATGCTACTCATAGCATAATGGTGATGTCACTCATCACAATACTGAAAATTGGAATTTAAAATAGACAAGCCCAATGGATGGCAGATGTAGGACATAGTTCTCTTAGAGCATAAATGGAACTTATTATTGAAAGCAGGGAAGTTGTGTGGAGGCAATGGAAAGGGAGAGGGACAGAGTGGGGGAAATACAGATAAATAAATATTGGTGTGCTACTAAAATGTAAAGATGGCTTTCCTAGAGTGTGGCTTGGGTGACTGGGTGGTTACACCTGCCATACACTGAGATAAGGGACAGTGGAATAAGACAGGGTTTTTTGTTGGTTTGTTGATTTTTGTTTTTATTATTTTAAACATGTTAAGTTTGGGGTGAATGTGTTATCTTTGGGGAGACAAGTAAGCAGATGAACACAAAAGTCTGAAAATATAGATGTGCGTGTCTTAAGCTTATGGCTGAAAAGTTGAAGTATGTATATAGGCGGGATTACTAAAAAGTGGTCATGGAGGCAAACAGAAGCTATTCCCCATGCCTTGCAAAACCTAATATTTAATAATTTGGTGATAAACCAGCAAGTGATACTGAAAAGTTGATAATCAAAAGTGTAGAAAGAAAACCACATGTAATTCATTTAGCAGAAGCTGATAAGGGAGTGTTTCAAACAGGAAGTAACACTAAATATTATATAATCCATATAACAGTATGTTATTCCAAGGATTAAGAAAAATGTCAATGCAGCGTGCCTACTGAATATGACATCAAGGAAAATTAATAAGCATAGTAATAGTTGTTTGAGATGATTGATGATGAATCAGGTCTAATTTGGGAATGCTAAAGGTTTTGAGGTGAAGACATGAAGGCAACTCTCATGAGTTTGCATATGATAAAGAGGAAAAGAATAGAATAATGGGCAAAAAGTGAAATTAGGTTGAGGGGGGTGTCCTTGAAACATGGGGAGAGCTCCACTTTGTTATAAATCCAGTGGATTTATTTTTGACACTTTGGCAGGCCAAAAATATTTGTAAAACATGCCCACTTAAAAATATAAAAACACCTAAATGCATATTTTCTATAAAAGATGGTGATCTATACATACTTAGGTTTTATAACATATAAATATACTATACATATTTTATAATACATATTTATTACATATATTTGGTAACATAGAAACATACGTGTGTGAGGGTGTATATGCACACTGTTACCTTACAGGAAAAGGAGGGAACCCTCAGAAGAAAAAGCAGAGCAGCACCAACAGGAATAAACTTAAGGAATTACAATGAAATGGAACAATGTAAAATATACCCTGCTGAAAGCAATGCAAATTTTTGCAACTATTTTGCAAAAAATAAGGATTATTTAGTAAAGCAGATGAGGCACAGACCCTAGGATCTAGAATTTCCACCTGTAATAATACATGCTAAGAGACATGTATCAGATGTCTCTTGACACCACCAAGTCCTTTGAGTTTTAAGCTGTTGCTTATAGTTTTCTGGTGAATAACTTCGCTTATGAAGTTTTTTAAGCTTATGGCTAAGAATAGCGGGGTATCTAATCCCAGTTTGGGCCTTAGCTATTGTGTTATGAGAACATTAAAGTCACTTTCATAGCTTATTTTAATTTAGCTGTAGCTTTTTACAGGGTAAAGTTGAGCTAGATTAAGATAAGAATCTTAAAAATGTTTTACACCGAGTTTTATTAATTTGGTTTAATTTTATGACTGCAGTGGCTGGCATGAAATTTACCAACCTTATGTAATTTTCTAACCTGGCAGCATTGTTTGTAATAGCAACAAAATGAAACAAACAAAAAAACTCTGGTATTAACTTTTACAGATAAATAATGATATACACATATATTTTATATATGCATATATAATGTGAATATATATACAATGCAGTATTAATAGTATGGAGCAATAGAGAATGAATCAACTGCAGCTACTTAAATTAACAATGTTGGCTCTAATAAACATATCATTAAAAAATTGCAGAAGTTTACAGTATGACATACTATAATAAATGATAGACACGCAAAACAATAATTCATATTACATATTGATATATACCAATGTATTTCTGTTTAAGTATAAATAAAAGCAAATTACTTAAAAATAGTATAGTTGCCACCTTTAAAGGGTAGTAGTTAGAGATTAATTTGATGAAGAAGAGATCCTCAGGGCTTTAAAGATATTAATAATATTCTATTTCTTGCAGCATTAAAGCCATCTGTGGGTGTTTGGCTTTTTATTATTACTCCTTGTCTCATACATATGCAAGTGTTTGTGTATGTGTATGTTCATGTTTGTGTTTATATATTTCATATATTCACTTCTGGGAAAAGTTGAAGATTCTTTTTATGAAAGTGTTTGAAACATGCCTATCGATTAAATATTCCATAGAGATAATATTGGAGAAATTCCTAAATGGAACTAAAAAATGTTTTATGAACTCCAGTGTGACTTTGATTTCTATGGGATTATGTACATATAGAAACCATCATTTCTCAGTAAAGTATCGCAAGGACAAAAAACCAAACACCGCATGTTCTCACTCATAGGTGGGAACTGAACAATGAGAACACATGGACACAGGAAGGGGAACATCACACACCGGGGCCTGTTGTGGGGTGGGGGGAGGGAGGAGGGATAGCATTAGGAGATATACCTAATGTAAATGATGAATTAGTGGGTGCAGCACACCAACATGGCACATGTATACATATGTAACAAACCTGCACGTTGTGCACACATACCCAAGAACTTCAAGTATAATAAAAAAATATTTTTAAAAAAAGACTAACAAATCAGGACTCTGACTAGTGTTAAAAAAATGATGCTTTTTTCTTATGAAGAACTTATCACTGTAATTGGGCTTACTGTTAAGATAGCTTAATTAGTTGATGTGGGGGGATACTAATTTACCGTGACAAATCTATAAATTTCCTGGTGTTGCTTTTTAAATAAACAGAATCAAATTAAAAAAAAAAAGAAATGATGATAATTGTGTTTTCCCTAGTTTGTAACTATAATAAATTGAGGGTTTATTTCGGGGAAAGCATTTAAATTACTTCATCATTTTGCTTGGTATATTTCACTTGCCAAAAATGGAAAACAGACATTTTGAACAGAGATTAAACATACACATACACAACTCATATACACATATACATACGCTCAACTACACGAAGATGTTAGACTTAAATATATTTTACTTTGAGCAAACCATCTTCTAGTTTCTGTCTGCTGTTTAAAACAGCAATGTCTTGAGAATCAAAGATCCTTTTACTCCTCCCTTTGGATAAAAGCCAAGCTTATGCTTTCATTTATAAGTAGAGAGCAGTAAATAATTTTTAAAATGAAATACTCTAAAAGAAATAAAGCCATTATCAACCTGCTGAATAAGGAAGCAATTCATATTTTCCTGGACCACAAAGGTCTTTAGAAAGAATGAATAACAAGCCTAATTGTTGCCGAACTCATTAGAAAACACACTGAAATGTTTACTCGGGCTTTCTATACAAGAAAATACAATAACGGCGAGATTTGTATATAATAAGGAATTCCAGTTTATATACAATATGCCTCTCAGTTCTAAATCCCTTATACCCTTTATGTTCTTGAAAGTTGAGCCTGATAGTTGCTGTTTCCAAATTCTAAACTATAAGCCAGTTTTTTTACCACCATTGTACATTTACAAAGACGATACATAGAGAGACATTGAACATTGTAAACAAATTCCTACTTTCAATAAGTGGTTGAGAAAACTCACAAATGTTTTTCTGCCTTGGCGAGCTGGGTAAAATAACAAGAATGCAATTATTATTACTTATAAATATTGTTTTTGCCAGTATTTATTGAGCATTTTCCTTATGATTGAATTGCACTAAATGATTTACACGGACTAATTCACTTAATCCCTTTTCAACAAATAATAACCATTATTATCATCCTTATTTTATAATTGAGGAAACAGCTAAGAAGGCTTAAATAATTGGCAAGTGCACATAGTAACCATGTTACAAGGCTGAGCCATGAGTAGAGTTCTCTAAACCCAGCACACTCTTAATCTCTATATTGTCCTTTTTTATCAATAAGATCTCTCCTTCAAAGGGATGCCTTCTATCACCATAGCATCTGAACGGAGCTACTGTGAGTCGAGTCACTATCAACAATATAATGTAAGCTTGTCGTATATTCTTCACAGCATTAACCATTACCTGCAATTACCTTGCACACTTGTTTAGTTGTTTATAATTAATCTTTCTTTCTCTGATAGCATGACCTTGTCTATCAGGTTTAGTACTGTATTTGCAAGATAATAGTTCTGGTACATAGTAAATACTCTGTAGTAATTGTGGAACTAATGAATGAACCACTTGGTTTCTAGCCACGCCACATAACAGATCCCACATGTCCAACTGCCTATGTATATTTTCAACTAATAATTTCAGAAATATTTAATGTAATATGTCTAAATGTGAACTCATTTTTATCATCTCAGTAAATTAAAAAGAAAAGGCCTTTATTTCTTAAGTCTTAACCCTGCGTCATTTTTGTCTTTCTTTTATTTTTTTAATCCAAAATACTAATTTATGTAGGATCAGCCTTCTAAATATCTCATGGTTCTTTTTACTTCTTTCATTCATTGCAATATCTATAGCTAAAGCTGCCATTGTCTCTGGATTGAATCTGTTCAACCGCTTTCTGATGTCTTTGCCTTCTGGTATAATCTTCCTATAATCTGTTTTCCACTCTAGAAATCAAAAGGTGCATCTTTAGCACAATAGACATGGAATTTCTGTATTTACAACAGTTTGTTGTGCCTGTCCTGTCTTTGGAATAAAATCCAAATTATTTTAACATGATTCAATATATATTTCAATATTGAAATTGTATTTTTCCCTCCTCACTAGCTATCTTTCAGAATTCTCCATCTTACGTGAACTAGGCAACATAGGGTAGGGCCTTAGAGCACAGAGTTCTGATTCAGCTTCCCTAGTTCTACATAGAGACTCCATCCACTTCTTAGTTCTGTGATATGGGCAGACTACGTAATCTATGTTGCCCCAGATAACTTGACTGTAAAATGGGAGTGTGTGTATGTGATGATAATAATAATTGCACCTGCCAGGTAAGGTTGATGTGTTAAATGAGTAAATAATGCAAAACACTGAAAGAAGTTATTTGCTTAGTAAATATCAGCTCTTTCTCCATAGTTCTAGAGTCCTATTTTTAGTTCTATGAGTATGTCATGTTTTCATATATCTCTGTAATTTTGCAATGATAATCATTCAGCTTTTGAATTCTGTATATACACTCCACTTAATCATGTTTCTTTCCATGTTTCTTTCAAGTTTAAGTACAGACATTATCAATTCTAGTGAGCCTTTCCTTACCTCTCAAGAGACAATTGGATGGTTCCTCCAAGTGGTCTCTTGTAACTCCCTGTAAATGATCTATCTATAAGCAACTGACACAATGTTTTACTATTGCCTCTTTCTTTTTTTGTGCCTCCCAGTATATAAATTCCTTGAACCTGGAGACTATGCCTTGCCCAGAGTTATATTTAGTTATAACTCAATTCCTTGTAGCAAGAATACACTCAATCAAATGTCTGTTAAACCCAGTCCAAAAGAGAGCTCACGTAAAAGTTCAATTGCTAAAAGAGAAAATTCCATATAGAAGCAAGATATTTTGATATTGCTCCTCATTGTCTTTGAATATTATGAGCCTCTACTGTGGGGGGAAAGTGGGGCCTCACAGATGATGTCAATCCTTATTCCATCACTTTCACTCCAGGATTTTATGCAAACAGAAGCAATAGTGGGTACTAATTCTCTGGAGAAAAATTGAAATATTGGCAATGCTTGATTTAGCTTTTTCCCTAGGAGAACATGTGCCACTCTGACATTGAATTTAGATTAGGAAATAAGAGTCCGCTGATTAAAATCTTGTCCTAAGTGAAAATAGTGTTTGTAAACAAAGTATTTTCTGAGCCTTAATAAGACCAAAGGAAGCAGTGCTGAGATACGGGTCATCTGCTTTTGTCTTTTTTTTTTTTTTTTTTTTTTTTTTTTTTTTTTTTTGGTAAAAGTAAGCTGAGGAATTAATACAACCTGACATTTTAATATTATGTCTGTTTCTGTGTGTGGGTGTGTGTGTATGTGTCTGTGTGAGAGTGAGAGAGAAATCATCTTTTTCCATGATTTGTAATGCACGCAAAATGATACAAATTAATCATTACTGAGTGTCATAAAACTCCTCAACAGGACAATTGTGCTAGGCCATGTGAAATAATTTATCAATCAGAAGGGCAATCGTGGCTAAACAAGGTAATGTTAGTTTTGTTGAAACAGTTTGAGCTTAATGACCTCGTTAGGTTATATAATCGATGAGTATTCAACAATTTTCAAGGTAAAAATCTTTATTGTTTGCTTAATAAGTACTAAGTTCATACTCTACACATTTATTCATTATTAAAATTAGATTTTATAAAAACCCATTGATACAGATATTACTAAATCCATCTTATCGATGAATAGACTAATATGTCCATTTGTAAGATGATTCACCCCTTCCTTCATTCCCTCTTTCCTCCTCCTTTTAAAGGAAAATCAATACTAGTAATTGAAAGCCCACTAAGTTTTCTATTTCAATACATTTAATATTAATCTTGACCCTTTTAGCCTCTAATTTTACTATAATTTTTCATAATTCAAACATTACATCCATTCAGCAATTCAAAAATTCATTGGTTTGAGCTAAATTCATTGGTTTGAGCTCTAATGGTTAGAGCTGTGGATAAAACAAGATGTATTCTGGGGCCTCATGTAATATATACCCTGGATGGGAAAATGAACATTAGATGAATTATTAAACATAAGAATTCATAATGACAAATTGAATACAATAATAATTTTGTGTTTCAAAGATAAAATACAACATTTCTTGCAGTATTTCAAACTTCTTCTCTCTAGACAAAGTAAATGCAATTTACTGCAATTAGAGAACTCTAATACAAAAATGTACACAAGAATAATAAACGGAGGGCTCTTACTACTTTTTCTCATTTTTATTTCATCTTTAATTTTTATGATAATATGACTTACCATCCTAATTGTAAAAAATAGTACCAATAAGTTTAGATAGAACTTCATTAAAAGACTGCAAACAAATAAAAACCATGACTTTGTAAAATACCCTCTTCATTCAATGCCTATTTAATTCAACAGTTTATTTCCCAGGGTGTTCTGAACATTGTACAAATCTTGACTGGCTTTTAGCAACAGAATTAATTTAAATATAGAATGCCTCTTGAACCTATAAACCATTTTCATTAATGACTTCTAAATCATAGTTAGATTAACAGGCAAACACTTAATTACTGTCTCCTTTTTTAATCAGGCAAGCAATTCTAATATAAACTGACAAGGCATTTATTTAGGAAGCTACGTATTTTAAATAGTCTCTGACAATTTCAAAGGTTTCCTTTTAAGCCTATGAAATGTATATTAGAGATGAAAAATAAACAATAAATTTGAATAACATTTTTAACTTGCTTTTATTAATTTCTGTTTCCAAAATTTATGTTCTCTTGTAGATTGTGGACGTCTGAGGAAACGATATGAATCACGGCAGACAGATCTGCCTAAGGAAATCAAACTTTCCAATAGGTCTCAAAAAGTGAGAGTTAATTCAGGAATTTATCACAACTCAGGATCTAGCCTTTAGCTTTTTCCTCTCTGAAAGTTGAACCTTTAGTACATTGATATATTGCCTCAAGTCTCAAGGCAGGATTCACAATATCCAAGCACACTGAGGTGCTGCAAAAAGTTGGAATGCCAATAACAGATTTTAATGCTATGAAGCTAACATTTGAACATGATACTAATGTTCTTTGGCCAGTGATTTTTATTTCTGTAAGTGAGCCTTATGGGATGGGAAATTATATTTGGAATAATATGCACCAGTTATATAATTTTAATTTTTACTAGCATCAGGTTAAGTATCTGGCTATAATAATTTTATCAACAGAAATATCAGTATTTGACCAACTATACATTACATATGCTTAAAGATTCCATAAATACAAAAGTTTTTACAAATTAATAAAAGGCTCCATGTTTTGAATATTTAATATTTTCTAGCCATGGTAATAAGAGAGTTCCAGATAATATTTTCAAAGACATATTACCAAGTAATACCAAGCAAAATCGATGTACATAAAGTGAGCTAACAAGTACAATAGACATTTTTTATGTTCACAGTTGCCTATCATTTCTTGAGCATTCTTTCACTTTTTGAACAAATTCCCATATTATGAGATTTGCCTCCCAATGTAGACGTCAAGATTCACTAGTCCAGGCTTTCTTGCTACTAGGGCTGAACTATGTCCTATTTTTCTCCAACAAGATATTCCAACATGATACTTCATTTAGAGGGGACTACGTGAGGAATCTAATGAGTATGAAATCTATCACTGGAAATATGCATGTTAAAGAACATAAGTACTGGCGTTCCTGGAGTCTAGCTCCATGCTTATTAGTGCCACTGACGATTTCTATCTGTGCTACAGATCTCGGTTGGCCCTTAAACAACACAGGGTAGGAAAGACTCCCTGTACAGCCAAAACTTCTGCCTATAACTATTGACTCTTCCAAAACTTAACTATCAATAGCCTGTTGACCAGAAGCCTTACTGATAACATAACCAGCTAATTAACACATATTTTGTATGTCATATGTGTTATTAATGTATACTATATTCTTACAATAAAGCTAGCTATAGAAAAGAAAATGTTATTAAGAAAATCATAAGGCAGAGAAACTATATTTACTATTCATTACATGGAAGTGGATTATCATAAAAGTCTTTATCCTCTTTGTTTTCACATTGAGTAGGCTGAGCAGGAGGAGGAAGAGGAAGGGTTAATCCTGCTGTCTCATGGGTGGCAGTGGTGAATGAGGTGGAGAAGGTAGCATGGGAGGCAGGAGACTCAGGAACAGTTGGTATAATATTTACTGAAAATAATTCCACATATAAGTGAACCTGTGTAGTTCAAATTTGTGTTGTTCAGGAGTCAACTGTAGTTGCATTCTGTTTCTGGGTACATATCTTTTAGTTTCACATGCTTATTTCCCTGAAGATTTTGTGGGCTGTCTAAAAATATTCTTTAATATGTTGTTTTCTCCCTATACGATTCATAGCAAATCCTATTCTTTGTAATTAAGAATGCCAACTGACATGTCAAAGTAACCCAGATCCTGAGACTATAATTTACGTTTTCCCAAGATTTCAATCTGGGTTGTCTGATTCTGAAATCACTGTGTATGTGTTTATTGTATTAACAATCATTCCATAGAAGTAAACAATTGTCTACTGTCTTCAATAATCTGATTTGTTTAACAAGTTTTTTTTGGAAAATTGCCAAACTATACTGGGAAAATATCAGTGGTAGTGAACCCATTGGAATCAATGGCTTTTCTTAACAAACTACTTTCATCGTTCTCAGGCTGCTCAGGCTGATTTTCCATAAGCAGTGCTTGCAATAAGTTTATATATATATATATATAAAATATATAATATATATGAATATATATACGTGTGTGTATATATATCTACACTCTTTCCCTCTTTTCATTTCATTTTCGTTTCCTATCTGAAATAAATATGGCTCCCGTTGTGTAAGGATATTTCTAGTCATGCAAATACTATATTTTTAAAAGCCATATGTGTTGAAATTCCATTTAGATATGACGAAATGACAGTTCTGTAAAGATTTCAGTTGCTAGAAAACTTAAATTCGCAAAAAAACTCCTTAAGGATTTCCACAGGGACTTTTATCTATTGTTTTCTTCTCAAACTTTTTTTATTTTGGAGTAGCTGCATTCATAATAACAATTTTAGAAAACCTTCAATAATCATGTCACAAATATTTAACAGTATTATTATTGTAAGAATTTTTCTTACACATTGAATTTTCAACAATATTTGAGATTTAATCATTTCTGTAAACTCACTTTTAATTTGAACACCAAGAGACTTTATGTGAAAAAAATTTGCGCATTTCAATGAACTTACAAATGACTTTCTACAACAAATTATTTGTAAGCATCTTTAATTCTTGGTAGTCTTTTAGTATTACATTGTTTATTAAATAAATATATAGTGCTTCCCCCAAAGATATGTGTATCTTTCAATATGAAGCTTAATAAATAACAGCCATAAATGTTTACCAGGTAGATTTTGTATTTAAAAATAATTTCAAGAACTTCAGAAAATATTTTCCAATTGAAAAAAAAAGAGATTTGTTCTAGACAATAAGTGAAGAACAAGGACATAGAGTGTAACTTTTAAAAAGTAAGTTGTTATTTTAGAATAGATTTAGATTTACAAAAAATTTATGGAGCTAGAACAAAGAATTCGTATATGCTCTGTACCTAGTTTTCCCTACTGCTACTATATTATGTTACTATAATGCGTTTGTCAAAGTTAACAAACCAATATTGCTATATTATTGTTAAAGAAATTCCTACTTTATTGAGATTTTCTTAGTTTTTATGTAATGCTCTTTTTTTTCTGTTTCAGGATCCTATAATTGTTACCATATTACATTTAAAGCATTAAATTTCTCATCATTATGCATGATGCTCAATGTGTTTTTCATGCATCTTCTTTATCATTTTGTGGTAGTTCCCTGTTATTCCATTCTGTTTGCTCAGGGATTTTGTCATGAATTAACATTTAATTTTATCAAGTGAATTTTCTGTGTCTAGTGATAAGATCATATTTTTTTTCTTTAGCTTGTTGATGTATTGAATTACATCGATTGACTTAAAAATACAAACCAGCCTTGCATACTTGGAATGAAATCCATTTAGTCTTGTGTAACTTTTGTTACTCATTGTTAAATTCTGTTAGCTACTGTTTTGTTGAGGAATTTTGCATCTGTGTTTATGAAAAATATTGGTCCTCAGGTTTTCCTTTTTAGTGATATTTTTATCTGGTTTTCGTATAACGGTAATGATGTTCTCAGGCAATGAGTTAGGAAGTTTCCCTGTGCTTTAATTTTCTGGAAGAGACAGACAAATTAGTATCTTTTCTTTCTTCAATGTTTGTTAGAATTTACCAGTGAAATCATTTGGGCTTGTTGCTTTGTTTTTTTGTTTTTTTTTTTTTGCAATATTATTATTGATTTAATTTTTAAAATGAATATGAAGCTATTCAGATTATCTGTATCTCCTTGTGTGAATTTTGGTAGTTTGTGTCTTTCAAGAAATTGTTTCATTACATTTAAATTTGTAGGTATAGAGTTTTCATTGTGTTTCTTTATTATCCTTTTAATGTGCATGGGATATGTAGTGAGGATCATTCTTTTGCTTCTGTTATTGATATAATGTGTCTTCTCTGTTTTTTGAAATTTGTTTGATAGAAGATTATGATGTTATTAATCTTTAAAAAATATCCACTCATGTTATTGATTTTCTCTATTGTTTTCATTTCTATTGATTTCTATTAATTTTTATAATTTTTTTCTTCTATTTGCTGTAGACTTAAGTTGCTTTTCTTTCTCTAGCTAAAGTTTAAGCTTAGATTCTTGATTCTCCATCTTTCCTTTGTTCTAATATATGGATTTAATGCTATGTTTCCCTCTAAGCATTGCTTTCACTACAACCTGAAGATACTGTCAACTGTATTTTTACTTTATTTCAAAATATTTTTAATTCATATTTCTTGGAATTCTATTTCTTGGAAAACTTACTCATCTACTATTATGTACTGCCCTTTTATATTTGTGATATATTATTTTTTGTTCTGAAGTCTGATTTACATGAAATTCATATTACAAAATTTAAAAATTATTAGTAGGATGGTAGGATGGCATATTGTTTTTATCCTCTTATTTTTACCCTATCAGTCATGATATTTGAAGTGGGTTTCTTATTGACCATATATAGTTGTGCTCTTTTTTTTAAATCTACTGTAACAATCTCTGTCTTTTAAATAGTAACTTTATATAAGTGATGTTTAATGTGATAATTGATATAATATGATTAATATCTACCATTTTGGTGTCTTTTCTATTAGTTGCATTTGCCATTATCCTTTTCTTTGTCATTTTGTTTTAATTGAATATGTTATAAAATTTCATGTTGCCTCATCTCTTATAATATCAATTGTATCTCTTTTACAAATTTTAGAGTGGTTGACCTAGAGTTTCCAGAATACATTTTTAAACTAACCTAAGTCCATTTTGAATTAACATTTGTAGCGATCTTATAACAGTTATCCCAATTTTTCCCTCCATCCTTTATGATATAGATGTACCAATGCCATTCACTCTACTTAACCGTATGTTAAAAATCATCCAATCTATTTCTATTATTATTTTAAATGCCTGTCTTTTAAATCAATTAAGAACAGGGGCTGGGCGCGGTGGCTCAGGCCTGTAATCCCAGCACTTTGGGAGGCCGAGGCAGGCGGATCACGAGGTCAAGAGATAGAGACCGTCCTGGACAACATGATAAAACCCCATCTCGACTAAAAATACAAAAAATTAGCCAGGCGTGGTGGCAGGCTCCTGTAGTCCCAGCTACTCAGGAGGCTGAGGCAGGAGAATGGCATGAACCCGCGAAGCGGGGCTTTCAGTGAGCCTAGATCAAGCCACTGCTCTCCAGCCTAGGGGACAAAGCGAGACTCTGCCAAAAAAAAAAAAAGAATAGGAAAGATAAAATGGTTCATTTTACCTTCATTTTATTCCCTACCCAATGTTCTTTTCTTTATGTAGACCCAATTTTCTCACTATATAATTTCTTTCCCTCTGCAAAAGTTTATTTTTATTTTATTTTTTTTGACATAACTTGAAGGGAGGTATTCTGGAGATGAATTTTCTCACTTTTTTTTTTTGGTTTAATAAAGTTCTTATATCTCTTCCATTTTTGACTACTAATTTTGCTGAATATATGGTTCCAGGGCCTTCTCCCCCAACACTTTCAATATTTTACTACACTCTATCCCTGTTTTCATTGTCTGTGACAAAAAGTCCAGTTTAATTCTAATCCCTGTTGCTCTGCAAGAAAGATGTTTCTAAACCACACCCTGTATTCCTCTAAGAATTTCTTTCTGACTTTGCTGTTGGCTTTCTGCAGTTTAATCCCAATATACCTAGGTGTGGATTCTGTGGGGGGTGTGTGTGTGTGTGTGTGACAGATAGGGGAAGGTATTATTCTGTTTGGTATTATCTGAGTTTCCTGGATCTGTGTCTTTTTTTTTCATGATTAATTTTAAAAAAGGATTGGTGATTTTGCTTCAAAAACTTTTTTTTTAACTCTAAAATCTCCTGGTATTCCAGTGATGCCTATATTACATATTTTGAAATGGTCACAGTTCTTGGATGTTCTTCTTTGTTTTTGTTTTTCTTTCCATATTTTTTCCTTCTCTTTTTTCTCTTTACATTTTAGTTTAGAAAGTCTCAGTTGACCTATCTTCAAGCTTGCTGGTCTTTCCTTGGCCATGAGCAGTCTCCACTGAGGAGCCCTTCAAAGGCATTCTTCGCTTCTATTAAAGTGTCTTTGATGTCTAGCATTTCCTATTAATTTCTTCATAGAACTTCTATCTCTCTGCTTGCATTACCCTTCTGTTCTTGTATATTTTCTACTTTTTGTCTTAGAGCATTTAAAATATTAATCATAATTATTTAAAATTCCTTATCTGACAATTACGAAATCTGTGCCATTTATGAGTCTGGTTCTGATGCTTTGTCTCTTTAGACTGTATGGGGTGTTTGTTTTTGTTTTTGTTTGATTTGACTTTTTGCCTTATGGCTTCTTGATGAAAGCCAAGCATATCATACTGGGTAATAGGAACTCAGGTAAGCAGGACTTTAGTGTGGGATTTTATGTTAATTTGGCTAAACGTTAGGTTATGTCAAATGTTTGCTATAGTGATAGGTACCAAAAAGCTTCAAATTCCTCTAGTTTTCTTGTTTTTGTCTCCCTTCCTGACTTTGAACTCTAACTTTCACCTAAAAACTCATGTTCAGTTATCATCTGCTTCATCCAGGTCCTTTGCAGGTATACCTATGTAACAAACCTGCACCTTCTGCACATGTATCCCAGAACTTAAAGTAAAATTTAAAAAGAGAGAGAGAGATCATCTGTATCTTGTAGCTTTTCCCACTGTAATCTATTGTTATTAAATTGAAGTCCTGTTGGTGTGGTGGTCAGTTGTGGAGAAGGAACTTTCAACAATCACAGAATTAGATCTCAGTTTTTAAGCGTACAGTGACTGGGATGTGGCCTTCGTAAGTGTTTCTCTAGTGATGTGGGGTTCTTCCCACTCAGGTGAGACAGGAAGTCTAGAGGGGCCTGGATTGGGAGGAATGTCTTCCTCTCACTGGGATAAGGCACTAGTAAAGTATTTCATCCAGGAGAAGAGGTCTTTCCGTTAGGAGAATGCTGGGTGTTATTTCACAATGATTATTCTTACCCCATCACATGAAATGAGATCTTCTGATCTTTACAGTGAAAAACTTGTGGGGTTCCTAGAGATAAAACTCATAAAAGTATGCGGGCCTTTCTATGACTGTGGCCCCCAAGAAGTTCTCACTGTCATCCTTGTGTTCTGTATTTACCCTCAAGCAATTCCATTTAAGTGTCTCCCCTGGTTTGTAACTATAGCAGCTCTGCTCTAGATAAGCTTATCCCAGCTGTGAGTCTGAATACACTTGTCTCTCCAAATTTCCAGATGGGAGTTTTCTAGGACTTCAGTTCTCTGATGAGTTCAAGAGAAGTAATTGATTTTGTTGTTCAGCAATTTCCTATTTTAAGGATGAAATGTCCAAGCTTTTTACTTGTTAAATCTAGGAAAAGTCTACACATATTAAATTTTAAAACACAGAAGTAGTAAATAATGTTTATTATTTCTTCACCTGTCCTGTGCCCATATAACAGTGAGCAGATTTTTAAAAATCATCATGAACTTTTATCAATACAGATATTTTGCCATTAAAAGTAAATATTAATTATGACTAGTTTAAATTTTAAAAGGAACTTTCCCAAAATTAATAACTAAGGTACTACTCTAAAATTTGCCTAATACAGAGAGATTCATAATTGGCAATAGAGTTATATAATGATTCTTATGGCATTTGTAGCGTATATTTTATTTAAACAAATGTTCGTTCATTCATTCAGATATTTATCACGTATCTCCTTTTGCCTGGATCTCCTCTAGGCACTAAAAATACAGAGGTGAACAAATTTTTTCTCTAGCAAGAAAAAAAAGAATCTATAGCTTTCTTTACAAAACATATAGAAATATAAATATGTCTTTCACTTCTTACTTCTGATTTCACAAGGAACTTTTAACATTTTGCATAAATGCTTGAGAGCTGGCTGCCTAGTTTGTAGATTCTAGTGTAAAATGAAGATGTAGTTTTGAAATGCAAATCAAAGGCAAAAGAAGATACATGGTAAATATCTGAATGAATAAATGAATGAATGAACATTTGTTTAAATAAAATGTAAGCTACGAATGCCATAAGAATCATTATGTAACTCTATTGGCAACTATCCACAATGAGATACCATCTCACACCAGTTAGAATGGTGATCATTAAAAAGTCAGGAAACAACAGGTGCTGGAGAGGATGTGGAGAAATAGGAACACTTTCACACTGTTGGTGGGACTGTAAACTGGTTCAACCATTGTGGAAGTCAGTGTGGTGATTCCTCAGGGATCTAGAGCTAGACATACCATTTGACCCAGCCATCCCATTACTGGGTATATACCCAAATGATTATAAATCATGCTGCTATAAAGACACATGCACACATATGTTTATTGCAGCACTATTCACAATAGCAAAGACCTGGAACCAACCCAAATGTCCAACAATGATAGACTGGATTAAGAAAATGTGGCACATATACACCATGGAATACTATGCAGCCATAAAAAAGGATGAGTTCATGTCCTTTGTAGGGACATGGATGAAGCTGGAAACCATCATTCTCAGCAAACTATCGCAAGGACAAAAAACCAAACACTGCATGTTGTCAATCACAGGTGGGAATTGAACAATGAGAACACTTGGACACAGGAAGGAGGACATCATACACAGGGGTCTGTTGTGGGGTGGGGGGTGGGGGGAGGGGGGAGGGATAGCATTAGGAGATATACCTAATGTAAATGACGAGTTACTGGGTGCAGCACACCAACATAGCACATGTATACATATATAACAAACCTGCACGTTGTGCACATGTACCCTAAACCTTTAAGTATAATAAAAAATAAATAAATAAATAAAATGTAGGACTCTTCATTTAAAAAGCAAGAAAAAAAAACCTTTTAAAGTTACTACGATATAAGGCTTCATCCTTTATTCTGCAGTCTCTCTCTTGATTCATCATGTTTGATCATTATTTAATGCCTTTCCCGGTAAAATAAAATAAAATTATTTACATGAATTTTACGTCTTATCTTTACATGTTCCCATGGCAGTTTTAAAGAACATTTAACTTGTATGTGGAATCCCCAAATTTACATAATACATACAATGTATATGTATGTTATTACTAGAATAGCAAAAACAGTATAAAATCTAACTACACTCTATTTTATTTCAATTATTGATACAAATTCTACCAATACTTTCCACCTTTGGTCTAATGATACGTAAAGAAGGGCTGAAGGAAAAAGAAATTATCTTCCATTTCTTTCTGTGTCATCATTTTCAGCATTACTGTTTCATTAACTCTGAAAAGTAACAAAAGCAAGAGAGAATATGATAGGGTTTCCTTGTTTATTCATGTTTTATTTTAAGAAAGCTGTTGCCTTCAGCTGTGAATGAACTTTTCATTTGAATAGAGATCTTGGCTTCCTGAGTTGTCAGCACCCCCATTTATTCAGTCATAGATGGAACATGCTTCCCTTGTATTTACTTTGAGTTTTGGGCAGCTCCACACATTGTGGGACCGATAGAATCTTGTGCTTACTGAGCATGTTAAAAGTTATAGATGGCTGGGTGCAGTGGCTCCCACCTGGAATCCCAGCACTTTTGGAGGCCGAGGTGGGCGGATCACCTGAGATCAGGAGTTCAAGACCAGCCTGGCCAACATGGTGAAACTCCGTCTCTACTAAAAATACAAAAATTAGCCGGGCATGGTGGTGGGTGCCTGTAGTCCCAGCTAATGCGGAGGCTGAGGCAGGAGAATCGCTTGAACCTGGGAAGCGGGGGTTGTAGAGGCCAAGATCCCACCATTGCACTCCAGCCTGGGTGACAGAGCAAGACTCTGTCGGAAAAAAAAAAAAAAATTATAGACAACTGGGAAATGGTAGACACGCACATTTCATATATCTCCTGTGTTCACATGCATACTCTGTTCTCCCACTGCACTTCATTTATGAAACACTAGTTCAGAATTAAAATTATTAGGTATTTCATGATGGCGACAGCAGAGTATTAAACCAAGCATAGTATCCTTCTGAGCACATGCCTTGTGTGGCAGCACAAGTGGCATGTCCATGAAGCCAGTCATGCATGGTCGGTCAAATGCACTTGAAACATTTTCTTCTCTTGGCTTTTGGACTCCCTGGCCTTCTTGCATTTCTTCAGCTTCCTGATATCAACCTATTGGTATGTTCCAGGATTAGGTTTCATATATCTTCTCATCTCCATCTATATCCATGCTTTAGTTACATCACCAATTTCTGAAGTTTGACATAGCTGATGACATTTAATTCTGTCTATATAGCCCTGAATTATCTGCTAAACTCCAAATTCATGTATCCAACCACATGTTCAAACCCTCCTTCATTTATTCAATAGGCATCTCAAAATAACATGGTCAAAACCAAAATATTTATTCTTTCCAAAGTCAGAACTTCTCAGTCTTAGTAATCTTGAGAATGGCATGCTCATTTACTCTCACCAAAGGTGTTGATATCCTGCTTGACTTTCTTCTTTCTTTGGCATCACTCATAAATATATCAATAAGCTCTACCTTCAAAATATTGCACCAATGTAGAAACTTTTTACCACTACCACTATTACTGATGATACTTTAAGCCAAACATCTCACACCTGAACTACTGCGACAGCTTCCTAACTGCTCTCCAAGATTCTTCCGTTATTTCTTAAAGTCTATTTTTCAATCAGTAGCCAAAACAATTCTGTTTATAAATAAATCAGATAAGGTTGCTCCCCTTGCCTGAACCTCCACTGGCTACCTTTGTGACAAATCCATAAACCTTAGCAGGCTACAGGATCCTTCTGGCTCTTTCTCCAAATCCATCTTTACACTCAATTCTGCTCTGATTTCACTGGTGTCAAGTATTGCACCAGACAGCTAATGAAGCTAAAGTTTCAGAGCCCCTCACTTGCACAGGTCCTTTCTGAAACCCTGGGTGGTGCCCTGAAAATACATCCACCTGACAAAAAGGAAGATACTTTAACTACAATTGGTTAGGATCTTTTTTCACATTAACTTATCCTTTTACATATTTGCTCCTGCCAGATGACAATGGAGAACTCAGGACATATTTTTTCTTTCTTCCTTCTTTTTTTTTTTTTTTTTTTTTTGGCAGAGTTTCACTTTATCCAGGCTGGAGTGCAGTAGCATGGTCTCAGCTCACTGCAATCTCCGCCTCCCTGGTTCAAGCAATTCTCGTGCCTCAGCCTCCTGTGTAGCTGGGATTGCAGGTGCCTGCCACCATGCCTGGGTGATTTTTTTTCGTATTTTAATAGAGATGAGGTTTTACCATGTTGCCCAGGCTGGTCTTGAACTCCTGAGCTCAGGCAATAAGCCAATCTCGGCCTCCCAAAGAACTAAGAGAAACCCTTTTTCTTTACAATCATTAAAAATGCCAGCAATGTCAATGTGGTCTCCAACAGGAAGGTTCTTGGAAGTCTTTTTTATTTTGGAACAGCTAATAACCTGACTACACATAGAAGTAACTATGAATACATATGTACGGGGGCGGCAGTAGAGGGGTGGGGGGGGACAATTATGCCAGTCAAGCTTTGCAACACAAGAATAATAATAGTTCACAAACTCAAATACAAATAAATTGAACACAAATAAATTGAAATAAAACTTAAACAAAATAAAAATGCTTTAAATACAATCGAAAGATGTTTTGAAATATTTCACCAAAACAAATGTGAAATTATAGACCTCTGATTTGATGTATATAAAGTACTTTTGCATTTTGTTCAAATTCATTATAATAGAACTAAGAAATATTAAGATACAATTTTACAGTCTCTGAAAGAAAAATGATAGGGATGAGTAAAGAAATCAATTAAAATTATTTTGATATCAAGGAGCAAAATGAAAAATTAAAAAATCATATCCTATCAGAGCAGTAATTAACTGAAAGAAATTGATACATTTTTGAAAAGAAGTAATGAATACACTCTTTAGTTGTTTGATAATCCAGTTATCTAAGATGAGATAATAGTTTGAGCAGAATATAGAAAAAATTTAATCTTCTGCTGATTTGACATGAATACTGGTATTAACAAAGACAACACGAAGCTGATAATATAGCACTATAGTAAGTACACATCTATGAAAAAATGATTAATTATCGTTGTCAGTTCAAAGAGTTTTTAAAATCAGTTACTCTACAAAAACGATTAAAATGCTATGAAGTTTTATAGCTTGTACATGTAAAGAACTTGATAGAAGGTCTCAAACATGTGACAATAATCCTAAAACTTCATATGATATTTACAGTAGAGTGAAACAAAATTTTCTAATCCATTAATAAAGAAAAACAACCATGATCAGTTATGCTAGAGGGAAGAATTAATAATTTTTCCATTCTTTCTTTAGAAAATCATGACCATATGGGAAGGATTCAAGAGCATGCAATTAAAAATTGTGGAACAGGCCGGGCGCGGTGGCTCACGCTTGTAATCCCAGCACTTTGGGAGGCCGAGGCGGGTGGATCATGAGGTCAGGAGATCGAGACCACGATGAAACCCCGTCTCTACTAAAAATACAAAAAAATTAGCCGGGCGTGGTGGCGGGCGCCTGTAGTCCCAGCTACTCGGAGAGGCTGAGGCAGGAGAATGGCGTGAACCCGGGAGGCGGAGCTTGCAGTGAGCCGAGATTGCGCCACTGCACTCCAGCCTGGGCGACAGAGCGAGACTCTGTCTCAAAAAAAAAATAAATAAATAAAAAATAAATAAATAAATAAAAATTGTGGAACAAAATAACACAAAGAGCCTCATACAGTTATTTATTTAATGACATATTATGGATTTCCTGAATTTTATAGTGTTTGTGTTATTTATCAGCTATTTTATATTTCTAATTTATTGTAATTTATTTTCTCACTTCAAGGAACTACTTATTTATAGCTAACTTTGTTTCAATTGGCATTCTTCACTTTAAAAATAACAAAGTCAAAGCCTCAGGCTCACAGAACCTAGGTTTATCCCAAGTAGCCCCTAGCTTTGCTACATATATGTGATACTTATAGTACCTTCAGACTGGAGGCCTCTACAACTCATCAATGAAGATTTCCATGATGACAGAATCAAAATGTGAAGTCTTCCTTCTGTCACCTTCCAGTCACCCTCTATCCTTGTCTGTATTAATACTTTTTTTTCCTGGCACTTACCATTTTCTATTGAATGCAAGGTCACTAAGAGAAGTCCATTGATTGTTTTATTTTATTTTTTTAGAGAGGGTCTCGCTCTTTTTCCCAGACTGGAGTGCAGTGGCTTTGTCATGGCTAAGTACAGCTTCAACGTCCTGGGCTCAAGCAATCCTCCCACCTCAGTCTCCTGAGTTGCTGGGACTATGGGTATGTGACACCAATACCCAACTAATTTTTATTATTATTATTATTATTTGTAGAGACAGGGTCTCCCTATGTCGCTCAGGTTGATCTTGAACTCCCGGCCTCAAGCCATCTTCCCACCTCAGCCTCCCAAAGTGCTGGGATTACAGGTGGTAGCCACTATACCTGGCATAATTGAATGTTATAATGACAGCTGTAACTCCCAATTCCAGAACAGGGCCTGGCTTGTGAGCCATTAGAAAATGTGAATCTGGAACATAAGATATTCTACATTATACTCTTAAATACATTCTGTATTTATGTGTGCAGATATTAATATACAGACAGTCCCTGATTTCTGATGGCTATGATTTTCAATTTAACCATGTGTGAATGCAAAAGATATACGCATTCAGTAGTACTTCAAGTGTCTATACAACCATTCAGTTTTTCACTCGATATAGTATTCAATTAATTACCTGAAATATTCAATAGCTTATTATAAAATAGGCTTTGGGTTAGATGATTTTGCCCAACTGTAGGCTAATCTAAATGTTCTGAGCACATTTAAATTATGTTAAGCCAAGCTATGATGTTTGATAGGTTACTTGTATTCAATACATTTTTTATCATGAGTTTCTTGGAATATAATGCCATCATAAGTTGAGTAGCATCCATTATCTTTTTTTTAACTCTTACACTACCACATGTATAATTAAGATTATGTTAGAACTATAATGTAGCAAATTAGTGTTTGGCAAAAGTTTTAGAATGTCATTAAGCAACTACGTAACAGCTATTATTCATGAAGCACTGCACTAAGCCTTTATTTAAATGTGAAAAAAATGTAGAATTTTAAATGGTCGGTACCCTAAACACTTATAGTGTATGATGGGAGACAAAATCATACACATCAATCAATTATGCATTGAAGTAAAATTAATAAAATGAAAAGTACAATAATTTTTTATAATGACTTGGAAAAAAATGAGAACACACTTTCGGCCACTATAATTGCTTTATTTCACGAATGTGATGGAATTTGTTTTTTTTTCAGCCTGATGTTATTAATAAAATTAAACTTTATATAATGTAGCTCATTTGTTATTGCCAATTCCTGGATGAAGAAGAGTGAGAACATGACCGTTTTATCAGGGTCAGTACAAGACCTAAGTCTTGTAGGAAAAAAATATACAAGACTCACATTACTTTAAATATGGAATGAGCAAATAAGTATTTTCCCCCAATATTCTAAGTGATATATCTTGACGTTATAGAACATTAAGAAAAATATTTCTACTATTTTGATAGTGAGATCTAAGAAAGAATCTTGATTATGTCTTTATTTGTCTTTTTGTTATTGTCAGTGTTGGTTTATTAAAGCAGGGATTGGAGTAACTGTCCTCTCAAGCTGACTTTCTTGTGGCCGAAGGTGGGGGCACTTTCTTTTCAGAATGGAGCATTTTGCAGATACTCGAAAGTGTGCCATTGTAGAACTCAATATTTAATATTTAGTAATAATAAAAGCTAATGTGTAATTATACTTTTAGTTTTCTTATTAAGGTGAAATAATGCAAGTTTGAATGGCAGTTTTGTATGAATTACAGAATAGTTTTTTAAAAAATTCTGTGAAGAATGATGTTGGTAGTTTGACAGGAATAACATTCAATCTGTAAATTGCTTTGGGCAGTGTGGCCATTATACCAATATTGATTCTTCCAATCCATGAGCATGAGATGTTTTTCCATTTATTTGTTTCATCTTTGATTTATTTCAGCAGTGTTTTGTCATTCTCCTTGTAGAGATCTTTCATCTTGGTTAGCTGTATTTCTAGGTATTTCATTTTCTTTGTGGCTCTGTAAATGGGATTGTGTTCTTGATCTGACTCTCAGCCTGGACATTATTGGTGTATAGAAAGGCTACTGATTCTTTATTATTATTATTATTATACTTTAATTTCTGGAGTACTTGTGCAGAACGTGCAGGTTTGTGACATAGGTATACACTTGTCATGGTGGTTTGCTGCACCCATCAACCCGTCACCTACATTAGGTATTTTTCCTAATGTTATCCCTCCCCTAGTCCTCCACCCCCTGACAGGCCCCGGTGTGTGATATTCCCCTCCTTATGTCCATTTGTTCTCATTGTTCAACTCCCACTTATGAGTGAGAACATGCGGTGCTTGGTTTTCTCTTCTTGTGACAGTTTCCTGAGAATGGCGGTTTCCACCTTCATCCATGTCCCTGCAGAGGACATGAACTCATCCCTTTTTATGGCTGCGTAGTATTCCATGGTGTATATGTGAAAAGTAAACCTTTTCTTTATCAAGTCTATTATTGATGGATATTTGAGTTGGTTCCAAGTCTTTGCTATTGTGAATAGTGCCACAATAAACACACGTGTGCATGTGTCTTTATAATAGCATGATTTATAATCTTTTGGGTATATACCCAGTAATGGGATTGCTGGGTCAAATGCTATTTCTAGTTCTAGATCCTTGAGGAATCGCCACACTGTCTTCCACAATAGCTGAACTAGTCTACAGTCCAACCAACAGTGTAAAAGTGTCCCTATTTCTCCACATCCTCTCTAGCATCTGTTGTTTCCTGACTTTTTAATGATCGCCATTCTAACTGGCATGAGATGATATCTCATTGTGGCATTTCTCTAACGACCAGTGAAGATCTTTTTTTCATATGTCTGTTGCCTGCATAAATGTCTTCTTTTGAGAAGTGTCTGTTCATATCCTTTGCCCACTTTTCGATAGGGTTGTTTGTTGTTTTCTTGTAAATTTGTTTATGTTCTTTGTAGAATCTGGATATTAGCCCTTTGTCAGATGAGTAGATTGCAAAAATTTTCTCCCATTCTGTAGGTTGCCTCTTCACTCTGATGATAGTTTATTTGGCTGTGCAGAAGCTCTTTAGTTTAATTAGATCCCATTTGTCAATTTTGGCTTTTGTTACCACCCCTTCTCCCAAGTGCTGGGATTACAGGCAGGAGCCACCGCTCCCGGCCTCGTTAGGGTTTTCTAGGTATACAATCATATTATCAATAAAGAGATACACTTTGGGTTCTTCTTTTTCCTGTTTGGATGCCTTTTATTTCTTTCTCTTGCCTGATTGCTCTGGCTAGGACTTCCTGTACTGTGTTTAATAGGATGATGAGAGTGGACATTTTTTCTTGCTCCAGTTCTCAAGGGGAAAGCTTCAGGTTTTGCCCATTTAGCATGATGTTGGCTGTGGGTTTTTCATGGGTGACTCTTATTATTTTGAAATATGTTCCTTTGATGCCTAGTTGGAGGATATTGAATTTTATCAAAAGCTTTTTCTGCATCCATTGAGATGATCATGTGGTTTTCGTTTTTAATTATGTTTACGTGGTGAGTCACATTTATTGATTAGCATATGTCAAAACCAAAACATAGCCTAAAGAGTCAAAGCAATTTTAAGCAAAGAAAACAAAGCCACAGGCATCACACTGCCTGACCTCAAAACATACTATAAGGCTATAGTATCCAAAACTACATAGTACTGGTCCGAAAACAGACACATAGACCAATGGAACAGAATAGAAAACCCAGAAATAAAGGCTCACACCTACCACCATCTGATCTTTGACAAGGACAACAAAAACAAGCAATGGGGAAAAAACTCCGTATTTACTAAACAGTGCTGGAATAACTGGTTAGCCATGTGCATAAGAATAAAAGCATACCCTTAGCTTTTACCATATACAAAAATTAACTCAAGGAGGATTAAATATTTAACTATAAGACCTCAAACTATGAAAATCCTGCAAAAACCTAGGAAATACCTTTCTTGACATTGCCCTTGAAAATAATTTTTGTCTAAGTCCCCAAAAGCAATTGCAACAACAAAAAAACTGACAAGTGAGAACTAACTAAAGTAAAGGGCTTCTGCACAGCAAAAGAAACTATTGACAGAGTAAACAGACAATGTACAAAATGGAATAAAATATTCACAAACTCTGCATCTGAAAAAAGTCAATATTTAGAATCTATAAGGAAGTTAAATCAACAAGCAAATCACAAATAACCCCATTAAAAATGGACAAAGGACATAAACAGACACTTCTCAAAAGAGGATATACAGGCAGCCAACAAATATATGAAAAAAATGCTCACCATCACTAATCATAAGAGAAATGCAAACAAAAGCCCCACAATGAGACATCATGTCACATTAGTCAAAATGGCTATTTAAAAGTCAAAACACAAGAGATTCTGGTAAGGCTGCAGAGAAAAGGAAATACTTATACACTGTTGGTGAGAATGTAAATTAATTTTATTACTGTGGAAAGAACTTTGGAGATTTCTCAAAAAATTTACAATAGAGATATCATTTGACCCAGCAATCCTATTACAATATTATTTATATGTATATATAATATATATTATATATTATATATATATATACCAAAAGGAAAATAAATTATTTTACCAAAAAAAAAAACACATGCACTCATATGTTCATTGCTGTGGTATTTACAATAGCAAAGACATGGAATCATCCCAGGCGCTCATCAAAGGTGGATTGCATGAAGAAAATGTGGCACATACACACCATGGAATACTACTTAGCCATAAAAAGAATGAAATCACATCTTTTGCAGCAACATGGCTGGAGTTGGAGGCCATAATCCTAAGTGAATTAAAGCAGGAACAGAAAACCAAATACTACATCTTCTCTTATAAGTGGGGACTAAACATTGAGCACCCATGGACATAAACATGGGAATAATAGGCAAGGCAAAGTACTAGAATGGGGAGGAAAGGAGGAAAGCATGGGTTAAAGACTACCTGTTGGGTACTATGCTCACTACCTGAGTGAAACATACTCATGTAACAAAACTTCACATGTATCCTCTGTACCTAAAATAAAAGTTAAGGAAAAAAATGAATACCAGTTCCATCACTTGGCCAGCTCTGTGAACTTGGGTAGTTTCCGTTACATCTCCAAAGTTTACCTTCTTCTTTGTAAATTGAGAATAACTATTATTTATTTCTTGAAGGATTGTTGTAAGGAAGACAGGACATCATCAATTTGCAGCATTCAACACAGAATTTTACATATGGTAAAATTCAACTTTGTAAGACTTTTCTGATTTTTAAAAATTTTTGTGGGTACATAGCTGTATTTATTTATTGTGTATATGAGATGTTTTGATACAGGCATTCAATGTGAAGTAAACACATTATGAAGAATGGGGTATTCATCCCCTCAAGCACTTATCATTTGAGTTGCAAACAATTCAATTATACTCTTTAAATTATTATAAAATGTACAATTTAGTTATTATTAACTATAGTCACCCTGTTGTGCTACGAAATAGTAGGTCTTATTCATTCTTTCTAACCATTTTGTTTTGTACCCATTAACAAGCCCACCTCCCCCACAACCCCCCACTACACTTACCAGCCTCTGGTAAAAATCCTTATACTCTCTATGTCTGTGAGTTCAATTGTTTTCATTTCTAGATCCCACAATTAAGTGAGAATATGCAATGATTGTCTTTCTGGGCCTGGTTTATTTAACTCAAAATAACGATCTTCAGTTCCATCCATGTTGTTGTAAATGACAAGATCTCATTTGTTATGGCTAAATAATACTCATTTGTGCATATGTACCACATTCTCTTTATCCATTCTTCTGTCAATAGACATAGGTTGCTTCCAAATATTTGCTATTATAAACAATGCTGCAACCAAGAAAGGAGTGCAGGGAGTGCAGACATTTCTCTGATATAGTGATTTTTTTTTTCTTTTGGATATATACTCAGTAACAGGATTGTTAAAACATATGGTAGCTCAATTTTTATTTTTCTGAGGAGTCTCCAAACTGTTCTCGATAGTGATTGTACTAATTCACCTTCCCACCAACTGTGATAAAAGAGTTTCCTTTTCTCCACATCCTCACCAACACTTGTTATTGCCTATCCTTTGGATATAAGCCATTTCACCTGGGAAGAGATGATCTCATTGTAGTTTTGATTTTCATTTCTCTGATGAGCAATGATGTTGAGCACCTTTTCATATGCCTGTTTGCCATTTGTACGTCTTCTTTTGAGAAATGTCAATAAATCTTTTGTCTATCTTTTGATCAGATTATTACATTTTTTTCCATAGAGTTGTTTGAGCTCCTTATATATGTTGATTATGAATTCCTTGTCAGACGAGCAGTTTGAAAATGTTTTTTCCCATTATGTGGGTTGTCTTTTCACTTTGTTAATCATATCACTTGCTACGCAGAAGCTCTTTAACTTGATGTCAACCCATTTGTCCATTTTTTCTTTGATTGCCTGTGCTTGTGCTTGCTCAAGAAACTTTTGCCCAGACCTGTGTCCCAGAGATTTTCCCCAAAGTTTTCCTGTAGTAGTTGCATAGTTTGAGATCTTGGATTTAAATCTTTAATCCATTTTGATTTGTTTTTTGTATATAGTAAGAAATAGGGGTTTAGTTTCATTCTTCTGTGTATGGATATCTAGTTTTCCCAGCACCATTTATTGAAGAGACTGTTTTTCCCCAGTGTAGATTCTTGGCATTTTGGCCAAAAATAAGTTCACTGTATGTGTGTGGGTTTGTTTCTGGGTTTTTTATTCTGTTCCCTTTGTCTATGTGTCTATTTTAACGCCAGTACCAGGTGGTTTTGTTTACTACAGCACTAGTAAAACGGGCTTCTGGGTCTGGTGGGGACTTGGAGAACTTTTCTGTCTAGCTAAAGGATTGTAAACACACCAATCAGTGTTCTGTGTCTAGCTAAAGGTTTGTAAATGCACCCAGTAGCACTCTGTAAAAAAGCACCAATCAACACTCTGTAAAATGGACCAATCAGCAGGACATGGGCAGGGCCAAATAAGGGAATAAAAGCTGGCCACCTAAGCCAACAGTGGCAACCTGCTCTGGCCCTTTCCATGCTGTGGAAGCTTTGTTCTTTCAGTCTTCACAATAAATCTTGCTGCTGCTCACTCTTTGGGTCCGCACTACCTTTATGAGCTGTAACACTCACCACATGGGTCTGCGGCTTCATTCCTGAAGTCAGCGAGACCACAAACCCACTGTGTGGAACAAACAACTCCGGATGCTCCACCTTTAAGAGCTATAACACTCACTGCAAAGGTCTGTGGCTTCACTCCTGAAGTCAGCAAGACCACAAACCCACCAGAAGGAAGAAACTCTGACACATCTGAGCATCTGAAGGAACAAACTCCGGACACACCATCTTTAAGAACTGTAACACCACTTGGGTCCGCGGCTTCATTCTTGAAGTCAGAGAGACCAAGAATCCACAGGAAGGAACCAATTCCAGACACAGTGTGATTCATTCAGTTCTGTTCTTTTTGCTTAGGATAGCTTTGGCTGTTCTGGGTATTTTGTGGTTCCATATGAATTTCAGAATTGTTTTTTCTATTTCTATGAAGAATGTCATTGTTATGTTGATAGCAATTGCATTGAATCTGTGGATGGTGTTGGGGAGTTTAGTAATACTTGTTCTTCCAATTCATGAACATAGAATAATTTTTATATTTTTTGATGTCCTCTTCGATTTTTTTTGTCAGTGTATTGTAGTTTTTTTTTTGTTTTTTGTTTGAGATGAAGTCTTCCTTTGCCACCCAAGCTGGAGTGCAGTTGCACTATCTCGGCTCACTGCAACCTCTGCCTCCCAGGTTCAAGAGATACACTCCTGCTTCAGCCTCCTGAGTAGCTGGGACTACAGGGATATGCCACCATGCCTGGCTAATTTTCATATTTTTAGTGGAGACCGGGTTTCACTATGTTGGCCAGGCTGGTCTCGAACTCATGACCTCATGATCTGCCCGCCTAAGCCTCCGAAAGTGCTGGGATTACAGGCGTGAGCCACCATGACTGGCCAATAATTTTTATCATAGAGATATTTTACTTCCTTAGATAATCCTAGGTATTTAATTTTATGGGTGATTATTGTAAACGGAATTACTTTTAAAAAATTTTTCTCACATTGTTTACTGTTGGAATATAAAAATCCTATTGATTTTTGTGTGTTTATTTTGTACCTGCAACTTAACTTGATTTGTTTATCAGTTGTAAATTTTTTCTTGTGGAGTCTTTAGTTATTTTCCAAACCTAGGATTATGTCAACTTCAAACAAAGATAATCTGACTTCTTCCTTTCCAATTTCAATGCCCTTTACTTTTTTCTCTTGTCTGATTGCTCTGGATATGAAATCCAGCACTATGTTTAATAATAAGGGTGACAGTGGGTATCCTTGTCATGCTCCAGATCTTAGGGGAAAGTCTCTCAGTTTTTCCTCATTCAGTATGATACTAGCTGTGAATTTCTTATATATGGCTTTTATTATGTTGATGCATATGTTCCTTCTATCCCCAGATTTCATAATTTTTATCATACACAGATGCTGAATTTTTCAAATGCTTTTCAGCATCAATTGAAATGATCATATGGTTTCTATCTTTCATTCTGTTGATATGGTATATCACATTGATTGGTTTGCATGTGTTGAACCATCCTTACATCCCAGAGATAAATCACAGTCAGTCATGACTTTCTAATGTATTGTTGAATTTGATTTGCTAGTATTTTGTTGAGAACATTTCCATCGATATTCACCAGAGACAGTGGCCTGTAGTTTTTTGTTTGTTTGTTTTGCTTTTTTATTTTGTTTTGTTTTGTTTTAATGTGTCTTTGTCTGGTTTTGATATCAGGGTAATATTGATTTTGTAGAATGAGTTTGGAAGTGTTTCCCTCTCTATTTTTTCAGAACAATTTGCATAGGATTATTTGTTCCCCTTTAAAGGTTTGGTAGGATTCAACAGTGAAGCCATCAGGTCCCAACATTTTCTATACTGGGCTTCAGTCTCATTATTCGTTATTGGTCTGTTCAGGTTTTGGATTTCTTCCTGGTTCAATCTTGGCAGGTTGTATGTATCTAGAAATTTGTCCATTTCTTCTAGATTTTCCAATTTATTGGCATGTAGTTGCTCATAGTAGTCACTAATGATCCCTTAAATTTCTACAGTATCAGTTGTAATCTCTCCTTTTAATTTCTTATTTTAATTATTTGTATTTTCTTTCTTATTTTCTTAGTCTGGCCTAAGGTTTCTCAATTTTGTTTAACTTTTGGAAAAAATCAACTTTTTCTTTTATTGATTTTGTATCATTTTATTCATTTCAATTTCCTTTATTTCTGCTGTGATCTTCATTATTTCTTGTCTTCTACTAATTTTATGTTTGGAATGCTCTTTCTTTTCTAGTATTTTAGGATGCATTGTTAGATTGTTCATTTGCAGTGTTTCCTCTTTTTTTTTATGTACATACCTCTAACTAAAAAGTTCTCTCTTAGTATTGCTTTTACTGTATCCCACAGGTTTCATTATCTTTTGTTTCTGTCTTTATTTGTTTCAAGTTTTTCAATTTCCCTCTTAATTTCTTTATTGATCCACTGGTCATTCAGGAGCTCATTGTTTAATTTCTGTTTATTTGTATGGTTTCCTAAATTTCTCTTGTTATTAATTTCTAGCTTAATCCTATTGTGGTCAGAGAAGATGCTTGATATTATTTCAATTTTTTGAATGTTTTAAGAGTTGTTTTTTGACCTAACATATAACCTATCCTTGAGAATAACATGTGCTGAAGAAAAGAATGTGCATTCTCCTGCTCTTGGGTGAGATATTCTGCAAATATCTCAGATCCATTTGGTCCATATTGCAGATTAAGTCTGATATTTCTTTGTTAATTTTCTGTCTGGAATATCTGTCCAATGCTGAAAGTGAGGTGTTGATGTCTCCAGTTATTATTGTATTGGAGTCTATCTATCTCTTTAGTTCTAATAATATTTTCTTCATATATCTGGGTACTCCAATGTTAGGTGTGTATATATTTAAACATGTTATATCCTATTGCTGAATTAACCCCTTTATCATTATATAGTGACCTTCTTTGTCTCTTCTTATAGGTTTTGTCTTAAAATTTATTTTGTCAAAAATAATTGTAGCAACTTCTGCTATTTTTTGGTTTCCACTGGCATGGAATATCTTTTTCTATTCCTTTATTTACAGTTTCTGTGTGTCTTTACAGTGAGGTGTGTTTCTTGTAGGCAACAGATCATTGGGTCTTGTTTTTTCATTCATTCACTGTTATTGTTGGTAAGTACAAGCTTACTCCTGGCATTTTGTTGTTTGCTTTCTGATTGATTTGTAGTCTTCTCTCCTTCTTTCTTTCATTCTTGTCTTCCTCTAATGAAAATGATTTTCTCTGGTGATATAATTTAGTTTCTTGCTTTTTATTTTTTGTGTATCCATTATATGTTTTTTTGGCTTCTGGTTACCATGAAGCTTGGAAATACTCTCTTGTAACCCTTTATTTTAACCTGATAACGACTTAATGCTATAAGCATAAATCAACAATCAAGCAAAAATAAAACAAATAAAATCTTGTCTTAACTTCATCTTCTGCTTTTTTAACTTTTTATTGTTTCTATTTGCATCTTTTTGTACTGACTATGTCTTGGAAAGTGGTTGTAGTTATTATTTCTGATAAATTGATCATTTATTCTTTCCACTTAGGATAAAAATAGTTTACACACCACAGCTACAGTGTCATAATATTATGTGTTTTTCTGTGTATTTACTATTACCAGTATTTTACCTTCAGGTGGTATTAATTGCTCATTAATTTCCTCTTCTTTCTAATTGAAGTACTCCTTTTAGTATTTCTTGGAGGATAGGTCTGGCATTAATAACGTCCCTCAACTTTAAAAAAAATTTTTATTATACCTTAAGTTCTAGGGTACATGTGCACAACGTGCAGGTTTGTTACATAGGTATACATGTGCCATGTTGGTGTGCTGCACCCATCAACTTGTCTTTTACATTAGGTCTATCTTCTAATGCTGTCCGTCCTGCCTCCCCCGACCCCTCAACAGGCCCCAGTGTGTTTCACCATGTTGGCCAGGCTGGTCTCGAACTTCTGACCTCAGATGATCTGCCCACCTTGACCTCCCAAGATGTTGGGATTATAAGGGTTAGCAGCCACACCCAGCCTAGACATCCTTTTAAGCTTATTTAGAGACTGAGAGCACTTGGCCCTTGGTGGCAAGGTTTGCAGACATTCAAGTTCAGTCTGCTGAGATTCCCCTCTGGCTAGGGTTGGTTTAAATGCTCCCTCTGTGGGCAGGTGTCAGCTGAGTTTGGTCTGGTTTCCCCTTCTGCTCTAACAAAGCAGCACTGAGTTCAGCTCAGTGCTGAATTGCTGTGTTCTCCCTTCCCCCAGGGCTCAGAGATGCCCTCTACACCATGCTTCTGCTCCTGGGGGTGAGGGAAGGGGTGGTGTCAGTGATTTGGGATTTTTTTTTTTTTTTTTTTTTTTTACCTCTACAGTGTCTCTTTCAGTGATTATGAATTTAAAACAAGGTGCTATGAGTTCTCATCTAATTTTTGGTTCTTATAAAGGTGATTTTTTTTCTGTGTAGATAGTTGTTAACTTGATGTCCTTGCTGGGGGGACAATCAGTGGAGACTTATATTCTGTCATCTTGCTCCTCAACTTTGTAAAATTTAACTTTGATATTCCAAGGAGAGGAATTTATTTGGCATCTCTCCCTATACGTCTATTATGTGTATCTGATAATAAGGTGGTGTGAAACTTTACTGCCCCAGGAAGCAACTGAAGCAAGACTGCCTGCAGAGAAATCAAGGCACTTTGTGGATTCTGGATGATCTGTATTACATTTAGAGAGGCACTGGGAAGTGTGCTACTTGGGGTGAAAAACCCTCAATATTTGGGCTGTATTTTGTTTCTTGAATAAACAATGTTAGGCATGTATCACTTGATGGAGAATGGAAAGTTACCAGTACATTATGGCTCCTCAAAAATCTTAGATATCACCACCCATACACCCTCCCGCCAACAACATGAACACATATGCATATACAAACACAACTCACATCTTATTTTGGATGGGAATATTTAAAAACTACAAGTAGGGGAAGATAAATGTGACAGTGTTATGTGAGATATTTACCTTCTATTTCATATTATGCTTTTTTATTCTGCCTAGCTAAATGGAGATGAGCACCATCCCGTGCATCTGGGAAGGCTGGATGCTAGATGCATTGTGATGATACCACCTTCTATGCAGTCCTCTCAAGGGGCAATGATTTTCTCTCCTGTATCACTCATCCTTGAATACAGCAATAGTACATTTTTCTTTTCACTGCCGTGTTCATATATGGCAATACATTCTCTTTTAAAACATACAGCATTAAGAAAAGCTTGTGCCATGACCTTATACCACTAATTACTATCCTTGTTGCAGGTATTTCTGGGAATACTTGGGTAACTCACCCTCCATTTTAGATTGTAAACCCAGCTACTGTAATTTTCTCCACCGCTAATCTTCTCTTTGAGTGATTTCAATATCTTCAAGATATCCAATTTCCTGGACACACTAAGAGTAGAGTAATAAGAGCATTCTACCCCAGGTACAGGTAATAAAGATAAAATTGTCTTTGGAGGATTTTAAAACAATAAAAAAACTAAGTGAATTTGGTCTGCTTGTTATTATCACTATGTGGCAGCATTTCTAAGCAATGTCAATGTTCGAAAATCTTTTAATGGGCTACATTTTATTCAATTGTGCTTATTATTTTAAAATTTAATCTATAGTTAGCTTTAAACTAACATAGTTTTATTAATTTTTAATAAACATTTTAATGCACATGGAAGCTAATTAAGAGAACTCCCACTTATATATCATTGGCCCCCACACATTTAAACTTGACTACATGTGTTCATTTTGAGAAAAAGTTCATCATGGTTTGAAATTGTTGGGAATTTTTTGTGTTCTTCCAGTATTATAACAGTTAATGATTGTACATGAAACTTTAATAAAAGATAAATTTAAGCAATTTTTGTGTGTACATGTGTTTGATCATTTCTATGGATTTTTATGGTTATCACTCAAAATAATTTTGATATATAGAAGAGGGGGTGTTAAAAATTCTCTGGCTGGTGTTAAATATGCAATGTATACCATTACTTGGACACCCACTTCTCAACTTTCTCCGCAAAGTAACACAAGAAGAGAAAATCAAACACAGCATATTCTCACTCATAAGTGGGAATTGAACAATGAGAACACATGGACACAGGGAGGGGAACATCACATACTAGGGCCTGTCGGGGGGTGGGGGGCAAGGGGAGGAATAGCATTAGGAGAAATACCTAACGTAAATGACGAGTTGATGGGTGCAGCAAACCACCATGGAACATGTATACATATGTAACAAACTTGCACGTTGTGCACATGTACCCTAGAACTTAAAGTATAATTAAAAAAAAAAACTTTCTCAAGATATTTTTTTCTTCCATCCTAATTCAGTACCCTATGCAAGGCATAGGCTGCCGATTTTTACTTCCCATAACAGCTGCCCTCCACAATCACACTTTCAAGCATTTACTTCTTAAGAACACCTCTTATCTTGCAGGGCCAGTCCTGCTAGTCCAATTACCCTACACTTTTCTGTTCACTTAAATATGTATAATCTATTCAATATATCACTTTTTTTTCAGGGTTCTTCCCTGACTTTTAAAGCTTCCTTCTATATCCAGGTTTGATTCAAAGGTCTGTCATTCTAGTGACTCCCCTCCATGTACATTCACTTCTTTGTATCTCTCTTTCTTTATTTTATTCTCCTGTTAAAAGTAAATGCCAGTAAAATTCAACTCTTCACCTACTCTGTGCATCCCCTTGGGCACCTTAACTTACTGGAGAAACACATTACAATGCCAACAGTTCTCATTTTAGTTAATGACTATTGTTTCTGCTTTACTACCTGTCCCTAGGTTATTCAATATGCCCACTCTCCTAGGACTCTTTCTTATTTTTATCTTCCCTTTCCACCAACCTTCAAAATTGTCTCCCCACTTTTCCTTCTGAACTGAACGCCTTCCTTCCTTATTTCCTATAGAACATTGTTGCAATCACATTCCATAAATTACTCTCTTAATATATCTCCACTTACCTGAATCTGTTGTCATACACTTTGCCTCCCCTTCTGTTACAACAGAAGTATTGTGTATATTCTAAGCAATGTCAGTCCCTCTGCTCATGCACTGGATCCTATCCACTTCCACCTGTCTCAGGAAAGTCAATTCAACAATTCTCTGTCCTATATCATATATTGACCCTTCTGCTGAATCACGACCACTACCATAACTTTTGGTGAAGCATCTTTTTAGCTTCTTTGTAGGGAATATATATCTACCTTGAACCTATGTTTCCTTAAAACTAGTATCCCATTTCTCTTCCCATCTAACAGAAAATCACCTCAAAATTTCTGTCTACATTTATATTTTCTAATTTTTCTATTCTTATATTTTCTTGAACTCATTCGATTAGTTTTTAATATCTACTATTTACCAATGAGACAACTTTTTTGGTGGCCACCAGTGGCTTCCATATTTCTTTATTCAATGGTCAATTCCCCATTAGTGTCTTACTTGATCTCTCACATAATTATTAACTACTTCCTCTTCTAAACATGTTCTTCATTTGGTCCCAGGACATCACTCTTTCTCACACTCTACATTATTCTTTCTCAGTCTTCTTTGTGGATCCTAGTACTCTCACACATATCCAAAGGTCAAACTTAGACCAAGTGTTCAGACCTAGTAACTCTTCTTTGTTTCTTCTATAATGTCATTACCCATTCTCTCTATAACATCATTCAATCTTATGATTTTATATATCATCACCTTACTGAGGACTCTTTAATGTATATCTCCAGTCTAGAGAGCTATCTTGATCTCAAGACTTAGTAATCTATTTGATATCTCCATATAGATATCTAGTAGACATATGAACTATACCTAGCCACAACTAAGTCATAATATTTTTGTATTAAAATCAGCAGATTTTGCAATATTCTTCATCTTAGTAAATGACAATCTTATCCTTTGAGTTGTTGAAATTAAAAATCTGTAGTGAACTCTTTTTGTTTGCAGCCTATATCTAACCCATTAGAAAGCCATATTAGTTGTTCCTTAAAATCCACCCCCCCCCAAAATAAAACCTCCACATTTACTAATCTGATTCACCAAATTTTCTTCAAGTCTTTTTAACCCATCTCTGCTTTTGATTTTAGTTCCACCCATATCCCTGTCTACTCTAAATACAGAAGTCAAAGTTATCTTTTTAAAATGTAAATCAAATCACTTCGCTTCCATACTCAAAGCTCTCAATGATTTCACATTGTATTTTCAGTCATAGGCACAGTCCATTCAGTGGCCAACATAACCAGGCAGTTCAGACCCACTGCCATCTCCATGATCAACTTTTCTCTCACTCTTCTACCTATGCACACTGACACAGGCACGCTTTGCTTCTATATTATTTTCCTAAACACCAAAATGTTCTCCAACTCAGTGACTTTGTACCTAATATTCCCTCTAGCTTAATAGCTCTTCCAATAAACATCTGCATAATTCCTGCACGCATTTACATTGGAGAAATATCAATGTGCCTGATCACAGTGTTCTGGGAGAAACCCATGTAAAGTATTACTTCAAAAGTTATGTTGCACCTATTCATTTTGTAAAATACAAGTTAATCTGAATTCTGAAACACATCTTGCCCTAAGAGATAAATATTGTGGAGCTATGTAAGGATTGCATCACCAAAACCATAATTTTCTTCTTTATGGAAAATTTAAGGTTTGTTTAAGCCTTTACGGAAAACTTAAGGTTTGTTTAAAGGGTAGTTTTTTACTAAAGATTTTTATTTTTCTTTAAGGACCGATGCTAGAACCTAACATCTATGTAAGATGCAATTCTCCTGGATTTTACCAAGATCCTTACCATAATCCTTCAGATAGTGGTTATTGTCCTCATTTTCAGAAGATAAAACTGAGACCCAAATTATATAATTAGTTTAAGATGACAGAGTTTAGGAAAAAAATTAGAATACAAAACAAGACAAAACTAAGATAATGGAAACAATTATGGAGATATTAAATAATTAAAAACCTCTTCTTAGTAAGTAAATTTTAGTCTAAAATATGTTCGTAAGTCATTTTTAATAAAATTAAGGTCAACATAACTAACAAAAATTTTATTAACTACAATATTTTATTTTTAAAAGTTGTGGTAAATCTACAGTAAGAACAATGGGAAGACTTTGATAACAGAAACTGTTTTGTTTTATATCTATACAGTCAGCATATAGGGATTCAATAAAAGGTTTATCTGGCCAACTGAAAGGGATTTTTTTTTTTTTTTTTGAGACGAGTCTCGCCTTGTCACCAGGCTGGAGTGCAGTAGCGCTATCTCGGCTCACTACAAGCTCTGCCTCCCGGGTTCACACCATTCTTCTGCCTCAGCCTCCCGAGTAGCTGGGACTACAGGCGCCTGTCTAATTTTTTGTATTTTTAGTAAAGATGGGATTTCACTGTGTTAGCCAGGATGGTCTCAAACTCCTGACCTCCTGATCTGCCCTCCTCGGCCTCCCAAAGTGCTGGGATTACAGGCGTGAGCCACCGTGCCCGGCCAGAAAGGGATTTTCAAAAAACTACATAAGATACTGCCATTATTCTCAAGGAACACAAAAGTTTATTAATAGAGATAAGAGAAAAATAAGTCAATCTGTTGTTTCACTTTATGCAATTAGTTTTCCTACGATGTGACTTCTGGCCTTGTCTTAATTTGCATGTCATATTATCAACATCCAAAGACTAATGCAATAAATGTGCTTTATTTTGACTACTCTTTTGAAAGACTACGTGAGAGAATTATTTATAGGAATATTTCATATACTAAATTATATTCTGATATTGCTAGTGACTAAATTAAATATTTTTACATCTTAGTTTACCTTTTATTTTTAAATCCAGGTCGTGTAGGATTAATTTATATTTATATGGTAATTGCTTATTACTTTAACTTTCTGGATATGTTTATAAAAGATATTTAGCATAACACTATTCATATCAATTTGTTTGTGATAAATTGAATCAAGGTTTAGTTTTAAATCATATTATTTTTCTATTCTTTGGGTTAAAACAAATAAGTGAAATTAGTTTCCTTTGTTCAAGTTTCACCTTGATATCTATCTTATAAGTTCATTTTTCCACTTTACCTGTCTATTTCCATTTCTTCTGGTGAAGCTCTCAGTGGCATTGAGAATATTTTAGTACAGATGTACAACAAGGTAATGCATGCATGCCAGCCTTTCTTGAAGTTTCTAGTTATACCTTCAGAGGAAGTAATATTATAACAAGCAAATTAAAGAGCCATGAAAATGTAATGAAAACAAGTTTATGTCAAAGGAATAAATGGTAGCAACTGAAAATAAGCCACCTGTTTCTCATTAAGCAAACAAGTGATGTGGCACATAATTAAGGGGCTGAAAAATGTATTTTGCACCCCAGGATCTTTTATAATACTAGAACTTTAGGCTGCTGAATGTGAGCAAGGGAACAATGCACCATAACAGTCTCTTACAGGATCTTCATTATAGTGAAGAGGAATTCTCAAAAACAAAAGGCATTTATCGGGTGACTGTAGAACATGCTTCCATTATTTTGGTCCTAGAGCTAGCAGAGAAGGAAATCAGTAACAGACACAACTAATAGAGGTCATGTCTTTTCACCAGCAGTCCCCAACCGTTTTGACACCAGGGACTGGTTTCATGGAAGACAATTTTTCTATGGATGGGGGATGAGGGGAGGGGTGGGGTGAGGTTGGGTGGAGAATGGTTTCCAGACAAAACTGTTCCACTTCAGATCATCAGGCATTAGATTCTCATAAGGAGCACTGCAATTTAGATCCCTTGCATGTGCAGTTCACTATAGGGTTTGAGCTCCTGTGAGAATGTAATGCCTCTGCTGATCTGATTTGACAGGAGGTGGAGCTCAGTCAGTAATGCTTTGCTACCCAGTGGCTCAGCCCCTGCTGTGTGGCCCAGTTCCTAACAGGCCGAGGACTCTTACCAGTCTGCAGCCTGGGAGCTGTCTACTCCTGTTTTACACCTTTTCTATAGTAGTGGTTCTAACAATTTTGCATGTAATAGAATCACAGGGAAGCCTTGCTCAAATGAATAAATCAGTTCCATCCTGATTTCTGGCTCAGTGTGTTTGGCGTAGGGCCACAGACTGCATTTGTAGCACATTCCCAGGAGGTGCTGCTGCTGTTTGTCCAGGAATCACAATGTGGTCACCACTATGCTAGACAATCCTTAAGGGCAGTGAAAAAAAGTTTTCAGAGATTTTAAAAAACTTTTATGAAAAATAGATACATGAGCATGCATAATCAGGCACCTTAAATAATTTCACATAATTAGAAAATCTGATTTGTCTCAAATTTAATGTAGGAGCTATGGAACTTAAGTAAATGTATACCCAACCTGAACATCAGATTGTTGAATTCATTCTTTTAGCCCACAGTGATTTTCATGCAAATACACACATACACAGGCATGCATGCTCTCACACACAGCTATTTGTTGGTGTGTATTTAGAATAATTATTTGCAAAAGTTACTTTTCTTTCTAATGAAGTCTATGTGGTATTTTAAGAATGTTGTGAAAGTAAATAATATAATAAAATAATGCATGTGAATATGGAGCACACATGCCCTTATACATCACACAGAAATGAGCAGCAACAACAAAAGCCACTGGTGGAAAGATTGGGAGATAATAGCAAGAGAAAAAAGCCAGTGGTTCCTCCTCAATCTTTTGTTCTCCTAAAAAGCAAGAGCAGTGCTTATCATTCACGTAGAACTATGTCTTCTATTCAATTCACAGTGAAGGAATACTGCTTCATTTTTACACAGAAAAAAAGTGCCATGGTTTTCACATTTCTGTCCAGTGATGAAGCTAAATGTAATTCACCCAGTTTATAATCTATGCTTCAAAAAATAACTGAGTCTAAAATGACCACCCAATTGCTGGCACATTAATAAAATAATGGCAGGACATATCTTATGTTGAAAGATAGACAAAGCAGTGCCTTAAAGAGAAGTCATACCTTTGGTAAAAATTAATTCAAATGAAAATTTTCCTAGCAACACACTATTTTCTGGATATTAGTGTGAAAAGAAGTTAAAGGTACCATAAACTGGTAAAATGATCTGGGAACAGATGCATGAACAAAGAAGAACTATTTTATGCAAATAATAATGAAGGTATTATATCAAAGACATGACCAGAGAGCCACACATGGCAATAGGACAATAAGAGTAAGGCACTAAGAAGATCAGCAGAACTAGAAAAATAAAGTCTGAAATGAATTAAGCAATTTTGTCACATTAGAAACTGTTTCTTCAGGTCATATTATCGTTACATGTCTGAAATAAGAGGTACTTGCCAATGTGTTGGAGTTGATATTCTGGTGCCTCAATGTAGTTGAGCAAGTAGCTCCCCCAAATAACGTTGATTGTCCTAAGTGTATGTTTTCTATTATTTATATAAGTAAGTGTGGTCATACAATAATTTATTTAAGGCTTATCGCCCATGCTGTGGATATTACACATAAAAAGTGAAACGTAATTCCTGAAAGCTCATGAAAAATAAGATACAATTGTTCCAAGTTAAAGGAAATCATAGCCTAAAGCAGATGTTGCCAAATTCCTGCAAAGCACAGATGATATTTGATTTCTGGTCTGTTCTTATAAGCCTAAGAGCCAAGAATGTTTCTTATATTTTAATTGGTTGTGGCACAAAAAAATTTAAATGCAATAGAGATATAATGTAGCTTGCAAAGTTTAATATCTCGATTGTATGGCACATTAATTAAAATGTTTGCAAACACTTGGCCTGTAGTTATGATTTTTATATTGATTTATTTTTAAATTGAATTATCAGAGTGCAAGGAGAAAACATTTGAACTTTCTATGTATGTGTACATGCACATAATCTTTTCAATATTTTTGTACATGTTGTATTATGTACTTATAATATTTATGCCAGCAGACACCATTAAATAAATAAATGTTCACGTATCGAATGTGCTGCTTCAACTTCTCTTTTACTAAGGTGGCAGGTGATCTAAAACATTAGTCATACACTGGTCTAGATAAGTTGAACAAAAAAGATTAAATACAAAATTATTTGAAATGGGTGAAGAAATAAATTAAGTGCTGATGATAAAATTTAATAAGAGTACAGAGAAGGAGAAGTTATTGAAGCTTTGAGTTGTCATTTGGTGAAGACAGCCATAAAAGTTACAAAGGAAGTTATGGCTTGTGCTGTAAAATACACTTTTTCCATCAACATTGAAGTCTGAAACTGTGTTTTTACTCTTTTTTTTTTTTTTTTTTTTTGAGACGGAGTCTCGCTCTGTCGCCCAGGCTGGAGTGCAGTGGCGCAATCTCGGCTCACTGCAAGCTCCGCCTCCCGGGTTCACGCCATTCTCCTGCCTCAGCCTCTCCCAGTAGCTGGGACTACAGGCACCCGCCACCACGCCCGGCTAATTTTTTGTATTTTTTAGTAGAGACAGGGTTTCACTGTGGTCTCGATCTCCTGACCTCGTGATCCGCCCGCCTCGGCCTCCCAAAGTGCTGGGATTACAAGCGTGAGCCACCGCGCCCAGCCTACTCTTTTGTTTCACTTAGGTGAGTTTAATTAGGAGTTTCAAGAAGAAAAATAAAAAATAAATACAATCTCTCAGATTACTGTTAACATGATTAATATTAATCACTAATTAATTAATATGTATTGTATCACTTTGTTTTTTCAGAAAACATTTTTATATGACTGATATAATCTTTCAGGAGTAATTTTAACTCAGGGACAGTATCTATAAACAGTATTTGCTGGTAAAAATTGATACAAATATTATGGAGAGCAATTTAAATCTAAAATCTAAAAAGTGTACCTATAAATATTCTTCAATTTACAATGGGATTATGTCTGGATAAATGTACTTTCAACTTAACTACAGTTTCAACACCCCATGGGTTTGGCCAGATATAATCCCATTGTCAGTTGAGGGATATACTGATTGAGTATCAATTTTGCACTATGGTACAGTAAAAAAAATTGTAAGTCAAGTCACTGTAAGTCAAGGAGTGCCTATATTTTCAAGATTAAATAGTTTTGATTTTAGAAATTTGCCCCCCAAAATAAATTCACATATGCATATTACCTTAGTTACATTCAAAATTAAGTCTCCTATACCACTGGAGTTCTCACTTAATAGTTTGCTGAGTTCTTCCCTTTTTTTACTATGTACTAATATCAACATCTTAATGCTTACATGCTCCATTTTCAATAAGTGTTATGTCCTAACACTGCAAAACATGAAAGTTTTTGGAACTACATTCATTAATAAGTTAGTGGAATATTGCATTTGTTTGAAACAAAGTTCAACAAAAGTTTAAATGTATTTCAAGCAGAATAAAACCAAATTGATGACAGAAACAAAGAAAGAAATAGTTCTGCTGAATTATTTTTCTTGAATATTCAATATTAGCTCTTCATAAAAAATTGTATTTTGGTCACTCTTCCTGGGTATATATCAATTTTTTTCATTAAAGACTAATAACCCAATTTAAAAATTGGCTATAGACTTGAATAGACATTATAAAAAATACAAATAGCCAATAGGCACATGAAAAAACATAGCAAATAAGTACATGAAAAACCAATCAACATGACTAATCATTAGAGAAATGGAAATGAAAACCACTATGAGATATCACTTTACACCTGTCAAAGTGGTTATTATTTTTTTAAAGAGAGATATAATTATTGCCAGTGTGATATAGAGAAATCAAAACTCTTGTACAGTGTTGATGGGAATGCAAAATGGTTTAACCACTACGGGAAACAGTTTGGAGGTTCCTTAAAATATTGAAAATAAAACTATCATATGACCCAGCAACCTCACTCTGACTATTCACCCAAAATAATTGAAATCAAGATCTGGAAGAAATATTAGCCCTCCTATGTTCATTGCAGTACTATTCACAATAGCCAAGATGTGAAAACAACCTAAATGTCCCTTCATAGATGAATGAATAAATAAATTGTGGTCTGCATAAATGATGAAATACTGTTCAGCCTTAAAAAAGAAGAAAATTCTACAGGATGAAACAATATGGATAAACCTGGAGGAAATTAAATGAGGTGAGACAGTCACAGAAAAATACTGCACGATTCCACTTATGTGAAATATATAAAATAGTCAAATTCCAAGAGTCAAAGAGTGGAATGGTGGTTACCAGAGGATGGGATGTGGGGGAAAAGAGAGAGTTACTAATCAGGGGGCATAATATTCAGTCATACAAGATGCATAAGTTCCAAAGTTCTGCTATACAACAGTGTACCTATAATAAATAATAAGGTACTGTAAGCTTCAAAAATTTTAAGATGGGAAATCTCATGCTAATTGTTCTTACCACAATAAAATAAAATAAATATTTTTTAAAATATGCAGTCTTGAAAACAGATTGCATTTTTTTGTTGTTGAAATGTTTAAACAATGAATTGAAAAAAGTATTCTTTGTAAAAACTGTTTAAAGAACATGACTATATATACAAATATTTTATTTATGTCAATTTTCAATATTTAGATAATAGATAAGTTATTATTTTAATGGACATGTGGACATGGGCATAAATTATATTAAATTTTCATAAAATTTATTTTTGCAAATGAGTTTTCAAATAGAAAAAATTTTGTCTAAATTTTTTATCAGAAATTAATATTTCAAAGCATTTAAAGATTAAATTGCATTGCCATTTAAGGTTCTGGAAAATTAAGAAAAAAATAAATTATTAATAAAATGTATCAACGGAAATGATGGAGACAAGCCATCGGATATACTGTTTGCTCCTAATGTTTTTAAGTGCCTTTTAAAATGTACACATGCACATACGTACACGTGAACATACCAAAATCTATATATGATGCTGGTGGAACATCAAAATGACAATATAATTTAACTGTGAGTGCCAAGAGTATACCTGCTTTTATTTTCTCCCTTGAACTTTTCTGTATTTGACATTTTTAAAAATAGTCAATATCTATTACCTTTCATAGCTGACAAAAAATTGAATATATGTGAGTCTTTTAACAGTTTGAGAGGTGGTACATTGGTTTGAAGATTCTGGAGCCAGACTGTCTGGATTTAAATTCCAGTTGTCCCTCTTAACACCTAAGTGACCTTATTAAGTGACCTAGTATTCTGACCTGTAAAAATGGAGATAGTGTTAATAGTTACCTCACAGGAATGTTATATGAAAATCAAAGTTAGTGTTTATGGTATGTTTAGAATATCTTATATAAAGAAAACAATGAAATTAGCTATATATTATTACTCTTGTTATTACCCCAAATCAGAAACTAATTATTTAACGGGTTTTAATCTTATTAAATTTCAAATTTTCTTATTAAATTTTTCATTTTAAGTAATTTATATTCTTTATGCCAGTGAATGTTACTTTTACTTTATATCGAAATAATTTAAAAAACTATTCATATTTACTAACACAAAATTTTGGAGAAAATGTACAGCTTTGATTTGTCCCAAATATGCATCATTAATACCAGTATTTTATTTTCACATGGTTCTTTCTGTATTTATTCAGATTGAGTGATTAGTTTTACAGATATATAGATATATTTCTAACTAGATTATTTCTAACCCTTTGTCTTAAAGTCTTTCGTTTTATGTGTACTTCATGATCATATATATTTTCTAGGAGTAGCAATTAGAAAAAAACAAAGTATTTAGGTCTAGATGAGCAATTTTTTTGTTTATTAATAAAGTATTAAAATAGTCTCCTTAACCTCAATATCTTTTTGGTTATTGTGACATAATAAGTCTAATTTCATATATAAATTTTTTCTTTATATCCACATCTATGTTTAGATACTGGTGCATTAGATTGTACAATGCATATATTTATAGTTAGCCAATATCTTTTGAGAATGATCCTATAACATTTTCATAGTTTCTCAACTTGTATTTCTTGCCTTTCCAAGGTAGGACTGAATTAAAATAGCACCAAATCAAACCAACCAGCAAAGAAAATGAATTCCAATTTCTTAAAATCCTTGCAGTTATATGCAAGGACACAGGCCACCAAACTATGGCCTGAGGCCTGTTTTTGCATGGCCAGTATATTAGTTTCCTAGGGCTGCTATAATGTACTAGAAGCTGAGTAGCTTAAAAGAAAAGAAATTTACTGTCTTTTAGAGGCTACAGATCAAAGTGTTGTCAGGGCCATGCACCTCCTGAAACCTACAGGGCCAGTCTCCTTTGCTTCTTCCTAGCTTCCATTAGTTTACCAGAAATCTTTGTCTATCCAGCTTGCAGCTGTTAAACTCCAGTCTCTGCTTTTTTCTTCACATGATGTTCTTCCTGTGTTTTTCTGTCTTTAGGAAGCCATCTTCTTAAAGGGACACCAATCATAATGGACTAGGGGCTAAACGTACTCTACTATGACCTTATTTTAACTTAGATAATCACATCTACAATGACCCTATTTTCAAATAAGCTCTCAATCTGAAGTACTGGGGTTTAGGACTTCACTTTTGTTTTTTTTCTTTTTTGGAGACACAATTCAGCCCATAACAACCAGCAAGGAAAGAAGAGTTTTTACATTGTTAAGATTGTAAACATATTTATTTCCCTATGTCATATCATATACATTTTGCACTGAATTCTATCTGCTTACTAAACACACTCTACACCAGAATTAATCATCAGTAGCTTGCATTCTTGTTTCTACATACATTTGCAGTAATTGGTGCTGTTGGTGCCATAAACAAACTGATCACCTCTGATCATGCTTTCTCCTCGGTGTGCTTTGATTCTCTTTGTTCAGTCTATCTGAAATGTCATCCCCTCATTGCCATTTCTCAGAATTACAACATATTCACTGTTAAGACCTAGATTATTCAGTTTGCACTTTCTAATTGCCACTAGAATAAAATAATTATTCCCTAAAAATTACATGCATTGGTTATTTGCATTGCTTATTGTATATATTTAATGTTTTATACTGTTATTACTTGAAGGGACTTACTATACATCCACATTTACATTCTAAAGTGCCTAACACAATAGTATAACAATTTTTCAGAAATATTTTATTGATGCTTTCTTGAATGACTTAAGCAAAATACTGAATTGCATTATCCAAATAATTGTTTCCTTTCACTATATCGCTTGACATGAGTACATAGTCGGTAGGTAAATATAAAACAAATAATTAGTGCAAAGTTTCAGATGTTAGAAACCACTATGTGTTTATACGGCAACAAAAATCTGTTTGAAAAACTGATGATAACAGCTATTTAACCTTATTGTATCTTTTTCAAAAACATATTTATTTCTATAACTTATAGTTATTACAATGTGCTAATGTAAGACTTTCTATATGATGCTGGAATTGACTTATTTAAGGGCTAAAGGGACAATACTTTAAAAAATTCATTTTCTGTAAGAAATATAAAATTCCACATATATAAAAAACAATAGTAATGAAAAGGATAGGTATTAAAACTATACCCAAATTCTATCACGGCAAAACCACAGTTTCAAATAATTAATTCCATAAGCAGAAAATATGGCTTCTAGCCTCTTTTCGAAAATAAAAACAATTAGTAATTTATTATTTATTGCAGTTATAACTTACTGCTGAATAGAATTTGAGATAAAATTTGTAAAAGTGCTCACAAGGATTAACAATTTAGTTTTCCTTGAACACCATTGTGTCCTCTTCCTATCTGTACTTGCAATGTTAGCCAATCTAAACCATTCTTTATTAAATCTAAGGTAGCTAAACCCATAGAATCTCTCTAAAGGAAGCTATTTACATTTCACAAGCAAAGAAATCCATTTTCAGGATGTTTCTGTATTATGACAGCAAGATTAGTTCAAAAATGAAAAATTCAGACAATCAAGCAGCTGTTTCATATACAAAATGCCAAACATCTGGTTCTCCTGACTCTTTTTCTCACTGATTTGATTGAAACAGCAGGGTTGATTGTGTTGTGCAAATATAGCCTCAGAACAGGAAAATTAAGGAGTAAAAATCTTGACTTTATTGTAGACTTCTTAAAAATCCTGAATTCAGAGACTCTGAGGCTATAGTGTCAGCTACTTGAACAGCCTGCCTTCTATTGTATTCTTAGTTGATTCAGTAAGATGTTTACCAAAGAACTCTGGAACTGCAAGATAATTTTAATTAGCATAGTCGTTAGCATTTTTGTTCCCCAGTGACCTTCATTACATGATTTCCCAAGTCTAGACAAATGTACTAAGGACTGCTTAGATGTTCATTACAATTCCAGTTCCACATATAAACCAGTTATATGCCTCAAGAGATGACCATTTACTAGATAAATATTTGCACATTATAGTGAATGGCATAGAACCCTATCTCATATCTTTCGTATGAATGTGAAATATAATCTGAGTTCCAGTCAAATGAGTTGTGCTTATTCACATTTCTGAAAACATGCTGTTTTTACCACCTGCTATGCTTTACTTCCATAGCTTACCATAACATTTGAAAGAAGTTGGAAATCATTAAAATAATAATTGGTATGTTCATAACAAATATTGGTAGCCAGTCAGCTATCAACAAGAAGGCTGTCATGGGATGGTAGAGTGGAAAAACATCAAACAGAAAGGGAAAGAATAGAAGAATGTCACAGGGAAATGAGAAGTAATACAGAGAATAATTTCATACCAAAATCAAGACCAAGCTTCAGTGGAAATAGCATAATGATGTCCTATGAAAAAATGAGAATTATTGATATGGTTTGGCTCTTTGTTCAGCATGGGGGCAGTTTCCCCCATGCTGTTCTTGGAATGGTGAGCAAGTTCTCATGAGATCTCATTATTTAAAAGTGGCAACCCCCACCCCCCATACACACTCTCTCTCCTGCCACCATGTAAGACCTGTCTTGCTTCCCCTTTGCATTCTACCATGATTGGAAGTGTCCTGAGTTTTCCCCAGCCCTGTGGAACTATGAGTCAATTAAACCTCTTTGTTTATAAATTACCCAGTTTCAGGTAGTTCTTTATAGCAGTTTGAAAATGGGCTAATACAGAAAATTGGTATTGGTGTGGCTGGCCAGGTTTCATTAGTGCAGGACTCCATTACTAGTGTTTCAGTACTGACTAAGTAGCTAGGTTAAATATTAAAAGCTGATAGAGCCAGTGCCCTCATACAAAGGCTGGAATGTAACAAAAGTCCACCAAGAGTTTTGCCTATGCCTTTCCTTGACCTTGAAACATGACAAAATAAAGAAGAAATTCTTAACAAGACCCATCTAGGATTAAACAAGTTTTATTAGGGGTATGAAGGAACTCCCCAAAACTCCATGATTTAGCAGGAGACAAGATAAGAGTAATCACCTGAGCACCTGGACCCATTTTGATTAAATAAATTTACAGAGGTCCAGAGGAAGGTGTTGGTACTCAGATCTTAGTTATAGATTTGAGGAAGTTAACCACTTATGTCTTTAGATGAATGCACACTTACACATAGCCATTAAACTTAGAAGGTATATGAGCTTTGGAAAACTATGTAATTTGAGTTGGTCTGGCAATAGTTTCTAGGCCTTCTCCCTGTAACTGATTACAAAAATAAAAACTCTCTTCTCTCCCAGTTCATCTGCATCTCATTATTAGGCCAAGAGAATAAGCAGCCCAACCCTCAGTTTGGTCCCAGAACACTGGTAGAGTGGGGCACTGCTATAAAGATACCTAGAAAAGTGGAAGTGACTTTGTAAATGGGTAACAGGCAGAGGTTGGAAAAGTTTAGAAGGCTCAGAAAATGACAGGAAGATGTGGGAAAAGTTAGAACTTCCTAAAGATTTGTTGAGTGGTTTTGACCAAAATGCTGATAGTGATATGGACAATGAAGTCTAGGCTGAGGTGGTCTCAGATGTAGATGAGGAACTTATTGGGGACTTGAGCAAAGGTCACTCTTGCTATGCTTTAAGAGAGATATGGGCAGCATTTTGCCACTGATGTAGAGATCTGTGGAACTTTGAACTTAAGAGAGATGATTTAGGGTAACTGGCAGTTTAAATATCTAAGCAGCAAAGCATTCAAGATGTGGCCTGGTTTTTTTTTAAAGTGTACAGTCAAATGTATTCACAAACAGAAGATCTGAAATTGGAACTTATGTTTCAAAGAAAGTAGAACACAAATTTTGGAAAATTTGCAGCCTGACCATGCAGTAGAAAAGAAAAATCCATTTTCTGGGGAGGAATTGAAGCAGGCTGCAGAAATTTTCATAAGTATCAAGGAGCCAAATGTTAATAGCCAAGACAATGGAGATAACCTCTCCATGGCATTTCAGAAATCTTCACTGTAGCCTATCTGATATGGTGTGGCTGTGTCCCTACCCAAATCTCATCTCCAATTGTAATCTTCATAATTCCCACAAGTTGAGGGAGGGACCTGGTGGGAGGTGATTGGATCCTGGGGGTGGTTTCCCTCATGCTATTCTCATAATAGTGAGTGAGTTCTCACAAGATCTGATGGTTTTATAAATGGCAGTTTCCCCTGGGCTTTTTGCTCTCTCTCACCTACTGTCATGTAATACATGCATGCTTCCCCTTCCACCATACTTTTAAGTTTCCTGAGGCCTCCCCAGGCATGCAGAACTGTGAGTTAATTAAACCTCTTTTCTTTATAAATTACCTAGTTTCAGGCAGTTCTTCATAGCAGTGTGAGAATGGACTAACACATGGTAAATTAGTACCAGTAGAGTGGAGTACTGCTATATAAATACCCAAAAATGTGGAAGCAACTTGGGAACTGGATAACAAACAGAGGTTGGAAGAGTCTGGAGTTTGGAGGACCCAAAAGAAGATGGGAAGAAGTGGGAAAGTTTGGAACTTCCTAGAGACTTGCTGAATGGTTTTGACCAAAATGCTGACAGTGATATGGACAATGAAGTCCAGGCTGAGGTGGTCTCAGATGGAAATGAAGAGATTATTTGGAACTGGAGAAAAGGTCACTTTTGCTTTGTTTTAGCAAAGAGACTGGCAGCATTTTGCCCCTGCCCTAGAGATATGTGAAACTTTGAACTTGAAAGAGATGATCCGAAATTGGAACTTATGTTTAAAAGGGAAGCAGAGCATAGTGGTTTGAAAAATTTGCAGCCTGATGATGCGATAGAAAAGGAAAACCCATTTTCTGGGGAGAAATTCAAGGGGGCTGCAGAAATTTGCATAAGTAATGGAGAGCCAAATGTTAATCACCAAGACAATAGGGAAAATGTCTCCAGGCCATGTCAGAGATCTTGGCAGCTGCCCCTCCCATGACAGACTCAGAGGTTAGGAGGGAAAAATGGTTTCCTGGGCCAGGCCCAGAACACTAGTGCTCTGTATTGCCTTGGAATAGGGTGCACTGTGTCTCAGCCATGGCTAAAAGGGGCCAACGTACAGCTTGTACAGAAGTCAAGAATTGAGGTTTGGGAACCTCCACCTAGATTTCAGAGGATGTACGGAAATGCCTGGATGTTCAGGCAGAAGTCTGCTGCAGAGGCTGTGCCCTCATGGAGGACCTCTGCTAGAGCAGTATGGAAGGAAAATGTGGGGTGTTACCGCACACAGAGTCCCCACTGGACACTGACTGGCTAGTGGAGCTGTGAGAAGAGGGCCACCATTTTCCAGACCCCAGAATGGTAGATCCACTGACAGCTTGCACCATGTACCTGGAAAAGTTGCAGATGCTCAAGGTCAGCCCATGAAAGCAGCTGGGAGGGAAGTTGTACCCTGCAAAGTCACAAGGGCAGAGCAGCCCAAGGCCTTGGGAGCCCGCCATTTGCATCAGAATGTCCTGAACGTGAGACATGGAGTTAAAGACGATAATTTTGGAGCTTTAAGATGTAATGACTGCCTGTTGGATTTTGGACTTGTATGGGGGCTGTAGCCCGTTTGTTTTGGCCAATTTCTCCCATTGTAATGGGGACATTTATCCAATACCTGCACTCCCATTGTATCTTGGAAGTATTTAAATTGCCTTTGATTTTACAGGCTCATAGGCAGAAGGGACTTGCCTTGTCTCAGATGAAACTTTGGATTTGGATTTTAGGTTAATTCCAATATGAGTTAAGACTGGGGGACTCTTGGGAAGGCATGATTGGTTTTGAAAAGTGAGGACATAAGATTTGGGAGAGCTTGGGGAGGAATAATATGGTTTGGCTGCATCACCACCCAGATCCCATTTGTAATTGTAATGCCCTTAATCCCCATGTTTCGAGTGAGGTACCTGGTAGGAGGAGATTGAATGATGGCAGCAGTTTTCCCCATGCTGTTCTTGTGATAGTGAGGGAGTTCTCACAAGATCTGATGGTTTTATAAATGGCAGTTCCCCCTGGGCTTTTTGTTCTCTCTCACCTGCCACCATGTGAGAAGTATCTGCTTCTTCTTCTGCCATAATTGCAAATTTCCTGAGGACTCCCCAGTCATGCAGAATTGTGTGTCAATTAAACCTCTTTTCTTAAAAAATAAATTATCTAGTCTCAATAGTTCTTTATAGTACTGTAAGAATGAACTAATACACTGTTCCATCACAGGCCCAAAGACCTAGGAGGGAAAAATGTTTTCATGGGCTGGGCTCAGGGCCCTGCTACTCTGTGCAGCTTGGGGACAGGGTGCCCTTTGTCTCAGCCACTCCAGCTCCAGCTGTGGCTATAAAGAGCCAAGATACAGCTTTAGCCATTGCTTCAGAGGTTGCAAGCCCCAAGCCTTGGTAGCTTCCATGTGGTGTTGGACCTGCAGGTGTGCAGAACACAAGAGATGAGCTTTGAGAGCCTCCACCTAAACTGCAGAGGATGTACGGAAAGGCCTGGATGTCCAGGCAGAAGTCTGTTGCAGGGATGAAGCCATTACGGAGAACGTAGTGCAATGCAGAAGAGAAAAGTTGGGTTGGAGCCCCCAACACAGAGTCTCCACTGGGTCACTGCCTAGTGGATCTGTGAGAAGAGGGCCATCATCCTGCAGGCCCCAGAATGGTAGATACACCATGGCTTGCACAGTGATACTGGAAAAGCCACAAGCATTCAACAACAGCCCATGAAAGCAGGTGCAGGGACTGTACCCTGTAGAACCACAAAAGCAGAGCTGCCCCAGGCCTTGGGAGCCCACCTCTTGCATCAGCATGTCCTGGATTTTAGACATGAGGTCAAAGGAGATTTTTTTGATGTTTTGGATTTAATAACTGCCCTGTAGGTTTTCAGACTTGTATGGGGCTTGTAGCCCATTTGTTTTGACCAATTTCTCCCTTTTGGAACAGGAGCATTACTCAATGCCTGTACACCCATTGTACCTTAGAAGTAACTAACATGCTTTTGATTTTAGAGGCTCACAGGTGGAAGGGCCTTCCCTTGTTTCAGGTGAGACTTTTGACTTGGACTTTTGGTTTAATGCTGGAATTAGTTAAGACTTTGGGGGACCGTTGGGAAGGCATAATTGTGTTTTGAAATGTGAGCATTATATCTGATAAGGGAGGGGCCACGGGCAGAATAACATGGTTTGGCTCTGTGTCCTCACCCAAATCTCATCTTGAATTGTAAACCCCATGTGTCCTGGGAGGAAACTGGTGGGAGGTGATTAGATTATGGGGGTGGTTTCCCCCATGCTGTTCTCACAATAGTGAGTGAGTTTTCATGTGATCTGATGGTTAAAAAGTATTTGTCAGTTTCCCCCCTTGCTCTCTCTCTCCTGCTGCCATGTAAGAGATGCCTTGTTTCCCCTTCTCCTTCCACCAGGATTGTTAGTTTCCTGAGGCCTCCTCAGCCATGCAGAACTGTGAGTCAATTAATCCTCTTTTGTTTACAAATCTCCTAGTCTCAGGTAGTTTTCTCAGCAGTGAAAAAAACAGACTAATGTAGTTATTCAAACATTTTGTCTACATAGTAAAGATTCTAAACTGTTTATTTCTCACAAGTCTTATGTGTATGTGTGTGTGTGTATTTCTCTACTAAACTTGCACTGAAAGAGGAAAACATTATTAAAGTCATATAGCAATTGAAGACATGACCTTCAGCAAGTAATAGTCATAATTAACAAACATTACAATTATATTTTGTTAATCAAGATGGAGAAAAACTAAAAAAAAAATCTTAAACTATAAATATGGAAAGAAAGAAAGAAGAAACAAAGAAGAAAGAGAGAGAAAGAGAGAAAGAAAGAAGGAAAGAAAGAAGAAAGAAAGAAGAAAGAAAAAAGAAAAAAAGAAAGAAAGAAAAGAAAAGAAAGAAGCAGAAAAGGAAATTTAATTACAGGTGCCTTTTCAGTGCTTCCCATACTTTAGAATAAATTTCTTCTAGCTTTCCAGCTGTGAAGGCAGCCATTGTTCTCAGGGGAGCTAATTATACTAAGAAGCTCACCTTCCTGGTGGGCTCTAATAAGCACAGTTCATTGCAGAACTTTACCAGTGTGTGTCAAAGACCTACGACTGTGTGAGGCTGATGCTAGGGGCATGCCATATGAAGCTCTGTAATGTAGTTGCAGTAAACACACACTCCATTACTAGGACACTGGTAGAACAGTACAGGAGCCTCAAGAATGAGAAGTTATGGTTTCATTAATGCTGAACTGTAGGGGTCAAAGAACTAATGAAAGGGCTAAAGGGATAACGATCCCACCTATGATAAACACTATTTACCATGTAGTCTTGAGCAGACTTCTATGTTAGCAGGAGTCACATGGAGGGGACTGTGTTAGCCATCTGCTCACTGTGCTAGTTGCCATTTTTTCCTGCTTGCTTAGATACCATAAACAGTGACCTAAAGGCAATGAAAAGGCAAACAGTAGTGTGCTGGGTGGGACTTACAAAAAAAACTTAAACATATAAACAAGTTTGCCTATAATTTTGCAATCAGAGCTTTATAAAAACAATGCTTATTTTATTTTACCCATCAATTTCTAAATGTTTGCCTGATAAGTTTATTTCTCAAACATGTGGCTATGGAACATAGGTTTATACTTCATGGAATATAATTTTGAATATAACTAAAACAATAACTAATAAAGACATTTACGTGAATGTTATGAGATAATTTCAAATATCTCCAATGAAACACAACTGCTATTAGTGGACATACCCAAATTGGCAACGTATGATTTTGCTATAACCTCATAAACTTTTTTTTATATTGTGAACTTATATTTTGAATATTTTAGTATTTAAAACAAAATATTTTAGTATTTAAAACTAACAAATGTTACTGAGTATGGAAAAAAAATGTACTTATTTTACTGTTACCATAATAAGAAAACTTTTAAAGAATTCCTGAATATCTAATTCTTTTTTCATAGTGACTCATGCTTCCTTCTTTCTTGATTTCCTCTGAAAGACTGTAAAAAAATCAACCTATCTGCAGACAAATTTGATGCCCTACAATGTAATATTATTAAAAAATACAGTTCTCTCTATATTACTTTAATGTCAAATAATGGAGTTAGAAGATAACTATCCAAAACTTTATAACCATTATAATTTATGTCTAAGTCCCTAAAATTTCTTTTAGATAACAAGTTTTGCTGTGCTTAGCTGTGGATATATAGAAGATTGCTACCTTGGTTGTACTGAAACATCCATGCTCCATGGGATGATTCTCTGAAATTTTCCACTGGCAATTCCATGAGTGAGCTTCATAATGACCTGTGGAAAGAGCCTGGTTTTCAACACATCCCTGTTGCTTCAATTGAACAAAGTTGGCCAGCTGTAACAAATAGCACAGCAGTTTTCTTTTTCGTTGTCCAATTCAAATCCATTTCATCCCACTTGGGAGGAAATTGCGATTTAGTCTTAAGATTTATAACACGAAAGCAGATGTACTACTCAAAGTTTATGGAATTAACAACAACAAAAATATCTCCACTATGTTTATAGAATAAAATTAACTCTTTATGAAATGAAGGCAGTTTTCTTATGGAATACCCTGGTATAAAAGTAACAATAACAAATACATGAAAGTTACTGTTTTAGGGAAATAAAAACAAATTCATAGTGGAATATAGTTTAGAAAACACACATGCATACGCTTGTGTAAAAAACAAGCAACCAATAAATAAATTCGGTTTCCTGATACTGAAATGCTATTATCAAAAGACAAAATTACAACAAATTTAGTTTAAAGATCCTAATTAGCTTTATTTGCGATTCTAGAATCAGGCAACACTTTATTCTACAAAACAGAATGAGCTTGCCAATGTTCTGAGCAGAGGAGTTTGGTTTTATAGATAAAGGTGGGCTGGAGAAAGCAGAAACAAAGAACAAAAAGTGAATTGTTCATTTTAGAGTTACTTTCTTTGTAAGACGGGAACAGGGAGACAGAACAAAAGAGAAATAATTGCTTGTTGACACCAGGTTACTTCCTGTTACTTTTTTATAAGAATTAAAAACAGAGGAAACTTAACTAACAGGTCAACTGAAACTAGACTGGGAATTTGACTATTGTCTCTCATTCTGATTACTTGGAAGGTCAGATAAACAGCTCAGTTTTGGTTTCATGATGTGGAACTTTAGCAAGAATGACTCCATTTTAGTTTAGTCAGTTTGGCCTAGTGCAGGAGATTTGACCAAACCAATGGCTTCCTATAAATATTGTTTAAGCATTACAAATTCTGACTATGCAGAACTACTTATAATACACAAATATAATGAACAGTTATACTACAAAATGTCATCAGTATTTTCAAAAATGTCAGAATAAATGTAAAGCTTTGAAATTAACTGGTATTTATTAGTATAGTGACTATAGTCACAATTTTATTATCTATTGATATTCATCATGTAGAAGTTTTATAAAACACACAAACATACAAGCATACATCTTATTTTATATCATTTTCAGCCATTTATGTTTTTTTTTCCCAGTTCAAAGGACTCAAATGAATTATTGGGAAGTGAACTGAACAAGGCATATGTAAATTTAAGTTCTAAACATGACCTGCATTCTTTCATTACTATTGCCATGACTGTGAGAGTTTTCATATTTACATAAACTGTCTTTGGTAATTATATAGATAAAAATCTTCCAAGACAAGTTAATATTTTAAGTATATATATGTGTGTGTGTGTGTATACATACATAATAGATGTATACATGTTTGTGTCTATTTATTAGAACTGTGAAGAAACACCATAAAAGTATTTGAAGACCATAAAGTCATATGTGAGAAAACATAGGAAAGAATTTTCTTGTTCTTACGATGTTTTGCAGACCTCATTTACCTATGCTGAAAAATTCCACCTGACCCAAAATTTAATGCCAACTTACCGAGAAAAAAAATATTGAAATCTTTTTCTAGGAGACAGTTGAAGTCCCTTCAGTTATGACTCATGTCAACTAGTATTGTGTTTTTCTGAATTCTGCATTCCAAAATGACTGACATTTGTGGTTTTATTCCCCAAATCATTGTTCCCTGTCCTCAGAGTAGCTCTGTGCCCTAAAACCCCAGAAAACTGTTTCCCTTCTTAGGGTTCAAAGGCCATTTTTCCTGCTGCACATCAGTTAAGAAAGAGAAAAATCTCTGTTTCTTTCAATCTTTGGATTTAGTTCAACAGACATGAGGAGAAACGACATGAAGAGGCTGTAGGGCAGGAGAGAAAGAGGTGATGCAACATATCATAATTTCTCATGGCACTGAGCATGAAAATTAGAAAAATGTTAAGTATTTATGAAAATAAGACAAAAACAAAGGAAAGGAACATATCTTGTCATGGATTAGCTTCAGTGCTAGGTACTTTATATTTTAATCTTCACACTGTGGAATAACTAATGTCTATATACTTTTTTTTTTTTTTTTGAGACAGAGTCTCGTTCTGTCGCCCAGGCTGGAGTGCAGTGGCGGCATCTCCGCTCACTGCAAGCTCTGCCTCCCGGGTTCAAGCGATTCTCCTGCCTCAGCCTCCCCAGTAGCTGGGACCACAGGCGCCCACAGCCATGCCTGGCTACTTTTTTATGTGTTTTTAGTAGCAACGGGGTTTCACCATGTTAGCCAGGATGGTCTCCATCTCCTGACCTCCTGATCCACCCGCCTTGGCCTCCCAAAGTGCTGGGATTACAGGCGTGAGCCACCGCGCCCGGCCTATATACATTTTACAAATAAGAAAACTATAGTATACATTGTAATCAGTATTTATACCCTTGAATAGCATAATATAAGGGTTTTTTTTGTTTGGTTGGTTGGTTGGTTGGATTTTGAGACAGGATCTCACTCTGTCACTCAGATCTCCTTAGTAGCTAGGATGACAAGCACGTGGCACCACATCTGGCTAATGTTTGTTTGTTAAAAAATCTTTTATACAGATGGGGCCTCACTATGTTGCCCAGGCTGGACTTAAATTCTTGGTCTCAAATGATCCTCCTGCCTCAGCTTCATCTTAGTGTTGGGATTACAGGCATGAAGTCCCATGATTGGCCTAGTATGAGATATTTAAAGTGAATCTGAGGTGGCAAAATGACACCAACTAAGTGGAGATTGGTGCCATTCCCAAAACACCTATAAAAATGCTCAATATATACAGACTGGTATTATGTCTACCAACATTCTAAGGTTCGATAAACACATAATACTTAAGGATTTCAATTAGACATACTGTATTAGCTAAGAATGAATTGAGTAAAAACTTATTGGAGAATTTATTTCTTTATATTTGTAAAGAGTATTTCTATTGGGGATATCATAGCGGGAAAGGATTTGTGTTTAAATTTTAATCATTTTTTCTTTTTCAGTTTTAAATCATTGTATAAGTTTTGATGAGTGTTATTAGATAATCTGGCAGAAAACAGAAGATATTTTCTTTTTGGTTCAGTTGCAGTATGAAGTTCATTAATATCCTGTTCTATTTCAGAGGTTTCTGATAGCTAAAGCAGAATGCTCTTCTTACTGCTCCCAGAAGAAAAAAAATAAAGAAACAATGATGGTTATTATTAAATTCATCTTTCCAAGTGGGCAGACCATGATTACTTCTATAACCTGCCAGCCTCTTCCTCTGGGAGGGAACTATACACTGGTTGACCTTAAGATTGATTGTTAAGATCATTGGATTAAAAGAGAACTAGGCTAGGCACAATGGCTCACACCTGTAATCCCAGCACTTTGGGAGGCCGAGGTGGGTGGATCACGAGGTCAAGAGATCGAGACCATTCTGGCCTACATGGTGAAACCCTGTAACTACTAAAAATACAAAAATTAGCTGGATGTGGTGGCGCGTGCCTGTAGTCCCAGCTACTCAGGAGGTTGAAGCAGGAGAATTGCTTGAACCTGGGAGGCGGAAGTTGCAATGAGCAGAGATCACGCCACTGAAACAAAGAAAAGAGAACTAAAATGTGAGGAATATTGTATTTATTTGTGTGGGGACAGGTACTTTCTCTCCTCTAACTTCTACATTGTCCTAATTTGTAAAGGATCATGAAGAACATCTTTTAGCCTTTCTTTCCACTCTTTTACATGGAAGATGTTAAAGCTACACGTTTATTAAGCTATGTATTGCAGGAGGGTGGCCTTGCTTCCTTGAGAGATAATGTTCATCCATGGTGTACACTCTGCTTGGACTGAAGCTGACAGAGAGAGAGGGATTGACCATTCTTTCAGTCCTACTAACACAGGATTGTTTGTTCCTTAGCTCAGCTAATCCAGGTTCTTGTCTCACAACTACGGAGAATTAGGAACCCAGACACATTGGAGGGTGAGGAGGGTGGAATTAATTAAGCAAAAGGAGAACTCTCAACAAAGAAAGGGGGTCCCACAAGCAGGTTTCCACCTCACTAATTGAATACCAGGGCCACTACACATGAGCTGGAGGCCAGGCTCCCCTGCTACATAAGGCATGAATTCCGGGTGGCTCCACCCCATTCCCCCAGTGCGTACATGGGCATGCCCAGGCAAGCCATAGATAGTTTCGGAAAATGCAACATTCAGTTGGTTAAAAGGTATTATTCAGAAAGAATCCATTGGGAAACGCGGGCAAACAGGGGCAGAGGTTTTCCCTCTGGGTTGTGGGTTTCATCTGGGACCAGCAGCCCGGTCTTTCAGCCTTCAAGCTGTTTTAGGCTTGAAGGTGAGGTTTCACTGGGGACTCTTTCCTATCTGCTGAGGGCATTTGTCTGCCTCCTGCCTTTATCATTATCTCTGATGATCATGCTTGGGAAAAATGTATCAAATTTAGAGAAAAACATAAAATAAAGAGGCAAATCTTATAGTGGCCTCCATACACCACACATCATCTCATTTCCTAGGAGAATTTCTAATTCCAAATTGCATTCTTGTTCAGTATCCAGTACAAAATATTTACCTATACTTAGTTCTCCAGTTGACTGGAGGTGTTTATGTGTTGTATCTCATCAGCAAGGAATTCAAGATGGGGTGTGAGCTGATCAGGACCAACTAACATGGGAATTGTTCAAGGTTTCCATCTGGATACCTTGTAGAATAACATTATAAAAAAGAAACAGTGATGACAAGAAGACAACCTCATTTGGCAGTAAGGAGAGGAGTAAACATAGATAAGTTATATTCTGGACCTGCATAACTTTCAGATCTTCTTGCCACATTCACGGATTTATTACACAAGTATTGGGTATAAGAAATTGGGCAAGTAAGCAACATTACACTTCAAAATTCTGATGGAAGGGGTTATAGAAAGTCTGGCATAAAAGAGAATTAAGGGAAGTCTTTCATCTTTTATTCCTTTCCATTAAGATTTAAGAGTATACTTTCACAAACATGGCTAGCAAAGCTGAATATATAACATTGAAAAATAATTTAATTACAAGTCACTCATATGCTAGTGAGGAGAGGCAGATGAACAAATAAAAATTACTAATTAGTGATCATCAGTAATACAACAATAATAGAGCAAGTTAAAGCAGGGAGAGAGAGATGAAGAATGGTATTTTATGTGGGGATACAATGGTCTCTTATGCTAAGGAGAATTTTGAAAAGTTTGGGGCCAGGTGTGGTGGCCCACGCCTGTAATCCCAGCACTTTGGGAGGCAGAGGCAGGCAGATTACTTGAGCCCAGGAGTTCAAGACCAGCCTGGCCAAAATGGTGAAACCCTCATCTCTACTAAAAATACAAAAAAACTAGCCGAACATGGTGGTGCATACCTGTAATCCCAGCTAGTTGGGTGGCTGAGGCATGAGAGTTGCTTGAAGTGAGGAGTCAGAGGTTGCAGTGAGATGCGATTGCACCATTGCACTTCAACACTTCAACCTGGTGACAAAGCCAGGTTCTGTCTCAAAAAAAAAAAAAAAAGTTTGGAAGGGAGCGAATGCAGGAGTTATGAGGATATATGGGGAAAAATTCATGCAGAAGGGATAACAAGAACACAGAACTGTAGGTGAGAATTACTGATAAATATTCCTTTAAGGCAATTGAAAATATTAATTTTGAATTTAGAAGAGTAAACAAAGAATAACACATAAACATCAGGGTACCCCAGAAAGTATATTGTTAATTCATATTAATTAATTAAACATACTCTGTTTGCTGGATCTATGAGAGTCATCACTTTGTATAGGAGAATACAAGAATTAATAAGACTCAGTCTATAGTTTGAATATGGGAAAGAGATTACTGAATAGATCAATGTTATGCTCTACAATAGAAAGTACTAATAACAATGTTAGATATATTGATGGCAGAAGTTTTGAAACAACTGAAGGGTAAACTGACTGGAACAGGCACGGGCCAGCGAGGCCTCCTGGTGAAGATCTTAAAGAATAAGTACAAATAGATTTAATAGAGGCTAGGACATGAGAGGGAAATGGCAGGGCATTTTCACAAATCTTATCCCAATTTAGTTCTACTAGAGAGATAACTGGGAAACAGAATATCATAACATGTAACTTGAGGAAGAAATACTGTCTAGATGATGGGCAATCTTGTAGGATGAAAACATCTATTTCACCCAGCAGGTAAATTGGGATCCTTTAAGAAGTTTTAAAGAAGTTGGAACACCATCTGGTTTGCAGTTTTACAAGAGCAGTGCAGTTAAATGGAATATTGTTTTAAAATAACTAGATTGGAATCAAAGGGATTACTAATGATGCTATTGTGTGGGCGTGGGCTAGAAATTATGAGGGCATTCATTTGTGTAGTCAAAGTAGACTTAGGAAGGGGGACAGCATTACCTGAAAAAGATAATATAAGATCTTAGTTATTCATTTACTTTATATAAGTACAATGTCTCCTGGTGGTCCAAGAACTGAACAAGGAACTTGAGTAAATATTGGTAAATAAAATAGAAATTTCCTACTTGTGTGGAGAATAAAAACAAATAGGAGAAATAGAAAAAGCATATGCTCTTCTGTAGGAAATGTGGTTTTACTTTTAAATGCTTTTAGTTAATGTGTGAGTAGCATACAATTAAATGATAACCATATAATTAATATATCATCTTATTGGTCCATACATAGCCCATCCCACACCGCCATACCAATGTTTAGAAGTGAGCAAGGCGAGCTTTCTCAGCATCTAAGGGAAAGCCTGAAGAAAAAGCTTAAGCTACTGTAGAAGTTCTTTTCCTGGATGCAAATGGTTGATTGTTTTGTTGCTGGTTTACAGTCCAGGAAAAAACCTATAAAGCTATTTTCCTCTGTTTAAAAAAAATACTGATGGAGATGTTTTGTTTCTGGATTGGAATTTTAATTTTTGATAAAACTGATATGTATTGAAAACAAAAGCCATCAGTTACCTATCTCAAAGGAGAAAAATTCACATCACATGTTTTAAGGCTGAAAATAATCAGCTGATTATGATGCTGGGTCCACATGCTAGTGTAGACTTAAATATGCTACTCTTTTTATTTGTTTTCATTTATTTATTCGTTTTAGTGCTCTGGTTACAAATGCTCATGTTTAACTACAAGACGATTTACAGGGTGCAATTTTGTCTCACATAAAAGGTTTTTCATGAGCATATATATAGTATGGGAAGAGAAACATGTGCATAATATATATTTTTGATCAAGTCTGTGAAGTATATATACAACTCAGTAATAGGGAGTCAGATGGGGACATTAGAAAAGGGGACATGTTTCTTTGAGGACAGGAAATTAAAGCCAAGGAGTGAAAGATGAAACTTAGGATCATGCAATTGAATAAGGAAATAATTATTATAGGAGAGATTTTTGACTAGAAATAAACATGGGAATCATTTTGATAAGTGATTCAACATGATTAAAATTATGAGAATAAATGAAGCCACCTAAGAATATAAAGTATATAAATGCAAAGTAAGAAAGACAGAGAGAAAAGGCATAGTACTGAGGCATCAAAATCCTGAAGAAGTATGTGGGACAAAAGTAAGATTTTGAAGACATGTTCACAGAGTAAAAAAAGCAAAAGGAATCAGTGAAGAAACTAGGAGGAAGTGTGTTTAAAGCAGGTGGTTGTCAGTCAATTCTAACCAATATTGCTAAAGATCAAATGTTATAAAGACTGAGAAATATTCCTTGTTTTTACAAATGATCATTGGTAACAGTAAGAGAAACAGTTTGAGCACAGTGAGAGGGTAGAGCCATCTGGTAGTACATTTAGAAATAATGCTATTGACAAGTAGATTCAGAGATTAAAGTCTGGGCACTAATCTGCTAGGGTCTATGAACTAAAACTAAAATCCTAAATCCCCAACTGACTGAACAGACCCCAGCTGGCCACGGGGGGGCCCAGAGAAACCTTAGAAACTGAGTTCCTGGCCATGATGGGACAGGAGGTTGGACACACTTCATTATACACTCCCTACCTTTTGTGAATTAAACACAACTGACTAGCATTAATGTTAAAATAGAGGTCATAAGACTGACAGAACAGACTCTTTGTGGCAAGAAGATACCTAGTTATAAACAAGACCTGAGGTGACACCAGGAAAGGATTAAGTCATTTACCTCTACACTTAAAGAATAAACTGTGTTCTAACTGCCACAAGGTTTTATTGCTGTTGCTGTTTTATTGTTGTTGTTTTCTCCTCTAATAGCTAAACAAGCACTGGCTTTGAGATAAGCAATATTAAAACAATTGCTGCTCACCGCCAGACACTCGCTAACTGACCTGTGTTTCATAAACCATAACTACAGCTTTGGTTGAACAGGGCACTGATTTCTGCAACTTTCTCCTGGCAAGAAAACACTGCCTATAGACTGGTTCTGGCCAGTTTTACAGAGGCTGTGCATGTGAATGCCTTTGTGTCCCTGCTTTACCTTTTGACATATACGGCCTAATTTTAATACCTTTAAATGTTTTCTCCACTGACAGGTGAATATGGGTCATCTGTAACATACATGTCTATTTACTATGCATGTATTATGACTACCTTCATAGACAGTCATATTTCCTCCTGTAACCTGTTAAATATTTATACTTGGCCAACCCCTTTAATATAAATTACTGTTCTACCCTCCCCTCCCTTGAAGGGCTTACTTTTGGATTCTCAGCCTGTGGCTGTGCTTCTTGCCTGCAGGCTGTAATCCCCTTCTTAAAAAGTCAAGTTCTCCTTTCCAAATTTGCAAATTGTGTGATTTTTTTAGTTAACAGGTCTGAATGTTTACATCCTCCAAAATTCATATATTGAAACCTAGCCCCCAAAATGATGATGTTGGAAGGTATGGCTTTTGGGAGGTAATTGGGTTATGAGGGCAGACCCATGATGAATGGAATTGGTATTGTTATAAGGGGGGCCCAAGGAAACTTGTTTGCCTCTTCGACCATATGAGGACAAAGGTGGAAGGTGTCATCTATGAGAAAGCAGCCTCTCACCAAATGCCAAATCTGTTGACACCTTGATCTTGGAATACTCAGCTTCCAGAGCTGTGAGAAATAAATTTCTGTTGTTTATAAGTTTCCAAAATTATACCATTTTGTAATAAAAGCCTGAATGGGCTAAGCATAAGATTGTCTATCCCTTCCTATTTTTAAAGAATTTTCTCATGATCTTCAATATTAAAAAGAATTAGTTTTGAGGCACAGCTCTAACTACAGTATCCTAAAAGGAGAGATTTCTTTTTTCAATGCCTCACCAGCCAAGGCACAGGTACACAGGACAGGTTCAGGTAATCGATGTAAATGACACAAAAGAAAAAGATGTTTTTAAAATGCATTTCCACCAGGAGGAATGAAGCATATAACCATGGCCGAGAGAGGGGTATAGCCACATGTTCACAAGGAGCAGAGCTGATGTCCTGAACAAATTATTCCTGCTACTTATTTTACAGGGCCTCCACCTCTTCTCAATTGTGAAAGCTCTCTAGTTTTTCGTTTTTTTTTAACTTTTTTTTAAAAACAGGATTTCTTAGTTTTGCATGAAATAGCTAGAATTTGTTTATGTTGGGTACAATCAAAAACTCTGGGGAAGATGTTGATCAAAGGGCACACAATTTCAGTTATGCAGGATGAATAAATTCTGGAGATCTAAGCTACAGCATGGTGACTCTAGTTAATAATACTGTAATGCATACTAGAAATTTACTAAGACTGTAGATCTTAAATGTTTTCTCTGTCTCTCTCTCTCTCTCTCTCACACACACACATACACACACACACTATGTGAGATGGTATATGTGTTAACTATATTGATTGTGATAATCATTTCACAATGTGTGTGTCACTGAGCAGCTTAATTTCAAAACAGATTTTAAGACTTTTTTTTCTTTTTCTTAAGTTTTAAGATACAACATTGAAACAAACAACAGAAGCCTTTTCCCTTAGCCTTAAAATAGACTCCACATCCCTGTCTTTCTCACTATCTATACTCCCTTCATATTTATCTAACTGTATGCTAGTATGTAGTTATGTGCCTTCTTAGAAGTTTGAGGGGCTAAACTTGAGAGAGACACACCAAGCCTGCAGACCCAGCTGAAAAATGCCAGAGATACTTTAAGGGGACTAGTTAACAACCAGGCCATTGTTGAGATGACACCGGTCTGCCCTCCAGGTGGAGTGGGACCCCAGATAGTCACTGGAATAAGACACACAGACGTACTCAGCAAAATTCTTGGATGACTTCCATATTAATATTTAACTTTTTAAACCCTTTCCTTCCCCCTGAAACTCAGTTGCTTTGGATAGGAATCCATCCACTTCCTCATTACTACATTTGGTTAGTAGAATCACTTTCTTTCTACCAGACCTCAATATTGTTAATTAGACTCTGCAAGTGTTGAGTATCCACACCTTCCTTTGGTTACATATTTAAATATCAAAATATGTTGCACACCTTAAATATACACAGTGTTTATACAATGTTTATTTGTCAATTATACTTCAATAAAACTGGAGTGAGGGAGCTCTGACTTTCAGAAGCAAGTCTTTCAGGAAGCCTAAGAGAAGGAAAGAGAGAAGATAACAGTATGCTGACAAAGCAGAGTCATGGAACATTTTATTTGTGTTGTTTTTAATTGTGAAAGGAAATTATATTTTTATATAACAAGATTTTGAAGAATCATACTCTGTATGGTGATGCAGTAGGGTCTGTGCTAAGCACTCTTAGAATTAAGCCTTAAGTGGGGAAGATTTGTAACATTGAGGTTTTAGACTTGACAACAAAAGCCAACTACAGGCTATGATGGTTATTGCTTAGGTTTTCCAACAGGAGAAACGGGGAGATGCCATTAGGTATTCTCGTTTTCTGTGTGACTAGGTGAGAGGTGGGGTTTGGGGTGAAGAACGATTGAAAGTTTTGAAGATTCTATATGGAGAGTCAACTAGGAAACTATTAGACTAGTACCCAGATTGCCAAAAATTTTGCAAGGCTCCAAAAATTATAGATACTGACCTGTTCTTGGCACTAGGGCACACAATTATGTCTTTCTTTATCTTCATAGACATTTAACAACACACAGGCAAAAGTAAGCTTTAACTACTGGCATCTGAATTTCTTTTCTGGTAGTTTACTAACTTTCACCTCATTTAAAAATGTTATTTACTTAAATACAATCTGGATTTTAAAGATATTTTTCCATATTGCTACAACAAAGTTATAGGTATGTTAATTACATCTCTGCCTATAATTATAAATATTTAAAATACTTTTATTTACTACAAATTCCAAATTGCAATCCTTAAGTGGATATGTTAACTGCTGTACCAAAGATTCTGTTGGGATTTTAGTCTGGGCGTTGCTTTTTATGTGCTTTCTGTTTTGTAATTTGGAGTAGGACAGCTTCTCCTCACACCCTTTTTTTTTTTTTTAAAAGAAGAAATTAAGATTTATTGAATCCTATTCCTTGGTAACTATTTCAATGCAGTGATTTATTTATTCATTCTTTAAATAAATTAGTGTTTATTCTGACAATGGATATTTCCTTAAACTAATATGTATCTAATAGGTTACATTATTTAAATTTATTCCATGAAAACTGTAAGCAAAAGGAGATTTTGTTGCATAATGAAATAAGCAATCCCTGAGGGTTTGAGTTTAGTAGCTTATTCTGCCATTGAATCAGTATGTAACTTAAGGCAACTCATTTTCCAGCTTTTGGTAAATTTTCTAATCCATAAAATAGAATAATAAGTCTGACGTGCTTTGGGGTTTTTCTGAATAACTCCTAACGCATTTTTTATAAAACAATTTTAAATGATAAGGGTGACTATCAAGTTGAAGTTGTTTACAGGCTAATTTAAAACTTTCAATCATCTATAATATAAACACTTAATACTTAGGAAAATATAGAACTGATATGTTTCCCTTTTTGATGTTTAGTGTCTTCAGTTTATTGTGCTGTTTGGAATTAACAGCTTAAGATCTTAAGATAGTGGGCCAAACATTTAACATTTTAAAATAATAATTAATAAATGTCCACAAATCCTCTTGGAAGAACCATTTCAGTTTAGTCAATCTGCTAGAAAATATGCATATTGGTCTTTTTAAGCCCCAACTTAAGCTGAACCTGAAGAATGAGAAAAAAATAGACAGTATTTGTGAGGCATTAAGAAATAGAGCCTTATATTTTCATAAATTTAAAGAGGAAAACGTAGTATGACATATTCCTGCTTTATTGTAACTATTTACAAGCAGGTTTATAATAAATTAAAAAAAATTTACAAATATGTTGAAAACATGTTAAAAATCTGTCTGATTCTTAAATGATAAAATATCTAGGTTTCTGAATAAATAAATTTTAACTCCCCAACACAAGTGTTTCCATGAAAGAGTTTTATTTATAAATGGGGATACCTTTGGACAAAAGTTAAGATCTTGTTTTGATTTTGGAGTTACATGTTCTACTACCTAATATTTATATAATTAGTTATTTCAAAATATTAGAAAGCTCACAACTTTTGTATGAGTTTAACAAAACAATCTTAAAGCCAGATTTATTGAGACAATATGTACAGAAATGTAAAATTCAACCTTTTTTGATTCACTTTATATTAATTCTGATAAATGCATAAGTTTTATAACCACCACTACAATCAACACACAGAATACTTCCACCTTTCCAAAAAGCTTCCCTTGCCCCCTTTATAGTCACTCCCTTTCCTACTTTCTTGACACTCAGCTCCTGGAAACCACTACTTTGTTCTCTATTTCTAAACCTTTACCTTTTTCCAGAATTTTATATACATGAGCTATTTGAGTTTCTGAGCTGTGCCATTTTTTCTTCTCTCTGAAGAACTTTTAACATTCCTTTCAAGGCAGGGCTACTGGTGACAAATTTCAGTTTTTGTTTGTCTGAGAAATTGTTTGTTTTTCACTTTTGAAGGTTAATTTTGTGAAAATACAGAATTTCAGGTTTTTTTCATTCAATATTTTAAACACATCACTCCACTCTTTTCTTGCTTGTGTGGTTTCTTATGAAAAATCTGATGTAATTCTTATCTTTGTTCCTCTATGAGTAAGGTGTTTTTTCCAAGATCTCTCCCGACTCACTTCCTCACGCCTCTCGCTTCTTTTAAAATTTTCCTTTTATCTTTGGTTTTCTGCAGCTTGAATATAAGAGGCCTACGTCTAGATTTGTGTTATTGTTGTTATTTATTCTTCTAGGTGTTTCCTGAGTTTTCCAGCTTTGTGTTTTGATGCCATTATTAGTTTTAAAATATTCTCAGCCACTATTATTTCATACATTCCTTCTGCTCCTTCTTTCTTTTCCTTCTGCTTTTCACATTATGCATATTATGCTTTTTGTAATTGTCATAGAGTTTACAGTTCTTGGAATTTTGTTTCATTTTTTTCTTTTCTCTCTCTCTCTTTTTTTTTTTTTTTTGGTCTTTGCTTTTTGTTTTGGGGAGTTTCTATTGACCTATCTCCAAGTTCTCTGATTCTTTTCTTGGTCATGTCCAGACTATTGATGAACCCAATTAAACGCACTCTTTATTTATATTACCGTGTCTTTAATTTTGAACACTTACTTGTAGTTCTTTTTTGGAATTCCCATCTTCCTATTACATTTACTATCTGTTCTTGCTTATTGTCTAGTTTTTGCATTGGAACTTTTACTATCTTAATATTAGTTATTTTAAATTCCCTATTTTATAGTTGCAAAATCTGTGTAACATATGAGTCTGGTTCTGATACTTTGTCTCTTAAGAATGTGATGGGTTTTATTGTTTTTTTTTAAATTTCTTATTTTATGTAGTAACCCTTGAAAATTTTTATTGAAAACAGAACGTGAATTATTTGACAATAGAAACTGAGGGATCCTGAATATGTCTCTGATCTGTCTACTTTTCTTAGTCCCTTTTCCATAACTTTGGACCATATCTTAATTTTCTTTATTAAATCCAGTGCCCCATTATTCATTTCCTCACACTGTGGCCGGTATTGACTAAAAATAAAAGTCTTAGCACTACATTCTTCTGATTAAAATAATTAAATGTGTACTTATGTTTATTGTTAAGATATAGAAAGTCATAGATGATAATTTTTCCAACTCTAGACAAAAGAAGAAAGGGGACAGAGAGATAGTAAATGAAAAAGAAAAAGTATAGTTTTATCAGAAAAAAAAAGAGATCTATTATAACTTCCATTGGCAGAATGGGAGAGTAAGAGTGATTCACACTAGATGGGGGTTAGGAGAAACTAAGAGTAAATAAGTTTATAATAGATTCATGTGACCTGGTATGATGTATTAGAATTCTAAAGTCTTCCATCCTCGGAGTGTGTCTACAATGCACATCTACTCTTTCCCACAGCTTCACTGACTGGAGAGGCACAGTAAACCAGAAGCTGAAGTTGATTCAGGAGAGATAAGACAACTCTCTGTAAGGCACACTTGGTTTCCAGCAAATGCACTGCAATGACCCTCCATAGTCTAGAACTCTCCATAGTCTAAAGAAATGGAGAGGCCAGGCGTGGTGGCTCAGGCCTGTAATCCCAGCACTTTGGGAGGCCAAAGCGGGTGGATCATGAGGTCAGGAGATCGAGACCATCCTGGCTAATGTGGTGAAACCCCATCTCTACTAACAATACAAAAAATTAGCTGGGTGTGGTGGTGGGCACCTGTAGTCCCAGCTATGCGGGAAGCTGAGGCAGGAGAATGGTGTGAACCCAGGAGGTAGAGCTTGCAGTGAGCCGAGATCCAGCCACTGCACTCCAGCCTGGGTGACAGAACGAGATTCCAGCTCCGAAAAAAAAAAAAAAAAAAGAAATGGAGAGCCAGGAGAACACCCCCAACAACCCGGAAAGCTGCAGTTAAGCTACGAAGAACAGAAAATATCCCATAGGTTGAAAAGCTACAGTGGGGCAGAAACACATAAGTTTCTGAAATCTTACTAATGCTAAAATTCCAGATACCTTAAGAAAAAATTCTGATCCCATCTTCAAATTATTTGAAATCATTAATATATTAAAGCTGACAAGTTACAGCAAAATCAAGTTCCAATTCAAATATATGTTGAATTCACTCAGCTCCACACTAGCAGCCTGAAGCAAAAAAAAAAAGAGCATGCTTTCTTATATGGGTAAAAATTACTTCCATTAAACCAAGCTTCTTCAACCTATGGCCCAATGTGGCCCAGGACAGCTTTGAATGTGGCCCAACACAAATTCATATACTTTCTTAAAACGTTATGAGATTCTTTTGTTTTAGCTCCTTGGCTATTGTTAATGTTAGTGTATTTTATATGTGGCCCAAGACAAATCTTCTTCCAATGTGGCCCAGGGAAGGCAAAAGATTGCACACCCTGCACTGAAATATGTCAGGGGTCAACAAACTATGGCTCATGAGTGAAGTATTGGTAAAGCCTATTGGCTTGAAATTATTTTTACATAATTATACGCTTTAAGATTAAAAGGAATTTTCATGAGACATCAAAATTTCATCAAATTCAAATGTTAGTGTCTACAAATAGGGTTTTATTGGAACACAGACACCAGTTCCTTTGCATATTATCTATAGCTGCTTTTGTGCTACAATAGCAGTGTTGAGTAGTACCAATCAAAGCTATATGGACTGCAAAACCTAAAGTATTTACCATTTAGTCCTTTATAAAATTGTACTCCAACTACTGATCTATACTGTGTGTATGGCATTTTAATATATATTCTGTCTTACATAAATTCTTATTTAAAAAGTAGAAAACATGCTAAGATGCAAGAAAATGTGACCCTTGATAAAGATGGAAACAGGAAATGAAAATGTACCAGGAGAGCCAGAAAAGGTCCAGGAGTTCCAGATGTTCTTTTTCTTCCCCCCAGCCAGGGATCTGAAACTAACTCGGACCTACTTGAAAAGGTGAACAGCCGTTATCACATAGGAAATTTAATCAGAGAGAGATGACAATTATAAGAAAGAAATATGAGGAAATGCTAAAAGTGAAAAATTCAATATCAGAAATGAAAAATGTGTTAGATACACTAAGAGTAGGCTGAAAAGAATCAATGAATTTGCTAAAAAGGTCAACATAAATTATCGAAACTGAATTACAATTAGGAGAAAAAACAGAAATGAAACAGGGCATTTGGCATCTGTAGGGTAGTATCAACTAATCTAATATGCATGTAGTTTGAGGTCCAGAAGGAGAGGAGACTATGAGTAGGGCAGAAAAACATATCTGAAATGACACTAGCTGAGAATTTTCCAAAATTTATGAAAACATCAACCTACTTATCCAAGAAACGCAGTGACTAAAGCAAAATAAAAACAAAAACAAAACAAAACCCAACTATACCTGGACACATTGTGTTCAAACTGGTGAGAGCACAGAGAAAGAAGAAATATTAAAAGCAGCCAGAGGAAAGAGGCATATTACATACAGACAGTGAGAAGACCAATGGATGACTTCTCGGCAGATATGATGAAGGCCAGGAAACAAAGGAAAAATGTCTTTAAAGTGTAAAAGGGGGAGAAAAAACAAAAACAAAAACCCTGCCAATCTAAAAGTCTGCACCCAGCTAGATAGGCAGCCAGCAAAAGCAGCAGAGTCACCCCTCTTTCGTCACTTTCCACCAATGCCTCCCACTCACAACCAGAAAACAGTGGGCCAGAGAGCTTTTGAAATATACTTTTGGGATAACAGCCTCCCTAAAGCAAAACAGACCACAGAGAAACAGATACAAGTTTTGAGAAGACATATCTGATGTGAGTTCTGAGAAGCAAATAGCTTGAGTTGTTACCAGTTTGGGGCAGCTAAGTGAGGAATGATCCATTTACTTACTCTCTTAATGGGTTTGCTCAATGCCCAGTGGATGGCAGCCAAATGACACTTTATTTCGTTGCGCTGTTATCCTAGCTGATTTCTGTTTACAATTTTCATTTTTTGGAAGAGGTGCCTTGCTCTAGTTTTTAGCAGTTAATGTGGATGTCTGTCTGTGTCTTACCTTACTTATTTCCAGACTCGGTTAGCCAGGCTTGCAGGCAAAAGTAGAGAGAGGTCATTAGATATCAAACTCCACTTCATTACAAGTTGGTTATTTGTCAGCTGAGTGTGATCATCATAGAAGTAGCTCATGAATAGAGGAAAAGTCAGTTTATTTTAGCTAACAATATGCTAAATAAACATTCGTACACAGTGTATAATCACTATATTTTTATCATACGTAGGACGTTAGGACATAAATTTTGCTCGAGGCCAATGAAATAAATTCCTCTACTTTTGTAAATGAAGTGGACAAAAACCTTTTGATATTATTTGTTGGAGGCTGCAAATACATTAACTCCTTTTATTTTTTCTAATTAAAATATACTCCATTTTAAAAGCTGAAATTAAATATTTAAATATAGAATAATTGGCCTGTGCTATTAATAGGTATGTGCGAGGATGAGTGAAAAAGCCTGCAAGTGAAATCAAATCAAAGAAAAGAAAGTTGCTTGGAATAACCTGAGCTCATATATAATCTGCAGCATGTTCAATGAATCTATGTAATTTTTTCTTGAAGAAAAGTGGCCATCAGAGTTTAGGATTTAGGGGTTGAAAAACTGACCTGGCAATTTCAGATCCTATATCCAAAGTGGTATCTACGTAATAGCATTTTGAGCAGGTATTGTATCTGGCAAATGCAACAAGTACATGCCAGATGTAAGACTATTTTAACCCTATGCTCAACATACCCTTGGTATTACATAATTACTTGTTTTGAAAACCACTCTTACTGCAACCACTTTTTTGCAGGTACATGAGTTAATTTGTTTCAGATCCTGCTCTAAAAACTTTGTGCAAGGTAAACTATTTTGTCACATCGTGATGTAATAATAATCCCTATGTTTTAAATGAATATTTACAAAGATTTTGCTTTACTTGAATCCATAATCCATATATGTAGTTGATCTTAATTCAATATGGATTACATAAAATACCAGGAAAAATGTGATAATCAGGTATTAAGAAACATAGTTCATTTGAAAATTGAGCCAGTTTCTATGTTTAGTATTTGTATTAGGTGTATTTTAAAATAAAAATGGTGAATTTAATAGAGCACAAGGAAAGATAGAATACGTCAATTTAGGTCTTTATCTGACGTTTTCCAGGCTTTTGACCTTGGGAGACACATTTTATTTGAAAACTCGTGATAATAAAACTGTCCTGTTTTCCTCCGAGGGTTATTTTTGAAGATCAAGTTTCATATTAAACGGAATAATACAAAGAAAACTATAATTGTTGTAAAGTAAAAGTATCAATGTTATTGTTATTAATTTAAGGTTAACCAAGACATATTTTTTATTTCTTTAATTAGACTAAATTTTGACTTTGAGAAATGTGATTTTTTTTCTCAATAATTAGAAATAATCCAATTAAAGCAATTTTTTTTCTATGTTTGTTTCTGTTTTGAGACAAAGACCCAAATATGCTCCTGGCCACAAAATTGACACCTATTAGATACATTTAATGCCCATTAATTTCATGAACAGTTATACTATTCATTACATAAACTCTTAATTCACACAAAGTAGCAGATCAAAATTTTGTATTTAATACTGTTTGATTCACAGTTTTGAATAAAAGCTGTATATTTTTCTTTATGTACTTGAATATAATTTTGTTGCTGAGCATTTGTGGGGTTTTTAAAATTATTTTTTATTAATCTTCCCCAGTTAGGTGGTTTGCTTACTGGGGCTTATAGTCCAAGTTTGTATAAAATAAGTTACTAGTATATACATGTGAGAACAACACAAGGATGTTTATAACCACTTTCACTTTCAAAAATAGTAGTTTGAGACTTTCAACTGACTACTAAATAGCCTTAAAAATAAAATAGAAAAATCAGATGGTCATCATCTCTAAGAAGAAAATAGGACTATTTGAATGAAATAGAAATCATTATACATCTGACATAAAAAGTAAGAGGGCTAAATTCTGAATTTAAACAAAAAAGATAGCACTTCAGCTTTCTATCCCCATAAAATAGAAAATTGAGAAGAAACAATCTGCTATTCATCTCGTGTGTTTTGGTATCAGATATCTGTAATGCATGATAAAATATTGAATTATTTTCATACTGATCTCCCTGAATGTTTCCCTTTCCTCCATCAGCAGCCACTCTAGCCATACAGTTTTTTTGAGGCCCTCCCTAGTATCATACAATACGGAATTGAGACACGCCGTAGCAGTGGTTCCCCAATACTCTTCTTCTAGTCACCAGCATTCACCTTGACTGATTACTGCTTATTAAATATCATGAATATCACGCTGTATGCAAAGGCCATTAAGACAGATCATTTTGTAAAAGTACATTTACAGGCATCAACCATGAACTAAAATAAAACAGAGAGCAAAACATTATTGGCTGGAACAAAGTAAGTGCTCATATTTTCTGAAGAACATTATTCACAGTTTGCCCACTTGTAATTGTACTGTACAAATCTACTTTACTGTTATTTTGTAAAAGTAAGTCTTAGTCCATTTTAATATGTAAATATAGAAAATGAAATAATTTATTTAAATGTTAGAAAATTAATCATTTTGATTATATGTATATTTAAAAATTATGTAAAATGTATAATTAAAGTTTTGATTAAACACAAATATTACAATTGTATAAGAATTTGATAAATATTTGCATGACACATTAAAGACTTGGAAAATATTTACCAAGTCTTTACCAAGAAGAAGCACACAAAATAAAATATTGCATAAAATAAAGGATATTGAAACAAAAAATGGGAAAAAGCTTTAAGCATTTACATTAAAATACCATTTATGTTAAAAATATACATGTTATGATTGTTAAATTCATGGAACTATGTACTATGTACATTTCATAGCATACTTAATGAAATAAATCTATACTTTGTATGTTTTGAATTGTTGAATAATTCAAGTAATTTTGAGGTTAATGTTAGCCAACTTTTAAAAAGAGAGTGAAGAAATATTTCATTCAGTGTTGCTGGGAGTGCAAGTTAGTACAAGTATTATAGTTGATCCAAGTATTTACCCATTCATTGTGGGTAAATGTGTATCATAACTAAAAGTAGTTATTTTTGACCAAACCAAATAACTACTGGGAACTTATCACAATGATATTTGAAATATAACATGTACATATGGTTTAGTCACCATGATCATAGTTTATTCATATTATAAAAGATTTGAGAAAAGTTATTCATACTTAGAATGCTGGTTAAATCAATCACTATAAATATTTATAAGAGATTTTTAAGCACCTGTTAAAATTATTATGGCACTCTACATATAACAATTCTGAAAGATACCCATTATATATATGTTGATAAAAGTAACCCGTTTATAGGATGCTTTAATTTTATGTACATAGTCATGAATTTCATAACAATAGGATCCATTCTGAAAAATATGTCCCCAGTTAAATTTGTCATTTGAACTTCAAAGCATGTACTTCTGCAAACCTAGATAGTATAGCCTACTAATTCACCCAGGCTATATGGTATAGCCTATTATTCTTAGGCTACAAACTTATACAGCATGTTACTCTATTAGATACTGTGGGCAATTGTAACACATTGGTAAGTAATGATGTGTCTAAACATATCTAAACATAGAAAAGGTACCATAAAAATATAGAATTATAATTTTATGAGACCACCATAGTATATGTGGCCCATTTTTCACCAAAACATAATTATGTGATGCACAACTATATACACACAACTACACACACAAACAGTGGTAACTGTGTTACTACATTATAATGTGATTCGGGGTGATGTTTACATTCTTTGTTGTAGTTCTCTATATTGCTTGAACTTCCTTTTATGTTATGATAGCTCACTTATACTACCAAGGAAAGGAGTACGTTCAATAATAAAAAATACTGAAAGAACAAATTACTGGATTTACATGACAGATGAAATGATAGGTTTCCATCATATTTCAGTTAGTACTTCCAAATAAAGTGTGATGGAACAATATGAATTATATGGTATTTCCGAGAAAAAGTAATAAAAGATAAAGCTTGTTAGAGAAATTCAATATTTGAAGTGGTAGAACTCAATTAGAAGTGTAAAGAGAAAATTTAATCAAAAAAATTGAAAGAATGTTGTCAATGTCTGAGCATAACCTATATGTATTCTCAGAAGAATAATGTAAGTTCATACAAAAACTTGAAAGTCAAGCAAAGAGCTTGGTAAATTGCTCAAATGAAGGGAATAATCAGATACTTAATTAGGTTTTTTTAATGGAAACAATTATAGGACAAGTTTTAATGGAAATGCAAGTCTCATTTGACTGGAAAGAAAGTCATATATATGTGTATCTTGAAAAAGAATTTTCTCTCTTTTTAAATCTCATTCATACAGTAACAACGGCAACACACATGTTTCTGGCCATTGCCATTCTCCCTGCTTTCATCTGACTGAGATCTGACTGTCCTTCTTTCTGGTACTTGAGCGGGTGGACTATTCTCCAATTCTAGTATTTCAGCAATAATCTCCCCTTATTCAGGAGCACTTCTGACAAAACCTATATGTCTGGTTCTTTCATGTTTTGGGAGTATCAAGCAAACTCTAACTTGCTCATATATGTATATATACATATATATTATGAACAAATCTTTAAAATTATTACAAGATGATTCAGGAGAATATCTAAATGAATTAGGGTTAGGTTAGATTTATTAAATAAAACAGAAAAAGTGCAAAACCAAAAATATGAGAAAATTAAATTCAAACATGATAAAGTTATCAATCCCTTTTCATCAAAAGACACTGAAAGAAAATGAAATAGAAGCTGAAATTTGAGAATAGACTTTTGTAATCTCTATAGATGATGAAGTTTCTATCCAAACTACACAAAACAATACACGTCAGTAAGAAAAAAAAATCAAATATCAAATGGGAAGGGTGAAACTATTTCTAATAATTATAAATGTATCAAATGTGAAAATAAGACAAGTAATACTCAATGTAAAATCATTTCTGCAACCACAATTTTACAAAAATTAAGGATTCTTATAATACCAATTGTTGGCAAGGATAAGGGAACAACGAATGGTCATACGTTGTTGAAGTGTGTAACTATACAACCAATTTAGAAAATAGTTTGGGACTATTATAGAAAAACTATTTGCATATTCTACTATTAAGCATTATAATCCTATTACAACAGGTAAAGTTTTGATATATGCAAACAAATTATCAACAGCATTGTTTGTAATAGTAAGTAATTGCAAACAGAAGACATAAATAATACAAGTATTTTCCAGACGTAACAGAAAAATAAGCATGAAAGTCAGGATAGTGTTGGCCTCAGAGGAAGGAGAGTAGGTAGATTAAACGTAGATTGATTGCATATTGGTAGATGGAAATATATTATGAATGTTCTACTTTTTATGCTGCAAGTTTGGATGCAATAACGTCCATGATACTATTATGCTGTATTATTTTGATATTATACATATATATGTAAGATGTGTGTATATTATATACATATATATACACACACACACACAAACACTAAAGTATAATTAGTATTCTTTCTCTTTATCATTTGAATTGTTTATATTTTCTCCCCAAGTTGGGATGGGAAATTTTGGGATTATTATTAAATATGAGGTTGCTTATAATAATAAAATTACAACTGTCAAAGGGTATATCCTTGAATTAGAACCTACTTATTGGCATGCTAATTGTTGCTGATTCAGTCCCTGTGGGATGGTGGGTTGTGGTATGATCTATTTATATAGCTTAATCTCATATCCTTTGAGAGACCTAGGCTCCATTTTCCTAGAGCTGATAATTCTGCATCAGAAAAGCTGTTAACACTGAATAAATAGTTGCCAAGTGCTGGTAATACAAATGTCATTTAGCAGTTATGAACATTATTTTTAACCCATAAAATTCACATTTATGAGTTTCCTCTTGAGATTCTAAAGATAATGCCTTTTACATCATTCATTTCATTAGAAGTTCCTTAGCTTATCTAGAGCAGATCTGATCTCCCCTTATAAATGGATCTTTATCTACTTGAGTCCACAGAAAATGGGACCCCACTCTATATAATTTTGACCTTTATTTGTAGACTAGGGATCACGAACATAAAAAACAATAAAAAAACACCCAACTCCACCAACAAGCAAAGAAAACAGAATTAATACACACTGAGGAAAAACATTGTTTTAGCTTTCGCAGCACTTTATTCCTATGTTCTCCAGAAATCAGCACAACTATGTTATTGTACCCATGCAAACTTTCTCAGTAAAATTTAATAAGCAATGGAGTAATCAAGCAAAGAATAGAGATAAAGCAGAAGATGTATGCATGTCAAATTAGAAAACCAGAATGCAAACCCAGAGTTAGAAGCCTTTTTCTCTCACTTAATTTTTACTTAAGTGTATGTATGTGTGTGTGTGTATGTATATTATCTATATATCTGCATCTCTATAGTGGCATAAAATGCAAGTGATTACATGTATATAGGCATTACATGTCATACATATTTTTCAAGGTTTGAACTTTTTAGGGATAAACTAAATTCTAAAATTGTGAGACTAAGTCTTTATCTTGTGAGCTATGATGCCTACTTATCCATCTCCAGAATGTTCTGGAGTCTGACACTTTGAAGGAGACAAGTGACCCTATAGATTCATCAGATATCTGTTGGATATATGTGATTGTTTCAGGCAATATAAGATTTTGACTATGACATAGTGACAAAGATAAGTTCCTGCTTTGGAGGACATTAGAGTTTCATCAGCTCTCTTCAGAATGCTTTTAAATTCATTACATTTTCTTCTGTACTTGGTACTCCTAACTAATTTCATCTTCCTAGTATGGTGAAACCTAGAATTAACCCCAATTATTGTACTATTATAATTTAGTATACTAGTGCCCTTTTACAGAGTATGCAACTTGGTGATATTCTACTTCCTGTCTCTCTTCTTTAAAAACTAAATATCAGCTGGGTGCGGTGGCTCAAGCCTGTAACTCCAGCACTTTGGGAGGCTGAGACAGGAGGATCACGAGGTCAGGATATTGAGACCATCTTGGCTAACATGATGAAACCCCGTCTCAACTAAAAATACAAAAAATTAGCCAGGCGTGGTGGCAGTCACCTGTAGTCCCAGCTACTCGGGAGGCTGAGGGAGAATGGCGTGAACTCAGGAGGCAGAGCTTGCAGTGAGCTGAGATGGCGCCACTGCACTCCAGCCTGGGCGGCAGAACAAGACTCTGTCTCCACAAAAACAACAACAAAAATCAATATCAACTCTTCTCCATTTTATACCTTAGCTTCCACATGGAAACCAAAGTAAATTTTCAATTACAAGCCTTTTCACTGCTACAGAACCTATATTTATTTTTTAGTAAAATGTAAACTTACTCTCATCACTTAAAAAAAAACAAGGAAAAAGAGAAAAGTTTAAATCAAATCTGACTCCACTGTCCCATCTAGATAATTTGTTGTCTTGAAGTTAAAACCATTACCCATTTCCAAAAATTTTGCAATAATATCTTCCCTAATTGAATTTTCTCTGATTAGCTTCACTGCTTTTATTATCCATCTTTCTAGCCATTATACATTCATTTTAATTCTACTATTGTTAATTTATTTGTTTGTGTTCTGGCTACTTTATATATTTGATTCAAAAAGAAAATAAATTATTTTCTGTCTGTGTATTATGAAATACATCCCAGAAGGAAAAACTATTTCTCTCAGTTTGTATCTTACCTTTATAGGCAGGCTATCTAATCTGTGTCCCAATAATAGTTCATTTGGAAGCTCAGTGAAGTGAGACAACTTTATAATATGCCTGTATCTCAGGATTTGGAATTACATAGGCCAGTATGTTGTAAAGAATAGCCTCCACAATCCCCACCTTTTGGTGTTCACACCTTTGTGTAATCTCTTCCCTTTGAATGTAGATGGGCCCTGTGACTTGCTTCTATCCAATAGAATAGTGTAAAGAAGTTTACGTGTGTACATAATTATTGTACATACAATTGTAACCCACTTAGCTAGGAAATTATCTTTTATTAGCTGCTTTAAAGAAGCAATCTGTCATGTAGTATGCTGCCACATGGAGAGACCTCCAACCAACAGCCAGCAAGAAACTGAAGCCCTCAGTCAAGTAGCCCACAGGAAGCCAAATGCTGTCTATAACCACAAGAGTTTGGAAGCAGATCCTTTTCCCAATCAAGCCACAGATGAGATCAAAACTCCAGTCAACACTTGGCTTACAGCTTTGTCAACCTGGATACAAAGAATGTATCTAAATTGTGCCCAGACTTGTGACCCAGAACAACTGTGAGATAAATATGTGTTGTTTAGGACATTAAGTTTGTAGTAATATTGCTTTTCAGCACTGGAAAGCTAATACTGCCTGGTATAAATTTCAGCTTGGCTACTAAGCACCATGACTTTTATGATGTAACTGTGTCCCTATATAAGGTATATATGAATTCTTACCTCATTTGCTGCATAGAATAAATGAGGCTAGGCATATATAATTTTCTTACACATTGCATGGAAAATGGTAGATGCTAAATAAATGTTAACAAATTTTTCACCTAACCTCTTTCTCATTTAACTCCTCATAAACAGGTGTGACTTAAGAATTAATAGTGTATGTCCCCCAGCTAAGTCACATGTGAGAAACCCATGTGGCTAATGACAATTAAACAACACAGTAGAATTGGTGTTGAAAGTTACCTATAGCATTCTTTGCAATCTCCATTTTTTTTGTTATAAAGCAGTGAAAACAAAATCATATAGGGCTCTTATTCAACTAGACATATTTCTAAAATTATATTTTATAGTATTTAATTTATACTAAATAACATTTCAAAGGTCTCAATTTTGTATTTTGTCCAAGGCTGAAATATGTTTTCTTAAAATAATTTAGATATTTTCAATTTAGTGTCACATTTTAGAAAGTTAGCAAATATGAATACAAGTGACCAAAGGACCTAATTTATTTGTTTTAAGAGAACACTATGAATTTTTGAAACTTAACATACTGATGAGGAAGGTTATTGGGAATTATAGAAACATATGATACACATTTATTCAGAACTCATTCCTCATTAAGTTGGGGAACAATTAAGCAGCACTCTAGTTGAGTCACTTGGCATTCTTTCCTATGCCCATAGGATATAATCTACTTCAAGTATTATGTGAATATCATTGCAATTTCTTGGCAAGAAGTAATTACAGAAAGATGAATTTTTAATATTGAAGATCAAATAATAGAAGAATATTTTACATGTGACATTAGATGGTTCATGAATGAATTTTCCTTTATAGCAAACTATAATGAGATAAGATTTAAGCCATATTTTTTTCAAAGTTTGCATGTTGAACTGAAGTTTAACTCAACTTCAATTTAGTGTCATGTAATAGTGAACTTCAAAGAAAAGTATTTGATTATAAGATTATTTTCTCTTAATTTGTACATATAAAAATTTCTCTTTTTTTCTGGTGATATTTCTATTTGGGAACTGAATCAGGAAGTAGATTTAACATAAAATTTCAATGTGGAAACTAATAAATAAAATTATTAATTTCCACATCTCAGTTCTGACCTTCGTTGACTAAACTATATCATAGGTTGACAAAACATTCTATTTGTTTAGTCATTTAAAAAAAAATAGCTCGACTGTTTAGTTGTGGCAGTTGAGGAACAAAACTATAAATTCTAGAATAATACTCACTCCTCTAAATTAGAAAGACAAAAAAATTATTTCATAAATCTATAAAGATAAACATAAGGATTAGTAATAACATATACTAAAATTATTTTCTAATGGCATTTGAATTATATATCTTTTTTTAGCTTGGTTCAGTAAAGGCAAATAATAATTAAAGTGTATTTTTCTTAGACTTTTTATGATATAAAAACACAAGGTATTATGATAATACTTATATTTCTTTATATTTTTATAAACTTTTTTATGTTAGATCATTTATAATTATATATTTATTAACTATAAGCTCAAAGTTCCTAAATGTTATAAGATTGCATGTAATTATATTATACATTGTCAATATACTTAAACAATAATTTTAGCTGGGCATGGTGGCTCTTGCCTGTAATCCTAGCTCTTTGGGAAGCTGAAGCAGGAGGATCACTTGATCCCAGGAGTTTGAGAAAAGCCTGAGTTGCTCAGATCCTGTCTTTTCTAAAAATTAAAAATAAAAAATTAGACGAGCCAGGTGGGCACCTCAGCTTTGGGAGGCTGAGGAGGGGAGGAACACTTGAGCCCAGGAGGCAGAGGCTGTAGTGAGCCATGATTGCTCCACTGCACTCCAGCCTGGGTGACAGAGGGACATCCATCTCAAAAAACAAACAAAACCCATTAATTTTACACACTGAATAATTATTTTAATAACATAAGGATTTTTAACCTAAATTCCTTGTTTATTATAATACAAAGGAAAATGCAATAAAATTAACCGTGTATACATCCCACACACACATACACATATAAATGCATGTATAAATATATACATATAAACATATACACATATGTAGAGAGAGAAAGAAAGAGTTTATTTTCATGATGAAAACAGGAAATCTGGAAAAGCAGTATTGGGTTTGTTGTAGAAAAATGAGTTCATTCTTGTAGAACAATCAAGGTTTAGTGAAATAAAAAGTTTGCAAAAATTGCTCTTGAAAACATGGTAGTATTTATGTGGATGTTTTAAAAAATACTGGTAATATACTAATTTTGGTGGTAAAAATATGTAGTAAAAAAAATGTGCTCATTTTAATATACTCCTTTTTAAAAATGTTGTCAATGCAAGACTTTTTATCTTTGTTACCAATTGATATCTAATACATCATTGATTTGATTCATAGACACCTATTTAATAGAAATAATAGAAAACAGAAAACTTTTAATAGAAATAATTGTCCACTTTAACTGCTTTCTATTAAACAGCATAAGTAGTTTTTTATTAAACAGTTAAATGAATGATTATTTAAAATATCAGCTTAATATGGTTTCTTAAACAATAAAGACAAAAAATGGTATATTTATAAGAAAGTAACTATCAAGAAGATATACTACTATGATGAGGAGCTAAAATAACATTATTTAGCTCATGAGGTGACATAAGCTAAATCATGTAAAATCACTAGCTATCAGTGCTGTCAATAGTTTCACACATTTTCTTTGTCAAATTTATGTGACAAGTACATAATTTCATGAAAAAAATGCTATAAACCTTTGTATCTAGCATGCTATAAAAACAACATAAATTTGCCTCCCACTATTTTTAGTATTCAACATAGTAACAGTGACTTGAATATGGATATAAATTCTATACATCACTAAACCAGTGAAGCACTCAATAAATTCAAAATGCAAGATACCAGCTGACACCTATTCTGTCTTTGGTTGGTGTTCTTGTCTTTTCTAGAGCACTTTCACATTTCATAATAATAAATATGGAATATCACAATATTATTAGGCAGAACAGTGTTTATTTTAAAAAAATATTTCAGAAGGAGCATTCTCCCGTGAAATTTTATCCTGAACACCTGTGTTTCTGTAAATTGCTATGCTGTTGGATTTCATTTATCAGTTTCCATAAATATATCTGTATCTAGTCAGATTGTTTACCTTTTTGTGATTAACCCATTATAGTCACCTATAATTAAATGGGTTTCCTCTATAAATCACTCTTCATTATTCAATATATGCTTGTTAAGAACAAGGGTCTATGTCTGACTCTGGCAAAGACGACCAATGACTTTTAGGAGCTTATATTTCCATGTAGAAACAAAACATCCCACTCAAAAACATTTACACTAAAAGAAATGATATCATATCTGCCATAAGATTAATAAATGGGATGTGTAACAGTAAGTGTAACCACATTTAAGAACACAGAAAGGAGGGAGTTAATGTATATATGATGTAATCAAACAGAAACTGAGTAGACTAGGGAGGCAAACACACTATCTCTCTAGGAATACTCTAGAAATAGGCATGTGACTTGATCTTAGGGCAGGTCAATATTTTTTGTCTTTTGTTAGGGTGGTGAGAAGACAAATGAGAAAATATCTAGCAGTCAATAAAGAAGCCACATTTATTACACATAAAGATTTTTTTCTCCCTCAAGTGAATACATCTTATTGTTACATAATACATGGAGAGGTTATATAGTATTTTAAAAATGGCTAGAACAATTTTGTGAAGTTAACATTAAAGGACACAAATTGAAAAGGGCACAGAATTAAATGATGAGTTAATGCAGTTTCACCATGACAGATGGCATGCGGAATCAGTACAGACTGTAATTGTATCTAATAGCAGACCACCACAACTAAAGTTGAACTTGTCAGATCCTCACAGGAAAAACAGATGTTTTGTTGGTTTCATAATCCCAGTCTATTATACATTTGGAAAAGCTATAGCTAATGGCTTTTTACTCATGTTATTTCTCTGACATCCAAAGAGGGTATTTTTTGCTTATGCAGTAAGGCACATAGATGGAATGAAGAAAAATAGCATGAGTCAATCTGCTTACTCTTGTAACCAAAAAATATTTAGCTCTTAGATCTGTAATAACTGTAAATTATAAAATACTAAATGTTGGCAAAATGCCCAATTAAATATTAACATTTATCTACAGTTGTAAATAAATGATTTACGTATTTTTTCTGCTATTCATAATTTGTTCAAATAAATCATGATGTGAATTGACATCTTTTTTGACTGTATTTTTACATTTCACAAAAGAAAATTTAGTAATTTCTATGTATCTCATTCTGCTACATGCTTTAGAATATATATAACAATCTGTGTTTTTTCAATATTACAATTTAGTTGGAGTAAATAATGAGTTCAGATATTTAAGATTTTTTAAAGTATTGTATAAATATAAAATTTATCATTATCTATATTAATAGAGATCAAAATATAATGTAGGAGGCAATAAAGTGACACAATTATGTGTGAAGACAGTAAGCATAGCAGATTAAGAGGAAAGGAAATTGTAAATTTGAAGAGTATGCTTGAGAATGAAGACGTAAAGAAAGAGGTAAGATTTGGATAGGTTGCGAGTAGAGAAAAAGGTACTTACTGGGATGGAGAATTTCAATGGTTTGAATGATGATGTTCCCTTCAACATTCTTGTTGAAACTTAATCCCCAATTCAATGGCATTAAAAGGTGTGCCCTTTGGGAGGTGATTTAATTATGAAGTCTCCACCCTGCTCCCATAAATGAGATGAACACTCATTCATGAGAAGGGCTTGAGGTTGAAAGGACGCTCTCTTGCTCTTTATAGCCTTTCTTACGGTGAAGACATAGGCTTCCCCTGTGGAAGATGCAGCAACGAGGCAACAACTTGGAAGCTGAGACTGGACCCTCACCAGACACTAATCCTGCCAGCAATTTATCTTGGGTTTTCAGTCTCCAAAACTGTGAGAACTAAATTTCTGTTATTTGTAAGTTTCAGTCTGTGGAATTTTGTTGTAGCACAAATTGATTAATATAAAAATAGTTTTCATTTGACAGTTACCATTTATTGGAGGAAGGATGTATAAAGAATATGGAACAAGCTCTATACTCTCATTGACTCAGTTAAAATGCCAGCTTAACAACCTATTTATAGTACATCAAGAAAATTACTTATTTCTTCTAAATCACCATATGTATTAGGCTGAAAAATAATCATTGGATGTATTTATACATATATATGTATATACACATTATACATATATATGTATATTTGGCAATTATCTTTCAGAAAAGATACATTTTATTTGTAATTTTATTTTTTTATTTTTGAGATGGAGTCTTGCTCTGTTGCCCAGGCTGGAGTGCAGCAGTACAATCTTGGCTCACTGCAACCCCTGCCTCCTGGGATCAAGCAATTCTCATGCCTCAGCCTCCCAAGTCTGGGATTACAGGTACTCACCACCATGCTTGGCTAATTTTTGTAGTTTTAATAGAGACAGGGTTTCACCATTTTGGCTAGGCTGGTCTCAAAACCCTGACCTCAAGTGATGCGCCCTCCTCGGCCTCCCAAAGTGCTGAGATTACAGGTGCGAGCCATTGTACCCAGCCAGAAAAGATACAGTTTAAATTTCCCTCAAGGTTGTAAAATAACTGGAGTAGTATTATAAATGAATGCTTGCAAATTGTGCCATTGCGGGTATGGGAAATACATATGTAAAAATTATCTTTAAGACATATGCTAAATAATATTAGGAGAAATATCTCTGTGCCTTAACCTCAGTTACTTCAAAATAACTTTACATTAGCAGATAATTAATAATCATTGTGGGAAACAATTGATGTGAGCTTGCAGCAAGCAGACAGTGTAATTTAATGTTCTTGTAGCTCCAACTTAGATGTGTATGTTGAGAGTGTGTATTTTCAATGCCTCTTAGTCCGTTTTTTCTTTATTTCTCCATGTTCAATCCAATTTCCAGATTCAAGTACAAAATCAACAAACCAAAGAATAAGTGGAAAATATTCCACGTGAGTTTCTCAGACACCGTTTGAATGGAGACTGGCATCTCTTTAAGAACTACTTCCCTTTCTCCACAGCTTAACATCAGAAACTCAAAGGTAGAGAATGATGTTGGCTCTGTACACACTTATAATCTATGGAGAATGTCAGTTTCTTAAGGGTGAAAAATGTATGCAGCTAACCTGTTACAACCTCTAAAAAAAAGCTAATATCTACACCAGTCTTAAAATATTCCAATAAAACAGTATATTATTTCAAGCAACAATGTATCACAGAAAACACCCAACATGTGTACATAGGTTCATAATGACAGTTCTGTTTCTCCAATTTCCTCTGATTTTGTCCTACTTTTTTTATGTTCTGACCATAGAATGATATGATGATGTTAAGTCAGTTAGAAAGCCCTTCTCAAAACATCTGCAAATCTAAAAGTGCATGGCCCATGATATCAGAAACTGATAAATAGCTCTTTGACAGAGATATTATTTGTTTGTTTGACAATTTTGAATGAATAAGTACCTAATCTGAAGGGGGATAGGAAGTAATATTATGCATCTCACAATATTTGATGAAGTCCAGTTAGGTTCAATAATATGTTAAGAAATGAAAATGCCTATTGGTTTTATTTAAAGTCTCTCCAGTTTGCAGTGCTCTGAATACTAAGATAGATGAGGTTGGAAGATATGTTATTCTTGTCTCCAGGGAAATTGCTTCACTTTACTTATAAGATGTATTGGTGTTTCCTACTTTTTTTCTTTTACTTTATTCCAACTCTCACAATAAAATATAATTGGATTTTAGACCCTGAAGCAGAATAGAAGTTTTGTGTTGTGTTTTTGTTATTTATACTAAACTTTTATTATATTTAAAAGAGTAAAACCACTAAGGAAAAAACATCTAAGAGAAAAACAAATACTTGTCTTGAAAGGAAACTCAAAGAAGGTATGGTCTTTGATTTTTAAAGGTTTAAAGCTAGCATTGATTAACATAATTTCAGAGCTTGCAAATGATGTGCTTTCAATATTTTGTCACATGTTCTGAAAAATGTAGTTGTCAGTCATTTCAAAAAATTGAGAAAACTAAGGATTTGGATTTTAATCACTTTATTACCAACAGTTAAGAAAAAAATTGGAAACACTGGAAATCTATAAATATTTTAAAGAGTAGAAATTATAAACAGAGATAAGATTTTCTGCATACAAAATTGAAGGGCGGAGAAACAGTGTTCGATTCAACACATATTTATCGATCTTCAGCTATGTGCAAGGCACTGTTCTAGTCCATGGAAATAAAGTGACAAATAAGATTGCCAGCAAGTACAGTTCAATATTCATCTCACTTCCAGATGCCTGTAATTGCCCACTTTACATCTCCACTAGGATGTTTAATAGGTATTTCAAACATAATGTATACTAAACATCATTCTTGATTTTCCCTAAGGGACATATTAAAATTTAGAAGTTGCTCAGGCCTAAAAATTGAAGGTTATTATTTATTTACCTTCTTTCTTTATTCCCATACAATCCATCAGCAAGTACTGTGGACTTTACTTCCAATGTCTCTCAAATACACGCATTTCTCTTAATTTCCACTGCTACTACCTTAATCCTTAAAACTAGCCTTGAGCATAACAGCCTTGAATAAAACAGTTGCTTCCTAGTCACCTCTTGGCTCCCAATTTTGCTCCACTGTAACTCCTCCACAGAACACCCAGCATTATCTTTCAAAAATACTAGTTAAGTTTTTTTCACTTTTCTGTCTAAACTCATTTATCGGTGTCCCCCTTGGTTGCATGGTCCTTCCACACTGAGCTCCTTTGCTTCTTAAAAATACTGTGCTGCTCTCCCATAAAAAAGGATGAGTTCCTGTCCTTTGTAGGGACATGGATGAAGCTGGAAACCATCATTCTGAGTGAACTATCACAAGGACAGAAAACCAAACACCGTGTGTTCTCACTTATAGGTGGGAATTGAACAATGAGAACACTTGGACACAGGGCGGGAAACATCACACACCGGGGCCTGTCATGGGGTGGAGGGAGGGGGGAGGGATTAGGAGAAATACCTAATGTAAATGAAGAGTTAATGGGTGCAGCACAGCAACATGGCACATGTATACATATGTAACAAACCTGCACATTGTGCACATGTGCCCTAGAACTTAAAGTACAATAATAAAAATAATTCTCTGCTGCTTTGTCCTGTTCTATTTTGTTCTTGCTTTACCCTCAGCAGAAAACAATATTCTCATATATCTTTACTTGACTGTCTCATTTACATCCTTGAGGCCTCAGTTTAAATAGCACTTATATAACAAAGGGGCTGTCTCTAACTTTGCTGTGTAGCTAGCACAGCATCCCACAGCACAGTGACACTTTAACACAGCACCACATTTAGGTTTCCTTCACTGTAATTACTACGATTGGAACATGTTTAAAAAATTGCTGGTTGTTTTTTTGCCCATTTACCCTGACTAAATGGTAAGCCTATAGAAAATAAGCAATCAGGCAAGAGAAGGAAATAAAGGGTATTCAGTTAGGAAAAGAGGAAGCCAAATTGTCCCTGTTGGCAGATGACATGATTGTATATCTAGAAAACCCCATCGTCTCAGCCCAAAATCTCCTTAAGCTGATAAGCAACTTCAGCAAAGTCTCAGGATACAAAATCAATGTAAAAAATCACAAGCATTCTTGTACATCAATAACAGACAAACAGAGAGCCAAATCATGAGTGAACTCCCATTCACAATTCCTTCAAAGAGAATAAAATACCTAGGAATCCAACTTACAAGGGACGTGAAGGACCTCTTCAAGGAGAACTACAGACCACTGCTCAATGAAATGAGGATACAAACAAATGGGAGAACATTCCGTGCTCATGGGTTGGAAGAATCAGTATCGTGAAAATGGCCATACTGTCCAAGGTAATTTATAGATTCAATGCCATCCCCATCAAGCTACCAATGACTTTCTTCACAGAATTGGAAAAAACTACTTTAAAGTTCATATGGAACCAAAAAAGAGCCCACATCGCCAAGTCAATCATAAGCCAAAAGAACAAAGCTGGAGGTATCACGCTACCTGACTTCAAACTATACTACAAGGCTACAGTAACCAAAACAGCATGGTACTGGTACCAAAACAGAGATATAGATCAATGGAACAGAACAGAGCCCTCAGAAATAATGCTGCATATCTACAACCATCTGATCTTTGACAAACCTGACAAAAACAAGAAATGGGGAAAGGATTCCCCATTTAATAAATGGTGCTGGGAAAACTGGCTAGCCATATGTAGAAAGCTGAAACTGGATCCCTTCCTTACACCTTATACAAAAATTCATTCAACACGGATTAAAGACTTACATGTTAGATCTAAAACGATAAAAACCCTAGAAGAAAACCTAGGCATTACCATTTAGGACATAGGTGTGAGCAAGGACTTCATGTCTAAAACACCAAAAGCAATGGTAACAAAAGCCAAAATTGACAAATGGGATCTAATTAAACTAAGGAGCTTTTGCACAGCGAAAGAAACTGCCATCAGAGTGAACAGGCAACCTACAAAATGGGAGAAAATTTTCACAACCTCCTCATCTGACAAAGGGCTAATATCCAGAATCTACAATGAACTCAAACAAATTTACAAGAAAAAAACAAACAACCCCATCAAAAAGTGGGCAAAGGACATGAACAGACACTACTCAAAAGAAGACATTTATGCAGCCAAAAAACACATGCAAAAATGCTCATCATCACTGGCCACCAGAGAAATGCAAATCAAAACCACAATGAGATACCATCTCACACCAGTTAGAATGGTGATCATTAAAAAGTCAGGAAACAACAGGTGCTGGAGAGGATGTGGAGAAATAGGAACACTTTTACACTGTTGGTGGGACTGTAAACTAGTTCAACCATTGTGGAAGTCAGTGTGGTGATTCCTCAGGGATCTAGAACTAGAAATACCATTTGACCCAGCCATCCCATTACTGGATATATACCCAAAGGACTATTAATCATGCTGCTATAAAGACACATGCACACGTATGTTTATTGTGGCACTATTCACAATAGCAAAGACCTGGAAACAAGCCAAATGTCCAACAACGATAGACTGGATTAAGAAAATGTGGCACATATACATCATGGAATACTATGCAGCCATAAAAAATGATGAGTTCATGTCGTTTGTAGGGACATGGATGAAACTGGAAATCATCATTCTCAGTAAACTATCGCAAGGACAAAAAACCAAACACCGCATGTTCTCACTCACAGGTGGGAATTGAACAGTGAGAACACATGGACACAGGAAGGGGAACATCACACACTGGGGACTGTTGTGGGATGGGGGGAGGGGAGAGGGACAGCATTAGGAGATATACCTAATGCTAAATGACAAGTTAATGGGTGCAGCACGCCAACATGGCACATGGATACATATGTAACAAACCTGCACATTGTGCACATGTACCCTAAAACTTGAAGTATAATAATAATAATTAAAAAAAGAAAATAAGGCTTTTGTATCTCCTGAACTACTATTTTTCTTTACAACAAGGTATATTTATCATGGCATAGGTGTTCAATAAACATTTAATGAATGAATAAATTACAATTGTGAGCAATATAACAATGTTTTGTTCAACGACACACTTCATATAAGATGGTGGTCCCATAAGATTATAACGGAGCTGAAAAATTTACACCACCTAATGATGTCATAACTGTCATAACACCATAGCACAACACATTACCCATGAATTTGTGGTGATGCTGGTATAAACAAATTTACTTGCTGAAAGTTGTACAGAAGTATAGCACATAGAATTATGTACAGTAGATAGTACTTGATAATGATAATAACTATGTTACTGATTTATGTATTTAATATTGTATGCTTTTTATCCTTATTTTAGAATATGCTCCTCGTATGTATTTTTTTTAAAGTTAACTACGAACAGCCTCAGGCAGCTATTCTCAGAAGAAGAGATTGTTGTCAAAGAAGATCACAGTTTCACGGGTGTTATTGCCCCTGCAGATCTTCTACTGGAACAAGACTTGGAGGTGGAATACAATGATACTGATTATCTTGATCCTGTGTAGGCCTAGGCTGACGTGTGAGGTTGTGTTTTAGCTCATGACAACATTTTTAAAAGTAAAAAGAAAAAGTACAAAATTAGGAAAGTCTTATTACATAAGGATATATACAAAAAATATTTTATACAGGTATACAACGTGTTTGTGTTTAAATTGTTTTTGCAAAATAGTTAAAAAGTTTTAAAAATTTTAAAAATTTATGAAGTAAAAAAGTTACAGTAAGCTAATGCTAATTTACTTTTGAAGAAATTTTAAAATAAATCTACTATATCCTAAGTGTGCAGTATTTATAAAGTCTACACAAGGGTACAATGTCTTAGGCCTTCACACTCACTCACCACCCACTCAGTGACTCTTCCAGAGCACCCACCAGGCCTGCAAACTCCATTTAAGGTAAGTGCCCTACACAGACACATTATATCTTTTATAGCATATTTTTATCATCCCTTTCCTATGTTTGGGTATGCTTAAACACACAAATACTTACCATTGCGTTACGGTTGCCCAGAGTATTTAGTATGGGTTTGTAGCCTAGGAGCAATAGACATATCATGTATCCTAGGTGTGTAGTAGGCTATACCATCTAAGTTTAAATACACTCTGTGATGTTTGCACAAGGACAAAATCACCTAACAATGCATTTCTTAGAACGTATTCTTATTGTTTAGAGATGAATAGAAAAATCATAAAGAATGAGAGAGAAATTCTTTCCCTTTTTTGTTGTTCTCTTCTGTTTTTTTTTTTCAACAAATGTACATTGATTAAACACTATACTCTAGTTTTTGTTTTAGTTGCTGTGATTAAACAGTAAAAAAATGAGACAAACATGCTGGCACCAATGTAAATCATTTTCTAGTAAATAAAGACAGAATAAACAAGATAAATAAGCAAAATATACACAGTTGTCCCTCGGTATCTGTCAGAGATTGGTTCCAGGACCCCTTTCACTATCATAAAATCTGTGGATGCTTAATTCCCTTAGAGTCCGCTCTCTAGTATCCTCAGGTTCTACATCTGTGCATATGGAGGGCTGGCTGTGCTACATTCGATGTTAATATGTGTTATGGAAAAAAATCAAATGGAGAGAGAAGGTTAGAGAGTATTAATGTGGGGTAGCATTTTAAACAAAGTGGCCTGGGAAGACTGGGATATTTGAGCACAGACTTGAAAGAAGTGAGACAGCGAGATGAGGAAGGTGAATTTCAGGCAAAGGTAAAAACAAGTGACAAGGTCCTAGGGAGGAGTGTGACCATAGAGGTCTTCTTCATATCTTGCTTTTTAGAAGTTTAGCCATGGCCATTCTACACACTAAAGGATACCTAGGAAGAACCCTGTAAAGCTTTTTTAAAAATCGTGATTGAAACAATATAAAATGCTTAAAAATTGTCTTGAAATGTGATCTAAATCTAAAAAATAAGTTTAAAAAGATTAAATTCTCACAAACTGCTTTTACCAAAGCTTATTTTGTGATTTTAGATTTTTTAGGAATTCTTACATTATACAGTACCAAAAGTGTAAGAATTGTATGACAACATTATATGATGATTAATGGCTCATACTTTAGAATCAAAGCAAAACAGGCTGACACCTCACAATTATCTCTTGCTACTTCCATGATTTCAGTACTTAGCCTCTTACAATTACTTCTAAATCTAGAGAATACCTACCTCATAGGATGGTTTTTAGGTAGAAATGAAACATCAATGGTAAAACATCACAGTGCCAAGTACTCTTCAAATGCTAGACGAACATTAGCTAAAATATTTTACAATGAATCTATACCCTCCTTCAAATTATTCCTTGTTGCTTTCAGAACCAGAATTCTATTCTATATGTCTTAAAGTGTTAATATTTTGTCATACTAAAATTTCATATATTTTATCTAACAAAACTAAATTATTTATGTGACCATTAAGATGTATATACAAAACACGTCATTAATACCGGTTATTCATCATAAGATAAGCACAAAGTCAGTATAGGGTATTTTGCTACTTTTTTATGCTTTGGTTATTATTATTCACTTATTTTGTCATAAAATATGTATATTTGGATAAATCTAAATCAGAAAATAGGACAATAAAAGTTTGTACATAAGCTCAGAGACTACAAAACCACTACAAGTTGTGTGAGATTTTCAGTATGCTGTGATTTTAACTGGGTCAAAAATTTGATAATATTAGTTTCATAGGGCTTCATAACATGTTTTTCTCTGCTAATTCTATTAAAATTGCCTTACACTGCAAATCTTAAGGGCAATATTAAACTAGATTGTAAATTAATGCTAAGCTTGTACAAGACAGTTACATACTCTAATTTGCATGAATGGAGCCCATTTCCTATGCTTACAAAATTGTGTATACTTGCCAGACTAAGGAAAAAGAAAGGGGTGATACAGGCCTTCGCCCCTGGATGTAAAAGACAAATAGCCTGGGGATAGCTTTGAAATGGTTCAAGGAATTTGAGCTTCTGTAAGTCAATATATGAACCAATATTGGACTATAATCATCTAGCATAATATCAATACCAAAAAATAGTAATAATTTATGTTGTATAAACATTATAAAAAAGATTATATGTTTAAAATATAGCTTATTTTTATTTTCTATATTTGTTAAGAATAATTTATCATAAATTGTGAATTTTTTATTTCAATCTTATTTGGGGAACAGATGATGTTTGTTTACATGGACACGTGCTTTAGTCGTGGTTTCTGAGATTTTGGTGCATCCATCACTTGAGGATTGTACACTGTACCCAATGTATAGTCTTTTATCCCTCACCCCCTCCTACCCGTCCCTCCTAGTCCCCAAAGTCCATTATTTCATTCTTATGCCTTTGTATCCTCATAGCTTAGCTCCTACTTGTAAATGTATCATGTTGATAATCTGCTATAATAGTATTTATTATATACCACTATTACACATTAATACATTTATTATTCATTTCTAAAGAGTCTAAATGTACACTGACAATGATAAATTATTTATAAGTTTTGCTTGCGTCCCTCCTTCATAGTCTTTACTGTTTGAGAGCCCATCCTATGTTTACTTTGAAAAGCTAACTTTGCGTGTATGTATGCGTGTGTTTTGGAAGAGCAGGGAACACTTTTATACTCAGAGAGGTTTTAAAAGTTTTATGTGAAAGCCCTTACCAATTCTTACTTATATATACTTGATTTAATTTAATTAACACCACTGTATTCAGCTCATTCTGAATTTCTTCTCAGAGCTGAAGTCATATTTTAAAGCAAAAAAGGACATTCTCAATATCCAATGACTATTTCCCCCCCAAAAAAAATTAGTATTGTAGGCAGAATTTTAAATGGCTCCCAAAATTTCTGCTCCATGATATACAATGCCTATATAATTCACTTTCCTTTAACGTATGTGGAACTTATACGAATATGATAGATTTAACTCCCATGCTTCTATTTCGTTATATGGCAAACAAGAAGGAATTTTTCAGATGTAATTAAAGTCATTAATCTATTTACTTGGTGTTAATAAAATGGGAGATCACCCTGAGTGTCCCTGAACTAATTAGGTGACTCTTTCAAAGGGGTTTTTAAGTCACAAACTTTGAAGATGCCATCTGCCATGTTTTAAAGAGCCCCACATTTCAAGAAAGAGTGGGAGCTACTAGGACATGAAGAGTCTGTAAGAAGCTGAGTTTTGCTGATAACTACTTGAGTTTAGAAGAGCGCTGCAAGCTCCTGAAAGAGGCGCAGCATGGCCAACTCATAGATTTCACCCACATGAGATTGTGAGCAGAGGGTCCAGTTATTCCTGCTTGAACTCCTAACCTAGGAAAACTGGAAGATAATAAATGCATGCTATTCTAAGATGCCAAGTTTTTGATAATTTTTTTAGTACTCAGCTAACGTGTTTATTGACTGTAACGTTGTAGTCAGAAGACAAACTAAGCTAACTCTACCTGCTAAAATTCTGTCAGATTCATGAAAAAGAATCAAATAAATATGTTAAGTTCATACACCTGAAACCATTTAAGAACTCATGGTTCTTATATGTGTAACTCTTATAATTTATATTTGGAGTGATGTGAATGTGATTTTTTTATATGTGTGTGTGTATGTACATATATAGGTTTTTATCTGTATATGTGTGTACGTACATATATAGGTTTTTGTCCATGGTACCTGGCTTATAACTCCCATAGTGCTTGTGATAATGTTGAGGGACTTTAGGTCTCAGAGGAAAGCTTCAGAAAACAGAATCTTTCTATTTGATCTTCTGCTGCTCTCTTTTCACCTGCCTAAAACAGAACTCTAATCTGATTGTGGGGCATGCAACTCTCATTCCAGAGAGGGTCCTGCCTCATACCCTGGAGGAAAGAATGCTGCACAGAGAGGCAGAAGAATATGAACAGGCCTTGCTGGCTTTCCCACTCAGTCCATTAGCTTTAGATCATGTCATTTTTTTTTTCAGTCACATTTCTACATGGTTGTCAGTCATGCCTATCCAGTTTTCTCCACAAAAAAACCCAAAAGGACGGGACTCAAAGAGCTTCCAGATAAGGAAAGACGTGGAGGTTCCTGAAGGGTGGCACACCTGTGGAGGGCATGGAAGCCCCACAAACTTTCTCGTGTGCCTTGCTCTATGTCTGTTCATCTGTATCCTTTGTAATAGCCTTTATAATAAACCAGTAAATGTAAATAAGAGTTTGTGTAAGTTCTGTGAGCTGCTCTAGCAAATTAATCAAACTCAAAAAGGGCGTTGTGGAACCCCAACATTTGGCTGGTTAGACAGAAGTTCTGGAAGCCTGGACTTACAACTGGTGCCTGAAGTGGAGGCAGTTTTGGGGACTGAGCCCTCAGCCTGTGGTATCTAAGGCTATCTCTGGGAAGATAGCATCATAATTGAATTGAAGAACACTCAGCTCATCTCTATTGTTTGTGTGGAAACAAAACCTCACACATTTGGTCACAGAAGTCTTCTGATGATGATTGTTGTTGAAGTGTGAGCACAGAGGAAAAAATGCTTATTTCTGACAGGTGTTAAGGGCATTTTTTTTTTTTTTTTTTTTTTAGACACAGTCTTGCTCTGTCACCCAAGCTGGAGTGCAGTGGTGTGATCTCGGCTCGCTGCAAGCTCCTCCTCCCGGGTTCATGCCATTCTCCTGCCTCAGCCTCCCAAACAGCTGGGACCACAGGCGCCCGCCACCACGACTGGCTAATTTTTTGTATTTTTTATTTATGTAGAGACGGGGTTTCACCATGTGGGCCAGGATGGTCTCAAGCTCCTGACCTTGTGATCCGCCTGCCTCGGCCTCCCAAAGTGCTGGGATTACAGGCATGAGCCACTGTGCCTGGCCGAAGGGCATTTTCATATATTCTTACAATATGTAATCTAAAGGTTTTACATACCTTATACTTTTATCATAATTTGATACCTAAAATTACTAACACAAAATAATAATGTTATAATTGAAATATAATCCATAAAACATGTATATCAATCCTGGTATATGTTTTGATGTTTCATAGTTTAGAAAATTGGAGGGATGATTTTTTTTGAATTTTTTGAAAATATGGTCATATCTTCCTTTTCCCCTTTTGAAAAAATAGCACAATTCATACTAGCTTAGAGGTACAGGATTTTGTTGAACACTCTCTGTCTATATATATATATATGTATATATTTCCTTCATTAGGAAAAAAGGGTATTTTTTCCAGATTCACTTAACAAAATGTTGAAATTTTCTTAGATTAGTCCCAGTCTGACAATTTCACTGTTACAGTGTTCAAGATACAAGATATATTACACATTTGTGCTATTGCAAACATCTCATGGAAAGGTGAAAAATCAGTTCAACATCTCATACAGAAAGCATATTGCTTTCACAGAGCTGTGTTAAGAAAGGTTCTGAGGCTGCAGACAAACCCAGAAAGATATAGAGGGCTGGCATCTTTCAGAGCATCTGTCTTCACATATGAGCAACAGTATTTGCCATCAACAACCTAATTATTTTTCCCTTGTATATTCTATATTTTAGTTTTCTATTGCTACATAACAACCAAAAATTATCACAAACTTAATGACTAAAAACGGAGAGGTTGTTGCAATAAAAACCTGTATTTCCCAGGAATCCAGAGCTACCTAAGCCTTATTAAAGATTAAAAATAGTTTGCTGAGAATGGTGGTTTCCAGCTTCATCCGTGTTCCTACAAAGGACATGAACTCATCATTTTTTATGGCTGCAGCACACCAACATGGCACATGTATACATATGTAACAAACCTGCACGTTGTGCACATGTACCCTAAAACTTAAAATATAAAAAAAATTTAAAAAAGATTAAAAATAATCTTATTTCTTGCGTGTTACTGATTTGTCTTCTTTGTTACTGTTTTCTTTTCAAGTTTGCATGCATGTTTCACCCTAAACCAACAGTTCTTAATCAATGATGTATATTATAATTACTTCCTATGGATGTTAAATTCAGCTGCTTAGCCGGGCACAGTGGCTCACCCCTGTAATGCCAGCATTTTGGGAGGCCGAGGTGGTCAGATCACGAGGTCAGGAGATAGAGACCATCCTGGCTAACATGGTGAAACTGCATCTCTAACAAAAAAAACAAAAAATTAGCCAGGCGTGGTGGCGGGCGCCTGTAGTCCCAGCTGCTAGGGAGGCTGAGGCAGGAGAATGGCGTGAACCCAGAAGGCAGAGCTTGCAGTGAGGCCATATCGCGCCACTGCACTCCAGCCTGGGCAACAGAGCGAGACTCCGTTTCAAAGAAAAAAAAAAAAAATCAGTTGCTTGAGCAACAATTCCAGAGGTTATAAGTTCAGAAATTATGTGGTGGAGCCCAGGAAACTTTCTGCCTAGTGTAACCCTGGGGGTTGTGATTTATAATAGACCAAACATTAATAAGCAAATGAATATTTTGGACATTTTCAAGGGTTAAATATTTTTACTTTGATAACTTCTTTAAAAATTGTATTGTCTTATTATAATATTTATAATTTAAGTATCTCTTCCCCTAAACGCCAAGCTTTCTGCTTTATTGGTCTTTAATCCATTTTAGAAATGTTTACACATTTTTCAGACATTAATTCTTGTGATCAATCTACAATTGCATTGACTTTTATATTGAGAACTTTCATGAATTTTAGTACCATTCTCATGTATTTAGCTGTAACCAATCCTTTTGTTGTTGTTTTTAGTATCTTTTCCAATTAGCTTCTGCTATTTTATTGTTTTATTCTTCAGTATAGTTTATTTTCTCTCTTAAAAATTTGCCTTCAAATATTAAATTTTATATAGTTGGTCTTTTTAATTATTTTTAAGTTTAAACTTCATCTTAATTTTAAAATGTTAATTTATTGCACAGCTTTATTTTTGGTATCTCTTTATTTTATTCTTATGTAATATCTTTGCTGTATCTTTTTCTATATTTTATGTTAAAATCCAGCTGCCCGAGCAATAACTTCAGGAGTTATAAGTTCAGAAGTTCTGTGGTAAAGCCCAGGGATTTTTAACATTTTTAATATTTAATAGTTTTTCTCTTTTATAATAACTATCCCTTAGTAAGTTTAGCTATAAAGCTATGAGTATTGGTAGCAGAAAATTAGAGCCTTGCTACTGCAAATGTTTCTGTGTTCCATAAACATAGTGTTCCTCCAATGAATTAATCGTACAAATACTAATACTGTCCTCTTGAAGACTCTAGGAGAGTCATATGATCAGATCAACAAGTTAACTACACTTGGCTAATACATATATTAAATATCCAAATAATTATTGAAAAGGGATTGCCTCCTGACATTTCACACCATTACTACTTAGATGAAGACTTTCCTTTCTCGAAATATATGGTGTTCAGCAAACACAAACATTGGTGTTTGAAAATTATACCAAATGGCCAAAAGGGTAAGAAATCAAACAGGGTAATCATTCCGAAGGAGTGATATAGCAGGCAGCCCCTGTATGAATTCTGAGAAGCCAAATGTTGTTAAATCCAATAACTGTTTATGCAACAAGGTACAGTAGGAAGTCCATGGTTAGATTCTTGAACTGATTGTAAATCAATACCACTTATATAGTGCTCTCATTTCTGATTTATTTTCCTTCTTCGCAGAGCCAGGGACATTGTTTGGTTTGAGGCATACGTTGCCGTTATATTTCTCACTATGGTTGTAAAAGAAAAGCCTTACAACACATTTGATATTTCCTATTAATATACAAATGAACTTTATTTCTACTATCATAACATTTTACAAGATCCCTTTACACTCACTTATCCCTGGAGCTACTGTCTATCCTTCTCCCCCTTTTTGATAACAAAATCCCTTGAAATACTTGTATATAATTATTGGCTACTATTTTTCTACTGTTCTCCAACTCTTTTGTGGTGAACTCACTCCAATCAAGTACTTGATCCCAGCACTCCATTGGAACTGTTTTATCAATATCAACAATGACCTCTAGGTTGAAAAAAACAATGGCCACTATTCAATTCTCTTCTGACTTTATTTCTCAGTAATATTTGATGCAAGTGATCATTATCTCCTTTTGCAAACTCCTCTACCTCCTTTTTGTATATTGATATCTAAAACATTGTATTCTGTTAATTTTATTTTTCTCTCACTTTTCCTCATTCTCTTTTACTGGCACCTCTTCATCTCACTGACTGTTAAAGTTATAGTATTATGTGATCGGTCTTCAGACCTAGGCTTGTTTTCTATTTAAAATTACTCCTTTGATGAATTAATCCAGTTTCATATTGATAAGTCTACATGCAAAACATATTCAGTCTTCTCTCTATTTATTTATAGACAACTGTCCATGAAACATCACTATTTACATATCAAATGGGCATTTCAAATTTAATGTATCCAAATGTCAGAGTCAAATTCTTTCAAACTGTTCCCCTGCAATGTCGACCTAAATATTAAATAACAACTCCCTTTCTTGGCGCTCAGTTCAAGAAAATTAGACCCATTCTTCAATTTTCTTGTTTTCTCACAACCTACATATCATCCACGAAAAGATCTTTCTCATTCTGCCTGAAAATTTTTTCCAGATTTTGACAGTTATTCACCTTATCTACTGCTGCAACTTTAGTTCAAGCCACTGTAATCTCTGGCTTACAGTTGCTTTGACCAAGCTTTCCATTTAGTCTTCCTACTTCCCATTTTCCCCTTTAGTATATTCGCAATATTGCCATCAGAGTGGCCTTATTAAAACTTAGTCACAACTTGTTTCTTATCTGCTACCAAGTCTTCCCATCTCACTCATAACTAAAATCAATATCTTTATAATAGTATAATAGCCGAATGTAATCTAACCTTCCTGTTTCCTCTTATCTCATTTCCTGCTACTCTTTTCTTCACCCATTTCAGTTGTCCAGCATGTTCCCACCTCAGGATCTTCGCTCTTACACTCTCTTCTTCCTGGAATTATCCTGCCCAACATAATCCTCTAATCATTCCTCTAGATACTTACATATTCCCTTAAATGGTTCCTTTACTCCTTGCTATGGACTGAATGTATCCCCTGCAGAATTCATATGTTGAAGGCCTAACACCCCACGTGACCGTATTGAAGACAGGGTCTTTAGGAAGATGACTGAGATTCACTGAGGTTATACCAGCGGATTCCATCCTGATGGAACTAGTGCCCTTAAAAGAAGAAGAGCAGACAGCAGAGCTCGCTCTCCACCACATGTAGACACAGTGAGAAGGCAGAAGCCTGCAAGCCAGGAAGAGAGCACTCACCAGAAACTGACTATTTTGGCACCTTGATTTTGGACTTCCAGCTCCCATAACTGTGCGAAAATTAATTTCTGTTGTTTAAGCTCCCTAGTTTGTGGTATTTTGTTATGACAGCCTGAGCGGACTAATACACTTCCCTAACTCATTTAAAATTGTACTTTCTTCCATCATTTTCTAACTACTCATCTCCTTTATTTTATTCCATAGCATTCATCATAATCTAATATACTACCTATTTTACTAATTTCATTCTTTTTCTCCCCAGTAAAATATAAAATAAATAAAAACTTTTTTGTGTGTGTGTAGGATTCACTGTTATATCCCCTACATATAGACCAGTACCTGAAACAACAGGTGCTCAATAAATATCGATGAACAAAATAAAAGAACATGTGGATACATAAATAATTTATATTTCTTGAGCATATAATCTTATAAAAATCATTGTATGAAACATTTTTTTTTTAACAGTTTTATTTATTTATTTTTTTTAATTATACTTTAGGGTTTTAGGGTACATGTGCACAATGTGCAGGTTTGTTACATATGTATCCATGTGCCATGTTGATTTCCTGCACCCATTAACTCGTCATTTAGCATTAGGTGTATCTCCTAATGCTGTCCCTCCCCCCTCCCCCCACCCCACAACAGTCCCCGGAGTGTGATGTTCCCCTTTCTGTGTCCATGAGTTCTCATTGTTCAATTCCCACCTATGAGTGAGAACATGCGGTGTTTGGTTTTTTGTCCTTGCGATAGTTTACTGAGAATGATGTTTTACAGTTTCATCCATGTCCCTACAAAGGACACGAACTCATCATTTTTTATGGCTGCATAGTATTCCATAGTGTATATGTGCCACATTTTCTTAATCCAGTCTATCGTTGTTGGACATTTGGGTTGGTTCCAACTCTTTGCTATTGTGAATAGTGCCGCAATAAACATACGTGTGCATGTGTCTTTATAGCAGCATGATTTATAGTCCTTTGGGTATATACCCAGTAATGGGATGGCTGGGTCAAATGGTATTTCTAGTTCGAGATCCCTGAGGAATCGCCACACTGACTTCCACAATGGGAAACATTTTGTGTGTATTAGCTTATCCAATTTCACAACAGTCCTATGAAGTAAATGCTTCTATTAGCCCCTATTTTGAGAAAAATATTGATGCAAAGAGATGTTAAATAACTTGGCCAAAATTACTCATATGGTAAGTGTGTGAGCCTGTAAAAAGGCCATTGTTTAATAGCCTCCATGCTTGCATTCACTGTGAAACTGATTCAGTACTCATAAATGTTTACTACTAATTTAAAGTACCTCTCTGACATTACATTTCTGCCTTCCAGGACTCAACCATAGAGGCAAAAGCTACCCTTCAATGAACCAATGTGACTTGAGCCATAGTAACCCCCAACCAGGCTTATTAGTTTATACTTATGTTTCACTTTATGAAGAATCCTCAGAATCTCCTCATCACTTGAGTAATCTATCTCTCAGCCATTTTCTATAAGATTACTTATTTTCTATATGATACACTTGAGAATGACACATCAATGCTAGAGACAGTATCCATATGGAAGAAACTTTCCTTTTTTTATGGAGAAAAAGATGAACCCCTCTTGTGTGAGACAAACCTACCCCATTTTTCCCAAGACCCAGAGTGAAATTATTTTGTCAGGCTGGACTCTCTAATAGGTAACAAACTCTACACAGCTCAATGGGCAGGTATATTATACATTAATTCCATTATTGCTTGACAATATCTATTTATTACCTTTTTTCTTATGAACATTAACTTGTTCATAGTGGAATGGATACTGCTCCTTTATTTACTTAAGGCACAATCTTCGTAAAATAATTATGTTTGGTAAAGAGTAAGGCAATTTAAAACAAATTTTACTTGAAAGATTTTTTTTAATCTACCTCAAGTGTATCAAGGGAGAGTTTATCCTCTCTTGAACTGTTCATACTTGAAAAGCTTCTTTTATCCAAGTTTTGTTTCAAAAAATGTGAGGAAAGGATTTGCAGTTTGTAAAACATTCAGGCACTAAAACAAATAAATGAACAGACACTAAAAATGTTAATGTAGAGATGTGAAGCAAAATTAGAAGAGGCCATCAGTATGGTACTATTAAATCTTACTCTAAAATGTATTTTGTTTCAACATCTCAGACAAAAAGAACACAGCTCCTTCATAAGTGTGAGGACCTAGGTTTGGCTAATAGAGTCATAGTGAAGAGTGATCCTGGAACTGACATTTTAGAGCATGTATTTAGGAAATGCCATTGCAGGAATTTAGATTTTTCAGCTATGCTTATTTTTCTCAGCTTTACAAGTCAAGGTTAACTGTACTACAAAAGTTTTTGATCAGTTCTAGAAATGTCTCTCTTATTCAATACAATTTACTTGAAAAATAAAATATTAAATATATTTTTTCCAGTCCACATAGATTTTCAAACAACTTAAAATGATAGGCTTCAAATATTACAATTTAAAAAATATTTTATAACTTTTTCTGGTATAATTTTGTCTGATTTAACACTAATATTTTCAGGGTGAACAACATTAAGTGCTATACCAAAGAAAAATTTTAATGGTCTAAAAAAACAAAAGTTAATTTATCAAACATACCATTGTCCAGTGCCAATTTCTGGGAGAGCTCTGCTTCATGTAATCAGTCAGGAACCCTCTATCTTCAACTGTGTCACTCCTCTTTATTCAATACATGACTCTCAGGGTCATCTTGGGTTGAAATTTAGTTACCAGATAGGGGCCAAGGGAATACATAAAAGATTGTATGAGTTGTTTTTAAAGTTAGGCTTGGAATTTACTTATGTCATTTCTGCCAACATTCCATTGTCCAGAACCAAGTGTTTTTGCTCCACTTAATAAAAGCAGACAGAAAAAAAAAAGGAATTTTAGCTCTGTGTAAATGAAAGAAAATAAGATAGAGAATGATAAGAACAACTTTTTTTTTTTTTGCCACAGACTACCCTTCTTTCACAACTATTTATTTGTTCTCTTCTCAAATATGTATTACATTCTCTGTCTCACCAAAGCTGGCAAATCAAAGTTCCACCCAATTTTTGCATTTTGCCCAAAGGCCAGAAGTTCTGGATGTTGTGCTATATTCTATATTAGGGTTAGATCTGGCTGTTATGAATTAATAACAAGTTATTTCTTGCCGATCTCAATCCTCCACACACAGACATGTACAGACACACACATGCACACATACATACACACACACACACACACACACACACGCAGAGAGAGAGAGAAACTAAAGTGGAATGTTCCAAAAATAGAAATACAGCATGCACAGAAGAGTTATTCATCCAAAATTATTGTGAAATCTCTCTGGGAAAACAAGGTAAAGGTCTCAACCTTGGTGGAGCAGAAATTCCTCCAATAGGCTATGATTCTTGTCTTTAGGAGAAAGTACTTTATTTTTTCTCCTTGGTCCCCGATTATACTCTCTCTTTTCCCTCCACTTCCCTTACCCTGGTTGGGAGAGGTAACTAGAAGTTTTTCTTGCTTCAGAGATGAGAAATGATTGCTGCATACTTTCAGCTTGAGGAAGCATGGCAGCCTGAAGATAGTTTAATATCCAGGATAAGCAAATGCCTTTTTAAAATGTAGTCAATACATTTTAAAAGATGAAATAAAATGCACTTCTTTTAAGGTAAATGAAAAATTCTATCAAATTTTACACCCACGTGGCCAACACCATAATCTGGATATAGAATAGTCTCTTCACATCCCTAACACATTTTTGTACTTATTTTGTGCAGTCAGAATTTCACCACTCAAAACACAAGTATTCCCTGATAGATTTTTTGTCACTATCTAGAATAATCTTATAGAATTTACTCTAAGTGGAATCATATATAATGTACTCTTTTGTGTCTGGCATTCTAACAGCATAATGTGTTTCAGGTTCATCTATGTAGTTGCATTTATCAGTAGTTTGCTCCTTTTTATTACTGAGTAGTATTCCTTTGTATAGTTATACCAAAATTAGTTGGTAGAAATATAGATTGCCTTAGAGTTTTAACTACAACAAATATAACTCTTTTTTGGCCAGTCTCATATTCTATATTAACAAAACTAACTTTTTCCTACAAATTTCTCAATTATTTTTTACTTTTATGATTGTGTCTTTCTCTTTTCTCTCTCTTTTCTTCTGCTCAACTGACCACCCCCACCATCGCTCTCCTCTCCCCTCTCCCTCTTTTCCTTTTACCTCTCAATGATATTTATTTTAAAGGATCATAAGGCATTAGTTGAGGAAATCACCTAATTTAAACTTCACAAGGAATTGTTCAATTGAAACATTTTCTGTGTTTTGGTCAATCAAAATCTTATTCAGGCCTCTCAATAGCTCTTTGGAATCTAAAAGCAGATGGTTTTCCATTTTTTCCAGGCCGCAGATTTACAGAATCATCCTATTTCTTCCCATTTCTGCTTGTTAGTGAGCAAACATTTTTCTTATATCTTGCCAACGTAAAAAATAAAAAAGTATATATCAATGACATTCTGTTTTCCTACCTCTTTACTTACATTTAAATGCCCAAGGGAGATGTGTTGCACCTTTCAAGTTATCTCAGTATCTTATTCTATCTGGATGCTATAACAAAAATACAGTTGTTCCTCAGTATCCATGGGAGATTGGTTCTAGGGTCTTCTATGAATACCAGAATTCATGGATGCTCATGCTACTTATATAAAATGGCAGAATATTTCATATGGCTTCTGTACATTATCTTATATACATTAAATCATCTCTCGATAGCTTGTAATACCTAATACAATGTAAATGCCATGTAAATAGTTATTATACTCTATTGTTTAGTGAATAATGACCAAAAACGTTTGTGCAGGTTCAGTACAGGCACATTTAAAAAAATATTTTCAATTTGAGGTTGGTTGAATTTAGGTATGCAGAAGCCACAGATGTGGAGGGTCTGCTGTACCATAAACTGAGTGGCTTATAAACAAGAGAATTTTATTTCTCAGGGTTCTGGAGGCTAGAATGTCCAAAATCAAGGCACCAGCAGATTTAGTGTCTGGGGAGAGCCCGCTTTCCAGTTCACAGATGATGCCTTCTCACTGTGTCTTCACATGGTGGAAAGGCTAGAGGTCTCTCTAGGGTCTCTTTTATAAGGGCACTAGTCCCATTCATGAGGGCTACACCCTCATGACCTTATCATTTCCCAAAAGCCTCACTTCCAAATAACATCACCTCAAAGCTGAGGATTTCAACATGTGAATTTGGGGGAGAAATAAATATTAAGACCATAGTACTTGGGTAACCATTTTAACACATAGTCCTCCCGTTCAGCCAGGCAGCCTGTTTTCCCCCTTTCATGCTTCCTATCTGTCAAAACACTAAAATAACAATACAACTGTCTTAGATTTTGGTTTTAGTCACAACTCAAATCCAAATATTCCTTTCTTTTTTCTTCAATCAAACAAATCTTCACAGTAGTTTTTATGTAAGATACTATATGCCACTTAATTACTTATTAGATTGCAAAAGTTATCAAGCAAAATTCTAAAAGCAGTGTTTACAGGCAGCAACTCTGTGGAGAGCTCTATTATGAGAAATGCAATTGTTTTGAGCGTTTATAAAACTTTGACTTACTTTCAGGAATCAATCACACACTAAATTGTAACGAGCTTCTTATACATCAGGCTTCTCCCTTACAATGGTATTTTGTTTAGAGTCAGCATTATTGGGACAAATCGCTTACCACATACTATGACATAGGAATGGATTCTGGCCCTGTTTCTTTGAAGTTACTTATTAATTATCTGATATCATTTGGGTTAGCTGAAATACACAAATAACATGATTTAACTGTCTTCAGCCATGCCAGTGTTCAGGTAAACAATTGCAAACAGATATCAATTTTCCCAGAGTCACTCTAATGAGAATGTACTTAACTATCTTCTTTAAACACAGCCATTTAGACTGAGGATATTTTTATGACATGAATCCATGCATCTCTAAAGTAGAAGCTTTTCCAGTTTTTCTCTAAAGTAGAATTCTCTTTCCCAACCCCAGTGCCTCTTGAGCCCAGACAGCTAACCTAGGCTTTAGCTAAAGCTATAATATAGAATCTAGAGATATGGACTGAAGAAGGCACTGCACAGAATCTCTTCTGGAGGGTTACAGCTTTTGGAGTCAACCAGTTTTCCCAGGCTTAAGTGTCACAGTGAGAGATTGCACCTACTGGGGGCTTATTGTTGTCACCAACGACCGGTCCTGAAATACACTAGGGCCTGATGAAGTAAACTGGAATTCCAGCTTCTGGAGATAACTCTGGTACTTCTGGAAGCTTACAAGCAACAATTAATGATTTTTTTTTGTTCTCATTAAGAGGGTAGGTTTCTGTTGTTTGCAGTCAGATGCTGATTCATTGAGAATACTAAATATTGTTTCCACTTTTGGTGTATTCCATTAACATTTTGCAAAAATGTAATTCATTCAGTGACATAAAAATATATTTTGGAAACAAATTTTCTTTGATTTTTTTGGTTTTTGGTCTGACATAATGCATGCAAATTTTCAAGAAATTAATACCCAGAATAGTCAAGAAACTCAAACAACTCAATAGCAAAAACAAAAAGCAAAAAATGACAAATAATCCAACTGGAAATGGATAAATGAACTGAATAGAAATCTCTCAAAAGAAGACATACAAATAGACAATAAATATACATAAAAATGTTCAGCATCACTAAGCATCAGCAAATTGTAAATCAGAACCATAATGAGATAGTATCTTCCTCTAGTTCAAATGACTGTTATGAAAAACGCAGAAGTTAACAAGTTCTTGCAAGGATGTGTAGAAAGAAGTACTCGTATACATTGTTGGTAAGAATGTAATTAGTACAGCCATTACAAAAAACAGAAAGAAGTTTCCTCAAAAAACTAAAAAAAACTAATATATAATCCAGCAATGCCAGTACTGGATCCAATCTTATACTCTTTCCAAAAAAAGGAAATTAGAATGTCAAAAAAATTCGTATGTGAAATCTGCATTTTCACATTTATTGCAACACTATTCACAAGAGCCAACATATGGAAATCAACCTAAGTGTTCATCAGCCGATGAATTGATAAAGGAAATGTGGTGTATACACACTATTTCACCATACGAAATAAGAAAATTCTGTCATTCGTGGAAACATGGATGAGCTTGGAGGACATTGGGTTAAGTGAAATAAGCCAGATACAGAAAGATAAGTACCACATTTTTTTATTCAGATGTGGAAGCTAAAAAATTTGATCTCAAAGAAGTAGAGAGTAAAAGAGTGGTTATTAGAGGCAACGAAAAGTAGGAGGAAGAGGAAGATAGATAAAGGTTGGTTAACAGATACAAAAGTACAGCTAGATGGGAGAGAAAAGTTCTGGTCTTCTACAGGACTGTAGAATCACTATAACTAACAACAATTTTTTATATATTTTGAAATAATTAGAAGAGCAGATTTTGAATGTTCCCAACACAAAGAACTGATAAACGTGTGAAGTGATGAATACGGTAATTACTCTGATTTGATCATTATACATCATATACATAAATCAAAATATCACAATGTACCCCATAAATATGTACATTAGTTAAGTGTCAATAATAGCAAAAAATAAGCATAACCACATCATTAGAAATGTACTGAAACCAGTATTACCATAACTATTTAAAGGTAAAGAAAGTATGCAATTGAGAGAAATATATTTAATACTCATTTAAGTGTAACTAGGGTTTCGTTTTGTTATTGCTGTTGACTCCAGGTGCACTGATTTATAATAATCTTGTTTATAGTGTGCTTTCATTGTAGCTCCATGCATAACCTCTTTTATTAATTGATATCAATATGTATAATGTGTGTTTTTATTAAATGATAACATCCAGTTACAAGAAAACTAAAAACTGCTTCTATACAAGTGTCTTCCCACCTCTGTATTGGAAGCTTGCAGCCTTCCATCAGAGATAAACACTATCAGAATTTTGGGAATATAATTATCCTGATTTTTGTCAATTTATTTTTTCATATATGTTTAAAGTATATTTTTTGACTTTTAGACATCTTTGAACTTTGTAAAAAATTGTTTTCTTATTTTTCCATAGGAGTGTATTTCCTATATTCTGTTGAGGGTAGCTGTCATTTAGTCATCTATTTTTCACTGCTTTATCCAATATTTTTTATAAGATCTACTAAAATATATTTACCTATTTTTCTTATTAAGAGCACTTTAATCTTTACATTAACTTTTAAATTTTAGAACAGTTTTATATTTACAGAAAAATTGCAAACATGGTACAGAGTTTCATATTACCTGCTCCCACCAACCCCCCACCATAAGCACACATAGTTTCCCTTATTATTAACATCTTGCATTAGTATGATATATTGGTTACTATTAATATGTATTAGTCCGTTCTCACATTGCTACTTGCTAATAAAGACATACCTGAGACTGGGTAATCTATAAAAAGAGAGGCTTAATTGACTTGCAGTTTTTCAGGGCTGGGGAGGCCTCAGGAATCTTATAATTATGGCATAGAGGGAAGCAAACACATCCTTCTTCATATGGTAGCAGCAAGGAGGCGTGCCAAGCAAAAGGGGAAAAGCCCCTTATAAAACCATCATATCTTGTGAGAATTCACTCACTATCACCAGCAGCATGGAGATAACTGCCCCCGTGATTCAATTACCTTCCACTGGGTCCCTCCCATGACATGTGGGGATTATGGGAACTACAATTCAAGATGAGATTTGGGTGTGGACACAGCCAAACCGTATCCTAATGTGACCAATATTGATGCATTGTTATAAACTAAGGTCTATTTCTATTTAGATTCTATTAATTTTATTTAATTACTTTTTCTGTTCCAGAATCTCATCCAATATACCATATTACATTTAGTTGCCGTGCTTCTCAGGCTCTTCTCAGCTTTGATTGTTTCTCAGACTTTCCCCTTGTATTTGATGACCTTGACAGTTTTAAGGCACACTGGCCAGGTATTTCGTAGAGTTTCTCTCAAGTGAAATGTGTCCATTTTTTGGTTTTGGTTTGTTTGTTTGTTTTATAATTAGGTTTATGGTTTTTAGTGAAGAGGACCACAGAGTTCTGTGTCATTTTCATCACCTCATATTAAGGGTACAGAGCATTGACATGACTGTATTAGTTCTTTTTGTGCTGCTATAAGAAAATATCTGAGACTAGGTAATTTACAAATAACAGAAATGTATATATTTAACAGTTATTGAGGCTGGGAAGTGCAAGGTAAGACACTGGCATCTGGTGAGGGCCTTCTTGCTACAACATCACATGACAGAAAAAGAAAGGATGAAGCACAAGAGAACAAAGCCTTTCCTGTGAGCCTTATTTATGACAATCTATTCATGAGCCCTCATGACCTAAATACTTTCCATTAGGCCCTTCCTCCCAACACTGTCTCATTGGAGATTAAGTTTTCAGCACTTGATTTCTGGGTGACAGATTCAAACCATACAATCACATATTGCTTTGTATGTTTTTGTTTTGTTTTGTTTTGTTTTGTTTTGATAAACTGAATAAGAGTTAAGTTCTAACACTTTAATAGGGTTTCTCCACTGTAAAGTTATTTGTTTATCTCCTTTCCATACTACTTTTGAAAGGAAGTCACTATATGCAACCTACTCTTAAAAAGTGACACTTTATGCTCCACTTCCTTGAAAGCAGACTGTTTACATAAATTATTTGGAAATCTCTGCCTGGGAGATTTTTTTCCCACTGCTATGGTTTGAATGTGTCCCCTCCAAAATTCTGGTGTTAGAATTTTTTTTTAATTTTTTTTATTATTATACTTTAAGTATTAGGGTACATGTGCACAACGTGCAGGTTTGTTACATATGTATACATGTGCCATGTTGGTGTGCTGCACCCATTAACTCGTCATTTAACATTAGGTATATCTCCCAATGCTATCCCTCCCCTCTCCCCCACACCACAACAGGCCCCGGTGTGTGATGTTCCCCTTCCTGTGTCCATGTGTTCTCATTGTTCAATTCCCACCTATGAGTGAGAACATGTGGTGTTTGGTTTTTTGTCCTTGCCATAGTTTGCTGAGAATGATGGTTTCCAGATTCATCCATGTCCCTACAAAGGACACGAACTCATCATTTTTTATGGCTGCATAGTAGTCCATGGTGTATATGTGCCACATTTTCTTAATCCAGTTTATCATTGATGGACATTTGGGTTTGTTCCAAGTCTTTGCTATTGTGAATAGTGCCACAATAAACATACATGTGCATGTGTCTTTATAGTAGCATGATTTATAATCCTTTGGGTATATACCCAGTAATGGGATGGCTGGGTCAAATGGTATTTCTAGTTCTAGATCCCTGAGGAATTGCCACACTGACTTCCACAATGGTTGAACTAGTTTACAGTCCCACCAACAGTGTAAAAGTGTTCCTATTTCTCCATATCCTCTCTAGCACCTGTTGTTTCCTGACTTTTTAATGATGGCCATTCTAACTGGTGTGAGATGGTATCTCATTGTGGTTTCGACAAAAGAGGATACAAACAAATGGAAAAACATTCCACGCTCACGGATAGGAAGAATCAATATCATGAAAATGGCCATACTGCCTAGGATAATTTATAGATTCAATGCCATCCCCATCAAGCTACCAATGACTTTCTTCACAGAATTGGAAAAAACTACTTTAAAGTTCATATGGAACCAAAAAAGAGCCTGCATTGCCAAGTCAATCCTAAGCCAAAAGAACAAAGCTAGAGGCATCACGCTACCTGACTTCAAACTATACTACCAGCTTACAGTAACCAAAACAGCATGGTACTGGTACCAAAACAGAGATATAGACCAATGAAACAGAACAGAGCCCTCAGAAATAATGCCGCATATCTACAGCCATCTGATCTTTGACAAACCTGACAAAAACAGGAAATGGGGAAAGGATTCCCTATGTAATAAATGGTGCTGGGAAAACTGGCTAGCCATATATAGAAAGCTGAAACTGGATCCCTTCCTTACACCTTATACAAAAATTCATTCAAGATGGATTAAAGACTTAAATGTTAGACCTAAAACCATAAAAACCCTAGAAGAAAACCTAGGCAATACCATTCAGGACATAGGCGTGGGCAAGGACTTCATGTCTAAAACACCAAAAGCAATGGCAACAAAAGCCAAAATTGACAAATGGGATCTAATGAAACTAAAGAGCTTCTGCACAGCAAAAGAAACTACCATCAGAGTGAACAGGTAACCTACAGAATGGGAGAAAATTTTCACAACCTACTCATCGGACAAAGGGCTAATATCCAGAATCTACAATGAACTCAAACAAATTTACAAGAAAAAAAAAAAAACAACCCCATCAACAAGTGGGCAAAGGATATGAACAGACATTTCTCAAAAGAAGACATTTATGCAGCCGAAAGACACATGAAAAAATGCTCATCATCACTGGCCATCAGGTGTTAGAACTTAATGGGCAATGTGGTAAGGTATTTAAGAAGTGATTCTGTCATGAGGGCTCCTCTTCTGGTGAAAATTTAGGTGATAAAACCTTCCACCTCTGCCAGGTGAGGATATATTATTCCTCCCCTTAAGAGGATGCATTAGGAAGGCATCATCTTGGAAGCAGAGACTGGGCTCTTACTAGACAGTGATCATGCTGATGCCTTTTGACCCGGGATTTTCTAACCTCCAGAAGAGTGACAAAATGTATTTCTGTTCTGTATAAATTATCTCGTGTGTTGTAGTCTGCTATAGCAGCACAAATGGACTAAGACATCTACAATATTTATTTATCCAATCATTTATTTACAATAATATGAACTCATAGATATTTATTTTACAATCTGGGTTAAAATCCAATACTATTTGATTTTCTTTTTGAGAAAATTGTTCTACTTTGGGTTAATGGAAGTTCTTTCAGTTCCTTTTAGCATACTTCCATCATTTTTTATGTGTGTTCACTTTTACTTCTTATTTTTGAGTTTTCTCATACTTTTTTGGTGCTACTATAATCACCTAGTTCATTTATTATTACTATGATTACTTTTAAATATTGAATTATATTTAGATCAATTTAAAAAGAAGATATTTTGTTTTACCTCCATTTATTCGTTCTTCAATGCTCTTGATTTACATAGATTTGAATCATTAATATATAAATCATGTTCTTTTTTCCTGAAGATATTTTAAAATTTCCTACAGGGAAAATCAGGTGGTAATATATTTGCTCAGATTTCTGCTTTGTCAAAGTAAGTTTTTTAAAAAAAAAACTTTTAATGATAATTTAATTACATGTAGAATTCCAGATTGGTGGTTGCTTTTTCTTTTCAACATTTTAGTATTAAAGTGTACTTGTTTCTTCGCATAGTTTCTGATAAGAAGTCACCATATTTAGAATCTAAGTTCCACTATAAGATGCTTTATCTCACACCTCATTTTCCAACTTCTTTCAAGAATGTTTCTGTCTTTGCTTTTCTATAGTTTTGTTAAGGCAACCCAGCAATCATAGGATGAATTTATACCCAAAATTTGGTTCAGATACTAAGACCAATGAAGCCACACACTCACTAAGAAAGTATGAAAAAGTTCATTATTAACATAAGGAAATCTGTTGGAAGAAGATAGTGGGCCACCGAAGCTGGTCCTAAAATGGCTTGAGAAATTGGAGAAAAGAGACTGATTTAGGCTTTTTATGGTGCTTAGTGGGTGGGGCTGATTTGAACATTCTGGGGCATGAGAAGGGACTTGGGGAATTTGAATCACACATTGGCACTAAAGAAAGAGGAACTAAGGCTTTCTTGGCTTACCCAGTTATAAGACAGTAGAAGAAGAAGAAAGACAAAGCACAAAATTTGTCCCCAGTTAAACATCAAAGAATTATGGAATCAGAAGCTTTATTATACATTTGAATATGTATAGTTGTATTTTTTGTTTGTATGTTTGTTTTTAAATTTGTCTTACTTGATGTTCCCTGAGAGCTTCATGGATCCAGGCTATGATGTCTGTCCTTAATTTTGGAAAGTTTTAAGTCATTACTTTAAATTTATTTCTCCATTTTCTCTTCTTCTGGTAATCCAACTACTTGTATGTGACACCTTTTGAAACTGCCTACAGTTTTAACCTGCTTTTTTTTTCTCATTCTTTTTTTCTTTGAACTTCAGTATGACATTTTCTATTGATCTATCTTCAGCAACTTAGTTTAGATTGCTTCCATAAAGATAAAGATTTTTTAAAAATATTATTTATTGACTAGGCTGCCCTGTCCTCTCTGATCTTTCTTTATACTTCTGTCATGATTCAGATTTCCACATGGGCATTGCGCTGTTCCTGAACCCTCTGTTCAGCTCATTGTAAGTACCGATGGCTGGTATAAATTTATTTACCCTTTTCATTTCACTTTTTCAGAAATCTCTTCTCTTGGCTCCTTATGATTTAATATACATTTTAAAATCTGTTTGGCATATGAAATATTGAAGTGTCTACTGAAAATTGAAGTGGAGATATTGAACAAGCAATAGCTATGCCTTTTGCGTTTGAGAAGAGGTCCCAGAGATGTTCAAGAATTATTAGTGAAAAAAAACATTTTAAGTCAGCAGAAGCACTAGAGCCCACAGCCAGAAAGTAACATTCTACAGATCAATGTTTTAGAAGGTAATTGACTAACTGATGTTCAAATAAAGTATTAACACGGGATAGTTATCCCACTGTTAGGAGGAGAGGGTTAAAAGCACATAGCTCAGAATTTTTCATTTCAAAAAACATCATACGTAAATTTTGTCTCATCACATGTTCAGAGTATCTTTCCTTGACCACCTGCCACTAGTGTCTACTTCCTCATATTTCCCAAGAGAACATGACTATGATTTTTCATTGCACTTTTAAAGTGATTATCAGAAATACTATGTTTGCAATTATTTGATAATTTACTGCTACAATAAAAATCTCCAAGCCAGGCGCAGTGCCTCACACCTGTAATCCCAGCACTTTGGGAGGCCGAGGCGGGTGGATTACGAGGTCAGGAGTTTGAGATCAGCCTGACCAACATGGTGAAACCCTGTCTCTACTAAAAATACAAAAATTAGCCGGGCATGGTGGCATGTTCCTGTAATCCCAGCTACTCAGGAGGCCGAGGCAAGAGAATCGCCTGAACCTGGGAGGTGGAGGTTGCAGTGAGCTGAAATCGTGCCACGGCACTCCAGCCTGGGCAACAGAGTGAGACTCCATCTAAATAAATAAATAAATAAATAAATAAATAAATAAAATCTCTGTAAAGCATTACTCTACTTTCCTTATTCATATATACCTTTATTCCCTAACTAGGGTATGATACCAAGTAGGATTTCAGTAGGTATCTGTGATGGTTAATACTGAGTGTCAACTTGATTGGGTTGAAGGATACAAAATACTGATCTTGGGTGTGTCTGTAAAGGTGTTGCCAAAGGAGATTAACATTTGGGTCAGTGGGCTGAGCAAGGAAGACCCAGCCATAACTGGGTGGACACAATCTAGTCAGCTGCCAATTTGGCTAGAATACAAGCAGGCAGAAAAATATGAAAAGGGAGACTGACCTAGCCTCCCAGCCTGCATCATTCTCCCAGGCTGGATGCTTCCTGCCCTGGAACATTGGACTCCAAGTTCTTCAGCTTTGGAACTAGGACTGGCTTTGCTTGCTCCCCAGCCTTCAGACAGCCTATTGTGGGACCTTGTGATCATGTGAGTTAATATTTACTAAACTCCCCCCATATATATATATAAATATATATAAATAAATATATAAATACATAAATATATATATAAATATATAAATATATAAACATATATATAAATATATAAATATATATAAATATATAAACATATATAAACATATAAGTATATATAAATATATAAACATATATAAACATATATAAGTATATATAAATATATAAACATATATAAACATATATAAGTATATATAAATATATAAACATATATAAATATATATAAGTATATATAAATATATAAATATATAAATATATATAAATATATAAAAATATATAAATATGTAAATATATATAAATATGTAAAAATATGTAAATATGTAAATATATATAAATATATAAATATATGTAAATATATATAAATATATAAATATATATAAATATATATAAATATATAAATATATAAATATATAAATATATATAAATATATAAATATATATAAATATATATTAATATATATAAATATATATATTTATATATAAATATATATAAATATATAAATATATATAAATATATAAATATATATAAATATATAAATATATAAATATATAAATATATATAAATATATAAATATATAAATATATATAAATATATATTAATATATATAAATATATATATTTATATATATTTATATATATATATATATAAATATATATAAATATATATATTTATATATATATATATATATATATAAATATATATATTTATATATAAATATATATATTTAATATATATTTATATAAATATATATAAATATATATAAATATACATTTATATATAAATATACATTTATATATAAATATACATTTATATATATAAATATATATATAAATATATATAAATATATATAAATATATATATAAATATATATAAATATATATAAATATACATTTATATATATAAATATATATATAAATATATATAAATATATATAAATATACATTTATATATATAAATATATATATAAATATATATAAATATATATAAATATATATAAATATATATAAATATATATATAAATATATATAAATATATATAAATATATATATAAATATATATAAATATATATAAATATATATATAAATATATATAAATATATATAAATATATATATAAATATATATAAATATATATAAATATATATATAAATATATATAAATATATATAAATATATATAAATATATATATAAATATATATAAATATATATAAATATATATAAATATATATATAAATATATATAAATATATATAAATATATATATAAATATATATATAAATATATATAAATATATATAAATATATATATAAATATAAATATATATAAATATATATAAATATAAATATATATAAATATATAAATATATCTATAAATATCTATAAATATATAAATATATCTATAAATATATATAAATATATAAATATATCTATAAATATATAAATATATCTATAAATATATAAATATATCTATAAATATATAAATATATAAATATATATATATAAATATATAAATATATAAATATATATATATAAATATATAAATATATATAAATATATAAATATTTATATAAATATATAAATATATAAATATTTATATAAATATATAAATATATATAAATATATAAATATTTATATAAATATATATAAATATATAAATATATTTATATAAATATATATAAATATATAAATATATATAAATATATAAATATATTTATATAAATATATATAAATATATAAATATATTTATATAAATATATATAAATATATAAATATATATCTAAAAATATATATAAATATATATAAATATAAATATATATATAAATATTTATAAATATAAATATATATAAATATATATAAATATAAATATATATATAAATATTTATAAATATAAATATATATATAAATATATATAAATATATATATGTATATGGGGATTCCATTCCAATTTATATATATATATATTCCATTAGTTCTGTCCCTCTAGAGAATGCTGACTAATACAGATTTGGTGTCAGGAGTGGTTCTAGAGGAACAGAATATTAAGGATGGAGTTCCTTCATTGGTTTTGGGGTTTCTGGAGTTGGCTGCTTAATATGATTCGACCCAAAAATGCTAAGTACTCTAATTCTAGTAGTATGGAGAACACTGATAGTCCTTGGTGTGAACTGTTGAGTATGCAAAATACATGCATTTGACACTCCTGATTCATTGATCATGAGAGGCAAGGAGTTTAGTGACTCTATACATAAACATTTGACCATATGTGGAGAACTAAGGAACATAATGAAGCTGGTTGGTTGCTCCTAAGTTCACTTTATTGGGAGTAATATCATCCTCTTCCTTCCTGAATATTAAGAACAGTATCACAGGAGTGTTTCTACTCCCTGCGATATTGGGTGTCATATCCGTGGCATTGTTCCTAATATCCAGGAGGGAAGGGGGTGATATTGCTGACAATATCGAAGGGGGTGTACACCTCTTCTGTGATATAGTTCCTGATATCCAGGGGGTGAGTGGATGATATTACTCCCAATAACGTAGGAGCTGTACACTCACCCTGTGATTTTGTCCTCAATAACGACATAGGGAGAGGTGATATTACTCCCAATATTGCAAGGGGTGTACACCCCACCTGTGATAATTGTTTCTTATATCCAAGAAGGGAGAAGATGCTATTACTACCAATATTGAAGAGATGTACAACCCACATGGAATATTGTTCTAAATATACAGGTTGAAAGAGGATGGGAGTTCTCCCAATATAACCAGGGGTGTACACCCTACCTATGATATGAATTGTAAAATCTAGAAGAAGAGAGAATGACATTGCTTCCAAAAATACATGGAGTGTACACCCCCCGCCCGTGATATTGTTCCTATCATCTAAAGGAACAGATGATGATATTACTCCCAATACCGCAGAGGGTATACACCCCCCTGTGATATTGCTCCTCATAACTAGTCGGGGAGAGCATGTTATTACTTCAAATATGACAGTGGCTTTACACCCCGTCTGTGACATTGCTCCTAATTTCCAGTAGGTAAAGTATGATGTTCCTCCCAATAGAGTAGTGGGTGTACACCTGCCCTGTGATATTTCTCTGAATATTCAGGGAAACACAGGATGACATTACCCCAAATCTCGCAAAAAGTGTACACTCAATGTGTGATATGGTTCCTACTATCTGGAGGTGCAGAGGATGATATTAGTTTTCATAACCCAGGCTGTGCACACACACCCTGTGAAATTGTTCCTAATATCCCGGAAAAAAGAGAACGCTAATAACGGACATACATAGGCAGACCCCACGATATGGGTGGCTCACCCCTCTTCCATGTGGATCATAATAGCCAGGGCGGGTGAGGGGTGTGCCATGGTGGCAGAGATGGAGGTTATGCATGGTCTTAGCAACATGGACTTCCACTCATGAAGGCTTATCTGACTGTGGCCACTGCTGAGTGCCCAATTTGCCAGCGGCATACAACAACACTGAGCCCTTGATATGGCACCATTCACTGGGGTGATCAGCCAGCTACTTGTTGGCAGGCTGATTATATTGCGCGACCTCTTCCACCATGGAAAGGGCAGAGGTTTGTCCTCACTGGAATAGACACTTACTCTGAATATGTGTTTGCCCATCCCGCACACAATGTTTCTGCCAAGACTATCATCTGTGGACTCATGGAGTATCTTAGCCACCATCACAGTATTCCACAAAGCATTGCCTCTGACCAAAGCACTCACTTTATGGCTAAAGAAGTGTGGCAATGGGCTTGTGATTATGGAATTCACTGGTCTTACCATGTTCCCTCTCATCCTGAAGCAGCTGGTTTGATAGAACGGTGGAATGGCCTTTTAAAGTCACAATTACGTCAACTAGGTGACAGTACTTTTCAGGGCTGGGACAAAATTGTACAGAAGGCCATGTAAGCGCTGAATCAACATCCAATATATGGTATTGTTTCTCCCATAGCCAGGATTCTCGGGTCCAGGAATCGAGGGTTGGAAGTGGAAGTGGCACCACTCATCATCACCCCTAGTGATCCACTAGTGAAATTTTTGCTTCCTGTTCCCACAACATTATGTTCTGCTGGCCTAGAGGTCTTAGATCCAGAAGGAGGAACACTGCCACCAGGAGACACAACATCAATTCCATTAAACTGTAAGTTAAGATTGACACCTGGACACCTCGGGCTTCTACCTTTACGTCATTAGGCAAAGAGGGGACATACGGTGTTGGCTGGGGTGACTGACCCAGACTATCAAGATGAAATCAGTCTACTACTCCACAACGGAAGTAAGGACGGGCACGCATGGAATACAGGAGATCCATTAGGGCATCTCTTAGTATTGCCATGCCCTGTGATTTACCTCAATGGGAAACTACAGCAGCCCAATTCAGGTAGGAATACAAATGACCCACACCCTTCAGGAATGAAGGTTTGGGTCACTCCACCGGAAAAAAAACAAAAACAAAACAAAACAGCAGCAACAAAATCATGACCTGCTGGGATGCTTGCTGAAGGCAACGGGAACACAGAAAAGGTAGTAGAAAAAGTAGTCATTAATACCAACTACAAACACGTGACCAGCTGAAGAAACGAGGACTGTAATTGTCATGAGTATTTCCTCCTTCTTTTGTTAAAAACATGTTTTTGCCTGTGTACATTTGTTCTAAGAAAATATCTTCATCATGTGACATAAGATTTATTGATGTCACATCAGCATTTAGGTATTGTTAACTTTCTGTAATAGTATTTGGTTTGGGGATTTGTACATTTCCGTTTGTATGAAGGATAGTTGTATTATGTTAGGGGTAATTATGACCTTATTACTGTCTTTGTTTGAAGATTATGTATGATTTCAGGAGATGTGTATAGGTTGAAGTTGACAAGGGGTGGACTTGTGATGGTTAATACTGAGTGTCAACTTGATTGGATTGAAGGATACAAAGTATTAATCCTGAGTGTATCTGAGGGTGTTGCCAAAGGAGATTAACATTTGAGTCTGTGGGCTGGGAAAGGCAGACCCTTCCTTAACCTGAGTGCACACAATCTAATTAGCTGCCATCGCAGCTAGAATATAAGCAGGTGGAAAAATGTTAAAAAGGAGCCTGGCCCAGCCTCCTAGACCACATCTTTCTCCCGTGCTGGATGCTTCTTGCCCTGGAACATCAGACTCCAAGTTCTTCAGTTTTGGAACTAGGATTGGCCCTCTCTGATCCTCAGCCTGCAGATGACCTATTGTGGGACCTTGTGATCGTGTGAGTTAATATGTAATAAACTCATATATATATATATATATAAAATTGTCATGTAATTGTCATGAATATTTCCTCCTTTTGTTAAAAACATGTTTGTGCATGTATAAACTTGTAGAAAGAAGATATCTTCATCATGTGAAATAAGATTTATTGACTTCACATCAGCATTTAAGTATTATTAACTTTATGTGATAGTATATATATTCCATTAGTTTAGAATATGTAATATGTAATAGTATGTAAAGTATGTAATATGTAATAGTATGTAAAAGTATATATATATTCCATTAGCATATATATACACTATATACAGTATATATAAAAAGTGTATATGTATTTCATTAGTGTATATATATATTCCATTTGTGTGTGTGTGTGTGTATATATATATATACACTAATGGAATATATATTCTTATATATATATTCCTATATATATATGTTCCTATATATATTCCTCTATATATATCCTTATATATATATTCCTATATATATTCCTATATATATATATATATATTCCTATATATATATTCCTATATATATATTCCTATATATATTCCTATATATATATATATATTCCTATATATATATTCCTATATATATATTCCTATATATATTCCTATATATATTCCTATGTATATATATTCCTATATATATATTCCTATATATATATACCTATATATATATTCCTATATATATACCTATATATATATTCCTATATATATATTCCTCTATATATACCTATATATATATATTCCTATATATATATACCTATATATATATTCCTATATATATATATTCCTATATATATATATTCCTATATATATATATTCCTATATATATATATTCCTATATATATATATTCCTATATATATATATTCCTATATATATATATATTCCTATATATATATTCCTATATATATATATTCTCCTATATATATATTCCTATATATATATATTCCTATATATATATATTCCTATATATATATATATATTCCATTAGTTTGTTCCCTCTAGAGAACCCTAATACAGTATCTTTTAATAAACTAATTATCATACCATTGTAGTTTACTCTTGTGGAATGAGAGAAAGTGTCTTATTCTAGGTTCAGTTCCTGGCTCTGCCATAAACTGGCTCCATGATTTTACATTGCTTATTTGACCACTCAAGGTTTCATGGATGTTTTTTATAGATTAGAAGATTAGACTACATGATTCTTAAGATCATGTATTTAAAAGCATACTATAATTCTTACAGTTTCTCTTTCTTGTACATTTTCTGGCAAAAGACAACTTTATATATACACATCTACATTATTAAGCACATTTATCAGGGAAGAAGGGCATGAGGCACTTAAAGTTTAGCTGTCATACAAGTGTATCCAGCAAGTGCAAGAAGTTAAAATAAACTGGTGATAAACTAAAGCCACATACAGGAAATTTATCATTTCCTAGCAGTTCCCTTGCCTAAGCTGATAAATGGCATTGTTTTTGCATTGCAGTTCCTTCTCAAAATGATAAACTTTTTGAAATGAACCCAATTCCATGATAAAGAGATTTGGGCAGAAATGAGGAGCAGTTGCCTAGTTAAGAGTGCTGTGCTGCAGTGTTTGATAAATGAAAAGCTACTCAGTTGTGGCAGGGTGCCAGAAAGTAGAAGCATAAATGCACTTGGCTGAAGGAAAGTGTAGTTGATCTGACATTCGGAGAAGACCGTGTGTTCTAATATGGCAAGCCAACCTTATGAAACTTTAACAACACGGTAGAATTCTTTGTTTTATATTTGTAAGAGCACTTACCTTATACTGATGTCATTTGGAATAGCTTCTTTAGAAACGCAATCAGCAGAGATGCAGAGGTGAAATAAGAGTGAAATTAACACCTTCTCCTCTTTCCTCCCTTCAGTCTGCAAACTTTCCTAGAGCTCAGTGAATTAAGCTGATAAACTGGAAAGTGGTCTGGAGGGGGTTTTACTACTGAAGCACAGAGTAGTGCTTGGGAAGGGAGTTGGAGTGGAGAGGCACCTATTCATAAGAAGGGACTAGCTCAGTTTCTCTCTCTCTCTCTCACACACACACACACACACACCCCTTTGGAAAAAGTAAAAAATATCTTACATTTAATTACATTCCCACAATCCCATAATGAACTCCCTGATTACTCTCCCTTATTTTACTGTGTTTTGTGTTGCTATAAAAGAATACTCGAACCTGGGTAATTTATAAAGAAAAGAGGTTTATGTGGTTTAGAAGTATGGAACCAGCATCTTCCTCTGATGAGGGCTTCAGGAAGCTTCTATTCACAACTGAAAGTGAAGGGGTACAGGCATCACATGGCAAAAGAGGAAAGAAGAGAGCAGAGAGGAAGGTGCCAGGCTCTTTTTAACAATTCTATCTCGTGGAAATTAATGGAGTAAAGACTCACTCTTACATGGCTATAAGAATGGCACCAAGTCTCTTTATGAGTGATCTGTCTCCGTGACCCAAACACCTCCCACCAAGACCCACCTCCCACATAGGGGATTAAATTTCAACATGAGATTTGGAGGTGACAAGTACCCAAATATATCACCTTCCCTCATTTTTAAATGCTGTATCTATATGCCTCATAATCAGACCTATGCTAAAACAGACGTGTGAGTTTATATTTATTTTATTTCCGAGGTTGGAAATTGTGCCAGTCCAGTCCTCCGTAAGTAGGGCCTTCAGTGTCATAACTCACTGGGCATACCTTGCTTAAAGCTAGAAGTGAAAAGAAATGGTTGGCTGTAGAGTTGTTTCCCTGCCATTGATTTGGTGTCATTTTATTTCTAACTGGTGGTCCTATCTAAGCACTCCCTGACATGTATCTGGGAAAGGTTTTGGGGGATTATACTTTTGTCTTTTCCTGGATAGAAAGCTAATGCTTAACCATGTGCTTTGCCACACATTGAGTTCTGAGATTATTGTCAATACATTTTATGGCAGGAGTCCTCTAAAAAATAATGACTTTTGAAAGCCACATATCAGGGATAATTTTTTGAAACAGGAAACTCAACCAATTTTGTTAACATATAATTTTCCTGGAATATTGGAATTGTGTACTGCATCAGAAAGCATATGCTAATGAAAGGTAATACGTCTAGTCATGAAATAACATTTTTAAAATAACAATTTAGTAACAATCAATACTTTAACTATAACCATGACTTTCCAAACATGGATAAATAGAAATGTGCTTATTTATTTAAAGACCCATTTTCTTATTTTCATTTTGAAATAATAGTTATTGATGATTAGAATAAATGGATTGATGAATATCATAAAAATAGAAAGCAAAAAATGACAAAAAAATAAGTGCACAAGGAACAAGTACACAAAGAACAAGTGTAGCACAGAAAAAAAATGTGTCTAATAACAATTTGTATCGTATTCAAATAATTGTTCTTTAAAAAATAAATGTTGACATCCATAGCAAAAATTTTCATTTACCAAAAGCACAGTTTAAAGCATATATTTTTCCTAAAGCTAAATGTCAAAGCTACTAAAATAATTTAAATTAATAACACTTTGAATGTGCCTTCTATATTGCTGCTCTGTCTGATTTATTGAAGGAAGAACCACTCAAATCTAGATATCATTCAACTTTATATTTACTTACTTACCTAAATTTAATTATGTGGCAGTTTTCATATTAAATCACTTAATAAGAAAAGACTTAAAGCAAAGTAACATTTTAACATTGCTATTATTTCATCATGCCAGAGGCATTTATTCCTTTGTTCATGCTGTTTTCTTATCTATCAGTTCCCTTTCTGAGTATTTTGGCAGTTACGTGCCTCATTTATTTGGAAGTTTATATTGAAATACTCTTTATGAAATGACTCAAAATTCTTCAACAAAATGAAATCTCTCTTTCTCTTAATATTCTAACACATAATATTGTGTCCTCCATTTATTGTATTTTTCCTCTAACAAAAAAGCATGTATTACAGATATATAAATTGATGCATACAAACACTTATCTATCCATTATTCTATGTAATTTTTTAATTTTTATTTTTATGGATACACAAAAGTTGCACATATTTAAGGAGTCTATATGCTATTTTGACGCAAGCATACAATGTGTAATAATCAAATCAAGGTGGCTGGGATATCCATTACTGTACACATTTATCATTTCTTTGTGTTAGAAACATTCCAATTTCATTCTCCTAGTTATTCTAAAATGTAAACTAAATTATTGTTGTTTACAATTATCCTATTATGCTATCAAACACTAGATCTTACTCTTTCTATCTAACTATACTTTTGTACTCATTAGTTAAACCCTCTTTATTCCCCCACCCTCACCACTATGCTTTCCATTGCCTGGTAACAATCATTCTATTGTCTGTCTCCATGAGGTCAACATTTTAACTCCTGCATATGAGTGAAAGCATACAATATTTGTCTTTCTGGGCCTGGCTTATTTCACTTTACATAATATTATTCATTTCCATCCATGTTGCTGCAACTGACAGGATTTCATTGTTTTTTATGATTGAATAGTATTCCATTGTGTTTATGTACCACACTTTCTTTATCCATTCATCCATTGATGGACACTTAGGTTGATCCCATATCTTAGCTATTGTCAATAGTACTGCAGTAAACCTGGACTGCAGACATCTCTTCAATATACTGATTTCCGTTCTACCTATCTAAATATTGATAATGAGTTCTTGGCACAGAGTATATTACATTACTCATTCATCTCTGTATAGTTCTATTAATTAGAAATTATTATCCTCATTGAATAATTAAAAATTAAGAGAAAAGATAAACATTCTTCCCCGAATATATGTATGTGTATATATATATGTCTGAATATATGTATATAAATAATACATGTATACATATACACGTTTTATATGTGAATGTGTAATACACACACATATATATATACACATAAATATGTGTTTTATATATATAACCTTATGGATAGATATGTATATGTGTGTATCAATTTATATGTCTATAGTGCATGCTATTTTCTTGTTGGATGAAAAATACAATAAACGGGTGACATAAAATTATGTTTTAGAATATTAAGAGAGAGAGAGAGATTTCATTTCATTGAAGGATTTGAAGCAGTTTTATAAAGAAGGGTATTTTAATATAAATTTTATATATATACACACATATATACCTACTCTCTGTGTATATGTTTATGTGTGTATATATATATATATACACACACACACACACACAGAGCACACTTTAGAAGGTACCACTTTCAATTAATACAAATGCCTTCCAAACTTTACTGAGTTTGAAACTTTACAAAGAAACTCAGTCAAGTTTCTTTGCCTCTTGAATGAAAAGCTATTCACACTCGTTACTACAATGGGAACGGGGTAACTTAGGTCTATTTATAGCTGTTATTTCTCCTTAGGTATTTTATTATTCTAGAACACAAACCTATCCTCTACCTTAAATTTTTAACTTAAAGATGTCCCAGCTTGTAATGACCATTTATCTTTACCTGATAAGATCTTCTAATATTTTTATAATTAAATTATTGCTTTTAAAGTTCACAACAATAAAATCGGCTTGAATAGTTAAAAATACTAAAGCAAGAACAGAATACTCTTGAATAGTTAAAATACTAGAGCAAGGACAGAATACTCTGGAACAGTCTAAACTATGCTCCTCTTTCTACTCAGCAGACCATTCATTTAATAATTTTTATCTTATATAACTATGTATCTGTATTTTGATATATATTATATATCTCAATACATATCTATATTTATATCTCTAAATATGTATAAATACATACAGATAGAGTAAGATATAACAATGAAAATACATCAATAAATAGTCATATGGATAGAAACCTATTTATGATATATATCTATTCTGATATACATATATATCAATATATCTATAGATAGATCTATATGTATATATTAGAAGAGATATATATATGTCAGAAATGAATAGGTTCTAATTTGTATGCCTACCTAAACAATTGGTATTGCAGAATAAAGAACTGTTTGAAAGGGTTTTGAGACTTATCCAAAACCAACATGAAGTAATTATAAAAATATGCTATGTATGAAGAACTGAGGTGGCCTGGAGAAAGCAGAGCTTCCAGGTTTTGGAGTAGTGAATTAAGGCAATATGTAAATATTTATTTCCATACTGTATGTAGAAGGAGAAAGCACCAGCTTCCTCAATGTTTTGTCTCATTCACATGGGATGCATGAGATGAGATTCAGATGTATTCGTGCAGATGTGGGGAATGTTTCATTGCTGAGAGAGCACCAAACATTTGATAGACTTGTGTCTCCTGACATTTGATAGACTTGGGAGCCTGGAGAAGAGAAAGGGGGAAGTCTAGGAGCATAAGAGTACTGAATACTGAATCAGGATGGAGAAAACTGTCTTCAAAATTCAATATGTGAATTTCCATAAGGATTCCCATCAGAGGGGTCTGGGGAAGGACTAGGCCAAGGAACCTTGATGAAGAAATTTCTGAATGAAGGTGGTTGGGTTAGGAATATAGATAAGATCAGAACATGGCTGGCCAAGGAGGTCTGAGTCCTTGATTGCAATTCCTTTCAGAGACTGTAATGCACTGGCTGTGCAGCAAGTCTAGTGTGAAGAGGCAGCTTTCCACGTTACTCCTGACAGGTAGAGTTTTTGTAATTACTAGACTGGTTAATTTATGTGTCATCTTGACTATGCTAAATGCCCATATAGCTGGTAAAACTATTTCTGCGTATATCTGTGAGCATGTTTCAGTAAGACATTGGCATTTGAACCAGTAAACTGAATAGAGATGATTGTCACTATCAGTGTGGGTGAGCTCCATCCAATTTCTTGAGGGCCTAAATATAACAAAAAAGTGGAGAAAGAGCAAGTGTGCTTCCATTTAAGTCAGAACATCCATCTTCTCCTTCACTTGGACATCAGCACTTCTGGTTCTCATGCTCTCAGACTTGGATTGGGATTTATATCATTGGCTCTGTTGGTTGATCAGTGCTTCCGGTTCTCATGCTTTCAGATTTGGACTGGGATTTATATCATTGGCTCCATTGATTAACAGGCCTTTGGGCTTCGGCTGGAACTACACCACTGACTTTTGTGGATCTCCAGTTTACAGGCAGCAGACTGTGGGCCTTTTCTCTCTCCATGATCATGTAAGTCAGTCCCTCATAATCAATCTCTCTCTCTCTCTTTACCTATAGTAAAGTTATTCCTTTACTGTAGGTCTTATTTCTCTGAAAAACTGCCTCATACAATTACCTATGCTCAGGGCTGAAAGATTACGCATAGAACTCCACTGCAATACCCATTCTCAACTGTAACTTCAGCTCTAAACTTTCTTGCTAACCCAAGAACTTTATTTGCAACTGCTTATTTTACTGACCATATATAATTGGCACTTCAGAGTTAACACCCTTGCATTTTTCTGGTTGTCTCCTGTGCTAAAAAGTGAGAAGTCTATAAATTCAAGGAACATTTCCTCCACATTTAGCAACACTCTTTGCTCTTCAGGAATTTAATAGATCTTTAATGAAAGAAAACAGAAGGGAAGCTATTACATTGTTTAGTGGAGAACTTCTCAAATTCAGTCCTGTGTCAGAGTGTTGAACATAAGAAATTCAGTCTCAAATTCAACTGACCTGAAATGTGTGGTCTCTATAAAAGTTGAAAGTATTGTTTTCATTAATCTACATGTGAATTTCATTTTAGGTAGTTAATTTGAATATATTATTAGTGTTATTTATTTAATAATGTCTTATCCAAGGTTGAGAATTAATTTGCTTTATTAATTCTTCTGGTTACCTCCTATCTATCCTTTAGTTTTCAGTTTAACTACCACTCCCTTAAAGAGATCTTTCCTTTTCACCTATCTAAATAAAATTTTATTATTACTGTTGTCATGACGCCAATTTTTTTTGTATATAACACTTCTTCAGTTACAGTTGACCTTTGAACAATGACAGTTAGAGGCACTAACCCCCTGTGTAGTTGAAAATTAACATTTTAAGTCCCCCAAAATGTAATTACTAATAGCCCACTGTTGACCAGAAGACTTAGTAATATCATAAACAGTCAGTACATATTTTGTATATGTGTTAAATACTGTCTTCTTACAAAACAGAATGCTAAAGAAAAGAAAATATTATTAAGAAAATCATAGAAAAGCTAAAATACATTTACTATTCATGGAGTGGAAGTAGATCATCATAAGGACTTCATGTTCATCATCTTCACATTGAGTATGCTGAGGAGGAGAAGGAAGAGGAGGTGTTGGTTTTGCTGTCTCAGGAGTGATAGAGGCAGAAGACAATCCATGCCTAAGTGGACCCATATATTTCAAACCAGTGTTGCTCAAGGGGCAACTGTATTTTAAATTTAAGCATATTGATCCTTTGGTTGTATCTCCAACTTAATTTTCAAAGGCAGGGACACTGCTGTTTTTGCTACATCATGTGCATGAAAAGAAGTACTTGGTGAAGGCTTGAGTATACTAGTGATTATTTGAAAATAGCATAGTCAGTAATATTCCTTTATTTTCCATAGTATGCATATATACTCTTCAGTATCCTCATATGTGTTTATATGTACATATGATTTTGAATATTTTAAGTTATGCTGTTACTTTAATGTCATTGAAATTCTCTAGGCCAAGACAAAATCGGGTTGAGGATCACTTGACTCTCAAGATGTTACACAGAAAAAGCAATCGTGAATACTGAATTCTGTGTATAGTACATGGAACACTTGAAATCATCTTTCTGCCTAAAATCTCTCAGCACTCTCCTCTTTATTTCTAGTAGCTATGCTGCCCTCCTGCTGATATATTTATGGATCAATGCCACTGGGACTTCTTTTTACCATGTATTCCCATGTGAAGGCACCATTTCCCATATATACACACTATAAAATTCATTTACATGCTTTTGCATGTATTTGTTTTTATATAAGCCATCTTGATTAGAGAGTAAAGACATTTGTGATAAAATATCTTATCATCTACACCAATAAAAGACATTTTTATCACCAATATTTAATGCAATCCTGAGAATATAATAAGGTATTGTCAACTGAAGAATCTCAAGGTTTTTAAATTTGGGAAAATACTTCATTTTTCAAAAAGGGTTGCAGCCCACAGGCTGACCATCCTGAAGGCTAGGGATTATAGCCTCCAGTGGAAGCTAAGAACATGCATTTTGAGGAAGGGGTAAGAGGAACAGGAATTTATGTTGAAAGAGTTGGCTAAATATACAAATTCAGTAAGCTATGTGAGTCATGAATATTTATGAAAGGAGAAATATGTGCATGTGCAATTGAACTTCATGCAACGTCATGGGTCACATTTTCAAAAACTGGCAATATTTGCATGATTGAACGGGGGAGTTTTCAGTCTTCTGATGTCAACAGGTGAAGCAGAAGACACATAAACTATCCTTATGCATCCCTTGACCAAAACTGGAGATAGTGGCTAGTTTTTAGGAAGGGATGCGTCATGAAACTGGTAAGCTGTCCTATCAAAACTGTAAAAGGAAGGGGGAGCCCCTTGGCAGTCTCAGATGATTGGCTAAAGGTGATAAAGGAATAGCTTGTCTGTTTCCTCTTCTCCAGAGCTTGTTTCTGCTTACTCTTTAGGAAAGAATTCTGGTTGAAGGTTAGTAAAAAAGGGGCATACTGAAGCATATCCAATCTCTTGTTCCATCATGGCCAGGAACTCAGTTTTTAATGTTGCTTTTGGAGTCTCCTTGGCCAAGAGATTGTCTATTCAGTCTTTTGGGATTTAGGAGCTTATTTTTATTTCTGACTTTCAATGAGCATCTTATGAAATGAATAAATAAATGAATGAAAATATAGGCTCTTAATAACATTTTGTAAAACGAATAAATGAATGAATACAATATTTCTAAATTTAAGCAGTATATATAATTTTTCATCCAAAGTTTAATACATTTGTGACTATGTGGTTCCAGTTTTGGCTAATATTAAGCTATTTTCAAGCCAGTATTTAAAAAATATATGTTGTATAAGAAAATAAATTACCTGCAGTTAATTTGATTTTGTTTTATTTTTAAAAATAATGTACCGGTGGAAGAAATTCTGCATTGTCTAATATTAGGAAAACCTGATTAAAAACACTTAAATTTAGTGTTTAACATTTAAATTTAGTGACTAGAGTTATAGATCCATCGAGGGATGCTATCAAAAGCAGGGACGTCTTTTACCACACGCTAATATGTTTAGGCATTAAGCAATTATAAAAGTATTGGTTCTCCTAGACCCAGGTGGAGTAGCCATGGGTGGTGAGTGCAAAATTAAAGTAATAATCCTAATAGTTTCATCTTGACCATGATAATGATTTTATTACATAACCTACCACTATACTCAGCTCTCTTAAAGTTTTATGCTGTTGCACAAACTATATTTTGAATTCTAATGGAGCTTTTATCTATCTTCCTAGTGTACTTCTAGCTGTATGATTTCAGCAGAAGCTAATGTGAGTGGGATATCTTCATTTATTTAACATCCATGAAGATTGCTGGGAACAGTTTTGTACTCTTTTTTTCAAAGGCTTATCCACTGGTATTGCAGGAAGTCAGGGATCTCCAACAGAGGGACCGGCTGAAGCCGTGGCAGAGGAACATAAATTGTGAAGATTTCATGGACATTTATTAGTTCCCCAAATTAATACTTTTATAATTTCTTATGCCTGCCTTCACTGCAATCTCTGAACATAAATTGTGAAGACTTCCTGGACATCTATCATTTCCCTAATCAATACTCTTATAATTTCCTATGCGTCTTTACTTTAATCTCTTAATCCCGTCATCTTCGTAAGCTGAGAATGTATGTCACCTCAGGACCCTGTGACGATTGTGTTAACTGCACAAATTGTAAAACATGTGTGTTTGAACAATATGAAATCTGGGTATCCTAAAAAAGGAACAGGATAACAGCAATTTTCAGGGAACAAGGTAGATAACCATAAGGTCTCACTGCCTGCGGGGCTGGGCAGAACAGTCATATTTCTCTTCTTGTAGAAAGCGAACAGGAGAAATATCACTGAATTCTTTTCCCACCAAGGAATAACCCTGGGAAAGGAATGCATTCCCAGGGGGAGGCCTCTAAATGGCCACTCTGGGAGTGTCTGTCTTATGAGGTTGAATATAAGGGATGAAATATGCCCTGGTCTCCTGCAGTGCCCTCAGGCTCACTAGGATTAGGAAATTCCAGTCTGGCAAATTCTAGTCAGACCGGTTGTCTGCTCTCAAACCCTGTTTCCTGTTAAGATGTTTATCAATGACAATGTGTGCCCAGCGGGACATGGAACCTCATCAGTAATTCTAATTTTGCCCTGGCCTTGTGATCTTGCTCTGCCTCTCTGCCCTTGTGATCTTTTATTGCCCTTTCAATCATGTGATCTTTTTGACTCGCTCCCTGTTAGTACCCCCTCCCCTTTTGAAATCCCTAATAAAAACTTGCTGGTTTTGCAGCTCAGGGGGCATCACAGAACCTGCCGATATGTGATGTCACCCCTGGAGGCCCAGCTGTAAAATTTCTCTCTCTGTACTCTTTCTCTTTATTTCTCAGACACTTAGAGAAAATAGAAAAGAACTACGTTGATATATTGGGGGCTGGTTCCCCCGATACACTCATCTGTGATACAGAATTAATCAAGAGTTGCTCCCCACCACCATATGATTATACATGCAACACCAATGCAAATGACAAAGTGAAAATGCCCTAGACTGGATAACTGAAAGCCATTGGTATCTTTTTCGAAAGACCTATGAAAATGGAAATGAAATTACTATGTTCTTAAAGACAACAAACATAATTCTCTGTATTCTAAATTCATCTTATTTTACATCATCTACTCCAAAAATTTTCTTAGCAAGCATCTTGGGTTAATGGTGCTTTTGTTTTGTGTTGTTGTTTTACAGAACAGTCCTTGTAGAGACCAGAGGTCTATATTGACACAGTGCTGTCATGTAAAAATCAGCAACTGATTGCTAATTATAGTTTGCTATCCAATTTGTCAAGAAAGAGCAGTGAATAATAAAATTGCACCAATCACTTACATTGTTTTGAGTCCTTTTATATGATCTACTTATAAGGAATTCTTTTGGAGACAGTTTGTTTTCAAACAAATTTGTACTTGACTTTATAGTTTTATTAAAAGTTAATTCAATTAAATATTATTATAAAACATAATTACCTAACTGATAAAAACCACCAAGATAACACACGTATTTTAAATTTTCAAAATTCCCACTCTATGTATTTAATCATTTTGTAAATATCATTTCCTATTACAATACACTATCATTTAATATTTGCAGTGCCTTATTGTGGTGAGAGAAATCACATACATATATATACACTATAAGATAAGGTCTCTCCACTGATAGTTTAGCCAATAATATAGGCATTTAATGGAAGCGAGATAGCCACACTAAGCAAGAAGAGATGTGGCATGTCCTGGTATGGATTCTCCACATTCCCAGAGTTCTGAATGAGGACACAGTGCTGCTAGTGACAGTGAAGGTAAGGAGCAGCTCAATATTTACTGTGTTAATACCATCATTTAAGAATTTACCAAAAAAAATCTATGTGCTTTCATTGCAGAAATGCTTATAGTCACTTGACGCTTGTGTTTCCCCAAACAACCTCAACATTAGCAAAGATGTATCTTCAGCATAAATTAGAAACTCAAGTCAAATCGGTGGCCAAGGAACCTTAAATATTATTTAACAATGAGCTTTGATTTACAAACATTACTATCGTTTTTTTATATCAACAATCCAAAAGGCAGATTTTATTTATACCAAAGGAAAAAAATATATAAAATATTAGAAAAATTTTAAAAATATCAGGCTTTAGGAACTCCAAAATTTATTTTCTGTATCCGCAACATGGCATCAAAATCTATCCTTTCATCCCCTATAATGTTGGTTATCCGTGTTTGGCTTTTAAAATATCTTACATCAAACTTTACCATTTTCCACAAAGAAGAATTGCATATCTTTTATAAAATGGATTTCTAGGTACTTGCTTTTTAATATTATTGCAAATTGAATTTTTTAAATTATATTTTCTAGTGTTTTGTTGTGATATTAAAATGCCCTTGTTGTTTTTAGGCAAATATTACAAGTTTTGTTTTTCTGCATTCCAATTAAAAATGCTTTAATTTCTTAATCTTGCCTTATTAGGCTCACTCCAACGATGGCATATACTTATAGTAGTATTCCTGTCTTGTTTCTTATTTTAAGAAATATTTTCTACTCAACTAAGATGGTGTGTGTAGTTTTTTTCTAATATATACAATTTCCCAGGAGATAGCTATCTTTTATTTCCAATTTATTTCATTATTATCATAAATATATAATAAGCTCTATATTTTTTCTATATCTATTGAGAGGCTCAAATTAATATTGTATTTCAACATTTTCATGAATTAGATTTAGATGTTTTCTCATATTCTCGTATTCTAAGTAAGTAATCCAATGTATATTTTATTACCTTTTGTATAGTTGCATTTCATTGCTAATATTTTGTTTTGGATTTTTACATGTTTATTAATAAATGAAATGGACTTATAGAGTTTCTCTACTATATTGACCTTATCAGAACTATGCTGACGTTAAGAATGAACTAGGACATAGGCCTTTTTTTCATTCTTTCTATTATCTAGAAGCGCTTAATATGATTGAGATGGTTTGTTGCTTGAAGCTAGTAACACCATCTTTGTGGAAACATCCTTAATTCTTTCTATTTGCTTGGTTTAATGTTTGTTTCTTTTTTTAGTAAATTATAGAATTATATAGGCATTTTTTATTTTCCCCAAGCTAGAAAGATTATGGTGTTTCTACTGGTGTCACTGCTGCCATCTGGCATGTTCCAGCCAACTGCTGGTAAGCCCATGCTTGAAAGATGCAAAAATAACATAAAATAAAAACAAAAACAACAATGACAACAAAAAACCCAGAAGCTAGTTATCTTCTCTTTCTCTATATTCCCAACAAGTCTGCATGTTTTTGTTCACTCTCCAATAAAAGCTCCTCATTTGCTTATTATTTTTGATATAATGTAAAGTTTTATTCAAGTTAGATTATTTAAATATTAGTGTTGTTTTAAAAACACACTTTATAAATCAATTTCTACTATATTGTTCTATATTTTCATTTTTGCTTTTAATTAACTTTTTTTTTTCTTTTTATAGTTTTATGTTTAGGAAAGTTTTAAAAATAATAGTTTTCCCATATACCCCACTCTCAGTTTTCCCTAATATTAATATCTTACATTAGTGTGATACATTGGTCAAAATTAATAAATCAATATTGATTCATTATTATATACTAAAGCTCTAACTTTATTAAGATATCTTATTTTTGTTTATTTATTTATTTATTTTGAGACTAAGTCTTGCTCTGTTGCCCAGGCTGGAGTGCAGTGGTGCCATCTTGGCTCACTGCAACCTCCCCCTCCCGGGTTCAAGCAGCTCTCCTGCCTCTGCCTCTCCAGTAGCTGGGATTACAGGTGTGGGCCACCACGCCCATCTAATTTTTTATTTATTTTTTTTTTTAGTAGAGACGGGGTTCCACCATATTGGCCAGGCTGGCCTTGAGCTCCCGACCTTGCGATCCACCTGCCTCGGCCTCCCAAAGTGTTGGGATGACAGGCATGAGCCACCGCACCTGGCCAAGATCTCTTAGTTTTTACCTATTTTTCTTGTTGTTGTTCTGTTCTAGGATTCTGTCCAAGATACCACATTACATTTAGTCTCCTTAGGTTTCTCCTAATTGTGATAGTTTCTTTGCATTTGATGACCTTGACAGTGTTGAATAGTACTCATCAGAAATTTTGGAGAATGCCCTTCAATTGGAATAAATCTGACTTTTTTTCATAATTAGACTGGGATTACGTGTTGTTACAAAAAAGCTCATAGTAGCCAAGTATCATTTTCATCATCATTTTGTATGAAAAGTACATATTATCAACATGACTTATAAATGTTGGCATTGACCTTGAACTTTTGGCTGAGGTGGTGTTTGTAAGATTTCTCCATTTGAAAGATACTCTTTTATAACCCTTTCCATAGTGTACTCTTTGGAAGAAAGTCACTGTGTGTAGCCCACACTTAAGAAATGGGAAGTTATGTTCCATCTACATTTCTAATTAATGTGATTTTACCTCAGCAGCAATGACAAAAAAAAAATGGAAGTCCAGTATTTTCCTCCTATTGGTATAAGAAATTTAGGCCAGGCTGATGTTCTTCCATCTCACTCATATAACCACACATAATGTCAATATTTTATAGAATTTCCTTTGGTCTTAGTTGTTTGTTTGATTTCCTGCTTAAAAGTGGTAAATATTTTTTCTAAGACAAAATAATATTTGGAATATTTATTACAGTTTTTAAAGGAAATGACACTATCTCACTTTGCAATATTAGTCAGCATATAATTCTTTTTAAGGATAAATTAAATAGGCGAAATTTTGGATTTGTGGGAGGACTGGAAACTGAGAGTTGATATCTACCAAGACACATATTTTAGACCCAACAGAGTAGCAATCTCAATAAATTATTATTCCATAATGTATTAGGTTAATTTATATTTTTTCATTCTAGAAATATAACAATAGTCTGCTTTCATCAATAATGGATATATTATCACATTTTTAGCACATACGTGATGCATTCATTACACAGACAAAAATAAATCTAGGTTTATTTTGCTCTCATTTGTTTTCTTTTGCTTTTATTGTCACAGAACAAGCAATAGCTAGACAAAGATTTTGCTTTCTTCGTTGTTATTATTGTGTTTTATTTTAAATCTATCAAATACTAGTTGTCATCCGATAGCTTCTTAGTCTGTTTAGTTTTCTAAAACATAAATGTGTTACAAATCAAACATTATGCAAGGGTATAGATTATCTATTTGTGAGGATTTTTGTGCTCTATCTATACTTTAACTTGATTTAAATTGTTTTTTTAAGGCCTTGTTTGTTAACAGAAAGAAAATGTGTCACACAGTAATACCATATGAATTAAACTGCCAGTCCAATACATCTATAGACATGTGAGCTATATGCTAGTTTAAAATATATTAAAAGTAGAAACACTTCATAAAAATACATTAAAGTAATTAGTGCCTTTACCATTGGAGAATATACCATAAAAAAATTTAATGTATCAAATTAGATGCTAGAGTAGAACATTTTGAATAATTACGTAAAATCAGCTTCTACTTTACGTTCCATATTGAATACTAGATGCTTTGAATTATCACTTAGTATATAATAATTTTATGGAGAGTTGACAATTAACGTTATATGAATATGTAAAAAGTTTATAAATGTTTCTGAGAAAATGACCTTATAAAACAAGATTATTTTCTTCCCCCTTTTTTTTGAGTTTATAGCCAATAGACTGGTTGTTATGGTGATGTAGAACAGCATTAGTAGAGTCAGGTAAACAACAAAAATAAGTACAAAATAGAAGTCAAGTACCAGTAAGAGAATGCTAACACAGATTAACATGAACTTGAAATCTCTAAGAAACTAGTATAGATTGGGAACACAAAAATTTTAAAACATTGATTTATGGTCTTTGGCATATTTTCCATCTTCTAATTTTTGTTTCTTCCTTCCTCTCTGCCTCTCATCTTCCTCCTCCCTCTTTATTTTTCCCTTTCCTTCTGCCAACCATTGTTCTAAGTAGTTTATATGCATTTGTCACTTAATACAACAAGAACTCGGTGGTTCTGAGAATTTAGTGCGATACAACATGTAAGTATCTAGAACAGTGTTTCATGCACAGCCAGCCTTATATTAACATGTGCTGAATTGTTATTATTATTATTATGCCATATTTACTGGCCATGAAAACATACAATTTAAAAATATATAGCTGAGATGAAGTGTTTAGGAACTAGTGTATACAGATAAAACATTATCTTTCAAAGGCAACGGTAATAACTACTTTGAAAAAAAAATTCCAGTCCAACTTAATCTTTTAATTAAATAAAATACACACCAAAGGCTCATCCCAAATTTGTCCTGCTGCAGTTACTTTGTATCTTATGGCATGATTTTTATTTTTTGTTCAGATCTCCATTTGCTGAAGTTTAACTTATTTTCATGTTTAAGATCCGTTTGAATGGCAAATTGAGATAAAAAAATCTACAAGTTATTTAAAACTCATTATTTAAAATATAGTATCATAAGGGATCTTGAAATGTTAAAAATATTAAGCAGATATTCTATTATAATTTCATGAAGTCTGAGTTCTACACATTAACTGTAGTCCAGAATGAAAAATGAATGATAATAGTCATCTTCAGCTTTGTGTCCCTGTAACAAATTTAAGGGCAACAAAAAAAGTTTTGCTTAACAAATTTATGAAGAAGCTTGACACATGAAGAGCACTTTTTATTTTTATTTAGTTATTAATTTATTTATTTTAGACACAGAATCTCACTCTGTCACCCATGCTGGAGTACAGTGGCACAATCATAACACAATGTAACTTAGAAATCCTGGGCCCAAGGGATCCTGCTGCCTCAGCTTCCTGAGTAGCTAGGACTACAGGTATACATCACTAGACATGTCTAATTTGAAAAAAAAATTTTTTGGTAGAGATAGGATCTCATTATGTTTACTACTATGGTCTCAAACTCACAGCCTCCAAGGATCTTCCCATGTTGGCATCCCAAAGCACTCTGGGATTACACGCATGAGCTACCATGCCTATCTCCATAAAGATTAATTTTTGGTGATGAGAAGGGTAAAGTTACTATCAAACATATATTAATTTCAGGCATTTTTGTCAATTATTTTTATTATGTTAATTGTTTTATCTCAAGCAGTCTATAAATCTGAACCACTGTGATTTCTTGCACCACAAATACCTTGAGATGAGCTTATAATAAAGGTTGACTTGCTTCTTACGTTTTTGTTTTGTTTTGTTTTGTTTTAGATTTTGGTTTGAAAATTTGTTTTCAATCTTGTATGCTCCTGAGCTTGATTCAAGTATTTCAAATCTACTTGATCCCTAATTCAAATCAAATTTTTTCTCACCAGGTTGGAAAACTAATTCTGACTCCTGATTGCTTCTGTTGTGTAATGACTAATTACCTTGAACTAATTTTGACTGATTGAGTCTCCTAATTATTCAGTAGAATGAACTAACGTTGAGCTTATAATAAGTCATAAGGGAAATATTAACACTATTAAACTTTGTTTCTCAATTTTAAGATACAAAATTATGTGATAATTTTAGCATAGTGATAGAAGTTTGAAATTAAAATTAACTAGGAAAAACTGGTTCCAACTGTCTAAACATCAGAGCGTTCATTTATACTATTCAAATCATACATATATGCATAAAAATGAAATTATCCTTTGATTCTCAAAATGAAGTAGACTTTCTAGATTTTGGTGAGATAATAGCATCAGTAATTATGGATAGGAGAGTACAATTATTTATGATTTTTGTATTTATTGTTTTCTGAACTAAGTATGTTTACTTTTAAATCTGCCTTATTTATGTCAGACTAATGTAATTTAATGCTTCCTTTGAGATTCAGGTCTGGCATAAAGAAATATGCTATAAAAATTAAGTACAATGTTATATCTTAAAGTAAAAATATCATCAAGGCCCAATTAAATTAATCTAATATTGTATACATGGTACAATTATTTCCCTCAGATGTATTCAAAACCCTCAGATGTATTATTCAAATCCCTCAGATGTATTATTTCCCTCAGATGTATTCAAATTAATTCACACACACTACTACAAAGTAATTTGTTTCCTGGTTTTCAGGTTTGGTTTCATTACAAACTGAGTAATGGAACTTCTCTATTGAAAAAAATAATAATAAAATAGTCACATGAACAAAAGGAACAAATTGATTTCCCCCTCTTGTTTTAAAAACACACTTTTATTAAATGAAGCTTGCCTAAATTTTTAGCCCCATATTCACTATAAAAATATTTCTGACTAACTGATTCTCCAGGAAATGTGTGGATACTGAACACACTGGAGTGCATTGTTCCCTCACTTTAAATTTATCCTCAAAACTTGAAATGCATGTTTTACGACTCTACTTTCTAAAATTGTAGTTAATATTTTAGGACCTACCCAAATCTATAACCATATCAGAGAAAAAATGTATAAATAATGTTTCTTGAATATTTTGTTTTGCTAATATAAAATATCCCCCAGTATAAACAAAGAAATGTTATATAAACTGCAGCAAAATTATTTTAAAAGCATTACTGAACCAATAAGTGAAGAAAAGAGAGCAATCAATTTCGTTAAGCACAAAGAGTATTCAACACAAAAAACACTCTCCCTGAGGGGGGTATCAAATTGAAAATAAACTATTGCAAAATACATAAGAAATATAATTTTTAGTGAGTGAAACATAGCCAACACTAACAACACTAGAAATAGACCTTTATATATTTAGATGTGAGGTTTTTTTAAAGTGTGTCTAATTAATAAAATTTTCAAATACTGATTTAATCTCTAAAAAGAACATGATAGTTAAAGAGGAGATTTAAAAATAAAATATACTTACCAGAAGAGAAAAAATACATAATAATGGAAGTTAAGATTTGCAGTTAAACTAAATTGGATTAAATATAACCCCCAAAATCATAATAAAAGAAGTTTAAATTAAAATAAATATCTGAGAAAATTATCCAAAAATGGCAAATAGAATGGTAAAGTGATGAAGGGTTGTGAAAATTGAGAGCAGTTCTTTTTAAAATATGATGAACTCAACATCTATTTAATAAGAGATGCAGAAATAAAGAAATTTTTAAAGGCCATGAATCCTTATATATAAGAAGTATGAAATCTGATAAAGACAAATGGCTTTACATAAAGCAAAACTTGGTAAAATTGAAAAAGAAATGGATAAATTTTAAATTATACTTGCAAATTTAAACACCTTCTCTGAGTAAGGATAGAAGATTTGAATGCTATCAAATAGTAGGGCAATCTTGTAAATATCAGCAGAATATTAGTTTTTTCAAGTGTTTATGAAATATTCATCAAGGTAGACCATGTGATACATTATATATATCATATATAAAATCTCAATAAATTAAACAATAACAAAATATGCAAAGTATTTTGCTTTATCGCAACAAAATTTTTTTCTGTTAATTAAATAACAGAAAAGATACATTTAAAAAAATATGCTAGAGTCTTTAAGAGGGCGAACTAGAGGTATTCAGCACTTGCCTCCTCCACAAAGGACAAAAACAGTCAGGAGATAAACACATGTTAAGTGGAATGTCTAAGAGAGTTCACTTGAATTCAGCAGGAAAGTCACTGGGAAACTCTGAAGCACAGAATTAGAGGAAAGAGAAACAGCTGGCTTGGCTGGAATCAGCTTGGAGTCAAGGGAAACTGCTTATTACAGGGAAATGTGAAGCGAGATCCCCAGTGGTCCACATTCACACATTTCCACCACAGACTACTGCAATCCTAGCCACAAGAGAGGCCCGTGGCCCCTGTGGGCCCTGAGACTAGTAAAGGAGCTGCCTGGAATCCACACAATGGCTGGATAACACCTACCAGGCCTCGCCATCTCTACATCCCAAGAGCCCCACTGACAAAAATACGCATTTCTCAAATGAAGACATACAAATGGCTAATAGGTGTATCAAAAATAGATTCAACATCACTAATCATCAGGGAAGTGCAAATCAAACCACAATGAGGTATCTTACCCTGTTAGAATAGCTATTACCAAAAAGACAAAAAATAACAAATGCGGTAAGGATGTGGAGAAAAGAGAACCCTTACATACTGTTGATGGAAATGTAAAATTAGTACAGCCATTATGGAAAATAGTATAGAAATTTCTCAAAAAACTAAAAATAGAATAATGCAACAATTACACTACTGGGTATTTATCCAAAAGTAAAGAAATCAGTATATCAAAGAGATTCCTGTGCTTCCATGTTTAGTGCAACACTATTCACAGCAGGAAAGATATAGATCAGCATAAGTGTCCATCTATGAATAAATAGATAAAAGAGTAAATGGATAAAAAATGCACAATTGAATACTATTTGACCATTTAAAAGAAGGAAATCTTGTCATTTGCAGCAACATGGATGAAACTGGAGGTTATTAAGTGAAATAAGCCAGAAACAGAAAGAAAAATATTGTGTGTTCTCACTCATATGTGAGAACCAAAAAAATTGACCTCAGGGAGATAGAGTAGAATGGTAGTAACCAGAGGTTGGGAAGCAGAGGAATGAAGAGAGGTTGGTTAATGAGTACAAACATAAAGTCAAGTACAAACATAAAGTTAGATGGAAGAAATAAGTTCTAGTGTTCAATAGCACAGTAGGGTGACTGCAGTTAAAAATGATACATTGTATATTTCAAAATAAAAGAGTAGATTTGAAATGTTCTCAGCACAAAGAAATGATAAATGTTTGAAGTGATAGGTGTCCTAAATACCCAGATTTGATCATTACACATTGTATACATGTATTGAAATATCACATGTATGCCATAAATTTATGCAAATATTATATATTAATATTAAATAAATTTAAAAAATCTACAAATATTTAGAAAGTAGAAAAGAGATAAGAACAATTACAAAATATTTTGAACTCAAATAAAATGAATACACAATAAATCAACATGTGATGATGTAGTTAAACATTTTGAAGGAAATTTATAGCATCAAATTGCATTAGACAAGAAGAAAAAATATATAACAGTATATACTAAATTAATTCAAACCAGATTGTAGAATATGGAGAAATTATTTGTGACCTTGAGTTGGGCAATGATTCTTAGGGTGCAAAAACCTGAATCATAAAATCTTTGTAATTTAATATTCATCAAAATTAAAATTTCTCTTCAAGAGTCACTATTAAGGAAAGAACAAGGTACAACCCAAAAAAGGAAACATTACAAAGCATATGGCTAACAACGTGCTTCTGTCCAGAATGTGTAAGTAACTTTACAACTCAGTAATAAGCCAAACATCACAATGGTAAATGGGCAAAACATTTGAACAGATATTTCACTAAATGAACTATGTAAAATTCTCATGAACATATTAAAAATGCTCAAAATATTGTTTGTTATGGAAGTGCAAAATCTGATCCACATTGAAGGACTGCTAACACCTACAAGAGTGAATAAAATTAAAATGGACAATTATAAGCGGTGGTGTAGATGTGGAGAAAATTTGGCAATATTTTTCTTGCAGCTTTTTCGTAGTTGACTGTAAGGACTAGGAATAATTTTCTCCACACATTAATAATCATCTCTCATGTCATAATACAATCTCTACAGGTTATAGATATATTTTTGTTATATTAGGGGGCACTGTGTGTAAAATGCCATTTCAAATCTATTACTTATTGTTTAGAATTGTATGGTTTCTCAATGTCATATATTAAATAGAAGTTATTCTATACATTAATTATCAAAAGGGAAACAAAAAATTTCACACATTTTTGGCCACAAAATATTATTAAGCAAAGGAAACTAACTATTGTCTCCTGGTATTAGAGACTACTGATTAGGCTGGGTTATAAAGAACTGCCCTTGGTCTTCCTCTTTTACATCTTACTTTGGAAAATATTCAAGAGCTACTCTAGGTAGATCATAAGCCTTTCCAAACAGCTCTTGTGAATTCTGGATGCCAAATATCTTGTAATCTTATCTGGGTATTATTCAAAATACTAATTGTCAGATATGCTTGGTGGGGTTGTACTTTGTGGTTCTTGCCACATTCTATTCTCTTTAGCAAAGTTTATTTTTTATACTGAATACCTCTTCATTCCTTAATATTTACTTAAAAAAATCTATGTAAGCAGGTCGTAGTGTGTCTTCTCAAAAATAAGAGCTTCGTTTCTAACTATAGGATAAATGACAATAGGGTAACAATTTACCACCGTTTTATATAGAGCTTCTAGCTTCTGGAAAATGGTTATGCTAAATAATTATTTTACTTTATTTATTTCAGTCAAACAGTTAGGTTAATTGATTTCTAGGATCTGAAAAGTTGTGCGATTAACCAGGAGTTTGGTGATATGTGCAATATATGCCATATTTTTCTACATATCTTCTGAGTAATTAATGTCATGTTAGAATTTTTAAGTGTTATATAATTAAAATTTCACAAGCCAATTTTGATTATCATGAGAATTCTTCAAAAGCAGTTGTTTTTTCGGATTCCCTATTTAATAAATGGTGCTGGGAAAACTGGCTAGCCATATGTAGAAAGCTGAAACTGCATCCCTTCCTTACACCTTATACAAAAATTAATTCAAGATGGATTAAAGACTTACATGTTAGACCTAAAACCATAAAAACCCTAGAAGAAAACCTAGGCAATACCATTCAAGACATAGGCATGGGCAAGGACATCATGTCTAAAACACTGAAAACAACAGCAACAAATGCCAAAATTGACAAATGGGATCTAACTAAACTAAAGAGCTTCTGCACAGCAAAATAAACTACCATCAGAGTGAACAGGCAACATACAGAATGGGAGAAAATTTTTGCAATCTACTCATCTGACAAAGAGCTAATATCCAGAATCTACAATGAACTCAAACAAATTTACAAGAAAAAAACAACCACATCAACAAGTGGGCGAAGGATATGAACAGACACTTCTCAAAAGAAGACATTTATGCAGCCAAAAGACACATGAAAAAATGCTAATCATCACTGGCCATGAGAGGAATGCAAATCAAAACCACAATGAGATACCATCTCACACTAGTTAGAATGGCCATAAAGTCAGGAAACAACAGGTGCTGGAGAGGATGTGGAGAAATAGGAACACTTTTACACTGTTGGTGGGACAGGAAACTAGTTCAATCATTGTGGAAGTCAGTGTGGCGATTCCTCAGGGATCTAGAACTAGAAATACCATTTGACCCAGCCATCCCATTACTGGGTATATACCCATCTCACACTAGTTAGAATGGCCATAAAGTCAGGAAACAACAGGTGCTGGAGAGGATGTGGAGAAATAGGAACACTTTTACACTGTTGGTGGGACAGTAAACTAGTTCAATCATTGTGGAAGTCAGTGTGGCGATTCCTCAGGGATCTAGAACTAGAAATACCATTTGACCCAGCCATCCCATTACTGGGTATATACCCAAAGGATTATAAATCATGCTGCTATAAAGACACATGCACACGTATGTTTATTGCGACACTATTCACAATAGCAAAGACTTGGAACCAACCCAAATGTCTAACAATGATAGACTGGATTAAGAAAATGTGGCACATATACACCATGGAATACTATGCAGCCATAAAAAATGATGAGTTCATGTCCTTTGTAGGGACATGGATGAAGCTGGAAACCATCATTCTCAGCAAACTATCACAAGGACAAAAAACCAAACACCGCATGTTCTCACTCATAGGTGGGAGTTGAACAATGAGAACACGTGGACACAGGAAGGGGAACATCACACACTGGGGCCTGTTGTGGGGTGGGGGGAGGGGGGAGGGATAGCATTAGGAGATATACCTAATGTAAATGATGAGTTAATGGGTGCAGCACACCAACATGGCACATGTATACATATGTAACAAACCTGCACGTTGTGCACACGTACCCTAAAACTTAAAAGTATAACAAAAAATAAATAAACAGAAATTAAAAATTAAAAATAAAAAAACAAGAATAATACCATATTTGTGGTACCCAAAATACTCTCCAATATTTGGGTTAGACTTACATGTTTACGTATTTATACAACACAATAACAAAATTTTCTTCCCTATTTTTCTCCCTTTACCTTGTGCCCCATATGTCTCTTAGGACTGACCTGCCTAAAACCATATGAAGCCTTCACTTCTGATTCTTGGTAATATAATATAATATGGAGAATTAGATGCTTTGTGTTACAAGTCACTAGTGATTTTGTTTTAAATGGACGTGATTTTTATCTCTTTTTAAAAGATGCCATTCTGGATTTTGTGACCATTTTTGTCAAAATGAACTTTTGTTTTGTTCTTTAAAAAAAAAAAACATAAAAAACATGACTTTCAGAGGTTAAATCCCAGTCTGATGTTTATTTACCTGATATTTCAGGTGATGTGCAACCTCATCAGGTAAAACCCAAGAAGAAGAAACAAATATTTCTTATCTCTGTGCTGAAAATATTATCAATCATAAGACTGTCTGTCACAAATAACATGCCCAAAGTCACGAAGATAGTTCCTGATACCCAAAATGACAACCCAAGATTCTCTGTATCATGGACATCTAATTTCATATCTGTCTGATGTTACTTTTTAAATTTTAACTCCTGACATGAGAATTAACTAATTCAATATTTAATTCACATGCTCCTACTTTAGAGAATATTATAATTAGTTTTCTACTAACAAAAGATAAGCAGGTACAAAATTGTCCTTATATAATTAATTACATTACATATTTTCAGGTCCAATACTAAATTATTTTTTGCTGTTAAATACTAAACAAAGAACTCTTTTTCTAAAAAATGTGCATTTTTTCTTTTACTAACAAAAATATAAGCCATTTTGATTTAAATATGTTGATTGAAAATGTTGCCTGCAATTATTCTATGGCATTCTTTAAAGTGTTTTCCAAAGATCAAGCATACCATATCTTAAGAGATGGACACAAAAAAGGAAAGGAGTAGTCTACTTTAGCCCATCCTATGGAAGAACAATTACTTTGTAATTTAATGAGTTTGAAATATGTTCATTGGTATGAAAATACTCACTGATAGTAGTAATGTGTCTGGCACTGTGCTACTTCCTGGAACAATGATGAATTAGGTAGACAGAGCTTTGGCCTTATGAATCTCCTGACTGGAATAGACCCTTCAGTGTAGTCAAAGTAGTCAAGATAAACTATGTGTACAGATGCTTCCACGTTAATAACCCATGTGCTCATTTTGTCATAGAAGAATAAGTTATAAAAATCCAAAATCCCTTATTAGGCGTTAACAGCACTAAATCACCAAATACACGACTGTATGTGTTCATCCTACCACATTTATGAGATCTGTGCAAATGCTTCGAAAACTCAAGAATATAAATTACTCATCACTGTAAGACTGTAGAAAGTACAAAATAATGCATTCAAGCTACTGACTTATGTTAACAACTATTTTACTTCTCTCTTATATGAATTTAAATTTAAAAAATGAAAATGAGAGACAGTAAATCTGTATAATAATGACTGGTTTATTTTGTACAAAAGAAAAATATGGTATATGTTGCTCCTATAGAAGAAATGTATAAAAGTATATGATTTTTAAAATATACATGTTAAACTTCATAATTTAAGTAAACAAGAAAATTGCAAAATATACACACAAACATAATTGTAAAATATACACACGAATATATCTACTAACTGCAAATACAATTGCAAAATATACACACAAATACATCTACTGAAGTTTTTTTCTTCATTTATTTGTTTTTTAGTGCCAATACTTATCTGGCACATTTTTAAGCTAGTGGTTTTCCAAAAGTTATCAAGAGTCCCTTGGTGGTTCCCAAGCTATTTAAGTGGTTTGTAATGTCACAATTATGTTCATAGCAATGCAAATATGTTATTTGTCTTTTCTTCTCTCTATCATAAGTATACAGAATATTTTTTTTGGAGGCTACATGATCCGTAATGATGTCACTGCTCTGACTGCTAATGGACTGTATTTTTGTATTTTTTTATTTCTGTAGTTTTCTAAGGTAGTGGCTTCAGAATATAAATCTGTACATATTTTGGAATTAACTCAGTTGATTCTTAGAACTTTATGTTCTTTCTTTTTATTGTAACTATTATAATCTGTAAACTCATTATCTTCCCATGAATTATTTTGAAATTGTTGTCTTTATGCCTACATGAAAATACAAGAAAGTAAATTTTGTTGACTTATTTTACAAGACGATTATTGATTTAAAAAGTAGAAAACTTTTCTAAATTTGAAAAATGTATCCACATATGTTATTATTTTGGAATTTAATTACTTATTAAAATAATTTTATTTATACATTTTGCATATTTAAGATTTGGTTAATGACTAAAATTAGGACTAGAAGACTTCTTCAATCCACAGTTACGCTGTTCCTAAAGACGTGGAAATACAAAGAAACTGACATATCAGAGTATTCTCTGACATATGTAAAACAATCTATTCTTTGGAATTAATTCTAAAGATACTGGGCAAAATTTTAAGTAAGAAAGTGAACTGATGAAAGCTATCTTTTTAAGCTTTAGAATGTTAAAAATTTAGTATATTGTGTTTTATTCAAAATAACAGTTTTGAATAATATTATATTGCCAGTTAATTTGTGGATCATTTTGAGATAAATCTAGTCAATTCATGAATTAAAAGAATTGAGTATTTTAAATGTAGAGATGATAAGCTATTTAAAAACAAAAATTATTCATTATAGCTTTTCAAACTAAAAATGAAAAATCCACTGAAACAACTTACAGGGAAAATTATCTTTCATTGGCTGGAGAAACAGAATAGCTGTAAGACAAAGCCTTGAATGCCTGCTAGATGAAAAGTCAATTAACAACATCATGGCACTTCTACTTTCTAATAAAACTGTAACTCATGGAATTGAAGACCAACTATAAACATCAAGATTAAGTTAGTACCCAATCTGTAGATTAGTATTTTTGTCTTACAAATGCTTACAAATGAATAATCTACAGGCATGGCTGGACTTGCTGTATTTACGTTAATCTAATACTAACACCAATTAATAAATTAGACCATTCATTTTTAATGAATGCTTGGAAATAAACACAAATGAAAATTTTGAATACATTTTTTGAATCTCATAAGTTATCCTGGAACAATTGTGTGGACTTTTGCACTGATGGTAGGTAAAATTGATGGGGGTCGGTTGTCGACATCATTCAATGGTACCAAACTACAATAGGGGTCAATATATTCTTTGCTATGTGAACATACACAGAAAAGAAAAGAAAAGAAAACAAACAGAAAAAGACAGCTTTTAAAAAGAATGTGTTTGATGAATCACAAATAAATAATTTTAATAAAGCTCCACTCATAAATACATATCTTTTCATATTCTGAGTGATAAAATGGAAAAAAGACATAATGAACTTATGCTACACACCAAAGTAGGATGATTATCTTGAGGGAGGACTTTTGTGTGATTGCTATTGTGAGGAGATTCACTAGCCACTTGTTCATGAAACACCATTCCTTCCTCAAACAACAGTTAACCGAAAACTATAGTTTTTAAACGTTGGGTATTTGGCAGACATCTCAAATATAAACAATCTGACCCTGTTACTGCCAAATAAACAACCTACCGTATTTGTTGTCAATAATAAAATTTGCATTTTAAGACAAAATTTAAGTATTAGAAAATTTGCATCTGCCTAAATAAGCATGACATCTTCCTAATGCAGACTTTTCTAATAAGATTGAGGTTGATATTAGCACATGTGATTTTTTTCATATTAAATCATGAAAACAACGTCAACATTTGAAATATCTTCCTAATCCACTGAGTCAATTTCTAAAAGATGAATGGTGTTTCAAAATTATGTATGAATAAAAGTTCGAGATACACTAACAGTTTTAAATGTAACATAGTGAGAAAAATTAGTCAGAATGGTTTCACCTCTTAAATTTCAACTTTTAAGAACTATTACTTGGGGCCAGGTGGGGTGGCTCACACCTGTAATCCCAGCACTTTGGGAGGCCAAGGTGGGAGGATCACGAGGTCAGGAGATCGAGACCATCCTGGCTAATACGGTGAAATCCCATCTCTATTAAAAATACAAAAAATTACCTGGGCATGATGGCATGTGCCTGTAGTCCCAGCTACTCAGGAGACTGAGGCAGGAGAATAGCTTGAACCCTGGAGGCAGGGGTTGCAGTGACCAAGATAGTGCCACTGTACTCCAGCCTGGGGGACAGAGAGATACTCCATCTCAAAAAAAAAAAAAAAAAAAAAAAACAACAAAGAAAGCCAAACCAATAAAAAAACTATTACTTGCTAATTTTGCTGTAGATTCAAATTGATAATTATCAAGGTTATTATAAAGTTTATTAGGGACTCCTGCCTTTCCCAACTACATATCTGTATGAGTACATATTAACTGCATAATATTTCTACCAAAGTAATATACCAGGGCTGATTGAATTCAGAAGCAGCAAAACATATGGAAACACTTTTCATTTTCATCTTTTATTTAGTCCTACATTAAGATACTTCAGAATATATGAAACAATGTCACTCTTCGCATTAGTTTTTGGCTTTGTAAGCTACAATGTATTTCATTAAAATGTTGTTTACATTAGCATGTAGTAGGTTTATTGTTGTTATTTACAATGAATTAATAAATTGACATTTTTAGATGTCTAAATTTTACTTGTAGTACTATAAATGCATGTATTTATATATACTACATAAGCAAAAGTATTTTGGCATTCTCAATATAGTTTAAGAATTTAATCAGGACCAGAAACAAAAACTAAATGTAAGAACCACGGCTCTAGGCCATGAGATATATCAGTGATCAAAATAAGTTGAAGCCTCTACCCTGTAGAGCTAATTATGTTCTCCTGGAATAGTTTTATTCCAGCAGATGGTTTTATTCTTCTATTTCAGACTTCTGTCTGATTCTTTCTAGGTCATGTTGAAATTAAAATGAGAGAAAGAAAAAACAATGACAGATTGTTGCATTCCCTTTGTCATACTTTACTTTTTCTTACATTTTAAATTGCTATTTTTTTTTTTTTTTACCATTCTGAGGTTGTCTAAAGTTACACTTCCTGAATCGCTATATAAAACTCTTTATAATTACTACCAACTAATATGATAGTATCCCAAATTTTCCAACTTATAAATTTTGTGGCACATCTTTAAATTACTTGTAAAAATATTTCAAAGCAAATTTTTTTTTCTTAACCAACTGAAATATGGCATTTAATTTCCAAATGTTATTTTTGAATAAACATTAGTGAAGTATATTTATTAGCTTACAGATTTTATTTTCACAATGTGCTAATTTTGACAAATTAAGGTCTTAGAGTAGATTTTTTCCAGGAAATTTCTAGCAAAAATTGATTCTACTAAACTTTATTATAATTATTATTCATCTGAAATATTGATAAATTTGCTTTTTCTTCCTAAATTTATTTTGTAAGCAATCATTAGATTCATTGTACATCACCAAGTAGTATAAAATTTTGGAAAGAATTTCAAAGATGAACAAAATCGGAAAATTTCTGTTCCAACTTATGTGTTAATGTCTTGAATTTATCTATGTTATTGAAAAATATTATGCTTTTAGTTGGTTTGTCATGCTTTTAAAACTGCATGTGATTTTTAATTATGTTCATGTATTTAAAGCCCAATTAACTTACGCATGACTTGTCTACTTGGAGACTACTCTGCCTCCACTATCTTTGTGTATCTTCTGAAGAAAATAGATAGCACCTTCATTTGTTAATAAATTGAAGTCCCTGTATGTTTTCATGCTTCTTTTTTTTTTTTTTTTTTTTGACACGGAGTCTCGCTCTTTCACCCAGGCTGGAGTGCAGTGGCGCGATCTCGGCTCACTGCAGGCCCCGCCCCCCGGGGTTCACGCCATTCTCCTGCCTCAGCCTCCCGCGTAGCTGGGACTACAGGCGCCGGCCACCTCGCCAGGCTAATTTTCTGTATTTTTAGTAGAGACGGGGTTTCACCGCGTTAGCCAGGATGGTGTCGGTTTCCTGACCTCGTGATCCGCCCGCCTCGGCCTCCCAAAGTGCTGGGATTACAGGCGTGAGCCACCGCGCCCGGCCTTCATGCTGCTTAAATGCCACCCTCTGCACACACTCAGAGGGAATCATTCTGAAATATTACGGAGTAATGCAAAATGTGAGAATATCTATCTTATATCAAAAAGCAAGAGCCAAAATGTGGAGTTGGGAGCATATACTTAATTTTTTTTGAAAAAAGTAGAAGTTTCCATTGTCACTTTGGAGAGTTAAAACAAACAAACAAATTAAGAAGGCCGGGCGCGTTGGCTCACGCCTGTAATCCCAGCACTGTGGGAGGCCAATGCGGGCAGATCACGATGCCAGGACATCCAGACCATCCTGGCTAACACTGTGAAACCCTGTCTCTACTAAAAATACAAAAGAATTAGCCAGGTGTGGTGGCGGGCGCCTGTAGTCCCAGCTACAATTAATATAGCTACTTCAATTTTTTTATTAATATTAGCATGGTGTATGTTTTTCTGTCTCTTCACTTTTAATCTGAGTCTTTATACTTAAAGTAGAATTTTTATAAACAACATATATTTTTGTCTTATGTTTAAGCCACTCTGACAATCTGTGTCTTTTAACTGTTACTTTTAAATTATTCTAATTTAAAATCATTATGTATATGGTTGAATTAATTCCTACCATATTCTTTAAAATTTTTAAAAATATTTTAATTATTTTAAAAATTATGACAAAATGCACATAACAGAAACAATGATCATCTTAACTATTTTTAAGTGTACAGTTCAGTAGAGTTACATATACTCACACTGTTCTGCAAGCGATCTCCAGAACTGTTTCATATTACAAAACTGAAATCTATGCCTTTTAAACACTAACTTCTCATGTCTCCTTTTCCTCAGCCCCTGGCAACTACCATTCTACTTTCGTTTCTGTAATATTGACTATTCTAGACATTTTATGTAAGTGAATTACATAACATTTTTCTTTTGTAATTGACTTATTTCACTTAATATAATGTCCTCAAGTTCATCTATGTTGTAGCAGGTGTCAGAACTTTATTTATTTTTAAGGCAAATAGTATTACATTGTACGTATATATGAATTTTTTTAACCCATTCATCTGTTTATGGACATGGGCTGCTTCCACCTCTTGGCTATGATGAATATGCTGTTATGAGCATGGTTGTACAAATATCACTTCAAGACTGCTTTCAAATCATTTCGATATATACTCAGAAGAGGACTGCTGAATCAGATGGTAATTCCATTTTTAATTTTTAGAGAAAAACTAAACTGTTTTAGCATTTTACATTCCCACCAACAATGTAGAGGGATTTCAATATCTCCACATCCTGACCAGCATTTGCTGCTCTCTCTTTTTTTTTAATAGTAGCCATTCTAATGGGTATAAGATGGTATCTCATTGTGGTTTTGATTTACATTGCTTGTGTTTTTTATTTGCATTTTCCTAATGATTAGTAATGTTGAACATCTTTTGTATGTTTGCTAAACAAAAGGCCTGCGCCCATTTTTGAACTGGGTTGTAAATAAATACATAATTGAAAGTAAAAGATAAAAAAGTTTAAATAAAAATTTAATGAATTAATATAATCACAATAGTATAAAATCTATTTAAAATAATGTAAATCAAAGCCTTAGAATAAGGGATGCTAAATCCACAAAGAAACTAGGAGAACAATAAATTTTGTTTAAAGAAACCTATGAGAGATATAAAAATAGGTAATTAGGACATGAGATATTTTATTCTTATCCAGTCTGAACAAAAATAAAAATAAATGAAATATAAAAAAAGATAAAATGTTGGAAAGAGAATCAAAATTTTTAAATATTTAATAATAAGATAAAAACATAAAGTAAAAATACTTTAAGAAATTAAGCAGGTTAAGATAAGATGTTTCTCTAAGAAAAAATAATCCTGTAGAATAATTAAAATGTTCATTATCAGGTGAGAATTTTACTGGAAAGAGGAGGGGTAGAAAACGATAATCACAGGCAGCTGTTCAAAATCTAAAAATGGCTAAACTAAGAGACAAAAACAGAACTTGATAATCCATGTTTGTTGTTCTCAATGAGTTGAAATTCAGTACAACAAAGTCCTAAGAAGTGAATTCACTAGTAAAGAACCAGGAAAAATTCTGAAAAGAACTGCCATTGGAAATCTTCCTGTACCTGCTTGCCCAGAGTACTCATAGACTGTAAGGCTTCCAATAAAATGTAGTATTATATAAGTGTATGAAGTATTTGTTTATCACACATTGTGGACAATCTGTTCATGAATCAATGCAGAGTTCATATATTTAATAGTTGTAGATTTTCATTTCTGTTCAAATTTAATGTTTGTCTTCACAAAGCAAATAGAAAATAAAAATTATAAAAGTATGATTAAAATAATTTGTAACAGCTAAGAAAACATGTTTATATAGAGATAGTATCTTCCTTTTAATTAAATATATTTTCTTTCAAAAATTATTTTTATTTCACAATTGACAAATATATATTTTTTAAGTAAAGTCAGATATTTTCTATTAGTGCTGTGGTTTGGATGTGATTTATTCCCACCAAAACTATGTTGAAATTTCATCTACCTTGTAGCAGTGTTGAGAAGTGGGACTTGGTGAGAAGTGTTTGAGTCATGGGGGCAGATCCTTTATGAATAAATTAATACCCACATATAGAGGTGAGTGCTCTTCTTGCAAGAATGAATTAGTTCCCATGAGAGTAGGTTATTACGGAGTCTGGCTTCCTCAGTTTCTCCCTCTTATTTCCTCTCTTGCCACGTAATCTCTTTACATACACCTGCTCCCTTTCCACTTTCTATCATAAGTTGAAGCAGCCTGAGGATTTTGCCAAATGTAACTGCCAAATCTTGAACTTTCCAGTCACCAGAATCATTACCCAAATAAACTTCTTTTTAAAAATAAATTATCCAGCCTCAGGTATTCTGTTATAGCAACACTAAATGAACTAAGACAACTATTTCTTTCCAGTGCATTCCATCTTGGTTTTTTTGGAACACTAGGGTCCTATTTAGTGAACTGTTAATGCTCATGCATAAAATGGCCATGATGGCCAAACAGTTAATGCCACTCCAGAAGTGCTGACTTATTTCCAGTGATCAGTGACTGCCTTGAAGGAATTGAGCTGAATGTGGTTGCAATTATAAACTAAATGGTTCTTAAAGGAACAACTCTTCCATGACAGATGTGTGACAAATAACTATTCCCAAAGCACATTATGAACCCACAAACTTCAGCTCAATTTTTTCTACCAGTTCATCTATGGGAGAATAAAAGGCCAGATTGTGCCATTTAATAGTCTTTCCTTGCTGGCCTTATTGCTAATGAGAGGATGTGGGACAAGACATTCTAGAGAAAGCTGAAGGCCTCTTATGCTTATATTGCTATTTTATGATGTCTTACTTCAATGATTCATGTGGTTATACTCTCTGTTGAAGTAGTTGTTCAAGAGATTACAGTTTCTATGCTTTTAATAACCAAGTGAGCTAAGAAAGAAGTCAGAATAAGAACTTTGGTGTCAAAGTATCTCTATTCCCAAAGCATTTGCACATTAGTGCACCAGTCATTAGGTTATTCTCCCATTGAACAGTTTTCTCTTCTACTTTTTCTCAATTTGACAATCTTTCTATCCTATAGTGAAACACATGGTTCCATAGAAACAGGTAGAAAATGCTTTCAGTTTTCTAAATAAAAATTGGCCTCCGGTTTTCATTAGAGGAATTCCAAATGCTGGAATTTGTGGGAAGGATCTGTAAGAAATCATGGCAAAGACATATAAATGTCATTTCCTGCCCGCTTTTTCCCATTCCCTTATACTTACATTAACTTGAGGAATAGCAGGTTAAACATAAAGGACTATTGCATCAATGTTACCAAGTTTAGTATCACATTAAAATGTATTTCTCTCAACAAAATCAGGTTTTTTTATGTAGCTGAGCAAATATTCATCATAATTATTTAGAACTTTTTATTACTTTCACACCAGAAGTAACATATTTTGATACAATATATAAATTCTATTTTTAATATATAAAACTATAATTTAAAATACTATTTTTATTGGGTGATTTTCCATTTCCTAAACAATTATGGAAAAGTAAATAAATGACATCCTTCTAAACTTGTAAAATCCCAACATGCTATTATTACGTATGTATAAATGGTCAATTGTGTAATTTTTCTCTCCTTTCATTCCACTCTCAATTAATATGTCTCTATTCTCAACAAAGACAACTGTTTTCTGTGATTTCCATCTCTTATCTCATCCAAATATTTTCTATTCTATACACATTTATGATGCCTTTCTTCTTTATTTCTTGTATATAGCTTGTTTCTTCTCACAGCATATTATTCTTACCAGTATACTCTTACTATGTTCTACCTCTGTATTGTCTATCTCTTACCTAAGTAATTTAGTCTATTTTTCTGTAGCAGTTAATATGAAAAAGAATCAAAATCATGACTCAATTTAGTATACACTTTAGAAAACGTTTTAAGTATATATGACATATGTATTTGTTCAACTTCAGTAGAAGCTGTCAGTTTTTAAAATGGTGGTAATGTCTATATGAAAGGGTTTCTGTTACTGTGCATTCTCACCAGCACTTAATATTGTCAGTTCTTTTAAAATGTTTTAAGCTTTTATTAAAGTTTATTACTCCTTTGGAAAACTGCAAAAATATTTTAATAACATGTATAACATTAGCAGAATATATGAATAATGGCATAGAAATCCCGCTCCTGATTAAAAACCTATGTGTGATCTTTCAGGCCCAATAATAATCAATCACAAAGCTTTACCTGACAAGCCTCAAGGGGAAAGCTGCACTCTCTGCAACAGACCTATTGCACAGCTAATGCATTCTGGTCTCTGAAGGAAGTTGGAATCAAAGATTCAGGCCCATTGGCCAAACTCTTCCCATATTTGCATTCCTAGCCTGGTGCCTTCATTTCTAAGCCTTTTTATCTGAGGCTTTGAGCAGAGGTCTCTTCAGGCTCCTCTGCCAGGGCTTCCTTATGGAAAAAGAAGGCTACCTTGAAGACACCTTTCCCCATTCTGACTCAGTGACTCAGTACCCAATACTTTTCCACTCACAGGCCTTCGTCCATTACACTCATCATCCACCCCCAACCTCATGGTCCAAAAAGCGATTGGAAACTTTTGTTTCAAGCTTCTTCAACAGTCAGATGACCCCAAACTCTGCACTAATCTACCTGACCCCTCCACCCTCCAGGTAGCAGTTACATGGCAAGAGATGGAACATGGGGAGTTAGTGCTTTCTCCAGATTGGACTCTTGCTTATACCATTACAGAAAGTGATTAAAGGCTTAAATGTTTCATTTAGGGCTTGCTGTTTTAATTGGATAACTCCAACACCTGGCAGCCCAGATCTTTCTCCCAGCACAGCCAACCTCCTAACAGAGTATTTTACCAAGAGGATAAAGGGTGTGTTTACATTTGAAAAGTTATATATGACTAAAATTCACTAAACATACAAATTGCATGTCAGGTTCAATGAAAGTCTAATAATATAAATATGAATACAAATCTATCCGTTCTCTTAGGGAAAAGTGTAATAAACTACCCACCATTTAGGAAGCTTAGAGCTACACTAGCAGAGTTAACAAAACAAAGCCTGTATAGAAAATAACAGTGAAGAATTTTCTAATGAAGGATTGGAACTCCTGATATATATACATGGCATCTGAAGTAGGTTTTGTAAAGGATAATTTTTTCAGATTATAAAGAGGCAGAGTATTTTAATCACATCGAAGTGTGTGTACCAAAAAAGGCATAGAAGTAGATAAACATGACATGTTGGAATCAGCAATAATCTAAATGAATGATAGTTTTATTAAGTAAAGGGAGTGAAAAATGACGCTACATATGTAATGTTAGAAGCCAGATGATGGCAGGGATTCTAATAAAGGGATCAATTTTTTCTATAGAAAATATTAAGCCTAGAAATTGGTTAGATTATTAATACTATTTGATTATTTTTTATGTAAGCAAATAGCTAACATTTGAGTGTAAAGTCATATCTTTAAAACTTAGAATTCATAATATATAATTACAAATGCATCCATGCATCCTTTTGTGCCATTTGTTTTAAGTTGTATAGAAACACCTTTTTCTGTGTTTTTCATTATTAATGAAAAAATATTCCAACTGCTTAATTTATAAATAATATCAAAATATTAAATACCATTAACAGGATTCTTTCACAGGAAAACTTACTGTTTTTGTTACAAATATGAACTTTAAAAGATTTTCCAGAACACTAACTATGTTAAAGCTTAAAACAGTAGTATTGTATAACTTGGAATATTGTTGAGAATAATAATATTTCTGTATAGATCTACATCTCTTTTGGACACTGGTTTCTCTCTGCAGGTGGAAACGTTTCTCTGCCTTCTATTGTAGCTCTTTGTCAACACGTTTTATGTTTTAAACTAAATTATTAAGCCAGGGATTGTGACACTACATGGTTTTCATTGTTGTGCTGTTTATTGCAGCTTCTAATACAAAGTCATGAACTTTGGAGATGCTCAGGAGGCTCATTAAGTACAGATTAGATGGCAGGACAATATGGAAATGTACAGAAGGGCTGCACTATTCAGTTAAGTCACCGTATCTCTCCTGTTACCAGTTTACCATTCCGTGTTTTTCACACAACACTAGATGATTTCATCTACAAATAAACTGTACAATTCTTAACTATTCAATAAAATAATTTTATCCTGACTCATATTCAAACTCCTTTCCACAAATATCTAATTGGACATATCTTCTGAACCAGTCTTTTCAAGTTATAACTGAATGCTAATTTTTGACTAGAAAGAAATATATCAAATGTCATCATCTCCTCTTATTCATGTTGATTCTGTTTGATTCCTCTGCAGCTTCCAATAATAGAGATTGTGATCTCATTTGTGAAACATCTATTTCTTATTAATCATTTGTTAATATACTGTTGATTACCAACTTGGCAATGCTCTGTCTAATGAGGAGGAGACGCGGAGGAGAAATTCAAAAAAAGAGAAATTTCCTCCTGGAGTTTACATAGTATAGAGAGCTTAACATTCCCTTTCCCTGACTTTTTTCAAAGAAATCCTACCTGGATCAATTGCTTAGCTTTGAAATGTTTTATTTTACTTCATTGAGAGAAACATGCTTTGGATCATAATTTATCAAATATATTTTACCCTTCATTTATACGTACGAACCCATAGTGCCAAGTTGTTTTATTTCTGATACTATTGTTGAGTCATATAGGGTTAATTTAGTGGGAGGAATAGTTCCAAAACATTAAGTAAACATTAGTCTCTGTCCTAAATCAATAATCACTTTTTTAAAAAGTTCTAAGTAGAGAGTTTTTTTTCCTTTTTACTGAAAAATAAAAACATCTTCAAAATCGCTTATATGAATCACTTTTCAAATGTAAAATCTTAATATCTCTCATAAAATACCAAGTAAGGATGCTGACAGGTATGAAATTCAAAAGTTATTTGGGATTTGATGTTCAGAAGGTAATTGCATGCTGTGTGTGTTGAACTCTAAATTGGGTTGGGCTCATCTGTATAGATTCACAGACAAGAATTAAAGTTTTGAAGGTAAACTCATCGTCCTCTATCAATAACCAGAAATATGCCTTCTTTGAATCTGATATTCCCTGACATTCTCCTGCATGAATCTGTTGAAGTCAGATAAATCTTTAGGTTATTTATTTTGAACTATTGGATTCTAGAGTACTGCTTCAGATTTCATTTTTTTCTTAACCATAGTTCTTTTTTTATCAGAAGGTTATTTTCTTAGAAAAATATATGCAAGCATTGTCCTTTGAAATTTTTCTTGGGTGTTGAATGTTAAGTGCATATTTTAAAAAAAATATAGCTGTTACTAATAAAAGTATAGCAGAAGATGCTATTCCAATTAAAATGAATAAAATTGATTTGGAGAAAAGTCAAAGTTTAAGGAAGGTTTGATTTTGTTGGAATTAGAAACAAACAAAGTACTTCATATCTGTAAATGTGTTATATAGTGCATGTCTAAAAGAGGTATTATTTCAGTTTGGTAAGATTATGAGTTTTTATTTGGTGGAGGAGAATATTAAAGTGTGTGACTCCATTTTTGTTATTGCCAATGGCTTTCAAGCCCCAGTATTTACCCTTAATTCCTGCCCCACATCCGGGAGAACTGAGAATAAAACTCAATTGGTTTCCTCTGGTGCTGGCAGGGAATTCAAACCATGTGATGTTCCTTAACATTAATGTTTCTTGGTGTATTTCTTGGTGTATTTATTGTCTTATTTCATTATGTAATGTTTACTTAATTTTGATCACAATATTTTGTGGGGATTTTTAAGCAAGTGGATTTCTTAGATGAACTTTAAGATAGTTTTCAAAAAATAGTATGAATTAAAGACATTTGTAGGGAGACAAAAATGTTTGAAGTTATATGCTGTGGAATATTATTTAAAAATTTAAGAAAGCAAAATGGACATGTTAATTAGTTTGACTTAGTCTTTCCACAACGCAAGCATATATCAGAACACCATGAGGTAGACCATAAAAATGTACAATTTTTAATTTATGAATAAAAATTAAATACAGTAAAAAGAAGCAAAATGCTTTCTAAAACATACTGTCTTTGGTGGATCCTGTATTAAAAACAGGTGGCCACCTCAAGACGTAAAGTACATCATATTGTAACTAAATGGTGCTACTATATTTTCCAAACTCTTTCATAAGCATCCTACATAGGACGCATGTAACAGATGAACAGTAACAACCTCAGAACCAATAATTAGTAGTGCCTTTACTAGTACTCAGTATTTAAGAGAGAGTTAATATTAACTCAGCATTAGGAGATTTATTTTCAAGTAACAGGCAATCTGAAAACTAACCATTTTATTTTTATACCAAATGTTGAGTTTCTTGTTTATTTAATGTAAGTCATTGCATATAGACTCCTTGTCCTCAAAAATATAGCATTCGATGTTTGCAATGAGTAAGGTAAAAGCTTGTAAAGGGCTTCTACAGTGTTTTCTTTTCATTTTCTAGTTTTCCTTTTTTTCAAGTTCAGAGAATGTCTGTGACAAAGCATCATTGTGTAACAATTTTTGTTTTTTCAGGTACTTTTTTGATATTTACATTAATCAATTTGGGGATTCTGTGACAAAATGTAATTTGCAAAGACTTGACCTAAATTGATTTTCTATGAAGCCAACTTTGAAACAGAAATCAACATGCAGAAATTATGTTGTGGATTGCTTTGAGGATACACATTGTGTAGATTAAAAGAATCAACATTAGGCTGAGGGAGATGTTTGGTGGCAATTCAGTCACAGCAAAAAGTGCAGCCAACCCAGCGAGGGAAACTGTAGCTGTGATAAACCACCAATGTTGTCCCAAATTTGGCAAATCGGGCTGGACCTTAATAAGTCTCATCAACAGTCACTGGACATGAGCTGCTCTTGAGAATGAGACGTGACATTGCATGAGGTGGCTTCTTCAATTGAAGGAAATCTCCAAAGGAATACTCAGCAATGATATGTCAATTATTAACACTCTTGTCAGCTGGGGAAATGAATGCTTTAGTCATGAAGGAGGGGAAGGGGATGAGTAACCATAGTATCCCCTGCAATCCAACCACTGGACCTCTTAGTTGCACTTGGCTCACATAATTTCAGGGAACAGTTCTTTTAGGATTCTGAGGGGTGGTGTCTAATATAATGAAGATTAATGAAAAGGTACAGCCAATGCCTAACTTTGCAACTAGGTCTCATAATCCCAACTGATATTCACCATTTTTTTACTCCATATTCCTGTTTCTTCTCACCATTGGGTAGTATTGCTGCTTGATCAGTGGGGTAACCCAAACAGACTCTCATCCCTGAAGGGTCAGAAACTTTCTGTTTCAATTATCAGTGTATTGCCTTTCAGCCCTAATACACTCTTTAATGTATACTGTATGATAAACCAATTAATTATTTTAAGTATTTCTTCTTTAAAGAGAGAACAATGTTAAGCTTTCTTAGGAGAGTGCTCCGAAGGGATTTGCAGAAGGAAGAGGCTCTCCCACTGTGTCCAGTGCTGGCTAGGGGTAGATGGTAGGGATATATGGGCAGCCATGCTTTCTGACCAAAACAATGAACATAGAATATTTTCCCTCTTCAACCTTGCAGCCTTGGCCTGGCAGTAAATTACCCGTAGCTCTTTTGACACAGAAACCAAAGTCCCTGTGTGATCCATGTGACCTGAAGGCCTCCTGCCCTGGCCAGCACCTGAAGTCTATCTGCAAGCCCCTACATGACCTGCGTGCTCTAAAGGCTTCCTCTCTCCACCAGCACCCAGACTTCTACTGTACACGCATGCCACCAGGTGTTAACCACCTACTCTTCCATTTGCATTGTGGAGGGTGGTCTCTTACTTATACAACTCATGACCAGCTCTGATCTGGTCAAATCAGAGAAACATTCTGCTATCTGGTGTACTGTCCAATTAGATTAGAGGCCCTACTATGATTGTTCTTTTTTGATTATTCTCTCTGAACTCTAGGATATCATAGTTTCCTTATATCTTGTAGTTAACCTTTTATCAGAGTTAATAATACATATTAAAATTATTCTACTTAACCTACTATGTAGCTTCTATCTCCTGATTAGACCCAGACAACTATACCCTACTCATGATAAGATTCAGGTCTTTCCTGTCTGCATTATATAGTGGTATCTATACATCATATTGATAGTAAAAGTCTAGTGTTTCACCTACTACAAGACAAGAGTTCTAAATAAAGAGAGTTCAAAGTTACAGAAATGAGCAGTAGAAATCCTTTAAATTGGTCACCAAGACTGATAGTAAGTTAGGCCACTCTTCCTTATATTGCTTAGGTTCTAAGTTCCATGTATTCTACTTTTGTGTAAAAAAGAGCATAGTATTGTCATCGATGTAAAATATGTGCTACATCCTAAATTATGGGGGCCCATTCATAAAGCCTAAAACCTCTGACTTGGCACATCAACTGTTTTTTCTATAGGCCACATTATTATCCTATGAGGCCAGCAGCTTTTAAATGACATTGTATAAGTTAAGACAGTAAAATCCATGAGCATATATCCATCACTTTATCTCCTTTACTGTAATTTCCTTAAACTAATGCAGTATTTGAATATACAGAATTCCACATCAATGGATTACATATGTTAGCCCTCACATAATAGTGCTGACTGTGGGTCTATGGGTACAAAAAGCAAACACATACCATAAGCATGTGTCTGTGTCAATTAAGGTAAAATGAATATTTGCTTCTTTGGTGATGTCAAACACAGTCAACTTGTTATCAAGTGGCTGGCTGGTCTCCCTAAAGGGTGGTGCCATATTGGAGACTCACCATTGGTCTCTGTTACTAGCAAGTTTGGTGTTTCTCAGTGTATCATTTTTTTAGGAGTGGTAGCCTACGCATAAGCCACACATTGCGCAAATAGTATGGCAGCGCCTGGCAGAGGCTGACTGTTGATAACCAAGTCATTCTTTTTAATTGATTGTTTAGGTGCCTCTTATGTGGTGAGTGACCTGGGCATCTAGGGTACCCACTTATGCAGTTTATTTGTGCCCACTGACTCTACTCTGTCTGATCCTAGATGTATCTTTTCCATCTCATGATGGTTTTCTGATGGATCTGCATATTAGTTTGACTTGATGGTCTTGCCAAAACTCATGATGAACAATTTTGACTACATGGTGCCTTATGGTTTCATCTTTAGGTATCCGTCTCTATCAAACCCTAATAGCACATCAGGAGATACTCTTAGGAAAAAAAAAGTATAACTATGCAATGAAAACGGCATGACTTGACTTTACAGAATCCCAAGAGTCCACAATGATTTTTTTCTTCCATATGACATTGTCATAAACTCCACATAGCATCTTCCCTTACCACAGATAATTGTAATACTAGTATCTTACGGCACAAGTATCAAAGCTTCAACCAGCTGAGCAATCCTGCACTGCTTTAGGTCCCACTCACAACTGTCAGCTTTTTGGTCACACAGTATATGTGTTGTAGCAGTATCATCAGCTGTGAGGTATTTTGCCTTCAGAAGCTATTATATTACATTATATTACAGTGCCTCTGAATTTATATTTTTAACTCAATGCCAAATTTCTAATAAATAAGTGCTTACATTTTCCAACTAATCTATTTTCTTTCATACTTTACTTATATATGTATATCTTATCATATAAATTCTTTACCAATGTATATTTTGAACTCTGGCATGGTTATAAAAGAGTATATTTGAAATGCATGCAGTTTAAATAGAAATAAAACGAACAGCCTAAGTGCTACTATTTAGTCACATCCCTCTCTCTACCTGACATAGGTAACAACAATCCTGATATTTGTGTTAATCATGGCTTTGATTTCTTTATAATTGATCCCCTATACAACTATTGCAAAAATAGTAAATTACTTTGATTTGATTTTTTTTAAGTTTCATATAAATGAAGTGATGCAGTGCGTTTTTAAGATGATGCTAGCTGCCATAACAAGCAAATCCTAACATATCTAATGGATGAAAGCTATAACATTAACTCCTTACTCATGAGCTACAAGTGTTTCTAGCTGGTGATGACTCTCCTCCAAGCAATTACATATGAAACCCAGAAACTTTCAATTTTGTTATTCTGCTATCTTCAAAAATTTATTTTCAATGTCAACATACTTGTTCACACCAGGCGAAGTAAGGGGAAAACCAAGGAGAATCAAATGTGACAAGTTTTTAAGGGCTAACCCTGGAAGTAGTATATATCAATTTACTTGAGTTGCATTTGCTACAACCCATTTACACATTTACTCATTTAAGGAAATCTGAAAAACACAAGGGGAAGAGGAGGAGTATGAGGCATAAAATGGATCAGCAATCAAAAACCAAGAAATTGATTCAGATGCCTTATTACTATTCTCTCCTAATGCTGGCTGATGACTAAAGTAAGCCATAATTCATTTAATTAAGTTTAAACTTATTTAAATAAGCAAATATATTGCTCTATAAAGCCTGCAACCTCTAGCCTATAATGAAGATGAAAGTTCTGTTGAATGGCTTGTTCAGGAGCCCAGCGTTGCATATTTTGATAAGTGAAATGAGTGACATGGCCACTATCAATAATGTCTGGAATGAGAAAGTATATAAGGGGTGTCCTGGTGATGGCTTGTATTGTGTTCTTAGTACATGCAAAGACATGTTACCTTGATTTATTATTTGAGTATCTATGGGGCAAGAAATTTCCAGAATTCTTTACTCTTTTACTCTGTAACAATGTACAAATGAAGCTGATTTGTACATTGGCCAGGACATCCAGTACTAAGACTTCTGTCTGAAGTTTGGCCAATTTTGCTAAGCTTTGGGTGCTGCCTTTTATCAGGGACATCCCTGTTAAGGAATGAAAAGCAATAGCTATCTAGCAAGCCCCATCATGATGGCACTTCCATCCTTAAAGTATGCAAATTCCTATTATTATACAGGCAGTTAATCCCAAACAGTTACATAAGTAGCTAAGTAATCTGGGAAAGAGATGTCCATTTCTAGAACCACAGCATTTAACAAGAGACTCAGAACAGGAGAGGCCACCCCTTCTTAAAAGTGGGAAATGCCGGAAGGCTCAGGATTAGGTATATAGCAAGGAGGTGTCAGGAGCCATGCTGAGCTTGTGGGGTGCTGCTTCCATGAATCCAGACATAATGGACAACTCAGTATGAAGGGCTATTGTCTCAGAACCTGTAATATCCTCTTATGCCAGGAGAGAGCTCAGTGTGTGGCCAGGGATTGCCACTCCAATGCTGTATAATGCAGAATCAATGAGGGTAGTTTATTGAATAAGAAATGTATGGACAACTCATGGCCATAAATGTGTGCTTGCAATCCATAACAGCAGATGCTATGCCTCTGTGGCAAGGAATCTCTGGGGGGCACTAGAGGGATGGTCTGTTATATCACAATTTAGATAGATTCTAGAGCCCTTTGTTGGAAGGAGTCCATTCAAGCTTCAAGGTGGGACAATTTGCAAACAACAGTGTAAACGGGGAACATGTTGCCTCTAGAACCCAGAAAGCCTTAAAAATTCAGGGCCCTGTTTTACCATTGTGGGTGCTAAGAGGATCAGTAACTGCTTCCTGACACTGTCAGCATGGAGTCACTCTTGGTTTACCAAACAACTTTCAGAAATTTACCCTAGGCAGAGGTCTTGCACTACGTGTGGGACAATGGCTCATCCCCATTTTACGTACTTCTTTGTAAGTATGTATGTATCGTGAATGAAAATGCCAAATTAATATTTTTGGAGGAGGATGTCTTCAGTGTAATGTCATACCTGTGCTCCTGGAGAGAACTCCATGAAGTTAAATTCTTACCTGAAAAGACTGTGTGCAGTTGAGCAAGGTTGTTCAGGTACCTCAGACGTAAATGTATGCTGTCTCTCTTCAGAGGTGAAAGCAATCTGCTGCTGAGAGGCTGTTGATACAGACATTGAACAGAGCATATTAGCCAAATCAGTAATAGCAACATATTTAACAGGTGGATTGAGTTAGTAATTTACACAATATTGAATATGAGGGCCTTAATAGGTAGAAGACTAGTATTAAGATTTCAGTAATCCACAATGAAGAATCATTGATTATTTCCAAGATTAAGAATAGGCCAATTGGATTGTTAAATATAGTAGCAGTAGGGGGAACAATTACTCCTTCTTTATCTGGGCTTTATATAATAAAATTCAATTCTTGAAAGCCCTGTTTTAATTTACTTTGGGCATATTAGCTTTTTTAATTTAGGGAATTATCCCTGGATCCCATTTTGTCATGCCAATTTATAAGATCCAAAGACTTAATTTATTTTCACTTTATTACTCATTGGATCACAGTGTTTATATCCACTATGGGATATTTAAGGGCAATAGGTGATATGACCATGTAGAACTCAGGCAAGGGAGTAGTTCAGGTAAGGTATAGCTATTTCTCCTCTAATTTATATGCTGCAACTCCCCTAAGATTAATAGGCATTATGTTGTTTAAGTTTATGGAGTCCCTAGGTATAACTGTAATTCTAGCCCCAGTGTATTGATTAAGTCCATGAAGGTTTGCAAGTTGATGCACTTCAGCAGATTTTGACATTAAATCTACAACCTACATTGTAAGGGAGAAAGAGCCAGCAACCAACAGTGATCTTTTATCTTTTTGTTGTATAAATTTTTTTAAGATTTATTTTATTGCTGATTGACACATAAAAATTATACATATTTATGGGATCTAATATGATGTTTCAATACATGTATTCATTGTATAATAATTAGAGTAATTCACATACCCATTACATATTTATTTAACATTTATGATTTCTTCATGATGAGAACATTCAAAAGCCCCTTTTCTAGCTATTTTGAATTATACATTATTGGTAAATATATTCACCCAACTGTGCAATAAAAATCCAGAACTCATTCCCCCTATCTAATTGTAGATTGTACCCATTGACCAACCTCTCCCTATCCCCTCTATCCCATATCCAGCCTCTGGTAACCATTATTCTACTCTCAACTTCTATGAGATCAACTTTTTAGATTCCATATATGAGGGAGTGATATGGTTTGGCTGTGTCCCCACCCAAATCTCACCTTGAATGGTAATTCCCACAGTTTCCACGTCATGGGAGGAATCCAGTGGGAGGTGATTGAATTATGGGGGTGGGTCTTTCCTGCACAGTTCTGGTGATAGTGAATGAGTCTGATGAGATCTGATGGTTTTAAAAATGGGAGTGTCTCTGCACAAGCTCTCTCTTGGCCTGCTGCCACCCACGTAAGGTGTGAGTTGCTCCTCCTTGCCTTCTGCCATGATTGTGAGGCCTCCTCAAACACGTGGAACTGTAAGTCTAATTAGACCTCTTTTTTTTTTTGTAAATTGCCCAGTCTCGGGTATGACTTTGTCAGCAGCATAAAAAAGGACTTATACAGGGAGATCATGTAGTATTTGTCTTTCTGTGCTGGCTAATTTCACTAATTTAAATTCCCACCAACAAGGTACCAAGGATCCCTTTTTTCCACATCCTCCTTTTCTCCACATCTTCAAAACATTTGTTATCTTTCGTCATTTTTGATAACCAACATTTTTTTTTTCCAAAGAAGATGTTTTATTTGAGGGTGCATGGGGTAGGGGATGTGGGTGAACATGAGCCACCATACTGTTTGAACCCATTGGAGTATATTTTTAATTAATTAATTAATTATTTTTTTATTATTATTATACTTTAAGTTTTAGGGTACATGTGCACAATGTGCAGGTTTGTTACATATGTATCCATGTGCCATGTTGGTGTGCTGCACCCATTTAGCATTAGGTATATCTCCTAATGCTGTCCCTCCCCCCTCCCCCCACCCCACAACAGTCCCCGAAGTGTGATGTTCCCCTTCCTGTGTCCATGTGTTCTCATTGTTCAATTCCCACCTATGAGTGAGAACATGTGGTGCTTGGGTTTTTGTCCTTGCGATAGTTTACTGAGAATGATGGTTTCCAGTTTCATCCATGTCCCTACAAAGGACATGAACTCATCATTTTTTATGGCTGCATAGTATTCCATGGTGTGTATGTGCCACATTTTCTTAATCCAGTCTGTCGCCAACATTTTAACTGGAGTGAGACAGTTTCTCATGTGGGTTTGATTTGCACTTCAGTGATAAGTAGTGCTCTTAAGCACTTTCTCATACTCCTTTTGGCCATTATGTCTCTTTTTGAGAAATACCTACTTAGGTCTTTGGTCCACTTTAAAATCAGGTTATTTATTTGTTTTTGTTAGTGAGTTGAATCTCTTATATATTTTTGATATGAACTCCTTATCAGATGTATAGCTTGTAAATATTAATATATTCTATCATATAAGTTAATTTTCACTTTGTTAATTATTTTCTCTTTTTTTGGTCTATTTTTGCTTATTTTTGCTTTTGTTTCCTATGTTTTTGAGGTGTCATAAAAAAATATTCTTGCTGAGACCAAGGTCATGAAGTTTTTTTCCTGAGATTTTCTGGCAGTTTTATAGTTTCAATCTTACGTTTAGGTCTTTGATACATTTAGAGTTGATTTTTTATATGTTGAAAGATATGTATCTAATTTCATTCTTCTGCAAGTGGATATTTAGTTTTTCCAACACCATTTATTGAAGAGATTGGCTTTCCCTAATGTGTGTTCTTGGCACTTTTGTTGAAAATCAGTGGGCTGTAAATGCATGGGTTTATTTATTGATGTTTCATTCTGTTCTATTTGTCTGTGTCTTTTTTATGCCAGTACCACGCTGATTTGGTTGCTTACAACTTTGTAGGATATTTTAAGGTCAGGTAGTGTGATATCTCCACCTTTGTTCTTTTTACTCAAGACTGCTGGCTCCTTGAGGTATTTTGTGTTTCCATACAAATTTTAGAATTTTCTTTGTATTTCTGTGATGAATGTTATTGATATTTTGATAGGGATTGCATTAAATTTGTAGATTGCTTTGGATAATATATATATATTTTAGCAATAGTAATTCTGCCAATACATGAACACAGGTTATGTTTACCTTTATTTGTGTCTGCTTCAGTTTCTTTCATCAATGTTTTCTAGTTTTTATTGCAGAGATCTTTCACCTCCTTGCTTAAATTCATTTTAAGTGTCGTATTTTTGTATCAATTTGAAATGGAATTGTTTTCATTGTTTTCTTGATTTTTTTTCAGATAGTTCACTATTAGCATATAAAAACACCACAGATTCTTTTTTTTTTCTATCCTGCAACCTTTCTGAATTTATTAGTTCTAAAAGTGTTCTTTTGTGGTCTTTACGATTTCCTATATATAAAATCATATCATTTGCAAACAGGAAGATTTAATTATTTTTTTCCAATTTGAATACCTTCTATTTCTTTCTGTTGCTTAATTGCTCTGGCTAGAACTTCCAGTAGCAGGTTGAATAGAAATAGTGAAAATGGGCATCCTTATCTTGTTCCAGATCATGAAGGGAAAGCTTTCAGCTTTTCCTCATTCTGTATTATGTTAACCATTGGGTTGTCACATACGGAGTTTATTGTGTTGACATACATTTCTTCTGTACCTAATTTTTTGGGAGGTTTTCAATTAAAAAGTGATATTGGATTTTGTCAAACTCTTTTTCTGCATCTATTGAAAAGATCACACCATTTTTGTTTTTCATTCTGTTAATGTGATGCATCAATTTATTAATTTGCATATGTCGAAACATCCTTATGACCCTGGGATGAATACCACTTGTTCATGGTGAATTATCTTTGGATAATTGAGTTAGGTTTGCTAATAATTGAGTGCTGAGTTAGGTTTGCTAATATTTTGTTGAGAATTTTTGCATATCTGTTCATTAGGGATATTGAACTGTAGTTTTCTTGTTTTTGTTGTGTCATTGTCTGGCTTTTGGATAAGGATAATAGTGGCCTTGTAGAAAGAGTTTGGAAGTATTATCTCCTACTCTATTTTTTGGATTACTTTGATCAGGATTCATATCAGTTCTTCTTTAAATGTTTAATAGAATTTAGCAGTGAACGCATTAGAGCTTGAGATTTTCTTTGATGGGATATTTATTTATTTATTTGTTTTTACTACGGATTCAATCTCCTTACTTGTTATTGGTGTGTTCAGATTTTCTATTTCCTCATAGTTTAATGTTGGTAAGTTGTATGTGTCCAAAAATGTATCCATTCCTCTAGGTTATCTAATTTGTTTGCATATTGTTTGTTCAGAATAGTTTCTTATGATCCTTTGTATTTCTGTGGTACTAGTTGTAATGTCTACTTTATTATTTCTGATTTTATATATTCGATTTTCCTCTTTTTTTCTTAGTCTAGGCTAAGATTTGTCTTTAAATAAACAATATTTATTTAGTTGATCTTTGAGTTGTTTTTCTACTCTCTATTTTGTTTAATTCTGCTGGGATCTTTATTGTTTCCTTCCTTCTACCAATTTTGGGTTTAGTTTGTCTTGTTTCTTATTAATTTCCTGAGATGCAACAATAGGTTATTTATTTGAAATCTTCCTTTTTGACATAAGTGTTTATTGCTATAAACGTCTCTCTTAGAGTTTACTTTTGATGTATTCCATAGGGTTTGGTATGCTGAGCTCCCCTTTTTTTGTTTCAAGAAATATTTAATTTTCCCCTTAATCTCCTTAATAACCCATTTGGCCATTAAGAACAATGTTGTTTACTTTCCAGGTATTTGTGAAGTTTCCAAAATTCTTCTTTTAAGAGACAGAGCTTCACTCTGTCACCCAAGCTGGATGCAGTGATGAAACTCCTGGTTCAAGTGACCTTCCCACCTCAGCCTCCTGAGTAACTAGGAATACAGGTGCAAATCATCATGCCAGGCTAGCTTTTTTTTTTTTTTTTCAAGATGCTGTCTCTCTTTTTCACAGACTGGTCTCCAACTCCTGGCCTTAATCAATTCTTCTACCTTGGCCTCCCAAAGTGCTGGAATTATAGGTGTGGGCCACCATGCTCCGCTAGTATATTTACTTTTACTAGTGAGTTCTATGCCTACAGGTGTTTTTATGTTACTCATTAGCATCATTTTCTTTCAGCTTAAATAGTTCCCTTTAGCATTTCTTGTAAGTCAGCACTAGTGGTAACACATTCCCTCAGTTTTTGTTTTACTGGGAAAGTATCTCTTTCTATTTCTAAAGGGCTGTTCTTCTGGGTATAGTATTTTTGGTTGGCAGGGTTTTCTTTTTTCCACCTTTAGCACTTTAAATATATTATTCACTCTTTCCTGTCCTTTATGTTTTCTGTTGAGAAGTCTACTATTATACATATTGGAAGTCTGTTATTCGTTATTAGTTATTTGCTTCCTTTCTCATGATGCCTTTAGGATCCTCTTTGTCTTTGACATTTGATTATATGTCTTAGGGTAGTTTTCTGGATTGAATCTGATTGGTGACTGTTGGCCTTCCCGTACCTGAATATTCCTATTTCTCTCCTAATCTGTAAAGATTTCTTCTATTAAGAAAAAGAGAAAAACAAACTACTTTCTACTCTTTTTTCTTTCTCTATTCCCTCTAATAGGAAAGTGTTATAGGAACGTGTCTTGAACTCCAATCACACATTCATTTGTTCTTTTGACGTCTTATTAATCTCATAAGCTTTCCTAATTTCTCTTTATTCCTTCTTCCCCTCTTACTGTATAATTCCAAATAACCTCTCTTGAGTTCACAGATATTTTCCTCTGCTTAATTCTGCTGTTGTTCCCACTTGCATTTCTTCATTTCATTCATTATATTTTTCAGTTCTAGGATTGCTATTTTTATTATCATTTTGACCTTTCTGATTAATTTATCTGATAACCTTTCTTCAATTGTTTATTAGTGTTTTTGTGAAGTTCACTGAGTTTCTTTACAAGAAATATTTTGAATTCTTTGTCTGGCAAATTACACATCCCCATCCCTTTAGGGTCAGTCACTGATATATTTTTCTTCTGTTGAGTCATATTTTCCTGTTTGTTTTTGATGCCTGTGGACATATGTCAAGTCTTCACGTTAAAGAATTGAGCTTTTATTCCAGTCTTCTCAGTCTAGCCTTGTTTGTGCCTGTCTTTCCTCTCCAGGCCTGCCCAGAAATTCTCAGCAGAATATGCTCCTTAAGCTATGACTGCTGCAGCTGTTTTAGCACTCGAGGGTGTCCTAAGCCCAGGTTTGCCATGAGTCTTGCAAGAGTTCTTAAGTTGTCAGGATGCCTAATCCCTGATGGAGTTGCAGAAGACCCAGGGGGAGGGGGTACCCAGGCTCTGTGGGAAAGCTAGGCAGGGACCAGTGGCCCTGTATCATCATGCCTCCTGTCAGTTCCCTGCACAGGTGGGACAGTTTCTAGAGTTCATTGAGAGGAGCTGGAGACTGAGCTGGGAACTTCAGGATCTTCTGTGGGATGAAGACTGGTGAGTCTGCCCTGGTAGCCCTGATAGGGACACATCTCCCAGAAGTTTTCTGCATAGTTTTCTGACTGCGGCAAGAAGGTCCTGAGCTGAAACTGGATCCCCTTAGGATTTACTGTGAAATGGAGTTTGGCAAGCCCATCGTCAAAGCTCAGACAAATAGGTAACACCCAGGTTGCAAGATATAGGAAAGTCTTCCTCTGGGTTTTTGTGTAAGCAGTACCAGCCTGGTACAATAGCTAAGGGTACTTGAGCAAGCCGCAGGGTGACTTCCAGATTCACTGCCAAGACAAATGTCAGCAGGCAGACAATCCTCTCTACCAAGGCACTAGTGTGCATGATTTCTCCTTAGCCCCTTGACAGATGGTTTTAGTTGCAGGTTCAAGGTCATAAAGGGCTGAAGGCAGCCTTTTGGGGACTCTGGTTATTTCTAGGCTTGAGCTAGTAGCACAATTTGCAGGTCTGCCACCTGGGTGCAGGTCTTCACTCTCAAAATGACCCTTTTAGGTCATGGGCTACACCTGGCTTCCAGAGGTTCCTACCTGAGTCCTGAGGCTTCTAGAAAGAGATTCTTTTTTTGTGGATAGGTAAAGAATTCTTGTTATGAGGGGATATAAATAGATGACTTCTATCCCATCATTTCTGTTGTATAAATTCTTGTAATAAATGTTGGATTTCTAATTAGATCATATTGTGGACCTTCATTTCAGTTTTTTTTTTAATTTTGTTTCTTTCCTTTATATCTGTTTCCTTTTTGTCTTTCTTTTTAAATAGTTATTTATTTTTAGTCACTGGATGTATTTCTGTGTGGAAGGGCACTACACCATGCTCATACTTATAAATTTCTTCCTCCTGAAAGTATCAAATTCATATCATCAGTTTAACAAACTCCTCCATGAAAATGATTGCTTTATAGAGTTTAATGATCCTGGACTATAATTGGGTTTGGATCATCTCCTTTGCTGTGCCATGGGGATGCTATGCATGTTTTTTTTCTGTAACTGAGAGAGTCAGGGTGTTTGTCGCAGCAGAAGCATGGCAACATCAGCAGATACATAAGAATCCTGGTGAGTCCCTTGCTCTTAGAAGTGTGGACTTTAACACACCACATAATAGCTGCTTTATTTTCCTTTTCTCTTGTTCCTTTTCTTTTTTTTCGTTAACTTCCTAATGAGTTCTCTTTCAGAAGCGACAACCTGATGGGTCCATATCTCCCACTGTGTGCCTTTCCTTTCAGTGCTATATAGATCAAGGGTCAATGCTTGGTTAAGATATATAATCAATTGATCACAGTCATTCTCCTGAGCATAGTATCAGTCACAACCTCATTTTAAATTATAGAGCTAGGTCCAGACTGAGACACATGACCCAAAGCCACTTTAAGAAGGGTATTAATCCTATTTGTCTTTAAATACCAAATATAGAAATTTCTCACTTAGGTCAGTTAAATCTATAACAGCGGCTCAGTAGGACTCAACAACAAAACACAAAGCTGCACAGCTCAAAGGACAAGCTAGCCAGCAGGTAATAGCTCCAAGTACATGCTTGCCATCAGGTAGAAGAGGCAGTTAGCAAGTCAAAGCAAGAAAATTACATCCTCAGTGATGGTGACCATTATCTATGAATCCTGTTAATAGTGCCACTTCTTGTGACAACTTTGCCAAGTCAAGATAAACCCCAAGCCAAAAATTTGGTTTAGAATTTGAGACTGATAATACCACATATATAACAAGAGGATATAAAAATATCTGACTTGCACAACGAGGTTTGTGGGAAGAACAAGAGAGGTATCCCAAAGAGGTCTAAAATGACTTCAGAAAGTAGGAAAAAAAAAAAAAAAAAACTGGCTTGGAGTTTTTTCTGTGGTCGGCGTGGAGCTGGAGTAAGATTTTTCACACATGGGCCATTCTTTTATGGTTTGAATTCCTGCCAGTAACAAAGGAGGAAGCACCTAGGTTTTCTTATTAGCTTTTCCAGGTAAGAGACACAAGAGAAAGAGAGAAGTGAGGCTTAAGTCTTTCAGCTGTCAAATTTCAGAGAAACGCCGTCAGGTTCTGGATTTGGGAAAGGGTTTAATTAAGAGCCTTTTTACAGAAGTGTGAGTAGAGTTAAAGAAAGAAATAAGAAAGTTATTGGCATGCAGATTTCAGCAGTTTGTGTGAAGTCATTGCCACCTGTAATCTGAAAGAGATGGGTATTCACGAGAGTAAAACAAAAGGGGACGCAGAGCAGACATTGTGCTCTCAAAGATGTGACATTGCTGAGGCAATAAAGCCATTGCTGCTCAGGAAAATATATTTAGGTGTTTGTCTCTTACGATCTTCTACTGGTCTTTGTCATTAGCTGAATCTAATCAGAAGCCAAAGGCCAAGGAAGCTTATGTAAGAGACTTCATAAAGTTAGCTTTCCCAGGCGACCAAAAGGTAGAGAAGGCCAGAGAACTGTTATGAGGGTATAAATAGAAAAATAACCAAAAAGGTCAATTTTTAAATACGCAGAAGCCAGTTGTCATAGCACTCTTAATGTTTCTCACAATAACCTGCAATTATTCTCATTTATCTCTTGTTGATACATGCATGGCTGTTTGGGGGTTCTCCATCCTGTTTCCTTGTTCTATGTATCTTCTGGAAATACAATGATATATTAAATTCTGTAATTTTCAACTATATATTTTTATATAATATAGCAATTCCTCCCTCTTGGTTCTTCAAATGTGTCATGCCTATTCTTGAAATTTTGTACTTTTATATACAATCTATAACAAGACTGTCAAGTTTCCAAATCAAATAAAATTTTAAAAAAAGAGAATAAGCAGTAGGTGAAATTTGATCGGTTTGGGGAAAATTTGCATATTTATGATTTAGTCTTTCATATCATGAACATTGAATATTTCTTCTTTCACATTTGCCTTTATTAATATGTTTAAAAACAATTTATCTTTTTTTAAGAAAAACATTTTCATTGAATTTATTCCTATATGCTTTTTATATTTTGATGTTACATAAATGTTCTTTCTAAAGTTTCAATTTTGAAATGTTTGTGATTGCTGTGAAGAAATACAATTGGTATCTACACATTGAGTTTACAATTAACAACTTTGCTAATCTCATACATTTAATTATTTATAGATTTTATGTAGACTGTAGAACATTTTTATCTATAAATAACCATATTTTTTCCCTTAATACTAAGCAAGCTTTTTGTTTTATTTTAAAATTTGCCTTACTATTCTAACATTTTACTATTCTAAAACATTCAAGAAAAGTGGGCACTCATATATGGTTCCTGTTCTTATATAGAATACTTAACATTTTTTACCATTAAGAGTCCCATTTGTAGTATTTTATGGGATGATAGATATACTTTATTAGGTAAAATAAGTCTTATTTTCTAGTTCTTTTTTCATTTTTCAATATATTTTCTGAATGAATTTGAAAAATATTTGCATTCTGAAGCTTTTGATGCAGTCTTTTAAATAAGGCCCACACAAAAAGTTTAATGATTTTATGGCTTAACTTCAAATTTACTTGTTTTATTTTTTTAATCTATAATTTACTGACAGAAACATGCGAATTTCTCACTATAATTGTGGTTTTACCTTTTTTACATTATTTTTATCATTTTTGAGGCTCTATTATTAAATGTACACATATTTCTAATGATCAATCTTAATTATAATTTGACTTTTTAAAATCAACATGGAGTAACTCTATTTTTAGGTTTTTTTTTGCTTTAACTTTGATAATCTTTATTTTTTTTGGAAATTCAGTTACACAGCTAAATTCATTTTACTTTCACTACTTGATTATTTATGTAAGCAAGTTAACCTTTGATTGCATAATATCTATTTAGGATAATTTGAGATTTAGATAACTCACCTACTACAGGATTCACTATTTAATTCAGAAATTTCTGTGTTAAAAAAGCATGGATAATCTGAAGTATCATTAAAATGTCACAGATGAGTCTGGATGCAGTGGCTCATGTCTGTAATCCCAGCATGTTGGAAGGCCCTGGCAGTAGGATAGCTAGAGGCCAAGAGTATGAGACTGGCCTGGAAAACAAAGCGAGACCCCCAACTCAAAAAAAAAAAAAAAAGCACAGAATTAGTATGTATAGATACATATATGTACATATGTGCACACCTGTATTTTCTTATCATGTATGACCATGTATTTTATGTGTATGTGTGCATACATACACACACACTCACACAGTCCACCCTCCATATGCATGGATTCTCTGTCTGCAAATTCAACCTACTACAGACTAAAAATATTTGAAAAAAAATAGCTAGGAATACAATAACAAAAATAATAATTTAAATAAAAAATAATATAACATGGCCGGGCTCGGTGGCTTATGCCTGTAATCCCAGCACTTTGGGAGGCTGAGGTGCGCAGGTCACAAGGTCAGGAGATCGACACCATCCTGGCTAACAAGGTGAAACCCCGTCTCTACTAAAAATACAAAAAATTAGCCAGGCATGGTGGTGGGCACCTGTAGTCCCAGCTACTTGGGAGGCTGAGGCAGGAGAATGGCGTGAACCCGGAGCTTGTAGTCAGTCGAGATCGCGCCACTGCACTCTAGCCTGGGCAACAGAGCGAGACTCCGTCTCAAAAAAAAATAAAATAAATAAGTAATAATAATATAACACTTATTTACATAGCATTTAAAAGTATGAGGTATTATAAGTAATCTAGAGATTATTTTAAATATATGGAAGGATGTGCATAGGTTATATGCAAATATTATGCCATTTTATTATATAAGAAACTTCAGCATCTTCAGATTTTGGTATCCAAGGGAGATCCTAGAACCACCAATCTTCCATGGATACCAAGGGATAATTTCATATATATCTCCTCCTTATAGATATAAAAATCTATATATTGATTTATATTTCTAGTAGAAAAATTTCACAAGATATAAATACAGAGAGACTCTACTATGTTTTTCTTAAATAATTTTGGAAATGCAAATTTGCTTAAGATTGAAATGGCAAATAGATTTATTTACATACTACATGGATAAAAATCATATTATCTTAGGATTACAATTTCCCATACATCTTCGATCAACATATTTACCTATTATAGTGAAAAAATCTTGTATAGTACCTGTTTTGGTTAATTTCAGGTGTCAACATGACTGGATTGAGAAATATCTAGAGAACAAGTAAAATATTATTCATGAGGATGTTTCCAGAGAAGATTGGAGTGTGGCTTTGAGTACACTAAGTGAGAGAGATCCACCCTGAATACAGACAAGCAACATCCAAGTGGTTGGAGGCTTGGATAGAACAAAAATAGAGGAAAGGCAAAGTGGTCTCTCTTCTGGAGCTAAGATACACCCTCCTTCACTTGCCCTTGGAAATCAGAACTCCATGTGCTCTCTGGCCTTTGGAGTCCAGGACTTACTCCAGCAGCCGCTTGGGTTCTCAAGCATTTGGGTTTGGAATGAGTCACACTACCAGCTTTTCAAAGTCTCCTGCTTGCACACAGCCTCCATAATCACATATGAGCCAATTGCTCTCCTAAATCCCCTCTCATATCTATCTTTCTGTTCATCTATCTATCTATATCTATCTATCTATCTATCTTTCTATCATCCATCTATATCCTATAGTTTATGTGTCTCTAAAGAACTCTAATACAGTGTTTATGCACCATCGACACTTTGTTCGAGGTTTTCAGTCTTATGCTGTTTTAGGGCACTGAGCCATTAAATAAGAGACAGGATAAATACATTTTCTCATTAAATAAAAAATGTAAAGAATATGTCTGTCAGTATAAGATAAGATATTTACAAGGAAAGAACAAGCACAATTTATAAGAAGAGCTGTTGATTGTTCAACAGATGCACAGCTCTAGTAAACATAATGACAAAATTATAGCCCCATGACCTCTATTATCTCAGCAGCACTATCGACACAACTGATTTGACTACCATAACAGTATTGTACAGTACTGAGGGGAAATTATCACTTTGTCTTAAATTTGAGGTTATTTATGATCTGAACAAATGTATCTGTTTTAAAAGACATACAGTCACTTTTTCCAAATTAACTTCCATGATCTCAAAAATTCATTTCTTACTATTTTAAGATGGCTTAATATTACTACCTATGGTTGAGAGCAATGGTCAAATTCTATCTACTTTCTCACACACACAAAAATTATCTGTAGCATGGACATAACCTAGAAAAGAAAGCAATTGTACTTCATTTGATATTGTATTAATTTTTTTAAAAAAAACTCTGTCATTAGAAAACACCAGTAGATGAGATGGTGTCTCATCTACTGACATTTAATTACCTTTTTTAGATTTTTATATTTCACATAAAAATACCTTAGGTTACTGTGAATTCCTAAGATTTCAACAGAATAGCTCCTTTTTGGAAATTCAGTTACATAGCTAAATTCATTTTACTTTCACCACTTGATTATTATGTAAGCAAGTTAACCTTTAATTGCATAATATCTATTTATGATAATTTGGGATTTAGATGATTCATCTACTATAGGATTCACTATTTAATTCAGAAATTTATATGTTAAAAAAGCATGGATAATCTGAAGTATCATTAAAATGTCACAGATGACATTTAGATGTAGAGTCTAGATGTAGTGGCTCGCGTCTGTAATCCCAGCACACTGGAAGGCCCTGGCAGTAGGATAGCTAGAGGCTGACCTTGTATGACCATGTATTTTGTGTGTGTACCTACATATACATGTATGCATGTATATGCCAAATGTTACTACATATGGTTGAAAGCAATGGTCAAATTCTATCTACTTTCTCTTACACAAAAAATTATCTGTGGCATGACCATAGCCTAGAAAATAAAGCAATTGTACTTCATTTGATACTCTATTAAAATAAAGAAAAATTCTATCATTAGAAAACACTAACACTTGTGTCTCATCTACTGACATTTAAATACCTTTTTTTTAGATTTTTATATTTCACATAAGAATACCTTAGGTTACTGTGAATTCCTAAGATTTCAACACAATAGCTCAAATTTTGAGACAGCAAATTCAGACAGTAGATTATCATATTTTTTAAATGAGTCTCAACTATTACATGAGTGTTCAAAAAAACAAATTAAATACAACAATTATTTGAGTATCCATACCTATATTCTTCTACTATTTAAATATATAAAAAGTATACACATATATGTAAATAATGATTATATCAATTTTACCTTTTTGTATATGGAAATTAAGTCAATTTTATCACTAATCCATTTGTGAGTTTTTAATAGCATCATCAGCATGACAAAACATATATACAATTTTTTATTTTAGATTATAACTTAACCAAAGGTAAATATGAAGAAAACATTTTACCAATCAATTATATAAGAGGAAAATCAGTAAGAGAGAAATATTTTTTAAACATTGAACAAACTATATGTAATGCAGTGTATAAGATAGCAAATTTCTAATCTCTCCTTCTGGACAAGGTGCTATATTCTGAAGAATGATATTTAGCTATAACTTTTAGTGTATATGGTGAAAAAGTAAAATCAGGCATGTTAATGAAATAGTTTGTTAAATAAAACTTTTCTTCTTTAAACCTTTGAGGCACCAAAAGTGGGGATAATAGTTGCCAACAACTGCATCCTACATTCCAGATGATCGATTCAGGACTTGTAAATTGGGTTTCACAAATCTATTTCTGTTAACAGTAGCCTATCACTTAAACCATTCTGTGTGTAAGATAAGTAGGGGACCAAAATAATAAATCTTTGATAGAGAATTCCTTTGAAACAAGTTGTTAGAATTCTCTATGTTTCTCCATAGTGGGTGTTCTTCTGCCTACCTCGGGCTGACTGATGGTGAGTTGCCTTTCAAAGAATCACTTGGAGGACTCAACATGTGTCTCTGGAGCTGGGTGTGCACAGAGTTTTGTGCTATCTTTCATTAAAAAAAGTCAGGCTGGCTAGGTATAGCTACTTCTATTAACAAACACAGGAAGAGAGAGTTTTAGCACATGGACAACTATTTCCAATGTCTTGTAGAAAAAAATGAATTTTCCCCATGTTGCAAAGCAAACAATAGATAACTGACCTTAAATCAACATGAAAGGACACTACTCATAAAGCAGCATGCCATGAAAATTTGGCCCTCACAGAGATGACCTGTGTCAGATGTACTGTCTGAAGAAAAGTCCCTGGGGAGTAAATCTCTGAAATAAAAAAATTCAAGTTGTAGACTTCATCTTGGAAATTTTCTGAAGAATCTGAATTTCCTCTACCCTGAGGAAAGCCAGCATTTGCCCTGCAGAATATACAAAAGCAGATTATAAAGAATATGTAGGACCTGTAAGAATGTGTCCTTCAATCTCTATTATCCCCTCTTTAATTGCCCCAACCCAGGATTCCTGGCTCCTAAGTGAAAGCGGAACCAGAGCTACAAAGTCAATGCAAATTGACCGTAGCGCCTTCTCACTGTTAAGTTTCTGCTCCCAGATTGGACCTGAGCTAGGGGACAAGAATTTTTAAATTAGGTAAAGGCTTATGATATTTACAATAGGTTTATTCTTAATAGCATCGAACTGGAAACAACCCAAATGTTCTCCAATAGGTGAATGGCTAAACCAGCTAGTACATCTATACCGTGGAATACTACTCCGCAACAAAAAGAATGATGATTGATACACACAACAACATAAATAGATCTCAAGGGCATTATGCTGAATGAAATAAGTCAGTCTCAAAAGGCTACATGCTATATGAACCTATATACATTAACATTCTTGAAATTATGAAATAATAGAATAAATAATAGATCCATAGTTGTGAGGGGTTAAGGAGGTGGTAGGCATGGGAAAGGAGTGGGTGTGGCTCTAACAGGGCAGGTGACATCCTTAAAAATACCATAGAAAGAACTTCCATCTAATCTCACCTAAGACAAAATTTCCTAACTTTTAACAATCTATAAATAATACTTATGATGCAAATGTTTTGTATTTTGGCTAATAAATGTCAATATCCTGGTGTAATATAGAACTACAGTTTTAAAAGGTTATTACCATTAGAAAAAAAAACTGAGTAGGAGATGTATAGAATCTCAGTTATTTCTGACAACAGCTTGTGAACTTTAAATTATCTAACAGTTTAATTAAAAATGTTTCTCGGGGCTCGGTGATATGGCTTAGTCCTGAAATACCAGCACTTTGGGAGGCTGAGGCAGGAGGATCGCTTGAGTCCAGGAGTTTGAGGTCAGACCAGCCTGGACAACATAATGAGACCCCATCTTATAAAAAAAGAGGGAAAGAGAGATAACCATGAGCCAAATAAGCCTCTTTAAAATTGCTTTTCTGTTTTATCAGCATTTATAGTACAATAATTTCGTACATACACTGCCCCACTCCCTACAGCCTCACCCATTAACAAAATTTCATACCAGAGTGGTACACTTGTTGCAACTGATAAACCTACATTGACACATCCTTATTATCCAAAGTTCATAGTTTACATTAGGGTTCACTCCTGGTGTTGTACATTCTATGGCTTTCACAAACATACAATGATACATATTCATCATTCTAGTGTCAGAGTAGCATAGCCCACCTTTATTCACACGAGGTACATTCCAAGACCCCCAGTGAATGCCTAAAACCACAGATATGTGTACTATGTATAAACCTATGTATGCTGTGTTTTATTCTGCACATATATATCCATGATAAAGTTTAGTTTATAAAGTAGGAAGAGTGCTGTTGTGCTTTGGGGCCATTATTAAGTAAAATAGGGTTACTTGAACACAAACATGGTGATAACATGACAGTCCATCTGATAACTGAGAAGGCTACGAAGAGTTCCACAGGCAAGCAGCATACACAGTGTGGATACTCTGGACAAAGGGAGGACTCATGTTCTGGGCAGGATGAAGTAGGAGGACATGAGATTTCATCATGCTACTCTGAAATGATACGTCATTGAAAATTCATGAATTGCTTATTACTGGAATTTTTCTTTTGATAATTTTGGACTGTAGTTGATCATGAGTATCTGAAACAGTAGAAAGCAAAATCATAGATAAAGAAGGACTACTGTAATTTCATTGCTCTAATAATTCTCTGTGCCTATTCATCCCTTCATATCCCTAGTCCCTAGCAAACACTGATCTTTTTACTCTCCCATAGCTTTGCTTTTTTTAGAATGTGATACAGTTGGAATCATACAGTGTATAGCTCATTCAAATGGACTTCTTTCACTGAATAATAGCATTTAAGTTTTCTTCATGTCTTTTTGTGGCTTGATAGCTCATTCATTTTTGGTGCTGAATAATATTCTATTGTCCAGATGCACCAGAGTTTATTCATCCATTCACTTACCAAAGGACTGCCTCTGTAATTTGACAAGTATGAATAAAGCTGCTAAAAACAGATTTTTGTGTAGACAAAGTTTTCCATTTATTTGAGTAAATACCAAGGATTACAACTTGTGCATTGTATGATAAGAGTACGTTTAGTTTTGTGAGAAACCTCCAGCTGTCTCCCAAAGAGGGTACGTACCATTTTGCATTCCCACCAGCAATAAGTAAGAGCTCCTGTTGGCCAGCATTTGGTGTTGTCAGTAAGGCTTGAACTTTTATTAAGCTGGATTTGAATTCTTAATCCTTGAAAAATAAGAGTGCTCTTAATAAGAAAACTCATGTCATCTTCCAAAATGTCAAACAAAGACAGGAAAATAAGACTCAGTGAACAGCAAAAATAAAATGTGTTCACGTATTATGCTTTTATTTTCCTACTTGTTCACTTTTAAGACTATCCCATCAAATATCTCTAGGAAGTATCTGTTATACATCAGAGAGATGTCTGGGTTCGGGTTGCTATGTGGAGGAGGATGATACAGAAAGAGGTTTAGTTGCAGAAGATAAACACTATGGACCACAAAAGGAATTGATGGGTAAAAGATGAAACGAGTGTCTGCATCGAGTTCAAATATCCAGGAACTTTTTTTTTTTGAGATCGTGTCTCACTCTGTCACCCAGGCTGGAGTGCAGTGGTGCATTTGCTCACTGCATCCTCGACCTCCCATGCTCAGCTGATCCGTTCACCTCCGCCTCTGGAGTAGCTGGGACTATGGGTGCAGGCCACCATACCCAGCTAATTTTTGTTGTTGTTGTTGTTGTTGTTGTTTTTTGTAGAGATTGAGTTTCACCATGTTGCCCAGGCTGGTCTGGAACTCCTGAGCTCAAGTGATTCACCCTGCTGAGACTCCAGTTTTTAAAAGGTTATTGGACTCAAGCAAGCATTGTGATCATATTTTAACTGGTAAACTACACACAGGAAGAGAAACTTTAAACGAGGCAACAGAGGTACTTGAGACTTTTGAAACCAAGAAAAACACCAACAACAAACAAATTGTGACTACAAATTCATGCACCTTTCCTTAAAATTTCCCAAAGGAATAATTTTCTTGTGATTCATTTAAAAAATTAGCAAAATAATAAATGACATCCTTCCGGAATAAGATTAGATTAGATTACCAAGTAGCATAAAAAGAACACAAAGTACAATGAAAGGAGTGTAGTTTATTACAAATTTTCCCCAAATTTTTGATGAAGTTATTAGTGGATTAGCTGCAGAGCCATCTATCTGGACCATGCTAGTCGTAGGTCACTGTGCTGGTTTTCAATAGCAAGACTTTGCTCCTGAGACCTAATGATCTAAGTCCACGCTATTCCAATTGAACCTAGTTTTTTTTTTGCACCAAAGCTAGGACCATTTGTATAAGTGTTATAGTTATCTTTACAGAATATCATCTACCTTTATATGGCTCTGAAATATTTTCTAATAAGTGGGCTTTGCTTCTGTGTTTATTAATTCTCTCACTCTTTTTTTTAATATCATAAGTTGTCCTCTTTGGACTTGGAACATTCTTGTTAGCACAGAAACCTACTTTCATGTCTTATATCTAAATAATTTTCAATTTATCTCAAATTACCCTTCAGCCATTGTCCTTTTTTTCTACTGTCCTTCAAAGCAACTGACTTCTAATGAGTTTAGTGTGGCTACGGTCTCAATTTTTTTACTAACCTTTCTCTCTTCATCTCATTCCTGTTTGGCTTCAGTACTCATAACTCTGCAAAGTTTCTTCTTGTCAAGCCACCACCACTTTATGTTCAAATGCAAGATTCTGTTATTTTGTCCTTACCATAAATCTTAGCAGCAGTTAACAAATTTAACTCTGTCTTCTTTCTTAAAGCCTTTTCATGTCTTTATTTCCTTATGGTTATATTATTTTCTACCTTATTCTATGTCGTTTGCTGGCTCTTCCTCCACTTCCTAACATATGATGGAATAGCTCTGAGCTCATCCCTCAGCCACAATTTTCTTATCTGTTTTTATTATATCTATTCCTTGACTCTACTAGAAAATGGAGTCCAGTCTCATAGCTTTTGATTCCAGGTACCTAGTGTTAAGTTCCACACAGGTGCCTTCAAACCTGACCCCTCCTCAGAGCTCTATAGTTTATATCCATCGGCATATTAGAGGTCTTCTATTTCATGTTTAAAGAGCAATCAGATGTAACATGTTTAAAACAAAATATTCATGCCCCTCAAACCTGCTCCAAAACCTGTTTCTCTCCCAAAACTTCTGATCTCAACAAACAGTGCTATTAATTTGCTTAAGTTAAAATCTAGATATTGTAGTGTTTAAAAGATTTTTCCAAATAATATAGAGTTTGTTTTTTTGATATGTATAACATCTATTTTTCACCAAAGTTCAATAATTACAGGCACTGAGAAAAAAAGGTTTTTGCTTTTTACATTGATGGATTTTGCTGTAAGTTATGCTTATTTACATATGAATTACATAGTCATTTTCTTAAATTATTTTTAGAAAATTTAACTTTTATATAGAATGATTTTAGGAGTTTTTGAGTCTAGAAAATATAAAGTAGAAGAGCTATTTATTGCTGTTTTCGAGGTTTTTCAAAACTTGTTTATATCTTCTCCACACATATAACACAATTATATCATTTTTATTAAACCAGATATATAATTTTGTTAAAAAAATTATAAATGGATATGTTTTTCATTTTTTATATTGCATTAAGTAGATTTTCAGTAATTTTTTCAAGTTGAATTATACAAGCTAGTCATTATTATTATTTTTCAGTTTTCCTAAAAACATCCTGATCTACCCTTCAAAGGCAAAGGTAATAGCATTTTTCTAAAACTATTTTATTGTTATTGTATTACTTTATTTTTTAATTGCCACATTTTAATGTGTTTCAATGGAACTCCTGATCAAGGCCCTTCCTGTTATCTTCCCTTTTCAACACAGAATCACGTGCTAATGCATTTTATCAGTGTCTTTAGACTCAAGTTCATGACTCACTGCCACCTTACACAATTCTAATTAGAAAAAAGGGTGGATTTGCTGCTGAATTCTTTCTTGGTTGGACAGCTAATTTCTATAGCTTGACTAATATTTTTTCCTCCTAACCAGATATAATTCTGCACAATTGAATAATACTCTAATAAATATTTTAATTTATAAAAACAGACTTATCAGAACCAAGGCATTCTTTTATTTAAAAAGTGATGAATTGAAGTACATTTCCATTTTTGTATTAAGCAAGTTTTAATTGGTATTCAGGCAGAAGAAACCAATTGAAATTCTGCGAGTGCTTTCCTTTTAATAACGAACAGTAAAGCCACAGGCAGTGCTTTAAAAAAGACATATAAATGATGGGAAAATTTAACAGCTTGGTATGCCAAAGACAATCCCTTGGACTGATGTTCTGAGGTGATTGCTGTGAAAAGAATCAGTCCTCATTAAAAACTGCAGGTAGAGCACATGTATTTATAAGGTGTTATGAGGATGTTGGCACAAATAAAAACCAAATAAAATTAACTGCTTCCAAATTGTAAAAAAAAAATGTAAAATAAACATGCTTACTATGTTGCTATTGGTATCATTAAAATATCATTTCAAAATAAATGGTATTTGTATTAGTCTGTTCTCACACTGCTGTAAAGAACTGCCTGAGACTGGGTAATTTATGAAAGAAAGAGGTTTAATTGACTCACAGTTCCACATGGCTGGGAAGGCCACAGGAAACGTACAGTCATGGAAAAAGGGGAGGTAAACATGTCCTTCTTCACATCACAGCAGGAAAGAGAAGTGCAGAGTAAAATGGGGAAAAGCCCCTTATAAAGCCACCAGATCTCGTGAGAACTCACTTACTATCATAAGAACAGCATAGGGGAACTATGCTCTTCTCACGATCTAATCACCTCCCATGAGGTTCCTCCCAAAACACAGGGGATTATGGGAACTACAGTTCAAGATGAGATTTGGGTAGGGACACAGACAAACTGTATCAGTATTTAATTGCAATAATTCCTCACAATGAATAGGTATATACACAGATTATATTCTATTCCATTTCGTTTCAATACACTGAGAAAGTTTGATTGCCCCAACCATGTAACCCTTCTGTCAAATTTATACGTAATATGGAATTACATATTAATGTGTAAATGGCTGATTGATATCAGAGCTGATTAATTGCATGAAAATCCAACAGAAAAATAAAAACATGCACAAATAATAAAAATAAATAAAATTTTAAAAAAGGGATATGGAGAAGGCTGGACAAAAAGTTTAAGAAAATGAATAAAAAGTCATACTTAAAAATGAATAACAAATATTGGAGCCTTTCTACTATGCACGAAATTATACATAAGAAGCTGAACTTTGTAAAATATATGTGTAATGAGTAGCATCTAATCAATTTTATTGAAATTGTCTCATCTCTTATGAGTTGTGAAGTTACACAACCATTTTGAAAATTCTTATAACTTTCTAGAAAGTAGTAAGTATCCTAGTAGTATAATTATAGTTAAAGGGGCTTTCTTTGACAAGAATATTCTGGGGAAAATAGACACAAATCTATTTTCCTCTTTTGACAGTATTTTCTTCTGTTTCTCACTTTCAGGTTCCACCCACTCTCCTTCACCTCCTACTCAACATGTTCACATTTGTCCTCCCTCCTTCTCCACTTCTGGTTTGTGCTTGCCTCCAACCAATACCTAAAACTATCCAGGTTCTTTAAAATAATAGTTTAAATTTCCAGAGGATAAATGTATATAATTATTTACATTCTTTTTCGATGTATAAATTTTACTGAAAAAATGCTTCCTTAGTCCTAATCTGGATTAATTAATCCATTGTTCAATTGTTCAATTCCAATTAATTCCACATACATTGTATATATAAAAATATCCTGAATATTATTACCAGCTAATTATTACCCACTTTTACTGAAAACCTGAAAAGAAAGGTAGGAATTATTAATGGTGACTGGACTTAAAAACCACAAAATATATGTTTGTTTATGTCATTTGAGATGATGCTGAGTTTTTGAAATTTTGACATATCTGGGCATTAATTGAAAACATATTCTCAAAAATTATGCTGTTATTTTTTGATAGCATAGAAAAAGAATGATCCAATAAAACATTTTTTCTCCTTTAGAATGGGATCCCAAGAGAAAACTGTATTGTATATTATTCACCCAAAAATTCATTTATTCATTTAGCAATAACTTTTGATATCCTATGAGACTGACATAGTGCTAAAAGTTGTATAGGAAGAAGGACAGGCAAAAGAAAATAAATCACTTTCTCTTTATATTTAAAGAATTATCAACCTTATAGAAAAGTTTTAAGATTATATAATACCTATATCGCGTTTGGTTAATTTCATCAAGCTTCTTTCTTCTTTCTTTCTCTCTTTCTCTCACTCTAATCTTTCTAACAGGATGCAATCATCAAAGTTTATTTATTGCATTTGGTTATTTAACCTGTTGTTCATCCATCTAAAACAGTTCTCCAACATGATATTTTTCAAAAGCCCAAATTAGTTTTCTTCCCGAATATTTCAGTTCTGGATTTGTCTGACAGTTTCCTCAGCAGGTTGGCCAGAGTAGTACAAAAGCAACGGTGTGTGTGTGTGTGTGTGTGTGTGTGTTTGTGATTTTTCTATTTGTATTTCAGTTTGGTCAACTTCTATGAACGTATCTTCAAATTCACAGATTCTTTACCTTTTGCAAGGCCTTTGGTGTGAGGGTTTTTGTTAGCCAGAAGTTGTTCTGTGTTTAAAGTTTTTATAGATGTGGTTTTTCTAAGAGGCCTCTATTCCCCTGATTACACCTTGGGTTTACAGTATTACTAATTTTTCAGGAGTTTGTCCCAGAGTCTAATCCCAGTTGGCCTGGAGCCTTCTCACTTTTCTTGTGGTCTTCACTTTACACTGTTTCCAAGGATATGTATTTTGCAGCCCTCCCAGATGTATTCCACTGCTACTTCACATGATGCTTACCAGTGTGGTAGTGAGGGGGTGGGGTCTGAGTGTTCTCTGGTGATCTGATTAAGTCTTAGTTTTTGGCTCGCTGTGAGCCTAGATCTCAGGGCCATGCCCTTCACAGCCTTTCCACCTCTCCTCCAGATGCAGTGGTGGCCTTGTTCTTTTCCTGGAGGTGGAGATTCTGCTCCTCTCATAGAGCAGAGAACAAGTTTGTTTGTTTACTTACGTATTTTGCAGTTTTTCTCCATCAGATACAATGAATTTCTACAAGAGCTTATGAAGTACATTTTTTTATTGTCCTTCTTCCTTCAAATTATTTCAGAGGAATCACAGAGATAGGTCTGGGGGGATTTAGGCAGTGGCTAACGTTCCTTTCCCCTGGCTAGCACCTTGGGAAATAATTCTCAGAAATCTGTGTGATCTTTCATGTCAGCACCTAGAAGAGGTCCTGAAGTAAGCCCCTGCCAGATAGTGTGAAAGGCCCTCCCCCAATCTACAGCCCTTGATGCTTCACATTTGTACACTAGCCTATAATATGTCTTTGGCAATACTTGTTGGCTTTTATAGCATTTCATGATGTATTTTCCAGGTAAGTAAATGCTCTGATCCTGTTACTACCTACAGTTATAAGCATCACTCCATATTTTGGGTCAGCAGTTTGTCCTGTGACCTCAGTTCTCTAATAGGCTTAAGAAAAGTTGTTTCCAGTTTTTCCAGGTTTTATTCTGTTTTATAAATGGGAGCAGCATTCTTTCCTACTTGATGTATTCTAAGCCAGAATTGATTTTTAAAGCATTCTTTTCTTAATTATGATAGCATAAAATGTGCTCATCACAGCATCTGGCACATAGCAGGGGCTCAATAATTATAAATTCCTTTCCTATTTACTGAATTTTGAAGTATTCTTGTCATTTTAAGCTATTATTTCTAGAAGTGAGACTACTTTTAACTAGGTTTTTCCCCATGATGATATCATGATATATAACCTTCAGCAAGACGTTAATCGGTAACCTGTGGCAGTGGAGGAGATAGAGGTGGAGTGTTTCATGATTAAATATTTTGAAAAAATTGAGTAAGCAAATTAAATGGGATTCCTTAATGAAATAATTCTCAGAGGTGCTATGCATTATACATTCCAGATAGAGGTGTCACATATACACACATTGGGTTCTTTACCATAAAACACCCACCAATACTTAAAAGTACTATTCTCCAATAATCTATTATCAGTTACTTATATAAATTAGTGAGATAAAAGAAATGAAATCTCTAAGATAAAATGTTGCTAAATGACAGCAAGGAAAGTATATGAAAGTACCAGGCACTAAAAGTGTAATAAAACAAAGCATTTAGGAAATTGTAATGATTTTGAGAAGCATTACCCCTATGGGAACAGACATATAAAAGAGAGTGCTTCCTGAAATTTCTAATACCCCAGCTTCCTTTAAAGAAATAAACAAAATTGTACACTGCATAATAACTATATGAGATTAATAAGCAGAAGAATCCAGTGATTATTGTTAAAGAAAACTTTGTAACACATACACTTTAATTTCTTTTTGAACACTGTTTTCTTATTTCATTATTTAATATTTGTATTCGTTATGCAATGTTCTTTGCTTTGCTTTTGGCCCAAAATACTTTCTCTGAAAATCAGTCTCTTTCTATTTCCACATTAAAACAAGACTAAAAAATTCTATACTCATATTTTTGATGAATCTATTAATTACATATTTATTTTTCTATTCAAAGTAATGTTTCCTACAAAGTAAAGTTTGCATTAATTTTTTTATTATTCTACTTTAGGTTCTGAGGTACATGTATAGAATTCTATACCCATTTTGCCCTACACAATTGCATTTGAGAAGGAGTGAGTGAAAGATACATAATGTTGCCTAACATACAGCCTCTTTTTTGGCCTTTTAGCAAATCTCATTATTAAGATAAACAACCACTGCTCTTGCACATTAAGGGTGCACAACGTGTACTCTTTGTTACTTTATGAGTAAGGTTCATGACCTAACTTATGTCTCTGGAGGAGGAGTTGAATAAACTTATTCTAACTATTCAATCAGTCTGAACCCTTTCCTTAATCAGAGTTGTCTTTTCTCTCTCCTGAGATTTTCTGAATACAATGCAGATAGAAGGAAAACATCAGTGTCATCTTCTCCCTAGTCGGAAGTGTCACTTCACCCCAATCAGGTGGCAGTCTCACGCAAAGTTTTGGTTCTGTCAGCTAAATACAGTGAGAGCTAAAATCTCTAATGACAAAAAAGAAAAGAAAGGCATTTCTAATATGTATAGCTTCGAAAAGTTAATTGAGAAAATGTTGTAAGTTGTTTTAAGTTTGGCAAAGAAATTCGATTTTAAATTGAGTTGGAATTAAATATGAATAACTATATTCCCATTGAATGTAAGTATAATTACTATTACAAACACACATAAACTTCAACATATATTTCATTAATGTTATTCAGACCCGCTGCATGTTAAAATTATGGAGATTCACTTAAAATTATTTCTTATAATATGAAAAAAATGTTCAGAGAAGTAACATTGATTAGTGAACTCAATTCTGGAACTCTTTGGTTTTAGTAAAAACTTTATAATAACAAGCATTGGTGATATACTTCTTGGATAGAAATAGATTACAGTTTCAAACTTGCCAATTAATTTTGAGTAAGAGGAACTCTATATGTTGTTATCCTAGCTTTTGCTCAGTTGTACAAACTTTGAAAAGATAACTGATATAATTGAGTCTCAATTTCCTCATCTTAAGAGGATTGAGTACCTGTTTCATAATATTTGTACAAGGATTTGTTAACTGATTTATCCCATGACCTAGTTATTCTGCTCTGAATCATGATTTTGTTTTTTAATTATTGATAACTGTATGAATATTTTAAGTCATCTACCTTTCTCCCTTTCTTTAAGCTAAGATCTCCCTCTGCACCCATTTTTTGTGAATAACTTCTCCTTTCATCTTGCACTTGTAGGTTACATTTTCATTAATCAGCTAAATAAAACTACATTTCTCTCATCCAAACTAGCATCTGCCATCCATCAATAGGGGTAGTTCGAGTCACTGCAAACAGCTTAGAGTGAACTCTTTTTTTTTTTTTTTTTTTTTTTGAGATGGAGTCTCACTCTGTCACCCAGGCTGGAGTGCAGTGGCATGATTTCGGCTCACTACAAGCGCCGGGTTCACGCCATTCTCCTGCCTCAGCCTCCCGAGTAGCTGGGACTACAGGCGCCCATCACCATGCCCAGCTAATTTTTTGTATTTTTTAGTAGAGATGGGGTTTCACCATGCTAGCCAAGATGGTCTTGATCTCCTGACCTCGTGTTCCGCCCGCTTCGGCCTCCCAAAGTGCTGGGATTACAGGCGTGAGCCACCGCGCCTGGCAGAGTGAACTCTTATTGCTGGGAAATCCTTCCTAAATCTCCACTGATTCAAGTTTTTTTTCTCTAAAGCATGCTTCAAAAGCCCTGGCTTTGTCCTATATCCATTTATCCAACCCCCATTTTCATCCCAATCTATCACAATCTGACTTCCATTTATACAACTGTAATTAAATGATAATGAATAACATTACATTTTTCTCATACTACATTCTCCTGATAGATTTTCTCATCCGCATCCATGCTTTCGCAAAACACCTATAAGCAGATATCACCAGAGCTATCCTGCAGGTTCTAGAACATATATCACACTTCATATTTGACATTTTCACTTGGATGTTACTCAGGCATGTGGAAAAAGCTGAAATTTACAGAAGTAATCTCTTTTTTGTTAGCAGGAGTATATTCTTTCTGTATGTTAGCAAAAATACCAAAAAATATATTTCAAATGGCCAGTTTTCTTTCTCATCATCCTGAAGCTCAACAAAATACAATATTGTATCTGTTACCAAAGGTAGAGCAGCAATTATTTATTACTTCTCACAAATTTTCATGTCAACTGGATGGTTCTTCTTGTTTGTGATTAATCCAAACATTCATTTACAGATGTTTATGGTCAATTCCAATTTAGAATCTCTCAACTATTTGGAGTTGGGTTGGTTGGGCTTGTTCTGATGGTGAAGGCAGAAGAGAAGGAAGGAAGGAAAGGAGCGCGGCTTCTTGAGGTCTGGTCTTAGAACTGCCATAGTGTTGTTTTCTCTGTATTCTATTAGTCAAGCAAGTCACAAATTTAGCTGACATTCAAGGAATGAAAGAAAAGAATCTACCCCTTGATGGGAGAAGCTGCAAAAATTATATGGGAAAGGATTTTGGATACAAAAAGGGGAATAATTGCAGACATTTTTGCAAACAATCTATCACAATGACACAATTGACTTTTCTTGGAACTTTCCTTTCTTGGATTTAAAGGCATCACTAATTATTTTTCTACCTTAAACTCTAAAGCTATTTAGCTTTTCTCATTTACAGGGTTTCTGTTAATTTTCTCTCTTTGTTAGTTGCGCTGTTTTTCTTTTCCTTTCTTTTTTTCTTTGAGCCCCATATACTTCTCCTTTGTTCTCACACTACATTCTCCTTATGGGTTTTCTCATACACATCCATGCTTTTGAAAAATACCTATAAGCAGATATCACCAGAACTTGTAATCATGGCTGAAGGTGAAGGGGAAACAAGGACCTTCTCCACATGGTGGCAGTAGAGACAAAAGTGAAAAGCGAAGCATGAAGAGCCCTTTATAAAACCATCAGATCTCATGAGAACTCACTCACTATCACAGGAACAGCATAGAGGAAACCGCCCCCATGATCCAATCACCTCCTGCTGGGCTCCTCCTTCGACTCATGGGGATTATGAAAATTATAATTTGAGATGAGATCTGGGGGAGGGGGACACAGAGTGAAACCATATCACCAATCTATCCAAACCACGAATCTACCGATACTACTTCCTATGTCTTGATACTTTTGATTTCTCCAAGAAATTATCAATTCCCTGGATTACTAAAAAATCAATGTGTTCTAGCTGGTCTTGGCCATCTTCCTTTTACCCTAGTTCCTATACCACAGAGAGCTAGAGATTAAACATAAATCTTACTATCAGCTGGGTGCGGTGGCTCACACCTGTAATCCTTGCACTTTGGGAGGCCAAGGCAGGTGGATGACGAGGTCAGGAGTTCAAGATCTCCCTGGCCAACATGGTGAAACCCCGTCTCTACTAAAAATATAAAAATTTGTTGGGTGTGGTGGCACGTGCCTGTAGTCCCAGCTACTCCAGAGGCTGAGACAGGAGAATCACTGGAACCTGGAAGGTGAGGGTTTCAGTGAGCCGAGATCCCAACACAGCACTCTAGCCTGGGCGACAGAGCAAGACTTCATCTCAAAAAAAAAAAAAAAAAAAAAAAAAAAGGCCAGGCGCAGTGTCTCATGCCTGTAATCCCAACACTTTGGGAGGCCGAGGCAGGTGGATCACGAGGTCAGGAAATCGACACCATCCTGGCTAACACGGTGAAACCCCGTCTCTACTAAAAATACAAAAAATTAGCCAGGCGTGGTGGCGGGCGCCTGTAGTCCCAGCTACTCGGGAGGCTGAGGCAGGAGAATGGCGTGAACCCCGAGCTTGTAGTGAGCCGAGATCGTGCCACTGCACTCCAGCCTGGGTGACAGAGCGAGACTCTACCTCAAAAGAGAAAAAAAAAAATCTTACTCTCATGATCTGCTAAAATCTTCTTCAGTGACTTGTCATGAACCTCAGAATGAAAAAAACAAGCAACCTAAAAAAATCACCAAACTTTAGCAAGTTCTATATGATCTGAATACAATTTAAGTCTGCAACTTCGTCCTGTACAGCATTTTTTCTTTTCTTATGCTTCAATCATACAGATTATATTTCAGTTCCTGAAAATAACTGTCTTTTCTTAAAAATCTTTACATTTACTCATTGCTCCTTCATGTCTCACTTGCAAACCAGTTTAGGTACTTCCATTATCCCAAAGTTTTATTTCATTGCATGTATAATTAGCTTAAGTTTCTCTTTTCTGTTCTTTTTAAATTCTGTGAGTTTCTTGCTCATCAATTTCTCTCCAGTGTTTGTCACAACCCCTGAAATAACTGCAGTACTAAATTAACTTGATTGTTAATGAATGCAGTTATTAGAAAATAATATCTTAAAATAATTTTACATATAATTTTCTAGATAATCTAGGAAAGCAAAATTTTGTCAGTGTCCAGTTTCTCCATAGCTCACAGACATAATTTCTAGAACATAATTTCTAACAGTGGCAGTCATGTTTAAAATTAGCTTTGAGGACTTAAAATATAGAACACCCTACTTTCTGGTATGACGTTAAAAGGATTTGTATTTTTAATAGTCTTTATGTCTATTTTTATTTCAGAAGTCCTTTGGGTATGACTTTTTTATAGTTTTGGATGATTTCAATACTGTAAAATTTAACTTAATTTTACCTTCTGTAGAATTCTAAGTTGATGTTATATAACAGAAATATCTTTTGAGTGGTCAGGAATATTTTACCTGTTGCTTTTGAGATTACTGTAGAAAAAGGAATAAGAAATCTACATTCAAATTTTACATACTTCAAGAAAATTTCAGAAGCTTGTTACCTTCAAATATTCTACTGCCAAGTATTTCAAAGTGGGTTCTGGATAATTTTAAGTGATGATGTTTCTAATCTGATGGTGTTATAGATATTTTCAGCTTGCTTTATCCTCCTCATCTCTCTCTCTCTCTCTCTTTTCTTTACAATGAAGGACAAGCAACCTTCCTTAAGGCATCACTGCATTAAATAAATTCATCTGTTTAGTGTGAATATTAATACAAAGGACAAAGTTAGCTTTGCCCCAGTAGTGGCCTGAAAACACCTACCTAATGCCTGTTGTTAGGCTAAATGTTCCACAGCCAACCAAACTCAACTAATCACGATTGAATTAAATGGATGAAAGATGGAGAGAAGGAAACTTTACCTAAGAAAATAATTAAAATGAGTTCTTAGAGCTTAACTGAGGTAGACTTTTACCTTTTTAAATGCCAAGGAAAGTCAAAATTATAAATGAGTAAATATATGATGTTTGCTAAAAAAAAAGGAAGCTTGCTTTTTATATTTTAGATTAAAAAATATATGTGCATATATAATTACCACAAAAAGTAACTAACATGAGATGCATGATCAAATGGTGTTACATTTGTTATATTGGTGTTATCAAAATGCTTAAACATTTTGATATTTGTTTTGTTATTGCTTTTAGACTTTGACATCTGTTAAAAATTGTATTTAATTATTTATACTCATATTTGATGTGGCTGATGGTGTGTAACTATGAATAGGTAAGGGTTTTTATATGTGTATAAAAATGTGATTGAGACAATTGAGAAAGGGATTTTAAGATTATATTGTTTTGTTACTCACCATCTTAACTTTATGTGACTTTTCAAAAAATTTAAATTATTTCCAATAACTAGATATTTGCTATCCCTTAAATTGTCAAAAGAGGTGTCAAAGATCTCAAGTATTTCAAAAATATAGTTTCAAAACAGAAAATTCGGAAAGATAATTTCATCTTTTCCATGTCAATGGTAAATATAGGTAAAATATGTAAAATTATTTAGCACATCTCAGGTGACCTTGGGGAAGTTAATATTCAATAAGCTATTTATTTATTTATTTACTTATATATTTTTTGATACAGAGTCTTGCTCTGTCGCCCAGGCTGAAGTGCAGTGGCACGATCTCGGCTACTGCAAACTCCGCCTCCTGCGTTCATGCAATTATCTTGCCTTAGTTGGGACTACAGGAGCCCACCACCACACCTGGCTAATTTGTATTTTTAGTAGAGACGAGGTTTCACCATGTTAGCCAGGTAGGTCTGGATCCCCTGACCTTGTGATCCGCCCGCCTTGGCCTCCCAAAGTGCTGGTATTACAGGTGTGAGCCACTGAGCACAGCCAATTAAGCTTTTAAAAAATAATTTACATGGCCTTTTTGCTTCTTTTTGTAAAAATTATTTTACAATATGAATGAACTAAAAAAGTACAAACTAAAACAAGAAAATCTACATAGATAAAAAAGTGAAAATTAGTAGTAAATTACATGATTAAAATTAAAGTTCAGATTGATTAGCAACATGGAGAGGGTTGAATAGCAAGAGGATTGAGTACATTTTCCAAGATTTATAATTCACCAAACAGAGTCAACATTACCATACAATTATATGCAGAGCAATGGTCAATATATTGGAATATGAATTAAGATTTTCTATATCAACTCTTCAAACACTTAGAATCAGTTTTTCATTAGTTGTATCTTAATATGAATTATTTTTTCACAAAATATATATGTATATACCCCCACACACATATATAAACAGATATGTATAAACATACACTTTTTAAAATTTATTTCAAGTAGATATGCAGTCCTTCTAGCCTACTTTTTTAATTGAATCACTTTTTAAAAATATTATTTGACCTTTATGTAGCCCAGTGTGAAAATGGCACATGTAAATTTTCATTATCATAAGTGAAGATAGTGGAACTTAACTGCTCTTCAATAGTTGATATTTTTACCCAATACAATGTGAGTAATCTAGTCTCTTCATGTGTAAAACTTAACGAAGCTTTTAAAAGTATCCAGATTGGCCGGGCGCGGTGGCTCACGCTTGTAATCCCAGCACTTTGGGAGGTCGAGGCGGGCGGATCACGAGGTCAGGAGATCGAGACCACGGTGAAACCCCGTCTCTACTAAAAATACAAAAAAAAATTAGCCGGGCGTGGTGGCGGGCGCCTGTAGTCCCAGCTACTCGGAGAGGCTGAGGCAGGAGAATGGCGTGAACCCGGGAGGCGGAGCTTGCAGTGAGCCGAGATTGCGCCACTGCACTCCAGCCTGGGCGACAGAGCGAGACTCCGTCTCAAAAAAAAAAAAAAAAAAAAAAAAAAAAGTATCCAGATTATCCTAACCTTTAAAAAAATTTCGTTTTATAAGCTTTATAAGAAATCTTAGGTCTTAAGTTAGCTAACAGTATTAGATAGACCGGTTTCACTCGCCATTATCCTGCTGTTGCTTTACTCTTGGACTTTCTAGTCATTTATTCATTGGGTATAAAACTAGGCATTGTTGATATGCACATTAACAAAGCACACAGGACTCCACCCTTTGTAGCACTTACAGTCTAGTGTTCAAGACACAGTACTACAACACAACAGAAAGCAGGATGTTAAAATGTAAGTAATCACTCCTATGTTAAGGGATTGTCTAGTGCTCTGCAACACAGAAGGGATTTGAGGGCTTGAAAAAGGCAATAATATCCAAATTGGAAGCATAAGGATAAATTGAGGTTTTCTAACTTGAAAAGTGGAATATTTGGGGAGCATAATGAGAGATCAGGAAAATAGGCCCAGGAAAGGAAATGACATGTTTCAAGAACATTACATAGAAATATTTCTTCTTGTAGCGGACCAAAGAAGCTTGGTAAGTCTGAATTCCCCAAAGCAGCCTTACTGCATCATTCCTATATTGGTGAACTGCACCTTTGCGTGTGTGTGTGTGTGTGTGTGTATGCGTGTGTATGTGTGTCTGTCTCTGTGTGTGGACATGAAGCTTCCTTGAATTTTCTAAAGATAGGTGTTCTTCAAGAATGAGGATCGGCCGGGCGCGGTGGCTCACGCTTGTAATCCCAGCACTTTGGGAGGCCGAGGCGGGCAGATCACGAAGTCAGAAGATCGAGACCACGATGAAACCCCGTCTCTACTAAAAATACAAAAAAAATTAGCCTGGCGTGGTGGCGAGCGCCTGTAGTCCCAGCTACTCGGAGAGGCTGAGGCAGGAGAATGGCGTGAACCCGGGAGGCGGAGCTTGCAGTGAGCCGAGATTGCGCCACTGCACTCCAGCCTGGGCAACAGAGCGAGACTCCGTCTCAAAAAAAAAAACAAAAAAATGAGGATCATGATTTTCTATTCTATTATCAATTCTATTTGTGTGTAGCTTAATGACAATCAATTTGATGCTTCTCGTGGTCATAGGCACCTCCTGAAAATCAAACTGTCACATTTACATTTCAACAGAAATGTGAAAATTGTGCCATTTAGTGTATAGTGTATTTCCCGATGGGATCAAGTTACTGAATTATTTGTGATGCTGAACATTTAGCCATAGCATCTCACTAATCCCAGCTTACTATTCGAGATGCATGGTTGGAGCTTATTTTAAAAGCAGAAGCACATTTGCTGCTACACAACAGTCTGGCCTGGCGAGGCCAAGAAAAGAGAGGCAGAAGCTATCTTCAGTGCCTTTCTCCGCTTTGACCTAGGGTGGAGTATTGAGAACCCCTTGAGAGAAATGAGAATGGATTTCAGAAATTTCATAGTCATCAGAAATTGGTAGCTATTTTACTATTTGTCTTTAAATTTGCCAATACTTTAATTTTTCTTGAATTTAGAAATCTACGATTTATTTCAGTAATTTGACGTTCTTACTCCAGAATAAGATAACATCTGATCTGGTCAAGTCAGCCAGAAATCTCCAGTTTTATTCCTATCTTCTTTATACTACATTATATTGACTACAAAGTTCAGAAAATTCTATTTTTTTGTAACAATCATTAGAAACTTCAAATGCTTCTAGCTAGTACTTAAACATAACTGCTATTATATTTAGATATGCTTTTTGTTATTCATTGGTATGAATTTTTTTTAAGAGATGGGATCCTGTTTTGTTACCCAGGCTAGAGTGCAGTGGCATGATCGGGGTTCATTACAGCCTCAATATTCCAGGCTCAGATGACCTTTTCATCTCAGCCTCCTGAGTAGCTAAGACTACAGGCACAAGCCACCACACATGGTTAATTTTTTTTTTTTTTTTTTTTGTATTTTTGGTAGAAATGAGGTCTCACTATGTTGCCCAGGCTGGTTTCAAACTCTTGGGCTTAAGCAATCCTCCTGCCTTAGCCTCCCAAAGTACTCGGATTACAGGCATGAGCCACCACTCCAAATATCTTATTAAAGCTAAATAAAATGCATCATTGGAAACTTTAAATCTTATTTTTATACTGCATTTAAATTCAAAAAGTGCTAAACTATAAAGTACTACTTCTATATCCACTAAAGTGTTTACTGTTTTGATTTGAATCACTAAATCAAAAATTACTTTTAAGAGAGATGTTCTTTTTGGGGAAAAAAATCACTAATGACTTTTAAAGTTAAAAATATCGTTTGGGTTAGTTGTTTACTTTCTGGTGAAATTTGTTTTGTCATGTAGAAATACTTTGAAAGATTCCTTCAGAAAAAAATGTGACTATATGTGATTGTATCAAATCCTATTGTGGTGAAAACAAAACAGTTGTAAGAATTGACCAGTTTAAACTATGGAATCCTAATAATTTTGTATTACCAATAGTTTTCATTGAAAGACACGGTGTAACTTATAAAGAATTATATTTATGAAAGTAAATTTATACAGAAATATATAGAAGCAACAATTAGAACAAATAGTATTTCAATATAGTATAGCTATAAGTGGCTTTTCTTCTAAATGTGCATAATAAATAAAATTTTAACTTATTTATTATTAACTATGTCACTGAGCTTCACATTTTTGATCCACAACAAATTATGTTTAATGAATACATTTTGTAAAGTTGGGGAAATAAAAAGAGATCACAGGCTTTTATATGAAGGAAAGAAAACATATATTTTCTAAATATAGTGATTTTATTGGCAGAAATTCATACAGAATTTAATGTTTGGATTATGGTGTGTGGATGCAGGAAGATTATGTTCTATGATTTTTTTCCCAAACTTAATTGACCATGAAACACTTTATTTGCCAACCATTATATAATGATAATGGGAATCTCTCTTTGAGAAATCTTGGCAACATATTAAGTGGAAATAAAGTAATTCTTAAAATTTGTATGAGATAAATAAGTATCAATTTTCTTTCTGATTCAAATTCATTACCTATTCTGCTATTCTTGTTTTGAGAAAAACGTACAATATTTTAAAAGGGTAAATTTATTTGATGTGCATTTTGGGTGACCTCCATCCAAGTCCTCTGTCTAGAATTAGTACCCAATTCAAATATCAACTACAACCAGTTTTTTTCTCTGGAATGATATATGCTCAGTTCATTTTTATTAACTGGAGTTTTGAAACAAGCATCTAATTTATTAGATGAACAGAGCTAGAAAAAATAGTAGAGAAAAGAAAAGCCTCTGTTAATTTTCTCTTCTATCCCCTACAGCAGAAAGGCCATAAATGAACTATTTTAACCTGCATTCAAGACTAGAGCACTAACTCTGCCTGGTCCCCATTCGACCTTGCATGGCCTATTAAATTCAAGGATATCTTTCAGAAATGATGTTACACTAAACAGGTCTACTATGTGATCTCATGGTGAAAAGGTATGTACTCTTATGCCCCAATAACCAGTCTTAAGCAAAATCTTTCATCATGTCCTCTTTCCCAGAGACCCTATTTCAACGTTACTACTCAGGAATAGTGCAAGAAAAAAAAGAGGTTTCATGACAGAACTAAGTGACAGTCCTTTCCGAGCAATTTTTGTCCTTAAGGATGTCCATTTGTCTCTGACTTTTTATTAGTAATTTTGCTTCTGGTGGTAAACTGAAAGGTTGGAGCATGAAGTCTGCTGTAATTTTACAGTTCAAGAAATCAGAATGTGCTCAAAATTACGGCTGTCTACACCGGGGCAAATTATAAATGGACATTTGTACATCGAGGATCTGGATTTTAATTGTATTAAATGAGTTTACTGATTTCTTTAAATTCATAAAACATGATTTTTTCTATTAAATGACCCTGGAAAAATTATATTTTAAAATTTGGCATTTTGGAATCATTATGAAAATTTTGAGTTGATTTAAATATGCTATATATCCTTCATGTTTAAATATGCAGATAATGGCTCAAAAATGTTCCCTTTCTGTACTGCTGATGTTGTCATAATTTATGTCAATATGTCAGTTCTTTGTGTCTTATTCTGTGCTCTTAAGCCATACGTAGAAACGTCTGATATTGTTTTGTATATATAATATATGCAGTTTTATTTTGAAAACGTTTTATTTATTTATTCAACTAACACATATTGCTTTGTATATTTACTTCAGGCCAAGCACCCAAGCACTGAGACAATGAAGTATGCCTTTATTATTCTTGCCTACAATTTTGTTTACCATTCATTCACTGGTGACCCCCACCCAACTCCAACACACACACACACACACAAAAGAGATAAAAAGAACATGCTTTTCCTTAGGCTATAAGTCTTCCTCAACAGTAGTCCATATGTTTGGGTAAAGATGCACATGTGCAACTCACAGTTGTCCTAAATCTCTTAATACCCTCTAAACAACTCAATATTTCTTTTAAACATTCATTCTGCCTTCTCAGTTTATAACTGCTATTATTTGAATTTTTTTCCTCCCATACTCACATTAAAATTTAGTTGCCATTGTAACAATATTAAAAGGTGGGACCTTTAACAGGACTCTATTCTCATGAGTGGAATTGGTGACATTTGAAAAGAGTGAGTTTAGCTCTCTCTTGCTGTCTTGACTTTTGCCTTCCACCACGTGAAGACAAGGCAAGAAGGCCTTCAAAAGATGCTGGCCCTTTGATGTTGAACTTCTTAGCCTCCAAAACTGTGAACCAATAAATTTCTGTTAATTATAAGTTACTCTGTCTCAGATATTCATTTTAGTAGCACAAACAGACTAAGATAATAACCAAACAGCTATTTTTATAATCACTCCTATATGCTCATAGGAAGACATGCAATTTAATTGCCATCAGCCAAATATACCTGCTTGAGATTGATATTTAGAAACTGGCCAAGTGAGGAGATAGCAGTGTGCATGACACCCATTGTATTGAGTGGAGGTAGCAGCAGAGAAGATGCAGTTCTGGGATGGATGGGAGGTGGCAGCTCTTGACTGAAGCAGAGGGAACTTAGTTTCAGTATTGTCAGCAGTGTCAGTACTCTTGCTAGAATGCTGTTGTAGTGTAATTCTTGAATCATTCTGGGAAGCTCACCCTAGAGCTTTATCAAAATTTTATAATCTTCTCACTAATGTCAAATAAACTCCTAATTGCTTAATGTAGCAGGAATAGATTATTTGACCCACAACTAAGAAGTCTAATAGAGCTCAAGTGACTCAACTAGATGTTCTGGAGAGCGATCATTGGACCTGTGCTAAAAACCATTCAGTGTATCTCATGGCCTTGGCCACACTGAGTGTTCATTATAAGCATTTGTCCACATTAAAGACAAACTATAAGAATTTTGTTTAAATAACTGAGGTGCGAGATTTTTATTGCCTCTAGGTGAGCCCAAGCAAGTCAAAGTTAAACTTGGGGAAATGTAAACCTCAGGACCATGCTTGCTTCAGAATAAAATGGGGGAGGATAGATAAAAATAATAACTTAAGAAAATCATTCTGCACACTTAATCCAATTTTGTCTCAAATCATACATACCCCTGGAATTTTCACTTATGAAAATCAATACACTTCCCTTTTTGTTTGAATAATTTTGCTCTGGTACTGTGCCATTTTCCATAACATTTCTTAAAATTACTTATATGAACCAATGCTATATAGGTGAATATAAAGAGTTCTTGCTTTTGAGCTATAGGGAGGGCAGATTTTTTTTTTTTTTTTTTTTTTTTTTTTGAGTCAGAGTCTCGCTCTGTCGCCCAGGCTGGAGTGCAGTGGCGCGATCTCGGCTCACTGCAAGCTCCGCCTCCTGGGTTCACGCCATTCTCCTGCCTCAGCCTCTCTGAGTAGCTGGGACTACAGGCGCCCGCCACGACGCCCGGCTAATTTTTTGTATTTTTAGTAGAGACGGGGTTTCACCGTGGTGGGAGGGCAGATTTTAAAGAAAGGAACAATGTAATGCCTGCTAGAGTAAAGGTATTTCCAAAGGTCCATGGGGGATAATAAGATTTTGCAGGAAACCTATAGCCACTGGAAAGATTATTGAGAAGAATAATTAATTGCTCTGAAATGAACTGTTAAAAATTAATACAATAACTATGTTGACAAGATGAGAAAAAATGATCTGGAAAGACTCAAAGCAGATTATGAAATTTGCAGAGATAGAAATTATGTAACAAAAAATAATAGTTGACTCATGTAACCCAAATCCTCCTAAGAGGCTCCTACTCCCTCTCCTTACTGCTTTAGAGTAATAATGCATGTTACAATGCCTATTTATAATTTCCCTGAAGTTCAGTCGGCACTCTCATTGATTATTCACAGTTTATAATTAGACACAAAAGCTCAGAATAATAATGCACAGAAGTAAATGCTTGGTCATCTTATGAACAAGCAAATCAAACAAATCTTGTACATTTTCCCTTGAAATCTCAACAATTATAGTTTCTTTATTAAGGTAGAACAAAATGTCAAATAAACTGTCAAGACTCACATTTCTTCTTAAAAGGTGCAATCATATAATTAATCGCCTGAATCATCACAAAAGATTGTACCACATTGTTACAACCAGCTTAAACTTTGCAGATGGAGTTTTTCCTTTATCAAAAGGAAGTGCCATCTTGAAAAATGTTGATTGGAATAGAAAATCCATTAAAAAGTATGTGGCTTCCCAACGTGTCTTAGTAATAAGCAATATTCGAGGCATTCTTTTAAGAAAGAATCCTCTCAGAATGAATGGAGAATTATTTTTTTTAACAGTGATAATGATAGTTGCTATTAGAATACATTCCTCCTAGCATTAAAAAATAATGAAAGAGGACAGCAGTGGGCAGACTGATACATATCTATGCCCTTAAAAAAGGATGTGTATTTTTTTATGAAAGAATGAAGTATGTAGTAGGAAACTATTCAGTTCTATTTTTATAATATGAGATGAAATTTAATATAAGAATTTAGGTGAAAATGCTGAAATATGAATAAGATATAGTCTTGATAAAATTGAAGACACCGAATAAAAGGCAGAAAGCTAGAGGGAAAATAAATAGATGAATAAAATAACTTATTTCCTAAGAACTTACTTGAGACGGAAATCAACAGAAATATTGAAATGTCGAACATGGATAAATAGGACACTAGCATTAGGGATGATGGGATGATTCAGATAGGTAACATTTAGCAATATTTTTCATTAGGATATGAATCTTAGTGAGGAAAGGTGAGTTCAGAGGGAGCAGATTCCTTTTCAAAAAGCTACCAATCAACCAATAACAGCAAAAGAAGTTAAGAAAAAAAATTAAAAACTTGGATTTATAAGCCCTCTTCTTCCAAGAGACTCAAAATGCTTTAAATATTGCTGCCCTTCTCTTTTCAGACAATAGATAATAAACTGCTTACTTTTACAGGTAAATTCATTCTTCCCAGGTATTTTGGATCACTCATTAGTGTCTCATATTATGAGCACTAAAATCTGAGATCTCTCACAGATCTTCCTACCGATGAGTAATATACATAATATTCAATGAAGTAAATTAAGTTGCACCAATAAACACCAGAATTAGAGAGTATATCTATATAATAAAATATATAATTCCCTGCACTCACTACATTCTAAACAGTTTATATGTTGACTCATTGAATTTTCATTATAATACTATGAGATAGCTTCTATTGTCACTATTAGTTTACAGATGAGGAAAATTATGCACAGATAGGTTAAGCAAATTTTTTGAGTCGTAGTACATGGCAAAACAGGATCTGAACCAAATTTCTAGATCTCATGTCCTTAAACATGATGCCACACCCCCTCTCCTACATTCTAGATTTGGCCAAATATAGCATTCAAAAATAAAGACAGAATAGTATAGGTACTTCTTGGTTACAGTTCCTTTTAAATGGAAAAGAAAAAATAATTCAGAACACTCCTAACAGAGTCCTACAAAAGAAGATGGCTTGTTTACTTCTAACCCAATCACCAGCAAATGTTAAGGGAACTATTACAAATGACTTACCCCAATCCTAATTTAGCCATAGACCATTTACTGGGGTTTGACACAATGTCACAGTATCGAAAAAACCCTCTGCACTTTCTCAGATTCCCTCATCCACCTTCTTTCTTTCTCTTGGTCAGTGCCCTATTCCCTTCCTGTCACACTTCCACTTTCAGGTTATGAGGAAATATGGGGTCTGGCTTCCAGATTAGCTGCTGGGAAGCCTCTGGACAAACCCAGAGACATGGAGGATTTAGCACTCCATGAGGTAAATTTTAGCCAGTAAGAGATAAGAAAAGGAAGTTAGGAGAGAATCAAAAAGACAAATCCTCTTTCTTCTGCCTACAGTGAACTGCTCTGAGATTATTTCTTCTTGTCAATTTACCAAAGAAATCCTCAAACGCATTTTACACCTGTTGTATCCCTCCATAGCTTCTTGTGAAGCAGTAATCACTGCTGGCAAAATGTTGAATAGCTTTTGAACTGTTGATCTTTCATTGCCTCACTTCCTTTTTGTCCTCATAATTACTTCCCTGACTAGCATGTCTCCAGTAATTATAATTTAATCTTTGTCTCAGGCTCTGCTTTTAGAGGACTGTGGCTGATATGGCATCCAACTATATCGAAAGAACTGAGATCCACTTATCAAGAAAGGAAAGGGGTGTTTGATCAGTGGGTAAACAAATGTCCATTGCATTGCACAAAGTTTAGTGGTGCACCCTAGATCAAAACTTTGGTTTATCAAACTCCAAAATCTTATTCCTAAATTCTAAGCTAAATTGTATTAACAGAAGTACACACATAGCCATTAAACTTTTTGCTACACAGATTCCAGGTAAAACAGTAAGACCAGGTATGACTTTTCCTCTGGCTCCTGTCTATGATGAGGGAAAAAAAAAGATTCTATAAAATCTTTTCTCTTTGAGTTCTTACCTGCCAATCCTGGTAATTATTCTCATCTGAGAGTTTGATGGACATTTGTCTTTCTCTCTTTAGTAGCTGTAGTTAATGTTCTGTGCTACACAACAATCTCCTGGGATGAAAATCATCTCGGTTTTAGTGATTTATTGCTTCAGTTTACCAGGTGTTCCCTCATGAAGAGTGGGGGACTGAGTTATATAAAAAGCATGCACCTTAATTTATAGTCTGAAACAATATTATCAATCAGCCTACTCATATGTAATACAGAAATATTAATAGTGACAGAATTTTACCTCTAACTTTTGATTTTGGATTTATCAATGTATGTCATTACTTATTTCTACCAACTGCCAGTTAATATTCTCAGACTTTGATGACATCATACATTTTATTAATTATTACCATTCCTGTGGCTGACAAATCATTAATCATGGGAGTCAAGTGAGGACAGGCGTGATTTTCAGTATCAGAGGTTAAGTGAAATTAGTGTAACTCAGATTGTCATTTTATTGAAAACTGGCTTTCTGTTCCTAAAAATAAAGAAAATATATGTGTCAATTTGTAGGGTATGAGACCCAGTTCTGTGTAGAATAGAAAAGGTGAATGGGGATACATAAAGGTCAGTGGGCAGTGACAGTGACAGACAGTGACAGATTGACATTTGTAACTGGAGTGGGTTTCAGGGCTGACCACTATTACCTAAGGGCAGGGACTACCAGAGACCTTTCCTTCCCTTACAACTAGAACTTCATTGAGTATCATGGAACCTACACACTTTTACAAGGCTGAGGGACCATTGAGAAGATAATTTCCACTTGGAGAAGTTCACTTAATTTCAGCTAAGTCTCCAGGCATGAGTAGATTTCACTTCTGCAGGACAATCCTCTGATGATACTTAGGAACAATATAGAAACACCTCATCAAACAGGAGTGAACATAGTTAATGTTAGCACAGGTAATGTATGATGGTCATTGGAATGGTGATAGTGACTGCCATCATCAGCTTGTCTCCCACGTAGTTGCCTTGACGTGGTGGTACATAGTACCTGGTTCTGGGCCCTGCCTTTAACCTGACTTTGATACACGAATGCTGCATATAGTTGGACAGATTTTGCTGTGCACAGTTTTTCACATGAATTTCCTCAAATTTTCTCCATTATGATCTCCTGTCTCAGTTTCCTTGTCTTAGCCCCTTCCTACTTTTTATATATTCACACCCTGTTCAGTTTTCCCCCTCTCCTCCTGATCACATAAACTTTGTCCAGAGAGGGTGGGTCTGCATCAGTTTTCCTCTCATTTCTTTGTAATATTCTGTTAAACATTTAAATTCTGCCCTTTTATAAAGAAACTTATGCTCTAAAGCATATCTTATTTTTACCAAACAAAACAAAAATGGATTCACAATTTTTTATTTTTATAGAGGATTCAAGAGTCTGTTTTGGAAGTCAAAAGTAAAATATTACCTTTCTTTTACATTAAATTCCTGCTCTCACAAGTCTAATTCTCTTCATAAGTGAATGTGAAAAAAACAAAGATTAATATCTCAAAATGCTTTCTTTGAAGTAAGTGTGGAGACTTCCCAGTGTACTTTTGTGTGGAGAGAAAATTTGCAAGTGGTGGTCCCATGAGAGCTTTCATGACTAGAACATTAAGCCAAATTTCTGTATGCATTTCATTTCTCCTAACCTACTCCCCCGCTTTATCCCTTTTACAATGTACTATTAATATTCCTCTACTTCTCCCAGTAATATACCCTCACTGTAGACTGGCCATCCTCTTCAAAACCTCTAAAGCTGCTCTAAATTACCACTATTGCTGTCCTCATTTAATGTTCTTTCTCTTGCCTTAACCTGTACTTCTACTCAATTTATTATACTTCTGCTTATTTTGTATAACTGAACAGGAGGAGAAGAGAACTCTTGCCAACCTTCCCTCCGTTATATACATCAAGTTTCTGGAATGAAGCCTGTCCAATTAAAGCTCTTGGTAAGTATCTGTTAAATGAATAACTTGATCTTGCAGGGTAAAGATTTTTTCCAGTTTCCTTTCCTAGGTATTCATATGACTTGCCTGATTTCTACCAAAGGTAAATATTTGAGCCTCTCCTAGTGGTATTTAATCATGTATAAAAGAGTATAGTTGTATATACAATTGCATATGCAAATATAAACATCTATGTCTGTATGTGTATATAATAAGTCTGTCAAGCATTACCTTGTAAGATAGCATGATATAGGTGAAATACTATGGATTTTGGAATCACATACCAGGGTCATATTCCAACTTCATACTTTACTAGATCTCAGTACTTGGGGAAAATATCTTTACTGATTTTTCATTTTATATATTATAAATATGATATAATACCCCCTTAAGATTTCACTTTAATAGAACAAATGTTATGACACAGTTAATATCATGCTTGACATATTAATGACCATTAGTTCTTTTTGCTCTAAATAATATGAATACTCACTGTCACATGCATATTCACATATTGGATAATAAGGTCCTTGGAGAAAGAGATCACCACATTCTTTGCTCTCTCATAGTGCAATAGTGCCATACACAATAGTTGGAATATTTTTCAAATTCAACAGTGTGAATGTTTAATCAGGTGGAAGTGAAGATTAAAATATTTGAAATTAAATTTACAACTAATACTTGAGGATTCTTTTATAGTATGCATTATAAAATGATTCTTTATTAAATATATAGATTTTATAGTCAAAGTATTATGCTAATAGGAAAAAAACTAGATGAGTATCATGTGACTCTAGAGATGGTAAGAAGGTTGTATCTTGTTTAATGTTGAGTACTAGCTGAAGCACACATACTTTATCTACATTTTTTATTTAAATATGGTTAAGCAGTTAAAGCTAAATCACCAGTTTAGAAATCTGTGATAAGATTTTGCTATTGCTGTAGTTATTATTGTTGACATCTGCAATACCTGATTACCCAGGAAGCCAACTAGATAAGTATCATTTCTCTTTCTCAAGGCTCAGAAATTCATTATGTGGCAAGTACCAAGTGTCTTTTAGAGTGATGAATTGAATGGAATTTTATAACATTGTTATAAATATTATTTGTATAAATATTACTTTTCTGAATGTCATCAAGCCTTTAGATCTATGAGTCATAGCAGTTTTTGAAAAATATTATAGATAGAAGAATCTGTTCGGCAAACACTATGAAGATACAGTCAGTCAAATCTAGAATGTGGAAAATCCTATAGGGAAGTTCCTGCAAAATATAAATGTCTTTAAAAGAGAATGCTATTAGAAATCTATGCATTCCCCATCAAAATTCTAATGGCAATTTTACAGAAGTAGAAAGGGCAATTCTAAAATTCATGTGGAAATATGCAAGATCCCAAATAGCCAAAGCAATCTTAAGCAAGAACAGGTCTGGAGGCATCACATTCCCTGATTTCAAATTATGTTACAACACTGTAGTATTCAAAACAGTATGGTAGTAGTATAAAAGCAAATATATCAACCAATGGAACAGAATAGAGAGCCCAGAAATACAGTCAACACATTCTTGACAATGTACCAAGAATACACAACTGGGAAAGAATAGTCTTTTCAAAAACGGTGCTAGGAAAACTGAATAGCCCCATGCAAATTAAATTGGACCCTTATCATATGTCATACACAAAAATCGGTTCAAAAGAATTAAAGAATTATTTGTAAAACTTGAAACAATAAAACTTTCAAAAGGCAATGTAGGAAGTAAGCTCCTTGACATTGGCACTGGCAATGATTTTTTTGGATATGAAACCGAAAGCATAGGCGATGAAAGCAAGAATAAACACATGGAACTACGTTAAACTAAAAACAAACAAACAAACAAAAAATTCTCCATAGCAAAGAAAACAATCAACAAAATAAAAAGGCAACTTATGGAATAGGAGAACATATTTGCAAACCATATATCTGATAAGGGGTTAATATCTAAAATGTATAAGAAACTCCTACAACTCAATAGTTAAATATACAAATCAAATAAACCAATTAAAATTTGGGCAAAGAACCTAATAGACATTTCTCCAAAAAAAAGACATATAAGTTTCAATAGGTATACTAAACATTGCTCAAAATTTTAATCATTTAAGATACTCAAATTAAAACCACAATGAGATATTACCTCACACTTGATTGGGTGGCGATTCCTACAAAAACAAAAGATAACAAGTATTAGGGAGGGTGTGGGCAAAAGGAAACGCTTGAACACTGTTGGCAGGAATGTAAAGTGGTGCAGAAGATATGGAAAACAGTATGGAAGATCATCGAAAAACTAAAAGTAGAACGACCACATGATCCAGCAACCCCACTGCCAGGTATATACCCAAAGGAATCAAAATCAGAATCAAAGATATATCTGCACTACTATGTTCATTGCAGCATTATTCCAAATAACCAAGTCATAGAAACAATCTAAGTGTCCACCAAAGAATTAATGAATAAATAGTTGCAGTATAGGCATACAGTGGAATATTATTCAGCCTTAAAAAATAGAAGGAAATCCTGCCATTTGTGACAACATGGATGTACCCAGAGGGCATTATGTTATGTGAAATAAGCCAGACACAGAAAGACAAATATTGTATTATCTCATTTATATGTAGAATCTAAAATAGTCCAATTCATAGATGTAGAGAGTAGAATGATGGTTGCTAGGAGATGAGGGAGGAAGAAATTGGGGAGTGATGGTTAAAGTGTAAAAAGTTTCAGCTATGCCAGATTAGTTTTGGACAACTAGTATACTGCAAACTGCATATTGCTAGCAATAGTGTATTGTATACTTAATAATTGCTAAGAGTGTAGATCTTGTGTTAATACACACACATTCATTCATACATACAAAATAATGAAATAATAATAATAGTAATAAGCAGGGTTGGAGGAAACATTGGGAGATGATGGATATATTTGTGGCCTTGATAGTTCTGATGGATTCACAGAGGTATACCTATCCCCAAATCCGTGGACATATATAAATTAAATACATACTAGCTTTTTCTCTCTGAAGTAATTTCAAAAGATAAAAAATGAAAATAACAAAGAAGGCTTTTATGTACTGCAGTGGAGTGATTTTTAGATATACTTTATATTATTAAAGCAAGGGTCTGAACCCCTGCACCCCACCAAATGTGGACACTGTTAGAGATTAAGAGTGACTTTAAAGCAATATCAACAAATGCCATAAATTGACTTTATTTTATTAAAGAACTGAAAATAATATTTTAATACATAATTAGAGAAATAACAGATTATATTAAAATTGTTCATTTTTGCAAGGTGTGAAAATAGTACTGTGGTTTCTATTTTAAAAATATATATATCTACTAGAAACACACACTAAAGTGTTGTAGGTGGAAGTGTACAATATATAGGGTATGCTATTAAATACTCCAGAAAAAATGATGTACATATATAAAAAGGTAGATAAATAAGTTGATCAATAGATAGGAATGAGTTGAATTAAGATCATTCTGTGGCTAGGTACTTCCAAATGTTATGTAAAGATTCTTTTTTCCTAATAGTAAGTGATCCCAAGATGGCATTCTTGTAGAAAGGAAGGCTCTTTGTGCTCCTTGTGACTGCTAGTATTTGTAACTGCTGTTTCTAACTTAGGGCTATATGTAAAAGCCATTTAGCACACAGAATTTTCTTAGGAAGATAAATAGAATAAAACTTACAGCTCTGAATACTAAAACAGTGCAACTCGGTCAGTATAATGGATATAAAATGCTTACAAAATTGGTGCTGTGAGAACACTACCCTTAAAAAGCTTCTATTTATACTTTACCTTTTAGAATAGCTTCAATCTAGGATATAATAAAATATATAGAACCTCCTGCTATAACATATTTGAAAATATCTGTGATGTCTATTCCTTTAGTTGAATATTTGTTAGTATTTTTATAATTAAAATTATTTTAGTATAAAATATTAATATCCATATGATAGATATTCCATCAGTACAAAATTCATTTAGCCTGTTTATTAAAAGTCTCTGTATATTTTAATAGATTTACAGAAATATTTAAAATTCAGAAATTGTATAGTCTAGTTAAAGCATTTGGATGGTTTTCAGTATAGCCTTACCCGATAATGAATAGCATTTCTAGAGAATATCATTCTCTAGAACTTTGAGACTAAATTATCTCTCAAAAGTGGTCTCTTAAATCCATGACAACCTAAATAAAAAGCTAATGTACCTTTGTCATGGTTCTTGACTCCCCAAACTTAATTTCTTAAAACTTAATGAAATTTCTGCTTTGGCCCATGAAGCATTAACTGTTATAGAAATTGAACTCCTACTGTAAACTAGAAAAGCAGAGAAAATATTTCAAACAACACCCTTTCAGACATTGTACAATAGGCTCCATAAGGGCTGTGATCTCTGAGGAAAGAAAAATCAGCTAGGGTAAGTCCCTAATGGCTCTAGCTCCCTGGCTGGAAGTAGGTTCCAAGAAACAGTGGAAGGAGGAAGAACTTAAAGGGAAGTCTCAAAGTCCTGCTGAGTTACGGAGTCAGAGATTGTAAGTCTAGTTTGAGTAGAAAGAAGCAGTAAAGAGAATTTTACAGATCTGTAGAGGTAGCCTTCACAGTTTTGGCTAAGCATGCACCTGAACATCTATGGTGGGAACCTCCACAGGGCTAGGAAAAGAATCATCAAAAATCAGCAGACCAAACAATTACCAAAGCTCACGCGTGGCTTAGCAATACTATGTATTCATCAGCCAGGAAGAAGAGATACCTTAATACATGAGACATCAGGTACTATACTCAGAAAGATATTTTTGTTTACTGGGAGAGTTTATGTGGAATTCGTGTTAGGCTTTAAGTGTGACAAAATTAATCAGTGAAGCCATCTGCAATCTGTACAAGGAATTTTTTTAGGGAAAGTTTTTGTTGTTTATTATAATTGCAATTACCTTAATAGATATAGTGTTACTCAGGGAATATATTCAGGAGAGAGCGTTGATGATTTTTATTTTTTTAAGGAATTGATTCATTTCATCTGAGTTGAATTTATGGGGATAAATTTGTTCATAATATTCCCTTTTATTCACTTAATATCAGTACATTCTGTAGTAATTAGTAACGTTACTGTGTCCGGAAGGGGTGGGTTCTCGGTCTCACTGACTTCCAGAATGAAGCCGCGGACCCTCGCGGTGATTGTTACCTTAAAGGCGGCGTGTCCAGAGTTTGTTCCTTCTGATGTTCGGATGTGTTCGGAGTTTCTTCCTTCTGGTGGGTTCGTGGTCTCGTTGGCTCAGGAGTGAAGCTGCGGACCTTCCCGGTGACTGTTACAGCTCTTAATGCGGCCCGTCTGGAGTTGTTCGTTCCTCCCAGTGGGCTCGCGGTCTCGCTGGCTTCAGGAGTGAAGCTGCAGACCTTCGTGGTGAGTGTTACAGCGCATAAAGGCTGTGTGGACCCAAAGAGTGAGCAGCAGCAAGATTTATTGCAAAGAGAGAAAGAACAAAGCCTCCACAGTATGGAAGGGGACCCCAGCAGGTTACCACTGCTGGCCTGGGCAGCCTGCTTTTATTCTCTTATCCGGCCCCACCCACATACTGCTGATTGGTAGAGGCGAGTGGTCTGTTTTGACAGGGCACTGATTGGTGCGTTTACAATCCCTGAGCTAGACACAACAGTTCTCCACTCCCCACCAGATTAGCTAGATACAGAGTGTCCACACAAAGGTTCTCCAAGTCCCCACCAGAGTAGCTAGATACAGTGTCAACTGGTGCATTCACAAACCCTGAGCTAGACACAGGGTGCTGATTGGTGTGTTTACAAACCTTGCGCTACACACAGAGTGCCCACTGGTGTATTTATAATCCCTTAGCTAGACATAAAGGCTCTCCAAGTCCTGGCCAGACTCAGGAGCCCAGCTGGCTTCACTCTGTGGATCCCACACCGGGGCAGCAGGTGGAGCCGCCTGCCAGTCCCGCGGTGTGCGCCCCGCCCTCTTCAGCCCGTGGGTGGTAGACCGCACTGGGCGCCGTGGAGCAGGGGGCGGCGCTCGTCGGGGAGGCTCGCTCTGCACAGGAGCCCACAGAGGCGAGGGGAGGCTCAGGCATGGCGGGCTGCAGGTCCTGAGCCCTGCCCCGCGGGAAGGCAGCTAAGGCCCGTTAAGAAATTCAGCATTGCAGCTGCTGGCCCAGGTGCTGAGCCCTTCACCGCCCGGGGCCAGCGGGGCTGGCCGGCCGCTCCCCGTGCGGAACCCGCTCAGCCACGCCCACCCGGAACGCGCGCTGGCGCGCAAGCACGGCGCGCAGCCCGGGTTCCCGCCCGCGCCTCTCCCTCCACACTTCCCGGCAGGCTGAGGGAGCTGGCTCAGGCCTTGGCCAGCCCAGAACGGGGCTTCCACAGTGCAGTGGCGGCCTGAGGGGCTCCTCAAGTGCCGCCAAAGTGGGAGCCCAGGCAGAGGAGACGCACAGAGCGAGTGAGGGCTGTGAGGACTGCCAGCATGCTGTCACCTCTCATTACCTCTGTCACTTCTACTATTGGTAAGTTGTGTCTTATAACTTTGTTTTTTTTTTTTTTATTTTTTGGCTGGTCAGTCTTGCTAGAGTTTTATGAATTTCAACTGATCTCAAGAAGCCAGCTTTGATTTCACTAATTTTCTGTTCATTGGTTTTCTCTTGATAGATATCTAGTTTGTTCTGGATTTTTCTTAAACACTCAATAAGAAAAGTTTTGCTTTTGAATCTTTAAGATTTTGGATTATGTATTAATTTCCTATTTAGGCTGTAACAGATTATCACAAATTTAGTAGTTTAAAAAAAACAGTAATTTATTCTCTTAAAGTTCTGGAGCCCAGAATCTTGAACAAAGTTTTATGGGGCTGGAATTAAGATACCAGCAGAACTTTGGCAGGGAACTCCATTGTTTGCTTATTTCAGATTCTGGAAGTCCCCACACTCCTTAACTCATGGCTGCATCACTCCAATCTCTACTTCCATAATCAATCTCCTTCTCCACTTCTTTTGCCAAATCTCCTTCTGCCTACATGTTAAAATCTGAGTAAATTTAGGACCCATCTAGATATTCCATGATAATCTCCCATCTCAAGATGCTTTAATTTAGTTGTATTTGCAAAGTCCCTTTTATTAAATAAATTAATATTCACAGTTTCCAGGGATTAGGCTGTGGATATCTCGGGAGGACATTTTTCAGCATACCATCGGTGACTATAGCAGTAGTGTCAATTGCAAGCAGTGAAACTGGCAAGTCAAATACTGGCAAATTGTCCTCCAAAAAGTTGCAACCACTTATTATATCACAATAATATATGGGTTCCTTTTTCCCTACGCTCTCATAAGTAGAATTTAATTTCAAACATTTGAATCTTTGCTCACTAGAGATGTGAATAATTTCATTGTATTCTTATAAAATGTAAACTTCTTTCATTAGCAGATTAAATATATTCTTTGGTCTTCTGGTTTTAGAATCATGCTTAAAAAGTACATTTTACATTCTAAGCAACAAAATATTCTCTACATTTTCTTCCATTATTTTTAGAAACTCAATCTGAAATCTATCTGCAGTTTATAAATATTGATATAATTTTGTGTGTCTTAACTTTACCAAAATTTTGACTTCATGATTTTTTTAAAACATCTTTATCATTTTTAATTTTATTATTTATTTTGCTATTAGCCTTGGTTTCCTAGTACCTATTAATATCCTAATTTTGTTTTTATTTTGAATAATTTTATTTGAAGTGTTCTATGCCCATCTTTTTGCTTTCAGGCTTATCATATTACTTTCATTTACACATTTGTATTATGTAACTTGAAGCTAGATTGTTGCTGTTTCACTTATTTATGAGTGAGTGATATTGTTTGTCTCTTGTCCCTATCCCAATCTCCTGTTGAATTATGATCTCCAGTGTTTGAGGAAAAGCCTGGTGGGAGGTGATTGGATCATGGAGGCAGATTTCCCCATTTTTTTCTTGTGATAGTGAGTGAGTTCTCATCAGATCCATGAGATCTGGTTGTTTAAAAGTATATAGCACTTCCCTTTCACACTTCCCCTTCACTTTCTGTCTCCTGCTGCCATGGGAAGATGTAGTTGCCTCTCCTTTGCCCTTCTACGATGATTGTAAGTTTCCTGAGGCCTACTCAGCCATGCCTCCTGTACAGCTTGTGGAACTATGAGTCATTTAAACCGCTTTTTAAAATAAATTACCCAATCTCAGGTAGTTATTTATAGTAGTGTGAGAATGGACGAATACAGAAACTTGATACCAGGGAAGTGGGACATTGTTATAAAGATAACTGAAAATGTGGAAATGTCTTTGGAACTGGGTAACAGGCAGAGGTTGGAATAGTTTGGAGGGCTTAGAAGAAGACAGGGAGATGAGGTAAAGTTTGGAACTTCTTAGATACATGTTGAATGGTTTTGACCAAAATGCTGGTAGTGATATGGACAGTGAAGTCCAGGTTGAGGTGGTGTCTCAGAGGGAGATGAGGAACTTACTGGGAACTGGAGTAAAGGTCACTCTTGCTATGCTGTAGCAAAGACAGTGGTGGCATTTTGCCCCTCCTCTAGAGATCTGTCAAATTTTGAACTTGAAAGAGATGATTTAGGGTATCTAGCAGAAGACATTTATAAGGAGCAGAGCATTCAAGAGGTGGCCTGGCTGCTTCTAAAACCCTATGCTTATTTGCTTAAACGAAGAAATGACCTGAAACTAGAACTCACATATAAAAGGGAAGCAGAGCACGGGAAAAATGCCTCCAAGGCATTTCAGAGACCTTTGCAGCAGTCCCTCCTATCACAGGTCAGGAGGCCTAGGAGGCAATAATGGTTTTATGGGCCAGGCCCAGGGCCTCGTTGCTCTGTGCAGCCTCAGGACATGGGGCCCTGTATCCCAGCCACTCCAGCCTTAGCTGTGGCTGAAAGGCACCAAGGTGTAGCTCAGACCATTGCTTCAGATGGTGCAAGCCCCAAGTCTTGATGGCTTCTACGTGGTGCTGGGGCTGTGGGTTTGCAGATGGCAGGAGTTGAAGTTTGGAAGCCTCTACCTAGATTTCAGAGGATGTTTGGTAATGCCTGAATGTCCAGTCAGAAGTCTTCTGGAGAGACAGAGCCCACATGGAGAACCTCTACTAGGGCAGTGAGGAGGAAAAATGTGGGTTTGGAGCCCCCACACAGACTCCTTACTGGGACACTGACTAGTGCAGCTGTGAGGAAAGGGCCACTGACCATCGTCCTCCAGACCCCAGAATGGTAGATCCACTGACGGCTTGCACTGTGCACCTGGAAAAGCTACAGACACTCAATGCCAGCTCATGAAAGCAGCTGCAGGGATGGTATCCTGTAGAGCCACGGGGTGGAGCTGTCTAAGCCTTGGGAGCCCACCTTTTGCATCAGCATGCCCTGGATGTAAAATGGAGTCAAGGGAAATTATTTTGTAGTTTTAAGACTTAATGACTGCCCCACTGGATTTTGGAATTGCATGGGGTCTGTAGCCCCTTTGTTTTGGCAATATCCTCCATTTGGAATGGGAGCATTTACCCAATGCCTGTATTCCCATCGTATCTTGGAAGTAATTAACTTGTTTTTGGTTTTACAGGTTCATAGGTGGAAGGAACTTGCCTTCTTTCTGATGAGACTTTGGACTTGGACTTTTGAGTTAATGCTAGAATAAGAGTTTGGGGGACTGTTGGGAAGGTATGATTGTGTTTTGAAATGTGAGAAGGACATGAAATTTAGGAGGGGCTGGGAGCAGAATGATACAGTTTGACTATTTGTCCTCATCCAAATCTCATTTTGGATTATGATCTTCAGTATTGGAGGAGTGGCCTGGTGGGAGGTCACTGGATCATGGGGGTGGATATTCCCCTTGCTGTTCTTGTGATAGAGAGTTCTTATGAGATCTGGTTGTTTAAAAGTGTGTAGCACTGCTGCCTTCTCTCTTTCTCCTGCCACCATGTGAACATGTGCTTCCTTCCCCTTCACCCATCTGTCCTGATTATAAGTTTCCTGAGGCTTCCCCAGCCATGCCTCGTGTACAGCCTGTGGAACTGTGAATCAATTAAACATCTTTCCATTGCAAATTACCCAGTCTTAGGTAGTTGTTATCACAACTTGAGAATGGACTAATACAGTGAGTTTTTCAAATACATCTCTGACTTGATTCTGTCATCTTATTTTATGCTTTTCTTTCATTAGCATTCTATTTTCTTACATTTTTTCTTTTTCTTCTCTCACATTAAAGCATATCATTTAATTTTATTTCTTCTGGCAGTTACGTTTATTACCTTAAATGACATATTTAATGTTTTTTAAAACAACTATTAGTGTCAGAACAGAAAGAGTATCCTATTGCTGTCCTGAGGATGAAACATGAAAAATACTAATGAATCTTTGAGGTCTCCCTACTACATTTATTTATCTTGCTGTGGTCATCTGACAACAACTTCACTGATTTTCTTAGTTTATTATATCTATTCTGTTATATGTATATTAAAATTATACATAGTTGCATTATAATTACAGTATTGTTTAGATTACTGTCAGAATGCAGTTCCACCCAGCCTTGAGTTCTTTAATAAATAATGGGGCTTACATGGATTATCTTTACTTCTCTGAATTCCATTTTCTCTTTTTCTTCATATGGAAAGAGCATGGATCAGAGAAAGGGCAAACTTCATTCTCATTTAAGGGGGAATGATGATGAGATTTGGAATTTAGTCTCTGGTGATTGGCTCATGTATTTTTAGTGTGGGGATCAGGGTCTATGCCTTTTCCTTGGGTTCAACTGCAGGTCCCTTTTCTTCTTCAACCTGGCTGCTTCCTTTCTATCTGTAGATTATCACTTAAATTTTTAGAATTTAACCTCTTCACATCTTTCTCTACATTACTTTTCAATTATACTCTATTTATGGAAATTTAACTACCTGTATTGATTTTACTATTGTGTTACTTATAGAGGAAATTATAGCATTATTAATTTGAATAAAAAATCAAATCCTATAAAATGTCTTTTTAGTATTTATGTATCAGTTCTTTGAGAATTTTAGAGACAGACATTAATAAGAAAGCCATGTTACATATATTTCCCTTTCTAATTTCCTTAGTTCATTCAGGGTTTAAAGGCTATTCCTTGAAATTCAAACAACAGGAAAATATAAATTCAACCTAGAAGACATTTTTGTCACATATAAACCAATATACTAAATGTATAAGAAAGCTGCATATGCAAAATCTATTTTACTTGTGTTAGATGCTTTTGTAGGGGGCCAGAGATCCCCTTTAACCCCCCTTAAGTTTTTATGTGTGCTCTTCAGCTAGATCAAGAAATCAAATTGACACCAGGCAGATTAACAAGAAAAAAGCATGCAAATTTTAATTAATTTTGCATGTACACAGGAATCTTCACAAGAGAATGACGTCCAAAGAAGTAGCCAAAGGAAGATGCTATTATATTCTTTAGGCAAGGAACAATAAATTTGAGAAAACATGGCAGGACAAAGGGAATCTAGAGACAGCAAATTTTGAGGGGAATCACTAAGAGATATACGGGGTGGGGGAGGTGTGAAACCAGTGGAAGACAAGGTTTACTTCAGTAAGTATGTTTATTCAGGTCCATGGCAGTCCTCAGTTTCAAGTCTCTGGTGAAAAGGGCTATTTTCTCACCCTAGTATAGGAAGGGTATCCCTGCTAGAGGAATCTTTTTTTTTTTTTGAGTTGGAGTCTTGCTCTATTGCCCAAGCTGGAGTGCAGTGGCATGATCTCGGCTTACTACAACCTCCACCTCCTGGGTTCAAGCCATCCTCCTGCCTCAGCCTCCTGAGTGGCTGGGATAACAGGTGCCTGCCACCATGCCCGGCTAATTTTTGAATTTTAGTAGACATGGAGTTTCACTATGTTGTCCAAGCTGGTCTCGAACTCCTGATCTCAGGTGGTCTTCCCACCTCGGCTTCCCAAAGTGCTGGGATTACAGGCATGAGCCACCACACCCGGCCCCAGAGGAATCTTTACAGCTTGTCACATGCAGGAAGAGACAGGTCGGCTAGCCATTTCTGAAATTACAATTTCTCCAATATTTTCAACTTGAGATAATCAATACACCAATTCAGCATATTTGGGAATGGCACATCCTTCATTCATTCAGAACTTAACATTCATATCTTAGATAGGTATTTGAATAAATGCAGAGGCCTTAAAAAGTAACTAGGTAGATTGATATTAATTATTTCATTAATTGAGTCTTTGTGTAGTAGAGAAATATAGAAAGTTATTTCTATTCTGTCTATTTTCTGCATTCTTTAAAAATTTTAAAGTATGTGTAACATGTAATGCTGGATCTTTTCAAGAAGTTTATGAATTTGAATAACAGTCATCCCTTGGTAAATCCCCTGGACAAATGCAAAAATCTGCTGGATGCTCAAGTTTCTTACATAACATGGTGTAGTACAATTTTGATTTGCAGTTGGTTGAATCTGCAGATGTATAATTCATAGCTCTGGAGGGGTGACTGTATTTTTCTCTCTTCTTCCCTACCTCTCTCTCTTTTTTTCTCCTTTGCCTTTCTGTTCCTCTTGTCATTCTTTTTGACAATACTCCCATTTCATTTGAAGTTCTTATAGTCCTTAATATGTATACCAGTTTATGCTGCATTAAAACTGTAGATGAGCCAAAACAGACCAATAATATAATAGTGACTGTCAGCAATAAAAATATGCATTCCATTAGAAAATATGTATATGTGTTTTCCCAGGTGGAATGTAAATATCTCCTTCTGTAGTAACTTCTTTGTCCACACAGTTAATTACCTGCTAGATTATTAGAATAAGAACTTGTTATCATCCAAAACTGGTATATTCACCAAGAACTGCATTATAGAAATATATGTTGGAACTGGGTCTAGTTAGGGCAATGTCGGAGTTTCAAAGAAATTCATAAATAGGGAACTAGAGAGGGAAGTGATTCTTAAATGCTTGTTCTGAAAAAATGATGATTTTTCTCAGCTTGAAACCTTATGAAACCATCCCTCCCATCAAAGTCAGAGAATGACTTGCCTTCTTCTCAGTTGTTTTCTTTTTCTAAATCGATTAACTGGAATAGAATGATGTCTCACAGTTTGATTCCTACTTTCTTAAATTTTAGAAGAAAGTAATCAGAAATTTTCAGTTCTGTTAAGTTGTGGTATGATGTGAGTGTATGTGTGAGTATGCATGTTTGTGTGTTCTATTCAGACAGAAATAAAGAAAAGAGTAAAACAAACAATGATGGAAAAACTATTCAAATTTAAGTTCCTAGAATATTATAGGCATCAACGTTTTGGCTGTTGTATTTTGAGAAATTAAATTAGGCTCTTAATAATATACAATCAACTTTTCATTTTTGTTCCTTTGAATATTATCTAACGTTTCTTACTTTCTGTTTTGCCAGGTTGGGGTTTATAGACTAGATACTTGCTGTTCAGTAAATCCCTATTTCTTTCTCTCTTTAATTTTGGTATATGCATAGTAGATAGGTATAAATTAGCTACAGATAAATAGATATAGACATACATATTTCCCTTATCATATAGTTATGTACATACATAAAGATACGTACATATACCTTTTATATTTCACAGAAAAAAATACATAGACAAGGATGTAAATGATTTTGAATATTTGTTCCACAGAGATTTTTAATTACGAATTACCTTCATTTTTAGAGACAACCTCAGGCTTAATGCTTATTTCTTTTTGTTCCATCCAAACAGAGAATGTCACAGATATTGTGTCATTGGAAATGGGGTTGAGATAAAGTGGAATTTTGGTAAGTAGGGTAGGGAAGGAAGAGCTTGAGGAGGCAGGCACTATGACATACATTAATATATATTAAGTAGTTACCGTGGGCCAGGCACTGTATGGTATACCATTAAAATTATTTCTCAGAATGCTGATTGGCTTCAAGCATTTTATGTCTTCCCTCACTGATGCAGTATCATAAACCTTGATAATTATGCCCGGATTATCACAATATTTGGATTGTCCTAAAGCAATAGCATGGAAAATTGAGACTCAATCTGGAATAAACAGAAGTATGGGTTTGGTAGCCCCCAGAGATCCCTATCTCCTGATATTTACGCTGATGTTGTGTCTCCTCCCCCAATGTACCAGTGACAAATGTTGGCCATAGTAACCATAGAATATCTCAAAACTGATGCCAAGCCCTGAGATTGGGGTATAAAAGGCAAAGATGACTTCCTTCTTGGTCTCTCTCTTTCTTTCGCTCTGGAAATATTAATACTCTGTCTGGGTGCAACTGGCTGCCATGTTATAAGCAGCTCTTTGGAGAAACCTACCTTGTGAGAAAATGTACCTTCCTTCCAGTTGCGTATGCCAGCTTGAAAGCCCATCTCCAGCTATGCTCAAGCCGTCAGTTGATTGTGGTCTTAGCTGAAAGTTTTATTAAAGCTCATGAGAGACCAGAATTACCCAGCAAAGACACATATCAATTCCTGGTCCTCAGAAACTGTATGAACAATGTAGTGGGTAGAATAATAGCCTCAAAAGATACATTCCTAGAACTGATTAATATGATATTATGTGGAAAAAGTATCTCTTGCATACGTAATTAAGAATCTTGAGATGAGATTACCATAAATTAGGGTGGGCCTTAAATCCCATACATCCTTATAAGATGAGAGTGGAAAGAAGAAAAAAGAAGTATAGAAAAAGGCAATGTGAAGATGGAGGCAGAGATTAAAGTGATGAGGCTGTAAGTAAAGGAACATCAAGTACTGCCAGAGACACTAGAAGCTAGGAGTGAGGCATGGAATTGATTATCTATCAGAATTTACAAAAGAAATCAACCCTGCTCACAACTTGATTTTAGATTACTAGCCACTGGGACTGTGAGGGATTAAATCGATGTTGTCATAATCCACTTAGTTTGTGGTAATTTGTTATTGACAGTCCTAGGAAACAAATATAGATAAAAATAATTTTTGTCTTCAGCTGCTAAAATTTGGTGTAATCTGTTATTCAGCAATAGCTAAGTAATACAGGTTTTGAGACCTGGAATTATCATGCTTTGTAACAAATGCCTTAATGTGAGAGAAAGTCTAAATTGCATTGAACAAGCATTAGAAAAATTTTGGTCTTTTAACAGGCTACCACTGAGAATTTAAAGAATGTGAAGCAAATCTTGGGAAATGGAAGAAAATAATTTCCTTCTATGTGTTGACAGAAAAACTAGCAACATTCTTGCCTATGGTTTGCAGGAGATTAAAAATGTATCAAATGAACTATCTGATTTGGCTTAGGACACTCCTAGATAGAGTGTAGAAGATACTTCCTACTATCTTCTTGGTGTGGTTAGTAATATGTGAGAGTGGAGAGCTAAACTAAAGGAGGAGGTCTTTCAGACATGACAGACAGAAATAATAGCTTTGAAAACTGTCAGTTTCACCCAATGACAAATAATGCTAAAATTTAAAAATGCCTTTTGGGCAAAGATTAAGTCTAGAGCTCTATATGAAAAAGTATGAACTAAATATAAAGCCAGGAGTATGATTATAACATTTTTATTAATACTTAAGCCTAACCAATAGTGGTATTTTAGAGTATTGTTCAGTTAGACAAAACTCCCTCTAAAGAATTTAAGGGAACAACTCACAGATACTCTCAACCAAACAACAGGACTTGTGAAAAGCTCAGGGGTGTTGTCTCTCAGCAGAAGCTCAAATTAGTTAGAGAAGGGCTTAACTAGAAGAGGTTTGTGGGTGTGGTTTTTGTCTAGATCCACATCTATTTGTCTATAGATCAAGGGAACCTAATACAGATTACAGAAGCTTAAGCCTTGAGCTGATATTGTAATATGATGAGACTTTTAGGTCTTTTGAGAGATGAGTGCATTTGCATGGTGAACAGGCATAAATCATCAATGTGCAAAGGGCACAATATGGTAGTCAGCCTCCAGCATGACCCCATTTGTCTCCCTTCCCACACTGTACCCGTGTTTTCTGTGTGACCAATAGGATACAGTGGAAATGATGAAATGTCATGTCTGAGATTAGTTTATAAAAGACACTGAGCTTCTTTATTGGTCAATATCTCTCTTATAGTATCTCTGTTTAATTGCTCACTTTGGTGGAAGCCAGTCACCATGTTGTAAGAAGGTCTATGGAAAGATTCACATAGAGAGGAACTGTCTCCTGTAAACAGCCACAGATGTGAGGCTGGAAGCAGGGATCTCCAGACCCAGGCAAGCCTTCAGTTGACCTCAGTCTTGGTCAACAGCTTGATTACCGCCTCATGAGAGACCCTACACCTAACCACTTAGCTAAGTTACATCTGATATATCCTGACTTCCAGAAACTATGAGATAATACATATTTGTTGTCTTTAGATACAAAGTTTTGAGGCACTGTCTTATACAAAACTAGTGCATTAGGAAAGCACTCAATGATAAGATTAGCAATAGGTAAAAGGAAAAGGGAAGTTTCATTGATACCAAGAAAAAGGGATATTTCTTTTAGCCTCCAAGGGTAATTGTCCTGTTAAGGTCAAAAATCATTTCTTTTTTTTTTTTTTTTTGAGATAGAGTCTTGTTCTGTTGCCCAGGCTGGAGTATAGTGGCATGATCTCAGCTCACTGCAACCTCCGCCTCCCAGGTTCAAGTGATTCTCCTGCCTCAGCCTACTGAGTAGCTGGGATTACAGGCACGCGTCACCACACCCGGCTAATTTTTGTGTTTTTTAGTAGAGACGGGGTTTCACCATGTTGGTTAGGCTGGTCTGGAACTCCTGACCTCATGATCCACCCGCCTCAGCCTCTCAAAGTGCTGGGATTACAGGCGTGAGCCACCATGCCCAGCCCAACAATCATTTCTTTAGTGTCTATCAGTTCTTGTCAAGTTGCTAGAAACCTAAATGCTAAAATATAAACACTGCATAGTTAATGCACTTGCAAGTTATAATCTAGAAACACAGGCCTGTTTGCTGCCTTCTTTCTCTCCTTTGTTTCCTTTCTACCTGTCTCCTACCCTCCTTTCCTCCCTCTCTTCCTTTGTCCTTTTGTCCTTGTTTCCAAGCTTTGTTTCTCTTGTGTCATGATCAAGTGCTAAATAGAAGGTATTCTCTCATCAGGATCTTTATTTCTACTTCTGGAAGGAAGTCAGCCCTTATTGAATGCTATGAGGCTTGCTCACTTCCAGATAATAAATCATTAATTCGGCCGGGCGCGGTGGCTGACACCTGTAATCCCAGCACTTTGGGAGGCTGAGGCGGGCGGATCACGAGGTCACGAGATTGAGACCATCCTGGCTAACATGGTGAAACCCCATCTCTACTAAAAATACAAAAAAAAAAAAAAATAGCCAGGCATGGTGGTGGGCGGCTGTAGTCCCAGCTACTCGGGAGGCTGAGGCAGGAGCATAGTGTGAACCCGGGAGGTGGAGCTTGCAGTGAGCTGAGATCACGCCACTGCACTCCAGCCTGGGTGACAGAGCGAGACTCCGTTTCAAAAATAAATAAATAAAAAATAAATAAATCATTAATTTGAAACCCAAAGCAAACCAAACAAAATGTCAAAATACCATTAAGAGCAATCGACCTATACTGACAACGAAGAAAAAATAGAAGTTTTGGCATTTTTTTTAACAAACATAACCGATTTTGTATTAATTTTCATGAAAATTGCAGAGGCAAAATTGAAACACATATTTAAGATTTATGTGTGTCCTTTTAATTGAGCAGTCAGCCATATTTCATTTTGGCTTAGTTGTTTCAAATACATTTGGTGATGTGACATGAGGTCTGTTATATGTTTATAAACATAAACTGATTAACTGATTAGAAACTCCAAAATGCTGTAGGGTATTGCAGTTGACTATGCATACTTGCTTAGAATCCGAAAGGCAGAGAGCAGATGGGTTGAAAATATGATATGGAATGACAATGTAGCACCTCCAAAAGGTGCTAGAGGATTGTTCTCTTAAAAAATCAGAAATATCATATTGCTAAGAATGGACTTCTTTAAAAGCAAATCTAGAATAAATATTCACAAAATTTTCTTCAATGTCAAGACTTCTTTCAAAATAAATCATGTAACACTGGTTATTAAGAATAAATAATGTGACCCAGGCATATCTCTAAATATCTGCTGATTATACACACACATATTTATATGTGTATATGTTCAAATATACATATACACATGCAAATATATATACATTTAAACAAACATCTATATATAAAAGCAATTTGATATCTGCAATATAAAAGACACTTAAAGTTTATACTTTTCTACTGAAATTATGATTTAAAATTATTTATGCTAGAAAAAAATTGTTTCTGAATCTTTTCATCAATTTGGGGATGAATTAAATTTTCTCTTTTTTTTGAAAATGTTAAGCAACATCTGTTCTTAATTTTTTGAGACATTCTGTAGTTGAAAAGTATCATTGTGTACTATTTTAAATAGCATTTAGATTCAGAAACTATTTCTGTGCAAACACGTGGCAAAATTTTACCGCTGCTTGAAGATAGTCATATATTTTAAAAGCATAAATACAGAAAAGTGTGATACTATTATAATATTACTGATAAACTTTAAAAAAAGTAAGGTGGCATTTTTTTATTCAGCTTTGGCCCACTTTCTATCCTCATGCTTTTTCTCTTCAGTTTTGGAATATATTCTTTTAATGGATCTGTAAAGAACACAGAATAGAAAATATGTATTAAATACATGTTATATATATGAGATATATAAAGTTATGTACTAGCATAACTTGGGAGATATTGTGGGTTTGGTTCCAGACCACCACAATAATGCAAATATCTCAGTGAAGTGAGTCACACAAATATTTTGGTTTCTCACTGCAAATATAAGTGATGTTTACACTATACTGTATTCTATTACGTGTTCAATAGCCTTATGTCTAAAATGTAATGTGTGTATCTTAAAAATGCTTTATTGCTAAATATTGGTGATACAGAGACACAAAGTAAGCATATGCTGTTGGAAAAATGGCACTGATAAGTGGCTCCAGGTAGGGTTGCCACAAACCTTCAATTTGTTAAAAATGTAATATCTGCAAAGAGGAGTAAAATGAGGTATACTTGTATTATGTAATTCACATGTATGAGATATAAAATAAATTATATAATATATAAATGTTTTAGATATATATATCTGTGTGTGTTATTTGAAAAGTAATGCAGATTATTCATTGTAACTCAATTGAAGATTGCTAATTATTTCTCATTTTCTTACAAGTTGAAGCCCTTTGGTTTGGAAAATATAATAACAGAAGCTTATATGCTAGGCAAGAATATTCCTGAGAAGTTATATATTGGTATATATATTATGTATGTATATATGTATACACATAAAAACAGAATATATAAATATTCAAGTATATATACTGTGTATATATATATATAATTCAAGTTAGCTAGCGCCCATTAATGCCCATGCATATGAAATACATTTAATAATGTTGGTATCTAAAATAACAAGAGTACCAGATTCACTATCAGGGCATAGAGTTGGTGTTACATATTAATGATGGCTTGTGTTCACCCAACAGATATTTATTAGCTGCCATGCACCAGACAATATAATAAACATTAGAGACAAAATGCTGGGCACAAATGAAACTGGTCCTCTGCTTATGCAATTTATAATCTAGTGTTGGGATAGTCATTGATTATATAATTTCATAAAATATATATGTTTAAACCTTTATATGTGATTTTAAGTAAATAATCATTGGGTTCAGGGTCCTAATTTATGTTTACTACTACTAAGATCAATTTTCTCTTCTCAACATTTCTGACACCAAAGGTGTATGTGCTTTTTTCTCACACTAATCAATTTTCCAAGTCTCCCGACATCAAATGGGTGTCCTACAATTTAATTCAATTCTGACACTAACTCTCTGGATTATTGCAGACCCTACAGGTTAAGAGCTTAGTCACACAAGACAGTGCCAACTATGGATGCTGAAAACAAGTCTGGGCCACTTGTAATACTTACTGACTGGCTATAAAGTCATTGGTGAAGGAGGAGGTTTCCTATAACCCCCTCCTCAAATTTGATAATTCCCTAGAAAATCTTACAAAACTCAAGAAATACTGTGTTTACATTTAAAATTTTATTATAAAAAATGCAACTCAGGTACAGCCAAAAATTAAAAGATGCATAGGATAAAGTGAGGGTCAGGGGTGTTGATTGTCTATGGCATCTCTGGTCACACCATCCTTCCAGTACTTTAGTTTCTTCATTAACCTGAGAGCTCTTAGAGCCTTCTGCTACAGGGTTTTCATGAAATCTTTGTTACATAGGCACTAATAATTAAATCATTGGCCATTGGTGATTGGCTCAATTTCTAGTCCCTCTCCCAGCCTTAGCCAACTGGGATGGGACTGAAAATTCCAACTCTCTAATAATGGTTCCGAAGGCAACCAGCTCCCATCCTAAAGCTATCTAGAGGCCCACCAAGAGTCATCTCATTAGCATAAATTCAGGTAAGATTGAAAAGAGCTTTTTTGTTGTTGTTGTTTGAGAGGGAGTTTCACACTTGTTGCCCAGGCTGGAGTGCAATGGCGCAATCTTGGCTCACCACAACCTCCGCCTCCCTGGTTCAAGCGATTCTCCTGCCTCAGCCTCCCTAGTAGCTGGGATTACAAGCATGCACCACCACGCCCGACTAATTTTGTATTTTTAGTAGAGATGGGGTTTCTCCATGTTGGTCAGGCTAGTCTCAAACTTCCGACCTCAGGTGATCCACCCACCTCAGCCTCCCAAAAAAAGGGCTTTTTATGAATAACAAAAGATGTTTCTCTCATCCTGTTCACATGGGAAATTTCAATAGTTTTAAAATTTCTTGTGCCAGGAACCAGGTACAAAGATCAAATACATATATTTTATTATATCACAATATCACAGTGTTCAAGGTCCCAGATGTTTTCTTTGAAACAGTCAAGGTGTATCTGAGAACTGAGTAAGTGGTGATTAGGTTAAGAGAGAAACGATTTGTGTTCCTGAAGAAGAAAAGCAGAAAACATCATTAAGGCCTTGAGCAACGTAGACTGAGGAACTAGGAATTTCTGGGTGGCTGGAATACTGAGATAGCAAGATGAAGGAAAGGATGATACGCCATTCATTTGAAGAGATCAAAATATTTAGAGCCTTAAAGGTATATGTAAATGTTTTTGTCTGTAATAGCAATGAAGAATAACCAAGGTATTTTCCCAAGGTGGGAATAGGAGGAGGGCAGGATAAAGTTATTAGTTTATTTCTGTTTTGTTTGCAATGGAAAATGGATGAGAGAAAGCTGGTTAAGTTGATATTGAAGTAATCTAGTCAAAAGTTAATGCAAGTTTGGATTAAAACTGTGGTGATAGAAGGTAAATAAAGAGAAGAGAATGAGTTTGAGCTTTACTTGGAACATAGTGATGGGGTTTCACTATGGATTAGATGTGAGGTTTGATCAACAAATGGATAGCGGCACAATTTATCCACAAAAATATATCAACTTATTTTCCCCATTTTTCTTACAGTTCAAAAGCCAAATTCGATTAAATCATAATGATCAAATTTATCAGTGCCTACAAGCAGCCAGATATTGGAGGAAAAAAATCATGTAACTATGACAACTTGTTTAACTTTAATGACCACACACTCAAATAAGCACTGAGTACACAGCTCAATGATGTTACTTAGTTTCCCATGCACTATCTTGAGAATGCTGTTCTATGACACAAGCTTTCCCTCTAGAACTCAACCCACCTTGAAAATCTCAGCTGAATAAATCATCTTAAAATTCATTGAGAAAAGAGAAGGTATGTAAAAGATATGCACTCACGTTCCAACCACCAAATTCTCAGGTTTCTGCATCTGTAAAGGTTTTCTGTCTTCCCTGCTTCTTTTATGGATAAAAGAAGTGAAGTGTCTCTGATCTTTAAAAATTAACCTGTCCAATGACCCAATTATTCCCTTGATCCTTTGTTTTTCCTTCTCATGGCTGTCACTTTTGCAATTATTTATTCCTCTTGTGTATCACAAAACATTTCATCTTTATTAGATCATGCATATTTACATGCAAAAAACATCTAGTAACTTCATCTTTAAAACAGGTTTTCCTTTAACTCCACCTCTTCTTCCAATTTCTGTTTCTCTATTCCCTTCCCTAACCAAACTTCTTAAAATAAATTTCTATACTCATTATTTTTACTTTCTTACTTCTCAATTATTCTTTAATCCAGTTCAGTCTAGTGTTAAAAACGTAGCTGTCAAAAGTTAAAAAATTCTCTCAGTTGCCAAATCCAAGAGTCACTTCTCTGTCTTTATTGCACTCAACGTCTCTGCAATATTTAACATAGTTGACCAGTTTCTCTTTATGATACACTTGAATGTCTGCTACTGTGGTAGGCTGAGTAATGCCTCCCTCAACCAAAGATGTCCATGTCTAATCTTAGGATTTTTAAAATATGTTAATTTCCATGATAAAAATGACTTTGCAGATGTGACTCAAATTAGTTTTAAGAAGTAGAGACTATCCTGGACTATATGGGTAGGACTAATGTAATCAGATGAGTCCTTTTGAGAGGGATGCAGGAGGGTCAGAGTCAAAGGTGTGACAATGGTAGTAGAGGCCAGGGTGATGTAGGGCCATGAGCCAATTAATTCAGAAAGCCTCTAGAAACTGAAAAAGATCAAGAAACAGATTCTTCCCTAGAACCTTCAGAAGGAATGCAGCCTTGCTAACCTGTTTTCGGCTTCTGATCTCCAGAAATGTAATAAAATACATTTCTTTAAGCCACTGACTTCTTGAAGCCAGTGACTTTAAGCCACTACATTGGTAGCAATATGTTACAACACCAATAGGAAACTAATGCAGCTACTGAGTCATCCAATATTCTGATTTTTCTTCTTATCACAATGGCTAATCTTTTTAGCTCTTCTCAACCAGCTGTTTCCTCCCCAGGGCTTGGTCTTGAGCCTTCATCTATTCACAATCTGTGTACTCTCCATGTGATCTCATTGTGTTTCAATTGTTTTAAATGCTTTCTCTATGCTGATAACACTCCCTCCCCACTCTCTCACTTGATCTTTACACTGAATTCAAACTGTCCACTTTAAAGTCTATATCTAATAGGCACCTCAAACTCCAACATAAAAGTCTTTCTCTCTTTAAATAGCACTACAATCTTTCCAGAAGCTCAGAACAATTCTGTAGTTATCATCCTGTATTCAATCTAAAATCAAATTGTGTGACAAGAACTTTACTAAAATATATCTTAAATCTATCCACATTATTTGCCTCTTCTACCACTATCTTATTCCAAACCACAAAAACCCTGAATTATTAAATTGCTTCTACCTTTCCCTGTTTTTTAAATTTATGTCTCTATATTCCAATTGTCACACAGCAGTGAGAGGGACTTTTAAAATAAAACTGAGAATGATTTTACTCCCAGACTTAAAACTGCCAATTTCTTATCATCAATCTTAGAATTAAAGTAAACTTCTTTTACTATGGTCGTTAAGACTCTACAAAATGTTACCTCAAATGCTAAGGTTAGAAACTTGTAGTAGATGGTACTAGAAATGCATGCATAGTATGGAGAGCTCTTAATGCTCTACTAAAAAATTCAAACTTTCCTCTGTGGTAAAAAATTTACTTGTAATAGAAAAGAGAACTTGTATTGCCACATTTGCCTTTTTGAATGATTCTGACACTCATGAGGGGGAATTACTGAAGTGAGAAAAGGTTGAGATATAGTTTAGTGTGAAGCCTAGGGGGAACAGTTGGACCAGCAATGAGAAGCTTGTAGAAACACAGTGAACCAAACCACTCTTTCACCCTAATGTTCCTGCTCAAAGTTATATGGTCCTCTTATTTGTATACCTGGAAAGTTAGAGTTCAGAATAGCGTTAATGGTAATCTAGATGATACATTTATTTTACAAATCAGAAAACTAGATACTAAATGGTTAAAGTCTTTCTTCAAGTCTCCTTGGAGAGATATATAATTTTGTAATTTTATTTCTATGTGTATGTAATTATAAGCTTATTAAAGTATATAAGTCTCTTTTACATCTTATAGAAGATTTTCAGCCTCTTAGGATACAGGAAAACAGTTATAATTCACCCATTTTTCAAAAAAGGTAAGTAAAGTCAAGCATCTTACCTAAATAACTTCAAGCAAATAGCAAAAATAAAACCAGAATTTAGGTTTCCAGATTATTATTCTTCCTCATTTTATACTATATTGCATTACAAGTTCAGGGGATGCATTGTGCCACCAAACTCTACATATTGAATTTGGTGGTTCCTTCTCAGTCTCCATGTCAGACTAAGAATAATTCCATATTATCTGAAGATGGACTCTCTGAGAGTAGGATAGAATGAGCTAGGCTCATTAACGTACATTTTATTTGATGTGGAAGCATATTTTGCATTACAATTAAACTCATATTACTACTTCATTTAACATTTTTTCTTCAAGCAGGAAATTTAAATGTCTATTAATGATATAATAAAAAAGAACAATTGTCTTTATGTTCAGTAAAGTACTATCTATAATATTTTATTTATATAGTATTATGCTTTCCATTTTAAGCTAGAAGATATAAAATAATTCTCATTTATATTAGTATTCCTTAGACAGTCTTTTAGAGAAGAATCCTAGGGAGATTGGAATAAGTCCTCAAATCATGAATACTAAGTAGATTCTGTGCAGCAGTGCTCAGATCAGCTTCTTAAAACTAGGTTGTCAGTAAAATACCTGATTAGCATTGTGGGTTTTAAGAGCGTTTGTTTCTAGCTTCTAAGGGAAAAATACTTGTTATTTATTTTTTTCAATAATTACTTATTGGGGAGCAGTTAATTTTAGTGAGTAAGAGCATAGGTTCTCTCACAGTCTGGTTCTGCAGTTCTGCAACTTTCTAGATATATAACCCTGGACAGGTTAATTAACCTCTCCATGACTCAGTCTTCTCATCTATAACCCTCCTAATGAGGTGGTTGTATTAAATGATCAGATTTTATAAAGCACTTAGCGCAATAAGGAAATGATTTTGTAAAGCACTCAGAAAAATGTGAATAATTATCATTTGTAAAATAAATCAGAAATGGTAGATGCATGTCTTCTCTCCCTCTGCTTCCCCCTTCCTAATTCCCTTCCTTTACTTTCTTTCTTTCTTGCCTACCTCTTCCTCACCTGATCCCTACAAAGCTTACAAAAACAGCTCTGGAAGGAACTATTTTGAGATTGCACCAATAATCTCAAAGAAAGGGCAGAAAACTGGAACAATCAAAAAGTTTCCAGCACTTTTAGATGAGCAAAACTGCAAGCTGAGCCAGAGCACAATGACACGCTCACTTTCTTCTTTGCCCTATAAAACTTGAGGCATGCTTTGGCTCAGGAAAATACTTAGTCTTCAGCTGCTCCTTTAATTCGTATCAGGTAAATTAAGCCTTTAACCTCAATTTGAGTCACATGAACTACATTTTTTCTTGATACCCTCTACTAGAATTCAAGCTCGTTGAAAGCATAAATATTGATAATTTTGTTCACCTTTGTATCTCCAGTGCTTAGAATACTGGCTGACACATGAAAGATACTCCATTTATACTTATTGAATAAAGGAATTAGTATCTACAATGTGCCAGGAACTGCAGTAGGCAGTGGTGATATCCTGATGAATAGGGCTGATAAAGCTTTCTCCGCCACAGTCTTACTGTCTAGTAAGGAATACAGACAAGTAAACACATGATGGCAGGTTACGGTGGCAAGGACTATGATACAGACCATATGTCATCAGTGGCGTGTGCGTATGTGTATGTGTGACTGTGAAAGGTATTTACTGTCTAGGGATGCTGTCCAGTCCCCAAGATAGGTGCCCAGGTGAGTTGAATAAACAAAGAATTTTTTTTTTAAGCTTAAGTAGGCATAATGTGAGCTTGTAGAGTTCCGGATGCATCAAACCCTAGAAGGTAAACAGATTTTTTTTGTTTTTTTTGAGTCAGTCTTGCTCTGTCACCAGGCTGGAGTGCAGTGGCACGATCTGCAACCTCTGCCTTCTAGGTTCAAGCAATTCTCCTGCCTCAGCCTCCCGAGTAGCTGGAATTACAGGCACCCGCCACTATGCCTGGCTGATCTGCCCACCTCGGCCTCCCAAAGGGCTGAGATTACAGGCATGAGCCACCGCGCCCAGCCAGGTGAACAGTTTTTTAAAATGCACAAGAAAGTCTAACAGGAAGAAGCAATGTGAAGTACTTTAGTAATTAGTCAAAGAAGGAACAGATGATAAACAGAGAGATTGTTCTAGGTGGATGAAATAATCACATAGCAAATAAAGCTCAGCAGCTATTTCTTACCACTCAGCAGTGGTAATTGTCTTGAAAAATTAGAGGTTGAAGAGCATGTTTGGTCAGCTTACAGTTGACCAATAGTTCACCTGACTTTTATACATTCGTATACTTCTTACCTCGCCAGTCTGATCTCTCATCTGTTCTAGATTATATGTAATGAGGGGATGAGAGATGAGACTGTGAGATTGAAGAGGTAAGAAGTTTCTAGAACTTAAAGGACACTATATACCATGTTAAGTACTTTAGACTTAAACTTAAGGCCAGTATAAAAAAAAAAATGCTGAGTAGTCTTAAGCAGAGGGGTAATATTGTTTGATTTTTGCCTTTGAAAACTAATCAGGGCTGCAGTACAAAAAAATAGATAGCAAGTAGAAAGACCAGAAGTTGTAAGAACAATTAAGAAGTCTGTCAAAAATTTAGGAGGTCTTAAAATAGGAGAGTAGAAATGCAAATAAATGAAAGGAAATGGGTGGATTTAAGAGTTACTTAGGAGATACCATTGACAAAAGTCTGATAAATATTTTTTGCCACAACCTAAAGTATTTAGAAAATGTATTTAATATCACTTCTCACTACACACACACACACACACACACTTATACACATAGGCGTATCTGTAAAAAGAAAGGTTCAGACAATATTATGTTATTCTAACATTTTCTTTTTTTTTCTTTTTTTGTTTTTTTTTGAGTCGGAGTCTTGCTCTGTTGCCCAGGCTGGAGTGCAGTGGCGCAATCTCGGCTCACTGCAAGCTCCGCCTCCCGGGTTCACTCCATTCTCCTGCTTCAGCCTCACCGAGTAGCTGGGACTACAGGTGCCCGCCACCACGCCCGGCTAATTTTTTGTATTTTTAGTAGAGACGGGGTTTCACCGTGGTCTCAATCTCCTGACCTCATGATCCGCCTGCCTCGGCCTCCCAAAGTGCTGGGATTACAAGCGTGAGCCACTGCGCCCGGCCTATTATAATGTTTTCTATTGTATTTTTAAAATAGTCACTATGATCCACTCAACTGATTTTACTACCTTTTATGTAATCATATTAAAAGACAAAAATCATTAATCTATGTGACTTTATGATTGATTGGATATGAGGAATCTATAAGCAGGAATATAAGATGGAAGAAATATTTTTTGTTCAGACAAATGTGTAAAGGTTAGAACTCAATTTATTTCAAAATGGATGCTTAGTTTTGGGGTTATATATATTTCTTTTACATCATTTGAAATTATTATTGGAAGTGTCTAGTACACAGCTACACATTGTTCTAGAATTTATAGAATAAGCTTGGGCTAGATAAGGATACAGAAGTTCTTAGTGATTAAGAGTACAGCCTGTGAATCCAAAATATCTATGTTTAATTTCTAACTACAGCACTTAACAGCTGTCAAACTCTGGGAAAGCTAATTTTACTCCTTCCAAGCTTTCATTCCTTTATGTCTATAATGGAGAAAATAAAATGAGTGGTTGTCAGAATGAGATGGAAATAACACATATGAAGTGTTTAGTGTATAACTGGTATATAAGTGCTTGATAAATGTTGGATATTATATTATTATTACTAATTCTACTATTCTTAAGAATCCCTGGATGCAGGGTAGATTCACAATTAGGAGGCTGCTTCAGTTCCTACTACAGAATATCAAGGGCCATATATGTTTGCAACATGTCTCTGCATGTGTAAGCTGATGACAACTGAATGTTGCTTTCCTGCATGCAGCACTGTTAAAGGATAGAATCTCCTTACATAGGGAATTTCCAGTTTACACCAACTAATATGAGAAGAGCCAAATAATGATTCTTCAAAGCTGTAAATAATGCAACTCATGATTAATGGTGGCTTAAAGAAAGGAGTTTCTTTTTCTTACCCAAGAAGTTTATAGGTAGAGAGTTGGTTCAGTTGCTTAACAATGCAATTAAAGACACAGGCTTTTCCCATCTTCTGCTCTGCCATTCTTAATGTGCTGCCTTTCATTATTATCTTCATTGCCTGATGGTTTAAAGATGAACGCTTTGGTTCCAAACATATCTGGCTTGAAAGGACACAGAGAGACTAAAGGAAAAGACCATATGAGCAGTTTGCACTCCATTTTTAATCAAGAAAGCAACAGTTTTTTTAGAACATCACCCAGACGGCTATTTTACAGACTTGTTGGTCCAGATTGGTCACTCCTAGCTATTCAAAGTCTAGGAAGCTGGGGAATGATATCATCATGCTTAATTTTGACAGTATTTCTTAAATTTAGCAGGCATTAGAATCATCCAAGGAGCTTTAAAAATACTGATTTATGGGTTCAGTTGTTTAAGCCTTGAGCTAGGTTTATTGCTGCCTTAAATAAAATAGGGATCATGTTCCAGGGTTACCTTGTTGCACATGAGGCCCCCTGGAGGTGTGCATTATAGAAACTGCATAATCACTCAGAATTCCCTACTGTTAGTAAGGAGAAAAGGGAAAAGAAGACTGTGTAAGTAATTAAATGTGTCTTCCACCAGTGACTAATACAAAGCCTGGCAAACAGAATCTGATTAATCAGATGTCTGGATGAGATCCCAGAAATGGACAGGGACCAATTCCTGTGGCAGTTATCTACTAGATTTGGCTGGGGAATGTCTGATCTTAAGATCGACTTAAAAAAAATAAATAAATAAGGGTATGCCCTTTTACCAAATAGCTTCCTAATAAATGTTTTTAGCACATGAGAAATTTAGGTTAGTTAACATTTTTTTAAATCAATCTAGGTATGTTCATCTACATGGCAACATCTTATCCATGGACAGCAAAGAATAGCCTGTCAATCTATTGAGGCATTAAGTGGGCTTAAACAAACTACTGTGCCAAGTCAACATTTAGGGGATGAACAGAGAAAAAGATCCCTGAGAAGAGATTTGAGAGATGGGAGAAAAACAAAACAATCTCAAGGGAATGCAAAGTCAACAGTTTACCTACTGCCGGCAGATTAAAATGATCAAAGTTTTGGGTTTATCTAGCAATGAGAACATCACTCATCAGTGATTGATTTATCAGTGGGTGATTTATAGTAAAGCAATTACAGTGAGATATTTATGGATAGAGTGTGACAGTGGTTGGGTGAATAAGAGTTAAGTGGTGGGTGCAAGTTGCAAGGTTGAGAATTCTTTCAATATTTTTATGTGTAAAGATGAACATAGTAATAGCTCATGAAAAACATGAGTTGATGGAATTTTTATTCTTATCTCCTAAGGTGTGAAAGACCTGAGATTGCTTGAATGCTGTTTGGAATACAAAAAGAGAGGAACAGAGTGTAGTAGCAGAGAAGTATAGGAAATAAAGAAGCTAATAGATAAAGGGCAAGCCTCCTGAGGAAAGAAAGGAAGAGCACACATTCAGAAAAGGAAAGGCATGAAATGACAGTCCTACAAAGTTCTACAAAGTTTAGAAGTTTGGCCCTCGGCTGGCATCAGGGAATATGAATATCAGGAGGGTTCCCACCATTCTCAGGAATAATCAGTGTGGCTCACAATGCCTAAGACCTTTGTTCAAACAGTATGGTTTATGATGAATACCTACTTTTCTTCTAGTAGTCTGAAATTTGGACACGTTAGGAAAGGAGTGCCTGTGTCACCAGTCCCCAACGAAAAATACTTAGCACTGAGTTCCTAATGAGTTTCTCTCGTAGACAGACATTTCTCACATGTCATCACAGCTCATTGCTAGAGGAATTAAGGGTGTCTGGTGTAACTTTGCTGAAAAAGGACTCTTAGAAGATTGTGCCTGGTTTCCTCTGAACTTTACCCCCTTCCCTTTTTCTTTTGCTAATGTTCCTGTGTATCCTATCCTCTGTAGTAAATCATAACCATGAGTTTAATTATATGCTGAGTCTTATGAGCCCTTCTAGTAAATTGCTGAAAAATTGGTGTGGTAAAAAATTACTAGCCCTTCTAGTAAACTGGTGTGGTCCTGAGGCTCCTGGAAACACTGTGGGTGAAAAGCACAGGTTGCAGTAAAAGATAAAGGAGGCCCATTCCACTGTAACTGGAAGGTAGGGGTCAGGTTAGCATAACAAATTTTACTGAAGGAAGTTGAGTTTGAAAGGGCACCAGAAGATCTTAGGTAATTGAAAAAAAATGAAGGTTAAAAATAATGACTATAGATTAAGAGCATTAATTAGAAAAATATAAATCGATTGCCATAAAGCACTGATGGTGTGGTTGCATTGGAAACCATGAGTTCCTAAAAATGCAGTGGGGTGTGTATGTGCATGTGTATGAGTGTGTATGCACACACTTTAATTCAGCAGCTCTGAGAATCCTGTGTGCAGATAAGAACAGTTGGTTAAATTGTTTTAAGTTCAGAGATTTACTAAGTATTTGCAATATCATGATAAAAGAAACATTTATTGGAAAAGAGTTTATGTGATGAGTCATAGAATTTTAGCTCCGTAGAAAAAAGATCAATCCTGTCTCAAAAAAAAAAAAAAAAAGAATTATGTAGTTTCAAGCCAATGAATTCCTGGAGCCACTGGAATGTGGATGGGGCAAGAAAGGATTCTCCCCTTCAGACTTCAGAGGAGTGTAGCACTGCAATATCTGGATTTTGGATTTCTGACCTCTAGAACAGTGAGGATAAACTTTCTGTTGTTTTAAGCCAGAAAAACTGTGGTAATTTATTACAGCATCCCTAAGGAACTAATACAATAATTATGAGAAAATATGACTAAATTAGAGTGATATGAAAATATTAAAGATGAAGAAATCAAAGCCATGTGACAGAAGGATATGGAATCTATTATGCATGTGGAGTTTTGTGTCTCCCAGAATGAACAGGGAATCTGGAGAGTAGAAAAAAAGGCAATTAAGGGCCAGGAATGGTGGCTCACACCTATAATCCCAGCATTTTGGGAGGCTGAGGCCTGCAGACCATCTGAACTCATCTGAGTTCAAAAGCAGACTGGGCAACAGGGTGAAACCCTGTCTCTACAAAAAAACACACAAACACACACATGCACTGGGTGTGGTGTGCACGCCTGTAGTCCCAGCTACTCAGGAGGCTGAGGAGGGAGGATCACTTATGCCTGGGAGGCAGAAGCTGCAGTGAGCCGAGCACTCCAGCACAGGTGACAGAGCAAGACCAAGACCTTGTCTCAAAAAAAAAAAAAAAAAAAATTAGGGATAATCCAAAAATCCAAAAGTAATCTATAACACAATATATGAATAGAGTTATAAATTATAAAATGTTATGCAAGTAAAATATTTCAATTGGAAAATTTTTAATGTGATGAGAACATAATTATGTTTATTAAAAATAATTGCTATTGTTTTATTTCAAATATATTATTTCACTTCATTAATGACAAATATCTGAATGCATTAAGTTTTACTTTTAGATGCCTAAAAATGAAAGTCTGAGAATCCAAAAATTGGCACAACTGATTCCTAAAATAAAACAAACCAAACCCAACAAAAAGCCAAACCCAAAAAGCCACTGTCCATGCAGTATACAGTGCCACCACACTCAATTACAACCACTAAAATATTCCAATTTTTATATTGCAGTCCTGGGAGCTTTGAAAAAATATTTGTTGTGTGCCTGATATCATACATTAAATCTTCATATCCACATATATATTCATTTTCAAATAACTTAATTGACCTCCAGGAAATTTTAGAAGTCAATACTGGGCAATATACAATTTGTCCAAGTTTGTTGGACCTACAAGACTCTTCTCATTCACATTCAATAGATCTTCTTGAATCAAAAGAGGAATGTGCAAGGCATTTGATAATTTTTCTTCCCATAAAAATGAGGTTTGCACCTGGGTTTTGTGTAAAATGTCAAACAAATGATTTAAATTATGAGGGCTGCTTTTTTAAACCTAACAAATGCTTTGTGGGGTCATTTTGTCTAATTGTTGTGGCATCTTTCAAATATATAAAATACCATATCATTTTAGCACTTAATCTATAAAACGGTGTGATACATTTTAACAGCTCTGCTTTATACTTGGCCTTTCAAAAGCATCATGCTTTATGGTCCATCAGCTACATAGTGGCAATAATCGCAGATGTTTTGTGCATGGTAGAAGCTGTGCTCAGAGCCTTTCATTTTTCATTTGCATAAGCTCTGGACAAAAAATAAGTAAAATCTAATGAATGCTAAGTCTAGGAAAATATAATATTAATGTGCAATAGAAATAGATGAAGCCACATACATACACTTTTTAATTAAGATTGGCTAATTTTCTTCACTGTATTATAGTAATTATACCAACTTATTCTTATAACTATACAAATATCTACCTATTTGAAATACATATACCTACATTAGGAAACACAAAATTTTGCCCTAAAATAGCTATAGATTTTTATTATTACAATTGATGTCTGTTATTTACACCTGAAAGATAGTCATGTATATGGTGCTTTTCAAAAACTAAAACAATGTTGGTGATCATTCGATGAATTAAAAATTATTTGGAAGACACAGTAGTATCTAGAATAATGTCATGGAAATGATAGACAATGTCAATTATAATACTCTAAAATGACCAAGAATGTAGATCACAGACCTATGCAACTAGAAACTGTTCATACCTATATAACAATAGATAACTGTGATAGAAAAATAGATGACCATCAGTTCCACTACTTTATTATACTTTTATTATATCTCATTATTTTAATATATGTAATCTACTATATGAAAATAGAAGAATAACCTAATTTTTCCTTTTTTATTCATTATATTGTTTGAATTGTCATAGGCAAATCAATCATATAATGTTATTTTCTTCCTTTCCCTCTTTCTTTCATTCATGATTTTGCACTAATTAATTTATTTGTGGTATCTAATATTTTTAAGGATGTTTCTAAACCAAATACAGTAAGTCCTTACTTAATGTTGTTGATATGTTCTTGGTAACTGTGACTTCGAGTGAAATGAAGTGTAATAAAACCAGTTTCACCATATGCTAATTGATACTAACAAGAGTTAAGTTCTTATAGCATATTTCTGATCACAAAAACTCACCAAACTTCTAAATAAAATCTGCAACACTTCTAATATTAAACATTGAAATAAATGTAAGCTATGCATATATTTAAAAAAGATGAATAAAAACAAGTCAGATGACTTTTTACCCAATTATTACAGTTCAGGGTCATGGGGGCCACAGTCTGTTCCTGCAGCTCATCTTTGGGATGTGGGAGGAACCTAGAGGACCAGAAGAAAACCCAAAAAGACATAGGAAGAGCATGCAAATTAGTTATTTGAAGACCTCCTATTGTCCCGTCCACAGCCCCAGCTGATGAAAGCAGAATAATATATCCCATGAGAATGGTTGGCACTAGCCAGGCGTGGTGGCGCGTGCTGGTAGTGGTAGTTCCAGCTATTCGGGGGCTGAGGCAGAAGAATCCCTTGAACCCAGGATGGGAAGGTTGCAGTGAGCAGAGATGCACCACTGCACTCCAGCCTAGGAGCCTGGGCGACAGAGCGAGACTCTGTCTCAAAAAGAAAAAAAAAAGGAAGAAAAAAAAAGAGAGACAGAGTGGGTGGCATATTGTGAATCATGTGACCAATTGAATCAAACTGAATGAACTGAGGACATACAACTGACATCACAACAGCCAATTTATGTTTTTCCACCAACTTCCAAGATAGCTTGTTTTGAACTGTTCTAGTCAAATTAAGATATATTTAATTGGATAATCATGTTTTACTGAAGTCTACCAGAATGAAAAATCTTTAGAGGGTAAATAAGGAACAGACACAAATAAAGGAATCAGTAACGAAGACATAGATTGGAGTTCATATTTATGAAGTCCTACTGCCCTGGTCTGTACAGTTTATGTGAGTCTTTAAATACCTGTCTTTGTCTGAGGCCAACTGTATTTCAATTCCTTTTTGTTTTTGCAGAGTGTTAATATGTTTGCCTAGCTATGTGTATAAGATTATTTTCCAAAATGCCAGATGTTTCCTTATAATCAACTCTTAATTATTTTATGCAACTGTGAAGCATTTAAAAAGTATTTATTAAGAAACCATTTATTATCTACTGTTTTGAGCACTATCATGGCACAGATGCCGTGCATGTGATACATAAAAAAATGGAGGAAATCCTGTGATGTAAGAATGCAAAGAGAATCATGTATCCAGCCTGTGTAAATCAAGCAATGATTCCCATAGAAGGTCACATGTAGCTGAACTTGAAGGAAAAAAAAGTTGCACACTTAATTTTTTTAATCAGTTTTAATAAAGTGTAATTCACATACAATAATGTACACATTTTAAGTGTACAATTCAGTAGGTTTTGATGAATATATACACATGTATTTATGTATATCAATTACTTCTGTTATGACTACAACCACAGTCACATTACAGAACATCTGCATTGTCCCTAAAGCTTTTCTTATGCCACTTCCCAGTCAATCACTACCTTCTTCGCCTAGCCCCAGACAAAAGTGATTTACTAGCTGCCACTATAAGATTTCTCTTTTCTAAGTTTCTAATAGCTGCCACTATTCTCTTCTAAGTTTCTAATAGCTGCCACTATTAGATTTCTCTTTTCTGAGTTTCTTATAAATGTAATTATATAGGATATACTCTTTTGTGTCTATATTCACTTTGCATACAGTCTTTGAACATTGGAAGGGCCAAGAGAAAACTTCCCCTTTGCCCTCTCAAGGTTCACTGAAAAATCAACTGATAAAAGGTGGATTAAAAGGATAAAAAGCACACAAATTTATTAATGAGCATGGAGGAGAACTACAGGGCTATGAAACCAATGGAATACAGAGACTTATATGCCATCTTGAGGTTACAGAAATAATAGAGGCATGGAACTTGGCAAAACAGGCTACAAGAGCGAGGAAAAGAGGAGGCCTGGCTAGTAAAAGTGGTTTTGTTACGTAGGCAAAATGTAATAGGTAGCAGTGCTCAGAAATAACAGATGATAAATATATATATATGTTTTTTTCCAGAACTTTTAAGGTGTCAGACTCTCAGTTACTGTTTTCTAGATCTGAACAAGGGAAGGTCTCGGGGAAAGCCTGGCTGCATCACTGTAGATTTTTCTCTATAGACACAAATCTCCCCAACAAAAAGCAAATTTTCAGCAATTACTGTATTTCCAGGCTTTCTAAACAGCAAATCTTAAAATGTGTTAAATAAGTCTATTTTTGGGTGAAATATTTTGGTTTCCTTCAACAGCCGCTCCTATTGTTGCATAATTAATATATAGTAGTGTTCAGTTGTATAAACAAACTATAATTTGTTTAGCAATTTGCTAGCTGATGGACATTTGAGTTGTTTCTAGTTTTGAGTTTTTACTAGTTTGGAGCTATTATACATTAAGCTGCTTTAAATTTTTGTGTATAAGATTTTGTGTAGAAATATGTTTTTATTTTACCTGTGTAAATAGCCAGGAGAGAAATTGCTGAGTCATATGGTAAATGTATCTTTAATCTTATAAACAATCAAAATACTTTGTGATGGTACACGTTGACATTCTTGCTTGCAATGCGTTAGAGTTTTACTTACTCTAGTTATCTTTAAAGGTTGGAGTTTTCAATCTTTTTTTTTTTTTTTTTTTTTGAGACCAGGTCTTGCTCTGTTGCCCAGGCTGAATTACGGTAGCGCAATTGCTGCTCACTGCAGCCTCAACCTCCAGGGTTAAGTGTTCCTCCTGCCTCAGCCACCTAAAACTGGGAACACAGGTGCAAGCCACCACAGCTGGCTAATTTCATAAATTATTTGTGGAGACAGGGTCTCCCTATGTTGCTTAAGCTGGTCTGGAACACCTGGGCTCAAGCAATTCTTCTTTCCTTGGCATCTCAAAGTGCTGAGATGGCAAGAGTGAGTCATCACACCTAGACATCAGTCTTTTTAATGTTTGACAATCTAGTACATTTGCAGTGGTATCTTTTTGATTTTGATGTTGTTGTTGTTGGCATTTCCCTAATGACTATAATGATTTTGAGCATTTTGTTTCATGTGTGCAGTAGGAACTTACTTATCTTTTCTGAACTCTGCTTAAATATTCTGTCCATGTTTTGAGTTATTTTGTCTCATTATTATTTAGGTGCAAAGTTGTATATATATCCTATACAAAAATACTTTATCAGAAATGTATGGATTAGAAAGCTAGATAGATGACAGTAAGAAAGAAAAAAGAAAAAAGAAAAAGGAAGGAAGAAAAGGAAGGAAGGAAAGGAAGGAAGAAAGGAAGGAAGGAAAGAAGAAAGGAAGGAAGGAAAGAAGGAAGGAAGGAAGGGCGAAAGAAAGAAAGGTTGATTGATTATTTTTGTTTGACAGACTGAAAATAAATCAAAAGGGTCAGAATCTAGTTTACAGAGAGTTTATTCAAGTGCAAAGTTTGAGGACAGCTGTCTAGGAATAACAGATTCCAAAAAATGGAAATCTGTGTGTTACCCTCAAAATACCAGCCTTCGTTAACCTATCAAGTAACAAAAGACTCTCCAAGATAACATAGGTTATGATCAATAGGATTTTTATTACTTGGCAGGAGGGGAACACTGGGAGAATTCTTCAAAACAGTGTCTCCCCTTGGGAAAGGTAAAAGGAGGGTGTTATGGGGCAAAGGAGAGGGAAGAGAGGGCATCATCACAAGTAGAGGAGAGGTTCCAGTTGCGCAGACACAGTGAGTCATCATGTCAGCACATAAATTACATGTTATGGTAACGAAGGTATACCTCCTCCTGAGGTGAAGACTGTAGCATGCTCAAGAGGGAAGCTCAGGTTTATCTGTAAATTGCCTGGAGTCTTCCGGGAGCTGGTTTAAACCAACAAGGTGACCATGGTTTAAACCATTCCATCCAGGATTTGGGGAAGAATAGGTTGCAGGGTAGGAGGCTGTAAAACAGGCTGATTGCTCTAATTGACTGAATTCCTGTAATCCCTCCCTGTCTGTTTACGAGTGCTCCAAAGAGTAGAAGTTTGGGATCATTTATATAGACAAAGTTTAGGGAAGCCAAAGAGAATTTCAAAATTTGTCTATATAAGGATTAACGCATAGTTACAATGATTTGATTTGATTTGATTTGTTTAGGTGGTCTTTTTGTTTCAGGAAAGGTATATTTAACATTTCATACTAAAGATGTAACAACCCTGGGGTCTTTTGTGCCATCTTGTCTAAGTTAGGTACAGGCCAATAAGGGAGGTAGTTAATCTATAACAAACATCAGAGTTTAGAATGGGAGTAGGTCTGGTCTCTAATCTTTTCCAGTCATTTACAGAATAAGAACAATGAGGGAGAAAGTTAATCTATAACCTAAGAAGCAGAAATTTCAAACATGCTAGTGACTCAATCTCCTGGGCTTAACTTCCCTCTTGGGATAATAAATTTAGAGGGTTCTGAAATTTTATTTTCTTTTGCAAGTTTATAACTTGCCTTTTCATTTTCTTAATAGTGTGAAATTAATTTAAACTTAAAATAATTCAAACTTAAAGCTGTTGAAACCTTATATTTTCTCAAGCCTTGAGAGGAATGTGGCTATGTGACCTGAGTCAGGTGGCTTTGCACGGAAGTCAGGTAACTTCTGCCTTATCTTTTTCTTTTGTCTCTAAAAAATTAAGACCAAATGGTACCAGAGATAGGACCCTCTCAGATCAGGACTCCTCCCCAAGTAGTAATGAAGTAATCCTCCTTGGAATACAACAATCAGTAACCAATTAAATAGCTGTGACACTGTGACATCTGCACCTGGTCTTGTATGGAAAATGTTGCAATCCTGCAGGAACGTCTCTGTCTCTACCTTGAGAAAGGAAAATAAATCTTGGGGCCCCCAAATCACTAAGCTGAAGGGAAAAGTCAAGTAGGGAGCTGCTTAGGGCTATCCTGCCTTCCATTCTATTCAAAGTCATCCCTCTGCTCACTGACATAAATGCATATCTGATTGCCTCCTTTGAAAAGGCTAATCAGAAACTCAAAAGAATGAAACAATTTGGGTCTTATCTACCTATGACCTAGAAGTCCCCTCCCCACTTTTGCTTCAAGTCCCCTCCCTGCTTTTGTCCTGCCTTTCTGGACCAAAGCAGTATTCATCTCACATATGTTGATTGATATCTTATGTCTCCCTAAAATGTACAAAACCAATCTGTCCTCTGACCACCTTGGGCACCTGTCGTCAAGACCTCCTGAGGCTGTGTCAGGGGCACGCACCCTTAACTTTGGCAAAATAAGCTTTCTACATTGACTGAGACCTGTCTTAGATTTTGGGAGTTTACAACCTATGTAGTTGAAACTTAAGTTCTCCACTTTGGAAATGTTAACTCAATTTGTTTGAGTTGGTACTTTCCCCAGTGGCCATACTCAAGCTTTAAGTTTGAATAAGTTCTGTACTTAATCATACACACACACACACACACACACACACACACACACACACACACACAGACATATATTTATTTATTTATTTTAGACGGAGCCTCCTTCTGTTGCCCAGGCTATAGTGCAGTGGTGCTATCTCAGCTCACTGCAACCTCCGCCTCCCTGGTTCAAGTGATTCTTGTACCTCAGCCTCCTGAGTAGCTGGGATTGCAAGCACGTGCCACCACACCTGGCTAATTTTTGTATTTTAAGTAGAGACAGGGTTTCACCACGTTGGCCAGGCTGGCCCGGAACTCCTGACCTCAAGTGATCTGCCTGCCTTGGGCTCCCAAAGTGCTAGGATTACAGGCATTAGCCACTGAGCCTGACTTTAATCATATTTTCTAAATGTCATTATTTAAGGTTGACAATGGTAAATTTATGAGGTCTTTAATTTTAATAAAAATTTATTGTATCATTGTTTTAATTTTTGTGTTTATTGTATAAGAAATCTTTGCTTATCCAAATTTTGCAAAAAAATTCTCGTATATTTTATATTTTCCATCTATATATTTATAGTTTTATTGCTTATATTTAGGACGATGATAGATTGTTAATCAACGTTTGTGTGTATGGTGTAAGATAAAGATTGAGCTTTATTTTTTCCCGTAGGAATATCTAGTTCTTCCAACCACATTTATTAAGTTTCATGTGATTCAATATGATTCTTTTAGGTCTAGTTAATCAGTTTGTTTGTGTATGTGTAGGTCTAGAGTAACATCTACCCTGACAGTTATTTAGCCCTACCACTAAAGGTCTTCCCTTTTTACTTTTCTATTAAATGCCATAAGTAATCAAAAAATTGTATCACTATGGCTGTTAGGATCTTAAATACTTCCCAGTCCTATGTCTCACAATTCTTTCTCCCCCCTATGCTTAGCATTATGAAATTTACACATATATTTATGTATTAGTATTCAGCAGAGAGCAGCAACCCATTATGCTGATTTCTGGGCTGTTTTTTACTATTTGTGTCCAGACTTTTCACAAGCTTGGAAATTTCTAACCCCTTCAGACTTCCTGATCTTTGATGTCTGTCTCAACTCAGTCAGAAAAACTACCATCATCTTCTTGAGATTTCTTTTTTACCCTGCTCCTTTATCTGCATCTGGAATGTGCCTGGAAGCAGAAAGTGTCACTGATTGTTTCCCTTTTAACATGGCAGCTAGTTATTAGAAGTAGATGGAAAAAAATAAGGCAGAATAAAAGATTATTCTAACTGTGGACCAGTAAAAGAGTGATTCAATTTCTAAACAAGTTCAGCTTATTATAACATAAAAATCTAAAATAAAAATTTTTGAACAAGAGAATGGTATATTTTTCTAACACAACAAATAAATTAGGAGGTAGGCAGTCCAAAACTGATACGGCAGTTCTATAGTATCATAAGTAAACTAGAGTTTTCATCTTTCTATTCCACCATCTTAGTACAATGCTTCCATCTTTAAGCGTCCACTTCATAGTTCAAGGAGATGATTCAAGAATTTCATTTATAGCATCTGCATTGCTATAAATGAAACAATAGCAAGAATGCAGACTGAGTTGGTTCACTTTAAGCAGGCTGGTCCATATTACACTGTTGCTTACACCTAATTCACTAAAATTGACTTACACTGCCAAGCTAGCTGAAAAAAAAGCCTAGAAAAATGTAAACTTTTACTGAGAACAAGAATGAGCTCTGCTTAAATCTGGGTTCTGGTTTTAAAGGGGATCAGGAGAACAGGTGTTGGAATGGAAGACCAGAATGTTTTATATCAATGGCCATTTCATTTACGAAGAGAGTAGGTTTGGAAGGAAGATTATGAACTGAATGTGGTTATGTTGAGTGTTTATGTGCTGTCAGGACATTCATGTGGTAATTTTAAGTGTGAAACTATAAATGTGGATGTGAAGCAGGTTGTATATTAGAATTATATATTAGGAATATACATTTGGAAATCTAATTAGTTATTTTGCAGAAAGAGATTATAAGAAAAAAGACAAACCAATTTTCCTCCACTCTCACACTGAAACCACCTTTGCAAAAATTATAACAGTGAGAAAATTATGGCAGTAGGGGAGGTCTGGTCCAGCCAATCCTCATCTTACCTTTAGCCTTCAGCCTGCCCTTAATTATTCCTGGGCTTGGGCCAAGCTAACTTTGAGAGACATTTAGTTTGTAGTTTAAGTGATAGTAGCCCTTCTCCAAAACACAACCACCTTTGTAAAGCTAATAAGAAACCACTAGGCTAGGAGGATGAGAGAGGCCTGAATTCTGCTAAGGTGTAGACATAAATAATTGCCAGCCATTATTGTGGAGGTCACAACATATGGAACTTCCCAATTACTCCTGCAGATAACATCACTATTGAAAAACCTAAGATTGGGCTTTTGACATATATATTCAGGTTTTTTTGTATGCATGTCTGACCTGGACCCAATGTCTCTACCTGGACCCACGAACCACTCCTGTGGCCCCACCTGGAAGCAGCTCAGTGCACTTGAGGACCATTTGCCATACCCCTGTGATTGCACCCCCAAACAATCAGCAGAAAGCATCCATTGCGTAGCCACCCCCAACATCCCCCCAACTATCCTTGAAAAATCTTAGCATCTGAATTTTCCGAAAGGCTAATTTGAGGAATAATAAAACTCTGGTTTTCCATTTAACAGACTCTGTATGTGTAAAACTCTTTCTCTATTGCAAAATTTAACCACCCAGTGGGTTTACCTTGCCCACTTCCTAGACAGAGTTGATTTATGAAGACAGGGGAATTGCAATAGAGAGTAATTCCATGCAGAGCTGACTGTGTGGGAGACCGGAGTGTGAGTATTACTCAAATCTAAGTATTCGGGGAGCAGAGCTTTGAAGGACAGCTTGGTGGGTGACGGTAAGCCAGTGAGCCAGGAATGCTGATTGGTTGGGTTGAAGATGAAATTATAGGAAATTGAAGCTGTCTTCTTGTGCTGAGTCAGTTCCTGGGTGGGGGCCACAAGATCAGATGAGCCAGTTTATCAATCTGGGTGGTGCCAGCTGATCTCAAGTGCAGGGTCTGAAAAATGTCCCAAGCACTGATCTTAGGAGCAGTTTAGGGGGGGTGAGAATCTTGTAGCATCCAGCTGCATGACTCCTAAACTATAATTTCTAGTCTTATGGCTAATTTGTTAGTCCTACAAAGGGAGTCTAGTCCCCAGACAAGAAGGTTTGTTTGGGGAAAGGTTTGCCAGTGTCTTTGTTTTAAACTATAAACTAAGTCTGTCCCGCAGCTGGGTCAGCCCATGCTTGGGAATGAACAAGGATAGCTTGGAAGGTAGAAGCAAGATGGAGGTGGTTAGGTCAGATATCTTTCACTGTCTCAGTTATAATTTTGCAATGGTGCTTTTGGTTTCTCTGCCTTGATAAATTGGCTCTATATGGGCAGCAGACAGGAAGCACCCATTGGGCGGTTACAGAACCACAACAATCAACACAGAAGACTTATTGTGACCAGATGTGTGAGGACTATTTCTGCACACACCAAGCAGGCAAGCAATTCTGCAGAGGACACCAGCTGGGTGTCCTCTAATGCAGTCGAATTCTGACACTATCTTCCTAGAGATGGCATCAGATCCCACAGGTTGAGGGCTCAGACTCAGTCCCACAAGACTGTCTCTTCTTCCTTAAATGCCAGTCTCAAGCTCTTGGTTATTTTATCTGTGCTTCTTACTGAATGGCCACAAATGGAGGATCCCAAGACCCCTCTTTGGATTGGGTTTATTTGCTAGTGCAGCTCACAGAACTCAGGAAAAACTTACTTGTGTGTACTGGTTTATTATAAAAGATATGGCAAAAGATACAAATGAAGAAATGCATAGGTCAAGGGGTGGGGTAGGGATAAGGAGCTTCCATGTTTCTTTTCTGGAAACACCACCCTCCAGGAACCTCTACAAGTTCAGCCTTCTGGAAGCTCTCCAAGCCATGTCCTTTTTGGTTTTAATGGAGATTTTATTACAAAGTCATGACTGATCAAATTATTGGCTATTAGTGATCAACTAAACCTTCATCCTGTCTTTTTTCCTCAGAGGTTAGGAGATAGGCACTCGGCTTTATAAGGAAAGCAGAGCATAAAAGTTCAGAAAATTTGCAGCCTGACAATGCAATAGAAAAGAAAATCTCATTTTCTGAGGAGAAATACAAGCAGGCTGCAGAAATTTGCATAAGTAGTAAGGAGCTGAATGTTAACCCCCAAGAAAGTGGGGAAAATGTCCATGTCCCCATGGCATGTCAGAGGTCTTCATGGAAGCTGTTCCCATCACAGGCCTGGAAACCTAGGAGGAAAAATTAGTTCTGTGGGCCGGGCCCAGGGTCCCCATGCTGTGTGCATTCTAGGAATTTGGTGCCCTGAATCCCAGCCACTCCAACCATGCTTAAAAGGGGCCATGGTACAGCTCGGGTCACGGCTTCAGAGGGTGCAAGCTCCATGCCTTGGCTGCTTCCACATTGTGTTGAGCCTGCAGGTGCGCAGGAGTCAAGAATTGAGGTTTGGGAACCTCCGCCTTGATTTCAGCGGATGTATGGAAATGCCTGCATGTCCAGGCAGAAGTTTGCTGCAGGGGCAGGGCTTTCATGAAGAACCTTTGCTAGGGCAGTGCAGAAGGGACATGTGGGGTCAGAGTTCCCACACAGAGACTCTACTGGGGCAATGCCTAGTGGAGCTGTGAGAAGAGGGCCACCATTTTCCAGAACCCAGAATGGTAAATCCACCGACAGCTTGCACTGTGTGCCTGGAAGAGCCACAGACACTCAATGCCAGTCAGTGAAAGCAGCTGGGAGGGAGGCTGTACCCTGCAAAGCCACAGGAGTGGAGCTGCCCAAGACCATGGGAACCCATCGCTTGGCATCAGCGTGACCTGGATGCAAGACATGGAGTAAAAGGATATCATTTTGGAGCTTTAAGATTTGACTGCCTGTTGGATTTCAGACTTCCATGTGGCCTGTAGCCAGTTTGTTTTGATCAATTTCCCCCATTTGAAATGGCTGTATTTACCCACTGCCTGTACCCCCATTGTATCTAGGAAGTAACTAACTGGCTTTTGATTTTATAGTCTCATAGGTGGAAGAGACTTGTCTTGTCTTGAAGGAGACTTTGGACTGTGGACTGTGGACTTTTGAGTTAATGCTGAAATGAGTTAAGACTTTGGAGGACTGTTGAGAAGGCATGATTGGTTTTGAAATGTGAGGACATGAGATTTGGGAGAGGCCAGGGGTGGAATGATACGGTTTGGCCGTGTTCCTACTCAAATCACATCTTGAAGTGTAACTCCTTCAATGCCCGTGTGTCTTGGGAGGAACTTGGTGGGAGGTGATTGAATTATAGTGGCAGGTCCTTCCTGCACTGTTCTCGTGATAGTGAATGAGTCTCACAAGATCTAATGGTTTTATAAACAGGAGTTTCCCTGCACAAGTTCTCTCTTTTCCTGCTGCCGTCCATGTAAGACACGACTAGCTCCTCTTTGCCTTCCGCCATGATTGTGAGGCCTCCCCAGCCCTGTAAAACTATAAGTTCATTAAACCTCTTTTTCTTCCCAGTTTCAAGTATGTCTTTATCAGCAGCATGAAAATGGACTAATACACTAGTGAATAGAAGCAGTGATCAAACCATTAAAATACAGAGGGTCCCCCAAATTTATGTTCTAAAACAGCTGCCTGGAAAGGCTTCAGAATTTAAATGCAACAGAGTAGATGTTGACACAATCATCAATTTTGCTTTCACATTAGGGAAAATGTCCCAGGATAATAATCAAATATGTTGTCTATTTTAGGAAGGGATGAGGTGGCACTTACAGGCAGAGATATTTTTAAACATTTAATGCCAGAAAATGAAAATGATTTTACACAATCAAAACTGTATCACAGTTGGAACATTTTAATTAGAAAGTTATATTAGACATTGAAATATCCTAAAAGCAAGCAAGTTAAGATTACATTCAAAGAAAAGACCTGAAGCAGATTGGCATTTTTATTCTCCTGATTTAAGCTAGAAAAATTTCAGCCCAGATTTCTGACCTTAACATAAACCTCAATATAGAATACAATTCAAATGCTGTCATTTCTTGAAGATTTTCAATTATTTTTAGGTGAGGAGAGGTTAAATGTTTTCTTCTTGGTACTCTGTCCTCAAATAGCTCATACTCTTCCTCCCTTGAAAAGTAGGAAAGGAAATGTAACTTTTTAAAAGTAGAAGAGAGAAAAAAATAAATGGTTAAGGAGGAAACATATAAGAGTGAGAAAGGAAGGGAAGAAGATGGGAGAGAAGGCATATGGAGATAATAGACACAGGATGAAATTACAGGTAGTAGGAAGAGAGACAGCTAAGTTCCCTTGACCCCTTCATGGGACTTGTGAGAGGAGTGTGGCTCATTTACTTGGCTGCAGTGCTCAAACCCCTTGCAGGAGGGCAAGCAAGCAGGTCAGTGGGTGCCATGGCCTGGTGAGCACTTTTGGGTTCCAGCCTCATGGCAGTGTCTAGGGGTGTGTTACAATTAATGCATTGTTTAGCTTTGCTGTCTGTGGATGCCTAAGTGTTAAACAGCTCAGTGAAGAGTCAATGTGACAGCCTTTTTGGGTTGCCACACCCAGTGTGTCCCAAATTCTTGTCTGGCATCCAGGAAGAATCAGGTCACATGAACAATTTGAAAGGCGATGAATGCAGAGGATTTTTATTAAGCAGCAGAAGTGGCTCTCAGCAGAGGGGAGCTGGAAAGGGGATGGTGTGGGAAGAAGGTAACCTTTCCTCGAAGCCTGGCTGTCTCTGACAAGGCTCCTCTACAAATTTGTGCCATCTGAAGTTAAGCTGTATCTATTCATAGACTCCAATGCTCAGTTGCTTCTTTTCCTCTCAACTTTCAGCTGCTTGTGCCTCTGCCAGCTGAGGTCTGGGGTTTATATGGGCACAGCATAGGGGGGTGGGGTAGATGAAAATGGTAACATTTGGGCAGGAAAGCAGGGATAACTGTTCTCATTTAGGGCCGTGGTTCCAGGCTTGAGGGCAAGGCCTTTGTCGGGGAAGCACCTTCTTCTATTCAGTATTTCCCTGTCTCTTGTCTGTATCAAAATTTGGGTTCATACTGCATTTTTAATTTTCTTTGCTTGATAGTTGCATTGTTTTCCAATGGGTAGTTATGTCTTTTGGCCTACTGTACTCTTATTATCTTCTTAATTTACAACAATTGTTTGTTAGTAAATGCTTTATAAAGGAAAAAATATGCTTTCATATTGAGTTGGAGGTGTGACAACAAACCTTATTTATCACTCATCACTGAAACATACATGACTAAGGTTGTTAGGACTAGACACTCCTAAGTTGCCTATAATTATTAAAAATTCAAATGGAAAGGCTATGGCAATAAATTAATGTGCTTCATTTTACCAGCGGCCTGTGAGGTTTGCCTGGTGGGCTAGTTTGATTCATAAATAAGTTAACTTTCCTGATTACTTAAACACAAGCAGACCTAAAATACCTATCCCAGATAACATGTTTTGGGCCCACCTGATAAATAGTTGTTTTTAAAGGTAATGGAATAGCTGCTTTCTTTCATAAGGAGTGCTGGGCCCTCTCCAATCTTTTTGACTATTTGAGAGATTCCAAGGAAAGAAGAAAAAACCCACATAGAAAAATTAACTAAGAGATGCCCTCCCTCCAAAGACCTGCAAAGGCAGCTTGAGAGAAATCCACTACAAGCAGCATTAATTTCCATTATTTCATCTAGCACATGGTCCAGGGGATCTGATTAACACTGCTGCTCATCTCGAAGAAACAGAAGAAGGGAGAGATTTGAGCTCCTCTGGAGTTCACACATTTTGTAATTGGTCTTAGTTAATAGTTTTTTTTTTTTTTTTTTTTTTTAAGCCATGGTTACTATCAACTTGACTTTAATAGACAGGTAAGTTCTATCTACATAAATTAAAACAAATGAAATCTTGACCTCTAGATTTATAGCCACAACAAAGATGTTCACTGAAAATACATGAACTGTCATTCTGAATTGATAACTATATATATCTAACCTGTAATGTAAATTGAGAAGAAATATGAGTGTATTCTCCATTTATTTATTTATTCAACATGTTTTTATTGAATGCTTTCTCTGTGGAAAACATTGTGTACATAAAAGAGTATTTAGACATAGTAAATATATTAGGGAGATATATAGATATAGATATGTAGACAGATAGATAGATTATAGTGGTTATCTATCAAATATGTGTAGAATTTATAACCTCCCTAGAAGCTTTAAGCCAAGCATCAGCAGGGTCATAAAATCCAAGTGGCAGTCTTGTGAATCCTCTAGCCTGGACTAACAAGTAAAACTTGTTTTGCTTTGTACCTCAATCAAAGCAGGCAACCTGTGAGTTGAGTTCCCCTGGTTGTGGGTTGAAGCAGAAACCCAAATGTCATATATATTTTCTCCAAAGTCTAGAGATCTGATAATTAAAATTCATTTGATTTGTAGAGGTAAAAGGGAAAATAACTTTCTCTTTCTCTTGGGGTAAATATCCTGACATTCTTTAGATCACTATAACTGACACATTAATTAAATGGACCTTTTATTTTCTCAAAACTTAATTTATATTCTATCCAAATATGTATATTTTAAAGCAATCTGAGATATTTACACTTCCTATACTATACACAAATATGAAATAATCATTGTAATAAACAAAAAAGTCCCATAGACTATTCAGTCTGAATGTTGTCCATTACAGCAGAATTGAAGTTTTTGAGAGCTAGGACCCCCAAAATATGCTATTCTTCTTGCCACATAAAAGCAAACATTTATTTTCAGGTGTAAGAAATAATTATCCAGATAACTATCCTACATATGATGTAAAAGTACCACATGAAATTGCTCCAGAAAAAAGATCATATATGGAACAATGTATATGATCACAGACATCAAGACATGGAGCTCAAGAAATTCCTCTTTTTTCTCCCAAGAAGTATCTGAGTTCCATGAATCCAATCAGAGATCTAGGAATTAAGGTTAGAATCAATGTTCAATAATATATAAATTATTTGAATTTTTACCCTGTGAGTTTACTGTTATCTTTTTAACAATTTTTAATTAATATTTTAATTAAGAAATCATAATTGTATACATTTATGGGGTACAAATGTGAGGTTTTGTTATATGTATGCAATGGGAAGTGATGAAATCAGGCTAGTTAACATATTTATCATCTTGCCTTCCTATTGTTTCTTATGGTAAGACATTTGAAATTTACTTAGTTATTTTTAAATATATAAACTTTATTATTAACCATAGTTACTCCTGGCAATATATCTCAAAATGTATTCATAATGTCTATTTGACACTTTGCACATTTTGTTCAACAACTCCCCATTACTTCTCTCCCTCTCCTACCACTCCAGCCTCTGGTAACCACCTTTCTACTCTCTACTGTGAGTTCAACTCTTTTAGATTTCACATATAAATGAGATCAGGCAATATTTGTCTTTCTGTGACTGGCTTGTTTCACTAAGCATAATGTCCTCCTGGTTCATCCATGTTGTTGCAAATGAGAGGATTTCTTTCTGTTATCAGAATAATAGTATTCCATTGCATGCATGCGTATCTCTTGATTTATAGCCACAACAAAGATGTTCACTGAGAATACATGAACTATCATTCTGAATTAATAACTATATATATCTAACCTGTAATGTAAATTGTGAAGAAATATGAGTGTATTCTCCATTTATTTATTTATTCAACATGTTTTTATTGAATGCTTTCTATGTGGAAAACATTGTCTACATACAAGGAGTATATAGACATAGTAAATATATTAGGGAGATATATAGATATAGATACATAGATAGATTATAGTGATTATGGTAATATAGCATGAGATATATATATATATATATATATATCTAACAGTTTCTTTATACTCATTCACCTTATGATGGAAACTTAGGTTGATTCTCTATCTTGGATATTGTAAATAATGCTGTAATAAACATAGAAGTATAGATATCCCTTTGACACATTGATTTCAATATCTCATGATGTGTACCCAGAAGAGGTATTACTGAATCATGGTAGTTATATTTTTTAGTTTTTTTGAGGATATTTCATAAAGTTTTCCATAATGTCTACACTAACTTACATTTCCATCAACAATCTGCTAATGACAAACAGTGGGAAAAGGACAGTCTCTTCAACATATGATGTGGAGAAAATTGGTTATCCACATGCAGAAGTATGAAATTGAATCTCAGACCATCTACAAAAGTCAACTCAAAATGGTTTAAAGGCTTAAATATAGACCTGAAACTGTAAAACAACTTGGAAAAAAAATAGGATAAAAGCTCCATGACATTGGTCTGGGCAATGATTTTCTGGCTATGACTCCAAAAGCACAGACAACAAAGCAAAAATAGATGACAGCAAACTAAAAAGCTTCCGCACATCAAAGGAAACAAAGTGAAGAAAGGACCCACAACACAGAAGAAAATATTTGCAAACCATACATCAAATAAGGAGTTAATATCAAAAATATGTAAATAACTCAAACAACTCAATAGCAAGAAATCAAACAATGCAATTAAAAAATGGGCAAAGGGCCTCAACAGACATTTCTCAAAAGAAGACATACAAATAGCCGACATAAACATGAATAAATGCTCAGTATCAGTAATCATTAGGGAAATGCAAAATGAAACCACAATTAGGTATTACATCACACCTGTTAGAATGGCTTTAATTTTAAAAAATGCCCATGAAGATACAGAGAAAATAAAACTATGGTACTGTTTTCTTCTTAAATGGTGTGATGTCTCTTAATAGAAGGCCAGGAGTGAGATTCACAGAGGCTACTCGTCAAATAACTATAAATTTATTCTTAAAGAATGCTCAACCTCCATGTTATTACAGGGGATCAGAGTGTGTGAACTGACTTGGAAACTGGATTTGGCTGAGGAATTCTAACTATTATATTTTCTCCAATCATGATCCTGTTCCATTGTACCTGAATGTTTTCCTCCTTACATGACTCTAATGGAAACTTACTAGGCTGCCTCTTGATTTTTTGTTCTAGAAATACTATGGTCAGTTATTTACAACCAGGAGAAGCAAAGTGTCTGCTTTTACTTACATTTTTTAACTAAAAAATGTATATGTGTAACTTCATATTCAAAACTATCTTCACTGTTTAAATATGTTTATATTCTTTCAGGGGCATATTTCCACCACTGCCATATCTATGACATTTACCTTTACTACATCTGGAAGGAACAATCACTTTCCCATTAGAAATATCTAGATAACAAAGAATTCCCTATGGAATTCTTTAATGTTTAGAAACATTAAATATTCTACTCTGATTGCAGGTACTTAGGGTACTTTCTCTTTTGACCATTTTATGTCAGAAATTGTGATAGTTTTGTGTTGTCTTGGTGAAAGTCTCATAAAATCCTAATTTTTTATAAAACTCACATCCAGCAGAAAGCCAAGTTATAGGGAAACTCCATAGAAGTTACATTACTTCTTTTATTCTCTGCTGAGCTAGCATGGGTTCCCTAGTGACAGAATTTATTATTAAGCATGTGGGAGTTACAGGCTTAATTGCTCTGAACTCCCTCGATCCACCTGCAATAATCTTTACTCCCTTTCCTTCATACTTCTGATATTTTGCATTTTTTATCTTATTCTTCCTTATACCACTGTTAAAGTAGCTAGCATCTTATTTGTATTAGTGTTTCCCAAAATTTGCGTAGTAATCTTGTTTGTGAAAATGCAGTGAGTCCTCTTCAAAGATACAAGTTGGAGGCATAAAGGTATGCAATGGTAGAGAAAGGTGCTTTAGACATTTGATTAATAGTCTAAATTCAGGTTCCAGCTTTACTTTCTGCTAGTGTTATCTCATATGCGTAATTTAATCACTATGATTCTCAGTTTTCTCATTCATAAATATGAATAGCAATATCTCTTTTACTGGAATTTTATAAGAAATAAAAATGAGACCCTATTTATGAATGTGCTTTGTAAATTATAAATCAGTGTAAAAACATTAATATTTTGTTAGCACAGATTGATTTTTTTTGGGGGGGTGCTTCAGAGTTTATTCGGAAAGTTTATTTTCTGCAAAATAACTGTTTAATAATAACTTACCTTTGCTACTAACGCAACAAACAAACTTACTTGGCAGAGAAATTACCAAAATGTCTCAGATAAAAACACAATTTAATGTATGTTATTGATCTAATCTTTATACTGTTTGGCTTTTGAATTTTTAACACTCTTTTATTTTCAAATAAAGTATAAAAAGAATCCCGTCATTACTGTTTGAGAGAGAAAAATGTAGAAATAAAAGAAAAATAGTAAACCTTAATTCACTTGTATTAATTTATATGCAATAAATAATCAAACTTTTGCAATAATCAGTCATCCAAAGCAAGCACATGTCTTGCTTTGTTGCCACTTTCTTCTCAATGTTAGTTCATTGCCAAATTTACATTGGTAATGTGTTAACTATTTACACCAAACTGGAGAATGTATTTGTTCAAATTAGATATTTTGTGTGAAAAAAGAAGATGTTTGTATGTTACGAAAATGAATTTTGAATATTAATCATCTGTGATAAAACCACATACAGTTAAATTCTTTTTCTATGTTTAGTAAATATCATTTTTCTTTAATGGTAACCTCAGAAAGAAATAACAAGCATCAGTTGTGTTCAAAAACAGCATTGTTTTTAACAACCCAGGTACACATTAATCTTTGATAAGTTTTAAGTGTGTGTTTAAAAACCCAAATACACATGCCCTAATGTATACTTTTAAGTATTTAGATATAAGAGTCACAGATGCTGTAAAGATTGTTTTACCTCTTTAATAACATCCTCAAGTTCTCCCATTGTTTAAAATAAAGGAATTACCTTAGAACCATCAGGGATCAGAATTCAGGTGCAAAGTTTGTCACTCATGATTGTAAGCCAATCTCCCTTTTAAGCCCTTTGTTGATAAACCAGGCCTAAGCCAATTATTGCTTTATATGGCTCCTGGAAACAAGGACTGAAATGTGACTCAATTCATATCAATGAAATCTTACAAAAATATTGGGTAATATATTTTATCTTGAATAATTAGATCCAATAACACTAATGCACATTACTTTTCAGAATTCTAAATGCTTTGCTGTTTTTTTTTTTTTTTTTCAGTTGATTCTCCTTATTGTTTAAAGCTACTTAATGTGGGATTTCTCTGACATCAACCAAATGTTTCCAAAGTGATGTAATTTGCAAGTGCATTGAAATGCTATAAGAAAGCAGAAATACTTTTAAGGGTTAATTAAAACAAATATAGACTCAGGAATAACTGTAAGAAATGATTTCAACTGAGACCAATTTGACATTTAAGTGCAATGAATGTACCTAGTTTTAACTTTGTATAACTAAAAAGGGCATTGAAGAGGATAGGAAATAGTCTTGAATTACCAATGCCACCCCTGCCCCATAGCCCAGCAGTGGCCTTGTGGCACAGAGACAGAATCTGAGTACTTGGGAGAGGGTGAGTATAGACTTGTGAGTCGTTGCATTGCCCTCAGTGCTGCCTTGCCATGGCAGAAAGCAAAACTAGGCTGAACTCAGCTGACAATTGCCCATTGAGGGAGTATTTAAACCATCCCTAGCCAGAGGGGAATCACCCATTTCAGCAGCAGAAACTTGAATTCACTGTCACTGCAAGAAAAAGTGCTCTGGGGCTCCAAATAAACTTGAAAGGCAGTGTAGGCCACTAAGACTGCAATTCCTAGGTGAGCCCTAGAGCTGAACTACACTCAAGAGCCAGTGGACTGGGGGAGGGCATGTGACCTACTGAAATACCAGCCATGGTGGCTAAGGGAGTACTTATGCCTCCCGTCTCCCAACCTCAGGCTGCACAGATGGAGGCTCCAACTGAGACTCCTTCCTTCTGCTAGAGAAGAGGAGATAAAAGAATAAAGAAGACATTGTCTTGCATCTTGGATACCAGCTCAGCCACAGTGGGATAGGGCACCAGTCAGTTGTGAGGCCCCCTTTCCAAGACCTAGCTCCCAGACAACATTTCTAGACATGCTGTGGGCCAGAAGGAACCCCATTGCTTTGAAGGAAAGGACCGAGTCCTGGAAGGACTCATTACCTTCTGACTAAAGAGGACTTGGACCCTGAATAACCAGGAGCGATATTCAGGTAGTATACTGTAAACCTTAGGTGAGATTCTGAGACTTGCTGGCTTCATGTTAGTATCAGAACATTCTCAGTTGTGGTGGCTATTGGGAGAGACTCCTTCTGCTTGAGAAAAGAAAAGAGGTCTTTGTCTTGCACCTAGGTACCAGCTCTGCCACAGCGGATAGGGCTCTAAGTAGACTCTTAGAGTCCCTGATTCCAGACATTTGCTCTTGGATGGTATTTGTGAATCTGCCCTGGGCCAGAGGGGAGCCCACTGCCCGGAAGGTGAGTCCCAGGCTAGGCAGCATTCACTACAAGCTGACTGAAGAGCCCCTGGGCCTTAAGGAAACAGGTGGTAGCTTAGCGGTACTCCCTGTAGGCCTGTGGGGGTGATGGCCATGAGATAAGGCACCTCTGCCTGTGGAAATGGGACAGAAGAGTGGGAAGGACTGCATCTCATGGTTTGAGTGCCAACTCAGCTGCAGAGCAATAGAATACCAAATAGACTTTCAAGATGTCTGACTGCAGTCCATGACTCCATGATGGTACCTCTCGACCTGCTTAGGACTGGGTGAACTCACATCACTGAAGGGAAGGACACAAGCCTGGTTGCCTTTATCATTTGCTGATTGTAGAGCCCCAGAACCTTGAGCGAACATAGGCAGTAGCCAGGTAGTGTTTATAGCAGGCCTTAGGTAAGACCCAGTGCAGTTCTGGTTTCAGGTGTGACCCAGTGCATTCCCAGTGGTGGTGGCCACAGGGGTGTTTGTGTCACCCCACCTCCGGCTCCAGGTTGCTCAGCACAGAGAAACATTATTTATTTAGGAGAAGGTAAGGGGAGAGAACAAGAGCCTCTACCTGGTAATCTAGAGAATTCGTTCAGATCTTATCCAAGACCACCAAGGCATTATCTCTACAAGTCTGTAAGAACCAGAGTGTTACTGGGCTTGGGGTTCCCCCCAGTCCAGACAGAGCTGCAGTGATCAAAAATTTTGATCACCTCACACAAGTCTTTTCAAATACCTAGAAAGCCTTTCCAAGAAGGATGGGAAAACACAAGCACACAGTGTGAAGACTACAGTAAATGCCTAACTCTTTAATGCTCAGACATAGAAGAACATCCATAAGCATCAAGATTACCCCAAGAAAATATGACCTCACCAAATGAACTAAATAAGTCACCAGGGATCAATTCTGGAGACACAGAGATATGTGACCTTTCAGACAGATAATTCAGAATAGCTGTTTTGAGAAAAACTCAAATAAATTAAATATAATAGAGAGAAGGAATTCAGAATTCTATCTGATAAATGTAACGAAGAGATTAAAATAATTATTAAAAAGCATGAATTCTGGAGTTGAAAAAATGGAATTGACATTCTGAAGAATGTATCAGAGTTTTTCATAGAATTGATCCAGCAGAAGGATGGATTCGCGAGCTTGAAGACAGGCTATTTGAAAACACACGGTCAAAGGAGACAAAGGAAAAAAAATAAAAAAGAATAAAGCACATATACAAGATATAGAAAATAGCCTCAAAAGGGAAAATCTAAGAGTTATGGGCCTTAAAGATGAGAAAAAGAAAGATACAAGGGTAGGAAATTTATTCAAAGGGATTATAACAGAGAACTTCCCAAACCGAGATAAAGTTATCAATATTCAAATACAAGAAGGTTACAGAACACCAAGCAGATTTAACCCAAAGAAGCCTAATATGTCTGACAGCAGATTTTTCAGTGGAAACCTTACAGACCAGAGAGAGTGTCAAGACATATTTAAAGTACTGAAAGAAAAAAACAAAACACTTTTATCCTAGAATAGTATGTCTAGTGAACTAGAATCACCAATGAACTAAAATCACCAATCGAAAGACATAGAGTGGCTGAAAGGATAAAAAGATAAAAACCAATAAATGATCTGTTGCCTACAAGAAAAACACCTCAACTAGAAAGATATACATAGTCTAAAAACAAAAGGATGAAAAAAGATATTTTATGTCAACGGAAATCAAAAAAGAGCAGAGCTAGATGTAACCAAAAGTATCCTAGTAAAGGAAACTTAGGACACAATGGCTTTGATGCTGATTTCTATCAAACATTTAAAGACCTAATACCACTCCTACTCAAACTATTTTGAAAAGTAGAGGAGGAAAGAATGTTTTCAAACTCATTCTACGAGGTCAGTGTTACCCTGATATGAAAATCAAAGACACATCGAAAAAAGAAAACTATAGCCAAATATTAGTGATAAATATTGTTGCAAAAATCCTCAGCCACATTCTAGCAAGCTGAATTCAACAACACATTTAAAAGATCATTCATCAAGACCAAGCAGAATTTATCCCAGGGATGCAAGGATGGTTCAACATAAGCAAATCAATTAATATGATACATCATATTTACAAAATGAAGGATAAAGACCATATGATCATTTTAATTCATGCTGAAAAAGCGTTTGGTAAAGTTCAACACCCATTAATAATAATAACTCAAAAAACTGGGGATCAAAGGAACATATGTCAACAAAATAAAATCCATATATTACAGACTCATAGCCAGTATCATACTGAATGGGGAAAAACTGAAAGCTTTTCCTCTAAGATCTGGAACTCCTGAAGGATACCCACTGTCACTGCTGTTATACAACATATTGCTCGAAGTCTTAGCTAGAGCAATCAGACAAGAGAAAGAAGTAAAGGGCACCCAAATAGGAAGAGAAGAAGCAGCCAAATTTTCCCTGTTTGTAGATATAATCTTATGTTTGGAAAAGGCTAAAGACTTCACCAAAAAACTATTAGAAATGATCAACAAATTCAATAAAGTTGCAGGATACAAAATCAACATACAAAAATCAGTAGCATTTTTATATGCCAACATTGTACAATCTAAAAAAAAAATCAAAGAAGAAATTCCAGCTATAATAGCTACAAATAAAATAAAATTCCTAGGAATTAACCAAAATGGTGAAAGATGTCTACAATTCAAACTATAAAACATTGATGCAAGAAATTAAAGACATATACAATAAATGGAATGATATTTCATTTTCATGAATTGGAAGAACTAATATTGTTAAAGTGTTTATACTACCCAAAGCAATCTACAGATTTAATGCATTCCCTATCAAAATTCAAATGACATTCTTCATAGTAATATTGTTAAAGTGTTTATACTACCCAAAGCAATCTACAGATTTAATTCATTCTCTATCAAAATTCAAATGACATTCTTCATAGAAATGTTTTTAAAAATCTAAAATTTATATGGAACCACAAAAGACCAAGAATACCCAAAGCTATCCTAAGCTAAAAGAACAAAACTGGAGGAATCACATTACCTGACTTTAAATTATACTACAGAGTTATAGTAACCAAACTGGCTTGATACTGACATAAAAACAAATGCATAGATCAGTGGAGCAGAATAGAGCATGCAAGGATAAATCCATGCATCTGCAGTGAACTCACTTTTGACAAAAGTGCAAAGAACATGCATTGGGAAAAAAACTTTTTAATAGATGATGTGGGAAAAACTGGATATCTATATGAAAAAATGAAACTAGATGCTTATCTCTCACCATATACAAAAGTAAAATCAAAATGGATTAAAGTCTTAAATCTAGGACCTATGAAACTACTATAACAAAACATTGGGAAAACTCTCCAGAACGTTGAACTGGCCACAGATTTCTTGAGTAATATCTCACAAGCACAGGCAACCAAAGCAAAACCGGACAAATTGGATCACAAGTTAAAAAGCTTCTGCACAGCAAAAGAAACAATAAAAGTGAAGAGACAACCCACAGAATGGGAGAAAATATTTGAAAACTATTCATCTTATAAGGGATTAATAACCAGAATATATAAGAATCTCATACAACTCTATAAAAAATCTATATTCCAGTTTTAAAAATGAGCAAAAGATCTGAGTAGACTTTTCTCAAAAAAAAGGCATACAAATGGTAAACAGGTATATAAAAGGATGCTCAACATCATGGATTATCAAAGAAATACAAATCAAAACTACTATGAGATATCATCTCACCCCAGTTAAAATGGCTTGTATCCAAAATACAGGCAAAATACAAACGCTGGTGAGTATATGGAGAAAAAGGAATCTTCATACACTGTTGATGGGAATGTAAATTAGCACAACCACTTTAGAAAACAGTTTGGAGATTCCTCAGAAAACAAAAATTAAAGCTACCTTACAATTCAGCAATTGCACTCCTAGGTATATACCCAAAGTAAAGGAAATCAGTATATGGAAGATATTTCTGCACTCCCATGTTTATTGCATCACTATTCACAATAGCCAATATTTGGAAACAACCTAAGTGTCAATTAACAGATGAATGTATAAAGAAAATGTGGCACATATACATAATGGAGCACTCTTCAGCCATAAAAAACAATGAGATTTTGTCATTTGCAACAACATGGATGGAACCAGAGGTCATTATGTCAAGTTTAATAAACCAGGCAGAGAAAGACATACTTCACATATTCTCACTTATTTGTGGGAGCTAAAAATTAAAACAACTAAAGTCATGGAGACAGAGAGTAGAAAGGTTACCAGAGGCTAGGAAGGGTAGTGGGATGTGAGGGGAAGTGGGGAAGGTTAATGGGTACAAAAAAATTAGAAAGAATGAATAAGACCTAGTATTTGCCAGCACAGTAGGGTAACAGTAATCAGACATAATTCAATTGTATATTTTAAAATAACTGAAAGTGTATAATTAGTCTGTGACACAAAGGATAAATGCTTGAGGTGACAAACACCCCATTTACCCTGATGTGATTATGTATTGCATACCTGTATCAAAATATTTCATGTAACTCATAAATATATACACCTATTATGTACCCACAAAAATTAAAATTAAGAAAAAGAAAGTGTATAATGATGAGCATTTTGTAATGAGAGTGAGATATATGTAGTTAGGAGATTATCACTGTTGTCCAGGCAATAATTAGTGACTTTGTTAACTAGGAAAATAACACAGAGTCCTGGAAGCTATTCATAATTTCACACAAATTGCAATCATAGCTTACTACAGCCTTGAACTTCTGGGCTCCAGTGATCTCCCACCTGAGCTTCCTGAGTAGCTGGAAATACAGGTGCATGCCACCATGCCTGGCTATGTTTGAAAATAATTTTTATTTGTAGCTACAGAGTCTCACTTTGTTGCTCACGCTGGTGTCAAACTCCTAACTTTCAGCAATCCTCCCACCTCAGACTCCCAAAGTGCTGGGATTACAGGTGTAAGCCATCACACCCAGCCCACACAAACTCTTTCTGGAAGTAAAAAAAGCGAGGTACTAGAAAAGATAAGAATGTGCTCTATAATCATGCAGATAAATGGCAGGTGTGTTCCAATATGACATTAAAAGGCAATACCCGGCCGGGCGCGGTGGCTCACGCTTGTAGTCCCAGCACTTTGGGAGGCCGAGGCGGGCGGATCACGAGGTCAGGAGATCGAGACCACGGTGAAACCCCGTCTCTACTGAAAATACAAAAAAATTAGCCGGGCGTGGTGGCGGGCGCCTGTAGTCCCAGCTACTCGGAGAGGCTGAGGCAGGAGAATGGCATGAACCCGGGAGGCGGAGCTTGCAGTGAGCCGAGATTGCGCCACTGCACTCCAGCCTGGGCGACAGAGCGAGACTCCGTCTCAAAAAAAAAAAAAAAAAAAAAAAGGCAATACCCAAGTTACTAATGTGGTATCTTTCCTTTCTTAACGTTAGACCCCACCATGTCACCAGTTCATGGACTCTTCTCTCTGGTTTTCTGTTCTATATTTTTTTTCCTGGCATTTTACTTTCTGCTGCAACAGCAATAAATTATTTAAAAGTAGCAATTATCTAGTACTCCTAGATATTGGTAGTATGAGGTTTTCATGTTATAACATCCTGGAATGATATATTGCTACAACACACTCTCCAATTATTCTCCAAATCATTGCAATCTGGAGGTTTCACAACTCCAGTGAAACTGCTTTAATCAAGGTCAGTGATGAATTCTCCTTTACTCAAGCCTAATGCATGTTTTAAGATTCTTGTATTTCACTCAGTAGTGGCATTTGACAGGATTGGTAGTACCCTCACTCTTAGACATTTGTTCCTGCCATTTGCAGAGGTTTCCTTTCCAGGTATCACTGTTTCACTGATCACCCTTCTTCGTCTTTTCTAGCATCTGTCTTCTCTGAATGACTCAGATACACGGAACATTTTTTCCTTTGTTATAACTTAAGAATGATCTTATTCACTTAAACACTGTCCATACACTTTCACGTGTAGTGCTCCAGTCACGATATTTTCACTGAGCTGTTGATATTTCCACTTGGATAGCTCACAGATTTCTAAACTTAGCCCATCCAAAACTGAATGCTTTATTTTTTTTTTCGCTTAAGAGCCAATCTTTCTCCCTCTCTCAAGAACTGGAATAATTATTTTTCTAGTTATGAAAGCCAGAAGCCTTGGAAATATCTTAAGTGTTGCCTTTCCTTTATCCCAAATATCCAATTGATGGTTCTTGGCTAAAAAACGTGTATCAAAGCTATCTGTTATTAACTACCATCATTCTAATCACCTAGACCGCCCAATTAACCTAGCACCTCTTCTTACTTACACATTTGCTCTTTTCCCATCCATTTTACATATAGGGCATACTATGAAAATTTGAAAAAAAATAAATTATCTCTTCAGTTCTTTCCCTCAGTGGTTTCCAAAGCATTCATAATAAAACAGACTTTTTCAATGACCAAGATGGTACTTCATTGTATGCACCCCACTTAACTATCCAGCTATACTATGCCTTATTTCTGTCTGTGTTCAAAGCTCAAGATCATGTGTCATTCCTAGCATACCCAAGCCTCTTTCTTATTTTTTGTATTTTTCATTTTATGTTTCTATGCCTGGAAAAATATGTATGTGCCTACTTATATGATTTTTCTCCTTCTTAATGCTTCAACTCATGCATTACCTTTCTGATCAATCCAACACTGAAGAGAACTGCTTTTACTCTTCACCATAGTACCCTGCTATTTTCATGATTAGCATCAATTACCACTTGTAGTTATGGTGTTATATATCTGTTTATTTGATTAATGCCTATTTATTCTGCTGCCATACGACAAAGAGTAACAAAGCCAGACATTTATTAAATATGGCAAGACATTTTATTCGGACTGCTTCAGTAGAGGACAGAGACTTCCATATAAACTCCCATATAAAGCTCAACTCCACTAAAACAAAGGCCAGAAAGCTTTGTAAACATTAAGGTGTGTGGAAGTTAAGGTATTGAAAGACATTAGGGAGGAGGGAGATTGATCAGTCTGATTAGGCCATCTGTGTTTGCTAATTGTCCCTTACTGAAGATTGGCCTCTAGAGTCTCACAGAGACTAGAAGACAGGAGGGGCCTATCCTTCCTGATGATTACATTTCAAAGGGGTGACTTCCAGGTCCTTGAGAAAGACATTTCTGGACTGTAGAAGATTTACATCTCCTTGCCCACGCCTATGTCCTGAATGGTATTGCCTAGGTTTTCTTGTAGGATTTTAATGGTTTTAGGTCTAACATATAAGTATTTAATCCATCTTGAATTAATTTTTGTATAAGGTGTAAGGAAGGGATCCAGTTTCAGCTTTCTACATATGGCTAGCCAGTTTTCCCAGCACCATTTATTAAATAGGGAATCCTTTCCCCATTTCTTGTTTTTGTCAGGTTTGTCAAAGATCAGATAGTTGTAGCTATGCGGCATCATTTCTGAGGGCTCTGTTCTGTTCCATTGATCTATGTCTCTGTTGTGGTACCAGTACCATGCTGTTTTGGCTACTGTAGCCTTGTAGTATAGTTTAAAGTCAGGTAGCGTGATGCCTCCAGCTTTGTTCTTTTGGCTTAGGATTGACTTGGCGATGTGGGCTCTTTTTTGGTTCCATATGAACTTTAAAGTAGTTTTTTTCCAATTCTGTGAAGAAAGTCACTGGTAGCTTGATGGGGATGGCATTGAATCTATAAATTACCTTGGACTTCATGTCTAAAACACCAAAAGCAATGGCAACAAAAGCCAAAATCGACAAATGGGATCTCATTAAACTAAAGAGCTTCTGCACAGCAAAAGAAACTATCATCAGAGTGAACAGACAACCTACAGAATGGGAGAAAATTTTTGCAACCTACTCATCTGACAAAGGGCTAATATCCAGAATCTACAATGAACTCAAACAAATTTACAAGAAAAAAACAAACAACCACATCAAAAAGTGGGCAGAGGACATGAACAGACACTTCTCAAAAGAAGACATTTATGCAGCCAAAAAACACATGAAGAAATGCTCATCATCACTGGCCATCAGAGAAATGCAAATCAAAACCACAGTGAGATACCATCTCACACCAGTTAGAATGGCCATCATTAAAAAATCAGGAAACAACAGGTGCTGGAGAGGATGTGGAGAAATAGGAACACTTTTACACTGTTGGTGGGACTGTAAACTAGTTCAACCATTGTGGAAGTCAGTGTGGCGATTCCTCAGGGATCTCGAACTAGAAATACCATTTGACCCAGCCATCCCATTACTGGGTATATACCCAAAGGACTGTAAATCATGCTGCTATAAAGACACATGCACACGTATGTTTATTGCAGCACTATTCACAATAGCAAAGAGTTGGAACCAACCCAAATGTCCAACAACGATAGACTGGATTAAGAAAATGTGGCACATATACACCATGGAATACTATGCAGCCATAAAAAATGATGAGTTCGTGTCCTTTGTAGGGACATGGATGAAACTGTAAAACATCATTCTCAGTAAACTATCGCAAGGACAAAAAACCAAACACCGCATGTTCTCACTCATAGGTGGGAATTGAACAATGAGAACTCATGGACACAGGAAGGGGAACATCACACTCTGGGGACTGTTGTGGGGTGGGGGGAGGGGGGAGGGACAGCATTAGGAGATACACCTAATGCTAAATGACGAGTTAATGGGTGCAGGAAATCAACATGGCACATGGATACATATGTAACAAATCTGCACATTGTGCACATGTACCCTAAAACCCTAAAGCATAATAAAAAAAAAAAAAAAAAGATTTACATCTCTAAGGGGAAATGAAAAGATTTATAATTGCAAGTTCTTTAAAGTAAATGCTCTAAGAAAAGAGAGGTCAGTGGCCTGCAGTCAAGTTTTGGCTGGAGCAAACAAATTATTTTGGCAACATTGAGCTTTCTCCGACAGGCATTTTAAGAGAAGAGCTGAGGTTATTTTAGGGACACAGCCCACACACATATCTATGCTAGAGATTGGTCTGTTAGTGTTCGTGTGTGTGTGTGTGGTGGGGGAGTAGGGATGAGGGAGCTGGACAGAGTTTTTTGTGCTCAGAGTTTGCGGCTCTCAAATGTAAGCTTCATGATAAGGGACAAATTGTCTCTCATTTCCCTTGGTAATCCCAAGGACAGATTCTTATATTATTGTGTGAATAAAAGATAAAACTCACTAAGCCCAGAAGGCCCAGGAGCCTTAAAAGTGCCAGAGCAAATTGGCAGGCATAGGTGAAATATGTAATTGTTGAGTTTGAAGGAAGTTTACTTTTATTATAAAATAATGATTATCAACATGGATTTAGCTAGAGGCCATTATCCTAAATGAATTAACACAGAAATAGAAGACCAAATATTGCATGTTCTCACTTATAAGTGGGAGCTAAACATTGGGTAAATATGGACATAAAGATGGGAGCAATAAACACTGGGGACTATTAGAGCAGGGAGGGAGGAAGGGGACAAGGACTGAAAACCTACCTACTGAGTACTAATCTTATTCTAAACCTCAGCATTATGGAATATATCTTTGTAACAAACCTGCACATGTACCCCTAATTCTAAAATAAAAGTTGAAAAAATATAATACGATAAAATAAAATAAAATGGGCATAATACTCAAAAAAGTTTTGAAAATAAAATTGTTCTGAAACATTTAACAAATTGCCTAATGCATTTCTCTTTTACATTTTGTTCTTTAAAATTAAATTATAACAATGGAAAATATAGTAGATGCACTCATAAAACTTATTATCCTTTCATTCTAGTTAACCTGTTCCTAACATGAGATGAACTTTACTAAGCTGAGTAGTTCAATTCAAGAGTGACGTAGTATCTATCTATAATCAGTTGGATCTACATTAAATATCTAAGAACAAAATTTATAGCCTGGCAGTTTTTAATTTTGGCATTGTTTTCAGCTTTAATAAAATATCTTAAGGTACACTTATTAATTTTATATTGTTTTGTGTTTTTTCTACCTATACTTTAACTGATGCGATTAATGTTATTTCTAAAAAAGCAAATATGCTTAGCATCAACTATGATACATAGTATATCCTACAATTTGTAGAAATCATTAGAAATATTCAAAAGTCAAGAAGACAATTTTACTTATTCCTCAATATACGGCAATTAAAATGACTTCACAAGTAATAGTTCAATTCAATTTTATTCTATTTGACAGATATTTACTGGGTAACTCTTAAAAGATAGTGACATCTGCTCCGGTATTTTTCTTTCTTCTGCACAAAGATCCAGGATCAATGTCAATGCACTTGTATCCTTCTCACCTTGGGCTCCACAATCTAAAAGAGATTTGTGTTGAATCAAGAACCCACAAAGAACACACAAGGGCTTTTTTTCTTATAAAATCCCTGATGAGTGACAAATGCTGACAAGAATTTATCAGCACAGTGTTAAATTGTCTGTTGAAATCTACTAGCTTAAATCTGGTGTTCTTGTTGTCTATCAATTGTCCTTTTTACTTCACTTTTCCTAATACGTCATAGATTCTCCAAAGAAAAAAGATTATAGAAGATACCTTGAGAAGTCTTTAGAACTTCTTTTATCCAGAGACTTACAAATATTTCAAGTCATTTAAATTTATCATGGGTTTTTAAGTACTGAAGAGAAAGATGTCCTAACATTTCAGTTCAATATTTAACAAATTTGTTGAGGGTAAATTTTTCAGGCTGCAATTGAAATTTCTTATTTTATTTTTCTAATGTCTGGGAAAGGGAAGAGGAGATTGCTCTCCTTTTATTCACGTACGAAGATACACAATAAGAATCAAATAGCAATGTAAAACTGAGGATGGCAATAAACTTTTTTTCATTATGATATGACAAATCTATTAATATTTGATGTGATTCAGTCAAAACAAAACAGCAACAACAACAAAATGAACGTAGGATGTATCTTCAAAGTATATCTTTGATTTTTCTTTGGTCTACAAATATGTAGCTTTTATGAATTTACTTGATTCCAAGAAAATACTGTTTATATAATTTCTCAAATTCCAAACTAAGTGATTCTGGTCTATCAGTCATTACACATTATTTTTATTTTTCTAATTTTTTTTCCTATTGTATTCTTGGCACAGAAGGACAATGAATGGATTCTCTAAGATCAGAATTTACTAAGAGTGGAGCAACAGATCAGCCCTTGAGACATTACTTTTCGTACTATAAAAACTAATGTATTTGAATTAGACACACAACCACCTGCTCACATACACACCAGGTGGTGGGGTTGGGGGTAGAAGGAATAGTTAGAAAAATAAATAAACAAAAATAGAGGAAAAAGCAGGTGAAAAATAGCACCTTCCCTATAGAAGTATCTGATTAACATTTTTGGAGAAATATGGTTGATGAAAAAATTAAAAATTAATGGTTATGCATAGCTTCTCAAATCAAAGTTAAATTGTCCCCTGCTCAAGTAGATACATCTATTTATATAAAGCCAGTACCGAAATCATGAAGTGTCAGTTACAAGAGTTAATTCTGGAGGTATTTCATGTAGAAAATATATTGAATAGTAAAGTGTTTGAGTATTTACACTGGTATGAAAGCCAAGGCCAAAACCTTTAGACTAGTGTTTTTCCCAGGATGACAACAGATGGCCAATCTCAGAATTATGTAAGCTTCTCTTTTTTGTGAGAAGGGTCTTTTTTCTCTACCACAGAAAAAAAATGTTAATTATAAACATCAAAACATTACAGAAAGTTAAACTCACCCATAGTCCACATTCCAGATAATTTATAAATTTTGTGTTGTTTTCTTGAGATGTATAGTAAAGAATTTAACCTTGCCTAAAGAAAGTTCCAACCTTTGCCGTAGGCTTCTGGGAAGTAGTGTCTAAGCCCTTGTAATTTCATGCCCTATGGGAGTGTCTTTGTCTGGCAACCTTGGGACAGCCAGTGAGGTAACAGTGAGATTTATGGTGAGATTTTTGGATCTTGTGGCACCAGTTAGCTCTCCTGAGGTGCTGGAAATTGAGAGCAGCCAGGTGGGCAGTCAGTTGGGCCTGTGAGATGGAGTCTTAATAAGTACCCTGGATACCCAGACCCATGTGAGCTTTCCTGGTTGTTATAATTCCATAGGTATTGTCATGCATTGCTGCTTGAAAGTAACACAGTCATGACTTTTCAGAGAAAGAATAATGAAAGCATGGCATTGGTATTTTTCTTGGGTTCTGCCCTATATGCTTTTTGCCTTGGCCAATTTTAATGTAACAGCTTTCAGTGAGTTTTGTGAGTTTGGCTGGTGAATTATCAAGCCTAAGAGGTTTTGTGAATCTCTTGAATTTGTGGTTGATGACAGAAGTGAGAGTCACGTTGTGTATTTCTAATTAAATAATTAGAAATACATATTGCAGATGTCTATTTAGAAAATAGAGGAAAAAAACAACAAAAAACGATTAAAAATTTCTTAAATCTAAAAAAATGTATAATATAGTAAAAACTGATTTACTATTAAATAATATTGAATCTTCTAACTACTTTTTCCAACCTCATTTCAATTCTACTTTGATTTTATGTTTATAATTCTAGTTCACTACATTGTTGTCATAATTAAACAATATAAGGTCTCTTGCATAAATCTAAGCTTCAAAAAAGATATCATACTATATTTATTCTCTTTAGAACTGTGCTTTGTACTCAAAATTCTGCTTCTGAGAATTATCCAGTTTCCTGTTTTCCCTAAAACCAAGATGGCATCTTCTCCTTCCCTTGTTATTAACTAGGCAATAACCAAGAAACAAGTCGTAAATGTCTCATATTTTTAATTCTTTGGATTTAATAATGTAAATATCATTCTGATTTTATCAAAAGTTGCTGCTTTTTATAAGCACAACTATAACATTTATGTAAACTGAAGTATAACAAGGATATCAGAAAATTTTTAAGGCATCTTAATAGTAAAAATATAAGTCATCCTTACTCCTCATAAAGCAAGCTATGAAAATCTTTATTGCACACAAAGCAAGTTTTTGTATCAATTATGATAGATAAAATTTAGTAGATTATTTCATAGTTAAATAAATGGGTTTTATTGGAGAAAACTAGTTTGCACTGGACTAAATCATACATTTAAAGCAATATCATCTTGGGCTACAATTGTGCAATAAAGTACATTTCTTAATTTCAGAATTCTACCAAGAAATCTGGTTAAGTAATAGAAATAAAATTCATACCACTAAGAAGCTCTGCCCATGTATTTTAAAATTCATCAAGACCATTGACTGCTAGAGAGTTGTCCGTTTTGTAATAGTCAGCTTTAATTATTACTGGAGCTTGAAGACAAAAAAAAAGAAGCAACAAAGTTTGACTATTTTGTTAATTTATATGGAGTTATTTATTCTAGTAAAGATTTTGTTCTCTAGTGCCCAAACCATTGTCCCATTAATTATCCTGAATAAATTAACCCTCGAGTTTTTAAGTAGCAGATTAGTGATTTAATCTCTACTTTGAGACTTTTGCTTCATCATTTTGCCCTGTTCTATCTCTCTTCCTTACTGAGGTGTATCCATAGCTTTCGTTCACACTACTAGTAGCCAACTTCAGTACACTCTTAAATGCAAGGTGATTTCATGTTCGGTATAATTAAGTTTCATTATTTCTGGGGAGTATGATACAGAATCTCTGTGTTTCACTGTAAGCTTTGGCTGTTTTATGGAAATAATATTTTTTTAATTGGCAAATGTTCTCTAATAGCAAATTTAGTCTTGAAGATAAAACACATTATGAGACAAATAATATAGCTTGTTATTAGTGAAGCCACTGCAAAAAAAGCGAATCAAATAACAGCGTTATTACTAAGAGAGTAGAATATGAGTCAGTTTATTTGCTCAAGCCTCAAGCTAACTATTCTCTTGATATAACCGGTTGTAATTATCACATTAAAAAAAAAACATGACTTGGGCTGAATATTCTTAAGAATGTGTCTGCTTAATGCTTTCTGCCAATCTGTTGAGGAAGATTAAATTGGAGTCTATTTGAAATTAGAAGAAAACGAAGAGATTTTTTAAATTGCTTAGTCTCAAGAATAGTTTATTTCCAGTATAAAAAAATAGCATTCCATATGTGATACATCTTTAGATTTTGTGATAATAAAAGAATAATATTGAGAATACAAAAACAAATCTGGGTTAAAAATAAAGCATAATTATTGGCTCAATTTATCTGATTGTAAGTCAAATTTTAATATTCTAATTTTGATTATATACATTCAATAGGATATTTAGTTGGTATTCATGAAGAACTTTGTCAAACTGCTGCTTATTCATGAATTTGATGGTAATAGAATTATTTTAATACTAACTTAAAAATCTGAAATCATAAAGAATTCAAAATCATACTCTGGAATGTTAAGACTGTTTTTTTGCTTTCTCCCTTTTATCTCACTTCTTTTGGAAAAAAAGCAAACAAACAAACATGAGCTAGGTTTGGTGACTCACGGAATTAATTGATCTCTGACTGCTCCATCTACTTTTTATAAGACAAAATGTCACTTTTGACTTTTGGAAAAGGAAATTTAGTTTTTTCTAGCAATCTAAGGAATGTCTTATCTTTTTTACTTTAATATTTACTAGTGTGGTGGCCGTGTAATATGTCAGTTTGACTGGGTTGAACTACATTTCACTGAATTCCCTTCCATGTATGTTTCTAAGTACAGTGAACTACAGAAGATTTTTGTGTGAGATATTAAAGGGAGAAGCAAGACAGCAACCATTTTGTGGCTCACAACTTGTGGCTTCTCTGCTGGGTCGCCTCATTTTGGTATGGGGCATTGGTCAAGGCTATAACTGCTCCATATTGTATATTCTACCGAATTTCCCTTCAGCCTTCCTGACTCCTGCACAAGGTGTGCCTTTTGCCGCCTAATGAAAGGTGCCAGGCTTTCTGTTTTGTTTTCAAACTCACATGTTTCAATATCGGAGATAGTGAGTACTGACACAGGTTTCAATCAAACCTCGTAGGTTCTAACTCATACTTGTAGGTGTCAGATTGTCCTTGTGCTATTTTACATTCATCTCCTCTTAACAACTGCCTGCCACTGGGTGCCAAGCTCCAGCATAAGACTCGGGACAACAGCATTATGGAGATTGCTTATCCAGTTCCCGCAAGTGCTGGAAGGCAAACCCCTATGAAGAATTTCTGTGTGTGCCTGTTAACATACACACTTTGGTTTGGTTTACACAATTTAATTCTGATAAAAGTACCTTGCATTTTGTCACATCTTTTCTCTGAAGTTTTTAAATTTTTTTGTATAAGAGTTAAACTATATACTAAAAATAATTGATACACATTCATGTATGTGTATAAACATAGATGTAATTGATACAAATAGGTGTAATTGATAAAAAACCACCACCACCACCCCACAATAATCATCAAAGCAAAAACCAGTATTAATTATACTCTCACAATGTGCCAACATTCTACTTGGACCATCTTTTACAATCCTTATAACTACCAAATTGGGGGAGGTAGTATTATTTCCACTTTGTTGATATGATCACAGCTTTATTGAACTTCAAAACCCTGAATAGTATTTTACAGTCTTAAATTTTGTCTATTACAATACGATATCTCTCACTCTAATATTAACCTTAGTGGGTAGTATCACAGGAGCATTAAAGAGAGTAATCATTTGTTACCTTTAAATAATACTTGTGTAAATTTAGGAATTATTTTTATAATGAAATGACTAAAAAAATTAAGCATATATTATACACATTATCACATATAATACTGACAGTTATATCAAAATATAATAACATCATAATTACATATATCACATAAAACATTAACATATATCACTGAGAAATGTAATTAAATCTATTATCTACATCGTCACTGCAACTGATTGTGAAGTAGGAGACCCAGTAAATTTTTCATGATAAGTAGTCAAAAATATTAAAGACACAACCACAGATTTGTTTAATTTTTTTAAAGAAATATATAAAGGAAGGCAATGCTTAATATTTCAAGGGTTGGAGAATATAGTAGGTGAAGAAATATGGCTAACCCACCTTGTCTGAAACCTAGAAGTTTTCCAACTGTAAGATACTCCAGAGTAAGTTTTAATTTTATGCTATAATCCCATTTCTCCTCTTCAATATGCTAATGCTTGACTCATAAAAATCATTTATATAAGCTTTCAATGCTCTTCAGGTTTTAGTTTCAATTTTCTTCTGTAAAATGAAGGTACTAAGAACATATTACACAAGATTATTTCAATAATAAATGAAGTATAATATGTAAAAGTGCTTTGCTAGTTTAATTTTATTTCTTTTAATTGCAAAGTAGATTGCGTATGAAGTTCTTTAGAATTTGTAAGATGTGATACAAATATAAATAGGTATTTCTGCTGTTTTTCTGAGTGCTAGTTTTCTGGTGTTACCAACCGCTTGATTAAAAGTAGTGAGAGGTCAGTCAAGTGTCGGATTAGTAGGAATAAAATAAGAAGTTATTCTGTGATTATGCTAACCTGATAAGACTAGTAAAAGGCATTATTGTACTTCTATTGATTGTAGTCTAGAAAGAAATTACCTTTAAAAAAAAGCAGGAAAGATTAAATTTAAGAAATAATGCCTAGATCTAAAGGTGTTTTTTTTTTCGAGGTTATAGCATATTTACTTATAGAAATAATACTAAATAAAGGTAGATTTCTGGAGAAGCCTTCTATTTTATATAATTCAAATTTAGAGCTTAATTATTTTGGGAAAATTCCATGATCGTATGAGTATGTATATATGTGTGAGTATGTATGTGCGTACACTCCATTTTTTTCTATGGCTGTCAGCTGGGAATTAACTCCCAGAGGCTAATGTCTGATCCTTGCATGAAGTCTTGTAGGTAAACAGCCTGTTTTATGGCAAGATTGATGCTAACTTGAAACAAAACTGCTATACTAATCCACGTTTGACTCCATATGCCAAGGTGTTTCTATATAATAGATAACCCCTCTTAAAGAAATACTGCTAGTAGCATAGCATAGATAACCCCTCATAAAGATTCTTATCTAACCTCTACAGTGGTCAGGATTTTGCAAGAAAGTCTGAGACTAGCTTCACATGTTTTATCAGCTCCACAGATTTTACCCCAAAAACTTGCTAAAGGACATTTTCTGGAGGGTGGGTGCTGGGATCCACCATCTTACAACCACCTGAACATGGCTTCTGCCTGTAATTTCCTATCAATATTTTCTGCTGAGGAATTGGATTTGTCAACCTCTTTGGCATCTCAGCCCCCTTGGCATTTGGGAGTAGGTCTGCCTATACCTGCTCACTGGGGAACAGTCTCCCTCCAAATTCAAGACAACAAGGGCCTCTGAAATTCTGGTGCTTAAAATTTCTCTAACATCTCTTTGTGCCACTAACTAAAGAAAAATTTTGTCTTCTTATGTTCTCCTGTGAAGAGGTTGTGACAACTCAGATAATCTCTTTTTCTGACATAGAGCGTAACATAATGATAGAAGAAATATTTCTCAATATTCACAGATTTTTCACCTGCACTCAAAGAGGACAGCAAGGATTCTGAGCAATGCTCAAGGGTTATGAGCATTGTTAGAATTCTGCATTTTTCAGAAAGAATTTTAGTTTTAAGCAGCTATTTCCATGAAAAGAAGTCATTACGTAAGCTTTATGAAGCCCTGGCTTGAAAGGAAATGACGAGTTTGCCAGTCTTAATATTTATTCAAAAGATCATCAGACTTAATTTTCATTGACAAACGTGTTCTTTTAAACAAGATATGATTATATTTCAAAAAATCTGCATAGTACTTTATTTCTGCCAATCTTATCACTCTCTTCTAAGAAAAATATGACCTGTTATTTTCATAAATTATCAGTATAAAGCTGTTTTCAGTTCTTGAAAATGGTTTGGGGCAACCTATAGCTATTGTAATAAATGGTGGAACTTAATAGGTTGTAAGTATAAATAATAATAATTTAAAAATCCTAACAAAGCATAACTTGAAAGACTGTCTCCGATTATTCAAGTATTCTAGCTTCTATGCTTCCTTTTTTTCCTCTCTTTCTCCTTGTCTTTCCCTCCATGCCATAAGTAGGGGAAAAAGCTCCCTGCTTATCAGAAAATGCTGCTTCTCAGGGACTGTTCAAACTTAATGTTGGACTTTGCTTTTTACCTGTAATATTTATTGTATGTTAAATTTGCAGTTATTGTAAGAGTGTGCTGGTGATATTAGGTTATTATTCTGATATGGAATGAAGAAAACACCAAAAATCCTTCTCCTTAACAATATTAACATATATGAGCGTTACATTAATGGGTTACCAGAGTATTGCATAACCATTCTGCTCAAACCTTTTTCAACTTTCTCCTTCATTTAGCATGCAATTCTTTATCCTCTGCTTTTTTTTTCCTTTTTTTAATACTCGATTCTTTCATTCAGATGTCAGAATTGTCATGTATACAATTCACAACATACTTCTTGAAGAACTGGAATTAACATCAGTGGACAATAAATGCATTGCTCCTATTTTTATAAAACTTAACTGTTTATGGTTACATAACAGGTATAAGGAAAATTGTTTTCCTTGTACACAAATTTTCTAATATGCCAGGGTATATCCAAAGACTAGCATTGATACTCTTTTCCAAAGAGAGTAATGATATATGAGCAACATATAGTTTAGAAAAACCCATGGATTACAATTGTGGTGGCAACTGTATGGAGAGACTGGTGGAAGTGGCTAAATGATTTTTCCATAATCCCCCATAATTGTTTATGTTCTGTGCTGAAATGACAGCATACTACTGGGAGATGGTGCAGAGATTCTAGGTGTTATGTGGAATATAAGATACTAAAATTGTGTTGTGAAGTTTGAGCTCTGGATCAACACTTTGTGGATATATTTCTTTGGGGAAATAAAGCAATCATGCTAAGCTTTATTTTCTTCAATTATTGTAACACTATGCCCTTCTTTTCTTTTCTTGTATCATTTTACACACTTCAAATTAACTGTGATTATTTCTTTATTGCATTATTTACCAACTATACCATAAACTCCATGAAGTCAGAGACCAAATCTGTTTTGTTTGTCAATGAATGTCCAGGACCTAGCACATAACCAGGCAAAGATATGTTCAATAAATACATGTTGGCTGACAAACTGTTTAAATTGTAAAAATATTTACTCTAGAACACAATAAATATCAAACAATACAATGCTGTGACATAATTTGATAAAACATATATGATTTAATTTTATGACTGGTCTAGATAACATATTCTACGTAATAAATTGTTTATGATAACCTGAAGTCCCATAAAAAGTAGAATGTGTGAAGACGAGGATTCTCCACAACTTAATGTTTTTGTTTACTTAGTTGTTTTTCAGATCATATTTTAATGTCTAGGGAGAGGCAAAATCTAGTTGATAATCTATCCATGAAGAGCTTATAACTGAAGGAATTGAAGAATACCTTTATGTTTTCTCTGTACATTCTCCACTGAGTTAGTAAATTCCAAACTGAAAGAGTTTGTCTTGGTGTTTTACCATGAAATGTTTATTTCCCAAAGACTTTTGTAAAATATGTTTAGAAGGCTGGCATTAGCTCAAATTTTAGCATCTTGACAATTTTACTTTATACTATTTCAAAATTGTTCAGCAGTTGTTGATGAGAGGCCAAAATTGTTAACCTCAACTAGCTACTTCCGGTAAAGACAACTTATCCTTTTAGGTTGCTTTTCTTAGAATTTTCTGCAATCTTAGATTCAAATTTCCATTATATCATCTATAGGACCTCCTGATGGTAATTACTATCCAGCTGCAAATTAAAGAACAGTTTTGATCAAAGTAATTATAATTTGGAGCACAGCCCTATGATAAAACAGTTCAAAGGATAATTTCTCACTAAGTATGTGGCAGGGGTTTACAAAGATGATTAAGAAATTGTCAGAACCTGTTTTCTAGCCATGACTAAAGCCTTTGCAATTATAATTATTGCTATTATGTACCCTAATAAAAGTAACTAATGTACTTTTTAAAATTGTCTCCTAAAACACTGAAATATAACAGAAGTAAAATACAATTTATATTGAGAATATAACAATTTTGCATATCTAGGTATTTGCAAAAGATGGTTAAATTATATATGTATGACATTGTCTATCTAAGTTGTACAACTGTAAAAAATCATGTTGTATCTGAGAGTCTATTCCAATTTTGTGTTCTTAATCCAATTTTGTGTTCTTAATCCCATTTCAGTGTGGCTAAACCAATTGTAAAGGTGAGCTAGTCCATTATTAAAAGTATTTACACTGGGCGCACTGGTTCACACCTGTAATTCCAGCACTTTGGGAGGCTGAGGCAGGTGGATCACTTGAGATCAAGAGTTCGAGACCAGCCTATCCAGCATGATGAGACGCCCCTGACCCCTTTCTCTACTAAATATACAAAAATTAGCCGGGCAAGGTGGTGGGTGCCTGTAATCCCCACTGCTCATGAGGCTGAGGAAGGAGAATCGCTTGAACCCAGGAGATGGAGGTTGAAGTGAGCCAAGATCGCGACGCTGCACTCCACCCTGGGCAACAGAGAGATACCCCGTCTCAAAAAAACAAAACAAAACAAAAGTACTTAAACTGATCATAAATCAATGGCATTCCTGCTATCTAACATCTCTGTTTCTCAGCCCTTTGCTACCCTCTCTCACTGATCAAAATCATTGTATACAATCAGCTTTATATTCTGCTGAACAAGGAGATGCTTATTTGTGTTTCAGGCAAAGTTCTATTGGATTGATATTAAATGCAGTGCAGTGAATGGAAAACTTGTTAGTTGTGGTCATGCTTGTGATTGTGATTCGCCATTATGTCATAAATCCATAATTCTAATTTTGTTCTGCTCAAAGGAGTCAGTTAACAAATAAATTTCAAAAGAATACAGACTAGATGGGCAAAATAAAATTATAAAGTACTATTTCTAATTAAGTTGATTATTCCTTAGCGTTTGTTATTTAGATGTTAGTATTTGTTAACATTTCATTATTTTTGAAGTATTCAACTTAATCCCCATAACTCTATGAAGCAATTCAATTACTTTTTGAATCAAAATCATTAATGTTCTCCCACCACTGTGTATTTAAGAAGAAGAAAAGTAGCATTAGTACAGAGTATTCATGTAAAGCCAAGCCCATTGCATTTACTTAGGGTATTTCTGAATAATAATAATATTGCTACCACTAATGATAATTTATTACTTTTTATCATAAACATTATGAATTAGAACTTTGCACATTTTCTTCTTACATAATGACCATATGTAATGGAAGGAAATTAAGTAATGAATATATATATATATATATATATATATAATGGCTGATCAACAGGGAAAAGCATTCTAATAAAGAAATCTATTAAACTGTAGGAAATTATCTCTCTAGGGCAGTTACACTAGCCTTACTGCTTAAGTCATGTAAAACTGGACCAGAAACAAAGAAGCACTAGAAACTATACCAGAGGGAGTAATCCTATTTTACAGAGAAAAGAAAGGAAGCAACATAATGATTGCTCTTCTGCCCTTCTGCTAGAAATACTTTCAATCTGCATCTCAGAGATACATACAATCTGCACCTTTCTATACATTTGTGGGTTTTGGTACAAGAGATGCATGGGTCTTTATTGCTTCTTTAAAATTTCTGACAATTTAGATTTATGAGAATATGTAGCAATGCAATGAAAATTATAAAATTATTAATATATGGTTTATTCTTTCCTATAATGCATATTCTTTAAATGAACCAAAAACATCAAAATATGTTATTCAGGATATCATGTATAAGAATATAGATAATATGTTATATTATTTAGTTCACGTCACTTATATTAACAATCAAAATAAAAATAATTTAATATCTCATTTACTACAAAAAGGAGGCTAACAGCCTAATAGGGGAGTCATATATGAATTCCTATAGCTAGAATTTGGAGATAGGTTAGGAAAAACAAAACAAAGCCATGTTATTAAAGCATTAAAATCAGGCACACTTAATTTAGAATTAAGACATAGTAAACATAGAATTTTTGTTTCTGGTCCTTCAGAGCTTAATATACTGGGAATTTTATAAGGAAATTAATAATCTGTTTGGTGAATTGACCTGTACAGAACAAGTAAGAAACCAACAAAAGAGCTGTGAGTTGTGGACAGAACTTTAAAGTACAGAAAGAGCCGACAACCTTATTCTTAATCTAATATGCTTGGGTACTGTTCTTCTCCAATACCTGTTTTCGAGCATTTACTCTGTGCCAGGCACTGCACTTTGTCCTTGAGGTCATGGGGCACTATGGTACTTTAACGGCCTAATGGGTTCACCTTGCTCACTGCCTAGACAGAGTAGATATATCAAGACAGGGGATTGCAATAGAGAAAGAGTAATTCAGGCAGAGACAGCTGTGCGGGAGACCGGAGTTTTTTTATTATTCAAATCAGTCTCCCTGAGCATTTGAGGATCAGAGTTTTCAAAGACAATTTGGCAGCTAGGGGCTTGAGAAGTGGGGAGTGCTGATTGGTCAGGCTGGAGATGAAATAGTAGGGAGTTGAAGTTGGTTTTTCTTAATATCTTCTGTTCCTGGGTGCGATGTCAGAACTGGTTGGGCCAGATTACAGGTCTGGGTGGTGTTAGCTGATCCATAGAGTACAGGGTCTGCAACATATCTCAAGCACTGATCTTAGGTTTTACAATAGTCATGTTACCCCCAGGAGCAAATTGGGGAGGTTCAGACTCTTGGAGCCAGAGGCTGCATGACCCCTAAATTGTAATTTCTTTTTCTTTCTTTTTTTTTTTTTTTTGATATGGAGTCTCACTGTGCTGCCCAGGCTGGAGTGCAGTGGTGCAATCTCGGCTCACTGCAGTCTTTGCTTCTCGGGTTGCAGTGATTCTCCTGCCTCAGCCTCCCAGGTAGCTGGGACTACAGGCACGTGCCAGCATGCCCTGCTAGTTTTTGTATTTTTAGTAGAGATGAGGTTTCACCATGTTGGCCAGTTCCAGCTACTTGGGAGGCTGAGGCAGGAGAATCACTTGAACCTGGTAGGTAGAGGTTGAGGTGAGTCAAGATTACACCACTGCACTCCAGCCTGGTGACAGAATGAGACTCTGTCTCAAAAAAAAAAAAAAAAAAAAAGAAAAGAAAAGGAAAAAAAGAAGAAGAAGATCCACCCTCCCGAGTGAGGGTGGGTGTCATACAATCTCTTGAGGGCCTAAATAGAATGAGGGAGGAAAGACAAATTTATTTCTTCTTGATATCTATCTTCTTCTGCCCGCGGACATCAAAGTTTCTGATTCTTGGGCCTTTTGGACTCTAGGACTTATTATACTAGCAACTCTCCTGCCTTGGGTCTTCAACCTCAGACTGAATTATGCCACCAATTTTCTTGATTATCTAGTTAGTAGACAGCCGATGGTGGGACTTCTTGGCCTCCAAAATCACATGAGCTAATTCCTATATCAAATCTACTTTTATAGATCTCTGTATATACTATTCATTCTAGTTTTCTGTAGAACACTGACTAATATGACTAATACTGAAGCCAGTTGTCCCCTAGTATTTGGACATTGCTCTTCCCTCTGGGATATACAGGAAGCAAACAAGGCCTCTCAAAATAAATTACATGGGTTTAAATCCCAGCTCCAAACTAATAGCCTGTGTAATTTGGAACATGTTGCTTAATCTGACTACTGAATCTTCATTTCCTCACCTGTGAAATGGGAACTAATGATAATACCTATATAGAGTTATGGGGGATTAAGTAATTAACATAGGATAAACATTAAAATACTGCATATAACATAGAATTATTATTACTTCATTGCTAGCAATTACCATCCCCTTTGGTATATAACCTTTGTATGTAAGTGCTTTATAAATTAGAGAGGATAAACTTGTTGGATGCTGGCAGCGTAGTGATGAGATTCTTTTATTCTCACAAAATCATTCTTTCACCAATGACTTTAGGGGTTATGTTAGTATTGCTGGCATTGCGTCCAATTTTTAATGAAATTCTTATTTGGTTGTTACAACTAGTCACTGAATCTAAGATGAGATATGCCCTCAACTTAGCTTGCAAGTTGTAAATATTTACTTACTATTTACTTCAATTGAAGGATGTCAAACATCAGAACAAATCTTAATGTAAAAAATAATAACATTTAACAGTATAAGTTGGGCATTTTAATTTTTTAATTTAAGGACTTAGCTATAGTCCTACAATATATTAATTTCAGCTCATGATTTGCTATTTTCAGGAATAAGTAATCAATTATATGATACAATATGACATTTTGTATTGATAATATGCTAAATATGATTCTATTTTTATCAAAAACTAAAATAGTTAATATAAACCAATTTTTATTACATTTGTTGCTGTAACATCCGGTATTATATTTGACTGCATATGGCCTATAGTACTGCTTTGTGACTACACATAATTTTGAAAATTACTGATGACACTATAACATAAAAATGATAAACAAAAACAATTCTGTTTCAGTAGCCAAATTCAGAAGGTAGATTTGTTTTGAATTATGTTTAAAATACCAAATGGAGCTCACTGTTCAGATATGTTGCAAAATCTGGCTAAAATTTAAGTTTAGGAGAGGCAAAAAATTTTTTTCTATCTTGTGGGAGCAAGTGTAAAGATTACAATAATTCCAAGCTTAAAACCGATCAAGAACTTTGCAAAAGCTGAGTTAGAGCTTTGGTTTCAGCCTGGCAAGCTCTAAAATCTGCTGTGAGGTATGAAGTTAAGGCTAACAGAAGCCTTGGAAAGCACATTCGATCCAGAGCTAACATAACATATTGCTGACTCTCAGAACATTTAGAGAATTCAGAGCCCACTGGAGGCTAGGAGGTCCTATATTTACATGAATAGTGTTACCTACCATTTCCCACTAAATACATAAATACATAAGTCATAATTTTAAGTTCAAATGCCAGAAGGAAGAGGAGAGCCAGTACCATACACCTCTAATTAATCCATGTTAGACAAAGAATATAAAAGGGCACTTCTATGATTATTATTTCTGTATTATCATTTTATTTCATTTTTTATTGTTTGTATTTTTTCCTCTAACCTAATTAGAATCTAGAATCAATTCTTGAAATTCCCAGTGTCTCTATAATGACAGACGATTACCTGAAAGCAATCTCTAAACTGTGGTAAATTTACTTATATTGCACTGAGGCCTGGCTTTTTTTGTATTGTGCTTCAGTTAGCGGTGACTGCTAGTGATAGTAGGTAGTACCATGCATTGTGGAATACTTCTAAGAGACTGGAAATTATGACTATTGTTCCATGGGACTTTGAATAAGGAATGATTATAGCACTTGGATGTGAGAACCCATAAAAATATTGAATACAAGTTACATCTAAGCCAGTAGAAATTAATGTATTAAGATTTACAGAGTAGAAGAAGCATTTGTCTATGCTTGGTCCATTCATTCAATAACATTTATTAAGCATCTACTAGGGAAAAGACACAATGTCATTGGAGGCACAGATAAGTCAGATAAAAATTGTGTCTTTTAGGGTCTCCAATGAGATACAGACAAGCAAAGTTTAATACAGAATCAAAGTTGTAACGTAAGATGAAAAAGTGATACAGGTCATGTACATAGAATAAATTAAAATGCTAAGGTAGTTTAGAGGAAGGAGGCATTACTTTAAGTGGAGAAAGAATACAGCTTATGAAGCACGTGGAATTTGTGGTGAGAACTCAGGAATACATAGGATTTAACTATGAGGGGAAGGAATAATAGAGATTCCGGTATAAAGATGGGCCAAATTCTGAACATGGAGAAGGCTAGGATAAGGATGGTGAGCATGGAGTAGTTCAATTTGGCATCACGGGAAGCACTATGGTATTTTTCTGTAAGAAATAAGTTTGGGAAGGTTGTTTTCAATACATAACATAACAATTAAGCACAAGATCTTGAAAGTAAGATAAACTTGTTTAATGCCCAGCACTTGCACATACTGCTGCCACAAAGTTGAAGTCAAGTGGCTTCTAAGATACAGTTTCCTCATTGTAAAAGAAGAGTGGTAAAAGCATTTATTTTATAATTCTGACAAAATCGATAAACTAAAACATACATGACAAATGTCAAGCATATGGTACACATTTAATACATACTAGAGTTAAATATTTTAATTCAGGTTGAGCATCTCTAATTTGAAAACCAAAACTGAAAATGCTCCAAAATCCAAAGACTTTTGGGTGCTAACATGATACCACCATTGAAAAATTCCACATCTGATACCTTTGATTTTTTATTGTTTAATATACACAAACTGTTTCACGTCCACAATTATAAAAAAATCACATAAAATTACCTTCAGGCTAGGTGTGTAAGGTGTATATGAAACATAGATGAGTTTGTATTTAGACCTGGGTCCCATCCCAACATCTCATTGTGTATATGCAAATATTCCAGAATAAAAAGAACCTGAAATAACACTTCTGGTACCAAGCATTTCAGATAAGAGTCTCAACTTGTATAGCAAATAAAGAAAAGGCTGAACAGATGATGGTAATATCAAAGCTGTGCTTCCGAATGAATAGGCCAACTTTTAAATAAATCATTTAGATGATGAAATATGGAATACTGAGAGAAAAAAAACTGGAACTAGAGTAATAATAAGGTTATTGCTTGTTTCTAGGCAAGGGTCTGAGCTACAATAGTAGTATGTGAAATAAATTATAAGGGATAGTTGTGAGATATTCAGCAGCTACATCATAGATAGGACTTAAAAAAATTGATATTAGATTCCTGATAACCTACTGGGCCAGAGATGGAAGCATTTTGTGTGTAGTAATTACTGAGTCATTTTTTCATGAAAGAAAACTCTAAAGGGATTGATTGTTTAAAAATATATTTCATCATTTTAGTTTGAATACTGTTTAGATTTATCAATTAAATATTTACCTTTTTTGGAACCACTTAAAAAGCAAATTAGAACTTTTTAATACATAAAGAAATATGAGATTGGGTGATCAAAATACAATAAAAATGGGCACTTAGAAATCTTCTCCAAATTTAGCCTACAAAAAACTCTAAGCCACAGTTCTCTTTAGGCTAAACAATGAAGATTCTTAGTTTATCCAAATCACAGAGGTTTTTTTTTTTTTTTTTTTTTTGCGTTTGTGTGAAAGGTAGTATTTGGAAGACAGCATATTTATAGTCAGAAATGGAATAACTGTGAAGCTAAGGAAGTTTAGGCTTCAGGGCCTTTCACATACACTAGGCTCTTCTAAGGTCCTGTTATTTTGTGTTTGTAATTTTGAATTATTTAAGATTGGTTCCTAATATTGTATAATGTTCGGGAACCCACAAGACTTCAGTTAATCTCTGGTAATGATCCATAAGTTCTTAACCTTTATTCACTGTATAAGATTCGGATGGCTGAAATGTTTTTTGAAGTTGTAAGCAACAGTTTGTGTCCATGAGCAAGGTCTGTAGAAGAGGTTTGTAGAATTCATCAGGTTTTCCAAAAGTCCTTAAATCAACAGTAAATTTAACAACTTCCAAAAAACATCTGGAAGTAGTCATGGGGACAAAGATGCTCATCAGGAGGAATGGAGCCAAGACATTAGAGCAAGGTACACTTAAAAGCTCCCAGGTAGTTCTAATGTGCACCTATGCTGGATGTACATACTACTTGCCATTCTTGAACTGTGTTGGAATGGTTAAAAAGCAAAGAGTCCAGATTTTTGGTTTATCCAAATTTTGTATTGGTATACTGATTTTCATAATAGAGAAATTGAAGCTCAGAGGGATTAAATATCTTATTTTAATGTCCTTATTAGGAAAATCAGTATACTAATGAAGTTGAACAGTGTTATCTAGGGTAGGCAAAATAATAAGTGAAGGGGGATAATTGAGAGTAAAAAAATGGTAGTGTCAATAGGTAACAGGTCATGGTAGGGTGAATTATTGTTAGATTCAGAAAATCAAATAGTGTGAATGCGGGTGAATTTGAGGAAGAGAAGAAAAGGATTGGAGCTGTTATTTAGAGAGAGGAATACCTGAGGTAGAGATTACAGTGGGTGTGCAGCTATTGGTGATGACAAGATCTAAGGCATAACCATAATAGTAGATGGCTGAATTTACATACAGGAGAAGATTTGTGAAGATATGAAGAAATGGAAATATTTGGTCAGGGGATTGGGAAGATATTCCAAGTGGTTATTAAAATTGTTAAGAAATCGTCAAAGAAGGAAGAAGGGTGATCCCAATATTTGTACAAGGAGAGATACTTCCATTTATTATTTCCATATCAAGAATATTCTTTAGAAATTCCCATTTTTGGAAGTTTAATGATAACCCATAAATAAAGTTTTAACTCAAGTTGTTATAATAAGAAACATAAAAAATTTAACATTATCATCATGCAAAGAAATGTAAATCAATGCTTTATGTTGGTTCCTTATTTCACTTTCTCATTCTTAAACATGAAATAGATAATTAAGAGGTCATCTTAACCTTACCATTAATCAATCAAGCTAAGTTTTTAGGAATATTATTGAATAAGGGAGAAATCATTTGTCAGTTGATACAGTGTTAGATTCCATGTAATACTTTTCCAAACACAGCTGAAACTAAAATTCAGCCTAGTACTTGAATTGTCTCTGTCTGCTTAGGTGGTTAAAAAAAAAAATCTTGTTCCATCAGGATTTGTAGGTTGTAGAAAAAAGAACCCTTATTTGTCTTTCCATTTCTTAGGCCTTTTAATAATGTTTTGTTGATTGGCATTTCACAAAAGAAACTAAAACAAAGTGGAATTCTCTCGGGTTTCCAATGCTTCTTGCTGGCACAGCTGGTTTCTGAGATTTTTCGATAGAGCCTATTTCAGAAATATTTGAGTATTTACTGACTGCTAACTCCCTTCCTCTTCTCCAACTAACTGACTGCTTAAGCTGCTAACACAAGGCCGCTTCCAGACCTTTTCATTTCTTAAGCTATACTTTGCTTAATTCAAGGGAGAATTCACCAATTCTTTCTTTCCTCTGGTAGTTCCGTTTATATCTCCACGATCACCCCCACTCTGAGCCAAGTAAATATTTTTAAAAATAATAATACCTGTTTGTTTTTACACTGTTTAAATTCTCAAGGAGCCACATATCAAATCTTTTCTGCTATGCTACTTAGGACATTTTAATTCTTTAACTGTCCAACTCTGCCTGGCATGCTTACTCACCTCAACCAAGAAACTGCCCTAGTGGAAAAACAATTGTGTATTGAACTCTGTCCCATTTGACAGGTAAAAAATGAGATCTTTAAAAGGGAATGACCGACGTTTCTTTGTTTGCTGAACATTGTGCAAACAAATAAAGCTTTACATGCTCTGAGTCAAGTTTCCCATTTTTCAGGTGACTATGAGAATGCAGAATTTTCCTCTTACAAAAATTGCACATTTTCTCAAAACATAGTTAAGTAGACTATTTTGGCGAAAAACTCACTTCCAATTATGTATTTGCTTATACATTTTGCTATGTGACAAAATCTCATTTTCATAAATGGATCCACTGAATTTTGTGTAAAAATGACTTTTCATTTATATGAAATACTTAGCATTTTTTAACTAAAGCACATACATTACCTTGGTTTATTTGATCTCAAAAAATACTAAACAGACCAAATGTTATTATATTTCTACTTTGTACACATGACAAAATTAAGATTTAGAGATTTCAAATGACTTGACTCTCACAGTACATACAGGGTTGAAATAAAGTTATTCTTGACTTTTAGTCATTTGCTTATTGTACTTCGTAATACATCATGTTAAAAACTCTATAGTCATTTAAAAAGTCATACTTTTATTCATGTATATGATGCTTCCATATTCCTGAAATTTGTATATACTAATTGGTTAAAAACATCAGACTTCAAATTTGCAGGTGTTGCTCTTTATTTAAATGAATTCTGAAATGAAATCTGGCAAAGTTAAAAATCTTTTGAAAATGTGACTCACCTATTCTTAATAAGTAAGTGTCAGGCAAATCGAAAAGAGCATCATACATAGCTTACTAATGCAATGTTACCAAGTGCAGTGGATATGTTTTTTTAATCTTCTCTTTTGTAAACAAAACAAAATAATTTATACATATTACAATTTGTATTTTCTCTGGCATAAAAGAGGATTACATTTTACATTTTATCCACTCCTTATTTCTAAGAGAAGGAATTACTTCTAAGGTACTCTTCTAACCTCTCTCCAACTTCTTTACTCCCTACGCCTCTCTAGACACTTAAATAATATGCAAAACTGGCCCTTGTACATTTTTTCTTGTTTCAAATATTTATTAATCCTTTCAGAAACATGTACTTTTGAAACATCAGAAGTTGTTCCAGGAATTGAGGATGGAGAATTCAATAAAACAAATTAGGGACGATCTGCTTTTTACAGCATTAAGAAAGATCTCCCTGTCACTGATATTTTAATAGATATTTAAGTAAATTGAGAGAGTAAGAGAGTGTCATGCAACAATCTGAAAGAAGAGTGTTTATGCAGAAGAAAGTAAGTATAAAGACCCTGAGGTGGGAGCAAATGTGGGTATTTAAGGCCCATTGTGGAAGTTAGCATGGCTATGGCAGCTTGATCAAAGATGAATGTTGTCAGAAAAGGAAAGTTCCAAAGGATATCCAGGAATTGGAATACATACATTTGATAAGGACTTTGAATTTTATTCTAAATGTGTTTAGGAAACATTGAAGGGGCCTGGTGCAATGGCTCATGCCTGTAATTCCAGCACTTTGGGAGGCCGAGATGGAAGGATCATTTGAGCTCAGGAGTTTAAAACCAGCCTGGGCGACATGGGGAAACCCCTTGTCTACAAAAAATGAAAAACTTAGCCGAGTGTGGTGGCACACACCTGTAGTCCCAGCTACTCAGGAGGCTGAGGCAAGAGGATCACTGGAGGCTGGGAGGTGGAGGTTGCAGTGAACTGAGATTATGCCATTGCACTACAGCCTGGGCAACAAAGCAAAGCCCTGTCTCAAAAATAAAAAATAAAAATAAAAATAAAAAATAAAGCATTGAGGGGAACAGAGATGTAAAATAAATGAATTTATAGTATTACACAATGTGAGTACCAAAGAGAGAACTCTCTGCATAGAGATGGATCAAGAGTGAAAACAAAGGGTCCATTTAGAGGCATGGCAGTGTTCCAGAAGACAGACAGTGGTATCTTTGACTAGGGTAGCACAGGGATATTGGTTTAATACAAGTTGTTTTATTTTTTTCACTTGACAGGAAGTACAGTGGTTCAGTGGCTCAGTGATGCCAGGGTGGTGCGAGGGATAGTGGGATGTGAAGATTAGTTTTAGATTTTAAGTGTAAATGCTATCAACAACACTGAATAATGAACTGAATGTGAGATGTGAAAAGGAGCCAAGAATGCCCCTTGGGTTTTAGGCCTGAATAGTTTTGCCCTTCCCTGGGATGGTTAGACTGGATAAGGAGCTAGTTTGCTTGGGGCACAGAAGTAGAAATCAAGAGTTGGATTTTGGGCATGCTGTGTTTACGATACATATTTTATGATACATTAAATTAGACATCCATGCAGACATGCTAAAGTGGCAGTTAGCATCATGAATCTGAAGCTTCAGTGGAAAATCTCAGCATTAGCTCATGGGTAGTGTTTAAAGTTCTGAGACCAAGGGAGAAGAGAACACTTCCAAGGACTGAGCTCTAGAATGCTACATTTAGGGGCCAAACAGAGAGTAAAGAGAGAATATAAAGTTAGAAAAGGAACAAGTTTGGTAGGTAGAAAAACATGGTTTTCTGGAAGCCAAGTAAATGAATTTGTTCAAGAAATAAAAGGATATCAATTGTTTTGAATGCTGCTGAGATTTCAAGGAATCAAAACTGATAGCCATTGGATCTCACAATATTGGGAGAATTGTGGTTTAAAGAGTGGTTTATTTGGAGTAGTGGCCATTTGGAAATCTTCCAGTAGAAAGTAAAAAAAAAAAAAAAATGCTGTGAGGTGTGAGGGATGAAGAATTTGGTTGCAATAACAAATTCCCTGAAGAAATAGGTAATAAAATATGTTTCTCTTGAGAGCACTAGTTTCCTTAGACAGCAGCAGAGAATTTTTATTAATTTTTACATGAAGAAGGCAGAGTACAGGGTAGAGAGGTCTTAGATTTAGAATGGGATCATTATGAAATTTTCTAATTGCTTATCTCAGTCAACTAAGCAAGTTCACTAGGCCAAAAAGAAGAGAGAGGATAATGTATTAAAGAAAATAGATGTTCTAAAAATGTACACACTTAAAATATAAATTCCATGCAAAATTCCTTCTAAATGGATATTAAATTCCTAAAATCCAGTTACTATTTGATGTAGTCTCAGCCTGTCTCTCAATCTTCAACTGTAACTCATTCATTTCTCCACTCCTTACTCCAACTCGGTATCACCAAATCAAATCTAGCAGCGCTAAAAAGAAAGGCCCAACACACATAAGTGAATTACGTCTATGAATGCTTTAAACTTCAGAAATGTATTAATATAGTTCACCATATTAGTAGGTCAAGGACAAAAATATAATAGAATCTTTAGATATTAATGTAGTCTTTGTCTAAATGCAACTTTCATTGTAGGTTGAAACTTTATTAGATATAGTTGGAGAGTTCCATATATAACAATATGATATAATAATTACTCCATGATGAAATAATTTAAAAATTATTAAAGTCAAGGAAAAATACAGAGGTACACTTTCATTACTATTCCTCATTATTAAAATTGATCTGGGAATTATAACATATGTAATTAGATCATACTAGCAATTACAAACGAGCAGCAATATTAACAGATCTGTAGTAAAAGAATAACGACAACCATTATCGTGTAAATGAATAATCTTGTAGAATAACTACTCTCTCATCAAAACCTTATAACCATATGAGGTAGGTACTGTTTTTTATTTTTTTCAGAATTTAATAGATAATTGTAGCTTAAGAAGGTTGTCCTGCTAAACATGACACAAATGATAATTAGCTGAAGGTGATTTGATTTAAATTTAGGTGATTGAATCCAATTTAGGGTACTCAAATTGTCAAGTTGTGAACTTGTGAGAAAGGTTAGATTTTATAACCCTAAAATCGAAAGCTATGACCTTGTTTAGAAGTAAATGTGTGAGTCAAGTTTTCCTAAGGCACACCAGTTTATGGGCACACTCAACTCATCCTTGTATTAATAATTAAAATTGTACTGGCTGTTTGACCCATTGTATTATGCAGTCACAGCCCCTAAAAGGGAGGCCCATTATCAATGCTTTTACAGTCTTCTTGGCATCACCTATAGATCATCTCTCATACTTTTCTTCTGAATCACAAATATAGCTTTTTTTCTTATACAGTAACAAAATGAGGGGAAAAAAGAGGGTAAGTTTTTGAGATAGATGAAAATAGAGTAGATTTTAACAATAAGATGGAAATTTATTAAATAAATATAAATAAATAAAACATACATAGAAGTTTTGGCACATAGAAAAATAAACCTTCAAATAGCAATGCATTTCACTGAACAAAGTTAAACATAGGCTAGAAGTAAAAATTAAAAAGCCTCTGTCAAATTTGTATGTTTTCCTCTCCAAAAGTCATAGTCTATGAATATTAGAGAGAATATTGAGTTTTAAGTGACTCATAAATGTCCCTTAATTTTATACTATTTTAATTCAATTTGTTTAATTTACTATCTTGATCTGACTTTAGAAATGCTACCTTAGGATTAAATTTATAATAATCTCTCTTCTCTCTGATTGACAAATACCGGTATAAGTAAGACATATTTGGGAGACATTACCAACTAGTGGTTAAGAGCCTGGATTTGGAGACAGAGTGTCTGGTTTTAATTTCTGCCACTTGTACAGAAACCTTGTGCAAGCTACTAACTGTCCCGTCCCTCGTTTTCCTAATCTTAAACAAGAATAATAAAATTTTCTACGTTATAGGATGGCCTGAAGATTAAACATGATAATGTATGTAAAGCAATTAAATCAATCTATAGATTGCAACAATATTTTTGTATGTGTTTAGTGTCATCTCCCCTAGTACTGATTCCTTTGATCTACATTCTTGGGAAAAGAAAACCTATCAATTTTAATTATTCTAACAGATATGGTAAGTTAATGCATACAGAAACATAATACATTCTTCATTCTTTTTATTTTCTCACACCCTATATTCAGTTCACTAGCCAGTCCTGTTGGCACCATTTATACATAAAATATACCTAAAACTAACCACTTCTTAGAACCCCCAGTGCTGTCACACTAGTGAAAGCCACCGTCACATCTCCCCTGGCACATCATCTGAGAAAAGCCCACAGCCTTTGAAGTGGATCCCTTGTTTGCGTCTTGCTCCCTCTCCATGCAGGGGCTCTCATAAAATTGTACTCAGAAAAGAATATGTAGAGACCACCCTGAGTATCTTTATTGTTCTTTTTAAAAATAAATTTATCTATAAAAATACAATATTTCTAAAAAGAAAATAATACCACTTGTAATTCTGCTATCTTACTCAATTAATTGGTAAATTCCAAATTTATACTTCAGAGATTAAAAAATGGGGGCTAATAGTCACATGCAGAAAGCAATACATGCACTAAAAATCTGACATTCCTCTGTAATACCATTTAAGCATTAAGTTGAAATAATTGATGAAACTGAGCAGGACACATGTGATTGATTCAAGAACATCTTGCTTGATTAGAGGGTCAAGCTTCTCTTTAATGCGTTTTCTATAAGGAAATTCACAAGTTTATGCACAGTAAATGCCTTGTCTTGATACCTGAGTGAAAAGAAAAATATTCCTGAATTTTGAAAGGATATTTAAATTACAATCTACTTTTTAAAGATATATTTAAATCAAAAAAGTAACCAATAAAAATGACAATTTATTCCAAAATCAATTTAGATCCTTCTATAAAAGGTGATTTTATGTATGCTATAATTTAAATGAAATATAAACTTCAGCAACATTTTAAATCAATTTTTACAAATACCTAGAAAATAAATAAATTTAGTTGGCATTACTTTAGATTATTGTATAAATGTATAGGATATTAGTTGAGAAACAAAACAAAATATATTACTCTAATCCAGTCTTTCTTCAACCTTTTAAGATAGGGTTAAATGAACTTTAAATGAGCTAAAATGCACAAGATGACGAATGATAATCCTTATTAACTCCCTTGTTTAACATTTTAATTATAATAACACCTAATTTATACAACTTTTTTTTCTTAATCAGAAAAGTTGTGCTTGTGACACTGCCTCAGTTAAATACTGGGTGGAGAAAAACCCATTGTCTCTACAATTCTGTATGTCTGGAACACGGAATTTTAAACTCTCTTTCTCCTTTCTTAGTATTCTGTGGCATCCTCTATATAGCAAATAACCAATGCTGTATGGCTTTTAAAAAGTGATCCAATTTTTTTCAAGTCATTTCCATCAGAGTACCTTTAAATAGCAATTCCACTTTCAGATTCCACTGATAGACCTATGGACTACACTAACCTAAAGACCTCAATTATTGTGGCAGAAAATAAACTTTTTCAGTCCTATAGGTGCTCCTTTATCATGTGTGACATAATAGAAACAAACGTATTCATATTAAATTTATATAGTTGTAACATCAGCTGCATGACTTTGTGTCTTAGGGCAAGTTAACATCTCTGATATTCAGTTCTCTCTTTTGCAAAATTGGAGATTATCAGATATGACATGAACATTTCTCTGTGGACTAGGGGTGATATCATGAAGACACTTTACATCTTTCCTGAAAATAGTGAATTCCCAACCACAACAAAGGTTTTATTTTATAGGATAGGTTTTATTATTATAGAACTTCTATTATGACACAATAAATATGATACTCGTACCCTTTTATTTTTAGTAAGACACAACAGAGTCTCATTTTATTTCTTAACGTATAATTCTAGTACCCAATTACATGGATGCAATGTCTAAAGTCTCAGCCACTTAGGGGACAGTCCATATTTTATTCCTTTTTATTGCTATCATCGATTACTTTTGAAATAAAATTGAATGAAGTGAGGTCACATGCAGTCGCAATTGCTCACCCTTATAGGAGATGTCCTCCTTAGAAAATGCCTTTAGAGATTAGTTGATGAATTTCTTCAATGACAGGACAGAATAGTGGAAAAGCAAGGAATTTGAGAACAAGTAATTCCTAATAAGTTGGGTACACTTGATTTAAATTCTCATTTTTTAAACTTAATATTTCTGTGAGTTGAAAAATTTATTTTTCCCCAGTATCTATTTTATGTAAAAGGATGCTGGTAATGTTTATCTCGTTAGGTGGCTGTTTTGGTTCAGATAATATATGGAAACTTGCAGGGAAGGAAGCCTGGCACATAGTAAACAAAGAATATGTGCTTGTTAAATAACTTCTTAACTATTCACAAAAGTAGCTAACAATTGATAGTGTAAATGTTGTCCAAAGGACCAAGAAGGATGACTAGATAGTATAAAAGAGAGTTTTATTGGCAATATCAGTTTGCAAACTGGAGAGAGTCTCCTGCATGAATCAAAAGTGTTCTTTCTGAAGAACAAAGATAAGGCTAGGGGTTCTATAAAAAGCAGAAATGTAATGCATTCCTATTTGAGAAATTTCACTGGTGCTAGTAGGGTTTTGAGCTAAAGACTAGTTTTGCCAACCTGTGTCACCAAGCTCTGATTGGTGACACAGGTTGGCAAAACTAGTCTGAGAACTGCATCAGGTTGTGTCAGTGGTCATTAGGTAAAACTCGTTCCAGGTTACCACAGTTTCAGCTGCCAAGCTTGCAGAGAGTTACATTTTGGAGCAATGTTTTGTGCCTTAGTGCTTTTACCTCCTGGTTTCTCAACTCTGTTTTAGTTGGGTATGGCAAGAATAACCCAATTCATATGATCAACTTTCACAATAGGTACAGAATTAGTGCTAGCTTTCTTCATTCTTTCCTTGTGGTTGGTATGTTCTGGTGGTAAGACATCTGTGGCAGTAATTTATATAGCTTTAAACCATTTTTTACCAGTCTTTTTTTTTTAATACTGTTATCGGGTCATAATGAAAGAAAACTTCTCGATAAATGTCATATTGTGCATTCAAATCAAATTTCCTAGAAACATAAACCGTGTTTTCATTGAAATTATAAAACTTCAGTCAGCCTCAACAAACAGTAAGGTTGATTGTGGGAAAATATTGGGATTATTGATCTACCATTAAAAAGTTGATTACCTTTTTTTTACTCATGACCATGTGATGTTTAATATTTGGCAAATATTTATTAAGCCTTTACTGTGTTACAGGAAGCATACCAGGCTCAGGAGATACACGGTTTGAATAAGACCAGCGTGCTTCCTAACTTCATGGGATTTATTTCAATTATAGAACCTCTACATACTTTTGAAAAATATATACTATTATTTTCTAGCTGAATTCTTCTGAATTCTTCTTTTCTTTATGGCTGGCACTGTAAAGCCAATAATAACTGTGGATTAGAAGATATGATTTTTATCACAAGGAATAAATTCTGGCTAACTCTATTTGTGATAAACCAGCAACTCTCCAAATATCAAATGAAAAATTATTTTTACTTTAAAGAGATATATCTATTAGATTAGACATATGCTGCAGTAATAAGTGACATCAGAATTGCACTTTTTACACATCCTTGCTCAAGTTGCACATCCCTTGAGTGTTCATACAGAAGGAACTTTTTTCTGTCCTATGTCGTCCTCACAGCAGGATCCAAGCTAATGAACACTCCACTATTTTTAAAAAGCACTAATTTTACAAGAGATGGGAGAGGGAGATGAAAATTACCAGCTTTTAATTTTTTTTCTCCACGAAATTGTGTATATTACTTTTGCTTGACTTTTGCTGATAAGTTTCATGACGTTACCTAATTTAATTGCATGGGGAACAGAGAATGTATTTTTACAGTGTATTCAAAAAAAGAACCAGAAATATTGGAAGAGAGTCTTAATGAATACCACTGTTTATATAATACATACTGTTCACAGACTAAAAACTCTTTTCTGCACAGAAGTAAATAGAAAAGGCCAAATATTGCAAAAATGTACAACTATAACCTTAATAATAGTCTTTAATATTCTTACTTCATAAAAGATGTGACTTTTGATTGCATCAATTTCAAATGTGCAAAGCTTTGGAAACATTTATTATTTATATTTTTGTAAAAATGTTTTTGATAGATGCCTTAATAGTCTGGTTAGTCATTTCCCAATTAACAACAGACATCAAGTTTTGAGCTGCTTGGTATTATCTGAATGACTCAGGCCTTATCAATTTGGTTCATTTCTAAGTAAAAACCATCTCACCATCTTTCTGGAGAAATTATAATTTTTTTCTGGAAAAATAGAAAATCCGTATTTTTTACTAAGACTTAAATCACCTACCCATAAATTATGTTGAACAGTATTAGGTGTCTGGTTAAGACTTATACGAGTACTATGACAAAAACTTGCAAAAATTTTACTCTCGGGCTTAAGCACTGTTTTCCTATGACTATCTGAGAGGCCCATTGTGAATTATAATAACTGGGATTCCTAAAATTTTTTTAAAGTCACTATGTAACTTATATAGTGATATCTAAAAATAACTGTTAACAAAATGCAAGTGCTTTAAACAGAAGTGAACTACAAATTTTTGTTATTGTGATCTCCCCAAAAGGTTACTAATTATTTGAAAGTGATAGGGATATCATAAAGATTTATCTAAATATAATTCTGAATGATATTTCATAATAATCCTTGGAAATTAACTTACAAAACATTCTAATAAATGCTCAGAATTATATTTACAAGAATAATGAGTATAGTGCTGTATTTTATGGCACATATTGGAAAAAACACAAAGGCCCATTAACAGGAAAATGTATATTCACCTAATGGGGTATTGTGCAATTCTTTAAAAAAAATTCCTTAATCTTTTATATACAGAAATGGAAGAGTATACCATATAGTAAGCTTAAAAAATCACTGCCAATATTATATCAGTTGAAAAAATATGTCACGGAGAAGCAAAATTTGTTATTGTTGTCATACTCTATTGTTAATTTATACATACACAAAGAAAAACATGGGAAAATATGTAATGTAATTCTTTGTCCTTGTTGTTCTTGGGGCTGGAATTGCAGAACCACTTTCTATTTTACCTACTTCTGATTTGACTTCTTTTAATAACAAATATTTTTGTAATCAGAAAAAAAACACAAAAATGTGAAACAAAAGAAAGTAATGTGCCTAGATTATATATACATATATATATAATTTTTTACAGAAATACCTGAAAAATGTATAGTTTAATAATTTTTTATTTAAATGATATAAAAATTTTTAATTCGAAGTATCTTGAAATAATTTTGGTATATTTACAAAATTGTATTTGATAATATAACTTGTCTTTTTATAATATAAATTTTGTTTTTTTAATTTCAAGTCAGAATTTTTCATTTGCTTTAATAAACTTGCATTTCTCTATTATTGAATAGGAATAATAGTGTCATGTTCGTGAAGCAGAAAGTTAAATGTAACAGTTAGGTGAGTAATAAACTCATTCTTTATGGTAGTAATAGTAATACTTTTTACTTGTATATATTTTACTATTTTAAAATTTTCTACACAAACATTACTTTGTCTAAATCTTACAACAGTCTTGACAAAATAGAGAAAAATTAAATAAATTCCCAAGGTCTAAGACACTCGTAAGTCATTTCAGAAAACAAGAACAGAAGTTTACAGATTTATTCTCCAGGTATTTTTTTAAATCAAAGACTTTACTATATCTGAAGCCATTTCTATAATTGATTTCAGTGTGTGATTTTATGGTTTTATGATATAATTATCTATATTCGTGTGCTTTGAAAGTATAAGTGGCTTTAAAAATAACTGCTAGTGGGAATTCTTACATACTATTTACTTTTAAAATACTGCAATCTTCCTGTCTTATGCCCAACATAATTCAAATATGAAAGAGCTGCTGACGGGTATTACATAGAATTTATTCTTTTATCAAACCCTGTGTTAGAAGCATTCCTAAAATACCAGACATTGACCTAAATGCAAGTCATATGGAACTATAAAAAGATATCCTCGGCAACCATGAAGTGTTTCATTGTAAAGCTGATGTTTCCTCTAGAGGAAAGATCATACTCATCATCCTTAAATTTAGAGACACTGCAATCTGAGAAAGTTGTAAATTTATTTGTTGAGTATCTAGAGGAAGTAATTCCATCATTTTGCTGAAATGCAAACATTCTTCTTGAATATGTACCCACCCAACGTGTTCATTTTGCCTGTTCTCCAGATTGACCCTATTTATCAAGACAGAAGAATTGCAATAAAGAAAGGGTTGAATTCATGCAGAGCTGGCTGAACTGGAGACCAGCGTTTATTAATCAAATCAGTCTCCCTGAAAATTTGGAGACTGGGTTATTTTTTTAGAATAATTTGGTGGGTACAGGTCCATGGAGTAAAGAGCGCTGATTGGTCAGGTTGGAGATGAAATCATAGGGAGTCTATGCTGTCTCACTGAGCTGAGTCAGTTCCTAGGTGGGGACCATGAGACCAAATGAGTCAGTTTATCCATTGGGTGGCCCAGCTGATTCATCAAGTACAAGGTCTTAAAAATATCTCCAGCGCGAATCTTAGATTCACAATGGGGATGTTATCCCTTATAACATCATGCAGTTAGGTATCACAAGATTCTAAACCTCCCCAAAACTCCCCAAACATTGACCTATTTGATGCATTGTAAAGCTCTCATGTTCACAGAATATATGTGACATTAGTTCACTGCTGATCTGTAGTATGTGAGAAATGAATTTATATATGAATTTTTGTATTCTGTTCTTTATTTTTCCTTTCTCTCTCCCACTCGCCCTCTCTCTCTTTCGCCCACAGACAGAAAAAAGGAAAAATCTATCAGTATTTTAACGATGCTTTATTGTTAAAAAATTATGCTCTGGGAAATCATGGAAATACATAAATATAGGAAGCTACATAAATATAGGAAGCTACATTTTTCAGGACACAAACACTAAACAGACTTGTTCAATTGAATTTGTATCAGAAGGTTAAACAAAGCTTAAAAACTGAACTTTTATAAGCTACAGACAAAACACTTCTTGTGGTTTTCTCCTACAGTTTTTTTTTTTTTATAGTTGTTCTGAACACATAAGTTCAAGGGTGTATGTGAATGAAAGGAAAGGTAATGAAAGGAAAATTAATAGAACATTTATAGACCTCAATAAGGATTTTATTTCCAGGAGGGTCAATTGGCTAAGTTAATTTGCTCAGCCCTAGTAATAATGTATTAGTGATTTAGCATTCAGTGTCTTTTACTTACTGAAAAAATGTGTCAAGCCCAAATAAAATATATTCGGTTCAAATATTCTGCTTTCTTATGATCTTTCTATAGCACATTTTTATAATCTATTAAGGTAATTTTTGAATTTTTTAAAAAAATACACTGTACAAAATGTAATCGTTAAATATGTATCTTAAGATTTTATAAAATACAAAACTAATGTAAATCATATTAGGACCTTAAACAAGTTGAAATGGTTCTCTGTGGTGTTCAAATATTCTGTTGGTACCTTAGGTACCTTTGCCTGAGAGCTAAAAATCAAAACTGACCAGAAGAAATTAAAGTGAAACTGCCTACTCTGTATTCATTGTCTAAACTCTACTGTGAATATTTTGTAAGTTTCCAATCAGTTCTTTTCGAAAGAAAAAATTGTTTTGGTCTCTGAATAATTGAGAGCTCTTTCTATAAAGCTGACTTCTTACAAATAGATTAAATTAGTATGTCATTAAGAATCATTCTGATAAAATTTATTTTCATACATTTTTAGACTTCAGCTACATATTTTGCGATGTGAAAGTTCTATCATGTCAAGTTATTACGGGGTGGTGTCGGTAATTATTTATTTGTTAATAATGTTGGTAATAAAATATGATAATGAACAGCATTAGTGTATAACAAATTACTTGGGAAACATATTAGCTTACTCAGAATAAATGTAATAAGTTAATATCACATGGAAATCAAAAAAGATGTTACACTGTGTATCTTCATGAGAATTGTGGAACTTGGAAAATTGCTTTTTTGTTTCTTACATTATTGATGAATGTACTACAACATATTATAATTATTTGTCATACAAGGGATGCAGGAACAAGTAAATCATGTTTTGCCCTAGGTGATTTAGCAAGTTTTCAAAGTCTCTGACAATTGAATTATAACAGTGACTACTACATTAACGTATATATATTTTATTTTTTGACAAGTCATTGGTGATACAATTTTCCTCTTCATTGTGTTTTGGGGCAACCTATTTACATTTTATATATTTTTTTAATTCTAGTTCTATTGATTTTTAACCTGGTAAGGTAAATTTCTGGATGGGTATTTTAGTAAGAAAACTTTTGGCTGCAAGTTAAGAAGAAAACAAGTTAAAGTAGCTTTAATGATATGTAACTTGTATTTCTCACCCAAAAAGTTATCCACAGATTGGTCCCTGAATAGGTTCATATGCTGAATAAATGGCATCAGAGAAGACCACTTTTTTCCACCTTTCCACTTTGTCCTTGCTATTAGGTTTTCTTAAGTCTTGCATCACTAATGGCCACAAAACACATACCAGTTCATAGAAATAGGACAATTTTTTTAAAAAAATGAAACTATATGTCCCTTGAGAGTAAGAGAACTTTTTCCCAATAGACTGTCAACTGACTTAGCATCTTAACAAAATTATATTATATCCACCAATATAAAAAACAGTCATTGGTTGTCATGTATGACAGTGTTTCATTCTGTTTTATGGCTGAATAGTATTCTATTGTGTGTGTGCGTATACACACACCATATATATATATATATATATATATATATATATATATATATATTTTTTTTTTTTTTTTTTTATCCATTCAACTGTAGATGGGCATAGGCATTGTGGTAACACGTATAAACATGGAGGACATCATGTTACGTGAAATAAGCTAGGCACAGAAAGAAGATATCACATAATCTTACGCATATGTGGAATCTACAAAAGATAATTTCATAAAAGTAGAGAGTAGAATAGTTGTTACCAGAGGCTGAAGAGGGGTACCAGACAATGCTGGTCAATGGGTACACAGTTACAGTTAGACAAGAATATGAAGTTTGGGTGTTTATGACACAGCTGGGTGACTATAGCAAATAACAATGCAGTATATATTTCAAAATAGCTGGAAAAGAACCTTTTTAATGTTATCATGACAAAGAAATGATAAATATTTAAAATGGCTATGGTAATTTCCTTGATTTAACCATTATGCAATGCATGCATGCATTGAAATCTCAAACTGTACCCCATAAATGTGGATAATTATGATATATAAGTAAACATTAATTAATAATGAACAATATTTTTAAGTCACTGGAAAAGAAATACGGTAAATTGTAATTGGCTTAATACACTGTCTTCTAGTCTTTCAAGTGTCACTGCTGTAAACCAGAATGTGCTACCAAAAAATAAAAAAAAATTAAGGATTTTAGAAGAGCAAAGGAAAGGGATATTGGAGAGGGAACTAAAAGGAGATACTGGAATTAATGTACAAAAGAAATCAGAAAATACCCATTTTTAAAACAGAAACAAAATTAATAGATAATGGAATTTATGGATTATAATTATATAATTTCATGAGTTTGTTCCTTCATGTAACAAATATAACATGTCTTAACCAACACAGAATATTTCCATCACCTTAGAATGGTCCCTTAGGCCTCTTTCCAGTCCATTCTCATACGATATGAAAAATGATTATTCTGATTTATATTATCATATATTGTTTGGCATGTTCTTGAACTTCATAAAAAGGGATCATACATTTTGTGTTATTTTATATATGGCTTCTTTTTCTCCTTAACATCTTTTTGTTGACTGCATAAATATTCTTTCTTTCTTTGCTTATTTTCCATTTGTATGAGTATTTCACAATTTGTTTATGCATTGTCCTATTAATTGACTTTTGGGTTCCTTCAAGTTGTGGCTATTCTGTTTTAAATTGCCAGGAATATTCTTGTAGAAGTGTTGCTGTGGACATATATTATTGGTCTTGAGCAAACGTCTAGGAGTAGAAATTTGGAGTCAGAGGAGAGATATACATGAACCTTTATGAAGAAACTGTTAAACATTTTTCCAAAGTGGTTTTTATCACTGTAGATACTCACCAGCAATGTAGTTCCAATTGCTCTACAACTTGTTCACATTTGCTGCAGTCTTTTAAATTGTAATCAGTCTAGTGAGTGTGATGCGGAAGAAATCTCATTGTTGCTTTAATTTGCAATTTCTTGAGAGTAATGATGTTAACTATATACACGTCTTTCTGTTTTTTCTTTTCTTTTTTCCTAAAATGGCTGTTTCAACATTTTGCCCATTTTTTTTTTTTTTTTGACTAGGTAGTTTGTCTTTTTATTGTTAACTGGCAGAGTTTTTGATATGCACTGGGTAAGATCCATCTTAACAGATTTATAGTATGAATATATTCTTCTAGTCTGTGCCTGGCCTTTTAATATTCATAACAGTATCTTTTAAAAAGCAGAAATTTTAAAATTTTGAAATAGTCTAGTTTATTAAATATTCTCTTAATGGGTTTTTGTTGTTGTTGTTCTTCCAGTAAAATCTTTGTACAATTCAGTTAAAATACATAATCTGATGTTTTCCTTTTTTATAAAAAGATTTGTAGCAGCATTTTTTTTACATTTGGATCTATTCACATTGAATTAATTTTTGCATATGTGTTTTTTATTATTTATTTAAATTTATACAATTGTTTCAGCATCACTAAAAATATTTTATTTTATTTTTAATTGACAATAATTATATGTATTTATAGGACACTGTGTGATGTTTTGATACATGTTTACCTTTTGGAATAATTAAATCAAGGTAATTAAAATATTCATTACCTCACATACTTAAAATTTTTGTGCTGAGAACATTCAAAATCTAGTCTTTCAGCAATTTAAAAATATACGATGCACTATAAACTTGAGAATATTATGCTAAGTGAAACAACCCAGGCATAGAAAAACAAATACTTTGTTATCTTACTATATGTAGAATGTAAATAAATTGAACTCCTGAGAGTAGTAAAAATGATGGCTGTCAGAGGCTGAGGCTGAGGCTGGGTGGTGAGGATGGATAAAGAAGATGTGCATCAGAGGGTACACAGTTGCAGCTAGACAGGAGGAATAAGCTTTAGCAATCTATTGCACAGAATCCAGCATTACTTTTTGAAGACTTTCATTTTTTTGACACCTTTGTCAAAACAATTATGTGTATGTGTGTGCGTGCATCTGTTATGTGTGCATGTCTGTTTTTCTAGGCTTCCTTTCAGCTCCATTGATTTATTTGTTTATCCTCAAGTAAATACTTCATTACAGTTTTATAGGAAGGATAGAAGTAATATGGTTTGTGCTTTCCAAATTTTTTTCTAGGTTTTTTGGGTTTGCATAGATATATTTTAGGGGAAAAACATCAATTTTTGCAAAAAGAGACACTAAGCATGTTTATTGGTATGGCTTTTAATTTATAGGTTAATTTAGAAAAAGTGGTATCTTTACAACACTGATTATAAAATCCATAAAAATTCCGTGTTAATTTACTGAGGTGTGCTTTAATTTATCTCAGTCTGGTTTATGCATTTCAATGTAAAGGGTTTTCTTCATATCTTTCTAAAAGTATGTCACTCAAAATTATATAGTTTTGGATACTATTTTAGATGATGTGTATAAAATGTATTTTTCTAATCTTTCCTAATATAAACAGTCTTGAGAGGAGTTAATTAATTTTGTTCACCTTTTCAGATAAAACTTTCTTCTTTGTTAATTTTATTTCAACTTTTTACTCTAGCTAATGGATTTTTTTCTTCCTTCCACTTACTTGTTTTAATTTGCTTTGTGTTTTAGCTTTCAAGCAGTTGAAATTTAAGTAATTTTAAAATTTTTTAAATATAAAATGTAGTGATATATCTTTCTCTCTATGTACTGAATTATCCATATTCTGAAAACGTTGATATATGCTATGTTTTTATTAATATTTACTTTGACATATTTTCACGTTTCCTTAGTGATTTCTTGACACATGGATTATTTCAGTTTGCTATGAAATTTTCATTTATCTGGAGATTTTCTAGATTATTACTAACTTCTTATTTAGTTCTATTGTCTTCAGATAATATAGTCAATATTTCTGTAATTTTAACTGTATTAAAATGTATTTTGTTGCCTACTGTATGATATATCTTAAGTGTGTGTACTTGAAAAAGATGTGTGTTGTATAATTGTTAGATCTATGTCAATAAACTCAAATTGTTTTATAATATTTTTCAAATATTCTAGATTCTTAATAATCATTTTTGGGTAAAAAGATAAATACTGAAAGAGCAGTGTACAAAATTTGACCATGATTGTGGATTTGTTCATTTCTCCCATCATGTTTATCTGCATTTGTTTCATGTGGATTTAAAGCTATCTTATTGCATATATACAAACCGAGTTATTGGCTGACTGCAGTGACTCATGACTGTAATCTCAATACGTTGGGAGGACAAGTTGGGGGATAGCTTGAGCCTAAGACTTGGAGAGCAGCCTGTGCGACAAAGTGGAACCCTGTTTCCATAAAACATAGAAATAAAAATAATGTTTAGCTGGGTATAGTGGCATGTGCCTGTCGTTCCAGCTACTCAGGAGGCTGAGGTGAGAGGTTTACATGAGCCCAGGAGGTCGAGGCTGCAGTCAGCCATGCAGCCTGGGAGACAGTGTGAGATCCTGCCTCAAAAGTAAATAAATAAAAAAATAAATAAAAATAAGTAATAAAAATAAAATAAAATTCTTTATGACTACTTATTTATTTATTTACTTATTTATTTAGAGATGGAGCCTCCTGCCTCAGCCTTCTGAGTAGCTGGCATTAGAGGCACCTGCAACCACACCCGGCTAATTTTTGTATTTTTAGTACACCATGTTGGCCAGTCTGATCTCAGACTCCTGACCTTGTGAACCGCCCACCTCAGCCTCCCAAAGTGCTGGGATTACAAGCATGAGCCACCGCGCCCAACGGACTTTATTATTTTAATAGAATGTCTCTCTTATTTACGGTGATAATTCTTGTCTTGAAGTCTACTTTATCAGACATTAATGTAGACCTGCACATTTTTTATTGCTTGGTTTATTCTCCTGACATAACATTTCCAAACTCTGTCTTTTATCTATCTGTATTTATGTATTTAATGATTATTTCAGTTTTTATTTCATTTTTGTGTGTAGATAGTAGGTGTATATATTTGTGGGGTTCATGAGATACTTTGGTAGAGGCATGCAATGCATAATAATCACGTCATGGAAAACTGAGTATCTATCCCCTTGAGTCTTTGTCCTTTGTGTTACAAAGAGTTCAATTATACATTTTAGTTATTATGAATTATGAAATTAAATTATTATTTACTGTAGTCCCCCTGTTGTGCTATCAGATACTAGATCTTATTCATACTGTCTAATTTTTTTGTACCCATTAACCATTCTCACCTCCCTCCAGCACCCCGCTACTGCCCTTCTCAGTCTCTAGTAACTATCCTTCTATTTTCTATCTCAGTGAGTTCAATTGTTTTGATTTTTAGATCCCACAAATGAGAACCTGCAATCTTTGCTTTCTGTGCCTAGCTTATTTCAGTTAACACAATAACTTCTAGTTCCATCCATGTTTTTGTAAATGACAGAATCTCATTCTTTTTATGCCTGAATAGTACTCTATTGAGTATACCACATACTCTTTATCCTTTCATCTATTGATGGACACTTAAGCTGCTTTCAAATTTTGGCTACCATGAGCAGTGCTGCAACAAACATGGGAATACAGATCTATCTCGTTGATATACTGATTTCCTTTCTTTTGGATATACGCCCAGCAATGGGATTGCTGGACTGTATGGGAGCTCTATCTTTAGTTTTTTGAGGAACCTCCATGCTGTTCTTCACAGTGGTTGTATTAATTTACATTCCCACCAACATCGTATAAAGATTCCCTTTTCTCAACATCCTCACCAGCATTTGCTATTGTCTGGCTTTTGAATAAAAGCCATTTAAACTGGGGTGAGATGATATCTCATTGTAGTTTTGATTTGCATCTCTCTGATAATCAGTGAGGATGAGCATCTTTTCATATGCCTGTTTTCCAATTTGTCTTTTTTTGAGAAATGTTAATTAAAATCTTTTGCCCATTTTTTGATTGGATTATTAGATTTTTTCCCATAGAATTGTTTGAGTTTCTTATATGTTCTAGTTATTGACTGTCAGAAAGGTAGTTTGCAATATGTTCTCCCGTTTTGTGACTGTTCTCTTTAATTTTCTGATTGTTTCTTTTGCTGTGCAGGAGCTTGTTAACTTGATGTGATCCCATTTACCCATATTTCCTTTGGTTGCCTGAGCTTGTGGGGTATTACTCAAGAAATTATACATTAATTATGTTAAATATAATTATAACAATTATAATTATATAACATAATATGAATAAATATAATATAGCATTATCCAATATAATAATTATATTAAATATTAGGTATTAAATATTAAATATTAGGTATTCGGTATTAAATATTAACTATTAGGTATTAGGTATTAAATATGCATTATTATATAAATATATAGTGTCTGTATATACATTATTTGTATGTGTGTATGTTTGTATACTGTGTATGTATGTGTATATTAACTATAATACTAAAAATTATATATATTCTAGTTGTGTTAATGAAAGAGATAGTTAATATTATATGTTTGTTATAGTATGAAGGGAAAACTGACTTCACAGTTGAGAAAACAGAGATTACTGCAACCTCCATCTTCCAAGCTTAAGTGGTCCTCCCACCTAAGGCTCTCAGGTAGCTGGGAGTACAAGTATTTTTCACCATGGCCAGCAAATTTTTTGGATTTTCAGTAGAGACAGAGTCTCACTATGATGCCCAGGGTGGTCTATAACTCCTTAGCTCAAGGGATTTAAAGTTAGCATCTATTTAATGCTCATTGATTTAATGCTCATCAATGTAGTGCTAAATCAATGTCTGAAAAAAATGCATACACATTTAACATGTACTCTTAAAAAATATGTTGTTTTCCCAGCCATTAAAATTCCTCAGAGAAGCTTATAATGGACAGAATTAGTAAAATAGATATATATAGAAATATTGAATTCAAACAAAATATTATTTGCTTTCATACTCATTGTTTAATGTAATTTATTTAGTAATTTTACTTTGTCAACACTTTTTTAAAATTTTATGCTGTTTTTCCCTTTTTGCCCTTGCAGTATTACAAACAAGAGCTCTTTAATGAATTGCATCTTCCTCTTAAATTATTTTCAGTGAATTATAGTTTTCATTAACATCCTGATATAAATTTAGAAGAACTATATAGTTTTAGAAAACTTGAGAGAAAAAAATAGAAAGAATATTGTCTCAATAATAATAGTTAATTTAATCAGATTCCTTTTCCATAATTCACAAATTTAATTATGCCTTTATTTTAAAGTAAGATTGTTTGTAACAATTAATGTTTGTTACATTATTGATAATTAATTAATGTTATAATATTGGTAATTAATAATGTAACAAATATTGTTGGTTAATAATATTTGATATTTAATGTTATATTACTAATAATAATTGTTAACCATCCCGGTGCAATAATTAATAATTTAAATAATTACATAATTGGTTAAATTATGTAACTTTAAATAAGGCCAGACAATATTCTAGTGAAAGACAAATGAACTCCACTTCTTGATAGGGGATACTACAAAGTATCTGTTGCAAACAAGGAATGAGTTAGTCTCCCAATTCACTTCCTGTCCTTAGAAGATTGGATACAAAAGGAATATTTCAAGTATCAAACATTCAAAGCTTTTTCCCTACGTTGGTGAATCTTTTTGGATAACTCTCAAATCTTAATTGACTTCATATTTCTTTATTTTCACACTTATCCTTTTGTTAATAGACAAACTAAAATTATTATCAAGAATTTGTTTCAATACATATTTTCCTCTCCAGTCCCTCTACAAAGATTCTCAACCACCCTTGGAAAAGACTCACCTTTTAGCCTTTCTTCCTAAGCCATTTTGGTCAACAGATGCAATTTACTGAGTGCAATATCCATTCATTCACTGGTTTTAAACAGTGGATATTACAATAATCCTTGACAAGAACTTGAATTTTAATCTTGCCATTTATCTTCTTAGTCTTTTTTTATGTTTTATGTTTTATGTTGATGTTGAGAAACAATTGAAGCTTTCAATTCTGAAAGTCCCCAAATTTCTGAAATATCTTTATTCTCTTTAATTCCTGCTTGCAAACCAGTTAATACTTTTCTGGGCTTATAACTTTTTTATAGTAGCTTTTGAAATGCTACCAATAATAACTAACTCATGCTACTAACATTCAGTTTCTCCACTTATTTTCCCAAGCAAGAAACTCATTAGGTAACAACAATCTAATTTATGATTTGTAATAGTTTCATCACGTTTCACCATATATTATATGGATTGACTTTGCTCAGCTTCCAAAAACAGTTTTCATGCTTTCTATCACTTAAACAAAAAGTCAGTGGCACATATTTGAGCATTTTTGTTATGGTACACATTATTTCTAATTCAAGTGTCTATGCTGTCAGCATAGGCTGGGTTATGCTGCAGTAAGAAGCGCCTTGAAAATCTCAATGAGTATATGAGTGAAGTTTTTTACGCATGTTACATTTCAGTCAAGAGTCAATAAAGTGCTCTGCTCTTCGAGGTCACTCTGAAATGCAGATTGATTATATAGACATCTTAACATATGATTTTATGATCATGAAGACTTAGAAAAAAAGAGAACATGAAAAACCAAATACTGACTCCTTAAATTTCTACAATAAAAATTACTCACATCAGAAACCTATAACAAAACTCTCATCATTGCTATAATGTCATCAGTTATTATTTTTAGTATCATAAGCAGGAAAGAACGATCTTTTAAAGCTTTGGCGGCCATACACTTATTGATGTCTTGGAGTTTCAAAGCAAAACAAGTTTGTAATAAGACACTCTTGGTTAACCGTAAGTTACTGAAAGCCTTTATGCTTTAAATATAAAGCTTGAATAGGTCATTTTGTAATAATACAGCAGTTTGATTACAGGTACTAATGCTAAGTTTGAATATAAATCTGCTATTGCTTCATAGCCAATTTCACACAATTAGTACATTAATTTTGACTAGAGTCTCAGTCCCTGAATGTCTTTTACCTTTGAGATGCTTGACAGCCAACTTGAAGACTATGTTACTCTCCATGTTACTAGGCTTCCTGGAGCAAACTTCCATGACTACCTTTAATGAGAAAGAGATAATGAGATCAGTAGTGAACTCCCTGGCATGGCCACCAGTTTGAGCTGCTGTGGTGAATCCATGTCCGGTCCACTCAGAAGAGCTGTATCTTTTCTGCTCGCAAGAGAAAGACCCAGCCTCTCCAGAATTTATAAAATCTCGTCTATTCATATGGATGTAACTAGTAATTAATCCTCTTTGAAAAGGAGCTTACCCTCTTGCAGCCTACAGAATTTAGGGTAAAAAGACAGATGAAATAAAGTCAGCCTGTGCTATTAGTTTATAATTCATTATCTACTATTCATAAAAAAGTGCTCAAAGCCATTATTTTCTTAATGAAATCATTTGACAGTAAAACCTAAAAAACTGACATGAGGCTATTTATAGTCTTGATTCATGCCACTTAGCATGAATATTCAAGGATTCTCCAATGCCGAAATATTAATGTGTTCTATTATAAGTTGATAAAGAGACCCCACTGGAGGAGTTACATAGTGTTTGGTATCTGCAGCACTTTCCTTTTTTTAAAACTTAAAAATTATATAGTCCACAAAAGTTATTGTCTCAAAGTTTTTGAATATTGTACAAGAGATCTGTATGTCTATACCTTATAAGTATGTGCCAAATAGAAATAATGAACATTCTCAAAATTCACCCTAAATTAGGATATTATGTTTTAAATAGACAAATCAAGAAACAAGTCAGTGTTCATCAGCTCACATAATAGCAATTCATTACAGAATGATTATTAATAGCTACAGTAAATTTTTACTGAGGTGTTGCTTAAGTTTTCAGTTTTGTTTTCTTTTGTTTTATAGAAACGTGGTCTCACTTTGTTGCCCAGGCTGGAATGCAGTGGTGCGATCATAGCTCACTATAGCCTTAAATTCCTGAGCTCAAGCAATTCTCCTTCCTCAGCCTCTTCAGTAGCTGAGACTAGAGGTATCCACCACCATGCCCAGCTATTTTTTTTTTTTAATTTCTTGTAGATGCAGGGTCTTGCTATGTTGTGCAGGCTGGTCTTGACCTCCTGGCATGAAAGGATCCTCCTTCCTCGACCTCCTTGAATGCTAGGATTATCACTGTGCCCAGCTAACTTTTCAGTTTTGTCACACATTTTGGTCAATTTAATTTAGAGATTTACTTATTGACTTCTAAACATAATATAATTCTGTAATTCTGAGCTATGCTACTTAAATATAGTTTCTTAAAGAGTCTCAGTTTAATAAGAAATAAACATAAAACAGATTATTTTTCTATCATGTATTTCACAAAACCAGCTATGACGAAGCTCCATTTCTAAAAAGATTCCTTAACCTTGACTGGTTAATGGTACAAAATAGCTACACTGCATTCCTGCCACAGGGAGAAGGGATGGAGAAAGACATACTCCTACCTTAAAGGGAAACATCTCAAAGTTTCCTCATGGGACTTCTCTTAATATCTTATTTGCATTTACTTAGTCATAGTTACACCTGATTACAGGGCAGACTGAAATATACAATCTTCTAGTTGGCAATGTGCTCAGCTAGAGATTGGGCTCAATGATTCAAGAGAATAGAGGAAATTAATGTTGAGAAGCAACTAGGAGTCTCTCACAAACCAACAGTAGGTGAAATTAATTGAGAATTCATTATTGTCAAAGCAAAATTAAAATGAACACTAAACATTTAAAAATCCTAAGTGAACAAAACTAATGAGGCCTTAATACAGCCTTGTAGCCTTAATCTTGCTTAAACTGCCAAGTGAAACTTAGGTCATTTCTGGTGTGTCTGCTAAACAAGCAGAACTGAAGCTCAGCCGGCAGCCAGCTATCATATGATTAGGCGACTAGGGACGTTCCAGCAAGACAAACCAAAAAAGGCAATTTTGTAACTGCAGCCAATTAAATAATTTCTTTATTTTGCTTCCAGTATATTTATAGGCATTCATCCTATAAATAATTGCCTCAGATGTTTCGTCATGGGCACACTAACCTCTTTTGGTTTGGTGTTTCCAAATTCATGAATTGCGTCTTTATGCATTTTGTAGACATGATTTGGGGTTTCATTTCTAAAGTACTTTAGATTTTTTTTTACATTACTAAACAACAGTAAATGAGAAAAATATTCTATTTATAAAAGACTTGATAAATTGTTTTTATAATTCTAATAGAAATGCAGTATCTAATATAGGAAATTATGGTGCCAATCTACTCTGAATTTATAAGTCTATGCCTGACAAACTGTACTCAATTTTTGACAACATATTCAAAATGGGAATTTGAAAGATAGACCTTATTTATTGAACAAATGGAACCCCAAATCACATCTACAAAATGGTTAACTGGAATGAGTCTGTTTTAGTGGAGAAATGAAATGTTCATGGGACTGCTGCGATCAAACTGAAAAACTGTCATCTTAGTACATTCAGACTTCTATAACAAAATACTACACACCAGGCAGCTTATAAACAACAGAAATGTATTTCTTATAGTTCTGGAGACTGGGAGGTCCAAGATCAAGGTGACAGCAGATTCAGTGTCTTGTGTGGGCTCACTTTCTGGTTCGTAGTTGGGGTCTGCTAGCTGTGGCCTCACGTAGTAGAGGGAACAAATGAGCTCCCTTGGGCCTTCTTTCTAAGGACACTGAACTCATTCATTAGGGCTCTGTCCTCAAGACCTATCACCTCTCAAAAGATCCCACTTCCTAATAGTATTACATTGGAAGTTAGGAGTTTAATGTGCAAATTTTGGGGGAGGATGCAAACATTCTGACTATAGAAACTATCATATGGATTTATATTTGTGTGACTCTGGAATATCCATAAAAAGAATTTTGATAAAGGAGTATTCTAACCGTGGGTAAAGGTATTTATGGCATACTATGTTACCAGAAGGCAAAGAAGAAGTAATAGGGATCATAAATTGTTCAGTCAATGGAGTTTTTAAGCAGAGGATGCATAATAATCATGTGTCTTGAATGTGAGCACACAGCAGTTGGTTAGAGAATTACACAATATCCAATGTTAAAATTACATGATTCATATTTTTAAAAGACACTTAAGCACTGGGTCAGAGTTTCTGAAATTGCAATATCTAATGATTACCACCTTGGATTGCATTTGAAGGAGGCTAACAGCTGTTACTCTAATAAAGGGTTATATAGTCAAATTACTTTAGAAAACCCTGGGAGTTAACATCTTAGACCTTAAAGATGCTAATGAGCATTGTGACCCCCAGAAGGGGTTAGAGTATGCAGGCTTTTCAAACTATATTTGACTACAGAAAAAAAAATTACATGCATGTTTTAACATCTCCTGTAAATAGCGCTTTACAGAAGGCAGTTTTAAAATTACTCCCCCCATAAATTCATTTTAATCTCCAATTGTCATGAATGTGTAACTTAATTCCAATTGGCAGCAACTATCTCATTTCCAACTAAATCTTCTGAATTCCCAATTGGGTCTTTTTGTAAGAGTGAAAAAGATTGGAAACACGAAAATGAACACTTTTTAATACTCTCCTTTATATAAATATCCCGAAAGGTGTCTTTTTGGGTTTATTTCAAAAATATTACTTTTTGGAGGGACATTATAATATTCATACAAAAGAATTCATTTCATTTAAGTTCATTGAGATTATATGTATGTGTACTATAAACATATATAATATATACTATATGTACATATGTAATACACTAGAATATTATATACTATAATAATACAATATACATACTATAGTAACATAGTATATTATTACATGTATAATATTAAAGTTAATTTCCTGCCCCTTTCCCTTGTTCATTGATTCTGAATTTTACATTTGTTAGGTATCAACCTTTGACTTACCAAAGAATTACCAATATGACCTGATGAACAAGAAAAGTCGAAATTATGCCCAACCACAGTAAGGAAGGCCAGTGTACTTCATAGTGCCTAGGAAGGGAGTATTTATTTGGTTTTTGTCATCTAATATAAGGTGGAGGGGGTTTTCTCATCTAATTTTAGTAGGGTAGTTGGGGGAATGCTGATTAGACTTGGACAAAGTTGGTGATATAGTAGTTAGTATTGGTGGACATAGGCAAGGTTTGTAAAGCAGGTGATAGAAAAGTACACACATATTTGATGAATCTAATTGAGTGACCTATTGCTCTGAGAAGGAACCCAGATGAAAGCATGCTGAATAGTCTACTTTGAGACAAGTAGATTAAAAGTTTCTGAAAGAAACAATAAAGTTATCTGCAACCTCATTTCCTGGGCAAGAATTTCCTAGGCTAATTAAGTCATATTAATTTAGAGAATAAAGCCGTGGCTATAGATGATTTCAATTCTCACAGGTAAAGCTTAGAATTCCACTACTTCTTGGCCCTAGAAAATTATGTGTTGAGAAGATGAGATAAGCTAATTTAGCATTCCTCTCTTTTTAAAAAATTATATAACAAACTTTCATCTAATATTGTAATTTGTTTAACATTATAAAAACTACTACATTATTTTTCACATTTTATTGAATTAAAGATGGATTCTATGACATACATGATGTTCCATAAATAGTACTTGAGCAATTCAGTTTTAAAAAGTGCTGAAATTTAGTTTGCTTATCTGAATTTTGCAAATAATGAGTTGGGTAAGAAGCTCCAAAAAGCATTTTAAAAAGCTGATTTCTAATAATGGTGTTAAATGATAAAAATATTGTGCTTTTTATCCTTGTCATTTATCATGTTCTATAAGGCAGAATAGTTCTGGTTTGTTAAACATTAATTAAAATCACAAATTTGCTTCTTGCTAGTATTGATGATGCTTTAGTTGGTGAATTATTCATGATAACTAATAATACTTTAGTTGCTTGGTTTCTTTCTATTTATTATGCATGTAGTACATCATTTAGAATTTTGATCCTTTGCACAATAAAATCCACATTTACCTTTCAGCCCTTTATAACACTGTATAATCTTACTTGTTTGAGAGGCCTACTGGATGATTTTATACATAATCACAGAAGTTTGCTTAGTACTTAGTGCCTTACGTTTCTGTGTTTAGAATAATCTATGATAACACCAATAGCTAGCCTATTGACTAGTAAATATATCCCCTTATGAGAGACTTTTTTTTCTTCTCGGCTATAGTGCTAATTTTGGTACCTTGAAATCAAGTTTGTTATGGTTATTCATAACAAAAGGCAACAAGTTTATAAAAAGTGTTGAATTTACCAAACTATTAACAGACAACTTATTAAAAATGCAAAAATAAACTAATTAGAGCTTACTGCAGAACAGAGTGAGCAACGCTTAGAAGTGATCCAGAAGGAAGCAGGGTTCAGAAGAGGCCTTTAGGGTCTGACCTGAAGTCTCGTAAAGTAAATCTTTCAAGGAGGGAAAATGATTGGTTTTGAGCAAAGTTCATGATATAATATAGTTTAGGACTGGTGGATACAGTACAGGGATGGTGTTTAAGTAAGTATACTGTTACTTAACAAGTGATATTTGCTCACATGAGAATATTTTTATCTTTGTAAATTGATCTCTAGGAATTTTCTGAAGCAAAGAGTGATTTGTTGGTTTACAGTCTTATCTTTCCCAGGCAAAACTTTAAGACACATTGACACAGTCTCGGTTCCCAAAGCCAACTAGAGCAAGAAATAGCAAGTATTTACTAACTGTGCCTTGTGTTTTGCTGAGTCTGTAAAAAATCTTCATGCTTGACTCAAGACCTAATGTAGGATCAGCTCCAGCATCTGGTGGAATTTGGATTGTCAACTGCCCTTGCCTCAAAGGACAAGACCATTATTTATTCACTTTTTCATTTCTTCATTTAGATGTTCAAAAAATTGTTATGATAGTTTATATTGCAGGAATTTCTATTTATTTCTGGAAACACAAACTATATGAATATAGGTATTGTTCTCCCATTTTCATGGAACAATATTATTTTGGTGCCTCCATGTTGCATAGATACAGACATCCCAAGACACCAACTGTAACACTCTTTACTTTCAATCAAGCCTTGAATTTGTTCACCAAAGGAAAATTTAGCAAACATTTATTGCTTAACTTGTAATACTCTCTGATTCCTTCTTATGTTTCTCTTATCTTGGTTTTTATCTCAGACTCCCAAATCTCAGCCTTTTAGGCTGCAGTTCTGATACCTTAACCAACTCTTGGTAGTTCCTTTTCTCAGTTCTACTGACCATGTACCCAGTCACTGGGTGGGCTTCTGTCAAAAACCGGGCCTCTATCAGAACTACAATGCAGATGAAACTGTTGCCTTTGATCTTATTTTTTATACCGTGTCTTAGCTTTCCATTTTCTGTTCATCTTGGACCACTGTTCATCAAGCCCAGCCTTTGCAGCTGAATAAATTGCCCAGACTATAACTTGCAGTTAGTGAATCTTGGCCTTTCCAAGTTTCTAATGTTTTTTCCTCTTCTAGACCCTTTGTGGTAACCTAGACCAAACATAGTTTCTACCAAAGTGTGTATTAGTTAGGGTTTCCCAGAGAAATAGAGCCAATAGGAGAGGTGTGTGTGTGTGTGTGTGTGTGTGTGTGTGTTCATGTATATATACAGAGAGAGAGCGAGAGAGAGCGAGAGAGAGCGAGAGAGTGCAAGGGCACAAGGCATGACAAGGATTTATTAAAGGAGTTGATTCACTTGATTACTGAAGCTGAGAAGTCCCACAATATGGCATTTGCAAGCCGGAGACGCAGAAAAGCCAATAGTATAACTCAATCCAAATCTGAAAGCCTGAGAACCAAGGTTGCCAATGGCGTAACTCTCAGTATGAGACTGAAGGCCAGAGAAACTGGGGCCACTGGTGTCCCCTGACCGAAGCCCAGAGAGAACCCTGAGCTCTGATGTTTAAGGGCAGGAGAAAATGGGTGTCTCAGCTCCAGAACAGAGGGCAAATGTGTTTTTCCTCTGCCTTTTTGTAATATCCAGCCCTCAACCAATTAGATGGTGCCTGAACACACTGGGTGAAGGCAGATCTTTCTTCCTCAGTCTACTGACTCAAATGCCAATCTCTTCCAGAAACACTCTCACAGACATGCTCAGAAATAAAGCTTTACCATCGATCTGAGTATCCCTTAACCCAGTCCAGTCGACAACTAAAATTAACCATCACACCAAGCCTACTCTTACTATGAGAGATTATATTCGGGAAAATACAGACTATATTCAGGAAAAGAGGCTTGAAAATGGGTAAAGAAGTGGCCACAGGAATTAGGAATTTAAAAGAATAATAGTAAATATTAGGAACAACTTTTTTTCCTAATCAGATCAGCTGAAACAGTTTACATGTCTAGTAAAATTTTAATTAGGTAATGCATATGTCTTGATTAGCAGTACTTTTAACAATTCCATCATATTTTTTCCAAGTAATCTATACTAAAACTTGATAGCTATTTGTTTATATGGTAATTATAAAAAACTAAATAAACATTTGAGATTTATTAATTGTTTGAAAAGTCAAACAATTGTTTGATAACATATTATTAATATATTATCAAAAGATTATTTGCAGGTGAAATCCTATTTTCTGATTTTTTTTTACCACTGAACTTTCATTCTAAGGAAGATTATTACCATATTTGCCCTAAACAGGTTGAACTCATTGACACTTTGTTCATTAGTGATGCTCTTCTGCCTGCTTAGATCACCAGATCACTAGATCACTTCTCTTCTCTTTGGATAGCCATGTCATTCAAAGTCACATAAATATTTTCCAGCAAGTATCTACCAAACAATGTTAGGCCAAGTTTGGAGGAGCAAAGATGAAGTACAGGATTCACCTTCCCTCTTCTAAATTGGATTTTCCATGTCCATGTAGAAGAACATCCAAAGTATACTCCTCCCTTAATATCTTTCTTTAATACTCTACATTACACTGATTTTTCCCTTTGCTTGAATCCTCTAGCTTTTAAAGATATACTAAAGAATTGAGAATTAAAATATACTTTGTTTTTTCTCTCTTTATTTAGCATGCCATAGCCATGTCTCCATAACCAGGTTCCTGGAGAACAGGAAGTAAAGTTTTCTCATTATTCCCTATGGCATATATCTCAATATAAATAGTATATACTTCATAAATAGATCTTCAGTGAGTCACTGATTGATCAAGGGCTTGTTGATTAAAGCAACAATTTAAGCTGCTTACTTTATTATACAGGAGCATCAGACACGCTGTAAGAAAACAAAGGGCCTAGATTACTCCTGTGATTGCCTCTGAGTGAATAAAGCAGTTAGCTCCAATTCAGCAATCCTCAGTCCACTTTTGTATTCATTTTACATAGCTTATCCACAGGGCATTCAATATTATTTCCTGAGTAGAAAAGTCAATATTTTAGAAATAAAAATTAACCATGTAATTCAAAAATCTGTTCTCATAGTCTTCAGGGACTTGTCCTGCCGTTTTTACATGCATAAAACACATTAAAATCATTTGGAAGTAACACATAAAAGTGACAAATTGCATCATTGGGCCAAGTAACTTCAGGCCTAAAGCCAAATATAATTATAAAACACTAGAAGCATTGGGATATCACAAAGCGTTCAGAAGAATATTCCATATTTTTTTCTTAGCAAGGATTTTCAGTATGTAATTCATGAAATGGTCAACTATTAATGTACTTAGTGAAAAATAGTATATTCTCATGAAATTAAATCTAATTTACATATACTTTGCAATGCACTTCAGCCTACATAGGTGGACTCCTTGAATTATATAAATTACTAATGCAAAGTCAAAACAATGATTATTGCTTATTCCCCTTCTCTAAAGGACTATGGGGCTAAGAAAGGAGAAAACTGTGAAGTGCAAAGAAACAAAACCCTCAAGAATTGCTAAGATTGGTAACATATCACTGTATTGAATAGAAAGGCATTAGTATTTGTTAAACAGTAAATATTGATCAGAGGTCAATTCTCAGTCCTCATCCTCCTTGAACGACTTGACCACACCATCTTCTTAGAAACACTTTCTTGGGTTCTGTGATACACTCTGAATTTCCTCCTATTTCACTGGCTATTCCATCATAATCTCTTTATGTAGTGTCTCTTATGTGCTGATGTCTTACAGTTAGGCCGCTGAAGCTCAGTTTTTTAATCTATTTTATATAGATTCAGTAGTATAATAGTATATATTATTCTTCGTTATCCAGTTTCATGGCTTTAAATACCATCCTCTACATTGATGACCCCAATTTTTAACTGTAGCTCAATTGTCTCCCTTGTACCCAACTTCCACGTTTTGAGTAGTATTTTCAAATTCATACCTCCCAAATGTGGCTTCCAAACAACATCTCATTTAATTGCAAATACAGTCTTCCCATTGGTCAGGCCAAAGATCTTGATGTAATCTTTGACTTTTCTTTCTCTCACATTTCTCATTCAATTGATTGAATGTAAGTATGTCATAATAACCCATGAATATGTCATAATATTCCCAATATTAACATTTCTCAATACCACCACTGCACCTTCCTTCATCTAAGCCACCATTCCAACTGGCTGGGTAGATCTTTACAGAGGCCTAAAAAATGCAGCAGAGGCTGGGCGTGGTGGCTCACGCTTTTAATCCCAGCACTTTGGGAGGCCGAGGCGGGGGAATCACGAAGTCAGGAGATCGAGACCATCCTGGCTAACACTGTGAAACCCCGTCTCTAATAAAAACACACACACAAAAAAAAAACAAACTTAGCCGGGCGTGGTGGCAGGCGCCTGTAATCTCAGCTACTGAGGAGGCTGAGAGAGGAGAATAGCTTGAACCTGGGAGGCGGAGCTTACAGTGCGCAGAGATTGCTCCACTGCACTCCAGCCTGGGCGACAGAGCAAGACTCTGTCTCAAAAAAAAAAAAAAAAAAAAAATTAGCCGGGCGTGGTGGCGGGTGCGTGTAGTCCCCAGCTACTTAGGAGGCAGAGGCAGGAGAATGGCGTGAACCCGGGAGGTGGAGCTTGCAGTGAGCTGAGATCTCACAACTGCACTCCAGCCTGGGTGACAGAGCAAGACTCCGTCTCAAAAAAAAAAAAAAAAAAAAAATGCAGCAAATAGGAACCCATCATCACTCTGACCTCACTGTTTACTATTGTACTATTGGTAACCCTGGTCCACACACACAGGACTCTTTGCTCTTCTTTGGAAACATCAGTTGTATTCCCCAATTAGAACTTTTGTAGTCTTATTATTATTATTACTATTATTATTTCTGCTGGAAGCTATTTTACTGCTAAAAACCCATGTCATAAAGTTAATTTCTTCTTCTTTTAATTCTTTGCTCAAATGTCATTTTCTTGGCTGCAGATCTCTGAAATATCTATATAATACCATAGAACCAAGGCCAAGCACTCCCCAACCCACTCCAGGATTATTTACAATTCCCACCTGCAGGTGCTTGTGATATATATTTGTGCCTACCTTTCATGAGACATGGTTAGAGGACTGTATTAGTCTGTTTTCAAGCTGCTAATAAAGGCATACCTGAGACTGGGTAACTTATAAAGAAAAGAGGTTTTATTGACTCACAGTACTGAAATTTATTTTATGGTCAAGCATATGCCTTTTCTTGGTGAATGTTTTATAAAGACTTGAAAATTATGTTTATCTGACAATTGGGCATTTTATAAATATCAATTTGTTTTATATTGTTGTTCAAACCATGATAACTTCTGTCTACATTTCTACTTCTTCTCCCACATGTTGAAAGAGGTGTTTTTAAAAGTCTTAACGTGTTTCTATTTCTACCTTTAGTTCTGTTCAGGAATTTGTAATCTGAATTTAGAAAATCTATTATTAGAGGAATATGGCGTTGTAATCTTCATGTCTTCTGATGAGTAGGAACTTCTGTCATTGTAAAATGTATTTCTTTTTCTTTGGTAATACAAGTTATCTTTGAAATCTACTTTGACATTGATAGAGCCACATCTGATTCTATTTGAATAATGTTTTCAGAATATATCATGTTTCATATTTTGAGTCTTAGACATAATTTATTTTGTCTATTTTTTGTTTTGTTCTCTTTGTTTAATCCAGTCTCACAATCTCTGTCTTCTATTTGTTGTATTTAGTCTATTTCTATTTAATAAATTACTAATATTATGGCATTTAAGTTGATTTTGATATTTATTTATTTTTATTTGTCCAATCCATTTTTTATTTTGTTTCTGTCCTTTTCTTTCTCTTCCTTCTTTTAAGTCAATACTTATTTTTTTAATTTTTATTTCAATTGATTCAAATTTTTACTATGTATTTTTGCATTACTTTATTAGATTTTGCTCCAGGGGCTATAATATGGCTCCTTAACTAATTAGTCTACTTATAATTTATATTGAATTATTTCAGTTAAAATATACTAGTTTTTAGAATAATACAATTCTATCTACCATGCATCTATTCTGAAAAAATATTATTTTGGTAAACTGCAAAAGCATCAATATTAGCTTTTATTTGAAAAATTTCTTTTAAAGAAATTAGAAAAAAATATATAATATTCTTTGATATTTATCTGTATTTTTTACCATTTCTGGGGTCTTTCATTTCTTCTTATAGAATCAAGTTCCCACATTGTATCATTTTACTTAAACTTGAGATTTAAAAATATCTTTTTGTATGTAGGTCTTCTGGCATCAAATTCATTATACTTTTGTTTATCTGAAAATGTTTCTATTTCACTCTTACATTTGAAAAATATTTTTGCTGGATATTTAAGTTTTGGTTGGTAGTTTTTCTTTCTTTGAGCACTTAAGAGATGGCATTCTATTTTTTTTAAGTCTTAATTGTTTATGGTAAAAAAATTATCTGTCATTTTTATTTTTGTAACCTGTATGATATATCCTTATTCTTCAGCTTCCTTCAAGATACTTTATTCATTTTTAGTTTGTAGCAGATTTACTATGATATGCCTCAATGTAGTTTTCTTTTTATTCATCATGCTTGAGATTCACTATTTTTTCAGTATTGATAGATTAGTGTTTTTCACTGAATTTGGAGAAGTAAATACTTATACACACACACACACACATAAATACATACACACATTTGCATATATGCATAGAAACATAAATATAATGATACATACAAACATGTGTTATATACATATGTGTTCCATTCCTGTTTGTTTGCTTTATTTAATTTTTACTTGCTCTTCTTTATCAAAATATTCTGGAAGAGCTTTGCACAAAATGGAGTAAATTGAAGTCAAACTGAACTACTGTACTCTGGGGAAGAGTCTGATATATGTAACCTAACCTAACCATTCATCCATCTTTACATTAATCATTAAATAGTTAATTATTTAGCATAAATTTTACTTTTATTTTAAATTTATTCTAGAGAGTATTAGAATGATTCCAGTAAATTTTACATAAGCAAAGAGTTATAAAACTTCTACATGATTTTATATATAATTTTTAATCTTTAAAATGCTATACTTTAACAATTTGCAATTGAATTTTTCATTATATCTGACACTATAAATTTTATATAAATACAAGGAAGAAATACAAAATGTATGAACTAGCAAATATTCAAAATAGAAGTCACTTATTTACAGTTTGTAAATAACAGAAAATTTTTATTTCTGTAAGGTGAAAATATTACCATATTTAAACATTAATTATAGAAGATAACTACTATTATTACTGGATATTTATCTTAAAACATCTTTTGTACAGTAAAACATGCCTCTAGCCTATCTGCATACAAAGTATGTGGATAAATGCATACAAAGACTTTTAGAAAAGATCTGATTGCTTTAAAAGGAGCAAAAGAATACTCGTTTAGTGTGTTTGTTTCTGAAGACCTAATAATAACAGCTTGCACATTTTAATTCAAAAGTTATTGAGTAATTACAATTATTTGACATTGTTGTATTTTATATAGATTCTGCTTAGAATAGCTCATATTCACTTAATTAAAGCAAAAAAAAAGAAATAATATTTTTAATCTTGTCAGCAAGATATTATTCATATCAGTAACAATAAACATATAATCATTTTAGTTTTGATTTAGTAAGGTGAAAAATTAGTCTCTATTAGTTAAAAAATAAGAAAGGGGGATGTCAGAAAATAAAAGCACAATAACCAAAGCTATCTTTCATTTTTTTTTGCATACTGGAAAATAACTAAAAATTCTTCCTTCTAAAGTGTTCTTTCAATCCTGAGGACTATTTAAAGTAAGGTTTCTAGTTTTTAGAAAGGTATTTTCTTCTTGGTAATAATGTGTTTATTGAGTATTGAAAAAAACAGTAGACTGAAAATCATGACAGTAGATTATAATAGTCATGGCTCAGTCCCGATTCACTATGAGACTTTAGGGAAAATCTTTTAAATTTGTAAGAACTTTCTTTCTTTACTAGAAAAAAAAATCAAAGTCATAATTTAACTCAGAGACTTTAAAAGATTTTTCATTGTCACCAAAAACATTTTGCATGCTACCTTGAAATTTTTATATATATGTATATATAAAAATTATATGTACATATATAATACAAATATATATACATATATAAGTTTGAAGGTAGAAGATATAACTATATGTATGAATTATATATTTTTTATATATAATTTTTACCCAAAATAACATTATAACATATGATTCTCTCTAACCTACTTATTCTGTTTAATTTTTCTTTTAGTGCTAGTCAGAATCTAAAATGCATGAGCTATTAACTAATTGATAATTACACAGTTATGTACCACATAAGGGTATTTTGGTCGACATAGGAGCACAGCATTTCCGTAAGATTATAATGGAGCTAAAAAAATTCCTATTACCTAGTGACATTGTAGTAGCCCTGGCAACATAGTAGCACAAGCAAGACCTTACCTTTTCTATATTTAGATATATTTAGATACGTAAGTACTTACCATTGTGTTACAATTGTCTACAGTATTCACTAAAGTAACATGATGCACAGATTTGTAGCCTAGGTATGTAGTAGACTATACCATATAGGAGGTTTGTGTAAGTACATTCTATGATGTTCACACAATGAACAAAATCGCCTTATGTCACATTTCTCAGAAAGTATATTCCTCTTTAAGTAAAGCATGAATGTAATTTGAAATATGTTAAATCAGGTGATCTCTCTCTCTCTCTCTCTCTTTATTTTATGTATTTATTTTTTTTGAGATAGGGTCTTGCACTGTTGCCCAGGCTAGATGGAGTACGATGGTGAGATCACTGCTCACTGCGGCCTTGATCTCAAGCAATTCTCCCACCTCAGCCACCTGAGTAGCTGGGACTACAGCTGTGCAGCACCATGCCCAGCTAGTTTTTGTATTTTCAGTAGAGACAGAGTTTTGCCATGTCACCCAGGCTGGTCTTGTTACAGGTAGTTAGGCATGAGTGAGAAAGGAGAGGGCTCTTCTCCCCACCCACTAGAAATGTCAGGTGATGGTTAAGCGATCACATTGCCTCTCTAAAAGTGCTAAATTGGCAGCTGGGTCAGGGGAGGCCATTTACTGATGGTCCACACCCATTAACGTTAAAATGTTAATTGATTTCAGGCCCCAGGAAGAAGCAACTTCCTGGGCATGCACATTAAGAGACAAAAATGGCAAAGTATGATCTTCTAGGTACACTGTCACTCCAAGTGTCAGGTTCTAGCCTAAGCTGAGGAATGAGTGGTGTGGGTGGACATGTGGCAGGCAGCTGAAAGAACACTCTAGTAATCATAAGGAGTTTCAACATGGCTTTATTCTGTCTCTCTGGGCACACGTGGTGTGCAATCTCTCTTTCCCCTCATCTGCCTCCAAGGTGGTTGTCTCTCTCTCTCTCTCTCTCTCTCTCTCTATCAGCCTCTATCTTGGCTTCCTGCTCCAGCTGCAGCCCCTCTCAACAGCTGGCTCTGGGACTACTGCCGCCCCCACGCCTGCAGCTCCACTTCCTGACGTGCTCACCACTTCTAGGCTCCCCCTGTCTGCCTGCAAGGTGTCTGGCTTCAGCTCAGCTCCATTATGCATGTGCTCTCACAGTATCAGTGATACATTTATGCACCTCACAGACAATAGTGGCTCAGAGCCAGGTGACCAAGTGATGAGCTTACACAAACAGGTTACATAATGAGTGGAGTTATGCACCTGCACTCCAAACTTGCTGAGTAATGCTCGACTGGATGTCTGCCTCGGTGTATTCTTGACTGCAGCACATCTGTTTTCCTTACACCCCACCCCCTAGGCCGAGGGAGACATAATTCTTAGACACACAAGTCACAGCAGTAATAGAGGGAGCAACAACTTCAGGTTATGGCAGTCAACCACCCCACGGTGATGTTACCCCAATGTTGCTTTATATATTAAGACAGGTTTTTATTTCCCTGCCTTTAGGATCATTAGGGCAGGCAACAACAGGTTACCATTCGTCCCTATACCTGGTTGGAGGAGGTAATCCTTCCCCTTATATGTCTTGCCACATGGCTTGACCCTACATGGACCTGTGACCAACTAGCCAATTTGTAACTTCCAGGTAGTTAACCATAAGTTTAAGCCTTGATAAACTGCCTGGCTCTTGGTGCAGATTACCATAAATGTCACCTCCTTGGTGATTACCACTCACATGGCTCTGGGTTCAGCCCTTTGGCTACTTTATCTATACCCAGTATCAAACCACATAGTGTCAGTACTAGGTTGGACCACAACAGCGGTCCAGGCAGCAGTAGCACCTTGGCTAGACCCATCTGTGTACCATGCCCCATCAGGAATGGGGGGACCCCATTCCTTAAACAGTGATGGCTCGGAGTCTGGGGGTGCCTCAGGCCCCATGGCCTTCTCTTGCATTAGGAATACAGGTCCCAAGACCTCTTGAAGCTCTCCTGCTAAGGGACTCATACTCAGAGTACTCTGCTGCTCTAAGTAGGTGTCCCACTTTGCTAAAGTGGATACCTGTGCTGTCCCAGTCTGGGTAGTCATTACCCATGAACGCTCCCATCCTGCTATCAGATAAGTCATCCTCACGACTACTGCAGCCTGTCCTGTCACACTCTCACAAGCCTGAAGGGTGGCATATACAGCTGTTAGCTGTTTCTCTATCAAGAAATACTAGAGCTTGGCTTCTTTCAATAGTTGGGACCAAAAGCCTACTGGCATTCTCAAGTGCTCAGTGTGCTGCCACAGGCTCCAGCAGAAACCATCTGTGTTCATATGCACATCCAGCTCAAACAGGTGCCCCTGGTCAACTACTCGTAGGACTTGTACCTGCTGAATAGTCTGCTTGGCTGCCAGGAAGGCAGTTTCAGCAACATCAACCCAGTACCAGGTAACTCTCTTCTTTGTCAACCAATACAATGGTTTTATCATTTGAGCTAAATGAGGCAAAAATCCTCGCCAATATCCCAAAAGGCCTATAAAAGTCTGTAACTGCTTCACCATGGTGGGCCAGGGATATGCTTGAATTTTATCAATGATAGTCTCTGGAATGGCCTTTGTCTTACCCAACCAGATAACTCTCAATAATCTGGCAGATAATCCAGGCCCTTGGACCTTAGATTCATTGATGGCCCAAATGCATGCTGCCAAATGTTGCTGCAAGAGGGGCACTGCCACCTCTAAATCTGCAAGAGCATCAAAGGTTAACATAATATCATCAATATAATGGAATAGATGGAATCTTTCTGGACATTACCAGGTGGCTAAATCCATGGCAACAAAACTATGACTTATGGTTGCTATGCACATAGCCCTGTGGCAACACTGTAAAAGTCCATTGTCGCCCTTCCCATGTGAAGGCGAACTGTTCCTGGCTCTGTGGAGAATGTCTATGGAGAAAAATGCATTGGCCAAGTCCACTACATAGTGGCACTGTCCCAGTTCTGTTGTCATATGGTCCATCAAATCCATGACTGATGGTACAGCTGCATGCAAAGAGGGTGTTACTTTATTCAGTTCCTGATAGTCCACTATCATCCACCAAGTTCCATCAGGCTTTCTAACTGGCCACACTGGAGAATTGTATGGGATGTGGGTGCCATGCACTATCTGCACCTCCAGCTTTTTAATTGTCTCAGTTATGTTCATATGCCCACCCAGAAAATGGTACTGACAGGTGGAAGTAAACCATCAAGGTTGTGGCAGGACCTGAGGCTGGTGATGTGTATGTCCCTGTAGCACCGGCTTCGTCACATTCACTCGGAGTCTGAATTCCCTGGCTGTGGTTTGTAACACCAGACCATAGAAAATGTCCACCCTCAGAATGTATTCCAGTATGGGAAAGACATACACAGTATATAAACGAGGATTCAAGTGACTGATGCCAAGGTACAGAGATACAGGTTTCACTTTCACTGATTGGACTCCACAACTGTCAATGTGTGCAGCTTTGCCTAGAAACTTATCCAGGTTCCCATAAACAAGGCTACAATCTTCGCCAGTATCTACCAGCACCAGCACTCACCGTACTTTGTGAGGGATTAGTTGATTGCTAATTCCACATGCAGTCTCTGGTTGTCTGGTGTCCCCCTAAGCAAGACACTTCAGCCAGTTCCCTAATCAAACAGAAATTTCCACCTGGCTGCAGCAAATAGTCTTTGAGCTGAAGCACCTGGCTGGGACCAGGTCATGCAGCAATGTCATTCTCCCCCTTCGGCATTTTCTAGAATTGCTGCTCTGGAGACAATTGCTTCCACAAAATTAAGTGTACTTCCTTGGGCTGCTTGTCAATTTTCTCTGTCAACACCAGCCAATATCAAATCTATCCACATATGTGAACATGTCACTCATTGGGGCCCTCTTTGCTGCTATGGGGGAGCCTCCTGTGGGTGGGGCACCTTCCCCTTCTTTACGGCATGGATATCTTGGTCCCACCAACAACCTACTGCTTTATGTATGCAGCAACCTACGTACCGGATGAAGACAGCAGCAAGGGAGCCAAAGGCACTTGGGGGTGCAGAATGCAATACGAGATTCCTCATGTGGGAGGTGAAAAGTTCATCATCTGGCTCTCGGGTATTTAGGTCAAGCATAGCCTGCCACATATCCATTTCTCAGACGACTTGCACCAAATTGGCATACAACTGCCATTTACTCACAGTTTCCGGTATTTCACCAGTGTCATTCCACACAGTCTGTATGGCTGCCCATAGCCACTCAATCAGGATGTGTTCACCTTCCCTTTGTGCCAGCTGCCTACTCACTTATAGCAACTGATGGAGGGAGGGGTGAGTCATGATAGAGGCCAGCTTTTCCATCTCAGAGGCAAACAGGATATTCTATCTGCACCCTCGTCTCACAGATGAAGCATCCAGGCAGGCAGAGGTTCCCTTGGATGCCAGCGGCACTGCTTGCCTAATTCCTGCAACTCAGTTGGTGTATAGTCAGTATATGAAGTGTGTCGCGTTACGCTGGGGGGATCCCTGAGCCTGCCATTGGAGTCCCAATGGTTGTTCATGATGTACTTTCTGATGGACCACTGGGTGAGCCTTCAACAGGGGTCCTTCCCCCTTAGTATCAGACCAAGTGGGGTTCTGAGGCTGAGATGGCAGACCCAGGTTTGCATTCACCGCAGCCTTTAATTCCTTTTCCAAGCTCTGTAGCCAGGCCTCCAGGTTCCCTGTCTGTGCCTGGAGGTCCCCATGTACGGCAGCCTCTAATTCTTTTGCTGAGCTGCATAGCTGGGTCTCCCAGTGCCCTGCCTGAACCTGGTGGTCTCTTACCTGGGCTGCATCCCTCAGGGACTAAGTGTGTACTTCTCATAGCACAGTCAAAACACCCATCCAACTCTGCCAGCAAAGGCTTGCAGCTTCCAGCTGCTTCAGCACCTTCTCCATGCTCACGGGGGATTAATCTATCACTGCCCAGGTTTCCACCAAAGCCCATCTGAGCAGCATAGCTGCCAATGGGTACTATAACCCATGTTGCAGCCACATGGCTGACCCAGAATCAGTGGGGACTGAAGGCTCACTCACCTCAGTATCCTGCCGACTACACCAAATGCCATGCCAAGTTTCAGGTTCTGGCCCAAGCTGAGGACCGAGGGGAGTGAGTGGATGAGTGGGGGCAGCCAAAAGAACACTCAAAGGATCACAGAGAGTTTTGACATGGCTTTATTCTCTCTCTGGACACAAGCCTTGTGCAGTCTCTCTCTCTTGTCCACCTGCAGGGTGGCTGGCTCTCTCTTTTTCATCAGCCTTTATCTCTGCTACTTGCTCTCGCCACACCCCCTCTCAGCAGCCAGCTTTGTGGCTCCTGCCACCCCAATGCCTGCAGCTGCACTCCCTGGAACACTCACCAATTCTTGGCTCCCTGCTGTCTGCCTGCAAGGTGGCTGGTTCCAGCTTGGCTCCATTATGCCTGTGCTCTCACAGTATTGGTGATGCATCTATGCATCTCACAGACAATAGTGGCTCAGAGCCAAGTGATGAGCTTACACAAACAGGTTACATAATGGGTAGAGTTGTGCGCCTGCGCTCCAAACTCTCTGAGTCATGCTGCACCAGATGCCTGCCTCGGCCTATTCTTGATCACAGCACATCCATTTTGCTTACATACATTCTACCAGAAAAGGGAAGAAGGCCTCAGAAGGGCATGCCTATGACCTCTTAAATACATTGCATGTGCTCAATTCCCAAGGGTAAGAAAGACACTGCATGCAGAAGCCCACCCTAAGAGAAGAATGATGGGAAAAAAGTGAGCCTATAAAGTTCCAGGATAAAGTTCCTATAAAGTTCCAGGATGAAGCCTATAAAGTTCTAGCCTATAAGGTCACTCCTGTTTTCTCTCTTTGACCTTCAGGCACCCACTTGTATCTCTTCCAAGGATTCTTTTATTTTTTGATTGTTCTGAAGCTTTAAGAAGCTTTAAAAAGGAAGTTAATTAAAATTAACTTTCACTCCTGCTCTGGAACTCACCTGGGTCTCTTTTTCTGCTTTATGCCCCTCAGTCAAATTCTTTCTTCTGAGGAGGCAAGAATTGAAATTGCTGCAGATGTGTATGGATTGGGGGATGGTGACTTGGATCTCTTCCACCACTAACAGTCTGGAACTCTTGGGCTCAAGCAATTAGCCCACCTCAGCCTCTCAAAGTGCTGGGATTGCAAGCATGAGCCACCTAACAGTGATATCTACTGTCTCACAGCACTAATATTTGGTAATTCTAAACACACATATTTTTATTATACCTTAGCTCCATGCACTGATTTGGGCTGAGTTCATAAACGTGTTGCTGATAGAATTCCCTAGAGATCCTACTTTAATACTTTAACAAAAACAGTGTGCCATTAATAGGATTTCTTCACAAATGTAATATATAGTCAAGTTATTTTTAGAGAAGATAAAAACTTATCTCCTACACCTTATAAACATTTAATCTGTTTGGCAAACTTTTTTGTATATAAATTTTGCAAAGATGTACTTTACATCCTACACAAATTAACTTACATCTTCAGGGAACAGTGTAACTAAGTTTTATTTGTGGAGTTTGGTAGTAATGTTGATTCAAATTGACTCTTTGACTAAGAATTCTCTAATACAATTATTGTTTTTGTTTCTTTATCATGTGTTATTAAAGCTGCTCAAATTAATTTTTATTATGTTTACTTCATTTTAGTGGGCTATTAGTATACATTTGTTTTAGGTAAAAATAGGGAAAATGTAAAAATTAAAATTTTTCTCTATTAATATGTAATGCTAAATTTTTCCAATTAATTTGTAACTTTTATTAGTAATATGTATAATATTCCCCCCCACCACCATTTTGCTGTAAGAAGTGGCTGCTGTCCACAGACTTCCTGACCCTCCCTATGGGACCTGTGTTTGTGGGAGAATGACATTTCCTGTCTCATTGATTCTCATTTGTAACTACTAAGTGATTACATTGAAAAGGTGTTTGAGCAACAAAGGTTGTTTATTTTCAGGCTTGGGACAAAAAATAAGCTAGGATATGGCTTTCAAGACCTTTTGTTAAAGGACCTCAGTCAGTTAAGATGAAACCCTGAAGAGTCTCAGTATTGACTCAGGAAAAGAAGACTGAAGGCAAGGTTCTCCAAGGAACATCTGATAAACTCTAGGTGACCAAAAATAAGGAGGGAAAGACAGGCAATTCCCAATGAAAATTGTGAATATCTAAGGGTAGCTTATCATAATTCTTTAAGCTGTTTATTTAAGTATTTTTGTATGTATAAGTTTTCTAAATTGAATTAATCTAAACAAAACATTTAAAAAGGACAATGTGATTTCTAGCTCTGTAAAGGTCATCAAAAAGTATGGTAATTATTAGGTTTAATCTTTCTTTTTTATTAGAAATTGGTAAATTCCTATCCCACATTAGGGTCTAACGCATAAAAAATATATAAAGGAAGCTTCTTAACATGTCTTAAAAATAGAACTTTAAAATATGAAAATAAACCAGTTTAAGTACAAAAGCAATAAGTCCTAACTTTTAAAACTCTGTTTTGAAAGTTATAATGTACTGTTAAGTACAATTCTAAATTTTAATACATAGCCTTTCTAAAACAGAATATAACATTTAAATTTACCATTCAGAAGTCAAACTTCCTATGTAAATAATTACAGTAATTTAAATAACAAGCATGATTTATTAATTAGGAAAATTCTGACATATGTCCAAATGTTTTAAATAATATTATGCATCAAGTAATATTTATTAGTTTACTGATTTATAACCAAAATGTTTTGGATAAAACATTTTAAATCAAATGCCTAATCAACATTTAACAAGGTTTAATGTTATTTCTGCTCTGTGGATATTTCTAATGGTGTCACTTATCTTCACTCACTAAACTCCAATCTCATGGATCATTCATGCTAAGCCCTCAACTCTTGCTTAATCCATTGATAATATACTCTTATTATGATACATGGAGGCACAATTAGTTTGTTCATTTATTTGTATTTTAAAAATTATCTTCTCAGCAGAAGGTAAGTTCCCTGAACTTATGATCAATAGTGTCCCATTCTCTGGTATTACTTCACCACCTCTATAGTAGGTCACAAAATTCTAGCTATGCTTTTTTTTTTTTTTTTTTTTTGAGACGGAGTCTCGCTCTGTCACCCAGACTGGAGTGCAGTGGCGCGATCTCGGCTCACTGCAAGCTCCGCCTCCCGGGTTCACGCCATTCTCCTGCCTCAGCCTCCAGAGTAGCTGGGACTACAGGCGCCCGCCACCACGCCCGGCCAATTTTTTGTATTTTTAGTAGAGACGGGGTTTCACCGTCTTAGCCAGGATGGTCTCGATCTCCTGACCTCGTGATCCGCTCGTCTCGGCCTCCCAAAGTGCTGGGATTACAAGCGTGAGCCATTGTGCCTGGCCAAAATTCTAGCTATGCTTTATTGAACACTTTCTATGGTTTAGACACTCTTATAAGCTTTGTATGTTTTCATCTTTTTTTCATTTTTATAGCATCCATAGGAAATGAATAAAAGGATTATCATCATTTTAAAAAAGCAGAAAACTGAGAAAGGTTGTCATTTATCTGGTATTTCATAACCAGTAGGTAGCAAAGCCAGGATTTGTTCTCAGACAGTTTAGTGTTAAATATCAATTGCAATAATGAATATAATATACACTAGATTTGTAGTATAATTACTATATGGAGATGTCAACAAATATAAGATCATGTGCCAGCAAAGGTTAAATATATTAATTTTACAAACTCTAGTATTTAACATAGATGTGTTTTATTTCATAATTTAAAAATAATTAAATAGCATTTTATCATGCGTTCGATAATGAATTTTAAAAATTAAATCAGTTAATACTGGAAACACTTCTGCTTGAATTATTCTGGAGAAAATTCTCATCACAGGACTATGAAGAATATGTCACAGAGATTAAGCATGTTATTCTAGCTGACACATTTTGATGTGCTTTCAGAGTAAAACAAATTTAAACCTAGCGTGCATTCACTGTGGTTTGGCTCTAGGTAGAGTGGGATCTGTTTTACTACCTGAACTTACATTGAATATTGATTGAAACAAATATATGTGATTACATGTGAAAGCTTATTTGAAAAAAATAAGTGAGATATTTTTTCCTTTTCACTCTCCGCAGAAGAGAACAGGTTTTAGATGGAGATCTCTATTGGATGGAGATCTCTATTCCAGAAAAGGTGTCAAGTAAACAACTGGCTTCATAAGATTGAACTTGACTGAAGAGATCCAAGTTGCAAAAAGGACTCACTTGAATATAGATAGGATTTAAATCCAAAAGGCTGGTTAACAAATTATATACAGGATAATACAGACCTTTGAACCATACCTTGGAAGTTACTTAGCAGCTAGGAAGAGGAAACGTAGGTGGAGGAGGATGTAGAATCATGAGAGTGCTTTTAAAAAAATAAATATAGATAGGAAATTCTCAAGTGTTTTGAGTGTCAAAATACAATGTAAAAATGGTGATTATAAAATTATATAATATAATTTTTATTCTAAAGGAGCTTAGAGCCTACTAACAAAGAGAGGACACACATAGAATGATAAACAATTACCAGGTAGCAATAATAACTTTCAAAAAAACAATCTGAAAAGCATAATTTTCTGGTAATTGTATTCAATAATACATTTTACATTTAGTCTTATTTATGTTTTTACATTTAGTCTTGAGTTCATATTGTATTTGGCTCTGATGACTGGCATTTTTTAAACAACCAATTTCAATACTCAGGTTTTTTTTGTAGAAACCATTGTAGCTCACTGTGTTAAACAAGATTTGTTACCTTTCAAAAAAAAGATCTTCTAATATTGATAACAGGACAACTTTTTATAAAGGCTTTTACTTTATCAAGAGAGGAGAGCTCACTGTCTTCAAGTAGTTAATAGCACACATAAATTATTATTCCTTCAGGCATAAAGCGTTAGGATTCTGTGGTGGTAGATACATGAGTATTCTACACAGAAAATATACTTGTGGGTGACTTCCTTTGAGAAGAAAAAAGAAAATACACTGAGGGTTGGCGAAATGGGTAAAGAAGCATAAAGCACTTTGAAGGCAGCCAAGAACAGCAAACAGCAACACTTTTGCCCACTCTTTAGAGTTCAAGCTGCATTTAACAGTTTGATTTTTTTCTTTCTTTCTTTGAGACAAAGTCTTGCTCTGTCGCCCAGGCTGGAGTTCAGTGGTGCGATCACGGCTCACTGCAGCCTTCATCTCCTCTCAAGCAATCCTCTCATGTCAGTCTCCCAAGTAGCTGGAACCACAGGTGTACCACCACACCTGGATAATTTTTTGTTGTTCTTGTTAGAAGAGGGCCTAGGCAGGTTCTTGAATTCCTGGGCTCAGGTGATCCTTCTGCCTTGGCCACCCAAAATGCTGAGATTACAGGTGTAAGCCAGTTTTGTGATGTTTTACGTGAGAAAATGCAACACTGATATTTAATAGATGTGCTCTTAAAAACAGAAGATATATATGCCCACATACATATATGTATTTGTATGTATATGTTCAAAAAATCCTCACTTAACATCATCAATAGGTTCTTGGAAACTGCAACTATAAGCAAAACGACAGAGAAGGCCCTCAAATAACATTGTTTAGTTCAATGTTGTTTTGCTATAATGTTTATGACAAAAAATGGTTTTAGCATACATTATTTTTCTTAAAGTTGTAGTTTCCAAGAACCTATCAACAAGGTTAAGTGAGAACTTCCATTATATTTGTGTATTTTTGTGTGTATATATGTGTGTGCTATCCTAATATACAAATTACCAATATCCTATATACCAGTTTATGGGATCCATATATCATATATTGAAGAAGGATTAATTTGGTTTCTTTACAATAAATTAACAGTATTAATTTTAACTCTGAAAAAAGTGCCAGTATAATTTTAGGGGTTGTGTCTATATTAGTAAGTATGATGGGTGTTAGTAAGTATAGCAGTATAAAAAAACCTGAACTTAGTAAAATTATCCAAGCATTAAAAGCATTAAAATATTTTTGAGATGGCCATTTTATAGTTGTTAATAGGTATCAACTGGGAGTACTGAGGTAAAGGGGCCCAGACCACAGTATTTTTTTATTCAATAAGCTCAAGTTGTACAAAGATTGTAGGATTTTGAAGTTTTATTTCCTTTTAATAGAATATGTGCCAACTGATTCAAATGACAATTCCTTGAATCTTTTTTTCTCTCATCTGCTTATGGGGAGTAATTTTCTCCACCAAAATGACTGGGGGGATATATACCTGACTAATTCTTGTACAAACCACATATCCAAAGAACTTTATAATCTCACTTCATGCTCATATATTGTGGTGTGATGTCATGGATGAGAGAGGAGTCATAGTAAGTTTGACTTGTATTCCTTTTGCATTTGTTTCTCATCATCCTATATTAGGCAACAATATCCTTTTTGCTTTTCACAAGATGAAAGCATTTTCTCTACTCCAACCTCCAATTTTTTTTACCAGGTCATTAGTATTAAGTTTGACTCTTATGTCTTGTGGCCTCTTCTCAGTAAGCACACATTGACAAATATTTGCATTAGTGCAGAGCTAGAAGAGAGATCTAGGAGCTGGTGGTATGTCTGCCTATGATGTTACTGTTTTTTTTTTTTTTTTTTTTGTGAGATGGAGCATCACAAAAGGCCCATTATTGTGAACCAACTAGTCTGCTGCAGTACAGTTCTGACACTAACTACCTGCAGTTAGCATAGACCTCACAAGCTAAAGAGCACAGTCCCCAACATAACTGCCCTCACTTCAAATGTTAGGTGCATTTTGAGGTTCCCCAGGCCACCTGCACTTACTACCAATGGGCCATGAATTCCGTGTTTCCCACATTTTCTTGCAATTTCATAATTTGCTAGGAAGAGTCACAGAACACAGAAAAGTATGATTACAGTTTTATTATAAAGGATACAAAACAGGACCAGCCAAATGAAGAGGCACACAGGGTGAAGGTTAAGTCTGGGAGGGCTTTATATGCAGAGCTCCCATGCCTTCTTCTGTGTAGCAGCCTCGCTGTCTGGGATATCACCTGAGGTTCTTTTTCTCATGGTCATGGAAATCAAAGATGTGAACGCAAAGGGCGAGGTTACAGCAGAAGTTCAATAGGTGAATGGAAAAGAATAGCTCTCTGTCACAGAGAGAGGTCCCGAATGGGTTGCCATGCTGCAGTAAAATGTAAGGGTTTATATAAATGAGCTAGTGGGGAGGGGGTATCTTATCTACATAGGGTGCAAAAACCTGGTTAGGAACAGGTGTGCCATCAGCATAGAGCAGAGTCTCTGTTTCTGGCACCCTTGACCTCACTCTTTTATCGTGCAGGTGGGCTCTTAGCTTGGGCTACTCCATGCTGCTTATCCTTCCACCGTGCATGTGCTAAAAAGGGGAGGGGGAGTTTCTATGCCTGGTCCCAGGTACCTCCTTGCAGCTGCAGGCATGCCTTCATCACCCTGCAAGCTTTCAGCGTCCCTATTTTAGTGTGCCCAAAAAAGAGAAAATAATATGCTCATTAAGACCCAGTGTTTTTATTGGGACCCATCATATATATGTGAAGTTTTGTGGTTACCCAGTAAACTCTCCCTTTGTGCTGGAGTTGCCTATGTTTTACAGCCCGATCTTCCAGACTGTTCTTTGTTAGAAGTGATTTCTTTGAACTGCGTGTGGTTAGAAAGAAAGTAATTTCTGAGCTGCTTCTTGTTAGAAGGAAAGTTTTTGCCAGGGACTCTTTCATCCTAACTATCTGCCTACATAATTTCTTTCTATCTCCTGTATCACTTGTGGAATTAGGAGGCATCACTGTCATTTTGATTTTGTTTACCAGCCAGGAAGTTCCACTGAGCTTCCATATCCAGAATTTTTAATGGGCTTTTGCTATGTAGGTATGTTTGATTTAATCATTGGCTACAAGGCTGAACTCAGTGTCCTACCTCTCTACTTTCCCTGGAGGTGGGGCTGGCTCAAAGCCCTAATTCTCTAATCACAGGGTTGATCTTTCTGATGACCAGCCCCCATTATGAGGTATCTGTTTAGCATACACTCAGGTGTGAGCCAACAGACTAATAAATAACAAATTATAATTTATGTAATTAATCCTCTATCGATGAACATTTCACTTGCTTCTGATCTTCTGCTAGGTATTAACAGTGCCACAATAAACATTCTTCTACATTCAAAAAAAAATAACAAAGACATTCCTATTGTCAGGGTGTAGGTACAAGAATTTAGTTTTCCTCTCAGGCATCAGGGACAAAGGCCAAATTTTCTCTCTCTCTCTCTTTCTTTCTCTTTCTGTGTGTGTGTGTGTGTGTGTGTGTGTGTGTGTGGTGAGAACACTTAAGATCTATTCTGTTAACAAATTTCAACTATACAATCCATTATTGCTAAGTATAGTTACCATGCTGTACATTAGGTCTCCAGAACTTATTCATCTTACAACTGAAAGTTTGTTCCCTTTGACCATTTATTCTTTGAATACATTTATTCATTTATTTTATCTTTTATTCTATGAATAAAAATATTTTATGTAATAGGAATTTAACCTAAAATAATAAGATAAGAAAGATTGAAAAAGGCTTGAGGAAACATGGAGCTGAATAGGAAAAACAAATAGTTTCTACATGCTCTAGGAAGATTCATAGTTTAAAATTTATTGTCATAATTACTGTGTACACATTCATGCCACCCTGCCTAACAAAGATGAATCATTTTCAATTGCAACACAGTCTAGGCATCCCTCCTCATTGGTTGGAATAAGAAAGTTGGCAGGTGAGATGAAATGCCTTCCCCACTAATGTAACAAGAATTTATAAAATTTTGCTTTTGATCATCGGAAAAATGGATTCATGTTTTAGGCTATGAAATAACTCATGTTTTCACTTATATTATATATCTGTAAATTATTTTTCTGTCATTAAAAGAGCATTCATATGCTATTATCCACAAGAAAAAATAACAATAAAAACTGTAATCTACATATGCTTGCATTTGCAAACATTGCAGTGCATTGCTCCCTCTAGCAATTATATATATGTTTGTATGTATATATGTGTGTGTGTGTGTGTGTATGTGTATGCCTTTATCATCCATGTAAATGTAACATATGAATTTTTAAAAAATTCTTAGGGCACAATCACTACATTATATCAGGCTTATGTTGTAGAACATGCATTTTTGATGTTGCCAATTATTTAACAAAGCTGTCTATAATGTGCACTTTTAATGCTGGATAAAAAGTCAATGGAAGTTTTCAGATACATTACTGAGAAATCAAACCAAGAAAAAATGCTGTTGTTTATCGTTGACTTTGTGAATTTCTTCTTTACATTAACCTAAACTCATACTAAAATGTTTTTGTGTAACATATAGATAAATGATAGGCATTTTCTATATTAAAATCTCAAGTCCTCTTGAGGTTTTAATCCATTTTCAGCAGAAAGAGATATTTTAGACATTATTTTTTAAAGTCAGATGGCACAGTAATTTTCAAGGGGGAAGCCAGAGTAACACATCACAAGTAGAGCCACTTAACCTGACCCCAAGGTGAGACATAAACATTCTTTGGAAGGTACTCATTTTGCGAAGTAGAATATAATGAGATAAACATGAACTAGAATTTTAGTTTCATAGAAAGTGTTACTACCTATGCAACACTGGAATGTGTTTTTTAAAACATTATGGATCCAGAATTTTAGAATGTAAAAAAAACTACCTGGCATGCTTTTGCAAATCATAGTTTGTGTTGCCTCTACCCCAGAAACATGGATTAAACAGATAAGTGATGAACTCTAAAATCTGCATTTTTTTAAAATAACATCCAGAATGACTATGATACAGTTAGACTAAGACATGCTTTAATAACCTATAAAAGATTTCTAAATTTTCTGTACAAGAAATATGGTACAGATCTTTACTGATGTGAAAAGTAAGGATTTCTATCAAAATATATTTGAGAAATAAATGAGCATTTAAAAATATATTTAAAAAGTTGTTTATGTTCATAAACCATCCTCCCTTTAACTGTAACTTACCATTGCCAGGAAACACATACCTAAGCTTGGTATATTTTTGAGAAAATACACAGCTTTGCTGAATGAAATATAAGTAAAAAATGTTAGTAAATGACCTCACATGTATCCTTGCCTATTTAATTCTGTTAAGTATTAGATATATTTAAAAATGAAGATGCGCTTTGATGGGTCTATATAGTCTATCATTTCCAACATTTTCAACAATTTTGCATGATCAAGCTCTATATTTGTTGCTGCTTTCTTGTTTGTTTACAGCATCGACCACAACAGAGAAAGTTTCAGAGCATATATATGTACTCTTGGTAGGTCACACTTGATAGCTAGTCTCTTATAAAAAGAAGAAACAGAAGCTGTCCTCTTGAAAGATAAATGACAGCATTTCCTAAAATCACCTTGTAGTAGTAGAAGGAAGTCAGAGTCTGTAAAATGAATGTATTTAAGTTTCAAACCTAGGAGAAACATACATTGTCAAGTAGTACCTTTGGGAACTAGTTAGATAAAATAACATACGAGTATATACCAATAGATAAAAACATATCAACAGTGGAATTCTCTAGTGAGATTAAGAAATAGAACAGTTCCAGTTTATTAAGTTATACTATATTTTAGAGACATGTTTAAGTGACAACAGATTTACATATTAGTCTTTGAACCAAAAGTCAGCATAAGTGAAAGCAAAATGATTCAAAATAATTTTGTGATATTTTGTACTAATTTACATTGTTTATATACTTTATGTCTTCTGGGTTACATAATTCATCTACTATCAATATTTCATGATGAAACTAGAGATAAATCACGATATCTACATAGATACAATGATAAATGAAATAAATCAATATACTCAGTAGAATAAGTAACTTGCTATTTTTAAGGCAAAAAAAATGTAGCTGGGAAGAAATATGTGCTGTTATTTCTTGCTTAGAATTATTTAAATCAACTAATTGGTAGTAAACTTGGCCTTTTCTACTTTATATGTGTACATATATTCATATTTAAGTTTGATGAATGTTATTGGCCCTTGGAAAAATGGAAATGGATTTATTATTGCTTTAGTATTGGTCATGTTTTTGTAAGTTTAGGCCCTCAATTGATAATTTTTTTTTCCCAAAGAAAAATAAATGAGCATTCCTTCCAATGTAGAGAGAATATGAGAATATCCACAATATTTTTAATAGTAAAAAAGTACTTCTCAATAACTTTTTTTTTTTTGAGACAGTCTTGCACTATCATCACCCAGGCTGGAGTGCAGTGGTGTGATCTCAGCTCACTGCAAGCTCTGCCTCCCGGGTTCACGCCATTCTTCTCCTTCAGCCTCCCGAGTAGCTGGGACTACACGCACCCACCACAATGCCTGGCAAATTTTTTGTATTTTTAGTAGAGATAGGGTTTCATCGTGTTAGCCAGGATGGTCTCAATCTCCTCACCGCATGATCCGCCAGCCTCGGCCTTCCAAAGTGCTGGGATTACAGGCATTAGCCACCATGCCTGCCCCAGTAATTCTTAGAATAAGGAGTTCATTTTTTGTAAGGGAGCTCATTTTATTGTTGAATAGATCTAGCATGGGAAAAATATATTTGATATCTTCAATGAATTTATTTTTATTATTTTTATGTATTTATTTTTGTTGTGATTTCTGGAGTAAAAAATATGTGATGTTTTCTCCACCATTCATAACTAGCCCTTCAAGGATGTAAAAATGGCGTTTCTATTGTTTTCCTCTCACAGAACAATCTTCTAGTTAGAAGTATAGCCCCTGATGATAGACCCCACTATAGCATTTTAAACTAGAATCCTTAATTTGATAGCTAATTGACCTTTAATGGGTTACTTTATAACTCTAAACGTGTTTTCTATTTTTAAAATGAGAATAGATTAAAACATTTTACATCCTAGGAAATTTGTATGTATAAAATGACACACACACACACACACACACACACACAACTAAAACTAAAACTAAAGTAACCTTGGTAGGGAATATAAACAACTAATATTAGCTTCTATGATCACAATTTAAGTGAGTTCACATTTCTCTCAACAATAATTATAAGAAATATTTTACATACCTTGTTAAAATAAAAATACAATGTCTCTAACATCTACTTCCATTTTCTACTTTCTGTCTTTATTCATCTATCAAATTCACTTGATTTTTCTGGCACCATATTGATGGCAGTGACAGTCCATCTGAAGTGGCCTCTTTCATGATGCTGGTTGCAACTGGGGAAGTGCAGACAGGATTTCATGTTCCATGGATCCAGCTGGAGCCAGGATCAGGTGGGAACCCCAACCCCTTTCAAATTGTAGGTTTGGGAGCCCTCCCCTCTTGGGTGCAGCTGCAGCCACCGAGTCTCGGCTGCAGACATTGGCATCTGTGCACTCTTGGAGGCCCAGGTAGCCCCCCAGCTCCCTCAGGCTCAGAATGCCTGCATCCACTGCCTGGTCTCTCCCTGCTCCCAGTGCTCACTCTGATTTTTAAGCAAAGTTGCGACTTAGCCCATGCACTGTCAAGACCTGGCTAGGTGTGTGTGCCCTCGGGGCAGTGCCGACATGCCAGCTCCCTGCTGCTGCATTCCCCTCTGGACTTTGGGCACCAATAAGCATGGGAGGGAGGCTGAGGAAGACTAAGGGTGGCTCTCCACCAGCCTGCAGGCACCCTTCAGCATGAACAGCCTGAGTGCTGTGGACACCGTGGATAGCAAGTTAATGGTGGCAGGAGGCAGACAGGCTCCTGGGTGGAAAGGAGCAGGTACCCCGTGAAACTCCACCTTCAAGCCAGGGACTGCTTGAAGCCTGGGGGCTGGGCTGCCATATCCATGGACCAGAGTGAGAACATATGGTGCTTTCTTCAGGCCTACCCATTGCCAGCCATGGACCAATCAGCATGCACTTCTTCCTCTCTGAAGCCCATGAAAATCCCGGACTCTGGTTGGGCGGGCGCAGTGGCTCACGCCTGTAATCCCAGCACTTTGGGAGGCTGAGGCCAGCGGATCACGAGGTCAGGAGATCGAGACCATCCTGGCTAACACGGTGAAACCCCATCTCTACTAAAAATGAAAAAAAAAATAAAAATAAAAAAATAAAAAATTAGCTGGGCGTGGTTGCAGGCGCCTGTAGTCCCAGCTACTCGGGAGGCTGAGGCAGAAGAATGACGTGAACTCGGGAGGTGGAGCTTGCAGTGAGTGGAGATTGTGCCACTGCACTCCAGCCTGGGCCACAGAGCGAGACTCCGTCTCAAAAAAAAAAAAAAAAAAAAATCCCAACTAAGCCAGACTCTGGCAGATGATGGGACAACCTGCCTGCAGAGAGGAGCTACCCACTGTGGGTCTCCTCTGAGCTGTTCTGTCGCTCAATAAAGCACATCTTTGCTGTGCACACCTCCCTCTTGACCACATTCCTCATTCAATCTGGACATGGGACAAAAATTCAAGACCTGCCAAATGGCAGGGCTGAAAGAACTGTAACACAAACAGGGCTGAAAACACACTCCTTGCTTGCCACATTATGGGCAACAACAAGGAGAGAAGAAAGAATGAGAGAAGAGCTGTGGCCCTTCAAGGAGCCCAGACCTAGGAGCTCCCTGAGTCAGGGCTGTGACACTCTCTTTGGGGCTCTGTGATTCCTGGTGTCTCCAAGCTTCCAGGCACCACTGCATGTCCCAGTGCCAGCCATGAAAGCAGCTTCCAGTACACCTGGTCCAGCTGCAGCCTCACAGGGAGCCATCACCCATGCCAGTGCCTGGAACTGCCCACCAAACTGAAGCCAGCATGCCTGGTCATGTGCGGTGACCAGATCCAACGATTGCTCACAGATACACCCCTCACAGCTCTGCTCTTGGTTTGCCCTTGGCGGGCATGGGATCCAGGCCGGTACTGTGAGCTGAGTGCAGCCTGCCAGGCCAAGGGCGGGATGAGAGTACAGGAGGCCCCAGCAAAACTCAGGCAAAGGCGCCACTGGCCTCAGAGGTTTACAGCAGAAAAGCAACACCTCAAGTACCCTGTGACAGTATAAAAAAATAAAATGAATTGTCAATACTTGTCTTTAGTTGTCAATGCTTGTCATAACAATACGTTTTGTTCTGAACTGTGACTTGATTTCACAAAATATTTCCAAATAATGTCTATTAATGTGTTTTCAAACATTGCTGGGACTTAGCATCAAACTTAACAGTGTCCCGAACTTGTCTTACTTACTACTTCATAAAATTAAAACAAATGTACATAACTCCCAGCTTCTAACAGTCTTATATATCTGAAGTACATAACAATTAATGTTACTCATAAACTCAGATGAATCAGAGAATATTTTGCGGTACCAAAGAACAAATACATAGAAATACTATTATATTTACCTATTAATAGTATAATATTATGGGAGACAAATTTTATAACTAATTACAATTTCATGAGGCAAGTTCAGTGAAATTCCACTTTTAAAAAGTGAAAATTTCAAAATCAAATGTTAATTAAAAACCTATAATTTTTAAATAATCTCAAAACATCAACAGTCATTTATACTTGTGACTAATTACCTTAAAATTTGGTTTCGCTATCCTTTTTTTGATTGTATTATTTTCTCCAGAATTATCCAGAGATGAAGATTATCCACCTCCCCTCCATTACCATTTTATAGTCAAGGTCTGATTGTAATATTATGCAAAATAGAACTTACCAAAATAGCTGAAATAAAGAGAGGGCACTAAATAATATGTCCCAAATCACTCCGGATGTGGGAAACTTCCTTTGAAATGCCAAATGCATGATTTTGAATGCCCTATTAATATATATTTTAGTGGGTTAATGAGTTATAATATAAATTGTGAATTGTTGGATGTGTTCTTCAACTTCAGTTCTAATTACAATGTAGTCAACTCTTGATTATCCATTGTAATGAAGACGTGAAATGTAGAGATAAACAAAATCTACAGATTTTTCTCACACTTCTAAAAACCATTAGTTTTTATTGTTTTTGCATGCAACCTTTATTTGCCCTCCACATTCTCTTGCCTTCTAAGCATCCTTAATTAAGTAACAAATTGAAATTGGACAGGCATATGTTAGTATACGTCTGATATTTGATAAAGAATAGCTAAATTTACAAGGTGTTATCTGAAATTTCTATGTCCCTGTAAAGGCATGGAGATTATAAATAATAAATGAGATTGTTCCAATTATGATTCCATTGTTCATTCATTGTTATGTATAATAATATGGACTTATGTATTCATACAAATAATCATGACTATTCACCATACATGTATTATATAGGTAGATTTGTCCCCTTTACACAGTATTAGAAATTTGGGTATATCTGGATCTGTACTCCTCAAATATTTTTCTTTTTGTTGTTTAAGTCAGTTGACTATCTGGAGTAAAATATCTCAAGTCCAATTATAAGATAAACCCTAAAGTAAAGCTAATAGGTTTAAAGAAAATAACATAACTCTAAACATGTCTACATTCTTTTTTCTTTTGGAACTAACCAGCCACTGGGAGTGAGGCGAATATTTTAATACAAACATTTTTCAAGGCTTAATTTCAAAGATTTGTCTAGCTCTTTAATAGTCGAGAGATCAGGCAGGCATTAAGAGGTCAACATTCATTATTTTGCTGGAACCTGTTTGTATGGGTTTCTGAGAGCTGATTACTATTATTTCAGGAATTTTGCCAGCAGGTTGTTTAACATTGGTGGCTTAAAATAGACAGTGATAGGAGTATTTACAACACCAAAATTTGCAAAGGCTAAAAATCTGAGCTTTTTATCGTCCAATTTTTTTTTTTTGAGAGTCCATTACCAATGCACACACCTGTCAGCATTAGGCTAATTTCTTAATTTTATATGGCTAATGGGGTAAAATTTAAAAGGGTTGACCTTGTGGGTGAGGAGAAGGAAAATAATTAATATTATTCTACACTATAATAGGAAGAATCAGGTTCTTTGTAGAACCAGACTTGTAAATTCCAAATTACACTTAAGGGATTTAGCAAATGTTATGCTTCCTGACCTTGTGTCACAGTTTAAATACCAATTCTTTGTTTCTCAGGCCTTGTACTCCTGTCTAAAAAATAAGGTTTCTGTCTTATTCTCTTTTCTCAAGACTCTGTTTCATAAGTTCCATGCAGTTAAGATCTGTGTCTGTTATGTACGTAAAGCCCATTATTATGTCTTCAGCAACAAACCCAATTCCTTGAATGTAGTAGCCATCCAAACATATTGATGAATGAATGAATCATTTGCTCAGCACTAGATGCTCTGGTTTCTAGCCTAGGTTTTGCAAGCCTCCTGGCAACTAACTCCCAAGAAATGGATTCCTAGCTCCGATACTAAGCTATCTAAGATTTATTAAAAAAAAACTCATCTGATTGAAATCATCTGCCTAATACTTGAAGTTGTTCCTCTGTGGTGCTGGTGTGAACAGCATTCTGACTGTTTCCTGTGTTCAGCGTATTATTACTTATTTGCCTACTGGCCTTTTATATCTCCTTGTGTCTTTATATGCTTCTCTCTAGGAGTCTGTTTTGTTGCTATCTTCAGACACACCCTAGGCTGCTTGATTGATGACTATCCCTCCCAAAAGAAGAAAAATTAAAAAGAAAACAAAACCAAAATACGAATAACAACCATAAAGCATTTCTATTTTGTTCAAGTAAATAATGCAAGAAAATCACAATGTTACTATGTACACCTTAAGAAGAAAATGCAGACTTTCTTCTAGTGATACTGTAAGTCTATTTTTCATTGAGAAAAATGTTCAGCAGCCGAGACATGCCACTTGCCACCCCACTGAGTCTTCACTGGCTTTTCTTTGCTCTTCTGCAGGCTTTACAAGACTGAAACCAAGCTATCACATTTGTTATTGCTACAGAATTACCTAGGTTTTTTTCTCATCCCCAGTTACATGACACATAATTCCTCATACTGCCCATCTGACTTGATTCTGGAAACTAAGGAGTTTCTCATGAATTGTGTCACATTGAAGTAAGCATGTGAGAAGCAGTGTAAAAGATTTCAGCCTCAGTAAAAGGGAAGTAAGTGGTAAAGAAGTGATTGTAAGTGGGCAAGAAGTCAGCAAGAGGTAAAGAAGAATATCATATGTATCTATAAGATAGAAAATATAATGTTACTAAATTTGATTGGCTGGGCACAGTGGCTCACACCTGTAACCTCAGCATTTTGGGAGGTCAAGGTAAGAGGATCATTTGAGCCTGGGTTTTCGAGACGAGCCTGGGCAATATAGCAAGACTTTCTGACTACAAGAAAGAAATTAGCCAGGCATCATGGTGCACACCTGTGGTCCAAGCTACTTGGGAGACTGAGGTGGGAAAGAGAGCTTGAGGCCAGGAGATTGAGGCTGCAGTGAGCCAAGATCAGGGCACTGCATTCCAGCCTGGGCAACAGAGCAAGACCACGTCTGAAACAAACAAACCAATATATATATATATATATATATTACATTGTATTCTTGTTCTTCAAGAAATATGTTCTTCTACAGTGTATAATATACAAAAAATCTAATCTAAATATATATTTACATATTTATATTTAAAAATGTACACCTCATATATTTATAAAATTAAACATATTTCTATATAAATAAATTTGATTATAAAGATGTAAAAAACATTACAAGAATATTTGCCATGCCCATTTTAAAAAGACCATTTAAACCTGCCACAATGTAAGAAAAAAAAAAGGAGAACTATTTGAAAGAACTCATAAATAAATAAATACGAACTACCAGTCTTGCCAAGAAGTACTGGAGAGCATATGCTGACTCTATACCATGTTTTAACATAGAGCACGATGGCACTCTGCTCCCATGATGAAAAATATCTCAGAGCATCAAAGGAAAAATCTGTAGAGATTTGGACAAACCAATCACAGCTGTGCCAACATATGGCAAGCTGATTAACATGTGTGTCATTAGTAATAATGAACCATAAGAAAATGTTATGCACATAAACTGTTTATTTTTAAAATGTAAGTCTTTCTTTCCAACTTCATTTTTTAATTTTTTGATCAAAAGATAAGTAAAAATGTAAGAGCCTTAAATTTCAAAAAATTCCAATGAAGTTTATAATTTAATGATTAGGATATTCAAATAAGCATATTCTGAATCATGACATTAGAAGACTCTCTTCCTTTAATGGGCCTTTGTGTCCTTCAGGAATGACCTCTCATGGAGGCCTCTAGTATTTGGCATTTGTAAAATTTGCCCCAGAAATGTAAAGTATAATGTTTCTCTTTTTTGATGCCAATATGGGTAATGCCTGAGATTACTTTATTTTTTTTCTCAGCAGTAGAGATCTGAACTCTTTGGTATTGGGACAGATCCATTCCACAGCAAAGAGGAAGACCTGCCTTGAGGAACTAATGCATGCATTCTCAAGGGAGGAAGTATTGCTCCAGGGGAGCATAACTAGTTCTTGGAATATAAACAAATCTTATTTATTACAATGGCTGTGGTTTTCCAAAGAACCACCCTAAATAAACATACATATGGTATATCTATGATAGTAAAACTTCGTGGAAGTTGGGGGAGTGATTAGGAAGAAAAAAAGTTTAACAAGGCTCCTTAATGGGCGATAATATGAAAAAAATAAGGTTTATTAACTCTGGGTTAAGGTATCCCTGGTTCCAGATAGGAGTTGTCAATCCATGTGACTAGAACCAGCTCTCAGAACCTAAATGAAGAACAAGAATACAGTTGCACAGCTGGGAGAGCAGATGAATGTGTAGCAGTTATTTATTTGAAGTTAATGGTGTGGTAGACATTTAGAAAGTAAAATGCACAAATCAAGAATCTCATGAAATGAGGGAGTACAGTTGCCATGTAAAATATAGCACACTTAGTTAAATTTGAATTTCAGATAAACAATAAATAATTTGGGACATATTTATACTAAAACATTATTCATTATCTTAAATTCAAATTTAACTCTGCTCCGTATTTTTATTTTAGAATTCTCTTAACTCTTTTCTGCCAAAATGCCAGTTTTCCATAGGATAAAGATGAAAATAAATCAATGATCCTAAAACCGTGTGTTCTATCTAAATGTTCATGGTTTTTCAGAAGGCTCTATTTATTCCCAAAGTTAATATATAAGTTAAGTTACTTTTCTAAATTCAAAAAGTCTAAGCTGCTAATCTACTTCATTTTCCCCCACAATCTTCTCTCTACCTCACCATCCCTGTTACCTTGGATCAATCTGTCTCTACTGCTATAGAAACCACTTAGAAATAAAAATACATATGTACATACAAAAGTACATATAGCTACATGCACTTAAATATTTATAATCACACCACAAGGAACTCTTAGTAATCCTCTCTGTTAAGCAAGAGGACAGAGAGACATTCCATTTACTCCTCATCTACTGAAACATTGTTACAAATTTGCATTTGGTTGAAAGGTAGACAGACAGGTAGATAAACAGCAGAAAGAAAGTAATAGCTAGGTCTTGTCTCTGATCCATTGATAAATACATAATACATTGTTAATCAGTTGACAATTTTCCTTCATTCTAATACCTCCATGAGTTGTGAATTTCTTATCATTAGAAGATCATGTATTTTCATAGGCCTGGGTTGTTCTCAGACTTTGAGAACTGCTGTTTTGCCATTTTCTTCATTTTATCCTGATCTATTTCTCCATGTCATTAATTATTACTAATATTGAGTTATAATCAGCTCTTACTACCTATAGTCTGAGGACTTACGTGGCTGTTAGGAATAATAACATTTTCCTAAAACATGCAATTTAATGTGAAAATAAAATCACTGAGTGGGAATTCAGTCTGAATCAGACTTATAGTTCTAAACAGATGTATTCATGAATCAGGAGAAAATTGGTTATGCTGATATTGTGAGCAATGTGCAGCATGTAGTCAAAAAATCTAAACAACCTATATTTTAGAAATTATATACACAAATTTAATGTAAGTAGGACCTATTAAATGTTAAAATTCTTTGCTCAACTAAACTGTAGTCAGGCTTCTTTTGAACCTGCCCCTAGACTCATCTGTGCACTACCTTGTAAAATCCCATTTCAGCAAATAACACTGCCAGGGCAGTTTAGGGAATCTCCCCCTCCCTCAATAACAGATCACTCTCAATATCTGACCAGGATTTTTCATACCCTGTGCCTGACACCTGATCACCCTGGCCTGCCTTCAGCAGAAATCCTGTTTGGTTGATTCAGCCAGAACTCCCCACAAAACCATGTCTTCTCATAGAAATTTTCCATCCACAGACTCCTGCTTCTTGGCTATAAGTTGCCATTGTCCCTGGTGTAGTCAGAACGGAACCCATTCTTACTCTGTGGCTTCTCTTCCCTTAATGAAATAGTCCTGAATTAAACTTGTTTTCACTACTTTAACTTCTGCCCAGCTCTGGTTTCCTTTAGCATACCATTCACTTGTACATTAAATAAATGGGAGGGAACATCCAGTGTTATGGAGCCTTTGAAAAAAACTTTTATAAAAGATAAGGGGACTAGGATCAGCAAATAAAGACAAGTCATTTATCAATTTACATCTAAAGCTTCGCTCTTAGCTTGGGGTATATAGGCCATAATAAAAGAGTATTTAGTTGCCATTTAAGAGCTGCAGTAAACCAGCTTCCAAGGATACAACTATATTTCATATTTCTCAGGGACTTAAAACAATTAAAAATTACAAAAAAGTTATTACTTGGACTATCAAGAGCATATAGTATAAAGATGTGTTTATGTTCACAACATACCTTAAATATTTTGGCAAATGGGTATTTTTGTACATTTGCTAAATTTTCACTGAAAATTGAGTCACAAAATTAAATTTGAAAAAATCTTATAAATTTGAATAGAAATAATTAAAATATAAATTAGTGTCTCTGTGAAAGAGTCTCTAAGTCAACCTACACAGATTCTAGAAAAGCACTAACAGAACATTTTCCAGTATGATTTGAAGAAGCTACATAACATATGGAAAAAGTCAATATATCTTTTTGTCTAATACGAGTGGGGTGAATAAAAGGCATTTAGGGCGGGGCATGCTGGCTCACGCCTGTAATCCCAGCACTTTGGGAGCCTGCGAGGGCAGATCACAAGGTCAGGAGATCAATACCATCCTGGCTAACATGATGAAACCCCGTCTCTACTAAAAATACAAAAAAATTAGTTGGGCGTGGTGGCGGGTGCCTGTAGTCCCAGCTACTCAGGAGACTGAGGCAGGATGATGGCATGAACCAGGGAGGCAGAGCTTGCAGTGAGCAGAGATCAAGCCACTGAACTCCAGCCTGGGTGACAGAGTGAGACCCTGTCTCAAAAAAAAAAAAAAAAAAAAAAAAAGGCATTTAAAAAAATAAGGATAACTAAGCTGAAAAAAATTCTGGTATTGTTTTATAGGGCCTATGAAAAAGTCAGACTTTTTCATCTAGTGATCAATTTTATTCCCTGACACCTTCAACTCCCTTCACTCCATCTCCTCTAATTTTTAATTGAGTACACATAATCCTAATAATACGTATTAAATCTCCTTGGAATATAAATTGAATACTTTCATCTTTAAAACTCATGAGCTCATTTACTCTAACAATATATTTCCTTTAATAAAGACTCCAATATGTTTATTTTCTGTACCTGAATTTTCTAAACTCCTGGTCCCGTGTATTCAACAACAAAGGAACATTCCTTTTGATGGCTGCTTAACACATGAAAATGACATTTACTTTAGAAATTCAGCCAAACAGACAGGATTACCAGTTTTTATAGTCATACACTTTAATAGATTCAAGACTTCTGGCATGAGGCATCACCAAGTTAAGTGAGAGACTGAAAAAAAAATTAAAGATTACAAGGAACCAAAAAAGAGCCCGCATCGCCAAGTCAATCCTAAGCCAAAAGAACAAAGCTGGAGGCATCACGCTACCTGATTTCAAACTATACTACAAGGCTACAGTTACCAAAACAGCATGGTACTGGTACCACAACAGAGACATAGATCAATGGAACAGAACAGAGCCCTCAGATATGATGCCACATTTCTGCAACTATCTGATCTTTGACAAACCTGACAAAAACAAGAAATGGGGAAAGGATTCCCTATTTAATAAATGGTGCTGGGAAAACTGGCTAGCCATATGTAGAAAGCTGAAACTGGATCCCTTCCTTACACCTTTTACAAAAATTAATTCAAGATGGATTAAAGACTTACATGTTAGACCTAAAACCATTAAAATCCTACAAGAAAACCTAGGCAATACCATTCAGGACATAGGCGTGGGCAAGGACTTCATGTCTAAAACACGAAAAGCAATGGCAACAAAAGCCAAAATTGACAAATGGGATCTCATTAAACTAAAGAGCTTCTGCACAGCAAAAGAAACTACCATCAGAGTGAACAGGCAACCTACAGAATGGGAGAAAATTTTTGCAACCTACTCATCTGACAAGGGGCTAATATCCAGAATCTACAATGAACTCAAACAAATTTACAAGAAAAAAACAAACAACCCCATCAAAAAGTGGGCAAAGGACATGAACAGACACTTCTCAAAAGAAGACATTTATGCAGCCAAAAAACACATGAAAAAATGCTCATCATCACTGGCCATCAGAGAAATGCAAATCAAAACCATAGTGAGATACCATCTCACACCAGTTAGAATGGCCATCATTAAAAAGTCAGGAAACAACAGGTGCTGGAGAGGATGTGGAGAAATAGGAACACTTTTACACTGTTGGTGGGACTTTAAACTAGTTCAACCATTGTGGAAGTCAGTGTGGCGATTCCTCAGGGATCTCGAACTAGAAATACCATTTGACCCAGCCATCCCATTACTGGGTATATACCCAAAGGACTATAAATCATGCTGCTATAAAGACACATGCACACGTATGTTTATTGCGGCACTATTCACAATAGCAAAGACTTGGAACCAACCCAAATGTCCAACAACGATAGACTGGATTAAGAAAATGTGGCACATATACACCATGGAATACTATGCAGCCATAAAAAATGATGAGTTCATGTCCTTTGTAGGGACATGGATGAAACTGGAAACCATCATTCTCAGTAAAGTATCACAAGGACAAAAAACCAAACACCACATGTTCTCACTCATAGGTGGGAATTGAACAATGAGAACTCATGGACACAGGAAGGGGAACATCACACTCCGGGGACTGTTGTGGGGTGGGGGGAGGGGGGAGGGACAGCATTAGGAGATATACCTAATGCTAAATGACGAGTTAATGGGTGCAGCAAAACAACATGGCACATGGATACATATGTAACAAACCTGCACATTGTGCACATGTACCCTAAAACCTAAAGTATAATAATAATAAAAATAAAATAAAATAAAAAGATAAAAACATAAAAAAAAAGATTACAAGTCCAACAAATTTTTTTTTTTTTTTTTTTTTGAGACAGAGTTTTGCTCTTGTCACCCAGGCTGGAGTGCAATGGCATGATCTTGGCTCACTGCAACCTCTGCCTTGCAGCTTCAGGCAATTCTCATGCCTCAGCCTCCTGAGTAGCTGGGATTACAGGCATCTGCCACCACACCCGGCTTATTTTTGTATTTTTAGTAGAGACCAGGTTTCACCATGTTGGCCAGGCTAGTCTCAAACTCCCGACCTTAGGCGATCTGCCCACCTTGGCCTCCCAAAGTGCTGAGATTATAGGTTGTGAGCCACCGCACCTGGCCCCAACAAAGGATTTTTATATTTCAATGTCAGGATCGATGTAAGAAATTTAAGAAGCAAGAATATGGGAACTTAAAATAATTAGGCTTTATTATGGGGCCAACAGCCTTTTTGACAGTTGCCTAGAGTAACGTGAAAATGGGAACATCTTTGAGTCTGTAGATGTCATTTTGGGAAATCTATTTGAGAGTGTTATAAAGTAAAAAGATATCCCCTACCACATTTTATGAGGCCTAAAACATCTCCTAGTTAAACCACCCTCCCAAACCATGATATTTCCTACTTCAATATTTTATTTATTCTGTTCTGTCTTCCTGGATTATTTTGACACATTACTTTTCCTCCGTAACTCTGTTCATCCAGGACTAAGCTCAATGATTATTTCCTCAAGCAAGCCTCCATAAACTACAATATTTCAGATGCTCCCACATTCTTCCAAGTTATATTTTCTTCTACCTCAAGTGTATTGTGTTGACTGCCTTTTCTCATTATGATTGGCCTAAATAAGTAAACCCCTAAGGCCAGAAAGGGCCATGTTTATTCTTTTATTGCAACAGCAACAGTAAAAACCCAGGTCAATATGAAGATCACAATAAATGTTGCAATGAGCTAGGTACTGTATGTAAGAAAAGATAAGACTCTTCTAAGTCAAGACTTAGAACACTCCATCTCGAAGTAGTAAGAGTAACTCATTGTTCTAAGGGACAAAAAATACGGGAGTAAACAAACCAAATTTCGTCCCCTTGTGGGGTGAGGAGAGCAATAATGTTGGATGGTATATGATACCATATATGGTAATATATATTATACCATATATAAAATACCATATGTAATAATGTTGGATGGTATAAGATACTGGCCAATGTGGTTGCTGTTTTGTGTAAAGTTGTATGGAAGTCTATAATGACATGGAACAGGACTTCAAATATCTTGGAAAATAGTGCTACAGGCAAAAAAACTGACAGGTACTGAAGTACAAAATTCCTTATTTGAGAGAACTCTTGGAAGCATTTTGAATTAAAAAAATATAAATATAAAACCATTACAACTGGAGTAATCTGATCCATGTTTGAAAGGAGATAGGAGGCCAAATGGTGGCTGTGGTTGGGACTTGAGTATTTGATTAAAGACCTAGGCTTCTGTAGGGACTGTGGTTTTCATGCTAAAGAAATGCTAAATTTTGAAGAAGTTTGAACAGTTTATTGTCACTATTGGCTTATATTTTGAAAAATAACTCTAGATGCTATGTAGATGTGAAAGTCAAGCCTTCTCATATAATCAGTTGCAATCCTATGCTAATATCCATGCACCTACAGCCATGGTGATGGCCCTCGGCCAAACCTAAATGAAATGTACTAATTATTGGCTGCCATATTTACTGTTTCACAGCCTTCACTTGTGATACCTCCAAGTACTAGAAAATCCGAGGCATCTAGGATCTAGCACAGTAGCCGTATGAAAAATGTCCAGACTGTTGAAAGAAAACCAAACAAACAGAAACAATAATAACAACAACAAAAAAATAAAAACCCTATCTAAAGGTCAGCATCTTCAAAGATCAAAGGGAGATAGCCCACAAAAATGAGAATCAAATAAAAAATGCTGCAAACTCAAAAAGCCAGACAGCCTCCTTTCTTACAAATGACCTCAACACCTTTCCAGCAAACGTTCAGAACTTTGCTGAAGTTGATATGGCTGAAATGACAGAAGTGGCTTGAGAATGTAGATAAAAATGAACTTTGTTGAGCTAAAGGGGCATATTGTAACCCGATGCAAAGAAGCTAAGAATCATGGTAAAACAATGCAGGAGCTTACAGCCAAAAATAGCTAATATAGAGAGAAACATAACTGACCTGATAGAGCTGAAAAACAGTACAAAAACTTCACAATGCAATCACAAGTATTAATAGCAGAATAGGCCAAGTGAAGGAAAGAATCTGACTATCTTTCTGAAATAAGACAGGCAGACAAGAATAGAGAAAAAAAGAATGAAAAGGAATGAACAAAACCTTTGAGAAATGTGGGATTATGTAAAGAGACTGAATGTACAACTGATTGGGGTACCTGAAAGAGACAGGGAGAATGGAACCAATTTGGAAAACGTATTTCAAGATATCATCCAATAGAGCTTCCCCAACCTAGCACGACAAGCCAACATTCAAATCTGGGAAATCCAGAGAACTGCAGTAAGATACTCCATGAGAAGATCATCTCCAAAACACACAGTCTTCAGATTCTCCAAGGTCAAAATGAAAGAAAAAATATAAGGGCAGCCAGAGAGAAAGCCCAGATCACCTACAAAGGGAAGCACATCATACTAACAGTCGACTTCTCAGTAGAAACCCTACACAAGAAGGGACCGAGAGCCAATATTCAACATTCTTAAAGAAAATAATTTCCAACCCAGAATTTTGTATCTGGCCAAACTAAGCTTCATAAGCGAAGGAGAAATAAGATCTTTTTCAGATAAGCAAATGCTGAGGGAATTCATTATCACCAGTACACAGACCAGTGACACTATGAAGCAGCCACATAATCAGGTCTGCCAAATAACCAGCTAGCATCATAATGACAGGATCAAATCTACATGTAACAATACTAACCTTAAATGTAAATGGGATAAATGTCCCAATTAAAAGACACAGAATGGCAAGCTGGTTAAAGAACCAAGACGCACTAGTGTGCTTGAAGAGACCCATCTCACATGCAATGACACCCATAGGCTCAAAATAAAGGGATGGAGGAAAATTTACTAAGCAAATGGAAAACAGGAAAAAGCAGAGGTTGCAATCCTAGTTTCTGACAAAACAAACTTTAAACCAACAAAAATTTTAAAAACACAAAGAAGAACATTACATAATAGTAAAATGTTCATTTCAACAAGAAGAGCTAACTATCCTAAATATATATATGCACTCAATACAAGAGCATCTAGATTCATAAAGCAAGTTCTTAGAGACCTTCAAAGAGACTTAGACTCTCAGACAATAATAGTGGGAGAATTTAACACCCAACTGACAATATTAGACATATCATCAAGACAGAAAATTAACAAAGATATTCAGGACCTGAGCTCTAGATCAAGTGGACCTGACAGTTATCTACAGAACTCCACACCCCAAACAACAGAATATGCATTATTCTCATCACCACACAGCACTTACTGTAAAATTGACCACGTAATCAAATCCTCAGCAAATGTAAAATAACTGAAATCATAACAAACAGTCTCTCAGACCACAGCACAATCAAATTAGAACTCAAGATTAAGACATTTACTCAAAACCATACAACTACATGGAAATTGAACAACCTACTGCTGAATGACTTTTGGGTAAATAATGAAATTAAGACAAAAATCAGGAAGTTCACTGAAATTAAATAGAACAAAGATATAACACACCAGAATCTCTGGGATGCAGCTAAAGCAGTGTTAAAAGGGAAATTTACACCACTAAACGCCTATATCAAAAAGCTGGAAAGATCTCAAGTTAACAACCCAACATCACAACTAAAAGAACTAGAGAACCAAGAGCAAACAAACCCCAAAGCTAGCAGAAGACAAGAAATAACCAAGATCAGAGTTGAACTGAAGGAGATAGAGACATGAGAAACTTCAACAATTAATTAAGCCAGGAGTTGTTTTATTTAAAAAATTAATAAAATAGACCAGTAGCTAGACTAATAAAGAAGAAAAAAGAGAAGATTCAAAAAAACACAATCAGAAATGATAAGGGGAATATTACCATTGACCCCACAGAAATACAAACAATCATCAGAGAATATTGTAAACACCTCTAGGCACATAAACTAGAAAATCTAAAAGAAATGGATAAATTCCTGGACACATATATCCTCCCAAAACTGAACCAGGAAGAAATTGAATCCATGAACAGACCAATAACAAGTTTTGAAATTGAGGCAGTAGTGAATAGCCTACCAATCATAGAAAGCCTAGGACCAGATGGATTCACAGCTGAATTCTATCAGAGGTACAAAGAAGAGCTGGTACCACTCCTCCTGGAACTATTTCAAAAAACTGAAAAGGATAGATTTCTCCTTATCACATTCTATGAGGCCAACATCATCCTTGATACCAAAACCTTGCAGAGATACAACAACAAAAAAGAGAACTTCAGGCCAATGTATTTGATGAGTGTCAATGCAGAAATTCTCAGAAAAATACTATCAAACCAAATCCAGCAGAACATCAACAAACTTACTCACCACAATTAAGTGGCCTTCATCCCTGGGTTACAAGGCTAGTTCAACATACACAAATCAATAAATATGATTTATCCCATAAACAGAACTAAAGACAAAAATCACATGATTATCTCAATGGGTGCAGAAAAGTCTTTCAATGAAATTCAACATCCTTTCATGTTAAAAACTCTCAGTAAACTAGGTATTGAAGGAACATATATCAAAATAATAAGAGCCACCTGTGACAAACCCACAGTCACTATCATACTGAATGGCCAAAAGTTGGAAGCATTCTCCTTGAAAACCTTCACAAGACAAGGTTGCACTCCCTCATAACTCTTATTCAACACAGTATTGGAAGTTCTGGCCAGGGCAATCAGGCAAGAGAAAAAAATAAAGTGTATTCAGATAGGAAAAGAGGAAGTAAAACTATCTGTGTTTGCAAATAACATAATCCTATATCTAGAAAACCCCATTGTCTCAGCCAAAAAGCTTCTTAAGCTGATAAACAACTTTAGCAAAGTCTCAAGATACAGTATCAATGTGCAAAAATCATTAGCATTCCTTCACACCAACAACAGGCAAGCCAAGAACCTAATCACGAATGACCTCTTATTTACAACTGCCACAAAATGAATAAAATACCTATGAATACACCTAACAAGAGAAGTGAAGGAACTATTCAAGGAGAACACTAAACCACTGCTCAAGAAATCATAGATGACACACAAAAAAAATGGAAAAGCATTCTATGCTCACAGATAGGAAGAATCAATATTATGAAAATGGTTATATTGCCCAAAGCAATTTATCAATTCAATTTATAGTTTGTTCCCATCAAACTACCATGGACATTCTTCACAGAATTAGAAAAAAAAAATTTTAAATTCATTTGGAACCAAAAAAGTGCCCGCATAGCCAAAAACTCCTAAGCAAAAAGAACAAAGCTGGGAGCATAATGCTACCCAACTTCAAACTATACTACAGTGCTACAGTAACCAAAAAAGCATAGTACTGTTAAAAGATCAGACACATAGATGCATGGAACAGAATAGGGAACCCAGAAATAAGACCGCACACCTACAACCATCTGATCTTTGACAAAGCTAGCAAAAGCTAGCAAAAACTAACAATGGGGAAATAATTCCCTATTTAATAAATGGTGTTGGGAGAATTGGATAGCCATATGCAGAAAGTTGAAACTGGACCCCTTCCTTACACCATATACAAAAATCAACTCAAGATGGATTAAAGACTTAAATGTAAAACTCAAAACTATAAAACCTAGGGAAAAAAAAAAAAAAAAAACTTAGGCAATACCATTCAGGACATAGGCACAGGCAAAAATTTCATGACTAGATTGCAAAAGCAATTGCAGTAAAACCAAAAATTGACAAATATGATATAATTAAATTAAAGAGCTTCTGCACAGCAAAATAAACTATCAACAGAGTAAACAGACAACCTAAAAGAATGGGAGAAAAATTTTGCAATCTCTCTATCTGACAAAGATCTAATATCAGCATCTATAAGGAACTTACATTTACAAGAAGAAAACACACAATCCCATTAAAAAGTGGTCAAATGACATAAACAGACACTTCTCAAAAGAAAGCATACCTGTAGCCCACAAACCCATGTGAAAAAGCTCAACATCACTGATCATTAGAGAAATGCAAATCAAAACACAATGAGATACCATCTCACACCAGTCAGAATGGCTATTATTAAAAAGTCAAAAACTAACAGATGCTGGCAAGGCAGTGGAGAAAACAGAACACTTTTACACTGTTAATGAGAGTGTATATTAGTTAAACCATATAACATGTGGAAGACAGCATGGTGATTCCTCAAAGACCTAGAAGCAGAAATGCCTTTCAACCCAGCAATCTCATTACTGGGTATATGCACAAAGAAATATAAATTGTTATTTTATAAAGACATATGCACAATATGTTCATTGCAGCACTACCCACAATGGTAAAGACCTAAATGCCCATCAATCAACCTAAATGCAAATCACTGATAGACTGGATAAAGAAAATGTGGTACATATACATCATGGAATACTATGCAGCCATATAAAGGAATGAAATCATGTCCTTTGCAGGGATGTGGATAGAGCTAGAGGCAATTAACAAATTAATACGGGAACAGAAAAGCAAATTAACACCTCTTCTCACTTATAAGTAGAAGCTAAATGACGAGAACACATGGAAACATGGGTGAGGAACAATGCACACTGGTGCCCGTCATCAGGTGGAGGGTGGCAGGAGGGAGATGATCGGGAAGAATAACTAATGGATGCTAAACTGAATACTTGGGTGATGGAATAATCTGTGCAGCAAATGACCATGGCACACGTTTACCTGTGTAACAAGCCTGCACGTGCTGCACATGTACCCCTGAACTTTTAAAGTTGGACATTTTTTAAAAAATGGAAAAAAAAGAAAATTAAAACCTCAGGGGCATTCTACATTTACTGTTGTTTGCATTATTCTTTTAACAACTTAGTTGATAGCCACTTCTTAAAAGCACAGAAAAATTTCCACTAGTAGATAGTAATAGATACTGCTATATTTTTTTAAAGCCATTATCTATAGACAAGATCTAAACATATAGGTCTGTAGAGAAGAGAATAAATGACACGCCACCGTTATGGGATCAGTAATATATTCTTAAATGTGTCTTATTTAGTAATACTCTAGGGTGATGAACAAAGAAGAGTTCAGAGGTTTCTCATAATGACAATTCCAGAAGTTTCTCTGTATTCCCTTGAAACTTTCAGGTTCTTAAAAGCTGTGACTTTGACATGCTCACCTCATGCTCTTGCTAAGACATATATAGGTTATATATTCATATGGAATCTTTATGCCACATAACAAAATATTTTAATATGGATGAATATACACTTCATTTGACAATTCCTTTCAAAGATAATCAAAAATAGAAATTTGTCAAGTAAGTGGTATCTACAAATGCATAAAGCGTTGTTCAGTTAAGCCATTCTAGCAGATTCAAAACATGTTCTAAAAACACTCTCAAAGACATTAACATGATTTCTGAGACATGTGAGTGAACTCTCTACTTTTCTTCTAAATAAGAAAAATAGGAAAATAAAGGAAAACAAAAATACTTTTTCAAAGGATTATTTATTAATCGCCTCTGCAGCATTCCTAATTTTTGCTTTTTCTATGAGTGAACATGAATATATAAGTCTGTATAACATGTAAAATACTGAACACCTACACATTACTAGGATATTTGTAGCGCAATGTGTTGTTGATTCAGGAAAGAGTATAATTATCATACCCCTGGCTGATATTATTTGGAACCTCAGCTGTCGTGTCCACTTAGGGATGGCTAAATTGCAAATGAAATGGAAATATTTTGTGAATGACCTTTAGGAATATACACTTAAGGAATAAATCAGAGTTTTGGAAGGAAATACACAGCATGTCCAAATTTGGCCAACTTGACCATTTGCTGTTAGTAGTATTTAAAAAGTTGTGGGCAACCTCTCCTGAAGCTCAAAGGATTGTGCAATATCCCAAGGCTACTAACAGTAAAATACTGTCAGCACCATTTGGCTTAAAGGAGCAATGGGCTAGAACAGTCCCCAAAACATGAAGAGAGAAGGCTACTGAGAATGACAGAATTTTGTTCAAGTGATGCCTAGAGGAAGAAAGTGTGTGTGGGTATAAATCCCCAGCCTTCACCCGATGTCCTGCTGTGCTCTGCTTTCTGTAAGAGAGCAGGGTAGCTTATTGATGCATTCTGTATTGGTCATCCTCCCGGGGAACAGAGCAGGGTACAGAATGTGGAAATTCAGATAGAAACTAAGGGGCAAGCAAAAGGTATCCAGCAGAGTAAGAAATAATGACAAGAAATAGAGAAGATGTATTTAGGAAACAAAGAGACAAACAAATCAGAAACAATTATATGTTCTGCTAGGGAAAATGTGGAAATATATAGTGAATCCCAGAATACCTTACTTCATTGGTTATATTATTGCTGCTGACACTTATTTATTTGATTTTAGCTTTTTCTTTAAAATGAAAGGCATTTTCTAGAACATTTTTGGACCAATATAGCTGGAGCCATTTCAAAATGCTTGTTCTATTCAGTGTGATAAGAATTTCCCCAAGCTGTAGAAATATGTATTATCTCTACTAAATTTTAAAAGGAAAGATGAAGCCAAAAAATGATATTAGAAATTAGGCATTCCTTAGGCAGGATTTTGGAGGACTGTCTCAGTGTTTCTTGTTGTTTAGGGTGGCTTAAAGCCACATTAACTTATTATTTGTCATGACTGTCAGTTGACAGGGCTCAGTTGGGCAGTTCTGCTCCATATGGTGTAACTGAGGTTAAGTTATCTGGTTTTAACAGCTGAGAGCTCAGCTACAGCTGGAATCTACACAATGGCCTCATGTCTTCTATGGCCTCTCTTCACATGGTCTCTCATCTCTCATTATTCTAGACTGAGTTTTATTACATAATATACACTGGTTTTTAAGAAGGTAGCATTCCAAGGAGACAAGCCCCAGTGTGTAAGTGTCTATCCAGCCTCTGTTAACATCATTCTTGATAATGTCTCATAGGTCAAATGAAGTCTCATGACCAAACTCAGAGTTGTAAGAAGGACTCTACAAAGGAGGCGTCGTTCATTGTGGGCCGTCTACGTAAAAGTCGAACAAAGCATGTACTTACATGACATCATGTATTTATACCACAAGTTTTTATGAATACTAAGCACACTGATTTACACTGAATATATAAAAGTTATATAGATTAAATCCATGTGTTCAAGTAATTTGCAAGGCATAAAACAGGACAAATACTTACAGTAAAGTTCTGTAATAGAATTGCATATGACATGTTGAGAGAAACCTGAATATGGGACCATAATCTTGATCTGGGAAGTGGAGTGGGGGAAATAAAATCCTTTTTTTTTCTGTGTCTTGAGGAATGTAGATCTTCATGAGTTATAGGAGGGAAAAATTAAGATATTTCCAGGAGAAAGATGAAAAAAGCATGGTGACATGACTATTAATTATGTATTTGAGAAAAAGTGAGATCTGTTAGACAAGAAAAGCAATTATATGAAGTATGATGAGGCTGAAAAGGAAGGTTCAGTCCAGCTGGGAAAATATTGGCAATGCCCAGCTTCTGTGATACATAAGAGAATGATACATCAGATGTCTCATAACTGAAGACAGTGTGGGATCCATGGTATTGTCATTAGCAGAGAGAGAATATTCAGGTTCATCATATAAGACAGGAGCTATCCAGGTGGGAACGAGGCATGTAGATGTGTTAATGAACAAGAGGGGTCAAATTACAGTGGGGAGGAGCCAATGTCTTGACCGGAAGACAGATATATTTGCAAGATCAAAGGCATGAGGCAAAGGAGTAATGCAAATCATAGAAACAGAGATAACGGAGCGTATTACTACAAACTGTATATAAATCATGGATACAGAATATAGTAGAGAATTGTCAACTTCTTCTAAATTTCTCTAAAACTTAAGTTTCTCATTAGTAATTTGGGCCAATGATAATATATATTATTGCTTTAATATGTAATGTATACTATATATAATTATATATAATATATGTAGTTATGCATGTATCATGCATATAATTATGAGTATTATAATTATAATATGTTATAATTATTATTGCATAATTATATAACATATTACATATAATATACAATTATAATCTATAGTAGACATATATAAATATATATTATATATACATATACATTATATATAACTATACATTATTTATATGTATATATTATATATTATAATATACATTATATGTTACATAAAATGTATTATATATAATATTTATATTATATAATATATATTACATAATATAATACATTTATATAATATAATATTTAGGTTATATTATATATTACATAATTAGCAAGAGAAAAATATTAACTGTCCTGACATTTAATTTTTTTTAAGCTTCAAGAAATGATAATACAATTATATTATCTCTTTCTTTTGACTCCTTTCAACTTTTGGCACCTTTAAGGTAATAGGTGCTGCCTTACAGAGAAAGAAGTGAGGGTATAAATATTATATATAATATGTATATATATTATATATATATATTTATATAAGTGTTTAGTGAAGTGCTTGTCAAATTGCAGGTGTTTAGTAAATGGTGGTGGCTGTTATTTTCTCCTTCTTAATCCAGTAAGTAATAGATACCTCATCAAGCTTTCTATAATCATTAATTCTAATCCCAAATAGTACAGTGCAAATTAACTACTGTTATTTATGTTCTTTATACAAACAAAATCAGTACCAGAAAATCATTTTTCTAGCTTAAGTGCATAAAGAAAGTTAATTTAAAAATCTAACATTCAGGTCTCTCTAATTTAAAAGGCTGGTTAGCTATTAAATTCTGCCAGAATGTAGATAGAATGTATAGAGAAAAAAAGCCAGTTTATTAGGTTTAAATTGTTGGGTAAATATGAACTATTTAATTCTCAGCCACCAGTTTTCTGCAAGTGCTGAGTCTGCTTTTAACAAAGGAAACATCTTAATAAAGCTGCTACCCAAAGTAAACAGAGAACCTAGAAGGAATACAATGTCCTTGGGTAGAGAACTATCACTTCTGAATGTATTAAGTTTGGGGTATCTGATAATTCATTTGGAGAAAATAGTGTGCCTTCGTAAATATAAATCTGAATCACCAGAGAGCACATTAAAGGGAAACATGCAGAGCACAAACTAAAGATCTTCACCATGCTGGCAGAAACACTGTAAAAGATCAAGGCCTACTTATTAAGTACAGCCTTGTGCATTGTGTGGGCTGAATGTCGATGTTGGCCTTTGGACACTCTGGGGGAATTTTAAAGAAGGGAACAGGGATAGAAAGAATGTTAAATACGATCTCCTTTGGAGAGCTCATCCATGCCTTTTCTTACCCTCCCTTCATCTTTCTCTGCAAGACAGCACCTCTTACCTTAAAGGAGCCAAAAGTTGAAAGGAATCAAAAGAAAGAGCTAATATAATTATATTATCATTTCCTGAAGCTTAAAAAAATTAGATGTCTGGACAGTTAATATTTTTCTCTTGCTAATGCCATGCTACCCGGTATTGTATGTTACCATTTATTTCATTTAATATTTCAAACAGTGTAGTAAGGAAATGCCTGCTATGTCTTGCCTATATCTCCTCAAATACCACCATGAACTTCTCACTCATTATACTTCAGTCAGACTGCATTTCTCACCAGCTTGTCCCTAAATTCAGGTCTGTCATATTGCTGTTCCCGCCACTTAGGAAACTTCTCCTGTGTGTGCATGGATAACACTCTTCATGCAGTTAATGACTCAGCTATCTCTTCCGCAAATATTTTCTTGATGATTTAATCTAATGACCCCTCCATTCTTACCCACAAAGTTTTCATCTTTTGGTCCTTTTGAAAATGTCTTCATTCTACAAATCACTGCCTGAAATTATCTTGTTTCAATTATGTCTACTTGTTTATTATTATTTGCTTCCCCAGATTAGAAGGTAGAATTTATGGGATCAGAACCTTGCTTGCCTTGCCATCGCTGTGTTTCTGGTGCTCAGAAGAGGGAGCACGTGGCATAATGGCAACAATAATATATGCTTGTTGCATTAAAGGATGGCTTTCCACTTTAGCTAATAAAAAAAAATCCAAGCCATAGTAAAAATAGATGTATTGTGAAATATAAAAGAGCTGATACTATGTAAGAGCAGAGACTTTAGCAAACTTTTTCTGCGAAGAACCAGATTATAAATATTTGGGTTCTGAGGGCCTTGTAGTTTCTTACAACTACTAAACTCTACCATTGTGGCTTGATTGTGTTTCAATAAAACATTACTTACAAAAACAGACAAGGGACCATAGTTTGCTAAATTCAGTTGTAGGGTATGGAAATAATGCCCTGACATTTGTGTATAAGCAATAAATGCTGAATTAACTTCAAATGTGCCCGTAGCTGTGATAAATCTGTACCTGATGAATCAATTTTTTCCTCACTCTCTTTCACCGTATTCCAAATAAGCAAAAACACATGTAGTTTATGTTTAGACAGGTGGTTCTATTAACTAGGTTGTGTGTTTTGTAATAGAATATGATACTTTTTCCCATAAATATAACTCTTAATAAGTCAACTAATCAGTTACAAGCAGACATTAAAACCTACCTACGCTTGTTACTCTCCCTTTCCATTGCATGCTCCTATCCTAGTTAGTTTTTCCAAGTATTTAGTTATTTATGAACATTCAGAAGAATTATTTAGATGAAGTAATATGTAGATTTTGGCTTTAAATTCACAGCTTCAGCAGGAAGCATTCATAGAACAAAAATAGCATGTTATACTCTCAGCCAATGCAATTTTTTCTGCATGTAAATAATTACTGTTTATTAATTTCTCTGGGTCCCTCTACCTAGCTTCATGTTAAAAAAAAAATCAAGGTTCGGCCGGGCGCGGTGGCTCACGCTTGTAATCCCAGCACTTTGGGAGGCCGAGGCGGGCAGATCACGAGGTCAGGAGATCGAGACCACGGTGAAACCCCGTCTCTACTAAAAATACGAAAAATTAGCCGGGCGTGGTGGCGGGCGCCTGTAGTCCCAGCTACTCGGAGAGGCTGAGGCAGGAGAATAGCGTGAACCCGGGAGGCGGAGCTTGCAGTGAGCCGAGATCGCGCCACTGCACTCCAACCTGGGTGACAGAGCGAGACTCCGTCTCAAAAAAAAAAAAAAAAAAAAAAAAAATCAATGTTCATAGTGCTACAAAACACCATGAAATAATTGAGACAAGCATTTCACCTCATTAAAGAACATCATTGCATCAATGACTCAAAAATCACACAGCTTCAATAACATAATTGACATCTGCTTGATTATTTGAAAATAATGCAGAAAATGTAATAATTGAAAATCCCTGAAAACAACAGAGTTTTGGATTTTTTATCAACTGTGAATTCTATTATATTCCAATATTAACAACTGACTAAAATGTTCATTGAATGTTATCATATCATTGAATGAAATTATTGATTTAATATTATTTAACAAGTTAATCTTGTGTACATTTAAAATCCATGCTTCAGATGATCTTAGTGCTATTTCCAAAATCTTATGCAGGTAAAATCTTCCTCTTTTCTAGGGGACTTTATTTATCTTAATGATTGATGACCATAGACTTGGATTACACTATGTCACACTGCTAAATGTTATCTTTGACACTGACATGTATATCTTTTATTTACACATTATAAATACGGCTTATTTTCTGAAATTCAAATAATATTTCATTTGATCCTGTACGTTATTCATAGTTGAGTGAGGAAATATTCTCTAAGTTTGGTCTTCAGGCAGATTGATTGTTTTTACGGAAAATTTGTTGTTTTGCCATTTTTTTCCATAGGTCCATTTAATAGTTTATTAAATGACAATAATTCATATGAATTTCAGCAAGGACTTAAATCTGCCAGATGGTTTATAACATAGTTGACTTCAGCCATTTAGAATGTTATGTATAAACGTTTGTCATCTTAAATCTTATCATGAATCTCTTTCATGCAACTATTTTTCTTTGCAAGAAATCAGTTCCTTACATGGTCCTAATTCTTTCTGAGCTAGTTCTTCCTTCTGCAAGCTCATTACTTTTTCTTAAATAGATTTGCAGAGTAAGGCCAAAGTTTCCTGTAAAAAACATCACCATATAATCTTTAAGCTAGTTTTATCCCATTTGTACTATAATAATTAACCATGGACTCAAGAAGTCAGAGATGTAAGCGACAGGAATTATATTTTAAAAAATGTAAAATCCCATTTTTAATAAAAAGGGAGTGTGTAACTAATATTAAATACTTTATAAAAATGTGTTTATTAGTGAAAGATACATCTTCATATATGGAACAGCCAGTAATAATATACCTACTATTGGTAATTAAACTATTAGAACCTGAGGTTACTCTTAGGCAAGGTAAATTGTTCTGAGTTTTATTACCTCAGAATTCAGATTCTGTGTGGATAGTTATTTAGTATGTATTGTAAGTTGGCATTGTCAATGAAATGGAATGTGTTTTAATGAAAAATGCGGATTTGCTGACTATAAGCAAATAGCAAGTAAATTACTATGTTGAAGTATGGTTTTATTTGAGTCCAGAGAAACTGAGTTCCAAAAATGTACATAATGCTATATTATTTTAAATATGACAGTTAGAATGTGTAACTGGTAAGTTCATAGTCCAAAGAGTATTTCTAAAATTGATGTATTTTAGGACTAATATTCTACATGTCTATTTAGAGAATTTTCAGTGATTGCATAGAAATTGTACCTACAAAAGACTTAGAGACATATGCTTGAAGAGATAACGAACAGAAAACTTTGACTGCCCTCTGTTTACCAGATGGCTTTTGCTGAAGAAAATTGCAGCACAAATATTTTAGTTTCCCTAGACATGTTGCAGACTATGCCATCAACTGGGAAAACAATCATACATTTTAATATTTTATAGATACATACAAATAAATACTACATAATGGGCTATTTCAATAAACTCCTGCAAACATGCTTATCTTTAATATTTGGCAGAAATTTTTAAATTCAAAATTTAAAAATTCTAAGCATATTATTACAGGAGTTTTTTTAACTTTCAAAATTATTAGAGTTTTTCTGCAAATTCTGGACTCTCAAACTTGCCTATTTGTTTACTATTATGTTTGATACCACCTGGTTGGAGCCAATTATTTTTAGCATAACCTTACAGATTAGAGTTATCCTAGCAAACATTCCAGTCTTTTCTTTTTAGATTACCAACCTGGACATATCTATGTCTATTATATGAGAATGGCAGGAAAGGTTTTAGGCATATCTCTTTCACTAAATATTGTACTTGGGGTCTATAAATGAAAACGTTTTTGGGGAAGAAAGAATACTATGTTGATTTTATTCTATTTTATTTAGATGTTGCCTTCAGGGAAATTAGTAAATTATGGACAAGGGTGATATTACAAATATTTAACAACCAATCAAAGCTGACACTGACTGTTATGTTCCTTACTGGCTACAATCTATTTATTAGCTGAGTAACAGCCATAACTACCTGGAATAAATTCATGAGCTCATATAACTTCTTTAAATATTGATAGTCACAAAAACCTGTACCCTTAAAACATCACATGTTCTGTGTTGGTTTTCTTCCTCCCAATTTGGTTTTTTTTTTTTTTTTTGGATATGATAGATTAGATAGATAGATAGATAGATAGATAGATATCATATTCCTGACGTAGAAATAACTCATAGATTCCAAATGTCAAATATCTAAGGTCTCATTTCCAGTCTTCATCTCATAGCCAGGTACTCCTCTGTCTCCATAAATTAAAGGAAATACTCAACCTTTGGAATTAGATCTGTGATACAGCAGAACTGCAACATCTTCTCTCACATTTCGTGCCTTCTTCTGAGCCCTCCAAACTGTTTCAACCTCTGCCTGTTACCCAGTTCCAAAGCTACTTCCACATTTTCAGGGATTTTTTTTTTTTTTTTTTTTGAGTCTGAGTCTCTGAGTCTCGCTCTGTCGCCCAGGCTGGAGTGCACTGGGGTGATCTCGGCTCACTGCAAGCTCCACCTTTTGGGTTCACGCCATTCTCCTGCCTCAACCTCCCGAGTAGCTGGGACTACAGGCGCCCGCCACCATGCCTGGCTAATTTTTTTTCTTTCTTTTTTTCTTTGTTTTGTATTTTTAGTACAGATGGGGTTTTACTGTGTTAGCCAGGATGGTCTTGATCTCCATTTTCAGGTATCTTTATAGTAATGCCACACTTCTCTGGTACCAATATTCTGTATCAGTCAATTTTCACACTGCTTTAAAGAACTACTTGAGACTGGGTAATTTATGAATAAAAGAGGTTTAATAGACTCACAGTTCTGCAGGGCATACAGGAAACATGGCCGAGAGACCTCAGGAAACTTACAATCATGTTGGAAGGAGAAGCAGGCACAAGCTTTACGTAGTAGAGCAGGAGAGAGAGAGAGAGCAAGGGGGGAAGTGCCACACATTTTTAAACCATCAGGTCTTATGAGAACTCACTATCACAGGAAGAGCAAGAGGGAAATTCACCCCTGTGATCCAATCACCTCCCACCTGGTCCCTCCCTCAACATTAGGAATTACATTTCAACATGAGATTTGGTTGGGGACATATAGCTAAACCATATCAGTGAAATAGAACGAAATGGGACAAACATCCAAACTATATTAGACAGTTAGTTAAACTCTTTAATTTTAACCACCTATTGGAATCACAATTAACTTTTCTCGCAAAAAGTTTGACTATTTGAAAAAATGCACTAAAAACGAAAAAGCTAAAACAGCTCTTACTTTATTTCCTTGCATTTTATATTTTCCTTTCTGACCCATATGATAAGGTTTATGGTAGTAAATAATCAGACAAAAACATAATTCACATGTCTGAGTGTGTTGCTTGATATACTCTTTTCAACTTCTTTTTTAAGTTCAGTGAGTACCTGTACAGATTTTTTACATGGGTAAATTGCATATCCCTTGGGTTTGGTGTACAAATGACTTCATTACTCAGGTAGTGAACATAATACTCAATAGGTAGTTTTTTGATCTTCACCCTCCTCCCACCCTCCACCCTCAAGTTGGTCCTGGTGTCTATTTTTCCCCTCTTTGCATTCATGCATACTTAATTTATAGCTCCCCCTTATAATTAAGAACATGTGGTATTTGGTTTTCTGTTTCCGTGTTAATTTATTTAGGATGATGGCTTTCACTTACATCCATGTTGTTGCAAAAACATGATTTTGTTCTTTTGTATGGCTGCATAGTATTTCTTGGTGTATATTTACCACATATTCTTTATCCAGTCTACTCTTGATGGGCATCTATGTTGATTCTACGTCTTTGCTGTTGTGAATAGTGCTGTGATGAACATAAGAACATGCATCTTTTTGGTAGAATGATTTATGTTCCTTTGGTTATATGCTCAGTAATGAAATTGCTAGGTTAAGTAGTAGATCTGTTTTAGACTCTTTGGGAAACTGCTTTCCACAATGAATGAACTGATTTACAGTCTCAGCAGCAGCATAAAAGCATTCCCTTTTCTCTGCAACCTTGCCAGCCTCTGATATTTTCTGACTTTTTAATAATAGCCATTCTGACTGGTGTGAGATGATATCTCATTGTATTTCTGATTTATATTTCTCCGATGATTGGTGATGTTGAGCATTTTGTCACATACTTGTTGGCCATGTACAAATATTCTTATTTAAATTGTTCCAATCTTAATTTTGACCAATATAAAAATTTGAATCTTCTCCTACTGAGTACTTCCTTACATGACAATGAATAATTAGAAGCACATGTATTATTACAAAACATTTTTAGGTATTTTAAAACAAAACTTTAATTTTTTCTATAAATTATTCTTGCTGAAGATTACTGTGATTCTTGCATTTTTTCTTTTTGGAAATATTCTAAAACATAATAGGTGAGAAAAATTTGCTAGAGAGACAAGAAATTCTTTTTTTTTTTTTTTTTTTTGAGACGGAGTCTTGCTCTGTCACCCAGGCTGGAGTGCAGTGGCGCGATCTCGGCTCACTGCAAGCTCCGCCTCCTGGGTTCACGCCATTCTCCTGCCTCAGCCTCTCCGAGTAGCTGGGACTACAGGCGCCCGCCACCACGCCCGGCTAATTTTTTGTATTTTTAGTAGAGACGGGGTTTCACTGTGGTCTCGATCGCCTGACCTCATGATCCGCCCGCCTCGGCCCCCCAAAGTGCTGGGATTACAAGCGTGAGCCACCGCGCCCGGCCTGAGAGACAAGAAATTCTTATCAGACAATGGGCATAGTTTGGGTTGGAGACTAACAAAATATTTACATTGATGTTAAATGTAAAGATTACATTGATGAGCTATGTTAAAAACGTGTGTTACATATTTAGTGATAATATAAGACACATTGTAGCTATTTTTTAAAAGGGTATTTGAAGTTCGGTAGCATTGATATAAATTGTTAAGATTTTATTGTAAATAAACATGTCTGAGCACTAAAATTCTATTTAATAACTTTCCAGATGGGACCACTTTTAAAGTAAGTTAATTGGAAGTGTAACTCAATACATTCCATTTAGTTCGCTGATGAACTCTTGTGACCAAATTAATAATTGAGCCATGGATAGTGATGGCTTATTAAATGATAAAGCAGATCAAAAAATTAATAATTTTTCTACATGATTTATGTCAAAATATGTTATGTCTAAAGTGTGTGTGTATGTGTACAAAACAGTTTCAAAAACCAAAAAATAAACAGAACAATTACATGTCATTCACCCTTATGTCTAGATCCAACATCATGTCTCATGTTCAAAATACATTCACCTGGATACATTCTAGAACTATATTAATGATTTCAAGTATTTTACAATGTTTTCTGCAACATTGGATGTAGGAAGTTGTGGAAGCTTTAAAAATTGCACTACATTGCATTCAATTCAGAGATTCTTTTGTGTGGTAAGCAAATTTTCAGAATTCACAAAACAGATAATAAAGTAAAAAGCTATCATATACTGCAACTTACTCTGTAATTTTAAATCAGATACAAGAAACTATTGCAAAAATGCCTTTACAGAGATTAAATATTTAGGTGAACATCTAAATCTTACTGAAAGTAGCATCATTAAATTCTTTGAATAATTCACATGTTCAAATACAAGAATGTGAATATAATATTGGGATGTAAACCAGTAAACATATTTTACACAATTTGCAAATAACAGATGTCTTCTTATTTACTCTTTATTCCATGTCCTTGGAAGAATATGATACTTCTAGCTTTTCCTATTTTATCTAATGAGTTTAATGTTGTTGCTTTTTTCTTTTTATTATTGTGTCATATCACTTGGGAGTGACTTTATTTTGTACTAAGGGTTCATTTAAATTTATCATCTTCTATCCCTAAAAATTACTGTTTTCATAGAAGGAATTTACAACACATAGACACCAACCCTCCCACTGTTCTTTATTTTACTGAGAGAGACACAGAAACTGGGCATTTGCAGCTTCTCCCTAGCTAGAACATAGCTCCGTCATTCTCCTACAAATTGTGTAACATACAATTAATTGAAAGGAAAAATGTGATTAGGGAAGTCATTCTGATTCTCTTAATTTCCAGTTTCCTTCATGGGCAAATTTTATTTTTATATATCCCTTTAGAATCTCATTTTTATGTTCAGTGAAAAAAAATTGTGGATTAAAACATTTTTCAAAGGCTTTCCCAAAAAAGAGAGGAAAAAATAAATGTATTATTCACTGAAAGAGGTATAGAAAAGATTCTTCTTATGAGTCTTATCTTTTAACTGGAGACAAAAGGTTTTCTAAAAATAACATCACCCTTGTTGCCCTCTGTCCCAACCCACTAAAGCCTGCTTCATCTAATACCTCTGAATCTCATAGGGACCCCTAACTGTAAGTAGGACTGGAAAACAGCTTACCTTCATATGGAAGTGCATACTAGGTGTCAAAAAGAAAACTTATTTAGTTAGCCAAGCAACAGGATTCTTCACAATTTGATTGACTCCAGTCCATCCATCAAGTTAGTGTTTAAACATCCTTGCCTGCAGGACATCTCTCCTGCCCCCGTTGCCTGGGTTAGGTTCTTTATTCTGTGATTCTATATGATGTTGAAATTATCTTGTCATAACTTTTTAACAGTAAATCATAATGACTTATTTGTCAACCTTTCATTAGATACTAAACATCATGAAAAAAACCATTGTTTACTACTAAATAATTGGGGCTAAGAATAGACTGGACACAAAACAGTCATTGAATACATGTTTCCCAGAAAGAATGAAGAAATGAAAACTGAATAGCTATTTAAAATACCTGGAATATATTAGGTCCTTAGTAATTATATCTTCTTTCCTTTTTGCTGTAACTCTTTTTTATTTTCTACATTATCTTTGAGGCATTAAGAAAAATGTTGAAAAGCTTAAAAAATTTTTAGTGGTATCTGAAGAGGCATATTTTGGGTTTTGTTTGTTTATAAAGTAATTTTGATTCAGAATTCAAACTGTGTTTCTGGTTTCAAATCTTACTTATGGGGAAAATAGAGACACTCAACACACAGAGTTGTAGAGTATAAACAAGATAATCCAAAAAAAATTACTGACCTCTATCTCTAACATTATATTAGTAACAAATACACGACACCCTTTTTCTATTAGCTTTAAGTGCAACTCTCCATTAAAGTAGACCCAATAATGTAAATGGACAACTTACTATTTAGTCGATATAACATTGACATTATTTATCTCGAAAATGTTACTTTTTGGTGAACAACTGAACTGAGGATGAACTCAGAAGAGATATCAATGATTTGTCCTTAGAGAGACCAGTTCCAGAAGAATAAACTCTGAGGATTAATCTATTCTTAGAGTTGTATACTTATTAATAACCTGAACAAAGCAATTGGAAATTTGCTCATCAGTTTTGCAGATTATACTAAATGAGACAAGTTTGTTAATAACCCTGAAAGTGTGAAGTTAAATTTTAAACGAATTTGACAAATTGTCAATGAGTTCCTTTCCTAATGCTTAAATAAATAATACATTCATCGTGCCATTTTTTTAGAACTAGAGAGACAAATAAAAGGTAGGGGGTATGGAAATACTAGCCAGGAAGAAGCACAGAAGAATAGAATTAAAGTCATAGTTGGGTATAAGCAGAAAAACTGAGTTAGTGATCTACCCTTTTATTTAAAAAATTAATGGATTTTACATTTAGGTTAAGTACATTTTTCGCAATAATATTTTTCTCATTATTTTAAATTTCCTAATTCTACTAACATTGCCTTCGCCCAATAGATCTGAAAAATTCTGTTATACAATGCCTGTTACACACTTTCACCTTCCTTAGCAACCAAGCTGTATACATGAGTTGTATACACCTTTGCTGGCTGTAATTACTTGGTCTTTAAAAAAATTACTAAGCCTACTAACACCATTTTTTCTTACCATATTGTTGAATGTCTTTTTGCTACTATCATCCATGTACTCAATAAGAAAATCTTCCCAGTATTTACTGTACTTGTTTATCTCTTAGATAAATATTAAGCTCATTTTGCTGTATTATGACACAGTTGTTATGTAGAACTTGTGGAGTAAAGGCAAATTCCTAGCAACAAGAGTCTTGTTTTTTTTGAAAAATGGAAGGTCCAAGGCATAAATTCCTCATGTTATTATTCAACTCCCTAAAAAGCATTTTGGGAAGTTAGGAGGTGTTTTTTGTTGTTGCAATGACTTAGAAATAATACAGGCAGTTAGTGGAAGGGTACCTGAGGTATTGTAGGGGACAGAATAATGCTTCATATGATTGAATTGTCAAAAACTAAGCTTGACTACCCTTCTGGACATTTGTGTATGTGAAAAATATCTTCAAATTATGACCCTAGACCTTTTTTTTAAACATATAAACACAAATAATTGTCTATGATTTTAGTATACACTAAATTCCCAAAGAATATAATAATTATACAAATTTAGGAAGATTATCTTTGGTTTTACTTAGAGCTTCCAAGAGCTGTTCACCATTCATAAAATTGTGTTATCAACAGCAAGATTGCTTATGGGACAATATATGTGTCATACCCATTACACATCTGAACAAGTCTGAATTGGTAGTTACCACAATCATGGTGATCTTATCTATAGGTGTGAGCAACTGGCTACTTCATTATGTCTTGTAGTTAATCCATTCTCTTCCGAAATTCTATTTGACGAAATACATATATCTCTATTATAACATAAGTTTTACATCATATTTATAACAATTGTGGAATATATTGATTTTTAAAAGTCATTTGTGAAAGTATTTAACATTATCTTGAGTTTCACAGAGAACCTGTTATTATTATAAGGGATTTTTTTGAGGATAAATCAACAAAATGACTACTGGTTAATACAATGCTATTTTGAGTAGGCTTATTCCTGGGGTTATCCTGAGATAACAATCTACCCTGTATTCATTAAGTGGGTTCTCATATAGGAAACTCTGTCTCAGAAGGTGGGCCTTAGAAAGGAGTATAAGACCTCTGAGGCTCTGAGGAGAGGGGTATCTTTGAGACTGTTTCTATTATTGGGGATAAAATGTTCTCTGCTACACAGAAGCAGAGCAGTAGCAGGAAAGTTGCCTCATTTTGGGTCACAAACTGAAAGTCAGATTAAATAATTGCTTAGTTTTGGCTAGAACTATTTATCTCTACCCAATCCACAAACATTTGTAAAGTGTACACTGATCTCACCTAGAATACGTTAAGGAAAAAATCTTATTTGCAGGATTGGGACAGATTATTAAGAAGGAAGAAGTGCTCTCTTAAATCCAGTTTAAATGGTGACAGAAAAGGTGAACCATAGGTTTCCTTTCTTCTTCCACTTGTTGATGTTTATTCCATCATTTCACAGCTTTAGAAACATAGTTTGAATGTCTTAAGTCAGCTGGCACACATCTTCCACTTTCCAAATTAATAAATTTAATATAAACAGCCAGTTGCCCTTTCTTCTGAATTTCTCCAGCCATGGCAATTTTGACACCACTCTTCTCTTTTACATCATCTCTTCTCAGTCTCTGTCAGTAGATTCTTTTTTCTTGATGTACTTTTCAATTTTTCAGTCTCAGTCTTATTGTCTCTCCATGATATATCATCATTAAAGAAACCTTGCTCACACCAATCTATCTACAACCTAAAAACTAATGGCTTCTAAATGTAAATACTTAGTTCTTGAGATCTAAGTCTATTCTTCTCCAATTTTTCTTTAGACATTTTCCATCTAGATTTATCACAGTTACTTCAAATTAAACGACATCATTATTCACTCATTATCTACTTTTCTTGTCCCCCCAAATAATGCCTTGTCTTGTACAATATATCTAGATTAACGAATGTCACTGTATTCATCACACTTTACCTAGCTTTTGATCTCTTAATTATCCTCCCTCTACTGTACAATGAATTACCACATTTTGTGAATTTATCTTCTAAATATCCATGTTACTGCCACCTAATCCCCATCCCCATTGTTACAATTGCTCCTCTGCATGGACTATAGCAATAAATTAATACCTACTTTTCTATTTTCTCACTGTATATCCTTCTTTTTATCTGATTTTTAAAATAGAGTGTGGAAGACGATCCCATATAAAAAAAAAGTTGTAATTTCTGTGGCAATTTTAACCTGACCCCAATTATTTTCCACCTCTGTCATTTTTTTCTGACTTTCTCTTGGATGTTTACCCTTGAATGTAGGTGTCATGTCTGTGGAGTGGCTCATATAGAAAGGATCAGTGCAGCAGCACTAACTTGCAGGGCCTGGGAGTGAACCTTCTTGGAATTTGATCCACCAGCCCCAATTCAGCTACCCCAGCTGACATCACCATTTCCACCAAGACAAAGCAGAGTCGACAGAGCAGAGACAAACTATTTCCACCAAGCCCTGATGAAAATGTACAAACAAAATAAATGACTGTTACTGTCTTAAAATATGATACTTTGTATTTTCTATGCTGCTCTAGATAACTGACACAACCTCTATTATGACTATATCATGTGAAAAATATATTCACTTATATGTAATATATACACTGATCTTATATCTTCACTGGTCTATGTGGTAGAACATGCAGTGTATAGTACAATATTTGAAGAACTCCAAAGGAAACACCAAAGTTCCCAAGTACTGAAGTGGTGAAAGTAGCATTTTTGTGCTCATTTTTAGTGCATTGCAACGTGCTGCAGTAAATGTGGTCCTGGTTAGGAGTCATATAGATTTAAAATAGCTAATACTACCTAATCTAGTTTTTACAAAGTACACAAATAACTTGAAATATTATATATCCTCTAAATAAATATTGCATTAAAGATAATACTGATAAGATTACCAAAACTAACCAAAAGGGGTAAGCTAACATGTTACTTTGTATTCGTATGCCATCGGTAACATAATACATCAAAACCATTCATAATCTAATCATTTTTGGCAGGAAGTTGGCCAGAAAGTTTATAAATATTGAATTACCAAGAGCATTATTTAAAATAAAATTTATATTAGATTTTTCATAATGATTCTTGTCCTTTATATGTATTATAACTTCATATATTATTAAGGACAGGACAAAAATAAATTTTAAAGAAAATTTTAAAAGCCAAGAAGGCAAAGCTAATTCTCAACAATTGTTTTAGGTAATATTTCTAGCTACGTGATATTAAATACATTAATTTATAAACTCACTGGACTTAGTAGTAAACAGTTATAAGCCTCACTTGATTTAACTTATTTAAGAATAAAAGGATATAATTCACATACTTTTTTGTAAGTAGTTCTTTTTCCTATTACAGTAAGTGACTACACTAATGTACAAAGGAAATAAGGCAAGAAATAAAAATATATCCCTCCGTCCACAAAGACTATTGAGAGACATAAGGTAAGATTCTGGTAGATAGAATCTTCCTTCTGTTGTGTTTTTGAACCTGGTGTAGAGTCTATTCTTTCTTTTCTTCCCTTCATTTCTTTTTCCTTCTTTCCTTCTTCCTTTGTTCTCTCCTCCTTTCCTCCCTTCTTCTTTCTTATTGTGATTTTAAATGTTGATTTCCATTAGGGGCCACAATAGGACTATTTCATAAAGTAAGATGTATATCTGCTATCACATTTCTTCAGAAACCTTCCTTTTCTACCCTGGGTGCATATTATACATTTATTTAAGAAAATATAGAATATGATTTTATGCATACATTCATGGATAGCTTTACTAAAAATACAAATAATAGGAGTAAAAGGTCCATGTCACATTGGAGATAAAATGTTTACTCAGGCAAAAAAATATGCATAAAAGCAGCAAAAATCCAAATGCCAAAACATTATTAAAGTATTGGAGCATTGACAACTTAGTTTCTTAGGAATTGGGCTGCAACTGAAACTGTGCATATGCCTGGCAGAGAAGAAAAAAATTGCATGACACTTAAATCAGTTTCAGATGAGGTATGCCAGATGCCAAATGCCAGGTGAAATATAATTATCAGTTGCAAATCAACTTAGTGGGATGCATTCTAGAATTCTTTTTAAGAAACAGAAGGCAATAGAAAATATCAGAGTTCATACAAGTTAATATTGGTGAAAATCATTTAGTGAAATTTTTATTTGAGTGTGTGTGTGTGCTCAAGTGTGTGTCTGTGTGTGTACACTAGAACATTATATAAAATGTATAAAGTGTGAATTATAGTTAAATAATAAAAGCTAGTACTTTATATAATGAATCAGTTATGATTTAGGAAACACTTTCATCTCTAGATATGATGGAAAACAACGTTTTGAGGAATCAAAGAGGGCTATTGTTCAAAGGGACTCAAGGTTTCACAGGTTGAATTAGACTCAACTAAACATGGATAAAAGTGTCTCCATAAATTTAAGTCAGATCTAACTATTTTGAATATGATTTTGGAAAATAATAGGAAACATTATTAGATTTGGGTCACAGAAAGTGACTAATGCACTTAACAGGAAACAAAGAATCAGAGAGAAGAACTGAATGGTTCTCTGAAAGAGGGAAAATTCAAAACATTACTAAGAAGCACTCTCTCAAAAGTTCAGTGCTATAGGGAATCACTCCCTGAAGAGTACATTAGCAATTTCAAAATGGTTATAGAAGATTTGGCTAGACATAAAAGAGAAGGAGAGGAAGAACAGAAGAAAATATCCATAGCATTATCAAGTTCCAAATGATATCTAGAGATGCAGGTGTGGTCTGGACTTGATATATTAGTCAAAAATTAATGAATTTTACGGCCTCTGCCTGCTCCTGGAATCAGGATGATTTGCACTTAGAATAGGCTGTCCCTCTGGGAAACCCCATGGCTTTACTATTTCTAAATCCCTACTCATTTACTTTTGAGATGTCTCCTTGTCTTCGTTCAGTCTTAACTGCTTTGCTTAAGTTTTCCTAGGCTTCAAACCTTATACTGACCTCATGCTTTTTAACGTTGCCTCTTGGGCCTTGTGAAGCCATCCTCACAGGATTAATAAGAATTCTGGACAGATATATAGTTATAATTAAATATTAATGAGGTTACACTTTGACTCACTTGCTTATAATGGGAAATCATGTAACTAGTGTATCAGGCTGTTCTTGCATTGCTATAAAGGGATATCTGAGATTGGGTAATATATAAGAAAAGAGGTTTAATCGGCTCATGATTCTGCAGGCTGTACAGAAAGCATAGCACCAGCATCTGCTCAGCTTCTGTGGAGAACCTCAGGAAGTTTGCAATCATGGCGGAAGGCGAAGTGGGAGCAGGCATCTCACATAGCAGGAGCAGAAGCAAGGGGGTTGGGGAAGGTACCACAAACTTAAATGACCAGATTGTGAACTCAGAGCAAGAGCTCACTGATCACCAAGGGGATGGCCCAAGCCATTCATGAGGGATTCGCCACCAGGATCCAAACACCTCCCATCAGGGTAGACCTCCACATTGGGGACTACATTTCAACACGATATTTGGGTGGGGACAAATATCCAAACTGTATCAACTAGATACTATTTGTATCCCCATTATTCCTATAAATAGAATCTCTGACATTAGAATCATAGGCCTTTGTTTAAGAATTACTTAAGCAGATCCTGAATTCCAGCAGAACAGCTAATGCCAACTAGGTTAAAGACCTCTACAGAGAAACAAAATCAGTAGGAGAATTCAATTTCTTCACCACCTGTCCCATGACTTTACCCAGCACTCTGATTAATCAGAAATCTCAATACTTTGGGTCATGCTAAAACTCTGAAAAACCCTAGCTCCAAACTCCTTGGAGAGACAGAGTTGAGATTTCCTTCCAGCTCCTCATTTAGTTAGTAGTCTTACAATTAAACTTCTTTCTCTGCTGCAACCCAATGTCTCGTTGTATTTACTTGACATGCATTATGAAATGGACAGATTACAGTTATAATTGCTCCTACATTTTACATTGGGTTACTAGTATTTCTGTAGTTGTCCTTTTTAAGAATCTTGAAGTATGTAGCTGGTCTCATTTTTTCTCTACTTATGGGTTCTAACATTCATTTCTGTTTCTAACATATTACTTTAAATTTAGCCAGTGGGGTAATCTACAATGAGATATTGTAAATGCCATATGTCATTTAAACAGACCCTATCCTGAGTAGTCTAATTCCACACAAGAGTTCACACAGCATCTAAACCAGGCCTTGGATCTCCCTATTAGGGTCTACCTGTATTCCGTCTAGTTTACATCATCATACCTGAATCATATTTGGTATTGTAATTTTGTGGACATTCTTCTAAAGCACCCAGCCTGTCCTCCAAAGAAAGGTCAACAATGAAGGCCTATAGAACTGTAGCATCAATTAGCATAATTTAATATATTCTGTCATGAGAAAAAAATCTTCAGAATTTCTTTTAAGAGAAATAAATCTTCAGAAAGATGTTTTTTCAGAAAGTTCCAGAAGATAAACCAAAATATGTAATTTATAGAAGCTTATGCAAATATACAGAAAAAGATACTTGCTGGACTTATGGAGACACATTTTTTTAGTCTCATTTCTTCTTTCCTCTGTTCAATGTCTTATGTTCTGTGTATTCATTTGTTTATTTCTTCATCCCTTTTATACAAGTGGTCTATACACTTAAAATTCAAGCTTAGGACCCTCACTGAAAGACTCCACATCTTAGGATCACTTGAATAAGCTACTGTTATTGATCAGCTGTACTCCTGGCCTCTCCATCACCTATTATTCATAATAGAGTGTCATTGGTATGTCAGTAAAACTTTGATAAAAATATTGAACAATTTTTTTTTTCTTTTGCATTTTTTTTCTTTTTTTTTCTTTTTTTTATTATCATACTTTAAGTTTTAGGGTACATGTGCACAATGTGCAGGTTTGTTACATATGTATCCATGTGCCATGTTGGTGTGCTGCACCCATTAACTCGTCATTTAGCATTAGGTATATCTCCTAATGCTGTCCCTCCCCCCTCCCCCCACCCCACAACAGTCCCCGGAGTGTGATGTTCCCCTTCCTGTGTCCATGTGTTCTCATTGTTCAGTTCCCACCTATGAATGAGAACATGTGGTGTTTGGTTTTTTGTCCTTGCGATACTTTACTGAGAATGATGGTTTCCAGTTTCATCCATGTCCCTACAAAGGACATGAACTCATCATTTTTTATGGCTGCATAGTATTCCATGGTGTATATGTGCCACATTTTCTTAATCCAGTCTATCGTTGTTGGACATTTGGGTTGGTTCCAAGTCTTTGCTATTGTGAATAGTGCCGCAATAAACATACGTGTGCATGTGTCTTTATAGCAGCATGATTTATAGTCCTTTGGGTATATACCCAGTAATGGGATGGCTGGGTCAAATGGTATTTCTAGTTCTAGATCCCTGAGGAATCGCCACACTGACTTCCACAATGGTTGAACTAGTTTACAGTCCCACCAACAGTGTAAAAGTGTTCCTATTTCTCCACATCCTCTCCAGCACCTGTTGTTTCCTGACTTTTTAATGATGGCCATTCTAACTGGTGTGAGATGGTATCTCATTGTGGTTTTGATTTGCATTTCTCTGATGGCCAGTGATGATGAGCATTTTTGCATGCATTTTTTGGCTGCATAAATGTCTTCTTTTGAGAAGTGTCTGTTCATGTCCTTCGCCTACTTTTTGATGGGGTTGTTTGTTTTTTTCTTGTAAATTTGTTTGAGTTCATTGTAGATTCTGGATATTGGCCCTTTGTCAGATGAGTAGGTTGTGAAAATTTTCTCCCATTTTGTAGGTTGCCTGTTCCCTCTGATGGTAGTTTCTTTTGCTGTGCAGAAGCTCTTTAGTTTAACTAGATCCCATTTGTGAATTTTGGCTTTTGTTGCCATTGCTTTTGGTGTTTTAGACATGAAGTCCTTGCCCATGCCCATGTCCTGAATGTTATTGCCTAGGTTTTCTTCTAGGGTTTTTATGGTTTTAGGTCTAACATGGAAGTCTTTAATCCATCTTGAATTAATTTTTGTATAAGGTTGATTGAGTTATTGAAGTATTTAATGGGGATTTTTTAGACTAAAAATGCCACATAGGCTGATGGGAATTTTCCTGTGGGGTTTTTACATATTTTATATTTTGTAGAATGGCAATGAGGGACTGCATTGCAAAACTGAGAAACTACGCATTTTAAACACAATAGGTAATCTAGTAGGAAGCTGGATAGATAATAATATGAACAATGATGGTTGTGAAAGATACAGTGTGAGGACACGTCTAACAGTGTATAAATATCCTTGCTCATGATCTTATGCTAGGTGCCACATCCCTCCACTATAGAAAAGTTGAAGGAACCCTGCTGAGGGACATTTTCAAAATCTGTTATATTATTCAATCATTTTGTAGATAGTGCAGTCTATTTTCAGACATCTATTGGTAGTCTGAGAAAGGCTGACACTAGAACTGCCATCCTACTGGGAGGTATTTGGTGAATGTTAAAATCTTTGTTTTGAATATGTCAGCAATTGCAAAGTTGAAGGATATAAGGTTAAACAATACAATCTTATCAGAAGAGATCCCGAATGAGCGTATTATAAACCTGGATACTCAGATAAGTAGTTTATCTGAATTTCAACACATTTCCTTTGCCATATAGTACGCTGTTGGGAGATAGTTCTCAACGGGTTTCTTACATTTCTGTATGTCTTCCAAGCAGAAGCCCTAACAACCTTTGTCCCAGAATATTAACATATTTTCAATGATTTCTGTAAAGTAAAGGACAGGTTTGTTTACTGTCTAGTACAATAAAGATGATGTGTTCACCTGGAGCAACATTAAGAGGTTAGCTTTCAGCCCATTATAAAAGATGGGGGTTTCCTAAGCTTGGGTATGTTCATCTGTGACACCGACCGACGTGTGTATAGCATTCACCCTGACCACTCTATGTTGCTCTCATGAGGTTTGGAGCATCAGGGAAGTCAGTCAGCATGTGAAATTTATGCTGCTTGTCATTCTGTGACTAATAAACCCCTTTGTCTCTGACCCAAGTGTCTCATGCCTTCTGCTAGTGTCCAGGAAGCTTTTGTTTCAATATCTCAGATCCATATAAGATATGATTTGGAATGAACTGAAGCACAATAGCTCAAGGCAGTGATTCTGATGGGTATGATCTGAATTGCAAAATGTATCAGTGTCACACTCACTTTATTTCCTGATACTGGCTCATTTAGGGATTAAGCAGTGTCAATATAGAGGCTCTAGAATAGTATGACACAGATCTCACTGCTGACCACTTTATGGTTACTATTCAAATGATATAAATGGGAGAACAAACCAAATCAATTCTTCATAAGCATGCAGGACTCAGTACTGCCCTGAGGTTTTGGGAACTAGGGCAAAGGCACTAAATGATGACTCAAAATAATGTATTGTGGGAATCTGACCCAAACTTATATGGACTTTGAACTGGAAATATAATAGATTCTTTCTATTTTGAAGTTAGATTTTGAATTGAAAGTTAGATTCTGTAATATGGAAAATAAGATCTAGGAAATTAGTAGGGTCCTGAAAAACTTGTCCACCAGATATCTGGGTTAGGTGAATTTGATAAATATATGAAAACACATATGACATAATTGTTTTTCAAGGAAGCTATAGCAAAATCTTTGAAGTAATATTTGACACTTGTTATACAAGTGATATAGTGAAAGTGTGAAACGTACGTGGACACACTAGGCAGCTTCTGAAGAAAACTGCCACTTCAAAAAAAAAAAACTCTGCTCTGAGAAAGACATTATTATCCACTTGCTATAATCGCACCATATTGAATTAATAAAGTTTTACTTTAGTACATTTTACAGACAGTGTTCATTACAAAATAATACTACACTGGTGTTTAATCAACATTGATAGTTTATTATCATTAAAAATAATAAAATAAAATACTTTAACTTTATTTGTTCTCCGATGCTTATTCATTCTTTCTGTGGATTCAAGTTTCTAATTTATTTTCCTTCAGTGGAAGAATTTCTGTTAACATTTCTTTCAGAAAAGATTTGCTGACAATGAATCCCATTAATTTTTGTTGGAATTATCACAATAGTTTGATTGAAGAAGACTTTATTTCTCTTTCACTTTTGAAAGATAGTTTTGTTGCATATAGAGTTCTATGTTGGCATTTTTACTTTTCCAATACTTCAAATTTTCCCTCCATTATCATATTGTTTGTATGATTTTTGATGAGAAGTCTATTGTAATTTTTATTCTGGTACCTCTATAGATAAAGCACTTTTGTTCTGCAAGATATTATCTTAAGTTTTCTGGAAACTTAATATAAAATGCTTATGTGTTTATTTGTTTGTTTTAACTTTTGCTTGTATTCATTATGCTTGTTGTTGCCTGAGCTTCCTGGATCTGCCGTATGGTGTCAATAATTTTGGAAAGTTTCCTGCCATTAGTATAATACATCAAACATTTCTTCTGTTTTGTTCTCACTTATCTCATAATTCCTTGAAGTTTTATTCTATGTTTTGCTTTTGTTTTTTCTTTAATGTTTTTCTTAGGATAATAATTGTGGAAAATCCTATTGATCTGTATTCAGGTTCACTGATTTCCTGGGCATGCCAAGTCTACTGATGAGCCTACTGCAGTTATACTTCATTTTTGTTACAGTATTCTGATTCTGATTTCTAGTATCCCTGTAATTCTTTCTTAGAATTTGTATCCCTCTGTTTACATTTTCCATCTGCTCTCTTGCATGTTCTACTTTCTCCATTAGAGTTCTTAACGTATTACTTGTGGATATTTTAATTCTCATTGTGATAATTCCAACATCTTTCTCATATATGGATCTGGTTCTGATGATTGCTTACTTTCTTCAGAAGATTTTTCTTTCTTTTTTTTTCTTGTTTGTTTATTTTAGCATGCCTTATTTTTGTCAGAAAGCTGGACATGTTTTATTGAGTAATGGAAACTGAGGAAACTAGGCCTTTAATATGAGTGCATATGTTTAACTGGCTAGGAATTGGGTTGTGTTTAATGTTTGCTCAGCTATAGGTGCCAGAGGCTTCACATTTCCTCTTGTAGCCTTGTGTTTTGTGTCCTATGTTTACTTTGTGCTTTCCAAAGACTTTAGAGAAAGCCTGTATCTTATAGCTCCTTCAGTTATAATTCACTGTTATAATACTGGAGACCTGCTGGTATGGTGACAAGGTTTGGAAGACTAAAGGGGAGCAGTCTGTAATCTTACAATTAAATCTAATCTTTTACTCAACAAATATCTCAGGGCTGGGACCTTCACAAGTGTTTCTCCAGTAATATAACACACTCTCCGCCCCACTCCACTTTCTACTCCTTTTCCTCCTTTCCCTGGCTGAAGCATTCCTAGTCTATTGCCTTGAAGCTTTTGTGACTACTGATGACATATTATATATATATATATATGTAATATCTATCTATCTATCTATCTATCTATCTATCTATCTATCTATCTATCTATCTACCTATCTGTCTACACAGGAAGGCTACAGGGAGCTAAAATAGGAAAAGTGTTCTTTCCTGAGCTGAGTTAAAGATCTAAAGATAAAGATCTGATCCAGAAGGGGAAAAGAATCCTTTCTCTTGGAGAGTAGCCCTGGGTGATAATGAAAAGGTCTTGAGATACTTCACAAGAGACCCTTACTCTCCCCCTGCTGGCAAAGGTGAGAGGACTTTTTTTTCTGGAATATTACTGTATGAACTTGATTGGGTTCTCAGAGGTGAAACACACAAACGTGTGCCCCACTTCCGACCCCATCCCAAGATTATATGGTCTTTAGGAATTTCTCATTCACACTAATCCCCACTTGGCTTCCAACAGTTTATCAAAATCAGCATTTATGTGTTTTTACCATATCTACCAGTTTATGACTCCAGTAGCTTCTGCTCCAGGTCAGCAGATCTTAGGTGTGACTCTGAATATACTTTTCTCCTCAGTTTGGGAAAAAGTTTTGGGATGACAGTTCACCATGTGACCTTAGTTTTTTGATGGCTTAAAAAATTGTTGGTATTCAGTATGTTCAACTTTTTCTTGTTTTAAGGTAGGGAGTGATAATTTCCAAACTTTTTGCATGTTGAAGCTAAAACCAAAATCCAAAGTTATGTTATAATTTAAATGTTTTATATTTTTCTGTACTATTAACATACAAATTAATTAATACATGTTCTTTAGTAATCAGGAATTAAGAGAAAAAATAAGATTCCCTCCATTCATGAAAAATTAAATTTGCCATTTTCTTTTAATATAGCCTGTCTAACCTTCCTGCCAACCCTCCTTCAACATTTTAGAATAACTTGTGTTTCCTTTAACTCCTCTGAGTCAACCATCCTATTTTCATCTTTTTCTACTCCTAGAAATCATAATAAAGAACAAAATTTGGCAAGTTTTTATCACTAAAGGCAATGTGAATAATCCTCTGCAAATTTAGATGTGGGGATGGATAGGTTTGAGAACTTCTCTGTAGGCACTTGAGGCTGAAATGCATTAAAATACTAGGCCCTTCTTTGCTACCATATTCAAAAAATGAGGTTAAAAAGATATAGTGGATTTTGAAGAGAACTGGCAGAGATGATTAAATAGATGGGAGTTATAGCCTGTGGGGAAAGATATAAAAACTTCAATTCTTTCATTTGAAAGTGATCATTTATAACCTGGACCTGAAGTAACAAAGCCATGATAAGAGGATACTAAATGAAAGGGTGGTGCTTTGATTCCTGTTTCTAGGAAAATAGAGACTGTGACCTTTTAAATAATGTATGCACTACTTGCATAGTTGGTCTAGAGTGAGAAATGAGACCTACTCTATTTATGCCCTTGAAGAATTATGATTTTATGAAATTATCTGAAGTTTCTTTCATCACATTATTTCTGACTTTATTTTTCAAGGCAATTTCATGACCCTAATTTGGCTTTCTAAAAAGTTTTTTTCCAATGAAAAAGAAATACATTGATGGGAAACAAAAGTAAGATTAGCTAGGTAGTTATAATTCCCATGGAAAATGAATCTACTGACCTTCTCTTTAACAAGTTAGTGTTTTATGAATTTGGTTAGCCTATAACAGGCTGTTAGGGCCAAATAAACAATTCAATCATAAAAAGGGACCTGAAATTGAGATCCTTAAGGACAAAATTATAGGCTACAAAAGGAAATCTGACTAGGAAGGTAATCTAGGATTTGCAAATATAAGCTATGCTATTAATTACTACTTCACATCAGTTATTGGATTCTGATGAGGAGACATACTGACCTTGGTATATCAGCAATGCCCAAAATGCAACACAACTAACTTAGCAAAATGCAATTAGCTAAATGGATTATTAATGTAATTATTGCTGTGGGCACTAATTAAGATGAAAATTAATTTCATGACCTGGTATAAGAAAACATCTAATCACATAAATTATCATTGTTATAGAAAATTGTTTGCCTTAGGAAGCCACACTTTTAAAAGAATGGGAATAAACTGCCTCATAAAAATGATTTTCATAACCATCTAGTTATTGTCTGTGAATACCAATTAAATGTTTATATAATTTTATATAACAAATATTGTGGTCAATAATTATATAAGCATACTATTCAGAATTTTTTCAAACTCTTTTAAAAATTGGAAAATTAGCTAAATTGTATAACACATTTACACACTAAACTTTTGGTTTGTAGTTAAGTTTCTAAAAAAAAAAATAATTTCCCGCTAATTTTTCAAAGTTGTCAGTTTCTAGATGGATATAAAGCAACCCAAGGTAGAAGTAAATATTTAAAAGATCTGACTTAAAAAGCCTAATTTATAAAGCATTCATTCATTTATTAAATATTAGTTGAATTTCCTCTGACCCATACACCAGAAAAGGAAAGTGGAATACATCAAAATCATATGCCTCTTCTCTACAGAAAGAAAACCAACCAGATACCTGCCCTTTAAGAGATTATAATCCAGTAGGATGGACCAATTAATTCAGTATAAAGTGATAAAACAGAGTCAGAAATATGTTAATAAGTAATAGAATTCAAAAGCCAGTTTAACTTCTGTTATAGCTCTGTAAAGGAAGTTTCCCAGGACATGAATACACTGAAGGGATAAAAATAAGAGTGGTCTCAAAATGTTACTGGCTGGTGAGGAGTAAAATTCAGATTAATATGATTTTAGAAGTCTTAGCAATAAGCAGAGTAGTTGAAAAGAAAATATTCTCAGTCAAAACTGAAAACTAAAAGTAAAAGAAATGGGGAAAAGACAAACAGTTCAGTTTAACAGAAATAGGCATTAAGATGTGAACAAGAGAGTATATAGTTCTTTTGATCACATAAAGCAAAAACAATATTTTTTTAGAAGAAAGACTCCACAGTATTCATAAGAAGTTGTCTTGGATCTGCCCATATTATAGCAACAGATACTACCACAATAGAAAGAACAGTAAATAAGAACAGTTCTTGTGTGGTCCAGAACAGTAAGAAATTGCTGGGAGGGGATCTTGAGTGTATTAAAGAAAAGCAACAGAGGTAAGATTGTGATTTTGTATACATATGTCATGTTTAGCCTGAAAGCACAAAGAATTTTTCATCTTGCATACACTTGTCTTTCTACTACTGCCATAATCACAAGTTAATGTGAATAATTCATGCAATGTGACACCTTGTCTCATTTCAACATCTCTTGTGAGTAACTTCCAGGATGAAGACAGTGAAGCTCATCCGTTTGGTGGTAGTTTAGAAGGGAAACCGGGATGGTAGCAGTTATGTCACCATGCTGCTTTGACTGTTCTTTTTTCACTTAATTACTACCAAGGAGAATGGCTTTCTTTCGGAAATAGGGAGAAAAGAGGAATTTTTTGTCATCTACATCTATTCTTTCCTTGAGAAAAATATAGATGTCATTCCTAAAAGCACTCATTTCTTGAGGAAAATAAAAGAAACAGTAGGAAGACAATTTTTTTCCTCAAGGTTATTAAGGTAAATTTGATCTAAAACTCAAAATATGCACAAAAATCTTCACAAGCTTTGTTAAGACAAGTTGAAGACATTTTATGTACTTAGTATTTTTTCTTAGGCATTTCCTATTATCCTCTCAAGCCAGTTTTCCATCAGGCTAAAACCAATTATGCTCCTGTGTTTTTGTTTCATTTTGTCTTTAAGTGTCTACAATAATCTAAATTCTGCCAGCACTGATGGTCAGATTTCAGCTTCCCAGTTACTAAATTCACAGCAGTCCTGAAAATCATTTCTCCCACTCCCTCCTCCTTGGACACTTCCTCCAGGGTTTTGTGAAAGCATATTCACAGATAAGGACATTTATAACTGCTTGTTTTGTTTTGAGGCATGCACTTGAGATACTTCCCAGAAATGGAAAATTATATTTTTGGCATCTCCATACTCAACAATTGCTGATAGTGTATTGGGAGAAAAGAAAGGTTGGTATGAAAGCATAAAGCACCTAGAGGTGAGCTGACAGTGCTTTTAGGAAGTAAGAGAGAGAGATGTAGGTAACTTTGATATGTTTAGTTAGTTGTACTTCCTTTCTCCTCCACCTTTATTATGTCCTCTGAAAGATCCTGGTGCTGAGGAGATTCTAAGAATATCTTCACAAATTCTGAAGGATATCCAGTAGTTTATAAAAGTCACAGGAGAATTACAAAGGCGAATAACTGTTTTTAGTGAGTTATGTCATGGAATATGATTTGATATATTGTTCTAGCATCAAATAATATGATATCATGGGGAATAAATGAAATTATTTATTGAAATTTGTTTTGTTATCTCATACTTTGATATGTATTTATTTTTAACAAAGAGATTATGGAAAAAATTGCACCTTTTTGCTTATCCATTGCTCAAATAATTTTTTTCTCTTTTTTTATTATTATTATACTTTAAGTTTTAGGGTACATGTGCACAACGTGCAGGTTTGTTACATATGTATCCATGTGCCATGTTGGTGTGCTGCACCCATTAACTCATCATTTAGCATTAGGTATATTTCCTAACGCTATCCGCTCAAATAATTTTAACACATTGGCTTTTCTTCAATGTACCGACTGGTTGGAATGAAGAAAGATGAAGATTGCAAGAACTAATCAAATATTCCTTTTTTCTATTGTTAAAAGGATTTTTAGACTGTATTCCCAAAGACAGATAAACAAAGCTGGAAATACAAAATGCATCTTGTTAGCCTAATTATTTTCTCATAGACATTTCTGACTCTTGTGAAAAATTGGTATAAAATTGACCTACTAGTATTTTTCCTACAGCCTGATGAAAATGATGGAAAATAAACATTATTTGAAACTGGTTTGGTTAAAAATGTTTACAATTAAAGCCCTCATTCAATAAACTAGATCACATGACAAGTAGGAGGGGTCTAGTGTTCCAAGAATCAGGATTTTAAATTAGAGCTACTTATATTAAAAATGGTATTTTTATATCTGTCAAAAATGATGTTCGTTGGTATCAAATCCTGATTGCTAATTTTCTGCAAAATAAATGAAAATAGAAATTGTTTTTGGCTGAACAAGTCTAGGTCTGATTGTGGAAAAGCATCAAGAATTGGACATACCCAACAGGCAACCAGCAGCAGGACTCTAATCAAGAAAAATTATAATCAGCTTTCCGAAAAAAAAAAAAAAAAGTTCTACATGCGGCAGAATACTAAATCAATGTCTCTGTTTTTTTTTTCTTTTTCTTCGTTGAAGTTAGTGGATTGCCTCCACAAATTGAATTCTTATTCACTCCTAAACTAACTGAATTTTCTTCCCTAGTATAAAAAAAAAGAAAAGAAAAAACATTCTCCTGAGTTCATTTCCATTTTAATTACCCCCTTTGAAGAAGCTGATATTATTTGACTAATACTCTCCTCTTTTTACATCTTTTCTTTATTTGTTTGTATTTCTCACGGTTCTAAATTTAGTTTTCTCTCAACATACTCCTACTAGAGGAAATTATCCATGATGACTTTATCTGTTGCCAAAATTTTAGTAACTTTCAAACCTATGCTTTCAGACCTAATTCTCCTCTGAGTTTCATACCCAAATTTTACTCCACGTTGAACTGAGCAGAGCTGGCTCAAACACACCTGACCAAGAGTGAGCTCATCATCTCCATCCATGCCTCCAAACTGCTGCTCAGTCCAAACATTCCATAGACATAATGTTTCCAGGAATAAATTGTTGTTATTTTCAACTACTTCTCTGTGAACAGTGATCTGTTATCTGGCACTAATTTGTCATTTGTGTATCAAAAATTTCTCCTACATCCCACTTCTGGCCTTAATTTCTGGCCTTTGTTTTCTCCCACCCAAATGACTAAAATGTTCTCTTAACTAGTCTTTGTTCTGCTTTCCACCTCAAAATGTCTAAAACAGTCTTTCTTTCATTTTTTCATTATTTAGTGTAAGAAAAAAATTATTCCACTAAATCTACATTGCTTTCAGTCTAAATCTATACATAGTCAGGCTATTCGGGGTTCTCCATGAATAAGCCTACGCGTGTAGGATTCATTTTTTGTTGTTCCCCACCAAAACCTGTGTTATGTGTAATACACAAGGCATATTGGGTTCCTTGCATTCAAACAGTAATTTAGGCACCTACTCCACTTTATGACTTTGGACATGAAGCTATTTATTTCAAGAAAATATCTGTCTCACATCTTTTTAATTCACATCCATAATCACTAATAGGATATGACAAGATAATAGGAGACAAAATTGAGACAATCTAGATTAGCTTGCTACTACTCTAACGTTTAGTATTATTTTATTCCACTTTCAATTTCTACTTGAAATTTCTTGCTATTTAGTTATCTCTATTATTTTTCGTAGGCCCTAAAGTTAAAGGAGTTTAATAGAAATCTTAGGAATTGATCTCTCCAAATGAACATCAGAGTTAAATGGATCTAAATTATTATCTAGATTATTGCTTCTGAAGTTTAAGGACTTAGAGACTTAATAAGGACATAGAGACTTAATAAATCATTATTTTTGATATAGTAGGTTTGGGATGGGGCCTGACATTTTTATTTTTAAGAAGTTTCCAGGTGATAACAATGTTGCTGATCTAAGGACGGCACTTTAAATAGTAAGAGTCTAAAATGGCTTTTCTTAAACTTTAGTATTTATAAAATTAATCATACACAATTATTAAATATGAAGACTTTAGAGCCCCAAGACACAGAGATTCCAATCCATTACGTCTGGAGTATCATATTTTAATAAACTCCTATTTGTGAATTGAAATTAGAGAAATAGTTGCCTACAGAAAAAATGGATGATAGGCATTCTTATTGAATTGAGGTTTAGCTTTATCATCATATGGTTCTGTTTGCAGAATTAATAACGTGAGGATGGATACTTTTCACTATCACAGCATTAGAAAGTTAAATAGTAAGATAATACCCTTTCCTTAAACCTGTTTATACAGAGTAAATTTAAAACGTTCACATGCACTCCAATGAAAGAAAGTAACAAGTTACATGGACCATTTTTTAAATGTAATACATTTAGAACATTTTCAATATCACACTACTTTTAAACAGTTGCAATAAACATTTTCTAAATGTACATTGAGTTAGAATTGCTCTATTATTTCAAAAGAACAAAAGTTCAGGCTGGTTAAAGATGCTCACTTTTAAATGTATATGGGAAATCAACAGAAAAACTTTCTTACTGAACTATATGAAAAATCCTCTACGTAACTATGTTAGAAAAAAAAGGTGTGTGTATTATATATACACATATTTGTGTATGTATATTACATATATGCATATAAATCATATTTGCATTTGGCTACACATAAGGAATAAACAGGAAGTCCAAAGAAGAATGGATTCAGAAAGACCATGTAGGAACTTCTTACATTAGTTCAGATAAAAGATGATAATGGCTACGGCAGGGTAGTGGCAGTAGTAGATGGAGAGGAAAAAACAGAATTATGAAGTTCTGTAGGTAGAATCAAAAAAAGCTAATTTTTTGTTGGTTGCGAAATGTAAAGGAGTTAATTTCTGAACTTAGTAAATTTGACATGCTAATAAAATATGCAAACAGACGGATAGAGGGGCTTAGAAATTTTGAGAGAAGACTGAGAGATGATTTTCAAAGTCAGCAATATCCAAATGGAAATTAGGAACCATTATACAATAGATTCAATCATCTGGGGAAATACAGACAGCAAAACACAAAGAGCATCTGACGTGCAGCTATCAGTATTGTCAACATTTGTTTTATTTATTTTATTTTATTTTATTTTATTTTATTATTTTATTTTTTTTGAGACAGGGTCTTGCTCTGTCACCAAGGCTGGAGTGCAGTAATGCAATCATAGCTCGCTTCAGTCTCCCAAGTAGCTAAGACTACATGCACATGCCACCACACTTAGATAATATGAAGTTTTTTTGTAAAGAGGGTGTCTTGTTATGTTTCTAGGCTGGTCTCAAACTCCTGGCCTCAAGTGATCCTCCCACTTTGGCCTCCTAAAGTGAAAGGATTACAGGCATGAGCCACCATACCTGGCCCACTTGCCAGCATTTGAAGGGAGAATTGAGGTGAGCAAAGAAGACTGGGAATGTATTTTCACATAAAGGATTTTTGTTTGTTTGTTTTTGTTTTGGTTTGTTTTTTGAGACAGAGTCTCACTCTGTCACCCAGACTGGAGTGCAGTGGCACGATCTCGGCTCACTGCAACCTCCACCTCCTGGGTTCAAGCGATTCTCCTGCCTTAGCCTCCCGAGTACCTGGGACTACAGGCACCTGCTACCACGCCCAGCTAATTTTTGTATTTTTAGTAGAGACAGGGTTTCACCATGTTGGCCAAGATAGTCTCAATCTCTTGACCTTGTGATCTGCCTGCCTCGGAAAGTTTTTAAAAATTCAATTGAAGGTTATGTTTTGGTTGGCAAGAGAGGGGAGTATGTGAATGAGAACCCCTCACCATTCCTTCTCCTTCAAGTGTTGGCCTAAATGGGAATTTAATCCCTTTCCAGATGATAAGTTGTTTTTTTCCTTTTTAAATTTTTTTCCTCTGTAAAGACTGTCATTATTTGGCCAAAAGATTACTTCTTACCTGACTTAGGCATATTATTCTACTAGCTAATTTTTGAAAGGACTTTTAGTCTAGCCTGTCTTCCAAGTTTCTGTCCTCACTAGTGTATATCTTTGCTGCATTCCAGTTTTGTTACAAGTAAAAGTAATTACACATATTAGAAGTCATAATATTTTTACAAGTAACCAAGAAATTAGAAGTGTCTGCAGCAAAGCAACCATCAGCAGAAAAGCAAACAATTCAATCATGCCTATCTTTGGTTTAATGGAAATCACAACTGAGAAGAAAATGAGAGATGATTACCCTGCCTTATGGAAGAACTCTTCTGCTTTTCATAAAATATTTCTCCTTGATGAAAGAACTAGGATACTGAAGGATACCAATAACACAAAGAAACCATAAACCTTTTGTAATTCTTCAAGTCAAATTCTCCCAGCAGAGGAGCTATATTTTATTATGGATTAGTAATGGCCATGCAGAGAAATCACTCACAAAAAAATAGCAGTGCACTTGGGGAGGATGATCAGTTATTGCACACACTAAGTGGATCAGAAGTGCTTCTATCTGGTTCTGCCCACATCTGCTGCAAATTTCTGCATAAAATTTGCATTCAGACTCCTTACATAATAAGTAATTAAATTTCAAATGACTGTTCGTATTTTTAAGCTGCAAGTGGAGTTGAACATGTAGTTATTACTTAAACTATATTACATTTTCCATATAATTAATATATGCACACAGTTAAAAAGCTAATAGTGCAGACTTAAAATAAAAAGCAACAGCCTGCTTTGCAACTTAAGTCCCTTTTTAAAAAAGGCAGTCTTGTTTAAACCCTAGATAATTTTTTGTTGTAGTTTTAAACCAAATATTTGTTTTATTTTATTTTATAACTTTAACTTTTATTTTAGGTTCAGAGATACATGTGCTGGGGTTTTACTTGGGTATGTTGTGTGATGCTGAGGTTTATGGTACCATCGATCCCTTTACCCAGATACTGAGCATAGTACCCAATAGTTTTTCAACCCTTCCCCCTCTTCCTACCTCCCCACTCAAGTAGTCCTCTATCTATTGTTGCCAATTTTATGTGCACGAGTACCCATTTTTTAGCTCCCACTTTTAGTGATAAAATGCAGCATTTGGTTTCCTGTTACTGTGTTAATTTGCTTAGGACAATGGCCTCCAGCTGCATCCATGTTGCTGTTCATTCTTTTTATGGTCGCATAGTATTGCATGGCATATATGTATCACATTTTCTTTACCCAGTTCACTGTTGATGGCCACCTAGGTTAATTTCATGGTCTTTGCCACTGTGAATAGTGCTGTAATGAACGTACCAGTGCATGTGTATTTTTGGTAGAATGATTTATATTCCTTTGGGCATATATCCAGTAATGGGATTTCTGGGTTGAATGGTAGTTCTAAGTTCCTTAAGAAATCTCTAAACTGCTTTCCACAGTGACTGAACTGATTTACATTCCCACAAACAATGTATAGGCGTTCCCTTCTCTGTGCAGCTTTACCAGCATCTGTCTTTTGACTTTTTAATGATAGACCTTCTGACTGGTGTGAGGGGGTATCTAATTGTGGTTTTGATTTGCATTTGTCTGATGATTAGTAATGTGGGGTATATTTTTATGTTTGCTGGCCACTTGTATGTGTTCTTTTGAGAAGTGTCTGTTCATATCTTCTGCCCACCTTTTAGTAGGATTATTTGTTTTTGCTTGTTGAATTGTTTAAGTTCTTTATGGATTCTGAATATTAGATCTTTTTCAGATGCATAATTTGCAAACATTTTCTCCCATTCTGTAGACTTTTTGTTCTGTTATAGTTTCTTTTGCTGTGCAGAAACTCTTTAGTTTAAATTAGGTCCTACTTGTCAATTGTTTTTGTTGCAATTGCTTTTGAGGACTTAGTCATAAATTCTTTGCCAAGGATGATGTCCAGAATGATGTTTCCTAGGTTTTCTCCTCGGATTCTTCTAGTTTGAGGTCTTACATTTAAATCTTTTATCTTCCTCAAGTTTAAACCCTAGATAATTTTTAAATTAAATCAATAATATGTATATTATTAGAATTATGTAGCTATTTTAGACATCTATTAATTTACTTAAACTACTCCTTTCTTACTCTTTTTACACCTTTAGAATAGAGTTATTACCAATTTTGTGTTTTTATCTGTTAATTTTTGCCAATTTATGTAATTAAAAAAATTTTTAAAATACCAACCCTCTGATGGGTGCAGCAAACCACCATGGCACATGTATAACTATGTAACAAACATGCACATTCTGCACATGTATCCTGGAACTTAAATTATCATAAATAAATAAATTAATTAAAAACATGTCAACCCTAAAGAGAATTTCTTTTTTTTTTTTTTTGGTTAGGGAAGGATATTAACATACAAAAAGTTAGAATTCAGACTATTTAACAATACGTAGAGAATGATACTATTTCGAATGAACTCGTCAGGACAGACACAGCAGTGAGCAGCCTTCTAGTGAGTGCACCCAGCGTTCTACAGTTTTCTTTGGCACACTTTGTAATTTTTGAACTCCCAGCCTCTGTCGTCTCAATTTTCCTCTTTAGTATTTTAAATTTTAATTAATTTTACCTTCTCTTCAGAAACCCTAGGGTTGATATTTGTATTTTGTTTATGTTACTGTCTATTGTATTTTGTTTCTCAAACTTAGCTACATGATAGACAGTTCTGGAGCACTTTCACAAACAGGCATGCCTGGGCCTTGTTACCAGACATTTTAATGTAATTGCTTTAAAATCAGGGTTAAGAACCATAGGTCTGTAACTTGAATATGAACTGTGAAACCAAATAAACTGTGTTTTCAATACCTTTATATAAGTGATATCCACAACTAAAAATTATATTTCTTCATATGGAGAATGATGTGTCTATGTGTGTATGTTTTACTATATTTTCTACATAGTCAATGTGTCCTCTAATTTGCCATTATAATCAGCTACTCTGTTGAAATGTGCTTTGCCTTGGTTTCTTCTGAAGATCTCTATTAACTATTGTGCCAGTCCTACAAGACCTCCCATGTAAATACATTTTTTGATATTTTGATTGATTCATCATATAATTCTTAGATAAAAGTCATTCTTATTTACAAATATGAAGGTACTGTTCAGTTGTATGGTTTTGCTGATGAGAACTCCAATACATTAATGGTCTTGGGTAGGTAACAAATTTTGTCCTCTGAAATTTTTATGGGTATCTATACATAATTGATGTTATAAATTTCACAATTTATATGCCAGTGTGTATATTTGTTAAAAAGTTATTGGCCTGTGTACTTGGTGGTTACTTGAATAACTGTTTCAGCTTTAAAAGCTCCTTGGATGATCCTGTTCCTATTCCTCCCTTCAATTTTCTTTCTTCTCTATTTGTCACTTTTACTGATATTATGTGGATGATGTAGATGGTGTGAAAGAGGTTTATTCATAGATCCATCTCTGTACTTTCAACTAAAGCTCCCTTAATAGACTCACATCTTCTACAACCAACTGCCTGGTGTTTTTGAGCCCTGAGCCTCAGGAGCTTGGTGGAGACAGCTCAAGTTATCCACTGTAGTCTTCTCGTATGTCCTGCAGAGCTTCATCCTCTTTTCTCCATGAATCACCCACCTTGCAAAAGTTTTCTGTGATAATCATACTTGTTAAAAATTTTAGTCACTGATCTCGCTCCCATTTTAATTGTTCTTTCTTCTCTTCCTTCTTTCTCCCTTCCTTTCTTTCTTTTCTTTCCTTCTTTCTTTTTCTCTTTCTTTCTTTCTTTCTTTCTTTCTTTCTTTCTTTCTTTCTTTCTTTCTTTTCTTTCTTTCTTTCTTTCTTCTTTCTTTCCTTCTTTCTTTCTCTTTCTTTCTTTCTTTCTTTCTTTCTTTCTTTCTTTCTTTCTTTTTCTTTCTTTTTCTTTCTGTCTATTTTTCTTTCCTTCCTTCTTTCTGTCTTTCTTCTCATCATCCTCTTCACGCTCATCCTTCTTCTCCTTTTTTCTTTTTGTTTATTCTCCATTAATGACACCTTGGAAAATTATTGGGAGTGAAAATGAATAAATCCAAATGACCAAGTTTTAATGCTTGAACCAAAGCCAATTTATTCTAAAAAGCTTTACCCTATAATTTATTATATCTTTACTTTTAATAAAGTTATACAAAGATAGTAATTATGGACTTGTTTAGAAAAACTATACTGAGCCAAAAATGCTGGACTTCTTACATATTGGACAATGTAGTAAACTATTTTTGTAAATGACTATAAAAAATATGGGATTCTCTCAGACTTCTTTCTTGTATTATCTTCCTTTTCTTCACTTTCTGAAGTTTCCACCATATCATTTCTTCCTTGCTACTGTTTTTACTCAGCTATACAAATTAGGCATTGCTCTCCTACTTATTTTGCAAATTCTACACATGAGATTTTACATTTCTTTTTCGGGGTGGTGTACATATATAATTTTTAGATTCAAATGCGTTTTCTCTCTTCAAGATGACCAACATACAGTCTATTTACTGTGTTCAAAGTACAATGTGACAGATGTACTTAATGTGCAAAAAGATTACTGAATATGGAAGGAGAGACATGGGATATCAGTTTAATCTACCATTTGGGCAATTTATTAAAACCCTGATACTCACATCAGTGACTTGTAAAATGGGGCTTAGTATGTATTCTTATTGGCTATTATATAAAGTAGCTTTAGAAATTTTAAAACTGCATCAAATCTACAATGTTAACACCTGTAATAATTTTAGGGGAATATTATTTTTACTCAAAGAATGAATTTTTCACCTTGTGCTATAATGTCTAAAAAGATTCATTTGACAATCTTTCCTTTTGCTAGGAATCTATTATTTAAATTTGAAGGCACTTCCTATAAGAGTGCTTGAGTAATTTAAATGAGTTAGTTTCATATACTGTGACAGGTCTGTAAATTGTTGTATTGATCTGCAAGAGTTCTATGTATTCTACAAGCCATTAGATCAGACAATGCATAAATATAAATCTTGAGAGTATTTTAAAGAGAAACACAAAAAGCCTTTTTTCTATGTTTACTTCTATAGCCACGATTGTTTAGTTGATTAATTAGGTCTTCAATATGTGGAGTTATTTTATTTATATACTCCAATTTTGAAATAGTATGTTCGATGGATTTCTTCTCTTATGCAGATCAAATCATGTAGATAAAGCAGTGGTACAGGGGGAAGAGCAACAATATTTCAGCTGAATGATTTTCAATTAATCAGCCCAGAAGGAGATGATATGAATTGGAAATTCAGAGGTTCAAAGAATATCTGATGAGTTTTGACAGGAGGCCCATTATCTACTAAATATTTTTAGTATCTAACTCAGATATTATGAAAGCAAATACTTATCACCTAAATCAAATAACATGGATCTTTTAATAACAAAGATTCTATTTTTATAATACTTTAACACTTCATAATGTTTTTTCTATGTAATTTATTATATAGGTGACAGTGCAACTTTGAGGTTGTTAGGCACTATTGATATTAACTTCAAGTTCAATAGCATTATTGGTCCAGCAGTACTTTTACTTGACCTATGTCTTATTAAATGTAATGGCATCTGCTACTACCCATCACTTACATTTTTAATTGCACTCTTGGCAGCAGGCCAAGTGAGCTCAAACATCTCCTAGAACCCAATGCATCAACCAAACTACAAAATAACATTGTATGTCACACATAGTAAGATGTCTTTCAATCATCCTATAATTTTTAAAAAGATACGTCCCCTGAAGTCAGCATTATAAGGTCTAAATATATTTTACTCCTCAAATGAATAGAAGGCCTTGATGAATACCTAAAAGTGGCAAGAAATTGTTGGAAATGCAGTTTTGATCCCTAAGTACTCTCTCTCCAACAATGGCCCGAAAAGGATCTGTTGAAGATTAGTTTGCTTTTCATTGTGCTTTTTAAGAAACACATATATGCATACACTTTCAGATAATTTCATTGTTCCTAAAAGGATTGGCATACAAAGTCAATCAAAGATGAGTGGGGTAAAGTGTTCTCAGTTGAGGTAAGCCTCAGCTTCCCTGCCTCATAGGCAGGAGAACAGAAGCTTGGCTTAGCTTAGCAGCATAAAAAACTGTATCACCCTCTACCTTCTGAGGACGTCAGCTACACAGAAAAAAAGCAGTGAATATTTTGACTTTTTATGAAATAACTTTATATAGCTGTGATTCTTATTCCTCATCAACAGTGTGCCTGATTGTTTCACTCTTAATTCTGTGGATTGATGTAACTTGTTTCAAGTCCAATCCAACACTTACATAATAATAATCAAATGCCATGAATTTAGGTTTTACTTACTTTTATCCACAGTCTAGTAACTAGTAACTATCTTACAGAGTCTCATTCACTTGATTGTATATCAAACAAAGGATAACAAACAAACAAAGTCTTAGATTATCTGGGTATTTCAGTCTATTCAAGTAAGAATTTCACTATGTAATGAGATAAAATTGTTATAAAATGATAACTGGAAAGGTCCATAATCACTGCATCTAGACTAATTTCTTTAAAAAAATTATAAAAAGAGCCTTTGGATTCAAGATTCCAAGTTTGATTCCAGCTCCACCATTCTTAATAATGTGTCCTTGGGTAAATAGCAATCATTTTAAGCTTCATCTTCGTTATCTAAGAAAATTGAGTGTGGTGGGGCAGTTGGACAAATAGATAATGACAGTTATCCAGTATTATAGTAAAATATAGAGTATTTTCACCACCCTACCACCCTAGAAATCTTCTGTGTTCCTCTTATTTGTCCAAACCCATGGAATACACAACACTATGAATGAACCCTAATATAGACCATCGACTTCAATGATAATGATGTGTCAATGTGGGTTCATCAATAGTAACAAAGATAACAATCTGGTGGGGGATGTTGATAATGGGAGAGGCTGTGCATATAGCGGGGCAGGGCATACACTGGAAATCTCTGTACCTTCTTCTGAATTTTGCTGTGAAGTTAAAACTTCTCTAAAAAATAAAGTCGTTTTTTTAAAAGGATGCCATATAATAATATTATTAAAATGGTTGTTATGATAATCTATTTAGTGCATTTTCATACTGTCCAGCACATAGTAAATGTCCCATAAACATTTTCTTTCATTTCACAATGTCCTCTCTTGAAACCTTAAGCAGGGTCTGGGCACAGTGGCTCACACCTGTAATTCCCGCCCTTTGGGAGGCTGAGGCAGGTGGATCCTGAGATCAAGAGATCGAGACCGTTCTGGCCAACATGGTGAAACCCCATCTCTACTAAAAATACAAAAAAAATTAGCTGAGTGTGGTGGAGCATGCCTGTAGTCTCAGCTGCTCAGGAGGCAGAGGCAGGAGAATCACTTGAACCCAGAAAATGGAGGTTGCAGTGAGCCGAGATCATGCCACTGCACTCCAGCCTGGGAGACAGAGTGTTACTGTGTCTCCAAAACAAACAAACAAACAACCTTAAGCAAAATATCTATTCCATCTGATAGGACATGTATATGAAAACAATCACACAGTGCAGTTGTATAGTCCTAAATCCTCAGTAATCAGGGACTACTTTACAGGAAATAATTGCATCCTACATGCAAGGTTTTTATATATAAGATAAACTATTCATCAGCATTTGGGCACAAGAAACACATTCCTCTAAAAGAATGGATGCTGACCGTGAACTTAGTGATGAATACTTTTAGAATGGTAGGTAAAAATGCCTTCGCTCATAATTGCCTTTTGATACTTGAATCTTTAGGAGATTGTAAACTAAATGGAAAAGAATAGAACATACACTTTTGAATATTAAAAAAGGAAATGCATATGTAGTTATTATTGACTTGCCAATTGAAAAACGGTATTGGAGAGATCAGCTTAAACAAACAAAGTTTTCTGTAAGTCACAGAAAAGTACTTCTTACTATTTATACATAGCTTCCATGACAGCATAGCTACATTAATTTGTAATGTCATGGAATCATTATTCTAATCCTAAAAACTGGCACTAGTTCTAGTGTGGCCTTTAGAATCTACATAATTAGGACTTAACAATGCTTATTATATATGAAATATGCAATGCTATTTGTAACTTTTTAATCATAATATACTGGAAATACATATTTCAAGGCAATTTTGGCCTACCTTAGGCTACTGTGAAATAAACTTACCAAAAAACAGCCCATGACACTAGACTCGGAAGGTGTTAATAGGAAACAATTCAAATTTTCCAAGGATCTCACAAGATTATCACTTTTCTCTCTTTGCTACCCAAATGATTTATTTATTTGTCATACACTGAGAACTGAAGTTAATCCTACTATTCTTGGTAATTTTTTCATGAGATCCTTGAAGATATAAATTTCAAATACAAACTCATCTAATTAAGCTGGCAGCACGTATATTCTACTTTATGGTCATCAGATGTGTTCAAAGAAGTTTTTCTGTTGCTCAAAGGAGATATAAGACACTAAGCTTATTCCTTGGATTCATTTTGACTTCACTTTAAAGACAACTGAAATATTTTCTCATTGTTTCCAAGGGGATAAACTAGGGTCTAGTTTTGACAACAAGGTGATTTATTTAAGTTCCCTGCATATATAAATTTTACATATATATATACTATATTATATATATGCAGGCATTATACATTTGTATAGGTATTATAGATACAAATTCAACTATAGTAAGAGTCGGTTTCTGATTATACTCTAAGAAAATGTTTTTGAGGAGAAGAGTATCACAGATGGCTTTGTTATATTTTGTATGTAAAAGTAATATAAAGCTTTTATAAGTACACAAAACGGAATTTTGAAAGAAATTGGGCACAGAAAAATTAAGTGGAAGCTTTATTAAAACCTAAAATCATGAAAACCTTTAAGCTCTTATTTCTATGCTGAATCTTCAGATTTATATCACCTACTCTGTATCAAAAACTGCTATTATAAAATTAGTTTATTTTTATTCTATTTTTTATTGTAGAGTACTAGTTAAATATACAAGTACATATATATATGATATTAGGGTAATATGCTTTTTACCATTTTATTTTCTAAAAAGGAAGAAAGAGAAAAGATAATAAAGCTGTTAAGTCTGAAACTGTACAGATTATATTAGCCTACTTGCAACCTAATGTTTGCCTGCCTCAGATACACACACACACGCATCACTTCAACATCAAGGAGAAAACTTCTTATGGACAGAGAAGCTTGGGTCTGTTTTCCAAGCCCCAAATTCAAGTGCCTACAGCATCACATGCTAAGAGCCAGGTGGCACTGGCATGGTGACAGGGGCTTGTGCCAGAGGAGAAGACCTCTGGAAATATGAAACTCAGGGTTCATAGAGAATGTGCAGGCACGTATATCCATCCATGCCTCTGAAAATAAATAGCCGTTGTCTTTTACTCTGAAATGTGAACAAATTTTCTCTTGAGGTAGGGGGAAAGGGCTCTAACTTGGAATGTAGGCAAGTTAGAGTAATATAAAATATTTATCTAAATATTGGGTAATATAAAATATTTATCTAAATATTGGGTAATATAAAATATTTATCTAAACTATATTGTCATTAGAATAGAAGCAACTGGCTCTGGGGAAATTCATCATCTCTAACTCCCAAGCCTAGGTAGTACTTTGTTATCCTTGAGGTCCCAGAGGTCTTTGTTCATAAAGCCCTAAGCATGGAGAAACGTAAAATTACTCATGGAGCATCATCTTCTTAAAAAAGTTTCTATGAGGAGGTCATATTAGTGCCATGAATTATAAACATATTGACATTACATTTGCATTATTAAATAATGAAGTGTAATATAAACATAGAAAATAATAAATATTTCAGAAACACGGAATCTATAATTAAAACAAAATGAAATATATGTCAACAATACACTTCAATCATTTCCAGTCCATATGATTGGCAATAGATAACATATTCCCAGTTACATCTTGTCCGTATTCAAAGAGAAGTACAAATATAAAAATTGGGAAAATAGGCAAAAGTTATGAAGGTGAGTCTCAGAATAAGAAACATAAATGTCCTTTAAAAAATAAAACATAAACAAAATTACTAGTAGCCTGAAAATGAAAATTAAAACAAAATTCAAACACTTCACTATTATAACACAGAACAAAAAATTAAACTATTGATAATATTCAATGTGAATAAATATGAAAGGGAAAATGCACTCTCATACATTGTCACAGGGGATGGAATTTGTTACAACTTATAGTAATACATCAATTATTATCTATTACATTTTGAATAGCTCAGTCCACCAAAATTTTTATCATTGTTACAGGACCAACATGTTCCTATGCCTGTGGTGCAGTAACATACCAATATACTTAGACAGCAGGATTTGCAACAGAGAAAGAGTATAATGATTTCAGGGCAACTGAGAAAAGAGATAGGAGGAGACTCTCAAAGCCATCTCCCTGAGGAATTATGGGCTGGGGCTTTTAAGGGAATCATGGAGGGCAAGGAGCTGTAAAATTGGGGTTGTTGATTGGTTATGGGAAAGGACATAAAGTCATCAGGATATGGAAATTACGTTCTTTGGTGAATCAGCTTCGCTAGGGTGTCATTCAGATCAGCTGGCATCAGTTGTTTCATTGGTATGCAGGAGCTGAAAGAATATCTGAAAGGGAAAACTTAAGATTTTACAATGTTTAAGTTGTTATCTTTAAAGCAGTTAAGGGGAACGATAATCTTGTGATAAGCTCTAGCCTGAGTCTGAGGCAACAGGCAGTGGACCACTCTGAGGAAGCAGGTCAGAGAGCAAACTGCCTAATGATTAATGCTGAACATGCTGCAAGCATGATTTCTTTTTGTTTCTCCTCTTTCTTCTTCCCTGATTAGTTTTATAAAATTTATGGGAATAGTTTCATCACCTGTAGAAAATATTACAAATTTGTATACCTTGTTACAGAAGTTGTTTAGAGTGGCTATCAAAGGCTGCATTTCTCTCTGTCCTAGTTAGTAGAGGTGTTTCCTTTATGGAAAGGAAGTGCTACTTCAAGCCTAATATGTGAATATCTCCTACAAGTGATTCTCCATGCTCTGTCACCTCTGGCTAACCTATAATAGAGAATATTCTCAGAAAGATTTTGGAAAACATATGTAGAAGATAGCAGAGCTTTTGTAACCCTGGGCCCTGAATGAGTACATAGAGGAGGCTTCCCTCTGTTTTGTTCACCCACCTGGTATCATTAGACAAGTGAGATATTAACTATGATTGAGTTAAGCCACTAACATGCAGTTTGTTTCTTATAGCAATTAGCTTTGCCCTAATTCAATCCCAAAAGGTGAAGAAAGAAAACAAAGTACAGAGCATATATCAAAAAAGATATAATTAACAATTTAGGCAGTGTCAAAACTCTGGACACAAAATTATATTCTCCAGTAAATTATGTAATATCAATGTCTTATGAAAGGTCATTAAACATAATTAGATAAAAGATCTGGAAAATAGACATATTGTATTTCTAATTAAAAAGACAACATGTGTGTGTAGAGGTTGGTTTATGAACCACCACACTCTTGAAACCATCATCCCATCAAGAAAATAAACATCTTCATCAACTCTGAAAGTTTCCTCTTGATGTTTGAAATTCCTGACTCCCAACCCTTTCTGTCCCAAGCAAAAATGATCTAATTTCTGTCACTATAGATTAGTTTTCATTTTAAAAAAATGTACTTAATGGAAATACACAGTATGTAGTTGGGTTTTTGAGAGAAAGGAGAGGTGGAAACCTCACTTCTTTCACTCAGCATTTTCTTCTGTGATCCATCCAGGTTGTAATATATATCAATTGTTCATTACTTTATTATTACATTTTATTATGAAATTATACCACAATTTCTTTATGCTTTCACTTGTTGATGGATACTGGTGTTGTTTCTAGGTCTCAACGATTACAAGTATAGCTAGTAGTAAGTCTATGTACAGCTCTTTGCATAGGCATTTGCTTTTATATCTCTTTTACAAACATCTAGTGGGAGAATGTCTGGGTTTTATGATAGAAGTATATTTAACTTTTTAAGAAATGGCCAAACTCCTTTATTCCAAAGTGGTTTTACCACTTTACATTCACGTCTTGTGTGTGCCTTCTCTTGCTATCTCCCTTAGTGATTTGATAACTGATTATAATGGTATACTTTAATTACTTCCTCTTTATCTCTTCTGTATCTACTACAGGTTTTTTCTTTCTGGTTACTATGGGGTTTACATGAAACACTTTATAATTGTAACAGTCTATTTTAATCTGATAAAAACTTAAATTCAACTGCAAAAACTTTCACTTCAACTTCTCCTTCCCTCACATTTTATGCTATTTTACATATTTTAAATATTGTGTGTGCGTTAAGAAATCATTATAGCTACAGTCATTTTTATTTTATTTACCTTTTAAATTGTTATTTTATTTAAATAATTTTTATTAATACTATTTTTAAGTAAATGATTGTATATACTTATGGGGTACAATGTGATGGTTCAACATATGTATGCAATGTACAATGATTAAATCAAGCCAATTAACATATCCATTACCTCACTTACCTATCATTTTTTTTCTCGTAAGATATTTGAAATTTAGTCTTAGTTATTTCAAAATATATATTACATCATCATTGCCTATAATCAGCCTGCCTTGCAATAGATCTCAGAACATTCCTCCTATCCAACTGAAACTTTTTACACTTTAGCAACAAGCTATAACTACTGCTAATACTTTTGTTTTTTAACTTTTATACTTGAGGTTAAAGTGATTTATACTCCACCACTACAATATTAGAGTATTACAAATATGACTATATTCTTACCTTTACAGTGAGTTTTATACTTTCATCTGTTTTCAGATTGTCACTTAGCTTTTCATCATTTCACGCTCTAGAACTCCTTTTAGCATTTCATATAAGGTAGATCTAGTTGGGCTGAACTTCTACACCATTTTATTTTTTTATTTTTTTTTATTTTTTTTTTTTTTTGTGGAAGGGGTCTGGGTAAGTCTCTGTCTCTCCTTCATTTCTGGTGGACAGCTTTTCTAAGTACAGCGTTCTTAATTGGCAGCCTTTTTTTTCTCCCAGCATTTGAAATATATTATCCTGTTCTCTCCTGGCCTGTTTCTTTCTTCTGAAAAAAATTCACTGATAATCTTTTGGAAATTCCATTGTTTCTGATGAGTTGCTTTTCCTTTGCTGCTTTCAAAATTCTTTTTACCTTTGAGATTTTAGAATTTGGTTATGAAGTGTCTCAGTGAAGGTCTCTTTATATTTAAATTAGTTAGTTTCTTTGGGCTTTATTGAACTGAACGTTCATTTTCCCCTGTAGATTTTTTTTGTCATTATTTCCTTAAATAAGCTTTCTGCCCTTTTTTTCTTTCTGTATTCTTTCTCATACTCCCATATATTTATGCACTTGGTGATGTCCCATAAACTATGTAGTCTTTCCTTCACACATTTTCATTCTTCTTTCTTTCTGATCCTCGGAATGGGTAACTTCAAATGGAAAGTATTCAAGCTCAATGATTCTTTCTTCTACTTAACTGAGTCTGCTGTTGAAGCTCTTTATGGATTTTTTCCAGCTTTGTCATTTTGCTCTCAGCTCTAGAATTTCTTCTTTATGGTTTCTATTGCTGAACTTCTGAAATTTTTCATGTATTATTTTACTGATACTGTTTAGTTTTCTCTGTGTTCTCTTGTAGCCCAATGAGCTTCTTTAAAAACATTACTTGAATTATTAGTCAGATAGTTTATAGATATTTATTTCTTTAGGGTTGGTTTATGGTGCTTAATTTTGTTCTTTTGACATTGGCGTTTTCCTGATTAGTAATCCTTGTTATCTTGTGTTGTTACCTGCACACTAGAAGAATCAGTCACCCTGTCCAGTATTTACAGATTGGCTCCAGTGGAAGCAGATTTGGGCCTGTCTATGCTGGGGCAGGCCTTGGTTCTGGGTTAGCAGGGGCATGGCTGAATCCTGGGTCTATGTGGGTTGGGTTGTCAGTGAGGTGGGTCTGGAACATATGTCTACTGGGTCCAACCAGAAACCTGAGTCTGTCTGCAGGGCTCATCTTGGAGTCTTGGTATGCAGAGGCTAGGCTGAAGCCTGAGACTGCTGGTGCCAGCCTGGCCCTGGAGTCCACTGGTGTGGTCCTGGGATCTGTGTTCGTGGAGGCAGTTCTGGAGCCTGGGGCTGTGGGGGCTGACCTGACGCTGAGGTGGTCCTGGAACCTGGGTCATTGGGTGCTGACCTGGCAATAGGGGCTGCTGCGGGGAGGCTGGTAATGGGGTCCGTTATAAGGTTGAGCATTCATTTTACCCTCCTTTTCCATTTGAATGGTCTCTTTCTCCACAATATCCTGTGTAAGATTGGGGAAAGAATAATATGGATAATGTGAAACTACCCTCTTGCGTGCACCTTTTCTTATCTCTGTGCCAGACCCAGGTGCTGTAATCTCTCATCTGAATTCTTTAAATCATGTGAAAGTATTTTCACATATGGATAGTTGTTCAAATTTATGCTTCAGTGAGATGACAAGCAACTCCTATTCTGCCAGTCTTGCTAACATCACTCCACCTGATATTGATAAAAATCCATTGATCATATATGTGGAGATCAACTTAAACAGTCTCCATTCTCTTCTATTGATTTATTTATATACTTTGACACCAATACCAAACTGTCTTGGTTACCATGTACTATAAGTCCTCCAACATAATTCTTCTTTTCGAAGTTTTTTTTCTGTTATAAATTCTTTCGATTTTCATATACATTTTAAAATAAGCTTGTCAACTTCTACAAAGAAGCACGCTTATATGTTGATTGGAATCATGATAAGTTTATTGAATGATTTTTGAAAAACTGACAGAAATATTTAGTCACCAAATCTATACCTCCCTATTTATTTAGGTAATTTTAAACTTGTATCAGCCATGTTTTACAGTTTATGCAAATCTTGCACACCTTTTTTCATATTTTTCCCTAAGTATTTCATACTTCCAGTATAGTGAAAAACAGTATTTTAAAACTAGCCACAAACTAGCCACAAATTCTCTTCATAAGAATGTAACTAACGCCAGAAAATCTGAGGTGGAACAGTTTCATCCTAAAAGCATGCCCCCACTCCCTCTGAAACAAGTCCCTTGTGCCAGAAAGGTTGGGGACCACTGCTATAGTTGATTCCTCAATGAGGGCTGATGAATTACATCTATGTATTATTGGATTGTATCACGGAAAGAATGCAACTGTTCAGTTGTCACTGCATTTAAAGAGTGTAAAATATCAAAGCTAATTTAAGATTAAGTATGTCTGGATGTTGAATCATAATATGTTAGGTGAAAGCTACTTTAATATTTCATATCTCATATCTGGATTACTTCTGGTGAAGTGTTATTAGCTATCAACAACAGGCAGAGGAGAATGCATCAATTGTAACCAAGAGTCTTAACAATATTCATGATGTTACATTTAGAGAGCATATTAAAACAGTGCTTTTTAATTCTTAAAATGCAAAGAAATCACCTGAAAATCTTGTTAAAATTCAGATTCCAATTAAGTAAGATTCTACTTGATTATGATGGTTCTGGTCTATAAATCCAGCTTTGAAAGGCAAGGGCTTAGGTGTCATTCTAAGCATAATAACTCTTATAAGGTTAAGAGTTATGTAATTCTCCAAAAGATGCTTTGCTAGTTAATGACTATACTTAAAAACACACTTGCAAACCAAAAAATATAAATACCAGAATTTCTGGTGTCTGAGTAACCTGAACTTCCAGAGACCATGATAGAAGATGTGCAGCATATTTTAACATGTTTTGCAATGTCTGATGATGTGTTCTGTCATTTCTAGATAGGTGTAAAATATTATATCCAAATAATAATCTCTCATAAGTCCTGTAGAATAATTTCTAAGTTAATTTTCTAAGTGATATCCTATTTCCTAAAGGATATTGTTTGCCCTAAAGTTCTATTAAGTCAGAGTTATATTATTTTCTCCCACACCAAATTTCCTACAAGAGTTGGAGATGAAGCTGATGTTCTCTTTGATAATCACTAGTTGTTCAACGATATTGTTATTCCCTTTGCCTTGTAAAAATAATTCTTTAAAAAGAAGATGATCTCATAGTACCTTGGCTACTTTTACTGACCACAGTTGTCTATAGTCAGTTTCTATTTCTTATTATTAGATCTTATGATTTGGCTCAACGTGTATGTGTGTGTGAGTGTGTGTGCATGTGCATGAATGTGTGTATACATGTGGCATGTTTCCATCCTCATCTGCATTGAACTGCTCAGACTTCCAGTTTCTTGAACTCCTCTTCCCTAATGATTCATTTGCTCATCCCAGCAACCTACTTTAGTGTCATACTCTAAGCCTTATGACTGCTGATAACTATACTTTATCCCAGATCTTATTTTCAATTCTTGCTCTCTCTGACTACTATCTTCCATGTTCCTAGCCCACTTCTTTTAATACTGTCACCTCAGCAAATTTTCCCCATCAGCATATCCAGACAATTGATCTCATAATTTTGTCACTGTCCATTATCCATTATGAAATCAAGTTCTCATTTCTTTATTATACAGCTTAGGTTTTCTGATCAACCCTTAATCAGTACTCTGCATTAAATCCTCAGTTCTATTGCCACCCTCCTTTTTTTTAAATCACACTTGGCTGGAAAAACTCTTATCTCTAGTTTAAATCCAACTGTCCATCAGCTATGTACCTGTAAACATGGCTGAAGGAAGCTCTCTTGAAATATATGACTCCAAACTCAAATAATTGCCCAGAACTCCCTGGTGTCTGTGTTTTTATAGTTGAGTAACTTTCTCACTCTCCTTGATGACTGTTTCAAAACTTCTCACTTCTCAAATCTCTGAAGTGCTTCTTCTTTTCTTTTTTAAGGCTGAATGGTTTGGCTACTCATTTGATGAGATATTTAAAGAAACCTCATATAAAATTATTTTCTTTTTTACTGATAGATAATAACAACCCTTCTACAACTGTAGCCATACATTCTGTCTTCACTTCTACTACAATGAGGAATTTGTACTGGCTCTTATCTAAAGACCCCTTTTGCCTTTGTGCACTTCCTTGCATTATCTCATGCATCCCTGAATTTGCCACTGCACTTGCCTGGATTCAAATGTGCCATGTGAAAAATAGTATTGTGTCCTTTGAAATGTCCAGGATAATTTCTACCTTCTGGACCTCTCCTTGGAACTCCAGGTTCTTATATTCAAAACAAATTGATGTCAGTAGTAGATGCTTAATAGACATCTCAACATGACACTAATTCTTGATTTTTCTCCACCAAACCACTTATTTATCATTATGTCGGTATCAGTAAGTGACATTACTACTCACTTGATTGCTCAGATAAAACACTGAGGAGTTATGCACAAGTTAAATCTGCATTTCACATTATGTATCCTGATACTTAGTAAATCCAGCTTTTTCTTCAGTGCATTTTCTTCTTGCCACCACCAGTGCTACCATCTAAGTTTACTTGTCTCTTCCCTGTACCGTGATAGTGACTTCTTAACTTGTCTTTTCAGTGTTTTTTGTTTAGAGCCTATCCCTATAAAAAGCCTGGCTCAATTTTTTAAATATAAAAATAAATTCTTTCTTAAACTTAGAAAATAAAGTATAAAGATCAAAATATAAATATAAACATAAATGGTTACATTAGTGCTGCAGAACCCACCAATGACTTTCTATATTATATAGCTCCAAATCCAATGCCATTATGGTGACTTAAAGATGATTTGGTGGCTATCAAGAAGGAGCAATCCTAACACTTCATAATGTATTTGGAGACATGTAGGGGCATTCATTTGCAGTGTGAGGTCCTCTGCTAGCATTTAGTGAGCAGAATTTGAGATAATGAGTATACCATAATGTATAGGATAAGGTGTCCCAAAATGGAAACATCCTATCTCCAATGCTAACTGCATCCCCAAAATGTGGCCTTGACTTCCTAATCATCCTTGATTCTCCTGATTTACTATACTCTAATTACAGTGACATTGGTATTCATCTATCATGACAAACTAATTTCTACTGAAGATCATTTATACTTGTTACTCACTTGATCTGGTACAACATTACAAATGTACCCAGTTTACACTTTTTATTTTCTCATATTCTGCTCAAATTATATCTCCTTAGATGGGAATTGCTTTGCCACACATGTTTAAAATAGTCATTAGCATTACTCTCAATTCCCTTACCTTATTTTTCATCATACAATTATTCCCATGTAACATTTTATATATTTGCTTTTAAATTTATTTGTTGCCTAACTTTCCTATTAGGATGGAAACTGCATGATAGAAACAAATTTGTATGTTTTATTTATCATTTTTAATAAAAAATAACAACAATGACTAGATTATAATAGAAACTTGATATTTATTGAATAAAATAAAATAATTTACAGAGTAGATTTGTTAAATAAAAATATTTATATGAATATTGGGAATGTAAATAGTGATTATCTGGGCATTTAAAATTATAACTCTAGATCTAATAAGTAGGTGCCCATGAATAAGTTCCACTGAGTACAAGAGATGGGGGAATGGTTGGTTGATGGAGCACTCAGAACACATATATTTATTAAATTTGCTGTCCTACATGAGTGTGGATTTTGGTACCCAAAAACAATTACATTAGTAATATCAAAGATCACTGATCACACATCACTATAACAAATATAATAAGAAAAATATTTGAAATATTACAATAATTACCAAAATGTGACACAGAGACATGGAGTGAATACATGCTGTTGGAAAAATGGCACCAATAGACTTACTTGGCACAGGGCTGCCGCAAACCTTCAATATGTGAAAAATACAAATCTTCAAAGCACAATAAAGCAAGGTATGTCTGCTTTAGGGTAACTTACAGAGTGTTGCAGATATCCTCAGGTGGGCTGCAGACAAAGGGACGTTCTACCTACATATGTTCCCCAAAGGGGGTCAGAGTATGGAGTTTATATGAGAGTTTAAATAATTTGGCTCAAGGTCAGTTTCTTTTGGTGTTTTGGGCAATAACCTGGATACCTTTCTCGGTGCCTGGGTATGTTTAAGGCTTTGGCTTGAGTTCAAGTCCGTGAGAAAAATCATGCAGCTGAGCTGGTTTACAAGGCCGTTAGGACACTCCTTGTTTCGTCTTCAGGACATAGAAAGAAAGCAGGGGAAACTGGTGGACCACACGGTATGTGTGTCTGCACATGTGTCTAAATGTTTGTGTGTTTCTTCAATAGTAAGTCATTCACTAGATCCAGGGCGGGTACTTCCATCCCTGAACATTGTTTCTCCCGCCACCTCATGACTAATTTTGTAAACCTGAATATCAATGTAAAGCAAAGACTAATAAAATGCAAAGTAATGTTTCAAGGTTATTTAAAACATATGCATATCTAATCCCTTAAATATAATTGAGGCCAATAAACCTCCTGAGAGACAGAGAGTGAGAGAAATAGAAGGAAAGAAGTACAAACCTTGCACACATGTTTTTTTCTGCCAAATATAAAATGATTTCAAAGAAATCTATAATTCCGGAGACTCAGAAACAAGAGAATCAAGCATTAATCTTTTATTAATGATCTTTTATTAAAATATCATTTTTCACTATTAAGATATTGTTTATTTTTATGCAAAACAACAGATTAAATAATAGTGAAAATTGATATCATTTTTATGAATCTAATTATTTGTGATCATAACATGCAAAACAAACATGGCTTTATGACAAAACCTTAGGTTTTTCCAACTATGACAAAACACTAGGTTTTCCTAACACATTGCCCAATGAAACCACATAATTTCTGTAATGAAATATAAAACACACCAAAACCTTTATTTGTGTTATCAGGAGAATGCATCAGCTAGTTACTGACTATTTTGACTGAAGATAAATTATGGTTGCTAGTGCATCATATTTGTATGATAAAATAAGCAACATATTTCATACTTTTAAGAGAAACATTTCTAAATGTCAGCTAAAGTACTGTGAATGCATTTTCTTTACTAAACTTCTGAATGTCTTTGTCTTAAAACCGGATTTTCTATTAAGTTTCACAGTAATTTATGGCTTACCCCTACCTAATTAGCTTAGAATTTGATTTTCGCCACTGAAATGACAGGAACCAAACTATTAATTATGGGCTTAGACCCAAACTGATAGGAACATCAATAATTTTACTGCAATTTTCTCAGTAAATTTCAAATAATAAAACCTTATGCATGCATTATGGAGGTGGAACAAGTTTTATGTCCATTAACATGGAGACAATACATTGATTGATTGCTGTGACATTATGAAAATGAACTGATGAGACAGCTCCAGGGGAAAAATGTTCAACTCAAGGGGGCATTCCACTGCATTAATTCATCCTTTACAAAATTAAGATATACAATGTTGAGCCAAATTATACACATTTAAATAATATATTTTGATTTGAAAACCCCAATATACACAAATATTGAAATCTCAGCAATAAATGTTAACACTCCTCTATCCATTTTATTAACTGTAGATTATAGCCAGCAAGAATTACATTCATTTGTTCAAAAATATTCATTATGAGACTAAGTGCCACTCTTCTTTGATTGAGGAAAGGGAAATCTGCTAAAAGGCTATTATTGATTAAGTGAAAGAAAGAATCTAGATCACCAGTGTCAGGTTTTGCTTATGAGATAAAAAAATGTGCTAGTTGCATGTAATATTTGGAGAGAAGGCAGAGTCCATAGGTGTGTATGAAAGTAAGCACACAGATTTGCTAGTGGTAGCTTTGGAGTGCTCTTATATGAGGGTTTCTACTTTCCTTATTAATTGAGAAAAATGTTATCATTTGATAGTATACTAATCAAGTCATGCATGAAGTTAGTGGTTTTAAATTTAACACCAATCAAAAGTTATGTGTTTTTGCCCAGCAAATACATCTGCATTGATGCAGGAATAAAATAGGTGGAAAGATTTTTCTAGTAAGATTTGGGATCTTTCTAGACAGATATCAAGAAGAGAGAATAGCAAGAGGGTTCACTGTACCTGCAAGAGTATGATTAGAAAGATAAACCCTGGGATCAAACTTGAGCATGGTGAGATATGAAGATATGAGGGTGGTGGGTAATGATGGATGGGTGGTAAAATGCATGAGATATTTTTGGAGGATTGCACAAATAATTGTTGAAGTGGTAACTATAATGGGGGAGTGGGCTGGAGAAGCAAGAGTGGAACACTTCCCACTGAGATTGTAGAAGAGATGCAAATAAGAGCTATAAATATATCATTTAGTATGTTTTAAGATCAATTCAGTGGGTCATGGCTAACATTTTAAAATATAATAGAACAGAATATTGTTGAATAGAATAGAATATTTAGTACATTGTAAATTTAAGAATGAAGTGTTTTTGTTTGTTTTTATAAAGACTTTTTTTACAGCAATTTTATTATTTATTTATTTATTTATTTATTTATTTGTATATTTTGAGATGGAGACTCGCTTTGTCACCCAGGCTGGGGTACAGTGGAACGATCTCGGCTCATTGCAACCTCCGCCTCCCAGGTTCAAGCGGTTCTCCTGCCTCAGCCTCCTGGGTAGCTGGGATTACAGGCACATGCCACCACTCCTGGCTAATATTTTGATATTTTAATAGAGATGGGGTTTCACCATGTTGGCCAGGCTGATCTCAAACTCCTGATCTCAAGAGATCCACCTGCCTCGGCATCCCAAAGTGCTGGGATTACAGGCATGAGCCACTGTGCCTGGCCATTTTTTTTTTTTTTACAGCAATTTTAGATACACAGCAAACTTAAGAGGAAGGTACAGAGGTTTCCCATATACCCTCTACCCCTACACATGTAAAGCTTCCCGCATTACCAACAATTCCTACCAGATACTACATTTGTGACAATTGATGAACCTACATTGATGCATCATAATCACTCCAAGCCAATAATTTACATTAGGGTTCACTCTTAGTGTTGTGCATTCTATAGTTTAGGAAAAATGTGTAACGAAATGTATCCTACATTAAAGCACCGTAGAGAATACCTTCACAGCCTTACAAATCCTCCATGTTCTGCCTATTTATTCCTCTCTTCCTCCCAACTCCTAGGAACCACTGATCTTTTTACTGTCTTTATAACTTTGTCTTTTTCAGTATGTGACATAGTTGAAGTCATAAAGCACATAGCCTTTTCAGATTGCCTTCCTTCCCTTAGTAATATGTATTTATTATTTCTCCATTTTTTTACATGTCTTGATAGGCTCATTTCTTTTAGTACTGAATAATATTTTATTATCTGGATATACCAGTTTATTTATCCATTTGCCTATTAAGGAAATCTTGGTTGCTTCCAAGTTGTGTCAATTATGAATAAAGCTGCCTCAAACATCCTGCTGCAGGCTTTTGTGTAGACCTAAATTTTTTCTTTCTTTTTTTTCTCTCTTCTCTTCCTCTTCCTCTTCTCTCCTCTCCTCTCTTCTTCTCTTTCTTTTCTTTTCTTTCACACAGAGTTTCATTCTGTTGTCCAGCCTGGAAGGCATGATCTAGGCTCACTGTAACCTCCACCTCCAGGCCTCAAGAGATCCTTCCTACCTCAGCCTCCCAATTAGCTAGGACCACAGATGCATGCCATCATGCCTAGCTAATTTTGTTTCATTTTTGTAGAGAGGAGGTTTCACTATGGCGCCCAAGATGGTCTTCGACTACTGGGCTCAAATGATCCTCCCAACTTGGCCACCTGAAGTGCTGGGATTATAGGTGTGAGCCACCATGCCTGGCCTACAAGTTTTTAACTTCTTTGAGTAAATAACAAGAAGAACAATTGTGGATTGTATGGTAAGACAAATTTAGTTTTGTACAAAACTGCCAAAGCTGAGTGCTATGGGTCACGCCTATAATTCCAGTACTTTGGGATGCTGAGGTGGGCAGATTGCCTGAACCCGGGAGTTCAAGACCATCTTGGGCAACATGGTGAAAACCCATCTCTACAAAAGATACCAAAAAAAATTAGCGAGATGTGATGGTCCATGCCTGTAGTCCCAGCTACCCGGGAGACTGAGGTGGGAGGATCTCTTGAGCCTGGGAGGTCAAAGCTTCCATGAACTGTGATCATGCTAGTGCACTTCAGCAAAGGTTATAGAGTGAGATCTTTATTCAAAAAACAAATAAACAGAGAAGAAACTGCCAAAGTGGCTATGCTATTTTGTATTCCTCTCAGCAATGAATGAGAGCTTCTGTTGCTTCATATCCTTGTCAGCATTTGGTGTTCTCAGTCTTCCACATTTTGACCATTCTAATAGATGTATAGTGGTATTGTATAGTGGTATCACATTGTTGTTTTAATTTGCATTTCCCTGAAGGCATATGATATAGAACATCTTTTTATATGTTAATGAGGCATCTGTGTATCTTTTTGGTGAGTTGTTTGCTAAAATCTTTGACCCGTTTTTTGTTTGTTTTCTTACTGTTGGGAGTGTTTTCAACGAACCTTCTTTCATATGTATGTGCCTATGGAATTGTGTATGCATGTATAACCTGATCATGATGTTGTCTTAGCAAGAAATCTAGTAACAAAATTGAAACCCACTTCTCAGTATAACAATGAAGTGGATAAGGCAGGTTGGAGGGAACTAAGGAAAACTAGAGAACTAGAAAAATGTTCAACCTATTATTTTAAGTCTTTTCTTTTTTATTTATGGTCAATAAGACTAAGCAAATTATTTTTTAATATCCACAATAATTCCTACTTGATACATGACTTATTTAGAACTTTATGGTAAATTTAATTAATTTATTTGTATTATTTGTCATTGCATAGTGGTCTAAGAATATATTATTTGGCATACAAATCTGATATTTGTAAAGAAGATTTTTGCATTGTATACTCTTACACAGATAAATATATAGATTATCTAATTTTTGAATTAAGAATTCTATGGGTATTTTTCAGTGTTTTTTCCAAATAACTCATGAATGATTGATAAATTATGTTGAAATTTCTTGCTATTCTGATAGGTTACATATTTTCTCTTGAGTCCTATCAATTTTTGCTTTATATATTTTGAAACTACTCTATTAGATCCATGAAACTACTTTATTAGATGCATACCAGTTAAGAATTATAAATTTTTCCTGATGAATATTATCATAATTTAGTAATCCTATTTATAACACTATTTTTCTATTTTATAGTCTATACATTTAATTAATGTAGTTTACCTTGTGAGCTATACAATTTGGATTGCATTTGCTTAATGCATCGTCTTACACTTTAGAAATTCTCTTTGTTCCAATGATTTATGTGCCCTCTTATAAGATATTATTGAAAGTATCATTTCTTTTAAAAAAATTCTGAACATCTTTGATATTGGCCTTTGTCTTCTCAGAAACCTCACTTTTAGTGTTTCCTTATTTCACATTGCTTCTGACTCAAGTTTCTCCTCAATTTGTTCTTTGCTGTTTGTTAGATTGCTGGGGGTGGAGGTGATTCTTACTGGGTTTTCAAAGGGAGACTTGTAATTATTTTTACTTAATTCTGTGTTATTGCATTGTGATCTAAGGTTTACTATGATTTCAATACAAGTGCATCAATGCTTTACTGTATACTTTATGTAGAATCTACAGGTTTTTCCATGTGAAGGCACTCTGAGTATTTACATTGTACTGTGAAATGTAGACATCGTCTATTCCCCTTTTTATTGTGTGACCCGGGAAAGTGTACTATATCTTAGCTTTTCATCTCTAAAATGAACAAAATGATTAAAGTAATACCTACCTTATAAGGTGTTGTAACTATTAAACAAGTTGCCACATGCAAATAGCTTGCTTAAGAGCAATAACTATGCGTGCATTCTCACTGAATCGGAACCCTAAGAAAAGGAGAATGTGGTCGGGTTTGTGGAATTTCAAAAAGCTTTCTATTGCTATGGTTGTTCTGTGCCAACTACCACTGCACAAATTTGCATAAATGTTGAAATTTAGAAAGGTATAGCTCTTCTTCAAGCCATGACCTATAAAATATCTGCTTCACATATTTGAGAATCTCCATCCCTTTCCTCTATCTTCTCTTCTACTCTTTAAAGTACTATGCTGGTTGTAGAAACAGTTTTTATAGACCGCTTTAATTTTGGCTGATAGAGAACAATTTTCAGTTGGGTAACTAAAATAGGCTACCCTGCTGTTCTAAGGGGCTTTTCTATGTTATTAACAGGTTTTATTGTTAAATACTTCCTAACATCCTGAGTACCCAAGGGTTTTCCATTTAAGTTCTTCATGTCTATTTACGCACTGACTCTGGTATGCATAAGCTCTTTGTCTTTATCCTTTTAGTGATTTACTTGATATTTAACCTAAGGGAGAAGTTCTGTGATTTTTATGGGAATGATAGAATTAAACTGCTTCCCACAAAGTCCCTACAGGTATAACACAAAAAAAGATGCACTTGGAGAATACATCTCAGGAGGATCCATTGTTACATCCTGTGGAAAATAACAGAGAACCAGACTAATTGAAATTAAAATGCCCACTGTCATTGTGATAGATAAGTATCAAAACACATTCCCAGAATAAAATATGGAGAAAATGATAGAAGAATGTTCATATAATAAAAACAAAGTTGATGAAATTCTAAGCACCTGGGCACACTAAATATAGTATCACATTTTTATCATGAGCTTCTCTCTATAATTAAAATTTTAAAACTCTGATAAGCTTAAACACTAAAATGTTTTTCAAAATTTCTCTTTTATTTTCATTTTTTAAATCAGGTATTAAGATATTCTGATTAATTAAATATTTGTTTATGTCATCTATTAAATATAAATACTCAAAGAGAATGCTCCTTTAACACTAACATTATATGGCATATTGATTGACTATTTATGATGATTCAGAAGAAATTTTTGAATTTTTAAGGTTATTAAATAAACATTGAATATTATTTTACTATAGTTAAAAACCTACATTTCTTAGAGGATTTAAAACAATAGGAAAATAATATTCAAAAAATACTAAATGAAAAGACACAAAGTTCTAATGTTCTTCTATTAAATAGAAAAAATTTTAACAAATTCTTAAGCTTAGTAAGATGCATTTGGTTGAAACCTTCTCTAGCCTTAAAAACAAAGAAGCCTATATTATATTTGTGCTTCAATTAATTTACATTGGTGTAAATGCTAATTTAGGTAATCAGTCAAAAGTATCATCCAGTACATGAAAATTCTCTTTAGAGTAGTGTTTATTTTTAAATATGAAAAATGTTCATATGCTTACTGCATGTACTAGCACATTTAAGCAAAAATTACAATGAATTTTGCTGCATTCATTTTATCTGCTAAACTCTGGCAGAGTAGAAGAGCTTTCTGGAATAAAATAATATGAATTAACATAATTTTAAGTGTCCATACAATGCATAGTTTTGGTGCTGATAATAATAAGCATGCGGAATTTTATGTTTATTTTACCTATGTGGATTTTCCTTGTAAATATTTAACTTAGGCTATTCTAATTTTTTGTTCTTATACATCTCTGGCTATCAGTTTCTTTTATGAACAATGGGTCTAAGTTGAGTGGTTTTACTATTTTTTTCTACATCATAAGATGCTTGAACTTATTAAGAATTAATTAACAATGATCAAAATATCCAGCTTTTGTAAATATAATTAAGCATTTTTAATGTTTTATAAAATAATTTTTAAGAGACAATCATTCCTAGTATTTTCATATTTCTGCATAGCTAGAGCTTATTTAGCAAAATAAATGGTCAGATATTTAAAGAGGAAACATTTTGGAAGAAATAGATAGTAAATTCCTCTAGAATATAAAGCATTATCTCTCCTATCCTTATTTACCAAAAGGGTAATAAGAACCTGGAGACCTTCCCATCTTTTCTCCAGATGATTTGTTTATATTTCATGGTTAAGGTCTCTTTCTCTCTAGAAAGAAGAAGGAGCAGATGTGACAGTTTCTCCAAATAAGCTTTGGATCTCATAATCTGCGGTTCCTGTTCTGTGGATCGACTTCAGTGCTCATGCAGGGTAATATCAAGCTTTTATCACATCACACCGCTCAGAGAACTGGCACTACATTGCTCTGTAAGTAATAATGTTTTCCCTGATCCAGAGACCTTGTGTACCCTTTCAAGATAAGTAAGTAAATATAGATATAAAAGCCTAATACCAACTAACAATTACTTAGTAATTCCTTTGGTGTCTATCTTTGCTTAAAATCATAAATTTAACATTCAATTTTTACAGAAAATTTCTAAGTACTTTTATGTGTCAGATACTGTGTTAAGTTCTTTCACATACATTATCTTAAGTAATTTGAATCATTAAGATTCAAGGTCATAATTTAAATAATGCAGTAAAATTTCTATTAATTTACACTGCTTACAAATAAAGTTCAGAAATCATAAGCATGTTTATCACAAGAATCTTATGTTTAAAATGTATAATTCATATATCTGTACCCACTTTTATATCCTCAGTCTTTAAGTAAGTAACGTGCCAGATATTTCTTCCTTTTATCTATAGAAAAAACAAAACTCCGTAAGAATGCCAGAAACATTTTAAATAAGTAATATCATTAACTCAGATTGAACAAGCAACATAAGAGTGAGGAAGTATGTAGAAAGCAAACATGTTATTTTTAAACCAGTGAGCTTCCCTGAAAATTTAATGTGAATGCATTACTAGGTTGGAGCTCTAACAATATTCACATAGTGAATCATACGTTTTGATGAGCTCAACCTTAATTTATGTTATTTGAAGAATTTAATGGTGCTTGTTTTCCATAAGTTAAGAATGCCTTAGTTGCTAGAAATAAAGCATATTCTTGGAAGAATAATTTAAGACATACTGTATCCAGTTCTCTGTATTTGAGACTTTGGCTGAGCTAAGCTAATGATCGACTTGATGTTTAGAATACATGTATTTTGATGATCTCACCCACCCTATTTTAAAGTAAAACATGGTAAGTTACAGGCAGTGAAAACATTGATCAATGGTCCCTTAGCAGTCAGTAGAGTGAACACAATTTAGATATAAAGTTCTTAGATGTTACTTTTTTAATTGACAATTGATAATACTGTAAATAAAAACAGAAATTTAGAAACACACATGACTTAATACATGAGCACATTCCATTAGCTTTCAAAGCAATGATGTAATCACATGTTGTGTATTTTTTTTAAATCCACATTATGCTCATTAGAAGATGAGAGTGAAAAAAAACCTAATAATATTCTCAGTATTATTAAGAAAATATTTCTCTTGATTCTGTGGTCACCTGATAGGATCTCAGAAATCTCCAGAGGTTCCCAGACCACAAATTGAGAAGTGCTATTTTGGAATATAACTGCAATTTTTATTTCTCTATAGCATTTTATTATATATAAAAGCACAAATTATTTATTTTTTCTACTCTGGATATATATTTGGTTGTTTCTATTTTTTGTTTATATAAATAGTCTGATATTATTAATGGCATTTAATTCCAGGTGAATATTTCAAGAGGTTTATTCCAGTAAATATTGCTAGCTGTGGAATGCATAAGTCATAAAATAATGGTGATATAATTTACCTTAACTTTTCAGGGTAAAGAAAAACTGTTTTCTGACTGGACGCCATGGCTCCTACCTATAATTTTAGCACTTTGGGAGGCTGAGGCAGGCAGATCACTTTAAGTCAGGAGTTTGAGAGCAGCCTGGCCAATATGGTGAAACCCTGTTTCTACTGAAAATACAAAAATTAGCAAGGTGTGGTGGTGCACACCTGTAGTGCCGGATACTGGGGAGGCTGAGGTGGAAGGGTTGCTTGGACTTGGGAGGTGGAGGTTGCAGTCAGCCAAGATCTTGCCACTGCACTCCAGCTTGGGTGACAGAGTGAGACCTTCTCTCAAAAAAAAAAAAAAAAAAAAAGGAGAAAAAAGAAAGAAAAACTTTTTTTCTAACATGGTCATTTGATTTACACACTCCCTCACTGCAGACTACGGAACATCCCATTTGCTAACATTCTCAACAACATATTCAGAATTTATCATTTTGCTATTAGATAAATGTAAAATGGTTTCCATTTGGGGTTTCAATTTACCTTTTCCTTATTCATAAGAAAAAGATTTAAAAACAGACATTCAATGTCTTTTTAAAATTCGAATGTCTTTTTAAAATTTGTTGAGTTTGTTATCTATTTGTAATCCTTGTTCTATGAACTATAGCTTCTTCTAGCTAGTATTTTTTACACAAACATCTAATTTGTTTGTTACTAATAAAGCTATGCTATTTTCTTTTGGTTAGTGTTTACATATTTTACCCTCTTTTACACTCAACTTTTTTCTCTGTCCTTATGAATTAGGGTGTGATTTTATAGAGAACTTGGATTAATTTTTCATTTACTTGAGTATCAGTTTTTTAAGTGGAATTTTAGTCCATTTAATGTAAGTAGATATTTGAAGGTCTTATTTACCAACTTATTTTTGGCCTTTCAGTTGCCTCACATGTTCTACTTTTTATTGCCCTGCTTTCTTTGCCCCTTTAGGGATCAAGTGAGTTTTTTTTTGTTTTTGTTTTTGTTTTTGTTTTTTTGTTTGTTTGTTTGTTTTTCTCTTTCTCCTTTACTAGTTTGGAATCTTTATACTCTGTTTCTGCTCTAGTGGTAGCAACAGAAATTACATTATGCCTATTTAACATATAATCTAAGTTAATCACTATATTTCATGTTCTCCCCAACAACATCAGTCTCTTAGATCACTTTGCTTTTAAATCTCTCATCTTATGAAATTTTGCTGGGTAATATAATTTTATTTTTTAAAATATAAACATATATTATTACTTTTTATACAGTCAGCAGCCAATAGCCATAGGATGTACTCACATATTTACCGCATACTTTGTCCTTGATTACAACTTTTACTTCTGACTTTCTAACAAAAATCTTGTTTGCCTCAATATATATACGCTCCTATGTAAAATATCTGGCTTTCAACAAGTAATTATAAGATATGCTAAAGAACAAAACAAATGAAAACAAACACAGTCTGAAAAGATGAAAAAAAATACTATAACCAGAATTGGGTATGATATATATATTGAAATTAAAAGACTGAGAATTTGAAATATCTATTTTTAGTGTGTTAAAGACTGATAGTAAAGGTCTACAATATGCCAAATCAAATAGATAATTTAATCAAAGAGATGGAAACTATAAGAAAGAATAAATAGAAACACTAGATATAAAAACACAGTAAAAGAAACGAAGAAGTCTTTTAACAGGCTTGCATTAGTTCATTAGCACACTGCCATAAAGAAACACCTGAGACTGGGTAATTTAGAAAGAACAGGGGTTTAATTGACTCACAGTCGCACATGGCTGGGGAGGCCTCCAGAAACTTACAATCACGGTGGAAGGCAAAGCAGAAGCAAAAGCGTGTCTTACATGGCAGCAGGGGAGAGTGAATGTCAATGCAGAAAAACCTACCATTTATAAAACCATCAGATTTCCTGAGGACTCACTCACTATCATGAGAACAACATGGGGGAAACAGCCCCCATAATCCAATCACTTCCCACCACGTCCCTCTCTAAACACCTCAGAGTTACAATTCCCGAGAAGATTTGGATGGGGACGTAAAACCTAAACACATGAAGGCTCATCAGTAAATTTGACAAAGCTCAAGAAATTCAGTAAACCTGAAGATATATCAACAGATTTACTGAAATTGAAATTCAAGAAAAAAATGAGTATAACTGGCCAAGCTCAGTGGCTCATGCCAGTAATCCCAGTACTTTGGGATGCCAAGGTGGGTGAATCACTTGAGGTCAGGAGTTCAAGACCAGCTTGGCCAACATGGCAAAACCCCGTCTCTACTAAAAATACAAAAACTAGTTGGGCGTGGTGGCACAAGCCTGTCATTCTAGCTGGAGTCTGATGGACAAGATTCACTTAAACCTGGGAGATGGAGGTTGCAATGAGCCGAGATTGTACCACTGCACTCCAGCCTGGGTAACAGAGTGAAATTCTGTCTCAGAAAAATAAAAAAATGAGTATAACTAAAGAACAGAACATTCAAGGGCTATGAGACAATAGTAAATGACATAATGTGTGTAATTAGAATCTCAGGAAAAAAAAAAACACACACACACAATAAAATGTGAGACAAATTGACTCACATTTTATATGCCTGAAAACATCTTAATTTCTCTACTATTGAAGGATATTTTCTTTATATGTAAATTTCTCTATATGTAAGTTTCATAGCAGTAGGTCTGCTATGGTTTGAATATTTGTCTCCTCTAAAACTCATGTTGAAAACTAATCCCCAATTTAATAGTATTGAGAGGTGGAGCCTTTAAGTGGAGATTGGGTCATAAGGGCTCTGTTCTCATGAATGAATTAATGAATTAATGGATTTATTGGTTAATGGATTAATGGGTTATCATGAGAGTGGGTTAGTTATCAAGAGGCTGGGTATGTTATAAAAGTCTCTTGTGAGCCCCTTTGCTTTGCAATGCCCTCTCCTGCCCAGGGACTCTGCAGAGAGTCCTAGTTACCAAGAAGGCTCTCACAAGATGCAGCTTCTAGACCTTGAACTTCCCAGCCTCCGGAAGGGTAAGATATAAATTTATTTTCTTTATAAATTACCTAGTCTGTGGTATTATATTATAGCAACAGAAAATGGACTAAGACAACTATCCTACAAAATGGGTTAAAGTTCTGTTGGCAAAATAATTTTTGTAACATCAGAATCCTGGATATACACAGATAAATAAAGATCATTTGGAATGTAATAAGTGAATGTCTGAAGGTTATACATAATTTGTGTATGTTTACATATGTGTATATACATATACATATGTCCATGTATATATATATACTCATACATGTCTCTCTACACAAGTTTATATATAATATATATAAAATAGTGCTCTTAAAATAACTAATTTTAAAGATAATTTTACAAATTACTTAAAGATAACCAAGTTTAAGGCAATAACAGTAATGACGCATTGGCTGTTTCTTTCTCTCTCCATACACACACAGATACCCACACTTATACATAAATATGATGTAATGTAAAAACTTGTTTACTCAGTATGCATTCATATTTACTAAAGAAGATGTAATCTCCTTTTCTTGTAACATTTATTCATAATCTCCAGAATATTGGGGGATGAGTGAAAGCAGAGGAATCAAATAACATTCAAGTACTTGCATGGGTAGTGTTTCATTTTATTTAATGTGGATTATAATAGCCGCCTATACTATAAACCTGGAGACTATTCCAGCACCAAGACATTTTAATCTTCCTCTGGGACACTCTAAATTATTTGTTTGATTACATGTAATTATGCACTAGTGTAGATTCTCAGATATAATATTGAGGAAAATTTGGTTTTCTATGTCTCGTCATGTGATCAATTTTATAAAGAAGAGAATTATTTTATAATGTTATAAAAGAAAATGTTAAAACAGGAAAATGACAAATTATTTGGGTGATGCTATGCCAAACATCTATTTTACATCAAAGTTACCTATAAAGGCTTCTCTAATGAGATCATAAAAAATTTTTACATGTAATGTGTACTATGTACACGGAAGTGTAACCTAGGTGCAGCATACTATCAATTTGCAGAAGCAACCCTAAATAATAAACTATATTTTCATATAAAATCATAGAAAAAATTAGTCAATAATGGACAAAACTCCATTTCTCTGGGTAATTATGTTCACTATCTTTATAAAATAAAACTACAGAAAAATTATCCCTGTCAAAGTTTCTATTTTTTCTCCACTCCAGTGACTTGCTAACAACTAACATTGTTATATGCTTTCATCTAATTTAATAAGGAACATTAATCATCTGTTAGTTGGTTTTTTAGCTTAACTTTATTTGCTCTAGTCCACAAATAAGATAGCTAGAGCTTGAAGTTGTTAGCATTGGGATTCTATTAGGATATAGCATTTATCTTGTCCCTTCATATTAGTTCAGTTAATTGCATTTGATTTTTTATTATTCTACCTAATGAAATATATACACTATTATATGTAGTGCCAGTCCTAAGCAAAATAGTTAAGCAAATTAATGTGCCTTCACTTTTTCTCTGTACATTGCTCTTCTCTTATATTTAGGAAGAAACCTATAGAAAAGTTATTAAACAAAATGATTGATTAGGTTGGCTTTTCAAGCATCACTGCAAGTGAATGGCATGAGAGTTTGGAACATTTGAACCTTTTACAAGGTTGTTGTCTAAAGAGTTTGTACATGGAGTGATCACAAGTATATAATAAATGAAATATGCTAACCTAAATAATATGATTATAGACAAAACTGGATGTACACAGTGAACACATCAGAATGCAAAGGTAATGGAAGAAATCAATGGTTTCTATTGTACATTAGCTAGCAGAGCATATTATATGAGAATGAGTTACCCATTAGTGACAATATTATTAAAAATAAATCATAAACTATTCTCCTATGAATATATTTAAGTGCAGTTTTATGTTGTCACAAAAGTACAAACTTGCAGGGGCTAAAAACATTGCAAAAGTAGGAACTCTAAGAGGTAATCAATTATCAAGACAGTTTCTATCAGAGATTCTCTATGGACCTTACGTCTTAGTCAGTTTGGGCTGCTAAAACAAATTACCATAGACTAGGTGGCATAAATGACAAGCATTAATTTCTTAGCGTTCTGGAGGCTGAGACATTCAAGAACAAGGTGCTAGCATATCCCCTGTCTGTTCAGGGCCCACTTCCTGTCTTATAGACAGCCACCAACCTACTCACTGTATCTATCTGGAGAACCCGCCCCAGATATTTCAATGTAGGTTATTTCTATTTTCCATAAGTGTTGGCTGGCTGAGAAATAAAGAGAAAGTGTACAAAGAGAGGAATTTTACAGCTGGGCCTCCGGGGGTGACATCACATATCGGTAGGACCGTGATACCCACCTGAGCTGCAAAACCAGCAAGTTTTTATTAAGGATTTCAAGAGGGGAGGGGGTGTAAGAACATGGAGTATGTCACAAAGATCACATGCTTCAAAGGGCAAAAGCAGAACAAATATCACATGCTTTTGAGGAAACAGGACAAGGACAAAATCAGAACTACTGGTAAGGATCCATCAAAGATCACAAGGCAAAGGGCAAAAGCAAAGATCACAAGGCAAAGGGAAAAAGTAGAATTACTGATAAGGGTCTATGTTCAGCAGTGCATGTGTTGTCTTGATAAACATCTTAAACAACTGAAAACAGGGTTTGAGAGCAGAGAACCGGTCTGACCACAAATTTGCCAGGATGGAGTTTCCCAATCCTATTAAGCCTGAGAGGACTGCAGGAGACCAGGGCTTATTTCAGTCCTTATCTCAACCACATAAGACAGACACTCCCAGAGCGGCTGTTTATAGACCTTCCGCCAGGAATGCATTTCTTCCCCAGGGTATTAATTATTAATATTCCTTGCTAGGAAATGAATTTAGCGATATCTTCCCTACTTGCACGTCCGTTTATAGGCTGTCTGCAAGAAGAAAAATATGGCTCCATTTTGCCCAACACCGCATGCAGTCAGACCTTATGGTTGTCTTCCCTTGTTCCCTGAAAATTGCTGTTATTCTGTTCTTTTTCAAGGTGCACTGATTTCATATTATTCAAACACACATGTTTTACAATCAATTTGTACAGTTAACACAAATATCACAGTGGTCCTGAGGTGACACACATACTCAGCTTACAAAGATAACAGGATTAAGAGATTAAAGTAAGACAGGTATAAGAAATTATAAGAGTATTATTTGGGAACTGATAAATGTCCATGAAATCTTCACAATTTATGTTTCTCTGCCATGGCTCCAGCTAGTCCCTCTGTTTGGAGTCCCTGACTTCCCACAACATGTATCTTTACATGGCTGAGAGAGAGAGATCATCTTTTTATAGTTCTTCTTATATGGACACTAATCCCATTTGTGAGGGCTCTACCTTATCACTTCCTAAAATGCTCACCTTAAAATATCAACACTATGGGGATGAGGTTCCAACATATGAAATTTGGAGTCCATAGCACCCAAGATACAATGAAATTCTGTTTTGAGGACTGCATGAGTTACAGATGATAGAAACTATAGCCCAGTACCTGTACAATGCAGGAAGTCTAATAGCAGATGCCCATGTAGATACAATTTTTCCTAATATAACATTCTCAGTATAATTGTGAATGAGAAATAAACATAACTTGCAATACAAAACTTGCATCTTAACTTTAATGTTGGCAGACCACACAGAAACAAAGCAAACAAATAAAATATCTCCCTAGCAAATCATAAGGATATAATGGCCATTGTGTGATTCTTAAAAATTTCAAGTTAAAATTTTTATCTGAAGTATTATTTTATTGTAAGTCTCTCAGGTGATTGGAAGAAGCAAGTACACATCCTCTTTGGAGAAATGACTTTTTAAATCTCGACTTCAGAGCATTTCACTTATAAAGTTCAAGGAACATGGACTCACAATTAAAAATAAAACAGATAAGCAGACAAAGAAACAAAAATAGATCACAGTGGCCAGATGCAGTGGCTCACACCTGTAATACCAACACTTTGGGAGGCTGAGGTGGGTGGATCACTTGAGGTCAGGAGTTCGAAACTAGTCTGGCCAACATGGTGAAACCCTGTCTCTAATAAAAAGGCAAAAATTATCCGGGCATGGTGGCAGATGGCATGTAATCCTAGCTACTCAGGAGGCTGAGGCAGGAGAATCACTTGAACCCAGGAGGTAGAGGTTGCAGTAAGCCAAGATCACACCATTGCACTCCAGCCTGGGAATGACACTCTCAAAAAAAAAAAAAAAAAAAAATCACAGCACCATATGTAAGAACCAGTAGGGGAAAGCAAACAAACAAACAAACAAACAGTGGAGTATACTAGATAAGAATTTATTGAACTTTGAAATTCTCATATATAGACTGCAATGTATCTAGAGTTCCCTGTTAAAGAAATGGAAGGAAAGCAAGTTATGTAAAAAAGAAACACATCAGTTAGATTTTACTGACAAACAAACTACTTGAAAATTTAGTAGCTTTGATGAACTATATTTAACTTGTAGGTCAGCAATTGTGTCTGGGCTCAGTTGGGCAGTTCTTTTGCTGGTCTTGGATGGGTTTAGTCATGCACCTGCAGTCAGACTTCAGTTCTTCTGAAAATTGGTTTCATCTTCAGGGCCCCAACCTGGAGGGATTTTTCTCAGCAGTGTGTTGTCTAACTTCCAGCAGAATACCTTCAATTTATTCACATGGCAGAATTTTAACAAGATTTGAAAGAGGGACTTCTCAAGTCTCTGCTTCTATGATGTTTGTCACTGTCTCACTGGCCAAAACAATTCAGAAGACCAACCTAGTTTCAAATTTTGGAAAAATAGATTACTATCTTTGATGAGAGGTTCTTGAAAATCCTGTTACAAAGCATATATATATATATATATATATATATATATATACACAAAGCATATATATATATATATATACACACAAAGCATATATATACACACACACAAAGCATATATATATGTAACAGGATATATATATGTAACATATATATGTAACATATATATATATAACATATATATGTAACATATATATATCCTGTTACATATATATATAAAATCCTGTTACAAAGCATATATATATACAAAGCATATATATATATATATACACAAAGCATATATATATATGGATGGTGCAAACTCATGGTCATTTTTGCCTTTTGCCTCTTGCCACAAACTATAAAACATGGCCATGTAAATTTAGGGATAAATGACAGAAAAAAAGAAAAGATACAATAATTAAAACTAAATATATCAGAGGTCTGTTAGCTACATTATAGACACAGCTGCAAAAAAGTATCTGTAGACTGTAAAATATCCTATAAAAATTACCTGAAATGCAACCCCAAAAGGCAATGGAATGCACACTATGAAAATATGTTAAGATACATCAAGGATAAGAAAAAAGAATTTATGATCAGCTGGCCTTTATGAGACAGACATTAGAAATTTTTTTTTTTTTTTTTTTTTGAGACGGAGTCTCGGTCTGTCGCCCAGGCTGGAGTGCAGTGGCGCAATCTCGGCTCACTGCAAGCTCCGCCTCCTGGGTTCACGCCATTCTCCTGCCTCAGCCTTTCTGAGTAGCTGGGACTACAGGCGCCCGCCACCACGCCCAGCTAATTTTTTGTATTTTTAGTAGAGACAGGGTTTCACCGTGGTCTCGATCTCCTGACCTCGTGATCCGCCAGCCTCGGCCTCCCAAGTGCTGGGATTACAAGCGTGAGCCACCGCGCCTGGCCAGATATCAGAAATTAAGAGTTAAAGGCAATATCTCAAAGGGTAATGGCTGATAATTTTTTCAAAATGGCTTAAAGACACCTATATTCAAGTTTGAAGACCTCATGAATCGGTTACCAGAAAAGAGGTCTTGAGCTAGACCCCCTGGAGAGGGTTCTTGGATATCACACAGGCAGGAAATCAAGGTGGGTCACAGAGCATAATGAAGGAAGCACTTTTATTAGAAACTACTCCATTACAGAGTAGGGCTCCATCAGAAAGCAAGAGAAAAATGCCTGGACTTTGTTTTAATTTCTTCTTAGGGGTTTTGTCTATGTAAAGACTAAGCTAAGCTGTGTCTGCATGCAGGTCAGCTGACATCATGACAAATTTATTACTCTACTGATTTAAAGAGAACTGGCTTTGACAGTCTAGTTTTTGAGTACATTAAAGCATAACTATTATTATCTCAAAAACACATATGGTCATGGGTATTGGGACATCTGGACTCTGTTGTTGTAGAAGTGTGTCTTTGCAAGTATCTTTAGGCTGTCTTCTCTACTGTAAATGTCCCATGAATATGGGTCATGACCATCAAGCAATGTACTTTGCTAATTTCAAAATAAGTTGAACTTAAAATGGCATTACTCTGGCTCTCCCAGGCTTCTGTTTCCCTAACAAATCTTTACTAAGAAAAATAAAGGACTATAAATAAAATAAAACTCATTATAGACAAAATTCTAGGCCATGAAATACTATGAATAGATCCTGAAAGAAGCTAAAGAGTAAAATATAGATTACCTTTAAAAAAAAAAAGGATGTATAAATCAGGTTAGCTACTAATTTGTTAACAGCAGGCATAAAATCTAGAAAACATTGGAATAACATTTCCCTGTGATAATCTAAAATAACTGCTATTCTATAGTAACAGTAAAATAAAGACATATTCAGAAAAATAAAAGAAACTACAGCATGAAAGGCTTATCACCAATAGACTATCATAAAAGTAAATGCTAATGGATGTATTTGAGAGGAAATGAAAATTACCTCAGGTGACAATTCTAAGAGACAAGAAGGCAATAAGAAAAAAATTTGCAAATTTGTGAGTGTATCAGAATAAACATCAACACGACAATATATATAATGTTTGATTTGAATTTTTCCAAATTATTTAAATAATTTGAGAGGAATCATCAAAATTAGAGTAAAAAGACAAGAACAAGAAAAATAAGAAATTAAGAAAAAAGAAAACACGAAAACAGAAAAATAATACAAATAAACAGGGAAACGTTTATAATAATCTGATTAAAATGCATTTTTATATATTGTTAACCATTCTGAATAAATTTTGTCCTTTATTTTTCAGCTTATATAGAAAATAAAAGCTCAATTTAATAAATTCTATATTAAGAGACACATCTAAAGCATAATAAAATAAAATTAAAACTAAAACATGGAAAAAGATATGACAGGATAATATATCTAAATGAAAGTAAGGATATGTCTGTTACTATCTGATAAAATATACCGAAGTTTCTAAGTATGACTAGTGATAAAAAGAGTTACAATAATAATAAAAGCTTGATTTTATCAGGAAAGGGTAATGGTTTTTGTTTTGTATTCAATTAGTCTTATGGCTTATAAACAAAGGATATTTGATACCATTAGTGTATTAGCCTAAGTTTTCCAGAGAAACAGAAGTGATAGGGTGTATTTATTGGCTCACAAGATAATGGAGTCTGAGAAGTCCAAAAATCGGCAGTCGGAAAGCCAGAGATTTAGGAGAGCTGATGCTGTGGTTCCAGTCCCTGTTCAAAGGACGGAAAACCAGGGGAGCACATAGTGTAAATTTTAGTCTGAAAGCTGGCAGGCTGGAAACCCAAGAAGAGACAATGTTTTCAGTTTAATTCTGAAGGCAAGAAAAGACTAATATCCCTGCTCAAGACAATCAGGCAAAAGTTGTTTGCTTTTACTCAAGAAAGGGTCAGGCTTTTTGTTTTATTCATGCCTTTAAATGATTGGGTGAGGGCCACCACATTAGAGGGACAATCTGCTTTACTCAGTCAACTGATTCAAAGGTTAATCTCATTTAAAAACCCCCACAGACACAACCAGGATAATGTTTAACCAAATATGGGCACTGTATGGCCCAGTCAAGTTGAGACATAAAAGTAACCATCAAAACTGCAAAGGTGTAACCTTACAAAAAAACTGGCAAATCAGTCAAGAAAATAGACTATTTTAGCTTATCTCTGTCAGTAATTGATAGACCATTTAAAAATGAATATTAATTAAGAAGACTTGAAATGCAATCCTATTAACAAGCATGATCTTTTTAGATATTTTACTCATCACAAGAACACATTCTTTTCAAGTATGTAATGAAAATTGTGCTGGAAAATGTACATACAAATTTACCATGTGCCAGCATGTTCCAGTCCATAAAGTAAGGCTCAATAAACTTGTAATTAGAGTACAGTAAGCACAATATATTCTGATACTTATATTTAGCATTTTACATTTGCCATATTATTTTATATTTTTTAATATTTCAATATATAGCTAGATCATTGACCTTCAAATGGAGTGATTTTGGCAATGCCTGGAGTCAGTATTGGTTGTCACAACTAAGGGGAAAGTTGCTACAATTGTCTAGTGGGTAGAAGATAGGATTACTGCTTAAACATCCTTCTAATGAATAAGACAGCTTGCACCATCAACAAACAAAGCTTTGGTCCAAAATGTCCATACTGTGAATTTTGACAAACTCTGATATAGACAGATAGATAAATAGATGAATGAGAAATAGAGAAATATAGATAGATGCAGAGAAAAATATATAGATATAGTTATATATCTAGATACATATCTATATATAAAATATTTTGTTTGCTAATTAAATAAAATTAAATTGCAGACAATCAGATGCTTGGCTTTAAAATACTGTATATCCTCCCTATTAGGAAATCATCTTTCATCAATGCAATAGTAGTAGCACTCTAAGAAAATACAAAAAAAAATTTCCAGTGTAATCAAATATTATATTTATATTCGAATTTATCCAATTTTCTCCAAAATGTATTTCCTACCAGTGTTATTTGACCAGAATTTAATTAGATTTAACACATATGTTTTGTTGTTATGGATCTAGCATGTTCTAGTCTGAAAAAATGTCTCAACATTTGGATTTTTATATGGTACTCTCTTGACAGTAAGAATGACCAAAAAAAAAAAAAAAAACTCATTCTATAGGAAAATTTTTTGTGATGGTCTCTTAATTAGGAGTATTTATGACCATGGAAAGATGCCATGCCATGCCATTAGTGTGCAGGGAAACCCTTTTGCTTAGGGGGAGGGGTATGCTAAAGAGAACCACTTAGGCATTTTAGGCAACAATGGAGTAAATTTTTTTTTATTGTTTATTTATTTATTTTTTTGAGATGGAGTCTGGCTCTGTCGCCCAGGCTGGAGTGCAGTGGCGCCATCTCGGCTCACTGCAAGCTCCGCCTCCTGGGTTCACGCCATTCTCCTGCCTCAGCCTCCCGAGTAACTCGGACTACAAGCGCCCGCCACCATGCCCAGCTAATTTTTTGTATCTTTAGTAGAGACACGGTTTCACCGTGTTAGGCAGGATGGTCTCTATTTCCTGACCTCATGATCTGCCCGCCTTGTCCTCCCAAAGTGCTGGGATTACAGGCGTGAGCCACCGTGCCCAGCCGGAGTAAGTGTTCTTAAGTGTTCTTATCCCTAACTTTCTCCAGTGAGAAAACACTTTTTTTTCCAACTAGGTATTTCCTTACATCATTAAAACAAATGCATATCTCTATGTAATCTCTCCTTTATGAAAGACATGGTTTCAAATGGCCTTAGATATTTTCACGTTTCCACTAATCGCCCATTTTATCTCAATTCCATTTTCAACCATACAATGTTGGATAGAAAAAGAAAAAAACAATTTCAGAAATTATACTCAGGCCACCAACATATCCAAAGTATTCCATTTTAAAGTAAATAAATCCACTTGAATCTAAATCCCGTTTTTGAAATCATGTTGTATGAATGCTGGCTATTCTAGTATTTAACATTTACTGACCAAAATAAGTTAGTTTAATGAATGCTAATACTTCATAAATCAAGTATTAACATTCAGTTACTGAAAAAATACAACACTGAACTGTATGTGTAATCTGGTTCCTAAAAATTATTTCAAAGGATACTAAATAACAAAATAATTATGTTTATAATAGTACAAAAAATTACAGAACAGTGTTCACACTATTTACTTTCCTTCTAATTTACCACTCAGACATCACTAACTCATTTTTCCTAATTCATTTTACATTTTATGTTTGAATTTATACAGTCTCAAATTTAATGTGTTCAAGTAAGGGTGCTGTGATTTTTTTCTACTATTCTGTTTGCCTTATTTTGCTTTTTAAATTTTTTCTTTGTAACTTGTTTCTACCAAGTGATACCAGAGATTGAATTTTCCAATTTTACAATGAGGATGCATAACTGGTACGTCTGCAGTTCTCACAGTCATCACTGGCCTTCAGTTACTAGATGTGTGTAATCATATTTGGGGCTACAATCTTCTTCTAGAGAGTGTTTTCAATAAACCAGATGCTGTCTAATAATCCTTCCAAGTGGATTTCCTTATCTCATAGGGAAATCATATTGTCAAGCCTACATTTTGTTTCCTTTTTGACAATGTTACCTTCAAAAGTACAAGTAACCAGACCTCTTTTCCTTTCCCTCAGGAAATACAGTTCTGTGTGATGTGCTAAGTCAATAGATCCCTCTTCTCAGCTTAAGAAGCTGATGGGAATACTTTCCTCTTACTGTTTTTGCTTCTTTATACTGATCGTTGTTTCATTTGTTGTCTCATACTGATCAAAGTTTATAATTTCTAGTACTAACAGACCATATCTATTTGTCATAAGAACAATTGTTATTCTTTATACCTCAATAAAATTTAGCGTTTAATCTTATGTCATTTTATTTTGTAGATTGCAGGTTCTCCTAGCTGACATTTGCTCTTCTGATTTAACATGCATACATGTACTTTTATGTATGTATAAAGCATTAATGATTACTATTATTTGCATATATTATACCATTCATCTTAAACTTTTAATTACTTCTTTTATTTTTAATTTATGGTAGGATTTTTCAATTATTACTTTGTAATTTACTAAATTTCAGTGCTGTAAGGTTGTGGACTCAAAGTAAAGTAAATAAAAAGGATTAAGGTTGTAAGAAGGTAAATTTTAATTTGATTTTTTAACTTTGTTTAGAGTTGTCATACCTAGATGAAGTATTGCTCAATTCTTTTTTTATTATTGCTCTAAAAAGCTACCTTTTAAAGATATTCATGGGTAATCATACCCCCTCACCCTCATCAGTAAATACGATTTATGCTGCTTATGCTGCTTATGCTGTTTATGCCCTGTGGCCCTTTGGGGGAAGACAAGCAGCTGTAATAACAATTTTTCCACCATCCCAAACCAATTTTCAACTGCTTGTTGCTGGTATTTACCCCCATTGCAATAGTAAGCCTGAGACAAAGAGTTCTAACATTTATTTTAAAATTGTCCCTACATGGGTCTTTTCAGGATTTTCATGAAAGGTGAATTCTTCCCTTCATATCTTTCTACCAATCCTCTTCCTCACAGATGTCTTGTTTTAACAGTTATCACAAATGTTTTCACTACAGTCAGCCAAATGCTTAAAATACCAATGAATTACTCTATTTCACCATATCCTAAGAGCACCAGATTTTAATAATAGTCTACTGAAGGTAAAATGTGGTAATTAAAAGTTGCAGTGAACACATATTCTTAATGTATGCACCTGGGGAAAAGATGCACACACAGATATGTTCCTTTTTGGCTTTTGGAAATTTTGATTATATTATTTATACAAAGTTCCGTCCTATTCATGCAAGTACCCTACTGATACTTCTGTTAAAGTCAAGTTTTTTGTTTATTAATTTATAGTAATAATTCATAAGGATGGTAATCTTTACTCTGTAATATATGTTCCTAGTCATATTTCCTAAATTCATTTATAAAATGTGACAGTGTGGGGAAGTGTGGGGTTCCTTTCACTGAAATATAATTAAGGTAATTAATCTATTTCTGTGGAACTCCTTTGTTAATCATTATAATTTTATATCTCATTTCTAAATCAGATAAGTATTTATGTTCTATTTTGCAAAGCCTTAACATTTTGCAACTTTGAAGATTTTATCTAGCTGAAAATTATTTTGGTTTATGATGTAACTGTGAGAGTATCTAATTCTGTGCTCTGTGGTATTTAGGACAATGGTGGGAGGATAAAGCAGGACAACATTTCTTGTGATATCATGTAAGATTACGCTTTTTAAAGAATTATACAGGACTGGCTGGGAACAGTGGCTCACACCTGTAATCCCAGCACTTTGGGAGGCTGAGGCAGGTGGATCGTGAGGTCGGGAGAATGAGACCATCCTGGCTAACACGGTGAAACCCTGTCTCTACTAAAAATACAAAAAATTAGCCGGGTGTGGTGGCGGGCGCCTGTAGTCCCAGCTACTCGGGAGGCTGAAGCAGGAGAATGGCATGAACCCGGGAGGCGGAGCTTGCAGTGAGCCAAGATGGCAGCACTGCACTCCAGCCAGGGCAACAGAGTGAGACTCTGCCTTAAAAAAAAAAAAAAGAACTATACAGGACCAGTTAACAAACACCTTTTTATCAAAAATCAAGCTATGATGCATGTATTTTTGTTCATTCATTTGTACGTCTATTTATTTATTCAACAAACATTGATCAATTACTCATTGTGGATAGAAATAAAGACTTGAATTAAATATAGCACTGACAGTGAAGGTATACATTGCTTAGTTGGAGGGATGGATATGTGTATATTTAATGGCAATACAACCTGATATTAATCTCCTAATTATTCTGCACAATACCCAGGCCAAGGCGTATTAAAATACAAAACTATAGATTTCATAAAATTCTGAGTGTAACTTTTTGTGACAATACAAATTACTCTTTTATGTAAATAATATTTCCATATATTCAGAAATCTTAAACGACCTATTAATTGCAATTGTCAAAATATCAAATAATCATTTTCAAAATACTTTTAGATTTGGCTGGATGTGGTAGCTCATGCTTGTAATCCTAACACTTTGGGAGGCCACGGCAGGTGGGTTGCTTGAGGTCAGGAGTTTGAGACCAGCCTGGCCAACATGGTGAAACCCCGTCTCTACTAAAAATACAAAAATTAGCTGGGCATGGTGGCACATGCCTGTAGTCCCAACTACTCAGAAGGCTGAGGCAGGAGAATTGCTTGAACACAGGAGGCAGAGGTTGCAGTGAGCAGAGATTGTGCCATTGCACTCCAGCCTGGGTGACAGAACAAGACTCCGTCTTAAAACTATACATATATATAAATATATATATATGTATTTTTTTACTACATGTAGAAATGCTCTTCAGGTATAATCTGACATCAATATTATATGCACATGTTCTTAAATCTGCCTTTATAAGAACTGGAATGAACTCCATTTCTCAGAAACATAATCTCGTGTAATTTTAGTCACACTTCTTTCCAATCATTACCACAAATCTTAATTTTTCTTTATGTTTCTAAGCATTTAGAACATTAAATATTTTTAGTTGTAAGAAACATTTAATCTTGAAAAACAAAACTTTTTTTGTTTAACAACAACTGACTTTGGCAAGTACATTTTTTGAAACAAAAGAAAAATGTCAACCTGGGCAACATAGGGAAACCCTGTCTCTGCAAAAAGCAAAACAAAACAAAATTAGCTGGTGTGTTGGCACATGTTAGTGAACCCAGCTACTTGGGAGGCTGAGGTGGGAGGATCGCTGGAGGCTGGGAAGTTGAGGCTGCTGCAGTGAGCTGTGATCGCGCCACTGCACTCCTGCCTGAGCAACAGAGTGAGACTCTGTCTCGAAAATAAACAGATAAAATAAAACAAAAATATGAGGAAAACCGCATAGCAATAGGTATGTACTGTGAATATATTCAATCAAGAGAAATGTCAGGAATAGTTTTTGTTGGTAAAATTTAACAAAACCTCCTATAATACCTTTTATATTATAGGTAGTTTTGATCTTATTACAAACACAATAGATAGAATGCTGTACTTTTGAGTGTATATTTAGGAAGGGTTTGCTTCAAATGTAAATTGATGTTACATTAAAACTAAAAGTGGTGATGAGGGTCACTAATGCCTGTAATGGTTGGACAACCTTCATATTTCAGCAGATTTTACAAATTCATAGACTAGAATTCAGGAAAAGAGACTATTTTTGTTATTAATGCTACCAACTCATATTTTGGGGATGCCGTCTCACTGAATTTCAGTTACTTTCTTATTCAAAAACACTTTCTATTTATCTCCTGTTGTGAACGTTAATGAAAGTAAATCACCTCTCAAAACTTTATAAAGAGACATTTTATAACCCATTGCTATACTACTTAGAAAACTGAAAGTATTGACAGATACACTGTGAAAGAAAGCAAAATATTAGCTTGAGATAATGTCAGAGTGAAGTAAAAAATCCACATCAGGAAACCAGTTCCAAATCAAGAAACCAAACATTATCAGTAGCACGACGTTCTCACCATTCTTTGTACTCTCAGTATTTACCACTCCAAAATGATGCTGGCCTTGACATTTGACAGCATAGAGGAGTATGACCTACTTTAGGATTTTTATATAAAGACATTTTCCATTATGTTCTCCTCTAGGTCATGCAGTTGTTGATTATTCTCATGGCTGTGTAATATTCTCTGGTATGAATAACCACAATTTGTTCATCTGTTACACTGTTGATGAGCATTTGTTTATTTTCCTTTCAGGGCTTATTTAATGTAGTGCTGCTATGATCATTTTACTATATATGTTTGGTAAACATAAAATTACATTTCTTTTGGAATTATATCTAGGAATGGAATTATTGGATCATGGAATTTGCACATGTTCAGCTTTGGTAGAGAATGCCTAATAGTTTTTCAAATGACTTTAGCAACTCGAGCTCACTAGCAGTGAATGAGGATTCTAGCTGCTCCTCATCCTGAACAACACTTGACATTTTCCCACCATCAATGTTTGTCGTCTTATTGCTTTACTCTCCTTCTAACTGATGTTTACCTGAAATGTTTTATATTTTCTTCTGTAGTTCCTTCATCTTAAATGTAAACAGGTACGTTTTCTATTGAGTTAAATCCTATATATGGTTCCTTGAAAAATGACTCACATATGATATATACTCAAAGAACAGCTGTTGACTGACTACATAAATGTACAATAATTTACTTGTTTTTATAGATGCAAAAAGATTGGAGGGTTAAACAGGACATCTGTCTTAAATTATATTGTCAATTGTCCTTCCTTTGTGTGGTTTCTAATATATGAAAAAACAATAACATATACAGCATCATGTTAACCATTAGAACCTTAGTATTTTACACATATTAGCCTTCCTCCATCAAGTTCTTAAGAAAACTGGAAAGAAAATCAACATATTTGAGTGAATCACTTGATATAAAATTAATTTGTTCAGGTTAAAAAGATTAAATCTAGGGAAAAAATAAAAATATAATAAAAATTTGACTTATTTTAAAAGTATATTTGTATTTAACAAAAAAAATCCCACATAAAGTTTATTATTAAGCTCATATTCTTTTAAAGTACTGATATTTTCCTGCTCTATTTCATCTCTGCTAGAGTTATAGCATAGCGTTATGAAGTTGTAGGTACAAAGCTGTATCTGTCAAGTCCTTGAGTTTGACAGTGATTACCCTGTTTTTACCCCTAGAAGATGTTATTCTGAAGTTTGGCAGCTAGAGTTACCCAGAATCTTGCTCAATTCAATGTAGCTCTGTTGTCAAATCTTAGAATTGTGCATTCTGAGAGATGACGCAGCTAGTTCTATGTAAGAGTCAAATGCTGGCATCAAGAAGGACTCAGCCACTGTAACTTTCATAATAAAATATACTATTGGCCTAATTTACCCACTGAAGTTCAGGATTCTAAGATGTAAGCACTTTCATCAGAATATATTTCCCTTGGCACATGCAAAATTAACGTATTAGATCTAAGGTGAAAGAAAAAATTCTAATGTATAATAAGCTACAGCTAGATTTGCTGCTTATGAAAACTTTCATTTTGACAATAATTTTAAATAACTAGGCAATAAAATAAAGCCCTAGGTTAACTCAAGCATAAATACAACTCACTCACTTTCTATTTTCAGTGCTACTTTTCTCTGCCTTATTTGAGTAGTGCTGAAATATAATCACTTCAATGTAATATTTAGACAAAACTTGAACCATGAACAACATATGGAAACTAAGGAAGTTTTACTAAATATAGTAGTAGAAAGTCTTTCAGATTTACTAAAGAATTGTGTACTACAAAATAGGAATTGCCTGCATTTTCTGATTACTTTAGCCCTCATTTTCAGGATGAAAATTATATGTGTAGATGCTCAGCTACAAGGATAACGGGGAGGGTCCTCATGGTACCTAAGACAATCATATTTGTTCTTGTTTTTTGCTGGTAGTAATCAGCCTAATCTCTGATTGGCTCCCTGTGTCTTTATAACTCTGATAACAAAAGTCCCTATGTATTTATTTAGAGTGTTGTGTGGTAGAAGAAAAAAATGGATATTTTCCTTTATTACGTAGAAATAAAATATCTCTGACAATCTGACTGAGGCACTTTAAGTCACATTAATTGTTGCAAATATTTAGACAATCTGTAGAAGAAAAATACAGAGTCGACAGAAGTAAAACAGGGGAATTGGATGTTTAAGGAAGAGAGGAAATCTTACATTGTATTCTAGCTAACAAATGGGAGTGAGAGGAGTGTGTGGGGGTAATGGGAAAAATGCAAGGTAGGAGAGAGCAAGTAAGTTAGAGAACAAAACGAAAAGAGAAGAGAGAAAGAGAAGGAAAGGGTAAGGAAAGGAAGAGGAGGTAGAGAGAGGAGAGAGAATTTAATGGGGACTCAGAATGCTTCTGGAAATCCATATGAAAGACCAGGCCTTGATTTTATTTCTTCAGATATTTTAATGACATTAATAACTTTTATGAGACACAGTAAAAGACAGTACTACTAGAACTGCATCATTAATTGCTTAGTAGGTTTGAAGTCCTGTCCCATTATTGCTATCTATTAAACTCAACAGCAAGAAGTAGAGTATATTCACCAAGCTGATTTATCTTAATATCATTAAATAAGAGTTTAATACTATCCAAGAATATCAAAGATTCTGATATTGTCAAATCAAATAGTTTCACTTTTTATATTATTTGGCCTGTGAGTAACATTCAGTAACACTGGCCACTATCTTTGTTTTGAAAGACTTTCTTCTTCTGGTTTCTATTGCAGCTCACTTGCCCATGTTTCCTGTCACTTCATTGACTGCTCCTTCATAGTTTCCTTTCCTGTAAGTTCTCTCTCTTCAGATCACAGTGTTTTACAGTCTCTAAACATGTTCTCAGTCCTAGTCTCCTCATTATCTAAAAAGAAGAATTGCATGATTTTGACTAATTCTGGTCCTTAACACAGCATTTTCCTACAACTCTCAGATCTTTACCTGTAATAAAGAATGATAGAACTTTACCCAAAACTTGAGACTTGTTTATCTAATTACTCAGTCTCTCGTATCGTATTGTCTAACCAGGGTGGAGTGTTGTTCAATTACATAGTTTTACTAACTCAGAGTGATTACTATGGGGTATATCTAGCTCTACAAATGGAGGATTTTTAAACGTATTTTCCTAATTGCCAAGGTTTAGCCAAAATAGCTAAGATAAAACAGCGAGAGTCATACTCTACATTTTTTATATTTTTCTACGTGATAGAATACATGGGGGAGTGAATGAGACAACATAGCTCAAAGATATGCAGTCTTTCTTAGAATAACTAGATTCTGTTTCCTCTGAGACTTTGATGAATCATTTCACAATGGGATTTGCTGCATCACTTCCTTCTTGGCATTAAGTCACTTCCCATATTCTTTAAACATAAAAGGAAAATTGGTAGATTGCAGAACTAGTTTCCTTAGGTAATAAGAAATATCCACAACATTAAAGAAGAAAAAATAAAAGAAACATTAAACATAAAGAACGGCAAGGACAATAGAATTCCAAACAGTCATTAATAATCATGTCTTTGAAGAATATTCAATAGTATTAAGCACTTTTGTTGAAATATTACATTAATTAATAAAAAGCATACAAAAACTGCCTTAATTTTTTCAGCAGTAGCATATATCCTAATATTGGAATAATAGTGAAGAAATTATCATGGCCCCTATGTAAATATAATAAAATATTTGTGAACTATTTCATATAATTTATTGAATGTATGTGAAATATGTATTTAAAGTTTTACCCATACAAAGGTGAAATATGTATAAAATATGGAGAATGCCAGGTACAAAGTTTGATGCATAATAAATGCATCCAGTACATCTATGCAAATTCATCCTATATTTCCCCTTCTCTCTTTCCATGACTATCCATTAGCTATCATAAATACAGTATCTGATAGGGAAGAACATTCTTAATTATGTTGTACTCAAGAATAGAATATTATTTTGTAAAGGGCGGATTAAGCAGATTTTTCAAAAGAAAACATGTTATCAAAATAAAGTAGTCATGTGTGGTTTTACTGTGTATTCTCACTTATGTTTCTTTAAAAACAATTTTAATTCTCTATTAAACTTTATTACAAATTGTACACATAAATTAAGACAATTACCCTATTCTTTTTCACATTACATCTTATACTGTTTTTATTTGAATACTATTATTATGTATATATGTATATGTGTACACTACATATCACAGAGCTATATATATACGTTAAGGTATATATTATTTTAAACAATAAAAGTAAACCCTTTTGGAGACTTTCAGGTAGTTCACAAAACAAAGGTGATATATACCTATGTATATATATTTGTTTATAAAATGTTTTCCTTTTAAAGCGTTCTTATTTTCATTAGATACTCAAATATAGCTTTTATACTTCCTTTCATTAATGAATGGGATAAGGCACTATATCTTTTAAATAAACTTTCTCTTACCCCATCCCCACAAAAGGGATATAAGTACAAAACAAGTAGTTAATTGATGTCCCAGAACTCAACCTATTTTGTAGGTAATATCTTTTTTTCTACACTTTCCACCATTATTACGAATTTTCTTCTCATTTTGTTAAATTGCTTCTGACCTGCTATTTTGATAAACAAAAACATAATAATTTGGTAGTCATACCGTAAGAACTCTGAAATTATGTTCCTTGTTATTAAAAATTTTTTACAGCATACACTTTTTCTTTAGACTTTTACAAAACATTTTAGCAGAATATTATAATAGAGAGCATTATTGCTACAAATTTCACTAGTCAATTCAAATTTTTGAAAAAAATATGTGCATGTAAAATATCAACTTCAATATCAAAGTTTATTTTACAGTGTACTTTTTATAATAATAAATATAATTAGAAATGAAATGAGTCATCTAATTATCCTAGACTTCTTAGAATTGTGTTTTTAATAAAATTGCAAAATAAAATAAAATATTACCTATGTTTTAATGTTATGTCTGTTTTTATCTTAAACATTTTATTTAGGAAGTTTGTGGTGTTCATTGACATAATGTCTTTTCTTTCAGCAGTGTAGTGGGGGTTTTTATTTTTGTTTTTGGTTTTCATATAGCAGCTTCAGGAATCCAAAGAGCAGCAAAGGTGTTCTAGTATGATGGTACACACACTTTAAAAATCTCTTCTTGCATCACATTCTTTAATATCCTTTTGGACAAAACAAATCAAATGGACAACTCAGAATCAAGGGGTAGAGAGAGAGATTCATTTTCTTAATGGAACAGTCTGTAATGCCACACTATAAGGGCATGAATGCAGGAGGCAAAGAACATTTGACCGTTTTAATAATCTACCACAAATGTGTCTGGTAGTGATGAAAGATTAGCTGCAATTAGGAGAGTCCATAGTGGGATGCAGATAAAATTCCTCATAGTGGTAGATGATCTAAAGACTTAAATTTTTGGCGTCACCTAGGTATGCAGGGATGTAGGGTCTAGGAACATTAGTTTTGATATCCTCTTAGAGAAGGTGAGTAGGCAGTTTTAATTATAGCCTGCCCTGGCACTTGATCTTAAACATATTTTCACGATAATGCAGGCAGCATCATTTTGGAGTAATTAGGAACAATGATATTACCAAGAGCATAGGAAGCCTTGTGCACTTGGGCAACCTAAGGTTTTTATCCTGGAGAAAGATAATTTTTCTTAGCTTATTTTCTTATTTTCTAAGTATCTTTAAAACTTGCAGCATTGAGACTCTTAAGAACACTGGGAGCTAAATTCTGCCAGGTTTAACTGCAGAATATAAAAACAGGTCCATATGTGTTGTAAGGCACAGTTATAGACAGTTTTGTGTATCTATCTGGCCAAAGAGTTAGTAAATAATAAATATTATACATGTGAATTATGATGAACTAAGGCTATCAGTTTAGATAGTGTACTTATCTCTTTGGCATTAAAAAGGTAGAACTAATAGCCACCACAATATTCATAGTGATTATTATAGATTGGCACTAAAAAGTTATTTTTTCTTTAGTTTATATTTTTAAATTGTTTTATAATTAAAACATGTTGCTTATGTTAAAAGAAAATTTTGGGTTTTAAAATGTATGATTCATAGTAATAATGAGCATTTATCAGAACTTTAATCACATAATTTTATATTGTAAAAAACTGAGTCATGTGATAGAGCTCTATTAAAATAAATGAAAGCATTTCATTGATAAAAAATGTTCAAATATATAATTCAGATTAAATAAATAATGTTATAACTATTAAATGCACGTATCTCATATGTATATATATCCATAAGCCTAACAAGAACAGTTAAAATTTAATACCAACTACTTTTCTGATACCATGCCAAAAATATTATAATTTCATTGTACATTTGCACTGTAAAATTTGCTTGGTTATAGAAACATTTCTGGTAGAACATTCTAAAAATGATTAAAATTTAATATGTAAATATATGCATGTAGCGAAATATAAAACAACTACCTAGGTTCTCCAGCTGAGGCCTTGTAAACTGAACTGACAAAAGATTAATAAGAGAAAAACAAATAGAATTTTGTTAGCATGTGCATTGTGCTTACAAACTGGAGTACCCAGAGATGAGTAATTCAAAGGCTTATTTAGAACTTGGGTTTATACAACATCTTCCATTTTTAGAGCAGTAACAAGAAAAAGGAAAATGACCTGGTTTCTAGGGCAACAAATTATGAGAAGGAAAATATATGGGAAATGAGTAGTAGATGGCTAGTTAGCAAAGTTTGTTGTATAGATTCCTTCAGTGTCATCTTCAGGCTCATAGGGTGTAAAGTTGTCCTAGTAACTGAATTTTGTCCTTCTTGGTCTTTGCAAATTTATATCCTGCTTTTAGGCAAATATGAGACAGCTGAAAGCTTTTCTTGTATTTGCCTCTCCTCAAGTGCCTTCAGCTAAAAATAATCCTTATGCCCAAAGTGGCATATAGTGGGGTGGCATATTTTGCTACATCTAAAAACGTAACACATTAAAAATTTATTTACAGCTTTAAATAATTTTATTATTAAAATAATATTAATATAAATATTTTTTAATTTTACATTAATTATTGTAGTTATACATCGATAACAATATATTTGAATTATATACCACACTTTTAATAGTTAAATCAACAATGTTTTTACTTGCTAAATTCTTTATGAAAATCAAGTAAATATTTACAATATGTATAAATACTGAGAAATATCTTCTAACATTATCACTCAAATACTGTTTTTTTTTTTTATACCACATTATTCCTTGAGTTCTCAGTTCAAAAACATACAATTGATAATGCCAAAATATCTATATCCTGGTAATCAACAAATCTGTAAGTGATTCACTATCCTCCAAATTGAATAAATATAAAAATATTTTAAAATCTCGTGTGTTTTAGCAGCAGAATCTCAGAAATATACAGTTTTGTTTTGGTGAGAGTAATGACAATGTAAAAGTTGGAAAAATAAGAGAAGCTTATAGGAATAATTGAAAATTATATTATTTTTAAAGTCATGTTAGAATTTTTCAATAATAAAGCACTTTTCCAAACATTTGATGTCAGTGAAATAAATAAATAAACCTTTGTCTGTTTGAATTCACATGGGATGTCATTCATGAAAGAATCAAAAGAAATGTGACATAAAACATTATATTTATATGCTATAAACCAATAATATGCAAATAAAAATTTAAAACTATGTATGCACATAGTGGTATTTTACTTTTGCAGTATTGGCTGTGTCTTTCTTTTTTGGATGACTTTTAAAATAAGTTGTCTTTAACAGTCAACAAACATGTTGTTACTTTATTACATATTCAGATGTAGTGTTTCACCTACTAAGTTGAATATATTTTGTTTGTTGCCTTCACTGATATATTTTAAGGGAAAACAATGACATTTATGTACTATATAACACAGAGAATAACGTAGGCTTTTATTAGAATTATGCAGGTCAAAATATATCAAGGATGTGGCCGGGTGCTGTAGCTCACGCCTGTAATCCCAGCACTTTGGGAGGCCGAGGTGGGCGGATCACGAGGTCAGGAGATCGAGACCATCTTGGCTAACACGGTGAAACCTCGTCTCTACTAAAAATACAAAAGAATTAGCCAGGCGTGGTGGTGGGTGCCTGTAATCGCAGCTACTTGGGTGGCTGAGGCAGGAGAATGCCGTGAACCCAGGAGGCAGAGCTTGCAATGAGCCGAGATCGCGCCACTGCACTCCAGCCTGGGTGACAGAGGGAGACTCGGTCTCAAAAAAAAAAAAAAAAAAAAATATATATATATACACACACACACACACACACACACACACACACAAATATCAAGGATGCTAGTTACTAACCTGAAGAAAGGCCCACAGAAAAAAAATTACTTTTTTAGTGTACGTCTAGAAGGAAGGGTAGACTTTCCAGGTGGAACGGCCATGTAGATTATTCCAGGAAGTGTTGGAAGGAGGTTGTCAAAATGTAACCCACAAAAATAGATACAAAGTATAAGTTAAAAGCCAAAGTTTCTTCTGATTTGATCTTAATAACTGCAGAGAATATGATTACAATAATATTTAAGTGAACTGAGAACAATATTATTTCTAATTTAGAAAGTCATAAATAGGCTTTGTTTGTAACTTAGGTTCTATATTCCATTTGTTTTCTGGGGAGCTTGTCTTTCTCCTCTAAGGTATGGACATTTTCCAAGCATTAGGAGACAGATTCCAGCACCAAACCAAGTGTTAGGATACATCTTTCAGTGAAGATCCTAAAAATAGCATGAAGGGAACTAGTGCATCTCTGGAAAGTGAGGGCACAACGGGAGTTCAGCGAAGAAGCAGAAGTAGTACTAGGGGATTAGAGAGCGTTGCAGGAAGAAAGCATGGGTATAAAGGGAATTCAGTGAGAGGCCTCAGAGGAAATAACGAGACAGCAGAAAAAAGCAAACTGCAGAGCAGACGAGAAAATGTACCTCAACACATAAGAGACAACGCACGTGTAGGAAAGAATGGAGAAAAACGACCGACAGAGTAGGAGAATTTTCCGAGGGGTTATTAAAGGTCAAAAGACATCATGATTGCTGAACGCTGGGAAACTACAATATGGTAACAGAAGGAGATAGAACGACACAGAACAAAGTGGGCATGAGATCAAGAAAACTTGCCTGTGTTGAATTTCATGCTATCCCTGGCTACAGAATATATTCTAGGAAAACAATGACCAAATTTACATGGAAATCATAAATATATACAAAGTCTGTCCATATTAAATTCTATCCATCTACTTTATATATTTAGAAAATGATACCGTTATACTAAAGTAAATAGGCTCTTGAAAATAAATTTTAGTTAAGAACTCAAATACTGGCAAAAATATAGATCAGAGTTATTCAGTTATTTAGCGTTCTTACATGCTTTACAAAATATACATAAACCCTATCTCCAGAAGAAATTATATTTTAACATTTACAGATATTTAGATTTAGTTCATTGTCTTGGAATTAATGTATTTCACAGAGAAAGACTATAAAATAACAAAGAGAAGTTGTCTCTTTTATTATATTTTTACACAAAAGTCAATGACTATATTTCTTAAGAAAATGTTGAAAGCAGAATCTTTTAAAAATGTTTTAATTTTACTCAAAAATAAATTTCAACATCAAAACTGTGAGTAGTTTTAATAAAACTTGAAATTTGAACTGATACTTGGTTTAGCAAACTGCATGGGAGCTGAGCCTTTAATCAATTTCTACAATGTATTTTGATGACAGAAAATGCTTGTGTTTTAGAGTGGATATGTACTAGTGCCCAGAATTAGACATTGCGTGTCTCACTTTAACAAACAAAGGGAGACTTCTGTCAACCACGATTGAAATTCACCAAGATCCTTTACAGTTTACTCAGTCCAGTGAAGCCACCTGTATCAAGTTCAATCATCACGGAGTCTGTATTTGTTAGCATTTAAATGACTGTGAGTGAATACTGAAATTATAAGCATATCATTTGCCTGCATTTCACCTTTATTTCATTATATGTTTTTTTTACCTTTCATTGTTCTCAAAATTATCTAAAAGTGTACTGCATTACTTCTAGGTTTCTGCAGATGTTAGATTTGTATGAAAATGGCCTAGCTTTCTAACACTTTCTTGAATTCTGTGCAAGCTCTGCCTCTGACAACAAAATGTTCACTTAACGTTTCTAATGTTAGAAATTGCTCAACACAATCTAATTTTTCTTCTTCTTCCTAGGTATACCTAGCATTTCCCAGCGTTTGGTGTAGTTAACTATAGCCATGGGACTGTTTCAGTGGGGTTTGAACACTGAAATAATCTGAATTATTTCTGGTCCTGGGGGGCTCATAATAACTCTCACACGTGCTCCATTTATATTATTTCTCCTTCTGGCTGACTGGAGTGCAGATGATTCTAATGACAACTTGGAAGCCATATTTTGAAGAGGGTGGAAGAGCCTTGGTAAGCCTTTATCCAATAACAACTGGGCATAAGCAGGCTACCCCAGCAACTTCTTTACCTGCTCAGTATTGTTGCAAGAGAAAGAAACATAGTCTTATCATGCCTTAGCCTGCAGACATCGTGGTACTCTTCTGTTGTAGAAATTCGACAATCTAAATGATGTAGAAGTGTGTACCTTGATATGGGTGGTTGAAGTAAAATAATTTAAAACATGTGCCAGTGGACCTGTAGACTGGTGGTGAGAAAATAGACAAGGTATGTTAGAAATATGTATATCCTTGTTATTCACCAGTAAACATTTGGCAATATTATCACACATGGTGGGAGTGGGTCAGGTTCCTACTGATCCTGTAGTTTCAGGGAATTGGTTGAGAAGATTCAGTAAATGTATATTAAAAGAAAGAGATGAGCTCTGGGGGGAAAAAAGAGTCCAGTTTCAGGTATAAATTTAAGGGAATACAAGAATTACAGAAATTGAGGTTTCGCTGTGTTGGAATCGGTTTTAGACACCGAAGAGTAAGAAATTAGACTGTAAACAGCTTTCCATAACAAAGCCTTCAATACTTCTCAGATAAATTGAAATATCCCCAAGTCACTCCTAGGTGGGCTGTAGTCCTGTCTTGCTTTTCTTTGTTATCCATGGGTCCAGTTGTTTCCTTGATTAGTCCCAATGCAAGTATCGGGAGGTTTCAGTTGAAGGTGCTGTATTTACTCGTCCCTTTCATTCCTCTCTGTAAGAGCCACACACTGTAGCTGCTTCTAGTTGGCCATGCAAATCAAAACCACAATGAGATGCCATCTCACACCAGTCAGAATGGCTATTATTAAAACGTCAAAAAATAGCAGATGCTGGTGAGGTTTTGGAGAAAAAGGAATACTTACACACTGTTGGGAGTGTAAATTAGTTTAACCGTTGTTGAAGGAAGTGTGGCAATTACTCAAAGACCTAAAGACAAAAACATCATTTGACTCTACCATCCCATTACTGGGTATATACTCAAAGGAATATAAATCATTCTATTATAAAGACATGTGCATGTGTTTTTTCATTCCAGCCACATTCACAATAGCAAAGCCATGGAATCAACCTAAATGCCCATCAATGATAGATTGGATATAGAAAATGTGGTACATATACACCATGGAATACTATGCAGTTATAATAAAAAAAAGATTATGTCCTTTGGAGGTATATGGATGGAGATGGAGGGCATTATTCTTAGCAAACTAACACAGGAACAGAAAATCAAATACCATGTGCTCTCACAAGTGGGAGTAAATGATGGGAACACATGAACACGTAGGAGAAACGACACACACTGGGGCCTATCGGACAGCAGAGGGTGGAAGGAAGGAGAGGATCAGGAAAAATACATGATGGGTGCTAGGTTTAATACCTGAGTGATGAAATAATTTGCTCAGCAAACCCCCATGACACACATTTACCTGTGTAAAAAACCTGTACATGTACCACAGAACTTAAAATAACAGTTAAAAAATTACAAAAATAAAATAAAAAAAATTCTTGCAAATGATCCAACATCATGTTTTAAGAAATTACATTGTGAAATATATCATATATGCAAATAAATGTCTCAAAGGTATTTACAAAAACGAACAAACCAAACAACAAAAAATCTAGCCCCATCACAAAACTTAGAGTTCAGATGTTATTTACATCCAGGCCTATTGTTTCAGTTGGCTTCTGATATGGTTTGGCTGTGTCCCCACTAAAATCTCATCTTGAATTGTAGCTCCCATAATCCCCTGGTGGGAGGTAATTGAATCGTGGGGGCGGGTCTTTCCCATGCTGATCTCGTGATAGCGAATGAGTCTCATGAGATCTGATGGTTTTTTTAAAGGGTAGTTCCCCTGTACACACTCTCTCTTGCCTGCTGCCATGTAACACATACCTTTGCTCCTCTTCACCTTCTACTATGATTGTGAGTTCACCCCAGCCATGTGGAAGTGTGAGTCCATTAAATCTCTTTTTCTTTATAAATTACTCAGTCTTGGCTATTTCTTTATAGCAGTATGAAAGTGGACTAATACAGCTTTGTCCTGCCATCAATTTAAGAGACAAAGAGAGTATATGGATGCAGGAAACAAAGAAATGAAGGATTTATTAGACATGTCTAGTAAAAAACTTTCAGTATTGGTAGCTAGTGGCACATGAAACTATATGTGAGAAATCAGGCCAAATGCCTTCTAATATATTAAGGATTTGATTTGTATTTGTGAAGAAAATGAGAATCCTGAATTAATAAATATTAGATTGTAAAAAAAAAAAAAAAAGGTCTAGGTTTACAGCAGTGGAAAGAGTACTATAAAATGTATGCAGTGCTCTGAGTCACAAAGGTGACTTATGTCATACCACAACAACACTTCATAAGTGGCTACGATGAAACGGAAAATAATATCATCCCAGAAACATACTGTGTTTCCACCAAAAAGCAGTAGACAAGGCATTGCCTTCTAGTAAACAGAATCAATTCAGATCAAAACATGTCCCCCTCTGTGAAGTTCAAGACGGACATCTCAATGTTTACTGGGAAGTAGCCAGCCATCACCATGCACCATTCACTTCTATGTATTTCTTTTATCTTATTGAGCTCTTAATCAGATCATCCATTCCCAGCTCCACAATTGTATATTGTGTTTGGTATGCATGTGTGTGAATGAGGTAGGAGGGCAGTTGTTTTGTCTACCTAGTTTTTTAGTTTTTGGACCAGAAGGAATCATATACACAGGCTGGAGGGGACTGAACATTCTTTAGCTTTTATAGCTTCACAGTCCTGCACATTTCAGTACAAGGAGTGGGAACCATTATAAAAAATAAATAAACATAAAATGTAGGTAAGTTCTCACAATGAAAAAGGTAAATGTATTAGTTTGTTCACATGATGCTAATAAAGACATATCCAAGACTGGATAATTTATAAAGGAAAGAGGTTTAATTGACCCAAGTTCCACATGGCTGGGGGGCCTCACAATCATGACAGAAGGCAAAGCAAGAGCAAAGTCACATCTTACATGGTGGCAGGCAAGAGAACATGGGCAGGAGAACTCCCCTTTATAAAACCATCAGGCCTCCTGAGACTTATTCACTATCACCAGAACAGCACAGCAAAGACCCATCCCCATGATTCAATTACCTCCCACCAGGTCCTTCCCATGACACCTGGGAGTAATGGGAGCTGCAATTCAAGATGAGATTTGGGTGGAGACACAGTCAAACCATATCATTCTGCCCCAACCCCTCCCAAATCTTATGTTCTCACATTTCAAAACCAATCACGCCTTCCCGACAGTCCCTCAAAATCTTAAATCATTTCTGCATTAATTAAAAAGTCCACAGTCCAAAGTCTCATCTGAGACAAGGCAAGTTTCTTCTGTCTATAAGCCTGTAAAATCAAATGCAATTTCATTACTTACTAGATACAATGGGGTTCCAAAGTCACTTCCACATTTTCGGGTATCCTTGTAGTACCACCCCACTATACCAGTACTAATTTACTGTATTAGGCTGTTGTCAGGCTGATGATAAAGACATACCTGAGACTGAGTAATTTATAAAGGAAAGAGATTTAATTGACTCACAGTTCCACATGGCTGGGGAGGCCTCACAATCATGGCAGAAGGCAAAGGAAGAGCAAAGTCACATCTTATATGGTGTCAGGCAAGAGAACTTGTGCACGAGAGTGCCCCTTCATAAAACCATCAGGTCTTGTGAGGTTTATTCACCATCATGAGAGCAGCAAAGGAAAGACCTGCTCCCCATGGGAGCTACAATTCAAGATGAGATTTGGGTTGGGACAAAGCCAAACCATATTAGTAACTAGCAATAATTTTATTTCCTCTAGCATATCTAAATTGAACTATGTATAATAATTAATTGCTCTTTAATTGCTATCAATACTACTGATTCTGGATATTACAACATAAAATTTTTGACAATTGTACATTTACCATTGTATATTAAAATATGACCCAATAATTTTCAGACAAACTGATCTCTGAAAAAATTCAAAGACAACTATTAAAATATAACTAAGGAAACAAATTTGCATATTATATTAATATATATTGATGTACAATTTATAAAGACAAGCCTCAAAATAAGTGGAAGAAAATTAAAATATATTTATATAGCTATACATATAAATAACATAATACATATAGGCATACTTCATTTTATTACAATTGATTTTATTGTACTTCCAAGATACTGCATTCTTTTACAAATTGAATGTGTAAACCTTGTATTAGCAAGTCACTTGTCACCATTTTTCTCACTTCACATGTTTGTGTCACATTTTGATAATTCTAGCAATATTTCAAGCTTTTCCATTACTGTTATCTCTGATATGGTGATTGGTGATCAGTGATCTTTGATGTTACTAATGTAATTTTTGGAGGCACCATGAACTGCACTCATATAAAATGACAAATTTAATCAATAAATATTATGTGTGTTGTGACTGCTCCACCACCTGTCTGTTTCTCTATCTTTCTCCCTTTCCTTGAGCTTCCCTTTTCCTGGATATACAACGATATTGACATGAGATTGGTTAGTAATTCTACAATGACCTCTAAGTATTCAAGTGAAAGAAACAGTTCCAAGTCTCTCACTTTAAATCAACAGCTAGAAATAATTAAGCTTAGTGGTTAGAAAACCAATATAGGCTGAAAGGTAGGCACTTGTGCCAAATAGCCAAGTTATAAATGCAAAGGAAAAAGAAAGAAACTAAAAGTGCTACTCTGGTGAATATATGAATATTAAGAAAGCTAAATAGGCTTATTGCTGATATGCAAGGTTTTAGTGGTCTGAATAGATCAAACCATCCACAACAATCCCTTAAGACAAAGCCTAATCCAGAGAAAGGCCCTAACTCTCTTCAATTTTACGAAGGCTGACAGAGGTGAGAAAGCTTCAGAAAAAAAAATAGAAGTTAGTAGAGGTGGTCCACAATGCTTAAAGAAATAAGCTATCTCTATATCATCAAAGTTCAAGGCGTGGCAGTAGGTGCTAATGTAGAAGCTGCAGCAAGTTGTCCAGAAGATGTAGCTAAGATAATTAATGAAGGTGGATACACAAAACAAGAAATTTTCAGTGCAAAGGTGATGCTATTTAGGATTTTCATAGCTAGAGAGGAAAAGTCAGTGCTTCAAAGCTTCTAAGGACAGGCTGATTCTCTTGTTAAGGGTTATGCAGCTGGTGACTTTAAGTTGAAGCCAATCCTCATTTACAAAAATCCTACATGCCTAAAGAATTATGCTAAATCTACTCTGCCTGTGCTCTATGAATGAAAGAACAAGCCTGGATGGCAGCACATCTGTTTACTGCATTATGTACTGAATATTTTAAGCTCACTCTTGAGACCTACTATTCAGAAAAAAGATTCCCTTCAAAATATTACTGCTCATTAATAATGTACCTGGTCAACCAAGAGTCTGATGGAGATGTAAAAATAGATTAATGTTGTCTTCATGCCTGCTAACACAACATCTGTTCTGCACTCATAGGTCAAAGAGTAATTTCAACTTTCAAGTATTATTATTTAAGAAATACATTTTAGAAAATGTACATTTTATGGTCATAGCTGCCATAGATAGTGCTTCCTCTAATGGATCTGAGCAAAGTAAAAAGGAAGTATCAATCAATGTGGCAAACTCCACTTGTTATTTTATTTTAGGAAATTGCCACAGCCACCCAACCTTCAGCAATCACTACCCTGATCAGTCAGTACCCGTTAACATAAAGACAAGACCCACCATCAGCAAAAGGATTAGGACTTGCTGAAGACTCAAATGATTGTTAGCATTTTCTAGTATAAAATGTTTTTAATTTAAGAAATGTACTTTGGTTTTTCTAGGCACAATTACATGTCCAAGACTTAATTATCTACAATATAGAATAAACATAACTTTAATGAACTGGAAAACCAGAAACTTCACTTTTTGTAGTGATCTGAAACCAAACTAGCAATATCTCCAAGGTATGACTGTACATACTTAATATATTTAAAATATATTATAATATAATTAGAATATTTAAAATATAATGCATTATCTAAATATATAGTCAGCCATTATGCATAATTTATGTTAAAATTATTATAAATCATTTTAACGCATTACATAAATTTTAGTTCTGTTATTTTTTTTTTTTTTTTTTTTTTTTTTTTAGAAACAGGGTCTTACTCTGTTACCCAGGTAAGAGCGCAGTTGCACAATCATAACTCACGGTAGCCTCAAATTCTTGGGCTCAAGACATCCTCCCACTTCATCCTCCTGAGTACCTAGGGGTGTAGGCCCGTGCCACATCCAGCTAATCATTTACAAAATTTTAATATTATATATTGACATCTTAATAAAGTTATATGCATATAATTATCAAACTGAATTAACTGAAAATTGCATGTATTTTTGCTAATTACTACAAATAGGGAAAACCATTATGTACTTTATGTCTATTCAATATATCTTTTGTGCAAGTGATAAATATGTCAAAACATTTTAAAGCAAAATTTCAGATAATATTATCTATAGCGATCATATTAAATGTCTATACATTTTTTTCAAAATCTATATTTAGATAAAATTGACTAATTATAGTCAATTTATGAATTATAAACTAAACTTGTAATGATTCTTCATGAATTAATTTAATTCTTCTTGAAGTACATATTTGCACTTAATAATTAAGGGGATATTAAGAAAGATATTCACAAATATACTTATTTTGTTCAGTACATATATACTGCTTTTGTATTCTATTGCTCTGCAACAACTTACTGCAAATGGAATGGCTTAACACAACACAAATTTATTATCTTACATTTTCATAGGCCAGTAGTCCTGGGATGGGTTCATAGGCCTGGGAGTCCTTTGCTCAGGGTCTCACCAGGCTGAAATGAAGATGTTAGCTGGGACTGTGATCTCCTCTGAAGTTTGGGATCCTTGTCCAAGTTCAATGATTATTGGAAGGACTCAATTTTTTTTGCAGGTGCAAAACTGAAGTCCCTACATTCTTGCATGCTGTCAGCCTGGGACAATTCATAGTTCTAGACGCTCTTCACCATAACCGGCCCTGTGGCGTATGACACAGCAGTTTCCTTCTTCGTAGATAGTAGCAGAACATCTGCTGCAGCTCCAAATGCCATAAATTTATACAAAGAAGAAGAAAAAAACAAAACTAAGTGTTTTCATCTGTAGCCTCCAGACATGTTTTCAAATGGCCTCACCTGATGCGGCTAGACTTACCCAGGATGATCTATTTAACTTAACTGAGTAGGGATTTATACATCTTCAAAATCCATTAGCAGCAGCACCTTGATCAGTGTTTGAGTAGCTGAGGTAATGTGTACCTCAGGAGATGGAATCTTAGGGACCATCTTTGAACTCTACCTACCACACACACACAGGCAAATAGAATATGATAGCTTTATAGAGAAGTCCACTTAATTAATTGGATTCAGATGCAGCCATATTTTGCAACTTAATAAGTACTACAATATCTTTATGTAGTCACTATTCTCTTTATAAAATGTGTGTGTATATATATATATAATAATTTGGGATATTCAGTAAGATAAAAAATATATCTTACACTCTAAAATTGTGTTCACATAATTATATTCTATGTTTTGAGAAGAAATTAATTTTCTCCTTTTTAATATTTCCAATATTAAAATATACTTAAGGCCAGGTGCAGTGGCTCACTCACAGCATTTTGGGAGCCCAAGGCAGGTGGATCACTTGAGCTCAGGAGTTTAGACCAGCCTGGGCAACATGGCATAACCCCATCTCTACAAAAAATACAAAAATTAGCCAGGCATGGTGGGGTGTGCCTGTAGTCCTGTAGTGCTAGCTACTTGCAGGGCTGAGGTGGGAGGATCACTTGAGCCAAAGAGGTTAAGGCTGCAGTGAGTAGCAATTTCACCACTGCACTCCAGCCTGGATAACAGAATGAGACCTTGTCCCTCCTACAAGAAAAAAAAAAAAAAAGTCCCTTAATGTAAAAATCCCTTAATGTAAAAATTTTTACCAAGTAGGTGGCACATCTCAGGGATTCAGTAATATATTTTGATAAAACAAATGTTCAAGATATAGATTTTGATATCAATAATTAATGATTTGTATTGAGTTCATTTTTGGCTTAATATATATTTCTGATAGAATTATCTTTTCAAGTTTAATATATGGCTTATGCTATTGATCTAGCTATACATAGTTATGATTCCACTGGATAATACTGTCTTATTTTAGACATCTACAAATTTTGATATGTACTTTACAGATCAAGCCCTAGTATGTATTAATCAAGCTGCAGACATTAGAAGCTCTAAGAGTTTTATTCTTTATTAATCAATATACACTTTTAGCATTTTCAGAAATATATGTTAAAGCTTTCTAATTACTTCTTTAATTTCAAGTCTTAAATTCCATGAATTATTTCAGAATTTTTAAGATTACAGCATTGCAAAATCTTATTGATACTTAATTATATTTTATCATAAACCATATAAAATTATTCATTTAATTTTATTCTCAGTAATAGGGAGAAAATTAGTGTCATATTTTCGGACACTTGATCCTAAATAGGATCAAAGATAGATTCCAGATGGTCACATTTTATAATTAGATGTTTACGAATTTCCTAATGCTTAGGTCACTTTCCTAGGAAATCTTCAAAAATGTCCTTAGCTATGTGAGGTTGGGTTAAAAGCATATCTTCTGCTTTCAGCTTCATTATTTGCAAAACTGGAAGTCTCTTTCCACTCAGCAAATGCTATGAAGTCTGAGATAGATAACTAAGTAGAAATTTTCCCCAGAACCACTGCTCTGAACTGCAGCTTTTTATAAATATTCACTGTAGAGAATAGCATAAGACATCTCTATCTATCTATCTATCTATCTATCTATCTATCTATCTATCATCTATTATCTACCACTCTATCAATAATTTATCTATCTATTCAATCAACTACTTACCTATTTATTGAGCCATATTATACTTTTCCAAATACAGTATCATGCTCAGGAAAATGCTGATAGTATATTATTAATCTTTCCTTTCTCTCAAATGACAACTTAAGATACATCTCTGCATCTACTCTTGGACCTGTTGTTGTGGTCAACAGAGGTTATATAGTTTATATAGACTCAACAAGAAGATATGTACACTATTTTGTATTAAAATTAATGAGCTTAGGAGTTTAGATGGTACTTAAGAGTTAAGCTTATGTACCAAAACTCTCAAAGTAGTTGACCATTATGTCTCCAAATTCTTAAGGCCGTCAAAAACAAGTAGGCAATATTTTTATCCTTATCATAATGTCATTTCTACTTATTTAAAAAATTACTTGTTCCTTTTTAAAATTTATTTTTAATTTTTTTAATTAACAAAAACTCTATGTAACTGAGTGCAAGCTTGGCTGCTCACGACTTGTAAAGCCAACAAAAAAGGACAAGATGCAGGGAAAGGAAAATGACTTTATTCCAAAAGCTGGCAGTTGGGGAAATGACCAAGCTCATGGCTTAAAGAAACCATTTCAGATTTTGAACTGAGAGCAGTGGTCTAAGCAAGGAAATTTGGCTTGAGGGGCATGCAGGAGTGGTGAGGAGGTGCCAGTCTACATATCCTTTTCTGACAACTATCTTGAGTTATTTTCCCACGTCGTGTTGGGGCTGGAATGATCAGGTACAGCCTGTGTGTAAAAATTAATTGTAATCTTGAGTTAATCTCCAGGTGTGATGAGAATTCCAAAGTTGCCTAGATTGTCTCAAGAGTTAGACCTTGGAACTTCTCAGAAATCATTAATTAGATAAGAAAAACGTTGTACAAGGGCATGTCTGTTGGAAAAAGGAGAGCAGGGGCTAATACATGACTAAGAGCAAAACAAAAAATGAACAGAGAAGAGAGTTTTTAAAATAGGATACTCTGATATGTATATACTTATTGGGTACAACATGATGTTTTGAAATATGTGTACATTGTGGAATGGCTTGATAGAGCTAACTAACATATGCATTCATTCCCTCACACTCATCATTTTTGATAGAATACTTAAAATGTACTCTGTTAGCTATTTTCAAACTACAATGCATTGTCATTTACTATAGTCACCATTTTGTACAATAAATCTCTTGGATTTATTCCTCCAGTCTAACTGAAATTCTGTACCCTTTGACCAACATCTCCCCAACTCCCCGCCCTCCCAGCCCCTGTTAACCATCATTCTACTCTCTATTTCTATGAAATCAGATTTTTCACAGATTCCACATTGACAAAATGGTTGAATCTGGAGGACATTATGTTAAGGGAAATCAGCCAGGCACAAAAAAGAAAAAATTGCTTCTTCACAAAATTACTTGGCAAATAATTCTGCTTAAAAATGATCTAGAAATATGACAATGGGCAATGTAACTGCCTTTCAAGCCAAGAAAATATTTTCTGAATTTCCATTTGCATCATATCTTTCACTGATATGTATTTATTCTAGTATCTTCCCTGGACTAGAATAATTGTAAAATTTTTACCCCCGATATCATGTAAAACACCCTTGTACTGTCAAAGGACAGTTTAGTTACCCAGCAGGTTCCAGCAAAGGAACTACTTTCTCTGCAAGCAACCGTAATTTAGTTCTGCTTTGTTAGTATCTTTATCTAAAACATACAGTAAAAAGGTCTTCTTTTGAAGCCATTAAAACGTGGCTATTCCATCATGTAACTACAAGTTATATCTTGAATGCTTACTAGTACTTACAATTATATAAATATTTCTTTACTTTTTAAAAATAAATCCTAATATTATAATTTGTTTGCATTACTGTCTTATGGTGGTTATTTATGAAAATAAATGACTTGATTACACAAATATTTGAGATTTCTAAAAATGATATTGAGGAAGATATTTAACTATCTATTTTTCCAACATCCAAGGCTGAAATTGAAGAGGCTAAAGACTACATTCTGATAAAATATTGAGGCTAAAGCTGTTTGTCATCCCTGCTTCCTTACTTAGTACCTCAATTTCTTTTTACTACATGCTATCTCACAATAATTATGCCTTTTTTACTATGTTTCTCATGAGTTTTCCCTTATTGTTTTCCATGCTACTTTTGATAAATTTCTTTTGGTTTCTGTATATTTTTAGCATGTAATTGATCACACATACATCATATTTTGTGGATAAGCCACATGGTTAGCCTGATCTAACACAGTGTATATATGTGGAAGGATTTTTATTGTATGACTGGTGGGCATGGCAGGTATTTTGCACTTTCCAGTAAAATATCATTATAAATAAAACTATAAAAACAAGTGAATTCACAATAAACACATTGATTACAATGTTTAAAATTTCTTTCAAGTTTGTGGGGCTTTTTTTCCTTCCAATTTGTTTGTGCTCTTAATTATCTTGTTTAGAACTGCATGGTACAGATAAAAGTGGTGAGTTTGTTGACTGAGAGAACCATTTAGTCTCTGTGATGAGGGAGGTGTTAAGTATTTCTACCTGTTATTAGAATAATAATAACTAGAATAATTCTAAGAATAATAGTAGTCATAAGTGGCATGCTTTAAAGAATCTACCTCAGTGAAAACAAGTATAAATTCTGCTAAAGAAGTTATAACTATAAATGAAATAAATAATACTGTTACATAGAAAATTAGAAACTGCATCAGAATGGTTAGTATGTGGGATCTAAACAGTAAAAGCAGTGATGTGGAAAGTAAAAGTTGTAGTGGAGGAAAAGGGAGGAAGAAAATTACCTTTTATTGTCAATGTATCTCTATGTCCACATTAGATCTGTCACATCTTTTACCAGCAACTGATTTTTTTAATCTAATCCATAGAGTTATTTGCACAGATTTGTCCATTGATAGGTATTAAAGATGGCTGTTTACTCTAAAAGAGATACTAAAGTAAGAAAAATTTTCATCACTGGGCTTTTCCACAGCTGACAACAAATAAAATTAGTAAAATACCATATTGCCAAAAAAAATTGAACTTTCATTTGCCTATGTGAAAAGTCAAAAGTACTTGTGTATCAATAATATGAATTTACATCTCTTCCTTCTGTGCCCTTCCTAAATTCCCTAGTTATCTGTTCTATTTTATTCATCCATACAATGATTTTTAATTCAGCCAGCATTTCGTTTTCTCACCAGCCTATTTTTCTTGTATAAATTCTTAAAATTAAGTAATTTTTGTTTGAACATTTCAGCAACGCTTGTTAGTTATTATGCACACCTCTTACAACTCTTGGAACATGGCAGACTTTTAACAAAAATATATTGAATAAATCACACAATTACAAGTAAATTACATCACACAATTACAAGTAAACAATATGGCAGTATTCCTAAACTAGTAGTACCCCAACAGCAGAGTTTTCTACTATCAGGAGGCCTATTTTTCTTGTTCATTTCATACATTTTAAAAATTGTTCATAAATTAGCTGAAATGATTTTAACATTTGAATGAGATTTTTTTGTGTGTGGCACCAAAGAACTCATACAAATGTGATACTTTAACCTAAATATACTACACCCACAGGACACAATAGTTAAATACAATTTCAAAATAGAATTATACTTACCATAGAAATCTAACCAAAAAGAAGCAGTGCTTGAAATGAATCAATACCATAAAAGGGAGAGAGAAAAAGGAAGCATTATTTTTCATCCCAATATGTATATACATTTTACTTTCTCATTAATGTATTCCATTGCAGTTATGAAGTTCTTACAAACACACACACGCACACACACACATAAACACACACACACACGTATAGTTCCCTAATAACTCAAGCTAGAACATTTTCCAGCAAGTAAAGAAGGATGGTCAAGCAATAAGGTATTTAAATCTGAGCAGCTGGGAAGACCCAGGAGAAAGTATTAATCTTTATAGCCAGCCTTTGGTTAAATTGCAGTGTGAAACAGATTTATTTGGAATGTCTTAAACTCTAAAGTTGGACAACCTTTGTTAAACTCTGGAGAGGACAATATTTTATTTTGAGCCTAACAAATTAAAGATCAACCTGGGCCATCTGGGTCTGTAATAAGAACAAATAGCACTAGCATGGTTAGCAAATATCATAGCGTGGTTAAACGGATGTTGCAAACATAGCTGTCTATAGATGCTGTAATTTACAGACATTTTCTATTTCCTCTGATAATAAATTTAATTTATTCTTTTGGCTCTTTATTTTGGATAATTTTTCTCCCACTTCATCAATACATTTCCAAGGAGTACAGAGTCATTAAAGTTAGGTAGACGAAGTTCAGGGGTGTGACACTGTAGGTTAAACAATTTCAATATCTCATAAATTTGCTACATATAGTTTTTCTCTCCTAGATTTATTAGTTAACAAATAAAAGTTATTCAAGTGAGTTGTAAATTTTCTATTTTTAGTTTAGTCATTGTCTATAATATTAGCTAGGAAGGATTTTTAAAATAATGATTACAGGAATTTTTAGTAACATAACACTAACCATATGAAAAACTTCCAGAAAGAATACGTATTTTAAATTGCACCATGAAGTCACATTTTTTTACTCTCTCTTTGCACTAGCAATATTTTATTTTTCTCTTTTAGGTCAAATATTTCATTCTCATTGGCAATTCAAACTAATGTGTGAGTGTAAAGACGAAAATGAGATGCAAAGAAATTTCATTTTGACAACAGCAAATTGATAATTAGTAGCTCATGCTTCATGGGAAACTATCGTCTTCTGTCTCAGTGATTTCCAAGTATAGCTAATACCGCTATATTTCAAGTATAGCTAATACTGCTATTTAATGATATTTGGAAATTGATGAGGACACTTCTGATTGCTATAGACTTATCAGTGCTACTGGTGGGTAGAGTATAGATGGTAGGGATGTTTACATCCTGCATTGTGTGGCGATAGTGTCAAATGTCAAATGTCAAACCGTGAAGGTGGTTCTTGGTGATATTCACTTTGTAAAAAAATATATATATATATATATGCTTTATTTCTTTTGTTTTTCTTGCTTTTTGTTTTGATTTTTTTATTATACTTTAAGTTCTGAGATACATGTGCAGAACGTGCAGGTTTGTTACATAGGTATGCACGTGCCTTGGTGGTTTGCTGCACCCATCAACCCATCATCTACATTAGGTATTTTTCCTAATGCTAGCACTCACCTTGCCCCCCACCCTCCGACAAGCCCCTGTGTGTGATGTTTGCCTCGCTGTGCCCATATGTTCTCATTGTTCAACTCCCACTTATGAGTGAGAACATGCGGTGTTTGATTTCCTGCCCCTGTGTTAGTTTGCTGAGAATTATGGTTTCCAGCTTCATCCATGTCCCTGCAAAAGACATGAACTCACTCTTTTTTATGGCTGCATCTTATTTCATGGGGCATATATACCACATTTTCTTTATCCACTCTAACATTGATGGGCATTTGGATTGGTTCCAAGTATTTGCTGTTGTGAATAGCACTGCAATAAACATACATGTGCATGTGTCTTTATAGTAGAATGATTTATAATCCTTTGGGTATATAGCCAGTGATGAGATTGCTGGTTCAGATGGTGTTTCTGGTTTTAGATCCTTGAGGACTTGCCACACTGTCTTCCACAATGGTTGAACTAATTTACACTCCCACCAACAGTGTTAAACCATTCCTATTTCTCCACATTCTTACCAGCATCTGTTATATCCTGACTTTTTAATGATCGCCATTCTAACACACAGTGGTATCTCATTGTGGTTTTGATTTGCATTTCTCTAATGATCAGTAATGATGAGCTTTTTTCAATATGTTTGTTGGCCACATAAATGTCTTTTGAGAAGTGTCTGTTCACATCCTTTGCCCACTTTTTGGTGGGGTTGTTTTTTTTTCTTGTAAATTTGTATAAGTTCTTTGCAGATTCAGGATATTAGCCCTTTGTCAGATGGGTAGATTGCAAACATTTTCTCCCATTCTGTAGATTGCCTGTTCACTCTGATGATAGTTTCTTTTGCTGTACAGAAGCTCTTTAGTTTAATTATATCCTATTTGTTAATTTTGGCTTTTGTTGCAATTTCTTTTGGTGTTTAATCATGAAGTCTTTGCCCATGCCTATGTCCTGAATGGTATTGCCTAGGTTTTCTTCTAGGGATTTTTTTTTATAGTTTTAAGTCTTACGTTTAAACCTTTAATCCATCTGGAGTTAATTTTTGTATAAGGTATAAGGGAGGGGTCCAGTGTCCGTTTTCTGCATATGGCTAGCCAGTTTTCCCAACACCATTTATTAAATAGGGAATCCTTTTCCATTGCTTGTTTTTGTCAGGTTTGTCAAAGATCAGATGGTTGTAGATGTATGGTGTTATTTCTGAGGCCTCTATTCTGTTCCATTGGTCTATATATTTATTTTGGTACCAGTACCATGCTGTTTTGGTTACTGTAATCTTGTAATATAGTTTGAAGTCAAGTAGCGTGATGCCTCCAGCTTTGTTCTCTTTGCTTAGGATTGTCTTGGCTATAAGGGCTCTTTTTGATTCCATATGAAACTTAAAGTCGTTTTTTCTAATTCTGTGAAGAAACTCAATGATAGCTTGATGGGAATAGCTTTGCATCTATAAATTACTTTAGGCAGTGTGGCCATTTTCATGATATTGATTCTTCCTATCCATAAGCAAGAAATGTTTTTCCATTTGTTTGTGTCCTCTCTTATTTCCTTGAGCCGTGGTTTGTAGTTCTCCTTGAAGAGGTCCTTCACATCCCTTGTAAGTTGTATTCCTAGGTGTTTTACTCTTTTCATAGCAATTGTGAATGGGAGTTTGCTCATGATTTGGCTCTCAGTTTGTCTATTATTGGTGAATAGGAATGCTTGTGATTTTTGCACATTGATTTTGTATCCTGAGACTTTGCTGAAGTTGCTTATCAGCTTAAGGAGTTTTGGGGCTGAGACCATGGGGTTTTCTAGATATACAATCACATCATCTGCAAACAGAGATAATTTGACTTCCTCTCTTCCTATTTGAATATCCTTTATTTCTTTCTATTTCCTGAATGCCCTGGCCAGAACTTCCAATACCATGTTGAATTGGAGCAGTGAGAGAGGACATCCTTGTCTTGTGCTGGTTTTCAAAAGGAATGCTTCCAGCTTTTGCCTATTCAGTATGACATTGGTTGTGGGTTTGTCAAAAATAGCTCTTACTACTTTGAGATATGGCCCATTAATACCTACTTTATTGAGTGTTTTTAGTATGAAGGGGTGTTGAATTTCATCAAAGGCCTTTTCTGCATCTATTGTGATAATCATGTGGTTTTTGTCATTGGTTCTGTTTATGTGATGGATTACATTTATTGATTTGTGTATGTTGAACCAGCCTTGCCTGCCAGGGATGAAGCCAACTTCATCAGGGTGGATAAGTGATTTAATGTGCTGCTGGATTTGGTTTGCCAGTAGTTTATTGAGGATTTTCGCATCAATGTTCAGGGATATTGGCCTGAAATTTTCTTTTTTTGTGTGTGTGTCTCTGCCAGATTTTGTTATCAGGATGATGCTGGCCTCATAAAATGAGTTAGGGAGGAGTCCCTCTTTTTCTATTGTTTGGAATAGTTTTAGAAGTAATGGTACCTGCTCCTCTTTTTAACCCCTGGTAGAATTCGACTATGAATCCACCTGGTTGTGGGCTTTTTTTGGTTGGTAGGCTATTAATTATTGCCTCAATTTCCGAACTTGCTATTGGTCTTTTCAGGGATTCAGCTTCTTCCTAGTTTAGTCTGGCAGGGTGTATGTGTCCAGGGATTTATCCATTTCTTCTAGATTTTCCAGTTTATTTGCATAGAGGTGTTTATAGTATTCTCTGATGGTAGTCCGCATTTCTGTGGGATCAGTGGTGATACCCCCTTTATCATTTTTTATAGTGTCTATTTGATTCTTCCCTATTTTCTTCTTTATTAGTCTGAGTAGTGGTCTATCTGTTTTGTTAATCTTTTCAAAAAACCAGCTCCTGGATTATTTGATTTTTTTGGAGGGTTTTTTGTGTCTCTATCTGCTTCAGTTCTGCTGTGATCTTAGTTATTTCTTGCCTTCTGCTAGCTTTTGAATTTGTTTGCACTTGCTTCTCTAGTTCTTTAAATTGTGATGTTAGGGTGTTGATTTGAGATCTTTCTAGTTTTGATGTGTGCATTTGGTGCTATAAATTTCCCTCTACACACTGCTTTAGCTATGTCCCAGAGATTCCAGTACATTGTGTCTTTGTTCTTATTGGTTTCAAAGAACTTCTTTTTTTCTGCCTTAATTTTGTCATTTACCCAGTAGTCATTCAAGAGCAGGTTGTTCAGTGTCCATGTAGTTGTGTGGTTTTGAGTGAGTTTCTTAATTCTGAGTTCTAATTTGATTGCACTGTGGTCTGAGAAACTGTTTGTTATGATTTCCATTTTTTGCATTTGCTGAGGAGTGTTTTACTTCCAATTATGTGATCGATTTAGAATAAGTGCTATGTGGTGTTGTTAAGAACGTATATTCTGTTGATCTGGAATGGAGAGTTCTGAAGGTGTCTATTAGGTCGGCATGGTCCAGAGCTGAATTCAAGTCCTGAATATCCTTGTTAATTTTCTGTCTTGTTGATCTGTCTAATATTGACAGTGGGGTGTTAAAGTCTCCCACTATTATTGTGTGGGAGTCTAAGTCTCTTTCTAGGTCCCTGAGAACTTGCTTTTTTAATCTGCTGCTCCTGTATTTGGTGGATATATATTTAGGATAGTTAGCTCTTCTTATTTCATTGATCCCTTTACCATTATATAATGCCCTTCTTTGTCTGTTTTGATCTTTGTTAGTTTAAAGTCTGTTTTATCGAAGACTAGATTTGCAACCCCTACTTATTCTTGCCTTCTATTTGCTTGGTGAATATTCTTCCATCCCTTTATTTTGAGCCTATACGTGTCCCTACACATGAGATAGGTCTTCTGAATACAGCACCACAATGGGTCTTGACTCTTTATCCAATTTGTCAGTCTGTGTTTTTTAATTCAGTCATTTAGCCCATTTATATTTAATGTTAATATTGTTATGTGTGAATCCAATCCTGTCATTAGGATGCTAGCTGGTTATTTGGCCCATTAGTTGATGCACAAGATTATCAACACATTTTTCTAACACTGTTTTTGATAACTCTAATACTGTTCAGTTTTTATCGTAATGTTGTTTGCTTTGCTAGCAAAATGCCACTATGCAATTCTTTTCAAATCTCATACCATTGAGATGAAAATTAATGTTTGCTAATTTATTTATTTTATAGTAATAATAATCTCAATTGATTTGGTTAAACAGTATTTTAATTTTACACAAAATATGTATCTTTGTCTCTAATAACTGAGATGAAATTTGCTTTTTTTCTTTTTTTTTTGAGACTGAGTCTCTCTCTGTTGCCCAGGCTGGAGTGAAGTGGCGCGATCTCAGCTCACTACAAGCTCTGACTCCCAGGTTGACGCCATTCTCCTGCCTCAGCCTCCCAAGTAGCTGGGACTACAGGCACCTGCCACCACCCCTGGCTAATTTTTTTTTTTTTTTTTGTATTTTTAGTAGAGACAGGGTTTCACCATGTTAACCAGGGTGGTCTTGATCTCCTGACCTCGTGATCCACCTACCTTGGCCTCCCAAAGTGCTGGGATTACAGGTGTGAGCCACCGCTCCTGGCTGAAATTTGCTTTTATCATTCTACTTACAATTTATGAATTATTTGTAGTCATATGAGTTTCAAACTCACATAATTTAATTAATTTTTGACATGCTTCTGTTGTTTCAATATATTTAATTGCATTGTTTGATCATAACATGTTTGTGACATTGGGTAAGTGGGAATAAATGTTATATAAAATTTTGCATAAAGTGTCTATCATGCAGTTTCATTAAACATTTGTTTTGTAATGTGAATATTTCTACTTATGTAAATAAAAGACACAACAAATATAAAGACATTGTCAACAACATTTTAAGTTAGTATATTATTATCAATTAGAATTCATCAAGTGATTTTTCACAAATGTTTTTAGAAATATAATTAATTGTTGCTCTTGACTTATGGGAAAAGGCTCAAAATATAGATGCAGTTGACCTATGCAAATGTTACTTGTTCTTTATGGTTACAAATAAGATTTTATCTCATTTATGCATGTTTTGTCTTCTTTCTAGCTTTTGTAAACCAAAAAGTATCTGAGACAAGTTTCAATCAATGTAGAAATTTATTTTGCCAAGGTTAAGGACATGCCTGTGGCACAGCCTCAGGAGGGCCTGAGAATATGCGTCAAGGTGGCTGGGTTACGGCATGATTTTGTACATTTTATGGGGACAGATGCTGCAGGCAGATGTCAATTGTTATACGTAAGGTATACATTGATTTGGTCCAGAAATGTGGAGCAACTTGAAGCAGGAGCTTCTAGGTCATAGGTAGATTCAAAGATTTTCTGACTGGCAAATGGTTGAAAGAGTTAAATTATTATGTCAGGTCTTGGAATCAATATAAAGGAATGTCTGGGTTAAGTTAAGGGGCTGTGGATATCAAGGTTCTTATTATGCAGATGAAGCCTTCAGGTAGCAGGCTTCAAAGAGAATAGATTGTAAATGTTTGTTAGAGGTAGAAAGGTGCCAGACTGTTAATTATTCTTAATTATTCTCTCCTAGTTCAGGAGAAAGGCCTGAAAAGGGAAGGAGAATTTTCAGTGAATGTACATTTTTCCCCACAAGAGACAGCTTTGCAGTGCCATTTAAAAATATCTCAAGGAAATATAGTTTTGTGTAAAATACTTTGATTTATTTCAAGCCCTGGTATCTGTCATATGATGTATCTTACTGCTACAAAGAGTCAGCTTGATCAGTCATAAGATCTTTGTTTTAATGTTAATGTTGGTCAGTTGTGCCTGTATTCAAAAAAAAGGAGTATTTAATGATGCATGTCCACACTCCCTTCCCATCATCACCTCAACTAGTTTTTCATGTTTATTTTGAATGCCTTTGGCTGAGAGGGGGGGATCCATTCAATTGATTGGTGGCTTATAATTTTATTTTTGTTCTACACTTTAATATTGCCATCAAGAAAGTGGTTGATAATGAAAACTAATGTTTATTGAACTATTTACCAGGGCTTCTGCAAATCATAGAAGATAATTTGCCCAAGTTCACAGAGCTAGTAATTACATAATTTACCATATTCACAAGGATATGAACTAAACTGTTATTTATCATCCTCTTTATGATGTCTGGTTAGTATGCTTTTGACAGCATTTGATTCCTGGATCTAACTGAACCTGAACTCAGTTCAGTTGCATGATCTTCATGTATTTTTTACGTGTCTCTATTGTTACACAGTAGTCTGATTTTTAAAAATAATTTCATATTTGCATAAAAAACATTTATATTTTTACTTTATTGTCTTTTATCATGGCAATTGTATTAAATCCAAACTTGAGTATTTGAAGATACTTTAAAAAATAATTGCAGATTAATCCAAAGTCATTTCTTATAACTCAAGTGTGTCTTAGTAATTTTTATAAGAATTTTCTAGTCATTGTCTCAACAAATATTCAAAAAATACTAATTTGTCACTCATTCTTTCACCTGATTTTTTTTTTATATATTTTAGACTATTTCTTACTGTTACCTATCCAAGTATTACCCTTTTTTAAAGTTTTATTTTAGCATCTTTTATATTAATTTTTCCTTGGGTGCCTTATCCATTGTTGATTTCCAAATTTATAAATGTTGATTTTTTTTTTACATTGCATTTTATCTTAATATGTACTTCACTGTTTAATATTGGCATTTTTAAATTGTTAGTTCTTATAAATTTTTTTCTGACAGTTCATTTTCTAACATCTATTAGGTATAATAATATTACATAAAAACAAATGATGACATGAATATTTAATAATAATTAAGGTAACATGTTTACATGAAACATTCATAGTTTAACTTCTATATTATTATACTTGAAATATTTTTTTAAATTACATATCACAGATATTTGAATCTCAATAAACTCTTATTCTTAATTTCCTAGTATGTAACTGAGCTGCTATCAAGAGAAGTAAAAATTGCCAAGTCCTCACTTCTGATTATGAGTGTTATATATGGAATACTGTATCATGAATTATGGTGTTATATCAATCTGCTAAATATTATACTATTGGTATATAAGCATTAAATACAAATTAGTCAAATTGCACGCTTTATTTTACTAAAGAGAAATTATAATTTTATATGAATGGAGGGAACAATGCGATAATAATTACAGAAGTCATGGCTGCTAAACTCTATGGAGAAATTAGAATAAGAAAAATGCATGACAGATAAATGAATATGCATTGGCATATCCCATATTGAATATCCCTTGTCAATGTTTCATACAGAAAATAAAGCCTCATTTTAGAGGGCACAGAGTGCGTGAAGGCTTTTGCCAATAATGCTATATATGTCAATTCAGCCTTCTCCGTAATTTCAGGTTTTAACCAGCCACTCATGAATATGTTGTTTTGCATGTACAGCTATAATTTTAGTAAGGCCATAATTTGAGGTACCCGTGAGGGATAATTTTGTTATCTTTTATTTTTCCTGAGGACATAACAAAACTTGTGTTTAGGCATCACTGAAATAAAGCAATTTGATAATTATAAAAACATTTAAGTGTTCATTTTAATATCAATATATGCATGCATATATGCATATGCACACATAAATACCAACTAATGATATGAAATGTTTGTCATGCTTATTCAGATGCTCAGATTTAAAGACTAGCCTAATTTTACATCTTAGGTGTCCCTGAATTTTGTTTTCTTTTTAAATAACTGTAGAATCATTTACATTCTAGTCCTCCCTTTACATGTTCTTTCCAAACAGAACAGTCAATGCTTAACTACTCCGTGTAATGCTATTTTTGCAACATATTACCTGCAGCACAATATGAAGCCCAGAGCCACAACAGTATGCAGTAAATTGGAAAATGTGGGCATTGTTAGTACAGTAATTTCTCTGGGGTTAAAATTAGTCAAGTTGCTATCACCGGCAGGTATCCAAGTTATTGGCAGCGATTCTGTACATGTCTGAAGAAACCTCAGTTCTTTCCTCCTCAGAAGAAATATTTGACTGAGAGGCATAAAGCAGCAGAAGAAACTGAGGCAAGTTTTAGAACAGTAGTGAAAATTTATTAAAAAGCTTTAGAGCAGGAATGAAAGGAAGGAAAGTACACTTGGAAGAGGCCCAAGCAGCAATTTGAAGCACAAGTGCGGGTTTGACCTTTATGAGTTGGGGTTTTATACGTTGGTATACTTCAGGGATCTTGCATCCCTTCTCCCTTGATTCTTTCCTTGGGGTGGTTTGTCCATATGCGCAATGGCCTGCGAGCACTTGGGAGGGGAGCATGCGCAGTGTGTTTACTGGGGTTGTACACATGCTCACCTGAGGCGTCTTTCCCTTTGAAGGTGGAATGTCACTGTAGGGTCATATACCAATTAAACTCCATCATTTTGCCTCTTAGTGGACATGTGTGAGCCCACTTGCCCAACTCTTTGGATCTTATGAGGAAGCCGATGATCATCGGTTTCAGTTTTTTTCTATCTACAGGGAGACTGCCTTTCGCCAGAGCTGGCTGCAACCAATTATTATTTTAGAGAGACAGTTAACAACTTCCAGACCATCACCTGATTGTCGCCTGAAATTCCTGGTTGTTGGTTGGGGTGGGGGGTGGGCCTCTCCTGCTCTGTCATATCTGCCTATCTACTGTAACAAAGTTAGGCCACTTACATTTATAATTATTAAGAAAATTGTTGCCTTGTATTAAAGCAACTTATTCAATTATAATTTTGTATAAGTTCTTCCAGACAGCCTAAAATGAACTTAAATAGAACCTGGCACAATAATTTTTGGTTGAATGAATTAATAATATATTATTTTTCATCAAATTATGACAAAGGACTCCTCTAAAATAGGCATATGGCTGGCTGTCATTAGAGTTAAAGCCCTGTCACCAAGAGGAACATTTAATCAAGACTTGGTCTATTGGATTACTTTAAACTCAGATTAGAATGATTGGCTTAGAGGTAGGCAGCACAGAGACATAAGTATAATCTTTCAAAAAATATATATTCTCTAAAATCATGACAATAATTTCACTAATTTCTATTACCAAATTATATTTTAAAATAAATTCAATTGTTATTTGGTGGATGATAGAATGATTAGATAGATAGATAGATAGATAGATAGATAGATAGATAGATGACAGATAGATATAAATGAATACCATTCTATAAATATTTGTCGTATATCTTCTTTGTGTTATATACTATTTTATTATACTCACATGGCATGCACCAAGTTGACAATGCCACTTTCTAAATGGGGAAGAAATAGTATAAAAACATATACAAATATTTGACTATATTAGAGCATAATATCATCCTGATTTCTGATTGTTGCTTAGATAGGAAAAAAAATTAATAGTCATGAATAAACAACAGATAAATATGACCATATTAAAAGGAAGAACTTAGTGTTGACCTGTAAAAAAATTTAGGCAAAATAAATAGACCAGCCAAAAAAAATGGAAAGAATATATTAGCAAAACATATACCTAAGAAAGGTATACCTAAAACATATACCTAAGAATATAAAACAAACTAGCATGTGTTGATAAGCTAAAAACACGAGTAGAGGAATGAGCAAGAAATTCAAACAGCTAATTAATTTACTAAAATGGAAATTTAGGTGGCAAATAAGCAAGGGAAAAGGTGTCTGACTTTATTAGTAATAAGTAAGTCACTAGTGAGAATAAATATTGATACAATCATTGCAGAAACTAGTTAATATCACTAATGTTAAACTACAGGAGGTCTATCATCCAGCAATTTCATTCTTAAGCATACATCTAACTGAAATCTTTGCACATATATATCAGAAGACATGTATAAGAATATGCATAACCGTATCATTAAAAAGAAGTACAAATAGGAAAATAAAACAACATGCAACAACAGAAAAATACATAAATTGTGTTATATTAATTTATACAGTGACATCAAATATATGCTTGAAAATAGATGAACTATATAGATAAATACAACCTGGATGAATTTCACAAACATAACACACATTGAAAGATACACAATACAGAATGATGTATGTTGCATAATACCATTTATACTAAGCTCAAAAACAGGCAAAACTAAATCCACTGTTTAGGGATACATATTTAAGAAGGTAACCCTAAAATATGCAAAAACACAGTCAACATAAATTACAATATTGATTAAATTTAGTAAGGAGAGAATTTGGTGGGGGCAAAGTAAATGGAGAATTCTTGATTGTTGACAATAATTTATACCATTAGTAGGGAGAAGTTTTTATGAGTATTCACATTAGAAAAATTAAAGGTGTATAATTACTTTTATACTCTTTCTATATGTGACTTGTAGTTAGGGTAAAACTTTCATATGTATTTCAAAAGTTATCTGCATTAAATATATTATTCAATTTACTTAATTAATTTACTCTCCAAGTAATTATGTGCTGAGCAGTGTTGCCCTGTGATAGAGAACTTGTTCAATACCTATTTATATAACAAATATTTTGGGGGAATTAGTATGACTGTCAAGTACTGTTGTATGTAATCAAGATTCAAAGGTTAAGTGAGAGTCTCTGTCTTCAGAGATTTCATAAATATACTTTTTGCACATTTTAGTGTTTAAAATGTATATAGTTTGATGATGTATTCTTTTTTCATGTAGTGCATTACTAACGTAACTTTATTAAAATTATACTGATAAAATAAGATGACTCTTCTTGACCAATTCATTATTATTAACCCAGATTCAACATTATGTGAGCCAAATAAATGTTACTATTGTCTATGTGTTTATTTTCAATCTCATATCTGGTGTTTTGAAGAAGTTTTCTCCCGTACAGAAAGATCTGAAGGATCTCATACCTATTTGTCTCATGAAATGTTTATTTTCTCTGTAATCAAAGAAATATATGTATAGCAAAATTATCTTTTCTATCTATATGTTACATTTTTGGTATAATAGTTTACAAACAGTTTCTGGATATTATGTAAATTAGGACAGCATGAAGGACACTAGGAAATAAACTTGCGAATAAGATATATTTCAAATTACTTAATACCATTTTAACCTTCTTTTTTTATCCTTGCAAGGAAATGAGGATCTGTAAGAATGAACAGTTTCTTAGTTGTGAATGGTGCACATTTCATAAGATAGTTTGCTGTTTTCTTTAAAAGAATATTTTGAAAGTTTGAGTTCTCATTGCACTCCAATACGGAGAATAAAATCTTGATCATTAAGTTGCAATATTATGATTTTGAAATACAAATATTTTGTTTTTATGTATCCATTAAAAATATATGAACAGCAGTTTAATAAATTACTGATAATCCTCTGGAGTTCTATTTACGAGTAGACATAAGAAGAATATCAGATTGGTTTCTAACTGAATTCACAATACATTATTAAAAACATCAGGATGCTCATATTTGATTAACAACAAAAGTCATAGCAATAAAAAAAATAAGGATTTCTAAGTCAGATGGGTTGTGTGCTCATTTTTAATTTATCGTCTTCCAATATTTCTGGTGAAATATTCCCTGGAATAATGGAAAGGATTCTATTGTTTTCAAAAGTTGTAGAAGACGTTTGCACTGCTGAAACCTCAAAATATTTCCACTTGACATAGTATTTTTTTGAAGTTAAAATATATAGCCAACCTCGTTCTGATCATGTATTATTAACCCACTCTGAATAAACGTAGCACCATGGAGTTCGACACATATTTAGCTACTGGGAGGAATGAGATCTTCAGGAGACCTGAGCACAGGCCTGTACTTTGAGATCCTTCCTGCTGCATGAACATGTGGCCTAATCATGCCCAGAGAAACTTGAAAGAGATCTCCTGAGGACATCTAAAGGGGGGTTGTTTATCCCCAAGAAAGAAACACAAGATATCCAGGGATCCTTTCTCTGTCTGTGGACATCATTATGTATAGAAATGACACGTACAACTACTTGAAACTGTAAGAGAAAATAACATTTGAATAAAAGCTTGCTGATGACAGAGGAACCTTTTTCCTACCAGTTTAATCTTCAACAAGTTTCTCTGATGATATTGATCTTTAAATCTGCACCTTCTATACTATAAGTACTCCTTATATTCTCTTTATTGTGCCTAATTTGCCAATTTTGTTACCCTGACATACTAATTTAATTTTGGTTCTATTGCAAGAGGAACGGAGGCACATTTATTTACTTTTTATTCACTTGTTTTTAAACATACATTTATTGAATACCTAGTATGTGCCAAGAACTCTTCTAGAAATAAAACAGAAGATAAGAAAATATACATGAATATCAGTTCAGATCTCACTGTAGAAACCACAAAATTATTATGTGACTTAATCCATTTTTAACTTTTATTTTCTGTTTGTGGGCACGTGTGAAGGTTTGTTGCGTGGGTAAACACATGCCACAGGGGTTTGTTGTACACGTTATTTCATCACCCAGGTATCAAGCCCATTACTCAATAGTTAGCTTTTCTGCTCCTCTTCCTCCTTCCACCCTCCCCCCACAATAGACCCCAATGTCTGTTGTTTCCTTCTTTGTATTCATAAGTTCTTCTCATTTAGCTCCCATGTATCAGTGACAACAGGAAATATTTTGATTTTCTGTTCCTGTGTTATTTTGCTAAGTATAATAGCTTCCAGCTCCATCTATGCTTCCACAAAATACATGATCTCATTCGTTTTTATGCCTGCATAGTATTCCATGGTATAAATGTACCACAATTTCTTTATCCAATCTGTCCATTCGTGTGCATGTGTCTTTATGGCAGAATGATTTATATCCCTTTGGGTATATACCCAGTAATGAGATTTCTGGGTTGGATAGTAGTTCTGCTTTTAAACTCTTTTGAGGAATCACCATACTGCTTTCCACAATGATTGAACTAACTCTCCCACCAAAAACGTGTAAGAATTTCCTTCTCTCTATAACCTCATTAGCATCTGTTTTTTTTTTTTTTTTTACTTTTTAATAATAGCCATTCTGACTGATATGAGACGGTATCTCACTGTGGTTTTGATTTGCATTTCTCTAATGATCAGTGATACTGGGCTTTTTTTCATATGATTATTTGCCGCATGTATGTCTTCTTTTGAGAAGTGTCTGTTTAAGTCTTTTGAACACTTTCTACTGGGGTTATTTTTCTCCTGTAAATTAGTTTCAGTTCTCTATAGCTACTGGATATTGGAACTTTATCAGATGCATAGTTTGCAAATATTTTCTCCCATTCTGTAGGTTATCTATTTATTCTGTTGGTAACGTCTTTTTCTGTATAGAAGCTCCTAAGTTTAATTAGATCCGACTTGTCAATTTTTGCTTTTGTTGTGATTGCTTTTAGTATCTTTGTCATGACATTTTTGCCCATTCCTATGTCCAGGATGGCATTGCCTAGGTTGTCTTCCATATTTTTATAGTTTTTGGTTTTACCTCTAATCTATCTTGAGTTGATTTTTGTATATGGTGTAAGGAAAGGGACCAGCTTCAATCCTCTGCATATGCCTAGCCAGCCAGTTATCCCAGCACCATTTTTTGAACAGGGAGTCTTTTCCCCTTGCTTGTTTTTGTCACCTTTGTCAAGGATCAGATGGTCATAGATGTGTGTCCTTATTTCTAGGCTGTCTATTTTGTTCCATTGGTCTATGTGCCTATTTTTGTACTAGTACCATGCTGTAATTTAAAAGGTTACATTCTATATTAGGACACTCTGGCATTAGGGGAAACATTTATACCTCTAATGTATTAATTTTTTTCTTTTTGATCAAGTCAATGTTGGTTAAAATGCTTTATAAGAATCCAGCTAGAATTCAGTCCAGGAAGTAAAATAAGGAACAAGCAGGTCTTTGAACTTAGGTTAAAATAATCAATAGGAAAAGAGCAATCTGAAACATTTTAATGAGAAACAAAGTATAATATTTTAAAGTGGCCAGGTGAGGTGGCTCACATCTGTAATCCCAGCACTTTGAGAGGCCGAGGCGGGCAGATCACCTGAGGTCAGGAGTTTGAGACACTCTGGCTAACATGGTGAGACCCCGTTTCTATTAAAAATACAAAAAATTAGCCACATATATATATATATACACACACATATATAATATATATAAATATATATATATATATATATATATATATATATATATACCCACATACTAAAGTTCACTAAACCAAAAATGGGGACATTTGAGTTTTTTTCCTGATTTAGTAGAAATAAAATTTCCAGCAAGTTGCCTATTATCAGATGATTCAATTTTGTATAAAATATTTATTTCAGGGTGCTAATAAAATAAATAGGAATGCAGAATAAGGGCTTTTTTTTCCCCAAACTATAGAGAATTGTGTAGGTAAAAAGCATCATCAAGAAAACTACCAGGAGGACAAGAGGAACTGTCTGATTTAGAGCTAGCTATATGTGAATAAATAAGAAAAATGTTAAATACATTCATCTATGAAGGTGACAATTTTTAGGCCTCATTAAAATTACTTCTAACCTATGAGGGGAAAAAACCCCATCTGTGCTACCATTTTCAATCGTCTAAGGTTTGTGTACTCCAGTAATGAAGTCAGAGAAGAAGCTTCTGCTGTTGCTGCAGAGAGCTGTCTGTGTTCCTAATATAAACACTTGTAACCTTGCTCCGTCTATTGAGGTGTGAGAAAATATATTCACAATTATATAACTTATTTCACTGCAAGTAAGTTCATTTACACACCTCAAAGCTATTCCTCATTTCATTTGTTTCTGATATTGTTTTTTTCACACACAGTGGTGCAGAGTGTAATAAAATAATCAAATGAAAAACTTCCAAATGAGATCGGTTAATAGAATTAGAGGCGGAAATGTGATACATAAGAACAGTAACAAGGAGTAGAATAGAGGAGAGAAGCCAAGGGCAGTTATAAGGAATCCAAATAAAATCACCAAGAAATAAGTAAGATCAAGGACCAAAAACACAGGCACAAGAAGCAACAGGAGAGGGCATTGGGCAGGGCTGATGAGAAAATGTTGGCCTGGTCTATTTAATTTTCATAAAGTGAATTTGTTCAGGCTTGAGGCTAATTTTAAAGGTTCTGCAGTGCACTGGCATCCCTGGTGGTTCATATTTTTTACATTTTTCTAAATGTATGCATTCCGTGAAGGCATACATCCTTAAACACACAAACTGTAACACTAGAGTTATGCCAGGGAATTTATGTAGTCAGTACAATTGCTATTTTCATATTAATTTCTTCGGTTTTAATTGTTTATGGAGCACAAACAATGCTAAGAATTTTACAGCTATAATAATATTTTAAATCATATAAAATAAATTATTAGTAGTTTATAGTTCAGTTGGCATATCATTAAGGACTCAAACATAATTTAAGCACCTTTAATGTACCAAAATTATTGTAATTGTAGCTTAAACAAAATAAAACTTAAACATAAGTGTTTTGAGTTCAGGTAGAAGAAAAAAATAGAAGAGGTGATAGCTGAATTCTGTATTCTGAAGGAAAAAATCAAAAGAAATGTATAAATATAGAGTGTCAGAATGACAAAAGATGAAATACCAACCACTTATTTAAAATTAAGGCTATTTCACTGAAAATTATTTGTCATTAGCACAACTGGAAAAGATACAGTGATACATGGTGACATGGAATAATGAGTATGACTTTAGGGATAGTAGTTATTGAAGGATTACATAAAATGTCCACAAGTACTGGCAAAAATAGGATGCTCTCAGTGTAATATATATTTGGAGATTATTTGGCCTGTAAATGTTGATTTCATGTCTTTTTATTTCTCACATTTTTTTACGTATTAGTGTTAGATGGTAGAAGAGAGATAACATGGCAAATCAGGTCTAGGAAAATTGAAGACATTGTAATCCAAAATGGTTTGTCAGGGGTTTCTGTACATTTATTTAACAATATTCTCTGTAGCTTTAATTTCCATGGATTAAAACTGTTGACTGGACTATCTATATACAGGTTTTCATTTTCTCTTGTTTACTCTAATGAGTCACAAGGGCACCCTGGTTTATTAGTTTTACCAGCTATTAGAGACTTGATTACTTCCTTGTCCATTTATTTTATTTTCCCCCTTAGTCCTTCTGGGATATGGCTCTCTAAACAGTCTTCTATTTACATGGTACCTTTTCCCTCTGGATGTGATTTTTTTAAACTGGTCAAAATTACATTTTGCAAACTCTATGTTACCTGAAGTTTTAATTTTTTAATTTGTTTTGTTTTGTTTTGCTATAAGGACATGTCATGCAGAATCTCAGAGGCTTAGCTTCACGGTTATTTATGGAATTACTTTATGGGTATATAACTAATGCCACTATTTGGAAAGTTTTAAAATAAGTTCAACATTACCCTTAATGTCACCATCAATTTTACTATTTAAATCTCCCTAATCCTATCTTCCATGTCTACAAATGAACCTTCAGCAGTTTTGCTAGCTTTCAAGAATTCTTTAGTTGAAATAGAGACTATTTAAACTCTTCTTTAAGTAAGCATCTGCATGCTTAATCATTTTATTTTATCTGAATGTAAAATTTGTTTTTATCACTGAAAGGGCTTTTCAATGATAAAATATGAAATTCTATTGTCTATACTATATTAAGTTTAATATTTTTAATCAAGTCATGGTTTCATCTCATATACACTTTCGGTCATTCAAATTTATGATAAGAAGGGTGGTACACTTAAAGAAAAAATGATGTTATACTTTTTCATAATTGAGAACTATATATATATATATATACATATTACATATCTGTATATAGTGACTGAGAAATACATACATATATATATCTACATATTAATGCATATGTAATACCCGTATCAGTTTCAATCATTAACAATACAGAGTGAGTTTTAATTTTCCTTATAGAGTCCATGAGTACAGAACAAAAGAACTGGAAGCAAAAGATCTAGGTTATATTTTTATTATTCTAAACTTATTTTCTTGCGTTGCTTTGAGGATAATTGAGTCACAGTTTTTAAAAATGCTTGGTAAACAGTCATATGCTGTATATATGTTATATTCTAATTAATAGAAACATAGATTTTAGAAAATATGTGTTTCATTGAAACGAAAATTAACCCAGTCTGTATTCCAGGCCCTTAACTTAATCTTACATGCATATAAGATCTTCAGACAAGCACTATGAAATATATGTAGAAGTATTCCACTAGGATCAAACAAATAAACAAATGAGAAATAAAATAATTTTGGGGAAATTTTTTTTTTCCTAAATGGCAGTGTGCACATAAAACTTAAAAAGATTGAAGAAAAAGTTGAATAACCTAACAGTTTTCTCTGGGTACTTAGAGATTTTCATTTTAATTATCTTTATCTTAGAGGACAGAATATTTCTTTTAGACTAAAATGATATATGATCACAAAATCGTTTGCTTTCTAGAATTATTTTTATCAAAGTCAAATGGTATAGCAATAATTACCAGACTTCACAGCTTCTGGAAGCACTCTGCAAAATAGAAGTGCAAACAAAAATATATACATGAAACCATCTATGAAATACTAAGGCATTGTTTGCTATTTATTTTATACTTATAGATTACTTTCAGAAGTAGTTTGCTCTTTGGCATTATTTCAGATATTATATAAAACCATGTATATATATCATCAAATAAATAAAAGTAGTATAATAACTCTATATAGTGTTGCTTAACAAAACAGTATAAATGAGCCTGTAAGGATGGGTATGTATAGTATTTGCCAAGAGATGATAATCATAATTATTCACCTAAACACTATGTCACTCCTCATATTTCCTGAAATGTAACAAAGATTTTATTGAAAATAGGGTGTTGTGTTGTAATTGTTATTTGTTGATTGTATATCTAAGCAATAGAAATGATTTTACTATACACCAAATAATTTAGTTTAGAGAAAAAAATGTGTATTTTTAAAATTTCTGGGTCCTCAAATCAGGTTCAAATAATAGCAGGGTTTACTGCAAAACATATGTGCAATGTTATTACAAGATAATCATATTCTGTCCAGAAACTTCACCCTAGATCTGCCACATACTGGTAAAGATTCTAACTGCTGTATATTTGAATTCATGTAATAATCGTTCACATGAGAATAGGATTATTATTGTGTATAGATGGCCTCCAATCTCCAGTCAATCCCTCACGTAGGCAGACTTGATATAAATCACTTTGAATGTTGATAAACAAAATAGAGAATATAGATATTTTATTATTGTTGATGCAGCAGACTTATTGACCATAAAAGGCTGCTATTTGTCGGATAATGTCACGAAGTGAATAGTGAGAGAGCAGAATACATCCTCCAAGGTGAGAGAGGGAATATCTTCCATTCCTTTGATTCTCAAAGCTTATTGCTGTGTCAGGAAATTTTCCCTAATTTTTATTATTTTTTTCATGGCCTAGAGTACTTTCTCCCTGCATCTTTTCATAACTTACTCCACAGATTTAAAATAAACACTTCCTTAAGTCTCTATATCTTGTACTTTATATACTTCACATTTCTTCTCACTACCTGACGTATGCTATATATGTGTGTATATACAATACACACATATACACGTAGACATATGTACACACATACTGCTATGGTTTAGATATTTGTCACCTCCAAACTTCATCTTAAAATTTTTTAGTGATACAAATATCTGTACATATTTATGGGGTACAAGTGATAATTTGTTACCTAAATAGACTAAGTAATTATCAAGTCGGTATTCTGTCTACATAACTGTATATTTGTATCAGTAACCAACCTCTCTTTATCCCTTCCCCAAACCACACATTCTTCCCAGTCACTAGTATCTATCATTCCACCTTCTACCTCCACGAGATCAACTTTTACCTCCTACATATGAATGAGAACATGTGATATTTGTCTTTCTATGCCTGGTTTATTTCACTTAACATGATGACATCCAGTTCCATTCATGTTGCTTCAAATGATATAATTTCATTTTTGTGGCTGCTTAGTATTCCATGGTGTATATATGTGAGGGGTGTGTGTGTGTGTGTGTGTGTAGAGAGAGAGAGAGAGAGCACTTTTTCTAATCTATTCATCTATTGATGGACACTTAGGTTGATATTATATTATGCTATTGTGAATAGTGCTGCATGAGAGTGCAGATATCTCCTTGATATACTGACTTCTTTTCATAGGGATAAATACCCACAGTGGGATTGCTGGATCATATGGTAGTCCTATTTTACTTTTACGCAAAATCTCCTTGCTATACTAGTTGACATTTGATACCCAATGTTGGAGGTTAGCTCTAATAGGAGCTGTTTGGTTCATGAAGGCAAATCTCTCATTAATAGATTAATAACCTTTCTTGAGGGTTAGTGAGGTCTCACTCTTACTTTTCTGCAGAGCTAGTTGTTAAAAAGAGCCTGCAACCTCCCCTCTCTCTTTTTCGCTTCCTCACTTGCCATATAATCTCTTCACAAAGTGGCTCCCTTTTGCTTTCTGCCATGAGTAGAATCACCCTGAGGCCCTTACCAGATGCAGATGTCCCATCTTGGACTTTTAGCCATCAGAATCATAAGCCAAATAAAGTTTTTTCTTTATTAATTACTCAGCCTCAGATATTCTTTAATAACAACATAAAATGACACACATATATACTTATATATACATACATGCATTCTTTTGAGTGTCTACCAGCAGAAATAAGGATTATGAACTTCTAGTCCTCATAAAGGCCCATTCTTTTACTCATTCAGCTGCTTATTTCCAGCCCCTCTAAGGATTCCTGTTTAATAGAAACTCTAAGAATATATGCTAAAACATGAATGAATAAATGAATGAGTGGAGCTGAGTGGAGGATAACACTTTATTCAATGGGACAATAGACAAGCCTGTGTAGTTATCCTGAGAAAGCCTTCTACATTTCAGAGTGTCTTATAAAAGGTGGGAGAAGGGGTGGTATGTCAGTAGTGGGGTGTGCAGGATGTGAGCATGGGTAGAACTTAATTCTAGTCATTGCAATTTAGGCTTTACATAATGTGATCTTAACAAATGGCAGCCAGTGAAAAATTAGGTAGGGTTATAGCATTGCAGATTTGCAATTCAGGAAGATCTCACTGCTAGAAGGTTAGATAGGAAATTATAGGTTGTGAAATTAAAGGCAGGGAATTAGTTAACAGAACATTGAACAACTGAAGCAAGAATTCATAAGAGCCTAAATTATGAGTCGAAAGGTGTAGTAAAAAACAGATATCAATATTTCTAAATAAGAGTAGCTTAAGCACGTGAACTTATCACCTTCTACGTCTCAGCTCCCTACTGAGGTAACACAAAATTTGAAAGGATCTTTGGAGTCTTGGAAAATGATCAATTTATTTAGAATATTCAGATTTCATATTGCAAAATGAGAGTGAAGAACTGAAGTGTTGCCCACACCTAGGAAATGACTAATCCTCTCTGGGAGAATCTCAGGCAAAGACTGCTAATTTGATTGATGAGATCAATGTTGAACTTCATATTTAAAATTATGGAAGCTAGAAAACAGTATAAGAAGATATTTAAATTGCTGAAGAAAAAAAATCAGTCAAGAATTTTGCATCAAGCAATACAATCCTCCAAAAATGTAGAGATGAGAAGGATATTTTCAGATGTGTAAAACCAAGTCCTTGAGAAGAGCAGATATGCACTAGAAAAAAAAATGGTAAAGATATTTCAAGCTGAAGGTAAATGATACCAGATGGCAACTCATATCTATAGAAGGTATAAAGAATATAAAATATTATTTATAAATAAATCCATACTATTTTCTCACTTTCTCTAAAGACTTTAACAAAACATAGCACTGTACCAATGGGCTTAAGAAAAATTGATAGATATGCAATGCATATTGATAACAATAGTAAAAAGGATGGTGTGGGGAAAGATTAAAATGTATTTTGGTAAGTTTCATCTATTTTACCTAAAGTAATTGAATTAAAAACAAATAGCAAAATGCAGACCTTAATCCAACCACATTAATAATTATGTTACAGTATTATATGTGAATAACAAAATACTCCAATTTTTAAAAGAATTGTTAGAATTGATTCAAATGCAACAATTAGTATATACAAATTAAAATACAAAGACATGCAGATAGATGTTCTTCTTTTTTTTTTTTTTTTTTTTTTTGAGACGGAGTCTCGCTCTGTCACCCAGGCTGGAGTGCAGTGGCGCAATCTCGGCTCACTGCAAGCTCCGCCTCCTGGGTTCACGCCATTCTCCTGCCTCAGCCGCCCAAGTAGAGTAGCTGGGACTACAGGCGCCCGCCACCACGCCCGGCTAATTTTTTGTATTTTTTAGTAGAGACGGGGTTTCACCATGTTAGCCAGGGTGGCCTTGATTTCCTGACCTCGTGATCCCCCCGCCTCAGCCTCCCAAAGTGCTGGGATTACAAGTGTGAGCCACCACGCCCGGCCCAGATAGATGTTCTTAAAATACAAAGACAAGCAGATTGAGAAAAGAAGAAAGGAAAATAATGCAAATATCATGCAAACAAACCCATAAGAAACTGGCTGTGGCTATAGCAATATCATATAAAATCATATAAAATACAGTTCAATTCACAGGTGGTATCACAGTGAAAGACGGCAGTTTCCCTCTGAAAGAAGGGCCAATACATGAAAAAGATATAATGAATATGAATTTGCAGTCATGTATCATTTAATGGCAGGGATATGTTTTGAGAAATCTGTTCTCTGGTGATTTTATCTTGTGAAAACATCAATCACAGAGTATACCTACACAAATCTAGATGGTATAGCTTATACACACCTAGGCTATATGGTATAGCCTGTTTCTCCTAGGCTACAAACCATATAGCATGTGACTGTCCTGAATACTGTAGGTAATTGTAACACAATGATAAGATTTTGCATATCTAAACATAGCTAAACAAAAATATTACAGTAAAAATATAGCATAAAAAAGTAAAAAATTAAAAAAGAAACACATTTAGGGCACTTTAACAAAATATTAGCAAATTAAATAGAGAAATATATAACTATAATTAGTGGGAATTTATCAGAGGAATGCAAAATCAATTTAACATCTGAAAATCCATTAATGAAATATACCACTCTAATAGAATAAAGGAAAATAAAACACATAATCTCAATAGATTTAGAAAAAAAGTTCAGGACTTAATCATTAGAAAAACAAACAGTAATCTAGTAATGAAAGGAAACTTTCTGAACCTGATAAATATATAAAAAAAAAAAAACAGCGCTAACATCACACACAATAGTAAAAGAAGAAAGGCTTAAATGCTTCCCTGCTAAGATCGAAAACAAAAAACACAGTGGCTCACACCTGTAATCCCAGCACTTTAAGAAGCTGAGGCAGGCAGATCACTTGAGGTCATGAGTTCACCACCAGCCTGGCCAACATGGTGAAACCCCATCTGTACTAAAAATACAAAAATTAGCCAGGCATGATGGTGCACGCCTGTAGTTCCAGCTACTCAGGAGACTGAGAGAGGCACCAGAATCACTTGAACCTGGGAGGCAGAGGTTGCAGTGAGCCAAGATCATGCCACTGCACTCCAGCCTAGTTGACAGAGCGAGACTCTGTCTCAAAAAACAAAAAAAAATTATGTTCTAGTTTTTATTTTTTTTAAACCAGTTTGACCAGGCATATTCTCAATAAAGTTGCACTCTCGATTAAATATTTTTTCATAAGAAAATTATATAGCAGAAAGAAACACATAAAAAAGGAAATGCTATAATTTTACAAATATGTAAAATATGTGAAATATAGATAGAAATAGGAAGATAGGTAAAATGTATGCCTCAACGAGTCAGTGATCTTTGCTCTTTTGTCACTAGTATATACCTATAAATGTTTGTTAAATAATATTGTATGTGATTTTTACAGTTATATGAATGGTGGACATATGTTGAGATTTGGGTGGATTAAAAGCAAAATTCTTTGTTACTTATAACTCCAGAGGAGAGAAGTCTATCAGGCAGGATCACACAAGATGTTGAACTCTGTGGATAGGGTAACAGCATGCGGGAGCTTCAGGGGGCAGCTTATGTACAACACTTGCAAGATGGAGTTAGGAAAGTTTCTTGAGCTGCCTGTGCACTAGCTCATTTGAATAATTTCATAGGCACCAGGGACATAGGAGCTGTCTCTAGTTGTCTGGTACCTGAGTTTAGGGCTATGAGGGTGAGGGTACGGTGACAAAAAGTGAGGGAAGTTGTTGGAATGTACATTTAATCAACTCCTCAAAAATGGAAATAGACCAGTCTCTACCCAGAGCCATAAAACTAGGCCAAGACAGCACTAAAACAATAACAACAACTATTTTACAAATAACTATACATCAAGAACAAAAGTCTAAATAACAAGGGTCATGTATAGTAAGCAGAATTTTTTTTTTTTTTTTTTTTTGAGACGGAGTCTCGCTCTGTCACCCAGGCTGAAGTGCAGTGGCGCAATCTTGGCTCACTGCCACCTCCGCCTCCCGGGTTCATGCCATTCTCCTGCCTCAGACTTCCCAGTAGCTGGGACTATAGGCGCCTGCCACCACACCTGGCTAATTTTTTGTATTTTTAGTAGAGACGGGGTTTCACCCTGTTAGCCAGGATGGTCTTGATCTCCTGACCTCGTAATCAGCCCGCCTCAGCCTCCCAAAGTGCTAGGATTACAGGGGTGAGCCACCGCGCCCGGCAGAAATTTTTAAATAATAATCTGAACCAATATAAACAAAAGAAGTTAAAGCCATGTTCTTTAAAGGAAAACTTTGTTACAATCATGCTACTATCCAACGTGAGATTCGTAGATTTGGAACATCATTTAATATTCATGATTTTATATACACTGCTAAAGTATTATTTATAGCATTGTTTTCAGCCAGTACAGAAAATAGTACATAAAACATTTTGCAGATCATTTCCTTGATTACTTAGTAGCATTCGGAAATCTAAACCCAGCAGTTTGCCTGTATCTCCTCTAGCTAAGCTGTTCAGTCCAAATTGGCTCATCGCAGATCACATCGGAGTCCACTGCATTTGTCTCTGCTCTGAAGAGATGCTTGTTGTTTAGAGGGGCCCGACTACTGTATCAAATTTTTATCTGAGATTCGTATTATGAAAAAAAATCAATCACCATTTCAATCAAGTTTTAAAAAGAGCAAATCATTATTTTCCACTTCAGAAAAACACAAAACAAAAGCAAATAACTAAAAAATGTGTATTTCTAATTTTTCAATGCCATCTGAGCTACCTAAGTCTAGTTATCTGACATTATTCCTCAGAAGATAAAATGTATGTTCTGGCCCTAGCTAAAACAAAACCTCTATCTACCTTAAGCGCATTTCCCTTTTCTCTGTTTAAATAGTTTCTAACATATAATGATCATCCTTTCCTTTATTTAATTTCTGAAATCATACAATGCCTTATACTACGTGAGGTAGAAAAAATATTACACTCATTCATTATACAATAAAATTTGGGGGTAAAAAATTTAAGTGACAAATACAGTATTTTATAGTAAGCTTAAATGATACAAACTATGGAATTTTACATACATTTTATAGGATGATATTTTAAATTGAATCTGGCTTTATCAACTTTTAAAATTAATCCGATGGAATGTAAGTTTCACATGGATTTTAAACCTGACAATATTTATTTAAAAGACACATGTTAGACTTTTTTAATGTTTGAAAATTTACATGATGAAGAAGCTCAAATTTCCATTCCACTTCTTGCAAAGAATTTTATGCAGATGAATAGATATATAAAATATAAAGCAGTACATATTTAACATTAACTTTTGATCCTTACAACACATTTTTGCTATAAAATGTGTTATAAATTATCACATAATTATTTTAATTTGTTTAAATAGGTAGGTTCTGCCACTTAAACTATAGACTTTATAAACAATTGACAATTATTGTTATTAGTTGTAACAATATACAGTTCTCAAAAATATGTATACTAATAATTTTGATTAGTTATTAAACATGAACATAATGTTTTATTAAAAAGACATCATTGAAATGTGTGAGATTTACTATTCTGAATTACTTTATATATCTGTGGATGACTATCATTTGGTAAAATGAGGAATTATTATCAATTCTATTCCTTTTATTAATTTGATTGCTGCGAAATATTTTATATAAATAAATAGAAATAAAATGAGTTTTGTTATAGAAATACTAATTATTTTCAGTCTTTCTAATTTATATGCCAAAGTTCACATAATTGTTGATCATCAAATGTGCTATGTGCTGACAGCTTGAGTCGATTTCCCTTTAGTTTTGTTGAAACCATGAAACAAAATGATCTAACTTGCACAATTTAAAAAATCACACTCTTAGAGAAATTCACATTCTAACTTACCATAAAGTAAACAAAAAAGGCTTTATGAGGAGTTAACAATAACTGATCTTAACTGATACTCTTTAACTTAGAGATATTTTGAGTTAAAATTAGCTAAAACAAGTGTAAAATGTTCTAAAAATTGGAATATGCACATTTCATATTTTTTCACAACTATGATCAAAAACCTATACATCTATGCCAAATTTCAATTTCAATTTTATTTTGTGATGCTTCCCTTTACCAACCTGTCATCTAAAATCTTACTCGAGTCCTCTATTTTTCTCACTCTGTATCTGCTTCTTCAGCAAGTACTGAGAGCTCTGCTGTCAAATTACAGCCAGAAACAAACTACTTCTCTTCCACTCTACTGTTAAAACTTGAAACCATTTGCCATCATTTCTAGCCTGGAGTATAACAAAGGTTACCTAACATGTCATTCTTTTTCTGTCTTTCTATCTTTTTATGTTAGGAAGATCACAAAAGTCAGAATTATGCTGTTTAATTCAGAACAACTTACTCTGCAAAGAATCCTCTAATGTATACCTAGTCCATTCAGAGTAAAATGCCAATTATGTTGCCACTTTGAATTCCTGTCTTACTTTTTCTCTCTAAACTCACTCCTTTTCTGTCATACTGACCCATTTAATGTAACTGAAACGCTACAGAGACACTCCAAGAGCATTAAGTGAGATACAGTGGAATTTTTATTTGACAATATTTATTTTGGATATTGGTCAGATTCTGTAATTATTACTTCTTTGCTTCATTGATAATATTATTCTTTTTCAGGCTTTTTAAAAAATATTTATTCTGTCTCATCATTTTCAGCAGTTTATTGTGATATACTTAGGTCAGGCCATCTTTTTATGTATCCTCATTGAAATTTGTGGAAATTCTTGTGGAAATTCTTATAGAAATTCTTGATTATGTATTTTGATGGCTTTCATCAATTTAGGGAAATTCTCAGGAATTATTTTTTCAAATATTTCTTATTTCTCATTCCCTTTGTGTTACACGTTTTGTACAGCAATTACATGTATGTTAGAACTTTTTACAATGTCCATTTTTCTCTGTCTTTCTATATCCCCCATGATTTTCTCTTTAGTTTCAACATGAATATTTTTGTTTATATCACTCCTATTTCATTCTTCTCTGTTCTACTATACCTAATATTTTATTAAACTTATATGTTGAATTTTTTGTTATAGCTTAAGAGTTTTAGCTCTAAAATTTTTATTTAATTCCTATGGATTTATTTCAATTTCTTAGGAATTCTACATATATTTAAACATATTAATACTAGTTATTTCATAGTCTATTCTTGATGACTGCAAGATCTGAATTGACTGTAAATCTCTCCCTATTATTCGTTTTATTCTGCTATTTTTGTTCTAATTTTTACAGTACTAAAATTTTGATTGAATACCAGATATTTTTCATTATAACTTGTAGAAATTTACAGCCTCACCAGGTGCGGTGGATCATGCCTGTAATCTGAGCACTTTGGGAGGCCAAGGTGGGCGGATCACGAGATCAGGAGATCAAGACCATCCTGGCTAACACGGTGAAACCCCGTCTCTACCAAAAATACACAAAATTAGGCCAGCGTGGTGGCGGGCTCCTGTAGTCCCAGCTACTCGAGAGGCTGAGGGAGGAGAATGGCATGAACCTGGGAGGCGGAGCTTGCAGTGAGCCGAGATCGCGCCACTGCACTCCAGCCTGGGTGACAGAGCAAGACTCCGTCTCAAAAAAAAAGAAATTTACAGCCTGAAGGGAAAATTCTTCACAGAATATGAAGCCAGTCACTGAGCTTCCCTCTTTGCTGGGATTCTGATCCTCAAGTTCTAATTGCTTTGGCATTCCTAAAATATAAATTCTGCCTCTTCAGTCCATGTAAATGTGATTTCTGTTTGGACTCTATTCAAAGAGTTAGTAAATATCCTCTTTGAAAAGTCCATGATGAATGGAAGGCTACAGTATCTTATTTTCTCATATATAGTAGCCCCTCAAGTCTCCTGCCTGTTGTAGTTGCCCTTCAGTGACATCAGATATTTTTGTTAGTTTTTATTTGTGTTTTTAACCAGATTTGGCATTTATAGATATTTTTTGTTTTTAGGTGGGAGAGTAAGTTCATTAGGAAATTTTGGTCAGAGCTGGAAGTCTCTCAATCTTTCTCTGTAAGAAAATGAAGAAAGAATTTTTAAAAATGTACCAGAGGAAAAAGATATATATATATATATATATTTTTTTTCTCGCTCTGTCACCCAGGCTAGAGTGCAGTGGCATGATCTCCACTCACTGCAAGCTCCGCCTCCTGGGTTCACGCCATTCTCCTGCCTCAGCCTCCCACATAGCTGGGACTACAGGCGCCTGCTACCATGCCCAGCTAATTTTTTGTATTTTTTTAGTAGAGACCGGGTTTCACTGTGTTAGCCAGGATGGTCTTGATGTCCTGACCTCGTAATCTGCCCACCTTGGCCTCCCAGAGTGCTGGGATTACAGGCATGAGCCACTGTGCCTGGCCAGAAAAAAATATTTAACATGGAGGAACAGCACCAGTCTACAGCTCCCAGTGTGGGCGATGCAGAAGACAGGTGATTTCTGCATTTCTAACTGAGGTACCAGGTTCATCTCACTGGGGCTTGTTGGATAGTGGGTGCAGGACAGTGGGTGCAGCCCACCGAGTGTGAGCTGAAGCAGGGAGAGGCATCGCCTCACCTGGGAAGTGCAAGGGGTCAGGGAATTCCCTTTCCTAGCCAAGGGAAACTGTGACAGACAGGATGTGGAAAATTGGGTCACTCCCACCCTAATACTGCACTTTTCCAACAGTCTTAGCAAATGGTACACAAGGAGATTATATCCCGTGCCTGGCTCAGAGGTTCCCACACCGACGGAGCCTCACTCATTGCTAGCACAGCAGACTGAGATCCAACTGCAAGGTGGCCGTGAGGCTGAGGGTGGGGCACCCACCATTGCTGAGGCTTGAGTAAACAAAGAGGCATGGAAGCTCGAACTGGGTGGAGCCCACCACAGCTCAAGGAGGCCTGCCTGCCTCTGTAGACTCCACCTCTGGGGGCAGGGCATAGCTAAACAAAAGGCAGCAGAAACCTCTGCAGACTTAAATGTCCCTGTCTGACAGGTTTGAAGAGAGTAGTGGTTCTCCCAGCAAGGAGTTTGAGATCTGAGAACGGACAGAGTTCCTCCTCAAGTGGGTCCCTGACCCCCAAGTAGCCTAACTGTGAGGTACCCCACAGTAGGGGCAGACTGACCTCTCCCATGGCCGGGTACCCCTCTGAGACGAAGCTTCCAGAGGAATGATCAGGCAGCAACATTTGCTGTTCAGCAATATTAAATGTTCTGCAGCCTCCGCTGCTGATACCCAGGCAAACAGGGTCTGGAGTGGACCTCCAGCAAACTCCAACAGACCAGCAGCTGAGGGTCCTGACTGTTAGAAGGAAAACTAACAAACAGAACAGACATCCACACCAAAACCCCATCTGTACATCACCATCATCAAAGACTAAAGGTAGATAAAACCACAAAGATGGGGAAAAAACAGAGAAGAAAAGCTGAAAATTCTAAAAATCAGAGTGCCGCTTCCCCTCCAAAGGTATGCAGCTTCTCACCAGCAATGGAACAAAGCTGGACAGAGAATGACTTTGATGAGTTGAGAGAAGAAGGCTTCAGATGATCAAACTTCTCTGAGCTAAAGGAGGAAGTTCGAACCCATCACAAAGAAGCTAAAAACCTTGAAAAAAGATTAGACAAATGGCTAACTAGAATAACCAGTGCAGAGAAATCCTTAAATGACCTGACGGAGCTGAAACCATGGCACAAGAACTACGTGACGAATGCGCAAGCTTCAGTAGCCGATTTGATCAACTGGAAGAAAGGGTATCAGTGATTGAAGATCAAATGAATGAAATGAAACAAGAAAAGAAGTTTAGAGAAAAAAGAGTAAAAAGAAATGAACAAAGCCTCCAAGAAATATGGGACTATGTGAAAAGACCAAATCTATGTCCGATTGGCGTAACTGAAAGTGACAGGGAGAATGGAACCAAGTTGGAAAACACTCAGCAGGATATTATCCAGGAGAACTTCCTCAACCTAGCAAGACAGGCCAACATTCAAATTCAGGAAATACAGAGAATGTCACAAAGATATTCCTCAAGAAGAGCAACTCCAAGACACATAATTTTCAGATTCACCAAAGGTGAAATGAAGGAAAAAATGTTAAGGGCAACCAGAGAGAAAGGTCGGGTTACCCACAAAGGGAAGCCCATCAGACTAACAGCGGATCTCTTGGCAGAAATCCTACAAGCCAGAGCAGAGTGGGGGCCAATATTCAACATTCTTAAAGAAAGGAATTCTCAAACCAGATTTTCTTATCCAGCCAAACTAAGCTTCGTAAGTGAAGAAGAAACAAAATCCATTACAGTCAAGCAAATGCTGAGAGATTTTGTCACCACCAGGCCTGCCCTACAAGAGCACCTGAAGAAAGCACTAAACATGGAAAGGAAAACCTGGTACCAGCCACTGCAAAAACATGCCAAATTGTAAAGACCATCGATGCTAGGAAGAAACTGAATCAACTAATGAGCAAAATAACCAGCTAACATCATAATGAGAGGATCAAATTCACACATAACAATATTAACCTTAAATGTAAATGGGCTAAATGCTCCAATTAAAAGACACAGACTGGCAAATTGGGTAAAGAGTCAAGACCCATCAGTGTGCTGTATTCAGGAGACCCATCTCATGTGCAGAGACACACATAGGTTCAAAATAAATGGATGGAGGAAGATCTACAAAGCAAATGGAAAACAAAAAGACAGGAGTTGCAATCCTAGTCTCTGATGAAATAGAGTTTAAACCAACAAAGATCAAAAGAGACAAAGAAGGCCATTACATAATGGTAAAGGGATCAATTCAACAAGAAGAGCTAACTGTCTTAAATATATATGCACCCAATACAGGAGCACCCGGACTCATAAAGCAAGTCCTGAGTGACCTACAAAGAGACTTAGACTCCCACACAATAATAATGGGAGACTTTAACATCCCACTGTCAACATTAGACAGATCAATGAGACAGAAAGTTAAAAAGAATATCCAGAAATTGAACTCAGCTCTGCACCAAGCAGACCTAATAGACATCTACAGAACTCTCCACCCAAAATCAACAGAATATATATTCTTCTCAGCATCACATTGCACTTATTCCAAAATTGACCACATAGTTGGAAGTAAAGCACTCCTCAGCAAATGTAAAAGAACAGAAATTATAACAAACTGTCTCTCATATCACAGTGCAAACAAACTAGAATTCAGGATTAAGAAACTCACTCAAAACTGCTTAACTACATGGAAATTGAACAACCTGCTCCTGAATGACTACTGGGTACATAATGAAATGAAAGCAGAAATAAAGATGTTCTTTGAAACCAATGAGAACAAAGATACAACATACCAGAATCTCTGGGTCACATTTAAGGCCATGTGTAGAGGGAAATTTATAGCGGTAAATGCCCACAAGAGAAGGCAGGAAAGATCTAAAACTGACATGCTAACATCACAATTGAAAGAACTAGAGAAGCAAGGGCAAACACATTCAAAAGCTAGTAGAAAGCAGGAAATAACTAAGATCACAGCAGAACTGAAGGAGATAGAGACGCAAAAAAACCTTCAAAAAATCAATGAATCCAGGAGCTGGTTTTTTGAAAAGATTAACAAAATTGATGGACCGCTAGAAAGAGTATTAAGGAAGAAAAGAGAGAAGAATCAAATAGACAAAATAAACAAAAAGGTGATATCACCATAATTCCCACAGAAATAAAAACTACCATCAGAGAATACTATAAACACCTCTATGCAAATAAACTAGAAAATCTAGAAGAAATGGATAAATTCCTCAACACATACACCCTCCAGAGACTAAACCAGGAAGAAGTTGAATCCCTGAATAGAACAATAATGGGCTCTGAAATTGAGGCAACAATTAATAGCCTACCAACCAAAAAAAAGTCCAGAACCAGACGGATTCACATCCGAATTCTACCGGAGGTACAAGGAGGAGCTGGTACCATTCCTTCTGAAACTATTCCAATCAATAGAAAAAGAAGGAGTCTTCCCTAACTCATTTTATGAGGCCAGCATCATCCTGATACCAAAGCCTGGCAGAGACACAACAAAAAAAGAGAATTTTTGACTAATATCCCTGATGAACATCGATGCAAAAATCCTCAATAAAATATTGGCAAACCGAATCCAGCAGCACATCAAAAAGCTTATCCACCATGATCAAGTGGGCTTCATCCCTGGGATGCAAGGCTGGTTCAACATACGCAAATCAATACACGTAATCCAGCATATAAACAGAACTGAAGACAAAAACCACATGATTCTCTCAATAGATGCAGAAAAGGCCTTTGACAAAAATTCAACAGCCATTCATGCTAAAAACTCTCAATAAATTAGGTATTGATGGGACTATCTCAAAATAATAAGAGTTGTTTATGACAAATCCACAGCCAATATCATACTGAATGGGCAAAAACTGGAAGCATTCCCTTTGAAAACTGGCACAAAACAGAGATGCCCTCTCTCACCATTCCTATTCAACATAGTATTGGAAGTTCTGGCCAGGGCAATCAGGCAGGAGAAAGAAATAAAGGGTATTCAATTAGCAAAAGAGGAAGTCAAATTGTCCCTGTTTGCAGATGACATGATTGTATATTTAGAAAACCCCATCGCCTCAGCCCAAAATCTCCTTAAGCTGATAAGCAACTTCAGCAAAGTCTCAGGATATAAAATCAATGTGCAAAAATCACAAGCATTCATATACGCCAATAACAGACAAACAGAGAGCCAAATCATGAGTGAACTCCCATTCACAATTGCTTCAAAGAGAATAAAATACCTAGGAAACCAACTTCCAAGGGATGTGAAGGATCTCTTCAAGGAGAACTACAAACCACTGCTCAACAAAATAAAAGGGGACACAAACAAATGGAAGAATGTTCCATGCTCATGGATAATAAGAATCAATATCGTGAAAATGGCCATACTGCCCAAGGTAATTTATAAATTTAATGCCATCCCCATCAAGCTACCTATGACTTTCTTCACAGAATTGGAAAAAACTACTTTAAAGTTCACATGGAACCAAAAAAGAGCCCGCATTGCCAAAACAATCCTAAGCCAAAAGAGCAAAGCTGGAGGCATCACGCTACCTGACTTCAAACTATACTACAAGGCTACAGTAACCAAAACAGCATGGTACTGGTGCCAAAACAGACATACAGACCAATGGAACAGAACAGAGCCCTCAGAAATAATACCACACATCTACAACCATCTGATCTTTGACAAACCTGACAAAAACAAGAAATGGGGAAAGGATTCCCTATTTAATAAATGGTGCTGGGAAAACTGGCTAGCCATATGTAGAAAGTTGAAACTGGATCTCTCCTTACACCTTATACAAAAATTAATTCAAGATGGATTAAAGACTTAAATGTTAGACCTAAAACCATAAAAACCCTAGAAGAAAACCTAGGCAATACCATTCAGGACATAGGCATGGGCAAGGACTTCATGTCTAAAACACCAAAAGCAATGGCAACAAAAGCCAAAATTCACAAATGGGATCTAATTAAACTAAAGAGCTTCTGCACAGCAAAAGAAACTACCATCAGTGTGAACAGGCAAACTACAGAATGGGAGAAAAATTTTTGCAATCTACTCATCTGACAAAGGGCTAATATCCAGAATCTACAAAGAACTCAAACAAATTTACAAGAAAAAAACAAACAACCCCATCAAAAAGTGGGAGAAGGACATGAACAGACACTTCTCAAAAGAAGACATTTATGCAGCCAACAGACATATGAAAAAATGCTCATCATCACTGGCCATCAAAACCACAATGAGATACCATCTCACATCAGTTAGAATGGCGATCATTAAAAAGTCAGGAAACAACAGGTGCTGGAGAGGATGTGGAGAAATAGGAACACTTTTACACTGTTGGTGGGACTGTAAACTAGTTCAACTCTTGTGGAAGACAGTGTGGCAACTCCTCAAGGATCTAGAGCTAGAAATACCATTTGGCCCAGCCATCCCATTACTGGATATATACCCAAAGGATTATAAATCATGCTGTTATAAAGACACATGCACGCGTATGTTTATTGTGGCACTATTAGCAATAGCAAAGACTTGGCACCAACCCAAATGTCCATCAATGATAGACTGGATTAAGAAAACGTGGCACATATACACCATGGAATACTATGAAGCCCTAAAAAAGAATGAGTTCATGTCCTTTGTAGGTACATGGATGAAGGTGGAAACCATCATTCTCAGCAAACTATGGCAAGGACAAAAAACCAAACACTGCATGTTCTCATTCATAGGTGGGAATTGAACAATGAGAACACTTGGACACAAGAAGGGGAGCATCACACACTGGGGCCTGTGGGGTGGCAGGAGGGGGGAGGGATAGCATTAGGAGATATACCTAATGTAAATGACGAGTTAATGGGTGCAGCACACCAACATGTCACATGTATACATATGTAACAAACCTGCACGTTGTGCACATGTACCCTAGAACTTAAAGTCTAATTTAAAAATATATATATTTAACATGGAGTTTCCTTGTAACAGGTCTTCTTGAAAAGGGACAGTCAGAAACCAATGATCCCTCTAACATTAGTTAAAAATATATGGATGTGCATTTAAAAATTTTTACTATTAGAGAAGCCATGGTTTTCATAGTCTGGTATGGTACATGCTTATCTTGAATTTTCTATTTCAACAAAATTTGATTTTAGATACATAATATTTGCTACCTTGCTTATAGAGTATGCAGTAATATTTTTAACAATTGGAGATACAAGGATGAGAAAAAATACCTCCATACAAATTGAACAAATACATTGTAGGTAGCATGAAAATGCTGACACATTAGACAGAAAAAGTGGAACTTCTAAAAGTTCAAACTTGAAGAGTGCTAAATACATATTTATATCAGATTTGTTCTTTAGAAGTATATATCATTATGTGAATGAATTATTCAAAAATACATGAAGTAAATTTATTATAGGAAGTATTTTAGTTAAGCATAGAACATACGATTATTTTCTGATCTAGAGCGTACATGCTATAATTTAACATTACTTAATACATGAATTTACGAGATAATCTTCATAACAAAGATTATACTGTGTGGAAAATTAAATTATGGTGTTCTTGTATTTCTAGGCTGATTCATTTATAGGTACAATTATTTTAACTTTTGTTAAACTATAAAGAGAAGAAAAAGATTGACTTGAAACAAAGCTTTCAAAAGACAAAAAAACTTATATTCACTATTTTTTTCTCAAGAAGTCTGGCAAGTTATGTAAGTGTAATTGTATTTTACAGAAGGTATATACATCATGTTACCTAGCCTATTTGCCCAGAAGCAATAATACTAGTGCTTCAATGAAATATCTTTCCTCATTTCCTCTGATTAAATATCTTGGTCCTCTAATGTTTTATTGATATATTTTATGTTTTTCTGGATGCTCCATATATAAATTTTTCTGTTTTAGAATACATTGTGGTAAACTACATTTTGACATTTTACACAACTGGATAAGCCAAAAGTTAGAGTGAATTGAAGTTTTACTGTGTTGATTGATTATAATTATATATGTATTATATATATGTAATGTGTTATGTTAATATGTATACATATATATTTGTATATGTATTACAATATATAATTGATTATAATTTTTAATAATAATTTAAAACAAGCGTTCACTAAAGAAATGATTCAGTACTTGTCGATAAAATTAAAATTGAAGCAGGACAGTTGAAAACATACAGAGCATATTAATTCTACCATATGGAAGTCAAATAAGCATTTTCATGATTATAAGTATAGAATGTACATCATAAAAATGATGCTAAATTATTTATATAAAAATAATATTTTCTCTGGAAATAACAATGACAAAAATATATATCTGGAAGAAACAAAAGTAGCTGAGGTCTGTATCTGCAACTATTACAAGAAAGTTAAAAAACCCTACATTGCTTTGTCCAAACAGCTCATAATCCAGCTTCAGTCATTGGATCAAGATACAGACGCTGCCCATGGCTTTGATTTTCTGTTCTGCTCCAACTCTTAGACAGCAGTCGTGTTAATTAAAAATTCTGAAATATCGGCCGGGCGCGGTGGCTCACGCCTGTAATCCCAGCACTTTGGGAGGCTGAGGTGGGCGCATCACCTGAGGTCGGGAGTTCGAGATCAGCCTGACCAACTTGGAGAAACCCTGTCTCTACTAAAAATACAAAAAAATTAGCCGGGCATGGTGGCACATGCCTGTAGTCCCAGCTGCTCAGGAGGCTGAGGCAGGAGAATTGCTTGAACCCAAGAGGTGGAGGTTGCCATTAGCGAAGATTGTGCCATTGCACTCCAGCCTAGGCAACAAGAGCAAAACTCTGTCTAAAAAAAAAAAAAATTCTGAAGTATCATAAGCAGGTCTAGAAATCACAGAAAGACTAAAGACAGATTTAATTGTATTTGATAATGAAGTCATAGCCCTTGGTTAAGATAAACTAGGTTTGCTACAAATGTTCATGTAATATGGAGGACTTCCAGGGTCACTATCAGGGCAAATATTTGGGATTATACCAGCAAGAACAAAACTGGCAAATTTGTTAATTTCTGTCTCATTTACGAGAGAATCTGGTCAGCAGAGATGTTTGCTTTCAACTGAGAACTTAGAATTGGTATGTTTGCCTTAGGGAGACAGGAAAAGTGAGATAGAAAATTGCTTATACCCCAAAGAAACAGAGATAATCCACAAGTCTAGCTACTGGCAAAATATGTTCAGCCACACACACCCAAACTGGCCCCACAATTGTGAGAAGCAAATATAAGTAAATAGTATAATATAGGATATTTATTCACAGAAATGCTAACAGAGGATCACAAATACAGTTAAACTTATATCATATCTTTGGAATTGGGTATGTTGTAGTTGGAAGAATAGGGAAGGCACATCAGTTCTGCAAAACTCAAACATTTTGCTGATAGTGAGAAAACACTTGGCTTTAATGGCCCCTTCAGTTATCACAGTAGATCCAAGCAATTATTTAATTATTTGGACACTGCATGCCATGAGCTATAGGCCCTTAATTGTACTCACTGCCATTAGCCTTTTCAGGACAGAGAAGCAATCCAAAATTCTACCCGTTACCCTGAGAGTCAGTTGCCTACAATCATTTCTGGTAAAATGTCTCTGTGATTCATAGTTTCTAATTTCAAGAAACAAAAACCATATCTGCATAGTACAATTCAATAAAAATATACTAAGTGCCTCTAGGAATCCCAGCCAGCATCTGAAAACCAGTCTTGGAGGCCGAACAGGCAGGAAAAAGATGTTCACATCTTCCCTCAGAACTATTTGAAGTTCTCACTGGCTGCCACCATTAGACAGTAACAGTGGGCCTTGCTCCAACAATACCATCAATGCCAAGTCTGTGCACTTCCACAAATGGGACTAGGGAAATTGTATGTGGTTGCCTCAGTTGCCCTCCTTCCTCTGTCATAAAATATACTACATGGGTCCTCTTTTCTGCATATGTGGAGGTATTTTGTTTTCACCTTTTTTCCTTCTCTTTATCCTTCTTCTCTGTTTTCACTTACTTCTCTTCATTTTTTCTTCATTTTCTCCTCCTGTTTCTTCTCCCTTTATTTTTCCTCCTCTACCTCTTTCTGTAGATCTCCTTTTTCTCTTTCTTTCTCTTCATTGTCTTCTTCCTTGTTTCATTAAAAGTCTAAGCGACCACTTGATTTCCCAAGCCCCATATTCAGGAATGGCAGAAAAAGCTTACATCTGAACTTTACAGTTTGTTTAATGGAAGGTAGGATCTATTATAAGAGGCAGAGGATTTCCAAACACAGGTTTAGGATAGACATAATGAGTAGTTAAATGTAATGATGGATATCTACTCCATCAGTATTTCCATTCCTTAATAATTACCCACCCACACAAAACCCTCCTGTAATGTGAACCAAACTGTTACATATTTATTGCAGCATTAGTTGCAACTTAGAAAATAAGAAAGAAAAGAAAGAAAGAAAGAAAGAACAGAAGAAGGAAAATAAAGAAAGAAGGAAAAGAAAGAAAGAAAGAAAGAAAGAAAGAAAGAAAGAAAGAAAGAAAGAAAGAAAGAAAGGGAAAGAAAGAAAGGGAAAGGAAGGAAGGAAGGAAGGAAGGAAGGAAGGAAGGAAGGAAGGAAGGAAGGAAGGAAAGAAGGAAAGGAAGGAAGGAAAGAAAGGAATCACTAACAGATAATTAAATAAATCATGAAATGACCATATTATGGATTACCATGTTGCAACTTAGATCAGTCTTATTATGGAAAAATGTACCAAACATTTATAGAATAACAAATGGGTTTCTGAATGTAATATATATTTTTGATCTAGTTGTCAAGTAAAGATTTTTAAAAAGGATTTATTTTAAAAGTATCTTTATAGTTCTACTATGTATTTTACTTCACTATGGATATATTTCCATTTCTACTATACATTTTAATTTTATGAATGGAATATATAGTTAAAAAGAAAAACCAGTTAGAAAGATAAAAATGACAGTGCAGTTTTTAGGTGCTTTTAGGCAAGGTAAGCAATATTTTCCTTTTTTTAATTCCTAAAACTTTTTTATTGTTAATATTATTATTTCAATAGTTTTGGGAAACAGGTGGTGTTTGGTTACATAGCTAAGTTCCTTAGTGATGATTTCCGAGATTTTGATGCACCCGTCACCTGAGCAGTGTACACTGTACCCAGTGTGTAATCTTTTATCTCTCACTCCCTTCCCACCCTTTCCTTCAAGTCCCCAGAGTTTATTATATTATTCTTGGTCCTTTGCGTCCTCATAGATTAGCTCCCACTTATAACTGAGGACATATGATGTTTAGTTTTCTATTCTTGAATTACTTCACTTAGAATAATGGTCTCCAACTCCATCCAGGTTGCTAGAATGCCATTATTTCATTCTGTTTTTTTGGCTGAGTATTATTTCATTTTTTTTAACTATGTCTATTTTTGCAGGAGTAAGATGGTATTGTATTATGGTTTTGATTTCCGTTTCCTTGATTGCTGTTGATGTTTAGCATTTTTTTTCACGTTCGTTGGCCATTTGTGTACCTTCTTTTGAGAACTGTCTATTCATGTCCTTAGCTCACTTTTTGAAGGGATTCTTTTTTTTCTTGCTAATTTATTTGATTTCCTTGTAGATTCTGAATATTAGCCATTTGTAAGAAGCATAGTTTGTGAAGATTTTTTTTCCCACTCTGTGGGTTGCCTGTTTGCTGATTATTTCTTTTGCTGTGCTGAAGCTTTTTAGTTTAAGTCAGTCCCATCTATTTTTCTTTATTTTTGTTACATTTGGTTTTGGGTTCTTGGTCATAAACTCTTTGCCTAAGCCAATGTCTAGAACAGTTTTTCTAATGTTATCTTCTAGAATTTTTATGGTTTCAGGTCTTTGATTTAAGTCTTTGATCCATCTTGAGTTGATTTTTGTATGAGATGAGAGAGAGTTTCTATTTCTTCTGGTTTAATCTTGGAGGGTTGTGTATTTTCAGGAATTTATCCATCTCTTCTAGGTTTTCTAGTTTGTGTAACTAAGGTGTTTATAATAGCCTTAAATTATCCTTTGTATTTATGTGGTATTGATGATACTATCTCCCATTTTGCTTTTAATTGAGTTTATTTGGATCTTCTGTCTTCTTTTCTTGGATAATCTCACTATTTTTCTATTTTGTTTATCTTTTTTTTCTTTGCTAGAGAGTGTTTATTTTAATAGTTTTTTCAAAGTCTCACCAAGAAATAAAAAGACACAAAATTTTGAGAAGAAAAGAAAAACTAAGTATAGATAAGATATTTTAAAATCATAAAGGCTACTTCAAACATCTTTATGCCATGACTGTAAGACATGAATGAAATAAACAATTTCCTAGAGAAACACTGTGGAAGAGACAGCTGGTCGACCCTGTTTCTGATCTCCACTTTGGCAAAGCTTCCCGCCACTGTGTGTGGCCTACACGTGAGACATGTGCTGGGTCCAGGAACCCTCGGCCTCTAGCCAGGGAGGCAGCCTCTTCCACTTACCCATGTGCCTTGCAAGCACTACCATTTTCTGAGCATGGCAGGCACTGAGAAAATTTGACACGTTCTAGTTTGTGATAATGGAATTCCTGATTTCTGGCTATGCAAATGTATGCCTAAAATAGAGATTTCACTTCATAGTCTCCTTTGTGACTAAGTTCTAGCCAACATAATGTAAGTGGAAGTGCTGCACAACTTCCAGTAAATATCCTGAAGGAGGAGGGCAGGCCTTCTCCTTCCTCCCTTTTCTCCCTCTTGCTGGCTGGAAGCTGAAGCTATGCTGGCCCGTGAGGCACCCTGAGGAAGGGAGGTCACATCATGCTGTGGAGGAATGAGGCAGAAGGTGTCGGGGTCACTGCCACCTGGATGGCTACCTCTAGACTAACCCATGAGATAAAACACTTTATACCTCATTTAAGCCACTAATGTTTTAGCTTTCTTTTGCTTACAGGTAAATCTAAACCTAATGGATTCAAACATTAATTACCAAAATAAGTAAGAAAAAGCAGAAAAATGGAATATAACCACTAAGGAAGCTGACTTAGTAAAAAAAAAAAAAAAAATAGTTTGAAAGGACAGCTAATAACATTAAGATGGTGATACTAAAAAAAGAATGAAAAGAGGAGGAACTAGCAAAGGACAGAGAGAAGGGGGACTGACCTGGCAGGAGGGGCACCAGAGGAGAGTGCTGTCCTGGAGGCCACGCCAAGGAGGGAGGGAGTGGCCAACAGCATCAAATGCTGTCGCAGGACACAGACATAACCAGCAGATATAACAACTGAGAGGTCAGGTGACCCTGCCGAGGGCAACTCAGGCAACTCGGACGAAGGTGGAGAGCCAGTGGCCTCCCTGGGATGGGATTAGGAGACAGTAGGAAGAGGTAGATTGTAGACAGCAAAAGATAAGCGATTATTTTAAGGCGTTTTGCTACAAAGACAGGCAAGGCAATGGAGTGGAAGTTAGTGGTAAAAGTCAAGTCAAGAGAAGATCAATACAATTCCAGCCAAAATCACAACAGGGTTTTTCATGGAACCACACAAACTGATCCCACAATTATATAAAGCCGTAAAGACTTACTCACAATCAAGACAACCTAGAGAGTGGGGGAGGAGTGGAGGAACATTTAGAAAGGCGTTCCTAGAGATAAAACCACAGTGCTGAAGCAATTATCTTTTCAAAGAACCAGCTTTTGGGACCACTTATCTTTTGGATTTTTTGTTTCAATTTCATTAATTCTGCTCTGAGATTTGTTAATTTTCTTCTGCTGGGTATCTGTTTGGTTTCCTCTTGCTTCTCTAAGGTGTGAGCTTAGATTTTCTATTTGTTCGCTTTCAGACTTTTTGATGTAGACATTTAATGCTATGAACTTCCCTCTTAGCACTGCTTTTGCTGTATCCCAGAGTTTTTCTTAGGTTGTGTCACTATTATCATTTAGTTCAAATAATTTTTAAATTTCTATCTTTCTTTCATTGTTGACCCAAAGATCAATCAGGAACAATTCCATGTATTTTTATAGTTTTGTGGGTTCCTTTTGGAGTTAATTTCTAATTTTAGTCCACTGTAGTCTGAGAGAGTACTTGGTATAATTTCAATGTTTTAAAATGTATTGAGACTTTTTTTGTGGCCTATCATATGGTCTATCTTGGAGAATGTTCCAAGTGCTGATAAAAACAATGTATAATCTGCAGTTTTTGGGTAGAATGTTCTGTAAATGTCTGTTAAGGCCATTTGTTCTAGTGTATAGTGTAGATCCATTGTTACTTTTTTCTTTTTCTTTTCTTTTTTTTTTTTTTGAGATGGAGTCTCGCTCTGTTGCCCAGGCTGGAGGGCAGTGGCACAATCTTGGCTCACTGCAAGCTCCATCTCCCGAGTTCATGCTATTCTCCCGCCTCAGCCTCCCAAGTAGCTGAGACTACAGGTGCACGCCACCACACCCAGCTAATTTTGTTTTTGTATTTTTAGTAGAGACGGTTTCACCGAGTTAGCCAGGATGGTCTCGATCTCCTGAACTCGTGATCTGCCCGCCTCGGCCTCCCAAAGTGCTGGGATTACTGGGGTGAACCACCGCACCCAGCCATGTAGATCCTTTGTTTCTTCATTGACTTTCTGTCTTGATTACCTGTGTAGTGCTGTCAATGGAGTATTGAAGTCCCCCACTATTACTGTGTTGCCATCTATCTCATTTCTCAGATCCAGTAGTAATTGTTTTATAAATTTGGGATCCCCACTGTTAGGTGCATATTTATTAAGGATTGTGATACTTTCCTTTTGGGAAAATCTTGTTATCATTATATAATGTCTCTCTTTGTCTCTTTTAACTGTTGTTGCTTTAAAGTCTGTTTTGTCTGATGTAAGAATAGTTCCTTTTGCTCACTTTTTTCAATTTGCATAGAAAATCTTTTTCTATCCCTTTACATTAAGTTTATGTGAGTCCTTATGTGTTAGGTGAGTCTCTTGAAGACAGCAGATACTTGGTTGGTGGATTTTTATCCATTCTGCTACCCTGTATTTTTTAAGTGGAGCATTTACACCATTTACATTCAATGCTAGTATTAAGATGTCAGGTACTGTTCCATTTATCATGCTAGCTGTTGCCTGAATACCCCATTTTTATTTTTAATTGTGTTATAGTTTTATAGGCCCTGTGAGACTTATGCTTTAAAGAGGTTCTATTTTGGTGTATTCCAAGTTTTGTTTCAAGATTTAGAATTCCTTTTAGTAGTTCTTGTAGTGCTGACTTGGTAGTGGCAAATTCTCTCAACATTTGTTTGTCTGAAAAAGATTTTATCTATCCTTCATTTATGAAGCTTAGCATTGCTGATAATTACTTTGTTTAAGGAGGCTAAATATAGGACTGCAATTCCTTCTAGCTTACAGGGTGTCTGCTGAAAAATCTTCTATTAATGTTATAGATTTTTCTTTATAGGTTACATGATGCTTTCACCTTACAGCCCTTAAGAATATTTTCTTTGTCTTGACTTTAGATAACCTGATGACTATGTGTCTAGGTGATGATTTTTTTGTAATTAATTTCCCAGGTATTCTTTGAGCTTATTTTATTTGGATGTTAGATCTCTAGCAATCCAGGGACAATTTCCTTGATTATTTCCTCAAATACGTTTTCCAAACTTTTAGATTTCTCTTTTTTCTAGTAACACCAATTATTCTTATATTTGTTAATTTTACATAATCCCAAATTTCCTTGTGGTTTTGTTCATTTCTTTTTATTCTTTGTATTTGTCAGTTTGGGTTAATTAGAAAACCTGTTTCTAGCTCTATGTTTTTCTTCTACTTGTTCTAGTCTATTGTTGAAACTTTCCATTGTATTTTGTATTTCTTTAAGTGTGTCTTTCATTTCCAGAAGTTATGGTTGTCTTCTCTTTATGATAACTATTTCTCTGGAGACTTTTGCATCCATATCCTGTATTTTTAAATTTCCTTAAGTTCGTTTCACCTTTCTGTGGTATCACCTTGAGTAGCTCAATAATTAACCTTCTGAACTCTTCATTTGGAAATTCAGAGATTTCTTCCTGGTTTGGATCCATTGCTGGAGAGCTAGTGTGATCTTTTGGTGGTTTTATAGAACCTTGTTTTGGCATACAACCAGAATTACTCATGTGGTTTCTTCTGGAACTCAAGGGCTGCTGTTCAAATTCTTTTGTCTCACGGGGTGATCCCTTGATGTGGTTCTCTTCCCCTTCCCTGTGGGTGGGGCTTCCTGAAAGCTAGACTAGAGTGATTGTTATTGCCCTTCTGGGTCTTGCCACCCAGCATGGCTACTGGGCTCTGGACTGGTGCTGGGGAATGTCTGCAACTAGTCCTGTGATGTGATCTGTCTTCAAGTCTCCCAGATGTGGATGCCAGCACCTGCTCCAGTGCAGAAGTCATGGGAGTTAATTGGACCTTGTGGGACTCCTTGATTGTAGTAGTTTTGTTGAGTGCATTGGTTTTCTTGAATGTTTCTTATGCTAGCAGTGAAGTTGTCACAGGGACAGACTCAGAACCTCTGGTTAGCCAAGATGTTGCAGGCAGTGGAATTAGCTGTTGTTTTCTCATTCTTTGGATAAGGTTTTTTTTTTTTTTTTTTTTTTGAGTTTCTGAGTTGGTTGGCCTCCAGTCCAGAGGTGGCACTTTCAAGAGATCACCAACTGCAATAGTAGAAGGTGGATATAAGCTTGCCTTATGTTGCCCAGGATAAGTATTCTGGTTTCTCAGGCAATAGGCAGGGCCATAGAACTCCCAAGAGTTTATGTCTTTTGTCTGTGGCTAACAGGGCTGGTAGAGAAAAACCATCAGGTGGGGGCAGGTTTAGGTAGGTCTGAGCTCAGACTTTCCTTGGGCAGGGCTTCCTGTGCCCATTGTGGGGGATGGGTTTGGTTCTCAGGTCAATGGAGTTATGTTCCAAGGGGGGTTATGGCTGCCTCTGATGTGTCATACAGGTCACCATGGAAGTGGGGGAAAGCAAGCAATGACAATCCTCATCCAGCTCCCATGCAGCCAGCAAAGCCAGTCTCACTCCTGCTGTGTTCCACCAACAGCCCTGAGTTTATATCCAGGCAGCCTGCACAAAAGACTGAGATCTTGCTGCAGGCTACAAGTCTCTCCTCTGAGAAAGCAAGCAGGCTCTCAGACCTCTCCTGCTGGCTGCAGCTCCTGTGCTTGTATCTGCACTTGTCATTTGGCCCCCTGGATTCTGCTCAGGAAAATTCATGCTCAATTAAAATATTAGAAGTTTGGCTAGAAGTTTCCTTTACCCTGTGGCTTCTCCCCAATTCTGCTGGATACCTTCCCCTAGGACTCTTTTGAGATAAAGCCAGGGATGGCTTCCCTTGGCTCAAGCTGGGGACTGGGAGTTCCTACAGGGCTCTTCCCACTGCTTCTTCCAATTTTATATTTTGCTTGGCTCCCTAAATCCATTTCAGCTCTAGGTAAGATTAAATTCTTCTCCCGTGAATTTTCAGGTTCCCCAGTAGGGATATGTGTTCAGAGGCAGACTTTTCCTCATCTCGCACTTTGGGAACTCAGTTTTTCCACTGTCTCACAGAGTTTGCCGCAGTAAGCCACTTCTTTTGAAGGGTCTGTGAATTATTTTGGCTTTCTTTGTATGTTCCTGTGGTGGTTCTTGGAGTAAAAGTTCATGATGTGAGTCTCCACATGCTGTTCTGTCCATCTGAGTGGGAACTGCATGTTAGTCCTGTCTCCTGTCCATTATTTTCCCCTCGAGTGGTAGGAAATTTTCTTCTGTTAAGGGCTAAATAGCAAATAATTTTAGTTCTATTGCAAAAGTATTCACTGGTCACAACTACTGAAATATTCTCCTTGCAGAAAGAAAGCAACCACGGACAATACATAAATGAGTAACAGTGACTTTGTTCCAATAAAACTTTATTTACAAAAGTAGGCAGAGGCTGGGCTTGGCCCGTGGACCTTAGTGTGCTGACCTCTGAAGTACAGCATCAACAAACTAAAGAGGAAAAGTCCTGAGGATGTAATACTGGACAATGTTACCAAAATAAAAAAACTATATTTGCATATCAATAGAAAATTATTTTATAAGTGAAGTTAATACATAGCGGAAAATACTATATATGATGGTTATATTCTTAGGAATTCCATCAAATGTTTATAGAAATTATTGTAGAATGTAGGGTTACAGGTTTTATCTTTTCTTTGTATTTTTCTGGTAATTCAAAGGTTTCATGGATTTGTTTTCCTGTGAGCTTATATCAGCTTTTAAATCAATATGCTTTTCTCATTAAAAATATATAACATTTATTAATTTTGCCTAAATTGAATGCCAAATACTAGAATTCATAACTTTTGTAGATTCTAGTTGCTATATATCAAGTATTTTTCTTCCTTCATATCTGTTAGAATTATAAAATAATATATACATTTACATCCATAAGCATTTACTAATACATGCAGTGAGTTAATTATGCAGTCAATGGATTAGTCTAGCCAGAATAATATTTCTGCTGTGTGCAGAGGCTCACACATGTAATCCCAGCACTTTGGGAGGTCAAGGCAAGAGGACAGCTTTAGTCCAGGAGTTCGAGACCAGCCTGGTCAATATGGCAAGAACCCATCTCTACAAAATAGTTTAAAAATTAGCCAACCATGGCAGCACACACCTGTGGTTCCATCTACTGAGAGGGCTGAGGTGGAAGAATGACTTGAGCCCATAAGGTCAAGTCTGCAGTGAGCCGTGTTCATGCCACTGCACTCCAGCCTGAGTAACAGAGTGAGATATAAATAGTAACATGCAAAATATATGCAAACTGAAATGCTTTATAATTGATTATTGCTATAAGATGGTGTTTTCCCATTCTTAGTAAGACTGTGTTTTTATTTTTTAATTTATCATCTGAATTTTCACCAGTCTTTGCCCCCTTTGATGAGTCATTGCATGGGGACATGTCTGAGGCTTTGAAATAGAATCTTACTATTAGTCTTTGGAGGAAATGTAAAGCTTATACATTATGTTACACAGCTCTCTTCTCTGAGCCACAACTCTTATTTTTTTATATCTTTCTTTAGGAAGCAGGAGGACATTTACTGTAATCTTTGTTTTCACGTACAGAATAAGAGTTGCATATGTGGCTGACATATGCAAAGTTAACAATCCTGAAATACTTTAAATGGAGCCCCTTATATAATGGCCCTTCATATAATGGTAGTTATTTTGATATGTTTATCTACAACTTCCCAAGTACTTCTCTTATTTTCTGTCTATCACAATGGTGATATTGTGAAGATAGAAATCAATGTGATTTGCAGCTCTTACATGTGGAAAGTGAATGAATATTCATGTCAACTATTAAAATCAGCAATTTAAACAAATTTATTTCCATTCATTCAGTATATTTAGCCATCTTATTTCTCATATTTGTCTAATAAATTATAGAAATAATATCACATATAGTTTAACCTAATTAAGAAATAATGTTAAACTTAACATTCATGGAAAATAAAATATATATCATATAATGACTCATGACAATAGAAGTCCAATTCTGACTTGCCTAAAGTAAAAGTATAGGCATTTCTAGTTGTCAGGCAATGTAACAATTCACAGACACTCGTTTTTCATCTGTGGAGCTTTTATCTTTTTGTTGTTGTTATTGTTAGAGACGGGGTCTTGCTCTGTTACCTAGGCTGGAGTGCTGTGGCACAATCATAGCTCCCCATAACCTTGAACTCCTGGGCTCAAGCAAACATCCCACCTCAGACTCCAAAAGTGTTGGGATTATAGGTATGAGCCACCAAGACCAATCTTTATGTGGATCTCAGAACACATTGGGTGTGTTCTGAGAACACTCCCCATCTTTTATCTTTAACATGTGATTTTAAATTTAAATGGCTGTTAGTGAGTCCGAGGTAGGAAAAGCATAAGTAGTTTCAGTACACATCACTTATGCTCATTTCCCATTGGGGAGGATTCAGTCATTTGTCCACAACTAACTACAAAGGAGGCTGGAAAATGAAGTCCAACTCTCCATGACGGAGAAAAAATGGGCTTGATGAATAGCTAGATACTCTGAGAACATAGAATTTGTCATACAATAGTGACTGTAATGTGAACACCTTTTAAGTAAATACTTTATATAATTAATAATATTAGGATGCTAACTTTGTAATCCATATTATGTTTATATATTCTAATTCACAAAATAGGTGTGAGTTACTAGTCAGAACATAGACCTTGACATCATGTGCCCTTCCTATTGGTGGAAGAGATATGTTAAATACAATTTCAGAGCAAACTGAACTCAAGGAACACTTTATCAAAAATTATTTTTTTTGTTCCTCTTTCTTAATCTAGATTTCTAACATTCTATGTTCTGTTTGGTTTCATGGATGTTGCAATAATGGCCTGAGTTTTAATAAAATAATTTGTTTTGTTAGCTAAAAGTGAACCTTTATTTAATGACACCAATCCATTAATATATTTCTATTTTTTAATTAACCAATATTGCTGCTTTTGTTCAAAGAATTGCTACCAATTAAGCTGATTATGGAGAAGTGTTACGGGCCTTTAGTCAGAAAGGCAGCTGAAATCCGAAGTGTTTATTATAATACACAGTTTCAACCTCAGGCTATTCAAGCCAATATAAAAAGACAAATAAATAAAAAGGAACTGATATTATTAACTAAAGCAACATTAACTTTGGTATTGATGAGATGTCAGGGAGAAGAGATACAGTCCAAGAAACTTGGATAATACTATTTTACTGTTTGATTCTTTATTGGAAGTGTTCTGAGATCCACATAGGGATTGTTCTGTCAATTTTCAAGCAATTCCATTATTGCAATGATTGAAGAGCCTCACTTTGGTAGAGGACAAACAGTGTTCTTGTGTGTCTCAGTGCAATCTAATAATCATACAAAATACAGTTTACATCTCTTTCAAAATTAGTTTTACTGATACCTCCCCCATATATCCTGAACAAAATGTTTCCTCAAACTCCAAGGGGAAAATAAGATTTCCACCCAATTGCACCTTGTGGTTTTTTCTCATATTATACATGGATAAATTGGAGGGCTAGGAAGAGAACAGAGAGAAGAAAAACGTGTGTCTTTGTGTGGGTATTTACTCCTCACGGTGTCTTGTAAGTCAGTTAATTTGTCAATAGTTACTGAATGTCTTCTCTGAATCAGAACAGCATTAACCCCAGCAAAGCTCTTGGTCTCAAGAAACTTATACAGTATTCTAATGAAGAAAATTATCAATAAATACATAAAGTTCAGACATCATTAAGTATCTAAAAGAAAATAAAGTAGCACAAAGTTAGACTGTGTGAGGAGGTAGGGTCTAAGCAAGTATCTCGCGACTGAGGCTCTACCTCTGAGATGACACTCTCCACAATCAACAAGAAACTGATTTTACTTTTGGTTATTCTCTAGAAAAGAAAGAATAACTTAGAAATTAACATAAGCTAAATTAAAGTAGCTAACTACTGCCTGAGGGACATGTAGAAAATAAGAATGTGCATGTTAACCATCTAAATAGGAAAAAATAATTGGGTGCTTTCAAAAACAGTAGAACCCCTTTCTGCTTCTGAGAAATGAATGATGGCATAACCACTTCCCTGTCCTGTCACCTCCACCCATAGTACACACTCTAGCAGTTTCCTTCCACCACACCATTTTCCTCCACATCTTATTTCCTCATGGCCCTGCCATTGCTACTTCCTCACCATTATTTCTTTATCTCGTTCTGAGCCCTCCTAGTTCTTTCCACATAGATTTCCCTTTTCAGTACCTCTCCTCTCCCCAACCTAATGGTAAACTTTCACTAAAATATCAGTTCTCGGAGGAAAGTAGCAGGAGGTGCCATTAGAGTTTGTGTGTGTGTGTGTGTGTGTGTGTGTGTTTGTTGTTGTTGTTTCCTTTTTCTTTCTGAAGACACGGAAATTCACCTAAGCCCTTGACTCTCTCAGTCTCCTGGCCCTCAAGCAGGGCTTGGTTTTTTAAACACACACACACACACACCACAAACAAGAGCAACAACAAAATACACACAAAAGAGAGAGAGAGGAGATTGTGGTACAAAAAATGATAGTGATGCAGGGCAGTTGCAAAATGGGGATATAAGAGGGGGGTTGGGAGCCTTACCTGTGATCTGTGATCCCAGTGTAAATATCCCCAATCTAAGGGGTCAAGTGTACACAATCTGCCAGTACGGATTATCTGATGATGTGTCAGAGACAGGAATTCTAGGTGAGGGTGATGATAAACATCTTTCCTCTCTCCCTCTTTACAAAGCTTGAAATCCATCTGAGAGTTATATATCACACTCCTAATCAGGACATCATGACATATTGCCTCCCTGGAGAGGATGCGTTGGGCAAACACAAGGATGCTATTTGTAAAGCAAATTTTCAGAGCCAGCTCAAGAAATGGAAAATACTCACCTAACTCGTGAGGTGCCTGTGATAATGTCCATATTACAGACAGGGAAAATGTGGCTCTCCGGGATAAAATATGGTTTTCAGTTATTTGAGTCCATGAGCTAGAATTCCAAATCCACACCCTGTGAATAAAGATCTCATCCTTCTGCAGAGCAATATAATTGTTGAGTCTAACTGTCCTAGTTTTAAATCCTAACTTTGTTACTTACTGGTTATTTACTGTATGCAAGAAACTCAATCCTTCAACATCTGAATTTTCTTGCTTTTGAAAATTGGGGATGATGGAGCTTACCTTAAACTTTAAAACCTAGTTGTGAGCATTGTGAGAGGTTGATGATAGAAAGCACATGTAAACTCCTTGGCACATATAAAAAGAGTACACAATATTTATTATTCATGTTTATATAAATTAGAAGTCTACATTAGATAGCATCTTAATGAAAAAAAAACACCAATTGAAAGTTGTCAATAGTTTGCTATCAGAATGTAGGTAAACTCAGGAATATGAATTTATTTTTTAAATATATGAAATGGCCCTTCCGATTTACACACAAATCAGGTTTTTCAGTTACTTTTTGCCGTGTGACTGAGTAAACTGAATAAACCATCACGTATGATAGCTCATGGATCTGTGGTTAGTTGGATGGGCTGGAGTGACTTCTCTAGGCCAGGTTGTTTTCTGCTGGGCTCACTCAAGCAAGGTTAGGGGCTCTGCTGTGGGTTGGGTTTGACCAGGAAAACTTCATAGGGTATCTTGGCTCTATTTGTGTTTCATCCTCTTCTGAAACCAACTGGCCAGTGTGAACACATCCTTTTCACGGCAGTGGCAGGAGTGCAAGAGAGCACATCAAATAGTACAGCTACATTGTCAAATCTCTGCTTGCATCACATCTGCTAATATCATATTAGCCAGAGCATGTCACAAAGACAAATGGACTTGAGGCTGTTGGAGATAATTTCTGTTTCTTAAAAGGGGAAGCTTAAAAAAGCAGTTATAAGGGTATGGGAACAAGGGAAATTGAATAATCTATAGCAAGTAAACACTCTCTTGGAAAGAAAAGTGTAAAAATCTTTATTTGTGTTTAACGATGGATTGATTCCCTTCTTCTTGGTAGAAGAGAAGTTTAGTGTATTGTTGAATATGTGCTGTGTGACCTTGGGCAAATTATTTAAACTTTTATGTGACTTGGTAAAACAAAATAAGAAGAACCATGGCATGGAGTTTCTTTGAGAATTATAGAAGATAATCTATAAAACATGCTTAAAACAGGTCTGGCATATAGTAAGAAATCAATAAATGCTTATCACTAGTTGGACCTGGTCAATGAAAATTAATAATTTTACATGAAATTTTCCGGAAAACATGGATAATCCGACTCCAGCCTCTCAAATTTTGGGGTCCCGGACTATTAGAACTTGTAATTTGTTGAGATGTTTCCCATGACAAAATCCACAGATTCATTAGTTTACATATGTAGTAGTGTTCTGGGGGAAAATGTCAGAGGATATTATTGTAATGCTAGTGAAATAATTCGGAACTGTAAACACAGAGCATGCCTGTCCTTGGATAAGACTGAGAAATTTGGGAAAATTTCTCTCAAAATAGTACTCTGGTCTAGGTAGAATGCTTCGTTAATACCTGTGGTTAAAAATATTTAATAAAGCGTAAGATCATGGGGATTTTTAACCACCACAGATGAGTGTTACATTGTGAATAAGACTTGTTTCCTCACCCTTTAAGACTGTAAAACATTACTACAAGACCAACAGGACACTCATGACAACAGTCAATAGGGATAGTATTAGAGTTGATGTCAGCAGATACATGGGAGCCTGTGTTTTGCCTGTGGGCTCTTAGAAGCAGGACTCACCTTTCTTAATTGAGTAAGCCTCCAAGTTTCTGGGGCAATTAATGGGGAGAGATACCATTTTTTTCCCTTGTAGGTATCTATATGTTTCAGAAGAATTTGTTGAAAAGGTTATCATTTCTCACTGAATTTTCTGGCATCTTTAAAAACACACACAACATACCCTGATATCACACTGTTTTAATTTGTTTTATTGTAAGTCAAAATTGGGTAGTGTAAATGCTATAACTTTTTAATTATTGTTTTGATTATTCTGATAATGTGCATTCCAGTATACATTTTAGAATCAGCTTATTGAACTCTGCAGACGACCTGACGGAAATTTGAGTGATACTTTGCTAAATTTGTCAATTAATTCAAAGAAAATCAACAACTTATAAAATTAAGTCCTTTCAGTGCATGAACATGGTATATCTAGGCAAATATTAAGGTGTTCAACCTTCTTTCTGTGATGCTCTGATGTTTTCAGTGTAGAAATCTGGCACAGATGTTGTTAAACCTGTGAATATTTTATATATTTTCATGCCATTGTAAATGGAATTATTTTTATTTTATTTCCAAGTTTATTTTAACAACTTTGAAATGCAATTGATTGTGTGTTTTACAACCTGCTAAGTACTTATTTCAAACAGCTTTTTTGTAGATTCCTTAAAATTGTCTATGAACACAATCAGGTGGGGTCAAATAATAATAGCTTTAACTTTTTTTTCAAATTGGTATATTTCATTTATTTAGGTATTTTTAAATTTTTGAAATGGGTAAGACCTCCATTATAATGCAATCCAGAAGCAGTGAAAAATGCCCATTCCTGTCTTGGGCCAAATCTTGGGAGTGTGATGGGGTGGGGAAATTGCCCTTTCACTATTTCATGATGTTATCTTTAGTTTTTTTTATAGATGCTTTTATCAGCTGAGAAATTTCCCTTCTTATAGTAATTTGCTGAAAGGTTCAATTTAATTTATCATAAATAGGTGTAAAAGTTTCAAAATGAATCTCCTGAAATTATCACTTAATATTTCTCCTTTTCCTATTAATATGGTAAATTAACATTGGTTAATTGATTGATTTTAAATAAAAAGAAAACTGCATTCCATAAACTCCTTATCTTATGACACATCGTTCACTTTATAATTGATGGGCTCTAATGACTATCCTATTGCTATTAATAATACTTTTGGACATCAATGTTTATGAGGGATACTGGCTTAAAGATTTACTTTTCTTATAAGATAGTGCTTGAAGGTGGGAGGGGAAAAAAGACACTGATATTGGTATCAGGGACTTGTCCTCATAAAATGAGTTGAGAATGGCCCCACCTTCTGTATTTCCTGAGCAATTCTGTGGAGAGTTAGTGTTATTTTTTCCATAAATGTAACAGAATAAGTCAGTGGATTTGTATGAGGCTGGTGTTGTGTTTGTGGAAAGATTTTAAATTTTTATAATTTCTTCAATAGAGAAAACTAATCAGATTTTTATTTTATTTTTATAACATTTTTGGTAATTTTTGTGTTTTACAGGATCTGACAATTTTATCTATGTTGTTGAATTGACTGACATAGAGTTTTGTATAATATTTCCTTATTATTGTATTGATATCTTTAAAATTTCTGTTTATTTCTGTTATTGAAAATTCCATTTTCTTATTACTTTCATTTTTTCTCTTAGGAGTCAGTTATCTATTGAATGTTTCTACTTTGAACATCGTCTGTCTTAATCACTATGTAATTTCAAGATTTTACCTTTTAAAAATTGTTTTATTTTTAAATATTTGGGGTATATAATAGTAAATTTATGAGGTACACGTGATATTTTGATACAGGCATACAATTTTTTTAAATAGTTGTTACTATGACGTTATCTGGTACGTTTTTCTCTTTATTTGTCCTGTTTAAGATTCATAGTGCCTTTTGAAAAAGTATAAAGAATTTTCATAAGTTCTGAATCTGTGTTACTTATTAGGTATTAAAATGTGTCCTGTGTCCTATTGTCTGAGTCCTATTGCTTTGACTCCAATTAAATGTCCTCCATTAATCTTACCTCCTTCTACTTTGTCTGAATTCTTGTTCATCTTTGACCACTCTTGATTTTTTTTCCTAACCTATGCACCAGTTCCTCATTTGTATCTCAGTCTGTGTCTTACATGTCATTAAACCATCATTAAGTTCTTAATTTTATGTCTTTATTATAGAATTATCTTATTATGTTGGACAATTTTTTCTATTTCCTTATCAGAAATTTTGGTCCAAATTGTCTAGATCACCATTGCCAAATTTAGAAGGCCAAAATAATTTTATGCTAGTAATAATTTATATTTTTATAACTATATTTTCTAGCTATATAAATTATTCAGCTGACCTGTCACTCTTATTTAAGGCTCATTTATATCTCAGTGACTATAATTTAAACCCACAAATAGACAGTGGGAGAGAAAATGTTGAGGAAAAGACCTGTTAATCCAGTTTATTTTTTATAGGTTTAACAAATAGTGCAATCTAGTTTATATATCAATTTCTTTATACTAGATAACTGTGGGAGAGTCTTCTTGGTTTCAACCAACTGGAGACCTAAACAACAACAGCAAAAAATAACTGTTTTCCTCCTTACAGTTCTAATAAGACATTATTCTATAGTGAATATTTTAAGAAAATGTCTATCCTCTGACCAACCAGGTAGCCTTCCTAAGAAATACTTCATCCTGTATAGCTTGGCAAACATCATTAGGTGAATCTTAATCAATAGAGGTAAATTTTACATTTTTGAGAGAGGTTACTTAACAACTTTATTATTTAATTAATATGCAGTGATCTGTTCAATTTTTCTTTTACATATTATATGGCCAAAATTATTGTTGATGAAGTCCCATACAAATTATGTAGATGAATCACTCTCTGTACATCCAGAAATGATGCTATATACTAATTTTTTGAATGAGGAACTGACCTTCTGCTAATCTCAGGATAAATGGAATTATAATCACAAGGGAAAGAAGGTGTTAGGCCTACAAACAAAAATCAGAAGAGACCCATTAAGATAAGTCAAATTCATTTATTAACTTAGCAATTTATTTTGAAACTGCTAGGCATTAGGGACTAATAAGCCAAAAGGGGAAAAAAAAAGATGAAATCCAGACTCTGGGAGTTAACTCAACTAATATTTAGAGGTTGTAGAGGAGTACTAGTTTTCAAACATTTTTTTTTTTCAGGACTGCTTTGCACTAAAAGATGGTTTGAATTTTCACCCGTATTAATATTTTTACATTAATTCAGCTTCCAGCTTAATTAAAATTTTAGTAAGAGTTAATAATATTATAAATATAGCCATATGTTAAAATAAAAGATACACTTCTACCTTTTTACAAATTAAATTGGGAGGGAGAGCAACAGACGTGCTGCATTACAAAATTGGTAAGCTAAAAAGAATAGAGATGGAGAGCCCTTATAATTTAACAAGATAAAAAAAAAGAAAAATGTAAAATTTTGTCCTTAAGTACAGAAAATAATACTTAATGAAAAAATAACTTAGAAGCACAAATATAAAACAATAAGCACTAATGGTGATTTTTGCACTAAAGGAGTAACTTGACTGTCAACAATGCTAATGCAATCTAAACTGAAATAATATAAAGATATAGATAGTGAAGCCAATATGATTCTACTCTCTTGATTAGAATCACTAGAATCGTTTTTAATTTTGAAATTTTTATTTTAAGAAATCCATAAATGAATCATATTGTTTCCATAGGATTTTGATCTGGATGACAAAAAGACTAGAAAATGAATCATATCATATAAGAAATTTTAGGAAGAAGTGTGCATTTTTGCCTGAATAAGAAATAAGTGTTTGAAGGACTCCTATGCAGAACATGGGTTTGGGCTTATTATCATGAAGAAGATACTGACAAGGTTGTCTAAAAATGGAATGATTTTTTTCTGCCACTAAAGTTCAAGAAGAAGCTGAAGGAACTTTAGAAGTAATTTTAAAGGGGAGATTCAACTATCTGATGAGATACTGAAATAGAAACTAGGTAAAAACTACGTAACCTTAAAGGTTCCTTCTAATCAAGACATTCTCTAACTTTATGAAAACAATCTAGTAAATTCACTGTTGTCTTCATAAACTCTATTCTCATTTCTCGTAGGCTAAGGGATGTTTGTTTGCATTTATCATATCCTTTATATTTTACATAGTCTTTATATAACTTTTTATATATTTATAAATGTGTGATTTATGGCTCAGATTTTTGGTCATAGTCTAAATTAATCTCATCTTAATGGCTTTATATTAGAATCAATATTTTTGTTTCAAAACTGGTCTTCTGAAACTTCTCCAAGCTAACAGCCACCCTAAGCCTAGAGAGAGTGGAGACACCATTGTAAATTTCAACTTGTGTTAGTTTCACAGAGCTCACATAACACATTTTTACTAATCTGGTGGCTTAAAACAACAGAAATGTTTGGGAGGCAGAAGTGGGGGGATCACTTGAGGCCAAGGGTTTGAGACTAGCCTGACCAATATGGTTAAACCCCGTCCCTACTAAAAATAAAAAATAGAAAAAATAAAAAAATAGCTGGGCATAGAGATTGAGAATCGGTAGGTTGAGGCAAGAATCGCTTGAACCCAGAAAGTGGAAGTTGAAGTGAGCTGAGATCACACCACTGCACTCCAGCGACTCTACCCAAACAAACAAATAAACAAAAAAGGAAATTTATTCTCTCACATTACTAGAGACTAGAAGCTAGAAGTCTGAATTCAAGGTGTCAACAGGGTCATGCTCCCTCAGAAAACTGTAGGGCAATATCACTACTTGCCTCTTCTGTCTTCTTGTGGCCCCAGGTGTGCCTCTGCTTGTGGCAACATAATCCCAATCTCTACTTCTGTCTTCACATTGCCTTCCTCTCCCTATACAGTTTCTATGTGTACTCTTCTGTCTCTTATATAAGGGATACTCATTAGGTTTATGGCCCACCCTAATCCATGACGACTTTATCTCACTCCTTACCTTAACTGCACCTGTAAAGGCCCTATTTCCAAATAAAGTCATATTCTGAGGTTCTGGGTGAAGATGAATTTTGAGAAGCACTATTCAACCCACTGCTCTAGTGAGACAGGAAATGAAACACTTACTTTGCATTTCAGCAGGGGCTTGCACTTTACGTCTGTCCTCTTATGTGATGAATATTAAGTATCTTTACTAAAGAAACAATGTAAGACTTGTAATTCACTTTCATGAGGCAGCAACAGAGAGTTTGCACTATTTAAACATGGTCATGTTTCTTCCATTGATTTTTTTGCAATAACATGATGAAATTAATTTCAGAAAATATTTTTTAAAATTTATCAAAACAATTCTCATGTATGTGATTGAAAGGTAAACCATGTAAAGCATTAAAAGTAAAGAATCTTTGTAACTCACTAAATAGTACTTAGGTAAGAAATGTTTCTACAGTCTGTTAATAGAACACGGATTTTCCATCCTGGATGATCCAATTTTGGCTTATCGATCTCAGAAGCTAAAAAATATATTGAATTTCAGACAAAGTGTATAGATATCAGATTAGTTGTAGAAAGAAGGTGCTTTCAGCAAATTATAAATCAAATTAAGATTTGTCTTTAACACTGCTACTAGTATGTATTACAAGCACCTTAAATTATTTTTACCTTAGGAAGAAAATGTTGATCTAATCATCAATTTGTCGAAGCCACATGTGACATGTACAAATAGTTATTGGTGACTATTATTTTATTTTTATCTTTAATTATTCATCACTAATTTATAGAACACTAAGTAATTGCATTTTACAGCTGTATTCTTTCAGAAATTCTTCAACTGGTGAAAACTTTACTCTCTGATTATGTATGCATTCAAAATGTCTTTGGGGATTTTTAAACTGTAGTCTTCTGTTATGCTCCTTGAATAGAGAATGTTCTAATAGTTGTAATAATAATAAATATCTCAAAAAGTTAATTTAGGAAATACACAAATAACAGAGCCTGTATCTAAGCTGGGATTCAAATATTAAACCAGAAACTGAAATAAAGTCACATTATGCATTCAGAATAAATGGACGCCAGAGGTCCAATTTTGTGCTAATTGTCATCCTTTTGAAGAATAAATGGACGCTGAGGTGGTGGGTTTGGTCTATGGTGAGGGAAGGTGCTCATGAGGGTGTCCACTGTGACCACTACCTAGAGAACAACCAATGAAGTCTTCTAAATATGATGTGATTTATATAATCCGCCCCACCCCACTCCCGGCAAAGGATCATTCTTTTTAAACTTGAATCTTTTAGCCCATGTTGAAATATATATTTGTCTATATGTTACCTTGCTTTTCTTCAGTTTCAAAAGTAGAAGGCAGAGCGAGCATGGTGGCTTACGCCTGTAATCCCAGCACTTTGGGAGGCCGAGGCGGGTGGATCACGAGGTCAGGAGATCTAGGCCATCCTGGCTAACATGGTGAAACCCTGTCTCTACTAAAAATACAAAAAATTAGCCGGGCGTGGTGGCGGGCGCCTGTAGTCCTAGCTATTTGGGAGCTGAGGCAGGAGAATGGCGTGAACCTGGGAGGCGGAGCTTGCAGTGAGCCGAGATCGCGCCACCGCACTCCAGCCTGGGTGACAGAGTAAGACTCCGTCTCAAAAAAAAAAAAAAAAAAAAAAAAAAATGTAGAAGGCAAAGGATCAGGGATGTTATTTTCTTTTCTATGGTTTTACACATGGTATGTTAAGAGAGTACTAGTTGATATTGTGATTCTTTTGCTGCACTCTGACAACCGAATCTTGCAGTAAAATCAGGACCAAATAAATTTTGACCTTTTAGGAAATCAGTGATATGTGGGATGTTTTAGAAACAGAATATTGAGTGCTAGTGAGAAAGCCTAGGGATTGCAAATTTAGTCCTTGATTTATGTAGTTGAAGCTTAAATAAGACTAAAAATTATTTTATTTCTGCTTTTTAATTTCTCTGTATATCTATTGAGAAATGAAAAATGTCAGCACATTAACTGCCTTTTAATTACTTTCTGATACCCTGATGAAGCATGATAATTTAAAAACTCTTGCTTAACATCAGCTTGTAGACTAAGATCATTAAATATTGTGTCACAACATCGGAGTACTATTATTTTATGCTCCTGGTTTATCACATTAAAGCTTTTTCTTAATGAGCACCTAATAACCTTCAGGCTGCCCTGCCCTTCTTCTGAAACTAATGAGAGGAGAGCCAGTTAGAATATCAATAGGCCTAGCCCCAACATATAATACAATTTTGAAATGTTTATTTCTGCTGAATATCTGAGATGGAAGTACTGGGTGATAGTTACTCCCCAGAATAGATCTACAGACACCTGCAAGGGTCACCTCTATCCAGGGCATTTGTGCCCATGTTTTTCTTGACAAATCATAGTTGTGTACATTTATGGGGTACAGTGTGATATTTTGATATATGTATTCAATGTGACAGGATTAAATCAAGCCAATTAACATATCCAGTACCTCACTTACCTATCATTTTTTATGGTGAAACACTTGAGAAGTATACTTAATGTGTCACTCTCCCTTCCACTGAGTGTGAGGCACAGGTGACTGTCCTGTGGCCCAGCCTTTTGACCATGTCTTGTTTATCCGTATTATTTAAATCATTGAAATAAAATAAACATTTTTCTTCAGTAGAGTTTATAGACATAAATTGTTGATGAATAAAATAGCTTGAGGTTGTTAATGTTTTGGAAAGAATGAAAATTTCACGCAGATGCATTGAGAAAAAAGTTAAACATTATTGATTCTTAACTAATCTTCAGGTTTGTGATATGCATGAAATTATTAAATAGTTTGGAGTATAACAAAAATACATTATTTTGTTAATGACAGGTCTTTACAAATGCAGCTAGAGCATTAACTGATGTCAAATAAAAAATAAAAGAATCCACAAAAAAATCAGAAGGTTGAACTTTGCAAATTGTCTAACACAATACACAAATGCAGCAGAGCTTTTATATTTTAATGGGTGAAAAATTAACAGGTTACCTGGAAATAAGATGGTTTGCTAAGGTAATTCTCACACTACCGCTATAGTGAAGAATTCAGCATTTTATTTAAATTTTTGAAGGGATTTCAAATTTATTACATTAAACAAAAATCTCAGAGACAACTTAGCTGTTATATTTTTTATCTTAGATAAAAATATATATGTAATATTCTATGTCACTTAGGTATATAAAGAAGATTATACAAATGATGAGGGATTTCCAAACTAATCCTTTATAAAAAGCAAATGATTTGTCTCTCTTTTCCTGTAATGCTGTCTTTATCCTTGCTCAGTCTTAATACGTCCGTGTGTATCCTGATTTTCTTATTGTGCACCAATTTTTAAGAGTAAATATCCTCTCACAGCTCAATTCCAATGCAAAGGTGGTTTACAACATAGAATTCTACTGAGTATAGGTTTTTAAAATCCTACAGAAACATGTAGATACTCAATCAAATGGCTGTAAAAGCATTGTTTTTTCCAATATTCTGCTCCTCCTTGTTAAATCAGTTTACTAATTCAAAGCTTTACATGAACCTTTCAAATGCAGATTATAATCAAAATTCTTAGATGTATAATTCTACATACATGTAGGATAAATTACAGCATTATATAAAATAAAGCATAAAAGAGGTAAAAGCAACTAACGCAGAAAAACAGAAAAAGGCAGTGGGGTTCATAGATAATTATCTAACAACTATCAGTACAATGCTATTTTTACATAAATGTAATAAGATATATCCTAGGTTTTATTACATATACTTAAAGCTCAAAGGTGCTGAAAGCATAGCATGGAATAGATTATGAATAGGACTTTTTTTTTTTTTTTTGCAGTATAAGAGGTGAAAAAAAAGTAGAACATGATCTTATTCTATCTCAGTTGAGAACGGGTGCATCACGTGACACAAATATTTTGCCACCCTGTCCTCAAATGATCACAAAAAGCTGTGAGCATTTATTTTGAAATAACTTAAGTATACTTAATAACACCTGGGATCTATCTTATTTCATAGACAGAAAAGACTATTGGAAAGATGATCATGAAGAAGAAATGCTTGACAATCTTGACAATAACCTAAAATCACAATCGTGTGCAAGTATAGTTTCATAAGAATATTTGCACTGTTTGAATACTATGGAGTTCCTCCACGGGTTAAAGTAATATTTGAGTCTGTTTTAAAAAATTAAGAAACATGAAGTATTCCTGACAACTGATACATTCAATTATTTAGAGTTGATAAACTTATCAAGGTAGGGCACTTGTTTTTCCCTTCAGGCTATAACACATATTGAAATGTTTTCTCATTTAGATATTATTTTTCAATTTACTCTTTTTACAAAATGTACTCAAACTCTTGATTTATTCTGAGTTCAGCTCTGTTGGCTTTTGTACTAAAGGGTGTTATACAGAATAAGTAATAGTGACACTAAAAAAAAGGGCCATATCACATTTTGAAACATGTGAACCAGCCAGCACTAGCCAAGAAGGACTTAATATTCTCCTGCTCCTGAGTAACATAACCATAAATTCCTTTGGCTTTAAGCCTCAGAAGAATGCCGTCTGGTATGTTTTTTAAAATTTTTCACCATTTGCAAATTCATAAATGCATTCACTTTTCCATCTTTTCCATATACTAGGGATGTTATGTTCGCAGCTTCTTCAGTAGCCTCATATACAGATCAACAAATTTTTTCCATCTGTTTCTTGATGTATGGCATTGTTGATTCATTAATGTTGAACTTAGGCCAGCAGCACTATAACTCATATCCAAAGGAAGCTTCTGTAGCGTATGTCATTTTCTCCTTAAAGCACATTGCAGTCTTCTTGTGCTTAGGAACACTAGGCAGTGTTTTAGCACTGTATTAGACTGGGTAATTTATTAAAAAAAGAGGTATAATTGACTCACAGTTTTGTATGGCTGGGGCGGACTAAAGAAGCTTACAATCATGGTGGAAGGAGAAGCAAACACGTCCTTCTTCACATGATGGCGGGAAGGAGAAGTGCCTAGCAAAAAAGGGGAAAGCCCTTTATAAACCATCAGATCTCATAAGAACTCACTCACTGTCATGAGACCAGCATGGGAAAAACCACCCCAATGATTCAGTTATCTCCATCTGGTTCTGCCCTTGACATATGGGGATTATTACAGTTAAAGGTGAGACTTGTGTGGGGACACACAGCCAAATCATATCAAGCACTATGTTTGGGGGCCATGTTTTTTTTCACAAAACAAAACAAACAAACAAACAAAAAAACCTAAAAGGTTGAATAGATTTCAAATAAGACTTTTTTTTTTTCAATATAACAGCTGAAAAAAAAAAGTAAGGTAGCGTGTGGTCTTAGTCTATCTCGGCTAGGAAAGTGTGCATCATGTGACTCAAATACTTTACCACCCTGACTGCAAATGAGCGCGAAAGCTCCTGAGCATTTATTTTGAAGTAACAAATTATAGCAGGCAGGTGAATTCTCAAATAATCTGCAAACATGATAATCTACTGTATTTTGATTAGAATAGAAACCTAGGGCAAAGAATAATGCTTAAATGTAACTTAAGTTTATTTGATCTTTATAATCAATGTTATAAATTAACATCTTTTAAAAATATTGCTTTGTATAATACAGGATTGATTTTCTTGTAATTTTTAAATTAATGCAAATATTGTTTAAATTAAATAATCCAGCTTTTAAGATATTTTTATATACAATTATACTCCCATGTTAACATTTAGGTTAATAACAGCAAGAATAAATATATTATCTTCTTTTCAGTTTTTTTTATAAATAAATTACATTGACCAAAACACACCTGTTTTCAGTTTATATTTCTGAGGGTGTTGACAAAGCTATATAATCAAGTGAACAGAATCACCATCAAAATATGGAAGGCTTCCAGAGAAAATTTCTTCATGCCACTTTTTAGTCAGCTACCTCCTCCACAGCCCCATCACCATCGATCTGTTTTCTTCCTACATAGTTACCTTTTCTAGAATGTCAAAAAAATGAATTCACATGACTCACTGCCTTTTCATTCTGACTCCCTTCATTTAGCATTTTTCATTTGGGATCCATGTATGATCCAGCACTTATCAATATGTCATACTTTTAAATTGATAGGCAGAATTCCATTGTGTGGATGTACCTCAGTTTGTTATCCATCACCCAAGAGAAAGGCATTTTGAATATAGTTTTTGGCAATCACAAGTAAAGTTTCTATAAATATTCCCATGCATGTTTTAGCATAAACATAAGCTTTCATTTCACTTAGTTCGATACCTAGAAGTGAGACTGCTGGATATTTTAGTAAATGTATATTTAACATTGTAAGAAACTGCCAAATCTTTTTTTCCAACATAGCTGTACCATTTTGCATTCCCACAATCAATGTATGAGAGTTTCATTTGCCTTTCCTAATTGCAAACATATGGTCTTTTTAGTTCATTGTTACTGTTGTGATGATGATTTGCTTGTTTGTTTTGAACGTTAATTATTTTATTAAGTAAGTAATAATATCTTATTGCCAGATTATGTTGTGTTTTCCTTAATGACTAATGATGTTGAGGATATTTTCATATGTTCAACTCTATTACCTTTCTTTATTGGATTGTTTGTTTCTTATTGAGTTTTCGGAGTTCTTTATATATACAAGCCCTTTATTGGAGGAGTGATTGCACAGTATTTCTCAGTTTATATGGCCTTTCTACTCATTTAACAGTACATTTCAAGAGCAGGGATTCTTACCTTGGCTGTTGCTTTTATGGTGCATGTTTCTGGTGACATATCTAAGGAATATTTGTCATATTAAAGACCACAAATATATTTTCTTATGTGTTCTTCTAGTAGTTTTATAATTTTAGGTTTCATATTTAAGTTCATGTCCTATTGTGAGTTAATTTTTTATATAACGCAAGGTACAGATCAAGATTCTTTACTGCTTGTCAATGTCAAAAACTTTCAACACCATTGTTAAAAATGTTATCTATTATTAATTAAATATACTTAAAATTAATAAATCATAAAGAATTAGTCTATTTCTGAACACACTATTCTGTTCTAGTCACCTAACTGTGTATATATCTGTAATATTACACTGTCTTGATTATTGTAACTTTACAGAAAATCTTGAAAGTAGGTAGTGTGATACCTCTAATCTTGTACTTTATCAAAATTGTTTTGGATATTCTTATTTGTTTTCATTTCCATGTAAATTTAAGAATCAATTTGTTAATTTCAGTAAAGTTCTAGTAGAATTTTAACTATAAATTTGAATCCTTTCTTTAATTTGTTTACAATTGACATCTTAAAATACTATGCATTCTAAGACATAAACAATTTTCCATTTTATTTATATAACTTCCCATTTATTTATATCTTCTTTGATTACTTTCATCAGTGTTTTGTAGTTTTCAACATACAGGTACTAAAAATATTGTGTTAGTTTTATACCTACATTTTTCATGCTTTCTGTTGCTTTTGAAAATTTGTACTTTAAATTTTAATTTCAATTGCTCATTGTTATAATACATTATACGTGCATATATGTATGTGTTTGTGTGTGTGTATGTTATGTATCTTTTGGGTTTTTTTGTTTTATGTCACAGCACATCTTTATAGATACATACACATACGTATATAATATGTATGTATAAATACATACATCTATAATATATGTATTATGTATTTTATATATTTATACACATATACAGAATGTATATATATATATATATATACACACACATATACAGGATATGTGTGTCTGTGTGTGTGTGGGTGTGTTGACCTCATATTCTGCAATGTTGGTAAACTTATTTGATCTGGAAGATATTTACAAATAGATTGGTTGTTAATCCTTGTAGATATTTATGTCACCTTTGTATAGAAACTAATTATTTATGTTCACATTTTATGCATTTCCTATCTTTTTCTTGACTAATTTCACTGGCTAAGATCTTCAGTACAGTAATGACATCTGATACATTCACTTTCTTTCTGCTCTTAGAGGAAAACTTTCTTCAACTAGTAAGTATATTTTTATCTGCAGGGATTTTTAGTCTACCTTAAAAGGCTTAAGAAAGCCTATTTTCTTTTCAGTTTGCTTAGTTTTTTTATCATAAATGTTGAATTTTCTAAAATTATTTTTATGCAGCTGTTGTGGTTATCATCCGTTTTTTCTTTTTTTGTTTGTAGATACAGTGAATTTTATTAATCAATTCTTGATTACTGAAGCAGTTTTTATTGCCAGGGTAAACTTATTTTCCATGACCTACTTTTAAATATTGTTGCACTAAATTTGAGTTTTTCATGTCTATGTTCTTGAGAAATATTAATATGCAGATTTCAATTTTTATAATAATTTGTTTATGGAGTCATATTAATGCTAGTCTGTTAAAATGAATTTGAAAGCATTCCCTTCACTTCTATATTCTGGAAGAAATTCTGTACATTTGGAACCACTTCTTTCTTAAATGTCAGGTAGAATTCACCAGTAAAACTGTTGGGACTTGGCATTTTCCTCATTTGGAAGTTTTTAATTATAAAAATAATTATTTAATAGATATAATACATCTTAGATTATGTATTTTTTTAGATTGGCCCTGGCATTTGTGTTTTTTAAAGGACTTTTAAAAGTTGTTAAATTTATGGGGAAAGAGCTTCTCATGCCATTTCCTATTTTCCTAATAAATTCTGTGGGATCTATTGTAATGTCCTTTTTTTTAGTACCTCGTATTTAAAATTTCTTTCTTTCTCTTTCTTTGTCATCCTGCAGGAAGTTTAATGATTATATTCATCATATTCCTAATTCCTGATGCCTTAAAAATTACACAATTGAGCAGTTGAAAACATCAAGTTTATTTTCTCACAGTTCTGATGATCAGAAGTCTACATTGGCTTAGCTTGGATGGCTTTCTCTGTTTTGGGTTTCACAGGGCTAAACTCAAAGTGTCAACCAGCTGAGCTCTTATCAGGAGGCTCGGAGAAAAATCCCCATTCAAGCATGTTCAAGTCGTTGGCAGAATCCAATTCCTTGTGGTTTTTGGACTAAGATCTCCATTCCCTTGTTGGCTAGCTCTCAACTGGGAGGTGACATTAGCTCCTAAATGACTCTCTCTGATCATTGCATGTTGGCCCTTATTTCAGAGCACCGATGGCATGCTTCATGTTTGAGTTATCCTGATTTCTCCTGTTGCTGCATCTCTTCGACTGACTCTTTTGGCTTCATCTTTTATTTTTATTGGCTCAGGAATTAGACTGAGACCACCTGGATAATTCAGGATAGTCTCTTTATTTTATAGTTCTCTGATTATTAACCTTAATTATATCTGCAAAGTCCCTTCATAGCACTATATAGATTAGTGCCTGGTTGAATAACCAGGAACAGGAACTTGAAGAAAGGAAGACATCTTAAGATTCTGTCTACTACACTGATCTTCACAAAGATCAGATTTTAGTGTAATCTGCCTTCCTCATTATTTTTCTGTTCTCAAGTTCATGATTTTTTTCCCATATGAACACCATTTTATCCCTACTACTGGCCATTTGTTTCTACTACCTGTTTGTTTTAATTTGTTCTTTTTGATCCTCTCTGTTTTTAGTTTCTTATTTCTTAAAGTGGCAGCATAAAGCATTCGTTTGATATATTTCTTCCTGCTTAATATCAGTATTTAATGTGATAAATTACTCTCTAAACACTGATTGTTTGCATATAACAAATATAAGTATGTTATATTTTCATTTTTGTTCAATTCAAAATATTTCTAATTTAACATACTTTCTTTTTTGCCCTTGGGGTTATTCAGATGTGTGTTAATTTTCAAAATATAGGCAAATTGCAGATATATTTCTAATAATTCCTTCATATTTAATACTGTTACAGTACAATATTATATTATGTATCTTTGGGGCTATTTTTGTTTTCTTTCACAGTATATGATCTATTGTTATGACTGTTATTTGTGTATTCTTTTGTTGGTTAAAGGTTTTATAAACAAACACCTAAGGTAGACTGTTAATGGTGTTTAGGTCTTTTCTATTTTTCTGATTTCTTTCACTTATTCTATTAATAGCTGAGATATGAATGTTGATATCTCAAACTGTAATTGTGGATTTGGATTGTTGGGATTTTAACTGCTATCTTTTTTAGTTTGTTCCTTGAAAAGTATATCTGCTTTATCACTAATGTTTCCCAGATTCTTACATTCTTATACATTTAGAATTTATGTATTTATATATTAAATGATTTCCTGCAAACATTTTTAAATTTATGTATTGTGAGTGTGTGTGTGTGTGTGTGTGTGTGTGTGTGTGTCTAAGTACAGTCAGCATAGTTTTTGTTTTCTTTCTGTTCTGATTATCACAGTATATGTGTATTCTAGGTCTGTTGCTATACCTCATGGATGATAGCATGTCATCTATCTTTCTTTCTTTTTTTAAATTATGAGCTGTGTGCTCTTTTGGAAAATTATTTTGAAAAATCTTTATATTTAGATTCTATTTTTAAGATCATTTCCACTATAGAGGAGGACCCAGTGCTATGCCAGGCACTGGGGAACATAACCTACCTGATATTTTATACTTAATTAAAAATTTGTATTTTTGAACACAGATCACATAAATTTGATCTGTAAATGCAGGCAAAGGTGAGCTTTGTGCAATAACTTATCATATACTCATTTTATCCTCCACCTTTGCTCACTGCCATGGTAAGCCTTATATCAGTCTTCTTGGTATAAGGGCTAGAAAAAATATATTTCAGTTTCCATCACATACCAAGGGTGTTTGCTTTTGGCGTTTCTGTTTTATTTGGAAGAGTCACCCACCTTATAGCAGCAGTGAACTTTATGTATGCTCTCATTTTCAACAAAGCCATGAAAACAAAAGTTCAAATTATAAGACTTAGAAAATACCATCAAAATAAAAATATGTTTCTGTGAGTTCCTGTTTCACTGAGATTATAACTTCCTACTTCCCTATTCTCCTTCAATAACTTTGATATTTTTGAAGGCTCGTTTTTTATGTTTTGACTTTTGATTAGAGTGGAGATACATAAATAACCATGCTACTAGAAATGGGACTTCATTCCAAGGATTTTAATTGCCCATTATTCTTTAGCTTCTACACTGGCAACTTGCATCCATTAATCTTTTCCAGATTCTTACTGTTAGTTAAGGTGATTTGCTTGAAGATACTTTCTCTGATTTATTTGAATTCCTATAGTATAACATCCTGCTGTTTCTTATTATGATACTTTGTAGATTCTCAGCTTATTAGATACCATTTTACTATCTTTATTTTTATGTGGTGTTAAAATATTCTCTCATTCAAAGCTTTTAGATTTGTTTTCTTTAGAAAGGGTATAAGCAATGTACAATTTTTGAGTTCTTGTCTTTTTTATATTTAGTTAGTCTTCTGCCAAACTTGAATTGAGAGTATTACTGCATATAAATTCAGATTCAGAGTATTTCCCTCATTTTGATGAAAATCATACATCACAATTTTAATATGGTATTAAATATGTTATTATATATTATGATAATATTTGTGAAATAATTTTTCAATGTTGTATAAGAGTCTAGTGCCAGTTACATATACGTTTCAGTGGCCTTTGCTTACTTGAAGTAGAAGAGTTCAGTTCCCTTGAGGATTAGGACTGTTGTTATCCAGGGTGCAGCTATGGGTGAAAATTGTTCATTTACTCTACATAGGAATCTGTAAGATCAGTTTTCAAGCATCTATATAAATCATATGAGGTAAATGCTGTATTAAGAGTTCATGTCTTATGTTTTCCACCACCCCATATTTTTCATTCTTATCTTTTTTGTTCTACTCCATAGAATTTTACCTCATAATTGTAAGGAGCTTGATTTGTCATTACTTTTCTAGCCCTCGAGTTAGAAGGTTTAGATTATTTATTTTCAACCCATCTTTTTTCACCCTATATGTATTCAAAGCTATAATTTTATTTTAAGTTGTGGTTTAGCTATACTACAAAACTTGATATGTTGTGATTTTATTTTTATTTCACTCAAAGTATTTTCTAATGTACTTTTTTCCTACCCATGAATTATCTAAAAAGTATTTTGCTTAATTTCTTTTTTATTTTTCTGATAACTTATCTTTCCTATTTACTATATTCTGTATTATTCCAATTACTTATATTATGTTGTGGCTTGATTTGGACTTAGCTTATGACCTATTTTGGAAAAACTTTCATGTGAACTTAAGAACAGTGAGTATTTAGTGGTTGAAAAAATGTCATTAAAGTAAGTCATGCTGTTCAGATTGAGTTTTCCTTCTGTAAGATGCATAGAATATTAGATTACCTCAATTTTCTCAGAGGTTGTATTTCAGTTGTTAGGTCTTTTCTGTTTTAGTTCTGTTTCTATTCCTAGGGCATAGCTGTTACTCATATTGTGTGCCATGGTGCCTTGTGTAGGTCACTTACTCTTATCTTTCTAGGTCCTGAAATGAATGAAATGAAATTGATAATACTTTTGTGCCTTGTCTGTCTTTAAGCTCAAAGCTTAAGAGATTCTGTTCAACTGAAACTGTACATGTGTGACTAAACCATTGCAATTATGCAGAAATGCACCTGTCTCAAAATAGAATATATACAATGTTTTCTGTAGGAAACAAATTTTCGTTGTGGTAATGCAAATGAACTTGTTTTTCCGAATAATTTCATGATATAGATAAATAATCATTAGCAATTTTTTCTAATAAAATTATGTATTAATCATAGAGTTTAACAACTTCTAAGAATTTGTAAAATAAGGGATTTCAATGGGTGATATTCACAGCTAACATACAGATATCAGATATAAACCTTGAGTTATATCTGGCTTGTGTTAATTTTAATCTGTAGCAACTTCAAGCCTGCTGAGGATGTTTTCTTGTCAAACTTTTTGTCTTGACACCAACGATACTCTTAAGTGGTCATCTTGCCTACTTTTTCGTTTCTCCCTCTCTGTTTTTGCTGATTTATCTTCCCCTACCAAGCCATTTCTAGTTGGAATTACTCAAGATTGGATGTTAAGCGATCTGATCTGATCTGATCTCTTCTTATACTATAGTCTACCCATAAGCATTGTATCCATTCACAAAAATGCAATTATCACCTATACTCAACTGTGTCATTACTTTTATTCCTAACTCCTATTTTTCCACTGAGTACTACCCATTTACCTGACAGTCTAATTGAAGTTTTACACATGTCCAAGGACACTCAAATCTAACATATAAAAAACCCAAACTGATCACTTCCCTTCCTCTTCTCCTTAACTCTTTGATTTCTCTTAGTAAGTGGCCCAATTCAATCCATTATTGCAAGCCAGAGAACTAGCAATGAACCATGGCATGTCCATCCCCTTCACCCACAGTAGTTAATTTATTAGTGAGTCCTGTCTGCTTTTCTTCCTTGACATTTATCAGACTCTCTCTATCACCTAGTTCAAGCTAACAGTTCCCATTGGGACGTTTACAACATCCTTCTAAAAATTTTCATCTGCATTCACCCTGTCATCTGCTCTTGACGCTGCAGGTCCAGTTATCTTTCTCCCTCCCCCCACCTCTAAAATATGTCTGATGATATAAGCTTCTCAAATAACTTCAAATATATTTAAAAATTTTATTGTTAGGATAGAAACAAATCTTTATAACGTGGTTTACAAATTATCCATCTAATGTTAACTTTTTATTGTATTGTACTTTCTATTTTTCCCTATTCCAGCCATTCTGAACTTTTTTCAATCCTCTACTGTGGAAAACTGCTTATAATTTTCACTCATACTGAAACACAATTATGTCCTTTTTTAATGTGGATTCCTCAGACACATTTAAGTTCAAAACTTTTTACATTAGAAAAGAGTTTTTTGCCCACCCTGAAAAGATGAAATTACTGATTTTATCTTCTCTTATAAAACATTATAAGTCTTCTACTTAGCATTTATGTCAATTATAATTTTATGTATATATTTTGAAATTATTTGAACCAATGTGTGTCTTCCCCACCAGAGTATAAGTTGCTATAAATCATACCCATGTTTATTTATTTGTTATATGCATTATATCTGCATAATGTCTGTTATTCAATGAGTACTGACAATCATTCATGCATTTGTTACAAAATAACTTACTGAAGGTTTTTTAGAGTTCATATGTCTATGGGCTAAGGATATAATATTGAAGGGGAACACCCATGATTATAGCTGCTGGTGATAAAACTAAACAAACAAAAATCTTTATCCTTTGAAAGCTTCATTAGTGGGATGAGACAAACAAAAAGTGAACACATGAATATTAAATATCAGTCCTATAAAGAAAAAATAAAGCATGGTAGGGCATTGCTTCACTGCAATTCTATTTTAAGTAGGGTGATCAAAACAAGGCCTGTTGGAGAAGACAACGATTGAGAAGAGACTTAAGCAAAATAAGAAAGCAAGTCACGTGGGGATCTGAGAAAGGCAGCTTATGGTTGAAAAAAACATGTGCGAAAATCCTGATGCTAGAGTTGCCAAATCAAATACAGGACACCCAGTTATATTTGAAATTCAGAAAAACAACATTTGTTTTAGGAGAAGAATGTCCCAAATATTTCATGGGGCATAATTAGACTAAAGAAGTTTTCATTGTTTTTCTGAAATTCAAATGTAACAGGGCATCCTGTTTTTTCTTTGCTCAATCTGGCAACCCACACTGAGGCAAAGTGAGCTTTTTGCATTTAAAATATAGCACAGTGAGTCTGAGCCTTAGAGGGATGAAAAAAAATGGAAGAGAGAAAACTGGAGAGAGTTACAGTGATCAGAACAGGCGGGGTCTTGAGGACAACTTTAATGTATAATTTTAGTCTAAGTGTGAAAGAAATTATTGAAATTTTTGATTTGGAGAGTAGCATAATCCCATTATTGTTTTTAGAAGAATTATAATAGCTGCCGAATGAATAAATAATGATGATGATTACATGGAATGGTAATTAGAGAAGCTTTTTAGGAAAATAAAACATCCTGAGGGAATATATAATTACAGAGGATTTTGAGAAAGGAGTTTTAACTTAGCAAAGAATGTACTAAAGATTAACTTTGTCCTAATAATTAAGTTATAAGAAAAATAAATTTGTAACAGAGGTCAGAGATGATTATATCATAGAAACCAACTATTTACAAAGATAAGGTCAAAAATGTTAAGAAAACAATCACAGTATAGCAGTAATTTAAATTGTTGAAGAATGGATTAGGTAAACTTTAGCAAAGTATGGGAATTTCAAATAAGGCTAGTCCAGCTCTACAGAAGACAATGCGTTGGTAATAGGCACTGTATTAGTTCCTATGACTGTCCTAACAAAGTAGCACAACGCAGGGTGGCATAAATAGCAGAAAGTTTGTGTCTCACCCTTCTGGGGGCTATAGTCCAAGATTAAAATGTTGGCAAGGTTGGTTCCCTCTGAGGGATTCTGGTGGTTTGCTGGTAACCTTTGGCATTCCTTGGCTTGTAGAAGTTCCACCCAAATCTCTACACCTTCACATGCTGTTTGCCTTGTGTCTTTATCTGTGTTCAAATTTCGCTCTTTTATGAGGCCATCAGTCATATTTGAGTAGGACCCACCCTACTGCAGTTTGACCTCACATTAACTAAATGTATCTGGAAAAACTGTGTTCCCAAATAGGGTCCCATTCTGATGTATAGGGAATAGGATATCAGTACATGACTTGGGAAAGGGAGTAGAATTAACCCAGAACAGGTACTCACACAAAATAACTGGTAAGACATTTTATAGTTGACTACAAATTTTAAATTTTATAACCAAAGTGTATACTACTATTTCTATCACATAACCTTTTTTTAACAACATACATACACAATTTTCATATTTTAAGCATTTTCGCATAAAATTCCATGTGATCCACATATCACTGCTATGTGGTAAATATTGTTTTCTAATCTTATGCATAAGCTGAGACTTCGAATGAGGATTTCACCTAGTGAGTGACAGTCCTTATTTCAACCTTAAATTTCCACTGTCCAAAATCCATTTGGATCACTAAGCAAACAATTTATGGAGAAAGAAGAAAAATCCAGGGAGCATAAAGTGCATGATGTCTTTCATTGTGAAGGTATAAAAAATATGAGTTTGTTGTATCATAATATTTCGAAAAGTATATTTTCATAATTGTAATACTTTCATTTTAAAAATATAATTATTTGAAATTTTGCATGCCTGATTCTTTTCCTTGTCTAGTCATTTTATTTGCAGCAAGTAATGCTTATCAATGAACTCATTTCTACTTTTCCCATCTTAAGGTCAATCACCAATTTCTTTAACTGCAGTCTTAAAATTTTATACTTTATTTCTATCCTAGCAGCTCTAGCATGTAAGACTACTGAAGAACTCTGTCAAATATTCACACCTAGTGACAGACAATGAACTAGTTATCACCAAATCTTCCTGGTTTCAGGAGAAGCCACAAAAAAGGAGAGAGAAAAGGTTGATTTTTACTTTCGAAAACACTTCTAAGTGAATCCTCTTACTGTTAATTCTATGGTTGAAACATAAGTTCAATTAGAAATCACTGAAAAACACCATCAGCTTAATTGACTACAGAACATTTCCACAAATCTGGCAAGTAATAAAGACTCAAATATGCCCGTTAGGCAGACCATCCTTTTCAGATCTGTTCCCAATGCAGGAAATCAACCTGAATATGACAGTTGATTACATTTACTTGTCACCATGACACAGCTAAGAAAAAGAAGAGAAATTATATTACTTATTGGGAGAAGAGTGGTGAATATTTTGGATAGTTAACTATCAACAGATGAGATAGTTAGAGTGGTGAATATTTTGGATATTTAACTATCAGACAGATGAGACAAATAAATAAATATCTACACTGGTTCCTCTGTATTTTGAGGTAAAGGTTTAATGTAAATTTTCAGAATGTTCTTAAAAATGATCTTAACATTATTTATTGATTCTGTTTTTTTATTATTATTATTATACTTTAAGTTTTAGGGTACATGTGCACAATGTGCAGGTTTGTAACATATGTATCCATGTGCCATGTTGGTGTGCTGCACCCATTAACTCATCATTTAGCATTAGGTATATCTCCTAATGCTGTCCCTCCCCTCTCCCCCCACCCCACAACAGTCCCTGGAGTGTGATGTTCCCCTTCCTGTGTCCATGAGTTCTTATTGTTCAGTTCCCACCTATGAGTGAGAACATGCGGTGTTTGGTTTTTTGCCTTTGCGATAGCTTACTGAGAATGATGGTTTCCAGTTTCATCCATGTCCCTACAAAGGACATGAACTCATCATTTTTTATGGCTGCATAGTGTTCCATGGTGTATATGTGCCACATTTTCTTAATCCAGTCTATCGTTGTTGGACATTTGGGTTGGTTCCAACTCTTTGCTATTGTGAATAGTGCCGCAATAAACATACGTGTGCATGTGTCTTTATAGCAGCATGATTTATAGTCCTTTGGGTATATACCCAGTAATGGGATGGCTGGGTCAAATGGTATTTCTAGTTCTAGATCCCTGAGGAATCGCCACACTGACTTCCACAATGGTTGAACTAGTTTACAGTCCCACCAACAGTGTAAAAGTGTTCCTGTTTCTCCACATCCTCTCCAGCACCTGTTGTTTCCTGACTTTTTAATGATGGCCATTCTAACTGGTGTGAGATGGTATCTCATTGTGGTTTTGATTTGCATTTCTCTGATGGCCAATGATGATGAGCATTTTTGCATGTGTGTTTTGGCCGCATAAATGTCTTCTTTTGAGAAGTGTCTGTTCATGTCCTTTGCCCACTTTTTGATGGGGTTGTTTGTTTTTTTCTTGTAAATTTGTTTGAGTTCATTGTAGATTCTGGATATTAGCCCTTTGTCAGATGAGTAGGTTGCGAAAATTTTCTCCCATTTTGTAGGTTGCCTGTTCCCTCTGATGGTAGTTTCTTTTGCCCTGCGGAAGCTCTTTAGTTTAATTAGATCCCATTTGTGAATTTTGGCTTTTGTTGCCATTGCTTTTGGTGTTTTAGACAAGAAGTCCTTGCTCATGCCTATGTCCTGAATGGTATTGCCTAGGTTTTCTTCTAGGGTTTTTATGGTTTTAGGTCTAACATGTAAGTCTTTAATCCATCTTGAATTAATTTTTGTATAAGGTGTAAGTAAGGGATCCAGTTTCAGCTTTCTACATATGGCTAGCCAATAAAAAATGATAAAGGGGATATCACCACCAATCCCACAGAAATACAATCTACCATCAGAGAATACTACAAACACCTCTATGCAAATAAACTAGAAAATCTAGAAGAAATGGATAAATTCCTTGACAAATACACCCTCCCAAGACTAAACCAGGAAGAAGTTGAATCTCTGAATAGACCAGTAACAGGCTCTGAAATTGTGGCAATAATCAATAGCTTACCAACCAAAAAGAGTCCAGGACCTGATGGATTCACAGCCGAATTCTACCAGAGGTACAAGGAGGAGCTGGTACCATTCCTTCTGAAACTATTCCAATCGATAGAAAAAGAGGGAATCCTCCCTAACACATTTTATGAGGCCAGCATCATCCTGCTATGAAAGCCTGGCAGAGACACAACCAAAAAAGAGAATTTCAGACCAATATCCTTGATGAACATTGATGCAAAAATCCTCAATAAAATACTGGCAAACGAATCCAGCAGCACATCAAAAAGCTTATCCACCATGATCAAGTGGGCTTCATCCCTGGGATGCAAGGCTGGTTCAACATATGCAAATCAATAAATGTAATCCAGCATATAAACAGAACCAAAGACAAAAACCACATGATTATCTCAATAGACGCAGAAAAGGCCTTTGACAAAATTCAACAACCCTTCATGCTAAAAACTCTCAATAAATTAGGTATCGACGGGATATATCTCAAAATAATAAGAGCTGTCTATGACAAACCCACAGCCAATATCATACTGAATGGGCAAAAACTGGAAGCATTCCCTTTGAAAACTGGCACAAGACAGGATGCCCTCTCTCACCACTCCTATTCAACGTAGTGCTGGAAGTTCTGGCCAGAGCAATCAGGCAGGAGAAGGAAATAAAGGATGTTCAATTAGGAAAAGAGGAAGTCAAATTGTCCCTGTTTGCAGATGATATGATTGTATATCTAGAAAACCCCATTGTCTCAGCCCAAAATCTCCTTAAGCTGATAAGCAACTTCAGCAAAGTCTCAGGATACAAAATCAATGTACAAAAATCACAATCATTCTTGTACACCAATCACAAACAGAGAGCCCAATCATGAGTGAACTCCCATTCACAATTGCTTCAAAGAGAATAAAATACCTAGGAATCCAACTTACAAGGGATGTGAAGGACCTCTTCAAGGAGAACTACAAACCACTCTTCAATGAAATAAAAGAGGATACAAACAAATGGAAGAACATTCCATGCTCATGGGTTGGAAGAATCAATATCGTGAAAATGGCCATACTGCCCAAGGTAATTTATAGATTCAATGCCATCCCCATCAAGCTACCAATGACTTTCTTCACAGAATTGGAAAAAACTACTTTGAAGTTCATATGTAACCAAAAAACAGCCCGCATTGCCAAGTCAATCCTAAGCCCAAATGATTCTGTTTTTATATAGATATGAATATTCTTCAAAATAATTTGTTTATTATTTTAAAAACTTTAAAACTTATAGTTCTAGAATATTTTTAAATGAAGGGAGTTTATATCTATTAAGAAAACTTCAACTCACAATTATCTGGAAATAAATCTTAGACAATTTTTGTAATTTTAATATTTAAAACTGTAAACTTATAAAGAAAATATTTAAAAGTAAAATGTATTCTACTAGTATGATACAGATGAGAAGGGATAAGAATATAATAAAAATTTTCAAGGAAAACATCAAGAAATAAAGGGAAAATGATAAAAGAAGACTTCTATATAGGATGACAATATATTTTGTGTTCCCAGCATTGTAATGATTTAAACCAGTTCTGCTGGCAGTCCTTATGCTTCAGTATGGTGCCTTGGATATTTTTATTTATATTACTACTAGGGAAGTGTTATTTATATTACTAATAATTATTGTACTAAAATAACCTAGGAAAATTTGGGGATACTGACATTTTGTACCTTTTATTTCTTCAATCGTCTCCCACAATCATATATAAAATGCATATATAGTTAATAGTATATATTCACAATGATATTTGACTAAATCTGACAGACAATCATGTTTCTCTTCTCTTGATCTTTGCCAGGCTAAATGTAATTAACACGTCCCTTTCAAGACAACATGCAGGAAAACAACATTTGCTAAAATAACATTTGCGAAAATATTGAAGCGTGCTTGGAATATGAGCAGCCAGTTAGGGAGGATGCCTTCTGTTCTCAGAGGGTGGTGGGAGGTGTGTGTAAGCTACTGTACCTACTAGTCTTTTGGTGAAAAATAGTCAGTTGTGCCATAACTTGTGCTGGGTCCTGCAAAATTAATGAAGCGGTAGACCACCACATGACTATATTTTTGGGAAATGACATTGTTTGACATTGAAATAAGACATAAGCTTGAAATAGAGGATGAACAGCCTTGCCCTTGAGCACCTTGAGTGAAATGTGAACCCAATCATGGCAATAGTAGTACCACGTTACTAATACTACTTACGTTGTTACTTGGTAACTCACTTTTCATTTTGCAATAAATCACTTAGGCCGTACAATTGTAAAACAACAAAAGCAGAAAGAACTATCTATTTAATAAAAAAAATTCAAGCACTGAATTTTCAGTTGATGAAGAATGGGAAATAGGAAAAATTGTAGATTCTTTTGAATTATTAAGATTTGGAGAGGATTATTGTGATATTGCTTATTACATTAAACTCAAATGGCTCAAATCTATTAACAACGCACCCGGATTGAACGTTAGTAATTTTAACACACCTTTTCAAAAGAGAATAATTTAACGTGTGAGACCTAGAGGGATGAATGCCTGCAAGAATTATTTGAAATCTTCACAAGATAGTTGTCTTTTCTTTCTTATTTTTTTTTTGAAAATTTGTATTAGTGTAGACATATGATTTTATACTTCGGCTTATAATACAATACTAGCTTATTTATTTCATTACTGAAATTGTTTCACTTTGGGCATTGAGAGCACTTTCAGTTATTGCCTGTGTCCTTTCAAGATCTCTCCATCGTTGTGAGTTCTTTTGTTGTCTGGAATAGTATAAAAAACTAAGATCCAGGTGCAAGGTGAGGACTGTGGGTACTGAAGTGTTGTATCTTCTAAGCCTCTAAGCTGACAAGGCAAGGAAATAGCTGAATGTATACTAACCAGTGTATATATGTATGTATAAATATTTTTATGTCTAATCATCTGTATCTATATTGAGGTAAAAATAAGTTCACACTGATCTCCCCAACTCTAATCCATCACCCCATGGATTACTCTAGCCTTATCCCTTTGTTTTCCTGTAAATTCCCAAAAGTAGAAAACTGGAAACCATCATTCTCAGTAAACTATCACAAGGACAGAAAACCAAACACCGCATGTTCTCACTCATAGATGGGAATTGAACAATGAGAACACATGGACACAGGAAGGGGAACATCACACTCCGGGGACTGTTGTGGGGTGGGGGGAGGGGGGAGGGACAGCATTAGGAGATATACCTAATGCTGAATGACGAGTTAGTGGGTGCAGCGCACCAACATGGCACATGGGTACATATGTAACAAACCTGCACATTGTGCACATGTACCCTAAAACTTAAAGTTTAATAATAATAATAAGAAGAAGAAGAAGAAGAAGAAGAAAACTTGGCTCACAATAGTAAACAAAATCTGGTGTGAATTTATTTAATATTTCATCTTCTTTACACAAGTATAGCAGTATTAGAAGTGATAACCTATACCCCTGTGGGATACAACTTTGTCTAATACAATGCAGTGGTTACATGCATTTGCTTTTGCTTTGAGTCTTGGAGTCCTCTTATGTCTGGTTGCTCATTTCAGTGCTCCATTCAGTGAGGTTGTTTCATTTGTAACACAGTTGATTCTCTTCTCACAGGCTGCATTCCTTCCTGGGATCCCCTGACCTCCTAAGGTTTTTTTAAAAATTGTTGCATACATTAAGATTTGTTCTTTTTGCTGTAAAGTTCTATGAGCTTTAACATAAGTATAATACTAATGTAACCACCATTACAATATCATATATTATATTTTTACCACCATATAAATCCCTCGTGACTCATGTAGTCAATCCTATCTCTACCTTCTGAACCCATGGCAAACACAGATCTTTTATAGTGTGTGTATAGTTTTTCCTTTTCCAAGCTTTCATATGTGGGAATTATACAGTATCTTGCCCCTGCAGACAGTCTTCTTTCATGTGGTAATGGGCAGTTAATATTCATTCATGTCTTTCATGGCTCACTAACTCATTATTTATTATAGCTGAATAATATTCCATTATATGGATGTACTAGTTTTTTAAATCCATTTACCTATCAAAGAACATTTTGATTGGTTTCAATTTAGGGTACTTCTAAATAAAGTCACTTATAAACATTGTATGAAGGTTTTTGTGTGTTGACCATAAGTTTCAAATATATTGGGTAAATACTTAGAAGCATGATGGCTGCATTACATTTTAAGAATATTTTTAGCTTTGTAGGAGACCGTTAAACTTCTTCCTAAGTGCCTATACCCTTTTAAATTCCCACCAGCGATTAATGAGAGTTTCTGTTGCTCCATTTCCTTGGTAGCATTACGTATTTCGAGTTGTATGAATTTTAGCCATTCTAATAGATGTATAATGGTATTGTATTATTGTTTTAATTTGGAATTATCTGGTGGCAAATAATTGTGAGCATATATTTACATGTTTATTGCCTTATGTGTAACTTTAATGAGGTGTCTGTTCTGATCTTTTGCCATTTTAATTTCATATTTTCTTATTGTATAGTTTTAAATGTTCTTGTATATTTTACATACAAGACCTTTATTAATGTTTTGCCAACATGTTCCCACATATATAGCTTATCTTTTATTCTTTCATTTCTGTTTTTCACGGAGAAGAATTTTTAATTTAAAAAAATACAACTTGTCATTTTTTTTCTTTCATGGGTTGTACTATTGGTGTTATATCAAGGACTTCATCACATACATTCTTTCCTATGTTTTCTCCCAGAAGTTTTAGGCTTTTCTGCATTATATTTAGATTTATGATAAATTTTGAGTTATTTTCTGATGAAGGTGTATGCTGTGTGTCTTGCCTCATTTTTTAGATATGGACACCTATTTGTTTCAGCATGACTTGTTGAATACACTATCCTTTCTCCATTGAATTGGCTGTGGATCTTTGTCACAGTTCATTTGATTATATTTGCATGAGCCTATGTCTGTTCTCTTTATCTTACTCCATTGATCTGTGTCCTCATTCTTTCCTCAGTATTGTGCTGTCTTGATTCTTATAACTTTGTAGTAAGTCTTGAAATGAGTTAGTGTTCCAACTCTGCTCTATTGCTTTAGTATTGTGTTGGGTGACCTTTCTATATAAATTTAGAATGAATTTGTTAATATCTACACAATAACTTTCTGGCATATTTGGAATTGCCATGAATCTATAGAGCAAGCTAAGAAGAATTGACAGCTTAATAGTATTGAATATTCTAATTCACAAATGTTAGTTATTCCCTGATTTCTTTGATAAGAGTTTTTGTAGTCTTTCTCATATAGATCATATACACATTTTGTTAGACTTATACCTAAGTATTTCCCTTTTTTGTGATACCATAAATGACACCATGTTTTTAATTTTAAATTAAAATTAATTGGTTTTCATATTATTTTTGAAATGTTCATTGCTGGAATGTAGGAAACCAATTAATTATTTGTATTATCCTTCAATCCTGACACCTTGCTATAATTGCTTATTAATCCCAAGAAATGTGTTGTTGTTGTTTCAAATCTTTGGAACTTTCTAATAATAATATTAGTTTCAGAGAAATTGGACTTCAAGGAAAAGACAGTTATCAGGGAGAGAGAAGGACATCATATAATGATGTAAATCACTATGGAGTTTGCATTAATCTGTTTTCACGCTGCTGACAAACATATACCCGAAATTGGGCAATTTACAACAGAAAAGGTTTATTGGACTTACAGTTCCACGTGTCTGGGAAGGCCTCCAATCATGGCAGAAGGCAAAGAGGAGCAAGTCACATTTTACATGGCTAGCAGCAGGCAAAGAGAAAAAGAGAGCTTATACATGGAAACTCCCATTTTTAAAACTATCAGATCTTGTGAGACTAACTCACTATCACAAGAACATTACAGGAAAGACCTGCCCCCATAATTCTATCACCTCCCATCAGGTTCCTCCCATGACATGTGAGAATTGTGGGAGTTACAATTCAATATAAGATTTGGATGGGGACACAGCCAAACCATATCATTCCATCCCAGCCCCTCCCAAATCTCATGTCCTCACGTTTCAAAACCAACCATGGCTTCCCAGCAGTCCCCCAAATTCTTTTTTTTTTTTTTTGAGATGGAGTCTCACTGTGTCAGCCAGGCTGGAGTGCAGTGGTGCAATCTCGGCTCACTGCAGGCTCCACCTCCCAGGTTCACGCCATTCTTCTGCCTCAGCCTCTCGAAGTAGCTGGGACTACAGGTGCCCGCCACCACGCCCGGCTAATTTTTTAGTATTTTTAGTAGACACGGGGTTTCACCATGGTCTCGATCTCCTGACCTCATGATCCGCCTGCCTCGGCCTCCCAAAGTGCTGGGATTACAAGCGTGAGCCACCGCACCCGGCCTGCAGTCCCCCAAATTCTTAACTCATTTCAGCAATAAGTTAAAAGTCCAGAGTCCAAAGTCACATCTGAGACAAGGCAAGTGTCTTCTGCCTATGAGCCTGTAAAATCAAAGGCAAGTTAGTTACTTCCTAGATACAGGCATCGGGTAAATACAGCCATTCCAAATGGGAGAAATTGGCCAAAACAAACAGACTACAAGTGCCATGCAAATTCAAAATCCAGTGGGGCAGTCAAATCTTAAAGCTCCAAAATGATTTCTTTTGACTCCATGCCTCACATCCAGGTCATGCTGATGAAAGAGGTGGCTTCCCATGGTCTTGGGCATCTCTGCCCCTGTGGTTTTTCAGGGTATAGCCTCCCTCCTGGTTGCTTTCACAGGCTGGAATTGAGTGTCTGTGGCATTTCCAGTTGCATGATGCAAGCTGTGAGTGGATCTACCATTCTGGGATCTGGAGGATTGTGGCCCTCTTCTCACAGCTCCACTACATGGTGCTCCAGTAGGGACTCTGAGTGGGGGCTCCAACCCCGTATTTCTTTTCTGCACTGCCCTAGCAGAGGTTCTTCATGAGGGCCTTTCCCTGCAGCAAACTTCTGCCTGGGCATTCAAGCATTTCCATACATCTGAAATCTAGCCAGACGTTCCCAAATCCCAATTCTTGACTTCTATGCACTCACAGGCCCAACACCACATGGAATCTGCCAAGGCTTGGGGCTTGCACCTTCTGAAGTCATGGCTCAAGCTCTACATTGGCCCCTTTCAGCCACAGCTGGAGTGGCTGGGATACATGAAACTGGGTACCTGCCGCACACAGCTCAGGGACCCCAGACCTGGCCTAGGAAACCACTTTTTCCTCCTAGGCCTCAAGGTCTGTGATAAGGGGGGCTTCCCTGCAGACCTCTGACATGCCCTGCAGACATTTTTCCCATATTCTTGGGGGTTAACATTTGGCTCCTTATTACTTATGCAGATTTCTTCAGCCTGCTTGAATTACTCCTCAGAAAATGGGATTTCCTTTTCTATCGCATTGTCAGGCTGCAAAGTTTCTGAACTTTTATGCTCTGCTTCCCTTATAAAACTGAATGCCTTTAACAGCACTCAAGTCATCTCTTGAATGCTTTGCTGCTGAGAAAGTTCTTCTGCCAGATCTCCTGAATCTTCTCTCTCAAGTTCAAACTTCCACAAATTTCTAGGGAGGGGGCAAAATGCCACCAGTCTCTTTGCTAAAACATAACAAGAGTTGGCTTTGCTCCAGTTCCAAACAAGTTCCTCATCTCCATCTGAGACCACTTCAGCCTGGATTTCATTATCCATATCTTTATCAGCATTTTGGTCAAAGCCATTGAACAAGTCTCTAGGAAGTTTCAGGCTTTCCCATATTTTTCTGTCTTCTTCTGAGCCATCCAAACTTTTCCAACCTCTACCTATTACCCGGTTCCAAAGTTGCTTCCACATTTTCAGGTCTCTTTTCAGCGGCACCCCACTCTTGGTACCAATTTACTGTATTAGTTGGTTTTTAGGCTGCTGATAAAGACATACCCAAGACTGGGCAATTTACAAAAGAAAGAGGTGTATTGGAATTCCAATTCCACGTGTCTTGGAAGGCCTCACAATCAGGGCAGAAAGCAAGGAGGAGCAAGTCATGTCTTACACGGATGGTGGCAGGCAAAGAGAGATCTTGTGCAGGGAAACTTCCATTTTTAAAACCATCAGATCTTTTGTGACTTATTCACTATCATGAGAATAGGACAGTAAGGAACCACTTCCATAATTCATCCTCCCACCGAGTTCCTCCCATAAAACATGGGAATTGTGGGAGTTACAATTTAAGATGAGATTTGGATGGGGACACAGCCAAATCATATTACTGTTAAATTTCCAAAAATACATAAGAATCCTTAACACATATGTATCCAAAAGCAGATGAAATGGACTAACGCTTGAAAGACACAAAAATAAGGAGAAATAAGTAATCAGAATAGGCATATCTATATATTAAATAAATCAGTTTAATAAAAATAATCTTCAAAAAACAAAAACATTAGATCAAAATAATTTCACTGGTGAACTGTACCAGATCTTTAAGGAACAAATGATACCAATCTCTGTAATCTGTTCCTGAAAATAAAAGCAGAAGGGAATATTTTGAACTCATTCTCTGAGGCTAGCATTACAATAATACCAAAACAAGAAAAAGACATAGCTACAAAGTAAACTAGAGATTAATATCATTCTTGAACATTGATGAATAATTCAAAGCAAAATATTAGCATATATTTCCAGTAATGTATAAATAGAATTATAAATTGGAAATATCTTTAGAATATTATTTTTACTTAAGTGTACATTTAGGCAAATTCACACTTGATAAATTATATAAAACACTAATTAAGGAGCTGAATATTCAAATACTAAAATTGGGAGAGGTGAAAGCAATAGATAATAATAGGGGATTAGTGAACTTCAGGATAGGAAGAGAAATAAAGAATATTATCCAACTTAAATTAAGCAAGAAGATTAACATTTTTATTCACTTCCAGCTAATACCCTATAGTGGACAAATTGCACATAAATGACCAAGTAAAACTGGATTCTACAATTTGATGAATAAATGACCAATTAACATCTTTTCACATGATCTTTCTAGCTTCATAAAATTCACAGTGTTTTAGTATACATGTCAGTGCTTGCCTCTGACAGGGGAGCTAGGCATACAAAGCCTGTACATCATCACTTTGTTCATAGAAAGCAGCTCTTTGAGAATCTCTATCCCCAGGCATGTGTTTCCCTCTGGGTAGGTATGACCCTCTGAACTTTATATAAACATATTAAGAGAGAGGTGGGATATATACAAATTCACAAAGCAAGGAACTTCCTTAACTTTTTCTAAATGAGAAATTAGACAATGCAACAAATCATTTTAATAAAATCTCAGCTGCTAAGGGGAGACATATATATACCCCCCCCACCATACACACACACACACACATATTCATGACCTTAATTCAAAAAAAATTTTTTATCTAAAAAAATGTTACTTGAGACCTAATTAACATGTTTGTAACATATATACATAGGAGTTCTGGTAAATTCTGTTGAACATAAATGTAATCTTATGAACATTAAACTTTTCTGCAAATATAAGCAATCTAGCTGTACAGATCTTTTATACACTACTATGTACCTCATAATTCCTTTGGTAAAATAAGTTGATTTTGAAGTTTCATGGAAGAAAATTAATCTTTTTTCAGGATATTATTTTTAAACCACTTTAATGAGATATGATTGACAAAACTTGATGAATTTGGAGACAAATATACACTTGTGAAATTATTACCACAGTTAAGGCCAAAAATCTAGTCATCACCTCCAAAAGTTTTATTTTTCTCTTTTATGGTGAGAGCACTTAACATAAGATTTACCTGCTTAGCAAATTTTTAATTAGACAAAATAATATTGTTAACTCTAGGTATTGTTATGGGTAGTTAGGCATGAGTGGGGCAGGAGAGGGCTCTCCCTCACCCACCAGAAATATCAGGTGATGGTTTGACAATTATCACATTGCCTCTCTAAAAATGATAATTGGCAGCCTGCACCAGGGAAAGACAATCTTCTAATGGTCCACAGTTAACATTATAGTGTAAATTGAATGCAGGCACCAGGGAAGAGCAAAAAAGAGCTTCCAATAACATCTCAGATATGGGCCAGTGAGTCAAGATGTCTAAAATGTCTATATGATAAAGAAATTATGCTATATACATATAATGAAATATTATTGAGCCTTAATAATGACAGAAATACTACCATTTGCAGCAAAAGGCATGGACCTGGAGGATTTTATGGTAAGTAATTAAGCCAGACACAAAAGGACAAATAAGGCACGCACATTATGAGACAAAATGGCCAAGTATGACATTCTGGGGGCACTCCACCAGAAAGGAGAAGAAAGCCTCCGATGGGCATGCATACAACTTCCTAAACACACCGCACATGCTCAGTTTTCAAGGGTAAGAAAGGCACTGCATATGTGGGCAGCCCACCCTAACGGAAGAAACATGGGAAAGGAGTGCAAGATACAGGAAGAAGGTCAGACTGTGAAGTCCTAGCATCATGGTTAAACATGGCACTTCACCTTCTCGGTGCCCATGTGGGTCTCTTCCAAGTGTACTTTCATTTATTTCCTACTCTAAAGCTTTTAATAAACTTCCACTCCTGCTCTGAAACTTGCCTCAGTCTCTTTTTTCTGCCTTACGCCCTCAGTCAAATTCTTTCTTCTGAGGAGGCAAGAATCGAGGTTGCTGCAGCCCTGTATGGATTTGCCACTGGTAACTGGATACCTTCCACTGGTAACAGTATTATCCTCTACTGTAGATCCGTAGAACTTAATCATCTTGTATAACTGAAACTTTGAACCCTTTGATCAACAACTGTCCATTTCCCCCCCTCCAATCCCTGATAATCACCAGTCTATTCTCGGCTACTATACATTTGACTATTTTTGAATCTATATATAAGTGAGATCATGCCATATTTGTCCTTTTGTGTCTGGCTTAATTACTTACTATAAAATCCTCCAGGTCCATGCCTTTTGCTGCAAATGGTAGTATTTCTGTCATTAAGGCTCAATAATATTTCATTATATGTATATAGCATAATTTCTTTATCCTATAGACATTTTAGACATCTTGACTACTGAGAATAATGCTTCAACGAACATGGGGGTGGAAATAGCTCTTTGAGATCTCAATATTCAATTCCTTTGGACATATGCCCAGAATTGGGATTGTTGCATCAAATGATACTTTGTCTATTACTTTTTGGAGTTACCTCCTTTCTGTTTTTCCATAGTATTTACATCCATTTATATCTTTACCAACAGTGCACAAGGGTTCCCTTTCCTTCACATCCTTCCAGCAATTATCTTTTGGTTTTAGTTGTAGCTTTTTAAATTTCAGTTTTTTTAATAATTGCCATTTTAACAGGTATACAGGTATGAAGTGAGATCTAATTTGACTTTTGATTTGCATTTCCCTGATGATTAGTGATGTTAAGCACCTTTTTATATACCTGCTGGCCATTTGTATGTCCTCTTGGGAGAAATGTTTATTCAGGTTCTTTGCCCATTTAAATAGTTGGATTATCTGGGGTTTTGTTTTGTTTTCTATTGAGTTGTATATGAGTTCCTTAATATTTTTAATATTAACCGCTTATCAGATACAAAATTTTTCCTCCCATGGCCGACTTTGTATTTTGTTGATTGTTTCCTTTGATATGTGGAAAATTTTTAGTTTAATGTAAGTCAGCTTGTCTGTATTTGTTGTTGTTGCCTGAGCCTTGGTGTTAGATGCAAGAAATTATTGCCAAATCCAAGAAAAAACATTTTTTATGTTTCTTCTAATAGTTTTATGGCTTCAGATTTTACCTTTGTCTTCAAAGCATTTTTGAATTGATTTTTTTTGTATGGTATGAGATAAAGTTTCGAATTTATTCTTTTGCTTGTGGATATCCAGTCTTGCCCAAGCCATTTATTGAAGAGACTATACGTTCCAAATTGTGTAATCTTGATCCATGGAAGACAAATTGCTCATATAAGCATGGGTTTACTTCTGAGTCTTTGTTCTGTTACATTGGTGTCAATTTTTTTATTAGTCTCATACTGTTTTGGTTACTCTAGATTTGCAATGTATTTTGAAATCAGGGAGCATCATACCTCTAACTTTATTCCTTTTGTTCAAAATTGCTTTAGCCATTCAGGGTGTTTTGTAATTTCAAATGAATTTTAGGACAGTTCTATTACAGTAAAAAATGCCATTGGGATTTTGAAAGAGATGGCACTGATTCTGTAAATTGCTTCTGGTAATTTGGGCATCTAACAATGTTAATTCTTCTAATCTTTCATGAGCATGGAATATTTTTCCATTTATTTGTGTCTGTGTTAATTATTTTAACGAATGTTTTATGGTTTTCAGTGTACCAATTCCCCACTTCCTTGGATACATTTATTTGTAAGGATTCTATTCTCTTTTATACTATTGTAAACAAAATTATTAATTTCCTGTTCAGAAGTATACAAAATTAGATGTGTACAAAATTAGATGTGAATGAAACACAAGTAATTTTTAATGTTGATTTCTAACATACAACTTTACTGAGTATATTTATTCATTTTAACAGGTTTTTTGTGGGCTCTAAAGTTTTCTACATTTAAGATTATGTCATCTGCAAACAGATTCAAATTCACTTACTTATTTCAAATTTGAATATATTTGGATGTTTTTCCTGGCCTAATTGCTCTGGTTAGGACTTCTAATACTAAGTTAAATGGGAGTGCTGAGAGTGAGTGTCTTTGCCTTGTTCCATATCTCAGAGAGAAAGTTTTTAGCTTTTCAATAATGAGTGTAATTGTTTTGTTTGTTTGTTTGTTTGTTTTTTGAGAGTGAGTCTCGTTCTGTCACCCCGGCTAGGTGAAGTGGCCTGATCTTGGCTCACTGCAACCTCCACCTCCCGGGTTCAAGCGATTCTCCTGCCTCAGCCTCTTGAGTAGCTGGAACTACAGGTGCGTGCCACCATGCCTGGCTAATTTTTTGTATTTTTAGTAGAGGCAGTGTTTCACCATGTTAGCTAGGATTATCTCAATCTCTTGACCTTATGATCCACCTGCCTCTACCTCCCAAAGTGCTGGGATTACATACACGAGCCACCGTGCCCACCAAATTTTCAAAAATGGTCTTTATTGTTTGGAGGTTAGTTCCTTCTACTTTATTAAACATTCTTATTATGAAAGGGAATTAAATTTTATCAAATACCTTTTTGTAGCTACTAAGAGGATCATGTAAGTTTTACTGTTCATTCTGTCAATGTAGTGTAACATACTGATTGATTTGGATGATTGATTCAACCATCCTCTCATCCTAGGTATAAATTCTACTTTATGGTGTATGAAAGTTGTAATGTGGTTTAAATCTGGTTTGCTAGTATTTTCTTGAGCATTTTTGTACTATGTTTATCAGGGATACTAGCTTGAAGTTGTATTTTCTTTCTCGTGCCTTAGTTTTAAGGTGATGATGGCTTTAGAGAATGAGTTAGAAAGTGTTCAATTTTTTTTTCTATTTTTTGAAAACGTTTAAGTAACATTAGTATTGATTATTTTTAAAAAGTTTTTTTTTCTTGAATTTACCCGTGAAACCATCTAGTTCTAAGCTTTTGTTTCTTAAGAAGTTTTAAGTAACTGAGTAAACCTCTTCATTTGTTATTGGTCTTTTCAGGCTTTCTATTTCTTCTTACTTCTCACTTAGTAGATTTTGTATTTTTATGAATTTATCTATTTCTTCTAGTTGGTCCATTAATTGGGGGAATATCACTCATAATTGTCTATTATAATTTTTAATTGTTGTGCCATCAGTTGAAATATTGCCTCTTTCAGTTTTAATTTTATTTGATTTTTCTTTTTTCTAATTTGTTTATTTTTTTAACATACCAAATCTAAGTTTTAGCAATTTTTATATTGTCTTTCTATTCTCTGTTTCACAGATATCTGCTCCGATACTTATTCTTTACTTTCTTCTGCTCAATTTGTGCTTAGTTTGTTTTTCTTTTCCTAGTTTCTTGAGGCATAAAATTAGGTTGGTTATTTGAGTTCTCCTTTTTCTTAATGTAGACGTTCATTGCTATAAACTCCTCTCTCAGTACTTCTTTGACTGTACTCGATATGTTTTGGTATGTTTTGTTTTTGTTTATCTTGAGATGTTTGCTGATTTCCTTTTTGATTTCTTCTTTTATCTAATTGTTGCTTGGTGGTGTATCGTTTAACCCTTTTCCATTTATAAAGAAGTGCAGCTCACTGCCAGCATTCATTTAATTTTACATAAACACATTCATTGAGGATGAAGCAAATATGATTGACTTTCAATGTAGAAATAAAATATAAATATTGTTCTAGGAGTTATTTCTAAACAGAACTAACATCAAACTCATCTGAATCATCCAAATCATCTATTTCAGAAAAATTGGATGCATCAAATGAATCTTTGGCCGTCAATGGTTCAAGAACGATGTTAACATCACATTTAAGAATGTTGTGTTTTCCAGGATTTGGCATTTTCAGTAATTAAGAATTATTATATTTTATAGATGAAAGTACCACTATTAAAAACCGAATGCTATAAATAGAATGATGTCTTTTTTTCCAAAGTTTATATACTAGAGAAATGTGAAAATAATAACAAAAGTGAGATATTTTGTGGCAAAGTTATCTCTGGGTAAACTGCAGCCACAAGCATTGCTGATGAGTACTCTCAAGAAAAATGGGAAAGGGCCAATTTTCATGCTTTTGTGAATTTTCACATTTTCCTGTGGTTATTGATTTCTATTTTCATTCCATTGTGTTTGGAAAAGATACTTGAAATGATTTCAATCTTCTTGAAAGTTTTAAGACTTGTTTTGGGAGCTACCATATTTTTTATCCTGGATAACATTCTGTGTGCACTTGAGAGAAATGCATATTTTATTACTGTTGGGTAAAATGCTTTGTATATATCTGTAGGACCATTTGGTCTACAGTGTTTTCACGTCTGTTGTTTTCTTATTGATTTTCTACTTCAATACCCTACTCTGTAATTGAGAGTGGGGTATTGAAATCACCTACTATTATGATATTACAGTCTATCTCTCACTTCTGATTTGTCAATGTTTGCTTTAGGTAATTAGGTGTTCTGATGTTGGGTGCATACATATTTATAATTATTATATGTATTTTCTGAATTGACCCTTTTATCATTATATAATGAGCTTATTTGTCTTTTGTGACAGTTTTTGACCTAAAGTCAATTTTTAAAGATTTTCTTATTTTTAATTTTTGTAGGTATATAGCAGGTGTATATGTTTGTCTGATATAAGTATAGCCACTTCTTCTCTCTTTTGTTTACCATTTGTATGAAATGTCTTCTTCCAACTCTTCACTTTCAGCCTATGTGCCTCCTTATGTCTAAGGTGAGTTTTTATAGTCAGCAAAAGGTGGTTATTGCTTTTTTATCCATTCAACTATTCTATATATTTGACTGCAGTATGTAGTCAGCTTCTAATTAAAGTAATTATTAGTAGGTAAAGGCTTGCTATTGCACTTTTTTATTATCTTTTATTTTGTAGTTCTCTTGTTTTCTCCTCTCTTTCCTTGTGTTTATTTTTTCAGTGATATGCTCTGTGCTCTTTTTTTCTCTTCATCTTTTATTTATCTATTATAGGTTTTGCTTCTTGTGGACAATATGAGATTGCATCAAAAATCTTATATTAATAACATTCTATATTAAGCTGAGAACAATTTAACTTAAATCACAAACAAAACTACATTTTTACTTATTTGACACACACATTATGTTATTGATATCAGATTTTGCTCTTTACACACCACCATTAATGTGTTACAATATTTATATTTGTCTATACATTTGCCTTTGCCAGTGAGAGTTATACTTTTAAATGCTTTTGTGTACCATATAGTATCTTTTTATTATAATTTGTAGAACTCTTTTTAGTACTTCCTAGAAAGCAGGTTTAGTGATGATGAACTCCCTCAGTTTTTACTGACCTGGGAAAGTGTTTTTCTTTTCAGTATTAAAGGACATATTTGTTGGTTATAGTATTCTTGGCAGCAGTTTTTCCTTTACGTGTTTTAAATATATCAACCCATTCTTTCTCGGTCCACATAGGTTCTGCGAGAAATCCTCTGACAGTTTCATGAGAGTTCCCATGAATGTGATCACTTCTACCTCTGCTTTCAAAATTCTCTCCATCTTTGATTTTAGTCAATGTAATTGTAATGTGCCTTGATGTAGACATCCATATGTTTTACTGATTCGGGATCTTTCAGATTCATGAATCTGAATGTTCATTTCTCTCTCAAGATGTGGGAAGTTTTCTGCATTATGTATTTAAATAATATTTCTTCTGCTTTCTCTCTCTTCTCTTTTTAGACTCCTATAATGTATGCTTTGTTGCAATTGGTTGTGTCCCATAAGTGCCATAAGCTTTCTTCACAATTTTTCAGCTTTTTTTCTTTTTCCTCTCTGACAGTCTAAATTCAATTGATCTGTCTTTGAATTCACTGATTCTTTCTTCTTTTGATCAAGTTTGCTGTTGAATCTTTCTATTGAATTTTTTGATTCAGTCCTTATATTCTTCAACTCCAGGATTCTGTTTGTTTTTTTGGCTCTTTGTTTATTGAACTAATTTTGTCCTTATATTTTTTCTGAGTTTTGTTTATTTGCAAATCTATGTTGTTTTATATTCCAATAAGCTTCTTATTTAAGATAAATTCTTTGTCAGAAAATACATAGATATCTATTTCCTTAAGGCTGGTTACAGGAGTTTCATTAAGATCTGTTTGTGGTGTCATATTTCCCTGGTTCTTCCTGATCTTTGTATCCTTCTGCCACTGTCTGCCTATTTAAAGATGCAGTCACTTTTTCCCTAGACTTTACCAAATTACTTTGGCAGGGAAATACCTCTATGGTAGTCAACCTGGTCATAGATTCTTGGTGGTCTGCTGCTGCAGTCTGTGTGTAGGTGGGACCTGCTGTTAGAACCTGTGTGCAGGTGAAGCCTACTGTTAGGGTTTATGGGAAGGTGGATTCTACCACCACATTCTGTACACTTGTTGTTGAGAGACCACACCACTTTTCTTTGTACTTAAGTTCTTCCGAGGAATTGAGTCATGCCAATTTCACCAACGCTCTGGGTGAGGCAATACAAAATGGTTCTCTTGGGAAGTGCCCTGAAACGCTGGGAAGCTCCAAGTCCACTTATACTATACTTTCACCACAGGAGAAATTATAGATCAAATAAATTCTTCTCAGTGATGAGCCATACTGACTTAAAAAGCAACAATACAAGAAAACTTCTCTTACTCTTTTTAATGTGACTTTCTTTTAGTTTCTGTGCTGTGCTTCACTGTGTGTGGTACTGCATCCCTTGGATTTCAGAGCTCTTACAATGGCATTTTTAAAAAATCTGTTGATGGTTGTCAAGTTGGTATTTATGTAGGGGGATGAACTTGGGCCCTCTGTCCTACCATTTTTTTAAATACACTCTCAATAAATTAATCATAAAGCAACATAGTCCCAAGTTAATTTTAATTAAATATGCATATCATACACATATGTATGTAATTAACAATTTATCAACTGTCAAAATTAATGTTTCATTTTTTGCATCATTCTATACCTCAATTTAATCAGGCCATTTCTTTTTTTATATTGTGATTCATCTCAGATATAAACTTTTCAGTAAACTCTCTAATCCCTCAGGATTTATTAGCTCATTCTAAGTGCTCTCTGAGAATTCTCTAAATATATTCATAATTATTCTACATGAATAACACTATATCATAATTTCCTCTGTATTCTAATTTGTCTCCATTTGACAGCAAGTTTTTTAAGAACAATCACCCTTTATTGTTCATAATTACATTACTGTATTCTGTCACATTCAAAAACAAGTACAAACTTGTTTTTGTGATTGACTGAATGACTGAATGGAAATAAAACAGAACATTTTCCATGTTTTTAGCATTATTTCTTATGTAGGGGAATTTTTTTATATATAACCTTAACATTTATAACTGCAGTCTAAATAATCATATAGATTATTATAAATGAAAGGATTCATTTAATGAAATTTATAAATTGGCTTCCAAATACTATTTTTTATTCATCTATATATACATATATGTAAATATATGCATGCAGAAGCACATGTAAATTTTCATATAATTAAGGTATAAGTAGAGATTATCTAATAGTAAGTGTGATTGCAAATTTGATAATACTATTCAATTTGTGAAATTTTTCTATTCACAATATTGGAAAATTTTAAAAATTTCCTTTCCTAAATTTTGACTTGTATTCATTTGTTAGGTCTGAGGTCATATATGATTACATTCATTGTTGAAATATTCTTATGGCAATATTACTAGTACTCTAAGGGTTAAAAGTATAGGAATAAGGCTATCTATATTTGCTTGGAATAAAGAGGTTGACTATGGAAACCAGAACCAGGAATATGAGTATCTTAGCTTTAGTTGAGCTCTTACTTGAAGGCAAGAGTTTGAAAAATATTCTCTATCCAGCTTCTATGTCCCATAAAACATTAGAAATATTGATTACCCCTACAAATTTTGGAACATTTTTCTCTATATGTGGGTATATTGTTGAGTAGCCTACTGCCTGTTTTGAATTGAAACAAACATAAATTATAAAGTCAGACAAATATGTGTCTAGCAACCATCATGTATTAATAGGTATTAGTTACAATGCCTAACTCATAAGTTTATTCTAAGAATGAAACAAAATGACATATGAGAGGATGCAACACACTACACTATCTAACATGTATCAGTTTCTCAGCTACTTATCGCTTGACAGTTAATATTAAATAATTATTCATAAAGTGACTTAATATTAGTTTTGATGTGTAAAATATACAAGTAATATTTTTTTTCTCAAAAATCACTTGAATTAGAACACTCTAAAAAGTCCTTATAAAAATTCCTGAGAGCACCACTGAAAAATCACTGGGGACCTAGGAGTGTACATTAGGAAAATCCCTTTGGTAATTCCTATGAATTATAGGCAATGATATTTAATGTTTACCTTTAAGTTTAATTGTGTATATTCTATAAGGAAAATATATTCATGGCTTATAATAAACATTCAAATAATAACAATCATTATATGAAACTGCTTTAACATTACTAAAACGCTCTATGACTATAGATATTTTGATGTTATTAACAAAAATAATGAAAACACATAGCTATATGTCCTTTCAAAAACTATTCCTACAGGTGATACAGATGCTAATTTTAGCTAGTTTACAGGTTTATTTCTTAATTTAGATAATGTTACCTGATATAGTCTCTTTTTTTGGGGAAACAATTATGTTCTCTAAAACAAAATTCATACTTGTTACTACACATTGCACAATGTAGCATCTCAAAGAGAAAGTTTGTCTACTATTGCAAAGAATAAGCTAGAAACAAGTATGGGCATTCCCTGTTCAGTCACTTTCCAACATCTTATAGCATTATGTAAAGTTGTTTCTTAATCTCCATAATGAAAAACACCCAAATTAAAAGTTTATTCAAGCAAAATATATTTATATGGACTTCTTTACACCCAGGGCTAGTAACCTGTCTCAGCAATTCTCCAGTTTAGTTGTCTATCCTTTTACCTAGTCTCTGCACTTCACATTACTACTTCAGAGTGCTCTTCACAAAGAAGGCCAAATGATATCTAAGTGTGTGTGTGTTTGTATGTGTGTGCACACATATGCAGGTGTGTCTGTGTGTGTGTGTCATATTCAGAGTATTGCACTACTCTGGTTACCAGAATTCAAATTTCACAAGAATGAAATCCAATTTTTTAGAATAAACAGAAGGCTCTGTGTGGTTTGATCTTTGGCTACTATTTTAATCTTTCATGCATAAATCACACTGTTTTTTAATTCTTCATATAACTCTCTGCTTTGAATATCTCTCTCCAAATGGCTAGATCCTCTGTACCCTTCAAATTTTAATGGTAAAATAATGTCCTTGGGATTTTTTCTCATCATCCAAACTAAAGAGATGCTTCTCGGTTGTTCCATATCAATTATTTATCATGGCAAATGTCATAATTAAAACTTATTTTTAATTGTTTGTACTTTTTTCCCGAAAAGCATAAATAGTATATGGTTTGGTTTTTGGTAAATATATAGAGTGAAATATTTCACATGTAATAGTTTTTTAATAAACATTTATCTTACAAATTAATGAATGAGTAAAAAACAGTATGTTAAGTAGCAAAATGCAATGCAATTTTGTGAAAATATTTACTATATTTTTAATTCATGAGGAATTATATATTTTACTTTTCTCTAATGTTTCTAAACAATGTGATATATTTATTCTTCTATTTCAAAGACAAAAGGTAAAATTAGATCATTTGGAGTGTTAAATTGACTGAAGAGTTGTATTTATGAGAAAAGTTGCCTGCAGTGTTTGATTGCAGGAATACTACAAATACTATATAGCTAATGAACATCCTCTTCCATACTTCCCCCCAAATATTCTACTTAAATCAAAAATTTTTTAAGTGAATTCGGTTAAATTGCATTTTTTTAATGGAAAGCTACTGGGTGTCTATTAGTTGGAATTCCAATAGTGTGTCAACTTTTTTACTGGCTATTTAGAGCATTAGCTATGCACAATATTACTTTCCTTTTGATCTCTGAAACATATCAGATTGCAAAATATGCATTATCTGAGTAACCCAAAAAACATAACTTTCTCTTAGCCTTTGTGGTGTCACAGTGTGATGGAATAAAAAAGGAAAATGATTCCTTTAGGATTATCGTGTATTTCATTGGCATATTTTAAAAATCATTTTCAGCATACTTTACTGTAAGACACCATTTATGGTTTTTTTTGGTACTATTCTTCCTATTTACAGTCAAATTTTAGGAAAACTAGGGCAGTGCAAGGAAATGCAAAGCATTTAATCAAGGTAATTCTTTAAAGAAAATGTTTCAGTATTATAACTCTTACTGGAAACAGGTCCCAATACAGACTCCAAGAGAGGGTTCTTAGATCTCACACAAGAAAGAATTTTGGGCAAGTCCATAGAGTAAAGTGAAAGCAAGTTTATTAAGAAAGTAGAGGAATAAAAGAATGGCTACTCCATAGACACAGAAGCCCTGAGGTGGCTGGTTGTCCATTTTTATGGCCATTTCTTGATGATATGCTAAACAAGGGGTGGATTATTCATGTCTCCCCTTTTTAGACCATATAAGGTAACTTCCTAATGTTACCATGGCATTTGTAAACTGTCATGGTGCTGGTGGAAGCATAGCAATGAGGATGACCAGAGGTCACTCTTGTTGCCGTCTTGGTTTTGGTGGGGTTTGGCCAGCTTCTTCACTGCAAACTGTTTTATTAGCAAGGTCTTTATGAATTGTATCTTGTGCCGGCCTCCTATCTCATCTTGTGACTTAGAATACCTAACCACCTGGGAGTGCAGCCAAGTAGGTCTCAGCCTCATTTTACCCAGCTCCTATTGAAGATGGAGTTGCTCTGGTTCAAACGACTCTGACATGATTGAATTAAGTTAATCAGCACTGCTGGTAGCTCCTTTTGGAATCATTTCCAAAGTTAGCTGGAAATTCTTGTTACCCCCATGCTGTTTGCTAGAGAGCTCTATTTTCCTTTGTTTTCCAGAAATCTTTTCTGGACCTTTCATTTGTAACTGCAGGTTCCATGAGTTTAAATAGCACTCTAGATACCACTCATGACTAGTTTGGCTCTATGGAATTGTGAACCCCAAATATCTGAGACAGGTCTCAGTTAGTTTAGAAAGTTTATTTTGCCAAGGTTGAGGACATGTGCCCATGACACAACCTCAGGAGGTCCTGATGACGTGTGCCCAAGATAGTCATGGCACGGCTTTGTTTTATATATTTTAGGGGACATGAGACATCAATCATTATATGTAGGATGTACATTGGTTCTGTCCAGAAAGGCAGGACAACTCAAAGCAGGGAGGCAGCTTCCAGTTCACAAGCAGGTGAGAAACAAATGGTTGCACTCTTTTGAGTTTCTGATTAGCCTTTCCAAAGGAGGCAATAAGATATGCATTTATCTGAGTGATTAGAAGGATGATTTCGAATAGAATGGGAGGCAAGTATGCAGCAGGCCAGTTCTCACCAACACAGGCCTCCATAGCAAGTCTTACAGTACTGACTGGTTAAGTTAAATATTAAAAAGTAAAAAAAAAAAAAAAAAAAAAAAAAAAGCCAGTGCCATTATAGAAAGGCTGGAATGTAACAAAAACCCACCAAGAGTTTTGCCTAAGCCTTTCCTGGGCTTTAAAGCATGAGAAAATAATGAAGAAATTATTAACAGGACCCATTTAGGATTAAACAAGTTGTATTGGGGGTCTGAAGAAACTCCCCAGGCCTCCACAAACAAGTTTATTGGGGGTTTGAAAGAAATCCCCAAACCTCTATGATTTAGCAGCAGACAGGATAAAGGTAATCACCCAGCACCTGGACCAATTTAGATTAAGTAAATTTACTGAGGCTCCAGAGGAAGGTCTTCAAGACTCAGACCTTAGTTACAGATTAAGAGAAGTTAATCACTTTTGTCTTTAGATGAATGCACAATTACATATAGACATATAGCTTAGAAGATATATAATCTTGAAAACTTTGTAATTTTGAGTTGGTCTGGCAATAACATCCAGGCCTTCTCCTTGTAACCAGTTGCAGAAATAAAAACTCTCTTCCTCTCCAGTTCATCTGCATCTCGTTATTGGGCCACGAGAAGTAGCACCTCAGCCCTCAGCTTGGTCTGGGAACTGGTTTGCCCTAAGCAGTACCAAGCCTGACTTTTCAGTTTAGCTTAGTGATTTTGGGGGTCCAAGAATTATTTTCCTTTCACAGAATCTACTATAGCTCCTGGATGCTTTTAATAAAAAATATATATGTTTAAACTTTTTGGTTTAACAGAATTAAAATAGTGTTCTAAGAAAGAAAGAAAAAAATTAGAAGATATTTTAACTAGTAATTTTATAATAAAGAAAGACAAATTTGAGGTATTTTGGCCACAAGCATTCTCCTGAAGAATTTCTTCTAATTCTCCCTTTATTTTATATATATCTAAAAATTGGCACCCACAAAACATGGAAGCAACACTCTAGAATTAATCATAGAAACATTTTATTTCAAGAAAGTAAGAACTCCAAAGTGAACATAACACTTCAACTCCAACTATCTGTCAACAAAAAGAGTCAAACTCTGCAAAAATATTTTAAGAGTTTTATTCTGAGCCAAATATGAGTGACCATGGCCCATGACACAACACTCAGGAGGTTCTGAAAACACGTGCCCAAGTTGGTCGGGGTACAGCTTGGTTTTATATATTTTAGAGAGCCATGTGACATCAATCAAATACATTTAATAATACATGGATTTGATTCAGAAAGGTGGGACAACTCAAAACGCAGGGGGTGGGGGGACTTCCAGGCTATGGGTAAATTTAAACATTTTCTGGTTTATAATTGGCTGAGTTTATCTAAAGACCTGGGATAGCTAGAAAGGAAATTTTCAGGTTAAGATAAAAGATTGCAGAGACCAGTGTTCTTTTGAAGTCTTATAGTGGCTGCCCTTAGAGATGATAGATGACAAATGTTTCCTATTCAGATCTTTAAAAGGTGCTAGACTTTTAGTTAATCTCTTCAGGATTGGGAGGGCCTGGAAGAAAAAGATCTAGCTGTGTTAATAGAGATTCTTTACAGATGCAAATTTCCCCCCACAAAGGACAGCTTTGCAGGGCCATTTCAAGATATGGCAAAAAAAAAAAAGCATGTCTTGGGGTAAAATATTTGTATTTTCTTTCTCATCTTGTAATGCTATGCCAGAGTCAGATTAGAAAGTAAGTCCTAATATATATGGTTAATTGAAACCCATCCAATGAGAATTTATGGTTTATAGGGCATGATTCCACACACCCCTTAGATAGGAATTTGGGCACGATAAAAGTTTCAGAGCTGAGCCCTCATATCTGTTAATCTGATCCATGGAACTTAATCAAATGCATCTTCCTCTCTTTCTTCTTGATGAATATATAAATTGAATTAGTGTATCTCCTATGCATCTAAGATGGTGGAATGCACCAATCTTAGGAGAATTGAGAGGAGAGCTACATATTTTCTTTTTCTGAAGACTTAATTCTCTTGTATAAGTCTCGGTGAAGAATTTGTTATCCAGCTCCAAAAACGTGGTTATTCAGTCAGCAGAATTTTTGTCACCAAAGGATAGGAAATCAGAATCTCAGGCCCTAACCCAGATCCACTGAATCAGAATCTGCATTTTAACCAGATTCCCAGGGGATTTATATGGCCATAAAATTTTGAATAGCACTGACATTTTCATTAAAATATTAAATTGTTTTCATTAAAATGTTTAATTAAATTTTAAAATTTAAACATACCTCAACAAACTAGGTTCTTTGTGACAGAAATTACAAAACCGGTACAGCAAGATTATCTTTTTGTTTCACAATACCTGGAACAAAATCTTCTAATAGTGACTTTAATTGCATGTGTGGAAGTAAATGCTGGCATCAGCTGAGAAAGAGTTTTATTTTAAACCCAACATAACCTGGTTTCCTTATATTTAAAAATTCATTCTTTTGCTGATCTTTCCTCCTTTCAGATTATCAACAGATTTTCTCTCTTCTTGGATACTTCTCATTGAGAAGAGTCTAGGCAGTCCTTTACACATTTTCAATATGGTTAATATTTTTAGCTAGTTCATTATGTTTCTTAGAAACATTTCCTGTTTTTTATATTCCCATGGGTGACAGCATTACCAAACTCTCTGCTGTTACTTACATAACAAAGGTGCTCTTCCCTTTACTGGAGTCTTTTCGGTTTTCATTAAGTCTCCTAAAAGCCTTTCCAGACAGCTTATTGCTCAGTACCTACTTACTGAACATTTAAAAAAAATAATTCTGGTAGAATTCAGTTGCTAGGTACCAAATTTCTGTTTCACATGTTATGAGTGTAATAAAAATTTACTATCAATTATTGGTCTTAAAACAACCACATTGTTACACTCATACATTCTCTGTATCAAAAATTTAGAAAGGGACAGAAAAGACAGATTTGGTTTGCTTCAAATATTTTAAGGTCCAGGACTTGGGTCTTCCCAGCTGAAGCCCCAGTTGGGAAGACCCAAGTCCTGGACCTTAAAATATTCTGAAGTCATAATCATTTACAAGTCTTACACCTGACTGCCAGCTGGAACTTTACCTGGGACTGTGGACAAGAATCCCTTACCTGGCCTTTTCATGTGATCTGGGCTTTCCCACAACATGAGATCAGTGTTCTGAAGATAAGTCTCTCAGTTCATAAATCAGAGGTTTTGTCATCTTTTAAGACTTGGCCTTGGATTTAGTGCAGTTTAATTTCTGTCATATTCTTTTCATTATAATTTAGTCACATGTTCTGCCTTAATTTAAGGAGTGGGGAATTTGACTTCACGTCCTGATGGGGGAGTGACAAGGTCCTAGAATAGCAAAATTAGATGCAATCTACCAAAACTGGCTAATTTCATGTGTTTAAATGATTACTTATGTGAAGACTTCTACCAGTATGTAGACTTATCCAAGCATTTATTTTTGTTCCAGAATTTAGATGTCTTAAGAAGAAGGAACAAAAACTGTAATTTGGTTATACTTAGAATCCTTAGCATATGATTAAATGTATACTACATGCTTCGTAAATACTCATCAACTTATAATGGTTCAGTGGCTATTTCCAAGTATCACCATTTGAATGACATCAATACCTCATAAAATATTTAGAAAAAATAAACTTCTAATCAAAGACCATTGAACCTATAGGCTAAGTTAACTATTTATTTATGTGTTTATTTACTTAAGGCTTGAATAAGAAAAATATACCAACACACATATTGGTCCTAGAAGTATGTGAAGATTTATAACTCACACAATGGTAATCAGCTGCCCCTCACCTACACTAAGAATTTAACAAGAGAAGAAAAATGGGTTTAAGTTGTAGTATGAACAGCCTAGATTGGGAAAATTTAAACTTTGGTTTGAAAAGACCAAAATCTCTAAAGATTTTAAGACAGTGTGTAAAATGACCAAATAGGAACAGCTCCAGTCTGTAGCTCCCAGCATGATTGATGCAGAAAATGGTGATTTCTTCATTTCCAACTGAGGTATATGGTTCATCTCATTGGGACTGGTTGGACAGTGGTTGCAGCCCACGGAGGGTGAGCTGTAGCAGGATGGGGCATTTCTTCACCTGGAAAGTGCAAGGGGTCGGGGGATTTCCCTTTCCTAGCCAAGGGAAGCCATGGCAGAGTATACCTGGGAAATCGGGACACTCCCACCCAAATACTGAGCTTTTCCAATGGTCTTAGTAAACGGCACTCTAGGAGATTATATCCCACGCCTGGCTCAGTGGGTCTCACACTCACAGAGCCTTGCTCACCGTAGTGCAGCAGTCTGAGATCGACCTGCAAGGCAGCAGCCTGGCAGGGAGACGGGGGTTCGCCATTGCTGAAGCTTGAGTAGGTAAACAAAGTGTCAGGGAAAGCTCGAACTGGGTGGAGCCCACTGCAGCTCTGCACAGCCTGCTGCCTCTGTAGACGCCACCTCTGGGGGCAGGGCATAGCTGAACAAAAGGCAGCAAAAACCTCTGCAGACTTAAACATCCCTGTCTGACAGCTCTGAAGAGAGCAGTGTTTCTCCCAGCACAGTGTTTGAGCTCTGAGAATGGACAGACAGCCTCCTCCTGTAGGTCCCTGAACCCCATGTATCCTAACTGGGAGACACCTCCCAGTAGGGGCCGACTGACACCTTATACAGGCAGGTGCCCCTCTGGGATGAAGCTTCCAGAAGAAGGATGAGGCAGCAATATTTGCTCTTCTGCAGCCTTTGCTGGTGATACCCAGGCAAACAGGATCTGGAGTGGACCTCCAGCAAACTCCAACTGACCTGCAGCTGAGGGACCTCACTCTTAGAAGGAAAACTAATAAAAAGAAAGGAATAGCATCAACATCAACAAAAAGGACATCCACACCAAAATCCCACCTGTAGGTCACCAGCATCAAAGACCAAAGGTAGATAAAACCACAAAGATGGAGAGAAACCAGAGCAGAAAAGCTGAAAATTCTAAAAACCAGAGCACCTCTTCTCCTCCAAAGGATCGCAACTCCTCACCAGCAATGGAACAAAGCTGGACAGAGAATAACTTTGATGAGCTGACAGAAATAGGCTTCAGAAGGTCAGTAATAACAAACTTCTCCGAGCTAAAGGAGGATGTTCGAACCCATTGCAAGGAAGCTAAAAACCCTGAAAAAAGATTAGATGAATGGCTAACTAGAATAAACAGTACAGAGAAGATCTTAAATGACCTGATGGAGCTGAAAACCATTGCACGAGAACCACATGATGCATGCACAAGCTACAATAGCCGATTTGATCAAGTGGAGGAAAGGGTATCAGTGATTGCAGATCAAATTAATGAAATAAAGCGAGGGAAGAAGATTAGATAAAAAAAGAGTAAAAAGAAACAAAGTCTCCAAGAAATATGGGACTATGTGAAAAGACCAAATCTCTGTTTGATTGGTGTAACTGAAAGTGATGGGAAGAATGGAACCAAGTTGGAAAACACTCAGCAGGGTATTATCCAGGAGAACTTCCCCAACCTAGCAAGGCAGGTCATCACTCAAATTCAGGAAATACAGAGAACACCACAAATATACTCCTTGAGAAGAGAAACCCCAAGACACATAATTGTCAGATTCACCAAGGCTGAAATGAAGGAAAAAATATGAAGGGTAGCCAGAGAAAAAGGTTGGGTTACCCACAAAGGGAAGACCATCAGACTCACAGCGGATCTCTCGGCAGAAATCCTACAAGCCAGAAGGCAGTAGGGGCCAATATTCAACATTCTTAAAGAAAAGTATTTTCAACCCAGAATTTCATATCCAGCCAAACTAAGCTTCAGAAGTGAAGGAGAAATAAAATCCGTTACAGACAAGCAAATGCTGAGAGATTTTCTCACCACCAGGCCTGCCCTAAAAGAGCTCCTGAAGGAAGCACTAAATATGGAAAGGAACAGACATTACTAGCCACTGCAAAAACATGCCAAATTGTAAAGACCATCAATGTTAGGAAGAAACTGCATCAACTAACGAGCAAAATAACCAGCTAACATCATAATGAGAGGATTAATTTCACACATAACAATATTAACCTTAAATGTAAATGGGCTAAATGCCCCAGTTGAAAGACACTCAGACCAGCAAATTGGATAGAGTCAAGACCCATCAGTGTGCTGTATTCAGGAGACCCATCTCACTCGTAGAGACACACAGAGGCTCAAAATAAAGGGATGGAGGAAGATCAACCAAGCAAATGGAAAGCAAAAAAAACAAAAACAAAAAACAAAACCAGGGGTTGCAATCCTAGTCTCTGCTAAAACAGACTTTAAACCAACAAAGATCAAAAGAGACAAAAACGGCCATTAGATAATTGTAAAGGGATCAATTCAATGAGAAGAGCTACCTATCCTAAATATATATGCACCTGATACTGGAGCACCCAGATTCATAAAGCAAGTCCTTAGAGACCTACAAAGAGACTTAGACTCCCACACAATAATAATGAGAGATTTTAACACCCCACTGTCAATATTAGACAGATCAACGAGACAGAAGTTTAACAAGGATATCCAGGACATGAACTCGGCTCTGCAGAAAGCAGACTTAATAGACATCTACAGAACCCTCCGCCCCAAATCAACAGAATATACATTCTTCTCAGCACCTCATCGCACTTTTTCCAAAATTGACCACATAGTTGGAAGTAAAGCACTCCTCAGCAAATGTAAAAGAACAGAAATCACAACAAACTGTCTCAGGCCACAGTGCACACAAATTAGAACTCAGGATTAAGAAAACCACTCAAAACCACACAACTACATGGAAACTGAACAACCTGCTCCTGAATGACTACTGGGTAAATAACGAAATGAAGGCAGAAATAAAGATGTTATTTGAAACCAATAAGAACAAAGACATAACGTACCAGAATCTCTGGCACACATTTAATGCAGTGTGTAGAGGGAAATATATAGCACTAAATGCCCACAAGAGAAAGCAGGAAAGATCTAAAATCTACACCCTAACATCACAATTAAAAGAACTACAGAAGCAAGAGCAAACAAATTCAAAAGCTAGCAGAAGGCAGGGAATAACTAAGATCAGAGCAGAACTGAAAGAGATAGAGACACAAAAAACCCTTCAAAAAATCAATGAATCCAGGAGCTGGTTTTTTGAAAAGATCAACAAAATTGATAGACCGCTAGCAAGACTAATAAAGAAGAAAAGAGAGAAGAATCAAACAGATGCAATAAAAAATGATAAAGGAGATATCACCACCAATCCCACATAAATACAAACTACCATTGGAGAATACTATAAACACCTCTACGCAAATAAACTAGAAAATCTAGAAGAAATGCATGAATTCCTAGACACATTCACCCTCCCAAGACTAGACCAGGAAGAAGTTGAATCTCTGAATACACCAATAATAGGCTCTGAAATTGAGGCAATAATTAAAAGCCTATGAACCAAAAAAAGTCCAGGACCAGATGGATTCACAGCTAAATTCTACCAGATGTACAAAGAGGAGCTGGTACCATTCCTTCTGAAACTATTCCAATCAATAGAAAAAGGGAATCCTCCCTAACTCATTTTATGAGGTTAGCATCATCCTGATACCAAGAAAATTTTAGGTGAATATCCCTGAAGAACATCGATGCGAAAATACTCAATAAAATAGTGGCAAACCGAATCCAGTAGCACATCAAAAAGCTTATCCACCATGATCAAGTGGGCTTCATCCCTGGGATTCAAGGCTGGTTCAACATACAAAAATCAATAAATGTAATCCATCACATAAACAGAACCAATGACAAAAAACACATGATTATCTCAATAGATGCAGAAAATGCCTTGACAAAATTCAACAGCCCTTCATTCTAAAAATTCTCAATAAATTAGACATTGATGGACTGTATCTCAAAATAAGAGCTACTTATGACAAACCCACAGCCAATATCATACTGAATAGGAAAAAACTGGCAGCATTTCCTTTGAAAACTGGCACAAACAGGGATGTCCTCTCTCACCACTGCTATTCAAAATAGTGTTCATAGTTCTGGCCAGGGCAATCAGGCAAGAGAAAGAAATAAAGGGTATTCAATTAGGAAAAGAGGAAGTCAAATTGTCCCTGTTTGCAGATGACATGATTGTATATATAGAAAACCCCATTGTCTCAGCCCAAAATCTCCTTAAGCTGATAAGCAACTTCAGCAAAGTCTCAGGATACAAAATCAATGTGCAAAAATTACAAGCATTCCTATACACAAATAACAGACAAAGAAAGAGCCAAATCATGAGTAAACTCCCATTCACCATTGCTACAAAGAGAATAAAATACCTAGGAATCCAACTTACAAGGGATGTGAAGGACCTCTTCAAGGAGAACTACAAACCACTGCTCAATGAAATAAAAGAGGACACAAACAAATGGAAGAACATTCCATGCTCATGGGTTGGAAGAATCAATATCGTGAAAATGGCCATACTGCCCAAGGTAGTTTATAGATTCAATGCCATCCCCATCAAGCTAACAATGACTTTCTTCACAGAATTGGAAAAAACTACTTTAAAGTTCATATGGAACCAAAAAAGAGCCTGCATTGCCAAGACAATCCTAAGCAAAAAGAACAAAGCTGGAGGCATCATGCTACCTGACTTCAAACTATACTATAGGGCTACAGTAACCAAAACAGCATGGTACTGGTACCAAAACAGAGAGATAGACCAATGGAACAGAACAGAGGCCTCAGAAACAACACCACACATCTACAACCATCTGATCTTTGACAAACCTGACAAAAACAAGAAATGGGGAAAGATTTCCCTATTTAATAAATGGTGCTTGGAAAACTGGTGAGCCATATGTAGAAAGCTGAAACTGGATCCCTTCCTTACACTTCATACAAAAATTAATTGAAGATGGATTAAAGACTTAAATGTTAGACCTAATACCATAAAAACCATAGAAGAAAACCTAGGCAATATGATTCAGGGCATAGGCATGGGCAAGGACTTCATGTCTAAAACACCAAGAGCAATGGCAACAAAAGCCAAAATAGACAAATGGGATATAATTAAACTAAAGAACTTCTGCGCAGCAAAAGAAACTACCATCAGAGTGAACAGGCAACCTACAGAATGGGAGAAAATTTTTGCAATCTACCCATCTGACAAAGGGCTGATATCCAGAATCTACAAAGAACTTACACAAATTTACAAGGAAAAAAAAAAAAGTGGGCAAAGGATATGAACAGACACTTTTCAAAAGAAGACATTTATGCAGCCAACAGACACCTGAAGAAATGCTCATCATCACTGTTCATCAGAGAAATGCAAATCAGAGCCACAATGAGATACCATCTCACACCAGTTAGAATGGCAATTGTTAAAAAGTCAGGAAAGGCTGGGTGCAGTGGCTCACGCCTGTAATTCCAGCACTTTGGGGAGCCGAGGTGGGTGGATCACGAGGTCAGGAGATTGAGAACATCCTGGCTAACACGGTGAAACCCCGTTTCTACTAAAAATACAAAAAATTAGCCAAGCGTGGTGGCGGGTGCCTGTACTCCCAGCTGCATGGGAGGCTGAGGCAGGAGAATGGTATGAACTCAGGAGGTGGAGCTTGCAGTGAGCCAAGATCACACCACTGCACTCCAGCCTGGGCGACAGAGCGAGACTCCATCTTAAAAAAAAAAAAAGGAAACAACAGATGCTGGAGAGGATATGGAGAAATAGGAACAGTTTTCCACTGTTGTTGGGAGTGTAAACTGGTTCAACCATTGTGGAAGACAGTGTAGTGAGTCCTCAAAGATTTAGAACTAGAAACACCATTTGACCCAGCGATCCTATTACTGGGTATATACCCAAAGGATTATAAATCATGCTACTATAAAGACATGCACAAGTATGTTTATTGCAGCACTATTCACAATAGCAAAGACTTGGAACCAACCCAAATGTCCACCAGTGATGGACTGGATTAGGAAAATGTGGCATATATACCATAGAATACTATGCAGCCATAAAAAAGGATGAGTTCATACCCTTTGCAGGGACATAGATGAAGCTGGAAACCATCATTCTGAGCAAAATATCACAAGGACAGAAAACCAGTCATCACATGTTCTCACTCAGAGGTGGGAATTGAACAATGAGAACACTTGGACACAGGGTGGGGAACATCACACAGTGGGCCTGTCGTGGGTTGGGGGAATGGGGGAGAGATAGCATTAGGAGAAATATCTAATGTAAATGATGAGTTAATGGGTGCAGCAAACCAATATGGCACATGTATACCTATGTAACAAACCTGCACGTTGTGCACATGTACCCTAGCACTTAAAGTATAATAATAATAATAATAATAATAAGATTTTAAGATAGCAAAATCTTAGATCCTATATGACTAGAATAGTTTAAATGGCCCTTCTTGGAGCAAAATAAAACAGAAATTGTTTGCCTCCTTATATCTAAAAATAGTTATAAAATGTGCCTTTAAATAAATTTTTATCAGGAAAACAAAGCATTTTTTCAGTGTTTATGTCAAATGTCCTCATCATGCTGCAATACTTAAGTAGCATTAGTGCCAAAAAATTTAAATACTTTGTTTTGACAAGCAATTGAGGTAATATTGTTACAATGGGTAGCTAGTCAGGCGTGAGCAGGACGGGAGAGGTTCACCCAAACCTTTACCACCAGGAATGTCAGACAATCATCAGGTGAGGTTTGGGTGATTATTAAACTGTCTTTCTAAAATAATAATTCGTTACAGCTGGCACCAGGGAATGGCGGTCTCCCGGTAGATAGAAACACCTAAAACTGGTGATCAGCAGCCTCTCCATAAGATCTCAGGAGTTAGGCAAGTGGCCTCCAGCATGTGCACTAAGAGGCAAAATGCCAGAGTTTAATTAATAACCCTCAACTGGTAAGGGAAAAACACCTCAAGTAAGCGTGTGTACAATGTCAGTGTACACATTGCTCATGTGGCCCCTCCCAAGTGCTGGCAGGCCACTGTGCATACAGACAGCTTATTCCAAGGGAAGAATCAGAGGAGAAGTAATGCAGGACTCAGAAGCATGCCAACATTTAAAACCCCAAGTCCAAGGTCAAACCATGCACTTGAATCTCTCAAGTTGCCTGCTTGACCCTCTTCCAAGTGTACTTTACTTTCTTTGGTTCCTGCTCTAAAACCTTTTAATACACTTTCACTCCTGCTGTAAACCTTGTCTTAATCTCTCACTCTGCCTTACGCCCCTTGGCTGACTTCTTTTTTCTGAGAAGGCAAGAATTCAGGTTGCTGCAGACCCCTATGGATTCACCACTAACAATATGACATTTATGAAATCTGAAGATTAGAAGGATATCAGGCATTCATTTAATTATTCTTTCTACTTTGAACTAAAGCTGAACCTTAGTTTAAAATTATAAAAATATTTCTAAAACGTTTTATAACTTTTCTTACATTCAAAATCTACTAACTTTATATCTGACTGTAATTGAAATTGTAATTCAATTCAAATTTGAATCCAGTTGAAAGTAAACCAAACACTTTTGGTTTACTTTCAGTGGAAACTGAGTTGCTATACTTTCAGTGGAAACTGAGTAGCTGCTCTATTTGTACTGTGATTTTGTGACCAACTGTTAGATTAAAAGTACCCATTTTTAAGACAGATTTTGTTCAGTGGTACTTTCATGTTTTTCTTCTAATTCTGTGTAAAGAATTTAGTCTGCAATAACTAATATCTATTTATAACTAATATAGATAACTAATATCTATTTATAAATAACCCCTGACAGATTAGCTATGTAAGTTTGTAATATAAAATGATAATTGGAATATTTCTTAATCCTCCCTTAATAATAATAGATTTCTACATGTTGGACAACCTTTTAGACAAAAATAAGTACAACACACCTCAACATTTAGTGTGAGGGGATACTTCTGATATATAATTTTATTTAAATTAAGGCAGAAGAAAATGCCAAGAAAACGTGGACTACTTAATTCTTGAAATGTGAAAATTATATGCATTTATGAAAATATTGATTTTAAAGATAAATAACAAAAAAAGATAAAGAAGTTCTTTTCAGAGAGAGGGTGGAAAATCCACTTTCCAGGTAAAACTAAATGTATGTCTTCTTAAAAATATAAGAAATTGACTAGTACTGATAGAACCTTCAAAGTGAACAAATTTGCATAAATCTATCAGTGTATCCTTTGTATTTCTCTTCCAGCTTTCTGTGTTTTCACTCGCTAAACTCATGGGCATCTACTGAATTCCATGATTTTATGTCAGTCAAATTTCTAGACTTCCTCAGAATAATGCATGTGCCATAATAATCTTATCCTTCTGTCATAACTTTATCATAAATCATAATTTCATCAGTACATCTGATTTCATGAGTGAACTGCCTCAAATAGATTATGTCTGTGGTAAAGTGAGAAACATATGGCTCTATTCTTACGCAAATAATTTTAAATGATTCATCTCCTCTCTAAATGCTCCTTATTAGCACATGAATTTTCTAGAAAGTGTTTCATATGTGCTTCTAATCTCTTGTCTACCAGCAAAATTGTTTCTTTCTGCCCTTTTCAGAGCTTTTTAGTAGTATCTCCACTAGTCTTCATGCTCAATCTTGGAATGCTCTGAGACAGTACTTTCCCTCAGCTCTGCATTCTGTCCTCCAGAATGCTGATAAACCCTCTAACATTTCACATCTATTTGTGCCATTTTTTGTTGTGTAAGTTAACAAAAGAGTGCTGTTCGGTGCTCCTAATATCTTGCAGCAAGTTTAGCTGTTGTTTCAATACTTCTCTCCTAGGAAAAAAGGTGAGAGGGACAGAAATTTAGCTGCCTTTCCTGTACTTAAAATAATCCTTTTACTCTGAGGCTGACCAATTACTTCTGGCTCTCAATTGTGCATTTCTACTCTCTCTTCCCTTAGTGTACTCTTTTTTTTTTTTTTTATTGAGCCTGGTAGATTCATGTCCAAAATGCTCCAAACACTGATGGGATTATATAAAGTTTACGTCAGCCCGCCGGAGACCAACTATAAATCTATTATGGGCGAATAAAACATTTCTTCTTGACTTTTTAACAAGAAATTTTGTTCTAATATAAAATATGCTTTCCTATAAGAAATTTCTCCTCCTGAGAAATTTTTATTAAAGCATCTCAATGTGGATTGTTTCCAAACTTGGCTAAACATCGGAATATTCTGCGAAGATTTTGTTGTACACTTACTAATTTGTACCTCCAAGTAATTCTATTACTATTCTTGTTGGGAATAATGAGAAATTACGTGGAGTAAAGGAGCAGAAAATACAGCCTGGCCTCAGCAGTGTTTGAAAATGGTAAGTGGGTTGGGTGTGGGGTGGCTGACTCCGGTAATCCCAGTGTCGGTATAAAAATGCTCTAGAAATAAATTCTCAGTGCTGCAAAGTGAAACCAGCACTCAGGCAAAAGTTTTCTCTGAAACGCAATTTACTTCTGCAGAAGGGTGCTGCCTACATTAATCACGATCACAAGAGCACAGGGAACAAAGGAAAGCAGGGGATTTTTATTCTTAACGCAATCCCTACATCTGTGTCACTCCCCCATGGGCTGGGGTTGGACTGCACTGTCTAAGCTGACCTGATTGGCTACTTGTGACTATTTCTCCTAAATAAGGAAAGGGGAAAGGGACATGAGTTACAATGCTGGGACGTGCAGTTTTGAAGGGTGGACGTGTGGTTTCAAAGGGTGGAATGGGTGCAGAGTGAGTTACCAAGTGAACAGATGTGAGTTATTGATTAGCACTTACGAGAAGGTTGTTTACAATAACTGGGAGCAAGAAGGCATGGAGAACAGAACAAGAAAGTTAGGTTTGAGAGCAAAGAACAAGGAAGTTAGCAGGCTAAACCTTTGAAGAGAAACTCAGAGAAATTTATTGTATCTTACACCAGCATTTTGGGAGGCTGAGGCAGGCAGATTGTTTGAACTTAAGATTTTGAGACCAGCCTGGGCAACATGGCAAAACTGTATCTTAACTAAAAATACATGTCTGTAATCCCAGCTACCTGGGAGGCTGACGTTGGAGGATAGCTTGAACCCAGGAGATCCAGGCTGTAAGTGAGCTATGATTGTGTCACTGCATTCCAGCCTGGGCAATGCAGTGAAATCTTGTCTCAAAAAAAAAAAAAAAAAGAAGAAAAATATTAAGTGGAAACCTATCAGAACATGGGGAGAAGACATTATCATTTCTCTGACGCTACAAGATTTGCCTTGCCTTTCTTCTTAATACTGCATCGTATTTTGTTCTGGTTGGTGTTCCTACTTTGCTATTTATTTCCACATCTGACATCATAAATCCTTCAAAAGAGAAGTCTCCCCCAAGTTTTCATGTCCTTCTAGTTCTGTCACCACCACTACCAACTCAGTAACTGCTTGTAACCCTATATCCTGATTCTAAATACTTGAAAGTTACATTTTTATTGATCCAGCCTATGTCAGATGGTCATGAATATGAACATCAGGAGTGGATAAAAACAGTTTCATAGGTAATGTGTTATTTTCAGGGCTATTATGAACATGTGTTACTATCAGAGCTATAGAAACTGTTTCAGTGGATTTTTCAGCAAACCTTGCAAGCCAGAAGAGAATAGGATGACATAGTCAAAATACTGAAAGAAAAAAAAAGGCCTGTCAACTAAGAATGATTTATCCACAAAGCTGTCATTCAGAAAAGGAGAAATAAAGACTTTTTCAGAAAAACAAAAGCTGAGAGATTTCATCACAACTAGATCTGCCTCAGAAGAAATACTAAAATGGAAACTAAAGTTGAAGTACTTCAAGTGGAAATTAAAAGATGCTAATTAGCAACATGAAAATATGACACTATAAAACTCCTTGACAAAGGGAAGTATACAGTTAAATTCAGAATGCTGTAACACTGTAATGTAATGGTAGTGCATAAAATCATTTTTAACTCTAAGAGTTGAGTATTAAAATATATAGCTACAGTAATTTGTTAATTGATGCATGATATAAAAAGATATAAATTTTGACATCAATAACAAAATGTGTGAGAGGATAGAGGAGTTAAAGTGGAGAGCTTCTGTATAAGATCAAAGTTAGCTTGTTATCAGCATAAAAAATTAGAATGTATCTCCAAACTAATTGCATTGTATACAGTATGTACAGCTTTACACGACCATCATACCTTAATAACATAGTTATTTTTAAAATAAAAAGTTATACTATTTAAGGTCATATAATAAATAAGCATATTTATTTATGTATATACCATGATGTTATGAGATACATACAGATTGTTAAAAAGTTACTAAAGTGAAGAAAATTAACATATTCATCATCTCACGTATTTGCTCATTTTTTTTTATTTTTATGGAAAGTGCAGCTAAAATATACTAATTTAGCATGAATCCCAAAAAAAGTACAATTTTATTACCTATAATCCTTATACTGTACATTAGATTTCTAAACTTTTCTCTCCTATGTATCTGCTACTTTGTATTCTCATACCTGCATCTCCCCATTTGTTCCCCAGCCCTACCCCATGGCCCTGATAATCACTGTTTTATTTTCTATCTCTGTATATGTGATTTTTTTTTAGTTTCCACATATAAGTGGAATCATGCAATATTTTTCTTTCTGTGTGTGCCTTACTTCACTTAGCATAATGTCCTTCAGGTTTATTCATGTGGTGGCATATGGCAATATTTCATTCTTTTTTACAACCAAATAATATGCCATCATATATGTGTGTGTTATATATGTGTATATGTATGTATACAACACTTCATCCATTTGTCTATTGATGTACACTTAGGTTGTTTTCGTATTTTGGCTGCTGCAAGTAATGCTGCAATGAATATGAGAATGCAGAAATCTTTATGAGGTGGTGATTTCTTTTCCCTTGAATATATGCCCAGAAGAAGGATTGCTGGGCCATATGGTAGGTCTATGTTTAATTTCTTTAGAAATTTCCATAATGTTTTTCATAATGGCTATACTAATCTACATTCCCACCAACAGAATACAAGAGTTTTATTTTCTCCACACTCTCAGCAATATTTGTTATCTTTCGACTTTTTGGTAATAGCTTTCCTGACAGGTGTGAGGTGGTACCTCATAGCGATTTTGAAATTGGTAGCACTTTATATAATAATAACAACTGAACTAAAAAATAAATCAAGAAAACTATCTCGTTTAGGATAGCATAAAAATAGTTGGGAATATATTGAACCAGGGAAATGAAAGTTGTGTACACTAAAAATTATAAAACATTTGTGAAATAAGTTGAAGAGGACACAAACAAATAGGAAGATATCCTGTCCTCATGGATTGGAAGAATTAATATTGTTAACATGTCCATTCTACCCAGATAAATATACAGATTCAACACAACTGCTTCCTATTGCTATGAGGAATCCCAATGGCATTCTTCATAAAAGTAGCAAAATGGTCCTAAAATTCATATGGAAACATGAAAGACCCCCTAGAAACAATTCTTTGGAAAAAAATATTGGAGTCACTATACCTCCTGATTTAAAATTATATTAAAAGCCTATAGTAATTAAAACACTATGGTGCTGGCATAAAACAGACAAATATTCCAGTAGAACAGAATAGAGAGCTCAGTGATAAATCCAAACACACAGTCAACTAATTTTTGACAAGGCTGCCAAGAGGGCACAATGAGGAAAGAGTAGTCTCTTCCATAAATGATGTTGAGAAAATCATATTTTCACATGGAAAGGAATAAAATTGGGCCCATATCTTATTCCATACACACACATACAAAAAAACTCAACATGGATAAAAGACTGAAATGTAAGACTAGAAACTATAAAACTTCTAGAAGAAAACATAGAATAAAAGCTCTTGGGAAGTGATTATATATATATATATATATCACAACAAATGCTCAGTCTACAAAAACAAAATTTTAAAAAGGGACTACATCGAACTAAAAAACTTATGCACAGCAAAGAAATCAACAAAATGAAATGGCAGACTATAAACTGAGAAAAACATTTGCATATACCTGAAACAAACCGTACAACTCAATAATAGAGAAACACGTAACACAATTTTTAAAAATGAGCAAAAAACCTAAATAGACATTTCTCTAGTGAAGATATAAACATCACCAACAGGTAAAGGAAAAGATGTTCAACTCAATGTAGTCTATTTTAATGCAATGTTTTACTTATTTGCAACATTTAAAAATAATTTCTGGTAATGATTTATATGAGATGAGAATATGCATTGTTGAGCAAATCCAGTGGAGGAGTCCCAGTGCATGGAAGACAGTAAAGAGTGAAGTAATGCCCACAGCCAGGAGCAGCTGTTTCAGGATGTCAGCCCACTGCATGGTTTGCAGGTACCAGTGTCACCAAGAAAGACACAATTTACACAGGCACCAAATAAAACAATGCTTTACTTACATAGAGAAATACAGAGCAAGATCACCAACAGTGAATATAGGTCTCCCACGGCCAGTTGGTCTTGCCCAATCGTCTATACAGGGAGATGGTCTGTGCATATCTGCCCTGTGCTATAGCTGAAGAACCCTGTTTTCTCCCCACCAGAAGTACATATAGGAGTTGGGTTGGCCAGGTTCTGTATGATGCATGTGCTTTAAGCAAAACAAAGAAGTACTTATCAAGTCCACAGCAAGTAAAGATAATCCCAAACAACACAATATGCCCAGCACAGGCTGTGAGAGCTCTTTATTTCCGTGTAAAAAAAGTTCCAGGCCAAAGGAACTCGTATTCGACCACAAGGGATAAACAAGCTCACATGACTCTCTTTCCCAGCATGCATCCAATATAGAAGTTATTAATGGGTATTCTACTGAATTTTGTTATGTGTTTAAACATTGTATGTTTCAAATGTAAGTATTTTCCCTAATTTGCTAGTTAATTCTGAATATAAAATGAATATAAAATGCCTGTATTGACAGTTTGTGTTACCATCTCTGTATACAAAGAAGTCTAGTTTATGTAGTCTTGGGACAAACAGGTTTAAATTAAATTAATAATCTCAGCTTTACCATGTCCAAACATATCATCACATAATATTTGCTGTGCTAATTGATTTTTATAATCTTCTTAATCAACTCTGCTTATGTGACTCTATCCCTTTCTCATATGAGTTCACAGGGAAATGCTCTCTGGGGCTCAGTGCAAATCAGTTCTCTCGTGTTCAAACAAATATAATCAGATTATTATTTACCATACCAAAATAGGAAAGAAACAGGAGCAAAAAGTATGACTAGCCAAAATCTAATTAAAATATAATTATTTAACACGTAATATAAAAACTATTATATTAATCTTAATATGAAATTCTGTATACAAAAACAAATGTATTACTTTACAGACTTCCTGCAAGAATGTAAAGGTAATAAAAGTGGAACAGATTAAATTTATTTAAAATATAATATACAACATCTACTGAAAAGTTAGTTTGTACTTAGTACTTCACAACTAGTAAAAGGAAGAAGTGAGTTGTTTTTTCCCCTTCCGAGAAAACATCCAGGCCATTATATCTAAGGTCCAGATTTCCTTCGTATCCATAAAAGGTAAATAGCCTTTATTTAATCAGAGGGCTGGCTTTCTGAGTTACTGTGTGCTTCTCAAAAGTCCTATTTTAAGTGAGCCCGTTTGAAAGTGAGTAAGAACACTAAGCTTGAATGGGTATGTAGAACTCGAAAGAATACAGGAAAACTTAGGTTAAATGCATGAGGCCTTCTAGAATGAAGACTTCAGGTACTGGAATTAGAAGGAATACTGGTGGTAGCTGGCCACACAGCTTAAATACTGTGTAGACTGTCACTATATCCAAGCTTGATCAAAGCGCTGCAATGATTACAGGACGCAGGGTAGAACAACGAAATGTCATAATTGCACTGAAAAGCACAGACAAATATGGTACCAGCCTCTGACAGTGGGGACCAGTGGTAAGTGTGAATGTGAGATTTGTCTACAACAGCAGAACTAGAGTTTATAAAAAAGATCTCTGAAAATTTAGCACTGCTGAGGACAGTGATAGAAGACTATCTAGAAGTCCTCAAAGGCAGGTTCAGTACATAAGAGGATACTAATGCCACTCTTATAGTGAATGTTCAGGTCTTGAGGTGTGTGTGTGTGTGTGTGGTGTTTGGCTTGATTTTATTTCCCTTCTCAGAGGAACTATTGGCCCTGTAGCATGGTTGCCAGGTGATTGTAGGGTTAATTTTGTGTCTGTGACACACTAACTTGTTCTGCCAGTTGCTGCCTCTCAAGAACTGTCACTAACTGTAGCAGTTAACCTAGGGATTCAGGTCTCTGGCACCTTAAGTCAAATCTCCCTGTGGCTCTGTAATTCTGCCTACCTACTCCTAGATACATACATACATACACACACACACACACACTTCACCTTTATCCCTCAATATAAATTAATCAACAGATATAGATATGAATGTGTGTTTGTGTGTGTAGCTAGAGAGAGAACCATTTTTTGGTGACATTTTCTAATTCGTTAAACCCAAATAAACGTGTGTGTGTGTGTGTGTGTGTGTGTGTAAATAATCATTAAGGTATTTTATTTACCTTTGCTTGGAAACCTCTTCAGCTAAATATCCAATTTCAATACTTGCAATTTCTACCTTCCACAAAACTACAGAATGGGAATACAAATTAGGCAAGTTCTTTGCCACTTTATGACGAGAATCTTTTCTCTATTTTTCAATATCATATTCCTCATTTACATTGACCTCTCATCAGAATGGCCTTTACCATCCATATCTGTACTGACATTGTGCATATGATTACTTGCATATTCTCTGGGAAGATGGAGGATTTATCTCCAGCTCTTCTCTTTTCTTTCTGAGCCCTCACCAGAATCACCTTTAGCAGTCTCTTCACAAAAATATCAGTTTTTTCTAATATACACCTCAAAACCCTTCTAGTCTTTACTCATTACCTAGCTCCAAAGCCCCTTCCATATTTTTAGGTATTTCTTACAGCAACACCCCATTTCCAGGTGTGGATATTTGTCTTAGTCAGTTTGTGCTGCTATATCCGAATACTGTAGACTGTGTCTTAAACAACGTAAGTTTATTTACCACAGTTCTTGAGGCTGAGATCAGGTGCCAACATGGTTGGGGTTTTGTTGGGTCTCCTCTTGGTTCACAGACAGCTGCCTCTGGCTGTGTTCTCAAATAGAGAGAGCTCCAGTCTCTTTCTCTTCTTATAAAAACACTAACCTTTCATGGGAGATCTACTCTCATGACCTCATCTAATAACCTTTCAATGCCCTTCCTCATAAGGCCATCCCATTGGGGGGTTGAATTTCATCACATGAATATTTTGGGGAGGGGCAACAAACACACAGTTTATAACAGTTACATAAACAACATTTTATGTACCTGTATTATCAATGGTTTTTGTAAGCAACAAACAGAAATCTACTCTAGCTCATTGAAGCAAAATATACCTTAATTGGAAGGATTCCGAGAAGGCCAAACAAAGAAGCAACTACCAAACCAGAGTCCAAGTGAGGGCTCGCAACAATTATGAAGAAGAAGTTTTACAAAATGAAATGGAAGAACTCTTTCCCAAAGAAAGGAAAGACAAAAAAAGGCTAGCTGTCCCGAAATGAAAATGTTCACTATCATTCTCTTCATGTATTTAGAACAGCATTATATCATAAAAATCATGTACTATATATAATTTTGTATATTCATTTTTTCATATAGACAACTTTTCAGTAAAAATAAAAAATGGTCTTTTACGCTCATTTCAGAAACACATGACAGTCCCCAAGGATCCCCTCAAGGGGAATAAATGAATGCAAGTAAAAAACACTGGTAAAAGGAATAGCAGGGAATATAAGCACTGCAGTTGGAATAATATAGAACTATAATTTAATTATGAATCTGCCAATTCGTAGGTTTGTGACCCTGAACAATTTAATTAATCCCTTTCTGCCTCATTTTTCTCATCTAGAAAAGTAGGATTAAGGTTGGCAATGCTACAATGATATAATGAAGTAAATTAAAGTGTAATCTGCAATGCATGCCCAAATAAGTTTATTTTAATTACAAAACACAGTAATATTTAAATATTTAACATAAAATCTTTTTATTGAAGAAGGATAAATTAATAATATAGTTGCTCTTGTAAAATGAGAGCTAGGCTGCTTATAGCCCTCTCCACCTGACATTCCTCTCATCTTTCTTAATAGAGCTGTGGTACCTTCATGGAACATTTAGTTTCAAAGAAACACAGTATAAAAATCAGACTTCATCCCTTGTTAGTTTACAAATGAGGTAACTGAGATATAGAAAATCTATATGCCCTAGTCCTACACACATAGCTAGTTAGAGGTAAAACTGAAACTAACACCTGCTTCTTATTATTACAAAAATTCTGTCCTTTATCTCATGTAGTTCATATTTTATCATGGTCTATGAGAGATAAAAACCCAAAAGTAGCATTACATAGCCTTATATTGCAAAGGCCACGTTTAGGCTTTCATAAATCCTTTTCGATAGAGAATGACTTGAACTGTACAAAATCTAGTTTCTTTTATAATTGCCTTCGTTATTTAAATTGCTATGCGATGATTGGAACAAAGCATTTGTGCATTTCGTAAGCACTGAATGAAATTTCTTACATAGATTATGTTTCACTGATCATCCCATTCTTTGAATTTTGATCAAAAGCACAACTTACTTTTGCACTTTTGAAAAGGATTTTGTTGAAATTTAAAGCCTTTTTTAAAGGCAGACAGAAATGTTTAAGGTCCAAAAGAATTTCCATAAGATCACAATATTCTAAGTATTTAAAACAATAATTATGAAAATAAATTTGTTATAAATATCCATAAACAATCTGCTAAACTATTAGTAAAAAACATGCAATTCTTTAAAAATATTTACATTTACACCTTAAATTTGGTAAACTAAAACCATTCTTTAAATGTGCAAAATCCTCCTCCTCTTTCTCTCATCTGTTTCTCTGTCTCTCTATATATAAATACTATATTTTTTCATCTTTTAAGCTATACCTTAGTATCTCCTGAAACCACCAATTCTGCTGTGATGAGAGAGTTCAACTTGGATCACATGTAAAAGGCATATATAAGATAACATATATGGGTTAATTCTTTTTATTGAATTTACCTGTTTTTAAAGGAGTCAGTCAAGTGGGTGGGGGAGTGGCTATACCTGTTGTAATTGGAAAAAAAAAATACTATAAACCTTCCATTTTAACTATACAAGAGAAAAAAATAACTTATCTCATTTTTATTTTAAAGAATTGTAAAGGTTAAAACAATTAAACAAGGAATTAAAAGAACCCAGAAGTTATTTTCCTTATATATTTAAGGTATTGACTATCAAATTATATTTAGTTCCCTATTTTTTATTTGTATCCATTTTACATTTTTCTTACAGAGTGCTTATATTTCACCAATGTTTATATTAACTTGACTCCTTAAACAATTGTCGATTTTTGTAATTAAATTGTATATATTCAATGCTCTATTATATCTACTATTATATTTCCTATTTGTACTGTATTTTCCCAGGATCTTAGATTGTCAGTCATGAATCAGGATATTTACTTATAGCTTTTCATTTAGCAAATTATCTTCAAGTCATTTAAAATCACATCTTATTCTACCCACTGATCTAGGCAGAAATATAAAAATATAAAATATAAAATAATTTATCGGTAATATAAATAATTTATCAGTAATGTAAAGTAAATCAAGATTATATGTAAAGCATATACTGTCAGAAAAAGAACCCAGCACCCTGAATGCACTATGCATTCAGGCAACCTATGTTTATTAAAATTGGCTAGTTTCTAACAAACATAATTTCTTTAATTTTCAATTTTTATTAATAAAAATATAAAATTACTTGACGTATGTGTTTTTATGGCCATTTAAAATCATCTTGGCATAAAAATGCACATACGCCTACATACATAATTTAGTAATACATTTATTTTTCTGGTTTCTAACATCAGATTATTAGCCACATAAAAACTGTGTCAAAATAAGAACAGAATTTTTCAGTTAGAGAAAAAAATAATTAAATACAACAATGTAAGCTACTGATACAGCAATAAATATCAGAGGTATGTCAACAAAACTTCAATTTAGATGTCTCTATGTTATTAAAATATTTCCTGTGATATATATTCTTACATTCATAACTTGAAATTGGATCATACTACTACTTTTCATATTATGGCTATTCGTGTTCTTGATACTTTTTGAGTTATATTAATCAGGTGGTTTTTTTTTTTTGGTGATTTATTATATCACAATCATGCGATATTTGGATGAGGCAGGATTTCGTGTTTCTTTCATTAAATAGTTTTTCCAAAAACTTTATGGTAGTTGGTTTATAAACATGATGTAGTACTCTACATGAATAAATTAAGTCTCTTTTAAATTTATTCAAAAATTATATGTAACAAACATTACTGGATTATATTCCCAAAGAATAGTACATATTTTCTGTAGTGTTATGTAAAAATACATTGTGAAATATAAAAGTTTCTGCTTAAGTATGTTTTGTCTTCTAGAGGAGAAATTCATTTCATAATTTTGTAACTTAACAAAACATTTATATTAAAACTAGTAAGACATGAAATTTGTTTTATGAAATGCTACACATGTAACATCTAGTACTTGACAATGGTTAAGATACATAACAATATGGTTTTAAAAATCTCCAGCAGAAAATTAAGTACTAATTGAATTGGATTCACATTTTGATGGTCTGCTTTCCCCTGCATTGGATTTTAAATGTAAACTCCTAGGCACATTAGGAAAATGTATGTAATAGTGACTGACGATCTTAAAATGCCTTTTAATGGTAGGGCTGCAAAATATTTCTGATTGCTTATATTTTTCTACACAATTTATTTCATTTCTACTTAGAAAATAGAACCCAGAATACTATTGTGTGAACCTGACACTGAAGAGATCTTGTAGCAGCTGAAAGTATATAGTTTTTTCCTGTGATATTACTGACTAGTTACATTTGAACAAATAGTTTAAAGCATTTAAAGTTCAATTAAAATCGTGTGACAGGTGATTATGCCTCAGTGCTCTAGTTGGTTATATAAATATGTCAGTATGGTTCTTCACAAATAGAAACAAAACAAAACTTCTGCTTGTGCCTAATTATACTAGTAAACTGTATGTAGAAAGCAAATATTATTTCATTTAATTTACCTGAACAACTATTTGTAACTACGTTTAGAAGCTGAAAAAAATGTATGATTATATAAATCTATCTTGAAGTCCTAACCATGAGTTTTATTTTTTAATATTCAAAACTTCTGGGCTACAGATCCTTTGTAAAAGAAAGGAATTACGCTAACCAACAAAATATATTTCTGCAAATTTTGGTTCCTTAGTTGTTTGCCAGATATTGTCCAACTGGATTATTTTGGTTAGCTCATCCAAGAAAGGACACTTCTTTACAATTAATTGCATTTTAAATAACTTGGTTTAATGATTTATGTGTTTGAAAATATAGATTAAAATGTTTCATGTAATCAACATTAAGAAAAAATATATCCTCTTCAGCATTGTTAACTAAATAAAAAAATTAATAGGCTTATTTTACTTTTATTTCTTTGGTCATTCTATGAGTTTTTGTTCTTTTTCTTGTACTTTCGCAAAAGAATTTTGAATTACCTGCTATGATAGAAAATGCCAAAAAACAAAGTAACAGCACGTCTTCTGCCGCCAGCCATAATTGTGTCTTTATGCTGTTTTCTTCCTTGAAAGACAACCTCTTCATCATATGTGATAATGTAAGTCCCATTGAGAGGAGGTGCCAGCTGGGCTTCCTGGGTCTAGTAGCGGCTCAAAAAGCTGTGAAACTCATTTCCTGCGTGAGGCCTTACTTCAGTCCTGGATGAATAGTACTGAAGATATATGCTTAAAATATTCCTAACACCAGGATTTGTGCATGTGTTTTCTTCCCCAAGAAAGCTATCAACAGTGAAAATTTTGCTGTAAGTTTCGCTGTATCCTTCTCTCCCTCTCTGCCTTCACCCTCCCCCAAAACTAAAGTTAAAAAGAATGTTAACTGCCTGTTTTTCTGTGACCAGTGGACCTTATCTAGACTCCCAGTTCCAATTTCTTGTGAGCATATTTTGTAAAGTCCCATAAGATTCTGTCTCTTTTGCCATGTCGCTGCAAGGTCATAAAATAGATAAAACCTAATTTGCAATTCTGGTTTTCCTCAAAATCTAATACATGTCACAAATAGTTAACTGCCTATGTTTCTTGCTCTGGTAATGTGTCCGGAATTGGGTTCTTGGGTCTCACTGACTTCAAGAATGAAGCCGCGGACCCTCTCGGTGAGTGTTACAGTTCTTAAAGGCGGCGTGTCCGGAGTTTGTTCCTTCTGATGTTTGGATGCGTTCAGTTTCTTCCTTCTGGTCGGTTAGTGGTCTCGCTGCCTCAGGAGTGAAGCTGCACACCTTCGCGCTGAGTGTTATAGCAAGGGAGAATTAAAACCCATCAGCAATATATGTAAAGGGACAATCTACTCAATAGGAAATGTTAATCTTACAGAATCATGTATAAAATCAACCAATTAAATATTAATGATGTATTAACAATAATTTATTGTGAAGTATTAATGATAAGAAAAGGGACATAATATCCTGAGTCCAGATGTAAAGAACATCTTGATAAATACTATCTGCTGGCAATGTGATGGGGCACTGTGGATGAGTAAGTGAAACATATATGTGAAAATTTTAAATTATTCAATTACCAGGTTTTCCAGAATATTCTAAATTTGAAGATATTTTCCCTCATAATTCCAAAGCCATATTGGCATTTCACTATGTTTCAGTCTTTATAAAATAATTATTATAAAATTATTAATAATTTCTCTTTACTCCATTCTCAATTTAGATCTTGGCATTACTAAGGAATAGCCTAAGGAATAAAACAGTTGATTGAATAGATAGCTAAAATCCATGCAATGTAAACTGATTAAACAAACATGAAGAGGATGAATTATATGATCTCTAGTCTTTGGATGATTTCTCATAGTTGAATTATCAGAAAAGGACAGCTAACATAACGTTCCTAAATAGATTTATTAAAACAGCAGCAGCAGTTGAGTGGAATAAAATTTAAGTATGGGTAAATCATCCAATAGAGGTTTAGAATTATACTTTTATAAACAAGGTAAACCCCTACCTCCTTTGCTTCCTTTATTCTTTCTGGACTTCTTCCTGGGACCAAAAACACACTGATTAGTGATACCTATTAAATGAATATCTCCAGTTTATTTTCTTACCAAGAAAGAGGAAATGATAACAGAAATTATTTGAGGTTTACTTTAGAGAACTTTAAAACTTTCCATCCTAAAACAATTATTCAAATAATATTGCAATCCATATGCCTTTATCATATTTTTGATTTGGCATGGCAATTTTTAAAGTAACTTAAAATATTTGCAGTTGATGTAACTTCCAATACATAGTAAATATTTGACATTTTAAAATAAAGCTTTTATGACATGCATTTCAAGGGACCCAAAGGAAACTATTTACCACTCAATTTTGGTGTCTGTAGTAATCAGTTAAACATAAACAGCCTCGGCAGAAACTTTACAAGCCACGAGAGATTGGAAAACCTATTTTATTTTCAACATTCTTAAAGAAAGATATTCCAACCAAAAATTTCATAACCCACCAAACTAAGCTTCATAAGTGAAGGAGAAATACAATCTTTTCCAGACAAACAAGGGCTGAGAGAATTCATTACCACTAGAGTAGCCTTATGAGAGACCCTTAAAGGAGTTGTAAACATGAAAACAAAATAAAAACACCTACTACCGCAAAAACACACTTAAGTACATAGCCTACAGACCCTATAAAGCAACTACACAATAGAAAACACAAAACAATCAGGTAATAATTTTATAATAGTATTAGAAACTTCGGTATCTACATTAACTTTGAATGTAAATAGTCTAAATGCCTCATTTAAAGGGGACATAATGGCAAGTTGCATTAAAAAAACACCCATCAATCTACTGTCTTCGAGAGACTCATCTCACACTTAAATACATCTATACACTCAAAGTAAGTGGTTGGAGAAAGATCTATGATCTACATGGAAAACAAAAATGAATAGTGGTTCTTGTATCACAAAAACACAGATTTTAGACCCACAACAGTAAGAAAGGACAAAGAAGGGTATTAAACAGTGATATAGGATTCAGTTCCACAAGAAGACTTAACTATCCTAAATATGTATGCACCCAAAATTGGAGCACACAGATTCAAAAATCAAGTACTTCTGACCTATAAAAAGATGTAGAAAGCCAAACAATAATAGAGGGGGACTTCAACATCTCACTGTTAGCAGTAGACAGATCATAGAGGCAGAAAACTGACTAAGAAATTCGGTTATTAAACTTGACACGTGACCAATTAGACCTAGTAGACATCTACAGAATTCTCCAGCCATCAGCCACAGTATATACATTCGTCTCATCTGCACATGTAACATATTCCAAGATTGACCACGTTCTTGGCCATAAAGCAAGTCTCCATTAATTAAAAAAAATCAAAATAATACCAGCCATACTCTTGGACTAAAGTGGAATAAAAATAGAAATCAATAGTAAGAAGATCTCTCAAAATCACACAATTACATGGAAATTAAACAACTTGCTCCAGAATGACTTTTGGGTAAACAAGAAGATTAAGGCAAAAGCGAAAAATTATTTGAAATAAAGGAAATCATAGACACAACATACCAAAATCCTTTGGGACGTAATAAAAACAGTGCTAAGCAGAAAGTTTACAACATAAATCACCTACCTCAAAAAGTTAGAAAAATCTCAAATTTACAATTTAACATCACACCTGGAAAAATGAGAGAAAGAAGAACAAATCAACCTCAAAGCCTGTAGAATAAAAGAAATAACTAAAATCGGAACAGAACCAAATGAAATTGAGACCCCAAATTTCATACAATCAATGAAACCCCAAAAGCTGGTTTTTTGAAAGTATAAACAAGATTTATAGACCACAATTTAGACGAATGAAAGAAAAAAAAGAGAGATGATACAAATAAGCACAATCAGAAACAACAAAGGTAACATTACAACTGATCTCACAGAAACACAAAAGATTAACAAAAACTATTATGAACACCTCTGTGCCCACAAAGTAGAAAATCTAGAACAAAATGAATGAATTCCTGGAAACACAATTTCTAAGATTAAATCAGGAAGAAATTGAAATCCTGAACAACTCAATATGAACTTCTAAAAGTGGGTCAGTGACAAAAAAAAATTAAAAAAGCACCAGAGGACATGAATTCACAACCAAATTTTAGCAGATGTACAAAGAAGAGCCAGGATGAATTCGACTGAAACATTTCCAAAAACCCAAGGAGGAGAGACTCCTCCCTAACTCAGTCTATGAAGCCAGCATCACCCTGATACCAAAACCCGACAAAGACACGATGAAAAAAGAAATCTATAGGACAATATCCCTGATTAAAATAGATGCAGGCTGGGCACGGGTGGCTCATGCCTGTAATCCCAGCACTTTGGGAGGCCGAGACAGGCAGATCACAAGGTCAAGAGTTTGAGAACAGCATACTGAAACCCCATCTCTACTAAAAACACAGAAATCATCCAGGTATGGTGATGTGTACCTGTAATCCCAGCTACTCAGGAGATTGAGGCAGGGGAATTGCTTGAACCAGGGAGGTGGAAGCTGCAGTAGCCAAGATCATGCCACTGCACTCCAGCCTGGGCAACAGAGTGAGACTCTGTCTCAAAAAAAAAAAAAAAAAAGGAGAGAATAGATGCAAAAACCCTTAAAACAAAACAAAACAAAAAAACACACTAGCAAACCAAATCCAACAGCACATCGAAAGGTTAATTCACCACAATCAAGTAGGCTTTATTCCTGGGATGCAAGGTTGGTTCAACATACATAATTCAATAAATGTGATTCACCATATAAACAGAATTAAAAACACAAACCCTATGATTATCTGAACGGTTGCAAAAAAAGATTTTGGTAAAATCCAACATACCTTCATGATAAAAACTCTCAATAAGCTCAGTATCATAGGAAGAGAACCATCAATGGCAAATCTATAGCCAACATTATATTGAATGTGCACAAACTGGAACCATTTCCCTTGAAAACTGGAACAAGAAAAGGATGTCCACTCTCATCACCCCTATTCAACATAGTACTGGAAGTGCTAGCCACAGCAGCCAGGCAAAAGAAAGAAAAAAAAGGCATCCAAATCGGAAAAGAGGAAGTCAAACTATCTCCCTTTGTGGATGATATGGTTGTATACCTAGGAAAACCTATAGACTCTGACAAAAGGCTCCTGGAAATAATAAACAATTTTAGTAAAGTTTCAGGATACAAAATCAATGTACAAACATTAGTAGCATTTCTCAACACTGATAACCTTTATGCTGAGAGTCAAATCAAGAGTGCAATCACATTTACAGTAGCCACAGAAAAAATAATACCTAGGAGTACACCTAACCAAGGAGGTGAAAGATCTCTATAAGGAGAACTGCAAAACACTTCTGAATGAAGACATTAAATGACACAAACAAATGGAAAAATATGTCATGCTCATGGATTGGAAGAATCAATATAGTTAAAATGGCCATAATGACCAATGCAATGTATAGATTCAATGTTGTTCCTACCAAACTACCAACATCATTTTTGCAGAGCTGAAAAAAAAAAAAAACTCTCCTGAAACTTACATGGAGAAAAAAAAGAGCCCAGATAGTCAAAGCAATCCTAAGCAAAAAGAACAAAGCTGGAGGCATCACACTACCTGACTTCAAACTATAAGGCTACAGAAACCAAAATAGCATGATAATGGTACAAAAACAGACAGACAAATGGAACAGAATAGAGAATTCAGAAATAAAGCCACACATCTACAATCATCTGATCTTTGATGAGGCTGCTAAAAATGAGCGATGGCAAAGAACTCCCTATTCAATAAATAGTGCTGGGATAGTTGGCTAGCCATATTCAGAAGAATGAAACTGGGCCCAATCTTTCACAATACACAAAAATTAACCCAATGGATTAAATATTCAAATGTAATATGTCAAACTGTAGAGATCCTAGAAGAAAACAGGAAACACCATTCTATATATCAACCTTAGGAAAGAATGTATGACTAAGTTCTCAAAAGTCTTTGCAACAAAAACAAAACTTAACAAGTGGGGCCTAATTAAACTTAAAGCTTCTGCACAGCAAAATAAATTATCAACAGAGTAAAGAGACAACCTACAGCATGGGTGAAAAAATTTGCAAACTCTGCATCTGATAAAGGTCTAATATCCAGAATCTATAAGGACCTTAAGAAGGAACTATAAGAAGGCATACAAGGTGTCAAAAAAGATGTTAAAAAATACTGCACATTATTAATCATCAGAGAAACACAAATCAAAACCACAAGATACTACTTCACACCAGTCAGAATGTCTATTATTAAAAAGTCAGAAAACAACAAATGTTGGCACTTAGAAACCTAAAAAAGATTTTCTTCTTGGTTCCTTATATTTTGATATCTTATATTTAAATCTTTAATCCATCTTAGGTTAATTTTTGTACAAGGTGAAACATAGGGGTCTAGTTTCATTCTTCTGAATACGGCTAGCCAGCTATCCCAGCACCATTCGTTGAATGGGGAGTTCTTTGCCCATTGCTTATTTTTGCCAGCTTCATCAAAGATCAGATATTAGTGTGAATGTAAATTAGTTTAGCCACTATAGAAAGCAGCCTGATGATTTCTCAAAGAACTCAAAACAGACCTACCATTTGAGCTAGCAATCCCATTACTGAGTATGTAGATTAAAAAAATAATAAATTGTTCTACTAAAAAGACATATACACTTTCATGTCCATTACAGCACTATTCACAGTAGCAAAGACATGGGTTCAATCTAGGTGCCTATCAGTGGTGGACTAGTTAAAGAAAATGTGGTACATACACACCACGTAATATTATGCAACCATAAAAAAATGAAGTCATATCCTTTGCAGCAACATGAATGCAGCTGGAGGCCATTCTTCTAAGTGAAGTAACACAGGAAAAGAAAACCAAATACTGCATGTTCTCACTTAACAGTGGGAGCTAAACATTGGGTACTCATAGACATAAAGATGGCAACAATAGGCACTGGGCACTACTGGAGAGTGGTGGTAGGAAGTGGAGCAAGGTAAAAAACCTAACTCTTGGGTACAATGGTAAGTACCTGGGTAATGGGATCATTTGTTTTCCTAAGCTCAACATCACACAATATGCCCAAGTAACAAACCTACACTCTGACTCCAAAATAAAAATTGAAAAAAAAATTCTTTCTTAAAATAAAATGAGAAAACATAAACACTTTTTAGCTACTATTAGGAAACCTGAATTGTTTCTTCTTGACTTTGTATTTCTATGTCTTTCCTCAAGTCCCAGTATTTTATCCTCACAAATGTAATATGTTGGTATTTTGAAATTCTATCTTCCAAATGATCATATCATACTTCTTTGATAAAAGAACAATTATACACATTTATTATCTCTAGTGGTAGTGGGTATTTTTTTCTGGGTTGAGTTATCAGTACATGTTTTAGTAGTACACAATTGACAAAATCAAATAATACAGATGTGGTTTGTATTCCCATTATTTTAATATTTCATAGACAAATATTATATAGTGCTAGAAAGTCTTCAGCCCCTATAATATTCTTTTACATAAGAAACATTTTAATATAAATAAGTAGGTAAGAATAAATAATGTTTTATTTTAGCAGTGCTACTCAGTGTTTTGATTTTTTCTTAAAGTTGTATGTCAAAATAAAACATTGTTATACAATAAAATTAAATTTAGTAATCCATCTGTTTTTAGTTTGTAAATTTCCTTTTAATTTGGTTGAAAACAACACATTGGACATCACCTATTTATCAAGACATCAAATTATTTAGTTATGTCTGCAAAATTTTTATTTTACTTAGTTGGTTGAGCTAAAATTAAACAAAACTAGGACAAAAGTCTTATCATATAACTGTAAATAGTGCCATTTAAGATACTGCTTACTGTACCCATCAAGTGTGAAAACATTTATATATTTATATATAATTGTATATTCAGGCTTAGTTTTATTTTGTAGATTCTTTTAACATGTCTTACATTGGCACAACAAAAGCTTCTAGCTTCCACCTGGGATTTTAAAAACTGAAAATTATAGCTCTTCCACTCTGACAACAATAACAAAGAGACAGATAATTGCATAATTGCAACTTTTCTTAGCTTAGTTGGAAAGCTGAAGTTGCAGGGCAACAAAATAACCTTAAATTTGAGGGATGACAATTGTCAAGTAGAGATGCAATCCAAGCACTTGCTTACCAGTGTAGTATACAGCTGCTAGTAAGAAGAATTTAGCTCCAATTGTTGACTAATTGCTCAAGGCCAAGTGTGAGAGCACAGAACACATTGCACTTCAGACATCACATGGCGACTCACAGCCTCTTCTCCACTGACCTCATCAAGTTTTTAGAGGAAAGATTGAGGTCTGGGAAAGAATCTGGAGAAAGCCTCCTACATGTTGTAGGTTGGATGTGGGGAAAACAGCAGAGTTCCTCGTGCAAAACCCAATTCATATTCTTCTACCCTAATTTTAACTTTCAGCTCTCATAATTATATCTACAATCTGTTTTAAACTAAATGTCAGTTTGGATAATGAAAGAATAGGTTCAATTTTTTTTCCATTCAGATATCTACTTGGAATCAATTGTTGAAAGATGACCCTTTTCATCTTGAATTGTTGGGGTGGCTCTTTTGAAAATCAATTGACCATACGTGTACAGTCCAATTTTTGGCCTCTATTCTGTTTTGTTGGTTTATTTGCCTATCTTTATGCCTAAATCACAATATATTATTTACTGTGGTTTTATATTAAGTCATAAAATCAGGTAGTGTATATTTTTGAACTTTACTTTTATTTTGAAATAAATTGTTTTGGCTATTCCAGGTTATTTGGTTTTCCATGTAAATTATGGAATCAGATTCTTAATGTTTATAAAAACAAAACAAAACAGAAATGCCTACTCAGATTTTATTAGAATTACATTACATACATAGATTAGTTTAGGGACAATGTACATCTCTGTAATATTGTTTCATCCAACTAATGAACAGATATACGTCTGTTTTTATGCAGTCTTTCCTCATTTCTCTCAGGAGTTTTTGGAGACTTTAGGGTAGAGGTCTGGCAAGTATGTTATTCACTTAGTTCCTAAGTTGTTGTTTTATTATTTAATACTTTTAAAAAATTTTGGTAAAATATACTCAATGTAAAAATGTATCACTTTAAACATTTTCAAGTGTGCAATTTAGTAACAGTAAGTACTTTCAAATTGTTGTATAACCATCATCGCTATCCTTCTTCATAATCTTTTCATTATGCCATGCTGAAATTCTGTACCTATTAACTCTCCATTTTCTCTTCCCCTCAGTCCCTGGTAAGCATTATTTTCCTTTCCATCTCCATGATTTTAACTATTCTAATTACTTCATATAAGCAAAATCACACAATAATTCAATTATTGTCATTTTGTGTCTGGTTCATTTCACTTAGCATAAAGTCGTCAAGGTTCATCTATGTAGTAGCATGTATTAGAATTTTCTTCCTTATTAATACTGAATAATACTTCATTGCATGTATTTGCCCTACTTTGTTTCTTCTTCTCTCAATGGGTATTTGGGTTGTTTCTACCTTTTGAAAATTGCGAATGATGCTACTCTGAACATTTCTGTAAATATATCTCTTTAGGCCGGGCGCAGTGGCTCACGCCTGTAATCCCAGCACTTTGGGAGGCCGAGGCGGGCGGATCACGAGGTCAGGTGATCGAGACCATCTCGGCTAACACGGTGAAACCCCGTCTCTACTAAAAATACAAAAAATTAGCCGGACGCGGTGGTGGCGCCTGTAGTCCCAGCTACTCGGGAGGCTGAGGCAGGAGAATGACGTGAACCCGGAAGGCAGAGCTTGCAGTGAGCCAAGATCGCGCCACTGCACTCCAGCCTGGGCGACAGAGGGAGACTCTGTCTCAAAAAAAAAAAAAAATCTCTAATCCCTGCTTTCAATTACTTTGAGTATATACCTAGAAGTGGAATTGCTGTATCATACCATAATTCTATGTTTTATATTTTGTGGAAGTACCATACTGATTTCCACAGCATCTTTTTTAAAGTTTTTATTTTATTTTACCAGCAATGCATAATCAGTCTGATTTCTCCATATCATTGCCAAGGCTTATTATTCTCTGGTATCTCTCTCTTTTTTTTTTTAATAATAGACATTCTAGTTGATGTGAAGTGATATCTCATTATAGTTTTAATTTGCATTTCTCTAATTATTACTGCTTTTGAACATCTTTTCTTTTACTTATGGGCCATTTGTATATCTTCTTTGTAGAAGTGTTTATATCTGTCCTTTGCTCATTTTTTAATCAGGTTGTTTGTTTTTTGTTGTTGAGTTGCGTGAGTTATTATTCTGTATAATACTCCTTTATCAGGAATATGGTTTGCAAAAACTATCTCTCATTCTGTGAGTTGCCATTTCATTCCTTTAATACTGTCCTCAATTAAAAAAAATACATTGTAAATGGCAGTTTAACATCTCATTTTCACATGTTTATAATTGCATTATTGTGCTACCTTTTGCACACTGCCTGAAAACTGTTGCCTTATATGTGTTGTTCAGATTTATAATTCTTTAGAGTGGGAGGACTCATTCTACATCTTTATTCTTTGTGGCCAGAGGTAACAGTTCAGAGATATGACATAGTTTTAAATTTGCAATTGTTGTTATCATAGTCTTGTTCTGCTCCACACTATACCAGAATTCAGACCAGGGGCCACAATACCTATTTTTGTGTATGCACTTCATCCACAACACAAGTGTGTCCAAAGCAAAGAACTAACCAGACCCTACCAGAGGTTTATGCGTGACTTCACTAGTTAAGGAAAGCTTCACTACTACTCATTTCCAAGTCTACCTTTAGTTGGTGGCCTGGAGGCAGAAGCAAATAACCTTGAAGGTAATGGATTTCAAGTTCCAGAGCCACTCCCTTGAACAGACTTCTATGATTGCTTAGAGTTACTGTTGGCTGTAGATTGTTCTGGGAGAAGAAATGAAGACAGATTGCAAGTAAGAAGCATTTCTATGTAAGTAGTTCCGGTAAATAACTTAAAGCAATTTAGTAAGAAATGGACCTGAACTCCAATGCACTAGCAATTACTTATGATTTCTTTTCTTATTTTAAATAAATATTTACTTTCATACCTAATTTTCTACTTGCCATTTTGTATTCTCTTTCTTAAAGCAGATTTTTTACCTTTTATAAACTTCAATTTTCTCAACATTGTGGTCTGTCAATGGGAAGAGCATTTTAAAAGCTGGAGCAATACACAGACAGAAATTACGGATAAGTGAGAAAGATGACTTTCTCTTTTGAATGTGGGGATGGATAATTCAGATAGAAAAGTTAAGACGGATGATTTGACATGTTACCTCAACAAAAGCATTCTCTCAGTTCAGGCAGAATACATTTAGTGTTTATGAAGTTTGAGTATATGAAAAATGGCTCCCTTCAGCCAGCTGTACTTGTTCGTACAAATTTGTATAAGGTGTGCATCCCAGTTTGAGGAGCGTTATCCTGGACAACATTGTTTTGTGCCTACAATCCTCTTAATGTGAGTATTTGAATGGCCTGACTACTCAATAATACTGTGATACATCTGTATACAAGACACATACTATTTTTCATTTTGTCATATACAGTCTAATTTGTGTTCATCAATTCTAAATAATTTTTTACTGACATGAACATATTGTTCTGCTTTTTGGGGAGAATAGAAACATGTTGTTTTAATTTCTTCATACTTATTGATGTCTTCTTTATTTCTTAATAAAAAATATCTAGAATGATATAGATAGCAAATAACTCTGTAGAGTGAAACAAGCCAGGATTTGTTATTTACATCTATCCATGACTATGTGATGTTAGAATGGATGCCTTTCTGTAGTCTCTGTTTCTTCACTGGAATGTTATAAGGATTGCTTTGAGATAGCATCCATTTACTCATTTGTATACTTATTACTGTATATTTGCTGTATGTTTGATACTCTACAAAGGGGTAGAAACACTACTTAACACTGAGTAAAAAAATCCATCTGTACTCAGGTTTTTGTCTGAATTTTTAAACATTTTTGTCTATACAGTATATGAATATACTTTCAATATATAATAGTGTTTCAAGGTTTATGTGGTTGCCTACCCTACCCCTTGCCAACCCCAAAAGACTAGAAACACAATCCCTTTCAACTCTCTTGTGTTTGTGTAGATGACTAGGTTCTTGAATATGAACTTCAGATATTTTCTAACCAATTACTATGCCATAATTTAACTTGCTTCTTATACTTTCCCCACACTGCAGACACATTGATTTCAGTCTCTTCCACTTTGCTAAATCAGTTACAACTAATCTATTTGTATTTCTTATTCCAAAAGCTGTTTTTTAAATTTTCATATTTTTACTGACACTCTCTTCTAGTTATCCTTTCTCCCTGAATTTTGATTCTGTAGTTTTGCACATTTCCCCATTCTTTTTTACTGCCATTTTACTTGAGGTTCAGTAGGAAATGATTATAGTACTTATGTTTAACAAATGATTTTTAATGGGGGACTTCTCAATTACACAGGGTCGCACAGTTAATTCTATCACAACCCTATGTAAAATTATTAAGTGCAAAAGCTGACATAAAAGATATTTGATAAAAGCAAATATTTCTTTTTCTCCTTCTTCCTGGTTCCAACTAGATATAAGTAGTCTGTTAGGTTTGATGAAGCATCTAGTAATGGGTACTGCATTTCTGTATGGGCTGTTTTCCTGACATGAACAATTTAATGAGGTAACATAAAATATAAACCATGTCTTCTGGATTTAGGTGATTACAGGAAAAAAAAAACATACACAGCTGACTTTTACTTTGAAATCACCCGTAATAAAGCCCTTGTGTCAGTTCAGATCAACGCTTTCAAATACAGTGTCCCATTGTTGGACTGAATTCACAAAATCCCATAAATTTTCTAATCAAATTATTTCTGGGTATGACATAAAAGTATAATATTTCTATAATAGGGTGACAACATATCAAGGCAAGCCAAACATACTGAAGTTTGAAATTTTCTGGAAAACTTTATATATTTTATGGCTCAAAAGTACACTTAAAAGTGCACAAAGTTTTCACAATTTTAATTTTCAGTACTGTATGTTTATTTATTCATGAATAAAAAGTAATGTATTTTTATAAATGTCTAACACATAAAGAAATATTAAGATTCCATACCAAAATTTCCACAGAGGCATGAATTGCTACACATTTTTTTCTCCATTCATTCAAAAGAACCCAACTAAAAGTATTTATTATAATATTTCAGATATAATAAAACCAGTGTGATCCATCAAGTAGCAGTCTTTGAGGAGTTATTTAAATTCTGCATGATGCTCACAGCTGAAACTGTGTGCTTGAAACTTGCTTTATAATCGAATTTCTATGAGTGGAATATAGAGGTTGTAAAAAATGAGCTAAGATGTGAAAATCTTATGAGGTAAGAGGTATGATCTCTACACAATGATAATCTCTAATGAAGGATAGGGTGTAGGACTATTCCTAATTTTTAGTGGTTTGAAGTTGTATATTATGTTATGCATTTTCATTTTGATTCAGGCATAATTTCTAGGCCATAGGTTTTAACTGGAGACCATGATTCAAAGGATTTTAAGAGGTGACTAAATCCATTGACCTTGAATATAAAAAATATTATGCACAGTAGAGTTAAGATTCTCAACAAACTCTATAAAATGAAATATTTAAGAATTACTGCAAGCAATACATTTAAAATGATCAGCTGACGCTTCTATATTATTGATTAGTATTATTATTAATAGTAGTCAATGCTGGAAATTACTGTATTTCCTATAAAAAGGAACTGCTCTTGAAAATCAAAAGTTAAGTATTTTTTTTTTCTATTTTGGAAAATGCCTCCTCGTTGAACTTTGTATGCAGGGTTATGTCTAACACTTAGACTTTAGAAGTTAAAATAAATATATAAACAAATATAACAAGCACTGTGACCAGTTGAAAGGGACTTTACATGATGTCACAAAGTATAAATTCCTGAGAAGATGAAAATAAATGATAAAGAGATCTCAATGAGCCAATATAATTTTCTCAGACTTTACTAGGTAGCAGCAGAACTATCCAATTGCTATCAACCCTTCACCACCACCATATATCTCTAATTTATAAATGAAAAAGACTTAGTATTAAACAGTAAAGGTATTTATTTGCTTCTATACTCTACAGTATTAATTGTGACAAGTTACTCCTTTTCATAATGTGAGAGGAAAAGGGGGAGGGTGTTCAAATAAGAGTGAAAGGCTCTAAAATAAGTTGTTAGTGGAGATGGGGAACATCTTCAGGAAAGAAAGACTGACATCTCTTTCCCTGAATAGTTGCTGAGCTGCAGAACTTGCAAGCTCACCATATGTCGTCATCAGAATGAAGCAGAACATAATGGGGGATTTCTTGGAAGAACATGCCATAGGTCCCTTACAGCTTAGGGGAAAATTGGCTCTTTGGGGAGGAGTAGAGACTTCTAAGTATTCACTATATTATTCTGAGACAGAAGGGCCTCAGGGATCCATGTTACAGGGTTCCTGGGAAGGCTATAGCAAGCATTTCAATCATTTTAGTTCTTTAAAACTCTTAGACTGGCTGGGCGCGCTTGTTCATGCCTGTAATCCTAGCACTTTGGGAAGCCGAGGTGGGTGGATCACGAGGTCAGGCGTTCAAGACCAGCCTGACCAACATGATGAAACCCCATCTCTAAAACAAACAAACCAACAAAACAAAAGAAAACAAAAAACTAAAATTAGCTGAGTGTGGTGGTGTGAGCCTGTAATCCCAGCTACTCAGGAGGCTGAGACAGGAGAATCGCTTGAACCCCTGAGGCAGAGGTTGCAGTGAGCCAAGATCGCACCACTGCACTCCAGCTTGGGTGACAGAGTGAGATTCCATCTGAGAAAAAAAAAGGAAAAAGAAAAAAAAAAAAAGAAAAACTCTCAGTCCACGAAGAAGAAAGACCCATTAGATGCCATGTCTCAACAAGAAGCAGTATGGAATTTAGAGAATGGGTAGGAGCTCCAATGCTGTTTTGAAAGCTACATGATCAAGTGATGGGACACTGACTACAGGGATCGTGTTGGTGCATCAGCCTTGGATGGGGGAGAAAGGAATAATAGTTGTGCCTCTCTAAGAGGATCCTCCATGACAAAGAGACTGAAGAGAAGCTGAGCACCACCCCAAAGAAAAATAAACATCATTCACACAAAGTGATCACAGAAGCAGAAGTTACCATCAACAGCAAGATTAGATCCAAACTGAGTGAGGCCAATAATATTTGTTTTCCTGAGTGGTAGCTAATTACACATTTCTGTTCTCTGACCTAATTCAAAGGAATGTAAGTTTTGAAATAGGAATATAGTGGGAAGTAAGTATTTGGATCCAGATCTACTCAGACATCCTTTATAGGTATCCAAGAATCTACTTTGGAGAAGTGAAGCCAGCTGGGCTTCTGGGTAGGGTGGGGACTTGGAGAACTTTTCTGTCTAGCTAGAGGATTGTAAACACACCAATTAGCGCTCTGTGTCTAGCTAAATATTTGTAAATGCACCAAACAGCACTCTGTAAAAACGCACCAATCAGCACTCTGTGTCTAGCTAAAGGTTTGTAAATGTACCAATCAGCACTCTGTAAAAACGCACCAATCAGTGCTCTGTGCCTAGCTAAAGGTTTGTAAATGGACCAATCAGCACTCTGTAAAATGGGCCTATCAGAGCTCTGTAAGATGGACCAGTCAGCAGGACGTGGGCAGGACCAAATAAGGGAATAAAAGCTGGCCACCCTAGCCAGCACTGACAACTCACTCGGGTCCCCTTCCATGCTGTGGAAGCTTTGTTCTTGTGCTCTTCACAGTAAATTTTGCTGCTGCTCACTCTTTGGGTCTGCACTACCTTTATGAGCTATAGCACTCACCACGAGAGTCTGTGGCTTCATTCCTGAAGTCAGCGAGACCAGGAACCCACCAGAAGGAACAAACAACTCCAGCTGTGCCACCTTTAAGAGCTGTAACACTCACTGCGAAGGTCTGTGACTTCACTCCTGAAGTCAGCGAGACCGTGAACCCACCGGAAAGAAGAAACTCCAGACACATCTGAACATCTGAAGCAACAAACTCCAGACACACCATCTTTAAGAGCTGTAACACTCACCGCAAGGGTCTGTTCGTTCTTGAAGTCAGCGAGACCAAGAACCCACAAGAAGGAACAAATTCCAGACACATGTTGAACCACTGCTTGTGGTGCGGAAGATAAGATATATGTGATTAAAGTATTAAACTTTACAGAATTAAATCGTTTTGAAATAAACTTTTTGAGGTATAATTTGCATATATTAAAATGTACATATTTTAAGTATACATATGGGTAAGTTGTGATTAATGAATATATCCCTATCACTATGACTGCAATCAAGATGTAAGACATGTCAAAAATGCAAAAAGTTTCTACATGGTGTGTTGCAGTTAACAACTCCCTTACACACATCTTCACACCCAGTTTCAGGTAACTAATATGCATTCTGTGACCATAGATAAATTTTACTTTTCTGTAATTATATAGAAATGGCATCATATTGGAGATACATTTTTGTATCAAGTTATTTTTACTTAGCATAATTTGTGATTCCTCCTCCATGTTATTTCATTTACCAGTGGTTGTCCCCCTTCCATGGCTGTGTAATATTTCATTGAATTGATATACCATTAATTGTTTTGCCGTTCACTTATTAATGGACATTGGGGTTGTCTTTAGAATTGCGATGTTGTTAAGAACACTGTTATAAACCCTTTGTATAAGTTCTTTTGTGAATATAAATTTTTATTTCTTTTCAGTAAGTACCTGAGAGTGAGTTAGTGAGTCAAATAATAAATGTATAGGAATTATTTCTTTCAAAAATATTTCATCATTTTGCAATCTGACAAGCAATGCACATGTGTTCCAGTGGCTCAGTATCCTCAGTAAACCTGTTATGGTCAGTCTTTCAGTCTTTTTTTTTTTCTTTGAGACATGGTCTCAGGGTCTCACTTTGTCACCAAGGCTACAGGGCAGTGGTGCAAGCTCGGCTCACTGCAGCTTCCTTGGCCTCCGAAGTTCAAGTAATTCTCCTGCCTCAGCACCCCAAGTACCTGAGACTGCAGACACATGTCACCAAGCCTGGCTAATTTTTCTATTTTTTGTAGGGATGGGTTTTGCTGTGTTGCGTAGGCTGTTCTCGATCTCCTGAACTCAAGCAATCCACCTGCCTCAACCTCCCAATGTGCTGGGATTATAGGTGTGAGCCACCATTCCTGGCCATTGTCAGTCTTTTTATTTCAACCATTTTAGTGTGTGTGTCTTAATATCTAAACATTAATTTCCAATTCCTTGGTGACTAAAGAGGAACTTTTTGCATTCTTATTGGGCATTTGTGTATCTTCTCTTATATAATATATGCTCAAGTTTTTTGTCTCTCTCTTCAGAAAGTCTTACTATTGACTTTCTGAAGAAAGGGTTGCTGTCTTATTATTGTTTTGTAAGAGTTCATTATACATTCTGTTTGACTCCCAGTCTTTAGAATGCCTTTTCGAAAGTTGTACATTTGAGGAACTAACTTTTTTTTCCTACTCCAAGGTCACAAATATTTCTTGTATTTTTTAAAAGTAAATTTTATACTTTTAAAATGATGACACAATCGCAGTTAAATTTTGTAAGTGCTCAGTGGTAATTGTTGAGGATTATTTATTTTTCTATTTTGAATTAGAGTAGTTGCACTGCTATTTGTTGAAAAAATAATTCTTTCACTATTAAATCAATAACAGTTAAAAATAGTTGAAAATATGTGCATGGTTCTACTTCTCAACTTCTTATTTTTTGTTTTGTATTGATCTGAATGTCTATCCTTATGCTGATTTAAAAAAGGCCTTATTTACTGTAGCCTTATCATAAGTAAATCAGGTAATGTAAGTTCTCCAAGTTTCCTTTTCTCCCACCAAATTGTTCTGGACATATTAGATCCTTTGAGTTCCATATATATTTAGAATAACCTTGTCTATCTTTAAGAAAAGAAATAAAGCTACATTAATTATGAATGATATTACATTAAACCTACAGACCAACTTGCATAAAACTGATTTTTTAACAATACTGAAAGTTCCAATTCATGAATTATATCAAATGGCTTTCATGTCTTTCATTTTTCTCAGTATTTTATATTTTTGACACATTTGTTAAATATATTCCTAAGCATTTTATATATACTGATGCAAAATAAATTGAACTTTAATTTAACCTTCCTATTGCGTATGCCTACTATACAAAAATACACATGGCAGTGTATATTTATTTTCTCATTTATGTCTGATAAATTCATTTATTGATTCTCCTGATTTGTAGATGTCTCAAAATTTTCTAAGTAATTATCTGATCTACAACAAAGTAAACTTGTCTTATATTCAAAATTTTCTTTTATTTCACATTGTTGCTTTATTGCAATGTCAGAGACTTCCATGAGATTAGATTCCTGAATAGTAATGGGGAGGATAGCCATCATTAGCTTGTTTGCCAATTTAGACAATTCCTTCCTAGCTAAATTTTAAAACCACTATTAGGAAGAATCAGTTCCAATAGAAAGTCACATCTTCGTAAAAATTTTCTTTGATACATTCAGACAAAGTAATTTTTATCTCACTGTACTTCGTCTTTAGATTCAGCTTCAAAAGCAACTGTGTAGTTAGTAATTATACTTGCTTTGTGTCTGCTATTGTTCCATGTAAAGCCAAAAGTACATGTTTGAACCCTTGTTTTTATATAATTTATTTTAGTGAGAGTTCCTTTCATCCCTTTTGATAGAATGTTTACTGGATAAATGGATTTTTTTTAATTCACCATTAACTGATTTATCCTTAAGCATGCAGTGTAAAAATTAATTTATATCATTCCAATGGTTTGTGAGTGAATAAGGCAACACATAGCTTTACACATCATATATACGATTTATAAATAATTGGGAGATACAAGATCAAAGTGATTTTTTTCTGTGTTTTCTTTTGGAAGTTCTATAGTTTCAGATTTTACATTTAGGGCTATAATCAATTCTGAATAATTTTGGTTTCATGGTGCTAGGTGTAGATAATAATCTTTTTAATTTTTTTTTTTTGCAAATGGGTTTCCAATATTTCCTGTTCTATGTGTTAGAAAGGCATATATGTTGAAATTTTAATTTAAAAATAAATGTTATTTTTTTGAATGATAAAAACAAAATACAGAAATCTTCTAAATCCATATTCCTAATATGGAATTTAATTTGATGGTGTCAGTTCAGGTAAGATACAAGGCAGCTGTAACAACACAGTGTTATAAGTGTTACACTAGTAGCATGTCCTAAGCACTGTGGAGCCAGGGACAACAGAAGAAGAAAAATTTATCTTACCTGTGTGATGGAGGAGGGCCCATAAAGGGAGGAGCATATGCGTTAAGCTTTGAAAAATGAGTAGAAATTTCTCAATTGAAATAAATGTGACAGAGCCGGCATTTTTAAGGAGCAAAAAGAGCAACACTGGACGGTGTAACCATATATAAAACTGCCCAAAAATTAGCATTTTTTTTCGCTAGAAGAATTTGTTTCTAGAAATAAACTCTTTTTAAATGAAATGTGTTAGTGCTGTGTTATGAAATAAATGAAAAACCAAGTAGGAAGTTTGGATACTGGATGTTTAAGTTTGAATTTTATTTGATGGCTCCAATGAGGGTAATTAAAAATGACAAAAAATGCGATCATTTCAGAAAGCTTTTGAAACACTAAATATTCCACATTCTTTCAGATGTTAAGATGATTTAAGTTATCTATAAAACTCAATTCCTAGGTGGTATACATGTTTTAAAATAAGACAATGGAATTTTTCCTAAAATAAATCATGCTCTAAATTTCATAAATTTCTTACATTTAGACAGTTTTGTAGAATCTGTGAATAATCAAGATTTTGCTATTTTCTAATGTGCTGTGTAACCATAATATTGTTTCCATTCATCATTATATCACTAAGAAATGGACAGCTTAATATAGACTCCTGCAAATCAAGCAAACTAATTCCTCCATCAAGACTGATTTTTAACTTGACCTCTCAAATCAATTTATTCTATTAGATATGATTCTCATTTTCCACTATATTTTGGCACTTCCTAATGAAAAATTTGGGAAAATATTGTTGCACTATAGAAAAGGCATTTGATGAGACCTGCAGACAGAAAATCAGTCCCCAATACTATCCATCATTATCTTGTTTTTATTACTTCAAATATATTACTTAGCCTCTTTTAGTTTCTATTCTCTCATATCTAAAATTATTCACCTAAATAATTTCTGGGATCATTCCAGGATGAAAATTCTATGATCTATGAAAATGGAGAGATTTTTCTCAGCAATAAGAATTTTCTTTTAAATCCGTAGACACTCCAAAATTCTACAGTAATGTCAAAGTCAAAATTATATGAAAATATTTACTGTATTTTTATTAGAGACCCAGATGACTGTTAGCAAATTTATCCACTTTTTCATCAGAAAGGTGCAGCCATTTTGCGAAGTCAGAAAATAAAATTGTGGTCAATGGTATGAATAGTTTTGTATTTTATTAAGAAAGGTGACACTTTTATTATGATTTTTTCTCTTTTAAACTTACTCTTTATTCATTGCCCCAAAGGCAGTTATCCAAGATATTACATATACTCTGCAAAAGTTTATTAATATTACCATTCATTCTGTTACACTATTCATTAAGCTTGAACTACTCTTTATTTATGCCTTTGATGGCACAAATATGACAGAACATTACATCAATCTAGAGTAGTTAGTTACTGCTTTACAATTGTCAGTCTTCAAGTGGATTGTGATAATTGCTTTATTATGAACTGAGCATCTACTGGGCAAATACAATGTCATTTTACTGAAAACTGCAGTTGAAAAACAAATTAAAGGGAGGTATAAATAAGTACTATAGAATATGTTGTGAATATCTTCAATTTAATTTCTGATAATGTTCAGATATTTTAAATTATGTCTTCTCAATTAATACGTCCACGAAAGTTAATTTTTAAAAGATGTCTTCTGTAGTAGAAATTTTATGAACTGTATTAGAGTAGAAATTGAAAATCTTAAGGCAGATAGAACTTTGTGGCACCCCTGAGAATACACACTATTTGTAGATGTCTCTTTCAGAAAGTTATCTCTGCATAACTTTGAACATAAGCCTGGGATGAAACTTAAGTCACAGGGATTGTAAGATATTAAAAGCAGAGTTTCAAGGAGAGATAGCAAATTAATGTTTCATTGTTTACCAGGAAAGAGAAATTCGTCTCATCTCTGTCACAAAGTTACCCGAAAATTATTAGTTTGCCACAGAAGAATTATATTACCTGGCACTTTAAAAAGGTACAAAATTATAAGTTTCCATCGTCAAATTTTGTTTCATAATATTTTTATAACTATATAAAATTGAAAAAATTAAATATGCAAAAGGTGTAAACATAAACTTATAGACTCCAATCAATTATGGAATAACAATAAATTCTCCCCCTAAAACGGATAGCTTTCTTTCTAAGAAATGTTTTATTAGAAAATAGTGAACACTTGCATGAAATTATAAAAAATAAAAATAAAAATCTATAACTTTAAACCAGATATTTATTTCATCATCTAAATAACAAAAAACAGAAACCTTTTCACTAAACACCCCAAATGAGACTTTAGAGAAAGATATCACAGTGTGTAAAAGTAATGAGTTTTCACATACATTTCTCAATATCATTTACTTAGGTAATAGTTATAAAAATATGTCCACTTTAAACTGGAAACTGAAATATCTGAATTACATAATGAATGAAGTATAAGAAATATATTTAGTCACAATGTGTTATAGTATTTAACAAGTATAAATAAATATCTAGAACTATTCAAAATATTTAAGAATGTGAAATTATATACACCTAAAGAATTACCAAATGTAAACCAAAAAAATTCATTGGAGCAATCTAAATATAATTTTTATGAAGTAATATTTCTAAATCTCAAAAAGAAAAGAGCTTTCTATTTACTCTACCACACTGTGGAAGTAACATGGTAAGATACTAGGTTCCTGGAGTTCTTTTCTATTTTTTTGGAAATTAAGCTTTTCTTTTTTTTTTTTTTTTATTATACTTTAGGGTTTTAGGGTACATGTGCACAAAGTGCAGGTTTCTTACATATGTATCCATGTGCCATGTTGATTTCCTGCACCCATTAACTCGTCATTTAGCATTAGGTGTATCTCCTAATGCTGTCCCTCCCCCCTCCCCCCACCCCACAACAGTCCCCGGAGCGTGATGTTCCCCTTCCTGTGTCCATGAGTTCTCATTGTTCAATTCCCACCTATGAGTGAGAACATGCGGTGTTTGGTTTTTTGTCCTTGCGATAGTTTACTGAGAATGATGTTTTCCAGTTTCATCCATGTCCCTACAAAGGACATGAACTCATCATTTTTTATGGCTGCATAGTATTCCATGGTGTATATGTGCCACATTTTCTTAATCCAGTCTATCGTTGTTGGACATTTGGGTTGGTTCCAACTCTTTGCTATTGTGAATAGTGCCGCAATAAACATACGTGTGCATGTGTCTTTATAGCAGCATGATTTATAGTCCTTTGGGTATATACCCAGTAATGGGATGGCTGGGTCAAATGGTATTTCTAGTTCTAGATCCCTGAGGAATCGCCACACTGACTTCCACAATGGTTGAACTAGTTTACAGTCCCACCAACAGTGTAAAAGTGTTCCTATTTCTCCACATCCTCTCCAGCACCTGTTGTTTCCTGATTTTTTAATGATGGCCATTCTAACTGGTGTGAGATGGTATCTCACTGTGGTTTTGATTTGCATTTCTCTGATGGCCAGTGATGAGGAGCATTTCTTCATGTGTTTTTTGGCTGCATAAATGTCTTCTTTTGTCCCTGTTTGCAGATGACATGATTGTATATCTAGAAAACCCCATTGTCTCAGCCCAAAATCTCCTTAAGCTGATTAGCAACTTCAGCAAAGTCTCAGGATACAAAATTAATGTACAAAAATCACAAGCATTCTTGTACACCAATCACAGACAAACAGAGAGCCAAATCATGAGTGAACTCCCATTCACAATTGCTTCAAAGAGAATAAAATACCTAGGAATCCAACTTACAAGGGATGTGAAGGACCTCTTCAAGGAGAACTACAAACCACTGCTCAATGAAATAAAAGAGGATACAAACAAATGGAAGAACATTCCATGCTCATGGGTTGGAAGAATCAATATCGTGAAAATGGCCATACTGCCCAAGGTAATTTATAGATTCAATGCCATCCCCATCAAGCTACCAATGACTTTCTTCACAGAATTGGAAAAAACTACTTGAAAGTTCATATGGAACCAAAAAAGAGCACGCATTGCCAAGTCAATCCTAAGCCAAAAGAACAAAGCTGGAGGCATCACGCTACCTGACTTTAAACTATACTACAAGGCTACAGTAACCAAAACAGCATGGTACTGGTACCACAACAGAGACATAGATCAATGGAACAGAACAGAGCCCTCAGAAATGATGCCGCATAGCTACAACTATCTGATCTTTGACAAACCTGACAAAAACAAGAAATGGGGAAAGGATTCCCTATTTAATAAATGGTGCTGGGAAAACTGGCTAGCCATATGTAGAAAGCTGAAACTGGATCCCTTCCTTACACCTTATACAAAAATTAATTCAAGATGGATTAAAGACTTATATGTTAGACCTAAAACCATTAAAATCTTACAAGAAAACCTAGGCAATACCATTCAGGACATAGGCGTGGGCAAGGACTTCATGTCTAAAACACCAAAAGCAATGGCAACAAAAGCCAAAATCGACAAATGGGATCTCATTAAACTAAAGAGCTTCTGCACAGCAAAAGAAACTATCATCAGAGTGAACAGGCAACCTACACAATGGGAGAAAATTTTTGCAACCTACTCATCTGACAAAGGGCTAATATCCAGAATCTACAATGAACTCAAACAAATTTACAAGAAAAAAACAAACAACCCCATCAAAAAGTGGGCAGAGGACATGAACAGACACTTCTCAAAAGAAGACATTTAAGCTTTTCTTTTTCTTTCTTTTCTTTTTTTTTTTTTTGAGACGGAGTCTCACTCTGTTGCCCAGACTGGAGTGCAGTAGCATGATCTCAGCTCACTGCAGCCAACCGCCTCCCGGGTTCAAGGATTCTCCTGCTTCGGCCTCCCGAGTAGCTGGGCTTACAGGCACCCACCACCATGCCCAGCTAATTTTTGTATTTTTAGTAGGGACGAGGTTTCACCATGTTGGCCAGGCTGGTCTCAAACCTCTGACCTAGTGATCCGCTCATCTCTGCCACCCAAAGTGTTAGGATTACAGGCATGAGCCACCAGGCCTGGCCTACTTATTTTATTAAGCAAAAGTAGTGCTTAAAGGTAACTTGAAACAAAGTTACTGTTTATATGGAAGACATGTACTTAAAATCTCTGGTAATCTTTAAAGATTTTGACATTCTTTCTACTTCCTCACAGTGAAAGATAAGAATTTTTAAGTTACTGACTAATAAGTTGTTAATATGAAATATAAACTTTCTGCTAATATAGAACCAATTTGTCTATAAATACTCTTAAAAATTAAAATTAGCAATTTGAAAGTAAGAACAGTTTGTATACTTGAAAGTAATTTTTTTCTTTGAAATTTATGTTGATATCATTATGTAAACGGTAAAGACTACAAGATTGTTTGCTTGTTAGTGCAAAAGCAAAATTCAAACTTCAACATAATACTACTAAAGCAAACAATTTCCAGAAAATAAACTTTATATATTTCTTCTCACTTGAGACTTTAGAGTCATTGTTCTTAAAGGTGATAAGAATTTATATCATTTTATTATTGACAATCCTTTAACAAAGTTTAAAGAACATATCATGTTACATATGAATTATGTCTTGTATATAACTAGGGGATTTTTTTGGAATGAGTCTGAAAAATCAATTACTAGATTTTCAAATAATTAGTTGATTAATAGAGATAGTACATATAGCATTTTTTGCTTTTTCTTTTATTATATTCTTTTGAAAACCACATTTAAAAATATTACAGGAAGAATACCTTGCAGTTGTTTACTGAAGACATCCTTAATAGGGTTAATTGTTCATAAAACACACATAAGGATGATCCAGAAGTTAGAAAGTCCAGGAATGCTAGCTGAGTTTCTGTTTGATTCTTCGTTTTGACACTTACTTATCTTGTAATGTCTGGCAAATCTCTGTGCTTTAATGATATAGGTATTTCAGTAGTAGAAGGTATGTGCTCAAGTGGCAAAATTATTCCAAATTGTAGCCTAAAGACAATAGCTAAAATTTTGCTTATCGTAAATTAGTTAGTACTCTGAACTTGAAGACATAAAACCATTACCTCTAGGGGCAAGTTAGGTGCTTAGTTAATATGTGTTTGATCTGCCTTGGGAGTTTTAACAAAGTGAAAGGAAAAATAAAAATTATAAAGTGAATCATGCCAGCAAAATTTCACTCAAGACTCAAGAAATACAGTGACAACATGAATTGTCCAAATTAACCTTAAGCTCTACATTACTTTTTCAATTACAAAAATCTACTAATCCAGAGTGTACAGAATGTGATTATTCAAAATTACTGTTTCAGGACATTGTTATTACTGGTCCACATATGGCTCTTAATTAATTAATAATATAATATAGTGTGCACAAGAGAAGCTACCACCCAACATAAATGTTGAAATTGGACATTCATAGGGTCTTACAGTTTTATTTTAGTTTTTAACTTTTAAAATATGGTTTGCTAATACATGTAATATTGGGGACTTATTTTTCTTCTTAATATTGTACTCCTAAAATTTGTCTATTAATTCGCTGCAATTAATTATGAATTTGGTAAAATATTTCATGTTTAACATTCTTTCTCTCACTTCCCTTTTTATAGACATTTCAGTTTTTTCAGGTTTTTGCTGATATTAAAAATAATGTCAGTTATATATTTATAAAAAGTTATTGGTGGGCATGTGTAACAGTTTCTCTATAGTTTATACCTAAAAGTTAAATCTTTACATTGTATAGTATATACAATATTATAAGAAAATGTCAAAGTGTTTTCAAAGTTATTTTGAACAGTTTTTATTCCTATTGGTAATGTTTAATAGACACTATGGATCTACTTTCTCCATGTAAGTTGGTGTTGTAAGATTTTAAAATTTGTCCACTGAATTGATATAAAATAATATTTACTTTTAATCTTCATTTGCATTTACCTGTTCACTAATAAGATTGAAATTGACTTCATATGATTGTTTGTCATATTAATTTAATACAACTAAATATTTCTGATAAAAATCATACTATTTTTTAGGAAAATGCAAAGCAAAGATAAGTAGTTTACAAGGCACTATCAGGTTGATTATGAACATTAAGATTGATTGAAATATTTTCAAAATGCAAGACACCAGAACCCTGCACAATAATAGAGACTGAGTAACTCATAGATGAGTCGAATTTGTTTGAATGACCTGGATACTTTGGCTTTTCAAAAATTTCTTCATTACAGAATTTTTTATATTTTTCATGTACACAAGTCACTTACCTGTATTAATTTTTTATACCGGAGAAAAACATATGTTTCTTCAACCAACATTTTAATACAAATAGTAAATAGTCTCTTGTTTTAAAAATTATTTCTACTTCACTTGTTTTGTTATTGCAATTGACTCCTGTCTTGTTCACTGTGCCTACAGTTTTGCACTCCTTAGTATTAGTCACATTGCTAATAAAAATGGATAGCTCGGCTGGACATGGTGGCTCATGCCTGTAATCCCAGCACTTTGGGAGGCTGAGGTGGGCGGTTCACAAGGTCAAGAGATCAAGATCATCCTGGCCAACATGGTGAAACCCTGTGTTTCCCAAAAAAAAAAAAAAAAAAAAACTAGCCGAGGCTGGTGTTGCACACATGTAGTCCCAGCTACTCAGGAGGCTAAAGCAGGAGACTCATTTGAACCCAGGAGGCGGAACTTGCAGTGAGCCAAGATCCTGCCACTGCACTCCAGCCTGGGTGACAGAGTGAGACTCCATCTAAAAAAAAAAAAAAAAAAGGTTACCTCGTTCTTCATTTTATCATTCATTCTTCTTCACAGACTTAATTGTGATATTTTACTCTGTATCCCATCAATTTAAACATCTACTTTAATATTCTACTTTTAAAAATATAATGTAGTCAGAGAAACAGTAACTTAGGTTTTCTCCATTTTTTAGCCCCTAAGATTTATTTTTAATTTTTTAATTATTATTATTTTGCCCGTGAAATTTTTAGCACTAGTGTGTTATTAAGAGTGTATGCTTTTGGTAAGGGAGATTTTGTCAAATTGCTGATTAAAATTGTACTTCCTTTTATGGCACTTGTATTAATGGCATAGGTAATATGCTCAAAGATAGAGTTTAGAATTCCAGCAGAAGCGCAGTAACTACTAAAAGAAGAGGATCTCTGCCTTGCTGCATTGATGCCCACATGTAAACTTGGTTAATAAAAGTAATTACAGACTGAAATGATGAGGGATTGGGATTACCTTTTGCTAGTAGAGATGTAACATTTACAGATGTCAGTGTGTTTGCGCCTGGGAACTAGGATCAAAGTTCGGCACATCTACCAACTAACATGTTAGTTGCAGTTATAGCCCCTTGGCAAAAACCAGTAGCCTTGGTAAAAAGCCGTGTAAGTGTAAATCATTGAAACTTTTTTCTCATTAAAAAATTATCATCTCTAACCTAAATTACATCACATAATTCAATGTTTCCAACAAAATTTGTAGATCCCTTTCTCATTTATAATATCCACACCCTCAACTTTCATTACCCCTAGTATTCCTCAAAACACAGCAAAATATGTACAGACATCTTGTAACGGAAGGATTACTTTTGCAGACATTATGTTAAAGGATCATTACAAAACAGATAAAAATATTCTTGACTAAAATAATTGTCTCTCCTCTAATCTGACTGCAAACCACCTTGTCTACCCTGAGACAAGCAGCTGCCAGATTTGGGCTTCAAGTAGATTCATTCCCAATTTCCAAAAGAAACCAGACAGAGAGAGCTGGTGCTCAATGTTGTCATCTCCTAGTAAGTAGAAAACACCAGAGGTAGATTAGCAATCTGGAATGAGATTGGATCCAAAAGACTCAATGATCACTCAAGTTAAAAGTATACATTGGCTATTGAGAAAATGTATTTCTCTGACATCCAAGGAGAGGATGAGTAGATGAAGAGGTGTCTGCAGCTTTTCTGCTTCTGAGGCTGTGAAAAGCTCAGGAAACATGAAACCAGGGAAATGTATTCCTTGTACTTCAAGAGAGAACTAGTAATGTGATAAATAATAAACCTTTAATCAACAGAAATAGGGAACAGCACACGTGAAGGGGCCCAATAGTCATAGACGTGACTATCAGATGGAACTCTGAGAACAATACTCTAAGGAAACACATATATGTATATATGAATATGTATATATGTGTGTGTTTACATATAAACATGTCTATGTGCTATGGAATTTCAAAAACAAGGTAAAAACAATGTTCAAAAATTAATGTAAGTTTTACAAAGCATTCAGGAAATGAAGAAGGCCACTGCTGTGTTAATTGATGTTTTGAAAAACACTCTGTGCAAGGCATCTCTCAAAGCACAAAAGGAAAACATCGAAGCTGATACTTTATTAAGAAAAACAAATGAGGCCTGTGTAATTATCCAGGGAATCAACTGGAGAAAAATTGGAGAAATGCTCAAAAGGAAAAAATAGAATAGATGAAGATAAGACCATTGTATTGGACAATTGCAGGGGAGAAAATCTGTGGGGCTGAGTTTGGTGACTCTGAATGGAAAAAAGACAACATTAAAGATATAATGCAACTTATTTAAGCTAAAGAGAATCTGATATTTAAAGGTAAATCTACTGTTCATTAAATTCTTATGAGGATTGACTATAAAATACACATATATAGCCATATCCTAGTAAGATGACTGAATTCCTTGGGAAAAGTAAAAAAAAAAAATGCAAAAAAACTATTTTAACACAAAAAGAAAATGTAAACTACAAAGGAAAAGAGTCAGGCTTATATTGGACACCTCATCTGCTGAAAATTAGTGATATAAGAGCAAGGCCATTAAGAGAAAAGAGCAGTAATCCCATAATCCTGTACCTGGATGAAGTAAAATAAAGAGATTTATAAAGAGGAAAAGATTCACAGAATATGTCATCCATACACTCATCTGAGAAATGCACTTGAGAAATAAATGAGTTTAGGGGCTATGTGATGTATGAGGAAAAGGACATTAGTGATTTTGTCTAAAAAATATTATAAAACCAGAATTTAAAATACAGTGCAAATAGTTTCCATGAATTATAAGAGTCTTTTAAAAATAATATCCAGAAATTAAAATATTCTTCTTGGGTATCTTTCTCTTCAGGTACCCTATAACAATTGCAGCTCTTTTTAAACCCAGCAATCCCTCTGGATCTTCAATTGAAAAATTCCTATCATTTAGATTCCCAACATATTTACATTCTCAATATCTATAAACTGCTTCACTTCATCTTTTCTACTTCCTGGGGAGGTTCATCTTAGCATCAAGAACACACCTTCTACATCTTCTAATCCTTGCTGTAACTGATAGAAATGCTAGGTACCTGTTATGTGATGTAGTCTACAAACTGGCTTGGAAAATATTTCATACCCTGTATAAATTTGTAGGAAACCTGTGTCTATCTCCAGAAAATTAGCTGCTCCTTTTTTTTTTTTTTGCCAGATGTTTAAAAACAAAAGTAACTTGGACTATTCTGAATGCACTACAATGGGTATTTTTTCATGATCAGCCAACTATATTTCATCTTTTTGGTGAGGAATTTTTCCTCTTACTTTTTATGATAATTGTTTTTATTTTTTTAATTCTTTTTACCATACTTATGCTAAAATATATTTTAGGCAGAAAAGATGAAAAAATCTATCAAAACTTCTGGTAAATGTCAGAAAATAAATTCGAAATAAAAGTTGCACTAAATTGCTTTTAGCAAAAACATTCCAAAATTATATAAATATCTACTAAAATGTAGCATGCCCTAAAGGAAAAAAAAAATTGTTTACATAGACAATCCCCTTTATATGGCTTGGCTGTGTCCCCACACAAATCTCACCTTGAATTGTAATAATTACCACATGTCAGGGATGGGGCCAGGTGGAGATAATTGAATCATGGGGGTGGGTTTTTCCCCATATTGTTCTGGTAGTGAATAAACCTCTGGAGATCTGATGATTTTACAAGGTGTTTCCCCTTTCACTCTGCTGTTATTCTCTCTTGTCTGCCATGTAAAATGTGCCTTTTGCCTTCTGCCATGATTGGGAGGCCTCCCCAGCCATGTGGAAATGTGAGTCCATTAAAACACTTTTTCTTTGTAAATACCCAGTCTAGTGTATGTCTTAGCAGCGTGAGAACAAGCTAATACACCCCTCATAATGGGGACTTCGAGGATGAAAATGAACTTCTCCAATAAATGTTTTAAATGCAGGAAATATGTATTTCCTAAAATAAAAATAAAGATACATAATCTTATGCCATGAAAAAAATTAAGTTCATACATTGATAATTAAAGAAGTTCATAAATATGTAATTTCAAAATCTTATTTTCTAGTGTTATTCAGCATTTTAAAATATTAGCAATCAAAAATATCCTTTAAATTAGCATTTTAAAAATATTTGGTAAATAATTTAGATTCTACAACATTACTAGCCTGTCTCCTAAAATATCAAGTATAAAACTCTTATTTCTCTAGTTCATTCTGGTAACTTCTGATTGGATTATTATTATAAGTTTGATAGCTATAAGCATATTTAGGAGCAGTGGGGAAAGAAGACATAAGACATATGTTCAGGTTGGAAATAAAGACTCAACTAAATGACACAAATAATTTTCATAATTTTATACATTTTTTTTGAAAAATTTTAAATGGGAGATTTAACAACAAAATCTGTTTTGTAGCTTCTTTAGAAAAACCAATTCCTTAACGTCAACTTTTTACTTAACAGGAAATCAATTAGTTGAAAAATAGCATTAATTTTATTTTGCTTTATTTTTTATTGACATATGAAAATTGCACATATTTGTGTGGTACTTAGTGATATTTAGATACATATATAGTAATTAGATCAGGGTAATTGGCATATCCATCATCTCTCATATTTATTATTTCTTTGAGTTGGGAACATTCAATATCCTCCTTCTTGCTATTTTTTCCCCATATATTCATCTAAACACTTCTCATTTATTGCACTATCTTTGATAAAAACCATTGTCGCATCTCAAGTGAATAATTTCATCTTCTAACCTTTCAATTATTTATTACGTTTATTTCTTTTGTTGTCTTTTTCCCACCTGTGGAATGTAAAAAGCTTGGGGTAAAAACCTTTAATTGTTGTTGGTAATCATATATCCTAAGAATTTAAAGAGGGCCGGGCACATAGGAAACACTTAATAAATGTTTGATAATCAAACTTAATTAACGAATGAATAAGGAAACTTTGATCTGCTTCATTCACTTGTCGTTACTGCCCTTACATTCAAGTTTGAGTCCTCTATTTTAGACCTTATTGACTCTTTTGTGTAGTAGAAGTTAGGGCACATAGCGAAAGTGATAACATACAATTAAAATATATAATACTGATACAAAGAAAAATTAGAATGGTAATAAGTATATGGAGGTATTTAATAGTTAAAATACACAAATCTATAATCAGGTTTTTAAAAACTTTTTTAAAAGCATCTTTTTTTTTTAAGTTGGCACTGTTAAAAAATATCATTTGCATTTTGTATTGAACATTTATTAATTGACAGAGTAAGTGACAACTGCAAATACAGAGTAGCCCACTGTATCAAACATTGGAATTATAAATGAAGGTTCATAATTTTTACTTGTTTATATTTAATCAAAATTGTTTCAAAATTATGCGTCTGCATTTAAGGTTTTAAAAACTGTAAATTTCATACTCCTGTTCCTTAAAAGATAACCAATGAGTGAGGGCACATATGTATGCTAAAACTGCTTGCACAATCATGTGTGTTTTCTTAACTTTAGGCACGAATAGTTAAATCTACTACATGTGATTAGTTTGAAGCCAAAATGACACACTACTTGTGAAACCTGGAAGAAACTGTTTAACTTTTCTTCCAATATTTGAACTCTCTATTTTGTATGGTAATAAAACCTTTGTTTTTTTTTTTTTAAACTGTTTAGCCAGTGTTTAATCTCTACATTCGAAGCAATCCACTATAACAGAAGTTGAACAAGTAGATCTCATAGAAAAGCCACAATAGACCTTGTTTTGACTGACTGATTAATATTAAAAACTAGAAAATCTAGAAAGCAAAAAAGAGTAAATGTTTTTTTCAGAAAATATAACAGTAAGAGTATTCAAAATAAATTATTTAAAATATATTTGTATACCTTTTAGAAACTAAAGGCTCATTTTTTCAAGTATTTCATACTTTTATAAACTTTAAATAGTGATTATTTGAAAACTAAGACCTTAACATTTACAATATGTTATGTTCATTAATTTTCCCATCAGTTTGTTTAACTCTATACTATTTATTTTTAATGAGCTATGCAATGGTTCACTTCATATATGAATTCATCATTAGCCTCTGCTAATGGCATTTTCATCAAAAGATTAGTTTTTAGAAAATCAAATTATAGCTTAATTAATACACATTAACAACAACAACACCCAAAAAATCCAAGGCAAGGATGATTAGATATAACTTTTGAGCCATTATTTACAAAGCAATACTGATGGTACTTTATGTTAAACGTGTTTTTCTTAGAATGTGTTACCTTTTGCAAAATTAAGGGCAAATTAGTAACTAGTGTTCTATTTGGGATTTATAGTAATGTACTTCTTGAAAGGTGCTATGATTTTTAAAATTGAGATATTCAATCAGGTTGGTTTCTAATGAATATTTGACTCTGTCAATGATATATTCAGCCAGTCTTTATGGAAAAGACAATACTCTTCATAAATACTAATATTTTTTATGTACACCATTGTATTTATCAGGGTTCAAAAACTTTCCCTTTCTAATATTATGTTTCTGTATTCCTATAATACACCTTTAATAATAGCTATGCCATGTTAACAGTAATTCCTGGAATGCTTCATGCTATTTGGTGCTTTATGCTTTTGTCTGTAGTCTTTTGGCCTGAATGGCTGCCTCTCATCTTCTCTATGTGGACAAGTCACACTTGTCTTTCAGTATGCCCAAATATCTTTTTCCTCGAAGTACACTACGTTTTCACTCAGATTTTCTTTTAACCCAGGTCTATATTTCTTTACAGTCTCCGTATTTAGTGGTTGCTATGCTGTTTCATGGTTGTTGAATTACTTTCCTGTATCTCTCACCTCATTTTGACATGGATTCATTTGCTCACGACCAGGCTCTATTCGGCTTTATGCATATAAGAAGAAATAGGCATCTGAAATGAAACAGTCAATTGATAAAATTGCACTGAGCCAACAAAATATTAGGTTTATTAATTTCATTTGGAATTTTAAAATCTCTACATAGCAATGCATCAATTCTTCATTGCATTTGATTTTTAAAATTACAAAATACATGCTTTTCATTACAAGTAAAGATATATCAAGATGTATAAAGAAAACTTGATCACCAGCCTCCTTTTTTCACAAATTAAAGAGGGTTTGTCAGTTTTCTGCTTTATAAAACTAAAATGTGTCTATTGTTAGTATGATGAATTTTTCCTAGAAAAAAAAGTTATAAATTAGTCATAGACAAGTAGCTGTATGACTTATTTTTTATCCTTTTTGTATTATCTTCAAATAATACTACCATGTTGAAATTGTTTATCTGACATTCTAAATATGCTTTTAAGGCATTTTACCTTAATTTGGTAGCTTAGATGCATATGGATTTTATATTTGTACATACTGTGAAAGAGGTATATTTTTATTCTCTTCTGGATAAATGTCCCTTAATAAATCACATTATGCATTGAAAAACTGCTTATATTGTATAGTAATTTCATGTATCTTTTAAGTGATTTTTATAGATTTTTAAATATTCTGCTGACGTATTGTAGAAAAGAATCAGCAAAACCAGTTTTGATCTATCAACAGTTCACCTCACGGAGCACAGACGGTGTTAGGCTAATATATCCTCCTTCCAGTCCTTCCCACATATAAAAAATCAGCCAATCAAGGATAGAATCACTCTTATAACATTTTTGAGTGACAATGCTTCAGTAAAACTGACCTTCAAGTAACCTTACTTCTGTAGATAATATCAATCCACTTACATGTCTGATAGTCTTCGAAAAATCCTATATAACAATGCTATTCAAGAGAACTTTTCACAATAGTGGAAAATAAGTGTATTTTAACGTGTTAGCTGCCAGCCATGTGTAGGTATTTATCATTTGAAATGTGACTAGTGTGGTCACAAAACTAAATTTTAAATGTATTTAATTTTCATTTTTATTTAAATTATTTTAAGTACCTTGGTTAATGGCTATGGCGCTCAGATTGGACATCACAGTTTATAAGATCAACAATCTATTCTGCCTGAAGAAACTTTGTCTGACAAGCTTAGATTTTCCATATTATTACAAGAGATAAATTCAAATGTCTTGTTAGATTTTATATCATTTAATGAGAATTATGGAGGTTACACTAAAGATTCATTTAGGCCTGGCGCGGTGGCTCACGCCTGTAATCCCAGCACTTTGGGAGGCTGAGGCGGGTGGATCACGAGGTCAGGAGATCGAGACCATCCTGGCTAACACGGTGAAACCCCATCTTTACTAAAAATACAAAAACTTAGCTGGGCATGGTAGCAGGTGCCTGTAGTCCCAGCTACTCTGGAGGCTGAGGCAGGAGAATGGCGTGAACCCGGGAGGCGGAGCTTGCAGTGAGCCGAGATCACGCCACTACACTCCAGCATGGGCTACAGAGCGAGACTCCATCTTAAAAAAAAAAAAAAAGTTCATTTATAACACTCATTTGGCAGAATTGCAGGAAATCCTTGGACCAACAAGTGTTCACAATAAATCCCTTGTGCCCAGATTTATTTTGTCCTTTAGATAGGTTGCCAGGTGAATCAGTCTAAACTGCAATCTAAGCTTAGATTTGTTTGATTGACTCTGATTGCTGGGTTTGTTCTGTTTGAGAATTTGTAACCAAACAGGTCTTTTTTGTAAGAATCATTATTCATAGGGTTTTGTGTAAGGCAATAAGACCTAGAGATTTTTTAAATTGAGTATTAGTGTTAGTTAAGTAAGGTCATTAGATACTTTTTCTTATTAAGCTGCTTATTTTCTTTAGTTTTGCTTTTGTTGTCTACTTGTACAAAGTTGCATTTTGTTTGGTTCTGGATTGTCTAGAAAATTCTAATGACACATTTTGACTTAGTATCGTTTGCTAGTAAAAGTTTATATTAGAAATCATCATAATTTTAAAATAAAATACCAGGCTTTTAATTCAGTAAGTAGTTCAGTCTCTTCTAAAAATCCAATTCTTTATCAGAATCCTTATTGTTCAAATGACTGGACTATGGCCCTTTGTAGGAAAATCAAATTACTAAAAGAAACATGTGAAAAACATATACAAAATAAATGTATATAGTTATATGTATTGGGAATATGTATAAAATTTGTGTTCAAAAATTACTAAAAGAAATGTGAAAAATATATACAAAATAAATGTATATAGTTATATGTATTGGGAATATATATAAAATTTGTGTTCATCAATGTCAGCTTTTAAAACATTGCACTCATTCTAAATGCTATAAAAGCACAGTTTGTTTAATTTTAAGAATAAAAGCAATTCTGAATCACCTAATATTTTCATGCTATCTTAAATACCCTGATTTATATAATAAGTCTTTCCCAAGGTAAAAGTTCAGAAGCTACTCTACAATATTATAAAAACTACTGTAGAAATGTCATAAATAAATTTGGCTCATGCCAAATATGCTGCTCTGTACAAAGTCTTTATAAAGGATCTCTTATAAAATAAGACTAAGAAATGATAGGAAATTCAAACAGATACTTCAAGATTCCATTATAGATACATAAAATCTGGCCTGTTGAATTCTTTTAAAATTACATTAGGAATTTTCAAGTGGTAAAATCCATGCGGATAAGACTGGGCAAAATCAGAATGTCCACCTAATAGCACCAAATCTCAACTGAACATGAAATAACTATGACATTAGGTGCAATCTAACACCAATATTAAATACTGATGGAGAAATTTTTTTCTAGGATAACAGGAAAATAATGTTAGATTATATTCTTCCTACCTAAAACATTTTTACTTTTCAATCCAATGTTATGTTATATATTTAACTAGCACTGCTTTTGATAATTTTGACTTATGTCAGACCTTGTCCTTTACTCAAAATCCTTTTTGTCTTATCTTTAAAATCCTCTGAAAATCTAAGGGATCCTAATAGAACCCACACATCACTCCTGTTAAAGAACCTAAATGGGTGTTTTCTGGAGAACCTACAGAAATAAAGGATTCATGAGGTTGATTGCTAGCCTAAGGTCCCCAGAATAGGCAGAGGGCCATATAAAACGGACATCTTGCCAATACCATTAGAACAAGTTATCCTATATATTTAACTTTCCTTTGTATATTTTTGTTTGTACATTTTCTTTGCTAATTTAAAGTTAGATACTCTGAGTTAATGTATCATGCTCCTCTTGGTATTAACATCACTTGCTTACATTTAGGCTTTAATTGCTCTAGGTAATCACCAACCTAACTCAATAATCTAGTAGTCCCAAACTCGTTAGTTATCTGTTGCTCAGAGTCAGGAATGCTTTAGTGCAGTCATGGTCCCCATAAGTGATTCAAATGGTAATCTAAATAGTAAAATACAATAAATACATATTTATCAATATGCAAGGTGAAAATGAAATCTCCACAGATGAAACTTCATTTTCAATATAAATGAATTATGGGAATGAAGATTGGGACAAATTTTGTTGTTCTTTCTGATTTGGTTGACGAATGAATACAAAAAGGGTTCACAAACATTGAAAAAGACTCACTGGTCTGGAGCAATAGAAACAAGTAGTCATCAGAACCAGATTTAAATCTGTTCAATTGACCAATTCACCTTAGTGAACTCAGTTTTGCAAGCAGCCAGTGATAGGCTGTCACTGCTGGAAGCTTGCCAATCGGGAATAGACTTACTCCAGAAAACACACCTCTAAGTGTCGCTTATTCATTGAAATTCTCACCAGACTAACCACTCTTCTACAGATGGTATCAATCTGTTTGCACCTATGAAACTCTGCTAATTCGTTCTTCAGCGTAATTCTACTCTCTTAAATTTATTATTTTCTTAATTCAGAACAGTAGCTTCTGACAATTTAAATTTTTTCCTTAAATTATATCCTTTCATCATAAGGACCCCTTATTTAGCGCTTAAGTGATATATGACTAAGTATACTAACATTATCCATTCTGAATGTTTTTCCTCACTTTATTTTATTTTAGCCTATCTTCTGATTTATGTATTGTTTAGTTAGATTTATTTGTATTTTAATTCAAATATTTTTGTTTGTAATATATTCTCTCAAAATATTTATTTTATTCTGACATATTGTTATTTTATGAATGTATTTATCTCACAGTATAGTATTAAATATTAAAGAAATTTTTATTTGCAAAGAACTCAGAACTTGGGGCCTGAAAAAAATGTTTATTTTGTTGTTGTTGTTTTATGAATTTTAAAAATTATTTTTATTTCCTTAATATTTTAGGTGCCACTCCTTTATATATACATATTAGTATAAAAGCTTTTATTATACATTAGTACGTAACTAATTTTAAGTGAGTTTATTTATGTCTGCATACTTATGTACACATATACACACATGTATATTCTCTATATATACACACAAACACACAAGCATTTATATATGGTAAACACTTATATAATATGTATAATACTGGGTGATAGAATTACAAGCAACCTTAATAATTTTTGCTAGTCTATTAATTTTTAATTGATTAGAAATGATCATTTATGGCCAGGCGTGGTGGCTCTTGCCTGTAATCTCAGCACTTTGGGAGGCTGAGACAGGTGGATCATGAGGTCAGGAGATCGAGACCATCAAGAGGCTAACACGGTGAAACCCCATCTCTACTAAAAATACAAAAAATTAGATGTGTGTGGTGGCATGTACCTGTAGTCCCAGCTACTCGGGAGGCTGAGGCAGGAGAATCACTTGAACCCGGGAGGCAGAGGTTGCAGTGAACCGAGATTGCGCCATTGCACTCCAGCCTGGGTGACAGCACGAGACTCTGTCTCGAAGAAAAAAAACAAAAAAACGGCATTTATTAATTCTTATTTGTAACCAAGAGAGTATTTATTTCCCCGGCATTTGGTGTATACAATATAGAAAAATAAAATAATAAACCCAAATTTATTTTTAAATTATATAGTTTGGGATATAGGTTTCAAGAGAAATAATAAACTCCAATAAAGCAAGAAGCACAGAAGTGCAATAAACCTTTACCTTTATAAATAAGGATATAAATACCAACTTAACTTTAATATGCTTAAACACATTTGCTTACTTGAAGGTGAAGAAAAATGTAAGTAGTACCTTGAGTGCAGATTACCCAATTGAAAATATTTAAAAGAAAATCTAAGTAATATAATATTCTCCTGCTCTCAATAATAATGGGAAATTATCATAACAAATGTAATGCTGACAGTTTTTCTCTTGAAGGATAAATAACGTGTTTTTGTACCCTTGCTGATAGCAAGTATCTCGTATATTCAAATTGCTGATAGCAAGTATCTCATATGTTCAAGAGGAATTTCTATAATTAACTTTTAGAATATCTTACATAGAAGATAATAGAAATGATAATAGTAATACTTAAGAACTCAAGTTCTACACTTCCTATATGGACTGCATTCAAATTCTGGTGGTTTGAAACATTTTTACTATCTCCTCCAAAATGAGAAGCAAATTTGTTCTTTCACTCTTACTGCTTAGAGAAGCATAACATATTAAGTGGAAGGAAGACTATGAGAAGGCCCCTAGCTGATATATAGTGTGCTTCAAGCAGGTCGCCTAGATGGCTCTTATGACTTGCATATGACAGTGCAGAAATTCTCTCTAGTAGATTAAAGGTAATATATAGAATTTGTTGAAAGCCTACATGGGAGAATCAGATATGAGGATCCTAGGTGTTGGAGCACTTCTTTTTTTTTTTCCTCAGAAATTGTTTTTCATCTGATGAGTAGATCTTGGTTTCCTAAGCCCTTGAAGAAATGTAAAAGCACCTGAATGTAGATAACTCATCAGCTTCATGAGCTAAAGTGCTAATCATGAACTGTGTATTATTAATGCATCAAGTCAGCAATTTAGAGTAGCCATCAGTACTCAAAACACGTTGGCAGCCCACTCTCCCAGTGTGTCAACTCCTGTCATGCAGCCATCCCTCCCTTGATGCATATACTCACACACACCTGTAGGTGCAAAACATGCAAACACACTACATGTTTCAGATATTTCTTCTAGGACCAGATTACAAATCCTCCCAGCAATGCAATTCTAAGTATCACATAAACCACCTTTTCTCTGGAAGAAGATATATCTTTAACTATTACTCCAACATATTCCTGTTCAGTACTAAAAATTTGAACTAGGAGGGAAAAACAAAACAAGCCTTAGAAACTGCAGTGAAGTTATGGGGAATAGTAGATAGCAGAAACCTTAGAAATAGTACAGGGAGGCAGACTATATGTGACCATTTTAATGCACCGCAGAGTTTCTGTGTGGGTTATTAATTTACTTGCTATCCCAGGACACCAAGGACTGAGGAGACCTCAAAAATATCGACTTAACTTTACTAAGCTGATGATCAAGTTGTGTTCAGTGGCCTGTTAACAGATCTGAAATCTTCATACCCCCTAAAATTCAGCAAGTCTTTTGCTTGCCTCTTTGTCTTACGGGATCATTCTCATGTCGTAGGGGACAATCGTTGTTGTTAATTAACAAGAATCACATATCCTTGATTTGCTTTCAACTTCTGCCATGCTTCTGTCAGTAATACTCTCTAAGTAAGTAATTAACATATTTTTATCATTATGGTACCCCACACATTTTGCTTCTAATTATTGCACTCAATTTAGATGAACAGAAATAAAACAATTTTAAGGGTCTCATGCAATTCACTGATCTTGCTACAGCCCCTTTATCAGGAGGCAGCTGCTTTTAGTGAATAACAAATGGTTTAATAAAATTCTAGCACCCTAATAGTTGAGAGAGAAACCTTACAAATTTGGGGCGTAGTATCACCCACAACTAAAAATGGCTTTTTTCTCCTACAATCAGAATATATGTGTCATGGATCAAGAGGGTACTATAGTTTCGATTAACATTAACACAGGAAATGAAATTGAAAATGGTACCTTGCACCATTTTATAGGATGATACTTGTAAACATTTTCTCCCTAAAGCTATGATCCTGACATATATCTATAATCTATATGGAGTAAAACAATAAGAGCTAGAACATACTGAGTACTTGGTGTGTGCAAAATGTTCGAATGATATCCATATAGAAAAATTCATTTAACTCTCATGTGAACCACGTGATGTATTTGCTGTTATCTTTCCATTACGTAAGTAAAGCAACTGAATGCAGTAGACTTACATATGTTATTCAGGCACATATCTGTTAAATTTTAAAGGTAATCTGAATGTAAATATCGTGTTTATAGCCACTATACCAAACTACTTCTCAAATAATTGCATTTCTTAGGATGTGAGCAGTTCACTGTTGTTGGTTTTATAGTTTTTGCTATTTGTGGGATGTTTAAGTATGAAAAAGAGGTGCACATTTATACTGAACAAGGAGCAGACATTAGCCGTTAATCATATGTCTTTTTTTCTGTATGTGTTTTGAATACCCTTTTTATTTGGGAAGTGTTCCCACATTGGTACTTGCTTCCTTAGGCAGAATGGAAATTTGCATTTTTTTTCCTTCCTTTAAAATAGAATACAGTATGTGACCCAGGTTCCAGAAATCAGATATATGATTAGGAATATGTTTTAATTTGTTTTATAAAGAAATCTTATTTTTAATTACGTTATTATATAATTTTATTTATAACATATAGTCATAAATGAAAAATAATTTTTGACTATGTAGTTGTAAGTTTTATTTTTTATTATGGCTAACCCATGAACACTTTTATAGAAAGCAAGAAATATGGGTTCAGTTTTTTAAAATTTTAGAAATCAGCAAATTGTTTTATTCTTTTATGCAACTGATTGCCTTCCTTCCTATTTGTTTCTGTCAATTGCTCTGCTTTAAACTTTTTTGAAGAATATTCACAGTGACATAGAAAAGCAATAAATAGGTATATAGTTTGAGTAAACCCAAAAATCTAACATGAGTATACTGTATGTATTCTCGATTTAAAAATTTATTACATCATGATTTTCATTGGTTATACTAAAAAAGAGGCTAGCTAAACTAAAGAAGCTAAACTAAAAAGAGAGACCTCTTTTAAACTAAAAAAGAATATATTTGTTTAAAAATATATTTATTGGAGGATGAGGCAGGAGAATGGCATGAACCCCGGGAGGAGGAGCTTACAGTGAGCCGAGATCGCGCCACTGAACTACAGCCTGGGCGACAGAGCGACACTCCATCTCAAAAAAAAAAAAAAAAAAAAAAAAAAAAAATATATATATATATATATATACACATATGTATATGTTTTATATATGTGTTTTGTCTAATAAGTAAGATTTTATCCTATCTTACATATTTTAATTTCTTGCTAATCTACACATTCAGTTTTTCAAAAAATGACGCATTTCAGGTCTCGTGTTGCCTGGGCTGCCTGCCATATTACACTTAATTTTCATGTAGCCCTTGAAGACTGCGTGGGTATAGTAGAAACTGGACCGAGTTTAGCTTGTCTGTGTGGGACCAAGTCTGTGCTAGAAAAGGAGAGAGAAATGGTTTCCACAAAAGAAATTATAAATTTTAAAAGTCTAGAAAAAAATCAGAAAATAAAACACACCTTAAGGAAATCTCTCTATCTTAGGCAATGATGGTATTATGATGATATTTTTTCTTTAGAGGTTGAGAAAGGAATTTACGACTTTTTAATTCTTTCATGTAGCATCTATCTATATGTCTCTATCTCCATATCATGACTTATATCTCTATCTATCCATCTATAAGTTTGATCTACCAAAGTGCTCTTTGGTACAGTTGCTAAGCAACATTTTATCTGCTTTATTTTACAAAGGAAAAATTAATAGGACCTTTGTTTATTTCAGGGTCTTAATTAAAAGCCTATGAGATTTAAACAGTTAACATGGATATATAAAAATTGCATGTAGCTATTTATATATACTACAAGTCTTTGTTTGATTTTTCCAGCAGAGCTCACAATGAGTTCTTCCAATAGTTCTATAAATTATCCCTAGTAGATTATTTTATTAGGGGGGAACAGACAGAAGTTAACCGTTAGTTTTTATTTTCCTAATGTATTTATACATTTATACTATCAATTAGATTTCAGTGACAAACAATGCATTTATAAAGTGTACCGAGACCTGAAATGAATAAGTGAAATAAATACATTTTAGCTAACTCAGAAAAATCAGCTGTATATTATTAAATATTTATTGAGATATAAACACTTATTGCATTAACTATGAATTTGTATATTTCAAGCATTCATATTAGGATCTAAAACTCATACACTGTTGAGTCATATGGTGACTGCCACTGACAAGGAAGGTTATTGTCATTTCCATAATCTTAATATTTAGTTAATATTTTCCATTTCCTTAACATTTGAGGCTCCAGAGTGACACCTTCTTACAGAGGCAATTACAAACTTGGATATCTGTGACTTACTTCCATTCTTTGATATTCATGTGACCCTAAATAATATTTTCTTCTTTTGGCCTGTGTTTGATTATAGAGGTGAAAATCCTTCACATATTATTGTGTGACTCTCTTCTTCAACTCAATTTTGTACTATTGAGATTCAGCCATGTTAACTAATTGAGCTTTAATTCATTTGTTTTCACTGTGGTAAATGGTTCCATTTTTGTTAAAATAATGCAATTTATCTTTCCATTCTACTGCTTATGATGATTGGAGTTGTTCTTTATTTTTTTCTATTGTGGTTAATGCTATGGTAAACATTCATGTACATAGGTATGACATAGGTATGAGCATATGTGCTTGTGTTTTCTTAGAGTAATGCAACTATGAAACCACTGGGTATGCACATTTTACTAAACATTTCCAACTAGCTGTGCAAAGTGCTTACAATCTCTTATGGTTTAAATGCTCCAACATTTAGCAATTTGGGTATTTTCATATTTAATTTTTGTTAATCTGATAACTGTGAAATAACATCTCACTTCTGTTGTGATTAGCATTTCTATAATTCTTACTAAATTTGAGCATCATGTCATATATGTGAGGTCATTCATAATTGTATTTATGTGGCATGCTTGGTCATGTTTGTCTTTTTGTTCATTTTTTTATTTCTTAAGGACTCAATTTTTAATATACATTCTGAATACTAAACAATTTTTTGGTTTTATAAATACTAAATATCATTTTGCTTATTAAAAATGCACATATAGGTTATAAAAATATACTGCCTGTATTTTTTCACTCACTTTATGGTATTTTCTTAATAAACAAAAGTTCTTAGTATAATATAGCTCAGTTCACTCTTCTTCATTATGTGATTTGTGCTTGCTGTGCCTTATTTAAGATATCTTTTCTTACACTGGTGTTATAAAGACATCCTTGTATGTTATTTTCCAAAGATTTTATACTGTTTGGTATTTATATCATCAATCTCAGCGACTGTTTAGTCTGTAAAGTAGAAATCCAGTTTCATTATAAACCACGATGGATACCCATTTTCCCAGTAACTTTTATGGATCATTACATTTTTATCAGACTGATTGACAATGCTCTCCCATTATATATTAAATGACTGTATATGAGTACTTACTGCTGCAGCTATTGTTTCTCTGTTACGTTTTTCAGGCTACTTTTCTATTCCAGCACTAATGCCACATAAACCTTGGTTTGGCAAGGGATACTGCTTTTGTCCCTCATAGTAGATGTATAGAGTTTCTAGTATCCAGTTTCATAACTGTGTGTTGTACAGGTTTGTTCCCTAGCCCTACAGAGCCCTGCATAGTCCTCAAGATCCTGGATCCCAGGCACATGAGTAAATTCTAATTTAACTCTTAGGTTCTATAGGCCACTGAGTTTAAGAGTTCCTCAAAGTTTGGGGTTCATAATTGTGTTTTGTTTGTTGGTTTGCTTCTGTTTGTTTGGTTTCCATTACAGGTTTCTACAACATGGACTCTGACATTTTTCATTCTTATTTTATGTGTGGGCTATCATTTTGGTGTATCTGAAGTGAACAGAAGAAGAGGATTTCAGCATATACTTGATCTGATGTATTAAAATTAAACCCATTGTAAAACTTTCATTTGAGTGTATAAGAATATGATTAAAATTTAGTTATATTTATAAAATACATACAAATTTAATTTAAGCATGTTTTTGGTGGGACACTGTAATCATATCAAATAGCTACATACTTATATTACCTCTGCAATAATAAATTAATATTTTCTTTCAATGTATTTTCTCCAAATATGGTTTGAATTCTGGAAATATTTTTCTTTCTTAACAGACACATTTTTATTAAAAACAGTATTATCCACCTTTCTAATTCACTTTATTAGTCTTCCTTTTTCAATTTATTCTATCAATTTTTATTAAACATGAGCTTTTAGTGCCTTTAGATTGTGTCAAAATATTAAAATTTCCCACAAGAGGCAGATTTCAATGTAATCAAATACTATAAGGAGAGTAAGGGTATGTTCATAATTTATTTTGTGCAAGGTGGCATCATAGAAATGTAAAAATACCACAGCATCTTACATGAACTATTTTAAAGATAGTAATATCTTTATATGTATCAGGCCATTCTTGGATTGCTATAAAGAAATACCTGCGACTGAGTGATTTCTAAAGAAAAGAGGTTTAACTGGCTCACCATTCTGTAGGTTGTACAGGAAGCATGGTGCTGGCATCTGCTTGGCTTCTAGGGAGACATCAGGAAGCTTAAAATCACGGCAGAAGGCGAAGGGGGAGCAGACACTTCATATGGTGAAAACAGGAGTAACAGAGAGAGAGAGAGTTGAGGGGGAGTTGCCCCCACTTTATATGATCAGATTTCTTGAGAGCTCACTCGCTATTGCAAAGAAAACACCAAGCCATGAGGGATCCGCCCCCATGATCTAAACACCTCCCACCAGGCCCCACCTCCAGGATTGGAGATTACAGTTTAACTTGAGATTTGCGTGGGGCAAATATCTAAACTATATCCATTTCTACATGTGTTTTCAAATATGGTTTTATCCTAGAGTCTTCTAATTTTACAATCAGAATTCTCAAAATAATTGGAAAGAACATTAATATATTTTTTCAGCCTTCTGCCAGTTTTCAGAAGAGATAATATTTGCTTAAGATTGTTATTTTCTCAGAAGGAACAAAATGGTTTCAATTATTTAAATCCAATTATGTATATTTTACATCTAAATTCATCCTCAAAGGAAAATCAGTAAATTAGGGGTATTATTATAACTAGATAGAGATTTCTCAGTTAGCAATGGAAGCTCATTCCATCACCCAGGATAAGAAGTATCAAGCACCACTTTCAGGTAATAGATCTGGCCTGCTTCAGAACATCTTGGCACCTGCTTGACCTTACATTTATACCCATCAGATTTAAAATGAAAATTTCATTGCTTCTGGAAAGAGACGTGAATTCAGTGTGTGCATAATGTTAAAATTGAACTTCATAATGAGTAAAAAATACTGTTTTTGAGAAATAGTATGACAATGTATAATACATATCTTTGTTAATGTCTCACTGAAATAATGGGACACTTTCACTGATAGCTCATTTATATGTATTATTGAAATTTAAAATGGTTAACTTATTAAAATTTAATAATAGAGATCATTGTCGCTATGGTCACAGAAGGTTAAAAATTTTGTTTCCAGGAATAACTCATAATGCCATTCTTTTTTTTTGGTAACTTATATTTGAAGCTTTTTGATATTCCATTGCCATTGAATAAAATTTGAACATTGTCTTTATGTTCATTCATGTAGTAACACATCATTACTCTGAATGTTAGTTATGCAGTTTTCATTATGCAGGACAGAGCCAAAAAGCTTCAAAGAGAATTTTTTTTAAAAAGTCCTTTAGTTTTCTATTTGGTAGTCATGAAACAGTGAGTTATTCCTTGCTATGATAGGTGCTGCTAAACAAGGGAACATTTTTTCATTATTAGGCAATTTTTATCCCAGGAAGAAATAGAGATATATTAGGGAATCAACAACAACCACAAAAGAAAGAGGAAAATGCCCAGGCAATTCTCCATGTGAAAGATTTTGTTTTGTGTACTAAACCAATAATTCAAGAAAAATGAAAGAGGAAAAAGGTTGCTTATGAAAGTTAGATCACCTGAAGTTCTTATGTTAAATCTGTTGCATTGCAATAGGAATATTATTAATCCTATTACTGTGTTCATTAAAAGTCGCAAACCTCTGAATGCTTGGTTATGATGCCACAACTGTGCTAAATGCATCATCCCACACAATTCTGTCATATTAACATCACAATAGTGTGTAATAAATAACATTATTGCCTTTCATTTTATGGGTCAGGAAAATGAGTCTCTGAAAGAGTCAGTCATTTGTCTGAATTATATGGTTAATAAGTATTACACCTGGACATCACAACCAGCCTAACTCTGGAGTCTGGCCTCTTTACAATGGAGAAAACAGAATTACAAGAGCAATAGACATAGAATGGATGAATTTTGTAGGTATGCAAAGTATTAGCTCCGTTATTTATGTTAGTTATGGAAAGGTAGTTATGAAAGAAGCCAATACCAGTCTGCGTAGACCTACATACAACACAGAAATGAATGGAATAGCCTGCAGTGAAACCTTAAAAGCACACAATCATAAGGACTTGATAAAGAAATTCTGATACTGCTCTTTCTTAGCAAACTACAAGAACTGTTTTGTTGTTCCGAGTGCTAATGTCATCTTCTACCACAGGACATTTTCACGTGTGATTCTTCTGCCTAGAAGGCTCTTTCCTTTCTTTGCCTGGTAATCCCAATTACTCTTTTATATCCTGGCTCAATACTAACCATATTAAAGAACCCTCCAGGGAAACCAAAATTAGGTCACACCCCCAATTGGCAGCTGCACCTTTCTCATTTTACCCTCTCTCATGCTTCATTTCTTCGCATCACTTAACACTGCATATTTTATGTATTTGGTGTATTTTCAGACAGCACAACTCACATGTCCAACAGATACATTTGTCAATGTTTGCTCACTACTGCATCTGCAGCATCTTGAATGTGCCTATTAACTCATGAATGTTCAATATTTGTTGAAGGTTTCACTAGGTGGAAGTAGTTTTGTGAAATTTCACACATATGTCTATCTCTTCTCTTAGATTATAAGTTCGTGAAGCAAAAGACTACATGGATTTTTGTTCACTTACTACAGTTTCAGGTACATACTAGGCCCTCTTTAAGAACTTAATGAAAGAATGAGTATTTTTTTCAGACTCCAGAGTGCAGGACTAATTCTCAAATGATCTTGGTGGTCCAGTTCTTCCCTCTTTTCTCACTGTAGTTTTCAGAATGTGCTGAGAATGCAACATCCTAAAATAAAGAGGAACTGACCCAAATAGCCCAGGCTGTGTTCCCATCCCTGCTAGAACAGAGTGACCTGCAGTGCTTTAGCCCAGAGATCAAGTTGCCCCTGCATATAAAATTCAATGCAGAGCACACTTTCAGGGTCCTTCAGCTACAGTGCAGTGTGAGAACTTGCAGACACAACTCCATCTGCCTTGAGCAGCTTTGCTGAGCCTTGAGGGATAGGCTTATCATGAAACATATGCTTTCAGTGCCCATTATTGCCTGTGAGTAAAAAGTTGCTTGATTTAAATTTTTATATGAATATTCAGTCTCTTGTGACTTATGCAAGTGGATTTAGATTGGTGCATGGTATGGGTGAGTAGAGTCCTCTTCTGGGATTGATGCCTGAGCACAGTGAACCTGCTTCACAAGGCCCCTCCTGTTTTGACTGAGAATACCACAAATTGGAGTGTATTCCTTTTAAATCTGTACCATGCAGTAGGGCCTGGCGCGTTGGCTCATGCCTGTAATCCCAGCACTTTGGGAGGCCAAGGTAGGTGGATTACCCGAGCTCAGGAGTTAGAAATCAGCCTGGCCAACATGTTGAAACCCCATCTCTAATAAAAAAAAGATACAAAAGTTAGCTGGGAGCTGTGGTGAGTGCCTGTAGTCTCAGCTACTCAGGAGGCTGAGGCAGGAGAATCACTTGAAGCTGGGAGGTGAAGTTGCAGTGAGCCAAGATTGCACCATTACACTCCAGCCTGGGTGACAGAGTAAGACTATCTTTCAAAAAAAAAAACAAAGCAAAACAAATTCTGTACCATACAGTTCTAATTGGTTTTACCATTGACTACTCACCATAATGATCACAACATTAATAACAAGAACTTTTTCTGACCCAGAAATATTTTAAATATTTGTATTTCATTAAAATTTATAAGGTGATTAATATTATTGTCACTTTTCACCTCATTTTACAGATTATGATTCTAAGACAAGAGTTGAAGCATCTTGCTCAGAATCCAACTCTACTAGGTTTATTCCAAGATTCAAATCCATGTGCCTTTGGACCCATCCTGTGTTCTTAACTACCCCACATGAAAGAATGAATGTTGTTTCAAATATGCAGTGTCATCATTAACTCAGATGGAGAATCTTTTGATTATCTTTTTTGTTTTTTTATTTGCTCTGAGATAGTCTTTTAGATGTTAACATTGCATATTAACTAAATGTTTCTCCATGATTAAAATAAAATTTCCATTTAAAAAATCTTAATTTATATCAGTTAGTGTTTAAAAATTTTTAAAGAACATGAAATTATTTTAATGATTAAGTAAAATGTTAGACATTCAAAACAATCTTAGCAATGAGTTGAGGTCAGTAAGCTTTAACTTGATGAGTGTTATACTCACAAAACTATAAAGAAAATAAAGAATAATAATATACATTTATCACAAATGTGAGAACGGAATAAAAATCAGAATGGAGTACTCCAGTGGAAAGAAAACAAATGATGAAAGGAAGGATGTTCACTCTCTTTAGGGAGTAGAACCAAATACAGTTTTCTTTGTTGTTTTTTGTAAATCGTTGTTGTCTTGTAAATTCAGGACAAACTGAAAATAAAAGAAAGAATGTGAACTTAACTCTTTATGGAGAGAGAGGGAAGTTTCACTTTAAAGTCAATTATAGTCTTTTAACACAACTAGGAGAAGATACAGGAAGCTGAACAAATAGATTTCAAGTTATCGGTCAAGGCTGCACTGCATACTCTATTCCAATCAATTTAGAGACAGAAACTTCATATTAATGCATTTGTGTTCTATTTAATACTCATAAAAATAAGCAAAATAATTCGATGTAGATTATGCATGTTAGCACCACAGAGGTGGAGGTTCTGGGATGTAGCTAGGATAGGGTTTGTGCGTAGGCACAATGAGTTCTTAAAAAGGGTAATCATTAGTCATGTATGAAATACTTCCCTAGACCACAGACAAAGAGCATACGTGTATGTGCATAAAAGCTTTGTGAAAGGAGTTATTTTAATTCATAGGAGGGCACCCACCTCCCCCAATTAAATGAGCATTGTTTTATATACAAATTCTAAACATTAATCACCTTTTATTAGTGACTTGTAAGTTCTTGTATAAGTATTTAGGCAAAATAAAATAGTTTTTATGTAGTGTATTTTTTTCCTTTACAACTAAGCCTATTTGTACAGACTTGTTTTAAAGCCACGTTTTACATTAGAGTTTTGACCTAAAATGACAAATACAGAGGGTAAATTGTACAAAACTAATAGTTTTATAAATAGTACATTGTTTGAATTAAATGAGCAATTTGGATTTTTATAATTACAATAATAAAAAAGTGTCATTTTTCAGTAGCCATGTTATGGTTTGAATTTACGTGTCTGTCCAAAACTCAATTTAAAACCTAATTTTCAAGGTGATGGTGATGGCAGCAGTGCACTGTCTGTAGCGGCCACTACCATCATGCCAGCTGCTGAAGGGAGGGGGCAGGGAGGAGGCGGACAGGCCTCCAAAGCCCACTGCCCTGGGGGCTGCTGTGATGAGGCCAGACCAGGTTGGCCAACAGCAGGAAAGAGCGAGCCTGGGCAGACAGAGTCCCTGAGGTGGAGCTGGGCCCAGGGCAGTGCTGCGCTTGCACATGAAGTGTGGATGCTATGCCCATGGCAGGAAATGGGAGCAGCATCTTCTTTAGGGACCCAGCCAACGATGCAGCCACTATGCCCACCCCGCTGAGGTTGCCAGGTTCCTGTGCCTCTGAAGGAGGCTCCGTGCAAAGCCATTTGGGGCCATGTCCCCAGGGTCCACCCCACACTGGAGTGACTCCTGAACCTGACACTTCTGTTGACTACCTGGTCTCATCTCTACTCCTGGATCTCATCATCCTGAGCACTGGGGCAATGGATTGGGCCTGACAAGGACCTGAAGGCTGGGACCCAGGCTGCCCATCCTGCGTAACAGAGTAGGGACTTGTGGTGTCTTTTCCAGGCCCGCCAATGGCTGCCCAGTAAGCTACCGTCTCACGCCAGTTAGAATAGTTACTATGAAAAAAATCAAGAAACAATAGATACTGGTGAGGTGAGACTGTGGAAAAAAGGAAACACTTATACACTTCTGGTGGGAATGTACGTTGGTTCAGTTGCTGTGAAGAGCAGTTTGAATATTTCTCAAAGAACTTAAACAGAACTACCGTTTAATCCAGCAATCCCACTACTGGGTAAATACTCAAAGGAAAATAAATTGTTCCACCAAAAAGACATATGCATACACATGTTTATTACAGCACTATTCATAAGAGCAAAGACATGAAATCAACCTAGATGCCTATCAATGGTGGACTTGACAAAGAAAATGTGGTACATCTATACCGTGGAATACTACACAGCCATTGTCCTTTGCAACAATGTGGATGGATTTGGAGGTGATTTTCCTAAGTTACCTAATGCGGGAACAGAAAACAAAATACTGCATGTTCTCATTTGTAAGTGGGAGCTAAACATTAAATACACACGGACGTAAAGTTAGGATCAAAAGGAATTATAGACTGCTTGCAGTGTAGGTGGGAGGGGAACATGGGTTGGAACATGGCTGAGCATGTACCCATGGGGTTCTATACCCACTACCTAGATGATGAGATTATTTGTACACTAAGCCTCAGCAACATGAAATTTATCCATGTAACAAGCCTGCACGTGTACTCCTTGAACCTAAAATAAAAGAAAAAAGTTTGTCAAAAAAATAGAAAGCTCAAATTGAAGTTTTATCTGAAGTTAATACTTCTCAATCCTGCTTTCTGTCTTTTTTCCTTTTCTTGATGGACTCTCGTTAATTCACTTGCTTTAAAACCTATAGCGTTGCCAGCTTCTACTTGAATATTGCATTCGGACCAAATCAACAAATCCTTCTTGGTTAGCAGAAGTGTTTCACCTATTTGAATATAGTCTCATTGTGTATTTTAAAGTGAAAAAAGTCACAAAGTAATGTGCAAATTTGTTTGTGCTTCATTGTGTCTGGTATTTTTATCTATTAAATATATATTAACAATCTTAAAGTATATATGCTAAAATGCACTTGTTTATATTACAGAGTTATGAATGATTTTCATTTTTCTCTTTAGTAACTATGATTTCCAAAATTAGTCTGTATTACTTGTATCCCTAAATATAATAAGAGTAATTTAATTAATGTGCCAGTCAGCTATTTAGAAAATGTCTTTTAATAAAATCTTTTTTAGAACAACAAAAAGAAACACATTACTTAGCTTCAAAAGGCATCAAGCAAAAAGTTTGAGACTTATATAAAGTTTTAATTTAGTGAGATGCAGAATATGCACTTCTTTTCTTTCTTGTACATGCCAAGATAGCCTCCATGCTACAGTATTAGATAAAGATAAAACTGAGCTTTTGAGGTGACGATTTTGACAAGATATTATGCAGAAATCAGTGTATTGCTCTGTTACTTGTAGTAAAAGTGTTAATTCATTTTCAGAGTAAGCTATACTTTTAACATATTAGCTCTATAGAAAACAGTGATAGTAAATACTTGAAACAATTCACATAATTAATTAGTAATTTACTTTATTACATTTTTTCTTTATGTGACAAAAAAAAATATGGTGTCCAGAAAAAAAAGAGAAACAAATTTTATTTTTAGTAATTATCTTGTTTTTATCTAATTAATTATTAATATGTTATATTTACTTTGCATCTGAAAAGTAATAAACTTCTCTTCTCTCTCTCTGTCTTTTTTTTTTTTTTTTTTTTGAGATGGAGTCTCGCTCTGTCACCCAGGCTGGAGTGCATTGGTGCCATCTCGGCTCACTACAAGCTCCACCTCCTGGGTTCACACCATTCTCCTGCCTCAGCCTCCCGAGTACCTAAGACTACAGGCTCCTGCCACCATGCCTGGCTAATTTTTTTGTATTTTTAGTAGAGACAGGTTTTCACCATGTTAGCCAGGATAGTCTCGATCTCCTGACCTCATGATCAGCCAGCCTCGGCCTCCCAAAGTGCTGAGATTACAGGCGTGAGCCACCGCATCTGGCTAAACTTCTTTTCTCTTAAACATATTGGTTTTTACTTTTTATTTTGAAACAATTTTTGATTTAAAAAAGAGTTGGAAAGATATTACAGAATATGGGAAAGGGCTTCAGGATTGGCTGGCTGACTAGAGGAAACCAAAGACACTTGCCTCCTCCACAAAGAAGGAACAAAACCATGAGCTCATAACTACACACTGAATAGAGCATTCAAGAGAAAACCAATATTCAGCAGGGAAGTGACAGGGAACTCCTAAGGCATGGAAGAAGAGGGGAGAGAAGCAGCAACTATCCTGGCCAGAATCAGCTTGAAGCCAGAAGAAACTCCTCAGCACAGGGTAACGGTACCTGAGAGATACTCAGCAGTTCACATTCCCACTATGGATGCCTGAAATCCTGGCCAAAGCCCCTCAGCCTTTGTGAGTCCTGAGACTACTGTAGAAAACTTCTTGGAGTTCACACGACAGCATTGTTTCAGAAAAGATGTTCACATTGGGTACCACACACATCCTGAGGCCCAAGTTGCTACAGCATGACACTTTTTTGATAGCCCAGAAACACCAGACTATATCCTGACCTGGAGCTAAGCAACCCTTGCATCTTCGTATTCCTGGAGCCTTGCTCACATCTCCCAACATCCACCCAGGAAGCTGTGGTGTCACAATGCTGGGTCTCAGTGGTGTGGCTGAGTTTTCAGCACTCTAACACACACAGTTTTCTACACCCCAGGAAGTGGCCACTGTAGTCCACGAGGGAAGCTACTCTCAGGACAAAGAGGTCTGAAACATGTATCCACCAGAGCCTCGGAATTGCCTTCTTGACCTGCAGCCACTCTTGACCTGCTGAGAACAACTCAGCATTGACTTGCCATAAGGAGTGTAGCATACCTGCAAGAGCCTCCAAGGGATGAAGGAAACAGCCTACCTGAATGCTTCCTTGGGACCTAAGGATGAACCTACCTCTCTCACCACCACTGCTGCTGGTGCCCAAGCACCCCATCAGGAGTCCTGAAGGTTAACCTTCCATGCATGCCACAGCAGGTGCTACCAAACATCATTGAGGAGCCTAAGGATATGTACGTGCTGCCTGTAACCCTACCAAGCAAACTCACTCATGCTATTCAGAGGCCTTGGAATTGGCTTATCATGCCAGCTATATGAATGCCCACACACATCATCTAGGGGCCTGAGCTCAGTGTGACCCCATCCACTGCAGCCCCTCCCAGTAACTGAGGGCATCAAGAACCTGATGATCAGGAGCCTGAAGATGAGCCCCAGGCCTGCCACCATGACCACTGACTGCACACAAACTCATATGTCTTCTGGGGGCCTAAGGACTGGCCCATCCAGCAGGCTGCTGCTACTACTACTGGCAATTGTGTGTGCCATGCAGTACTTCAAGAATTGGCCTACCACTGCTACTACCATCGCTGATGCTACGCACGCCAACCAGGGCCCCAAGGTTTTGCCCATCCACCCAGAAAAATGCTACCACTGCTGGAACCCAAGCAAGTCACATGGAAGCCCAAAGATTGGCACACCTGGTCTTCCACTGCCACCATTGGTGCCTGAGGACCAGGATACGTGACTTCTCTATCCCCAGCAAAGCCTCAATATAGCCTCCACTAACAACCACATCCTAAGCCACTGAGAAACTCACAGACACCACTGACATTCATGATAAATGAAGAAATCATACAGAGACTACAATACTGTCCCCACCCCAACTCAAAGCCAAAGCACCCCACCCAACCAACAGTATAGATACACCTATAGGAAAAAATTCTTTTCCTGTGAAAGCCAATACATAAAATTAGAAAAAAGTGACTGCTACAACAGATGTGCAGATATCAACCTAAAGACATGAAATACGTGAAAAGGCAAGTAAGCATGACATCTCCAAAGGAACACAATAATTCTCTAGCAACAGATTATGCAAAAAAGAAATCTATGAAATGCCCAAAGAAGAATACAAAGTAATATTAAAGAAGCTCAATATAATAGAAAAGAGCAAAGATAGATAATATAAAAATTAGAAAAACAACTAATGAATGGAATGAGAAATTTAAGATTTGTAAAAACAAACAGAAATTATAGAATTAAAGAATTCCGTAAAAAAATATAATGAAGAATTTCAACAATAAACTAGATCAAGCTGAAGAAAATTTTTGAACTTGAAGATAGTTTTTTTTGAAATAACCTAGTCAGACAGAAAAAAATAATGAAAAAGATGGAAAAGAATGAACAAAACCTATTTAATAAGAGTTGAAAACCTCCCAAGTCTTGCAAGAGATATAGGTGACCAGATACAAGAAACTTAAATGACCCAAATAGATTCAACTCAAAAAGGTCTTTTCTGAGGAACATTATAGTAAAACTGTCAAAAATCAAAGACAAAGAGAAAATTTTAGAAACATCAGGAGGAAAGTATATACCATTTTTTTTACTTAAAAGGTACAAAGATTTCAAATAAACAACAAAATGATAAACCTCAAGGAACTAGAAAAGGAAGAACAAACCAAACCCCAAATTAGTAGAATAAAAGAAATAATAAAGATCAAAGCAGAAATAAACGGTAAATGAAATAGATTCTAAAATACTATCAAAAACCAATGAAATGAAAAGTTGGTTTTTTGAAAAGATATACCCTTCATTCAGCTTACATAACTAGGGTGCATTAATGAAAACTGAGAAATTCACACTGGTACATTACTATTAACTAAATAACAGATACTGTAAGAATTTCACCAAATTTTACAATAATGTCCTTTTTCTTCCAGGCTCCATTAGGGATTTCATATTGAATTTAGTCCTCATGTCTTCATGTCTTTTTAGTTTCCTCTGGTCTGTGACAAGTGTTTATTTTTGTTTTTTTTTTTGTTTGTTTTTGTATTTATTTTTGCTTAGGGAATGGTGTCAAAAAAACTAATTGCAAATGGCCTTGATGGAACTTTTTTTTTTAGGGTGATGAAATTTTTCTATGCCTTGGTACATTGTTTACTAGTACATAGACTTTATCAAAGCTAATTCTACAGTAGGCTTAAAATAAGAAGACTTTATTTTATATAAATTATTCATTATTTTTATTATAATTAATGAGTCCACAAGGACAATTTTCAGAACTCAAATTAAATTCCATCTAGAATACTGATCACTGTAATTCACAAAGCATAGGAGAAGTCACCAAGAGACCTCTGTTACACTTGCAAGGGAGTGCTATTTATGTTTTTAACTAGTGATAATATTGCATTATTACACTCTGTAGAAGCCCAGAAATTAATATTCTACTTCCACACGAAAATTAGACAAAGAATTTACCATGGAAATTCTAGTCAGCATGGCAGCACCCAGTCAGCATGTGTCAATCAAACTAATACTGCAAAGATATTTTTAAGACAAACTCCACTGAATGCAATTAAAAAACTTAAAAATGAGGAAATTCTTATGCATGTCAGTATACATTTATAATAGCTATATATACATATTTAGACACACATATGTTATATATGATTTAATGAGCTATTCACTATGATTTTCATTAGTCACTTAGATGTAAAAAGGTTTGAGTTAATCTTGTTCATCAGTTACTGGTAAATTATCTTCATTCTGTCTAAGGTCCTGCCTTTGTCTTATTTATCTATCACTTTCTTTGCTGTAGCACTTTCTTCTCACATTCATCAACTGAGACAACCACTTCCATATATTTAATGTGTATATTAGTTTTTAAATATTTCACACATGTGATATGGAATCTTCAAAAATGGGTGATTTTTTGTAGGTGTGCATTATTTTATTCACATAAATATTTTTTATAATTCTATACCTTTTGTCTAAGCAATGTATTTTTGAGATCCAGTCAACTTTGTGATATGTTCATTAAATCTGTTTATTCTAGATTTATTGTAATGCCTTATATTGTATAGTCACAATATTTTGCCTATTCACTTTCCAAGTCACTTCTGGTTGTTTCCTACCACCTCAAACAATATATAATTTTGCAAAATTATACACTCAGACACAATCTGTTATGGAAATGTGAAAGGACTGCTGTATCACAGGAGCAGAATTATTGAGTCTTTTAGTATTGACTACTTGTTTTCACTAAGTTGTGCCAGATTGCTTTCCTCAACATTCTCAGCAAGAGTGCATGAGGATTCTTGCATACACCTACCCCGACTCACCATCACTCAACATGAGCATCACCCACTATTCTATTCATGTAACACTAAAAAATTACACATCATGGCTATTTTAATTTGTAATTAGGTTATAAAGATAGATTCCTACATTTTCTTCTATTAACTTTGTAGTAATTCAAAGCCATGCATCGGGACCCTGCCTGTATATGCAGTGTTACATAGGAATCTAGCTTTATTTCTCTTTATTAATTTTTGATGCTGAATTTATTGTATATTAATGTCCACAGTAGATCCATTCCACTCCATTTTTTTCCTTTCATTACCTAATGCTTTTATGCTTACTAGTCATGTATACTAACCTGTCTTTTCAATTTGCTTTTTCTTCAGGTCAAAAATAATTATTTTTTATTCAATATAAATTTAGATTAACTTGACTTAGTACCTTAAAAAATCAGTTTGGAAGACAGATTGTTTTCTTTGAACTAATACAATAATTTGGGAAAAATTTAAATCCTCATAATATTATGTTATTTCATCTAGTAGCTAAAATATCTTTCCACTTATTTAGAACATCATGTACATCATTTATACGAATTCGAAAATTTTGTCAAGAAATGTTTTCTGTATTTTTGGGGGGCATATTCTTATATATTTTGTAGTTTTTGTTGCCATTGTAAAGGTATCCTGTTTCTGAATTGCATCTTCAAGTTGGTTATTGTTACCGTCTTGGTTATTGCAATTGTAGAGTAATTCTATTGAATGTTATGAGTTGCTTTTATTATCCAGAATTTTTCAAAAGTTCTTATACTGTATTTGTGGATTTATTTTATCAGTGGATGGTCATATTTTCTGCAATTAATATAAATATTCTAATTTTTCATTTAGATCTTTACAGATTATGACCTCTGTAAAGTTTACCAAGACATGCAATAATAGAGGGTTTCTTTTCTTTATCCAATTATTAAAGGAAATGAGTATCAAGCTTCAGATATTGACTTATATTTACTATAAATCAAGTAAAGGAAGTTCTAGTCTATTAATAAGAATTTTTTAAAAAAAGAATAGAACTTTAACATTATTAACAAATTGTCTTTTAATGTGGTAAATTACACAGATAGAATTTTATGATGAATTTTTCTTTCATTCCCAAAGGAAACATTAATTAGTTGTTGAAAAAAGAGAAAATAAATAAAATTAGAATATGAGAATAAAAGAAATTGAGGAAATAATGAAACACAGAGTATTTCTATCAACAGCAAAAAGCCAAGAAAGCAGAAAATAAATTAAAAGCGAAAAACAAAACACAAAACAAATTGAATAAATAATTGCAGATTCAAAACCAATTTAAAATCTTAAAAGTAAATTATTTTATTATAGTTAATTTTAAAATCAAAATGAGATAGAAAGATTTCTAGAAAAAAATATTCCAACGCCACAATTAAACCAAGAAGAAATAATGAATTGAGTGAACCAAAAATGTTAGTAATGGGAAAGAGTGAAAGGCTTCTTCTCTTCCACTGAAAAAACTAGTTCCAAGTAAATTTTACAGACGACTTTCACCATATCTAACAAGAGAAAAAGAAAAAAAAGGATGTCTATATTTGAAAGAAAGAAAAATTTAAAAAAATTATTAGGTCACACTTCTTTGAAATATTATAACCTATCACAACACCCACTTCACAAAAGAACATGGTGTATCTCTATATTGGGTTGTTTTATATACTAAGTAAATACAAATACATATCTAGAGTTTATTTTTTTCTCCTTCTCTTCATTTAAGACTGTAGTTCTCAAACTATGGTCCATGGAACCCTCTGAAAATACTTGATAACTTTCAGGTGGTCTGCAAGAACAACGTATTTCTAACTACATATGTACATGCATACGTGTATAAGAACACATTTTTAAAAATACATTTCAGCCAAAAGAAAAATGCAACAAATTGAAAGTATAGTGAATGTAAGAATCCAGTTGTCTTCATTAAATCTCATGTTAAAGGAATTTGCAAAATAATGGCACTTCTAACTAATTTTATGTTTTTTTTTTTAATTCTGGAAAAGCATTGTGCAATTTTAATAAATATTTACATTAGATAATAATAGATTCTTCATCTTTTTTTTTTTTTTTTCTCTAGCAGGAATCTCGTGCTGTTACCCAGACTGAAGTACAGTGGCGTGATCATAGCTCACTGTAACTTTGAAATCCTGGGCTCAAGCAGTTCTCCCACCTAAGCCTTCCAAGCAGCTATGACTACAGGTGCACACTATCACACCCAGCTAATTTTTTATGTATATCTTTATTTTAAAAATGGGCTAATGGATATTTTTTAAAAATTCTTAGTTTTAATGCCCAACATATAAGTTATTGACAGATATAATTTCCATAAAGAAACAAATTTTTGTGTTCAGAGTCATCAATAATTTTAAAAATATTAAAGGGTCGTGATAGCCAAGCTTTTTTTTTTTTTTTTTTTTTTGAGATGGAGTCTCACTCTGTTGCCCAGGCTGGAGTGCAGTGGTGCAATCTAGGCTTACTGCAAGCTCCACCTCCCAGGCTCACGTCATTCTCCTGCCTCAGCCTCCGGAGTAGCTGGGACTACAGGCGCCGCCACCACGCCCGGCTAATTTTTTTGTATTTTTCGTAGACACGGGGTTTCACCGTGTTAGCCAGGATGGTCTCGATCTGCGGACCTCGTGATCCATCAGCCTCAGACTTCCAAAGTGCTGGGATTACAAGCATGAGCCATTGCGCCTGGCCGATATCCAAACTTTTCAGAACAACTAACTGCTTTAAGATACAAAACAAGCACTAAAACAGAATTACAATTTATTATGTTTTGTGTTTTGGGAATAAAATTTTAACATGTAATGATAAAAGTATGACGTTATTGGATCATAAGCATATACATAAGTGAGACCTTGGGGTATATTGTATTTCTTCACACAATTATAACTGGTTATTAAATCACAATGTGTGTGTAAGGAGAAAAATATATATCAGCTGAAGATACAGCTATACAGATACACAACTGAGTTACTAAAATGACCTTTTATTGAGCAACATGATTTGAGCTCACAATGAATTTTCACTTTTCATTCAGTATTATCACATATTTAAAATACATGCATCAGAGTAATTTCTTTTACTGCTAACAATGCTAAACAAGGTCTGCAGCACTGGAATTCAAGAACTCATGAATTTAAGATGAGGTCCACTAGGAAAACTCTTACATTTATTTAAACAATAACTTTAATTGGCTTGCTCAGAATCATAATACACATAAATGTTTAAAAGTACAACATTTAGAAGGTCACTTTTACTTACAGATGTCTATGATTCTGTGAGATTTTGAGAGTCACCTAACACGTTAATTGGAGCAGATCAAATTTCAGTTTCTCTGAGTAAATATAATATTAATAGCTGGCCTTTAGGATGTGTTTCCTCTTGGTCAGTATGGTAGGCAACATTCTATAAATACTTTTCCCAAGGTTTCTGTCCCCTGGTTAATCATTCAAACATTAACTAAAGTATTTCCCCGAAGGAATTTTGCAGATGACTTAGGTGACCTTAAAATACAGATTATCTTGGATGTTCCAGGTGGACTAATGTAATCACTTGAGCTTTTAAAAGCAGCAGCAGAAGGCAGAATTAATCAGAGAGGAGAAAGGGAAGGGGAAAGCAGAAAGAAGCAAAAGAGAGGTCAAAGAGATTAGATGCATTCACGTGGCCATGACTGGGCTTTTAAGATGGAAGAAGAGGGCTGTGAGCCTAAGCATGCAGGCTCCCTGCAGAAGCTGAGAATGAACTGAGCCTTAGCGGACAGCCAGCAAGGAAACTGTAATCATTACATCTATGTGGAATTGAGTTTTGGCAGCAATCTGAATGAGCTTGAAAGTGCATTTATTCCCAGAGCTTCCAGAAAGGGACAGAGACCTGCACACAACTTGATTTTGACCAGGCAAACCCTAGGGTCGAGAGCCACCTGAGCCCACAGTACCTAGACTTTGCCTTACAAAACTCTGAGAAAATAAATTCGTGTTATTAGAAGTCACTAAATTGTGGTAATTTCTTAAGGTGACAATAGAAAACTAAGAGTTCGGTACTGAGCTTTAGCCCTTACCACAGTTTTCTGAGCTAGACACTATTATCTTGTCCTTTTTTTCTTTTCAATATTTATTTTTTTAGTGGAAGCAGAGATATAAAGTAGCTTTCCAAGATGATGTCACAAGAAAGCGGTAGATACAAAACTTGTACCCCTCATCTTATTCTAGGAAACATTCTCTTTACATGCAAACTACAAAGCCTCTGAGTAATTTGTTAGATGACAACTCCCTAAATTACAATTTATTAAATATATAATCAAACATGTGGTTTGTCCTTTTCCCATTGACAACTTTATTACTGCTCAATACTTTTTCTCTTCTTGGAAATCAATGTTTCATCTGACCTAGCAAGTAAGTCATTGTGTTGAAACTTATCTTTTCTTCCCTTTGTTCTCAATTTCCGACCTCCCTCACCAAATCCTTGTTTCAAGTTATAACTCTATAGAAAGTGATCCCTGATTGTGCCATTTTCATTCATCTTCTATCCTTCAGATGTGCACAGCCTATTTTAGTTATGAAGAATCATTTGTTTCACCTCTAAGCTGGCTTGTATAATTTACAATTATTAATGCATCATGTTTAAGGATCTAAAAATTCTAAAAAATGTTTCAGTTCAACTCTGGGTACATGAATTATTTCACAGGGAAACTCTTAATAAACTCTGTTCTGACCCAATGATCAGGAGTTAATTGTTACTCAAATCTCCCCTACTTGCTCATCTACCAAAAAAAAAAAAAAATCACCTTGCTCCTCCTCTTGAGTACGGAACATGATGTTTAATGGTTATTTCAATTAATTATTCTCCGCATCTTTAGTCTTTGTACATACCCAGAGAAAATGTAATTGTTCTTTTCCTGAAAGTGCAATAAGACTAGGATTTTCACTCAGATTTTATGCCAAGTAATTAAAAATCTCCTTAAACTTCAACTTTAACCTTTTTATTTCTCTTCAGACTTAGTTAATATCCTCATTTTTTGGTGCTTTGGTAATGTAGATAAAGCCAGAGATATTCTAACAATGCATATTAGACATCATTTGTTAAATTGAAAAACGAATGAAATAAATGTAATTTAATAAGAATCAAAATAATTTGCTTTCTGTCCCCCAAATTGATAAATGTCCTCACGGAAAGAATCATGAAGCCCATATTCTCTTACAAAGTTCTTTTCTCTGGAGTCTTAGCCCCTGTAGTATTTGTTGCTTCATGATCTGTTAAATTCCTTTAACAACCGCCCATTTTGCCATTTTGTCTGGCATTTCTGATTATTTTTGGTAGGAGTACCGCTCTGCCACCTGATAGTCATCCCACTGTAAAGAAAAAGTTGACGGAAAAAGTTTAAGTTTTACTGCTATTCCAATAGAACGATACCAGAAGTTGGTAAACAGAGAATAAGATTAACAGTTTTTTAAAGGTTGAGCTTCCTGCTGTGTTGATCCTGGAATATTCCAGGCAAGAAATAAGGGTGATTTGAACAATGATCATGGAAGTGGAAAAGAGGGAGAAATGAACACTCTCAGGCTTTATGTTAGGGGTATATCAAGTTATCATTAGGAATTAAGTATTGCTATGCAAATATTTTTTCATAAGTTTTTTTTTGTGGTAATTAGCCAAAGTAACAGAAAATGAAAAATAAATCAATTAATTACATTTTCATAATATGGAATACTATATAGTCAATAAAAGCTATGTTTTAGAAGATTATTTAATGGCATGGAACTAACTATGATGATAAATTTAAGAACAGTTTAAGTAGAAAGACATCAATGTATGTAATATATATGCTAGGATACCCTTCTAAGTGTTGTATATCGTCATGACTAATTTTGAAGCAGATTTTATATTCCTTCCCATTTTACAGATGGAGAGAATTTATGTAATCTCTCTAAGGTTAATTGCCTGTAGATGGTGGAACTAACATCTGAAACCAGAACTAGATTCTGAATCGCATATGCACTAACATACAATATTACACATACATATATACATCTCTATATGCTATATTTTTAGATAGAGTATATTTGAGCAGTTAGATAATTATATCTATTTATTTATATTTTGTGTTTTTATAGCTTTTTGAATATTATTAAAATGCCCATATTTAAAGTGGAAAATCTGATATGTTTTTACATATGCATAGACCTTTGACACTATCAGCACTGTCAAGATAAGGTAGACGTGTCTGACTCCCTCTTTATAAACTTACCTTCTTGTATTTTCCTTCCCTTGCCATCAAAAGGCAATCACTTATCTGCTTCCTCTCAATGTAGATTTATTTGGTGTTTTCTAGAATTTATGTAGATGCAGTCCTACAATAAGTACAAACTTTCAACTAAAATCTTTTATTCTGCTTTGTTATTTTGAGATTAATGTTTTTATGTGTATTAAGAGTATGTTCCTTCTTATTTCTGAGTAGTATTCCATAGTATGAATATATCACAAATTATGAACTTTTAGGTTGTTTTTAATTTTTGGATATTATAAATAAAGCGATTATAAACATTTGTGTATAAGTCTTTTTATGAACATATTGTTAATGCCTCGTGGAGCACTAGAAGTATAGCAGTAGGGTCATGTGATAGTTGTATTTTTTAAATAAATAAAAATACTGCTGAACTAGTATTTCAAAGTCGCTACTGTACAGTGTGATATCCCCACCAGCAGTTTATGAAAGTTACAGATGTACCACATTCTTGCCAACACTTGACATGGCCAGTCTTTTAAGTTTCAGCCAGTCTAGTGGGTATGCAGTGGTATACTGTGTGTAGGGGCAGGGATAGTTATATAATATTTTTATCATAGAGCCTATTAACAATTTGTTGTATTAGTTTAGCTGTTTAGTTGTTTCACTTAAGTGTGAATGTTATTGTATTTGCATTTCTTTAATGGCTAATGGAGTTTGGCAGCACAATTTTTGTAAAATGACTGTTCAAAATTTTTGGCCAAGTTTAACTGCATTTAAAATGAGTTGTAAGAGTTATTTACATATTATAGGTACAAATATTTTATGCAGTATTAGACTTGCAAGTACTTTTTTCAAGTCTGTGGTTTACGTTTTTGTTTTCATAGGAGTGCCTCCACAACATTTTAAAAATATTTTTTAAAATTCCGATTAAATTCAATGTATTAATAATTTCCTTCCAGTTTTCATGTCAGTTTTTAAAATATTTTCTAAATCTAAGTTTACCAGTATTTTCTCCTATGTTTTCTTATAGAACTTTTATAGATTTAGTACTTGCATTAAGGTCTATGATATAGAGTTATTTTTAGAATATATGTGAGGTAAATGCTAATGTTGATCTCTGTGTCTCTCCAGTTGTTCCATTTCTTTTGTTGAAAAGATTATTTCCCAATGAAAGTGGTATATTTATTAAAAATTAGTTGGTCATAATATGCATGAATGTATTTATTCATCCTCTATCCTTTTTTATATTTTGTCTTACTTTTTGTCAACACATACATTTTTAGAATTGTAGCTGTATAATGCATTATAACATATTCATATATATTATATAATATATAATTATAATGAATTACATATAAACATATATATTTATTCAGCCTCTATTCTTTTTTCATATATTGTCTTTATGTCAGCACATACATTTTTGTAATTGTAGCTTTATAAAAAATGTTTGTCAGGCACTTTAAGTTCTCTAATTGTGTTTTTTTTTTCAAAATTATTTTAACTGCCTAGATCATTTGCCTTCCAAATAAATTTTAAGTTATCACTATTTATTGATGAAATTTTAAGTTGATTCTAAAAATGGGTTTGGGGAAAATTGAGTCTTCCAATACACGAACCTGGTAGAGTTTTATAATTATGTAGGTTTCTTTAATTTTAGTGATATTTTGTAGTTTTAGTGTACAACTGTTGTCCATATGTTTGTCAATTTTTCAACATTATTTGATATATTATGTTTTCTAAAATTGTATTGTGTTTTAAAAATATTTTCTAGTCATTGCCAGTTGTAAAAACGCAATGGATATTTGTATACTGCTCTCATTTTCTGATAGTTTTTCAAACTCTATTAGCTCTAGGAGCTCTTTTACATAATTTATCATGCCACCTATAAATAATGAGAGTATTTTTATTCTGATTTAGAAGTATTTTATTTACTGTCTTGTCCAAAACTATTGGACAAAATTTCCAGTAAAATGTCAAATATATATGGCTAGAAGATCAATTCTTAATTTGGGCCTGAGTGCAGGAGAAATGCGTGCATGTTTTTAAATTTAGGTACCATTTTAACTTTAATTTTTTCATAGCTGCCTGTTATGAAGTTGAAAAAGTTCATTTCAATCCCTTGTTTATTAAAATTTTTTTCTTTTTATAATAATGAATAGATGATGTAGTTTGTTGAAATTTTTTGAATTTATGGAGATGATAGACACACTTGTTTATGTTATTGAAATTAATTTTCTAATTTTGGTAAATAAATGTTACAAAAATATTTATGTAGGCTATCTGGCTGCTTAATTTTCTTGTAGTCTATTTGTCTGGTTTTGATATAGGAATAATGTTGAACACATAAAATTAGTTAGAAAATAGTCCCTTCTCTTCAATGTTCTGAAAGTTTATACTGAATTGGTAATATTTCTCCATACTGTTTGATAGAATTCACTGACAAATTCATACATGTTTATAGTTTCCTTTGTAGTAATTACAAACTCATCCTTTTCAAAAAGATGTAATGTTTTATATACCTTCTTTATTAAGTTGCAGTAGATTTTCTTACCTAAGAAATATGTCCATTTTAACTAAGTTGTTGGATTTATTGGCATAATATTGTTCATAATATTCTTTCATATCTTTGAATCTGTAGTGCTGCAGAATCTGTAGTGCTATTAGCCCTCACATTGTTCATATTTGTAATTTTTGTTTTTTTCTTGATTAGTATAGTTATGAAAATTAATAACAGAAAAGCAATAAAAATTAATGAAAGCAAACTATGGTTTTTCCCATCCAGTCAGTCTATAATTTTTAATGGAAGAACTTAAAAAGTTTTCATTCAAGTTTGTTACTGATGGATAAGGACTTACTCCTGTTGTTTTGTTAACCATTTCCTCATTGTTTTGGATATTCTTTGTTTTTTTTCTTCCTTTGTTATTCTTTACCTTTATGATATGGTGGGTTTTGTAGTAATAACATTTGACTCATTTCTCTTTCTCATTTGTCTATCTTTTCTACTAGTGAATTTTATACTTTTGTGTGTTTTCAGGATGGTATATATTATCCTTTCATTTCCCAGTGTAAAATCCCTTAAGTGTATCATGTAGAACCTGTCTAATGTTGATAAATTCCCTCAGTTTTTTGCTTATCAGGGAAATACTTTATTTCTCTTTCTTTTATTCATGAAGGATGGTTTTTCTGGGATAGGATTCTTGACTGCCAGTTTTTGTTGTTGTTGTTGTTCTTGTTTGTTTGTTTTTAAAATTTTTTAGAACTTTGACTATGTCATTCCATTCTTCCTGGCCTACAGTGTTTCTGTTGGGAAATATACTGTTCATCTCGTGGGAATTCCCTTATGCATGACTTGACACTTTTCTTTTCCTCTTTTTAAAATCCTATATTTGTCTTTGACTTTTGAGAGATTGAATATAACCTGACTTGGAGGAGATCTTTTTGAATTTAAATATACTTGCAGATCTGTGAGTTTCCTGTATTTAAATGTCTATATCTTTCATTAGACATAGGAAGTTTTCAGCTATTATTTTCTTAAATATGTTCTCTATCTTTGCTCATTTCTACTCCTTCTGAAACTCTCAAAATTCAAAATTTGCTTGTTTTATGGTGTCCCATATATCACATAGGCTTTCTTTTTATTTTAAGACTGTTTTTCTTTTTTTTTGTCTGACTGATTTATTATAGGAAACCTGTCTTTAAGTTCAGAAATTTCTCCTTCTGCTTGATCTGCTCTATTGTTGAAACTCTTAATAGTATTTTTTTATTTTATTCATTGTATTCTTTCATTCTAGGATTTCTGTTTAAGTTCTTTTTTTATGATAGCTATTTCTGTGTTAAATTGGCATACACATCATTGATTGTTTTCTTGGTTTCTTTGTAGTATCTGTGTTCTAATATATTCCACTAAGTTTCTTTAAGATCATTACTTTGAATTCTTTTTCATATGTTTCATGTTTTTGTCTTTGGCATATGTTACTGAGGAGTTGTTACGTTCCTCTGGAAGTGTCATGTTTTATTGCTTTTTCATAATTCTTCTGTTCTTAGATTGGTATCTGTGCATCTGGTGTAACAGTTGCTTCTTCCTATTTTATGGCTTGGCTTTTGTAGGGAAACGCTTTTTCTTATAGATGTATTTAGAGAGTTGGTTGGGTGGGGAACTTTGGCTTTGACTCTGGATGGTCACAGAACTGTAGTCTCTATATGATTTATTTTGCTGCAATCGATGTTATTGGTTTTGATGAGTTCCTCAGAGGCTTAGGCTGTTGTTAGTAGAGGCTGTGGTGAGGCTTTGCTGGGGAGGGGGATGCCAGGTGGGCAAGTCCTCAGGCACTGGTGGTAGCAGTGGCAGGACAGGCACGCTGGACCTCAGGCTTCCCAATGGCAAATATGGGTGCCAACAGAGAAGACGTATGGTTCAGTGAGCCAGACATTGGGCTTCCAATTATCATGCTCAGAGAGTGACAGCATCGGCCAGAAAAGTAGGTCCTTGGGGCCCTGGGAAGCATATTTGGCTTTGGAAGTGACAGTATGTTGGCCCTTAGGACCCTAGGCAGAGTGCATTGGCACAAGCAGTGACAATATGGCACATGCTGATGGGTGCTAGGGTGGCAGCATCAGGCTGGGCAGGCCAGTCCCCAGGCCCTTGGGAGGCCATGTGGGAGCTGGTAGGAGCTGGTACTAGCAGTCGTGGGCCAAGTAGACTTGTCCTTAGGCACCTGCTTGGCATGTGTGGGCACTGACAGCAGTGGTAACAGGTAAGAATTAGTCTTCAGGCTCCCAGATGGTGTACACATGAGTCAGTGGTGGCTAGCAGAGCATGTCAAGGGTCTAATCTCCATTCCTTTAAAAACATACATAGGCACTTGGCATGCTGGTAGGCAGAATGGACCTGTCCGTAGGTTACTCAACAGCATGTAGAAATGATAGCCATGGCAATGGTACAGAAAACAGGCCTGTCTTCAGGTTCCTGGAAGGCATGCTTGATTGGGCTGAGCCTTAGGCCACTTGAAGGTGCATGCAGGTACACAATAGCCCTGCTACCTGAATGGTGGTCTAGCTTTTGATGGCAGTGGCCCCAGGCAGCTGACTCTCAAGCTCCGGAAAGCATGTGCTTTAGCTTCTTTTGTCCTGGTGGGTCAGCCTGCTTGGTATGCTATCCTGCCTGTTCCCTGTGGTATAGGACACTGCATGGGCTACAGTTCTGAGAACCTGACCATGCCAGTGGATCAAGCTGGCATTATGATGCTGCAGCCTTCTAAGTAGATGGGGGAATATCAGTGGGGCTCTAGGGATTTGGAGATGCAGAGACTGTTGTGCTGCAGGGTAGGATGTAGTCTGGTGCAAACTTGCTCTTAAATAGTATTGTACTGCATTGCTTGGGTCTCAGGGCATGAGTGGGACCCAGTGTAAATTCCCTCTCTGGAACAATTTAGTCACGTGGATTCCAGACAGCTGTCTGTACTGGGTCAAGGGTCTCTCCTGCAGCTAGAATTGCAGGCATCAATGGTTGAAATGGGGACCGCTGGAAATTTCTCACTTACCTTTTTCCTGCAATAGCGAGTTCCTCCTGGTTCTGAACCAATACCAGCTAGGCCATTTGCCTCTTCACTCCCCTCTCCTTTCATGCTGCAGTTGTTCCTCACTTCCTTGCTGAATTTTTGATGCTCTGTTAGACATATCATTATCTACTTGCTATTTTTTTTTCATTTCTGTTATGTGAGAGTCAAGTCCCAAGTGTCTCCAGTCAGCCATCTTGATGACATGTCTCCTCTTCTTTATTTTCTAATATAGGTATTTAATTCTAATTTTTTCTCTAAATACCACTTTAAGTGCCATCCTGCTATCTTATTTCTACTTATTTCACCATTCTATTTTTTTCTTTTCATTGTTCTTTTGTATTTAGTGTTTTTAAAATTTTTATTTTATACCTGATGTGGGCTTATTAGCTATAATTTTTTTATTGGTTTAGTGGTTTCCTTAGGATTTATAGTACATCTATTTTACTTATCAGCATACTTTCAAGTGTGATCAAACCACCTCATATATAGTGTAAGAACCTTACATTAATATACTTCTATTTCAATCTTTTAAGGTCATTGTTCTACTATTGTCATACACTTTACTTCTGTGTATATTGCAAACATTACAATATTTTATAATTACTGTTGCCTTTAACTATTTTTTATTTTTTAAATAGATTAAAAAGTCAGATGTATTTACCATTTCCAGTGCATTCTTTGAGAAGATTTGGTGCACATTTCCTTTGTTATCATTTTTCTTCTCCTTTTAAAATTTCCTCAAATATTTCTGTAGTGTGGGTCTGCTGGTCGTGAGTTTTTTCAGGTTTTATATTTCCGTAGTCTTTATTTCATCTTTGTCTTACTAAAATTTTTTTTTGATATTGTGGAGAAACTTAATTGAATCTCACTAAAATATGTTGAAATATAATTAAGTACATTAAGCACACTGTCAGGAAAGAAATGTAGGAGGAACTAATAAAGATTTATGAAGAAAAACACCTCAGAGCAAGCCTCATAAAAAATGATAAAAACAGGAGGACATAAGTGCTCAATATAAATACTATTGTAAAGTGTAGGCTGAGAAGGAAGAGGAAAAGGAGAGGTTGGTCCTGCTGTCTCTGGGGTAGCAGAAGTGAAGAAAATCCACATGAGAGTGCACCTGCACAGTTTAAACCCATTAATAAATGTGCATGTATATATATATATATATATATATATATATAAACATAAAAATAAATAAACATATATATGTTATAATTAATGTACATTATATATAATTCATGTATATAGTGATATAATGGGAATAATAATTCAAGAAGAAATGATGTTACAAATAAATCATTAAATTATTTAAAAATGAATATATTTTAGTTTGCATATGTTGGCTCTGTATACTCTTGCTGTGATTTAGTTTGACTCTGTGTCCCTACCCAAATCACACCTTGAATTGTAGTAATCCTCATGTGTCAAGGGCAGGGCCAAGTGGAGATAACTGAATCATGGGGTCGGTTTCATGCTGTTTTTGTAACAGTGAAAAAGTCTCACAAGATCTCATGGTTTTATAAAAGGGAGATCCTCTGCACAAGCTCTCTTGCATGCCGCCATATAAGACTTGATTTTGCTTCTCCTTTGCCTTCTGCCATGATTATGAGGCTTCCCCAGCCATGTGGAACTTTTGAGACCATTAATCCTCTTTCCTTTACAAATTAGCCAGTCTCTGGTATGTCTTTATTAGCAGCCTGAGAACAGACTAATGCATCCTGTTTCCTCATGTGTACATAAAAATGTTACAGAATAATATATTTAAAAATTTATGTGATGAAATTAATCTTCAACTTTAATGAACAAAATATTATTGGTGTCACAGTTTTTTTTAATGTTTGGGTGTTTAGGTTACTATTGACTATTTCGGAATCATAAAGCATAAATTTCCTTTTTTTCTTAATTTTAGATTTGTCACTTGCAAAATCTAGCAAAATTTAGTCTAAATAAATGTATCATATTTTAATTTTGTCTTGATTTTTAACTACATAAAAATGTAACAACAATATATTTAAAATTTTATATGATGAAATTAATCTTCAACCTTAATAAATATAACACTACTGGTGTCACAATTTTTTAACGTTTGGGTGTTTAGGTTAATATTGACTATTATGGAATCATAAAGCCTAAATTTCTCTTTTCTTCTTTTCTTAATTTTAGGTTTGCCACTTGCAAAATACAGCAAAATGTAGTTTAAGGAAATGTATCATATTTTAATTTTGTCTTGATTTTTAAGTAGCATTAGTTCTAAAGAATTAAATAATTTTAACTGTGCCTTGCTCATATTATATACCCCAAAAGTATGCTTCATATTAATAAAATATCCTATTATTGCTTTCAAATTTTGAAATTTCAGTATTTGGCACATATTCAGATAAATTATTCCTTTGGCTATATTATAAAACAATTACTTTTGGTAATAAGAATCTTGAATGCCCTTTCATTCCTTTTTTTTTTTTTTTTTCTGACAGAATCTTGCCAGAGTCTCACTCTGTCACCCAGGCTGGAGTGCAGCGGTGCAGTCTTGGCTCACTGCAACCTCCACCTCCTGGGTTCCAGTGATTCTCCTGCCTCAACCTCCAGAGTAGCTGGGTTTACAGGTGTGTGCCACCACGCCTGGTTATTTTATTTTATTTTTGTATTTTTAGTAGAGACGGGGTTTCACTGTTTTGGCCAGGGTGATCTCGATCTTCTGACTTCGTGATCCACCCACCTCGGCCTCCCAAAGTGCTGGGATTATAGGTGAGAGCCACCATCCCCAGCCGCATACCCTTTATTTTCTCAGAATCTTGTGTCCAGAAGGAAAAGAAAATAATATATATTAAAATTATATGTATATGAAAATCATAACCAACTTTAAATTTTATGTTCTCTGTCTTCTTGTCTAAAAGCCTGAGGTATCCACTCATTCTCACTAGTAATTATCAGTTTTTTCCATTTAACTTGTCACTTATCCTCGAAGTTAAATATGCAGACCATGTAGTCAGAGTGTGTTCAAAACATCATTTTGACAATTATAGCCTATAACCTTGGACAAGTAATGGAGCCCTTCCACACCTCTCTTTTCTACTTTAAGTAACATAACATGTACTAGATACCATTATTTTTTCCTGTTATGAAGATTACATATTGAAACTTTGATAGAGGGTAATTATTATTAATTAAGTTACTACATAGTGAGTGTGTATTTCTAGAGGCTGCCCATACTCCTCAGCTTGTGATTACTTCTTTTGCCAGCAACTTAACACATCTCTAACCCTGCCTCCATTGTCACATCTCTTTCTCTGACCACAGCCAGGAAAGGCCATCTGCTCTTAATTGCCCACAAGATTATATTAGCCCACCAGAGTTATCTAGGATAGTCTCAAATTTCAAAATAATTAGCTATGTAAGTTCTCTTTTGCCATGTCAGGTAACATATTCAAAGGTTTGGGGAATTAGGATATAGATATTTTAGGGGGAGCCATTATTCTGCTTGCCACATGTAGTTATTTGTTCTTTCATTCTTTTATATAAATTTAAGGAGCAGGTTTTGAAGGTCTACAGATTCATATAGGAGATTTTTGTTAGAATTACATTTAAAATGTTTTAGAAGGGTTCTAAAATGGGGAAAATCTTAAGGTAGGGGATAGTTGGTATTTCTGAGCTTGTTTCTAAACACTGAGTGATGGTTCAGGGAGTACTGTGGATGGATGCTTCAATTATCACTCAGTATTTCATCAGATAGATTTGAAAAAAGTTAGTAAAGATGTTGTTATGGGTTGAAAATTCATATGTTGAAGGCTTAATCTATAATACCTCAGAATATTACTGTACTTGGTGACAATTTAAAGAGGTTATTAGGTTAAAATGAGGTCTTCAGGGTGGTTAAGAAGAGGAAATGTGGACATAAACATTCACACACATAGAAGAAAGATTGTATGAAAGCACAGGGAGAAGACAGGCATCTGCAAAGCAAGAAAGAGGCCTTGGGAAACCAAATCTGCCCATACTAGGAACATAAACTTCTAGCCTCCAGAACCATGACTGCTTTCATAGGCTGGAATTGAGTGCCTGCAGCTTTTCCAGGCACACGGTGCAAGCAGCTGGTGGATCTACCGTTGTGGGGTCTGGAGGATGGTGGCCCTCTTCTCACAGCTCCAGTGGCAGTGTCCCAGTAGGGAGTCTGTGTGGGGGCTCCAACCCCACATTTCCCTTCCACACTGCCTTAGCAGAGGTTCTCCTTGAGTGACCCACTCCCTCAGCAAATTTCTGCCTGGACATCCAGGTGTTCCTATACATCTTCTGAAATCTAGGAGGAGGTGCTGAAACTTCAGTTCTTGACTTCTGTGTACTCACAAGCTCAATACCACATGGAATCTGCCAAGACTTGGGGCTGGCTCCCTCTGAAGCCACAGCCTGAGCTCTAATTTGCTCTATTTCGGCCACAGCTGGAACAGCCGGGATGCAGGGCACAAAATCCCTAGGCTGCAAAAAGCATGGGGACCCTGGGCCCACCCCACAAAACCACTTTTTCCCTCTAGGCCTCCAGGCCTGTGATGGGAGGGGCTGCCATGAATACCAACGAAATGCCTGGAGACATTTTCCTTATTGTCTTGGGGATTGACATTTGGCTCACCATTACTTACGCAAATTTCTGCAGCAAGCTTAGATTTCTTCTCAGAAAATGGGATTTTCTTTTCTATCCCACTGTCAGGCTGCAAATTTTCCAAACCTTTATGCTCTGTTTTCATTTTAAAACTAAATGCCTTTAACAGCACCCAAGTCACCTCTTGAATGGTTTGCTGCTTAGAAATTTCATCCACCAGATACCCTAAATCATCTCAAGTTCAAAGTTCCACAAATCACTAGGGCATTGGCAAAATGCTGCCAGTCTCTTTGCTAAAATATGAAAAGAGTCACCTTTGATCCAGTTCCCAACAAGTTCCTCATCTCCATCTGAGACCACCTCAGCCTGGATTTCATTGTCCATATCATTATCAGCATTTTGGTCAAAGCCATTGAACAAGTCTCCAGGAAGTTCCAAACTTCCTCACATTTTTCTCTCTTCTTATGAGCCCTCCAAACTGTTCCAAACTCTGCCTGTTACCCAGTTCTAAAGTCACTTCCACATTTTTGGGTATATTTTCAGCAGCACCCCACACTATTCATACCAATTTACTGTATTAGTCTGGTTTCATAATGCTGATAAAGACATACCTGAGACTGGGAACAAAGGGAACAAAAAAAAAGATTTAATGTACTTATGGTTCCATGTGGCTGGGGATGCCTCACAATCATCGTGGAAGATGAAAGCCACATCTCACATGACAGCACACAATATAAGAGAGCTTGTGCAGGGAAACTCCCCCTTATATAATCATCAGATCTCATGAGACTTATTCACTATCACAAGAACAGCACAGAAAAGACCCACCCCCATGATTCAATTACCTCCCACCAAGTCCTTCCCACAACACTTGGAATTAAAGAGGAGATTTGGGTGGGAACACAGCCAAGCCATATCAACTCATAAGTGAAAAAAAAAATGTTTGTGGAATGGAATGTAAGTACACCATTAGTACAAAAAATAGAAACTTGCAAAACAATAATGTTCATAAATATGTACATACAGAAATGGTAAAAGCAAGAACATAAAATACAATGAAAACTTAGGGAATAGAGAGGACTTCAAATGTGTCAGTAATGTTTTACTTCTTTTATTTAAAAACTCTGAAACCATTATGACATGCTAGATATTCTTCATCAAACCTTCCATGTTACTCCACACTCTTACCCACTCTGTAAGTGATGTCAGTACGGAAAAGTACTCTGACCTTTAGCAGTGAGAGCATCAGCTGAATTTCCCTTCATAGATCTGAGAATAGAAGATGTGGTGACCTCCAAGCCCCAACTGTATAAGTAACCATATTTCCTGTGAATTCCTTTTCCTACACTCCTATTTATTTATTTATTTATTTTGATTCAGGGTCTCACTTTGTCACCCAGGCTGCAGTGCAATGGCGTGATCTTGGCTCACCACAGTCTCGACTTCCTGGGCTCAAGTGAGCCTCCGGTCTCAGTGCTTCAAGTGGGTGGGACTACAGGCATGCACTGTCCCAGCTGGCTTTTATATATATTTATATATATATATGTATATATATATATATACACATATATATATATATATACACATATATATATAAATATATATATACACATATATATATAAATATATATATACACATATATATAAATATATATATACACATATATATAAATATATATACACATATATATAAATATATATATACACATATATATATAAATATATATATACACATATATAAATATATATATACACATATATATAAATATATATATACACATATATATATAAATATATATATACACATATATATATAAATATATATATACACATATATATATAAATATATATATACACATATATATATATACACACACACATATATACATATAATATATATATATATATTTTTTTTTTTAGTAGAGATGAGTTCTTGCTATGTTGCCCAGGCTGGTCTCCAACTCCTATACTCAAGCAATCCTCTTGCCTTGGCCTCCCAAAGTGCTAGGATTACAGGCATGAGCCACTGTGCCCAGCCCTTCTACTTTTTTTTTTCTTTTCCTTGGCATAGGTGTGGTAACTGCTTCTATGGTTATTCATGACTGCTTCATCTCAGCATCTCTTTTTTGCTCTTTCAGCCATCCAATAATAGTGTAATCAATTATCTGTGTTATAATTAACTCTTTTTGAAATACCTAACATTGTTCTCTCTTTCCAATTGGACCTTGCTGAATACACCTGTGAATTACTGTGGTTTGAATGTGTCTCCTACAAAATTCAGGTGTTGGCATTGTGATTGTTTTAAGAGCTGAGAGCTTTAAGAGATGAGTAGGTCATAAGGTCTTCTCCCTCAGGAAGGGGATGAAGGGTCTTCCAAAAGAGGGTTCAGGTGGCATTTGGCTTTCTTGCCCTTCCACCTTCTGCCATGTGAGAACACAGTGTCCTTCCCTCAGAGGATGCAGCCCTCACCAGACAACCAAACCTGCTTGTGCCTTGATCTTGAACTTCCCAGCTTCCAGAGTTGTAAGAATTTTCTGTCCTTTATGAATTATGCAATCTTAGGTGCAGTCTTCTGTTATAGCCGCACCAATAGACTAAGACATGAATCCGTTGTCAAGTTAACTATTGTTTGGATAGCATAAGTCATGAAATTGTTCAAGTGATATTTTTCAAATTGTTTGTAGTGGTTACAATTATTTTTGATAGACTAATCTGTACTTTCAGGTATGATGTATGAGTGTGCTTATGATGATGTACTTATCTAAAAGTCTGGAGGAAACATTAAATACAAATGCCTTGAGTCAGCTACTATTTGAAATCCCAGATATTATTATACAATCACCAGTGGAATTAAAAATATGTTAAAAGATTCTTCTAATGTGTTTTTTCTGAACATAAACAATTTTATTAAATTTATTTGTTAGAATCTAAAAATGTCTTGAACTGTCATGCTTTTCATATGTCAGCATCTTAATTTATGTCTATAAAATATATATTTTATGGGAAATTTGCATCATTATTCCAGAAGTTACTCATTATATTAATGCACCCATACCATATGTAGCACAATCAGAAACCACTTTGCATGAAATCATTGACTTGAAAATCACACCTGCTGGTTTAAATGTGAATATAATATAAAATATAAATCTATTTATGCATAGGATGTGACCAGAAACTCCTAATTAAGGGCCTATATTGAATATATAAAACTCATGTAACAAACTATTTGAAAAAGATGGAAAAGGCTACATACTGTATGAGTTTGTTTATATGAAATGTCCAGAATAGGTAAATCTATACAGATAGAAAGTTCATTAGTGGTTGTCAGGAGATGGACGAGGGGGAAAAGGAGTGACTATCTAGAATATTATCCCCATCTAGAATATAACACATTGCTCAAATTGATGGGAAGTATGCTTATTTTACCACACAATTTAATTCCATTAGCTGTGGACTAAACCTACATACCAAAACATCTGAATAAGTTACCTAACACCTATGTTCCTTGATTTCTTTGCATGTAAAATGAGGATAATAAAAGTACTCAGATAATTGGCTTAATGTTAAAACTGATTTAGTTAATTTGTATAAAGTGTTGAGAATGTTGTCTATGTTTGGTAAGTACTAATTGTTAAAAGTTATTATTAGTAAGTTTAATCATTTTCACCACCTTTGTTGCCATTACTAAACAATATAACATTCATTTAGCTTGGAGATTGTTTAAAGAAAAATACTTTCTAAACTTCCACCACCTCATTTCCCATGAGAAAATGTTCAAGCTTAATAATAATATGCAAATAATAGATGTCTTGAAAGAGAGAATGGGGACAAATTAGCCATTAAAAAAAGTTTCATGTTACTTCGTGTATATCTCCAAGTTCAACAAGAATTCTAAATCCTATTGAATCATGAATGTTATTCTATTTTGAGATTAAACAAAATTATTTTTCAACAAACATAAATGAAGACTAGGAAATATGGAGAACACATATTATGAGAAGTAATAATTGGAAACTTTGTGTGTAGATATACAGTCAGCTCTCCCTATCTGTGGATTCCTCATCTGTGGGATTCAACCAACCTTGGATGGAATATAGTTGGGAAAAAAGTCTACAGAGTTCCAGAAAAGCAAAACTTGAATTGGCTGAGTACAATATTGAATCCACGGGAATGAACTGATGTTTAGGTATTGAATCAGGTATTAGAAATAATCTAGAGATTATTTAAAGTGCTGTATAAGGACCAGTGCAATATGTAATGCCTATAATCCTAGTATTTGAGGAAGCCAATGCAGAAAGATTGCTTAAGTCTGGGAGTTTGACATCATCCTGGACAACATAGTGAGACCCCATCATTACAAAAAATTAAAAAATTAGCCAGACATAGTGGCATAAACCTGTAGTCCCAGCTACTCAATAGGCTGAGGTGGGAGGATCCCTTGAGCCTGGAAGGTTGAGACTGCAGTGAACCATGATCATGCCACTGTACTTCAGCCTGACAGACAGTGACAGTCCATCTCTCAAAAAAAAGAAAAAAAAAAGACTGTATATGGAATGTGCATATGGAGGTGCATAGGTTATATGCAAATATTACATTTATATAAGGGGCTTGAGCATGCTTGGATTTTGGTACCCTATGAGGTGTCCTAGAATCAGTCCCCCATGGATACTGAGGGACCATACCCTATCTGCACAGTATCCTCTTCTTTCTTAGTTCTAGAATACCAGCTAGAGCAATAGAAAGGGTGAGTAACAATTTGCTCAATTAAAAAACACTCATTCTTAGAAACGCCTCAGTCTCCATGCCTGACTGTGTGTCAAAAATCTGTAATGAGATGTAAGCAAAGTCATTCATCAAAGTTTGTTAAAAGTGGTCAACTTGGCTACCATTAACATTTTCAGCATTCATTTTCACATTGTTTCAGCTAAGATGTAGACAAGATGTCTGGACTTACAGGAAATGGTGAAGTATTAAATAATAGCTATCACTACATGGTTACAAGTATGTTAGTGAATATGGTAAGCACAATTTCAAAATGCATACTCCAAAGTTTGTTATAATTCCTAAAATGGTAAATATAATGAGACATTATATACATAAGAATATTATTTTACATGATGAGATAATTTGTAGATGTGATTAAAATTACTAATACATTGACTTTGTTATTATCAACAGGAATATTTTACAAGTAGGCACGAGCTAATCATATCATCCTATTAAAAGCAGAGTTTTCCTCAGCCCATTAAAAGCTGGTAATTCCTTCTGATTCTACTTACTAGAAGGAATTTCTGTTTTCTTCTTAAATATTTGGAGTATTTTCTTCTTAAATATTTGGAGTATTTTCTTCTTAAATATTTACCAGTGAAACTATATATGCCTGTTTGAAGTTTTAGATTTTTGATTAAATTTTAATAGATATAGGACTAGTTATATTATTAGAATTATAATCCCTTTGTGGAATATCAAAGTTCGTGTCTTTCAAGTTACAATAATAAGATTTAATTGTGTTTCTCTGTACCCTGCCATACTGAAGTGAATAGACTTTTAGATGGGTGGAATTGCCTATTGAAGACTGTTATGACATTGCTCTAAGCAACACATTGTGGTATTAAAATGCCACATTAAAAATGTGACCAACAAATATATATTTAAAAAACTCAACATCACTGATCATTAGAGAATGGCAAATCAAAACCACAATGAGATACCATCTCATGCCAGTCAGAATGGCAATTATTAAAAAGTCAAGAAACAACAGATGCTGGCGAGGCTGTGGAAAAATAGGAATGCTTTTACACTGTTGGTGGGAATGTAAATTAGCTCAACCGTTGTGGAAGACAGTATGGTGATTCCTCAAAGACCTAGAACCAGAAATACTATTTGACCCTGCAATCCTGTTACTGGGCATGTACCTAGAGGAATATAAATCATTCTATTATAAAGATACATGCATGCTTATGTTCATTGCAGCACTATTCACAATAGCAAAGACATAGAGTCAAGCCAAATTCCCATCAATGATAGACTGGATAAAGAAAACGTGGTACACCTACACCATGAAATACTATGCAGCTTTAAAAAGGAATGAGGTCATGTTCTTTGCAGGGACATGGATGGTGCTGGAAGCCATTATCCTCAGCAAAGTAACACAGGAACAGAAAACCAAACACCACATGTTCTCACTTATGAGTGGGAGCTGAACAATGAGAACACATGGACATATGGCAAGGAAAACACAACAGAGCCTGTGGAGAGGTTGTGGGGAGGTTAGAGCATCAGGAAGAATACCTACTGGATGCTGGGCTTAATATATACATGATAAGGTGATCAGTGCAGCAAACCCTCATGGCACACATTTACCTATGTAGCAAACCTGCACTTCCTGCACATGTAGTCCAGAAGTTAAAATAAAATAAAATAAACACATCACACTGTATACACAGTCTAGATGTCAGAACATGAGGACACCACCAATGTCTGGACCCACTGGAAGCTACTGACTGCTTTTGTAGGCAAACTGAAGCATTAGTCACAGCAGCAGAAAGTTAGCCAGTGTCACGCTTTGCCTTTCTTAATCTCATCGGAATGTCTGGTACATCTATGTAGTGACAGGCAATATAATGTAGCTTATTGTTCCTCCATTAAGTATTAAAAATGCCACTAAAATCCATAATTCAAAAAATATGATACTCCCTTCCTATATTTCCCTGATTTGTACAAGTCAAGCTCAGGTTCCATAAAAATATTTCTACTATGTTTTAATATATAATTCTTATAATACATAATTCTTAAAAAATCTGTAGCCATTTTAAACATAATCCCTTTAATCATTTAAATTTGTTAAGCAACCTATCTTGTAGGTCCCTTGAGGTTTCTTGAAGAAATGAGAATAGAACTATCTTGTGATACTTTTGCATTTTTCTACTTTGCTGTTATAACTATCTCATTTCTACATGTGTACTTTTATACTTAAAATAGAGCATTTAAGAGTGAACAGTGTTAAGGAGTTTATTAAAAATGGCAGTAAAATAGCCAAACATGTTTAATAAACTGGTTAAATTCTGTAATATTAAAAATCATTCCCATAGTTTTAATATATTTTCATCTTTCTATGTTCTTTGCCTGTATTTTTCCACAAAAAAACTTTTAAATGACTTCTAATTGATACTTTTTCTTATCATAAAGAATATATATTTTAATAATTAAAAAAATTAAAATTTGTGACCCATGTTTTAATCTGATAGTTAAGCTCCTTTAAAAACATTGTATTCCCAAGATTGCTATTGGGCTAAAATAGTGGTTGGCAAATTCTGCAACTTGGCCAAATTGGGGAGTTCAATTGAAATGGAACCAAGTCTGTGACAGCTTTCAAGCTGCAATGGAAGCATTAAGTGGTTCTAATACAGACGCTTGGCTAGCAAAGACTAAAATTTACTGTGTGGATCTTCATACACACACAAAAAAACTTTGGTAACCTCTAGGCTGTAGTATCTCTTCTTTTATTTGACTCTTTGAGCCTATTTCTGTGAATTGTCTATTTTTATCATATGTTCATTTTTAAATTGGGATCATTATCCTTTTCTCACTGATTGGTGGAAGCCAGTTATTATTGTACATGTGACAAATATTTTTCTTCATCTATTCCTTTTCTTTTTAAACTTTTGCTTTTGGTGATTTTTCGGTAGCTAAGTTTAAAATATTGAACGTATAGAAAAATACGTCAACATTTTATTTTTTTTTCATTCCTTCTGGGATATGTATCTTTCTTAGGAAACCTTTTTAGATTCCTAAATAAGTGATATTTGACCACATTAATTTTTTGTATTCTATAATTTTCAAGTTATGTTCTATTTTGTCTATTCTGTTTTGCATGGAGTATACAGTAAAAATGTTCTTTGCTCATTTTATAAATAAAAGTCAGTTACCCCAATATTACATACTAAATGTTTATCTATTTTTTACTAATGTAATGTGTTATATATTAACTGCTATCAAATGTTCCCATTCATGAGATGATTTCTCGCCTCTCTCTCTCTCTCTGTTTTTTTTTTTTTTTTCATACAGTGTCTCACTCTGTCGCCCAGGCTGGAGTGCAGTGGTGCCATCTCAGCTAATTGCAAACTCTGCCTCCCAGGTTTAAGCAATCTTGCCTCAGCCTCCAGAGTAGCTGGGATTACAGGTGCCCACCACCATGACTGGCTAATTTTCATATATTTAGTAGAGACGGGGTTTGCCACGTTGCCCAAGCTAGTCTCGAACTCCTGGCTTCAAGCTATCTGCTCACCTTAGCCTCCCAAAGTGCTGGGATTACGTATGTGAGCCACCATGCCCAGTAGGTTTCTAATGTCAATATTATTTTATGCTAAATAATTTTATTAATAAAGCAACAATGAATTCTCCTTTACATTTTGAGATAAACAGTAGAATAACTTTCCTAAGTCAAATAAAATACTTTGTTCCTATTTGTTGTGATTACATTGAATTTATAAGTCAAAATATTGCAGTATGAAGTCCTCCTAATTAGAAAAGCGATATTATTTATTGTTATCAGTTTTTTGTTACATAAATCCGCTATTAACATTTATGTATAAGTTTTATGGATTTATATTTTTATTTATCTTAAATAAATACCTGGAAGTGGAATTGTTGAATTACATTGACTGGCATGCCAGTCATCAATTTATTGTTTCCTAGTTCCAAATTTACCTTCCTTTGTTTGCTCTGTATACATGAATCTAAATGATATAAAACTTTTCTTCTGCCTGTTGGCATAAGGTTAAGTTTTGTCAGTAGAGGATTCTGGGAAAAAAATCATTGCAGGGAAAGGAATTTTCTTTTCCGGTTCAAATGTGCTCCCTTGACAGATTGCCATAGCACAAATAGCATTAGGCTCTTTCAGCAGGAGTAAATTCTATAGTGCCTAGATTCTTCAGTGCAGGTGTTTCTCCATCACCTTTCTCCTGCTGAACAGAAAGAGATTCTTCCATACCCAGGGCTTGCAATACATCATAATTAGCATTATCTGGGGACTTGTGGCTTTCCTTGACAACCCCCCAGGTAGTTTTATAGTGCCTCCAGTGCCATGCATACTAGAGGACATATTTTTTAGCAAGATCTACTAGCAAAGCATCTCTGCCACCTAGAGAGCCACAGTTATGTCTTCTTCAGCATGCAGGGTACTTCCTTACAAAATTACTCAAGCTGAAAAACTGTTTTTGGTATTATTCCCACATGCAGTCAATCACAGTGTTATATATGTTACATGATCTTTGGATTTTTTATATCATCCATGACTTTCCTGCCAACACTTATTTAACTAGGATTCTCATTATAACCCTCATTGTATTGCTGCTCCCTCACCATTCTTCCAATGTTTCCAGAGTAACATTTCCAAATGAAATGTTACCATATAATTTTTCCTTCCCAAGTAGTTATTGGAATAAAAACTCACACTTCTTAAATCAAAATATCAATTCAAAATGTGGTACTTGATTTATTTTTCTTCCCATCATGTCTTATTCAACTGCACACTGAGATTTTTAAAAGTTTGCAAAATGTTTTATAATTTCTCAATCTTCTGGCTTATTAGCATGCATCTTCTCTGATACAATAACCTTTTGAAACTTCTTGCTGTTGTTAAACTCTACTCTTACGGATTTAATTTAAAGTTGTACCAATCACAAAAAAAGTTTGTCCTATCCACCTCTTTTTTGAGATTCTATGTCCATTTTAAAGAGGTAATATCACCTAGTGATAGATATATTAGAGTACTTCTCAAAGAATATTTATTACAATTTTCCATTTAAATGTCTCCTTACCTTCCTATTTGATCATCTTTAAGAAGAAGCAATTTTAATAGACTTTGGAATGCTGGCATTTAACAAAATATATTTCACACAGTATGCCATGATTTAAAAATAATATTTTAATGAATAATCTAAAAAGACTTACAGACATCATAACACAACGTATCAAATGTACAGTAATATTTTCAGCCTATACACCAAAATAACTAGAAGTGTATTTAATGTGTCTTAATACATGCCCTCTACTATATTTAGTCACTATTAAACAGTTAGGCTTTAAAATAATCCTCCATAGAGAAGATAAATAAGACAGTGGAAGACTCCCGTAGGGCCCTAAGGTGCCATAAAATAGATTAAGTGAGAGACAAACTTTCAGAGAACATAGAAGGTGAAGGAAAGTACTAAGATTTGAAAAGAAAAAAACCGCTGTAGTTTATTTGTCACAATATCTTTCCTGGAGACAATAAGAAATCTCAAGCTTGATCTATATATTAGGGAGAAAGAAATGAAACTACATGCTCATGGGAATTTAGCTATAAACAAATACATCAGGGATGTTTATTTTAAAACACATTTTCTAACTTTTTGGTGGGTCTTTGATTCCTATTATAATACAAATGGTAGTTTGCAACTTTTCAGCAAGTGACCTCAAATTACACAGATCATGCATGTAAGGACAGAAAGATTTTAAAAAGCCTTGCTCTCTATATCCTCATATTAACTATAAATTAATATATGCAAAAGCACTTTTTTCTGTATTTTGTCTGAATTCACTGATCTTCCTTACATGCCCCATATACTAGGTAATAGAAAAAATACTCATTTTATATCAACAATTTTAAATTTAATGGAGACAGATATAATCATTTAAAACTATTCTTATACTACTTAGGATTATATTTATCTATAAAGACAAAACAAAATGAAGCAAAATTAACAGATATGAACAGGATACCAATTTCTTTTTCATCTATACAAAGTCAGAAGGTAAAGTGGCTAATATGGTATGGTGGTGCCTTGATTCTCAGGGACCTGGACTCCTTCTATCCTGAAGCTCTTCCAGTTTTCGAACTTGGGCATGTGGCCTTCTCAGGTAGAAAAGATTGGAAATTGTAGGAGTTTTGTTATTTTTGTGGTTTTTTTAATGTGGATTTTTTTGGCCATATGCAATATTAATAGTCAGAGACTATTTTAAAGGAGGGAAGAGTGGGTAGTGAAAGACAAATTGTATTTAGGTTCTCTAGGCAAGCATGTTTCTTCCCTTTGAGTTCATATTTATTTTCCCTTCCTTTCTGCAAAATGGATATATATTTGAGTATGGGAGAAAAATCCAACTTAGATAACTTTACAAAGACGAGACTATTTCTTTAACTACCTTGTTAATGAGATGGAAAAGCTTTAAATTGCATGACAAATTTGATCTTAATGTGAAACGTCAACTGCTTTGTTCTAGTCAATGTAAACCCTCTCTGACTCCTATATATATGAAAAGCAAAGAAAAACGTGTTTTAACAAAGAGATGACAATAGTTTAATATTTATAAAATTTACACCTGAAGCATATATAGTAGAATACATTTATAAATTTAAGTATTAACTAATTCACAGTATCATTTTCCATTTATGTATTCAGTAAATAATTTTTCCTGTTTTTATCAATATTTTTCAAATTGTTTTAATTTCAAACTACTTTTATTAATATATTTATGAAAATAAATATAAAAAATGCCTAATAAAAAGGAACTTCTTAGGAAAGTTAACTGCATGCTCTTGAAGAAAGTAATTTTTTTGATTCAAAATTCTGCTTTTCAAAAACCTTTAGATTATATATATGTTTATGTATATTACATATATATACAAATTTAAATTGTAATTATTATCCCTTTCTCTAAAATGTATCTTTCCAAAATGTGCTAAATTCTAAAACTTTTTTTCTTAATTATTATGTACTCAGTTACATAAAGTGAGAGAAAGCTGATGAATATGAAAGGAATTGGGTCTACCCAAACTATCAATAAATTAATATTTGAAAATTTTTCTGGAAGACAGTACTGAAATTATTGAAGAAAAATTAGAAAACACGTTCTTACTTTAAAAAAACTTACTTGCATGTATATGTTACATATAGTTGTTGATCCATGAATATCTGACTACAATTATGTTTTAGCAAATGATTTTTAAGCATTATGCTTTTATTTTACATTTTTAAGATTTATTTTGTCATACATTTTTATCTTCTTACTTTGAAAGTTTACTGTTTTATTTTCAATCTTTCTTGATTATTAAACATGAAAAGTATTCTGGCCACATTCCACTTTTTGATGAACGTAAACTCCCTTGTTTAGTTAATAATATCCTATAATTTCAATTTTAATTTATTCCAATAAATAGCAATTTAGAAGAAGATGTATATAACTTTTCTTTTCTGGTATATGGATTTTTTTTTCTATTTTTATTAGCTTTTTGTCACTGATAATGACCAATACAACACCAAACCTTTGAATTTGTGTAGATTGTCAGATCTTTTATTAATGGTAATTATGTGTCAATCACTGTGTCATGTGTGTTTGAAAAGAGCACGCTATTTTTGGTGGGAAGATTGGATACAAACAGTACATGTTAATCATAATTTTTTAAATGTTTTCTATTTTGGGCCAGGCATGTTGGCTCACGCCTGTTATCCCAGCACTTTGGGAGGCCGAGGTGGGTGGATCTCCTGAGGTCAGGAGTTCGAGATCAGCCTGGCCAACATGGCAAAACACTACTAGAAATACAAAAAATTAGCCAGGTATGGTGGTGCTTGCCTGTAATCCCTGCTACTCAGGAGGCTGAGGCAAGAGAATCACTTGAACCGAAGAGGCAAAAGCTGAAGTGAGCCGAGATCATGGCACTATACCCCAGCCTGGGTGACAGAGTCAGACTCTGTCTCAAAAAATAAAATAAAATAAAGTAAAATAAAATATATTTCCTATTTTGATTTTTGCTTAGCTACTTTATGACTGTTGAGGAAGTTATTTTAAATTTGCACACTTTATAAACTTAAGACTATCTCATTAAATTCTGTCTGTTTTTGTTTAAGCTGTGGTGTGCGGAGACAAACTGTAGCATTGAGAATGAACACACAGACACTGGGTCAATACCATAAGCATCTAAAGACCTGTTATACTATTCAAATTGGCAGCAAAATCACATTCTCATTTTCTCAGTTTTCCTCTCTTCAAAGTAGGGATGATCATAGCAAGATCTAAATCATAGTGGTGATATGAAGACTAAATAAGTTGTTATCACTAAGGAACATAAAATAGGGCTTACACATAAAATGTGCTACATAAATATTTATTAAATACAAGTATTAAAAATGCACCTGATTGTCAATATTAATGATTGAAATAAACATTACATGGTGAGTTCCATTTCCTGGACGATGGAATAGGTGAATTTATTCTATTCCTGCCACTAATTACATCTAAAACTCCTGGACAAAATATATAAACAAACATAGAAAGACTCTGAACGATGGGATATAGTCAGCAGTTTGGTAGGTATCTTGACATAGGCTTTAAGTGGCAAAGAATGTTTTCCATTTCTCAGACACAGAAACTTTGTCCTGCAATATAGATTAAATTAAGTATGTTGCCTTCCCCAAAAGTCTTCTGTTTCAGATGCCTTAGAGAAAGTTCATATTCGGTTTATATAGGGAGGCAGAAGGGCATATAAGAAAAGAAACAAAGCATATAAAAACTATGGATCCCGAAGGACACTGGATGTTGTTACAAAAATAGAGGACTACCTAGAAGCAAATACAAATACATCAGTGTTACTTTAAGAAAAGAGCATTGATTTAAAAACACCATGAGCACACCTTAGAAATATTTTTAACTGTAAAAAAATTATTTAAAAAATATTAGTAATAAAATAACTTGCAAATATAAATATTTTATTTTTAAAACTATATTATATAAAACAAGGCTACTGAGAATGCCATTATATTACATTTAAAAGATCATTTTTGAGATATGATTTGAAATATAAAAACATAAAATTGTTTTAAAGTGGTTTGTCTTATATTGCATTACCCAATCATTATCACATTTTAATTTTAAAGCATTTCATCACTCAAAAGAGAAACCGTGTACCAATTAGAAGTCATCTTTATTACTTTTCCCTCAGACCCTGGAAACTGCTGATGCACTTTCTTTGTGAATACCTGTGTTTATTCTGAACATTTTGTATATTGGAATCCTTCTTTCACTTACGACAATGTTTTCAAATTTTATTCATATAACGTGCCTCAGTACTTCCTTTTTATTTCTGAACAATATTCCATTTTATGGCTACATCCCATTTTATTTATTCATTCATGAACTGAGGAACATTTTTTACACTATTATGCATAATGCTTCTAAAGACATTCACGTAGAAGTTTTTATGAGATTTTTTATTTTATTCGAGTGTGGACCTAGGAATAGAATTGCTTAGTCATATGGTAATTATGTTTACCTTTTGAAGAACTGCCAAACCGTTTTTGTGAAACAGCTGCATCAGTTTATACTCCTACCAGCAATGTATAAGAGTTCCTATTTCTCCATAACTTCACCAACATCTGTTATTGTATTTTTGCTTATAGTCATCCTAGTGGGTGTGAAATGGTATCTTGTGATTTTGATTTGCATTTCCTTAATATATCATTGGAACAATCTCTATTTAAAGTTGATTTTTAATTGGGTTATCTTTCATTCTCCATTTGTAAGAATTATTTACATATTTACATATGTAAAACATTACGTATGTTTTATCAGATATAAGACTTGCAAATATTTTCTTTTATTTTTGAGTTTTTTTAACTTTATTGATAATGTCTTTTTAAGTACAAAATTTTCAAATATTAATGTAGTCAATATTACTTATTGTATTAGGGTTCTCTTAGAGGGACAGAAATAATTGGATATATATATACATATATATGAGTTTATTGAGTGTTTATTAAGTATTAATACAGTCACAGGGTCCCACAATAGGCTGTCTGCAAGCTGAGGAGCAAAGAGAGCAAGTCTGAGTCCCAAAACTGAAGAACTTGGAATCTGAGTTTGGAGGGCAGGAAGCATCCAACCTGGGAGAAAGATGTAGGCTGGGAGGCTAGGCCCATCTCTCTTTTTCAAGTTTTTCTGCCTGCTTTATATTCATTGTCAGCTGATTAGATTGTCCCCACCAGATTAAGAGTCGATCTGCCTTCCCCAGCCCACTGACTCAAATGTTGATCTCTTTTGGCAACACCCTTACAGACACACCCAGGATCAATACTTTGTATCCTTCAATGCAGTCAAGTTGACACTCAGTATTAACCATCACAAGTCCACCCCTTGTCAACATCAACCCATACACATCTCCTGAGATCATACATAATCTTCAAATAAAGACAATAATAAGGTCATAATTATGCCTAACATAATACAACTATCCTTCATATAACCAGAAACACACCAATCCCCAACACACACTACTACATGAAGTTAACATTATTGAAATACTGATATAAAGTCAATAAATCTCATGTTACATGATAAGGGAAAAAGGAAATAAAATGAAGACATCTTCTTAGTACAAGTGTATACATGCACAAACATGTTTTTAACAAAAGAAGGAGGAAATACTCATGACAATTACAGTCACCATTTCTGCAGCTGGTCATGCGGTCATAGATGGTGTTGATAACTACCTTCTTCCACTACCCATTCTGTATTCCCTTTGCCTTCAGCAAGCAGCTGAGCAGATCATGATTTTTTTCCTGGTGGAGTAGCCAGAAACCTTCATTCCTGAAGGGTCTGGGCCGTTTGTAGTCCTGCCTGGATTAGGCTATTGTAGTTTTCCATTGACCTTAATCACAGGGCATGGTAAAACTAAGAGATGCCCTAATGGATCTCCTGTATTCCATGCATACCCTTCCTTACCTCCGCTGTGGAGCAGTAGACTGATTTCATCTTGATAGTCCGCGTCAATCACTCCAGCCAACACTATAACTCCCTTCTTATTCTGTTGACTTAAAGGTAGGAGGAGCCCAAAGTGTCTGAGTGACAATCTCATGTTCCAGTTTAATGGAATCATTGTTGTGTCTCCTGGTGGCAGGCTTCCTCCCTCTGGAAATAAGACCTCTAGGCCACCAGAATGTAATGTCGCAGGAACAGGAAGCAAACATTTGCTAGTGGATCTTTAGAGGTGATGGTGAGTGGTGCCACTTCCAGTTCCACCCCTTGATTCCTGGACTTGTGAATCCTGGCTAAGGGAGAAACAGTACCATATATTGGATGCTGATTCAGAGCATACACAGCCTTCTGGAGAACAAAGTATTGTCTCCTAGTTGGCATTGTAATTGTGACTTCAAAAGGCCATCCCATCTTTCTTTCAATCCAGCTGCTCAGGATGATGGGGAACATGGTAAGACCAGTGAATTCCATAAGCATGAGGCCACTGCCACACCTCTTTAGCCATAAAGTGAGTGCCTTGGTCAGAGGCAATGCTGTGTGGAATACCATGATGGTGGATAAGGCATTCTGTGAGTCCATAGATGGTAGTCTTGGCAGACGCATGGCATGCAGGATAGGCAAACCCACATCCAGAGTAAATGTCTGTTCCAGTGAGGACAAACCTCTGTCCTTTCCATGATGGAAGAGGTCCAATATAATAAACCTGCAACCAGGTGACTGGCTGATAACCCCCAAGGAATGGTGCCATTATTGAGGGCTCAGTGTTGGTCTCTGCTGCTCACAAATTGGGCACTCAGCAGTGTCCTTAGCCAGGTCAGCCTTGGTGAGTGGAAGTCCACGTTGCTGACCCAGTGTGCAACCTCCATCCCTGCCACCATGGCTACTTTGTTCATGGGCCCACTGGGTGATGACAGTGGTGGCTGGGGAAAGAGGCTGAGTGCTGTCCACAGAACGGTCCCCCCTATCCACTTGATTACTAAAATCCTCCTCTACTGAGGTCAGCCATTAGTGAGCACTCACATGGGATAGAAATATATTCATGGTTTTTGATCACTCAGAGAGGTCCATCCACAAACCTCTTGCCCAAATTTCTTTGTCACCAATTTTCCAATCATGCTTCTTCCAAGTCGCTGACCATCCAGCCAAACCATTGGCTACAGCCCATGAATCAGTATATAATTGCACATCTGGCCATTTCTCCTTCCAAGCAAAGTGCACAATCAGGTGCACTGCCTGAGGTTCTGCCCACTGGGAAGATTTCTCTTCACCACTGTCCTCAGGGATGTCCTAGAAAGGGGCTGCAGTACTGCAGCTGTCTACTTTTGAGTGGTGACTCCATATTGTTCAGAATCATCTGTGAACCAGGCCCTAAGTCTTCCCTTCCTCTGTCAACTGATCATAAGGAACACCCCATGAGGCCATTAGTGCAGGCTGGGGAAGAGAGGGCAGGGTGCCAGGAGTAAAGACCTAGGCGTTTGAGCCACTTCCTCATGTAACTTACTTGTGCCTTCAGGACCTGCTCGAGCCTGATCACATATATATCACTTTCATTTGATAATGGAATGATGCTGTGCTTGACCCATTTTATGGCTGGATGAGTCAGAAAGCATCCAGTTCATGACAGGCAGTTCCAGTTGCATGGTGATTTGATGACCCATATTCAATGTTCATTTTCCACCAAAGGCCAGTAACAGGCCAAGAGCCATCTCTCAAAAGGAGAGTAGTTGTCTTCAGAAGATGGCAGGGCCTTGCTCCAAAATCCTGGAGGCCTCCACTGAGATTCACCTATGGGGGCCTGCCAAAGACTCCAAACAGCATTTCTATCTGACACTGATACCTCAAGGACCTTTGGATCTACGGGGTCATATGGCTCAAGTGGCAGAGCAGTTTACACAGCAGACTGGAGTTATTGCAGAGCCTTCTCCTGTTCTGGACCCCACTTAAAACTGTCAGCCTTTTGTGTCACTTGACAAATGGGCCAGAGTAACACACCCAAATGCAGAATGTGTTGCTTCCAAAATCCAAATGGGCCCACTAGGCGTTATACCTTTTTCTTGGTTGTAAAAGGGGCCAAATGCAGCAACTTTTTACCTTAGAAGGAATATCTTGACAGGCCTGACACCACTGGACCCCTAGAAATTTTACAGAGGTAGAAGGTCCCTGAATTTTTCAGATTTATTTCCCATCCTCTGGCACACAAATGTCTCACCAATAAGTCCAGTGTGCTTGCTAATTCTTGCTCACTGGATCCAATCAGCATGATGTCATCAATGTAATGGACCAGTGTGATATCTTGCAGAAGACAAAAGTGATTAAGTTCTCTCTGAATAACATTAGAACACAAAACTGGACAGTTGATATACCCTGGAGGTAGGAATGTAAAGGTATATTACTGGCCTTGCCAGTTGAATGCAAATTGTTTCCGGTGGGCCTTATGGACAGGAATGGAGAAAAAGACATTTGCCAAGTCAACGGCTGCATACAAGGTACCAGGAGATGTGTTAATCTGTGCAAGCAATAAAACTACAGCTGGTACAGCAGCTGCAATTGGAGTCACCACTTGGGTAAGCTTACCATAATCCACTGTCATTCAAGTCCTTGATGGTGGCTCTAATCTCCACCATCCCTCCAGAGATACGACATTATTTCTGATTTACTGTTTTTCTAGGTAGAGGCAGCTCTAATGAATTCCATGTGGCCTTTCTCACCATAGTGGCCCTCACCCTACCATTCAGGTAGACCATCTGGGGTTCTGTCAGCTGCTCAGTATGTCTAGGCCAATTATTCATTCTGGCAATGGGGAAATTACCACAGGATGAGTCTGGGGACCCACTGGACCCACTGTAAGTCAGACGTGAGCTAAAACTGCATTAATTACCTGACGTTCATAAGCTCCTACTTTAACTGGAGGACCACAGCAGTGTTTTGGGGTCCTGAAACCAAGGTCAGCTGAGAGCCAGTGTCAAGTAGTCCCCAAAATGTCTAATCATTTCCCTTTCCCCAGTGTGCAGTTACCATGGTAAAAGGCCAGATGTGTCCTTGTGGAAGGATGGGAAAAAGATTCATTGCTGCATAAATTGCTGGTATTGTAGTAGGGTCTTTCCTTAAGGGGACATAGCCTCCCCATCATTCAAGGGGTTCTGGGTCTGTAAAATGGCTCAAGTCTGGAAATTGATTGAGGGGCCATGATTCTTTGTTTTTATAATTCAAATTAGTCTTTTGTCCATTTGAACTAGAAGTTTTCTATTTACATAAATTAAGTAGGAATGTAGTAGGCTTCCTATCGATTTCAATTCTAGGAACACCGTGATTAATTAGCCAATGCAAGAGTTCTACACAAGTCAGACTATTTTGATTGCTGCTTTGCCTCTGCTGCCCATTATCATAGCTATGCTTACCTTGCCCTTGATGGTTGAGTGCTGCCACTTGGCCCATGCCACCTTGGGATCCAATTATTCCCATTATATTTAAATTTTGTAGTTGAGTGACTGTGGTTCCCACCATTAGCTCTGACACACAGAGAAGAGCAATTGCAAGGCTCTTTGAAGATGTAGGGACTGCCCTCACAAATCTATTTTGCAAGGCCTTGGTCAAGGGTATATCTTCTGGACCCTCCCAGGTGGGATGAGTAGGTCTAACACGACTAATCCACCTCATCATCCCAATCTCCCTAAGCCTTTGGATCCGTTCCTTTACATTAAGCCAAGGGAGATCACGCATTTCCAGCTCACTCACAGTGGGCCATCTTTTAATCCATATTTCAGCTAACCAGTCAAATAAACTATTAGAGCCATTTTTAACTCCCCAAGCTGCAACATTAAATGCAGAGTCCCTATTTAGTGGACTGAAATCAATAAATTCAGCGTGATCTAACTCTATATTCCCTCCACAATTATTCCGTACCCTTAATATTCATTCTTATGCCTGTTCTCCAGATTTCTGTTTATGTAATTTAGATAACTCAAACAGTTCTTTTCAAGTGTAGTGCACCTCGTCATGGGTCACACTCTCAACCTCACCTCTAGGTGTCCACTGGTACTTAATCTAGTTATAGGTCTAGAAGCAAAGAGAGGTGTTGGGGGTGGCTTTTGAGAAGAATCAACATTATCTTGCTTGCCAACTGCCTCAGGGGATGCCATCACTGTTGCTTCAGGCAGTACGGGGTTTCTTTCCTCAGGCAAAGGTGGAAAGGCTGCTGGCAGCATGGGTCAGGGAGGGAATGTTGCCACTACTGGGGATGGGAAAGCTGTTCCTTCTCACAAAAAAGTTTCATCAGAGTTTACAAATCCAGTGTCCCCAGCTTCATCAGGTTCCTCCCACATGTCCCCATTGCAAGTTGCAGGGTCCCATTCTTTTCCAATCAGTGGCCGCAATTTAACAGTAGACACCTGGTGAGGCTGTGCATGCATCTTTCATTGCAGGTCAGTCACTCTCATGTTAAGAGCTTGTGTCTGTTTTTCCAGTTTCAGCTCTTTCTCTACAGGAGGTAAGACTGTCATTAAGGGCAATTGTAGCAGATCGGAGGCTCGGTATCTTCTTCTGCAGCCAGAAGACAGAATACCTGAGTTCATCATTTTCTGTCATCACTTTGTCCACTGAACTTGGAAGCAACCAACAAGCTTAATTATGTTCCTAAATTCTCCACATATGGTCAAAGATATTATGTATAGAGTTACTAAACTCATTGCCTCTCATGAGCGGTGAATTAGGAGTGTCAAATGCATTTATTTTGCATAACTCTCTAAACAGTTTCCATCAAGGACTATCAATGTTCTCCATATTATCAGAAGTAGAGTCCTTAGCATTTTTGAATCTAATCATACTAAGCCACCAATTTCAGAGACTCTAAAACCAATGAAAAAACACCATATAATAGATATATATATATATATATACACATTATCCAGTCAGGATTACCTTAGTGGGACAGAACTATATGTGTGTGTGTGTGTGTGTGTGTGTGTGTATAAAGGGGAGTTTATTAAGTATTAACTTACACGATTGCAAGGTCCCACAACAGGCTGTCTGCAAGCTGAGGAGCAGGGAGAGCGAGTCCGATTCCCAAAACTGAAGAACTTGGAGTCTGATATTCAAGGGTGGGAAGCATCCAGCACAGGAGAGAGATATAGGCTGGGAGGCTAGGCCAGTCTTTCTTTTTCATGTTTTTCTGTCTACTTTATATTCACTGGCACTGATTAGATTGTGCCTACTTGATTAAGGGTGGATCTGCCTTTGCCAGCCCAGTAACTCAAATATTAATCTCTTTTGTCAACACCCTCACAGACACATCGAGGATCAATACTTTTTTTTCCTTCAGTCCAATCAAGTTGACACTAAGTATTAATATTCTCACTTATTTTTATATCTCTTTGTTACTTGGACTTTTAGCTTTATATCTAAGAAAGATAAGGTAGTGAGCATAAGGCAGGGAAGATGAACTCCTGGGTTTCTAAAACAGTTTTATAGTCTTAGATCTTATATTTAGGTGAATGATTCAGTCTGAGTTAATTTTGTACATCGTGTGAGGCAGGGAGTTCAAACTTATTCTTTGCATGTGTATATCTAGTTGATGCAGCATCGTTTTTTGAAAATATTATTTTCTCATTAAATTATCTTGACACCCTTGTTGAAAACCAATAGATAATAAATCTAAGGATTTGATTTTTGACCGTCATTTTATTCCATTGATCTACCTTTTTTATTCTTGGTGGAATATTGTTTTGACTATTCTGGCAATTTGAATTTTCATAAATAATTTTGTATCAGCTTGTTAATTTGATTTTGACATAGATTATGTATAATCTGTAGATCAATTTGAAAATTATTGCTAACCTAACAATAATTAGTCTTTCAATTCATTAACTGAGATCTTTTCATTCAATTATTTCTTCTACTTCTGGCAAATTTTTTGTAGTTTACCGTGTGCACATCTTACACTTCTTCTTTAAAATGCATTCCTAAGCATTTTATTGTTTTTGCTGTTATTGCACATAAGCTATTTTGTTACTTTCATTTTAAAACTGTTCATTGCTTATGTATAGAAATGAATTTGATTTTTATATTGATTTTGTATCTTGTATAACTCATTTCTTAGTTGTCAGTATTTTACTATATTCTTTGAGATTTTTCTACCAACAAAATCATGACAACTGCAAAGAGAAATAATTTTATTTCTTCCTTTACAAACTGGATGACTTTTCCTTTCTAACCTAGCTTTATTACCTAGAACTGCCATTAAAATATTCAATATAAGTGGCAAGAATGAACATTCTTGTCTCATATCTTATCATAGTATAAAAGCATTAAGCTTTTCTTTCACTAATTATGATTTCAGCTGTGAGCTTTTCATAGCTGCTGTATACAGATTTTTAAAGTTATCTTCTATTCACATTTGCTTGGGGGTATTTTTAAATTATGAAAGTATTTGATTTTGTTAAAATTTTTTGCTGTATCTATTGAGGTGATCTTATTTTTATTTTATTAATGTGCTATATAACAATGATTGATTTTTAAATATTGCACTAGCATTGTATTTCTGGAATAAACCCCACTTATTCATATTTATACAATATAAAACAATCAACAGAAATAAACAATTATCGCTGTATGCAGTTTTCTTATAAATAAAATAGAAGAAAAGTGTTACAAACATACGTTTATACTGTTTTCTACATTTCTCTGTGAAGTTATCTTTATTTAGGTATTCATTTTTTATATGTAAATTTGTGTCTTTGTCTAGTTCCCTTTAATTTTAGCTTGAAGGACTCTCTAAGTATTTTTTATTGGGATGGTCTACTAGCAAAAAGTTCCATGAGTTTTTATTTATCATTGAATGCCTTACTTTTTTATCATTTATTTAAAGAAGTGTTTTGCTGAATTTTTAATTCCAGGTTGCAAATATGTTTCAATAATTCAAGATCTCATTTTCCTGTCTCTTGATTTCCATGATTTCTGAAGAGAAGTCAAACGTTAATCTTACTGAGAATTCCATTTATGGGACAAAACTTTTTGTCTTGCTGCTTTCAATTTTTCTTTGTCTTTGACTTTTGTCTGCTTGACTGTTATGTAGCCTAAGTGTGGATCTTTTTGTATTATATTTTTTCTTCCTGGAGTTAGTCAACATCTTGGAAAAATAGAAAAAATTTTTCATTCATTAAATCATTTTCTGCCCTCTTCTCTTTCCTCTCTCATTCTCTAAACTCCCTTTGTTTGTATCCTTGACGGTTTAATAGATTCACTGAGACTCTTTTTATTTTACCTCTTTTATTTTTCATTCTAATAATTAGAATAGATAATCTCTATTGACCTATCTTAAAGTTCACTAATTTTTATTTCAGATCAAATCTATTTGTTAGCTTTTATAGTATTTTTATTATTTATTTATTTATTTATTTAGAGATAGAGTCTTGCTCTGTTACCCAGGCTGGAGTACACTGGCACAATTTTGGCTCACTGCAACCTCTTCCTCCTGGGTTTTAGCAATTCTTCTGCCTCCACCTCCCGAGTAGCTGGGACTACATGCATGCAGCACCACACCCGGCTAATTTTTGTATTTTTAGTAGAGATGGGGTTTCACCCTATTGGCCAAGCTGGTCTTGAACTCCTGACCTCGTGATATGCCTGCCTTGTCCTCCCAAAGTGCTGGGATTACAGGCATGAACCACCATGCCCAGCCTCTAGTAATTTTTAAAAATATGTAGTTACTTTACCTGTTGACCTCTGAATGAACTTTCATTTAGTTTGTTTATTGGTATATATTTGATGAGACATAATTGTCATTCTTCCTTTAATTTGTTGATAGTTTCTTTTAGTTATTTAAATATGTTTGTAAATCTGATTTACAATTTGTTGCCTTTTAAGTCTAATATCTGTTGCTACTTAGGGACATTTTGTGTTGGCTGATTTTTTTTCTCAACTTGTTATATATATTCTATTACTTTGTATTTTTCATAATATTTTTGGTTGAAAAATGAACTTTAGAGAATTTATTTTAACAACTCTGGAATCAGATTCCTCTGGCTTGCAGAGAGGTTCTGTGGTTTTGCTGAATTTTGTTTTGTTGCTGTTGCTTTTCTCCTTTCTATTTATTTGTTTTTGACCTTCCTGGATTCTTTAGATTATGTATTTCTTGCAGTCCTTAGTCATTGACTTCACAGATACCTTTTTCTTTTTCTTCTTATTATTTTCATTTTTAATTTTGGCTTATTTAGATTAATCTCTAGGTCCTGACAATTTGGTGGTTAGCCTACGTTCATGCAGAATATTTTCTTACATACCTTACCTGTGTGTCTTCTTTCATGGACAAGTAGATTAATGTGTGAAGGCACACCTTCAACCTTCAGATTGTTTACAAGACACTTATTTTTGTCTTCTTGCTTTTCAGGATCTCAAGGAAAGCAAGGAGTGCACAACTGTTTCCTCATTTTCCCTGTCTCTTTTTTTTTTTTTTTTTGAGACAGAGCCTCACTCTGTCACACAGGCTGGAGTGCAGTGGGACCATGTTGGCTCACTGCAACATCTATTTCCTGGGTTCAAGCAATTCTCCTGCCTCAGCCTCCTGAGTAGCTGGTGAGAGGTGACAGCATGCTGGCAGTCCTCACAGCCCTCGCTCGCTCTCGGCACCACCTCTGCCTGGGCTCCCACTTTGGTGGCACTTGAGGAGCCCTTCAGCCCACCCCTGCACTGTGGGTGCCCCTTTCTGGGCTGGCCAAGGTGGGAGCCAGCTCCCTCAGCTTGCAGGAAGGTGTGGAGGGAGAGGCGCGAGTGGGAACCGGGGCTGCGTGTGGCGCTCGCGGGCCAGGTGGAGTTCCAGGTGGGCGTGGGCTTGGCGGGCCCTGCACTCGGAGCAGCTGGCTGGCCCTGCCGGTCCCGGGCAATGAGAAACTTAGCACCCGGACCAGCGGCTGTGGAGGGTGTACTGGGTCCCCCAGCAGTGCCAGCCCACCAGCGGTGAGCTCGATTTCTCGCCAGGCCTTAGCTGCCTTTCCACGAGGCAGGCCTCGGACCTGCAGCCCGCCATGCCTGAGCCTCCCACCCCCTCCATGGGCTCCTGTGTGGCCCGAGCCTCCCTGAGGAGCGCCAACCCCTGCTCCATGGCGCCCAGTCCCATCCACCACCCAAGGGCTGAGGAGTGTGAGCGCAACTGGCAGGCAGCTCCACCTGCAGCCCCGGTGCAGGATCTACTGGGTGAAACTAGCTGGGCTCTTGAGTCTGGTGGAGATGTGGAGAACCTTTACCTCTAGCTCAGGGATTATAAACACACCAATCAGCACCCTGTGTCTAGCTCGAGGTTTGTGAGTGCACCAACCGACACTCTGTATCTAGCTGCTCTGGTGGGGCCTTGGAGAACCTTTATGTCTAGCTCAAGGATTGTAATTGCACCAATCAGCACCCTGTCAAAACAGACCACTGGGCTCTACCAATCAGCAGGACGTGGGTGGGGCCAGATAAGAGAATAAAAGCAGGCTGCCGGAGCCAGCAGTGGCAACCCGCTCAGGTCCCCTTTCACACTGTGGAAGCTTTGTTCTTTCGTTCTTTGCAATGAATCTTGCTACTGCTCACTTTTTGAGGCCAAACTTCTTTTATGAGCTGTAACACTCACCGCGAAGGTCTGCAGCTTCACTCCTGAAGCCAGCGAGACCACGAGCCCACCGGGAGGAACGAACAACTCCAGACGCGCCGCCTTACACTGCGAAGGTCTGCAGCTTCACTCCTGAGCCAGCGAGACCACAAACCCACCAGAAGGAAGAAACTCTGAACACATCCGAACATCAGAAGGAACAAACTCCAGACACGCCGCCTTTAGAACTGTAACACTCACCGCGAGGGTCCGCGGCTTCATTCTTGAAGTCAGTAAGAGCAAGAATCCACAAATTCCGGACACACTGGGATTACAGGCGCCCACTACCACGCCTGGCTAATTTTTAAAATATTTTTAGTAGAGACAGGGTTTCACCATGTTGGCCAGGCTGGTCTTGAACTCCTGACCTCAGGTGATCCACCCACCTTGGCCTCCCAAAGTGCTGGGATTACAGGCGTGAGCCACTGCGCCCGGCTTTTCCCTGTCTTATTGGGCAGGTACACAGGTAAGTGTATATACACAGCCTTCTAGATCTTTAGTAACATACTGAAGATTTTCAAAATTTCTATCACCATCTAATTTTCTACATATTTATTTTAATCTTTCTCCAGGATCTTGTGGGCCTCATCTTAAATCATAGACTTAGACAGCTGCAATATTGTAAGCATATATCTATAGACATTGGTAATATCTTAGGGATGGGAATTTTTTTCTTGAGCTGAACCCTGAGTTAAAAAATAGCTGTAATACCCTCGCACAACTGTGAGCTTTTCACAGTTACCATGCCAGGAAGCTGAAGAGGGACGGAAGAGGAGAATAGGCCCAGTTTAAAACACCACCAACAGCTGTCTTACCGAGGTTTAGTAGTTTCTTGTTAAAAGATAGTTTTCAATTGTTTTGTAGTTTTGTTTAATTTCCAGTTTAATTTTAGCTGTTTTTCCTTTCTTTTTTTTTTTTTTTTTTGTTGTTGTTTTCATAGAACACCAAGTTTATCAAGGTTCTCATTCTGCCATTCCAGGAGTTAGTCATTAGAAAGGTTTTGACACTCAAAAGTTTTCAAACACCTTTTGCTCTTCATAATTGGATTGGAAAATAACTGTGAAAGCTTCACAGCTTCCCAAAATGGTATCTTTCCTAGAGGCTGGTAATGGATTCCTCTTAGAGGGCAGTTTGAGAGTTAATAGAAAACTTGCTTCTCTGCCAAGTTAGTGTCTTCATTTTTCCTGCCCAGTAGTTTGGCATCTTTGCCATCAACTAATTATTACTGTGTGCCTTTATTTTCTGTTATTTAGTCTGAGTGCTAATTGTGTTTTTTTTAAGTCACTATTCTGAAAAATAATAGCTTGGATAAAGGTAGGGCAGTTTGCTTGTCTTTTGGTTTACAGACTAGCAAAACATAGGGGAACAAATGTGTACCTGATGGACACAAGTATAGGTATGCACCACATAACAACATTTCATTGAATAACGAATGGCATATACAATGATGGTCACATAAGATTATTAATGGAGCTAAAAAATTTCTATCACCTAGTGATGTCATAGCCATCATTATGTCATAGCACAATGCATTGCTCATGTGTTTGTGGTGATGCTATTGGAAACAAACTTACTGCACTGCCAGTAGTCTAAAATTATAGCACATACAATTATGTACAGTATATAATACTTGACAAAAAACCATTATTATTATTCTGTTCATGTATATACTATACTATGTATTTACTATACTATTTATATGATTATTTTCGAGTATACTATTTCTCCTTCTACTTTTATTTATAAAAAAGTTAACTGTAAAACAGCCTCAGGCAGGTTCTATGGGAGTATTCCAGAAGAAGGCATTGTTACAGGAGATGACAGCTCCATATGTGTTACTGTCCCTGATGGCCTTTCAGTCAGACAAGATGTAGACGCGTAAGGCAATAACATTGATGATCCTGATCCTGTGTAGGCCTAGACTAATGTGTGTCTTTGTATTTTAGTTTTAAACAAAAAAGTTTACAAAGTAAAATAAAAAAATAAAAAATTAAACAGAGAAACAGCTTATAAAATAAGAATATAAAAAAAGAAAATATTTTGTACAACTGTACAATGTGTGTGTATTTTAAGCTAATGTTATTGCAAAAGAGTCGAAGAATTTAAACATTTATGAATCAAAAAGTTATAGGAAGCCAAGATCAATTTATTATTGAAGAAAAACATTTTTGACAAATTTAGTGTACCCTAAGTATACAGTGTTTATATAGTCTACAGTAGTGGACAGTAATGTCTGAGGCCTTCACATTCACTCGTCACTCACTCGGCTGGCTCACTCAGCGCAACTTCCAGTCTTTCAAGCTCCATTCATGATATATGCCCTCTATAGGTATATTTAAAAAAACTTGTATAATGTATTTTTCCTGTCACTTTTATATGTTTAGATACACAAATATTTAGTACTGTGTCACAATTGCGTACAGTATTCAGTACTGTAACACGTTATACCAGTTCCTAGTCTAGGAGCAATCAGCTATACCATATAGCTTAGATGTGTCGGAGCCTATACAATCTAGGTTTGTGTAAGTATACTCTATGATGTCATATGGTGATAAAATCACTTAACAGTGCATTTCTTAGAATGTATCTCTGTCATTAAGTGAGGCATGATAATATATATAATTCAGAGATCCTGAATGTTGAGACATAAAAAAGATACTACTTTCAGCCATCTCTCCTGAAAAGGTGGTAGGTGTATGTGGTCTCCGTATAAAGTGAAAAATATGGTTTCTGCTGGCCACAGGTTAGACTGTGGGAAAGACTGCTTTTCGTCAAAATCTATTATCCCTTCTCAAGTGTATGTAGCTGTCTGGCAAATAACTTCTTAGCTGAATCAGTTTCCCCTATGCTAACCTCTCTATCCTCTTATAATTGGTGTGGCCATGTTACTTGTTATTACCAACAGAAATGGAAGCAGACATTATGTGTATTTCTTCCAGGCCAAGAGGTTATTTTTTAAAAAATTCCATCTTCTTCATTCTCTTTCCTACATGTTTTAAGAGGTTTCTGGGATCCTAGGTATGGTGATGATACAAAAATGGAAGAAACCTGGGTATTTGAATCACTATGTGGAAAGGACATGTTCATTAACATAAGCACCCATCTTGGACTGTCTTAAGATTGAGACAAACTTCTATGTGTTTGGGCTACTACCTTTTGTGGCATATCTATTACGGAAATAAAGCTCCAATAATTAGACCTTTCTTTATTATACCTGACAAAACATGTAAGTAAAGTAAAAAATGACTTTTTAAACAGATGATGAATCAATGTTTTACAATATCCTCCCGCTTCTGCATATTTATAGACCTACCAAACCTATATGTGTATATACCGAACACCTGTTTTTATATATTCTATAGCCATATTTCCATACCTCAGTTTTATATAGAGTAATAGCAAGAAATATTGGCATGACCACAATAAAGACACATTTTTCCCCTAATAGCCATATAAAGACATAGATTCACTAAATAATATTGGAATTATCCAAATTATTTGTGATAATCTTGCTACCTAAATTGCATAACATACAAACACATGTATGACCATGCTTGTACACACACATATATAGACTAATAAAATAAGTGAATTGTTTTTCATATGTGTCTGTTGTAAACATAATGTCAAGTCAAATTTAAATGATATCATCAGCAACTGAGTTCATATCTATATGACAGTAGACAATTAGATGAATTCTGATTTTGTTTTGATTAGATAGTTATGACATTTCACTGCAAAATTTATAGGTAAAATTCTTCAAAATAAATATTAATTTTATTTTCTCAAGTGTTATATAGGTAGTGAAGAGGACGTGTTTATGGTTGTAAAAATGAAAATGCATTGAAAATTGTGTAGCTAAAATGGATAAGCTTATATTTTTAGTTGTCTATTGCTTAACTAAAGAATGTTCTTCATCTTGGCATAATCAGGAAAATTCTCAGCAGCCTCAGTGTTCAGTAAATAAAACTTATCTGATTCTATAGATGCATATAGAGCTTTCCATTCACAGACAGTCAATATTTTGAAAAAGTAGAGAAAAAAAGATAAAATAACATTTTTATATTTATCAAGTATTTAAATAAAAAAACTGAATTGTTGTTATTTAGTGTATCCCCTCGAAATTGCTGATTATGATCACATACTGTTATCAATATTATAACTTCAAGTTTCATCTTTAAGTTATAGTATTTTATTTTTTATATTATATATATTTCTTCATTTATGGTTCTTCATTTTATTTATTGTATAAAGGATAATTAGAAAAACCATTTGTTATTAAGTGTTTTAATATTAAAAGACTAGCTGCTTCTTGTTACCACAGAAATCAGTTTTTATTTGCTATTTTTGGATTTCTTATATCGTTCTATATACATGATTCAACTTAACACCTTGTAAAATGTCAGGATATCTTAGGGTGTTGAATGTGTTTACCATAAAGTAGGCAAGTGTTTACCAATTCATTTCCAATCTTCACCATATCAGTGAAATTACTGTACTTTGGTCAAGGTAACCTATCATGTCCATTTTTCACATTCACTGGACATATTAGGTCATCTCACTCAAACCATTATCACCTTTAAAAAAAGTTCACATCTTCCTTATTGAAACAGTCTCTTCATTCAACACCTAAAATTGTAAACTCTCCTGTAGGTGCCAGAAGCTTCCAAGTTTTCCAGGGCCCTTTGACTTTTTTTTTTTTTTTTCCTGGACTATGGACTTCTTATGTACCTCTTCCTCAAAGACAATTTGTGCCTTAAAGCTCTTTCAGATGTAATCTGCTGTTATCATTCTGAGCCCTCTTGGCATGGTGATAAGGTGTCAGAAAAGAGGAATGTTCTGTAATCTTCTGATTAAATCTCGGTTTTTTAGTGGGCTGCTCTCTTGGGATTGTGACTTTGATGTGTTTATTCGATTGCATAGCTTTCTTGCTTCTGCCCCCTTTTAGTTCCCTGGCTATAGCCTTTCCAACCAGTCTACTTCCTTAAATCCCTGAGCCCCGTAAACCATTCACTCAGGTGAGAAGAGAAGGAAAGAGACAGCTGAAGGGAGAAGAAATTTCCTTTCCGGGCAGGAATCATGTTTCAGAACTGGGCAAAGTCCTTATACTTGGAATAATATAGAAGGTTCTGAGTGAATTTCACAAAGATTTCTCTTCCTCTTCTTCTGCCATAATCAAAGTGATCTTTTGAATCCCCACCAAAAAATCCTGGTGTGGAAGTGTGAAGGCTCCCTTGGGTCTGGGACCTTCAGCAGATTCTCACTGCCATACTAGTCCATGTTCAGCCTGCAGTAATTTATCAATATTGCCGTTTAAGTGCCCTTCTATGGCTCCAGTGCACACTACTCCATGTAAGCAGATCGTGGTGGTTTTATCTCTCTTGACGTACCTTTCTCTCTACATATTGAGAGGCAGTTACCCTGCAACTTCAGTTCTCAGGTGGATCCAAGAAATGCCATTTGTTTTCACTTTTGTTCGGCTTCCTCTGTTCTGTAAGAATGAGAGTGAACTCTTTTAAGCTCTTCATCTGTTGCATCTAAAACCAATGGTCAGTTCTGGCTTTTTCGTAGTTTGTAGAGCACATCAATATCTCCAGCTGAGTTTTCCCCTTATACTTTACTCTTGTCTCTTTCAACAAGTGACTTAGTCTCATCTTCTAGGTATCAGCCTTGAATGTTACCACAATACCAAGGTCCCCTTGTCATTCTCTTTAAAACAGCTTCTTTACCCTCATCTTCATCAGTGACAGCATCCTTTATAAAACTTGCAAAATCTCAAATGATTTTTTAAAAGTTTTCTCTTATAGAATTAAAATTGTTGAGGAAAAGAAATATGCCTACATGTTATTCATCCTTGTGTTTTTAATGTCTAGTAAAATTTATTATTCAATATTTTACTAATAAAAATAATTTTATCAATGAAAAAATTTAATAGAATATAAAACATTATTTTTAAAATATGAGATCAGCTCATTCAGATATCTTTTATATTTTTTCCATTGAAATTATATCTATTTTCATCATTATATTCAGAAAACATTGATGAAATACTTCAAATTAACTTACAATCAACTTAATTTTTGTCTGCAAAATAAGTATTAATATCTACTGTATGGGTTATGTAGACTTATTTACTTACATGACTTATTTCCTGACTCTCACTTTAATTTTCACTAAATTAGAGCAATATGTTACTTTTTTAATTCTACACAATGTAACTTGAATAAGCAATTGTCTGAGATTTGGGATTTGCCTGAATATAAGCTCAAGCTGACACTAAATGACTTCACATCATATCATATAAAATAAACATTTTTATAAAATGATCCCTTGATTATAAAGTATGGAGTAGAGTTCCCAGCCAACTCACAATGTCATGTCAATTGTGCAATAAATGAATTTAGGATTTTTTTAGCTACTGAATTTTATGGTTGCTTGGTTTAGCAGCATAATCTAGATTTGTCAAGTTGATACAATAGGAATTCAAATGAAAACTCATAATTAATCTTACATTTCATATTTATGAAATGCCAGCAAACCAATTATTTAAAAATCTTTATAAATTTTGCTTGGTTGGTTGTTTTATCAGAAACCATGCTATAATCTTTAAATCATTTTATATGTTTGAGTAACAGTGCTATAAATAATACATAATCTTATTCATGAGAAGGTCTCCTGATTTAGGATTGGAATTAACATATGTTTAGGATTTACAGCAATTTCACAGGGGACTCATGGAATGTTGAAAACATATACTCCTAAATGATGTTAACTATATTAGCTCCTATATATATTCTTTCCCAACCATTATACATACTTAATTTTTTTTTAATTGTAATGAAATTCACTAGGGAGGAGTGAGCAGCTAAGTAATCTATCCCTTCTCAGGCACAAAAATTATCAGAATTCTTCTTGAGGATACAATGATGAGGGCTTTCATTTCAAATGGATGGTGATTGTCAGTCTTATTAACAATAATCATGGAAAGTAAAATGTCCCAAATTTATGTTGACATTTACATACACATACACGCACACACAGACACATAAAAACATTTGCTAAAAAAAAAAAAAAGAGTGTAAAATGATTTTACTTAGAAGCTCTTTGGTTTATTTCCATCACACCTGAATTTTCAGATGGAAATGCAAAAATTAAATGACTTGGGATCTTTGATTTGCTTGATATTAACTCAGTGAATGTTGCCAAATGTTCTTGAGTAGATTATATTTTCCGTGTAATGGCCTAATAATTAAATTATTTTTACCCTGGTATTTAACATGCATTAAATTGTCTTAATATATATGCTTTTTTCTATGCCTTGGTATTCTCACTGAATTACTGCAGCTATTCCTTCTTTTCTTTCTCTCTTTCTGCCTATTTGTTTGCCTCTCTTCTTTCCTTCTGTCCTTGTTTCTTTATCTCTCTTCTTATAATATTATCATTTTGTGTATTTTTTTCTTTTAAATTGATTCTCTTCTTGTATACTCTGTTGAATTAAAGTAATCCTAGTGGTAAAAATGTTCTATTATCATGTTAAGGTTAGTAGCATTAGGTTTACACCAATTCTCTAAAAAATATATTTGTAATAGGCTAGAAATAGAATATAGGTTTTATACAGATTGGAAATTGTGTGCAAAGTTAATAGCTATGAGACATAGGAATGTGACTTCAGACATACTAGAGCACAATTGTTAAATGAGGCTGAAAATAGATGTATATTATATGTTTCTTGAGTAAAACTACAATTATGAATCTATGTATGTGGCTAAGGGACGTCTTCATATTCTGAGTCACTTTTGAATATTTTTTAGTGGTACCACTAACTGCTTTTAGGACAGTACTAAAATAATGTTTTAGTTTTAAATGGATTTACAGCAGTGCTTACTTATATGGAGGGATTTTTAATTTTCTGTTTTAGGTCATCAAATTATTGATATTTTCCTGAAATCACTTTATTTTCATAATATACATCTCTCCCTCTCTCTTTCATTCTCTCTCTCTCTGTGTATGTGTGTGTGTATCCAGAAGTCTAGTCCACATTATGATGAAAATCAGAATCAAATTATATGTCAATGAATGTGGGTCCTATTGCAGCAGGCCAGGTCTCACTAACGCATGTCTCCCTAACAACTGTTTCAGTATTAACTATCTGGTTAAGTTAAATATTAAAAGTCACTGCCCTTATTCAAGGCTAGAACGTAACAAAAGCCCGTCAAGGATTTTGCCTAGGTCTTTCCAGGGCCTTAAAGCATGACAAAATAACGAAGAAATTCTTAACAGGGCCAATTCAGAGTTAAACAAGTTTTATTGCAGGTTTGAAGAAACTCCCCAGGCCTCCACAAACAAGTTTATTAGGGGTCTGAAGGAACTCCCCAAACCTCCATGATTTAGCAGCAGACAGGATAAAGGTAATCACCCAGCACCTGGACCCATTTAGATTAAGTAAATTTACTGAGGCTCCAGAGGAAGGTCTTCAAGACTCAGACCTTAGTTACAGATTAAAAGAAGTTAATCACTTACGTCTTTAGATGAATGCACACTTACAGGTAGACATATCGCTTAGAAGTTATATTGTCTCTGGAAAACTTGGTAATTTTGAATTGTTATGGCGATAATTTCCAGGCCCTTTCCCTGTAACTAGTTGCAGAAATACAGACCCTCTTCCTCCTTAGTTCATGTGTATCTCATTATTGGCCCATGAGAAATAGCAGCCCAACCCTGAGTTTTGTTTTGGAACACTATAGTACTTAGAAAACAGTCTCTCTGTAATAGCCTTTAGGTGATAGGCAATCAAAGACTATAATCATGATTAATTGCTAGCCAACTAGCAAAGAAAGCCCCAGATGCATTTAAATACAGATTTCAGCTCGGCATGATACACAAATTGAAAGCTCTCTTCTTTTTTATTAGTGTATCTATTAAAATAACTTACTATGCCTGTCTAAAAGCATTAAGTACCTTCAATGGTACAAAAACAAGTTATAATCACATTAATAGAACATTTATGTATTTCAAGATCTTTCTCTTGCTAAATGAACTCTGCCATTTGTCCATTCTGTTAAGGAATACAGTACTATAAAGAGAAGCTTATTTTAAAAAACAGGAAAAAAAATCTTAATTATTCATTTCTTTGAACCCTGAACCAAAATAGAAAAATTTTCCTACTCATTAAAAGGACCACTGAATAGAACCATTTCCGTCGTAAAAGTAATGGGATTTCCCCTCATTACTCATCCACCACCATATCAGACCCTCTAAGAATTGTGTATAAGGCCACTTAATATGAAAATTTTGAATTCTTTGTTTAGACATAGAGAAAGGGAGAGACTATCTCTCACATCACTAGAATGATTATCCACATAAAGAGAATGAAGAAGACTTCTACAATGATGGTGGAGACAAATGAAAATTGGTAAAAAAAAAATGTATATATATTCTAGATACTATGTAGCCATAGAAATAAATATACCAAAGAGACTTTGAAAACCTCTCTTACAGGTCCAAATGCTTCTTAGCCACTTGCCATGTGATAATCCAAATTTTTCTTAAAAAGTTGGCCTAATAATAAAATACTAATGCTTCCATAGCATGGTACTGCAAGGACTGGCCTTTGCCCTCTTATAATATAGTTTTATAAGTTACACTGAGGGGAGAAAACAAACATAAAACTTTTCATAAAATTTTGTCAGCAACCAGAGGAACACCAACCATGAGCATCAGATGAGAAAGGAAGATTGTAACTACATAAATAACTCATCATTCTTTGTTATCTTGGTTATAGGAGTTCATGTTGCCTTTCCCTGGAGAAGCAGAGAACAAGTAAATCAAGTATATGGGAGAGGAAAGAGTAAGGACAGAGCTGGGACTCATTTCTCTCTTACTAAGGGTGTGTCCCATGGAAAGAACACCTCTTCCCAGCCGCCTAATAAATATTCTGATGGTACTTACTGATTGATTTAATGGAGTCCCTATCTAAGAAATGCCATTTAAGTGTCAAAGTCTGAGATACTTATTTAGACCGAAGGAAACTTAGGACAATTAAATGTGAAGCATATATCTGAAATGGATTATTTTGCTATTATAGACATTATTATGATATTAGTCAATATTTGAACAACAGATCTAATCTCAGGATTAGATAAAATGATTTTCTTTTTATTTCAGATTTTAAAAGAATATTAAAATTTATTTTTATCAAGTTATAATGGATGTGCCTCAATTAATTATTATAAAGAAAATTTGAATTTATGGACTTACAGAGAATAGAATGGCTGGTAGCAAAGGGGAAGCTCATTACATCAGCATTTTTTCCTACATATCCAAGAATATAAAACTACAGAGCAATCAACCGGAAACAGATTCCCTTAAGAAATAGTTTCCCTTAAGAACAGTAATTCTGCACACATTATTCAAAAATTTCCTATTAATTAAAAACATGAGTAGAGCTAAAGAAATGAGACATTTAGAAGCTGTACCTCACAGACTTAAGTTTTTCCATAAGTAATACTCTATCTGTGCCTAACTTTTGCCTTTATCTTTTAATCATTAATAAACTTGGTATTTGGTGAGATAAATAGATAGACACAGTGGCCTCTGACAGTTAGGAGTTAATCATTTTATTTTGTTCCCATATCAGAGATGTACATGTTTTTATTAATGGTGATGTGAAGAGAAATTTATGAGAAAGAAAACTAATATTAGTTAAGACATACTGAAGACTTTTCATATAATTTAGCTCTTTTACTTTTTGTTATAACTTATCTATCCCCTTGTAATAGGTGGAGAGAGACTCCAAGATATTAACTAACATTATCAAGACTGTTTTAATGTCACAAATCTATGAATTGAGCATTTGTATTTGTTTTAGTTTCCAAAGTTATGTTATTGATATGTCACTACATTTTTTGGAAGAGTAAGTCCCAAGAGGAGTCTTGGATAGCATTATTTTTTCATTCTCACATTTACACAAGCTCTTGCTCTTTTCTTGGTCTTGCAAATGCTCTTTCATTCTTTCCTTTATTATTATATTGGTTGTTTAATGTTGATTTTAATAAAGTAATCCTTTGAGTGAATAAATAAAAATAACTTGATGTAGTATACAAGATTATGTCCAGATTATAACTAGGTGGTCCTATAATTTTTTTTTTATTTAGCTAAGCCACATCTTTAAAATTTAAAATGAGGAAATGACATTGTGTTGACAATCTGTATTTAAATTAAGTATGGGAGAATAAAATCTAAATACCATCAAAATCCTTATACTTTTATATTTATACTAATGTTCTTCATAGAAACAAAGCCAAGAGTTATCCAGCAGGGCATTCAGTAATCAGCATTAGTGGTATCTGATCTTTCTTTCACAGTCTTATAAAAGACACTAAGTAATTAACCTACAGCTTTGGGTGTAGAAGGAAATGTGTGTGTGTGTGTGTGTGTGGTGTGTATATGTGTATTTGTGATGTATTTTTTTATTATGGGAATTGTCTTACATGATTACAGAGCCCAAGAAGTCCCAGGATCTTCTGTGTGCAAGATGAAGAACCAGGAAAGTGGTATAATTTACTCTGAGTCTGCATGCCTTACCACAGGAGTGCTAATGTCCAAGGGTAGGAGAAGATAGATGCCCCAATTCAGAGAGAGTGAATTTACCCTTCCTCTTTTTGTCCTATTCATGTTGTTAGCAGATTGAATGATGCCCATGCATGTTAGTGAAGTAAATTTTTTGCCCTCAGTCTACTGACTCAAATGCTAACCTCTTCCACAAACACCCTCACAGAGAGAAATAATATTTTACCAGCTATCTGGACATCTGATATGGTTTGACTCTGTGTCCCCACCCAAATCTCATGTTGAATTATAGTTCCCACCTGCTGAAGAAGGGTCCTGGTGGGAGGTGATTGGATCATAGGGAGAGGATTTCCTCCATGCTGTTCTCATGATAGTGAGTGAGATCCCAAAAGATCTGACAGTTTAAAAGTGTGGCACCTCATCAAGCCTGAGCAACATAGCGAAACCACATCTGTACTAAGAATACAAAAATTAGCTGGGCTTAGTGGTGCATGCCTTTAATCTCAGATACTCAGAAGGCTCAGGTGGGAGAATCACCTGGGACTAGGAAGTGAAAGCTGCAGTGAGTTGAGATCGCACCACTGCACTTCAGCCTGGGTGAAGACAGTCAGGCTCTGTCTCTAAAAAAAAAAAAAATTGTGGCACTCCCCAACTCCTTTCTCTCTCCTGCTCCACTGTGGTGGTATGACAGGCTTCCTTCCTCTTCACCTTTTGCCATGACTGTAAGTTGCTAAGCCCTTCCAGTCATGCTTCCTGTTAAGTCTGCAGAAGAGTAAGTCAAATCTGTTTTCTTCATAAATTACCCAGTCTCAGGTATTTCTTTATAGCAGTGTGAAAGCAAACTAATACAGGAAATTGGTACCAGGAGAGGGGGGCATTGCTATAAATATATCTGAAAATGTGCAAGCAACTTTGGAACTGGGTAACAGGCAAAGGATGGAATGTGGAGGGCTTAGAGGAAGACAGGAAGATAAAGGAAGATTCGGAATTTCCTAGATACTTGTTAATGATTTTGACCAAAATGCTGATAGTGTTATAGACAATGAAGTCCAGGGTGATGGGGTCTCAGATGGAGATGAGGAACTTATTGGGAACTGGAGCAAAGGTCACCATTGTTATGCTTTAGCAAAGAGACTTACATCATTGCACCTGCTCTAGGGATCTGTGGAACTTTAAACTTGAGAGAAATCATTGAGGATATCGACTGAAATTTGCTATGCAGCAAAGCATTCAAGAGGTGATCTGATTGTTCCTAACAGCATACAGTCATATGCATTCACAAAGAGATGGTCTGAAATTGGAGTTTATGTTTAAAAGAGACAAAGAGCCCGCATGAAAGTTTGGAAAACTTGCAGCCTGACCATGTGGTACAAAATGAAAATAAACATTTTTGTAGGGAGATGTTTAAGCCAGCTACAGAAATTTGCATAAGTTAAGGGGAGCTAAATGTTAATACCCAAGACAATGGGGAAAATGTCTCCATGGCATGTCAGAGAACTTTGCGACAGCCACTGTCATCACAGGCCTGGAGGCCTAGAAGGAAAAAATGGTTTTGTGGGCTAAGCCCAGGTCCCCAGTGCTCTATGCAGCCTTGGGACATGGCTCCCTATGTCCCAGCTGCTCCAGGTCCAGACATAGCACCCTATGTCCCAGCTGCTCCAGCTCTAGACATGGCTAAATAGGACCAAGGTACAGCTTGGGCTTTGGTTTAGAGGGTGCATGCCCCAATCCTTGGTGGCTTCTATGTGGTGTTGGGCCTGCAGTTATACAGAAGACAAGAGTTTGGGAAACTCTGCCTAGATTTCCATCTGCCTGCATGTCCAGGCAGAAGTCTGCTGTAGGGGCAGAGTCCTTATGGAAAACCTCTACAAGGGCAGCGTGAATGGGAAATCTGGAATTGGAGCCCCCACACAGGGTCCCCACTAGGGTGTTGCCTAGTGGAGCTGTGAGAAGAGAGCAACTGTTCTCCAGACCCCAGAATGGTAGATTCACCAACAGCTTGCACTGTGTTCCTGGAAAAGCCACAGGCACTCAATCCCAGCCTGTGAAAGCAGTAGGGGGACTGTACCCCGTAGAGCCCCAAGCATAAACCTGTCTGTGGTCTTGGGAATCCACCCCTTGCATCAGCGAGTCCTGGATGTAAAACATGCGTCAAGGGATGTTAATTTGGAACTTTAAGATTTAATTGCTGCTCTACTGGGTTTTGGGCTTGCATGGGGTCAGTAGTTCCTTTGTTTTGACTGATTTCTCCCTTTTGGAATGGGAGTATTTATCCACTGCCTATACTCCCATTGTAGCTTGGAAGTAACTAACTTGCTTTTGATTTTTCAGGCTCATAGTTCTTGGAAGCAACTCACCTTATCTCAGATGAGATTTTGGACTTGGATTTGTGAGTGATGCTGGAATAAATTAAGACTTTAGGGGTTTGTTAGGAAGGAATGGTTGTGTTTGAAATGTGAGAAAGGTATGAGATTTGGGAGGGGCTGGGGTAGAACAATATGGTTTGCCTCTGTGTCCCTATCCAAATCTTAGTTGAATTATAATCCCAATGTGTTGAAGAAGGGGACTGGTGGGAGCTGATTGGATCATATAGTTGGGTTCCCCCCATCCTGTTCTCATGATAGCGAGTGAGTTCTTATGATACCTGATGGTTTAAAAGTATGGCATTTCCCCACCCTCACTCTCTCTCTCTCTTTCTTCACCATGGTAAAACATGCTTGCTTCCCCTTCGCCTTCTGCCATGATAGTAAATTCCCTGGGGCCTCCCAGTGATGCTTCCTGTTAGCATGTGGAATGGTGAGTAAAATAAACCTCTTTTTATTTATAAATTGCCCAGTCTCAGGTAGTTCTTTATAGCAGTGTGAAAATGTGTGAAAAGTGTGAAAACAAGGCCAGAGCTGTTTTTTTTTTAAATAAATAAGATAGACTGCTAGCTAGACTAATAAAAAAGAAAAGAGAGAGTGTCTAAATGAACACAATTAGAAATGACAAAGGGTATGTTACCACTAACCCCACAGAAATATAAACAACTGTCAGAGACTATTATGAATACCTCTATGCATACAAACTAGAAAACCTAGAAGAGATGGATAAATTCCTGGAAACATACACCCTCCAGACTGGACCAGAGAAAATTGATTCACCACAGCAAACCAATAACAAACTCTGAAATTGAATCAGTAGTAAATAGCCTACCAACCAAAAAAAGCCCAGGACCAGAGGATGCACTGCCAAATTCTACCAGATGTACAAAGAAGAGCTGGTAACATTGCTACTGAAATTATTCCAAAAAACCCTCAACTCATTCTATGAGGCCAACATCATCCTAATACCAAAACTCAGCAGAGGCACAACAACAACAAAAACACTTAAGGCCAATATCCATGATGAACATTGATACAAAAATCCTCAGCAAAATGTTTGCAAACGAAATCTAGCAACACATCAAAAAGCTAATCCAACATAATGAAGCAGGCTTTATCTCTGGGATGCCAAGTTGGTTCAACATATACAAATCAATAAATGTGATTCATCACATAAACAGAACTAAAAACAAAAACCACATAATTATCTCATTAGATGTAGAAAAGTCTTTTGATAAAATTCAACATCCCTTCATGTTTAAATTTCTCAATAACCTAGTTACTGAAGAAACATACTTCAGAATAATAAGAGCCATCCATGAAAAACCCATAGTCAACATCATACTGAATGGGCAAAACTGGAAGTATTCCCCTTTAAAACTGGCACAAGACAAGGATGCACTCTCTCACCACTCCTATTCAACATAGTATTGGGAGTTCTGGCCAGAGCATTCAGGCAAGAGAAAGAAATAAAGGGCATCCAAATAGGCAGAGAGGAAGTCGAACTATCCTCGTTAGCAAGCGACATGATTCTACATCTAGAAAACCCCATAGTGTCAGCCCCAAAAATCCTTCAGCTGATAAACAACTTCAGCAAATTTTTAGGATACAAAATCAATGTATGAAATATACTAGCATTCCTGTAGACCCACAACAATCAAGCCAAGAGACAAATCAGGAACAAAATCCCGTTCACAAATGCCACAAAATGAAATACCTAAGAATACAGCTAACCAGGGAGGTGAAAGATATCTACAACAAGAATTACAAATCGCTGCTCAAAGAAATCAGAGGACACAAACAAATGAAAAAACATTTCATGGTCATGGAGAGTAAAAATCAGTATCATTAAAATGGCGATACTTCCCAAAGCAATTCACAGAGTCAATGCTACTCCTATCAAACTACCAATGACATTTTTCACAAAACTAGAAAAGGACTATTTTAAAATTCATGTGGAACTAAAAAGATTCTAAATAGCCAGGACACTTTTAAGTAAAAAGAACAAAGCTGAAGGCATCATACTACCTGACTTCACAATATACTACAAGGCTACAGTAACCAAAACAGCATGGTGATGGTACAAAAACAGACACATAGATCAATAAGACAGAATAGAGAGCCCAGAAGTAAGGCCGCACACCTACAATTACCTGATCTTTGGCAAAGCTGACAATAAAGCAATGGGGAAAGGACTCCCTATTCAATATATGGTACTGGGATAACTAGGTGGCCATATGGAGAGGATTGAAACTGGATTTATTCCTTACACCTTATACAAAGATCAATGCAAGATAAACACTTACATTTAAAACCTAAAGCTATAAAAATCCTGGAAGACAACCTAGGCAATACCACTCTGGACACAGGAACTGGCAAAGATTTCATGACAAAGATGCCAAAAGCAATTTCAACAAGCAAAAATTGACAAATGGGATCTAATTAAATTTAAGAGCTTCTGCACAGCAAAAGAAATTATCAACAGAGTAAAAAGACAAGCTATAGAATGGGAGAAAATATTTTCAAACTATGCATGTGACAAAGGTCTAAAATCCAGCATCTATAAGTAACTTAAAGATATTTACAGGAAAAATTGTAGCAATACCATTAAAAATCATGCAAAAACATGAACAGACACCATTCAAAAGAAGACATGCATGTGGCCATCAAGCATATGAAAAAAAGCTCAATATCACTGACCATTAGAGAAATGCAAATCAAAACCACAATAAGACATTACCTCACACCTATCAGTATAGGTGCTTTTTTAGGATGTTTAAAATTATCAATCATACTAAAAAATGTTTCTAGTTAGAAAAACTCTAGTTTGTTCTGCATAAAGTCTGAGTCTCCAATCATTCTCAGTAAGTGTACTCAGTACAATTTCCAGCCCCTTGAAGATTATGAGTAAATAAAGTGAGCTCACATGCTAATTTCAAAGAGAATTTCTATTCCTTTTTCAGCTTCAGAGAAGCTTTAGAGGTCTGAAAAAATCAAATCTTTAAAAAAGAGTTTCAAAAAGTACATTTTAGAAAAAGTTTGTGACCCCTGAAATGACTTATTTTTCCCTATCTCAACGAAGGTGAAAGTCTACAGAAGTAAACTTTCATTCCTACATTCTGCATACATTTCAATTTCCACCATGCTTTTGAAAAAGTTGACAAAACAAATTATTAAGTCCTGGTATCATAAGTTACCCTAAACTATAAAACATCTAAAATGTACATTTTCTCATATAAGAAGCATGCTTTTGAAAAAGTTGACAAAACAAATTATTAAGTCCTAGTATCATAAGTTACCCTAAACTATAAAACATCTAAAATGTACATTTTCTCATATAAGAAGCATAAGGATAAAAATGTTGACTGCAGAATTTGTAAATATTTGATGCTGTTTCCTACAAATATCATACTTGTGATCAGTGAGACTGTTAAGTGTTAGATCAAATAAGACATAATATAGCAGAGTGAACTCAGGGACAGTAAAAGCATTCAAATGCAATTCATGCAAGTTTGTGGCGGATTGCAAAACTTTTAGAAATACAGCTTGTATTCCCTAATCACCTATTTCTATCTTACCCTGCTTCACATTGTTATTGGCTAAAACAATTATAGAATTGTACTGATTCATTCTCTTTATCAGTTATGCTATTTGTTATAGTTAGTATTGCTAAACACTTTTTTAAAGAATTATCTCCTGTATTAATTCCCATTGTGCCACATCTTGGTTGTATTTTTTTCTGACTATACCAAATGAAAAATAAATTCAGAGACAAGGTGGATTTTATAATTATATGTTATTTTCAAGAAGTGTAATGATATTGAGCTGATATTGCTCCATATTCCTTCTTATCCCTTATGTTGTCAGAATATGCTTTATTCATCTCTCTCAACTGGGGCATACATTTGAATGCTCAATCCCAGTTCCACCTCTGGTATGTCTCTGCATGAAATTTAATTTAGAAGTCTTCAGGGAGTCATTGCTCCTCAGTTGAGGTCTCTTTTGTAGCCTGGGTGAACAAATCAGCTTTAATCTAGGGATGTAATTCTGTTTAACCAGCTGAGCATCCTCTGACTTTTTTTTTTTTTTGTCTTAATACTGATAGCCTACATTTTGTTAGTATGTACAATTGTGTTCTTAAAATACTTTCAGGCCGGACTCTGTGGCTCACACCTGTAATCCCAGCACTTTGGGAGGCAGAGGCGGGTGGATCACTTGAGGTCAGGAGTTCAAGTCTAGCCTGACTAACACAGTGAAACCCCGTCTCTACTAAAAATACAAAAATTAGCTGGGCATAGTGGTGCATGCTTGTAATCCCAGCTACTCAGAGGCTGAAGCAGGAGAATCACTTGAACCTGGGAGGCAGAGTTTGCAGTGAGCCAAGATTGTGCCACTGCCCTCCAGCCTGGGCGACAGAGCAAGACTCCATCTCAAAAAAAAAACAAAAAAAAAAAACAAAAAACAAACCAACATTCAGATTTCCAACCTTCCTCACCTGGAAACACTTTATCAGTGTTTCAATCATTTTTTGTTGTTGTTGCTGTTACTGCTTAAAAATGTTACTCGATGCTGGCTAACTTGGTGAATTTTAGTGAACAAAGCTGCTTCTTGAATCTTGGGGGGAGTCTTTCTATTTTTTAACAGAACAGTCTAGTATCCCTCTTCATCATCCTCTTCTAAGAGCAACAGGTAATTTGGTCAAGATGCGTTTAAAGGCTCACTATTATAACTGCCCCCTTCTCCGTAACTGCTAATTGGATTAACTCCCAGAGATTGATCTGGCAAATTTACGTATTACCTGTTCCTTCCACTAATTTAAATTGTATTAATCAGTTTTAAATGTTTCTGCATTTGAAATATACTGACTTAAATTTTTTAAAAAGTCAATTGGCTTTTGGTTTTAGTTCTGAGGAAAAAACAGCATTTTACTAATAAACCAAACCACTGTTCACTTTAAACTTTATTTTTCCTTCAAAATACAAGCACTAACCTATATGCTTGAGATTGAGAAAACGTATTATAAATTTAGGCCTTCAGGCCAGATTCTTTATAATGCTCTTGACTAAATAAACAAAGCACTGTTAATTCTATTATCATCTTATTATTCTCTGGTGTACCAGGATAAACTACTTGCTAAATATTTTATTTGCTGAAATAAAGTCAAATATAGCACATGTTATATCTATATATACTTTTTCATCATCATCGCTAATTGTTGGAGCCTAGTCAGGTTCAGAAAAAAACAAAAGATAGGCTATATTTTATTTAGATAAGGATTTGCAGCTACTACACAGATGAAATTTTTTTTTCACTTGAATACTAACTGTCCATATCCTAATTTGTTGTTGCGTGGTCGGTTTTGCTTTGAAAATTGGGTCTGGTCCTGTTGCCCGGGCTGCTTGAGTGATGGGATTATATCTCACCGTAGCCCTGAACTCCTGGCTCTAGCAGTGCTCTCACCTCAGCCTCATGAGTAGTTGGGACAATAGGTGTGCACCACTTTGCCCAGTCAATATTTTTATTTTTTGTAGAGAAGAGATTTCACTATGTTGTCCAGGGTGGTCTCAGATCCTTTGCTCAAGTGATTCTCCTGCCTCAGCCTCCCAAAGTGCTTGGATTACTGGCATGAGCCAGCACACCCAGAAATATTCTAATTTGAAAAAATAAAAAGTTCTGTGTCTTACATGCCGGTTACAAGTGCAATCATATCTCGGTTTTAACCCATAATACTATAATCAGAAGTAATACTATGACTTTGTGCTTAGAAATACTCTTGTTTGAATGCTGGTATTTTTGTCACAACCTTTCATTTCTGTAAGGACTTATACATATTTTTGGTACCTCATGAAGTAACATTTTGGTAAGATATAATTATAACCACAGAAATAATACTTTATGTAGGTAAACATTCTATTCTTCTTTTAATGGGAGAGCATTTCATTTGGAAGCTTAATCTATGGCTTTCAGAGGATACTTAAGTTCTGGGAAAGATGAAACTGATTGATAAGAGAAAGCCAAAAATATCAATATCTCTCTTTATTTTCAATCTTTAAAAAAAGAATTAAGTGTGAGACAGCTTTCGGGATCTACAAGAGTTACCATTTCCAAATATCAAGAGTTTTATTTTGAAACTGTTTATTACATTATCTTGTGATATGGTAACATTACACTTAATTATATTCTCCTCAAAATATTTAAAAAATGTGTTTTTTTATTAAACAAATAAGTATTGAAATATCTGCCATTTGCTGACATCGCTATATTTTTGGAACACATTGTATAACAAATATCAAAAATTACCTCCAAATTATATGCATAGATATAGATGAAATTTTTATTTTGAAATAAACACATGAAAATAAAAATCATAAATTTAGATAAATCTTTCAAATTTTAAAGGAAATAAATGAGCAAAGACAGGGAATCATGGCAGGAAACAGCCATTTCGAATATAATGTTTACAAATTATTCTCACACTAATAGAGAGGAAAAGATAAACATAAAGGAAGGGAAATAAAGAACTAGAAAATAGGAATTGCATTCAGTGAATCATGAATCTGGGATAAAATTGTTCTGACGATAAGCATGTGTCTCAGTATGGAAAGAATAGAAAAAGAATTCCATGAGATAAGTTTGAAAGAATATAACATTATGTCATGAACAGTAAGTCATAGATAGCAAGTATGTTAAAAATTTTGGGTTGTATTATTTTAGTCTAGGCCACATGAAACTGCTAATATTTGAACATTTAAAAGTATAAAATGGTAATTTCCATTCAGGAAGCTGTCTCAGAAGCCTATGTGAAAAACAATGGTCTACTACATCAATGTGAGCTGGAAAGAAATAGCAGATATATGTAAGTACTTACTGTTCTTGAAACACTATGATGGATACAAGGGAAACACAGATGGGTAAGTAATTTTTCTGCTATCCATAACACATTTTAGGACAGTTATTTCAGTTATTTTAAACCAAGATGTATGTCAGACTTTTCTGATAATTTGAAAATATAAATACACTTAACATATCCTGGATCCACTGACTCCATTTCTGTGGATAGGCCTAGATGTGTATGCAAATATGCATCTGCGTGCTTCAAATCATCTAATTCATTCTGATGTGAAGCTCTGGTTAAAGGCCTTGGAATAGGTGGAAAAACATACAGTTACGTGGATAATCACCACTCACTGTGACAAATGTGATGACATAAGGAAACACAGAACTAAGGAAACTCATGAATGAATTAACTAATTGAATAAATCATAATTTACTAAGTATTTTTTTCAATTTTTTAGCTCTATACAATGTTCCCAAAGTACATTTATCTAGACATTCATACACAACTCATGAAAATAAATAGTAACAAATCAAGTGTGTTTGTTTAATATTTGGTCTTTTAAAATCATTTATGTTAGAATTTGGGCAATGTCAAAATATTTTATTTGGACAGAGCCATGATACTAAAATCATATAATATGCTTTAGCACTTTATATGTGATGCAGAATTTGCAAAGAATTTGAACAATTTTCCTATTGAGTTCTGGTATCAGTCAGGATGATAAATTAATATTGTACTGATTTTGTATCTTATTCTACTAATGTTTTCCTAATAGGAATTAGATAACCATTTTTTTTCCTTTAAGGTAAGCATAAAGTTTTTAATTAAAAATAAATATGATTATAATGTATATCTTGTAATTGTTTCACTATCTATCTTATTCACCTAAGTATAAAAAATGGCATTTTAATATTCCAATGTAGTGTCATGCTGGAGCATCTTATTCTGACTCACAACAGGCAACTCTTCATTTATTTTTCCAATTCCATGTTCAGTGATATCACATTGGTATTGGAAAACAGCTATTTGTTGGTTTCTTGAGTTTCTGTATTTTGTGAAGAGTGGTACTGATGACCTTTGTTATGACAAATTTTTTTAAGGATGTTTGTATAGTAAACAAATTTGAAAAAAGACAATAAACAAATTTGAGTAAAAGACAGACTTGTTTATTCTCCAGAATAGCAGAGATAATGTCTCCCTTTTGGAAAATTTTGTTTTGCCAATTACTTATTATGAAAAATTCAGGTACCCTAAACTCAGGGTTCTTCTTTCATAACACACATGCAGGTGTTACTTAGATCTTTATCTCACCCTACGGGATTTGGGGTTAGGGAAATGGCACAAATTTTGATACTCTGCCAACTGCTGTTACTATGAATAATAAGCTGCCCTTTGTCTCTGACTCAGAGTCTCATATCTTCTGCCAGCAACCATGAAACTATGACATGCTAACATATTTGACTGCAAGTAGGGTAAAATCTCATATCCTTCATATTTCTTGAAATATAGCAGACTGAAATAGTCCAAGGTGAAAGTACTTATGCTACAAAAATCATTAATCTCTACAAACAGTCTTTTGTTTCTGTTTGGTTTTTGTTTTCGTAGAATTGGTTGTTAAACCTTTGCCAACACACCAGAATTTGATTTTATGTTGTTTCCTACATGATTAATGACACCATCTGCAATGCTTTCTGAACAGCATACTACTACCTTGCAAAACAGGGCAAAATACTTCCTGTTTTTTGCTTGATATATTATGTTGTTATTGCTATAAGTGGTGCTTCTTACCATTTTCACTTTATGGTTTCCTGGTTAGCAAACTGTTCTTTTGTATGCACAATAAACTTTGAAAATTTTCTAATTTGACCTAATTTTATTTTTGACAGGAGTTACTATGAGGTTTAAAGTAAAGCAATGTTCACAGTAAAAGCAAGGGTTTCATTGAGATTCTTAATATCTGAATATTCAACTTCAGGTATGTAACTTGAAGTTAAAATCTGTAAAAACTTACTGTTAAAATACTATTTTCTGTTACACATATTATCATTTGAACTACACACATAAAACGCAGCAATGACTAATAATGATCCTGAAAGTTGGTGAAGTATACAATATTTAAGAAATGTTTTAAAAAACTTCTCTCTTGTAAAAAAACAATGCTAAGAGAATAAAAAGACAAACCACAGATCATGATACAGTCTTTACAAAACACTCATCTGATAAAAACTAATATGCAAAATATACCAAGACCCCTTAAAAATTAATAACAATTACAGCTAGATAGGAAGAATAAGTTCTAGTGTTCTATAGCACTGTAGGATGACTACAGTTAACAATAATATATTAAGTAGTTTCAAAGAGTTAAAAGGAGGGCATTGAACGTTCTCCACACAAAGAAATGATTAATGTTTGAGAAGATGGATATGCTAATTACCCTGGGCCCAGCCTTAGGCCTCCTAGGCCTCCAGGCCTGTGATGGGAGGGGCTACCTTGTGAAGACCTCTGAAATACCCTGGAGATATTTTCCCCATTGTCTTGGAGATTAACATTTGGCTTCTTGTTACTTATGCAAATTTTTTGCTCCTGGCTTGCATTTCTTCTCAGAAAATAAGATTTTCTTTTCTATCATATTATCAGGCTGCAAAATTTCTGAACTTTTATTCTCTGCTTCCCTTATGAAACTAATTGCCTTGGCTGAAGCGGGCAGATCACAAGGTCAGGAGATGGAGACCATCCTGGCTAAAACGGTGAAACCCCAATCTCTACTAAAAATACAAAAAATTAGCCGGGCGTGGTGGCACACACTTGTACCCCCAGCTACTCAGGAGGCTGAGGCAGGAGAATTGCTTGAACCTGGGAGGCAGAGGTTGTAGTGAGCCAAGATTGCATCACTGCACTCCAGCCTGGGCAACAGAGCGAGGTTCCATCTCAAAACAAACAAACAAAAAAACAAAAAATTGAATATCTTTAACAGCACTCAAGTCAACTCTCAAATACTTTGCTGCTTAGAAATTTCTTCCTCCAGATACCCTAAATCGTCACTCTCAAGTTCAAAGTTCCACAAATCTCTAGGGCAGGGGCAAAACACTGCCAGTCTCTTTGCCAAAACATAACAATAGTCACCTTTGCTGCAGTTCCCAACAAGTTCCTCATCTCTACCTGGGACCACAACAGCCTGGATTTTATTGTCTTTATCACCATCAGCATTTTCAAACAATTGTCTAGGAAGCAAAGCAATTCAACAAGTCTCTAGGAAATTCCAAACTTTCCCACATTTTCCTGTCTTCTTCTAAGCCCTCCAAATTATTTCAGCCCCTGTCTGTTACCCAGTTCCAAAGTGGCTTCCACATTTTCGGGTATCTTTTTGGCAGCACGCCGTTCTACTGGTACCAATGTACTGTATTAGTCTATTTTCATGTTGCTGATAAAGACATACCTAAGACTGGGCAATTTACAGAAGAAAGAGGTTTAATTGGACTCACAGTTCCACATGGCTGGACAGGCTTCATAATCATGACAGATGGCAAGGAGGAGCAAGTCACATCTTACCCGTATGGCAGCATGCAAAAAGAGAGCTTGTGCAGGGAAACTACCATTTTAAAAACCATCAAGTCTCATGAGACTCATTCACTATCACCAGAACAGCACAAGAAAGATTCACCTCCATAATTAAATCCCCTCCCATGGGTTCCTCCAACAACACATGGGAATTGTCAGAGTGACAATTCAAGATGAGATTTGGGTGGGGACACAGCCAAACCATATCAATAAGTATAAAAAGAAATCTTTATCTCTATTAATAATTATAACCTTCACCAAAATATGTGCTGTTTTTGCCTGCTATTTTATTTCTATTCTATTTATTTAATGCCTCAAACTAGAAAATTATTATTTTGTAAAATCAATGTACATTTAGATAATATATCTTTATCTCCATGTGTCTAATTTTATTTGCTTGTGACTCCTGGTTAGAGCAAGTCAAATCAACAAAGTCTTGTTTTGTTTTGTTTTCATTTTTTCATGACTGACCCTTTAGAGTTCCTCTGGTGAGGGTCTGTTAACATTAACCCTGTCAGCTGAAATTACATTTTAATATTGTTATTCAAAATATTTTTATTGACTGTATGATTCAATTTTATTTTATTATTTTATTTTACCGAAGTTTTGGGATACATGTGCAGAATGTGCAAATTTGTTACATAGGTATACGTGTGCCATGGTGGTTTGCTGCACCTATTGACCCATCCTCTAGGGTCCCTCACCTTGCTCTCAACCCCCCACAGGCCCCAGTGTGTGTTGTTCCCCTCCCTGTGTCCATGTGTTCTCATTGTTCTACTGCCAGTTATGAGTGAGAACATGCAGTGTTTGGTTTTCTATTCCTGTGTTAGTTTGCTGAGCATGATGGCTTCCAGCTTCATCAATATCACTGCAAAGGACATGATCTCATTCATTTTTATGGCTGCATAGTATTCCATGGTGTGCATTTACTACATTTCCTTTATCCAGTCTATCATTGATGGACATTTGAGTTGGTTCCATCTTTACTATTGTAAATAGATGTACAATAAACATATGTGTGCATGTGTCTTTATTGTAGAATGATTTATATTCCTTTGGGTATACACACAGTAATGGGATTGCTGGGTCAAATGTTATTTCTGGATCTAGATCTTTGAGGAACTGCCACACTATCTTCCACCATGATTGACTAATTTACATTCCCACTAACAGTGCAAAAGAGTTCCTATTTCTCTGCAGTCACACCAACATCTATTATTTCTCGTCTTTTCAATAATCAACATTCAGACTGGCATGAGATGGTATCTAATTGAGGTTTTGATTTGCATTTCTCTAATGATCAGTGATGTTGTGCTCTGTTTCATATGTTTGCTGGCTGCATAAATGTCTACTTTTGAGTAGTGTCTTTCATGTCCTTTGCCCACTTTTTGATTTTTTTTTCTTGTAAATTTGTTTCAGTTCCTACATGTTAGGTATTCGACTTTGTCAGGTGCGTACATTTGCAAAAGTTTTCTCCCATTCTATAGCTTGCATATTCACATTGATAATAGTTTATTTTGCTGTGCAGGAGCTCTTTAGTGAAATTAGATCCCATTTGTCAATTTTGGCTTTTTTTTGAAATTGTTTTTGGTGTTTTCATCATGAAGTCTTTGCCCATGCATATGTCCTGAATGGTATTGCCTAGGTTTTCTTCTAAGATTTTGACGGTTTTGGGTTTTACATTTAAGTCTTTAATACATCTTGAGTTAATTTTTGAATAAGGTGTAAGGAAGGAGTCCAGTTTCAGTTTTCTGCATATGGCTAGCCAGTTTTCCCAGCACCATTTATTGAATAGGAAGTACTTTCCCCATTTCTTGCTTTTCAAACATTGTTTGTTTGTCAAACATCAGATGCATGTTGATGGGTGAGGTTATTTCTGAGTTCTCTGTTCTGTACCATTAGTCTGTATGTCTGTTTTGGTATCAGTACCATGCCATTTTGATTACTAAAGCCCTGTGATACAGTTTGAAGTCACATACTGTGATGCCTCCAGCTTTGTTCTTTTTGCTTAGGATTGTCTTAGCTATACAGTCTCTTCCTTGGCTGCATATGAAATTTTGAGTAGTTTTTTTTTCTAATTCTGTGAAGAATGTCAATGGTAGTTTGGTGGGAATAGAACTGAATGTATAAACTAATCTGGACAGTATGGCCATTTTCTCAATACTGATTCTTCCTATCCTTGAGGATGAAATGTTTTTCCATTTGTTTGTGTCCTCTCTTATTTCCTTGAGTAGTGATTTGTAGTTTTCCTTGAACAGGTCCTTCACTTCTCTTGTTAGCTGTGTTCCTAGGTATTTTATTTTCTTTTTAGCAATTGTAAATGGGAGTTCATTAATGATTTGGTTTTCTGCTTGTCTATTGTTGGTGTATAGGAATGCTTGAGATTTTTGCACATTGATTTTATATCCTGAGTCTTTGCTGAAGTTACTTATCAGCTTAAGGAGTTTTTGGGTTGGGATGATGGGGTTTTCTAAATATACAATTATGTGGTCTGCAAACAGAGGCAATTTGTCTTCCTCTCTTTCTATCTGAATACCCTTCATTTTTTTTTCTCTTGACTGATTGCCCTGGCCAGAACTTCCAATGCTATGTTGAATGGGAGTAGTGAGAGCAGGCATCCTTGTCTTGTACCAGTTTTGAAAGGGAATGCTTTCAGCTTTTTCCCATTCAATATGATATTGGCTGTGTGTTTGCCATAAATAGCTCTTATTATTTTGAGATATGTTCCATCAATGTGTAGTTTATTGAGAGGTTTTAACATGAAGAAATGTTGAATTTCATCAGAGATCTTTTCTGCATGCGTTGAGATAAACATGTGTTTTTATTCTTTGATTTTCTTTATATGATGGATTCTGTTTATTGATTTGCTAGTCTAGTCTAGCTAGTGGTCTGTCTATTTTGTTAATTTTTTTTCAATAAAATAGCTCCTGGATTCATTGATTTTTTGGAGGATTTTTTGTGTCTCTATCTCTTTCAGTTTTGCTCTGATCTTAGTTATTTCTTGCTTTCTGCTAAGTATTGGATTAGTTAGAACTTGTCTCTCTAGCTCTTTCAATTGTGATGTTAGGGTGTCAATTTGAGATCTTTCTAGATTTCTGATGTGGACATTTAGTGCTATACATTTCTCTCTTAACACTGCTTTTGCGTCTCCCAGAGATTCTGGTACATTGTCTCTTTGTTCTCCTTGGTTTCAAAGAACTTCTTGATATCTGCCTTAATTTCATTATTTATCCAGGAGTCATTCAGGAGCAAGTTGTTCAATTTCCATGTAATTGTGTGGTTTTGAGTGAGTTTCTTATTAATGAGTTATAATTTGATTGCACTGTGGTCTGAAAGACTGTCATGTTTTCAGTTCTTTTGCATTTGCGGAGGAGTGTTTTACTTTAAATTATGTGGTCAATTTTGGAATAAGTGACGCGGCATTGGGAAGAATGCATATTCTGGTGATTTGGGCTGGAGAGTTCTGTAGATGTCTATTAGGTCCACTTGATGCAGAGCTGAGTTCAAGTCCTGAATATCCTCATAAATTTTCTGTCTTCTTCATCTTCCTAATATTGACAATGAGGTGTTAAAGTCTCTCACTATTATCATGTGGGGTCTATGCCCCTTTGTAGGTCTCTAAGTATTTGTTTTATGAATTTGGGTGCTCCTGTATTGGGTCCATATATTTAGTATCGTTAGCTCTTCTTGTTGAATTGATTCCTTTACCATTATATAATGCCCTTCTTTGTCTTTTTTGATCTTTGTTGGTTTAAAGGCTGTTTTGTCAGATACTAGGATTGCAACCCCTGCTTTTTTTGCTTTACATTTGCTTGATAAGTTTTCCTCCATACCTTTATTTTGAGCCTATATGTGTCTCTGCATGTATGATGGTTCTCCTGAATACAGCACACTGCTTGATCTTGACTCTTTTTCAAATTTGCCAATCTGTTTCTTTTAATTGGGGAATTTAGCTCATTTATCTTTGAAGTTAGTGTTGTTATGTGTAAATGTGATTCTGTCATCATAATGCTATCTGGTTTTGTGCCCACCAGTTGATGCAGTTTCTTCATAGTGTCATTGGTCTTTTTATTTTGCTGTGTTTTTGCAGTGGCTAGTACCTGTTTTTCCTTTTCATATTTAGTGCTTTCTTCAGGAGCTCTCATAAGGCAGGCCTTGTGGTGACAAAATCCCTCAGCACTTGCTTGTCTGGAAAAGATTTTATTTCTCCTTGGCTTTTGAAGCTTAGTTTGGCTAAATATAAAAATCTGGGTTGAAAATTCGTTTTTTGTTTTTTTTTTTTTAAAGAATGTTGAATATTGGCTCCCATTCTCTTCTGGCTTGCAGGGTTCCTGCTGAGAGATCTGCTATTAGTCTGATGGGCTTTCCTTTGTAGGTCACCTTGCCTTTCCCTCTGACTGCCCTTAACATTTTTTCCTTCATTTCAACCTTAGATAATCGGATGATTATTGATTATGTGTCTTGGTGTTGATCTTCTCATGGAATATCTTACTCGTGTTCTCTACATTTCCTGAATTTGAATGTTGGTCTGTCTTGCTAGGTTGGAGAAGTTCTCCTGGATAATATCCTGAAGGTGTTTCTAGCTTGTTTCCATTCTCCCCGTCTCCTTCAGGTACTCCAGTTAATTGCAGGTTTTGTCTCTTTACATAGTCCCATATTTCTCAGAGAGTTTGTTTATTCCTTTTTATTCTTTTTTCTCTAATCTTGTCTGCATGCTTTATTTCAGCAAGATAGTCTTCCAAATCTGATATCCTTTCCTCTGCTTGGTCGATTTGACTATTGACACTTGTGTATGCTTCATGAAGTTCTCATGCTATGCTTTTTCAGCTCCATCAGGTCATTTATGTTCCTCTCTAAACTGGTTATTCTAGTTAGCAGCTCCTATCACCTTTTATCAAGGTTTTTAGCTTCTTTGCATTGTTAGAACATGTTCCTTTAACTTAGTGGAGTTTGTTATTACCCGTCTTCTGAAGCCTACTTCTGTCAATTCGTCCATCTTATAACTCTGTCCATTTCTGCACCCTTGCTGGAGAAGCATTCAGATCATTTGGAGTTGAAGATGCACTCTGGCTTTTTGTGTTTTCAGCTTTTTTTTTTTATTGATTCTTTCTCATCTTCATAAGTTTGTCTAAACTCGATCTCTGAGGCTGCTGACCCTTGAATGGGGTTTTCGTGGGGACTGTTTTTGTTGCTGATGCTGTTGTTGTTACTTTCTGTTTGTTGGTTTTTCTTTCAATGGTCAGGTCCCTCTTCTGTAGGTCTGCTGTGGCTTGCTTGGTATTCACTTCAGGCCCTGTTCATCTGGTTTGATCGCATGCCTGGAGATGTCACTCAAGGAAGTTGCAGAACAGCAAAGATGGGTGCCTGCTCCTTCCTCTGTGATCTCTGACCTTGAAGGGCACCATCCTGATGCCAGTTGGATTGCTCCTGAATGGGATGTCTGACAACCCCTGTTGGAGGGTCTCACACTGTTTGGTGGCACGGAGTATAGAATGCATTTAACAAAGCACTTTGACTGTCACTTGGTACAGTGGGTGTGCTTTGCTGGGGGAAAACCCACTCATTTGAGATGCTTAGAATCCTCAGGACTACTAGGAGGAAAGGCTAAGTCTGCTGGTCCACAGAGACTGCAGCCACCCCTCCCCCTAGGGGCTCAGACCCAGGGAGATCAGAGTTCTGTGACTGAGCACCTGTCTGGAGTTGTTGGGGCTCCTGCAGGGAGGCCCTGCCCAGTGAGGAGGGTCAGGGTCAGCCCTGAAGAGGCACTCTGGCCACAGTCTGTCACAACCAGTGTGTTGGTGTATGGGGGACACTTCTTGGATTAAGCCGTCTAGCCTCCCTGGCTCCAGCAGGGAAAAAGCATGGTCTGGGGCTATAGAGATGGCTGCCTCTCTTCCCATGACCAGGGAGCTTAGCATGTTAGGCAGCTATCAGTCCCAGTGCTGGCTGCTGCCCCCTCCCCCAAGTAGCTCAAGCAGCTTGGACAGCAGCCAGCTGCAGCTGTGGTGCTGGTCACCTCTCCCCCCAGGAGCCCCTCCCCCCAGGCTTAAGCAGATTCTAGCTGAGCATCTGTTAAGAATCTGCATGGCTTTGGGGTTGAGACTCTAGACTTGGTGGCATGGGCTCGCAAGTGGGAATATCCCATCCGTGGGTTGCATAGTTCCGTGGAAAAGGAAGTTTCCCTGGATGGGTAACATGCTGACTCATGGGCTCCCTTGGCTAGGAGATGGGGACTCTCCTGCCCCATTTGGCTCTCAGGTGGGCTGCTGTACCACATTGCTCTTCTCTCCTCTCTATGGGTCACGCCAGCCACCTAGTCAGTTCTGATGAGAGAACCTGGATATCTCGGTTGCCGGTGCAGGATTCACATGCTATTATTGTTCTTTTGGATGGGAGCCTCCCATTTCTGTTGCTTCTACTCGGCCATCTTGGCCACACCCCAAACTATATGATTTTAGATAAAGGTTTTGTTAAAAAAATTACTTGGAATATTTATTCTTTACTGTAGCTAAGTAATCTGCTGTAAGCATGTAATTTTCATGAAGGTAATCTGTACTTTATCATTGACTCCTTTTAAGATATTATCCTTATCTTTTGTGTTTTGCAGTTTTGACACACTGTTGATATAATTATCTTATTGAAGATTAGCTGGGCTTCCTAAATATAAATATAAGTATTCATCTTGTAACTTTTTTGTACTTTCTTCATGTTTTTGATATCTTATTTTTTTAATATGTTAATTTAAATATTTGATATTCTGCATTTGATAATGTAGTATCTACAATTACCAGAGGTTTGACCCTGTAGTTTCAAGTGATTCTCACAATTATTAGCTTATTTGCTCAGAATTTTTCTAATTTTGAAATGTAGAGTTCATGATATGTGGAATTTCATTTGTGGGAACTTTTTGCACCCTGATTATAAAATTTGTCCTGCTAGAATTATTTTTGTTTTATGCTTCTTCAAGAGATGTTTGCGGTTAACTACAAATCTGAGACTGAGGCTGTGTATTTGTCGTCAGGTTTTTCTATCGTATAACTGACCTTGCAGTTATATGATTACTGGCATGCAGATAATAATTATTTTTCTTATTTTCTTCTCAATCTGTAGTCAAGTTTAAAACAGCAAGCAACAAATGTATGAATCTACAATGTGCATAGACTTTTTTCCTTGGTTTCTAAATAAGAGTTTTCTTTAGGGTTTGCCTGGGTAATAGCTAATTTATTATAATACTGGCTACTTTGTGAAGTCCCCACGCTGGGCCTCCCCTCTTCTCTATGCAGCATGTTAAATCTGTCTAATCCACCAGTGATAGATGTTCAAATGATAAGCACTGGCTTTATAGATCAATCACAATGATGGAACATCTTTGTTACCACAATACACCTGCAAGAACTTTCTTTCATATTCATGTGCTAGCTACTTTATTTACTAATGGTTTTCTAAAATAAAACTTTATCAAACACTCTTTGATGCTTTCTAGCAGGAATATTTCCAAGGCATCCATTCTATGTTATTACTGGACAAATGTACTCATTAATTTCATGCCCCTACTATTTTTCTACATGAGAAAAAAACAACCACAAAGCTTTATTTTATTTAATTCAATATTCGTTATAATGTAACATTTGGAAGAATGATTCTTCTGGCTACTTCAAATACATCACAATGAAGACAAAATGTACATAATTATAAAGCTTATATGCCATTTATTAGCGTACTTATATCTTAATCCACTCTACATATCAGCATCGTGATTCGTTTATTCCTACTTATTTTATACTTGTTTTAATAGTCTTTAGAGTTACAACTATTTTCATTTTGGTTCCTTCCTAAGATTTCTATACTCTAACAAGGGATAAATAATTCATCTTAGATAAGACAAATGAGGGACAAATGTTTCATCTTAGATGAGATGAACAACAGAAAAATAATTTATCTTGGATAAGCTGGCACATAATCTAGATTTTTAATAAATTGGCATTGGTTTTCAAATGATCCTTTCGCCTTCCCAAAAGGTGAATTAAAAACCAATCTTCTGGGCACCTGGTTAATTTTCTTTATAAAGTAAATCTTTTCTACACCACCAAAAGTGTTTCTAAATTCATATGTTTATTTAAGCTTTAGCTTCATGGTACCTGGCATTTTTCTTTAAAATAATTTGCTTTTAAGTTTTTTATGTCCAGCATCACATAATCAGTTGTTCTAACATTAGAATATATTTATTTGGTCTATTAGCCTTCTTAAAAATGTATATTATGTATTAGTATTTTCTTATAATTTAGAAGATCGTTTAAAGGTTTCGTCTCTAAATAGATGATGGATTGAGTTTATTTAGCTACATAGTTAGCTCTCCTCTTTTGGATATGTCAATAACTTAATTATTATTAATATATTGTTTTGGAGCACACTGTGGAAAGTTTTATGCTGTCATTGTTGTGAATGCCAGAACTGATCAGTCCTTACTCCAATGGTAACATTCCTACACTTTCAAAGCTTTTCTGGCTTATTCAGAGCTCCTTATATTTAATTCAGAAATAAGTGCATAATTTATAAAAAACATAATGAATTGAAGAAATAGAATGTCATCTATAAGAGTCAAATTTATTCATGCTTTTGCATTTTTTCATTACAGCTATATTTTATATACTTCATATTTATATTTCTATTTATCTTTAATTTGTTATTGTGAGATGCAATTAAGTGGAAGAAGATAAAATGTGAGCTTGTTGTGCCATCTTGAACTAGTATTTTAGTAATTATTGATCCGATGAATTTCTTTGCTAATAGTGGATATGAATTGGTTACAAACACCATTGTAGTAAGTGGCAATCATAGGATATAGGTCTGGCCCGTAAGTAGTAAACAGATCTTATTTAGTTTTCCAAAACCTTTTTTTTTATTTAAGTAACAGACTTCAGACTTGTGTGACATTAGCCTTTTTGTCTTTTGTCCTTCACTTTTCTCCAATTTTTATGCCATATTCCAAGAATGGCACAAGAGAAAGAATGTGTACAGACACCCTCTATGAACACACAAATATACAGATGTATGGCTGTGGAAATGTGCAGATAAATAATAGATTTACAAGTTAAATGTAAAATAATAAAGCCATTAAAAATAGGAGAAAACATAAGAGATAGCATTTCCTGGACTTTTTAAGAATAGGTGGGGCCGGGCGCGGTGGCTCACGCTTGTAATCCCAGCACTTTGGGAGGCCGAGGCGGGCGGATCACGAGGTCAGGAGATCGAGACCACGGTGAAACCCCATCTCTACTAAAAATACAAAAAATTAGCCGGGCGTGGTGGCAGGCGCCTGTAGTCCCAGCTACTCGGAGAGGCTGAGGCAGGAGAATGGCGTGAACCTGGGAGGCGGAGCTTGCAGTGAGCCGAGACTGCGCCACTGCACTCCAGCCTGGGTGACAGAGCGAGACTCCGTCTCAAAAAAAAAAAAGAAAAAAAGAATAGGTGGACTTCGGGGTACGATGTTGACTATTTAAGTGATGGGTACACTAAAAACTCGGTCTTCACCTAAGCTAATATGTGTGTGCTTATAAAATTCAAGTCATCCTTAATATCAAATATCTTAGGAAATGAAAAAGGAAAAATAACTGAAATACATTTTACAAACTCCTTCAAGAATTAAAGTTATTAAAATATATTTGCTAAACCAGGTGGCACAGGTTAAGTTCAAATTTAAGAACAATAATTGTAGCCAGAGTGAATTAACTCATCCTAAAGAGAGGAGGAATTTGTACTGATTACCTAAAATATATAAGGCAACAACAGTGTGGACGATTCCAGACACACTGACTTTTGCCTGACTCAGAAACTCTATTACTATATATGTGTATATATTGTAAAAGGGCTGCATGAACTGAACCAATTAACAATATTAACAATCAGGGTCTTTGTGATATAGCTGTGGAATATTGCTAACTAAACATTTTATTGATAGAAAAATATTTCTTTTCTTGTACATTTGGTACCGCAGTGATGAGAGCAAGATCCAGAAATATGCGTTAGTGACAGTAGTGGTTGTAAGAGAGACGTCAGAGCTTTGAGGAGCAATGGTCTGTTAAGGTCTATCTTTTTGTGTTTTGATTTCAGCCTTCTACCAACTTACTCAAGGACATTGTAAGAATGTGGAAAAAATAGCACATGTTAGAAATTTAAGGAAAGATAATGAACCATATAATAGTTATCTGAGAAAGGAAAAGAAAATTTAATAGACTAGATGTAGTATGGTTGCATCATTAAAACACTACTTAAAGATAGTAATCACACATTTAAAGTAGGAGCATTCATATGGGACTATGTGTTTAACTGCAATTTGTTTCTTAGTGATTGTCTTACAAACAAATTAGGAAAAAACTGAGACAAAAGCTGAAGGGAAAAGTTATTAATTACAGAGTTAGAAATTAAATATGTATTTAATATTTATATTTAATATATATAATATTTATATTAAATATATATTTAATATTTATATAAATTTATAAATTTATATATATAAATATTTATATATATATCCACAAAAAGACAAAATGAAAAATAACAGGTTGGACAAGACATATGGAGATAGGGACAAGCTCTAACATCCAGTTTAGTTAGAGCTCAGGGAATGAGACTGAGTAAAAGAGGATGAGGTTGGAATAACACGTGTTTAAAAAATAGAAATGAAGCCCTAAAACAAGTCAAGTAAAATTGTGCAATTATGTAGTGAAAAAATATCATTTTTATTCTAAAAGTTGACTTTTCCAAAGAGCTAGTATTGTTTTGCCTTATTTAACAGATAAAGGATCCTCTAGAGATCACATACATCACGATGATACAGGTCTAGCATCTAAATAAACATTTTGCATCTGAATCTTCTTGCGTGTAAAGCGCAGTGAAGAAAAGACTGCTCCCAGTGTTCTCTCTTCAAAGAGACATGCCTTTCTTTCAAGAAAGGTTTAAAAAGTTATATTTCCAGAGCTTCACATCTTATTCAGATACCAAAGAAACTGGAGGTTAAAGAGTCAGGAGTTATTGACAACTGAAGAGTCAGACGTGAAAGGTACTGGGGAGCTCCATTATGGAAGCCTTGTGCTATGGTCTTTGTCACCCTCTCCACCATTAACTAGTAGTGTGAACACAGGAAAAGCACTTCACTTTCAAGGCTTGATTTTCTAATCTTTATCATAAAGCTAGAAATAAGTTGTCTTCACAGTCTCATGAGCTCTTTTTCAATTTTAGTATCCATAAACTGATGAAGCACCTCTGAAGTGCAGGGAGGGAAGGAGATTTCCAAGGAACAGAATAATCTGATTCTGCTGATAGCTGGTTGGAAGCGTCTTTGAGAAAGTCACTTCGCATTTCTGTGCCCCATTTTCCTTATTTATCAAAGGAAGAGGATATAGTAGATCAATGGTTTTCTTTTTTTTTTTCTAAACAAAACAATATTTTCAACAAAATCATGTACTTTGAGTTCTAATATTTGAAAATTTAAAAGTAAAGCTGGTACGGAGAAAGTGGGGTTTAAAAACTGGAAGCCGCAAGACTTAACCCTCCATGTGAAGCCACATAAAACCAGGGGTGACTCAGATCAAACAGCCTTTTTGGCTGATTTGCATGTAGTCTTGCGTAGCAACATTTTATCATGCAAAATCAGATAAACCTTTATTCAGTTCCGGTTTCCTGAATGAAGTTTTCACAAGTAAAGGTTCAGTATCTATTCCAGCCTATTTCAAAGACATTTCCAGAAAGCTATGTGCTCATTCACCAAACGTTTTTACGTTTGATTTGCCCTTAGTACCTAAGGGCACTCTGAGACCTCTCCAGGATTCAACTCTTTTCTTTCTCAGTAAGTGACATCTTCCCCTTCTAGATAAACTTTTTTCTCAAGGGATTTGAGAAAAATTTGAGAACTACTCTCTGCCAGAAGTTCAGAGATGAAAAAGAAAGTTCTCTAAAAGAGATGCTAACAATTTTTTGTGTGTTTTTTTTTTTTTTTTTTTTTTTTTTTGAGACAGTCCCACTCTGTAGCCCAGGCTGGAGTGCAGTGGCGTGATCTCGGCTCACTGTAAGCTCCGCCTCCCGGGTTCACGCCATTCTCCTTCCTCAGCCTCCCAAGGAACTGGGACTACAGGCACCCGCCACCACGCCTGGCTAATTTTTTTGTATTTTTAGTAGAGACAGGGTTTCACCGTGTTAGCCAGGATGGTCTTGATCTCCTGACCTCGTGATCTGCCTGCCTCGGCCTCTCAAGCTGTTGGGATTACAGGCATGAGCCACGGCGCCTGGCCGATGCTAACAATTTAATGACACAACTAGGTGTCTTTCCCCTGAGGATAAATATCTTTGATGATTTCAGGTAATTCCCCAGGAAAAATCTTTCTGGCTGTGGCTATGGTTATTGTTCCTACTATCAATCTAAATTGTAATCTCACTTTCTAATTAATGACATAGTAACTCTTGACAAATCCCTTTCGCGTCCCTGTTATTTTCCTACATCCCAAGGAAATTGGTTTCCTGCATTCTGCAATTAGGAGGCTCCAGAAATTAAGAAATAAAATTTGATGATTTAAATTTCATTGTAATTTTTCAAAACAATCTGGTAATCATCATTAATTACAATAATTAAAACTATGTCCATTAATGAGAAACATTAATTCAGAGCTTAAACAAGTATGTCTTGGGATATGGGCTATACAAACTTCAGAAGAACATACGTCTTGCGTGTAATACACATTAAATTAGAGGTCTAACATCAAGTCCTAGATTAGTAAGAGAATTTTACTAAACATAATGCCCAGATCTTACTTTAGAAAGATAGGATGTTTGATTTATGTCTATGTTGCATTTGTGCAATAAAGCACAAGTTAACCATTTTCTTTATTAGTTTATTTGTTAGTTTTTTGAGTATTTGGTGAATTGTTCATTACAAGGAAAAAAAGATACGACCGGTACCAAAACATACTTTGACTTCACTGAATTTTCTTAGAGAAAGTTCAGGTTAAGTAGAAGGTAAAATGTTAGCAGCAAGTTAATGCATTTATACTTCAGAGGTTGAACTTTTTGATAATGTCTGCTTAAGCAATATAACGTCATTTTATTCATGAAGGAGCCCATGTTTTATATCTTCTGAAGCATTAATCTGTATACATTCTAAAACCTTATATATCAGATACAGAAGTGAAATCTTCATGGATAATCTTAGTTTAACAATGAAGTACCTCTCCAGCGTCAAACAATGATACATAATAATTATATTTAACTTAAATATCTTATTCTTTGAAGAAAAATATCATTAAAAAGTTTAAATTGGAAATAAATGTGTTTCTAAAAAACAAATTTATGCTGTAATAGCTATGGGTGGCTGATGCTGGAGGATCACTTAAATCCAGGATTTCAAGACTAAACTCAGCAACACAGCAAGACCCTGTCTTTACAAAAAATAATAATAAAAAAATTAGTCATGCACAGTGGCATGCACCTGTAGTCCCAGCTGCTGGGGAGGCTGAGGTAGGAGGATCTCTTGAGCTCAGAAGTTCAAGGCTGCAGTAAGCTATGATTGTGTCGATGCACTACAGCTTGGTTGACAGTGAGTGATACAATGCCTCTAAAAACATAAGCAAAGCAAAAAAACACATATGCTTATGTAAATGTGTTATTTTATGGATAGATTTACTCTAAGAAGAAACAGCATTTTAAATCTCAGAATTATAGTCATTTACTTTATTAAATGCTCTTCCTCTTAGAAGTTTCATTTGGAGTTTTCCATTCAATTTCACTTTTTTATTGCCAAAAGCCACTATATAATATTCAAACTTGATTGGATTCAGCATGCTACAATTGAAATTACCCAATTAATATGCCAAGTGTGACCTTGATTATTGATTGAATTAAGTAATCTCCATCAAAAATATGCAAAATATTATGTATGTAATCTGATATAAATTTTTGGGTTTGCATCTCAAAGAGATAAAATATTCATTTTTACTTTTTGAACGATGCTTTAAATTTGCAGTTAAAAATGTGTACTTACGGCCAGGTGCAGTGGCTCACGCCTATAATCTCAGCACTTTGAGAGTCCGAGGCAGGCAGATCACGAGCTCAAGAGAACGACACCATCCTGGCCAACATGGTGAAACCCCATCTCAACTAAAAATACAAAAATTAGCTGGGCGTGGTGGTGGGCACCTGTAGTCCCAGCTACTCGGGAGGCTGAGGCAGGAGAATAGCTTGAACCTGGCAGGTGGAGGTTGCAGTGAGCCGAGATCGTGCCACTGCACTCCAGCCTGACTACAGAGTGAGACTTTGTCTCAAAAAAAAAATATGTACTTACAGTGTATTTATAGTTATACGTATTTATTTGGAATCAAAATGGTAAATAGAATTACACAGGTATTTTTGGATTTATCACTAAAGAATGTTTTCCCTCTTCTTGCCTAAATGCAGGAAGTATTGTAAGTCACATAACTAATAAGGTTTGAAGTGTATACACTAAGTTCATTTATGTTCAAGTATACTGAATCTGCAAATGTATCCTACTTGTTAACATAATCAGACCAGAACTTTTTTCATAATTATCGAACAGAAATCATACAGAAACAATAGTTAAACTAATCTAAGCCTTACTTTTCCAACTTATGAAAAAACTTATGAAAATACACGAAAAAGAAGCAATAATTTTCAATATATTTGCAGACCACGAATAAGAAGGTCTATTTCTCAGGATGGTCAGAAGGTGGGAGAGCAGGCAATACAGAATGAAGTTACTCAAAATGTGGTCTACAGATTGATCCTTATCTTTAAGTTCTTTGTTGTCAGTTCTGATGAGGCAAGTAGAGACTCGAGAGTGACATACTCTTGCTGGATGATCACCTATCCATATACAACTTGGAGATATTATTGCTACAAGGAATATGGGAGAATGGATTTGTAGATTCAAATAGCAGGCTCTGCTGTACTTGGCAGGTGTGGAAGATCTGGATATTTTCCTTAGATTGGTGGATGTCTTAGGAGTAAAAGTTTACAGGCACTCAATAGAACCCTGCTCTACACAGTCAAGTTAACACATATGGAAATCATTCAATCACTTTATATTTGTGAAAACGTTTCCAATATAAGAACTTTAACACATTTTTCATAAATGTTTTAAAGGAATGATTCTGTAAAGAACTGTTAATTCTACTATTTTAATTTTAAAAAATATTACTTATGTTTAAATGTAGTTAGTGATATTAATGTCTTTCTGTAAATCACTTATTTATCTATATAATCTCAGTTTGTCAGTTAGGGACAACCATGTGCATCAGTGCTAGTGATATATAGAGTTACTGATAATCTTAGGAGGACCACAATGTCTTAAGAAATACTGAAAGTCACAAAAGGTATTCATTGTAAAATGAACATATTTCATTTTTATTTATACACTAATGATATGATCAACATTTGAGTCAGAATTCACATGAAATTTATTCAACTTATTTATTGCTCTTGAGAACTTATGTTAACTTGAAACTTTATGGAGAAGAAATGTACTGGAATGGTAAGAAAGCAGTTTCATTAAAAGAATTTGCGAAGAATGTGTTAAGATAATATCATGCATCATAATAATTACTATAAAATAGATTTCAAGCAGTTACATGGAAATGTATGCCCTATGCATTGGACTTAGACTACTTGATAGTGATTAATGCAGTACTGACAATGATATATATATATAAAATATATATATATTAATATATATAAAATATATATATTAATATATATAAAATATATATATATTAACATATAAAATATATATATTATATATAAGAAGAAAAAAAAACAAGGTGATGTTTTGCACTTGGATAGCAATCCTTCAAATATTCAATATTTGTGATTTTCTAATTTACTACTGTCAGTTTCTTCAATTACGGATACCATTAAATTGTACTATATATTATATATATATATATTTATATATATATAAATACTATATATAAAAGCAATATGAAAATTGCTTCACTTGGCATAATATATATATTACATGATATATTATATATATATCATATATATAATATATATACATGATATATAATATATATATTATGCCAAGTGAAGCAATTTTCATATTGCTTTTATATATATTGTATTTATATATATAAATATATATATTATATATATAATATATAGTACAATTTAATGGTATCAGTAATTGAAGAAACTGACAGTAGTAAATTAGAAAATCACAAATATTGAATATTTGAAGGATTGCTATCCAAGTGCAAAACATCACCTTGTTTTTTTTTTTCTTCTTGAGACAGATTCTCCTTCTGTCACCCAGGTTGGAGTGCAGTGGTGTGATCTCGGCTTACTACAACCTCTGTCTCCCAGGTTCAAGTAATTCTCCTGCCTCTGCCTCCTGAGTAGCTGGGATTACAAGCATGTGCCACAACACCTGGCTAAAAGTTTTGTATTTTCAGTAGAGATGGAGTTTCGCCATGTTGGCCAGGCTGGTCTCAAACACCTGACCTCAGGTGATCCTCCCACCTTGGCCTCCCAAAGTGCTAGGATTACAGGCATGAGCTACCGTGCTTATTTTTTTCTGATTAAAATCTAAAAATTTAATTGATTGCTTAATGTATTATCTTTCACACCATTTCTAAAAGTTTAGCTTCCACCCATGAAAATAAAATACAAAGTCTTCTGAAATGAAGGCACAATTTTCTTTATATTTTAGTTTTACAATCCTAAGAAAAATTAAAGCTGTAATAATGATATAGATTAATTTACATAAATACCAATACATGTGCATATGCACCCATATATTTTCTACTCATGCATAACACCCTAGATATAATTGTTTACATCTTCCTGGTGACAAAACAACTTCTAGTTTGGTTACAAAAGTATAGACCTAAATATAATCTATCAATGCATATCCGACTTGCCATATTCTACAGTCTTTTAACTGCTTTCTTCATTTAATCTGTTTGTAAATAACCTACAGACCTTTAAATCTAAAGGCATATTAGGGAACATTCAGTGATAGAATGTCAAAGGAACTGTTTAAATGAATATTTATTAACTTATTAGAAAGCAGAGTACATATATGTGACTACATAACGGTGTATGCTTTTCATATTCAAATACAAAAGCATATTGTGGAGTAGTAGATGTTAAGAAGAAAGCTTAATGAAATAAAAAATGGAGAAAATGCAAAAAAAATTTAAACGTTATTCTGGGTTAATGTTTTCTTTATTATCAGTATTTGATGATTTTTTTGCTTCTTTTAGGATAAAACCTAGAGTGAAAAAAAGAAAGAGTAGAATAGAATTAAAAGAATAAAATAGAATAGAACTAACCATCTGTTGAAAATTGCTTCACTTGGCATAGAGGTCTCGAAATACTGAACAGTTTAGCTAATTTTGGAACCTGGACAGAATCTCTTTGCTGAAATAACCCATATCTAGATGGTAAATTGATATCTATATTGAATATTACAAGATAAAATAATCCATTATATTGTTATGATATCCTTATGTGCATCTTAAAACTGTCCTTTGACATTTGAGTTGTTTCATCAGACATTTCAGGTTGCAATTACTTTGCCTATTCACAAACTTTTTCTATTTGAAAAACTGCTTCTAAAATATAGTGGTCTATCATAACTCATTTAGAAATGTAAAAACAATATATTATTTTGAGTGGGTTTAAAAATAACTTATAGCAGCTCAATTCTCTCTTTACTGGCTATGGCAAGAGATGATAGATTTTTTTTATTTGTATGTAAAAACCCCCCAAAATATTCCAAAGCTACTTTTTTTCTTTTAAAAAATAATATTTTTTCCTTTGGCTAACCTAAAATTGTGAGTTAATAATAGTAAAGGCAGTACTTCTAATAATTTCCCAACACAGTACCCTGATGGAGTACAAAAGTGACAACATATTGCTATCAAAATATTTGCCATTGCTTCCCATCCTGGACACTTTGGAAACATTCTTTAGTGAAGTTTCATGTAATCACATTTACTAAGCTACTATGCAAAAACATTATTTAATCAGCATAAGTTTTTTCAGGCATAGCGGGGCTTTCGCTTTCCTTCTCCCTGCATCTATTTATGCAGTATAGGTTCAATGTAGAAAACTCAGAAAATGATAAATAAATAAATATGTATAAAGCAAAACATCACTCAGAGGTCACAATTGTCAACATTTTTACATAGCTCCCTCCAGCCTGCATGTGAATGTACACATAAATTGGAATATTAAAATTATACATGATACTGTACATTCTAATTTATAAACTATTCTTACACATAACTTATGCAGTACAGTGAGTTTTAGAAGTCACTTAGATCTTAGTATAAGTTGTTTTATCAAATACTTTCCAGAGTAGTTTATGGGGAGGCATTGAGGACAAGGCGAGAAGGTCATATTTGCCTGAGGCAAGTGGTAGAATCACCGCTACCTGGACAACAGGAGTTTTAATAGGGAGAAAAAGCCACCTTATTCCATAAATTTTTATATACCTGACATTTGCTTACTAAGAGAAATATAGATCAATATTATTAGAAGACTTTTGTGCATGTGGGAAGCTCAGTTAAAGACAATAAACTCCCATCTTTGCAGACACTACATAACACCTTTCATGTGTTGATGGAGCTCAATATATAAACTGTACATGAAAATGAATAGGTATATTCCCTTCTTGACAAAAGAGGCTAATGGAACTTACCCAGCTAAAACTTTTCACATTAAATTGAAATTATACCTCTAAATCTTGGAGGTAGTGAAAGCTGTGCATACCTGTTCTATGTTAAGACACTGCAAAAATATTGGCCAAAGCAAAGATTTATAAGATGTCACTGAAAGCATTCACTCTAACAATAAAGAAGACAGCAGGATGGTGAAATGATGGTTGGGGTTCAAAATAAATCACATGGCACTATAATAATTTCATAGCAGTTAGGTCTCCCTTACCACACTGCATCTGGCATTTCGTCATGTTGTCTTTTAAGGAAATAATTGTTCATCATAGGTATAGCATTTCAGTGTTTAGGGCTTGAATTTATTTAAAAAAATCCAAAAAGTTCACTAAGAAAAAGACGAAAGATTCAGTGAGGTAAACACACTCTTAAAGTTTTAGAGACTGATATTTTGTCAGCATACTATTTCAAAGGAAAAATAAGCATAAATATCGTGAGGAATATGTTGTTTTTCTATGAAAAACTAAAAATTGTGTAAAACAGTAGGTCTCAGGAGTAAATAGGCATCGATTTTTGATCCCACCTTGTTTCATAAAAATTATTAAGGAATTTTTTTTTTTTTGAGACGGAGTCTCGCTCTGTTGCCCAGGCTGGAGTGCAGTGGCGCAATCTCGGCTCACTGCAAGCTCCGCCTCCCGGGTTCACGCCATTCTCCTGCCTCAGCCTCTCCGAGTAGCTGGGACTACAGGCACCTGCCACCATGCCCGGCTAATTTTTTTGTATTTTTAGTAGAGATGGGGTTTCACCATGGTCTCAATCTCCTGATCTCATGATCCACCCGCCTCGGCCTCCCAAAGTGCTTGGATTACAAGCGTGAGCTACCGCGACCGGCCAGGAATTTTTATTTAATTACTAGTACTCTTAATTTTCATTTTCCGATGGGAAAATGGAACTGAGCATAGTGACAAAAATTTCTTTCTCTGCACATGGAATGTTTCTAGTTACCATATTACTTCACTCTAACCTACTGGTCTTATTGCCTATCAATTTCAGGTGGTCTCAAGACTTCATTAAAAATAAGATAACTTAAAAGAAAAATATTTAAAAAGTGTTATTAATCTTCCCTCTAGACTTAAGGACATTGGATTGACCTTTGGCCATTCTCATTGCATGATTGTGATGAGTTGAATAATTAACCCCCTCAGCCAAATTCATGTTCACCCTCAACCTCAAAATGGGGACTTATTTGGAAAAGAATCTTTATAGCTATAATTAAAGATCTTGAGACAACATCATCCTGGATTTAATGCGGCCCCTAAATCCAATTAGTTATGAGAATTTTTGTAAGTAGTGGAGAAGAAACAGAAACAGAAAGCCAAGTGAAGACAGACACAGATTGGAGTGACAGGTCTACAAGCCAAGGGTCACCATGAATTGCCAAAAAGCCAGAAACTAGAGAGAGGCATGAAACAGATTCTCCCTCAATGTCTTCAAAAGAAACAAACCTTGCAGACACCTGATTTCTACATTTTGGACTGTAGTATGGAGATGATAAATTCACATTGCTTTAAGCCATTCAATTCACGGTACATCCTACAGCAGCCCTAGGAAACTCATATGATCATGATTTCAAGAAATTGTTAGGAGCTTACTCATACCTGATACCAAATAACTGAAAATCCAGCCAGAGCTATGCACTGAACCATGTACCTATAATTAATATTCAAGGTTTTTATAGAGTAATTAAGAACAGGTATTAATGAGAAGCAGCTGATCTGGAGAATAGGGCCAGTCACATATATCTGAGTGAGCCACATGGTTAACTAGGTAAGAAACATGATAATGTCCCAGACTTAACTTCACGGGGTTGAGGTACCTACGCACACTTTCTCTCTTTATCATTCCTGGAACAGGTATAAAATTGGGAGAAACTGGGTATTGGGAGCTGAGCTTAAAAAACAGGAGTTTTCTGTACTAATATTGTTGTAGATTGTGTGTTTTTTGTTTGTATTATTTCTTAAAGCTAAGTAAACCTGGTGGTGTTTAAAGCCTATTGTATCCATTAAGTTTGATTTTCAATGTGAACCCAGATCCAAATGCCAAATGGCTTGTACTTGGCATCACATGATTTTATATAAACACACACACACACATACACACAAACACACACACACACAAATATGCATATATACACAAAATATATCTGGATACATATACATATATATGTCATATACTTAGTCTTGTAAATACATTTTATTTTAACCTTATGGGAGACTATGAGTTAGGTATTTAACAATTAAAGGAAAATAGCTAAGCTTGCAATACATTTGGTTTTGTAGTAGGTAAGGTTTGCTGAGGAAGTCATTTTAGGATCCACTGGATAAAGTATAGTATGAGAATAATAAAGCTGGGGGTACCTGAATATGAGGGAAATGAGAGACCAAGATTAGCTGGATTACTGTGAGATTTCTATAATCAAATATATTTCATGCTACTTTTCACAGGCTATAGAGGATTTAAAGTGCTTACTAACAAAATTGTCATCCTAAGGAGAATAAACGAATATGGGTTATATTCCTTGTTAAGATATAACATGCAATTAGTGGTACTACCAAAATAATAAAATTTATATTACATGAACTATAGAAATAACCATGAATAATTTTTTTTTTTTTGAGACAGAGTCTCACTCTGTTGCCCAGGCTAGAGCGCAGGGGCATGATCTCGGCCCATTGCAAGCTCCGCCTTCCAGGTTCACGCCATTCTCCTGCCTCAGCCTCCCGAGTAGCTGGGACTACAGGTGCCCACCACCATGCCCAGCTAATTTTTTGTATTTTTGATAGAGACGGGGCTTCACCATGTTAGCCAAGATGGTCTCGATTTCCTGACTTTGTGATCTGCCAGCCTTGGCCTCCCAAAGTGCTGGGATAACAGGCATGAGCCACTGTGCCCAGCCCAACCATGAATAATTTTTTTAAAATGGTATAAAGAGAGCAGCACAGATAATTCATTTAATATAATACTATTACTAATAATACCTAATAAACTAATTTCATTCTATGCATGAGCTTTATGAAGTTAAAGAAATTAGTATGTTAGAAATTCATGTTACTTATTTAATTAAATCATTATCTCCAAACGGATAGAAATAATTTTAAACTAGTATTGTGACAGTAATTACATAACACTCCCAAATTACAATGGCTATTCTAGGAGAGTTGTAGAGTCAGTTGAAAAACAGAAACACAGGTTCTAGATTCAGACAAACCTGGGCTTAAGCCTTAGCAGTACCACATCTTAGCTGCTATGAGAAACTGTGCACACTTCTCATCTGAAAAAGAAGGATAATTAGAATAATATCTAGAATAATATCATAGGCAAATTGTGAGGATACATGTGTTAGTCTGTTCTCACACTGCTATAAAGAACTACCCAAGACTGAGTAATTTGTAAAAAGAGGTTTAATTGAGTCATAGTTTTGCATGGCTAGGAAGGCCTCAGGAAACTTACAATTATGGTGGAAGGGGAAACAGGCATGTCTTACATGGCGGCAGACGAGAGAGCAAGTGCAAGAGAGAGCAGAGAAAACTGCCTTATAAAACTATCAGATCACATGATAACTCACTCACTATCACTAGAACAGCATGGGGGAAAATGACCCCATGATCCAATTACCTCCCACCATGTCCCTCCCTTGACATACGGTCATTACAATTCGAGATGAGATATGGATTGGGGACACAGAGCCAAACCATGTGAATACAATAAAATAGTCATTATGGGATTTTGGTGAAAAATGCTTTCCAAATAATGTTTCCTTCTGTAATTATTCATAGTTGAACCAGGAGACATTCTCTTGAATTTGACTGCTTATTGAATGATGCATCCCTGAAGCACTCTGAGCCTACTGTCCTCATATTTAAGTTACTTATTACTGATAAACATCAAACTGGAGATACGTATATCATAAGTAAGCAGAGACCCCAGGCTGGAACATAGTGGTGTGATCTCAGCTCACTGCAAACTCCACCTCCTGGGTTCAAACAATTCTCCTGCCTCAGCCTCCCGTGTAGCTGGGATTAGAGGCCACATCTGACTAATTTTTGTATTTTTAGTGGAAACAGGGTTTCACCACATTGCCCAGGGTGGTCTCAAATTCCTGAGTTCAGATGATCTGCCCTCCTCGGCCTCCCAAAGTGCTAGGATTACAGGTGTGAGCTGCTGCACCCAGGTAAATACCTTTAGAGAAATTAACTTTCTCTGAACTGTGATTGGCTGTTTTAAAAAGGTATTTGTTATAAAAGCAAAGAGGCTACTGTGGATCACCATGAAGATGCTGCTTTATTTTCCATTTCACATTCAGCCTTTCTGTTACTACACACACACATAAACACACACAATGCATCACTAATCTTACTGTAGTCCATTTTTCTGGGGTCAGAAAATCACTAGAAGTTCAAATTATAAGATAATTTGAAATTTTAGTGTGGGTGAGGAGAAAATGAAAAACGAATTAGTTTAATGAATACTGAGAGACTATTTCAACAACACAGGTTCATTATAATTTTTAGCTTTTAGCAAATTTAAGAATAATAAAATAATCTTTGATATATTTTAGCATTTTAAATGATAGATCACTAAATGATTTTGTTTTGTTTTTTAATAGTTGGAAAAATTGAGTGACACTACTAAAAATCTGACTTTTCATCTAGAAATTTGAACAAAGTTACTCTAAACACATATAAAATAGAAAAAGAAATGTATAACAATAATACTTTTATTACTCTGGCAATAAGTAATAAAAATGGGTAAATAAATCACTAATAATCCATTTTATTTTATTAATGGATAAATTCTCAGCAATAACTTGTCAATTAATATTTGTAATATAATTATTTCGATCAATTTTGTACCACAAATAATTTAAATGGTTACTCAATCCAGAAGGAAAAATGTTAATACACAGAGCTTCATGGTAATTGAATATTAAAATTATTTTTAATGTGGGAACACATTAATTTTCAGACAAATATTGTGATAATAAACAGATGTTTACAGCTTGAATTATTTTTAATAGGATAATAGTTCTCTGGAGAAAGCTCAAAATGTAAAAAAAAAAAAGAAAGTAAAAGGAACAATGTAAAACTTAAGAAAGAACCTATTCGTAGAGTATTAGATATATGATTATTGGTATCATATTTGCATTAGATATTCAAATGAGTAATTGTACTAATTTTCCTTTAAAACAATGATATACACAATATTTTGCCAATTACATTACTTGCCATTATTTGTACTTGTACTGGAAAATGTCTTGACAATTTGAAATATACATGAATATGAGCAAAAGCATCTTAAGGCCTTTAAATGATAGTACCTGGGTAAATGTAGATGAGTTAAATAATTCATTTTAAATTAATTAAGAACACCATATTACAAAATAATATACTCATGTTTCAAAATTTATTAAGCATTTACTGTCATGCCTTGGACAAATGATACATAGTGTCTGCCTACAAAGAACTTGGAAACTCTTAGGGAGAAACAATCATATAACAATATATAACATATGGTCATTTAGGTATTAGGGATGTGTATGCATCGTACAAGGTTGTTTCTTAAATGAAATGAGAATTACAGGAATTACAAAGATTCTTTTAAAGTATGATGACTGATTTATAATCTAGTAACTTCTCTATGATAATAGTATCAAAATAGATTATTATATGCAAATGTTTTGTTTTATAACAAATATACTTAATTAAAAAAATCTTTGAGTAACTAAATTTTTGTACATGTGGAGTTTACTATGACTTTTGGAATGATTTCTGGGTTCATATGTGTTTCAAAAGTCAGATTTTGAGACATTTACTGTGCTTTTTCCCTGTGTCCAGGAATTAAGCGAATAAAGTATAGTCCGTCTCTCAGTATATGTGGAGGATTTATTCAGGACCCCCAGTATATAACAAAATCTGCACATAAGTCCAGCAGTGAAAACCTGCATTGACAAAAGTCTGTCCTCCCTGTATGTGAGTTTCACATTCCACAAATACTGCATTTTGAATTTGTATTTAGTTTAAAACATCCGCATATAAATTCAAACCCATGTTGATCAAGGGCCAATTGTAGAATTATTGATACTAAGTATATTGATACAAGAGTATAATGCAGAATTGCTGAAATTCAAGTCATCTGCCTTTCCTTAAATAGCACCTTATATTTATTTGTTTACTGTCTAATGATCAAATTATGTAGATTAAAATTTACAAATAATCAACAATCTTCATATAGGTTGTATACAAATATCTTGATTTAATTATGAAAAAATAGTAAAAGAGGTTAAAAAATCTATAAGGTAATCTGTAGAGAAATGGAGCAGTCTCTGGTTAATCTTTAGTCCTTTTGATGCAGGGCAGATTCTTGACATCACCCAGGAAATAATTCAAGATTAAGCCAGTGATGGAAGAAAGCAGTTTTATTAAGGTGGTGGCAGTGTTAACAGTTCTGTGACTGCTCCTTGCAGAGCAAGGCTAGCCCATAAACAAAGTGGCTAGAACAGGTGATGGGCAGTTGACAGCTGTATTTATACCCACTTTAATGGCATACAAATAAAGGGGCAGGTTATTCATCAATCAATAGAAAATGGGCACTAATTTCCAGTTGTTGCCATGGAAATGGGTGGTGATTTCCATACGTTGCCATGGCATTTGTAAACTATCATAGCCCTGATGGAAATGTCTTGTGCTGATGAGCAGCCAGGGCAACTAGAGGTTACTGTTGGTGCCGCTTGTTGGTGGTTTTGGCCTGTCGTCACCTGGCCCTGTCAGGTTCCTACCTCCCTCCTGCTATGATTATTCTGTTCTGTAGACACTAAAACTAGGTAAAAGACACCAGGGCATTTAGATAACAAAAACAATATGTATTATTATTATTATCTAATTATCCTGAAGAAATAGTATTAGAGTTAAGAAAATGGACAGATTCAAATATAATAACCCATGTAAGCATTGAAAATGATGATTAAATATAAAAATACTAAAATAAAACATGTTGTTATTTAAAGCAAAAATTAATTTTAATTTAATATTAATTGTTAATATTGAATGTTAAAATCCTATTTCACCCCCTTAGATGAGTATTTTAACTCAGGAACAATTCTTATCTAAGGAACAGTTCAAGGATATTCACTTTCCCAAATTTGATTAGACATTGTACTCGCGAGTCCAACCAAGTGCAATAACAATGTTAATTAACTAAAATCTAAGAATTGAAAAGGAAACCATATATCTATCTTTATTCAGAAAAGATATACGTGCCTGCACAAAATATCTAAAAGCTACCTACAAGTAAATGTTTAGATTAAATGTATATATTTAATAAGATTACTCCATTTGAGATCAATGTAAAAAAAGCAACTGTATTTGTAAATATCAGCAATTATTCCAATTATTAATTATATTATAGAAATTTTTTCTTCTCTTGCCTAAATTCAAGCTCTTCACCTTTCCAGGATAGAAAGTGCCTGGCGGTTGGGTGATGTTCCCCATCACCGATGCCTGGCTTTGTGGAAGCAGGATTTCCAGACATTCCAAAGTCTTACCCAAACTACGCACTCCCAGGAGAGGAGGTTGAGGAAGCATGGTTATCTTGGGAATGTGGTCCTGGACACCCACTTTGGGTGACTTGGGTGATCGACTTCCAAAACAACTAGCCACTCTTTTGGCTTCCTAGGGTAGGGACTCTGATGTTCTCCCTTCTCTGCTACTCAGACCTGCCTTCTCTGGCCTTGGGCTCAAATTTTTCTCATTTTTAATTCAAAAATTAAAAAATATCAGAAGAGGAAAAGGAAAAAAAATAGATGGCTTTATTTTTCCCCATCTACGGTATGTGTGCCCTTGTAGTTTGCTGGGCTCCTTGTACCTACGGTAGTAGTACCACCAGGTGAGTGCTATGGCCTCTAATACTAGACCTTGTCTGAGACAACCTATTAAATTCTCTTAGGACTTCTTCAGTCTAGGGCTCTGCAGCCCTTGGTGTACCTCCCTTTCTTGACTGTTGTGAGATCATTGAAGATAGCATCCCCAAAGTAAACATGGTTTTGTATTGATAAGAGCAAAATAAAAGAGCAACAATAAATGTAATTTGCATTGATTAAAGAGAAAATGGTTTCTCAACTGTAAATGCCCTTGACATTCAATGAACTATTTGAAACCTTCTCTCTCCAATTACATTATAGATTAAGAGCATAATGAACATTTTCTGAATTAAAGAATCATTAATACTTATTGCTGATTATAATGTGCTAAATGCTCTAAAATATCACCTCAGATACCATTTATAACAACCTTAGGAGACATTCAGTACCATTATTACCACCATAAAAGTAGAAAATAAGGCATAGAAAAACAAATAAATTACCCAGCCATTCCATGAACACTTACTGAGCACCTACGGTTTGCTGGATATGGTTCTTGGTGTTGGAATGCAGAGTGGAACAATCAGAAGAGGCTTCTCCTTTGGTGTCACTTTCAGCTTTAACGTGGCAATTCAGAGTTTCAGCACAGGCAGATGGCTTCACCCATGCTAGCGTGGAGCTACTGGGCTATCCTTTGCACACTGCTGCATGCCCTGATTCTCTGTTATGAGAAATAAAGAATATGAAGTCAGCACAGTGCTCTGGTGGATCACATAATCAAGCTAATCAACCAAGAAAAACTGTCGTACAGAAAGTTTCCATCACCTCTTTGAAAGCTTTGGTAGATTTCTACTTAGATTACCTGAGTTCTTGCTGATTATGAGACACATGATTGGACAAATTATTCAACCTTTTAGAGTCTATTTTACATTTGCAAAAAAGGGGAAAAGCAAAACCTACCCTACCTAGTGTTTTGGTCCTTTCAGAAGTAGGGTTTATATAAATGCACACATGGGTTTATAAATGTTTATATAAATGCACACGTGGGTTTATAAATGTTTATATAAATGCACACGTGGGTTTATAAATGTTTATATAAATGCACACGTGGGTCAAACTTCATACACCCTCTCTCCCAAGTTAATTTTACCTTATGTTAAAATAAAGAATGAAAAGGTTTACAACGTATCCGTTTATTTTTTTAGGGAGAATTACACACATTTCCAAGATTATTTGTGTAATTTTAAAAAGATTATTTGTACAAATGTAAAATACTTTTGAAGAGTCACACTCACCAAAATAATCAGATTTTTTAAAAACACATTTTATGTATGAGAATGAGTTCACATCATAAAAGAGAAGCAGGGTTTGACAGTTCGTTTTTTGGACATAAAAACCCAGTTACTGATAATTCATCAGGAATGAAGCTTCGGTTAAACGGAGCCATTCGCTGTTAATAGCCTGTGGTGCAATAAGACTCGCTGTGAACAGGTGATGATTACAATACTTAGCACTTCTGGAGAATAAAAGTACAGCGACTGTAATCATTCTAAAAATTACTTCATAAGTGTCACACTGTTAATGACAGTTCAAAGAATTAGCATCTGGTTGAAGTTATAGGTGTAGCTTTGAGGAATTGGTATTACAGGAAAAGCATTTAAAGAAGCTTTAATCACAACATGAAATGTTCTCTGCCTGGCTTTACGTACTCTTGTACAGTAAGTCACACCTGTTGTTTACTAAAAGTGAAAAAATATAAAAAGCAATTGATACTGTTTTTTCTTCAGTAGAACATGAAAAACAATATTATTTCACCTTGTGGACATTGTAGTTCTCAAAAGACAGTAAAAGTGTAGGACCTTTAATGAATTTTTATGTTTCAGTAATATTGAAGGTGTTGCTCAGTTATAAAAGTTGGGTATGATTTATAATCAATATGTAAATGAGATACAAAATTACCTAGGAAAATTAAGTGACATTAATTTGTTTTTTTAAAAGTAGACCAAGTGAAGATAAAGTCTAAAGGAGGATACAGTTTGTGAAGAGATATTGTGAAAACCATTTAATGCATGCTGACTATCGTCTAAGAGGCATTTTAAGTACTGAATTTCTGAAAGTACTGGAATTTTATTGGATTTTTGATTTGGAACTTAGTGTTCTGAAAAAAGTAATGGCAAGAAGGCCCATAAGCAGACATGTATTTTATTTAATACGCAATACATGAAGTATTTAAAATCAGTGAGAAAGAGTTACTTTTTCCTTAAAACAATGTTGGGGCAATTGGCTAACATTTGAGGAAAAAATATATGGAATAAAATATAAAAGCAATCATCTAATCATAAATACAAGTAACAAAATAAAAATAAGTAAACAATAGTTTTTAAAGTATTTTTTTATTAGAAATGATACCAATGTGGAATCAATTGAGAAATGAACATGTCTAACTCTGTACAACCTAAACATTCTATTATATTGTTTTTATAATAAAAATAAATTAACCAAATATAAACAGGGTATGGATTGATATTATCTTACCAAATGTAGAAACATCATAACATACTTTTAATAAAATCTGTTAATTGGGATTCTGAGCCCCTGGCCTGGGCCAGAGATAGGAAATGCAGGTCGCAGTTACTGCCATGATTTTGCCTGGGTGCCCAGCTGAGACAGTCACTGCCTTGCTTTGGACACTCTGTGCTCTGTGATCGCTGTCCAGCTGTGAGACCAGGGACCCACACTTGCCAAAGCTGAGGGTGAGAGGTAAATGAAGTCCTTGGGGCCTGTGGCTCCAGTAGGATTTAAACCTTTACTTAAGGGATACAGTAGAACTAAAGAAAACAAACAACCAAGCATCATGAAATTGTGATTAATTAGCTCACGAACCATCCTAGAACAAAGTTAGGGATCACTACTCAAGCATATTGTCCTAAAACCCATTCAAAGATGTTTGATATAAAGGCTTGGGATGAATATATTGTGGAATGGGCTGCAAAGACTTCAAGCAGCTTCCTCACAACGGTTATTTTGGCCCTCATTTCACCGGTCCTAGCAAGTGCTTTATGTCCTGGAAGCTGAAGAAGATGATTGTGGAGCCGGGAAAACAGCAAAAGAAGAAACAGGAGTCAAGAAAATATCGCCAAAGTCAAACAACTTAAAAACGATAGAGGAAAGAATAAGAGGAAAATTATTTGGAAAGCTTATCATCTTTTGAAGGATCCTCTATGGTTTCTTTGTTGGATTTCATAACAGTATTATTTAGTAAATAAAATTTGACCATATGGGAGAATCACATCAGTGCTGACTTCAATAATATAATAACTTTTAGGCTTGGATATAGATGTTTGTTGGTGTCTGTTCACAGTTATTTTAAGATTGCATTTAATAAGCTACACATTCTTTGTAACTGACTTAGTCATTTCCATTTTGCAGCTTAAGTACTTAAATGAAAACATCCTGTGGAGAAAAATGACTATATATTTTGTACTCTATTGAAATAATGGTTTAAAATGAAGTCCTGTTCTGGACAAAGAAGTTTATGAATGTCAAAGTAAGAATCATGCTCTCTGAAGTAAAAGTGTGATTTGGCTTAAAAGAAACACAATATATAAATTACATCTTTTATTATTATTATTATTGCTTATTTCTTGGAATAGAATCTTTTCTGGTTTTCTCAAAGAAAATAATATCAATCAATGAGCACATTAATTTTCTGAATTTTCCCTATTTTAGCCTTTTAGATAAATGGTAATTGCAAAGATATTCTGCATTTTAACTTAATTTTGTAAAAAGTTCTCATTATCTTGATTATGTAGAATGTCACCTACAATTGTTATACTTATGAAATGTCATTTTCTTAGAGTTGACTTGCTAGGAAAAGAAACACTAATTCAAAGTTTGCAGTAAACACGACAAATGTGGTAGCTCCTTGAAACCGGTTTATTCTTGCTTGGACTGCGTAGAAATGTGAAGTAGTTATAATGTCTCATCAGACACTTTGCTAATGATATCATACCACCTTTGTTTTTTATTCTATTCTTTTTTAATTCATGTGGTAATGATCTACTACACTTTTTGATCAAACAGGTTCAAGGTGAAAATTAAAATTTTAAATTTCTCTTAAGGAAATTTTAAAAGAGTAAGTTAAGTCATACTTCAGAAGTGGTAAAGAAAGGCTTAAAATTTGGGAAAAACATGTTGGGAATAGTAATTTGTTGCAAAAGGTAAATTATTTCCAAACCGCAATAAGTTGGAATTAGAAGTAAAAGCTAAAGGGCATCTTCTTCAGTTAAATAGTATAAATAGAACTTATTGTTATTAAACATGGCTTTTATAAATACATGGTCTAGTAATTTTAATCACTATCAATATTTAATAGCTTATTAATGATTTCTCCACCTCTGATAATGAATTTAAAGTTACAAAATTGTCCAAAAGCTCTAATTTAAAAGTAAAGCTAGACATTATGATATATGTTATACTTTTTTATAAAGAGAGGAAAACAGTATTAATCTATAGGAAAAGCTCATTTCCAAACAATATGAAAACAGGAAATCACATTGTATCACCAAAGAAGAAATGTAAACAGTAAATAGGACAAATAATGGCATTTAAACCAATATTAAATTACTTATATATTGAACTATAACAAAATGTGGATATTTGGAAGTAATATTGAAAATTGTGAAATGATTATATATAGAGAAGGGTCTGCTGAAGCAAGACTACTGGTGGGAAAACAAATTCCTAGATTACAAATGTTAACAATAGGTATTTCCTTGGTATTAAAAATGTCTCTTTGAGACATATACACTAAAAAAAGAAAGCAGTCACCCAAGTAAATACTTATGTAAAACAAGTTATTTAAATTAAACTTATAATAGTACATATACATTATGAAATAATATGAAGTCATTAAAAGGTTACTTATGATTGCAGCTATGGAAATATATGAATACACGTAGGAAAAGAGAAAAGCTGTTAATACAAAAAGAATGGACTGAGAATAAATTGATGATAGTTGTTTATATATAATATGACTATATTTAATTTTTATTCTATCTTTTGTCTTTTCTAAAAACAAGTTTCAGTGGGAATATATAATTTACACATTTTAATTTTAATTTTCATAAAGTAATTCATTTTTTATTAAAACAAATTTGAAGATAGCAGAATTTATCATCTGCCCCAACATAGGTGTCTCTCCAGAGGTAACCACTATTCTAAACTTGGAATTTTTCTTTCTGATATTTCTCTTAATTTAAATACATGAATTTTTTGCCAATAATGACATATAGTTTAGTTCTGTTTATTGCATGTAATTTATTAATGCATTTGTTGAGCACTTGTATTTCAAGAAGGAAAACTTGAAGAAAAAAAAAATAGAGAAGAAAGTTCCTACCCTTGTGTACCTTAAATCTTAGTGAACCAAAAACACAAACTAAAAAGTTAAAAATTAAATGTATAGCATGTTAAGTGGTGTTCAGCACTACAGAAAAAGGAATAGTAAAGTCAGAGATTCAATTATGCCATTTTGTGTTTCTATGTGTGAAAGTTCCTGTGCGTGCACATGCATGAAGCATTCTTTTTTAATACAGGGGTAAGGCAAGGCTTCACTATCTAATGATTTTTTATCTTAAGACTGAAGAAAATTGGGGAGCAAATTTTGGGAGGATCTGAAAGGATGGCTCTACCAGATTATAGAGTGGTTAGTGAAAATGCCTGAGGTTAAAGCATGCTTGGTTGCAATGCATTAAGAAGTTCAGTGTGGCTAAAGTAGTAATGGATGGAATCAAAAGGGGTTACATGACACATCATGTAGGTCTTTATGAGCAACCAAATTTGTGTATTGTGTAGAGGGGTAATGTGACCTGATGTTTACTTCAAAGATTCCTGTGACTGCTTTCTTTAGAATAGATAATACAGATATGTTTATAGTTGACCCTTGAATAATGATATTTGTATTGTGCAGATCGACTTATACAGAGATTTTTTCAATAAATATATTGGAAACAATTTGGGAGATATGCAACAACCCGAAAAATCTCACAGATTAACTATGTAGCCATAGTTATCAAGAAAATTAAGAAAATGTTAAGTATGTCATGAATGTATAAATATATGTTAATACTAGTCTATTTTATCATTTTATATATTCAAGTATGCAGAAATGTATTACAAAAAGTTAAAATTTATTAAAACTTAAACACACAAACACTTTCTGTACAAGGCACCATTTGAAGTTAAGAAGAATATAAAGAAGCATAAAGATGCAGTATTAAACTATAACTAGATAAAATTAAATGTGTTACATGCTATACTACTGTAATAATTTCCTAGCCACCTCCTGCTGCTATTGTGGTGAGTTCAAGTGTTTTGCGAATCTGCTTAAAAAGCCATGTGATGCTAATCATCTCCATGTGAGCAGTTTATCTCTCTGGTAAACTGAGTATTGCAGTAAAAAGTGATCTCTCATAGTTCTCACATATTTTATCATGTTTCATGCAATACTGTAAACCTTGAATTACACCATGGAACCCATGGGAAGTGCCACTAGTGGTACTGGAAGTGCTCCCAAAAAGCAGAGAAAAGTCACGACATTGTAACAAAAAGTTAAATTGCTTGATATGTACTGTAAATTTAGGTCTGCAGCTGTGGTTGTCTGACGTTAAAGGATAAATTAATCCAGCATAAAGACCATTGTAAGAGAAAAAGAAATTTGTGAAGCTGTTGCTGCAGCTACACCAGAAGACACAAAACCTTGCACTTTATGCAAAGTACCTTATCTTTTATTAAAAATGCAGGTTTTATATGGGTATAGGATTGCTGTGTGACAGGTGTACCTACTGATACTAATCTAATTCTAGAAAAAGTGAGGTCATTATATGACAACTTAAAGTGAAAGGAAGGCAACAGATCTAAAGCTGGAGAATTTAATGCCAGCAAAGGGTGGTTTGATAATTTTAGAAAGAGGTTTGGCTTAAAAAATGTTAAGACAACTGAAAAGCCAGCTTCCATCAACCAAGAGGCATCAGAGTTCCCAGAGGCATTAAGAAAATCGTTAGGAGAAAAGATATCTACGTAAACAGATTATTAATGCAGACCAAAGTGCCTTATTCTAGATAAAAAAAAAAAAAAAACCACAAAGCCACAAAGAACATTTATTAGTAAGGAAGAGAAGCAAGTACTGAGACTTAAGGAAGGAAGGAATGGGCTATCTCTACTGTTTTGTGCAAATGCAGTAAAGTTTATGATCAGGACCAGGACTACTCTTGTCTATAAAGCTACTAACCCCTGCGCCTTAAAGGAAAAAAAAAGATAAACACCAGCTGACAGTCATTTGGTTGTACCACAATACCTGGACAACAAGAACACTTTTTCTGAGTTGTTCCCACTGATGCTTTGTCCCCAAAGTCAGGATGTTCCTTGCCAGTGGGGGGTTGCCTTTTTAATTTATTTTGAATGGACAATGCCTCTGGCCACCCAGAACCCGATGAATTGAACAACAAGTGGATCAAAGTGGCCAACTGCCCCCAAACACATTTCTAATTCAGCCTCTAGATCAGTGGATCATAAGGACCTTTAAAGGTCATTACACACAGTACTCTTTGAAAAGGATTGTCAACACTCTGAAAGAGAATGCCAACAGAGAAAACATTATAAAAATATGAAAGAATTACATCATTGAAGATACCATTGCTGTGATAGAAAAAAGTCATGAAAGCCATTAACCCCAAACAGTAAATTCCTGTTGCAGAAAACTACGTACAGATTTTGTTCATGACTTCACAGGATTTATGACAGAGCCAATCAAAGAAATCACGAAAGTAATGATGGATATGGCAAAAAGATGAGAGAGAGTTTCAAGATACGGATCTTGGAGAAACTCAAGAGCTAATTAAGACACCACACCAGAAGAATTAACAGATGACTTGATGGAGATGAGTGCTTTCAAACTAGTGTCAGGCAATAAGGAAGAAGGCATAGAATCAGTGCCAGAAATAAATTGACATTAGACAATCTGGTGGAAAGAATCTGATTTTTCAAGACGAATTTTGACTCCTTTTATGACATAGACCTTTCTATGATATGGTCACAGAAACAAAAGCAAATGGTGAAATAAGAGTTGGTACCATATAACAACATTTTTAGAGAAATGAAAGTGCAAGAAAGTCAGACAGAAATTACAATGTGTTTATCTTAGGTTACTCCAAATGCGCTTGTTTCTGCTGCCTCCTCTTCTGTCTCTTCCACTTCTTCTACCTCTGTCACCCCTGAGACAGCAAGAACAACCCCTCCTCTTTGTTCTCCTCCTCAGCCTACTCAGCATGAAGACAAAGAGGTTGAAGACCTTTATAATCATCCACTTCCACTCAGTGAATAGATAATGTATTTTCTTTCTTATAAACAGCAGCTGCCAGCCATTTGGTTGAACAAGACCTGGATTTTCTTAGTAACAGCTTCTTTTCTCTAGCTTACTTTATTGTGAGCATACACTATATAATACATATACAAAACGTGTTAATCGAAAGTTTATGTTATCGGTAAAGCTTCTGGTCAGTAATAGGCTATTAGGAGTCAAGTTTGTGGGGGAGTCAAAAGTTATATGCAGATTTTTGACTACTTAAGAGTTGGTAACCCTAAACCCCTGCATTGCTATTGTTCAACTGTACACCTTTAATCAGGTAGAAAAAAAGTGTTGGACGAGTAGATTGTGAATACCTGGGCTTGGTAAGGATATATTTTTTGAGAAGTTAACTTTGAGATGCCTATTTTACATCTAGATGGAGATGTTATATAGCCAATCACAGATCCAGGCTGAAATTCAGGGAATTTTGGATTTCAAACAGAAAATATAATTTGGAAAATTTTAGTATACTCTTGATATTTAAAGCAATTCAGTGGTAGAAAATCACCAAGGGAAAAGCAGGAAAGGGTTCTAAGAACCAATCCCTCGTGTCAAAACAAGCAAGTTAAAAAAATCTTGAGTTTGGGTCATACCTCAGAACAGTAAACCAGCCAGCAGAAAGAAGAGAAACAGTTGCCCTTAGAGTGTATCCTATTTATCAGCAAACATTATTGAGCCTAAAGCCAGTAATGAGGTGGAAGAAGAGGGACTGATACTCCAGCATGAAGATGGTGGTTGGATTGAGCTGATTGACAGCACAGTTTGGCTCCAGGAAGAATTAATATCGTGTCTCCTCTCAGGGAAGGTACCACTAGTTAAGAAACTAAAGGATTCCCCAGGTTAAGATTAATACATGAGATTTCAATCAAAGATTGCCAAGCAGATGTTGTAATAAACCACCATGAGAGAATCAGTTGGAACATTATATAAAGTTCAATATTAAAGACTGTAGACTGGAGATATAGACCGTAAAGTAGTGAGTCTTAAAATATTTAATTTTTTAAAAAACCATAGATATTACAATTTTCAAGTAGAACATACAGAGTAGCTAGTATTAGAACATTTAAATTTTAAAAAGTAAACCAAAAGAAACATCTCTGAAATAATCATGAATACATAAATTGGAGCTCTCAATGGAGCTTCTATCAGTGATAAGATTATAGAATTTTTGATATTACACATTTAGTGAATAGATAAATCAGCAGGTTGCACACAGCTAAAAAGAGAACAAGTAAAATGGAAGACACAGCTAAAGAATTTATAAGAAATCATTACAGAATGACATAGGAATGTTACAGAAAATATTAATGAAAAGATATTCACCAAAATGGTGTTAATAATCCCCGTATTTTACTTATTTAAGGTTTTCTTATTTTATTTTATTTTTAATTGATATATAATAATGTACATATGAGGTACAGCATGATGTTTTGATACATGTATACAATGTTAAATTAGGGTAATTAGCATATCAGTCATCTTAAACTTATATAATTTCTTTGTGGTGAGAACATTCAAAATCCTCTCTTTAGCTAACAATGTGTTATTGTTAACTATAGTGACCCTACTGTGCCTTGAAACATTACAACTTATTCCATCTAATGGTGAGTGAGATGCAGCATTTATCTTTCTGTACCTGGCTTCCTTTACTTAACATAATGTCCTCCAGCCTCATTCATATTGCTGGAAATGACAGGATTTCATTCTTTCTTATGGCTGAATAGTATTCCATTGTGTATATATACCAAATTTTCTTTATCCATTCATCCATTGATGGACAGTTACATTAATTCCTTATTTTGACTATTGTAAGTTATTCTGCAGTCAATATGGGAGTGCAGGTATCTCTTCAACATACTGATTCATTTCCTTTGCATATATACCCAGTAGTGGGATTGCTGAATCATATAGTAGTTCTCTGTTTAATTTTTTGAGAGACTTTTATATTGTTTTCTGTAATGGCTGTACTAATTTACATTCCCACCAACAGCATATAAGAGTTTCTCTTTTCCACATCCTCACCAGCATTTGATATCTTTTTGTCTTGTTGATCATAGCCATTCTAATTGGGGTAAAGTGATAGATCTCATTTTGGTTTTGATTTGCATTTCCCTGATGATTAATAATATTGAGGATATTTTCATATACCTGTTGGCAATTTGTGTATCTTCTTTGAGTAATGTTTATCTAGATCATTTGTCCATTTTTAAATTATTTGTTTTTTTGTTATTTAGTTGTTTCAGTTTTTCAGATTTCTTCCTGACTGTAGATGTCTGACATCTCATTGCTTAGAGTGTCTGCATGAGGAAATGTGTAATTGCACATTCTTTTCTCTTTCTTTTGAGATGGAAATCTTCTCCCAGCTCTCCTTAATTGTACAACCCAGAAATATCTTTCTCAAATACCTGGGAGCTCTCCCTATGAAATGTAGCCATCAAGAACGACAGAGTCCCTGTCTCCCAGACTCAGTAGTGGCATAGGAGACTAACTGCAATAAATGTCAGTTAGAAAAAACAAATGGCCTAGTCAGTGACCAGTATCCCCTCTAACTTCTTTCATTAGCTCAGCCTAGCATTTAAGAATCCTCCTGCGTTTTATTTCGGTGGAGTTGAGTTCAATTTTACTTCTCTGTTTCAATAGTTTTGACCCTCTTATTGCAATATTCTTGAATAAAGTTTTCCTTGGCTGTTTAACTCTGTCCAGAGCAACATATTGGAGATTAAACTAGAAACCTCTAAAATATTTGTTATTGGGGTCTCATTAAACAAAAGATTAGAGAGAATGGAGAGAAGACAAGATTTGAGAAAATACTCGTGAAAACTTGCTGATCTAACAAAAGGCATTATTTTAAACCCAGAAAGCACACTTTCCAAGCAATTTTTTTTAAATAAAAATATATATACATCTGGCTGGGAGCTGTGGCTCACACCTGTAATCCCAGCACTTTGAGAGGCTGAGGCAGGTGGATCACCTGAGGTCAGGAATGCAAGACCAGCCTGGCCAACATAGTGAAACCCCGTCTCTACTAAAAATACAAAAATTAGCCAGGCATGGTGGCAGGCACCTGTAATATCAGTTTCTCCGAAGGCTGAGGCAGGAGAATGACTTGAACCTGGGAGGCAGAGGTTGCAGTAAGCCGAGATGACATCACTGCACTCCAGCCTAGGTGACAAAAGTGAGATTCTGCCTCAAAAAAAACACCAAAAAAAAAAAACCCTATATATATATATATATATATATATATATACACACACATACATACATATAGGGAGAGAGACATCTATTATTTAGATTATGTGTTTTCAAAATATTTATCACTGGAGATATTTGGTTTTGGCAAAAATTAATATGTGTCATATATTATCAGTATAACATTTTTTTTTAAACTGCCTTTAATAAAATATATACAGTTTTAAAGAAATCAGTTTTTATGACAACAATACATATTTATGCAGTAATTTCAATAAGCTAGAAATGTTTTAAATTTTTCTTATAATTCTTATTTTACTGATTTAGATATCAAAAAGAATTTTAACTTTCTCTTTGTAAAATACGAATATGTAGAATATTTTATTACTGTCATTACACTAACATTTTTTCATTCAGTTATTCTGATGATTTAACAATCACCTGTTCTGAGAATTGCTTTTAGAAACAAATTGACAACTACTCTAAGTGCTTCATAATTAACACGAGTAGCTGTGCTTAGTTATTTGTATTTTTATTTGTTCTAAATGATCACATTGTATATTGTTTAGTCAGTTTAAATACTAAGTAACATCCTAACATTAAACTGTAAGATATCTTTTCAGATGAAACTTTTATTTTAACTGTACTTTTCTGGCTTAAATGGACATTTGGCTATGAAATATATTTTTGAAATCTGATATTCAAATTGCAAATAATTTATATCATGTAGTAGTGACTAAATATAACTAGCCATAATTTTACAGATAGAATTTTAAAATTATACTATGGATGTAATTGATTTATATTTATTTATTATGCTTTCAATAATTAGGATGTTATAGCACTCAATGTTAATATTTATTTTAATTAACTGGATTAAGTTAATCTTTTTAATTTAATTTTTTAAGCATTTCAACATATTGAAACCTTGTGGGTTAAAAATTCTCTCATATCTTTTCAAAAAATTTATTGCTTAGAAGATATTAATGGTATCTATGCTTCAGCCAATGTTAATTTTATCTAATTGCATTCCTGGAAGTACTTTTTCACAATTGATTCTGATGAGAAAGCTAACAGCTAAGAGGACACAATGATCAAATTGGAGAAAATGGTAATAATAATGATAACTCCCACTAAAGTATTTAAGAATAATCTTGTGCTATTCATTCTAAAGCATCACGCCATCCACAATTATACATTTTTGAAAATCTATTATATACTAGCTTTCTTTCATCTCTTTGGAAAAAAAGTACAGTAAGGATTGGCATATAGACATATGAACTAAATTGGTGCAAGCTTTAATAATTTTTCTATGATGTAAGTGAGGATAAAAAATGTGGTGGTCATAAAATAGAAGCATAATCACGAGGAAAATGGAAAGTCAGAAACTGATCCAAAGTGTCTGCAAGTAATATATTAATAGGTTATTTCTTGAAAAAATGTATATTTGGGCAATATAGTTTAAAGTAAATAATGCAAATATAATTTTTCAGGCTAGAAATATTCACTAGCTAAGAAAGCAACATGTACACAATGTATAAATATGATATTTCTACTGCTCTAAGACTGTGACATGGTAAAAAAAAAAAAGGCATTACAAGAAAAATTACTAGGACAAGAGAGCCAGGTGCATCTATCTAATTTGAGGTAAATATAGGTTTGGTCAAAAAAGTATACTAACTATATGTGTGGGGAAAATGCTTTTGAATAAGCAGATTGCATTTTAGAGATAGTTATTATAGTTTTATTTCTAAGTAGATAGCAAAGGTATATAAAAAGAAGCTTACTAACTAGTACTTAAGGTGGAAGTAGAAGACATAGAACAAATGGTATGTTGAAAAATGATGAAAAGTAACGCTCTGGTGGAAACAATAGTCTGTGGCAGTTGCCAGTTTCCCTAGTGTATGTATTTTGACAATAACCAATTCTAACCTGCTAACATAACATCTCTGAACATAAAAGCTGGGAAAGAAACATTAACAATACACTTTAGCAAGTCATTTTCAGCCAGGTCCAGCACACTTATGTAGAAAAATTTACATTATAAATGTGAGTGTGTATGTTTGTGTGTGTATATACACATATATACATATATAATATAAATATATGCAATATAGTATACACATATGATATATTATGTACATATATGCATATGAAATATAATGTATTGTGTGTATATATATATATATATATATATATATATATATATATATAATGCCAGCATTTAAAAAAAGCCCTAGAGCTCGAACAGAAAACAGTAATTACTTTTTATGTGTAGGCTAAGGAAGTCAGCTAGTACATGTGGTGCCCTATGCATAGCAGAGTACTGTCAGCATTTATATAGTTTAAACAAGTTTTCCATGTAAATTGTACACTTGTATATGTGGTTTAAGTCAGTGTTGTCTGTGCTGTAATGAGCACTCTGTGGGAAAAAGGTTAAAAGAAAGGTCTCAATAAATAGCCATTAAACATTTATTACTATTAGCAGATTGCCTCCAGGTTAGACAGATTATACTAAAATGCTTTTGCCAGAGAAAAAACCTGTTAATATAATTTTCAGAAATAATAATTTGTGTCTCTAATTCCTTCTATTAATATCCAATAATTCTAAAAATATGATCAAGGTATACTGAAAATATATTTAATAAAATTGAACACACATTGCTATTTAAAATAATAAGTAAAATAGGAAAAGGGAAATACGTCTTAACAAAGAGCCAAAATTGTGTTTAGTGCTATAAGACCAAGAGCTCTCTCACTGTACTCTGGACAAAAGATAAGTGTGCACAATAGGAATGCTCTCACTTAGCTTCTCTTTGTGGACCTTATACAACAGGAACATAGAATAATGAAAAAAGAAGAAGAGGTAAATATTTAAATTTAGCAGTCTAAATTACGATTATTTCATGTGGCATGATTGCTAAGTTGGACGGCCTGAGCTAAACCATGGGAAAATGATTCAGAATTATAAGAACATTTGGTTCTTTAAAAAATGTAATATTCAAAAATTAATAATTTTATTACATACACAAAATATATTTATTCTAGAAATATGTAAGGAAACCTCATTTATAACTTTAACAATACTAACAAGTACTAAAATATCTCTAGGATGTATACACAGAAACACACACACAAATCTACTCAGTGACATTAACATTAATGAAAGAATATTCCCTAAGTCACATGGGAAGTTACTAATATAAAGATGCCAATTCCCTCCACCACTCAGAAATTATTATAATGTTTAATAATGTTAATGATGATAATGATAAGAATATATTACACACTTATTGAGCTTCCACTAAGTACCTATGGCTGAAACTGATAAATTGTCTCATCACATCTATTCTTGCAACTTTACCTCTATGTTAAATATGAACACATGGCTGTCTACCTGGAATATCGTCATAGCATTTCTTTAACCTAGAATGAGAGCGTAAGTAATGTGCTAAACTTCAAGGTCATTTTATAAAACAGAAAACATTGTACCCAGGCTGGAAAATGGCAACAACTGCAGAGAGGAAAGACATGCATTACGGATAGCGGAGCCAAGTGCTCCTGGAATAGAGTCATCCTCCAGATAATTTTCAAATGTTATATGTGAAAGAGGAAGTTTACTATCCTATGTAAACCAATTAATTCCTGAGGCAGCATATCTTGACTCTCAATTTTAATTATGTTTTGAGGGAGAAGAATGATAGTTGGTTTATGTCAGAAAATAATTCGAGCAATCAAGACACATGTCATAAGACATGTGGTGGACTCTTACACACACTCCTACACTCACATACCTATACGTGTTTTGTCTTGATATCATGGGAAGTGAACTTGCAGGTTCAACTTCTCCAAAGTAGAAAAATTGTTTCCAATTTTCTATATAACTGACAGAGTTTTCACATTTCAGTATATCTTATTTCAGATTGACACAACTTATTAATCACTCAAAATTTAACAAAAGATATAAAAATATAAGGATATTTCCAGGTAACTGATGGGTTAATGGTTACAAAAGCCATCTTCTCAGAGTACTCATGGCACAAAAAACACCAGCTGAACACTTGCTATCCTTCTCCCAAAATGAGATAATCACCAATGTTAAAAAATATTCTCCAAAGAAGTTGCAAGAAAAAAAAAATTCCAAGCAAAATAAATGCTGATGAAGATCACCCAAGTGGAAGAAATGTTGACTTATTTGCTATTCCATTGATAGTTAAAAACGAACAGCATGACCTACTTTGTATCTGATAGTTCCAGAAGTGGAAGAAGAAGTGAAGCGGTTACGATCTGCTCCCTCATCCTTAGTGTGGAAAACAAAATATCATTTGTCTTTCTATCTTCTATAGCAAAGAAATCCTCCCAAAGTATCTGGTAATAGAAAAAGTCCTTAAAATGATGGTTAAAAATGTTCCAAATGGATCTGTATTTTATCCACATAAGAATTATTGTAACAACTAGTAACAGGAAATGTGTACCAATACTAATTCTTGGAGCAATAAAATATTACCGGTTATATGTAATCATACTTAATCATGTTTCACTAATAAGAAAAACAAAAATAATATACAATTAAAAATATTATCTTGTCTTTCAACTGACCAGGAAAAATCAGGCTCTAGCTCTGCTTAAAAGCCCTGTTGGAGAAAGTAATCGTCATCCCACAACTCTTAGCCTTTGTTGTAAATGGAGACATTTTTAAAATTTATTTTATAATAAAATTAGTAGAAAATATGTATCCTGTTTTTTATCTAGTGCAACACACAATATATATCTAATAACCCTTAGATGCATACAGTATGACTTTCAAGACCATGTTCAATATAGAAACCAAGCAGTAGTATTTAAATACTACACAGAGAAATTTTTTTGTTATAGTAAAATTGAGCAAGTGAATGTATCATAATTACTTAGAATCTGTAAAATTCATCCACAAACTTAGCTGCTGCTTCATTTAATCATTCCTATCATTTAAATATTTGTTCTGCAGTTTGTCTCATTTAGTAACATTCTCTCAGTTATAAATTAAAATATACCATTATGCTATCAAATAAATATTAATTTTAGACTCCTTTGATTATGTAAGGAAAGTTAAAGTGTGTGCATTTACCTATCCACTTTGGGAGTAATTTCCTTCTTTTTGAAAAAATACATTCTAAATATTAAAACTTTCAATACTAATTTTTGGACTATTTGTTCCACTCATTAAATTAGGTTTGAAGTATTCACAATTTCACTCATTTGATACTTAATGGCTGCTTGGCATTAAGACAGTGGAAAATTATATGTTTCACTTTAGAAAAATACTCCAACATTTAGTACAAAATAATTTTAAATGAATGATCCAGTCGAATTTTAAAATCAATGTCAAATATTTTATTCATTTATTCTTAGCATTTTTGAAAGAATATTTGAAATAATTTCCAATGTCTCAATAACAACGAAAGCTCTGTACTGATGCTAATAAAATATAAAGACAAAGGTCCAACAATTTCTTAAAAATCTACTATGCATACTTGCATAGGTTTTGACGTTGTTATAACGCTAACATTTTCACAAAGGAACTGATGAAATTGAATGCATTTTAGAGGAGTTTTGTTTTCCCACAATATTTTTCTGCTGGCAAATTAAACTGTGTTCCTACACATATAAAACACATGAAAAAACATTTTTTTTTAATGATCTGGTCTCTAGACTTTGTATACTCCTCTTATACCTGGACCATTTATCTGCTCCCCATAAAAGGCTCAAAATTGTTTCTGTTCCCCCTTTTTCATTCTTCCAGGGTTTATTCATGCCGTGCCATGTAATTTCTGCTTGTTAATGATTGACATCTGTCTGCATTTGGTATGTGCATTAGTCAATTTTAAATCTTTTAATTAATGACAATTTTTCAAGATTTGCATTATTAAATTACTTTGTCAGTTTTGAAACCTTTGCTTCACTTGTTTCAGTACACCATTCTCCAGTTTTTCTAATCTCACTGGTCAATTCTTTAAGTTCTGTCTTTCTTAGCTCAAAATTTGGTAGTGCCCTGGAGTTCAGTCTGTGGCATCTGTCTCTATTTACTCAATGTCCCTAGGTTACCTATGCTTTAAAAAACCACATGTGCACAGGAAGTTTTCAAATGTATATCCACAAATCAAAATGTCTCTTCTGGGCTCCAGACTCAAATAACCAGTTTTATATTCAATGTAAATATTAAGTAATTTAATTATAATTGATTAATATAAATTAAACATGAAGGATATCTCAAATTTAATCCATCCCAAACAGAACATTTGTTTTTCATCTCAAAATTGTATATGTGACTAGTCTTACACAGTTCCAACTTGGAACCATCAATCATATAGTAACTGAGGTTAAAAATAAATAAATACATACATACATACATACATAAAAATCTAGAAATCAATTAACTCTCTTTTCCATAGTCCTCTTACCATGTTGTTCCAAGCAATCATAAATTATGTGTAAGGGTACCTAAATGATCTGTAAGAAATTTTGCTTCTGGTCGGGCGCAGTGGCTCACGCCTGCAATCCCAGCACTTTGGGAGGCTGAGGCAGGCGGAACACCTGAGGTTGGGAGTTCGAAGCCAGCCTGACCAACATGGGGAAACCCCATCTCTACTAAAAAAACAGACAAAATTAGTCGGGCGTGGTGGCACATGCCTGTAATCACAGTTACTCAAGAGGCTGAGGAATGAGAATCGCTTGAACCCGGGAGGTGGAGGATGTGGTGAGCCGAGATTGCGCCATTGCACTACAGCCTGGGCAACAAAAATGAAACTCCGTCTCAAAAAATAAATAAATAAAATAAATAAATAAACTTTGTTTCTATAAGACGATTTGATTTATGCTAAATAACATGGAAATTGTCAAAGATTAGCTAATGACAGATCTGAACCAGAATCTTGGTCACCTAATTACCCTTTATTTTTTTCTCCTTGTGAAGCCTAATTGTTGTGTGCATGCACGTATATATGTCTGTGTGTGTTTAACTCTACATTTTTACTGTGCATTACCTTTGTGATAATCGATTCTACTATATTTTGTATACAAATTGCTAGATAATTCATAACTTACTGTTTGCATGTACACCCAAACAAATCATGTCTACAATTTTCCTTTTTAAGTTTACTCATTTAAACTCACTGGTGCTTGGTACATCTCAAGTAAGTTTTCACATGGCATTTCAAAACACTGAGGACTTCCTGGGACTACCTTGAGTTGTTTCTGGAAGACTTTCAAGTGACCATACAATATGCAAAGCAACTCTAAGGATTTGTTTGTTAAAACTAGATTTTATCAAGCAAATTAAACAGTGTTCACCTTTGTAAATACATGACCAGGAGGTACTAAAAAAAAAAAAAAAAAACTGTGAGATCATTTATTGTTTACTCTTTGTTGCTTGTTTTGTTTTCCTAGAAGCATACAAGATAAATTGTCCTTTATTCTGTTCATAAGCATTATTTTTGTAATTTTCACCCGTTACTACATGGGAATAATTAGGAGAAACTATTATCTTCCCAATTAATTAATGCAAAAGTACTACAATATGCTGCAAAGGCACTTACAAATCTTTGCATATATTTAAATTTTGCAAATGCTCTCTAAAGAACAAATTTTAATATGACTTATATGCCACTAAAATATGTAAAGTATTTTACAATAGTTTAATGACATTAAAATGCTAATTAATGACACTTAACAGAAATCAAGGGCTTTCATATAAGGGGCTCAAAGTGGTAGGAAAATTGCTAATTTATTAGAGCATTACAACACTATAATTTAACATTGTACCCCATATTCTTTAACAAATTAATTTTAAACAAAGCTTGGGAGGACTTAAGGAGTAGATGAATAAAGTTAAAATTGCTAAACTTTAATTAGTTACTAAGAATAAGAGGAGTAGAAAAACACATAATAAAAAAGTATCCTGTAACTCAAAAACCCACATCAAGCTTTTTCCTGATAATTTTAATAATTCCAATTTTTTGCTAAAATATGATGTGTTTGAAAGAGAAATTTTTACAAAACCACAGCAATATCATAATTAAAAGTAGTATTCAAAATATCTGCTATCTGTAATTTTCTTTTGGTCTTCTTTCTTTAAACTTACTTAAATGACTATTAGTCAGCAGTTTTATCTCCTAGAGTCATGGTCTTTTATTTCTCTACATATTAAAGTTTTCAATAAAACCATAAAAAATGAAGCTGAATATAAACACCCTAAATCCTGTATGTTTGTCAAGAGCAACGACTGATAATTAAACAGACATGTAATGATATTGGTATTAATGAGGCAAGTGTGTCATAATAAAGAAAATTGACTATGAGTAAGAAGAAATGATTTAGGCTGGGTGTGGTGGCGCATACCTGTAATTCCAGTACTGTGGGAGGCCGAGGTGGGTGGATCACCTGAGGTCAGGAGTTTGAGACCACCCTGGCCAACATGGCAAAACCCCATTTCTATTAATTAATTATATTTAATTATATTATATAACAATAACAGAATATATAAGTATGACATAATTTATTATAATTATTATATAATTATTATTATATCTATTTATTATTATATAATGATAGTTATATTTAATTTGATTGAATTATGGTCAGCGAGCATTGCTTTTATTGAAATATGCATAACTTCCTTTAATAAAGTAAAATGCATCATTATATGACATATATACAAATATATATGTATTATATGTAACTATTAAAATATTACATTTTAAAACATTACACATTTATAATAGCATATATATTAAATATACAGATATATTATCTTTTAAAAATTAATCAGTACTCTTTCACTAGATTTTCTCAACTCAAAATTTCTTATTGTAAGCCCTAAACAAAATTCAACAATAAGATAATCCTTTTAAAAAATAAATTATAGGTTGCATTGGAGGGCTTATCATAATTCAGAGCCATGTCACATTAGGACTTAAGCTATTTAGCTGATTTTCATTACTTCTGTAGGAAATTATTTATAATTGTATACAGCTGCAATATATACCCTAGTGTCTAGCTTACTATTTCTATGAATATAATGTTGGTATCTTCTACAGTAAATTTAAATGAAATTCTCATATATTGTTTTTACATTATACTGTCTCTTCAATTTTTTACAATCTCATTATCTATGAAAATGTATGTTTATTGTGGAGTATTTTTAAATTATTTAGTATTCAATGTCATATTTTTGGAAAATATTTTTGCAAATCAATTTTAATATATTGGTATAATTGGTTTCTTCACACTACTTTCATTTTTTAGTTAGAAACATGGTATTTTACAGGTTTGGTACTAATGCAAGTGTTTAGTTTGGGAATCTGTTTTATTTAATTAAACTGTCATAGCTGTCTCTAAATTTTTTATAATTAACACATAAAATTATACATATTTTTGTGTACAGTATAATGGTTCAATGCATCTATACATTCTATAATTGTTGATTCTGGGTAATTAGCATATTCATAATTTTAGACATTTAACATTTCTCTGTGGTAATAACATTCAAACATTCTTCTTTTGTTGTTTTTTAGGATATATTATTACCTGCTATAGTCACTCTACTGTGCAATACAACAGGAGAAATTATTCTTCATATCTAATTGTAATTTTGTACCTCTTCAAAAACATCTCCCCACGTTCTCCTCCCCATCCTTGATAATCACTAGTCTACTCTGTGAGATCAATGTTTTTGATTCCACATATAAGTAATGTCATGTAGTGTTTGTCTTTTTTGTCCCTGTCTTATTTCACCTAATATATTGTCCTCCAGGTTCATTCATGAATGACAGGATTTCATTCTGCTTTATGGGTGAGTAGTATTCCACGGTGTGCAAGTGTCACATTTCTTTACTCATTCATCCATAGGTGGGCACTTAGTTGGATTCCATATCTTGGTTAATGCGAATAGTGCTCCAATAAACATGGAAGTGCAGATATCTCTTCAACATACTAATTTATTTATTTTTAATAAATAAATATTATAATAAGTAAATGAATTATACATATAGTTATTAAATAAGTCATTTATAATAAATAAAAATTTATTTTAAATAAGTTATTTTTAATAAATAAATAAATTTTAATATATAATTGTTTTGAGATGGGGAGATGCGGTTCTCACTTTATTGCCCAGGCTAGAGTGCAGTGGTGCAATCATCCTTGCTGTCTTGAACTCCTAGACTCAAGGGATTCTCCCACCTTAGCCTCCCAAGAAGCTGTGACTACAGGCACATGCCACTGTGCCTAGATAATTTTCTCCTTCTCCTCCTTCTCCTCCTCCTCCTCCCCCCTCCCCCTCCCCTCTCCTTCCCTTCCTTTCCCTTCCCTCCTCTTCCTCTTCCTCTTCCTCTTCCTCTTCTTCTTCCTCTCCCTCTCCCTACTCTTCTTATTTTTCTTTTTTTTTTGAGACAAAGTCTCGTTCTGTCACTCAGGCTGGAGTACAATGGCAAAATCTCAGCTCACCGCAGCCGCTCCTGGGCTCAAGTGATTCTCGTGCCCCAGCCTCTCAAGTAGTTGGATTACAGGCGTGCTCCAACACAACTGGCTAATTTTTGTATTTTTAGTAAAGACAGGGTTTCACCATGTTGGCCAGGCTGGTCTTGAACTCCTGACCTCATGTGTTCCCCCTGCCTCAGCCTCCCAAAGTGCTGGGATTACAGACCTGAGCCACCATGCCCGGCTGCACCTGGATAATTTAAAAAAGTTTTTTGTAGAGATGAGAGTCTCACCATCTTGCCCAGACTGGTCTTGAACTCCTAGGCTCAAGCAACTCTCTAGCCTTGGCCTTCCAAAGTGCTGGGATTATAGTTTGGAGCCACTGCACCAAGCCCATTTGCCCATTTTTAAATTGGTTGTTTGTGTTTTTGCTATTGAATAGTTTTGAGTTCCTTACATATTTTGGATATTAACCTCCTGTCAGATGCAGAGTTTGCAAATAGTTTCTCCCATTCTCTGGATAGTCTCTTCACTCTACTGATTATTATTTCCTTTGCTGTGCAGAGGTTGTTTAGTTTGATTTAACCTCACTTGTCTGTTTTTGCTTTTGTTGCATGTGATTTTGAGGTCGGATCCAAAACACCCTTGCTGAATCAAATTTCATGTAGCATTTTTTTCCTATGTTTTCTTCTAGCAATTTAATAGTTTTGGGCCCTACATTTAAGTCCTTAATCCACTTAGAGTTGATTTTTTTGTATATAATGACAGATAGAGGTCTAGTTTTATTCTTCTTCAGGTATGTTTCTGGTACTGTTGTCAGAAATCAGCTAACTATGAATGTATGCATTTACATATGAGTTCTCTATTCTGTTAATCTATGTGTCTGTTTTTATGCCAGTACTGTACTGTTTTGATTGCTGTAGCTATGTATTATATTTTTAAGTCAGGTAGTGTGGTGCCTCCAGCTTTGTTCTTTTTAGATAAGATTGCTTTGACTAAAAAGGGCTTTGGCATTTCTATATCCATTTTAAGATTATTTTTCTATTTCTTTGAAAAATGTCATTGGTATTTTGATAGGAATTACATTGAATCATTAGATCACTTTGGATAATATGAATATTTTAACTACATTAAATCTTGCAGTTCATGAACAAGGAATATCTTTTTTATTTATTTTGTGTTTATGGTTTTCTACATGTGTGATCATGTGTCTGAAAGCAGATAATTTGGCTCTTTCCTTTCCAATGTTTTTTTATTTGTTTTGCTTGCCTAATTTTCAGCACTATGTTCAATATAAGTACTGAAAGTGTGCATTCTTGTCATGTTTCAGATGTGAGAATAAAAGCTTTCAACTTTTCAAGTTCAATATGATATTAGTTGTGGTTTATCATATATGGCCTTTATTGTGTTGTGATATGTTATTTCTGTACCTAATTTGTTGTGTTTTTACCATAAGTGTATGTTAAATTTTATTGGATTTTTTTAATATCTCCCAAAATTATCATATGGTTTTTATCTTTGATTCTGTTAATTTATTGCATCACTATATTAATTTAAATATATTGAACCATCCTTGCGTCCCTGAGATGAATCCCACTTGATCATGTTGAATGAGCTTTTTAATTTGTTGTTTGATTTACTTTGCTGGTGTTTTCTTGAGGATTTTTGCATCTATGCTTCTCAGAGAGAATGGCCCGTACTTTTCTCTTTTTTGTGTTCTTGTATAGCTTTGGTATCAGAGTAATGCTGGCCTCATAAAATGAGTTGCAAAGTATTTCCTCCTCTTCAATTTCTGTGAATAGTTTGAGTAGCGTTGGCACTTATTTTATTTATTTGTTTATTTATTTTATTTGTTTATTTTTTTGAGATGGAGTCTCGCTCTGTTGCCCAGGCTGGAGTGCGGTGGCGCGATATGGGCTCACTGCAAGCTCCGCCTCCCTGGTTCATGTCATTCTCCTGCCTCAGCCTCCTGAGTAGCTGGGACTACAGGTGCCGACCACCACGCCCCTCTCATTTTTTTTATTTTTTTATTTTTAGTAGAGATGGGGTTTCACCGTGTTAGCTAGGATGGTCTCGATCTCCTGACCTCGTGATCTGCCCGCATCGGCCTCCCAAAGTGCTGGGATTACAGGAGTGAGCCACCAGGCCCAGTCAGCATTTGTTTTTAAATGTTTGTTAGAAGCCAGTGAAACCATCATATACTGGGCTTTTCTTTGATGGGAGATTTCTTATTACTGCTTTTCTCTCATTGCTTGTTATTGGTGTGTTTAAGTTTTCTATCTCTTCATCATGCAATTTTGGTAAGTTGTATGTGTTCAGGTATTTATTTGTTTCCTTTGTGGTTTCCAGTTTTTTTTTATATAGTTGTTCATAATTGTGTCTTGTAATTATAATCCTTTGTATTTCTGTGTTGTCCATTGTAATGTCTCTACTTTCACCTTAATTTTTGTCTTTTCTGCTTTTTTTAAATTAGTCTAGTTAAAGGTTTGTCTATTTAATTTTTTTAAAAAATACTCAGCTTTTTGTCTCATTGATCTTTCATGTTTGTGCTCATATTTATTTCTGCTTAGATCTTTATTATTTATTTCCTTCTACTTATTTTTGGTTTAGATTGTTTTCATATTTTTATCTCATTAAGATGTATCTCTTTTATGCCACTTGAGATATTTCTACTTTTCTGATGTAGGTGTTTATTGCTAAAAACTTGATTTTAGAACTACTTTTGCTGTATCCAACAGGTTTTGGTAAATTATGCCTCCATTTTCACTTATCTGAAGGGATTTTTAAATTTTATGTTTAATTATTTTATTGACTCATTCATTATTCAGAAACATGTGGTTTAACTTCCATGTACTTGTCCAGTTTCCAAAGTTCTTCCTGTTATTTATTTCCTGTTTTATTTCATTGTGGTCTGAGATGTTACTTGGTATAATTTTGATTTCTAAAAATTTTTTAAGACTTGTTTTGTGGCCTAACATATTATTTATCCTGAAGAATGTTCCAGCTGTTGCTGAAAAAAATGTGTATTCTTTAGCTTTTGGATAGAATGTTTTATAAATGTCTGATTGGTCTATTTGGTCTAGAATGTAGTTTAACTCTGATGTTTGCAGATTTTCTGTCTGGATGATCTGTCTGTTGCAAGAAGTGGAATGCTGAAATCTCCTACTATTGTTGTTTTAAAGAGAATCTCTCCCTTTAGATCTATTAATATTTGTTTTATATATTTAGGTATTCTGGTGTTGGGTACACATATATTTACAATTGCTGTATTGACCCATTTATCATTATACAATGGCCTTCTGTCTTTTTTGTTTGTTTTTTACCATTTTTGACTTATAGTCTATTTTATTTAAATATAACTACTCTTGCTCTTTACGTTTCTATTTGCATGCAATATTATTTTTGCTTCCTTTCATTTTCATTCTATACATGTCTTTTAAGTATAGTAAGTTTCTTGTATGCAGCACGTAGTTGGGTCCTGATTTTTTTTATCCATCCAACCACTCTGCATTTTTATTGGAGCATTTAGGCCATTTACATTCGAGGTTATTATTGATAGGTCAGGACTTAGTACTACCATTTTGTTATGTGTTTTCTGGTTGTTTTGTAACCCTTTTCTTCCTTTTTTTCTTTTATACGGTCTGCTTGTGGCTAAGTGATTTTCTTGATAATACATTTTAATTCCTTTTTTTATTTTTAGAGTATCATTATAGGTTTTTTTGCTTTGTGGTTTCCATGAGTCTTAAAAAAAGTTGTAATTTTAGTGGTTATTTTGCACTCCAGACAATTTAGCTTTGATCACAAATAAAAGAAACAAAAGAATAAAAAGTAAACAAACAAACAAACAAAAAAAATCCTCTATACACTGTAACGTCATTCCTCTCCTGCATATTCTGTTTTTTTATTTCTCATTTTGCATATTTTATACTGCTTACTTCGTAAAAATTATTGTAGTTTTTATTTAAATAGTTTTGTCTTGTAGTCTTCATGCTAAAAATATGAGTGCTTTGTAACGCACAATGTATTCAGACTATTACAATATTCTTAATTTTCTGCATACTTGCTTTTATCAGTGAATTTTATACCTTCAGATGTTTTCTTATTACACATTTTCTTTCAGATTGAAGAGCTCTCACTTTAGTATTTCTTTTAAAAGAGTTCTGATGTTGATAAATTCACTCAGGTTTTGTTTTCCTAGTAAATTATTTCTCTCTTCTTTACATCTGAAGAATAGATTTACTGAGTATGCTATTCTTCATTGAAAATCTTTTTTCCTTCATCACTTTGAATATGTCACCCCCTTTTTTCCATCCTGTAAGATTTTCAATGAGATGTTGCTGCTGAGTGTATTGGAGTTCCACTACATATTTTTTCCCTTTTTTTCTTGCTGCTTTTAGGATCTACTTTTTTTTTCACTTGTCGTTTGAGAGATTGATTATTATATATGTGAAGGGAATCTATCGCGTTTAATCTGATTGGTAACTAAACACCTCCCTGTACCTGTATGATACATCTTTATAAATATAATCCAAAGAAGGTTAAACACTTTTTCATATTAGACAATACTTTCTGTATGATTTTATTATACAGAAATGAGAGCCGAATATGTCTGTTTTGAACTTCAGGAGACAGTATAAAAAATTAACGAGGAGGACCGAAGTTAGAATATGATTTTGAAAATTTGTCGAAAATAAAAAGTTTAAAACACTTGATATCACAAAATAGGACCATAGGTTATTGTAAAATAAGTCATTCATTTACTCAAAGTGATAACTCAAATATTTCAAAATAGGCAGAAACCTTTATTTTTGAGAGAAGAGACTTAATTTTCCAACAATAAGCCTTGATAAAGACAGCACAAGGCCGATTAGATCTGTCTCTCAAATATTATAAACAATCTGTAAAATGTTAATCTTGCCTATAAGACATAATTTACATAAGCCTTTTTATAACCTTTATAACTATGTATTTAAAAGTGGGTTAATGCCCCTGGAAAACCTAGTTAATCTGACACAGAATCCTATATGCTAGTCTTGCACAGTGTGCCTCTGACATTAATGATTAATTTCTAAAGAAGCTGAACTTCGTTTATCTCTCAAAATTGGCCATTACAACCTCTTCCACGATAGTCTTTGGGCCCTGAGTTGCATAGTTTTAATTTCTGGCTCTGTGTCTCACAAATGCACTATTCTGATTGGCATCGTCTACTGGGTCTGAAGAGGAGGCTTTAACTGCTGTCACTTTTTAAGATTTAGCTGACACTTTTTAAGATGAGGGAGTTGAGTTATAGAGAGATTAAATACCTTGCCTGAGGCCTCATAATTGGAAAGTAGTGAGTTTAGGATTTAAATCCAGGTCTTTCTGATGATAAAATCCTTTCTTTAGCCACAATATGATATGCTTATCAAGGAAATAGCAAATGCTGTATGACTTGGGGCTCTGTTTAGACCCAGGAGTCAAAGCACTGTAACTCAACGGCATAAGGACTTTAAAAGCACATACAAAAAGTTACGCAGATGCAATAAATTTAATTACAATTAATCTCAGTTGTCTTCTAAGCAAACCAGCACTTAATAATAATGACATAGGAATTATTGTGATAAAACAAAATTTGTTAGGCCAGTTACCAAAAGGCAAAAAAGAAAAGAGCTTCTGCAGTGTGACCGCTGTTCCCTATGGGGGGTACATTTAGATAACCTCCAAGTCAGATCTACTGGAAGCAGTACTTACTTAAACATAGGAGGTGTTTTCTGGGTCATATGTGAAAATTTTTGGATTCATAGAACAATTTGAAGCCAAGAGCACAGAATATTTTGTTGGAAGAAAACACTTCCTGTAGACCTTTAACATAAAACATTTTTAGCATCAGGCCACAACAAAACAGTTAGAACCTCAGGAAAGAAAGAAAGAAAGAAAAAAAAAAAACGTAAAGGAGCTGAGAATGAGACGCAATAAACATTGAACTTTGCGTAATATATATTATGTTTTGTAATTTTATTAAGAGTAAAACAATACCTTAAAAAATCTTTTGTTCTAAGCAATTATTTAGCACATAAGTGGGTTTTCCTTACATATCAAAACCCAATCTCTAGAAAGACCATTATAAATAATTTTCCTTTAATTATAGACAACTAGATCATAGAAAAGGTTTTGTTTTTTTTTTAATATAAATCCTCTTATTATGTCTCTCACAGACCACACATGACATGCTTGGTACATGGTTTGTCCTGAACATCCCTCTTTCTTAGACAATCAAAATTTTACCATACAAGTGTCTTTCTCATAAAATTATTTTTCTTTAAGCTTTCTTTACCAAAAATGTCCCCCATATTTCTATAACTTTCTTTACATCTTTCTTATTTCTTAATTCCTGGTTCCTTTTACCTTGTTTTATACATAACCTTTAAATGGGCTTTGAATTAGACAAAAATTATTCACCTTTTAGCATCAACACACATTGTTTTTAGAAAAAAATGCTTTTCTATTATATGTATTTTTTTAATTGGAAAATACCCATTTAAAAAATCCATTATTTAATTTAACTTTAGGTTCTAAATTATGACAAATTTTTCTATAAGTATTTATCCCATTACCTTTTCCTAATTGTTTTATTTTACTAGTTTACCTAAATTATTTATGAAAACTGAGATAGTGATCATTTAAAGTTATTTGCCTGTCAGCCATTTTATAGCCTGTGAATTTCAAGAGTTTACATAAGAAACTTAAGAGTCAATATATGGTTATTTTACTAAATAATTAAAGACTGGGCTGTTTTCATTAAACCAATATTAATGTCTTATTTATAAAAAATACAAGCAAAGATCGTTCTGTTTTGGGCTGAGTTTATAGTTTAATAACCCTTATGTCCAATTTTGACACCTTATAGTATTTGACAAGAATAAGTATGACATCTCTTGATCAATAAATGCAAACAAAAATGTGTGCTGACATTTCTTAACACATTTGTAATATTACTTTACAAATAATTTTACAGCTAGCTTATTAAAGATTTTACTTAATTCACATGAACTTGAAAAGCATTTGGGATTATTTAAGTTTTTGAGTATTCTTTAAGTTTAAGCCAAATTTTGTACCTAGTGGCCAAAAACATGTAATAAAATACGTGTACACATACATAAACACACACATACACACTCATGCAAACAAAGATCCTATAGTTTTTACTTCAGAACCCTAGCCATATTAATACAAACTCATTGGTTTGCAAAAACTACAGCAAAATAAATGGTTGGATGCAAACTGTGGATTTTTATCTCAGTAGAGAAGTAATAGCAGACTTAAAACAGGCAGAAAAGAAAGCAGAGTGGTGGAGAACTTAGGAACTTTATAGGTGCAGGTCGACCTTCTGGCTCTGAATTTTCCTTAATGCAATTTACCTGCCAATTTAAAATGTTCACAAGAACAGACCTAATGTGTAACCACCTGGAGTACTGACAAACCTGGTGTGCCCTTCCATTTACACAACCACCTGCAAGTAGGGGCACCATAAAACCAAACAGGGTGCCTGAGAGGGGTCATTCTTCTTGTCTTTCATTATTCATAGACGATTTGTTTTTCACATTTTTTTTTCTTAAAATGAGGAACTGAGCTGTGGCCAAGGTTTTTAGTGGAGTGAGTCGTGTGTGCTGATTCTGTGTGGGACTTCATAGCGTGTCACCACTGATTCATTTCCACCCTCTTACTTGCCTCAGTTTCTCTCTCCATTGGTCTAGCACCTCCAAGAGGGCTCAAAGTGTGGAGTGATCAGCTTCTATATGCACTTCCTGGATGAGCATTTTAAAACTAATTTTGTTGGGCGTTCCCTGTAGGGCCACTGCACATTGTGGGGGGTGGGCGAGGTCAACCTCCCCAGACACTCCCACTTGGCCCCTGGTTAACCCAGGGGCGCCTTTCAGCTGGGAGGGGCAAAATGCCCCTTTGCTTAGGAGCTGAGAAAACTCAGTTTTTCGTTTGTTTCTGAAAATGACAGTTTGGTTTCTCATGCAAATACGCAGACAAGCCAATCGAAATTAATTTCAGGAGGCAAGGCAATGGAGAATACTCTTTAGAATGCACCTCTGAATTAGAATTAGGATCCTAAAGAACAACTTCCTAGGAGGAAAAAAAAAAAAAAAAAAAACACCCAAGACCACTTCCTGAAAACTGTCATCAGCCATCTTTAACTTTGTAGTTCTCATTCACCATTATGTGTCCGGAATTCGTGGGTTCTTGGTCTCACTGACTTCAAGAATGAAGCCGAGGACCACGCGGTGAGTGTTACAGTTCTTAAAGGCGGCGTGTCTGGAGTTTGTTACTTCTGGTGGGTTCGTGGTGTCGCTGGCTCAGTAGTGAAGCTGCAGACCTTCCTGGTAAGTGTTACAGCTCATAAAGGCAGCATGGACCCAAAGAGTGAGCAGCAGCAAGATTTATTGCAAAGAGCGAAAGAACAAAGCTTCCACAGTGTGGAAAGGGACCCCAGCGGGTTGCCACTGCTGGCTCAGGCAGCCTGCTTTTATTCTCTTATCTGACGCCACCCGTATCCTGCTGATTGGTAGAGCTGAGTGGTCTATTTTGACAGGGCGCTGATTGGTGCCTTTACAATCCCTGAGCTAGATACAAAGGTTCTCCACTCCCCACCAGACTAGCTAGATACAGAGTGTCGATTGGTGAATTCACAAACCCTGAGATAGACACAGGGTGCTGATTAGTGTATTTACAATCCCTTAGCTAGACATAAAAGTTCTCCAAGTCCCCACGAGACTCAGGAGCCCAGCTGGCTTCACCCAGTGGATCCCGCACAGGGGCTGCAGGTGGAGCTGCCTGCCAGTCCCACGCCGTGCCCCTGCACTCCTCAGCCCTTGGGTGGTAGATGGGACTGGGTGCCCTGGAGCGGGGGCGGCGCTCGTCAGGGAGGCTCGGGCGGGCAGCACAGGAGCCCACGGACGGAGGTGGAGGCTCAGGCATGGCGGGCTGCAGGTCCCGAGTCCTGCCCTGCGGGAAGGCAGCTAAGGCCTGGCAAGAAATTGAGCACAGCAGCTGCTGGCCCAGGTGCTAAGCCCCTCACTGCCTGGGCCGGTGGGGCCGGCAGCCACTCGGAGTGCCGGGTCTGCCAAGCCCACGCCCACCCGGAAGTCACGCTGGCCCACAAGCACTGTGTGCAGCCATGGTTCCCGCCAGCGCCTCTCCCTCCACACCTTCCTGCAAGCTGAGGGAGCCAGCTCCGGCCTTGGCCAGCCCAGAAAGAGGCTCCTACAGTGCAGCGGTGGGCTGAAGGGCTCCTCAAGTGCCACCAAAGTGGGAGCCCAGGCAGAGGAGGCGCCGAGAGCGAGCGAGGGCTGTGAGGACTGCCAGCACGCTGTCACCTCTCAATTACACACACACCATGGCCAAATCTTCTCATAGTACAAGGTAATCTCTGGTACCCCCAAAAGCCAAAGGGGTCAGGTGAAACAAATACAGGAAAGAATCGTTTTAGACCTAAAAAGAATCTGTCCATAACTCTTGAAACTCCACAAAGAAAACAGAACACCCCAAAAAGGAGTGAATGGTGCTTTGTTTTGAGTTATTTAAGGGGTTCAAGTCATTAGAAGCCTTGTCTAGATTTTCTTGTTACCAAAAATGGCGCAGGGAGAAGGAAGAATTAGGGGAAAGAAAAGTAAATGAAAGAACAATTGCTTTTTTAAGACAGGAAGCAAAAACAGAAACCAAGTGCATGCTTTTGTTTTGTTTTGTTTTGTTTTTACTCTTTTGCAGGCGCGAGGAATTTTAGCCAATTCAGAGAGGCCTTGTTGTCCATAATTGAAATTGGTCAAATCTGATGACAGAAAGACGGGAACAAGCAACAAAAATACCCCCACAATATGATTACTGAGTATTCTAATGGTGAGGCGAAATTAAGACCAGCTGGCTGTTAATTGCAACTTTAGCCAAGCCGAAACCCTAATTCAGCTACTTACCTTGGAGTGGGTCTTAGACTGCTCTCTACCATTCTAGAAGCAGAAAAAAAATTCAAACTTGCCTTCCCTGTTGGAAGCGAGTTCAAACTCCAGAAAGGAGTCACTGCCTTCCATCATTACGGAAGCAGGAAAACTTGCCTTCCTTGTTGGAAGAAAGTAAAACTCTAGAAAAGGAGTGCTACAGCAAAATAAACTTTGGATCTCAACCAGATTTTGGGAGATCAGGGATTATCTGGAGAGAGGAACGCTCCCAGACCTCAGCAAATTGTCCTATTGGTTTGAGCCATAAAGAAAGCTCAAGCTGGTACCAAGCACCAATAGGAGATTTGGGAAAGGTCAGAGCCATCTCCACCTTACTCAGAGTCCCTTGCATTGGTTGCCAAATAGTGAACCCCAAGTATCTGACACACATATCAGTCAATCTAAAACATTTATTTTGCCAAGGTTAAGGATGCACCTGTGACACAGCCTCAGGAGTTCCTGATGACAGAAGCCCAAGGTGGTCAGGGTACAGCTTGCTTTTATACATTTTAGGGAGACATGATGTGTAATCAATATGTGTAAGGTATACATTGATTCAGTCCAGTAAGGCAGGATAACTTAAGGTGGTATTCCAGGTCATAAGTAGATAAGAGACAAAAGATTGCATTTTTTTGAGTCCCTGATCAGCCTTCCACTGAACACTGGCTCAGTGAATCTGCATTTTTACATAAACAATAGGGTGGAAGAAGCAATCAAATATGCTTTTGTTTCAGGTAAGCCTCAGAGGAAGACTTTGAGTTCTGTCTGTCCTTTGTCCACAAGGAATTTCCTTGCGGGCAAATTGTGAGGGTGGTATGTAACTTTTCATCTTTGTAGCCATCTTATTTAGGAATAAAATGGGAGGCATGTTTGTCTGTCATATTTCCCGACTTGGCTTTTCTCTTGGCTTAGTGATTGTGAGCTTCCGAGATTTATTTTCCTTTCGCAGTATATACATTTACTTATACTTCGCTTTTCAAATCTTTTAGGAATTCTCGTCATTTAAAATATTCCCTAGATATAATATTTACTAGATGCAAAATTTTAGATGAAATGCTCACTTTTCGTAAATGAACTGTTTCTTTGGAGAATGTTGGAAATTTACATTTATTAATTTGACACAACGTTAAAAAAAAACATGGTTTGCTGTCAATTAAAGTCTTGAAAAATTTGGTCTCAATGAGAGTTTATTATTATCCAATGAAAATAATTTGCTTATCCAAGCCCAAATTCTACGCTATCTTTCAAATGTATTCTGATAATTTCCTTTCATATAAGTTATATAAAGTTAGTTTCAGTAATTTTTAAGCTTTTTTTTTTTTTTTTTACCCTGAAGCAGATCTTAAATTTGTGGGCTATAGACAGGATATATGTAATAACCCCTCAGTCATTTTTAGCTATGCATAATATAAATTAAACCGATAATTATGTATTGAATACATTGACAATTTTTTCTAAGCTATTACATTTTCAAATATGATGTAATATGTTCTCTAACAGTTATGTATATTTTTGGGTGGTTTATTGCTGTGATCTTCAACATTAACACCTCCTTGACATAGTTATTTTCGTAGTCACTTCTAACTCACTTTCTGCTTGGAAACTCTGTCAAAACATCTTTCTAAAATGCTTCACCTCCCCCTTTACCTTTTGCTGATGGGTGACCTTCTCTCTTAAGTTACAGAAAAAGTAAATGCCTCCTAGCACCTATAACTTCAGTCCACTAACCTATAGCTGCAGAGATCTTCCTGAATGGAAAAATTCATCATGTTAGGACCTTTCAATTATGTTGCATTGTGTTTATAGAAAGCTTTTTTGCATGTGCTATAGATTATGCTATGGATGGGATTATGAAATACTTCTTCAAACTACCTTCTTCCTTTCTCAATTGTATTACGAAGACTGCATCATTAAACATTAAGAATCCTACCTCCCTTGCAGCTATATATCAACATAATATTGGCCATGCAAATTATTGGGGAAGAATAAGACTTTTTTCTTCACAAATAATGATATAGATACCTAGGTAGAGGAGGTTGTTCTCAGCATAACTCCTAATGATACAAGGCAAAGTATAATATTTATAACATTAACACATATTAGACACAAGGGATTAAAGTTTCCCTAGTACTTTGTTAATGTATGTATATGCCATATCTCCCTACTATTAGAAAAATCATAGAAGGTAGAATTATTATTTCAGTTTTATACATCCAAAAGCATATATTTGAAAAGAAGTTTAGTGCCTGGCCCAAGCGCACATATCTAATAAGTAACAAACTTGGACACGTACTAAGAACAATATGAGCCCCAAATCCATATACTTGGATACTATCAAGCTTCACTATGCTTTACAAGTCCCTTTATTAATAGTCCACTTCTAACCTACTCGGTTTTCATCTCACTGCTGTTTCTATTACTTTTCTATTTTAAAGTAATATGGCACATCTCTCTATCACTTTAAGACACTTTACTCTTCGTTTTATTTAGGCTTTGGCTGATAATCTCTGTTCTTCCTCACCTCTTTCATTTCTATCTATCTTGTAAATGTCCTGCTGTGTTTCAAATGGCCTTACCACTTAGTTTGCTTAGTTTTCATTATTTTGTACTCTCACATACTCTAGTTCTTCTTTTTATCATGGTGTTTATTATTAAAAATGTATTTTATGTCAAAGCATAAGAGGCTGTCTCTTGACACCCAATGTGTGCTCTGTCCCATGTGTATGTTTCTATAAAAACGTCTAGCCCACATGAGCAGAGGATGATAGGCTGGCTCAAAGGAAAGAAAAGTGAGCCTGTAGACTTGGGATTTAATCTCCAACTAAGATAGCAACAATGTTTCAGTTTATTTTTTATGTAGAAATTAAATACATTGCACAAAAACTCTATTTACTTTCCAAAATAATGCATTGATGGCACTATTTAATTGAAACATAATAATAAAAGAACTAGTCTAACATTCTTGATTATCACACTGCATGAGATAAAATATATTTTAATATACTGATATTCAAAGCAAGCAAATGAGATGAATAATAAGTGAGTGTCTTTCTCAAAAAACATTATACATACATGTATGTATGTATTGTGCACGTGTGTATTTGTGTGTGCATATAGCATATACATAACAGTTTTGCAAAACTTGAACTACATAAAATGTTAAATGAATTTTTAATATTTATATGTTTCAGAACTATTGACAATACAAAAAATGTGTTATGATCCCTCATAGAACCAAACAGAAAGTCTAAATAAAATGGATTGATGGCAACTTTAAAAAACTAAACTTTGTTTTTAAATTAAAAAGTTCAATTACAGATTTCTTATACATTTTCATGTAAACATCAATTAACATAAAACAAATTTGTTTTATATTCCCCAGGGACTCAAAGTTAAATTGGATTTTACTATCCAAATAAGTAAATGAAATTGGTAAAAGTAAAAATTAATAAAGTTTTTGACTTGCAGAAATTGATTTATATATTAAGCAAAAGATTAAAAATTAAGTGGGTCATAGAAAAGTGTTTTTATGCAAAGGGATAGAATATTCTGACAGATGTTAAAATTATGTTAATAGTAAAATTATGTTTTAGTTGGCTTAAAATACTTTACATTTTTAAGAAGTTTAATAATTTTACAAAATCACACTTTCTGCCTGTGGATGGCACCCGGGAAGCATTGTCAAAGTCTCTCTTCTCCCTGCCGTCATGTCTAAGTCAGAGTTTCATAAAGAGCCTGAACAGCTGAGAAAGCTCTTCATTGGAGGGTTGAGATTTGAAACAACCGATGAGAGTCTGAGGAGACATTTTGAGCAATGGGGAAAGCTCACAGACTGTGTGATAATGAGAGACCCAAACAACAAGCACTCCAGAGGCTTTGGGTTTGTCACAAATGCCACTGTGGAGGAGGTGGATGCAGCCATGAATGCAAGGTCACACGAGGTGGATGGAAGAGTTGTGGAACCAAAAGGAGCTGACTCGAGAAGATTCTCAAAGACCAGGTGCCCACTTAACTGTGAAAAAGATATTTGTTGGTGGCATTAAAGAAGACACTGAAGAACGTCATCTAAGAGATTATTAAGTGATTGAAATCATGACTGACCGAGGCCATGGCAGGGAAACAGGCTTTGCCTTTGTAACCTTTGATGACCATGACTCCGTGAATAAGACTGTCATTCAGAAATACCATACTGTGAATGACCGCAACTGTGAAGTTAGAAAAGCCCTGTCAAAGCAAGAGATGGCTAGTGCTTCATCCAGCCAAAGAGGTTGAAGTGGTTCTGGAAACTTTGGTGGTGGTTGTGGAGGTGATTTTGGTGGGAATGACAACTTTGTTCGTGGAGGAAACTTCAGTGGTAGTGGTGGCTTTGGTGGCAACTGTGTTGGGTGTGGATATGGTGGCAGTGAGGATGGCTACAATGGATATGGTAAAAATGGAAGTAATTTTGGACATGGTGGAGGCTACAATAATTTTGACAATTACAACAATCAGTCTTCCAAATTTTGGACCCATGAAAGGATGAAACTTTGGAGGCAGAAGCTCTGGCCCCTATGGTGGTGGAGACCAATATGTTGCCAAACCACAAAACCAAGGTGGCTCTAGCGGTTTCAGTAGTGGCAGTAGCTATGGCTGTGGCAGAAGATTTTACTTAGAAAACAAAGCTTAGCAGGAGAGGAGAGCCAGATAAGTGTCAGGGAAGCTGCAGGTTACAAAAGGTTTGTGAACTCAGCCAAGCGAAGTGGTGGTAGGTCCAATGAAGACAGTTTTAGACAAATACTCCTGCGTATGGGCAAAAAACTCAAGGACTGTATTTGTGACTAATTGTATAACAGGCTATTTTAGTTTCTGTTCTGTGGAAAATGTAAAACATTCCAAAGAAGGGTTTTAATGTAGATTATTTTTTGGCACCCATGCTGTTGATTGCTAAATGTAATAGTCTGATCATGATGCTGAATAAATGACTTTAAAAAAATATACCGTGTAAAGTTAGTCTACTCTGAAGCCATTTTTGTAAATTTCCTCAAGAGTGTGAAGTTTGAATTCCTTCAGGGTGATGCTAGGTCCTATTTGGAATGTATATACCAATAGCTTGGGTGGAGAAGCCATTGTCTTCAGAAAGCTTGGTGTAGTTGAACTGATAGCTACTGTTGTGACCTGAAGTTTGCCATTAAAAGGGATTACTCAAGCAAAATCATGGAATTATTGGCTATAAAAATCATTGTTGGCAAATCCTATGCAATATGTCTAAATTGAATAATGGTACCAGATAAAATTATAGATGGGAATGAAGCTTGTGTATCATCCATTATCATGTGTAATCAATAAATGACTTAATTCTCTTGAAAATAAATAAATAAATAAATACTTTTACCAATATCACAAATGTTACTTCAAGTATTTTGTCTATAAAATGTTATTAGTGTTGAGAACTTCTATTTTATTAAAGTGAAAAGGTGGTTTGTTTATTTACTTATTTATTTATTTGTTGAGACAGGGTCTCACTCTGTTGCCTATGCTGGAGCACAGTGGCACCATCACAATTCACTGCAGCCTCAACTTCCTGGGGATCAGGTGATCCTGCTGCTTCAGCCTCCCAAGTAGCTGGAATGCTAGGCATGCACCACCATGCCTGGCTAATGATTTTTTGGCAGAGACGGAGTTTCCCCATGTTGCCCAGGCTCTTCTCAACCTCCTGAGCTGAAGTGATCCACCTACTTCAGCCTCCCGAATTGCTGGTATTACAGGCATCAGCCACTGTATTGACGCAAAAAGTGATACATGATTTAGATGCACTTCATGCTTTATGAAGACAACGCACAGCACACAGAGGCATTAGAAAGTCGTTTTAACATGTGTTGATGTAATGATTCTTATACTTTAATGTATCCTTAAAAATTGTGGAAGTCATTATTTTCTGCCTATTATATAAGACTTGAAGCTTATTTGTACAAACATTGAATATTGACAGAGGCAAAAAGCCGAAAACTGAATAATAGCATATTGTTTTGAGTGTTATAAGCACTACTGTTAATTAATTATATATATATAAACACACATGTATGTATACATGTACCTACACAAAATATATAGACTTATGCACTTACAAAAATTGAGGTAATTCAAATAATAAAAACTATATTCCAACATAAATATAATGGGACAAAACTTCATAAAGAACACCCACCATTTTTGATGAAGCTCTTCTATTCACCATCATGTTTTTTACTACCTATATTCCCATCAATTCTGATGATTACATCCAGTTTTCAGTTAGCATCACTCTTGCATCATTGATCTTCTTTTGGTGAAGATGCATTTCTCTGTGTTCATATTTATAAAAGAGATAATAACCAGGGCCTAGTAAAATCCAAAACATCTCAGAGTGAATATTATATTAAGCTTTCCGCATTCAAATTACAGTTTGGTTCCTTTTTCCTTGTTGGACCTAACTGATAAAACAAGAAAGCAGAAAGTTATGAATCCAAAAATTACACTAAGAATTTTGTTTCTATAGGGCCTGTGACTGCAAATAATCTTATTTTGTCTTCAAGAAACAGGAGGGAAAGCAAAATAAGATTATATAGAGTCACAAATCCTACAGAAACAAAAAAATATGGTCCATAAAATTACGTGCTACTAAGAAGACTGACGAGAACTAGGAAATCTCCATTAGAATTGTTTATTCTATATTGAATTCTATATAGAATTGTATATTCACATGAATACTTACTAGCACACTCAGGAGAGCCATTTTATTGGAATCTTGAGAGATGTTGAATTGGTGAAGATTGGAAAGTGACTGGGAAGTAGAGAAACAGAAACACTCGTTGAGAGGTCTGTTGAGCAATCCAAGGCAAATTATTTTCTGTCATCCAGTAAGTTGCATTTTTACCCTGTTAATTACCCTCCTTTGTTGTACATAAGCTTTCTAGTTTGATATGGTTTTAGTTCTCTAAATTTGCTTTTGTTGCTTATTCATTTAGTAGCATACCCAAAAAATCATTGCCAAGCCCAATACCATGAAGTTTTCCCACTATGTTTTCTTCTAGGAGGTTTATTGTGACAGAACTTATGTCTTGTGTTTAAATCTTTAATACAGTTTGAATTGATTTCTGTGTATGGTGTGAGATAAGGGTCTAGTTTTATTTTTTTGCATGTGGATATTCAGTTTCCCCAACACTTAAGAGGAAATAAAGAAACAAATCCCATTTATAATGGCATTAAAATAATGAAGAATACTTAGGAATACTTTAAGCAGTGAGGTAAAACATTTGTACACTGAGACTATAAATCACTGATGAAAAAAATTAAAAGAGATAGCAATAAATGGAAAGAAAACTGAACTGATGTTCATGGATTGGAAGAATTAATATTGTTAAAATGTCTATACTACCCAAAAGCAAGCTACAGATATCAATGCAATCCAAATCTCAATGGAATTTTTTTTCACAGAAATAGAAAAATCAATTCTAAAATTTATAGGGAACCACAAAAGACCCAGTATAGCCAAAGCCATTTTGAGAAAAAAAAAAAAAAAAAAGCTGGAAGCATCACATTAACTAACTTCAAACTATATTACAAAGGTATAGGAATCAGAAAAGCACAGTCCTGATGTAAAAATAGACACATAGACCAATGAGACAGAATAGAGAGGCCTGAAATAAACCCTTACATAGATTGCCAACTGCTTTTTGACAAGGGTGCTGAAAATGCACAGTGGAGAAAGGACAGCCTCTTTATACAGCTTCTGAAACCAAGTTTATTGAGAGAAACTCAAAGAACAGTGGCAGGTAGGCAGTACTCTACTTGTTTGGTAGATTCTCAGCAAGATTACAAACGTGGTAGTGGCAGATACCAGATTTCTGGAAAGGGATTGCTGTCCTTGAATTGTGGGTTTTTTAAGTTGTGTGTCTGGAGAACCATCAGCCTCGCCCTGTCTCGCAAAAAAAAAAAAAAAAAAAAAAAAAGAAATCTAAAAAGCTTACAGTTTGAGCAGCCCAGAGGCTCACTATCTCAATTTGCCATCTCAGCTTGCACTGAGTATTGACATTAGTCTGAGACTGTTATCATAGATATTTTAAAGATTCCAGTGTTACTCTGGGAGGCCAGCCTGGAGGAATTCAATTTTGAAAAAGTTTACCCTTTCTACTATTCATTAATAACGGAGAAAATAAAGTTAGGCAGGACAGATGGGAACATTGAGATCAAGGTAGAAGATCATGAAACAGGCTTAACTGCTGCTGGAACTGACTTAGAATAAAAATGAAAATTACATGAGGGAAAGCAATTAAAATATTATATGAAGTATCTCTATGTTACCAAATATGCAATAATCAACTATTTATAAAACTTTTCAAATGATTTGGTAAGTGTCACACATTTAATAATGAAAAGGAGCCAATAGCCAAGCAAGAAAATGACAATTGCCATATTGCAAGTATAAACAAGGTAAATTGAAAAGCTATTATTGGATAATATAAGTATGCCTGAACATGTATGGATAAGCTTCATGTATGACATCATATCAGCTGAAACCTAAAAGGAGATGCCTCGGTCCTGTGAAAACTTTGGAAGCTATTTTTTCATGAATTTAAATAAACATTTTATTTTTACATAGAGTTGCTACTTTGCATGAGTTTTTGTTGGTGCAAATATCCTCTTAATTTCTTTTACATTGGTCCTGCTTTTTGAAAATTGTTATTAAAATAATCAATAGGTTATTATACTTAAAGCAGATAAAATACATGTATTCTAATTTATATAAATTTGATAAATGTATTTATCTAACAAAAAAGTGATAAATCTAATGAACTTGAATTTTCTAATAGAGTGTAATTAATTTTTTTACACTTAATTAGGAAAATTTAATTTTAAGCCTACTTCAGTAAATATGTTACAACTAATGAAACCATCCTGTAAACATTATGGCATATTTGAATTTTGGAAAGTATAGTTATCAGCATAAATTCTGCCAGATATCATAGATTGAGATGAAGATTTATGTACAAGATAACTAATGAGAAGTTTAATCCCAAGGATTAGAATGTGGGACAGTGTGAATGAAACAGAAAAAGATGGAGAGCCAATTCTGGGATATTGTGGAGTTAGTCACTAATATGTGCAGCAGATTCTTTAATCATTTGAGACCATCTTAGTATACCTATAAAACTGATTTCAGTTTTGTCCATCTGGAAGAAAAACAGATATTTATCCATAAGTTCCTATTGGCTTATGAGACTTTTATTGCCCTATACCTCCAGATAGAAGATGATATCAAAAGAGAAACCCCAGGGAGAAAAGTGAAAAGATGATTTTGACCTGAAGTGAGAAAATGTCAGTTTTCATCATCTTGAAGTTAGATGAAGTCTGCACAATCCTGATCACCACATTGGTGACTAATTTAAGAAACAAATAAGGTCTATACATGGATTTAATGTGATGCATAAGCATGACAATACAGTAAAAATCAACTATATATAATTTATTATCTTGAGTGGTTCAATAAAAATTGAAAAGAAAAAATGCAATCACACATCTTTTCTATAATTCGCACTTTGTCTCACATTTCTCCATTCATACTCAGCATAGTATTTTACATAAGAATGAAAAAAATCCTTGCAGACCTTCCTTTATGATCTTCCAAATCTATGGTAATTAATCCAGAAGAACTCCAGGTACTCTGCCAACTAAGAAAACATGTAATTAATTAATTAATTTTATTTATTCTACAAGTTAAGGAAGCCCCATAAATGGTGCATAATTCAGTAAACTTACTATTTATTAGCTTATATTAGCAAAAAATACAATACCTCATTAGCCAGAAATCTATCATATTTTGGAATAATGATGGTCCTGGAAATTAGTGTGATTCAGATTTGTAGAACTGAACAATATGTTTAGAAAATACAAAATAAGTATATACATTACCTCTATTTTGAACCTAAAAATAAATTAGTAGTCAATTAAAATTAATTAACATTTCTTTGCTTAAGTGTTTTGAACTACTCTTACGTTGGTTGAATTATATTTTAACAGTCGAGAAGAATTAAAATGAGCAGCAGGGGAAAGATAACATTAAGGCTCAATTTATAAAAGAATTATGAAAGTGTATAGCAATTTTGAAACAAAGTAAAAAAGGTGGAAAAAATATTTACACACACATAACTTACATTTAAAAATTGTGAAGAGAAAAATAAGAGATAATGGTAACAGAATTTAAATAGTATCATAATATTTACATGGAAAATTATAGAAATAGGTATTTGGCTAACAAAAAAACAAAGCAAAAGAAAACCATTTCCTGTTTTTGCTGGAAACTTTTCATGAGAAAAACCATTAATCTTCCAGCTTATAAAATAAACATTCAGCAACATTTTAAAACTTGAATTCATAACTGTAGAATAAATAAAACACACAGAGAAATTTGATGAACAAATCAGACTAATATTGTGTCACTTTTAATGATCGTTTTACCATTATTTCTCCTGTTACTTATTTTATATAACCCATAGGTAGGTTTTTGTAAGTAATCTCAATTATTGTTTGGAATAATAAAGTATTTAAATTAAAAACATTGTACCAGCAAAGAAAAAAGGAAGTTTTTTATTCTTGATAGTGTCCATAATAGCAGCATAATATTTATAATAATGTTTCTATAGTGTACTCAAAATACTCTGTTTTAAAATTTAAGTATGCTTTTCTGACTAACACTTTTCTGAATGACTTAGTAAGCAGCAGTGAAAAGAACGTCTAAAATAAATTTAGCGTAAAAAGTATAAAATAAGTCAGAAGCAAAAAATCGTATGAAACAAATACTTGAAACTATACGAGAGTGCATGCAAACTAGAAATAAAATTATATATAGTCTTCACATAAAAAATAATTAGTTGAACTGGGATCTAATTTTATTTCTTTGTAAATTGAGTTAGAACATTAGAAGCCAGTTCTAGCTTCATAGTTTAAAAATTGCACTGGCAATATTATTAAAAAAAGTTTTCAAATCTGTGATAACCTTGCTTCATAACATGGGCTGGCCCGTTATGATTAATGGAGATTGCTATATACACAACAAATCAACAAAACAAAATAGAAACAGTCTTTTTTTTCTATTTGGTCTTTGGTTTTTTAAAAATGTTTTCTCCACCACCAGACTATTGTTTTTCTATCTCCATTTTGTAAATGAGAAACCTAAGAATCAGAGAGATCAAGCATAAAGTAAGCATTATAGTAATGCTTATATTTTAGCTGCAATTAAACACTCATACCTTTGAACTTTATAAGCTATTACATTTTTGTTATAAAAAGTTTCATTTATTTTACTCAGTCATTTCTACTGCTGTTGTTTCAGTAAATCATTTTTTGTCCATTCATATATTCAGTATTCAATGGAAACATTTACCTGTATAAATATTATATGTTTTAATGGTATAAGATATAAATTAATATTTTTGCTGTGCATTTTATTTTTCATATTCATACAGTTTGTCTGTTAAAAAAGTCATATGTGAAGAAAATTTTAATTTTTTATTGATAAACATTTGAAGATTTTGCAACTATTAGGTATATTTCATTGAATGACAAACTAATGAAGATTCCAAACATACTCGTATAATACCCTTGTCTTCTCTTCTGACTGGTTTTATTACAGTCTGTGTTGACTCCTACCCATTAGTAAAACACTCAGTGTATTTTGTGTACTAAATTATATTAATATATTAATAATAAGCATTTATTATTAAAAATACCTCTAAGTAGTTAGGAATTTTCAAATTATAAATCAAACTTCACTTTGGATAATAGATCAAAATTAAAGTTAATATTTAAATCCAGTGACCAATTTCACCCATGTTTTTATTATCCCATTTTCAGATGTCATGAAATTTTTCTTTGCATTTTATTATCTGCCTCCTAATTCTCCTAAATAAATAAACCAAGTAAAAACTCTAAATGTATATATAAACTAATAAAACAATGTTTATGGGTTCATGGCATCCAAAGAGTGTAAGTGGTTCATAATGATAAATCACTACATTATATTCTTTCATAAAATATATTTTGTATATTAAAACAATTTATATACCCATAGACATATTTAGAAACAAGGTCTTGCTCTGTCACTCATGCTGGAGTACAGTGGTTTGATCATTGCTCACTGAAGCCTTGAACTCCTGGGCTCAAGTCATCCTCCTACCTCAGCCTCTCAAGTTGCTGGGACTACAGTAGTATGCCCCTGCACCTGGCATGCAGTTAATTTTTTGATTTTTTTTTTTTTTTTGTAGAAACAGAGTCTTAAAATGTTGGCCAGCTTGATCTTGAACTCCTGGCCTCAAGCCATCCTCCCATCTCAGCCTCTCAAAGTGCTGGGACTACAGGCATGAGCCACTGCTGCCAGCCTGAACTGTATATTTTAAAGTGAATAAATAAATTTAAACTAAGATAGTAATTAAAATTGTACATAGAAAAATGGGAGTGGGTGCTTAAATCTTTAAATCCGTACTCATAATACAACTTAGAGCATTTTGGGGGAAAGTTTCAATGCATAAACCTTACCATACTCACTTATTGATGAGATACATTTCTACCAATCTGCAGATAATTGCCATCTTATAACCATATTGTCAAAAAATAAATTACATATATGTCTAAGTTATAGTGATTTTCTGATGAGACTCAGTATAATTAATTACTGATTTTATATAGGTTCCCATGATTATAGTAAGTAAATCACTTGGAAAATCAGGTACTAAAATAACAACAAAGTTTAACAAAGAAACATAAGTTAACATCAAGTACAACCAAAAAAAGTTGGAAAAGCTATAATAATTTCAAGAGGAAAATTTTTGACATAAGAAATAGAATAAAAATAAAATGATTATACTTTTCCCGAGTGATACTGTTATCATCACAATTAATTGCTTTATTAAATAAAGTTTTTCTTTTCTGAATTCCACAAACTCCTCTGCAGATTTTTTACATCTTTTCACAATAATTATCCAATTTGTAAATATTCATTTCTCCAAAGTGAATTTCATATGTAAGTAAATCAATACTGATAAATTATTTTTATCTTAACAAAGGAGTTTTTAAGGTACCACTATAGTTAAGAGATAAGTGGAGAACATAAAAGCCAAGCATCCTTTGGGGTAGTTTATTGTAACAACCTTATTTTATGATAATGCTACCGAAAGAGGTTAAGCGTCTCAAATGATACCAAAGAATTGGTGAATGTTTTGTTTCTAATTTTTAAAAAAGATTTTATTTTTTACAGTAGTTTTTGATTCACAGTAAAATTGAGAGGAAGGTACAGAGCACCTGTACTTCCAGATATGCATAGCTTCTCCCATTATCAACAACCCCTACCAGATTGTTATATTTGTTATAACTCATGAGCCAACATTGACACATCATTATTATTCAATTTCTATAGCACACATTAGGGTTCAATCTTGGGGTTGTGTATTGCATGGGTTTAGATAAATGTAAAATGACCTGTATCCATTATTACAGTATCATACGGAATGGTTTCATGCCCTAAAACTCCTGTCTTCTGCCTATTCATTCTTCCCTCCCACCTAACTACTGGCAAACACTATTTTTTTATTGTCCGTACAGTTTTGCCTTTTCCACAATGCCATAGAATTAGAACTATACAGTATATAAGCATTTTTTAATTAGTTTCTTTCACTTAGTAATAAGCATTTAAATTTCTTCCATGTTTTTTCATTTCTTCTTAGTAACAGCTTATCTTTCTTTATCTGCTTGCTTTTATTCTATATGTGTCTTTATATTTAAGGTGAGTTTCTTGTAGACAACATATAGTTATCCTGTTTTTTAATCACTTTGATAATCTGTATCTTTTAATTGGTGCACTTAGACCATTGGTATTCAAAGTGATTATTGATATAGTTGGATTAGTATGTACCATATTTGTTTCTGTTTTCTATTTTTTGCCCTTTTCCTTTGCTTCTATTTTTGTCTTCTATTCTTTTTCTGCCTTGTTTGATTTTAAATAAGCATTTTATATGATTCTATTTTCTCTCCCCTAGCATATCACTTATATAGTTTTTTAAACCCTTTAGTGGTTGCTCTAGAGTTTGAGAAACTAATTTACAACTAGCACAATTTCACTTTCACTTAAGAATATACTGTTTCATAGATAATTATCTTATAATGAAAAGATAACAGTAATTTATCCCTCATGTCCTTTGTATCATTGCTGTCATTCTTTCCACATATATGTAAGCATACATATTATATGTCTATATATATTTGATACATACGTAAGCATACATAATTGAATATTGTGGTTATTACTTTGAACAAAATGTTATCTGTTAAGTCAATTGAAAATAAGAAAAATAAAAGTTTCAGTTTGGCTTCATTTATTCCTTCTTTGATCCTTTTCCTTTCTTTATGTATAGCCAAGTTTCTGACCTATATTATTTTACTTCTCACTTAAGAATTTCTTTTTACATTTCTTGCAAGGCAAGTCTACTGACAGCACATTTTTTCAATTTTTATTTGTATAAAAAAAGCTTTTATTTCTCCTTCACTTTTAAAAGATACTTTTGTGGAGTACTAAATTCTAGGTTTAGTTTTTTTGTTCTCAAAACTTTATATATTTTACTCCACTCCTCCTCTGCATAGTTTCTGAGAAGTTGAATGTAATTCTTATATTTGCTTTTCTGTAGTTTGAAAATAATATAACTAGTTGTAAATTTTTTGGCATTTAACCTGGTTCTCTGCTGTTCTCTAAATTTCTTGATTCTGTGGTTTGATGGTTTGACATGAATCTGGAAAAATTCTGTCATTATTGTATTAAATACTTCATGTGTTTCTTTCTCTTCTTCTCATATTCCCATTAGATATATCTTACACCTCTATTATTATTTGTCACTCAGTTCTTGGATATTTTATTCTCTCTTTTTTTAATCTTTGTACTTTTTTCTTTCCTATTTTGGAAGTTTCTATTTGGTTATCCTCAAATGGAGAGATTCTTTCCTCAGTTGTGTCTAGTCTACTAAAGGCATTCTTCATTTTGGGTACCATGCTTGTCATCTCTAACATCTTTATTTCTTGGTTCCTTCTTTTTTATTAATTCATTTGTATTTGGTTCTTTGTTAAGATTTTCATTTCTTTGCACGAATTGCTCATCTTTTCTTGCATGATATGTACTTATTCTCATTATATCCTTTAGCATATTAATCATAGTTGCTTTAAATTACCAGTCTTATAATTCTGACATCCCTGCCATGCCTAGTTCTGGTGCTTACTCTGTGTCTTCAAGCTGTGTGGTATTTTTTTTTTTTTTTCCTTTTGGTGTGCCTTGTCATTTTTCTTGATAGCTGTACGTGATGTACTGAATAAAAGGAACTGCTATATTTAATAGGTCTTCAGTAATGTGGTTGTAAGGTGATCTAGATGAAAAGCATTCTTTAGTCCTGTGATTTGGTCTTAGTCTGTTAGTGGAACTATGCCTGTGGACTATTGAGAGGTGACAGCATGCTGGCAGTCCTCACAGCCCTCCCTTGCTCTCCGCACCTCCTCTGCCTGGGCTCCCACTTTGGCGGCACTTGAGGAGCCCTTCAGCCCACCCCTGCACTGTGGGAGCCCCTTTCTGGCCCGGCCAAGGCGGGAGCCGGTTCCGTCAGCTTGCAGGGAGGTGTGGAGGGAGAGGCGCGAGCGGGAACCGGGGCTGCCTGGCGCTTACGGGCCGGCTGGAGTTCCGGGTGGGCGTGGGCTTGGCGGGCCCCCACACTCAGAGCAGCCGGTCGGCCCTGCCGGCCCCGGGGCAATGAGGGGCTTAGCACTCAGGCCAGCGGCTGCAGAGGGTGTACTGGGTCCCCCAGCAGTGCCGACCCACCGGCACTGCGCTCGATTTCTCACCGGACCTTAGCTGCCTTCCCGCGGGGCAGGGCTCGGGACCTGCAGCCCGCCATGCCTGAGCCTCCCACCCCCTCCATGGGCTCCTGTGCGGCCGGAGCCTCCACGACGAGCGCCACACCCTGTTCCACAGCACCCAGTCCCATCAACCACCCAAGGGCTGAGGAGTGCGAGCGCACGCGCACAGCGCGAGACTGGCAGGCAGCTCCACCTGCAGCCCCGGTGCGGGATCCACTTGGTGTAGCCAGCTGGGCTCCTGAGTCTGGTGGAGATGCGGAGAACCTTTATGTGTAGCTCAGGGATTGTAAATACACCAATCAGCACCCTGTGTCTAGCTCAGGTTCTGTGAATGCACCAATCGACACTCTCTATCTAGCTACTCTGGTGAGGCCTTGGAAAACTTTTATGTCTAGCTCAGGGATTGTGGACACACCAATCAGCACCCTGTGTCTAGCTCGAGGTTTGTGGATGCACCAACTGACACTCTTGTGTCTGGCTGCTCTGGTGGGGCCTTGGAGAATCTTTGTGTCCATACTCTGTATCTAACTGATCTGATGGGGACATGGAGAACTTTTATGTCTAGCTCAGGGATGGTAAACGCACCAATCAGCGCCCTGTCAGAACAGACCACTGGGCTCTACCAATCAGCAGGACGTGGGTGGGGCCAGATAAGAGAATAAAAGCAGGCTGCCCGAGCCAGCAGTGGTAACAGGCTCAGGTCCCATTCCGGACTGTGGAAGCTTTGTTCTTTTGCTCTCTGGGTCCACACTGCTTTTTTATGAGCTGTAACCCTCAATGCGAACGTCTGCAGCTTCACTCCTGAGCCAGCGAGACCACGAACCCACCAGAAGGAAGAAACTCCGAACACATCCGAACATCAGAAGGAACAAACTCCGGACACGCCGCCTTTAGAACTGTAACACTCACCGCGAGGGTCCGCGGCGTCATTCTTGAAGTCAGTGAGACCAAGAACCCACCAATTCCGGACACACTATGAACATCACATGTGCTTCTCAGTTTTTATCTGTCCCCTTAGGTGGGACAGGATGATGGAATGAACTACAGTTAGGTATTTTCCTTATTCCACATGGAAAGCTAGAGGGGCTGGAAATTTTTTTTTTCCCCAGGTTACTTAGGCTCTGATAAAACTTCAGCAGGCTAGGCTCCCTTAAATGGTTACTCCTGAGAGCAGGCCTTGCTAAGAAGAAAATGCTCTGGTGTATTTCAAAGTGGTTCGTTTTTCTTTCTCCCTGACAAAAGCATGAAGATATTTTTTTTTTTTCCCAGGAATTTACTGTGAGGCCCTGGTCAAACTCCTGGAGGTAAAATTCATGAAACTGTAGGAACTGCGTTGGCTGGGTTCCCTGGAATAACTCTGGTTCACAACTTAGCTTCCGGCAATTCATCAATTACAGCGCAGGTTTTCCAGTGCCAGCACTGATTCCGGCAGAGGTTTCTGCTCTTGAGTTTCTCCTCTGGTAGGTTGTGATTCTCTGTATCTGTTTGTTTCTTCAGTGTTGGGGCAACAATTTGCCCTGTGACCTCAATTCTCTTACAGATTTAAGAATTGTTGATTTTTCAGTTTGTTTAGCTTTTTAAGTGTTAGGATGGAGTGTCGATATCCAGGATGCTTACATTCACATCCAGAAAGTGGAAATCTTGTTTCTAATGTTGAAAGATTTTGTGTTGAATAAATAACTAGCACTTTATAGAAAAAAAGTACTAAATAATTACAATACAAGTTTCCTAGAACGAGGTAGCAAGGCCCATCTTTTTCTCCATGCAAATTGGAAACCACTGATGTGAAAACTGTTTTGTGTTCAAACTTTGTACTTCTAATGTTTAATCATATTCACAGCAGGTTTGGTAATTGACACTTTAATGCTACATATTTGCATCCTGCGTGATTATAGTAAATCCAATATATATTTCATTTTTCAAAGGCTAAGAGTCTCCAAATGATCAGAGATCAGAAAATTCAGTCTACTTTTGTGATATACTTCAGTATATACATGCTCAATTTGTTATTAACATTTAAATAAAAATATTACTGCTTATATTTTATACATCTATTAAATTTTAAGCAGCAAGTAAATACTGTAACAAAAATCAGGCATATTTTTATATTTTGAAAATATTTGATATTTGGGTGTAATAAGTTGAATGCTTCATAAATTAAATTTGGAGGAGGTTGAGATGGTATATTTTCATTTACTCTTTTTTTCTTTGAGTCCTTGTAATTTACATAAAGGCCAGTACTTGTGAAAGTATTGTTCAAGGAAAATAAGCAAATGCATTCACCTGAGTAACAAATAACTGTTGGCAGTAAATACTGGTAACTATATAAGGATGTTGATACACTGGGTAGCATAAGAAATGTTGTCTTTATAAAATATTCTTATATTTCTGGGAAAATACTTTTGTTTTTTATGTTTTATTTTAATTTTAAATGTGGAGATTGAATTAGTGAACCTCATTGTTTGGTACACTGCTACTGGTTTATTTCAGTTTTTACTCTTGTTTAACTTTATACCTTCATTCCTTCTGGCTATTTCGTTTTTTCTTTCTTTTTTACTTTTTTATTTCTTTTTTATTTTATTTTATTTCCTTCCTCCTAAAAGCAAACAGTTTAATGAAATAAATCTATGCAAATAAATATGTGTATATGGATGAAAACAAGGGTAATATTTCACTCAGACAAACGCATTTGGATAATTTGAAGGAAATTCAATATGCCTTGCTCATTTTTTTTTCAAATTGTGAGATAAATAAACCTATTTCATAATATTTGTCCCACCCTTTTTAGAAGCTTACTGGAAAATGGTATAATCTTTTTTGTGGGAACACTTTTTTTAAAGGAATTATGAAATCCAGTGTATAAAATGGTGTCTTAGAGTGGTGCTGTGTAATAAACTTTTCACAAATGATAGGAATCTCTGTAATAAACAGTAGCTACTTGCCACATGTGGGTACAGAATACTCAGAATCTGAATAGTTTGAAACCTGAGTTTATAATTTGTTTAATTTCATTTGAACTTACATAGCCACAGTTGAATACTGCAGACTTAGAATGTGGGTTTTCTTAGATATACCCATGTATTTCTCAAATTTACTTTTTGAAGAGATGTCATTTACAGAAGGAAAGATATAATATAAAATGTTAATTTAAATATCAGAAATTCTGCAGGATGTAATGTGCTGTGATAGGAAACTAGTAAGAGGAAGAGTTTGAGGAGATAAATAGATTGCTGATTTTCTTAGAGTATACACAATAACAGATTTTCAGTAAAACTTATTTTGTATACTTCTTCATAGTCAATTAATATCTGAGTTGTTCAGTATTCTATTTGACTAAGAAAGCATTTACACATACACAGAGACATCGACTACAAAATATACTTACAATATGCTTGAAATTTGTTGAAAATTTTAATGTATTTGACTCAGTCAGAGAAAGACCAGTTTTACTTCCTATACAGAAAAGAATATGCATGTCTATGCAAACTATCAAATCCCATCAGATGTAATATTTGTATCTGCTACAAGAACCTGAAAAGTCTTTTCTGACTACCCTAAATCTTATGCCAAGAGAAATAATTAGTAGAATTGCTTTAAATAAACATCAGCATGATTGGTTTTGAAAAACACAGTATCAACTAGGTAAAAATAAGCTGAAAAATTGGGCTTTTGTATTTTGGGGAAAGTTATTAAAATATATTTAGCTGAGTTATTAATATATGGGAATTCCACTTTTCTAATACTTCTTATGAAATAGTATTTATTATGTAAATATTTATCTTCCCTACCTATCTACCTTTTATTTACCTGGCTCTCAGCTCAAAATATTTTTAAAATAATTTCTGTGCCCTCAATATTTAGCTCCCACTGAAAAGTGAGAACATGCTGTATTTGGTTTTCTGTTTTCATGTTAATTTGCTTAGGATAATGGCCATCTGATGCATCCATGCAGCTGCCTATGGGACATGATTTCTTTCTATAGTTGCATAGTATTTTATGGTATATATGTATTTTATTTATCCAATCCACCATTGTTGGGCACCTAGGTTGATTTCATGTCTTTGCTATTGTGAATAGTGCAGTGATAAACATAAGCATACATGTATTTTTGTACAATGGTTTATTTTAATTTGAGTATATACCAAGTAATGGGAATGCTGGGTTGAATGGATAGTTCTGTTTTAAGTTCTTTGAGAAATCTCCAAGCTGTTTTCCACAGAGGCTGAACCAATTTATATTCACATCAACAGTGTATAAGCATTCCCTTTTCTCCAGAGACCTGCCAGCATTTGTTGTTTTTAACTTTTTAATAATAGCCTTTCTGACTGATGTGAGATATCTCATTGTGGTTTCGACTTGCATTTTCTGATGATTAGTGATGATGAGCATTTATGCATGTTTCTGGGCCATTTGTATGCCTTCTTTTGAGAAGTATCTGTTCATATCCTTTGCACATTTTTTATAAAGTTACTTCTTTTATGATTGTTGATTTAATTCTTTATAGATTTTAGCTATTATAAGTTTATTGGATGCATAGCTTGCAAAATACTTTCTCCTATTCTGTAAGTTGTCTGTTTGCTCTGTTGATACTTCCTTTTGCTATGCAGGAGATCTTTAGTTTAATTGGGTCCCATTTGTCAGTTTTTGGTTTTATTGCAATTGCTTTTGAGAACTCAGTCATAAATTCTTTGCCAAGCACAATGTCCAGAAGTGGTTTTTTATCTAAATTTTTTTTATAGTTTGAGGACTTACCTTTAAATCTTTAATCCATCTTGAGTTAACTTTTGTGTATGGTGAAGGTAGTGTTCCAATTTCATTCTTCTGTATACAACTAGCCAGTTATCCCAGCACCATGTATTGAATAGGGATTACTTTCTCTATTGCTTGTTTTTGTCAATCTTGTTGAAGATCAAATTGTTGTAGGTGGGCAGTCTTATTTCTGCATTCTGTGTTCTGTTCCACTGGTCTATGTGTCTATTTTTGTGCCAGCACCATCTTGTTTTGATTACTGTAGTCTTACAGGATAGTGTGATGCCTCCAGCTGTGTTCGTTTTGCTTAGAATTTCTTTGGCTATTTGAGCACTTTTTTGGTTCTAAATGAACTTTAGAATAGTTTTCCAATTCCATAAAAAAATAACATTGGTAGTTTAATAGACATACCATTGAATCTATACATTGCTTTGGGCAGTATGGCCATTTAACGATATTGATTCTTCCAATCCATAAACATGCAGTGGTTTTCCATATACTTGGGTTGACTTTGATTTCTTTTAGCAGTGTTTTGTAGCTCTCCCTGCAGAGTTTTTTTTTTTTAATTCTTTGGTTTGAATTTCCTAAGTATTTCATTTTTTTGCAGATATTGTAAATGAGATTGTGTTTCTGATTTGACTCTCGGCTAGAATGTTATTAGTGTATAGAAAATGCTACTGATATTTATACCTTGACATTATACCCTGAAATTTCACTGAAGTCATTTATCCATTTTAGAAACCTCTTGGGGAGAGTCTTTAGGGCTTCCTAGATATAGAATCATGTCATCAGCAAGGAGAGAGAATTTGACTTCTTTCTTCATATTTGGAAGCCTTTTATTTTTTTCTCTTGCCTGACTGCTCTGGCTAGCACTATCAGTAGAATGCTGAATAGGAGTAGTGAGAGTGGGTATCCTTTTCTTGTCTCAGTCCTTACATGCAAGAGTCCCAGCTTTTGCTCATTCAGTATGATATTGGATGTGTGTTTATCATAAAGAGCTATTATTTTGAGGTATGTTCCTTAGATGTCTAGTTTTTGAGGGTTTTTATCATGAAGAGATGTTATATTTTTATCAAAAGCTTTCTCTAAATCTGTTGAGATGATCATATAGTTTTTATTTTTAACTCTTTTTTGTGGTGAATCACAGTTATTGATTTGTATATGTTGAATCTACCCGGCATCTCAGGTATAAAGCCTACTTGATCAATCTGAATTAAATTTTTGATGTGCTGCTGGATTCAGTCTGCTAGTATTTTTTTAGGCTTTTTCATGTATGTTCATTGATATTGATCTGAAGTTTTCTTTTATCTTTGTGTTTCTGCCTGGTTTTGATATTAGACTAGTGCTGACTTCATAGATTGAGGTAGGGAGGAGTCCCTCCTTCTAGATTCTTTGGAATAGTTTCGGTAGGATTGGTACCACTTCTTTGTATATTTGGTAGAATTTGGCTGTGAATTCCCAGGCTTTTCTTGGTTGGTAGGATTTTTATTGTTCTCCCAGTTTTGAAACTTGATATTGGTCTTTGTTTTAATTTGTTCCTGATTCTATATTGGGAGTTTGTGTGTTTCCGGCAATTTATCCATTTCCTCCAGATTTTCTGGTTTGTTTGCATAGAGGTGTTTATAATAGCCTCTGAGGATCTTTTGTATTTCTGTGGGATCAGTTATAATGTCATTTTTGTCATTTCTGATTGTGCTTATTTGGATTTTTTTTTATTTTTTATTTGTTAATTTAGCTAGCAGTCTGTGAATCTTGTTTGTCCTTTCAAATAACCACTTTTTGGTTTCATTGATCTTTTGTATGGACTTTTTAATTTCAATTTTGTTTCTTCTGATAGCTTCAGGGTTGGTTTGTTATTTTTTTCTGGTTTCTCTAGGTGTGATGTTAGATTGTTAATATGAGATTTTTTCAATTTCTTACTGAAGGTGTTTTCCTTTTAACACTCCTTTAGCTGCATTCTGAATATTTTTATAAATTGTATCTTTATATTCATTAATTTCAAAGAACCTTTTTATTTCTGCTATAATTTTGTTATTCACCAAAAAAAAATTCAGAAGTATTTAGATTTCATGCATTTTTGCAGTTTTGAGGTATCTTCTTGGTATTTATTTCTACTTTTATTGCACAGTTTTCCAAAAATATCCTTGATATGATTTTGATTTTTTTGAATTTAATGAGACTTGCTTTATGACCAAACATGTGGTCTATCTTACAGTATGTTCCATGTGCAAATGGGTAGAATGTATAGTCTGTGGTTGTGTGGAGTATTTACTAGAGGGCTCAGATTCAATTGATTGAATGTTAAATTTAAGTTGAGAATTTCTTTGTTATTTTTCTGACTCAGTGATCTGTTTAATGCTGTCAGTTGGGTGCTGAAGTCCCCCACTATGACTGTGTAGCTGTCTAAGTCTTTCTGTAGGTAAAGAATAACTTTCATGAATCTGGGTGCTGAATGTTGGGTGTGTATATATTTAGGATAGTTAAGACATCTTGTGAATTGAACCCTTTATTATTACATAATATTCTTCCCTGCCCTTCTTGATTGTTGTTGATTGAAAGTCTGTTTTACCTGATAATAGAATAAGAACTTCTGCTCATTTTTGTTTTCGGTTTCCATGGTAGATCTCTCTCGATCCCTTTTTTTGAGCCAATGGATATTGTTACATGTCAGATGGATATCTTGAAGACAGCAGACAATTGAGTCTTGTCTTTTTATCTAGATTGCCACTCTATGCCATTTAACTGGGGTATTTAGGCCATTTACCTTCAGGATTGGTGTTGGTATATGAGATTTTGATCCTGTCATCTTGTTGTTAGCTGGTTGTTTTGTCAATTGGATAGTGTAGTTATTTTATAGTGTCCGTTTTTGTTATAGCAGGTATCATTCTTTTGTTTCCATGTTTGGTACTCCCTTAACCTCTTATAAGGCTGGTCTAGTGGTAATGAATTCCCTTAATATATGCTTGTCTAGACGTTTTATTTTGTCTTCACTTATTAATCTTAGTTTGGCAGAATTTGAAAATTATTGGTTAGATTATTTTTTCTTTAAGAGTGCTGAGAACAGAGTCCTAATCTCCCTCCTCTGGTTTGTCGGTCTTCTGCTGAGAGGTCTGCTGCTAGCCTGATGGTGTACCTTTGTAGGTGACCTGATTCCTCTCTCTAGTTGCCTTTGATTTTTTCTTTCATGTTGATTTTTGTGAATCTGATCACTATGTACCTTCAGGATGGTCTTCTTATATTGTTTCTCACAGGAGTTCTCTGTATTTCTGGAATTTTCATGTCAAACTCTTCAGTGAGATTGGAAAAATTTCCATGGATTATAGTCCAAAAGTGTTTTTCAAGTTAATTACCCTCTCTCCTTCTCTCTCTGGAATGCCAATGCGTTGTGGGTTTTGTCTCTTTACATAATCTCATATTTGTGAGAGGTTTATTTATTTTTAAATTCTTTTTAAAATTTTTTGTCTTACCAAGTTGATTTGAAGAACTAGTCTTAAGCTCTGAGATCTTTTCTTCACTTTGGTCTATTCTCCTGTTAATGCTTCTGACTGTATTATGAATTTCCTGTAGTTAATATTTCAATCCAGAAGTTCAGTTTGGTCCTTTTTTAAATGGCTATTTCACCTTTCAGCTCTAGGATCATTTTAGTGGATTCCTTGGATAACTTGGATTGTGTTACAACTTTTTACTGAATTTTTATTAGCTTCTTTGACACCTAGATTCTGAATTATTTGTTCGTCATTTCAATAATTTCAATCTGGTTAAGAACCATTGCTGGGAAGCTGGTGCACTTGTTCAGAGGTAAAGAGACATTTGACTTTTTGAATTGTCAGCGTTCTTGTGCTCATCCCTTTTCATCTGAGAAGACTAGTGCTCCCTTTACTGTGATGTAAGTCAAATATAGTCAGTTGGCTTCATTTTTGTGTGCTTTCAGTGGGCCAAGGCTCTGTAGAGAATTTTCCTTGTAACTGGATTCTTGACCTGGTTTAAACAGGTGATTATTTATTGGCCGAATTTTTTGTTGTAATTTGGGATGCAATCCAGGAGATGGCGCTTAAGTGTAATGGCCGGCAGATAGGCTCTTACATTGCCTCATGCCTCTTTTGTATTTCCTTTTTTTTTTGTTTTTTTTGACGGAGTCTCGCTGTCTCCCAGGCTAGGCTGTAGACTGCAGTGGCGCGATCTCGGCTCACTGCAAGCTCCGCCCCCCAGGTTCACGCCATTCTCCTGCCTCAGCCTCCGGAGTAGCTGAGACTACAGGTGCCCGCCACCACGCCCGGCTGATTTTTTTTTTTTTTCTTTTTTTGTATTTTTAGTAGAGACGGGGTTTCACTGTGTTCACCAGGATGGTCTCGATCTCCTGACCTCGTGATCCGCCCGCCTCGGCCTCCCAAAGTGCTGGGATTACAGGCATGGCTCTTTTGTATTTCAGAGCATTAGAGACAGTGTTCTGTGGTGGTGCCTGGGGGGCTCTGACCCCCCACCAGGTCTGCTCCTGGGCCTTGGAGGAGCCCCTTCCAATCACTGGCACTGCACCCACATCTCCTTTGTTAGCCGTTCCAGGCCATGAGGCTCCCTTTAGCAGAGGCCAACTAGCGAACAGGCTATAACCTTCCTAGAGCAGCCCTGTGGAGGGAGGCATACCCTGCTCCTGCACCTGCCCATTTTACCCCTCTCAGTGTTCAGAAAGTGGGAGCTCCTCCTCAACTTGAGCATTGGCAACAGATCTCCCCTTGGCACTCCTGAGCCACCTGCTACAGCCCTTGGGCGCTGGGACCAGCCTACCAGATCCACCTCCAGTCCTTTGGGGTTGGACTCTGGCTGCACTGTGGGATCTAAAGTGCTCCTCAGCTGCTGCCAACAAAGCACCCACGCTGTGCAGTGGTGGTTGTGCTGTGCACATGCTCCTGTGGGAGTGGCCGGGCAGTGGTCTTGGGAGGGGCTGGCAGTCAGGAGGGCCTGAAGAACAGAGGTGTCCCTGTCCCACTGGAAAGTCGGCCCTGCTGTCTTTTGGTCTGACAGTCAGTGGGATTGGAGCTGCTCAGGAAGATGGGGAGCCTTGGGGGATAGGCATCTTTGGCCACATTTCACTGTAACTTCCACATGCACAAAAGCCCTTGGGCTCCATGAAACTTGGAACTCTGCCTCTGCCTCCCCTACAGGCAGATCCCCTAGCCAGTTGAAATATCTTGGGAGGAGGACATGGAATTTCCTATAGCTAGAGTCCCAGAGATCTGTGGTGAGTGGGCTGCCCTGCGATCCCTTCTCTCACTCTTTCCCTAGGGTCAGGGCTGGGAACTAGCCCTGACGTTTAGCAACGTCATGCAGAGTTCCTGGCTTCCTCCCTCTTCAGCCTCAGTGTCTGCATTGCCTCTGTATGGACTCTCAGTTTTTCACTCTGAAGATCTGTTCAAAGTATGTTGATTTACTCGATATTCGTGTTTCTCTCCGTGAGAGCAGCACTTCCTGGCTGGGTCTAGTTGGCCATTTTGTCTCTCTCCCTAACAATATTTTTTGGAGCATCTGAGTGAGTCCTTGAAACAATGTTGAAAACACTTTCTCTAAGCAAATCACCTACGAGAAGTTCTATAGCTGCGGATGGGGTTGGGAGAAGGCAGGGAGACTACACTTACTTGATTAAAGTCAGAGTGCCAGGAATTTATTCCCTTTTTTGAGTACCCAAAGCATTAATTCATCATTTCTTCATGTAACTAATATCCCTCGACTGAGAATATATTAAATAAGATAAATTGCCATAGATATTAGGCAATATAATTAAGGGAGCTTTGGTCTTTGCCTTAAGGAGTTCAACCTACTAGAGAATATTACTATAAAAATGGATGAAAGGTCGGGCAATGCACATAGACACCATGTGTGCAGTGGTGGCTAGTAGACAGAGTAATGAGCTCTGCTCATTAGAGCAGGATGGGAGTGGTGAGGAGAAAGAGACTAATTGAAGTGGTGCTTGAGAACTGAGTAAAAAATAGTTAAATTGACTAATAATATTACAAGTAGAGGAAAATGTTTTCTAAAAGACATCTTGAATGCACAGTGTTGTGTTTAATGATCTGTCCATAGGTCACAATGTAAAGCATAAAAGAAGACAGGAATAGGTGGGTGGTACTTGAAGGTAATCACTCTGAAGTGACTAGTAGCAGTTATGATGACATGTTAAAGGTTTCTGAGTGTTCTCTTCAAATGATATGAACCCATTGGGTAATTTTAATCAACTTATTATTTTATGAGACTTGGGTTCTGGAAATATTGTTCTTGGTGGTTTTATGGGTGGTGAGAATGAGGGCTTTGTTAGGTCCTATGGGAAGAATGAATGGCCAGTTGGGAATAAAATCATTGTGGTGGCAGGAACAAGAATATAAGGAGTCTAAATTAAAGCATTAGCAATGTTGTGGTGAACGGATGCAGTCAACAATAACAAAAAATCAATTCATAATATTCTCCTGTCTCTCTCACTCTCCTTCTCCCCTTCTCTTTCCAAAACATTACAGAAAAACCCAGCAGGATTATTGACTTTTAAAAAGTTCCCATTATTTTGAATTCCTTCCACTGTCTTGGTAGAACAATAAGGATTTCGACATAAACACAATTTTCAAGAATCTCATATTAGTTCATTAACTATAATGCCACAAAAATTCTGTTAAGTTATAAACATCCCAACAGTAATCAGACTTTCCTTTCAAATTTCAATTAATTTTTGCAATTGCATGTTTAATCTATTTCTATCAAGGTGATATCTACTATCTTGTTCAGCTCAGTAAAAAGACCACTACACATCATCAGGGTAGCCAAATTATATTTTGCCACAATTTCTTAGTAGTTCTAGAAAATATCCTATTAATTTGCTATACTTTATGTTAATATCTGTATAAATTATGATTGCCACAATTTCCCAAAATGGGTTTCCACAATGTGTCAGATAACATCTTTCTGATTTTCTTGAGCCATATTTCGTTCTTTATTCCTTATTTTTTTCTTTATAGCTATTAAGAAAACCCATTTGTCATTATGTGTATCAGTATAGTAAAACTATAAAAAGTTGTTTCCTCGTTATTACTAGATAAGAAATATTATCTGCCTGGCATGATGGTACATACCTGTTATCCCAGCTACTCTGGAGGCTGAGATGGGAGGATCATTTTAGTTGAGGAGTTTCAGATCAGCGTGGACAACATAGCAAGACCCTGTCTCAAAAAAAAAAAAGAGGAAAGAGACAAAGAAAGACAGAAGAAAGAAAGAGAAAGGAAGGAAGGAAGGGCTGGGTGCGGTTGCTCACGCCTGTAATCCCAGCACTTTGGGAGGCCGAGGTGGGCAGATCACAAGGTCAGGAGATCGAGACCATCCTGGCTAACACCGTGAAACCGCATCTCTACTAAAAATACAAAAAATTAGCTGGGCATGGTGGCGGGCGCCTGTAGTCCCAGATACTCGGGAGGCTGAGGCAGGAGAATGGTGTGAACCTGGGAAGCGCAGCTTGCCGTGAGCCGAGATCCCACCACTGCCCTCCAGCCTGGGGGACAGAGCGAGACTCCGTCTCAAAAAGAAAAAAAAGAAAAGAAAAGAAGAAAGACATAAAGAGAGAGAGAAAGAAAGAAAGAAAAAGAAAAAAGAAAAGAAAAGAAAGAAAAGAGAAAGAGAGAAAGAGAAGGAAGGAAGGTTCTTTATATTCTAAATTAAATGGATTAAATGGAAATTACTTTTTTAAAATCCAAGTTCCTTCTAAACAATCTTAAATTGTGCATTTGCTTTTACCAATTTCTGCTCTCCAAAGTCTGTAGGAAGGAACTAGCATTTATTTGGTACTTCACAAACATATCACACACTGATATGGTTTGGCTGTGTCCCTACTCAGATCCCATCTTGAATTATAGCTCCCATAATTCCCTCATGTTGTGGGAAGGACCCGGTTGGAGATAATTGAATCATGGGGGCTGTTCCCCTAAACTGTTCTTATGGTACTGAATAAGTCTCATGAGATCTGATGGTTTTATAAGGGGAATCTCCTTTTGCTTTGCTCTAATTCTCTTTTCTTGTCTGCCACCATGTGACACATGCCTCTTGCCTTCTGCCATGATTATGAGGCCTCCCTAGCCACATGGAACTGTGAGTCCACTAAACCTCTTTCTTTTTTCAATTGCCGAGTCTCAGGTATGTCTTTATCAACAGTGTAAAAATGGGCTAATACAGTCAGTGAACAGTTAAATCTAAGAATAACAGGTTTGTCTCTGAAATACCTTTAAAGTCCCTGTGTGAAGTGAGTGGCCATTTATTAACAGACTTGCAGAATCCATCCAGAAACCATACATATTGTCTTTATTTTGCAGATATCAAAACTAAATTAGAGCACTAAACAACTAGACCTAATGACAAGTTTAGTCACTGTCAAAGAATTCCTGCCTGAATCTAAATTCAGTGCATTTTCTATTACACTCCAGTGCTATCACTTGGTATATATCTGTTGGTTTCAGTCAGGATGTGGACGATTTATGGTTACACTGATTTGAAGTGTGGATCACTCAGAAGCACCTTATATTTGGGGTAGTTTGTGGGGTTTTTTTTTTCTATCCAATTTCATTCTTGATGGAAAATATTTAACAAGGAAAAGCAAAAAGCAAAATATAATATCTTAAATATATTCAAAGTGGAAATAGATAACTGGACAAGTAAAAATTAGCAGATGAAATGTTTAAAGTTAAATTATAGCACAAGATAAAATGATTAGTGTTGTGATTTGGTAAGCATTTCATTTGGCCAATGCTCTTTAAATAGGGAACAGTTCCCAGGAAGGTGAGAGCTCAAGTGATATTGGAAAAAAGTATATTGAGAAATTATTAGGTGACAGTATTAAAAGATGGGTTTCAAAGTGAGTAGAGTTTAACATTAGTTTAGTAATAAATTTTACAAGATTTGACATGCCAAAATGCTCTGTTATTAAGAATAGAATACTAGATTCCCAGAAACTTGAGGGAACATTATGGTCCTAGTATGACTAATCAGGTTCACATCTGTAATTCATCTCTTACTGTTAATTAGTTTTATATTTCAGTGATAGAGAAATCTCTTCCTAAAGTCGACCCATTATATTTTGTGGGCAATTCTAATATGATCCAAGGGCAATCAGTCAAAATCTTTTTTCCTTCTATCTTCCACATCTTGATTTTAATTCTACCCACTAAGAAAATGAATACTTACTGCAAACTTGTATCCACACTTTAAAAACTCATCCAAATTTAGGAGCTTCAGGGATGCTGAAAACATCCTAATCCTAATAATTATAAACCATTTTATCATGTACCTTCCAAATTATTTTTTTTTCCACGTTAAAAATCTTCAAATCATTCAACTATTTAGTGTTTTCAAACTCTTTCCCATTCTAGACAAACTACTCTGAATGCATTTTAGTTTTTCTGTAATGCTCTGCTTCATCCAGAATTCAAAACAATGCCAATGGATTTCCATATTCTCAGAAGGGTAAACCAGTTTTCTTCCTAGTTACACTGTCTAGATCTTCATATAAAGCATTGTATTGACCTGTTGATTTACATAGACACCACTCTCAAGTTCCAATCAGAGTTAGCTACAAGAATTCAACTGATAAAAAACAGTCAAGTTACCAGATCACATTAACAGATCCAAATTGTATAGTAGTTGTAATTAGAAACAGGAAGAATACAAGGGTAATATTAGGAACTCTAAATTATAATTGAGTATAACTGTGTTTCACCCTAAACTCAGTCACATATTATGATGTGACCTTGGACAAGTTCCTCAATTTTTGAGCTTCTGTAAAATGAGGTTTAGCAAGATGAGAGATTCTCATCCAGACAAACAATGGAGAATCACTATGGGTAATAAAACATATTACTAAAACAAATGTATTGTGCATGTGAAGTGTGGAACAGTAGGTGGAAATGTTTGGAAACACTGAACTAGATAATCTCCGAACTCTTAATAATCCTTGGCTTTTATTGACTATTTTTTTTATTTTTTATTGACTTTTATTTTATTTTATTGACTATTTATTTTTTATTTTATTTAATTGACTATTTCCCAACTTCTTTGGATACAGCATTTTTCAACATATGTTCCACAGAACACCAGGAACTCCCTATATCTGCATATGCTTTTTAAAAGTTTCCAATGTTAATATAATTTTATTAAATTCTACATATTACACCCACCTCTTGGAATTTAGGTGATCTGTGTAAAGAAGCCTATTAAAATTAACCACTGCAGTAGCAGTGGTTCAAGGGTGCTCTTTGTCATAGATCTAGTTACATTGTCACCCTATTTATTTTATTTGTGCTATTCCATTTATTACATCCGTGTTATAAACATTGAATTTTGTTGTCATCCATACATCGCCAGAACAAATAGGATTAAACAAAGATTATATGCCAATATTACTGTAAATAAACAACTTCAATGCTCTGGGTGTAGAAAATATACATAAAATAAAAAAATACATATTTTCTATATTTACAAACACAGTGGAATATTGTATATTAAATATATACAATAGGTACAAATACTATACTATTTGTTTTTACCGATTTCTGCTCTCCAGAAACTCTAGGAAGGAACTAGCATTTATTCGGTATTTCTTATGGTACTTCATTTGAATATTGAAACAATATATATCGTCTTTTTTTTTTTTTTTTGCAGATCTCAAAACTAAATTTAAAGCACTGAAACAACTAGACACAATGACAAGTTTAGTCACCACCAAAGAATATCTGCCTGAATCTAAATCTCTCATTTATATTTTATTTGTATCTATACTACACAAAGCACCAGGTGGGGTCTGCTAAGTGTCAAATAGATGAGAGATAGAACAAAAGAGATAATTTGAAAAGTATATATATATATATATATATATATATATACACACAAGCATATATATATATATTTATACACAAGCATATATATATATACAAGTATATATATACAAGCATATATATATATATTCTGCATATATATATATATACTGCATATATATATATATATATATATATATATATACATGCTGCATATATATATACACACACAGCTTAAGGAAGACTTTAGGTATATGATCGTATTTGAACCTCAAAGGAATAAGACAGTTATTGTGAAGGTATTCTAAGTGAAACAAATCGGATAAGAAAAGAAAATTCAGTGACAGTTTGACTTCTTCTTTACCAACTTGGATGCTCTGGCTAGGACTTCCAGTACTACGATGAATAGAAGTGGTGAGTGGGCATCCTTGTCTTGTTCCAGTTCTCAGGGGGAATGTCTTCACCATTTCTCTATTCAGTATAATGTTGGCCGTGGGTTTGCTGTGGATGGATTGCATTACATTAGCTACGTTCCTTCTATGCCAATTTTTCTGAGGGTTTTAATCATAAAGGGATGCTGGCTTTTGCCAAATTCTTTTTGTGCATCTATTGAGATGATCACATGATTTTTGCTTTTAATTCTGTTATGTGGTATATCACATTTATTGACTTGTTTATGTTAAACCATCCCTGCATCCCTGGTATGAAACCCACTTGATCATGAGGGATTATCTTTTCTATATGCTGTTTAAATCAGTTAGGTAGTATTTTGTTAAAAATTTTTGCATCTATATTCATCAGGGATATTGGTCTGTAGTTTTCTTTATTTTTGTTATGACCTTTTCTGGTTTTGGTATTAGGGTGACACTGGCTTCATGGAATTATTGAGGGAGGATCCACTCTTTCTCTATATTGTGAAATGGTGTCAGTAGGATTGGTACCAATTCTTCTTTGAATGTCTGACAGAATTCAGCTGTGAATTCATTCGGTCCTGGATTTATTTTTGTTGACATTTTTTATTACCATTTCAATCATGCCGCTTATTATTGGTCTGTTCAAAGTTTCCATTTCTTACACATTTAATCTAGGAGGGTTGTATATTTAAAGGAGTTCCTACAACTCCTCTTGGTTTTCTAGTTTATGTGCATAAAGGTGTTCATAGTAGCCTTGAGTGAACTTTTGTATGTCTGTGGTATTATTCGTAATAGCTAGAAAACCCTAAAGAATCCTCCAAAAAGCTCCTAGAATTGATAAATGAATTCAGCAAAGTTTCAGCATACAGAATTAATGTACACAAATCAGTAGCTCTGCTATACACCAGCAGAGCTAAGAATCAAATTAAGAACTCAACTCCTTTTACAATAGCTGTAAAAATAAATAAATAAATAAATAAATCAAATAGAATACTTGTGAATACACCTAACTTAGGAGGTGAAAGACCTCTACAAGAATAATGATAAAACATGCAAAAAAGCAATTATAGATGACATAAACAAAGACACATCCCATGCTCATGGATGAGTAGAATCAATATTGTGAAAATGACCATATTTACAAAAGCAATCCACAAATTCAATGCAATCTCCATTAAAATACCACTATCATTCTTCACAGTACTAGAAAAAACAATCCTAAAATTCATATGGAACAAAAAAAGACCCCGCATAGCCAAAGCAAGACTAAACAAAAAGAACAAATCTGGAGGCAGCAAGATTACCTGACTTGAAACTATGCTATAAGGTCACAGTCACCAAAACAGCATGGTACTGGTATAAAGATTAGGCACATAGACCAATGGAACAGAATAGGGAACCCAGAAATAAAGCCAAATACTTAAGATGACTGATCTTCAACAAAGTAAACAAAAACGTAATGTGGGGAAAGGACACCCTATTCAACAAATGATGTTGGGATAATTGGCAAGCCACATGTAGAAGAATGAAACTGTATTCTAATCTCTCACCTTATACAAAAATCAACACAAGATGGTTCAAAGTCTTAAATCTAAGACCTGAAACCATAAAAATTCTAGAAGATAACGTCAGAAAAACCCTTCTAGGCACTGGCTTAGTCAAAGACTTCATGACCAAGAAGCCAGAAGCAAATGCAACAAAAACAACGATGGGACAATAGATGGGACTTAATTAAACTAAAAAGCTTCTGCACAGCAAAAGAAACAATCAGCAGGGTAAACACAACCCACAGAGTATGAGGGTATCTTCACAATCTACACATCTGTCAAAAGACTAATATCCATAATCTACAAGGGACTCAATCAAATCAGCAAGAACAAAACAAACAATTCCATCAAAAAGTAGGCTATGGATATGAATAGACAGTGATCAAAAGAAGAGATACAAATGGCCAACAAACATGAAAAAATGCTCAACATCAGTAATGATCAGGGAACTGCCAATCAAAACCACAATGCGATACCACCTTACTCCTGCAAGAATGACCATAATCAAAAAATAATAGATGTTGATACAGATGTGGTGAAAGGGAACCAACAGTGACCAAGAGAGCCAACTGTGACTTTTACATTGCTGGTGGGAATGTAAACTAGTGCAACTACTATATGTGGAAAACAGTGTGGAGATTCCTTAAAAACTAAGAGTAGAAATACCATTTGATCCAGCAGTCTCACTACTGGGTTTCTACCCAGAGAAAAAGAAGCCATTATACAAAAAATGTACTTGCACACGCATGTTTATAGCAGCTCAATTCACAATTGCAAAAATGTGGAACCAGCCCAAATGTCCATCAATCAACAAGTAAACAAAGAAATTATGAACTACACACACACACACACACACACACACACACACACACCATGGAGAACTATTCAACCAAAAAAGGTACAAAATAATGTCATTCACAGCAACCTCGATGGAATTGTAGACCATTATTCTAAGTGAAGTAACTCAGGAGTGAAAAACCAAACACTGTATGTTCTCACTCATAAGTGGGAGCTAAGCTATGAGGATGCAAAGACATAAGGATAACACACAATGGACACTAGGGACTCAGGGGAAAGGGTAGAGGATGAGGGATAAATGCTATACTTTGGGTACAGTGTACACTGCTCGGATGATGGGTGCACCAAAATCTCAGAAATCACCACTAAAGAACTTATTCATGTAACCAAACACCACCTGTCCCCAAAAAACCCACTGAAATAAATTAAATAAAATGAATTTAAAAATTAAAAATAAATAAATACTTTTTTAAAAGGAAAATAAAATCCAGGAATTATTATATTATTAGAATGCTGGTTTTTAACATTTCTTCTGCATGGAATACCTTTGGAATTCAAACACTATCATTTCCCTGAAGTCTTCCTTAAATCACATTTTCAACCCACATTACATTTAAGATTTGTTATTATATATTCAAAGCAGAGGAACAGTTATCAGAATATAAGGTAGGAATGCCATACCCAGAGGAATGTAACTCATTATACAAATAAGATGCATTATGTGTGTGTGTGTATACACATATAAAAATATGATATGTAAATATATTTCTTGAAATAGTCTTGCTCTGTCACCCAGGCTGGAGTGCAGTAGCATGATCTTGGCTTGCTGCAACCTCTGCTTCCTGGACTCAAGTGATTCTCTTGCCTCAGCCTCCCAAGTAGCTGGGATTACAGGCATGTGCCACTGCACCCGACTAATTTTGGTATCATTAATACAGACGAAGTTTTGTCATGTTGGCTGGGTTGGTCTTGAACTCCTGACGTCAGGTGATCTGCCTGCCTTGACCTCCCAAAGTGCTGGAACTAAGGCATGAGCCACTGTACCTGGCCCCTAAATATTTTTTGAAGTGGTATTGTCTTACTGTCAAAATCTGTTCTTGATTTTATTCCCATCCACATTCTCAGGGAATTTTGCCATAAATCATATTTCTTCCAACTTCACCTCGTAATATTTCCTCTCTACTGATTATATTTTACTAGCACTTAAAATTCTCATGTCTTGATCACTTTAAAATACTTTCCTTTGTGTTCATGTCACTTTTAAACTTATGAAAAATTATTTTTCCATTTTTTTCATTCAATAACAAATTTCCAGGAATAAATTTTTCACAACTGTTTATATATATATTTTTTTACTTCATACTCTATTCCCAGCTATTTTCATTCTGTTCTATACCCAAACACTTTACTGAGGTTGCTCATTATGAGCTCACCATTAGATAATCTAATAAATTTGAAACTTCTAAGTCTCAAGCAAATACTATGAAATCTTTGAAATGACTTCCCTTTTAGAATAACTCTCCCTTCATATCTTCAAAGACACCACCCTTTCTAAGTTTGCCCTTTTTGTCTTTGGCTGGTTCTTCTCAGTCTTTTCTGCTGGCTTCTTCAGAAATGTATACAATTTACAGAATTTTTGTCTCAGGTCTCTTCTTCATCCATACAAAGTCATCTCATATGTTCAACAGTTTTAATTAACCTATAGTTATGCAACATTTGATCTATTTTTCCAGTCTTTTTTTGAGTTATATATATTTTTAGCCACATAATAATGTATATTTTCACCCAAATATCTGCAAGCATCTCAAATTTGGAATGTCGAGAATATATACATTATGTATTTCCCAGCATCTTCTCTTTTAGTTCTGTATACTCATAAAATGGCAATACTCATTACGCATTTGCTCAAACTTGAAATCTGAGAGTCGTTTGTGTTGCCTCCTACTTCTATTGAATCTGTAAGTAGATTTATTTAAACCTTTATTTAGACACCTTTTCACCCTCACTTCACTATCCTAATACAGTCATCTATTTTCTGGATTATAGTAACACACTTCCAACTGGATAAACTAAATCCATTCTTCTTTACTCCTAGTCTAGTCTTCAAATTGTACCTTGGCTTATCCTTTTTTAAAATGGATATATTATTATATAATTTCCCTTTATCAAGTTCTTCAGAAGCTACTTCTTCTCTGTTAAAGTTTTAAAAAATTTCTAATATTGCTTGCAAGGCTCTGCATGATCTGATCTGTGCTCACTAATCCGTTTTCATCTCCTGTCAGGTAGAAAACTGCCTCACACATTTATGATCATTTTTAAAATGAATGCATGTTCCCAGCTAGCGAGATTTTAGTAATTTTATTCAAAGGAGTTTGGGTCATTTCTGGAATGAATACTTTTTAAAATTTTAGACATTGAAAATAAGTTCAGCATGGATATCTAAGAAATGACTTGATTTAAAAAAAAAAACAGCTCAGCATGACATTTCTCTAAGATGGAATATAATAATTTAGCTAACTTATGACAGATGTTTTTTAAAAGATATTCATCACTATAAAGGACATACTAAACATGTCCTTGTTTCCAAGAAAGCTCTCTATTTAGATTCAAACTTCTAACTTCAGTCACATTCAAAAGGAACTCAAAACCTGTTCTAAAATAAATTCAATCATGGAGAGAAGGGAATGGTCAGAATTGCTTAACTGGTTAATATATACTTGGAAATTTGTTCAGATAAAAACATAGTCTCATATATTCACTTTCAAGTTAGAAATAAATGTGTATTGCCACTGAAAAAAAAAAACCCAGGTTTTTAATGTAAAGCATTAGCATTAGTTGATTAATTCAAATTCAATAAATATATCCTGAATATCTAATTGCCTTAAATTTACTAATTATTGTGGGAAAAAGTTGACTTATTACCTAACATAGTTAAGCTCTTAGGCATTTTATTTATCATGCACGATAATACACAAACTAACACATGTACATCAATAACTGAAAAAAATTAAAAGAAAGATGGTAAAATATATATAATTACTCATAGAAAATTAAAATCATATTCACCACAGGCAGTGTGTGTTATCAGGAGAACATTTTCTGGACAGATGCCATGGGAGGTGTTTCTTTCAAGACAGTATCGGATGCGTGGAGAAAAAGACATGTAACTGATTTTTATTTTGCATGAAAATAGGCCTATCTAAATAGTAACGTTTCCAGCCTCCTTTAAAGCTAAAGGAAGTCAATGAAATGCATGTGAAGTTTTGGTTTAGAAATTATGGGAAAGCCTCTTATTAGGAGCCCAACATCATAGAAGCCCTATTGTCCTGTCTCCATTTCTATCTACTGTATATCTATACCATGGACATGTTGGACAGAACTTAAGCAGGTCTCTGGCATAATGAAATGATTTTTAGGTGGGAGTCACCTGCTAAGAAAAGATAAGCAGAAAGAAAGGAGTATAGAATCTAGTTCTTGGTTGCCCTCCACTAACTAATTATTTATTGGAAAAAGAAAAAGAAAACCTCCTCTTTCTTTTGAACTATTGTTATTTCTCATTTTCGTTACTGGTAAGCAAAAACATGTACTATTGGTGGTTAATTCAGAAATGTTTGATTTATTTAGCATCTTTCTGTGAAGATTTTGTTTGAGAGTTTTGACTAAAATACATGTAATCGCAAAATTTAAGAAAGTAATAGGTGCGTTTGAATTGAAAGACAAAATAATTCCTCTACTTTTTTTCTAACCTATAAAAATGTTTTCAAATTAATTTTTTAAAAACTGAACAGAAATCTATTCTATTAACACATTCCCTCCATGTTTTGTTTTTAAATGCTAGTATTAGTTCTAGGATTTTATACCTATGGCAAAAAATATGATTGAATATAAATTTTAAATTTATTTTATAAGAGTGGCATTCTGTTCCTTATTTCTGTGTGTGTGTGTGTGTATATATATATACACAGACACAGACACATATGTATATACACACATAATAGTTTTTATTACTAGTATGCTAGCATATTCTCATTCCAAAGTTTCACAGGTTTGATTTGGTCTACATATTACATTAAATAAATAGGACACATAGTAGATAATAATGACAAAAAATATCTGGTACAATATACCAAGTACTATTCTAAGTACTTTTGTATTAGTACTAAGTACTTTTGTATATTAACTTTTGTAATTCTAATGATAACTCTTTGAGGTCAAAAGCATTGCCAACAGCTGCCAAATTGGGATGAGTAAACTGAAGAACAGAGATTAGATAACTTTCCTAAGCTAATAGCAGCATTGAATTTGAAATTGGGTTGGTAGGTCTCAGAGTTTATACTCTTAATGATCACTCTCTATTTACCTTTTGCTTCTCGTTCTCCTTTTTATTTTTTAAAAAGCAATTTTTATTTTATAATAATAATATCTTGTAAAATTTTATAAAAGAGTATTAAACATGAGAACTAAACAAACATGTAGAGTATAAAATCTTCAGATTTAAAATGGCATAGTAATACATCACTGGACTTTCTCTTCAAAAGCATAATATGCTAATGAGAAAAATTTAAAACACTCTTGAATATACCATTTGAAAGAAATAAGGAGACATCTATAACCTGAAACACAATATGTAAGAGGGAGTGCCATATGCAGTGATCTCCAAAGAAAGATGTGTAAAAAGGCTAATAGAAGATGCTAATAATCACAGGTATCATTGAAAATTCAATGGCACTCACCTGATCAAAATAAGTGAGTATCACACACTTAGGAGTAAAACCAACAGTCCCCTTTTGGACATTAGTAGGAAAATATTTGACACTTAGCCAGAAGCAGAGTATATGGAACATAGAGAATATGAAACTATTATAAATATAAGGTCTACTTTTAAGTAGAGGAGACAGATGGAATAGTAATCATCATAAAATACAGAATTACAAAAAACAAACAAAAATAAGTAAACAAATTTTTTTAAAAAAGCAGTAAAAATGGAAGGTTAGCAAATGAGAGTCAGCACAAAAATTAACTGGTATCTTACTGGGACCATGACTACCCACCCAGAAACATTTCCCAGCTTCTCTTGTGACTTAGCGTGGACAAATAATTAAAATCCTTGTCGTGGAAATATATTACTTACAAAAAAAGAAAGACTGATTTCCTCCCCTTCCTGTAGGCTGGAATACAGATATAAAATTCAGCCAGCTTCAATATTTTAAGAGATCCCAGAACAATAATATTGAAGGGACCTGGTGTTGAGGTGACCTTCTGAAAATTAACTCACATATTTTCTATGTACTGATATTTGAAATAGAATTAAATCTCCATCTTCCTTTGAACACAGTACCTTAGGATTTCTCTGTTAAAGTCTGAATCCTAACTAGAACAGCTTGCGCATTGTTCGAAATGGTACACTGTGTCCCAGGAAATACTGACCCAGAAAGAGCAACATCAAGACAGGGCATAATAAAGTTATGAAACTTTAAAGATAAGGAGAGAATCCATTGGACATGAAATCAAAAGATAAAGTCACCCATCAAGAAAAAAATCAGGCTGTTTTCAAACTTCTTTATAATATTCAATGGTACCATATCTACAAAATTCCAAAAAAGGAACCTGAAACCCAATAGTGTTATAATTTTGTCTTAAGCTTTCCTTCAAATGTTTTCCTTTAAAAATAAACATAATTGCTTTTATTGTATAGATTTTCACTTTAAGAAGGCTATATGTTCCTATGATAACAATCCATAATATTCCAGGAGATTTAAAAAGTGAAAATTTTCCTCTATCTAACCACTCATTTCCCCCTGATGGGAATCAATGTTATCTGTTACTTGCATGTTCCTTAAAGATATATTACATGATATGTACAAACTAACAGGTTCATATATTTCCATTTTTTATCTAAATGTAAGATTATCTATTGAAAGTTAAAGGATTAAAAAACCAAAGCTTTCACTCTCCATTCATAATATAAACATATTGACACAGGAAGACATTTCACAATCTGTAAATAAATCAGAAGATGAATGATACAGATCTCCAGATGTTAATAATGATGGAGAAATTGAGTATGCATTTGAAATCTCAAATTGACAATCTACAGATGACCATATTCTAGATGAATTTTTGCTAATTCAAGAATTGTCCAGTGAACAACATATTGTAATGACTAAATTAAAATATGCTATTCTCATTCAGTGAGAAGGATTTTACCAAGCAGAATTTTATAATAATGACATAATAATTGAACTCTTCTGTATAGAACTGTGGTGATAGAAATATGACTTTATGATTTTGCCATAAAGCATTAAACTGTATGCCATAGAGGGTAAAATTTGCTTCATAAAAATAATTTTTAAGCCATAGCTGCTGGCACACACAAGTGAGCATGGATACCACTGCCACTACCCTGACAAAGTACTTTAGATTTTAAGCACCACCCATTGCAATATTGTGCCCAGTGGACCAGGAACACCACAGCCCCTTCATCGCAGCAGGTTCCTAAACTTAGAGGGCCAGAGAGCAAAACTGGGGCCCTGGTACTAATCCTCAGTGTTAGAACATGTGGCCTAGGAATGCTGAGATGATCTTTGTTCAACTAAAATATTCCAGAAATGAAGCTGCTCAACTAAACGCACCTTAAACCACAATCAAACCCTCAAGGACATAAAAGAAGATAGATGTAAGCAAGTGAAAATTATAATAACTTCAAAGATTGAAGGAACCTCAGCCCAGACAGATGAGAAAGAACCAGTGCAAGAACTCTGGCCACTCAAAAAGCCAGAATGTCTTCTCACCTCTGAACAACTGCATTAGTTCCCAGAAGTGGTTCTTAATAAGCCTGAAATGACAGAAATAGATTTCACAATATGGATAGGAATGAAGATCACCAAAATCCAGGAGAAAGTTGAAACTCAATCCAAGGAATCAAAGGAAGACAATAAAACAATACAGGAGAGGAAAGATGAAATGACAAGTTAAAGAAACAAACAAACTGATGTAACAGAACTGAGAAAATTACTTCAAGAATTCAATAATACCATCACAGGCTTTAACAGCAGAATTGGCCAAATTCAGGAAAGAATCACAGAGCTTGATTACCAGTTCTCTGAAATAATTCAGTCACACAAAAATAAAGAAAAAAAAAACAAAAAGAGGAGTGAACAAAACCTCTGAGAAATATGAGATTATTTAAAGAGACAAAATCTATAACTTATTGGTATCCCTGAAAGAGAGGGAGAGCAAGAAAGCAAGTTGGAAAACATAGCTGAGGCCACTGTCTATGAAAATTTTCCCAACTTCACTAGAGAGGCCCGCATTCAAATTCAGGAAATGGAGAGAACCCCTACAAGATACTATACAAGATGACCATCCTTATGACACATAGTCATCAGTTTCTTCATGGTCAAAATGAGAGAAAAAATCTTAAAGGCAGCTAGAGGGAAGCAGCAGGTCACCTACGAAGGGAACTCTGTCAGGCTAATTGTAGAACCTTTCAGCAGAAACCCTACAAGCCTGAAGAGACTGAGGGCCTATATTCAGCATTCTTAAGGAAAATAAACATCCAATCAAGAATTTTATGCCCAAAGGAGAAAAAGATCCTTTTAAGACAAGCAAGTGCACAGAGAATTAATTACCACCAAACCTGCCTTACAAGAGGTTCTTAACTACGGAAACAAAAACTGTTACTGGCTACCACAAAAATGTGCTTCAGTGCATAGACCATTGGCACTATAAAGCATCCACACAATTAAGTCTTCATAGTAACTAGCTAACTATATGACCTGATCAAATCTGCATATATCAGTATTAACCTTGAATGTAAACAGGCTAACTGCCCTAATTAAAAAGCACAGAGTGGCAAATTGGATAAAGAAGCAAGACCTTTCTGTATGCTGTCTTCAAGAGACTCATCTCACATACAGTGACACCCACAGGTTAAAAGTAAAGGAATAGAGAACAATCTGCAAAGCTAATTGATATAGTGTGTATATTTATCCCTGCCCAAAACTCATGTTGAATTATAATCTCCCACACTGAAAATGGGGCCTGGTGGGAGGTGTCTGGATCATTGGGGTGGATCCCTCTCATGGCTTAGTGCTATCTTTGTGATAGCGAGTTCTCAAAAGATTTGGTCATGTAAAAGTGTGTGACACCTCCCTCCGCATACTCTTTCTCTCTTAATCCCACTCCATGATGTAATGTGCCTGCTCCCCATTTGCCTTGCTCCATGATTGTAAGCTTTCTGAGTCTCCTGAGAATCCAAGAGTATGCCAGTAGCATGCTTTCTATAAAGCCTGCAGAACCATGATCCAACTAAACCCCTTCTATTTATAAATTACCAAGTCTCTAGTATGTTTTTTTTTTTGAGAAGGAGTCTCGCTCTTTCACCCAGGCTGGAGTGCAATGGCGCGATCTCGGCTCACTGCAGGCTCCGCCCCCTGGGGTTCACACCATTCTCCTGCCTCAGCCTCCTGCGTAGTTGGGACTACAGGCGCCCGCCACCTCAGCCGGCTAATTTTTTGTATTTTTAGTAGAGACGGGGTTTCATCTTATCAGCCAGGATGGTCTCGATCTCCTGACCTCGTGATCCGCCTGCCTCGGCCTCCCAAAGTGCTGGGATTACAGGCATGAGCCACCGCGCCCGGCCGTCTCTAGTATTTTTTAATAGCAATTCATGAATGGCATAATATACAAACAGAAAGCAGAAAAAAGCAGGGATTCCTGGTCTACTTTCAAACAAAATAGACTGTATACCAACAACTATCAGAAAGGACAAAGGATTTGGGGCCATTACATAATGGTAAAGAGTTTAATTCAAGTAGAAGATATAACTGTCCTAACACATATAACACAAGAGTACCCAAATTTATAAAACAAGTTCTTAGAGATTTACAAAGAGACTTAGATGACCATGCAATAATTGGGGGGAGGTATCAACACCTCACTGGAAGTATTAGACAGATCATTCAGGCAGAAAACCCACAAAGATATTCAGGTCTTCAACTCAACACTTGAACAAATGGATGTAATAGATGTCTCCAAAACTCTCCAACACAAAACAACAGAATATACATTCTTCTGCTCTGCACATGGCATGTATGCTAAAATCAATCACACAATCAGCCATTAGACAATCAATTCAAAACATCAAAATCATACCAACCACTCATCAGACCATAGCACAATAAAAATAGGAATAAGCACTAAGGAAATCATGCAAAAGCTTACAATTTCATGAAAATTAACCTGCTCCTGAATGAATTTTGGGGTAAACAATAAAATTATAGCAAAAATCAAGAAATTATTTGAAACTAATGAGAACAAAGATGCAACATACCAGAATCTCTGGAACACTGCTAAAGCAGTGATAAAAGAAAGTTTTAGCACTAAATACACACATCAAAAAGTTAGAAAGTTCTCAAATGAACCATCTAACATCACTATAGAAGAACTAAAGAAACAAGAGCAAACCAAATCCAAAGGTAGCATAAAAGTAATAACTAAAATCAGAGCCGAACTGAAGCAAATTAAGATGAGGAAAACCATACAAAAGCTCAATGATTACAGAAAATTGTTATTTGAAAGAATAAAATAAGATAGATAGGTTACTAGCTAGACAAATATAGATAACAAAAGAGAAGATTCAAATGAATATAATCAGAAATGACTAAGAAGACATTACCACTAACGTCACAGAAATTCCAAAAACCATCAGACTACTATGAAGACCTCTATGCACATACACTGGAAAACCTAGAAGGAATGAATAAATTGGAAGCATGCAACCTCCCAAAATTGAACTAGAAAGACAATGAATTCCTAAGTAGACCAATAATAAGTTCCAAAACTGAATCAATAATAAAAAGCCTACCAACCAGAAAAAGCCCAAGACCAGAGGGATTCACAGCCAAATTCTACTAAATTGTATAAAGAACAGCTGATACCACTCCTACTAAAACTATTCCAAAAAAATTGAGAAGAGGGCTTCCTTCCTAACTCATTCTATGAGGCTAGAATCACCCTGATATCAAAACCTGGCAGAGACACAACAAAAAAGAAAACTTCAGGACAATATCCTTGATGAACTTTGATACAAAAATCCTCACCAAATTACAAACCAGATTCAGCAGCAAAACAAAAAGCTAATCCACCACAATCAATTGGGCCTTATCCCCAGAATGCAAGGTTGGTTCAACATAGGCTAACCTAAGCAAAAAGAACAAAGCCAGAGGCATCACTTTACCCACTTTCAAACAAAGCTACAGTAACCAAAACAGTGTGGTACTGACACGAAAACAGACATGTAGACAAATGGAACAGAATAGAGAGCCCAGAAATAATGCCGCATATCTACAACCATCTTACCTGCAACAAAGCTGAAAAAAAACAAGCAATAGGGAAAGGACTCCCTATTCAGTAACTGGTGCTGGGATAACTGGCTAGCACATGCAGAATACTGAAACTGGACCCCTTCCATACACCATATAGAAAAATTAACTAAAAATGGATGAAGGTCTTAAATGTAAAACCACTAAGTGTAAAAACCCTAGAAGATAACCTAGTAAATACCATTATGGACATAGGCCCTGGCAAAGATTTCATGATGAAGACAATGAAAGTGATTGCAACAAAATAAAAAATTGACGAATGGGACCTAATTAAACTAAAGAGCTCTTACACTGCAAATAAACTATCAACAGAGTAAATAGACAACCTACAGAATAGGAGAAATATTTTCAAACTATGCATTCAACAAGGTCCAATATTCCGAATCTATAAGGAACTTAAACATATTAAGTAGCAAAAAGTAAATCTAAGACCTTAACAAAGTTGCATATATGTGTCCCTGAACCTAAAATAAAAATAAATAATACCATTACAATGTGAGTAAAGACAAACAGACCCATCTTGTATTGGTCACATGAAGATATACATGCAGCCAACACACACATAACAAATGTTCAACATCACTAATTATTAGAGAAATACAAATCAAAATCACAATAAAATACCATCTCATACCAGTCAGAATGGCTACTATCAAAAAGTCAAAAATACCAGATGCTGGCAAGGCTATGGATAAAATAGAATGTTTATACACTGCTGGAGGAAATGTAAATTAGCTCAGCCACAAAGGAAAGGTGTTTGGCAGTTTCTCAAATAACTTAAAACAGAATTACCATTCAATCCAGCAACCCTGTTGCTGAGTATACACCCAAAGGAACATAAATACTTCTACCATAAAGACACATGCATACATATGTTCACTACACCACTATTCACAATATAAAGACATGGATCAACCTAGATGCCCATTATTGGTGACAGGATAAAGAAAATATGGGACCATGAAACACTATACAGTCATGTAAATGAAGATCATGTCCTTTGCAGTAACACAGATGGAGCTGGAGGCCATTATCTTTAGCAAACTAATGCAGAAACAGAAAACCAAATACCGTATGTTCTCACTTATCAGTGGGAACCAAACATTGACTGCATATGGACACAAAGAAGGGAACAACAAATGCCAGACCTATTTGAGAGTGGAGGGTGGGAGGAAGGTGAGGATAGAAAAACTACCTATTGGGTACTATGTTTATTACCTGAGTGACTAAATAATCTGTACACCAAACCCCTATGAAATACAATTTGCCTATACAACAAAGTTGCACATGTGCCCCTAAACCTAAAATAAATGTTAAATAAAAATAAATAAGAAATAAAAATTAAGTTTCAAGTCATAAAAATAATTTGTATAAAAACAAGTATATTGTGGGAATTCAGGAATGAATGCAGACTGAAAAAAATCTAACTTTATTACAAACATATGGAAAGTTTTGGTAAAAAGAGCTGACTTTTAAGTTTGTACAGCAGTGTTTATACTAGATGAATATTATAAGTTACAAGACACGAATATTTGTTCCTAAACATGGTACTTTAGTTGGTTAATTTGTTTCTTGCAGGTATATGTGTTTGTAATTATGAAACTACTTCACATGTATATAATGATTGGACAAAGAAGTAAATGTAAATGACCATAATATGAGGCAAGTTCCTCACTGTTAGAGAAAGTAATGACAAATAAGCAAGAAGGATGACGAGAATGAAACTTGTGTTTCTGGATTAGGATTGAAGAGCTCCAAATGAGCACGTTTAATGTAATATATATGTACAGAGAATGATAGATACAGAAATAAAAACAGATCTATGCGCATATATGGACTTAGACCCATGCATAAATAACTAAAATCATAATACAGCCTATAGTTTGGTTATTAGTATTATATCAATATCAACTTCTTAGTTTTGATAAATATACCATAGCTATGTAAGATGATAATAGAGGAAGTGGGAGTAAAGCTATATAGGAACTCTTGGTAGTATGCATGAAACTATTCTGTAAATTAAAATATATTTCACAATATAAATTTTTAAATAAAAAGCGAAGGGAGAAAAATCTACGTAAAAATCATCTCTGCAATAAAAATATATGAAATATGTCAGCAGAATGTTAGTGATCCACAATTTTTAATAGCTTACACTTTCAATAATCATCAGGTAAAATGCATTTCTACCTGAACTTGATTATGCTTAATGAAGGAAAACCCATAGTTATGTCTTTAGTATTTATGTAAAATTATAGTGACTATTCTATGTAGTTAATGCTGAAAGCCATATTCTGAAATTATTTCTATTTTCCAAACACCTATGCACAAAATCTTTAGGAACACATTATTCTATTATTTCTGTAAGTGCTAATTTTAACCCAGCTACAGATTACTTGGAATTTTCTGTTTGTAAAAGTTAAGTTGAAAATTAATAAGATGTTCTATTCTAGGCATTCAAAGTAAAAATATGTCTTTTCCTTCTTTGCTTTCACAGTATTTTTAAAATAAGAAACATTTAATTCTATAATTTTATAGTGTACAAAGAAATAGTCTCTCCTAAAAAAACCTCCAAATTATTTTCTTCATATAAATTTATAATGAGTAAATATTTACAAGCCAGCAGTGTGATTAGCTTCATCAAAAATATCATATGTACAACATTTTTACAATATCACTGCATAAATAATCCCACCAAAATAGTTTTTAAGTATATGTTATTTGTTGCTCATGTTTGTAGGCAAAGAAGGGAAATTCAGAGAAGTATAAATAAATGTTCTTCCCTAAATAGTTTAGTATGTTCTTGAATAGAAAGATTAATATGTATATTAAATAGTTTTAGGTAAAATACAAGCAGAATACATGTCCAAATGATGCATTGTGGAATCCTCTGTTTTATTGGCTTGATGCAAGGTAAGAATTCCATATACCATTACCCACAGTTTCACATAAGATAATGCTGTCTTTTCTTAACCAATGGCTTATGGAAATTGTACCAATTATTCAGAGCCTGTCAGTTTTAAGACAAATTAAACAGATAATATCTGAATGGCAAACAATTTGTCCTCAAATTGCATTATTTACTGTCTAACTAGAAATCCAACCTTGTCCTCTTGGACAGAACATTGTATACTGCAGAATAAGGGGCCAGGATACCTTTCAAAATTATCAGTTTCTAGCCTTCAGGATATATCTTGCAAGAAATGGCATTTTTTTCTCCACCATATTTTGAAACTGGAGAACAATTTTAAAAAGTGTATGCTCTATAGTATGTTATATAAAGATGATAGTGGAATTATAATCTGAAATCTTTAGAATGAGCTTTCTAGGTAAAGTTAGTATTACATAACTACTCATCTGCAGCTTATTTCTGTGTAAATTGTTCTTTTCAAAATGGTCAAGAATATATGTAAACACTAAAATCTAAAATATATGAAGAAAGAACATCAAAGTCAAGCTTTTTTTTTTTTACTAAATATTATGGTCCATTATGATTATGAGCAGTCATATGCATATATACATATAGCTTATCCTCAAATGAGATAATTTATAAATTTCCACAACTCTGTAATTTCAATAACATATTTAAAAATATATTTTATATGAAAATCAATATTAGAATACATTTTTTCAGAAAGTAATTTCTCATACCTCCCTCTCTAGATATTTTTATAACCTACCAATTTTCACAAAATATGTGATAGTACTATTCATTTCCGCTACGATCATATTTAGAATTTCAATATAAATTATATCAGTGAAGAATTATCATTTTAATATCACGAACAACTCTTTTAAAATTGAATAAAATATTAAATAAAAATGAGAATCTAAACCAGCCTTAAAACCACAGCCAAATACGAGCAGTAAAAAAATAAAGAATCTTACGAATTTCATGGATTAGTGCAGATCAAATAATAGTGGCAAAGAATGTGGGTGGCCATTTTCCATCTCTTGACTAGTCTGTTTCCTAGGAAACAAAGACTGAATGATCACATAAATGACCCTAGGCCTGTGGATTTAAATTCATGAAATTATATAGTACTGTAATCTATGCAGAACCAGAAAGGTAATTGTTAGGATGACCGTTTATTAGGTAAAATGGAAAAGTTTAAAATACTCATTTTACTTTCCCAGAGTTTTATTACTAAATATTCTAAATATATTTATTACTAAACATTCTAAATATATTTATTACTATATATTCTACATATATTTATTACTAAATATTCTCTTATTAAAGTCCCTGTCCTATCAAATCATGAATTACAATACAACTAATCAACTGGCATGCTGATTAATCACCTTTATTTAAACGTTTCTATGTAGGAGGCTATTCACTGGCTCAACTCTTGTTCTACCGGTAGAGCTAAACTTGATTCTGACATATATCCAGATGGTACCAGTAGGATATCATTTTGTCTAGCAGCAGAGAATTTATTAAATGGCCTCTGTCTGCTGGACTTCCAGCGAAACTTATCCTGAATAAGAAGCCACAGAGTGCCTTCACAGAGTTTGACAAATACATGTCTCATAAATTTTACAGCCTATAAGAGCCTGGTGATGTATTACCTATGATCAGTATAATAACCCTCTGTGAAAATATCAAGTAGTTACTAAAAGGATAAAAGCATTTTCCTCCTCTTGAGAAAATAACCCAAGACTTCTCAAAGAAATTCTTGCAGCAGCTTAAAGAGGTTGTAATCCCAGCACTTTGGGAGGCCGAGGTGGGCGGATCACGAGGTCAGGGGATCGAAACCATGGTGAAACCCCATCTCTACTAAAAATACAAAAAAATTAGCCGGGCGTGGTGGTGGGCGCCTGCAGTCCCAGCTACTCGGAGAGGCTGAGGCAGGAGAATGGCATGAACCCAGGAGGCGGAGCTTGCAGTGAGCCGAGATTGTGCCACTGCACTCCAGCCTGGGCGACACAGCGAGACTCCGTCTCAAAAAAAAAAAAACAAAAAAAAAACAACAAAAAAAAGAGTATGTCGTTTCATGTAGATGATTCCATTACAAGTTTTTGTTATGATTAATACTTAATATTTCTATTTTCTCTTTGAGTTGTATGTGTTTTATTATAACGTAATTGAATAAAGCATCATGAGTTAAGTGAGATGAGGAAAATAAAATTAAAGATTATTATTTTTAAAATTTTGTAAGTGTAATCTTTAGAAATAGTTATATATGTATTATCATATATATTAAAATAATGAAAGTAATAACCATGAGTGATAATCTCTTATAATAACTACTATGGTTTTGGATAAAAAATAATACAATTACTTATTCACAAATATTCATATGGAAGACACTGTTCTAAGTTCTCAGAATTTTATATATGTATAACAAAAATTGCCCATAAAGAATTTTTAAAATATGTATATATTATGCAATCTAAAATGATTAGTTGTAGTTATCTTAAAATGGAAATTAAAAACTTGATATGATAATTCTAGATGAATACATTTTATTATGCTACATGTAGCTCAGAGCAGCCAATGTACCTAATGATTATTCCTCTCCTTTTTTCATCTTGGATATAATAAATTATATTGAAATATTTAGGAATGAGAATGGCTGAAGATATGAACCTGTAATGGCAAAAATTGCAATGTAGAAAACTTTGTTTTTAAGAACACTTTCGGAATTATAGAAAAATTGTAAAGATAGTTCAGAGTTCCCGTGGACATTGTCCATCCAGTTTCTCCTCTTATTAATCTCTTAAGCCAGCATAGTAATTTTGAGATAATTAACCAGTCAACATAAATACATTATTGCCAACTAGCATGCTTACTTTTTCTGCTTCAGGATCCTATCCAGTATATATCACATTACATTTAATTGTCTTATCTCTTTAGGTTCTTCTTGGCTGTGGCTGGTTTTCAGGTTATACATACATATATATATATATAAACTGTAAATTTATATTTTATTATTGCTGAGGTATTTTTTAAACAATGTCATCAGTTGGGAAAGGATTTTGGGGTTGTTAGTGGGAAGACCACAGAGGTAAAGTTCCATTTTTAGTAAATTATATCAAGGGTACATAGTATCTACATGCCTTATCACAGTTGATGTTATCCTTGATCACCTGGTTAAGGTAGTGGTTATTATGTTTCCCCATTATAAAGATTCTCTTTCTTCCCATTTTATATACTGTATATTTTGGAAGGAAGTAACTGTGTAACCCACACCAAAGGAAAGGGGTGTTTTGCTTCCTGTCCTAAAGAATGGAGTATCTATTTAGGATTGTTTTAAATTCTTCAGCATGGGATATCTGTCTATTCTCTTCCACTTGTTTACTTATTCAGCATTTATTTATTTATATTAGTATAGACTTATGAATATTTATTGTATACTTTGCATTATAATCCAGAACTACCTTATTTATTTTGTTCAAATTTTCTAGGTTTGACCACTGGGAGATCTTTCAGTTGGTTACTGTGTCTCTTTGTAATACCCCTATAGATTTTTGTTTATTGTCCCCTAACTTTCTGGCACTATCAGATGCCCCAGGCCCATTTTGTTCAGATTTGGGTCTGATTATACATAATAGTTTAATATAAGATTCAAATTGTTAGTTGCTTATATATAGAAAAGCAATTATCTTTTTTTATTAATCTTGTGACCTTACTATATTTGCTTATTATTTCAAAGAGGATTTTGTATTGATTTTTGGGATTTTTACATAGAAAAGTATGTCAGGTAAGAATGAAAGAGTTTTATTTCTTTCTCTCAATCTGTGTACTATTTATTTCCTTTTCTTTTCTATCACACTAAGAAATTCTAGTAAGATGTTGGTTAGAAAAGGTGAGAGGCCATCCTTGTCTTATGTCTTAGTTTAGGCTGCCTAACAAAATATCACACAGTGGGTAACTTAAAAATTTATTTCACAGTTCTGGAACTGGGAAGTCTAAAATCAAGGTGTCTGCAAAGTCAGTGTCTGATAAGCAGCCTGGTTTGCAGAGAGTCACCTTCTTGATGAATCCTAATAAGCTGAGAGAAAGAGCTCTGGTCTGTTCGTCTTTTTAGAAAGGCACTAAGGCATCATGGGGACTCGACCTTTGTGACTTCTTCTAAGTCTAATTAGGCCCCACCTCCAAATACCATCACACTGGGGCTTAAGGCTTCAACAGATGAATTTTAGGAGAGCACATATATTTAGTCCACAGTACCTTATATCTTATCTTAGGCTCATAGCCTTCAGTTCGTCAAGATTAAGTATGATCTTAGCTGCAGTTTTTATTGTAGATATTTTGTTTTGTTTTCTATCAACTCTAGAAAGTTATCTTGTATTTCTAGTTAGCTATACACTTTTTTAAATCATGAATAGATGTTGAATTATGTGAAATGCCTTTTTGGCCTTAATTGATACAATTATATAACTTTTTTTTATTCAGTTGATGTAGTGGATTATATTATTTGATTCTCAAATTTTGGCCCAGGCTTGTGATACCTAGAATAAATTCCACTTGGTGTGTGTGTGTGTGTGTGTGTGTGTGTGTGTAGTGGTAAAAATAACATTAAATTTACTGTCTTAACTATTTTTTAAATGTATAGTTCATTAGTGTTAAGTATAGTTACATGCTTATGTAATACACCCCTAGAACTTTTTCATCTTGCAAAATAGAAACTCTATACCCACTAAACACTAAATCCTTCTCTCATACCTTTGGCAACTACCGACTTCTGCTTCTATAATTTTGGCCATGGAGCATAATTTTTATATACATTGTTGAATAATACATGCTCACATTTTATTGTGCACTTTTGCATCTATGTTAATGAAAGACATTGATCTGTAGTTTTTATTTATTGAAATTCCTTTATCTGATTTCGGTATTACCATAATGGTGATCTCATAGAATGAGTTAGTAAGTTCTCCATATGCTTTATATTTTGGAATGGATGTTAAAGCTAATATAATTTCTTTCTTAAATGTTCGGTAGAATTCACCAGTGAAACCATCTGGGACTTTTGCTTTCCCTTTTTGGAGGGTTATTAGTTATTGATTCAGTTTCTTTCATAAATACCAATATGTCTGCGTTATCCGTTTTTGTTTGTGTGTGTTCTGGTAGTTTTTGTACCTAATTCACTCAGTTCATCTATTTTCATTGCTCATAGTAGTCTATTAATATTATTTTAATATCAATGAGCTGAAAAGTGATGACTTCTCTTTAATTTATGGCATTGATCATTTGTTTCTTTTCTTTGTATGTTGGTCTGGTTAGAGCCTTATCAATTTTATTAATATTTTAATTTCATTGATTTTCTCTATTGCTTTCCTGTTTTTATTTTCATTGATTTCTGCCCTTTTTTTAAAATTCTTTTAATCTGCTTGCTAGAAGCTTAAACTGCTATTTTTTTTTCCTCTTTCTCTCCAGTTTGGTACAGTTAAGCTCAGATTATTTATTTAACATCTTTCCTCTTTTCAATTATGTGTACACAGATTTTACTCTAAGTACTGCTTTCTCTGCACCCCACACATTTTGATATGTTGTCATTTCATTCTCTTTTAGCTCAACGTGTGTTTTAAATTTCACTTGAGACTTCTTTGATGCATGTGTTATGTATAATTGTGATGTTCAATCTCAAAACATTTGGAGATTTTTCGCAGTCACTTTTTGTTATTGATTTATAGTTTAATTGTGGTTTGAAAATACACTTTGTATAATTTGACAAAAGAGAAACAAATCTGGGCTTAGGTTAAGTGAGATTTTATTTGAAAGAATCATTGCAATGGGGGAAAGGGCCTATGGCAAAGGGAGAGTGGGAAGATACAGCTGCAGACTATGAGGTCTTCAAGTCTCAAATGTTAAGTACAGAAGGGATTTCTCTGTGTAAGGAGCAGTAAACAAGGCTAGAAAAGACCTGTGAGGAAGGAGTATGAGCTAGGGTGGAGAGATCAGACAATAATGTTTTATCTTGACTTTGGTCTGTACTCAGGAAAGGCCACTGAAAATGCCTTGTAGGCTGGCTTATATAGACAATGAGTCACATTTCAGGGGCCTGGCAGATGAAGCAAAACTCAAACAAGTTTTGATGAGCATGCATTTTGTTCTGATTGATCAATGAAACAATTCAGGTAACAATTTTTGAGGTGGAGATAGAAATCTGGAGGGTTTTGTCTTGCCTTTTATATGTAAACAAGGGGACATCCATACATTTTGCCTTCATGAGATGGGGAAAGGTGTTTTTTTTGCAGTAATTCATTACTAGTGACAACAAAGGGTAGAGGTGGGAGAGTTTTGACCATCACTGTTTTCTAGTGCCACCGGGCTCAGGCAAAACTTAACATTGTCAACTTCTATTATTTTTAATTTGTTCAAGTTGTGTCTTTGTGTCCCAGAATGTGGTCTATCTTGAAGAATATTCCATATAAATTTGAGAATAAAATACTTTTCAGTTGCTGTTGGATGGACTATTTAATATTTAATAATTTTTTAGATTAATTTGATTGATAGTACAGTTCAAGCCAACTAAGTCCTTACTGAGTCACAGATCTGTCAGTTACCATTGAGTTAATTAATTTATATTTACTAATTTACATGTCATTTTACATTTCTAATTTACATGCCTTTTAAATTAGAAATTTTTTTATTATAGATGTCCTTTTAAATTGTACTTGTATTCCATACTTGGAAATAATCACCCAATAGTGTCTTACAATTCTAGCATTTGTCTGAATCTGAGCATCATCTTGCAGAGTCTTAAACTTCAGTAGGAAACTAATGTTGCATGACTTATTAATACATTTTTCATTCAAACATTAATTTCAGAAGGAAGCCTAAATAAAAATGGATAATCTTAATTTGGCTAATTTGAATTAATCTGCCTTTATGTTTGAAAAAAATCCTCTGAAATATTGCATGAAAGATGACATGAGATACATTGGTCTTTTGGCCCCATTTATTAATTGATTGTATTCTATATTAGCTGTTTGACTACTGTTCTGTTCTGTTGTTAGGTTTCTTCATCATTTATTCCAGAAACAGCCAGTTTTTAAATTCCAGTAATATGAGACCTTTTTCTATTGTTTAAATTATTGTTACCTAACGTTAATAAATCCAGATAAGCTGGTCCTTAAAAAATAAATGCTGATACAAATAAAAATTATCTTTCACTATCGAAAGATAATTTCTTGACATAAACAATTCAAAATTTTTCTTCCAACACTTAAAATATTTCACTCCACCCTATTCTCGTTGCATGGTTTCCAATGATGTCTGTTATAATTCTTACCCTTCTTCCTCTATAGGTAAAATATATTTGGATTTTTGCTTGTCTAGCTTTTTTCTAGAATCTTTTTGTTTTTAGCGTTCTGCAGTTTGAATATTGTATGAGTAGGTAATTTTTGTTGTTTAAATTTTTGTTGTTGTTGTGTTTGTTTAAATGTATGTTAAACCTCTTGTATGATGTTTTCTGAAGTCTGTCAGTCTGTAGTTTAGTGTCTAATAATGTTGAGGAATTATCAGTCATTAGTATTCTTTTCCCCTGAAGTAAAGGCCTTTGTTATAGAGAATGCTCTGGGAATATTTCAATAAGTGATTACTTTTCTGCTTCCGTTTCTATAGTTGTGAGATGATTTTCCTTGGCTCTTCACCATGAGAACATCTTCAGATTCTTGAAGTAATCATAGTGAATACATGAGCACCCTAAGATTGTACTTTCTAGGAGTTTCTAACTTTCACGCTAGTTCACACTGAGTCTCCAGTGACTTATAAAAATAATCATTTAACTTTTCATTTGCTTATGGTTATATACTGGCTTCTGCTCCTGTTAAGAATCCTTTTGAATATGTGTAGCCTCCTGTCTCTCTAGATTTTATGGTGGTGGTAAGCCCTGCAACATCAATTTTCTGATGGATCCAATAAAAGTTTTGATTTTTTCTTTGTTCAGTTATTTTCCTGTTGTAAAGATGGAAACGATGACATCCAAACTCTTTACAAAGTAGAATTGATATCAAAAATCCTCTGCAATTATTTTAATCTTAAAATTGATGATATGTACTGCTACAACATTCTGACCCATTACCTGAAGACAGCCAAACTTCTAAATCTGTTCAAGATTGTTGACAGCAAATAAAAATTTGGGATTCCTTAAGCTACACTCAGATTTGATGATTTTGTATAATGATACACAGGACTAATTGAAACTTATTGTTCACATGAATATATTTATTGCAGAGAAAGGATACCAGTTAGAACCATCCAAAGGGATAAACACATAGGAGTCTGGGAAGAGACCAAACGTGGAATTATGGTTGTTCTGTCCTCATGAAGTCATGGACAGTATTCTCTCTCTCCAGACATAATGTGTGAAAACATGCATAGACTATTGCCAACAAGGGAAGCTAACTTAAGCTTTAAAGTTTGGAGATTTTACTGGGGTTTTATTATATAGTTTTAATTCATTCATTTCATACTGGTTGAACTCAGTTTTCAGCACTTCCCACTTTAACAGAGGTCAGGATGCCATTATATGTTCTGGGGGCCTGCCATGAGTCACTTTCTTAGCATAAGTTATTAGATATTGTCAAGGGGCTCATTAAGAATAATAAAGATACTCCTATCAGTGTGGTGTAGCAGTTACCTCCCAGGACATGGGACAAAAACTGTCTTTCTCTGGTCAAGACCAAATTTCTCACCACATAAAGGTCATCCTTTTTTAATTTGATAATTGACCAATTAATATGCAGGGCCATAAAATGATTTGTATATTCATTTAACTATCTAGCTAATTAATAGTGAATTTTAACTGGAAAATCCCATTTGCTCAGATGTAGGTTTGAACAGTGGCACAAGGAAATAGTGAAAAAAGAAAAAAAGAGTAGATGTCTCACTGGGTAGAGGAGAATGTGGTCACAGTTTGGGTTGTACAAATGACTAAAACCTGAGTGTAGATCTCTGGAAAGAAGGTAGTATCAAAAAGAAATCCTGTAAAATATGCATAATTATTTTTCTTAGATATTTTAACAACTTGCAAAACACCTATCTGCAATACTCAAGGAGACTAATTTCAGAATACTTATTTGTGAAGCTGGAAAGCCAAAATGAGATTTCAGAGCCCTCACAGTTTTGGAGGAACAAAGTTGAACTTTAAGCTCAGCCAGGGTGCAGTGTACTAGGTAAGAATCATCTGCTGAATTGAGACATTCCAATTACTATGCCTGACATGTAAGCATTGCATTAGTCTGTGTTCTCCAGAGGCACAGAATCAAAATAGGAAGTTATACACATGTATATACACATAATAGTTGCCTATTAAAAACTGGCTCACATGATTATGAAGGCCAAAAATTCAAGATCAACAGTCAGACAGCTGGAGATGCAGGAAAACTGATAGTATATTCCTATCTGAGTCTAATGAACTAAGAACCAAGAAAGCCCAGGATATAAATTCCAACTCCCTTCATATTCCTTCAAAGGACATGATCTCATTTTTTAATGGCTGTGTAGTATTCCGTGGTATATATGTACCACATTTTCTTTATCCAGTCCAACATTGATGGGCACCTAGGTAGATTCCATGTCTTTGCTATTATGAATAGGGCAGTAATAAACCTACAAATGCATGTGTCTTTTTGGTGAAATGATTTGTTTTCTTTTGATATAAACTCAATAATCGGATTGTTGGGTGGAATGGTAGCTTTGTTTTAAGTTTTTTGAGACATCTCCAAACTGCATCTTTCCACAGTAGTTGAACTAGTTTACATCCCCACCAGTGTTATATAAATGTTCCCTTTTCCCAGCAGCATTGCCAATATTGGTTGGTTTTGGACCTTTTAATAGCCATTCTGATTGATGTGACATGATATTTCACTGTGATTTTAATTTGCATTTCTGTGATAGTAATGTGGAACACTTTTTCATATGTTTGTTGGCTGCTTGTATGTCTTCTTTCAATAAGTGGCTATGTCTTTTGACAATTTTAAAGGGGTTACTTTTTTTTTGCCTGATAAATTGCTTAAGTTCCTTATAGATTTTGGATATTATACTTCTGTCAGATGCATAGTTTGTAAATATTTTCTCCCACTGTGTAGGTTGTCTGTTTGCTCTGTTGATAGTTTCTTTTGTTGTGCAAAATTTCTGTAGTTTAATTAGGTTCTATTTGTCAATTTTTGTTTTTGTTGCAATTGCTTTAGAAGACTTAGTCATAAATTCTTTCCCAATGCCAATATCTAGAATAGTGTTTTCTAGGCTTTCTTCTAGAAATCTAACAGTTTGAGGTCTTACATTTAAATCTTTAATCCACATTGAGTTAATTTTTGTATATTGTGAAAGATATGCATTCAGTTTCATTCTTATACATGTGGCTAGCCAGCTACACCAGCACCATTTATTGAATAGAGGGTCATTTTCTCATTGCTTATTTTGTCGCCTTTGTCAAAGACTTAATGGCTATAGGTGGGCAGCTTTATTTCTGGGTTCTCTATTCTGTTCCATTGATCTATGTGTCTGTTTTAGTGCCAGTACTATGCTGTCATCAGAATAACATGCTAATGATCAGAGAAATGGATGTCAAAACCACTGTGATATATCATGTCAGACCCTTCAGAATGGCTAGTATTAAAAGTCCAGAAACAAAAGATCCTGCCAAGGCTACAGAGAAAGGGGAATGCTTATACACTGTTGAAGGGCATGGAAATTAGTTCAGCCACTGTGAAAAGGAGTTTGAAGATTTCTCAAAAAATTTAAAACAGGGCTAACATTCCACCCAGCTATCCCATTACTGGGTTTATTTCCAAAAGAAAACAAATCATTCTACCAAAAACACATATGGACTCTCATATTCATAATAGCATTATTCACAATAGCAAAGACACGGAATCATCCTACTTGCCACCAATGGTGGATTGGATAAATGTTGTCCATGTACACAGTGGAATACTATGCAGCCATATAAAAGAACAAAATCATGCCCTTCGCAGCAACATAGATGCATCCAGAGGCCGTTATCCTAAGCAAATTAACAGAGGAATAGAAAAGCAAATGCTACATCTTCTCACTTATAACTGGGTGTTAAACATTGGGTACTCATGGACATAAAGATCGCAACCACAAAAATTGGGAAACTAGGGGAAAGGGAAGGGTTGAAAAATTAGCCATTGGATACTGTCCTCAGTACCTGGGTAACGAAATCATTTGTAACCGAATCTTTAGCATCATACAGTATACTCAGGTAACAAACTTGAACTTGGACCTCCTGAATCCAAAATAAAAGTTGAGGAAAAATAAACAGGAAAAAAATTAAATCCAAAATGAGAAGTGTACAACAAAGAACTGAAAAAAAATTGTATAGAAAATGGAGACATGATCAAGAAAATAAATCAAACCAATTGCTTATTTTTTAATTGTTCTGTGAAATTAATAGATCTTGAGTTAATTTGATTAAAAATAAAAGATGCCTGGGACAAATTAATACTATCAGAAATGAGAATAGGAACATAATGCAGCAGATATTATACACATTATAAGGAATAGTAAGTTAATTTTATGTGTAAAATTATGTCAGTGAATTCAACAATTTCAATCAATGGAGAAATCATTTGAAAGACAAGAATTGTCCTGGCTGGGAATGGTGGCTCATGCCTGTAATCCCAGCACTTTGGGAGGCTGAGGTGAGTAGATCACTTGAGGTCAGGAGATTGAGACCAGCCTGGCCAACATGGTGAAACCCTGTCTCTAATAAAAATACAAAATTAGCCAGGTGTGGTGGCACATGCCTCTAGTTTTACCTACTCAGGAGGCTGAGACAGGAGAATCGCTTGAACCAGGGAGGCCAAGGCTGCAGTGAGCCGAGATTGCGCCACTGCACTCTAGCCTGGGCGAGACAGAGCGAGACACCACCTCAAAAAACAAACAAATAAAACAGAGAATTTTCCAAATTGAATTCAGCTGAATTAGAAAATTTGAATAGCCCTGTTTATATTAAAGGAATGTGATTTTAAATGAAGAAACCTCTCCAAAGAAAATTATATGTGTAGACAGCATCAGTGCTGATTTCTGTTAAATATGTAAGGGAGACATGTTTTAAAGCTATATAAATTATTTCAAATAAGGAGAAAATAGGATAAATTCCATGATCATTCTATGAGGCCAACATTTACTGGACTCCCAAACCAAAGGAAGATATTAGAAAGAAAAGAAAAATATGTACCAGTATGTGTCACTAACACAGACACAAAAATTACTTATAATGTGTTGTCACATTAATTTAAGCAACAAATAAACTGGATAATGCTGATTAAGACAATCTCTTTATCATGTGGCTTTTTCTTTTAGTTGGGCATGATAAGATACAGAAAGAAAGACGTAACAAAAAAAAGACAATTTATAAGCAGAATTTAGAAACTATATGGGAAGACAAAAACATCTGTTGTAAAGTAGAACTGTTCTAATGCCCAGACTCTTATGCAAATAAAAAAAATGAGAATATCCTTAAAGATTAAATTAACGGTATGACTATAAGACATTGTTAATATCTCAGAAACATTTAAGATGATGCCTGGGACTTCTCTAGCTAGACAGAAGTGGTTCTAAGAACCTTAAGGACACTGTCTCACAGCCGTCTATACTCCACCCACAGCAGTCAAAGGCCTGTCTTAAAAAGAATGAGGAATGTGATTTTAGGGGTCATGTTGAAGGCAAAAGTCATATTCATAAGAAAAACACAAACTTATTAAGAGAGTTTAACCAGATTGAACTAAAAGGACAGAGACTGTACAAAAAAGGAAAAAAAATTCTTTGTGGCCTCTATGTTCTATAGACAGCAAGTAATCTTAGTGATATATACAAATATTAACACAAACACGGACCACTTCTCATTGTATAAGAAAGACATCTCAAAAGGTATAATCAAGAGGAGAAAAAAATGCGTCATTTTGAAACGTCATTCAGAGAGCAGAACTGGACTTAATCAAGTGATAATCACTGTACCTAGAATTGAGAAACAGGTGGCATATGATTGATTAACTTTCAGGATAGCTATCATTCAATGAGAACTATGTGCTTCCTGCTCTTCCCACAATGGGAACATGTACGGTGAAAATAAGGGGCATATAAGTCATGTTTTTATTTCATAAGAATTGAGGTCATGAGGAGCCATAACAAAGGGCCTCATCAGTATGTAAACTAAATGCAAATTATACAATCCTTAAGCCATATATCATAATTGTTGAGCCTTTTGTGAGTCTTGGTAGGATTTTAATTTATTTCACATGTAGCAATAAATATTGTGACCAGAGCACAGACAGTGCTAAAGGAAATATGGCCATGTCTTTTGCAGAACACCACCAAGGGCTAGAGTCTATATTTCCATTCATTGAATCTGGTTGGGACTTTTAACTTGCTTTTCCCTAACAGAATGCAGCAGAGGTGAATTGTGTAACTTGATTCTAAGCCTCAAAAATCTTATAATTATTACTGTCTTTCTTTTTTTTTTTTATTTCAACTTTTATTTTAGACACAGGGTACATATGCAAGTTTACTACATGGATATATTGTGTGATGTTGAGGTTTGGGATATGAATAATCCCATGACTCATAGTGGGCATAGTAACCAATAGTTTTTCAATGTTTGCCCTCCCATCTCCCTCCTCTTCTAGTAGTCCCCAATGTCTATTGTTGCCATTTTTATGTCTATGAATACCCAATGTGTGGCAACAACTTATACGTGAGAACATGAGGTATTTGGTTTTCTGCTTCCACATTAGTTCACTTAGAATAATGGCCTTGACCCACATCCATTGCTGCTGCAAAGGATATAATTGAATTCTTTTATGGCTGCATAGTATTCCATGGTATATGTATATTTTAAAATAATTCTATATGTATATATATTTGTGTGTATGTATATATACACAAATACATATAGAATTCTATATGTATATATATACATACACACAAATATATATATATATACACACACACTTAAATCATATGAACATGTTGATAGATTTGTAATAAAAATTTATAAATTCCACAAACTTTCATACAGAAACTTTCAGTAAGAAAGAAATGAAATGGACTTCCTTAAGTTGAAAAAAAAAGTTATCTATGAAAAACCCTAAAACCAAACAATAATGAAAAAGTAAAACATTTTGTCTATGGATAGAGAAAAGACAGAACTATCTGCTATCTAGTAAGCATTTTTTTTCTGGAGGAATCAGGCAATAAAATGAATAACAAATGAAAAATACAAGGCATTCATGTTAGAGAGGAAGAAACAAGCCTCTCTTTGGTTACAGATGAGATAACAAACCCATCATAAAAATTTTAAGTCTACCTAACATATTTAACAAGGTTACCTAATGAGGGGCAATTTTAAAAAATCAATTATATTTATATATACTAGGTTAGTACATATGTTGCTATATAATACATAGAAATATATGCATTTGTATGTACCAGGAGCTACTTTGGAGCATCTGTCAAGGTTCATCTAAAATTAGAAAATAAAACTAATTTTGCCAGACACACACACACAATTAGTTTAATGTAGGCTTGAAAATAGGCTTCATCCACATAGCAAAAATAGCTCCCTCTCTAGAGTCTAACTATAAATCCTGAACATTTTTCTCCAAAGAAAAGAATATTCACTCTATCGAATATTTGATCAAATAATTACTATCTAGAAATTATTATTTTAGGTATAAAGGGGCATAAAAATTAGTTGTACATACTGTCATGCTTTAGAGAGCTTGTATCAAGGGAGATAAGCCAAGACATATTTAATGATCTAAGATATGCAGAAGATAATGGCATTATTGTATCACTACCTCAAGCAGAAGAAGCTGTAGAGTTCCAGTGTGTGAGATTATTGGTTGCTATTGCCAGTGAAACTAAATCTATGGTTCATGATGGTTTGAAACCAGAAAATAGGCAGAAAGGAGAGTAAGAATGAGCTAGGTTGGGGCAACAGGTAAAATGTCTAGTGTTAAACAGGGATCCATTAGTGTCCTGCTGAGCTAGAAAAAATGATTTGGTTTTGTAAACAATTTTGGATCAAGGATGGTAACCCATAATATCGTATTGTTTTGTCTTACCAGAAATTCTTTCTCTGAAAGGCTTTTTTTTCTTTTTTTTTGCTTTGTAAAGTGAAATGATCCTCCCATGGTTTAGTCTTGGAGTTTTGAGCTAGATAGCTCCTGCTGCTTGAGGTAATTGATGATGCTTGCAGTCAACACTTTTCTGTGCTACAGTTCAATTCATATCTTGCAATGCCAATAATATATAAATATTGGAAACAAAACTGTTCAGATGATACATCCAATAGAGAGTATATTATCAAAGGTAAACATCCCCTCTAAGTTACCTATATTACCTGTAACTAACTTTAAAATGTTTTTTGAGTTATCTTATGTCAAGCTATTTGTACACCTGATTTTTTCCTCTTAAACATATTGAATTACCTCTCACAAACACAAAAATAGCCTTATAATCACTCTTACACTTTCTTGCACTCTCACAGTAATACAAACTATATTTAAAAGGCAACTTTGCACACTCACATACAATTCACACACTTATTCTGAAAGCAAAAAATGACATTTTTTTCCACATTTTAGTAATTAGAAAAAGAAAAAAAAACAAATGAAAAAATTCCAACTACTGCTTACTTTGTGTCCAAATAAAATATGGACCTGATAAGAGAAAAAATTATTTTTTTCCTTCGCATTCAATGTACAACATACATTGTATATATGTTTATTAGGCCTTTGTTAAAGTACAATTCAAGAATAGAAACAAAACATAGTCAACAAAGAAATTAAGAAATATATGTAAGAGATTAAAACTTTATTTTAAAATAAGAAATACTGGAAAATAAAATTCATAATTGAAATGTATATTATTTATAACAATAAATTTCAGCACAGAAGTTAAACACTGAGAGGTTTCAAAACTTATTCAATGTTATAGTAATCAATACACTGTAGTACTGGCTCAACGATACACGTGTAATCAATGAAATGAAATTGGCAGTACAAAATTCAACTCGCATTTGTACTCACTGATTTTTTCTTTTGTTTATAATAGGCCCATAATTGTACATGTTTTGAGTACGGGTGATGTTGCAATATATATACACAATGTGTAATGATCAAATCAGAGTACTAAACATATCCATCACCACAAACATCTATTATTTCTTTATGATGATAACATTTAAGATGCTCTTTTCTAGTTATCTTGAAATATGTGATACATTACTATTAGCTATAGGCACCCTACTATGTAATAGAACACCAGAACTTATTCTTTCAGTCTAACTTTGTGTATGTTTACTCACCTCTCTCTATCTGCTCACTCTCCACCTCTGCCTCCGGGAAATATTATTCTACTCTCTGCTTCTATGAGAACAACTCTTTTAGATTCCACATATGAGTGATACCATATAATATTTGTTTTCCTATGCTTGGTTTGTTTAACTTAACATAATGTCCTCCTGGTTCTAGCTAGCACTTCCAGTTCTATGTTAAATAAACCTAGAGAAAGTGGGTACCCCTGTCTAGATTCAGATGTTAGAGGAAAATATTTCAACTTTTCCCCATTCAGTATGATGTTAGCTATACATCTGTGATATATAGTATGTATTGTATGGAAGTATGTTCTTTCTATACCTAATTTGTAGAGACTTTCATTATGAAAATATGTTGAATTTTATAGAATCTTTTTTCAGCACTGTAAAAAATGATCATATGGTTTTTGTCCTTGCTTCTGTTAATGTGATTTATTATGTTTATTGATTTACATAAGTTCCACTATCCTTGCATCCTTGGGATGAATCCCAACTGATTATGATGAATGACCACTTTAATATCAATTCGGATTGCTGATATAATGTTGAGGATTTTTGCATCTGTGTTTATCAGGGACATTCCCTTTAGTTTTCTTTATTAGTTGTATACTTTTCTAGTTTTAGTATCAGGTTAATGCTGGTCTTATAGAGTAAGTTTGGAAGTATTCCATTTTCTTCGATTTCACCGTGAACACTTCAAGAAGAACTGGTAATCATCGGAAAATGTTTGTAGAATTCAGCAGTGAAGCCATTACAGCATGAGCTTTTCTTTGATGGGAGGCATTTGTTACTGTTTTAGTCATGTCACTTGTTACTGGTCTGTTTAAATTTTCTGTTTCTTCATCATTAAATCTTGGTAGGTTGCATGTGTCCAGGAATTTATCCATTCTCTCTAGATTTTTGAATTTTTGGCATATAGTTGTTTATAATAGTCTCATGATCCTTTGCATTTCTGTGTATCAGTTTTAATGTCTCATTTTTCATCTTGATCTTATTTGAGTTTCCTCTATTTTTTTTCTTAGTCTAGCTAAAGTTTTGTTAATTTTGTTATATTTTTGAAAATCAACTCTCTTTAGTTGATCTTTTGTATTTTTATAAATCTGTTTTGTGATTTCTGCTATGATCTTTTTCATCCATTTCATTCCTGAGTTTAGTTGGTTCTTATTTTTCTAGTTCCTTGAAACATAATGCTAGGTTGTTTATTGGAGATTTTTCTACTTTTTGGATATAGACATGTATTGTTCTAAAATTCCCTCTTAGACCTGCTTTTGCTGTATCCCAACGTTTTGATATGTAATGTTTCCATTTTTATTTGTCTCTAGGAATGTTTGTGGTCTTTTTTAAAATTCTTCATTGACCCATTTGTTGTTAAGGAGCACATTGTTTAATTTCATGTATTTTTACACTTTCCAACTTTCCTCCTGTTATTTTGATTTCCAGTTTAATTCCCTTGTGGTCAGAAAAGATACTTGATATGATTTTGACTTTTTTTTCTTTTATGTCCTGATATGCAGTGTATTCTGGAGAGTGCTTCGTGTGCTCATGAGAAAATTGTGTATTTGTCAGCAGTTTGATGGAAGGAAATGATCTGTGAATATCTGTTGGGACCATCTGGTCTAGAGTACAGTTTAACTCCAAAGTTTCTTTGTTGCTTTATAGCCTGGATGATCTGTCCGGTGTTAAAACTGTGGTGTTGAGGTTTCCTATTGTATTGTATTGAATTTAATCTCTTCCTTTAGGCCTATTAATATTTACTGTATATATTTAGGTAATCCAGTGTTGGGTGTATATATGTTTATAATTGTTATACCCTCCTGCAGTGTTGACCACTTTATCATTATATAATGGCCTCAATAGTCTTTTTGTTTTTTGCTTTACATTAGTGTGAAATATATTTTTTCATCCTTACAAATTTCAATCTATGTGTGCATTTATAGGTGAAGGGTCTTATAGTCAGCATATAGTTGTATCTTTTTAAAATTCTTTCAGCCACTCAGTATCTTTAAATTGGATAATTTATTCCATTGACATTAGATGTTATTATTGATAGATAAGGATTTACTACTTCCATTTTGTTACTTGTTTTCTTGTTTTCACAGATTCTTTTCTTTTTTCTCTCTTAATGTCTTCCTTTGTGGTTAAGTGATTTTCTTTAGTAGATGTTTCGATTTCTTGCTATTTATTTTTAGTATATTTTATTTGTTTTGTGGTTACCATTAGGCTTACAAAAATGTAATATTAACCACTTATTTTTAACTGTTAACAACTTACATCTCTTTGATTGCCAAGAATAAGAAAGAACAAAAACAAACACTATAACTCCATTTCCTTCTCCCCACATTTTGACCTTTTGATGTCTTGTTTTACATCTTTTTATATTGCCTACATCTTAGCCAATTGTAACTGCTGTTACCTTTAACAGACTTGTTTTAAGTTCTTCATACTAAAGATGTAAATGGATGTGAAAAAATTGTTGTCCTCCTGCACTGCAGCTAAGGACATAAAATGGTGCAGCCACTTAGAAAACCAGTATCTCTTCTTGTTCAGGATTGCCTTAGCTATAGGGGCTCTTTTTTGGTTCTATATAAAGTTTAAAGTAGTTTTTTTCCAATTCTGTGAAGAAAGTCAGTGGTAGCTTGATGGGAATAGCATTGAATTTATAAATTACTTTGGGCAGTATGGCCATTTTAACAATATTGATTCTTCCTATCCATGAGCATGGAATGTTTTTCCATTTGTTTATGTCTTCTCTTATTTCCTTGAGCAGTGGTTTGTAGTTCTCCTTGAAGAGGTCCTTCACATCCCTTGGAAGTTGGATTCATAAGTATTTTATTTTCTTGGTAACAATTGTGAATGGGAATTCACTCATGGTTTGACTCTCTGTTTATTATTGGCATATAGGGATGCTTGTGATTTTTGCACATTGATTTTGTATCCTGAGACTTTGCTAAAGTTGCTTATTAGCTTAAGGAGATTTTGGGCTGAGATGATGGGGTTTTCTAAATATACAATCATGTCATCTGCAAACAGAGACAGTATGACTTCTTCTCTTCCTATTTGAATACCGTTTATTTCTTTCTGTTGCTTGATTGCTCTGGCCAGAACTTCCAATACTATGTTGAATAGGAGTGGTGAGAGAGGGCATCCTTGCCTTATGCTGGCTATCCATCTGACAAAGGGCTAATATCCAGAATCTACAAAGAACTTAAACAAATTTACAAGAAAAAAACAACCCCATCAAAAAGTGGGCAAAGGATATGAACAGACACGTCTCAAAGGAAGACATTTATGCAGTCAACAGCTATGTGTAAAAACACTCATCATCACTTGTCATTGGAGAGATGCAAATCAAACCACAGTGAGATACCATCACGCGGGTTAGAATGGCAATCATTAAAAAGTCAGGAAACTGCAGTAGCTGGAGAGGATGTGGAGAAACATTGCCGGAAGTCAAGGACCCTAAATGGAGGGACCGGCTGAAGCCATGGCAGAAGAACCTGGATTGTGAAGATTTCATGAACATTTATTAGTTCCTCAAATTAATACTTTTGTAATTTTTTATGCTGGTCTTTACTGCAATCTCTAAACATAAATTGTAAAGATTTCATGGGCACTTATCACTTCCTTAATCAATACCTTTGTGATTTCCTATGCCTGTCTTTAATCTCTTAATCCTGTCAGCTGAGGAGGATGTATATCGCCTCAGGACCGTGTAATAATTGCATTAACTGCACAAATTGTACAGCATGTGTGTTTGAGCAATATGAAATGTCAGCACCTTGAAAAAAGAACAGGATAACAGCAATTGTTCAGGGAATAAGAGAGATAACCTTAAACTCTGACCACTGGTGAGCCAGGTGGAATAGAGCCATATTTCTCTTCTTTCAAAAGCAAATGGGAGAAATATCGCTGAATTCTTTTTCTCAGCAAGGAACATCCCTGAGAAAGAGAATGCGCACCTGGGGATGGGTCTCTGAACTGGGCCCCCAAGGCGTGGCCATCTCTTATGGTCGAGGCTACAGGGATGAAATAGACCCCAGTCTCCCATAGCACTGCCAGGCTTATTAGGAAGAGGAAATTCCCGCCTAATAAATTTTGGTCAGACCGGTTGATCTCAAAACCCTGTCTCCTGATAAGATGTTACCAATGACAATGGTGCCCGAAACTTCACTAGCAATTTTAATTTCGCCCTGGTCCTGTAGTCCTGTGATCTCGCCCTGCCTCCACTTGCCTTGTGATATTCTATTACCTTGTAAATTACTTGATGTCTGTGACCGACATGTATTTGCACACTCCCTCCCCTTTTGCAATTCCCTAATAAAAACTTGCTGGTTTTTGTGGCTTGTGGGGCATCATGGAACCTACTGACATGTGATGTCTCCCCCAGACGCCCAGCTTTACAATTTCTCTCTTTTGACTCTGTCCCTTTATTTCTCAAGCTGGCCGACGCTTAAGGAAAATAGAAAAGAACCTACGTGAATATTGGGGCAGATTCCCTGATAAAGAAATAGGAACACTTATACGCTGTTGTTGGGAGTGTAAATTAGCTCAAACATTGTGGAAGACAGTGTGGCAATTCCTTAAGAATCTAGAACTAGAAATACCATTTGATCCAGCAATCTCACTACTGGGTATATACCCAAAGAATTAGAAATCATTCTACTATAAATACACATACACATGTATGTTTATTGCAGCACTATTCACAATAGCAAAGACCTGGAACCAACCCAAATGTCCATCAGTGATACACTAGATAAAGAAAATGTGGTACATATACACCATGGAATAGTATGCAGCCATAAAAAGGGATGAGTTCTTGTCCTTTGCAGAAACATGGATGAAGCTGGAAACCATCATTCTCAGCAAACTGTAACAAGAACAGAAAACCAAACACTGCATGTTCTTACTCATCAGTGAGAGTTGAGCAATGAGAACACATGGACACAGGGAGAAGAACATCACATACTGGGGCTTGATTGGCGGTTGGGGACTAGGGAATGGATGACATTAGGAGAAATACCTAATGTAGGTGACGGGTTGATGGGTGCAGCAAACCACCCCGGTATGTGTAACAAAACTGCACATTCTGCACATGTACCCCAGAACTTACAGTATAATAATTAAAGAAAACCACTATCTCAAAATGTTTAACATAAAGTAACCTATGAATCAGCAGTTTTATTCCTTGATATATTCAGGTGAAATAAAAATTTGTCTACAGAAAAATTTGCACATAAATGTTCATAACAGCATTATTCCTAAGAGCCTATATATCTATTGCCAGATTGATGAATAAACAAAGTGTTAAATAACTTTTTCAATTTAATATTACTTGGATATAAAAAGAAATATTAAGATATGTTATAGCATGATGAACCTTGAACACTCATTACTAAATGAAACAAAAATCCACAAGTTGTTTCACCTCATTTATATGAAATGTACATGATAGGCAAAAACTAGCAGTGGACTGGGGCTGGAAAATGGTGGTATGGAAATGTATAAATAAATTCTTCACCCCAAAACAAGACCCTTATAAAAGTGGAGTCTCATTTTTGAGTGAAGAAAACATTTAAACATTAGATTGTAGTGATACTTGCATATCTCTGTGGCTATACTAAAAATATTAATTGTACACTTTAAATGAATGAATTTTATGGTATGTAAAATAAAGCTGTTAAAATTTGTAAACACAGCTGAAGACAGAATTAATGGATAGAAATCGGTCTTAAAATCACTTAATTACTTTACAATAAAATAAAATGAAGTAAAACAAAATTATGACAGAAGTTAATATATAGGAAGCACAGATTTAATAACCAAAATATACACCTAAACAAGTAGAGAATCATTGAATAAAGTACATCAGAGACAAAAAGATAAGCAAAATTTTTAATGGTAAGAATTTTCTGGAGTTAAAGAATGATCTAAGATTTTAGTTTGAAATAGAAAATAGTCAAATTTACGTTCATTTGTGTACTAGTAATATCAAAAGCAAATTATTAAAAATAACTTAGAAAAATGATGAAATCTCATAAAATAATGCCAGTCAGACAGAGCACTTTTCACTTTCCGTTACTGATAACTATGCCAAATACAGTGGAATAATTTTACTCTACCAATGTCAAGAATAATATGAACTCCGAACCTCCTTCCATGTAAGATAACAGTTTAGTATATTTTTATCTCTAATGTCTTCACCTATCAGCATTGGCTACATTGATGTGGGCTTAATATCTGCTTAACAAATTACCCCACAACTTAGTGTCTTAAAATAAGAAACATTTATGATATCACAGTTGTGTGGATCAGAAATTTTGGCAAGGCTTAGCTGAGCCCTCTGGTTCAAAATCTCTTCAAGGCTGCAGTCAAGTTGTTGGCTGTATATATTTCAAGGATAAGCAAAGGGAAAACTTGTTTCCAAGACTAACACATGGCTGCTGAAAGGAATCTGTTTTTCACTCCCTCTCTATATAGTGTGCCTCTCTATATAGTAACCAAACATAACAGGCAAATTCCTCAAGAAGAAGAAAGTAGGAGAGCAAAAAAGAGAGCAAAATAGAAGTTATAGTCTTTTTCTTATTTAATATCATTATTGTTGTCATCATCTACTCATTACAAGTAAGTCACTAGGTCCAGCACACATCCAAGTGGAGGCGGTTACACAAAGACATGAATACCAAGAGACAGAGATCACTGAGAGCCATTTTAGAGGCTGACTACTATTTGATGATTATGTTTTTATCTATGTATCTATCTATCTATCTATCTATATCTTAACTTTTAGTCATGGGAATATAAAGATAAAGGAGATGAGGTAATCTCTTATTTTATGACCATGTAATTTCAAAATATCAAGAATACTGGATGATGTGCTTGGAAATTATGAGAGCCCTACCAGGGGCTGTGGCTGGGCATGATATTTGTATATTGGGTGTAGTTTCTTCTTGCTAAGTAAACTTGGGGCTAGATAAAGTCTATTGTGTCTCCTTATTTTTATTGTGATTTGAACGGTAATCATTGCTACCAGTCAAGCAGAGCAGATGTTTATTATCAAATCAGCTTCCTTTTAATTTTTCCTTTGGCTTTTGGAATTTATTAATTATTTAATTTGTTATCAATATGTAAATATTAGTCTATTACACTTTCATAAAATGATTTCTTAAATCTTACTGAATACTAATTGAAAGTTTTAAAATTATATTCTTAGTGAATATTATTTTTTCATAAAATGAAAGACAAGGGAATTAGAATTATTTTTCTAAAATAAAACTCCTTCTGCCCTTGAACATGGCTTTATGAAAAAAAGAAAACAAATTAACAAATCAAAATTAAGCCTGATGTTACACATTTACATCTCTGTGGTGTGCCCACATATAATTTCATGAATTTTGTTAAATTTACACACTTTCAAATAACAGTGAATGGTTACATGCTAATTAAAAGGTCATTATTTATACACATTTAACTTTTCAGTTCTTTTTGTTTTCTTTTGTGACACTTTCATATATGCACATTGCATCCTAACCACACCAGACTTTCAAGAGCCTTTTTTTTTTCATATCTTAAACTAAATCTTATCTAACACCACCCCTATCCAGGACTGTTTTGTTTTGTTTTTTTGCTACTCTTTCTGTTGTTAATGCCTTTTCTTCTCATTTGCTGCTAATCACAGATCCACGCACTTTGTGAAACTAAATGTTATTCATCATTCATATCCTAAATGATACTTGCTCATAAAACTTCTTCTCCAACATCCTTAGATTAGCATAGCCCCTTTAGTAATAAAATCTAATAATAGCTGCTATTTTCTTCAGCAGCATATTTTGCAGTATAAAGCATTTAATATTAAATAATTTTTCTAAAATTTTGTGAATTTTATCATCTACTCACTAAGCTGAAAATTTCTTGAGAACAGATAATGTGCTATTTTCTAAACCACTGAAAATATAGTATTAGATTGGTGCTTAAAAAGAGTGAGTTCTCATGTATGTTTTTATGCGAGTACTATGCTGCTTTGATCACTATAGCTTTGGAATATATTTTAAAATCTGGTACTGTGATGCCTCTAGCTTTATTCTTTTTGACCAAAATTGCTTTTGCTATTTTGGCACTTTGTGATTCCATACAAATTTTAGGATTTTTTTTTTCTATTTCTCTGCAGAATGACATCAAAATTATGATAGGGATTTCCTTGAATCTGTAGATTACTTTGGGTAGTATGAACATTTTTACAATTTTCTTTTAATCCATGAACATGATCAAATGCCTTTCTAGTTACTTGTATCTTCCTCAACTCCTTTCATCAGTGTTTTATAGTTTTTAGTGCACAGATCTTTCACCTCTTTGATTAAATTTACTCCTTGCAGTTTTATTTTTGATGTTATTGTAAACGGAATTGTTTTCTTAATTTGTTTCTCAGATAGTTTGTTGCTCTATAAAAATACTGCTAAATTTTATAAGCTGATTTTGTATCCTGAAACTTTACCTAATATGTTTCTTAGTTCTAACATTTTTGTGGAATATTTAGGATTTTATATACATAATATGTGATCAGTAACAGAAACAATTTCACTTTTCCCTTTCTATTTTGATGCCTTTTATTTCTTTTCCTCATCTAACTACACTGAGTAGAAATTCCAAGCCTATGTTGAACAGAAATGATGAGAATGGACATTCTTGTCTTATTCCTTATCTTAGAGGAAAAGCCTTCAAGTTTTCATCATTCAATATGATGTTAGCAGTTGGCTTGCCATATATGGTCTTCTATACCAAATTTACGTTCAAGAATGTTCTTTCTATACCTAATTTGTTGAGAGTTTTATCATGAATATTGAATTTTGTTAAATACTATTTTCTGGATTTACTCCAATGATCATATGGGTTTTTTTCATTCTTTAAATATAGTGAATCACATTTATTGATTTGTGCATATTGAATGATCCTTGCATCCCAGAGATAAATCCCATTTGATCATGGTGACTGCTTCTTTTAATGTACTGTTGAACATAGTTTGCGAATATTTTATTGAGGGTTTTTGCATCTATGTTCATCAGGGATACTGGCCTGTAGTTTTCCTTCCTTGTAGTGTCTGGCTTGGTATTAGAGTAATACTGGCCTTGCAAAATAAGTTTGGATGTATTCCCTTCATTTGATATTTGTTCCAACTTTCAGAAGGATTGATATTAATTGTTCTTTAAATGTTTTGTAGAATTCAGCTGTGAAGGCATAAGATCTTAGGCATTTTTATGGGAGATTTTTAATTACCAATTAAATCTCCTTTCTCATTATTGCCCTGTGCAGGTTTCTGATTTCTTTATAATTTAGTCCTCATAGGTTACATGTTTCTAGGAATTTATTCATTTCTTCAAGAGTTTTCAACTATTTTATGTGTAATTATTTATAGTAGTGCCTTCTCCTTTGTATTTATGTTATCAATTGTGTATTAATCCATTCTCACCCTGCTGTGAAGAAATACCTGAGACTGGATAATTTATAAAGAAAAGAGGTTTAATTGACTCACAATTCCACATAGCTGGGGATGCCTCAGGAAACTCACAATCATGGCTGAAGGCACCGCTTCAAAGGGTGGCAGTAGAAATAATGAATGCCAGCAGGGGAAGTGCCAGATGCTTATAAAACTATGAGATCTCATGAGAATTCACTCACTACCACGAGAACAGCACGGGGGAACCAGCCCCATGACTCCATTACCTCCCAGTGTAGTTATTCACTGCTATAAAATTCCTTCATAGCACTGCTTTTGCTGCATCCCATGTGTTTTCCATTTCATTTAGCTCAATATATTAAACAAATTAATTTCTTATTTTACTATATAGATTTTTTCAGAATCATATTTAAATATTTCTACGTTTAATTTTTCATGGCTCCTCCTGTTACTGAATTATAGTTTTATACCATTCAGATTGGAAATGATACTTTCTATAATTTTGATTTTCTTAAATTTAAGGCTTATTTTGTAGCATAGCATATAATCTATCCTAGAGAATGTTCCATGTGCATGTGAAGAAAAAATGTGTATACTTTTGTTATTTCATGGAATATTTAGTAGATGTCTGTTAGATTCATTTGGTTTAAAGCTAGTTTATATCCAATGTTTTGGTGATAGTTAATATTGGTGTCAAATTGATGGAATTAAGGAATACCTAGAGAACTGTTAAAGATTTATTTTGGGTATATTTGTGAGGGTATTTTCAGAGGAGATTGGCACATGAGTTGCTGCACTGAATGGGGAGGATCTGCCCCCTATGTGGCCATCCAGTTGGCTAGGAGTCTGGATAAGAAAAAAAGACAATTTTCTCTCATTCTGTCTGCTGGAGCTGGGTCACTCTTCTCCTGGCCATGGACATCAGAACTCCAGGCTCTCTGGTCTTTGGACTCCAGTATTCACACCAGTGGGCCTCCAGGTTTTCAGAGCTTTGCCCTTAGACTGTCAGTTACACTGTCGACTTCTCTGGTTCTGAGGCCTTCAGACTTGACCTGAGCCAAGCAATAGGCATCTCAAGGTCTCTAACTTACAGAATACCTGCTGTGGGACCTTTCTACCTCCATATTCATGTAAGCCCATTCTGTTAATAAGTTTCTTCTCATATATCAATGCATATTCCATTGGTTATGTCCTTCTGGAGAACCTTAATATAGTTTCCACATTGATTTTCTGTCTGGACAATCTGTCTCATGTTTTATGCAGCATTATTCACAGTAGTCAAGATATGAAAACAACCAAGGTGCCCACCAACAGATAAGGAATTGTGGTATTTATATACAGTGAAATACTATTCAGCCTTAACAAAGTGAAAATTCTGTCATTTGTGTCAATATGAATAAAACCAGAGGATATAATGCTAAGTGAAATTAGATAGACATAGAAAGATACATACCTTACGATCTCACTTTCATGTGAAATCTAAAAAAGTGGAACTCATAGAACCAAAGAGTAGAGTGGTGGTTACCAGAGGCTGAGGGGGAAGGGTGAACAGGGAAAGGGATATGTTGGCTGAAGGGTACAAATTTTCAGTTAGACAAGATCTATTGCACAGCATGGCAATATATATATATATTTCATTATATATATTGAAATGTATAATAGCAATGTATTATATATTTCAAAATAGCTAAAATGGTGGATGTTAAATGTTCTCACCACAAAATGATAAGAATTAGAGGTGATGGGTATGTTAATTAGCCTGATTTGATCATTTTACATTGTATGCAGGTATTGAAAACACATTGTAACCCCAAAATATATACACTTATTATTGTCAATAAAAAATAAAACTCAAGAAAGAATGGGTTCTCTATAAGAATGGTTGAATAAATAATTATAATAAATAAGATATAATTAAGATTTAGTAATAAAATATATGTTTTTGCACCTCATTTGTTGCAATTCAGCCTCCCAAATGGACCTGAACATGGCTCGAGAAGGCAAGGACTGGAGACTGGCTTGTGGTTAGTGGGTGGGGTTGGGTTATCTTGTGCAGTCTGGGTTATCTTGTGCAAGTTGGGTTATCTTGTGCAAGTCTGAGGCTTGTATGGTTTTAAACCTCACTAGAGGCAAAAAGGGTAGCATTTCTCTTTTTAATAATCTGTCCCAAAATGTAGAGCATTAGAGGAAGAGGGAGAGAGGAGACTTAAAAACTCTCATTAGTCAAACATAAAAAAGTTGGGTCCTTTTTTGTAGTGAGGTCCTTACAACCTCATTAGGTATAGAATAATAATCCAATAGCATAATAATCCCCACTTCTACATATTGAGCATTCATTTAAAATTCGCTTAATTTCTGGCTCTGCTCTTTACAAACTGTGTAACTGTAGACAAGTGGAACAACCAATCTGAATGATTTCTACCTGGTAGATTTTTTCTGAGGATTAGGAGAAATAATGAAACACCTACCATAAGTGACTTTCAAACCATATGGTCAATTCTATGTATTCGGTATTTATTATTTACTTAATCCATAGAAGTGGGGATTATTACTCAATAGAGGTAGTAATGACCTCATTACAAAAAAAGAACCAATTTTTTGATGTTTGAGTAATGACAGCTTTTCAGTCTCATTTCTCCCTCTTCCTCTACTGCTCTACTAATTTATTAGCCCCTATATTACATTATTTTATTACCATCATCCTTATTACAATCTTGAAGTGCCAATGATATTATTGCACAAGATAGAAAAATTATTTTTGAAGAATTTCACAATTTTGGTAGCAGAACTAGGAATAAAAGTCAGGTGTCTCTGACTCTGAAACCTGTTATCTCAAATATAAGTTGTTCTTGACTCTCCTGACCTGCATGTCTTATTCCCTTTATTATTTTTTTTAAGGTATACATAAGTATAAATGTATTTAAAAAGTTTTTCCGGGTTATTTTCTGTCTTGTATAATCACATTGAGACTGAAAAAATAGCATAAAGACAACAGTATTTTTAATGTAGCCTCTTAGGAATATTGATAGCCTTCCAATTAAAGCAAATATATATAGGATTTAAAAATGTAATACACACATGGTCCTACTGCATCCTTAATGGGATTTAGTGTTGTTAATTTTATTGGTCTCTAACAATTATTGTCATATTCTAATACTTAAGCACATATCTACTGTTGTATGGCATACAGAAAAAATTAGTAACAATCTCCATCCCGACTACCCACTATTTCCACTTACCTCACTTAAGCTATGAACTCAGAATTTCACTTAATTCCTGTCTCTGCTGTTTATAAATTGTGTAACTGTGGAAAAGTTGAAGAACCAATCTGAATAATCATTTCTGCCTGATAGATTTGTTTTGAGGATTGGGAGAAATTAAATAAAATGGCTAGCATAAGTTACTCTCAAACCATATAATCAATAATAATTTGCTTTCTTCTTTCTTTTCTCTCTTTCTATACTTCTCTTTCATTATCTCTGTAGAGTTTTTAATTTGCTCATTAAGATTTCATAGCTTTTTTGATAGAATAAAAATGATATATACAAAATTTATCTGGCAATACACTGTTAATAATATCATATGCAGGTATATTTGAATCCGTAAATCATGTTTCCTTATGAATACCATTATACTAATATTCTGTTAGTAATAATGTAGTTCTCTAACAATTTAAACTGCATTGTTATTTTATGGAAGATAAATTATTTTAACAACATCTCTAAAGGACTACTGTTTAGTTTCTGTTTGAACAACCCTTACAAAGTGCACTAACTCATACTATCATGTGTAGTATTTATGCCCTATGGCATAAAACGGCTTTTGTCTTATGTTCTCTTATAGGCCCTTCACAAATTTCCCATTAAATTATAGAAAAAATGAGGGGAAATAATCAGCTCTGAAATTCACTAATAATAGTCAACTGTCTACAATATTTTAGGAGAAATTTCAATTAATGACAAGGAAACTACATAAGACTCAGAAACACAGTGTTGGGTTATGATAAATTTACCTTCTAAGCCAGTTAAAATAATACAAAATTTTCTGCTCTCAAAAACTCTGTATTTTTTGCTGGGAGATGCATGATGTATACTAGAAAGAAAGCCAAGGAGCCCCATTCTAACAACACAGGCCTTTCTGTACTTGTTTCTTACTGGTTTAATTGACAATATTCTTCTAATCACATTAATTCTTACATATCTACAATACAGGTATGTTTACTATTTCAGTCACTTCATTAAATTAACACAATAATTTCTATTTTCTTTGGTAAAAAAAGTATTTTTAGTGTTATATTTTTATGAAGTGTACATGCATTTGTTAATCACACTTTATTACATTTGTCGTATACATTTTAAATAAAAGTGATGACTTTATCAAGCTTTTTGTACAAAATAGAAATATTGCTAAACACTTTAGTACTTTAATTGCATTATTTCGAGCTTCTCATAACCCATAAATTTCCTGCTGTTTTTATAATTGCCATTTTAAAGATCATAGGCTTGATGTTTGGGGAAGTTCAACAAATTGTCCAAAGTCACGCAGCTAGTAAATACTAAAGCTGGTATTCAAACCCAGACTGACATAAAGATACTATGTAGAGATACAAACTGATTCCAGAAATAAGACAAACATCTATGAAATACTACTCTTATCAAAAAAATTGAAATTGGCCTATGGGGGGCTGGAAATGATAGCCAGTAGAGTTTGAGAATTGCTTAGAATTATTAGTAGACAATGAATAGGACAGATTCAAATGCAAGACTAACTCTTTCGTGGTAGCATTTCATGCTCTTTGGGTGGAATTAGTATTTTAACATAGATAATAATACCTATAAATTTGAAAGAAGTATAGAATGTTGAGAGAAAATTGGCAAATTAATGCCAATATATTTTTAATGAAAGTGAGTTACTATAATGTATTAATGTCTGTGCTATATTCAAGGGGAAATGCTTTTGTTTTAATTCATTAACATATTATTTTAAGTTGAATGATTACATTTCACAAGGTGATGCCAATTTAACCCTTTTACCTTGAGTAGGCATATAAATGAGGCCTCCATACTTCAATCTTAAATGAGTCTGGAACAGTAAACTTTGCATTTGAGCATTTCTTCTGATGAAAGAAAGTTATCTTCTGAAAAACAAGAAAAGAAAAAAATTAAACAGTTTTTTTAATCATATGATCACATTTTTACTCTTAAATAAAAGATTTCAATAATGATTTGAATGCAGAAACGGTCAAATTGCACATGTGACTAGAAACAAAAACAGTAAATAATTTTCCACTTGTATTATTAGGTCAAATTGAACTTTTGTTAGTTTTTTTTTTTTTTTTTTTTTTTTTTTTTTTTGCCACTTCTAGCTGGTTAAAGCAATGCCATAGGAAAATGAAACAGCAGGAAGGAGAAATTTCTTCTTACATTTATACAGAAAGTTTATTTTTTCAATAAGCAAATGACACCTAAAATAATATTTGCATTTAAGATTGAGAAAATTCTTCAATAATCCAGAGAAATGTGTAAATTAAGAAATATATTCAGTTTGCCACATGGCTGGTTCAAACTGTTCTGTGTACATGAATGAAGATTAAGACTTATTTCAAGTCTGTGTGAAACTAAATAAAATATGCTTCAAAATAATTCTAGTAAACAACTCAAAATCTCTGGCAAAAAAGTCTTTTTTTTTTTCTTATTATACTTTAAGTTCTGGAATACATGTGCAGAACATGCAGGTTTATGACATAGGTATGCATGTGCCATGGTGGTTTGCTGCACCCATCAACCCGTCATCTACATTATTTATTTCTCCTTATGTTATCCCTCCTCGAGACCTCCCAGACCCCAACAGGCCCTGGTGTGTGATGTTCCCCTCCCTGTGCCCATATGTTCTCATTGTTCAACTCCCATTTATGAGTGAGAACATGTGGTGTTTGGTTTTCTGTTCTTGTGATAGTTTGCTGAGAATGGTTTCCAGCTTCATCCATGTCCCTGCAAAGGACATGTACTCATTCTTTTTTATGGTTGCATAGTATTCCATGGTGTACATGTGCCACATTTTCTTTATCCAGTCTAACATTCATGGGCATTTGGGTTGGTTCCAAGTTTTGCTATTGTGAATAGTGCTGCAATAAACATACGTGTGCATGTGCCTTTATAGTAGAATGATTTATAATCCTTTGGGTATATACCCAGTAATTGGATTGCTGGATCAAATGGTATTTCTAGTTCTAGATCCTTGAGGAATTGCCAAGACATAGGCATGGGCAAGGACTTCACGACTAAAACACCAAAAGCAATTCCAACAAAAGCCACAATTGACAAATGGGACCTTATTAAACTAAAGAGCTTCTGCAAAGCAAAATAAACTATCATCAGAGTGAATAGGCAACTGACACAATGGGAGAAAGTGTTCACAAAAAATCTTAATGTTATTAACAAAGTGTTCTGTTCTGTACTAACATGGTCTGACATAATGCCTGACATGAAGCACACACTCAATTAAATGCCTGTCAAATATATACGAACAGGTATGGACTCCTCTTTTTAAGTAATCTTTGTTCTCACTGTCATGGGGTTCTACTTCCTTATTCGAAGATCCTTAGTAATTTTAGGCAACAAATGCCCAAAGTTCTTGATAGGTACAGCTTTTATGGAGGCCTAAATCCCCTCATAGGCAGTGTGCATATGATGTCCTGAATGCATGCTTATTTTAACTCAAGAATAGGTGCTTCCTCTTTGTTAAACTCTAATGAACTTACTATCTAAATGTTTTTGTCTTGCATGCTACAGGCACTATTTTTCTGTGTATCATCCATAAGCCTCTGACATGCACTAAACATTGAATGTTAAATTGCCATTAGTTCAAAGTTATTTCATGTTTATTGTGACAAAATCATATTTTTAATTTTCAATTGTGATATCCTTATTTTGCCACAAAATATGCTAACATCAGAAGTATCAACATTTACCCCCTTCATACCCACTTCCATTAAGGCTAAAGAAGAATGTTTTTATTTTAATGTTCATAGAAATTAAGTACCAAGAATTTAAGGTTTTTTTAGACTTTTCCTCTTTTTGTAACTGCTAAAGGCTCCGCTTTTATACATTATATGCATAAACACAAATATATCTTTTAAGATCTATTGCTAATACATTAAAAGATATGAGCATATGCTGATATCAACAATCCCAATCCAATATAATGGAGCTCACTCTAGTCTTCCTCTTTCTGCATTTGTAGCCATTGTGTAGAACAGTGAGAAACTTGCTTTCATTATTTTCAATATAAGTAGTTATTTGCTCAGTCCTAGAAGACACAAAAAAAGAAGTTTCTGGGTTAGTAACCCATATCTATGTTTTAAAAAAGCCTATTTAATACTTGGAATACATATTTTGTACAGGTTTCTTTTGGCTTGTACTTTATGGTATCAAAATACTGTTTTACAAAGTCAGGCTAATAATTTTTCTTTTAATTTTTATCTTAGGTTTGGGGTATAGGTATTGTATAGGTAATCTCTTGTCACAGGAATGTGTTGTACAGATTATTTCATCACCCAAATACTAAGCCTAGTACCCAATAGTTACTTTTTCTGATCTACTCCCTCTTCCTGACTTCCACCCTCCAGTAGGTCCCAGTGTCTGTTTTTTCCCTCTTTGTGTCCATGTGTTCTCATCATTTAGTTCCTACTTAAGTGGGAACATACAGTATTTGTTTTTTTCTGTTCCTGCATTAGTTTGTTAAGGATTATGGCCTCCAGCTCCATCCAAGTTCCTGCAAAAGAGGTGATCTTATTCTTTTTTATGGGTGTGTAGTATTTCATGGTGTATATGTACTACATTTTCTTTATTCAGTCAATCGCCGCTGGGCATTTAGGTTGATTCTATGTCTTTGCAATTGTGAATAGTGCTGCAGTGAACATACACATGTTTTTGTCTTTATGGTCGAACAATCTATGTTCCTTTGGGTATATATCAGTAATGGGATGGCTGGGTAGAATAGTAATTCTGTTTTTAGCTCTTTGAGGAATTGCCACACTAGTTTCTACAATGGTTGAACTAATTTACACTCCCACCAACAATGTATAAGTGTTTGATTTTCTCCATAACCTTGCCAGCGTCTGTTATTTTTTGACTTTTTAAGAATCAGGCTAATATTTCTCTTCTCCACTCCTTTGATGTTATCATATTATACACCCATTTGTTAGTATTGCATTCCATTTTGGTGTTCCCATTACATCATGGTTGATAAATATTTATTTAATTTTTTTGAATACGTAAAATATTGAGATTGTTTTGGAAGTCTAAGCTATAAAAAAGAATATAAACAGAGAAATGTCACTCCACTCTTATTTCTTCTATTCCATTCCAATTCTTACAATGTGTTATGACATGGATATCCACACACTTGTGTAGTCTCATTAGATTCTGGTTTCTCCTTGCTGTATACATGAGCAGATAACATGCTTATTGCTTATTTCCTTTTCTTTGTTATGTGAAAGATTGCAACCTAGAGATATTCTTTGTAATTTTCACTAAATGATAGGTTTTGGAAATTGCTGGATATTAGTTCATAGAGTCCTTCCTGGTTCTTTCTTTTACACCTTAATAGTGAAAGGAGGTTAAAGACACAAGACATCTAGATGCAATGTATGATACAGGCCCAGTAAAAGGAAAATAGTGGAACAGTTCTTAAAATTTGACTATGGTCTCTAGATTGAATAATAGGATTGTATCAATGTTAATTTCCTGATTTTGATTAATGGTACTATGGTAATACAAAATGTGAACAATTTAAAGGCAAGTTGTTAATCCTTGTTTCCCTCCTATTCTCCACCTAAGCGTTCTCCCAGGGTAATATCAACCAGTTTAACTACACACACACACACACACACACACACTATATATATATATATTTCAAATATATATATATCTATTTGAAAGTTTATGTTTTCAGCACTGCCCCATCCTGCAACGTGTATTTAAATATAAAATAAGTAGTTCTACCTGTATGCTAGTCACAAGAAAGCACTATATGTCTTCATATCCTATAAGAATTTATCAAAAGCTGCTCCTCCCACAGCTGTCTCCTTCTCAATGAATAGTAATACTACATACCCAATAGCTCCAACTGCATCACCTAGGCTAGTCCTCCTATTGTTCTCCCACCATGCCAAACTTTTATTATAGATAACAACTTTTATCTAAAAGTTTTTAACCTTTATTTTAGATAAGTCTCTGTTTCTCAATTAAAGATTATCGAATCACAATTGTTATTTCTTTTACAGACTGTGACCCATTAGAAATTATATATTTCATTTATTTATTTTCCATCTTCAGTCACTCAATTTAAACCCTATGAAAGCAACATAGTGTACTGTTCTGTTAATGATCTTTTCATTAAAACTAATTAACTAAATCCAATTTTTTTTTTAGCAAATACAAAGTTTGATAGATACATTAACCTGTGTCATCCTGAAATATATTCCATATTTTCCTTTTACTATTTTTATAGATCCATCTGGTGGTTCATTTTAAGTGACATTGTTACATTTTCTTGTGAAGAATATGAGTGTATTGAGTTGAGAGGAAAGAAAAAAGGGAAATTAGCTTGTTATCTGTTTGACTGATTCCAATTACTTGGCATAAGTCAGAAAACAGCAAGGGGAATACTGCCAAGAAAAGAAAGAAAAGTTGCAGTCTTATCATTTCTTTGCAGGTGGTCATCATTCATAGCTCAAAGTGGCTTTCTTATGCCTTCAATGTAAGCAGTTTCAGAGTTGTAGATATTGACACACTGTAGAAAAGTTCACCTTTGTCAGTTAAAAAGAAGAAAAGTTCAACATCAGTTTTATTTAAGCATTCGTTTGCAATTCAAGTGTTATCATATAACCTAAAGAAGAAAAAATATACAAGGATGATTATGAGATGTACACTGTTGACACATAATGTAATGCTGAAACTTCTTTATTTAACATTTTATTTTGGTTCAGTATTTGCCTCAGCATCATAAATAAATGCTTATCTTTCTTTATAAAACTCGAGCCCATGTGGGATGCAATGGCTCATAAACCAGTCCTGTCTGCATAGTGGAGACTGTCAATCACAGAAAAGGGTGATTTATTTATTTCTCAAGGAAAAGGGAAGTATTCTTATTAACATTAGTAAATCATACCACACATATCACACATAAGTTAAGATATTTAACTTATATCTCCCATAAGATGCTGCTCTCCTTTTATTGAGGCACATTTTCTTTAGGAATCCAAAGAAAGACTGTGTGAAATAGTAGAGCTCGCAGCAAATATTTCAGCACCTTCTGCTAGGGCAAATGTGGCAACACAGAACTGCTTTTGACCTAGTGTTTAATGAATAGCCTCTTTCTTCAACACACTATGTTGATTTGTAGCATAGGTTTTATATACAAAATAATGATGGACATGCCCATAATTTTGTGTTCTAGGCTAGACAATATTGGTTATTTAGTCTTTCCCCAAAGTTAAGCATCTGTTATTGTCTTCCTATTGAAAGTCACCGCATGTTCTCACTCATAAGTGGGAGTTGAACAATGAGAACACATAGGCACAGGGAGGGGAGCGTCACACACTGGCTCCTATCTGGGGGTGAGGGGCAAGGGGAGGGATAGCATTAGGAGAAATACCTAATGTAAATGATGAGTTGATGGCTGCAGCAAACCACAATGGCACGTGTATACCTATGTAACAAACCTGCATGGTCTTCACATGTATCCTAGAACTCTTAAAGTATAATAATAATAAAAAAGATCAAGAGCATACTAGGAGGATATATTTGAGGCCTGTATAATAAGAAATAATGAATAATAATGTCAATATAAAAAATAGACAACCAACCCAATAGAAAAATAAGAAGAAACATTAAAAGGCAACTAATGGAAGAAATATAAATAGCTAATTAATGTGTAAAAATATACTTCATTAACAAGCACATATGTAACAAACCTGCACATTGTGCACATGTACCCTAAAACTTAAAGTATAATAATAATAAAATTTAAAGAAAAAAAACAAGCAAAGACATGTAAATTAAAATAAGGTATGTTTTGCCTGACTGACAAACATGATAAAGATTAATGGTATCTAACGTTAGTGATAATATTAAGTTGGTATAACTTGCTGTGAAAAGGCATTTATTATATTTGAAATTTGTATACCCTTTGACTCAATAATTCCACATTGAACAATTTATCCTTCAGATTGGCTCACATAAGCAAGTAAGCCTAACATGCACAGGGATGTGTTTTCTGCAGTACAGCTTATGAGACTGGAAGCTTACCTAGTGCAAGGACTTTGTTCTGTTCACCACTGAATCCTCATGCCTGTAGGAATGTCCAGCATGCAGTAGTAGGTGGTTCAATGAATATGCATTGAATGAATGCATAATTCAATGGAAAATGAAAAAATTGGAAACAACCTATCAAAAAGACTAGTTAAATAAATTCAAGTACTTTAAAAACATCGTATTGCTATATAGGGGTTAAAAGAATAATTAAAAAGCTATAATAAATTCATATTGCAACTAAAAGCACAAGTTGTTGACCATTTACATTCTAGTACTATTTGCATGTGTAAAAATAAAAATAAATAAAAAACTTATGTACATACTATATATAGAATTACATAAAATTATATATAAAATTGAATTTTTTTCAAAAAGAGTCTTAAAAAAAAACCATTCTCAAAGCTGCAGACACATCAGTATGTCATAATATGCTTCAAAGGAGAATCACTTTTTTTATTATTAGAAATATTTCTTAGCACTTTGTAATAAATAGCTTCACTCATTCTTTAAAACAGTCATTGAGTAATTCATCAAATATATATTAATAGACTTATACTGCCAGGTTCTCTAGAGATACTAGGAATAAAATTGTGAGAAAAAGTGTGTTGCCTGCATGGAGCATAGAGTTTGTGTGGAAACAGGCATTGATGAGTTAGTCACCAGAATTCAGTGCTATAAAAAGCTTGAAAGCACATAATTGGATATAATGGAAGACTTCATTAGAAAAATATTATGCTGTCAATTGGTGCACAAGTAGAAAATATGGATGAAGAATGAACTCCATGTTTATATCCAGTTTTTTTTATATGGACAAACAAGCTTCTTATATTTTAACACAATATGAAGTAGAAATTGTGGTAGATAAGAGGGTCAAAAGAGAATGAATTCATGGTTCTTCCCATGTCATCAAGGAATATATGTCTTAATAATGCAAGATCATAACAAAATAAATATGTATTAAGTAGTTCACTATGGTTTTCATATTTGTATCTTTGTATTAATAATTAGCATTATTTGTTAATGTTACTGCAAAACAGGAGTATGCAGAGCTGCAAGAAATTCTCAGTTTGAAGAACTGACAGAAGTAGGCTGGGTAATAACAAATTCCCCTGAGCTAAAGGAGCATGTTCTAACCCAAGGCAAGGAAGTTAAGAACCTTGAAAAAAGGTTAGAGGAATTGCTGACTAGAATAACCAGTTTAGAGAAGAACATAAATGACCTGATGGAGCTGAAAAACAGCACAAGAACTTCGTGAAGCATACACAAGTATCAATAGCCAAATTGACCAAGCAAAAGAAAGGATATCAGAGATTGAAGATAAACTTAATGAAATATCATATGAATAAAATATTAGAGAAGAAAGAATGCTAACGAATGAACAAAGACTCCAAGAAATATGGGACTATGTGAAAAGACCAAACCTACGTTTGACTGGTGTACCTGAAAGTGACAGGGAGAAGGGAACCAAGCTGGAAAACACTCTGCAGGATATTATCCAGGAGAACTTCCTCAACCTAGCAAGATGGGCCAACATTCAAATTCAGGAAATACAGAGAACACCACAAAGATACTCCTCGAGAAGAGCAACCCCAAGACACATAATCATCAGATTCACCAAGGTTGAAATGAAGGAAAAAATGTCAAGGGCAGACAGAAAGAAAAGTTGAGTTACTCACAAAGGGGGAAGCCCAACAGTCTAACAGCAGATCTCTCTACAGAAACCCTACAAACCAGAAGAGAGTGGGGGCCAATATTCAACATTCTTAAAGAAAAGAATTTTCAATCCAGAATTTCGTATCCAGCCAAACTAAGCTCCATAAGCAAAGGAGAAATATAATCCTTTACAGACAAGCAAATGCTGGGATATTTTGTCACCGCCAGGCCTGCCTTACAAGAGCTCCTGAAGGAAGCACTAAACCTGGAAAGGAAAAACTGGTACCAGCTACTGCAAAAACATACCACATTGTAAAGATAATTGGCACTATGAAGAAACTACATCAAGTAACAGGCAAAATAAACAGCTAGCATCATAATGACAGGATCAAATTCACACATAACAGTATTAACCTTAAATTTAAATAGGCTAAATGGCTCAATTAAAAGGCACAGACTGGCAAATTAGAAAAAGAGTCAAGACCCATCAGTGTGCTGAATTCAGGAGACCCATCTCACATGCAAAAACACACATAGGCTCAAAATAAAGGGATGAGGAATATTGACCAGGCAAACGGAAAGAAAAAAAAAAGAAAAAGCAGGGGTTGCAATTCTAGTCTCTGATAAAACAGACTTAAAAAAAACAAAGATCAAAAAAAGACAAAGAAGGGCATTACATAATGGTAAAGGGATCAACGCAACAAGAAGAGGTAACCATCCTAAATATGTATGCACCCAATACAGGAACACCCAAATTCATAAAGCAAGTTCTTAGAGACCTACAAAGAGACTTAGACTTCCATACAACAACAGTGGGAGATTTTAACACCCCACTGTCAATATTAGACAGATCAAGGAGAAAGAAAATTAACAAGGATATTCAGGACTTGAACTCAGCTCTGGACCATGGAGACCTAATAGACATCTACTAAACTCTCCACCCCAAATCAACAGAATATACATTCTTCTCAGCACCACATCGCACTTATTCTAAAATTGACCACGTAATTGGAAGTAAAACACTCCTTTGGAAGTAAAACACTCCTTAGCAAAATCAAAAGAATGGAAATCATAACAAACAGTCTCTCAGACTACAGTGCAAACAAATTAGAACTCAGCATTAAGAAACTCCCTCAAAACCTCACAACTACATGGAAACTGAACAACCTGCTCCTGAATGACTACTGGGTAAATAACAAAATTAAGGGAGAAATAAATAGGTTATTTGAAACCAATGAGACCAAAGACACAACATACCAGAATCTCTGGGACACAGCTAAAGCAGTATGCAGAGGGAAATTTATAACACTAAATGCCCACAAGAGAAAGCAGGAAAGATCTAAAATTGACACTTTAACATTTCAATTAAAACAACTAGAGAAGCAAGAGCAAACAAACTCAAAAGCTAGCAGAAGACAAGAAATAAGTAAGATCAGACCAGAACGGAAGGAGATAGAGACACGAAAAACCCTTCAAAGAATAAATGAATCCAGGGGCTGTTTTCTTTAAAAGATCAACAAAATATACAGACTGCTGGCCAGACTAATAAGAAAAGAGAGAATAATCAAATAGACACAATAAAAAATGATAAAGGATATACCACCACTGATCCCACAGAAATACAAACTACCATCAGAGAATACTATAAACACACCTATGCAAATAAACTAGATTATCTAGAAGAAATGGATAAATTCCTGGACACGTACACCCTCCCATGACTAAAGCAGGAAGAAGTGGAATCCCTGAATAGACCAACAAGTTCTCAAATTGAGGCAGTAATTAATAGCCTATCAACCAAAAAAAGCTCAGGACCAGATGGATTCACAGTCAAATTCTCCCAGAGGTACAAAGAGGAGCTGGTACCATTCCTTCTAAAACTATTCCAAACAATAGAAAAAGAGGGACTCATCCCTAACTAATTTTATGAGGCCAACATCATCCTGATACCAAAACCTGGCAGAGACACAACAACAACAAAAAAAGAGAATTTCAGGCCATATCCCTGATGAACATCAATGCGAAAATCCTAATAAAATACTGGCAAACTGAATCCAGCAGCGTATCAGAAAACTTATCTAACACGATCAAGTCGACTTCATACCTTGGATGCAGCCTGGTTCAACATACATAAATCAATAAACAAAATCCATTGCATAAACAGAACCAATGACAAAAACCACGTGATTATCTCAATAGATGCAGCAAAGGCCTTCAATAAAATTCAACACCCCTGTATGCTAAAAACTCTGAATAAACTAGGTATTGACGGAACATCTCTCAAAATAATAAGAGCTATTTAGGACAAACCTACAGCCAATATCATACTGAATGGGCAAAAGCTAGAGGTATTCCCTTTGAAAACTGGCACAAGACAAGGATGCCTTCTCTTACCACTCCTATTCAACATAGTATTGGAAGTTCTGGCCAGGGCAATCAGGCAAGATAAAGAAATAAAGGATATTCTAATAGGAAGAGAGGAAGTCAAATTGTCTCTGTTTGCAGATGACATGATTGTATATTTAGAAAACCCATTTGACTCAATCCAAAATCTCCTTAAGCTGATAAGCAACTATAGCAAAGTCTCAGGATACAAAATCAATGTGCAAAAATCACAAGCATTCCTATACACCAATAACAGACCAACAGAGAGCTAAATCAAGAGTCAACTCCCATTTACAGTTGCCACAGAGAGAATAAAATACCCAGGAATACAACTTACAAGGGATGTGAAGGACCTCTTCAAGGAGAACTACAAACCACTGCTCAAGGAAATAAGAGAGGACACAAACAGATGGAAAAACATTCCATGCTCATGGATAGGAAGAATGAATATCATTAAAATGGCCATACTGCTCAAAGTAATATAAAGATTCAATGCTATCCCCATCACGATACTATTGACTTTCTTCACAGAATTAGAAAAAACTACTTTACATTTCATGTGGAAGAATAAAAGAGTCCGTAGAGCCAAGACAATCATAAGCAAAAGGAACAGAGCTGGGGGCATCACGCTACCTGACTTCAAACTATACTACTGCAAGGCTATAGTAACCAAAACAGCATGGTACTAGTACCAATCCAGATATATAGACCGATGGAACAGAGCAGAGGCCTCAGGAATAATGCCACACAACTACAACCATCTGATCTTTGACAAACCTGACAAATACAGACAATGGGGAAAGGATTCCCTATTTAATAAATGGTGTTGGGAAAACTGGCTAGCCATATGCAGAAAATTGAAACTACACCCCTTCCTTACACCTTATGCAAAAATTAACTCAACATGTATTAAAGACTTAAACATAATACCTAAAACCATAAAAACCCTAGAATAAAACCTAGGCAATACCATTCAGGACATAGGCATGGGCAAAGACTTCATGACTAAAACACTAAAAGCAATGGCAACAAAAGCCAACATTGACAAATGGGATCTAATTAAACTAAAGAGCTTCTGCACGCAAAAGAAACTATCATCTGAGTGAACAGACACCCTACAGAATGGGAGGAAATTTTTGCAATCTATTCATCTGACAAAGGTCTAATATCCAAAATCTACAAAGAATTTAAACAAATTTATAAGAAAAAAACAAACAACCGTATCAAAAACTGTGTGAAGGATATGATCAGACATGTCTCAAAAGAAGACATTTATGCGGCCAACAATCATATGAAAAAAGCTCAACATCACTGGTCCTTAGAGATATGCAAATCAGAAACACAATGAGATACCATCTCATATCAGTTAGTATGGTAATCATTAAAAAGTCAGGAAACAACAGATGCTGGAGAGGATGTGGAGAAATAGGAACACTTTTACACTGTTGGTGGGAGTGTAAATTAGTTCAACCATTGTGGAAGACAGTGTGGTGATTCCTCAAGGATCTAGAACCAGAAACACCATTTGACCCAGCAATCCCGTTACTGGGTATATATCCAAAGGATTATAAATTATTCCACTATAAAGACACATGCACATGTATGTTTATTGTGGCACTATTCACAATAGCAAAGACTTGGAACTAACCCAGCTGCCCATCAGCGTTAGACTGGATAAGGAAAATGTGGCGTATATGCACCATGAAATAAGATGCAGCCACAAAAAAGCATGAGTTCATGTCCTTTGCAGGAACATGGATGTAGCTGGAAACCATCATTCTCAGCAAACTAATACATGAACAGAAAACCAAACACCAGATGTTCTCACTCATAAGTGGGAGTTGAACGATGAGAACACATGGACACAGGGAGGGGAACATCACACACCAGGGCCTGTGAGGAGGTGGGGGGTGGGGGAGGGATAGCATTAGGAGAAATACCTAATGTGGATGAAGGGCTGATGAGTGCAGCCAAACACCATGACACGTGTATATCTATGTAACAAACCTGCACGTTCTGCACATGCATCCCAGAACTTGAATTATAATTAAAGAAAAACTATGTAATTTTTTATGAATATGTGCCTGTTTAGTGAAAGCTAATAAAGTACTTAAGCATCCTTTTAACTCTAAAAAAAAAAACAGAAGTACAATTTTATGGCATTTGACCTCAAGAACTATAGGCTACACAAGGGCACATATCTTAAAAATTGAAATATTCTAATTACGTCAATATTATGCTCAGTATTTCTTAAAGGGCAAAAATAGCAAATATCCATGTATTATTTTAGAGCTGAAACTTGCCTGTATAATATTTTCTCATAAGTACGTTTTCTTATATATAACATGTGTAGCATAGTACCCCTTCTTTGCTCTCCCACAGAGAATCTTGTAAAAAAAAACATACATACATTATTGATGAAATTTAAATAATATTTCTAGGTATCTCAAAGCTTGTTTTAATCTTTGGAATTAATGATGCGGATGTTGTGTTAATAATACAGATATGTCCTATATATTAATATTTTGTCTGCAATTTTTTTTGTATGTGTTGGTAAATAATATTTACCTACTCTTTACTGAAAAGGAGTTTTTCTACACTTTTAAGTTGCTTTTTTGAGCAGAACTGGGAGGGATGGCTATGAAATGGTAAAAGATACTCCATAGCCAGGTAAATTATTTCAATCAACCTGGAAATAAATGAGTAACATGTTATAGCCTCACATCCTACATTATATATTCTTACATCCTACATTCAATTATTTACAAGAATTTTCTTTCTTTGACATTTTTTACCTAAAACGATAAAGTTATCACAATGGATATGCCTGTCCACATTGTATAGATTTTTTTTAAAGCAAGACTGAAAGTTTAAGTGACGTACCCAAATTATGGTGCTTGCAAATAGTGCAGGTAATTTTTTTAATGAAAAGATTTCATAAATTGAATTTCCGAGGCTGTATGGATTAAGTCACTGCAAGATATGAAATCCAGTGTGATCACCTCTAACTTAAACTTCAAAACTGTGACAATTATAGTAGAGAAGGGAAAAGCTCTTAAGCCAATAAGCCCTTTTGAAATGTACATAACACAAAGTACTTATATTTATTACTTTGGAGAAGATATGATTATGTCACACAAGACTAAGGAAAACATAAAGCAAAGCAAAATGTCTCCTTCATAATAGTTATGATAAATGTGCATTTAGATGATTTGAGATTTTCCACTTTCCTGCGGAGTTACTTATAAACATTATGATGCACTATAAAAGATTACTTTTCAATTTCTCTTTGTGATACCTGTGATCATATTGTACTTACGTTTCTGCTGCTATTCTGAAAACTCACATTTTCTGAGATAGGAGATCACTTACTACATATAAATTATTTCATTTGTACCAACAGATAGATTGGCACATACCTAATATACTCTCAGTTACACAAAACCTCTCATTTTCTTCAACATGCGCTTTATATGCAATCAGCTCTGGCCATGTATTCTAGACATTACTATTGAGTAAGCACAGTGGTGGAACTTGCTATAAAAATGACAGCAGTACTGTGACCTATGCTCAAATTTTTCTTAGTCCATGGATTCAGTCAGTGAACTGGAACAGTTTGAGAGTTGAAAGTCTTGTTTCTGCTGACAAGCTTTTCAGCTTGATGTCTCAGATGCACAGTATTTACCAGTTTACTTTTTTAGAGATGAGTGCCTTGATGGAGCAAAAATAATGATTCAACTCTTCAGATAAAAGTTTGAAACCCTCTTTAAATAAAACAAATCTCGCATCTCAAGTGATATAAATTGTCTAAAGCAAACTAGAAAATATGCTCAATCATGAGCAGCTATTTCATAATAGGATTCTTATAGAAATTCTCTGAGCTTGAAACTAGAAGCAATAAAGGCAGTATTACATGGAAAAAAAATTAAAGGTATTACGTAAGCCCTTAGGGAAACATTCATCAAGCAATTTTCACATCTGGAAATTCATACTTATTGTTTGTTTTTATTCCTTGATTGTTTAAATGCTTTAGCTTTCTCTATGTGTACAGACTTACACATCAATATGCATTATTAAATAAGTAGTAGCTAGCTGTCTGTGCCACACAATTTAAAACTTTATGGAAATCTTAAATATTATTGTTATGGTTTATTTGCCTTCCCTGTTAAACTGATAAAACAACACATCAGTGACTGGACTTTCTCTTATTCCTTTGATCCTTAAGAATAAAATGTTACTTTAAATCTTTATGTTCTTACCGACTAAATGAATTCTTTTTAAAATTCATTTTGTTATTAGATTTGGAGAAGAAGGGAGTTCTGTAATTGCCTAGAAGGAAGACTATATTTTTATAAATATGAAATGGTACACAAACTATTGGTAAAAACTGATACATTCTGTTGAGTTTCATTCAACAAGTTAATTAGTAGGAATTGTGTAGGAAAAAATAATTTTCTCTTGCGCTTCTCTTTAAAATAATATTTGTGCCTATATTCTATATGTTAGCACTTAACAGGGCTTTAAGTTTAAAATAGTTTTCTTTATGATATAAGTAAAGAAGTCAAGACCTAGAATAATTACACCATTTACTCAAACTCACAGGTTATTAACAAAAGTGGAGTAAAACTCAATATTAACACCTTTTGTATGTATTTTAAGGTATTCCAAACTGTCCCACTTACAGAATTTCTGAAAATTACATAGCATGGTCCTGTTGAGATTTTTGTGAATAATGGAGGGCTTGAAGTTGTTCTGTTTTACTCAGATTGGGTGTCTCAACTGGATCTTTGCATGTTTTATGTAGCAATTTAATTCATTCTGTTAAGATTTAATGAAGATTAGTGAAAATGGACTTTGGGCAGAAAATAAATTTCTGTAAGGAAGGAAAATATAGAGGGAAAAACTGTATGCATTTATTCTAAATATCTATTGATATGGCTAATATTATAACATAATAGGCCAAAACTTGGTATGGCATTCTATTCCAAATTTTGACTTAAACAAAAATGTTACCATACCTACTAAATGTTGCCACCATATTAAATGAAAGATGATCTTATCTTACTAGCATTTATTTCCATACCTCCATTGTATGAGGTACTGTCTCCCCAGGCCCATGCTACATACACTCCCACTTTTTCTTATCCCATTCAAATATATGGTTTAAAATAGTTTCCATCAAATAAGCAAAAATGAAACAAATAATCTAAAATAAAAATATCTTTAGAACTTGCTCTTTTCAGATACTGTGGGTCTACTTTTCTTTGTTATAAGGTGTTATGGTTAATTTTAAATGTCAACTTGAAACTTGACTACATTAGAGAATACATAGAAAAATGGTAAAGCATTACTTCTGGGTGTTTCCAGAAGAAATTGGTGTGTGAGTCAGTGGACTGGCTGCAGAAAACCTCAGTGTTGTTAGGTACCATCCAATCGTCTTGGAGCTGGATACAACAAAAAAGGCAGACAATTGATTTTCTTTCTTTCTCCTGGAACTTGAATTCTCTTCTTGTCTCTGGACATCAAACTCTAGTCTATCTGGCCTGTGGACTCTGGGACTTTTTCCAGATACTCCCCAGGTTCTCAAACCTTTGGCCTCAAATTGAATATTTTAAACCATTGACTTCTCTGGCTCTGAAGCTTTCAGATTGAGGCTGAGCCTCCATAATCTCATGAGCCAATTATCCTATAAATTCCCTCCCCTCCCATCTCTCTCTCTCTCTCTCTTTCATATTGGTTTTGTCTCTCTAGAGAACTCTGACTAATACATAAGAAAATTAAAAAAAATAAAATCTAACTTTCAACGTTGTTGTAAGAATTGAATGGCTTCTAGTGGACACTGAGTCAGCATATGGTCTCTGTCTCTTTCACCCCTGCCATTATGCATGTGAAGTCATGAAGCTAACTCTGTTATTTTTCTTAACTCTAGACTGCATGCAACACAACCTGTGTTGTTATGAGAATTTACCATTTGCTCTATCTGTACTGCCTTGCCATTCCCTACCAAACCCATCCAGCTACATGCTCATTATTTTCAAGCCGTCCAACTATGCCCTTTTAAATAGTTTTCCTCATGACAACATTTTCACTGAGACTAAAACATCCTAGATTATTACTTTGGAATAATTTGAGTCACGATGTACCATATACTTGTGAGAAGGTTTTATTCTGTCACATATTTCTTAATCCCTTGCATGTTAGAGCCATTACTACTCAACCCCCATGTACAAAAGAATTTCCAATTGCATATGCCAACCAAGTCATTCTGTTTATCGTCCTGAATACGGCTATCTGCATTTCCTCAGTTTCTCATTAATTTTGTAGTCCACTGATGTTCAGTTATTGCTTATCATTTCTGAATTATTTTAGGTCATGATTTATTTTTACTCTCTCTCATTCTAATCTGTCTCAGATTTTGATAATTTTAATATAAACATAGAGAATCCCCTCAACATCATGTCCTCTCCTTCCTAAATCTTGCTCAACAGTAATTAACACCTTAGTTTTCCTATTAGCGTCTGCCCATTTGTCATTTCCCACCTTTAGGATATATGTTCTTTCCATACTCCTTACAAAAAGGCTTCTCTTCTTTAGTACACTAATTACCACTTAATGTTGCTCATGCAAAGGCAAAGCTTCTGCAATTTTCTCTTCCTGGCCTCACTCTTTTTCTCTTTGATGGATCATTTTCATCAGTGTGCATGTATGCTGGCCTTTCTCTTATCTGAAACCAGACAACAAATAAACAACCAGACAATGCCTCACTTTGGGATTCTCCATTTCAAAAACAAACAAACAAACAAACAAACAAATTATTGTCTTTAACCTGTTTCCGATTATTTTCTTTTGCTCTATGGTTCACTTGCTGATCAAGATTTCATACATTCCACCATATAATATAATTATTCCTAAAAGGTCAACACTTACTTTCACTTTGCTAATTCCAGTGGTCAGTTATCAATCTTTATTTGTGTTAATCTATATTCCCTCCTCCTTAATACTTTTTATACCATTTGGTTTCCAAGATATTATACTGGTGTGATACTTCTTTCTTCTCTTCTATCTATTATTGCAAATTTTTCCCCTCATCCCTGGACAGTTAGGTAATCCCACGTCTCAGTTTTGGGATCTTTTCTCTTTTCTATCTATACTCTTGCCTTTGATAATTACACCTAGTCTATGACATTAAACATCATCAATACACCAACAATTTACCGTCTTCTCAATTCCTCTTGCTCTCTTCACTTTTTTTCATCTGGCTCTGTATCTTGTGGGCACAATCTTTAAAGATTATATCAAAGAAGGCCCTTTGTGTAATATAGTTGTTTCTGTTTGTTTTAATGCTGTTTTGACCAAGGTTTGAGGCTTTGGCTACTGACCAGCTAGTTCCTCTTCTTAAGAAGCTGATTAAGTCCACATTCCAGCTTCTTTCCTAATTATGCTGTCACACTCTGGGCCACTATGCACCTGCTTTACTTGCTCTGGGTCTAGATACCAGATAACCAGGGCTCTTGTCCAAATGCCTGTGGTAAAATATTCAAATCAGTTAATCTATAGACCACCCATGAATTCTAGCTTATAATACCCTCCTTGCCATACCTAAGCTTTCCCCTGTAAATTTAGCTTGCTTTTATTTTGTCACCAAGATCATCCCATGTTACTCCTCCTGGTAGTCTTAAAAAAAAAAAAAAATGGCAAGTAACCAAGAGTTCCATCTTTCACCTGATATTCAAAGTTTTTCATCCTGCCATCAAAAGCATCTTTATATCTTATGAAAACACTTTGACCTCTGACTTCTCTTTACTTTCTTGAGAATACTGGAACTGGCAGGAGAACAAAGGGGACATTTGTTGAAGTAGTGATTTCCCAGCTCCCTTCTTGAGGGATTAGGTTTGAACGTGGCTGTTTCTCAACCCAAGGGCATGCTCCTATAAGATAGCCTTCTTGTATGGCTAGAAGTCTCAATGGGTTTTGTTCATCACTCATTTCCCTTGACTTTTATGCACAAGGTAGGTGTTTTCTTCCTGGTTCATCATACCTTGTTGGTTTCTTTCAACCCAGAAAGCAGTTTTGTAGAAGCTTCTTTTATGATATTACACTTAATCATTTAATGATGACTTTGGGAGTTTTATTTGCTTACTATGTGGATCCTGCCAGATAGATTTGAATCTCCATCATGTTTGCTTGGATTATAATCTCCCAACAGGTCTCTCTCCTTCTGCAAGTTCTTTTCAATGGAGCAGATATACTGATCTCATTAAAAGCATGCCCTATAACAAATTACTAATCTGCTGCCCAAAGCCTTCCAGTGGCTTTCAATTTTGCTTAAAGTAATAGATATATTTTTTAAAAATCCTCACATTAAATGGCCTCTATTATCCTTCTGGTATTACCTCCTACTGTTTCCTCTCCATTACTTCTCCCACTGTAAACAGACTCGCTTTCTTGCCAGAATGCTCACACAGTTGGCATCCCAGGAAATAACCTCAGATTGATTCCTTATTGTATAAGTCTCTTTAACTGTAGAAAGTTGAGAATTAACTGTATAAATATGTAAGAAATAAAATAAAATATCAATTATTTTTTAAACAATCTGTGAATATATAGACTTTATTTGTCATGTTTGTTATGTTTAAGAATATATAAACCATTGAAATCACAGTTTAGGCTTAGAATTCTATTTACAATATATAATTCTGTAACTTAATTATATTGTCAATTTTAAGTCACATTTAATTTTTGATTAAATATATATACATATATAAGTTAAGAAGCACCATATTAAAAAGTTTTATTTATATAATTTATAACAATTTTTACATATCTTTAAGAGTATTTATATTTAACCAATTAAATAAGAAACATATTTGATTAGAAAACTAACTATATTAAATTTAAATGTGGTCAAAATTACTTTAAGGTGTAAACCAATTCCATAACAGACCAAATACTAATACATGAACTCTTAAAACTGGTAGTTAATATTTACTAGATTTATAAACACAGACTAGATTTATAAATACAGAAATATGGTTTGGAAGTTGAAATTTAGTCTTTGAAAGAACAACATTTTGGATATGCACCAAGAGTAAGCTAATAATACAACCTAAGAAACCTCTTGAAATTTTTTTATTTGTACATATTTTGGCTTTTACTTGAACTGTACAATTTAGAAGGAAAATTGCCTAACTTTAAACAAATCAGCCAAGCTAAAAGAGTCACAAGCTTCCTGATCTCATCAGAGAGCTCAGGTATTAGGTCAGCCAAATAACCCCGAATTTATGGAAAGGCAGACACTTGCTTGCCAGGGGTAGGCACCAGATGGTAAGAACTTTGCTGACATTTTGAACATTGCTAGAGATGAACTGTGAGCTAATATGAGAAAATAGAACCCATGGGGACCATAGACAAAAGAGAAATTTACACTCACTCACAAGCTCTGTGCCAAGAAATTTACTAGGCAGGCAGCTAAAAGATCGAGAGAAGAATAAGGTAGGATAAAGCTCCCACACCGGCACAGACATGAGAAAGGCAGAATATATAGCAGGACAGACACAGACACACCAGAATCATTCTCCTCATTTCCCTTGTTGAACAAAAGCCTTCAGCCATTTGATAAAAGGTAACAAACACGGTCAGTTTGTGGGCATAGGTGAAGACTCGTTATATCAGAAGGAAAGCATTACACACACACACAAACAAGCAAACAAATAATAATTAAATTGTGATCCTATTATTTTTTCAGGTCATATGCCTTCAAATTTATTTGTCATGTTTTCATGTTACCGTTCTGATGTTTTCTCCTAACATTCTGTAACTGAATATGTCTTTAAAAGTCCCTACCACTAGAATAGTAGCAGGACGGCTGAGGAGATCCCACCGCTGAGACCTAGTGACACAATGTCTGCCTAACACTAAGGCTGAACTATACCAATAGAACACATCCCAAGCCCTCTATCATCAGCCTAGCCAACATCCAAGAGCAAGTTACACTAGTCTTCTTTTGGGAGAGCAAAATCATGGAAGGAGACCCTTTCTGAGGCACAGGTGAAAAGGTAATACTGAGAAGTTGGGTTGGAGCAAATGCTGATACAAACTCCTCAGTGAACCAGCTCTTACTCTCTGTATAAGACATGTTTGGTGCAATTTAAGCCCGGAGATTCACAGAGGGTAACTACAGTGACAACAAAAACAAAGCATGGTGCAATTCACACTAAATCCACCCCACACATAAACAAGACAGAAGAGATGTGACAATTTGCAGGCATAAATTCTGTATACCTCAATCTCTAATTGCCAAGAAAATATGTCCAGATTTCCACCAAGAAATATATGATAGACAGTAAAAGATAAAAAAGCAACACACTTTATGGAGATAAAACAATTAAGAGAACTAGGCTGTGATTTGGCATGAAACAGAGAATTTAAATAAGTCTAAGAAATATAATAGAATTTCTAGGAAGAAAAATGTGGAAAACATGAGTGACCTGATAGAGAATTTCAGCAAAGAGATGGATATTCTGAAAGAGTTAAATGGTATTTCTTGAAAAAAGAAAGTTTAATAACAGAGATGAAGACACTCTTAGATGCACACATCAAATGACTCAACACAGACAAGGTAACTAAATCTACAAGAGTTTAGAATCTATAAGGAACTCAAACAAATCAGCCAGAAAAAAAAATAATAATTCCATCAAAAAGTAGGCAAAGGACATGAAGAGACAATGCTCAAAAGAAGATATACAAACGGCCAACAAATATGTGAAAAATGCTCAACATAATTAATTATCAGGGAAATGCAAATTAAAACCACAGTGAGATACCACCTTACCCCTGTAAGAATAGCCGTAATTAAAAATAGATGTTATTTAAAATAGATATTATTTAAAATAATAGATGTTGGCATGGATGTGGTGAAAAGGCAACACTTTTCCACTCTTGTTGGGAATGTGAACCAGTACAACCACTATGGAAGATAGTATGGAGATTCCTTAAAGAGCTAAAAGTAGAACTACCATTTGATCTAGCAATCTCACTATTGGGTACCTACCCAGAGGAAAGGAAGCCATTATATGAAAAAGACATATGCACATCCATGTTATAGCAGCATAATTTGGAATTGCAAAAATATGGAACCAGCCTAAATGCCCATCAACCAACAAGTGGATAAAGAAAATGTGGTATATATACACCACAGAATATGACTTAGCCATGAAAAGGAACAAAAAGGTTACTGCATTTGCAGTAACCTGGAGGTAGTTGGAGGTGATTATTGTAATTGAAGTAACTCAGGAATGGAAAACCAAATGTCATACTTCTCACTCATAAGTGGGAGCTAAGCTATGTGTACACAAAGGCCTAAGAATAATATCATGGATGCTGAGGACTTGGGGGGAAGGGTGGGAAGGGAGCAAGGGATAAAAGACTATCCACTGGGTACAGTGTACACTACTCAGGTGATGGGTGCACCAAAATCTCAGAAATTACCACTAAAGAACTTTTCCATGTAACCGAAAACCACCCGTTCCCCAAAAACTATTGAAATGAAAAATGAAAAAAAAATCACAAAGAAAAAGCTCACTGAACTGAAAAGAATAAAATACAAATAGACAACTACAGTTATAAAATTCCATATGCTTTGCTCAATCATAAATAGAATAAAAAGACAAAGAATTAAAATGCCTAAATATCACAAGTGACCAACTTAACCTACACGACTTTTATAGAACACTCCATCCAACCACAGTAGACTACACTTTCTCTTCAAATAGCCATAGAAAAGTCATCAACATTGACATATGCTGGACACTAAACCAAACAAATTTTACTCAGTTTATAGACCATAACTGAATTAAAGTAGAAATTAATAACAAAAAGATATCTGAACTATCTCTAAATATTTGAAAATTACCACTTGATTTATCAATACATCAGGTCTCTCTCTTGAAAGTCTTTTCCTCAATCATCCTTCTGTTTTCCTTGCCAAATATAAAATTGCACAAATGTCCTTTCTAAAGGGCAGTTAAAACCTACACACACACACACACACACACAAATCTACACATAAATGTATATACTTAAACAAAACAAAAAAATAGGTAACTCTTGTTTTCTATTTCATCTCTCTATCTACTTATTTCTCTCTGACCACTCTTCAATTCAATGCAATCTGATACTGCTCTTTTACCACTCCGCACGTAATGCCAAGTCCTAAAATGTAGCAGCATCCTCTGCGTAGTCAAAGTCAATGGACAAAATGTCAGTTCTTACCTTTTATGCCTTGCCCTTTTTGTGACATTTTGCTTTATGGAAATCTTTTGACAACTTTATATAAAAATGTTAACTCCTTTAACTTCATTAATTACGCTTGGTTTCTACCTATCTTATCAGTTCTTCAGTTTTGTTTATTTGCATAGGATTTTCTTCCCCTCGCGGCCTCTTACTATCTTCCTCGAAGTTAAAATCTTAACTCTTTTCTTTACTCAGACCACCTTTATGATTTTTTTCTTGCATTCATAGAATTTCAGCTGTCATAATGTGCAAATTAATGCAAAATTTATCTCTTGTGCATTCCTGATTAGTGTATTAACTATCTATTATCACATATTAAATGTCTGTTATATATGAAGCTTTGTGCTAGGCAGAGGGGATAGAAAGTTTAATTAGAATATAGTTCTTTCTCTCAGTAAGCTTATGGTTTACAGAGACAAGTTATTTTTAATGCAACAAAAATAATATAGTTGTCATATTTGTATATATAATGCATAAAAGAGACACAAAAATAGATTTGATGAATTATTTTAAGAAGAAGATCAGTCAAAAATGATTTGAAAAAGTTGATGATAATGGACAAGTTCTAAATGATGAATATCTTTTGTTTCCTCGTGGTCTAATTGGGTGAAAACTTTCTCTAACATGTATTCTTGCATCCATTCTTAACCCTCCTCAAATTATTATTCACAAGATATCAGACTGCTCTTTCAAAAATGCAATTCTGATTATATCATTCCCCAATTTACAATTCTTCAATAATGTCTATTGCTTTATAAAAACATAACAGGAAGTAAAATGACCACATGGTTTACCCTAGAAATTTTTTAAATGTTACATTATTCCTCTCCAACCTTCCTCCATTCAAAACTACTTTAACTGAAGGCATGCTGAAATGGGCAGACTGAAATGCCCTTTCTGACTTCTTCATCTAACTCAATATGTCCTTCAAACCATAGCTTTAATGTAGGTTCTTCCAGAACTCTTCTATGACCCCCTAGGTAACGGCACCCTTATTTATGCCCTCCCTAGCTTAATGCCTTTTCTCTTGAGAGAGGTAATCTTATTGTAATTAAGTATTTTGGGTCATGATTTAATTTAGATTTATCTTTTCTTCCCCATTCTAATTTTCACAAAGACGCGGTGATATGGTATGAATGTTGTATATGGATGAGGTGGGCGTTATCAACATAAGTCACTTAATAAATGTTAAATAAATCAAGAAAATACAAATTATTGGCACTTTAAATTTGCCATTCCATGAGCCCTTTATATAAATTTTAGGTTAAATATTAACAAAACCAGACATTTTAAATAATAGTCTTCAAAATAAAATAATCTATTAATTATATATAGCATTAACATATTAGCATATACACAGGCCCATTCAGCAGTATTCTGTTCAATGACACAAAATAGAGGAGAAGCTTTCAAATATGAGAAGTTGACTATATTTAATTAAATCTTGTATCTGTTTTGTGAAAGAGAAGACACCTCAAGTACCATCTAAGAAATAAAACAGAGAATATATCAATTTATTTGGAATTGATATACACATCAGAAAAGTTAATTTGTTTTTATCGTGTTAGAATGCATAAATACATAAGTCATAAATTATATTATTAATAGGAAAATAAAGAACTACTATGGTTTTCACATTAATTATATATGTATAGTTTACCAATATATAATAAAGCATCAGAGAATGAGAAAATAAGGCATCGTTATGCAATAAAAGTCAAGGCATATTAATTAACAATGGCTTTACTGATCATAAAAAATACAAAAAGGTGGAAATATAAATGTGAATTTACTTGTAAGTGTGTTTTAATTTACTGAAGTAATAATGATCCTGTGTCAAACATGTGTACAGAAGACAATGGAGCATTCAGTGGAGGCAGAATAACCTTACAATAGGTTCAGGGTTTGGAATCATACTGCCTGTGTTAAACTACTAGCTCCATCACTTAATAGCTGTGTGACCTTGGCTAAATTACTGAAACCTCTCCTATTCCAGGTTCCTCATCTATAAAATGGAGATAATAAAAGAACCTATTTCATATGGTTTATTACCCCACCAAATGAGCTAACCAATGAGAGGAACTTAACAAAACTCCTAACACATGGTAAGTACGTAAATGTTAGATATTATTAACATCACCTGTCTGTCTAGTACTATTTGCAATAAAATGCATAAGATCCTCAATTAACCAAAGTTTATGTAATACAGCTGTCTTGATTTTCCACTCAATTGTTATGAACAGGCAATAAAAGAGAAGAAAATATATTATTTATCAATATGCCTATACTAAATTTGAATCACTAAATGAAAATGTTTTCTAACCCATGGTGAGTTCTTTAAATTATGTACTTAAAATATTTGCTTTCAAAAAAAATATTCAACTACAAACTCACAGTTGTTAAAATAGGAAATAGGTTGCTGAATGATTTTTTCGTGCCCTTTGTGCCTAAGTTCTAGAAACATATAATTTTTTCTAATTAGAGCTTTGCTAGTTTAGAAAACTTGCTTTATGCCAAAAGAACAGAATATTTTTAAAGTGAGATATTAAATATCTCAGGATTATTTTATTAAGACCCTTTGAGGGAAAAATTTGAAACAACAATAACGAGCAAACCAATAAAATAACAACGAAAATAAAATGAACCTTAGAATTAAAGAGAAAACAAAAAAGCATGTAAGAAGGTTATACCAGGTACGAACTAAAGTAGAAAACCACAAAAGAGTCTTTCACTGATTGGGCCATTACATTTATTTCAATTTCTTCATTAAATAACCAGATAGTTCCATTAATGAGTCTAGATTTGGTCCCATTTGTGATAAATGACTCATAATAATCAAATTCTCAAGACAGTGATGCACAGCAGAAAATCAATTTATTATTTTGTCATAAATTTTCTGGGAGAGTTAATGGGCACTTTATAATAAAATAGTAAGGTACATAATATTAAAGCAAAAAGAGTATGCAAGCCATTATATTTGTGGTAATTTGTTACAGAAGAAACAGGAAATTAACCTACAGGTTTTATTTCAAAGTCTCCTACAGGTACATATTGCATAGAGTGAGATATTTCTCATAATAGTAATAATAATAATAATATAATAAATTATTGAGAAACTATACATTAAGCACTTTTGTGTGATTTGTTTTTCATCCTCTTAATAGTTCTATAAATTAAATGTTTTTAATCTCCATTTTACTGTTGAGGAAACTTTTGTTCAGAGCGGTTAAATAAATTTCCCAGGAATATAGCAACAATTGACAGAGGCAAGATTTGAAATCAGGCATTTGATTACAGATCGATAAATACATCTTTATTGATTGGTTCTTACTATTAGTTTAAGAAAAAAAACAAAAATTCCCCCCAAGTACCTCTCTCTCAACCTATTAGAACGAACTTCTATTTATTATAAAAACAAAATGTCTAAGGGTCAGATCAGATACACATCCTATAACTTTTGTTTTCATCCTAAAACAAAATGATGCCAAGAGACTCCTCAAAAGTCTAATTACATCTTAATGTTCCAGGAAGTTTCTATAAAGGCAGAAAATCATATTTATATAAATTAATCAACTATATCACATTAATTAATCATAGCATTCCATTCTTAAACCATGATATTCATTTATTCATTCGAGTTCTTTTTTTCATCACCTCACCAATTTATTATTTTTTGTAGTCAGAACATTAAAAATCTATTTTAGCTAATTTGAGGTATGTGATACATTCTTATTAACTGTGGTCACAGGGCAGTACAATAGATAAGTAAAACATTCCCATAGTCTAACTGGAACTTTGTAGCCTTTGATCAGCTGCTTCTCTTTCCTCATTCTTCCCTGGCCTTCCCTAGACTCTGCTAACCACTTTTTTACTCTGTTTATGAGAGTGACTTTTTTAGATTACATATACAAGTGAGATCCTACAGTATTTGTCATTCTGTGCCTGGCATAATTCACTTAGCAAAAGATTCCTCCAGTTCCATTTCATTCATATTGTTGAAACTTACAGAGGTTTTTAAGACTGTAGAATATATTTAATTATTCTATTCTATTCTGTAGAATATATTTAATTAATTAAATTATTAATTTAATTAATCTATTCTAATCTGTAGAATATAATTATTAAATATTCCACATTTTTTATCCATTTATTTGATGATGATTGCTGATGAACACTTATGTTGCTTACATATCTTGGCCATTGTGAATAATGCTGAAATGAACATGAGAGTGCAGATATCTCATACTGATTTCAATTCCTTTGCATATGAGTGCAGATATCTCATACTGATTTCAATTCCTTTGCATATGTAACCAAAAGTGGGATTACTGAATTATATGGCAATTCTGTTTTCTTTTTCTTTTCATTTTTTTGAGAAATCTTCATAGTATTTTCCAAAATGACTGTATTAATTTACATTTCTAGTTATGACATACAAAAGTAACTTTTTCTCCACATCCTTGCCAACACTTGCGATCATTTGTCTTTTTTATAGTAGCTATGCTAACAGGCATAAGATGATATCTCATTGCAGTATTAATTTGAATTTCCCTGATGATTAGAGATGCTGCAGATATTTTCATATATCTGTTGGCCATTTATGTCTCTTCTTTTGAGAAATGTTGGTTCAGATTCTTTGCCCATGTTTTAATTAATTGTTTTCTTGCTGTTGAGTTGCTTGTGTGGCTTATATACTGTGTTATCACAGTATGGTTATCAAATATGGTTTATAAATATTTCCTTCCAATTTGTAAGTTGTCTCTTCATTTTGGTAATTGTTTCGTTGGCTGTGTAGAAGCTTATTAGTTTGATCCAATCCTATTTTGTATTTTTTTCTTTTTTTTTTGCCTGTGCTTTTAGAGTTTTATCTAAGATATTATGAACCAGACTAATATCATGGTGATTTTCTCTGTTTTCTTCTAGCAGCTTTAGAGTTTCACATTTTAGGTTTAAGTCTTACATCCATTTTCAGTTCATTTATCAGTGTGAGATAAAAGTTGAATTTCATTCTTTTCCATGTGGATGGTCAGTTTTCCCAACTCCATTTATTGCAGAAACTACGTTTCCTCTATTTTGTGTTCTCAGAAGCTTTGGCAAAAATCATCATACTTGAATTTATTTCCTGGCCTTCTATTCTGTCAAATGTAATCTGAATGTTAAGTTTTCAGATCTCTAGGTACGAAGAATTTCATACAATTTATCAGAAAATTATGGCTCATAAATTTAACCTGACAAAAATATGTCAATAAAGTTTTTAACACTGCATCGTATTATATTTTTTATTATCAAATAACAGACTAGATTAATATAGTCCTAATGTACATTAAAAACATTTTATGGTTGTTATAATAATTATTAATTTAAGTTAGAGGAAATAACTGCAGAAAGAAATTATGTCAATAGCACTTCAGTTATGTCTAATTTTTCCCCTAGTAGAAATAAACTTGGTGGCTAAATTTTGTTTAAAAAATTATAAACATCCTAGAAATCAGAAACAATAAAAATGTTCAATTTTACAAGTAAGAAAAAAGATTAAACACTTAAATGCTAAGGATCTATACTTTAATTTCATGTCATACATCAAGCAATGTATTTTCTAAAATTCTAAACATTTATTTAATAAATTTGTATAACATAAATAACAACATAAAATTAAGCAAGATATAAAAATAGCTGCCCTTAAATTTATTAGAAATAATAGGTGCATTTTAAAAATATGTTAACCAGCAAAAACAATAAAAGATAAAATGTCAAGAAAACACAGGCATCTATTCTTATCAACAAGAGGGCACAGGGGAAACTGTAAAATATAAAATGCCAGTAGCGAATACATTCAAAGAAAATGAGCTCTCTCCAGATAGCCTAAAGGGATATTCATTTATAATATTTGATATTGAAATCACATTTGAGAGGAAGAAATTATTACCTCCTGACATAAATCCAAAGACTTTAAAGACCTTAACTATTTCTGGAACTAATGTCTACTCACCCTAAGACCAAATGCTGCTATCACAATACAAACTCCCTGTTCTTGGATCCATACTGTTGATCTTGAATGTCGCAGGCAGATAATTATATGATTCAGTTGAAAGTGATCAACAACCTGCACTGACAAAGTAAGTGAATACTGCCAGGTTTTTTCAGGAATACCATATTGACATACGTAGTCACATTGTGGAGCCAGAGGCCAGAAGCCTGCTACATCTCAGTATATCAGTGTTTCATCAGTAGACCAGAAATTTGATGACATGTGTACAGCATGATATGTGGGAGAATACAATGTACAACTAAAATTATTGTAGAAATAATTTACTTAATTGACCAGAGTTTAACTCAAGAACTCCTTAATCAATATAAAACTAAAAAGATAGAAAAAGAATAATTTTTTTCTTTTTTTTTTTTTTGAGATGGAATCTCTCTCTGTCACCAGGCTGGAGTACAGTGGTGCGACCTCGGCTCACTGGAACCTCTGCCTCTTGGGTTCAAGCAATTCTCCTGCCTCAGCCTCCTGAGTAGCTGGGACTACGGGTGCCAGCTACCATGTCCAGCTAATTTTTCTATTTTTAGTGGAGACAGGGTTTCACCATGTTGGCGAGGCTGGTCTCAGACTCCTGACCTCAGGTGATCTGCCTGCCTCAGCCTCACAAACTGCTGGGATTACAGGCATGAAACACCATGCCCCGCCAGATAATTTTCTTTTAAGATATGCGAGGCAAATATTGCCTTAACTTGTTTCTGTGTTACTACACTAAATATTTTACATTCACAAGGGATTATTTTTAAAAGCTTTGTTATATGGAAAATATCAAGTTATTTTAGCAACTTTTAACAAATGAGTTTTCAAGATAATAAAGGATGCATATCTATATTTAATTAAAATATCACCTTTTCCTTATGAAAACTCACGGCACTTACCTCTATTACTTCCTCTCTCTGACAGCTTGATTGGGACCAATTTCTTGACCTTTAGGGAACAGAGTCCTAAATACATTCCCATTATATCTTATGCTATCTGGTTAATCAAAGATTTATTTTAGGCATTCTTAAACATTATGCAATATGCTTTAAAAACTTTATGATGAAATGAAAAGTATTACAGAATCTATGTGAACTCATTCTCATTTAAATAGACAATCACGGAAGAGATCACATTGTTCACAACGAAGAATATATAAAAAGCAAATCCCAATATTAGCAAGCATTTACTGAATAATTTCCACGTCTCCCTTGAGAAACAAGCAACCAAAAACGATATACATTAAGTTGTCTTAGAAAATGTTATTGGATTTAGGAAGTATTCAATTAATAATATTGTGATGTTCTTTGTGATCACTATATTTACAGTGCACTGTTTTTTGACTACCTTTGATTATAAAAAGTCCAGATGAGATAAATACTCCAAAATTTTTGGACAACTCTATATACTTGCAATAGTTATATTTTTGTAACAAAATATAGGCTTCCCTTTAACATTTTTAGGGATTACTGAGCTCTTGAGTAATTATATTTTTTATTTTACTAAATTCTTTCAGCATTTCTCCTTTTTTAGATTAGACATTTTGTCAAATCCAGAGTCTGTAGAAAATGCTAACAAGATTTTGATATAAAAGAAGTTTTAGTGAACATTATATTATATTGCTTGAGGTAAAATATAGTGCTTATATTTGTTCATTAAATATTAAATGAAATTATTTAAAAAGCGTTTTATAGTGTATGTTCTTCTTAATGTTTTCAACACTACACACATGCAATACACAAGTCATTTAGCCTGTGCGAAAGATAGGCTTGAGAAATAGATAATCTCTTAACTCGATAGTAGTAGTACATATTCTATGACTCTTAAAAGAGGATGGATGTTAAATGAAAAGATGCTTATACAGTTGAAATGTATGTCTGGTTTTGAAATTCTTGGAAGCCCAGAAAATGTAAATAAAGCAAATGAAGCAATATTAAACTAATTTTGATGTTGTTACACTGTTACACACACATTAAAATAACATGGACACTACTTTGTTTTAATAAATATTTTAATTTTCATCTGAATTATTAAAGAGGTTCTAAGAATTTCTCATGTTTTTAACAAGTAAACTAACAAATCTAAAGCTCTTTGAAATTAGAATGCAAAAACTGATTTACACAATACTTTATTTTATTCAGCAAAGGGTACATATAATTGTGAAATGAATCTTTTGCTGAATGGTTACAAGTTAAGCATCAAATATAATGCAAAGAGAAATGGAGAGTTTAGTAAACAATAACTTTCTTTCTCCAATTGACAATCTACTTAGGGAGCTAATAAAACCTGGTAGTTTAAGCATAGATTTTGGATTTAAACCACCTGATTTCAAGTCTTACCTCCACCAAATTTACTAGTATTAAACTTAAAGTTAGTAAATCTCTATATACATGTATGTCTTCATTATGGATACTGACAATAATAGTACTACCTAATGAGGTTGTTGCGAGAACTAAATAACACAACGTTGCTTCTGTTTCTCAGTCAGTGCTCATTAGAGCTTTATTTGGTAGCAGTTATGGTAGGTGTTTTTTGCGGGGATAAAAGCAGTAAGCATTTTGTAATTGTTATAGCTCACAATTTCTTCCCATGAGGGTAACAATTCTACCTTTTTATATTTTTGACCCTGTCTTAAAATGACTATTTGCAGAGCTATTAGGGAGCCTCATAATCAGATTTTTTTACAGATTACTTCCATTTTCACATTGTAACCTTTCAAGTATAGTTGTGTGGAAGTATGATTTCCTTACCTAGAACTCATCAGATCGCATTTTACTAAAAGCCAAGTAGGAAGGAAGAAGCTAATTTTATGGTTGATATTATCCCTCCACACTGCTTTATAAAAGTTTCTTACCTTTTAGATATATATTTTTGGACTCCGTTGGAACCTGTCCACCCAAAGTTATTAGATGGGCCGTTTTTGTCCCCAATCAGCATTTGGAGATGTACAATTCTGTAGTAGATTATTACCCAAGAGGAAAGTTACATAAGTGAACGAGAGGGTGATACATTTGAAATCTGTAACTGTTTTGAGAAATATAGGTTAGAGCCACAAAGAAGGCAAAGCAATTTCAAGGATTTGGATTTCTGGATAATAGTTCAAAGGCAACTTTGTCAGAAAGTAATTAAGAGCTATTAATTCTAAATATATCTTCAAGGTCACAATTATATAAGAATAACTGAAAAAGGTAGAAAACTAAGATTAAATTCCATGATCTGCCAAAAAGCATTTAATGTTTTACATGATCATTTAAAGACACTATGGAGATGAAAAAGGAGAGTAGGCCATGTTAAAATATTATAAAATCCCCCGGTTCAGCAGTTCAGCACTTTTTCTTGAAAAAACACTCCTCAGACTCTAAGACTGCTTAATTTCCATAGTTCTGAATAAGTTGACATTGACCATTTTGTCAGTATTTTTGTTGCATTTATGGAGAATCAGATTTATGGAGGCCCTCCCTCTGCCATTTCAGAAGTCTTTATCCTTATAGTTACAGTCTTTGGTGCAATAACAAATAACTAAATGCACTCTTTATATTGTATTCCTTTTCTATTTAAAATTCAACATATATTCTCTTGGTGATCTATCAGATTTTCCAGAGTCTAAAAAAAATCACAGAATAAATTTAAGACATTGGTTATATTTGTTAGTTGATCATGTAAAACATTAAATGCTTTTTGTGAGATAGATGTGTAAATACTGGCATACATTTTTAAAAGACAATTTATAATACAAATATATTTCAGGCTTAGAAATGGATAATTCCAGGTGCAAAATAATACAAAATCCTACATAATAGTGAATGCATATAAGTTGAGTGGGTATAGGACAGTAATATTTAATTTCTTCTGCTTTAGGAGTGCTTGTATATACAAGGTATGAAAACATTATGTCTGTTCACTCCATTGAATTGAGTCTCTCCTCATCTTTCTTTGTCTCTGTAATCTTTCAACTTTTTTTTTTTTTTGCTCTGTCACCCAGGCTACCCAGGCTAGAGCGCAGGCGTTATCACTCACTGCTGCAATGACCTCCCAGGCTCTATAATGTTTGGCCTGCCTCAGTCTACTGAGTAATTAGGACTACAGACAGGTACCACCATGCCTGGCTAATTTTTATATTTTTATGTAGAGATGGAGTTTCGCCATGTTGCTCAGGCTGATCTTGAACACCTGTGCTTAAGTGATGTGCCTGCCTTGGCCTCCAAGACTGCTGAGATTACTAAGGCCTGAGCCACCATGCCAAGCCCTGTATAGCTATTTAATAGTTTCAAAATATCTCATGCCCCATTATTATATTTGTCTACCTTGTTTATTTCACTCAAGTGTTTTCATATCCTGAATTCATAAAAAATAGTTTTTTCACTTGCTATATGGAGAACTAGATTATAAAATTCTTGAGGGCAGTCAGTTTGCTATTTTTTTAATTTAATTTAATTTAATTTATCATGTATTATTATTATTATTTTGTTTGTTTGTTTTAGAGACAAGCTCTCACTCTATCCCCCAGTCTGGAGTGTAGTGGTGTGATCATAGCTCATTGCAGACTGGAACTCCTGGACTCAGGTGATTCTGCCACTGTCTTCTGAGAAGCTGGGACTAAAGGCATGCACCACCACACCCGTCTTTTTTTTTTTTTTGAACTCTAAGTCCAGGAATGCATGTGCTGAACATGCAGGTTTGTTCCATAGGTATACATCTGCCATGGTGGTTTGATGCACCTATCAGCCCTTCTTTTAGGTTTTAAGCCGTGCTGCATTAGCTATTTGTCCTGATGCTCTCCCTCTCCTTGCCCCCATCCCCTCACAGGCCCAGATGTGTGCTGTTCCCTTCCCTGTGTCTATGTGTTCTCATTGTTCAACTCCCACTTATGAGAGAGAACATTCGGTGTTTGGTTTTCTGTTCCTGTGTTAGCTTGCTGAGGATGATAACTTCCAGTTTCATCCATGTCCCTGCAAAGAACATGATGTTATTCCTTTTTATGGCTGCATAGAATTCTATGGTGTATATGTACCACATTTTCTTTTTTTTATTATTATACTTTAAGTTCTAGGGTACATGCGCACAATGTGTGGGGACCAAAAAAGAGCCCGCATTGCCAAGACAATCCTAAGCCAAAAGAATAAAGCTGGAGGCATCATGCTACCTAACTTCAAAGTATACTGCAAGGCTGCAGTAACCAAAACAGCATGGTACTGGTACCAAAACAGAGATATAGACCAATGGAACAGAACAGAGCCCACGGAAATAATACCACACATGTACAACCATCCAATCTTTGACAAACCTGACAAAAACAAGAAATGGGGAAAGGATTGTCTATTTAATAAATGGTGCTGGGAAAACTGGCTAGCCATATGCAGAAAGCTGAAACTGGATCTCTTCCTTATACCTTACACAAAAATTAATTCAAGATGGATTAAAGACTTAAATGTTAGACCTAAAACCACATTTTCTTTAGCCTGTCTATCATTGATGGTCCTTTGGGTTGGTTCCATGTCTTTGTTATTGTAAATAGTACTGCAATAAACATACGTGTGCATGAGTCTTTATAGTAGAATGATTTATATTCCTTTCGGTATATACCCACTTGCCTGGTCAAATGGTATTACTGGTTCTAGATCCTTCAGGAATCACCACACTGTCTTCCACAAAGGCTGAACTAATTTACATTCCCACCAACAGTGTAAAAACGTTCCGATTTCTCCACAGCCTCACCAGCATTTATTGTTTCTTGACTTTTTAATAATTACCATTCTGACTGGCGTGAGATGGTATCTCATTGTGGTTTTGATTTGCATTTCTCTGATGATCAGTGATGTTGAGCTTTTTTTATATATATATTTGTTGGCCACGTAAACGTCTTGAGAAGTGTCTGTTCATATCCTTTGCCCACTTTTTGATGAGGTTGTTTTTTTTTTTTCTTGTGAATTTGTTTAAGTTTCTTACAGATTCTGGATATTAGACCTTTGTCAGATGGCTAGATTACAAAAGTTTCCTCCAATGCAGTAGGTTACCTGGTCACTCTGATGATAGTTTCCTTTGCTGTGAAGAAGTTCTTTACTTTAATTAGATCCTATTTGTCAATTTTGGCTTTTGTTGCAATTGCTTTGGCATTTTTGTCATGAAATCTTCGTCCATCCCTATGTCCTCAATGGTATTACCTAGGTTTTCTTCTAGGGTTTTGATGATTTTGGGTTTTACATTTAAGTGTTTAATCTACCTTAAGTTAATTTTTGTATGAGATGTAAGGAAGGAGTCCAGTTTCAGATTTCTGCATATGGCTACCCAGTTTTCGCAGCACTATTTATTAAATAGGGAATCCTTTCACCAATGCTTGTTTTTGTCAGGTTTGTCGAAGATCAGATGGTTGTAAATGTGTGGTGTAATTTCTGACATCTCTGTTATTTCCCATTGGTCTATATGTCAGTTTTGGTACCAGTATCATGCTGTTGTGTTTACCGTAGCCTTGTAGTATCGTTTAAAGTCAGGTAGTGTGATGACTCCAGCTTTGTTATTTTTGCTTCAGATTCTCTTGGCTATAGGGCCTTTGTTTGGTTCCATATGAAGTTTAAAGCAGTTTTTTTTTTTTTCTAATTCTGTGAAGAATGCCAATGGTAGTTTGATTGGAATAGCACTGAATCTAAAAATTAATTTTGCCCCACTGCCATTTGTACAACATTGATTCTTCCTATCCATGAGCATGATATATTTTTCCATTTATGTCCTCTTTTATTTCCTAGAGCAGTGGTTTGTAGTTCTCCTTTAGTAGGTCTTTCATGTCCCTTGTTAGCTGTATTCCTAGGTATTTTATTTTCTTTGTAGTAATTGTGAATGTGAGTTCATTCAGATTTGGCTCTCTGCTTGTCTGTTGTTGCTGTATAGGAATGCTTGTGATTTTTATGCATTGATTTTGTATCCTGAGACTTTGCTGAATTTGCTTATCAACTTAAGGAGTTTTTGGGATGAGACGATGGGATTTTTAAATATAGAATCATGTCGCCTGCAAACAGAGACCATTTGTCTTCTTCTTTTCCTATTTGAATACCCTTTATTTTTCTCTTGCCTGATTGCCCTGGCCAGAACTTCCAATACTGTGTTTACTAGGATTGGTGAGAGAGGACATTTCTGTCTTGTGCTGGTTCTCAAAGAGAACGCTTCCAGCCTTTGCCCATTCGGTATGATATTGGCTGTGGGTTTGTCATAAATGACTCTTATTATTTTCAGATATGTTTCATCAATATCTAGTTTACTTAGACTTTTTTAACATGAAAGAATGTTGAATTTTATCGAAGGCCTTTTCTGCATCTATTGAGATAATCATGTGGTTTTTGTCATTGGTTCTGTTTATGTGATGGATTACGCTCATTGATTTGTGGAAGTTGAAGCAGGCTTGCATCCCAGGGATGAAGCTGACTTGATTGTGATGGATAAGCTGTTTGATTTGCTGCAAAATTCAATCTGCCAGTATTTTATTGAGGATTTTTGCACTGATGTTCATCAGGGATATTTGCCTGAAGTTTTCTCTTCTTTTATTATTTATTTTATTTATTTGTTGTTGTTGTTGTTGTCTCTCTGCCAGGTTTTGGTGTCAGGAGGATGCTGGACTCATAAAATGAGTTAGGGAGGAGTCCCTCATTTGCAATTGTTTAGAATAGTTTCAGAAGGAATGGTAGCAGCTCCTCTATCTCCCTCTGGTAGAATTCAGGTGTGAATCTTTCTGGTCCTGAGCTTTTTTTTTTTTTTTTTTGGCAGAGTCTCGCTCTGTTGCCCAGGCTGGAGTGCAGTGGTGCTGTCTCAGCTAACTGCAACCTCTCCTCCCAGGTTCACGCCATTCTCCTGCCTCAGCCTCCCCAGTAGCTGGGACTACAGGCGCCCACCACCATGCCCGGCTAATTTTTTGTATTTTTAGTAGAGATGGGGTTTAACCGTGTTAGCCAGGGTGGTTTCAATCTCCTGACCTCGTGATCCGCCTGCCTCGGCCTCCCAACATGCTGGGATTACAGATGTGAGCCATGGCGCCTGGCCAGTCGTGGGCTTTTTTTGGTTGGCAGGCTATTAATTACTGCCTCAATTTCAGAACTTGTTATTGGTCTATTTAGGGATTTGACTTCTTCTTGGTTTAGTCTTGGGAGGGTGTGTGTATCCAAGAATTTATCCATTTCTTCTAGATTTTCTAGTTTATGTGCAGAGGTGTTTAGAGTATTCTCTGGTTGTAGTTTGTGTTTCTGTGGGGTCAGTGGTGATATAGCCTTCATTATTTTTTATTTTTGATATTTGATTCTTCTCTCTTTTCTTCTCTAGCTAGCAGTCTATCTATTTTGTTAATTAAATAAAAAACACTTCTCAAAAGAAGACATTTATGCAGCCAACAGACACATGAATAAATGCTCATCATCACTGGCCATCAGAGAAATGCACATCAAAACCACAGTGAGATACCATCTCACACCAGTTAGAATGGTGATCATTAAAAAGTCAGGAAACAACAGGTGCTGGAGAGGATGTGGAGAAACAGGAACACTTTTATACCGTTGGTGGGACTGTAAACTAGTTGAACCATTGTGGAAGTCAGTGTGGCGATTCCTCAGGGATCTAGAACTAGAAATACCATTTGACCCAGCCATCCCATTACTGGGTATATACCCAAAGGATTATAAATCATGCTGCTATAAAGACACATGCACACATCTGTTTATTGTGGCACTATTCACAATAGCAAAGACTTGGAACCAACCCAAATGTCCATCAATGATAGACTGGATTAAGAAAATGTGGCACATATACACCATGGAATACTATGCAGTCATAAAAAAGGATGAGTTCATGTCCTTTATAGTGACATGGATGAAGCTGGAAACCATCATTCTCAGCAAATTGTCGCAAAGACAGAAAACCAAACACTGCATGTTATCACTCATAGGTGGAAATTGAATGATGAGGACACTTGGCCACAGGAAGGGGAACATCACACGTCAGGGCCTGTCATGGGGTGGGAGGAAGGAGGAGGGATAGCATTAGGAGGTATACCTAATTTAAGTGACCAGTTAATGGGTGCAGCACACCAACATGGCACATATATACATATATAACAAACCTACGTGTTGTGCACATGTACCCTAGAACTTAAAGTATAATAATAGAATAAAAAAAAAAACAGCTCTGGGACTCATTAATTTTTGAAGGGTTTTTCACATATCTGTCTCCCTAAACTGTGCTCTGATTTAGTTATTTCTTTTTTTTCTGTTAGCTTTTGGATTTGTTTGCTCTTGATTCTCTAGTTCTTTTATTTGTGATATTATGGTGTCGATTTGAGCTCTTTCTAGCTTCTGCTGTGGGCATTTAGTGCTATAAATTTCCCTCTTAACACTGCTTTATCTGTGTCCCAGAGATTCTAATACATTGTTTCTTTGTTCTCATTGGTTTCAAAGAACTTCTTGATGTCTGTCTTAATTTCATTATTTACCCAGGCGTCATTGAGGAGCAGGTTGTTCAATTTCCATGTAGTTGTGTCATTTTGAGTGAGTTTCTTAAATCTGAGTTCTAATTTGATTGCACTGTAGTCTGAGAGACTTTTTCTAATGATTTCAGTTTTTTTTTTTTTTTTCATTTTCTGAGGTGTGTTTTACTTCCAATTATGTGGTCGATTTTAGAGAAAGTTACATGTGGCACTGAGAAGAATGTGTAATCTGTTGACTTGGGCTGGAGAGTTCTGTAGATGTCTATGGAATCCGCCTGATCCAGAGCTGAGTTCAAGTCTTGAATATCCTTATAAATTTTATAATCTGTCTAACATTGACAGTGGGGTGGTAAGGTTTTCCACTATCATTGTGTAGGAGTCTAAGTCTCTTTGTAGGTCTCTAAAAACTTGTTTTATTAATCCAGGTGCTCCTGTATTGGGTGCATATATATTTAGGGTATTTGGCTCCTCATGTTCAACTGATCCCTTTTCAGTTATGTAATGCCCTTCTTTGTCTTTTTTTTTTCTCTCACAGAGTCTGCCTCTGTCACCCAGGCTGGAGTGCAGTGGCATGATCATAGCTCACTGCAACCTCCGCCTTCCAAGTTCAAGCAATTCTCACATCTCAGCTCCCCAAGTAGCTAGAACTACAGGCACAAGCCACCACGCCTGGCTAAATTTTTTGTACTTTTAGTAGAGATGAGTTTTCACCATGTTGACCAGGCTGTTCTCAAACTCCTGACTTCAGGTGATCTGCCCATCTCAGCCTCCCAAAGTGCTGAGATTGCAGGTGTGAGCCACCGTGCCCAGCCATTTTTTGTCTTGTTTGATCTTTGTTGGTTTAAAGTCTGTTTTGTCAGAGTCTAGGATTCTAGGATTGCAACCTCTTCTTTTTTTTTTTTTTTTTTTTTGCTATTTGCTTGGTAAATTTTCGTTTATCCCTTTATTTTGAGGCTATGTTTATCTTTGCACATGAGATCGGTCTCCTGAATATAGCACACCGACAGGTCTTGACTCTTTATCCCATTTTCTGGTCTATGTCTTTTAATTGGGACAGCTAGCCCATTTACATTTAAGGTTAATATTGTTATGTGTAAATATGATCCTGTCATCATGATGCTAGCTGGTTATTTTGCCCACTAGTTGATGCAGTTTCTTCATAGTGTCATTGGTCTTTATATTTTGGTGTGTTTTTCCAATGTCTGGTACTGGTTTTTCCTTTCCATGTTTAGTGCTTCCTTCAGGAGCTCTTGCAAGGCAGGCCTGTTGGTGACAGAATTCCTCAGCATTTGCTTGTCTGTAAAGGATTTTATTTTTCCTTCTTTTGTGAAGCTTAGTTTGGCTGGATATGAAATACTGGGTTGAAAATTCTTATCTTTAAGAATGTTGAATATCAGCCCCCATTCTCTTCTGGATTTTAGGGTTTCTGATCCACTGTTAGTCTGATTAGCTTCCCTTTTTAGGTGACTTGGCCTCTCTCTGTCTGGCTGCCCTTAACATTTTTTCCTTCATTTTGACCTTGTAGAATCTGATGATTATGTCTCTTGGGGTTGATTTTCTCAAGTAATATCTTTGTGGTGTTCTTTGAATTTCCTGAATTTGAATGTTAGCCTGTCTTGTTAGGTTGGGGAAGTTCACCTGGATAATAGCCTGAAGTGTGTTTTCCAACTTGGTACCATTCTCCCCGTCACTTTCAGGTACTCTGATCAATCATAGGTTTGAACTTTTTACATAGTCCCATATTTCTCAGAGGTTTTGTTTGTTCTAGTTCATTGTTTTTTCTCTAATCTTACCTACCTGCCTTATTTCAGCAAGATAGTCTTCAAGCTCTGATTTTCTTTCTCCCGCTTGATCGATTCAGCTATTGATACTTGTGTATGCTTCATAAAATTACTGTGCTATGTTTTTCAGCTCCATCAGGTCATCTATAGTCCTCTCTAAGCTGGTTATTCTAGTTAGCAGCTCCTGTAAGCTTTTATTAAGGTCCTTAGTTTCTTTGCCTTGGGTTAGAACATGCTTAGCAGAGTTTGTTATTACCCACCTTCTGAAGCCTACTTCTGTCAATTTGTCCATCTCATCCTTCGTCAGTTCTATGCCCTTGCTGGAGAGATGTTGCAATCATATGTAGAAGAGACACTCTGCCCTTTTGGGTTTTCAGTATTTTTTTTCTTTCTTATCTTCATGAGTTTGCCTAGTTTTGACCTTTGAGGCTGCTGACCCTTGGATGAAGGCTTTTTTGTTGATGCTACTGTTATTGCTTTCTGTTTGTTTGTTTTTCTTTCAATGGTCTGTTCCCTCTTCTGTAGGGCTGCTCTTGTTTACTGGGGGTTTACTTCAGGCCCTGTTCATCTGGTAAGCTCCCACGCTTGGCAATGTCACTCAAGGAGTTTGGAGAACAGCAAAGATGGGTGCCTGCTTCTTCCTCTAGGATCTCTGACCTCGAGGGGCACTCACCTGATACCAGTAAGATCACTCCTGTATAGGGTGTTTGACAACCCCTGTTGGAGTGTCTCACCTAGTTAGGTTGCATGGGGAGCAGAACCTGTTTAACAAGGCACTTTAGCTGTTCCTTGGTGGATGGGATGTGTCACACTAGGGGAAAATTCACTCCTCTGGTCTGCCCAGATTCCTAAAAAATAGCAGGAGAAAAGACTAAGTCTGTTGGTCCATGGAGACTTCCGCCACCCCTATCCCTAGGAGCTCAGTCCCAGGGAGATCAGAGTTCTGTCCCTGGAGTTATTGAAGTTGCTGCAGGGAGGCCCTGCCCAGTGAGGAGGGATGAGTCAGGGTCAGGCCTGAAGAGGCACTCTGACCACCATCTGCCACAGCTGGTGTGTTGGGCTCTGGGGAATACCTCTTGGGATGAAGCTGTCCAGCCTCCCTGGCTCCAGCAGGGGAAAAGTGGAGTCTGGAGCTATAGAGATGGCTGCTGCCCTTCCCCCGCCTGGGAGCTTAGTGTGTTAGGCAGCTAGCAGTCCCAGTGTTGGCTGCCAACCCTCCCTTAAGGAACTGGCTGGCTTAGCAGGCAGCTGCAGCTCTCTTGATGGACGCCCCTCCCCACCAGGAACTAGGTAGGCTTAAGCAGATTCCAGCTAAGTGGCTGTGGAGTATCTGCATGGTGGCGTGGTTGGGACCCTAGGCCCTGGTGGCATGAGCTCATGAGTGGGATCTTCTGATACACGGGTTGCACAGTTCCATGGAAACAGCACTGTTTCCCAGGCTGGGTAACAGGGGGATCCCCTGCTCCCTGGATCTCTCAGGTGGCCTGCTGTACCATACTGCTCTCTTGGCCCCACTCCACCGGCTTTTTTTTTTTTTTTACAATTAATTCTTTTTTATTATTTTTTTTATTTTTTAGTTTTTAGTTTTTATTTATTTATTTTTATTTATTTTTTTATTATACTTTAGGGTTTTAGGGTACATGTGCACAATGTGCAGGTTTGTTACATATGTATCCATGTGCCATGTTGATTTCCTGCACCCATTAACTCGTCATTTAGCATTAGGTGTATCTCCTAATGCTGTCCCTCCCCCCTCCCCCCACCCCACAACAGTCCCCGGAGTGTGATGTTCCACCTCCTGTGTCCATGAGTTCTCATTGTTCAATTCCCACCTATGAGTGAGAACATGCGGTGTTTGGTTTTTTGTCCTTGCGATAGTTTACTGAGAATGATGTTTTCCAGTTTCATCCATGTCCCTACAAAGGACACGAACTCATCATTTTTTATGGCTGCATAGTATTCCATGGTGTATATGTGCCACATTTTCTTAATCCAGTCTATCGTTGTTGGACATATGGGTTGGTTCCAACTCTTTGCTATTGTGAATAGTGCCGCAATACAAAAATTAATTCAAGATGGATTAAAGACTTATATGTTAGACCTAAAACCATTAAAATCCTACAAGAAAACCTAGGCAATACCATTCAGGACATAGGCGTGGGCAAGGACTTCATGTCTAAAACACCAAAGGCAATGGCAACAAAAGCCAAAATCGACAAATGGGATCTCATTAAACTAAAGAGCTTCTGCACAGCAAAAGAAACTATCATCAGAGTGAACAGGCAACCTACAGAATGGGAGAAAATTTTTGCAACCTACTCATCTGACAAAGGGCTAATATCCAGAATCTACAATGAACTCAAACAAATTTACAAGAAAAAAACAACCCCATCAAAAAGTGGGCAGAGGACATGAACAGACACTTCTCAAAAGAAGACATTTATGCAGCCAAAAAACACATGAAGAAATGCTCATCATCACTGGCCATTAGAGAAATGCAAATCAAAAGCACAGTGAGATACCATCTCACACCAGTTAGAATGGCCATCATTAAAAAATCAGGAAACAACAGGTGCTGGAGAGGATGTGGAGAAATAGGAACACTTTTACACTGTTGGTGGGACTGTAAACTAGTTCAACCATTGTGGAAGTCAGTGTGGCAATTCCTCAGGGATCTCGAACTAGAAATACCATTTGACCCAGCCATCCCATTACTGGGTATATACCCAAAGGACTATAAATCATGCTGCTATAAAGACACATCCGCCGGCTTTTTTTAAAAGTTTTTTCTATTTTTTTTTTTTTTTTCATTTTTGGAAGAGACTGAGTCCTGCTGTGTTGTCCAGAATGGTCTCAAACTCCTGGGCTCAAGCAATCCTTCCACCTCAGCATCTCAAAGCACTTGAGGCACTGAGCCAGACCTACTTTAGATTTTACCCACTGCCATATATATTACACTTATTGCTGAAAAAATATTAACAGTTGCCACATAATAATGAGGGGTGACAACGTGCTAGCGGCCCTCGGTTTCAGTGCCTCCTCGGCCTCGGAGTCCACTCTGGCCATGCTTGAGGAGCCCTTCAGCCTGCTGCTGCACTGTGGGAGCCCCTCTCTCAGCTGGCCGAGGCTGGAGCCAGCTCCCTCTGCTTGTGGGGAGGTGTGGAGGAAGAGGCATGGTTGGGAACCAGGGCAGCACAGGGCACTGGCAGGCCAGCACGAGTTCTCGGTGGGCGTGGGCTCAGTGAGCCCTGCACTTGGAGTGGCCGGCCCACGCTGCCGGCCCCAGGCAGTGAGGGGCTTAGCACCCGGGACAGCAGCTGTGGAGGGGGCACTGGGTCACCCAGCACTGCCGGCCTGCCCACGCCATGCTTGAATTCTCGCTGGGCCTCAGCTGCCTCTCCGCAGGGCAGGGCTCAGGACCTGCAGCCCGCCATGCCCGAACCCCTCTGCAGTGGGCTCCCGCACGGCCGGAGCCTCCCCAACAGGCGCCGCCCCCTGCTCTGTGGCACCCAGTCCCATCGACCACCCAAGGGCTGAGGAGTGCAGGTGTGTGGGGCGGGACTGGCGGGCAGCTCCACCTGCAGCCCTGGCACGGGAGCCACTAGGTGAAGCCAGCTGGGCTCCTGAGTGGTGTGGGGACTTGGAGAACTTTTATGTTTAGCTAAAGGTTTGTAAATACACCAATCAGCATTCTGTGTCTAGCTCAAGGTTTCTAAATGCACCAATCAGTTCTCTGTGTCTAGCTAATCTGGTGAGGACTTGGAGAACTTTTATGTCTAGCTAAAAGTTTGTAAATACACCAATAGGCACTCTGTGTCTAGCTCAAGGTTTGTAAACACACCAATCAGAACCCTGTGTCTAGCTCAAGGTTTGTAAATGCACCAATCGGTGCTCTGTGTCTAGCTAATCTAGTGGGGACTTGGAGAACCTTTATGTCAACTAAAGGATTGTAAATACACCAATCAGCACTCTGTGTCTAGCTCAAGGTTTGTAAACACACCAATCAGCACTCTGTATCTAGCTAATCTGGTGAGGACTTGGAGAACTTTTATGTCTAGCTAGAGGATTGTAAGTGCACCAATCAGCGCTCTGTGTCTAGCTCAAGGATTATAAATGCACCAATCAGCACCCTGTCAAAACGGACCAGTTCTCTGTAAAACGGACCAATCAGCTCTCTGTAAAATGGGCCAATTAGCAGGATGTGGGTGGGGTCAGATAAGGGAATAAAAGCAGGCTGCCCCAGCCAGCAGCAACAACCCACTTGGGTCGCCTTCCACATTGTGGAAGCTTTGTTCTTTGCAAGAAATCATGCTGCTACTCACTCTTTGGGTCTGCACTGCCTTTATGAGTGAAGGTCTGCAGCTTCGCTCCTGAAGCCAGTGAGACCACAAACCCACCAGAAAAAAGAAACTCCAAACATGTCCGAACATCAGAAGGAACAAACTCCAGACACACCATGTTTAAGAACTGTAACACTGACCACGAGGGTCTGCAGCTTCGTTCTTGAAGTCAGTGAGACCAAGAACCCACCAATTTTGGACACAATAATGGTTCACAAAATTTTGTGAATGAATGAATGAGTCCTAATTCAACCATATTTTGATATTTAGTAATATTTAACATTTCAATCTTTTGAATTTAGAAGGCACAGTTTGACAGATATTCCATGTTAATAAAAATGAGTGCAAAAAGTTTCATATGCAGTGATTTTTGAGACTGTTCTTTACAAGATAACAAATTTAGTTTCTTTCCCAAGAAATCTCATTGAAATACATGTATTTTGTTTAATACTTAAATTTTGAGCGTTTTGTTTGTAAATATATCTTTCTAATGTCTCTTATAAAACCAAAGAATTGTTTAGTTTTAATTTATAAAATAACTGGCAGTAGTTACCTTTTCTGACATTCTGTTTACTTTGGGAAGTTATTGTTTGTAGAATGACATTTTCTGCAGCAGACAATCTAGTATGCAAAAATCAGTAAATAACGTCACCCAGTACAATAAAATGTAAGGAGTGCCAATTCTCACGATCAGCTTTGCAACTTACAGTGTTAAACAAACTAAAACGTTCAAGTGAAGCAATCATCTCTGCATGTAGTCGTGCGTGGCTTTCAATATTAGAGGTCATTTTAACAACTCTAATTCTCCTTTCTCATTTTCTATAATAACCACCTTATCTTGTTCTCTCTTTTCTGTTTAATTATTTCAAACAAAGCATTTATACCCCCTGGATTCCCAGCTGTTTAAGATAATTTGTGTTCAATAAAGTTTATTGTTGTACAAGAAATAATGAGAGAAAGGTATCCCAGGCATTCCTTTCAGACTATAACACTTTTTCTAAGTGAAAAATTAAAAATTTCAAAGCTCCCAGTGTGTCATTTCTGCTTGAGTGATACAGCTGAGTACCTTCATTTAGTTTAAGAATACAATTGTGAAGTTAAATGTTTTTTAAAAGTTATATTAGCTAAAGTTTTTTGAATTTTATTTGTCTGAAATATAATTGATACTTTACATGAACCTACAGAATCTAGCAAGGAAACTGTGTGTCATATAGACGTTAATATCATTTACCTATATCACCTGGTAATTTTAGCTATTAGACAATGCACATTTTAAAAATAAAATTGCAACTTTGGGAGGCGGAGCTTGCAGTGAGCCGAGATTACGCCACTGCACTCCAGCCTGGGCGACAGAGCGAGACTCCGTCTCAAAAAAAAAAAAAAAATAAATAAAAATAAATAAATAAAATTGCAACTTTTAAGATAATACAGATTTATGGCTACATAGTATTCCATGGTGTATATGTGCCACATTTTCTTAATCCAGTCTATCGCTGTTGGACATTTGGGTTGGTTCCAAGTCTTTGCTGTTGTGAATAGTGCACAATAAACACATGTGTGCATGTGTCTTTATAGCAACATGATTTATAGTCCTTTGGGTATACCCAGTAATGGGATGGCTGGGTCAAATGGTATTTCTAGTTCTAGATCCCTGAGGAATCGCCACACTGACTTCCACAATGGTTGAACTAGTTTACAGTCCCACCAACAGTGTAAAAGTGTTCCTATTTCTCCACATCCTCTCCAGCACCTGTTGTTTCCTGACTTTTTAATGATGGCCATTCTAACTGGTGTGGGATGGTATCTCATTGTGGTTTTGATTTGCATTTCTCTGATGGCCAGTGATGATGAGCATTTTTTCATGTGTTTTTTGGCTGCATAAATGTCTTCTTTTGAGAAGTGTCTGTTCAAATCCTTCACGCACTTGTTGATGGGGTTGTTTGATTTTTTCTTGTAAATTTGTTTGAGTTCATTGTAGATTCTGGATATTAGCCCTTTGTCAGATAAGTAGGTTGTGAAAATTTTCTCCCATTTTGTAGGTTGCCTGTTCACTCTGATGGTAGTTTCTTTTGCTGTGCAGAAGCTCTTTAGTTTAATGAGATCCCATTTGTCAATTTTGGCTTTTGTTGCCATTGCTTTTGGTGTTTTAGACATGAAGTCCTTGCCCATGCCTATGTCCTGAATGGTAATGCCTAGGTTTTCTTCTAGGGTTTTTATGGTTTTAGGTCTAACATGTAAGTCTTTAATCCATCTTGAATTAATTTTTGTATAAGGTGTAAGGAAGAGATCCAGTTTCAGCTTCCTAAATATGGCTAGCCAGTTTTCCCAGCATCATTTATCAAATAGGCAATTCTTTCCCCATTGCTTGTTTTTGTCAGGTTTGTCAAAGATCAGATGGTTGTAGATATGCGGCATTATTTCTGAGGGCTCTGTTCTGTTTCATTGATCTATATCTCTGTGTTGGTACCAGTACCATGCTCTTTTGGTTACTGTAGCCTTGTAGTATAGTTTGAAGTCAGGTATCGTGATGCCTCCGGCTTTGTTCTTTTGGCTTAGGATTGACTTGGCGATGAGGGCTCTTTTTTGGTTCCATATGAACTGTAAAGTAGTTTTTTCCAATTCTGTGAAGATGAAACTGGAAACCATCATTCTCAGCAAACTATTGCAAGGACAAAAAACCAAACACCGCATGTTCTCACTCATAGGTGGGAATTGAACAATGAGAACACATGGACACAGGAAGGGAAACATCATACTCCGGGGACTGTTGTGGGGTGGGAGGAGGGGGGAGGGATAGCATTAGGAGATACACCTAATGCTAAATGATGAGTTAATGGGTGTAGCACACCAACATGGCCCATGGATACATATGTAACAAACCTGCACATGGTGCACATGTACCCTAAAACTTAAAGCATAGTAATAATAAAATTTAAAAAAAGATAATACAGATTTAAATACACCTATAAAATACTCTGAAATCCCTTCTTAGTTTTGCCCTAAATGATATATCAAATCTGTTAACCTCTTTTAAATTCCACTGCCACTACTTTAATTCTTCTCTATTATCATTTATTCCTGGATGAGAGAATATCCCTTTTGACTTTTTCTAATACATTCTGCACCCAGAAGTATGAATCATTCTTTAAAATTGTAACTTGATTATCTTATGTAAACGTTGTAATGCCTTCCGATTGCACTTAAAATCACATTTATAGTTCTGGAACTAATGAATCATTCTCCTGCCTTCCTCCCTGACATCATCTGCCATATTTCCTCTGGATTATTGTGAACTTAATAGCATTGCCTCTCTTAACATTCCTTAAATACTGAAGATTTACTCAAGTCTAAGTCTGTGCTCACAGAATTCTTCACCTTGAACTAGCTTCGTCACCTTGACTTCTGTTCTCCTTTGGGGTGAATGCCCCAATAGTGCCTGCCCTGTTTTTCTCTCATAGTACTGCCTACTTTTAGAGCATTAATTACAATATGTAATCATATATCTAAGAATCAATTTATAGTTTAATATGTTTTTGTACCAATACTTCATCAAAATAACTTATCCCTTTTGTGTTCACTATTTTGCCTCAGTACCTAATGCAGTATCTGCCAGACATGCTTATTGAATGATTACAAGTCTGAATAAAGAAATTAATGGCAATTTATGTTATCCTTTTCTTCATTGTGTTTTGTGGACAGTGTTGTCTTTTTGTCTTTCACTAAGACTATAAATTACTTAAGAGAATCAATCCTTCATTTTCTCTCTCTCTCTCTTTCTTCTCTCTCTCTGGAGTTTCAATATCTCTTTCTCTAATAGGATTAGAAATAAAGAATAATCCACATTTCACTAAACCATTAACAAATATCACATTTCTATGACATCCAAATTATATGAAAACTTTTAGCTATACTAAAAGTTTTATTGAGTTCCAGTCTCCAAACTAATCTCCACAGCTTTATACATTTCCTTTGAGGATTTTTTTTTATGTTGGAGGTAGTTTTCTTCCATCTCAGCCTGTGAAAATCTGATGTATTCTTTGACACTAATCCAAAATATAACCTCCTTTATAAAATTATTGTCTTATTACCACAAATAAAAGTTATTTATCGATCCTTATTTTTCCATAATACTTTTATCTATATAAATACATTTTATATCTCTTATTACCCAATAAAATGTATCTTCTTACTGTTGTAACAAAAAGAAATCTGAACCCAACAGAAATGTTAGAGAAATTGAAGGCATTGACACAATAGAACCACAGCAAAACTCTCTAAATATCTCCTTCAAACATATCTCTTTTTAAGTATATTCTGTGAATCTATGGATTTAGTAAAAACATTTCTCACCTCTAATCAATTTGCTTATCATTTTTTTCTTATTTCAGGTCTTCCTTCAAAATTCCATTGTCTAGCACAATTATGTCATTTGTTGAGTATCTTGGGAAGTATAAGCAATTTCTTTCTCTGACCACTATTATCATCCCTATATGTATATATACATAAATAAAACTCCAATCTCTGTTACTATATTGTTAGTTTACTTCGAACAAGATCCAACTTTATCATGTTTCCTCAAGCCCTTTGTTCAACATTAATCCAAATAACTAGGAATAATAATTGCCCGATAATATTTTAATGAATAGCCAAAATTTATTTCATCTATACAGTCTATACTTACATAAACTTAAATGTTTTAAAAACTTACAAATTTTCCTGATAAAAGTAATTTTTTCAAGTGAGAAAATCAGGACTAATATCATGACATTTGTAGAGAATGTGTCAGAGCATTTACTTCAGAAAGCTATGTATTTAAAAAATTTAATTTCTTCAAGGGAATACTTAATTCAGAAAGCTTATTAAATACATTTCACATAATTTTCTATGTTTGTACAGTAGTGGATATACTCAAATATTCATAAAATTATCAGTTTTGGAAAGTACTCATGGTAGTTATTCTTGCTTGAATTATATTGCAAATTAATATTTTTGTTGTTATTCATCTGGTATATAATAAAATTTAGAAAGCTGACCTTAAAGATGAAGTAACACATAAGTTATAAATACAACAATAGGATTTCCTTTTCGTGAGGTTAAAGACCAGATAATTTTATCTGTTTTTCAGTAAATTACTATGAATACACTAGTACACAGATACTACTGTGATTCAGCATTCACTTTTTTTATTACAAGAGTTACCTAATATTAATAATTCTTTATGGTGCCAGATTTTCTCTTTGCCCATCAATCCTACCTAATAAAACCACATTTATATCCATAGAGTCAAGCTTTAGTTATAGTTATATCATGGCAATCACTAAAAACACTTCTTTAAATTTTAAGTCCCTATAGAAAGATAGTAAAATGGGACACATAGCTTTCCTGATTCTGTCAACCCTTCAAAAAATGTATCTAATATCCCTTGCTAATGTTTATTTACTCTCTATTCTGGTTCTTCATTTTTTAATAGCTTTATTGAAGTATAGCTGTTACACATAGAAGAAAGAACTGCAATAACTTACAATATGGTAAGTCTGAATGTATGCCAACACCATCATATCATCACGTGTACCATCATCATGATCAAGGTAAGTGACATATCCAATGCTCCTCAAAGCTTTCTTGTATCCCTTTGTTTTTTGTTTTTGCTTTATTTATTTATTTATTTATTTATTTAATTTTGTGGTAAGAACAAGACATGAGATCTACCCTCTTAATCTTTGAAGTGGATCATTCTAGCTTGGCACTATGCCATACAGCAAATCTCTACAACAATTTAATATATAGAACCATTTTACTCATGTCTTTAAATGCACTTTTCTGACGATATTTTTATTATTAATTATTCTTTTTTGAAATGAACATATTCTTGCATCATGTATTTCTATGCAATTTCACCCAACATTCAGAGAAGAAAAATCTGACACCAATTTCTCCATAATATTCTCATCAGTGCTGAAATAAAACAATGGTTATTATTTTTCTGAACACCTTGGAATTTGTTTCAGTGTCACATTCTACTTAATATTTCATTTGACCACCATGTAATCTTTCCCATTAGACAAATATTTTATTTTATCTTTATATACCTTTTAGTTCCCAATATATGGTACAAAAATTTTTCTATAAATGCTTGTTAAACGAAGGTATTGACATATAAGCACTTTTACATAACTAAGCATAAAAACGTATAAGAATTAATGTTTTCTATGTCATTTTTTAATTATATTGGCTTATCTCTATTGAATTAAATAAGCTTGAGCATATGTGAATTAAACCAAGTATTTCTCTAGCTCCTACAAGATTCTTCAGGTCCTCTTAAGGAGATTTCATTTTGAAATATCATAGTACCAAAAAATTTGGAGTTAGGCATTTCAATGTTGAATGCAACAGTTTAGTGATATTATGGCCCTGATTGGACAACTGTGTGATTCTTTAGCATTCCCATTCTTTTCATGGCATAGCACAATTGAAGGAGTAAAACATTCTACACCCTCAAAGAACAATGCACATAGGAAAAAGGAAAACAAAACTTCTATTTATTCCTTCCAAATAAGGAGGAATGTTTTTCCTTGAAACCATTTAACAAAATTTCCCAAAGTGTTGATACCTGGGGTTGGTTTACATGTCCATCTCTAGTTCATTAACTAGCAAAGGAAAACAGGATCTTTTAAAATGGACTTAAAACAATCATTAATCAGCTCCTATGGCATACTGCTATCCAAAGAAAATTTGGATTTTCTGAAGTAAAACAGAAGGATATCTAGTATATATAAAACTAACTTTGCTGCCACAATGTAGGACCCATCTTCACAGTTGAAGTCTGCCTTTTAATTTAAGTTGTAAATTTTCATTTGATTGCATGCTCAAGCTAGCAAAAAAGAAGAAAAAATAACAATATTGCATGAGTTTCTTTCCAATGCTTGCTTTCTCTTTTTCATTTGAGTTGAAACACACACACACACACACACACAACTTTATGATGCTGTTTATCTCTACTGAATGCATTATATTTATTTCTTCTCAGATGATGCTGGTAAACTTGGCATGTACTTGTTTAAGCTCTTTTTTAATATATGAAAATTGCTTTGTGATATATTTAAAAAGCTGGTTTTGCCCCCAAAACATTAGTTTAAAATTGGCAGGCATATCTTTGTATATATCTTTGTATTCTTGAAGCCCTGGACAATACATAATTTACAGGATATATTTCCTATTGAATAGCTGAGTAGGGAAAGGATATATGGAGAGATAAAAGAATAAATGGTCCTGTCACACCCCATTATTTTCAGGCTCAATTATTGTTTCTTCTTGGTGACATATTTCAATATAATCTTTCTGTTTTATTTTTAATTGCTAACTAGCTCCACCCTCCATTGATTTCCTACAATCCCCAACCAGTACGTCTTCAAAGTTCCCTACAATCATTTTAATTGAGTCCCTATACAGAGAATTCTTGGTTTCATGTCTTAGAGTGAGATAAAATAGCTTATCTACCCTATTGAAAAGTGAGTTTTAGATTATAAACTATAAGTCCTTGGACTACTATTGTTTTGTACATTTAAAAATGAGCTGTGTGTGGTGGCTCACGCCTGTAATCCCAGCAGTTTGGGAGGCTGAGGCGGGCAGGTCATTTGGGGTGGGGAGTTTGAGACCAGCCTGGCCAACATGGCAAAACCCCATCTCTACTAAAAATACAAAAATTACCCAGGCGTGGTGACACACACCTGTAATCCCAGGTACTTGGGAGGTTGAGGCAGGAGAGGTGCTTAAACCTGGGAGGCGGATGTTGCAGTGAGCCAAGATGGCGCCACTGCACTCTAGCCTAGGTGACAGCAGGAGACTCCATGTCAAAAATAAATAAATAAAATAAAAATGGTTATTTTGGTGGTTTTGTAATATGCCATCTTAGCTAAACTGGAATTATATTTCCCAGAATTTCTTCGTCTTTATTGTTCCAGATTCGTATTGATAATGAGATAAGTTTGCATTACATTTGTTAAACATAAGCGAGTATATTTAACAAATATATATTTATAGTAGTCACTTTCACAGTCTGATGGTCTTTGTATGCAATGCATAATTTTGCATCTCATACACATTTTCACTAGACTACAGGTCACCTGCTTGGTGTTGTGCAGCAGCCAGTCCCCTCATTCATTCCACTCCTACCTGATTTCCTCTTTCAGCTTTTCCAGATGTTCAGCTAGGTGCAACTATACCTCTATATTAAAAGATTCAATTTTCTTCTGCATGTAACTTGCATCATGAAAGTTGTCCATCAGACACAGACCTGGCATTCAGTTGTGTGTATGTCACTGTTTTTCTTATGGGTTCCAGTTTTTCCTTGATGACTTCCCGTTTTTGCCCATTTTGTTTTCTCAAATTCAGCCTTAATGACTTTGTGCAGATAATGCTAGATGCAAAAGCAGCATACACCACTTAGTCAGATGCCACAATTGTGCAAGGTTAATTCCTGCAAGAAATTTCTTAATATATGGTACATGTAGTAATTCTACTGTTCAGATCAAACCCCAGTTGACACAATTAGACAGGAAGTATTATATATTCATACATTTGAGCAATTAATTTTTTCTGGTTTCATTAATCCTAAGAGTCACGCTTTTTGCCTTAAAACGAAAAATCAGGAAATAAATCTTCCAGAAAACTCAGCAGAGCTGCTGCAGAAACTCAGAGCTGCCATGTCAAAATCCAACACTAAGCAGAGTGACAGGTAGTTCTAAGCAAAATGTTTCAGCACAGAAGAGTGGCAGCTTTTCTTGGATAATAAGAAAATGCAGCTTTTTTTTTCTTCATGTACTTACTTTATATGCTTAATATTTTAAATAATAATGACAGCATCACTTATCTGTCTTTAGCCCCATATCATCAATTTGGGCCATCCATATCATCAATCCTGAATTCTTGGTAGGTTCTCAAAAAATTAGTTGAATAAGCCTGGGCACGGTGGCTCACGCCTGTAATCGTGAGCACTTTGGGAGGCCGAGGTGGGTGGAACAAGAGGTCAGGAGTTTGAGACCAGCCTGACCAACACAGTGAAACCCCGTCTCTAATAAAAAAAAACAAAAATACAAAAAAATTAGCCGGGTGTGATGGTGGGCGCCTATAGTCCCAGCTACTCTGGAGGCTGAGGCAGGAGAATGGTGTGAACCCCGGAGGAGGAGGTTGCAGTGAGCCAAGTCGTGCCACTGCACTTCAGCCTGCATGACAGAGTGAGACTCCGTCTCAAAAAAAAAAAAAAAAAAAAAATTAGTTGAATAAATACCTTAGCAGAATGCACTGAAGGAAAATACACTTCACAATTGCCACTATTACATGGATCTCATGAGTAGCAGCAGTTTAGAAGCACAACGATTGAAGGTAACATGATTCAAGGGAGCAGCAAATCCGGTTAAAAAAAAAAAAAGAAAGAGGCATGAATAATTTAAAATACACAAGAGAATCCTCATACAAGGATAAGAAAAGAGAGAAGGCAAGGAAGAAAGACAGGGAGAGAGAGAGAAAGACAGGTGGGTGAAGAGAGAAAGAAGAGGAGAGAACAAAAACTTACTTGAAATACTTTTTAAAAGAATTCCACATGGATAAAGCCTTTACTAATTCCTAATAAAGACAGATTTAGTTATCACTTACGGATATTGTATATTATAGTTTGTCAGAAACATTGATTAATAGACTATAATTGAAATGATTTTAACTCTAATTGGAAAGGAATTTGGCAATAACTAACAAAACCATTTGTTAACTCTTTGAATCAGCAATCCCACTACAAGGAAGTAAACCTGCATATACATTTCCACAAACTTCTCCTGCATAAAAATGTGCATGAAGTCATTTATCTCGGCATTATCAGTGAGAGCAAAATATTAGACACCTAAGTGGGCATAGCTGGACTACTACTTGAATAAATACTGTTTTATCTACACATTGAACTCTATAATATAGTACAAAAAAAGATGAGGAGATTAAATTCTGGCATGACAGTGTAAGGACCTGCATGGACATGACCCCAGTGGAACTGGTGAAAACTACTAAAATAAATAACCTCCCATTTAAAGTCTTTCAAATGATTCTGCATACAGGAAATGAAGAAATATTTATTTGAAGAATACCTAGCAAAACTTTAAAAGAACAGAGAGTCTGTGGTGTTTGCATCTTACTTTTTCTTATCTTAGTGTGATGAAAACTTTAATCCTTCCTTTCTGCCCAGCTCCAGTTTGAGGTCTGTGCCATTTATCAAGAGGGACTGGACATTAGCATTTCTCATCCTGCAGCAGCTACTTTTTGCAGAGTCTAAGTTCCATGCTATTGGGGATGAGAGTTGGGACATCTCTTTTTCCTCCCAGTCACCACTTATGAGATGGAGGCTTTATGTTAGGTCATGGGGGAAACTGTAGTTGAAAATGTCTACATTAAAAAAGAAGGAATAATTTGAATTAATTAGCTGACATCCCACCTTAGGAAATTTAAAAACTATCAAACAAAAGCAAGCAGAAGAAAGAAAACAGTAAGATTACAATAAATATAGGTGATATTTATTGATACAATGAAAACCAAAATGAGATGCCACTTCAGATTTACTGGTATGGTCATAGTAATAAAAAAGTTTGAAAATAATGTTTTTATGTGGCTGTGGAGAAACTGAAGCCCTCATGCATGGAAAATAGGAATGTAAAATTTTGAAGCTACTTTGTAAGTTATTCTCATACATTGCAAAGAGTTAAACACAGAGTTACCATTGACCCAGCCATTCCACTTGTAAATATATGCCCAAGTAAAATAAAAAAAAAGTGATTGATTCTTATACCCTGCAATCTTACCATAATGGTTTATTAGGTCCTAAAATTATGTATTGATTCTTTAGGATTTTCTACTTAGGCAGTCATGCCATCTGTAACAAAGGGAGTTTTTTTCTTCCTTCTCAATCAGTATAGATTGCTTTTATTTTATTTTATTATTTATTTATTACTTATTATTATTATTATTATTATTGAGACGGAGTTTTGCTCTTGTTGCCTAGGCTGGGAGTGCAGTGATGCGATCATAACTCATTGCAACCTCTGCCTCCCAGCTTCACGCGATTCTCCTGCTTCAGCCTCCAGAGTAGCTGGTATTACAAGCACCCACCACCACACCTGGCTAATTTTTTTGTATTTTTAGTAAAGACAGGGTTTTGCCATGTTGGCCAAGCTGGTATGAAACTCCTGACCTCAGGAGATCCACCTGCCTTGGCCTCCCAAAGTGCTGGGATTACAAGCATGAAACACCGCACCCTGCCTTATTTTATTTTTTGAGACAGAGACTCACTCTGTCACCAAGGCTGAGTGCAGTGGCATAGTGATCATGGCTCACTGTAGCCTCAACCTCCCAGGCTCAAGCGATCCTCCCACCTCAGCTTCTCCAGTAGCTGGGACTATGGGGATGCACCACCATGCCCAGCTAATTTTTTATTTTGTGTAGAGGCAGGGTCCCACTCTGCTACCCAAGCTGGTCTCGAACTCCTAGATGAAAGGGATTTTCCCACATTGGCCTCCCAATGTGCTGAAATTACAGAGTTTTGCCACCATGCTCAGCCCAGTGCACCTTCTATTATTTCTTTTTTTTTTTCTGTCTTATTGCAATTGATAGGATGTCCAGTATTATCTTGATATAGAGTGGTAAAAGCACGCATGCTTGCTTTGTTTCTGATATTTAACGGGAAAGCTTTTATTTTTTTCAAAATTAAGTATGATGTTATCTGTAGGATTTTGGAGATATTCATTATCAAGTCTAGGATGTTTCCCCCATCCTTAGTTTTCTGGGAGTTTTTATTAAAAGTGATGCTGAATTGTCAGCATTTTTTTCTGTATCTGTTGATATGAACAGGAGATTTTTCTTGTTTAGCCCATGACTATCATAAATTACATTAATTAACTTTCAAATGTTGAATCAGCCTGCATACCTGGAATAAATTCCACTTGGTCATAGTGTATGTGCCTTTTATACTGTTGGATTTGGTTTAATAATATTTTGTGAAAGAGTTTTGCATCAAATCTTATAAGAAACACTGGCTTTTAGTTGTTTTTTCGTATAATGTCATTGTCTGGTTTTGATTTTGGGATAATGATGGCCTCATAGAATGAGTTTGAAAATATTCCCTTGCTTCTATCTTCTGGAATAAATTGTAGAAATTTGGTATAATTTTTTCTTAAATGATTGGTAGAATACATAATTGAACTCATCTTTTTTTCTGTTTTGGAATATTATTAATTGTTGACTCGAATTTTAATAGCCCTTAATATTTTCCATTTCTTCTTAGATGAGTTTATGCAGATTGTTTCTTTCAAGGAATGGTCCATTTCACTGAGTTGTAAAATTCGTGGGCATAGCGTTGTTCATAGTATTCCTTTGTTGCTCTCTTAATGTCCATAGTCTATAGTGATAGCCCCTTTAAAATTTCTGTTATTAGTAATTCATATGTTCTCCTTTTGTTAGTCTTACTAGAGGCTTATCAATTTTATTGATCCTTTCAAAAAACTAGTTTTTTGTTTCATTGACTTTCTCTATTTATTTTCTGTTTTTAATCTCTTTTTTCTGTTTTAATGTATTTAAATTATGTGCTAATTTTTATTGTTTCTCTTTTGCTCTTTTTGAATCCAGATTTCTAGTTTCCTAAGCTGAAATTTTACATTTTTAAATTTTAGATAGGTTTAAAGAAATGGCAAAAACAGCAATTACTTTTACACCAATCTAATATGTCTTCTTTTGTTAGATATGTAGATTCAATGGCATAGATTTCCCTTTGAACACTTCATTTTCTGTATCCCTCAAATTTTTATAAGTTGTATTTTTATTTTCATTTATTTCAAAATATTTTCAATTTCTCTTGAGCTTTCTTCTTTGATATATGATACAAAAGTGTGTTGTTTACATATGTTTATTGCGGCACTATTCACGATAGCAAAGACTTGGAACCAACCCAAACGTCCAACAATGATAGACTAGATTAAGAAAATGTGGCACATATACACGGTGGAATACTATGCAGCCATAAAAAATGATGAGTTCATGTCCTTTGTAGGGACATAAATGAAGCTGGATACCATCATTCTCAGCAAACTATTGCAAGGACAAAAAAAACACCGCATGTTCTCACTCATAGGTGGGAAATGAACAATGAGAACACATGGACACAGGAAGGAGAACATCACATACTGGGGCCTGTTGTGGGGTTGGGATGGGGGAGGGATAGCATTAGGAGATATACCTAATGTAAATGACGAGTTAATGGGTGCAGCACACCAACATGGCACATGTATACATATGTAACATACCTACATGTTGTGCACATGTACCCTAAAACTTAAAGTATAATTAAAAAAAATAAAAGTATGTTGTTTAATCTCCAAATATTTTGATATTTTCTAGCTATTTTTCTGTTTCTAGTATAATTCCTTCATGATCTAAAAGAACGTAATTTCTGTTCTTTTAAATGTGTTAAAGTGTTTTTTATGGACCAAAATGTGGTCCGTCTTGGTGAATGTTCCATATGAGCTTGAGAAGAATGTTTGTTCTGTTGCTGTTGGGTGAAGTATTCTAGAGAAGTCATTTAGATCCAGTTGATTGAGAGTACTGTTGAATTCAACTATGTCCTTAATGATTTTCTGCATGATGGATCTGTCTATTTCTGGCCCACGCTGTTGAGGTTTCCATCTATAATGGTGTGTTCATCTATTTCTCCTTGCCATTTTGTCTTTAGTTTTCTCAAATATTTTGATTCTCAGTTTTTAGGTGCATGTACATTAGAGATTGCACATTGCTGTACAATTGTCCCCATTTATCACTATGCAGTGCACCTCTCTATCAGTAGTAATTTTCCATGCTCTGTAGTGTGCTTTGTATAAAACTACTACAGCTAATACAACTTTGTTTTGATTAGTGTTAACATAATATATTTCTTCTCCTTGCCTTTATTTTTTATAAAATACTCTCTATATGTGCCTTTAAATTCTGTTTCTTACAGACAACATATAGTTGAGTCTACTTTTTCATTCCTCTCTGACAATCTCTGCCTTTTAATTGGTACATTTAAATAACTGGCATTTAAAGTGATTATTGATATACTTGGGTAAATACCTACCATTTTTGTTATTGTATTCTATTTGTTGACTTCTTTTTGTTTCCATTTTTGTCTCTCATTCCTTTTCTGCCTTCTGTGGTTTTAACTGCACACTTTATATGGTTCCATTTTCTTTTCTTTCTTAGCAAATTAAGTATTTATATATTTACAGAAAAATTGTATATAATATACATACACAGTATACACACACACACACACACACATACTTTTTCTGATGGCTGCCATCACGTTTGCAAATTTGCAATATGCATTTACAACTAATACAAGTCTACTTTTAAATAACACCATGTTAATTCATGAGTGCAAATAATTCATAATGAAGTATTTCTAATTCTACTCTCTTGTTTCTTTTGTCACTGATGTCAATTATTTCACGTATCCGTAAACTATAATCTTTATATACTTTGTTATTATGTGAACACTTATTTCTTAGGACAATTAAAAATAATTTTTTAAATATTTAAAAATCTTAATTAATGGCCAGGCATGGTGGCTCAGGCCGGTAATCCTAGCACTTAGGGAGGTGGAGGCAGGTGGATCAACTGAGGTCAGGAGTTCGAGACCAGCCTGGCCAACATGGTGAAACCTATCTCTATTAAAAATACAAAAATTAGCTGGGCGTGGTGGCATGCACCTGTAATCCCAGCTACTTGGGAGGCTGAGGCAGGAGAACTGCTTGAACCCGGGAGGCGGAGGTTGCAGTAAGCCCAAATCGCACCACTGCACTCCAGGCTAGTGACAGAGCGAGACTCAGTCTCAAAAAGAAAAAAAAAGAAAAGAAAAGAAAAAAAATAAAAGAAAAAAACTTCATTAATTCTTGTCTAATGCTCTTCTTTTCTGACCTACATCCTTTTTCGTCTCTTTGAAGAACTAATTTAACATATTTTGAAAAGTAGATGTACTGGCGAGAAAGTCCTTCTATTTTGTTTACCTTAGTAAGTCTTTATTTCTCTTTCCCCTTGAAGAGTATACACAATGTATACACAAGTTTATACAGAGGGAAATAATAGACACTGGAAACTCCAAAAGGGTAGGGGGTGCCACAGGGATGAGGGTTGAACAATTACTTATTCTGTGTAATGTTCACTATTAGGTGATGGTTGCAGTAAAAGCTCAGACCTCACCACTATGCAGTATATCTATGTAACAATACTGTACTTGTTCCCCCAAATTTATTTTAAAAACTCTCCTGTTATTTTGATAATGTCTTTAGAGTAGGCAATGATTTTTGCTGTCATAATTTTGACATTTGCTGTGTTTCTTGTTTTTGTTCTTGTGATTTAAACGTAGGTTATTTAATTTTGTGATGGAGGTGGGATTTGAAGGCAAAAGCTAAAGAGAAACACAAAGATGCCATTGGTAACATCATATAATAAAATACGTATCTGATAATCTGTTGATTTTAGCCTTTTAAAAAATATTTTTTTCTCTTCTTAGACTGTGGACTATCTCAAACCTTGTTAAGGTTCTGTATGGTAACTAGGCTCTTTCTTTAGCTGGTTTTCTAGTAATTCTCTTCTGTGTATCCTCTTTTTAACTTGTATTGTTTATAAACAGGTTTGTAATATTTGTCCTCTTTATTCCAAAAGCATATTAAATCTGTTTCTTATCTTTATTATTATAAATTGATTCATTTCCCAACATTGTAATGAGATTTAAAAACAACAAAAAGTGGGACAACAAAATTTGTTTTCAATTTACCAACTTAAATCAGACTCTCAAATATTATAATACACAATGCTAGCCAATTGTTGATGTAATGCACATTTGTACACTTTTTCTTGCCTATCTTCCATTTCTTCCTCCTGAGAAGACATTTTTCTTAGAGGAAATGACTGCCTTCCTTTGCTTCATCCGTTTATATGTTTCAGAGGTATTGTCAGAGTGTAAAAAACGGACGTAAATTAATCTACATTTCTTTCCTGTGAATATAATTGTATAAGAATCAATAAAGGCAACCCAAACCAAAAAATGTTGAAGAGCTTCCATTCCAGTGATGACATATGAGATAATATTTCATTTTTGTGTTGTTAGTACCGTGTTTCCAGGCCTAGTTTTCCTGATTCCTGTCCATCCTAGTACCTATTAGTTCTACTTAGCCAATGAGAGTCATTTACTGTTACTTTCCTTCAGAGATTACTGATAGAATAGATGTAAATATATCTTGTGAATTGGAGATTCATTTATAGTTTAAATAACAACATTGAAGAAAGCTTTTTTCTATTTGTAATTGCCTTTATGTTAACTGACTTTGCCCTATACCCATACATAGGTTGAATTTTCAGATTTTTCTAATACATTTCTTAAAATGTAAGCTCATTAAAAAGCTTTTTTCTTTACTACTCTTTTTTTTATACTGTTATTATGTGGCTTGCAGCAAAGTGGCTGAGATACATAGTTTAAATAAAAGGTACATTAGGAAGACAAAACATGATTTTTCTGATTTGCACATAACAGGAATAAATTTGCTATTGCTAAGATTTAAAACTAAAATGAAATATAATAAAAGTTCCATATGAATTGAACCCTCAGAATTTGTCATAGTTGAATAGTTGTAGCCTGGATGATAAATGACTAAAGCATTTTTTAAAAGGACAAAGATAAAGGAAGAACTTAAAAGTGTTAACAAAATAATAAACCATTTTAAAGATTTATTTGGCCAATATCTGTAAATGGACTGAAGAAAAGATCTAAATATATCAAGTAAATGCTGCAATTATTGATTATATGTATATTTAGCATCTATGAGTATTTATTTTCTAGGTAAAGAAACCTATCATTGAGAGTTAAATTTGATACTATCTTTTTTTCTCACAATATTGAATTTAAAACAATATTAGCTGGTATCAAAGGAAAGAATAACCACATTATACATGTAATTCTGTGTGTTCTAAATACAATATGCTCATTTAATTAAAAAAATCGATGAACTAAATTTTTCTCTGCTACCAGGAAGTTTTCAATGGTCGCCTCTGGTTCCATCTTCCAGACAAAAAACCAACAAAGAAACCTCATACTGAATTTGCAGTTTAGACCAAATGGACCTAATAGATATTTGCAGAATATTTCATCTAAAGGCTGCAGGATACACATTCTTTGCCTCAACACACATATCATTCTCAAGGATAGATCATATGTTAGATCACAAAACAAGTCTTAAAACATTCAAAACGACTGAAATAATATGAAGCATCTTCTGTAACCAAAATGGAATGAAACTAGAAATTAATAACAACAGGAATTTGGGACACTAAACAAATTGAAGAATATGCTCCTGAATAACTAGTGAGTCAATGAAGAAATTAAGAAGGAAATTGAAAAATTTATTGAAACAACATATAAAACCTATAGGATACAGCAAAAACAATACTAAGAGGTAAGTTTATAGCTATAAGTGCCTACATCAAAAAAGGAGAAAAATTTCAAATAAGCAATACAACATCTTAAGAGCAATAGCAAACAAAATCCAAAGTTAGTAGAAGAAAATAAATAATAACGATCAGAGCAGATAAATGAAATTGAAATAAAAATATATATATAAAATATTTATGAAACAAAAAGGTGGTTTTTTGAAAAGTTAAGCAAAATTGATAAACCTTAGCCAGACTAAGAAACAGAGAAGATAAAAATAAATGAAATAAAAAGTGAAAAAGGAGACATTACAACTGATACTGCAGAAATTCAAAGGATCATTAGTTACTACTATGAGCAACTATATACCAATAAATTGGAAAATCAAGAAGAAATGAATAAATTCCTAGACACATAAAACCTACCTAGATTGAATATGGAAGAAATCCAAAACCTCAGCAGACCAATAACAAGTAGCAGCAAAAAGTCTCCCAGTAAAGAAAAGACCTGATAGCTTCACTGCTGAATTCCACCAAACATTAAAGAACTAATAGCAACACTACTAAATCTATTCAGAAAAATAGAAGAGGAAGAAATACTTCCAAACTCATTCTACAAGACCAGTATTACTCTGATACCAAAAACAGACAAAGACACATCAAAAAAAGAAAACTATAGGCCAGTATCTCTCATGAATATTAATGCAAAAATCCTCAACAAAAATACTAGCAAACTGAATTCCAACAGTACATTAGAAAGATCATTCTTCATGACCAAATGAGATTTAGCCCTGGGATGCAAGTATGGTTCAACATACATAAATCTACCAATGTGATACATCATATTAACAGAATGAAAGGTAAAAACCATATGATCAATCCAATTGATGCTGAAAAGTGTTTTTAAAAAGTCAACATCCCTTTATTATAGAAACCCTAAAAAAGGGGGTATAGAAGGATCATACCTCAACATACTAAAAAGCATATTAAAAAGCATATGTGATAGACACTCAGCTAATGTCCTACTGAATGTGGAAAAAACCGAAAGCCTTTTCTCTAAGATCAGGAACACGACAAGGATGCCCACTTTCACCACCGTTATTCAACATCATACTGGAAGTCCTAGCTAGAGCAATCAAACAAGAGAAGGATATAAAGGGAATCAAAATTGTACAGGAAGAAGTAAAATTATCCTTGTTTGCAGATGATATGATATTATGCTTGGAAAAACCTAAAGATTCAATGAAAAATTGTTAGAACTAATAAATACAGTAAAGTTGCAGGATTCAAACCAACCCACAAAAATAAGTAGCATTTCCATATGCCAACAGTGAACAATGTGAAAAATAAAAAAGCAATCCCATTTGAAATAGCCACACACAGAATGAAATACCTAGGAATTAACCTAATATGTGAATGATCTCTATAATAAAAACTACAAAACAATATGAAAAGAAATTGAAAAAAACACCAAAAAATGAAACAATATTTCATGTTTATGGATTGGAAGAATCAATTTTGTTAAAATGTCCATACAATCCAAAGCAATCTACAAATTCAATGTAATCCCTATCAAAATGCCAATGACGTTATTCACAAAAGTTGAATAAAAAACAATTGTAAAATGTATTTGGAGCTAGAAAAGTCCCAGAGCTATCCTAAGCAAAAGAACAGAGGTGGAGAAATCACATTACTTGATGTTAAGTTATACTAGAGAGCTATAGTAACCAAAGCAGCATGGTACTGGCGTAAAAAAGGACACATAGACCAATGGAACAGAGTAGAGAACCCAGAAACAAATATGCCCACCAACAGTGAACTCATTTTGGACAAAGGTGTGAAGAACATACACTGGGAAATAGTCTTTTCAATCAATGGTACTGGGAAAACTGGATATCCATATCCAGAAGAATGAAACTAGACCCCTATCTTTAGCCATATAGAAAATTCAACTCATAGTTGATAGAAGACTTAAATCTAAGACCTCAAACTGTGAAACAACCACGAGAAAATATTAGGAAAATTTCCAGGACATTGGTCTGGGGAAAAATTTCTTGAGCAATGTCCCACAACCACAGGCAATGAATTGTGCAATGGACAAATGGGATCATATGAAATTAAAAAGCTTCTGCATGGCAAAAGATACAATCAACAATGTGAAGAAACAACCCACAGAATGGGAGAAAATATGTGCAAACTACTAATTTTAGAAAAGATTAATAACCAAAATGTTTAAGGATCTCAAACAACTCTGTAGAAAAAACTCTAATAATCCAATCAAAAATGGGGAAAAAATTGAATAGACATTTCTCAAAAGAAGATATAAAAATGGCAAACAGGCATTTGAAAAGGTGCTCAACATCATTGATTGTCAGATAAATGCAAATCAAAACTACAATGAAATATCATCTCACCCTAGTTAAAATGGCTTATATCCAAAAGACAGTCAATAACAAATGCTGTCAAGGATGTGGAGAATAGCGAACCCTCGTCCACTGTTGGTGGGAATGTAAATTGGTAAAATCACTATGAAGAGTTTCAAGGTTCCTCAAAAAGCTAAAAAACAGCTACCACATGATCCAGCAATCACGCTGCTGAATATATATCCAAAATAAAGGAACTCAGTATATGGAAGAGATATCTACATTCCTATGTTTGTTGTGCACCATTTACAAAAGCTAAGATTTGGAAGCAACCTAAGTGTTCATCAACAGATGAACAGGTAAAGAAAATGTGACACATATACACAATGGAGTACCACTCAGCCTTAAAAAAGAATGAGATCCATTTGCTACAACATGAATGGAATTGGAGATCATTCTGTTAAGTGAAAAAAGCCAAGCACAGAAAGACAGACCTCACATTTTCTCACTTATTTGTGGGATCTAAAAATAAGTACTCTGTGGGATTTAAAATTCAGTTGAGCTCATGGACCAGTAAAAGGATGGTTACCAGAGGCTAAGAAGGGTAGTATTGGAGTAGGGGTCGGTGGGCAGATGGTTAATGGGTACAAAAAACCCCAGAAAGTGTAAATAATACCTAGTATTTCATAGCACAACAGGATGACTATAATCAATAATAAGTTAATTGTACATTTAAAAATAACTAAAAGATTGTAATTGGATTGTTTTTAACACAAAGATAAAATGCTTGAGGGGATGGATGTCCATTCTCCATGTGACTTTTTTTTTTTTTGCATCACTGTATCAAAACATCTCATGTACCCTATAAATGCATACACTTACTATGTACTGACAAAAATTAAAAATTATAAAAAAAGAAAAAATTATTATCTCAACTTATGGTAAAATACATTGAAAAGATTATCAAAGATGCATGGATCTAAGCTTTACTAGCATTTTGGTCTTAAGAAATTTTTCTCTACCATGGAGGCAAAATTACTTATAAAACTTGAAAATATTATTTGCATCTACAACAAAATGGAAGAGTGACATTTAGCCAAAACAAAAAAGTAATGTTTTTAATATGTAAATATTCACATTAGATAAAATTATAGTTGCTAATAAATAATATTAGAATATCTTTTAAGGTATATTCATATATATATGGAAGGGAGAGAACTCTAATATGGCCCCTTTGAGTCCATACTCTAGAGTATATACCTTTTATGATCCCCTCATCACCTTGAGGGTGAATGTGTGATGGGCTATCATTTTTATAAATAGGAATTTCTCATATTTAATTAAAGTATCAAATCAGTTAACTTACTTGAGAATGGCCATCACTTACTGAGAATGGCCTCTAGGTACTAAGATTGCTCTCTAGCCACAAGACAAGAAAAAAATTAAGTGTCCACAATTTCAAAGACCTTGGAAGCAGACTCAATGAACCTCAATGAATCTCATTGAGCCTCAATGAAGACAGTCAGTCAACACCTTGATACAGATCTTATGAGAACTGGAACTGAGAACTCATTGACATGTGTTGAACTGCTGACCCAAGGAAACTCTGAGATAATAAATTTGGGTCCTTTCAAGTTACTAAGTTGTAATGATATTTTTGGTTTTGCAGAAATAGAAAACTAGTAGGACATAGCACAATGTTTGTGGCAAAATGAAAGATGACATAAAGCATTATCTGTACTATAATGTTTTACATTCCTCTTCTTTCCTTCAAATTGAAAAAAATATATATGTTTGTGATATTTAAGAGACATGGATATTTTTGGGTATTTTTCTAAACTAGAAATTCTAGCTTGCTCTTTGAGACAGCTCTGTCTTTTAAATAATGTCACAAATTACAAATACTAATTTAATACAAAACATATTGATTCTATTTTAATAATATACTTTAAAATATTCATAAATTTTAGATATGATGGATGTATTAAGTTTAACAAGTGGTATGTTGTCTTATGTACACAGAAATGTGATAAAATTTTTATAAAAATGTATTTTTAGTATGTATCATTGATTTTTAATCAACTGGAAAATCATATGCAAAAAGTAAGATAACCATAATACAATTTTTTATGTTTCATAGCTGAGAAATTTCAACTGCCATTTTATTTTGATGAGTATGGGACAAGGTTTATGAGTGAATGTACAGCAAGGAAAAGGAAAGGGTTCTAGCTTGATACCAAACAAAGATATATGATATGAAACTGTGAATTTTGTTTACAAAATGGTAAATTCTGATTATAAGTAAATTTTCTCATCATATATGCCAGTTTTAAAATAACTATTTTTGTTATCTTTTTACTCAGCATTATATATTTTCCTCAGACTTCTAGGCATCAATAAACTTTATATATTTGTGAAAGTATTTAAATACAGAGAACCACCAAGACAATGAGGTGTTGTAGAGACAATATCTAGAAGAGGCAGCAAGCATAGATAGGCAGGCTACTTTGGGGCCCTCTTTTCCTCTATTGATTATTTCTTTTTCTGAATCTTTTAGAGACTGCGGAGAAAATGAGAAGTTGATAGGATTTTGGTAAACTAATGAGGCTGTTGGGGATAAGAATAGGAGGTCAGGGCTTACAAAGGAGAATGATCTCTGTTAAACAAAGCTGATTTTAGAGTGGTATATCAAAGAGACACATCTTAAAATCAACAGAAACCTTGACAAGACACAGGTAATTTGGGAAACAGCGTGCCCCTTCCATGACTATGTTTAACTGTGTTGTGCAATATTGCAGCCAAAAATTGCATGCAGCTATATTACTTTCAATTAATTAAAATAAATATGTTTCCATTTTTTAAAATACCTAAAGTCCTAAAACACCAAAAGCAATGGCAACAAAAGCCAGATTAGACAAATGGGACCTAATTAAACTAAAAAGCTTCTGCACAGCAGAAGAAGCTACCATGAGAGTGAACAGGCAACCTACAGAATGGTAGAAAATTTTTACAATCTACCCATCTGACAAAGGGCTAATATCCAGAATCTACAAAGAACTTAAACAAATTTACAAGAAAAAAAAATCAACCCCATCAAAAAGTGGGCAAAGGATATGAACAGACACTTCTCAAAAGAAGACATTTATGCAGCCAACAGACACATGAAAAAATGCTCATCATAACTGGCCATCAGAGAAATGCAAATCAAAACCACAGTGAGATACCATCTCACACCAGTTAGAATGACGATCATTAAAAAGTCAGGAAACAACAGGTGCTGGAAAGGATGTGGAGAAATAGGAACACTTTTACACTGTTGGTGGGATTGTAAACTAGTTCAACCATTGTGGAAGACAGTGTGGCAATTCATCAAGGATCTAGAACTAGAAATACCATTTGACCCAGCCATCCCATTACTGGGTATATACCCAAAGAATTATAAATCATGCTGCTATAAAGACACATGCACACGTATGTTTACTGTGGCAGTATTCACAATAGCAAAGACTTGGAACCAACCCAGATGTCCATCAATGATAGACTGGATTAAGAAAATGTGGCACATATACACCATGGAATACTATGCAGCCATAAAAATGGATGAGTTCATGTCCTTTGTAGTGACATGGATGAAGCTGGAAACCATCATTCTCAGCAAACTATCGCAAGGACAGAAAAGCAAATACTGCATGTTCTCACTCATAAGTGGGAATTGAACAATGAGAACACTTGGACACAGGGTGGGGAACATAACACACCGGGACTTGTCGTGGGGTGGGGGAGGGGGGAGGGATAGCATTAGGAGATATACCTAATGTAAATGATAGGTTAATGAGTGCAGCACACCAACATGGCACATGTATACATATGTAACAAACCTGCACGTTGTGCACATGTACCCTAGAAATTAAAGTATAATATTAATAAAAAAATGTAGTGTCCTCAGGAATTCACAGAAAATCTTCATTATTTTCCCCAAAGGAGGCTGATGTGGCTTCTGTTAAATTACCTTAATCATAACTTCTAGAATAAATTTGTTGTTGACAAAATATTATTGCAAGTTCTTATGTAATGCCCCTTTTCTGTTCCAGGATTCCATCCATGGCACCACATGTCATTTAGATACCACATCTCCTTAGGATCCTTTGTCTGTGACAGTTCCATCTTCTTTTTGCAGGAGCCTTAGAGTTGAACTGAAAAGGGATTGGATACAGAGTCTAGTCTGAATCCTTTAAATCTTTGTTGGTGGCACTAAATTTATAAATTTTCTCAGGAAATGGCACTGTATTTAATTTTTTTTTTATCGTGATCAAGTATCTGAGGATATTTAAGGGGTTTCCACTTGGGCCTCCCTATAAATTGGTATATCCTTACCTTAAGTAAAATCCTTCAAGAATTTGTTCCTGCCCTTATTTTATGTGATCAATAGCCAACCTTTTTCTCACATTTTTTATAATTAAAGAATAGATCAATAAAGAGTTGGTGCTTTAATATTGCTTGGAACATAGTAATCGCAGTAATATCTATTGAATCAGAAAAAATCATACTATAAAATATAAAGATATTAAATCTTTTAAAAATTTGTTGTCTATGTTCTGTCTCTATATCATAATAGATTGCATTGAAGCATATATCTTTCCTAAAAGATAAGCTAGCAATCCACATAAAATATTGTATTTACATCAGTGTGTAACAAACTATTCATGCATTTGATAATAATATTAAAGTATTCATAAAAGGCCATATTCACTGTTCTATTACAGTTGAGGAAAAAAGTTAAACTCAAATTGGTTTCTTTACCTCAGAAATGTTTATAATATTTAATATGACAGTATAAATATAAGTGTTTAAGTGGAGCATATTTTAGGCAGAAGATTTTTAAATTACTTGGTGATAGTACTTTGTTGTTGTAGTTTTAACTTATAAACACTTTTTTACAACCACTAAATTAGAAAAAAAAATTTTGGAGTTTGGTGCCTATTTTTAGCATTTTATTAGGTCTCAAAATAAATATCAGTTCTTTTGAATAGTACTGAGCATTGCTTTAAAATTGTGCTGTTCTAAGTTTATATACATAATGAAATCCAATTTAGTTTTGTTATGCTTAATTTGGTCTATAAATATTGTCCTCTACTTGATAATTGTTTTCATCACTTTATTTATTAAGGTAATTATTTAATTAGAAGTCATTGAAATCAACAACTATGATTCTCTTACAAGGTTAAGAATGATTCTCTCCACATTTTTGGTTCAAAACTTTTAGAGTGATTTATAAGAACTTTTATTATATCTAATAATAGATTACAGATATTTAGGAAGTTTACTAAGAAACAAGTCTACTTGAAGAACTCAAGGAATGTAAAACATACTTTTTTTTAAACAACATCACTATCAGATAAGTATTAATGTTAGTAACATAGGAGAATGTCTTTGACAATCTAATATGTGATTAGAAGATTAGTTAGGTTAGAAAGTGAACTCTATTTGGTACTCTGCAGGAATAAATAATTAAATAAATAATAAATAGAAATCATATTTGAATTTGGCATCTGATTTTAAGATATTTGTGCATTTCTCTGAAGACCAATCATGGGCTTCAGTTTAAATTTGAAGATACATCAGAAAAAATATAATAGCTTAGACATATGAAAATATGATTCTTTGAATATAAAGTAGACAAATGTTAGTATTCCATATAATACACAGCACATTTTTTTTTCTCAGTGTGAATTTAGATTCTAGAAAGTTCGCTGGTTTTAAAGACCTCTCGTTCACTGATCTATTCTAATCATTTATTGAATTAATGTTCCAGAATATCTGCTGGGTGGAGACTCCTTAGAAATGTAGAAAGACATAATGTCTGTATTCGTAGAGTTAGTTACAATAAAAATGTCCTACAACACAGATATATTTAAATAACATATAACATATTCATAGCATGCAATGATATGAGAACTGATGATGAAAATTATATTCTTGAATTAAAATAGTGCATATAGCAAAACAGTAGTACAGTCTCTTAAAATTTATGAAATAGGCACAAAATAAACATGAGTATATATTTTTAAACACACACTTAATATGAATCTTAGCCTTATACTTTAGAAATACTGAAAATATCTCTTTTTATTTTCAAGTTTTTAATTTTGATTTTGACTCATATTCTACCTTAAAAAGGAAAAACCTCAGTCATTTAATTTGATTAAGAGCACAAGGTGAGGGTACTACTCAATTATGATTATCTGTGTGATCTGTGCACATTAGTATTTCTGTCCTATGGTTTCTCATTTGTAACATAGATAAAATTCCAGTTGTGAGATGCAAATCAAATTATACATGCTAAGCTTTAAAAAAGTGATGGTTCATATTAAGTTTTCACATATATTGTTTCTGTTGTCATTATTATTTCTAAATATTAATATTATAAGGACTTCCCCTCTATTTTACAAAGGTTGGCTTTCACTCTATTCAAATAATGAAATGCACACTCAAGTTTTCTTTTAATGTTTTTACTTCTTTAGAGAAACCTAACCAATCTGGTTATTGCTGACATGACAGCTGACTAAGATTGCATAATCTTTCAAAATCCAAAAATTATTTTAAAGTTATGCACCTCGTAACAACGCTTAAGTCAACACTGGACCATAAATACAATAATGGGCTTACAGGATTATAATAAAACTGAAAAATTCCTGTAGCCTAATGATGTCATAGCCTTTGTAATGTGATGATACTGGAGTATAAAAAACCTACTGCACTTCTAGTCATTTAAAAGTGTGTAATAATGTTCTAGGCCTTCTCATTCCCTGATCATTTACTTACTGACTCACTGAGAGCAACTTACAGTCCTGCAAGCTTCATTCAGTGTTAAGTGACCTATACAGATGAACCATTAAAAAATATTTTATACTGTATTTTTATTGTATTTTTTTCTATGTTTAGAGAGATTGGGATACACAAATATTCACCATTGTGTTATAATTACCCAGAGTATTTAGTTTTAATTCAGTATTAAAGCTGTACATACTTTACAGATTTGTAGCCAAGGAGCTTTGCCACACAAAGTGTTTAGTAGGCTACAATATCTAGGTGGTTTTGCAAACTCTGTGATGTTCACACAACAACAAAATTGCCTAAGAACACATTTCTCAGAATTTATCCCCATTGTTAAGCAAAACATGGTAGGATATCTACTGCATATTTTATGGACTTTAGAATATTTGGAAAGTTTGAGAACCCACACCCTAAGATTCAATCCCTCTAGAAAAATCAAGCAACCATTCTAAGATACTACCACTGCCGCAAAGCACTGCCACCTATGCAGCTGCAGGTCACAGATCTTTCAAGAAGACCAATGATGTTCAGTACCCTTGAAGTCTGTTATCATCATTTGTTTCTCTCTGGAAGCTCTTGCATACCTTTTATTCCTCTCTGTCTGATTTTTTTCTTGGAATTTTTTAAATTGAAGAACTGGTTTGCTGTGTTATAGAGTTGCTCAGAGTCTGGACGTTGCCGACTACATCGCCATGTTTTCTCTTAGGATAGTATTTTATAATTACATTTACTATAAATTGGACTTTGATTTAGAGCACTCTTGTCCAATATGTTTACCAGTAGCTAAATGGGACTATTTTAATCTAATCTTGAATTATTTAACATTAAATAATATTAATTTTTCAATTTCTCAGTTATATTAGCTGTCTTTAAGTACTCAATAGCCACATGTGGCTAATGGCTTTTATAGTGGAAAATGCAGATATAAAGTATTTCTATAATCACAGAGAGTTCTATTGGACACTTTTAATCTAGGCACTTGATCTGCTTCATGTTGATTTCCTTTATTTCATAAAATTACTGCCTAAGTAGTAATTCAAACTTCCATTAGACCAACGGGCACATAATGTATGTATGTTTAGTTTTTGTGATATTATTAGCCATTGGTTATCATTGCCTAGGTCAATCAGGTCTTTAAGGGTTGACGAAAAATAGAGATATAGTAACATTTTTATTTTATTATTATATGGATTTTATAATGAAAACCTTATATTTATCTCTAAATATCAGTTACTCTGAGATCAGATAATCAGAGAGAAGAAGGTATAAATTCTGTATTATTTCCCTTAGTATGTTCAAAATAATGTTTTTAGTTCTTGGCATTTATCAGTTTAACCAATGCGAAGCTATTTGTATTATTATGAAAACAAGAATGTAAACATATACAATGTATTTTAATGAAATGCAGCTACTATTTGGTTTAATTATTGCAATTTATTGTCTTTGGCTGCTGGGAGCCTCTTCAAATTGACTCCTGAGTCTTTTCACAGGATGATAATTTCCTCATATGATAGAATATTGTGGAACTATCTTATCATCGAAATTGCTTATCCCACATTAAAATTTGAAATTATTTCCATAAACCTTGTCTTCTTTTAATGGAAATTGTTTCAAAAGATAATATTCCTAATAACATTTTCTGCTGGTCTTATAAAAATCCCTGAGAATTATAAATATATATTTGATTTCAATATCAGGGGCTTAGGAATGCAGAGAAAACCAAAACAGATACTGAATTATATTGATGTCATAACAATAGTTACATCTGAAAAAACTGGAATTGCAAAAGTCATGGAGGATTATACTATAACTTTATCTATAGTGTTTAATTTTTTATAGAGATAAAATATTTAAATATTGAATTATGTAAATAAATATGTAACTAAATATTTGGATACATCTTATATTTAATAAAGCCATAATAAATTATTATTTCAAGGGTTTGGGGATTATTTATAATCAAATTACAGCTGTAATTCTATTGCATTATACAACTAATATAACATATGCCAGATTACACAATTTGGAAAATAAAAAATAGACGAATAAATGGAACTTGCTACAGAGAGATATGGTTAGGTTAAATGTGTCTAATGTCTGACAAGATTTGGCCTGGTTGTCAACTTCTCCACATTCTTACTATGAGAGCCAGAATCAATTTCACCATCATTCAAATGACAATGATAACTGGAGCCATCTCATAATGTTAAGATTATCTGACATAATTAATCTAAAACATATACCACAGGGTCTTTCATGCAAAAAGTGCAAAACAATGTATTAGTATTGATATTGTTATCAGTCTATTTTTAGTACATACACCATTAAAAGTGCCTCTGATTTAAATTGAAAATGACCAAGTAAAAAGGAATATGTACATGAAAAAATAAATATACTTTTGATAAAATAGTGGCATCTTTATAACTTTCTAATGTACGCAGATGTTTTATTTTAGTTTAATTAAGAATACTTATGGATGGGGAAAAGGCACAAAAATAGGAGGTATTATAATTTCCAATGACCACCTTAAAATACCTCACAATCTGGCATGTCAAGCAGGTCTTGCCTTCTGCAGTATTATATTATGTAAAAAAAAAAATATGTGAAGTTAATGGGTTCTCCCTGTGTCAGGTGAAATCAATGTCAGCGTTATCCCTAGAACATCAAAGTACTGCTACATTGTTGTAATTGTGCTGCTGAAATGAAGCACACTCCTCTTTTTTTTTTTCATTTGCGTGTCATGGGAATGGACATGACTCTAATATAGAAAAAATGTAATGAATAGGAGTAGTTTTACAAGCTCAAAATATACAATTGGTATTTAAGTAACATTTTTTATAAATCTTCTTTGGTAACTGATAAATTTAAGTGGAATGGAAACTACAAAGGGATGCTGATATTCAGCACTCCACCTTTAAGTGGCTAAAGACAAGTCATAAAGAACAATTTATTAAAAATAGAACATATCTCAAATACCAGTTTCATGGTAGGCAATCACTAAGGTGATTGGTGTTAAAGTGAGCGGGTGAGAGAAAAGGAGTGAGGTTTAGTAATTGGTTAATGGCCGCAGTACTAAGGTATAGGGCCTGATTCATTAAGTCTTATGGAGAGAAAATGTTTTGATGGATATTGTAACAATCATCCAATCTCAAAGTATGAGACATTTAATCTCTTATATCATTTTTAGATCCTAAAAGAATGCATTAAATTGTGCTCAGAGCTCTTCAATAAAGTGATGTAATGTGTAATTTGACATCAGAAGCATCTCACCAAAAGGTATTATGGTCCATTATCACCAAATGGTATTATTCTCTTTAAATCCTGACATATTGTTTGAAAGTAGTGGTTTCTAACCTTTTAAGCTACAATTTAAAACTCAGAAATAGGAAGTTTTTCAATTGAACTCCTGGACATAGAAAGTGGAAGAATGGTTGCCAGAGGTTGGGAAGGGTAGTGGGGGTGGGATGGGGATGGTTAATGGGTAGTAAAAAAATAGAAAGAATAAGAATAATCTTATAATAGCACAATAAAGTGACTATAATCAATAATAACTTAATTGTACCTTTTAAAATAATGAAAAGTATATAAGTGGATTGTTTGTAACACAAAAGATAAATGCTTGAGGGAATGGATACCTCATTCTCCATGCTGTGATTATTACACTTTGCATGCCTGTATTATAACATTTTATAAGGCTGGGAGTGGTGGCTCATGCCTGTAATCCCAGTACTTTGGGAGGCCAAGGTGGGTGGATCATGAGGTCAAGAGATCAAGCCCATCCTGGCTAGCACAGTGAAACCCCATCTCTACTAAAAATACAAAAAAATTAGCTGGCGTGGTGGCACGGGCCTGTAGTCCCAGCTACTCGGGAGGCTGAGGCAGGAGAATCGCTTGAACCTGGGAGGTGGAGGTTGCAGTGAGCCAAGATCACACCACTGCAGTCCAGCCTAGTGACAGAGGGAGACTCCATCTCAAAAAAAAAAAAAAAAAAAACATATACCCCATAAATGTATACACGTACTATGTACCTTCACAAATTAAAAATTAAAATTAAAAAAAAATGTATATGAAGTTCTAAATAAATCCTGTTTCTTCAATGAGCTAATTTTTGAAATTAATTACAATTTAAGAAGGATCATTTTCTAGACTGTTCTATCATGCTCAGTGCCAGAAATGGGGCCTGTCCTTCCACAATGCCACTGTCCATCTTGGGAAGAACAACTTCAGTGTCTAGAAGAGTTTACTTACTAGAGTACTGGACAAGGAGAAGACAGGTGGATATAGGATAACAAACTTGAACATAGGTGATAATAAGAAGAGTTTGGGTGAAGTGGAATGATGGCTCACTTTGTTGACATTTCTGCTTCTATTTGATGTGTTGCTTCTATGTCTGGAAACTGTGTTACAGTCATTCAGCTCTTTTATGGGCTGCATTGTGCTGCCCTGTTCTCCCACCTAGGTTTATCAGATGAAGTCCTAATCCCCAGTACCCTAATTGAATATTGGGTCCCTAACGAGGTAATTTAAGTTAAATGAGGTTACATGGTTTGGTTTTAATCCAGTATGACTGGTGTTCTTATAAGAATAGATTAGAGCACAAGCACACAAAGAGAGAACCCATGTGGAGGACACTGGAGCAAGAGGACTATCCAAAAGCCATGGAGAGAGGTCTTAGAAGAGACTAACCCTGTTAAGACCTTGCTCATCAGAATTGTGAGAAAATACGTATTTGTTGTCTATACCATCCAGTCTGTGGTACTTTGTTATGGCAGTCCTAGCAAACTAATACAAACTCTGATTCCTTTCTCTCATGGTGATCTCCCCAAATCAGGAGACTTTTTATTTTATCAAAATCAGGGTCTCAAATGTTTATTTTTTTCTTAGCATCAATCCAGTCCTATCTACTGTTTTCAGGAGAGGGTCTTTCTCTCCCATTATCCTCCTGATCTTCCTTTCTTTATTTTTTATATACTCCTATTCTGCTTCTTTAAAACCTTCTTCTTTAATTCTCAGCATAATATAAAACAAATAAAAAGCATGAATTTTAGCAAATCTAATTATCGTTTAGACAATGTGGACACCCTAATGTGACTAGAAAAAGAATGAAAAGTATTGAGGGAGACAAAAAATAATATTTCAAGATCTTAAACTCATTACAAAATAGCTATTTAAAATTATTTCTGTAACAGACCTGGCACAGTGGCTCATGCCTGTAATCCCAGCACTTTGGGAGGCCTAGGGTGTCGGATCACTTGAGGCCAGGAGTACAAGACCAGCCTGGTCAGCTTGATGAAACCCCTCTCTACTGAAAAATACAAAAATCAGTTGGGACTGGTGGCACACACCTGTAATCCCACTTTCTTGGGAGGCTGAGGTAGGAGAACTGCTTGAACCTGGGAGGAAGAGGATGCAGTAATCCGAGATTATGCCACTGCACTCCAGCCTGGATGACAGAGCGAGACTCCACCTCAAAAATAAAATAAAATGAAATAATAAAATAAAATTATTTCTGTAATTAATTTATTCTAAAACTACCTCTTGCTTTCACATGCCTTTACACAATTTTCATACAGACATATACAAACAGCGGTTTTGGTAGCTATTACTCGATAATAGGTTTTAGAAAATGACTGGAAGATGTTGAAGATAGGTACAAATTCATGAAGAAAAACTGATCATAATACTTCACAAAACAGAGATGAGCGACAGTCAGGCTGATCCTATGAAGAAGACATATATTGCATCTCATTATAGCACATTTATAATGTTAATAGTAATTGTTTTCTCCTGGCTATAAGAGACAGTTGTGAATGATAGCGTTTCCTATATCCTTCACATTATGGCTTGTTGAGTCACATTCTATCTGACATTTCTTTTGCCCTAGAAACATATTTTGGTGGCATTGCACTTTCTTTGTATTTTCTTCAATAAAAAATCACATAAATCAAACGTTTCATCAATGTAAATGTTATGTTTTTACTTCATTAGACAATACCTAAATGGGGAAATGAGAACTGGGACTGTATGTAAAATAAGGATTCTAAAAATTATACATCTGAAACACTGTAATAAGTAGGAACTAAATGTTCACTCTCAGCATAGAATCTAATAATACTTACTTCAGTGTCGGTCATGATGCTAAGGACCCTTGATTTTTCTTAGACTTTAATATAATTTCCATGACTCACTCACAATATAAAAGCCTGAGAAAAATGCCTGTTTCCATTTACAAACACTTTATTCCATACATTTCATTAAGATAAAGAAAAAACAAGAGCAATAACAAAGCAAATAGTAAATTGAATGTTTCCTAATATTTAAAATGTTAAATAATGAGAATTCTGTAACTCATTTGTAGCCAATGGGAATTATTTTATATTTCATAAAGATCTAATATACACTGCAACTACAGCTTGGGAAATTTAGCTCATTTAGCTCTATCTGAAATATAGTTATTTTTAACTTTTCTATTTATATTGCCTTTATAGATTTCCCCCTAATTCTTGTTGATATAATTGTATTATTTCAAATGTATATAATACTAATAAAGCTCCAAAAGTAAAAGCAATAACACTTTGGGAGGCCGAGGCGGGCAGATCACGAGGTCAGAAGATCGAGACCATCCTGGCTAACCCAGGATGAAAGCTGGGTGAAACCCCGTCTCTACTAAAAATACAAAAAATTAGCCGGGCATGGTGGCGGTGACTGTAGTCCCAGCTACTCGGGAGGCTGAGGCAGGAGAATGGCGTGAACCCGGGAGGCAGAGCTTGCAGTGAGCCGAGATCGTGCCACTGCACTCTAGCCTGGGAGACAGAGTGAAACTCTGTCTCAAAAAAAAAAAAAAAAAAAAAAAAAGCAATAACAGAAAGTAGATAGAAAGATCAATGAAACAAAGTAGGTGGGCCAGTAACAGATCTAGACAGATATATTCAGTGTAAGTTTAACAAAGTAAATAGAATGACAAGGCATTCTAAAAAGAAAATGAAAGATTCCTCAACAAATAATATTGAACATACTGGAGAAATGTATGATAAAGCACTAAAATAAATGCTTATCACAAATTATACATAAAAATGCATTTGAAATAAAACATACTTACACATATATAAGCGAAACAATAAAGTTTCCAGAAAGAGACACAGGATAATATATTTATAGAATTGAGACAGCAAAAAATTCCTAAGACACAATAAAGCACTAATCATAAAATATGGATTTTTTTCAAATTATTAATATAAGTTTATGTATGTTTGTATGTATATTTATGCTCAATGATGCATCAGCATCTAGAGTATATAAAGGACTTCTACAAATAGATTTTAAAAAAAGAGAAGTACAATAAAAATGAGCAAGAGACTTGAGCAGATACTTTTCAACAAAAGATTTAGGAATAGCCAATAATCATGTAGAAATGTGCTGAGCATCGCTAGTCAGCAGGGAAATGCAAATTAAAACCAAAGTGAGACACACCACGCATTTACTGGAATGGCTAAAATTTAAGAAGACTTGACAATGCTGTTTGTGAGGATGTGGAACAATGGGAACCATCACTTATTGCAGGTGGATAAATAAAATTGTCCGACCGCTTCGGTAAATAAACATTTCAGCAGTTTCTCATGTACACTTAAACATGTAGCCAACTAGCGCAGAAGGAGATAAAGCAGCTGAGGGAATGCCTCCCGGATAAGAAAAGGAAAGCGATCTTGCCTAAATTACTTTCAACATGATACCTGTAGCACATGGCTTTATTTATGTGGATTTTTGCTAGGTGTATGCTCCTTATCCATACTTTTTTTTTTTTTTTTTGAGACGGAGTCTCGCTCTGTAGCCCAGACTGGAGTGCAGTGGCAGATTTCGGCTTACTGCAAGCCCCGCCTCCCGGGTCACTCCATTCTCCTGCCACAGCCTCCCAAGTAGTTGGGACCACAGGCGCCCGCCACCACACCCGTCTAATTTTTTGTATTTTTAGTAGAGACGGGGTTTCACCGTGTTAGCCTGGACGGTCTTGATCTTCCATACATTGTTCTTAGTAGAGTATTCTTGTTTAAAGAGGACATGTGAATATGCCCAGAATCTACGGAGTTTTGAAGGCATGACATCCTGAAAACGTCATGTAAGCCAAGGTATAAAATAGAGATGGTACAAAAAGTAAAATCTCTCCTACTTGAGTGAGGTAAATCTGCAAATCTCACTTGGAGTCCTCATCTACTTTTTTGTCCCTGATAAACTTTTTTTTGTTTTGTTTTATAAACATATAATTGACAAATAAAAGTTGTATGTATTTATAGTCCATAATATGATGTTTTGGTATGTGTAAATTGTGGAATGATTAAATAAAGCTAATTCACATAGCCATCACCTCACATACTTATTTTTTTTTTATGGAGAGAACATTTTAGAACTTTGCTAACTCTGTCAGGAATTTTCAAGTACACAGTACAGTATCCATAACTAGAGTCACTATTACTTGTCTATTTTCTGGGGTGGAGATTACATGTCCACTGTAGTAAGAAATGTCTCAGAGAGCTGCCATTGATGTATTAAGCCCTTTCCTACAGATTTGTCTGCATCTTTGAAATGATTAGCAAAGCTAGATAATAGACAACATTTCTGATTTAATGAAATTTGATTTGACTATCTAATCATTTGATCCTTTATATTGGATCAGTAACTAAAAGTAGCAATTTCACTCCAAGTTTAAACAAAATGTTAAATATTAAACAAAATATTAAACAAAGTAAAGACATGTTAACAATAACAACAAAACCAAAACCAAAAATTGTACAAGAATGTTTATAGCAGCTCTAATCAAGAGTATGAAACTGAAAACAATTATTAATAGGATTACAATAAAAAAGCTTTGTTATATTCCTACAGTTGAATACTATTCAGAAAAAATGATAAACTAAAAATAAGTACAACAACATGGATGAATTTTAAAATATGTACATTAAGCAAGAGAGGCCAGAAACAAGAACATATATATAAAAGCATATGTATGTTTTGTGATTTCATTTACATACAGTTTTAGAAATAATTAATAAAAATCAAATCAATGGTTACTTGGAGAAGAGGGAAGGTTTTGGCACCATGGTGGTGTTCTACATCTTTCTTCAGTGGAAGATTGTTCCGTGATTGCATACATTTATCAAAAAATATTGTCCTGACACTCAATAGCTGTGCATTTTATTGTATATAAGGAATACCTCAATACAGTTAAGTAAATTTTAAGAAATATCAACATGTGTACTCAGGGAAGCATCATTCCCTTCTTTGCCATCTCACCCCTTGTAATAGATGGCTTTAAAGAAAAATTTCTGGTTTTTCTTTCCTGTTATTCTAAAACAACATCAGCAGCAACAACAACAACGAATAGATTATTGAATACTCATGGTGAGGGTTGGTAGTAGTAATTTACAGGACAAGAAAAACTACACTGAGTATGCTTAAAGAAAAACTATCACTGTACAAAGTACAGCATTTTACTCTCTCCTGGCTAGATTCAAGTCCTACATTTTCAAAATGCCTCATTTCCAAATGCTTTACTTTAAGCTTCTGTCACTACACCTGAAGAAAAATAAACAAAATTAAGATACGCCTTTACAAAAGGAGTTTTTAAATCTAATTGTACATAATGTTGGCACAAAATTTCTGTTGTAATAAAATAATATGTACCTAAAAAAAAGCTGTAGAGTTCCTTAACGCGTGACTTCTTAAATATATCAAATATTTATTGAAAATAGAAAGCAAAATTTTGGAATAAAATGCATATATAAAAATCTATCCATGCTTACATATACTGTCTGAAAATAATGTTGAGTTGTGTTGAGGCTGTTAAATTGGGGACGGTAAGGCCCTCTCCTTGAGTTGCTGAGGGAATGGCTTCTGATCTGGTTCTCGGTGCCTCCGCCTGTCCTTGGGTAGTTTGTTCTGCGGATACTTCTGTCTACTGTGTCCTTCCTCCCATCTGCCATATTTTGGGCCATATGTGTTTGTTTATATACCTTATTTTAGTTTGTATTTTGCATTTACAATTGCTCATATTTTACTTTAAGTGTGATTTTATTTACAAATTGCATCCTGTACTATGAATTTTATACATATTTTCCCATTTAGCATCATAACAATAAGTTGTCTTTTATCTTCATATTTGATACTATAATTCTCTCTCTTTTCAGCTTGTGTTCTTTAGATCCTCCTCACTGTTTAGTGCTTATTATGCATATAAAAGTAAATTATAAGCTTTTCAGGGAGGATGAATTAATCACCTTAAAAAGGATTTCTCTATATTGCAATGCCATTCCTCTTATATTTGAATGATCTATCATTCAAAGTCCTTGACTCTGCTATTTTCCAGTGAATTTATGACTAATATTATGTCAGACATAAAAGTTTTTATTGTATTTTTAGTTATGCGTTTACACTGCTGTGTCTCCATTTTGAATACACATGGACGACAGGGATTATGCTTCATTAATCTCTCTCTTTCTCTCACTCTCTCTTTTTATCCAGAGTCCCTAAATAATTGTTTATGCAGTAGAGGGCATCTGTCTTTTTGAAAATCACCCCTCCCCAGCGCGTAGCCTATGCTATCCCTTGCCACTTGTTCCTGATTTAGGCCTGGCCAGTCAGAACATTCCATGTCCGTAGTCACAATGACTGGCTCAGTGTTGACTGCCTGATCCAACCCAGGTCAATAAGATTAGTTGCTCTCCATATCATATTTTCTAAAAGGCATGAAAACCAATGTTTCTGCTGTTTTATGAAGTTTTCAATTAATTAATTTCCTTTGTTTCATTTAATGTGATTGTTTTTCTGCCACTTGAAAATGGAAGAGTCCCATGTAAGCCACATTTATGTATTAACAAGTCTTCTCCACTTTCTATTCTAATGTTTTAATACAAAAGACAGATTTTTATTCATCGTGAAGCAATATAATCATCTCTTTTATTACCCACAATTCCTTTGAAGTCTTTATACATCATCCAACATGTTAACAGCAACTTTCTACTGCAAAGTAAGATAAAATAATTTGCTAACTGACTTTGTTTCAAAAAGATTCAATGTTGATTTATTCTTAATAATTAAAAAATGTATCTAAATGAAATCAGCCACATGTGGAAATCTACATACATAGTTTAGAATCCGAATGTAAAGAGAATGAAAATATTGTGTTGATTCTCTATTATGTTTCAGCAGAAATTGTTTTAGAAAAATAGAGAAAGCATTAAATGCAAACTTGTGCAGGTATAAATGTCACCAATTAACCTGCCTCATGGTAAAACATCATTATTTGCTGATGTGCAGGGGAAATACATTTAGGTTGTTTTTTCCTGCTTTTCTCCTCTTTTCTTTAGCGGTAGTTGTACAGAGAACTTCTGTTGCATAGCATATAAGTAACCATGAAGAGAATAACAGCTTTGTTTTATTAACCTGCTATTTATTTTAATACGAAAATTTTAATAAGAGTGAGTACCTATTTTCTCCACATTGCCTATAGTTTTACTTTTAACCTGAGAAACTTGTATCACTTAGAAATTTTTAAAGGTTTTGATTACTGAAAGAAATCAGTGAGATTGAGTGTACCTAATTTATGTTTGCGAACTTCATCATGTTTGAGCCTTCATTTCTTAGTTAAAATATATATTAAAAATGTTTAAAGTGAGTTATTTGGAGCCTTAATCGCCAAATATATTCTTCCTTCATGTTATAAAGAAATATAGCCCTCAAACATAATAAAATGTTGTTACGTATCTAGATCTAAACTTTGGTAATACTCATGATGACTTTCTACACATATATATTCTAGTTTTCCAATAGGCATAAAATGCCTTAAAACTTGTGGAAGATTTGGTACTGTAATTGATTGAATAAAAAGTGAAATATGTAATGTGTACTCTATCAGAAAGATAGGTCAAGGCAGAGAAAAGTCAGAGATTTGTGATTTTTAGCGCTGTACATACAAGGCAAAGAGACTTACAGATTAATCCTTTCAGAGATTTAATTATTACTTTTGGAAGGTCTAAATCAAAGGTATTAGACAAGTCAATAATAGATGACACATACCAAAGACTACAGCATTTTCAGGCTGATGAACAGAGAGACTTTCTGGATTATTTTTCAATTTTATGCCTGTTATCTTGTAAAGAGTATAGTACCTGTTGTCACAAAGTAACTAACCTTAAAGTACAGGTGGTCTCATTCAAGAGAGAAAACACTGACCTTTGCCATCCTAAAGCCCTGTGCGCTGTTCCAAATACAGGAAGCGTTCATTCTTTTATGTGATTTTACTCCAAGAAAACAATCTTAAAAACTTTTTTACTAAAAGACCCATTCAGATTCTATTTGGGAAACAAAACAAAACAGAAAAAAAAAAGTAGAGCTAATGAAACGTATTCTATATAAATGTGACTAGATGAAAAAATAATTGCCTTTGATAGAATAAACAATATTATTATTCTAAAAGTATCTCTGGAAAAGAAATATTTGAATGCTGATGGTAGTTCTAGTAAAAATTTAGTAGAAATTAATCATGGAATAGCTATGAGACAATTGGCAACCTTTTTCCCTCTTTTTTAGAGTTACAGAGATTGAGGCAATAAAATATCCATATATTATATAAGGCAAGATGTCTAAAATAGTGCAACAAATTTTATCACTTGTAGAGCCAGACTCTGCAGTTATTTGTGGAGTCAAATTCTGATTAACACTGTGGACTATCTTTCCCAGGCAAAAATGTGTGCATGCCCACATTTCCCGGAGAGGAAATCCACTTACTTATTTTCATTTTACTGATTTTGGTCTAAGTAACTGTAGTTTCAATAGTCAAGGAAGATTGTGTTTCAGGCTCTATTTTTTAATAAAGTTAAACCAGTAAGTAATTCATACTATCTGCTACCATCTCTCAGTTTAATTAGTCCAAATGCACTTTCTAATCAGATTGCACTTTGCATATCTATTATTTCTTATGCCACTGTGGAGGTTTGAAAGGTAAGTCATTTTATTTTTCTTCACATTTTGCTTATTCAAAATCATTCAACTATATTTTATAAACAAGCCAATTAAAAGTTGTTTCTTTTTTAGACTGGTTGCTAGATTCTTTAATTATCAAGAAAACATTACAACTACTGATTTTAATTGATTAAGTTAATAAAATATGGAATAAACTTTTCTCGCTGAAACTTCCTCTGCCTACTCTAGGTTATTTTAATTTCTTGATCAAATCTGCATTTAAGCCTGGCCTGAGTACCGTCAGAGCTGGAAACCCTAAGGCAGCCATCTCTGCCTTCATCTTATCCATCTACAAGAATTTTATTCATCTTAAATTTTTAAGATTCCAAGACCAGTAACTGGTGAGCAGCAAGACTGGTTTTTGTTAATATGAATGGACATGTAGTCCACTGGTAGAAAATGGGCACATTAACAAGTTAGGTAAAACTACACCAGGAATTAAATATAAAGACACATATCTTGTCATCTTTATCCACATCTTTTTTCCTGCTTTATCTCTGAAATTGTTCCCAGCTGGGTTTTCTAGCCAGCCATTAGTGATTTGTCAAAGGCTACCAATTGCAAATTATTTTCCATTCAGATTCTGGATTAATATTTTTAATGCATAAATTGGGTAAAGGAAAGGGAGAAATGTTGAGGCAGGAGAGAGCAGATTTCAAGTGCAGGCTAAGTTCAACAGTGAATATGATGGAAATGTGTGATTGCACGGGGCCAATGACCACACAGGAGTAAGGCAACACTATGTTGTTCATTTCGTAAAAAGCGAACCTATCTGAAAAAAGCATTTTGCTGTTATTGGCATTTTGCTTTTTTCTTGGATTTCCTAATTCATTTCCTTGGGAAATAATCATTGACATCCACCTCTGCCTCTTTTCCAAGTTCTTATCTCATTTATGTAACATTAGAGAAATTATCACTTTCCTACGATTTAATATGTGCTTAAATTTTTTAAATGTTACTCATTTTCATATAATCATTTATCGAACAGTATCTGCATAGAAGACCACAAAATTTCTATAATTCAGTAGTATTTTTAGGCTAATTTCTTCTGGACATAAGAAGTTGATAGTCGGCTGATTTTTGAGTTTTGCTTCAACTCCTTGCTGAATTTTGTACTCAGTTTAAAATGAGTACAAAATTTATGTGCTCATAAATTCAAATGTAAACTTCAAATATACCCAGTTTCGGATCAACTCAGTTTATAAAACAGTTTACTTTCAAATTATTTAGTCTTAAGAACTTAGGTTAGAGGGATCATACTTTCCAATTTCAAAATTTGTTACAAAGCTACAGGAGTAAGGACAGTGTGATCCAGGCATAAGTATAGGCATGTTGATGCCATATATATATATATATATATATGCCATATATATGGCATATATATTTATATATATGTGCCATATATATATTTATATATATGTGCCATATATATGGCATATATTTATATATATATGGCATATATATGCCATATATATATATTTTTATATATATGCCATATATATGGCATATATATGCCATGTATATATTTATATATATATATACTGTTTCCTTACTATATAAGTTAATAGAACAATATTGAGAATCTAGAAATAAACCTTCTCTTTTACAGTAAATTAATTTTCAATGATGCCAAGACTACTCAATGAACAGTATGTTTTTCAATAAATGGCGATAGGGCAACTGTGACAAAGAATAAAGCTGGGTTCCTGATGCATAATATAAGCAAAAATTAATAGAAAATGGATTAAGTGTCTTAATATAAGTGATAAAACTGTAAAGCTACCAGAAAAAAACATAAATCTTTGTGACCTTTGGTTTGGCAATGGTTTCTTAGGTATTACATCAAATGCATAAGAACAAAAGGAAAAATAGAGATACATTGTACTTAAATTTAAAATGTTTGTGCTTCAAGGGGCACCATTTGAAAAGTAAAGCATTAGCTGGGCGTGGTGGTGCACACCTGTAACTCCAAATACTTGGGAGGCTGAGGCAGGAGAATCGGTTGAACCCAGGAGGCGGAGGTTGTAGTTAGCTGAGATAGTGCCTTTGCACTCCAGCCTGGGCAATAGGGTGAGAATCCGTCTCAAAAATAAGTAAATAAATATATAAATAAATAAATATTAAAAACTAAAACATGATTTACAGAGTGGAAGAAAATATTTTTAAACCGTATTATCTGATCAGAACTTCTATCCAGAATATAAAATGAACACTACAACCCAATTTATTATCTTTATGTTTGTTTTCATACCTTTGAGCTAACAAAAGTCAATGGTTTTGAAGTGTATTTGCATATAAACATTAAATGGTAGATTTAGTCAAAATAACTTGCTGCTACTCATCACTGTTTTATATGTAGCCTGAGTCACATGTGAGGACGTTGTGATGGTTAATGTTAAGTGGCAACTTGATTGGATTGAAGGGTGCAGAGTATTGTTTCTGGGCATATCTGGGAGTTTCATGGTGTTGCCAGAAGAGATTAACATTTCAGTCAGTGGCCTGGGAGAGGAAGACACATTCTCAGGAAGACCCACCCACACCATGGGTGCGCATCATCTAAGCTGCTGCTAGTGTGACTCAAAAAAAGCAGACAGAAGAAGGTAGAATGAGCAGACCTGCTGAGTCTTACTGCCTTCATTTTTCTCCTTTGCTGGATGCATCCTGCTCTTGAACATCAGACTCCAAGTTCTTCAGCTTTTGGACTCTTGGGCTTACACCAGTGGTTTGCCAGGGGCTCTCGGGCCTTTGGCCACAGACTGCACTGTTGGCTTCCCTACTTTTGAGGTTTGGGGACTCGGACTGTCTTCTTTGCTCCTCAGCTTGTGGATGGCCTATAGTGGGACTTTATCTTGTGATCATGAGTGTCAATTCTCCTAATAAACTCCACTTCATATATAAATATATCCTATTAGTTATGCCTCTCTGGAGAACTCTGACTAATACAGACATAGCCTAGATACACTCTAGATTATTATGGATTAGAGACTTAGATACTAACTCTTAAATTACTATAGATTATAATATATAGACATATGTTACAGATAGACTTAATCACTCTATTTAAGACATAACCATATGCTATCATTAATAGTAGATGAAAGAAACAAAATTAATTTGATTTAGGACTCTTTAGATTGTAATCGGTTATAATTCTTAAGTAGATTACTACATTGATACAATATGTTTTGGAAAGGAAAGTTTAATGATTAGCAAATAAAGAAAACTTTGGACAAGACATAACTCCATTAACAATTATTTAACGAAACTGATAAAGAAGTTATAAACATTAATACATCTATTTATTAGTAATAATTGCATAGGCTGGTTTGAATGTGCTAATATTTACAATTATTTGATCAAAACTTTGTAAATTTCTTTGTTCCTTCTTGACTCCCACTGCTTCATTTGGTTAACCTTAAAAAGTAATACTGATTGGATAAAGGCTTAAAGTGAATTCGTGTGAAATTAATATACACAATGTATTTTGGTTTTAACAAGATATTTAATAGAATCCCAAAACACTCTCAACAAACAGATAAATTTATGATAAATAGCCATTATTTTTTAAGAGAGATGTGTTGATGGCCTCTATTTTAGGTACAAATATTGTTATTATTTTAGTCAAATTTTATTAAAGGTTACGAAATGTTTTTAGAAAGCCATATAAATTTAATTTATTCTATTTAAGATTACTAAATATAATAAATTATAAAGAGTAGGCAGGAAAATTAAACTTGGTAATGAGAGGTGAAGCCAGCTGGACTTCCTGGGTTGAGTGGGGACTTGGAGAACTTTTCTGTCTAGCTAGAGGATTGTAAATGCACCAATCAGCACTCTGTTAAAACACACCAATCAGCACTCTGTGTCTTGCTAAAGGTTTGTAAATGCACCAATCAGCACTCTTTGTCTTGCTAAAGGTTTGTAAATGCACCAATCAGCAATCTGTAAAAACGCACCAATCAGCACTCTGTAAAAACACACCAATTAGCACTCCGTGTCTAGCTAAAGGTTTGTAAATGCACCAATCGGCAATCTGTAAAAAAGCACCAGTCAGCACTCTGTGTCTAGCTAAAGGATTGTAAATGCACCAATCAGCACTCTGTAAAAATGCACCAATCGGTGCTCTATGTCTAGCTAAAAGTTTGCAAATGCACTAATCAGCACTCCGTAAAACGGACCAAGCAGCACTCTGTAAAATGGACCAATCATCAGGATGCGGGCAGAGCCAAATAAGGGAATAAAAGCTGGCCACCCTAGCTGGCAGCGGCAACCTGCTCAGGTCCCCTTCCATGCTGTGTAAGCTTTGTTCTTTCACTCTTCCCAATAAATCTTGCTGCTGCTCACTCTTTGGGTCTGCACTGCCTTTATGAGCTGTAACACTCACTGTGAGGGTCTGCAGCTTCATTCCTGAAGTCAGCGAGACCACAAACCCACCAGGAGGAACAAACAACTCTGGATGCACCATGTTTAAGAGCTGTAACACTCACTGTGAAGGTCTGCAGCTTCACTCCTGAAGTCAGCAAGACCATGAACCCACCGGAAGGAAGAAACGCTGGACACATCTGAAAATCTGAAGGAACAAACTCCAGACACACCATCTTTAAGAACTGTAACACTCACCGCGAGCGTTTGCAGCTTCATTCTTGAAGTCAGCAAGACCAAAAACCCACCGGAAGGAATAAATTCCAGACACAGTAATATTCACTGTGATGTTCAAGTTGAAACAAACAGGATATTCTTTAATGACTATTGGAATATATAAATGTGCATGTCTTCCCCATCCGAACTTTCTTCTCTAAGTAGCAGACCTCACTTCTATAGCGTACATACTTATATTCATGTTTATACTATTTGTGCCCATCCTTCTTGTCATAATACCTATTTTGATAAAAGTAAAAAAAGTATTCAGTTTTCTATTTTTAACAAATGAATTCCTAAGAAGTTAATGAAGAAGGCATGAAAAAGAGCCTAGTGAATTTATTTATTTGACTCAATGTTCAATATAGACCAATACCTTATCACTGCATTTGAATCTAATATTTTCCTAGATTAACCAGAAAATATCCAAATTAAGTTTGTGGAATGGCCCCACCATAGTCATATCTTATTGAGAACATTTTTTTTCTGTTTTAAAATGGTGTTTTAAGAGTAAAATATAATAGAGCCTAAATTATATAAATATCTTTAAAAAATCATTGCATGGAGAATAAATGGAATGTGTGGAAATGTAAAATTATTCTCCAGCTCTACTGGGTAATTGAGCCCAGGGATCTTTATCTGTTATTTTCATTTAATTGATACAATTCTGGACTTCAGATCAATATTGTAATTGAGTAAGACAAATTCGGGGAAAGAGTTGGTTTATTTTGCACAAAGAAGGGTGAGAAATGCTGAAGATTGAAGACAATCGTGAAAATGACCACCCAAAATTCCTCATATGCTTGTCTGTATACTTCTTCTGTCTAGAAATGGAGTCTATTATTTTTGCCTTTAAATCTAGACTGGATTGTGATGTGCTTGTACTGCTGAATGTGGAAAATGTGACATTGTGCTAGTTTGTTCTTAAGCACTTAATAGGCCTTCCCAAAAAGTAGAATAAATTATGAAGAGCAACAAGACAGTAAAGAGGAGAAAAAAGAGCAGAGCTCCAGTGAAGGCCAAATCAAAAGAATGGCTGAAAGAACATCTGATAAATAAAGACAAAGAGATACGACCAGAAATCAAAAAAGCAAAGTTTAAAACAAAACAAAATGTGCAATGGTATGGGGGAAGAAAGAATTAATGTAAAAATTGATCTATAAAATGGCTACTAAATGTGGCAGTTAATTTATTCATTCATTATATAGGTACTGACCACTCCATATAGAACTCACTGTTCTAGATTTGGAGTAAAAAGGGACTAAAGTAGACTTGTTGATTTCAAATCATTTGGTAAGTAATAAGAAAGGATATTTATCACCTCAACAAAAAACCTATTACCTGATTGACAGGAGAGAAGGTGACACATCAGTAGGTGAAAAAATGAAATTACTTAGGAAGATTGTAAATGCAGATCTTTCATTCATGGTGATGGATGGTTGACTATCAGGAGATGGAACTAAAAAATAGTTAGAAGGTGATTGAAATTTTAAATAAAATTTATTTTCTATTATTTTGTTTGAAGAAATTTGAACATGAGAATACCATGAGGGGGATGAGGGAGAAGAAGATTAAAGATAAATGTGACAGATGGTTAAATGATGGAGTAAGATCCCAAAGATTGTGTTACATGCTATTTGGAGGGATGAAGCATCACTGCTTGAAACATCAAATAATATAACATTTATTAAATGTGATTTGATTAATTGAGTCATTATTTCTGGCTAGAGTAATAAGGACAAATTTACAGAGTAGGTAATATATGTTGCTTTAAAATTGGTTAAGATTTGAATAAATTAACAAAAAATGACAACTTGGCTATTCAAATCAAAAGAAAAATGTTAATCTATTGAATAAATGCTGCTGCCTCAGTTGGTTAACTATCTCAAAGAAAACCAAGTTAGGCTTTTATATTATTCATCACACATAGACACACACACACATACACACACACAACAGATTAACTAAAGCTTTATACTCACAATGTAAAAATAAATCTATAAAGGAGAATAAATGTATAAATGAGGGGAGTGAAGAAATTGTAGAGAAAACTATAACAAAAATTAATACAGAGAAAATGTATTAAAACTGAGTGATAAAAATAATAGTAAACAATGAATGTGTGTGTGTTTTGTGTGTTTGTAGGTGTTCATTCACACAAACACACACGTATTTAATAAGAGAGATTGGGAAAACATATTTGCAAGGCATATGACCACAAATTCGGTAATAATAAGTAATATTATTTAGAAGATATGATGTTTTTGTGAGTATATAGAAAAATGTGAAGGAGTCAGACCAGACTATTTATTATAATCAATTTAAAAAGAAAATGTGAGATCATCAACTTTTATAAAATATATATTTATATTAGTTTCCTAATTTGAATGACTGTAAGTTACTCTTGTAAGCTTGACTATTTTTTTTTTTTTCAGTAAGGAAACTATTTGCACATTTTATTATTTCTTTTTTTTATTATTATACTTTAGGTTTTAGGGTACATGTGCACAATGTACAGATTTGTTACATATGTATCCATGTGTCATGTTGTTTTGCTGCACCCATTAACTCGTCATTTAGCATTAGGTATGTCTCCTAATGCTGTCCCTCCCCCCTCACCCCACCCCACAACAGTCCCCAGAGTGTGATGTTCCCCTTCCTGTGTCCATGAGTTCTCACTGTTCAATTCCCACCTATGAGTGAGAACATGCAGTGTTTGGTTTTTTGTCCTTGTGATAGTTTACTGAGAATGATGGTCTCCAGTTTCATCCATGTCCCTACAAAGGACATGAACTCATCATTTTTTATGGCTGCATAGTATTCCATGGTGTATATGTACCACATTTTCTTAATGCAGTCTGTCGTTGCTGGACATTTGGGTTGGTTCCAACTCTTTGCTATTGTGAATAGTGCCTCAATGAACATACGTGTGCATGTGTCTTTATAGCAGCATGATTTATAATCCTTTGGGTATATACCCAGTAATGGGATGGCTGGGTCAAATGGTATTTCTAGTTGTAGATCCCTGAGGAATTGCCACACTGACTTCGACAATGGTTGAACTAGTTTACAGTCCCACCAACAGTGTAAAATTGTTCCTATTTCTCCACATCCTCTCCAGCACCTGTTGTTTCCTGACTTTTTAATGATGGCCATTCTAACTGGTGTGAGATGGTATCTCATTGTGGTTTTGATTTGCATTTCTCTGATGGCCAGTGATGATGAGCATTTCTTCATGTGGTTTTTGGCTGCATAAATGTCTTCTTTTGAGAAGTGTCTGTTCATGTCCTTTGCCCAATTTTGATGGGGTTGTTTGTTTTTTTCTTGTAAATTTGTTTGAGTTCATTGTAGATTCTGGATATTAGCACTTTGTCAGATGAGTAGGTTGCAAAAATTTTCTCCCATTCTGTAGTGATGTTAGGGTGTCAATTTTGGATCTTTCCTGCTTTCTCTTGTGGGCATTTAGTGCTATAAATTTCTCTCTACACACTGCTTTGAATGTGTCCCAGAGATTCTCGTTTGTTGTGTCTTTGTTCTCTTTGGTTTCAAAGAAAACTTTATTTCTGCCTTCATTTCATTATGTACCCAGTAGTCATTCAGGATCAGGTTGTTCAGTTTCCATGTAGTTGAGCGGTTTTGAGTGAGTTTCTTAATCCTGATTTCTAGTTTGATTGCACTGTGGTCTGAGAGACAGTTTGTTTTAATTTCTGTTCTTTTACATTTGCTGAGGAGAGCTTTACTTCCAACTATGTGGTCAATTTTGGAATAGGTGTGGTGTGGTGCTGAAAAAAATGTAATATTCTGTTGATTTGGGGTGGAGAGTTCGGTAGATGTCTATTAGGTCCACTTTGTGCAGAGCTGAGTTCAACTTCTGGATATCCTTGTTAAGTTTCTGTCTTGTTGATCTGTCTAATGTTGACAGTGGGGTGTTAAAATCTCCCATTATTATTGTGTGGGAGTTTAAGTCCCTTTGTATGTCACTCAGGACTTGCTTTATGAATCTGGGTGCTCCTGTGTTGGGTGCATATATATTTAGGATAGTTAGCTCTTCTTGTTGAATTGATCCCTTTACCATTATGTAATGGCCTTCTTTGTCTCTTTTGATCTTTGTCGGTTTAAAGTCTATTTTATCAGAGACTAGGATTGCAACCCCTGCCTTTTTTTGTTTTCCATTTGCTTGATAGATCTTCCTCCATCACTTTATTTTGAGTCTATGTGTGTCTCTGCACGTGAGATGGGTTTCCTGAATACAGCACACTGATGGTTCCTGACTCCTTATCCAGTTTGCCAGTCTGTGTCTTTTAATTGGAGCATTTAGCCCATGTACATTTAAAGTTAATATTGTTATGTGTGAATTTGATCCTGTCATTATGATGTTAGTTGGTTATTTTGCTCATTAGTTGATGCAGTTTCTTCCTAGCCTCGATGGTCTTTACAATTTCGCATGTTTTTGCAGTGGCTGGTACCGGTTGTTCCTTTCCATGTTTAGTGCTTCCTTCAGGAGCTCTTTTAGGGCAGGCCTGGTGGTGACAAAATCACTCAGCATTTGCTTGTCTGTGAAGTATTTTATTTCTCCTTCACTTATGAAGCTTTTTGGCTGGATATGAAATTCTGGGTTGAAAATTCTTTTCTTTAAGAATGTTGAATATCGGCCCCCACTCTCTTCTGGCTTGTAGAGTTTCTGCCGAGAGATCAGCTGTTAGTCTGATGGGCTTCCCTTTGTGGGTAACCTGACCTTTCTCTCTGGCTGCCCTTAACATTTTTTCCTTCATTTCAACTTTTTTGAATCTGACAATTATGTGTCTTGGAGTTGCTCTTCTCGAGGAGTATCTTTGTGGTGTTCTCTGTATTTCCTGAATCTGAATGTTGGCCTGCCTTGCTAGACTGGGGAAGTTCTCCTGGATAATTTCTTGCAGAGTGTTTTCCAACTTGGTTCCATTCTCCCCGTCATTTTCAGGTACACCAATCAGACGTACGTTTGGTCTTTTCACATAGTCCCAAGTTTCTTGGAGGCTTTGTTCATTTCTTTTTATTCTTTTTTCTCTAAACTTCCCTTCTCGCTTCATTTCATTCATCTTCCATCGCTGATACCCTTTCTTCCAGTTGATCACATCGGCTACCGCGGCTTCTGCAATCTTTGCGTAGTTCTCGATACTATTAATGGAAGTTTTAAAATAAGACAAAATACATAGCAGTTCCATTGAATGGAACTGTATGCAGAAACATATGGTATTAGAAAGATGAGAATGAGCATTGAGTAAACAGTGACTCTCAGTTTCTCTGGAGAAAAAGGCCAATTTAGACAGAGAGTGAATGGTAAGTCTAGAATCCCAGACCAAATGAAAGATAGCATTCAATTTCATGCAAATGAATTTTTTTTCTTTGTAGGCTTTTGATAACCCATAGAAGTATTTGATGAGAGATATGAAATAATCAATGCGATTGTTTAGGAAGATCATCTGACAGTGGTGTACAGATATATTGGAGTTAGATAATACACACCAGTGAGATGAGGTGGGAAGCAAGAACAATTGTCCCCACATGGGAGGTGACAAAAAGCATTATTTTTTGTAATATTTAGCGTATTGTATCAACTGAAATTATTTACCATGCTAAATTGTGAATGGCTTTTTAATTTCTTCCCAAATTTACTTTTAGTAACAGAACAATGAATGGCACATTGATCCGTTTTATTCAAGTCTAACTCAACTAGATCCTGAATTTTCATACTATCTTTGGCAGGGACGACTGTCATCATACTTTTGTTAAATAATGCTTAAAAATGAAAATCCAAAACCTAGCTACAATTGTCTTTGAAGTTTGTCAGTACTGTTCTGTGATAATTCTGTGAAGGAAAATAAATTCAGCTTATGAAAAAAGAAGAAAGGAACTGAGCTATTTAATCTTCTTAATACTGATAATTGCAAGCTGTGACAATTCTTTACATTGTATGCACCTAGTACGTTCACATCACGAGGCTTCAACATCCTTGAGTATTTCAGTAAAAATGAAGTTTATATTGTAATAGGTGTCTGTTTTGTGACCAAGATTGTACTTTTATTTTACCTTTCAATACATATTGTGTATCTTCCGTATTTAGACTATCAGTTGGTTATTTTAGCACAATGTACACTTGGAATGTTCATGTATCTATTTTTCATACCTTGTGTCTAGGTTATATTCACAGACAAATGCATTAACAGTGGAAGCTGCTGAAAAGATTTTCCATTCGTGGATTTTAATGAGAAAGGATGAAAAATCAAAGTAGTTGTAAGGATTAAGCAAAGGATTGAGTATGTATTATATTAGAAAATCTTACTGATTTGCATGTAAAATATAGGATTTAGCTTGGTATAAATATATATATAATAAATACATAAAATAAAGAATGACAGAAAATGTTTCCACTCTTACAAATGCAAAAATAGAGAACATCTGGTAGAGACCGTAATTATATTAGTATTGATCACATTATAATATTTATAATAAAGAAAAGTGTACATTCTAACAATGTATTTCATTCTAAAAACGTGCATTTGTTAGTGGCAGGAATTATGCAACAAGAAAAATAATATATTTTAGATAGTGAGTTTTATTGTTATACTTCTGGGATGTGAAGGAGGCTTTTGTGATTTACCACAGACCTTATGGAAGAACAGGAAGCTTCAATTTGAGCCTCTTCACTTCTCCTTTTTTTTTCTTTTTTTTTTTTTTTTTTGAGACAGAGTTTCACTCCGTTGCCCATGCTGGAGTGTAATGGCAGGATGTCAGCTCACAGCGACTTTCACATCCAGGATCCAAGCGATTCTCTTGCCTTAATCTCCCAAGTGGCTGGGATTACAGGTGCGTGCCACCACACCCAGATAATTTTTTTTATATTTTCAGTAGAGACGGGGTTTCACCATGTTGGTCAGGCTGGTCTTGAACTCCTGACCTCAAGTGATCCTCCCACCTTGGCCTCTCAAAGTCCCAGGATTCATGCCCAGACGTCTACTCACTTTAAATAATACTATATATATACTCATACAGAAATTCATGTCAGATCAATAAAATACTTGAATATCATGGTGCTTTTTCTGCACTCTTTGGACAAATAACTTGGAAAAGTTAATATGTCTCATTATGGGAACAAATATAGGCTGTACATTTAATAGCCTTTAAGATGAATACAAATGCCCTTATACATCATTTTTATATAGAAACCCAAAATTGATTTACAATGTTATTTTCATTGTCCCAAATATACTAAATTGAATACTTACCATGCATCTATACCTAAAATGTTAAACATGAGAATTAATGGACTTAAGATGAGATTGGTGCAAGAATAAATTGATATTTAATCATGCATATGTAATGAAAAACACAGTTATATTCCAGTCAGTTATTTTCACTAATATTCTCATAATCTCAACTCCAGGTTCCATTTGTGAAGTTCAAGGGGTTAGCTTCAAAGCACTTGTTACTGTATAAAACCCTGTCCCCCAGGGAAGCGGTGGAATGTATATCCAATAATACATTATTTAAGTACTCTGCTAGTTACTTTAAATGCAAATTCTCATTCATTTTTCGTAACAATAATGAAAAACAGAGGATTTACTTTATATTTTATATATGAGGAACCAAGATTTAAAGAATTAATTCCCCAAGGATGGATAATTAGAAAGTATTAAAATCTTATTTTAAATCTGGGCATTCTCATATTAAAATATAGTCTCTGAATTCCACCTAAAAGCAATGGAACTTAAACATTTTTAGCTATATAACCTTATGTGAAAAATACAAAAGCTATTAATGGTCATAGAAAAGAAAGTAAATTGATTCTGTAAATGCATGTGTAATCATATTTCATCTTCGTAATTATAGCAGATAAATACAATTTATTAGTGTTCAATGTGTTCTAAACAAATTTATTAAAATACAAACTATTTTCATATTTTGAATGGTAACTTGTATTATAGAAACCTTTTGAATATAGTAGCAAGCATTACCTTTAAATACATAGCTGAGCTCACAATAAAGAGGTTGAAATTTATAGGTACAGTAAGGAACAAGGAAATCGAAGAAGAACAATTGAGTTTAACACATACAGAGACAAGTGTCTAGACTTTGGCCTTCATGAGATCAGAGCTGTTGCTGAGATACAATAGTCTGAAATCCTTGATAGGATATACAGTTATGAAACAAGCAACTATAAAATAAACTAATCCATGAAAAGGAAAGAACACATAAAATTTTGATTGCCCTGCCTAGACAATAAATGTGGGGGGAAAATAAATGAAAGAAAAAGAATAAAGAATCAGTGGAATTTATAACTATGATTACTTTGAAGGCATATCTAAATTGGAATTGGAATTCAAATTTAAAACTAAACTAACATTTTAGGAAAAGGACTGGTCCTAAGTTATACTATTAGCTGACAAAAAGAAGCACACTAACTCCAAGAAGGTAGAAACGTGGTGTAGGCCAGTCTATTGATGGAGTCACCCATAAGAAGGTCCACTTGAAGATGAACTTACAATTAAAACTTATAAAAATGTGATGAAAAATCACTCATGCAAAAGTCGGCTGAAGATTATAAATACATTAATACAAATGTAGTAATATAAAATTTATCATATATATAAGAAAATATCTGAAGATTATAAAAATTACCATACATATGTGAAAAGAAAAAATAACTTTTTATAATATTATATGACAGAAATTAAATTATCAATGAGTAGTAAAGAGGCATTTCTAGATGAAGAATACTTTATAATGATAAAATGTTCAATTGACTACCATGAAATACTAATTATAAACTTGTATGTACAACTTCAAAAGCATAAATCAAAATAGAAAAATACATAGAAATCTATAGTCTTGGTTGGAAATTTTGAACTCCACTCTCAGTAATAAAAGAAAATTCACAGGATTTTCAAAAACTGATAATTCACAACAATGTATAAAATCTTGATTTGGTCTCTAGCTCCCAAAAATCATTTGATATTATAAAATAAAAACTGGATTATTTTTAGAGGCACCCACAATATTTATGAAAATTGACAATATGTGACCTATAAAGCAAATCTAACAAATTTTCAAATATTTAGATCATTCAAGTAAAACTTATTACCATTCATGGTATGGACCGATTTTATCTCTTTCGAAAAGGTGGAGGTGGAAGAAGGGGCAGCAAGAAAAATAAATAAAATAGTTTAGATTTTTGGACATTGGAGACTACACAGCACAATACTGTGATTATCTCTGAGGAAAGGAAAAACTAAGTAAATGATAAGATACGAAAAACTATTTGGCTTTTGCCAAAAGAAAAAAGAATGGGTTATAGAACAAAATACAGAAACATACAACACATAGAAATCCCAGAGACATGGATGAAGCTGGAAACCACCATTCTCAGCAAACTATCACACGAACAGAAAACTAAACACGGCATGTTTTCACTCATAAGTGGGAATTGAAGAATGAGAACACATGGACATAGGGAGGGAAACATCACACACCGGGGCCTGTCAGGGGTGGGGAGCTAGGGGAGGGATAACATTAGGAGAAATACCTAATGTAGGTGATGGGTTGATGGGTGCAGCAAACCACCATGGCACGTGTATACCTATGTAACAAACCTGCATGCTCTGCACATGTACCCCAGAACTTAAAGTATAATAATAATAATAATAAATTCTACAGTAAAAAACAAGAAACCCCAGGCACTCTGTGACAATGTGGTTTGGACAAGGTAATACATATTACTTTTCAGGGAAGCTGGTATGGCTGGAAGTAGAAGGGCAGAGTTTGAGATGCAGAAACAGAGTACAGAAATTTTCAACAAGTACCCTTATGTCTTTGCTGAATACCATAACATACATGTATACCATGAAATTTTGTGTGGTGGAGCAAACAATGGCCAGGGAGATGTGAGCTGAACAGTTTCCAGTGTTCCAAAGGAAGAGAATATATATGAGTTCTGACTAGTCAAATTTGAAAGTCCTCATTAATCATTCAGGGAATTCAACAGAGTCATCATAACCACAGCTTGGCTGTGACGCTAAATCAGCACAAGCAATTAAGCTGCTCTTCACTGTTGTGATAAAGTTCAAAACAAGCTTCTTCAAAAGAGTAAAATTCATTTTAGTTATCTGCCTTCTTTTTTTATTATACTTTAAGTTTTAGGGTACATGTGCACAATGTGCAGGTTTGTTACATTTGTATACATGTGCCATGTTGGTGTGCTGTACCCAGTAACTCGTCGTTTAACATTAGGTATATCTCCTAATGCTATCCTTCCCCTCTCCCCCCACCCCACAACAGGCCCTGGTGTGTGATGTTCCCTTTCCTGTGTCCATGTGTTCTCATTATTCAATTCCCACCTATGAGTGAGAACATGCAGTGTTTGTTTTTTTGTCCTTGCAATAGTTTGCTGAGAATGATGGTTTCCAGCTTCCTCCATGTCCCTACAAAGAACATGAACTCATCATTTTTATGGCTGTATAGTATTCCATGGTGTATATGTGCCACATTTTCTTAATCCAGTCTATCATTGATGGATATTTGGGTTGGTTCCAAGTCTTTGCTATTGTGAATAGTGCCGCAATAAACATACGTGTGCATGTGTCTTTAGAGCAGCATGATTTATAATCCTTTGGGTATATACCCAGTAATGGGATGACTGGGTCAAACGGTATTTCTAGTTCTAGATCCCTGAGGAATTGCCACACTGACTTCCACAATGGTTGAACTAGTTTACGAGTCCTACCAACAGTGTAAAAGTGTTCCTGTTTCTCCACAACCTCTCCAGCACCTGTTGTTTCCTGACTTTTTAACGATCGCCATTCTAACTGGCATGAGATGGTATCTCATTGTGGTTTTGATTTGCATTTCTCTGATGGCCAGTGATAATGAGCATTTTTTCATGTGTCTTTTGGCTGCATAAATGTCTTCTTTTGAGAAGTGTCTGTTCATATCCTTTGCCCACTTTTTGATGGGGTTGTTTGTTTTTTTCTTTTAAATTTCTTTTAAATTGGAGTTCATTGTAGATTCTGGATATTAGCCATTTGTCAGATGAGTAGATTGCAAAAATTTTACCTGCCTTCTTCAACAATACCAAACACTCTTTAAAGGAAATAAAACAAAAACCAGACAAAATGCATTCAATCATTTACCTCTGGATAGATGTTAATTTTGTCTTCACTTTTTCACACTATACAGACACTCCTTGAATTACGGGATGGGAGGGTATGTCCCAGTAAATTCATCATTAAGTTGAAGTATAGTGAGTCAAAAATGTATTTAAATACCTGGCAAATCCCATTTTAAAGTGGAAAAATTACAAGTCAAAGGACTATAAGGAACTGTCTATATACATTACTTCAATAATTATCTTTATACAAATGCATTCAAGTACTTAATTTTGTTTTGTCAGATAGATGTTAGAATATTAATATTTCTAGCACCTAATAAAGTTAATAGATATGTCAAAACTGGAAACTGTAACCCGACGCATATGTTATATCAGAAAGACACTTGTACTCATGTGTTTCTCACAGAACTGTTCACAATAGGAAAGTCAGGGAATCAACCTACGTGTCCATCAACAGATCATTGGATTAAGGAAATGTGATACATATATACCATGGAATACTACACAGTCATAATAAACAATAATTATGTACAATATCGAATACTACACAGCCATAATGAAGAATTACATCCTGTATTTTGCAGCAACATGGACAGAGCTGGTGGCTGTTATGCTAAGTGAAATACCTCAGAAAATCAAATACCAGATGTTCTTACCTATAAGTGAATGGGACCTAAACAATGGACATAGATAGACATAAAGTTACAAATATTAGATACCAAGGGTTTCAAAAGTAGGGAGGATAGAATAGTTGAAAAATCATCTATTGGGTACAATGTTCACTATTTGGGTGATAGGTACACCAGAAGACCAAACTTTAACATTACGCGATATATTCATGTTAGAAACCTGCACATGTACTCTCTGAGTTTATAATTCTTAAAAAATTGGGAAAACATGCCCCCTAACCCCCTTGCATGTTTTAATGCCTTGATTAAATACAAGTGTGTATACATGTGAATACACACGCACATACAAATACATATATAAAATCATAAAAAATAATTATTTGCCTCTTATTAAAACAACAAATGTGCATTGAGAAAACCTTGAAAAGGATAGAGATCAATAAATATAAATAAATGCAGAAACATCTCTTTTTCAGGAACAGTACACTCATTGTTAAACGACAATTATTTCTAATGATCTATAGATTGAGCAGAATCCCAGTCAAATTCCCAGTAAAGATATCAACAAACTACTTATAAACTTAGATTAGATGACATAAGACTGAAGAATTCAGTAGGAACTTACACATGTGATCTGAATACTTTCTTTCACCGTTAAGTATAATATCCACTATATATCACCGATAGGTTCTATTGTAGATGACTTTTAATAGTTTGAAAAAATTCACTTCTATTCCTAGAGTTCCAGAAGTTTCCATAAGTTTACTGGATTTTGTCTAACGATTTTTTTGAACTTATTCAAATGATGATGTCTTTTTGTCTTTTGATCTGTTGTGTGGTGAGTTACACTGGCTTATTTGTAATGTTGAAAAGAAAACAGAAACAGAATATCAAATAACTCATGTTTTCACTTATAAGTGGGAGTAAAACAATGTATACACATAGACATACAGAAGGGAATAAGAGATATTGGAGACTCCAAAAACTGGGTAGGATGGAAGGGAGGTGAGTGCTGAAAAACTACCTATCAGGTGCAATGTTCACTATTTGGGTGCTGGGTACTCTACAAGTCCAGACTTTACCACTGCACAATAAATCCATGTAACAAAATTATACTTTTACCTCCTAAATCAATAAAAGTATATTTAAACAAAGGAATCAAACAAACAATATAGTAGACGTAATGGAATTAGCAGTAAAATACACTAAAGCAGTTATTATAATCATGTTAAAGTACATAAAGCAAAACAAGAGAATAGTAAGGAGAAGACTGCAACATATAAAAATTGATGTAAATTAGAGATAATACGATCTGTGAAATAGAATGTCTCTGGTTGTAATTAACAACAGATTAAACACATTTTATTTCAATGGAAAGTAAATAGTGTAGTTGAAAATTAGCAATAAAAATTGCCTAGAATTAAAAATAGAGCAAATAAACAAACAAAACATCCCCAGTGTTTTAATGACCAATGTTTAAGTTGCATGTAAATGTAGTTTCAGGAGGGAAGAAATAGAAAAATAGGAAGTGATAGTTGAAAACCTTCCAACATGAATGAAATCTATAAACAAAGAAATTCAAGAGGTTCAATGTATTCCAAGTAGAATAAGCACAAAAAATTGCATACGAAGACACTTTATAAATAAATACCATCAAATCAGTGAAAATTTGGATGTTAAGAAAAACATCTTAAAACAGCCACAAAAACAGTTACTAATGTAAAGAGGATCAAAGATTGTTAATATGACATCAGATTTCTTATTAGAACCTGTGAAAGCTAGAATACAAAAGAATGTTATACTTAAAACACTGAGAGAAAAGATAAACTGCTAACCTACACAAAGTGAAGCAGATCCATTTTCAGAAAAACAAAAGCTGGGGAAATTTGTCATCAGGCTATATGCATTACAAGAAATGTTAAAACAACTTTTTTAGTTAGAATAATATCAAATGGAAACTTATCTATAGAACGGAATAAAAAGGACCAGAAATAGTAAACGTGTGGGTAACTAAAAATGCTTTTTTTCTCACATTTTTAATTTAAACATAATAACTGAGCCTTTACAGTAAAAATATTAATACTTTATTTCATGTTTTATCAAAGAAGTACAAGTAAATTATTTGAGAACAATTGACAAACAACATGAATTCAATATATACTTTGGCAAGGTTTCTATGTTATATGCAGTGTGATATAATAGTACTTCAAGATGGACAGTAATAAGTTAAAGTTCTATGTTGTGAATCGAAGAGCAACCACTAGAAATAATATTATGAAGCAAAAATGACATTAAAAATATTCAGTCTAATTGAAGATAACAACAGTAAGTCAATAAACTCATTTATAAAACTCAAAATACCTCAGAAAAAATGAAAAAGAAACAAAAAAGTACAAATAGAAAACAAATGGCAACATAAAGAATTTAAACCCAATCATATCGTTATGTTAAATGTAAAATGTCTGACTACTTCAATTAAAAAGAGAGATGGACACATTATGCAAAAGAAAGAAATGACATCCAACTCTATACTATCTACAAGAAACTGACTTTAATATAAAGACATACATAGGTTGTAAGTCAATAAATAGGAGAACATATACCATGAAAGCATCAGTCAGCAGAAAGCTAGGGTAACTATATTAATATAAAGTAGAATTCTGAACAAGAAATATTACCATGGGGAAAGTAAAGCATTTCCTAATGAGAGTGACAAACTGATTGAGATAATTTAATAATTGTAAATGTGTGTGCATCTAATAAATGAAATTGAAACTCCATGAAGAAAAAGTGACCTAACAATTAGTCAGAAAATGAGTAAAAGTATTGAAAATTTGGACAATACTATCAACCACCTTGTCCTGACTAATATTTATAGAAAAATCTACCAGTCATATTTTTTTCAATGTGCATAAAACATTTACCATGGTAGACCAATTTCTATGTCTTTAAAAAAGTATCAATAACTTTAAAATATTAAAATCATATAAAATATGTTTACCAGTCACAGCAGAATTAAACCAGAACTGATAATAGAAAAATATTGGGCCAGATATTAGAAATTAAATGACACACTACTGCATAACTCATATGTCAAAAAGAAATAACATCAGAAATTATAAAATATAATTTTATGTTTTATTAAAAAGTGTTTTGTAGCAAACACACAAATATATCAAAATTATGATTTCTAAACCGTGCTTATACAGAAATTTATAGATAAAATGCTTATAATTATAAATGAATTAAGGTCCACAATCAATGAGTGAAGTTTTCTCTTAAGTTAGAAAAAAATCCAAAATAAGTAAAATTCAGGATGTAATAAATATTAGAAATAAATAGAATATAAATTGGACCAATAATAGAGAAAATCAATGAAACAAAAAAAATTAAATTGAAGCAGTCACTAAATACAATTAACCCCTAGGTAGACTACTTAGTGAAAATATATATAACAAAAAAACTTCTAATAACAGGTAAGAAGGAGGAGAAACACTCCTGATCCTAAATACATAAAAAGAATGACATATTATAAACAATTTTAGCCAATACATTTGCCACTTTTAATGAAACAGACAAAATTCCTGTACAAAATGTAATTCAAAAAATAAAATCTGAATAATCATAAAGTACAAAGTTTAACTTACAATAAAAAACTTTCTCATAAAGAAACTTTCAGTTACACTAGTTTCCCTGACAATTTTTATCAAATGTTTCTCAAAGTTACACATACACTTTCAGAAAATAGAGGAAGAGGGTACACTTTTCAACTTGTTATAGAGCCAAGTATATTCTGAATCCCAAAAACTGGAAGAGACATTACAAAAAAGGAAAGATCAATATTTCTTACTTCACGGAGCTATATCTTAATAGGCAGTTTGAAAAATATATCTAATTTTAGTACTATTTTACCCTGTTCTCTCTGAATAATAAACCTTACCAAATTAATCTATACTACAGTGAGATAAAACTAAATTACATTTGAAAATCCTTTTATTATGTTCCTATGTTAGGCAGAATAATGGCTAACATTCTAATTCCTGAAACCTATATATACACAATCTAATTCCTGAAACATATATACACATTCTAATTCCTAAAACTTAACATATACACAAAATGTACGAGATGTACATAAATTATGTATCTGTGTCTGTGTGTATGTGTGTGTGTGTATAAACATACATGGCAAAATGTGATAAAAGTAAGGATCTGGCAATGGAGAGATTAGATTGGATTATTGGGGGTGGGCGGGTGGGGGGGCAATATAATCACAAGGGTAATTATAAATGAAAGATGGAAAAAGCAGAATGAGAGACACAAAAGGAGGTATGATGATGGAAACAGAGGTCAGACTGAACAAAGGAATGTGGGTAGCGTCTGGAAGCTGGAAAGGGCAAGGAAATGAATTCTCCCCTAGATCCTCTGGAATAAATGTAATCCTGCCAATAATTTGGTTAAAGCCCATTGAGACATATTTTGGACTTCTGACCTTTTTTATTGTAAGATAACAAATTTGTGAGGTTTTAAAGCACTAAATTTGTTATAGCAAAAATGTAACAGCAGCAATAGGTAATTAATAGAGTTACAATCAGAATCAGGCATTCCATAGTTTATAAGACATTATTTTAAGGTTTCCAAGGAAAACATAAATATTTTTCATTAAAAACAATCACAGAAAACTGTACCTGGGTATTTCCCCTCACTAAGCAACAATAAACACTCAACCTAACACCCAACATCTGACTTCATTGTGTTGGTAACCACTGTATTTGTTCTAAACTTTTAACCGAAAAGCTTAAATATAGAATCTTAAAAATATAAAAATTTAATTTGTCTAATATGCATTAAAGATAGTCTTATAGAGAAATAAGAATAAAAATGAAATAATATATGATTTTTTAAGGGAAGAATGAATTTCTATACCATTTCAGTTATAATTCATACTATCCTAAGATTTGGTTACTAAAATATGTTATATTATATTTTGTTAAAAAAATCCAGTGAAGGGGCTGAAACCAAATAATACATGATAATGCTAAGCCTCCAACAATGATTATTGAGTTGTAATTCTATTGTTATCACCTGTGGAATTAGGTCTTGTGTGCAGTTTTTCCCCTATGACAGTTGAAAGACTAGTTGAATCTTAAGTATACAAAGATGCCAGGTGGGTGACGTTAACTTTCCCTCAAATCTAATATAGTGCACTAGGTTTTAAAGATCTAGATACACAGAAGAAGAAGAAAATAATGATAAATAGGTAGGTAGGTAAATAGATAGATGACAGAAAGATAGATAGATAGATAGATAGATAGATAGATAGATAGATAGATAGATGATACAAAGAGAGATAGAATAAATGGTAAGTGGGAATGCATATTTTATTCATAAAACACTTATAGCTGCCTGAATTACTCATTTTTGTATATGGAATAGTTTCACAAAAGAGCTATTCTCAGCCTTTCATTACAATAACACTTTGAACTGGCTTTTCAAATACATTTACAACTCAAGTGAATATTGTCTGGTACAGCTCTATTAATTCAACAGATATTAACAAGATACTATCTATTTGTAAAGCGTATGGTAGGTTTTGAGAATATAATGATGATTATACCTCCCATCAGTGATCCTGAATTTCAACTTTTGTGTGTGGTACTTATCTTGGAAATTCTATACCTAGAAAATAGTGGTCAAGTGTAGAGCAGTATCCAATGAAATTTTAAAATGAAATTCATATGTAGTGATAGAGAGTTACAGAACACCTAAGAGGAATCCGCATTACTGAATGTCATTTGTTAAGGACACAGAAAACAATAAAGCGTCATCAAATATGTGACTTTCTAGGAAAACACAAAATTCTTATAGCTCTATGGGAATTGTCTGTGAATCAAATAACCAATGGAATCTCGTTATTTTGAAACCTTTCCATTGAGTATGCTTATATGTTTATCTCCTCAGTGTATTTTCTGTGGTCTCCCTGTTGCAAAAATATCATACCAATGATTTGCCTTCAGAGTAAAATATTGAACTGGAAACACTCTCACAATCCACTCTTGTTCTAAATTGCTGTTGACATTTATGTACTTGGCATACATAATTGCCCTAATCTCTTTCTAGAACCCCTAAATGTCCTTCTGGACTAAACAGAATTTAAAAGACAGCAACTTCAAATACTGCTGTGATTCTTAATGGGTTTGCATTGACACCATTATTGCCTGATATAATATTTTTGATAGCCTATTTATTTCATTGAATATATTTGACAGTTTTATTTTTGTAACACCATAGAACTATGATTAAAAAATTTTTATCTCTAATTGGAAATAAAAATTAATACATTGATAAAAGTGTTATTTAAAATTTCTTTCTTATACTAGTGTCATAGTAGCATTCATATTCCAATTATGATGACCTTTTATTAGGTTGTTAGTGAAAGAATTCTAAATTAAATCTCTATTTTCTATTTTTGTGTATATTTAATAGTTTTTTACTAGTATATAGTTTTTCTGGTTTTAGGAGCTTTTTTTGTTTCCAAATACTTTTGATGTGACCAATTTTTTAAAATTTATGTATTGTGGTTGTCATTTCCAATATTTTACTTAAGAAACAAATCATAGATTTCTAAATGTTAGAAGGAAAGAAGATGTATAGTTTTATCTATAAGCTAAAATTTAGTTAATAAAAAGAGGGATTTAAATCAAAATACATTAATCTTACCATAACTAGAAATATGTATTTATAGTAGAGAAGAAATGATGACTGTTATTTGTCTGGTGTGTGAGCAGAAGAAGAAATTAAAGATAACATTTTGTAGAAGAAAGGGAGTGGGAAGCTTTTCATCTTTATTTGGTACAAATTTCAGTGTGGTTCTCCTACTTATCAGATCTACTTCTTAGACTGCCACTCATTTTTAAAACAATTAGCGGTTATTTTAATTGATAGGATAACAGTATTTTCAAATCCTTTATAAACAATTTTACTTTTTTTGTCTTGACCATTTTTCTCTTTTTTCTTTATATTTTTATTTCAAGGATTCAGGGGGTACATGTGCAGGTTTATGACACTGATATATTGCACGGTGGTGGGGTTTGAGCTTCTAGTGTATCCTTCACTCGAATAGTGAATATTGTACCCAATAGGCAATTTTTCAACCCTCATCCCCTTCTCACCTTCTGCCCTTTTGGAGTCCCCAGTGTCTATTATTGCCCTTTGTAAATGTCCATATGGATCCATTGTTTAGCTACTACTTACAAAGCAGAACATGTGGTATTTGCTTTTCTGTTTCTGAGTTATTTCACTTAGGATAATGGCTTCCAGCTTCATCCATTTTGCTGCCAAAGACAGGCTTTCATACTTTTTTATGGCCAAATAGAATTCCATGGTGTACACATACCACATTTCCTTTATCCAGTCATCTGTTGGTGAATACTTAGCTTGATTTCATTAGTTTGCTATTATGAATAATGCTGTGATAAATATACAAGTGCAGGTGTCTTTTTTATGTAATGATTTATTTTCCTTTGGGTAGATGCCCAGTAGTGGGTTTGGTGGGTCAGGTGGTCTTTCTATTATTAACCGTTTGAGAAATCTGTTTTCCAGTGAAGTAGTACTAATTTACATTCCTTTTTCTTCCCATCCTAGGCAACATATGTTATTTTCCAACTTGACTGGTGTGAGATGATATTTCATTGTGATTTTAATTTGCATTCCACTGATTAGTAGTGATGCTGAGCATATTTTCATGTTTGTTTGCTACTTGTATATCTTCTTTTGAGAAGTACCTGTTCATGTCCTTTGCCCACTTTTTAAAGGGTTATTTGTCATTTTCTTTTTTAGTTGTTTGAGTTCCTTGTAGATTCTAAATATTAGTCATCTGTTATAATAGATGCATAGTTTGCAAATATCTTCTTTCATGTGGTAAGTTGTCAATTTACTCAGCTGATTATGTATTTTGCTGTGCAGAAGCTTGTTAGTTTAATGAAGCCCCACTTATCCATTGTTGCTTCATTGAATTTGCTTTTAGGTTTTTAGTCATTAATTCTTTGTCTCAGCCAATGTCCTAAAGAGGTTGTCCTAGGTTTCTTCTAGGATTTTTTGTAGTTTCAAGTCTTATGTGTAAGGCTTTAATCCATCTTGAGTTAATATTTTTATATGGTGAGAGATAGGGGTCCAGATTTTTCCTTCTGAATATGTCTGTCCAGTTTTCCCAGCAGCATTTGTTGAATCAGAAGTACTTTCTCCATTGTATATTTTTGTTGACTTTGTTGAAGACCAGTTGGTGGATGTATACGACTTGATTTCTCTATTCTCTCCATTCTGTTCCATTCATCTATATGTCTGTTGTTATGCTTGTGCCATGCTGGTTTGGTTACTATAGCCCTGTAGTATAATTAAAATCAGGTGATGTGATTCCTCCAGCTTTATTCTTTTTGCATAGGATTGCTTTGGCTATCCAGGCTCTTTTTCTTGGTTTCATTTTATTTTTAAGATTGTTTTTTATAATTCAGTAAAAATGATGTTGGTAACTTTATAGGAATTGCGTTGAATCTGTAGATTTCTTTGGGCAGTATGGTCATTTAAATAATATCAATTATTCCAATCCATGAGCATGAGCGATTTATCTATTTGTTTGTGCCATCTATGATTTCTTTCAGCAGCATTTTGTAGTTCTCATAGGGATCTTTTACCTCCTTGGTTTTTGTGTGTGGCTATTGTGAATGGAATTGAGTTCTTGATTCTCAGCTTGAACAGTGTTGTTATATATAAATGCTACTGATATTTGTTGATCTTGTATCACTAAGATCATTTATTAAGTACAGAAGTCATTTGGATGAGTTTTTAGGGTTTTCTAGTTATAAAATCACAACCTCAGTGAATAGAGATAATTGACTTCCTCTTTTCCTATTTGAATGCATTTTATTTCTTTCTCTTGCCTGATTGCTCCAGTAGAATGCTTAATAGGAATGGTGACAGTGGACATCTCTGTCTTGTTCCACTTATTAGGGGGAATGTTTTCAACTTTTCCCCGTTAAGTACAAGGTTAGCTGTGGGTTTGTGCTGTATGGCTCTTATTATTTTGAACCGTGTTCTTTTGATGAATAGATGGTTGAGGGTTTTTATCATGAATGGATATTGAATTTTATCAAATGCTTTTTAGTCATCTGATGAGATAATCTTCTGGTTTTTGTTTATAACTCTGTTTATGTGGTGAATGACATTTATTGACTTGTGTGCGTTGAACCATCCATGCAGCCCTGGAATAAAACCCACTTGTTCATGATGTATTTATTATCTTTTTGATGTGCTGCTGGATTTGGTTTGCTAGTATTTTGTTGAGGATTTTTAATCTATGTTCATCAGTGATATCAGTCTAAAGTTTGCTTTTCTGGTTGGTGCTTAACTGATTTCCATACCAGGGTGATCTTCCTTTTTTTAGAATGAGTTAGAGAGTTATCCCTTCTTATTTCGTTGTTTAATTTCAGTAAGGCTGGTATAAGCTCTTGTTTGTATCTCTGGTTAAACGTAGCTATGAATCCATCTCGTCCTGGGCTTCTTTCATTGGGAGATTTTTGATTACTGTTTACATTTCATTACTCATTATTGGTCTGTTAAGGGTTTTTATTTCTTTCTGGCTCAATCTTGAGAGGCTGTATTTTCCATAAATGCCACCTATTTTTGTATAGTTCACATGTCTGATGATTTTCTATTTGTTTTCCATTTGCACATTTTGATAATTAGAAAAAACGCAAAAGAATAATAATATTTTGTTACACATAAAAATTATGTAAAAGTAATGTCAGCATTCATAAATTAAGTTTTATTGTAACACAGCCATACTCATTTACTTAAGTATCATCTATAGCTAACATTTGTGTGACAATGTCGGCGTTCGATATCTGTTATAAAAAAGATGTAGTCTGCTAATTTTGAAATGTTTATTACTTCTACATTTATGTAAAAAGTTTGTTAATTCCTGGATTGCTGTATAAAGAGGACTTTGCTATCTGGACATTCTATTTGCTTTGCAAAAACAGAATCAAATTGGATCAAGCTAAAGTGGGAGTACATTTTAAGGATACAGGGGTGATTCATAAAATAGAAGGAAAAGAATAGGGCTGTACTCAGAAACATACCAGGATCTCAGTTTAAATGGCCATGTAAAAACTCTAGTTTGTAACTTCCAGCTCATCAACTCCATTTCATTTACTCTACTTGGAAAAGAGTCTCCTGTTTCTTCAGGCAACAAAGTTACACACACACATATGTAAATATATACTTACACGTACTCCACACCTCACATACGTATACACTTCCTATATTCAAGCTTCTAAACTTATGTATTACTGGTCAAGCTACCCAAGCATATATTGTTTCTTGGTCTCAATTCACAATTCCTGGGAAGATTACTCACTGGATAAAATGTAGTCAGGGTTCCTCCTATAGGTCAAGTAACAATATCTAAGGAAGGTAATCATATTGTAAAAACATAGCTGGCCGTAAACTTCCCCATGTCCACATCATCTGCATGTGGAAGGTGGAATTCCTAAGATTATCATTATGTAGTAGAAAGCCAATATATTAATCTAACAATAAAAGTAAGATTGGACACAATCATTACACATATTCTCACACATAAAGTTAAAAGGGATAATGAATATATCATATTATTTTGGGTGGACTTCAACTCTTTCTCTTTTGACATCACAGAGAAGGAAACCCTTTCTCTGTTTATTTCCCAAAGGGAAATCAAATAGACAAAATTATGAATACGCAAAGCACACTTGATCAAAACAGAAGCATACAGTGTTAAACAATAAAACTACATGTAACTACATACACAAAAAAATCCATGGCAGCAATAGTAATAGTTTGTAATATTTATTTGTCTATCACATTGTACAAATATTTCTAAATATTTGTTTTGCATTACATATTTCATCTAACTGTTACAATAGGCAATGGGATAGGTAATATGAGGACTGCCATTGATACATAAGAATTATCTGGCTTAGAAAAGTCAAGTAACTTGACTCAGGCTGCACAACTGTAAATGTGTCATGTCTGAAAACTAATACTGCCCTCTTCTCTACTAATCTATTTTACAGGATGGGAGAATTAACAGAATTTTAATTCATCAAATATATGTATATTTATATATACATGTGAATTTAATAATTTTATCTTGGGATACTAGTTTCTAAAATGTTTACATAAAAAATGGTAATATTAATAATATATACTTGTTTCAACTAGACAATTTTATCAAAACTGATTAGAGGGCCAGGCCCGGTGGCTCATGCCCCATAATCCCAGCAGTTTGTGAGACCGAGGAGGGTGGATCACTTGAGGTCATGAGTTCGAGACCAGCCTGGCTAACATGGCAAATCCTCATCCCTACTAAAAATACAAAAAAATTAGCTGGACATGGTGTCAGTCGCCTGTAATCCCAGCTACTCGGGAGGCTGAGGCAGGAGAATCACTTGAACCTGGGAGGTGGAGGTTGCAGTGAGTCAAGGTTGCACCACTGCATTACAGCCTAGGTGACAGAGCAGTACTCTGTCTCAAAAAAAAAAAAAAAAAAAAAAAAAAAACTGTTAGAGAACAAATGAAATTCTGCATGCAAAAATGATTACTGTATCTGTGAAGGAAAAACTAATACTTTTAGTGTGACTTTTTGTTTCCTCAGTCAAATTTAATTCAAAATGAATGAGAAACATTGCAAATTTCTGAATAATATTAATTTAATATAATTATTGATACGTAATATTATCATATTGATATTGATAATAATAGCCAGAATGTTCTTAGGCTGCTTCTTGTTTTGTAGCTTAGCAAACTACACAATATATATATTTTAAAGTATAGTTTTTCTAATATTTTAAATTAGTCGTGTATTTGGTAAATCACATACAGTTAGCCTTGATTTTTGATTCTGAACACATTTTTCAACATTTGAATAAAACTTAGCTCTTCCTCAAATTTACATTTGCCTGAATGATTTCTTTCAATTAGAGAATTGCATATGGTTCTCTCAGTTTCATTTCAGTGGGTTTAACACCACCCTTGACAAACTTCACCTTGGCAATAGTTTAGAATTTGGTTTATTTCGACAGAAGGGTATATGATCTTGGTGAAGAAATCTGCTGCCTTTCTGAGTAGTATAACTAACTATTAAAAAGATGTATATCAAAAGATGTTAATGCCTTAATCAAAATGATGCTTACTCTTGATAAATTGTATGTGTAAATTTAAATACACATACAAATATATTTATTGAAGTTTTATGCAGTGTCATTTGATATTGTTATTTTAAATATCTGATGAGTTTCTCATGCAGCAAGAAAAAAAAAGAAATATTCCCATAGGATGCCTAATATATTGAAATTCAGAAAGATAAATTTATTTTCATAAAGCATTATGTGATTGAAAACTTTATAACACCTCATGCTATTCATAGAAGTGTTTACTAGACCACGATGTGCCTGTGGGTATTATCATTTAAAAAACTTTCCTTACTTCTCCTATTATATTATACAAAAGCCATTTCCATAAAATAAAAATTTGATGAATAAATTTAGCACTTTACATATTGTTTTAATATCTGTTTTCTAGAGCAAGATGTTCTTCTAATTTATTTTAGGCCTAATGAGCAAAAGCTGGAGGTATAGCACATGATATAGAGCAATGGCTTCAAAAATTTTTGTCTACAACTCATAGTAAGAAAATGTATTTCACATTATGCCCCAAAGTACACACCATTAGATATGTATATAATAGATATGCATACATATCTAAACCAAGAAAAAAAACTGAGATGGATTAGATGTGATACATTCTCATTTGAATTGTATTCTATTTCATACCATCATTTTCTATTCTATTTTATTTCACTTTATAATGTTGGTTGAGGCCCAATAAGTAGATTTTGCAAGAAACAGTTTGTAAAACACTACTCTAAAACCATTTATCTAGAGGCCTAGATACTGCAACCTCACTCCCTCTAGTGTGAGTATTTAATACTGGTTTCAGTTTATCTTCTATTATGAGTTGTTAAAATTTCAAGAAAAGAACGAAGTACATAAATTTACTATTTGTAGAGAGGACTGTCATCCATACAATGGTCCAGAATATTGTGAGTGTGTTATTTGAAAGGTAATTTATTAAATCATTAGAGACTTTAGAGACTTGAGCCAACCAACCTAAAATGTTGACAACTCTATGCTCCTCCAAGAAAAAGATGAGTGACATTTTTCAGTAGTAGAATTATTGGCATAGCTCATCTCTAAAGCAGATACAACTCAGAGAAAATCAGTTACTCCCATTCAACTCTGAAGAATACAAATTTTAATAAGTGAAATTTCACAGTCAAAAATGAGGGGGAGTGTAGTAAGAAGGATATTGCTAATTTATTAGACCTGTCACTTACATTTCCACTCACACTATGACATTGTTTTAAGTCTCAGTGAAGTATGAAGATGAAAGACTTTTGAAGTCATATCAAAGAAAAGTAAGTTCTTTGACATAGAATACAGGTACCTGAATTTAATGTCTTCTCAGCTTTCACTTTCAATACTCATAATTTACCAATATAAACTAGTACAATTAATGATAATTGTAGTAGCACTTTCAGGAAAACAATTTTAATTACCAAACCATCCCTGATTCGGTTACTGAATGCAAAAATGATCTATTTAACAAATAGATAATTTTAATGTTAAAAGTTTAAAATCATTCAATAAAATGTACATATTAAGTTGAAAGTATTTTGATATCTATATATAGTTAAGATACATAAAATTGCAATCTCTGGACATTAAATTTCTACAAAATTATGTTATTTAGAAACAATCATATATATATATATAATCATTATGCCTTATTTTTTAATCATTCTTTGAATTTTATTTGTTGCAAAGAAAAACATGTTTCCCAAAGTTCATACCCTTCTAAATGACTGTATACAATGGTAGAGGGAGATTATTTTCATATCCACTTTTTTCCCTCCATATATTTGCTTCAATAATTATCTATAATAAATAGATAATGCTGTATAATTATGATATATTTATTTTAATATTACTGAGAAAATAATTTTACTTTAGGATGCTTGACTATTGCTTGTTTCAAGGATTTTTCCCCAAAAAACTGCTTTTGTCGAATATCTTTACTGAATATTATTTCCTGTTTAATCTGTTATTTTCTGACAGAGAAATGTTGATGTTGCTCACTATAGTAGTGGTTACATCTCTTTTTTCAATTCTAGTGTTTTTTTCTCATATATTTTCATGTTATGTTGTTAGATGCATGTATTTTTTTTCAATTGTTATGTCTTGTTCGATAATTGCAATGTTCATCATTATCTTAGGTCGGTGCAAAAGTAATTGCAGTTTTTGCTATTTTAACATAACATCCCCTTTTTTCTGAAATTAATATTGTTATTTCAGCGTTTTTTAAATTAATGTTATCATGGTATATCTTTCACCATTCCTTTATTTTAATTTATCTGAATGTTTATATTTAAATCTGACTTATTTTAGACAAGATATAGTTGGATCTCTTTTATTAATCCACAATTATGCTCTATCTTTTAGCTGATATATTTAGACTCTACACATTCAAAGTAATTGTTGATATAGCTAGATAAATAATGACCATGTTTGTGACTGTTTACTATTGTTTGCTTTTGTCCCTTGTTTCTTATTTTCTCTCTCATTTTTTGACTTTATGACTTTAATTGAGCATTTTATATCATTTCATTTTATCCCCTCTTAGCTTACCAATCATACTTAAAAATGATCATGGTAGCCCTAGCGTTTAAAATATCCATTTTTTAAGTAACTAATTCCTTGTTCAAATAACACTGTACCACTTCACATAGAGTATAGGTATCTTATAACAGAATATCCCCAAATTCCTACTTTCTGTCCCTTGTGAAATTCCTATCATTCATTTCATGTATTCATATACTAGAATCGTTCAATGTATCATTTCCATTATTGTTTTTAATAAACAATTATCATTAGATAAATGAAACAGAAAATTACCTTTTAAACCTATTCTGTCTTTCATGCTCTGCAATCCTATATTTAGATTCATTTATGGCCACTCTTATTTGTCTTCAGCTTAAAAAATTTTGTTAACATTTATTGTGTGGCAGGTCTGCTAGTGATAAAGTTTCTTATTTTTGAGTGTCTGAGTAATTCTTTATTTCTGCTTCACTTTTGAAGAATAATTTCATTGGCTATATAATTCTACGGGCTTTATTCAAAATATTAAATATTTTCAATGTGTTTTTCTAATTTTTGACAAGAAATGCCTTGTAATTCTTAGATTTGTTCTCTCGTAGTAAAGTATCCTCCCACCCCTGGCTTGTTACAAGATTTTTCTCTTTGCCTTTGGTTTTCTGCAACTTGAATATGGAATGTAGTTATAGGTTAAATTGGTCCCCCCTTCCAAGTTTATATGTTTAACTTATAAACCCCAGTACCTCTGAATGTGACTTTATTGGGAGAAAAAAAAATTTACAGAGCTAATTAAGCTCGAATGAGGTGATTCGGGTAGGTTGTAATCCAAAATAATTGGTGCTCTAATAAGAAGGGGGAATTTTAAAAGACAGCAATAAAGAAAGGATAATGTGAAGACACAAGGAGAAGCAAGCTCTCTGTAAGCCCAAAAGAAAGGCCTGGAACAGATCCTTACATCATGGTCATCAGAAGGAACCAATCTTGCCTTTATTTCAGAGTTCTATTTCCAGAACTCTGAGAAAACAAATTTATGTTGTTTAAGCCCCACAGTCTGAGGTAGTTTGTTATGCCAGCCCTCCAAACTAATACACACACCAAGTTTTGATGTTTCACATTCATTTTGCTGTTTATCCTGCTTGTTTTAGAGACAGCTTTCTGTATCCATCATTAAATTTGGAAAGCTTTTAGCCATTATGAATCAAACATTAATTCTGAGTCATTTTCTGTTCTCTTTCTGACATTCCAGTTACACCTTTTGGAACTGCTCAATAGTTCTTGGAGGTTCCATTCTTTCCCTCTCCCCACTATAATTTTTAATTTGGGGAATTTTCTATTTAATTAATTTTGGGAATTTTCTATTTGAACCTCACTGATTCTCTCCTCAGCCATATTAAGCCTACTGCTGAACCCATCAAAAGTATTTCTTCATTTCATTTCTGTTACAGTGTTTTGGCTGCTAGCACTTCTTTTTGATATTTTTCTTAGAATATTCACCTGTCTGCTTACCTTCCCCATCTGTTTTTTATGTTGTTTACTTTTCCATTAGTTATTTTAAATTTCTTATTTAATTCCAAATGATGTCTTTTACAGTAGTCTGATTCTGATGTTTGGTCTATTTCTACACTGTTGGTTTTCTTGCCTGTTGGCATTCTTATAACATCTTGTTGTAAATGACACATATGTGTAATAGGAACTGAAATTGATTGGTCTTTTGTGTGACAACAATGCTAATATGGCTATCAGTGGTCTCTGTCTAATGTTTCCGATAGCTATGGCTGTCACGGACTTCAAATTCTTTAAATACTTTTATTTTTGTCTTACCTGTTGACTTTGGGCACCCCTAAATACTCCTTCTTGGAAAAACTTTTGCAGGTGCTTCCACCATAATCCACTGTTATTGTAATGGAGCCCTCTTTTTGTAATGATAAGGTATGGAGAAATGAGTACATTCTGTAAACTTCCAATTAAAGCATCATTTTTTTTGTAGACTTTATTTTTGGAATTGTGATCTTCAATGGTATTTCGAGAATTTTTGGAGCAATGAGACTTTTCTTTATGGTACTACAATGGTAGTTAAAGATCACTACACATTTGTCAAAACCCACAGAGTGTACAACTCTAAAAGTGAACCTTAATGTAAACAATGGACTTTGGGTAATACTGATATTAATATATCTTTATCAGTTATAACACATATACCACTGCAATGCAAGATGTTAATAATGGAAAAGTTGTGTATGTGTAGGGGCAGGAAGTATATGGCAACTCTGCTCCATTTTGCCATGAACTTTAAAATGCTCTAAAAATAAAGACTTTTAAATATTTTTAAACCTTTACTTCAGTATTATAGTTGTTGATTTTTCCTCCTAACCCCTGCATTTTCCCAACATATTTATTTGGCCACATTCCCAATATATTTATTTGAAGCTCTGACCCTTGTTGATTATTTTCTCCCTTTTAGATAATATAGGAAGGCTGGAGGGTTTTAATAGGAGGGCTTTTCTTCTCTCTAACTGGGAGAAAGCACTGCAAATTCTTTTCCCCAGAATAGTAGGCCTTCGCTATAAAGAAGTATCTGTTGTATTTTGCAATGATTTCTCCTCCCTTTCTCCTGCCAGAGCTGTAAGGGAGGTCTTCAGATTTGAACCATAAGGGACCAGGTGATGTTCCCGGAAACAAAGTCTAAAAAGCGTTGCCCTTCCCTAAGACCATAACTTTCAGGAGGTTTTTTTTGTTTTGTTTTCTTTGTTTTAATTCTCATGCTAGTATGCACTCAAGCTCCATAAATGTGTCAAAATGTCAATTTTACTCTTTCTTAAGGTACTTTGTCCCAGGTAAGATTATCTTGGTTGTGACTCTCAGGAATCTAGTGTGCCCTGTAGCCTTAGTTCTCTAAGTGGTCCAAGAAAAGTCATTGATTTTAGTTTGTCCAATTTTCTCTTGTTGTAAGAGTGGGAGTGATGAATTCTAAGCTCTTCATATGTTGCAGCTAAAATTATAAATCTCCACTTCTGTAGAATATATAAATATGATCATCTCAGAAAAAAATATTTTTTTAAATTACTAGATTTTTTTATCTCCTTCAACCCTCCACTCTCAAACTCACCCTGAGCTGGGCACATGGTAAATATTTGAAAAATGCATGAAATTTGGTTGAGTGAATGAGTAAATAATTAAATAACAAATTTCAAAATAAAAAATTTTATAGTAGAAAAGAAAGACTTAAAAATACAAATCTACTGGATTTGGGGTGTCACTTGCTTAAAGTTCAAACTCAAAGATGGGCCCTTTCTCTCAGCCCACATCTTGAATTCAGTACATCACATTTTACCAGTTTAACTTGTAACAGGAAGTATGGGAGAAACAGCTAAGTTAAAGAAAAGCCTTTATAGTAAGAGGCTGAATTTGAAATTCATTTAAGCTGCCCACACAATGGCTACTAATTCTGCCGCAATGAGTTCCAAAGGTTTTAGTAATTCTCAAGTTAGGCAAGTCCTCTCAAAGAGTGTGGTAGCTCATGATGAAAAGCACATCACCTACAAAGAGGCGGAGTGATCCAAACAAGGCTGTATGTTGAATTTTATTTCTGCAGAAGCTCAGCCTTTGCAGTATCACAGTTTAATTACATGTTCTTTATTATCCCTTTATGCCCTTGACTAATGTATGAGAACAATTTTTGTGTTAAAACCAGTAGAAAAAATGGAGCGTCAATATAGTGTGTCCAGCCAACGTCCTATGCCTTCCAAACAATATTACATGCAGGTATCAGGGAGAATAGGTTCTTCAGGAATAATTAGATTCAGGAATTCCTTTGCCATACTTTTTCATTGTTTTTCAAACATGACAAGAATTCCCTCACCTCAAGGCCTTTTAATTTTGTGTTTCCTCTGCTTAGTATGGTATTCCCTATATATAAATATGGCTTACTCCTTCACTATTTTAATATCAACTTATTATGAAGGACATTCTCAATCACATTATAAATAATAGTACCATGCTTACACAAATCATTACTATACTTCAATACTTTCCCTTCTCATGATACCTTTTTTGTTATAATGTTATCATCATCTGGCAAACTACGTATTCATTTTTTCATGTTTGCTATATCTCCCTCAACTAAAATACGCATCTCAAGAAAAAGAAAAAGCTTCATCTTGTTTCTCATTGATGTATTTGTATTACCTAAAACAAACCACATATGTTGATATAAAAAAAGACACGACTAAAAATTGTAAAACTTAAGTGCTACCTATTTTTCATACCAATAAATGATGAAGAATGATTCAATGTATATGGACCCCTAAGGCTAGGGTAACTAGAAAGAATATGATTTTTCATTTTGGATGAAAAATATATTCACTTTTATGGCAATATTGCTTGGGGTATTTTCACAAATCAAGGGCATATTCCACCTGGTAACCCTCATTTTTATTTGTCTCTTTGTTTATAGAGATTACTGCTTCTGGATGGGTTTTCTGTTTTGCCTAGGGAAGACAACACAAGGAATTATTTCTATTTGTCTCTCATTTGTAAATAAATAATATAGTTAACTCACAAGTCAGAAGCTATGTTTACAGATATTGATCTAATAAGGTTCACAAAAATATAGGCATGTTAATTTTGTTTGAGATTTTTGCAAATAGGGATGCTTTTGCAAATATTCTTTCATGATGTTCTTTGTTATAGTTGTTCAGTGGGGTCCAAGTGAGATACAGAATAATACATTTTCTTAGTTTATCTTTTCTAATTTTTATGTTCTGATTTATTTTCTTCAGTATGGTGATATATTTCCAAAATCATTTCAAATTCTGTGTATGATGGAATAACTTTTATTTTACTTCACCAGGGTTCTCACAGGCTAGTTTTATGTGTGTGCGTTTGAATACAATGCACACTTCCATGAACTCTGATATAAATCCCGGGTCTTCTGATTGCTGCTCTTGAATTTAAATGAATTACAATCAAAAAGAAATACAACTATGTTATATATAATTTTTCAGTATAATTTGTTTTTACCAACAAGTGCCTATTTTAATATATGGTATTATACCCTTTGTGGCTATTTGGATTACATTTTTTGAGTCTCCATGAATCTTTTGTACTCATTACCATAGTGCCCTATCTCCTGAACACTGTCCTCAATGAGAAATAAGTGTAAATGCATCAACTGGCTATTTTTATTATGCTTTTTTCCTTTTACCCTTTGTTACTGAAGGACATGCTGACCTATCTACTCAAATAGAAAAAAAAAATCAAAAGAAAGAAAGAAGAGAAAAAAAAAGATCCTGAGGCACAGGGGACTACATGGTCAAACATATTAGTTTTGGGAGCTTGAACTCTGGCTTTAGGACAAGTTTTTATATCCTTAGAGATTCCAGTTTTATCATATGTCACGATAATTGTAAAGCCAGTATCCAAAGGAACATTTACTTCAGTGACTTGAAAAAAAAAAAGAAAGAAAGAAACCAAGTCAGTGTCAGAGATCAGAAGAAACTTGTAGCCAAAATGTAAATAGTTCACTAAGTACTCCTTACCAAGGACTCTAATTTTCAACGTTGTTGTCCTTGACCTAGAGAGCACGTATCTAAAAATGTATGAAAAGCTTTGCTCCAGTGCTGACCAGAGCAGAATAATGCCTCTAAAACAGTTTCAACGTGAAAAGAAGAAAGCAATAAGCACAGTGGTTGGTAGATTGGAGACTGTGGGAATATACACTCAAAGGAAAGCGTTCGTATCCAAATGAAGAGAAATGAGGGAACAGCACTGCAGACAGGCCCTGGTGTAGCTAGATCTGTTTTGACTCAGCTTATTTTCCCCATCACTGAGAAGGGGCAGCTGTACCATCAATCATAGTCAGATCATTTTTTCTCTGTTAAATAGACAACTTGTCAGGTAGGTAACTAAATGGATGTTATGCTCCAACAATGTTACTTAGGAACAGAATCAACACTGTGAGCGTGACTTTCACAATACAACATTTCATTACTAAGATGGTAGCAGTTCCAAATAAAGCTCCGAGGGCAATTTCCCAACAGTCATTCAGTGAAGTCAACATCAGTTGAACTTTAGCAGAATGGAAAATGTTACTTCAACAAAAAGTCGACCTGATTGAAATAGTTTCCCTAGTAGCTTATTTATTCACACAGAATACTTATTAGGGGTACCCTGCATTGTTTTAAGAGGGTCAGAATTAAATCCATACTTTAAACATAAAACTAAGCTATTAAAAATCAGATGGAGTTTGAAATTAGTATTGAGTTTAAAGTGTGCCGTGTCAGCAATGTGTTTCTAGGGAGAGGTTTACATTAAAATATATTTTGCTGCCTATATGTGTCTTGAGAAATGACTATTTGATTTTGTTACCAATTTTAGAAGTAGAGCATCTTCCATAGTACAACCCCTAGTGGGGCACTTTAAAACTTCTTCAAAGAGACCTTCTTGAATGAGTAGATGATATCTTGAGCTCTTTGGTGTACTTCGAAGTTTTGAAAATTGCAAATATTTCAAAAACATTTTTATTTATAAAGGAAAAATAAAACTGTGGCATTGACTATTTCATCGAAATATATTTATCTGTTAGGAAGATACTATGCAAGGATGCTAAAAATCTCCAAAGGAAACAACGATCATGTGTACTTAACAATGGGGATATGCTCTGAGAAATGCACCATTAGGCAATTTCCATTTCATTGTTCTGCAAATAACATAGTGTTTATTTACACAAATCTGGATGATATAGCCTAGTATATAAGTGGGCTATGTAGGATACCCTATTACTCCTAGGCTACTAGCCTGTCCAGCACGTTACTGTAATAAATTCTGTAGACCATTGTAACACAATGGTAAGTACTTGTATATATAAACATTATCTAAACATAGAAAAGGAACAGTAAGAATATGGTATAAATGATTTCAAAATGGTACACTTATACAGGCTATTTAACAGGAATAGAACTTGAAGGGCTGTCAGATGCTCTGGGTGAGTCAGTGCGGGAATGTGAAGGCCTAGAACACTGCTATATGTCATTGTAGACTTTATATGAACATTGTACACTTAGACTACACTAAATTTATTTCTTAAAAATATTTTTCCTTTCATAATAAGTTAACCTTAGTTTACTGTAACTTTTTTACTTTATAAACTACTTAATAATTTTGACTTTTTGGCTGTTTTATAATAACACTTAGGTTAAAACACAAACATATTGTTCAGCCATACAAAAGCATTTTTTCATATATCTTTATTCTATATGCCATTTTCTACTTTTAGATTTTTCTGTTACTTTTTTACTTTGTAAACTTTTCTGCTAAAAACTAAGACACAAGCACACACTAGGCTTAACAAAAAACAAAGCTAGGCTTACACAAGCAGTACGAATCATCAATATCACTGTCTTCTACTTCCATATCTTGTCCCACTGAAAGGTCTTCAGGAGTAATAATGCACATGGAGCCATCATCATCTATCATAAGAATACGTTCTTCTGAATACCTCATGAAGGACCTACTTGAGGCTGGTATAGAGTTCATATCTTATATAAGTAGAAGTACACTCTAACAATAAAAAGCATAGTAAAGTAAATACATAAACCAGTAACAGCCATTTATTGTCATTACCAAGTATTAGCTATTGTTCATAATTGCATGTGCTGTGCTTTTATATGACTGACACCTAGTAGGTTTGTTTATACAGTGTCACCAGAAACACATGAATAATGCATTGCACTACAACATTATAGCATTTATGATGTCACTAGGAATTTTTAAAATATAAATTTTTCAGCTGTACTTTTAAATTTTTTAAACTCCTATGTTTAAAATTTTTTAAATTTCTATTTTAAAATATAAAATGTTCAGCTGTATTGTAATTTAATGGGATCACTGTTGTATATGCAGTTTGTTTGTGGACTGAAATGTCTGGTGGTGCATGACTGTATATGTTGTAATCAAGGCATCCGCCAACCTTTTAAAGATGATACATTGCCAGCCCTATTACATCAGTTAATTAAATAATAATAATGACCTAAAACGCTCAATAACGAGATGCTCCATCAACTGATACAACAAAATCTGACAGTATTCTTAAATGTTGTTTTGTGAGATTTTAAGGAGCAAATTTGATTCTGACTAATAAGCATAGGCTTAGCATAAGGGACATGTTTAGATCACTTGATATTTCGATAACATTCTTTCTCTCTCCCTTGCTCCAGAGACATTGAGAGAGAAGACAGGATTTTGTAGACAATGATGTAATCAACACATACTTCCTACCAGAATTATAATGTTTTAATATATGTATGTGTCTATCGATACTTTGATTCATCTACCTATCACATAATCCATCCTTCTGTCTACCTTCTTATTTGTCATCTGTCTGCTTAAAACCATGTGTCTCATTTCTTCTGTGTTTAAGTTGTAGATGACTTTACCAACCAATTGTCCAATTAAAAATATCTACAGTACTCTTTTGGTTTATGCTTATTGTCCCCCAATGCTTATTTCCTAATGACGATATACAGTCAACGATGAAAGGGACATATTTTAATGTATATAGAATTGTATTATTTAATGTGTATGTAAACATTGTTTTTATTAATTAAATCATATACTGAGTACAATAAGTCAGTTCTTGAAAAAAATCTTTTCTATGGTCTGAACATTTGTGTTCTCAAAATTGATATGTTAAAATTCTCACCTCTCCACATGATAATATTAGGAGGTGAGGGCTTTGGGAGGTGATTAGGTTATGAAGAAGGAGTCCTTATGCATGGGAGTAGTGCCATTATAAAGGAGGCTGAGGAGAGCTCCCCGGCCCTACCATGTGAGGATAGAGTTGGTATCATCTATGAGAAAGTAGGCACTTGCCGAACACTGAATCTGCTGACACCTTAATCTTGGACTTCCCAGCCTCTAGAACTGTGAGAAATAAATGGTCACTGTTTATAAGCCATAGAGTTTATGTTAGTTACAGCAGCCCAAGCCGACTAACTTGCTCTCCATGGAATTTTTTAGTAAGAAAAAAAAAGGGCTTAATATTTCTGATCAACCCATGCTTCCATAAATTGAAATATTTAAATCTTCATTTTTAATATGGTGGGTTATTTAATTAGTAACAAAATACCAAGTGTAGATTGAGCTTCTGCTACTAAAAAATTATATTGCACACTTGAGATAAACAATAATAAAAGAATAATATATGGATACTGTCCTCACATTTATAATGTAGCTATGAAAAAAAACAAATATACAAATATTAGCATGAATTCATATTAAATTTTAAAATTCAGACCCTTTTAATAATCATCTAGACTTTAATTCTTTCTCCATGATTTTGCCCAAATATTTTGTTACTACTATAGACAAAACTGCCCATTGTCTAAGATAATAACTACCATTTAGCATGGTACATAAAACCTTTCACACACTTGAGTTTCCTTAATTATACCTTGAGCGTATTTTTAATTCCTATTTTCACGTTGAAGGAGACAAACTAAAGCACTTTTTATTCCTGCAAAGTATTATGGCTTTGAAAGTGTCCTTGACTTGAAATACCCCTTCATATATCTTTCTTACCTGTCCTTGTATACTAATCTCTTTGTAAGGAGACAGTTCCCTGACTTCCTCAGGCAAAACTAGAGACTCCTTTGTGGGTTTTCTTCCTCTCTTATCTATACCTATTTCTTCCTCTCTTATCTATACATTATAACATTACAGTGTAATTTGCACCTCTAGTCAATAGACTGGATGTTTCTTGCTGGCAAAGACCACGTCTAATTTGTTCACTGCTCTTCCATTTACCACACATTTCATGCATAGTACACATTTAATAAATATTAGTATTGAATAAATCATTCTACAGACCATTTTGCCAGTGAAATGTCAATTGAGAGAGGAACTTACAGATTTTTCTACATTTCAGTAAGATACTGAAGTATGATACATAGCAGAGGGCACATTTAGTAATCCAGAGAGCTGACGCTTTGTAAAGTTAAACTGGTCATTTCTAAAAAGTTTATGCAGGGGCATTTTCATAGTGATCCTATCATTATACCATTCCTAATGCTCAATGTGATTCAGCACAAGAGAGGACCTGATTTTCACAAGGGTTCTCATTTTATGCAAGCTCAGAATAGTAATGTATAAAATTATCATATCATTTTTTTCTTTGTCTTGGGAAATATAATTATTTCAACAGACCAGAAAACTAAGCAGTATGATTAGCATATTATTTTAAAGTCAGAAACAGTAGGATGTCAAATAATAAGCAAAAGGTGGCTTGACGAGTGTGGAATCAGTATAATGTTTGAATGTTGAATTGCATCAAGCTAATCCATGCTATGCTCTTCGCCATAATAGAGTTATGAATGTCAATGGCACTATAATACCCAGCGATTGGCTGAAATTCCTTCTGACCTCACATGTGCTTGGATGGTCAATACGTATATTTGTTCCGTAAGTATTTGTGTCTCACCAAATTTTCTTCTGATTGTCTCATCTTTCTTTAGTTAATGAAAATTAATCAGATTTAATTAAGTATAACCCATCTGAGAAGATTGCTAACATTGATACAATATGCTTCACTTTTTCTCTCAAGGTATAAACAAGCCTGGAAGTTCAAAATCTTCCTTGGTTCTGTGTCTTGCCTGCTCTCAAACATCATTTTTAATTTCTTAAAGCAAAATGAATTTTTAAATAATTAACATAAAGCAATAAAAGTAGCCAATAATGTATATAGATATGTTAAATGCACATGTTTAAAATATCACAGTGTCTCCAATGTTTTTTCTTCTATATAAATACAGATAGGGCCAGGCACAGTGGCTCACCCCTGTAATCCCAGCACTTTGGGAAGGCAAGGTGGAGTGGATCACTTGAGCCCAGAAGTTCGAGACCAGTCTAGGCAACAGGAGAGACCCCATCTCTACAAAAAATAAAACTATTAGTCAGGCATGGTCGTGGATGCCCGTAGTTCCAGGTACTTGGGAGGCTGAGGATCACTTGAGTCCAGGAGGTCAGGGATGCCGTGAGCCATGATTGAGTGACTACACTCCAAACTGGATGACAGAGCAAGACCCTGTTTCAAAAACAAACTAATAATAAATAAATAGACAAACAAACAAGTAAATGCTGTTAACTCATTTGCAATGAAACAGAACAGAGAGCCCCAGAATAAACCATGAATATATGATGAATTGATCTTTGATAAGGGTGCCAAAAATACACTATCGGGAGAAGGTGATTTCTTTAAGAAATGATAATGAAAAAACTGGATATCTACATGCAAAAATAAACAAAAAAGGACCTCTATACCACACACATAATTGAATCAAAATTAATTGAAGACTTACTTAAATATAAAACCTGAAACTGTACCACTTCTAGAGGAAAAGTTTCTTGTCATTGGCCTTGGCAATGATATTTTGAATGTGTCACCAGAAGCAAAGGCAACAAAAGCAAAAACAGTCAAGTGGTACTACAACTAACTAAAAAGCAAGGGAAAAATCAACCTAAAGAAATTAATCAACAAAATGGAAAAGTAATCTATAAAGTAGAAAAACATATTTGGAAATTATATGTTGTTGTTAATTTGCAAAATACATAAAAAACGCCTAGAATAGCAAAAACAACAAATAGCTATATAAAAATTCCTATGTGAATAGCAGAAACAATAAAAGGCAACAACAAATCTAATAACCCAATTAAAAAATGGCCAGAGGGTTTGAACAGAAACTTCCCCATACACATGGCCAAAAGATACATAAAAACATGCTCCAGGCCAGGCTCGGTGGCTCATACTTGTAGTCCCAGCACTTTGGGAGTCAGGCGGATCACCTAAGGTTGGGAGTTCGAGAACAGCCTGGCCAACAGGGAGAAACCCCATCTCAACTAAAAATACAAAATTAGCTAGACATGATGGCACATGCCTGTAATCCCAGCTATTCTAGAGGCTGAGGTAGGAGAATCGCTTGAAACTGGGAGGAGGAGGTTGCAGTGAGTGGAGATCGTGCCATTGCTCTCCAGCCTGGGCAACAAGAGTGAAACTCCTGTCAAAAATAAATAAATAAATAAACAAATTATCCGGCTGGGCACAGTGGCTCACGCCTATAATCCCAGCACTTTGGGAGGACGAGGCAGATGGATCACAGTGTCAGGAGTTCAAGACCAGCCTGGCCAAGATGGTGAAACCCCATCTCTACTAAAACTACAAAAATTAGCCGGGTGTCGTGGAGGGTGCCTGCAGTCCCAGCTACTCAGGAGGCTGAGGCAGAGAATTGCTTGAACCCGGGAGGCAGAAGTTACAGTGAGCTGAGATCATGTCACTGCACTCCAGCCTGGGTGACAGAGTGAGACCCTGTCTCAAAGCAAACAAACAAAAAATAAATAAGTAAAATTTAGAAAAATCTCCATATTATTATCAGGAAGATGCAAATCAAAACTGCAATGAGATACCACCATACTCCTGTTTGGATGGCTATTATCAAAAAAGCAAAAGATAAGCTCAGGATGTGGGAAAAAGAACTCATATACTATTAGTGATAAAGTATAATAATGCAACCATTATTAAGGTTCCTCAAAATATTTTAAATGAATTACCGTACGATCCAGCAATTTCTCTTTTGAGTATATATCCAAAATAATTCAAGTCAGAATCTAGAAGTGATATCTGCACTCCCGTATTTATTGCCACATTGTTCACAATAGCCAAGATATGGGAAACAAAGAAGTGTCCATCAACAGATGAATGGATAAAAAAAAATGTGAAACATGCAGTCAATGAGAATGTATAATGGAATATCATTAAGCCTCAAAAAGGAAGAAAATTAGCCATTTGTAGCAACAAAGATTAACTTGAAAGGCATTATGCTAAGTGAAATAAGCCAGTCACAGAAGTATAAATAGCATATGATTCCATTTTATATAAGGCATCTAAAATAGTCAAACTCATAGAAGCAGAAAATAAAATAGTGACTTCCAGGGACTGGGAGGTGAGAGAAATGGCCAGTTGTGGTTCAATAAATATAAAATTTTAGTTACCCTAGATAAATAAGTTCTAAAAATATGTTGTACAACCCAGCAACTATAGTTACAAATACAGTATTGTGTACTTTGAAATTGTAAGGAGAATTAATATCATGTTAAATATTCTTGCCACATATAGACACACACAGAAAAAGAGAAAAGAAAAAGGAACACTGAGAAAATATGGAAGGTTTTGGATATGTCTAATGCCTTGATTGTGGTGATAGTATCACGGGTGCTTGCATATGTCCAAACTCATCTTTAGCATAAATGCACTAAGTATGTGCATTTCTATGTACATCAATTATATCTTAATAGCAAGTATACATATGCTTAACATATGTTGCATTGGATTATTAATACACATCAGTGCCTTTATGGAAATTTTATCCTTCTTCATGTTTTCTCAAATAACAGTTAATATTCAGCTACTATTTCATAAATGACCTCACACCCTGAAATGTAAGTGAAGTGGCAAACCAAGATAGAGAATAACTCAATGTGCTAAATGAAGTGTGAGCAGACAGAAGAATTATAAACAGGTTTAATAGAAAGTGCAGAATATGTAGGAGGAAGGACTTCCTATTTTTTTAAAGCGCTGCAGCCTTTGAAAATACATTATATGTTCAACTTACATACATAATTTTATATCAATTTCTCTCTCTGAAAATTTTGAAAATAATTTTTATTTCTTATTGACATTAAAAAATCATGTTTTAAGAATTTATCCTATTGTGATTGTAGTTAGTCTATTATGTTATATGTTTTCTAAACAATTCATTTATGCATTCTTAAATAGTAAGCATGTTTATGCCATTTTTTCTATTAGCAATTACCATCACCGAAATTCAATTCACAAGCTGTTCAGAGAATACTTTGTTGTCTCTGCCTTTCTATTACTGATCCTCAAATTCCTCCTTAAAAGTTATGTCTTAGATTATGAAAAATTGCACGACATATAGGTGACTCTGTATAACAGATTGGTATCTAGGGGAAATAAAGAATGCAAGACAATGCATCAGATCCACCTTTGCATTCAGAAAAAAAAAATTGACTTGAGCCGGGATTCATGAATTTAGCATTTTCCCTTCCCAGCTACACTAGGAAGCTCTTGTAACCTCTGTAAGATGTCAAGTAGCATAGAAATTCCAGGCTTGTAATATGGTACTCAAATGAGTTTTTGAAAGGGTAAGCAAAAATAAAATAAGTTACAAACATAATTAACACCCAATGCTAATGGGACTGCTATTTGTTCTCATATTACTTATTCCTTTATTATATGAGTTATTAATTATATATAGATGAGTTATTAAGAGATTATCAATAGATTAGTTTCCTGTAAATTATTATTTTTCTTAATGACTTTTTTAAGGAAAAAATCATAAAATTTGCCTAAGTTTTTAACTATACCTGCAGTCACAGAGTAAAATTATTTATAAATATTTTCAATTTACAACTGAATGATCAGTTTTCCCAATTTTAACTGTGCCTCTTGAACTAATAAAAAATACCACATTTTAAAAATGTACATAATATCTTATTTGGTAATAACACTTAACATGAGATCCACCCTGTTAACAAAATTTTAAGTGTACAGTACATTATGAACAATAGTTACAATATTGCACAACAGTTCTCTAGAATTTATTCATCTTGCTTGACCGAAACTTTACTTCATTGAATAATAACCCTCCCATTTCCCACTCCTTACTGCCACTGGCAACAACCATTTAACTCTTTGATGAAATGAATTTGACTATTTTAGATATCTCAGTGGAATCACACAGTATTTGTACTAATGTGACTGTGTTATTTCACTGAGAATAATGTCCTCAAGGTTCATTCATGTTACTGCATGTTTCAGAATTTATTTCTATTTTAAGGCTAAATGTATTTGTGTGTACATACTACATTTTCTTCATCCACTCATCTGTTGATGGACATTTATGTTGTTTTCATATCTTGACTATTGTGGATAGTGCTGCAATGAACATGGCAGTGCTATATTTTCAAGACTTTATTTTTAATTATTTTGGTTAAATACTCAAGAGTGGGATTGTTGAGTCATACAGAAATCCTATTTTTAATTTTTTGAGAAATTTCCATATTGTTTTCTACAGTGGCTGGAACATTTTGCATTCCCAATAGTGTGGAAGAGTTTTCATTTCTCCACATCCTTCTCAATATTTGTAGTCTTTTGCGTGTGTGTATGTGTTTCAGAATAGTAACCATTCTGATAGGCATGAGGTGATATCTCATTGTGGTTTTCATTTACATTTCCTTTACGATTAATGGCATTGGACATTTTTCATATAAACTGGTTCATAATTTGTATGTCTTTTGAGAAATATCTATTCAAGTTATTAGCTCCTCTTTAAAAATTGGAGTAACTAGGTTTTTCTGTGTTTTTTTCTTTTGCTATTGAATTGTAAAAGTTCTTATATAATTTGAAGAGTAATAGAAAATTATAGTATGGGTATAATGACAGTTATATAGACCAATGGAACAGAATAATGAGACCAGAAATAAATCTATGCATACACAGTCAACTGATCTTTGACAAGAATGTCAACAACACATAATAAGGTAAGGGAAGTCTCTTTGAAAAATGGTTGTGGGAAAACTGGGTATCCATGTGCAAAAAAAATAAAATTGGAACCTTAACACCATACACAAATATCAAATTAATGTAGATTAAAGACTTAAACATAAGATCTAAAACTATAAACTTCTAGAAGAAAATACAGGGGTGAAGTTTCTTGTTATTAATGGGCAATAATTTATTAGGTATGACCCCAAAAGCACAGACAGAAGCAAAAGTAAACAAGTGAGATTGCAGCAAACTAAAAAGCTTCTGCACTGAAAAGGAACCATTAACAGAGTGAAAAGTCACCTCATGCCTATATAAATGGGAAAATTTTGCAAATTATATACTCACCTTATTAAAAGCTTAAAGTCAACCTTTAATACACACAGGCTTTCAAAGAAAGTTGAAGTCTTCACTTAGTATGATACATCACTGAAGAAGAAATGAATGTTGTATGCTAAAGCAGCTACTAGTCCTACAACAACTAAAGGGTGTGCGTTCACACATACATACCTATAGTTTTCAATGTGGATGTTATTAACAATCATTAGGAATAAAATGAATCCTCATAACAAATCTGTGTGAAAATACCTTGAAGCCTGCTGTACTGATTGCAAGGCTGCCTTGCCAAAAGCAAACACTGCTGTGAGAAGGGGAGCAAGCTCTCTATCATTTCTTTCAGTTTGTTTTCATAAATTTTAAATTACTCCTTCTCACAGAATCATTAAGTTTTGTCAATTGTTGAAACTTACGTTGGAGAAAGCTGTTATGCCCCCAAATCTTTCTCTCCAAATGTACAATGTTGTACTTAACAGATGGGATAAAGCAATTTACAAATAATTCCAAATTACACTGTGTTTGCATGGTACTTAAGTGAGACATTTCACAAAAATAAAATGCTGCATTTTGATTAGAATCTAACCTATTCAAGACATTTTATGAATAGCTGTATTGAGAAGATCAATATGTTCATTTTGGAGGAGTATAAGTGTATATCAGACAAATTTTTAATGGTAATGCAAAACTATTTTTTATCTTACAGCTGTGAGAACTAGTCATCATGATACATTTGATCATTTTAAGCATTGTTCTCAAAAAACTTATCTCTCATATCATATTATAGATTTATTTATGTTAATAAATGAAGTAGTCTGGACCCATATTCCAGTACAGTATGATACTGGCAGCTTCCAATTGCATATTTCCTCAAGAACCTATGGCCTTTGAGAACTTATCAATCTTTTATTTCTCATTACATTTTATTAAAGATTGTTGCTGATTTTAATATTTTATTCAGCATTTCAATGATATATATGTGATATCAATCAAAATGTGCCAATATCACTTTTTACTGACTGATATGAACAAAAATGTGCTCTACTTTTTAAAGCCTTTAAAGCAGAACTTCTATTAAACTTCACATGTGTTCCCTTTATCATCCAGCACATCTTTTACAATAGTAGCTTCAGTGAAAATTCATTGAAGGTATTCAACTGGCCATATAAAATAATGATATGAAAGTAATACATTTGCGACTGAGTAATACCGAACTGAGCATTAATAATTTTCAAGGCATTGCATATGCAGTGTCTTGTTTAATTACGTGAAAACCTTATAGAGCTGCTATTTGTTAGTTTTTTTTGTTTTTGTTTTTGTTTTTGTTTTTAAGATGGAGTTTTGCTCTTGTTGCCCAGGCTTGAGTGCAATGGCGCGATCTCGGCTCACTGCAACCTCCACCTCCTGGGTTCAAGTGGTTCTCCTGCATCAGCCTCCCAAGTAGCTGGGATTACAGGCATGCACCACCATGCCTGGCTAATTTTGTACTTTTAGTAGAGACGGGGTTTCTCCAAGTTGGTCAGGCTAGTCTCAAACTCCTAACCTCAGTTGATCCACCTGCCTCGGCCTCCCAAAGTGCTGGGATTACAGGCGTAAGCCACCACGCCCGGCCTTGTTAATATTTTAATATTGATTTTTCCAGGTAAAATATATCAGTTTAGAGAGACTAGAATTAGAGTTTTTGAGATTAAAAAAATAAATCTTTTTGAGCTGCTGTTTCTTTAGTCTCTGTAATTTTTTTCCGTAAAATAACTTCCTCTTCTCCACTTTCCAAGTAAAATACAGCTACTCTTGAAGGATATATTTCCACAATATAATTAGTTCATTACGCAGAATTTTTTATTCAGTGTTAACCTCATGTTTTCAGGGCTGAGGTCTAATTGGCTCATTATAGCTTTGCTCCTGTGACAATAAACTATAGTGTATGTATATGCTTGTGTGTCTGTGTTTTAGGGAGAAGAGGGTCTTACTGAATTAACAAAGCAGATAAGAGACCACTCTTGTTCAATAGGGTGATACTACGGCAGTAGGTCTAAATGTCAAGAATGTTTCAATAATGAGTAGAATTGAGTTGTTACAGCCTCTAAGACTTTTATTGTTTATTGAGATGCAATTTACATGTAACAAAATGTAATGATCTGAAGAGTTCGATTTGATAAGTTTTGATAGCAGCATATATCCGTGTATCCCAAACCCGAGTGTAGTAAAGATATATAGTGAAGATATATAACATTTCCACAAACGAGAAAGTTTTTTGGCTGTGCCCCTTCCAGTCATTTTCTTCCCAGGCTTTGACCAAGCATTTCTTACTTCTATCACTGTAGGCTCTCAGTTCTAATACTTCATATAAATGAAATCATACAGTTCTATTTCTGGTTTCTCATATCCAAATTAATATTTTTGAGATATATTCATATTGTGTCATTTAGAAGTAGTTTATTTATTTCTATTGCTAGTAGTATTCCATTGTATGACTATTACACATATTGCTTATGTATTGTTTGTGGACATTTTGTTTGTTCCCAGGACTATCTCTTATAAATAAAGTTGTTTTTAACTTGCTTTTACAGCTCTTTTTGTAGACACAGATTTTCATCACACTTAGAACAACGGCATGATTCTCATTGCAGAGTAGGAGCAATGACTACAAAACTAATGTTTTAAAGTTTTTAGCTAAATACAAGAAAGATCTTGGGAAATAGCTACAGTTATTCAAAAATGTAATACTTTCCATGATCCAGCTATTTCTACAGAATTTAAAAGGTTCAAGGACAAGATGAAAAAAATATTTTAAGTGTTAGGAGGAATTTTTTGCATTTCTAGAAATTAGAGATGTTGCCTTCTTTGTACTTTTTCAACTCCAGCATTCTAAAATGACATGATTATGGTATTTAGTATATTTAGTAGATTAAGTATATCTAGTACATTTACTTGGTGTTTTAAAACAGGTAATTTATTTAATGCAAATCATCTGCTTTTTAAGGAAAGTAAATTGAGACATAAAAATAGTTAAAGAATGTAAGTAGAATGTTAACCATACTGAGAGGAAATTTATACTTGCATCATTGCATTTGGGGAAAAAGTGATTGCTACACTGAAATTAACTTATACAAGATTTTGCACAGAGAACAATTTTTGCAATATTCAGATTTTTTTTACATATGGAAATGCAATTATTTTTTAATGTTAATAGATATTCAGCATCAGTGAAAAATGCTGTATAGTCATTAGAGATTGCCAAAAATTGAATCTTGAAGAGAACATTTTAAAGGCTGACAATACCTGCATATATGCAACTCCTCAGGGCATTTTTGCACACAACTGCTAGCATGCATATACATACATCTTATATTTGTGTTTCCTGGTAAGCAAAAAAAGTATTCCCAAATGAATATAAAGAACATAAGTAAAAATTAAAATTTATGAACCTGTTGAACCGTGATTTACTAAACTTGAAGTTTTTATTTTTTCTTGTTGTACCAAATTTTAAAGAGTGTTATTTAACAAAGTGACTTTGGTTTGTGTGAGTGTCCTTTCAAAATATTCTGGTAATGTGACTTAGCAGCAGGGCTTTTGCCATTGACTTGAACTACTGCAAAAAAAGAAAAACTCTAAGAAACGCGATTGTTCTGTGAGAGTCCTTTGTGGGAAGTAGAAATGAACAATGTGTTGAAATGTAAATTTCCTTCAGATTCTTACAAATGCTGCTCTACAGGGATTTCACTTTTCAAAGGAATCTTCTATATTTACTACTCTACTTGTTAAATTGTAACTCCCTGGGCCAGGATTTGTCAAATGATCAGAGAACTGTCACCACAGGGCTAATTCAAGCATGTTCCCACACTTTTTACACTGCATCCATTTCTGTCTAATACTAAAAGACTGTGTCTGGAAAGTGGTGTGGAAGAGATTTTAAAAATGCAGCTTTTAAAATATTTCCATTGCCTTAATATCATAAAAGGTTAATAAACGGGGCCATTCTTGGGGCTTAAGGTAAAAGCCATGGATACATCCTATTGTATGTCATTCTTATCCCCATCCATAGCTTAATCTAATGTGTTTATAAAGATTAATTAAATAAGTGAAGCAATTTTGAATTTGAAAATAACCTGGCAAGTTCGTTAAAAGAGTCCTAACTTGTTCTCAGCTGCAATGTCGTTGTAGAGGTAATAGACTGCTGCTAGGAACTGAAGAACTTCAGAGATACTTCTTTTTGAGCATCAGATTCTGTAGATAATTTTATCCCCTACTGGATATATTCACTATATAGTATGTATACCACGACAGTTTAGTAGATTTCTTCGTGTTTTCTACATCAGAAGCTTTTGGTGATGAGAAGGAGGATTTTCTGTCTTGCCAATACCATTCCCTCCTATGAACCAGAACATCTTGTTAATCTGCTTTGTTCTGATTCCTTATAGTGTTTCCACATAAAAAGAGAACTGTATAGTGAATATATACATATATACTACACAGGCATACGTGTGCATGTTCACACACCCACACACTCCAATTGTATATGAGTTTGCCATTAATATCCCAACTACAAACTTGTGTGAACCAATCTCTCTGATATTTCATTACACAAATAGGAGGGTCTCCAATTACAGAGAAAAATGTCTATATCTTGATTGCTGTCTACATCTGTGAATCTAGCTATAAATGCAGCTTAGATTTAGCTTATTAATTATAGAAACTGTCATTTCCTTTGGTTGTAATGAATATACTTCTCCTGTTATCTATATCTGGTATCTGCTGCACACAATATGAGAAACTATGCAGCATTTTGAGAAGCTGACATAATCTGATTTATAGTATAAAGTTATTATTCTTGGCCACTGTGCTATAAATATAATATAGAGCGCCAATTGTAGAAGCATGAAAAACTATTGCTCAACTAGCCCAAGAGTATAGGTAGGAATGACAGTAGATTGAATTGGCAGTTATGATCAGTAGTTAGGTGATGCCAATATTTTAAAAGAAATATTGACTAACTAGATTTCCAAAAGATTAAATATGGCATGTAGCAGCACTGAACATACCATTAGTTAAAACTGTATGGTACATACATTGGACATAGAATAAATAGAATTTTTAGGTATGATAATTGCAGGATGAGAGGGCAAGCAACAGAGTAGAGAGTCTCTGTGGAGGATAGTCACATTAACTGAGACTGTAGAAACTAGAAAAACAGTTTTGAAGGAGAAAGTTGTTTGTAATGAAATATTTACCTACAAATCTTGTTGTTAAGTCTAATAAATTAGTGGTTCTACTGTTTTAAAAACTCCAAACTCAATGGTTTACACTAACATTTTTAAAATAAATGACTATTACAGGCTCATCCATCCTGAGGTAAGAGTCAGGTAATACTGGCTGGGCTCAGGTCAGCTGGTCTGAATCATGCACCTGAGGGTCGTTTGCTGGTACATTTTGAAAACAGCAGCTTGGCTTGCAATAATGGAGTAGGTCCAAAGTAAAAAGCAGCAAGTTTAAGAAAATAACAGTAAGTAAAGAAGAAATAAAAGATAGAGTCAGAAAACAATGCAACATATATTTTTGCATTCTTGCATAGATTCCAGGAGACCTAGGTAATTAAAACATGTTAGACTCTATTTTTAATAGAAATACCATTACTTGAAGTTTATATACTTTATATTCAAGTGTAGCTCCATTGCTTAAAATATAGCTTTGGGGAAATAAACGCAATAAAAATTACATTCTATGAAATCCCCAGAAGACTGAGAAGATTTTATGTTATATACTTAACTCTATCCCATGGCCATGTTTAATTAAGAAATAACTAGTATCTTTTAAAAATAAATTATGCATTCTAAACACACACACACATGTGCAGACACGTGCACATGCACACACACACACACACACAGGCACTGAGAAAGCCTCAAGATTTGTATACCCCTGGATAGAGCTTATACAAATTCAAAAAGTAGAATACATTATCAAAATTTTAAAATAAAAATTGGTAAAGATAAATACTTAATGATTATTTCTTTTTCCATTATTTCTTTTTTCATTATACTTTATGTTCTGGGATACATGTGCTCCCTGCAAAGGACATGAACTCATCCTTTTCATGGCTTCATAGTATTCCATGGTGTATATGTGCCTCATTTTCTTGATCCAATCTATCACTGATGGGCATTTGAGTTGCTGATATTGTGTATAGTGCTGAAATAAACATATGTGTGCCTGTGTCTTTATAGTAGAATGATTTATAATCCTTTGGGTATATAACAAGTAACAGGATTGCTGAATCAAATGGTATTTTTGGTTCTAGATCCTTGAGGAATTGTCACACTGTCTTCCACAATGGTTGAACTAATTGACACTCCCACCAACAGTATAAAAGCATTACTATTTCTCCACATCCTCTCCAGCATCTGTTGTTTCCTGACTTTTTAATGATCACTATTCTAACTGGTATGAGATGGTATCTCATTGTGGTTTTGATTTGCATTTCTCTAATGACCAGTGATGATGAGCTTTTTTTTCATGTTTGCTGGCTGCATAAATGTCTTCTTTTGATAAGTGTCTTTTGTTATCTTTCACCCATGTTTTGATGTTTTGTTTTGTTTTGTTTTTTTCTTGTAGAGTTGTTTAAGTTCCTTGTGGATTCTGGATATTAGCCCTTTGTCAGATGGATAGATTGCAAATATTTTCACCCATTCTGTAGGTTGCCTGTTCACTCTGATGATAGCTTCTTTTGCGGTGCAGAAGCTCTTTAGTTTTTTAGTCTTTGCCCATGCTTATATGTCCTGAATGATATTGCCTAGGTTTTCTTCCAGGGTTTTTATGGCTTTAGGTCTTACATTTAAGTCTTTAATCTTTCTTGAGTTAATTTTGTGTAAGGTATAAAAAAAAAGGTCCAGTTTCAATTTTCTGCATATGGCAAGCCAGATTTCCCAACACCATTTATTAAATAGAGAATGCTTTCTCTATTGCTTGTTTTTGTCAGGTTTGTCAAAGATCACATGGTTGTATATGTGTGGCACTATTTCTGAGGCCTCTATTCTGTTCCATTGGTCCATATCTCTGTTTTGGTACCAGTACCAAGCTGTTTTGGTTACTGTAGCCTTGCAGTATAGTTTGAAATCAGGTAGCATGATGCCTCCAGCTGTGTTCTTTTTGCTTAGGATTGTCTTGGCTATACGGGCTCTTTTTTGGTTCTATATGAAATTTAAAGTAGTTGTTTCTAATTCTGTGAAGAAAGTCAATGGTAGCTGGATGGGGGTAGAATTGATTCTATAAATTACTTTGGGTAGTATGGCCATTTTCACGATATTGATTCTTCCTATCTATGAGCATGAAATGTTTTTTCATTTGTTTGTGTCCTCTCTTATTTCCTTGAGCAGTGGTTTGTAGTTCTCCATATAATTTCTGTCATCTGTTAGTAGAAGAAAAATCAAGTCCTCAGTGTTTTCCTCTTCAGTATATCCTGCCCTCTTATATCCTCCCCTAAAACTTAGTGATTTCAAAGAAGTATTTACTTAGCTCATAATTTTCAGGTTTGTAATTTTTGGCTAAGCTCACCTGGATAATTCATCTGGTTTTGACACTGGGACCCCACATATCTGTGGTCAGCTATAAGTGGTAGGCTAGTCATCTCTGCTACTCAGTATTGGCTGTTTGCTGAGATGCTTTTATTCTTCTTCATGTGGTCTCTCATCCTGCAGCAGGTTAGTCAAGCTTGTTCTCACAGCAAAAGCAACTCTATCATGAAAGCAATTAAGATTGCAAGCAGAAGCAAACAGAGCCATCTTAAGGTCTAGGCTTAAAACTTAGAGGTCTAGGCTTAAAACTAGCACAACATTACCTCTGTAGCATTCTATTGACCAAATTACATTGTAATGTCAGCCCAGAGCTAGAATGGGTCAGTACTACACAGTTCTAGATGGGAGATATAGATACAGAGAGACTACCAACGGGAACCATCAATGCATTTTATCTAACAGACTTTCCACAGTGCAAGTCAGATTCTCCACAGGAGTTTGTAGCTTTAAAGAATTCAGGCCGGGCGCAGTGGCTCACGCCTGTAATCCCAGCACTTTGGGGGCTGAGGTGGGCATATCACGAGGTCAGGAAATCGAGACCATCCGGCTAACATGGTGAAACCCCGTCTCTACTAAAAATACAAAAAAATTAGCCAGGCGTGGTGGCAGGCACCTGTAGTCCCAGCTACTCAGGAGGCTGAGGCAGGAGAATGGCATGAACCTGGGAGGCGGAGCTTGCAGTGAGCCAAGAATGCACCACTGCACTCCAGCCTGGGCGACAGAGCGAGACTCCATCTTAAAAAAAAAAAAAAAAAAGAATTCAAAACAAGTATGAATTCTGCTGTATTTTGTACCTTTTAGAGTTAAGGAATATTTAGAAGCTGCCTAGCATATTGCAAAATGTATACATTTTAGAATCAGATAGAGCTGGCATTTGAATCTCTACTCTACTTGGACATAGTTATGTACTGTTAAGACCATTTTATTTTATGTAAGTCATAGAGAATGATGCAGATTTTCCAAGGTATTGGGGGTGATGTTTTAAAGCATCTATGTCTTATTAGGTACTCAATAGATTCTACTTAATTTTATTACCGTATGTCTAATCTTAGTTCCTCATGGTGGAGTATTAGTCCATTCTCACATTGTTATAAAGAACTTCTTGAAACTAGGTAATTTATGAAGAAAAAAGGCTTAATTGACTCATAGTTCTGCAGGGTATACAGGAAGCATGGCTGGAAGGCCTCAGGAAAATTTTATTCAAGGTGGAAGGGCAAAGGAGAAGCAAATACCTTCTTCACATGATGGCAGGAGAGAGAGAGAGAGCAAGTGGGGAAGTGCCACACACCTTTAAACCATCATATCTTGTGAGAACTATCACAAGAACAGCATGGGGAAAATCCACCCCCACGATCCAATCACCTTCTACTAGTTCCCTTCCCCAACATTGGGAATTACAATTCAATGAGATTTAGGTGGGGACACAGAGCCAAACCATTTCATTCCACCCCAGCTGCTCCCAAATCTCATGTCCTTATCATATTCCAAAACCAATCATGCCTTCACAACAATCCCCCAAAGTCTTAACTCATTCTAGCATTAACTCAAAAGCCCAAGTCCAAAGTCTCATCTGAGACAAGGTAAATCCCTTCCACCTAGGAGACTGTAAAATAAAAAATGAGTTAGTTACTTCCAAGATACAATGGTGGGGGTGGCAGCACATGCCTTGGGTAAATGCTCCCATTCTAAAAGGTAGAAATTGTTCAAAACAAAGGGGCTAGAGGCCCTATACAAGTCTGAAATCCAGCAGGGCAATCATTAAATCTGAAAGCTCCAAAATAATCTCCTTTGACTTCATGTCTCACATCGAGGACATGCTGATGCAAAAGGTGGGCTCCAAAGTCCTTGGGAAACTCTGCCCCTGTGGATCAGCAGGATATAGCCTCTGCAGCTGTTTCACAGGCTGGCGTTGAATGCCTGTAACTATTCCAGGCACATGGTGCAAGTGTCAGTGGATCTACCATTCTGTCTGGAGGACAGTGGCCCTCTTCTCACAGCTCCACTAGGCAGTGCCCCAGTGGGGACTCTGTGTGAGGGCTCCAACTCTACATCTCCCCACTGCACTACCCTAGTAGAGGTTCTCCATGAGGATTCCGCCCCTGCAGTAGATTTTTGCCTGGACATCCAGACATTTCCATACATCCTCTGAAATCTAGGCAGAGGTTCCCAAACTTCAACTCTTGCCTTCTATGTACCTGCAGCAGGCCCAACACCAGGTGGAAGCTGCCAAGGCTTGGGACTTTCACCTTTTGAAGCAGTGTCCCGAGCTGCACCTAAGGCCCTTTTAGCCAAGGAGCTAGAGCAGCTGGAGTGCAGGGTGCCATCTCCCAAGGCCACACAGAGCAGCAGGGCCCTGGGCCTGGCCTACAAAACCGTGTTTCCTCTTAGGCCTCCAAGCCTGTGATGGGAAGGGTGAAAGTCTCTGAAATGCCCTAGGGACATATCCCCCATTGTCTTGGCTATTAACATTTGGCTCCTCAGTAGTAGACTGAGTAAAGATCATCCTCAGCAATGCAGCTGGCCTCATCTAATCCAGCGAGGACCTGAATAGAACAAAAAGGTGAAGAAGGAGAAATTTGCTCTCCCAGCTTCAGTTGGAACATCCATTTTCTCCCGCCCTTGGACATTAGCACTCCTGATTCTCAGGCCTTAGGACTTGGTCCTGGACTCACAGCATTGGCTACCCTAGTACTCAGGCCTTTGGGTTTGTACTAGAATCATACCACCAGCATTTCTGAGCATACAGCTTGGCAGAGTATGAGACTTTTTTTTTTTTTTTTTTGAGACAGGGTCTCACTCTGTCTCCCAGGTTAGAGGGCAGTGGCATGATCTTGGCTCACTGCAACCTCCGCCTCCCGGGTTCAAGTGATTCTCCTGCCTAAGCCTCCTGAATAGCTGAGATTACAGGCACCTGCCACCACGCTTGGCTAATTTTTGTATTTTTAGTAGAGCCAGGGTTTCACCATTTTGGCCAGGCTGGTCTCAAACTCCTGACCTCGTGATTCACCCTCCTCAGCTTCCCAAACTGCTGAGATTACAGGCATGAGCCCCACCATATCCAGCTGAGTGTCGGATTTCTTAGCTTTCATAATCATATGATCCAGTCCTTTATACTAAATCTTTTTTCAATATATCAATATATGCACTATTAGTTCTGTTATGCTGAAGAACCCTGACTATTACACTTTCCACCTCTGTAGGTACATTCTGTTCCCCTTTTTAAGAAGGGGATTCCCCTTTTCTTAAATTTAGTTTTGTTTTATCAGTTCCTTTAACCAGAAAAATATAATGGAAGTGACCATTTGTCAGTGGGCACTAAAAAAACTGGCAGGTTCTGTTTTCACTCTTTTGGATTCTTGATGCATGAAGAATTCTAGGTAATTGTATGCAGAGATTATTTGGAATAGAATTGAGATGCTTCAGCTAATGGTCAGTCCCAGCTGATCTTCCAGACGAATGCAAACATATGGGTGACCCTATTAGGCAACATGTGGAGCAGAAAACTTCCCAGCTGAGCCCAACCAAACCAAAGAAGTATAAAAAAGAGTAAATCATTTTTGTTTTGGACCACTAAGTGTTGTGGTGGTTTGCTATTCAGCAATATGTAATAAAAACGTAAATTACTATATAGAATTGGGGTGCTGCCATAACAGAATTCTAAAGCACTGACTTTGTCTTTGGGGCTAGGTGGTGAGCACAGGCTAGAAAACAGAGAGAACACTGATAGGGAAAGTTAGAAAAGCAGAGAGATGATGGCTGCTGGAGGTTTTGGAAAATGTGACCATTTTTAGGTAGTACTTCTCATTTTGTACCTTCTAAAATGTATTTCTTGAGTTTTCTCAGATGTAAGTTAGCTTTTAAATCTTCTTTCTTTGGTTCTCTTGGATTTTCTGACTATTTTAACGTTAGTCAAAGTGAAGATATTTTAGTTTGTTATAATGAGTTTTAGAGATGATTTTTTAAAAAATTCCCTAACTGTCCTCCTTGTGTATGTTAGAATAGTTCTTTCACATTTAAAAATGAAGTCTGGCCAATCAACTTTTAAAATACGAGTTCTGTGATCTTACATCTCAATGCTCTAGAACTTTTCTTTCACAGTATCTTTGGTTTAATGAAGCAACTAAATATGGGGCTACTTCTCTTAAGTAAATTTACTTTTGATCCAACCTGAAAGTTTAGATATGACCATATGACTATTGCTGGTTTTATTCCAGGACCATGACCAAATATAATAATAAAAGAGCACTATTTAAAGAAGGTGGCCAAGAAGTGTTGTTGAGGCTCACTCTGTCAATGGTTTATTATTTTGTTCTCAAGAGTGCTAGATTGCTGTTCCCTGAAGCCTTGTAGAACACTGGCTTTCAAATGCTTTAGGGCTTCTGATAAAAATAATTAAAAACTGTCCAATGTGGTTTATACTTTTTTTATTTCTTATAAATAAGTGTTATCATTGGGTTTTCTACAGGATCTATATTAAATATAGGTTGTATGGTGAAATGTAAGAGATAAAAGTGAAGTGGCCACCATTATGCTTTCAAGGTTGATGTGGAATGCCAAACTTTGAAACTCTCATACATTGTTGTGGAACTTCTGGCTTACTTTGTTGGTATGGGCAGCAACTGGCCATTTAACTCTTCTGGCTCTCACCAGATATCCACCTTCAAATTATCTGAGTCCTAAGTGCAAAACATGAGGAGCTCCATGGTAAATAATGCTAGCTCCTGCTGGTTCTCTACATCATCAAGGTTGGAAGCAATGAGAGACAGATGTGGACCCAGTGTGTTCTCCTGGGTTCCAGTTTGTCCTGACCTTCACCTCCTTCACATCCAAATTTTCATTCCCTCTAATGACCTTGATTGATCTACAAAATTTAAGGCCCAGTATCAGATGTAACAGTCATATGTAAAGTCTTCAATAGAATTATTTACCAACACCCACCATTGCCTAAAATCTAAAGTATAACTTTCCCTGTAATGAATTTCTAGTTTCACATCACTCATAACAATTATATGTCCTTCATAAAACTCTAATGTACAGGGAATACACCAGAATGATTAAAATAAGGACTTTAGGATTTAACTTTTTGAGTTTGTATTCAAGTGTATCCTCTTCCTGGTTGTGTGAACATGGACAATTTCCTTAGCTGTTCTGTGCCTCAGTTTTTGCATTTGGAAAATAAGAATGTCAATATTACAACCACATTGCCTTGTTGAATCAGTTAAGACTTAAAATATAATTAGTAAATACTGGTAATCGTTAGTATTTACTTCTTATATCATAAAATTATAAACTATTTTGTTTCAGGAAAGATATTAATTCATCATTACTGTCTTCATTCAATCAGTTTAAATATTCCTGATATTTGTGTAATGAAAATGTATCAAATCTCTTTTTCCAAACTCAATGAATATTGTCTCCTGTAGGCTCAAAGTCAGCTATGTTTAAATTAGGTTCTGAGGTAGAGAGATGTAACCATCCTACATGAAGTAGCTATTTAACCAAAAATCAGGAAATTTTTTTTCTCTAGCATTTAGCACAGTGCCTAGCACACAGTATCATTCAATGTGTTTTTGAATGAATTAATAATTTATTGTATTTGAACTATGAAATAATTAGCATTCTTATAATTAATAATAATTCATACCCCCATTTATATTTAAGAATCATTGTGGAACCATTAGAAAAATCTTTTCCAAAAACAAAGTTTAATAATCATTACTCACTACCCTAAGAAATAAAGAGTTGCTGTGTTTGTTTACATCTTTATATTATTCTCTTCATTTATATCATAATTTATGCCTTTGAAAATTACTTGCACACTTCAAATTCTGTAGCACAGCTATGAAAGGCACAGGGCTTGTTGAATATTGCATCTGAAATCAAGGGGGAGAATAATTGTGTTCCTGTTTATAGCCCAAGTTATCTCCAGAAGCTCAGTTGACTAAATTATAGGTAAATTTCAAAAGCTACTTATGGAAGTAGCTACAAGTTATTCCAAGTCAACTGGTCAGCTGGACAAGATTCTAGTTCTTTTTTTTTAGTCAGAAAACTCAATTTAATTACATACATGTATGAATATTGGAGAATAACATCTAATATACAATATAGTTTTCTTTCTGTATAGAAAATTAATTTCTTATCAGTTTATTTTGAATACTCAATCAATTATTTTGAGTAACAGTTGTCCTATAATAGGGCCGTAATAATACCCTTCCTGACAGATGAATTACAAGTGAGGGTAGGTCAATGATTTAATATATCACACAACAGAAGAAAAAACTAAAGCTTAATGGATTAATGAGTAGATCACTGAGTTACTATAATGAGTGGGAGCTATCTTAATCTGCTTTGGTTGTTATAACATAGACTAGGTAGTCTCTTTAAGAAAAAATAATAACTCTTACAGTTTAGAGGCTGGGATGTCCAAGATTAAGGTGCTGCTGTTGGATTCGGTATCTGCTGAGGGCTCGTTTCCTGGTTCATAGATAGCTGTCTTTTCCCTGTGTCCTCACGTAGCACAAGGGGAAAATGAGCTCCCTGGAAATCTCTTTTTAAAAGGCCACTGCTGCTACTCATGAAGGTTCTATCTTCATGAACTAATCACTTCCCAAAGGGACTGCCTCCAGATATCATGACATTGGAGATTAGGGTTCAACATATTTACTTGGAGGGTGGGGGTTGGGACACAAACATTCAGTCTGTAGCATTTTGTCTCTACACCACCTTCTGCCCCCATTCAAGTTCTGCTCACATACCCTCAACTCAAAAGTCTAAGTCTCATCTGAATGTCAGTTAAATTCGATATGGGTGAGACTCAACATACAATTTATCCTGAGGCAAATTCTTCTCCATTTGTGAATCTGTGAAATCAAACAAGTTATATGCTTCCAAAATACAATGGTGTGACAGGCATAGCAAAGACATTCTTATTCCAAAAGAGAAAAAAAAAAAAAGGAAAAAAAGAAGGGAGAGACAGATCTGAAGAAAGTCTAAAACCCAATAGGGCACATTGCATTAGATCTTAAGGCTAAAAAACGATCCTTTTTGGCTTAATGCTCTGCCCTAAAACTCCAACCTTCTGGAACTGTTGGTGTGGAGGTCCCAACTACCAGACCCACTGAGGTTGAGATCCTGGTCCCATAGCTTAGCCAGGCAGGGGTTGGGCCCCCAAGACACTGGGCATTCTTATTGCCATGACTTTGAGTGGCCCCGCCTTCATAGCTTGGCTAAATGACCCCAGAATGGCTCTCTGTCTGTGCTCCACCCCCATGGTTCCCCAGAAGATTGGTTCCATCCCTCTAAATCTAGGCGGAGGCAAACATGCTTCCAGGGCTCATGCCTTGCACACACAGGTGCGAGGCACCATAGGGACTCTGCCAAATTTGCTGCCTATATACCCCAGAGAGGTAACCACTGTTGCTTATGCCATATCTGGACTCACCGAAGCTATACTTAGGGTGACCAGGAAGTGCAACTCCTGAGTTCTGGGAGTGGATCCTGTGATGCAGCATGCACCTAGGTCCTGCAGTGCTGGTTGGCGTCTCCTTTGCAATCTTCCATTGCTCCTAGCTTTTGTTGAGATGGCTAATCCATACTATTTTCCCCCATGTCTTTGATAATAACCCCAGAGGCTCCTATTGAGATGGCTGACTATTCCCTTTATCAAATGACTACTTGGCCACACCCTTAGTGTTCTCTTTCAAACCAGCTTTCTCATTCTTTACAATAATGATATGCTAAGAATTTTTCAAAGCTTTAAGTTCTACTTACTTTCTGGTTCACAATTCCATTTTATGTCATTTCTCTCTTCTTACATTATACTACACACAGTATGAGAAGTCAGGCCATTCTATACAAGTTTGCATAGAAATTTTCTCTGCCAAACATCTAATTTCATCACATACAAGCTCTACCTCCCACAAAATGCTAGAACAGAAAAACAATTCAGCCAAGATCTTTGCCACTTTATCACAAGGTTGATTTTTTTTTATAGTTTGCAATAACATGTTCCTAATTTTTATTGCAGGCTTCATCAGAATAGCTGTTACCATCCATACTTCTGCTAACATTCCATTCAAAGGCACTTAGGTATTCTCTAAGAAGATTGAGGCATTCTCTATAGCTCTTCTCTTTTCCTTCTTGGCATTCAACAGACTCACCCTTAACAGTCCATGCACGGCAATGTAAGCTTTTTTTTTTTTTTTTTTTAATCATGCAATTCAAAACTATTCCAGCTGCTACCACCTATTACCGAGTTTCAAAGCTGCCTCTACATTTTTGGTATTTATTACAGCAGCAATCCGATTTTCAGCACTATTGTCCACTGTTTATACAGGGGTTTTGCTTTAAGCCATGTTGATCTCTCCTATTTTTGGCTATGTAATGTATGTATAATTAACCTACCTCTGATAACAATAGAAACCTAATGACTTAAGCCAGGCTCTCACTGATCACATTGTTTTAATCTGCTTCAAATATTTTCCCCAATACGATTGAGGCAAAAAACATGGCTGTGTTGAGTAGTTGAGAATTCTTTCAGCATATTTGATTTTTTGGTTGGTCGTTTTTATTTTATTAGAAATGAAGCAAACCTGAGGATGTTTTCTCACCTAGAGAAGCAGAGGAGATAGATTAATCTCCACATAGAGTTGCCACTCTGATGATGCTGCTGGCCTCTGATCCACTTTGTCTGGAGCCACTCTTCCTTTGTAAGATCAGGAAGAACACCTAATGGATGCTGGGCTTAATACTTAAGTGATGGGTTGATCTGTGCAGCAAACCACCATGGCATATGTTTACCTATGTAACAAACCTTCATATCCTGCACATGTACCCTGGAACTTAAAAACAAAGTTGGGAAAATTTATTTTCCCATTTTAGTGTATTTGAAATATTTTGTAACTTTTATTGTCTTGCTTTTACCAGTATGAGTGAATTTTTTTCTTACTAGTTATGGTAGGTAGAATAATAGCTCCTCAACAATATCATGCCCTAATTACTGGAACCTATAAATATTACCTTATAATGAAAAATGGGTCTTTGCAGGTATAATTAATAATCAAGATAAAGAGATTTATCCTAGATTATCCAGGTGAGCCCTAAATGCAGTCACAAGTTTCCTATAAGAGAGAGGCATAGGGAGATTAAACAGACAGGAGAGGAGAAGGTAACGTGAAGACAGAGACAGAGATTGAATGATGCAGCCAGAAGCCAAGGATTGCAGCAGCCAATATAATCTGGAAAAAAGAAGGATGGATTCTCTTGTAGAGACTTCAGAGAAAGTGTGGCGTTGCACACAATTTGATTATAGTCCAGTGATAAAAATTTCAGATGTATAGTCTGCAAAATAATGAAGCAATACATTTTGGTTTGTGGTAATCTGTTAGAAAATTAATTGTAATTGTTGTGGCAGCCACAGAAATACAATGCACTTACGATTAAAATATTTCTAATTAAAAGAGTCAAGAATTAAACACAAGTCTATTTAATGCCAAGGACTTTGTTCCACAATTCATCATTCATGGAAATAGGATACAGACAAAAGGGAAAAATACTATTTAAAAACATGTGTGTGTTGTGTGTGTGTGTGTGTGTGTGTGTGTGTGTGTGGAGAGAGAGAGAGAGAGATTTATCTTGAGAGAGGGAGAGATTGAGAGCAATTCTTAGAAATTCTCATGCTCCTGACAAACAGATTTATCTATTTCTCATTTAAAAAAATAGAGAAAGAATATCTGAGTTCAGTAAAGTTGTGTGCATAAGCCTCATACTAAATTACCTTTATCAGTTAGATATTTTGATGTTGTTCTATGTCATTTTAAAATTTTAATCTTTTGTTTTATTCCACCCCATTTTTTTTCTCAATGCTTATACTATAGTTCTCACTTTCTTCAAAATGTGTAGCTCTCCAGATCCCTAAGTTATCCAATGAGTTCAGTGTTTATTTACATGTCAATAGCAGTCTTTCCTGGACACCATTCTTGATGCTGCTGCATGGGCTTGAAGCACACTTCATCTTCTGTAAAACAAGTGTGAAGTAGAATATATTTACATAAAAAATAAAGTAGAAATTCAGCACCACTCTATTTTATTAAAGTACCTGCACATAAACTGATTTTTGTTAAATTTTCATTAGCATTTTCAGTACATATTAATTATATTTTTATATAAAAATTACAATGGACATTTAATATACTAAATTTCAACGTATATTTTTATAAACTTTTGTCAATTTATATATCACATAAAAATACAGTGAAAATACATTAAAACACATCTTATTTAATGTATCAATACATTAAAACACATCTTATTTAATGTATCAATACATTAAAACACATCTTATTTGAGGAAAACAAAATATCAAATTGTTTCACAAAATAAGTTCTTGTGGTTAACAATAAGCTGTGTATCTTATAATCCTATTATTATTTTTTTACAGAAATTAATATATTCTTGTGTTTGCTCACATATAATGATGATTTTACATTTAGTTTATAATTTCTTAAATGTGGCATGTGATCATTAAAGCCATACCCTCCTTTTTTGAGTTCCTGTTTTTTGAATACTTCTTACGTATCCTTCTCAAAACCATTGCAATTGCAGTGTAATTGCTGTTTTCTTCATCTAAACTATCTTCCCAAGACTCCCCTTTAATCTTCTCTTCACTTATGTAAAGTCATCTTACCAAAAAGATCTTCTCTGAACTCTGTCTGCAATACTTTTCATTACATTCTATCTTCTGATTTCTATTCTGTTTTCTTTTCACTGACTATCCAAAATAGTACATGTTTGTTATGTTGTTAAGTCTGTCTCCTTACCCGTCCCACACCCCCAACACCATTCTGTACTCTCCTGAACCACATACAGTACGGTACAGAGCAAACAGTGACTGTTTTATATATTTATACCTCTAGAACTTAAAACATAACTGGGACAAATTGAGAACTCAATCATTTTTGTTGAATCAATAAAATAATGGCTGTCTGCTAAATGTATTAATATTTAATAAATATTGTAATATGAATTGGTGTATAAGGATCAAAATAATGAAGACTTATTTACTCACCGCCTTCAATTTTATCACATCTTCACATCAGTATTACAGTTGGTGTTGAAGCTTACTGGGTAGACTGCCCATGTAGCTCTATTTCTCCATGGTAATAAATACCATCGTTAATTTTATGTTTATCTTTGTGTGTATGTTTTCGTAAGTTTACTACACATTTCTGCATCCTTACAATGCATAGTACTGTCTTGTATGTTTTTCACGATTATAGAAATAGCATCCTGCTGCATATGACATTTTATTCTTCATTCAACTTTCCTTTTTCCTTCAACATTTTTAAACTTTATCAGATTTTTTGAAGGCAGTTGTATTAGTGTATAACACAACAAGTTCCTTTTGTTTCCTTTTGTTACTGTCAGATTTCAGTTTTGTCTATATAAGAGATGTTAACTGACAATTTATTGCTTTTTAAATAGGTTTCCCTGAATACTGCTGAAATAAACATTCATGTTCTAAAAACATTCATGTTCTAATTGCATTGAACTTCTTCTTCTGAGATGTAGCTGAGAATCCACTAAATGCTTGATCATTTTATTATTTTTTCCTTATTTATAAGAGATCTTTAATATGCTGGGTAATATATTTTTATTGTAGTAATCACTGTAAAGAGTGCACTGAAATTGTGTTTTGCATTTAATTCTATTTATGGGATCTCTTATTATGCAGAATAATTTAATGTTTCTAAATATGTTCATAACTTTAAAAAACTCAGATTCTGCCTAGCAGGAGAACTGCTTAAAGCCAAGAGTTCAAGACCAGCCTGGGCAATATAACAAGACCCCATCTCTACCAAAAATAAAAAGTAAAATATTTAGTAAGGCATGGTGGTACATGCCTGTAATCCCACCTACTCAGGAAGCTGAAGTGGGAGGATTGTTTGAGTAAGCTATAATTCCACCTCCTCATTTCAACCTAGGTAGCAGATCAAGACCTTTTCAAACAAAACAAATATTTAAAAATTAAAAAACTAAATTGGGATCATTTATGATATGCCCAAAAAATTCTTGCCATCTTAGAGTCAAAAAGATATTCTCATATATTTTCTTCTAATATCAGTTCTTTTATTTTCAGTTTCTTCATTAAAGTAGAATGTGTAGTCCAGTTTGATGTGAAGTAGAGAAACTCACTCAGTTTTTTAAAATAAGGAAAGCTAGTTGTCTCAGCATAATTAGTCAAAACTAATTCATTAATTTATAAAAAGTAATGTTGCTTTGGAAATGAACCAAATTTCCATTTATGTGTTCATTTGTTTCACTGTACTAATTTTATTCTAATAGTTGAAGTGTGCATCCCTGTTTTAGTATTATTAGACTTAAATGCTATAACTTTATAGTATTCCTTGTGAATCAAGTTCCAACATCTTTTTTTAAATTATACTTTAAGTTTTAGGGTATATGTGCACAACGTTCAGGTTAGTTACATATGTATACATGTGCCATATTGGTGTGCTGCACCCATCAACTCGTCATTTAACATTAGGTATATCTCCTAATGCTATCCCTCTCCCCTTCCCCTACCCCACAACTGGCCCCAGTGTGTGATGTTCCCCTTCCTGTGTCCATGTGTTCTCATTGTTCAATTCCCACCTATGAGTGAGAACATGCAGTGTTTGGTTTTTTGTCCTTGTGATAGTTTGCTGAGAATGATGGTTTCCAGCAAACTATCATTTTTTATGGATGCATAGTATTCCATGGTGTTTATGTGCCACATTTTCTTAATCCAGTCTATCATTGTTGTACATTTGGGTTGGTTCCAAGTCTTTGCTATTATGAATAGTGCCACATGGTACTGGTACCAAAACAGAGATATAGACCAATGGAACAGAATAGAGCCCTCAGAAATGATGCCACGTATCTACAACCATCTGATCTTTGACAAACCTGACAAAAATAAGAAATGGGGAAAGTATTCCTTATTTAATAAATGGTTCTGGGAAAACTGGCTAGCCATATGTAGAAAGGTGAACCTGGATCCCTTCCTTACACCTTATACAAAAATTAATTCAAGATGGATTAAAGACTCAAATATTAGACCTAAAACCATAAAAACCCTAGAAAAAAACCTAGGCAATACCATTCAGGACATAGGCATGGGCAAGGACTTCATGTCTAAAACACCAAAAGCAATGGCAACAAAAGCCAAAATTGACAAATGGGATCTAATTAAACTCAAGAGCTTCTGTACAGCAAAAGAAACTACCATCAGAGTGAACAGGCAACCTACAAAATGGGAGAAAATTTTTGCAATCTACTCATCTGACAAATGGCTAATATCCAGAATCTAAAATTAACTCAAACAAATCTAAAAGAAAAAAAACAAACAACTCCATCAAAAAGTGGGCAAAGGATATGAACAGACACTTCTCAAAAGAAGACATTTATGCAGCCAAAAGACACATGAAAAAATGCTCATCATCACTGGCCATCAGATAAATGCAAATCAAAACCACAATGAGATACCATCTCACACCAGTTAGAATGGCGATCATTAAAAAGTCAGGAAACAACAGGTGCTGGGGAGGATGTGGAGAAATAGGAACACTTTTACACTGTTGGTGGGACTGTAAACTAGTTGAGCCATTGTGGAAGTCAGTGTGGCGATTCCTCAGGGAGCTAGAACTAGAAATACCATTTGACCCAGCCATCCCATTACTGGGTATATACCCAAAGGATTATAAATCATGCTGCTATAAAGACACATGCACACGTATGTTTATTGTGGCACTATTCACAATAGCAAAGTTCCACCATCTTTTTCTCCACCTTAAAAAATTATCTTGATTATTTTGTTCCTCTGTTCTTCCATGTGGCTTTTAAAAGTTGTATGAAATTCCATTTAATTTGAAATTATACTAAATTTTTGATTAAAATGTTAAAACACTTCTATAAGATACTATTTTTATTCATTTAAAAATTATTTGATAAAGCAATATAATTTTTCCATAGATTTTTCTGTCAAGTTTTAGCTTTTAGATTTATTCTAAGGTAGTGAAATCAAAAGTAAGGTTTCTGGATCTATACAGAATGTGTTCAAATCCTAATTCTGGCACTTTAACCTTAAAAACTTACAGTCACTGAACAATAGATACCTCATTGGTAAAATCCTATGAAATAGAAATAACGAACATACTGACTTATAAGGTTGCTGTGATGATTAAATGAGTTAGTAAGTGTAAATTGCTTAGATTATCACTTGCCAATATAGAAAGAACTCAGTATTTATAAACAATTATTGGTCTTTGCTAAAATTTAGATGGTGTGAAATTTGTAAATAATAATTTATTGCTAAGGATGTATATACACCATGTATTATTTTGTGCTGATCTTTAAGCAAGTAATCATGAAAATTTATCTTGTTAATTATTAAACTCTACCTGTAGATTCACTTAGATTTTCATGACAATATTTTATATCTACAAATATGGACAATACTGACTCTATCAATTTATATATTGCTAATTCATCTATTCATTTTTCTGGCAATATATTAGGTACAATTTCTAGTATAATATTTAATCCAGAATACAAAATATTTTTATTGACAATCGTCAACATGTTGTACCATAGATAGCTAGATTTATTCACTTCACAATTTATACATACTTCAAAACATCATGTTGTAAGTAAAAAATGCATACAATTTTATCTGTCAATAAAAGAAAGAAAAGAAAACTAATTAGAACATTGGTAGGAAACACTTCTCCTTACTTCAATGCATATGTGAATTAATATGTTTTAGGCAGGTTTTAATAGATTCACTTATATACCTAGATTGCACTTGTATTAGTCCATGTTCATACTGCTATGAAGAAATACCAGAGGCTCAGTAATTTATAAAGAAAAAGAGGTTTAATGAGCTCACAGTTTCACGTGGCTAGGGAGGCCTCACAATCATGGCAGAAAGTGAAGGAAGAGCAAAGGCACATCTTAAGTGACAACAGGCAAGACAGCATGTTCAGGGGAACTGCCCTTTATAAAACCATCAGATCTTGTGAGACTTATTCACTATCACATGATTCAATTACCTCCCACCAGCCCCCTTCCACAACATGTGAAGATTATGGGAGCTACAGTTCAGAATGAGATTTAGGTGGAGACACAGCCAAACCATATAATTCCACCACTAACCCCTCCCAAATCTCATGTCCTCATAATTCAAAACACAATTGTACCCTTCCAACAGTCCCCTAAAATCTTAACTCATTTCAGTGTTAATCAAAAGTCCAAGTTCAAAGTCTCATCTGAGACAAGGGAAGTCTCATTCGCCTATGAAACTGTAAAATAAAAAGCAAGTTCCTTCCTTCCTAGATACAAATGGGGGTACAGGCATTGGGTAAATACACCCATTCCAAATGACAAAAATTGGCAAAAATAAGGGTCTACAAATCACATGTGAGTTTGAAATCCAATAGGGCAGCCATTCAACCTTATATTTCCAAAATGATCTTCTTTGACTCTGTGTTGTTCATTCGGTCACACAGATGCAAGAGGTGGGCTCCCATGGCCTTGGGCATCTCCACCCCTGTGGCTTTGCAGAACACAGCCCCCTTCCTAGCTGCTTTCATGTGCTAGTGTTGAATGTCTGTGGCTTTTCCAGGCTCACAGTGCAAGCCATCAGTGGATCTACCATTCTGGGATCTGGAGAATGGTGGTCCTTCTCACAGCTCCACTAGGAAGTGACCCATATTTCCCTTCTGCATGGCCCTAACAGAGGTTCTCCATGAGGGCTTCACTCCTGCAGCACACTTCTGCCTGGACATTCAGGGATTTCCATGCATCCTTTGAAATCTAGGCAGAGGTTCCCAAGTCTAAATTCTTGACTTCTGTGCAACTGCTGGCCCAACACCGTGTGTAAGCTGCCAAGGTTTGGGGCTTGCACCCTCTGAAGCAATAGCCTGAACTGTATATTAACACTTTTCAGCCATGGCTGAGACATAGGCATCATGTCCTGAGACTGCACGAAACAGCAAGTGCTTGAGCCCTGCCCATGAAACCATTTTTCCCTCCTAGGTCTCCAGGCCTGTGATGGCTGTGATGGGAGGGGCTGCCTCGAAGACTTCTGACATACCCTGGAGACATTTTCCCCATTGTCTTGGCAATTAACATTTGGCTCCTTGTTATTTATGTAAATTTTTGCAAGTGGCTTGAATTTCTTCCCAGAAAATGGGTTTTTCTTATCTAATGCATTGCCAGGCTGCAAATTTTCCAAACTTTTATGCTCTACATCCCTTTTAAATATGAATTCCAATTCTAAACAATATCTTTGAGAATGAATAACACTGAATGCTTTCAAGAGCACCCAAGTTACCTCTTGAATGCTTTGCTGCTTAGAAATTTCTTCCACCAGATACCTTAAATTATCTCTCTCAAGTTCAATGTTCCACAGATCTCTAGGGCAGGAACAAAATGCTGCCAGTCTCTTTAGTAAAGCATAGCAAGAATCACCTTTATTTTACGTCCCAATGAGTTTCTCATTACCATTGGATACTACCTCAGCCTAGACTTCATTGTCCATATCACTATCACCATTTTGATCAAAGCTATTTGAGTCTCTAGGAATTTCCAAACTTTCCCACATATTCTATCATCTGAGACCTCTAAGTGTCTAGGAAGTTCCAAACTTTCTCACTTTTTTCTATCTTCTTTTGAGCCCTTCAAACTGTTTCAACCTGTCTTTTGGCAAGGTCCAAAGTCGCTTCCACATTTTCATGTATCCTTATAAGCAGCATCCCAGTCTACCAGTACCAATTAATTGTATTAGTCAATTTTCATACTGCTATGAAGAAATATCCAAAACTGGGTAATTTATAAAGAAAAAGGGGTTTAATGGACTCACAGTTTCACGTGGCTGGGGAAGCCTCACTCTCATGGCAGAAAGTGAAGGAGCAGAAGCACGTCTTACATGGTGGCAGGCAAGAGACTGTGTGCAGGGCAACTGGCCTTTATGAAATCAGCAGATCTTGTGAGACTTATTCACTGTCATGAGGACAGCACGGGAAAAACACGCCCCCCATAATTCAATTACCTCCCACTAGGTCCTTCCATGACAGGCGGGGATTATAAGAGCTAAATTCAAGATGATATTTCAGCTGAGGACACAGCCAAACAATATCAGCACTTATAATTATGAGTAAATTCAGATTTGTCTAATGTTTTGACTTCTACTTTCTGATCTGTCATGTAAGGAGCATAGAAATCACCACTCCCACTCATACTAACACGTATAAAGCTGAAAAAACTGAAAAGTCAGCAACTATTTTTAGACTCATAAGTGATGTCATAGAGGAAACCCTTGACCCCAAAATTGGAGAGACAGGTAGGCAAATACAGAGAATCACAACTTAGTAGAGCAGAATCCCATGAGCAGAAACTTCTGCAGGAAACAGTGGCAAGGTAGAAAAACCCAAAATGTAATTGATGAATGGCTGGAGGCTCAGTGTAGACAAGTCTGAAAGCCATAAACCTCAGAATGGCAGTAATATGAGGAGGTTCCTACAATTCTGTTTTACCTCCAGGAGCTTAACCAGGTTTCTCACAGTAGATTTTAGAGAAAAATCACCCCGTGCTTCTGTCAAAGGGAAAGTAAAATAAACCATTTTGAAATACACCAAAGCATTACGTTTTTCATTAAAAAGTGTGCACCAGAAACTATTTAACTAGAATCTAACATGCTGGAGTTTCATCAAAATCTAGCTGCACTGGGGAAAGAGAAATATCCAACTCCACTGTAATCATCCTGTTTCACCTAATTGGGAGCAAATAGAAAAACAAAGAAAAGGAAAATGAGGCCTTGCTTTGTTGCCCAGTCTGGTCTTGGACTACTGATCTCAAGCGATCCTGCTAATTTAGCCTCCAAAAGTGCTGGGATTAGAAGCGTGAGCCACCGTGACCAACCCTGAAAGTTCCTGTTTCAGTCATAAGTTTTTTGTCATGCAAAACCTCATACAGCTAAACATTCTGTATCATATCACATCTTGAACATCATTTACTCATTTTACATTTTTCATGTAGCTATTTTAAGAAATTATTCATTAACTTCACAACTATTTATTGAGTACATACTTTATGCTGAACTCTGTTTTATGTGCTTGGAATAAGTTAACAAGAATAATGTAAATCTCTGCCTCATGGGATTATAGGCTGTTAGGAAGGTTAGTGTTATAAATTTTTAAAAAGAAAAAATCAGAATAGGTTATTTTCCTGGGATGTTAACAGAAAAGAGGTACATTTGGATTATTTTGGGCAGTGCTATTCAAAGTGTGATCCATAAACCAAAGCCAGTTCATGAATTATTTAATATAAATTTGTAACAATTATCTGTCCCAACATTAAGGCTATGTGGCAGATCATGCAAAAGGCAAATGGTCAAATAGCAAGAAATCATTTGTATAGTCTGATGATCTGATCTGGGTTTGATTGGTCTTATCTGAACTTGCTCATGAATTTGCTAGCAGTTTGACATGGTTTGTCTGTGTCTCCACACAAATCTCATCTTGAATTGTAGTTCCCATAATCGCCACATGTTGTGAGAAGGACCCAGTGGGAGGTTATTGAATCAAGGGGCCAGTTACCCTGATGCTGTTCTCATGATAGTAAGTGAGTTCTCACAAGATCTGATGCCTTCATAAGGGACTTTTTCACCTTTGCTCAGCACTTGTCTTTCCTGCTACTCTGTGAAGGAGGTGCCTTTCTTCCTCTTTGACTTCTGCCAGAAAGAGACTTACAGACAGCTGTAAGTTTCTGGATGCCTTCCCAGCCACTCAGAACTATGAGTCAATTGAACCTCTTTTCTCTATAAATTACCTAGTCTCAGTTATTTCTTCATAGCAGCCTGGGAACAGACTAATACAGTAAATTGGTACTGCTAGAGTGGGATGCTGCTATAAGGATACCCAAAAATGTGGAAGTGACTTTGGATCTGGGTAACAGGGAGATATTGGACCATTTTGGAGAGCTCAGAAGAAGAAAAGAAAGTGTGCGAGAATTTCGAACTTCCTAGATGCTTGTTGTAAGTTCTTGACCAAAATGCTGATAGTGATACGGACAATGAATCTAGACTGAGGTGGTCTCAGGTGGAGTTAAGGAACTTATTGGGGACTGAAATAAAGTTGATTTTTGCTATGCTTTAGCAAAGAGACTGGCAGCATTTTGCCCCTGCCCTAGAAATCTGTGGAACTCTGAACTTGAGAGAAATGATTTAGTGTATCTGATAAAAAAAAAAAAAAAATTCTAAGGGGAAAAGCATTCAAGATGAAGCAGGGCATAGACGTTCAGAAAATTTGCAGCCTGATGATGCAGTAGAAAAGAAAAACCCATTTTCTGCAGAGAAGTTCAAGCCGGCTGCAGAAATATGCATGCATAATGAGGAGCTGAATGTTAATTTCCAAAACAATGGGGTAAATGTCTCCAGAGCATGACAGATAACTTTGTGGCTGCCCCTTCCATCACAGGCCACGAGGCCTAGGAAGAAAAATTACTTTCCTGGGCCAGGGTCAGAGCACCCCTGCTTTGTGCAGCCTAAGTTCGTGCCTTGTTTCCCAGCCATGGCTAAAAGGGACCAAGGTACTGCTCAGTCCATGGCTTCAGACATTGCAAGCTCCAAGCCTTAGCAGCTTTCATGTGATGTTGAGCATACAGGTGCATGGCAGTCAAGAACTGAGGTTTGGGAACCTCTGCCTAGATTTCAGAGGATGTATGGAAATGCCTGGATGTCCAGGCAGAAGTTTGCTGCAGGGTCAGAGCACTCATATAGAACCTATGCTAGGGTGGTGCAGATGGGAAATGTAGGACACTGCTTAGTGGAGCTCTGAGAACGGGGCCACCATCTTCCAGACCCCAGAATGATAGATCCACTGACAGCTTGCACCATGCACCTGAAAAAGTCATAGACACTGAACCTCAGCCCATGAAAGCAGCTGTAATCGAGGCTATACCCTGTAAAGTCATGGAGTGGAGCTGCCCAAAGCCATGGGAACCCATCTCTTGCCTCAGCGTGACTGGAATGTGAGTCATGGAGCCCAAGGAAATTATTTCAGAGCTTTAGGATTTAATTACAGCCTCACTGGAATTTTGACTTGCATGGTGCCTGTTGCCCCTTTGTTTTGGCCAATTTCTTCCATTTGGAATGGGTGTATCCACCCAATGCCTGTAACTCCATTGTATCTAGGAAGTAAATAACTTGCTTTTGATTTTACAGGCTCATAAGCAGAAGGGACTTTCCTTGTCTCAGATGAGACTTTGGACTTGGACTTTTGGATTGATGCTGGAATGAGCTAAGAATTTAGGAGACTGTTGGAAAGGCATGATTATGTTTTGAAATATGAGCACATGAGATTTGGGGAGAGAACAGGGGCAGAATGACATGGTTTGGCTGTGTCTCCACCCAAATCTCATCTTGAATTAATTCCCATAATCCCCATGTCATGGGAGGGACCTAGTAGGAGGTAATTAAATCATGGGGAGAGTTACCCCCATGCTTTTCTAGTGATGGTGAATGAGTTCTCCCAAGATCTATTGCTTTTATAAGGAGCTTTCCCCCGCTTTGCTCAGCACTTCTCCTTCCTGTCACCCTGTGAAGAAGGTTCCTTTCTTACCCTTTATCTTCCACCATGATTGCAAGTTTCTGGAGGCCTTCCCAGCCATGTGGAACTGTGAGTCAGTTAAACCTCTTTTCTTTATGAATTATCCAGTCTCAGGTATTTCTTCATAACAGTGTGAGAACAAACTATACACAGTTGGAAGGTTGGCTAGGGCCTGACAGATCTAAATCAACTGGGGAAACTAAGCTCTTGTAATGTTTTTTATATATCTGCAGGAGGCTACCACAGAGTATTCTGATAACAAAGACAGAAGAACAAGAGAGAAAATTAAAATGTGAAAGTGCTTTTAAAGCCTCTACTTGAATTATTTTACTCTTGTCCCCCATCAAATAAGTCACTTGTCCAAGCCCAGGGTTGATATGGGAAGGCATTACCAAATGGCATAAATAAAGTCATGGTAATCTGGTTAGGAAATCCACCTTTTAAATTAAAAATATAGGTCATAAAGTACCTGAAAGTAGGGTCATTACTAGGATGCTATAGTGTCAATGCAAGTTAATAAATAATTCACATGAGCCACATGCTTAAAATAATTATAATGTAGAGGTACTAATGTTGATAGACACAAGAATCTAATTTAATTTCACATTTATTTATAAATATTTATTAAGTGGTAAACATTGTAGAGGTACAAATTAACATATTTATTACAATAAGATAACTTTTTTTGAAACAGAGCTAGCAAAATTTTTTTTTTTCAGAAATAAAATTATGGTGCTATGATGGAGTCTTAGGATTTGGTGAGTGATGGAAAAATTAATCCCGATGGGTGGTCTTAGAAAGAAAGTAGGAATTGAGAATTTCCTTGAGAAATAGTATATACTCCTTGAAAGTCATCTATTTAGTGCACATTAATGTTATATTGCTTAGAAAAAAAATCGTATTTTTGTTCAGAGCAAAATGAAAAATAATAAAACAAAAAGTATTCCTGTCTGTACAGGAGGCAATGTGTGACATAGTCTTACCAAAGAGGTGGAAGTGGACCTCTACAGCTCTGGGGCTTCAAGTTAGCTATTGATTTTCATTTCAAAAGGAACCAACAATTTCATTTACAACAGCACCAAACCCAGTTAGGATTAAACTTAACAAAAAACATGCCTAGATGAGTTCACATAACTCCATAAATACAAAGGCTTGTTGGCCCTAACCTTTTTATTGGCTTTCAGTAAGATTACATATGCAACCATCCCCATTCCAGAGAGAATGATCTCCAGATCACCTAATATCAAAAGAAGCAGATATCAAGCACACAACAGGTGCTCTTAATGCCTTGCTCAACCATACTCCCATGGGAAAAAGCAGTGATACAAATTAAGCAATAAACTGAAGTTTGATTAAGCTATACTAAACTATCAAGTTTGGTAAATTTTCCGCCAGCCACTGTGACCGCATAATTTACCCAAACTAATAAAAACCAGAGTTAAGTGCTCTTCACTGAAAAATAGAAATGTGTGCTGAGATAAACTGAATAATATCTAATTAAAAAGAGAGGCCTGCCAAGTGAAGTGGAAGAAAATTGGAATAAAAAAATTAAGATATCAGTGCTCCCAACATTGACCTATAAACTCAATACCAATGTAATAAATCCCAATAATCCATTTATTTATACAGATTAATGTTTGTTATAATATGTATATGGTGCAGTAAATAACCTAGAATACCTAAATAATACTGAAAAAAGAAGAAATTCACAGTTTTTAATTTTTGCAGAAAAATTTAATAATCTAGACAGTACATTCTTGGTGAAATACAGAAAAATGAATCAATGGATTATAATAGAATTTCCAGAAAATGTACACATATTCATGGTCAAATTAATTTTGACAAATTTGCAAAGGAATGTCTTTTCAGTTAAATAGCTGAAATAACTGAATACATATATAAAAATAATTAAATATATATAAAAACCGAATAAGTATGTGTACATATATATATATACATAAAAATGTACTGCCACATCTACCTTACATCATTCTGATAAATTAATTCAAGGTATATACAAATATATTGAAACTATAAGATTTCTAAAGGAAAATGTATGATAATATCTTCACAATTTGAAAAAGTCAAAAATTTTATGAAGACAAAACTATTAATATAATATATCACACATGTCTATACTATATAATTAACCTTTAGACTCATCAGTAAAATAACATTGACAATAATGTGAAGAATGGCAAAAAGACACTTCACAATGAAGATATACAAATGGTCAATATGCACATGAAAATTTGTGCAGCCTCATTAGTCATCATAGAAATATGAATAAAAACCACAATGGCACACTGTTACATTCACAAAAGAATGACTAAAATTACAAAAGCTAAAATAGTAAATGTTAGTGAGAATGTGGAGAACTGAAATTCATATATTTCTGATTTGACTTAGGGAAGATTGATACTTTCATTAAAAGGACAGTAAATAGAAGGACCACATAGTTGCCATTGTGGGAAAATTTAGAGAACTGTAAATTTATTTCCTAATAGTGAGCACTTTCAAAACATAAGTTAAAAAATTATTCAATAAATTTCCTAATAGTCAAAATAAAATTCTAAGTCGTAACAATGGTCCATAATGTCTTATGCATGTGAATCCCCTTTTAGTACCCTTATCTGCTATCACTCTCCTCTTCACTTGCTGTATTTGAGCCACACTGATCACTATTTTCTCACACACACTCATCTTTGTCCTGACTCAGGGCCTTTGAACATCCTGTATTCTCTGCCTGTTTAATACTTTTTCCTCAGCTCTCCAAATGACTCAGCCTCTGATTGGATTCATCTGTCTCTGTAATTCTCACTTTTAGAACAAGTACTTCTCTGACATTTTTTACACTATTTCGTAGTTATTCTATATACATATGATCAGTGCTGCTATCTATTATAAAATTTGTTTTGTGTCATCTGCTTCAACTCAGTAGAATATGAGCTCTCTGAGAGATTTTGGGTCTTTGGTTCACTGTTGTATTCCTAATGACTAGAGTGGTGCTTGGCACATAGTAGTCACTCAATAAGTGATTTTTGAACAAAGGGATGGGTGAAAATTTAGATGGCGCATCTGAGAAAATTTTTCTTTTAAGACATACGGTTAGGGTTCTGTAACTATAAATACCTTCTATTTTTAAAAATTATTTTACATCTTTGATTAAAAAAGATTTGTCTTTCTATGTAATCAACAATATGGCAAAATAAATTATTATGAGGTGGCATCTGGACCAATTGTTATATTTTAAAAATCATGAATATGCAGCTATCTTACATGGTCCTTAGTTATTCTTAACAAGTGTTCACAAAACAGAATTAAACTTCTGTCTGTCATATATTTGGAATTTTATGGCGACCCAAACACTATTGAACATTAAGAGAATATTGAATACCCACATGAATGGCTGTAGCACTTAGAGCTATATCTACTTGTGTTCAGAATAGTCAAAACATCAGTTACTACTGATTAAATTTAGGCTAATATTCCAGAGACATACTACTTCTTAGAAATACTTAGAAATACTACTCTTAAGAAATTATGTTCTATTTACACATGGAAATAACATTTCCACCTGTAGAACATTTTATAATGTTAAGAACATAGCATTTGTAAAAATTATATACACACACACACACACATACACATGCACAGACATAAATTTTTAGTTCTTAGTAGTAAAAGCTAGGTGACTTGTGCTGATAAAACAGTAAAGAACTTATTAAAAGGATATTGAGTAGCTGCAGAAATGTTGGGAGAAATGAAGCATGAGGCTCATAACTAAGCTTCAGTTACAATGTCCCAAATTCTGCTGCAGATTCAGCCTGACAAGAAACCTCGGAGGTGATGGATATGTCTATTGCCTTGATGGTGGTAGTGGTTTCGTGGGTGTATACCTACTCCCAAACTCATAGAGATGTACACATTAAATATGTATGGCTCTTTACATGTCAACCATACCTCAATAAGATAGATTAAAAACAAACCACTAATGCTGCTATAGAGAAAACCTCTCCTTCAGCCCCACTACTGGACCTCTGGGACTTCTGAAAACTCCTACCATTGCTAAAAGCTAGATGCCTCCACTTCAACCTCTGTCAATTAAATGGCTTCTAATGGAAACTTCCTTCTTTTTCAAGAAGTTTACTTCAAATGCAAATGCTTGCACAGGTAAATACGAATGGTGGACTCAGGACTCCATTGTGTGACTTGCCTATCAAAAAGATTGGTGAACGATGTTTTCTAAATTTTGTTTTTGAGAGCAAAGGCATACGGTTCTAGAAAACACTCCAAATAAAGCAAAAGTCATAGAAAGGTAGAAAACCACTATGATGGTATCCTTTTTTTTAATTACAGCATCTGTCCAAAGTCTTTAAAATAGGTGTATGTTAGAATACAGTACACATGCTATTCTGATCAAAGTTTATTAATAATGACATCCTCAAATTTTTGATAGTCACTATTGCATAGTCATTATCCTGAAAACAAATTGTGAGATGGGAAATTGCATGCTCTCAGGAGACATATCCCAAGGAAACGAAGAAACCGGGATCAGGCAGAAAGATACTCTAATCCATAGTGAGGTAACAGCTGAAGACTCTGATGATCTTACAGGGAACTCTGAAGATTGAGTTTGGAACCTTCAGAATGTTCCAAATTGAGCCCAGAAGACTGGGCCTTTGTATTCATTCATGAATAATAATTAGTAGCCGGCTGCTTTCTAAAAGATGACATACTTTTGTGAAAGGGAATTTCCAGCAGCAGAGAGCAGTATCCTGGAGAGACACGGCTGTGGGGCTTCAGCCAGGGGTAATCTGGACCAAGCCCCAGAATGTACTACACTCATTCTTAATAATAAATTTTCTTCATAAAAATAGATGATGCAAAAAAATTAAATCTAATATGTACAAAGGCTGAACTTATATTTAAAGAATCTCACCCCTCTACCTTTCCTTTACCGAAAAAATGTAATGGTAAGATTTTTGAGACCATGAAAATATATTTAGAATCCAAACAAGTTGCCATGTTTCTATTTCTAAATTACAATGGAGAATTAATATGCAGAAAATACATGGCTACATAGCAGAGTCTCTGTGCAGCTAGTTAGGACAACACTAAAAGTGCAGCTAAGTGTCAATGAGAAGACCATCCAGTATATGTGAGCTCTAGTAGCACATTTTCAGTAGTTCCCTGGTGCACAGTAAGTATGCTTTCCAAATGAATGTTGTAGTGGATTTCCAGGTGCTGAAGCATTTTACTAACCTATCTCAAGGCAACACAGCACTCAACATGCTTGGCATTAGTGGTGCACCTGGGGATTATAGCCAGACCCTGTCCCACTATAGCTGTTCTGCAAGGAGCCCAGGAGAAAGCTGGTAATGCCTTATCTGTTGGTTGTTCTTTGCTGTAGTATTGATGATGTAGTATACTTATTATAAAAATAAGTCTTTGTGTTTACTAACATTTTCTATCATAACCTCAGACCATTACTTAATTTCAAATTATAAAATGCCATATATCTTTCATCTTTACTTTTAAAGAGAGAAATATAGGTAATTGCCTTTCATAGATATTTTGTATTTAATAGATATTGTACACAATAAATCAATTATAAGAGTAAAGAAAATCTCCTCTTAAAAACTGTGGTGGTTTCATACCACACATAGATATATAATTTATTAAGTCTTATTTTCAATTTTTCAAATGATTATATCATTAAATTTAAGTGTTTCTAATCATTGCTTTGGAGCATTTATTTAATGTTTGCATATTGATATCTGTGAAATAAGGGACAAAATGTTTAGAGAAAGACTTGCTAGGAAGAGGAAGCTGAGGCTTACCAAGATGAAACACAGATATAGAGAAAGAGTTTTCAGCCCTGCAACGTACTCTAATAAAGCACTCTGGAAGTGATTACCTATGGGTAACAGAGACTCAGTCGCCTCCTCACCTCATCTCGTTTTACCACTGTTCAAAATTTTACTGGAATAAGTATTTTTGAAGCTAGTATTTATCAGAGTGAAAGTAGATTTATTTCTGGCCATTCAGGGTCCTTTCTCAATACCCTTGAAGATAAAAGTTTAGATGACAAAGGGCCTACTACCAGATGAGATATCAGAAAACATATAGGCTTCTGAAAGCAAAATGGGACAAGCCAAATATTTAAAGTAATGTTGAATGCTTTATAAGCATAAATAAGTCCATGAGGTATATACATATTTTCTTTCTGTATAAAATCATCAGAGCGATGCTGTCAGGTAAGATTGTAAAAAATAAACCTGGAACATGTAGAGTTTAGAAAAACATCTCATAAGGTTAAAAGCTTGTATTGAGATGGCAGGCATTCTATTCAATAACATTTATTACAGTTAAAGTGATTATTTTATTTTATATTTTATTTTTTACTAAAATAACCATTTTAAACCATTCAACTTTTGAAAAATAATATGATGTGATCCCTCATAATCTGTGCTTGCTTGCTCCTAACAGAATGCAACTAAAATAAAGCTATTAATCAAAGGGAAATAGTTTCAGGCTTGACTTTATTTCTATTCCTGATACAGTAATGCACCACGTAATGGTAGGAATGCTTTGAGAAATGTGTCATTAGGCAACTTTGTCATTATGTGAATATTATGCAGTGTACTTGCACAAACCTAGGCGGTATAGCCTACTACATCCCTGGGCTATGAGGTACCGTATGTTGCTCCTTATATTGTAGCCAGTGTAGGCTACAAACTTGTGCCTAATTTTACTGTACTGAACACTATAAGCAACTGTAACACAATGGTAAGTATTTATATACATAAACATTATCTAAGCATAGAAAAAGAACAGTAAGAATGTGGTATAAATGACTTAAAAATGCTATGCCAACCTAGTGCACTTATAAGGAATGGAATTTGCAGGACCGAAACTTGCTCTGGGTGAGTCAGTGAGTGAGTGGTGAGTAAATGTGAAGGCTTAGGAGATCACTGTACACTACTGTAGACTATAAACATTGCACATTCAGGCCTTACAACATTTATTTTAAACTTTTCTTTAATAATAAATTAACCTCACCTCACTGTGCTTTTTAGTTACTAAACCTTTTTTTTTTAACTTTTTGAGTCTTTTACAATACTGCTTAGCTTAAAACACAAACATTACACAGCTGTTTAAGAATATTTTATTTCATTATATTCTTATTCTATAAGATCTTTTCTATTTAATTTTTACATTTTAAAAATATTTTTGTTAAAAATAAAGACACAAACACACATAGCCCATGCCTACACAGGATCAGGATCTTCAGTATCACTGTCTTCCACATTGACATCTTGTTCCACTGGAAGGTCTTCAGGGACAGTAAAATACATGGAGGTGTCCTCTTCTATGATGACAATGACTTCTTCTGGAATACCTCAGGACCTAGTTGAATCTGTTTTACAATACACTTTTTTAAGTATAAGGAAAATACTATAAAATAATAGTAAAAGGTACAGTAAATACATAAACTAATAATATAGTCATTTATCATTATCAAGTATTATGTGCTGCACACAATTCCATGATACAACTCACAGTGAGCAAGTAGGGTGGTTTACACCAGTATCGCCAGCATCAGAATAACAGTTTGGAAGCCATTTATTTCTTTCTCTTGCCTAATTGCTCTAGCTAGAATTTCCAATACTATATTGAATGAAAGAGGTGAAAATGGGCAACCTTGTCTTGTTCAAGATCTTAGAGGAAAAACTTTAAACTTATCCCTGTTTGGTATGATGTTAGCTGTGGGTTTGTCATTTGGTATTATGTTCATTGTATTGTGTTTATATACAAATTTTTGATCATTTTAATCTTGAATTGATATTGAATTTTACTGAATGCTTTTAAAGCATCTATTGAAAAATTGTATGTTTTTCCCTTGATTTTGCATTTATTGTTTTGCAAATATTGAACCATTATTTCATCCCTGGAATAAATCCCACTTGATCAGGGTAAATAATATTTTAATGTGCCATTGAATTAGGTTCATTAGTATTTTGTTGAGGACTTTTGCACTTATGTTTATCAGGAATATTGACCTGTGATTTTCTTTTTCTGTTATGCCTTGTCTGGTTTTGCTATAATAATAATTTGGCCTTCTAAATTAGAAAAGGAATGTTCATTCCTTTTCAATTTTTTGGAATAATTTGAAGAAGAATTGATATTAGTTTGTCAAATGTGTAGTCAAATTCAGCAGAGAAGCTATAAGGTCCTGGGCTTTTCTTTGATAAGAAACTTTTCAATACTACCTCAATCTCACTGCTTATTATTAGTCTGCTTAGGTTTTCTATTTCTTTATGAATCAATCTTGATAGGTTATATGTGCCCAGAAATGTATGTGTTTCTTCTAGCACTTTTAATTCATTCACACGTAGTTATGCATAATAGTCTCTTAAGATCCTTTGTATTTTTGTGACTATCAGTTTTAATGTCTCATTTTTCCTCCCTGAGTTTATTTATTTCAGTCTTCTCTCATTTTTTCTTAGCCTAGTTATGGCTTGATGATTTTATCTTTTCACAAACCAACTCTGTTTTGTTGATGTTTTATATTGTTCAATTAGTCTACATTTTATTTGTTTCTGCTCTGATCTTTATTATTTCTCTCCTTCTACTGATTTTAAGCTTAGTTTGTTCTTATTTTTCTTGTTCCTTGAGGTGTAATATTAGGTTGTTTATTTAAGATTTTTGTAATTTTTGCTGTAGGCATTTATGACTTTAAGCTATTGCTATATCTCACAGGTTTGGGTATGTTGTGTTTCCATTTTCATTTTTCTCAGGAAATGTTTTAATTTTCTTTTTAGTTTTCCATTCACCTAAGGTTGTTTCTGACCTTGTCATTTAATTTTCAAGTTTTAGTACCGTTTCCAATGTTCCTTCTATTATTTATTTCTAGTTTTATTTCATTGTGGTGAGAAAATATAATATAACTTACCTTTTAAAAAAATTGTTAAGTCTTGCTTTGTGGTCTAACATGTGGTTTATCCTGGAAAATGTTTCATGTGTATTCTGCTGCTGTTGGATCAAATTTTTAATAAATGTCTATTAGGGCCATTTAGTTTAGAGCACAATTTTAACTCCCAGGTTTATTTGTTGATTTTCAGTTTGGATGACCTGTCTATTGTTGAAAGTGGAGTGTTGAATTCTCCTATTATTATTGTATTGCAGTTGCTCTCCTTTAAGTCTATTAATGTCTATTAATATTTTCTTTATATATTTAAGTGCTCTGTTATTGGCTGCATACATATTTATCATTGTTATATCCCCCTGCTGTAGTGACCACTTTATTATTATATGATAGCTTTCTTTGTCCTTTTTAAAATCATTTTTGATTTAAAGTTTATTTTACCCGATGTAAGAATAGCTACTTCTGCTCTTTTTTGGTTTACTTTTATGGGGAATATTTATACTATGCTTTCACTTTTAATGTGTACATGTCTTTTTAGGTGAAGTCAGTTTCTCCTAGGCAGAATTTAATTGGAATGTGATTTTTGTATTCCATTTATCCACTCTGTCTTTTAATTGGAGAATTTAATCCATTTATATGCAAGATAATTCTTGATAGGTAAGAACTTATTTCTGCCATTTTCTTATTTGTTTTGTGGTTGTTTTGTAAGTCCTTTCTTCCTGCCTTACTGTCTTTCTTTGTGGTTATGTGATTTTCTCCAGTAGTATGTTTTGATTCTTTGCTTTTTTACTTGTAATGTATGTATTACAGCTGTCTGCCACTGAAATCTTTTGGGGCACGAGGACACTGTAGTTGTTCAGTCAAGATTCAGGGTAGGACTTTGGTCTGTCCCACCAAAGAAGCAAATTCCCATCTGGTGCCTGGTTAAGACTAGAAGCTCCAACTATTGCACCAGACTGTAATCAGGGGCCACAGCATTCTGACAGCCCTGGTGTTTTTCTGTGACAGAACTGTTAACGGTTGTCAAGGCAAAGTTTCATGCACACATCCTTTTCCTCCTCCCAAGCAGACAGTGTGTCTGTGCTGATTGGGGTTCAGGGAGGTGTGGTGCAGGCAATATGAAATTTTCTGTTCTCATCAATGCATCTTTTCTTGTTACTATGCTGTAACCAGGTACTATGGTCACTCTCCTTGTTCCCTTAGCTCTTGTGAAGGTATTTTGTTGTGTGAATGGCTGTTCAAATTTGTATTTCTTTTGGGGGATCGTGACTGGATGATCCCAGTGTGCCATCTTGCTCTGCCTCCAAATGGAATCACTTCATATTATGTTTTATACATCTGTTATAGGTGATTGCATTGTGGTAACCATGAGGCTTATGATAAAATGTCTACTCTAACAGGCTATTTTAAGCTGTTAACAACTTAACTTTTTAAGCTGTGAACAACTTAACTTTGATCACATAAAAATAATCTGCACTTTTACCTTCCCTCTCATTTTTTTTCTGATTTCCATGTCAAAATTACATTTTTGTAGTTTATGTTCTTTAACAAATTATCGTAGCTATGGCAGTTCTAAATACTTTTGTGTTTTAGCCCTCATAGCAGAGATAAAATTGCTTTACACACCACAATTATAGTACTAGAGTATTTTGAAAATGACTGTGTATTACATATGTTGTTGGGCTTTACACTTTCATAGGTTTTATTTCATTAATTAGTGCCCTATTGTTTGAGCTTAATGAACTCTTACAGCAATTATTGTAAGGCAGGCCTAGTGGTGATGAACTTCCTTAGCTTTTGTTTGTCCATGAAACTTCTTATTTCTCTTTCATTTCTGAAGGACAGCTTTTCCAAGTAAAGTAGTCTGATAGTTTCATTTGTTCGTTTGTTTGTTTGTTTTTTAGCACTTTGAATATAACATCCTTCTCTCCTGGCCTGTAGGGTTTCTGCTGAGACATTTTCTGCTAGTCATTGGATTATCTTGTATATGATGTTTCTTATCTTCTGAAGCTTTCAGAATTTTTTTTGTCTTTAATGCTTGATAGGTTGATTATGATATGTCTTGGGAAAACCCTTCTTTAAGTTGAATTTGATTGGAGACCCAGGATGTTGGCATCTTTCATTAGATTTGGAACATTTTCAGCCATTATTTCATTAAATATGCTAATTACCCTTGTTCTTTTCCTTACGAAATTCCTATTATAAGAAAGTTTGTTCTTTTAATGGGGTACCATGTTTCCCACAGGCTTTCTTTGTTCTCGTTAAGTCTTTTTCATTTTTGCTCTTCTGACTGAATAATTCCAAATGTTTTGCCCTTGAGTCCACTGATGCCTTTTTCTACTTAATTGCATCTGTTATTAAAGCCTTCTATTACATTTTCAGTTCAGTCATTGTACTTTTCATCTGTAAGATGTCATTTGGAGTTTTTTTATTATTTCTATTTCTTTGTCAAAATTCTCATTTATTACTGTACTGTTTTCCAAGTTTCATTTAATATTTTATCTTTATTTTGTTGTAGCTTGCTAAACTTTAAGAAGATTGTTTCATGAATTCTTTATCAGTCCTTTCACAGATCTCTACTTCTTTGAGGTCTATCATTAAGGATTCATTTTTTTCATACGGTATTGTCATAATTTTCTGCTTTTCCATTGCTTGTGTTCTTGTGTTGGTGTCTGTGCATTTGGGGATACAACCACTGCTTCTGGACTTTACATGTGTTTTTTGGCAGGGGTAGACCTTCAATATTTAGTCTAGCCTGGCTTTCCGGTTAGGACAGCTGATACCAACCACAGTCAGGCAGTTTTCTGTCAGGTTCTCTACTTGGGTTGGGCCACTGCCTTTGCTCTCAGGTCCAGGGGAGTTGATGGCTGGGCACTGTGATCATCTCTGGTCAGGCAGTGTTGCAGGCTATATCCCCTTCCTGGTAGTAAAGCTATTTTAAATCTGCATTTAGGCCAGGCTGGGTGCTAGGCTCTGAGGTTAGGTGGAATTGCTGCTTGAGATGAGTGGGTCCAGAGGCTATATTCCATAGAAATGCATTATTGAGGATTGCCTCTCTTCTTAGGCAGAGCTTTGGGGTGGACTCCAAGGCTGGGCAAGGTGGCTTGTTGGTTAGGGATTCAAGCCAGTGGAGCTTCCCGCGAATTTCTGGGTGTGACCGGAGAGGCTTTGTGGATAGGCTGTGCTATTGGTGCATCTCTGATTGGACACTACTGTCACCAGGAACACTGAGCTAACACCAAGATCCATGTGCTGGTCCCTGTGAGCCCCACCCCTTTCTTTGCTTCTGCCTGACTCCAGGCAGTCTAGTTTTACAGTTTCTACCAGTGTTCCCTGTGAAGTGAAGCAGTATTGGGCCTCTTAAGAAGTGCCCCAAAGTGCTGGGAAAGCTGAATATATCATATTGGGTTCTCTTTTCTAGTTATAGAAACTGTGATCTTAGGGGAATTCTCTCTGTATGGTGCATTGTTGACGTGGAAGTGGAGCAACGGGCTTAAACTGAGATAATTTCTCTTACCCTTTTAATGCATTATTTTGGGTTCTGTGGTCCATGTGGGTGTCTCAGTCTCATTCCCAAGTTTTAGAATTTTCACAAAGGTACTTTTATCTGTTAAGAGTTACTACTTGGACTTTGTCAGGTGAACACTGCAGCCTGTGACCTCCTATTCTGCCATTTTGATGATGTCCAAAGCTGAGATCTTATTAGATTTTCTTCTAAAAATACCCTGAATTGTTCTATAAAGTTATAAAATCTAAGAATAATAGTTTTAAATCTCCTTGTATGCCCTTTGATTCTCTAGCCCCATCCTGCTCAATACAAGATTCTGTGAAGATAGAAATGTCTATAAATTTGTCCTCTCCAATATAATAGTCACTAGCCATATTTAACTATTAAGCAATTGAAATGGAGATAGTGTGATTAAGTAACTCAAGTTTTAATTAAATTTAATGTTAATTAATTTATATTTATATTTATATTTAAATAGCCCATTGTGCCTGGTCATTACCTATGTTGCCTGGTAAGGGCACAGTGTGAGTTACATCATCCATGTAGCCTAACCTTGGTCACTTCACATATGGAAACTAGGTATTGATTATAAAATATATTTAGAAAGAGAAAGATAATGAACGTAACCAGTTTTAGTTTGTTTTCATAACAAGTACCATAAACTGGGTAGCTTAAACAACAGAAATTTTTTTTTATAGTTCTGGAGTCTGTAAGTTCAAATTAAAGCATGGCAGGTTTGGTTTTATTCTGAGGTCTCTCTTACTGCCTTTCAGATGGCCCTATGTCTTCACATTGTCCTTCCTCTGTGTGTAATTGTGTCCTAGTCAACTTGCCTTATAAAGACACCAGTAACCTTAGATTAGAGCCCACCCTAATGACCTCATTTTACATTAATTACCACTTTAAAGGTCCTATCTCCAAATACAGTCACATACTGAGGTACTTGTGTTAAGGCTTCAACATAAAAATAGTGAGGGGGCACAATTCAGCTCATTAAACAACCTGTATCACGTAGCTATTGCCGGATAGCAAGGCACCACAAAAAAACAAGCGCTTATCAGGCAAGTATCTACAGTTTGCTTTATAGTTTGCTTTATTGAGGATGGGTTTAGCTTGACACTTCTCACTGCAAATATGTAGGCACTTTTGTGCTTGGCTGCAGAAGTTGGAATGAGTTTGGTTCCAGATTTCTCTCACCCTCGTCTTGGGGCAATGGGTCTAGAAGAAAAATACTCTTCTGTCTGTGGAATATACATGAGAAGGAAAGTGGGAAAACAGGAGGACTCCTCAAGCTTAAGATGAACTGACACATTGTCACTTCCATCCAATTGTCATTGGCCAAAGCAAGTAACATGACATAGCCCCAAAACTAGGGTAAGTGTACTTCATCTATGATGGAGAGACAGGGTAAAGAATTGGAAGCACTATTGCGATTTAACCAAAAGCCTTTATATTTTGTGAATCTTGCGTGGTCAAAGACAAAAAAGCTGAATTCCATCATTAAATAAAAAGACAAGATGATATGTATAAAGAAAGGAAAAATACAAAGATCACAGTGGAAATAAATACAGAGGGAAAGTAAGCAGGCACTAGGACAATTGCTGTGAAGGGATTCACACAGCAGAGATGCAAGTTGGACATTTACATATTCAAGAAGGATTCTTATAATTAATGATACTGGATTTGGGGAGGATGGGAAAGCACTTGATTAGGAGCTATCTGTGGATTCTGGTTCAGTTTTATCACTGATACAAACAAGACATAATTCAATGCTGCATTGTTGACCGATTGTTTTAGATCATTCCATTTTAGATCATTTTACAAAATTAAAAACACAAAGGGCATTTTTACTTTACATTGGAGAAAAGTGGCCACGATTAAGATCTTTTGGAATCATGCATATCCCTAATCTTCATGAATTAGGTGGCATAGAATATTTGCATAAGACTATGTTTATGATGCTTCGTTATGCCTGTGTTTGTTTTTCATTAATTATGTAAGATCTCCGAAAACCAGCTAAATCCCAATGTGCTGCAGGCTGCATTCCAAAATTTTATTTTTATGCATAAGGTGCAAAATAGGAAAGCCTGATCCGGAGGAAAGTATTTAATTCAGTTGTTAGTGAATCAGAGAACACTATTCCTCCAAGTCTCTCTGTCTTTACTATTGCTGAAATCTCATTATCATTGTCTCAAAATTCAGTGTTATTTATACTTTATTTGTATGCAGAAATATATTAGTATTTATTAGAGCCAAAAACAACTTTGAGAACAAAGTGGTCTAAGTTTTTAAGACCAATTTTTTTCTTTTCCAAGACAATTTTTGTGCATGTTGTAAGAAAAGTTATGGGCAACATCTAAATTATTCTAATTTTACTTAAATTACCAGTAATTTTAGTACTACTAATTTAACTACAATTTTAGTAGACTACCAGTCAGTTGATAGGGACACTTTAAATTGGAAGGATGCTTTGAAATATATTATAAAGTGGCAGTGGCAGGAAGAGCTACACATAAAAAGGCACTTATGAACAATTAAACATTATAAGCTAACAGGAGCCGTGAAGCAAAAAGACTACAGAGAATGGAAGTAATAGGTGATTACCAAAGAACAAAAAGATGAGATGGAGCTAGAGACAGAGAGAGAGAGACAGACAGAGACAGAGAGAGAAAGAGAGAGGGAAAGGTTGAGATAGGGAATTTAAGACATCATGATGATAGTAGATTAACAATATCCTACTAAGAAGGCAACAAAATAGAGACTGAAACTAGGTTCCTATAATTTTTCCAATACTTGAACTGTTGCAGTTGTTGAAAGAGGTGACTGAATGACTATTCCAGGGTATGTGAGAAATTTAAGATATCTTTCTTTTAATAAAACTTATTGTTTTAAGTAGTCTGAGTGGATATAACTCAGAGTTCACAGAGTCATGACAAAGGATCTGCCTTACTTAAAGGGCATAAGGTCTGTATCTCCATTTTGGGAAGTGTCACGAAAGCATGGAAATGAATTAAATAATTGAAATCTATAAGAGTTTAAAAAACCATTATATCAGCACCATCTGTGATATAGGGATTATTACTTGCACTTTAAAAGTGAGTTTCTCTCATATTCATTTTTATGACTACTATAAAAAATAAATAACAAGTGTTGGTGAGGATGTGGAATAATGTGAAGGCTTCTATACAGTTAGTGGGAACGTGAAATGATAAAGCCGCTATGGAAAATAGTACAGCATTTCCTGAAAAAATCAAAGTAAGATCATTATATGTCCCAACAATTCAACTTCTGGATATGTACCCAAAAGAATTAAAAGCAGGGACTTAAGGAGATATATGAATGTCATTATATGTGATAACATTATTCACAAGAACCAATTCACAAGCAACTCAAATGTGCACCAAGAGATGAATGCGTAAACAAAACAGGCTGTATATGCAAAATAGAATATCGTTCAATTTTTTAAAAAATTATGACACATGTTACAAGTTGGATGAACTTTGAGGACATGTCTTAAGTGAAATAAGGCAATCACAAAAGGACAAATACAGTATGATTCTATTTACATGAGATAACTGGAGTCAAAGTAATACGGACAGAAAAGTAGAATGCTGGTTTCCGGAGGCAAGGGGAAGGAGGAAATGAAGAGCCATTGTTAGTGAGTATGGAGTTTCAGTTTTTCAAGAAGTTCTGGAGATGGATGGTGATGATAGTTGCACATCTATGTAAATGAACTTAATGTCACTGAGCTGTACACTTAAAATGGTTAAGATGTATTTTATATGTAGTTTACTGCAATATTTTTAAAAAGTGAGTTTCAGCCAGGCACGGTGGTGCATGCCTGTAATCCCAGCACTTTGGGAGGCCAAGGTGGGTGAATCACCAGAAGTCAGGAGTTCCAGACCAGCCTGGCCAACACAGGGAAACCCTGTCTCTACTAAAAATACAAAAATTAGCTGGGTGTGGTGGCGGGTGCCTGTAATGCCACCTACTTGGGAGGCTGAGGTGAGAGAATCACTTGAACCCGTGAGTCAGAGGTTGCAGTGAGCCTAGATCAGGCCATTGCACTCCAACCTGGGCAATAAGAGTGAAACTCTGTCTCAAAACCAACAAAATAAAAAGTGAGTTTCAGAGTGGTTAAATAAAGTTCTTGAGCTTATAGAACTTTGAAATGCTACAGTGTGGCTACACATCCACTTTCTCTACTTGTAATTATTAGGTTGTTACCAAATCTTCTTAGTAAGTATGCAGGCCCTGCAGTGAAGAGTAACTGTGCTGTGAAACTGAACGATACTTTATTAGATGGAATGATACTGTATTATCCATGATTATAAGTTATTTTGAAATGACAAAGTGTTAAATGGCTTTAAGAATAGTCAAAGCAAATTTAGGTACAGCAACATTTACCAACACAGAGACTCATCTCGTTATCTATTTATGGGCAATTTTCTTTTTAGTGTAAATAATGCACAGATGTTAAGGATCATCACCTACCTATAGTCTGTAAATCCAGATGAAAGGATAGAGTTGTCACTTTGATCTTAACAGAAAGCAGAAATGTCATGCTGTTCAGCGTCCAACCCCTCATTGGTTAAAATGTCACTTTGTCTAGGGAGGCAATCTGTTTACTGCCTCTCTAATCCACATATTATATGAAGCCTAAAATTTTCCTTGAGCTGATATAATTAAATGCTTACTTAGAAATACATCATATATATTCATGATGATAGTAATTATTTTCTTTTTAATGTGTACCTGAAGCATTTAAAAGAAGAATCATTTCTTTAAAAATCCTACAAGCATTTTCAGGTTTTTCACTATTTTTAAAATGTTGGCATTTTCATATACGTTTTTTTTTCCCAGGAGGGAAATGAAAAAGCATATGTTTGGGTGCCTTACTTAGTAGACAGATAAATCCAATTAGCATTGAATTAGACTACAATATCAGGGTTAGCCACATGTGTGTTTCAATTTAATTGGAGAAATATATAGAGTTCATTCATCAAATTTGCTATGCAATATATGCAAAGTTTGCAAATGGCAAAGGCTTGCAAATACCAATACCAGAAATCATGGGTCTACCCTCACACCCAGAAATTGCTTTTATTCAACATATTTTTCCCTAGTTCCAGTGTCTATAACTTATCGTGAATTGTACTTAGTGACACAGGGCTACTAACATTTTGAACATGATTAACATAATAAACTTAAGACATTTTGAATGTAATTTTAATGTATGATTTATAGAGAAAGATCCAGATACACCAACAAATGAATCTTTATTTCTTCATTAGTTTAACAAGACTTTTACAAATGGACTTAATATGCTGTGTTGGGGTCTTAAGGAGAATAAGAAAGATGTTCTTTGTTGTTTCTGTATATTACTCCTCATTGCCTCTCCACTACCCTCTGACTTTGCTCAGTGCATGATCCCAGGCAAGAATCATGATTTTTTTAAACTAACCATGACACTCTTATCCCTTCTGTCATATTGGTAACTTTCCCAACCTCTTCTGCAGCCATGGATGTCCAATTGAGCATGCTCTAACCAATGCAGTGTAAAAGCTTCAATGCTTGTTTGCCTCAGGGGATGAAAAATGCTTCTTAAAAAAAAATGTGAGAGGCAACCAGAGAATGGAAAAGCTCTTACTCATGTACCTCTTTTCCTGCTTGAGAAGTTTGATTGTGAGAAGTTGAAGTTATTCTATAATTTTCATGAGACTATATTTCCTGAACATTGGAATCCAAAGCAAGGGACTACAGAGTGATTCGGCAGAGCATACTTGAGAATCAAATAAAAAAACGTGGCATCTAACACTAGCCAAGATTTGAATTTGAACAGGTTATTTTACCTGGTTTTGTCATCTATAATTAAATAAACCTAAAAGAGTGAATACTTTGAGAACAAATCAAATAGACCTGCCACTATATGTTAAAAAATACAAAGATTACTAGTTAACATTTCATCATATGGAATTTAACACAAATATCTTGAGGCTACTTTAATTTGAAATATGTGTAATTTGAACTGGATATATTTGTATGAAAAATACACAATGTACTTTCAGAAGACCCACTACACTTGTTCAAACATTGTAAACACTATATGTGTGTGTGTGTGTATATATATATTCATTTCTAAATGCATGAGAAAGTTTTAAGAACATCCTAACAAAATAAACAAAAAAGCTTAAATGAGTCAAAATGCATTAATGACCAGAGTTACAATTTCACTGCAAACTATCTTTAGCTTTTCAGTTTATTAATGATAGAATATTAAGCATTATTTTCAGTTTGACTTTATTTAGATATAATAACCCTAAGCATGAAAAGATCTGCCTTCCTCTAACCTAAAGAAACCTCACAGTTTTTTGTTTGTTTGTTTGTTCATTTTGTAACATTATCCTGAGAAAGAAAAATAAACACTTGGGAACGCAATTCACTACTCCAAAAAGAAAAAAAAAAAAAAAAAATTAGCTGAAAACTGAGTCTTTCAAGAAACTGCAACTTGCCTTTTGTTCCTAATCAGATACCTACAGATAAAAGGTCCGTATCTCCAGAGGTAGCTACTCTCTGTTCATCTTACCTTATGTAAAGTGCTGATTTACTGAGTGAGCATAAGCTGACTATCTCCTTACCTGCTCCTTTGATCTTGCAACTCGTGGATTACCATACCCTCACTCTTTCCTCTCCTGTCCATTTTTCCCTTTTAAATATTGAAGCCCTCAAATTCATCTTTAGAGAAAGGCACAGACCACAGACTGTTTCTGTGATTCTTTTTTTTTTTTCCTTCTGGACATGCCCTTAACCTTAGCAAAATAAATTTCTAAATTGATTGAGACCTGTCTCAGATACTTTTTGGCTTACATTCCTAATGTAACGTGTCCTGATCCATGGTTCTTTCTACAATGTAGTCATTTGTTATTTGAACAATATGATTATAAGAGCAATCTATTTTTTTCCTTAGAATCTCTTGATTATTTCCACAACAATATATGCCCTTATTGAGTTAAGCTTGATATGTTTTGAGGGTCATGTCTCATTTAACTTTGTCTTATGTTTGTACTATATTTTTAATAGTATTGAAAAATTAAATTGCCTTTATATAAAATGGATAATTTTCTTTACTATGTGAAGTGTGTGTTGAATAAGACGATTCAGATTTTAAAAACAAAACAACAAAAAAGTTTCTAATTTTTTTCTCATAGAAAGTTTGCAAAACAATAAGGGTATTCACTTATAAAATTAATTAAATCGAAAGCAATTTGCTGAACACTTATTTTAGGTTGTCCTAAGTGTATGGCCAGAATTTGAGTTTATACCTATGACCTCAGATTCTTTTACTAAACCACAGAAGAAGGTAAATAAGAAGGTCATGAATGAAGACATTGAAATTACTAGAATTGCTTCCAAATCCCTATCTAGACTCTTTTCTCAGCAAATAGAGTTAGGCTGCCAAAGAGCTTAAAGGGCTCTTTTGGTCTTTCTATCTTACTGCTAGTTTGAAAGAATACCTATTTTCCCTGAAGAACTCTTTTCTGTACACCAGGACGTTTTTAACCTTTTTCAATATAGCAGAGAAATGTATTGACTACATTTAATTGTTCTGCATTTTTTACTATAAAAGCCTCACCTCCTACGATTTGGAAAAATGATGATTCTGAGAATTCCAGTATATAATCATTCACTGTGTTATCTCCCATCCAGCAGGTAACATTGGGAATCCTGAGAATGGTGAATGTACAGATGTGCCACGGTTTGTAAGATATGAGCTGGGGTATTTGTCTGGGGAATTAATCAAATAAATTTTTTTTCAAGAATTAAAGATAATCTAGAAGATACTGTAGTAAAATGGTTAAGACAATTATTTTTTTAAAACCACATACAAGATGTAAACCACATTTCTATTTTACAATGTAAAATAAGCAAGCGCAGATCTTATCCTACCAGTAACTTCTCATTTTCTTAGTTCTTTATTTTGAACCATTTATCTGTGCTGGAATGTTTTGGGTGTGTGTGTGTATGTGTATGAAATTTAGAAGAATACAGAAGAATTAATAGATAAAATATTCCAGATTCCTTATAGCTTTCATGAAATCTTCCCTTTGTCTTTCTAATCAAAGTCAATTCAGCTTCAAAGAAAATTTTAGGGTCACATTCTTTTGGCTCAAAACTTCAACTGTCCATTAAGTCTGTCACTGAAGTTTGGTGGTCAGTCTATATGCACATTTGTTTAGTGAAGAAATTGGTTTTTTCCCTCTAATTTCTATGAATTTTCTTTCCAAATGCCTGTGAAATACTTTATTTTACTTTGGCTTTGGCACTCTGATTAATACTTATTTCAAACTCTAGCCTTCACTGATGATTTTGTATCCTAGAAGAAATTATGTCGCTTTAATTACAGATTCAGTTTATTTTCCATGGGAGGAATCACATATATTTATTTTGAATTTAGAGAATCTCAAAATGACAAATCATTTTCTATTAGATTTTGGATGTAATTTATATTCAATTTTATTCTCTTCTCTAATTTTTTGATATGGCATATCCAAATGTTATAACTTATTTATTTACATATATTAATGTATTGGCTATATCATAGAATTGATTAAATCTCAGATGTTTACAAGCACCTGAAACTTGTATGCCTTAAATCTTCACTGCAAGAAAATAAATTTAAGATATATTTCAAACAATTTAAGAATACTTTAAGTATCAAATAGTTTTCAGTGTTTTGTATTAATTTTTATTCATTTTTTCATTTATTATTACCCCTGACTGTCCAATGATCAATGAATTGTTAGCTCTTAGTGATCATGACACTTACGTGTTATGATGTAATTTTTAAAAATAATTTCAATTATGAATTTTAATGCACTCAAGATTTTATTCAAAAGATGGAACCAAATTCTACTTTAAATTTTGCAGATGGCTTGGATAGTTTACCTTTAAATAATAGATCGTGATATTTTTCCAATCCTAGAAAATTCACTTACCTCCAGTAAGAGTTATGATTTTTATTACAACTTTACTTGAAAGGTAAAATAAGAATTCCACAAAAAAAGACAAAATACAGTCATATCTCGATATAAGTGCACAAAATCCAAAGCAGGTAGCAGTCACAACAACTGAGACACCTTAAGCCTATGTATTGATTTTTTTTCTACAAATTCAGTGTATCCTGGCTAATGATAAAGCTCATGAAGAGGTTTCTCTGATAATACTCTGCCAACTTCCTGGAGAGAAACAAGCTGGAGGTGACAAGTGCCAATACACTATGGCATAAGTAGAGCTTACCTCAGATATTGGCATTTCAGCTTTCAACAGTAAGAGAAGCAGTCAGTCATTTCAACATCAGTCAGGTGGATATAGAGTGACTTAATGAAAAGTAACAAATTCATTAAATATCTTGATTAGCTCTTCTAGAAGCTTTTTCTGAAACAGGTGAGATAAAAGGCCTTTTAACAATAAAATCACAAATAAGTTGGACATGTTAAAATGAAGAAAACATGTTGGGGGCATGATTGATGAGATGGCTCAGAATGTTATCCTTGGGAAACTAAGTGTAGATTGGACAAGTCACCAGAGCCTGAAGTTGCCAACTAAGGTAGCTAAATCCTCTGCCTTTAGAAAGGATTGCATATAAGAGAAACTTTATAACGCTGCAAAATTCAAAGTTGATTTTGAATTTTCTTTTGCTCAATAGCAGGGACAACTATCTATCTATCTATCTATCTATCTTTCTATCTATCTATCTATCTAAATATAAAATAACAAGGTCTTAGGTACATTGCTGAGTATGTAATGTATTTGCTGCAAAATATAACCTTCAAATATTTTGTTTTCATTTTTCGTTAATGCTTTGCTTTATTTTGTTATTTTAAAGAATGGATAAACTATGTAATAGGTTGAAAGAGGAGAAGAATATTGAATTGTGTTATTGTTCCACAGAGTCAAATTTTTTTTGTGAATATATTTTCCAGATTGTAGAATTGTAAAAGTTAGAATAATAGAAAGTAAAGAGATATACCATTGAATTTTTCAACTGTTTCATGATCCAAAGTATATTTGTGTGCAGGATGAGAGCAATGGAAAGATGGAACATTACATTTTGATTACATTGCATTTTCATTAAATAAGACTCAGTGACTTAAATGTGTGTGAATGTGGAGTATTTGACCTTCCCTCTCCTATAGGCTACTAAGACTCTTCCAGAATGATGGTGTTCCTTTGTTATAAGTGGTAAACTCTACTTTTTCAACAGTGTGTTTGGGTGGTATTTCTGACTCAGCAATTAACAGAAGGCATAATGAGTGCCATGAAAATGAAACTTTTATTTATTATATCTTCAACAAATACTCATTAAGGGTACTTGTATTTTCAATTTTAAAAAATTGTTAATAAATTTAAACATTTATATTTAGTAGGAATTTTCAATACTGTTTCTTGGCAAATATCCACTATGAGTTGCCAAGTAGGAGCAAGGATATGAAATGATCCACCTTTTTCAAGGAAGATCTCTAGCAGATAGTGTCTTTTATAGGAAAGATATGCCAAGGATTTTAGATTAATGAATTCTTACAACAAGTCTAAGAAGAAAGGTAGTATCACTATCCCATTATTTTGATGCAGTAATTTATTTTAGAGAGGATAACTTGTCCAAGTTCATTCATCCATTAATAGGTAACAGATTTGGGACTTGCGCCCTGGTCCTCCAACCCCACATATGATGTACATCTCATTAAACAACAATGGTATACAAACTTAGAAATTAAAGTACCTACTACAATGAGATAGCTATGAGAGTGGAGACTGCCTAAATTTAGCTTGAAGTAGCTATAACTGGCGTAGCCAGATTGCTATTGGTTCTAAATATCTGAATGTTTACAGAAGTATTTTGGTGCTTTTAACTCTTTAAGACAAATTTACCCCTGGCTTTCAGAATTGACATGGCAAGTATAAGTGTATTCAATATCAGCTGAGAGTGGGATCTTATACAACTGGCATCATACAGTCTTTAACTCATTATTATATTGTTTCCTATCTCTTTCCACTTAATTTATGCTACATTAGTCATGTTGTTCTCTTTGGATGTATGCTGTTAACCAAAGGTTTGAATATAAATTCTCAAAGTTTGGTAACCAAAAAATCAAAAGACAAAGATATTCACTCTAACCACCCACTGCCCTCATATATAGGGAAAGTGAAATATCAACTCAATTGTCAAAAGAGGGGGAAGGGTACATAATGCAGTCATAGATCACTTATAAAATCTGCCTGGATAGATATTATGAGGCCTACTTTTCTCAATGTTGGAATAACTTCTTTATAGGAACCTGGCTCTACTCTATGACAAGATCTCTCTTGTCCACTATTTCAACATCTAAAATAAACTATGCAGAACATTTCTTCCTTGTGGTGGTAGAGTTTAATTGCCAATCCCCTATTGGTTTGGGTTTATAGGCTTAGGTTTGTCTGAGGATTCAATCATCAGTCTTGGAAGCTAAGGTGTTTGGAGCAATACAATTTCATCAAAAACCCAAGAAGTTTCTGATGTATTTGCTTCCATTCAGTTACATGTGAAGAAACTATGATACAATCAAACATCTACCTGGAGTAGTTCTTCAGCCTGGATGACTCTTTTATTTACTGTCATCTATACTTATTTAAGGGCAGCTACCTCAAGGCTATCTGAAATAACAGGCTACCTGAACAGATAATATGCATAATCTGATCTTTGCAGCTGGGTTGGCGAGCATTTTATGTCCGAGTACATTGATGTGTAGGCTCCATAATCTCATTGACTGTTGTTCAGAGAACAGGAGTCGGCATTTACAACCCCGCAAGGCTCCAATGGAGTTCGCGTATTCTAAGTAAATTTAGTTTGCAGCTGTATTCTGAGAAAGCCTTTTCAGTAGAGTGGTATGACTTCCATTTCTGCTCTGGCCTACTAATCTGACCTGTATTACTTTGCTAAAGCAACCAAAAGCTAAAAAGAAAAGCCAATATTTGGATTTTTGTGTAGGCTTTGTAGTTATGTTATCTGCCACCCCTGTTACCTCAGTGAAAGTGATTGCCACGGCAACAAAATGTGTGCCAAAATCTTTTAGTTCACTTCAATAACTCCATTCTGATTATTAATTAAGGTATGGTGTTGTAACAAAGTTATTCACTGGTTCAAGCAAGATAGAGATTAATCTTTTCTGCCAAACTTTCACAATGTCAGTGGCTAGTTTGAGGAATGAAGGTTTTTCTGTTCCATGAAGTCATCCATGGATCCTGGCATTATTTTTTAGTTGTGACTCCATCATCTCATAGAGATTTTTCTTGAACATAGTCAACAGTGGACCTCCAGCATGACATCTTAATTTCAGTTCTAGGGAAAGGTAAAATAGAAACAACAACAACAACAACAACAACAACAAATGCAAAGAACTTCTCTTTCAAGGAATTGACTCATAAATTGCTTGTGCTACTTCTATTTACATCCCCTTGTCAAGACTCTTTGGTTTTATGACTATAAATTAATACGAGAATGAATAGGGGCCCCAAATGAATAATCATGATTCTGCTAAGACTCTGACTTTGGTGATTCCATTGCAAAAAGTAGAAAGGGTAGAATTGATACAGAGGCGAGGTGGGAGCACAACTGGCAATTTCTATCATAACAGGTAAGAACTATGGTCTACTCATGTTTCCTCTCCTAAATAACTATCTATAAATTCTACTCTTTTTCATGACAGGTATTTATTTTTACTTAATTTGTAGAAGTTCTTTAGATAAAGATAGTTATAGATAGCTAAATAGAGACATGAATAATAAATATAGGTATCTTAATTTCTATTTGTTATATAGCTTCAAATATTGTCCCTCCATTTGAAGGGAATGTGATTATTATATGTAGTCATTTGGAAAATAAAACTTTTTTATTTTAATGTAACTGAATCTTTCAAATTATCCTTACAGTGACTTTTAAAATGTTTCATTTAAGAAATCACTTATTTCTGTGAGTTATAAGATATATACAACCATTAAAGTTTCAGAATTTTGCTTTTCAAAGTTGTCTTTATCTGGGCAGTATATTTTATTCAATTCCATTTTTAATAGCTTTATTGAGGAATAATTAATATACAAAAACATTGCACATGCTAATATGTACAATTTGGTGAGCCTAGCCCTATTCACCCACCCACAATACCATTACTATGATCAAGGCAATAAGCCTATCCACCATGTCCAAAAGTTGTTTCCTTGTGTCTCTTTATGTGTGTGTATGTGTATTCATCATAATAACACTTCACATGAGATATATTCTCTTTACAAATCTTTAAATGCATGATACCATACTGTGAACTATATAGGCAAGATGTTTTTCAGTAAATCTCTTGAACTTATTCATCTTACATAACTGAAACTTTATACCCACCGAGTGACAAGTATTTATTGGCCCCCTCCTGCAAACCCTGGCAACCACCTTTTTGCTTTTACGAGCTAGATTATTTTAGATATCTTACATAAGAGAAATCATGCAGTATTTGTCCTTCTGTGACTGCCTTATTTCCTTTAACACGGAGTCTTCTGGGTTCATCCATGTTGTCACAAATGGTACGAGTCCATTCTTTTTAAAGAATAAGTACTATTCCATTGCATGTATATAACATATCTGCTTTATCCATTCATCTTTTGATGAATATTTGGATTATTTCTATATCTTGGGATAGCCAAGATTTTAATATGCCAAGATAGAGAAATCATCCAAATACCCAACTGCTACAATGAACATAAGGGTGCAGATATTTCTATGAGGTATTGATTTCAATTATTTCAGATAAATAATTGCTATATCATACTTCAGATTTATTTTAATTTTTTGAGGAACTTCCGTAATATTTGCCACAGTGCCTGCACCATCTTACATTTTTATCAGTAGAGTACAGGATTTCAACTTCCTCCACATCCTAGTCAACACTTGTTATCGTTTGTTAATACATGAGTATAAAAGTATATACATGAATGCATATAGTACTAAAAGAGTTAGAAATCCTTTTTAAAGATTTTCCTATGAGTACATGATTTCCCCAGCAGTATTCTTTCATCTTATGTGTCATACCCTCTTTCTAAATTAAGATTACTTCTTTAATGAGTTTCTTATAGATCTGCTTATTTATCTTACTTGTCTGTTTTAATTATAATAGACATAATAATTCTTAATATCTAGTAAGGTAAATCCTACCAGTTGGCCTTCTATTTCAGCCACTGGCTGTTCATGATATTTGTTTGTTCATAGATATTTTGAAATAGGCTATAAATCTTCATAAAACTTGGGGATTTTTAACAGAATATATTAAAAGTATAAAATATTTGGAGATACATTTATATATTGATTCATAGAGGCTCCTATTTACTAGCAATGTTATATCTGCCCATTTATTTTGGAATATTTTTAATATCGTGCAGTAAACTTTTGTTAATTTATTTACGTTTTAAATGTATTTGTAAAATTTATTTATTTATTTATTTTTTTTTTTTTATTGTTGTACATTTTCCTATTTTTATTTGTATATGTCCGTATTTCCCGTGAGTTTTTTTTTTTTTTTTTTTATTATACTTTAGGGTTTTAGGGTACATGTGCACAATGTGCAGGTTTGTTACATATGTATCCATGTGCCATGTTGATTTCCTGCACCCATTAACTCGTCATTTAGCATTAGGTGTATCTCCTAATGCTGTCCCTCCCCCCTCCCCCCACCCCACAACAGTCCCCGGAGTGTGATGTTCCCCTTCCTGTGTCCACGAGTTCTCATTGTTCAATTCCCACCTATGAGTGAGAACATGCGGTGTTTGGTTTTTTGTCCTTGCTATAGTTTACTGAGAATGATGTTTTCCAGTTTCATCCATGTCCCTACAAAGGACACGAACTCATCATTTTTTATGGCTGCATAGTATTCCATGGTGTATATGTGCCACATTTTCTTAATCCAGTCTATCGTTGTTGGACATTTGGGTTGGTTCCAACTCTTTGCTATTGTGAATAGTGCCGCAATAAACATACGTGTGCATGTGTCTTTATAGCAGCATGATTTATAATCCTTTGGGTATATACCCAGTAATGGGATGGCTGGGTCAAACGGTATTTCTAGTTCTAGATCCCTGAGGAATCGCCACACTGACTTCCACAATGGTTGAACTAGTTTACAGTCCCACCAACAGTGTAAAAGTGTTCCTATTTCTCCACATCCTCTCCAGCACCTGTTGTTTCCTGATTTTTTAATGATGGCCATTCTAACTGGTGTGAGATGGTATCTCACTGTGGTTTTGATTTGCATTTCTCTGATGGCCAGTGATGAGGAGCATTTCTTCATGTGTTTTTTGGCTGCATAAATGTCTTCTTTTGAGAAGTGTCTGTTCATGTCCTCTGCCCACTTTTTGATGGGGTTGTTTGTTTTTTTCTTGTAAATTTGTTTGAGTTCATTGTAGATTCTGGATATTAGCCCTTTGTCAGATGAGTAGGTTGCAAAAATTTTCTCCCATTGTGTAGGTTGCTTGTTCACTCTGATGATAGTTTCTTTTGCTGTGCAGAAGCTCTTTAGTTTAATGAGATCCCATTTGTCGATTTTGGCTTTTGTTGCCATTGCTTTTGGTGTTTTAGACATGAAGTCCTTGCCCACGCCTATGTCCTGAATGGTATTACCTAGGTTTTCTTGTAGGATTTTAATGGTTTTAGGTCTAACATATGTCTTTAATCCATCTTGAATTAATTTTTGTATAAGGTGTAAGGAAGGGATCCAGTTGCAGCTTTCTACATATGGCTAGCCAGTTTTCCCAGCACCATTTATTAAATAGGGAATCCTTTCCCCATTTCTTGTTTTTGTCAGGTTTGTCAAAGATCAGATAGTTGTAGCTATGCGGCATCATTTCTGAGGGCTCTGTTCTGTTCCATTGATCTATGTCTCTGTTGTGGTACCAGTACCATGCTGTTTTGGTTACTGTAGCCTTGTAGTATAGTTTAAAGTCAGGTAGCGTGATGCCTCCAGCTTTGTTCTTTTGGCTTAGGATTGACTTGGCGATGTGGGCTCTTTTTTGGTTCCATATGAACTTTAAAGTAGTTTTTTCCAATTCTGTGAAGAAAGTCATTGGTAGCTTGATGGGGATGGCATTGAATCTATAAATTACCTTGGGCAGTATGGCCATTTTCACGATATTGATTCTTCCAACCCATGAGCATGGAATGTTCTTCCATTTGTTTGTATCCTCTTTTATTTCATTGAGCAGTGGTTTGAAGGATATCCAGGAATTGAACTCAGCTCTACATAAAGTGGACCTAATAGACATCTACAGAACTCTCCACCCCAAATCAACAGAATATACATTTTTTTCAGCACCACACCACACCTATTCCAAAATTGACCACATAGTTGGAAGTAAAGCTCTTCTCAGCAAATGTAAAAGAACAGAAATTATAACAAACTGTCTCTCAGACCACAGTGCAATCAAACTAGAACTCAGGATTAAGAAACTCAGTCAAAACCGCTCAACTACATGGAAACTGAACAACCTGCTCCTGAATGACTATTGGGTACATAATGAAATGAAGGCAGAAATAAAGATGTTCTTTGAAACCAACGAGAACAAAGACACAACATACCAGAATCTCTGGGACACGTTCAAAGCAGTGTGTAGAGGGAAATTTATAGCACTAAATGCCCACAAGAGAAAGCAGGAAAGATCCAAAATTGACACCCTAACATGACAATTAAAAGAAATAGAAAAGCAAGAGCAAACACATTCAAAAGCTAGCAGAAGGCTAGAAATAACCAAAATCAGAGCAGAACTGAAGGAAATAGAGACACAAAAAACCCTTCAAAAAATTAATGAATCCTGGAGCTGGTTTTTTGAAAAGATCAACAAAATTGATGGACCGCTAGCAAGACTAATAAAGAAGAAAAGAGAGAAGAATCAAATAGATGCAATAAAAAACGAAAAAGGGGATATCACCACCGATCCCACAGAAATACAATCTACCATCAGAGAATACTACAAACACCTCTATGCAAATAAACTAGAAAATCTAGAAGAAATGGATAAATTCCTCGACAAATACACCCTCCCAAGACTAAACCAGGAAGAAGTTGAATCTCTGAATAGACCAATAACAGGTTCTGAAACTGTGGCAATAATCAATAGCTTACCAACCAAAAAGAGTCCAGGACCTGATGGATTCACAGCTGAATTCTACCAGAGGTACAAGGAGGAACTGGTACCATTCCTTCTGAAACTATTCCAATCGATAGAAAAAGAGGGAATCCTCCCTAACACATTTTACGAAGCCAGCATCGTCCTGATACCAAAACCTGGCAGAGACATAACCAAAAAAGAGAATTTCAGACCAATATCCTTGATGAACATTGATGCAAAAATCCTCAATAAAATACTGGCAAACCGAATCCAGCAGCACATCAAAAAGCTTATCCACCATGATCAAGTGGGCTTCATCCCTGGCATGCAAGGCTGGTTCAACATACGCAAATCAATAAATGTTATCCAGCATATAAACAGAACCAAAGACAAAAACCACATGATTATCTCAATAGATGCAGAAAAGGCCTTTGACAAAATTCAACAACCCTTCATGCTAAAAACTCTCAATAAATTAGGTATTGATGGGACGTATCTCAAAATAATAAGAGCTATCTACAACAAACCCACAGCCAATATCATCCTGAATGGGCAAAAACTGGAAGCATTCCCTCTGAAAACTGGCACAAGACAGGGATGCCCTCTCTCACCGCTCCTATTCAACATAGTGCTGGAAGTTCTGGCCAGAGCAATCAGGCAGGAGAAGGAAATAAAGGGTATTCAATTAGGAAAAGAGGAAGTCAAATTGTCCCTGTTTGCAGATGACATGATTGTATATCTAGAAAACCCCATTGTCTCAGCCCAAAATCTCCTTAAGCTGATTAGCAACTTCAGCAAAGTCTCAGGATACAAAATTAATGTACAAAAATCACAAGCATTCTTGTACACCAATCACAGACAAACAGAGAGCCAAATCATGAGTGAACTCCCATTCACAATTGCTTCAAAGAGAATAAAATACCTAGGAATCCAACTTACAAGGGATGTGAAGGACCTCTTCAAGGAGAACTACAAAATTTATTTATTTATTTTGAGATGGAGTTTCACTCTTGTTGCCCAAGCTGGAGTGCAATGGTGTGATCTCAGCTCACTGCAACCTCTGCCTCCCAGGTTCAAGCGATTCTCCTACCTCAGCCTCCCAAGTAGATGGTATTACAGGCATGTGCCACCATGACTGGCTAATTTTTTGCATTTTTAGTAGAAACGGGGTTTCACCATGTTAGTCAGGTTGGTCTCGAACTCCTGACCTCAGGTCATCTGCCCACCTTGGCCACCCAAAATGCTGGGATTACAGGCATGAGCCACCCCACCCCGCCGTGGAATTTATTTTTATATATATTATATACTTATTACTGTATTTTTAATTTTTACCAGACAACAATTATACATATTCAATATATATAATTTTTACCAGACAACAATTATACATATTCAATATTTTTACTTTTAGAAATTACTTATCTCTAGCTATTTTAGTGATATATTAATGTATTTAATTTTAAAATCAGTAAAAAATCAAATTTATGTTAGTAGGAGAATCTGTCACAGTACTTGTTCTCTTATACTATGGAATGTCTGCTATATTATTGATAAGTCTCATTCTAAAGCAAAATGCACCTAAAGCCTACAACATAAATTTCCCACTATTTTGGAACAACATGTACCCACTTTTATATTCTCGATTCCTTTAGATTTCTGTTGACTCTTAAAATTGAAAGTGAATAAAATGTATACTTTTACTTTCTTTCCCTGAAACGTTATGGTCATTCTAGTTTTCAAAATTCTATTTTGGATTTTCTCACTTACTTTTTTAATGTGGTGAAATAACTTGATTTGTTTTCAAATGTTGAATCAGAATTGCTTCCATATTTATTAAAAAAATAAAATTTTGGAGAGAAGAACAAATCAAACATAACTTGAACAGAAGGAAATAAAAATGTTAATAATCAAAACAGAAATAAGTGAAACTAAAAAAGAAGTAGAAAGAGCAAGGAAACAAAAAGCTGGTCCCTTCAAAGTTCAATTAAATTAATAAGTCTCTAGTCAATCTAACAAAGAAAAAAAGAGAGGACAGAAATTACCTACATTAACAATGAAAGAGGGACTGTAACTACTGATCCCAAAATATTACAAGGGTAAGAAGGGGATTCTGGCCGGGGGTGGTGGTGTCTCATGCCCATAATCCGGGCACTTTGGGAGGCCAAGGTGGGTGGAACACAAGGTTAGGAATTTGAGACCAGCCTGATCAACATGGTGAAACCCCATCTCTACTAAAAATACAAAAATTAGCCAGGTGTGGTGGCGCACGCCTGTAATCCCAGCTACTTGGGAGGCTAAGGCAGGAGAATTGCTTGAACCCATGAGGTGGAGGTTGCAGTGAGCCAAGATGGTGCCACTGCACTCTAGCCTGGGTGACAGAGCAAGACTCCATCTCAAAAAAAAAAAAAAGGGGGGGGGGATTCTACAAGAAATATGATTGTCATAATTTGATAGCTTAGATTAAGTAAACTAATTCCTTGGAATAAGCTACCTAACCAATTATCTCAAGAATATATAGATAACTTGACTAGTCCCTTAAAGTTGAATTTGTGGTTTAAAACTTTTTTCTTTTTTAAGAAAGGAAACACAAATCTAGAAGATTCAATTGTGTATTCTAACAAAAGTTTAAGAAAAAAAATTATAATTCTACCCAATGTCTTCCAGAAAACAGAACGAAGAGAACACTTTCCAGTTCATTTTCTGAAGCCAGTATTACTCTAATAAAACAAAGACATTACAAAAATACCAAAACCTCTAGACTCATAATTCATGATCAAAGATACAAACATCATCCACAAAATATGAGTACCTGAAGCTAGTAGTATAATAATGGTAATAAATCATGATAAATGGAGCTTATCCAGGAACTATCTGGTGAGTTCAACATTCAAAACTACACTTATTTCTCTTTTACAAATAATGAACTGATATGGTACTTAAAATACTCATGCATATTATACTTATTTATAAAATTTATCTTCCTTATAATCTGTGACATTCCCTTTAATAGAGTCAATGCTTAATAAATATTTTTGGACCAATAAAATATGTCCTTTAAAAATTATAGTATATAGTTCATTAATGTGTCTTAAATAATAGTAATATTTATGCAGTGGCCAATTTGTTGTTTTACAACAAAGGTTTCATAAATTATTTCAGATACATTAAGTAAATCAGAGTCCCTAGATTTTTCTAAACCTATAAAGCCTGGAACTTCTGCTGAAACCTTAATGCACCGAAATACATTAACAACAAGTAGATGTGTCTAGAAATATTAGGTGGTTGTGCTATGTATGAAGAACATATTAATGGCTATTCAACATGGTGAGATTTTTTTTTTGCAGTGTGAATATCTTAGCTGCATACAGTCAATGCTAATGATAATACTTGAAATATCGTACACATCTTACTTTTCATTGTTTAAAGCTGTCTCTCAATAATGGGTGTTTCCAGATTACTTGTTTTACGTCTTAGTCTATGCCGTGACTAATTTCAGCATATTCAATCTACAGCACAGCTTTTCTCCAGCTTATACAGTTGGAGGAAATTAAAATGGAATTTTATATGTTCATTTTGTGTTTAAAACAGATTTGAATTCTCAGTAGGAAGCATATTATTTTATTTCTCAGATCTCACATTCTCCAGGATTTTATATTACCTCCAAATTGTGATACCACGATGTAACCTAGTTGTCATTTCTTCTTTTTTGTAGGAAAGTTCATGAACTGGGTATTAGTAAAGAACTTTCTTCCTAGCACACACTCAAGAAGTCTCCAAGTGTTCTAACAGTCTGCTTGACAATAATATTTTATTGTCATTTTTAATGCCAAGCTCGTACACATTTTTTACTATGTTGCTAAATTATATATTCCAGTTCAGTCACATTTAAACATTATATATTCCAGCTTGTGATCTGCACTGTGTTGCAAACAGCATTATGCCTAGTGCAGCTGTCATAATGGAAGTATTGTAAAGTGCTGCACAAATATAAAATATAAACTTAAATCTGCAAATTTCACAGAAATTAAAGATGAGCAGGGATAAAATTAACATCAAAAGTCTTGCTAGAAGATCGTTACAGATATATTAGATATACTAACATATTTATAGAAATTCTATATTCATTTATCAGCTTATTGCATGCTTAATTCATTAATTTTTTAAATGTCAATCAGATACTTTTAAAAATGCTGAGCATGCAATAATGAATAAAGCAGTGAAATTCCTTCCTACATGCTACTATGTTACATGCTAATGGAAAGAGGCAAACCTTAAATAAATAAACATAAAAGTATGTAATATATCAAATACTTATAAATTTTAAGAAGAATAGTAAAACTGGGCATGAATGATGAGTATTCCTGAGAGAGAATGGAGGACAGTGCTTATTTTGTATATGATGGTCATAGAAGTTGCCCCTTGTGAGGAAACTTTTTAGCAGAGACCTGAAGAATTAAGGATATTAGCTAAGCTCATATGTAGAAAGAGTGTTCCAGGTAGAAGTCACAGTGGGTACTTCTGAGATGTGAGTGGGTATAGCGTCCTCGAGGACCAGTGTGGACGCCATTGTGGCTGGGGCAGACTGAGAGATGGGCAGGAAGTAAAAGATGCCAGTGGAAAAGGTAGCATTGAATCCATATCAAGAGAATTTTGTCAACCATTTCAAGGACATTTTTAACAGATTTATAGTTTAGAAAAGTTTTAGATTAATAGAACAATTGAGATATTAGAGAGTTCCTGTATACCTAATACACAGTTTCCACTTGTATTATCTTCTTACATAGTAGAATATATTTATTACAATTATTTAACAGGTGTTTATATATTGTTCTTAATTAAAGTCCCTCATTTATTCAAATTTTCTTAGTTTTTACCTAATGTCCTTTTTCTGTTTCAGGAGTCTATTCAAAATACCACATTACATTTGGATGCCATGTCTCCTTAGGTTCTTGTGGGCTGTGTCAATTTCTGTGACATTTTTGATGATGTTGACACTTTGGAAGACTATTGGTAAAGTACTTTGTAGTAGGCACCTTTATCCTCTATTGGAATTTAAATTTATCTAATGTTTATCTCATGATTAGACTAACGTTATGTGTTTTAGGGACACAGGTCACAGAGATGAGGTGTCATTTTTATCACATCACATAAAGGAAACACTATCAAATGATTAGTGACTGTTGATGTGGACCTCGATTCCCTGGCAGAGCGGGAGTTTGCCAGGCTTCTCCACTCTAAACTTACTCTTCTCCCCTCTCTCTTTCTCTACTAGACTCTGGAAGGAAGATATTACATGTATCACACACTTAAGAAATGGGGACTAATACTCCCTCTCCTTGATAATGGAGAATCTACAAAAATCATTTGGAAATATTCTTCATAGGAGATTTGTCTCATCTCTTCTTCTTATATATTTATTTGTCCTTATAATAATTTATTTATATCATTATGTTCTCATCAACATATATTTTGTATTTTGTATTACACTAATACAACTTTCATTTTCTTGCTCAAATTGTTTCAGGATTGGCCATTGAGAGGTCTTTCAGCTGGCTCTTGTGTTCTGTCGATATATCTCCATCGGCATTTTTTGTTTGTTTGCTTTTGCTTTTGGATACCTCCTCATTTTCCAGCATGACAGGATGAGCTGTGTTCATCTTGTGTATTTCTAGGCCCATCTCTAGAATGAGTCATTTATCCAAAGAGCTTTGGTTTCTTTTATTGGAATATAATATTAGAAAACAAGATCTGGATGCAAACTGTGCAAGTTCCACTGGGGTGTCATTTCTTTTAGGACCTCTTAGCACCTTTCAAATATATGTCCATATATTTGTCTTTATATATTTACATATAAATAAATATTTCCATATTTGACAATCTATATCTATATTACACTAATAGCCTGAGATCTTCACCTCTATGTTTTATTGATTGATGTGTCTTACTGATTTTTCCAAACCTCATCTATTACTATATAAATTATTCTGGCCTCTTGCCCTTACTTTTATGTAAATACCCACTTCAACAAATAGAAACTTCACTCTCATGATTTACCATCTATTTACTTTATTGTTCAATTCCAGTATACGTGTATAGAAGAAGTATCAAGATTGTCCACCAATATCTCAATGGGGAAAAACTTCATAGCCGGGATAGTGCTTTTGTGATGTTTCTTGCTTAAATAAGTCTCTCATTTCCAAAGTTACTTAGTTTAGCAGCTACCCGTCCCCATCGCCCACCTTCTCACTGAGGTTGTTTCATATATTTATAAATAGCATTACATTCTATTGTCAAAGTCTGGATTGCTTCCTAGGGTTCTCCAATCTCCTAAATGGTATTTTTGTTTGCATACATTAAGGCTCACACCGTGCTATAAGTTTATGAATTTAAACAACTGTAAATGTCATGTTTTCCACCATGACAGTATCATATAGAATAATTTCCCTCCTCTACATATTCCCTGTTCTTCACCTGTTCATCTCTGTCCTCGTCCCCCAACATCTCAACCTACCACTGATATTTTCACTTTCTCTAGTTCTGCCTTTTTCAGAGTATCATCTAATTGGAATGATACAGTATTTACCCTTTTCTGACTGCCATCTTTCATTTATCAATAGGCATTTTAGGTCTACCTGGTTTTTGTGGCTTGATAGGTGCATGTTTTATTGCTAAATAATATTCTATTGTATAGATTTATCACAGTATTTAAAAATTTATTCACCTATTGAAGACTATTTCAGTTGCATCTAGTTTTGCAATTATGAATAAAGCTGTTAAAAACTTTTCTTGCAGGTTTTTATGAGGACATAAGTATTAAAATCAATTGCATAAATGCTTAGAAACAAGATTGTTATGGCTATATTTGGCTTTCTAACACACTAAAAAAAAAGTCTTTCGATCTGGCTGTACAATTTTGCATTTTCTTTATGAGGGAATGAAAACTTCTGTTGCTTCCAACCCTCTCCAGCTTTCGATTTGCCAGATTTTATGGCTTTTAGTCATTCAAATACACGTATAGTGGTATTTTATTGTTGTTTTAATTTAAAATTATTTAACGACAAATAATGCTGAATATCTTCTTACATGCTTGTTTGTCATCTACATAAATTTGGTGTGGATTCTCTTCAGATCTTGCCCATTTTTAATTGAATCACGTTATTATTGAGATTTAAATATTTTTGTGAATTTGGATACAATCACTTATCAGATAGGTGTTAAGCAAATATTTTCTTTAGTCTGTGGCTTCTCTTTTGATTCACTTCACTATGTCTTTACAGAACCAAAGATATTACTTTTAATACAGTCCAGTTTATCAATGTTTTAATAGATTGTTCTTTTGATGTTGTATTACTACCTAAAAGCACACCACAAACACAGAGTCACATAAATTTTCTTCTATGTTTTCCTCTGCTAGTTTTATAGTGCTGTTTTATATTTGGACGTATGAACTATTTTGAGTTACTTTTTGTGAAAGGTGTAAGGTTTGTGCCTACATTCACTTTTTTTAATATGAACATCCAATCTTTTTAGTACCATTTGTTGTAAAGACTATACTTTATCCATTGAACTGCCTTTGCTCTTTTTTCAGTGATTAGTTAACTATACTTTTGTAGATCTATTTCTGGGTTCTCTATTCTTTTCCACTCATTTATATAACCTTTTGATAAATATATTAATATCATGGTGTACAGATTATAATAGCTTAATTATAACCAAACCATACATTTGGTTATATCAGTCCTCTTACTTTTCTCTTCTTCAGTATTGTGCAGAAAATTTTAGGGCTTTCTTTTGTTTCCATATAAACTTTTCAGTTAATTTGTTGATACAAAAAAGCCTGTTGGAACTGTTGCTATGATTGTTTTGAATGTATGAATCAAGTTGGAAAGAACTGACATTTTAACACTATTGAGTTCTCCAGTCCATGAACATGAAATCTCTCTCCATTAATTGAGTTTTTTTCCTGATTTCTCTCACCAGAGTTTTGTAGTTTCCCAAATGTGGATTTTTTTTTACTCATTTTATTAGATTCATACTAAATATTTCATTTTGGTGTTATCATAAATCACATTTTGTTTTTAATATCAAACCTAAATTATTTATTGCTGGTATATAAGATAGCAACTAACTTTTGTATAGTAATCTTGTATCCTGTGACCTTGCTGCTTATTAGCTCTTGGATTTTTTTCCCAATTATTTACGATTTTCTACTTAGTAAAATCATATCGTCTACAAATAAAGGTAGTTTTACTCCTTCCTTTACAATCTCTTACTTTCTGTTTTCTTTTGCCTTAAAATAACTAGGACTTTCAATCAAGGGCTATTAGGAGTGATGAGACAGGGTATCCTTACCGTTAGTCTGAGATATGGTGGATTACATTGGCCATTTTTCATATGTTGAAGCAGCATTGGATACTTGGAATAAATTCCACTTTGTCATGGTGTATCATTCATTTTCATACATTGTTAAATTTGATTTGCTAATATTTTGTTAAGGATTTTTTAATCTATGTTGTTTATGAAAGATATTGATCTGTCATTTTCTTTTTTAAAATCATGTTCCCAGCACTTTGGGAGGCCGAGGTAGGCGGATGGCTTTAGGTCAGGTGTTCAAGACCAGCCTGGCCAACATGGAGTAACCCTGTCCCTACTAAAAAATGCAAAAATCAGCTGGGCGTGGTGGTGTGCACCTATAATACCAGCTACTTGGGAGGCTGAGGCAGGAGAATTGTGGAGGTTACAGTGAGGCAGAGGTTGCAATGAGCTGAGATCTTGCCACTGCACTCCAGCCTGGGGCACAGAAAGAGACTCCGTCTCAAAAAAACAAACAAAAAACCCAAAAACCCCTATGTTTACCTGATTTTAGTATTAAGGTAGTGCTGGCCTAATAAAATAAGTTAGAAAGTGTTCCTCATATATTCTGGATGATATTGTGAAGTATTGGTATAATTTCTTTTTTTATTTTATTATTATACTTTAGGTCTTAGGGTACATGTGCACAATGTGCAGGTTTGTTACATATGTATCTATGTGCCATGTTGGTTTGCTGCACCCATTAACTCGTCATTTAGCATTAGGTATATCTCCTAATGCTGTCCCTCCCCACTCCACAACAGTCCCCGGAGTGTGATGTTCCCCTTCCTGTGTCCATGAGTTCTCATTGTTCAGTTCCCACCTATGAGTGAGAACATGTGGTGTTTGGTTTTTTGTCCTTGCGATAGTTCACTGAGAATGATGGCTTCCAGTTTCATCTATGTCCCTACAAAGGACATGAGCTCATCATTTTTTATGGCTGCATAGTATTCCATAGGGTATATGTGCCACATTTTCTTAATCCAGTCTATCGTTGTTGGACATTTGGATTGGTTCCAAGTCTTTGCTATTGTGAATAGTGCTGCAATAAACATACGTGTGCATGGTATAATTTCTTCCATAAATGTTTGGCATAATTTAATAGCAAAAGTATTTAGACTGGTCACTTTCTTTTTGGCAAGGTATTAATTATTAAATCTATTTGATATGTGTTGACTTAATCAGTTTATCGATTTTGCATGGTGTGAGTTTTAGTAGTTTGTGTCTTTCAATTAATTGGTCCACTTAATCCAAGATACTAAATTTGTGGGCATAAAAGGACTGAATTATCAGCCCCCATGCCCAGCCAAATATGTATGTTGTAGTCCCAATCCATAGTATCTAGAATGAAATGTATTTGTAGTGAAGGTCTTTAAATAGTTGATTAAGATAGTGTGAATTTTAATCTATATGACTGGTGTCCTTCTAAGAAGAATAAATGTGGACAAACGAAGAAATACCAGGAATGAGCTTGCATAGAGGAAAAACCATGTGAAGACATAGCAAAATGGGAACAATTCACAAGCCAAGGAGAAAGTTTTCAGAAGAAACCAACCTGCCAACATCTCAGTCTTGTACTTCTAGGTTCCGAGAATGAAAAAAAAATACATTTCTATTGTTTAAGCCACCGAATGGTATTTTGTTATGAAAGTTCTAGCACACTAATATAGAAAGTTTATAATATTTACTTATTATTCTTTTACTATTCATGGGATCAATAGCAACAAGCATGCTAGTCCACATTCAGTCTCCAGCAATTCATTAAACTTACTATTTAACTGTTCCTACAAGTTGGGACTCCAGTGGAGCTGGCCTTGAAATTTCAGAATGTTAATTTACATACACAAGTGAGGTGAAGTGCCTTTATAATATTATTATCAGAAGATTGCGATGACCCAAGTTTCATTTGAAAAGAGCATAAATAAATTTAAATTTATTTTTTTTTATCAGATTGGTAGAGGTACAAATTTTTTACATGATAGGATGTGTTAGAGATATATATGTATAACCAATAACAACATTATACGATTCCATAGGGCAATGATTTTTTTTCAGAATATATTTTTCCCTGTTTGAAATCAAAAAAGCAAAATAGTCGTATGGTTCATCATATGACTTAAATATCACCTACCTACTGGGTTCTGTCCACCAGAGAATATTTTATCAGATAAATTAATTAATATCTTCAGAAGCATCATACAGTGACCTTGCTGAAGACCTACCTTTGAAATTTTCATTGACTGTTTTTGTTCAGTTCCCCATTCATTTTTAAGTAAAATTCTGGAAATCTATTTCTCAAATGAGATAGTACAACTAATTAAAAACGCAAATAAAAACTAATTCATATTTTTATGTGCATTTTGCTGGATTAATCACAACTGAATATGAGACTTTATTATCCTTATAATAAAATATATAATAACATGATTATAACAACAACTGGGTCATAGAGTAAAAGTATTAATGAAATAATTCATAATGAATGATTACCATAGTGAATAATAAATGTACCTTCCTTCACAGGCATCAATATTAGAACATTAGAGGAATAAAAGCTTAAGTTCTGTAATATTTGAGGAATTATATTTATATATGTATTTATTCCATAAAAACACAATTAATGTGTAAACCTCAAAATTCCATGAGAAAGATAAAAAGCAAAAAATAAATGTTGCTATGAAACTGCACAGATAAAAATTACAGATGGAGAATATATAATGAAAATTGAGGTAGATAGGAACACAACCATGAATATTCTACAAGTACAGAAGCACCTCTTTTCTTGCATTTCAGACTTTTAGAAAAGTTTCTTTCCTCAAAATAACTGTCTCCTAAAATGCCAAGATAGCAGGAAAATATAAATTGCAGCATATATAGATGATATATCAAGAATCAACGACCAACTAGCACTACTACTTCCTTCATAAAGTGAAAAATCTCCCTGAAGTTGTTTGCTCATTTGTAAAACAAATTAATTTCTGCTTTCCTTCTGTTAAAACATGTTTTGGATATCAAATAAGATCATTGTGATAATTATTTCAGAAATATTTTAAAAGCATATCATTTTTAAGGAATACTCATTTAAAATACATTTTAAAATTAGATTTTCTTATTGTTTGCTAACATTTAAAGCACAAGAAAAGAAGGAAAAGATACTTTAAATCTCTTAATAGCACTGGCAAGATAGCTTATATCATGTAATAAACTTTTAACTTTGGGATTTTTTTTTTTTTTTTTTGAGATAGAATCTCACTCTGACACTCTGTCACCTAGGATCTAGGCTGGAGTGCTGGAGTACAGTGGTGCAATCTCAGCTCACTGCAACTTCCATTTCCCTAGTTCAAATGATTCTCCTTTCTCAGCCACCTAAGTAACTGGTATTACAGGCATACACCACCACACCCATCTAATTTTTATAATTTTAGTGGAGACGGGGTTTCACCATGTTGGCCACGCTGGTCTCGATCTCCTGAATTCAGGTGATCCACCCAACTCTGCCTCTCAAAGTGCAGGGATTACAGGTGTGAGCCACAGCACCCAGCCTGTTTTTATTTTCAAATTTCACATATAACCCACATTTTCTACAAACAAATTTGTAATAAATATCTTTGAAAATACTAAAGAAAAACCCCGGTTTCTGTCATCTGAGTCATTGTAGTCCTAACCTCTTTCATTTTCCTGTGTGCCTACTCAGTTATCCACAGCCTCAGTTCGAGAATTTCGACCACAGTTAATCACGTATCTGTAGGCTTATTGCAATGGAACATTTCAATTCTACAAAATCGGGTATTTGTATTTTGTTATTATAATTACTTTTCATTGAAATTTAAACAGAAGCAAAGATATTTTCTCTCTGCTACTATTTTCCAGCATACACAGATCCACTCTTTAAAGGTTATCTGAAAATCACTGGGTAAGATATTTAGATCAGGCCAGAACAGCATTATTAATAACTGCCAGAATGAACAAAAACTTAAATGTTAGATGGTTGAACTTCGGGCCATAAAACTTTTTTTGGTCAGCTTATCTCTAGGACAAAATAATAAAATCTCCCTGCCAAAAGTTTATTGATAGAATAAAGGAAAAGCAACTGTCATTGATCCTTCATTTATCTGCTCAGAGGCTCTCGCTTGAGTCCAACACATTCTCCTGAGCCACATTATTATCTTATTTTCATGCCTGAATGGCAGACTTCAGTTGAGGGCCATGGGGACAATTCATGCCTAGGCTAGTCAGAGGCATGGGCAAACACATAGGAAGATCTTATTTGTAAGGAAGCCAAGAAAAGCTATGGCCTTTCCAAGCCAAAAGTATCAGTCCAGTGAGAAGCTCTGAGTAAGCCTCAATAACAATCACTGAAATGAATGGAAAAACAAAAGTGGAAAATTAAGTAAATGTAAATACACTTTACAAAATAGTCCTCATAAGAAAAGTCACTGGCAAAATACAAAGATAACTTGAGCTCTACTTCTGAGTTCCACAAAGCTTTAATTAAAAGCAGAGTACTGAAAAGTTGGTTGGGTAATAACACTCTTCTGGCTTCCAAAAGTGATAGACCCCAGACCAACAATGGATCATTGTAATGTGGTTACATATTACTTACAAAGATGTTTACAGTTCTCAAAATGTCTTCTTATTTTGTTTTCTTTGTGCAAAATAATCAACATGTAGAAACAACACTGGAAAATTCAACACATCTTAAAAACCTGGCTTCCTTGAATACAAAACAGGCTTCATTTTGACTGTGAAGCATTTCAATATAAGCTTTTCCAGTGATTGATTATTCTTCTTGGCCCTCTAGAATAGACTTTTCAAACAAACCTGGGACATAGTCTAGAAGTAAGTAAAGACATATAACTTAAGTCAGTTGCCTGGGGTAACAAAAGAAAATTGATGTAGATTGAGAGTCATTTTCAAAAAATTATTTTTGCAAATACATTTTTTATGTTCTGTGGAGGAAAGCTTTTAGGAACTGAGCCCCACGTGGGGGTTCCTGTTGGTACCCAGGTCTATGTCAGACTGAGATATGGAGTTTCAAGAGTCTCCTGACTCTTCCCATAAGTTTTTGTAAAAGATTTCACAATTATGGCAAGTTCAAGAGATGTCATATCTGACACTACACTTGTCCATTTCCTTAGGGACTTCAATTTAGAAGCACAAAAACAAGGAAAAGTACAGATAGAGAAATAATCATTAGTGGTAATAAGGAGTACGACTTCATATTTTGATCTTTAACTGCTGACAGCTTTTAAGCCTCACCCCTCTCTTTCTCTTCTCCCTGTGTGTGCCCATCTTAGGCACCATTGGGAGATTTAAGCCCCACAAGCCCTTACCTATCCCTCAACCCCATATCTATCCACATTAAAAAATCCAAGCCAGTCTCCTTTCTCTGATCTCTCAAGCAACATATGGAGCAGCCTGAGAGACCTGACATTTTCTTTCTGGAAATTCTCATTAAGCAATACACCTTTGATATCACCTTGTATGTGTCATATTCAATCACAACATCTTAACCAAATTTTGCATGGGGGTCCATCCTGTCCTTCTGGTGTGATCACAGCAGTAGTTTTAGTGATGAAGTAGCCCCTCATCAAAGATATATCTTTTCAAATCTAATCAGGCAATAATGAATTCCTAAAGGAGGTTTCTAATTTGTGGGAAACAAAACATACTCAGCATTTGGGAGCTTAATGTAAAGAAATCAGAGTTCAGATCTATTGTTTCAGAGTACCCTCCACACTGCAATCCAAGTTCTTGAGGGGACTAATCTGTTTCTGAGTGATGGCAAAGATTTTATCATTGGATCTCACTGACACCACCAAAATTGTTGACTGCCTGTTCTCTCATATATTACCAGTGCGACCTACCGATCAACAAAAGAAAACTAATTAAATCTATTACAATATGGGAGAACACTGTCTTGACCGGCATGGATATATAGATAATCTACATGTGAGGTTAAAAAATATACTGATATATGTAATATAGATAAAACATGACACAGATATAGATGGCGGTATAGGTATAGACATAGATATAGATAGAAAGATATGTGTAGAGATGCCAAAAACACATGTTGAAAAGAAATTAACTGAAAGCTTTTGTTTTAAATTTATTCGAGTAGTATGATCTTGTTCTATAATGCCTTCTTTATAATTGTATATTTCCTAATTAACTACTTTTACTTTTCTTCTTTTACCTTTTTTTCTGGATATCAAGTTAGCAAAAATCAAACTAGTCATTTTCTTCAGTTTAAAGCACATTTTTGTTATTGATTTCTAAAAACCACTCTTAGTTGATGTACATGAATGATTCTAAATGTCAATATCCTTAGAAATACCTAGTCAGCTTTTGAATTGTTGATAGCCCAACAAAGATAAAATAAAACCTCAGTATTTATTTCCATTTTCTCCTGATAACTAACAATTTTGAGTATCTCATTATATAATGGTTACCTTTTTGAGTTTCTTCTCCAAGTTTTCTGTTCTTATTTTTTGCCCATTTCTTTTATATTCAGTATTTGATAATGGACATAGATTATTAGGTTATTAAATTCATTATTAAATAAAAGAAATAAAGTGCGTTACATTAAATTGAAGAGTTTTATGATTTAATGCTATTTTCACATATTTTGGAAAGTTAAAAAATGTCTTATAAAATGGAAGTGCTTCTCTGTTTTCCTCTCAAAAGAAATTCTAACCTTTAAATGGCAAAGTTTCAACTGCCAAAATATACACTGAGATGCTGGTGCCCTATAAACTTAAAATGAAAATAATTGCCATTGGCTCAAGTGTAACAGCAGGAAGTGTGGGTCACCCTTCTAGCACCTTTGACTTTCTACAGTAAAGTCAGGGGCAAAAAGTCCCTGTGAATCTTAAATGTGAAAATGACTATATTATTGATGTTTCACTTAAAACAAAACCAGAAAGGAACCTTAAAAGTGCATTTGTAAAACAAGTTTTTTAAAACTTTTAACAAAGTGTTCCTTAATATTTTATCTCACAACAAAAAAGTTAGCATTTTTTATCACAAATTTATTTAAAATAACAAAACCATAGGCTACTAGTAGTAGAAATCATATATGCCACATACTAAATGAAATTAACCTTACCTTTTATAGATCATGTACCTACATTTAAATCTGATTAAAAATGTATTAATCGTTTAATTAATATAATGATTTTTATATTCTCTGTGACTTTATAAGCAAACAGTATATCAGTAGAGGCCTGCAAATACTTTTAATCATTCATACCTTATTTATACAACAGTAGATTAGTGATTTAATTGATTTGTTATCTAGAATTAACTAGGTCAGTTGTTTTAAACACAAATATTCACTCTTTTTATTGCCAGTAATAATTATTTTACTACCATTAGATAGTCCAGACTTTGGAACATAAAAATGAGTATTTATGTTTGCAATAATTCTTACAATTATAAATTATGTCTGATCTATATATGAATCTTGAATTTTAATGGTTATAAATGTAGTAATTTTTTGTTAAGTTGAAAAATTTTGGTAAATGTAAATGCACAGAGGCCTGGGATATGTTTTTTACCTAATTATATGGTTATCCTACATTTAAATGCAAATGATTTTTCACAAAACTATAAATTGTCAGAAGTAGCTTTTATGATTTTATATTTCTGGCACCTAGCATAAACCTTAAGAATAGTAGGTTTTCAATAAAGAGTTGCTTTAATTAAAAATAATAAAAGCACACGGAAAATGTTCAGCTTCATCTATAATGTAATTGCATATTAAAATAAAAACAATAATATTTGTGTTTTTTTTAACCAATCAGTTTTCAGTAAGGGTAAAACCAACTCGGAATGAACGATTGCACTTCAAATTATACCGCAGAGCTACATTAACTACAATTTAACAAATTGTAGTTAAAATTATTGGTGGGGAATATTAATCAATTTAGTACCAGAAGGAATGCAGGCCACATTAGAGGATGCAATACTACTCTAGTTAAAAATTCAGTGAAGAGACCAGGCGCGGTGGTTCACACCTCTAATCCTAGAACTTTGGGAGGCCAAGGCAGGTGGATCACCTGAAGTCAGGAGTTCAAGACCAGCATGGGCAACATGGTGAAGCCCCATCTCTACTAAAACTACAAAATTATCCGGGCATGATGGCGGCTGCCTGTAATCACAGCTACTCAGGAGGCTGAGGAGGGAGAAGTGTTTGAACCCAGGAGGAGGGGGTTGCAGTGAGCTGAGATCACGCCACTGCACTCCAACCTGGGCAAAAGAGCGAGACTCCGTCTCAAAAAAAAAAAAAAAAATTCAGTGGAGTGAACGGATAAGTAAAATATGGTATGGTAAGAAAATATACCAGACTTTTTATCCCCTCATACATACCAACACTGCATACACAATGCAAAATTGAAGGAAGGAAATCCTGGAGTGTGCAAACATCGATGAACCTGGGTGACATTATGCTAAGTGAAATAAGCCAGACACAGACACAAATAGTGCATGATCTAACTTATATGTGAAATCTAAAAATGCAGAGAGTAGAATAGGGGTTACCAGAATATAGGGGGCTGGAGGAAACGGAGATACTTGATCAAAGGGCACAAAGTCTTAGTTATACGAGATGAATAAATTCTCAAGATCTAATGTACAGCACAGTGAGTATATTTAACAACACTGCCTGGCATATTTTCATCACACAGTAAAGTGTGTTCTCACCACACAGTTAAAAAAAAAAAAAGTAATCATGTGAGGTGATGGATATGTTAATTAGCTTGATTGTGGAACTTATAGCACGGTGTATACATATAACATATACATCAAAATACTATATTCTACAAGTTATATATAATTTTAATTTTTCCATTATACCTCTATAAAGCTAGGGGAAAATATTCAGTAAACTGAAGATTAGAGCAGAAATAAGAGATCATGCAGTGTGGAAAATAACTGAGGATTTTATTTTCTTTTGGTCTATTCTCATTTAAGATCAAAGTGTTAGACATGGCAGTACATAATTTTGGAAAACCCAGTGAGCAAAATACATCTAGGGATGAAGGTTCTAAGAATAATGGGAGAGGAAAACAGTCTGAATTCCTGCATGTTCCTGTTTATCCTTTGTTTTAATCAAGAGAAGCTAATCTGTGTGAATCCTTTAAGTAAATTTAGAGTGTTCCCTTAAATATTCTTAAGAGACTATGGCACAATACGTTCTCATGTCACAGTCTTAAGATTTCCACTTCCTGAAATCTCTGGCTGGCAAAGATTTAAAGGCATGGGATGGGGTCTGATTAATTTGCATGGAAATTCAGTCTTAGTTAGAAAGAATATATGGGTACCATACAAAATCCTGTGTCCTGGGATTGAATGTTGGCTTAGAACTGGATGGTCTTCATTTAGACACAATGTTAAAGGTGGACAACAAATCTCTTAATATAAAATTACCAAAGAAAGAAAGAAATGTATAAGCTTGTGATTCTAAGCTAAGAAGCCAATGATCTGAGGGGAATCACATTTGGACACAGAAAATGACTGATACAGAAAACTTACTCCAACCTTGTCATAGGGCAGAAATCTGGTACTTAGAAATGTAATGGTTAAAATGAAAGAGTATCGAAGCATGGATCATTTTGGTGTGACTTTGGTGTGGAGGACTGAAATGGTTCTTACTCAACTATAGCTCTCTGTGCAGGGGACATGCAATTGTGAGGTATTGCTATGGGATAAATTGGCAATGACTGTGGAGCTATAGATGAAAATATCATGCAGTGTTGACTAGGCAAGTCAGAAATACATTATAGAAAATTGATATTAGTTACATTGTAAATAACAAAAACTGATTTTGCATGGCAAAATAAAATAATTTGAGTAATAAAAATAATTGCAAAAAAAATTGAATTACCAAGATTCTAGAATGTAAGTAGTCATGGAATTTTAAGAAGCCTCAGAAGCCGTGTTACTGAAGTTTATTCTAGAATGTTAGAGGACATAATTTTCTCATGTTATTATATTTTGTCTAACAGATTATAACTTAGTAATACTATAATTATGCATATCAAAATGGAACAAGGATTTGTATTCAAGAATTGATTTTCTGGATACATATAAATACAGATCTAATTTGGCTTTCAGATTTGTACATTTAATTTTATAAAATATTTATTGTGATATAATTAACGTATCATAAAATACACTCTTTTAGAGCATACGATTCAGTGCTTTTTAAGATAGTCACAGAGGTGTACAACTCTGGCAACTCTAAAATTTTAGAATATTTTATCTTCCAAGATAGAAATCCTGTACCCATTACAGGCAGTTTCTGTTCTCTTCAAATTTCAAACCCCTGGCAACCAGTAGTCAACTGTTGGTCTGTATGAATATGCTTATTTTAAAAATTTCATAGAAATGTGATCATACGATACATGGTCTTGTGTCTTCTTTCAATTAGTATACTTTCAAGGTTTATCTGTGTTGTTGCTTGTTTACCACTTCGTTCTTTTCATTGATTAATGATAATATATAGATATGTAATATTTTGTTAATTCATTAATCATTTCATGAAAGTTTTCATTGTTTCAGCCTTTGGCTCTTACAAAAAATACTACTAAAATCATTAGCATACAAGCTGCACACAAAGACATTATGAATTTCTTTTGGGTATACGCCTAAGAGTGGGATAGATGAATCACAGAAAAGCCAATCCATTGCAGTGAGTATGTTAACCAACTCTAACTATCATGTAGTTCTGATGACCACAACATTATACATATACTTGGAAAAGCATTTTGGTAGATTCTTACAAAGTTGAATATATACCCACATATGAACCAACAATTTCACTCTTAGGTATTTAAGTTAAATAAAAATATATGTTCACAGATTTTTACACAAATATTCACAGCAGCATGACTTATAATGGCCCCAAGTAGAAATGCAGTGAATTGAATATTTATGTCCCCTGAAGTTCATACATTGAAATCCTAACCCCTAAGGTGATGGCATTGGAAAGTGGGGCCTTTGGAAAGTGATTAGATCATGAGGATGGAGACTTTATAAAAGGTCATGAGAGTGATGCTTTTATAAAAGATCCCAGAGAGATCCCTTCCCCCTTCTGCCATGTAACATTATAGCAAAAAGACTGCTGTCTAGGAAATGGGCTCTCACCAGACAATAAATCTATCTCGACCTTGTACTTCCCAGCCTCCAAAACTGTGAGAAATAAATTCCTGTTGTTTATAAGCCACCCAGTTTATGATGTAAATTGTTATAGCATCTCAAAGAAAGAAAGACAAGAAGCAAACTAAATGTAAATTAATAGTTAATGGAGAGGACACCCCAGAAGCTGGGAAATGACGGCTGACTAGAGACATCAGATGCCAGTTCTTCTAAGAAAGACCCAACTTCCAAGTGAGCAATCATGGTCCAAGTAGACTGCTGAGGGAGGAATTCCAGAACCTATCAGAGAATCTGCAGGAAGAAGCTGGGGCACAAAATACAAGGAAGCAAGAGTTTTGCAGAGATTGAATCCCAGGGAGCTTGAAGCCTTGTGAAAGAGGGGTGGGAGTGATTTTTGCTCCCCTCACCCGTGTGGCAGACTGCCGACTGCAGAACTGTTGGAGAGGCCCTCTTCCCTTGTAAGCTAAAGCACTTTTGTGGGAGGTGATGTGCGAAATTTTTGAGGACAAAGCACCATGTGGCCAGCTTACACAGGTTCACTCACAAAATACCCAGAACCGAGCCGAGGCCACAAGTGCCATACTGGGTGTGCAAGCATTGTGGAACTTTATCCTGCCCAGGGAGTCTCAGCCCTTGTGTCTACATCACTAGATCCCTGCAAACATTCCCCAGAACCTGCTCTGACTACAGCAACCGCAAATCACCGGGACCCTGAGGAGCCACAGTATTCCCAGATATCTGATTCTCAGGATGGGCTCCTTTTAGGTGAAGGGATAGTGCAGTGCACTGAAGTGTCCCATGGGACAAAGGAAAGCAGATCACATACTCTACTCTGCCCAAGAGCTCCCTGCTAGTGAGCAGAAGTTTACTGTGCCCTTCCTCGAGAAGTGCAGGTGTGGTGCTAGGTTCTGTAGGGAAGGAATGTGGTTATGTCCCAGCAGACAGGTGGCACTGGTGCCTGGGAACATATCTGGAGAGAGGAGTGCATATCTACAACAGTGGAGGCAGCTACCCCTATTCCTGCTGGAGCTTGGAACTGGTGTGCCTAGAGACAACCTTTCCAGGACTATCGGGAGCAGCTGCACCTCCACTGACGGTGGGCCCACTGGCCTGGGCTTGCATGAAGGGTGGGGCCAATAACTCCCCCTGCATGGAGAAGCAGCATTCCTGAGTAGAATACAGGCAAACCACAGAGCTGTCTGTTTCGAGCTGAGGAAAGAGGTCCTGCCCCAAGGCCAGTTTGGTGGTAGCCACAGGACAGGTGTTTTCCATGGCCCTCATGCATTGCAGCCTAAAGATAAAAGACAGTTTCTATCTGAACCGAGTAAGTCATGAGGCCTGGGACAGGGGTGCGATAATAAAGCAAATCATGTTCCTGCCTGCCCAGAACATGCAGCTGGTACAGCCCCGTGCACTGAGAAGGGTTATTTTTACAAGTTCATAGGCTTGTTTGGGACCTAGGCATGTCTCTTTCCAAAGAGCTGGTCCAGAAATGCTGTGACCTATCTCCCTAATTGGACCTCCTCCCAAGGGATGAAACACCTAGCAACAACACCACCAACAACAATAACAACAACAAAATTGTTGGCACAGTGCTAGTGATCACAAGTAGCTTGCACAATGCCCAGAAGTGGACTTGATGAGGAGTCTTCTGTCTCCCCCTTGCACCACTGAACACAGCTGCAAACACCAGGAGACACAAAAAAGCCAAGCCAAGCAGCTAAGGGCCTATCTATTGCCTATTGTTTTCAAATGCCATCTACTGGATCACAGTTCAAACGACAACACCCCAAAACACTTGACTAATTCCACCTTCTGCAAAACCAAGGTCAATAATTCAACAATGAATAAAGACCCTGTACAGAGGCTTAGCCATGTGAAAACTTTCAGAAGTGAAGCCAACTGATTATATTCAATTTACACCACAGTTAAAGCAATAAAAATCCTCCCAGAGGAAAAAGAATAAGCACAAGAACTCTGGAAATTCAAAAAACCGAAGTGTCTCCTTACCTCCAAACAAGCCCACTAGTTCCCCAGCAATGGTTTTTAGCCAGTCTGAAATGAAGGACATAAAATTCAGATTCTGAATGGCAAGGAACCGCTTTAAGATTCAGGAGAAAGTTGGAACTCAATTTAAGGAAGCAAGGCGATTTAGTAAAATGATTCAAGAGTTGAAACATGAATAGCCATTTTTAAAAAAGATACAAACTGAAATATCTGAGCTAAAAAATTCACTCTGGAATTTCATGATTCAATCACAACTATTATCAGCAGAATAGACCAAGCGGAGAAAAGAATCTTTAAGGCCAGTCTTTGAATCAACTTAGATAAGAATAAAGAAGAAAACAACTTAAGAAAAAGGAACATATCCTCTAAGAAATATGGGATTATGTAAAGCGACCAAATCTATGACTTATTGACATTCCTGAGAGAGTAGGAGAAAGAGTAAGTAACTTTGAAAATATATTTGAGGATATAACCCATGAAATTTTCTCTAACCTCTCTAGAGAGATTGGCATGCAAATCAAAGAAATACAGAGAACCTCAGCCAGATTATATACAGTACAACCATCCTCAAAGCACATAGTCATCACATGCACCAAGATCAATGAAGAAGAAAAATTCTTAAAGGCAGCAAAATGAAGGTACAGACCTGTGAGCAGAAATTTTAAAAGTTAGAGGAGATTCAAAATAATAAGAGCTATCTATGACAAACCCACAGCCAATATCATACTGAATGGGCAAAAACTGGAGGCATTCCCTTTGAAAACTGGCACAAGACAGGGATGCCCTCTCTCACCACTCCTATTCAACATAGTGTTGGAAGTTCTGGCCAGGGCAATTAGGCAGGAAAAGGAAATAAAGGGTATTCAATTAGGAAAAGAGGAAGTCAAATTGTCCCTGTTTGCAGATGACATGATTGTATATCTAGAAAACCCCATTGTCTCAGCCCAAAATCTCCTTAAGCTGATAAGCAACTTCAGCAAAGTCTCAGGACACAAAATCAATGTACAAAAATCACAAGCATTCTTATACACCAATAACAGACAAACAGAGAGCCAAATCATGAGTGAACTACCATTCACAATTGCTTCAAAGAGAATAAAATACCTAGGAATCCAACTTACAAGGGACGTGAAGGACCTCTTCAAGGAGAACTACAAACCACTGCTCAATGAAATAAAAGAGGATACAAACAAATGGAAGAACATTCCATGCTCATGGGTTGGAAGAATCAATATCATGAAAATGGCCATACTGCCCAAGGTAATTTATAGATTCAATGCCATCCCCATCAAGCTACCAATGACTTTCTTCACAGAATTGGAAAAAACTACTTTAAAGTTCATATGGAGCCAAAAAAGAGCTTGCATCGCCAAGTCAATCCTAAGCCAAAAGAACAAAGCTGGAGGCATCATGCTACCTGACTTCAAACTATACTACAAGGCTACAGTAACCAAAACAGCATAGTACTGGTACCAAAACAGAGATATAGATCAATGGAACAGAACAGAGCCCTCAGAAATAACAGCGCATATCTACAACCATCTGATCTTTGACAAACCTGACAAAAACAAGCAATGGGGAAAGGATTCCCTATTTAATAAATGGTGCTGGGAAAACTGGCTAGCCATATGTAGAAAGCTGAAACTGGATCCCTTCCTTACACCTTATACAAAAATCAATTCAAGATGTATTAAAGACTTACAGGTTAGACCTAAAACCATAAAAACCCTGGAAGAAAACCTAGGCATTACCATTCAGGACATAGGCATGGGCAAGGACTTCACGTCTAAAACACCAAAAGCAATGGCAACAAAAGCCAAAATTGATGAATGGGATCCAATTAAACTAAAGAGCTTCTGCACAGCAAAAGAAACTTCCATCGGAGTGAACAGGCAACCTACAAAATGGGAGAAAAATTTCACAACCTACTCATCTGACAAAGGGCTAATATCCAGAATCTACAATGAACTCAAACAAATTTACAAGAAAAAAACACACAACCCCATCAAAAAGTGGGCAAAGGATATAAACAGACACTTCTCAAAAGAAGACATTTATGCAGCCAAAACACAGCTGCAAAAATGCTCATCATCAATGGCCATCAGAGAAATGCAAATCAAAACCACAATGAGATACCATCTCACACCAGTTAGAATGGCCATCATTAAAAAGTCAGGAAACAACAGGTGCTGGAGAGGATGTGGAGAAATAGGAACACTTTTACACTGTTGGTGGGACTGTAAACTAGTTCAACCATTGTGGAAGTCAGTGTGGCGATCCCTCAGGGATCTAGAACTAGAAATACCATTTGACCCAGCCATCCCATTACTGGGTATATACCCAAAGGACTATAAATCATGCTGCTATAAAGACACATGCACACGTATGTTTATCGTGGCACTATTCACAATAGCAAAGACTTGGAACCAACCCAAATGTCCAACAACAATAGACTGGATTAAGAAAATGTGGCACATATACACCATGGAATACTATGCAGCCATAAAAAATGATGAGTTCATGTCCTTTGTAGGGACATGGATGAAACTGGAAATCATCATTCTCAGTAAACTATTGCTAGGACAAAAATCCAAACACCGCATGTTCTCACTCATAGGTGGGAATTGAACAATGAGAAAACATGGATACAGGAAGGGGAACATCACACTCCAGGGACTGTTGTGGGGTGGGGGGAGAGGGGAGGGATAGCATTAGGAGATGCTAATGCTAAATGACGAGTTAATGGGTGCAGCAAACCAACATGGCACATGGATACATATGTAACAAACCTGCATATTGTGCACATGTACCCTAAAACTTGAAGTACAATAAAAAAACAGGTCAACAAAGTAGATGAAGAGTACAATTTGCAAAACAAAACAAAAGTTAGAGGAGATTGGGGATATACTTTTAGCATCCTTAAAGAAAAGAAATTGCAAACAAGCATTCATATCCTGCCAAACTAAGCTTCATAAGTGAAGGAGAAATATTATTAAAATCTTTCTCAAACAAGCAAATGCTGAGGGTATACGTTTCCACTAGACGTGCCTCACAAAAGGACCTTAAGGGAGTGCTAAATATAGAATCAAAAGAATGACACCTTCTACTACAAAAGCACACTAAAACACATAGCCCACAGGCACTATAAAGCAACCACATGATCAGTCCTACATAACATCCAGCTAACAACATGATGACAGGATCAAATTCACACATGCCAATATTAACCTTGAATGTAAATGGGCTAAACCCCCCACTTAAAAGACAGAGAGTGGCAAGATAGAAAAAAAGACCCAATCATATGTTGTGTTCAAGACACCCCTCTCACATGCAATTACACCCATAGGCTCACACGAAAATGGTGGAGTAAGATCTATTATTGCAAATAGAAAACAAAAAAGAGCAGGAGTTGTTATTCTTATAACTAATAAAACAGACTTTAAGGCAATAAAATTAAGAAGGACAATGAAGGGCATTGCATAATAATAAAGGGTATAATCCAACAAGTCTTAACTATCCTAAATATATATGCCCCTAACATTAGAGCACCCAGATTCATAAAACAAGTTTCTCTTGGCATACAGAAAGACTTGGACAACTATATAGTAACAATGTGAGATTTCAACACCCCACAGAGAGTGTTAGACAGATCATGGAGGCAGAAAACTAATAAAGAATCCCTCAACTTAAACTTGACACTTGACCAGTTGGACCTAATAGACATCTATGGAACACTCCACCCAACAACCACAGAATATATATTCTACTTATCCACACATGAAACATATTCTAATATGTATCACATTCTCAGTGTGTTAGTCTGTTCTCACAATACTATAGAGTAAAACCTGAGACTGGGTAATTTGTAGGGCAAAGAGGTTTAATTGGCTCACAGTTCTCCAGGCTATACAGGGAGAATAATGCTGGCATCTTCTCAGCTTCTGGGGAGCCCTCAGAGAATTTACAATCTTGGCAGAAAGTGAAGGAGAGACAGGAATATCACATGGCCAGAGCAGGAGCTTGAGAGTGAGTGGGAGGTGCTATACACTTTTAAATGACTAGACATCATGAGAACTCACTAACTTTCTGATATGGCTTGACTGTGTCCCCACCCAAATATCATCTGGAATTCCCACATGTGGGAGGGACCCGGTAGGAGGTAATTGGATCATGGGGCAGGTCTTTCCCATACTCTTCTCATGATAGTGAATAAGTCTGACAAGATCTGATGGTTTTAAAAATGGAAATCTCCCTGCACAAGCTCTCTTCTATTTTCTGCCACCATGTGAGGCATGTTTTTCACCTTCTGACATGATTATGATTCTCCCCAGCCATGTGGAACTGAGTGGCTTAAACCTCTTTCTTTTGTAAATTCCCCAGTCTTGGGTATGTCTTTATCAGCATGTGAAAATGGACTCATAAACAGTAAATTGGTACCACAAGTGGGGTGCTCCTGAAAAGATATCTGAAAATGTGGAAGCAACTTTGGAACTGGGTAAGAGGCAGAGGTTGGAACAGTTTGGGGGGCTCATAAGACAGGGAAATGTAAGAAAGTTTGGAACTCCCTAGACACTTACTGAATGGCTTTGATCAAAATGTTGATAATTATATAGACAATGAAATCCAGGCTGAGGTGTTCTCAGATGGAGATGAAAAACTTGTGGAAACTGGAGCAAATGTGACTCCTTATATTTTAGCACAGAGACTGGTGGCATTTTGCCTTTGCTCTACGAATTTGTGGAACTTTGAACTTGAGAGAAATGTTTTAGGTTATCTGGCAGAAGAAATTTCCAAGAAGCAAAGCATTCAAAATGTGACTTGGGTGCTGTTAAAGGTATTTAGATTTAAAAAAGAAATAGAGCATAAAAGTTTGGAAAATGTGCATCCTGACAATGTGATAGAAAATAAAATCCCATTTTCTGAGGAGAAATTCAAGCTGGCTGAAGAAATTTGCATAAGTAACAAGAAGCCGAATGTAAATCATCGAGATAATGGGGAAAATGTTTCCAGGGCATGTCAGAAACCTTTGCAGCAGCGCCTCTCATCATAGGCCTGGAGGTTTAGTAGGAAAAAATATTGTTTCCTGGGCCAGGTCCAGGGTCCTTCTGCTGTGTGCAGTCTAGGGACTTGGTGCCTTAAGTCCCAGCTACTCCAGACATTACTAAAAGGGGCCAAGGTCCAGCTTGGGCTGTTGCTTCAGAGGGTGGAAGCCACAAGCCTTGGCAGCTTCCGTGTGGTGTTGAGCCTGTAGGTGCACAGAAGTCAAGAATTGAGGTTTTGGAACCTTGGCCTAAATTTCAGAGGATGTATGGAAATGCCTGGATTCACAGGCAGAAGTTTGCTGGAGGGGTGGGACCCTCATGGAGTACCTCTGCTAGTGCAGTGCAGAAAGGAAATGTTGGTTTGGAGCCCCAACAGAAAGTCTCTACTGGGGCACCACCTAGTGGAGCTGTAAGAAGACCAAAGTTCCCCAGACACCAGAATGGTAGATACACTGTCCGCTTGCACTGTGAACCTGGAAAAGCTGCAGACACTCGAAACCGGCCTGTGAAAGCAACCATGAGGGGGTGCTATACCCTGCAAAGCCACAGGGGTGGAGCTGCCCAAGGCCATGGAACCACCTCTTGCATCAGCATGACCTGGATGTGAGACATAGAGTCAAAGGAAATCATTTTGGAGCTTTAATATTTGACTGCCCTGCTGGGGTTCAGACTTGCATGGGGCCTGTAGCCCGTTTGTTTTGGCCAATATCTCCCATTTGGAATGGCTGTATTTGCCCAATGCCTTTATCCCCCTTGTATCTAGGAAGTAATTAACTTGCTTTTGATTTTACAGGCCGTTAGGCAGAACGGACTTGCCTTGTCTCAGATGACACATTGGACTGTAGATTTTGAGTTAATGTTGAAAAGAGTTAAGGCTTTGGGGGACTGTTGGGAAGGTATGATTGGTTTTGAAATGTGAGGACATGAGATTTGGGAGGGGCCAGAGTTAGAATGATATGGTTTGGCTGTGTCCTCACTCAAATCTCATCTTGAATTCCCACATATTGTGGGAGATACCCAGTGGTAGGTAATTGAATCATGGGGGCAGGTCTTTCCCATGCTGTTCTCCTAATAGTGAATAAGTCTCATGAGATCTGATGGTTCTGTGAGGGGATGCTTCTCTGCACAAGCTTTCTCTTTGCCTGCTGCCACCTACGTAAGATGTGACTTGCTCCTCCTTGCCTTCTACCATGATTGTGAGGCCTCCCCAGCCATGTGGAATTGTAAGTCCATTAAACCTCTTTCTTTTACAAATTCCCCAGCCTTGGGTATGTCTTTATCAGCAGCATGAAAATAGATTAGTACATTATCATGAAGACAGTATGAGGAGGGATTGTGGTAAACCATTCATGAGAAATCTGCTTCCATGAATCAATCACCTCCCACCAGGTCCCACCTCCAACACTGTGGATTACATTTCAATATGAGATCTAGGGAGGGACACACATTCTAACGATATCATTCTGCTCCTTGACACTCCCAAATATCATGTCCTTCCCACACTTCAAAATACAATCATGCCTTGCCAAATAATCCCCAACATCTTAATGCATTCCAGCACTAACTGGCAAGTTCAAAGTTCAAAGTCTCATCTGAGGCAATGCAAGTCTCTTCCACCTATGAGCCTATAAAATAAAAAAGAAGTTACTTCCAAAATACCATGGGAGTACAAGCATTGTGTAAATATTCCCATTCCAAAAAGGAGAAGTTGGCCAAAAGAAAGGGGCTACAGGTCCCACACAAGTCCAAAACCCAGCAGGGCTGTCAATAAATCTTATTTATAACTCTATAGTAATATCATTTGATTCCATGTCCCAAATCCCAGGCACACTGATGTGAGAGGTAGCCTCCCAAGGCCTTGGATGGCTCCACTCCTGTGGCTTTTCAGGGTTCAGCCCTAGAGGCTGCCTTCACAGATTGTTGAATGCCTGCAGCTCTTTCATGCAAAGAGTGCAAGCTGTCAGCAGATCTGCCATTCTGGGCTCTGGAGTGAGGTGGCCCTTGTCTCATAGCTCAACCAGACAATGCCCCAGTGGCAACTCAGTGGGGGTGGGGGTTCTGGCCCCACAGTTTCCTTTGGATTGCCTTAGTAGAGGTTCTATATGAGGGATCTGCCCCTAGAGCATGCTTCTTCCTAGACATAAAAGCTTTTACATACATCTTCTGTAATCTAGGCAGATTCCCAAGCCTTCACTCTTGCACTCTGTGTACCCGGAGGCTTAACACCATGTGGAAACTTCTAAGGATTGTGGTTCACACGCTTTGGAGCTGTAGCCCCAGCTGTACTTGGGTCCTTTTAATCTATGGCTGGAGGTGGAGTGGCCAGGATACAGAAAGCCATGTACAAGGCTGTGGAGGGGTAAGGGGTCCTGGGACTGGCCATGAAACCATTCTGTCCTCCTATGCCTCAGGGCCTGTGATGAGAAGGGATGCACCTTAGATCTCTGAAATGCCTTTGAGGCCTTTTCCCCATTGTCTTGACTATTAGCACTTTGCTCCTTTTTCTTATGCAAATTTCCATAGCCTGCTTGAATCCCTCCCCTGAAAATGTGCTTTTCTTTTCTACTACATGACCAGGCTGCAAATTTTCCAAACTTTTATTCCTTGTGTCTCTTTTAAATATAAATTCCACACTGCTCAGAGAAATCAGCAATGACAAACAAATGGAAAAATATTCCACACTCATATACAGGGAGAATCAATATTATTAAAATGGCCGCACTGCCCAAAGCAATTCATAGATTTGATGCTATTGCTATCAAACTACCAATGGTATTCTTTACAGAATTGCAGAAAGCTATTTTAAAATTTATATAGAAACAAAAAGAGCCTTAATGATAAAAGCAATACTAAGCAAAAATAACAAAGCTAGAGGCATCACACTACCCAACTTCAAATTATACTACAGGGCTACAGTAACCAACACAGCATGGTAATCATACAAAAACAGACACATAGACCAATGGGACAGAAGAGAGAGCCCAGAAATCAGGTCACACATCTGCAAGTATCTGATCTTTGACAAAGCTGAAAAAAAAAAAAAGCAATCAGAAAAGATCTCCCTATTCAGTAAATGCTGCTGGGATAACTGACTAGCCATACACAGAAGATTGAAACTGGACCCCTTGCTTACACCATATACAAAAATCAACTCAAAATGGATTAAAGACTTAAATGTAAAACCCAAAACTATAAGAATCCTGGAAGACAACCTAGACAATGTCATTCAGGACATAGTAATGGGCAAAGATTTCATTATAAAGACATAAAAAGGAATAGCAACAAAAGTAAAAATGGACAAATGGGATCAAATTAAGCTAAAGAGCTTCTGTACAGCAAAAGAAACTATCCACAGAGTAAATAGACATCCTACAGTATGGGAGAAAATATTTGCAAACCATGCATCTGACAAAGGTCTAATATCCGGCATCTGTAAGGAACTTAAACAAATTTCCAAAAACAAAAAATTTAAAACTGGGCAAAGGACATGAACAGACACTTCTCAAAAGAAGATATACATGTGTCAAAGAAACATATAAAAAACTCTCAATATCACTGATCAATAGGAAAATACAAATCAAAATGACAATGTACAATCTCACACCAGTCAGAATGACTATTATTAAAAAGTTAAAAAATAACAGGTGCTGGCAAAGTTGTAGAAAAAAAGGAATGTTTATACACTATTAGTGGAAGTGTAATAGTTCAACCACTGTGGAAAACTGTGGTGATTCCTCAAAGACTTATAAATAGAACTACCATTTGACCCAGCAATCCCATTACTTGGTATATACCCAGAGGAATATAAATAATTATATCATAAAGACACATGCACACATATGTTCATTGCAGCACTATTCACAATAGAAAAGATATGAAATCAACCTAAATGCCCATTAATGGTAGACTGGATAAAGAAAATGTGGTACTTATACACCACGGCATACCACATAGCTATGAAAAATAAGATCATGGCCTTTGCAGGAACATGCATGGAGCTGGAAGCCATTATCCTCTGCAAACTAACAGAGAAACAGAAAACAAAATATTGCATGTTCTTACTTATAAGTGGGAGCTAAAAGATGAGAACACATGAACACATAGAGGGGAACAACAGACACTGGGGCCTACCAAAGGGCAGAGGTTTGTGGGAGGGAGAGGATCAGGGAAAATAACGAATGAGTATTAGGCTTAATACTGAATGATGAAATAATCTGTACAACAAAACCCCCATGACATGAGTTTACTCATATAGTAAATGTGCACATGTACTCCTGAACTTAAAACAACCAACTAACTTACCAACTAAATAAATAAATATGAGTACCAGCTTTAAGTCATTTCTTTGATGCTGCTTTGAGCATAGATTGTCAGAGGCATCCAGGCCACATTTTGAATGTTTTGCTGCTTAGAAATTTATTCTTCAAGATAACCTAAATCATCACTGAAAGTTCAAAGTTCCACACATTCCTAGGACAGGTGCACAATGCAGTAAAATTCCTTGCTTAGACATAACAAAAATTACCTTTGCTCCAGTTTCTAATAAGTTCTTTATTTACATCTAAGACCTCATCATCCTGGCCCTCACTGTCCATATCACTATCAACATTTTGGTCACAACCGTTTAATCAGTCTCTATTAAGTTCTAAACTTTCCCTTATTTTCCAGTCTTTTTCTGAGCCTTTCAATGACTTCCAACTTCTGCCTGTTACCTAGTTCCAAAGCTGCTTCCACATTTTCAGGTACCTTTATAGTAATTTCCCACTCCTTAATTCAAATTTTCTGTGTTAGTGCATTCTCACATTTCTATGAAGAAATAGCTGATATTAGGTAATTTATAAAAACAAAGAGGTTTAATTGGCTTGCAGTTCTGCAGGCTGTACAGGAAGAATAAAGCTGGTGTCCGCTCAGCTTTGGGGAGCCCTCAGGAAACTTAGAATCATGGCAGAAGGTGACGGGTGAGCAGGAACATCACATGGCTGGAACACAAGCAAAAGAGTGAGGTACTACACACTTTTAAATGATCAGACCTTAGGAGAGCTCACTCACTATCATGGGGACAGTGTAAAGAGGGATGGCAGTAAATTATTCATGAGAAATCTGCCCCTGCCCCCCATGATTCAGTCACCTCCTACAATGCCCCACATCCAGTTTGGGAATTACATTTTAATATGAGATTTGGGCAGGGACACACATCCAAGATATATCACTTGGTCATAAAGCAAGTCTCAATAAATTCCAAAAAAATAAAATCATAGCAAGCACACTCTCAGACCACAGTAAAAGAAAAATAGAAATCAATATCAAGAAGAAGATCTCTCAAAACTGCGCAAATACATGAAAATTAAACAACATGGCCTGAAAAACTCCTGGATGAACATAAAAATTAAGGCAGAAAGTAAAAAAAAAATGAAATTAGTAAATATAAGGACCAAACTTGCCAAAATCTCTGGAATGCAGCCAAAGCAGTATTAAGAGAAAAATGATAGCCCTAAAATGCCTTCATCAAGAAGTTAGGAAGATCACAAGTTAATAATCTAACTACATCTAAAGGAACTAGAAAAAAATAACAAACCAATTCCAATGCTAGCAGAAGAAAATAAATGACTAAAATTAGATAAGAACCTAATAAAATTGAGATGCAAAAACCTATACAAAAGACCAATGAAACTAAGAGTTGATTCTTTGGTATAATAAATAAGACTAATAGACCCCTAGCTAGATTAACAAAAACAAAGAAAGAGAGGATCCAAATAAGCACAGTCAGAAAGAACAAAGGCAATATTACAACTGATCCCATAGAAATACAGAAGATCCCTAGAGACTACTACTGTGAACAACTCTATGCATACAAATTAGAAAACCTAGAGGAAATGGCTAAATTCCCTAGAAGCACACAATCTCCCAAGATTCCACAGATTAAATCAGGAAGAGATGGAAACCATGAATAGACCAATATCAACGTGTGACACTGAATTAATAGTAAAGAACCTAGCAACTAATAAAAGCCCTGGACCAGATGTATTCAGAGCCAAATTTTACAAGACATACGGAGAAGAACAGATACCAATCCTCTGAAACTCTTTTAGAAAATAAAGGAAGAGGGGCTCTTTTCTAACTCATTCCGTGAAGCTGGCATAAGTCTGATACCAAAATCTGTCAGAAACACAATAAAAAATGTAAACCTAAGACCAATGGCCTTAATAAATATAGATGCAAAAATCCTCATCAAGACATTGCCAAACCAAATTCAGCAACCATCAAAATTTAATTTACCACAATGGAGTAGGCTTTCTTTCTTTGATACAAGGTCGGTTGAATATATGCAAATGAATAAATGTGATTCACCACATAAACAGAATTAAAAGAAAAACCATATGATCATCTTGATATATGCAGAAAAAGCTTTCAATAAAATTCAATATTCTTTCATTATTAAAACATACTTCAAAGTAAGCACCATCAATGACAAGCCCACAGTCAACAGCACACTAAATGAGCAAAAGCTCAAACCATTCCCACTGAGAGCTGGAACAAGACAAGGATGCCCACTCTCACCACTCTTATTCCACATAGTACTTGAAGTCCTAGCAGAAGCAACCAGGCTATAGAAAGAAATAAAAGACATCTAAATAGGAAAAGAAAAAGTCAAACTATCTCTGTTTGCTGATGATATGATTCTCCATATGGAAAATCCTAAACATGCTCCCAAAAGACTTCCATAACTTGTTAGTAGAATTTCAGTATATAAAATCAATGCACAAAAATCAGTAGCATTTCTATACACCAACAATGTGTAGGCTGAAAGTGAAATCAAGAACACAGTTACCCACAGAATAGCCATACAGAAAATGAAACACCTAGGAATAAAGCTAAACAAAGAGATAAAAGATCTCTGCAAGGAGGATTATATAGCACTGCTGAACAAAATCAGAGAAAATACAAATAAATGAAAAAATATTCCATGCTCAAGGATTTTAAGAATCAATATTGTGAAAATGGCCATAGTGCCCAAAACAATTTACAGATTCAATGCTATCCCTATCAAACTACCAATGACATTCTTCACAGAATTAGGATAAACTATTCTAAAACTCATGTAGAGCCCAAAATGAGCCTACATAGCTTAAGCAATCCTAAGCAAAAAGAAGAAAGCCAGAGGCATCACATTACCTGACTTCAAACTATACTACAAGACCACAGTAACTAAAAGAGTTGGTATGTGTATGAGACAGAAACATAGACCAAGAGAACAGAAGAGAAAACCCAGAATAAAGGCATGCACCTACAACCATCTGATCTTCGACAAGTCCAACAAAAACAAGCAGTGGGAAAAGGACTCCCTATTGAATAAATGGTGCTGGGGAAACTGGCTAGCCATATGCAAAAGATTGAAGCTGGACCCCTACCTTTCCTTCTCCACAAATTAACTCAGAATGGATCAGAATTTAGATGTAGGACCTTATACCATAAAAATCCTGGATGACAATCCAGGAAATACTTTTCTTAACATTGGCTTTAGCAAAAAGAATTTTATTAAGTCCCCAAAGGCAATTACAACAAAATAAAAATTGACAAGTGGGAACTCATTCAACAAATGAGCTTCTGAACAGCCTAAGAAACTATCAACAGGGTAGATAGACAACCTAAAGAATGGGAGAAGATATTTGCAAATAATACATCAAACAAAGCCCTAATTTCTAGAATCTATAGTGAAGTTAAACAAATCAACATGCAAAAAAAGAAATAGCCCCTCCAAATGAAAATGGGCAAAGAACATGAAAAGACACTTCTCAAAAGAAATCATACAAGTGACCAACACACACATCGAAAAAATGTTCAACATCACTAATCATCAGAGAAATGAAAATCAAAACCACAATGAGATGCCATTTCACACTAGTCAGAATAGCAATTATTAAAAAGTTAAAAAATAACAGATGTTGAGAAAAGGAAAAGGTAAAGAAAACACTCATACACTGTTGGGGGAATGCACATTAGTTCAGTCACTTTGGAGAGCAGTCTGGAGATTTCTCAAGAAACTTGAAACAGCACTACAATTTGACCCAGCAATATTATTACTGGGTATCCACTCAAAGGGAAATAAATCATTTTACGAAAAAGACACATGTACTCGTGTGTTCATTACTGCACCATTCCTAGTAGCATACACGGAATCAAACCAGGTGCCCATGAATAGCAGATTGGATAAAGGAAATGTGGTACACATACACCACAAAATACTATGCAGCCATAAAAAGAGTGAAATCATGTTCTTTGCAGCAATATGGATGGAGCTGAAGGCCATAATCTTCAGAAGATTAACACAGAAACAGAAAAGCAAATATCACATATTCTCACTTACATGTGACAGCTAAACATTAAGCACACATGGACATACATATAGAAACAATAGACACTGTACACTACTAGAATGAAGAGAGGAGATAGTGGGTTAAAAAACCACCTACCAGGTACTATTCTCACTTCTTATGTGATTCATACACCAAACCTCATAATCACACAATAGCCTTGTGCAAGAAACCTGTGCATGCACCCCTGTATCTAAAATAAAAGTTAAAAAAAGAGAAAAAAAATGTGGCATATATATCCCATGGAATAATAGTCATTAAAATAGCATGAAAGCCTGTCTTTTGCAGCAACATTGATTGAACTGAAGGTCGTTATCTTAACTGAAATAGCTCAGAAACAGAAAGTCAAATACGGCATGTTTTCACTTAAAGATGTGAGCTAAACCATGGGCACAAATGAGTATATGGTGGGGAATAATAGACACTGGAGACTCCAAAAGGTGGTAGGGTGGGAGAATAATAAGCAATAAAAAATTACCTGTTAGGTACAATGTACACCATTCACATGATGGATTTATTAATAGCCCAGACTTCACCACTACACAATATGTCCATGTAATAAAACTGCACTTGTACTCCCTAAATATATAAAAAGAATTGAAAGCATGCATCAATTCCATCCAAAAAATATATGGTGAATGGATAAGCAAATTGTGGTGTATGCATAAATTAGAATATTACTAATAAAAGTGTCCAAAAAAAGAATAAATGTAAAAACACAGATGAATCTCAAAAGTAGTATGCTGAATCAAAGAAAGTAGAAACAAAGAATCCACACATTCTGATCCCATGTATATTTGAAATTCTACATAATGCAAAATAATCTAAGGTCACAAAAAATTAATAAATCAATATTGTATGAGGTTGGGGTGAGGAAAAATTTGCATCTAGACAATCATCTATCATCATTTTGGGAAGATAGGAACATTCTAAATTTGATTGTCTTTGTGGTTGGAAGGGAGTATATATTGGCAAAATTATTTAAAACGCCCATTATACATGTGTGCAGAATATTTTATTAAATTATACTTCAACAAAGTTGATTAAAATCAGCCAACTAATATCAAAAGAACATAAAAAAATAAAACTAATAGTTTGAATACATGCAGGAAAGACATTTGTAAAATTTAAGATAATTTTAACAAAATTAGTGGATAGTGTTTGTTGATAAAAACTAGAAGAAATACATTATTTGGTAATATTTAACATAATTTTAAGGTAAAAACTACAAGTGAACTATAAATATAAAGGCATATCATAAATAAATGACAATTATGCACAAAAAGACAGAATACTACACTTATTAAATATTGAAAATAATTTTCTTGAGATTAAATAAAACAGACAAGAAGGCTTTTACTTTGATTGCAATACCTCTACTTCTATTCAAGGCAAAAAAAGTTTAGCTAAGTAAAAAGATGGAGCATGAAGAAGGTATAAAGTGTCCTTCTCACTGATAGAATTATGTTTGTAAGAAATGTCAATGAAATCTATGAAAACTCCATGAGAATTAATAAATAAATTAAGCAAGGTATATGAATGTAAGATCAATACACAATAATTATTGTGCTTCTATATACCAGCAATGAACGATTACAAAATCTACTATGAAAGTCTCACAGTTATAAAAATTATAATTTTCAAAATTTAGGAATAAATACAAAATATATGCAAGTTCACTAGATAGAGTCACAAGATAATTAAAGGAAAATTTTTAAAGGAAAATGAAAAGAGCTATAACATGTTTGAAGTTTAGGGCGACTGATCATTTTGTATTAGGAAATATCCTTAAATCGGTATATTAAATGCAATGCAATTTTAATCATCATCCAAGTAGGGTTTCATTTATGGTGTGTGTGTGTGTGTGTGTGTGTGTATTGCAAACTGACAAAGAAAATTAAAAATAAAGTTGAAGATGAGAACAAGGTTAGAGGACTTACATTTGCCAATCTCTAAAACTTATAATACTGCTACAGTAATTAAAATTATATAGTATTGGTAGAAAGATATCTAAATGGACCCATGGAAAAGAATGTTGTACAGGAATATATATATATTTACCTGATTTTTGCGAAAAAAGGGCCATTGGAATCCAGAAAAAAAGGAATCATATTTTCAATAAAAGCAGTTTGACAATTTGACTATCTATATGCAAAGAAGGAAAAATTAATCTCATTTCCTAGGATCTTATACTGTATATGAAAATCAATTCCAGATGAATTGTAGACTTCATGTGAGACATAAAGTAACAAGTTTTCTAGAAGATAGTATAGAAAAATATGATCGTGAACTTTACATAGGCAAACATTTCTTAAACAGGAGGAAGCAAATGTTAACGCTGAACTAAACATTGATGAATTTTACTTCATTAAAATTAATGACCTCTGCTCCGCAGAAAGCATTATTAAAAGAAAGAAAAAGAAAGAAAATGGTAGATGATAGTCTCATTACATAAGGCAATGAAGACTAGTATCCAGAATATATAATGAAAAATAAAAACCTATCTAGAACTAAAGGAGTGAAAATCAACTTCAACTGAAAACAGAAAAAGCAACTTTACCATTAATCACAACAGAAGCGCAGACCCAGATAAAGCCAGCACAAAATTAACTGCAAGTGCAGTTTGTCCCAAAGTCCTGCAACAGCTGTGAAATGCCGCAATAATCCTTTCTTTAATGCCTAATGCTTTTTTTTTTTTTTTTTCTCAATGACATCCTGGAGCCACTTGGCCAGTCCCATCTAATACTGGTAATACCTAATCACTAAGCTGTCCTTGCCTCAAGACAGTACCCAATCCGTAGTTAATCTCTGCTTCTAAACCCACCTCAGGTACAGAGACGAATCAGAATTGACTCTTACTTTCCTTAGATCCTCCTAAGAATTATTTGGTGAGAAGCCAAACCTTACAAAAGAGGTTTCCCTAATCCCTCTTATGGAGTGGGATTTTGTAGTTCCTCTGGAATTCCTGTCTTGCTTTATCAGGTCAGTAAATCTAACTTTGTCAGACTGTGTTCTTGTCTCTGGTGGAGTTTGATTTATTAGGCTTTTGCAAATAATAACCACAGAAAAAGTCAATGATAAAAAGTGCAGACAACTAGAGATATATTCATTATTCATTAGTAAAGTGTAAATAAATTCCACAATAAGATACAGCTATACACTCTCTAGGATAGCTAACGTTTAAAAGCTGAAAATACCAAAAGTTGGAGGGTGTGTGGAGTAACTGTATCCTTTACACTGTTTTGGGGAGCGTGAATTGTTGCAACCTCTTTGGAATGTTGATTAGTATTATCTTCCCAGGTTGAATATAGGCTGCCCTATGATCAAGTGATTCCAGTCCCAGCTATACCTCTAATAAAATTCTCTCTCTCTCTCTCTCTCTATATATATATATATGCAAAAAATATATTCATGTAAAACAATACTTATGACAGCAATAGTTATAATAGCCTCACACCAGAACAACCAAAATGTCCATCAACAGTAAAATGAATAACTACAGTATAGGATATACATAAAACTGGACAATAAAGATCAATGAACTGCTGTTACTTGCAGCAACATTAATGGATATCTCACATATTTTAATGAGTAAAAGAAGACCAAAGTAAAGGTCTACTTTATTCCTAACAACCCAGGAATCAATGTTTTAATTCCAGAACAGGATACCATGGAGAATGTATAGTTCCATTTATATGAAAGTTGATAGCATATAAATCATATTTATGTTGATATGTTTGGTTCAATAGTGATTATGAAGAAAAACATGACTGACTTGTGAGGTGCTGATTATCTATAACAATCTAGGAAGTTGTAATAATGATGTCTTTACTTAGGGACAATTCTTTGAGTTTGACATTAATAATTTGACAATTACCTGAAGTTTGAGCATGTAAAAATACTTGTGTTACGTGTTAAATAATAAAATGAGAAAGATTTAAACATTGTTAGATGGTAGCTACATGATGAATAAATAATACAATGTTTTGGAGTTTCATAAATGATGGCAACTTTATTGTTTTCTTTTTATTCACGTCTCACTTATTCAATATATTATAGCAGGTATTTAATAAGTATAATGCATTAAGAAATAAAACTCAGCACGAAGTTTTCATAACTTTCATCCACGAAGCAAATTGAAGTTATTTTTTTAAAGGCTCTTACAATAAATTATATAATAGTGTTAAAGGGAAGCATACACTTAGGGAAATTTGTTATAATTCACTGCATCAGGAAATTACATGGCAGAATTTTAAAACACGTCACTCTAATCTTTATCATTATAGCCATTAAATATTTGTGAATCTGAAATTCAACTTTATATATTTATTTATTTTCTTTCCAACTTTTATTTTAGATTCAGGAGGTACGTGTGCAGGTTTGTTACATAGGTAAATTGTGTGTCATGGGCTTTTGATGTACAAATAATTTTATCATGCAGGTAATCAGTGTAATACCCAAGGGGTAGTTTTCCAATCCTACCTCTCTTTGCACCCTCCAACTTCAAATAGGCCCCAGTGTCTATTGTTGGGTTCTTGGCATCCATATGTACTCAGTGTTTAGCTCCCACTTTAAGTGAGAACATGTGGTATTTGGTTTTCTGTTCCTCAAAGGCCATGATCTATTTTTTTCTAATACTTGTGTAGCATTCTGTGGTGTATATGTACATTTTCTTTATCGAAGCCATCACTAATGAACATGTAGGTTGATTCCATGTGTACATACTGAATAGTGCTGTGATGAACACACACGTGCATGTGTCTTTATGGTAGAACGATGTATATTCCTTTGGTTATATACCCAGTATTGGGATTGCTAAATGAAATGGTATTTCTGTTGTAAGTTCTTTGAGAAATCTCCAGACTGCTTTCAACAGTGGCTAAATGAATTAACATTCCCTCCAACAGTGTATGTTTCCCTTTTGTCCACAAGCTGTCCAGCATCTGTTATTTTTTTACTTTTTAGTAATAGCCATTCTGACCGGTGTGAGATGGTATCTCATTGTGGTTTTGATTTGCATTTTCCTACTGACTAGTGATATTGAGCATTTTTTAGTATGCTGTTGGCCACGCATGTGTCTTCTTTTGAGAAGTGTCTGTTAATGTCATTTCCCCTTTTTCTTTTCCTTCCTTCCTTCCTTCCTTCCTTCCTTCCTTCCTTCCTTCCTTCCTTCCTTCCTTTTTTCTTTTTTCTTTTTTTTTGTGACGGGGCTTCACTCTTGTTATCCAAGCTGGAGTGCAATGACGTGATCTGGGCTCACTGCAACCTCTGCCTCCCTGGTTCAAGCGATTCTCCTGCCTCAACCTCCCGAGTAGCTGGGATTATAGGTGTGTGCCACCACACCTGGCTAATTTTTTGTAGTTTTAGTAGAAATGGAGTTTCACCATGTTAGCCAGGCTGGTCTCGAACTCCTGACCTCAGGTAATCTGCCTGCCTCGACCTCCCAAAGTGCTGGGATTACTGGCATGAGCCACCATGCTCAGCCCATTTGCCCATTTGCCCATTTTCTAATGATGTTGTTTGTTTTTGCTTTTTAATTTGTTTTGAGTTCCTTATAGATTCTGAATATTCAACCTTTTTTGAATACATAGTTTGCAAGTATCTTCTCCCAGTTTGTAGGTTGTCTGTTTACTCTGTTGATAGTCTTTTGTTGTTGCTGTTGTTGTTTGTTTTCGCTGTGCAGAAGCTCTTTAGTTTAATTAGTTCCCTCTACTCAATTTTTGTTTCTGTTGCAGTTGCTTTGTAGTCTTCCTCATGAAGTCTTTGCCTGGGCTGATATCCAGAATGGTATTTCCTAGGTTATCATCCAGAGTTTTTATAGTTGTAGGCTTTACATTTAAGTGTTTAATCCATCTCGAGTTGATTTTTGTAAATGGTGAAAGGTAGGGGTCCAGATTCAATCTTCTGCATATGGCTAGTTAGTTATTCCAGCAGCATTTACTTACTCAACAGGGAGTCATTTCCCAAATTCCTTGGCTTTGTTAGCTTTGTTGAAGATCAGATATTTGTAGGTGTGAGGCTTTATTTCTGCATTCTCTAACCTGTTCCATTGCTCTATGAGTCTGTTTTTAAAGTACTAGTACCATGTTGTTTTAGTTACTGTGGTCTTGTAGTATAGTTTTAAGTCGAGTAATGTGATGCCTCTAACTTTGCTGTTTTTGCTCAGGATTATTTTGGCTATTTGTGCTCTTTTTTAATTCCAAATGAATTTTAATTTTTTTTAATTATGTTAAAAATATTATTGGTAGTTTGATAGGAATAGCATTGAATCTCTAAATATTTTACTAATTTTACTATATTTTACTAATATAAAGTTCAGCTTTAAAATAATAAAATTTTTGTGTATATTTAGTTTTATCTAAGTGAGAGTAACTAACAAAACTTAGATAATATATATATATATATATAATAAGTCAAAATAATGCAATATTTTACTAAACTTCTTGCGGTAATATGAAAAGGAATTTATTGTCATATTCTATAATTTATATTAAAAGATAATCTCAATGTTATTTTTTCAAAAAAGATTTTACAATGCTGGCTGACATTTTTTGGGGAAACATTCTATATTATTCTTATTTTAAAAAAACAACTTTCATTTGCTTTATTCAAGTAAACCATGAATACTACAATATATATTCTTATTTTGCTATTTTAACAGATGAGAGACATTAGGTATGTAAGATAATATGAAAAGCATTTTACCAGATTCTACTTAGAAATTACGGAGCCTGAATTTTTATCTGAGGAGCACAATTTCGAAACCTGTGCTTTTAGTTGCTCTCCTATTCTGTTTTTTTCTGAAACTTTTAATTTTTCAAATGTTCTATAATTTTATCATATAAAAATAACTTATTTTTAAAAGGTATGTAAGAGATGTCATCTACTACAATATCCTTTCTTAAATAATATACAGAAGATTAAAGCTCCTATGCCATTTAACTTACGTGATAAAATTGAACAATAACAAGCATTATTTTAGAAAGGTAATGTTCTTTTTCTTCTGTTTATAATAGCATTAAAAAACATATTTTCAACACCGTTGTTTAATACATAGTAGATATTTCTTGAACTAGTATTTTCTAAAGTTTAGAATTTTCTGTTACATTTAACATTTTAGAAATTATATTAAAAAATTTTGAATAATTTTAAAAATCAAATTAAATTTTAATTCTAATATTTAGTGTTCTGATTTTGATACTTTTTATATTTTATATATTTTTAAAAATATTACAAAAACACATTTTATGAAGGAGAAATTTAATAGTTATCAATTAAGTAAAAATTATTTTTCTATTATATTAAAATTTGTCACTTTTGATATATATATATATATATATATATAGCCCCAAATATATTTTGCATGTAGATTTTTAAAAAGTTAGATTTTAGAAAATTAGATATTTATACTTACGTTGTCATTTACTTTTGTATGTTCTTGGGCAGTGCACTTATGTTTTCTGAGCCTGCATTTCTTTACTGTCTAATGAAGATAATCTCTGTGTGTGTATGTGTATACACACACACATATATATACATATATATACAAAACATACTGCATATATTTTTACAATTACAATAATATAAATATATATGCTAATAATTAAAATACTTAAGGTGTATCATTTAAGCTGATTGTGTGTATAACTTTATTTAATCATTGCAAGCAGCTAAAGTAATCAATCTACCCAAATCATAAGTGACCTGCCTAATGAAAAGTAAATGTTAACATACTTAAAGCCATCATCTTAGAAAAGAAATTATCATTCTACAAGTTCAATGGAAGTTGATTTAAGGTCCATTCTTAAAATACCTATTTCTAGACAACTACAAGAACGGGAAAACTGCAAGTCTTATACTCTCACTTCTCTAACATTTGCTTGTACTAAGGGGATGAGCTGGTGCATCTGGGAATTCCAAAGTAGCCAATCCTGCCACTAGTCATACCATAAAGATAACACTGCAATTGTAAGGCTTGTGTCCAACAACTGTATTTGGAGTGGGCCAGTTTAATCAGCAACCAGTAAGATAAGCTGGTCCCCAGGGGTAAGAGCTGGTATTTCCCTAATCATGCAGTTTATATTCCTAACAATTCAAAAGTCAATATTCTAATTCCAGAATAGGATGCCATGAAGAATAAGATTCCTTGGTTTTTATTCTCAGTTTTAGAAAGATTGGCCAAGAGTAACCAAGGGGGACGACTCTTCTGAGGGGAGATATTAATCTATTTCCTGATAAAATTTTATGCCCAAGAAACAGAAACATGGGGTACCCTCTCTTCTCCCAACTGAAAAATCTGCCCTATCTTACTGATATCTTAAAAATACAAAATAATACAGGAGGGCACAAATCAACCAGAAGAGAAAAATTTAAAGAACTTCAAAATTTTATTCCTCATCTTATGTGTTTAGAGTAATGGAAGTGTCATTGGTATAGGTGGTCTGTAGGAGTTTGCTCATTAAAAACTCCTTGAAATGACAGAGTCATCTGGTGACTCAGATAGGATATTTATAATTCATGCAGTCTCATATTGGAACACTCTTAACAGCTCACTAATCAACATACGGCTATCCTACACAAGACATAATGAGAATCCAGTGTCCTACGTCAGCAATTCTGCTGTGTTTCTATGATAATGACAGTAACCAGCCTTACAGTCCCTATGAGTTGAAAAGGTACAGTTTACTGAAGGTGTACTGTATGTTGCTGTATTAGTCCATTGTCGTAGTGCTATAAAGAGCTGCCCAAAGCTGGGTAATTTATAAAGGAAACAGATTTAATTGACTCACAATTCAGCATGGCTGGGTAGGTCTCAGGAAACTTACAATCATGGTGAAAAGTGAAGGGGAAGCAAGGCACCTTCTTCACATGGCAGCAGGAAGGAAAAGTGCTGAATGAAAGGGGAAGAGCCCCTTATAAAACCATAAAATCTCATGAGAACTCACTCACTGTCATGAGAATAGCATGGGGTAAACCACCCCCATGATTCAATTACCTCCACCTGATCTCTTTCTTGACAAGCCGGGATTACAATTCAAGATGAGATTTGGGTAGGGACACAAAACCTAATCATAACAGATGTTTATTAGTCACACTTGGGAATGAGGTGTGTGAACTGAGAAGTGTCAATTTGTCTAAGACTGATTCCTTGCAATGTGATCTTCCAGAAAAGTCCCTGGACTTCTGTAATGTTCAAAGGAAAATTTCTATGGCCCAATACTGAAGACAGTAAAGTTTGATTTTGATCGTCTTTAGGATCTCTATCACAAACCCTTTAAAGTGCAGGCTAATGGCTTGTGCTTCTCCCACCAAAACACTATTTTGGGGAATGTTCCCACTAGCTTGTTATGTGATATGTGCAAGACACAGCCACCAGCTTGCTAATCATGCCAGGGGAGGGTCTAGGAAAAACCCAAACAATAAATATTGAGAAGACAGGATAATTCAAGAGTAATGATTTTGCTTATATCATATTTGTATCTTAACCACAGATTCCTTAATCATTCAGCTTAAGATCTCTGTATTGGATATCAGGCCCTGCTATATGCCTTTGGGCTTCCTTAGAGTGAATGAGTAGTTATAGTCTCAAATGCCTGTGGCTGGTTTTGTCAACATAGGTTTTCTGGACAAAACAGCAGGCTTGATGTGAGTATTACATAATCAATTTCTGGTTGTTTTAATTATTCAAAGTTACTTGGAGGGTGATTGTGGCAGAGACTGTGAGTAGCAAGTAGCCTGCAAAATCCACATTTTTCTTTATCAATAAAATTCTTATTTTTGGGGGGGTAGCAACTCATCCCACAGGTAGAGATGGCCAAGTGACATAGGTTTGGCCAGTGAGATATAAAAAGAGAATCACTGGGTAAGATTTCGGGGAGGTAGACTCAGATGGCAGCCTGTTTTGCCCTTTGCTCTTCTCCTTTCTGGCTGCCTGGAGATGCTCAAAGGAGCTCTGGCAGGCATCTGAGAGTAAAAGATGAGGTCATACTCTAATGTGGAGTGAAAATCTAGGACACTGGATACATGATGAAAACATATCACCTTATGCTTTTGATTTTTTAAATATGAATAGAAAAAAAATTTTTGATTCATGATGTTCTTGACTTTCTGGCATAATCAACTGAATTTGATTCTAATATATAGCATAATGAAGACCAGATTTAAATCTAGGTAATGTGGCTTCTTCATGTATATTCGTAAAGAAGTTATACATCTACAAAGGTTATCTTAACATTAAAATAAATACATACATATTGAAATTTATAAATAAATACATACATGTTGAAATTTATAAATAAATATATGATGAAATTTAAAAATATTACGTAAATGTGCATTCTTGTTTTTCACATACAAGCTATAAAAATAGAAAATAATACACAAATAGCCACAACTATAACATTTCCATTTTACCTTTAAATTACACTGTATATTATACTCTCCTATATTATACAAGAGTAATGTACATTACATTAAAATGTTAACAAATTTCCCTGAAAAATAAATCAGAGCCTTAGTTTTAACAATCTTGCAGATAGATTGGCAGATTTCCTCATGACTTTGCTTCATTTAGTCACTGTACATTTCACTTGTCATGATAGGTAAAGTGATGAAATTAAAAAAAAAAACTTTAGTGAATATAACATTAGATGCTGTGGTTATATATTTTCAAAATACTCTGATTTTATTTTCTCCTTACATATTACAAATACTTATTGACTAAAAGAGTGTATTTAATAGATATTAATGGCATAGTCCATATTCTCAAGTATACATTGTGGTAGAGTGCTTAACATTTGAAAAACTTTTGGTAAGTGAATTCTGACAGTCTTTATTATAATAAATATGGTACTATTGGATAAATACCTATGAGAGTAAATGAATAAAAGTATGAATAGCTTAAGTAATTCATATTTCAACCAAAAATAAAACTGAATTAAATGAAGAAATTTGAAGTTTCTGACTCCTTCACAATGTTTTAACATAAAAAATATCTTCTAAAAAATTTCAATATGATATTTCAGTTGATGTATTACAAAGTCATTGTAACACCTAATTTCAAATCTAATTTCAAATATGAGTTTAAAGTACAATTTATACATTAGAATATCTTATGTAATTGAATTTGAGCAATATCTCAACTCATTTTACTCATGCTACGTGAGTGATTTAAAAGAAACATTCCTAACATAGGTATTTGGTTTGGAATTAACAATTATTATTACCATCATCACCTACCCCAATTTCCCAGAGCACGTTGTTTGCACCAGATAACTTTACAATTTCTCATTAACATAGCAGATTAGGCACATATTATTTCAGATATGAATCCTCAATGTCATGAAACATATTATTTATCATTGTGTTATAATTTTTTCGCATTTAGTAAACCATTGGTAAGGAGTTGATACCTCATTTGGTTAGAATTTTATAGTGAACACCAATAACTTACTTGATGCCATGTTTTCTGTGCCTTTATTTCCAAGACAGTGTAAAGAACAGTAAGAAATGCTAACATTATTATTGATGAAAAAATAGTGATAAAAACATTAAAATCACATCAATTTTTACTTTTCTCAATAATACCTAATAGGATATGTTGCTTAATACATGGTTAGGATTGTGTCATTTTTAAAAAATTATGTAACACAGTAGTTTACTATCTATACTATCAATAGATTTTTAAAAAAATTAATTAGCCTGAGATTAAATCTAGTCTTCTAATATATATGTATCTGTACTTGGTTAAAAGCACATACTTTATTCAAATCCTTTACTACATACCTTAAGGAAGACCTTAAGGAAGACATCATTTGAGGGGAATGAAATTTCCCTTTACCATTTTTTAATTAACAATAAAATTGTATTTTTTTGAGACAGGATCTTGCTCTGTTGCCCAGGCTGCAGTGTGCCATGATGGAATCATGGAGGTGCACTGCAGCCTCCATCTCCCAGGCTCAAGTTATCCTCCCTTCTCAGCCTCCTAAGTAGCTGGGACCACAGGGGCACACTGCCATGCTTGGCTACTTTTTTGTACTTTTGTATTTTTTTGTAGAGATGGGGTTTTGCCATGTTGCCCAGGCTAGTCTGGAACTCTTGAGCTCAAGCTATCCTTCTGCCTCAACCTCCCAAAGTGCTGGGATTACAAGACTGAGCCATGCGTCCAGCCAGAATTCCTTTTTTAAATTAAACTATTTTTAGTGTGTAATATTCTGGATGCACTTACAGTTTTAAGAAACAATGCAGAGAGAACCCATATACCCTTTAATATTTGGCCTAATTATAGTACAATACCACAATGAGAATATCGACATCAAAAATATAGTGCATTTCCATCATCACAGGGATTCCTGTCATTGCTCTTTTATAGCCACACTTACTTTCCTCCTACCTCACTCCCTTATTATCCTCTGGCAACCAGGAACCTGTTCTCTAGTTCTATAATTTTGTAATTCCAAGAAGTTTATATAAATGGAATTGTCTGATATGTAACCTTTTGGGGTTGACCTTTTTCACTCAGTGTAATTCTCTGGAGATTCATCCAGATTGCTGCAGGAAATAGTTCCTTTGTACTGCTGAGTAGTATACTATGGCAAGGATGCATCAGCACAGTCTCCTTAATCATTCACTCATGAAGGAACAACTCAGTCTTTCCAGTGTGGGACTATTATAAATAAAATTACCTTCTTGTGCAGATTTTTGTTTGAACTTAATTCTTCATTACTCTTAAATAAATATCCGGGAGTGTAATGGCTAATTTTGTAATGCAAAAAGCAATTTTTTTAAATGCAACTAGATAGTATTTTACATTATTTTTCTCTGAGAAAAAATAAGTTAATTTTTCTTTTTTGGTCACTGGCATTCTCACTTTTCCCCATACTGAATATACTGCAAGGGCTTTTCACTTATCTTCTAACAGTTACATAAAGCATGTGTTTTGTTATGCCAGAAATATCATTTATCGTTAGGTCTGAATTTAAGTGAATTATTTTTCCATTTGATTAAATAACACTGTATTTGACATCAAAAACTTGGTTCAGTGCCAGATCATTTCTCAATATACCTATCAGCTAGTAGATGTTGACTCTATCCAAAAACCGTCAATTAAATGTCATTTTAGGCATAATTTTAAGATTTTATTTTATAATCTACTTGTATCTCAGACAACAATGTATACCTAATATGTATTTGTAAGTTGAATTTTTGCCATTATCATTTCTTCAAAGGATCAAACAATTATAGATGGTCTTCTTTTTCTCATACACACAATTTGGTTGAACATATTGGTGCAACTGAAAATAAGCTTTTTTCAGGTGCAATATTATGAACTGAGAAAGACCTGGAGATGTTATTAACATCTTATGTTAAAATGAAGAGAGCAAGATGAAGAAGTAAAACAGGAATAAGAGAAAAAGCTTCTTTTAAATTAAATATGAAATTATGACATCTTACTTTGCTTCACTCTCTTCTATATATGCACTACACTAGTATTCCCTAGTGAGTTTACAGTGTTGGTTTGGTGCAAAAGTAATTGCAGTTTTTGCCATTACTTTTAATGGTAAAAATTGCAGTTACTTTTTCACTAATATAATATGGACTAGGCAATGTAACAAATTTCAAGCATGTAGGTGCTTTGTATAAAAAGGAAGCATGTCCAATGCACTATGATAATGTAGAAAAGGCACTTACTACCTACCGGCTGGACTGTGTAAGAAAGGGGGTGTTGCCAAAGGAGACTTCTTAGAACTGGAAGCAATTGAACTGAGTGTTGAAGGATAAGAATAAGAGAGCACAGAAGAGACTAAAAGCTCTCCAGAAACAGCAACAGGAACAAACAAACAGGCAAAGAAGAAAACGTGTGTGTTTAAAACTTTAGTAGTTTGGTAACATCAGAGTAAAAATGTGTGTGAGATATGTGAGAAAAATGATGGAGTGATAGAACAGGGTTTTTCATATCATGCTAACGGGCTTGTGCTATGTCTTACAGGGATTTTTAGAAGACTGGTGAGTGTAGATTATTTTATACATAAATCACTTGGGTCAGAAAAATGGAGGGTAAATAGGAGGTAAGCAAAAATAAGGATCAAGAGTTCCATGATGTGTTGATTGTAGCAATCAAATTAGAAACTTATGTAAATAATATAAGCCAAAGATCTAAAACAGACTGAAATTGGTATTAAGTGATAAAAGACGGTTTAGAGACATATTTAAAAGATGGATTCAGCCAGAGTGATTCTGAGGGGAAGGAAGACATTCTAGATTGCTTATGACTTGAGTTTATTATCTGATTGAATGGATAGATCGTGATGAAGTTTTAAATTTAGGAGAACAAGTCAGTCGTGGTGGCTCACGCCTGTAATCCCAGCACTTTGGGTGTCAGAGGGGGGCGGATCCCTTGAGGTCAGGAGATCGAGACCAGCCTGGCTAACATGGTGAAACCACGTCTCTACTAAAAATACAAATTTAGCCAGGCACGCTGGCAGGCGCCTGTAGTCCCAGCTACTTGGGAGGCTGAGGCAGGAGAATCACTTGAACCCGGGAGGCAGAGCTTGCAGGGAGCCTAGATGGCACCACTGCACCCCAGCCTGGGTGACAGAGCGAGACTCCATCTCAAAAAAAAAAAAAAAAAAAAAAAATAAATAAATAAATAAATAAATAAAAATTTAGGAGAACAGCAGGACTGAATTAAGGGAGAATGTAGACCCTGTCACTCAAGGTTGGAGTTGTTTTCCTGGTGTTTCTGAAACCCCAGCAAAATGACGCCGTGAAGGACATTACTGTTGTAAAACTGTTCAGAAGTTGCTTGCCCTGTCATGGTGTCGCTGCCTTCAGGAGGCCGTTTCTAACTAAATATTTACAATAAAGAACCTAGGAGCTCACTACATCAAGAATTTCTGTATATATGAATAACTATGCCAGACCCGCATATATTTTAAATTATGCCTTCAACTTTTCCTAAAAATATTTTTAGAGTATACCTGTTACACCTGCATAGCTATTGACTACCTGGACTCTCTTAAATATGGTCAATTATACAGGTAGTACTTATGTCACAGACGTGTAGTCTGATAACATCTCTTAATTAAAGGTGTTAATAAACCACAGATAGAGATTAATGCGTTATTGTGATAAACATGTCTGTTTGAAACTAGGGGAAATGCCCATTAAAGTAAAGCATAATTCTGTTATCACTAGAAACAAGAAAAGTAAAAATAACCAGTTAAAATATTAAAGTTTATTCAATATATAATATCTGAAAAGATAACCTATGAAAATCTTTGGATGAATAGGTGTAGCACATTCATAATTAGGAAGCAAATACTATAAAAATGTCTATCCTTACAAAAGTAATTTTATTCCTCAAAAAATCACCAAGTAAATTTCCAAACATAAAAAATGAGTCTAAATTTTACTTTAAAAATATTATTGTAAGACTACAGTAATTCTGTGTAAAATATGCAGGTTTTAGAACATTCAAGTAGTTTTGTCTTTTCAGATATTACTGCAATGGCATCATTTGTATGAATATTTCTTCATATGTGAGATTGTGTCAAGTCACACAATATGCAACAAAGATTGTCAGATAAATCAGATAAGAATTTTATGTGTTATATATACGTATATACTAACATGTATCTATATGTTTAAGTGTGTGTGTATCTATATGTGTGTATACATATAGATACATATAAGCCAAAGATCTAAAACAGACTGAAATTGGTATTAAGTGATAAAAGACGTTTAGAGACATATTTAAAAGATGGATTCAGCCAGAGTGATTCTGAGGGAAAGGAAGACATTCTAGATTGCTTATGACTTGAGTTTATTATCTGATTGAATGGGTAGATTGTGATGAATATGTATACACACATATAGATACACACACACTTATATAGAATATTACACAGGCACTTCTGCATGAAATATTTCTTCCCAGTTTTGAATCTGGGTGGACTCTGCTATCTGCTTTAACCAATGAAGTGTGGCAAAAAGTGATGCTGTGCCAGTTTAGGGCAGAAAATTTAAGATTATCTGACAATTTATTAGGAAGTTAGTAGCTATGTTAAGTCAACAACTCTGAGACTATTATGCTTAGACAGAAAAAGGAAGTCTTAGGTAGCTGAGACAGCCACATGTAGATACCGCAGGGAGGAGAACTGAAGATCTCTTCTGGACCAGAAAGAACTCTTCTCCCCAGCTGAGAGTGCTGTGAGAGCTCCCAACCGATACTCAGCACCAGATTACCAGCACTGTGATTGTGTCATCTTGGAAATGGATCCTGACTAGCCGCAGACATTCAAACCACTCACTCTAATTGACGTACCAAATGTGTGGCAATAATCTGGAACTCTCATGATGTGATGTGGAAAGTATTTATGTTTACAATGCCCTATCCAAATCCCTAACCAAAGAATAATGAGCAAATAAGACAGTTGTTTGAGTTCACTATATTGTGAATATTTTCTTATGCAGATATATTAATTTGCTGGGGCTGACATAAACAAAAACCATCATTTTGAGGCCTTAAACACAGAAGTTTATTTTTTTGAAGTCACAAATGCTGGAAGTTCCAGATCAAGGATTGGGCATATTTGTTTTCCCCTGAGGCCTTTTTATTGGACTTGCAGACATCTGCCTTCTCACTGCATTCTTGCATTGCTAGTTGCTCTTCCTCATCTTTTAAGGACTTCAGCCATATTGGATTAGGAGCCCACCCTTTTGACATTATTTAATCTTAATTATCTCTCTAAAGGTTCTATATCCCCAATGCAGTCACATTGGGAGTGAGAGTTTAAACATGCAAATTTGGAGATGGGGGAACATAGTTCAGTCTATAACAGCAGATATAGATAATTCAAAAATTAATACCTAGAGGCTGGGCATGTTGGGTCAAACCTGTAATCTCAGAGCTTTGGGTAGCTAAGGCAAGAGACTGATTGAGGTCAGTAGTTAGAGACCAGCATGAGCAGTCTCTAAAATGAATAATAATTTAAAAAATGGCCAGGTGTGATGGCACACACCTGTGGTCCTAGCTAGAGGATTGCTTAAGCCAAATGTTTGAGGTTACAGTAAGCTATGAATGTCCCACTGCACTCCAGCCTGGGCAACAAAGCAAGACCCTTTCTCTTGAAAAAACAAAAAAAGGTAGGGAGGAAATTGCTATTGAGGCAGAAGAAAATGTTTTCACTGGTGAGACTATCACTTGTAGTAGTATGGAAGATAAAATATACATTTAACAAACTTGTGAACTTACAGATTTGGCTAAAATAATTTCAATGTAGACATTAAAAGTGACAATTAGTTATTTAGTTTTATTCATGTGTTTCTCAGTACATTTTGTTGTAACAGAATATCACAGAGTGGGCCAGGCACGGTGGCTCATGCCTGTAATCCCAGCACTTTGGGAGGCCGAGGCGGGTGGATCACGAGGTCAAGAGTTTGAGACCAGCATAGCCAACATGGTGAAACCCCATCTCTACTAAAAATACAAAAATTAGCTGGGAGTGGTGGTGTGCACCTATAATCCCAGCTACCCAGAAGGCTGAGGCAGGAGAGTTGCTTGAACCCAGGAGGTGTAGTGAGCCGAGACTGCACCACTGACCACTGTACTCCAGCCTGGGTGACAGAGCAAGACTGTCTCAAAAAAAAAAAAAAAAAAAAAAAGAATATCACAGTATCACAGGTGGGAATTTGTAAACAATAGAAGTTTATTTGGCTCACAGTTCTGGAAGCCGGAAAGTTCAAAATCGGTGGGCCTAGTCCAGTGAGGTTCTTCTTGCTGTGTCATGCCATGGTAGAAGGGTGGAAGGGCACATGAGCATAAGCATGCAAGAAAGACAGGAAGGGGGCAACCCCTCCTTGTGATAAGGAACTCATTCCCACCATTATAGCATTAATCCGTTCGGGAGGCTAGATCCTTCATGACATAATCAACTCTTAAAAGACTTACCTCTCAACACTGTTGTGTTAGGGATTAGGTTTGCAACACATGAACTTTGGGGGACACATTGAAACCATAGCAGTGTGTATTTAAAAAAAATTACCTAAATGGGATAAGGTATATATTAAAGTGAATGAATTAATGAAAGAACTGATCACTTTCAGGCAGAATTTAAATAAACTATTTTCAAACCACTTTTTATTATTGGAAAATAAAGCTGTTTCTCAGTTCTAATTTATTGAGCCAGCTTGAGGTTCTCAAAATGAGAAATGTCAGCACAGATAAAATCAGGGAACTGCCAGTAAAAGTCATCTTCACATTGAGATTCCTATGTAACCTTTAATCAAAACCTTAGAAAGATCTAAGGAGGGGCATCAGCATCAAGACCCTCTAAACTGTATAATAAAACCTTTCAAAATCTTAAGCCACCTGACTTTGAGCCTAAAGTAGAGGAGAGAATCTATCTCAGGGAGGGGTGTGTATGTGTGCATGTGCTTGTGTGTATTTTGTCTACTGGGGAAGATTATAACTTAGTACATAGGAAACACACATATTTGTAAAGAAAAATACATTTGCTTGAACAAAAACGGTTTGAGAAATTTCCAAATTAAAAGAGGTTTTAGGCCTCCAACTCTATCTGAACAGAAAGCAGTTTGAGAAAACTACTCAGCTGCAAGCCTAGGGCAAATTTTTTAGGGGAGGGTCAGGTGGAAAATATGATTCAGAAGGAAGGGTCAATAACCATAGAATCATATAGAATCCAAGTATACCCAAATACATCCAATGATCATATAGAACTATTCATAGGAACAAAATAGGGCCCTATTAACAACTGTGTTCAGCCCTAATAATTGGGCCCTAATAGTACATGTGTTCAGCTGGATTTAAGAATTATTATGGACTAACAGCTGCTATGTGCCTTTCATCAACCAACCTTCATCATGAATAAAAATATTAAAGTTATGTAGTTCTTATCTCAAATATGTTGGATATGTGGAAAGAAAGTAAGTTGTCTGCTAAATTTATAGATTATCACTTTAAAAATTACCATACTTGAGTGGTCTCACCCAAACCTGGACCTGACTTACAAGATGAGATCTGGGACTTCAAACCTGAGCTTCATGCTGTAATAACATGAGATTTTGAATTCCTTTGGTAGGTAGTTGAATGTGTATTGCATAGGTTAAGTCAAACATTAGTGGGGGGCCAAAGATCAACCTATTGTAAATGTTTATATTGGTGGTTCCAGTGAATAATGCTTCCTGGTATTTACATTAGTGTAGAACTTCCACTGCCCCTCCTCCTGCCCAAGGTGAGCTGGTGATCTGCTTTAATTAAATGATGTGTCGTTTCTGGACCTAAACCAGAAGAAACTTTGGCAGCTTCTGCTTTTGCACTTTTAGAAGCAAGCAACCACGTGAGAAGTACAAATATCCTGAACCCATCATGCTGTGAAAAAAACCTAATATCACTGTGCACCAGAGAACTGAGGAGCGCAGTTGACAATAAGCATACTTTTTCCCGTTGTAAGTCTCTGTTGAGCTTCCAGCAAACAGCCAGAACCATCTTGATAGTCATGTGCATGAGACATCTTGGAACCGAATCATCCTATCCCAGCTGATACATCCCAACTATTCCTCAAACATAGAAGCAATCTTAGCTGAGGTACTACACATGTCAAACAAGAAATAATCTTCAGCATTTCATCCCCATCAGGCATCAACTGGAGCAAAGATAAACTGCACCTGCAATGTCCTACCGTTGTTCCTAATCCATTGAATAGGAAACAAATGAAAGGGTTATGTTAACCCACTGTGTTTTGGGATACTGTGCTGTACAGGAATAGGTAATCAAAATATTCTGATGAAGTTCTGATAACAAGAACTCATACAATTCTTATGGTTATAAAGATCAAACTAAGTAAGATAACTGATGAATAAAATTTCTCATGTCAAGAAATTTGTAAGGCTGCTGTAATAAAGAGGGATCTCTTTTTCAATTTTCTTTTTGTAATTCTTCAGTTATAGTTCCATCTGAAATGATTTGGCATGTAGCCATATAGTATTTTCTACTTTTAAAAGATAAGCCTCTATTTAAATAAAAAAGTATAAACCCACTGGTTTTCATTTCAGTCTTTCTAAGGTGTACACTATTGGCCTTCTGAATAAACTAAGCTGGGTTACTCTTTTAGGCCTAGCCTTAGAAATAACTTTTCTCCTGTAGATTCTTTATCACTTTGTGAATAATTCTGTTGAGAACAACCTACTGCTGTTTGCAGCTCTTAATATTTTTTCTTTGTCTTTCTCCTTTGCATAAGCTGGGATTAATAATTCAGACTCTCTTTTGGTTATATATGTCCTATGCTATGGAACTTAACTATTGATTTTTCTATATTTTGATAATATAATTCCCTGGCCTCTGAAATCAACTTCTGAAGAATATTAACGACTAATGTAAACATATCTCAGGATCTACCAGATTGAAGACTGGAAATTTGCATTTATAAAGTGTTGTGGTAGATTCCAGTATACACCTAGGATAGAGAGCCACTGTCCTAGATATCATAAAGTTTATCCTCATGTCAAGCCATACTTAACACATATGTATATTTATATTAATAGTAATTCACAATGGTCCTTCACAATGCTAGTTGATTAATACTAATAAGCATCAGTACGTAACTAATAATACTAGCCTTTATAATGATATCCAATATTGATAAAAATGTGACACATAAGAGTAATTTTGGAGAAATAATTAGATATTGTCTTGCATTTAAAATTTCATTCTGGTGGGAGGTAGAGAGAAGATACATTTTCTGAAATATAACAATAGAAGACAGTTTAATTCATATGGACAATAAAAACGATATAACAATTTTTCTAAGGATTTCAACAAGATAAAGAATTAGGTGAGAATGAGACAAGAGATGTCTGATGTTTAATGGTGCATAGAAAATAGAACAGAGAAGTCCAATAAGCTATTAAATTTGAATTGAAAAGAGAAAATATTGTTACAAATATTTTATATTGTGTGACATTTAACATTTCTATTGTCATAGAATCAAAGCACAGGTCAACTTTAAAAAATTTTTTGATATAAGCAAAGAAACACCCGCTTTTGCCATTTTGTTATTTGGACTTGAAATCGAATTAAAGTGTATCCATATAAATATACAGACATTGATACAGACAGAAATGCACATAGGACATAGATATTGTAAGAGATTCATTGCATGAATAGTCTATTTTTCATTCCACCTAGTATCTATACCACTTGACACTATCCACCCACACTAATTCTGGGCTTTATTATTGAATTATTTTGGCCAGTCAGAAGCTTGAGAAAGCACTTTTGCTTTTACATTGTTTTTTCTTTTTGGGCTCCTCACAACACTATGAGTACCTACTGAGAGCAGACTAATGGAGGAATGTGAGCAACAAGTGGAGTCATCCCTTCTAGGTCATCCTAGAGCAACCAGCCTATGCCAAAGAGTCAACTTCTGCAAATAATTGAATGAGTCTAGCCAAGATGATCTGAGTCCAACCCATGCCACTGTACCCTCAGAGTCCACCAGGGCTCATGTGTAAAGATAACTTTTGTTGTTGTAAAGCACTAGGTATTAGGTGGTTGGTATTATGACATTATTGTGAAAATTGATAAAAGTAGTCCAGAAGTGAGAGCAAAAGTTCAGCAAAAAATGAGCTGGCAGAAGAGTGTGCTAAGGAAAAGAAATAATGTTTTGTAAAGACTCATGTGGAGGAAAGCTTAGTTTGCTGGAGAAAACCAGCCCAAGGTATGTGGGCCGTGTTATATGATTTGAGATTGGGAGAGATTCATTACTTTCCTGCATAGATACCATTAATTTACAGATTTAAAAGCCATTTTTGATTCCTGGAATATAATAACCTGTTAATTGTTTGAATCCCAAGTTGTTAGTAGTCACGTGATTTAAATTTTCTACCGAAATTTCAAACGTGATAGGAATGTCCCCAAAAAGTTATATTACTGCCTCAGAAAACTACTCTCTGTAATTGGGTTGTCAATGTAGGAAGAATAATTATTTATAAAGTCTCTTGGAAGCAACAACACTCCTGAATGAATATTTAAAATTCTCATTTGACTTTGCAAACTTCACACAGTCACAATAAGCTCAGGAGTCCTTATAAGATATTGAATAAAATAAAATGTCCAACAAGATTTTAAACTATATATTCTTTAAGATGAATACACTGAAGTTTCAAAAATAAACACAGATTTATTCATTCACTAACATAATTTAAAAAAAATAACACTTTTTTATGCCCTTGTTAAACTATTATTCATTTATTCTTACATGCTTAGGCATTATGGTAGGCACTGGAAATACGGTGATGAATATAATAAAACACTGACAAGAATTTACCATGAACAGCATAATTACATGTATATTGCCTCATTAGTTATGACAAGCAAAGTGTGGCTGGAAGTGGTTGTAAAGTCCTTAAAAATGCAAATGTAAAATTTAGATTTTTAGGAAAAAAGACAATGTAACTATTACCAGATTAAAATATGCGTTATCTACTATAACTGTGCCCTGGCCACAATAATTATGGAATTGTTGAACTTTAAAAATTATTTTTAAGCAACACATTTAGTATTTAAATTGATAGTGTAGAAATGTAATTATAATTTCTATTAATATGTTGGAATATAAAACTTTATGTCTGTGCATTCTTTCAACATCAGTGCAAATAAAACACACATACCCACAAATGTCAGGACCTCAGCTAAATGTCCACTCAGAAAAGAATATATCTACTTTTATTTACATACAGAATAATCTGTATTGTTATAGGCATAAGTTTTATCCTGTCAAGCATGATTTTGAATGGTGTTTTTCATTGTGAAAAATGATAGGAAACACAAAGTTCAATACATATGTCTTACATGAGAAAAAAACAGAGAAAAAATTAGAGAAAAAGCTTTGCACTACAGCCAAAAACAGACTAATAACCTCAAATCAGTGAAAAATTCTGGCAACAATGCTAAAAGTACTAATCAATATTATGTGCAAAACATATTAATTCACCTAATGCTATGTGTTGGTGTTTTATCTCATTGTATATTTGAATAATCATTAATTTTTTTAAAGTGTGCAAAATTGTATTATAATAAGGTTCAAATAAGATTTTTTATGCTGCTCTAGTCTATTTGGAACAATACTGTGTAGAAGAGGCCAGAATAAGGATTTATTACTTATTATCCATTGCTATGTTTTTAAGTTAGCCATTAGTATTTGTTCTTCTCAATATTTTTACAAAAACTAAATGAAATGATAATGAGAAGAAATGTTTTTGTTTTGATGCAATACTACTTAGAACTTTAAGATTCAGGATACTTTTTTAGTATTTTTTCATTTCATTCTTGAGGATAGTTGTTTATAAAAATAGGCATTAAAAATTTAGAACAATTTTATTTACAGATTCAATGCAATCCCTATGAAATTACTAATACTATTCTTCACAGAAATAGGAAAAAAAAAAAACAGTTCTAAAATTGCATGGAACACAAAAGACTCTTAAATGCCGAAGCAATTCTGGGAAAAATGAATAAACTGGAATCATCACACTATCTGACTCCAAAATATACTACAAAGCTATAGTAACCAAATTGGCATGGCACTGGCATAAAAACAGACATATATGCTCAACATCACTCATTGTCAAGGAAATGCAAATCTAAATCCCAAGACAGCATCTTACCCCATTTGAATGTCAATAATCAAAAAGCCAAAAAAAAAAAAAAATGCGATAAGAATGAGAAAAAGAGAAAAGGGAACTTTTGTACACTGTGCTTGAAATGTAAACTAATACAGTCATTATAGAATACAGTATGAAGTTTCCTTCAAAATTTTAAAGTAGAACTACCATTATCCAGCAATCCCATTACCCAGTACTGGGTACATATTCAAAAGGAATTAAATTATTATGTTGAGGAGATATCTGCACCCCCATGTTTATTGCAGCAGTATGCATGATAGGCAAGATATGGACTCAATCTACATATCTATCAATAGATGAATAAAGGAAATGTAATATATATGCACAATGGAATATTACTCAGCCACAAAAAAAGAATGAAATTCTGTCATTTGAGGCAATGTGAATGAACCTGGAGGACACTATGTTAGGAAAAATAAGTCAGCCACAGAAAAATAGATACCAAATTTTCTCATTTATGTGGAAGTTTAAAAAGTTAATCTCATAGAAGCAGCTACTAGAGGCTGGGAAGAGTAGTAGTAGTAGGAGGGATAGGAACAGATTGGTTAACATACACGAACTACAGGTAGATAGGAGGAATAATTTCTAGTGTTGTATAGCACTGTAAGATGAGTATACTTAACAATAATTCATTATGTATTTTCAAGTAACTAGAAGAGAGGATTTTGAATGTTTCCAATACAAAGAAATGATAAATGTTTTAGGTGATATGCTAATTCCCTGATATGATCATTGCACACTGAATGTATTAATATGTACCAAAATATCACACTGTACCCCATAAACATGTATAACTTGTCAATTAAAATAATTTACAAAAATAAAAAAGAACAATTTTATTTTTTTGTGAAGGTAATACAGAGTTACAATACGCACTGCATCCAGTCTCTGCAATATTGTCTTACATTACATCTTACTTTAGTATGGTTGATTTGAAACAATTAGTGAAACATCAATGCATTTTTCTCAACTAAAGTTCATACATTATTCAGATTTCTTCAGTTTTATTCCATAGTTTAAAGCTAATGTTCATTTCCTGTTTCAGGGTCTTATCCTAGATACCACGTTAAATTTAGTCATCATAACCCCTCAGGCTCTGTTTGGCTGTGACAGGTTCTCCAGGTTTTCCTTCTCTTTGATAGCTTTGACAATTCTGAGTACAAGACCGGTATTTTGTAGACATATCAGTGACTTTTCACTGTTGGTGTTTTGATTGCCTTGTGGAGGCAGGGTTTGTCAGGTTTCTCCACTGTAGAGTTATTCTTTCTGTCTACCTTTACAAATTGTGCTTTCTAGAAGGAAGATACTAATTGCAGCCCACACGAAGGAGCATGCAATTACGCACCAGATCCTTAAGGGTGAAATTTCCTCTTGTTTGGAATTCCTGTAAGCAGCAGACTTGTGTCTTCCGCATTTATGTATTTACTCAATCATTTATTTATATAAGTATGAATTCATGATTATTTATTTTACACTTTGGGATTCAAATCTAATACTATTTTAAAATTATATCTTATTTTGTATAATTTTAGGGGCACAAGTGCAATTTTGTTACATATGTAGTTTGACTAGTGGTGAAGTCAGGGTTTTTAGGCTAACCATTGCCTAAATAATGTACTTCGTACCCATTAGTAATTTCTCATCATTCACACCACTCTCACTCCCTCACCCTTCTGAATCTCCATAGTCTATTGTTCCACACTCTATATCCAAGTGTACACATTATTTAGCTTTCTCTTATAAGTGAGAACATGCAGTATTCATCTTTCTGCATCTGACTTTTGTCACTTAAGATAACCTCCAGTTCTATCCATGTTGCTGCAAAACACATGATTTCATCCTTTTTTATGGCCAAATACTATTCCCTTCTGCATATGTACCACGTTTTCTTCAGCCAACCATTTGTTGATGGCAATTTAGGGTGATTTTATATCTCCACTATTGTGAATAGTGCTGTGATAAACATATGCGTGCAAATATCTTTTTTATATAGCAGTTTCTTTTCCTTTGAGTAGACACCCAGTAGTGTGATGGCTAGATCAAATGGTAATTCTATTTTTAGTCCTTTGAGAAATCTTCATGCTGTTTACCGTAAAGGTTATACTAATTTACATTCTCACCAACAGTGTATGAGAGTTCTCTTTTCTCTAGAATTTTAATTTGTTGTTGTCATTGCTCAGATTGTTCTATTGTTAACCATTGGGTGAGTTTTCAATTGGCTCCTGTGTCTTTGTGACATATCATTATTAATATGGGTATTTTATTTATCATTTTCTTACATTCTGGTACTACAAGTTGCTGTAGTTTCATCTTATATATTTCCAGTGCAGTCTTATGATCAGCCATTTCTCTAAGGAGCCTTATTTCCTTTTATTAGAAAATGGTATTAGAAACCAAGAACTGGGTGCTATTGTGTTCATTGTTTTTGGAGTATTCTTATATCTTCTCAGTCTAAAGAAAAAGGAACGCTATGTGGGTATACGAACTCGTGCATATGCATATATCAATAAATAGTTTTATATGTAAGCATCTCTATTCATATTAAGCTAAACATAAGTTTGGTCTGTGGTCTCCAAGTAATCCATTACTATGTGAATTATTTTAGCTGTTTCACTTGACATTCATTTACTTCATTGTTCCATTCCAGTATGCAGCTTTGGCAGCCTCAGAACTGTTAGGCTGAAATCTCCTGGGAGCAACTTGATCCCCTAGAGTATCATACTTCTGTTCAGGTTTCCTTTTATCCTAAACTCCACTTATTTCCAGTTACTTAGAGATCAGCAGTTTCATAAATTTGTAATACACATAGATTTTCGTGTCACAATCTACATTCCTTTCTGGGATATTCAACTTCCTGACTTTAAAATTTGCATAATTAAAGCTCAATCTTTAACCTGTGATGTACTATGGGTTTTAACAAACGCATAATATATTGTATCCACCATTACAGTACCATAAAGAATAGTTTTGCTTTCTTAAAAGTTTCCCTGTGCTTCTCAACCTTCTCTTTTCTGCCTAACTCCTGGTTACCACTGATATTTTTACCATTGCCACAGTCTGCCTATTCCAGAATGTTATATCATTGGAATTGTACAATTAACATCCCTTTTAAACTGGAGTCTTTCATTTAGTAATATGCATTTAAGGTTCATCCATGTCTTTTTGTGGCTTGAGACTCATTTTTATTTTTTTTACTGCAGAATAACATTTTATTTTATGGCTGTGCCACAGTTTGACCATTAACATGTTGAAGGCTATCTTTGTTACTTCCAGTTTTTGGATACCATTAATAAAGCATCTATACACATTTGCATGCAGGTTTTACACAGACATAAATTTAAAAAATCAGATGGATACATACCTAGGAACATGAATATTGAATTGCATAGTAAGAACATGTTTTACTTTAGAAGACAGTGCCAAACTGTTGTCCAAGGTTATGGTACCAATTTGCATCTCCACCGGCAATGAATGAGTGTCCCTGTAGTTCTACATTCTTGCCAAAGATTGGTAGTGTCAGTGTGTTATTTTATTATTTAAACCATTCTAACAGGCATATACTGAACTTTCACTAGAGTTTTAATGGGCAGTTTCCTAATGACAAGTGACGTTGAGTATGACTTTTTCTGTTTATTTTCTGTTTGTTTATGTAAGCTGAAGTGTCTGTTTAGATCTTTTGCCCATTTTTAAATTGGGTTGCTTGTTTTCTAATTGTTGAGTTATACAATATTTTTTGTATATTTTTGATTCAAGTCCTTTATGGAATATTCGTTTTGAAAAAAACTTATGAGTCTGTACTTTAAATTTTTTAAACTATCTTTTGCTACTAAGATGCTGTTATGAGCAGTAGTTTTTAATTTAGTAATATCTAGTTTATCACTTCATTTTTTCTGCCATGGGTTATTCATCTAGAAATATACTTAAAAGCTCATACAAATCTAAGAATACCAACATTTTCTTCTACAATTTTTTTTAAATTTTATGTTTTACATTTAATCTGACAATCTATTATGAGTTAATTTTAGTGAAAAGTATAAGGTCTTTTTCTAGTTTTTTCTTTGTTTTGTTTTGCATAAGGACACTCAATTATTCCAACACCATTTGGTGAAATGATCAGTCTTCTTTTATTGAAATGCCTTTCCTTTTTGTCAGGTGACTGTATTTCTGTGGGGCTGTATATCAACATTTTTTCCTGTCTTAATGCTTTAGGTATCTGTCTTTTCATCAGAACCATGATGTCTTGTTTGCCTTAGCTTTGTGGTATGCTTTGAGATTGGGTAGAGTGTGTCTTCTAAATTTGTTCTTCTTAAGCGAAGTAGTATTGATTATTCTAGGTTTTTTGACTTTTCTTATATCTTTAGAATCAGTATGTTTATACCAAGAAAAGTACAGTTTGATGGGATTTAGAGTGAGATTTTGTTGAACATATGTATAATTGGTAAGAGTTGATAACAACATTGGGTATTCTGATCCATGAATAAATTATTATCTCTCTGTTTATTTAGATTTTTGTGTATTGCTTTTAATAGAGTTTTATAGTTTTCTACAGGTATATGCTGCATATATTTTGAAAGATTTATACCCATTTCTTTTTTTGCGTGTGCTATTGTAATGTATTTTTAAATATCAAATTATAATTACTCATTACTGGCATATACAAAAGCAATTGACTTATATTTAAATCCTGTACCTTGTGATCTTGCTATACTCGGTTATTTATTCCAGAATTTCTTATTGTCATTTCTTTGGGGTTTTCTTCATTGACGTTCATGTTGTCTGCAAACAATGCAAGTATTTTTTTCTTGCTTTCTAATATGTAACCTTTATTTTTTTCTTATATCGTACTATGTAGGACTTCCAGAATATTATTGAACTTCCTTCCTTCCTTCCTACCCTCCCTCCCGCCCTCCATCCTTCCTTCCTTCCTTCCTTCCTTCCTTCCTTCCTTCCTTCCTTCCTTCCTTCCTTCCTTCCTTCTCTCTTTCTTTTCTTTCTTTTTCTTCAGAGTCTCACACTGTTGTTTAGGCTAAAGTGGTGTGATCTCGGCTCACTGCCACCTCCACCTCCCAGGTTCAAATTATTCTGCCTCAGCCTCCTGAGTAGCTGGGATTACAGGTGTGTGCCACCACACCCAGCTAACTTTTGTATTTTTAGCAGCCATGGGATTTCACCATGTTGGCCAGGCTGGTCTCAAACTCCTGACCTCAGGTGATCCACCCACCTTGTCATCCCAATCCCATGCTGGGGTTACAGGCATGAGCCACCATGTCCGGGCTCATGATCTTTATAAAGCTGAGAGATCTTATCTCTACTCACAGTTTACTGAGAGTTTTGTTTCTTTGCTTGTTTGTTTGTTTTGCATGATTGGGTGTTGTATTTGACATTTTTTTCCTCTGTCAATTGGTATTGTCATATGATTATTCTGCTTTGTCATGTTCATCAGTGGTGGATTACACTGATTTTTAAATACGGAACTAATATTGCATATCAGAAATAAATCACACTCAGGTTTTTTTGTATAACTCTTTTTACATATTGTTGAATTCAACTTGCTAATACATTATTAAGCATCCTTGCATCAGTATTAATGAGACATATGGGCCAATTGTTTTTTTTACGATATCTTTACCTGGTTTGGATATTATAATAATATTGACTTTAAGAATCAGTTAGTAAGCATTTCCTCTATTTTCTTTTTCTGGAAGAGATTGTAAGAATTGTTATCACTTCTTCATTTAGTGTAGGTAAAATTCAACAGTCAAATAATCTGAATCAGGTGCGTCCTTTCTTAAAATGTTATTAATTATGGAATCATTTTCTATAATATTAATAAATCAATTCAGATGACCTATTTTCTCTTGTGTGAATTTTTGTAATTTTTATCTTCCAAGAAAGATGTACCTTTTATTAAAATAATCAGATTTGAGTGGACCAAGTTGTGTATGGTAATTCGCTTAATATGACAATTCCTTTAATACATCAATAGTGATAACCTACCTTTCATTTATGAAATTGATGTGTGTTTTCTGTTTTATTTTTGTTTTTAATTTGGTTACTTTTGCTAGCAGTTGCTTTTCTTAATCTTAATAAACATATAATAGCTTCAAAAATTTATTTGTTATATTTCTCTTTTGTTATTTATTTAATAAAAAATTAAATACAATTTTTGTTTACCTCTAAAATTATTTATATTTATTTTCTACTGCTTAATTGAAGTTTAATTTTCTCCATTTTCTCTAAATTCCTAAAGCAAAGCTTATATTATTGATTTGAGATATTTTTTCTTTTCTAATGGAGTTTATGCATTCGACGCTATAAATTTCTAACTAAGTGCTTTTGTTGCATCTCTCAAATTTATGTAAGTTAAATTTTTTATTTTTTGCTAAATTCAAACTGTTTGAAAATATTTTTTGTGACTTACCCTTTGACTCATTTGTTATTCACAACTTTGTTGTTTAATTTCAAAATATGTGTAACTATGCATTTCAATAATGTTTCTTTTTTGCATTTTTAAAATTAATTTTTATTTTTAATGTTTATGGGTACATGGTAGGTATATATATTTATGAGGTACACAAGATATTTTGATACAGAAATGCAATGCACATTAATCACATCAGGGCAAATGAGGTATCCATCAACAAAGCCTGCATTCTTTCTAGGTCTTAAAAACAATCAAATAATACTCTATCAGGTTATTTTTAAATATACAATAAATTATTGTTGACTGTAGTTACCCTCTTGTGCTATCAAATATTAGATATTATTTGTTCTGTCTAACCAGATTTTTGTACCAATTAATCATTCCTATATCCCCTTCCACCCTCCAACTAACCTTCCCAGCCTCTGGAAATTATCATTCTACTCTATATCCATAAGTTCAATTGTTTCACTTTTCTTTTTTTAGTTCCCACAAATAAGTGAGGACACGTGATGTTTGTCTTTCTGTGCCTGGCTTATTGCACTTCACATAATGTCCTCCAGTTCCATCCATGTTCCAAATAACAGGATCTCATTCATTTTTAGGGCTGAACAGTATCTGTTGTGTGTGAGTACCATATTTTCTTTATCCATTTCTCTGCTGATGGACACTTATCTTGCTTCCAAATATTGGATATTGTGAATAGTGCTACAGTAAACATGGGAATGTAGATCTATTTTTGATATACTTATTTTCTTTATTTTGGATATATACCCAGAAGTGGAATTGCTGGATCATATGATGGTTCTATTTTCATTTTTTGAGGAAACTCCAAACTGTTCTCCACAGTGGTTATACATTGTTTTTACATTGTACATTACATTATATTTACATGATTGCACATGTAATTTACATTCTCACCAACAGTGTATGAGAGTTCCCTTTCTCAAAAACCTCACCAGTATTCATTATTGCCTGTCCTTTGGGAAAAAAAAATGTCATTTTAACTGGGGTAAGATTATTGTAGTTTTGATTCTCATTTCTCTGATGAACAGTGATATCAAGCATTTTTTCATATACCTGTTGCCATTCATATGTCTTCTTTTGAGAAATGTCTATTCAGATATTTTGCCAATTTTTAAATAAGATTATTAGATTTTTTTCCTATAGAATTGTTTGAGAACATTATATATCCTGATTATTAATCTCTTGTCAAATGAAAAGATTGAAAATATTTTTTCCTATTCTGTGGGTTTTTTATTGTTTTCCTCACCCTGCAGAAGATTTTTAACTTAATGTGATCTTATTTGTCCATTTTTGTTGTGGTTGCCTGTGCTTAGACCAATGTCCTGGAGAGTTTCTCCAATGTTTTCTTTTAGAAGTTCTATAGTTTGAGGTCTTAGATTTAAATCTTCAATCTATTTTGGTTTGACAGTTGTATATAATGAGGGGTGTAGTTTTATTCTTCTGCATATAGATATCCAGTTTCATAGCACAATTTATTAAAGAAACTATCATTTCCCCAATATATGTTCTTGGCATCATTGTGAAAAAATGAGTTCACTGTAGACGTATGAATTTATCTCCATGTCCTCTATTCTGTTCCATTGGTCTGTGTGTCTGTTTTTATGCCAGTATCATGCTGGTTACTACAGCTCTGTAGAATAATTTGAAATTAGAAAATGTGAATCCTCTAGTTTTGTTCTTTTTGCTCAGGATGGCTTTGGATATTCTTGGTCTTTTGTGGTTCCATACACATTTTAAGACTGTTTTTTCTATTTCTGTGAAGATTGTCATTGGAATTTTGAATGGAATTGCATTTAATCTATACATTGTTTTGGGTAGTATGAATATTTTAACAATATTAATTATTCCAATTCATGAACATGGAATATATTTCAATTTTTTGTGTTTGTTCTTAAATTATTTGCATCAATTTTTTATAGTTTTCACTGTAGAGATCTTTCACTTCCTTGATTAAGTTTATTTTCAGATATTTTATTTTGTTTATAACTATTGTAAATGTGATGATTTTCTTGATTTCTTTTTCAGAATTTTGCTGTTGGCATATCGAAATGCTACTGATTTTTGTATAGTGATATTATATCTTGCAACTTTACTTAATTTGTTTATCAGTTCTAATAGTCTTTTGGTGGAGTTTTTAGGTTTTTCCAAATACAAAATTATACTATTTCCAAAAAAGATAATTTGACTTCTTCCATTCCAGTTTGGATGATCTTTATATCTTTCTCTTGTCTCATGGCTCTTGCTAGGACTTCTAGTACTATGATGAATAGCAGTAGTGAAAGTGGGCATTCTTGTCATGTTCCATGTCTAACAGGAAAGGTTGTGAGATTTTAGCCATTTAGCATGATACTAGCTGTGGGTCTATCATATATACCTTTTATTATGTTGAAGTGTGTTCATTTTATATCTACTTTTTTGAGAGTTTTTATCATGAAAGGATATTGCACTTTATCAAATGCTTTCGGCATCAGTTGAAATGATTACATGGCTTTTATCTTCATTCTGTTGACATGATGTGTCACACTGATTGACTTGTATATGTTGAATCATTTTTGCATCTCAGGGATAAATCCCACTTGGTCATGATGAATATATTTTTAATGCGTTATTGAAGCTAGTATTTTGTTAAGGATTGTTGCATCAATGTTCATTAGGATTATTGGCCTACAGTTTTCTCTCTTTTTTTTTTTTTTCTGTGTCTTTGCTTTTGGTATCAGAATAATACTGTCCTGGAGAATGAGGTTGGAAGTACTACTTCCTCTTCTATTTTCCAGCATTGTTTGAGTAGGACTGGCATTAGTTCTTCTTTAAATGTTTAGTAAAATTCAGTAGTGAAGCCATTGGATCCCAGGCTTTTCTTTGATGGAAGAATTTTTTATTATGGTTTCAATCTCATTACTTGTTATTGGTCTGTTCAGCTTTTGGATTTCTTTACGGTTCAATCTTTGTAGGTTATACATGTTTAAAAATTTATCTATGTCTTCTAGGTTTTCAAATTTATTGGCATATAGTTGCTCATAGTAGCCACTAATGATCCTTTAAATTTCTGCAGTATTGGTTGTAATATCTCCTTTTTCATCTCTGATTTTATTTATTTTGGTCTTCGCTCTTTCTCAGTGTGGCTAAAGATTTGTCAATTGTGTTTCGTTTCAAAAAGCCAATTTTTTGTTTCATTCATATTTTGTATTGTTTTCTTTGTTCAGTTTCATTTATATTTGCTCTGATCTTTATTATTTCTTTTCTTCTGCTAAATTTAGGTATGGTTTTCTCTTGCTTTTCTGGTTCTTTAAGATGTATTATTAGGTGGTTTATTTGAAGTTTTTCTTCTTTTTGATATACGTGCTTATAGCTATAAACTTTCCTCTTAGTACTACTTCTGGTGTATCCCATAGATTTTGCTATGTTCTGTTTCCATTATCATTTGTTTGAAAAATGTTAAATTTTCTTCTTAATTTTTACATTCACTCACTGGTCATTCAGGAGTATATGTTTGATTTACATGTGTTTGTATAGTTTCCAAAAATTTCTCTTGTTATTGATTTTTAGTTTTATTCCATTATAGTCAGAGTAGATGCTTGATATTTCAATTTTTTCAATGTTTTAAGACTTGTCACCTGTGATTTCAGAAATCAAAATTTCTAACCACATTAGTAGAGATGTATTGTATCAAGAATAATTTCATCAGCACGTAATAACAAAAATGAATACTATTTCTTCAACTGTGACTTATTTGTTGCTTACATAGAAAGAGATCATCAATCAGGCTGTCCCAGTTTGACAACGAGGTTTAATTGGGTTTTTAACAACACAAGAGTTTTTCAAACCTCTCATTTACAATTTTTATTGATTTTACACCATTTCCCATTAAAACTAAAAAAGAAAACCAATGCATGTAAGTAGAGTTAAAATATTTAGAGCTATGAATGTACTTAGCAGAAGAAACAGTTAATAGGATGGAATTTGTTTAACATTAGCTAATGGAAATTATGGGTAGGGAGACCAGATTGAGTGAAATATTTTCTTAAATGTAAACACTTTCAAACAATTTTGCTTTCATTTGTGCACATTATATAATTGTAATACAATAATTACTAAGATTAAATAAAAGATCTATAGCTTCAGTGAGAGAAGCAGGACCTTGGATCTCATTCTGCTTGTCTAAATAAAGACCCAGATGTGACAAGCTCTGTCTATTCCTAGCTCAAAGTACATCCAAGCTCAGTGTCTAGAGTACTGAAATTCTTTGATCTTTTTAAATTATTATTTTAAAAGTAAATACTTTTAAAAAGAAAAGAAATATGGTGTGGGTATTTAAGTCATCCATAATTCTGCTATCTAGCAGGAACAACAACACATATATTACTGTATTTCATTGCACTCTCTCTAACTAGTAAATACACATGTACTATGTAGGTAGGTAGACAGAATATACTAAATAAACTTTTATTTATAATATTTAAATACTTTAAGGTTTATCACATATAATTAAATATTTCAAATAATAGAGCAGGCAGCCAAAAATTAGATCCACATAAATATAGTCAATTGATTTTTGACAAAGGGATAAAGGCAATACAATGAAGAATAGATGATCTTTTCAACAAATGGTGCTGTTAACAACTGACCATCCATTTCTGTGCCTAGATTCATTTGTTTTGCAACAAATGAATCTAGGCACAGACCTTATGCCCTTTGTAAAAACTAACTCAAAATGGATCACAGACCTAAATGTAAAATGTAAAACTGTAAAACACCTAGAAGTTAATTCAATATTTATTATTTAAGGAGAATTTTAGGATTATTAAATATTTGTAAAATATTATCCCAAAAGTTTTATAATGTATTAAAAAGACAATGTTTACTATGTTTAAATACTCCCATTTCAAACTTGTGTTTTATTTTAAAGCTTCACAGTTATTAGAAAATCTGGAATTAATACATTTGTATAAAAGTGTTGAGATTATTTTTCCCCTTAGGATAGATTTTTAGAGATATTATTAGTTATTTGAAGGATAGTAACACCAAACTCCAGTGTATTTTACGGTCTTGTTTTGCCACCTGGATACTGATGTACCTACAGCTGGATAGATTAGAGACCCCACAAGATAAGTAATTTGCATTGATAATTGGATGTCATCAAATAGTTTGTACATCAGAATGATGAGATATGAATGATTCTTACATTTTTAGCCTAAATTGTGACCAATGTTTTGTTGTTTAAATTGGCTGAGGGAAGTCAGCACAGGCCTGAATGAGCAGCTGGGAAGGCTTAATTGGAGATAATTGCTGATTGGAGACTGGCAATTACTAACTACTCTCACCTGTATAAATTGGCCTATTAAAAAATTAGAAAAGTGAAGTAGAAAAATCCAATGTAATAGCCTCTTACAGCGAATCTTTGAGCAGAGAAATCAAGTGATTTGAACCTAAGGGAAGAAAGAATAGAAAAGACAATAGCAAACTTGAACATCTTCACTTGGTGGTATATTAGCTGAGTCTATGGTTATTGTTGCCTGTAGGGTAGACTTTTGTGATAGCGCCCAAACCAGTTCCAGTTGTGTGCTTACTAAAAAAAATTACTCTAAGAAAGAACATTTGAGAAAAGATGAAAGCTTTTAAGATGTTTTTAATAAAATAAAATTATAAAAGAAAAATTAACACAAGCCTGATTTGAGATAGACATATTTTGGTAATGTCACTTACAACTTAGTTTTGGAGAGAAATTGATTCCTACTTTTTTTTTTTTTTTTTACTTTTAAGTTTGGGGTACATGTGCAGGTTTGTTATATAGGTAAACTTGTGTCATGGGAGTTTGTTGAACAGATTTTTTGTCACCCTGGTGTTAAGCCTACCATCCGTTATTTTTTCCTGATCCTTTCCCTCCTCCCACCCTCCACCCTCTGATGGGCCCCAGGGTCCATTTTTCCTCTCTACGTGGCCATGTGTTCTCACAGTTTAGCTCCTACTTTTAAAGAAGAATATGTGGTATCTGGTTTTCTGTTCCTCTGTTAGTTTGCTAAGAATGATGGCCCCCAGTTCCATCCATATTCCTGCAAAGGACATAATCTCATTCTTTTTATGGCTGCATAGTATTCCATGGTATATGTACCACATTTTCTTTATCCAGTCTACCATTGATGGGCATTTAGGTTGATCCAGTGTATTTGCTATTTTGAATAGTGCTGCAATAAACATACACAATTTTTATTTCTTTGGGTATATACCCAGTAATGGGATTGCTGAGTCAAATGATAGCTGTATTTTCAGGTCTTTGAAGAACTGCCACACTGTTTTTCAGAATAGTTGAATTAAACTCCCACCAACAGTGTGTAAGTGTTCCATTTTCTTTGCAACTTTGCCAGCACCTGTTAGTTTTTGGCTTTTTAATAATAGCTATTCTGCCTGGTGTAAGGTGGTATCTCATGTGGATTTGATTTGCATTTCTCTAATGATCAATGATATTGAACTTTTTTCATATGCTTGTTGGCTGCATGTATGTCTTCTTTTTAAAAGTGTCTGTTCATGTCCTTTGCTCACTTTTTAATGGGGTTGTTCTTTTTTTCTTCTAAATGTGTTTAAGTTTCTTATAGATTCTGGATATTAGAACTTTGTCAGATGAACAGTTGCAAAACTTTCCTCCCATTCTGTATGCTGTCAGTTTACACAATTGACAGTTTCTTCTGCTGTGCAGAAGCTCTTTAGTTTAAATAGTTCTCATTTGCCAATTTTCTTTTTGTTGAACTTGCTTTTGGCATCTTCATCATGAAAGCTTTGCCTATTCATACACACAGAATGGTATTGCTTAGGTTGTCCTCCAGGTTTCTAAGCTGTAGGTTTTACATTACAGTCTTTAATTCATATTGAGTTGATTTTTGTATATGTTACAAGGAAGTGGGACAGTTTCAATCTTCTGCATATGCTAGCCAGTTATTCCAGCAGCATTTATTGAATAAGGAGTCTTTCCCCATTGCTTGTTTTTGTCAGCGTTGTCAAAGATCACATGGTTATAAGTGTGCAGCCTTATTTCTAGCCATTCTATTCTGTTATATTGGCCTATGTGTTTGTTTTTGTACCAGTACCATGCTGTTTTGGTTACTCTGGCCATGTAGTATAGTTTGAAGTTGGGTAGCATGATGCTTTCAGCATTTTTTTTTTCTTAGTATTGCTTTGATTATTTAGACTTTTATTTTCCGTATGAGTTTTAAAATAGTTTTTACGTTTTAGTTCTGTGAAAAACATTCTTTGTAGTTCAATAGGAATAGAATTGAATCTATAAATTGTTTTAGACAGTATGGCAATTTTAACAATATTGAATCTTTCTATTCACGAGCATGGCATGTTTTTCCATTTGTTTGTATCATTCCTGAACATTGTTTTCTAGTTCTCGTTTTAGAGCTCTTTCACCTCCCTGGTTAGCTGCATTCCTAGGTGTTTTATTCTTATTGTGGCCATTGTGAATGGGATTTTGCTCCTGATTTGGCTCTCGGCTTGACTGTTGTTGTTGTACAGGAATGTTAGTGATTTTCGTACATAAATTCTGTGTCTGGAGATTTTGCTAAAGTTGCTTATCAGTTGAAGGAGTTTTTGGGCTGAGACTATGGGGTTTTCTAGATATAGGATTACGTTGTCTGCAAACAGTGATAGTTTGGCTTTCTCTTCCTATTTGAATGCCTTTTATATCTTTCTCTTGCCTGATTGCACTGGTTAGAGCTTCCAATACTAGGAAGTGGAGAGAGGCATCTTTGTGCCAGTTTTCAAAGGGAACACTTCCAGCTTTTTCCCATTTATTATAATGTTGGCTGTGGGTTTGTCATAGGTAGCTCTTACTATTTTGAGGTATGCTCCTTCAATAACTAAATTATTGAGAGTTTTTAATATGAAGAGGTGTCGATTTTTATTGAAAGGATTTTCTGCATCTATTGAGAAGATTATGTGGTTTTTGTTTTTAGTTCTATTTATGCATTGGATCATCTTTATTTATTTGTATATGTTGAAACAACTTGGCATCCCAGGGATAAAGCCTACTTGATTGTGATGAATAGAGTGATGTGTTGTTAGATTCAGTTCACTAGTATTTTGTTGAGAATTTTTGCATCGATGTTCATCAAGGATATTAGCCTCAAGTTGTTTTTTTTTGTTGTTGTTTTATTGTGTCTCTGCCAGATTTTGATTTCAGAATGATGCTGGCTCATGGAATGAGGTAGAAAGGAGTTCCTCCTCTTCAATTTCCTGGAATAGTTTCAGTAGAAACAATAATAGCTCTTTCTTATACATGTGGTAGAATTCAGCTGTATATTCATCTGGTTGTAAGCATTTATGATTGGTAAGCTATCTATTTATTACTGATTGAATTTTAGAGTTCATTACTGGTCTGTTCAGGGATTCAATTATTTTCTGGCTCAGTCTTAGGAGGACATATTTGTCCAGGAATTTATCCATTTCTTCTAGATTTTCTAGCTTGTGTGCATAGAGGTGTTCATAATACTTTCTGATACTTATTTTTATGTTTCTGGGGTCAGTGCTAATATCTCTGCTTTTTTGTAATTGTGTTCATATGGATTTTCTCTATAGTCCTAGAGGTCTATTTTATTATTTTTTTAAATAAATCAACTCCTGTAATTGTTAATTTTTTGAATGGTTTCTTGTGTCTCTATCTCCTTTAGTTCAGCTCTTATTTGGCTATTTCTCATCATCTGCTAGCTTTGGGATTGGTTTCCTCTTGGTTCCCTAGTTCTTTTAGTTGTGATGTCTGGTTGCCAAATTGGGATCTTTCTAACTTTTTGATGTGGATATTTAGTAGCATTAATTTTCCTCTTAACACTGCCTTAGCTGTGTTCCAGAGATTCTGGTATGTTGTATCTTTGTTCTCATTTGTTTCAAAGAATTTCTTGATTTCTGCCTTCATTTTATTATTTACCCAAAAATCATTCAGGAGCTGGTTATTTACTTTCCATGTAATTATATAATTTTGAATAAACTTTTTAGTCTTAATTTCTAATTTTACTGCTGTGGTTTGAGAGAGTGGTTCTTACAATTTCAGTTCTTTTGCATTTGCTAAAGAGTGTTTTGCATCTAATTATGTGGTCAGTTTTAGAATATGTGCTATGTAGTGATGAGAAGAATGTTTGTTGTTTTTGTTTAGAAAGTTCTGTAGATGTCTGTTAGGTCCATTTGCTCCAGTGGTGAGGTCAGGTGCTGAATATCTTTGTTATTTTTCTGCCTCAATGATCTGTCTCATACTGTCACTGGGGTGTTGAAATCTCTCACTACTATTGTGTGAGAGTGTAAGTCTCTTTAAAAGTCTCTAAGACCTTTATTAATTTTGGTACTACTGTGTTGGGTGCATGTATATCTTGGATAATTCAGTCTTCTCGATGAATTGAACTGTTTGTCATTATGTAATGCCATTCTTTGTCTTTTTTGATCTTCGTTGGTTTAAAGTCTATTTCATCTGAAATTTAGAATTGCAGCCCCTGTTTTTTTTTTCTGTTTTCCATTTGCTTAATAGATTTTTTTCCATCTCTTTATTTTGAGCCTATTGTTGTCACTGCATGTTTGATGTGTCTCTTGAAGACAGTATACCAATGGGTCTTCTTTCTGTATCCATCTTGCCACTTTGTGCCTTTTAGCTGGGGCATTTAGCCTATTTACATTCACGGTTAGTATTGACATGTGTAGATTTGATCCTGACATCATGATGTTAGCTGGTTATTATGCAGCCTTGTTTGTGTGGTTCCTTTATAGTGTCTGTGTATTTCAGTGTTGTTTTTAGTGGCTGGTAACCGTCTTTTCTTTCCATATTTAGAGTTTCCTTTAGAAGCTCTTGTATTCCCTTAGCATTTGCTTGTCTGAAAAGGAACTCATTCTCTTTTGCTTATGAAGCCTAGTTTAGCCAGAAATGTGTTCTTGGTTGGAATTTGTTTTCTTTTAGAATGTTGAATATTGACCCCAAATCTCTTCTGGCTTGTAAGGTTTCTGCTGAGAGGTCTGCTATTGGTCTAATGGGCTTCCTTGTGAAGGTGGCCTGACCCTTCTCTCTAGCTGCTTTTAACTTTTTTTTTTTTTATTTCAACCTTGGAGAATCTGATGATTATGTGTCTTAGGATGATCTGCTTGTGAATTATCTTACTGGAGTTCTCTGCATTTCCTGATTTTGAATGTTGGCCTCTGTAGCTAGGTTGGAGAAGTTCTCATGGATGATATCCTGAAATATGTTCTCCAAGTTGCTTAAACTCTCCCAATCTCTTTCAGGGACACCAGTGGGTCATAAATTTGGTCTCTTTACATAATCACATATTTCTTGGAGCTTTTGTTTGTTCCTTTTTATTCTTTTTTCTCCATTCTCATCTGTCTTATTTGAGAAAGCCAGTCTTCAAGCTTCGAAATTCTTTCCTCTGCTGTTAATACTTGTGATTGTATTATGAAATTCTTGTAGTGTATTGTCATGTATTTTTCAGCTCTATCAGGTTGGCTACATGCTTTTCTATACTGTCTATTTTGTCTGTCAGTTCCTGTGTCATTTTATTTTTCAATGCACTCCTGCATCTCAATGATCTTCAGCCTATCTATATTGTGAATTATATTTCTTTCATTTGGGCCATCTCAGCCAAGTTCAGAACCATTTCTGCAGAGGTAGTGCAGGCATTTGGAGGAATGAAGGCACGCTGACTTTTTGTATTGTCAGTTGTTATGTGGGTTCTTTTTCATCTTGGTGAGCTGACATTTCTTCATTATTTGAAGTTGCTGACCTTTGGATTTTTATTTTATTTTAACCTATTTCATGACCTTGAGTGTTTGATTGTGGTAAAAGGTGGGTTGAGCTGAAGAGCTTCGTATCTTGAAGACTTTAGGGGGCCAATGCTCAGCCCCCAACTCCTGGACTCCATTCTCTAACTCTAAGAAACTTGTAGCAGGCCACGATTTTGTCCTCTGACTCCTCCAAGTTAAGAATCCAAGGCACACGGGTGCAGAGGAGTTTTGGGACCAGTAGTAACTGCACTCTGATGGGTGCTGTCAGCCCATCAGAGTGTAATGTGTTTCATACTGCGATGGCAGGAGGATCCATCCTCATTTGCACATGCCTGATGCAGTGGGAGTGACAGTGGCAACACAACAGGATGCACACGTTGGCTGCAGCAGGATGCTAGTAGGTGTCAGGGTGCCCGCCTCTGTGCTGGTGTTCACCACAGTGGTGGAGGTAGCACGGGTTGGGGGGTAAGGAGAAGAGGGCCTGCATGGTTGCACTAGTGATGGTGGTGTTAGGCCTGGGTGAGGTGCTGGTGGTTTCAAGTCTCTGTGCACTCTCAGTGTGCCATAGGCAGGTGAGGTGGGTCATGATGAGGAAGGGTCCGCTGTTCTCTGTTCCTAGTTTCACTCCCTGTAGTTTTGGCGCAAAGACTGGGTGCTGGCAGAAGTGGGGCTTGCTGGCTCTGTATCTGTCAAGACTGACTGCAATGGTGGTCTGGCAGCGGGAAGAGGAGCGCAGTGCATTCCTACCACAGCGGTGGCAGGGCAGGGTGCTGGAACACATGTGCACTGATGGGACAAGAAAGGCAAAACCTGCCATACACACATGTACTGGAAAAGTGATGTTGGGGGTGGCTGTGGGACTGAGGGAAGCTGCAGTGTTGTCAAGGAGCCAGTGGGCTACTGTATGGTGCGGGCCTCCCCACTGGAGCTGTCTGCTGGTCGTGCATGGTCCTCCAGTGCAGTAGCTATGATGCAGGCCCCCGGGGTAACCAAGACTGTCCTGCAAGTAGGTGGGGCCAGGAGACGTGAGCAGCCCAAGGGGTTCTCAGGTCAGACCAGCCAGTCTGACGGGCAAGGCTGCTTTGCAGAGTTCAGGTCCACCAGTTCCCTTAGGGCTAAAAGATCCTTCAAGAGCAAATCCAGCCCAGGAGTATGAGTATCCCTGCCCATGCTCCACTATAGAAGCTCTCTCACCAAATCGTGTAGGCTCCTCATCAGCTAGTGCACTGCCCATACCACTTTAAGCAGCTCTCCCTGTCAACTTGAGTGTCTGTGGTGGTCAAATGGTTTCCTCCTTCTGGGATTCTAGAAGCCCATGAGGAGAGCAGGTTGCTCTTGCCAGTTCAACTCACCTGTTCCCCCCATAGTCAGGAGTAAGGAATGAGTTCTGGTGCAAGGTAGCCGCATGCAGGGTTCCCAGCTTCCTCCTCCTTTAGCCCAGCTTCTATGTCTTCCGTCAGTACCATCCCTCTGAAGCTCTGTTACGAGTGTCCCAGTCATCTCAGTCCCTTACTGGCAAGTGGGATTTGGGCACAGCTGGGGCCTGGATTGCTGATTCCTACTAAAATTTTTGAGCAAATTTTCTTGTTTTCTAAGAAAGCAAGTTATGTGCCACCAAGCTGTCAGGAATCTTATGATCTTTAACCATATATATTTTGTCTTATAGTTAATGTAATAAAAACATTTAAATACTTTCTCTGTCCATATAATGATCTCAGAATATTGGGTTTTTTGAACTAGCTTATTCAGAAGGTTCTTCTCTTGTACCAGTGTGCAATAGGACTTTGGCTTATGTTTATCATTTAATTTTCTAAAAACAAATGTTATACTCAAGGAAACAAAAGTGTAAGGCATCTAATTCTATACAGAAGGGCACATTGGTGATCAAAAAATTAGTGAGTAAAATAATACCCAAGAGGAAAGAAGCTGTTAAAAAATTAAGTGATTATTGAAAATATAAATGCCTTCTTGAAAAGAGACATATTTCCATGCTCTAGAAATAAAGAAAAAAAATCGAATCAGTAGCTCATTTGGGGAAACATTATAGATACCCTGAAGAAAAATAAGCATGGTTGGACAAATTAAATTTGTTGTGGAGAACATGATTTTGGAAAATATTACAATAATGTTTTGTCTAAGAAGAAGTCGATTTTAATTTGACTGATTGAAATGTCTCTAGTTGCAGATGTGTGTGTATCCAATAAAAAAGCATTCAATTTTGTGTGGAAGGTAAGAGAGAATGATGAAATAATACTGTCAACTGCTTATTATGAAAGATAAAATTTTACAGAAAAGCAAACTTACCATGATATATATTTGGTACAATACAGGAGAAAAAAATTTGAAAGAAAAAAAAGCAATTAGTATTTCCTCACCAATGCTATACTAACAGGTCATCGGTCATAATATCATCTTTAAAAATCAAAACAGATAGTTAAATATTTCTCCCAAATGGCTGGATTTCTAGTGAAATTACTGCTTTATGATTAAGGAGGGGATTACCTTGAGTTCTATTTGAAACAGAAGAATGCTCTACGTATTCAAAAATGAACAGAATTGTGTGAGCATGTGAATGAGCACTTAGATAACAGTAGATGTCTAAACACAAAAACTAAAATATTTGTAAGTACATATTGAAGGTCATTTGGAAAACATGCCAGAAATAGGTACTGTACTTTTTACAACGATCTCAAGTAACCACAGAAGAAAAATTGTAGTAATGATGGAGGTTGTTAGTTATTAATTTTTATTCAACTAGTAATACTTCAGCTAAATATAACCCATCATTTACCATGTACTTAATAGTCCCATAAAATTGGCTCAAAACTTCATCCTGAGCATGTGAGGAAATCCAGTGCCTCTCTCTTTAACATTCAATTTCTTGACAAGTGGCAAACTTTACTCGGCTATTTCTCACTTCATTTTCTTTGTGTCTCTAAATCCAATCCAGTTATACCATGATAACTGAAACTTTACTCTTAATCACAGTATTCTGATACAAATGTTCAATAGAAGGTATGATCTCAAGTTTTCTTAAAAAGAACTCAGAAGAATTACAACTCAACAAAGCAGAGGAAGAGAATGCCTGACTGTACCTGTGGGAGTTTTACTGATCCTCATTTTTATCACTTGGCTGTGCTCTTCCAACCTTTTGCTCTTCCCTTTTCTTTAAAATTGTATTTAATTTTCGATCTGTATTTTCTTAGCATTCAGTGAAATTCTTTAAGATGACCATTATAGATCCTTTGTCGGTAATCGTATAGATCTCCATTTCATCTAGGTACGTTGTTGGAGCTTCATTAGTTTATTTTGTCATCATATTTCCCTAATTTTGAAAAATAATTCCGGTTTCTTTATGTTGAGGAGGTAGTCACTTCTTCCATTTTTTGCAAGTGTCTTTTGGAGGCGATAAACCTTTACTATTTAGTCTAACCTGGGATCATGGATGGACTGGCTGGCAGCAAGTCTGGATAGCAGACCTTACTACTGAGTCCTCTAGTTAGACTGGATTGCTTGTGAGCTCTGAGGTCAAATGGTACTATTGACTGTGCTTCACACTCTAGTAAGACCAGTAGCTGGACTCTGCCATCATGTGGAGCTGCTGGCTAGGCTCTGTAATTGCCTTTAATTCAGCAGAGCTGTAAGCTATTTCCTCTAGATAGATAATATTTTTATTTAAAATCCGTATTTGAGCAAAGCTATGTGCTGGGCATCAGGGTGGGTGAGGTCTCTGTGGTTGCTTCTCAGCCACATGGGGGTGAGTAAAATCAGTGGCTATGCTCATTGCTATGCATGGTGTTGGGCTTGCTTCCTAGCCTGAGGTAGACTTAAGCAGAGCAGCAAGGTTTGTCAGAGTCACCACTCAGCAGCTAGGGTTGGGTGGGACAAAATTCTCCTTCCATGGATAATTGTTGACCTTCAGTTGCCAGCCAGCCTGGGGAAGATTTAAAGGGAGACTTAGTTGGTTTACTTATTTCTGTCTGGGTTTGGGCAGGGTAAATGCTCACTCTGCAGGTAATCACTGACCTGCAGTTGCTGCTCAACCTGGGGAATAGCTGGAAGATGGTTACAGATTGATGCGTGAAAGACCTGTGGACTATGCTTCCTGCAGGATGATGTTGGCTAGTTTCTCTGCTGTGGAACCTCTGTTGGCTGAAGTGCAGAGAAATTGCCATGATCTGCACACTGGTCACTGAACTGCACCTTCATTCTTTGGTTCTAACTGGCCGCAGTTAATCTAACGCTGTCAGTATCCCAATGTTTCCTGTGGGATGAGACAGGAGTGAAGTGTTCTGTGAAGGGTCCCAGAATGGTGGGGAAGCTGAATGTCCATCTCCAACACACTTTTCCCACTATACACACCATGGATTCAGGCTAATTTTCTGTGTGTGGTTCAATGCCAATTTGTGAGAGGGGCTGTGCAATCAAAGAAATCCATTTCTCTTGCCATTGGATCTAAGAGGGAGTGAAGCCTGGGGACTCCTCTCCTGCCCTCTTGCTGATGTCATGCCCCATTTCTTTTAACTTTAAATGAATGGCAAATTATTTATTTAAAAAATCTTTGACATCACTGAATTAAGATAATACAGTATGTGGAGCATTCTCTTTGTCTTTCTTTCTGAAGCCAACCCAAATAACAAGGTTATTGACAAAATAGCTTATATGTAATTAAGGAACATCTATACTCTTTGAATACAACATGTAAAGCTTGGCTTATAGTTTGGGTAAAATCGGATTAGGATAAGGTATATACTTACAAGTTCATTAGGCTGTGGAAAGAGCCAAAAGCATTCAGACTTTGGAAAGAGAAAGGGCAAAAGTTATTAAAGCAGATGGTTAACTCCTAGGTGTAAAACCAATAAGCCATTATTTTGGAACAAGATCAATGTTTGACGCATTAGTGGGAGAGAGAATGTGCTTGAATCTTGATTATGTAGTGACAAAACCATCTTTGAAAATAAAAAAAAAAAGATAAAGAAACAGTGTCAGGCAAAATATGTCACAAAAAGCTCAATAACTGTTTTCTGTCAGAAAACAGAAAAAAAAAGACTAAATTAACAACACAAATTCTATACAATATGGAGTTTACTGAACCTAAAAAATACCTTGCAAGATTGCCTGTGAGTTATATCGGCAGATATGGCATTTGATGAGAAAGTTTCCTATAGATTACAGCTCAACCCTAATGCATGCCCAATATAAACAGATAATGAATTCACAATATTTCACAAATAACTTGTACATAAATAACTTATAATATGATTAAGAATCACAACAGACACTGGGCAAATCCAAAAATGCATTAAGAATAAAAACAAAGAGAAAACAATTAGACTAAAAAAAGGCAAAAGAAGAACATAAAAATAATGAATACATCACAGTGCAATACAGCATTTTCCATAAAATTTAAAAAATACTCAAATGAAATCTGGCTTTTCTGATATACTGCTAATATCAAAATATCAAAGGACTCAGAAACAAAATGCTGTCAGGAACAGATAAACAGCAAACTGACAAGGATTGGTGGGAAAATAGAAACACAAAAAGAAAATGAGGTTTGCATCATAAGTAGTAAAAAAAAAATAGGCTGCTCAAAATGTGTCAGGGTCATTGAGGACAGTCTCATAAAAATTGATCACAGTTATATTAAAGATAAAAAATAAAGAACAATTTTACTTTTTATGAACTACTCAAAGGAGAGATCCAACCTCTTTAGTGTTGCTCTTAGAAATGAAAACGGCCTCACACCTGTATTCTCAGCACTTTGAGTGGCCAAATAAACATCTAAACATGCACGTGGTGAATTTACCTGAGCCTAGTAGTTCCCTAAGTTGTCCGTATAAAATGTACAGATATATAGTTATAGTAAAGACTATATCTATTTATAGTAATTTTAAGAGGAATAATATGTATACTTTTTCTAAATTGGTTGGCATATGTAATTTTTGAATGAGCTATTGCAGCTAGAAAGAGAAAATCTATTATGGAGTCATTGAGTGTGTGGTAGCCACCTTCCTATATTAAAACTTCAAAATAATGAGTGATTTATGAAGATTCTAGAGGAACACCATCTGTAGATTTGAGATGTCACTTATGCTTTTTTGTCCATTAGATTTGTTGCCCTCTTTTGCACCTAAATACATCATTTTTCTTCTTTATCTCAAGCTTCCATAAAAAAATCATCATTTTTATCACCATTTGAAGCATTACACTGTGGGAAATATCCTACAAAAATTATTTTAAGAAAACTACCAAGTTTACTTAAAATTTTTATTGGAAAGAATGATGTAGCAATAGATATACTGAAGTTTTGCTCAGCATAGAAAGGCTTAAATAGAAATATTGTTTGATCAATTGAAGTTCACATGTATTTACACAAATTATAGCTAGGAAATTATTTTTCTCTTTCATTACTTTAAAAATTGCTTTATCCATATGAAAGCAATTACTTCGATCAAGATATATAAGTAAAATCTGGCTCTGTTCATATTTTGTTTTTCTAAGGTAGCATATTTTTAAAATGAAAAATGTGTTGCTCGCTAATGGGCTAGACATACATAACTTTATCCTATCGTGGATATTACTGTATTTGTTATCTTTTTTTGATTTTGGTTTTATTTAATTATCCTTAGTAAGTGAATTCTGTAATTTCTATCATTATCTTAAATTAATTTTTGAAATTGTAAATATATGTGTGTAGGAATATAATGCATGCGTTTTTACTTTCCCAATAAAGAGAAAATTAATAATTATAACAACTGAATTTGCTTTTCATTGTAATATTAGCTTCCACCATCATTTGTAATATACCTCGCAGGATTTGGAGAGAGCACTTTAAAATTTTATAAACTGAAGATTTCTATTTAGTCTATTTAGTAGGTTCTCTGGAAGTAAAAATATAAAAATTCTTACATTTGAGCTTGTGAGATTCCCAGCAAAATTTTATTAGTTGTTTGTAATTCTGGAATAAGAGACATGTAATTATTAACAACTTTCATGCAGACTTGTAACATTTGTGAATACAGTCAGAAATGAATAAAAATTATTTAGTTAAATAACTTGAAATACTTTTTAATAAAAACAACTCTTCACAAAAAGTATAACCCAAAGTCAATATGTTATCTTGTCCCTATTTTCTTAAAAAAGTTATTCTTGAAAATTCTATTATTTTATATTTTATTTATTTTTATTGATGTGTAATATTTGTACATATTTATGGGATACATGTGATATTTTGTTACATGCATAGACTGTGTAATGATCAAGTCAAGACATTTAGAGTACCCTTTCTCTAATGATTTAGAGTATCATTTCTATACAGTGGGAACATTGCAGGTCCTCTTTTCTGGGTATTTTGAAAGATTTAGTACATTACTGTTAACTATAGTCATCCTACTCTGCTGGTAAACATTAGCACTTATTCCTTCTATTTAACTGTGTGTGTTACCTATTAACCAATCTAAAAGAAATCTCCTATTATTTGGCTACTCCTATTATTTGGGGAATAGGCTTCATCCAGAGCAGACGCAGCAGAATGCCTAGGAGTAGAACACAGGGTCAGTATGTGGAGAGCTGGATGCTTCCCTGCCTTCTGTGAAGAGCCACTTTGCCTTTACATCATTCATTACCAGTGGAGTTTGAATCGTTTGGTTAAGTTTCCCAAAGTTAACATGTGTTCATGCTTGACTGCTTGAGATGTAGAAGTAACAACCCCTAACAGAAATTGCAAACATCTATCCTTAGCCTTGTCATTAAGGTTAATGATATGAGAATATGAAGTATCCAGTTTTAAGAAGATGGAAATTCAGGATATGTTTATTTTGTACTGACTCGTTCAGAAGTATATTTTACAGAAGGCTTTGTCTCACTTTTTATTGTTTTAGGGAAAAACTATGTGAATTGCTTTAGTTTGAACATACAATAATGTTTATTTATTAGGGTTTATTTTGAAAAGTTGAGTCACGTTAAATAACAGCCAATAACTTTTAGAATGAGATAATAGAAATAGTTGTTTCTGATCAGAGAAAATTTCTTCATTATTCACATTTTAAGATTCTTTGCTAATAACTGTCTTTGACTTAAATTTAACCAGAAATGTGATGTAATCTGCCAAAACTATATTAGCATCAAAAGCATGAATTTTCATAAGCCAAATAAGAGGCTAGGGGACAGTGAATCAAGCTTCTTATAGAAAGCAATTTTGAATATTTAATTAATATGTATAATAAGCAATTATACATATCATACAAACATATGTGAGAGCATCATAGTAACATTTTTGCATGTGCAAGAATTCCAAAGGTTTTGTTTTCATATGCTTTAGCCAAACAAGTTAATTGAAGGTGAATTATAACAAATAAGGAAGAAAATTGCAAACAAAAAATATAGAAGAGAAACTCTAATCCATGAGTTCAAGGAAAATAAGTCACAGGAAAAGATATGTATTGCAGCAGGCATATAGAAAACATTCATTCTGAAATGAATAAAAAGCAACAATTAGAGTGCTTTGACAAAAAGGGAGGTTCTATGCACTAGATGGTAAGAATATGGTAAAAGTGGATTAACCTCCGGTCAAGGAGAAAACTATTAGAACTCATGAAGGGAAAAATAATAAACTATGAAATAAAATATACCCCAAATATAAAGCAAAATATAATGTGGCATTAGATCGAACAATTTTTTTTTTTTTTTTGAGACAGGTTCTCACTCTGTTGTTCAAGGTGAAGTACAGTAGAGCAATCACGACTCATTATAGCTTCAACTTCCTGGGCTCAGTTCATTTTTCCACCTCAATCTCATGAGTAGCTGGAACTACAAGCATGCACCACCATGCCCAGCTAGGCTAATTTTTGTAATTTTTGTAGAAACAGGGTTTTGTCATGTTGCCTAGACTGGTCTTGAATTCCTGGGCTCAAGTAATCTACCTGCCTCAGCCTGCCAAAGTGCTGGGATTACAGGTGTGAGCCACCGGGCCCAGGTAGATTGGACAGTTAATTATATACCAGTCAGGTTATTTCTGCCAGCATGGATATTAACATCATTGTCTTTTAAGATACATAGAGGTCTTACATAGTATACATAGAGAAGGAATTATAAACACACAATTTGAATATTTATGAAGTCAGAATACTGTTGTTTGTTGCTTATAATAGTTTTAGTTACACTGTTGTTGGAAAATACTGATGGATGATTTTTAATTCTACAACTGGGCTTTAGAATTTTCTTTGGTATGGCTTCCATATTTCTTGAAACTTTCACTTCCTGCCATAACCATCTTAGCTCATTCTTCTAAAGAAATATTAGCTTTCTTTCTAGCCACATTTGTTACTATCTTAGAGCTTTCGTGCCAGCTACTTGTTTAGTGTTTAATGTTTTCTCTAGATTTGGCATGGCTTGCTTCTTCCTGCCAATCAAGCTTTAAGTTAAAGCATTTTTATACAGACTTTCTCTAACAACTAGATCTAAAGCAGAGATTCTTTTTTTTCCATTGTGGGGAATGTAAGTTTTGTGTGGATATAAGCTTTGTATGGATATTTTTCATATCTGCTGGGTAAATATTTGGGAGTTGAATCACTGACTGTTTATAAGTGTATCTTTAACTTAATAGGAAACTGCTGAACTATTTATTTCCCAGTTAATTGTATCATTTTATATTCCCACCAACAATGAATGAGAGGTCCAGTTGATCCACACTTTTAACAACTCTAGGTATTAACAAACTTTGAAATTTTAGCCATCTTAACAACTATGTGATGGAGTATTCTTATGGTTTAGTTTGTATTTCTCAAATGATTAACAATGTTGGATGTATTTCCACATGCTTGTGCATCACACACACATACACACACACACACACCACATTTGGTGAAATGCTGCTCATGTTTTTGCACATTTCTTTTTAATCAGGTTGATTATCTTACAAATGAGTTCAAAAATTTGCTATATATATAGGATACACAACCTTTTCCTGATACATATTTTGCAAATATTTTCTTCCAATCTGTTTCTGGTCTTTCCATTTTTGTATCATTGACCTAAAAAAGAAATTTGTTCATTTTAACATTTGTAGATGTCAAGTATCAATATTACTCTTTCATTGTTTCTACTTTTGTGTTGTATCTGAAGCATTTGCAAATATTTTCTCATATTTTCTTCATGAAGTTTTAGAGTTTTAGTTTTTTTATTGAGATCTTTGATCCATTTTTAGTTATTTTTTGTGAATGTTAAGAGGAAAAAAATTATGGTTTACTTTTTTTCCTACTGTTTTTCTACTACCATTTGTGCATATTAGGGGGTCTTTTTGCAAAAATAAAGCAACTTCCTTTTCTGTTTAAACTAGTTTGAATGGATTCTACTGCCTTCAACTAGGAAGTCAGCCTAATAGATATGTTATATTGAAAAGAGTAAAGAGATGAAGCAGGGGAGGAAGACAAAGCATTCAAGTCAGAAGCCTTTAATAAGATGGTTTAACTTCATCTTGAAGAAAGGGAGCCAATGAAGAATTTTAGGAAAAGAAGATACATGGTTATATTTATACTTTAAAGTGTACTCTAGCTTCAGTGAGCAGGAACAATGCATATGGCTTGCTGCTATCTCATTTATAGTACTAACTATTTATTTGTCCCATAAACACAACAAAGAAATATAAAAGCATTTAAAGAGCAGTTGAAGAACTGATGGTTATAAATGTATCCTCTTATTCTGAGCATTAATCATTGTCTTGTTACTATGCTAAATACTCAGTAACTTAGTTCATGTGCTCAAGTCCTATGTCTTCTAGGTGGTAGAGCTGAAGAGGATAAATGAACATTGCTTTACTTTACTAGAGAAAGTAACAGTTAACCACTTATGTGTTTGTTATTGGTAAAATTTTACTTTAATAAAGGATGAACTGCTAAATATAGGCCTTGTACTGTGTATGCATGTGAGTAAGTAAACACTCACAGCAAACCTTTGGTATTTGTATAAGCATACTATTTGGAATCAGAGCCAGAGAGTAAACAATAACATTGTTAAATGCAGACAACATCATTCCACATTTCCATAGTGGATAATTACAAACCTATCTCTGATGTTAGTCAATGTTTTGACAAAAATAATAGAGTAAGAGAGAGGGAAAGAGAGAAATAACGAAAGAACAAAAATAAAAAGTAGGAGGATGAAGAGTTTTCCTTAACTCTAATGGGAAGACTAAGTTAAAAACAATGTAACTGAAGACATATTCTGAATTTACTTTCTGAGAATCATTTGCATACTTGCAAAAGAGGACTAATTATTTAAATTTAGGCAGATAGGTAAGCAAATGGAATATGATACTGTTCAAATATAAAATCACTAATTGTTGTAGAACATTCTGAAGATGTTTTACACAGTATAAGTTGATTATCATGAATTAGGATGTGTGCTCATCAAGCAAGGATAAGAGCTAAAATATTATTTGATCTATCAAAAGTTTTAGGGAAAGCTTTGAAGACTTATTACATTAATTATCATTTTATCATATGCTAATCACACTAAGTTTGATTCTACATTTTCTTTTACAATATATATTTTTTAATTATATCAAGTGAATTCAACAGATTTAACAGAAAGGTCAACTCGGTAGATTTTGAGTTTTCAACAGCTGACTGTTATTAAAAAAAGAAAAATATATAGTTTTAAAAATTCATACTTGTAAAGGTTTGAAATGGCATATTAATTAAAGAATATATCTGAAAAGAAAATAAGTGTGAGTAAATTATGCCATATTAAAATTTTTTGTTATTTTGTTCAGAATGATATGTAACCCTAAAACATCGCTTTATTACTTCATTGTCTTACGTCTTGTTCATTTTCCTTTTTTTCATTACTTTTCCTCAGAATAGATTTTATAGGGGTTCCATTTTTTCTCCTTAGTTGATTTCACATATTTCTTATATATATCTTCATTCATTAATCCATCCAGTTTTTAATGGTTACTCAGTGTCACCTTAATCAGCCAAACCCATTCATAACAAGATTTGTTGACAAGTGCTGGATTTTCTGCAAGAGCTTCTTTAATTTTGGTTGCTTCTCCTGATAGAGGAGAACAAAGTTCAGTAGCAGCTTTCACACTTTCCAATGTCCAAAATCCATTTTATTTGTTTAATTTTGTCTCAATTTCAGTCAAACTGTATTAAACGTCTCCCAAAGTTTCCCGTGCAAACCTTCCAACTCCCACTGTTCCAATACCATTTTCAGTTGTTACCCATTCACATTGGTCTGCGAATTTATATACTGAGAGCTGAGCCAGGCCATGTACATAGTACAGAAAGCACTTTCCTCAGCCCCAGGGCCAAAGTGGGCAGGACAGTCCCACAGGGTTCCAGCTACTACCAGTGTCTAGTTCACCTGGGTGCCAAGGGTAGTTGTTCAGCACCTGGGCAGCCCCAGGTCAGGAAGGCCCCAGGCTGGAGTGAACCAGAACATGGTTCTTGTCCATTTTCTAATTATAATATGACCTGTCAGTTTTGAGCAGGGATGGAATTTAATTGGACTTTGATATTTAGAAAAATATTGGAAGAACTGAGAAATCAAAGTTCAGAAAGTTCACCATTACTATCTCAACCAAAAGTTTAGAAGCATGTTGTCACCAACAACTCCCTGAGAAACTGCCACATTTCTTCATTTAAAAACAACAACAAAAAAAACAAAAAAAAAACCTTTTATTTTAGGTTCAGAGGTAAATGTATAGATTTGTCATATAAATAAATTCTGTGTCACGGGGGTTTGTTTGGTGTACAGATAGTTTTGTCACCCAGGTAATAAACATAGTACTTGATAGGTAGTATTTTGATTCTCTCCCTCCTCCCACCCCCGACCTTCAAGGAGGCCTTGGTGTCTGTTGTTCCCTTCATTGTGTCCGTATGCATTCAAAGTTTAGCTGCCATTTACAAATAAAAACATTTGGTGTTTGATTTTCTGATCCTGTTTTAGTTTGCTTAGAATAATGGCCTGCAGCTTCATCCATGTTGCTGCAAAAGATAAGATCTCATTATTTTTTATGGCTGCATAGTCTTCTATGATGTATATGTACCACATTTTCTTTATTCAGTCCATGGTTGACAGGCATTTAGGCTGTTTCCATATCTTTGCTATTGTGAAGAGTGCTGCAATGAACATACATATCCATGCATCTTTATAGTAGACTGATTTATATTTCTTTGGGTTTATACCCAATAATCAGATTGCTGGGTTGAATATTTCTGCCTTTGGGTTCTTTGAGAAATCGCTAAACTGCTTTCCACAACAGCTGAACTAATTTACATTTCCACCAGCTGTGTAGAAGCATTCTCTTTTCTCCACAACTTTGCCAGCATTTATTTTTTGACCTTTTAATATAGCCATTCCCATTGGTGTAAGATGGTATCTCATTGTGGTTTTGCGTTGCATGTCTCTAATTATCAGTGATGTTGAGCATTTTTTTAATTTACTTGTTAGGCATGTCTATGTCTTCTTTTGAAAAATCTCTGTCCATGTCCTTTGCCCACTTTTTAATGAGGTTGTTTGTTTTTTGCTCGTTAATTTAAGTTCCTTATAGAGTCTAGATATTAGAACTTTGTCATGTGCATAGTTTGCAAATATTCTCTCCCATTCTGTACGTTCTATGCAGAAGCTTTCTAAATGTTCAGGGAGAAATTAGGCAATGACAACATGGGTGGATCTCCACAGCTCGCCAGGAAGCTTGTGTCTGATCACAACTACCTCTGAAAAATAATGGCTTATCCATTTTTTTCTACCTTCCTAATCCTGCATTAGTGCCTTTCATTGGCAAACTCTGACCTGAACAATGTTGGGAAGGATATGGATATGTAGTTCATGCCCTCGTCTTGCTGATGAAGAAGAGATCTTAAAAAGGTGTGGGTAAAAGAATGTGGTATTGGTTGAATATGGAAGATTTAAATATTAACTTTTATTTCTGCTTCTAATTAATGGATAATTGAACTAAGTTAACCTGCCTAGAAAAATAATTAAGTAATACTCTAAGTAAATATTGAAAACATTATTAACAGAATAATTAAATGTTTAATAATGGTAGTAGAATAGATTATTAAACTATTTTAAACATTTTAATACACAAATGAAATTATCTTAAATTAAAATTTGTCATCTGATAATATTCAAATTACACTAAAAAGCCATTTGTCCTACTTTCTTACACTTATCTCCATTTATATCCTAAACTTAAGTGCTGCCAGTACCAGAATTGCCCTGCTCATATGTTTGCTCATGTTAGTCCACTGTGTAGATTAGCCTTACAGCTTAATCTCCGAATTTCAAAGTTCTACATTGTATTGTTCTTGACTGTCCTGAGGATGGTGAGAATCTTGTTCATTTGCTGATTCTGTGGCTCTTGAGAGGACTTCTGGGAATTTTGAAGAGCAAATTCAAATTCTAGACTTTTCAATTGAGTCTATATAAATAAGTCTTTATCCTTGGTGCACATCCCCCAGTCAGTATTTATTGAATATTTATTACATCTTAGCCATTCTTAGTGGAACTAAGAATTCTTGCCACCTGAATATATCAGCTTGAAGACAACAAGTCAGGGGTTAAATCTAAAATGGTTTTGGTGCATGGCCCTAGACTAGAAGACTACATGATTGCAATAAGGAATGGAGATCTGTTCACTGTTTTATAATTTTCCATTTCATAGACTTGAAGTCCCATTTGCTCATAGGTAGATTTTATTTATTGGTTTCTTCTGAATTGGATGTGTTGGGAAATCTTTTTCCCAGGGAATTTCAGCTTGGCAGTCCAAAAGATCTTAAGATCTTGAAATGGAGTGAGGTGAGTTGGTAGAAAAAAGCAGGAGGACCATTTTTATTCCATCCTCTAATTTAGCCTTATCAGGAAAACAAGAAAAAGAAACAACTGACATTTTATTTTCTAACTGACTCCAGAGTGAATTTCTTAATTGGTTAAATACCTGGGGTTGAAAATAATGCTATTAATTAGCACTCACAAACCTAGCATAACTGAAGCATAAATGTCTTCAGTTACATTTATAATTATAGGAACTATATATTTTTTCCTATAGTTACAATGCTTTATGCTGTCTTATTTGCATTTATCTCCAATAACAACTAATATACTGTCCTGTAATTTGTACATGTAGTATATACAATAAAATATATAATACTTTACATACACATCATATATAGTATAATAATGTGTTACATATGTTACATATATAATGCATTACTATATAGTATATGTAATATACTATATGATATGTAATAAATTATATATGTAACATATAATATATAACACATTACATATGTAACATATATAATAATATATTATATATGTTTCATGTTAAACACAAAAAACATATTTATATTCTATATTCTTTCAGCATATGAGAATGTTCTTAATACATTATATATATGAGTATACATATATTAGCATATATATGAGAATATTCTTTCAGCATGTATATATGAGAATTTTCTAACTACAGCTTACATAATTGGACAGAAAACCACATTGTGTTTTGCTCATGCAAAGACTAAAATCTTCCAAGAGACCTATGTATTTGGTTGGAAAATTTGATACCTCACTTGAGAAGCATAGTTACTTATCAGTAGATGGCTGCTGACCTGCTTTTAAAGGATTTTAAGTTCAACTAACAGAATTTCAATTTTGCTGAATAGAATATGCATGGTATATTTGCTTAGGACAATAGAGAAAGGTGAATACATTTGTCTTAAAAGGGAAAGGGAAAAGAGATGTGACATGACTATAAGCCAGTGATGAAATAATTTTATTTTCCTGAATGTTATAGGACATAAAACTCCAAGATGTATAATATAAATCTTATGAATTATTAATTAAGCTTGAAATTATTTTGTTTCTTTAGTGATAATTGGGGCAAGTGCTAAGGGTAGTTTCAAGGTGGCTGAACTTAGGCTGAACAGGATGCCCACTTAGATCCATTTCCTCTCAGTCTATTCTGTGTGACAGGTTTCTTGAGCACTCAGAACTTGTTGGGGTGCATATGTGAATGACATTTATTTTTCTCCAATAGCTTCCAACAAATATCTGCTTAATTTCTTTTTAAAACCATTAATACTATTTGAAATTTATATCATTAAAACAGACAATTTGCAATGAAAATTGACGTAAGGTTGTAAAATATAGAGTATGCAATTTCTAGATCAATCATCCCAATTTTAAACCTCCATTACCTATGCAATCGAACCTTACCTCTCTGTCTGCTTCCAGTACCTGGAGGCTTAGAGGCTTCCATGCCTGTTTTCACTCCTCCTCTTCCTTCACTCTTCTTCCTGTATCTACTCTAGAGTTAAGGGTGGGGAATGAAAAAATTGGAGAATGTATTAATTTCCTAAAGTTGCCTTAACAAAGTACCACAAGCAGTGTAGCTTAAAACAACTGAAATTTGATACGGGAGCATGGCAGGGAAGTTCTGGGTGGAGAAGAGCGGGGTCCCTGGTGGGGGCTCCACCCTGGGGCCTATGCCCAAGAACCTAAGTGAGGAGAAGCACTCCTCTTTTCATGCCTAAATGTTGCACTTTCCAAGATCACTCTGGCCCACCACGGCCCCCCATCCTGTGCCCATAAAAACTCTGAAACCCTAGTGGGCAGACACAAGCAACTGGACGTCGAGAGGAGCAGAAGAGCAAAAGAGCTCACTGATAGACACCAGCAGACACTGGCAGGCCATCAGATGGCGGGATGACATAGAATTCTGTTGGGGGCCGTCAGAGGAGAGCTGGCCACTGGGTGGCCCGACTCCAGGGGAAGACCATCTTTCCACTCCATTCCCATGCTGGCCTCCTCATCCATCTCACTGAGAGCTACTTCCATCACTCAATAAAACCTTGTACCCATCCTCCAAGCTCACATGTGATCTGATTTTTTCTGGCACACTAGGGCAAGAACCCAGGATACAGAAAGGCCTTTGTCCTTGCAATAAGGCAGAGGGTATAATTGAGCTAATTAACACAAGCTGCCTGCAGATGGCAAAACTGAGAGTGCACACTGTAACACAGGCCTACTGGGGCTTCAGGAGCTGTAAACAGTCAACCCTAAACACTACCATGGGCCTGAGCCCCAAAACACTCCATAGATCTGCCTGTCTGCATGTTCCCCCCAGGGGTTTGAGCAGTGGGCCACCTAAGAGGGGAGCCACACCTCTGTCACATGCCCTGTGAGGGGGTGAGGGAACTCCTCCCGTCTCAAATTCACTCTAGCAAACTATTGTGGAAGTTTGATGTCTGAGGCAAAGGTGTTGGTGGAATTGGTTCCTTCCGAGGGCTGTGAAGGAGGATCTGTTCCTTGCCTCACTTCTAGTTTTGGGTGACAACCAGCATTCGTTGTTATTTTCTTAACTTTTAGAGGCACCAATCCACTCTCTGATTACACCATCATGTGGTATTCTCCCAGAATCTCAGTGTCTCCTTATAAGTACATTAGTTATATTGGATTAAAGACTCATCCTCCTCCTTTATGGTCTCACCTTAACTAATTACACCTACGGTGACCTCATTTACAAATAAAGTCACACACATCCAGAAGTACCGGGTATTAGAACTGCAACATATATTTTCCTGAATGCACAATTTAATCCATACCAAAGAAATATACAAACAATGATTTTCTCAATTTATGATGCTTTAGTGCTGCCTTGGCTTTCTGGTAAAAAAATATATATGATTCTGTGGGGCAGAATACAGTCTCCCTTCTGTGGCTTATTCCTTGACATGAAAAATTCATGAACTGACTAATTTCCTACTCAGCACCTGTCTCTGTGGTCTATGCAAGCCTTTTCCTGTTGGAGTGTCCCATTGAGAAACTGACCTCTCAAATTCTGGTAGGGAACCATAAAGTTAATTTTATTTAGCTAATTTTCCTATTAAACTATAGGAAACACACCTATTGCCTGACCAAAGCAGGAAACTATCAGCTGATTTGTTGTTTTTTCTTCTTTCTGCCTTGTCATATTTTTTAGAATTTCTTTCCACTTGCTCAAATTCCTAGAGAAAACTGATCAGCAAATCCATTGAATAATAATAATGCATTGGAAGTGAATGGCCTGGCTTTCTATCAGTCACATTATCTTCAGAAATATTTGTTTTGGAGCCCACCTCTTTGACTAGGCAGTGAGGAATGCTTTATAAGATTTTAAGAGTCTTTTGATGGCATAATACAAACATCAACACTCGATAGATGAAAGACAGGATTTTTATTGTTACTTACAGCTCTGAATGAGAGAAGGCTTCCAGGCAGGGCCACACAAGGATTGCAACCTAGGGACAGAGTAACAACAAGTTGGAGCTGTTGGGGAAGCTCATGCATGGACATCAGGGTAGGGTTAGCTAGGTTTTCTGGGCTCCCTATGAATTGGCTAATTTGATAATTTAATAATTTAAGTTGCCTGGAACATGGCCTTGGGTCAAATAGGGCAAGGGCATAGTAGCCTGGAGTTGAGAGCCCAATGAGGGGAGAGGCTGTTGTAGAATGGGAATAAACTGGCCTCAATACTGGGTCAAAACAGCACAATTAAAAAACAAAAACAAAACCTTATATTACAGGGAAAAACCCCACTGTTAACCAGTAAGGAATGATAAAGGCATAATCTCTTACTAAGGTCACCATACCACTATTTATTCTGTCTTCTGTAATTCCTAAGTCTTCTGCTTGCGTGCGATATTTGAGCATATCATACCCCTCTGAGGTGTATATCTGGTGGCTCTTGGCTGTCTCCAGTAATATTTTGGTGATACTCCACTCCCACTTTATTCAGCTTTGGTGCTTTAGGAAAGAGCTTTCCATCTTTTTGTGACAATAATTAAAATATTCCATTTGATGTTTTTTGTAATGGCATTTAGTATGCTCTATTTCTTCAGTAAAATAAAGTTATACCAATTAAACCAATATTCTCTGTCAGAACAGGAAATACATACTAATGCCTTGCACACAAAGATAAATTTATTTCCCTTTAATTTATCTCCTTCAACCACAAGTATTCAAACTGTATTACTCTTCCAGTAGATTGAAAAACAATTCTGGCATACCCATTACTAAATAAACGGCATGTTTCATTATCTTTGCATGATCACAATTTAAAGCTCCTCTCAGGAGAAGATTTTTTAAATGATTTTACAATTAAAGGAGGGGTGTCTCTAAGAATTGGTGGACATTCTCCAGGAGAAAAAAATAAAACACTTAGAAAGGGGTTCCTATTCAATCCTTTGCTCTTATTATTTATCACTACTAGTATCTTGAGAGTTTATATGGCTTGAGAAGACACAGGAAATGAATAAATGGTAATTTTTCTTCCTTAACACTAGAACAACAGAGACTAAAAACTAGTATATTCCTTAAATACTAGTTATTTGATTGCTCAAAAAAAATAAAAAATAAAAAGGTATAAGAGAAAGAAAACAGAAATCCCTGGACAGGCAAATTTGTGAAACTCAACAAAATAAATTCCTCTCTTGCAGCTTCACAGTGTGAATTAACATATCAAAGGATATGAGGAATTTTGCAGCAAATTAGCTAAACAATATTGATTAATTCACATTTTATTAAAAAATTGATCACGAAAGTTGTTTTCAGCATATAGCACTTCAGTGATTCTAGGATATAGTTTCTTAATGTTTAATATCTTTAGAACTGGGAAGCATAGAAATTTGTTAAAATCTTGTTCTCACCTTTGCAATGTAGGTATTTTCATCATAGCTTCTATATGTTTAAATTTTTTCATGGCTTTTCATGTGTTGTCACTTCAGTTTGGTTGTGAATTATTGTCACCACATTTGTTAACTTTAATTGCCACTTAAAATGTTTCATTTGCTGTCTAAATATCCATGGAAACCATCTAGTTAGATCAAGAGGTCCTTCGTAAGGACCTGTGGAATAACTATCATTAGCTTGAAAGAAGATTTGGATAACAATGACACAAAACTATTTTAAGAAATGCTCAATCACTAGAATTAAACCTATATAAAATTTAAGAACTTTTAATATATGGCTATGGTTGTTATTAAAATTGAATTCTCTCTCTCTTTCCTTAAACACATGCAGAATCAACACAGAAATGTTACAGTAAATTGATATATGTGAAATATAAAAACTTCTTAGATTAAATATAATTAATGCAGAAGTCACTTTTATAGTCCATAAAATATCTAAGCTAGTTTTCATTAAACTCATATGGTTAAGCAAGAAAAATAGACACAACTTTATTTTCCACACTGCAAATTACATAACAAAATTTGTTACCACTTTTTCCTCCAAACAACTTTTGATCATGCCTGTCACTTAGGCTCAAGGTCCAAGGCAGTGAGTTAGAATTAGAAAGACGGGAGAAGAGTGGAAATCATTCAACTGGATGGTCAGAGGGGACCACTGAAAAGTGGGAATTTGAGCAAGCTTCAAGGAAATAAAGGAGTTAGCCACTGAAAATAGCATTGCATGCAACAGAGGAGCTAGTACAAAGTTCTTAATAGTGTAAAACTATTTGACATATTTGAGAGAATGGAAAGGGTTCATCATTGCTGGGGTACAGCCAGTGAGATAGAGATTAGTGGGAAATGATATCAGAGAGGTCATAGGAAACAGATCCTCTAGTGTGAACAACTGTGACAATTTGCCTGCTACTGCACTTGTTTAAGCACTGAAATCCCTTTCTCTCAGGAAATCCCTCAATCTCAGGGAAACTAAGATATCTGGTCACCCTGTAAGAATTTGTGTAAGCCAATTAACAATTTAATAAAAGAAGTCAACAATATCTCCTGCTTGTTTGGCCTGAGGACTTGCAAGATGGAGTTAATATTACCTAAAATGGACCGTGAATGAGATGGGTTTGGAGGAAAAAAATTATATTTGGAACTTGTTAAAATTGAGATATCTGTAAGCAGTTGGATAGGAGTTTAAAATTCCTAGGAATAAAGCTGTCAGTCTTTAGATCTAATAATATGAAAATTATAAAATTTGATAACTAGTGTAGATGTAAAAGAAGGACAAATATTGAGTTCTAGAAGACAGGCTGGAGATAATGGGTGAACTAAAAAGAGTGGTTCTAATAGAGTTGGAGATGAAGATTGATTATATTGCATTTAAGAAAGAATGGAGAATGGGAAGAACAACTGGAAACAATAAAAATAAACTATTTCAAGGGTCTTTGCTACAAATGAAAGACAGATATGGGGACATAGCATGAATAAGAAATGAAATAATACGTTTTGTTAAAACAAGAAGAAAGATAACAAAAAGCAAAAGAATTATTTATACACTGAAGGAGGAAAAAATAATGATGCAGATTAGAAGAAGAAACTGTTGTATTTGTATCCTTAATTTGGAAAGCAGGAATGTGCAGAAATACATTTTATGTAAAAGGATGTTAGCTGATCCTTTGCAAGGTGACTGGAAAAACTAAGTAAAAAAACATATAAGTGAGTGTAGATTTTAGAAGTTGTCAGTAAATGTGGTGATGAAAATCTGTAGAAACTTTTATTGTGATCACTTCAAGGCTTTTAGTAAGCAAGGTCATCATCTGAGAATAAGGTTGGGAAAGAAAGTATGGAAGGTTTAAAAGAGATAAAGAAAAAGATGAATTGGTTTTCTAGGAGAAAGAAATATGCTTGAGAGAAACAAATTATTGCCCCTAGGCAGTGCTACAGGTCTATTGAGGTTGTATTCATCATTTGAAGTGAGACGAGTCATTATGATTTGGAGTTTTTGTCCAGTTACTTTCACCTACATTAGTGCAAGGAAAAAGTAAATAAATGCTTAGTTTGGTCAGTGTTGTGATTTGGGCAAGAAAGCACAGCCACGTGAAAAAATGCAAGAATGTTTGAGGGTATATGAGTGTGGTTAAAATGAATGACCGTGAAATGAAAAATGCATAAGCAAGAAAGAGAAAGCATAGAAGTTAGTGAAAACGTTGATGAATACACATATTTTGGGTCCTGATAGTTTTGAAGGATTCTGTAATGCCAAAAGAAGTCACCTGGAAAGAAGTTGGAACTAACTAGAAAAATGAGTGCGGCCGGGCGCGGTGGCTCAAGCCTGTAATCCCAGCACTTTGGGAGGCCGAGGCGGGCGGATCACGAGGTCAGGAGATCGAGACCATCCTGGCTAACACGGTGAAACCCCGTCTCTACTAAAAATACAAAAAATTAGCCGGGTGTGTTGGCAGGCACCTGTAGTCCCAGCTACTCGGGAGGCTGAGGCAGGAGAATGGCGTGAACCCGGGAGGCGGAGCTTGCAGTGAGCCGAGATCGCGCCACTGCACTCCAGCCTGGGGCACAGAGCAAGACTCCGTCTCAAAAAAAAAAAAAAAAAAAAAAAAATGAGTGCAAAAAATGAGAATATTATAATACATATATAGAGGGTATAACCCTGAGAATAGATGAATCATTGAGACAGAGGAGGTAACAAGATCATGGGTGGAGATAAATTCATGAAAATTAGAGTTCGTGGTGTGTGAGGATTTCTATAGTTCTATAGAAATTGTCAATAATTAAGACTAAATAAGAAAAATAAGAGTAATATGAAGACAGAAGCAAAAATAAAGGCCCTTTGCTGTTAGTATATGACACAGAAACAGTGAGGTGTAATGTGTGATACAACATGATGACATAGACTTCAACACAGGAAGTTTGAAAGGAAAGTGAAAAAAAATATGAAGGTGCAATGAGGTACTAAGAAGTCACCCACCCTCTTACAGCCACCCTGACCTGGAGGCTGTAGAAAAGAGAAAAATAACTCTTAAGAAGGGGCAGGATTATCAGTACCTTATGAGAAAAGCCAAGAGATAATGTGAAGAAGGCTTTTAAAGGCAAAGTTGAGGATACGAAGTGTTTCCATATTGGTGGAATGTTGAAGGGCTTCCAGAGTCATGGAAAGGCAAGAGAAGGGATGGAAAAGAGATGAACTATATGGGGTGTAGAGGATGGAGAAGATGATGGATGACCAAGATGACTGTAGCTTCTTGTGGCAACAATAATAAACAGAGCAAAGGGCATATTCAAATTGACTCTGGTGAACCCAAAGACATTGATTGGTATTAGCAGGCTGGGTCTATTTTCAGGGTAAGGAAATGTAGGGCAGCTTTATCTCAGAGATGTGTCTACATCTTTCTTTTCTTTTGCAAATTAAAAGAAGTGTGCAATTGCATAATAGTTAATTATTAATTTAATAAACATGTTTTAAGGTAAACTGCTATTATCTAAGTCTGAAAATGGCTCTACAATTATCACTTAGGCTTCTTTGTTATTTTTCCTTTTCCACTGTTTTTTTTTGGCTTGCTTTTTGTGTTTTTAAAAATATTTCAAATTTTATTGTAGATTTGAAGAGTACATTGCAGATTTCTAATATTGGTATTTTGCTTGATGACGCAGTTTGGAGTATGCATGATCCTGTCACTCAAGTAGTGAGCACAGCACCCAATAGGTAGATTTTCAGCCCTTGCTCTCCTCCCTCTCTACCCACTCCAATAGTCCCTGGTGTCTATTGTTCCCATCTGTATGTTCATATGTACCCAGTGTTTAGCTTCTACTTATAAGTGACAATATGCAGTATTTGGTTTTCTGACCCTAAATTAATTTGCTTAGAATAATGGCCTCCAGTTGCATCCATGTTGCTGCAAAGAACATGATTTCATTCTTTTTTGTGGCTGCATAGTATTCCATTATATATATATATATATATATATATATATATATATATATCACATTTTCTTTATCCAATCCACCCTTGATGACACCAAAGTTCAGCCTATGTCTTTGCTATTGTGAATAGTTCCATGATGAATATATGAGCACAGGTATCTTTTTAGTAGAACAACTTATTTTCTTTTGGGTTTAAACCCAGTTATAAGATCACTGGGTTTACATCCAATCAGTCAAATGGTAGCTCTGTTTTAAACTTGAGGAAATCTAAAAACTGCTGAGAAAAGTGGCTGAACAAATTTATAATCACACCAAAAGTGTGTAAGTATTTCCTTTTATTAGCAGGCTTATCAGCGTCTGTTGTTTCTTGACTTTTTTATAAGAACCATTCTGACTGGTGTGAGGTGGTATCTCATTGTAGTTTTGATTTGCAATTCTCTGACAATTAGTGATGTGGAGCATTTTTCATATGTTAGTTGTTGACTTATATGTATTTTGATGAGCAGTGTCTGCTCACTTCTCATTTGTCCACTTCTTAGTGGGGTTATTTGGCTTTTGTTTGTCTAATTGTTTAAGTTCCTTATAGATTCTGAATATAGACCTTTGTCAGATACATACTTTGTGGATATTTTCTCTCATTCTATAGGTTGTCTGTTTACTCTGCTGATAGTATCTTTTGCTGTGCAGCTCTTTAGCTTAATTAGGTCCCATTTTTCAATGTTTGCTTTTGTTGCAATTGCTTTTGAGAACTTAGTCATAAATTCTTTGCAAAGGCTGATGTCTAGAATGATATTTCCCAGGTTTCTTCCTAGGATTATTATAGTTTAAGGTCTTACATTTAAGTCTTTAATCCATCTTGAGTTAATTTTTGTATGTGGTGAAAGGTGAGATTCATTCTTCTTCATATGGTTAGCCAGCTATTCCAGCAGCATTTATTAACAGGGAATTCTTTCCCTGTTGCTTATTTTTGTTGACTTTGTCAAAGATCAGGTGGCTATAGGTATGCAACCTTATTTTTGGGTTCTCTATTCTGTTTCATTGGTCTATATGTCTATATGTGTACTAGTACCATGCTGTTTTAATTACTGTAGCTTCATAGCATAGTTTGAAGTTGGGTCGTGTGATTCCTCCAGCTTTGTTCTTTTTGCTTATGGCTGCGTTGTCTACTTGGGCAATATTTTGGTTCCATATAAATTTTATAATAGTTTTTTTTTTAATTCTGTAAAAAATGACATGGGTAGTTTGATAGAAACAGCATTGAATCTGTAAATTACTTTGGGCACTATGATCATTTTAATGATATTGATTCTTCCACTTCATGATGATGGAATATTTTTCCATTTGTTTGTGTTGTCTCTGCTTTCTTTCAGCAGTGTTTTGTAGTTCTCAATAAATTGTTTTTCTAAGTATTATGTTAGATCAGTATTTTGACATCCTTCTAACATTTCAGTATAGGCATTTAGCACTATAAACATTACTGTCAGCAGCACTTTCCTGGCATCCAATAGATTTTGGTATGTTATGTCTCTGTTTTCATTTATATCAAATAATTTTTTTGATTTCTGCCTTAATGTCATTATTTACCTATCATTTGGCAGCAAGTTATTTTATTTCCATGTAATTGTGTGCTTTTAAGAAATCTTCTTGGTTTTAATTTTTATTTTTTTTCCAGTGTGGTCTGAAAGTATGATTGTTATTATTTCAATTTTTTGAATTTATTGAGACCTGGTTTATGGACAAGATGTAGTCAATCTTAGAATATATTTTGTTTGAGATGAGAAGAGCGTATATTCTATGGTTGATGGGTAGGGTATTCTGTAGATGTCTATTAGGTTCAATTAGTCAAATGCTGAATTTAACGTCCAGAATATCTTTGCAGTTTTCTGCCTCAATGGTTGATCTAACACTGTTAATGCAGTGTTGAGGACCCCTTTCTATTATTGTGTCATTGAGTATTTTCTTAGGTCTACAAGTACTTTTTTTATGAATTTATGTGCTTTACTGTTGGGTAAATATATATTTCAGATAGTAAAGTCTTGTTGAGTTGAACCTTTTATCATTATGTAATGCTCTTTGTCACACTTTTTTACTGTTGTTGGTTTATAGTCTGATTTATCTGATGTAAGAATAGCAACTCCTGCTCACTTTTGTTTTCCATTTGAATGATAGATCTTTCTATATTTTTTACTTTTAACCTATGAGTGTTGCATAGCCATGAGATGTTTCTCTTGAAGATAGCAGGTTGATGAGGTATTTTTTAACCCCACTTGCCACTCTGTGTCTTTTAAGTGGGGGCATTTATACTATGTACATTCAAAGTTAATATTGATATGTGAGGTTTTGATGCTATTGTGAAGTTGTTGGCTGGTTGCTTTGCAGTTTCTAGTGTGTGGTTGCTTTACAGGGTCTGTGGGCTATGCAATAAAATGTGTTTTTGTGGTAGCAAGTATCATTATTTCATTTCCATATGTAGAACTCCCTTAAAGATTTCTTGTAAGGTTGATCTAGTAGTAACAAATTCCCTAGCACTTAGTTGCCTGGAAAACATTTTATTTCTCCTTCTCTTATGCAACTTAGTTTCCTGGGATAAACTTAGTTTGGTGGGACAATTGATTTTTGTTTTGTCTTTAAGAATGCCAAAAATAGGCCTCCAATCTCTCCTTGCTAGTAAGGTTTCTACTGAAACGTCCGCTGTTAGTATGATTGGGTTCCCTTTGTACATAATCTGCCCATTTTCTCTCAGAGTCTTTAAGATTTTTTTTTCTTTAGTGCTGACTTTGGAGAGTCTGGTGACTATATGCCCTGGTGAGATATGTTTTGTATAGTATCTTACATGTGTTCTCTGAATTTTTTGTATCGATATGTCTACCTCCACCAAGATTAGAAGAGTTTTCTTGAATCATTTCCTCAAATATGTTTTCCAGGTTGTTTGCTTTTTCTCCTTCTCTCTCAGTAATTTGTAGATTTGGTCACTTTACATAATCTCATATTTCTCAATGACTGTTCATATTCTTAAATTCCTTGTTGTTATTTTTGCGTGACTGGGTTAGTTTGAAAGATTGACCTTTAAGTTGGGAAATTACTTCTTTTTCTTGGTCTGGTCTATTGATACAGATTTCAACTGTATTTTGAACTTCCTTAAGTGAGGTTTTCAATTTCAGAAGCTCTGATTAATTTATTTTTAATATGTTTATCTCTTCATTTCCTTGGGTGATTTGGAAGTTTTTTTGTGTGGTTTTTCAGCATTGTCATGGATCTTGTAGAGCTTCTTTGAAATCCCTGCTTTGAGTTATTTCTCTGTCACTTCTGACTTTCCAGTTTGGTAGGAACTGTTGGTGGAGAGAGCTAGTGTGATCCTTTGGTGATGTCACTCCATTCATATTTTTCACAGTGCTAGAATTCTTGCATTGGTTCCTCTTCTGAAGACACTGGCACTTCCAAGTTTTGTAATTATTTTCATGTGGATCGCAAATTGTGTCCTTGCCTTTTTCTCTATGATATTATGTATTTCATTTCAGTTCCTCCACTTCCTTCAGGGAGTGACTGTAGAGAATATTGAGTAGGGTCTTTTGGCTTTGCTTCTATGGCCCTATGCACTTCTGTCACCAGGTTTTTACTGGGTTTTGTAGTTTGACCTACTAGCCAGGAGATTGTGCTTATAGGTAAGAGCCAACTATGGATAATGGGGCTGGGTATATACTTGATCTTTCTTTACCAGGAGAAGCTCTCTATTGCCTCAGACAATGGGTTAACCCGTGAAGTGCGCAGTGACCTGATCTGTGTGCTCGGCCACTGAGTGGGGACAAGATGGATGAGGAAGGACCATGCAGGCCCACCTGCAGGTCCTACAATGCCAGGCACAAACACCAGTGCTGAGGGAGAATCCAGTCAGTGGCCACCAAGCACCCAGAGGTATGACTAAGTGTGGAGCTGAGAATCCTCCTCAGCCCCAAGTTCTCTGCATAGGGAGGAGGGGCAGCCTAAACTTTTATTCCAGGATAATGGGTGTTCAAGATACCTGGAGATATGCCGAGGGGTCAGGTGTCGATAGCCCTGCTGCACTACAATCTCTGCACATGAAGGGTGTGGAGGCTCAGCCTGTTGATCCAGGGGAATGGGTATTCCAACTTCCTGGGGATGTGCCTGAGTGTGGAATGGTGAGGGCCCTGCTGCATCACAATCTTTGCACAGGAAGGGCGGAGTTGTTCAGACTGCTGATTCAGGCTAGCAGCTGCTTGGAATGCATGTAGATCTGCCTGGGCAAGAAGTAGAGGGGGCCCTACTGCACCATGATCTCTGCACAGGAGAAAGCAGGTGCTCTGAATGTCTGGAGATCTGCCTGGGCATGGAGTGGGAAGGGCCCCGTTTCACCACAGTCTCTGCATGGGAAGGGTGGGGTGGCTCAGGTTGCTAATCCAGGCAAGCAGATATTTCCCTACTTTTTTGAGTGAAGAATCTCATTCAAATTCTTGGGCAGTGGAGCACAACTCTCCTCTCCCGCTCACTTCTATGTGTATGGCAACATATCTGGGATTGGCAGCACAAAATGAACTATCCCAGATCACATAAGAAACCTGGATGTCATCATAGCACTTGTCATTTTTCACTATTTGTCTAAAACATGCTGTTATACCACTCACCTCATGTGTGAGGCTGAGGTGTCTGAGCTGTCCCTACGGCTACAGAATTATTTGTTGAGAAGCCCCAAGACACCTCCAAATCCTGAGGCTTCTTAGAAAAGAATATTTTAATCTCTTAGCACAAATTTTTTTAACATGTCTTTCTTTAAAAAACAATATACTAAGTAATTAAATATTACAGAAGATGTATTGAGCAGAAGAACCAATCTCAAGTTCTGAGTGATATGAGGTATGAGTGATAAAATACATACCAAAATAAAATTGAATTTCAAATTGTTTTTTTCATAGAGTCCTTTCATCCTTGTCACAATATATAAATATCCTGATACTTGAAGTAGTTACTAAAATTTCTGGTTATCAAGTATACTAAATTGTCCACTGTGTTTTCTATATTATATGTTCTTATTAAAGGTGCCAAGCCCTCTTTACTATAAGATTTTCATAAAAAAAGTGAGTTAAAAATTTTTGAACATTAAGCACAGTGATTTTTTCTCAATGCTTTTTTCTATCTGGAACATTTCTTTCATAGGAAAGAAAACCCCCCAAACAGTTCTTCCTTTGAAATGTGTGTTTAGATCTTACAACTTATAGAATTAATGCAATATAATTTACTCATTCTAAAATACCTTAGTTACGCCTATACCTAAACTCATACAAATTGTTTCACATACAATTCAATAAAAGGGAGCAGTTTATGAATTTGGTCTTTGATGGACAGATTGAATAACATAAGGTTTATCTTAAATATATGAAAATAGAAAACCAGTGTTACTGATATAATAAAAGAACAGGAAAAAAATTATAAGTGAACAAAGCAGTATTCGGGAGAAAGTGAGAATTGTACTACCATAAAGCACATTATTTTGCTTTAGTAGGCACACTAAACATAATATATGGCAGGTCTAGTTAAACACTGGAAGGCATGATTATCAATAATTAACCCACTAAAAATTAGAAATCTTTTTATTCCAAAGCAAAACCGAAATCTCTACTATTATAATTTTAGATTAAGATAGAATATATTAGAAAACAATAACTGCTATGGAGATAAATTTAGCAAGGAAAGAAGATTGACAAGGGTGTTACAGAGAAGAAAAAGAAAGCCTTCACTGAGAAGGTCCTATCTGGTAAAGATTGAAATATTGTGCTTCAGATGGAGGGGAAAAAAGAGCAAGGGTAAAGAACTGAGGGGTATGTTAGGAAAATTGGAAAAAAGCAAGAGAACCAAGAAGCTTAGAGCAGAAAAAATAGTCAAAGGTGATGCCAGAGAGGTAAAGGAAGGCCAGATAAAATAGGTTCTATTGGAAGGGCTTTCTTTGGCTGTCATTATGGGGAAACCAGGTGTCATTGGAACATTCTGAGAGGAGGAAGAACAAGATGTATCTTTCACATAAATATGTGACAGTAACCTGTTAGAGGCATAACACAGGTGAAAAATGGGGTAAGACCTAAGGTTTCCTTCAAAGTGCCTGGCATGGGTCATGGTTAGGAGGGGTCAGATTCAAGGAATTTTGAAGAAATAGCTAACAGAGTTCACTGATGATTTCATGTGGGGTAAAATAATAAGAGAAGTACAAAATGTCAAAGTTTCTGGCATGAACCACTGGTAGAATAATATTTTTTATTAACTAAGAAGGAAACAATTGTAGGAGAAACAGGTTTGGTGAAGCAGGAAAAATGTAAATCCTAGAATTGTGATTTTATAATGTATTATATTTTATGAATAATATTTAAGTGATCTTAATAACAATGAATACAATTAAGCCCCAGATTATTTCTAAACAGCTAAATGTTTTCAGAAATTTAATTTTAGGGCTGTCTTAAATTATATAATTTAGCTTATATCAAAGGTTATAGTTTTGTAATATATAGATTTTCTCTTTCACCTAATTATATAAATAAAATTTGCTGAATATTTAGATAGTGAAATACCCATATTATCTTAATTTACTATTATTGCATACCAACTTACCATAATCATAGAGGCTTAAAACAATACCCACTAATAATCTAACAATTTTCATGGGTCAAGATTTTAGGTATAGGTTAACTGCTCAGCGTCTCACAAGACTGTAATCGAGTCTTGGCCAAACTGTGGTGTCAAACATGCTGTGGTTCTAAGAGGCTCAATCTGGGAAAGATCCACTTCCAACCTCATTCAAATTATTAACAAAATTCATTTCCTTGTGATAATATGTCTGAAATGACTGAAGTCCCTGTTTTTTGTCTAGCAGTCAGCTGGAAACCACTTTCAGTTACCAGAGGCTGCTCACAGTTTCACACCATGTCTAATCACTCCTCATATAGGAAATTTCTAAAATCAATGTTGCTCTCTTTAGGCTACAATGCATATACCTGATGTTTCATCTTTTAAAGCTGTCTTTGATTAAGCCAGATCCAAGCCAACCTTCATTTTTTATTAACTCAAAGTCAACTAGTTAGTTACCTAATCACAAAAATGATATCTCATATATTCACAGGTTTTTCCCCCACTCCAGGGGAGGTGATCACACAGGACATTTACATGGGACCTGTAATCTTGGGGACCATCTAAAAGTCTTGCTTACCACATCTACCCCAAAATTTATCATCTTACTCATCAGAATTTAGAATAATGCTACTTGGAACAGCAATGTAACACATGAGTTTATAGGTCATGGTATATTTATTTATTTGATTCAATCTTTCTGTAATATTTCCAATGGTATTAACCAATACTCCAATAAATACATTTAGTTGTGAAATTGAGTAAAATAGGTACTTCTTATAAATCAGAGAAAAAGTTGACCTTTGTATAATTTCCATTGACAAAAAAACATAAGCAACGTTTAGGACATAATGTATCATTGGTTCCTTCTTTTGTCTGAAAGAATCTAAGAAGAGGATAAAGTGCCTTTATTGAAAGGCAATATGAACTTATATTTTTCCTGTAACCTAAGATTAATGAGCATATGAGATTTTGATAAATGTGCCATTAAAACAGAAAAGGTACATAGAAAGAGTGAAAGACAAACATTAATATGAACAAGCAGATTTTTTTTATGTCATAATTCAGGCTTTCATCAGACACTCCTAATTACAGTCTGTAGACTGGTATTCTTGCAATTCAAACCATTAACCTTCATCTGAAGCACTAGTTTCTGCATAAGGTACATTGTCATTGCAATGCTCTTTCTCTGTGAAAGTCTGTGCTTGCTTGCAGAATGAAAAGACTACTGAATGGATTTAGGGTTTATTTTCTGTTCCAAAGCAAAAACTGAAAAGATAAAAAAAAAAAAAAAAAAAACCACTCCCAGAAAACCTCAATTCCCACTCCCCATCAGTTCAGAATGAGGCATAAGCTGTTTAGCCATTTTCAAGGAAAAACAAAAATATCTTAATTACAGTACAGTAATAACGTACTGTTAAAAATAGTATGGATAAAAGTGAAGAGAAATACAAAGAGAATTAGAGGAATAGTTTAAACAGTTCCTAAAAGAATGATGTGCAATTATAATGTACAATTAAATTGATGGCTATTTTTTTTCACAGAAGAAAAGAGAAAATGGCATGCCTAAATAAGAGATGCTTTGTTTAAAATGTAGTTTTGGTTTTCTTAATTACTACTTAAGATTCAGATTTTCCTTTTAGTGTTACAAGGGCAGATAATCACTAGTTTCTCTCATTTCTATAAGCTTAATGAGATGGTAGAATATTGCATGTCTTAGCTTATGTGTCCCAGACAAGTCTAAATAAAAGCATTAACAGAAAAATTATTTTATTCATGTAGTCTCCCAATTAACCCTTTAAATACTGTAAGAGAGCTATGATAGCAATGAAACCAAAACATATTTATATTATTTTCTTGCTAATATAAAGATGTATATATCTTTTCATTAAACAAATGCAAACAATAAAATAATTTTAATAATGCTAATTAAGGTCATAATTTAAATTTACATATGATTCTAGATGATTTCTGAGGTTTCTGCTACCTCCAAAATTCTATTTAACTATTTGTAGTTTCCAAAGTATGTATTATCTAAAGGCTTGGTAAATAATGTTTTGTATAAATATTAAAATAATTTTAATATGTTTAAATGATAAAATATCTTCTACATAATAGATATGATAGAATCTTTTAGTATATTTTTTCCCAAAATGAAGGAGTTTCATTTTAATTGGTTCTTTTTATCATATTCAAAGTGAAATGCTTTCAGACACCTTTATCCCAAATATTATTTACCACATTATTAAACATTATTTGGTAAACAGTCCTCAGGTAATAACAAGTCATCAGATAATAAAGTACATTTGAAAACTACAAATTAGATAGAATTTTAGAGCTAAAAGGAACATCAGAAATCATTTAGAATCATACTTTCATTTAAATTATGAGGTGAACTTGCATCTAAATCAACAAAGTGATTTGTTATAGAAATTACCAAATCAATTAAATAATCTAATTTAAAACCCCTACTTTGCTAGGGAACAAGTAGAGACTTTGAAAAAACAGATTCCTGGAAATGAAGTGCAACATTTTTTTACGGCAAATAGTTAAATTTTATGAAGCACTGGCTCTATGATTACTTTCTATAAAGGTTGACAAGTGTTATTTTTAAAATACATTTTTAATCTAAACATGTCAGTGGTGGGTTTCTTTTTTTGGTCAAAAATTTAAACTTTATAGGTTATTTCCTAGTGAGATTTAGAAAGGCATTCCCTAATTTCAAAGGAGACGCAACTGTTATCTCACACTGAAATAAATAATCATAATACCTTTGCTATAAAATTGTTTATATGTTACCTATAATTCTCCCTTCCATATCCCAAACCCTGAGTTCCAATTTTATGAGATTACATTAAAAACAGATTTTAATACCTGCCATTTACTTTGAATGATGCATACTTTCAAATATACTTGGAGAATTAGCAATATTTGGTTTTAACTTTTAGCAGAGCAAATCATCGTTATTATTTTCGACACTATATCCTTTTTATCTTTTTTTATTTTATTATTATTATACTTTAAGTTTTAGGGTACATGTGCACAATGTGCAGGTTTGTTACATATGTATACATGTGCCATGTTGGTGTGCTGCACCCATTAACTCGTCATTTAGCATTAGGTATATCTCCTCATGCTATCCCACCCCCCTCCCCCCACCCCACAACAGTCCCTGGAATGTGATGTTCCCCTTCCTGTGTCCATGTGTTCTCATTGTTCAATTCCCACCTATGAGTGAGAACATGCGGTGTTTGGTTTTTTGTCCTTGCGATAGTTTACTGAGAATGATGGTTTCCAGTTTCATCTATGTCCCTACAAAGGACATGAACTCATCATTTTTTATGGCTGCATAGTATTCCATGGTGTATATGTGCCACATTATCTTAATCCAGTCTATCATTGTTGGACATTTGGGTTGGTTCCAACTCTTTGCTATTGTGAATAGTGCCGCAATAAACATACATGTGCATGAGTCTTTATAGCAGCATGATTTATAGCCCTTTGGGAATAAACCCAGTAATGGGATGGCTGGGTCAAATGGTATTTCTAGTATGAACTCAAACAAATTTTACAAGAAAAAAACAGACCCATCAAAAAGTGGGCAAGGGACATGAACCCAGACACTTCTCAAAAGAAGACATTTATGCAGCCAAAAAACACATGAAAAAATGCTCATCATCACTGGCCATCAGAGAAATGCAAATCAAAATCACAATGAGATACGATCTCACACCAGTTAGAATGGCGATTGTTAAAAAAGTCGGGAAACAACAGGTGCTGGAGAGGATGTGGAGAAATAGGAACACTTTTACACTGTTGGTGGGACTGTAAACTAGTTGAGCCATTGTGGAAGTCAGTGTGGCGATTCCTCAGGGATCTAGAACTAGAAATACCATTTGACTCCGAGCATTTTTTCATGTGTTTTTTGGCTACATGAATGTCTTCTTTTGAGAAGTGTCTGTTCATGTCCTTTGCCCACTTTTTGATGGGGTTGTTTGTTTTTTTCTTGTAAATTTGTTTGAGTTCATTGTAGATTCTGGATATTAGCCCTTTGTCAGATGAGTAGGTTGCGAAAATTTTCTCCCATTTTGTAGGTTGCCTGTTCACTCTGATGGTAGTTTCTTTTGCTTGCAGAAGCTCTTTAGTTTAATTAGATCCCATTTGTCAATTTTGGCTTTTGTTGCCATTGCTTTTTGTGTTTTAGACATGAAGTCCTTGCCCATGCCTATGTCCTGAATGGTAATGCCTAGGTTTTCTTCTAGGGTTTTTATGGTTTTAGGTCTAACATGTAAGTCTTTAATCTACCTTGAATTAATTTTTGTATAAGGTGTAAGGAGGGGATCTAGTTTCAGCTTTCTACGTATGGCTAGCCTGTTTTCCCAGCACCATTTATTAAATAGGCAATCCTTTCCCCATTGCTTGTTTTTGTCAGGTTTGTCAAAGATCAGATAGTTGTAGATATGCGGCGTTATTTCTGAGGGCTCTGTTCTGTTCCATTGATCTGTATCTCTGTTTTGGTGACACTATATCTTTTAATATTTTACCCTAAACTTCAAGTTGTAAACTGTTTCTTTAAATATTTGACAAGTTTATTTAAATCTCATTTTTAAGCTTAAAATTTGTACCTGGTATCTAATAATTGGTGACCATTTCCTGGTTGTTAGCACAAGATGAGGCAAAGGTAGATTACAGAACAGGATCTCAATTTAAGTCAGGATCTCAATTTTCAACTACTTTACATTGTGGCCAGGATATATGCAGAAAAAATAATTATATACAATAAAGAAATGGAATTTTATATTTTTAAATTTAGTCAACAGTAGAGTCTACCTCAAAATTTGCTGTGAGTTCTTAGATAACTAATACACAAAAGCAATTTAGCTCAATGCCATGCATATAGCAAACAATTATATAATCTAGTATAATTATTACGTCTGATAATGTAGAATGTGATAATGAATAGAATGTTTAGTTTTCCAAGTCCTTTACTATGTGAATGCATTTATTAGTCCTCCAGACTTGAAAAATAACAGAGTATATGTCAAAAGCCAAATGTATTTATCAACCTGTTTAACTAAATTTAGTTTAGCTTTTTTAAAGTAAACAACTAAAAGTGACAATAAATTCTGTCACCTTTAAAACAATGTGTCAATAAAAACAGAATGGCATTGCTTTAAGATAATTGCAGCAGACATTTAATTTCTTCAAAGTGCTGAAATTTTCTCATTTTAGTGAATCATGGACATTTCACAGATATCATATTTACTGTATTAGGCGACCTTTGCATCAACAAGCATGAGAAGATTCCACTAACACAATTCACTTCAGCGTACGTAGTAGCAAAGCTATTAACACTAGTGCCTATATTTAATTATCCAATAAATGTGTGGAAATAAGTGAGGATTGAGTGTAAATGTGAAAATAAAAATAAAGCAATGCTTTTTGCAGCACAATGATAAATGATGGAATGAATGAAAATAATAAAGTGTTTTAAGATAATACAACAAAATGGTAATTTTCATAAGCTAGGGAAAAAAAGTTTTTAAGACACAGTAAACGAACTTTCTAAAACATGGCAGTACTGTGCCATAACATAATTCTATACCATCTTTCCCTGAAACCTAGAACAAGTGTAAATACTTAGATAGGTGTTGTTCTAAGTGCTTTGCATATATCTACTTGGTTCATGCTATAACCACCTATGAGGTAGGCACAGTTAATAGAGCCCATATTTTAAACATGAGAAGTTAAATAACTTAAGGCCACAGAACTTAGAGTTACCAAAATCTATATTCAAACTTGAGCAGTCTGCCCCAAAATTTGAGCTCATTATCACTGTACTCTATTTCCTCTCTAGTATCTTTGTTTTCTATCTGAATCCTAATATTTTGCAAGACCTAACACATTAAGTCTTCCCAACTACAGCCTATGAATGCAAGACTCAAATCAATACTGAGGTACATGATTTTGTCTTTTTGTTTATATTCATTCTTTAATGTTCCCGCACACACTCATCTATCATTGTCTATTTTCCTCCTCTTCCTCTACCTCTTCCTCTTCTTCTTCATAATTACCATTGTCATATATCTATAGTTATTTCTTCAAGTGGACTAGGAGGCAAGTGAGGGCAAATAGACTGTCTAAAACTTTATGCTGTATCTTTGTTACCTAATATTTATTTTTGTCATATAATATGCTATATATTTTAGATGAATTATTTATTAGCATCCATTTTAAATAGACTAACATTCAGTCAAGTTGACACCTAAAATTAAGTTTACAATTTCACCCCTTGTCAACTTTGCACCTATACACATCTCCTTAAATCATACTTAACTGCAAAATGAAGAAAAAAACCAAGGTAATAGTTCTGCCTAACATGATGCAACTATCCTGCATACACCTGAAAATGCACTAATCTCTGCCAGAATCCAACTATTAGGATTCCAACTCTCAGGATTCAATCTTTCAGAATTGGGATTTTCAAGATTTTAGGCATTAGTGATGTGGAATTTAGACTGTAGGATTTAGATTTAAGAGATTTTGGTATTTTACGATTTTGATATTTGGGATTGTGGCATTCAGAATTGTATTTTCAGAATTATGATTGGCACTGGAATATAGCATGCAATTGAGCTATCTTTGAAAACTCAATGTAAACATTTCCATAGTGCGATCTCTGTTGGTCTATGCAAAATTTTTAAGTAAGATAATTGGAATTATTATGTTCCACTAAAATGGTGACTGAATTAAAGAATACCTAGAAACCTGGTAAAGCATTATTTTGCTTGTGTCTGTGAGGGTGCTGATTGCAGCATGGACCCAGAGAGAACAAATACACAAGGCAAATTGGTCTTTCTGAGAGCTGGGGCAGATTTTTCTTCTGCTGCCTTGGACATCATAAATTTGAGTTCACCAAAGTGCATTATCACAATGTTGACCCTGAATGTAAGCATTGTGAGTATAACTAAAAATTTTGAAATCTCCTCAGTAAATGAAGAGATATTATTTTTTGGACAACTGCATATACGATGGTGACCTATCACAGTTTTTCATTGATTTTGTCAAATACTTATGTTGTCCATAGCAGTATTTCAGGTGACCACAGTTATAAAGCTGAGTGCACTCAAATATCAACCATCGTGATATGTGTTTATACATTTAAATTTTTGACTTGTGTTTTTATGAATACAGTTCATCTGCATATAACTGATATAGCAGTATTATTGTAATTAATAAACCCAATTCTTGTAAAATATGGATGCTATTATTGCCTATCTTATTGTGTAAATTGGACTATAATGTGTTCCGACATGTTTTTTGTTTCTAAAATTAATCCTTTTTAAATAAATGGATAAATATTCTTAATTTTCTTTTATTTTTTCCAGAATTAGTTTTGAGATTTTGATATTTTGGGATTGTGATTTTTGAGGATTTTAGACAATGAATTTTGATCTTTCAGGATTTCTGCTTTTGGAATTCTAACATTTGGAACTGTGTCTTTTGAGATTATGGCCCAAACCCATTGTACTCATTCTGTAAGTGATATTATGTAAGTCAAAATAAATTTGATTTTGCTCCATGTAGCTGTCAGCTTTCAATTCAAAATAATTCAATTTGACAGAAACATTAATTATAAAATGTAGGTATGAAATGCTGCAAATAAGGTTATCTAACATCAGAGTCAGGTTAATATTCACCAATGACCTTTTGTGGAAGCTTCTTATACCACAATAATGAAAAATTAGTAATGAATAGAAAGTGATGCAACTGAATCTACTATGAAAGTTTATTTTCAATACGTATCAAGAGTACTTTTACAAAAGTGAATAACTATTATTATATTTTGTTTAATCCACTCATTGTACTTTTTAATGTTATTTCACTCTTAAGTACAATTTTTAAAATTTCTTTTTGTGTATATTCTACATGATTAACAACCATAAAATGTGACTAGTAAAATTTATCTCTATTTAATTTCTAAGAAAATACGTGTTAAATTAAATTGTTGTTGGAATGTTTATATTCTTCCTGAATTATAAAAATACATTTTAAAATGTTTTATCTCTTACCACTTGCATATTTAAAAAACAAAATAATATATGTAAACAAATTACACATACCTCAAGAGGATACAGTTATTGCTATTTCTATCTATTTTATAAATTTACAATTAGGGTGGATGCTGACCAAATGTTGGACTCTTTCCAGTTATATGTATGTCCTCCACATTTTACAAAATTTCTTGTTAGTGCTCCATTCTGCCATTCCAGAAGCAAGAGCTGACTTCCCTTTTGGTTAGAAATTTAGCTCATCATTTGCATTTAATCATCTATTAATTCCCTTAAAATGCTAGATGAAATTTACTTCGAGTTTATTGCCTTCTATTAATATTTTCAATTTAATAGTTTTCCAGAAGCCTAAGTGAAATAGACGCCTAAGAAGGAAATTTTACTCTCAAATCTTTAAAACTTCCAGTATGCAGATGTGAAAGACAGACAGATTCCTGCTGCCTCACAGTCATAAGTGATGATCAGCCCTGTCTATGAATAATATTGAAATTGTGAACAAAATTAAAACACCACTAACAACAAGACTCACTTAAAATAACCAGGTTTAAAATAATCAACTTGAATTGACAGGAATCTATAACAAACCTTACAGTTCACTGGATTAATGGGAATCCAAGTGATTGATAAGAAAAATACTATGACTAAGAGGAGCTTATTCTGATGGTTTTATTTTCTGTTGTGATTCTAATAACCTTTTATTTTTCAAATTGTAGTTTTCTCTTTCTTCTACATGTCTTTGTTTCAAAAAGGCATAGAAAAAAATAAAAACAAAACAGTATAGAAATACTCCTGGAACAATATATTTTAAGTGTTGGATATGCCTTCATAAAGGAATAATAAAGAATAAATTCTTTTTCCCAGGTGAAGCTCTTGCCTGGGGTTTCTTCTCCAAGAGCCAAACATTATTTTTAAAATTTCAACTGCTTTAGGGAAGTGAATCACTACAGGAGTGCTTGGGTTAGAGCTGATAAGCAGAATGTTACCAGTTATATGCTTGACTTTAAGTCTTAGCCACCATAAGCATTAGAAGAGAGAATATAGAGACAGGGGTCATTTGAGAACTCAAGTTTCAAAAGAATAAAAGATACAGCTATTCTCAACAACAAATGGTTATCTTTCTTAATCCACAAGTGGAAATGCATTTTTTTTTTTTTTTTTTTTTTTTTTTTTTTTTTTGAGACGGAGTCTCATTCTGTTGCCCAGGCTGGAGTGCAGTGGCACTATCTCAGCTTACTGCAAACTCCACCTCCTGGGTTCACACCATTCTCCTGCCTCAGCCTCCCGAGTAGCTGGGACTACAGGCGCCCGCCACCACACCTGGCTAATTTTTTTTGTATTTTTAGTAGAGACGAGGTCTCACAGTGTTAGCCAAGATGGTCTCAATCTCCTGACCTCATGATCCGCCGGCCTCGGTCTCCCAAAGTGCTGGCATTACAGGTGTGAGCCACTACGCCAGGCTTTGGAAATGCAATTTTTAGGACTCTATATTATGAACAATATAAACAGGAAAGACAAAAGAGTTATTGCAATTAATTCCTAAAATCTTCAATCCACTTTTTAAAAGCAAAAGATTAAAGTAATTTTTGCAGGGGATAAATGGTGAAAATATGCAAACTACCAGGCATGGATACTTAACTCTTTAAGGAGGTTTACATAAAAAACCTTCACATTTTAATATATTGTTTATAAACATTGAACCCTTGCCTTTGTGTATGTGTCTTACAACACACAGACCATGAAAAAAATATTGTTTTGGTTTACTTCTGAGAAAAAGAAAGGCTTAATTGGAAAAAAAAAAATAATGAGTACAATTTACAAACAAGAAATTTAATGTCTTAGATATTTTTAAAATTCTGATGTCACTTAGCACAATTTCTGTTTATATAACACAATTTACAAGGATAGATATTATATTTTAATTGGTAGCATTTTTGTGTGTAGTATAGAGTTGAATCCAAAAGATTTTTTCTCAAATTAAATTTAATTTACAAAATAAATCAAAATATATCACATTTGTCTTCAAATTCTGCAAAAAACTGACCTTATAGTAATATTAGGTATATCTGTGAATGTTATCTAATTTTGTTTAAATAAGTATATTAAAAAATTAGACAACACTGTTTTTAAAACAAATTTATATTCCACCTATAAATATTTAAATATGTCTTTTACTACCAATAGGCAAGAAATGCAAATTTTCATCCTAAAAAATTATGAAAACTTAGAAACCAAATACAACACTGCATATACTTGAGAAACTAAAAACAAAAAACAAAGAAAACCTGCGTTTATGTTTGTGACAGAAATTATACTTTCAAAAAAAAAAACTAACAAAAAATTGTTAACAAACCACCATATTGATCTTTTTATTTATTTATTTTTTTGAGACGGAGTCTCGCTCTGTCACCCAGGCTGGAGTGCAGTGGTGCGATCTCTGCTCACTGCAAGCTCCGCCTCCCGGGTTCACACCATTCTCCTGCCTCAGCCTCCAGAGTAGCTGGGACTACAGGCACCCACCACCATGCCTGGCTAATTATATATCTATATGTATATAGATATATAAATTTTTTTTTTTTTTTTTTTTTTTTTTTTTTAGTGGAGACGGGGTTTCACCGTGTTAGCCAGGATGGTCTCCATTTCCTGACCTCGTGCTCCGCCCATCTTGGCCTCCCAAAGTGCTGGGCATATTGTTCTTTTTAAAAATACCTTTCATTGAGTGCATATTCCTATCTAGCTACTGCTTTTTTACTTTACACCACTGGCAAAGCCTCTTGAAAATAATTTTACTACCTCTAAGGGCTCTCAAAATATTCTCCTTTGTTATCTTTTGAACTTATTCTCTTGATTTCCCAAACTCCAGTGAAATCACTCTCATCAAAGTCATTAATGAAATCTATATTGCTAAATCCAATGGCCAACTCTTAACCCTTATCTTACTAACCTCTTAGTGGCATCAAGTACAGTGCATCTTTCTGGATATGCTCTTTATTTAGAAATGGCAGGCCCTAATAGAAGCCACATTAGCTTTTCTAGACACTTGTAACATTCTGACTACAACTTTCTTTCCATATTGAAGAAGTGTTATTAAGTTTTTTTTGGTAGTTTCTTCTATTATTCCTTATCAGTGGCTGCTGACAGTCAGTTTAATATTCCTTTCCCTTCTCTTTATGTTCTCATTCTCTGGATAATCTCATTCAGACCAATGGCTTACAGTGTGTTCTATATGTTGTATTTTCCTTATATATATCATATGCCCTGATATTTTCTCTGAAATCAAAACCAATTTATCTGTCTTCCTACTCTACCTCTCCAATTAAATGTATTTATAGTATATGTATACATTATACATATATATGTATCATATATAGATCTATTTCTAAAGATCCATCCGAAAGAAAAAAGGAATATAAAATAGTTTGTTTTCTTTCATTAGAAGACAAAAGTGCCCACAAATTCTAAGACAGCTAATGAAATTCCATTAGTTCTCAATGGAGAAAAACACTAGAACTGAAGAGAAGAAAAAAGAACAGATTAGGACAATTAATAAATGAATACAGGTCAACTTTTAGCATCCATGGTAAAAGACTTAATATCCTATTAATTTTTATAATTATTTATCTTTTTCTTAAAGTTGATTAACAAAACACAATTTCAAGCAGGTAATTTTTAGTGCCTTGACATGAAAAATATTTTTTCCAAATTATTCAAATTAATATCTATTGATGTTACTCTTTTCACATTTACATTTCATTCATGTACTTATCATGGAATTGTGTTAAAATAAAACTGGCATAGAGATATAGGGAATTAATTATGTCTCAGACTTATAAATGTACATCTCAAATTGTAAAAATAGGATTATACGGGATTTCTAAAATGAAGACTACTAGACACAGGCATTTATTTTGTTATAATTGTTCATCAGTATACTTTATATAGGGACTAAAGTCTTGCCTAAAAAGACGTTGAAGTAAAGAATGGCTAAATAGCTTCTGCAATGCTGCAGTTCCCAATATTGGGACAGTTGTCAAATTCTACATATGTGTTATTTCTTATCTTTAAGTTATTGTAGAAAACAACACAAAAAAAAGAAAGAGAAAATATGGCAAAACACAAATATGTAACCTGTCCTTTTTGGCATCATGCAAATGATAACAATCATATATATGATAGCTTAAATATCCAATTACAATATTGTTTCATTCTTCTGAAATAAAAGCTAGGACATAAAAATTGTTCCTAAAATAATTAAACTATGTATCTCATTTCTTATTAGTAGAAAATTGAATTAAGGTTAATCAAATATACTTGTAAGGGACTTAGTTTGTATATAACTCATTTCTTTTGCAAACTTTTTGTTTATTCAAACAGAAGAAAAGTGTGTAGAATCTTTCATAATTTAAGCCATAAAAATCTCTCCCAGATCAAGATTAAATTGTTCAAGTACAGTGAGATTCCTCTATGGTCAATGCCAATAGTGTAATGTCACAAAAGTCCCAATTCTTCTACCTGTATAGTCACTTGGGTATCCTGTGAATATTAGGACATCTTGATTTCTTCCATCAAAATTTTTCATTCTTACCCTTCTTGAATTTCAACCCCACTAAAATCAGTCTTGCTATGTCTTTCTTCCAAATATTAGTAGACAAATTTTGAAACAACTATCTTTGTTTTTCTTTGAAATCAAATAGATCCCATGCTTTTTCTTAATATTTCTGATATATAGTGTGTGTGCATTAGTACTGGCAGAAATCAGTGCATGGTGTTTCACATTTTATATAAACATGAGTCAGAGTTGCTAAGACTAAATCTAATTCTCTGCACATGCTTTCAAAATAAAAATATATGCCTCACAACATTGGTGGAATTTGTCGAGGTTAATAAATAAGAATACATTATAAGTTATTCTAATCTACCTTGTCATTCTTAGCTTTTTCTAAAACTCCAAAACAACAAAATCAAAAATGATAAAAACACTTAGCCAGGTGTGGTGGCTCAAGCACTTCGGGAGGCTGAGGCAGGTGGCTCACTTGAGACCGGGAGTTCAAGATCAGCCTGACCAACATAGCAAAACCCTCTCTCTACTAAACCACAAAAATTAGCCAAGTGGGTGGTGCATGCCTGTAATCCCAGCTACTGGATGGCTGAGGCACAAGAATGGCTCAAACCTAGGAGGTGGAGGTTGCATTGAGCCAAGACTGCACAGCTGCACTCCAGCCTAGGTGACAAAGTGAGACTGTTAAAAAAATAAAAATAAAAAATAAAGATTAAAACACAACGGAGTCTTTTTGTAGAAAACAGTAGGTGGGAAGTTTTTAAGTTAACTTGTAATCATTTTGTTTTCTGAACTTCACTGTGTAATCTAACAAGAGCTTTCTTATACTAGCCTGGTTTATCTTGTAGAAACAGCATGTTGTTCTCTTAAGGCACTAAAATGTTGTATATAATGATGTATTAGTCAGTAACCCCAGAAGCGTAAACTGAGCTGAAGTGCATTTTAGAGCCTCAGAACTTCCTCCAGGCAGTGTAAGGTGAACTTCTTTGTGTGAGTTCAGTCTATTCTGTACTACGAAGTTAGGCTTCATTTTAGAGTATAAATGTGAAATCATCACAAAACAACAATGGTTAAAAGGCTATTTTTCTGTACATAATTATTATAAATTAAAAATGACAAAATATAAATAACAATGTATTTAAATGAGTAAAAATAATTCTGATTTTTTTTCTTAAATATACATGAAATAATGACTAAAAGTTCCCACCCCAAATTAAATGAATAAGAACAAAAACTTTAGGGATTTGATGAAAAATCACTAATATTTCAGCCAGAAGAAATATATCAGGGACTAATTTCTTCAGTAGCAAAGTACTTACAAATAAGGGTTTCTATAAAGCTCAAGGGTGCAATAATGCACTACAATATTAAAATTAATTATTTCATTCAAGAAATTCAAGCAAAGCTCTATTAAATTTAATTATGTAATGTATTACTCTGTGTTGTCTCTACTTTCTCTTCCTAAATACGAATCTCTGCTTTTTTTTTCCTCTACTGCACCTATTCAGTTCTCTATTCATCATTCTTAATGTGTTGTAAGTAAACTCATTATTGAGCCTTATGAAGCACATCTAGGCTCAATAGAAAGACATTCTAAAAACTCTGGGATCCAGGATTTGGATCTGGACTTAATAGGTGGATGAGATCTTTTGTTGCATGTTTTGGTGAAAAAGGAAAGTAAGTTTAGACATGCATGTGGTACCATTGAATTATAAAAATGGACATATTTTCAACATGTTTACGTAAGAAGAAAGTATGTTTGAACTTGGAGATCTACTGCCATTCATCTAAAAATAGCAGTCCGGGGCAACTCACTTTCTTATTCTTATTCCAGTGGCCTGTGCGAGGAACTACTCAGTGATTCCAGGTGTTAGAGGTGACAAAGACCAAAGCCAGGCAGTGCATCACATTTTCCTAAGCCAGGTGGATTTGTTTAGGGACAGACACATAGCCCAAGCAGAGGAAAATAATTCCTGGGACTTTACTTGGGAATACTACTTCAGAGAGTCATCGATCTCCCCACTGAACTTGATGCTGACCACATGAAAAATCTGGGTCTGCTACCACCACCTTAAATACAACATGAGGCCTTAAAATTAAACAAACTTGAAGGGAGATATACTGATGAAGACAGATAAGGTGAGGGTGACATCATTTTAAACCCTGAATTAAGTGGTACTGAAGCCTGCACTATATACTCATGAACTTTGAAGTTTTATATGTCAATATCTGTTTTCCTCCCATGTACACTTCCTGCCATCTTTTAAGCAAGTTTTTGTTGATCTTTTTGTCCTTTGGAGCTTTAAAAAGTCTTAATTAATAAAAAAGTTAAATCACCTGTCCAGCCATTCTTCCGATCTTTAGGAGACTGCACCTCTTCTTTATATACATTGCTAGTTGTGTTAGATAGTGATTTTCTGATGCAATTGAGTTCAGTAACAGTCTTTCTCTAGGACCTTTTAAATTATAGCTGAGGAAGTCAAGTCTCATTGGTGAGGAGAGTCATCAATTTAAAATTATGATAGCAAGAAACAGCTGTTTCCCAATTTGCTTTAAAAGCATGTTTCCAGTGAGATTAGGATTCTTGTTTTAGAAAATGGAATCATGAATGCGAAATAGCAGGATAGTGACTGATAGGGTTTGGATATTTGTTCCCTCCAAATCTCTTGTTGAAATGTGATCTCCAGTGTTGAGATCAGGCCTACTGGGAGGTGTTTGGCTGAAGTGGGTGGATCCCTTATGAATGGCTTGATGCCCACGCCATGGGAATGAATGAATTCTAACTTTATTAGTTTATGTGAGAGATAGTAGGTTAAAGACAGCATAGCACCTCTCTTGCTCCCTCTCTCACCATGTGATGTGCCCACTCCCCCTTCACCTGCCATGAAAGAGTAGATCAAGGCCCTCACTGGAAGCAACACAAGCTTCTTGCACAGCTTGCAAAACCGTAAGCCAAATAAAACGATTTATTTATAAGTTACGCAGCCTCGGGTATTCCTTTATAGCCACACAAAATGTACTAAAACAGTGGCATATGGAAATAATTGTACGATATTTGAAAATGGAAAAAAAAAAGATTATTTTTAAGTGTTCAAAGAGCAGATAAGTGAAAAGGGCCTCAAAACCTAGGGAAATGCCAGAAAATAAAAAGGTGAAACTCTCAAAGTTAATTAGATTTTAGAATGAGTCAATTCACATCAGTACTCGAAATGCAATTTTAGATACTGAGCACTGAAGTATTTAGTGATGAGCAAAGTAAATGTGTAATTTCATATGAGATGTGGATATAATTTTATTATGTTGAGGCATAGACACACACTTGATGATACCTTGAGATGAAAACAACGAGAGACATAACAATGACTAAAGATGTCTCATTGATTTCTCTAAGTATCTTGTTCTTCCAAACACAGGCAATGAAAATAAATTGGCGATTTTAGTAAAAGAAGTTAAACTTCACTTTTCAGTTCCAGTTTGCTGTCTCTTTTCAGTAGCAAAATAGGAATAGAATTACCTGTTGGCTATCTTGTCTGAAAGAAGAAATTATGTCAAGATAAAAGAAGACATCACATTTGCAGGAAGAAAATGTAATGCATCTTGTATTGCATTATGATGTTTACTCAGGCATTTACCTCACATTTCAAAGCTGTAAGACATAATAGGCATTGCTGTCAGTCATTCAAAAAATTGAGAAGGTCCTTTTAGTGTAAAGATTGCACAAGAAAGAGTACTCGCTAGAGTGTTTATGGGAAACCTATACGAAATAATACCTTTGAAATATTTTGGATTCTTTACTTAGATGTTCTTCTTCATGTGCCATTTTCCAAAAGGGTATAGATGCTATTAGATGCTTTTGTATTCAGAAATATGTGATTGAGATATTTGTAATCATTAATAAAACTTCCATGATACATGGTTAATTCTGTAGTAATGATCTACAGGAAATAACATCAATCACCTTGCTGAACTGCCCTCATTATTACAGGATATAATGAACTGAAAAACGACATTAGTGTTGCTGTGTTTCTCTGCAATTAAAAATTTCTGCATTGAAACATTTATTTTATAAAGGAAAAATATCCTTTTATCTCATAATGTATCTGCTAGAGGCTCAGAGCAGAGTTTGGGAGGGAAACTGTCTTTGTCGCTTTTTAACTGACTGAACTTGGCAATTTATTTAACCTCTCTAAGCCTTATTTTCTCTATTTATAAATGTTCCTGATAAAATCCATTTAATAAGCTCACTGATAACATTAAAGAAATGACAAAACAATGATCTTGTTCTGATACCTAACACAGTAATTGCTCAATGTCTTGTGTACAGAATGCAAGTCAATACTTCATAGAACCTGCATGTAAAGAGATGTTTGGTTAATATTTCTAAATTGAAGTCTACATTTATTTAAAGTTATCACTTCTCGTTATCAGTAGGGCATGGCCTTATCTTGCATCCATGTTGACTTTTAAAATTTAATTAAAATTATATATTGTTTTAATATAGTTTTAAATCCTTAAAAATACAAAGTTTAAAAATTTTAAAAATCATACAAAGTTTGGCCGGGCGCAGTGGCTCACACCTCTAATCCCAGCCCTATAGGAGGCCGAGACGGGTGGATCACGAAGTCAGGAGATCGAGACCATCCTGGCTAACATGGTGAAACCCTGTCTCTACTAAAAGTACAAAAAAATTAGCGGGGCGTGGTGGCGGGCACCTGTAGTCCCAGCTACTCGGGAGGCTGAGGCAGAAGAATGGCGTGAACCCGGGAGTTGGAGCTTGCAGTGAGCCGAGATCGCGCCACTGCACTCCAGCCTGGATGACTGAGCAAGACTCCATCTCGAAAAAATAATAATAATAATAATAATACAGAGGTTTTTTTTTCTTCTTTCAATGTAGTCCATATATGCATTGATAGTTCAAGAAAATGTAGACAATAATTTCTTCAATATCAATCAAAAGTACTCTCATTAAAAATATATATTTTTGGCTGGGTGTGGTGGCTCACACCTCTAATCCCAGAACTTTGGGAGGCCGAGGCAGGTGGATCACTTGAGGTCAGAAGTTCAAGACCAACCTGGCATACATGGTAAAACCCCGTCTCTACTAAAAATACAAAAATTAGCTGGGCGTGGTGGCAGGTACCTGTAATCCCAGCTACATGGGAGGCTGAGGCAGAGAATCACTGGAACCTGGGAGGCAGAGGTTGCAGTGAGCCAGGACTGTGCCATTGCACTTTAGCAACAAGAGCAAAACTCTGTCTCAAGAAAAAAAAAAAAAAAAATATATATATATATATATTTTAATATTACCTCAAGTTTATTCTCTTTTTTGGTAACAATAGTCTAAATATTTTTTTTTCTTTTGTGTCTACCACAAGGCTGACATTGTTGATGTAAAGGGAATGTCAGCGTATAAAATATAAATTTAATAAGAGCTTTATTCTAGAGATGCTGTTGACAGAATTTAAGAGTTACACTAGTTTAAGAGATATGCCTTTTATGAAATTGCTTTAGGTTTTAGACTGACTTCCCCTATAATAGAGTAAAATATTCATATTAAGTTATTTTTGAAGACACTTTAGATTAAACATTATTTTTTTCTCTCTTTTTTCTTTTTTATTCTTCCTTTCCTCTCTTTTCATGTGGATTTTGGCATAGAATTAACATATTGTTTGTATAACCAACAAGTTTAAGTATATGCTATTTTGTTTATATATTTTAGTTATATTTCTCCTAATTTTGGATTTATTTAACAGAAGTATCTGATTGTCATATCTTTCCTTGCTTACAATATTTTCACATTTAAATATCATCTTAAATTCTCTTCCTTGGCTTTTTTTTTTGCTGAAAATATGGAGAATTTTGATAATATATTTGTAATTGACCTGTGATGTGTTTACACATATAAAACAGCATTACCTGAATTATACTGTTATCATGCTCGAAAGGTCTTTGAAAAGATTTAACTGAAATAGACTGTTAAAAAGAACTAACTCTTAATATTTGCTGGAAGAACAGTGAGACTCTGCCAAACTTCTGTGAAGTCAAACTTATCACTCACAAAAGGTAAATTTATGGCACTTAAAGTCGGTAAGGCATTTTTAAAGTTCAGTACATCACTATAGTGTCTTGACATTGAGTATCATAGTCGACTACTTAAAAATAGCCTGCACAATTTAAAGCAGGATGTGTCACCTCAGCACTTTGTATTGATTGAACAAAATTTCACCAACTGGAAGTTGAAGCATTTCATCAGGCACATACTGTCCCTACCATGGAAGTTCAATAGACTCACCTGGTCCTATAATGATAATAGAGTGGCATTCCACCACCTCCATTGTGATGAGAATAATAAAAAGAGTGTGCTACTTAGCTTTTAAAGCCTCTTTCTTAGAATAAGATGAATTTTATTAAGGAGGAAAATTGATCATGAACAATCATAACGTTTAAAGTAAATAAGAATCATAGATATAGTTGAGCAAAACATATTAAAGATAATATTTTCAAAATAAGGAAAGAGTAATACTCCATAGTTTTAGAATTTTAACAAAGTATCAAATGCTACAATCACATAGAATGATTTAACCCCCAGATGAGGTCATTATGCAGCTTGTAAAAGAAGCTAAGCAAATTTTTTTTAAAAAACTAAAACTTCTCAGCCTTCTGTTTCCAGACCTTAATCATCTACCAAGCGATGCCTTCTGAAGATGTTAAATTTAAAGTGTTTTATTGTATTATTCTTCATATTATTAATTTTTTCCTTCAATTTATACAACTAGCAATTAATTTTAATTTTTAGTCCATTTATAATTTTTATTTCTGTACCCCTTCTGACCATAAACTCCCTGATGACAAGAAGCATGACTATTCTACCTATGTTTTTTTCCCGATCAGCCAGCTTCATGGATTATGTGTAGTAAGTGCTCAACAATTACTTATTGAATCAATAAATGGTTACTAAATGAATACAATGACATAAGCCTACAAGTAAAACAAAGGTAATAAATTTTCACACACAAGCACGCACTGTCCAACTCTGCTGGTGTTATATAATTTTAGTTGTTCCTATTCGAAGATGTTACATTTTATAATCTTTGTAATTTTTATTGAAAGCCTTCTTCCTTGTTGATACGCCTTCTAATATTATTGAAATAAGAAGTTCATTTTAACTCTTTTTCTTTGTATATTTCTGTTATCTATCCTTTAAGTTACTAGCCAAACCCCAACTCTCACACCTCTCTCTAACTTATGGTGAATTAATGTTCTTATTTTCATATTTTCTCGTGTAACCAAGTCCTCCTGTTAGTTTTCCTAACTTTGAATTTTATAGTTTGCTACATACAAAAGTCATTCCTGACTTTTTTTTTTTTTTTTTTTTTTGAAACGGATTCTCGCTGTCGCCCAGGCTGGAGTGCAGTGGCGTGATCTCCGCTCACTGCAGGCTCCGCCCCCCAGGGTTCACGCCATTCTCCTGCCTCAGCCTCCCGCGTAGCTGGGACTACAGGCGCCCGCCACCTTGCCCGGCTAATTTTTTTTTGTATTTTTAGTAGAGATGGGGTTTCACCGTGTCAGCCAGGATGGTCTCGATCTCCCGACCTCATGATCTGCCCGCCTCGGCCTCCCAAAGTGCTGGGATTACAGGCGTGAGCCACTGCGCTCGGCCCATTCCTGACTTTTGATGTAACACTGTCCTAGGTCTATATTAATACCCGAGTTCAAATCCATGTCCTGCCACTTACTCACTAAAAGAACTTATGCAAGTCTCCTGTCTTCTCAGAGCCCTCATGTAAAAGCAAGATAAAATACATTCTATAGTACTGGAGTAAAGAATAAAATCAGATATCTTATTAAACTACTTTTTAAAGTGTCTAAGAAGTAGCACCTTCCCAATAAGTAATAACTTGATCAGCTGGGTCTTTCTCTCTCTCCATCTTCTCTCTGGTATTCTCCTTCCCCATGTGGCCTGTCCAAATCGTCTTTCCACATGATCCCTCCTGAAAGATAGCTAGACCTACATGGCATCTCAAGACTCACTAAAGCACACAAGTGGAAACTGCCAGACTTTCTTAAGACTCAGGCTCAGATCTTGTATGGTATCACTTCCACCACATTCTACTGGATAAAGTGAATAATAGGGCAAGGCCAGATTCAAAATAGGAGCAGAGCCTTACAAAACATGAACTGAAAGTCATGGGCCATTTTATGCTAGCTACTACAAGTCGTAATGTTCAATTCAAAGCATAGGTTTGGATCTTGCTAACTTTGTTACAACCCTAGCTTTGCTGTGTGTACTACAGCAAGTTGCTCTACCCTCTTTACCTCTTGATTTCTTTATTTTTAAAAAGGTAATGATAACGGAATACAATTGTAAAGTTTGTTATGAGAATTGCAGTTGTAAACCACTTAGGTGTCTGTCTGGCACATAATTCAATATTCACTAAGTGTTAGTTATGCGAATTGCTGTTGTTACTTGCCAGTGAGAGGTTTATATTTGGCTAAGTTACTTAGCCTCTCTTAGCATCAGTTTTCTTTATATATATTTTAATGATGGTTATAATTTCCACCTAATAGTGCTGTTGTGAAACTTCAATGAGATGTTTTCTGGTTGTCTGGCACGTAATATTTAGATAGTCAATGAATCTTATACTTCCCTCCCCAGGATTATAAGTCCTGATAAGTTTGCAAAACATAAAATAATAATAATAATAATAGTAGTAATAGTTTCAAAGTGGAATAAGCACTATATTCTCAATAAATATCACTTAACATTAACAAGTTAAAATATTTTTGAAATGAAATAAATGTTTAGTTGATATAAAAGGTAATAAAATACTTAAATTATTATTTATCAATCAATTTTCCATTTTAAAAATTCAAAAATGTCTTCTGAAAATTATGACTATTGGTATAAATTGCCCGTAAGTTTCTGGGAAATTATGAATTTACACTGTTAATAATTGTGCCTTAAATACCGTCACTAAAACTATAATATAAAATATAATTTTTTGTACTGGTCCCAATTTCATAGCTTTGTCATTTGGATTAAAAGCAATGAAAGTATGCATAAACCTACGCTAAGTAAATTCTTAAGTGTACACTATGTAAATTCTTAATGGAACTTAAAATATTCATTCAGTATATACTAAATATTCAGTACAGAACCAAGGAAAGTAAACAAAGTTACTTTGAATACTTCTGCCTTAAAAGTTGTCATTAAAAAATGACTAGATAGATCAGTAGGGGGACTAGAGTTAACATTAATCTACTGTACATTTCAAAACAGCTAGAAGAGAATATAAGTTTTCCTAGCATTAAGAAAAGGTAAATACTGAAGTTGATGGATATCCCAATAACTCTGATTCCATTTTTACATATTATAAGAATGTGTCACCTAATCACATGTACCCCCAAAATATGTACATTTATTATCAATACAAACTTATAAAAATGAATAAATAAAAACAACTTTAAAATAAGCAATTGATAGACTTTTCAAAGGAATTTTTTCAAGATGAGGTACTCAATAAACATCACGTATGTTCCTTAAATCTATAAGGTACAGATTGACAGAGGTTTTTGTATCTCAGAAAAAGACATACACAAATTATAGTCTGACACTATATTGAAAATAACATTGGCTGTGAAATCTGATGTATATTTGCAATGGAAATAACATTTTGATATTGGCAAGGTTGTGAAACAAGAACATATCATACCTGTTCTCTAGCAAAGCCTATCTACTGATCGAGAACGGGTATTATATGTTCTCCCAATATTTTTGTCAATTTGTCCTAAATCCTAATCTAGATTACAGAGAGACTTTGTGGCACAGAAATTAAATCTGACAATGTCTGAGTATAATTATTAAAAATCTCATACATAAATGAGGCAAAGACTTCCCTAGTGTATTTTTCTTTGCTATTTCCCCCAGTTTGTTTAAACTGGCTCCTTATGGATATATTCCATGCAATTAGCACTTTATTTCTCTATAAAGAGCATTTATCTTACGTCTTTATTCTTTCCCAGAGCTGAAATTAATAGTGTGTACCATTCTCTAGTGTCAAAATTTCACTTCATATAAAATGGCTAAAAGTGGATATCCTAAAATGGAGAAGTAACACAGCAAAGAGTTATGAACATGGAAAAGAGTATTTCCTAATAACATTTGGTAAGTTTTTCCCAATTGAAAACAACCAAAACTTTTTTTTCTTCACAATTTGCTTGGAAAATATAGCTTGTTAATTAATTTGGCAATTACTTTTCAATCCTCTACTATAACACTCTAGAAGAGATACATAATATAAGCCACATATATGAATCACATATGTAATTGTATATGTTTTAGTAGCCACTTTAAAGATACATGTTTTAAAACAGGTAAAATTAATCTTAATTATATATTTTTGTTTAACACGAAATATTACCATTTTAACATGCACTCAATACAAAAATTATTACTAAGCTATTTTACTTTTTTTTTGTATAAAGTCTTTGAAATTGTGCATTTATACTTCCATCTTAATCTTGATTAGGCACATTTCACTTCAAGTGGTCAATATGCTTTTTTGGACAAAAGCAGCCATGGTTGGACCAGAGTTAACAAGAAAGAAATTGGCAGAGAAAGAAATGAACATGACAGGCAGAGGCTAGATCATGTAGAGTTCCATGGATCATATAAGGTGTTTGGATTTTATTCTGAGCATGACAAGAAAAAGCAAGTAAAGAAGAGAAGACTGATATGATGACTTGATTAGTCTGACTGCCATGTGCATGTTTGACTGGAGCAGAAGATTGTAAATGTGATGGCAAAGAAATCAGTGAGTTAATGCTATCTGTAACACAAAAGAGTCATCACTGTGGCTTCAAAATGATATGGCATCTTAAGATTCAAGCTACAGTTTGTAAATTAGGAGTCCTAGCTTGGTTGTTCACAAGTAATAATATAGTTTCTTGTATTCTTACAAGTATTACTGTATTAGGGTTCTCTAAAGGGACAGAACTAATAGGATTTATGTGTAATATGAAAGAGAGTTTATTAAGGAGAATTGACTCAAACGATCACAAGGTGAAGTCCCTCGATAGGCCATCTGCAAGTTGAGGAGCAAAGAAGCCAGTGGTGATTCAAACCTCAAAAGTAGAGAAGCCTACAGTGCAGCCTTCTATCTGTGGCCAAGGCCCAGGAGATCCTGGTAAACCACTGGTGTAAGTTCAAGAATCCAAAAACTGAAGAACTAGGAGTCTGATGTTCGAGGGCAAAAAGCATCCAGCATTGGAGAAAGATGAAGGCTGGAAGACCCAGCAACTCTTCTCTTCCGTCTTCTGTCTGCTTTATTCTAGCCACCTTAGCAGCTGATTAGATGGTGCCCACCCTGACTGAGAATGGGTCTGTCTTTCCCAGTCCACTGACCCAAATGTTAATCTCCTTAACAACACCCTTACAAACAGGCCCAGGAACAATACTTTGCATCCTTTGATCCAATCAAGTTGACACTCAACCATCAATATTACATATTCTTCTGTTTCAAAAACTTAATAACATTTCTTATAAAAATTAAATTTTCTTTCCATCTCATTGTATAGTAGCTTTAAAAAATCCATATACAAGGTCAAATTATAACATTTTATAGACAACTTCTATGAAATATATAGATAGATGTTACTAAAATAAAATTGTAGCCATATTTATCTTATGAAAAGCACTTATTAAAATTTTTAATATTTTTCCAAACCTATATACATGGTGTACAAGCAGTGTTAAATTATATTAATGCAATTTATAACATCAAAATGTATGTTCAATTTTTTTCTGATTCTCTAATTAACCCCGTAAACTGGGCAAAAATCTAAATCATTTTTTCTTATTTTCCTACACAAACATTATTCAAATGCTTGCTTATTTCTATAAATAATTTTAAATAAATTGGCCCACAAAACAAGAATTTGAATCCTAGTTTTAACACATAGTAGTTATCCGTGTTATAATAAACATCTAATGTAATCATGCAGTATATGAGATAAAGAATTTTTTTAAAAGGGGGGCTTGGAACATACTGTTTTAATGATAATTATATAACCATTAAGTTAAATAATGCACAACTGACTAATTGACTAACAAGTGATATGGATCATTTAAAACATATACTAGTGAATATAATGTAAAATAAAAAATGATTGTTGAGTGATATGGAGAGAAACATCTTAGAGTCAACAATTTACCTTAAACATTCTGGTATATAAAAACTGAAAATGAAGTGCTGTGATGATTAAACTTTGTGTCAACCAGATTGGTTTAAGAACAGGATGCTTACATACTTGATCAAACCTGATTTCTGGGTGTGTCTGTGAGGGTGTTTCTGATAAGATTAGCACTTAAATCAGTAGATCGAGTGTAGTAGATTGTCTTTCTCAATGTGGGTGGACATCATCTAATCTGAATAAGTGAAAAAGGCAAAAGAAGGGATAATGTGTTCTCTCTGTCTGTTTGAGCTTAGTCATTGGTGTTCTTCCACCCTTGGATTGGGACTTACACCACCATCAGCACTCATAGTAATTAGGACTTTATACTCAGACTGGAACTGCACCATCAGCTTTCCTGAGTCTTCAGCCTGCAGGCAACAGATTATTGTACTTCTCAGTCTATATAAATGCATTAGCAAATTCATTATAATGAATCTCTTCGTAGATAAATAGACATACATACACATATGTGCTTGTATATCTATATACATATGTACACATATATGTACATAAACAAATGCATACACGCAGAGGAAGAGAATGAGATTTATAAGGTATATAGATCCTGTTGGCTTTGTTTCTCTTCAGAACCCTAACTAGTACAGTTGTCTGAAAATTTTCTTCAGAAAAAAGAATCTCTTGCAGAATAATAGGATTATAAAATTATAATCATATATGTGTCAAAAATTCAAACATAGGTATGTACATAATATTTGAACATGTAGGCCTATATTTTCCCCAAATATACACATATACACAAATCTATGTTTCCACAAATTCTTCTTCAGAAGATTTATCAAATATTCCAGTAGAAATTCTTCTTGATTCAATAAACTAACAAGCAATAGACTTTTCTGGGCATAGTTCCAAGTAAGTATGATAATGCTGATTTGAAAGATGAAGCCCTCTTGTGGAAAGACAGCTATATACTCATATTTTTCCCAATGCCTCATGGAAAGGAAAAAATACCCTAAACATATCTCTTACTGTACTCATTAAATACTGTGAAACGATTAGGGTAAATCATCATTCACACTGCACCTCACTTTGTTTGGCTTTGTTTATAGAATCTGTTTAGAAGCTCTTGGAGAAAACATTTGCCAAATTTTTAATCACTTATCAAATTCCTAGCAAGTAGAGTGCTTTCAAATGCTAACAATCTATAAACATAGTTATAAAAAACAAACAAAATGATATAGAATCAAACTGACAACTGGATAAGCACTTCCGCTGCATATTCCCACTCTCAAATGCTTTCAACTGGAAAAAAAAAAGCACTCTTCCCCTTTATTTGAGCTACTGAGCCAGAAAGGCCAGTCGTCTTAATATCTTACAATATCTTAAAGACTGAAGAATGATAACTGATAGAATTTGACAGAAAATAATGCTTCTAATTTAACATGTTTAGGAACCAATTGCCAGAGTAACCAATAACATTAGAATGCACATATAAAAATCGGAACTGTGACAACTGTAATTGGAAAAATTGTGTGTGCAAAAACTCACTATAAAGTGATTACTTATATTAATCTACATTTCTAGATCCTTTTTCATAATTTTAATTATATGAGTATCATATGAGTGCTCTGAAATAAAAACAAAACAAGCAAAGCAATCATTTACACTTATGCATGAACTTAAAAATAACAAGGAAATTGTGTATTGTGAGATTATATATTCTTTTCTATTTTGATTTTTGATTATATATTTTGATTTATTTTGATGATTATGTGGTTATCACATGTTTTGCTCATTTCCTGATGATTATGGAGAATTTCACCCTATTGATTTTCACTATATTCTACTATGTTCAGGATCATTTAATCATCATAATTTTGAATAAACATAGAAATGAAAATGTTATCATGGTGTTTTGTAGAGAAGAAATAAACTATCATTAAAGAAGAATTTCATAGCAATTCTCTTTGGAAAATGAAAGAGTTCTAGATACGAATGACGTGCATAAAAATGTATAGTCTCTTATTAAAATGGAAACATGTTTCAGAGAGCAATTGTTCCAATTCTGATCTATATTGTTTATTAATTATGTAATAAATACTAAACATATAATCAAATACAGTAAAAGTACATATAAAAATAAACATTTAAATTATATTTCATGTAGTTTCATAAATCTCCCAGAACATAAGGAACATTGTAGATATCTTTACATTCATTTAATGCAATTCCCAGAAACTATGACATATTTATATATGTGAAAGAGCAATTATGAAATCCACCAAATATATTTTGATGGAACATCAACTATGACTAGCTACAGCCTAGGGAGGCATTAGTAAATTCAGAATCGGGAACACCAAAATCAGACTGTATTTTTAACTTTGTGTTTTAACCCCTGTTCCAGTTGTGCCCTCAAACAGCTGAAAAATATTACAGGTTTAGGCTAGAACCCAAAGGAGCAAATTCTTAATCATAGGTTTGGTGCTCAAAAGAAGCAGAAAAATTTTTCTTTTTCATTGAGATCACATTTAGAACAAGCCTGAGACCCCTTTGAATAAGTATCCAAACATGCCTGTCTCTTTTGTCTCTAACACCTATATTTCCATTCTCCCTATTTTAGATTTCTGCATTCTGCCTGTTCCTCACTTTTTGGTGTTTACATTGGTAGAGTTCAGTTGCAGTCCCTGATTAAGTCTAAACAAAATTAACAATTAAAAAAATAAATGTTTAAATACTATAACCATTATTTCTAAGATAATTACACATGTTTTCTGATAAAAATCTACAATCATATGTAGCATGCTATCTAATGATGAATATATCTAAAGATAAATGCAATAGTCATACTATCTGCAACAAATAAGAGTGGCTAAATATGTAGAGGAAGAAAGTGATATATTCCTAGAGGCTTAGGAAATAGTCCTTAAAATAAATTTTCTGATGAACATTCAATCTATATATTCTGTTTGCATATATAATTATAAAATTTTCAAGATAAAACTTTTATTTTTTATATATTTTTAAACTCATCAAATATTTTATAGCTATTATGATTTAGAATGAAGTGCTAGAAAAAAATATTGACACAACACGGCACAGTATTTCTTGATACTGTCCAAATACAGAGTATTGAAATACATACATTTCCACTGGTCTTAAATTTCCTACCAGTTGGTTCAACCTTAGGAATTTCAAAGTGATTAAAGGGAGAAGCACAATATTTCTTGAAATGTGGTGAGAATAAGAATTGGCACTGGGCAGCAGAAAAGTGTTGATATCACCATAGGAAGTATTTCACCTGCAATCATGAAATGTGAGCCTGTGGCATGTTAGGTATGGCTGAGATATTTGAGTTTTCCAGGATGAACAGATGGGAATTTTTTTTAAAAAATGTGGCAGAAGGGTAATGCACACATTCCTAATTTGGGGAAAATACTAAGATTATGGTTGTAAAAAGATTTATATATGTTTTTCTTTATTTTATCATCTCGATTCAGATTTTAAAATAAAACACTTCAATTTTGCCAAAGAATCTGCTGACTATATAAAATGTTGTCTCAGATCTAGACATTACTATTCACAGAGAATGATCCTCCTTACTAAATCCACAGATTGCTCTTCTGTCTAGTGAATATCCACCCTGCTAGCATACAATATGAACTTTTCTAACTTTGCTTGACTCTTGTTCCGCTGAACTACCAAGTCTTAGAATGTTAGTAAAAAGGAGCAATTTGTCCATATCTAGATCACTGAAGACATACTCAAAGGAAAACCAGGTATCTATGTGGCAGTTTTTTCTTACATTTGCTTCTAAACTCCATGACAGATAAAACTGATTAAAACTGATGAAACTGATAAAACTGATCTGTCATGGAGTTAGAAGCAAATGTAAGAAAAAATTGCCATATTGAAAACCTAGCCAGAATTATTAGGCGACATTAGGAATTAGATTGAACTGCTGTAAAAATAAGGATGATTAAGTCTCTATAGGCTCTGGGGATTCTCAAGTGTTCTTGTTTTCCAACTGGATAGTACAATTAGCTTCTGGATGAATTATACATAATTATATGTTGCAACCAACCCTGAACACTTATTGTCCTATCCCTAGAATTGACACACCATTAGTAGCTTTAGGAATTACTAGAAAACAACTTATCTGTGGATTTATGTAAGCAGTTTGGCAGCAGCCTTGCATGAAAATCCAGCGAAAATAAAATGGGTATATCAAATGTAATGCACATGCCAAATAGAACATCCTTTAACTAATGACATTCATCGTTTTTTCCAAAGGTGGGTTAATAATTTAGGCGGGCTTAGAGAACTTCCTTTAAATTTTACTAGTGAGGGTTACGTTCAGCTAATTTTATATAAACATAAACTACTGTTTATGTTAGTGGTGGCAAAATTTACAAAGTTAATCTATATTGAATGAATATTAATGAACCCTAAATCAAAGTTTTAGAATGATAAGATCTAGAATACTAGATGGGAATTTTCTTATGAAAGAAATCACTTATTAGGAATAAGAAATGTGTACAACTGGCCTGGAGCGGTGGCTCATGCCTGTAATCCCAGCACTTTGGGAGGCCAAGGTGTGCGGATCATGAGTTCAAGAGTTTGAGACCATCCTGGCCAACATGGTGAAACCTCATCTCTACTAAAAATACAAAAATTAGCTGGGTGTGGTGGTGCATGCCTGTAGTCCCAGCTACTCGGGAGGCTGAGGCAGGAGAATCGCTTGAACCCAGAAGGCGGAGGTTGCAGTGAGCCGAGATTTCACCACTGCACTCCAGCCTGGTGACAGAGCTAGACTCTGTCTCAAAAAAAAAAAAAAAAAAGAAAAAAGAAATGTGTACAACTAAGTTATATCAAATTATCCTATAAACTCATAGAATAATGCAGTTGCATGTTATTGTTTTGTCAGTTTTTCTAAAACTAATAAAACAAATATCTCCAATTTTCTTATTAATATGAATTATGAGTTTCAGTTTTGAAAATCCTTTCCTTTTTCAGTTTTTTCACTAGGCTATCCAATGCACTTGCTATTATATTTATTATATGGCTTAAATTTTTTAAAAATTTGGATATTTGTATTAATTTGTATATAACATCAGTACACTGGGCATATTTTTGGTAGAGAAATAAGCATTGTAGAATGTTACAAACTGTTTACACATTGTACAGTAAATTATTTCTTGAAAAGATCATCAAGATCTAATTTTAATAAATAAGATGTAGACACTTAAAAGATATCAGAATGATTAATGATGGAGCATAATCTTTGTATTTTTACTGAAACAAAATGTTAAGCATTAATGGACAATTTTTAAAAAGAATATAGGGTAAGCAAATGTTAACAACAAAAATTATTAAACATAATATAAATAGATTTATGTTATACATGTATGCCACATAAGCTTGTATAATTCAGCTCAGGCTGTCATAGCAAGATAACCATTGTCACGGTGGCGTAAACAACAGGAATTTCTTTCTTACAATTACGGTACTGGAAATTCTATACTCCAGATCAGCTAAGGGTTGTCTTCCTGGTTTACAGATAGCTGTTTTTCTGTGTGTTTGCTTCTATAGCACAGAGAGAGAGAGAGAGAGAGAGAGCGCGCAACTCCCTAGCATCTCTTCTTATAAAGGCATTAATCCCGTCATGCAGGCAGAATAACCTCATCTAAATCTAATTACCTTCACAGGGCCAAATACCATTATATTGGGGTTGGGACTTCAACATATGAATTTTGGGGAGACACAATTCAGTCCATAGCAGTACTAAAATACATTCCAAGATGTTATTTGAAATATAGTATAAGCCTAAATTATTATAATTATTTTCTGGATGAGTCTTTTTTTAAACAATTTCTAAAGTTCTCTTTTTAAATAATCTTTATTAAATTTAGAGCTGAGTTTCAGTTATTGTTAGAAAAACTTGACAGTCCTTTAATTACATAGTTAATAGAATAATCAATGGTGTCATCTTTTATACATATTTGCCTTGTTTATAATTAAATTATAATATTACTCACATTTATTTTTTAGAAACCATAACAAAGGTTTTTAATTCTTCTCAATTTTTATTCCTTTTATCATGTATGAAAGAGGATGCAGAATTCTTAGGGCCATAAGATACATTTCTTCGGCTGATGTGGATTTCAACTGAAGGCATTCTATAATCAGCTGTAATGGTCTAAGCAGAGCAAATGGAATTTCTGTTGCTGTGGCAGACTGAGGTTACCAAACAATTAAGAAAAATAACCAAAATACAATTTAACAATCAGCAGCTGAATGGTTGAGAAAAAAAATAAAAAGAAGAAGAAAAGGTGAAAAGCACTTCTAATAGCACATTGATAGAACTATTTGAGCCATACACAAATCCCAGGAATCACCTGAAGTTGTAATAACTCTCAAAACTGTAGGTTTTAAAACCGTGGGTTAGAGACTATAGAATAAAATGGAGTTCAGATAAAATACTGACACGCAGCCTCTGAAGATAACTTAACAATAATGTAATTTTATTTAGTATATAGTTTTACCTTGCTGTATTAGGGAACAGGGAATGACAGATAGGTCCTCACATTTTATTAGAGAAAATTAATAGGTACTCAAAATTTATAAATCAAGGAATGTGTACTTATGAATATGAAGATAAACATAAAAATAAGTACCTAAGATGTTAAAAGTAGTTATTTCTGTGTTTGTTAATGTAGGATGGGAACTGGGAGACCCAGAAAGGCTTTTGAAGATACAACACTGAGTTACTAATTCACACTTCAATGTCGAGTGAATTACATTGACAATATTAATAATTTTAATATAGGAATTGTTTTATGTAGCATTCCTTCCCACAAAATGGCAGTACCTATTAAGCTAAAGAATTTCAAATTGCATCTTAAAATAGTATTTCAAGCTTCTGCCATTTTGAAGACATCTACACTGTTTGAAATGTTGAATTATTTGATTTTAAAAAACTTTAAAAATTGAATTTGTATATATACATGTAAAAAAATAATCTGGATGGGTTCTTATATAATATAAATAACATTAAAATTAAGCTTTTTAAGTTATTTTAATATGTTTATGTATTTCTTCTAATTATCTTTGTTAAATATAATTATTATAAATGGGTGTACAGGAGCAGTCATAAACAGAAAGTAATTTTTTCACAATTCAAACATGCATGTATTAATCAATTGATTTTTAATTTTGGCTACAGTAGCTAGATATTTTAAAAAAAAACAAACCTTATGTGTTCCCTGCTCCTAAGAAGTGTGCCATCTTGATCAAAAGACAGAGAAATAAACCAAAAATTACAGTGTAGTGTAAGAAGTACTAAGATTGTGTAATATATTGGGATCTCAGAGAGGACTGAAGAGGGACATCTAAATCAGTCATAACAACCCCTGTATGACAAACTAAATAGTATTACTATGCGTATGTTAAATAATTATATTTTCTAATTGCATTTTTTTACAATCTCAAATTTTTGCTTTATACACAAGCAATACACTTTCAATAATATTTTTACCTTCAGTAATTAAAACTATACATCTAATAAATAATAAAAAATGTTTCAGAAAGTGATTTTAATGATATTTTCAAAAGAGACCATTACTGACATTATGCTCTTAATATTTTTAAAATACAGTTACTGTTTGCAACTCAAATGTTTGGACTGCAAGGAAACCTATGACTGAAGAATGCTATTAATTAAATTAAGTAACTCAAACCATGTCTTCACAAAGTACTGGCAGGGTCTTCATAAAGAAATAGTTACAATCCTCATAAAACAGAGTTAAGATACTTATAAAAGAAGAGGTGAAGAAAGGATGGTGAGGCATAGAATATAATAGTCCACATTCCAAGTTATGGAGGCTTACACACATCAGTCAGCATGCTGTTTAAATCAAATGTAAGTGTGTTAGTAGGGTAGCATTAGAATCTGAACTATGCTCAGATATTCGGTTAAGATATTATAACAGTATTCCAAGCAGAGATTTCAAAATCAGCAAGATTTGGCTCACAAATATGTTTCCTTTGGCCAGCACACTGTTTGAATGTGATTTGTTGTTACTGCAATCCCATGCTACAGTTAGTAATTCTTCGTATTAAACTTCCCCTGTTCAAATGACTGTGTGGTTTCTCTCTAGTGATTAGACTTAGACAGATACATTTTCCATTTATCATGGGACTTGCTCTCCTTTCCTTTATATCAGACAAATATTTTCCTACAGTATACTATGTCTTTTTTTAAAAATGGAAATGCAAAATTTAGATAGACTTGATTTTTTCACTAAAAGTGAGAGGGCATCTTTTCCTGTAGATGTACAGTTATTCCCATGTGTTTAATGAAAGAAAAAAGTAACTATGAGGGAAAAGTGTATCTGCCTGATACCCCAGTATAACCCACACCCATAGAGAAATGTGCTGTTGGGAACACTGGACTGCCGGAGGCAGGGCACTGCCCAGGAATGCTTGCTCTCTGATTCTGCTCCCACCTGCCTCAATGCTGATATTATGGTCTTACTGCCACTGATTTAAGGTCACTACATACAGGATGCATATTTCTGTAAACACTGTTTTAATGGAAGAAATGAAAGCAAATTGTTGGTTTAACTTTCTCCTTAATATGTGTGTAAGCCTCAGGGATTTTTCTCAGTATAAAATGCAGTTTCTTGTATCTGACAAGACCCATGTTCATAATCTATCCCTGAAAGTATTCCCATTGAGTGGCTTGTGGGGCTCAGGAAGTCTCAGGTGAGCTGCCCAGTATTCCTTCTTTGCTTGCATTTCTTACTGGGTATTATTTTTTGTATTTTTATTAAATAGGAAACTTGATCCAGCAATGTGCACATACATTTTTGCATGTGAGTTTCTTGCCATCACTAGTTAGTTAATATGCAATGCTGCAGTACCATAATAGGGAACATAACAAATTTATGGAAACAAGAAATGGTGGAAAGCATAATAAACTGAAAAAAGGCATACCTTTTAGTGTTTTCCAAAATGTGAATTAATGGACTCATAGCATTGTGAAATACAGGGATATATAAAGTATAAAAATTGTTTAGAGCCAAATCATTTTACTGGTGGTATATTTAAAATATAAATCTATTGAATAAAATATAAATTAAATGTTCTGAGCCAAAGCAAACATTTTCAAAAGTAATCTAGCCTGAAATAATTGGGGTTAGCTGGGTGAAGATACAGCTGAGAGCTTTAAGGATGGATGATAATTCTAAAAACCCTAAAACATGTGGGTCATCTTCTACTGTAAATGACAAAACAACAAATATGCATAAACATTACCCAATTATCTATAGGCTCAATGAAAATACTCATTAGACAGAAGACATTTTGACAGTGTCCATAAGAAGTATATGTGTGTGTATGTGTTTATGTGTGCATACACACTGAGGAGAGTTTGAGAAGTTTATAACAGGCTAATTAAAATTAGAAAGCATTGCTATAAAATAAGGCTATCATTGAGCCGTTTTATATTAATTTTCTACCTGTGAACACTTTTTAATAATATAGCGTGGCAACATTTTTCCAAAGATATGGAAATAAAGTCTGTTTATTTTAAATTAAAACTTTTAAAATAAAAGAAGTCTCAGTTGTCAATAATATATACCCCTGTTCTTGTCAAAAACAGAATTGTATACTTCCCAGTACAGTCAAGACAGGTTTTTTTAAAATTCATTTTTAAGTTCAGAGGTACATGTGCAGGTTTGTTACATAGGTAAACTTGTGTCATGGGGGTTTGTCATACAGATTATTTCATCACCCAGGTATCCAGCCTAGTACCTATTAATTATTTTTCCTGATCCTCTCCCTCCTCCCACCCTCCAACCTTCAATGAGCACTAGTGTGCTTTGTTCCTCTTTATATGTCCATGTGCTCTCATTATTTAACTCCCACTAATAAGCGAGAATATGTGGTATTTGGTTTTCTTTTGTCAAGACAGTTTTAAAACTATTTTTTCCAATAACAAGCGTACTATGTAATCAATGATGTGATTGTGCCTACTTAATAATCTAAGCATTTTTATATTTTTACACATTCTTATACTTAACGCTTTTTTATCTGGATAATATTCACTGGTTTGTGTTGTAAAAAATTATTTAAACTTAACTCTGTTTAAGATATAAAGGTTATCATCAAGCATTCGTTTTTAAACATAAAACAAGAATTAGCATTAATTTATAGAAGGTTTATGTGTACAACTAAATTTTTAGCAGACTTTACTTCTAGCCAAGGGTATGGAGTAATAGTTTTTATCACATCCCTGAGAACTACTAAAAAAAATGAGAAAATATAAAAATCTATTTGAAGGTCTGTTAGCAACAAAGATATCAGAAAGTCAGGAATTCCTAAGAGGAAAGCCTGGTCATTCCGCTGATAACATTAAATACCTAATTCTATGATGAAGGAAAACAATCAGGAAACAAGCCCTTAGGGAGATCAAAACTGAGTCTTAATATAGCTCAACTGATGATTCAATTGAAGAAGTTTGCTTCTCTTACTGAGAACAGAAGCTAAAAATCCAGAACCTTGAATTAACTCTGTAATTTCCCATATAGAGCATCCAGACTTAATTCAAACCTTGCACGTCAGGAGATAAAACCAAGCACCAATGAATGAGTAGAAATAACCCCAAATAACACACAGTAGAAATAACCCCAAAACAATCCATATATGATTAACATGATGAAGAAAATGGAGAACAAAAAGAGAAAATTGTAGCAAAAACTGGATTCCATAAAAGAGAACTAGGTTTTTGATTCTCACTTCCACTTCCAGTTAAGGGGATACAAAAGTTCTTTGTTCTCACAGTAATAACAACAACGAACAAACAACACACAAAAACACCCATGGAAAATAAAAATACTTTAAAAATATATAACGGTTATGGGCTGAATTGAGTATCCCTGAAATTCATATGCTGAAGTCCTAACCCCCACTACCTCAAAATGTGTCTCTATGTGGAGACAAGGTCTTTAAAGAAGTAATTAAGTTGAAATGAGATCATTGGGTTGGTCCTAATTCAATATTGCTAGTGTGCTTAAAGGAAGAGGCGATTAAGGCACAGATACAAACAGAGAAAGACCATGTGAAGACGCAGGGAGAAGATGGCCATCTACAAGCCAAGGAGCGAGACTTAAAAGATAAAAAAAAAAAAAAACAAAAAAAAAAACCATCTGTACCAACACCTTTATCGTGGACATCTAGTCTCCAGAATGGTGAAAAAATAAATTTTTATTGATCAAGCCACACAATCTGTGGTACTTTATTATTGCAGCCCTAGCAAAGTAATACAATAACCTAGGGCATCATACAAAAGAAAGATTTAAAAGAACTGAATTCCACAGAGAACTGAGTCATCCATAGATGAGTAGGTGTGCCAGGAGCTGTTGCACCTTCCAAAGCTGAGGGCAGATGCCTGATCTGTGTATAAGTAAGTCTGACATAGACAAAGAGACTCTGAAAATGAAAAGAAATCAGTCAGGTCTTGAACAACACGGTGAGTTGTCTAGGCATATTCTAATCTTGAAGAACCAGAAACAAAAGAAAAGATCACTAGATCAAGCAATTGTCTTCCAACATCCCCAATATTGTCAAGAAAGTAGCAGTGGAGGAGGGAGATGGTGGGCAGAGCAATTATAGTCTTGCTTATGTTCAGGTAACTATATTCAGTGGGATTGTAGGAGGAAATGAATATAAATGAGCTGGAAGGGGGTTTCTAAAGTAGTGGTAGTATCTCATAAGTTTTATCTGTGATAGATATTTGGGTGTGCATTTCCTTGGGACATTCATTAATCTACACACTAATAATCTGTGCACTTTCCTGTAGGTAGGCCATACATCTAACAAAATACTACTTTTAGCAACTAATATATTACTCTTTCAAAAGAGGTTTACAAAAATATGTGTGTGTGTGTGTGTATATATATGTTCTCAATTTTGAAAGTGTATTTCTAAATGTGTCCATTTATTCATCTTATCTATTTAGTATATCAATCTATCTTGAAAAACACTGATTATTAACACTCTAAAATATTAAAATGTTCTTTCCATATTGTGGAATTATACAATAACCCTCCTTAATACATTTTTAGTAATTTCAGTTGCTTACCTATATTTATTTGAGAATATAACAATTAAAAAATACTTTTCATGATTTTCTATACCTACAAAGTCAGAAGTCTTTAATATGGTCCTCACTTATGGGATATTTTATTCTTTTTATTGACCTCTTTGTATCACTTACCTTTAATTGCTTGGTAACTTCCCTGCTCGGTTTCACAATTACAAAGTTATGTGTGTATTACTCCTCACTTCCTGTTCATAGATACTCCTTCACCTATGCTTTTCACTTGCCTAATCGTTTTCAACTCATAATGTGTACCTCCTCTCCACTTTTCCCTAATTTTCTACCCCTTCCATGTCCCGGAATATGTTAATTATTATATGATCTATATCATAACATCATTTACAAGTATCTTTTTTACTATGAATCTTTTTAGGCAGAAATAATCTCTCTCTATATATATATATACACGCATATATACATATATACACATATATGCATATATATATACATATATACATATATACATATGTACATATATATACATATATACATATATATGAAATGTTCATATGTATGAATATATCCTCTCTATATGCTTAATATAAAGAGAAATACCTTGCAGTATCAGCAAATTCTTAAATTCTTTCGAGAAGAAAGAATATGTTTGAGGGAGGGAAGAAAGGAAGGAAGGCAGGAAGGGAGGAAGGGAAGAAGGGAGGAAGGAAGAAAGATAGAAATGAAAAAAAGAATAAGGCACATATAAAACCTTTACTTTTTAGATGAGTATGTCAATTCCTTTCTTTGATTTCCCTTTAACAAATTATGAGGTATAAAAAGAAACCATTCTAATTATTTATAAAGTGATCTCAACTTAGTCCACATGAGTATTGCTTGATAAGTTTTGTGTCTAGTTGAGTGTATATAGTTATAAGAATATGTCAGATCTTTTTGCATTTTGAGACAAAAACCACAAAGAAAGTTTGAAAGCTACTGCTCTAGATAACTCCTTTAAAGGATCAAACAGCAAACAAACATTTTGAGAATTTAAGTTACAGTCATGTTTAACACTTTTAGTCATGTCTGTTATATCTGGATTTACTAATCTTTGCTCATTTTGATTGCTGTTGAATTAGGTCAAATCATAAAAATAGATTCATTGTTCGTTGCTAAACCATATTATTTCACATATTTATTAAACAGGCTAATAACAAAAATAATCAAACATATATGTATAAAAGCTCATCTATAAAAATAAAGAAAAATAAAAACTTATATTTACACTATAAAATAAATAACTTTTAATAGACCTATAAGTCATATATACATTCAAACATGGTGACTGGTTTGGTCATATTACAAATTGTATTGTTATATTTTCTTTTTTTTTGTTATATTTTGTTTTTACATTTTTATTCCCTTGCAATTTTAATGAAAATAGATTTATCATGAAGTAAAGTCAGGTTTAGAACAGAAAATACATTGAATCTGTTTGATTATTTAATAAAATTTACAGTATCCTACCCTTAACACAATATTCTAAACCTTTCTTATGAAGCCCAGGAGTGAGAATATCTTTTATAGATTTATTTACAAAAATAAACTGGTGGAAAAAAATCATAAAACATTTGAATTGTGGAATATTTAGAGCAAAATACTGAATAATTATTACAAAACCAATGCACTAATTTAAAGTAGACCAATTAAATTTTTATCTAGTTGGGAACTTTAGAGGATATTTACAAATTAGTAAATACAGTTCATAGTTGAATTCTTAAATTGTGCACCTTTTATGAGTTCATCTGAAGATATCAAAAATATTTTTTATTTTTCATGGAGGATATTAACATTTTCTTAGAGAAACTCGGTTTAAAAAAATGGTGAGTGAACAACAAAAACTAGAAAGAGAATTGTCACCTAGAACCCTTACTCATTTCCAGCAGGATCAAAAGTTGCTAGGAGCCAAGTGAAAGATAAATATTAGCTAGGGCTGTCAATACGTATGAAGGAACAAGAATTAAGACTGTATAAAGTAACCAAGCAGGCCTGAAACTTTTTGACAACTATATCGTAATTATTTCTTCATTAGCAGTGCAATCAGTTCTTCCATGATAGTTAACAAATATTTCTGGTAAAAAAAATATCTTTTTTATATATATTCTTTGCAAAATAAGTCATCCTTTCCACTGTCATATAAAGGGATTCTGAATAAAGAGGAAAAGCCTTAATGGCAAGATGTCTTACTGATAGAAGATGTTGATACAAATTTATATTTACATACCTGTATGATAAGTGATGTTTATGTAGGTGCATAGATGAAAGATATAAAATAATATCTATATATAATTTAAATAATCTATAATAAATATTATAGATTAATAATAAAATTATCAAGCCAGGCAAGGTGGCTCATGCCTGTAATCCCAGCACTTTGGGAGGCCAAGGTGGATGGATCACCTGAGGTCAGGAGCTCAAGAACAGCCTGGCCAACATGGTGAAACCCCATCTCTACTAAAAATACAAAAATTAGCCAGGTGTGGTGGAGCATGCCTGTAGTCCCAGCTACTTGGGAGGCTGAAGCAGGAGAATCACTTGAACCTGGGAGGCAGAGGTTGCAGTGAGCTGAGATTGCGCCACTGTACTGCAGCCTGGGCAACAAGAGTGAAACTTCATCTCTAACAATCATAATAACAAAAATAATAAAAAAATTATCTAGGTCTCTTAGCTAAGTCTTACCAGGAAGTGTGCTATTGCTTTATACTATTTAATTCTGTCCTCATCACAACTCTCTGAGACTGGTACTAGCATGTCTATCTTACAGGTGAGACAAGGATTTATAGAGAGCATAATTATGTTTTTTAAGATTATGTAGCCGGTGAGATGCACAGATGGGATTATAAACCTGTTGATCCATATCTTATCTGTGGCATATTAATTTACATTAGTATTTCAGTATGGCAGAGGACATTTGGGATATTAACCATAAAGCAAGCATTAATTACACACCTGTGTGCCTAATAGTAGCAGTAGTTCCTAATATTTATTTATTTTAAATAATCAGAATTGAACAATGAAAGGAAATAAACACAGTTTACTATTTATATAGTTGCTCTAACCAAGTACAAGCATGAGACTATGCATTTCTATAGAAAAGATTTCAGTAAACATCTTCAAAATTCATGCAATCATGTTCCATATCAAATAGATTAAATTAATCTATTTGAAAATGGTTAGAGATAGTAAGAACAATAATGCTGTGGTTATTTTGCTCTTACCTAGCTCAAGAAAACTATAGCCTTCAAAGAAGAATGCATTGAATCTTTCTTATATTAACCTAATAAAACATATCTCTAAAACATCATTTGTTTCGTTTTTTTAATTTCCATTGTAAACTAATCTTTGCTTTTAAAAACTGCATGCCACGAAAATTAAGCATTTTTTGTATTTTTGTGATCCATGGGCTTTAGATCATGCTATATAAAATAATGCATGTAATAAAATCATTACTTTTGTTTCTAATCTCTCTACAGGTTAAGAAAACAAGAATATCTATTTTAAATGGAAAATTCTCTGTTTTTAAACAAAATTTATATCCTTCATTTTTTTCCCACTTCAATCTAAACTCTATCCACGTCCAATACTTTTTTAAAAATCAACGCAAATGAGGTGACTGTGAACATTTGTTTAAAAAAGACCTCTGTAGCAGCCAAGATATCTCATACACTGAGGTCATTACGTTTAAAAACTGCCTCTTATCTAATCACATTTAAGATGTCACAGAAATATCAGCAAACACTCTTGAAACATTCCCTTAATCGTTTTCTTGCAGTGGTGTGCAAAATGCTGGAAATAATTGAAAACAAATTGCATCTGTCTGAGCAAAAGAAACAATCTGCATGCACTTCACAGCAATTGAAGGACTATTTATTTCCGTCAGAAACAAATAAAAGTCTGTGAATATCTTAGATAAAGAATTTAGTCAGTTCAAATTCTTTAAGATATTCACAGACTTTTATTTGTTTCTGACGGAAATAAATAGTTCTTCAATTGCTGTGAAGTGCATGCAGATTGTTTCTTTTGCTCAGACAGATGCAATTTGAGATACCATCTCACACCAGTTAGAATGGCCTTCATTAAAAAATCTGGAAACAACAGGTGCTGGAGAGGATGTGGAGAAATAGGAACACTTTTACACTGTTGGTGGGACTGTAAACTAGTTCAACCATTGTGGAAGTCAGTGTGGCGATTCCTCAGGGATCTTGAACTAGAAATACCATTTGACCCAGCCATCCCGTTACTGGGTATATACCCAAAGGACTATAAATCATGCTGCTATAAAGACACATGCACACGTATGTTTATTGCGGCACTATTCACAATAGCAAAGAGTTGGAACCAACCCAAATGTCCAACAACGATAGACTGGATTAAGAAAATGTGGCACATAGACACCATGGAATACTATGCAGCCATAAAAAATGATGAGTTCGTGTCCTTTGTAGGGACATGGATGAAACTGGAAAACATCATTCTCAGTAAACTATCGCAAGGACAAAAAACCAAACACCGCATGTTCTCACTCATAGGTGGGAATTGAACAATGAGAACTCATGGACACAGGAAGGGGAACATCACACTCCACGGACTGTTGTGGGGTGGGAGGAGGGGGGAGGGACAGCATTAGGAGATACACCTAATGCTAAATGACGAGTTAATGGATGCAGGAAATCAACATGGCACATGGATACATATGTAACAAATCTGCACATTGTGCACATGTACCCTAAAACCCTAAAGTATAATAAAAAAATAAAAAAATTAAAAAAAAAAAAAAGAATTTAGTCAGTTCATATGGAATAAATGATATTTCATTGCCACCAAAAAGGGAAGAATTTATGTATAAAACTTCCACTTACATTTTTATCAAAGTATACTAGGTTGCATTTAAGCAACCTATATAATCAGTTTTTATTTCTTTAATAATCATAAATGCAATCTAGAATGTTACTTTTTAATTTTTTAATTGGTAACTTTTAAAAATGTTAAAACTGTGCTAATATATGCAGTGACATAATATAATTATATATTGCTATTAGCACTAGTATGTCTTTATTCCTTTTTATAAAGCAGTTTGACAATATGGATAAGGAGCATATTTTTCAAAATCGTACCTGCCATATATTTTTACTAAAGTAGAATGTACAGCAAACTACACGAACCATGACTATCCACCTAGATGAACGTTCATAAACAAAAGATACCTATATAACCATCACTGAACGGTAAAAAATAAATAAATGAATAAAACTGTCCAGTTGCTATTTCACCTTTAGAAACTCATACTCTTACTACTTTTAGCAGCATGAACACCACCAAATTATTTTACAAAGGTGATGAAATATTTATATTCCTACCAACAATGTATAAGTCCCACCCTCCATATTCTTACCAACACATATAATCAGATTTTTTTATTTGAAAATTTGGCCATCCCATTAGTTGTAGTTAATTGAAATTTTAATTTGCATTATTTAGTTGAGAACTAATAATGCCGAACATCCATTGATATGTTTTTGAACTATTATGAGTTCTTTATAAAGTCTAGAGAGATAAGTCATATATAACCAAATTTATAACTTCATTCAATAAATTTGTCATCTAAAATTATATAAAATAATAAAATTATATTATTCATGTATTTGTAATTATATAAAATAAATAACTATATTATATACATTTTTAATTTCTTTGCTGCTTTGCATGGTATGTTTTTTATAATCAGTTGCACTATACAAATGTAGAACTCTTTCTGTGGCTTATGATTCTTTAGCATTTTTTAATGATTTACTTTATGAAAGGGATATTTTAATGCAGTAAAATACTCCCACTTCATGTAGGTTTTTTGATCTCCTTTTGCAAATACATGACATGTTAACACAACTACAACCAAAATACAAAATTTTTCCATCATCCCTAGAAGGTTCTTTTCTACCTTTCCATTGGAAAGATTCCTGAAATCTTCAAGAACTTGAAATGTTCTTTTCAACCCATCTATTTCCCTGAACCCACTAATCTGCTTTCTATCAAGATTCCATTTTAAGGCAATACCACAGCAAATGTACTGTGAAGGAGAGACCAGTAACGTACGAAGAAAGCCAGCCAAATGAGGCAAGACAGTAAAGAAGGAAGAGGGCTGATAATTTACATAAGATGAGAACTGAGTCAGAACTGACCTTTGGCTATATCTATGTGGAATTCATTGCTTAATTTGATGAATAGCTTCTGTGGCATTGTCGAGGAGAAGGCCTGAATGAAATAATTTTAAGTGAAATATGAGAGGAAGAAGAATGAGGCATAGTGAGTATAATGATGTAACTTTTTGTAGGATATTTTGACTAAGGGAAGCAAAAAAGTTAAAAAAATAAAATAAAAAGGAGGCAACAACTTATCCCAGAATTCATATTCTACTCCTCTTCTCACTTTTCACCAATCACACTGGCCTTCTGCTGTTTCTGTCATGCCAATCATTATCTCCAATATTGGTTTTTGCCTGTGTCTTCTCTGTGCTTGGAATGTTTTCTTCTGTATATCCTTTTTCCTAACTTTCTTCAACTTTGCTTATATATCACCATCTCAATTTGGCTTTCTCTGTTCACTGTTTTAAAAATTCATCTATTTCTCTCCCCCAGCCCTAATTCTTCTAATCCCACTCAATCTGCTCCATTTTTTAAATTTTCTGAGCATTTACTCTCTTCTAATATACTACAAAATTAATTCATTTATGATGTTTATTCTTTATTGTCTGTCTTCTCCACTAGAAGGTAGCAGAAATCTTGGTTTTGTTCACTGATGTATTACAAGCACCTAGAAGAGCGTCTGATACAGGAGGTGCTCAAAATACATTTGCCGATTGAATAAAAGGAATCAAGGTGAAAAATAATGGTTTCGAAGAGACAAAGAAAATATATAGTATTTAATTACAGAATGATAAAAAATGTCATTTGTTTGGGGATTCATAGAAGAGTGGATAGGTAAATCTGTGGGGAAGCTATATTATTATTTCTCTTCTTGAAGACTTGCAGAATGAAGGGTATCACAAAAGAGTAATGCAGAGGTGAGAGGTTAAATTCATGAAGTAATGTTTTTCTATTTGGAATATATTTTTTCAGTCGATAAGCAAAATTAAATTTGAGGAAAAACGAACGAACAAAAACAAAACAATGAATTTTAAGAGGAAGACGATGTAAAGATTAACAAGATTTGGGCAGTGATTCACGTAGAGGCATTTATTCTGCAATAGCACAAAATACATTGATGGGATTAAAAAGTATGGTTTATATAATAGAAAAATAATAAGTGTCAGCAAAAATGCTAGAGCAAAATACTATATTCCAAAAATAAAAACTTCTGTTGAAACAAAGAACAAAGTAAGATTCAAAGAGTGAAGAGCAACACATCAACAAAGTAACAGATAACTGCACATTAATGTCATGTTAAGAAACAGACATTTAAGCTGCATATGCAAATGGCATATTTTCACATGTCAATGGATATTTAGATTTGCAATTATCCGTTTTCATGTATAAGTATCTCTTTGAGTATGCAAATAAGTGATTTGAATGCATAATGTGGGCACTCATTCTGAATATTGGACCTGTTAGAAGATTGCTAGAGGTAGCAGAAACATCTTACTTTCCGAGAAGTGCAAACATCAAAAATTCAGTTTCGTTTTCATGAGAGAAAATGTTCATGAGAGAAAAAAATCTGAAAATTTTTAAAGTCAAGGATATTTCCTCTTGTGGTAAAATTTATTTAGAGGGGAAAAAATAATCTAGTTTGGATAGACCATCATAAATTGTGACAATTATAAACTAAAATGGGTCAAATAAGTGAAAGAAAAATTTGAAATTGGTAGAAAGCAAGTAATAGTTTTCACAAATTTGTAAAAAATTATGTATATTATTTCTGCTCCATCTGATTTGTTTGACATTTTTTGCTTAGTTTTATTATCTGGGAAATTAACAATAAAATATTTAAAAAGAGGTCAATATTTATTTATAAAAATTATGTTTAGGTTATTTTGTAATCATTGTTATCTAATAAATACTTGTAATACCTAATATAGGCCGGGCGCGGTGGCTCACGCTTGTAATCCCAGCACTCTGGGAGGCCGAGGCGGGTGGATCACGAGGTCAGGAGATCGAGACCACGGTGAAACCCCGTCTCTACTAAAAATACAAAAAAAATTAGCCGGGCGTGGTGGCAGGCGCCTGTAGTCCCAGCTACTCGGAGAGGCTGAGGCAGGAGAATGGCGTGAACCCGGGAGGCGGAGCTTGCAGTGAGCCGAGATTGTGCCACTGCACTCCAGCCTGGGCGACAGAGCGAGACTCCGTCTCAAAAAAAAAAAAAAAAAAAAAAAAAAAAAAAATACCTAATATGGACAAAAAGTTTTGATACACAGTGAGTTTAAAACTAAGCTGTTTCTGCCACCAAGGTGTTTCCCATCTGAATTATGTTGTATAGCATTATGTAACTGACAACCACTAAAATAGAAGCATAATGAGGTTGTTTAAATAAGGAAGACGTTTCATGTTATTAAGGAAATTAGTAAGAATTACTATTTAAACTGAATCTTGAAGATGCAGATGTTCTTTAGATAATATTTATTTTAATAGGTTTTCAAATAAATTTCTTAAGTAGATGTTTGCACACCATGAAAGGAAACGTTTTATGAGAAAAATCTATTCATAGGTGATTAACAAGGTGGTATCAAGCCAATAGAAATCAAATATGTAAGAAAATTAGCATATCATTAAATAAGTATACAAAATGCCCAAATTGAAAACACAAAGGGGCAAATTAGCTAATTTTAGCATCATGCTTTAAATTTTTGGTCTGCAGCACTTTTCCAGTGATGTAAAAATTATCAGAAGTATGTCCAAATCTACTTAAAGTCCATTTTTAAACTCTCATGATTATAGTTTCTTTGCTTTATATGATTTTTAAGCTATAAAATTCCAAAATAAATATTCTGCTCAATTTTATTACAGCAAAGATCATTAATTTATATGGAATAAATTAACAAATATTCATTTTTGGCTTATTTATTTCTGTTTAAAAATTTTATAATAATATGGAATACATTTTATCGAATATTCTTTAAAATTAAAATACATTTTGAATATTTCAAAATAGATCTTGTATAAATCAATTTAATTTAATTCACTAACATTAAAAGGTGCCTGTTTCCTTAGTTCTGAGCCAAACGACACAGGAAAAAAGATGTAAGATTAAGTCATAAATCTTGACCCTTGGCCAGGTGCAGTGGCTCAAGCCTGTAATCCCAGCACTTTGGGAGGCCGAGGCGGGCGGATCACGAGGTCAGGAGATCGAGACCATCCTGGCTAACATGGTGAAACCCCGTCTCTACTAAAAAATACAAAAAATTAGCCAGGCGTGTTGGCGGGCGCCTGTAGTCCCAGCTACTCGGGAGGCTGAGGCAGGAGAATGGCGTGAACCCGGGAGGCGGAGCTTGCAGTGAGCCGAGATCGCGCCACTGCACTCCAGCCTGGGGGACAGAGAAAGACTCCGTCTCAAAAAAAAAAAAAAAAAAAAAAAATCTTGACCCTTAAATAAAGTATAATATTAAAGAAGTATATTTATTTTGGATAAAAATATGAGGTTAAGATAGAGTTTAAAAAATCACTGTAGAGGTACTGATTATTTGTTTTACTTTTATAAAAATAATCTGTCTATTTACATTTAGAACAAAGATATTTGTGCTAGTTTAATAGTGTTTACCTCAAAGAAAAAAATAGTTTATGTATTTAAGATCAATTTATATAATATTATGAATGATTCACTAATCATTGAAAATGAGAAGGAAAACAAATCCATTAACAAAAAAGTGATATTAATAGACTGTACCTTAAAGTTTACTTAGGATTTTTAAAAATTAATTATTCAAATAATTATGGAGACATATTTATTATGTAATAATTATATACCCAAACTAAATTCTTGTAAATAAATAGTCATATGAAGCAGTTGAATTATAAAATGACTAGGGAGAAAATATAATATAAAGAAATTCTTTCTGGCGACTGATCTAAAGCACTGTCATGATAATACAAAATTTCAAATAGAATTTTTCTATATCTTAAATACTTAAAAATGAATATATTATGAAAAATGATCAATATCACTAATCATCAGGGAAATGCAAATCAAAACTTCATTGAGATATCATGTCATCATAGATAGAATGGCTATTATCTAAAAGACAATAAATAAATGCTGCTAAGAATGAAGAGGAAGAGGAACTTATGTACTGTTGGTGTGAATGTAAATAAGTACTGCTATTACGGAAAACAGTGTGGAGATTTGTAAAAAAATTAAATTAGAACTACCATATGATCCCACAATTCTACTATTGTATCTAAGTCTTAGATCCATATCTATCAACTTAGAAGAATACTTCCAGACTCTTGGGACTATACAGCCATTGGAGACTTCAAGGTAAAGCTAACAAGGAAAAGTTTTTTCTTTGGAAGACGACATCCTAGATGTAGAAAGTTTTCCCAAGATCTTAAATCAAGACTTTTTTTCTCTGTCACCATAAAACATTTGTTCCCTTTCGTCTTTTCTCTGGTTTTGTTTTGTTTTGTTTACTGCTTACAAATGGCAAGATAATGCGAAAGTTAAAATTTCATTTTAATTTCTACTATTGGGTATTTATCCAAAGGAAAGGAAATAAGGATATCAAAGAGATATCTTCATCCTCATGTTTATTGCAGCACTATTCACTATAGCCAATATATGGGATCAACCTAAATGTCCATCAACAGATTAATGAAAAAAGAAATGTAGGCCTGCCTGCCTGTGTAGGCTCCACCTCTGGGGGCAGGGCACAGACAAACAAAAAGTCAGCAGTAACCTCTGCAGACTTAAATGTCGCTGTCTGACAGCTTTGAAGAGAGTAGTGGTGATCTCTTCACACAGCTGGAGATCTGAGAATGGGCAGACTGCCTCCTAAAGTGGGTCCCAGACCCCCGAGTAGCCTAACTGGGAGGCACCCACCAGTAGGGACAGAATGACACCTCACTCGGCCGGGTACTCCTCTGAGACAAAACTTCCAGAGGAACAATCAGACAGCTGAATTTGCGGTTCACGAAAATCCGCTGTTCTGCAGCCACCGCTGCTGACACCCAGCCAAACAGGGTATGGAGTGGACCTCTAGCAAACTCCAACAGACCTGCAGCTGAGGGTCCTGTCTGTTAGAAGGAAAACTAACAAACAGAAAGGACACCCACACCAAAAACCCATCTGTACATCACCATCAAAGACCAAAAGTAGAAAAAACTACAAAGATGGGGAGAAAACAGAGCAGAAAAACTGGAAACTCTAAAAAGCAGAGCGCCTCTCCTCCTCCAAAGGAACGCAGTTCCTCACCAGCAATGGAACAAAGCTGGATGGAGAATGACTTTGACGAGTTGAGAGAAGAAGGCTTCAGACAATCAAACTACTCCGAGCTACAGGAGGAAATTCAAACCAATGGCAAAGAAGTTAAAAACTTTGAAAAAAAATTAGATGAATGTATAACTAAAATAATCAATGCAGAGAAGTGCTTAAAGGAGCTGATGGAGCTGAAAGCCAAGTTTAAAGAACTATGTGAAGAATGCAGAAGCCTCAGTAGCCGATGCTATCAACTGGAAGAAAGGGTATCAGTGATGGAAGATGAAATGAATGAAATGAAGTGAGAAGGGAAGTTTAGAGAAAAAAAAATAAAAAGAAATGAACAAAGCCTCCAAGAAATATGGGACTATGTGAAAAGACCAAACCTAGGTCTGATTGGTGTACCTGAAAGTGACAGGGAGAATGGAACCAAGTTGGAAAATACTCTGCAAGATATTATCCAGGAGAACTTCCCCAATCTAGCAAGGCAGGCCAACATTCAGATTCAGGAAATACAGAGAACACTACAAAGATACTCCTCGAGAAGAGCAACTCCAAGACACATAATTGTCAGATTCACCAAAGTTGAAATGAAGGAAAAAATGTTAAGGGCAGCCAGAGAGAAAGGTCGGGTTACCCACAAAGGGAAGCCCATCAGACTAACAGCTGATCTCTCAGCAGAAACTCTACAAGCCAGAAGAGAGTGGGGGCCGATATTCAACATTCTTAAAGAAAAGAATTTTCAACCCAGAATTTCATATCCAGCCAAACTAAGCTTCATAAGTGAAGGAGAAATAAAATACTTTACAGACAAGCAAATGCTGAGTGATTTTGTCACCACCAGGCCTGCCCTAAAAGAGCTCCTGAAGGAAGCACTAAACATGGAAAGGAACAACCGGTACCAGCCACTGCAAAAACATGTGAAATTGTAAAGACCATCGAGGCTAGGAAGAAACTGCATCAACTAATGAGCAAAATAACCAACTAACATCATAATGACAGGATGAAATTCACACATAACAATATTAACTTTAAATGTACATGGGCTAAATGCTCCAATTAAAAGACACAGACTGGCAGGAGAATGGCCTGAACCCGGGAGGCAGAGCTTGCAGTGAGCCGAGATCGCGCCACTGCACTCCAGCGTGGGTGACACAGCAAGACTCCGTCTCAAAAAAAAAAAAAAAAAAAAAAAAAGACAGACTGGCAAACTGGATAAGGAGTCAGGAACCATCAGTGTGCTGTATTCAGGAAACCCATCTCACGTGCAGAGACACACATAGACTCAAAATAAAGTGATGGAGGAAGATCTATCAAGCAAATGGAAAACAAAAAAAGGCAGGGGTTGCAATCCTAGTCTCTGATAAAATAGAATTTAAACCAACAAAGATCAAAAGAGACAAAGAAGGCCATTACATAATGGTAAAGGGATCAATTCAACAAGAAGAGCTAACTATCCTAAATATATATGCACCCAATACAGGAGCACCCAGATTCATAAAGCAAGTCCTGAGTGACCAACAAAGAGACTTAGACTCCCACACAATAATAATGGGAGATTTTAACACCCCACTGTCAACATTAGACAGATCAACGAGACAGAAAGTTAACAAGGATACCCAGGAATTGAACTCAGCTCTGCACCAAGTGGACCTAATAGACATCTACAGAACTCTCCACCCCAAATCAACAGAATATACATTTTTTTCAGCACCACACCACACCTATTCCAAAAGTGACCACATAGTTGGAAGTATAGCTCTCCTCAGCAAATGTAAAAGAACAGAAATTATAACAAACTGTCTCTCAGACCACAGTGCAATCAAACTAGAACTCAGGATTAAGAAACTCACTCAAAACCGCTCAACTACATGGAAACTGAACAACCTGCTCCTGAATGACTACGGGGTACATAATGAAATGAAGGCAGAAATAAAGATGTTCTTTGAAACCAACGAGAACAAAGACACAACATACCAGAATCTCTGGGACACATTCAAAGCAGTGTGTAGAGGGAAATTTATAGCACTAAATGCCCACAAGAGAAAGCAGGAAAGACCCAAAATTGACACCCTAACATCACAATTAAAAGAACTAGAAAAGCAAGAGCAAACACATTCAAAAGCTAGCAGAAGGCAAGAAATAACTAAAATCAGAGCAGAACTGAAGGAAATAGAGACACAAAAAACCCTTCAAAAAATTAATGAATCCAGGAGCTGGTTTTTTGAAAAGATAACAAAATTGATAGACTGCTAGCAAGACTAATAAAGAAGAAAAGAGAGAAGAATCAAATAGACGTAATAAAAAATGATAAAGGGGATATCACCACCGATCTCACAGAAATACAATCTACCTTCAGAGAATACTAAAAACACCTCTATGCAAATAAACTAGACAATCTAGAAGAAATGGATAAATTCCTCGACAAATACACCCTCCCAAGACTAAACCAGGAAGAAGTTGAATCTCTGAATAGACCAATAACAGGCTCCAAAACTGTGGCAATAATCAACAGCTTACCAACCAAAAAGAGTCCAAGACCTGATGGATTCAAAGCCGAATTCTAGCAGAGGTACAAGGAGGAACTAGTACCATTCCTTCTGAAACTATTCCAATCGATAGAAAAAGAGGGAATCCTCCCTAACACATTTTATGAGGCCAGCATCATCCTGATACCAAAGCCTGGCAGAGACACAACCAAAAAAGAGAATTTCAGACCAATATCCTTGATGAACATTGATGCAAAAATCCTCAATAAAATACTGGCAAACCAAATCCAGCAGCACATCAAAAAGCTTATCCACCATGATCAAGTGGGCTTCTTCCCTGGGAGGCAAGGCTGGTTCAACATATGCAAATCAATAAATGTAATCCAGCATATAAACAGAACCAAAGACAAAAACCACATGATTATCTCAATAGATGCAGAAAAGGCCTTTGACAAAATTCAACAACCCTTCATGCTAAAAACTCTCAATAAATTAGGTACTGATGGGACGTATCTCAAAATAATAAGAGCTATCTATGACAAACCCACAGCCAATATCATACTGAATAGGCAAAAACTGGAAGCATTCCCTTTGAAAACTGACACAAGACAGGGATGACCTCTCTCACCACTCCTATTCAACATAGTGTTGGAAGTTCTGTCCAGGGCAATCAGGCAGGAGAAGGAAATAAAGGGTATTCAATTAGGAAAAAAGGAAGTCAAATTGTCCCTGTTTGCAGATGACATGATTGTATATCTAGAAAACCCCATTGTCTCAGCCCAAAATCTCCTTAAGCTGATAAGCAACTTCAGCAAAGTCTCAGGACACAAAATCAATGTACAAAAATCACAAGCTTTCTTGTACACCAATCACAGACAGAGAGCCAAATCATGAGTGAACTACCATTCACAATTCCTTCAAAGAGAAAAAAATACCTAGGAATCCAACTTACAAGGGATGTGAAGGACCTCTTCAAGGAGAACTACAAACCACTGCTCAATGAAATAAAAGAGGATGCAAACAAATGGAAGAATATTCCATGCTCATGGGTTGGAAGAATCAATATCGTGAAAATGGCCATACTGCCCAAGGTAATTTATAGATTCAATGCCATCCCCATCAAGCTACCAATGACTTTCTTCACAGAATTGGAAAAAACTACTTTAAAGTTCATATGGAACCAAAAATGAGCCCACATCACCAAGTCAATCCTAAGCCAAAAGAACAAAGCTGGAGGCATCACACTACCTGACTTCAAACTATACTACAAGGCTACAGTAACCAAAACAACATGGTACTGGTACCAAAACAGAGACATAGATCAATGGAACAGAACAGAGCCCTCAGAAATAATGCCACATATCTGCAACTATCTGATCTTTGACAAACCTGACAAAAACAAGCAATCGGGAAAGGATTCCATATTTAATAAATGGTGTTGGGAAAACTGGCTAGCCATATGTAGAAAGCTGAAACCGGATCCCTTCCTTATACCTTATACAAAAATTAATTCAAGATGGATTAAAGACTTACATGTTAGACCTAAAACCATAAAAACCCAAGAAGAAAACCTAGGCATTACCATTCAGGACATAGGCATGGGCAAGGACTTCATGTCTAAAACACCAAAAGCAATGGCAACAAAAGCCAAAATTGACAAATGGGATCTAATTAAACTCAAGAGCTTCTGCACAGCAAAAGAAACTACCATCAGAGTGAACAGGCAACCTACAAAATGGGACAAAATTTTTGCAAACTACTCATCTGACAAAGGGCTAATATCCAGAATCTACAATGAACTCAAACAAATTTACAAGAAAAAATCAAACAACTCCATCAAAAAGTGGGCAAAGGACATGAACAGACACTACTCAAAAGAAGACATTTATGCAGCCAAAAAACACATGCAAAAATGCTCAGCATCACTGGCCATCAGAGAAATGCAAATCAAAACCACAATGAGATACCATCTCACACCAGTTAGAATGGCCATCATTAAAAAGTGAGGAAACAACAGGTGCTGGAGAGGATGTGGAGAAATACAAACACTTTTACACTGTGGGTGGGACTGTAAACTAGTTGAACCATTGTGGAAGTCAGTGTGGCGATTCCTCAGGGATCTAGAACTAGAAATACCATTTGACCCAGCCATCCCATTACTGGGTATATACCCAAAGGACTATAAATCATGCTGCTATAAAGACACATGCACACGTATGTTTATTGCGGCACTATTCACAATAGCAAAGACTTGGAACCACCCCAAATGTCCAACAACGATAGACTGGATTAAGAAAATGTGGCACATATACACCATGGAATACTATGCAGCCATAAAAAATATGAGTTCATGTCCTTTGTAGGGACATGGATGAAACTGGAAACCATCATTCTCAGTAAACTATTGCAAGGACAAAAAAACAAACACTGCATGTTCTCACTCATAGGTGGGAATTGAACAGTGAGAACACATGGACACAGGAAGGGGAACATCACACTCCGGGGACTGTTGTGGGGTTGGGGGGGAAGGGGGAGGGACAGCATTAGGAGATATACCTAATGCTAAATGATGAGTTAATGGGTGCAGCACACCAACGTGGCACAGGGACACATATATAACAAACCTGCACATTGTGCACATGTACCCTAAAACTTAAAGTATAATAAAAAAAAAAATGTATACAATGGAGTTCTATTCTGCCATAAAAGAGAATAAAATCATGTCATTCACAGTGACGTGTATAAAACTGGAGAACATTATGTTCAGTCAAATAAAGCAGCTACTTAAAGACATATTGCATGTTCTCACTAATATATAAGAGCTAAAAATTAAGGTCAAAGAATTATACAGAAGAATTATGGTTATTAGAGCCTGAGAAGGGTAAATGGGAGAGGAAGAAAGGAAGTTATTTGGTACCAGATAATAAATTATATTTTATTTAATATAATTTTTATATTAAAATGTAGAAATACCATCTTTATATATAGTATTCTATATTTTTATAGTATATAGTAGTCTATATTCTATATAGTATCTTTTTATATATAGTATTTATTTTTATAGGAATACTACATAGAATATAGAATACTATATGTAGAAAAATATAGAATAGTACATATAAAGATAATATTTCTATATTTATAATTATAATACATAAATATAAATATTAATTTTATAAATATAATATTTATAAATTTAAACATTGTATTTAATTTTATAAATATTATTTATCTATAGTATTTCCTTATTTTATATATCATATTTCTACATGTATATTTATATATAAATTTCTACATTATATATAGAAATACCATGTTTAAAGTATAGTAATACTATTGATAAATATTTAAATAGATATATTTTATATTAATATGTAAATTTTATATAAATATAAATATAATGATTTATAGATATAAAAATATATCTGTATATTTATATACAGAGACAAAATACGGATTTATATAGTTATATAAATATATTATTTCTATATTTTAATATATAAGTAATATTCATATATAATATATATACATAGTATACATGCCAAAAAATTTGTGTAAAGTTTGAGCCTGAACATATTATGAACGAGTTGGAGGAAAAAAACCACATAATATTGAAGGATATTTCCCAAAATATACAGCCAAATTGACAAACAGATTCTGAAGAGCTGCTTTGGGTAAAATTGGACGGATGGCAAATCTTCTAAATGAAAGTGAGTTATCTTAAGAGTAGAAGCAAAAATTTCACATCTGGAAAAGCTTTCAATGTATTTAGTTTATTCTTTCAAACATTCTGCCTCTAACATGAAAACAAATATGTACAGCTTATTAGAATTTAAACATTTGTTTTACTCCTCTGATGAATAGCTTTTCAAATGTTATTTATAACATAATTTTTCTCTTCTTTTTCTCATAAAAGCTCATACAACAAAATAAGTTTTAATTATGTCATTGATCACATTTTAACTTTTACCATTACAAATTGAGAATACTTGTGTAAATAAAGTAATATTTTCATGTTGGCTTGATACCATTAAGTTAAAGCTGTTAGTTTCATTTTCATTAAATCACAATATTTTGTAAAAGACTCATATTCCAGCAAATGTGGAATTCACATTCTGTCTTAGAATTTCAATATTTTTTAAAATTAAAATTCATTTGTAATAAATGATTGGAAAACAACTTAGCAAACAGTGGGTTCTTGTACATAACAACATCGTTGCTAGTCTAATCTTAAGCAATAAGTGACATATATGATGCTAGTAAGCATAAAATGACATATTAAGGTCATAGAAGTCTGGTCCTTGTACAAGGTTTAAGTGTTACATTTGGTAAAAATCTTGCTAATATATTAACATACTTATAGTTTGTGGAAAGAATACAACATCAATTGACAATAAAAATTAAATTTATCTGAAAACTCACAGTATTAGGAATCAAACTTTATATTTTACATTATCTTATTCTGTGGTAAGGCAATAACAAGGATATGGGTTGAAATCAAAATCAAATAATAATGTATGGTTAAATTATTTTCACCTGCATGAAATGTTGAGATGAGGTGTTTACCTGATTGAAAATGATGAGAATAGTTTATAAAACAAATCTGAATAATATTTTAATATTAAAATAGGTGACAAATAGCTAAATTGATAATATTTATGTTGAAGCTTGTTTACATTTCAATTAAATTTAAGACAACAAGATACCACTATTCACATATTAGATTGGACAAAATCAAGAACACTGATAAAGTAGCCTCTTTGGAAGACAGGGTTGCAGTTTCACACTAAACTAAATATATTCTTACCATACAATCTACGGCCATATTTGTCAGTAGTTACCCATCTAAGTTGAAAACTTAAGTCCACACAAATACCTGCCCATGGATGTTTACAGAAGCTCTATTTATAATTGCCAAAACTTGGAAGCAAATAAGATGTCTTTAAGTAGGTGGATGGTTGAATGAAATGTGATGCATCCAAGCACTGGTATATTCAGTGTTAAAAAGACATGAACAACTTCCAATTCCCAGTTCCAAATGTAAGGAGCTTAGAATTTGCCTTTCTGTACTACCAATAAGATAAAAGCTGAAAAATCCACAACTTTTCTTAAATTCATAAGAGAAATAAGTTCATGGGGCAAACTGCTATTCCCAAAACTGAAGAGACAGACAGGTGAATATAGAGAAGCACATGTGGGAGAAGAAACCTCTGTGGGAACCAGTGCTGGGGTAGAAAATCCTGAACTGTAATTTATGAACTGCTAGAGGTTCAGAGTAAACAAGTCTGAGAGTAAAAAACTCCAGAAGGACCTCATCACAGGTTGACCATCACGCTTTTCTGAGTTTTACCTCCAGGAAATTAACTAGGTTCTCACAGTAAATTTTGGAGAAAAATGTTCTTGCGCTTCCAACATAGACAGGGGAAAAAGATTATTTTGAAATATGCCAAAGCACTCTGTTCTTATGAAGATCTGTCTAGGAGAAACAGTTTACCAAAGCCTAACTTGCTGGAGTCTTATTAAAGCCTACCAGGCCTGGAGGAAGTGAAATACCAAATTCTAGATAGCTTTAGCCACTCTGTACAAACTTATGGGGAAGAAAAACATTAGAAACATATAAAGATCACAATCCAGAGGCAAAGTCTTACTAAAAGCCTGAGACTTAGTCATAGGATGCCTCTTCTCACCCCACACCTTACCACCACATTACTAAAGACCAAGGTACAATAGCTCAGTACCCAGTATATCATGTTTGGCCATCAAGAAACAAATTATGAGGCATATTGAAAGGCAAAAAAAAATAAATACCATTTGCAGAGACAGAGAAACCACCAGAACAAGACAAGCAAGGTTGTTTGAATTACCAGGCATAGAATTTAAAATAACTGTGATTAAAATGAAAAAGGCTTTAATGGATAAAGTAGATAGCTCCTAATAACAGATGGTAATAACATAAGGGTAATGTGAGCAGAGAGATGGAAATCCTAGAAAAACAACAGCAACAACACCAAAGTGTTAGGGATCAAAAACACTGTAACAAAAATTAAGAATCCCTTTTATGGGCTTATTAATAGACTGGACACAGGTAAGTGAAGAATCCCTGTGCTTAAGAGGCATCAATAAAAACCTCCCAAGCTATAAAGGAAAGAGAACACAGAATAAAACACATAAACTAGAATATCCAAAAACTGTAGGACAACTCCAAATATGTATGATGCATCTAATGGAAATACCAGAAACAAAATTAAAAAGAAGTTCCTCAAATTAATATCAGACACAAAACCACAGCTTTAGGAGGCTCACAGAACTCCAAACAGGATTTATGCCCCCAAAACTACATCTAGGCATATTATTTTTGAACTATAGAAAGTCAAAGATGTAGAAAAACATCCTGAAAGAAGCCAGGGAGGATGGAGGGAAATGCCTTACTTAATAGAAGAGCAAAGGTAATAATTGCATCTGATTTCTCAGAGACATGCAAGAAGAGAATAAATTGAAATATTTAAAGTCTTGAGAAAATAAAAACCCTATAATTCTGTACATTGTGAAATTATCCTTCAAAGTAAAGAAGAAATATTTTCTCAAACAAGTAAAACTTGAGGGGATTTGTTGCCAGTAGACCTGCCTTCCAAGAAATGTTAAAATAAGTTACTTAAAAAGAAGGAAAATAACTTAGGCCAGAAATTCATGTCTACATGAACAAAGAGAAAGTGTTGAAGGAATAAGTAATGATAAAATAGAAACTTTTATTCTTATAGTCAGTAGATCTAACATATAATAGTTTATTCAAAATAATAGCAGCAATGCATTTAACTACATATGTACATATAATACATATGTTTATATGTGTTTATACATATTTGTAAAACGAGTCGTAGCAATTATGCAAGAGGCAAGAAAGAGAAGTCAAGATTATTTTGTTGTTTTAAGGTACTCATACTACCCTTGAAGCAGTAAATGGTATAGTGTTATTTGGAAGTGAGTTTGAATTATTTATAAATGTATATTGTAAACTCTAGGACAATCACTAAACAACTAAAGAAAAAAGCACAAAGTCTAACTGATATACTAAGAAAAAAAGGAGAGCAAATAATATCATATAATATGCTCCATTAAAAGCACCAACGGCAGAAAAAGAGTGAGAAATAAAAATTTAAACAATAACAAGGACAACAAATAAAAAATAGGAACAACTATATAAGGCATTCATTCAGCTATATCAGTAATCACTTTGAATATCAGTAGTTTCAGTGCACCAAAGACAGAAGCTGTCAACTGAAACAACAACGGAAAAGACCCAACTATATGGCATTTATTTTATTTTATTTCTTTATTTATTTATTTTTTAAGGGACAATGACTAGTGATGTTTAATGTTCAAAAGAACTAGGTAAATGTGTGGCAGGCTGGGTACAAAGGAAATTTCTCTTCTTCCTCTGTTTTTGTTTTTGTATTTCTTAACATTCTTTGTCCCCGAATTAGATGAATAACTCTTTTTTTATGGTTATCAAAATCAAATTAATTAATACATCAATCTCTACCCATTATGTACATTAGATCCCTAAAACTTCTTCATTATTCTTTTTTTTATTATTATTATTGTACTTCAGGTTTTAGGGTACATGTGCACAATGTGCAGGTTTGTTACATATGTATCCATGTGCTATGTTGGTGTGCTGCACCCATTAACTCATCATTTAGCATTAAGTATATCTCCTAATGCTGTCCCTCCCCCCTCCCCCCATCCCACAACAGTCCCTGGAGTGTGATGTTCCCCTTCCTGGGTCCATGTGTTCTCATTGTTCAATTCCCACCTATGAGTGAGAACATGCGGTGTTTGGTATTTTGTCCTTGCAATAGTTTACTGAGAATGATGGTTCCCAGTTTCATCCATGTCCCTACAAAGGACATAAACTCATCATTTTTTATGGCTGCATAGTATTCCATGGTGTCTATGTGCCACATTTTCTTAATCCAGTCTATCGTTGTTGGACATTTGGGTTGGTTCCAAGTCTTTGCTATTGTGAATAGTGTTGCAATAAACATACGTGTGCATGTGTCTTTATAGCAGCATGATTTATAGTCCTTTGGGTATATACCCAGTAATGGGATGGCTGGGTCAAATGGTATTTCTAGTTCTAGATCCCTGAGGGACTGCCACACTGACTTCCACAATGGTTGAACTAGTTTACAGTCCCACCAACAGTGTAAAAGTGTTCCTATTTCTCCACATCCTCTCCAGCACCTGTTTTTTCCTGACTTTTTAATGATGGCCATTCTAACTGGTGTGAGATGGTATCTCATTGTGGTTTTGATTTGTATTTCTCTGATGGCCAGTGATGATGAGCATTTTTGCATGTGTTTTTTGGCTGCATAAATGTCTTCTTTTGAGAAGTGTCTGTTCATGTCCTTTGCCCACTTTTTGATGGGGTTGTTTTTTTCTTGTAAATTTGTTTGAGTTCATTGTAGATTCTGGATATTAGCCCTTTGTCAGATGAGTAGGTTGCAAAAATTTTGTCCCATTGTGTAGGTTGCCTGTTCACTCTGATGGTAGTTTGTTTTGCTGTGCAGAAGCTCTTTAGTTTAATTAGATCCCATTTGTCAATTTTGGCTTTTGTTGCCATTGCTTTTGGTGTTTTAGACATGAAGTCCTTGCCCATGCCTATGTCCTGAATGGTATTGCCTAGGTTTTCTTCTAGAGTTTTTATGGTTTTAGGTCTAACATGTAAGTCTTTAATCCATCTTGAATTAATTTTTGTATAAGGTGTAAGGAAGGCATCCAGTTTCAGCTTTCTACATATGGCTAGCCAGTTTTCCCAGCACCATTTATTAAATAGGGAATCCTTTCCCCATTTCTTGTTTTTGTCAGGTTTGTCAAAGATCAGATAGTTGTAGATATGTGGCATTATTTCTGAGGGCTCTGTTCTGTTCCATTGATCTATGTCTCTGTTTTGGTACCAGTACCATGCTGTTTTGGTTACTGTAGCCTTGTAGTATAGTTTGAAGTCAGGTAGCGTGATGCCTCCAGCTTTGTTCTTTTGGCTTAGGATTGACTTGGCGATGCGGGCTCTAGAAACCCACTTTAAATAATAAGGATACATATAGATTTAAGGTAAATGTATGGAGACAGATAAATCAAACTAACACTAATTTTTTAAGTAAGATTGGCTATATTAATTAGACACAGAGATATTTCAAAGCTCAATTACCAATGTAATGTATTGGGAAGTGGAGCTTTTGGGAGATGATTACATCATGTGGTCACAGCCCTTACAAATTTGTGCCTTACAAATGTGGTCCCAAAAAACTGACTTGCAACCTTCCACCTTCTTACGACGCAGTGAGAAGGCACTGTCTATAAACTGAAATTGGGCCCTCATCAGATACTGAATCTTCTGGTACTTTGATTTAGGACTTCTAATAATTGACAACCTATGAAAGACAATAATTCATTAACACTAAAAGTCTTAATTTTGTAAAAGACAATGTTAAGAGAATGAAAAGATAAGCCACACACTGGGAAAATATATTCACAAAGGGCATAGCTGAGAAAGGACTGTTATCAAAAATATACAAAAAAATACTCAAAACTTAATAAGAAATCAAATAAGCCAATTAAAAATGGGCCAAAGACCTTAACAAACACCTCATCAAAGAAGATATACAGAAGGCACATAATCATATTAAAAGATGCTCCACATTATATATAATCAGAGAAATGCCTATTTGAATGGCCCCAATCCAGAACACTAAGACCTAATACTAGTGAGGAAGTGGAGCAACAGAAACTCTCATTCATTGCTATTGGGAATGTAGAATAGTAGAATCAATTTGGAAGGAAGCTTGGCAGTGTTTTATAAAACTAAACATACTCGGCCGGGCGCGGTGGCTCACGCTTGTAATCCCAGCACTTTGGGAGGCCGAGGCGGGCGGATCACAAGGTCAGGAGATCGAGACCACGGTGAAACCCCGTCTCTACTAAAAATACAAAAAAATTAGCCGGGCGTGGTGGCGGGCGCCTGTAGTCCCAGCTACTCGGAGAGGCTGAGACAGGAGAATGGCGTGAACCCGGGAGGCGGAGCTTGCAGTGAGCCGAGACTGCGCCACTGCACTCCAGCCTGGGTGACAGAGCGAGACTCCGTCTCCAAAAAAAAAAAAAAAAAAAAAACTAAACATACTCTTCCATTATGATCCAGCCATCATATTCCTTGGCATTTACCAAAGAAGTTGAAAATTTATGTCGACACAAAATTCTGCGTTTGGATGTTTATAGATTTATTTATAGTTTCCAAAACTTGGAAGCAATCAAGATGCACTCCAGTGGGCATCAACTGTAGTATATCCAAAAAATAAAATATTATTCAGCACCAAAGGAAGCACTCTATTAAACCAGGAAAAGGCATGGAGGAAATGAAAATATGTATTATAAAGTGAAAGAAGCAAGCCTGAAAAGTTTGCCTACTCTATAATTTCAACTATATAACCTGGAAAAGGCAAAACGATACAGTGAAGAGATTAGTGGTTGCTAGGAGTTAAGGGGAAGGGAGAGAGAAGTAGGCAGATTTCAGGAGATGTTTAGGGCAGTGTAACTATTCTATGTGATACTGTATCTATGTGGATTCATGTCATAATACATCTGTCAAAAGCCTTAGAAAGTACAATACTCTGGGTGAACGTTAATGTAAACATGAAATTTGAGTGACAATATGTTAATGTAAGTGCACAGATTGTAACAAATGTGCCACTCTGGTGCAGGGTGTAGACAGTAGGGAAGGTTGGGGAAGGGGTAGAGAGTAAATGGAAACTCTGTACTTTTCATCCAGTTTTGCTGTGAAACTAAAAGGACTCTAAAAATTAAATTATTGCTAAACGAATTAACACAGTAATGGAAAACCAAATACTGCATATTCTTACTTATAAGTGGGGGCTAAAAACTGGGCACACATAGACCTGACATGGAAACAACAGACACTGCAGACTACTAGAGGGGGTAAGGAGGGAATGGGATGTGGGTTGGAAAACTATGTATTGGATACTGTGCTTACCACCTGGGTGCAATATACCCATGTAACAAACCTACACATGTACTCCCCTGTATCTAAAATAAAAGTTGAAATTTAAAAGAAAAAAAAGTGCTCCAATCTCTCTAATGGAAACAAAAAAAAATGAAAGGATAGGTAGTAATATAGACAAACAGGAGCTAAGGAAGCAGAGATGGGCTAGTTTATAACTTTGAGGAGCCTGGCTTAGCAGAAATGGAGATGAAGATAAGGCATTATTTAAACGTTTTCAAAGAGGTGATACATATATACACACATATACACACACATATATGTTTTAAACACACACACATATATGTTTTAAATAAAAATAATATATACACGTGATAAGAAAAATGCTGAAGAACTCATAAAGCATGGCTACAGCCTCCTGCACTCCTTCACATCCCTATTAGGACTCAGGCACTTCTGTTTCCTAAACACTGCTCGTACCATGTTCACCAAGGACCCTTCCTTCCACTAGACATTTTCCTCCATGATATTTGGTTTTGTTGGTCACCTTTTTTTTCTTGAAACTCAAGCTAACTTGGATCCCATGTAACCATTTTCCCTAGAGCAGCTCTTATGCCTCTGACTCCTCTATTCTCCAATTGCTCTCAGGCTCCTTTGCTCCCCCACATTAAAAATATTGCAGCTCCCCAGGCTTTGTCCTCACCTTCTTCCCACTCAATCTGATTTTCCTGTGTGGTCTTATTTGTTCCCTTGGCTGTAAGTAGCACCTAGATGCCAACAACTTCAAAATGTACAGCTCTAGTGCAAATCACTCTCCTGAGCTCTAGAACCATCTATTTCTATCTGTTCACTAGACACAAGGAAACCCCATAGGAGCTCCAAATTCAACAGGCCCAAAACTAAATTCACAAACCTGACTCCTTAATAACAAAAGCAGAACATGTCATTGCAGAACATTTTATCATTGAATAGTTTCTCTTTTGTAATTGATGAAAAAATAAAGTTAAACAAAATATTACCAACTATATTCAACGAAAAGTAAAAGGAATGTAATATGAATAAATTGTGTTTATTTTGGAAAAGTAATATTGGTATAACTTTTACAAATCAATTTACCTATGTATCACATTAATTCATAATAGAAAATAATATTTGATTATCCCAATAGAGGCAAAACAATGGATAAAATTGGACAGCTATTCATCAAAATATATTCTAGTTTGCTAGGAATGAAATGGAATCATTCTTAATCTCTAGTAAAACGTATATATTAAAATACTAACATGCCTAATAATAAAGTCATGTAAGTCTTCCTCCTGAAATGAAGACATATGAGAAAACTGATTATTCTCACTGTTATTCAATGTTTTACTGGAGGTCATAGAAAAATCAGCCAAGAATAGTTAGAAAAGCTAAAAATCTGATAAGCCATTTAAATTGGTAAGGAAATATGGCAATCTCACTGGATAAAAATTTCATATACAAAAATTAATTATTCATCTATGTACACATAAAAACCATTTTAAAAATGAATATTCAGAAACATCAAATATGCAAGAATAAATCCAATGAAATATGTGACTGGCCTGTACTCTGAAAGTAAAATACATATCAGAAGAAATTACAGAAGACCAAAACAATGAAGTAGAATGTCACCTTAATGTACCGGAAAACTCGATATTATAAAAATGTTACTTATGCAATATTACTTACTTATATTTAATATTTATATTACATGTAATGCAATTCAAAATTTTAGCACTTTCTTGGTGGGAACTATACAAATTGATTCAAGAATTTACTAAAATTGAAAAATACCAAGAATAGCCAAAAGCTTTGAAGAAAAACAATTATGGAAGATTGTACCACTGTGTAATCCGCACTCATTATACAGGTATAGAAAGAGATAATTCAATGTGTACATAGAAACAAAAGAGAAATAGATTCGCAGTGGAACAGAATATAGACAGCAGAGAAAGATCCATGCTTGTATGAACAACTCATTTATGAGAAAGCTTATTTCTTACTTACATCTACATGAAAAACTCCTCTTTATTTGTTATAATATTTGTCTTAAAATAAATTTTGTCTGATATTAACAAAACCACAACAGCTCTCATCTTTAATACTACTATGCTTGACTTTTCCCCATCTTTTTATTTTAAAACTGTGCCTTTATATTAGCAGTGTCTCTTCAATGTATTTTAAAATATCTTTTATATTTTTCCTCATTTACTTTTATTTCCAGACTTCCTTTGGTTTAACTGGTATTTTGTTTAATATCTATTTTATTTCCTCTTTTGGCTTTTTGCTACATCTATTTGTATTATAGAGATATAGTTCCTGAAGTTATCACAATCTATTTGGAAATAATTAGTATGTTGCAATATAAAATATGGCATTAAATTAGGATAACTTTATTCTCCTTCCCTTTGTGCTATTGTTTTGTGTTTAATTCTATGTGTATTATAAAACACAAAATGTAATAAAGCGCAGAACATTATCACTTAGAGGAAGACACTTCACAGTATTTATCTTTGGAAATCCTAGTCATCATGAAGGAATAGACATCAAAATTATGGTTTCATCAAAACATTGCATTGTTTTTTATTGTTGTTTTGTTGTTGTTTTTATACTACTTGCTATGCTTATAGCTGGAAATTATACTGAAGGAGCAACATCTAAAATGCAGGTTGTTTTGGTATACATAATGGATAGATTTAGGAGTTTTATGTTAAGTTTGAAAACTTTTATGATTTATCTAAACTGGCAGACTAGTTAGTTTGGACAAATCCTTCCACTGAAAATATCTATTAAAACTGGGCAAAGAGTTCAAACACATCTGCTTGTCAGCATTATGGAATTAAAAAGGAACAAAGCACTTTTGGGTCAAGAGATAGAAAAAGGAGGAAACCAAAGGACTGAAAAAAAAAAATAAATAAAAAATAAAAACTGGGCTCTGCTAAAACCTAGGTTTTGGACTGGGACCTAAGGGGCTCCACCCAAATATCCATATAAATCAGATATGTCAGACCACACAGGAACTGAAGACTAGCGCAAATCTCAATTTTTGCTTGGATTAAAGTGATTTGGGATTGTCGTTGCCACTAGTCAACTCTTGAAGGGAAAGGTATAGACAGAATACACATATTTTTTAGAAAAAAACAGAAACTGAGAGCATCTATCACCAACAGTCATACTCTGAATGAAATACTAAAGCTGTTTATTTAGAAGGAAAATGAGTTAACTTGTCCTGACTATGTAATCTTAAGGATTCTGTATTCAAATAGGCTTAAGACATATTTATGATTGGTTGTTTAAAGTTTGTCTTTCTCAATAACTATATTGAGAAACACTATAAAAAATAGTAAACACTATAAAAAAGATAGTTTGCTATTTGATTATCATAATATACTCAAATTTTGCCCCATGCTTGACATAATAAATTTCTCAATGATTTTCTCTGGGATAGCTGAATATTAATTAATTTTTTGCTGTGTAAGCATTTATGATTCAAATATTTCATGGCAATTTAACCTTATAAAAGTGAGTTTTATAATTATAACCAATTTCTCATTTTATATTTAATTTTTTGACATATTAAATCTGTACCTAATTAATATGTATAATTTAGTGATTTTGGTGATAAATATGCAGTTAAGCAATCATCACTACAATCTTTGCCATAAACCTATCCATCATCTCTAAAAGTTCCCTTTACCCTGTTAGTTATTATTATTTTGCAATAACACTTAACATAAAATCTACCCTTTTAGCAAATTTTTAAGCATATAATGCAGTATTTTTATTATACACTAGTTCTCTAAGACTTATTCATCCCACTTTGTTTTACAACCTCATGCCTATTTCAATGCCTAGTTCAACATATTTTAGAATTATTAGCACTGTCACACTGTATATTTATTTATTTGTTTATTTAGAGACAGGGTATCTCTCTATCACCCAGGCTGGAGTACAGTGGCACTATCTTTGCTCACTGTAGCCTTGAACTCCCTGGGCTCAAGTGATCCTCCCACCTCAGCCTCCTGAGTACCTGAGTACTGAGGACTACAGGTACATGCCACCATGCCTGGCTAATTTTTTGTAGAGATGACTTTTCCCCATGTTGCCCACTGTCTTGAACTCCTGAGCTCACACATTCCACCTGCCTCGGCCCCTCAAAGTGCTGGGATTATCGGCTTGAGCCACCGCGCCAGACCACACTGGTCTTATGCTCACTTCTGCTCTTTTCTCTTTCTCCTTTAACTAAATAGAAAGAATAATAAAATAGCAAGACCACGTAAAGCTAAAACATGTAAGCATTTTTAGGAAGTGGGAGAAGCAGATAAAGAGGGGATTTAATGTTTTAATTTTCATATCATCCATTATATTGTATATATGAGTAATTTATTTTGTATTTTCTGTAATTAAGGTCAGTCTTTAAAAGACTGAAATAAAGAGCAGCTTTTGTGATGTAATTTGATTGCATGACCAAACAACAGTAAAAATATCCCTTCAACTGTAGTTCATGTGCCTGAAACTCTCTTTTTAGAGAGGCTTGTATATTTCTTGTATATTATACATTTTTTGAACAAAAATTTTCAATAAAAAATCTAATCTGTTAATACCTTATTTCTTATCATGCCACTAACAAAATTTAGAGAAAATATGAACCACCAAAATCTAAAGAATTCTACCAAGTGACTATAATTTGTTCTTGATGATTGTATTAGTCCATTTTTATGCTGCTGATAAAGACAAACCTAAGACCGGGCAATTTACAAAAGAAAGAGGTTTAATGGAAATACAATTCCACATGGCTGGGGAGGCTTCACAATCATGGTAGAAGGCAAGGAGGACCAAGTCACATCTTACATGGATGGCAGCAGGCAAAAAAGAGAGTTGATGCAGGGAAACTCCTTCTTATACAACCATCAGATCTCCTGAGACTTATTCACTATCACAAGAACAGCATGGGAAAGACCTGTCGCCATGATTTGATTACCCCCCACCAGGTCCCTTCCACAAACGTAGGAATTCTAGATGAGATTTGGGTGGGGACACAGCCAAACTACGTCAATGACTAAGGCAGTATCACACAAATAGTATAATTTTGTAATCTTAAATAACAAAATGATCCTTTCCATTTATTTTTTAAGAATATTTTTGTTAGGATTGGGAAAGTACATTTCTATATTTGTTGCTTTATTGATTTACCATGCTATATAAAATTCTGCATAAGTGCAATGTTAATGATTGTATAATATAGCAGGATATAAAACTATCATACATATTTAAATACCTGCTTCTCTGCATTTTGGCTATTTTCATTTTTATTCAAATTACTATGCTACGATAAACATTTATGCATATAAATCTGTGTATGAAATCTGTTTCTGTTTTTAAGAAGAATGTCTTTTAAGTGGAATAATTTAGTACAAGGGTATAACTATTCTAAATAGCTCTCCAGAATAGCCAAGTTTTTATAATCTTTAGCACTCTAGATTATTGAATATCTCATGTTTTATTTTGTTAGTTTTGTAATTGGGAAAGTTGCATGCTTGTAAACAGACAGAGTATATATGAGTACTTACTATATGTCAGGTAATATATTAGGTATTTTACATTTATCATCTTATTTAATCTTTAATAACATTCATAAATTCAAATATAAATTTATCTGACTATAAATCTGTGCTCTTTCCACAAGATTACACTTCCTCAATATCTGTATACACAGAAATACTGCTGTTTTAGTATTAATGTTATAAATGTTGGCATCATAAATATGCATATGCAATTGCATTTTGTAAGTATATCAAAATGGAAAAACATGTATGTGTATATATGTATATGTATATAAATAAAATTTTATGCTTAAATTTATTTTTCTTATTTTTTTACGTTTACCCGTATTAGTTTTTATGTGAACTTAGGCAGTCATATTATGCTTTTAAGTATTCAATATAATATAAACACATCAATATTTTAGTAACTATTTAATAAGCATTCACTGACAGCCTTTGTAGTTTCAATCTAATTTGAAAATATAGCAAATGTAGTTATGTTTCCTCAGAGGTTTTGTAATAGAAATAATATTTTACTAAACTTTTGATAATTCTGAGACTGATCATATACTGTGGTGAAACCACATGGCTTAGTGAAGACCCTCAGGTATTTTCAAACAGACAATTCTAGTCCAATGTTTAACTTGACAAACAAGTAACCTATATGTAAATACTTTAATCTGAATAAAAGAACATCTCAAAATGCAAAATTCTGGCACATATTTAGACATAAAATTTAGCATTAAACTTTGCTGAATTTTTAAATTTCATATGCACTAAAACTGAATTATTTAAAAAGTCTGCAAAGAATCTGAAACATGCTTTCTGAATTTATTCTTAAAGAAATGAAAAATGTATGTTTATTCCATGTAATTACAGACTTTGGTTTATGTCTCATAGTTCAAAGCATATTTATGACAGCTATATCTACCTCATTTGCCACACCATGTATAACATGAAACATTTCATCAGTTGATGCTTTGCCAAAAACTATCCTAAAAGTTTATGAGTTTTTCTTCCACTTTCCAGTTCCACCAAGACTGTATTCTGTTAAGATTTTTCTTAGTTCTTGTAGCAGTCATTTCATATAGCCAATTCTTGCTTCATATCACCTTCTTCAGGCAAGGCTTTTAAATTTAAAATTAACAATTCATCTCTTACAGTCATTTTCATGGTTCATACTGTTCACAACACCCAAAGGCCTGCTCACTATTTCAAACCACAATTTCAAGAGTAAGGATAATTAATAACACTTAAATTCTGAACAGAACCCTAACAAAATGATTTCTTATATAGAAAAAAGGTAATATGCAGGACATCAAAAACATGCATATGCAATTGTATTTGTAAGTACACAAAAATGGACCCCTTGGTCCATGGCACTTTGGACTCTATCCAGAAAGCATTAACTATAGAAGTAGTGAAAATATCTCATTGCAAGATAATTTTACTGTTAATATGGCTTGCTTTCATGGAATTGAGAATATTATATTTCTGGAGTCAGATGTATTTTTTAAATCAAACTATTCCAGATTACAATGCCAATAAATAAGTCTAAAGAGGCAAACTTAAAAACTAGCACATCAACAACAACAACAACAAAAGAAACAAGATATTGCACGTATGGTCCAGGTAAAATGATATAGAATCATTGCTTTCTGCCCTACCTCATTAATTAAAACTATAAACCCAGGAAATAATGCAACCAAAGGAGAATTCTGAAAGGTGGAAGTAGGAAAACCAATTGGTTTCGTTCTCTCCAGAACTGGACGAATAGCAGAATGTCAGAGGCCTTTCATTTCCCACTCAAGACAATCCAGGCCTGATGTTTCCTGAACCCTAACCTAGCAGCAGATAGTGATTGAGTTAAACACATCCCTTGCTAAATGAAATGGGTATTCCACTGACAATGCAAGGCAAAGAGAATTGATCAGGAATCATAGACAATCAGATGATAGGAGAAACCCATTGCTTACCTGGGGGCCTGAGGCACTACATCTCTACCAAAAGGCAGCCTGAAACTAGTGGTACTGGACAGGGAGGTTCTGCCACAAGAAGCAGAAAATATCTTTATCCCCAGGAGCCCAAGACTCCCCTCCTTCACCTAGTGTCACCAAATAGCCAGGTAGCACTTTCAAGAGGGACACTCCCAGGAGTTCTAAAGGACTGAGAACCTCTTCGCTCATTTTGAACCACCAGGTTGCTTCTCCTGGAGAAAATCCTTGTGACCTCTCAGGAATCAGGATCAAGGAGCATTGGTCATTCCAGCTGCACCAATAAACCTAGCAGATAAAACTAAAAATGCAAAGCTGCAGAAAACTAAATTTTATTTGAAGTCACAGCCCAAAAAGTAGAACAGGAACCTGCATGCTAAACCAAACAGGGTGACTGCCAGGAAAACAAAAGATGCAAAGTCTCCTGCTGTAATAGAGAAGAGCTAAACAACATAATCAAATAAGATATAATCAATGTATATAAACCACCTCAGTAAACAATAGCAAACACCCTTTTTCTTTTCAAGCATGTCTGGCATTCACCAAGATGGACTATCCTAGACTATAAAACCAGTGAACAAACTGAAAATAATTGAAATTATACAGAATTTATTATCTGACCACAATGGAATCAAACTGGAAACCAATAACAGATTTTTAAAAATCGTAAAATGTTTGAAAATTAAACAACACGTTTTTAAATAATCTAGCTGCCAAAGAGAAAGTCTCAAAGGAAATATAAAAATAACACAGAGAACTGAATTCAAAAAGAAAATACCAATCTATCCATCTGACAAAGGTCTAAATCCAGAATCTACCAGGGACTCAAACACATTTACAAGAAAAAAAACAAACAAACAATCCCATCAAAAAGTAGGCAAAAGATACGAGCAGACACTTCTCAAAAGAAGACATTTATACAGCCAGCAAACATATGAAAAAAAAAGCTCATCATCACTCGTCATTAGAGAAATGCTAATCAAAACCACAATGAGATACAATCTCACGCCAATTAGAATGGTGATCATTAAAAAGTCTGGAAACAACAGATGCTGTTGAGGTTGCAGAGAAATAGGAACACTTCTAAACTGTTGGTGGGGGTGTAAATTAGTTCAACCATTGTGGAGGAAAGTGTGGCAATTCCTCAAGGATCTAGAACCAGAAATACTATTTGACCCAGAAATCCCGTTACTGGGTATATATCCAAAGGATTATAAATCATTCTACTATAAAGACACATGCTCATGTATGTTTATTGCAGCTCTATTTACAATAGCAAAGACTTGGAACCAACCCAAATGCCCACCAATGATAGAGTGGATAAAGAAAAGGTGGTACATATACATGTAGAATACTATGCAGCCATAAAAAGAATGAGTTTATGTCCTTTGCAGAGACATGGATGGAGCTGGAAACCATCATCTTCACAAACTAACACAGGAACAGAAAACCAAACACCACACGTTGTCAAGCATATGTGGAAGTTGAATAATGAGAACACATAGACACAAGGAGGGGAATATTACACACTGGGGTCTGTCTGGGGGGTGGGGGGAAAAGGGAGGGAGAGCATTAGAACAAATATCTAATGCATACAGGGCTTAAAACCTATATGATGGATCAATAGGTGTAGCAAACCACCATGGCACATATATACCTGTGTAACAAACCTGCACATCCAGCACATGTATCCCAGAACTTAAAGTAAAATTTTTAAAAAAGAAGAAAAGACATAATATCATAATTGGTGGCACACAGCTAAATCAGTACTAAGAATGATATTACAATCCTAAATGTATATGTAACAAAAGAAAAAAAAAACTCAATAATCTAAGTTTCTAACTCAAGAAACAAGAAGTGTATAATAGTCCCAAAGAAGGCAGATAAAAAGAAAACCAATGAGCAAAAAAATCCATAAATTGAAAATATGAAAAAAATCAAGGAAAGAAAAAGGTGACTCTTCAATAAAATAAAATATAATTGACAAACCTATAACAATACTGATAAGAACGATTTAAAAACAAAAATCGTTAGGGCAAAACATAAAAAGAAAGAAGACACAAATCATCAAAATTTTAAGTGAAAGAGGTTATTTTATTACACTTTCTACAGTTATAAAATGGAAGATCAATTCCTTAAAATCTATAAACAACCAAAACACAACCAAAATAAAACAATGCAAATAGTCCTATAACTTTTAAAGAAATCAAATTCAAAATCCAAATGCTCCTGAAAAATAAATATCCAGGTCCAGATTGTTTCAGTGGATAATTCTACCAAATATTTGAAGAATTAAGATGAATTTTGTACAGTCTACCCAAGAAAAGAGAATAGAAAGAAACTCCTCTCAACTAATTTTATACAATCAAAAACAATGTCAGTACCAAAATCAAACAACAGTAATAGCTACAAGTCAATATATTTTATTAATCTAGACATAAAACATTCTTAACAAAATATTAGCAAATTAAATACATCAAGATATAAAATGACTATACATCAATATATAAATGACTTAAGTAAGATTTATTGCAGATTTGCAAGACTGACTCAACATTTGCAAAAATACTCAAAAAAGGCTAAAGAAGAAAAATTATAAGATTATATTGATTGAGGCAGAAAAGACATTTGAACAAAATCCAACACACATTATGGTAAAAACTCTCAATAAGTTAGAAATAGAGGGGAAGTACCTCCCCTTGGTAAAGAGTATCTACAAAAAAATAAGTAAATTAAACAAAATTATAGCTAACATCACAACATCGTACTAAATAGTAAGAGACTAAGTGCTTTCCCCTAAGTTTGGAAACAAGGCAAAGATGTCCTGTCCCATCAATCTCACTCAATATATATGGAAATTTCTGGGCACTGCAATCAGAGAAGAAAAAATGCATAACTCAAAATTGATTATGAACCTAATGTAAAATGTTAAGCTCTAAAACTCTTAGAGAAAAAAAAAATCACAGGAGAACAACTTTGGGATCTATAGCTAGGCAAAAAGTCATTAGACTTGACACCAAAACACAATCCATACAAGAAAAAATTGAACTTCATCAAAATTCAAAACTTTTGCTTTATAAAAGATTCCAATAAGAAGATAAAAAGAAAAACTATACACAGGGATAAAATATTTGCAAACAGTATATCTAATATTGTACTAATTCCTAGAAAATATAAAGAATTGTGAAAACTCTGTGTTATAAAACAAATCAAGCAGAATCTGGAAAAAATTTATAAAGAGACATTACACCAAACAGAATATACAGATGGTAAATGAGCAGCTGGAAAACCCATTCAATGTTATTAGCCATTAGTGAAATGCACCTTAGACCCACAATGTGATGTAATTCCACAAACTTACCTGCATTGCTAAAATAAAATTGGTAACAACACTAAATGAAGCAAGGATGTGAAGACGCTTGATTACTCATACATTTCTGATGGTTATGTAAAAAGGGCATAAGCATTCTGTAAAATATTGTAGTCATGTCTTATGAAACTAAACCTCCATCTTCCATAAGGCTCACCTATTGAACTCTTGGGCATTTATCTAAGAGAAAGGAAACGTTCTATTCATTCACACAAAAGCCTGCACACCAATGTTCTTAATAGCTTTCTTCATAGTGGCATATAAAGTAAACTACCCAGATGTCTTTCAACAGATAAATCGATACATCCATACCACGGAATACTACCCAGCAATAAAAATGAATGAATTAGTGATCTGCACAATTTTAATTAATCTCAAGAAAATTATGCTGAATTTTTAAAGCCAATTCCTAAAAGTTACATACTATCACATACTGTATGATTTCATTTAGATAACATTTAGAAAAGATTAGTGTTTGAGTAGGTATACAGAAATGAGGTGGATGTTATAAAAAATAAATAAGAGGAATTTTTATAGGGATTGCCATGGTCTGAAAGTTTATGTCCTCACAAACTCATATGTTGGTCCTGATAAACAAGGTGACAGTATTAGAAAGTGGGGCCTTTGGGAGGTGATTAGGCTATGAAGGCTCTGCACTCATGAATGAGATTGTTCCTCTTACAGAAGAGGCCCAAGAGAGCTGTCCTTCCCTTCCACTAAGTGAGGGCAGAGAAAACAATCAGCAGTCTGCATCCCAGCAGAGGGCCCTCACCAGAACTCAACCATGCAGACACCCTGATCTTGGACTGCTCGGCCTCCAGAACTGTAAGTAATAAACTTACGCTGTGTATAAGCTACTCAGTTATGGTATTTCATTATAGGATGCCAAACAAACTCAAATAATGAGGGTGATTTTCTATACCTTAAGTGTGGTGGTGAATATATGAACACATGTAATAAAATTGCATAAAATATACACACACACCGGGCACAAGTAAAACAGAAGTATGAAAGAGATTGGTGGATGTAGAGCGAAAGAGAAAGAAAGACAGTTAAAGAAAGAAAGGAAGGAAGAGAAGGAGGGAGGGAGGGAAAGAGGGAGGAAGGAAATGTGGGAGAAAGAGAGGAGGAGGGGAGGTAGGGAGGAAGGGAGGGAAGGAAGGAAGGCAGGAAGGAAGGAAACGAGGGAGGGAGGGAATAAAGAGAAAGAAAAAGAAGGAAAGAAATCCATTAAAATCATATATTATTTCAACAGAACAACAGTGTTTCTTGACATTAAATAATAAAATGATGTATGTTTTACTTTCTACAAAAGTTCTTGTAAACTATTTCTGTAGAGAAAACAGTTCATATCTATTTAATCAAATATATATTGAGTATCTGCATTGCTTAGTAGTTTCTTCTAGAAGTAGTTTGGAACACTTAAAATTGTTTCAGTTGTTATTTATTAGCCATGATTAATTCCAATCAATCTACTTCTACCCCCAAAGCTACAAAGCAGTATTTGTACTTAAAATCCATTATGAATTTCAGTGACAGAGCAGAATAGTAAATGATGGGGTTATACAAACAGAAGGAGGACTAGGCTGCTCTCAAAGGCAAGTATCAACTTTAATGTCTGTCCTAAGAAGTCCTACAGAGGAAATAATAGGGACATCTTGAAAGACACAAACATATATGCACAGACATATATGTACCCACTCAAGCACTAAAGAAAAGAAAATGAATGGAAAAGAAAAGAAGAAAAAGGCAATTCAGGACAAGGCAATGCAGGCAAAGGTGATGAAAACAAATCAAAAGAGCTGAAAGCATTGCTCCTTACTTTATTAGCTTGATAGACACCTTAAAAACTAGCACACTGATTTTTAGAATGCTGTTAAACGAGACCAATCATCATCGCACTGCTTCTGATTGATAGGTGGAGTAATGTGCTGCTGGAGTGTTGAGAACAGTCTTGAGTTTCTCCTCAAGGTCAAACTCCATTCTTAAACAGTTTGCTTTCTGTGACCAATACGAGGTCACCCATCTTCTCCAATTCTCTTGGCATTTCTACAAATTTCTTCCTATAAATGGCTTCTACTCTTCAAGTCCATCTATTACCTTTGAACTTTCTGACCTCGGAATCACCCTGGCCCCCATACTGTTATAACAACATCATCTAATGAACCAACAATAATTTAGTCCTGCATTCCTCTGGTTGAGTTTTGAAAGGAAACTGGGAGATAAGATACTTGGATATATCAATCTCAGATGAGGGAGAGCAGGAAAGACTTCATGCCATTAGGGTATAGGGTGGGAATCACCACAGGAGAGATAATCCTGGTAAGGGAATAGAATTTCTACGTTGCACATCTTGTCTTTCTAGGAAATGACTTTCTCCAATAAACGATGTAGAATATGATTATGTGGCAGGTATAGTAAGGTCCATGACCTCGAATAGTATCTGTCACCAATAGATTCCTCTTATGAAAAATTTTAGTTTAGACCACTAATAATATCTTAACTGGTTTCCAAGGCTGGAATAATACCTAGGTATATTTTAGCTGGTACCACTACTTAATTTTGGGGAAACACAAACATTTAGCCCATAGCGGTGAGCCAGGGAAAAATTTGGATAAATTAGGAATTAATTTCCCAAGGTTAAGCTAAGGCTGAATTGGAAAGAGAAAGAAGAGAGAGAGAGAAAGAATGGGTTTTATGAGAAAGACAATTGTAGGAATTCCCTGCCAGCTTTTCCCACCAAACTTAATACACAAAATACTCTTAAAATTATTTTGTTTTCTCTAGTTTCAGAGATCTAAATGCACACTACATGAAATTCCTTTTTTAGGCTGGGCGCAGTGGCTCATATCTATAATCCCAGCACTTTGGGAGGCAGAGGCTGGCGGATCATGAGGTCAAGAGATCAAGACGATCCTGGCCAACATGGTGAAACCCCCTCTCTACTAAAAGTACAAAAATTAGTTGGGTGTGGTGGCGCATGCCTGTAGTCCCAGTTACTCAGAAGCCGAGGCAGGAGAATCACTTGAACTGGGGAAGCAGAGGTTGCAGTGAGCCGAGATCATGCCACTGAACTCCAGCCTGGTGAAAGAGTGAGACTTTGTCTCAAAGAAAAAGAAAGAGAGAGAGAGAGAGACAGGAAGGAAGGAAGGAAGGAAGGAAGGAAGGAAGGAAGGAGAAAGAAAAAGAAAGAAAGAAGAAAGAAAGAAAGAAGAAAGAAAGAAAGAAAGAAAGAAAGAAAGAAAGAAAGAAAGAAAGAAAGAGAGAAAGAGAAAGAAAAAGAAAGAAAGAAGGAAAGAAGGAAAGAAAAAGAAAGAGAAAGAAAGAAAGAAATTCCTTTTTAAAAATGTTTCTTTGTAGGAAGATGAATAAATAATACATTTTAGTTTAGTACCTAATTTTAACCCCTGCGTACTGAGCCTACATATTCTTAACCTCCCTTCTGGGTCCTTGATTAGACCATTACTTATAAAAAGATTTACTTATTATTTTCTTTCTCCATTCCACTCCAAGTCTAAAATCAAACCCATTATTTGTCCTTAATATCAACACCCTTTTAGTATTCCTTGCCATAGTTAGTGGCTATTTTTTTTTTTGCCACAAAAGATTGAAAAATGATTGGAATTTTTGTTAACATCTACTCTCCCTTTCCCCTTGATTCTAGTCAATTAGAAAAGATTTTACTCATAAGCTTATTTCTTCACATATAAACTTTCACTGTATTTTTATAGGCATATATTAACTCTAACTTAAACTATGTCAACCTTCTCATTTGTAATCTATTTCTAGTCTCTTTCCCATGAGATTCATCAGACATACTGATGTTGCATTATGCTTACTACAGTAAAATCTACATGCTCTAGACTGACTTTACAAGGCACTCTGTAATCTGCTCCAGAATTCATATTTTCTGTCTTCTTTTTACCATAGGCAAATTGTATCTTTACTCTCCTGTCTTATAACCTTTGCTAGTGCTACTTATTCCTCTTGGTATATCTTGGTTACTCCTCCACAGCTACAAACCCATGTTTTATTCCAGGTTCAGTTCCATCTAACTTTAGTGAAATTTTCCTTGACATTGGCCTATAAATCTTTCATGCTTGTGAAATTCTTTAGTAGAAATGTAGCAAAATGTCCCTCCACATTTGATAACTTTAGAGTACTACATTTTTTATAGTTGAGGACCAGCATTTTCCATTCAACTTTCTGAAATTATTTTAATAGTTACATTCTTGCATATTCATCTCAGCTAGATTTTGACAGAAATTTTGACTGCACCCAATGTAGTGAGCATTTTGAACAGTAGATTTTCCTAGGTAATTAAGTTAGGATATTTTATATACTTAGAAATACTGATTTAATTATAATTATTTTGATTATCATTATAAAGTTTTATTAGCATCTTTGTTACTCACTTCTAACTCCTTTGTGAGGAGTCTAGTAATAATCACTTATTTATTTTGGTTTTAGAATTCTCCGTGATTTGCCACCTTTGTTTTTATGGAAATCACTTGAAATATATAGACCTTTTCTTTTTTGGAGTAGCAAAAAGAGTTTGCTTATTTACTTACATTTTGATATTAAAAATGTTTAATATTTGGGGACATACATACATATTTGCCTAGTATGTGCATCTATTTCTTCTGATGTTATAAATTCTACCCACCCTCTAGATTTGATAACTATCCGTTTTTTAAACTTTCATAGGGTTTTTAAATTTGTTTTTTACTCTTTACTCCATCTGGAATTTATTTTTATAAGTGATGTAAGAATATAAATTGACACTTTGTTTTTAGAATAGCTTTTTCAAGCATACCAACACTCTTTGTTGAAAAATAAACATTTTTCTTTTGCTCTGAGTTGCCACTTGTAACATACACCAAACTGTTTATTATAATTGTGTCTATAATAAGCAATCAGTTTTCCATGGCAATCTATTTATATTTGAATAAATATTTGAATATTTAGCCTAGGGTAATTGTAAATGTTAATGATTGCTAAGTCTAATACCTTACTTTTCTTTTTTATCTTATTTTTCCACTGCTTAAACTTTGCAGAATATGTTTTTCAAACCCTTTCATTTGATAGCAGAGTCCTTCAAACTAAGCCTGTGTAGCACTCAAAAGTATAGAGCAGACGAAAGCAGAGCTGTTCTGGTTGAAGTAGCCTGGAGCCCTGATTACGAGGATTGCACCACATCCCATTTGCAGAGTTTTGGGGCTCCTTGAACCCATATTTAAACCTGTCATTTCAGATTTACGTGAATATATTTTTGACAAATTCTCTCAAAATCAAATTTGGATTTAGTTGCAATTGCTTTAAATCTACAAATCAATTTGAACATAACTGACATTCAAAATTGTGCCTATTAATTAATTTATTGCCTCCCAGCTCCAAGCTGACCTTTCCTTCTCCTGCTTGTGATACTACAGCGTTTCTCCTTTGTCAGTCATCACAATGTTAAGCTTTGTCAGTAAAGAGTGATAGAAGGATCCTGGAACAGATAAGAAGTTTTCTTTCCGTTTTGTGTATGCTTTGTTGGCTTGTTCTTGTTTTGTAAACACCCACCAATTAACAGAGACCCAAGCAGTGCTCAGCTTGTAGCTTGCCACTTACCCTCTGGGTTCTCTGCCTTATCAGCCTTTGCCACCCAGCTTCTCAGATGGTGTTTCTGGCTTGCAGATCTCCTTTTGCCTGTTTTGACCCAGTGACACCCAACAGACTGTTACCTCCCTGCCAGTCCTGGTCTACAGTTCCCTGTTGACCAAACTCAACTATTTACAGTGAGCTGATTGAGAATTTCTGACTACCAGCTTTGACCTGCCAGCATCCTCATAAGGGCTTTGCGTTTGCTGGCCAGTCTCCAGCTCCTTGTCCATTACCTTTAGTCAGATAGCATCCCAGTGGGTGATGTTTTGATTGACAGACCCAACAACAGTTACCCATGCTCCAGCCTCAGTCGGATGTCACACTAATGAGGAGCTTCTAGGTTCAGTCTCTGTCCACAGCTCCCTGCTCACAAGGCTCAGTCCAACACTGTGGACACATTCAGACCACCCGGGCAATCCTGCAACTTCTCTGCCATTTAGTAGGCTGCAGTAACACACCCTCCAATGATGGCCGAATTACAGTTTTGAGGAAGAGAGCTTCCTTCCAGCTGTTTTCCTTTCTTAAGCCTTGGAGAAATTTTTAGAATCCTTTTCTTTTCTTTTATTCAGTCTTAATAACCAACCTCAGGAATATGGTTAATATTTCTTTATATAAAACTTCCTATTTTCAAATTACTATGTACTTTTTGTCTCCTAATTAAATACTGATTTATACAAAAAGATATTTTCTCCTTCTCACCTTCTTCTTCTCTTCCTCCACTTCCTCCTTTTTGTTTCCCTCCCTCTTTTTCTTTTCCTAAAGGAAACATCTTTCCAGTTATTCAAACCCTTATTCGAAGTATTTTTTGCTTTGAAAAATTTTTTGTTTATTTTTCTTTAGTTAAGTAACATCATTTTGTTTTAGAAAGATAATGCTGTATTTTAGTCCTATGGTAGATGAGGTAATTTCCATTATATTATTTATTGGAATTTAGTGATGCATATGAAGCTAATTCTTTGCTTTTTAATATGTTTAACGTACATCTTGACATATAACTAAACTGTTTTATAATCAAATGGTTTTATTTTTGAGGTATTCTAGTTTAACAATTTTATTATCTGTAAATAATGATTGTTTGGCCTCTTTTTTTCCAGCATCCCTGTATCTGAGAAATAGTCCCTGTCTTTAGGAGATAAATCTTTTCTATATCTATATAAATGAGTAAATAGTAGAGAGAGGGAAACTTCTATTAATGAAAATGGGAGACATGATATCCCCCAAAAACACTGCTACCACTCTGCCTCTCAAAGAGGATGATGCTATTATAAGATCTTGATTAAACTACTGTGTTTAAAATCAAAATTTATTTATTCATAGGTATATTTGTGCAGCCTGTTGAAGGAAGCCATAAGGAATCCCTACTTCCATTTTTAATTAAGGTACTCACCAGAAATTTACTACCTATCAAGTTTTTCCTAGCTATTTTCCCAGTTGAGCTCACCGGTGTTAACCACGATAGCAATAGTTCACATTTATTGAGTGCTTATATGGGACTCTAAGCTTAATTCCACTCTATGTGGTATTTTATATATGTGTACTCATTGAGTTCCCAAAACATCCCTTTTAAATCATACTATCATCTTCTCATTTTATAGATGAAGAAACAGAGAACCAAGAATGTAATTTTCCAAAGTGACACAGTGACAAATCTAAGATTTGAAATCTGGTGGTTTCTAAAATCTATATTTAATGCTGCTACACATGGCAGCAGAGATCACATTAAACAATGTTAAGCATATAAATATTCCACAAAGTAAGAAACTTTGTTCCATTATTGAGTTTGTGAAAAATTGAAAGAGCCAAATTTTGAGGGGAAAAAAAGGGAGAGACCCAAGGAAAATAAGTGCTGCTTATCTTCCTACTCCTAAAACTGCCTGTCTCTCATATTTTTATTCTGTTCAATATCACAAGAGAGGATCTCACTCAAGTGTATAGTGGGGATGGCAACACCATAAACAGGTGAAACTTGACCTTTCAAAACTGTTCCAAAGTCAATAACACATATTTTATGTATTTATAACCACAAAATTTAGCACAAATCACAATATTTTGATTGGCAGTAGAAAACCAATTGTCTGAAGTTGGTTGGAGGTTGGTGATACAAAAAATGTTATACATTTTTAAAAAAGCAAAGAGAAAAGGAAAATCTTGGTTTATGTTTCCTTAGTGTCCTAGTCAGCCTGATTCTCTGAAAAACGTGAAAAACATCTCCCATAAGAAAAATAATGTGATATTGTATTTTCTAATGTATTGGGAAGATCCAGTTATATATACTGTCTCATATTTTGGAGTAATATTTAAGTATATGTCATAATTTGTAATGTAGAAACTTGCAACATACATAGTGAGCCACAGTCATACTTCTCTGACTTACTTCTTTCCCTTCGTATCTATCACATTTCCCATTTAAAAAATATGTTCTAAACAATATTAATGTTGAATTGACAATGGATTATTTCCAGAGAGGCTTAGGAAGGACATTTATGCATTATTGTGATTTTTTAATATATCTCATTCATAGAATAAATATGGAAAATGTAGTAATCAAAAACCTTATTAATCAGTTTACTCTTATTTCTTTGGGGAAAACAAGAAGGAAGAGAAGATAAGAAAGCTTTCCTAGCTTGCAACACAGGCTAAGAATTCCCTCCACTTATCACTAAGCAATGTCTTCTTTCATCATTGGAAATTTTCTTTATATAGACTTTAGTCTATATTATGTAATTAACATAGGCAGTACAGCTATCTTTGGTTACTATTGATAAGATACACCTTCTGTTTTCAACCTTTTACTGGTAACAATTTGTCTTTATATTTAAAGTAAAGTTCTCCATGAGGGCTCTGTCTCTGCAGCAAATTTCTGCCTGGACATCCAGACATTTCCATACATCCTCTGAATTCTAGATTGAGGATCCCAAATCTCAATTCTTGTCTTTTGTGCACCTGCGGGACCAACAACACATGGAAGCTGCAAAGGCTTGGGGCTTGTGCCCTCTGAAGCCACAGACCAAGCTGTATTTTGACCCCTTTTAGCCATGGCCGGAGCATCTGGGATACAGGACACCAAGTCCCTAGGCTGCACATAGCAGGGAGGACCTAGATTTGGTTCACAAAACCCTATTTTCCCCCAAGGCCACCATGCCTGTGTTGGGAGGGGCTGCCACAAAAGTGACATGCCCTGGAGACACTTATTTCATTGTCTTGGTGATTAACATTTGGCTCCTTGTTACTTATGCAGATTTCTGCAGCTGGTTTGAATTTCTCCTCAGAAAATGGGTTTTCTGCAAATTTTCTGAACTTTTATGATCTGCTTCCTCTTGAATGCTTTGCCACTTAGAAAATCTTCTGCCAAATACCCTAAATCATCTCTCTGAAGTTAAAAGTTCCACAGATCTCAAGGGTCAGGGCAAAATGCCACCAGTCTCATTGCTAAAACATAGCAAGAGTGACCTTTACTCCAGTTCCCAACAAGTTTCTTATCTTCATCTAGGACCACCTCAGCCTGGACTTCATTGTGAATATCACTATCAGCATTTTGGTCAAAGCCATTCAATAAAGCACTAGGAAGTTCCAAACTTTCCCACATCTTCCCTTCTTCTAAGCCCTCCAAGCCTCTAGGAAGTTCCAAACTTCCGCACATTTCCCTGTCTTCTTCTGAGCGCTCTAAACTGTTGCAACCTCTGCCTGTTACCCAGTTCCAAAGTTGTTTTCACATTTTAGGGTATCTTTATAGCAGCACCCCACTCTCTGCAGTACCAATTTACTGTAGTAGTCTGTTCTCATGGTGCTATGAAGAACTGCCCAAGACTGGGTCATTTATAAAGAAAACAGATGTAATTGTCTCACAGTTCCACGTGGCTGAGGAGGCCTCAGGAAACTTACAATCATGGTGGAAGGCACCTTTTCTCAGGGCAGCAGGAGAAAGAATTATTATTGAGTGAAGGGGGAAGCCCCATATAAAACCATCAGATATTGTGAGAACTCAACTATCATGAGAACAGCATGAGGGAAACTGCCCCCATGATCCAAATATCTCCACTTGGTCTCACCTTTGACACATGGAGATTATTAACATTCAAGTTGAGATTTGGATGCGGACACAAAGCCAAATCATATTAGTTACTTAATATCCATAAGCTATAGTTTTCTCACTTATAAAATATGAACAATAATAGTACCTACATGAGAGAACATATAATAACCACTGAGAAAAATGTTCAATAATTCAAGTAATGTTTAAATAACTATCATAACTATCACTAGTATTGATATCATCTCACCTCCAATATCAATATCATTATTAACAATATGTGCACAAATGGTACTATTATAATAGTAATGCTGTGTTGCATTTGTATTTAACTCTTAAAAATAATTGTTTTGTTTTATATGAGAATATCGACAAACTTCAATGTTAATGAGGGCCATACAAATAATAGTTTTATAAGACTAACTTAAATAACATCAGTGTAAAACAATTTGGCCTATGTAATCAAAAGATACTGATCAATAAACCATCAGTTAGGATGTAGATCAATAAAACGTGTAGATTAATAGCAAAAGTGTTACTTCCATAATGAATTAGTTATATAAATTAGTAAGAAAAGATGTAGTTATTTCATATAAAATTTTAGATTTATGTATTTCAAAACATTAGATTAAAAGTTACCTGTTACAGAAATGTTTATTATACAATTAACTACCATTAGATTTTATAAAATAATTAGAAACCGAAAGAATAAAGCTGAAAATGTTAGCGTACAGGTGCTTCTAAATGATAGTACAAAGATATCAGTGAACTATGCTTTATCTGTAAGTCAGATACTGAAATGTAGTCCACAAAATTATTTTACTGGATGTTAGTATCCATCATAGTTTGTACTGCATTTTTATAGTTTATAAAGTTAGTATATACCACAGACTGATTTATAACCTTGTTTGCTCTGGCAGTACTAAATATCCTACATATGAATAGGTAAACATACGGACATACCTTACATAGTTTTTAAGCTTGTTCATGTGGGAGTGGATGTAAATTTAAGGAGAAAACCTGAAATTACAAAAATTAAAATATTTCATTTGAAAACAATGTAGTAAGACTTTAACGTTCAATGTAGTTTGAATCACAAACATTAAAATATCATTACGGCCTGTTCAAGTTTGAAAAGCACTTATGGTGAAGCAATCTTCGTTTAGTTAGGTCTTATTCAGCTTTCAAGCCATTATGACAAAAGACAACTTGTAACTAGGCATAGAAAATAAAATTTGCAATCTATCAAAGGGTGATTAAATTTTATATCAGACCAGCTTCATTTATCCCTATCCTTCAGATATCACCATTTTCTTAAATGTAGACAATTAAAAGTAATTTTTTAAATTAGTCAGCTTGGATGAGATTGCTCTAATTTTGACCTTTATTACCTTAAAGAATGAACTATAATGGACGAATTCCATTAAACTACATTTTTTTCCAATTTTACTTAAATAGGCCATAAGAAAAAATTATTTAGTCACTTTGCAAAAAACTTTTTACCTTTATGATTCTAGTTTAATCATATATGTATATATATAATCATCTATGTCTGTATTCAGAATATATTAATACTATTATCCTCTCTGTCTCAAATAACACATTTTAGGAAGCTGTATTGCTATTGTTTCTAAAGCTTAAGATAGATAAGTAAAAATTGAGTTATCTGAAACATTTTACTCTCAATCATATAAACTGAAGAAAATGTGATAAAAAGTGCTTATGCTGATGAATTATACAATTTTTCATAAGTTCCAGAAAACCTCATATTTGATTATATATGTTTTTTTAAATATGAAATTTGGATATATAGTTGCAAGAACTCACATTCAAAAGATAATATTTTATAAGAATCTATACATTATAAAATTCAATATTAAGTATCAAAGCTTAAGTTAAATTATGAATATGCTTTAGTTTTTATTTTATAGTTTCAATATTTAAAACTATGTCTTTTAAAATAAATTTATATAAATGAATAATTATTTTTTCAAAATACTGTTTTTATTTATAACTTTATTTTTCCCTGTGTCTTAAGACAGAGATTTTATTTTGGTAAACAGACAAAGCAAACAGTTTTACTTAAATTTATCAAATGCTGAAAAAACATATCTATCACTTGTAATCTCACCAGGTTGTGATTGACTCGTACCTAGAAAATGATTTCATTTACAGATAGCTAGATATTCTTCAATGATTTTCAGCTTCAGAATTACAACTGTTAAATTCTAAATATGAAGATAATAAGATGGAAACAATAGAAATAGTGGAAAGTATGATCATCGTGCTTCATATATATATGTATATACATATATATATGAACCTGATTAATCAACTCAGATATATATATATATATATATATATATATATATATATATATATATAGTCTTCTTCCCCTTTTCTTAACATATAGCTCTGAGAATACGTGTAATCTTCAGAGTGATAAGTGTGTCTTTTGTATGCTAATAAAATGAATGGTCACTGGCAGCGCTTTGATAGCTTCAGGATGAGGGCTGGTCACAGGAAATGCTGTGGTGTGATTAGAATGTTGGGTCAGCCTTACCTTCTAACCTTCAAGTAAGAGAGAGGAGCTGAAGTTAAAGTTGACCATTCCATTCATAGCCAATAACTTAACCAATCATGTTTATTTAATTAAGCTTTCATAAAAACCCAAAAGGACAATATTTCAAGGGCTTCTAAACAGCTGAACATGTGGAGATTCCTAGAGGATGGTGCTCTAGGGAGGGCATGGAAGCCCCCTCCCTGCCCCTTCTCCCACACCTCACCCTATTCATGTCTTCATCTGTTTTTTTTTTTTTTTTTTTTTTTGAGGCGGAGTCTCGCTCTGTCACCCAGGCTGGAATGCAGTGGCGCAATCTCGGCTCACTGCAAGCTCCGTCTCCCAGGTTCACGTCATTCTTCTGCATCAGCCTCTCCAAGTAGCTGGGACTACAGGCACCCGCCACCACGCCTGGCTAATTTTTTGTATTTTTTAGTAGAGACGGGGTTTCACCGTGGTCTCGATCTCCTGACCTTGTGATCCGCCCGCCTCGGCCTCCCAAAGTGCTGGGATTACAAGCGTGAGCCACCGCGCCTGGCCCATCTGTTGTTTATTGGTGTCCTATGTAATATCCTTTATGATAAACCAGTCAATGTAAGTAAGTGCTTCACTGAGTCTTGTGAACTGCTCTAGCAAGTTAATCAAACCTAAGGAGATACTTGTGGGAACCTCGATTTATAGTCAGTCAGCCAAATGCACAGGTTATAATATGTGCTTGTGACTGGCATCTGAAGTGACAGAGTTATAATTGAATAGTATAAGAGGATACCGAGATGGTGTCCCCTGCAGAACTGATCGGTTGCTGATGGAGAAAAATCCGCACAGATATTTTGGTGATCAGGGTATCGGTGTTGATTGTTGAGTGTGAAAGTAGAAAAAACTTTAGGATTTTCAATATCCTTAAAGTAAGGTATAAGTATTTTGCCTTCTATTAAATTTTAGTTAATCACCTGTAGACCACAAGTGTTAATGAAGAACTTCTAGTGTAAAATTTTTGTCACATTTAAAAAAATTAACTGGTAGATTTTGAGGGGAAGTTTCAGGGTTATAGAAAAAGTGAGCAACAAGTACAGAGTTCCCTTATACTACCCTCCAGTTTCTCCTTTATTAATATTTTGCATTTGTATGGTACCTTTCTTATAATTCGTGATCCAATATTGCTACATTATTATTAATTAAAGTCCAAAGTTGGCATTAGTATTTATTTTTGTGTTGTACACTCTATGGGGTTTAACAAATGTATGATAACACCTAGCAGGCATTAGAGTGTCATTGTGCGAAAATGTCCTAAACCTATACATTCTGAGCCAAATTTAAAAATTTGGAGCCAAGGGAAAAAAAAAAAATAAAGCTACATTGTCTCAGCATGAAAGTTCCAATCAGGTATCTTCTATTTGCAAAAATTTTGATTCCATAACACCAAAGAAGTTAGCAATGTATTTAATTCTTTTTTTTATTATACTTTAAGTTCTGGGATCCATGTGCAGAATGTGCAGGTTTGTTACATAAGTATACACATGCCATGCTGGTTTGCTGCACCCATCAACCCATTGTCTACATTAGGTATTTCTCCTAATGCTATCCCTCCCCTAACCTCCCATCCCCTGACAGGCCCCGGTGTGTGATGTTCCCCTCCCTGTGTCCATGTGTTCTCATTGATCAGCTCCCACTTATGAGTGAGAACATGCTGTGTTTGGTTTTCTGTTCCTGTATTTATTGATTTGCATATGTTGAACCATCCTTGCTTCCCAGGAAGGAAGCCAACTTGATCATGGTGGATAAGCTTTTTGATGTGCTGCTGGATTTGGTTTGGCAGAATTTTATTGAGGATTTTTTCATCAATGTTCATCAGGGATATGGACCTGCAATTTTCTTTTTTTGCTGTATCTCTGCCAGGTTTTGGTATTAGGAAGATGCTGGCCTCATAAAATGAGTTAGAGATGATTCCCTCTTTTTCTATTGATTGGAATAGTTTCAGAAGGAATGGTACCAGCTCCTCTTTGTACCTCTGGTAGAATTCGGCTGTGAATCTGTCTGGTCCTGGACATTTTTTGGTTGGTAGGTTATTAATTACTGCCTCAATTTCAGGACTTGTTGTTGGTCTATTCAGGAATTTGACTTCTTCCTGGTTTAGCCTTGGGAGGATGTATGTGTCCAGGAATTTATCCCTTTCTTCTAGATTTTCTAGTTTGTTTGTGTAGAGTTGTTTATTCTCTGATGGTAGTTTGTATTTCTGTGGGATCAGTGGTGATATCCCCTATATCATTTTTTGTTGTGTCTATTTGATTCTTCTCTCTTTTCTTCTTTATTAGTCTGGCTAGTGGTCTATTTTGTTGATCTTTTCAAAAAACCAGCTCTGAATGGTGATCATTAAAAAGTCAGGAAACAGCAGATGCTGGAAAGGATGTGGAGAAATAGAAATGCTTTTACACCGCTGCTAGGAGTGTAAATTAGTTCAATCATTGTAGAAGACAGTGTGGTAATTCCTCAAGGATCTAGAACTAGAAATACCATTTGACTCAGTAATCCCATTACTGAGTGTATATGGAAAAGATTATAAATCATTGTACTATAAAGACACATACACATTAATGTTTATTGCGGTACTATTCACAACAGCAAAGAGTTGGAACCAACTCAAATGTCCATCAATGATAGACAGGATAAAGAAAATGTGGCACATATACTCCATGGAATATTATGAAGCCATAAAAAATGATGAGTTCATGTCCTTTGCCATGACATGTATGAAGCTGGAAATCAACATTCTCAACAAACTAACACAAGAACAGAAAACCAAACACCACATTTTCTCACTCATAAATGGGAGTTGAACAATGAGAACACATGGACACAGGGACGGGAACATCACACACCAGGGCCTGTTGGAGGGTGAGGGATTAGGGGAGGGATAGCATTAGGAGAAATACCTAATGTAGATGACAGGTTGATGGGTGCAGCAAACCACCATGGCACGTGTATACCTATGTAAAAAGCTGCACTTTTTGCACATGTATCCCAGAACTTAAAATATATATAAAAAAAAAAAACATAAAACAAAGTTTTTAAAATATTGTGATTTAAGCACATTAATTTTTATGTATCAGTATATCCAGTTATATTTTTGGTAATTAGGCGGGCATGAAGGAGATGTGACATCTAGTTGTTTAACAAAGGAAAGCAAAAGATGGTAATAAGTTTATTTCTGGGCATAGTAAAGTTATATTTAAGAGCTCTTCCAGCATAGTGGTTCTTAATTAAACATCAATAAATGTGCTCCCCTATAACTATGAGTTATATACAATGTTACATCCTGTTATATATCAAGTAGATTTATCCACTTGTGCTTATTAGACTTATAGGTTATCATGTTAGCTTTGTTAGAATTCAGAATTTTCAGTTAGGTTAGCTGCTTTATAATGGATTATAAATTAAATAATTGCTAAAATGTAATGTGGTAGAAAACCAAGAAAATATTAATATATCTTATTATTTCATCATTCTAGCTCTATTCATTACAGCAGCTTGGAAACATTTCCACAAGTTATACTGATATTTATTTCTAAAACTTAACTTTTTATTTCTAATATTTTCTTCTAAAATGAACCTGAGCTTATCCAAATACCTTATTACAATAAAGCAAGATTATGTAAATTTTATGAAAGCTTTTGTTATTTAAAGAACACAGCTACTTCATCTTCCATTGGTGGGTTTCTGATAAATTTCACTTTAAGAATATCATATATATTCAATTGAAAATCAGTTATACTGGCCACAAACCAATCAAAATAAAAGCTATGTGGCCATGTTAACCCTCAAAAAATATACTATATATGTTCATAGTACTATACTCAGATTGATTTTATGAGGAATATAAAATTTGTTAATGTTTATTAGTATTTATCTTTACCAGCTTATAAAAATAATCATACATGTTTACCCTCAGAAACAAACTTAACAGTGTTTCAGACTCCAAATGGTTTTGTCCACCAATTACAACAAAGGCTTATGCTATCCACTCCAACTTGTACAAATGATAGGTGTAGGAAGGATTCTCAAGCATCTCTTTACAAATGAAAAAATAAAGAAGAATGCATTAATGAGGTATGTTAAGACATTTCATTCAATGCTGCAGTGATTAGGGTAGTTCATAATTATTCCATTTATTTTCCTCTGGGCTTGTGGTTCATATCATTTTCCACTTCCTTCCACAAAACTTTCCATAGCCAATGATGTGTGTCACTTCTGGAAGAAGCCTTTAAGATCTAGTATGCAATTTGGTGCCTTTGCTTTTATTGTTGAGTCAATAATTCTTGGAACATGGGAACAGAACCTCCCTAATTGGAACAGTATGGGACAGATCCCTCTAGGGATGACAGATATGTGTCCATTGTGAGTTAAATAAAACAAAGATAAAGTAATTATATTTGTTGCTACAATATAATTTACCCATACTCTCTATACAGTCACATAAGCTAGAGTTTCTACTGGTTAAGTTATGGAGTAAACTGACAATACTTGGGCTACAAATAAAATCAATATAAGTAAAAGAACAAGCCAGGCTTTACCCATAACAACTACAAAAAAGTTATGAAGACCTCCACTCCCAGGTTTTTTTCCTCTAAGGAAATTCCCCAGTCAGGTAAAGCAAAGCAGCCAGATTGATGCTACATCAGAAAATAATTACATAATTCCTAGCAACCAAAAAAACAGGGACCTTAGAGTGATGTGATGTGTTGTCAATAAGACATAATTGCCCTTGAAATATTGGTCATTCTTTTTTATCTATATATGCATGTTTTACAGCTAAATTTCTTTCCCTACCTAAGTAATTTAAATATTTAAGTTAAAGGGGCATTTAAGAGGGGATCACAATATCATTATTAGTGTAATAAAGATCAAATTGAAACATGTGGTTTATGTGTAAGAACTAAGTAAGAAGACTTACGCAAGCATTCGTTACAACTGTCTAATACTGAGCTATTCCGTGGCTGTAACTAGACCAGTGAATACGTTGTGAATCGACAAAAATCTCCATCCTCCCCGCTCCCGCAAAAAAAAAGGGTTAAAGAGTGACCAAGAGGGTGAAATGAGACTCCCCATAATTGGTACAAACGTTTTTGCTGAGACACTTTCTAATTATTAATTAAGCAAGTGATATGAAAAACAAATCAGTAATATAAAGCAGAGAAAACTTTGCATATATGTACAAAAAATTGTGAAATAATATTTAGAGCAGCATTGTCTTTAATATAAAAGATATATGTTAACTTGAGGATAGATAAATATACTTAGCATATCTACACAAAGGAATACTATCCACCTTTGGATATATGTGAATAAATAAGTTGTATGTAAATTGAATGTATCTCATAAATGTTATAGAGTGATATAAATAAGTTGCAGAATATAATTGCCATTATTTAATTTACATAATATATAAAGGAGAAAAATAAAAGTATAGATTGTTTAAGAATATGTATATATGTAGTATGAGAAATGCATCAGAATAATCTAAACCAAATTCAGAATAGTGGTTGCTTATGATGCAAATAAAGGAATGAAATCAAGGAAATTTATACCGAAGGCTGTAATGATATTGGAAAGTGAGTACTTCTCTGCTTAATGTTTGTCAGATATATTTTAAATACTCTTTAAAAAAATATAGATAAATAATTTAACCAACTGTAAAGGAGAAAGTTAGAGAATATCTGTTATCACAAAATATAAGTTAAAAGCTGTATTTATTTATTTTCCATTTGATAGTGGTTTATCATTTTATGGCAGAATATTTCTTTGGGATAACTATCACATATGTCATATTTTGGAAAACTCTAAGTAAGTAACTTATTCCAGTAAAGTCTTACGAAGTTCTAAAAATATAGGCCAAGATTAGTAGCACATTCTACAGAGAATAGGAGCCATTTAATATAAGAAGAAATGGTCCTAGAAGACATAATAGCCCCTGAGGGTGTCACTGTACTAAAACATGGCACAAAACTTGCCATAAAACTGACCAGCAAAATATCATGCTATAAGTTACCTTCTTATATGTTTCCGAGGGGACATTATAAAAAAGATTTTGGGAGGCAGTAGCAAGTGATGGTTAAAATGAGGGTTTTCGAATCACAGTACTTGATTGTGAATTGATGGTTCAAACACTTGTTTGTTTTCTGATTTGGGGAAAGTTAATTATATCATTGAGCCTTAAATTCCTGAACAATAAAATGAAGTTAGTATAGTCTCTAAGTCGTAGGATTATTAGAGGGTTTCCATGAGATGAGACAGAAAATTCTCAGTGCATCTGAAGGCACTTTAATGAGTTGCTCAATACATGTTTATTTTTATTATCAAGCTTCTGTAGAGTTGATCTTTAACATAATTATCTAGAGGTGTTTCACGTGTTTTTTATTTTAAAATAAATATACATTGTAATTTAATTAAATACATGTTTTACTAAAAATGTATTAATTGTCAGTCTTGGGATTGCTCAAGATGAATCACTTCCTCTAAAGGTGCCAACCAATAACCTGCACAAATTCGTTCACATTCTGTAAAATGGTAGTATTATTCCGCTTTTTAAAAGTCAAACTTCTGGTCTTCTGACTAGACCAAAAAGGAATCACAAGCAAACGACTAAGAAAAACTGCATTTGGTAAATAAAATAGAGAATAGTTAACCAAGAACAATTACCCTTATAGTTACACTCTAAAGCTCCACAGAATTTAATCAGGAAAGAAGAGCTCAGGCCCATACTTTTAGACTACTTATTACATTAAATACTAGCAGGCTTGTTTTTTCTTATTTTACAGTCCCTATATTATTAATAACTGTTAATTATAAGATTACAACCATGCAACATATTTATGGTAGTAAGAAGCTTGATAGATCATATAATAAGATGGATACATACAAAGATAAAAGTTGAGGCTACATTTAATTTGTCTTTCTACTACCCAGTATTAATTACCTGTAATACATTAAGTATAAGCAAGTATTTTATAAACACTTCTTGGTAAATAATTGTGATGTAAATTTTAAAATTAAAGCAGAGAAAGCCACAAGAAATGATCTGAAAGTAATAAATGTCCAGAAAATAGCAATATATGTTTTTGTACCCTGAATTCATAAAAATATTATATGCAAATAAATATTTAAAATGCTTACATGTTTCATGAAGTGGTGAAATGGAAGTCAGTGAACTCTGTATTAGGAAGCAATAGTAGTTGTTAAAGAAAGTTTACTTAAGTAATTTATAAAATCTGAAATAAAGTTATCTGAAGATTCTAGACAGCAGAAATTTGATACCTAATTATTTGATTTATAAAAATAATAAAATATATTTAATATTATGGTATTAAAGTGGCATGACAACTAGCATGGGGAATAGATTACTATACTTTCTGTAGTCTTTCAACAGATAACAGTTGTCTTACAGGTAGCTAATTCATTTCTTTCAAGTTAGAAGTCTTTCATTATGAACAGATAATAAATGAATGCCTTTGACATGAACATTATGAATAGGCTTCATACTCAAATATCCTTCATTCTTTTACTCCAGTATTTACCATCCAGTAATATAGATGTCCATTTCTAATTTTCTGAAGACATTACGTTTTCACTTCAAAATATTGAATATAATTTGCCTTCAGTATCAGCTTCCTATATGCTCTCTACTACTGCACTTAGTTAGACATTTCAAAGGTGCTATTATCAGTTTGGACATAAGCTTGACTTCATTTTTTTTTAAAGAAGAGATCTTTGCTTTCACCTGTGATATATACAGAACTTGAATATCCTCACATAACTTGGATATCATTGGAAATCAATGAGTTTTCCTGAATCCATTACAGAACTGAGGTTGCTGTGCAAACCTCACTACAAACTCTGGAGAGACAAGTGAATCCTTAAATTCACAGTCAAAATCTGTAGAAAAAGAAAGACCTAAAATCAACTACCCAAACCTCCACCTGAGAAAACTACAGAAAGAGTAGCAAATATATCCCAAACCATGTAGAAGAAAGAAAATGTTTTTATAAAGGAGGAAGTGATGATATTGTAACAGCAAAACAATAGAGAAAATCAACAAAACAAAAGCTAATACTTTGATAAGTTAAATTAAATTGATAAACTAAAATAATAATAAGAATAAATACACACACACACACAATTACCCATATCAGAAAAAGAGGTGGGGACTTCTGATCCATAGAAATTACAAGGGTTGTATGGTAATACTGTAAATAATTCTATGCCTGAACGTTTGATAACATAGATAAAAATAACTGGTTCAATGATAAAAAGTACCAAACCTTACTCAAGGAAAAAAGAGATAATCTGAATAGCTTCATATATATTAAAGAAATTAAGAACAATCTTCCCCAAAAAAAAATAATGCTTAAATATTGGTGAATTTTCTCAAACATTTAAGAAAAAATAATAGCAATTTTTTATAATATCTTTCAGAAAATACAGAGGGAACAATTCCTAAACCTTTGTATAAGCTGACATTACCCAAATTCCAAAACCAGATAAGTACATTACAAGAAAAGAAACTAAAAATCAATATTTCTCATGAATATAGAGGTAAAGTTCCTTAACCCAGTATTAATAAACAGAATCTTGCAGTACATCAAAAGAATTAAATAGCATGCCAAGTGGAGTCATTTCAGAAATGCAATACTACTTAAACAATGAAAATTTGATAAATATAAGATTAATCACATTAAACTAAAATAAATGATATGCCCTATCAATAGATGGAGAAAAAGTACTGGGGAAAATTTAAGATGCATTAATGATAAAAACTCCCAATAAACTAGGAATATATTGGGAACTCCTTTAACTCAATATGGGAAAATATAAAATGCTACAGTTAATATCATACCTAATGATGAGTTAAATACTTTCACTCTAAGTTTGCAAAAAAGGCAAGGATGTTCTTTCTGACACTCCTCCTTATTTAAAATTGCAATAAATGTTTTAGCTAGTGAAACAGAAAAGCTAAAAGAAGTGAAAAATATACAAGCTGAAAAGGAAGAAATACAACAGTCTTCATTTGTATATAACGTGATTGTCAAAATGAATCAGACTTAAGTGTAAAATGAAAAACTATAAAACTCCTAGAAGAAAATATAGGAGAAACTCTATGCAAACTTGTGTTTGGTTATCTTTATATTTTATTTATTTATTTATTTATTTATTTATTTTTGAGACGGAGTCTCGCTCTGTCGCCCAGGCTGGAGTGCAGTGGCGCAATCTCGGCTCACTGCAAGCTCCGACTCCCGGGTTCATGCCATTCTCCTGCCTCAGCCTCTCCGAGTAGCTGGGACTACAGGCGCCCGCCAACACGCCCAGCTAATTTTTTTGTATTTTTAGTAGAGATGGGGTTTCACCGTGGTCTCGATCTCCTGACCTCATATCCGCCCGCCTCGGCCTCCCAAAGTGCTGGGATTACAAGCGTGAGCTACCGCGCCCAGCCGGTTATCTTTATTTTTAATCTAAGTCAAACACATAAGCTATGAAAGAAATACTTTTGAGATGGGCGCTACAAAAAAATCACTGCAGTCTTATTGCAGAAACATAATAAAGAAAAACTAAGAAAACAAACCACTCTTTGTAGCAAAATTTTCCAAAATAATGTCAACATTTATTCCATAGATCTTATTTTAATCTATTCATAATTAATCTGCTTATTTATGTATATGTTTGTATTTACTCATTTATGTTTGTTTTTCTTCTAATTTCTTCAGGTAACTCAGGTAACTCATGTACATATTGACTGACTTCTGATATTAATATGTATAGACCAGTCATATTAAATTTATTGCTTAGTAATTGTGGTAATAATGAATGCTATTCTTTAGCAGTTCTCCTATCTGTAAATGATAAAAATGAACTCTATACTTGGAATTAATTTTTGGATATATGTCTTGATTTGAACAATGAAATGTAAAAAAATAAACTATCACTTTTCAGTGAAAACTTCAAACACATTGCACAATTAAGTTCTGTCTCTATTGATAACCCAATATCCTTATAATGTATACTGAAATCTACATAATCTTGGCCTTCTTATCTCTCCAGTAATATCTGCCAACTGTTCTCCCCCTTGGTCTCTCTGCTCAGCCATATGATTATCTCACTCTGTGTGTATATGAAGTTCTGCCATATCAAGGCATCTGTGATCGTTGTCTTCGCCTCTATTGCTTCCTTCAGGTTTCTTCTCAAGTATCACATTATCAGCTTTATTTTCAGTACCATTCTATGTGTATTAATTAGTGATGATTTTCATATATTTTATTTATTTTTCTCTCCGTGTTATATTCTGGGAGAATTTATCAATATTGCCTTCCTAGTCAATACTTTCTTTAACAACATCTAGCCTTTAAAATTATTTGGCCTCTTAAGTGTTTTTATTTTTTCTTTTTAAAATTTCTGCCATTTTTATTTTCAAAATTTCTTAGATTATTTTTGTACTGATTTATTCTTGTTACAGCTCTGCCTGTTGTAATTTTTGTTAATATAATGTCTATTTTAGTGAATATTTATTATATCCCATGGCCCTATCTGAACATCTTAAATATAGTTTATTTTAAATATTTATCTGAGTGCTATGTAAAATTAATATGATTTAATGTACTAATAACTAATTTTGTTGATTGTCTTAGAAATAAATTTATTTTGGAGTTTAGATATATTTGCTTGGTTATAATTTCATTTTAAATTATGCATTGTTTATTATGTATAACTACGTAATTTTCTGCCTTGTGGTACCTGGATCTAAGTCGAAGTTCACAAGGAGTTTTAGAGCTCCTTCTCAGCTTGTTCCCAAGGACATTACAGATTCAATCACTGACTCCACAGGTGGTGTGGTAGGCAGAATAATGGCTCCCAAATGATACCCACATCCTAATCTCTGCAACCTCTCATTTTACATGACAAATGGTGATTTTGCAGATGAAATTAACATTGTTAGTAAATTGACCTAAGCAGAAGGAGATCATCCTGGGCTATCTGATGAGCTTAATATCACAAGGCTATTATAAGTAGAAGAGAGTGGCAGAAGAGAGAACCAGAGAGACGACGGCGTGAGAAGGACTCAGCCGATTTTGCTGGCTTTGAAAATGAAGAAATGGTGGCATGAACAACAGAATTTGGTGTCCTTGAAAGCCAAAAAGAGGGGAAAAATAAGTTTCTTTCCTAGAACTTCCAGAAAGGAATACGTCTTGGTTTTAGGTCAATGAGACCCATTTTCAGATTTATGATCTCCAGAACTATAAGATAATAGACTTGTATTGTTTTAACCACGAAGTTTACATTAATTTGTTACAATAGCAAGATAAAACTATTATATTAGATGTAGCATGGTTTAGATTCTGTCTGAAAGGCTGCTCCCTTCTCAGTCCCTGTCCTATCTCCCTAGGTGCAGAGCTTCCATTTTCAATTGTAGGCATCGGCCGATGGCAATTTCCTGTCACCCATTATTTCTCTAAATTCATATAACACTTTCAATTAGTTATGTATCATTTTTCATATATTATGAATGAAGACACTGAAGCTCAAAATTTATTGCCAAAATTTCAACATTCAGCAAAGCCTAGATGCAGGATTTTAACTCAGGTCTTCTAATTCCAAGTCCAAGTACCCATTGCATCCATTTCCCTACTTTGCAAAATAAAGTTTCAGCTTGTGCAAAATAGTTAAAAAAGAAAGAAATTAAAAAGCTGACATTTTTACTCTCTTGTACTTTCTTCATATTTGTTATCAAATAGCCATACACTTGTGTGTAGCACTAATGCGAAAAACTATAATGTTGTTATTGTGTGATGATATGCATTTGATTAAAATTATTATACATTTATTTTCTTTTTCATTTTTTACAGATACTCAAATATCATTTTGTAGAACTACAACTGTATTCAAGAGGTACTTTCAACATCTCTGTTCCTATTTCAGTGAGCCTCAGGATTCACTATGGACTTCTCAACTCCTCCATTTCAATGAATTTCTGTGATTCGTAGGATGCCCACAGCAACAGGTAAGAAAGCAGGTGCAGAAACCAAAATACTTTTGCTCTGTGATAAGAAGTCACAATTATTTCTCATCAGTGCTGCTTCACTAGCTCCCGTTTTTTCCAGAGCTCTGGAGCCTGCTTATTTACCTGGACTTAGAGGAGTTACATGTACTTGATAAATTATAAATGCCTGCAGGCAAAGACAACATGTTAATCAATTTGTATTCTCTGAATCTAGCTCAGTGCTTGAATAAGGTGTCCAGTGAAAGTTGTAAGAATACATGTTGAAATCTTGCTCCTGCGTGCCTTTGATGAACTATCCTGTGAAGTTCTTGACTAAAGAGCAATATTATGTATAAGTCCCTGGTTACTTAGCAGGACACTGATTACTAACACTGTGTTTCTGACTATGGCAATATGACCTGAATTTTACATGTATAATTGAAAATTAATAGTATGGCTTGAAACAATGCTTAAGCATAAACACAAAATTAACATTTCTCAAACTAAATGGGAAAAGAAAAAAAAAATCTTTTTCTAATTTGTTCTAGTGAGCAGAATCCCTAACTTTTCTTTTTCTGCTTCTTCAATATTGCATGTGAACAGAGATTTCCTAGAGAGCAGCAGGAAATATATAAAATTATAAAGTTTCATGCTGAATTTAAATTTTGACTAGCTCCTGTAATATTTATTATTGTTGCCTTGTAGCTATGAAAACTGGTTTCTCATTTGAAGGCAGCTCGTAGTCAGGAACTGACTTTATGATTGAACGCATTAGGAAATTCAACGTCATTAGTATAATTATGGAAAGGTGGTTCATAGCTTTGGGATATTTTTCTTTGTTCAAAGAAGACAATGTCTCTAGGAGACAAATATATAAATATAATCATATATTTAACAAGTAAATATTTGTGAAATATTGAAAACTAAAAACTTTTGGATATCAGTGTAAGAATTGTTCATTGTGTAAAAAGATGTACTTTTACATCTAATTATTGATATTTTTCTCTAAAACGTAAAATGTGAAATGTGATACAAATAATTTTTTGAAACAATCAATAGTAAGGAAAATACAATGCTTAAAACAGGCAGAGAAACCAAAGAGTTACCTAATAAATTCTCACACAATATCATTTTTATTATTTGTTTTCTTCTTGAAGAATAAGTTCATTTATTAAGTATCATAAAATAAAACATTACTCGCTGGCCTGACCCGGTGACTCATGCCTGAAATTCCAGCAGTTTGGGAGGCTAAGGAGGGCAGATTGCTTGAGCCTGGGATTCAAAACCAGCCTGAGGAAGGTGGTGAGACCTCATCTTTATTATTTTATTTTTTTTTTTTTAAATTACTTGAAGCTTCTTTCTAATGGATTCCTTACTTTTAAAAAAGCCAAACATTCCTTCATTTATACAATGTGGTTCTAAATTCCTTCTGCAATTTATTTTTATTCCCTAAAAACATGTAGATAATAGCTGTTAATAATAAGAAATCTGATTTTTCTTCTATTTTGTATCAGTCAAAAATATCATTTTAAGAACTTAATGAAAAGTATTCAATATATGGTTATCAGAAATTTTTACACAATTTTAAAATAAAGAAATACCATTAGTCTAAACTAGTAGAGGGAGAACAGTACTAGGGGATTAAATTAACATCTTACTTTTCATTATTAGACACACTCACATGAGAAAAGGCAAATAAAGCAAAACATAAGTAAAGGGACTCTTGCGAAAGTCAATGTCTACAACCTAATTAGGATAAGACAAGTGAAGAGAAACAAATGAATATAAATAGCAGTTGTGTGTTTCCATATAAAATATATGGAAACAAATGACTGCTAGTACTTTGCTCTCCATTAGGATAACATGTAAAGACGCAATCACCTTCGTCACTCAAATAATAAAACCTATATTTTATCCACACTCAGTTTCTATCATCCCACCTCATAAATGCATTTCAAACTTCCCACCCTCTGTATCTTCACCACCACCATATTCTTAGCTACCATAATTTCTAATCTTGAGTAGTAATGCAGTGCCCTGATAAGAAGCATTTTATAGAGAAAAGGGAAAGAAGTTTGAATAACTACTTATTTATCTTGACACATAAATAAATAAATAAATCTTAGACAAGGATGAATATGAAAAATAATGTCTAAATGTGTTCTTATAAGGTTTTTAGATACAAAACCTAAAGGTCTTTTTACTTAATTCAGTCAAAATGAATATAGATAATACTGCATTTAGCCAACTATAAATGTACATTTTTCTACGTTTTTAACACCTCTGAAATTGAGATGTGTCATATAATTAATGCTATTATAATTTATAAAGTATGCTAACTCAAGTAGTTGCATATCAACTTGCCTTACCTGTTCTACCTGCTAACATTTCCACCAGGAAGAAATATTTTGTTGTCAAATGGAAGAAATAATTTTCACAGTAGCCACATAAATAGGCTTCGGATCACAAAAATCATAAATTACTCCCGTGTCGACCTTCCACTATCAAAAAAGTTTTAAACCCTCCCAGAAAGTTTAGTAGAAAGAGAAAGAGTCAACAGTATGGTGGTAAGAGCATGCACTCTAAATCATGTTGCTTAGAATATATACTAGATGTGTCAATTGGCAAGACACTTAACTCTCTGTGTGAACAAACTGCAGATAACAATAATTACTTCAATGTATTTTTGAAGATTAACAGATATTGCGTATCACAATACCTAACGAATAATATGTACTCCAATAATTATATTACATTTTGATGCTGATTACTTATGTTCAAGTGAGGATTTAAGGCCTCATTAGAAATTTAGGCAATTGGGGCCAGGCACGGTGGCTCACGCCTGTAATCCCAGCACTTTGGGAGGCGGAGGTGGGCGGATCACGAGGTCAGGAGATCGAGACCATCCTGGCTAACACGGTGAAACCCCATCTCCACTAAAAATACAAAAAATTAGCCGGGCGAGGTGGCGGGCGCCTGTAGTCCCAGCTACGCAGGAGGCTGAGGCAGGAGAATGGCGTGAACCCCGGGGGGCGGAGCCTGCAGTGAGCCGAGATCGTGCCACTGCACTCCAGAGTGGGTGAAAGAGCGAGACTGTCTCAAAAAAAAAAAAGAAATTTAGCAATTGGTTAATCCACTTCTCTATTCGATCAACATATAGTCAGTGCTATATGTGCTGCAGGCACAGACCACAAGTGCTGAAGGCACAGTATTTGCCCTGCTTTAGAGTAGCAATGTAATGAGGGAGCCAAAGTTAAAAAGCAAACAGAAGTGAATTTTAATGTAGATAAAATCATGCCATACTAAGAAATGTGCCTATATTAAGGTAAAGTAATAAACTATAAAGTTGTTTAACAACATTTTTATTCCACTTTTTTTCTTTCCAATTCCTTATTGAGTTAAAACTTGTAAAAACTGACAGGTTTGGGTGGCTCATGCCTGTAATTCCAGCATTTTGTGAGGCCAAGGTGGGCAGATCTCCTGAGGTCAGGAGTTTGAGACCAGCCTGCCCAATATGGTAAAACCCTGTCTCTACTAAAAATACAAAAATTAGCTGGGCATGGTAGCATGCACCTGTAGTCCCAGCTACTAAGGAAGCTGAGGAAGGAGAATCACTTGAATCCGGGAGGAGGTGGTTGCAGTGAGCCGAGATTGTGCCACTGCACTCCAGCCTGGGTGACACAGCAAGACTCTGTCATAAAAAAATAAATAAATAAAAGTAAAAGCTATTAACATAAACTTCATAGTGTTTTTTAAAGAAGCTACACATACAAGTTCTTAGTTTCTTCCAAGTTTTTTCTTTGTTCAAAGAAGACAGTGTCTCTAGGAGACAAAAATATAAATATAAACATATATTTAACAAGTAAATATTTGTGAAATATTGAAAACTGAAACCTTTTGGATATAAGCGTAAGAATTGTTCATTGTGTAAAAAGATGTACTTTTACATCTAATTATTGATATTTTTCTCTAAAAGTTTTCATTTTTAATTTCTGTAATAAAATGCTTTTACCCACTATAAGCAATACCTGAGACTGGGTAATTTATAATGGAAGGAGGTTTATTTGACTCACAGTTCTGCATAACTGAGGAGGCCTCAGAAGACTTACAATCATGGCAGAAGGTGAAGGGGAAGCAAGACAAGAAAGGATCTCTCATTTTTAAACCATCAGATCTCGTGAGAACTCATTATCACTAGAACAGCATGGGAGAAACTGCCACCTTAAACCAATCGCCTCCCACCAGGCCCCTCCCACCACAGGTGGTGATTACAATTAGAGATGAGATTTGGCTGGACACACAGAGCCAAACCATATCATTTTCCAAGACCTTAACTTCTCTGTATTTTGTGTAACATATAAGGTGCCCCAATGTTACCCTTAGTTAATGTTTACATCACATAAAACGTACTAGTCTTTTCTGAACGTAAACTTTATAAGCATAACATTTTTATCAACTTTGAATGTGCATTTTAATTTTACTAAGAGTTTCATATACCTACAGTGTTTCTTCTAGAAATAAGTCTAAACATTTCCACATGCTCACATTTTTATTAAGGAATGAGGCTAAATTAATTGTGTTTATATACTCAAAACTCTGTAAAAATAAGCATCTTATCAGTAATTAGGGTAAAAGAAAACAAGATACAAACAAAAAAGCACCTTTGTCATGTCTAAGAAAACCAAATTTTCTATGCTGAGAGCCCAGTGATTTTGCTGAGCAAATTTAGGTTTTTGTTGTAATTAGTTTCTATTTTTATTTATTTTGATATTTAGAGTTCTTTTTATCTACATTAAGAAGAACTCATTGAAATCAAATTATTAATAATGATGTTAAAAAATATGTGAAAAACAATTTTGTATTCAAATATGGTTCTGCACCAAACTTATGAGGCAACTAGCTTCTAAGAAGCAGGGTTTATGCCAGGCTATTGCTTTAGAGATCATGAGTTCAATTGTGGCAGTATCATTCAAATTTAAATATTTAATATTCTTAGTAATCTTCATTTAGTTCAGTATTAATTCTATTGAGGAAAAGTCCAAAAATGTATTTTTATTGTCAAATTAACAGAGCTAAATTGGCACATCTAAATAATAATCTCTTAATAAAGCCTAAGGTAATACCTATTATGCCTCAAAGGAAAGCAATCAAATTGAAAAAGGCAATATCCTCAATATCCTCCTGGGAACAACTTTTCTTTTTTTTTAACCCCATTCCCCAGAGTCTCATTCTTCTTATTATAATGCAAACATAAATTGCATAAACAATAAAGGAATACATGCTTCCAGAAAAAACCATGAGAATAAAAGAAAATCATATGGTGATATAAAATATATAAAAACAATATTCATCCTGACAGACTGTTAGCAGAATGGGAGTCCTCTTATTCACCTTTGGAACTTAGTATTTGACCATTTTGTTAGTAACTTTTTCACAAGTGTGATGTTTAATACTGAGTGTCAACTTGATTGGATTGAAGGATGCAAAGTATTGATCCTGGGTGTGTCTGGCGAGGGTGTTGCCAAAGAGGTTAACATTTGAGTCAGAGGGCTGGTAAAGGCAGACCAACCCTTAATCTGAGAGGGCACAATCTGATTAGCTGCCAGTGCCACCAGATTAAAACTCAGGGAAAAGAATGTGAAAAGACTAAACTGGCTTAGCCTCCCAGCCTACATCTTTCTCCTGTGCTGAATGATTCTTACCTTCAAACAGCAGATTTCAAGTTATTTAGCTTTGGGACTGGGACTGGCTTCCTTGCTCCACAACTTGCAGATGGCCTATTGTGGAACCTTGTGATCATGTTAGTTAACACTCCTTAATAAACTCTGCTTTATATATCTATTCTACTGGTTCTGTATTTGTAGAGAACCCTAATACAGATTTTGGTACCAAGAGTGGTTCTAGAGGAACAGAATATTAAGAATGAAGTTCTTCCTTGATTTGGGAATTTCTGGAGTAGGCTGCTTATTATGATTAGACCTCAAATGCTAAGGACTCTACTTCTAATAGAATGGAGAACACTGATAGTCCTTGGCATAACCTGTTTAGAGAGTTATGCAAAATAAGTGCATGTGACCCTTCTGACTCACTATTCATGAGAGGTAAGGAGTTTAGTGACTCTATACATAATGCCTTTGACTATATGTGGAGAACAAAGGAACATAATGAAGTTGGTTTGTTCCTTCTAAGTTCTCTGGACAAAGTAATGAAAGAAAATTATGAACTCACGGGTTCTAAATCCCAGCCTTGGAAGCAGATACTAAGCATCAAATCTGCTAAGATTGCCCTGAGTGAGAGTCTTATTGCCTGTAGAGAAAGAGCTGAAAATGTGGAAAATCAGACACAAGCTTTTATCATTCAAGTGGCTGACCTGAAATGAAAGGTGCATGCACAGCCTCACCAGGTGTCTACTGTTAAAGTAAGGGCATTGACTGGAAATGAATGGAACCCTGAAACTTAGAATGGGGACATTTGGGAGGAACCTGATGAAGCTGGGGAACGCTGAACTTGTAAACTCTGATTAACCTTTTTTGCCAGAAGAAATAGCTTTCCCATCTCCAATAGTGGCAACATTCCCACCTTGACCCATGCTGCCATCAGCCTTTCAACCTTTGTCTGAGAAGATAAACTCTATGCTGCCTGAGGCAACAGTGATGGCCTCCCCTAAGGCAATTGCCAGGCAAGAAAATGTTGATTCTCCTCAGAAGCCACCCCCAACATCCCTGTTCACCTCTAGAGCTGTAACTAAAGTCCCAGTGGGCCCATACAAATGAGGTTGATAGTGTGACCCATGATGAGGTGTGCTTCACTTGAAAAAAACTGCTTGAATTTTCTAATTTATATAAGCAGAAATCTGGAGAACAAGCCCCTAGGCTTGTTGGTGTGGATGGATATTAATGGTGTGGGAAGATGGTGAAAGAAACATAGAGTCAGATCAAGCTGAATTAATTGATTTGGACCCACTAAGTAGGGATTCTGCATTTAATGTTGCAGCTTAGGGAGTTAAAAAAGGTGCTAATTGTTTATTTGCTTGGTTAGCTAAAATGTTAGTTAAAAGATGGCCCACTGTGAGTGAGCTGGAAATGCCTGATCTCTCTTGGTTTAATGTAGAGGAAGGGATCTAAAGGCTTAGGGAGATTGGGATGGTGGAGTGGATTAATCACTTTAGACCTTCTCATACAAGCTGGGAGGGTCCAGAAGATATACCCTTGACCAATGCATTATGAAATAGATTTCTGAGGGCAGCAACTGCATCTTTGAAGAGCCCTGTAATTGCTCTTCTCTGTATGTCAGATTTAATAGTGGGAACCACAGTCACTCAACTACAAAATTTAAATGCCATGGGAATAATTGGATCCCAAGGTGGCAGTGTCCAAGTGGCAGCACTCAACCATCACAGGCAAGGTGGGTGTAGCTACTGTAATGGACAGCAATGGCAAAGTAGCAATCAGAATAGTCAGACTCATGCACAGCTCTTGCACTGGCTAATTAATCACAGTGTTCCTAGAAGTGAAATCAAGAGGAAGCCTACTACATTCCTACTAAATCTATATAAGCAGAAACCTGCCAGGTCGAGTGGAAAAAAGACTAATCTGAATTCTAAAAACAGAGAATTACAGCCCCTCAATCAATTTCCAGACTTGAGCCAGTTTACAGACACACAACTCCTTGAATAAAGGGGAGGATGGATTCCCTTGAGAATGGACCCCACTACACTACAGACACTTTATGCTGTTACTGTTTTTCCCATTCTTCCTCAAGAAGACCTCCAGCCTTTTACCAGGGTAACTGTATATTGGGAAAAGGGAAATGATCACATATTTTGGGGACTACTGGACATTGGCTCTGAGCTGATGCTGATTCAAGAAGTTCTAAAACATCATTGTGGTCCTCCAGTTACAATAGGGGCTAATGAAGGTCAGGTAATTTATGGAGTTTCAGCTCAGGTCTGATTTACAGTGGGTCCAATAAGTCCCCGGTCTCATCCTGTGCTTATTCCTCCAGTACCAGAATACATGATTGGCACAGACATAGTTAGCAGCTGGCAGAACCCCCACATTAGCTCCCTGATTGGTAGGGTGAGGGCTATTATGGTGAGAAAGAACAAATGGAAACCATTAGAGCTGCCTCTACCTAGAAAAACAGTAAATCAGAAACAATATTGCATCGCTGGAGGGATCGTGGAGATTAGTGCCCCTATAAAGACTTGAAAGATGCAGGGGTGGTGACTGCCACCACATACCCCTTAAACTTTCCTATTTGACCTGTGCAGAAGACAGGTGGATCTTGGAGAATGACAGATCTGTACCAGATCTGGTTTCATTGCTTGAGTAAATTAACACATCACCTGGTGCCTGGTATGCAGCCATTGATTTGGCAAATTCCTTTTTCTTCATTTGTGTTCATAAGGCCCACCAGAAGCGATTTGCCTTCAACTGGCAAGGCCAGCATTATACCTTTACTGTCCTACCTCAGGGGTGTATCAACTTATGATTTGTGTCATAATCTTGTTCCAAGAGACCTTGATCCCTTTTTGCTTCAACAAGGTATCACACTGGTCCATTACATTGATCACATTATGCTGATTGGATCCAGTGAGGAAGAAATAACAAACTCACTGGACTTATAGGTGAGACATTTGCATGTCAGAGAATGGGTAATACCTTCAAATAAAATTCAGGGAACTTTTACCACAGTAGAATTTTTAGGGGTCCAGTGGTGTGAGGCCTGTCGAGACATTTCTTCCAAGGTGAAGGATAAGTTGCTGTGTGTGGCCCCTCCTACAACCAAGAAAGAAACATAGAGCCTAGTGGGACTATTTAGATTTTGAAGGCAACACATTCCTTATTTGGGTGTGTTACTATGGCCCATGTATTGAGTGACCCAAAAGGCTTTCAGTTTTGACTGGCTTCCAGACAGGAGAAGGCTCTGCAACAGGTCCAGGTTGCTGTGCAAAGTGCTCTGCCACTTGGGCCATATGATCTAGCAGATCTAATGGTGCTTGAGGTGTCAGTGGCAGATAAGGTGTTGTTTGGAGCCTCTAGCAGGCCCTCATAGGTGAATCACAGTGGAGGCCTCTAGGATTTTGGAGCAAGGTCCTGCCTTCTTCTGCAGATAACTACTCTCCTTTTGAAAGACAGCTCTTGGCCTGTTAATGGGCTTTGGTGGAAAATGAATGTTTGACTATGGGTCATCAAATCACCATGCAACCTGAACTGCTTATCATGAACTGGGCACTTTCTAACCCATCTAGTCATACAGTATGTCATGCACAGCAGCATTCCATCATCAGATGGAAATGGCATATACATGATCAGGCTTGCGCAGGTCCTAAAGGCACAAGTGAGTTACATGAGGAAGTGGCTCAAATGCCCATGGTCTCCACTTCTGCCACCCTGCTCTTTCCCAGCCTGTATCTGTGGGCTCATGGGGAGTTCCCTATGATTAGTTGACAGAGGAAGAGAAGACTAGGGCCTGGTTCACAGATGGTTCTGGACGATATGCAGGCACCACCCAAAAGTGGACAGCTGCAGCACTATAGCCCCTTTCTAGGACACCCCTGAGCGACAACAGTCAAGGGGAATCTTCCTAGTGAGCAGAACCTTGAGGAGTGCACTGGTTGTGCAATTTGCATGGAAGGAGAAATGACCAGATATGTGATTATATACTGATTTATGGGCTGTAGCCATTTGGTTTGGCTGGATGGTCAGGGGCTTGGAAGAGGCATGATCAGAAAATTGGTGACAAAGAAGTTTGAGGAAGAGGTGTGTGGACGGACCTCTCTGAGCGGTCAAAACTGTGAAGATATTTGTATCCCATGTGAGTGCTCACCAAAGGGTGACCTCAGCAGAGGATAATTATAATAATCAATGGATAGGATGACTTGTTTTGTGGACACCACTCAGGCTCTTTCCCCAACCTCTGTCATCACCCAATGGGCCCATGAACAAAGCAGACATGATGTCAGGGATGGAGGTTATACATAGGCTCAGCAAAATGGACTTCCACTCACCAAGGCTAACCTGGCTACAGCTACTGCTGAGTGCCCAATTGGCCAGCAGCAGATACCAACACTGAGCCCTCGATATGGCACCATTCCTCAGGATGATCAGCCAGCTACTTAGTGGCAGATTGATTATATTGGACCTCTTCCATCATAGAAAGGGCAGACGTTTGTTCTCACTGGAATATATACTTACTCTGGATATGGGTTTGCCTATCCTGCATGCAATGCTTCTGCCAAGACTGCCATCCGTGGGCCCACTCAATGCCTTATCTACCATCATAGTGTTCCACAAAGCATTGCCTCTGATCAAGGCACTCACTTTATGGCTAAAGAACTGCAGCAGTGGGCTCATGCTCATGGCATTCACTGGTCTTAGCATGTTCTTCATCATCCTGAAGCAGCTGGATATATCGAATGGTGGAATGGTCTTTTGAAGTCACAATTACAATGCCAACTAAGTGACAATACTTTGCATGACTAGGGCAAAGTTCTCCAGAAGGCCGTCTATGCACTGAATCAGCATCCAATATATGGTACAGTTTCTCCCATAGCCAGGATTCACGGGTCCAGGAATCAAGGGGTGGAAATATAAGTGGCACCATTCACCATCACCACTAATGACCCACTAGCAAAATTGTTGCTTCCTATTCCCACGACATCATGTTCTGCTAGCCTAGAGGTCTTAGTCTTAGAGGGAGAAACGCTGCCCTCAGGAGACAAAACGATTCCTTTAAACTGGAAGTTAAGATTGCTACCTGGACACTTTGGGCTTCTCCTACCTTTAGGCCAACAGGCTATGAAGGGAATTACAGTGCTGAGGTGACTGACCTGGACTATCAAGAGGAAATCACTCTACTACTCCACAACAGAGGTAAGGAAGATTATGCATGGAATACAGGAGATCCGTTGGTGCATCTCTTAGTATAACCATGCCCTGTGATTAAGGTCAGTGGGAAACTCAACAACAGCTCTATCCAGGCAAGACAACAAATGGCCTAGATCCTTCATGAAGGAAGGTTTGAGTCACTCCACCAGAAGAAAACCACAACCTGCTGAGGTGCTTGCTGAAGGCAAAGGGAATACAGAATGGGTAGTAGAAGAAGGTAGTTTTCTTTTGTTAAAAACATGTTTGTGCATGTATATACTTGTACTAAGACAATACCTTCATTTTATTTCCTTTTTCCTTTACTATGTGACATAAGATTTGTTGACTTCATCTCAGCATTTAAGTGCTGTTAACTTTATGTAATAGCATTTGGATGGGGGATTGGTGCATTTTCGGTTGTGTGAAGAATTGTTGTATTGTGTCAGGCATAATGATCACCTTATTATTATCTTTATTTGAAGATTATGTATGATCTCAGGAGATGTGTATGGGTCAAGGTGACATGGGGTGGACTGGTGATGGTTAATACCGAGTGTCAACTTGATTGGATTGAAGGATGCAAAGTATTGATCCTGGGTGGGTCTGTGAAGGTGTTACCAAAGGAGATTAACATTTGAGTCAATGGGCTGAGAAAGGCAGACCCATCTTAATGGGCATAATCTAATCAGCTGCCAGTGTGGCCAGAATAAAAAGCAGGCAGAAGAACATTAAAAGACTAGACTGGCCTAGCCTCCCAGCCTACATCTTTCTCCAATACTGGATGCTTCCTGCCCTCGAACATCGGACTTTAAGTTCTTCAGCTTTGGGATTCAGACTGGCTCCCTTGCTCCATAGCTTGTAGATGGCCTATTATGGGACTTTGTGATCGTGTAGATTAATACTCTTTAATAGACTCTGATATATATATTCTATTAGTTCTGTATCTCTAGAGAACCCTGACTAATACAACAAATATTTGAAAATAATTAAACTTGATTTTAACCAATATTATATCTATTTCTATTATACTAAGTATTGATTATGTTATCCTAATTATCTATATTCTTGCTTATATCTTAATTATTTTCTGTTGATTTATGAAAATTTTATGAAGTAAATTCATTTTTAATATATTTCTGTAAGTTCTGACTTAAATATTTAAGTGAAAGTTTTTAATGCCTCAATATGCTCAACTGTTGTGTTCATGGTGGACTTCACTTTTGTAAATATAAAAGGTATGTGTTGCACTCATTTAATAGATTCATCTTCAATGTTTATTATTAGTATTATAATTACGACATCCCTTCTTTTTGCTACCAATTTCATGTTATACATTTTTATTTTTCTATCTTGTTACTTGTTCTATTTAGATATGACACTTCATTCCTTAAAAGTTTTAGTTTTGAGTTTGAAAATTTTTGATTATAGACATCAGAAATTTTTATTATTTTCTTTTAGCAAAATTATTATTTTATAAACTTATTTTTTTAAAATAGTGTTCTGATTCTGCATTGTTTCTTTAGTGGTAATTGTTCTTTTTTAAAATTTATGTTTTTTTTCAATTTATGGTTACTGATTTTCCTTAAATATTTAAATGTTGGTGAATATTTTGGGATCTCTCTTATGAGTCAGAATCTCTGTAAATCCCTGAGAGTAAAATGTGCAACTCAAGTGATAATTTCCAAAGGAGGAAATCTCCGAATACAGTAGTCCACTGTTAAGATTGCAAGTAATGTTCTAGAAGTGAAGCCAGGTTAGTTGTTCCATTGAGGGAAGCTGTCAACTCTTTGCAGCAACCATTAGTTACCAGGAGCTCTCTCCTCCTTCCCAGCCCTCAGAAAAATGTCTTAAAGCACATTTATTCTCAGTATGGAAATACTGAAGTTTTTTCTTTTGTGTGTTTATTTGTTTTTCTTGGTGTCCTTGAGGTCCAGTATTGCATCAGGCTCTGCTCTGTCTCTCTCTAGGGCTGTCATTCAAATTTCCTGATAAATCTTCCAATTTTATTTGCAAAGCAAATATGAAGAGTTAGCCTGTGGATTGGAAATGGGAGGGGAGTGGGAAGAGGAACCTGCTGCTAAGTCTTAGTATGTGTGAGATGGCCTACCAAAAGGGGCTGGACTTACACATTATTATTTGTATTAGTTGACGCAACACATATTTCATGTGAGTTTGGAAGCTTCTTTGGAAACACAATTTCCTCACTGCATGTCAGGAAGATAATTTTAACGAAGGTAATATACTTTCCACTTGTGTCCAGCACTACAGTTTTGTTTGTTCTGGTTTCTCTGTTAATTTAAATCAATTTGCTTTATTATCTTCAGGGAATTTCTTTATTATTAGCCAGTATCATCATAAGTTTTTTTCTGCAAATTTTTACTTCCATTTCAAGTGATTTCATATGGGAAAGGAAGTAGATCCATGTACAGTGTTTTGCTTTGGTTACCAAATTACATAAAATTCCTGTTTATTTTATCTTATTTTACTTTAAGTTCTGGGATACATGTGCTGAACATGCAGGTTTGTTACATAGGTAGGCACGTGCCATGGTGGTTTGCTGCACAAAAATTTGTTTTTAATATTAAAAACATAATATGCTACATTCTTATAAGTAGAATGTAGATATATTTTTTAAATGAACTAATACAAAATTAAAGTTTTAAAAATATATCTATGAGTAACATTGAACATACCTCAGCACAGAAATCACTAGTTAATTGTTTTAGGAATTAAATATTTAAAGAAATATAAATTACAAATGCAGATTCTGTTGTTTCAATCCTGTCTTCTGAGAGCGATTGAAATCCAATATAATTTTTGATTCTTAAAATAGCATATATGGTGTGACAGACACACAGCAAAGTGACCTGAGTCAAGGGCAGTAAGCCATGTCCTTGGCTGTCAATGGAACTAGCGACTCGCATCTGGCCAATAAAATGAAGATGGTGGAATGTCATTCCCTTGATCAGGCTATGTTATGTATAACCTAATACATAACTACTTTACTGTATGTTATACAGTAGAGTTTATTTAACTCTTGTCACTCCCATGATTACACTACCTCATGTAAAACTTCATCTTAGGCCAGGCATGGTGGCTCACGCCTGTAATCCCAGCGCTTTGGGAGGCTGAGGCAGGCGGATCATGAGGTCAGGAGATCGAGACCATCCTGGCTAACACGGTGAAACCCATCTCTACTAAAAATACAAAACAATTAGCCGGGCATGGTGGCGGGCGCCTGTAGTCCCAGCTACTCTGGAGGCTGAGGCAGGAGTATGGCGTGAACCCAGGAGGCGGAGCTTCAGTGAGCCGAGATCGCGGCACTGCACTCCAGCCTGGGCGACAGAGCCAGACTCCGTCTCAAAAAAAAAAGAAAAAAAGAAAAGAAAAACTTCATCTTAGTAGACCAGAGCAACAGGTTATCCTGTTAGCCTTAAGGAAGCAAACTTACCTTATTAACTGCCTTGAATGATTTCCTCATGTAATTCCTATTATTATTTGCTGTGAATGAGTAGGTAAAATCAGATTTATTTTGCTTTAATCTGTACCAAGACTTCTTGATACATAAGAAAAACTAATCGACTTATTTAAGTAACTCGAGTGATTTTGTAAAGAGGCAGCTTATGTTATTCCTGTTAATGAATTCAGAGCCTGTTAGTAGTGTGCTGTATGTAGTTAACAGAATTTAACATTTAAAATGATCTATGTAGAGAAAGAAAATTTAGGCAGGAAAGACCTACTTACTACAAGTCAAAAAGGTGGAATCTCATTTTACGCTATGGCACAAGATTTGGTTACGCTACTGCTTGCTGTTTTGTGACTCAGAGCAAATGGGAGAAAACATTTAACATTTAGAAAGTTGTAAGCCGTTTCTTTTTTTGTGAGCTTTAAAAAAAAAACAACTCCCATAGAAGATGAATTAACTCACAGTAGAGCTGACTAGTTCATAACCAAAAGATAGAAAAGAACACAGCTATACTAAGAGAATAATTTAACCTTTGTGGGGAGAATGCATATTTCCTCTCCCTTGCTAACCACCCCACAGGTTATACTTGCCATATATAATAAGAAATCTAGAGGAAGAGTTGGTGCACATATTCTTCAAAACCCATCAGGAATTCAGACACCTTCCATCTTTATGCTCTGATCTCCTTAGTATATGAATTTAATCCTCTTAGTTAAAATATTAAATATTTTATTCTGAATTCTAGGCAGAGAAAAGAAATAAATGAAAAAAGCCAAAGGATACATGCCTGCTGGGTCTATACTTTTTAACAGATTTCCTATTCTGCTATTTCTACTTGTATATGACAGGCTAGAAATGTCTCACATTGCTACCCTACTTAGTAGGGCAGCTGGAAACCTGAGCACTTCAGCCCACAGATATTGTTACTGAAGACTATTGTACGGTTCTGTTAAGGGAAAATGTTGAGAACAATAATTGGGCACCACTCTACCCACAACTTCTAAATTTCATATTTTTTGTGTGTATAATAAAGGATTGAACTAGAAAACATCTAAAATTTCACTCATCTCTAAAAGTGCATCTTCTAAATGTGTGTCTTTAGTATAACATTTATCTTTGAGATAATAGTGAAGAAGAGAAGTGAGGAGATGTAATTTTAAATGACTACAATTGAAGCCATTTTCTTTAGTACTGCTTTCTGCTCTTCTGCAGATAACTCTACTCCATGGATTTCCATTAACTTTTTCATTTCCTAAGTTTTGTTATTTCTAATAATTGTGTCACATTTTTTTAAAATCCCAGTTTCAGCATCTCATTTGTTGACAACCACCTCCACACTTTTCAGCAGACATAATCTAATAATGTTTCTCCAATAATTATTTTACTTCAATCAGCACTTTTAAATCCACTGACCTCATCAAATTATTGTTGCTTCTTTCTCATGAGGTCTCTTTTTTCATTACCAAAACCCACCATTATTATAATTTGATTGCATTCACCCTTAAGTTAATTTACCTTACCTCTCTCACTTATAGACACCTGGAAAAAAACCTTACTCTTTACTTCCTGTGAGCCTACATTGTTCCGAAACCCATGATATAGGTAAGCATGGCTGGAGAAAACTTCATAACCATTCTGACCAGGCCCTTAAAGATATACAGAATACTTCACATGTATCTCTGGTGAGTTGTATTTAAGATAATTATTTCAACATTTTTATTCTGTACTTAAATATTCAACTAATTCTTCTCACTTTCAATGGATTACCTACCATCTTATTTCCCCAAGAAACTAGAATTAGCCCAATTCACAAACCTACTTCTATACCACAATACCCCAAAGTCTATTCTGTTCATAACTGCCAGAGATATTCTGAAAATCTGAGTTCAATAACTCCATATTAAAAACCCTCTAGTCATTCCATGACATTGAAAAAAATGAATATTTATCACTACCACTTTTGATAGCTGTTCTATGACCTCATCTCTGATCATCCGTGCTTATTCTGCTCTAGGCACGTGGACCTTTTTTGTTGTTCCTGAGACAAGCCAAGTTTGTTCAAGCTTCAGAATGTTCATCCCTACAGTCCCTTATGCCTGAAACACTTTTCACATAGACCTTTACGCTGGAACTAGTTTGCCTCATCATTCAGATCTCTACCCAAGTGACATCTTCTTCAATGGGTTCTCCCTGACTATCATAATGACTCTGCTGTTTGGCATGTTTTAGCCCTGCATCTGCCTTCATATCCTTTCAAAATAATGCCACTACCTGATATTATTTTATTTTTATTTCTGTCCCACCAGGCTTTAGGCTCCTGCGGGTCAGGGCCTCAATCATTTTCCTCTTATTCTCCAGTTTTCTAAGGAGCACCTGACACAGAGCTGACACTCAATATATATTTGTCAAATGAATGAATGGCAGAGTGAACACCAATAACAACAGTGACTAAGATAAACAGCTTACTATACAGCGTGGACTATTCTAAGACCTTACACGCATCAGTTCACCCAATTTTCAACACCACTTTTGAGATGAGTAATTATTCCTATTTTATATCTGAGAAATTGAAGCTTAGAGAATTTAAATAACTTGTGCTTTATGACATATAATATGAATTTGATCATCTGTTACTTAGGAAAACATCCTTATAAGCTTTTTATTATGAAAACTCAATCTCTCTAAACTGGTTCAGTGAGGCAAAGAAGTGAAACAAGGTTTCTGGTCTCTTCAGCATAAAACACAATGAGAACATTTCCTACCACAAATCTAAGGAGGGATTATCTTGAAATTTGGAGAAGGGCCTGGACAAAGAAAACTGACTCCAGAAATATAATGAGAATGTAAATCTGAGCATGGAATGCCAAGAAAAATATCTGTAAAATACTCAAATTTATTTTTTCTCATAATATAATATATAATAACCTATTTCTTTCAAAATTTTAAAGACAACTTTATACATAATATATTTACATTAGTGGTAATTTGAAGAAATAAGAAGTAGACACTGACAAGTTTAGAATTGAACATTTAAGAGAGAAATCTTTATTTCTCACCCCCTGTCCACTTTGAAGCCTGAGGCCAGTGAGACAATCTTTGCAATTTATCCTAGGAGGGCAGCTTTCTTGGATTTTCAACAGAGTAAAGAGATAGCCTGAGGTGGGCCTATGAGTAATGCTTTGAAGCCAGGGGGCTGACAGCAGGGGAATTGACTTTGGAGCAGATACAGAAATTCTTGTATCCCAAATGATTATAGATGAAGGTCTTCCTTGAAGGGGGAATGATAGCTAAGTCTCCATACATAATGAAAAGCCCAAACAAAGCCAGACAGCCTGCAGTTGGGTTAATTCTATTTAATTAAGGTTGGGGGACTGATTATCTTTACAGTTTTAAAACTTCTTATGAAATGTGCCATTCTACCTTATGGCTTTTCTGGTGTTTATCTGAGGGAAAGACAAGTTTGATTATTAAAATGTTGGCAATGCAATCTCATATATAAGAGATAGCAATTTGTACTAAGATTAACAGATGTGGGGTGACGGCTACTCAAATAGATGTAGCTTCTTGGAAGAAAAGCAAACAAAAATAGAAATGTGAACATGTGCATGTTAGATATAAACTTAGTAACATTTCTCTTTTAAATGCTCCATTAAAATTATAGTGTATAGCATAATTCTTTTTATCAAAATATAAAAATAATATGTTTAAGTAAGTTGTGAGCCTGTTTTTATCATCTTCCAGAGAGTCCAAAGCAATATTTTTTAACATACCGACCAAATGCCCCCATTTGATATTATTTAGCTCTTCAGTTCCCTTTCTTTTTGTTCTACATGACAAAGAGACAAAATAAAAGAAGCTTTGTTACATAAAGGAAAAAAATGATGACTGGAACTAACTTTTACTAAGTACCTTTTGGGTTCTGTATGCGATAAAGTATTATTTAACTCTTTAGATAGTTGCATTATATTCATTTTTAGATAACAAAAAAATTAGACTTTACAATGATCAGTGATTTGTAAAATGTCACTGAGCTGAAATTACCAGCCTAATTTTGCACAAGATTGGCTTCCTATCCATTCCTGCACACCAGAATTTCTCAAAATTATATCGACGCTGTTCTGGTTGACATTAATAGAAGTGCCTCATGATAAAAGTTGGTGAAAGAAACTGTACATACTTTCTGTTTTAAAAATTAAACACAAATAATATATAAAAGAGAATTTGTTTTAAATTATAAATAGCAGTTTAAAATTATTTAAGCCCAGAATTTTCTTGTTTATATATTCTATGAAACTTATATCAAAAGGCTTTGTAACTCCATGTAGGGAAATACACCTCTGTACCATACTATTCGTCAGCCTTAAATCCATTTAGTGATTTCAAAAGCATATCTACCATTTAGTATTGCCTTATGTGATAGACGCTGTTCATTGCACTTTACAAGAATTATATTACCATCACAATACAGATATCACTAACCCCATTTAACAGAGAAAAACTGTGACCCAAAGACTTTCAGCAACTTATTGAGGCTACACAGATCATGACTGATGCCTTGAGCCTAAGTCTTTTTTATTCTAAGGAAGACTGTCAGGATTCCGTGCGTCTATACTACTTCCTAAGTGTTGCATTTTGTTACAGGTGGTAAGTATATTCAGCTTCTTTTATTTTCAGATTTATTGTTTCATGAATAATAAGTCTGATCATTCTAATAATGAGTTATTTTTAGGAAAAAATCAATCATAACATTTATACAGAATTGGCACTATAAAAGGCAATTTAATAAGTTCACTTTTAACTTTTAAAAAATATTTATGGTGACAAATTATAGCTGTTTATATTTATGGAGTAAAAACTGATGTTAGTACAAAGCCTCAATTAGATAGAAGTCAATTTCGACATTGCCAAATGCTAAAATTTAAAGTTTTTTTGTTTGTTTTATTATTTTTTCTAGTCAATGCGTGCATTAAATGTTCTAGACTCTCCATTGCTGATGGTCAGCTAAATTTATAAAACTTCTTATAATACTTCTAATTCTCATTTCATTAATTTCTGTCCTATATTATTTTTTCTAGGTACATGCAACTTTTATAATTAATGAAACATTAAGTCATTCAAGAACCAATAGTCTTTAAAATGAATTTTATTAAATAACATAAAATATATGCATATTTCTAAATATTGAGAAAAATATTAAGAATTTAAGGAAAATGTATTTTATAGTATGAAACAACATAAAGGAGTTATGTTGTGAGCTATGGAGTAAATCCTTCTTACTTGCCTAATGATGTCTAAAATAAATTCAATCCAATAAGTATAATTACTTAAATGAAAATTTAAATTGTGGTCAGAAAAATTTGTCTTAGGTTTTACTAGTAACCTTCTAAACTTAAATTTCTACTTGATATCTTTTAAACGATATACCTAAAAGATAAAAACTTACATCAGTTAAAAAATAATTTTAAAAAATCAAACCTAATTTCCTAAATCTGATGCTTACACATAGTTAAGAAAAGAAAGAGCTAAATTGATTTTAAACGAGAAAATAATGGTTTGATTTATGAAGACAGCAGTATTCCTGCTGATCAGTAAGAAGTCTGGAAACAATCACTCTGCCGCTGTTTGCCTAATGCTGGAGACCAAGTTTTGTATTACTCACCATATTTCCACGTTCAGAGAAAAGTCTCACATGGCAGAAGCAGAAAGTTAGGCTTGACTGGTGAGACTATATTACATTAGCTCCTGGTAAGTTTAGGTCCTTTATAGTAGGTGATGTAGTTGTGGAGAGATTTAAAAATAATCCTAGTGGTAATACAGGCTAGGAATTTAAGATTTTAAATAAAAATTTTTCAACTTGACAGAAAAATTTAAAATGACATAGGAAAAATATCACACGAAAAGGACAGCCCGTGGAAAAGAGAAATCTACATGAGATTTAAGGATTCAAATCACAGCAAAGACATAAAGATAAAATAAAATGGGAGGCACTAAAGAGTACCAGGAGCCTGTGGGAATTTTAATGCTGTTAAGAGCACACCTGAGAGAGTATGAGTGTACTGAAAAAGCTGAAGAGCTGAAAACTAGAGAAGAGATGAAGAAACAAAGATCCATCTGCAAATTACAGGTGTTTCAAAGGGGTGATTGCTATAAAAACTAAAATCAAACTCAAAATCGAGGGAAATTCTACTGAGCTAAAAATAGCACAAAATGTGTAAATTTAAGTGAAATTTGGAAAAAATAAAAACAAAGAAAACAGAACCGGACACATTCTGGGCACTTTGTTACTTGAAACATAGCCAGCTTAATAACCTAAGAACCCAGATGCAACAAAAGACCTAGAAATGCTTATTAAAACCTTTTAGACACATGGTTGAATGTGATAGATTGTGATATAAATTCTGGGCAATAAACCATCATCACGACAAAAAGTGGAAAGCAGGGTCTTGTGTTTCAGTTGCACGGAAGATTCTGTTTTGGGCTCAGGGGATGATTGTCCACCAAATAATCAAATGGAATTTCAAAAGTAAACATTTTATTTAATGTAACATTGATAAAGATGCACAAATCCAGTAAGTATAATTTCTTAAGATGAAGTAACCCCAAATAACTAATAGCCTGATTAAGAAATAGAATGTTATAAGCATAACAGTTCCCCTCATATCAACAATCCAGTCCTTAAAAATCACAAAGGAAAACTAAGCTGAATTATCATTGATGATGATGATGGTGATGATTATTATTATTAATTTTTTGAGATGGAGTCTCGCTGTGTTGCCCAGGCTGGAGTGTAGTGGTGCTATCTCGGCTCACTGCAACCTCCGCCTCCCAGGTTCAAGCGATTCTTCTGCCTCAGCCTCCCGAATAGCTGGGACTACAGGCGTGAGCCATGACGCCCGGCTAATTTTTGTATTTTTAGTAGCGACGGGGTTTCACCATATTGGCCAGGCGGGTCTTCAACTCCTGACCTCATGATCCGCCCTCCTCGGCCTCCCAAAGTGCTGAGATTACAGTTGTGAGCCACTGCCCCCGGCCCTATTATTTCTATTTTACAATGTTAATAAATTGAATTTAAAAACTATATGTTTTCTTTTGTTTGACTTGTTTGCTCACTTATATTTGGGGAATCTACCCATGTTATTGTATGCATTTTTATTGAATAAGTATATCATAACTTAATTATCTTTTGAATACTAACGATATTTTGCTTGGTTTAGATTTGTTATATTAAATAAAATGCTATTATAATTTTGTGTACATCTGTTTTTAAATATATATATGTATATGAATTTCTGTTGAGTATATCTGTAGAAGTAAAATGTTGAATAATGGAGGTTAGATACAGAAGACCCCCTTATCTATGATTTTTGTCTTCCATGGTTTCAATTATCAGTGATCAACCACAGTCTGGAAAAATTAAATGGAAAATTCCAGAAATAAACTATTTATGAATTGTAAGTTGTATGTATTCCAAGTAACATGATTAAATCTCATACCATCTTTATCCATCCCTATCAGGATGTGAGTCATCCCTTTGTAAAGCATATCCACACTGTATGTGCTAGGAATTTTGGTCACTTAATTGCCATTAGGCTTATAAGATGGAAAAAAAAAGGAATATATAGGACTTGGTACTATCCATGGTTTCAGGCATCCACTGAGGGTCTTGGAACGTATCCCCTGCAAATAAGGAGGAATAACTGTATTTTTTAATTTTGTGATAACTGACAAAGAGTTTGCCAAAGGGGTTGTATGCATTCACATTATCCTTAGCTTTATATAAGAGTTTCTATTGCTCCATATTCCCAACCAATACTTTTTATTGTCATTTTCTCCCACCGTGGTTATTCAAGGCATCTCTTTTAGTTTTAATTTGCATTCACTCATTAGACAATAAATTAGTTAATTAGTAATTGAGGTTAAACATATTTCTATGATTTATAGGCCACCTGGGTATTCAAAAGGGAAAATAGTGTATATACATATATGTATCTTTGCATATGTGTGTGTGTATATATATATATATATATAGTCTTTCAAAACTTGTTCATTTTTTATTAAAATAAAGAGTCCAAGAAACTTACTCATGCATGGTCACTTGTTTTATGACCAAGTTGACAATAAAATGTGTTGAGAAAAGAATTATATTTTCAAAAAATATAGTACTAAATGAGTTTACCATTGATATGAAACATAAAAAGAATCTTGACTCCTATCATGTCATATACACAAAACAATTCTAGATGGATAATAAACTATATCATAACAATTCTAGATGGATAATAACTATACCATAATTAATGCTCTAGAAGAATAACAGGGCTATGTCATTATGGACATATGTTAAGCAAAGACTTTGTATCTAGGACAAAATAAATATAATCTATAAAGGAATATTTTCATTTTAAAGAGTATTTTTAAACTTAAATAAATTTAGGAGGTTGAAAAAGCTGCTACTATATATAGATACAATTATTACTTATATTAATCTCATATAATCAGAAACTTAGCTGTTTATTAATTCTAAAAGCCGAAGTCATTTATATTATAATGTAAACAACCATATTGTGATTTAATTCTCATCAATCTTTTTCTACAAAATAGTCTAGAGTTTAAGGAACGTTATATAAAATAAAGTTCCTTTAATTTATATAAAAATATAGTTATAGAATGGTAGCATATAGTTATAGTGAGGTACGAATATTATTTGTGATGACTTTTTTGTCTCTGATTATATTTATTTTACTCTACTCTCTTTTTTTAGCCTACAAAAGTTTTGTAAAGTTTATCTTTTTAAAAACCAACTCATTTTTGTTGATTTTTGTACTGTTTTTCAAATCTTTGTTTTATTTATTTCTGCTATAATCCTCATTATTTCTTTTCTTCTTGAGTTTGGTTTATCTTGTTTCTGTAAGTTCTTGCATTGCAAGTTGTTTATTTGAAATATTTATACTTTTATGTAGATGTTAATTTCTATAAACATTCCTCTTAACACTGATTTTGCTGGTTACTGGTAAGTTTTGGAATGTTTTTACTATTACTTATTGCAAGAAATGTTTAAATTTCCTTCTTAATTTCGTTCTTGATCCATTGGTTGTTCAGGAGCATGTTGTTTAATTTCTGTGGGTTTGTACAGTTTTCTAAATTTTTCTTGTTATTGATTCTTACACTGTGATTAGAATGGATACTTGATATGATTTAAATTTTTAAAAATTTGTTAAGAGTTGTTTTGTGGCCTGCCATTATTATCTATCCTGGAAATATTCCATGTACTGTTGAAAAGAATGCGTATTCTCTAGCTGTTGGGTGAAATGTTCTGTAGATGTCTGTTAGGTCCATTTGGTCTAGGGTGTATTTTAACTTCACTGTTTCTTTGTTGAAATTTTGTCTCAATGATTCAACCGTTGCTGAAAATGGTATGTTAAAGTCCCCTACTATTACTGTTTTGGAGTCTATCTCTCCCTTAAGTCTGTTAATATTGAAGGGGGGAGAATCCTCCCTAACTTATTCTATGAGGCCACTATTACCCTGATACTAAATCTAGACGAGAACACAACAACAAAAAACATAGATTACAAGCCAATATTCCTGATAAACATAAATTCAAAAATTCTCAACAAACACTTGCAAACTGAATCCAACAGCACACCAAAAAGACTATTCAGCACTTCGGCGGGTAGATCACTTGCGCCCGTAAGTTCAAGACCAGCCTGGGCAACACGGCGAAACCCCACCTCTATTAAAAATACAAAAATTAGCCAGGTGTGGTGGCACAAGCTACTTGGGAGGTTGAGGTGGGAGTTTCCCTTAAGCCGGGGAGGTGCACTCCAGCCTGGAAGACAGAGTAAGACTGTCTCAAAAAAAAAAAAAAAAGTACTATTCAGCCTTTAAAAAAAAGGAAATCAAGTCATTTGCAACAACATGGATGAACATAGAGGATATTATGATAAGTGAAATAAGCCAGTCACACAGTCACAGAAAGACAAATACTTCATGATCTCACCTATATACAGAATTGGAAACAGTTGAATTTGTAGAAGTAAGAGTACGGAATAGTGTTTAACAGTGGCTGGGGAAAGGGGTGGATGAGAGAAGTAGAGATTTGAGTCAAAAGGTACGAAGTCTCAGAACAGATAAATAAATGCTATTAATTTATTGCATGGCATAGTGACTATAGTTAATAGTAATGTATTGCATATTTCAAAATTGCTAAAATAGTTGATTTTAAATGTTCTCATCACAAAGAAATTATAAGTATGGGAGGTGACATATATGTTAATTAGCCTGAATTAATCATTTCGCATGTGTACATGTATCATAAAATTTTACCCTATTTATATACGCTATTAATCATTTAAAATACATTTTTTAAAAGTAATAAATAGAGTTAATATTTTTGATGACATTTAATTCGGATTATATATGGGATAGTGCATAATCCCTTGTTTATGGGATTACGTTTATTTTTAGAGTGATCCTGTTTTAGTGAGTGACTTCTCAGTTAATATTTGACCATTATAGCAAACAGTATATGAAGAGTTAAATTTAATTAATATTTTCACTAATCCTAAAATATTTGAAGGGTAATTTTATATTATTTTAGACTTCCATAGTATGCCAATATAATTTGGAAATGAGTGTGGTAACAGTATTTTAAAAAGTGATAGGTGTACTTTTACCTTTTCAGAAAGAGAAACAATAGATACTTTACACTTTCATATCATTAAAATAATGTTTTAATTATTTTAACAAAATTAATATAAATTAAAGCTAGTAGTCTGCCAGATTTTATGTAAAATATGGAAAATATGAATAAGATACCCGTAAAGAACAAAACACACAAGAAAGTAATATGAAGCCAATCATATAAGTTATGGCTATAATTTTTCCTGAGGCCCCATAAAATATTTTATGATTCAGGAAAAGCAAGTTCTGAAAATAAAATTCATTAATTATTCAACAACCTGTCTATACACAAGGCCAGACTTGTCAAATCCCAAGGTCAGGCATTCTTGAGGATTCAGGATTTTGCTTTTTGTTTTGTATTTACACTGGATAGGTGTAGTGGATATTTAACTAATGGAGTCCAGATTTCTTGTTAGGAATAAACTGATCTTGGTTTGACTTGCACTTACGATACCAATTTTTAGTTTACTAAATAATAAATCTTGTATTTAATGTTTCATATAAAGTACATTTCTATTTATTCGATTTTTAAATAATTATATTTCCCTGTCTTCTTCTAATATTTTAGAGAAAAAAGTTTGCCAATAACATCACAAAAATGGTGATCAAACATGCTAAATATTCCATAATGGAGTACTTTATTTTCCTCTGTCATTCTTAATATTCTTAATATTTAAGTATATAATACTTGCAGTATACTTATTTATGCAAAATCACATTTAATTCTATTTAAAGAATCAGCTATCTTGCTGTAACTCTTTCTCACAGTAGTGTATGGTCATCAACACTTCAGTTAAGTCACGGTTTGGTCACGTAGAAGGTATATGAGACTCTTACCACTCAGATTCTCTCCAGTGTCCCAGTGAAGTTATTAATTTATTGGCTACTATATGAAATTTTGAGTGTATTAAAATGCTACATGGCACTTTCGTATTTAGTGTATGTCTTTTTAAAATAGATTGCTCTTTTGGATCTCAGAAAGATTCGCTTTAAATCCGTTCAGATCCCAGGTGTTCATCAGTGATGTATGTCTCAGAGGGGAAAATATGTAAGATTATTTTAATTGTCATGAGCAATCATTGAATAATTTGTGATATGCTGACAGAATGTAATAATGGCACATTTGCAAAATCATGCCTCCTCACCTGAGTCTTTTTCTCTCTGCTTTGCCAAGTTTATTTTTTCCTCTTAGGTTTTTTTCTTCATTAAACTTTCTTATAACTTAATGGAGGAATAATGATATCTACTTAAGATATGCTCAAAATAATGACTTCAATTACCCTACTCTTTGCTTTTCGCCAGTTTATTATTTTTGGCTCACTGTGGAGTAATGCAGAGGAGTTTAAGACAGATCCTGAAATAGTATCTCTATTCACTTCAAGTTTTCCAGCTGTGACAGTGGAGATGTTTTTCACCCAAGCGAACCCTTTTTTTTCTATCTTGTTGTTGAAGCCTTGTGGGTCTTTCTATTTAGATTATTGCAATCTTAGTTTGTTCTGGATGCCCAACACATGTGAATAACGTGCCACCTGCTGTAAAATTACTTAACTAGAAATGCTGCTGCAAACCAGCGGACTGCACATCTATGGAGTTAAATTGTATCAGTGTCCATACTGGCACTTTATAATTGAAGATGCTTATCTTGACCAACAATAGTCTTCAAAATCCTGTTGTGACCCATTACCTGTTTCTGTGTTTAATCTTTCAACATTAACTTTTTAAAATTAAGATTATCTTTGTGTTTTCCTAATGTAAAAAGAAAACTGTAAAATTTAGTAGATGAATTAAAAATGATCTGAGAACTCAGAAATGCTACCAATGAGTCTTGAGTCTTCCTCTAACACACGTTATCATGAGGAGAGAAGGTAGTCATGGAAAACTTTTTTTAATACAAAGAAATACGTTTATTTCTCCTCACTTGATATGGTGTACAATGTCCATTCTCACTTATAATTTCAGTGTTTGTCTTTATAGAAGCAATGTTACCAACATTTTAATAGATATGAAAGTACATTGATAATACTTAACATTTGTGTAGCAATTAATATTTTTAAAACTATATAATGTTTAACCCATTTGTTTTCCAGTAACAATTTTAGGAAATACTGTTGTCACTATGTTGGAGGAATACTGACAAGTTTGTATTACTTCAGGACAGTAAATATTAATGACCCAATTTTGGGTAAAAAAAGTGAAGTTTTAGGATTTTTTTCATTATAATTAATTATATTTAGTATACCTTTCTGGATTTATTAAGGTATAATTGACAAAAATCACATGTATTTATGGTATACAATGTGATATTTTGATATAGGTATAAATTGTGAAATGATTAACTCAAACTAATTAATAAATCTACTAACTCACATACCATTTTTTGTAGTGAGAGTATTTAAGGTATACCCTCAGAGATTTTCAAGTATACACTACATTGGTCATTGCATTATTATTAGCTATAGTCACATAATATGCAACACATCTTGATACTACTCATCTTGTAAATATTTTTACCCTTTGACCAACATCATTTTCCCATCACTCCCTACCTCCACCAGCCTCTAACAATCAGTGTTCTACACTCTGATTCTGTGAGTTTCAACTTTTTTAGATTCCACATATAAGTGGGATCATGTAGTATTTGTTGTTCTGTGCCTGGTTTATTTTACTTGGTATAATACCTTCTAGGTTCACTGATGTTACAACTGACAGTATTTCTTTCTTTTATAAGGCTGAATAGTATTCCACTGTGATGTATATATAATTTTTTTCTTTATTCATTCACTAGTCAATATACACTAAGGTTGATTCCACATCTCAACAAATATGAATAATGTAGCAATGAATATGGGAGTGCAGATATTTCTTCAGCATACTGATTTTGATTCCTTTGTATATTTACCCAGAAGTGAAATTGCTAATTAGGTAGTACTGTTTTTAGTTTTTTGACAAACTTTCACACTGTTTTTCATAAATGCTGTACAAAACTACATTCCCCCCAATCATATAAAAAGTTTCCCTCTCTCTACATTCTCTTTAATACTTGTTATCTTTTGTCTTTTTGGTAACAAACATTTAGCACATTTCAGATAATGTCTCATTGTGATTTTGATTTGCGTTTCTCTAAGGATTAGTAGTGTTGAGCAATTTTTCATATACTGGTTGGACATTTGTATATCTTCTTTTGAGAAATATCTGTTGAAGTCCTTTGCCCATTGTTTTAATTGGGTTATTTGTTTTCTCCCTTTGAGTTTTTGGAGTTCCTTTTGTATTTTGAATAGTAACCCCTTATCAGATATATGGTTCACAAATATTTCCTCTCAATCTGTGACTTCCTTCTTCAGTCTGTTGATTGTTTCCTCTGCTGTGTAAAATCTTTTTAGTTGGATGTAATCCTGTTTATTTTTATTTTTGTTGCCTCTGCTTTTTGTGTCATATCCAAAAAGTCGTTGTCCAGACCCATGTCAAAAAGCTTTTTGAAAATGTTTTCTTCTAGAATTTTTGAAGTTTTGGGCCTTATATTTAAGTCTTTAATCCATGTTGAGTTGATTTTTGCATATTGTAAGTGATGTGTTCAATTTTGTTCTTCTCCATGTGGATATCAGCTTTTCAGCACTATTTATTGAAGAGACTGTCCTTTCTTTATTGTGTGTTTTTGGCCCCACTAGAGAAGAATAATTGACCATAAATGTGCAGATTTATTTCTGAGCTCTCCATTCTGTTCCATTGGTCCATATGTCTGTTTTTATGCCATTACAAAGAGGTTTCAGATAATCTGAAAATATTTTCCAAATGTTCAACCAAAGATGTGGGTTGTCTTTTCACTTTCTTGACAACATCCTTTGAAACACAAAATTTAATTTTGATGAGGTCCAATTTTCCAATTTATGTTTTCTTTGACTTCTTATGCTTTAAGTGCCATAGAAAATAAACCACTGTCTAATTTAATGTAACAAGGATATATACCTAAGTTCTATTTTACAAGTTTTATAGCTTTAGCTTTTTGCTTATGACATTTATTTAATGTTAAGTTTTGTATGTGATATTAGGTAGAGGTCCAAGTTTGTTTGCACGTTGATATACATTTGACCTGGCACCATTTGTTGAACAGACAATTCTGTCCTCATTGAATGGTCATGGCACCCCTATTGAAAATCAATTGACCGTTGATGTATGGGTTTATTTCTGGAATCTGAAACTTAGTCTGTTGATCTATATGCCTATCATTTTGCCCATATCACACTGCATGGACACTGTAGCTCTGAAGTAATATTCTATGGCAGGAAGTATAAATATGCTTTGTTTCTTTTATTCTATATATTTTTTTCTGGATCTTTTGATATCCATATGGATTTTAGGATCAGCCTGTCAATATGAGCAAGAAGCTATCACCAATTTTGACAGAGATTGTGTTAAATGTGTAGTTAAATTTGGAAAATCACCATCTTAATAACATTAAGTCTTGCAATTCATAAGCATTACTTGTCTTTCTATTTATTTAGGTCTTTCATTTATTTCAAAAATATTCTGTATTTTACAGGTTACAGTTTGTGAAATGTATTTAACTTTAGTCCTATGTATTTAATTTTTTATACTATTGTAAGTGGAATTGTTTTCTTAAATTCTTTATTAAACTTTTTATTGTTCGTGTATAATACAGTTGATTTTTGCATATTGATCTTGTATCCTGTAACCTCTCTAAACTTATTTATTAGCTCTCATAGTCCTGTAGTTTCTTTTTCTTTTCCTTTTTTTTTTTGGTGGACACCAGTATTTTCTCTAAGTTTATGTCATTCATAAAAAATGATAGTTTACTTCATCTGTTCCAATACAGGTGCATTTTAATTTTGTTTATTTTTCTTGCCAAATTACCCTGGCTAGAACCTCCAGTACAATGTTAAACAGGAGTGGCAAGAATATTCATCATATTTGCTTTCTGATCTTAGAGGGAAAGCTTTCAGTATTTTGCCATTATGTATGATCTTAGCTGAGGGGTATTTGTTGATGGTCTCTACCAAGTTGAAGAAGTTACCTTCTATTTCCACAGCGTTAGAAGTTATTTTGCATTTGAGAAGTTCTTCTATAGCTCTGTTTTTCCAAAGACTGTTTGCATCAGGTAGTATTCTTGTTTCTTAGGAATTTTAGGAGGAAGAGAGAGGAAATTAAGATATAGTTTGCGGTGGCTCATGCCTGTAATCCCAGCACTTTGGGAGGCCGAGGCGGGTGGATCACGAGTTCAGGAGATCAAGACCATCCTGGCTAACACGGTGAAACTCTGTTTCTACTAAAAATACAAACATTAGCCGGGTGTGGTGGCGGGCGCCTGTAGTCCCAGCTATTCAGGAGGCTGAGGCAGGAGAATGGCGTGAACCCAAGAGGCAGAGCTTGCAGTTAGCTGAGATCGTGCCGCTGCACTCCAGTCTGGGCGACAGAGTGAGATTCCGTCTCAAAAAAAAAAAAAAAAAAAAAGATATAGTTTGCAACTATTTTTCTTACCAGTGCCACACTGTCTTGAAACTATAGCTTTGAAGTAAATCTTGAAATCAGGAAGTGTGAGTACTCCAGCTTTGTTCTTTTTAGAACTGTTTTAAAAATTGGATTTTAAAGACTTTTTAAAGATCATATAACCAGAATTATTTAGAAATGTTACTAAAGCTGTTAATCTGTATAGCCTAAGTAAAAGTAATTTTTAAAGCAGTCTTGATAATAGATAATTCTTTGAGTGGAGAAAATTTTAATATTTTGGTAAGAGTGTTAAGCAATATGTTAAGTAATTATCCAACTTTTTGTCTTTTCTAAACTACTGAATTTAAATAGCATTTAAACTTCTGCTTCTACCTCATTTTCCAATGTATAACAATTTATCAGATATCAGAATGATGTCCATTTAGTAGTTTATTAGTTTTCCAACGGTTGTGTGTTAACACTGATTTAGAATTGTGTGTACATTGTTGATTTAAAAAACAGAAAGAAAGGAAACAAGAAAATAAAAAGAAGGGAGGAAAGAAGTAAGGAAGGAAAAAATGAAGGAAATAAGAAAGGAGAAAGGAAGAAAGAAAAAAAGAAGGAAGAGAGAAGAGACAAAGAGGATGAGACAAAGGAAAGAAGGAAAGGATGAAATAAGAAAGACAGAGAGAAAGAAAGAAAAAAGAAAAAGAAAAGAGAAAGAAAAGAAAAAAGAAAAGAAAGGCAAGAGGAAAAGGGGGAGGAAGGAAGGAAAGAAAGAAGGAAGGAGAGAAGGAAGGAAGGAGGGATGGAAGGAAGGAGGGAAGGAAGGAAGGAGGGAAGGAAGGAAGGAGGGAAGTAAGGAGGGAATGAAGGAAGGAGGGAAGGAAGGAGGGAAGGAAGGAAGGAAGGAAGGAAGGAAGGGAGGGAGGGAGGGAGGGAGGGAGGGGAATTTTGGGGAAACCTATCCAAATTTATTACACTTTACAATTTTTTTTGTATGAACACACATTTTCTGTTTTCATACTGAGTTATTTAAATTAATTGACAATTGTGTTGTAATTCTCAATATAGAATGGTAGTTTAAAAACATATTTGAGAAAATCCTTATGTTTTCTTTAGAATTATAAATTTCTGTTCCATTTTATTTTCACTTTGATATTTTACACTATTGGCATATTTTGAAAGCTATATTTTTCACTTTGAATGGAGAACTTATGCAAAGATATTAAATGTATACAGTAGATGGGCAACATTAATAGAATACTAAATGAAATATTTTAAATTGGAATGTTAGCAAATAATAAATTTTAATAACTGAGAATTCTAAAACTTAGTGCATTTTGTATTCTTTAGGACACCAGTAATAACCTTTTTTAATAAATTTTTTTAATGTCTGTAAACAGGGTAAAATTACTTACTTCCATAATAGTTTTTCAATATAATATCAAATTTATATTGACTATGTAAGCATTCAAAACTGAATGTTTTGAAATATGATTTGTCTGATTTTAAAATATAATCTCAACTTTTTATTGACTATGCAAGTATTTTTTAACTAAATATTTTGAAATATGACTTCTCTGGATGCTGCTTTTGCACCATAATTTTTTAAAAAAATCATATTATTACACAAATTTGGAATAAATAGATTAAACAAAGTTAAACATTTTTTGCTTCATGATTTCTGTGCAAATTTATATGTTTATAAGAAAGGTGAATTGCCAAGAAAATATATATGCTGCTTTTAGATGTCTTTGATCACAGATATTTGCATTTAATTTTTTTCCAATTCCATAAACTTGGGAGATTCAATAGATGGAATCCTAACAATTATATTTCTTTATTGAAAATAAACTAAACATAAAATCTATTACTGAAAAACTCCTGCTTCTTACAATAAAACAATATACAATCATCTGACCCATAATAACATTTCAGTCAAGGATATACTGCATGTAAGATTACAATGAAGCTAAATATATTCCATCACCTAGTGTCATTGTAGCTGTCATATTGTCCTAGTGCAATGCATTACACACACATTTGTAGTGATACTTGTGTAAACAAACCCACTCACTGTCAGTTGTATAGAAGTGTAGTACATACAATATATACACTACATAGTACTGATAATAATAATAAATGGCTATGGTACAGATTTATGTACATATTGAACTACACTTTTTGTTATTAGAGTGTACTCCTTCTACTTATAAAAAAAAATACAACTGTAAAACAGCCTCAGGTAAGTTCTTCAGGTGGTATTCTCGAAGGAGTCATTATTATCATGGGACATGACAGCTCTATGTGTCTTATTGCCCCTGAATACCTTCCAGTGGGACAAGTTACCTTCCAGTGGTAATACTGATTATCTTGACCCTCTGTAAGCCTAACCTAATGTGAGTGTCTGTGTCTTCACTTTTAACAAAAAGTTTAAAAAATTAAAAAATTAAAATTAATAGTAGAAAAAAGCTTATAAAGGTATAAAGAAAGAAAACATTTTTTACAGCTATAAAATGTTTGTGTTTTAAGCTAAAAGTTATTACAAGAGTCCAACAATTTTTAAAAATTAAAGAGCGTATAAAGTAAAAATCTTGCAGTAAACTAAGGTTAATTTACTGTTGAAGAAAGAACGTTTTTATATAAATGTAGTGTAGCCTAAGCGTATAGTGTTTATGAAGCCTACAGAAGTGTACAATAATGTCCTATGCCTTCACATTCACTCACCACTTACTTACTCACTGACTCACCCAGAGCAACTTCTAGTTCCACAAGCTCTATTCATTGGTAAGTGCCTTATGTATGTGTACTATTTTTGATCTTTTATTCTATGTTTCTACTATACCTTTTCTATAGAAAATATATAGAAGATACACAAATACTTAGCATTGTGTTCCATTTGGCCACAGCATCAGTACAGTAACATTCTGTGTAGGTTTGTAGCCTAAGAGCCATAGGCTAGACTGTATAGCATACGTGTGTAGTAGGCTATAGCATCTAGGATTCTGTAAGTGCCCTCTCTGATGTTCACACAACAAAATTACCTAACAACACATTTCTCAGAGGCTATCTCCACTGTTAGGTAATGTATGACTATGCTGTTTCCCAATTCGTTTTTCACTATTTTAGTTAATAACATTTCAACAAAACTACAACCTCAACTACATTAATTTATCTTATTTAAATTGCCTTTTGTAATCATGTTAATAGTCTCCATAATAAAATAAAACAAAATGTATTCATTTTCTTTTCTTACGTTATCTGAAATTATATTAAAATAAAATTTTTAGCACCTCCCATATACTCCAGTATTGATCTATGATATGGTCGCTAGGGTCAGATAGATCAAATTTGAATTAGTTTTACTATTTACTAGTTTTGTGTTCATGGAGAAAATGTTATTCTATCAAAATCTTCAGTCTTTTCAACCTTAAAACAGATGTATTAATAACTACATCAGAATGGTGTCACATGGATTAAATGAGACTATGCATGAATGATAAGTATTGTAATTTACAGTAAGCACCTTTGTGCACAATTAAGTGGTAAAGTTCACCATGCAGTCAGACCTATAGCTGAGAGAGTGAAGTAAACACTGAGAAGGCTCATAATTAAATTGAATCAAAATGTTAATTCATAGTGTGTTTTTTTTGCTATTGTTCCACTATTTGACTCATACTAATAATTGATAGTCAACACATACTTTTATTCTTAGTTATTTTTAATTGGCTTTAGTGGTGTGTTATCTAGTACATACATTTCTTTATAGTAAAAAGAATAACAGATCAAATTTTAATCAGGTATTTTTGAAATAATGAATACCATTTTATTGCATAGTGCTTTAATTTAGTGAATGCCTTGCTAAAAAGATTCCCAGCAAGTATCTTGCCCCATTTTTGAAGGAAAATATCACAATGTATTCCTTTTATTTAATTATTCATCGTCAAACTAGGTGATCTCAGGATAGGTATTATATAATATGACAAAGTGTTTCAAAGTAGATTTCATTGATATTGTAAGTAAAAAATAAGAAATTTTCTTTTGGAGAATATAACTTTTTTCCTAGAAATCATTGGTGGCATGTGTGACTTAAAAGTATCATTATAATATTATTTTCTGTAGGTTGATTGACTCTAAAATTATTCATTTATTCATCTGCAAGAATATAGTTTAATTAAAATAATTGCTAATTCCTCAGACATTTCTAGGCTTTATATTAATAAGTGAGTCTTCAGTTTTAGCTTCTAATTCAAATTAAAAACTCTTGCCTCGGGTTTAGAAGAAAACCTATATGCAATAGCAAAATAAAGGTAGTTGAATTACTTCTAAATATTTATTTTATGTGGCAGGAATTTTTTTATAATAACTAGTATCAAGAATACTAATGAGGAAAACAAACCAAAGACAGAGAACATATTTAGTCAGAAATGTAGGCATATAATTTTTAGATTCTGGAAGGAAATCAACAATACACATCAAATGAAAAATAGTGGAATACAAATGTCTTGTCATTTACAAATTTTCCCATATTGTCTTTTATACAAAGGAGAAGTAAATATTGTAAACATATCAGAATTACAGTTTAGTTCATCGTGTGCATAGTTTAGAAGGTTTAAACATTGACTTATAAAACAGTTGCCTACCATTTCACTTCTCTACTTAGTCAATCTGGGATGGCCCTTTCCTTTCATAATTTTCATTTACATACAAGGCTAGTATCCACCACTAGGTTGAAAATAGCTACAGAACAGTGTTTAGTGTTTAGATATTTAAGTTTTTTTAATTCTGTTTGCAAAGTTTACTAATGATTGCAAAAATCTAAAATTAAGATGATAATACAAAGACATTAGTTCAAGTTGTAGAAGGTTAACTTTTGTTAATGGCTACCTAATATACTATGAGTTAGATTTGGTTGATAATAGAAATAATAATGAATAAAATTCTCGGGGGATTTTAAGGGTTAGAAAATAATTTAATGTAATCAATTTTATTTCATCAAATTGAAAGACAGAATGAAAGAATTCATTAACATTAAAACGAATAAATGATATACATGAAATTATATATTTATTAAGTCTACAAGTCACCTAATAGTTTGCTGCTGTTGTAGTTGTTGTGTTTTAAAAAATAGGTAATGGTGATGAGAGCAGCTGTTGGTAGACCTTAGAGATCAATGAGTAAACCAATGTAATATCAGGGCAGTGGTGGGCTATATTGTAGCTTTTGCCCACTGCTCTTGAGTGTCCCAGTCCTGGCCAGGAAGTTGTGGAGAGCAGGTAGCTGGGCAGGCAAGTAGGTGCCATTACTGATGGTAATTGTCATGTCCCAGGGCATATGGGAAGTACAAGCATCCAGGCGTGTACCTGGCTATGAAGTGTAAATACTTGGTCTAGTTGTCCTTTTATTGCAATAAAATGCAGAGATTGAATAGTTGTCACAATAAGTGGGTGTCTTTCTCTGTGAAGCCATAGCTAATCATCTAACGAGAGCAGCATCAAAGAGTGATCACATGAATATTTTCTAAAACGCAGCTAAAATTTAAGAATGCTTACACTGGTATAATAAAAGGCTTATACTTCATAAGACTTTATATATTCGACTATATCTGGTTATTTTGTGATAAAGTTTATTTTAGTTAAATAATGAAAGTAGATGTCTGAATTTTGATGTTTATATTATTTTATTTTGTTTGACAAGTTTTCTTTTATATGCACAAATTTAGCCATGTGTAGGCTCCTGATTCATTTTTCTATTACTTGTTTAAAGGGGAGCTACTCTCAGAGCATAGCAAGCTATGTGCATGTGTGTATATATATGTGTGTGTGTGTGTGTATGTGTGTGTACATATACATACATATATACATATATATACACACACAATTACATGAATAATAATATGTATATGTGTGTGTATGTATAGATGTATATACATCTATATATACATTTATATATAGATGTATATACATCTATATATACATCTATACATATAGATATATATATACACACACAATTACATGAATAGGAATATGGAAATAGTGGAAGAAAAAAATGTGGGATTTTTCTGTTATTCTTGCTGTATACCAGCCATGAAGTAAAGTGTAGATTCATCTACACATCATGTCAAGTACAAACAAGTTTCAATATTCTCCCTTTTAATATAAGTTTTTTAAACAGTAAAACAAGCAATTACAAGTAGGAATGAAAGAACAGCAGTACCTTAATGTTAGTTGTCAAAAAGAATGAAAAATTAGGTGAAGGAGAGTAGATAAATTGCACTTCTCCAGATAAACAAAGTTTACAAAGATCTATCTAAGAAGAAATACAGTGCTTTCCTGATTGGTTACATTTGCTCCTAAGATCTCGCTTAGTTTTTCTATTTATCAAAGAAAGCTAAAAGGAATGTCGGTAAAATTTACTTTTTAGTGACAATTGGAAAATGGTGACTGATTTTTTTGTCAATTAAATATTTTGTCGACTTTGATCTACTTTCTGTTACTATACAAATGAGTACTTCCACTGTTTTGTATATATAGTGCTGCCAGGCAGACTCTGGTGACAATATTATTATTTATTAAGTGAAAAAAAGTGAGCTACAATGAGAAAAATAAAGTCCAGGGAAAGAACAATATTGGCCTAAATAGGAAAAGTCAATTATGAATCTACCTTTGAGATTGCAAGTTCCCATTTGTATTATTATGAGATAACATACTAAAATTGTAAATAGGGCAAATGAAATATATTTTCCTTTGGTATAACTTTCTAAAATTTTAAAAAAGCAATAAAAATTTTAAGAAATACTAAATTAATATAAAACTAAATGAAATTTAGCCCTTGTACCCTTTTTTTTCTGTCTCTGTTTTATAATGCTATTTCCAAAGAAGGTCTATGTGACAAGGTTCCCCTTCATTACATGGATGGAACTTCCATATATGAGCTTTATCAGGAAGAGAACAGTAGTTTGGCATTGAGTATTACCTGCACTGCAGTCACATGCAACTCAGAGGTGTTAAAATTGTCCCTGTTTTGCTGATACAAGTGAGATACAAGTGATTACAATTTTTAATTTTAATGTTTAGTTTTACTTTTTAAAATTCCTATGGGTACATAGTAGGTGTATATATTGATGGGATAAATGAGATGTTTTGATACAGGCATGCAATATGAAATAAGTACATCATGAAGAATGGGGTATTCATTTCCTCAAGCATTTATTCTTCGAGTCACAAACAATCCAATTACACTCTTAAAGTTATTTTTAAATGTACAATTACTATTGACTATAGTTATTCTATTATGCTGTAGAATAGTAGGTATTATTCATTCTTTCTAACTAAATACAGGAGTTAACACAGCTAGAACCACATAGACTTTAAAACCAGATCTATTTTAAAGTAGAATTTTAAGTAGCATATCACAGGAATGCTCTATTGGGTGTCAGAGAGGAAATGTGTAATTCATGGAAGTTGAATTTCCAACATAGTATTTGTTTGCTTCCAGTAACACTTTTACTGTATTTTCATAGCTTGATATCTTTTCTTTCCTACCCCCTATATGAGCTGCTGTAGAAATAATGTAAACACAATTTAACATTAATCATTTCCTGACCTTAAACTAAATTATTTAGATTTTTTCTTCATTGAATTCCAACATTACAGTCAACCTGGCATTTAATTAATACACATCTGACACCTACCTTTCTCAAATGTTAGCCAACAGGTTCTACTACGCCCAGCAGACTTTTAATTCCAGTTATATTAATCTACTTATTTGTCCTCAACCTCTTCTTTACTCTTTGTATGTCCCTTTATTCATTCCACCTTTCCTTTACCCTGGAGCACTTTTACTTAGCCATATATATTTATTAAAATTCTTCTAAAACTCAAAGGCAAATTGAATCCCACAGCCTCAAAGAAAACTTTCTAGATTCTCATAAGAAATGGTTTTTACCACTGAATCATTCCGAAGAGTAAGAATAAAATCTCATTTATCTGGGTCCATTTATTTACTCCCTACACCTCGTCGCCCCAAAAGGAAGAGTGGCAAACAAACTTTACAGTTTTCTTTTCTTTTTTTAACTTTTACTTTAGGTTCGGCGGTACATGTGCAGGTTTTTTAGATGGGTAGATTGTGTGTCACAGGTGTTCAGTGTACAGGTTATTTATTTTCCCAGGTAATAAGCATAGTACCTGATAGGCAGTTTTGTGATCCTCTCCCTCCTCTCACCCTGCACCCTCCAAGTGCACATGTGTCAACGTGTACTCAATATTTAACTCCCAATTATAAGTGAGAACATGTAGTACTTGGTCTTCTGTTTCTGCACAATTTTGCTTGGGATAATGACCTTCAGCTCTACCCATGTGGCTGCAAAGAACAAGATCTTGTTCTTTTTTGTGGCTGCATAATATTCCATGGTGTATATATACTACATTTTTTTTTTATCCAGCCTACCATTGATGGGCATTTAGGTTGACTCCATGTCTTTACTACTGTGAATAGTGCTGTGATGAACATATGCATGCAAGTGTCTTTATGGTAGAATGATTTATATTCCTTTGGATATATAGCCAAAAATGGGATTAATAAGTGGAATAGCAAATCCGTTTTAAGTTTTTTGAGAAATCACCACACTGCGATGCACAAAGACTGGACTATGACAGTTATTACTCAACTATTTGACATGTTGAATCTGGTAAATATATCATGGTTTTGAAGCTGAATTTAAAGTTCTTATTCAGATATTAATATAAAGTTCTTATTAAAATACATTATATAGTGCACTGCTATATGGAAAATATGCAATATGACATATGTGGTAAATATGCTATATTTATTCTATTTCCATAAACACTTTATTTCAAAATGAAAAACTTCATTTCAATAATAAAAATGACAATTTAAACTGTTTCCTGTCTATGTAAAAAGTTGGCACAACCAATTAGTTTAACAAAAGCTTAGCTTTGAAATTATTTTATCCAAAGTAATAATTGCCTTCAGTGCTGGTTTCCAAGCTATGCTCCTGGTAGTCCTTGGAATTCTGTGAAGCTCTTTTAAACGTCACCATAGCTCTATTCTCTTTCTACTTGGTCAAACTACTCTTATCTGAATTTTTTAAATAATGTGTCATAGTAAGATTGTCATTTGGAATTATGATTTTTTTTGTAAAACCTAAATAAAATATCTTATTTGAAATGTATTGGTTAAAGTCAACCATGAGAGTATAAATAGTCCATTACTTCATATCTTTGCCTCTCTTCACAACAATATATTAAATTTTAAAAAGCTGACTAAAATTGTTTCTAGAAATCATCTTTGGATAAATATAAATAATGCAAGAGACCAGAGGTTTACATCAAAACTTTTAAAATGTTTTTGTTGTTGTTACATATGTAATTCACCATAGGATAGTTTTAGGGCAGTAAGTATTTCTATGCTATAACTCTTTGTTTAGGACTCTTAGAAAGTATGAACATTTGTTTCTTATGAAAAAAAGATGAGAATAATATCTTAAATTCCTGTATTCATAAAATAGCTCTTTTTAAAAATAACATTTATAAAGTCTATGCTATTAATATGACTAGAATATATAATTGGATTATTTTATCATGAAATTATAAATATTAACAAACTTGATATAAGATTAAACATGGTCGTTAAAGTTTTTTCTGTTTACTTTTATTCATTAAGTTTAATCAATAATAATAATTTATATTAACCTGATTTTTCAGATGAAAACACTAACTTCTAACACATTTTGCTATCGACTAACAAATACGAATGATGATTAAAGCCCACTGATTCAGACGTGAACTATAGTTTACACTTTAGTCATGTGAATTGATAGGTTATGTGAAACTGCTTTCTAGTAAATCCATTTTCAAGCAGTTTGCTAGTTAAATTTTTAAGAGAGGTTTGATATAAAAGGGTAAGAAAGAAACAATTGACTGGCTTAGTAGATATCAAAGTGAAAAAATACTGCTAGACAAAAATATATTTAGCAGAGATTTGAAAAATGTATGAGGTAGAAGTTGATATTCAGACCTGATTGAATTTTAGTAAAACTATTATTTGTTTTGAAAAAAAACACAGATCAGAAATCTGGATTTAATAATATACTGGCACTTAGACCAGAATTTTATAAACACTACAAAACACGTTTATCTTCAGGAATATTTCATGCTTTCTTCTTGAAAAGAGAACCACACATCCACAGAAAGGAGAACTAATGATTTGGGGAGAAATAAGATATTTAGTGGAGAATATTTAAGTTATTAAGCTTGTAAGACTTTTGCTATGCCAGTAGATGACAGGACAAGAAAGAAACCCAAAATGGAATCAGATTTCTTCCTTTATAATCACTTAACATATAATTTAGATTAAGTCATTATAAGTAAAGAACAAATACTATTCTGAAATAAACAAAGAAGTAAGGTCAAATTTGATCAAATGAATTGATAAGACAATGGATGAAGTTTTGCCATTAAAAATCCCGGTAAGACCTTTTTATGTATAGAAATGCCATAAGTAAACTGTAGGTTTGAATATAGAAAAGTGTTATACTAGTCAATTGACTCGAATCTGTGTTAAAAATTATTAAGATGCCTATCCATGCTTCCAACTCATATTGACAAGGCTTACACTTGATGTAAAGAAAATTAATTCTTATACACCAGAGTAGTTATACTAGTAATTTTTAAGCAAAATTATTTGACCGAATGATAATTGGTTACAAGTAAAAAGACATAACTCAATTAAATCAATTTTGACTTAATAAAAATAAGGTATACTATATACTTGACACACGGAGCTTGCAATAAATTATGGGTCAAGACATTAATTTAATATGTTCTATTCCTTACCTCTGAGGCAAATATCACAGATAGTAGCATTTAAAAAAAAAAACTGGACATACTGCATAATATATTAATATTAGATGTATTTTGAATATCAAATTAATACTTTCATATGTATAATAAAAATAGTTTGTTTCATTATTTTCATAAGTAAGGCAAAGGTAAACCATTAGATTGTATTTTAAATATCAAATTAATACTTTCATATGTATAATAAAAATAGTTTGTTTCATTATTTTCATGAGTAGGGCAAAGGTAAACCATTAGATCTTTGTATTATAAGATTATTACCTGTGGTAATAAAATAATTAAGGTCATTGAAGATGTTTTAGAATTTCATAGTTATTTACTTTCAAATAATTATTATGGGAATAGATTGTGCAAATGATAATACTGTTCTAGTACAATATTAAAATGACTATTGGCTGTGGTAATTATTGTGGATGGTGATTAAATTGAGTTTGAAGTGGTATTGTTTGCAAATATATAGTTTATGATATAACCAATAGAAAGATACATTAATTAGAATTACTAAGAGCAGTTTCATATTTATTATAAATTTCAAATAAAATATTGAGAAAAAAGTTTACTTTTCTCTTCTGATTATTTTATAGTTAGTAAAAGGGATCTGCAGAAATAGTGGATTTCTTTCAAACATGAAATGTCTAACAAAGACATTTTAAAATATTTGTATTAAAACCATAAAAATAAAATATTTTTAGATCTTCTGACATATGCCTTGCCATGCTTCTGTGTATAAGAAGATTTTCTCCTCTTGTTAAACACATGTAAAACGAATATTTAAAAGTAAAATAAATGAAAATCATTTGTGTAATTTCTAATTGATGACTGTGTATGCAAAGGAAATTATTCTAATTCCTGTCTCAGAAAATTACAAATGATGGACTAGAAAATAAAGCAGACCATTTACACTGGCAGAGAAACAGAATGTGTCTTCTAACTATATATCAGCAAGTATTTTCATTTCGGATACCGAAAGAATATGATAGAGACGGAGGGGAGGGAGAAAGGTGGCCAAATAGAGGCCTCCATCAATTGTCTTCCCCGTAGGAACATCAAATTTGACAGCCATCTACACAAAATAGCAACTTCATAAGAACCAAAAACCAGGTGAGCAATCAGAATACCTGGTTTTCGCTTCATACTGCTGGACATGGCACTGAAGAGGGTAGGAAAAACAGTCTTGAAGCACTTACATCACAACTTCCCCATCCTCTAGCAGTGGCCCAGTAGCATGCAGAGAGAATCTGTGCACTTAGGCAACAAAGAGTTCAGCAATTGTGGGAACTCAGTGCTATTATCATGGGGCAAAATTTGGAGGGAGCCCGCAGAAGGAGCATTTATGCCAGCTCTAACCAGAGAGGATCAACCTATCCAAGAAGTTGGAACTTAAGTTTTGGCAAAGCTCGTTGCCATGAGCTACAGTGCTCTGGGATTCTAAATAAGCTTGAAATGCTGTCTAGGCCACAAGGACTGCAACTCCTAGACAAGTCATATTGTCATACTGGGCGTGGAACCGGTGAACTTGTGGGGCATGTGACCCAGTGAGATGTGAGCAGTGACAGTTAAAAAAGGGCTTGTACCACTCCTCCCCAATCCCGGCAAATCAGAACACAGCTCTGAAAGATAGCCCTTCCTTCTGCTTGAGGAGAGGAGAAGGAAGAGGAAAGAGGACTTTGTTTTGCAACTTGGATATCACCTCAGCCACAGTAGTATAGGGCACTGGGCAGAGTTGTAAGGACCCCATTTCAGGTTCTAGCTCCCAAATGATGTTTCTAGATACATTCTGAGCTAGAAGGGACATAACTGCCTTGAAAGGAAGGACTCAGTCTTGGTGGGATTTATCACCTGACTGAAGAGCTCTTGGGTCTTGAATAATCAGCAGTTGTAATTAGTTAGTACAAACCATGGGCCCTGGGTGAGACTCGGAAGTGTGTAGGCTTCAAGCGTGACCCAGCATATTCATAGCTGTGGTGGCTATTAGGAAAGACCCCTTCTTCTTGAGAAAATAAGAGGGAAGAATAAAGGGAACTTTGTCTTACAGTTTAGGTGCCAGCTTGACCACAGTGAGAAGTAATACTAAGTGGGCTCTTGGGGCCCCCAATTCCAGGCCTTGGCTCTTGGATGGCATTTCTGAACCTACTCTGGGCCAGAGACTAGCCCACTGCCCTGAAGAGTGAATGTGTCACTGTGTCACATGCCCCACAAGTTTACTGACTCCAAGCCCGGTACAGCACTAGAACTTGCCTAGGAGTTGCAGTCCTTGTGGCCTAGACAGCCTTTCAAGTTTATTTAGAACCCCAGAGCACTGTAGCTCATGGAAATGAGGTTTGCTAAAACTTAAGTTCCAACCGCTGGGATAGGTGAGTCCTCTCTGGTTAGGGCTGGCATAAATGCTTCCTCTGTGAACACAGGTTGAGTTCTGCCCAGTGATAGCAGGCCTAGCAACATTCACCACAACCTGACTGAAGAGACCTTGGGCCCTAAGCAAACATCAGCAGTACCTTGGCAGTAGTCCACATGGGCCTGAAGTGGTGATAGACACAAGTGGAGACTTCACTGCCTGAGGAAATGGGAGGGAAGAGTTGGAAGAACTTTGTCTTGTGATTTTGATGTCAGCTTAGCTGCAATGAAATAGCACATCGTGTGTTTTTTTTTTGGGGGGTTTCTGACTTCAGGTACTGGATCTCAGAGAGCATCTCTGGATTTTCCCAGGACCCCAAGTAACTTGCTGCCAGGAGGGAAGGACATAAAGACTTCTAAATAGCTTTTACTACCAGCTGACCATACAGCCCTAGGGTCTTCAGCAAACACAGCTAGTAGCCAAACAGTGGTTACAATGGGCTTTGGGCGAGACTCGGTGCTTTACTGACCTCAGGTCTGACCCAGCACAGTCCTAGTGGTGGTGGTCACAGCGGTAATTTTGTCACCCCACACCCAGCTCCAGGCAGGTTGGCACACAGAGAGAGAGTTTCCATTTTGGGGGAGAAAGTAAGGGAATAGAACAAGAGCCTCTGCCGGGTTATCCAGAGAATTCTTCCAGATTGTATCCAAGACCACCAAGGTAGTACCTCTACAAATCTGCAAGAGCTACAAAATTAATGGTCTTGAGGTGCCCTCTACTGCAGATACAGCTGCAGTGACCAAAAACTTAGATCACAACACCCAAGTCCCTTCAAATACCTGCAAAACCTTCCTAAGAAGGAAGGGTACAAACAAGCCAAGACTGTGAAGACTACAATAAATGCCTAACTCTTCAATACCCAGCCACCAGCAAACATCCACAACCATGAACACTATCCAGAAAAAGATAATCTTACCAAATGAATTAAATAAGGCACAACAGACCAATCCCGGAAAGCAGAGATATGTTACCTTTCAGATAGGCAATTCAAATAGCTGTTTTGAGGAAATGCAAAGAAATTCAAGAAAACACAGAGGAGGAATTGAGAATTTTATCTGATAAATTTAACAAAGGGATTTAAATAATTAGAAAGAGTCAAGTAGAAATTCTGGAGTTGAGAAATGTGATGAACATGTAGGGTCTCTTAATAGGAGAATTGATCAAGCAGGAGAAAGAATTAGTAAATTTAAAGACAATCTCTATGAACATACACAATCAGAGGAGACAAAAAAAAAAAGAACAAGAAACAGTGAAGTACACCTACAGGATTTAAAAACATAGCCTTAAAAGGGCAAATGTAATAGCTATTAACCTTAAAGTGGAGGTAGAGAAAGAAACGGGGGTAGAAAGATTATTCAAAGGAATAATAGCATAAAACTTCCCAAAACTAGAGAAAAATATCAATACTGAAGTACGAGAAGATTATAGAACACCAAGCAGATTTAACCCAAGGAAGACTATGTCAAGGCATTTAATAATCAAACTCCCAAAAGTCAAAGATAAAGAAAGGATCCTAAAGGCAATAAAAGGAGACAAAACAAAACAAAACAAATAATATAGAATGGAGCTCCAGTACTTCTGGCAGGAGACTTTTCAGTGGAAACTTTACAGGCCAGAAGAGAGTGACATGACACATTTAAAGTGCTGAGGGAAAAAATAATACATTTACCTTACAATAGAATATCTGCCAAAAAAAATTCTTCAAACATGAAGGAGAAATGAAGACTTTCACAGACAAACAAAAGCTGAGGGATTTCATAAACACCAGGCCTGTCCTACAAAACAACGCTAAAGGGAGTTCTTCAGTCTGAAAGAAGAGATGAGCAATAAGAAATTATTTAAAGGTATAAAAGTCATGGGTAATAGTAAGTGCAGATAAAAATACAGAAAATTATAATACAGTAATTGTGGTGTTTAAATCACTCATATCTTGAGTAGGAAGATGAAAGATAAACCAATCAAAAACATTAACTATTAATACAACAACTTTTTAAGACAGCATAGTAAGACATAAAAAGAAACAACAAAATGCTAAAATGTGGAGAGATGAGTTTAAAATATGGAGTTTTTAATTTGTTTTCATTTTGCTTGTTTATTTATGCAATCAGTGTTGACTTGTCATCAGTTAGAATAATGGGTTATAAAATAGTATTTGCAAGCCTCATAGTTACCTCAAATAAAAAAAATACAACGAATACAAAAAATAATATAAATAAATTAAAACATAACACCTGAAAAAAAAGATTACCTTTACTAAAAGGAAGACAGGAAGGAAGAAAATAAGGGAGAGAAAGAAGACCAGAAAACAACCAGAAAGCAAAGAAGAAAACACGAGGAGTAAGTCCTTACTTATCCAAAGCAACATTGAATTTAAATGGATTGAATCCTCCAATCAAAAGACATAGAGTGAGTGGCTAAATGAACATCAACAACAAAAAAGAGCCATTTATCTCTTGCCTCAACAAACACACTTCACCTATAAGGACACACAGACTGAAAATAAAGGGATGAAAAAAAGATATTCTATGCAATTAGAAACCCAAAAGGCGTGGAATAGCTATGCTTATAATGAACAATATAGATTTCAAGGTAAAAACTATGAAGGCTATTATATAATGATAAAGGGATCAATACAACAAGATGATATAACAATTGTAAATGTATGTGCAACCAACACTTGGAACACCTAGGCATATAAAGCAAATATCATTAGAACTAAAGAGAGAGAAAGACCCAAATACAATAATATTTGGAGACTTCAGCATCCCACTTTGAGTATTGGACAGATCATCTGGACAGAAAATCATCAGACTTAATGTGCACTGTAGGCCAAATGGACTTAGTAGATATTTACAGAATTTTTCATTGAATGGCTACAGAGTAAACATTCTTCTCCTCATCACATGGCTAATTTTCAATGATAGGTGATATGTTCAACTGTAAAGGAAGTCTTAAAATATTCAAAAATATTGAAATAATATCAAGTATTTCCTTTGACCACAATGGAATAAAACTAGAAATTAACAACAAGAAAAATTTTGGAAACTATAAAACACAAGAAAATTAAATGATATAAACCTAAATGACCAGTGGATCAATGAACAGATTAAGAAGAAAAATTTTTTAAATGTTAAAAAAAATTATAATGAAAACACTATGTACCAAAATACATGGGATATGACAAAAGCAGTAGAAAGAGGGAAGTTTATAAGTGTCTACATCAAAAAACAAAAAAGAAAAAACCTGATAGCCAAACTAACGTTCATCTGAAAGAACCAGAAAAGCAAGAGCAAACCAAATGCCAAGTTAGTTGAAGGAAAGAAATAATAAAGAATAAAGTGGACATAAATAACATTGAAACAAAGAAAAATACAAAAGAGCAACTAATTGAAAACTCGTCTTGTTAAGAAGAAAATAAATGAGAGCGAGAGAGAGAGAAGATCCAAATAAATAATATAAGAGATGAAAACAGAGACATTAGTGCTGTTAGTGCAAAATTTCAAGTGATCATTAGTCTACACTATCTGCCAATAAAGTGGCATACCGTTGCTCATATTAGTCTCTAATGAGGAAATGGATAAATTCCTCGACACATGTAAGTGAACTGTGAAGAAATCCAAACCTGAACAAACCAATGACAAGTAATGAGATCAAATCCATAATAAAATGACTCCAGCAAATAAAAGTCAAGGACCCAATGGTTTCATTGCTGAATTTTATCAAATATTTAAATAACATATGCCAATCCTACACAAACTATTCCAAAAAATAGAGGCAGAAGGAATACTTTCAAACCCATTCTATGAGGCCAGTATTACCCTGATATCAAAACTAGACAAAGACACATAAAACAAAAAACTGCAGGCCAATATCTCTGTTGAACATTTATGCAAAAATCCTTAACAAAATACTAGCAAACAAAATTCAAAAATACATTAAAAGATTCTTCATCATGACCAAGTTGGAATTATCCCAAGGATGCAAGGATGGTTCCACAGAGGTGTATCAATCAGTGTGATATATTATATCAACAGAATAAAGGACAGAAAACAATATGATCATTTTAATTGATGTTGAAAAATTATTTGATAAAATTCAACATCCTGTCATGATAAAAACTCTAGAACTTAAAGTATAATAAAAATATATATTAAAAAGAACTGTAAAAAATCCTGGGTAGAGAATGAACATACCTCAGCATAATAAAAGCCATACCTGACAGACCCAAAGCTAGTATCATACTGAATGAGGAAAAACTGAAAGGCTTTCTTCTAAGATTTGAAACATGACAATGACGTCCACTTTCATCACTGTTATTCAACATAGCACTGAAAGTTCTAGACAGAGCAATCACATAAGAGAAAGAGATAAAGGGCATCCCAATTGAAAAGGAAAAAGTCAAAGTATCTTTGTTTTCAGATTATATGATTTTATACTTGGAAAAACCTAAATAATCCACGAAAAAACTATTAGAACTGATAAGCAAATTCAGTAAGTTTAAAGGACACAAAATTAACATATAAAGTCAGTAGCATTTCTCTATGCCAACAGAAAACAATCTGAGAAGGAAATCAAGAAAGTAATAGCATTTATAATAGCTGAAAATACAATTAAATACCTAGAGATTAACTTAATCAAAGAACTTAAAGATTCCTACAGTGAAAACTGAAACATTGGTAAGAGAAGTTAAAGTGAATGCAAAAAAAAAAAAAAAAAATGGAGAGGTATTCTATGTTCATGGATTGAAAGAATCAATATTGTTAAAAATGTCCATACCACCCAAGCAATCTACAGAGTCACTTTAATCCCTATCAGAATACCAAGACATTCTTCAATAAAGTAGAAATAACATTGTAAAATTTATATGGAACCATAAAAGACCCAGAATAACCAAAGTTATACTGGGCAAAAGCAACAAAACTGGAGAAATCACATTACCTGACTTCAAATTACACTACAGAGCTATAGTAACCAAAACAGCATGATACGGCATAAAAACAGACACATAGACCAATTCAACAGAAAACAATACCCAGAAACAAATCCATACATCTACAGTGAACTCATTTTAGACAATGGTGTCAGGAATATACAATGGGAAAATGACGGTATCTTCAACAAATGCTCCTGGAAAAAAATCGATATATATATATATGCAGAAGAATGAAACTAAATCCCTGTTTCTCACCATACCCAAAAGTCTAATTAAAATAGTTAAAAGACTTAAATCTAAGATCTCAAACTATGAACGTAAAATAAAACATTGAGTAAATTCTTCATTACATTGGAGTGGGCAAGGACTTCTTGAGTAATATCCCACATGCACAGGCAGCCAAAGCAAAAATGGACAAATTGAATCAGATCAAGTTAAAAAAGCTTCTACACAGCAAAGGATACAGTCAACAAAGTGAAGAGACAACCCACAGAACGGGAGTATTTCCAAACTACCCATATGACAGAGATTAATAACCAGAATATATGAAGAACTCAAACAATTCTATTAGAAAAAAAAATCTAATAATCTGATTTTTAAACTGGGCAAAATATCTGAATAGACACTTCTCAAATGACATACAAATAACAAACAGGTATATGAAAAGGTGCTTATCATCATTTATCATCAGAGAAATGCCAATCAAAACTACCATGAGATAGCATCTCACTCCAGTTAAAATGGCTTTTATCCAAGAAAACAGACAGTAACAAATGCCGGTAACACTCTTCACAATAGCTAAAATTTAGAAGTGACCTAAGTTTCCATCAACAGATGAATGGATAAAGAAAATGTGATACATATACAAAATGGAGTACTACTCACCATAAAAAAGAATGAAATCCTGTCATTTGCAACAACATGGATGGAATGGAAGTCATTATGTTAGGTAAAATAAAGCAAGCACAGAAACAGAAACTATGCATGTTCTCATGTATTTGTGGGACCTAAAATGAAAACAATTGAACTCATAGACAATGAGAGGAATATGGTGGTTTACAATGGCTGGGAAGTGTAGTATGGGGTCAGGGGATGTGGACATGGGTAAGGGGTACTAAAAACAGAAAGAATGAATAAGATCTACTATTTGATAACACAATAAAGTGAATATAGTCAATAATACTATCATATACTTTTAAGTAACTAAGAGTACAATAAGATTGTTAGTAATATGAAGAATAATTGCTTGAGGTATTGGATACCCTGTTTACCCTAATATGATTATTACACATTGTATGCCTGTATCAAAATATCCCATGTACCCTATAAAAATATATACCTATGGCTGGGCATGGTGGCTCACGCTTGTAATCCCAGCACTTTGGGAGGCTGAGGGGGGCGGATCACGAGGTCAGGAGATCGAGACCACGATGAAACCCCGTCTCTACTAAAAAAAAAAAATACAAAAAATTAGCCGGGCATGGTGGGGGGGGGCGCCTGTAGTCCCAGCTACTTGGAGAGGCTGAGGCAGGAGAATGGCGTGAACCCGGGAGGCAGAGCTTGCAGTGAGCCGAGATTGCGCCACTGCACTCCAGCCTGGGCGACAGAGCGAGACTCCGTCTCAAAAAAAAAAAAAAAAAAAAAAAATATATATATATATATATACACCTACTATGCACCAACAAAAATTAAAAGTAAAATTAAAAACATATATAATAGAAATTCTAGAACAACATATAAAAATCTATGTGCATTATAAAGTTGATATATAAAATTACTAAAGTAGAGATAGTCTTCTTAATAAATGATATTGGGATAAGTGCATAAATACCTGGAAAAAGATGAAATATAACTCATCCCACATGTCACAAAAAAATGAAGGAGTAAACTCCGAATGTGTTTATCAGAGATCTTAAAAGAAAAAATAAGTTTATAAAAATACTAAAAATAATTATTGGCTAATTCTTCTACAGTCTGGGAAAAGACCTTCTAACTATGATGGTAAATTCAGATGTAATAAAATAAACTATTGATACATTTGATTATATAAATATAAAAGAAAACTTTTGCAAAGCAAAAACAGCACAAGTGATTTCAAAGACAAATGACAGACTACGAGAAAATATTTGTGACTTTTTGCACAGGTAAGGGCTAATATCCATAATATTAAAAGAATTTTTAAACATCAAAGGGTAAAAAGAATAAATATGTAGCAATATCAACAAAAGTTACAAACAATTCTAACAAATAATATAAGACTGACTCAAACATATAAAAAGGCTTTCAACTTTATTAACAAGATAAATGCAAATTAACACTGCCTAGAGTACTATTTCCTACTCATTAGATTGGCAAAAGTGAAAATCTTGACAATCCACTGTTTAGTGAAGTCGAAGGAAAAGAAATAATCTCATTTAAAGTTTGCGGAAATGCAAAATAGTATAAGGCATAGGAAGGCAATTTAATATTACTTAACATATCTGCATAGGTAATGTATTAGTCTGCTGGGACACCATAACAAAATATCGCAGAGTAGGTAGCTTAAACAACAAAAAATTCTTCTATTACTGTTCTGTAAGCTACAAGTCCAAGATCAAGGTGTCAGTGATTTAGTTTTTCTGAGTCCTCTCTTTTTTGGCTAGAAGGTGGCCATCTTCTCACTGTGTCCCAAGTGGTCATTTCTCTCTGTGTGTACACTTTTTGTGTCACTCTGTGCTCCACTCTAAGGGCCCCATGTTAACTTCATCACCTCTTTGAAAGCCCTAATATAGTCATATTCTGAGGTACTTGGGGTTGTGCTCCAGCATATAAACTTTGGGGAGTCACAATTTAGCCCATAATAGGTAGACAGCTACTTTTCATCCCAGCTACTCCACTTCCAATAATTTACCCTGAAAAACATCTCTAATAATGAAAATTAGATATGGACAAGATAGTCATTGAAGCATCATTTACAAGTAATCACAAAATATGTGAAACTATCTAAATGTCCAGGTATAGAAGATCACTAGAATCTATTGTACTGTATTAAGTGTGGAGTTCAGCCTGGCTGTGAAAAAGAAGAAAGAAGATCTCTGTGAATGATTTGGAGTGAGTTTTAGGAGATATTGTTAATTCCAAAATGCAAAGGACATGTACAGTGTACTAAATATGATGTCAGAAAATGGAGGAAATATATAGTTATATATGAAGATAAACATCCACACATATATGCACACACTTACATAAATATACATATACGTGCATACACCCATCCATACATACCTTTATGACCATTACAAAAGGAAACACAGGAAGGAAAAACCAGAAAACAATGAAGACGAATACCTACAAAGGTTGAAAATAAGGGTGAACGATGTATGAGAAAGAGTAACAATTTTTTGGGTTAAACTTTTTCAATGTTTTGACTTTTAAATTATGTCGTATGTATTTTTCAAGGAAAATTAAATCAACTAGAATGAAAAGGGAAAAAAATAAGCTGGAACAAACCCTGTAGTTATATTTCAAAGAAAATAGCTACATTGAAAAAAGTAAGAGACAGAAGAAAAAAAGAAAAAGGAAAGAAGAAAAAGTACTTTATGAATAAAATATTTAACTATATGCCTTCAGTCTTAGGTAATCAGGAGATGACAAATCTCTAATTTGTGTGTGTGTTTGTGTGTTTGTGTGTGTATATATATATATTTGTATTCATATGAATGAAACAGCTCTGAAAACATTTCAGATGTCTCATCAAATTGATCTAACAAGTAAATGTGTTGATTTTTTCTAAAGTTGGGTTTTCACTGAGAAAGAAGAGATATACACACATGAAATAGAGAAAGGCAACAAGAACTCCATGGGGATAAACTGAAATTGGTGGAATAGGCGTGAACTCATGATTCTAAAATATCTATATATATGTGTACATGCATTTATAGTTATTTATGTGTCTCTATGCACATATGTATGTATGTTTATGTACATATATATGAAAGTATATGCACACATTTTCTACCACTATCTGGTAAAAAGCTTAGATGCTAAGACACTCCAGTAACAATGGGAACATATGCTCAGGTCTTATTTTCTAATATCTTTTTATTTTTTCTGTTTTTGAGAGAAAGTCTTACTCTTGTTACCCAAACTAGAGTGCAATGGTGCAATCTCGGCTCACTGAAACCTCTGCTCCCACGTTCAAGCAATTCTCCTGCTTCAGCCTCTTGAGTGGCTGGAACTACAGGCATGTGGCACCACACCAGCCTAATTTCTGTATTTTTAGTAGAGATGGGGTTTCACCATGTTGGCCAGGATGGCCTCGAAGTCCTGACCTCAGGTGATCGCCCGCCTCGGCCTCCCAAAGTGCTGGGATTACAGGTATGAGCCACCGCGCCCGGCCTTAATATCATTTTTTAAAAAGAAACCAGGGCTCCACAAAGAGTGGTAGATTCCAGTCAGAGTAGAGTAGAGACAAAATAAACTTGAAATATGTCCAAAAGTAAGAAAATACTAAAAGAAATGATATTACCTGTCATAAGGATAATAGCTAGTCCTAAAGTACAGATATGTGACAATTTGAGCATGAAAATAAAGGCAGCGATCAATTGTAAACACTTGAGTAAAAAAGAATTCTTAAATCTTCATCAATCCTAAATACATACATGCATAAATGAGACAGGAATACTATTTCTTACCTTGAAATGCTGAGTGCTTCTTGATAAATGCAGATTAAGTGATGCCGTTTAAATATTAGGTTGGTGCAAATATAATTGCAGGTTTTGATATTAATAATCCTTTTTGCAAATTAAAGGCTGGTGAAAGAGAGAAGTATAGTCATGAACGGTTGAAAACTTGGGGAGGGAAGTTCTGAGCAAAAAAAAAAAGAGAGAGAGAGAGAGAGGGAGATATTTGCGTGAACTTAAAGCGTGTTTCCACAGACTACAAGGAAAAGAACAGTAACTACAAAAGAAAAACAAGCAACTGAAATTAATATCACTGATGAGCAACAGACAGACATCACATGCTTCATGAGGTGATGTTCTGAAAAGCACACAACATATCTTTTATAGTATTCTGGCTGAAAATATATAAACTTGTTTTAATCATGAGATTGTATCAAACAAAATCAAATTGAAGATTTGTTTTTATTATTAAATAAGGGGGGGTGGATTGGGAGAACTATAATTGAAAATATCATTGTCGATAAAATAGCCTTGGAAATACTTCAGATCAAAATACACTAGAGATATATGACAACTTAATGTCATATGTAATCTAGACTGGACGTTGCACTGGAGGGGAGAAAAAGCTATTAATGGACAAGCTAACAAAATTAGAATGTAATGGCAGATTACAGTACTATACCAATAGTAAACATACTGAAGTTGATAACTATTCTGTAATTATGCAACTGAATGTGTTTATTCTTAGGAAATACATATGAAAATATTTAGAGAAACATGTTACCTGCAACTGATGCTCAAAAGTTCATTTTGGATAAAGAGAAATAAGAGACACATACTAGGATAGAAAAGAAGTGTGAGAGAGCGTAAATGTTAACTTAGCAACTGGTCCAAATGTTAACATTGGGTAAATCTGAGTAAGAAGACACAGGTGCTCTTTGCATTATTTATTTTTGCCATTTTTTTTGTATATTAAATACTATTTTCAAATAACCTTTTAAAATATGCTTAAGGTCAGGCGTGGTGGCTCACGTCCGTAATCCCGGCACTTTGGGAGGCCGAGGCAGGCAGATCACTTGAGGCCAGAAGTTTGAGACCAGCCTGGCCAACATGGTGAAAACCCATCTCTACTAAAAGTACAAAATTAACCAGGCATGGTGGCAGGTGCCTGAAATCCCAGCTACTCAGGAGTCTGAGGCGAGAATCGCTTGCACCTGGGAGGCAGAAGTTGCAGTGAGCTGAGATTGCCCGTTTGAACTCCAGCCTGGGAGACAGAGTGAGATTCGGTCTAAAAAAAAAAAAAAAAAAAGCTTTCTTAGACATAGGATTATGAGGAAATACACTCTTCTCTATGATCCTAAAAGAGAAAATAGATCCAGAGCCGCATTTTAATTCATTTATACTATTCAAGAATTTTAAAAATAAGGATTTTGGATCCCTCCTGACCTTATATTCAATCTATTTCCTACTTGATTCTCTATGTTGTTAATTAATTCAGATACCTTATCCGAATTTTGCTGTGTTTTAATTACACCTCAAGTCTTTCTAAGAGAAAATAAAACCAGGATTCTCTTTCTTTTCTCTCATTCATTCAACAATTCTGTATATGTGACAATTTTGTGCCTCTAATGATTTTATATTAAGAATTTACTTTCTGTTCAATTGTATCTTTAAAAAGCTGAAATTCCTTTTTTAGATTTTTTACAAATGATATTGGATGTCACTTGTCTAGCATAGGATGTGTCATAGACTCTATTATTTTATTTTATTTTGAGACAGAGTTTTTTTTTTTTATTATACTTTAAGATTTAGGGTACATGTGCACTACGTGCAGGTTAGTTACATATGTATACATGTGCCACATTGGTGTGCTGCACCCAGTAACTCGTCATTTAACATTAGGTATATCTCCAAATGCTATCCCTCCCCCCTCCCCCTACCCCACAACAATGAGGACACATGGACACAGGAAGGGGAACATCACACACCAGGGCCTGTTGAGACAGAGTTTCACTCTTGTAACCCAGGCTGGAGTGCAGTGGCATGATCTCAGCTCACTGACACCTCCGCCTAATGGGCTCAAGTGATTCTCCTGCCTCAGCCTCCCATGTAGCTGGGATTACAGGCGCCTGCCACCACACCGGGCTATTTTCATGTATTTTTAGTAGAGACGAGGTTTCACCATGTTGTCCAGGCTGGTCTCGAACTCATGGCCTCATGTGATCCGTCCACCTTGGCCTCCCAAAGTGCTGGGATTACAAGTGTTAGCCACCGCGCCCGGCCCATAGACTCTATTATTTTCATATATTTTCTATTGTACAATTTTGTCATTACAATTGTCTGATTTTGTAAAATTGAAATTTAAGTTTTAAGAGAATTTGCAAAAATATGGGATTATAAGAACAAATGGAATTTCAATTAAACAGAATATTGTGAAAACCAGTGTCTTAAATTTTCATCAAATAAATGACATTAATATTGCTAATATATTGAATTTTATTTTATGCATTCAAAATTATAAATCATGTTTATTTTTATTTTGAAAGATGATCTCTAGATCAATTTTATAAAAATTTGAATTACACTTATCTGAATGTTTTGTATGCTCTTGAGATAATTCTTTAGTAGAAGTGATCACTAAATTGGCCTTGAAATAATTAATGGAGTTTAATTTTCCTTAGCGCTTTATTCTAGTTACGAAAGTCTGATTAAGTGTTTAAGAATAAAATAGAGTGGATAGTTGAGTCTTTTATAATTCCTATGAATTGTCCACCTGTGGACTGTCAGCTCTATAATAAATAGTTTCTCCCAATTTTTAAAACATAAAATTATTACCATCCAGGAAATGCCAATGCAATAAAAATAAAATTTAAATTATTTTAATGTTTTAAATGTCCCTTCAATTAAAACTCTAGAATTAATAGTTAGCAAAATCATAGGCATTGAAAATTGCAGTATGTAACAGTAGAAATTAAAGTAGTATTTAATGCACTAGTGACTGAGGTTTTACACAAAAACCTTGTGAAGGTATGTTGATTTTACACACACACACACAAAAAAAAAAAACTTGTGAAAATATTTTCATCTTTGTTATGGACTGAATGATTGTGTCTTCTTCAAATTCATATGTTGAACCCCTAACCTCCAGTGTGATGGTGTTTGGAGATGGGGGCTTTAGGAGGTGGTTAGAGTTAGATGAGGTCATGGGGGTGGGACCCACATAATGGGACTGGTGGCTTACTAAGTAGAAGAGATCTCTCTTTCTCTTTCTCTCTCTCTCCCCTGACCCTCTCCCCCAAGACCTTCCCCTTGCTCAGGGCACCTAGTGAGAAAAGGAAATGTGAGGACATAGTAAGAAGTTGGACATCTGTAAGCCAGGAAGAGCCTTCACCAGGCGCTGAATCTGGTGGCACGTTGACTAGACTTCCAGCCTCCAGAATTGTGAGAAATAAATCTCTGCTGTTTAAGTCACCCAGTCTATGGTATTTTGTGATGGCAGCCCTAGCTAAGACAATCTTACAAAAAGAGTCATGAAAATATTTTGCCTTAAGTTAAAATAGCAATTTAATGTAATATTTTGATCCTCTTTATCAAATGTGATCCATAAACAATTTCTTAAAAAGATATTTTAGCGAGAATGTAGCTATATATATAATATATATTACATATATACAGCTAAGTATATACACTGCAATAAATGCTAACCAAGGAAATTGATCCACATGGTGATTAATTCTAAAAGGAATATGAGAGGTGATAGTTAACTAGAGAATAGTTCTAAGAAGAGGACGATTTTTTGTTTTGTTTTGTTTGTTTGTTTTTTGTGACAGGTTCTCACTGTGTCACCTAGGCTGGAGTGAACAAGGCTTACTGCAGCCTCTATCTCAAGTTCAAGTGATTCTCCAATCTCAGCCTCCTGAATAGCTGGAGCCACAGGCACGGATCACCCTGCCTGGCTAATTTTTTCTTTTTTTTTTTAATTTTTGATAGACAATGGATTTCACCATTAAATTGCACCATGGTTTCACCATGTTCCAGTGCTGATCTCCATTCGCTGGTATCAAGGAATCCTCCTCCCTCAGCCTCCCAAAATGTTGGGATTACAGCCATGAGCCACTGAGCCCAGCCAACAGTTATCTTGAAGGTTGCTCAGGAAAGGACTCCATTAATCAGCAGTCATATTTAAACACAGGCTTCACTGATGAAAAGTAGGAAGCCATATGACCACATGGGGAAAAGGTTTTACAGTAGATGGGAAAACACTAAGTTCAAAAGCCCTGAAGAGTTTCTACTACCTATATTTCCAGAGATTTTCAAGTATTTTAATACTGTACTGGCGTTGACTGTTTTATTGAGAAATGCAAATAACACTTGTTAAACAATGCTAGGCTTAAATTCAATTACCTCGCCCAGACCTCATATCTGTGTGAGGTAATGACATTTTTATTCTCATTAAAGATGAGTCTTTAACTATTGTGCCAGTATCACAGAGATAGCAAGCACTAGACCAGCAACAGGATCCCAGCTGTGCCCTGCCCCAAGGCTCACCTCATGGCCTCCTCTCTCTGTTGCACACTGCCCTCCACACATTACCTACTGAGAAATTTTATAGACAACTTTTACATTTTAGGTAAATAAACGTGTTCATTTCATTCTTTGAATTTTAGTAAGTGCCTTGACATAATTTAAGATATTCTAGAGCATTGAGAAAATATAAAGATCTTCCTAGCAATCACAATCTTATCAGGCATATGCGTTACATGTCATGCATTAAGGTAAAATAGTTCAATAAATGGTTTTGATGAAGGTGGCTATAAACATTACATTGGTATTTTAGACCTGAAATTACTTTCAAAATAACATGACTTTTGTGTTTTGATGAAAATATGATAAATGTCCAATTGAAGAATTCTTCTTCCTTCAGTTAAATACATTTCAAAAAAATTACACACATGATCTTTGATTCTCACAAAAATCCTTTGAGATCGACAGGGTAAACATTCAAGCCAAGTTTATGAACTGACGGTGGCCTTTCCTGCTTCCTTTTTACCACCCAAGAATGTAAGAATGTAAATGTAGATGCAGAAAAATGACTGTAAGAATCCTATACACTTGTAACATTCCAGATTTAGCTTTTGTATCAACCCTTATCTATTTCAGTTATTAAGAAAACTTCTTTCTTCTTTCAGGCTCGAAGAGAAGTAGACTACAGGGTAGATCCTTTCCAACTTCTCAGATTTAAAAACGAAGATAAGGTAGATAATTTGTTTTCATCCTCTTTATAAAGAAGCAGCATCTGAGCATCAAATACATGCAGTATTTTCCCTGGTGAAGCTTATCTCTATTTAACTTATTCAAGCTCTGCATTTTCTACTTGATACTCTGAGAGGTGTCTCTGTGAGTTCCTAAGCTTTCAGTATATTTTAAAGAGCTCATGTTCCAATGAATATATTAATTCTATCTAGATATTTAATGTATAAAGATGGCCTAAAAGTCCTTATCTGTTAAATGTTGGTTAGAAAAAAATATAACGCATTCGTGGCAAATAAATCTATTTTAAACTACAAAGTACTTAATTTTCTAAGTGTGCATTGATTTTTATGACACACCCTTTTTTGAAATCAATTTATTTCATCTTTAAAAATTTTGCCAGACATTTGAAGGTATGAAAACAAAATGTGTTTTATTGACAATTTAATCATGTTTATCCTATGAACATAAGATTTAGAAAACATTTTTATCAATACCAAGTAAGACACCTCGCCAAGTAAAAAACCTCCCCAAAACTTGATATATTAAAAAAAAAATAGTTTCTTCTAATGAATGTACCGGTCAGCAGGGCTCAGTTAGGACAGGCCTGACCCGGGGGACATTTGGGCTAGGCAGACTGGTGTCTTCTACTGTATCTTCTAGATTAGTGGGCAGCTGGGGCAGCTCTGCTTCACATGCCTGTCTTAATCCTTAGATCATCAGGCTGCACAGGCTGTGTTTTTTCATGGAAAGCTGAAACACCTAAGAGTTGACGCCTCCTCTCACTTTGCCCATACTCCATCGCCGAAGCAAGCCATATGACCAAGCCCTACGTCAGAGGGGTGGTGAAAAAACATCCATCATGAGGCCATAGCAAAGACACAGCTGCAAGGACAGGTGAGCAGTCAGGGCCAGTCATTCAATCTACAAGAAAAATGTTTGATTATGCATATATATATATATATATATATATATATATTCCTAATAAAAACATTAAAACAGAGTAATAAAGTTTAATTCATCGGGAAATGTAAGTTCAACAGATATAATTAGACTCTATTAACCATTTGTGCTACAGAATATTTATGATTTGATATTTCTGAAATAGATAAAAATCTAATATAATGGAATTTTGTTTATTATTAGGTTGGTACAAAAGTAATTGCGGTTTTTCTGTTGGAATTTGCCATTTGATATTGGAATACATTCTTAAGTAAATGTGATTATGTTATACGTCATTTTAATGTGCATTTCTTCCTTCAGGATTTTTTTGCTAATGACTTATTACTATTACCTGCTGTTTACTTCATGTTTATTTTAGACTAAGGAAATAATGTTAGACAAAAAGCAAATTTGAGCGATTTTCTTATTCGAGTTTAAAATGGGTTGTAAAGCAGCAGAGACACCTCACAACATCAACATCACATTTGGCCCAAGAACTACTAAGAAACCTACAGTGCAGTGGTGCTTCAGGAAGTTTTGCAAAGGAGACAAGAGCCTTGAAGATGAGGAACATAGTGGCCGGCCATTGAAAGTTGACAAGGACCAGTTGAGAACAATAATCAACGCTGATCCTCTTACAACTATACGAAGTTGCCTAAGAAATAAACATAGGCCATTCTACAGTCATTTGGCATTTGAAGCAAATTGGAAAGGTAAAAAAGCTTGATAAATGGATGCTTCATGAGCTGAGTAAAAAAAAAAAAAAAAGAAAGAAAAGAAAAAATGTCGTTTTGTAGTGTCATCTTCTCTTATTCTATACAACAATGAACCATTGCTCGATCGAATTGTGACGCATGATGAAAAGAGGACTTTATATGACAACCAGCAATGACCAGGTTAATAGTTGGACTGAGAAGAAGCTTCAAAGCACCTCTCAAAGACAAACTTGCACTAAAAAAAGTCATGGTCATGTTTAGTGGTCTGTTGCTGATCCGTCCACTACAGCTTTCTGAATCCTGGTGAAACCATCTGAGAAGTACACTCAGCAAATTGATGATATGCAAGGCCAGATCAACAGAAAGAGCTTAAGTCTTCTCCACAACAACGCCTGACTGCACGTTGCACAACCAGTGCTTCAAAAGTTGAATGAATTGAGCTAAGAAGTTTTGCCTTATCTGCCATATTCACCTGACTGTTCATCAACCAACTACCACTTCTTCAAACATCTCAACTTTTTGCATGGAAAACACTTCCACAACCAGCAAGATGCAGAAATTGCTTTCCAAAGGTTTGTTGAATCCCAAAGCATGAACTTTACGCTACAGGATTAAACAAATTTATTTCTCGCTGGCAAAAAATATGTTGATTATAATATTTCCTATTTTGATTAATAAAGATTTGCCTCAGCCTAGTGATAATCATGTAAAATTCAGGAACCAAATCTGCAATTACTTTTGCACCAACCTAAATATTTCTCAACAAATAAATACTAAATAAAAATTACATGCCATACACTCTTCGTGTTTTTAAGATTAACAACTTTTTAAAACATGTACTATATACTAAGTACTGGGTAAACATTTTTTTTTGAAACTAAATGGATATAGTTTTTCTGCGTCCCCACCCAAATCTCATCTTGAATCCCACATGTGGTGAGAGGGACCTGGTGAGGGGTAATTGAATCATGGACGCAGGTCTTTCCTGTGCTGTTATTGTGATAGTGAGTAAGTCTCATGAGATCTGATGGTTCTATAAAGAGGAGTTTCCTTGCATAAGCTCTCTCTATTTTTTTTTTTGCCTGCCACCTTCCACGTAAGATGTGACTTAATCCTGCTTGCCTTCTGACATGATGATGAGGCTTCCCCAGCCATGTGGAAGTGTAAGTCCAATTAAACCTCTTTAGTTTATAAATTGCCAAGTCTTGGGTATGCCTTTATAAGCATCCTGAAAACAAAGTTCCAGGCTGAGGTAGTCTCAGATGGAAATGAGGAACTTGTTGGGAACTGGAGCAAAGATGGCTTTTGCTATATTTTAGCAAAGAGACTGGCAGCATTTTGCCCCTGTCCTAGAGAATTGTGGAACTTTGAACTTAGGAGAGATGATTTAGGGTATCTGGAGGAAGAAATTTCTAAGCAGCAAGGCATTCAAGAGGTGACTTGAGAGCTGTTAAAACTGAATGTTTTATAAGTGAAGAAGAGCATAAAAGTTCAGAATATTTGCAACCTGACAATGTGATAGGGGAAAAAAAAAAAATTTTCTGAGATGAAATTTAAGCCAGCTGCAGAAATTTGCACAAGTAAGAGGGAGCCAAATGTTAATTCTCATAACAATGGGGAAAATGGGCATGTCAGAGGTTTTCATGGCAGCCCCTCCCATCGCAGGTCCAGAAGCCTAGGAGAAAATGGTTTTATTAACCAGTCCCAGAGTCCCTGTGCTGTGTGCATTCTAAGAACTTGGTGCCCTGTGTCCTAGCCACTCCAGCTGTGACTAAAAGTGGCAATGGTACAGTTCAGGCTGTTGCTTCAGATGGTGGAAGTCCAAAGCCTTGGCAGCTTCGACGCGTTGTTGAGCCTGCGGGTGCACAGAAGTCAAGAATTGAGGTTTGGGACCATCCGCCTAGATTTCAGAAGATGTATGGAAATGCCTAGATGCCCAGGCAAAAGTTTGTTGCAGGGCTGGGGCCGTCATGGAGAATCTCTGCTAGGGCAGTGCAGAAGGGATATGTGGGGTTGGAGCCCCCACACAGAGTCTCAACTGGGACACCACCTAGTGGCACTGCGAGAAGAGGGCCATTGCCTTCTAGACCCCAGAATTGTAGATCCACTGACAGCTTGCACCATGCACCTGGAAACGCCACAGACACTAAAGGGCAGCGTGTGAAGGCAGCCAGGAGGGAGGCTGTACCCGGCAAAACCACAGAAGCGGAGCTGCCCAAGACCATGGGAACCTACTTCTTGTATCAGAATGACATGGATGTGTGATGTGGAGTCAATGGGGATCATTTTGGAACTTTAAGATTCGACTGCCCTGCTGGATTTCGGACTTGCATGGGGCCTACAGTCGCTTTGTTTTGGTCAATTTCTCCAGTTTGAAATGGCTCTATTTACCCAATGATTGTACCCTCATTGTATTTCGGAGGTAACTAGCTTGGTTTTGGTTTTACAGGCTCATAGGCAAAAGAGACTTGCCTTTGTCTCAGATGAGACTTTGGACTGTGGACTTTTGAGTTAATGCTTAAATGAGTTAAGACTTTTGGGGGACTTCTGGGAAGGCATGATTGGTTTTAAAATGTTAAGGACATGGGATTTGGGAGGGGCCAGGGGTGGAATGATACAGTTTGTCTGTGTCCCCACCCTAATATCATCTTGAATTCCCACATGTTGTAGGAGGGACCCAGTGGGAAGTAATTGAATCATGAGGGCAGGTTTTTCCCGTGCTATTATCCTAATAGTGAATAAGTCTTATGGGATCTGATGGTTTTATAAGGAGAAGTTTCCCGGAACAAGATCCTTTTTTGGCCCTGGCACCTTCCACATAAGATGTGACTTGCTCCTCCTTGCCTTCCGCCATGATTGTGAGGCCTCCCCAGCCACATGGAACTTTGAGTCTAATTAAGCCTCTTTCTTTGTAAATTGGCACATCTTGGGTATGTCTTTATTAGCAGCATGAAAACAGGCTAATATATAAATTAATCTTCACAAAAATATTATGTGTATTATATTTGATTAATCCCAGTTTAAGGAGGAGAAAACGGTGACAGTTTAAGTCCAGGGTCAAAGGTCTGATTTAAACTTATACACTCCACATTCATGGAGCATACATTCTTATAAATATTAATTTGTGTGTAAATATGGTCTGATTTTTTTAAGTACTTCTAAAATAATGCCAAATATAAAAATTGATTTAACATAACAATGTGTTTAGAAAACTCAAAAATATGTATTTTTAAAAAGCAAGAACGACTACTCCTAAAAGTTCTAGAACAGTTTAATTTCCAAATCAAAAATCAGGCCAGGAGCAGTGACTCACACCTATATTCCTAGTGCTTTGGGAGGCTGAGACAAGAGGACCAACTGAGGCCAAGAGTTCAAGATCAGCCTGAGCAACATAGTGATACTTCATCTCTACAAGTAATTCCTAAACTTAGCCAAGTGTGGTGGCATGGGCTTATAGTCCTATCTACTTTAGAAGCTAAGACGGGAGGACCACTTGAGCCCAGGAGTTTGAGGCTGTGGGGAACTATGATGGGGACACTGCACTGCAGCCTACATGAGAGTGAGACTGTCTCTGAAAAAAAAATAATGAGAAGAATTAATTTGGTCTTCCCTTAGAAATTCATGTAATATCTTTTTTATTGAGTTCAGCCTCTATTATAATTAGATAGATATAGCATAGAACCTTTATAGTACATAGTTAATATGTTTAGGGTAACTTGACTCATTCTAATTGCATAAGTTCACAGCAATATTAGTGTGTATTATTGCCAATAATATATTGGTTTAATGTTGACAAAAGCACACTTTATATTCTATATCTAGACAAATTTGCTAATGAATTCAATAATGTAATTCTATAATTTATCATAAGGAAAGAAAAAAATAAACATAAGCCATAAAGTACTCTGTTGCATTTTGACACCCTTAGGGAACACAGCCATTCTAAAATCATATTCAGAATTTTTGCAGAAGTAAAGAAAAAATAGGGAAATATTGCTTTCAAATGTTCTGTGTATGTATTCACACAGGAGCATTTTAAATCAAATCAGAGCTGAACCAGTGGTGTGGGTAGGCTAATGGACATGTCTAAACTATCATCACATTAACTTGAACAATTTCCTGTGACAAGCATTTTTAACACTCAATAGTATATGGAGCTAATTTCGGTTTGACATTCTATTTTGAATTTAGAAGTTCCCATATTCTCAAATCTGTCACAAAATTCTTAACTCTCCTAGAGTATACTCCAAAGCTGCAATGAAAGTTCTGCTTCAAATTTATCTCTGCTGACAAATCCTATTCTTATCCCTGACATGAGTGCTTTGGCAACTTCTTCAAATGGACCTGTACCTTCTATTTACAGAATGGCATGTCAATGCCTAGATTTTCTACAGAGACTCTTAGTTTGAGGTGCTAGTAGAACATGCTGATTTTTCTAGGACCGTGAAATCTTTGGGAATCCAGAGCACCAGTGAGAATTAGAAAATAAAAATATTCAGACCAGGCAATAATTCATCGCATCCCTATGGATCCATCCCAATGGCCTCCAAGGATTGAATCTTAGATTTTCTTAACGCATATGAGCAAATCCAATCCACTGCCCCATCATTACACCATTAATTCTCAAGATGTACACCCACAAGTGACATTCTCAATTGTGTTTATTGAGTTTAATCTGTAGAGGAGAAACAGAGGCTTACCAGAAAACAGTTTAAAATGCACATCTTGATTTGCCTTTCTATATAAAGGGAATTTTTTAGTTGGAATGTAAATCTCAGCTACAAACATTTTTCTTTACAATATTGTGTTTTCATTACTGATACAGTAAGTACTGTTTTTCAAAATATGACGTATCTAGATGAATTTCCAAATGCCAATGCCATGCAAAAATACTAAAAAACTGATCTCAATTTTTTTTATTTATTTTTTAATTGACAAATATTTTATGTATTCATGGTGAACAACATGATGTTTTGGTATATGGATATTGTGAAATGGCTAAATTAAGTTGCTTGACATATAAATTACCTTACATACTTATCATTTTTTCATGGTGAGAACACTTCAAATCCACCCACTTAGCAGTTTTTAAAGTGTACAGTGTATTGTTATTAACTGTAGTCATCATGATGCACAATAGATACCTTGAACTTATTACTCCTGCCCAACTGAAATTGTGTGTTCATTGACCAACATCTCCCCAATGCCCCCACCTCACTCTTGAATCTTCTTGAATATTTTCCAGCCCTAAGAGTATATGCTTTGCTTTGAATGTGTACCAGACATTTTTAATTTTTCAAAGTCTATTTCCATTATATCACTTCTGGCTACAGCATTTCAAGCAAGTTATGCTTTGGCAGAAAGAAAACAAATACAGTTACAGCCAACATATTAAGCCACAGATTAAAAAATAAATAAAGCTAGTATGGTGATGACATAGAGCAGAAGATATAACTGAAGTTCCTTCTTCCTGGTAGCCATTTTCCCTAACCATGTGATGATTTCTCCATGGAGAGAAGTTATCAGAGTTGATAAAACAACATATTATTTTTCACATACTGTCATATCGTGTAAATATGGGCTTACAACACTTTATCAGAAGAAATGTTGGGAAAATATGTTATTTTCATTTAAGCATTTTCAAATATCCGGCTTTCCTTTCTCTGAAACCAAGGTAATATCAGCAAGGCTACCTTCTCATTCAGAGAGAAAGCAAAGCCCGTCCCTGGGTGTCACCAGACAATATATCTTTCTCCATCTCTTCAGTAACCCAGAAAGACGTTTCATTCAGCCCATGACCTGATGCTGGTTTAATTTTCTTCTACATGAGTGGAATTAACAGAGAGCTTTGCTAGGGTCCTCAATCACAAATTTCATTTACTGTCCACAGAAATAACCTACTTTTAAGAAAAATCAAGTAAGTATTATTATCATTTAAATAGTGAAAAACTGAATTCCAGAGAAATAAAGCGATATGTTTGAAGTCATAGATGTAGTTATAGGTGCATCAAGGACTGTGATTTCTCATGCTAAGTCAGATGGCTTTCCATATTCCAAACTATATTTTCATTAAGAAATTAAAGGTATATAAGTATTTCTGGAACCGTGACACTGAAAAAGCCCTATGTAGAAATAAAATATAAAGTTCATAAGAATACATACTACAGAAGAGATACATGCCAATAACCATTACTATTTATCTAGTGTATTTCCATAAGGTGAAGAGAAAGACTGGATTAATACTCTTTTTAATGTAATTGTAAAACCAAACTTCTAAATTTTTCGTAGGTGACAGGAATCTACCAGAAAACTCCTTTTTAAAGGGATTAGGATTTAGGTATTGATTGAAAGAAATAGTTATATTTCTGAAACATAGTCTTCATAATAGCAGTTGCATAGAGCTAGTATACTATTTTAATCTACAAAATAGTAGAAACAAAATAGAAAAACAATTAACAAACAAAAAAAAGAGACCATTTTCGGTATCAGAGGGAGCCGTGAGATTTTTAAAATGGGGGAAAAGTGGGATGATCAATAATTAAACACAGGACTCCCATATAATACACTAAATTCTACAGAATAGTGAGGTTTTTTTCAGAAGAAAATCAATCTGAAAATACTTCTGTATTAAAATGTAAAATGAGCCGGAACTCTTTCCACTAACAGAATTCAACAAAGTAAGCAATGCTTACAGGCAGAGTGAGGTAGGAGAGATTAGTAGCATTGCTAAGGAAAAAAAAAAAAAAGCCAAGGGTAGTTTTCTCTACTGGCCAATTTCACCGTTAATTTTTATCTTCTAAATTGTTCAGGGATATTGCTCTATCATTTATCCCTTTCTTCCAGAGTCTCTTGAACTTCCCCCTTTTCCCACTAGATACGATTTATTTTACTTAATAAATATTTTTGCACGTTCTTGTTAACTTATGAGAGGGTGACAGAGAGAGAGAAGAGAGAAAGGCAGGGAGAGAGAAATAATGAATAAAGTGGGGAAACACAGGTCACTCAATTTCATGTCCCATTTGTAACACTAATTATTAAATATCTCCTCTATTTCTCATTAGGGCAAAGTCTCCTGACATAAGCATCTATTCTCTGTGAGTCTGTTATCACCTTCAATTCACCACTGAAATGTGATTTCTTCACTCATCCATCCACTGAAATTGTTGTGGCTAGTGTCACCAGTGGCCTAGATCCTAAATCTCTAGACAAATCCTCCGACTTCTTGACTTCTCTAAAGTTACTTTCCCCTTTGCTGCATAGTGTTTATTTGTGATCTGATTTTACTCCATTATATGTTACCTTTTGTGTTTCTACGTGTTATTCAAATTCTGCTAATGAAAGGTACTTAGATGATTTCAGAAAGCAGAAGTAAAATGAGTTTCTTTCTGTGGCAGTGACAGCAGCAGAGACATGGGTTTTTGACAGACATGTGTGTCTTAATTCATTTTATTATGGCTGTACCAGAAAACTAGAGACTGTGTAATATAAAAAGAGTACAAGTTCATTTGATTCACAGTTTCAGAGGCTGGGACATCCAAGATTGAGAGGCCACATCTGGTGAGGACTTTCTTGCTACACCATAATGTGGCAGAAGGCATTCCTTGATGAGAGAGCTCGTGAGAGAGAGCAGGCCTCCAGCCTTTTTATAGTGGGCATTAATCCATTCATGAGAGAGGAGACTTCATGACCTAAATACCTTTCATGAGGTGAGTTTGGAAACATTTTTTCCTCTTCAGGATTTTGAAAGCTTTTGAGAAGGATTGGCATTAATTCTTCTTTAAACAGTTGGTAGAATTCACCAGTGAAGGCATCTGGTCCTGGGCTTTTTATTGTTGGGAGGTATTTGATTTAAGATTCAATCTCTTTACTCATCATTGGTTAAAATGTGCTGGTTCTTCAACAGTCAGTCTTGGTAGGTTGTACATTTCAGTGAATTTATTCATTTCTTCTAAGTTGTCCAATATGTTGACATTTAGTTGTTTATAATAGTTTCTTATGATCCCTTATATTTCTGTGTCATCTCTTACAATGGCTCCTGTTTTATTTATTTATCATTTTATTCATTGGAGTTCTCTTTTTTGTCTCATGGTTAGCCTAACCAAAGACTTTTCAATTTTGTCTTTAAAAAAACAAAAACTCTTTGGTTTTGTTTATTATTATTATTATCATACTTTAAGTTCTAGTGTACATGTGCACAACTTTAAATTCTAGTGTACATGTGCAGGTTTGTTACATATGTATACATGTGCCATGTTGGTGTGCTGCACCCATTAACTAGCCATTTACATTAGGTATATCTCCTAATGCTGTCCCTCCCTGCTCCCCCCACTCCAAGACAGGCCCCAGTGTGTGATGTTGCCCACCCTGTGTCCAAGTGTTCTCATTGTTCAATTCCCACCTAGGAGTGAGAACACGTGGTGTTTGGTTTTCTGTCCTTAACAATAGTTTGCTTAGAATGATGGTTTCCAGCTTCATCCATGTCCCTACAAAGGACATGAACTCATCCTTTTTTATGGCTGCATAGTATTCCATGGTGTATATGTGCCACATTTTCTTAATCCAGTCTGTTATTGATGGACATTTGGCTTGGTTCTAGGTTTTTGCTATTGTGAATAGTGCCGCAATAAACATACCTGTGCATGTGTCCTTATACCAGCATGATTTATAATCCTTTGTGTATATACTCAGTAATGGGACGGCTGGGTCAAATGGCATTTCTAGTTCTAGATCCCAGAGGAATCGCCATACCGACTTCCACAATGGTTGAACTAGTTCACAGTCCCACCAACAGTGTAAAAGTGTTCCTATTTCTCCACATCCTCTCCAGCACCTGTTGTTTCCTGACTTTTTAATGATCGTCATTCTAACTGGTGTGAGATGGTATCTCATTGTGGTTTTGATTTGCATATCTCTGACGGCCAGTGATGACGTGCATTTTTTTATGTGTCTGTTTGCTGCCCAGTCTTCAAATAAAAGAAAATATAGGGAAAATCTCTTTGACATTAGTCTCTAAGTCCAGACAATAACTTCTTGGGGTAAGACAACAAAAGCACAAGCAACAGAATCAAAAATAAATGTAAAACTACATCAAACTAAAAATCTTACACATACCAAAAAAATTAGCAAAACTAAAAAGTAGCATGAAATTGCAGACCTAGCAAATTGCTTAATACATGTTTTGCATTTATGAATTATTTAATGAATAAATAAATGATTTCATACTTTCTCTAAGAAAAATATAATCATGGTTCATCTGCTAGTAGTGAAAATCATGGACTGGTACTTCAAATTGCTTTCATGTTACATTATCAGAAAAGCCATAATTAGAATAGTTTGTATGAAGTTACTAAAATCATGTATTTTTTTTCTTCAAATCAAGCAAGGCCCATATTTCTGATGACCAGAAAAATTTTTTTATTTTTTTTTGAAACAGAGTCTCACTCTGTCACCCAGGTTGGAGTGCACTGGTGCGATCTTGGCTCTGCAACGTCCTCCTCCCAGGTTCAAGTAATCCTTTCACTGCAGCCTCCCAAGTAGCTGTGATTACAGGCATGCACCACCAGCTCTGCCTAATTGTTTTATATTTTTAGTAGAGATGAGGTTTCACCATGTTGGCCAGGCTTGTCTTAAACTTCTGACCTCAAGTAATCCACCCACCTCGGCCTCCCAAAGTGCTAGAATTACAGGCATGAGCCACAGTGCCTGGCTGACTAGAATAATTGCTGAAAACCATAACAACACAAATTTATCATGGTCAACTTTACATAGAGTGCCTTCAAGAATACTCTAAATGCCTTTGTTCGAAGTGCCACATAGATCCTCATCTACATTAACTGTGTCTTCAATGATTTTCCAGTAGTTGTTCAGGCCAATCTATATGCAGTATCCAGGAACTTCATTGACAGAATTTGCACTTAAAGTATGTAAATAATGTATATTTCAATCCTTGATTATGGAGGATATTTTAACCTTACCTTATGTAGGTTAAATATATTTTTTCTTCCAATGCAATATTTAAAAACGCTCTTTCAGTCACCTATGATTAGTAATAGGGTTGTTATAGAAAAAAAGTTTTAATGGAACATTTCTACAGTGAACATTTTTTGTGCCCTCTTCCTCCACCCCCATTCCCCTTGGATCACTTTCTCAGCTCAGGGCCCTTCTGCAAGCTTCTGTGTGCTTTAAGCTAAGAGCTTGCACTTATACATTTCTTTACATGAATGACTTTGAGCACTGGAGCTGCCTACATATGAAAAACCAGAAATGCTTAGAAAATCTTGTACCCATATTTATTTCTCCAAGAGTGATCATAGACAATTGCTGACAGATTTGGGATTATAAAACCCAGGTCCTTTTCCTCTAGGTAGGACACTATGGGGTCTAATTTATGCTTCAGAGTTTCCTGAGTGATGAGTTTGCATCTGGAATTTCATCAGAAATTACAACTTTGTTTAATGATTTCTCTTCTTAGTTATAGTAATATAATATTTACATGTAAAAATAAGTTCAGCTTTGTTTATGTAAACTAAAACTGTATTAGATGTATAATCTAATGATTTTTCTAGAAGCTTATTTTAATTTAATCTTTTTGGTAATATTTTGTTTTAGTTTTCTCATGATTTAACAATAAAGAATATATTTGTGAGTATCTCCATGTCCTACTTAGGTACTGGCTAATTCTTTAGAGCATGCAGAGGCTAGGATTATTATGTCTTCAGATTTTTATTCTTATCTTTTTTACATTACAGCTCTAATATATAAATATACTGCTCTAAAGTCAGTAGCCAATATGGTTGTGCTGAAGCGGTAAGGTTTAGTTAAAAATACACATCTTGTTTTGAAGTAAGAGTTCATTTTCACCCTCATTATTTTGGAGAAATATCAAAGTATCTTGCTATTTGCTTTTCTCTCTCCCTCAACTAGATTGGGCAGATTTATGTCTTATTTTTTTTTTGACATGAAATAACCACACTAGTCGGCATGTTCAAATCCTTTTAAAGTCTCATCAGCTTAGGTTCGATTGCTTTAAACATCTGACAACTGTGCATGTAGTTATATGGAAACTAACAGAAACTTGCAAATCAGTAGTCAGTAGTTAAATAAAAGTTTTACTCTAAAAAAAAGTAATGCTAACTTTTGATGATCGTTTTGAAAATCTGGCAAATACTCAAGAGCAACCAGTGGAAGCAAAAAAAAGCATACAGTAGCTTCTTAGATTTTTCCCCATCTCTAATGTTAAATAAAACCAAAGTATTTTAATAGTAAGCTGTTTTTCCTGTAAGATTTTGTTCTCACATACTAATGGTGAACTTTACTGAAGTTCTACTGAAATTGATAAACAAGATGATAGATATTTTCAAAGGTAAAACAAAATGCATGCTCTAAATTTCATTTTTTTCTCTAACCTAAAGGACTATGGACAACTTACATAACTTTTACGTCTTTAATTTTTCACAAATTTCTGTGAGAATGATACTCACTTCATGGAGATTGTACAAGTATGTCTTGACGTTGGGGGGAGGTCTCCTGATGTTGTTTTAGGCTGGTCTCAAACTCTTGTACTCAAGCAATCCTCCTGTTTCACTCTCCGAAAGTGCTGAGATTCTAGGTATTAGCCACTACACCCAGTCTTTTTTGAAAAAATTCTACATATAAGTAAAATCATGCAGTATTTGCCTTTCTGAGTCTGGCTTATTTCACTTAGCACGATGTACTACCAGTTATTCTATGTTGTTGCAAACAGCAGAATCTCTTTCTTCTTATAGACTGAATAGTATTCCATTACATATGTACCACAATATGTAAAATGGATAAAGAAATTAAGATGTATGCAGTGCATCTATATGTATGTATGCATGTGCATAAACACACACACACACACACACACACAAATATATCCATCAATGGAAACTTTGGCTGTTTCCATATCTTGGCTACTATAAATAATGCTGCAGTGAATATGGAAGTACAAATATCTCCTCAAGATAGTAATTTTATTTCTCTTGGATATATACCCAGAAGTGGGTATATAATGTTGTTTACATTCTCAGTTTAAAATAAGTAATGAAGGCTCAAACTAAACTATTGGCAGTGCGAAGAAAAAGATGAGATGTGAGAGATATTTGTGAAGTAGATTTAACAGGTATCTATGACAAATGGATAAGATGGTGAAGGTCAGAGAAAAGTTGAGAATTTAAAAAATTTAAGAAGCATGCATCTATATGCACTTGTGAAGATGTTTTCATAAATATCTCATGTGAGTTTCACAGTACTTCTCTAATACAGATCTTATTATTCCTATTTTATAGGTAAGGATAATAAGGTCTACAAAGGGAAAGTAATTTGCTGAAGATTTTATGTTTACTAATCGTCAGAACCAGTATTTGAACTTCAATTCTTTTATTCATCTGTACTTAGCGTGCTTCTAGTTTGAACTTTCTTTCTCAATGGCTATAATCCTTGATGTTTAAATACCACAGAAATAATAATTTCAAAGCACTTTTAAGCAACAAAAATATAATTTTAAGCACGGCGCAGTGGCTCACATGTGTAATGCCAGCACTTAGGGAGGCCAAGGCAGGTGGATCACCTGAGGTCAGGAGTTCACGACCATCCTAGCCAACATGGTGAAACCCCGTCTCTACTAAAAAGACAAAAAATTAGCTAAGCGAGGTGGCGGGCACCTGTAATCCCAGCTACTTGGGAGGCTCAGGCAGAAGAATGACTTGAACCCGGGAGGCAGCAGTTGCAGTGTGCTGAGATCCCACCATTGCACTCCAGGTTGGGGAACAAGAGCAAAACTCCATCTCAAAAAAAAATATATATATATATATATATATACACATATACATATATACACACATATATACATATACATATACACACATATATATACATAAATACACATATATATACACACATATATACATATATATAATTTTAGACTCCAAAGATGACTAAATGCTCTGCTAATAACTGCCATTTACATAGTGCGTTACAATATTCAGAACACTAGCAATAGATTGGCTTGTGAATATGTAAGGCAGATTCCATGAAAGGAACACTGCTCCTTGACCTACATACCAGCTCTTTAATACCCACCATCATCTCTATCTCACCCCCTCTTCATTGGATATTTGAATAACACAGGATTGTATTGGTCTGTTCTCATAATGCTATAAAGACATACCTGAGACTGGGTAATTTAATGAGAAAAAAGGTGTAATTGGCTCATAGTCCCGCAGGCTGTATAGTAAGCATACGGGCTTCTGCTTCTGGGGAGACCTCAGGAACTTACAATGATGGCAGAAGGCAAAGGGGAAGCAAGGACTTCACAGGGCCAGATCAAGAGGAATAGAGTGCGGGGTGGGCTACATGCTTTTCAGCAACCAGATCTTACGAGAACTAATTCACCATCAGGAGAACAGCACAAAGGGAAGTGGTGTTAAACTATTCATGAGAAACTGGCTCCATGATCCAATCATCTCCTACCATGCCCCAGCTCCAACACTGGGAATTGCAATTTGAAGTGAGATTTGGGTAGGCACACAGATCCAAATCATATCAAACATTTACCAGTTTTCATGGAATTACTAAACCTGAGAACTATAAAGACTTAGAAGGTATCAAATCTAATTCCCTCATTTAAAAGTAATACAAATTTGACCAGCTGATGTAAGAAATTCATTCAAATTTATAAACTAAATTCAGACCCCTGAATCCGCTATTTCCTTTCTTATAGCTAGCTTGTCTCTTTCTCTTTCATGAACCATTCCTTGTTCTGTTTTTAATAACATTATCAATAAACTCTAGGTTCTCCTGTTAAGATTTGCTTCTTCAAAGGGGACAAGCCTATTTTAATAAAAAAAAGTTTTCATTTTTGAAACAAAAAGATTTTTCTTAAAAAATGTAGCATTTTTCCCCATAAAATATGAGTCTTATGTAGCACCGCACTATACTAGATGAATTAAATTATACTAATATTATGAATCAACTGTCATCCAAGCCCATGAAAATTTAAATTAGTCTGTGTGCCTACCTTGTTTGCTGGGATAATTGGCCTTATTTTGGTCTTTTCTGGTTTTCACCTTAGCTTTTTGAGAGTATTTCAGTTGAAATTGAGGTGGTTTTACCAAATGACAGATTTGGAAGTTTTCTCATTTTAAACCAGATTGTATTGCTAACAGTGTAGATAAACTAATAAGAGAGCTAACATGTATGGTATCTAACATAAGTATTTCATTTTCTCCTGAAGAAAATTTTGTTAGAGAATATATATCTCTTAAAACTGATTTCGTATTTAAATCCATGAGTCTTGATTTTTTGGCTTTACTGATATTTACATTAAAAATGACTTCCCAGGCTTTAGTTTTGATGTGTATTATTTGCAATTAGATATTAATAATGTTCACATTTTTTTGCATTTTTTTCAGAACTGTTGGTATCATCAAGGAAATATCATACCCCTTATATATAGGTAGATTATAGGAAATTAATTATTTTGGAAGCAATTATTTGCTCACCTGCCACTTATTCAGCAACAGCCCCATTAAAACAATCCCACAAGTTGATTGGAAAATACCAATGCCATCATATAAGTAAGAATCTAAAATACAATTTAAAATTTGAAAAAAAGGATTTCCTGGATAAAGTACCAAATTAAACTGACTCATCATAGATTGGGTGCTTTTCTGCAAGGATCAAAGTGGCAGGAACCAGCAGTTGGATGAGGAAAGAAACAGTATTCAGCAAAACCAAAACAATAATGATGTAGGAAACCATAGGGCAATAGAGTGAAAAGATCTCAAGCAGCTCAAAAAGGCTTGTTTTCAATCTCATTTTAGACTTTAACAGGCCTCAGTATGTGTTTGAATTTCTTTCACAAATAGCCCTCTTTTGAGTGAAACTAAGTTTTGTAAGTAGTTGTCAAATGTGACATTTTCTGCCATTTTGCAAAAGTAGAAATTGCTCACTAGGGATGGAAGATTCCTTAGTAGGTTAAAGCTCAGAAATTGGCGTTTTGAGAATTAGGTCTTAGATGCATGTCTAGTGAGAATAGGTTTGAGGATGTTTGAGAACTTTTCTACTCCTGAAATAGGAAGATAAAAAAGTGTCTAAACATCATTTCCCCTATCTTAGGTGACACACATATTTAAGCAGCTTTTCTCATTTATTTCTAGGAAGTAGGCCATCTAAATTACACAGATTCTCTATCATTCTGCTGCAGTGAACAGGCTATTCTAATCACTTTCGATTGCCTAGTTTTGCTGAAAAGAGATTATTTCTTTTCATTTACAACACACACATTTCTGGTTTGTGTGTGCTTTTGTTACTTAACACACCTTTAAAATATTGATCTTCATTTATGAACTAGAATTTCAGATTGACAAGACCATAAAACATACTATCAAACTCTTCTGTCAATTACTGAGTAGGTGAAAACTGTGACTAAATTTATATAACAATCCATTATAATATATAACTATAATTAAACTTTTATAGCTATGAATGAATAATCATTGCAACTATATTCATTTCACAGAAGAAATAAAAAAAGTAAATAAAAACATTGAAGAGTTAACTATTACATGCAATAGAATATTATACAGCTATTAAAGGTAATATTTAAATGTAATTTTAAGTAAAATAATAATTATTAGAAAAAATAATATATTCTATGATTTCAAGGCATTGAAGAAATAAAATGTATAGAGAGAATGTGTAAGAAACCATGTCAAAATTTAATATTATTCATGACCTGAGTGGTGAGATTATGAGTGATTTTTATGTCATTTTATGCAATATAGCACATTTCAAATTACTATGTATGTATGATACCTTGAAAATCAATCAGAAGCCATAAAAAGTTTAAAAAGTAGGACAAGTTAAAAATCTAAAATATATACATTAATGTCTTACTTTTCTTACCATTTTCTCATTCACACTGACAACTTTAAACCCTATTTATAAGATGATGAATCTCAATTGGGATACAGTCTTTGAACTCCAGACCTATATATACAACCACCAATCTAGCATCTTAATTTAGATAGTTAATAGGCATCTGACATGCTACAAATGCAAAAGTGAGCTTCTGACTTTTGCTAAATAAAGTTCATAAAGTCTTGCCCTTCTTTGCTAATGGTTGCTGTAGCCAAAATATTGGAATGACTTTTATTTTTACACTTTTATCATATGTCTTATGCAGCCCATCAGCAAATATTTATGGCTCTGCTTTCAAAATACAATTTGAATATTTAAACTCCACATCACTCTCACTGCTACCATCAGTTATTGTCTAGCCTCCCAATGCATTTGTCCTTGTCTAATCTGAACAGCGAAGCCAGCATGATAACATAAAGTATAATTCAGATCATATCAGTTCTCAGCACGCTTCAATGTCTAACCTGAGAGTGTAAACCCAACTTCTTACTATAACCCACAAGACCCTACATTCATCGAGCCATTTAGTTTTCCCTCTTACTTAATTTCCCACCATTCTCCATGTCACTCATTTGATCTGCAATGTACTGAAGGTTTGTGTCTCCACAAAATTCATATGTTGAAATCCAAGCCACAGTGTGATGGTATTAGGAGGTAGAAACTTTGGGAGGTGATTAGGTCACGAGAGAGTGGATCTCTCCAGAATGGGATTAGTGCCCCTATAAAAGGGGCCCCAGAGAGCTCTCTCATTCTCTTTGTGCCACATCAGGGTACAACAAGAAATCCATCAGTCTGCAACTTGGAAATAGGTTCTCACCAGACTCCAACCAGCCTCCAGGACTGTGAGGAGTAAATTTCATTTTTTACAATGTTTATAAAGAATCCAATCTATAATATTTTGTTGTAATAGCATGGACTTACTAAAACATCATCCAAAATACATGGCCCTCTTGTTCCAGGAATAAGCTAGACATCTTCCTTCAGAATTTTGTCACTAACCCATTCCTCTGCCTAGAATTTTTCTCCCCCCAGTGTGATGGTCAATATTGTCCATCAACGTGGTGAGACTACAGTTCCCAGTTACCCAATCAAACACTAATCTAAGGTGGCTGTGAATATATTTTCTAAATGTGATTAAAGCCCATAACGTGCTGACTTCAAATAAGAGAGATTATCCTCAATAATCTAAGTGGTCTGATTTAACAAGTTGAAACACTTTAAGAACAGAATGGAGGCTTCCCAGAAAAATAAATTTGGTCTTTGGATGACAAGTTTAGCTCTCATATCCAAGAGTTCTTCAATGCCCTTCCTGATGGCCTGCTCTATTTATTCCATGTTTTCTTAGCCAGCCCTCACAGTTTATAACCCAATATCTTGCAATGTATATCTCAATATTTTTCACCTACTGGCTATTTTTCTCCAGTTGAATACTGATTAGTTCATCAGGTGTCATCCCTTCGAGTGTTCACTCAAACCTTTTAGTAAGGTCCTGGTCACTCTGTTATATTTCAGCTTCCTGTTCCGTGCTTTATTATGATTTATTCTTGTCATGTACAACTATCCAGTATAATACGTTGACTTATCTTTCCTCCAGTGCCTTTTTCTTCCAATAAAATATGCATTCTATAAGGCAGACACTTGTGTATTTGATTTGTTTTATGGCATTTCTAATACCTGCAATGGAGCCAACATGTAGTAAATTCCTTCATAAGCATTTTCTGAATGAATAAATCCTGATAATAAAATGATGCCTGAAATTATGCTATTTTTTCATGTGGATTTGTTGAATTTGCATTGTGTCATTAAGCACCATCACTTTTCTTGTGTCCTAAATGATGTGTGCTTAGTGATACCATCACTAAATATATATGTTTTGTCATATAGTGTGATGCAGTATCATGTGCCATTAAAGTAGGTGACAGAAGTTGGGATATTAGCCAAATCTTCCTCAAGCTGTGAGACACTGGACAACTCAATGAACCTTCTAAAGACAGTCTTCCTGTTTTGAAAAGCTAACAAAGTTGTTATGGAAAGTTCAAAGCAATATGTGGAAAATTTCATGAAGTATAAATTATTGAAATATACTAATAATTTGGGGATGTTTATAAATATTTCATTCAGTAATTAATTTCACAGAATTTGGCATAGCATGCTAGTTTGTAATTACATAAACCGACTGTCTTTAAAATTACAATAATAATATACTGAATATTATATATATAGAATAAAACCATATCCATAATTAAAAAATAAAGGTTGATAATTGTAATTATTTTAATATAATCTCTGATATTATTATAAATCATTTGTATTTTAATGCTCATAAACATTTTCCATTAAACGTCATTTTTGTTTGGGTAAAGTATTTCTTATGAATCTCAGGTAAGGAGAAGAGTTTTATTCGAAAGTGCTAAATTGAAATAGTGGGGAGAGTGGCAACTCATAGTATCTTCATCATGGACATTCTCTTTTTCTTTATTGATATCCCTTGTAGCTTCTGATATCATTGTCAAATCATGTTTGTTCTACTATCTGACATTATTTTTTATCTTTTTTTAGTAAAAATTATCTTTCTTCTCTCTCTCCCCCACTACACACACACACACACACACACACACACCCCTTCTCAACTCACAATTTTAAACATATTATCATACTACTTGCTCTGTGTCAGAAAAAAAACTTTCAGCTTAGATTCAGCTTAACGGCATAACTTATAAATACATCTCACAATTCAATAATAGTTAAGGATTATTCTGCAAATACAAATAGTTGCTATGATTAATATAAGTCTAGCTTTAAAATAAAAATTAGAAGTGATTTTGATTTTCAAATTTCAGACAGTAATATTATGCAATATATTTATATAATTCATGATGGTTTCCAAATTTATTGTCAAGAAAACAAATTTTACATAGAAACTATGAAAAACATAAAATAACAAACTACATATTTCTTAATCTATCCCTACAATAACCAGACTGCTTTTTTTTTCCCCCCCCTAGAGAAATGCTTCCTGAAACATTTTTGTTGAAGTTCCATAAAACAACCCAAGTTTTGTGGTGGAACATTCAGCTCTTTATGTTGTCAACTAGTCGAAATGAATGTATTAAGAGGAGAACAGTTTATCTCTGTTTAGAGACCTGGAACTAACTCTGTTAGCATATTCCCCTCCACTCAGTAAATCTACACCAGTGGTGGAGAGGTTAGAATCTGAATTGTCAGAGCTTACGTTTTGATTAGGTGGCTTTTATAAATGAGTGATATTGGCCAGTCGTGGTGGCTCACGTCTGTAATCCCAGTACTTTGGGAGGCCGAGGCGGACAGATCACGAGGTCAGGAGATCGAGACCATCCTGGCTAACACGGTGAAACCCCGTCTCTACTAAAAATACAAAAAATTAGCCGGGTGCGGTGGCGGGCACCTGTAGTCCCAGCTACTCGGGAGGCTGAGGCAGGAGAATGGCGTGAACCCGGGAGGTGGAGCTTGCAGTGAGCAGAGAACGGGCCACTGCACTCCAGCCTGGGCAACAGAGCGAGACTCCATCTCAAAAAAAAAAAAAAAAAAAAAAAAAAAAAGAGTGATATTACTTGTTCTAAAAGAAAAATTATAATGCTATGTCATATGGCCTTCTCAAGGCCACACCGTCCCTCTCAACGTTGGCAATCTATAAAATGCAGGGAAACATGAACAGTCTTGGACAGCACTGAGGACAGAGTAAAGGGCCATCGTTAGCCTTTTTTATTTTTATTTATTTATTTATTTTTGAGATGGAGTTGAAGTCTCGCTCTGTTGCCCAGGCTGGAGTGCAATGGCCTGTTCTCTGCTCACTGCAACCTCTGCCTCCTGGGTTCAAGCAATTCTCCTGCCTCAGCTTCCCGAGTAGCTGGGATTACAAGCGCCTGCCACAACACCTGGTTAATTTTTCTATTTTTAGAACAGAGGGGGTTTCACCATGCTGGCCAGGCTGTTCTTGAACTCTCGACCTCAGGCGATCCACCCGCCTAGGCCTCCCAAAGTGCTGGGGTTACAGGAGTGAGCCACTGTGCCCGGCCATCATTAGTCTTGAAACCTAAAGCTGACAAGAATATTTGAGCAGGCATAATGAATTTTCAAGTTATCTTCTTTTTGCTATTACTATCTAAATCGTGTGGCAGTAGTAGGTGTGAGCATTAAGACATGATCCATGCATTCACAGTCTCATAGAAGTAACAGCATTCTCTAGCACCCAAACTTCAAACTTAACCCATTTACAGTAGTTTCAAAATACTAAGTGTATCCTTTAACCTTATTATATTAGCTGATTATTTTCCCAATTTTGAAGAGAGTCCTGTTTATACATATGTGTATGTTTATAAAATATGAATTTAACAATTTTAAGTTATAGTATAGTTTATACCATAAATATCTATACACATTGTAATAGAGTTTATATTTTTATTTTAAAACACCTCACCTCATATCTCTTTAAGCATATGCTCTGGCAAAAGAGGGCAAAGTCTCTTAGAGTTATCAATCCCTTCAAAGGCCAGGCTATAAAGATAATGGTGACATAAAAATCAGAGGTGTCATGGAAAGTTTAGTGTGCTTAAATTTACTGCCAGCAATTTTAAAGCAGAAATTTAACTCCTCTTTCTGAGTTATGAGCGGAGAGCTAAAAATATACCTGTTAGATGAAGAACAAATGTTGTTTAAAGCTGACTGTAAAGGCTTCTTCTGATCCTGTAGCCTGTTGGTTAAAAACTGGAACTGCTGCTTCCGGGGATATGAAAGCACATTACCCAGTGTACAATGGGAAATCCATTCTTATTTACACTCCAGGAAGAAAATTTATTCTTACAATCAAAAGATTTTAAATGGCACTCCCATCACCAGAGTAAGCTGGCTCTGGCGATAACATATATCTGGAGTTCTCGGGTAAGATGGGTGAGATAAAAAGATAGAGAACTGCAGCATCAAGTGGCACTTACATTAAGAAATATTGTAAGCAGAAAGTGTTCTCTGAGAAATCAAGTGATAAACACACTAAAGAGAAGAAAAAAAATTCAAACACACATGTTAGAGATTGAGTCTATTGGGCCTCAAGTTAAAATAAAATGGCATCTCCTGTGATTACATAGTCTATCCTTAAGAGAACAAGCTCTCAAGCCACACAACTTGGGTTCAAATTCAGGCTCTGACACTTGATGGCTGTTTCAGCCCAGTTCCCAAAAAGAATCAGAAAGTATGCTCTAAAGGGTTTAACTGAAAAGATTATAAAGAAATGATTATTTTCAGAGATGTATGCAAGGTTGATGAAGAAAGATGGAAAGGCACCTGAGGATGAGCAACAGTGCAAAGCAGTTATCACTGCAATTCCAAAGGAGAAAATAGAGGGCCCCAAGTTAGTTGCTACCTGCACTCCGTGAAGGCTGAAAATGTAGACAAGGAACTACCCAAGAGGAGTTTTGGCTGTAGAATACAGGCCATGCCAGACCCACAACCAAGCAAGGAGGAAGGGTAAATGCAAAGCCATACTTCTATCTCCTATATCCACATCTATTGCCAGTGCCTCACATCAGTCAAAGAAAACTGAAAGCCAGAAGCCAGGACATCCTCTATGATGAAGTTCCTGGAGATTTGCTTCTTGGAGTAGAAAGAACAATAATGGATCTACATGGATGGTTCCTTGTTGGATGGTGGGTAGGGAGCAGGGAAGATATAAAGCTCTCTGTTTTAAAGAACATGTGTATTTCTTTCTTATGGAATCATAAACTTGAATTTAAACCTTCTCATTAAGATGTCAATAATCTTCTTGTTTTCATTGTATCTTCTCCAGGACAAAGCAGTTGCAGATTACTACTATATTATAATTTCAGGTCTGAGTTTCTCCCCTCAATTTTTTTCTGATAATTTTATCAATTGTAAACTTATAAAATGACTCTTTCTCTGAACTTGGTTTTCATCTTGATAGGCTTTAGCTTACATTTTTAAAATTACATTTTCTTTAAATCAACCTTTGTTTATAAAATCTTGCCTCTTAAACAGTTTCCAGAAAGGATTTCAGTATTGTTTGAGATTTACTTCAGGTGAGTTTTCTAGAGGAAAGAAGAGGCATTGTTTTGTGTTAATTCTGTAGATGGAAAATTGAGTCTGGAATAAGCCAGCATAATAACAGGTAGAGAGTGAATGATTCTGAAGAAATCCAGGGTTATCTGATGCCTTGCCTTCTTGGTTCGGGGACTCATGTACCTTAATGAGCCTTTCCCTAACCTTACGGTTTTAATGCATACATCTGCTCTCAGTAGTGCTCACCTAACAGGGCCATAACTTCCGCTGATGTTTGGTTCAGAATAAGGCCCAATTCTGGTAATGAACTAAATTCTCTCCCTTACTCATTTAGAGCTAACAAATTAAATGTTATCATCAAGATGTTAATATTAATTTTATTTATCAGTTAAAAATAATCAAAGAGGAGAACATAGCTTACTTATTCTCGTATGCCCCAACTTAGGCAGGTTATGTTTATAAAATGTATGTTTCTCCTCATTGTTCTGTACTGATACCATCTGTACATGATTCTCTAGAGAGAGAAGTGACTATTCTGTGACTTCATCTGTTCTCTTATTTAGTGGAGTCATAAAAGTCCAAAGAGAGCAACAGACATCTTCCAAAATGAGCAGAAAGTATCTTCTTTCTAGCCTACTTTTCTAGCATATCTTTGCTAAATTTTTGTGGTTAGTCTCCAAGACTCATATTAAGGGTAGAAACAAATGTCTATAAGATACTGTGAAAAATATTTTTCTGCTCATATGAGGAGATTTAAAAAATATATTGGATAAATTTTCTGCATTTACTTTGAAATCATTATGTTGATTTTTAATAGTTCACAAGAGTATTTTCGGATCTGGCTTCTACTCTAGGAAGTAAGGAGATAGAAGGAGTGTTGCTCCTTTCTTCTCCATGAAAAGCAGTCAGATTAATTTCAAATTCATTACTTTTCCAAACCAATTAAGGAAATGAAGTCATTGAGAAAGGACCATGCTCATTTTGTATAAAGAAACAACAGCAAGAAGAGGTATCCATCTAGAATAGTTGACTAATTGGTGATAGCCATGTTCTGGCTGGAAGAGTAACAGAGAATAATTAGGGGGAGGCATGGAGAAAAATGTGCTGTCCCTATGCTCCTTAAGGCTGCTTTTCCACAATCAGCATTGAGAACTCACAGAAAAGGCAGAAAGAATCCTGTGAAGTAACAATTGCGGTTATTTTCTGGGAAAAAAGAACCAGAACCATGTGGGAGGGTTCAGAAATAACACCTGGAACCTACTGGATTAAAAACAAAATTCTTAAATTAAGAAGCAGGGGAGAATAACACTAATTTAAATGAAATAGACCAATTCCTTGAAACATGCAAACTACCAAAATTGACTAATGAAGAATTAGATAGCATCAATAGTCCTATATCTATTAGAAAACTTACATTCTTAGTTAAAACCTATTTAATAACAAAATTCCAGTTCTAGCTGGTTTAAGTGAAGAATTCTACCAATTATTTAGATAAAAAATAATACCAATTACATTCAATTTCTTCCAGAAAATAGGATGGATGGCTCTTCAACTCATTTATGAAGCTAGATTACTCAATTACAAACCAGACAAATATATTAAAAGAAGAAGGAATTACTGACAAATATCTCTTATGAATATAGATGTAAAAGTCTTCAACATAATTTAGCAACTAAAATACTATAATAAATAAAAATAATAATACATCATTTTTGGATATAGTTCATTCCATAAGTGGAAGGCTGATTCAACATTTGAAAATTAATAAAATTTATCATTTTAGCATAATAAGAAAAGCAATGTAGTCATTTCAATAGGACACTCAGCAAACTAGGAATAAAAGGGAACTTTCTGAACCTTATAAACAAAAAGCTACCTAAAACTATAGCTAACATCGTATCTGCAGGTGAAAAGCTAAATTATTTCCCTGTAAGATTGAGTAAAATGCTAAGATATCTACTTTCATTATTCCTATTTCGCATATGGAAGTCCTAGCCCATGCAGCAATAAATAAAAGAAGAGGCTTATATATTTGAAAAGAAGAAATAAAAATGCCTCCAATCATAGGTTGCATTATTGTTTATGGAGGAAATTCTGAAGAACCTACAAAAGACTCCTAGAACTATATGAGTTTACCACAATTGCAGGATACAGTCAGTATAAAAAATCATTAGTATGTTTATATATTAGCAATGAATAATTAGCATTAAAAATTTTAAAAGCAAAAACATAATTTACAACACCACCAGAAATAAAATATTTAGTTATAAATCTATAAATCTCTTTTTTCTTTATTTCCCTCTTTCTCTCTGGGGAACACAATTTCTATGTTTGATTAGCTACATTTCTATAGCTTGCATTGAGTAGCATATTATTTACTATCATGTATAAATGATCCTCTAAATACATTTCTTGTTAATATTAGAAATACAAATTAACATGTCCGTTTGCTTTCAGAGAGCTGTAGTTGATTTTACATCATGGCTTTATAACGTGACAGCTGCAAACCATTAAGTACATTTAAAAAGTTATTTTCAAAAGAACATAATAGGATGCAAGTCTACTCTTCTCATGGCAGAATATGGTTCTCATATATTTATTCAGATTTGCTTTATTCCATGAGCAAACTACAAAAAGCATGAGGATTTTTAGATGTTGTTTTAAACCATTACCACATAAGATCTGCTAAGAAAGAACGAGGGGGTCTTTTTTCTTTTTGAGATGGAGTCTTGCTCTGTCGCCCTGGCTGGAGTGCAGTGGTGTGATCTCAGCTCACTGCAATCTCTGCCTCCCAGGTTCAAGTGATTCTTCTGCCTCAGCCACCCAAGTAGCTGGGACTACAGGCTCCCACTACCACACCTGGCTAATTTTTGTATTTTTAGTAGAGACGGGGTTTCACTATGTTGGCCAGGTTAGTCTCAAGCTCCTGACCTTGTGATCCACTGGCCTCGGCCTTCCAAAGTGCTGGGATTATAGGCATGAGCCACTGCACCCAGCCAGAGGTCTTCTAAGTAGGCAGAGTTCAGCCTTTTATTGTATTTCCTTTTTTACATATTTCTTCTCAATATTGTCAAGTTGGACATACCAGTTTTCTTTGGCATTCAGGTTAGACTTCCATTGAGAACAATGAAGAGGCTGATATCTCTAGAAGAGGAAATAAAGAGACAATGTTAACTATGGGCCAAAGGAACCAGATGGTTATGAAGCATGATATTGGCTAGTGAGTCCAGAAAGACTTTGAGGTGGGTAAGGGCATCACCAGTCTTATAGGTTAGAGTTTCTATAACTGTTTTGAAATTTTGGAGAGTAACCTTAAGGTAGGCAAACCCTCCTCAGGGGGCTAGGAGACCACCCACTATCTCAATGCCAACCAGGATAAGCCAAGTCACCCATTTATTTCTCAGGTGACAAGAGGATAGGAAATTATTTAAAAACTTTGATTTCCCTGGAGACTATGTGTTGAATGAGCACACCTAGAGCTGTCCCCTGCTTTTCCCGGAAGGTGGAAAGACCTAGAAAAGTCTAGCAATCTCAGGGAAGGTACAGGAAGCAGCCTGTGAAGGCCTATTGTAATATCTCAGTCCATTTAAAGGGACTATTATCTTTCCTTTTTAGTTGCTCATATTGGGGCTTGTCTATAACCCCCAAATTGGATATCGAGATATGGCAGAATTCTGCCATGCCCAGAAAACTCTGTAGCTGCCTCTGATTTGGGAGAGGTACTGGGCTACAGATAGCCTCCATTATCTTTTTGGGTAAATTCCTCCTTCCATTTTTTTAAATTGTGAATCCTATAATCCAATAAGCAGCCCTAATTTTAGAGATTTCAGCATTTTTCTTGAAACCAGGTGGTCTCTTGAAGCCAAGTGACTTAAAGTAATTTTAGTATGTATTATAAGTCTGACAGCTCCTAAGACAGTCTAGCAAGGAGAATGTCATCAACATATTTTAACAAAGATTCCTGATCAATGTTATGTCCTGAAGGTTTCCCAGTAATGTTCCGCCAAACAAGATGGGGACGTTTTTGAGCTCTTGTGGCAGTACTGTTCAACAGATCTGCTGTTTCTGTTGTGTACCACCATCAGGCCATTCAAAGGCAAAAATCTCCTGTGATTCAGGCACCAGAGGAATGCAGAAAAAGGTATCTTTTAAATGTAGTACAGTATACCAGATTCTATCTGGTAGTATAGTAGCCAGTAGAGTGTATGGATTGGGCACTACGAAGTGAACATCCTCCATGGCATCACTGACCATCCGGAGATCCTGCACTATCCTATACTCCCCATGTGGCTTTTTAATAGAAAGGATGGGGGTGTTACAGGAAGATTGGCAGGCCCTCAGGAGTCCTTGATTTCTAACCTCATTAATCATTGGGGTTATTACTTTTAGTGCCTTTCATTTGAGCTAGTTTAATTTTAGGGGCTCAATAAAGGGGCTATTTTAATCCTTCCTTAATACTCCTATAGTCCTGCATTTTTAGTGGATAAGTTTACCCCTGGAGGTGTTCAAAAACTGAGTGTGTGGCCCGTGTGTTGACCAAGAATTCAACAACAGACTTATCCCCTGTGTCCCGTGTCAGCCAGGGCTTCATGGGGGTGCCTAGAAGGCAAATTGAGAAGCCTCCAAGCCCCATCAACTTTTTCTTCTACTCAGATTATCTGCTCTATGAAATCCCTGGGTGGTAAAATCCCCCTTTTTCCTCCCTGTGGAGGTGTAGCATAAAGTCCCTTTTCCAGTGACCTTTCTTCTTACAGAGGGAACATTCATTTGATCCTAGTCTCTTAGGTCTTTGAGATCATTTCTGGTGGCTAGGGGAGCTGAGGGTCCCTCAGCAGAGCTGTGGTTCTTCATAAATAAGTATCCCATGAGTTATCTGATTGGCACTAGAGGGCAGCAGCCAGTTTGTGGGCTTTCTGTGTGGCCTTTTTGTCTTTACATTCTTCTTCCCTATATCAGTTGTTAAACACCTTATGGCCAGGTCTTCTAGTCTGGAGATGGGAGCATCAAGCTCTAAATCTATGTTTTGGAGTTTAGGTCTAATGTCTGATATGCTCTGAAAGACAAAGTCAGATTTTAGAATTGCCTCTTCTTCTGAATCAGGTTTAAGAGGAGTATGTATATCCTCATATTTTTCCTCAATCTTTCTAGGAAAATAGATGGTGTTTCCTGGGGTCCTCAATTAATCTCTTTCAGTTTATGCCAGTTAGTGGGTCTTTTCCCTGTGGCCTCTATTCTCTTTAACAATAGCGGTTGATAGCACCTGAGTCTTGCCTTCCCCATCCGTATGTTAGAGTCCCAAAGGGGGTCAAAGTCTATCACAGCCTCATTCCCTGCACTCTTAGCAGGATTGTTTCCCTTGTACCTATGGGCTTGGTTTGCTTCTTCCCTATTCCTTCTCACGACAGAGATTTCTTTCTGTTCTAGGGAGGATAATGTTCAAATATTCAAATGGAAATGAATGTCTTCCCAGTGGGGGTCTTGTGTCTGAATGAGGTTTTGAAACTCCTCAAAACCTCTGAACCTTCTGTTGTTTAGAATAAGGTTTCCAGTTATGAAGATCTGAAGTCACAAAGGGAATATGTACAGTAACTATTCCTCTTTCCCCATTGGGAACCTACTGGTGGAGCATCATAGAGGAAGGCTGGTAAGACATTCTGCCTCAGGTATTGTCCAGACTGATTTCCTCAGAGGAGTCTGAGAGTGATTGGCAGGGAGAGAGTATGTTGATGGAAGAGGCTATTGGAGACAAGGGAGTTGTATGTAAAATGTTATAGAATTTAAAAATTGGTGAAATCCTCTTATAATTTTGTTAAGAGCAAATCAATATCTGAAGTAAACCTTGTTCTAACATAGAGGAACAAAATTTAGAAAGATTATTATAAATAATTTTCTTTCAATTATGGCCAACCTGATTATGTACAAAATTTCTTTTTCTTTTTTTTTTTGAAATAGGATCTCACTCCATCACCTAGGCTGCAATGAACTGGCATGATCTCGATTCACTGCAACCTCCACCTCCCAGGTTCAAGCAATTCTTCTGCCTCAACCTCCTGAGCAGCTGGGTCTACAGGAGCATGCCACCACACCCAAATAATTTTTGTATTTTTTGGTAGCAATGGGGTTTCACAGTGCTGGCAAGGCTGGTCTCACACTCCTGGCCTGAAGAGATCCATCCACCTCGGCCTCCCAAAGTGCTGGGATTATAGGCATAAGCCACCATGCCCGGCTCAAAATTTATCTTGAAACTTATCACAATTTACACAGACTATTTACAAAATATTTGAACTTTTTAACTGGTCTTATACTACCTGTTTTCTAAATACCAGTCATTTGGGCTCGGAACAACAGTATACCATATGAGATCCTTCCTCATGCAAAATTATTCTCTTTTCTTCATAACTTTCCTTGCCCAAAGTATATCTTTATATCCATAACTTTCTTTGTCTCTCTGTCTCCTACTTAGTGTTTATTCTACATTGTTTTATAAATAACTTTTAAATAACCTTCAAACTACATATAATTTTTTACTTTTTTAATTAAAACATAACTTACTGAATTATATATTCACTAGAATTATTATTCTTAGTAACCTTAAATTTTAGTGAAAACCTCAGAAGTAAAAAATCTTGGACTGTTTATTGCATATTAGCATTTTATAGATGAAATCCTTCTATAGTTTTTAGAAACATGGTTTTCCATATCACATTTGCTTTTTAGTTGGAAATCTAACTAGGATCTATTAATTAATTCGAAATAATTTTAAGATTTTAAATTACACAAAAAATTACTTACAAGAATTTATCCCATTTATCTTTGCACAATTCTTCTATTTTTAACAGTTTACCTACATTACTTCTGAAAACTGAAATATTACACAAAGCTAGTCATCATTTCAAGTTATTTTTCTATTTACTATTCCTTATAGCCTGTGAACCTCAAGTGTTAACCTAAGTAAGACCTTAAAGTTAAACAGCTAGGTATCTTTACCACTAACCCAGAAGATTAAGTTGTTTTTTACTGAACCATCAATATTATTAGTCTTATTTGTCAAAAAAAAAAAAAAAAAGCCTAAAGATTATTTTGTTTTTGGCTCGGTTTAGAATCTTAAAATCTTCATGCCAAATCCTCACACCTTAAAATATCTAGCAAAAGCAAATATAAAATAATCAGTAAGCCCAGAAAAAAAGTATGCTAACAATTATGAAGACATTTTTAGTTTTATTTTACCAATAACTGTAAAGCTATTGTATTTACCAAAGGTTACTAAATTCACAGGAATCTGAAAAGCATTTCGGCTTCACTTATGAGTGCTCATTTACCTATACTCCAATTTGGTAGCATGCTAGACACAACATAGTATGATGCATGTACATGCACGTAAATACATCTAAACATGTATACACACACAAACTGTACATGCACATAAATACATCTAAACATGCATACACACACAAACTATAATCCAGTAACTTTCATCTTTGATTTTAGACATGATATAGCAATAAAACTCACCATTTTATAAAATATATCTAGATCTAAATTATTTTTCTGACAAAACTGGAACCTATTCACATGGTTAAACTTTGTTTGCCCCAACAGGTAATCCAAGGAAGGCTTTTGACCAAAGTTTGAGTACAGCAGTCAGTATGGTAGTTCAATTTTTAAAAGCGTTTCTTTACTTTTTCTTCAGTTTCAAACAAGTTTCCAATGTTTGCATTTCAGGTAAACCATAAATAATAATTCTAATAAGTCTTACCTCAGCACCAGCAGCTTAGTAACAACAGATTCAAACCAGGCAGAGAAGAAAAGAGAGGAAGATAGAGAGCTTTAGACAACTCTACTTAATTCTATAGTAGCAAATTAACCATTTGAACTGTGCATTTTCCTTACTGTGCATAAAACCAATACTGATTGTCACACCCAGATGTCCCAATGCCTTCCTGAAGGCCAGCCAGGAGTCCCTGGAACCCTGTTTCTGACAGTCTCCTCTACATGCCTTAACTTCATGATGGAGATTTCATCCAATCCCCCAAAACAAAAGCGTTTCCTTAACCCCCACAGCCTCTGGATTATCATCTTCTTGGATTGCAGCCAAGGCCATTTTGATCTTTGGCAGGGAACAGAGGTAGAAGCAGGAGGGGTTGTTTTTGAGAAGAGAGAAACTCAAGCTCCTCTGGTGCAAGAGAATTGGCACAGAGGAGGTTTTTACTGGCATAAGAAGACAAACACTATGAGGAGTAAACAGGGAAGGACACATGCACACATTTACCAGTAGGGAGCCTCCTGATCCGGCGGTCCAGACTGTAAGTCATTTGGTTCCTTTCTCCCTCTTTCAAAGACTTCCAATGGACGCTCTACTGAGGACAGAACTGCTGATCCCTCCCTCACACTTTCAAGCACTCTTGTAGGTAGGTGTCCTTTACTGAGGAAGAGACTGATCCAGTGCCAAGCATCCTCATCACGATCGTCATTTTTGGCAAGCGTCCCCACCCACAAGGGGTCCTTTCCAGCACAGTCCTTTGCCTGCGTACTTATGATCTGACAATAACAGGAGATTACGTTTCCCAAAGTTGATCGCTGCCACTGAGAATCAAAAGGAATGTGTGTCCTTTGCTTGCTAATGCTGTCAAATACCAGCTGCCAAGTCTCCATAGAGGTAAGGAGGCTTTCCAAATAAGGAGGTGGACTATGTAGTCCAGGGTCCCATCTAGGGTGCCAGTTATTTTACTGACTGGGTGGTTTAGATGGGATTCTTTTCAGTCCAGTATCACGAAGCCAACACATAAAACTGAAAATGAGGGGCAAGAACCACGGCTTTATTCAATGACCAGAGAATGGAGGAGTAGAAGTGTGGTTTGCAAACCAACTTCTTGTTCTGTGAGAGGTGAGGGGGTTCAAATATAAGATTTTTACTTGTAGTGATATGGGAGTTTAAAAGAAATTATTTAGGCAGATAGTGAGTGTAAGGATGTCCTCAGTAAGGTTTTCCTTTCAATGAAAAACAGCCCCCAAATCATTTTCTTTTCTAACAAAGAGCAGCCTATATCAAGCTGCAGACATAGAAAGGCAAGCTAGAAGCTTGCACGGGTGAATGATCGCAGCTGAGCCAATAGGAAAAGGCTACCTGGGGCAAGGCATGTTCAACATGGCAGCTGCATTTTCTCTTTTCCTTGCCAACCACGTGTACAGTAAGGAGCAAAGGACATGGTTACCGTCCAAGTACAAAACCCATTTGCATAATAAGAAGATTAGGGTGGGATGACCAGATTCTTTGCATGCTATATAAACATCACACCTGGTCCAACCAATGTTTGGGTCCTATGTAAATTAGACACCGCCTCCTCAAGCCAGTCTATGAAACCTGATGCATTCCCCCGGAACCCGGAAGTCCCATTTGGGCACCCCCTCTCTCAAAAGAGAGAAAGCTATTCTCGTTTCTCTTTACTTTGCCTATCAAACCTCTGCTCCTAAACCCACTTGTTGTGTGTCCATGTACTTGGTTTCCTTGGCATGAGACGAAGAACCTTGGGTGTTTACCCCAGACAACAATGCTGCTTCAATAGGACGTGGGAGGAGGGGGCAGTGTCTTTTGAGCAACAGGAGGAACTTATAGTGCCTTTTTGAATGTGCATGGGAAAACCCAAATTTCAACATTCCAAGAAACTGTGTGTTGGTGGATGTGAGGCAGCTCTGTCTCCCTGTGAGACCCCTCTAGGCCACCGTGTGCCATTTAGTGCCAACTCAGGCACTTGGTAAGGGCACTTAGGCTCTACCAGGCCCCGAGCCCCATGGCCCAAGTGACTCTGGCTTCTGGTTCGAGGAAATTTGCAAAACCCACTGGCAGCATGCAGAACCCAGGGCCTGCCCAAGCTGGGCAGTCCTGGCAACCTGGTCATGCCCTTATCCACCTCCATGAAGATGCAAGCTTGAGGAGGGAGCTTTCCGGGGCTGGGGTGGGGTGGGGTCTGGCTCCAAGCCCATTTATGATTCCATAAAAGAGGAAGGAAGTTTGCAGCCCATCACCAGCCTAGATGTGGTAGCTTCAGAAGAATTAGGAGTCAGCAGTAGAGTCTTCAGGAAGAGATTATCTGGCGAAGCCAAAGATGAAGGGGACTGAGAGTAGAAGTCCTCAAATAAAGAGGCTTCTGGAAAATGTCCCAAGTGCAGAGACTTGTATTTGGCAGGTGTGTGGGACCAGTGGTAAAAGTAGAGCTCAGAAATGACATCTGCAAACCCTTGATCTGTCTTGAAGCCCATTGGAGCCTGTCACCATCTGGTTTTGCCCTCACAAAGGATTCCTTGGCCTCAGGTAGTCATTCCTGAGAACTCAAACTCTTATTCCCTCCTCAGGGCTATAGACATCCTGAGGGTGAGGGGGCTGTGTGCACCACTTACTGCCTGCCTTAGGTTCCCTCACCCTGGGGAAATAGGAATGGCTGCTGAGAATCCAAAGCATATAGAATGCAGGAGTTGGTTTCTGTGTTCAGGTTTGGGTGTCTTTGTCCTCCTCCAAAGGGTACTGTTCCTTTTCTCTTTACCCTTCCATTTTATTTATTGTAAGAACAGAATTTCCACATTAGTCATTGCCTGTTTTAAAAAAATAGTTTTTTTTTTTCTTCTAATGAAAGGGTTGTGCATTAAAAACAAGGGAAATATTCATGTCCTTTCTGGGAATGGGCAGCAAACTTCTCAGAACCAGAGTACTGCCTTCCTTTTGCCCACTTATGGTTTCCTCCAGTCCTTATCATCGTGATTGTCAATTGTGATGACATTAAAGGAAGTGTCATTTAGCATAAAATTTAGGATATAATGAAATCTGAGGTCAATTTGATGCCGTTCAGTCAACCGTCTTGGTTCTAACCAGTTTTTACCTGGTTCTCCTGAGGAGGAAGTTTTGTCTGCATGCCTTCCTGTTTTTTAAAGATAAGCAAAGTTAGAGCCCAGTAGAAATTCAACTATGTCACATAGGCATTAAACTGGGCTCGCATTTCCACATGGTCTTACTCCAGGACCAAAAAGGCTGGATAATACTGAAAGATCAATGTTGTACCCAGTGCTTTATTTCTTTATTTTATCCCAAGAATAATATTTAAAACACTCTTTGATGTACTCAAAACCATAATAGAAGACAATTTGTCTAGGGGACAAAGGATCAACAGAAGGATGATATATTTCTTCCTCAAGATCAGTAAGCTGCCATTTTGGTAGATTAGTTGACCCATGCAATACATTAAATAATCAAAACACTAAAGGGTTAAAACACTATTGTCATCTAAGAGATATTTGATGATTTCAGCAGACTAACCAAGCATTATGAGTTCCACTCTGCTTAAATTTTATTTGTTTGTATATGCATTTTTTTCAGTCTCTTTCAGAGCAACTAAAGTCTTAGTCTAATTACAGTAATGAAAAGTTGAAAAATTTTACACTGCATTTCCCAATATAAAAAATATGATGCTAGATAGATATATAAGCAGACAGATAGATAATGATATGATTTGGATGTCTCACCCAAGTCTCATGTTGAAATGTAATCCCCAGTGTTGGAGGTTGGGCCTGATGGGAGGTTACTGGATCATGGATTTCTCATGAATGTTTAGCACTTTTCCTCTTGGTATTATTATGATGATGAGTTCTCCTGAGATCTGGTCATTTCAAGGTGTGTAACACCTCCCCGTGTCCCTTCCTTGCTCCTGCTTTTGCCATGTGATGTGCCTGCCCCCACCCGCTTTGCTTTTTGCCATGACTGTAAGTTTCCTGAAGCCTATCCAGAAGCCAAGTAGACATGGATACTGTGTTTTCTGTAAAGCTTTCTGAACTGTGAGCCAATTAAACACCTTTTTTTAATAAAGTACCCAGTCTCAGGTATTCCTTTACAGCAATGTGAGAATAGCCTAATACAGATACATGTGTACATAAATACATACATACAACAGTATACATATAGGCATAGGAGTGGATGTAGATGCATGTGCAGACATACATATGGATGCATACATACCTAGAAGTTGTTAGTTTCTCGATTAACTTAAATAATGTCAGCCAATTTCAATTCTAACTCTTCCATTCATATAGTTCAATTGAAGAAAGCATTTTTCTGAACATACTTACAAATGGAAACAAAACCCATTCCCTCATTTCAAGACAAAAGAGTCTCAAAATCTATGCAAACTTCATCAGCATGAGTGTAGCTAAGGAGAGATTAATCATGACCCCTTCTGTACTTAGAATTTATTCTTTCTAGGCGTCCATTTTTCCGCTTATTATTATGGAGATGTGTAGTGGGACTTTATGTTGGGTCTCAAAACATCAGCTAAACAAGCAAAATTACATGGTGACCCCCATATATTGCATTGTAATCAGTATTCTTAAGAGTGTCTCCCTCAGCTCCTGTTCCTTATATACACAAACACATGCAAGCTGCATTCTCTCCAGCATTATTCCCCTAAGTCATTTCATCTGAAGCAGATGGAATTGCTGATTTTTCATTAGCTAAACTATTTTCTTACCTAGGAAGGAAGATTGGCAATACCAGAAAATACAGTATTTCCATGAAAGATCATTCTATCCAGTACAAACTCATAACTTTTTCATTGTAATTTTACACCATTACATATTTACTTTCTAAACAGTAAAAGCTGGCACGGTATATAGTTTCTTTTCAATGCAGGTCGAGAAGAGATGAAGCAATTTTCTGTAAAGGAAATTTCTAAAACACAGACTAATAAACTAGTTTTTACCTTTCTTAAGCTGAACCCAGGTTATATAATCACAAAAGAACTTTTTAATGTCATTTACAAAACAGAATTAATCAATGTGAATACTTTGGCAAAGAAGGGCTTGGGAGAGCAATCTGCTAAGCAAAGACCAGAATGTTCTACTCAAACTTAATGAAATGCCCATAAAATAAAATAAATTGCTATGAATGATTTCAGGTCAAATATACAAATGTTCCAATAGATGCAAGAATATTTAGGAAGTATTTTGAGTACAAAATCTTTGAAATTTATATCCTGGTTTCATTTAACTACTGACTTTACAAAAAAAAAAGAATGAATATAATAAATATAATAAAAGAGTTTACTGGTATTTTATATATAAAACAAAACGTTTTCTATGCCCAAATCACTCAACTTAAATTAGATGTTTATTTGGTGTACTTACTTGGTAGATTGTTGCCGTTCCATCTGTTTTAAAATCTTTGTAATATCTACTAAAATAACTAAAAGTAGGATATTAGATAGCTAAGGTGAAATTTATTGGCATAGTAACTAAACAATCCTAGGAATGAAGGAAGTAAGCAAAGCTTAGATGTGTGTATGAAGAATCTGTAAATTTTAATATTAGCATAAAGCTAAATTAAATTTGCATTTTCCTTATAGATTCATATCCAGAATTAAACCTGATTATGCATTAGGCTCTTAAAAGAGTAACTGGTACATGGCAAGCATTCAAAAATGTGAGCTATTATTGATGTCACTTTTACTCCAGGTTTGAAATAAATTTATCCTTAAATTTTCTCACATTCAATCTATATTTGAAAGTAAACTACTTTTTGAAATAAATCATTTTGTGCATTTAAAACTATTACAATTTATTCACTTAAGTCAAACTACATATTTCATAGGTCATTCATTTATTTATACATTCTTCTTCTTGTTATTTTATTATTGTATTCAAATTTTTATTTATTGCTTACTTTTGTTAAAAGCACTTTTTCTTAGGCTGTGAAGTTAGAAAGATAAATATGACTGTAGTTTTATATCAAATAATTTATAGTTAGAATGTGGAACTACAGAAAGAGCAAAAGATATTAGCAATGCTTTACTTGATCAAATTTTCCTCACAGTAATAAACAATATATTTTTTGTAATAAGAAATACTTTATTTTCAAATTCCTTATTCTTTCTTGTCATGCAAGCACAAATCCATAACAATGAAACAGAAACAAAGAAAAAATTATTTCTCATTAAATGCCATCATATGTTAGATGTTATATGTGATCATGTTGTTTTCATTCAGATAAATAATCACTAAGTGTTTGTTTCTTTTTCTTTCAATGCCTTATGAAACTAATTTCAAAATAAAGGATTCTTTCCAACTAATTAACACAAACTTAGATCAGCTGGCCAAGAGAGTGAATAAAATAGAAATAAGAACATAATTGGCAACCATTGTGTATTGAATTATTAACTCTCAATTACTGTACAGTTTCTAATAATAGTTAGCTTTCAATTATCTAGTTATTTTCATCATTTACCCCCACATTATGTATTGGAGCACTCTCTTAATTATGAAAGACATGATGTCAGTAGTCTTTATTTAATAACTGATCATTTAACTTCATGTATTAATCATTCCATATACAATTATGCCACAGGATCAATATAATTTAATGAACTCTATCCAGTCAGTGAAATCGTTATAAATTATTCATGTCTGAAAATGAATTGTATTAAGTTAATCAAACTGATAATTTTCTAAAATAAATTATTACACAAAGATAATATATCCTTTAAAAAATGAGTGATCTCTACAATAACAACTGACACTTGTATGTACATAGGGCATTGGAACAAGAAGAAAATTTTCAACTATATTGCTTTAAATGCTTTCGTTCAAATGTATCACAAACATATGTATTAGTATTAGTATTTTTTTTTTTTTTTTTGAGACGGAGTCTCGGTCTGTTGCCCAGGCTGGAGTGCAGTGGCGCAATCTCGTCACACTGCAAGCTCCGCCTCCCGGGTTCACGCCATTCTCCTGCCTCAGCCTCTCCGAGTAGCTGGGACTACAGGCGCCCGTCACCACGCCCGGCTAATTTTTTTTTTGTATTTTTAGTAGAGACGGGGTTTCACCATGGTCTCGATCTCCTGACCTCGTGATCCGCCCGCCTCGGCCTCCCAAAGTGCTGGGATTACAAGCGTAAGCCACCGCGCCCGGCCTAGTATTAGTATTGTTTTTAATTAAATGTATTAATGAGTATTTCCATGTCAGTTTACCAGTTTTTAAAGTGAGCTTTTAGAAGGCAAAACTTTGATTTACATGTTTGTATCCTATATGCGTACAGAAAAGCACCTGGAATATGCTAAAGTTTGCTGAATTTATAGATTTCAGTTCAAAGTTAAATTAAATAATACTGTTATTGTCTATCTTCAGATATTATAGGTAAGCTTTTATAAGAACATTTCTGAAGATAATACCGAAGAGCGATGCACAAATTTTTTAGTGGTTATGTCTTTTAATTGGTCCCACATAGCTGAATTTGATGTGTTTATTATTATTATTATTATTCATCTTTTTATACGAAGAGCTACTACAAACCACATGTAAAGTAATTTCTGAATGGAAAGTCTTCCCCTTTTTACTCTCTTTTGTTTTTCAACTATAATTACCTTAATAAAACACACGTAAATATGAAAATGTTAGATGGCTAAAAGACAAATCTCAGTGTTAGAATTAAAAGTTAAGCATTTCAGAATCAAATTTGAAAGAAAAGAAATCACAAATAGGATTAATACAAACAAATATTATGTGAAGTTTAATCATATTTTATTAAGGGAAACTTTTGAGTAAGATTTTTACTTAGAAGCAGAAATCAATCTAAGATAAACAAGATGTTCTAGTGCTGTATTCATAAGCATATATTTTTCTTTAATACAATAGGAAAGATGATTATATTCCTAGGTTTTTTGCATTTTGTAATTATTATTCAAAACTTGCAATTAAAGTATATGGTAAATATGTATGGATGAATTAAACAATTCACAACCTAATAGCCATAATAATAACAATGACATTAAAAAAACAATACTCTGGTTTATTTTCAGATTGTATTAAAAAGACAAAAATACATAACAGATGCTGTCAAGGATGAGGAGAAAAGAATACTATTATATGCTGTTGATGAGAATGTAAATTAGTATAGCCATTCTAGAAAACACTATGGGATTTCTCAAAAAACTAAAAATTCAACTACCACATGACCCACCAATCCCACTACTAGATATTTACCCAAAGGAAAAGACAATAAGTATATCAAAGGGATACCTGCACTCACATGTTTATTGCAGCACTATTCACAATAGCAAAGGCATAGAATCAGCCTAAGTGGACATCAACAGATGAATGAAGCAAATGTGGTACATATACGCAATGGAATAATATTCAGCCACAAAATGAATGAAATTATGTTATTTGCACCAACATGGATAGAACTGAAGGTCATAATGATAAGTGAAATAAACCAGGCACAGAATGACAAATACCGCATGTTCTCACTCGTATGAAGGGACTAAAAAAGTTGATCTCATGAAGTTAAAGGATAGATACTTAAGGCTGGGAAGGCTGTGTGAGTACAAGTGAGGGATAAAGAGAGACTGTTAATGATTACAAAAGTACAGTTAGATAGAAGATATACGCTGTACTGTCTGAAAGCAGAGTAGGGTGACCATAGTTAACAACAATGTACTATATGTTTTAAAATTGCTAGAAGAGAGGACTTGAATTGTTTCCAACACATGGAAAATAATATTCGAGGTGATTAATTTCCCAAATACCCTGACTTGATCATTACACACTCTAGATAGGTAACAAAATACCACACATACCCCATGAATATGTGAATTGTACTCCCAGCACTTTGGGAGGCCAAGGTAGGGGGACCACGAGGTCAGGACATCGAGACCATCATGGCTAACACGATGAAACCCCATCTCTACTAAAAAATACAAAAAAAAATTAGCTGTGCCCTGTGGTGGGCGTGTGTATTCCCAGCTACTCTGGAGGGACTATATATATATATTTTTATTAAAGAAACTCAAAAATTTTTTTTAAATAATAAAGTGTTTTGAAGACATAAGATGATAATCTTTAGTTTTATACATTTTACCATCTCTCCTTTTTCTTTTTAAAAATTAATATTATTTAATTGAAAAATCATAATTATATTTATTGGGTACAAAGTATGATTTGATATATGTATACAATGTGGAATGATTAAAGCAAATTAATATATTCACTACCTCATTATCATTTTTTGTGGTAAGGCATAACTATTTTAGTTATTTTTAAATATATAATAATTTCTTTTTAAATATAGTCACCATGTTGTGCAATAGATCTCAAAACTTATTACTCCTGTCTAACTGAAACTCTGACCAACAACTTCCCATCCCCTTTTCCCCAGACGATGGTAACCACTATTCTATTTGCTACTTCTTTATATTTAACTTTTTAAGATTCCACATACAAGTGAGATTATGTGACATTTATCTTTCGTGCCTGACTTATTTCACTTGCCATAATGTCCTCCAGGTTCATCCACATTGTGAAAAGTGATAGAATTTTCTCCATTTTTATGGCTGAATAGTATTCTGTTGTGTATGATTCTGTTTTCAAATTCCTTCCCCAATGTAAATTACTTCTCTTTCTCAACATTTCTATTGAGTATATTTTAATTTTGATTTTTGACTCTCACATTTTAAAAAGTTATAGTTAATTGTTTTCTTCATATTTTATTCATTTGTAGACTCAAGTTTATATTAATTTTTCATTTACATTATTTTCCATATGACTCATATTAGTTTCTGAATTTTGATTAGTCACTTATTATATAATATTTAAATATTCTTAGATACTTTTGTGAAACTGTAAATCTTTGATTAAATAATATTCACTAATGGAATAATCTATGTCCTTATGAATTTAAAATCAGGTTGATTAACCTTGAAAATAAAGTTTATTTTTATCACTGATTTATTTACTGGTTGACAAAATGCATAAATGAGTTAAGTATTAGAAATTATAAAATTCTTCTTAATTCATCATTTATGTTACCATTCAGGGTTTTTTCTATATTATCAAAGAATATCCAAACATGACATTTTGGTGTACACTAATAGATGATCAAGTTATTTCAGCATCACTGAAAGAACTTCACAATGGTCACTGTGGCATATAAAGCAGAATATATTTCATTAACCATGCATAATTAAGTTCCACCCTTAACTCAAAGGTGAGATCAGCGTAGTACTGAATATTAATACAATACCAGGCCCTGAGACTCGTTCTTGTGGCTCTGTCACCATAGGCCCTTTACAACGCTATCTTCTTGAGTGTCATCTAGGCAACTCTTTCCTTCCTCAAGATCTTGGCCTTCAACCTCCACTCTCTTTTCAGTAGCATCCCAAGGTTGAACTAATTACAATTAGTATCATTTTGTATTTCTAATGAACAATTCTTTATCCTTCTATTTCTTACATACCAACTGTGATGGCTAATATTGAATGTCAATTGGATTGGATTGCAGGATGCAAAGTGTTGTTTCTGGACGTGTCTGTGAGGATGCTGCCAGACTGGGAAAGGCAGATCCACCCTCAGTCTAGGTGGGCATCTAGTTAGCTGCCAGCACAGCTACAATAAAAGCAGGCAGAAGAACATGGATGGAAGAACTAGATTGGCTGAGTTTTCCAGCCTTCATCTTTCTCCTGTGCTGGATGCTTCCTACCCTGGAACAACGGACTCCAAGTTCTTCAACTTTTGGACTCTTGGACTTCTACCAATGGTTTTCCAGGGCTCTCAGGCCTTCAGCCATAGACTGAAGGCTGTACTGCTGACTCTACTTTTGAGGTTTTGGGGCTGGAGCTGGTTTCCTTGATCCTCAGCTTGTAGACAGCCTATTGTGGGACTTCACCGCGTGATCATGTGAATCAATACTCCTTAATAAACTCCCTTTCGTATATACCTCTATCCTATTAGTCTCCTGCCCCTCTAGAAAGCCCTGACTAATACACAAATTATTCCCGGACATTTACTTTCTTATCTAACTGCCTAATGTACATTATTCTAGCAAAAGTGTAGTTATACTCCTATGATAAAAATCTGCCAATCAACAACAGTACAGACACAGATGCAATAGCAGGTTTTCTTTTGCTGTTTAGGAAAAGCATTTTTTTCTCCTATATTGCTTTTCTCTTCTCCTAGTAAAATTTTTACAGGCTTAGCAAAGATTATGATGTACAAATTATTTTCTGAAATGAGAGTTAGAAAAATGGTTTCCAAAACAGTATCTGATTGTAATATCTGGCTATATCTCTCACACTGATGATCCCTTATAGACAGTGGTTTCTACAATGGAATCAACGTTAATGCACATGAATTATGCTCTCTCTGGAAAGCCAAGAGTAATGTGTATAGGTCTGTTTTTGAAGGCAATGTCCTCACCCTTGCATTCTGGGTAATAGTCCCTCTCATAATGTCTTATTTCGCCTCTAAAGTGTTCAGTGTGAGTGTGAGAAATATGAGGTCTAATTGAGTTAAGAAAAATCTTCACAAACTTTTTGGTGACTAAGAAATGAGATTCCTTTTTTAATTCACAGTAACAGCTTCAAAAATTAGTTTCAGGTAAGATTAAGTGATCATGTTTACATCTTTTACACAGGCTTTTAATTCAAATGTCTTAATTCGAATTCAAATCCCAGACTGGCTGCAAAGGTTTATGGTTCTTTTACTCTCTGGTGAATCTTTTTTGCCTATCATAGTTATTCTGTGACTCACAGGGTATGAGTATTAGACTTTCACCAATTCTTAACCTGATTCAGATGGAGTTTTGGAGCTTGGCCAAGCTAATATTCCACAGATTTTCCAGTTCTACCTGCTCATTTTAAGATGAGAGAGTTCTCACCCCAAATTACCCTAGTCACTGGAACAAGAATTTCATTATTCAATCACCAATCCTTTTCTCAAACCTACCAGGTATATCTGGAACTAATTAAATCCAGCTTCTCATCATGCCCAGAAAATTGGCATTTTATCATCAGTTTTGTTTTACTACATATCAGGAATCTGCTCACAATCACCTTCCACCTGCAATTCAACAGTGTTCCCTTTGCAATTGGTAGATCTTTCAACTACTTTTGGAACACTGTTGCAAGCCATTGTTCAAAGCAACACACACACAGACATATATATATAAGTATATATGTATATATATAAGTGTATATATGTATATATATGTATATACGTATATATAAAAGTATATATATGTATAGATATAAGTATATAGGTATATATATAGGTATATATACAAGTATATATGTATATAAGTAATACATATACTTAAGCACACACATGGACACATAGACACACATAGACATACACACACGTGTGCATGCACACTTAACATAGACTATATATATATATATATCCATTCAAACTTCCTTTATTTTTCTATAGTTAATTATAACTTTTGATGTTACATTTGCAACAATATTTTCCCTTTTAATACAAGGTCAAGAATTTTACAAAATTGTTTCTTTCACTCATGGAACTGGTTAATGTGTACAAAAAATAGAAAGAATGAGTAAGACCAAGCGTTTGCCAGTAGAACAGGATGACTATAGTCAAAAATGATTTAATTGCATATTTTTAAATAAGAGTATAATTGGATTTTTTCATGACACAAAAGATAAATGCTTGAAGTGGTGGATACCCCATTTATTCTGATGTGATTATCACGCATTGCATGTCTATGTCAAAATGTCTCATGTAACCCATAAATATATCCACCTACTATGTACCCACAAAAATTAAAAATTAATGTTACTGTGAAATCAGTCACAGATACTAGCCCATTTGACAATTTGAGGACAGTCTCACATTATGCCATTGTGTCAGATGTGATCAGATAAAGGTCATAATTTCAGATGTTTTCCATCAACCTCTTTACTTTTCAGTTTCAAAGACTTTAGGCTTTTCTCAGTGGTGAATCCAAAATAACATAAAAATACATCTCTCCAAACCTGTACATTACACTTTGTATGACTCTTCCTAATATTTGATAGAACATGACTTCTCTCATGGGATCCATTACTTATTCATTTGCCTAATACAGAGTATGAATGTAATTTCAGGGGCTTTTCCACACATGGAAGAACAATGTAATTTTCATAAACCAGTGTTTCCTATTATCAGAACAGACTTTATTTTTTTTTTTTACAATTTCAGTTCCTATAAATGCCTTGTATAAGCATTGATCTTTACGATTCTTTGTAATTCTGTACATCCCAAAGAATACAGGGGTTTGATCTTTCTGAAAGTTTTAAAATTCGCATTCCAACTTTATTTCTGACATAGTTGATCATGAACAGCTTGTTGTTCCCTGAAAGCTACAGTATTAATATAAGAGTTTGGCATCATAGTTTAAATTAACAGAAACCAACTCCAGCTAGATCAAAAAAGGAATGCTTTATAATTATACAAGTGTTTAAGCATAATACAAGGGCAAGGACATAGTGAGACCACAGTAGATACTGTGATAACAATGGAAATTGAAACTGAAAACAATAATTCCTTGTTTTGCTGCAAACTGGTATCTCTGTTTCCAAGAATACATGTTGAAAAGTAGCCTCCAACATCTTGCAAATTTACATTTTTTCCACTCAAGAAACTAGCTATTCTGAGGCTAAATGTTCACATTCCAATATACAAATTCCAAGCAGAGGACACAGATTGGCACAGTTTACATGAGAACCTGGTCTCTGGACCGGTTATGCCTCCCTTGGATCTGTATTTTGCTATCTAGGCTTCCCAGAACTACTGCTGTAGCATTACACCTAGAAATAGAGGATGTTCCCCCTAAGAGATGGGCAAGGAAAAACGTATCTGGGTAAACCACCCACTAGTTAGGTACTACACCTTATAACTAAGTAGTTTCAAAAATTTTATCACTTACTGTTGAATATTTTTCACAAATCAATTCTGATTGAGTTTAGCAGATCTTTCCTCTCTCACTCCACACATCTATAGCTTGGTTGTTATAATCAGCATGAATCCTTGGTACAGTGAAAAGTCCAGCAGTTACGTGGCTATTTCACCAGAATTCAGAAATTAAAAGAAAACAGCCACATCTGAGCAAGTAACCTAGGCGTTCTTTTCTTTAAAAATCAAACAATATATCCAAATTATTTTGCAATCCAGGTATTTTTTCCTGACATAGGTATAATTTTTGGTGGCTTTAAAAATATTTAATAAAAAGTAATTCCATTAATAAAATATATTTTTAAAATATCTACTCCAATAGTTTATTTTAGGAAGATTAAACTGTAAAGAATAGAATTGTAAAGCCGACTTGCTCTTGATAAAAACAGTTGATGTGTAGGTTTAGGTAAAATAATAGGATATGAAGCTGAGATTTCTAAGTTAAAATCCATCAAATACTTATTAGCTATGTGGATTTGAGAAACTGAAACAATTTGTCTCAATTATTGCAGATGAAAAATTGAGATTAAAATTATATCTATTCCTTATGATTATGGTGAGCATATAAATGGTTAACAGAGATAAGAATCTGTGAATGGCGGTTGGGATATGAAAATTATTCCGTAAATATTAGTAATTCCACTAAGCTACTGTGATGAATGACAAATACATATAACTACCACTGATGATTTACTTGAGGTCTAGTTTCATGTTTGTGTCTTTCTGCCACTTCAGAATAAACCTCAAAGCTGAACATGTTTTCTTCGGCTCCCTCCCCGCAGCAAGCTGTTTTCCTCAAGGGTGCCAGCATTGTGTCTGCCAGTACATTTCAAGCATCCAAGTCCTGTTTGTCTCTTTCTTTTCCCTCTTTATCAAGTCATATGAATTCTCTGATTATCACAGTGATCTTACGTAGTACGTGGCACATTTCAGGAGATCAGGAAATGTTTCTTGAACGCATTGAGGAAATATTTTTAAAAAATCTTTCTTCAGTGTATCTTAATGTCAGATTCATTATGTAAATCTTAAATCTTGAAATTGACCCCAGATTAATTGGTGACATAAAGAGCAAGTTGTTCCTATTTTGAACATTGTGTAAAATACAAAGGCATTTCTAGAGTAGTTATATTTTGGTAAGGGTTAATCAAAGCACTAAGGGAAAGAAGGTAAAAGTAGTAACTTCTCTCTCCATCACTCAGACCGAAAACTGCCCGATTTTTCACACAAACAACAGAGGGGTAGTCAATGTACAGTGTGTTGTGGTGATTACTTTATGGACTCTAATGAATAACAGATGGACTGAGCAGTGAGGGTTCGGTAATGAGGGTATTCAGGTGACAGGCAGTCACGCATAGCCATGAGCACTCACAGGAAATGAGTGCCATGAGGGAAAATTTGTCAGAATAAAGAGAAAATTTTCTTTCTATATCACTTAATTATGTGATTATAAACCTATTTCTAATAATATTTTGTAAAATACTAAAAAAGAGGGTTTATCACTTTTATCCAAGAGATAATTATGGATATTTATGGATAATTATGTATTTAGTAAATATATGTAAGTAAATTTAAAGGAAACATAATTAATAAGACTGAAATACGTATTTATTTATCATTCTATAGAGACCTTACTAAAAACTTATTTAATTATAATGATTTAACTCCCACAAAAACTCAAACATTGGTCTACAAAAGATTGTAAGTGATTCTAAGGCAATCAAAAAGCATTGTAGAGATAAGAGATAAAGACAATTAAAACCTCTCAGAGAGTCTTTCTGCAGAAGATTACTAGAAAACTTTGTCTTTATTATGAGAAACTAAAGATTAAACATTGTGTGTTCTTTATTATGAGAAACTAAAGATTAAACATTGTGTGTTCTTTCTGTCTCTCTCAGCCAGTAGATGATAGATAGATAGACGGATAGATAGATAGATAGATGATTCTTAGATAAGTGATAGAAAATATAGATGTAGATACAGATAGCAGGTAAAATTTATGTTTTAAAGGAATGGGGTCTGTTTTAAGCATTTTAATAGCACACAAATCCAGTCAGCAGGTCTATAAATGCCCTAAAGATGAAGGGATTTGCAACTGCTAGGCTACAAATGATCTCACTGAGGTTCATCAAGAAATTTAGAAAAGAATTAGAAAGAAATTGCATTTCAATTTTTATATGAAAATGTTAACAAGGAGAATATTTATGTGATTGACAGTATCTTACACGCAATTTTAGGGAAATAAATAAATATACAATAAATAAGTATACAAACTTAACCTCAAAGATTGTAGCTGATAGAAACTTAAAACACCAGAAAAAAAACACACAAATATCTAAAGTGTTTTAGCTGATTCCAAGATATATGGTATTTAATACAGCAGCAGAAAAGTTATCTAAAATTTACCTATCCCATGTATTATCAGGAAAAAAAATTGTGTCAAATGAGTCACTAGTGGATGAGAAATTTGACACCCACTGGCAGCAAAAATGAAATGTCTTTTCAAGATGCTTATCAAGTTATGATAGTGGCTTCTTAAAGAACTTGACACTTTCAATGCAATAGTCCCACTTTCTTTAAAAGTCAGGAATGCACTGCGTATGTAACCTTTCTTTCCAAAATAGGTCACTTTCTTTAAAAGAAATATAAAAAAAAAAATTATATTCTACTTTGGGTGCTTCATATTTTGAATCTCTTTACTACTTCAATAATACAAGCTTTAAAATGAACCCACATGTTTAAATTTCTTCTGAAATTCACTGTACAGGAGTGAATGTGCCCTACTAAGGCAATAATTAATTTTATTTCTTCATCCTTTTACGTATTGTAGGCAATGTAGAGGAAATGTAACAATTGAGATGCATTTGTCATTCTTTAACACAGAAATCACCATGTTAGATTCTGAATCCAAAAAAAGAGTTGCTAACATTTTTACAAAGTTGAAAAGTTCAAGACATTTATACGAATGCTGGAAATAATTTAATTAAGCTGGTTCCACAATGAACAGCAACAATGATCACTTCAATAATTTAATTTAGCTTATCTCATCCCCCATTCAGCTTAATAAAGGTAAAGTGCATTCTCACAGCATTTATAATTTTGTAAACATGTAACTGAGACAAAAGCAAGTTTTTACATAGATGTGAGAAAAACAATGAACTCACTAGAGACTTTAACAAGAGAGTGATTATTTATATAATATGCATTTTGCCATTTCATGACAATATTATAATTCCCTTCTCTGAAACTAGGGAGTATTATTAGGGAGTAAAAACCAATTCAATTTAATATAAATATAAAATTGCTACTTCTAACACATGTTGTAATGAGAGATGGTTGAGAAGAAAATAAAAAGCTTTATTTCTATAAAAAGAACAGTTTAATAATGATTAATTTGCTTAGCAGGCAGGGATCTAATTTCAAACAGGTGAAAAGAGAAAGACAATTTGACAATAATAATATATCATAAAATAGGTACAGAATCTTATTGTATGCTATTTTTGAGAAGTTTCTTTAATAACATTTATTTTTATATGTATCAGAGTATATACAATATGATTTTATAACAGTGGTACATAAACAAACTATTAACTATTTCAACTCAAGTTTAATTAAAATTTAATCTAGAAAAGAGCTGGCTATAAGCTTCAGTAGTGAGAAATTATAAATATGTATTTGGGAATACAACACCCTAAATTAAAATCAAACTCGTTTCGATTAGAAAGAATATTAGCAAATATTTATATAGCAGTCATAGTTATATGTGATTATAAACCATCTCTGTTTCTTAGTATTATAAAGGAGGATTTCTGTTTTTCTGTTTGCTAAATCTATTCCCATAATATTGAAAGATTGATTTTGATAATTCCAAAGTCGATTATCTCACAATTTTGAGATAATAAATGTTATTTTAATAGCAATGTTTCATCAAGATGGGTGTAGTATGAACATGCTGTAATTTAATTATATTTGCAAAGCATGGTTAAGTGTATCAATGACTTCACTATGAATAACTGACACATATTCAACAATACTCATAAAATAGGATATCTAGTATCTGCCAAATGTTCTTTTAGGTTCTGCTGACATTGTAGTTTAAAAATATGTAAGGATGGAGTTGATATTCTAGGGAGGCAAGTAATCGTTAAATGTGTAACATATCAATGGGAAAAATCCTATAAAGAAAAATAAAGCAGAGGAAGAGAGAGAAAGTGAGAGGGAAACCATGCTCTTCTATGTAGGATAGTCAAAGAAGGGATCTCGGAAGAGGCAACACTTAAACAAAGACCTATTGAAGGCAGGGGAGGAAATTCCAGGTAGAGGTACCATCAAGTGCACAGCCTCTGCCAAAAGAACATGCTTGACATGTTCAGAGAACCACGAGGAGGACAGAGAACGTGGACCAGTGAGAGCTGTCAGTCTATAGTGGTAGCAGTGGAACGGGCGATGAGAGTTGAATTATAGAAAACTATAACCTCACTGATAGAATTTAAGATAAAAAGACTAGACAGAATCACTCAATGCCGACGCTCAATTTCCCATGACAGTTTGCATTACGTTCACATATCAACTGACTTTGGCCATTTAATGAGAAACATTTTCAAAATTATACACTATTTAAAGTTTTTTAAAAGTTGCAAATTAAAAAGTTTCTAAAGCCAACCTCCATTTCGCAGTTCACTCCCAGAGCTTAGTATCGGTTCATTTAACCAGCAAAGGCTCTGTCATTAAATTTGGAAGTATATATACCCATACCATTTGGCGTTATTATTTACATGCTTAATAGACATTTTATGCTTTTCTCATTAAAGGAGCACAGAAAACTCTAGGTTTACTCTACAAGTCTGCTTCTTCCTAAGGATTTTCTATCTCTGAAATTGGTACAATTCTCCACCTAGTTGCTTAGGCCTAAAACCAGGAAACATCATTGACTCATAACTCTCTCATATACTCAGCATCTAATCCATCAGCATATAATTGTAATTATCTGTCTCAATTCTATTTCTCATCATATCCACTGCCAACCCTCTGCTAATTCTGGCCTATTGTTAGGTTTTTCCTGGACTGCAAAAAGAAGTTCCTTTCCGATTTCCCTGCATCTGCCTCCCCGCACCTGCCACCCATCAGGCTGTTCTTCAAGTTCATCTCACACCAAAAATGGTCACGCTTCCTATTGCGTATTGAGATTTGATGGTTAAGCGTGTGTTATGGTTGAATTGTGTTCACCAAAAATTCACATGTTGAATTCCTAACACCCAGTACAGCAGAAGGTGACCTTATTTCAAAATAGTGTCTTGCAGATGTAAGTAGTTAATATGAGGTTATATTAGAGCAGGGTGGGCTGGGTTCCTAGTCCAATATAACTGGTGTCCTTATAAAAAGGGGAAATTAGAACACACACAAGGAAAATGTGAAGATGAAAACAGACATTGGGGTGATGTTTCTGAAAGTCAAGAAATGCTAAATATGGCCAACAAGCTGGCCAAAGCCAGAAGAGAAATGTGGAACGAATTCATCTTTACAGCCTTCAGAAGGAACCAAGTCTGAAGATTATCTTCTTGGACTTTTAGCCAAGACAACTGGAGGCAATCCATTTACTCTACTTAAGCCACTCAGTTCAAGATACTTTGTTATAGCAGCCCTAGCAAACTGATGCTAAAATTAATACATAATTATGATCTCAATATTTAGTTTAAGTCCATCATGAGTCTTTTTCCAATGGCACTCCTTGGGCATACTATAAAGGGAGCAAAATTAAAAGCTGAAGAAAAGAATAAATATACCTAATAAAATATAAAACATTTCAATTCTTAATAAGCTTATGTTCGAAATTTTCAAGAGGAAACTCATAGATCATTTTCTCTCTGTCCTTCAAAGAAATGTATGTTTTGCCCTCAAAGGCATTAAACAGTAATGCCTCTACCTCCATATTGAAGAAGCACATTTTCGAAGGGCAGGACAGAAAGTGGTTTCCTTTCAGCAAAGAAAAAGATTTGAATTTGGTGCTTTTTCAGAACTATAGAATGTTGTAAAATATATATTTTGAACTCCCTACAGTCATATTTGCTATATTGTTTAAAGGTCATGAGAAACACTAAGACAATTATTCTTTGCAAAGACCGATGTCATGAAGTTTTATCCGTATGTTTTCTTTTCTGAGTTTTACAGTTTCAGGTTTTAAGTATAACTGTTTAATTCATTTTGAAGTTTCTTTTGTGCATGGTATAAGTAAGATAAGGATAACCAGTTTTCTCAACACAATTTCTTGAAAGACTATTCTTTGTTCACTGTGTATTCTCAAACCCCTTTTTGAAGATAAGTTAACTACATATGCATGAATTCATTTTTGGACTTTCTATTCTGTATCGTTGGACTACATGGATAGGACACCAAAACCATAGGCAACCAAAGTTAAAAAAAAGAAAGAACAGGCAAGTAAGATGACATAAAACTGAAAAGCTTCTGCACAGCAATGAAAACAATCGGCATATCGAAAAATGAGCCTTCAGAATGAGAGAAAATAGTTGCAAACCATAAATCAGATAATGGGTTAATTTCCCACATATATAATGTATTAGTCCATTTTCTGTTGCTTAAAATAGAATTTTTGCAACTAGGCAATTTAAAAAGAAGTCTGTTTCTCACAGTTATGGAGCCTGCAAAGTCCGTGGTCAAGTGGTTGCATCTGGTAAGAGTATTATCACTGGTGAGAACTCTCTGCAGAACACTGAACAGGTGCAGAACATCACATAGCAATGGGGTGACCATGCTAACCTGCTCAGGTCTCCCTTCCTCTTCTTACGGAGCCACCAGTCCCACTCATGATAACCTACTAATGTGTTAACCCATTAACCAATTAAGCTTAATCCATGAATAGATTAATCTATTCATGAAGACAGAGACCTTACGACTCAAACGTATCTTAATGGTTTCATCTCTCAATATCGCCACATCAAGTATTGAATCTATGTGACTTTTGGAAGAGACAAGTACTTAAACGAGTGAGTATAAAACAACTCAAGAAAACCAGTGACAAAAAAACTAATAAATTAATGTAGAATGTTTTAAAACTTGAATAGACATTTCTCCAAAGAAGATATATAAATGGCCAACAGGTATAGGAAAAGGTGCTCGTATTAATAAACAGCAGGAAGTGCAAATCAAAACTGCAATGAGATATCACCTTACACCTATTAGAATGTCTATTATTTTTAAAAGAAAATTGTTGGTTAAGGTGTGAAGACATTAGAATATTTGTACACTATTGGTGGGACATTCAAATGGTGCAGCTGTACCTGGAAACAATATGGGAGTTCCACAACAAATTAATATTAGAGTTATATATGATCCAGTCATCCCACTTTGGAGTACTTATCCAAATAATTGAATTCAGAGTCTTGAAGAGGTGTTAGAATTCCCATGTTCATTGCAGCACTATTCACAATAGTCAACCTATTGTGAAGAAATATAGGAGAAAAGCTCCTTGACATTGGCCTTAATAATGTTTGCTTATATATCACATTGAAAGCTTAGGCTACAAAAGCAAAATAAAGAAAAGGGACTATATCAAACTAAAGTATCTCTGCACAGCACAGGAAACCATCGATAAAATGAAAAGGCAACTTATAAATTGGGAAAGATATTTGTAAACCCTGTATCTGATAAGGGGTTAATAAGCCAAATTTATAAAGAACACATACAATTCAATAGTATACAAGGAAGTAACCTAATTAAAAAATGGCCAAAGAGCCTGAATAGTCATTTTTAAAAAGAAGACAGAAACATGGCCAGTTTGTGTATGAAAAGGCAGAAATTCAACATCATTAAGTATCAGGGAAATGTACATCAAACACATGGTAACAGAATGGTTTTGGTGGCTCATCCCTGGAATCCCAACAGTTTGGGAGGCCGAGGTGGGCAGATTGCTTGATCCCAGGAGTTCAAGACTAGACTGGGCAACAAAGAGAGACCCCATCTCTACAAAGATATTTTAAAATTAGCTAGGTGTGGCGGTATGCACCTGTGATCCGAGCTACTTGTGAGGCTGACATGGGAGGATCACTTATGCTTTGGAGGTAAAGGTTGCAGTGAGCTGTGATCATGACACTGAGTGGCACGGGTAACAAAACGAGAACCTCATCTCAATAAAGTATAATAATAATGACATATCGCCTCACACTTGTTAACATGGCTATTATCAAAGAGTCAAGAAATAAATGTTAGTAAAAATGTGGAGAAAAGGAAATTGTTGTACACAATTGGTGGGAATGTAGATTGATGTAAATATAGAAAACAGTATGTAATTTTCTAAAGAATCCAAAAATTAAGCTATCATTTGATCCAGCAATCCCTCTTCTGAATATGTACCAAAGGAAATGAAATCACCTCCTCATAAAGATGACTGCATTTCTATGTTCACTGCAGCCTTATTTGCATTAGCCATGATATAGAAATAAAAAAAAAACCTAAATTTCCTTCAATGAATAAATGAATAAAGAAACCATAGTGTATATATAAACAAGGGAATATTATTCAGCCTTAAAAAAGAAGATTCTGCCATTTACACGACAGAGATAAAACTGGAGGACATGATGCTGAGTGAAATAAGCCAGACACAGAAACATATTTCATGATCTCACATATGTAGAATCTTGAACAAAATAAAATAAAATAAAATAAAGAAACAGAAAAAAAATCAAATACACAGAGATGGAGAAGAAAAGAATGGTAACCAGGAACTGGAGGTGAGCTGGAATGGGGAGATGTAAGTCAGTTTATAAAGCAGCAGATACATAGGATGAGTAAGTCTAAGGATCTAATGTCTATGAAGCCCATAGTTAATAAAATCATACTTTATTTGGGATTCCTGCTGAATGAGTAGATTTCAGCTGCTCAAGCCAAACACAAAGCATCTGTAACTATGTGAGATGATGGATAAGTTAATTTGCTTCACTATAGTCATCATTTTACTATATATGTATTACATAACATCGTATTGATCCCTTTAATATACACAATACAATTTATATAAAAAACACATTGAAAGACCAAAAAATAGTAAATATCTAATCCCGAAGGCTAATATTTTAAGTCATTATTTTGACTTAAAACAGAGATATTTTCCCACTGTGGGTGTGATTAAATGCTTTTTCCATAGCATTAAGCAAAAAGGTGAAAATCACCTTTTTAAAAACAGAACTACAGCATTGTAAACAACTATTTCAGTTTGTATCGCTGCAATATAAATGGGAAAAAGTTAACAGAATTCAGATAGAACAAAATTATTAACTTAGGAACATAGCACATTCTGGAATACAAAACAATTATGAGAATTCCCTTGTTTTGAAATATGTGGGATTATAAATTTTGACTTGACAATAACTATATATCAGTAGTTAATAAAGAGGTTGTAATTTAGAATCTTCCAACTCTCTGTAATATTACTTTTTCCCAGTTTTTTAAAAAGTTTACTCGTTTGAATTAAATGATTATTGATGACTTTTTCGAAATTTAATTTAGCAATGATTGAATTGTATATTGTTTCCACTACACACAAACATAGTCAAATGTATTGAATATTCCTCAGAATTTAATATAATACAAAATGGTATTAAAGCCAAATTTAAAAACCCAATGAAACACTAAAGCAAATTCACACACAGATTACTTCCTTATCTGTATATATTTAATATATTCAAACAGTAGTAAGTTTTCTTAGAGACAATACTCTTTTTAGTAAATGCTTACATTTTGATTTTCTATTTTGTCTTATTTATTTATTATAGACAGAAGAAAACTCTCCAAACACACACACACATACACACACACACACCTTTAGGAAAAAGGATCACTTTGTATAATATTTTTTCATTTAATGTTTCCTCAAGAATGAAAGAAAAAATGCTTGCAGCACTATCGTTGAAAGTTTAACGGCTAGTGGGAGTCACAAGTTAGTTTTTTCCCACATTTTATTTCAGAACATATTTTTTTAATCTGTAATCTTGATTTGTGACACTTATTGAATGACCAATTGATGATACATAGATATTAATAAAATCAAAATAGAAGATACAATTATTTTATGTGCTTTTTCAACTAATAAGCCCCAATTAAAATTTCTACTACATTATTTGCATTATTTAAACAATGTATTTTGAGATTTTTTAATATAAATTTAAAGATTCATTATGTGGTGAAAATATACAGATTGAGGAAATAATAAAATTATTTTTGTTTATTAATTTGGCAATATTGGCTGTCATTTTTAAAATATCCATAAAATTAAGATAAATTAAAATTATAGGAACAACATTATTATTAGTAGTAGTTTTGTTAATATGATCTTAAATATTCCATATGATTTTTTGTGTAATCTAATAAAATAAGTCACAAGAAAGCATTTTCTAAACTGAAAACCAACTTAGAAGTATGAGATGCAGGATTCAACATAGACTGATTTGTAGAATCAAAATGGTCCATGGTTATTAATTATTACACCTTTAGCAGAGGCTGATTGTATTAATGTTCTTCCTTGGCATCAGCATATGTAGGATGTAAGGATATAGTTATCCCAATATTTAGGTGCTTCAATAACAGAGATGCTAGACAATTGGGTTTGGGGGGATATTTTTTTTCTAGAAAATTCCCACGTTTGCAATGTTTGGAATATGCCTTATATTTATAGGTTTGGCTTAAGTATTTGGTTTAACATGTTATAAAACTAAACAGCGTTGCCTCATTTAAATCTTTCAGTCTGGAGGACCTGGGGAGAGATGGTAAAGCATTTAGAAGCAGAGACTAAGCGAGGATTATCAAAACAGTTAGGGAGTATAACAAAGTTTATATTGTTCAGGGAGTATAACAAACTTAATCTGTCATCTTGATTTGTGACACTTATTGAATGACCAATTGATGATACATAGATATTAATAAAATCAAAATAGAAGATACAATTATTTTATGTGCTTTTTCAACTAATAAGCCCCAATTAAAATTACTACTACATTATTTGCATTATTTAATAACAAGTATTACCTTATTTTGTGCCCATGGAAATATTCCAAGGTAGTCGGGGGGACAAACTATGATGTGACAGCAAAAAGAGGGTTATAGCAAATTTCTCGCATGTACTTTCAAAGGTTGAGCTATCTGTAGAAGAAATCCATGTGGAAGACTGTTAAAGTTGCCAGAAATCTTGGAAAGTATCCAGGTTGGCAAAATTTCTCTCTTTCATATTGAATGTGAGGGGAAACATTTTTATGTAGCCGATTGTATGAATTTATATCTGCAGAAAGACAATTTTAACAGAAGCTAGTGGTAGGCTAAAAAAACGAAAACATGCCATATCCTAAAAGTTTGATTTTTTTTTCATAATTGAAGTAAGAATAAAAGATACTGAATGAGTCCATCTGTATAGTCTGATCACTAAAATACAGACTCTGTTGTATACAGGGTAATTCAAAAGTATTTCCATAGTATTGATGAAATGTCTTTAATACTATCTGTAGGTTTATATTTATTTGCTCTAAATACAAATTTATGAAACAAACTGCTGGCTAATTATTTTATTTCACAGGTATCTTTAAGTTATCCAGTCCATCATTTTAAATAATGATTTTTTTTAAAGTGAGTTCTCCCTGAATACTTTCTCAGTTTGAAAAGTACTAACAAATTGAATTCAAGAATTTGAAATCTCAGAGATAGTCTCCATTCCATTTTCTTTTTTTTTAAGAGATGAAGTCTTACTCTGTTGCCCATGCTGATCTGCAGTGGCGTGTCAGAGCTCACTGCAGACTTGAACTCCTGGGCTCAAAGTGATCCTCCAGACTCACCCTCCTGAGTAGCTGGGCCTACAGCCTACAGGCATGCTTGCATCACCATGCCCAGCTTCCCTTTAATTATTACAATTCGTGTTTTGCCAAGCTGATGTCCCATCAATGGTGCCACCGTGCACTTCTTGGTAGACATATCTTATTAAAAACTGCAGAGGTAGTATCCACACTACAGGCCTAGTGTCTTTTCTTCTGCCTCATACTAGAGCTATATATTTTACTGTATCTATCTATTGTTGCACTGTGTTGGAGTCCTTTAGCCTGTATTCATTGGACATAACCATATATTGGAAGATTGCTTGCTGCACCGGAAATATAAAAGAGGGTAATACTAGAGATTCAAAGTAATTTTCAAAAAAACACATGCTTTCTGTGCATGTTTTGCCCCCAATCAAGAATTTCCTTTTTATAAATTGTGTTTCAAGTTTACCATAAAACTTTGTTATATTCCCTAACTGTTTTGATAATCCTCGCTTAGTCTCTGCTTCTAAATGCTTTACCATCTCTCCCCAGGTCGTTCAGAGTGAGAGATTTAAATGAGGCAACCCTGTTTACTTTTATAAAATGTTAAACCAAATGCTTTACAGAACTACAGCACTTTAATACACACAATTCATGGAGTTCCCAAAGGTTAAATGTGCCAATGTTACTTTTATTTGTTTTGACATCTTAACAGTAAAATAATATCTTTCTTTCAGAGTAGGTATTTTGCATAGAATTAGGGTATAGTCTCTACTTTTTTTTAAATTTTATTTGAGGTTCAGGGGTATATGCGAAGGTTTATTACCTAGGTAAATTCGTCATGAGGGTTTGTTGTATAGATTATTTCATCTCTTAGGAATTAAGCCCAGTACCCAATAATTACTTTTGACGTTGTGGTTCTTTCATCATGGCATTTTAATAAAAATCCAGATTACATCCATACATATTCAGAGAGATAACAGTCATTAAAAACAAACTGATCATCATTAAATAACATTCTACGTGAAGATAATTTACAAGTGGACATAATCTAAAGGTGATTCTCCCAAAACAGTTGGATTCTTTCCCACTGAGTGATAATGAGCAATTTATTTGCCTAGTGATACATGGGCTGTGTATCTTTTTTAAAACTCACCATGAATTGATACTTAGAAATCATTATCCTTCTTATAATTGTTGCAAGATTGTTAGGTTCATTTGAATTTAGGAATTGAAAACCCAGGGAGATTATTGCACTTTAGTATTATCCACAGACCTAGAAAGCCATCACTGTACTATAGTTGACACTTGAACAACACGGGTTTTAACTGCATGGTCCACTTATTTATAGATTTTTTTTAATAAATGCATTAGAAAATGTTTTGGAGATTAAAATAAAAACTCGCAGACAAACCACATAGCCTGGAAATATTTATAAAGATTAAAAACCAGAAAAAAATTTGGTATGTCATGAATGCATAAAATATATGTAGATACTAGTCTATTTTATCCTTTACTACTATAATATATACACAAATCTATTATTAAAAGTTAAAATTTATCAAAACATAGGCACACAAACACAGACCGTACATAGTGCCATTCACAGTGGAGAGAAATGTAAACACATGTAAAGATGCAGTATTAAATCATAAATCAAAACTGAATAAAATTAACGGTAGTATATATTGTGCTACCGTAATAATTTCATAGCCCCCTCCTGTTGCTATTGAGGTGAGTTCAAGTGTTTGGAGTAGCTACTTAAAATGCCATGTCACCTTAATCCTCTAGGCATGAGCAGTTCCAGTAAATTGTGTATTGCAGTAAAAAATGGTCTCTCCCAATTCTCGCATCTTCTTCCAACGGTTTAGTGCAACATTGTAAATCTCTAATAAGCCCTGGGAACCCATATGAAATGCCACGAGCGATGGTAGAAGTGCTCCAAAGAAGCAGAGAAAAGTAATGACATTATAAGAAAAAGTTGAATTGTTTGATCAGTACCATAGCTTAAGAACTGCTGCTGTGATTGCCCACTGTTTCAAACAGATGATTCATCTTGTAAACACAGGATGAAAACTTACAATATCATTATCAAATATGGTATTAGTTCTGTAAATGTATTTTCTCTTTCTTATGATTTTCTTAATAACTCACCGGTTTTAGAGGAATGCTCTGTTTATTTTTAAATAAGAAATCACTCCAAAACTTAGTGTCTTATTTTAAGAACACAATATATTACACAATATAACATACCAAATGTGTGTTAATCTACTTGTTTATGTTACTGGAAGGCTTCAGTCAACAGTAGTCTATTGGTAGTTAAGTTTTCAGGGACTTAAAATTTATTTCTGGCCTTTCAACTGCACGGGGGATTGGTGCCTCTAACCATCACATTGTTCAAGGGTCAATTGTACAATGTTATCTACAAAGTTATCTTTGCAATAAAATTTTCAGAGACTCACTTTATTTTCTTTTAGGAAAAATCTCATATTTCTCTTTCATAGAAAATTGTTTATAGATACTTAAACTGGGTTTGCTTATAATAATTAGATCTTCATAAATATTGCTTGAAATAGACTTCTTTGGATAAAGTTTTTCCATTCACACTTTATTAATACTTTTCAAAATTAAAAATAAATGTAATCACTTCATATTTTAAATAGTATATTAAGAAAGTCATTGACAAGTGAAGGAAGAGAATATTATTAATTCAAATGAAGATAAGTTAAACAAATAAGATAGTGAAACACCAAGGAGACTGAGCATACAGCACTTTTTCACAACAGGACCAACAGGTTTCCATATCTTAGCTACTTTCACTATGGTATCGATGATGCAGGATATTTTCTTGACCCCCTGGCAAGATTTACAACAGGGATGCCCTGTTTACTCAGCCTGCTGCACTAAACCCTTTGCAGGAGGGAGCACGTGAGCAAACCAGTACAGGCTGGCTGCCTCAGCACTGGCAGGAGCAAACTCCCTTTACTCAGGTCCACTGAGCTCCACCTCTCCCAGGAGAAAGCAGTGATAGAGTGCAGAAACCGGAAACTCCATTCGGGCCCGGTGGCAGCATCTATCCGGGGGTGCCTGTGCCCCCAAGGCCCCAGAGGACATGTTACAATGCTGTCTTAGCTCCACCATCAGAGGATAGCAGTGTGTTAATCAGGTCAGTGGGCCCTTTGCCTCATCTCATGGGGTGGCTGCCCTCCACCAGTGAGGGCAAAGGGCCAATGTGACAACCTTCTTGGGTACCCACACTTTGTGGTTCCTGAATTCTTGTCTGGTGCCCAAGAAGAATGAGGTCACACAGACAAATTGAAGGTTGATGAATGTGGAGAATTTTGTTGAGCCATGAAAGTGGCTCTCAGTGGGGAGGGGAGCTAGAAAGGGGATAGGAAGGGCAGGTGGCTCTCCTCCAAAGTCAAGTTGCCTCTCTCTAATGTCCAGCCATCATCTCTGAAGTCAAATCACCTCTCCTTGATGTCCAGCCACTTCTCTCTACCAGATAAGTCTGGGGTCTTTACAGGCACAAGATGGGGGGTTGGGGCTTGCTGTAGGTAGTTTTGGGAAAGGCAACATTTGATTGATACAAAGACATTATGCAGAAAGAACTAATCGAGAGAAAGCAAACAGTAACAAAATTTCTTAAACTGGGCTGCAGATTTCAGGCTGCTTTTGGCTTGAAGGTGGGGATTCCACAAGGGACTTGCTCTTGTCTGCCTAGAATTTCTCTGCCTCCTGCCTCTATCGTTAATAGTGGGACAGTTGCCATGTTTTTCCTCTCTTTATGCTCTTTGTGACACAACTAACTCATAGTTATCATTTCACTGAAAAATGTTGTAAGCAGTGTTTCAAAGCACAGAATAATACTTGGAGTCCATATTTACCTCTCACTAGAGACCTGCTTATTTCCCAAAATATAACCTTAGTCATTTGGAATATGCCATTCTACTCATTGCAGCAACACACACATATGAGTAATATAAATGTGTTCATCTATATGTAACTATTGTTTAGAGTTGTCATAAAAATCAATTTACCCCATAAGAGAAGATAAGTTTGCTTTTTCTGGTTTGTGTATATGTGTGCTTCTTTTTGTTCTTTTTAATAATCTTAGAATGGAAGTTTTACTACAAGTCTTACATGAAGTATTCAATAAAATTTGCTGAATAAATTTATACTGTCTATTAAATTAGATTTTTATATACTTGATAAGATATTTCAAAGATCTTCAAATGCCAGCATCTACAAATGTACATAGTATTTTATAGACTGCTTTGGGATTCCATGATTACAAGCCATAATTTATATTAGTCTTTTAACAATTATTTATTAAGTGCCATACCATTATCCTGATTCTAATCCTATGGGCATTAGAAACTCAGGTGCAGCATAGACACAATCTGTTTCATCATAACACTCATTCTGGCAGGTAAAATAGATAGTAAAGAAGTAAACAAATAGAAAATCTCAGAATGAAAAAGTGCTACAAAAGAAATAAGCATATTTACATGATAATGAGTAATAAGGGGTAAAACAATTACTTTAGGATATTTGATTAGGGAAAGCCTCCCCAGGAAGTTGATATTTGAGTTCAGACATGTAAAATGAGAGAAGCCAGTCAACAAAGGAATTAGGGAAAGAGAAAAAATTAAAGTGAACACAAGGTGAAACGACTTTAAGAGATATGTTATTTTGAGAGTTAAAAAAGAAGTTATTGGAGGCATGAATTATAACAGACGGTACTAGAGAGTTGGTTAAGGGTCCACTCTTGCAGAGCTTTGCAAACAATGTTACAGAACTTGATATTATGCTAAATTCAATGGAAAACTCGAAATCAGTGCAATGGAGATTATCTGATTTATATATTTTTAAAATCCATCTGTTTCTGTGTGCAGTGTGAATGGTAGGAGGGCCAGAATAGAGGGAAGAATGGTAGCTACAGTCCTGGGCATTTAGAAACTTCCAAGTAGCTTTTTTATTATTTAACTCTGTAAATGATGGTGCACTGAACAGCCATGTATATACATATTTGTGCAAATAATGTGATGTTTCTTCAGGATAGATTTATATAAGTCTTAGGTCAAAGGGCCTCTGTTTTTTGAAGTTAAAATATTGGTCACGTCTCCTTTTGTTATTATTAATATTTGTATAAAAATCCTTTCTATTTTTGCATTGCATTTTTGCACATTTATGTGAATGGTTTCAGAAAAATTGAAAAAAACTAAGTATATCTTAAATAGAATAAAGTTTTCTATAGACAGAACAGTAAACAAAATCATTTTCAGAGAATAAATTGTAAATTTAAAACATTATAATCACTTGACCTTCTTTCTGATACATTTAAATAAAATATCCGGCCTAGCTCATCTATTTTGTCATAGGCAAATAAATCTGAAGAGATGAATTAAATATTGCCATGAACATACTCATAAGGAGGACATTCAGGCAATAGGGTCTCTTTGAAGTAAGTAATCAGATGATTCTTTTGATATATATGGAGTACAATCAAAAAAAGAAGAGTTGTCTTTAATCTTTCCTGCTGTATAAATAGCAATACAAAATTAGCACACTGGAAACTTAGACATCACTAACATAACCCTCAACTATAAACACTTGACAGAGTGTTAGAATTTTATTCTAATTACTTTTTCAATGAGCAACATTATTAGAAAAGTATTTCCATTAATATTTCATCTTGAAGATCAAAACAGAAATTGTATTCACATAACGCTTTCCCATAAGTGTTTTTTATTTACATGACATCCATTATATTCTCTCCAAATAAGCAGATTTACTGCCATCAGCATGCTAATGCTGCAAATAAATTTCAATAGAGTATATAGGAACAGGAAATAAGATCCCTGGAACTTGGCCAGAGTTTGATTTGGTCTCTTGTTAGAAGTAACATTAATTCGAAAGAATAGATTGATTGCTGACTTGGGAGAAATATTGTAGAGAGAAAAGTATGTGGGCAGTAATGTAGCATCAAATTTTGCTGAGTATTCACTAAAACTAAACTGTGTATACAAACGTAGAATTTATTGCTTAATAATAGCAATTTTGCTCCATTTTTATACTGCTTTCAAATTATCTAAAGTCATTTGTATATGTTGTAAATGAAAAGCATTTGAATTATTCTCTATGTTTTACCAAGCAAATTAAACATACATGTAAGTTAAATTCCACAAATTATCTCACTATTTTATAGGTAGCATAGTAGCCACTGTATTGTATATATTTCAGAAAATAAAATATTCTCAGAAAAGAATCTGACAACTTAGGAGGCTTTGTATAAATTTAATTAATTTATTTATTTTTAATTTTAGAAAGGGTGTCTCTGTCACCCAGGCTGGAGTGCAGTGGTGCAATCTCAGCTCACTGCAACCTCCGCCTCCCAGGTTCAAGCAGTTCAGTTGCTTGCCTCAGCCACCCGAGTAGTTGAAATTACAGGTGTGTGCCACCACGCCCAGCTAATTCTTTTTATTTTTAGTAGAGACAGGGTTCCACCATTTTGGCCAGGCTAATCTCAAATTCCTGTGATCTGCCCCCTTGGCCTCTCAAATTGCTGGGATTAAAGGCATGAGTCAATGTGCCTGGCCTATTTTAATTTGTTAAATTGGAACATTTGAAAGTTTCATTTAATAACAAACTAATCACAACAAATACACTCTTTAATCTACTACTTTGATTAAAATATATTATGGAAGGCAAAACAATGGTCTACCAAATGTGTTCATGTCCTGATATCTGAAACTTGTGAAATAGTTAAATTCTATGGCAAGAGGAGTTAAGGTAACAGATGGAATTACATTGCTATTAGGTGACTTTAAAATAGGGAAATTACCCTGGATTATCTGATCATTCCAATTTAACCACAGGGGTCCTTACATGTGGAAGATGGAGCAGAAGCATGAGTGTCAGAGTGATGCCTATGTTATCAGAAAGACTCCACCAGCCTTTGGAAAGACTCTACTTGCCATTGTTGGTTTCGGAGAAGGAGGTTGGCTAGGAACTAAAGAATGCTACCAGCTGGAAAAGGCAAGAGAGTGGATTCTAGAAAATGATACAACCCTGCCAACACCTTGATTTTAGTTCAGTGAGGCCCATTTATGATTTCTGACCCCTTCAGAAACATAAAATTTTAAAAATTCCATTATTTTAAGCCTCAAGTGGGGGTTATTTTTTACAGCAGCAATAAGAAACTAATACATACATGGAAATACACGGTGAATAATTTTAAGGGGATGACTTTGATATTTCTTTGATATTGGTAAGATATACAAACATAATTAATAAAGCAGTAACCTCATTAGATATATCCTAAACGGGAAGTACACATTCTGTGGGTGAGAAGCAATGAGTATTCTTAATATGTCATGAATCCAACCATAAATTAACACCAATTTTTATACAACCTGTCTTAGTCCATTTTTGTCATAAAGGAATACTTAAGGTTGGATAACTTATGAAGAAAAGAATTTTATTTGGTTTATGGTTCTCCAGACTGTTCAAGAAGCATGGCATGGGCATCTGCTTAGCTTCTGGTGAGGGGCTCAAGCTGCTTCACTCATGGCAAATACCTAAGGGGAGCCAGCATGCAGAGATCACATGGCTAGTGAGGAAGCAAGAGACAGAGGGAAGGAGGTAGGTGCCAGGCCATTTTTAACAGCTAGCTGTCTCCTGAGAACTGTAATAACAGAGCAAGAACTCACTCATTGCCATAAGGACAGCACCAAGCCATTCATGAGGGATCTGTCTCCATGACCCAAACACCTCTCACTAGGCCCTAACTCCAAAACTGGGGATCAAATTTCAACATGCGGTTTGCAGGACAAATATCCAAACTATAGCACAGACATACTAAAAATAGTAAGTAATGTTAATACCATAGCATCTTACTAAGAAATGCTTCTCCAAATCCAGAGAATGAACTTCTTAGATAATATGTGCATTAATTTAAAAATCATAATTTTGGAACAAAAGCATGTTAGCCCTTTAAAAATTAAGACTCATAAAACCTACATTTATTCAACATATTTTATAGGGAAAATGCAGTCAGTTTTTAGTATGTTTGGTAAGTAGGTTTTCCCATAAATAGATACTTTTCCTTTTCTGAGAAGATTCTCTTTTTGTTTCAAACTTAATCCTGTTCTTGAGTTGCATATCTGACCTTTTGTATCATATGTAGGACGTGATCTTAAAGAAGTCTATATATTTATATTATAATAAGAGTGAAAATTTATCTTTTATTATTTTAATTTAGCCGTTTAGATTTTGGAAAAATTTTCCAAAAATATGTTTTAGCACAAAATCTTTTTATTCACAGAAGCAGACTCTATATATCACTAACTCAATTATGTCTGCATTAATAAAAAGTTGGACTCCTTTATTGGACAGTTTTTTCAAACATATGCAAGAAATATAAACAGATTGGACAGATGACCTACAAAATTTTAGAACTGGTCCAAATATAGACTGATAATACGAAATTCTAAGTTTAATAACAAAGACTTAACACAGAAGGTATTACACAAGTTCCTTTAAATCCTAAGTAAAGCAGTTAGTTACTGGTCTGCATTGTACACAAGGTTACCAAAGGACAAAATATAAATGGGATTGGAATATATTCAATTTTGTCAGGAATGTCATCTGGAGCATAAAGCAACAAATGAAATGCAGTTAAATAAACAAATTAAAAAGATTGAGCCCATGGAATAAATTTTTTAAAATTGTGGAAAATTGGATGGATACCAGATATGATTATATCTAAATTTACTCTAAATGCACATGATATTAGTAGTCTAGGACTAATAACTACTACTATTAAATTTATTTATTTATTTAATGTTAAAATGGACAAAAATGTATAGTCTTTACGAACTTCATTTCACTTATGTACAAAATAATTTTTAAAATATCTTCAGCATTTCTAATTCAACAAGTTATGGAGGAATAAAGTAAGAATATGACAGGAGAAAATTAAAAATTCATGTTTGATATTCTCTTTAACAGATCTTTTTTTTGGCAATTATCCTGTCCTCTAATTAATTAGTTTTGGGCAGTGTGTAACATTTACGAAGAAAGAAATAAAGGCATTTTCTACTGATGAAAGCATACAATTGTCTGACAACCATTTATAAGAAGATCATATGTTTTAGAAAAAAAGAGAAAATTGTTTGATAGGTTTGAAATAAATAATACAAATACAGATGCACTCTGTGGCCGGTTTAAAGATTTACACCTTCACGGAGAAAAAAATTGTACTACAGCATGTTAAATCTTGGAGAGTCTCCATGCCTAACAATAACTCTGCTTTTGTTAGCATGCGGAAATTCACCAGCATTTCACTTGTCTACATTACTGAAACCAAAAAAGAAGCAAAGAAGTCATACTTGTGTAGTTTGGAGGAACATAACAACAATAAAAACCACACCATTCTGAAACCAGGAAGGCAAATCAAATACAATGATCATTTTTCTGTTTACCATCATGGGTCTTCTTACTCTGTTTTTGTTTCAGTTCTCATGGAAAGGGTATTTTATACACTCAAGAACTTCCCTAAAATCTCTTTGATAACGAATAAAATGAACTAAAATAAAAGCTCTAAAAATATATGACTGATTTGGATGTGCTCAGAGAAATCACATCAGGCATTTTCAGACAGATGTGAATAGCTTTACCGTGTATTCCTCAACGTCATCGTTATTTATTTAATCTATTTATATAAAGTTATCTGTTTTTTCTTTTATTATTATACTTTAAGCTCTGGTGAACATGTGCAGAACCTGCAGTTTTGTTACATAGGTGTACACGTGCGATGGTGGTTTGCTGCACCCATCAATCCGTCACCTACATCAGGTATTTCTCCTAATGTTATCCCTCCCTTAGCCACCCACCCCCAGAAAGGCCCCAGTGTGTGATGTTCCCCTCCTTATGTCCATGTTTTCTCATTGTTCAACTCTCACTTATGAGTGAGAACATGTGGTATTCGGTTTTCTGTTCTTGTGATAGTTTGCTGAGAATGATGGTTTCCAGCTTCATCTATGTCCCTGCAAAGGACATGAACTCATCCTTTTTATGGCTGCATAGTATTCCATGGCGTATATGTGCCACATTTTCTTTATCCAGTCAATTATTGATGGACATTTAGGTTGGTTCCAAGTCTTTGCTATTGTGAATAGTGCCGCAATAAACATACGTGTGCATGTGTCTTTATAGTAGCATGATTTATAATCCTTTGGGTATATACCCAGTAATGGGATTGCTGGATCAAATGGTATTTCTAGTTCTAGATCCTTAAGCAATCACCACACTGTCTTCCACAATGGTTGAACTAATTGACACTCCCACCAACAGTGTAAAAGTGTTCCTATTTCTCCACATCCTGTCCAGCATCTTTTGTGTCCTGATTTTTTAATGATCACCATTGTAACAGGCATGAGATGGTATCTCTTTGTGGTTCTGATTTGCATTTCTCTAATGACCAGTGATGATGGGCATTTTTTATATATCTGTTGGCTGTGTAAATATCTTCCTTTGAGAAGTGTCTGTTCATATCCTTTGCCCACTTTTTGATGAGGTGATTTGTTTTTGTTTAAGTGCTTTGTAAATTCTGGATATTAGCCCTTTGTCATATGCATAGATTGCAAAAATTTTTTCCCATTCTGTAGGTTGCCTGTTCACTCTGATGATAGTTTATTTTGCTGTGCAGAAGCTCTTTAGTATAATTAGATCCCGTTTGTCAATTTTGGCTTTTGTTGCCATTGCTTTTGGTGTTTTAGACATGAAGTCTTTGCCCATGCCTACGTCCTGAATGATATTGCCCAGGTTTTCTTCTAGGATTTTTATGGTCCTGGGTCTTACATTGAAGTCTTTGATCCATCTTGAGTTGATTTTTGTATAAGATGTAAGGAAGGGGTCCAGTTTCAGTTTTCTGCACATGGCTAGCCAGTTTTCCCAACATCGTTTATTAAATAGGGAATCTTTTCCCCATTACTTGTTTGTGTCAGGTTTGTCAAAGATCAGATGGTTGTAGATGTGTGGTGTTATTTCTGAGGCCTCTGTTATGCTCCATTGGTTTATATATCTGCTTTGGTACCAGTACCATGCTGTTTTGGTTACTGTAGCCTTATAGTGTAGTTTGAAGTCAGGTGGCATGATGCCTCCAGCTTTGTTCTTCTTGCCCAGGATTGTCTTGGCTTTGTGGGCTCTTTTTTGGTTCCATATGAAGTTTAAAGTAGTTTTTTTCCAATTCTGTGAAGAAAGTCATTGGTAGCTTGATGGAGATAGCACTGAATCTATAAATTACTTTGGGCAGTATGGCCATTTTTCTCCCTCTCTTATCCCTCTCTTATTTGTCACATTCAGATATTCATTCAGTAAATCTTTAATCAGTGATGACTGAGTGTCAGATCAACTCCCAAGCACCAGGGCTACAACAGTAAGTAGAATGGCCAAATATCATTGCTTACATAAAAAAGGAGTTTACGTTTTAGTGAGGATAAACAAGAAAAAAATATGAAAATATGTAGTAAGTTAGATTGTGTTAGAGGTGTAAGAAGCAAGTTAAGGAGAATAGGAAGTATTGGGGTGGGCAGAAAAGCTTCAGTTTTACCCATTGTAATCAGTGGAGGCCTCGGTTAGAAGGTACAATTTGATTATCACTACAAAACTTGATGACTTAAAGCAACAATTATTGTATTAAGTTTAATTTCTGTAAGTAAGGAATGAGGGAAGGGCTCGGCTGGGCAGTTTTGACTTCAAGTCTCTTACACAGCTGCAATCAGATGGTGGCTAGGTAGGAACATGCCATCTCACTTCATGTCATCACAGGCTTTTCTATGTCATTTCTGCATCCACTATTTGGAGATATTTAGAGCATGGCAGTCTCACGATGGCCTACATGGAGGGTCAAGCCTCTAGGGCAAGTATTCCAAGAGAGAAGTAGATGCCACAAAGTCTTTTATTACCTTATCTTGGAAATCACATGGAGTCTCTTTTCCGATGGACACAAACTTATCTAGGTTTAAGGGGAGTGAAGGTAGACCCATGTTCTTAATGTGAGGAATCTGAAAGTCCCACTCTAAGAAAAGCATGTGTGATGTTATATGCTGTTGTTGCCATTCTGCAATATATAGTTTGCCACAGCCTAGTGACATGGCCTTTCCTCTTTTAAAATACCTGTACTTGAAAAGGAATTTAAAATTTGCACCTTTATTTTCTTATGCAAAAGATTATGGTAATAACATTTCAACTCCATAGGGTGTTTTTGAGAACTGGCATGTATAAGCAGTTAATAAGTAATAACTATTTTTGGATATTTTACTACGTAACAGAAATTATAAATTCAACATAATTAATGTATATATATATTATATATTAAGTCATATTTATTCTCTACTTATTTGTGTCATGTATTATATATTTAATCATTTGATGGAACATATACTCAGATTAACAGTTATATAGAAATCTTACACACATATTATTTGATCATTTGTGCAACAAATATTTATTGAGCATCTAATTTGTGTCTTATACAATTGTTTCATATCTGAAAAAGTAGCAGTAATAAAGAATGAAACAGTTCCTGTCATAATGTATGACGGAATTTGCATAGTAATAAAGTAGGAATATGTAATTTACTGGGATAAATATCTACTCAAAATCGGACCAAATTTTATTTAGAATAGCTTATCTTTCTCTTTCAGATTTTAGAAATTTTGGAATAAATGCTTTATTAAAATATCCCACAGTCTATTAAACCAATATACCCCAAAAAGCCATCTCGAATTTATGTCCAGGAGAAACTACACTGGTGAATATTATTGTGTTTCATGTCTGTCTGAAGTCAGACAATCTGTTCTTCCCGTATATATATATTTTTTGTCTCTTTCAATATAACAGAGGTTTAGCTCTACATATGCTAGAGTTTCCTTTCCTAGCTAGACTCATTTTCCCAGCCTTCTTCACAGATCGATGCAAATGTATTACTAGTTCTGGTCAATGAAATTTGAGAGGAAATAGGCCTTGAAGCAATTTGACATGTGCTCTTGTGTTTTTCCTCTTTCTACTGGTTGAGAGATGAGATGGCAAAAATTGCAGATGCTTTTATGAACCCTCAAACAGGCGCCGTATGTTAAAGATGAAAGAGACACTGATCCGCCATGGAATACCTAAATCTGATAGTAACATCAGAAATAAACCTATATTTTTGCCACTATATTTAGGGAGTCTCTGTTAGAGCAGTAAAGCCATTCAATTAATATCAGATGAACACAAGGGATAAAGTTTTCTTTGTTGCTCCCAAATCCCCGAGGTCTAAGTCTTCAAACTGGAGTAACTACAAGAGAATGAGCACTGTGAACAATAAAAATATAATGATAGTGTTAGGTTCTAACCCACAAATAAAATAAGTATTCATGAGTATACATATATAATAAGTATATATCAAAGGCTGTCTGACATAAATAAATAAGTAAAGAAAACAGAAGAAATTGGGAGAAGAAGCCAGCCTTCCTTTTGGTACAATTTTAATTTAAAAGTGTAGAAGGAATGATGGAAATAGAAAATCACTATTAACTAACACCACAGCAATAATTACTGCAAGCAAGAACAATCAATGATTGCTAAAATTAGCAGGTAAAACATGATGAGAAAAGTGATATTTGCATAGTTTCAAAGTATCTTCTCACAAGATACTAATTTGTATTAAGGGAAAAATAGTAATTACAGTGAAGAAACCTGGCAGGCACCACCTTAATCAAGTGATAAACTCATCAACATTGGTAATAAGGTATACCGACATCATGTACATCCAGATATAATACACTAAGAAGGGAATAACCTAATTTTATTGAGATTCTTGCCCAAACTGCACAACCTCAGTATAATCATGTGAAATCAGACAAAACCCAAATTGAGAGACAGTTTGCCAAAAGAACTGATTAGTACCCTTCAAAATAGTCTGTCATCAAAGACACACAAAGACTGACAAGCTGTCACAGAGTGAAAAAGACTGAAGATATATGACAATTAAATGGAAACCGGAGCCAAAAAAAAAAAGAAGTTTGTAAAGTGGTTAATAGCATTATATTAACGTTACTTTCCTAATTTCTATAACTATACTATGATATGTAAGGTGATAAAAATAGGAGAAGATGAGTAAATGGTTATGAGAATGCTACTATTTATTAAATTGTGGGATGAGGGGTAAACCTAAAATTATTTCAAAATAAAAAGTGAAAAAGTAAAAGAAAGACTGTAACTGTGCCTGTCAAGTATTCATTAAAATAGCCTCAACATTTCCTCGGATTGACTAAACTTCAGTAAGAATTCTTCTTAGCTTTAGGATCCTGGCCTCTCTATTCTTAGTGCATTTAATTTAGAAAACTTTTCATTGTAAATTCGTGCTCTTCTTCTTTGAGATGTAAATCTCCCAGCCTCCTGCCAGTTTTACAACAGTTTAACAACTTGAGAATGTCTTTCTCAAGGACCCGGTAGCCCTGTCTTTGAAATATAATTATAAAAGGAAATGGTGCCTCTGTTTCTCAGTCTCTGTGGGAGGATAGAAGCGTAACTTCCAAAAGGGACAATTAACAAACACAGATGGCCTAATCACATTGACTAACTTTTCCCTAAAGTACTTCAGTACTTTTCATCTAGCTCACATCAGTGCTTTAAAACTCAGCTGCCTTCCTGTTCCATAACTGGGAGCTAAATGATGAGAACACATGGACACATGGAGGGGAACAACAGACACTGGAGACTTTCTAAGGGTGGAGGGTGGGAGGAGGGAAAAGATCAGAAAAAAATAAATAATTAGGTACTAGACTCAATGGTGATGAAATAATCTGTACAACAAAATCATATGAGACAAGTTTACCTGTGTAACAAACCTGCACTTGTACCCCTGAACTTAAAATTAAATAAATAATACGTAACATAAACACACAAACAAAAACTCTGCTGCCTTTTATTTCAGGGGATTTGTACTGTCTCCCATTGCAATAGTCTTGAATAAAGCCTTCCTTTCCTATTATTGTCAGTGCAATTATCCTTTGATTGTATTGAAAATTACCAATGTCTCATTATACATAACCATTGTTTCTAAAAATTTAAGATTTTAAGAAACAAAGTTAATTAACCTGATAAATAAATCATAGGTGATGAGGCTTTTACTCTATCTAATTTGTTTTTATTTTAGGATTATTGCTGTGGAAGAAGAATAGGCTCCTGGGACTTCTGTATATTTCAACATTCACAACCCATATATATTTGGATTTTGGAGTCAACCATTTCAGATAGTCCTCTACACATTGTTGTCAGGAGGACCAGAAAGAGTATAGACAAATTGAAATCTTGCTCAATCATCATTATTAACTGAGGAATGTTATTTAATGTTTGTAAACCCAGTTTTATTCATATCTAAGCAGAAAGCATAATGCTTATGTTGTAAAATCATTTGAGAATTGAATTATTTAAGTAAAGTAAAAACTCCACAAGGCCAATTATGTATTAAACATTTCATTTAATGACACTACTCTTCTTTTCTTATTAAAACTATTAGAGGAAAATCAAGAAACTTAGTAAATGCCTTTCAGTAATTGCTACCGCTACTGAAATGGGTTTTTAGAAGTGTTTTCATCAGCTAACTTTAGATTACATCTTAATTAATTAGGCTTTTCATTAAAATAATAGGAAATACAATAAATTATCATGCAGCCATGGGAATAAATATGGTAAATGCTATTTATTTGTCAGCATAAAACAAAATTGTACATTTAATGATTAACCTTTTAGAAAAAATAAAACAGTAGTGAAACAAACAATAGCTTTCCAAGATGCAAAATACTTGTTTCATGATTAGCTGTTCTTAAATGAATGCTTCTTTAATAACTTCTACCACTATGCAGTATTTCTATATGAAGCTCTTTCAAAGGTAACTATAGCAGTAATAACTTATAAATAAATTCGTGACTTGACTTTTTTGTGAGGTAACTGATGTTTCAAGGAATAACATGACTTAAAAGATAAAGTGCATTATATAGAGCATATTGGTTCCCTTACATGTTTATGGTTGTTGGAAATAAGAAAGATGACATTAAGTGAAATTAATATGAACAATAATAGAAATCTACTTGTGTATAGAATTAAATTTTTTTATTTCTAAGATATCATCATAGAAGTTCTCCTTCAATTATATTTACATAATCATTTTCTTATAGAATTTGTGTCTAATAGAATAATGGTTGCATACAAAAAAGCCATGAGAGAAGTAAATCACCTAATTTCTAAGGTTATATTTCTGAAATGAATTTTCTTTATATAATAAAGCACATAAAACCTAAAAAGTTTATCAGTAGAAGGAATATTGTGTGTGTGTGTGTGTGTGTATGTGTGTGTACATGTGTGTGTGCGTGTGTACTAGTAACACTCATGAGTGTGTGGTCAGATTATTAACATTCTTGAATATTGCTAAACTTCATTACAAATCTTGCTCAAGTCTGAATGAAGTTCAAATTTTAATATTCTTAGTACAGCAGTGGCAGATAGGAATCTCAAAAATCTTTTCAGGATAACTGTAATGAAAGTAGAATTTAAAGAACGTAAGTTCTTTGTAAAAGAACGGAGTTCAGATTGAATCAGGGAATAATGGTTTCTAAGGCTTTCTGGTCCATTCCCTATGACATCCCAGGGGAAAAAAAGCATGTAGATAGCCCTGTAACGGTCCTTCACTTTCTAATTTTCAGCTTAGCTCTTGGTCATGAATACCAGCTCTATTCCAGAGTGCTTTCTTTATCCCTTGATCTGTCTATTGTTTAAATGATGAGAAAATATAATTTTATCCCATCAATTTACAATTGTAACCCACTTCTTGTCATTTTCACATGAAAGCCCTCATCTTTTTCCAGATAAATGACCCCAGAAATTATAATGATCCATCTATATAGTTGAATGACATAGAATTATACTAAAATAGCATTAAAATTATGCAATACTATCACAAAATTGGTATGCCTAGAGAAATGTTGGGGGAGGCAGGGATTCCTTCCCATTGTTTCTACCATTTCACTGATATAAAAACATTCTGTGCTCCTACGTTTATTATTGGTAATATATTGTATAGATTTAATGAAATATCATATTTGAGTATTATCTATGAAAATAAAATAAGATTAATTGCTAGCCACTTATTAAAGAGTTAGTATTTGCCCTGTAAAATGATAAACATTTTAATGCAATGTCAACTTACAGATCTATCAGTGGTGTCCAATAAAACTCTCTGTGATAATGGCAGTGTTCTATATCTGCACTGTCCAATATGGAGCCGCTACCCACATGTGACTATTAAGCACCAGAAATTTGGATAGTGCAATTGAGAAACTTAATCTCTTGTCTAAATTTAATTAAATTTAAATAGCCACTTATGGTTAGGTGCTATAGTTTTATACACTATAGGCAAGATTATCTTATGGGGTTCACTTATAATTCTCATTCTGAAACTCTTTCACAGTTTTACATCTGTTTTTCTTCTTTTGAAAAAACATTCTGTATGCTAACTGCAGAACAAAGTAACTTGTCCATAGAGGTTCAACTAAGCAGATAATTGTAAGTGAACAGTCAGACCAATTGTTTGTTTTACCAATATGAGGATAGAAAATAAATTATACATTTTTATATCCAGGGCTATTTATTTAAAGAAAGGCTAAGTGACCTACTTTTGATTTGCATGTTGGGATGGGTGAACTTCTACATCATTGTATTACTAGAACTTTTTGCATGATAGTTCATAACATAACTATGGAATCTTAATTTGTCAGTACTTTGAATTGCTCCAGTTTTATCTTATTGAGAAGTAACTTGAAGTCTGGAGGAATCGTTATAATTACTACAATCAATAGCTCAAAGGACTTACAAATAACTAAGTTATAAATACTCTATTACTTTATGTGCTACTAGAAAAACTAATTTTAAAAACCCACAAGTAACAAAATCATTCTGAATAGGATGATGTGTTCTACATAGTTAATATTCTGCTTAAGATCAATTGCTGATAGAATATTAAAAATGTAGAAATTGCCTTTAAAGTCATATTATTTAAGTGAGATTTCTGCTTAACAGCACTGTTCTTAAAATCATCAAGTGTAGTCCTAAGCAGAAAAGTGGAATTATTTCAGGTTTTTTTCTGTCACAAACATGACAAATTTTATTTTCTCCTCAAAATAAAGTAAAATGCTGCATTTTACCACAACTTTCTCTTAAATGTTCACATTTACACAATACAAAGCAAAAGTAAAAGGTGAAAGTTCTCTCCTGGTCCAACCTACTTCTCTAGTTAATTCAATAGTTACCATTACCCTTTTCTATTTTCTTTGTTTAATTAAATTATGTACTGTACAAATCTCAATCCACAAAATATAAAGTGTGCTATTTTTCCACAACTGAGTAACATTCTAATTCTGCCAGGCTAGTGAAACCTTACTTTTAATCCGTTCCCTATTCTGGGCTGAGTCTGTTTACCCACTGTTAAAATTCTGGCAAGATAAATTCTCTACGCCTAATTCCCACTGGGCCCATTAGGCCTCCTATTTCTCTGCCTTCAGTTTGATGACCCCACTGGATGCATGGGTGCCACACAGTTGCCCCTTGCCACGCTGGACGATGGGAATGCTGTGCAACATCCTAGCATTGTATTGTCCAGTACAGGAGCCATTCACTGCATATGGCTGGGGAGCACTTGAAATATGCCTAGTTAGAATTGAACTTTGTCATAAGTATAAAATGCACAGCAAGTTTTAAAACTCTATTCTCAGCTTTCAAAATCTTTTTGAGTATTCTGCTGTTTATTCCTGGGATTTTCAGAGTTTGGGGATTAGGTAGGGGCAGGCAGCTTCTTTTCACAGAGACACTGTTTATGATGATAGGTTTGAAGTTTTTACAGTTTTCTTGATGTAGTTTCTTAGATATTTTATCTGGGCCAGATTTCTTTCCATTGCCAAAATAGACGAGGATTTTGAAAATCATAAACACCACATATACAGGTAGCTTTTTTCTCTATATTCTGCTATATGCTTTTTCCCCTAATGAGAGAATGATCATATTGAATGCATGGGAAGAGGTGTAATGGGAGTCAGAAATAACATACCAAGGAAATAAGACAGTTAACTTTTTCAAAGCACTAAGCACATTAACATCAACAAAAAATTATATATAATGAGGGGAAAATATGGGATGTTTATATGACATTATCTTGGTAAAATAAAAAAGGGAAAACTACAAAAAGTAAAGACTATATATATATATTCTTTCCAAATAATATTTAATATTTCATATGCACTGGCACTCATTCAGCACCTTTTTATTTAATCATATACTATTGACACCTTTCTAAAAACATCACCTATAGATCCATGTTTGTTCTTTTTAACTGCTATATTTATTCCATGTTATATAAGCAACATAATGAATGGTAACAATATTTTGCAAGCAAATATACATTGTTTCCATATTTATTGTAATCAGCATAACAAATTTATTGTATCAATGATATGACTCATGTATTTGAGTAGACAACAGCTATTGTAATACGCTCTTCTGAACAATATGAATTTGGATATAATGGGATTGGGAAATGGATTTCAATCACTTTTTATTCTTGAACTGGGATACATTCCCAAAATTCCTCTGGTCCAAATATCTTGTGTGGCATAGATTGGTAAAAAGTGTATTAACCACTTAGGAGATTGTTGCAATTACTGCCACCTTTTGGAAGTAACCAATCACAGGTCCCAGAAATGTTCTCATCTATACTTAATCCAGAATTCACAACTTCTACCAGATGGCATAAAACATACTACAGGTTGTATTTAGAGGGATTTGGATTGGGCATCTGGATCACCAAAACTATTTAACCTGATAGCTATGAATGTTAACTATGTTAAGTCACTTTCTTGATATCACTTATTGTGTTCAGATGGAGTTTCACTTTGTGTCTGTAAGACATATTTGTAGAAATGGGATTTTAGGGTAAATGTGTGAACACAAATTAAATTTTGATAGATTCTGACAAACTTCTCTAAATATATGTATAAATAGTATATTTGCTCACTAAACTTAATTCCTCTTCCTATCTGCACATAACTGTATTTCTCAGTTTCTTTTGCATTGATCAGGCCATGTCACTGGTTTCTTACTAAAGGAAATGCAGACAACAGGGATATGCATCACTTCCACAGAGGATCCCCTATTATCTTTACAGCTGGAAAGGATTCCAAGGTCATGAGTAAAATGGAGCTACAAGAAGGAAGGATCCTGGACTGGAAAAACCCATGGATAAGGCCACATGCTGATTGGATTTTATGTAAATAAATACTATTTTATTTTATTAAATTGCTGAGATTTTTGGCGTTGTTACAGAAGTTAGCCTTTTGAAACAATATAATGAATTTTCCACAACATTTTATTGGACTTTCTTCCATCAGGTGATGATAATGAGCTAGAAACTTAGCTAGGAAGGCACTTATTTCATCATCTTAGCCTTCCCAGTGGGAATACTACTGCTCTGTTCCCCAGCAAGACTTAAAACAAGAGATTCAGACAATGCATCCAGAGAGAGAGAAATGGAGAGAGAGCAAGACTTAGCTTTTTAAATGTTCTCAACCTGTCAATTTTCTGCACATATTTGAAAGTTTCAGATATTACCAATTAAAAAACAGTTTTGACATGCTGATGAGAATTTTGTTTAATGTTTCAATTAGGTCTTTTTTTTTCTAATAAGATTAAGAGTTTTCCATATGTTGTTACTCAATTTTTCCAGTGGATTACTTTTGATAATCTGTAAAATTATTTAATATTTATTCACTTTCGTTCATTTATTCAACTAAGATGTAGGAAGCACCCAATTTTTTCCGAGTAATTTGCTAGAGACCGAAGATGTAGGGATCAGCAGCTACAGATATGTTCCTTATTCACATGGAGTTTGCTGTCAAATGAAGGAACAGGAGAAACGACTTAATAATTGCATTTCTACAGTAAAGATTTCCTGGCCTAGCGCAGTGGTTCATGCCTGTAATCCTAGCACTTCTGGAGGGTGAGGCAGGTGGATCGCATGAGGTTAGGAGTTTGAGATCAGCCTGGCCCGTCTCTACTAAAAATACAGAAATTAACTGGATGTGGTGGCACATGCCTGCAATTCTAGCACTCAGGAGGCTGAAGCTCAAGAATCGCTTGAACCCAGTAGGGGAGGCTGGAGTCCACTAAGATTCTGATATGATATTCTCACTTATTTGCCTATTCATTCATCTTCTTACTATCCTGACTAGAATAAGATATCTGTAAAAGCAGGAGCCTTATCTGTTTTGGTCACCACTATAACTCCAACATAAATAATAATGCTTAGTATAGAGATTAGTACACACTAGTAAAATTTTTTTTTTTTTTGAATGAGAGGAGTCTCACTCTGTTGCCCAGGCTGGATTGCAGTAGCACTGTGATCAGTGATCTTTCATTTTTTTGTAAATAAATTGAAGGTTGTGGCAACCCTGCATCTAGCATAAGGCTTCAGTTTTTCAACAGTATATGCTATTTGTGTCTTTGTCACATTTTGGCAATTCTCACAACATTTCAAGCTTTTTCATTATTATGATGATAAGGTAATTTTTTTTCTTTTAAGACAGAATTTCACACTGTTGCCCAGGCTGGAGTGCAGTGGTCCTGTGGTCAGTGATCTTTGATGTTACTCTTGTAATTATTTGAAGCACCACCAACAAGAAGGCAAACTTAATAAATGTGTGTATTCTGACAGCCCTTCCGTCATCTCTCTCCATCGCCTCAGGAATACCTAAACCCTGAGACACAGCAATACTAAAATTAGGTCAATTAATAACCTTAAGATGGTCTATAAGTGCTCACGTGAAAGGAAGAGTCACTATCTCTCACTTTAAATCAAAAGCTGTAAATAAGCTAAGTGAGGAAGGCATGTTGAAAGCCAAAATAAGCCAAAAGTGAGGCCTTTTATGCCAAACAGTTAGCCAAGTTGTGAATGCAAAGGAAAAGTGTGCTACTACAGTGGACACACAAATGATGAGAAAAAAACAATAAAATACTTAAGAATATACCTCACCAAGAAGGAGAAAGATCTCTACAAGGAAAACTACAAAACACTGCTGAAAGAAATCATAGATGACACAAACAAATGGAAACACATCCCATGTTCATGAATAGGTGGAATCAATATTGTGAAAAGGACCATACTGCCAAAAGCCACCTACAAATTCAACGCAGTTCCCATCAAAATATCACCATCATTCTTCACAGAACTACAAAAAGCAATCCTAAAATTCATGTGGAATGAAAAAAGTGCCCACGTAGCTAAAGCAAGACTAAGTAAGAAAAACAAATCTGGAGGCATCACATTACCTGATTTCAAACTATGCTAAAGACCATAGTCACCGAAACAGCATGGTACTGGCATAAAAATTGGCACATAGACCAATGGAACAGAATACAGAACCCAGAAATAAACCCAAACTCTTACAGCCAATGATCTTTGACAAAGCAAACACAAACATAAAGTGGGGAAAGGACAACCTATTCAACAAATGGTGCTGGGATAATTGGCAAGCCACATGTAGGAGAATGAAACTGGATCCTCATCTCTCACCTTATATAAAAATCAACTCAAAATGAATCAAGGACTTAAACTGCAGACCTGAAACTATAAAATTTCTAGAAGATAACATTGGAAAAACCCTTCTAAACGTTGTCTTAGGCAAGGATTTCATGACCAAGAACCCAAAAGCAAATGCAATGAAAACAAAGACAAGCCAGGTGTATTGGCCCACTCCTGTAATCCCAGCACTTTGGAAGGCTGAGGTGGGTGGATCACTTGAGGTCAGGAGTTCAAGATCAGCCTAGTCAACATGGGGAAACCTCGTCTCTACTAAAAATACAAAAATTAGCTGGGTATGTTGGTACATTGCTGTAATCCAGCTACTGGGGAAGGCTGAAGCAGGAGAATCACGTGTACCTGGGAGGCAGAGGTTGCAGTGAGCTGAGAATACACCACTGCACTCCAGCTGGGTGACAGAACGAGACTCTGTCTCAAAAAAAAAGATAAATAACTGAGACTTAATTAAACTAAATAGCATGGCAGAAGGAACAGTCAGCAGAGTAATCAGACAACCCACAGAGTGGGAGAAAATCTTCACAATCTATACATCTGACTTAGGACTAATATGCAGAATCTACAATGAGCTCAAACAAATTAGCAAGAAAAAAGAAAAAAATCCCATCAAAAAGTGGGCTAAAGACATGAATAGACAATTCTCAAAAGAAGATATATAAATGGCCAAAAAACATATGTAAAAACGCTCAACATCACTAATGATCCGGGAAATGCTAATCAAAACCACAGTGCAGTACCACCTTACTCTTGCAAGAATGGTCATAACAAATAATAGATGTTGATGTGAATCTGGTGAACAGGGAACACTTCTACACTGCTGGTGGAAGTGTAAACTAGTGTAACTGCTATGGAAAACAATGTGGAGATTCCTTAAAGAACTAAAAGTAGAACTACCATTTGATCCAGCAATACCACTACTGGGTATCTACCCAGAGGAAAAGAAGTCCTTATACGAGAAAGATACCTGCACATGCATCTTTATAGCAGCACAGTTTGCAACTGCAAAAACGTGGAACCAACATCAGTGCCATCAATCAACAAGTGGACAAAGAAACTGTGATATCTATATGTATCTATCTATCTATCTATGTCTATCTATCTATATATTGATAGATAGATATAAATCACAGTTATGTACCACAGTTATATACCAAAGAAACTGTGGGGTGTGTGTGTGTGTGTGTGTGTGTGTTTGTATATGTATCTCATATATATGATATATATCATGTATATATATGATAGAATACTACTCATCCATAAAAAGGAATTAATTTATGGCATTTACAGTGGCCTGGATGAGACTGGAGACTATCATCCTAAGTGAAGTAACTCAAGAATGGAAAAAGAAACATTGTATGTTCTCACTCATATATGGGAGCTAAGCTATGAGGACGCAAAGGCCTAAGAAAGATGCAAATAACTTTGAGGACTCAGAGAGAAAGGGTAGGAAGGGAATGAGGGATAAAAGACCACAAATTTGATGCAGTGTAAATTGCTGGGGCAATGGGTGCACCAAAATCTCACAAATCACCAGTAAAGAAATTACTCATCTCACCAAATACTGCCTGTTCCCCAATAACCTATGGAAATTAAAAAAAATAAAATAAACTTAATTGAACAGTTTGTACCAGGTTTCCCCAAATTTCTCTTAATTTGTACCTTTCAAGTGGTTTGTATTTATTATACTAACATTGCACATTCAATAAAAATATAAGTATTTACCCTATCTGTAGAATATAAAACGTTAATATAACACAAAATGTATGTATAAACAGATAATTCTTGAAAACAAGCTGGCAATATTTACCTCTCAAAAATATTTAGATCCCCACCATACTTTTCTCTCACATAACACAGTCACATATTATAGATGTGTACATTTATTTTATGTATACAATCTCACTGAAAACAAATGTAACTTTCAAATGAAGAATAGAAATATTTACAGATTTCATTACCTAGCCTCTTTCTATGTAATGTATCATATTAGTTCTATTTGGAACAAAGCCTGCTTGAAAAGCTGAACTATACCATTTTACTACAACAGACTTATTAGGCCTGTGGATAGGAATGATAAAGTGTGTTATAAAAAGGATTTAGTAAGTTTCTGGGCAAAAGGATGACTGGCTATACAATGCACTGATATCACCTACCAGCTCTTCCACGCACCACTATCCAAATGTACTGAGAGAAACATATCACTGACCATACTGACAGGTGCTATAAAGCTAAGCTGCCCTTTACTAGTGAATAAAAATAAGCCAAAGTGAAGAATAGAAAGTGAATTTTTTAAAGTATTTTTCGTGAGAATATTTGAAATTCATATTTGTTTTAACAAGTCAAATTACAAAGAATGTAATCTATATTCAATTTGTAGGCTGAAAGACTTCAGGAGGACAAATATTTAAAATAAATTTGTTGTGTTTACTAGGGGTACTATTATGTATATATTTTTTTTGAGAAACATCCAAAATAAACTTATATAGCACAAACTTTCTTGTGAGATAGCATAGTATGAGCCACTGAGCAGTTACTTTCCCTGTATTAAAGCCTGTGCCTATGGGATACGAAATATCTAAGTTTAAAATATTTCCTGTCTAATTATTCCAAATAGGGGTTTAGCAATACATAATTAAAATGTTTAGCTTCTCAAATTAACCTTATATGAAGCTTATAATTATACAATTATATAATCATTGTGTTGAGGGGATGCACATGTTAAAGGTTAAATTTCTTAGATTTTTTTTAAGTGAAAATAAGTTTATTAAGTAAGTATACCTTACTTAGCCAAAAGAGTGGCTAGTTTATAGGCATGCAGTGGCATAGGCTGGTGGCCTGAAAATATTATTATTATTTCTTTATTATATGCCAAACAAAGGGTAGATCATTAATGCATTTCCCAGGAAAGGGGCAGGGATTTCCTGGAACTGAGGGTTCCTCCCCTTTTAGACCATATAGGGTAACTTCTGGACGTTGCCATGACATTTGTAAACAGTCATGGAACTGGTGGGAGTGTCTTTTAGAATGTTAATACATGTATAATGAGCAGTGAGGACAACCAGAGTTCACTTATTGAATAGGAGAACGGAGTGGTGAAATAATGAAAAAGAAATTATAGTTAATGTTAGAGATCCCAGATTTCATTTATTTCACAGTGCCAGATGAGGGTTTGAAATACTCTTCACCACTAGAAGTATGAAACTGTCTCTAAGTAGTTTATTTAAAATGGAGGCAAGATTGCTTTTTATTTAAGTCAGTATTTTCCAGAAATTGATGGATATTGGTCATTATAACAGTCATTCAAAAGTTCTGCTACGATCAAACAAATGAATGTAGAAAACCAATATTCACCTAAACAGAGAAGTAATTTGAATAAATATAGGCAAAGAGAAGTGCAATTTGTGAGAGATGCAAGGATCCTTAGGTAACTAGCCAGAGAGATAATGAATGGTAGGAATTATGTAAGTTCCAAGGCCGGATATTCACCCTGTCAATCAGAACTCGGTCCAGATTTCATTTGAAAGGGAAGGACACTCAGACGATTGTAGTGATAAGTCTTGCTGCTTCAAGATTTTGAACTCCTAAAATGTCTGGAAATTTTTTTAAAAGCATTATTATCTTATTTTAGGGAAATGTGGTGTTTGTGTGTGTGTGTGTGTGTGTTGTGTGTGTGTGTTGCTCAATTTCTAAATACAAAGCATGACACTATATCTATGAATCAATTACAAATTTGATTAATTTTGAGGCAATTTGCTACTGGATTGTTCTGAAAAATCAGGGTGTTAAACATAAAACTAGGACATGCAAATGACACAGATTAAAAGCTGTGAAATAAAAAAGCTCCTTAGTTTTTAACTGTAGTTTTAGAATCATAACTTTTAACATGAAACTTTATTAAGAATTTTTTTACATCTAAAATTCAGGGGAGTACAAATAAACTCTTAGTTGTAAAAATATTTTCTTAATTGAAAACTCATATAATTGTCATAAGACAAAAGTGCTTTTAAAATCATTATATGTTTACCCATGCTCATTTTTTAAAAATCTCAGTAAAAATGTTCTAATAATATGCGAAACTTAAAGAGAGTGAGCTGTAAAGCCTTTCCATGGGAAACACAAAGTTTCAAAGTCTTTATCCTAGAATCAGTAGTTTTGATCTATTTGAGTCTCAGTCTAGAGGCTTAGCCAAGAGTCAGTTGGATCAAAGCCTGTCTCCCTGAACTATGTCAAAAAGAGAATGGTTAATTGTGTTTACTATGAATGGGTAAGAAAGACACCAATAGTACATCTCAAACTAATGAATATGAAATCTCTAGGTTAACATAGTGAGAAAAGATATCTTTTTATACATTATTTTAATAAAAGCACTTTAATACAAGAAAACAAAGGATAAGAATGATTTGGGTTCTATGAATTTATTTGAATTAAAGTAGAAAATGGTTGTATGTATGCATACATTAAGAATGCTGTTCAAGCTGAGAAGTATCTTGTTATAAAAACTCAGAGTATTTTTCTGATAAAATGTACAATTAAATCATTGAAAGGTACACCTGCAGTTATGAATAAAATGTTTAATTTAAAATAATGAAACATTTCCTTCATGATACATATATAACTATATATAGTACATAATTATTTTATATTTTGCTTAATAGCCAACATTTAATTTAAAATTTGTGTATTTACAATAAATGCTATTTCCTTCTAGTTTAATCTGCAATAAATACCACATAATGCATAATGCTTACATTTAAGTAGTTTTTATTCACAACCCTAGTGGTTTTCCAGAGAATGATATCATTCCATGGAAACAAGTGAAGCAATTAATTGGTTTCTGTTTATTAATCCACTTCAGATGTCAGAAAAAACATAACAGCAAACACAATACATTTGCACTTTAATCTATGATTAATGCTGATATTGCTGTTATATTCAGTGGACTTGTCTTTCTAACAAATGTATGCAAATATATAATAACAATTTGCATGAAAGTCTAAATTAAATCACTAGGGACTTAAATTAAAATAGCAAATTATGTTTATTCATTTATTCAATCAAAATTTATTGACCTCATACTGTGTCAGATCCTGGAATAAAATGTCTATCAAGACAGCTAATGTTTTAGCACTTTGAAAATTTTATTGTGTCAGTTTTTAAATAGACTCATAACTGTCTTAGGCCAACCTATAGAGATTATAATATTTTCAGACTGGATTCTGAATAAACCATTACAGGTTTTGTTTACTCTGTTTTGATCAAATGTCACATTTGGGAAATATTCAATACCGTTCTCTTACTTTTTTTTCTCCATCAGATTTTTGTTTTAGAGAGTATTTTTATTTATATTCATATGATTATTTTTCTCTTTAAATTACTTTAGCATGGCAAAATTTACATTCCATTTAATTCACCCATTTTAATTGTTCATTTCAATGAGACTTAATAAATATATTCAATTAGGTGACCATCTCCACATCCCAGTTTAGATTATTCTCTTCACTCCAAGGATCAGTCGTGATCCCTAACCCCAGACCACTACTAACCTAATTCTATTTTTATAATTTTTTCTTCTCATGAAATTTTATAGATTTGGAATCATGCAACAAGTAGTTATGTGTCTGACCCTTTTTTGAGGTTTGTTCACATTGTTTCATGTATATAGTGTTTTCCTTTGTATTTCACAGTAGTATTTTATTTTATTTCAGTAATGATTCATGGTTTTATTTATGCAGAAATTGAATTTCCCTTGTTAAAAGTTTTTGTTCATCTTGATATTATTGTGAAAGAAATCATTAACTTCACTTTTCAAAACTGTAAGTAGTCTATAGAATTATAGTTGATTTTTATATAATAATCATGTATTTCATGTCCTTGTTAAACATTATTATACGAAGGTAATGGATAACCCTTCCTAAATCGTTAGGAATCTCAGATATGATCATGCCATCAATGAATAAAGACAGTTTTATGTCATCCTTTCCCACCTGTATGCCTTTAATTTCTCTTCTGGGTCTCACTGCATTGTCTTGGACTGCCTATAAAATATAATTGACCCATGACCAATACAGGAGTTAGGGCCACCAACTCCCTCTTACACAGTCAAAAATCCATGTATAACTTTTGACTCACTGAAAACTGAACTGCTACTAGCCTAGGATGACCTGAAACCTTACAAAAAACATAAACAGTTAATGCTTAAATAGATTCAAACCTACATGTATTTTATGCATTCATGACATGCCTAAATTTTCTTAATTTTTTTCAGCATCTCTAGACTATGTGGCTCATCTGTAAGTTTTTTCAAACTGTAAAAAAACTCCCCAAAATTTTCCAATGTATTTGTGAGAAAAAATTATCCTATATGTGGACCTGCACAGTTCAAACCCATGTGTTCAGGAATCAACTGTATTGATTAGCAGTGCAAAGAGTGAACATCCGTGCTCTTTTTCCAGTCTTAGGTGCAAATTATTCAGACCTATATCATTAAGTATGAAGTAAGCTGTATGTTTTTCACAGATGCTGTATATTAGGTTAATGATTGCCCATGATATTCTTAGTCTGTTGACCCATTTAAAAATGAATGGATGCTGAATTTTATCAAATGGTTCTTCTACATCTATTGGGATGATCTTATGGTATTTTTCTTTTATTCTTTTAATCTTGTAAGCTTTAATAACTAATTTTAAATCGTCAAACAGCCTTACATTTCTGAAATAAAACACATTTGTTCATGATACATGACTATTTTATATTTTGCTTAATAGCTAATATTTAATTTAATTTTTTTATTTTTACAAGAAATGCTATTTCATAGTTTCCTTTCTATGTTTTTATCTCATTTGGTATCAGGGAAACATGGGACTTATAAAATGAGTAGAGAAACTTTTCCGCCTTCTCCATTTTCTGTAAGAGTCTGTGTAGACATGTATAATTTCTTTCTTAGAATTTTGATAGAATTCACATGTTGAAACCATTTGGGCTTGAACTTGTTTAGGGGAAGATTTTTCTTTACTAAATCTGTTTCTTCCATTTATGTAAGTTTAATAAGACTTTCATTTACCTAAAAAGTTCACAAGGATTATTTGTGCGTTGCTAGAAATTTGTGTACTTCATTGACATAATGTTATCAATAATAATATCTAATCTTTTTAATTATTCTATAAACTGTAGTGATGAAACCTCTCTCATTTCTGATTTTTGTAACTTCTGTGTGTGTGTGTGTTTCTTTCCTCTGTCACTAATAGGTATGATAGGTTATCCATTTTTTATCTTTTGAAATAATTAATTTTGGTTTCATTAATTTTTTTGCTATTTGATCTCATTTATTTTCATTCTGATATTCTATCCCCACACACTTTTTTCTGTTTGATTTGAGATACGCCTCATTTTCTAGATACTTAAGGTAGAAGGAACTTACATCAGTAGTTTTAAAGTAGATATATTGCTACTTTTCATTTTCAATCAAATCAAAATATTTTCTGATTTTTTTTGTGACTTGTGTTATTTAATTTCTATATACTTGGAGATTTCCTAGATTTTATTCTTCGAGTAGTTTCTGATTAAAATCCAATGAAATTACATAATATGCTTTGCACAATTTTAATAATTTTAAATGCAATAAGATTTTTTTGACTTAGTATTTGGCTTATCCTAGACAATGTGCCATATGCACTTGATAAAAATGTGTATTCAGCTGCAGCTGGTTAGAGTTTTGTACCTGTCAGTTCAATTTAATTGATAATGTTATTAAAGTATTCCATATACTTACTGATTTTCTGTCAAGATGTTCTATCAATTACTAAGAAAGCACTATTGAAATCCCCAATTATATTTAAATTTTAATTTCTCTTTCCAATTCTGCAGTGTGTGTGTGTGTGTGTATGTGTGCATACTTAATGTATTTGGGAGTTCTTTTAAGAGCAAATACATTTATAAATGTTATATCTTCCTGTTGTATTCAAACTTTTTAAAATAAAATGTCCCTCTGGCACTCTAGTAATATTCTTTTTCTTAGAATCTTTTATGTCTAATAATAATATAGCTACTCCATCTCTTTTATAGTTGTTGCCTGCTATGTCATTTATTTTAAATCTAATTGTGTCTTTGAATATAAAAATATTTTATATAGTGAGCATATAGCTACATCAATTTTTCTTCATTTTTTTCATCCAGTCTGGAAATTGATGGCCTTTGATTAGTATTTAGTCTGCACATTTAATGTAATTATGTGTTTGGATTTGGGTTTGTCATTATGCCATTTGATTTTTTAAATGTTTATATTTCTTATCTTTTTCATATTTCTGTTCCTTCTTTATAAAACTTTGTTAAATATTTTTAGCTTATCATTTTAAGTTCTCTGTTTTTATGAGTTATTTTTTGTTGTTGCACTAAAATTACAATAAGCATCTTTAATTTAATACAATTTTTTATAAAACATAGCAACTACACACTAGTATTATTCTATTCCCCATTCTTTTTGCTATTATATACATATATAATGCACCTAAATACTTCATAAACCCAGGAATTTAGTGATATAATTATTGATTGGGTCAATATTATGATTCTTTTTATTAAATTAATAGAAGACTGAAAAAATTGTATACATACACATGTAGTCCACATATAATATATATGCCAACATATTACCATTTCTGGTATTGATTGTCCCTGTAGATCAGCTACTACATCTGATCCATTTTCTTTTATTATTTGTCCTTCCTTTAGTATTTCTTGTGGGGAAAGTCTGCTAGAAACATATTTGCTGAGTATTTTATTCATCTGAGAAGAATTTTATTTCACCTTTTTACTTGAAGAATCCTAGGATATTTCTGCTGGATAAAGAATTATTGTTTGAATTGATTTTCTTTAAACCTTTTAAATATGTAATTCCACTGTCCTGCTTTTTTTCTTTTTCTAAGAAGCCAGCTGTTTTTAATCACGTTGTTCTGTACACTAAGAGTTACAATCTTTGGCTTACTTCTCTTTGGCTTTCAGCTGCTTTACTATCATATGTTTTTGTGCGATTCATTTTGTGTTTGTTGAACTTCTTTGATTAGTGGGTTATTTTACATAAAATTTAATATGTATTGGATCACTATTTTCTCAAAGTTTCTATCATTTTTCATATCTCCTCTCCTTTCAGGACTTCCATTAAGTACATGTTGGAATGATTGATTGTGTTCCATAGGTCATTGAGTCCCTTTTAACTTTGATTTAAGATCTCTTTTCTATATTTTGGATTAGATAATTTCTGTTAATATATTTTCAAGTTCACAGATTTTTTTCTTATGCCATTTCAAGTCTGTTGTTGAGTATAATTACTGAATGTTTTTCATTTTAGTTACTATATTTTTAATTTACAGGATTCCATTTGGTTCTTTGTTATAGTTTGTATTTTTCAATTGAATTTCCCTGTTTGTTCATTGTTCACATAGTTTCTTTACTTTGTAGATATATTCATAATAACTTCTATGAAGTCAGTTTTTGCTAAATGGAACACGAAGAACTCCTCATGGTCAGTTTATTGTTACCATTTTCCCCCTAAGTATGGATCACACTTTCTTGTGCCACTGCATGTCTACTAATTTTGTATTAAAAATATGACCTTTTTAATAATATAGTATGGAAACTCTGAATTAAAAAAATATTTTTCTGAAGGTTGCTGTTTTATTTGATCAAGTTGCCGGTACTTAAACAGTAGCATCTGTCCCTCCCATTGTGTTTAGACACTTATTGAACTGTATAGAATTTTTTCAACCTATTGTAAATTTTAAAGAAGTCTATCTTCCTAAAGGATGCTCCTGTATCTGAATAGCTTATTGGTCAGGCAATGACTGGAATAGATATTGTGCTCAAAAACCTTAAGCACATAAAGGCTTCGCCCTCTGCTAATCAATTAGTTTTCGGATTGAGGAACACATTCAAAGTTGTGACCAGCTTTCAAGATTTTCTTGTCTTTCACTTTTCTCCAGGTTATCTAATGTCTCAACTGCCTAAAAAAAGTTTCTTACTCAGCTAGGAATGTATGGAGAAATTTGCTTATCCCTTCCATAGCTCTCTCTTTTCTAAACTCTCCTATTTAATGTTATGTTTATAGTTGAATCAATTCAGCTAGCAAAGCTACAGGTATGCAGCATCCTTTCTTTATGACTCTACCACTTGCCGCTGACAAAGATTTGGGCTTCCCCTTGTCAGTCCAAATCAAGTGTTTCCCTCTAAAAAGAAAGCTGCTAAAGCTTTTCATTACCATCCTCCTGCTGGAAGAGAAAAATTTTTACCAATGAGATAGAGAGACAGGGAAGGGAACAATCACAGATTCACATCTATAGGTTTTCTTTTTCCACTCTCATACCACAATCCATACAAGTAGTTATTTATAAATATATTTTAAATAACTCTTCAGTGTATGGTCTGCTATTGAACTTTTACATAATATCCTATTACTAATCAAAAGCTGTGTTAGCTCTATCTCTCTGAATATGAGCACAGTTATACTCTACAGCCATAATAAAGTCATTTTGATGAAATAACAATAATCTGCCCAAAGTTACCTCTTACTGAAGGTAAAAAAAATGTCGGGGAATAAACAAAACATAAAGATAGATATCATATATTATGCAGAGTAATCTGCGTTTTTCTAATGAAAACTAAACATGGTACATCTATAGGGGAAAAAAATGTTAGTGATTAAAGTTACTCACAGTATGTTACATTAGGTGATATATAAAGAAAAACTCCAAGGAAACGATATTCAGAGACGAGAATCAGACTGACTGTGAGCTCCTCAAGTTCCCATTAAATAGCCAAAAAATGTCACAAAATCAGAGTTTTTATTTTTTAAGTTGGCATACTTAGAGGAATTATGACAAAGGAGGCAATTGCATTTAATTGGAATAAAATGCTGAGCAGGGGCAGCGAGGAGGGTGCAGCTTTACTGTACAGAAGGAAGAACAGCTCTTTTAAATAGTCTTAATTAAATGAAGAACAAAACTGTGATTCCTGACAGGTAAGAATTCAATCAATCTGTGATAACCAGCAGGGCAAAAAGAAGCAGGAACATATTTTCAAGGCAGAGAAATACCTGCAAGAAGTCTAACCAGGGTGAGCAGTGTTACCCTGTATCACCAGCAGACCCCTGAGAGAAACCAATGCATGACAAATTCAGTCATTCTGTCTTCGGATATATTCATATGTGTTCTCTGTTTAAATCACATTCTACACTTCTATATACAGATGAAGAATTAACTATGAGGGTTTCAAATGTATTCTTTATTCCTATGAAAAAACGACTTTTTAGGAATTTTCTAAAATATCTTTCAGAAAATAAACTTTTCAGTTTATGCTACCATACATATAATAGCTTCATGTGTCAACAATTCAAATCAATGACAAATATCTATTAACTCATTAGAAAAATAGAAAGAAAATGGACCCATCTTTTAAATCTGTACCAAACAATGAAATTTTATGTCCTATGCACAAGTGGTTAAAAAATATTATTTTAAGTGGTCAAATATCTAAAAGGATTGCCAACTGTTAGGCTACTCCTAAGATAAAAATGAAAGATAACATAAAATTTATTGTCTCACTAAATAAATACAAGTAAACATTACTGAGAAAATTAGATATCCTTATAGAAAGAAATTATAATAGATACCTTCTTGGCAAAAATTATATTTTGATTTAATCTATATGAAAATTCCATAACTAATTATGATTGTAGGATTTATTTTTTGTTTTGTTTTGAGACAGGGTCTTGCTCTGTCACCTAGGCTGGAGTGCAGTGATGCGATCACAGCTCACTGTAGCCCCAATATTTCAGACACAAGCAATCCTCCTATGTCAGCCTCCTGAGTAGCTGGAACTAGAGGTGCACACCACCAGACACGGTTAATTTTTTAACTTCTTGTAGAGATGGCATTTCACCACATTGCCCAGGCGGGTCTCAAACTCCTGGACCCAAGTGATCCACCCACCTCAGCCTTCCAAAGTGGTGGGATTATAGGCCTGAGCCACTATGCCTAGCTCTTAGATATATTTATGCATATATATGAATTTACCGTAATGAAAAGGAAAAGTGAAAAAAGTCAGAAGTTTTGCCTAATGGTGATTACATTTTAGGAAAGGGAGAAAAGAGATTAGTGGTTTTGAATGTATTCATGTATACATGTTATGCTAATTCTTACACTGATATGTACTTGCATGTTATTAGTTTTTAACTACAATTGTACTCCACATATTCTTTTGTAGGAGTATATTCAACATAAAATAAATACATAGAAAAAATTAAAAACAGATAAAGACACTTAATGGATTCAATTTTTGTCAGTGTGAATTGAAAATATCCTTGGAGCATGCAATTTTTCTGTACTAGCATTTGGCTATTTCAGTCTAAAAAACACTGGCACTAAGTTTCCCTTTCTCATTTAGCATCATTCACTTCCCAAACAGGTCTTGGCTCTCATTCTACCTTGGGGCTGGCATTATGACTGTGTTGACTCTATCTTGAGACTCCATCTCTGTACCTCTGGCTCTCTTTTTGTCCAGAGTGGCTGGCAGAGTCTTTTCTGTACTCCTTGATTTCTTATTTTTTCTGACCTGAATCTTTTAAAGTGATCCTCTTTTAGGGTTAGACCCTTCAAATTCAGGAACTCTTTCTTTTTTCTTTGTTTTTTTTTTTTCTTAACAGTTCGTGGTCAGGGTTGCCTCTGACTTTGAATGATGACTCTTGGGATTGTGGAAACATTTTTCACAATTGCACCCTACCTGACACTAGAAATGTATAACTCATTATTTTCTTAGCGTCTTTTCTTTTAGTGCTTTGTTTACTTTATCCCAAAAATTATACTAACTACGATTAGGCCTCGCCTATAATTGTTTCTGTCTTACTTAATTGCCTTTGTCTTGTTGCTTATTTTCTATGGTAGTGCTAAATCATTGGTATGTTTAAATGCTGAGATAACTTACCAAGAAATTACCTGTAAATAAGCCATTGCTTAGAGACCAGCTTAGACACGTCTTTGAATTCTTAACTATGCAATCATAATTGTATTGCCCCTACAATTACTCCAAAAAGCAAAACGTGCACTCTATTCTTTTGACAAAATTTTGCATTAATTCTTATTGAATAGAACTGTTTTCACATCAAGATCTCTTAGTTGTATTTTTCAAAATGGGCTATAAGTCTCTTGAGGACAGAAGTAACACCTCACCTATTTTTACAACAATTATTTACAGCTACTTATCACCTCAGTATCTAGCATTGGGCTACATTGTCTTCCTCCGTTTAAAAAAAAAAAAAACAATGTTAGGCCAGGTATGGTGGTTCAGGCCTGTAATCCCAGCACATTGGGAGGCTGGCACAGGATTGCTTGAGCCCAGGAATTTGTGACCAGCCTGGGCAATAGAATGAGATCCCATGTCTACAATATTGTTTTAAACAACTTAGGTATAGTGGTAAGCTGCTGTAGTCCCATCTACTCAGGAAGCTGATGTGGGGGTATAGCTTGACTCCAGGAGGTCAAGGCTGAAGTGAACAGTGATTGCACCACTGTACTCCAGCATGTGTGACAGAATGGGACCTTGTCTCAAAAAAGAAAGAAAAAAAAAGGCAAAAGACAGCGTTAATTATGTCTTCACTAAATATCTAGAGCAAGAGCAAGATCATGTAGGTAGATAGATTACACAGGTACGTAGATTCCTCCTGTTTATGAGACTGAAACTTCATGGGCTTTTCATGTTTTTCTCTCAAGAAAAAAATTAAACTTTGAAACCAACATGGTGAACTTTGGAGACCAAAAATTACGGTATCCACATGTCTATTAAAAAACATAGTGCTATTTGGTTAAACCTAATTTATATCAAGAAAATCCTACCAATTAACTCTATGTTTCTAAGAGTTCAATTATTTTAGTAAATTGTAGTCTCTCCAATTTCTGAAGTGAATAAATATCTACCATATTTGCCATCTAATATCATTATTCCTGCTTATTCTTGCCAAGGCATTACCATGTTATTCAAGATCTCCTCAGATAAATAACATTTAGGTAGTGATGCTTTATTGCTGCTGTTGACTATTTGGTGGTCTCTACATGAAAAGAGTGAAAAGAAGCACAAACTAAAATTAATAGCTTTAATTATAATTAGATATAAATATAACAGCAATAATAATTTTATTTCCAACTTCTAACAGGCTCTTAAGTACATCCATCTAAATTTTATTAATCAATCTCTAACAAATTTACATAGTATAGCTTAGAATGTATTTAGACAGGTAAGTGTGGATTTATAAGTCAATTAATTAATTAAAGGTGCTTACCTGTATTAGTTCTCTCTGAAGAACTGCTCTATGTGGAACCAGTGGTCTATATTTTGCAACACTTTTGGTTTTCCATAACTCGGGACTTTGCGAAAATGACAGTAGAATCTTCTAGAAACTACTAACCCCACGATCTGGAATTTTTAAAAATTTATATTGTCAGCAATGGCATTCGATACAACATGGAATGCAATGACTATCAGCTATGTGAATAGCTATAAATGATTTCTGCAGACATTGTCCATGCCCCACCAAAACACCCTCCAATCACGCTTAACTTTCAGAGCATTTATTCCTCTGCTTTGGCGTGCTTTTGTTTTTACTACCTGAGCATCTTCAGGGCCTGTCTCTGGGCTCCAAAGTACCAAGGAGTTTTGGTTTCTCCTGAGTATCCTTTAACTAATGAATGCCTTATATTTCACAGTTTTCCAGCAGGAAAAAGGGGCTTTGTTTGGAATCCAGCACTTGCCCAACTTCTTTCTTGTTCAGTTTTCCCTATATCCTTACCAATTTTTCTTAGGATCACTTATGTGTAAGCCGTAGGAACAGCCATGTGCTTATCTGAGTTTGCTTTTTAGGAAATGGGTAATGACATTTCACTGTGTTTCCACCCAAATCTCATTTTGAATTCTAATTCCCAATATTGAAGGAGGGGCCTGGTGCGAGGTGTTTGGATTATGGAGGTGGTTTCTAATGGTTTAGCACCATTCCCCTAGTGCTGTCTCCTGATAGAGTTCTCAAGAAATTTGGTTGTTGGAAAGTGCACAGCACCTCCCCCTTCACTCTCTCTTCCTCCTGCTTCAGCCATGTAAGATGTGCCGGCTTCTCCTTCACCTTCTGTAATGATTCTAAGTTTCCTAAGGCTTCCCCAGCTATGCTTCCTATACAGCCTGTGGAACTGTGAGTCAATCAAACCTCTTTATTTATAAATTACCCAGTCTCAGTTAGTTCTTTATAACAGCACAAGAACGAACTATTATGATTGCTTCTAATGCATATGCACTGTGATGTTGTATAAACTCAATTAAACCTCACCTAGAATCTCAGGATCACCTACAGTCAGGGAATTAAAGAGCTAGCATAAAACTTTCATATAAATGTAACCCTCCACTGTAAATCTGACTTACCTCTGTTCAGTATGCTGAGTATCTGTTCCCTTTTTAGGTATCTTTATTATTTCATCATTCATCAATGATACTTAAACAAAGACAAATATTGAGTATAGAATCTACAAGTGTTTTTATTATTCAAAGCTTGTTTTTCCAACTATGTTGGACCAAGTACTTGAAGACTGCTTTCTCAGTAGCTGGATGAAAATCATACCATGATTCTCTAACTCTGTCCAGAAGACTCCATGTCTCTACACTTTTGCCTAAACACCGCTTTACCACACTTAGTTTCTTTTCTGTTTATCAGTGGAGTGGAGTTGTGAGTCTCTTTTTTGATGAAATCTTTTCCTGGATTTAGTCATGGCAGAAAACAGATCCTCCCCACTGTTTGGGACCATATCACTTCTCTTATAATGCCCTTAAACATCTTCCTGGCAGCCTCTGCTCGTGAATATTTTTTGCTGAACACATAATATTCAATATTTGATGTTACAATAACACTATACTTTCAGACTATCACAGCATTATCATACTAATCATTTTATCATCATTACCAAATTAATTTTATTCACATGTAACCTTAATTTCCTTTTAGAAAAAATTCTATATAGTCTATCTAGGAGAATGGTCGTAGTCATTGGTTTGCCTTACAAATTTGAATACTATTTCATTCACTTCCATTTCATACACTTAAGATAATTATGTGAAGTTCTACTTGCTTAAACTTGCTTGTGGACTATGAAATGTGGTTGAAGTTCTGAATCAAATTCTGTTTCCATAAGATCATTTTCAATCCAGCTCCCCTTTAGCTCTTTTCTCTTCCCTCTTATTCTGTCACTTCACATTTCATTACTCAATTAATCTCATAGCATATGACAAAGAATATAAACAAGTATTAATAACATAAATGTTTAGAAAGATGTATATCATCATGTTCAAGATAATCAGAAATCAAAATATGTCTTCATTTTCATTGTGTTTAGTCATGAACAATCTGTGAGTTGTTTGAGGTTTTACACAGGTATATAGGATTGTCTCAAATATATAACTTAAGAGAAAAAGGGCTCTGGAGATAAGATGCTGAAAGAAAAAAATCCAGAATAAAAAATGTATGAGACAAAGTTCAAAAATTAGACATATATATTTAAGGATTCTTTAGTTTTTTCTGCTGGAAGAGAAGTATAAATCCTGATGAGTTTTCAGTGATTTATTTACATGTACACTTAACGTTTATTACATCAAGAAGTTCAAAACCTACCTGAAGTGGCTTACAACTCTTTTTTAAGGTAGAACCACCAAAATAATTATAAAATAACAAGAGCATATTTGATAATAATGGATATAGATGTACCAGAAACATAAAACGAGTTAGTTAGCTTATGTTCCCAATATTATAGTGATGTGATCTTTTTAAATTAGAACTCTGTTGAGAACCCTGATAGCTTTAAATAAAATTTTTAAGCACATAAAGATAATTTTTTCACATGGTCCAAATCACTTCTGAGGATTTATTTTATGTGGCAGATATTTTTATGTAGATATTTGAACTGTTGTCCAAAGAGAGTAGATAATAGATTATTGGAGAAAAATGAATCAAGTTTCAAAATTTTATTATGTCCCATGTCCCATTCCTCTACCCACCATACACTCCAGGACACACACACACACACACACACACGCACACGTGCATGTACACACATACATCATGGTTGAAATATACTTCTTAATTTTTCATATCTAGCTTCTAATAGCTTTAAAAAGAGAATATACTTTGCAAAATTATAATTTAAAAATCAAAGGATAGCCTGCAAAGCTTTCAGAAAGTAAATATGAGAGAAATATCTGGCTCTTGTACTTAGCTAAGTTGCCAAATAGACTAGAGTATAAAAATCATTTTGAAATAACTTTTCAGCTACTGACTGCATAACATGTTGTCAAAAAGAAGCATGGAAGTTCCATTTTTGGCCTTTGTTTTCTGTTTATTTACATTCCTTATAAGTATATATAAAATAAAAATTTTAATAAATGTCAATGTAAAAATGAAAATCACTTATTCTTCGAATTCTTATCCTATTATAATAAAATCATTTAAAAATCATGAGTAAAATTAAAATTGAAAGCCACCAAATAGGCTTCAGTCACACAGCTTATAAAGCAGTAAGATTTGATATATATGGAGCTCCCACAATGGTGGAAATGTTGAAATACAGGTAATACCTTGTGGAGAGGTTTTTCTAATTTTTGTTTTTCTTGCTCGTTTAATAAGATCATTGATTAAAATGTCTTATATTTGGTAGTATAAATAACTCTAAAAAATGGAACTAAAACAGCACTTCATCAACTTTTCCCTGATTATTTACTCAGTTAAAAACACTGAGATAGAACATATGGTGAAGAAAACCCTTGTTCTCAAGAGTTAAAAGATCCATATATCGATGAATATATTTGTGAAAAATAACTAACTTTCTTACCATGCCAAAGTTTTAATGTTACCCTTTATGAGAGAAATTGAAAAATGTCAATGATGTTCCTAATGGAAGAAACTGAAAAACATAAAACTTTTGTCAGATGGAGGAAGCAGCTGGGGTAAGTAGAACTGCAGACAGAAAGATAGTGTGGGCAACATCAAGCCGGGGAAAATTCACAGTTAACACACAGTATAAATCCAACTCATCTAGAATCTAGGACATAGGGCTGTCATAGGATCCAAATCCTAAAGAAATGTGTATGCAATATAGAAGCAATGCAAGGTTCCTTAGAAGAGCAGTGGCACCACTAGACTTGTATTTTGATAAAACCACCTCTCTCCTCTACTGTTTACAAAACAGATATGAAGGTAGAGAGTAAGCAGCAGAGCACAAAAGGCAAGTATCAGTAAATTTTAAAAATTCTAGGAAGAAACAATGACTTGAATTAGATAATAGCTGAAGTCATGGAAAGAAATCTATATGTTATGGACATGTTTGCAAATATAATGAAAATTTTTTTCATGGATTGGGAAAGGTGGGAAATTGTGCAGATATTAATGGTGCATGACACAAATATGATGGTTGCAAATATTTTAAAGTGTTGTTAAATAAATCAATTCCTTGCAGAGAATGTTAAGAAAACCAGAAATATTAGAGGTTACTTTTATTTTAAAGATGATATATTTGAGATAGCACCTGCATATCATTAGTATACATCTAGTGGAAGGTTACAATTATGGGAAAGAAGCTTAAAAAGCGAAAAGGCAGGGAAAACAATGTGTGTCCACGACAATTCTACACTTCTAAATACATAATCTCATTTATTTTTCAGGCAGCATCACTATTTTATTGTGAGTATTGAGAAGCTTGAAATCCAAAGCAATTGATTTCTTTTTCCCTAAAGCAGCAGAGATAGTAGCTGATAAAATCAAGTCTTCAACGAATCTCCAGTTACCAAAAAAGAGTATTTTCCCCTCCAGTATATTGACAGTGTGAGATACGTCAATTTTTCAGTCATCTACTAAAGAAACAAAAATTAGGCCAGGCGCGGGGGCTCACGCCTGTAATCCCAGCACTTTGGGAGGCCGAGGCCGGCGGATCACAAGGTCAGGAGATCGAGACCATCCTGGCTAACATGGTGAAACCCCGTCTCCACTAAAAATACAAAAAACTAGCCGGGCGTGGTGGCAGGCGACTGTAGTCCCAGCTACTCAGGAGGCTGAGGCAGAAGAATGGCGTGAACCCAGGAGGCGGAGCTTGTAGTGAGCTGAGATCTCACCACTGCACTCCAGCCTGGGCGACAGAGGCTCCGTCTCAAAAAACAAACAAACAAACAAAATTAAACTCATGGTAGTGAATGAAGCCACTTGTGAGTTGGTGAAAGAGCAATATAAGGAAATAGATGTTTATAGATGTTTATAAACTGTCATGACAGCTAGACAAATGGTTTCTGGGATGAACCATTAGAAATGATTGCTCGAAAATATACAAAAATGACTCAAAAGGAAAACTGCTGCATATGAGGATGACACTAGATGTATGAGTTCAAAATCAAAACTGCATTGCACGGATTGAGAAGGGGAATCAAGAATCTTCTGCCATCAGATCACCACTAGAATTGCCTCTTGAAATGCGAGAAGTAGGAGAATCAAACTTGAATTGATGATACAGGTAGCCATTATAGTTATAAAAATATTACTTGCTGATAAATGTAAGAAGGAACAAAAAGAAATAAGAAAACAGAAAAAAAGTGTGTATAAAGGGGTGAAGAGAAATGTAAATCATGATTTAAAATAATAGTCTATCTAACCTTATTTACGTCTTTCAAATGTTGCAATCATGCATTCAAGTGACACAACCTAATTGTTATCCAAATTGGTAGCTCTAAAGTAATTTGGACAACTTCTTTTAATAGGAGGAAGATGACACAGACGTTTAGTAAGCTAATCAATGACATCCTCCATCAAGAAAATAGGATGAGTACTGTCATGTTTGATTTAAAGCATAGTAGGAAAAAGAGATACCAGTGTCAATGACAGATAAAATACAGGCAGAAATCAAGAAAGGGAATACCTGTAACGCTATTAAGGAAGTCTTCTTTCCTTCTTAAAAGTTACTAATTTAAGAACAAGAGATATATCTATATAGAATATGGTCACAATTTGTGGGGAAAATAAAAGATAAATACAACTGAAAAATACAGTTTTGTACACACTCAGGTTACTACTGATTTAAAAAATGATTTCACTAGACTATTAAGGGCAGACTGTAGAGTTTAGAAGAAGATTTAATATTTTTAAGTAAGAGAAAAATAATATAATTCCAAACTAAAGAATTATGAAGGTATGGCATGTTTTTGTTTGAGAATCACCAGAGAATATTTCTAGCCAAAAGGAAAGTAGCTATTAGAGACCTCCAAAATGTTAATGAGTAGAATAATTGCTAAAGTAAGAGCCAAGAAATGGAGACAAATTTTAAATAAAAATAAGTTACAAAAGAAAAAAGAATTATTTGTATTTGAATCATGATGTAGTTCAGAAAAACAAAATGAATAATGAAACGATAAAACTTTTCAAATGTAAAAAAGACCATTTGAAAGACTTGATGTCTGATGATGTTACTCTCAGAAGGGGAAGGTAGGTACTTTTGATAAAAATTGTGGGATTGCAGGTTTGAAGATTATATAAAGGGTAGAATAAGTCAATGAAAGGTACATTAGAACAAAATACAACATGCATGAAAAAAATTACCAATAGCCATTGAGTTGAGGCTTGATACAGTAGATATAGAATGAGACATAATTTTATTTATTTCTCTCATAACATTGATAATTACAGATTGCAAAGAAAAATATTTGGGGAAACATAATTGACTTTTTGCATGGAAACACATGTGAGGATGTATAATGTATTTGAAAAAAACTCAAAGACCAAATTAAAAATGATCAGGCAAAACTGTAGGAATGAGTAAATGAAAAGCTTAGAAGTAAGTAGATTTTTGCCAAAGAGTAAGCCAAGAGTTTGAGATCCTGGATGATAGCTGAGTCAAAGATACAATCATTCTAGTACATGGCTGAAATAAAGTTACAGGCAAATTGACTATAGAAACATAATAACGGCAATACTAGATTTATCACAATACATGTAACATTTGTGAGGTGTAGATAGAAGACAATTATAAAATTGGTGTTAAAAATCTCTGGAAATTTATACAAAGTCATAGAGCTCAGTGGATATAAAAACTCACTTAGGGTAAAGCGCGCGGGTGAACATCTTTCAGAGTAGTACATTTTAGAATCTAACTATAACATAGATATAATATTTTTTTTTTTTTTTTTTTTTTTACATATGCACAACATGCAGGTTTATTACATATGTATACATGTGCCATGTTGGTGTGCTGCACCCATTAACTCATCATTTACATTAAGTGTATCTCCTAATGCTATCCCTCCCCCCTACCCCCAGCCCACAATAGGCCCTGGTATGTGATGTTCCCCTTCCTGTGTCCAAGTGTTCTCATTGTTCAGTTCCCACCTATGAGTGAGAAAATGCAGTTTTTGGTTTTTTGTCCTTGCAATAGTTTGCTGAGAATGATGGTTTCCAGCTTCATCCATGTCCCTACAAAGGACATGAACTCATCCTTTTTTATGGCTGCATAGTGTTCCATGGTGTATATGTGCCACATTTTCTTAATCCAGTCTATTATTGTTGGACATTTGGGTTGGTTCCAAGTCTTTGCTTTTGTGAGTAGTGCCGCAATAGACATACGTGTGCATGTGTCTTTATAGTAGCATGATTTATAATCCTTTGGGTATATACCCAGTAATGGGATGGCTGGGTCAAATGGTATTTCTAGTTGTAGATCCCTGAGGAATCGCCACCCTGTCTTCCACAATGGTTGAACTAGTTTACAGTCCCACCAACAGTGTAAAAGTGTTCCTATTTCTCCACATCCTCTCCAGCACACCAGTTAGAATGGCAATCATTAAAAAGTCAGGAGGTGGCTTTTAATCTTGCTGCTGCCACTGGCTGGTAACCAAGCACTGATAGTCGTTTATTTTCTCCCGAACTGTTTTTTTCACCTGCAAATTGGGGATGCTAATTGGTCTTTGTATTAAGAGTTTTTGTAAAGATAATGAGATGATTTATGTAAGACTCATAGAACCTTTGCTTATATTCAGCAAATAGTAGCATTGTCATCAGATAAAATGGCACCTTTGACATATATATCATAGTTTTTTCCTGGAGTCTTCTCAGACCAAATCATTATTCCCTAATCAAGAATGACCATCTTTTATGTTGTAACATTTCCTGATAGTGTATCCTCTTTTATTCTCTGAATTTGAAATATTCTTAAATAAACAGATCATGATTAGTAGGAATTCTGTTTATCTTCATTGTTATACTGTCACTTTTGATTCAGCATTATTAAGAAATCATTGTTTCTTCCAACCCATGAGCATGGAATGTTCTTCCATTTGTTTGTATCCTCTTTTATTTCATTGAGCAGTGGTTTGTAGTTCTCCTTGAAGAGGTCCTTCACATCCCTTGTAAGTTGGATTCCTAGGTATTTTATTCTCTTTGAAGCAATTGTGAATGGGAGTTCACTCATGATTTGGCTCTCTGTTTGTCTGTTATTGGTGTACAAGAATGCTTGTGATTTTTGTACATTAATTTTGTATCCTGAGACTTTGCTGAAGTTGCTAATCAGCTTAAGGAGATTTTGGGCTGAGACAATGGGGTTTTCTAGATATACAATCATGTCATCTGCAAACAGGGACAATTTGACTTCCTCTTTTCCTAATTGAATACCCTTTATTTCCTTCTCCTGCCTGATTGCTCTGGCCAGAACTTCCAGCACTATGTTGAATAGGAGCGGTGAGAGAGGGCATCCCTGTCTTGTGCCAGTTTTCAAAGGGAATGCTTCCAGTTTTTGCCCATTCAGTATGATATTGGCTGTGGGTTTGTCGTAGATAGCTCTTATTATTTTGAGATACGTCCCATCAATACCTAATTTATTGAGAGTTTTTAGCATGAAGGGTTGTTGAATTTTGTCAAAGGCCTTTTCTGCATCTATTGAGATAATCATGTGGTTTTTGTCTTTGGTTCTGTTTATATGCTGGATTACATTTATTGATTTGCATATGTTAAACCAGCCTTGCATCCCAGGGATGAAGCCCACTTGATCATGGTGGATAAGCTTTTTGATGTGCTGCTGGATTCGGTTTGCCAGTATTTTATTGAGGATTTTTGCATCAATGTTCATCAAGGATATTGGTCTGAAATTCTCTTTTTTGGTTATGTCTCTGCCAGGTTTTGGTATCAGGACGATGCTGGCTTCATAAAATGTGTTAGGGAGGATTCCCTCTTTTTCTATCGATTGGAATAGTTTCAGAAGGAATGGTACCAGTTCCTCCTTGTACCTCTGGTAGAATTCAGCTGTGAATCCATCAGGTCCTGGACTCTTTTTGGTTGGTAAGCTATTGATTATTGCCACAATTTCAGAACCTGTTATTGGTCTATTCAGAGATTCAACTTCTTCCTGGTTTAGTCTTGGGAGGGTGTATTTGTCGAGGAATTTATCCATTTCTTCTAGATTTTCTAGTTTATTTGCATAGAGGTGTTTGTAGTATTCTCTGATGGTAGATTGTATTTCTGTGGGATCGGTGGTGATATCCCCTTTTTCGTTTTTTATTGCATCTATTTGATTCTTCTCTCTTTTCTTCTTTATTAGTCTTGCTAGCGGTCCATCAATTTTGTTGATCTTTTCAAAAAACCAGCTCCTGGATTCATTAATTTTTTGAAGGGATTTTGTGTCTCTATTTCCTTCAGTTCTGCTCTGATTTTAGTTATTTCTAGCCTTCTGCTAGCTTTTGAATGTGTTTGCTCCTGCTTTTCTAGTTCTTTTAATTGTGATGTTAGGGTGTCCATACTGCCCCAGGTAATTTATAGATTCAATGCCATCCCCATCAAGCTACCAATGACTTTCTTCACAGAATTGGAAAAAACTACTTTAAAGTTCATATGGAACCAAAAAAGAGCCCGCATCACCAAGTCAATCCTAAGCCAAAAGAACAAAGCTGGAGGCATCACGCTACCTGACTTTAAACTATACTACAAGGCTACAGTAACCAAAAGAGCATGGTACTGGTACCACAACAGAGACATAGATCAATGGAACAGAACAGAGCCCTCAGAAATGATGCCGCATAGCTACACCTATCTGATCTTTGACAAACCTGACAAAAACAAGAAATGGGGAAAAGATTCCCTATTTAATAAATGGTGCTGGGAAAACTGGCTAGCCGTATGTAGAAAGCTGAAACTGGATCCCTTCCTTACACCTTATACAAAAATTAATTCAAGATGGATTAAAGACTTATATGTTAGACCTAAAACCATTAAAATCCTACAAGAAAACCTAGGCAATACCATTCAGGACATAGGCACGGGCAAGGACTTCATGTCTAAAACACCAAAAGCAATGGCAACAAAAGCCAAAATCGACAAATGGGATCTCATTAAACTAAAGAGCTTCTGCACAGCAAAAGAAACTATCATCAGAGTGAACAGGCAACCTACACAATGGGAGAAAATTCTTGCAACCTACTCATCTGACAAAGGGCTAATATCCAGAATCTACAATGAACTCAAACAAATTTACAAGAAAAAAACAAACAACCCCATCAAAAAGTGGGCAGAGGACATGAACAGACACTTCTCAAAAGAAGACATTTATGCAGCCAAAAAACACATGAAGAAATGCTCATCATCACTGGCCATCAGAGAAATGCAAATCAAAACCACAGTGAGATACCATCTCACACCAGTTAGAATGGCCATCATTAAAAAATCAGGAAACAACAGGTGCTGGAGAGGATGTGGAGAAATAGGAACACTTTTACACTGTTGGTGGGACTGTAAACTAGTTCAACCATTGTGTAAGTCAGTGTAGCGATTCCTCAGGGATCTCGAACTAGAAATACCATTTGACCCAGCCATCCCATTACTGGGTATATACCCAAAGGACTATAAATCATGCTGCTATAAAGACACATGCACACGTATGTTTATTGCGGCACTATTCACAATAGCAAAGAGTTGGAACCAACCAAAATGTCCAACAACGATAGACTGGATTAAGAAAATGTGGCACATATACACCATGGAATACTATGCAGCCATAAAAAATGATGAGTTCGTGTCCTTTGTAGGGACATGGATGAAACTGGAAAACATCATTCTCAGTAAACTATCGCAAGGACAAAAAACCAAACACCGCATGTTCTCACTCATAGGTGGGAATTGAACAATGAGAACTCATGGACACAGGAAGGGGAACATCACACTCCGGGGACTGTTGTGGGGTGGGGGGAGGGGGGAGGGACAGCATTAGGAGATACACCTAATGCTAAATGACGAGTTAATGGGTGCAGGAAATCAACATGGCACATGGATACATATGTAACAAACCTGCACATTGTGCACATGTACCCTAAAACCCTAAAGTATAAAAAATAAATAAATAAATAAATAAATAAATAAATAAATAAAAATAAAAAAGAAGAAATCATTGTAGGAAAGATAGTTTTGTGAACTACTACTAAAAATAGTGATGAAATCATTGTAGGAAAGATAGTTTTGTGAACTACTACTAAAAATAGTGATAAGTCAGCCAATTAAAATTCTAGAAATATGTTTCTACAATTTTTCTTTGAAATACTAAGATTGATTAGACATTTTAATACATACCTATTAAATTAGCTCTATCCTAACTTTCAAAATGAACACAAATCTTTCCACTGAAATTTCTCCAGTGTCTGGAAATAAATTTAATTTTTTATTGTTAATGTAATCATCCATAGTTACTCTTCAAGTGGTTATAACATTATTTTAGACTGGTAATTCATAAAACTCTTAAGCTTATTATAAAAGGAATTAAGATACTGTTCTATCTAGGTCACATTCTTCAAATAAGGCTGTATCTAAATAACTATTTATATATTTCTAAATAGTCTAATGTCTATGTAAAACAAAAAACTTTTCCACTGCATTCAATCTATTCTATAAATAACAGAAACATATATTTGTGTATAAAATATACACATATATTTATGTGTGTATAAAATGTATACACATTTTATGTGTGTATAGGATATATAGACATGTATGTATTTGTGTATATGTGTATATGTATACACACATGTATACACACTAACACACACATGCACACATATAATTTAGCCTCTCCAGCAGCCATTTTGGATTATAGATATTTCTATGGCCCAAAATATATATTTTAGAAAAATAGATGGATAACGCTCTGATTTATTTTATGAATCTAGTTTTATCAGAACAAAGAGTATGTGTCTCTTAGTGTTTTTTAAACTGCCTCTGCCTCCCCAGAACCCTGCTGCTACAATTAGAGGCTTAATACTTATGTAGAGTGGGAGAACCAGGATCTCTTTCACTACCTGTTCATAGCTAGACTAATCAGCTGTGTGCCTGGAGTTTCTGGTTCATCTTCCCACTGAAGACTTGGATGCAGAACCGCACTGTAGGTTATAAGGTTTATGATCTAACATGGTTGCTGGAGAGGCTAGGTGAGACAATCTGAGGGGATGGTAAAATTGGGAGCTCATGGAAAAAACCTTGGAGAAGGAGCAGAAGGGCAAGTAGGAGCCAGGCAGATAAATATGCCTTAATCCATTTTCTTTGTGCTGCAGTAAGAAAGAGCTTCTCCTTGAAGATTTTTAGGAGAAGTCCCAAGTGTCCAGTAAGAGCTGTTGGAATAGCTTGCTCTATTTGTTTCAGACTTGTGTAAAATCAGTTGCTAACATGGCAGTGCATTACTTTCCATTGCAGCATAACTTGCTTGCCCCTATTGGTTTCCTTCTATTCTTATTACCTCATATTTGCACCTTCTAAATAAGATACCCGTTCTTTAATTCTTTTTTTAGGTTTTTTTTTTTTTTTTTTTTTTTTTTTGTGGAGGATTCAGGATAAGTCACCAGGGCTTAAAATAAGAGAAGAAGAAAATTATAAATTTAATGGATTTAAACACATAATCCCCAATTTTTCCTTTAATTTAAACTACAGACAATTTAATACTCAAGAATAGCCAACAATGTGTACAGACTTGCAACATCACATACCAAAATTTAAGCCACTGAAATCAAATCATGATATTTTTGTACAGATATAAGAAATATTACTCATAATCTAGGAACATATATTAATATATTTTAATTAATGACGAAGGTGGAATTTTAAGTGAAATTCAAAAAGTTTTAGCTGATAAATGTGATTAGTGGGTGCCAATCAAGAAGAAAATAAAGGCGAATTCCTATCTCACACTATAATTTTTTTAAAAATCCATAATGACTTATAGTATTAATAATTAAAATTTATAAGGAAACCTAGGAGACTACATGTACAATATGAGGATAAGGAAGATATTCCTATCTTACAAGCAATAAATAAAAAATATATATTTTTGCTATATTAAAAATCATAATTTTTATGACAAGATTTGAAAATAATCCAACACAGATCATAAATAGCTAATATTCATAAAGCAGAGTTTAAAATAAAAATAAACATTTTGAAAGAGTTAAAAAACATTTTGAAACTTGAAAAGGAATATAAACATTTACAGAAAATATGAAACTTATTCACTTATTCACGGTTCAGTCTTACGTTGCTTAATGACAGAGATATATTCTGAGAAATGCGTGGGTAGGCAATTTCTTTGTTGTGAGAACCTCATAGAGTGTCCTTACACAGATTTAGATGGTATAGCCTACTACACACCTAGGCTGTATACACCTGTTGCTCCTAGGCTACAGATCTTTACAAGCTGTTTTTTTTTGTTTGTTTGTTTTTTTTTTTTTTTTTTTTGAGATGGAGTCTCGCTCTGTCGCCCAGGCTGGAGTGTAGTAGGGGATCTCAGCTCACTGCAAGCTCCGCCTCCCGGGTTCACGCCATTCTCCTGCCTCAGCCTCCCAAGCAGCTGGGACTATAGGCACCCGCCACCACTCCCGGCTAATTTTTTGTATTTTTTGTAGAGACAGGGTTTCACCGTGTTAGCCAGGATGGTCTTGATCTCCTGACTTCATGATCTGCCCACCTCGGCCTCCCAAAGTGCTAGGATTACAGGCATGAGCCACCGCACCCGGCCTACATCCTGTTATTGTACTGAATACTGCAGGCAATTGTAACACAAGGGTATTTGTGTATCTAAACATAGAAAAAGGAAGGCATAAACATTTAAAAATGGTACACCTGTATAGGGCACTTGGCAGAAATAAAGCTTGAAGGACTAGAAGTTGCCCTGGATGAATCAGTGAGTGAGTGGTGAGAGAATGTGAAGGCCTAGGACATTACTGTATATGACTGCAGACTGCATAAACACTATACAGCTGTGTTATACTAAATTTTTTATTTTTTTCTTCAAGAATCAATTAATCTTAGTGTATTATACGGTTTTTTTACTTTTATAAAGTTTATAACTTTTAAATTTTGTTAACTTTTTGATTCTTCTGTAATATTTAGCTTAAAAATACATATTGTACAGTTGTATAAAAAATTTCTGTATATTCTAATTATAAAGCCTTCTTCTATTTTTAAAATTTGTTATTTATTTATTTACTTTCTAAACTTTTTTGTTAAAGGTGTGTATACACACATTATCCTAGGCCTCCACACGGTCAGCATCATCAATATCACTGAGCTTCACCTCTATATTTGTCCCACTGGGAGATCTTCAGAAGCAATAACACCCATGGACCTGTCATCTTCTATGACAAAAACAGAAGGAATCTTGTATTATTTCTTTATAGAATACCTTTTGAAGGACCTACCTGAGGCTGTTTTACAGTTAACTTTTTTTATATAAGTAGGAGTACACTCTAAAATAACACTAGCCTAGTAAATACATAAACCAGTAACATAGTTGTTTATTGTCATTACTAAGTATTGGGTGCTGTATGTAATTGTATGTAATATACTTTTATAAGACTGACAATGCAAAAGATTTGTTTACACTAGCATCACAATGAACACGTAATATGTTGCACTATGCTGTTAGGATGGCTATAACGTCATCGGGTGATAGGAAATTTTCAGCTTCGTTATAATCTTACGGGACCACCACAGTACATGTAGTGCTTCATTACACCAAACGTTGTTATGTGTTACATGACTGTATATATGTGATAAGAACCTTGAATGTATTACTAGCTAATAAAATGCAGTTTCCAAAATATCAGTACTCAGTATTTGCTCAGTATTAAGATTATGGTAAAAAAAATAAAAACAGTAAATGGATCAACAAATATTATATATCAGTTTTTGTTAAGCGCTAAAATGAGGAAGAATTCAGACTAAAGGCCATAGAATAATGAAGAGAAAAAAGTGATTTTTTTGGTTTTATATAAGGTGGTCAGAAAGAGCCTCTTCAAGTAGGAAGTTTTAGTAGAGGTCTGAATAAAGACGGGTGAGGCAGGTAGATACCTGAGAGTGAGTCCCTCAGGCAGAACACTCTAAATGTAATACTGGAAAGCCCCGAAGTGCCAGCAAGCTTGATGAGTCCCAGGACGGAGACCAGCACCTGAAACTGAAAAAAACGGTGAGAACAAGAATGGAGAAAAAGCCAACTGATGTGGGCCTTGTAGACCATGGAAATGGGCCTTAAATTTAAGCTCTTGTAGGATTTTGAGCAAAAGAGAGGCAAGGTATAGCTTAGATTTTTTTATTAAATGTAAAAAAGTAAATGAGAAAACAAGGTGTCAACTGTTACTATGTCCATATAAAAATGTACAAGAAAACAAGCTGAATATCTCCAAACATGAGTGTTTGTATGAGCAAGGGAAAACGTATGGAAGGACACATACCAATAAGCTAGTACTTGCTAAAATACATCTATGAGAGCTGTGTGGTTAGGATGGAATATTTCATCTATAGTTTACCTAGTATCAATTGTTACTGTGAAACTTTTTTTTTTTAATTTTAAAATCATTACTAAGGATAATCTGAAGAAAGTGTAAATGTTTTATGACATAATTATAATTGAAGGAGATATACAATAAAGGACAAAATATTAAAAAGATAATTAATTCAGAGTTTTGGCTGTAATTTGAAAGAATGACTTTTACAACTGAAAGCTAAAAAATTACATTTGTATTTTAAGTATTGATATAATGTTGATTACAGCCTACCAACTTTTAGAAATTATATTTTTGACCTCTAAAAATTAATATAAATCATGTTTAAAAATCTGAAATTGCAATTAGTCTAAAATTCTTGAGTTACTGAGATCAGTGGCACATAACTAACATTTTGTGTTTCTGTGACTTGGCAATTTTACATAATTTTTTTCTACCATAAGTAAAAAAGAATGACATTCATCTGTCTCATGGGATTGATACAAAGATTACTTAGATAATGTTTATAAAATGTTTTGAAGATTAAAAGTGCTAAGTATTATTATGCTTATTACTTCACCAGTGACTCATTTGTATTCCAAAAGGATATAATCTATTACTTGGCTAGCATTCAACATTTCAAATCATCAAGCCACTGAAAATAGCTTCAACTGTTTAGCAGACTGGGCCTAAAATAGTTTTCTAAAACAGTTTCTCACTAAATAACAAGACATTCTTTTACTATATTTCACTCCATCTAATATTTCCCTAGAAGATTACTCAATCAGCTCTCAAGTACTCTAAATTATTTCTCCAGTGATTAATTCATTTTGTCTAATAAATATTGCCTTGGAATAATGCCTATGGAAGCATAATTAAAACTTTTGAAAGGATTTTCAAGGAAATCTGTGAATCTTAAAGTTAGCATATAATAAAATAATGAATTTGTTGATTAAATTACTATACATATTTCAGGTAAGATCTTGAAACTCAATTCAGACAGACACTCTGTCTCCAATCCAAATGATAATCATAACCCAAAATAACTTCCCTCACTCATTTTTTTATTTTTTCAAATATATATCTTAATTCTATCTCAGGCATTGTTTCGTAGGTGGGGGGTTTTGACAATATTTTAGAGCCTATATTAATGCTAAGAAACTGCACATTTGGAAATAATATTACAAAAATTATAAAAATAACAACGTAATGTTCAGTTGTCTTCCATCTTGCAAAATGAAAAATAGGGGTAAAATTGATAATCCATTAATATCAGGTTAAAGGAAAAATTGAATAAATGTCAAAAATAAATCCATATTCAAAATACTTTGAGATTGTTTTCATCCAAAAGTTACAAAGATTTATCATAACTGTGCTAGTTAAGATGCACATTTCTCCTATTCCCCATTATCTAGCTTCCATTTTACATGGATGTGTATGTGCTTTGTTCTAATATTTTATTCATCTCCAAGTTTTACAATTCAAAATATTATTCAAGCAGAGACATACTGATGATCTTTCCAATATTACCACCTGTTGGGTAACTCATAACAATTTTGTCATGCCTTTAATTTAAAAACACTTAAAGTTGTGTGTACATTGTAACATGCATATCTGTTAAAGGAATATCTGTTCACCAACAAATACTATTTCTTCTCTCATCATGTTTCACTATCAGATTTGTTCAGTGATGTTTATAGAACTAATATTAATACATTTGGGATGCAATATACTTTGCTTTGACATTATGCAGTAAATAAATATATAGCCTGTTTTTTATGAAGGCAGTATCTGTTAATAGGATCTAGCTCTACAATGGCATATAAAGTAGAATGCAAGATTTCACATATGTTTTTATATTAATTGAAAGTTTTATGGATATTGATTGTTGAATTTCTGTAATGAAAAGCAAAGATGACTAGCATGTAAGATTAGAAGATATTTGGATACCACTATTAAGATGTACATTGCGAAGTCTTACAAACAAAAAGGACATATTATTTAGGAGATAGTTGTAATAGGCTTTTATAGATTTTGATAAGAACTTATATGAGCAGTTATATTTGAATTTTATCTTTTAAATAAAATTAAAAAGTTAGAAAGCCTAAAGAAGATGGGGGTCAGAGTGTTTAGAAAGTGGAGTTAGGGTATTAAAAAATCTACTAAAATTCACTTGAAATATAGTGAGTATAAAAGAGAGAATGTAGCAAACATCAACATTTAAGGAACAACAATAGTAGAAACACCAATAAAGGACATTCAGCATTAAGAGTCACTAAGATCTTAGGTATAAAATTAGATGCCTCAAAAAGCAAGAAATGAAATTGAGGAAATTGATACTGATTAACAGTGTCTAATGGTACAGAAAAGTTCAGTCACATGATATATTCAATAGATTGAGTGTTTGTGTGCCACAAAAATTTCTATGTGAAATCCTAAATCCTAATATAATGGTGTCTTATCTGTTTTGTGTTGCTATAAAGAAATACTGATGCTGGGTTATTTATAAAGAAAAAAGTGTTATTTGGTTCACGATTCTGAAGGCTAGAGAGTTCACAAATGTAAATCGCATTTACATCTGGTAAGGGTTTCTGGTTGTTTCTACTCATTGGAGAAGCAAAAGGGGAGCCAGTATGTGCAGAGATCCCATGGCAAGAGAAGAGGCAAGGTGGGGGGATGCTAGGCTTTTTTTTAACAACCAGCTCTTGTGAGAAGTAAGATACTGAGAAGTCACTCACCCGAAAAGGAGGGTACTCACCTACTCATGAGGGATCCACCCATGTTACCCAAACACCTCCCACTAGGCCCCATCTGCCTACACTGCCAGACCGGGGATTAAATTTCAACAAGTGGTTTGCTGGGGAAAACATATGCACCATAGCAGATGGAATTATTAGGAGATGTGATCTTGGGGAGAAAATTAGGTCATAAGAGTAGGGCCCTCAAGAAAAGGAATGACCCCAAAAATTGGACCCCAGAAAGCTGCAATTTTGCTGGTGTTCTTTGAGTCACAGTGGCATTAGGGCAAGAGGACTGGAGCCATAAAGGAAGCTAACTATTCCTACACAACAAATCACACCAAAACTCAATGACTGAAGACCATAGCATTTATTATGGCTCAGAAGCCTCCAGGTTGATTATTTATTGTGGTGATGTTTGGGCTCACTTTTGCATGTGCGGACAGCTGCAGTGTGGATAGATTACTCCAATTACTTTGGCTGGGCTTTCTCCCATATTTTGAAATCAGTTGCAACCTGCTTAGTTTAGCATACTCTTAGCTAAGATGAGTGGACTATTATCCATATGATCTCTTAGCCTCCAGCAGGCTCAACTGGGCTTGTTCATCTGATAGTTACTGGGACCTGAAAGAAAAAGTATAAACATAGAAAACCTCTTGAAGGTCAGACTCAGACCCAACACATCTTTACTTCTGCCACATCCTATTAACTGCAGCAAATTGCAAAGCCAGACTAGATTCAAGGGATGTAGAAATAACTGTCACCCCTTGATGGGAAGGAGCAGCTGTGAAGACACAAAGAATGAGATAAAGAATCAAGGGCATAGTTAGAATAAATCTTCTATAGTGGTTTTAATGGAGGAATAAGTGTCCACCAACAACTCTGGGTCAAAGAAGAAAGCAAAGGAGTAGTCCAATCTAACAGTGTCTAACGGAAAAAGATGTAAACTTACCATAGATGAAGCTGATCGACTTGTAGTAATGCTGGCATTTGGGACAAGGTATGCATATGAAAAAAATATAGTGTGAACTATTCAGTTAGATTTGAAAACAGCAAGGCTGCATCCTAGAATACTGCAGTGAAGAGAGGAAAATGCCCAAGGGTCAGGTGAAATGGATTATATCTCAAATGCTGTTAACGTAACATCCAGAAAGATCAATAATGTCTCTTCTAAGTTTTTTTTCCCACAAATGTGGCTTGTATTTTTGTATTTTCATAAGCCACTAAAAGCTTAGTATATAATTCAGAAACGGCTAAAAGCATCAAAATGAAAATATGTATTCTTGAATATGATTAGAATTTTAATCTGATGTGACTGAGAAATAACTGAAAGTAACATAAATTAACTAAAACTGACCACGTTTTTGTGTCACTGTGCATGAGACATAATTAAATGTATAATATATAAGATAAATCTAATTGTAGAAAAAAGGTGTATTTTTAAGGCATCTGAATTTATAACTCCAAAATACCCACTAAAAGTTATTTCGCAATTCTACCCAATTTTGATACAAAGGAAACTTCCATAAAAGTCATAAGGAATTTGAGAGAAGGGCAAATTAGAATTAGATTCATATGATAAAAGCAGCTCTATTTCAGAACTTAATTAATGAAAAGATCCCTAGAGTTTCAACGTTGGTCACAATACAACCTTAATTCATGCACAGTTTTATTTCTCTTTAGTCACAGGTAATCCTAGTAACAAAAAGAACTAGATTAAAAAATGATCAGATAGATCAAAGGATGTGATGTAGCAATACCAAAATAGCACCATACTTATTAATCCAAACTACTGTAAGAACACAAGCGTTTATATTATTTATAATTGGCGGGGCACGGGGACTCACACCTGTAATCCCAGCACTTTGGGAGGCCGAGGTGGGTGGATCACGAGGTCAGGAGATCGAGACCATCCTGACTAACACGGTGAAACCCCATCTCTACTAAAAATACAAAAAAAAAAAAAAAATTAGCTGGGCATGGTTGTGGGCACCTGTAGTCCCAGCTACTCGGGAGGCTGAGGCAGGAGAATGGCGTGGATCCAGGAGGTGGAGCTTGCAGTGAGCCGAGATCGCGCCACTGCACTCCAGCCTGGGCAACAGAGCAAGACTCTGTCTCAAAAAAAAAAAAAAGAAATAGATTTTTTATAATTATATATAAGAAACGTATAACTGTGTATCATCATCGATTCATGATTCACCTGCAATAACATAAATAGAATATCCACGGTCCTGATCAAGCCCTATGGAAATTTATAATTGTTCAAGAAAAGCTTCTTTTAGTTCTTGCCTTTCTTCTGTGTCTATACAGTGCTCCCTGAGCACAAAACTTAAGGTTTTGTATTTTACTTCGGCCAGTCATTTTAAGTGACGCTTATCCCATTTCATTAGGTTCCTTGATTTTGATATCTCTTTTTCCTGTGTATTCTATATAGTTCACAATTGTCATTATTTCCCCCTCTCTGTTCTTTACAATATAATTTAAGGATTGCATTTTACTCTAATGAAGATCTACTTATATTAATCTAAACTCACTTGTACTTAAAGTTTCCTATTATCTCCCTAGTTGTGTGCTATTATCAATATGTATTACTGTAAAATGTAAGTCCCTACCAGGCACAGGCACAGAGGTGCTACTACGACATTTGCAATAATCTATTTACTCTCCAATTTCTTAAGTATCAAAATAATCCTAAGATTTATGAGAAAAGGAAATAAAATTAGGTTATTTCTACTTAATTTTTCTACTTATCCCTTGTTTTAGGAATAAAAAGCTAAACACTTTGAAATAGCATGTGAGCTAGTTTATATATCTCACAATTTGTGCACTTTTTTTTGTTTGCTTTTTGTTTCTTTGTTTTTTCTTTAAACACTGCTTCAGCCCCTTATTATTTCCAGAGATTTCAAAACATGTGACCAAAATTGCCAGGCCAATTGTTTTTGAATGTTCCTTAGCCAGGCATCTATTCAAATTATCAAACAATGAGAAGATTTTAAAAAAGCTACTAAATTTAGGCAGACCAGATGACAATTTTAGACATTCATTCATGTTTGAACGTCTAATCTAAATCAGTTCCCTGCACTTGTTCATCTTGTTCAAACATTCACTACATTTCAGACAGTAGACGAAACATGGGTTGTTTTTGTTTGCTTTTCCTTTTTTTTTTTTTTTAACAACACCAAGGATTTGTACAGTACTTTATTTAAATGACTTGAAGAAAATGCAGAGAAGCAAAGAGGTTCTCTTGTGCTTGAAGAGGGTAGATTTCCAGAAACCCTCATCAGCTAACACGTTCACACAACCTCATCAGTTCACTATCCTGGAGGTGTTTGTTCCTCTAAGTAGTGACATGAATCTATAACACCTCAGAAGCATAAATGCCAAAGTCCGGGAGCCAATAACTCTCTGTGCTCTGGCAGAGCAAACAAAAACAATGGCAAAAAGGGGGTATTTGGGATGGAATCTGCGAATTCTAAGAACTCTTCCTCTGTCACTTGTCAAAAGCATGCAATTGGATGTTTCCACAATCAGCTCAATTATTGCTGCTGCAACTCTGAGGGTGAAACAAGTTTCTCTAGTGCAGTAGCGATTAATGACACTGTAGTTCTATTATAGATATTAGTAATGAGAATTCATTTAAAATGTAATTGTTGAAATTGAGCTACAAATATTGTAATAACAAAATATGTACATGTATTTTGTTTATAAATACATATAAGTGATATTGGATTCTGACTTTGTTTTTCTTTCCTCTTCTTGGTGGGATCGCCATCATAGTGGCAGAAGGGAGTCATTAATAACAATTAGATGGGAAAAGAAGGAAGCATTGGAATTTGGGAATCTGCATACTGTATAATCAGTTCTATTTAAAAAAAAAACAAGCATTTAGCAATTGAAAACGGATTGAATTTGGATTTATGATTTGAACACTTGGAATGGGAGTCAACAGCTAAGTTTAAATCTGAATGACTTGCTCTTTGTGGAGAATTCTCTGTCCTCTCAAAGACAAATTTTGTCTTTCAGACTTTCCCTCTTTCAATCTTTCAACATTTCAAGCCAAGTGGGTACACAGTGCATCCTCTTGAATTCCCAGCTTTTATACCAGATTTCTGGAACCCTGATTCACGAAGCTCTGATCTGCTCTCTTCATACTTAATCTCCTCTCAACACATCTCTTACCTTCTTTCCACTCCCACAAATGTCATCTCTGCTCATTCTTGGTCCCATTGTAGATTTGAAAAAGAATTGGCCAAACTCTTTCAAAGTAATATATATGTATATTTTGAGATGGAGTCTAGACTATGTTGCCCAGGATCTCGAACTCCTGGACTCAGGCAATCCCCCCTGCCTCAGCCTCCAGAGTAGATGGGATTACAGGCCTATGCCACCATGCCCAGCTCATTCACGTTGATATTTTTGCCTGCATTTTCCCTCCACAGCACACAGCCTTATATCCAATCAGCAAGTGCTCATTTCATTTGCATTTTGTTTTACATAAACTCTAAAGTAGTATATATTTAGCTCACATATGATATGGCAGTAACTACTAATAATGCCCTTCTCTGTATGATATTGTTTGATATGAGAGGCCTTGAATATTTTACCAAAAAAAATTGAGTCCTAGTGTTTTCTTGTAGTTTTCAAAGGTGCTTAGAGGTGAGAAGAATTTCTTTTAAGAATATTAAAGGTATATTTGCCTAATATACTATATGTTCTTCTGTAACAATCAGTACATAGAATGATTGGGAAAAAATACATTACTTTGAAAGAGTTTGGCCAATTCTTTATGTTATGATTCTGTTGTCACATAGGTGGCTTGAAAAAAATATTCAAGAGTTGTCTTGAACCAGGCCTGGAAATGTGAAGGAATACAGAAAAGAAGGAGCCAGCATTATAGTCAAAATCATGTCGCAATATTAGTCGGCAGAGAAATCAGTACTGTGGGAAAATAATTTTAATTTTTTTTTCTAGAACTTGGTCATCCTAGTACACATTTTCTTTCACACACATTTCAATATTTATTCTTAATATAAACAAAATATCTGATTATCTCACAAGAACACATTATGAACACATATTATATATATATATGTATATATATATCACACACACACATACATACACATACACACATATATTTGAAACAGGGTCTTGCTCTGTCACTTAGGGTGGAGTGCAGTGGTGCAATCGTGGCTCACTACAGCCTTGACATCATGGGCTCAAGCGATCCTCCCACCTCAGCCTCCCAAATAGCTGGGACTAGAGACACGTGCCACCATGCCCAGCCAATTTTTTTTTTTAATTTTTGTAGGGACATTGTCCAGCCACATTGCCCAGTCTGGCCTTGAACTCCTAGGCTCGAGTGATATTCCTGTCTTGGCCTTCCATAATGCTAGGATTAGAGGTGTGAGTCACCACGTCTGACTACACATCTTTTATAAGCATGGTAGTGCTGTTTCTCAGCAATTATCCAAAATATGCATCAGTAATTTAAACTGATCATTGGTGCATTTTTATTATTTTACTTGTACCCAACTATTTCTACTGTCAATTTCAAAACAATGAAATACTATGCTTTCTTTATGCTAATATCATATTTCCATTCACATGATTTTATGATAGGAGCTATGTTTCAGTTTAAGAGATTATTACAGTTACCATGATAAGCAGCCATTTATTCACAAAAAGATCGCCAGTTTCGGTCCATGCCTATTAGGTAAGCTAGAATTTCTAATAATCATCAATAATATGACTTTTCAAATGTATACATAATTTTATTTAAATATATAATAGCTTTTACATGAGTTATATCAATTATCGTCTTTCTCACTCTATTTAATTCCCACAGTATATCCTAAACCTGGTAAAAAGAAATGTTTCCTATTTTATTTGAGGCCAGTTTTTCCACGTGCAATTTCAAACCATAATCTATCTTAATGCTAGAGGACTTGCCTTTGTGGCTTCAACATCTTGTTAGGCACTGGATTCCTCTCCCTGCTGTGTGAAGATGTCTGCTTTCCCAGCTTTGATGGTTTATCTCACTGGCTCTACAACTGGACCGCTTCTACTTGAATCAGTTTTTCCAACTATCACCTGTGTCACTTTGACTAGGTAATGTGCCTCAATTCCCTGTTTTGTGAAATTCGGAAAACTGTACCTATCACCACAGGATTTTGTGTGAATTAAATGAATTAATCTAAGAAAAGCATTTGGAAAATGGCTATCAGATGATAAACATTCAATGAGGGAATGTTATATTATTACTAAATTTTAAAATCTGTACTTCTGTCTTCTTTCATTTACACATCATTCTCTTTCCTTCCCTTCAAAAATAAGTTTTTTAAAATATTAGTTTATACTTACATCTCTGCTTGTTTACCTTATATTCGCACCTTCTTAATTTTTAGTTTGTATGAATTCTCAAGCTAAAAGAAGAGTGGCAAAAATATTACTAGGAACATTCACAAATCCTTCACTCACATTTGCCAGTTGCTAACATTTTGCTATATTTGCTTAGCACTCGTTCTCACTTTAACACACACACACACACACACACACACACACCACTCCAGAATATTTTTGACCAACTTTTATGTCATCACACACTTTCTATTTTAGTTGGGTTGGACAAGACAAAATTGACTTTTCTATTCCTGGCTGTCTTTTCTATTCCTGAAAGAGATTGGAAGCAATGATTCTTCAGTAGTAATGAGCACAGTTTGTCGCATATGAAATGATAAGTTCAAGACTCTCCCATGCCTTACGGCATTCTGTATTTTTATCTTTCTTCTTCCACAAAGAACACACATAAACGAAGTAAATTTTATGAGTATGCTATATAATGAACAGTAGGTATTGCTATACATTAAAATCATAAATTTATACTGATATTTCTGATTGTTAGCTAACACTACAGAATCTTTTCTGGCCTTTCCTTACTCTATATGTTTTACATACTTCTTCTACAGGGAGAGCTGTGGCTCCAATATCAATGTGTTTATATTCATTTGCTCAATGCTACAGAACTGCCCAAATGGTTACAGAATTTCTACAAAGTAAGTACTGTGAAAAACAAATTATTAAATATAATTGAATTATGGGTGTTTTTCTCTTTTGAATGAAGGTATAGAGTTGAATTCAAAAATATTAGAAATTCACTTTTCTTGCAGTTTTTATTTTGGAATAATTTTAGATGCACATAAATATACAAAAATAATATAGAGTTCTGTATATCTTTTTTTTTTTTTTTTTTTTTTTTTGAGACAGAGTCTCGCTCTGTCGCCCAGGCTGGAGTGCAGTGGCGCAATCTCGGCTCACTGCAAGCTCCGCCTCCCGGGTTCACGCCATTCTCCTGCCTCAGCCTCTCCGAGTAGCTGGGACTACAGGCGCCCGCCACCACGCCCGGCTAATTTTTTGTATTTTTAGTAGAGACGGGGTTTCACCTGGTCTGGATCTCCTGACCTCGTGATCCACCCGCCTCGGCCTCCCAAAGTGCTGGGATTACAAGCGTGAGCCACCGCGCCGGGCCAGAGTTCTGTATATCTTTTACATAGATTCTCTGACAGGTAACAGCTTACATAACTGTAGCACAATATCATAACTGGAAAATTCTCATTGATGCAACTATTAACTAGACAACAAACCTTGCTCAGATTTCATCTCATTTTACATGTACTCATTTCTTACATTCACTTTTACCCCAACAGCAGTCTGACTTCTATTGTTACATGTAATTAATCTCCTCCAGAGAAAGTCATCTCTAACTTGTCTAGATAGAGATGGATGCAATGGTTGCATACTTTCCAACCCATACTTAATTGACATTTATGTGACATTAGACACTATTGACAACTTGCTCCTTTTAACGTATTTTCTTAGCTTCTGAGACAATGCTCCTTTTCAATATCTCTTCTCATTCCTTTTTGAAGTTTTCCTTTCTGTATCTACTGTTTGAATGTCAAGATTTCTTCAGTTTATATCTTTGTTGTTTTTTTTCTTTTTACACAGCTGACACAGAATAGCAATTTAATATATAATTACTGAATAAATAAGTTGAAATATTTGCTGTTGTGGAATACTATTTTGGTATAGTTGCAGTATAATGTAACTATTATTATATAACTAAGTTTCTAAATAGATTTTTAAAATACAAGCAATTAATACACTTAATATTAAATTCAGTCATCAAAATTAGAGGTAAAAGGACAAAGGTAAGCTGAAAAAGATTTTTCACTACAATACTTCCTTTAATTCTCAGCTTTGCTAGTGAAAACTTGATTATAAATCAGTCTGATATAGTTTGAATTCTTTCAATATGGCTGTATTATTAAGATCCCTGCTATTCTGATTAAATAAATCCACTGGTTTCCAAGCATTATCTATCTAAATTCTGTCTCATTTAATTTATAGTACAATAAAAAGGAGACTAGAAAGCGGAAAAAATGTCAAAGTGAAGAGCTAGGAATAGAAAAAGAGACAGAAAGAGAGAACAGAAGCCATAGTTGTGATTAGTTCCATGGTGGAATAATTTTATAATCTGAAGACTAACACTCTGCTTTTGAAATATATAGTAAACTATATAATATGCAAGTACATAGAGTAGGTGCTAAACATATTATTATCTGCTTCGTCTATCAATATGCTTCATCTAACAGTATACTACCTCATAAATATTAGCATAACATTTATAATATTTAGAATATAGAAAGTATCTATTCATAATATGAAATATATTGTGCATGCTAATATACTAGCATATTAGAATTAGGCCCCCTAGACTGTGCCATGAGGAATGGTGCACTCTGGCCCAGATACCACACTTTTCCCACAGTCTTTGCAACCCCCAGATCAGGATATTCCCTTGGGTGCCTACACCACCAGGGCCCTGGGTTTCAAGCACAAAACTGGGCAGCCTATTGGGCAGAGACTGAGCTAGCTGCAGGAGTTTTTTTTCATACCCCAGTGGTGCCTGGAATGCCAGCGAGACAGAACCATTCACTTCCCTAGAAAGGGGACAGAAGCTGGGGAGCCAAGTGGTCCAGCTCAGCGGATCCCACCCCAACAGAACCTAGCAAGCTACGATCCACTGGCTTGAAATTCTCACTGCCAGCAGAGCAGTCTGAGGTCCACCTGGGACACTCAAGCTTGGTCAGGGGAGGGGCATCCACTATTGCTGAGGCTTGAGTAGGCCATTTTACCCTCACAGCATAAACAAAGCCACTGGGTAGTTGAAACTGGGCAGAGCCCAACGCAGCTCAGCAAGGCCACTGTGGCCAGACTGCCTCTCCAGATTCCCCCTTTCTGGGCAGGACATCTCTGAAAAAAAGGCAGCAGCCCCAGTCAGGGGCTTAGAGATAAAACCCCCATCTACCTGGGACAGAGCACCTGGGGGAAGGGGTGGCTGTGGGGGCAGCTTCAGCAGACTTAAACATCCCTGCCTGACAGCTCTGAAGAAAGCAGCAGATCTCCCAGAACAATGTTCAAGCTCTGCTAAGGGTCAGACTGCCTCCTCAAGTGGGTCTCTGACTCCCGTATATCCTGACCGGGAGACACCTCCCAGTAGGGGCTGACAGACACTTCATAAAGGAGAGCTCTGACTGGCATCTAGTGGGTTCCCTCTGTGACAAAGCTTCCAGAGAAAGGAACAGGCAGCAATCTTTGCTGTTCTGCAGTCTCTGCTGGTGAGGCAAATGTCTGGAGTGGACCTCCAGCCAACTCCAGCAGACCTGCAGCAGAGGGGCCTGACTATCAGAAGGGAAACTAACAGAAAGGAATAGCATCAACATCAACAAAAAGGATGTCTAATCAGAGACCCTATCTGAAGGTCAACAATATCAAAGACCAAAGGTAGATAAATCCACAAAGATGGGGTGAAACCAACACAGAAAGGCTGACAATTCCAAAAACCAGAATGCCTCTTCTGCAAAGAATCACAAATCCTCACCAGCAAAGGAAGAAAACTGGACAGAGAATGAGTTTGACGAATTGACAGAAGTAGGCTTCAGCAAAATAAACAAAATAAACTATCATCAGAGTGAACCAGCAACCTACAGAATGGGAGAAAATTTTTGTAATCTATCCACCTGACGAAGGGCTAATATACAGAATCTACAAGGAACTTAAACACATTTACAAGAAAAAAAAAACCATCAAAAATTGGGCAAGGGATATGAACAGACACTTCTCAAAAGAAGACGTTTATGCAGCCAACAAACATATGAAAAAAAGTTCATCATCAATGGTCATTAGAGAAATGCAAATCAGAACCACAATGAGATACTATCTCATGCCAGTTAGAATGGTGATCATTAAAAAGTCAGGAAACAACAGATGCTGGAGAGGATGTGGACAAATAGAAAAGTTTTTACACTGTTAGTGGGAGTGTCAATTAGTTCAACCATTGTGAAAGACAGTGTGGCAATTCCTCAGTGATCTAGAACCAGAAATACCATTTGACCCAGCAATCCCATTACTGTTATATACCCAAAGGATTATAAATCATTCTACTATAAAGACACATGCACATGTATGTTTATTGCAGCACTGTTGACAATAGCAAAGACCAACCCAAATGCCCATCAGTGATAGAATGGATAAAGAAAATGTGGCAAATATACACTGTGGAATACTATATAGCCATAAAAGGGATGAGTATATGTCTTTTGCAGGGAGATGGATGAAGCTGGAAACCATCATTCTCAGCAAACTAACACAGGAACAGAAAACCAAACACCACGTGTTCTCACTCATGAGTGGGAGTTGAACAACGAGAACACATGGACACAGGGAGGGGAACATCACACACTGGGGCTTGTCGGGGGGTTGGGGTGCAAGAGGAGGGATAACAGTAGGAGAAATATCTAATGGAGGTGAGGGGTTGATGGGTGCAGCAAACCACCATGGCACGTGTATACCTGTGTAACAAACCTGCACATTCTGCACATGTATCCCAGAACTTAAAGTAAAATTTAAAAAAAAAAAGGAATTAGGCCTTCTGGTGCTTACACAATGTTATATATATTTTAACAAAATAGTCATTTTTTTCTAAGGTGTATAATTTTATACACAAATATAAAATAAAATCATTTTATGTCATCATTCATGAGAAACAAAATCCTGTGTGACAAAATAGATATATTTATTTATTTTACATAAAGAAAAAAATAAAACATGAATTAGAAGACAAATATAAAGTTCCACACAAATGTGAAGTGAAGGTTACTATTAATTATAAGGACAAAAAGGGAACTATGAAAATAAGCAAATTATATAAGCAAACATTAATTTTAAATATTACATATAAAACATGTTAGAAAAGAGTCATTAGATTAAATGACTCAAATAAGAGGTTTATTAGCTCAAAACTTTCAAATACAGTGGCTCTATATATAAAACCTCCTAAGACCCCAAATTTTTATAAAACCTTACTGTGGAAAAATATATTATGTTTTATAACATGTTTGCATGTAAATATGAATTAGATTATACATATTGGGTAAATAAGACATTGATATCAGTAAGGACATGCTTGTTTATATGCAATTTTCCCCATCAGGTAAATGTTTTGAAGAGATGCTTAAAAAGGCTGAAACTCCCATGCAAGCATTTTCTTTTGGGCTGAGAAGTGAATAGTTGACAGAATTTTAACTGCTAAACTTTCCAGTCTCTTAAGCTATTTCTGGAATGTTTAAGTGTAGTAGGGAAGCTGTAAGGGCATATTCTCCTTTATTTAGAAAAATAATTGGAAATGTCTCCTCCTGGATCACATTTATTAGCTTTGGTGAAACTGTTCTGCATTTTGGGAAAAAAAAAATAATGTCTTCTGGAATCTTCATTTCGGGGGAGGCACAAGTCACATGACTTAAAGCTACAACAGATTGACTGTCATTCCAGGTGCAAATTCTCAAAGAGTTTTAATTGTACTAATATTTTTACTGGGATTGCTACTGCTTTTATCGGGTCTCTGATTGCAATGTCCCTAGGATTTGAGTGGCTGGCACAAAATCAATCTCATCACAGCCAGATTATTTTAGTGTATGATTTTGCAGAATAAGAGGGTTTTCAGGAACACATATTTAGCAGAATCTCCTGTACCATCTTATGATTATGTCTTAAATTAGTAATAGGTAAAGATAAAGTGCTAAAGAATATCTTCAATGTCAAAACATAAACATTTCAAGAAATATGTTAAGTAAAATAACAAAGCTTGCTACTTGGGAGGCTGAGGCAGAAGAATCACTTGAACCCAGCGGAGGGGGATGTTGGGGGCGGAGGTTGCAGTGAGCCGAGATGGCGCCACTGCTCCAGCCTGGGCGGCTGAGACTCTGTCTCAAAAAAAAAAAAAAAAAAAAAAAAAAAATGCGTGCTGCTAAGTTAATACCAAGTAAACAATACCAAAAATTACAATAGCAGAAATAGTCATGGACTTGTAGCACTTAGAGAAAATAGAAAAATTACTTTATTTGAGCAGCAATGTTCTAGCAGGCTAAGTACATAATAAACTCTTCAGTAGAAGTAACCATAAATTTTCTTTCTTATCTCTGAATATTTTTATCTCATTTCTTCATTAAATTCTCAAGTAGGTTTGTGTTGTTAGGTAAAATTTTAGTTTATTTTTTATGAAAGAAAATACTACCATTTTTGGAAGTTTATACAACAGTAAAAATCACATTTGTACTCATTCTATAACTCCTTTATAGTCTTCTTACTGATTTTCCTTCCGAAAAAAGTTACCAAAATGAAAAAAGAAAATAAAATACATTAACTAAAACATTATTTATAGTTATATTCAAAATGAAATAATAACAAATGTTTGGCAAGTTACCATATATCAAATCAAAATATTTGCTTGTTATAATAATGATTATTATTGATATATCAAAATAGTAAAATACTGTATGAAATAATATAAATGAGGAAAAGCAGTATATCAAATGATAACAATACCTTGATGATAAATAGTGTTGCTATACATTTAGAAAAAATGCAAAGTTAACATGCAAAAATGAAAGTATGTTTTATATGATAGAATTAGGTTGATTTATTTCATATTTTATCTTTTTATATCACATTTTGAATAACTTCAAAATAAAATGCTTAAGTAATTTTAAGTTGCAAAGTTGATATTTTGTTAACTTTCACAAGTTTATTCTTTAAACAATTTTAAAATACAAAATAAAACATGTTGTACTGAACCATATTTAACATTATGTTAGCTACTGCAGAAGTAACTAAATGAATATAGATCTAGAGAGATGAGAGATAATACTCTATAATATTTTTAAAATTCTGTATAGACTATGTACTCTGTAGATACTGATAATTTATATCTACTGCATGTATTACCATTATATATACTGTTCTTTTATGTTTTGTCTTTTTCTGTATACTCATGAATATTTGTTTTGTAAGGCATGATGACTAAAGGCTAATTTTGAATAATCTACCAATGTACCATTTGAAATAATGTTTTAAATGAAGATTTTTAAAATATTTATAGCTAAGAACTATGATTACTTTGTTATGCTTGATATTTTGGAAATTCCTTTTTTGACTATTATCTATTATCCCTTCTTATTAATATAACGTTGATAATTCATGGTCATTCTTCCTTATTCATTGTAAGATTATACAAATTTTCATTTTTGTTGAACGAAGGCATTCTCCTTAATCAAATTTCAGTTAGGCTCCTTCAAGCCATTTTTCAACTCGGCCCCATCTTGAGCTTGGTCCTCAAGAATAGGAATCTTGCTAAGTAAATTTCGTGAGAATTTCCCACCTTGGATATCTGATCAAATTTCATTGCTTACCATCCCTCAGGTGCTATCTGATCACCCTGGCCTGCCTTCAGCAAGAATCCTGTCAAGTTGGTTTAGTCAGAATCCCCCCTCAACCCCTGATGTTTCTTCTTAGTAATTTTCACTCCATTGACCACAATATTGTTCTTTGGCTATAAACCCTCACTTTTTTGTACGTTGATGTGCTCCATGTTGAGCTCAACCTATCTCCACTACTGAAAAACCCCTTTGCAATAGTCCCTTGAATAAAGTCTTCCTTTTCATCTTTAACAAGCATCAGAATATTTTTTTGTTTAATATTATATTCTACCGGTGAATTAAATTATATCTCTAAAATTGTTCTTCTATTTTTTAATAATGCTCCTTTTGTATTAGCTCAAAGTCTAATTTGTTAGATATTAACATAGTTATGCTGCCTTTCGTCTGCTTTATAGACTGTGTACCTTTTTATTAATATTTTATTTTCACCTTTTGAAGCTATATATTTCAGCTATGTGTCTTGTGAACAGCTTATGTTTGAAATCATCTTCTTTTGATTACTTGTGCATTATCTACTTTTCTAAAATAAGAAAATTTTGGTAGCTACCAACTCTTTCACTCTTTCCTTGGTGGTTATCTTAGATATGACAATATATATCACTGATTTAGCAAATATTGGCATTTGACTTCCCCCTGGCCTATGCAAATACTTTAGAATGTGCAAACTATTTATTTCCCTCATGGTTTATATAGTGTTATTTTATTTTTTGTGTACTTTTAGAATATACATAATATTTATTGTTTTGCACGCTATTCATTTAAATTCGTCTTCATATTTTATTTCCCATTTCTCTTCATTTCATTCTCTATTTTCAAGCTTCTATCAGTTTTTTTTTTATTTTTATTTTTGCCTATAGAAGACACTTTAGAGTGTTACTGCTATTCAAACATTCACTTCATTTTTGTTTGGGGTAAATTTCCAATTAAGTAGAAACTCTACGTTGGTATGTGTTATGAGTGACCATCTATTCAGAGATTTTATCAGATTGTCTCTTTCCCTTTCTCTGCCATTTCTGTGTGTGTGCGTGTGTGTGTGTGTGTCTTTCTCTTTCTCTGTCTTTCTTTCTCTCTCCCTTTTCTTCTCCTTCTTTTCTTTCTCCTTTACCTTCTCCCTACCTGTTTCCCTCTCTTTTTGTGGCAGACTCTGGAATCCTTTTTTGTCCCTCAAGGGCTTACGGCAATGGTCCCCAACCTTTCTGGCACCAGGGACCAGTTTTGTGGAGGATATTTTTTTCCACAGACAGAGCCTGGGGGGATGGCTTCAGGATGATTCAAGTGCATTACATTTATTGTGCACTTTATTTCTGTTATTATTACATTGTTATATATAATGAAATATTTATACAACTCACCATAATGTAGAATGAGTAGGAGCCCTGAGCTTGTTTTCTTGCAACTAGATTGTTGCATCTTGGGGTGATGGGAGACAGTGTCAGATCATCAGGCACTAGATTCTGTCTCCTAAGGGGCATGGAATCTGTATCCCTCACATGCACAATTTGTGCTCCTATGAGAATCTAATACTGCCTCTTATCTGACAGGAGGCAGAGCTCAGGAGATAATGTGAGCCATGGGGAGTAAAGCTGTAAATACAGATGAAGCTTCCCTTGCTCACTGGCCCACTGTTCACCTCCTACTGTATGGCCTGATTCCTAACAGGCCATGGACTGGTAACTGTTCAAGGCTCAAGTGTTGGGGAACCCAGGCTTAAAGGATATAAAATGTCTGGGTAGTTTCTCAGCTTCATACCCTTTTATTTCAGAATTGACAGATGATCTTATTGGAAAAAAAAATCTCAAATTTTAGGTTCACCTCTTGCTTGTTGTTGTTGTTGTTGTTTTTGGTGGATGTTGCCCCTGTAGTTTTTACTGTTTTGTTAGGTCTTAGATGTTTTTAAGGAGATAATTATTACTGCTTACTGCTTATAAAGCTTTTCTAGTTATTCTTAGTGGGAGCACTGGTCTGAATTACCATTTCTGTCTCTGCTGAAAGTAATCCTCCAGTACTTGCAATATTACACTGGTAAGATTCAACCATCTTGTTGAATGTACGTGGGGTCCAGTAATTGCACTGTTACATAATTTTTCACAGTTTATTCCTGGCAAAAGATGTTTTAAAAATTTTTATTACAAACATTGTTTTTCTAAATATTTTTGTGAATATTTATTGGTACACATGAGGAAGAATTTTTCTTGTGTGCAAGACTTACCCTATGGGAGCCTGGGTGATTCTTTCCTCCAAAAGGGTTTATTTCAGCTACTTCTAGAAGCCAGAAAATGCTTCCAAACAGGAGACACTGAACGCCTCAGAGGAGAGTTCCATGCTCAGATTTGCCACATTAGTGTTTAAAACTTTAAAATCTTGAGGCAATGGTCTATGTCTCAGGGAAAATCAGCCCCTTTGGCTTCCTGCTCTTGCACTTCCTGGATGCCTGCTTCCATTATGGCCCTTGCTGCTGCTCCATCTTCCTGTGGCTTAGGTCTCTTCTCCCAGTTCTTTAGACTCTAATTTCCAAGTACTTCGGCATCCTCTCTAGCTTTTTCTGACTCTTCAAATTACTAAAGCTTTGCTCCTTGACCATGAAAGCATAACTTCAAATAATTATCACAATAAATTACACACAGTCCTTATAAAGATTCATTATATATATCAATTATTATTTTATTTATTGTGAATCCCTCACTACTGAGCACAGAAGAGTAAATGCTTGGGACAAGGTCACACAGCTGATATCTGGAAGAATCATTTTTCAAACCTGATTCTTCTGATGCCTATACTCTGTTATTTTCTTTTTATACATGCTATTTTTCCAAAATAATTCTCACATATTAAGTTCCTCAAATATAATTTAAAAAATAAAGTTGAACTAGACAAGTCAATAAATGCCTTGGGATAGCTGATTGAATTAATAAGTGAAATTAGCAAACAGAAAAGAGGAAATTTCAATGTCACTCTATTTCATTCCTCAAAGCCTTTTCCACCCCTGTAAAAGTAAATATCTCAGCGCCTTTAATTATTTAATTGATTGGTTACAAAATTGCATGCCTCACAAATTTGAATCACTTAAACAGAAATAAAGTGCCTGGGCAAATTCTGAGAAATTGGATTAATAAACTGAACTATTGATGTTGGCTTAGATAATATATTACAGTTGAAAGGCAAACTTGCAAACAGAAGAGTGCATTTGTATATATAGTACATTTTATTAAAGAAAAAAACATACAATATCTTTCAATTTACTTTTTTGTCCAGCATCTTTTGAGTCTGTCTGGACACTTTTCTTTACATCTATCTTGAGTATATAATAATGCATTCTCTTGTCATATATTGGATAAATGTACTAATTCTTTTTAAATTTGCTCATATCTGGCCTTTACTTACTTTGTAATCTTTGCCAATTGAGAGAAAATCTGATGTTTTCTCTTCTCTTTTAAAATATAAAATGTATCCCATAATAGATGCTGCTATCTGCTGTAGGAACAAAAATCTAGAATTCTGAACATGGAACATTTATGAAGAAACATGTTATGACTAAATGATACATTCTTTCTCTATATAATGCTCGCTGTGAACCTATTACTATTAAGTCCCACACAGACTGTGAGTTTGGGAGGAACAGCAGAGAGTAATAGCCCTCATAGTGCTTCAACCAACCCTGGCCATTAATTTTATACTCTAAGTGGCTCATTAGAAATCTTAGGAAGTGTCTTTGCTATACAGGCAAAAACGGATGATTGGAAAGATAAGATGCAAGATGAGAAAGCACTGCTACCCCGTGAAGTCAAGTGACAAGAACATTGTGATTGACTGTGTTACAAGGCCACTGTTAAATTGAGCAGAATCAAGACTGACAGAAAACTCTGGGGTTGGCAATCAGTAAGTCACATTTTGTTACATGCACAAGGATCAGAATATATTTTATGAAACATATAGGAAAGCTAAGAGGCATTGTGGAAAGAAAATAAAAGATATTAAAAAGTATTTTGGAGTTAAGCTTACTTCAGTTTTAAGAAACAGGTAAAATATATTTTTAATGAAAGGAACGTTTTTGTGTTTGCAACCAAAAGTTTAAAGGTTAATATATTCAGATAACATATAAGGTATAGAAATAAGTTTGAATCTTTAACACAGTTTTTCAGTAATCAAATTACCAACAAATTTTAAAAATAGAATTAGTAATTAAAAATTTAAAGGATATAAGAATTTGGAATGCAAGCAATAATAAATTACAAATATATATTTAAAAATAATATGACTCTAAATAGCTTTATGGAAAAGTTTCCAGATGTGGGGGACCTTATGGTTTACAGTAACAAAAAGTTATTTTAGTATTTTATCTCTATAGAAACATTTTTGTTCTAACAAGAAATCCGTAGGTGTTTGGAACAAGTAAATGTAAAACATCATTTTACATGAATGTGAAATACAGAAAAAAATTTCTATTAGAAGCATGTAATGTCCTAAATCCATATTATCAATTCTATATTTGTCAGTTAGATAAATTTTGAATGTTCCTTATAACTGAATCTGTTCTTAAGAATTTCTAAGATTTAAAGTCTCCTTTTATTCACCCTAGATTAATAACTCCAAATCATTCATTTATTCCTTCATTAATTTCTAACCAATAGCATCTTCTTGCTCTACTGCTTATACAACATTGAATAAGTCCTGTTCCACGCTCTCAAGGATCTCAGATGCTAGTGAAGACATAAACAGGCAAGTGGACAATAATAGAGAGAGAAAGAGATTAAATATAAAAACAAGTACAGGTCATGGGGTGGCCTAGTCTGGGAAGAATTTATAGAATTTTTAAGAAATGTAGAAGTAAATAAAATGATCATGACTGAGGCCATTTCAGCAAACAGAATACCGTGATGTAAAATAGGAAGAGCAATGAGAAACAGCATATGGCATTTAGGATAACATGAGGAAATTTCTCTTATTGGAATGCAAAGGACTAAACAGTAAGTAGAGAGATGGCTATACCCTAACACTAACAAAACTGCATACTGATATCCACCATTAATACGGATGCAAAAATGTCAACAGAGATCTAGCAAACTGAATCCAGCAATGCTTAAAAATGCTAATGCACAATCTATCAATGTTTATTCCTGGAATACAAAGTTAGTTTAATATTTGAAAATCAATCAGTGTAAATCACCATGTAAATAGAATACAGGAAAAAAATGTAAACATGAATAGATGCAGAAAATCACCTGAACAAATTCAGCATCCAACTATGATATAATCTAGTACTCTAGCGATGTATTATGTATTTATGAAAAATCTAGAGCTAATATCTAACAATATTTTCCTTTAATATTGACAAGTCAAGGATGTCTACTCTTACTATTTTGATGCAACATAGTGCTGGAGGTCCTAACTAGTGCAATAAGAAAAGAAAAGTAAGTAAAAGTTATATGGACAGGAAATCAAGGAGTAAAACTCTTTATTCAGAGATTACATGATTGTAAGTTTAGAAAATCCTGATAATTCTAAAATAAATGTTAGAACTGATAATGAGCTTAGTAAGATCACAGGATACAAGATCAAAATACAAAAATCATTTGTAACCATATATAAATCAATGAAACGTTGAATTTTTTCTAAAATGTCATTTATGTTAGCAGCAAAAATATGAAATATTTGGGGATAAATGTAACAATAGATTAAAATAAAGGTATACCTTTGTATATATGTATATATCAAATATTATATAGCATATATGTATATATTCATATACACACTCATATGTGAAAGAAAATGCAGTGTAGATGTTTACTGCAACAGCAGCCCAAGAGAAAAAACACCATGAATCAAATTGATATGTCTTCATGTGGTACTGTGGCACTGTCTGTCTCATAAACTAGGATGGTGGAGAGAGAAACTAGGATGGTGGAGAGAGAGAATAAGAGAAAATATTACTACATCAGCTCCATTAATATTAATAAATAATACCGAAGGTAACCAAGGAATACTACAACAATTAGAGTTAATTCAAACTTTTTTTTTTTTTTTTTTTTTGAGACGGAGTCTCTCTCTGTCGCCCAGGCTGGAGTGCGGTGGCGCATTCCCGGCTCACTGCAAGCTCCGCCTCCCGGGTTCACGCCATTCTCCTGCCTCAGCCTCTCCGAGTAGCTGGGACTACAGGCGCCCGCCACCACGCCCGGCTATTTTTTTTTTTTTTTTTTTTTGTATTTTTAGTAGAGACGGGGTTTCACCGTGGTCTGGATCTCCTGACCTTGCGATCCGCCCGCCTCGGCCTCCCAAAGTGCTGGGATTACAAGCGTGAGCCACCGCGCCGGGCCGAGTTAATTCAAACTTTATTGTTTTAACTATATCAGTGAAAAGTTACTGTTAACTTGTCCAGAGCTCATCTCCTACAAGTTGACTTCACAGAAAAAAAGTTGGGAGGTAGTCCCATAGAAAGCAGTCATAGACTAGGGTTAGGCAATCAGTTCTGATCAAGAGTTGCCAGAGCAGCAATATTATTATGCCTTACTGTTCCTTTTCTTCTCTGCACTTATAGATATTTGAAAAGTATTTAATATTTATTCATAACAAGTGATTTTTATTAAAAAATATGAAGAAAGTTGATAGTATTATTCGATTACATGTGTCTTACTGTGGGTACACCAGTGTTTAATATCAGAGTGTTAACATACAATGTCCAGCTAACTCATTTACAGATTTACATTGATGTGAAAACTTAATTCATTTTCTTATACAGTGAATACTGAGTGATCACCATATGAATTGTGGCTACATGAGAATGGTACCTAATCTATGATATGACAGCTGAGTAGAAATTGAGTCAGTATAGCTGAAAAGAGATCTTATTTCAGGCAGACAAATCACAAGTGCAAAAGACATGAAGCGTGTGTAAGCATGGCCGATAGAAGAGAATGAAAGTAGCATTGTAAGCGAAGAGAGCACAGTTTTATACAACCTGAAGCTGGAGAATTTGGTTGGGGCCAGGCCATGGAGTTTAAAAACCAAAGAGAGGAATTGTGAATTGATCCTAAGAACAGTGGAAATAATTCTAATCACAAAGAATCATGATTGGATGTATGACACAATTATATAAATTTTGAAACTATATCTCTGACTAGTTGTAAAGAATTCAGATTAGATGTAGTCAGGAGGTACTTTCAGTAGTCCAAATGAGAAATAATAGTAGATTGAGCAAGGAATGTTGTGGTACAATCAGAAAGATGTAATCAGAATTAAGGTATTTAAGATACTGAATGTACTTACTGATAACCAAATATGCGACAAGAGTAAGTCAAAGATTCACAACTCACTTACACAATTGTATGGCTATTGGTACGATTCACTGAAATTGGGAATATTGCAAAAAAGGTTAGGTTTTGAAGAAAAAGGTGGCTAGTTCAGTTTTGAATTTCTTGTTTTGATGTGCTTTGCGACATTCTTCTAATAGGAGATATTGTATGTTCAGTTGTCTGCATCAATCAGAAGCTCAGAAGAGAAGTCTGGGCTAGTAGTATACATTTTCCAGTTATTTAAATAGAATTTTCCATAAACAGGAAAGAGAAACAACTGTGAATCATTCAAGCAGAAGAGTGAATTTACTGGACGCATTATTATTAGCTAAAGAATTCTTTAACGTAGTAACAGAAGTAGGGCTAGAAAACAATCAAGAGCAAAGAAAGCAAGGTGACCAAATCCAAGTAAAAATCACACTGCAGCGTTCATGCGGTAAGCAAATTTCTATCTCTTAACCTCACACCTCCGAGCCCTCTGTGCCACAGGATATTTGATATGGCTGGAGCCATTGCAACTGCTGCTGCTACCAGAACTGCAAACAAGATGCTGCTGTTGCTCCTACTGTGAACACCAAAGTGAATCCTTTGCTTTTTGTGATTATTTTTTGTTCCTAGTTGGAGATTTCAATTGCTAGGTATATGCATTTGATTGTCCAACCTAGGACATGTTTGTGCTGGAAAAGTGCATCCTTGTAGCTTCCTTGAGTCCCAACCAGTCTTATTCAGTGTAGAATTTTTCACCTACAAGAATGGGGTTCAGACAGTGAGCAACCAATATTGCAACAAATGTCCATTCTAGTCATTATACTAACTATAGTAGATTTTTAAAAATGTTTTAGGGAAATAGTATAGAGTAAAAAAATAAAAATACTTCTATTTAAAATTTTAACTAATTATTTAGATATGGCAGAAAATGTCTCAGGAAGTCTTAAATGTGACTCTCCTTAATTTTTGCCCCTGTATGTTCTTGTGGTGTTTGTCGACTGATTTAATATCCTGGGCTTCCCTTTTATGATTGCCTTTATACTTGAGTATAGTAAGGAAATGTACATTACCCACATTTTGTTTCATGAACACTGTCTTTGGAGGATACTCTGCATGTAAGTAGATAAGTCAGGAAACAAGTAGTAAATGTGTGTGTGTGTGTGTGTGTGTGTGTGTGTGTGTGTGTGTGTGTGTGTGCTGGTCAAGACTTATGATTAAAAAGAAAAAAGACTGCATTCCCTCCAAATTCATGTGTTGAAGTTCTAACCACACCCCAATGTGACTGTATTGGAGATAAGGCCTTTAAGTAGGTGATTAGGTTTAAATGAGGTCATCAAATCTAACTTTGATCCAATAGAATTGATTCCGTTGTATGAAATGAGAAAGAGACACCAGAGCTTTCTCTCCCCCATGTGAGGACACACGGAGAAATTGGCTGTCTGAAAGCCTGGAAGAGAGCTGCACCAGAAATTGACCATGCTGGCCTTGATCTTAGACTTCCCAGGCCCCAGAACTATGAGAATAAATTTCTATTCTTTTAAATACCCAATTTATGGTAGTTTGTTATGGCAGCCTGCGAAGATTAACACATGAATACATCCTCTGGCTTTTACCGATTTTGTATTCCTTATGGTTTCAGAAAGATGAGAGAAGACAATGGTGTATGTCAAATAAGATCATTAGCTATACTATAGATGATATTATACAGTATTATAATAATGTTTGAAAAATTTTCCGTGACTGCAAAATAAAAATGTTCTGTATTAAAGAAAACATTTTAACATTTACATATGATATAAAAATAAATGCAATTTTCCAAATTCTAATGCAACAATGAATTGTACCCGCTATTATATATGAAACAACTAATTATATATTAGGTAGAATTTTCTACTGAGAATATTTAAGAAAAACTCATTTATATAAATATTATGGAAATAATAAAATCATTTAAGTGTATTAAATTTTGCTAATATTCACATGTAGTATGTGCAGCATTATAAATACATTAAGGGTTTACATTCTTTTTTATTACACTTTTATTAATTTGAAAATATATATTTTACCTTTGAAAAGTTATACATTGTTCTTATGGTTATTCAATAAAAATGATGACTTTTAAAAACATACTGTTAATGTCTCATGCTCAACAATAAATATTACATTATTTTACAAGCAAATGAGATATTTTCAATGGACCTCTCAAAATAACTTAAAATCTTATCAGAAGAATTTAGCAACAATTGCTCAAAGAAATTCCATTTTAATAGAAATATTTGGTTATATTATCTGTGATCAAAATTTCTACTCATCTTTCCTATATCATCTCTCAGTTTTTAATTGATTATGTTACTTTTCCCTCTATGTCATATAAAAAATATAATGAAATCTGGAAAAAAAATTAGTATTGATTTTATTTTACTTAACTATGAAATTTTGGGGCTGCTTATGCCTATAAAAAATTTCTTTAAAATTCTTTGTTTCTTGTCTCAAAGGAATATCATGATTTATAAGAGGATGGCAAAAAAAAATTGAGGAGACTATAGCACGTATATACAAGTAAGCATAGTATTTTAAATATTATTAATATATAACTGTTTATAATACTTGAGAATATTAATTCCTTTACTTTAAAATGTTTAAATTTATTTTCTTTTATGATCTAAATTGAAGGGATTTTTCTAAAAGTAGTAATTTTAAATACTTAGTGATATTTAATATACAATAGTGTGCCTGATGGCATAAACAGTTACATTAGTTCAATCATAATTCTTCCTTAGAATTCAATTAGAATGTATGCAATTTAATGATTACACTGGACAATGTTCATGGATTTTTCTTAACTGAGTATTTGGCTTGGGAGTTGAAGGGTGGCTGAAAAGATAACATTTGTTTAAGAAAGAAAAAAAAGATGATTACTATTCAAACCTCTTTCAAACACATTTGCATGATAGTTTTAATCAATCAATAATATTGTATGGGACTGTAAGGAATTTATAATACTCTGTCAACTAAAACAATCTAATTTCAGACAATCACTATTTTGCTTTATTCTCCCCCTATTGACCATGAAGGTCATAACATTGTAACTGTAGAACCTATATACAAATTGGTAGATATTTGCAATGCATATGGTTTCCCTATATCTTCTCTATACACTTTTAGAAGAACTTCAGCCTCAACTTACTTTCCCCTTGCCTTCCTTTGTAATACTGAACAGGCATGGGACCTAGGCCTAACTATGTATATCCAACTTGATATTTAATTTTTAAAATAATAAATAATAAATTAGACAAGCAGATATTTAGTAGAGTCCATGATCTCACAAGAGTGGAGGTAAAGGCATATGGCCCTTGGGGGTAGAAATTGTCTTGAGTCAGATATCCAGCATCTCATTGTGACATATTAATCACATAATGGAAAGAAGTCAAGAAAAGATGAAAGATCCTTGTACTAAAATAAAAGCACATTCTTGCAGATGGACGGATTCAAACTGGTCACTGTTTTTTTTCTTTCTTGTAAAGGTTTTACATACGTTCATTTATAGTCTAATGCAATCAGAAAATATTGGAAATTTTAATTCAAAGGTTTTTTTCTCCTAGGATGAAAACAGTGCCAATCAAAGTGCTGAATGTGTTTCTTCAGTTTCAACTGGCTATATGGTGTGAAACCAAGGTGCTCTTTGCTTGCAAAAACTAAACATTAAAGTAAATAAATGTTTAAGACTTTACTTTGAGAGTCAGATCGCGGTGGATTCACAGCAGAATCATTTTACTCTAATAGACAACTTTTACTCTAGAGAATTTTTACTCTAATGTTTAGAGTATTAGACATAAGGGCCATTTTGTTTATTAGAGAATGCTAATAAAAATCCTTCTAGGCCAGGGCAAGTAATTACTACGGGAAGAAGAAGGAAGCAAGATGGAGGATGAGAGTGAATAAAGATAATTAGAAGTCTAAGGAGAAGGGTTTCAGTTCCATTTTTCTGGGAATTTTGGAAATGAACAACTCTTAACGGGTGCTGTTCACAGTATAGTAGAAATTCTATTGTGTCATTTTAGAAAGAGAAGGGGACTGAAACAGTCCTACCATGTGTCTCATGGACTATGTATGTTATGAAAAATATCGAAGTCTGTCAGAGAAAGATCATGCTAAACAGCTGCTTTTGGATTCAATGAGGTCTGAGAGTAGGACCAGACAGGTATAAACATGGAAATTTCTCCAAACTTGATAACCTAAAGAAGGAGGCAAGTTTTACAAGAAGCCAGTGTGGCTAGAGGAGAGTGACTAAAGTAGATAAAATAGTAATAGAAAAGGGAGAAAAAAAAGATTAAATATGTTAGGGCCTTGGCAGTCATGGCAAGGATTTTGGTTGCAGATATATGGAAACCCATTGCACATTTTGAGCAGAGAAGTTACATGATTGATTTTCAGTTTAACCAATTACACTATTTTCTGTTAAGGACAGAAAGAGTGGAATTGGGAAGCAGAACAAGGTAAAGAAGAGTTTATTGGAATAAACCAAGTGAGAGATTACAGTGACTTAATGTGACTTGATTAATGTGTTACCAATGAAATGATTGAGAAGTCGTCAGATGATAGATGTATTTTGCTGTCTTTCTCAAGAGGATTCGCTGAATAATTGAGTGTGAGCTCTAAGAGAAAGACAGAAGCCAAAGGTTCTTTCAGATTCTTTACATAACCATCTTTTAGGATGGATTATTGCTAATTCAATTGGGGAAGAATAGAGACGGAACAGGTTTGAAGAGTGGGGGTACAGCAGCTGAATTTCAGACGTACTAAAATTAGGATGGCTATTATGCTTCCAAGTGAAGTTGTTGATTAGTAAGTTGTATGGACTCTGGAAAGCCTGGGGAAAAGCACCAGCCTGAAGATGTAAATTTGGAAGTAATCTGTAGATTATATTGGAAATCATGAAAATAAATGAGACCCTGAAGAAGTTGAGTGTAGATATAAAGGATAAGTATTGAACCTTAGAGAATTTCAGCTTTAAAAACTCAAGATGGTGAAAATAAATGAGAAAAGATGACTAAGAAGCAGCCAACCAGAGATGTAAAAGGAAAACCAAATAATTGTTTTGTTCTGGAAACAGATTAAGAAACTATGGAATGGTGTATTGTGTCAAATGCTGTTAATCTGTCAAAGAAGGTGCACATCAAGAATGAATCATTGATATATTTCAGACATCTCCTGTGCTCCACCTACACATCCTGCTCTCTCCCACCACCTCTACCAACAAAACCCAACCACTGATCAACCACTGATTTTTTTATTGTCTCTATAGTGTTGCCTCTTCCAGAATGTCATATGTCCACTTTCAAACAGGCTTCTTTCAATAAGCAATGTATATTTAAGTTTCCTCCATGTGTTTTTGTGACTTGGTAGTAGGCTCCTTTATTCATTGACTAACATTGTATTATATGAATGTAGGACAGTTTGTTTATCCATTTGCCTTTTGAAGGATACCTTGGTTGCTGCCCATTTTGGGCAAATATGAAAAAAGCTGCAGATATTTCTGTATACATATGTTTTAACTCATTTGGATAAATAAATAGCAAAGAATGTGGTAAATGAATTGAATAATAAAACTATGATCAGCTTTGTAAGAACCCGCCAAACTTTTTCAAAATGGATGTATCATTTCTCATTTCCACCAGCAAAATTAAGAGTTCCTGTTGCTCCACATCCTGTAACAATGTACTACTGTCTGTTTACTTGATTTTAGACATTTCAATAAGTATATAGTGGTATCTCATAGTTCTTTTAATGTGCAATTCTTAATTACATACAATGTTGAACATATTTTCATATACTTATATCATGTCAGCATATCTTCTTCGATAAAATTTTTTGTTCAGATCTTTTGCCCATTTTTAAACTGGGTTTTTTTGTTGTTTTTATTAAGTGTGTTCCTTCTATATTTTGATATCAATTCTTTATCAGATATGTGTTTTACACATATTTTCTCACAGTCTGTGGCTTGTCTTTTCATTCTCTTAACAATGTCTTTTTCAGAGCAGAAGATTTTAATTTTAATGCAGGCAGGGTAACTTAACAGTTTCTTTTTTCTTTTATGAACTGTGATTTTGGTATTGTATTTAAAAATTCATGATCAGTCTCAAGGTCATGTAGATTTTCTTCTATATTATATCCTAGAAGTTTTAGAGTTTTGTATTTTACATTTAGGTCTGTGACTCACTTGCAGTTAATTTATCTTACAGATGTAAGATTTGTGTCTAAATTTATTTATTTTTGCAGGTGGACATCAAGTTGAATGTTAAGTTTGGGCATGGGGATATTTTATGGGAACACTGAAGGTCATAGGTATTTATTCACTTAACAAGTATTTATTAGGGACCAACTATGTACAGAGTTCATTCTAGATGTTGGCAAGGACTGGAATTCTCCCTATTACCTAGTAAGGTACCACCTATCAAACTTCCTGTTTTGATTCCTTCACATAAACAAATTTGAGGCCCCCAGCCTGCACCAAGTGTACAATCCAATGCTATGGTAATGTACATAACTAAGAATATACATAATATACATAACTAAGCTAAATAATGTTTTGGTCTGAGAATATCAATGTAGCAGATTGCTATCCATGTTTTCTTTTTCTGGGACACAAAGCTTGACTTCATTTTACAGCTTTTTATTTATTTATTTATTTATTTATTTATTTATTTATTTATTTATTTTGTAGTTAGATGTGGCCGTGAAAAGGTGTTCTCGGTGGAGTGGGAAGGGAAGTGATGTGGACCACTTCTAGAGCTGGCCCGCAAAATCTCCAAAAAGATCATCCACACTCTCTCCCTCATTTATCAAATGCATAGAGAACATCAAAAGACTTCCTACAGTGTTGGGTTAGTCAATGAAAGGCTACTGGGGTCCTAAATCACTGTGTATCAGACCACCTCACTCATCCTGCTGACGCAAATGAACCGTGCGTGAGTACAAAATTAAATTTTATTTCTTTCTTATTTATTTATGTTTTTTTCTTTCTTTTTTTTCTTTTTTTTAGACAGGGTCTCATTCTATTACCTAGGCTGGAGTGCAGTGCCTCATTAAAGCCTTGACCTCCCCAGCCTAAGTGATCCTCCCACCTCAGCCTCAACAGGAGGTTGGGACCACAGGTGTGCACCACCGAACTTGGCTAATTTTTTCTTTTTTTGAGAGATAAAGTCTCCCTATGTTGCCCAGGCTGGTCTCAAACTCCTGGGTTCAAGGGATCTTCCCTCTTCTGCCTCTCAAAGTGCTGAGATTACAGGCATGAGCCACGACATCCAGCTAAGTTTTCTTTTCAGCAACTGAAGTTTGGAGTTGTTCATTACAACACTTAACTTATATGGACCAGATCACTCATCTGGCCTCAAATGCTGCCTCTTAAACTCTAAGGAAACTCCTCCCGCCACCAAATGCAAGAAATAGATAACAATCTTATATGCTTACAGAAGCTAATAAGTAAAGAAAAGGAGCGAAGCATGCTGGATGTATGGCTGAAGAGATCATATGCCTAGGCTAAAGACAGCAACAATCACTTAAGTATAGTTTTGTTATTTTTTTGTTTTGTTTTCATTATTATGACAGTGTTAACAGTTGTCAGATACTTGGGGTCTGTGCCTTTGGTTGTCTTATTCAGCACTTTTTTCTAGGAAGTGCTTGGCTCATAGATCACAATCAATACATTTTTTTTCTTTCTTATAAAAGGATGATTGTTGATGTAAATTAAATATAGGAGGCAGTTTTAAAAACCTTTATATTTGTCAGTATACTCCTCTTATCCTCTAACTAGGACATAAATAATGTAACTTACTTATATTTATATCCTTGTAACATTTAAAATCTTGCTTCTTATATATAATACTATCAATAAATGATTGTTGAATAATTTCTCAATAAATATTTGTTGAATTGACTTTTAGACTTGGTCTCTTTCCATAAATAAGAAATGAATTCACTTTATATAGTCTTTTAAAATTACTTTTGTCTATAAATTCATATTTTCTCCTCAGAGGCAAAACCCTATAATCAATGTGAAGGATTGTTTTTCATCCTCCTACAAAGTATGTATTTCTTTTGAATAGGAAATACAAGCATTAGAGAGATTTAGAGATACCAGGAGGATTGGCAATCAAGTAGCTTAGTTCTTCTTTATTTTCATTAAAGGGGTGAAAGGCCTTTGGAGTTCATGAGACACTAAAATTAATGATGCATTCTAATTAAGTAAATGTTCAGTTCCTTTTCTGAATTGCAATACTGTACAAAATGTAAGAAGAAAAGGTCAATTTGCTTCATATCAATCTCTTCAATAAAAATAAAAGTCCTCCCACTCCCTGCCAGTCATTCTTTTGGTGGTCTCATTTTAAATCTCAAAAATTTTAAAGTATTTTGCTAATTATTATCAGCTTCCGTATTTAATTTTATTGTGTTTAGTGTCTTTTCTTCATACCAAGTTTCAAATTTAATGAACATTATGCACTTTCTCACAACTATGTCAATATTTGTTATACCTAAGTCATCACGTATTGAGTGCTAATATGTGTGAGGCTATATGCTAAACGGTATATTCTAAGTAAACAAAATTATATAATACTATATATCTTTAATTCACTAGTTAATTTCTAGAAAGTAGTGCTATGTCTATTTTTCCCTACTCTGATTTCCTATCCATTCCCCATGTAAATGAATAGGAAGAATCAACTTTGTTGTTATTTTTTTTGGGACAGAGTCTCACTCTGTTGCCCAGACTGGAATGCAGCAGTGTGATTATGGTTCACTGCAGTCTCAACTTCCTGGGCTCAATCAACTCTACTGCCTTAGTCTCCCAGGTAGCTGAGATTACAGTGCACACCAGCATGCCCAGCTAATTTTTGTATTTTTTGTAAAGACCATGTGTTGCCATGTTGCCCAGGCTGGTCTAGAACTTCTGGGCTCAAGGTACCCTCCCTGCCTAGACCCTCCAAAGAGTTGGAATTCCAGGTGTGAACAACTGTGCCCAGCCTCAACTCAGTTCTCAACTCATGAAAGATGGTGGTTTGCTCAGTACCTGGAAGAATGGAATGGCGAGGAAGCAAGAGTTTGCTGTTAAATCATCTAGTTCCTAGAGAGGAAAGAACATACTACTTATGTTCTACTCTGTTCATGAGAATTAGTTTCCTATTGCTGCTGTTACAAATTACCACAAGTATAATGACTTATAGTAACATAAATTGTATTAGTTTGCAGTTCTGGAGGTCAGAAGTCTAAAATGGATCAGCAATGTTTCACTTCTTCTGGAAGCTCTAGGGAAGAATCTTCCCTTTTCCAGATTCTAGAGGGCATCCTGCCTGCATTTCTTGGCTACTCTCCTCACTCCTCCCCGTCACTCCCCCAGTGCTTCTGTCCTCACATCTCTGACTCTCATTCTACCTCCCTCTTGTAAGGATGCTTGTGATTACATTGGGCATTTACAGCTGATCTAAGATAACTTCTACATCTCCAGATACTTAATGTTTTAACATTTGCAAAGTCCCTTTTGCCACAAAAGGGGAAGTTATCACAGGTTCTGGGAATTAGGATATGGACATTTTGGGGGTCATTATTGTTTCTACCACACCCATACTAGTTAATCATTAAAATCCAGTTACAAGGAAAGATTGTAAGGAAGTTGTAGCTTATCATTTTCTTGAATATTCTCATATTTATTATTTTTGTAAGTTGTTTCAAAAATTTTACATATATATACATGCCTATCGATATGCATAAATTCATATATCAACTATGCCAATGAGTATATTTTAGTCACTATACTAATAAATAAATGGTGGTGGTACAAATAATTTAGAGAATAATTATTTTTGTTAATGTCAAAAAATGTTAATTCTGAGAACTTTGAGTAGCAAAATGTTAAATAATTATAAACTAACAGTTTTATAATTCAGCTTATGATACTACAAACATTTCACTCTTCCCTAAATATATTTTACTTGCAAGAAGTTGACACATGAAGAATGTACACTTATATATATAACTTGTTAATAAAATTATATGACATTTTCATCATATTTATTCAACAAACTAGGAAACACAATACAGTGAATAAAAAGAATTCAACAATGTCTTTTAGTAATTTTTATGAGCTGATTGTTTGCATCTTCTCAAAATTTATATGTTGATGCCCTAGTCTTCAGTGTGATGGTATTTTGAGGTAAGGAATTAGGGAGGTAATAAGGTTTACAGTGGAACATAAAGGTGAGTCCCACGTAATGGCATTGGTGCCCTTAAAAAGAAGAAGTTATCTCTCTTTCAACCACCTCCCCCTCCTCTACTTTCACACACCTATGAAGTCATGTGACCACACAGTGACAAGGAGGCTATATGCAAACTAGAAAGCAGGCCCTCTGTAGAAATCAAATCAGCTGGCACTTTGATCTTGTAATTCCCAGCCTATGTTGTTTAAACAACCTTGTCTATGGTATTTCATTGTAACAGCCTGAATGAGCAGAATAATATAGAAATTAGTAACAGTGTTTCAATTTCCTCATATCTCACTTCTCTCATATTAAGATAAAATACTAAGTTACTTCACAACATGGTGAAAGGATTAAATTAATATGGTGAATAGTAAGGTATTTATAAGACTATAAAGTCTTGTGCAAAGGTCATGATTTCTAATATACTTTGGTTTATTAGGCCAAACATATGTCAAATATTCCAAAAGTTTTTTGAATAATGCTATAATTTAATAACAATATTTTTAAATGTTAGATACAAATTAAATGTAATAAACATTTGCAAGAATGTTAAAGAGGGAAAAATTGATGAAGTCCTTAGTTTCATTCATTAAATTAATATTTATTGAGCTTCTTCTCTATGTAAGGAGATGTGCTAGGTGGTAGAGATACAAAGTCACTGAGTTGAGAATAAAAACATAATCGTGGTTCCTTCTTTATGGAACTGAGAGTTGGCAGTATGTGCTTTGAAATAGGTTAAGCTCTGCACCCGTATTATACGCATGTGAAAACTGTTTTTTTTTTCTTCTTGAGAAGGAGTCTTGCTCTATTGCCCAGGCTGGAGTGCAGTGGTGTGATCACGGCTCACTGCAACCTCTGCCTCCTGGGCTCAAGCAATTCTCCTTCCTTAGCCTCCCAAGTAATTGGGATTACAGGTGCCTGCCACCATGCCCAGCTAATTTTTGTATCTTTAGTAGAAAGGGGGTTTCGCCATGTTGGCCAGGCTGCTCTCCAGCTCCTGACCTCAGGCAATTCGCCTGCCTTGGCCTCCCAAAGTACTGGGATTACAGGCAAGAGCCACCGCGCGTTGCCTGAAAACTGATTATTAATCACACAAAAACACACACAGCAATACAAATGATACTGAAATATGGTTCTAGAAATGCTTCTATAAAGCACTAATTTTTCAGATTAGTGCAAAAATTTGAATTTTAAAAGCATACACTATAGACATTTTAAAATGTTTGATTTGATTCTATGTTCATCTTGTTTAATCCAGTAATGATAACTCTTTTGAAGTGATTAGTGCCAAATCGATTTTAATGTTGATATTCTACCTTAGAATTGCCATTTTCAAAACAAAAATGGCTTGTATGTAACACACAAATATTGATGTATATGAAAAAACACTGGTATGGCTCAAACCACTCCAGAACACTGAACCTTCCTAAATGGTTGAAGTCTTGTAGCTTTTATTCAAATTAGAAAGTTTTTTTAATACTAATGGAACATGTGGTGAGATTTTTTTGTTTGTATGTTTTACATGTTTCCATTAAAAAATGTTGTCTTAGTCTCTGAGTTTCTTTCATATTGTGTGTGTGTGTTTCTGTGTGTATAGTTTCAGATATGTGTTAGAGTCTAATTAAACTTCTTATTTTGAGAGGACAGCTTTCCTCTTGGAACAATCCTATTTCTACATTTTAGGGAATTTAAAAAGTAGAACAGCCAGGTGACATGACGGAGTACGACAGTGCAGGTGGTTGAAATTATTGACAGTTTATATTCCATGAGGGAAAATAGTCTAGGGAACAGCAACTCAACGCATGTACAAAAATAATACTGAGAATATGTATACATATTTTTTTTCTTTTTCTTTTTTTTTTTGAGACAGAGTCTCACTCTGTTGCCACGCTGGAGTGCAGTGGTGCGATCTTGGTTCACTGCAACCTCCGAATCCCTGGTTCAAGGGATTCTCCTCAACCTCCTGAGTAGCTGGGACTACAGGCACGTGCCACCACGCCCAGAAAAATTTTGATTTTTAGTAGAGACGGAGTTTCACCATGTTGGCCAGGATGATCTCCATCTCCTGACCTCGTGATTCGCCTGCCGGCCTCAGCCTCCCAAAGTGCTGGGATTACAGGTGCAAGTCACCGCACCCAGTCTAAGAATACTGAAGACATTTTCTGCAAAGGTAAATTACATGAAATCTCCAATCATGGGAAGGCGGCGGAGTGGAGGGCAAAATAAAACAGGGGAATAAAAGTTTTCTACAATAAAGAGTATTAGTTATCAACAAAAAGGACTCTAAGAAGACTGGCTACAATTTATTCATCTTTGTACTGCTTTCTCTTCCTTTCACTTATTTCCTTGGCCCACTCTCAAATAATGCCTGTCTTAGTAACAGAATGTAATTAATATAGAATGAACACTAGCTAAGAAGTTAATAAACCTGCATTTAAAGTTCCTTAGGTTATTAGTTAGTGTATGATTACACTAATCACTTAACCTCTCTGGTTTTTAACTTCTTCATCATCATGAGCGATAAGATTAAATGATCCCTAATGTCAAGTTCCAACACACTTTTTATGAGACTTGAACACATTAGCCCCAGTTTATTTAGCAGCATTATTGATCTTACAAAATAAAATGTGAATATCCCTGCATACATAGGTATTTTTAAAATTTTAGACTCTTTCAAAGAGAAAACTCTAAAAGCAAAATAAACATAGCAGAGATGAAAATGAATAAATATAAATATTTTATTGAAATTAATTATATGTGCATAAATGTGTGGGTCATATGCGACTTTCTTTGCTATGCAAATAAGAGTCTCAATTTATTTATCTTTATATAACCCATTTTTGTTACAAGTTAGATTTAATGTTAAAATCACCTGAATCATATCAACATTTTGCTTCCCAGGCAAATTGCTTTCCAATTTCTGTAATAAAATGTATCTTGAATATTGCTTTTAGATTAGAAATTTTAGTGGGTTATAGGTAAGAAATATATTAGTTGGTACTCATACATAGTTCTTATAAGAAGGCAGCACCAGGACGGCTAACAAAAGCATTACCAATAATATAAAATGTACTGAAGCACTAGCTGCAAATAATGCACCGTGATTATCTAAGAAAGACATTCTCAACATAAAATTAAAATGCATAACTTTTGGAGCAGTCTAAGTATAAACCAGATTTGTTCTGAAAGTAAAAGGCAGCTAGGAGATATGAAGCCTATGGCTTCATGAAGGAGTTGATCAAATGTAACCATATGAATTAGTATAGTGCTCAATTACTTAAATTGTTAAACAAACTTTAAATGCTGTAAACATGTTTAAAGTTCATGAACTATGGGTCACAAAATTAATATTCTTGTTATCTTGTTTTTTAAAAAAAATTTTAAGAACAGCAATCACACATTTATTTCACATATAAAATAAAAATCTGAATCTTACATTTTTCTAATTTAAGTCCGAGTGGGTCCTCAATAAACAAATGCGTTTCTCTGAATAGCAAATTATGTAAGTAGCTTTAGGCAGCAAATCAAAGCCTTATGTGAAAAGTATGCTCTCTAACTCTCACAGTTGTTAAGGTTTATTTGCAATGAAAGTAATTCAGAATTTTCATCCTCTTTATGTGAACCTCAGATCCTCTTAGCAGCGTTTGTCAGCCTCTCTAAAACACAGAGACATACACAGACATCATCCTCTTAGTAAAATGAGACAACAGAAGAAACACTTCTTCTCTAGGACATCATTAGAGCTGGACAACAGCCTGAGGAGAGAAAGAAAAAAATGTTATACCAACATGCCCTTAGTGATTTTTATTTTCTCCTGCAAATGTTGATGGCTATAAAGACTGTATAGATAGTTGAGAACATGCATATTTTGTCTTGCAAGATGCCACTTGACTACCTCTTTTCTGAAATTTTATACTACTGATTTCTAGAATACTGATGTTCTAAAATGAAGTTTATCTTACCAATAACATTTTAATATTATACATTTCAGATGATTTTTCAGCCATCCTGTTTTCATCAGGAATGCATTTTGGGCCAATTAGCTTATTCTTTGTCATTAAATTTAGAGGATAATAAATTACGGTAGGATAATAACAATAGACAAAAAAGTTTAATTTAAATGTTTTACCAGTAAAATATATTTTATAACTAAAAATGCAATGATTTCTCTGACAGCAAATATCCTTTAATTTCGTGCATCAAAAATGGTCAGCTTACTCTTGAAAACCAAGTTCACACAATTTGCAAAACATGTTGTTCTCCACACTTAATGACATATGATGTAAGCACAATCAAGAGCTCTTTGGCTTCTTCCCTACTGCTACGCCTATCCACTCTTCACATTGTGAGCGTGCACAGGCTGGGGGTGCTATAGACTTATGGAAAACCAGAGGGCTTTATGAATTTATAGTATCACCACAATATGCAAATAGCCATTGTGGATACTACTAATTTGTATCTGGTGCAATAATTGGAACCGAGATGCACATTTAATAAGTGGTTTCTATAGCTTTAATTTACCTGCGAAACGTGAAAAATAACCATTCTTAATTTTGGAACTGAAATTGTATTTCAGAACATGGCCAAGATATACTAAAAGCATAGACATGAGCCCACCACCTAAAACTCTTTTCTTTATTTTCAGAAAGCAAAGACAGTTAGTAGGAAATAAGGGAAATACTTAAATACCACTTTTGGAAACAAACAGGGATTTAACTGCTTTATCTGTCTTTGGGTTTTTAATGCGGGATATAAAGGACCTTAAAGCGTTCATATTGTCTCCTTAAAACCCTCTACTTCAAATTCACCCTTACAAGCTACTACTCTCCTAGGAAAGAGGAAAAGAAAATTTCCACTGACCCAGCTCGTGATTTACATACAGAGAGCAAATAAATGAATGGAGTGGGGGATGGGGCAATGAGAAGCAATCTGTTTCTTTTTCAACCGCAGAAAATAAGATTACTTACCAAGAACATTTTTATCCAGGGCAAATGTTTATTCCCTCTATCATTCAGCGCCTCAGTCTCTGCAAGAAATCGATTTCCACTCTACCTTTCCCTCCTATTTCTAAAAAAGAGAGTGAGGCGGATAATTCTTAAGCTTCGGGGTCCGGAGGAAGATAGAGCTAGAGCGGAGGGCAAAAGACTCCCACAGCGCTCTTTATACAGATCCGAGCTCTGAGAGCGAACCCATGGGGAGGGGGCGGGGGATCTTCTCTAAGGAGAGTACTCCGGGCAGGGAGGGGGATTCATTCTGCAGCCAAAATATAAATCATCTACAAACAGATTAGTAGCCTCTCAGTCACACAGGCAGTTCCCTTGGGAAGCAGGTTTCAAAGAGAAAAAAGAAGTTCCTGGAGAGAGAGAGAGAGAGAGAGAGATTGGGGTTTGGACTTGCAGAGGGAATGGGGCCAAGGAGAGGAATAGGGAGAAGGAATAAAGCTAATCTTACCGATCGATCAGGCGATCGTTTGTTCAGTATTGGGACACGAAAATGGCAAGATAATGCATTCGGCAGCAAAGCCATTTCTAGCACACTCTCCCTCAGTTACTGCAGGAATCAGAGGGGAAGCGGGCGCCTCGAAACCTACCACTTGCTCCCCAGGGACCGTCCTCAGAACCTCCAAAGCTCTAGCTTCTAATGCAAGGCGTTCGGAGCTGAGGGTTCAGATGGAAGTCAATTGCCTTGAGTCACAGGCAGCAGGAACGCCAAAGAAGTGGGACCTGGGAGGGCTGCTGCCGCCGCTGCTGCATCTAACCACGGTTCCCCGTCCCCTTGCCTAAGCCTCCCCGGCACAGCGCCCCCGAAAGCGCCTAGCGACTCGGCCTCCTCCGCATCTTCAGCCCTTCGACCACCACCCGCACCCCCCACCCCCCGCCGCCTCATGCAAATCGCTGATGATTTGGTCATCGTAATGTGACCGGTCGTAGTGGTTTATTTGGGGAGTGGGGGAATTGGTTGTGTTGGGCTTCCTTACTACGCCTCCCTCAGTTGTTGCGAGTGAAAATGTTCAAGGGAAATACTAGTGAAATGCACTGATGGAATACTATTAATCCTAATGATAATGGTCCCAACGCAGGTAACTCTTAAAGAACTGAGAGTGGGAAGATCAGAGCAGGATTTCCGAAGTGGTGCCCTCTTGAATTCTCATTGGATCCTCCCCAGCAGCCTAAATCATTCTTGCTGCTATATCTATCAGGATGACTACAGCCTTGCTCACTAGTTCTCTCTTTATCTCGTTGTCTTCAACACATCCTTTTACTTCTCTTTGCAGATTTATCTGTATTCCACCTCCTGTTCTCTGGGGTTACACAGCTTCTGCCTTTCACCACTGTATGGGGATGTACAGCCTGTAAATTTTCACTTTGCTTAAGGATCACCACGAATCACCCCCCACCATTCCCCACCCCCCCCCCATATAAAGCATTTTCACATTCTGCTTCCTTGCCTTGGGGGTTCGTGGCTCTCTGTGTAACTGGTTTTTACTTGATTACATGCCACCAGGAACTGCTGATTATTTTAAAGTCCTACTACCCTGCAGCTCACTACTTTACCTTGATTTGGAAGATCATGGAATATCTATTTGAATCCTGGATGTATTTTTCTCACAGTCTTCTAGCTTCCTGAAATTTCCTCTGGTAAGTTATTCTCTTTATCTGTTACTTGAAATTTAACTATTGTTATTTTTAATAAGCTCTGTTTTGTTGAAGTATTTCATTTTTCACATTTTTGTTACTTTCGGAACTGAAAGATCCATATGGCCATATTTATTAATTAGTATGTTAGTGGCAACTGCACTAAGACATATCTCATGTAATGTATTACCCCAACATCCCATGTATTACCCCAATATCTTTTACCTTCTTTATTTTTCAAATATCTGTCCTCATATTACAGGTTACATGAACATTAATCCCCCCACCCCCATTAACCCTTCTTGGCACACATTCCTGTGCCATTTGAAAGGTCACATTTTATAGGTTTATCTAAGAGAGAGCTTAAAAGAGACCTTCTGACAATTGCTAGGTCTGGGAAGTTCACTAGTCGGATCTTCAGAAGGTTGTTCAGGTCAGTATTTGTTCGTGATAAGCAATTACATGACTGAAGGAGGACTTTGTTGCAAAGTGTATTTTTATGAATTTAGCAAGACCTTAAGCACTAAAATGCCACTGAATGGTGGGAAGTGGACTGTGAGTTTTGAGGGTACCATTTTTTTTTCTTAAAATATTTCAAATCACACATAAGCACGTTATTTTAGGCATTGTATTTTAATTCAGGCATAGTACTTGTCAGTACGTTTCTGATTTTGTGAATTAGCTGGTGAACAGTTAATTGGACACAGAGTACTCATTTCAGAGAGGAGCTATCAGAAGAAACCCCTGATTATCTTGGTTCTGATAAATTGAAATTCAAGAATAGACATTACATGAAAAATTTAATTGCCTCACTCTTCATACTTGTCCGCCCCCCCACCCCGTGTTTAATAGGCATGTTAATACGGTCAGTGCCTTTTGCTTTTATGAACATTTCTATGGACTTAACTGACAAGATTATCACCTCCCCTTCGTATAGTTGTGTTGCGAGAAACATTTTAATCTTTACTTTTACTTCACGTATTGACACATAATGAGGAGAGCACGATATTCATTAAGTGCCAAACCTGCACGTATCCGTAATTTTTAAAACCCACTGAGGGTTTTCTCTGAACATCCGCCCCCCGCCCTCAAATTAAGGACAAGTTCCTGGTCTCTACATTTCCTTTTCTTGGGATAGATGGAGGTAAGAACCTATTGTTCACGCTTTTCTTTTCCTTTTTTTTTTTTTTTTTTTAATTTCTGGGAAAGAACTATTCTTGTCGTCATTGATGGCTGACGCGACAACCCAAGCAATGCTTTTTTAAATTCAAAAGCCCTTTTAGCTCCCAGACATAAAAGTACTCCAGCTGCAGCGTAGCCCCATCCCCCCGTCTCGGTATTCAAGGGCTTTTCCCTCTTGACTCCCACCGAGAGGGAACGGGGTTGAGACTGTGGTCCGCACCACTTGGCGCCCCTCACCCGTCACTAGGTCACTAGTTTCTACCTGGTCTCTTTCCCAGTCCGGTCGTCCTGCCTGACAAGCCAGTGCCATCAGAGTCCGTGACTTCATTTGAAGAAAGGAGGGCTTCATATAATTCAATTCAAACATCCTCTTTGGAGAACTGCTGTTGTTGCGCAAGGGTGGAGGGAGGAACAAAAAAAAAAAGAAAAAGAAAAAAAAAACTTTCAGTGCAGTCAGATCCAGTAAGGAACAGACAGTCGGTATTTAGGTAAGTGCATTTTGCTGTATTATACCTGAAGCTCAAGCGTGTGAAAGGGAAATTTACATCTGAGGGATTCCCGCAGCCAAGAACGTTTTAACTGGAGGGTTATCAACAGGCGACTCTGCGTGGAGATTTCTCCGCAGCTCACGGCAACGCCTGTGCCACCTGAGCTCAGGGAACGGAGGAGAGCAAGGTGCCTGGTTGACCAGCTGGCCCCAGGCTTGGTGTTGACGTGAGAACAAACCCACCCGTGCGTGTAGGAAAGGTGTCCCCTACTCTGACCTGCTAGCTCAGGCTCTGCACTCAGCCCCTGCGGCGAACGTGTGCTTGGTGTGGGCATTTGCAGCCCCGTAGAGTGGGGTGCGCCAGGGGGTTTCCATCCTTCCAGAATGCTCCATTTCGAACCTTCCTCAAGCCAAACTTGAGCAAACCTCTTCTGTGTGAGAGAATAGACAAGATCTCTGGAGTCTCTTAGTACCTTTTTGCGTTAATATCTATTTATTTTAATGAGCTATATTTAATGTTAGTAAACGACGATTCCTCAGAATGCCTGCTTTATAAAACCCTAATCACTGTCCTTGTCTGACTGCGAAGTAGGGTTTAGAACTGTTGAATGACTTCTTAGGCTCTGTGTTAAAGTATTATTGCTGACGGTCACTCCTTCCTTTCCTTCACCAACTCCCAAGAATCTGGAGGGCGGTAGGGAGAGAGGAAGAGAGTTAGATTTCAACTTGAAGCTAGTGCTTGGAATATAAGGTTGAAGTTAAAAGCGAAGAGTGAGGGTTTGGAATCTGTCTAGCTTATATTATACCCACTTTAAAGTTGGCCTTTTATTTTTATTTTCCTCTTTTCTGGAGGTGGGGGTGGGAAGTAGGAAGATCTGGGACTGGGAGCGCTCTCTTCCAGCGTCCACTGGAGAGGGGGTGGTGCTTCTTGGCCGCTGGTTACTGCTGGTTCCACAGCCAAACAGTGACAGAGAGTTTAAGTCTCTGATGGCTGTTCTCCTAGTCCCCAAGAGTTGAACCGGAGAGACTTTTACTTTGCACCAGGTCGAGAACGTGATCAGCCCTTTAGAGAAGGAACCTCCTTGTAATAGAAATTCTACTGGGAAACGCCGTGTAGGCACTACCTCCGAAGATAAGATGCATGTTTGGAGCTGTGTAAAATGCCCACTGGCTGTTTGAAAGGAGGAAAAGGTGACTAGGGTTGCAAATTAACCTCAGTATCACTTCAAAATATTCTATCTAGTCAAATGTACGTAAGCAAAGAAGAGAGCATCAGGGTATAAAACTGCCACAGCAGCTTGGAAGACAGATGATTCAGATTTTGGGGACTTTCTTTTGCGTGTTACATAGATTTGTTTGTCATCATGCAGTTAAGCAGGTAAGGAATGAATGCATTTTCTTGACAATCATATAATTTGTGTTTTACTATCATGTGATATTTTTTCTGTGTTGCAAGCAGTGGAATATATGCATTTTCAGTTGGTCCTGCTATGATGCATAACTTCTTAATATTCACCTTCACGAACCAGGGTAAAACAGTTTAGATGTTTAACATGCATTAATTTAACTGCTTAGTGTGCATTTATTTAAATGTGTAGCCATGTTACAAAAATCATAAACTGGACCAAGGTTAGAGGAAGAAATGGGAAGAGTAGAGAGTTAGAAGAAGAAATGTATAACCTTAATAAAACATGGAAGATGGCAGTTGCAGAAATGCATTAAAAACATTGCTTCTTGTTAAGGTCCCAGACCTTAATATATAAAGGACAGGTGAAGAAATATTAAGGGTTTCTTGAACTATCAAAGTAATTTTGACTACTCGAGAGAACTGTTTTGTAGGTATTTCCATTATTTTCTCCACCTTAAGAAAAAATACATGAGGTGGGGGTGGGTTGGGTTGTCAAATAGAAGGAAAAAAGAAGAAAGCTTGCCCAAGGGCAGTGTAGTGTACAACCCCAGTATGAAAATCTTTGGGTTTAGAAAACCAGTTGGAAAACTGAAAAAAAATAGAAAATTATGGGTTTTCTTCCCCAAATAAATTTCTTTTACATTTTCAGTTTTGTAGATTGAGCAGTCAATAGATTTCTTCCACTATCAGATTTTTCTCAATTAAAATGGCAAACACATTCTGAATACTCAAATAAGCTTTGTTATTATTATTGATATTGTTTTGTTATTTTTTGCTAACATGTTGAAGGATCCTGGACTTTCCACACAGTGAAGCAAAAAAAAAAAAAAATTACTAAAACACCATCATAAAACTCTTCTACTTGTTAATAACACTTCATCTTCTCTAAGAAATTGTATTATTTAAATTATCTCTAGAAATAGTTTTAGTACTTAACATTTATTGATGTAGATCCCTGATCAATAATTTTTCTGCTAGTATGGCTTACTGATAAAATCTGGAAGAAATAAGAAAGATAATTGTAACTTTGGGTTGTAAAACTGCACAGTTGTAGTGCTTTTCTTAGTTGGATGCAAAAGGTAGTTTTTCCTCCACTAAAGAAAGTAATTTGTCAATGAGTTCTAATTCCCTAATACTTTTGCATTTAATCCTTAGCAATTTTATTGTAGTAGATATGCTCATTGTGTATATGTTTGTGTGTGTGTGTATGTGTATACATATATATTTGTATACCTGCACACATTTTTGGTGGTTGGAGAAGGTATTTATTTTAAATCTTTGTTGTTTTAATAATGTTTTCCAAATGAAATAGACATGATACCATATAACAGTCAATTTCATTTTATTTTATCAGATAATATTATGTGATTTCATCCTCTCATAGGATATCTTATCTTAAGAAATTCATCATCATCATAGAAATGTACATTTTCATAAACTACTATACATTTTGATTTTCTTCATGCACATTTGTACATTATAATTAAGTAAATAAAACCTAAGTAGGAAGAAACCATTGGGACTCAAAGTGTGTGTGTGTGTGTGGGGGGGGGTAATTTCTACCATTAGCTTGACTCCTAGATTTGTGGATTCTTTAAATAAAAGTGTATTTATTTTCAGTGTAGTGTATTTGTGGGTTTCTCTCCACAAGTACAGAGAATGCAACTGTTGGGATTTCCAAACTTTTATGTTTCATTATCAACCTATGATTCAGTTTCTTATGTTTCCTGTTTATTTTTAGTTTTTCCACATTATCTTTAAAAGAGGCAGTTATTTACTAGAATAAGAGTCTGAAACACTTCATAATTTAGCAAATTGGATATTAATATTAAAAGAGTTCAGGCGCAAATGGGAATATGACACCAACTTGTGTTATATTTGTTTTGCACACATATTGTTTTTAGAAAAAAAATATTTTTTCTTAAAAAATATCCCAAAGATTTTTGGATATTATGATTGTGTGCTTATGATTAGTGATGTTCTCTTCTAAGGCTTTTAATGTTTTTTTCTTTCACATAGTAATAAAGGGTTATTGGGAAAAGTAGAGTGCTTGTACACCTAGACTTCCTTCCTGAATTTCAGTTCTGGTTCTACCTGGCATTAATGTACTCCTGGTAAGATTTCTTGACCCCTCTTCATTTATTTTTCTCATCTCTCACATGAAGAAAACAATGCCTACCTCAGAGAGTTGTAGATAAAATGATGTAACAGATGTGGATGCTTTAAAAGGACAAATATGTTATGAAAATAAAATATATTTTTCAAAGGATACCATGTAAGTTTGAATTTTTAATTAGACATTTTTGATAAACTTGTATCTCCACACAACAAACAATGTTGACTCAACTTTTTTTTAATGTTAGTATCAAATCTTCTTAGTCAGTGGTGTTATGGTGTCAAATGAATTTAATAAATATTTGATATTAAGTATAACAGTTTTAATATGTGTAATTTAAAAAGCTTGAAATAATACACTTCCTGAGGCGTATTAGTTGTTATTTATAGTATATTTACCTTTGCTTTTATTCAGTTTGGGCTAGAGTCACCTTTACAAAATAGTTGCTTTTGATTGGTTTCTTACTGTTATTTAATAGAAAGGACATCTGATTTCTTAGTAGATTTATATTGTCAACCTGATGATCTCTACTCTTAATTGAGAACAAGATTAAAATATATTCACGTAATAACTTAAAAATGCAGAAACTTTAGACAAACTTCTAATTTCTAACGCTTTTTACAAACTCATATAAAGTTTACTAGAATGAATTAGGATGACATCTGGAATTTTTGGTGTTTTAATTTAGAAACTACTTGGATAAACTTATTTAGACATTTCAAAGTAAAACTCTGTCCACTTTCTTCATGCACTAGTATGTGTTCTGTATAATTTTATTATTTTTGTGTTAATAATTCATAATTTTTAAAGGAAAGCAAAATAAAAAATAAGCAGTGTGAATATTATCGATTGCTAATGGATAATCTTAGTTGCTAAAAGGAGGAGGATAGTTTAATAATATTTATTCTATTTTAGGAAATATTCTATCCTGTTTTTTTGAAAATGAGTCTCTGAGTATAAAATTTAATAATGAACACTAACGACCTTTCTACTGAAGATATACTTGGAACTTCTGGCCAAGTTCTTAATTTTTTATTTTTTAATAGTATCAAATAGCCACGATAACCATTTTGTACTGGTTATCAAATGTCCTCACAAGGAACTTTGAAGGTTTCTACTCCTATCTTTTCAAAGCATAAATATAAGCTAGCAAGAATATTTGTATCCAATTACTCACCTGCAGACCTATCCAATTACAAACTCTTCATAATTACTTTATAAGCTTACTTTATAAGCTTTTAATCCACTCCTCTACACTTATGTTTAAAATAAAGTATTCATTCATACAGTTCTGGAGCACTTCCCAATTTCATACTCAAAATAACTAATCAAGAGTAATTAATTGATGCTCTAATAATTGCAATAACTCAATTATGATTTACTAATCAATATCTTTTCCCAAAATTGAAAGATATAGCGTATACATTTAAAATGAATTGATTGGATTACTTGATGTTTTATCATGAAATACATATTTGTGCTCAAATTTTGAAATGTTTATATTCAACCATGATTGTATAAATTGAGATGGTGAAAAATGACATGCAATCTACTAAACTGAGAAATCTTATAGATTCTCATTCTTCTATTTCATTGTTATTTTCAATAATCACTATTCATAATTTGTCAATGTTTTATTGTTTAAGTTTAGAGTTAAAAAGTACCCTCAGTGCAACCTATTTTTATTATTTTTTTAGAAGTATTTGTTTTAATGCCTAAACCCTAATTTACTCAGATGAGATGTGGTTGCCTTTAAAAGCACCCAAAGCAAAACAAATTCCTTTTAATAGCTAGTAAAGTAGCTACCATATTATAGTTCCAGCAAATTAAATCTATAAAGTACACATTTATTGATTAAATTAATAAATATGTGAACATTACATTAGAATGTATTACAGTTCTCTGCTGTGTAAGAATTATTCTCTCATAATGGTGCGTTTCAATTATATTCCATTATAGATTTATTATTCAATTTATTCCATTATAGAAGTATTGTGAAAGAATACTTATAGATAGACTTATTTTTCCTGATTTCTGTGAGTATCAGCCAAGCTCATCAGGGTTAAGCTTTTTTTTATTAACTTTTCTGGACTGCTGCATTTTGTTAATTTTAAAAGCTATCTCTAAAATATTGCACTATTAAAAAACAATCTAGCGTTGGGAAGACCAGAATTCAGTAACCATGCATTTTAGATTTTTCAGTGTCAAATAGTGGCCAGTATATGACTATACTGTTATTTTATAGATTTATTAAATTCTCACTGTCACTAATAACAAATATTTTCTTTGAAATGTTTCAGATGCTGTTCAAAAATGTAAGCCAGTCTTAAAAACGTGATTAAATTAAATCAAAAACTAAATTTAGCCATTAAAGCATGAGTTTATTCCAGTATCATATTAAAAAGTAGATATCTGTATGAAGGTTGAGTATGATTGGGCTCTGTATAATACCTTATGCATATATTTTTAAGACACATTTTTTGTAACTGCTTTTAAATATTCAATTTAATGTTGCTCACTGAAGCCCCTTCTGTTATAGCTAAAGTAAATATAGAACAAAAATTAATAAAATCAGGAAGTTCCTGGTATAGATAATAAGTAAAGTGGTTTTCATGACTTTAGTATGGTAATATTTCTGATGGTTTGAAAATTCAGCCCTGTAAATGTATATACACAGAAGAAATACTGTTTTTTTCAGACATGAACATTTCTTAAATAATTATAAATACACTCTAAATTGGTAGAAGAAAAATTATGAAAAATTGAATAAATTATGCAGCAAAGTTTCACAAAATACTATTTTAAGATAAATAATGCTTGCTTTCTTAACATTTTTGCAGATAACACCAAGCATGTTAATACATAGATCAAGTCTAGCTTATTGAAAACATTAAAATTAAATGACTATACTTGAGTTTATAGTAATAGAATTTCTTATTATTCATCCAGACCAGTTCACTAATATATAAACACACAGTAATAGTACATTTTATAAATGTGATAAGTAATATTGTCAAGATTATACCAAAGAATAATGAGGAAGAAGACTATAAGTTTCAAAATTGAGTAATCTAGAAGAAAATGAATTATCAATGATTAACAGTACCAACAACTAGAAAGTATATTGTTTTCCTAAATATCAATTTTACTCCAAAGAGAGTTTTTTAAACAACTTGTTAATTTTATTTAAAAAAAATCATGGGTATACAATTATGAAGAAATCTGTGCATATCAGATGTATAAGATACTCATTTCTAGTTATTCAAAGTTTCAGCAGGTAATTTGGTATAACTCAAGACAGCATTATTATTTTTCCTAACGTGAACTAAAGAGAAGTGAATCTGGCCTTCTCCGTGAATTGAAACTTAAACTTAATACCCCAAAAAAAAGGGTCTCCTGAAAAAATTTTTAAAGGACATTCAAAGTATATTTTAGAAATAATTTTTAAACCTTTTTTAAATTAAATTAATTGTTTTATGCAACTAACTCACTTTTGAGTGGAGACACTCTATGGATTTATAAGCCTCCTCTACTCCCACCCCCAAAAAGATACACAATTTTGCAATCCATAATTCCTTGTTTGAGAACTTTTATATCAAAGTTAGATTATTGTCTTATTAAGTGTATAGCTATATTTAAATTTTGTTCAAAAATGTAACGCTAATATGTTTGAATAGTAACTTACCTATGGGGGAAATAATTCAGAGGATTCTTGTTTCCTTTTAGAGTGAACTCTGGCAGGTTTTCTTATGTATCTTTCATCCAGCCATGAAATGAAGAAATTTTAACAAATATCTTGTTCAATCAATTTGAAAGACGAAACAACAAATTACAATTGTAAGATAAGCCAGAATAAAAATGAAAGATCACTTTTGTTATTATTGCTTTTTAAGCCTATCATTCATAGCTGCTAATTAAGGAAATCAATTCTGATTTCGAGTAAGAATCAGCAGCTCCAATAATAACTATTTTGATTAACTGTTAAAATATTTCTTTCTTTTTAATAATCTTTAGTAAGGTAAATAAGTTTATTATCACATGATTCTTTAATTACAGACGTGATATAATTTTGACATGCTTTGCTATATTTTAGATATATATTTGCATCAGTCAAAGCTGAAGACAATTTGCTCAAGATCTGAAACCAGACAGTTACTATTAATTAAAATGTATTTATTACTAAATATTGGTCTCAGATAAGTCCAGTAATAGTGATTGGTGTAATTTATTCAGAAGGTAATTCTTGACAAGTTCAAATAGGATGATTTTTAAAATTACCACTTAGTTTGTGCATGACATGCTAAGAATAGCTAATATTTAATCATCTCTCTATGTCAGATATCATAATGTCTCATTTTAATTTTCTTTCTTTTCAAGATTTGGCTGATTCTTTTTTATGTAAAGACTGTCATCAAAAATCTCTAAAAAATTTTTTTCAAAAATGTTTTTAAATTTTAAAAATGGTTCACTTTTCTTTTGAAATAGTATCTCATAACCTTTTGAGTTTGAAGCAGTTTGGGCTATTTTAGAAGTTAAAGTATTGACAAGTGGTCCTTGGAAATATCAAGTGTTTTCAAAATTGTATATTGGGGAATGATAAAAGTAGATGCTTATTGTAAGAAAGAAAGCTTAGTTAGACACCATATAACTTTTGGAGACATTATAAGGCTAACTTCTGGGTTAAAATTTGGGCTGTCCAAGCCTCTCTGTCAACTGGGTAAGTTGTGCTAAGGTTAATTGCTAAAGAGGCATTCTTTAATTAGAAACATCCAGAGTTCTGACATGCTTTACTAGATGGCACTTAAGGAGGCAATTGGAAAACAGCATATAAAGATTTAAATACTTGGTGTTAGTTTTGTTTGCTTCTTGTAGATCACTTCTGTTTTTGACTCTTTTTTAAAAAAAGGTACATTAGATGTATGATGAATTATGTGCACTGGTGTAAACCCTGGGAACAAAACAATGAAAAGATGTAATCATTGCTCATAAAATGCTTACAGTTTTTTGCTATTTGCAGTACACTTTTTTAAATTAATCTACTAAATCGAATTTAATGCCTGGTCACTCATTTAATTTGCACACATGTCCAATTTTGATACTGTAAATATAACTCTCTTAGAGAGAAGAGGGCTGTCTAATTCTTCATTATAGAGAAAAGTCAATGAAGAATGCATTTTCTATGTAGGGTATTAAAGAATAACTATTAAAGAGAAATGGAGAAACCAGGACATTTCTGAAAATAGTCATAACAATTCTCAGAGTGATGATTTAGTGGCATTTTGTGTGTTGTTGTGTTTGTTGTGTTTTTTATCTCCAAAATATGTTGGCTTCTTTTTAATGGAAACATTTCCAATAATTTTTTTAAAATTATAATAATTAATGAAAAATCAGATTAACATTACAAGGGTTTATTTACAAATTTATTTTTATTCAATTTATTTATTAATAAACTCCATTTATTTAGGACCTTCTAGATGCCAAGTTCTCTTGTTGGTGCCACAGACAGATTAGTGTATAAAACAGAAACAAATCTGCCTCATGTTGCCTAAACTACAATGAAATTGTTACCATGTGAATTGAATGACTTCTGTAACCAGTAAGAAGACAAGTTAAGGGGTTTACTAATAATATTTGTAACACACATTCCTCAGTTAAAAATGTTGAAACATTTTCATTTCCTTAGAAACTGGTAAAAAAAGAAACTGAAGATTATTATTTTGAAATTCTGAAAGTTTTTTCCTATGGACTAGATAATTACTACCTCTTTTTATCTTAGTAAAAAGTTTTACTGAACCATCTTTGAAAGCTCCGTAAATGTAATATTACAATGTAATATTTCTTTGTCAGTGATTTCAGAGTACATGCTTCTCAAGAAAATAACTTCTAAGTAAACAGCTCATTTCACTTTGTATGCCTGGTTCACTCCAGGGTAAGCCTGGGAGCAATTACAGATCGAGAGATTTCCATTTGGTTACCAAACTCCAAGATTTCTTTGTCCCAGTATTGAGACTTGTTCTTAGATTATATTAGTAAGCCATTATTTAGAGCCGTATGAATATCTTTGCTGAACCATTTTTATACTTTTAGTTTTTATTTGAGATTGTTGTTAAAGAAAAAAAAAAACTTTGTAAAACTGAAATTGAGGACACTATCCAAAAGTGCAGGGGCAATATTCTTCACATTTTCTTTAAACTGACACTTACGTGACAAAATTCTTTTAATAACAAAAAGCATTTATTATCCTTGCAAGTGGAACACTTTCTATTCTTAGATTCTGCCAGGAAAGGCAAAATCATGTTGCCAGTCATAGCAACAGTTAAATCTTGATATCTGCACCTAACATTTCTACTTCATTTCTCCATATCCTTTTAATCTTTATTTTAAACTGTCTTCTGTTTTACTGTTTTGGTAGTAAAATATATTAATTGTTATACATTTTCTGAAGCTGTTAATAAAAAAATTATTCATAATACTTGTTAAAGACTTGTGGGATAGAGTTTATTCAAGGTGGGCTACTTTAATGGGGTTTGGTAAGTGGAAGAGAGCTGTTTCACTCAACTCTGAACTCAATAAGAGAAAGTAGAATTTATAGCCAAGGAGCAGGATGGGGATCAGTGGACGGAAAATTACTAAGAGAAAACATCAAGGGTAAGAGGGGATTCTGGCTAAACTGATCTAACAGGATTCTTGCTAAAGACAGGCCAGGGTGGTCAGATATAACCTTCAGGATAGTGGAGAATGAGGAACCCAATCAGATATCTAGGTGGATCATATATTAAGGGTGAAGATTCAAATAAAACTGACTTTGCAGGATTCTTGCTAAAATTGGACAACATAGAGACGAATGCAGAAGCTCAGAAGTCAGGGCCTGAGAACTGAGTTAACAGGAGCCTGACTAGAATTGGGTCCAGAAAAGAGTCTTTGTCAAAGCGTTCCCTATATTTTATATTAAAATTAGATTTTCCAATCTAATATACTTTCTAAACATCTTTCATTTGAACTTCATGCTTTAGTGCCTGACAATTTCTTTATGAATTAAAATGAAGTACAATCTGAATCTTACAACGATATTTTATTATATGATCATCTACGTTGAAACACCATGATATTTTATATTTATCAGAAAACCTAGGTGATTCTTGTATTTGGGGCTTTTAAGAATAATTAACTCTATGTGCTGGGCCGACTCAAGGAATGGAATTTACCTTCTCTTCATTTTTCTAATCAGTTCTACCATTAGGTATTAGCATTTGACTTCCTTTTTATTGGTAGGACAAGAGTGTATTGACAGGATCAAGTAGGAGATTAGTTTCCTTAGCAGTACACACTTCTCAGAGGAATACTAACCCTCATTAAGCTGGAAAACACTTAAAGCTGTAATTCAGGGCACTATATTGCCTGATCAGCTAAAATAAACAAGAATAATAATCTTTTGGAACACAGATTTAGCAGAGTTATATGACTAGAAGAATGTATTTCTAAGGTAGGTATTAACTGGTATAATATGATTGAAGACAAGGAAGCTCAGTTATTTTGAGAAAGAAATAAAAAAGAATAGAAAAATTAAAAAGTGCAATAATAATGCATTGCTAACACATTAATGTAATGGAAATCTCCTGCTAGTGTAAGCATATATAATAAAGCAGCCCCAAAATATTTATTCTTTATAAAGTTAAAAAATAAACAGGAGTTCATTTCAGTACCTGTTCCAAAAAGTTACTACGCCTAAGACAGTGTGTTACATAGTAGGGGCTCCAGGGATTACGTAAACATAATAACTGCCAGCAAATCTCTCATAATCTGGTCATATGAACAAAGGTGTTAAAAAGAATAACAACGGCATATTGTAAAATTTTACAAGATTCATGAATGAAAATCTATCCAGTCTCTACTTACTTTAATAATTTATGACTTACCTTGTTCAAAAAATTTAAGGTAGTTATTAATACACCAACATAATTGTCTTTGAAATTCAAAAGGGATTTCTATTTCAAATAAACATCCATTTCTGTCATTTTTTTAGCCCCTCATTAGATAAATTCAGTTTGCTGTCATGTTTGGAATTAAATACCATTTTACTTTAAGGATTATCACTAATTTTTAGTTTTCTTTTTTTTAAAAAAAAAACAAATTCTTTTACTTTTTGAAAGATGTAATTTTTGTTATAATTTCTAGAAATATTCAGTGATAATTTGTCTTTTTAAATTTCAGAATTATTTTATTCCCATTTTTACATATTATTGTTTATTTCAACAGAAGACAAAGATAAAGAAATTATTTCTCTATACTCTTGTTAGAGTATAGAAATAGAATAGCAAAATCCTACCTGTTTATAGGACGAATGGCCTACATTGTGCAAAGCAAGATTTCATATCTTGATGAATTATCTGACATCTTTAGAAAATACAGTAGCAAATTTTAGTTTGTTACGCTATCTAAAAATTCATTACCTTTAAATAAAAAATGTATAGATTAAGAAAGAACAATTTGAAGTTATCTGAAATATAAAGTTATAGATTGTAATCAGTATTTCACTAAAGTGTGAAGTTATACATCATTACCAAAAAGCAATGATGCAAATTATTGCATAATGAGGCTCTCATTCTTTTACTAATCTGACTACAGAATATATAGAATTTGTGAGCATTCAAAAATGAAAATCCATATTTTTACACATGGAGAAAGATAATGTATTACCTTATTTATTTATGTTTGAATATGTTCATGGAATATAATACTTGAGTATTGACTGATGTCCTAAAAGAGCAATGTCTTTAAAACTTTTTTTTGTACCCAGGATATTTCTTGGCAAATGATGTTTAATTTTTCTTTTTTTTTTTTGTTGTAGTTCTGAATTTTCACATTATTATCCCTTAAAATAATACTTGTTAGAAATAACCCTCATATCCTTGTCATTATGTATTATATGAGAACATGAAAAAACTGAATTTAATTAAAATTGTATGATTGCATTTTAGCAAAATATTTAGTGTCATCTCATTTCTCTGAAATTTTATTATGTCTCCCATTGTTAGACACCAACTATGTAAGGGTTGAATTGTCTTATTTTTAGTAGTACTATAAAGCAATTTATAATAAGATTGAATAATCAAAGCCTATTGGATTAATCTTACAATTTTTCTGAGGTGCAGACATGTGAATTAATCCAGTTTAGCCATGATTATACTTTTCAACCCAAGAAATATCATACATAATATGAGAAGAAAGTTTTCTAATTTTTGAGTTTTCAGTACGTGTTTTAAAATATATTTAATTAAATCACATTTAGTAGATTTAAACTATCACTTTAATTCAAAATATTAAACTATACAAAGCAAACACTCAATGAAAACCCATAGTATGTAGTTATTCAGAACACTTGCTTGCTTATAATAGCTTGAGATAATAGTATTCTTTCATTTGAAATTTTTATTTTATAAAAGGTGACCTCAAAAATTCTAAGAAATAAATTTCAATTTGCAATTGGTTATTTTTAGGTTACAGTAGAGTACAACAGGAACACTATGGTATTCAGTTTGACTTCAAGAGTACAAATAAGATCTTAATATATACTACATTGTGCTGCTGAGAACTGAAATAAGAAAATTTCGTGAAATGGTTGGTATATGAAAAAGATTAAAAAGGTTTTTAATTTTGTTGTGAAGAAAATAAAAATAGCATTTCATTTTATCATCACTTTCTTTATTTTCCCCCCAGGTAGTCAGGGAGACCTCAATCAAATAATCCTAGTGCACGATTTTCCAAATGGAGAGGAACAGGCTATTCAATTCCTGTTTCTTTATTATTATTCTTTAAATTCTCGCTTTGCTCCTCAATTAGAGGAGGATTTTGGTTTGGCTGTTTGTTGATTAGGATCTAGGTTTGACTTTCATATATAGTTTCTGTCTTTAGAAATTGAATTATAGAACATAAGTGAAAAAGTCCTTAGTTTTCCAGTTGTGCATAATATGATAATCTCGTATTGTTATGTCCAAAGCTAATAATCAATAATAATACTTTATATTTTTGAACTTAACATTTTTTAACATTAAGAATATCTTGCTTTGGGCCAGGTATGGTGTCTCATGCCTGTAATCCCAGCACTTTGGGAGACCGAGGTGAGTGGATTACCTGAAATCAGGAGTTTGAGACCAGCCTGACCAACATGGTAAAATCCCATCTCTACTGAAAATACAAAATTAGCTGGGCATGATGGTGCATGCCTATAATCCCAGTTACTTGGGAGACTGAGGCAGGAGAATCACTGGAACTGGGAGGAGGCGGTTGCAGTGACCGAGGTCGCGCCACTGCGCTCCAGCCTGGCGAAACTCCGTCTCAAAATAAAATAAAATAAAAATTAAAGAATATTTTGCTTTGATACTCTTTGAGCTTGTCAATATATGTTTACAATCTGGTCTTAAAAATCATTACCTCATAACTCAATTCGCTCCCTTTCTTCAACTGCCAAAGCTATTTTCATCCTGACACTCAGCTCGGATGCAGATTCAGATACAGATTCTCTGTAGATTCTATTTCCATGAAGAATAAATTTTATTTTTATGACATGGTCTTGCCAGCCATATCACAACATCAGTTGCACCCTAATTTAGTACTTATTTCATCAACATTTATTCATTCACTCTAACAATACTTATTTATGCAGGTTTATTTCAGAAACTTTGGTGACTATTTTGTTGTCATTAAGATAGGAACAATTATTTTTCTCCCAAAATTAATCTAATTGGAGGAAAGGAGACGTGCAGGGAAATAGGGCAAACATGCAAACAAATATGTCATGTAAATGTACCATCATAGGGAAAGTAATGGGAGCATAAAAAAATGACCAACCAACTTTGTAGGGTCATGAAAAGCTTTATGAATCAAATGATAATCTAGTCTGAGGTTTTAAGGTCAATGTTAGGGAGATGAAGAGATCCTAGTCGAAATAGTCATTCAGGCAGAGGAACCGCCATAAACTAAGATCTTGGAGAGAAAATGGGGTGAAGATGAGGTATATGATCATGGCTGGAAAACAAAGTCGGTGTTTGGTTAATAACTGTCCTGGCACATATACATGAGAAAGATATGGATAGAGAGTTAAGCAAGGGAAGATAATTTTATAAGTTATTTTAAAGAGATCAGATATCCTGAAACAAAAGTCATTACTTAATTGGGGGGTAAAGGATTTACATTGTTCAGATTTAACTTTTTAGTAAGATCTCTCTGACTGTAGTAAAAAGAACAGATTGGATAGAGCCACATGGCTGGTGGGAAAACTAGTCATGAAGCTATCGCAGTAATACACTTTAGAGGCAAAGTTGGTATTGTTGAGCGTATACTATGAGCTGATCAAGTAAAATGGGGGTGGAGAAAAAGTGGTAAATCTTATATTTAGGGGGAAGAATGTACAGAACTTGAGGACTGTATATGTGAATGAGAAGGTAGGTGAAAGTCATGATTAGGCTTAAAAATTGGAGTAGATGCCTGGGCGCAGTGGCTCACGCTTGTAATCCCAGCACTTTGGGAGGCCAAGGCTGGCAGATCACGAGGTCAGGAGATTGAGACCACGGGGAAACCCCGTCTCTACTAAAAATACAAAAAAATTAGCCGGGCGTGTTGGCGGGCGCCTGTAGTCCCAGCTACTCGGAGAGGCTGAGGCAGGAGAATGGGGTGAACCCGGGAGGCGGAGCTTGCAGTGAGCCGAGATTGCGCCACTGCACTCCAGCCTGGGCGACAGAGCGAGACTCCGTCTCAAAAAAAAAAAAAAAAAAAAAAAAAAAAAAAAAAAAAAAAATTCGAGTAGATGGAAGTATCACTTAGTGAGATAAGAAAACCAGAAAAAGTTTGGAGAATGTTTAGTTTTCCTTGACAGAGGAATTGTTTTCTAATAGAAATGACCACAGGCAATATGCCCTGCCTTCCACATGGCCTTCCTAAACCGGTAAGTTCCTGAGGCTAGAAGCACTATCTTTACTAAGACTTAAGGCCCACCTCTGTCTCAAAACTTATCATGATATTTTGCACATTGCAATTGATCAATAAGATTTATTTTTTTATGTTGGTTTTCTACATTATTACTTCTACCAAATTGGAATTGAAACAATGAATAAACCATTATGGAAAAAGTATTGAAAATTTATGTTAAAATATTTTTAACTCATCTACCATTTATTTACTTACACAATTATGTATTTAGTATTCATTTATTTCATAGCTAGTATTTATTTAAATGTATAATCAAAAAAATTATTATAGTTATATATCATTATATAATGCTATAGATTTTAAACAGATTCTGGGGTACTACATATAAATATTTTATTTTATAATAAATGATTCTAACATTTATAATTTAATAGATTTAATAGAATAATACATATCATATTATTTGAAAGAATGTGACTTTTTAAATAGTTATTTTGAGTATTGGATATTTTATTTTGAAGATTCATAGTTTTACATTTATAAGCTTCAGTATTAGTAAGCATTAATGTTAAGAAACTATTTTATAGAGCAGCATAGTATTTGCTCAAGAGAAGAAATTTAGAGAATGGTTGCAGACATTGGGCAAATCAGCCAATTTTCTTTATACCTTTGTCCAATACTTAAAAATTTATGAGAGGGAGAGAGATAGGGAAAGAGAAAAAGAGACAGAGTGATAATATGGTAGAAAAAAAAACCTGGTGACTCTAGCTGACAGATATGTAAGAGTTTACCGTATCAGTCTTTCAGTTTTCCATGGGTTCTACATTATTCAAAATGAAAGTAAATATGTTTGATACAATGATTTTCCAAAATGACTTTTCATATTCAAGTTCTTCAGCAGGTTTTAGTTCCTGAGAGAATATTTTGGATATGTAAGCAGCAAAAATCAGTCCAAATGCAAATACAAAAAAAGAAATGATACAGTTGGCAATGTTAATAGTTTAACAAATAGTAATAATTATCACAGGACATCTAATTAGGTTGTGGATAATAAGATACTGAGGTTTAAAAGATGCACCGCTATGACATGACCCACCACTTTAAAGGATATTAAGTTTAATTCAGTGATTGCAAATATTTTGTTTATATCTTTGTAGTTTCAGTTCTACTGGAAATTCACTTTTATTATTATAGTAAATATTTTATTTCATAAATTTCAATATTTATGAATTTCAAATATATATGATATATCAGTTATTTTAGATAAAAGTAAGGTACCACCACCTTGGAATAAGACTACTGACAGCTAGTAAGAAAGAATAATCATATATAGACTATATATTATACACATATTATTTATGCATTTATTATATATTATATGCATTAGTATACATTAGTATATATGTAACATATTTTTGATGTATTTTATTTCTGCACAGATTGTCAAGGCCATTGAGGATTTGCAAATAAACTTGTATCATGAGGTGATCTTCACAGTGAATTTTTTTTTTTTTTTGTGAGAAAGAATTTAAGAATAGGACCTATACTAAATATCTGTTTTTCAAACAGATATTTCAATATTTATGACTTCTTTTTTATGAAAAAAACCCATAAATACTTATTAATTAAACACTATGTTTTAAACATAAACTCATGTTTTTAATTTTGTATTGATTTTAATGTTTTGTTTTTTTTTTGTTCTTCATTCTCTTTTATTTCTCTCTTTTATAAAAAATCACTCTCCCATGGTCCAGAAAATATTGTGCATTGATGTTCTCATCTCCTTAGTTGGCCACTTAGCCTCTTGGTTATGAATATTAAATTCTGGACTATTTTGCATTTCCCCACACTATAGAAAAAGTGATAAATTCATTATTAGTTTAACAATGTCTACCCTCTTTCATTGGAACTTGTGATTTCTCTTTCTTGGCAGTATATCTAAGTTTAGCTGTTCACCTCAGTTGTCACCTCGAAATATCCTAACACTACATCGTAACAAACAAACTCTATTTACTAAACCATCTCTGACACATGGATTAATACGGTTATAACCCAAACCAAATAAAGCAACCAATTAAGGTCATTTAGTAATAATTCATAAATTAGTACTCATAAAAATATGAATTAAATGTACGATGATCTACTTTTGTGGCAAACCACGTAATGAAGCTCTTCTGATGGTGAATATTGAGTTTAATGACCACTTGCCCTAAAGATGGCTAGAAGCTTACATCCTTGCCTTAGGCATTCTATTATAACTTTTCTCCCTGTCACGTAACTCGTGAAAAAAGTTCTTAAACACTATTTCAGTATAACTTTACTGGGATATCTCAATTTGTTCATTACAAAATATCTTTATAAAGTTCTTACAAATACAATGATTTTAAGATATCACCAAAATTAACTTAATTTGGGGTAGGATTGACTTTCCTATGCATTAACAAACTTTCAGAAAAAAATATTTCTGTACAGAAGTGGGGAACATATTCCCAAAATCAGAAGTAGAAAACACAGAAATAATTAAACCCCCAAATTATGTGATAATTACCTCATAATTACCTGGTAATATTTTTAGGTAGTTCTCTGCACAAAATTTAAGAAAACCTTTCTATCTTCCATATGTTAACATGCATAACAATGTGAAATGATGGATATGTTAAATTGTTCCACTATTGTAACCATATTACATCATGCTAGATACCTTAAATATACACAATATAGTCTTTTTTAATGAGGGGATATGAAGACTATGAAACAAGCTCAACACATTTGATAAAGAAAGTGATAACAATGTGGTTCTGGGTAATTCACCTATTGAAAAATTACAGAATTGTAGAACAGGACCTCAAATGCCATCTAGGTCAACCGTATCCTACTTTTAAAACACTTTGTGTATTACAAAAATCATGTGTGTGAGTACAAAACGTTTGGTTTAATTTTAAGGTGTATAATGGCATGGCTTCATACCAGTCTAAAATATAACTTGAAACTTTACCACATGTCCTTACCATATGGTAGGCACTATTCTAGGGGTTTTACAAATATTAACTCACTCTATTTTTATAACAGACTGATGAGGTGACCTCTATAATAGTTAGGAATCTGACGCACAAAAGAAGTTAAGTAACTCACCTAAAGTCAAACATCTATAGAGCTAGTAGAAGGGCTGGGTGTTTTTGTTTTGCTTTGTTTTGTTTTTGTTTTTGTGTTTTTTTGAGACAGAGTCTCCTTCTGTCACCCAGGCTGGAGTGCAGTGGAGTCATCTAAGCTCACTGCAACCCCTGCCTCCCAGGTTCAAGAAATTCTCGTGCCTCAGCATCTGGAATAGCTAGGATTACAGACATGTGACACCATGCCTGGCTAATTTTTGTATATTTTTAGTAGAGAAAGAGTTTCACCATGTTGGCCAGGCTGGTCTTGAACTCCCAACCTCAGGTGATCCGCCTGCCTTGGCCTCCCAAACTGCTGGGATTACATGAGTGAGCTACTGTGCCCGGCCAGGGCTAGAATTTTAACATTAGCAGTTTGGGTCTAGAGTCCATTTTTTTAACCACTATGAATATTGTCTCTTGATGTTATACCCTAATTTGCTACATTTGTTGTTGGGTTTGGAGAAAATCTGATTTCATTTTCAAAGAACTGTTTTCCAAGTTATTTACTAGAATGAAATAAGTACTGTTTGAATTTTTTCAATAATATTCTTGTTCACATCTACATTTGGTAATAAGATAAATTCATTTAGATGGTGTGACTGAAGTTTTATACAATTAAGAAATATATCCTTTCAGATGATATATGTAATATGGACTTAAGTAGTGTGTTTGAATAATTTATTCTGTCTTTATGAAATGAAAAATTACTCATTTAAATTAAGAAATTATATATTCTAAAAATAATGATTAAATTTTACCAGTTTGAATGTATATGATAAGCAAAATAAAAATAGTGTGTTTAACAAAGATGAGTAATATTTTTTAGTCATAGAAGTATTATTATACTATACTACTACACATAAGAATAATTGTGTTTATAAATGTAAGTAAGCTATAATTATTTTAAAATAAATGATATTGTTCTCATAAGAAAAAATATAAAAATATTTTTTCAGCAGATCAAAGTTAGAAGTTGAATCACTTGACAATGGTACATTTATATAGATAATAGAAAAAAGCCTAGAATCTCCAAGCTCCTATTCCAAAATTCTTCTATTATAATATTCCTGCTTATAGAAAATCATTTTTAAAATGTCTTCATTTGTAAGGCTTCCTATGTTGTAAAGAGGGTATGCTTTAATCCCCTCAGTGAGGAACTCATATAACTGAGGCAACTCGTATGTGAGTAATGTCCTTTTAAGGATATTGTGATATTAAGAGTTCACTCATTGCATCACTGTTTTGAGCTACTTCAGAGCTGCAAAATTATTTCTCTATATCTTTCAGATAGAAATAGTTTAGGATTAAATTATAAATAATGGGGTTATGGCTAGGAAAACAAAACCACCAATGTTCTTATTCAAATACCAGAGAAACATGGTAGCTACTATTACTGATATATCTTACTTAATACTGTAAATCTTCATTTTTGTTCTAAAGACGTTTGCTGAGTAAGAACTCACACAAGTAAACCTTTCTCATTAGTCAGAATCTTTGCACTCTGTAGTTCTATGTGCTATGAATAATACAGTTTGAAAAGTTGAAGAGGATAGAAAGAAAAATTGAATTCAAATATTTTTAGAATTTTCTGGTGTAGCATATAGACATTGCATCAGCAGCTTTGTATAAAGTGTCTTACACTGTACCATATTGGGATTATACATCTTATTACTTTTTTTTGAATGGTTATACTACATATTCAAAGACTATATTCAAAGTCTATGAATAGTCTGCATTAGCTTAATTTATGTGCATTCACTTAATTTATGTGCGTATAATTTTGGAGGTATGACTATCTTATGAATAAGACAGATGCCCATTTAAATCTTTAAAGACCCTAGAAATAATGTAATTATGATTCTGTTTAAATAATCAGATATGCAGATTTTCCTAACAGAATAATGAAAAGAAATCTGAGAAAAGACAGTACTCCTCACATCCACTCTCCCACACACACATCTATTCATCTATCAATCTGTCTTTCTATCATCTCTCTGTCTCACTCTATGTCTGTCTCTATAACTCTATATATCTATACTAGGTACACACACATATACATACATATATTTATGTATTCTTAAATCCACAGTTTTACTCCGTGTTTATGTAGATTATGGAAATAACTACATGAATATCTTTGCTTCATTTAACGCATTTATCTAAAATAACTATACAATAAAATTAAATCTAGTATTAAAATTTGTAACACAATTTATGAAATACTGGAACATATTAATTATTTACTTGTATCAGTCCAACTTTATAAAACATTCAACTTCTGATTTTTGCTCAATAGGCTTTAATGATCCACTGAATAAAATTGTTACAACAAAGTCTGTTATGACTCAGTGTCTTATTTTCCATTAATATAAAAAAGGAACAAAGAACAAAAGATATACAGCTCTAAAAAAATCATTTTGGTTTGTATTTTATTAACTTCTGATAATACTAATTTAAAACAATAATATTAGATTAAAATTTAAAAATTAGCCACCTCAACACCTTAACTGAGAGAAAGGAATCTTCTAGGAGTTAACTAATTGCCTGTGTATTTTGTCTAGGTGTTGAGGGAAAGCTAAGAGAATGAAGGCTCTAAATCCCCAGTGGAAGCATGATATGGCGAAGCAGAGCTGGTGCTGAATTGTTCTCTCTGATGGCTCTATGGGAGTGGATAGCACTGAGTCTTCATTGCTGGGTTTTAGCGGTTGCTGCTGTTTCGGATCAGCATGCCACAAGCCCCTTCGACTGGCTCCTCTCTGATAAGGGACCCTTCCATCGCTCACAGGAATACACAGATTTTGTGGACAGAAGCCGGCAGGGATTTAGCACAAGATACAAGATATACAGGTATGAAGCAAAGGGAAAGCAATTACAGAAATATCATCCTTGAAGGTTGTGTATACATAAGTTTCTCTAAGGGAAAGTTTCAGACGGGAAAGAGTTATTATCAGAAGGATTGTTATTTACCATGCACCATAGTAATGTTTTCTTACTATTCAAAAGTATTTCTTATAGACTTAATATATTATGATAAAAACAGATAATGGTGACCACTTGTCTATCACTCCCAAATTTAAGCATGCTACACTGCCTTAAAGTAAATGGCAATGTACTTGGAAGCCGAGTTTCTTATTTTAAATAGCCAAAATTTTAAAGTGAAATTTTAAAAATTGCTTTTCCTTTCTACCTTATACAATGCTATGTTACCTTTTCAGCCTAAATGGAAATGGTATCTTCTACTAGTCACTGAGAAGTTGAGTCACCTCATCCTTTTTTACCTGAAAGGTAATTGTACGTTCAGAAGCTAAAGGAAACAGCAATGGAATAAAAACAAGTAGCAGATAAATAGGACATGATAGCAAAGATCAAAGAAATGGATGGGATTAAAATATATGATCTTTAACATTTATCAATGTTCTGTGTTTAAAATCTAAATAAGTTACACAAAAAGAGTAATATATTAAATCCAACAAAGGTTGCCTGTTCACCTGAAGTCCCATGAATGCATTAAGTAGAAGAGTGTACAAGTGGTTGCCTGATGGATTAGATTATATTGATCTATGCCATGAAGAACATTTTCTGTGAAGTTATCACTTCAATTTGTTTATTGGTGATAGACTTTTACAATTCCTAGTTATTGGTTTAACATTTATGAAGAAGCACATTTGTTGTGTATTTTTGTGTGTCTGTATCTATGTAGATACTCCTATATAAATATTTTATTTTATGTTGTATGTGCACCAGAGGGCACTGTGCTTCATGTTTGTCTGTAGTCATTTATACAGCATTATGAGAAATTTATAAATCCTATCAGCAATGTATATTTACAGAAGAGACTGAGTGTCCTGAGCAAGTTCCATGAAGCATCACGCAATTATTGCTTTGCCTTTTCAAAAATAAGAAATCCCTTATTCCATGCAGTCATAACACTGTCATAAGCCTAACGAAAAGATTTACTCTATTTTTTAAATAAATGAAATGACGAGGCAGGGCGCGGTGGATCACGCCTGTAATCCCAGCACTTTGGGAGGCAGAGAAGTGCGGATCACTAGGTCAAGAGATGCAGACCATTTTCCAACATGGTGAAACCCCGTCTCTACTAAACATAAAAAAGTTAGCCGGGCGTGGTGGCGAGCGCCTGTAGTCCCAGCTACTGGGGAGGCGGAGGCAGGAGAAAGGCTTGAACACGGGAGGCGGAGCTTGCAGTGAGCCGAGATCGCGCCACTACACTCCAGCCTGAGCGACAGAGCGAAACTCCGTCTCAAAAAAAAAAAAAAAAAAAGAATACTACTAAAGATTTTCTTTCTGAAATGCAGCAGAAATTGTAAACATTTTATGATTCTGGGTTCATTTATTTTTATGTGTGTTTATTGATTTAGCCAGTTTTTCTTCACAGATTGAGTGAAGCTACCTGATTTTAGGATTGTAAGAATGTGTTAGATTTTAGCACTCTGCAAGAGGATTTTTAACACTCTATCAGACAAACTGATGCCAGAGCATGTCTCTGTGATTTATTGGCATCTGTATCTGGAGGTCTAAGGTGTTGTCTTATGTGTGATTGTTGTGGTTTAGCTTATCAGTCCATCAGCTGTGAGTTGCAAACATGGCTTGACATGTTTTTGTTTTTGTTTTTTTTGGGACGGAGTCTTGTTCTGTCACCCAGGCTGGAGTGCAGTGGCACGATCTTGATCTTGACACACTGCAACTTCCGCCTCCTGGGTTTAAGCGATTCTCCTGCCTCAGGCTCCCAAGTAGCTTAGATTAATAGGCGCCGGCCACCGCGCCCAGCTAATTTTTGTATTGTTAGTAGAGACAGGATTTCATGTTGGTGAGGCTGGTTTTGAACTTCTGACTTCAAGTGATCCGCCCGCCGCGGCCTCCCAAAGTGCTGGGATTACAGGCGTGAGCCACCGTGTGAGGCCAGCTTGACATGTTTTTAGAGGTGCTGGGTTGAATGAAAGAGGCATTATTTGGATCACAGATGTTAAAGGTAATGAACAAAAGTGCCTTGAGGTTTGTTTGCAAGGCGCATATATTCTGTTTGGTTTTTATGCAACTCACTTCCTGAAGACCTTCATTAGCCCTGTCTACTTATCCTTCCTATGTCTTTACCTTTGTGGCTTGAATAAACATGTAAAGATATTAAATCCATTTATAAACAATGGAGCTAGGTTATAACTTCTTATAAAATCATTTAAGCATTGCAAATGATGCCATGGTTATTGATAGTTGCTATGAAATGAACAATATAATTTATTCATTAGGGTTCCTTTAGTTTTAGTAAAGCGAGTTTTGTCTTTAATATTTGTCTTCAAAAATAATTTTAGAGAGTTCATCTTTCATTAATGTTTGCCATAAAAATATAGAATTTGTGAGTACTTAAAACACATAGATGGAAAATTAATGTTTTCCATATTTAAGTGTTTGATTTGTCATTTTAAAGATTGTAATTTCCTAAAGCGATCAGCCCAATTCTACTAGTGCTTATTATTACTATCATCAACACATTCTAGGGGAATATTGCATTGACATTGTTTCTGAAAGCCATTAGTTACAAATGTAAAACATATCAAACCTGTTAAAATAATTAGGCCAAATCTATTTTCACTTGTCTTTCTTCATTTCATCTTCTTCTCCAGCAACGTATTTTTATTTTCACTCCAAATATAGAACGGCAAGGACACAACAAACAAAAATTGTGAAAATTATAGCTAGGGCTAAGATTTTTAAAAATTGTCATCATGTTTGAAAAAGTGTGTTTTTGTCAACTAATAGAACTTACGTTTATGTTTTTAAACTTGTGTATATTTAAAGTTATTTACAGAATTTGTATCTGAAACTACACTAAGACTTAAAAGATGATTAATTTGTGGATTGGTCACTGAGTTGGAAGATTTAGAATGAGAATGGTAACACATAACTTGTTACTTGGACAAATATTAAAAGTTAGATTTCCAACTATTTTCCCCAATATCCTCAGATTGGTTCCCGAATAAAATAATAAGGCGTTTTGAAAAAATTGCCTCATTTAAAAAAAAGGCATTTCTAAAAGTGTTTTTAGTTTCAGAAAGTGAGCTATTCCTGGAGAAATTTTGTCTACTGTGCCGCATAGAACAGGGGGACACTTGGTGCCTTAGTAAGCTGGAGCCTTGTGTTTGCAGTTGTATTCTAGAAACACTATCCCTCAGGCTGTAAGCCTGTCAGGATATGTATAATCTTCTCCAGGCCATGGAAATCTTTATTCTTTTAATACATTAGAGGATCTCTAGACAAGGGACTCATTTTTAGTGGCTCAAACTTTTTTTGTGTGTGTGCAACTTTTTCAACTTTTTATTATTAATTTTTTTTAAGTTTTGGAAAAGTTCAAAGAATAGTACAATAAAGGCCAATATACTCACAACCTAGACAAAACAATTATTAACATTTTTCCAAATTTGTTTCAATTCTCTTTTGGTATTTTGGTGTGTGTTTATTTGTGTCTATGTTTCTACTATTTGAAAGTAGCTTACAGATTTCACTTTAAAATATTTCGTCTTGCATCTCCTGAGTATAAGGACATCCTCCTACATAACATCACCATTATTGTAGATAAAAAAATTCATAATTATTTTCTACTGTCATCTAATGTTTAGCTCATATTTAAATTTTCTTAATTATGTCCAAAATGTATTATAGTGGCTCAAACTTAGATGCAGTTATCTTGAACCACTGATACGAGTTCTAAGGTCATAGGCTGGCAATTTTCATTATCATAAAATAAACATTTCACATAGGTAAATCTTCAGATATGATGACTCAAAACAAAAATGTTTTTTTTTTTTCTTTCCGTAACTTCTACCATGCTTTGGTTAACCACATGAGTAAGTGAGTTATTGGGAAAATGATGTTGATTTTCTTATAATTTTTCAAAATATTATACAGACATGTCATATTATCACAACTTGGTGTGCTTCTTCAGAGCACTCAAATAATACTCCAAATCTGAGAATAGGAGACAATTGAGATGAATGTTGTGTCTTACTGGTCTTTTTAGTCATGTTCCTTGAAAAAAATTATATTTAAAAAATGACTAAGGAAAGACAGGATGGTCTAAAAAAAGTTAAACCACACTATATGGTCACTTCATATGTGACAGGATTATAATGAAATCGTGTGTGGGAAAGAGTGAACTTTTGAATAAATATTTCTTTATATCGGTATCCATATGAGAAAAGCAGAAATTTAATCCTTTCTTCATAACATATATATAAACCTATTTTATATGGAATAGGGATCTCAATAGGAAAGGCAAAAATATTAAGATTCTAGAGGTAAACAGAGGAAAAAAACTTCATAATATTGGGATACATAAGAATCCATTTAAATACAAGTTATTAAGAATTAAAATACAAGTATTTTTCATCGGGAATAAGAATTGGACAAGTATTTATTGATAAAGAGTTGTTTTTAAAAATGTACAATTTTCTATAATAAAAATTATGAGGATTCTGGTTTAAAATGTCTTTAAAGTAGCAATCCAGATAGAAATCACTTCAAACTTCCTATTAAAATACTATATTAATTATCAGGAGGGAAAATGAAAACTCATAACAACACAGAAAATTATTGTTAATATGTAATTTTCTGCCAGAATATGAGAGGCATTGAAGTAGTTATAAGCCTCTTATAAGACTAGCAAAACATATTTTAGTACTTCAGATGAGCTAACCCAAATGCCTCAACAAAGGAGGCACCTACCCTAAACACAGAAGGAAGCTGTGTCATTACCATCAGCTAACTACTCAGAAGCCCAGAGTTGGATCCTAGTAGGAACTTTGCAGCTCCCTCTCTACCACAGGATCCTACCTTGAGATGTAGTCACAGTAAAATGACGTCTCTCTCACCATGTTTGGAATTGGCACGTGGCAAGAATGATGTTGTAGGAGGATATCAAATAAAGATGCCCCATGTAATATTTGAGACACAATTAAACCAAAAAATAAACAGAAAATAATTTTGTCTATTTAAATTTTAATTTATTTGTTTGCCATGTATTTTTATTTGCTAAATTTGGCAACTCTAGAAGGGAATATATGAGTACTAATATTAATGATTACATATCTATGACAATGAACAAGGACTTTCAGAAGTAAATTACCAACAGGGAGAGGAATAGCCTTTAATGTAGTTAATGTTGTTTCCCCTAGACTTTCGAATGTAAGAGTAAATTCCGCCTCAGCTATACACTGATAATTAAGCCCAAACCACTTCATATTAGTGCAGTCTCCTGCAAACCAAAGAACGATTTGGAGGCACTGATCAACACATCCTGTTTCAGCAAAATCTACATATTGATAGAGCCCTCTCTATTCCACATAACAAATAAAATAATACAGTAATATACATATTACATACATATATATACGTGCTATAATACAATAGCAGCTTTGGACTTGCATTATGTGACAGTATGAGGTTAACAGTAGGGAGACCATGCTTTTACTGAAGGGAGAAGGTAACACATTTTTCAAAATAGCTAAAGGAAAGAAATAAATACATTAAAGATTCAGTAGAAGAGATTACCTCTTCTTGATCCCTCTCCCTGATATACACATACACAAACAAGCACACATGAATGCCTGGTCTCTTCAGTAGATTGTAGGAAACAGAAGACCATATGGCAAGAAAAAAACAGGGTGAAAATAAAAAGGAGTTTGGAGGATGTGATAATAGTGCAAATAAAACAAAATGTGGCCGCGCAAACGAAATTCACACTAAAAATTATCACAGAGTTTAATGAAGAATAGTAAATATTATTTTAAAATTTCAAGGAAATGTTAAAATATAATTCTTGGAAGAGACAGTATTTAACAATAAAGAGAACTATTAAGTTTAAGTGACCTAGGTTTATAAACTCCCGTGATATAAATAAATACTTAGAGATCTGAATTTGAGTAAAACCTTAGAAAAATTAAGCAGAGAGTGGAAATACAAATTTATTAATATTTCCATTTCCAACCAGAAAAATTAAGTTTAAAATATTATTGCCAACCTTAACAATAACAATTTGTGGATGTAAAAATCATCATGTATATTTTGAAAATTTCCTGCTACATATAAAGACAAACATATAAAAAGTTTAAAAATAAATGAAAATGATAGAATTATCAAACTTGAAACAACAAAAATATAGCAAAGTTTTAAAATAAAGCAAATTTAAAAAAATATAGCAAAATTTATCAAACTTGAAAAATCAAAAATATAGCAAATGTAATAAGTGTACATATTTCCAGCTCTAAAAATAATTATCATAATCAGACTTAAAAATTTCTTTGAATATGCTACTTTTAGCAAAGTTAACTAAGACAAAGTTAGACCCAACATAAAAAGTAAAAAGATAATCAATTTTCTTTAAGGCCATATATCACTATATAATGAATAGTAAATTATACGTAGACCTTCTAGGAGAAACTAAAAAAACATAATTGTCACAAGAAACTTTAATCTGCGATTTTAATTTTTATGGATGAAATAGACCACACACACCCCCCACCCCCGCCAAGTGTAGGGGTGATAAGAAAAAAGATTATTTAAATATAGAATTTGGTGCAATTGTACTGATATATAGAATTTTGTGCACTAAATATGTAATATGCATCTTAAATACGGTCATGCAATGTATACCCAATTTGACTTTATTCTAACCCACAAAGAAAAATTTTAACATACTAAATTAAATAATCCTTATTTTTAAAATTCTCAAAAATCTTAAGAATGCAAATTTAAAACTAGATATTAAGAATACAAATTTAAAGAAATCAATTATCTTTCCTCAGAAAACTGAGAATTCAGTTTTAATGGTACTACATATTGTTTTATTTTCAAAGGATATTCAATAAAATAGGAAATTTTTTCGTATTCCTTCAAATTTAAGTAAAACAAAACACACAAAAATTTAAAAACATAAAATAGTGCTCTAATTATTTTAGGATGGTCTTACTTTTTTAATATATACAAATGCACACTACAAAGTCTACAAGTATTTCACCTAAATGTTTGAGGTATCTCTTGTGTAAAGTTTTATAGGTTTTCCCTTTCACTTGTTTGTGATGAGTACGTGTAAATTTTATGATCAGGCAAAATATTAGCTGTTATTAAAAACATTAGGATGAGCTATAATTTATTTGAAAAGTCACTTAAATTATGATTTACCAGGGTTATTTAAGCGAAAGTTAAAAAACAGAGTTAAAATAATGAAACATAGTTTCTCCTTTGAGCCTTAGCACTAATTTTTAAAATAGTTATAATTAAACATCTTTGTATGTGAAATACAGACTATAACATACATCAGAAGTGTTTGGGGATCAAATCTATATGTCGTATATATATAGAGAGAGAGCTATAGGGAGAAAGAGAGACTGCAAAACGTGTGTGTGTACGTACATATATATATTTCATATATATATAGTGCAAAAGGTGTGTGTGTACATATATATCAAACAGTATTTAACTCCAATCTCTTTCCCTTTTCCACACTAGAAAAGGGAAAGAGATTCGAATCATTTCTTATTTAAGAAATTAAAGAAAAATTTATACATCTTATTTCTAGTGTATAATAAGCTATTCACAAATATATATGTAAGATGTTCAAAAATGGTTAAAAAATTACACTATATATATGTATACATATGCTATTTTACACTATATATATATATGGTAATAGTCTGGTCTATATCTATCAGTCCATACTAGAAAAGGAAAAGAGGTTGAAATTAAATATTATATTTTCATTATGTAATTGGTGCTTTCATGTTATCTTATTTACTCCTATAAACAGCTGTAATAATTTCCATTTTACATATTCACAAATAAAAAGAAAAACACGCTGAACTTTTGTTTGCTCCCATGTCCCTGAATTTCTCTTTCATGTATGATATTGCACTAAAATCACCTTCTAACTTAAATTATGGATACATGGAAGACAGAACTTTTTCATCTGTTTTATTTATTTAATTTTGTACACTTTTTCTTTTTATTTCTATCTTTCTGTCTTTAATTTCCTAGAGCAAGCCAATTGTTCGCCCATCAAAGGCACTGGCTTTGCATTTGGATATGCTGGATTTAAAGACCAATGCTCATCCCAATGAAAATATTTCCTCTTGACTATAAGCAAGGAGGCATGTATTCTTTTCTGTCTTTGACAAAAACCAACTGTATTCACTCAGTTTTATAACTTAATTTCTCAGACCTCAGTCTCCTCATTTGTAAAGTTAAGGCTGCACTAGATCTCTATAGATCCTTTGAGCTATAAAGTTCAATTTTTTGGATATCAATAGCAAAATGGAAACATCAGAACAAATAGGTTAAAAGCATTAAAACAAAAATGTACTGTGATTAATTCTTATATCTGCATTTATCTGCAAAAATCACTTACAAATACTTCTTCATAAATAATATCTAAGAAACGCTTATACTTTTCTTTGTGTATATTGGAACATATATTGTGTAATTACTTATCTTTTCCCCACCAATCTAATTTTTTTCCTATTTCTTGTATGTTATATTGAAGAAGCTATAGTAAGAAGGAAGCTTTTTACCCTAGTTGGTTGGTTTACTATAAATCACTACACTAACTGTTAACACACTTGGTGCAATGATAAATTAAGAGGAGTATTCTAGGTAGTGATTTTAAATAATCATCAAACTACATTAATAACCAAAATAATTTGAATACATGTGTTCAACAATATTGCTATATCTCTAATTTTGAGATTAAACCATACAATACGTTTTAATTTTTGTTGTTTAATTATAATTCACAACTGAAATATACAGTTGCCATTGGGAAAATTTCAGACAGAAATAATATAGAAATATAAATAGTTTAGAAACTATAATCCACTGTCAGAAGAGCCAGTTCTTAATGAGAAATGTGTATAATCGTTATTATAAATTAAAAAGATGTGCTTTTGTAATAATTAAAACAATTTATAAGTAATAATTTTTAGTTTAATAGTGTATTCATGTTTGTTAGTATTATAATGACAAAATAAACAAGATTGCTAGTTAACACAATTATTTACAGAATAGGAAACAACAATTATGATGTTTTGGCATTTAAACAAATACTTTATTTGATTATTTTTCTCTAACTAATCCCATTTTGCCAAGCACTCTAATTCTTCATTTTCATTATCTCTGTGGTCTTCTTCCAAGTGAAATTGCCAGAATTATCAGGCTTGTTCTCTTTTGTTTTCACTCTTCTGGAGCTTTTGTATTGCTAATATGTATTTTTTTAATGGGCACCGTCCCAAAAATGTGAATTTGAAAATTAGAGGGAAAAAAACTGGGTTTTAACACTTTGAAGGGTTCCTTGACATTTTTCTTGAGAGTGTGTGTGTGTGTGTGTGGGTGTGTGTGTGTGTATGCGCATGCGTGTGTGTATGCGCGAGCATATTTAAATGAAATTTAATGAGAAAAAAGTGATTTGCATTATGATGTTTCTGAGTTACAAAAGATTCTAAAATTACATTCATTATGTCCTTTCTGCTTTTATATAAAAATAAAATAGCAGTGCTAATGACAATATGTTTTAATTGAGTTTAAATAAATTAGTCCTAAGATTAAGTTATAATATTATCTCTTTCATTTTAATAAGCACCTGTGAATGAAAGTAAAAGATTAGACCCTCATTTTCAAATTGTACTTTTAAAGTTAAAGCTGAAATGTGTACTGAGTATTTATGGTTTATAATATATTTTAATTTATCCAATATCCATAATTAGGCCAATCTTTATAGAAGTAGCAAGTTTTTCGGTTTTTTGAAATTACGCTGCCTATTTTTTTAATTTCCCCAAAGTAAATTTTTTAACTTCCCCATAATTTTCAATAGGAATTATAGTTCCATAATCTGCCTTAGGATATAATAATTATCCAATAAAATTCAGCCTCTAAAATAGTCTTACACCAATTAACTAGTAATATTTATTCATGAACTTGCTTCTCTTACTGACGTGACATGTGATAATATAAAGATGTTAAAAAATGTTGGTTGAAAAAAATGACACAAAGGACGTATGTATCTTATTAAATATCCCATTCATTTATTTATCCAAATTTCCCGGTAAACAAAGGCAATATAAAAAGCCTACTATTTTTGGCCAGGTGCAGTGGCTCACTCCTGTAATCCCAGCACTTTGGGAGGCCAAGGCATAGGGATCATGAGGTCAGAAGTTCGAGACCAATCTGGCAAATATGGTGAAACCCCGTCTCTACTACAAATAGAAAAATCAGCTGAGCTTACTGGTGCGCGCCTGTAATCCCAGGTACTCAGGAGGCTGAGGCAGGAGAATCGCTTGAACCTGGGAGACGGAGGTTTCAGTGAGCTGAGTTCGAGCCACTGCACTCCAGCCTGGCAACAGAGCAAGACTCTGTCTCAAAAAATAAATAAATAAAATAATAGATAAATAAATCAAAATAAATAAATAAAAAGCATACTATTTTTATATAAACAAACCTAGGAAATATATTAGTAAGCCATTTTATTTTAAATCAGGTCTGTTCATAGAAAGAATGAAGCTTGCTTAATTCAGATTGGTCATTGCAGCTGAGTCCTGATTGGTTGATACAAGTTGAGCCTTGATTGGCCAGGGTAGGTAAGTTCTGATTGGTTGGTTTCCAAGCCCCAAACTAGAAGTCGCTGTCAGATGTTTCCAACTGCTGGTGGTGGGGATGGTTCACCTATCAGTTTATCTTGGCAAGGATAACAGACATTGGTTTGGCAAGCCAAATGCAGAAAGGGAGGTCCTGTGATACTTTTATAACATCTTTCCGGGAATGCAGAGTCTGTGACCCTTTGCTCCCTCATGCAGGTATGGCTGCCTGGTTGTGTTTCAACTTTGAACACCCCTGTTTGCCAGAGTGTCCGTTTTGTTTGCCAGTAGCGGAGATACTTTAAACTAGGGAAAGGGAATGTTTTATACTCTTCAGTTCCTTTTAAAGATTCTCAGAGTTCTTTGAATATTTTCTTTTCTTTTCTTTCTTTTTTTTTTTTTTTGTTTGAGACGGAATCTCGCTGTGTCGCCCAGGCTGGAGTGCAGTGGCGCGATCTGGGCTCACTGAAAGCTCCGCCTCCCGGGTTCACGTCATTCTCCTGCCTCAGCCTCCGGAGTAGCTGGGACTGCAGGCACCCACCACCATGCCCGGCTAATTTTTTATATTTTTAGTAGAGACTGAATATTTTCTTTTAGTCAAGATACAGAAGGCTGGCCAGGCGCAGCAGCTCACGCCCGTAATCCTAGCACTTAGGGAGGCCGAGTGAGGTCAGGAGTTTGAGATCATTCTGGCCTATATATAGTGAAACCCCATCTCTGCTAAAAATACAAAATGTAGCTGGGTGCAGTGGCGCATGCCCGTAGTCCCAGCTATTTGGGAGGCCGAGGTAGGAGAATCACTTGAACCCGGGAGGCAGAGTTTGCAGCCAGCCGAGATTGTGCCAATGCCCTCCAGCCTTGGGCAACAAAAGCGAAACTACGTCTCCAAAAAAAAAAAAAAAAAGTTACAGAGGCTTCCACAACATTTGAAAGTATTTCACTAGTTTGTTGTTAAGGCACCTATACCTCAAACCCAAAATTATACACACACACACACACACACAGGCATGAAGAAAATACAAAATAACCACACACATTTGAAGAAAATACACACACACACACACACACGTAAGTACCTTATTTGTTTTATTTAAATCCGATTTTCTTATTTTGTGTCCAAAGTATGTTAAGTATTTACGTGTGTGTGATTACCTTTTGAGTATTCTCCCTTCGTTTACATGTAGGTGGAATCTACCTATTCTCTTCTCTTTTGAAATAGTTGAAAAGAGTCAAAGAGAATGGCCTGGGTTTTGCATATCCTTATTGTGATAGACAGTTTCCTGGCAGCTCATTTAAACAGATATTAGTAGCTAACTAATTAAACTACCTCTCCTGTCAGCCAGAAATTAACAAAGGCTTAAAAAATAAGCAAAATCTCTGTTTTGCTGTGGCCTTATTTGCTGACGGTCTTATCTTAAAGAAACACACATAACTATTTCCCAAAACAGAATAGAAAATTAGATTTAAATAAACATACCTGATTAAAAGTCATAAAGTATTTTCTCACGAAATGTAATCTTTCAAAACTTAACCATTATATGAAAGTAAATTTTTAAAATACAACAGTAAGTTTAACAGTCATTGGAATACATTTCCATGTTTATCAATTAAAAAAGCAACAGACTATAATCCTTTTTTGCAGTGATCGTTTCAGGATTTAGGGTTTTTTTTCCCCAAATCAAACAAAAGATTCTAAAGATTGAAAATGACATTAAAATTTATCTACTCAAAGTAATGATGTTTACCTCATGCTATCTAATTCCCATTTATAGCATAACTGTCAAGTGATCATCTAATCATTCTTTAAATGTTTCAAATTACTGGGAACAAAGTACATTCCAGGGTGTACTTTCTAATCCTATCCCAATTCTATCTCTTCAATGTTTAATCCAATGATAACACTCAGACTTCACATTACTGTTCTCTTTTATTGAAGTACTATTAGGGAGAACTAGATTCTCCTACTCTTGAGAGCATTGCATGTGTCCATATCTCATTAAAAATAATAAAAAAAAACTTGACCCATTTGAGAAATCTGTCAAGAATTTTCTTTTCTTGAAAATTATACGCAAACATACTGGTTTATTCCAAATATGCACATTTGAAAGGAATAGCTCCTATGTATTCATTTGTATCACTGACAAATATCTTAGCAGAATAATAATAAAAAATGTATCCTCAATTAAATAATGAGAAACTCTCCAATAATTAGATAAATTTCAACTTTTTGTATAGGTTCAAAGCCCTTTATGGAAATTGCTAAATTCCAAAGCTTTGAAATTGAACCATTTCTTTTAGCACATTTTGCTTTGAAACCTTCCCTGATTTGGACAGATGTGAGATACAGTTTTTATTTTTGTATTGAATGCAGATATTCACCTTTTATTGCAAGGATGCTGATGTATTTGATTATATGTTACTGTCTTACATTCCATTGAAAATATTGCATAACATACACTGTATGTTCCTCATTTCCCTCTAAAATATGGAAAACTCTGAACTCTGAAGCACATTTGACTTCAGGGGCTTCAGATACAGCACTGTGGATCTGTATGAATTTCTAGGTTTTTTTTTTTCTAGCTTCTCTATTAGGATATTATATTTGACCAAATTAAATGTTGCCATAACATTCAAGTATTTTACAGAATGCTGACTGATCTTCTTGCTCTATTAGCTTAGCAGTCCCATCTAAGGAGAAAATAAGTGAATTTCACTATTTGTTTTTTTCTTTTAATCTAACTTTTTAAGCCTATAAAAATACAATCTAGGACCCTCCTTTTCTTTTTTGTATATTAAAATTGTGTTCTGAAAGATTTCAGTTTTTTATTAGAATTGTTTTCTCATCAGTACTTTGCACATGTTTACTTAGGTTGTGACTTTGTAGTCCTCATACTTCATTGATAAGTTTTTCAGTCTTTTATTTTCTAATTGACTTTTAAGTTAAATTATTTATTTTTGTATTATGTCAGTTTAATCCAGCTCATTTGGACTGGAGAGGTGAAGACAACACACAGTTGGATAGAGAGATAAGTTGACATTGTAGAACTGAGGTTTCATGCTTTTATCGACCATTTACTCTTTGTACAAATGTATAAAATTTTATCAGCCCTCTGTGTCTTTGAGTCCTCATCTAGTAAATGAAGGTGACAGGGAATTCTCTAAGTTTATTTCTCACTATGACATTCCATTATAATTAAGTTTTACTGGTCACCTTTCTGACATAATCTATTTGATAATGTTGATATGTAGGACAACATCACTGTATATAGAAATTAAAAGTTTCTAAATATGCCGTAGAACTGACTACAGGTTTTATTTCTTTAAGGTCAATACTTAAATTGTTTTGAGTATAGTTTTGTGATTTACATAATTATACTAAATGACCACTGTGGCTTAACATAAAGATACCAAATTTTTCAAATTTCTAAAATTCATGTGTAATTTTTTTCAAGATAAGTCCTATTTGCTTTTAAAAAGAGAAATGATTTAAATAATGCAAGAGACATGAATAAAACATATCAGATGGTAAAGAAATTTCCATTGTTGGATTCCCATAGATTATATTTTTAGCAAATCATATGAATGGATTTTCCTTTATTTTACAAAAATTACAAATAGCTGTTTCCTATAATCGAACTTTATACAATCAGTGAATACATGTTATACTACATTATACCTTTCTCAAAATCTGATTTTTGGTAACTACTGGAAGAAATACTGTCTGTTATGTTAGCATATCTTATATCAAAGTGGTTATTCAAAGTATTGTTCTGTGAAAACTAATGCACTATGACTAGTTCTTCCCTTTCAGTCAAATCAAAACAATCAAAATGACAATTAAAAAACTTGCCCATGACATGGGAACTTATGGCTTGGGTCCTGTTTTTGTCATTGTTTATGAATGCTTTATTATAGGAAAGAAAATTTATTATTGACATTATAAGAGGTTAATATAACATTACTTAAAAACTCAAATTTTCCACTTCTTTTTCTGGCATCTGTTAAGAATTAAGTTCACAATGCATTCTCTTCCTTGGCACTGTTCACAGTTTCAGCTTTACTGTTTATGCGTTAGGTTATCTGTCTTCTACTTCTGGCCCCAGTCATGCCCCTTAATTAGATCACCACACCGCTCACTCAACATCTTTCTACCATTAATTCATTCAAACCCCCATACACATACACACACACGTACTCTTACAGACCTTCTTACAAAAGTTTGGAATTAGATGCTATTTCTTCTGCCTTGGAGTAAAATTTTGATCTGGTTTTTAAAGACATGACTTATTTGGTTAAATGTAATATAGTCTTATGCCATGCTTTTGTTATTTAACACTTCAAAATTAAAACTGGAGATGCAAACCAAAGTAAGGCACTGAGGTTATATAAAAAACACATTATATTAATTAATTCATTAATTACTATATCCAGTTTCAGTTGAAATACTCTTCATTTTCCCTTTATTCTACTATTCATATGAACATTATGCCTACTTATGAGCAACACTTTTTTCTCTCCTAGGAAGAGTGGAAGATAAGAGTGCAGGGTAAGTTACATTTATTTTTATGTCTGTTGGCCTGCATTGTATCAGAGTCAAAAGGGAAGAAACGTACTCACCTACACCTTCTCCCCTTTTGGGTCATCTCCCACATAGACACAAAACTCTGAAAATGACATCATTAGATAGAGTAGGTAGAAAGAATAAACTTAAATCAGAAAAGAGCTCTTTAATTTCTACTCTGTCATAGGCAACTGGGGACAAAAATGAAAATAGAGAGGCCTGAAAATACTAGTGGAATATCTTTCTGGGGTCTGAGATTGAATCCTGTGAAGGAGAACAAGTAACTTCCACAATAGAGGTGATATTAACCTATCCTTTACTCTTCCTGTCACTTAACCTACATTGATAACTGGTAGTGTGTCACTGTTATGGCATCTTGAGGGGGAACATTTACTCTTCCTTGGTTAGTGCCTTTCTCCTTATTGTCAAGGGTAACTCTCTGTTCACCTTTGCATTTTTGCTTGACACAGCACATATCTCAAACTAACATTCCATTCACTAATTACTATGGAATTAAATTTAGTATATATCAACATTTTGTAAAGGGGGAACCTTTGTGAAAATTATCCAGTGGCTTTAATATTAAGGTGCTTATGTATTTCATATAAAACATCCTCAAAGTCAGCATAAGCTACAAATCAAGCTTCATGATGGCTTTTTATAGCTACAGTATAAGTTTCCCCAAAGTCAGAGTCAGGAGGTTAATTTTTTTGAAAATGCAATTTTCAAAATTTTGTTAATTTTGTGACCATTATATTATCCTATTTTACATACATTTTGAGAAGTGATGAGAGATAGAGAAGAGAGAAAAACTGTTGATAGTGTTATTTTATATCTAAATAAATAAATATAAACCTAAAAATAATATTTGAGATTATTTTGTATAATATTTTAGTTATTTTTATAGTTTTTAATTATAAAAATATTTTAGGAATTTTTATAATTTTTGTCAAAGCAGCTAAAGGTTACATTTAATATTGTACAATGACTAAAGAATGATTCTATAGTAACTTTTGCGATGGGAAAATATTTTATCCAATTTCAGTTGAAATACTCTTCATTTCCTCTTTATTCATTATTCCCTATATGGGAAGATATTTTAGAGATTATTAACTTGGAATCTTTTTATTTTACAGTTTTGATTTTATTGTGAGATCTTGAGGAGTGAAGTTATAATTTTTCAAATTACCTATACATAAATATAATCCACTGATATTTGTTTTAGAATTACTTTTGTAATTATACTATATAAATTATAAGGAAAAATTTGTAACAAAATCCCATAGAACATTATCTTTTGAAATATTAACTCCTTAACTCCTCTACAATATGTTATATAGTTCACAAGTCTATTAATATAAAAGTAAATGGATTAATTGCATTTCCATGTATTTTTTAAACAGTTAAATTATATACTAAGAAGTCATTAAACATTTTCAAAGATAAGCATAAAAATTACTTAAACAAATAATGAAATTGTTGAATATTTACTTTTCCAAATCACATCAAGACAATCTGTTGATAAGACAAAGCTGATTTTATTCTTAGCACTGCACGTGAGTGTATTACCATAATAGAGACTTTAGTAGTAGGGCAGAGGGGAGAAGGGAAAATTGAAACATTAATTGAGGTTTTATGATTTTTTAAGAGGATTTATTAATGTGGGCAGTGTAAGACTTCATTAGGATTAGATAAGGACCCTGGATATGATAGTTTAGCATTACTGGACAGAGCAAAAGAAGGATTTTGAGGCGAGGGGTTCTAAAAGTACTGGAAATAAGCCATTGTTTGATGATGCTTTCTATTGAAGAGTCTATAAGTCTATCAGGAAGATCCTGGAATAATAAGTGAAGTTATTTGAAACTTACCTTCCTAGGCAAGAATTTCCTGGAATGATAAAGTTATGTTGATTAAGATGTTAATGTAGACAGTAGGTTGTTTGCATGGAGATTATTTGTGTCTCACAACTCTGTGGTTTTGTTGGAAATGGACAAAAGCCCAAAAATTAAATAAATTGTCCAAGGTCTTGTATCTATTTGGTGGATACGAGAACTAGAAACCAGGTATTTTCACATGTAAAATTTCAAAATATTTCATATTTTGATTTTTTGCTGAAAAAATCCAATGAAGTCATTTACTTTTTAATGAAAATGTGGTAATATAAAAACCACCATTTAAAGAAGGAGCCAGTTTAAACAATATTGATTATACAGATTGCTTTGAGCAATACTCAGGTGAATATTTGCCTTCATAAAATGGGCAGATATTGTAAAACTTTTGTAACTTATATTGTAATTGTTTATGTATCCGATAGTATTACCCAAGGCTGTATGTTTGTTGAGAGTAAATATAGTATCTTGTTCATTATTATAGTTTCAGGATGTAGCACAAACCCATGTGCATAACATATGCTCAATAAATACAATAATGACACAATAAGAGCTTCCACCAGATGGCACCCAGTGTCTGTAGTTCAGATTAACTTATCTGCTTATTTTCAGCTATGGTCAATTGAGCCAACTGAGTCTCATGATTCTATTTGCTTGATATGATTTTCAACCAGGCATATTTCCTACATTTAATTATTTGTTTTATTGTATGAGATGAATTATTCAGATAATTTTATTTAAAAACAGACATTTTATGTACGATCATTTTTTAAAAAATGATCATAATGCACCGTTATATGTCCCACATATTTGCTATTTATAATTCAAAAATGATAAGAGATGCAAATTTGGATCTCCTTTCACTCTTTTTTTGGATCTTATAATTTAGCTTGAATAAGTTTGTCCCATAGGTATGGGTGATTTATATCTAAGAAGGTCATGGGATTATTGTCCTTTTCTAAGATTGTTGATCACATATATTTTAAGATCCTTGGCTCTGGCGTTGTCCACCTATAAGATTTGGTTCATTACACTAATTGCTCCCTCTTTGACCTTTGGTTAATCCACATAAAATCAGAAAAGAACAACAACAAAAAATATGCTTCTGATTCAATCGTCCTTTAATTCTCATTTGTCTATATCTAACTAGGCCAAATGATGTCCTCATATTCATGCATATGTTAAAATATAATTTTAAAAATAGGTTATAATTATGACTTTCCTAGAAATATGAAATAAGCAGGGCAAAATTTTATTTAACTCATTGGTGTGGAACCAATATTATAACTGGATCGAAGGATAATTCAATCAGGAATACTGAAGTGAATTCACAAACAGATAGGTAACTAATTTACTCCATCATGGGGAAAAAAAATGATCCTCTCCCTACCTTACAAAATCTATTTTGTCTATGGACAAAATCATTTGCATTTTATCAGTTACCTAAAATTCACGGGGTTGTGAAAAGCTCAAAGGCTATGGGAAGTGCAACCTCCATAAAATAATACAACCAGGGTAGATGTGCTTAGATTATGCCATGTTTCTCATTTCTCTAACAATAAACTTGTCGTGCTACAAGTATGATACCCCAGGTAAGGTTTTGGTTGTACAATTGATTTTGAACTAAATCCTGGGAAGAAGGAGGACAAGTTTTTATTTACCCATACAAATAAGTTTCTTGCTGTGAAAAGTAGAGACAGCAACAGATTTTGAATCCTGGGGTGCCAGTGAGAATTAGATGTCATTTAAAAATGTTACATTTTAGTTTACAAAAACATACATCATGACATTGTTGTGGGTTAAATAGTTTATCTAGAAGATTAAACTTTAATATAAAACAAACAATAATTCTAACCAACTAACCATAATAACATTTTCCTAATTTGTTCACTTATTCCTATATAATTATTTTTTGGTCTGCTCGATCTTGTGTTATCAATCTCAAGAAGCGCTCTCTGCCTCAAAAAAAAAATGAGTTCTGGAAATCCTGACACAGTTCAGTGATATAATCTGAAAGTTGTCTAAGTGATATCTATTCACAAACCTCTTAGCTAAATGTCTATTTTTTAAAGTGTCAAAAGTTTGAAGTATCTAGCTCAATCTTATTCCACACATTCTGGCTGGTGGTTTATATACCTTTTTCAGGCAAGCATCGAATAAAACAATATTTGTAGAGGATAGAGATTTAAAATGGCTGTGTTAATGCATTATTGATAACTTTCAAATGTGAGAGGACTGATGCAGTTTCATAATAGGAACAATTTCATTGATCAGGACATTTGTTTTTGTTGCATGCAAATAATAAAACCATTCCAAAAAGAAGTTAAACAAACTACACTTTTTTTTTCTATTTTCTCCATCTAAAATAATCAAGGACATCATGAAGCAGCATGAAGTCTTCATAGAGCACAGAACACTATACTGTTAAGTCACCAAATCTCTGCTATCTAGGCAGATTAAACAAAAGATTTAGAATTTTTACATTAGGGGCAAAGGCATTATTTAGTATAGCATGGAAGGAAGCCCATAAAATTGAACAAACTTTGCAAATATTTAACACGTTCATAGTTTTTCAGGCTTGGGTATTATAAATCAAGGCAAATAAAATTGATTTTTGAAGTTTTTATCTTCATGGTGCTTGTTCATATTCTGGACTGATACTTTACTGTAGGACAAATCTTGGGGCTTCTGAAAGGTCAAACTAATTTTATAATAATAGTAAGAGGTTATTTACATTAATATGAAATGCATTCCTTTTTCTATATTTAAGAGAAACAATAAATATATATATTTTTAAATTTCTCAGTTTTAATGTCTATAGTATAATGCCTATCATTATAACCTAAATAGACAGAAGCTCTTTGGGATCCTCAATAAGTCCTGAGAAAGTAAAAAAGTCTCATGGTAAAAAAGATCAACAAAAAAACTTGAAAAAGAACAACAAAGAAACCTAAAGAACCATTACTTTGGGCCAGGAATGGTGGGTCATGCCTGTAATCTTAGCACCTTAGGAAGCCAAGGTGGGTGGATCACCCGAGGTCAGGAGTTCGAGACCAGCCTGGCCAAGATGGTGAAACCTTGTGTTTACTAAAAATACAAAAATTAGCCAGGCGTGGTGGCAAGCACCTGTAATCCCAGCTATTCCAGAGTCTGGTGAGGCAGAATCCAGGAGGCGGAGGCTGCAGTGAGCCGAGATCTGGCCACTGCACTTCAGCCTGGGTGACAGAACAAGACTTCATCTCAAAATAAATAAATAAATAAATATAAATAAATAAACAAATAACCATTTCTTTAGGTGAAATTAATGTTTGCTGGTAAAACAAAAAGACATGGTTATTTTACTCTGACAATATTACTCCTAGTGTAGTCTTTACTACTCATATTAGTTATAATTTTTAGCCAAGGTAACTAATTTCATAGAAAACTGGGGTGGGGATAATAGAGAACTTTCTGTAGCTCATATTTTAGTAGACAAGAAATGCTCAAGAACACATATAATTCAACTTCTTACAGCACACACATCTTTTTCTCACCTTTATAAGTGGCAAAAATTTAACATGTTAATTAGCATGACCAAAACTTATAGCCTTTATATTGTTAACAAAAATTAAAAAGTATATGAAGGAGCAATTAGAAGATTGATATCTACTTTTCAGAAAATTGCAGTTCAGAAGACAATGGAACGAGGTAGATAGGTAGATAGCATAATAATTTCAGATTGTGACCATCGCTGCTAGGGGAATAAGGAGAACTGAAAGGGGAAAACAGAGAAGGGAAGTAATAGGAATAGAAATGGGTCTGGGAAGGGTTATAGTAAGAGATGGTATTTCTGAAAAGGTGATGCTGAACTGAGGCCTGGAATATGAGTTTGGGCCATATAAATGCTGAAAGGGAAGAAAATACATTCCAGGCAAAGAAAATAGCAGAATCACTCATCAGAAAAAGGACTTGGAAGACAAGGAACATGATGTTAGAGGGTGTTAATCTTAGATGAGGTTAATAAGAACCCAGAAAGTAGATCGTAGAGGCTTTCAATGCCACATTTAAGTTCAGGTATTATTCCAAATGCAGTAGGAGATCATTGAAAGTTTATAATCAGAGTATAATTGATTAATCTGATATACTTCTTAAAATGTTCCTTGGCAGTCTGAAGAGAATGGATTACAGAGCAAATAATAGCAGAAAGAAGATAGCAGCTGTAAAATTTGCAGTGGTCTGTGAAAAGTAGGTGAAGATGTGGATGGGGTCCGTAGAACAAAACTAAAAACTTCCACCTTCTTTAGTTCTAATTTGGAACAATATTCTGAACTGCTGAGTTCATTAATGATAACTAGGTTAACAAAACAATGTATTCTAAAATAGATTTTTTTGGTCTCTATTACTTTTTAATAAATTTAACATTATAATTGATATATGTTTATGAAACGTCTTATAAACTATGTATTTTTCATAAAAATTAAAAGCAAATATAGACTATGTTTATAATTGATTAATACAGACAACTAATCTTTTGCTACAGTCCCAAATAACATATATGACCATTAAGTGTGAAACTTAGGTAAATTTCAGCTTCTGGATGGTTAATCCTGAACTGTACCAGATCCATTCTTTTGTTTGTTCTAATGGCAAATGCATGAATTTCCACAGACGGATTAAATTAGTTTTCAGCTGAGAAATATGAAAACAGGATCATGCCTCTATTTAGTCCTGTAGACTCGGAAACTTTAATTCAGTCCCACGTCTTACCGTGGCAGTAGAACGATAGGCAAAAGCACAGAGTTCTTACCTTGTTCAAAAAGTATCAGCCCCGAAATGCCAAGTTCTTTTATTCTGAAATTACAGACACTAAAACACACATGGTGCCTTAGAGGATGGAAATTTCAGATGGGTAGTTGGTTAAAGCTTAATAATTTAAAATCATGGATTTCACTTTTGTATTGTGTGATATGGCCTCTGAGCATCACCATTCTTTAATGGCTCAAGGGTGAGTGGAAAATTTTGAACAAATAAGTTGCCAGCTGCATGTTATGGCCTTTAAACTAACTTATTTTGGGAATAGAAGAAATATACTTCTAAATGGCAACAAGAAATTGCATTGTTTTTAATTGGAGTAGAATTTAATGACTGCACTGTTGTGTTGAAAATGCAATTTCTATTTTTTAGGTAAGAAAGCTATATTTAGTGGGCCATAATTTGACTCATGTGAATGAAGGCAGTAGTAAAGTATGGATAGAAAGATTATGTTTTATAAAAAAATGATCAGGGATTTACATATTTGTTTTTTGCGGTTTTGTTTATTTCTAATGCACCTTTTTTCCTATTTGTGTGTATATACGAACATGTTTGTTATGGTGTTCTCCTAGTACCTTTAGTACAGTCCTCTTAATAGCATTATTTGGTTCTTATTTTGGAGTGAAATAAATGTATATTAGAGGTCATAAGTTTAGAAACAATTTTTTCTTATGAATTATTTCAGCATTAGAGATAAGCTTTTGAACAACATAACATTTTAGAATAAAATGCATCATATTGCAGATTCGTATTTATATCATTTGCATTATCTGGCAGAAAAACAAATACAGTGACAGCGGAAAATTCTCTTCAAAAAACTGTGGTTTACTTCTACGGTTTCTGAGCATGTGTGTGTTCATTTTCCCCAGCGATTTTTTCATTTAAAGTGAAATCTTCACCTTTTTCAGTTTAATAATTTATTAATATGATTATTTTAAAATAAACAAGGCCAGGCTCACACCTGTAATCCCAGCACTTTGAGAGGCCGAGGCTGGCAGATCACTTGAGGTCAGGAGTTTGAGACCAGCCTGGCCAACATGGTAAAACCCCATCTCTACTAAAAATACAAAAATTATCTGGGCATGGTAGTGCACACCTGTAATCCCAGCTACTAGGGAGGATGAGGCAGGAGAACAGCTTCACCCAGGGATGAAGTTTGCAGTGAGCTGAGATTGTGCCACTGCACTCCGGCCTGGGCGGCAGAGAGAATCTCCGTCTAAAAATATAGATACATAAAAATAAATTTTAAAAACAATTAAAATAAACAAGAACACGTACAAAATAAAATTTCTGGATATTTTCTTTTAACCTTGCATACAAATATTTGAGGGTGACCTACACATAGAGAAAATCAAATGCATTTACAATCAATTAATTAAGCAATAGCCATACTAAATGTATTAGTCAAATTTTCATTACATTTCTGGAATTATTTTTATTAAAATTAATGTTATGAGAATTCAGAAATGCACTATGCTTTTAGTCATGGTCCTCAAACTAATGTTCTTTCTAGAGAGCTAATACGCAGTATGTCATAAATTACCTATTTCCTGAGACCTTCCAGTAATTACCACATTATCCTATATATTTTTTTTTTATTGTACTTTAAGTTTTAGGGTACATGTGCACAATGTGCAGGTTTGTTACATATGTATCCATGTGCCATGTTGGTGTGCTGCACCCATTAACTCGTCATTTAGCATTAGGTGTATCTCCTAATGCTATCCCTCCCCCCTCCCCCCACCCCACAACAGTCCCGGGAGTGTGATGTTCCCCTTCCTGTGTCTATGTGTTCTCATTGTTCAATTCCCATCTATGAGTGAGAACATGCAGTGTTTGGTTTTTTGTCCTTGCAATAGTTTACTGAGAATGATGATTTCCAGTTTCATCCATGTCCCTACAAAGGACATGAACTCATCATTTTTTATGGTTGCATAGTATTCCATGGTGTATATGTGCCACATTTTCTTAATCCAGTCTATCGTTGTTGGACATTTGGGGTGGTTCCAAGTCTTTGCTATTGTAAATAGTGCCGCAATAAACATACATGTGCATGTGTCTTTATAGCAGCATGATTTATAGTCCTTTGGGTATATACCCAGTAATGGGATGGCTGGGTCAAATAGTATTTCTAGTTCTAGATCCCTGAGGAATTGCCACATTGACTTCCACACTGGTTGAACTAGTTTACAGTCCCACCAACAGTGTAAAAGTGTTCCTATTTCTCCACATCCTCTCCAGCACCTGTTTCCTGACTTTTTAATGATGGCCATTCTAACTGGTGTGAGATGGTATCTCATTATCCTATATTTCTATGAGACATTATATTACTCAACAATAAGCTTGATGAGTAAAAAAAAAACTTTATACAATTATCATTTGAACAGGATAAACAGATTTAAGTAGTTTACAGCACCATTAATTTGATTTCTTATAAATTATACATTGGGATTGAACTGTTTCAATTTATAGATTGACTCCAACAGTGAGAACCACAGCAGTTGGATTCCTTGCTTCATAAAGCTAAATTATGGTTTTTGTCAATACTTTCAACATTTCACACTGAGAAGAAAATGTAGTGTGCCATCACTGCTTTTGAATCTGATGATCTTTGAGTGTCTTTGAGAATTGGAAATTATCCTTTATAATGATTGAAGTTGCACAGCTTATGTAAGAGAAACTCACATGTAATACTAAAATATATTTTAATTATGCAATTTAGCTATGAGGCTTTGGCTTCTTCCTTCTGCCTACATTATTTCTCTGCCCAAAATTGGGACTCTGGACTTTACCATCTGGCTTAGGCACACTGAGCCCCTTGTATAAATCTTACTTCAGTGAAAAGAAATGTAGATAAAATTGCCCCACATTGTAGGATTGAATCTTTCCCTCCTATATTTTGCTAATTCACCTTGACTAATCCTTCATTTCTGGTAACCTGTGTTCTATCTAATTTCTAAGAATAAGTCATAAACTGTAAGCAATATTGGCAATTAGCTCTCTGTCATGGTTTTCTCTTTTAATCACATTGTGCACTTTCTTTATCTCCCTCTCCCTCTCAAATTTGACTGCTGGCAAAGTGCCTAATGAAGAGCAAAACTGACTGACTTGAAATGTTTGAAAATGTTTTTTCTCTGATTCACCTAACCTCTGGTAAAAGTCAAATTTGAAGTAAACATTTATATTTTGTGATTAATGCTGACGTCTTCATGGGGAAAAACAGATGAGAGTAGGTTAAAGTGAACCAGTTTTTCTTAGAAATGTCCTAACCTTCAAATGTCAAGAAAGTATCTACAGATATAAAATATTTCTAGAATCTCATGTAACAAGATTCTGTTTTGTTATGTTCCTTAAGTATATGTTAGAGACTATAAAAATATATACTAGTATATATATATATTAGTAACGTAACCCTTTAAAAACCAGGTAGACGTAATTAAAATTTTGGCTGGGCGTTGACTCACATTTGTAATCCCAGCACTTTGGGAGGCCAATGTGGGCAGGGCAGATGACTTGATGTCGGGAGTTCGAGACCAGTCTGGCCAAGATGGTGAAACTGTCTCTACTAAAAATACAAAAATCAGCCAAGCGGGGTGGCAGGTTCCTGTAATCCCAGCTACTTGGGAGTCTGAGGCAGGAGAATCATTTGAACCCAGGAGATGGAGGTTGCAGTGAGCTGAGATCTCCCCGTTGCACTCCAGCCTGGGTGACAGAGCAAGACTCCTTCACAAAAAAAAAAAAAAAAAGGAAGAAAGAAAGATGTAATTAAAATTTAAAAATCTTTAGATAACTTGATACAATTAGAATAATATTTACAGTAAGTAATGAATATGTCTACTACAAACAAACAGTGCAAAATTGTATTTGCTGAAAAGTAAGTTTTCATTTCATTTTGGAACTCAACTCACTGATTCCCAGTTCTTTATTAGGGGAAACCATGATTTCATTATACAAAAATTTACCATATTTTTTGTAGTGGTTGCATAGTTTCCAAAGTATGTAAAAACCACAATTTATTAAAAACATTTTTCTAGTGCTATACATTTAAATTCTTTCCAGTCTACACTGAAATGAGTATCTTTGCACATATGCCTTTGTCCACAGGCAATGACATATCTGTAGAACAAGTGTTTATAAAGACAAAAAATTATATGCATTCTAAATTTTAATATTGCTTCCAATGGCTTTATAAAATGACAGCTTGTTTAAATTTGTGTATCTTTATTATGAACTGAGTTCACAAATCTTATATTTTCTTCATATATGTTGACTGAATGAATACATGTAAAGTAGCTAAAGCAGCATCTGATTTATAGCAAGTATTCAACATTTTCCTTCATTATTTTGAACATATTTTTGTGATCTTAAACCTAAGGCCTTTAAGCTTTGATTTTAACAAACATGTATTGAGAATCCAATTAAATGCTTTAAATTGTATTTCAAAAAAATTTACTTGGAAAATATTATTGCAATAAGTTTAATATGCATTTGTTTTATTAGTATTATTTTAGTTTACCCATAATAATTGTACATATTTATGGAGTACCATGTGATGTTTCAATACATATATACAATGTATAATGATCAAATCAAGGTAAGTAGGATATGTATCATCTCAAATGTTTATGATTGCTTTGTGTTGGAAACATTCAAAATAATATGCATTTTATTAAATTAAAGAATGAATAACTGGGAAATAGCCGATGGAAGTAATTGAAAAAACACTTTTTGGTGGGTGTTAAAGATAGAATCTTGATTGCACAATGTTTTAAATGAATACAAACAAGATAGAAATTTCAGACGACCTCTGTAGTGTCAACTGGTAGAGAGTAAGACAAGGTAAATACCTTTTTTTCATTAGAAAAAAAATATGAGTTTTTTTGGGGGGGATTATGAGGTATTGTTAATAAAGAAAAAGAGATAGAACTAGAAGGCATCCTTTTCCTGAATAAAAACTAAAATAATTTTTATTCATAGTATATTTTAGTATCAATAGACAAATTAGTTTTCTATTGTTGCTGTTAACAAAATACTACAAACTTAATGGCTTAAAACAATGCAATTTAGAGATCGTGCTAATGAAAATTCTTGTTCTTGTTTTTTGTTTTTTTATTCAGGAAAAGCATACCTTCTAGTTCGATCTCTTCCTCTTTATTGCCAATATCTCATAACCAAAAGACTATTCTCATGTTTTTTCCTACTGAGGAAAAAAAAAGTACTTGCCTTGTCTTAATCTCTTTACTTCTTGGCACTGCAGAGATTGTCTGAAAGGAGATGGAGGCCATTATCCTTGGCAAAGTCACATAGGAACAGAAAACCAAATATCACAGATTCTCACTTATAACTGGGAGCTAAATGACAAGAACACATGGACACATAGAGAGGAAGAGCACACACTGTGGTCTTTTGGAACATGGAGGATGGGAGGAGGAAGAAAATGAAAAAAATAAAAAATAAAAAAACAAAAAAAAACCTAATGCATACTAGGCTTAATACCTGGGTGATAAAATAATTGGTACAACAAATCCCCATGACAAAAGTTTACCTGTGTTACAAACTGGCACCTGTCGGGTGAACTTAAAATAAAAGTTAAAATAAAAATCTTCAATTTATTATTGTACTGTTCTGAAGACCAGGCATCTAAATAGGTCAGAAGGCTACACTCCTTCTTGAGGCTCTAAGGGATTTTTCTTTGCCACCCAAACCCTCATTTTAAAAAATGTTGTTAGCAAATATTTTACATGCTCATTAATTAATAATTATTACATTTAGCCGTGAGTCACAAGTGAATCATTTAAAAAAGAGATTTCCCTGTGCATTTCAAATAAAAACTTGTTTCAGAAATGTGATTTACATTCAACTATTTTATAAGCTTCACACAGAGTGGTTGTTGTTGAAAGGGTGTACAAAATTGATTTTACCTGTATGATTTATTTCTTTATTTTTACATGCAGTTCTTTAATAAGGCCTATATTTAGTACTCACTTTAATACTAAGTGAGTGCACACAGAGTATTTTGAAAGTTTAAAATTCACAAGAGTTTATTTAAATAAGACGTTAGAGTCATGATCTTTATTCTATTTAAAATCGAAAGACACAAGCACCCTCACCAAATATTAGAGAACACGATCTTACATACGCTATTTATAAATATGTCTACTTTTTCATACCCATAGAAATTAGAGGAATGTAAGTGTTTTCAAAACTCATCTGACAATTTTATTTTATGTAATACACGAAGTCTTTGATGTCAAAGGTATAACACTTTAGCACTAGAAAGAATAGTATACAAATACATACCTGAAGTGTAAAGACAAGAGAGTTAACCTTAAAAAATTTCAACATTTGTAGAGATTACCCTTATGTTACAGGCAGAACTGGCTATTTTATATTCATTGTATCTTTTAATTCTTATACTAATCTCCCAAATAAGTATTATTTAGACTCCCCAAGAGATACAAAAGAAAGTTAAGTAACTTGCTTACAAAATAGTGTTCTGTTAATCCAGAATTCAAAATCATAATACTCATAACAGAACTGTCTAATTTTTAATTAATTAATTAATTAATTGGTATTCATAGGCATAATTGTAAACTAATGAAAACTATGAAGAAACAAAATTATTTGGAACACGGCTTTGTATAAATATTTAAATTATAATAATTTGATAACCCTACGCCAGAGACAACCAAATTTAAGTTTTGTTGTATTTCCTTCTACAGATTGAGCATCTTAATTGAAAAATCTGAAATCCCAAATGCTCTATAATCTAAAATGTTTGTTTGAGTGCCAACATGCCAATCAAAGGAAATGCTCATTGGAGCATTTTGGATTTGGAATTTTTGGATTAGAGACGCTCAATCAGCATAATGCAAATATTCCTAAAGCCAAAAATCACCAATATCTGAAATATCTCTGGTCCCAAGCATTTTGAGTAAGAATCCCTCAATCTGTGTTATTATTTTCTGGGCATAATACATACAGTGTAGATTACAGTTGTCTCTTGTTATCTGTGGGTATTTGTTTCAGGACTCCACAAATACCAAAATTCAGAGATGCTCAAGTTTCATATAAAATGGCATAGTATTTGCATATAGTCTACATAAAGGTGAGACTGGGAAAATTTTACTTCTTCCCTTAGAAACAATCTTCGAAATTATACTCTGGCTTTGGATATGTATTTTTTCATTACACATTTCCAAAATAAAGGATATATATGAACTTTTACAATCCTCAGATTTTATTATAATATTGAAGATATGAATGTTTCATTTTTCAAGCAGCATGTTATTCATATCAAAATATAATTGCAGAACTTTTTTTGCAATACTGACATTGTATATGCCAATGCATTTAAATTTTTGCTGATTAAAAATAAAATGCTGGGCTTTTTATTATTTATTGGCTTTTTATGAGAGATTTATTGGCTTCCTGTTGAAATGAATACTGTTAGGAAGATTTTATTGCAATGATTTTGTTTAAGCCATTTACCTTTCAGAAAGACACAAATCAACATTGTTTGGGTCTAATGGTTATTGATTTGGAAATAATTCTAACAAGTATAGTTATTTAAGGTCAAACAAAGGTTTTGCCAACTTAGCTGTTGTGCAACATTATACGTGGCTAAGCCTCTTTTCATTTTACTTTATTTGGCTTACAGATTATGTTTCTAGTAAAAGGGGTGAAATGGAAGTATTTTCCATAATATGCAATATTTCCCTGTTAAATATGTTGATACAGACCCGTAGTAGAAGGAATTGCCATGCTTTTTGAGTTAAAAATTCACACTTCTTTGAAACAAGTGAATTGGCACTTTCTTAGTTCTAGCATACTGTGAGCTTTCTCCATTGTTGAAATAAATTGGCCACTAGAGATTGATTGAGAATATGAAAACACTGTTCATTTATTAGGAGGTATGCTATGGTTATGTTGAGACAAAATCTATGTGCTTGCCAGCATCAGTCTACTGAGTTTTTAAGTAATTAGTATTGCTTTGAAATTGTTAAATCATTTCAGTGTACAAGTATAGATCTCTTTTCAACTCATCTAAGTCTTTTAAATCTAACTTTATCAATTATTTTATATCTATGTAAACTGTTATATAACGCTTTTAGTTCATAGGTTTCGTATCCTTCTTCTGTTCTCCAAAATATCACCTTCAAACTATCACCTATATTGTCTATCATTATTTTAAAGTTTGTTCTTTTCTTTTGCATTCTGAGATTTTCAATATTTTCCTTTATCTCTTGCTATTTGAAGTGTCAGTTCTCTTTGTGTTTGCGTTCAATCTGATTTTTATTTTATTGCTGCATCTCTTGTTTCCTTTAAATTTTTCCTCTTATTCATCTTCCCTTTAATTGTATCCTGTTTTCTTTCTCTGAGTCTCCTAACCTCCCAGAGTGTGCTGTTTCAAACAGGCCATGTCATCATACTTACTTCTTTGCATACTATTGATACAATATAGGCATTTCCTTCGTTAGAAAGGAAAATGCTTTCTAAAGTTGACTTTCTAAAGGTAATATTTGAGAGACTTCTAGATTTAGTTTTCCATGATCTGTGGTATTTTTTAGAGCTTCTCTATAATTGCTTTTATATGATCAAATCTTTAAAGGCTAAAATTCTCAGTGATTACAAAAATATATTTCTACTACTCTTACTGTTCACCGTTTCTTTCTTATATGTACAGCAGGAAGGTAGTCTACCAGTTAGAGTTTCTAGAACAAATTTCTATAAGACATTTCTTACTGGGGCAAAGTTGGGATGTTATACTAAGCCATTACGAGCTCCTTGACAATCTGAATTAAAGGAATGTATAAACCTTTAAAGTCCCTATGGCAGTATCTTACTAACAATGTTCATTCTCCACTTTCCCTCACTATATTTCCCCTTGTACAAAGACTCTACCTCCAATTTTAAAATGCTCCTCTGTCAACATCAGGTTGTTTTCGGAGACTTGACATTTCTTAATGGGCCTAGAGGAGCAACAAAGGGGCAACACTTACGATTATGAATGATTGGAAAGCTGTAACCATTTGTATATTTTATGCTGGCCTCAATAATTTGACTATATAGCAACACATTCCAGAAAATACTAAAGTAATATCCACAGTAGAATTAGAATGAAGGTTAGAACTCACAACATAGGAAGTTTTCTTTCGTAGAAAGAGGCAGGAGAATTATGTTCTTAATCTATAAGAGGTTGGACTATATCCAAAAATAAAATACACATGTACCAACAAAAAAAGTCCCATGTGTGGAACTCCCACCAACTAGAAAGTGAAATGTAATGTAATATTTAAGAATGCGAAGTCGATAAAACAACAGGTTATGAGCAAATCTGAAACTAGGTTAACATAAACTTGCTTCACATTGCTTAAAATTGGATTACAGTGATACAAAATTATAAAATCCCTGTAAGAGAAAAATAATGTAATGTAAAACAAAAACTGTCATAATGATAAAAATAAAATCCTTACATCCAGCACCAGTGCCAGGAGTTGTACGTATACATGTGATAGTTTAGGGTAGGGGGTAGAGGAGTTGGGAGAAGTATGTGAAATCAACAGTTTGAGAAATTCACTTGTGAATAGAAAAATTTGAATAAATAGTTCATTCTTTCATAACACTTTATTCTTTATAATGTCTTGATTATGCTATATTGAATGTATAAAGTATAAGTCAAAAATTAAAGTAATTCGCAACATTTTTCTTGTCAAATTGCCAAATACGTAAAGGTAAAATAATGTTTGGCATTGTATGCTGCCAGAGCTATAGAATTATGGAAGGAAAATTCTACACTATCCTATGAACATATTTAAATATTTATAATCTTTATTTAATACTTTCTCACTGACTTTATGTTATGTAAATAAACAGAAAACTCAAGTCAAAATGGTGGACTGGGGGCTGCCGTAGACTCTGTTCCATTCCTAAATACTAAAATGTGTGGTGATTTTTTTTTAATAAGTTGAATTCTTTAACAGTGAAAAAGAAATTTTAAGCTCTCATAAAGTAAGAGGTAAAACCCCATAGAAGAATGTAGGAGTCATAGGGCCCTTAGTGACTATTTGGTGCTCTAATGCCTTCCTGGGGAGCAGAATACATGTCTCAGATGCCTCCCCACAAATAACTGGAATACACGTAAACATAAACTACTGCTCATCTTAAAAAGTAGCATGAAGGGTCTGGGGTCTAGCAAAAATCCATCCCTTATTTTCTACTGAGAAGTATCAATGGAAGCTTGCTGCCTGCCTAGGCCACAAGTGGACATCTGTTACTTCAAAAATCATGAGAAAAACTAGTTTTTCAAAGATTCTTAAAAATATACACAATGATAATTTGAAATATATAATAATATCTAGCATTTTAAGTTCTGTAGAAGTTAACCAGTTTTGTAAGTCATGTATGTCAAAAGAAGATTGTAATATGGAAAAACTATTTTAATTCAACCATAAATTACAAACATAAAACAAGTGCTTAAATCTAAAAAAATTCAAATCCTCTAGTTTTTGAATGAGGTTTAAGACTTTAAATTCCCTTCTTGCCCCAGTCTCACTCTTCAAAAAGAGAACTTCAGCTCTCTTTTTCTGGAAAGTGGCCTTTAGGGATAAACCAGTAGGTGCTACTTACAGATAAAAAATGATCCCTTATAAATTCTAGAAATCCTGCAGCTACTCTGGTGATTGGTATGTTTCTAGTTACCTAGCACATCAGGGAACATTTTTGATGAATTTTCAGCATATGTCCTAAATGTGTCATCTTTCATGTTGACTTCCCTAGAGCAGGTGTCAGTTTTCATCAAGAGTTGCTTTTATGGTTTCTGAAAGTTTAAATAATTCAATAATACAGGATTGAATTTTCTGATGTCTTTTCTGAGGTACATACAGAATCTGAGCAATATGATCTTCTCAGTTCTAGATTTGTTAATATATTCAAAATATGTCAACCATCTCTATGCTGAAAATGACTAATTGACCACATTCTAAGGCAAGCAAGAGTATGTATTCATTAATATCATTGGTCACATTTAATGGACGCAGACACAGTTTTAAATGCTTCGTGTCATGCATTGTCTTATTTATCCCTTGAATTACACCACGAGTTAAGTACCACTATGATTTGCACTATATAGATTAGAAGGCTGAGGTGTAAAAAAAAAAAAATGTTAAAGAATTATCCTCAGGTCAATTATTGAGAGGCAGAGCTGGCACATAAATTCAGTCATCTGATGAAATACCAGTGTCACTCTGGAAAACTTGGACAGTAATGGTGTACTTCTTAGAAATGGGTGCTAGATGGACAATTCATTAAGTAGACAGCAAAAAGATAAGGAGTAAAGTGGTTTCTAAAATAGCAAAGAAGAAGAAAAGAATGTAAGGAATGTCCACAAAATAAATATGAATAAGTAGTAAAAGTAGTAACTGGAAGTCTGATGATTTAACATTATGTTAAACATTTCATAATCATGACCACTTTGATTTTCTCAAAAACTATAACTAGTAAACTTTTTCAGATGAAGAAATGAGCTCGTGAAGTTAAAAAATTTGTCTAATGGCACAGAACTAGTGAGTGGTGGTGCCTGGATTCAAATCTATGTATCACATAGCAACTATATATCTAGAGAAAGTTCTCAGACTACTGTAATTATTGTTTAAAGGGTACAACAATGATTGTTGATTGTTTGCAAACCTTACAATGAGTAATAGGTCTTCTAATTAATAACTGTTACTCTTTTAAAACCTCAGAACTTGGCCGGGCGCGGTGGCTCAAGCCTGTAATCCCAGCACTTTGGGAGGCCGAGGCGGGCGGATCACGAGGTCAGGAGATCGAGACCATCCTGACTAACACGGTGAAACCCCGTCTCTACTAAAAATACAAAAAAAAAAAATTAGCCGGGCGTGTTGGCGGGCGCCTGTAGTCCCAGCTACTCGGGAGGCTGAGGCAGGAGAATGGCGTGAACCCGGGGGGCCGAGCTTGCAGTGAGCCGAGATCGCGCCACTGCACTCCAGCCTGGGGTACAGAGCAAGACTCCGTCTCAAAAAAAAAAAAACCTCAGAACTTTAGACACAGAGTTAATGCTAGTAATTGTATTAATGATAACATTTTTTCTCTTGAAAAATATTTTGATTCTAATGTAGTTGAAGGTTCAATCTACTTACAATTGTATTGCATTTTGGACTAATATGGGACTTTATACACATAAATAACATCCAAGGTTTACTAAAGTTTTAGAAGCAACTTGCAAAAATACTTATCTTTTGTCTTTTAGAAACTTTTTCTTTTTTAACGTCAGATGACTGCCATTTGCCTTCTAGTGCAATTCTATATTTTTAACATTTAGGCAAATTAGACATATCTGTTATGTGGTAATATTATATTCTTATATAATTATTAGAGAACTGAAGTTATCTGTTTCTTTAAATCATATGAGATGCCAAAGCAGGTAATCCTCAAAAAGAGTTAAGCATATTACTTCTTAGCCTGCTAAGAGATTTTACTTTCTTTCACGTATTACATGGATTGAAATTGAAAAATAAGATAATATTGAGTAAATGAGCAAACTAAATATTCATGTTCTTTCTATAATTACGAAAATTGAAAATTATCTGTATTATTACGAACATAAAAACTAAAACCAGAAGACAAACTAAGCATATATTCAGAAAATGTACATTCACCAAATTCATACACACAAACTTTTGTTCAAAGCCTTCATATGTTATTAAATTATATAGGCTGTAAAACTTATAATGTTAAGATAAATGCTGTCATAAACAAGAAATACTTTTCTGAACACGACAATGTATATATTATATGATTTAAATGAAGAATAGTTTGTTTTTAAGGTGATAGACTTGAATACCTGACAAAAATTGTGTGCTAAGTCTTAGAATCTTCATAATATTGTTTGAAAATTTCATGTAAATATTCTAAAAAGTATTACCTCGCCAAACAAGTAGATATGCATGTGAAACAATAACCTAATTAAACATTGAGGAAATTATTACTGAAGCAGATTTCTTTTTTATCATACTCATTTTTAAAATGTATTTTTAAAATGCAAATAGTGGAGTCGCGTGATTCGTAACATTCCAGAGGTAATATTTTAATATATATTATATATGTTCTTAAAGTACCAATGTTTCATCTATCTACATATTTATATTTTCTCTTTAAATTTATAAGTAGCAAAAATAAAATATGCAAAAAATTTATAGACCACTATAAGTAAATGTATATGTTTGTGTGTGTATATATATGTGTGTGTGTATATATATGTGTGTGTGTGTGTGTATATATATATATATATATATATATATGAAGCCTCTTTCTTAACCCTAAAGCTAAAATTACTAGATATGATTCCCAAATTATAATCTCATGGCCCTGTCTCTACTTTTTACAGAAATAATACTTTTAATATAATCTTTCTCATTGTTTAATGTTTAATGTCTGCCTTGTTTTAATAGGAAAACATGTCTCACGTGTGCAGGGCCCATGCTGGTTTTGTTCAGTTCTATAACCCCAGCAGAGGGACTGATACTTGGTAGAAGTTCAAAAATAATTTCAGAAACATTGACTGAATGACCAACTCTAAGAAACTGAAAACTTTGAAAGTTAACAGCATTAAAAACAAACCATAATATTTGTTGAAAGTTATAGAGTATGATTAAATAGAAATGCTGAGTTTCTAGTGACCTTTAAAATGCTAATAATGTAATATTATGCAATAATAACTATAGCATTGCTAATGAGGTTGAATTTCAACTCTATTTTCAAAATTATTTTAAAATTCTGAATAGATTTAAGCACCAAAATATTAAGATAATATATGGGATAATGTGGATTATTTTTGTTTCTTGATACTTCTATACTTTCTAAAAGTATCTGCATCAATTATTACTCATATACAAAACATGAGACAAAAACAGAATATAAACAATAAATTATATTTTTTGATTTATAGTTATTTAGAATTAAATATCTTCCTTTTTAGGTTCAGCTTTAATTCAATGTAAGTAAACAATTTTGTGACCTTTATACATAAATACATATGGCTTTCAAAAGGTTAAAAATCCTGATTATAAACTGTTTTTAGTCAATCTTTGATTCATGCTTGTAGTTATTCAACTACTATTAATTGTGTTTTACAGTATGCTAGAGGAAATTCTCGTACCTGGTATTACAACAGTGGGGTGGGGGGAGAACAAACAAAGACAAAAATGCCTTCCTTCATGAAACCTACATTCTAATTTCAGTTATACAGTAAATGAGTATAAATATACTGTATTGTGTTGTGATACATATTATGGGGAAAGATACAGCAGATAAGTTAGATAGGTTGTGTATGTATTTGTATTTTGGAGAGAGGGTTTTTAATTTTCAGTGGCCTTCAAGAACAGAAATCATTAGGAATATTATGAAGAAATTGAAGTTTTATGTCATATCTCCAATGTATTCTTCCTAGATAATAGGACTTTCTGACATAATGGACTTTCTGACAATTGCTTTTTTAAATCCTACGACACATAACAATATATTAACAGTAAAAATATAGCCGTACCTTCAGCTGCCTATCTAATAATGGCCTTATGTTACTTATTCAAGTCAGTTTTTCACATTGCTCATTTTTTGGGTCCAGTCACAATTGACTCTCAAAATGCCTTATGCTCAGTCTAAATGTCAAGATGCTGCTCATATATTTCTTCACATGACTACATCACTATAATTTGTTTTGTAATGATTGTGACCTATTATTTTCACGTGAATAACAATGACGTTTATGTGAACAACATCAAAAAGACATTAAAATTTTAGCTACTTCTCATAAGCATTTTGAAAATAAATTTGAAAAATCACTTAATCCACAGTTTAAAAATAGTGTATGCAATTATTATAATTTAAGGAAATGACAAATAGTGTAGGAAAAGCTATAAGAATAAAAAAGAGAATATCAAAATTTTGTATGAGGATCAGCTGAGAATACTAGAAGGTTTGAAGATAAAAAATATTTACAAAGCTTATGGATTGTGGGCACAGTAATTTCAGGCCTCATCAAATCTAACAATTAGGACATACCCTTATATGTGTGCAATTTAAAATGAGCAAAATGATATTTATTATATGGTCACGTAAGTGACTCATTCCAAGAAATGATGCTGATATTCATAACATAGGGAATCAATTACTTTTAATAAAACACCTCATTACCTTGTTTTATTATAGTCATAGTTATATATAAATTTCTACAGAGATTAAATAAAATAATATGTAGATACATTTTCAGTATGACTTTTAAAACATTGCATCTTCAACAGTTTATCAGTGGCCTAAGTAGTCTGCCAAAACCCAGAGTTACCCTAAAATCCTAGTTGCCCTTTATGCTACCTCAAATGGCAATAATAATAATAAAAATCTTGTTCAAATGTCCTTCACTATTATCTATGAATAGGCTACTTGTTATTGTAACATTTCAATGGCAGCTAGTACACAAAACATTTGTCTTAAGAAATTGGACAATTGTTGTGAATACATATGGATAATTTAGTGATTAGCAATTTATTGGATTATAACAGGAATCATTTTGTTTCTAGTTACAATTAGTATTGGGTTAAAGATTTGTGCTGTTGTGAGTGGAATAGTTAGAACCAAGGTGATATATGTGTCATTCTTTTAATACTAAGTGAGAATCATGCAATTCTTATATTTGCTAAAGTCATAGGGTCAGGAAACTAATACCTCTGGACTCAAGAGTTTTCACCCAATAAGCTTGTACTGACCTTTCTGGTAACTGAAATAGAAACCTTTAGATTATGGAAGAGCCGAAATCTCCCTGGAAACATTGTCTTTTTCTAACATTCTCCTTTATGCATGGCAGTCTATAAAATTTCAGCTGTTTTTGCCATTCCCTTAAATGAGATAGCTGATGATACCTGGATAAGTGACAGAATTTGTGATGCTTCACTTTTCAAGAATAAGATTTTTGCTGAGGATGATGGTTTGAAGATATTTTCTACAATTGGAGAATGAAAGTTGCCGTTTTTCCAAACGGAAAGTTTTCAAAACCTAACACTTTACTAAAGTTATATGGACAATTCAGACATTAATTAGAAATGATCTAGTGCTGAAATAGTGGCCATTTTTGTAAAGTGTGAAATCTTCTTTTAGAGAGTAAGGAATGGATCACTTTGGTTAACTTAGGGTTACAAAGTGATTGTTCAACATTTGATTTTGGCCTGCTCTGATGATGGTGGAAAGTCTATCAAACTGCATTTACTTCCTGAACCAAATCTTTTCTTCTCCCCTGTGAGTAATCAGTTACTGCATTCTTCCAAGCTCTGACAATCTACAACTTTTTGCACATATGCTATATATTCTTGTTAAAGGTGTACATTCAGGGATGGTAACACAGTCTGTTTAGTAAGTGTGATACATTAGGACAATTGAGAACTTAATTGTGGCCAAAGATTGACAGAATATATCAACTCAGTGGAATAGAAAATTCTTAGAGCAGCTGTTTGTGTCCATCGTTGCTTCAAGACACTAACACATGCTCCTTCTTGAATAGCTTTAGTTTTTAAGACATGACCACCTGCAAAACCATCTGTTTGCTTGTTTAATCTTATTTAAGTTTCATATATAGATTTGTTATAAATATGAATCTACTTTGGCCCCCAAATATGGCTTGCTTGCAAACATATTATACCAACACAGCTGATATTTGTATAACCTCTCAAGAAACACAAATGCCAACCCCATTTGAAACCAGTCTTTGGTTTCCTTGGCATATTGACCTGGGAGTATTTTTTTTTTTTCTAATCTGGGATTCTTTTATTCTTCTAGTTAACATGGTTTGATACACCAGTATTTTGCTTTAACATTCTGTGTATTTGTGACGATTGTTTCCCTACTGGTTTCTTAGAAAGCTAATGTGTGTGTGTGTGTGTGTGTGTATACATGTATATGTGAATATAACATTTTAAAACTAGGAACTGAACAGATAAAATGTATGAGAAACTGGATGAAGGAGGTAAGGTTTTCTGTCTTTGTTCACTTGGTATCAGTTATCACAAGTTGGTATAAGCTACTTCGTCAGCTTAGTTTTATTTCAAATGTCTATTAATTATACAATATACAATAAAAATACAATATTTTTAGAACCAAGTTTAGGTATATTAGGTACTTATTACTCAGCTTCAAACTCAATTATAAATTACTAAAATGATTTTTATTTGATAAATGTGACCAATAATTTAAACTTAAAATTCATATACATTTTATGTTTTATACCCATATGACCAAAATAATAAAAAGAGACATGCTGTATTTACTGATTTCTTAACTCTCAATTCAATCATAAATTGGTGTCATACAATGACAGGAATTTTTTTGAAAATTAGCTTCAGAGATTTAGATTAATTTTTCTAAATGTAATGCTTTTAAAACATTCGTTTTTTTATTTCCCCTTTTGATATTAAAAGTGCATGCAATTAGAATTTTCTAATATTTGAAGTTTAACTAAAGAGAGAATATTAATTTAAGATTTGCTTGCTTTGGTAAACAAGTTAAATGACCTCTAGCTTATAAATGGTAACTTACATAGAAAATATAGAATAATTCAGATTTTGTATGAAAATCATTTACTATCAGAAACACAAATAGAAAGCATGATATGGATAGTAAAAATCATATAATTTAGTTTTCTTAGAAAATATAAAGCCGCAGAGGAATATTTTTAGTAAAAATCCATTGTACATTAGTTTGGGCTTGAAAACAATACAATGAGTGTGGTCAAGGTGCTTTTTCTTTTTTAAATTATAGCTGGGTTATGAAGCCAGAGTATGAGGAGGATCACAATATTCCCTTCATACCTTACATAACTCCTCACATACTGATTCCAGACAAGAATATACACAGGATTCTGTAACCAAAACTCAGGCTCAGTTTTTTGCTACGTTGTTTTTCCATTTTGCAGATTTTTGCATAAAAAATATATATATATATCTAATTCCAGGACGAATTATACATAAAAGGATTTATTTGACATTTTAAAATTGGCTAGTTTTATTTATTTTGGGCTGTTTTTATCATGATCAGAGTAGAATATCTACGATGTGTTCAGATACGTGTAATGAGAAGGAAAATTTAAAAATTCACCAAGAATGAAGAGCAAATTGCAAAATTGTAAGATATGGAAAGGAGAGTTTTAAACAATAGAATAGAAAATATTTGGAATACGGGGTCACAAATGCAATGTGACATTGACTAACATTTTAATTCACAAAAATAATAAGAAGGCTGGGCAGTGGCTCATACCTGTAGTCCCAGCAGTTTGGGAGGCTGAGGCGGACAAAATGCTTGAGCTCAGGAGTTCGAGACCAGCCTGGGCAACTGATGAAACCCCGTCTCTACAAAAAATACGAAAATTAGCCGGGCATGGCGGGGGGCTAAATTTCCTAGTGAGAAAAGAGGGAGAAACTACAGCCCTAAGACTTTTAGCTAGGATGTTAAAGGCATTGGTAGGTCAAGACTAATTAGGCAAGTCACTGTGCTGAAATCTTTCAGGAATTAGGTATACTTAACCTCAGAACTAGATGTCCAGCAGAGGGATTGATTGTAAATCTGTTTTATTCCAAATCTGCACTTAATAACTAATTATCTAAATTCATAGAGGAAACTTCTGTCTTTATATTATGTGTTATCTGGCTGCCTTTCAGTTGATCAGAATCAAGCTGAATAATAGCTATCAATCATCTTGCTTTCCAAAAGGAAACAGCTATTTTTGTGAGTTATTAAAAATGGCACACAACTTCCAATATTTATTTCTTCCCTCTCCTCATCTTCTTATCAGCAAATATATAATTCGTTTTAGTTTAGGAAAGAAAATACCTTATATCATATTAAAATAATCTTTGCATTTATAGCAAGTTTTTTAAAAGTCTGTATTTTTATATTGTTTGCTATTCAAGCCCATCTATTTTAACTTTAGAGATGGGCCAATTATTTAGCATTATAAACATATGCTACAGTAAGTGCCAAGTATGTTTGTATCAAATATCAAAATAACTAAGACATATTTAATTTTTTGACAAATAACTTCCTGGGAAGTATTAAAACAACAGCAAAAATATTGTATCAGTAATGCATAGCTTAAATATGTAAATATCTATATGAATAAGGGCTGTACAATAAATGTTAATAGGTAATAGGTATATTGTGTTGATCGATACAAGAAGAATTCTGCCAAATACTTTACCATAAAATTAGAGTAATACAAATGCACAAAATATGTATTTCTGTACTTGATCTTTCTTCAAGGAGAATGAAGTCCAATGATATAATTTTATTTCTCTGCCTTCTTTTATGGCAAAATGATTTTTTTTTTTTTTTTTTTTTGAGACGGAGTCTTGCTCTGTCACCCAGGCTGGAGTGCAGTGGCGCGATCTCGGCTCACTGCAAGCTCCGCCTCCTGGGTTCACGCCATTCTCCTGCCTCAGCCTCTCCGAGTAGCTGGGACTACAGGCGCCCGCCACCACGCGCGGCTAATTTTTTGTATTTTTAGTAGAGACGGGGTTTCACTGTGGTCTCGATCGCCTGACCTCATGATCCGCCCGCCTCGGCCCCCCAAAGTGCTGGGATTACAAGCGTGAGCCACCGCGCCCGGCCTGATTATTTTTTTGTTAAGAGCCAGATAGGTTTTATATTTTTTCCCAAAAATCACCTCTTTTTTTTTTTTTTTTTTTTTTGAGACGGAGTCTAGCTCTGTCGCCCAGGCTGGAGTGCAGTGGCGCAATCTCGGCTCACTGCAAGCTCTGCCTCCCGGGTTCACGCCATTCTCCTGCCTCAGCCTCTCTGAGTAGCTGGGACTACAGGCGCCCGCCACCACGCCCGGCTAATTTTGTATTTTTGGTAGAGACGGGGTTTCACCGTGGTCTCGATCTGCTCACCTCGTGATCTGCCCGCCTCGGCCTCCCAAAGTGCTGGGATTACAAGCTTGAGCCACCGCGCTCGGCCTAAAAATCACCTCTTAGATGAGTTTTATTTACTTTAATTTGTGATTTCATTTCCGTAGATTTTTACTGTATTTCAGAAAATTGTTTTTGTTCTCCATTTGCATCTAGGGCATTCTACACGATTCTGAAGTGTAAGTTTGTTAGCAACAGGAAAAATGGGGAGCATCTTAAAACTAATTTTGGTTTCTGAAGTAAGCATATCAAATAAACCGTGTATTTTATCCTTTACATATAACTCCTCTGGTTTAGGTACAGTGATGAATCCAGAGAAACAGATAATCCCAAATTGCTTGGATCTGGTGGAAAAAAAAACTTCAGGTGTCTCTACTTACTGAGGTATTTCGTGTTAACAGGCACAGGTTGTCACTGCAGCTAAAGACTCCAGTTCTGGAGTAATACTGTCTATAGCTGCAAAACCTGGGATTAAAATAATTTATGCTCTTTAAGCCTTTTTTTTTACTTGTTTGCAAGTAGTATATTATAATAGTATTATTATTTAGATAATATGGGATAATATGTGTAAGGTACTTCATGGTGACTAGGGTATATTTATGCTGAATAAATGCTTACATCATTATTGCTTATCTCATGTTAGAGACTTATAAATTCTTAGAAGTATAGGTTGTTATGAAAATCTGTGGACACCTACTACACTATAAAAGCCTTTCATGCTATGCTAATGTGTCTATGTTCTATTTCAGGTTTTGAAGTGTAGTTTAACCATTGAAGTTCATGGTTATTTCTTGAGCACACACAATGTGCTAGCAACTCCTCTAGGGGCAGCAGTTATGCCTAGTATAAATCACATTTTTTCTCTCATGGGGCTCCTGGGCAAGTGGTGGCAAGGGGGTCATATAAGCACTATTACCATCTAGTGGACGAAAACTTGGCAACTTAAAAATATAGAAAAAGCAATTTGTGCATAATCAAAGCAGAGCTAAGAATTCTGTCTTATGTAATGATAAATATTCACCTAATATGGGTGTGGAGGAGAAACAAGCAAAAATAATTTAATGACACAAACCTTTGAAGATGTTTATAGTTCTCGAGACAACCTAATGGATTTGTGTATTAAGGTAATCATCACTTAATTAAGATTTCATATGGTGTGCTATATGTCAACTTAAAAGCCATTCAAGGGGGACCAACATGTATTTTAACTTAGGAACATATTGAATGTGGCTGAGACACAGTAGAAGAAAACCTGTAAAATAAACATAGACAATGTGTATATCATGGAACAGTTAAAAATATATTTATGCAAATATATATATGTATATTAATTTAAGAGACAAGTTCTTGCTCTGTCACCCAGCTTGGAGGGCAGTGGTGGGGTTGTAGTTCACTCATTGCATTCTCAAACTCTTTAGCTCAAGTGATCCTCCCACCTCAGCCTCCTGAGTAGCTGGTATTGCAAGTGCATGCCACCATACCTGGCTAATTATTAAAAAATATTTTTCTATAAGGGGTCTTGCTATATTGCTCAGTCTGGTCTCAAACTCCTGGCTTCAAATAATCCTCTCACCTCAGCATCCCTAGTTGAGTTTACAGACAGGAGCCACTGTGCCCAGCTGAAGATTTTTAAAAATCTGAATTACATTATATCTAGATTTTCATTTATACAGTGCTCGTATACATATGTTTAGTAATCCTTTAAAAAGTAACAATTATATTTAGATAAAAGTTGTTCCCCAATGTGTTTGTTTAATATTTATTTGTGCTTTTTTTGGTTTTATTTTGCTATTCATGCTTAATTAGAATTGAAGCCATTAAATATTTATCATTAATTCATATAATTTATATGTTGAAGGCTTACAAATTAGTGGAACTCAGTTACACAATATTTATCCTTGCTTTGTCATGCTTCTTCAACATATGGTCACTTATTTAGAGATCATGTTATGAATTCATATCCTGATTGGTAGTAATTCAGGTAGGCATGTGCTTTCACCAAGATTTATACTTAACAAACTTTATTTACTTAACAAACTTGCAGATGCTATGTTAGAGGAGAACTGCTCAGCCAGTTGATGCAAAAGAAAGATGCTGTGTCCTATATAGATGTTGGCAGGCAGGGTTCTCTATCACAAATTCAACATGAATTTTGAGTTAAAAGTTTTACATATAGGTCCAATTCTCTGCAATTTATGTATATAAATCAAATTGAATACGTTTTTAACTAAGCACTTAAAATAGTTAATCTATTTAGAGTCTACAGTGGGTAAAGAATACAAACAGACCGAGTCTGTCTTTAGTCTCAAGACAGAGAAATCTTACCAAGTATTTATGATTACTAGAGGTGTAAGATTGGCAACAAATGTCATGACAGCAGCTCCTCTTCTATCTTGGTTTGAGTGCTTCTCAGAACCATCTTTAGTTGTTAGTTCCATGAGTATGGAAGAGACTGTCATTTTTCAAACCAATATTAATCTCCCTCTGCCTTAGTAACATTGCTTTCACTTGTAAGACTATATTTGTTTCCTTGCTGCAGATTGGGTTGCTCAATGAGATGTAAATGGATATTGGTGGATGCAACTCTTTAAAAGAGCAAAGACTCAACTGGGAGTATATTCCCATTTGCCTCTTTCTATTTTCCTAGAATATTGGCCCAACAGATACCTTATATTAATCTAATGCCCTTGTTAGTGAAACCATGCACCAAGAATGGCAGAATACAAAGACAGAAAACACTTGTTTCCTTGGTGACTTCTAGAGTGGCTATACCAGCCCTTTATGTCCTGTTTTCAAATTAATTTTACACAAAAATAAACCTATAACATATGGAAGTCACTAAGCTTGGGTCTCTTACATTAGCAGGCAAATGTAATTTCTAAATGATTGAAAAAAACACAGTGATTTATTCAACCTCAAATATTATTAATTATGTAAATTAAAAAAAAAAAACTGCACCAGAGTACACATGCCACTTCATTGGGCTCAATACCCTCAGAAAACTCTGACTATGCCCCTTTAGTCTAGATGATTAGACATAGGAATATTTTGCTGTCTATAGTAAAAAATATTATTTTTTGTTTAAAAGGAAAATAGCATTATTTTTACCAGAAAAATAACACAAGGTCATCGTAAAGATTAAAATAAATCGGGCCAGGTACGGTTGATCACGCCTGAGCCCAGGACTTCAAGACTGCTGTAACCTACGCATCACTGCACTCCAGCCTGGGCAGCAAAGCAACACCTGGTCTCTGAAAAGGAAATAAAATATGTTTTAAATTTAAATTACCCATAATCTTAATATTTATCTGTAATTCCTGTTAACATAATTTTTTCAGTGGTTTTCTAAGTATTTTTGAAAATAAATTACTTATAAACTGACTTTTAAAATTAACAATACAGCATAGGCATTTTTCTTTGTCAATGAATATAGATGGTATATTAGTTTCTCTCAGCTGCTGTAACATAGTACCACAATCTTGGTGACTTAAAATAATAGAAATATATTCTGCCACAGTACTGGAGGCCACATGTCCAAAGTCAGTTACACTAGATTGAAATCAAGGGTTGACAGAACTGTGCTCCCTGTGAGAACTCTAGGAGATAATCCGTTCCTTGCTTAGTCCAGTTACTGGTGGCTGCTAGCATTACATGGCTGGTGGCCACATCCCTCCAATCTCTGTCTCCTTGTTAACATTGCCTTCTCTTCTGTCTGGCTCTCTAAGTATATGATAATTAGATTTATAGCCTACCTTGATAATTCAGGATGATATCTTCATTTCAAGATATTTTACTTAATTATATCTGCAAAGACACTTTTTCCTTTTAAAGAAATATTTACAAGTTAAAAGGATTAGGGCCTGATATCATTGAGCAGCCTTTATAGGTGACATCATCATTTTAAGTAGTTGTATGATATTTTACACGTGCATGTAGAATGCCTAATTATATCAGTCTCCTAGAATAGTTCTTTAAGAAACTTTCAATTTTGAGTTAATATACACAAAACACACGCACAGGTGCACACACACACACACACACCCCTTCCTTTTTGTTAATTTTATTTACACATTGTCAAAAAGTTCTTTAAAAAAGTTATTACTGCACATTCAGCGGTGTGCTGACGTAAACAGATTTTTAAAATATTTTTTAATGTGAAGCAAAATATTTAACTTGTTTATCAGTAAAATTGAATATGCTTGCCTGCCTTCCTTCCTTCTTTCTTTCTCTCTCTCCCTTTCTTCTTTTTGTAAATTACTTTTATTTTGTAAATTACTACTACTAGGCACTTTGAACCCACATTATGCATTTTTTAACCAAATTTTTTTTACCATTTTTACCAAAAATGCATAGTGTGGTTTAAAAATGCACAGTAGTAGTAATTAAAGTACTACATAGTAAAAAAAAGTATATATATATAATATATGTATCTTTTCTTTGTTGTTTGACATTTTTATCCATGCTATTATTTACAGTTTATGATTTTTAAATTTCCTTCATCACAAGATTGTAGAAATAATAATCTACATTTTACATGACAATTAAAATCTCACGTATTTAGATGTTTTATTACCAAATAATACCATTAACTTCATCCAGTCCCACAGTCCTTCCACAATACTTATTAACCTTTCCTATTACTGTTTTTCTGTTAGGTACTATTTTTTTATTGAGTTCTGCTATTTTAGGTATTGCAAAGTCAGGAAGCTTGTCAGTGCTATTTCTTCCAATATTCAATCCCAATTTTTATGGCTTAAGTAGGCTATGGGAGAAGCATGTTGAACATAGGTTACAGTAAGTAGTGGCTTGAGGCTGTGTGGTAGGAAAGGAGGATGCTGTGGTCTGACAGCTCTATGAACAGAATTTCAGTCGTCAATTTTTTCCTAGCTTCATTCCTCTTATCTGTTCCTTCTGTGAGCAAATTGACTTGCTGTTCCTATATCCATCTTTTCAAGCTCTTAGGATTTAGCTTTCTTTCACTTCTCTAAACTGGTTTTTAATATATCTGCATTCCAGATTTCAAAATGTGTTTTGATATTTATCAGACATCCTGTTATTTCACTCTGCCTTTTTTATTCCACCTTGTAAAATATATAACTTTTTAAAATTCTTACAGTCATTTTAGTGAGATGTTAGGAGGGAGAAAAATAGACCTTAGTTCTATAGACCATATTTCCTCAAAGCCTCCATTTTTAGTTATCGTTTCAATCAGTCTTTTATTATTTCAAATTTTAAAAATTCAATTTATTAGATACGAAATTACACAAACCGTCACAAACATTTCTAAATGTTGCCTACTGTTCACACAAAGTTTACAGAGTAAGACAATTAGGAGAACCACATTTGGCATTGTGGTCTATTATTTTCTTTCTTTTCCCTTAAAGATTCTAGTGTATTGTTTTTTCCTTGTCTTGTTTAAGAAATTTTTCACAATCCTAAGGTTATAAATATATTCTGCCCTATTATCTTCTAAAAGCTTTCCTTTTATTTTCACATTCAAGTATTAAGTATACCTGATTTCTATGGGGTGAGGTAGGTATTCAGTTTCCTTCTTTTTTCTTCCTAATAAATATCCAATTGTCCTCTATCAATTGATAAGACCATCCTTTTCCTATTGCTTCCCGGTACCATCTCTATCATATAGAAAGGGTTCATTAATGTATGGTATGTTTCTGGACTCTATTTCCTGTGTTTCTGACTTGCATATCTATCCTTAAACCAATAAAATGCCTACTTAATTACTAAAAGGAGTCTGGGTAAGTGGTAAGGGATATCTTCTTACCTTGCTTCTTTATCGGGAGTCGTCTTGGTTTTTTTTTTGGCCCTTTGCCTTTCTAGGAAATATTAAAATGAGCTTTCAAGTTTCTTTTAAAAAACTGTTGGGATTTTAATTGGAATTGCATTAAATCCATAAACTGACATCTTTGCGATATTGTTTTTCAGTCTAAGTATTTTAATTGGACTTTTGCCTCAATTACTTTACTGAAATAACTCTTGTTAGAGTCATCAGCATTTTTTCTCTTACTATATTCGATGTCCTTGCCTTACTTTACCTTTAGCTGCATTACACTTTGTTAATAAATACCCTTTCTGGAAACATTGCTTCACTTGTTTTTTAAAACAACATATTGTACTAGTTTTTCTTCTAAAACGATTTAGTCTTCTTTTCTTACTCCATGTGTTGTTCCTGACCTTTAAGCCTTTAGATGTTCTATTTTTTTTTACATTCCTATATCCTCTATAGGTTTAAATACTACCTTTCTGTTTCTATAATTTTAATATTACCTCATTGTTTCTATATACTGATGACATCCAAATTTATAACCTGACCTCAGACTCTCTTCTAATATCCAAATGTTTTTATATCTTTCTTTACATTTGTAATGAAACCCCTATTTTATATATTTACAGTTTAACACTTAATTTCCTCTACAAAAGAAAAATTAAAAAACAAAAACACCTTTCCCCCCAATCTCCATATCTTAGTGACAGGCAATAATATTTATCTAGTTGTTCAGGCCAAAAATATCAGAGGCATACCCTCCCATAACTCTCCTATCTAATCCATTAGCAAAGCAGTACGGGCTTAATATTTGCACTATACCCATGGTTTAACTACTTTTTCCCTCCATTTCACCCACTAGTAACCTGGTCCTGGTCAATATCATTTCTTACATCTTTAATCTGTTCGCTGTGAACAGCTACAGAAATCTGAAGGAAACTATTATAGAGCAAAGGATAAATAAACAAAGAAGTAAAATAGGAATGAAGGAAGGAAAATAAAAGAAAGAAGAGGGAATGAGGAAGAGGAAAAAGAAAGAAAAAAAAGAGAGAGAAACCAATTCTTGCCATTTTTTTGCTTAAAACAGTCTAATGGTTTCCCTTACCTTGCTCATCATGCCTTAGGTGATTTTGTCCTCTATCTGCCTCCTTTGTCTTATTTTTCTCTGTCTCTCTCACTCATTACTCTTTACCCATAAAGAGCCAAATATTTTTATCAGGATATGGCCCAATTTATTCTTCCTTACGGCTTTATAGAAGCATTTCCTCTCTATTTCTTCGGTTCTTCTTATGGTCTGCTCCTTCCCATCATTCTGGAAAGCAACAGGTGCCCAATAAATGTGTATTGCACGAATGACATTCTTTGTAATCCTCAGTTTCTATTCTCCCAAAGTGAGATATTCACATCATTTTTTAAAAAGAAAATGCTTAAAGGGAAATTGCTTGAAACCTCTTCCATCAAGAATGATCGGCCGGGCGCGGTGGCTCAGGCTTGTAATCCCAGCACTTTCGGAGGCCGAGGCGGGTGGATCACGAGGTCAGGAGATCGAGACCATGGTGAAACCTCGTCTCTACTAAAAATACAAAAAAAATTGGCCAGGCGTGGTGGCGGGCGCCTGTAGTCCCAGCTACTCCGGAAGTTGAGGCAGGAGAATGGCGTGAACCCGGGAGGGGGAGCTTGCAGTGAGCCGAGATCGTGCCCCTGCACTCCAGCCTGGGCAACAGGGCGAGACTCCATCTCAAAAAAAAAAAAAAAAGACAAATGTAGAAAAGAAAGTACATCGTCATGGAATATAAAAGACATTACAATGAGGAGGATACGGTATGTCAAGGGGTAAAATAATTGTGTGATCCAACTTTCAAATTAGTTTGGAAATTCTTCTCAGCCAAAGTAATAAATTCGTATATAATACAGGGCTTTAGGTGTTCATGTGATATTGACTTTTTGTTTTTTATGGATATATTCCAAGATAAATTTGTTACAGGTTTCAACTTTTATTTTAAGTTATTAGGTACAATATTTGCTTTAAATGAAAACCAAAGTCATAAAATTTAAAACATTACATACATTATTAAGAGGTTAAGTTAATGATGTTAATATATTTCTTTTCCGGATGTTAAATGTTATATAAATTAGGGTTTACATGTTTGAATAAATAAATTTAATGGTACATTGTTTTTTCTTGAATGTTGATTCTTTCTTTCATAATTTACTAAATAAAAGGATAACAACAGTGCCTTAAAGTGTATGCTCTCTGGAGAGAGCTTGGAGTGTCAGTATCATTGACTGACTGTATAAGTATTCAGTGTTTTTGATGCCATGTATACTGAGGTGGAGTTGATGATCTATTATGTAAGGTGGTATACTGGAATTGTATTCATGTCCAATTGGAAGGACACTCATCTCCTGTAGGTGTACCCTGCTCCACCCAGACTTATATGGCAGAAATAATCCAGGATGCATATTTTTCCTCAATAAATTGCTTTGCTGATTCTATGAAATTTATTCTATAATGATCAAAGAGGTTCTGATCAAGGAATCTGGCTAATATATGACACAAATCACATTATACTACTATTTCTACTAAGCCTGTGTTTTCATACCATGTCAAGAGTCAGATCTGTAAGAGTCTCCTGATAGACCAGATTTCAATTTCAAGTGATATAAAATTAAGTGCATTTAGGTTTGCCTTTTCCCTTACTTATTTTTCAAGAACTTAGTACACTTTTAGATGAACTGGCATACATTCTGTCCTGCTGTGACATACATCCAGTTAATATGTTACACTGAAATATCGTAAGATCAGTTGTAATCTGGTATGTAGCTTGACCAAAAAAGAGCTTCAATTATACTCAAGTGAAACTTTAGATTTTATACTGATCTCACTTTACTTTTAATCTTTTAATTGAAGTGAATTAGTTATAAAAGGTAACTAAATTCCTTATTAAATAATTAATCTTATAATTATTTATTTGAAATTCAGAAAGCATCTGTTAGAGTCAATTATTTTGGTTTTATTAGAGTTGACATGTAACACTTATTTTTTCCTGCTTAACAGAAATTAGACAAGAGCATCTTCAGCTGTTTTGGAAGAAACTCCTTGTCCATAATGATAAAACTGCATTCTCAGCATACAAATGCTTGCCTATTTTAAATTAACTGGTATATGTCACAGCAGGACAGAATGTATCTCAGTTCATCTAAAAGCTGTATCAAGTTCTTAAGAAATAAGTACATGAAAAGTCAAACTAAAATGTAGTCTATTTTATATCACTTGAGATTGAAATCTGATCTGTCAGGAGATTCATGTAGATAGTTCTGACACTTGCAGCGGTACGAAAATATAGGCTCTTAGAAATAGTAGTATAAAGTGATTTGTGTTAAGCTTATGAAATATGGTCATAGAATATTAAAATATGATGGTAGATAGATGATTAGTGTAAAGCTTCTTAAATTATTCTTTGCCGATTTCTCAGTGAGATGACTGAAAGTAGCCAGTGGAGTATTGTGTCTAAGAAATAGTAGCACAAAGAATCAGTGATAGAGCTGAGATAGCCTGTATATCCAATATCCTGTAACAATCGCTACATTTACACTGCTGTAACTGTACATAATGTAACATGAACAATTTTACTGTACTTAATGGGTCATACTTTACCAAACTGGCTCCCATCTAATCTGGCTAGACTGAAGAAATGCATGACTCTTTCTAATGCAGTTAATAATTTGGAAGTCATACTTTAAGTATACAAATGAAGAAATAGCAAAGTCAGGCAGCTTCAACATCATAAATCACCAGGAATTTGTTGAATATTACTAAGCATTCTGTACCATTCTGCTCAGGTAACATGATGAAAATAACACACTGATCTGGCTGACTAATCTTCAGCCTTATTACCTGAATATATTTGGATTAATTTTGTTACTTGTCTGTTCTTACACAGTTGCTGTAGCATTTCTGGCGTGGTAAAGGATGATTGCAAATGAAATCCCTAAATCCACATCCAGAATCCCGAAAGATTACATTGGAGAATAAAACAATATTATTGTGTGTTTTACTTTATTTCAGAATAGTATATCTGGCAATTCCTTTCCTTTAGTTTGAATTCGTTACTCTGCCTGTGTCTTGCATCCTAATGTGATACTGCACTAATTTATATGGTAAGCCTCCAAGCTCCATTCTCTGTGATCTTGCAGCATCAACAGATGAGCTCATCATTATTCATGCTACAAAATGATATGTCACACTTCTGATTCTTTCTTTTTTTTTTTTTTTTTTTTTTGAGACAGAGTCTTGCTCTGTCGCTCAGGCTGGAGTGCAGTGGCATTATCTCGGCTCACCGCAAGCTCTGCCTCCCAGGTTCACGCCATTCTCCTGCCTCAAGCCTCCCCAGTAGCTGAGACTACAGGCGCCCGCCACCACGCCTGGCTAATTTTTTTCATTTTTAGTAGAGATGGGGTTTCACCGTGTTAACCAGGATCATCTCGATCTCCTGACCTCATGATCCACCCACCTCGGCCTCCCAAAGTGCTGGGATTACAGGCTTGAGCCACCGTGCCCGGCCACGTTTCTGATTCTTTAAAAATATTTTTTATTACTACAAAATAAGAAAATGTGGAATAATTAATCCTAAGATTCAGAAAATGTGGATGAAGGACATGGATGTACTTTCTAACCACTTCCATAAAGAACAGTTGCTTTCTTTTTGGTTCATTTTTTAATATATTTGGTTCTATGCATTAGAAATATACTATTTTATGTGAAGGAATTTTAACAGCCTTTATAGAGAATTATATTATGATAACCATTCACTTTTGATTTGGAAATTAAAGCCAGTTTAAAAACTGGGGAACAGTTAATAAAACTCAGTCTCATAGAGTAAAATCACCGCTGTTCAGAGAGAGAAAGCAGAAAATCCAGAAAGAAAGTTGACTTTAATAATATATAAATGACACTATAAAACTATGTGTATTATTCGGCAATACTTAATCTTTCTGAGCCTTAACTTGATCACCTGTGAAATTTGTTAATAATTTATATTCTCTGGCAAACTCACAGGGTTTTGAAGGGCCAAATGACATAATGTGTATGAAAGAGCCTGGAAAACTTTAAAGTGCTTTGCAAATGTAAGGTAATGATATCAACTGCTTTTACTTAAGATCATGTTTTCTTACATTGGTTAATGTTATTCTGTCTTCATTGCTGTGAAAATATTAAAACACTTTTAGGAGTTCATCTTTAAGCAAAGTAAACAATAAACACATCGTGAGCATAACATCAAGTCGTGAGCATCTGTAACTTTATTAAGAAACAATAATTACATAATTTTGGCCAGGTTCTTTTTGTCCATCAATACAAAATTATTCTATAAAGTATATATTTTTATTGCATATCAGCCCTGCATCACAGAATTTCTTTAATGAATTCATTTTTCTTCCTGCAATATAAACTATTCAAATATGTCAGATTTTGCTAAGGTGTACTGATAGTATGAGTTATTGTCTGCTACAAACTGAAATGTTTTCATTAGAATTATTATTTGTAAGTAACAAAACTATAGAGGATGCAAAATAACCAGTGATTTGACTTAAAGAGCATGATTTTCACGGAATTTAGGGTTCAAATAATATTCATAACTTTCCTCCTGCTCAGGTTTGGTCACCTGTAATATTACATGAGCTCTCAGAGCTTTTTCTGAAGATTGAATGAGATAAGGTGGGTATGTTATCTGGCATATTGTAAATTCCAAATAAATTCACATACAGTTCATACAGTCTCTTAAGAAATTCTGCTTAAAATACACATTTCTATCTGAGCCAAGGACTTATTTCCATAATTCCCACTTTAACTTGAAAACATTTGTCCAATTATTTGAGGGAATGAAAAGTTATTCAAAATCAGTGTGTGTGTAGTGATGAGAAGGGTTAAAGGGAATTGTAGTCAAATATCCAGAGAATTTGAAGATAACTCTAAAACTGGAAGAAGCTCAAAATATTCAATACTTTACAATTTATCTACAAAGTTGCTCTTCAATTTTCTCAGTTTTCTCTAGAAAGTGTATTTACTGTTCACATTCTAATACATTGATGTGTTGACTCATTCCTCATACGATCATTAAACCATTCATCTACTCAGGGACACGGTCTACATTCCCTGTTCTGTGCTACGTAGTGAAGATAGAATAAAACCATTTGGCTTCCATATCTTTATTTTATCTAAGATAATGTGATTTTGGCTCTCTTTTTCAACACATAATGTTGCCAGGCATTTTGATGCATTCATTTTGTATTCACCCTGTTAGAAAATGGGAACTAAATCTGAGGCTATGCAACTGCTTCAGTGTGGCCATGAGAATTCAAGTGATTCACCCAGTAGAATGGAATGGGTTAATGGGATGCAAATTTAATAAATGTTTTCTATTTAAGCCAGAATTTCTTAATTTGACACATATCAAGTTATATTATAGGTTGTTCACTTCATTTCTTTATGCTTATATATCTCTAGGCAAGTTCAATATTAAATAATTTTCCATTTTCTTTTTGGTGTATTCGTTGGTTCAGAAGATTATGTTTGCAAGACAGAAGAATGTTTTGATAATAGAGAAAAGTATCCAATCATTTAAGACAATTAAATGTAAGCACACTTTTGGAGAACTTTGTGAATGTAGTCCCTTTTTTAAACCAGAAGTTTTGCCGGACAAGATAGGTAGCTCATGCCTGTAGTCCCAGGACGTTGGGAGGCCGAGGTGGGCAGGTAGCTTGAACTCAGCAGTTGGAGAGCAGCCTGGGCAACATGGCAAAACACCGTGTCTACCAAAAATTCAAAAATTACCTGGGCATGCTGGCTTGTGCCTCCTAGCTACTCGGGAGGCTGAAGAGGGAGAATTGCTTGAGCTTGGGAGGTTGACGCTGTAGTGAGCCATGATGGCACCATGGCACTCCAGCCTGGAGGACAGAATGAGACCTATCTCAAATAAATAGATAAATGAATAAATAAATGAAGAACAAATAAATAAAGTACATGTGTCAAAATTTTTATTTTGGCCAGTTTTATGGAATGTTCAAACTAAAACATTGAACTCTATATATTTTTTATTGAATATAAAGCTTAATATTCATTCCCTAAGTTCAGCAACAGTGTATGAACCTAGGACTTTTTCATCTGTTCTGTGAATCGACAGGGTGGTTTTAATGGCAAAGCAGACTACATTGAAGGTATCTTGTATGAGATTGTAACAGACAGCCTGATAGAATGATTTCTATAAGTAAACTGGATTTCTAAAACTGATAGTTGCTATTAAGTATAAAGATGATGTAACTAATTTTAATTTATAGTAAGGAGTTATTACACACCATTAATATTTGATTGTTCATTTATGAATATATTAATTGCATATATTTCTATAATTTTGAAGATGTCCTATACTTTCACAGAGACTACTAGAATCAACTGTGTAATGTTTTAAATATAAAAAGATATTACTTCAATTTCTGTAAATTCCATTTTGAGGAAAAAAATAGCAGGCAAATTAAGCTTTATTGTTATACATGCCTACATCTGTGACATCAGTGATCTTCTATCAATGTTTTCTGTGGATTTATTTTCAAAAGTAAAGGTTTATTCTTCTAGTGATAATTATGATTATGTATTTTTACTGTTAGCTGTCTGGTTTAGATTATGCATATTAGACTCATAAGAAATAAATTTTCGTCGTGTAATGAAATATATATATAGTTATTCATATCAAGTATCAAGTATATATATAGTTGTTCATATCAAATATATATATATATATATATAGTTGCTCATTGAAGAATAGGAAATGTTTTTGAATGGAAGGCGTGGATGGATAATGTAACTTCAAATTCTGATTTCAAAAAGTACGTTATAATTAATATAAATGAGTAAAAATTTATTTAAAAATAAGATTATTGGACAACTACATGTGTATGTATAACTGGTTCACTTGGTTTGATAAAAATAATTGTTTTCTTTTATTAATTTGGGTTCATTTACAGTAATTAACAGAAATCTTCACTTAAAGAGGCTCACATCAATGCTTCTCACACTTTGATGTACTTGAGAATGTCCTGGAGATCTTGTTCATCCCACATGTGTCACAGGCATTACTCAAATTTCTGATTCCGTAGGTCTGCGATGTGGCAAGAATTTGCATTTTTATTAAGCTCCTGGTGATGCTCAACTTACTAGCTCATGTATCACACTTTAGAAGCTCTGGCTTAAACAAAAAAACATATTAAACAGTCTGAAGTTTGGGCATGCTCCAAAACATAATGAAACCCTAGCTTTTTGATTGTTTGTTTTTCTTTTCCTTTTTTTTGTTTTTTTTGTTTGTTTGTTTCTTTTGTTTTGAGGTGGGGCCTGGTGCCTGGTTCTGTTGCCCAGGCTGGAGAGCAGTGGCTTGATCTTGGCTCACTGCAAACTCCACCTCCCGGGTTCAAGTGATTCTCCTGCCTCAGCCTCCCAAGTAGCTGGGATCACAGGCGCCCACCACAATGCCCAGCTAATTTTCATATTTTTAGTAAATACGGGGTTTCACAATGTTGGCCAGCCTGGTCTCGAACTACTGACCTCAAGTGATTTGCCTGTCTCGGCCTCCACAAAGTGCTGAGATTACAGGGGTGAACCACTTCTCTGTGCTACACCAGGTATATATGGTATTTGTCTGCAGCTAGGCTTCCTTCAAGGCCACAATATGCCTGCAAGCAGGCAAAAAGTTTGGTTGTTTATATTCAGCAAAAGACAGAAAAATCATCTTCCTATAGCTGAAATATGAGGTGTTTTCTTAGGTCTGATTAGACCAAAATAGATATTACACTTAAATCTCAACAAATAATAGTTGTTAGGGAATTGCACTATATGTTTATCCAAAACCAGTGTTTCTGAGTCAATGTCACCACAAGGGAATTAAGATTACCTTCCCTGGTTTATACTAGTCAGTATTTACTTATGAAACTGGGTAAGATCAGCATTTTCTAAATGTTTTAAGGTTTCCTGGATAGAGTAGACAAATGAACAAAATTAGTGTTTTGTTATGATGGAGATATGAGAAGAGTGGTGCTTATAGGTGACAAATCCACTTTCAAATATTAGATGAAATTTCATACAAACTAATCTATAAAATCATGGAAGAAAACAGATGTAACCAATCACATGTAAGTGATTAAAACTCACTCTGACTAAAAGCATTGGATAGTTTTTTGAAACAACTGGAATTTTCCTAGAATTAAACTTTCTCTTTGTATCATAACTATTTTGTGTAATACACAGCACCCAGTAACTTTTTTTTCTTTACTACATTAATCAGTAGAGTTGATTTTGCCTAACTCGACAATTTTTGAAAACCTAAAATACTTTGAGATTGTCTTTTACTATTTCAATATTGTTTTGTGACTTATTTATTCATAATTCCACTCATAAGTTATAGTTTACAATTCTGTCTGTTAATCTTAATCCCTTCGTGATCCCAAAGTATAAGAATCTCCAATGTATGACAGACCTCCAGTTTGAGGTTTGTTATAAATTCAGATACGCAAAACGTTCATTTCAGCATTCATTTCTATGTCATATCAGGTGTTTTCAGTCACATCTTCACATGGTTTTGAGATATCTTCATTTAGTTGTATCTTCCATATCAACCTTTCTTGATGTAGAATGTCAGTGTGATGGGTGGTCAACAAATGCTAATTGACTTAAATAATGAATTTTTGAAAAAGTATGAAAATAGAGAGTGTGATGGTTTAAGGAGCAATGAGTTGAAAGTGATCAAACTACTATTCTTAGTCATATAAATTTAAGATCTCCACTTAAATAGATTGGAGCTTCAGTATATTCATCTCTAAGACCAGGAGTAGCTAAATTTAGATGCCCTAGACATGCTTTACCGTTCTAAAAGTGAATTATCCTAATTATGGCTTATGTGTCTTATCTCAGAAATTCTAATAGACTAAATTTCAGATTAGGTAAACAGACCATAACAAGGAGGCCATTTATAGTAAGAGAGACTTTTAAAATCTTATATTTAGGTAAAAGACAGTCTCTATGCTAGTTTCAGTACATGGTGGTTGACACAAGGAAATACTGTGTAATATATTTCTCTTCCAGTTTCACTTGTACCTGCATTTACCAAGAGACTGGCTATGAACAGGAGAGTACTACATACGCCTTTTAACTTTTTAGCTATTAAAAACCCCTGAGAAATTCTAAATGAGAGCTATTTATGTACATTATAAAGATATACTTCAGTGTCATGCTCACGAAGTGTCACTTTCATTTTTAGTTTGAAGCCATTGTAATTTGATGAAAGGGCACAAAGGATCACAGATTAGCTCCCCTGGGTAGATTTTCCATTTTTAGTCAGCTACTTTAGTAACTAAGGAAACCTATTAGAAGTTTTTGAAGACGTTTTATTTGTTTTCAAAGTATACTACTGTTGTTTTGTTTATGATTTGTTTGGGGGAGGTGGATATTTGTTTTTCATTTGAGGGTGTGTTTTTAATTAAAAACATTAAGTGACATTTCTATTCACCTATAACTAGCATGTATTAAGAGTGTTATAGAATTTAGTTTATATTGTTTTATGTTCATTTATGAAGTGTTCTGTCTGTTGAGCACAAAAATACATCAATGAGGTAAATTAATAGTAATTTCTGTGCACAAAGTAATCATAATCTCTGGAGCAAGCACATAAAAACAGATATTAGCCATGCAACCTGACCAATGATGGACATATGACCACTCTTTAATAAAGTCATAATGGAAGACAGGTATCTGAGGGGAGATACTGGGCAGAGATGGATCAAAAAAGCTTCTTAAAACAGTTTTAAAGGAGAAGTAAATTTTTAACTAAGTAAAAAGGGTGGAAGATTTGGCAGCAGAGGCACATCAAGGAAGAGGGAACAACATTCCATTTATTTGATTATCCCAATTTCCTCACTTGCTATTACAATATTAATATCTACCTCTTAAGAATTACAAAATTAAAATAAAATATAAACATAAAACACTATGATTAGCATATCATAGATGCCCAGTAAATGTGAGCTATGTTATATTTTTATACTATGTTTCAGGAGATTTTTAGAGAAAATTTTCTTTAAAATAAAACTATTTTGCTTATTTTGCCTATTTGCTAGCAATCATAAGGATAATATGATAGAAATTATACTATCTAGATTCACTTGATACAGACCTATAGAATGGGTATACTCATTTTTTCAGCATTATACTTAGTACCTGAGACACAAATTCATCTGTAAGAAGTAAATGCCCTATAAAATTAGGTTACCTTTTTTGTTATTCAGCATTTTACATCATCCCTCCTATGAATTTCAAATATTCAGTGTAAGCTATATTTAGATATATAGTTGGCTTCCTGTTAATCAAATATGGATTATTAGTGAAGGTTTTAAAACTAAGAGTTTATCCCCTTTATAAATATACTTATGATCTTTCACACTCTTCAACCGCAAAGCAAATTGTACAGCCCCTTTATACTCAAGAAGCATGAACTAATGTTCACGTTAAGTGGAGCATTAATGATAGGATCGTTTAGCTACCCTCTAAAATCGTATAATGAATCACAAAGTAAAATTAAATCACTTTTGGGTTGTGGTTGTGTGCTTTTATATGTTATTTTTAAAGCTGCAGCTTGTGGCTTAAAAGAACACATACTTCCTTTAACATATGCTCCAGGTACATATATGGTCCAAAAATAAAGTCTTCATTGAACAGGATATTAATTCTATGGTATCATTTTAACAAAGTTTGACAGTTTCACATATATACTTTCTGGGAAAAAGATTTGGGAATTTTTTCATAGAGTAAAATAATTATTCAGAAAAATGTCAATTTTTTATTTATTATTCAAATGTTAAAATTCTTTATGATTTTTGATGAGATAATTTTCTCAATAAATTGTAGGGAGAATTTTAATCATTAAAATTATTTAATTTAATTATTCACATGGATAATCAAATATGCCCTAATTCACTTCCTGTATTCAAACTCCAAAAGGATATTTAGTTGTGTTTCTTGGTCAACAAGACAGGTGATATTTAAATTTCACATTTTAAACTTTCTGATTCAGGGAATGCAAAATTTAGAATATAATTATATTAAAGAGTTTCAAGGCATTCTCAGTGTAGAGAGAATTAGAACATAATATGAAAGAAGTCTAAGGTACACAACTGATTATTTTCAGACCAAGGAGTAAAGGATAATTAAGGGTGGGTCGATAACTCAAATGCCTGAGTCCAAATATATAGGGAGGTCTGGGAGAAAGAGAGCTAGAAATGCAGAGACAGGTATGGGAAATGCAGAACAGGAGCCATAGCGACACACTTCACTGGTTACTTAGGGAGCCTGCAAGCCTGTCAAAGAATATTCACCTATGAACAATTCCGACGGTGACATGGAAGCTTGGTGATAGTAGAACATGAAACTGGTATTTTTCTTGATTCTTCCTGACTTGCAAGTGGTATGCAAAAGGCCAGAAGTCCCCACTTGCTAAGTAGGTAAGAGAGGCTGCCAAGGGGTAAGAAAGTGACTGGCAGAAGTTCAGAATCAAATAAAGAAACCAAAATCTATCTAAATTTGGAGTTCAGAGGTAGTCACAGGACCAACTGATTCTTAGTCCACAGTGGCAAACACAGCAGCCACTGCATTTTAGCTCATCACCTAATTTCCACCTCCTAGTGGTTATGGAAGTCATACATACCCTTTGTCTTGAAGACACATTTTAAAAATGAAGAAATGTGAAGCTTTATGCATACCGAGTCGGGAGATGTATGTAAAGGGAAATGTTTAGGTACTGAAAAGGACTATGTTTACCTGACTGTACATCAATTTGGTTGTTCTTTTCTTCCCCATTTGCACCCTCTCCCCATATCCAGCTTAGCAGATGGGAAGATTTAAGAAGACATGATCAGTTAGTAATAATGTAGAAATCTATTCGTTACATATATATACGTGTATATATATATATATATATATACACACATATATATATATACATAGATAGATAGATATCTCTTTTTTTTTTTTTTTTTTGAGACGGAGTCTCGCTCTGTTGCCCAGGCTGGAGTGCAGTGGCGCAATCTCGGCTCACTGCAAGCTCCGCCTCCCGGGTTCACGCCATTCTCCTGCCTCAGCCTCTCCGAGTAGCTGGGACTACAGGCGCCCGCCACCACGCCCGGCTAATTTTTTGTATTTTTAGTAGAGATGGGGTTTCACCGTGGTCTCGATCTCCTGACCTCGTGATCCGCCCGCCTCGGCCTCCCAAAGTGCTGGGATTACAAGCGTGAGCCACCGCACCCGGCCGATAGATAAATATCTCTTGAATTGCATACAAAGTGCACTTAAATAGAAAGTATTTTCCTTGTTAAAATTCTAGATTTTTCTTCTTTTAGCTATACTTATGGAGGTTTTGCTATTTTCAACACATAATACATGACAATACATGTTTTTCATTACATTAAGCAATTGAATTTAGACAAAACTAGGCATAAAGTCAGATCTTCTCTTCCTCTCTTCTTTGTTATTACCTAGTAAAATAATGTATTTAGAAGAGCAATTCAAAATATACTGCTGGTTAAGTTTTACTCGTGGCAGCCTGAGTAAACAATAACCACAGGCAAAAATGATATGAGAAATAAATAGCTGCCTGAATGTAAGCCATTGATACACAAGATATATTCTTACCACAAGTATCACAATCTGCTTTGATTTTACAAACTTTTGCATATTAAAAGTACAATGTACAAGACTTCCTTAGTGGATTTACTAAATCTCTACTTGAAAAATGACATTCTCTTCACACTATAAAAATACCTCCGAAACGGTTCAATTCCACATGCATTCAAGAGTCTTTCCCTTTCCAGAGGGCAAATGGTCTTTTTTTGGGTAGGCACTGTGTACTCCCCAGAGTTAATTCTAAAATTCAGGTTATGTCCATAGAGTATATTTTGTAAGAATATGAATCTTTGTATAAAATAAATATTTCAATAATTATAATTTATATAGAAATGGTAAGCGTTAACAGTGAAGACAATATATTTAGAAAAATGTATAGATAGCAGAATGCAGTTTGTTTTTACGTTTAAACTTTGTATCGTTATCTTTTTTGCTATACTTTGATTTTAATATCTCTCTTTCTAGTAAGAGATATGTGATATTTTAAGGATCCTATCTGAGAGAAGATTAGGATCCATGAAACTACTTTTTGAAATAGTAGACTGAAGAAACAGCATAGTCTGAAATAATACAAATTTAGAGGTTTTCCTTTTTTGGCATATGTGCATGCATATTCTCTAAAGAACAGATAATTAGTAATTTGAAAAACAGTGCAAGAAACCCATTACAAGCTGAAATCAGAATTATTGGAAATAATGACATTTTAATTGTGCTATCTTTAATAATTCCATTTTTATTAAAAAAGGAATTATATTTTGTTCTTAGGACTCATTAAATACTCCATAGTAATGAGACTAAATAATCGTAAGTGAAAAGAGAGAGAAGTATTTTAAAGTATTATAAATTGTTACAGTGGCGAAAGGCTTGACACTTTTAAAAATAATGTAAAGCTTTTCTGGTTTAACTTGGACTTTGAATCAAGCTCCATACTAATTAAGATGAGCAATTTACCTACAATACTTCCCATACCTAACTGATAAGAAATTAAAAATGCAATATAGTTGGCATTATATATTTTCTATGGATTAAAGTTGAGTGTAAAATAATGAAATACTTGCAATTTTGTAATTTCTCAAGTTAAATAGTTTTCAGGCAAAGGAAAATTTTAAAATAAAATATTTAAACCATGTTTCCTCTATATATTTCTTACTTTCTTGGCTTAGCTTTAGGGCAGGCATGTGGATACATTAAAACACTTTTTAAAACTGAAATTCTGCAGTGAGTGCACAAAACTAGCCATAACATCCATTTTAGCATAATCAAATGCAAATTTTAGCAACCATTTTCAGAGTAATACATGTACTCCAGGTTTTTCAGCATGCTATTAGATCTAATAGTCTGAGATGAGAGCTATATATAAGAAAATAAATCAAAAATATATTTTGAATTTGTCTTTTAAATACATGATTTTACTAGCCAATTAAAAATGAGTATGGAATGTTGAAATGTTATGTCTAAAGTTTTCTAATATTTATCAGTTCATTAAAAATAAATGCATGTAAAAATCTGCTGATTTCCATTCATGGTTGTTATATGTATCACAGAAATAGATTATGTATATACTTTATATTACAGGTCTTGTTCATGTGTACGATGAAAAGCTTATTGATTTATGTTTCTCCTTCCCCATGGAGTTCTCTTTTCCCCTTTAAACCTGGTCCCACCTTAGCATCTCTTTTAGAATTGCACCGAAGGCAGAAGGCCATTATCAATCAATTGATAAGGTGGGTTGGCCTATTAATATCCGATTCCTCTCATGATCTTAAGAAAATTTTTAAATCATCCCAGCTCCACTTATTGATCCCCTGTCTGACACTACGTACGTGAATATGTATTTAAATGCATACATGCATACGCATACATGTAAATGTGTGCTTAATATGTTATGCGTATGTAATGTTTGCCAGAGTCCTTCAGTTATCATTCAAGTAAATATCAGAAATACAACAAAATTGAAATAATGTACTAGATATATGCCCTTAATATTATAATATATAGCAGTTTCAGATATTCAAGGGTATATTTTGGTCCTTGGCAAAATACTCTTCACAGCTTTTTATTCAGACATGTTTTATCGCCAATAATTTGATTCAAGTCTGGCCATAACTACAAAGAAAGTATAGTAACTGTGAACATATCAAGAAACTTAAATTAAGATTTAAACAAGGATTTCATTTTACTAATAGCATTTTAGAGGCATTTTATTTATAAAAATAAAAAATTAAGAGAATGCTAATTACTATTTTAAGCCTCAAATTATTTATTAATTGAATTGAGAATAAAGATTTTTTTTCCCCTTACAGTGTACTCAGGTGTTTATAGAATGGCAATGGAACTACAAAGGCCCTACTGTACATGGAGGTTTTAAATTTTTCATCCTTACCTTTACTGACAAAATATAAAAAATGTGAAAGTGAAAAAGAAATGTGAACTATTGCAAGTTGGGAGTATCTTTCTTTTTTAAAAAATAACTTCTATACTGGAAAGGATCAGAAGTGACCTTTTTAGAAAATCCCTTTAAACATGTTCCACCCCATCTAAACTGCAGTACAATGTATCATATAAGAGATGCAGACTGCTAGAGAGTTCCAGTTGCACTATATCTGAGCTGAGTAACCAAGTCAAGTTACCTCACTTTTCTTAGTCTCGGGGTTTTTTCTTTCATCAGTAAAGTGGGAGTAGTAATATTATCTACATCACAGAAATGTTGTGAGAATTAAATGAAATAAGCTCTTAATATACAACTCAGTTCCCAGTCTGTATAAGAGAACTAAAAATTTTAGATGATATTATCTATATTATTGACATTATTAAGGCAACAACCATCCAGTTTGACATTATTTATAAGGTATTTTATTACTTTAGTTGAATGTTTATATTATGATATGGAGCACTGAGATCACAACATAATTTTAAAGCTTATTTTTAAAGGGAGTATTAATCATCAGACACACAGATATTTTTTGAAGCTATTCTCCAGAAGAGTCTTTCAATTAAATCATTTTTTTTTTTTGGCCAAACTAAACTCTTGTTCCGTTTTTAACATCATACTGTCTGCTGTGGTAACCAGGGTATGATGATGGTAAAGCATCAAAAATTAGGATTTTGCACACATTAACATTCTCAGTAAAATATTGTGGAACTGAAAAGGATGGCTTTTGCAAACTAATTAGTAGTATCTGTCTCCCTTTGGGTATTGAATGCACAGTGATAAAGTTACCTATCTTTAATGCTGGAAGAACTGATGAAGACAGGCATGTTTTGGTCTCTAGCACTGATGCTAATAATCTGGTAAGCCTTGTTTTGTAACATTGGTAGATTCAGTATAATTTACAGTGTAGGCATCACTCATACATTTCCTACATTTAGATCACCTCAGGAGGCCCTTGTTCCTGGAGAAAAAGTGACTGAAAAGAACATGTCTATATCTAACACTACCTAAGGAATCTATACAAATTTTTTAAATGTCAGTTTGATTTTTCCGAGTATCTCTTTAAAAAGAGCTATTATAAAATCTTGTTCTATAGGCAATATAATTTTTGTTTGTTTTCTAATAGTTAATTTAAGATTGGACATCTATCATGATGACAAGTTGCTATTGATAGTACTGTCGACATAAATGATCTTTCCAATTAAAATGTTAATGATACTAAGTATAGACTAACAATTATATAACAGCAAATGGAATTCAACATATATTTTATCAGGTACTGACTATGAGGCACTGTAATGTTTTATAAATGAGTAACCCATATTCTCTTCATTCTAAAAGCTTATTCTCCATAATACTGTCCCTTGTCTAATTTCCACATATTCAGAAGTAGGAAATAAGCAGCTGGAGGTCATATAGTTCCTGATGACCAAGAGGGTAACAAGGGAGCCCCAAAGTGTCCATGCTCCAGATAAAATAATCTCCCCCAGATCCCACAGATCCATTACCAGGAATAAGGAGGGATCAGGAAACTCCTTCTGCTCCAAATCAGACCAATTCTCCCCATAACTGGGATGAAGGAGGGGGTCCCTGGATCCTGCAAATCTCATGCCTCCTGCTCAGCAATTATAGCTTTGCCACAGCCATACTCTTTGAGAACTTCAGAATTACTCTAAAGGATTACATTTATTTTCTCTTATTATCATATTAACTAATACAAAAAGCCCAGGACTCCCAAGTCACTCATATGCTAAACATTAATCTCCCATTCTGACACTAACTGCCAAGTCTTTTTTCACTGAGACTGTAGGACTCCAGGTCACATAGCATAATTTCTCTATACTCATTCTTTTCTTTATGTATTGCATTTAGATTCTTGCACTGAATCTACTCTGCTTCCATGACACTGCTTCTCCTGTGGCCTTCACCAGTGTGATTGTTTTCTCTTTCCAAAACTTAATACTAATACCACTGGGCCAGAAGGTGAGCCCTTTTTCTCTTCCTCCTGTGTGAAACTCCCTCAGATTTAAATAACATTATTATTAGAGTTCCCACCCTCTACCATGCATCCCACCTGTTCCTCGAGGGTTTTAGCTGCCCTTCACTGTCAATTTCTGCAACGTTTTGTTTCTGTCATAATCCTTGGACATTTATGTATTCACAGGGAAGATTCTTCCAATACCCAGACCACTCATTGTGTTGACTTCTCCAGTAACCCAGAGGGGAAGGTTGCCCTCTTTTCTATCTAAGCATTCACACCATGGTCATGTCTTAGACATTGTCATTACCAATATCTGTAATTGTTTCATAATTTTTAATTTCAGCCATCCCTCCTTTAATCTGGAAATTTAATCTTTCCAAATTCGAGAATCTAGCACCCTCTCTTTCCTCCAACCTCTGATGCCTCCCATCCCATTCTCTTTCCTTTCTTATATGATGAATGTAGCATTATTTTAGAGTAGGAAATAAAGCAATTACAAGATATTTCCCCCGAGATTTACCTGCTGTAATTGTTCACGGATTCTCACCCCCTCTCACCTTCTCAGAGTTACTGCTCTAGTAGTTGTCCTCTGTCTCTATCAAAGAGGTTTGTTTTTCCATCTTTACAGGAAAAGTCTCATCAGTTTACAAAAATGCGTTTATTGTTCCTATAAATTAACAACTGTAACAACAGAAGATTCTCTTGAGCCATTACTGCCAATTTCTCTGGACTTTTGGACAGTAAACCTTATCAAAATCCATTTTTGTCCATTTTATTTCACTTCTTCCACTTTTCCCTTGTGTCTAATCAGAATTTTGGCTCAACCTACCCACACCATTTATCCTGTTCTTACAAGGATTAGCAAGAATTTTCATGTTGCTAAAACCCTTGGTCAATTGGTTTGTTTCCATTCCAATAGTAATATCTATTTGCATTTATTGAGGACTTATTAATGTTTCAAAGTAAAATAAATTATTAAATGTGTCAAATGATGTGCCTTAAGCTTATCATTTGATTATCCAATATCACCCAGCAGACATAAAATATCTTTCCCAGTGCATGAAATATAGTTACTCACTTCAATGTTACTGGTCAAATTAGGCCCAATGTATTTCCCTTTATAGTGGTTCTTTGGACATATTATTTACCACAAGTTTTAATATGAGACTAAATTTTAGTTCCTAAACCAATTATTTGTAAGAGAATACAATGATTTTGTTTTGTTACAATCTACTATTGGAAGTAGGAAAGTATTCTTTTGTTTTATTACATTTTTCTTCATTTTTTCTTGAGATTCACATGCCACATGGTATATAATTGGATATTTGATCCAAATTAGGATTCTACTATGAAGAAGAAATGGGGGAATGGAGGGAATAGATTAGATGGTAGGGAAAGAGATCACAGGATGTTAGATCATGTACAAACATCAAATTTAGGTGACTCATAAATTTTATAACTGGCAAACAATACAATGCAGTATTTATTCTAGTACTAATGTTTTTATTATATGTGTTTAATATTTTTTCTTTATTTTTTGCTAAATAAAATTTGTCCTGGTAAATACTGCTTTTCTCTGTCTAGAATGTTCCTCTAATCTTAGTTACCTTATACGTACTTCATACTTTAAGTCCTTTATTCAGCATTAATTCAAGTAATTGCTAAATATCTACTCTTGTGCCTTGTACTCTATTAAGCTCAGTAAATAAGTGAGAACCTGCCTAGTGTCTCACTTCAGGGACACCTTTCCTATCTACTTGGATATAATATCAAGCATTCTGTATTTACGTCTTCATAAGTGTTGCATGATTTTGATTATTCACTTATTTATAATCACATCTTTGATGAATTTTCCCACTAGACTCTAAAGATAGCCATTCTGACAATTTACCACTCAGTCATGAATACCTGATTATATTAATTTCTTAGAGATGTTATAATAAATTATCACAAACTGGGTGGTGTAAAACAACATAAATTTATTGTCTCATGTTTCTGGAGTCTGGAAGTCCAAAATCAAGTAGGCTGTGGGGCCACATTCTCTCTGAAGGACATGGAGGAGGATACTTCTCTACCTCTTCACAGCTTTAGAAGGTTGCCAAAAATCTTTGTCAAATTCCCTGGCTTATGGATCTCTTACTCCAATCTTTTCCTTTGTCATAACATAGCATTCACTCTCTGTGTCTCTGTGTCCAAATTTTCCTATTTTTATAATTATACTTGTTACTGGATTACTGCCCACACTAATTCAGTGTGACCTTAGTTCTAAATACTCTATTTTCATATTAGGTCACAGTCGTAGGTACTGGGCTTGACAGAATTCAACCCAGTACCTTGTAGTGTGTGGAACACAGTAGGAGCTCAAAAATATTATTGATTAACAGATTGAATGATTGCTTTTTCTCTACAGATGCTGCAGGCATAGAGTAACTTTTCACTTTGCCTGAAATATTATAATTTCATAAATGGAACATAATTTCCATTCAGTTTTAAGGGTAACTCACTCAGAGAAGGAATTCCTTCATCATTTATGCTAAGTTATGTTTACTCAGCCTCTACTCGCACATATATGATAAAGGAGAATTTACCTGGGGAATGGCTTATCTTTATTTGTTGCTTTTAATATTATAATTATTAATTAATGTACATATACATGTAGAAGAAGAATATATAAATGTAGGAGAAGGCTTTTTATAAAATATTGCTCTGACCACAATAGTTTAATTTTGGATTTATTAATTTTAAAATTTATTAGAATTCAAAGGAGGAATACCCAGAAATTGATTAGATATTCAAGAATAAATTTCAGTGAAGAAATCTAGACTGAAGATATAAATTTGTGAGTCATAATCATAAAGATGACATTTAAAGCCAAGAAGCTGGAGGAGGTCATCAAGAAAGTTAGTGTTATCAAAGGAAAGAGAGAGGTTAAGACTGAGCATTGCTACACTTCAAAGCTTAGAAAACAAATGAGCAAGCAAACAAATGAGACATAAGAAAAGCAACCAGAAAAATAGGATAATCAGGACAACGTGTTGTCCCGGAACCCACGCTCACCTGAACATCCACACTACCTTCAAGATTTCTCATACAGCTCCATCTACAGACCTGTCCTCACCTTTCGCCTTCTCATAATAGTCTCTAGTTTTAATTGCCTTCCTGAAATTTTAGTATCCAAAATTAAACAGTGTCCCAAATTCATTTTGACAGAGCAGAGTACAATGAGGCTATCAGTTCCCATGATAAACATACTATAACTCTATTAATGCTGCCTAGGATTAAATTAACTTCTGCTAGCTTGTCATATTAGTTTCTTTGATTAACTGAAATTCCTGAGATCTTTTGCACATGAACTGTTTTCAAGCCAAGTTTCCTCCATCCTCTAACTTTTGTTATTGATTTCTAGCAATTATATCCAGAAATTTGCATTTATCCTTATTAAATGTCATCATTTGGCTTCAGCTGATTTAGCCTTTGAAATTTATTGTGAATTTTGATTCAGCAATAAGATATAATAGTGATGGTTCTGACTAGATGTCTGCCAAATGCAAACCAGAAAAGCGTGCATTAATTGCCCTTTGCAATTCATCAATAACAATGATCAGAAGAGATGAAGATTAGAAACCTCTACCCAGAATAACACTGATTAACTCTAGGAGGTGACATTTTTTGGTGGTGCAAATGTTGGCAAATAATTTTGAAAATCAAAAACATAAGTCCTGATTTTTTTTCACTTTAAAATAATTTTTATGGTAGTAAAATTAGAGAACAAAAGAAAATATAAAAAATTTTTACCCTATGGCATAGATAAGAAATAGCTAGCAATATGAGTTGTAAGCCCTTTATTTGGATAGTCATTTAATCCTTAATGTAATTCCATAAACTATATATTATTCACATCTTTATTTTACAGAAAAGTAAGTGCAAGCTTAGAGAAGTTAGTGAAGAGATTCCAATTACCCATCCAAGCTCAAAAGATGAAGTTGATGGATCACCTCAGGCATCTGACTCCAGAGCTGGTGTACTTATTCAGTAGGCAATATTGACTCCTTACAAAATTAGTCTCTCTACGGAATTCAGTGCAAAGTTAAATCTATAAGTAATCTCACTAACAGACAATTACTGTAAATATTTTCAATGATATATTTAACATTTTAAATATACTTGTTTAGACATTTAAAGTAATAAAACTTAATTATTAATATGTACATATCTTTAAAATCTAATATTTATTCCCTTTATTCCCTTACATTTAAAAACAGATGAAAAACACAGTCCCATGTCACAAGTACAGACCTGCAGCATTGATTTTAGTTGCCCCATATCTTTGACTTAAAGGATGAGTCATTGTTTTATCAATATTCTATCATCAAACTTTGTTTCTTATATGATAAATCTGAGAAAATAATCTATTACAATATAATAGTAATTATAATATACTGGTTTGGAATTGCCTTGTTTAAATTTTGTTCAAGGTGCTTCATGAAGCAGTGATATAATTTTGAGTGAATTAATTTGATTCTCTAAAGTTCAGATTGCTTACTTATAAAGGATGTGATAACAGTATTAGCTTCACAGAGTTGAGGTACAGATAAAGTAAGACTGTACCAGAAAAAGACTTGGAATAGTGCTTGACAACAGTAAGAACTATTATTTTTATTTTTATAAATTATCTCATTATTTCTATAGACTAAGCTCCTGAAAGTAAAATTTTGGGAACTTATTAATATTTATAGTTTTCTACATTTTGATATCTATGTGATATTTATCTCCAGCAATATTTTACAGATTCTATTAAAACTCTGCAAGAGCAAAACATACCTAAATCCATTGATATAGATCAGAGTTTTCATTATTTAAAATAATGAATTAATTACAGTTTGATTTTCCTAGAAGCAAAATGTATGTCTTAGGTTTCTTTCTGTGAAAATGAAATTATCTTCACCCTATTTTGTATAAAACATAAAATAATAGATTTTCTTTAGATCCACTTTTGATGACTACATATTCATGACACTATACTAATAAAATTCTCAAAAATAAAACCTGAAGAAAAAGGAAGGCCATGATAAAGCGATGAAAAAAAAAACATTTGGGGCCAATATTATCTCGTTATTAAAATAATGTTAAATTATATGATATATACGAAACCATATGACAAAAGAGAAGATTCCTTAGATTGGAATCTTGGCCACATTATTAATGTGTGTTTTATGATGTTACTTAACTTCTGTGTGTCTCAATGTTTTCATCTGTAAAACTGGGATAACTATAATAACTACTTCATGAGGTTATTGTGTTCAAATGGGTTAATTCATGTAAAGTGCTTAGAATAAGAAGCAACACTTAATAAGCACTTAATAATCAATAATATTTATTATTTTATGAGCCTATCTGTGGAAACACTTCCTTGTGATTATCAATAGTATTTAATATCTGTATAATGTTCATAAATTCAGAAGTGTTTTTTTCACAAACCTTATTACATCATATAATCCTCTGAAATTAGTGTTATTCTGACTATCTATGCTAAGAAAAATAGAGTTAGGAAATACTGAGTAACTTTACCAGGTAAAATGGATTGCAAAGTGGCAAATAGGACTCCTTTCTAGGGTTTCTTATTTGAAATTTATTTCACTACTCATGTTTCATTTCGCATATTAGCACAAAATGATATGTTAGTGTATGTATGGTATGGCATATATACACTAACAGACGTGAATCTCATATGAGTAATGATATGTTAGTGTATGTATGGTATGGCATACATACACTAACAGACATGAATCTCATATGAGTAATTTATAGTTTGTATTTTCTGGAAATTTTTAGGGAACCAGGGTAAAATATCCAGAATTTAGACAGTAGGTCTTGCTAGGTAGGAAATAGCTACACTGATTGCATTCTCTTACAAGGGAAATGTGTTGTTACAATGTCATTGTGATGATTTCTCACTTCTATATGTGCTCATAATTACCAAATGCCATAATACTGCAACCTAAAGGTGGCAAATAATGACTTCCATGAACAATAAATCAGGCTTTATTGTTATCTTAATACGGTAACAAGAAAATTAAGTTCTTCTGAATCTAATGGCTCAATAAAAAATTTTAAAACAAGAGGCATTACTTTGTTAATGATCTCATACAAAGCACCCAGTTAGATACTTTCCTGATCAAAACGAGTTGAATAGGGAGGAAAAAAAATATATCAGGAATGGAAGAGTGCCAATATACTAATTTCAAGGGCCTCCTTTCATATACCAGTTCCACCTGCACCACTGTGAAGACACAAATCAATACTGTATCTATTCTGGGCTGTCAATTTGCCAAACCAAAGTGGTGAAAGCACTTGAGGAAATTTTGAATGGGGCTGGATCTACATGGTCACAGTGAATTGAACGGACTGTGGCATTTGCTCTTCCCGGATTGGTTTGGTGTGGTTCATTTACAGGGCTTGAACTTCTAGGCTCATAACTAGGCACATTCACTTGGATCTTATAAACTGCAAAGACCTACTGGAACTGGGCTTTGGCAAATTCAGTGGCTGCTAATTTTGTGAAAGAAAGTATACGATGATAATTTTTTTAAATATTTGAAAGCAGTTGAAGTTCATTCGAAGGGCATTTGAATTGTCAGATAAAGGACAGCTTTGAATGGCATATTCTGGAAGGACAAAATATTTAATAAATATGTACCTTGCCTCGGCATTTGCCCAAGGTAGATTGTCTTTTCCTTGGGAAGATTAAGGAATGAGTGTCCGTTTTCCTCCCCTTTAAATAAATCAAATCTTTGCTCATTGTGATCTTTTCCAAAAATTTATACTTCGGATTTTTTTTAAACTTCTTGCACTACTAAGTTGAAGTATGAATTTGCTAAGACTCATTAAGTGAGTCCACATTTCTAATTTTCTCAGCAGCTATTGAATATGCAGTTGGAACCAGAAACAGTGTTTTCATTTGTGATGGTGTATTAGGAGAGGAATGTAAATCCCAGTTGTGTGACAAGGAAGGATGTGACAGGATTTCTAAGTGTGAAGTAATTAGGAAAAGTTGAGAGAATTAAAAAACAAAAATCTTAAGTCTCTTTGGAAGTAGATACATGCATCTAGATTTTTTTTTTTCTGATTTTGTATTTCATGTCACGGAAGAGCACAAATAGAAATGGAAGTTTGACTGTGATACAAATTTTCAGACTTCCAGAAGTAGAAAAATATATTTTAAAGCAAAACTGTTAATACTAGTATAGACACAAATGTTTGCTCCAAGGAATAAATGGTCATATGCAATATGTGTATCTGTATTGTACTTACACATATTGTTTTTGGCCACTGATTATTTCTGCCTTTGTAGCTATAATTTTATGTGTCTTAAGCTTTATCCAGAGGATTTAGGCTTAATTCTGACAAATACATTACCATATAAAATATGAAGAAGTTAATTTCCACAAATAATCTGTATGAAAAAGAAAAGAATATTAAAATAGTCTTGGAAATAAGTACTGATCCATATGCCTAGGACCTACAAGTCATCCGTGTGTGTTAAATGAAATTGGCCTATAACATGAATGAGAATTAGCTGATGGATTTAATGAAAAATGTGCTAATCACTGCCATTCATTTACATTATTATTATTTGATATTTAATGAACCTTTGGCAGAAGTTTATGAATATTTTTATGATTTGGGCTAAAAAAAAACTGGCTAAGGGGAAAACTTAAGGCCATTGATATGACCAATTAAAATATTAAAGATATAGTAAAGTTAGACATATTAATTTCTGAAAATGGAAACAAGACACAAATACATGCTTACATTTTCTTCATTTTATGTCCCTTTACAATAGTGAATGAGAACTATAATTCATTATAAAAATATGAATACTACTCCTGAAGCTCAGGGCTGGCTTGGCACATAATTGTTAGTGAGGCCAAATAATTTGTGCTCACTGAAAGCCTGTGCCGCCACAAATGCTAAGAATTTTGCACAGATCGTCAGTAGTTTTTTGTTTTGTTTCGTTTTGTTTTGGTGGAGGGAAAGGTCAGGGAAGCAAAATATTGACATAGTGAGAAACTAGGACAACACACTTCAATTTTTAAAAATAATTTAAGAAAACAGACAAAAATATAAAGCTGCTTTTATAATGGGTGCATGAATAGTCAGGCAACATGATATAATGGGGTATAGGGAGAGATGAGGCTCGTGCAGGAGTTTAGACTTCAGCACTTCAGCTCTAGCCCTTACTCTATCACTTATCAGTGTAACCTTGAAGAAGTCATCTAATATTTTTGAGGCTCATATTTCTCAATGGTAAAAAATATGCATAACTGGACTTCCTAGTTTTAGAGATTTGTAAATATCATAATGAGGAGGGATAAAATGTGTTATTTATGAAAGAGGAGTGGTGTGATAGAAATGAGCCTAGGCATTAATCCTTACTAATTTATTTGCTAATCTTGTAAGCTCGAACAAATTGTGTTTTTTTTTAGAAGTTCTGCTATCTGTAAAATGAAGAAATAATAACACCTAATATTAAGGGTTGTCATTATTATTGATATGGTGAATCTAAAAACTCTGAAGTATACTCTGCCTGTAGATTTACTCATATATTAATACAATTTCTTCTTAATTCAGTTTGACTTTGGGATACTTTTACTGATCATAATGGATCTAATGTCCTTCATTTCAATGTTTCCTTGCCTCAAACCTCAGTCCTAGTATGTCTTTTCTGAAACCTAAATGTCTATCTCCAGAATCTCATTGAGTCTCATAGTGTTAAATGCAAGTATTTTCTGAGGTAGATATAGAAAATTTGTTTCGCCTATACAGATCTCCCTTCAGACATCCATTCCAATATCCATCTACTTTGTTGACATCTTCCTTTAGATATTAAATGGCTACCTTAAAATTAATACATTGAAAATGGAGCTTTTGACATTCTTCCAAAAATTCTACCACTTTCTCTATTCCCTCACCATGACTCAGTGACTTTCGCACTTTTAAAGCCTGCAGATCATTCCCAGTATCCCCGCTTTCCCTCATTAACCACATTGAATTCATTAAAAAACACTTTTAAGTCTCCAATCCATACATTTTGCTCCATCCTCATGTCCCAAACTTAGTTTAAGATATCATCATATTTGACCTGGACTATTGTTACAGGCATCCAACAAGGCTGAGTAAATTCAACTCAGAGAAGCAAAGGTGATTTCTTAGGAATGTAAGTTAGAACACATCTATATCTTAAATAAAAATATATATATATATATAATATATATATATATATTTTTTTTTTTTTGAGGTGGAGTCTTGCCCTGTTGCCCAGGCGGGAGTGCAATGGCGCGATCTCGGCTCATTGCAACCTCCGCCACTGGCTTCAAGCAATTCTCCTGCCTCAGCCTCCTGAGTAGCTGGAATTACAGGTGCACACCACCACACCCGGGTAATTTTTTGTATCTTTAGTAGAGATCGGGTTTCACCATGTTGGCCAGGCTGGTCTCGGACTCCTGACCTCGTGATCCGCCCGCCTCGGCCTCCCAAAGTGCTGGGATTACAGGCAGGAACCACCGCACCCAGCCCTAAATCTCTTATTAACCTACAGATTTATTTATTAATTGTCTCTTTCCATCTCTGCAAATTTTGCTTGAACCATTCTTCTCTTCCCTGCTATCCCCTAGCTACCTTGATTTCAGGCACCCTTCCCAGGCTTTTTCATTTGTTAATTTAATCCAGAATATGTTTTCCAGGCTTTTCTCATGATAGTCTCATTCCCACCTTTTAGGTGAGCCCTCAAATATCAGCATTTCTTGACTGCTGTATCCAAAATGGAATCTCCTACTTTTTTTTTTAAATTATACTTTAAGTTTTAGGATACATGTGTACAACGTGCAGGTTTGTTACATATGTATACATGTGCCATGTTGGTGTGCTGCACCCAGTAACTCGTCATTTAGCATTAGGTATATCTCCTAATACTATCCCTCCCCGCTCCCCCCACCCCACAACAGGCCCCAGTGTGTGATGTTCCCCTTCCTGTGTCCATGTGTTCTCATTGTTCAATTCCCACCTATGAGTGAGAACATGTGGTGTTTGGTTTTTGTCCTTGTGATAGTTTGCTGAGAATGATGGTTTCCAGCTTCGTCCATGTCCCTACAAAGGACATGAACTCATCATTTTTTATGGCTGCATAGTATTCCATGGTGTATATGTGCCACATTTCCTTAATCCAGTCTACCATTGTTGGACATTTGGGTTGGTCCCAAGTCTTTGCTATTGTGAATAGTGCCACAATAAACATACGTGTGCATGTGTCTTCATAGCAGCATGATTTATAATCCTTTGGGTATATACCCAGTAATGGGATGGCTGGGTCAAATGGTATTTTTAGTTCTAGATCCCTGAGGAATCTCCATACCGACTTCCACAAAGGTTGAACTAGTTTACAGTCCCTCCAACAGTGTAAAAGTGTTCCTATTTCTCACATCCTCTCCAGCACCTGTTGTTTCCTGACTTTTTAATGATCACCATTCTAACTGGTGTGAGATGGTATCTCATTGTGGTTTTGATTTGCATTTCTCTGATGGCCAGTGATGATGAGCATTTTTTCATGTGTTTTTTGGCTGCATAAATGTCTTCTTTTGAGAAGTGTCTGTTCATATCCTTTGCCCGCTTTTTTATGGAGTTGTTTGTTTTTTTCTTGTAAATTTGTTTGAGTTCATTGTAGATTCTGGATGTTAGCCGTTTGTCGGATGAGTAGGTTGCAAAAATTTTCTCCCATTCTGTAAGTTGCCTGTTTACTCTGATGGTGGTTTCTTTTGCTGTGCAGAAGCTCTTTAGCTTAATTAGATCCCATTTGTCAATTTTCTACTTTTTAAATTTTTTTTGTTCCTCCACAGCAGTAATCTCAAGCTGTAATTACTTTGTTATCATATATTTTCGTTGGTTATTGTTTGTACCTTTTCTTCCTCAGTAGAATGTAAATCCTGCCAGAAGAATATCTCAATGTGCCTTTTATACAGCAATATTCATTACAGTTGCCAAGAATACTGGTACTTCCTCAATAAACACATATTTAATTCATAGATGTCTGAATAAAAATGTAGTTTTATTGTTTTGTTTTTTAAATCATGTAATAAAAATCTGATGGTAGATAATCCAATTTTGGTACAGTGGCTCTGTAGGACGTTTCCACCTTTGTGCATTGTTTTCAGCAGGTCAGCTTTTGTACTTAAAGTTATTTTTGTCAAGAACTGTGAAAGGTTTGAAATTTTGCTCTGTTTGTAATTTAAGTAGTTAACCTGTCACAGGTTCATAAATGCTGAAGGAAGACATGAGATTTCTGGGTCAGGTATAAAATACTTTGTGATTCATGGCATAGCAGCACCATGAACTTCATGTTTGCATTGGTTCCCCTTGCCAAGCAAGTCGTACAGGGGCCATGTGAACAGCTCAGATAGATGCTGCACACACTCAATTAGTGTCACAACTGAGGAACCCCAAGCCAGGAAATACCAGATATTATAATGGGACTGCTAGCAAACCTAACTGTTGTACTTGAGGGGGCCATGATTCTGGTTCTAGCCAGGCCACTTAATCTGCAAAAAAAAAAAAAATTAATGGATAGCACTGCTCTGGAGCATGCCTGGGTATTTGTCTCTGCCTTTCTTTATCTTCATGGCTAAAAAGAGAAAATGAGTTTAAATACAAAAACAAACACAAACATTAACCTTTAAAAAGATAAATTATTTTACTAATGTAGCAACCAACACACATATGTTATTCTGGTCTGAAAACAAATCTGCTCTCATCCCCAAGGAATACACTATTTCTAGGTTTCAAGACTATTTGCCATGCAAGCATCCTTCAAAAGACAACCCAGGCAAAAGTCTTTATAGGAGGAATAGATAACGCCATGGAGAATTGCCTACCATGGTCCAATGTTGCAAAGGGGCTACCGTAGCTCCAAAATGAAGTCTTCACACAACTCTGTTCAGACAAAAAGAACAGAGCAATGTAAAATAAACATTTTTTCCTACAACATTTTTTTTTTTTTTTTTCTGTTAGTGATGGAAGTCTTTCAGAGAGGTGCCGGGAGACTTTCTGTTGAGACTCTGGCCAGAATTGGATCACATGTTTACCTCTAGACAAACAATCTGTCAAATACTGTCTAGAAGGAGGTAATTTCATGTTTTGTTTAACTTTGAAGTAGGTTTTGAGGTCAAGAAGTGTGAGACCACCAACTTTGTTTTCTTTTTTTAAGATTGCTTCAGTATTCAGTCCCCTGAGATTCCATATTAATTTTAGGATGAGTTTTCACATGTTTGCAAAAATGCTGTGGGTATTTGATAGGGATGTATTGAATCAATATATTGTTTAGAGTAGTAGTGTTATCTTAAAAAGACTACATCTTCCAGTCAATGAATGTGGAATATCTTTTCAATTATTTAGAAATTTAAAAAGTTTAATTTCTTTTGGCAATATTTCGTACTTTTCAGTGTAGTTTCCTTGGCTAAATTTATTTCTAAGTAATTTATTTCTGATGCTGTTGTAGGTAGAATAGTTTTCTTAATTTCATTTTCATATTTTTCATTGCTACTGTATAAAGACACAATTGATTGTTGTGAGTGTTGATTTCGAGTCCTTCACTTGGATGAATTTATTAACTCTAACACTTTGTGTGTGTGTGTATGTATGTACTTGTGTGTGTGTGTTCTTTCAGTTTATATATATATTATATATATATACATAGCAACAGATTACATTTCCTCTGCAAGTAGAGATAGTTTCACTTCTTCTTTTCAATTTGGATGTAATTTCTTTTTTAAACCTAAGTGGTCTGGCTAGAACTTCCAATATTATGGTGGATAGAAGTGGTGAATGCAGACATCCTTGTCTTATTTCTGATATGAGGGAGAAAGCTTTCAATCATTCACCGTTAAGTATTGTGTTTGTCGATTCGATTTTTAAAGGTTACTTTTATTGCTGTCTGGAAAACGGTCTAAAGGGATTAAAAGCAGGTGTTCCAATTAGAAAACACTTACAGTGTTTGTTGATGGGTGGTTTGAGAAATGGAAAAAAAAAAGCAGACAGATTAGAGATATATCTGGATGTAGGATGACAGTATTTCTAGCATGTACAGGGGTGGTTAGGCATGGGCTTTAGAGGTGCATTTTATAATACAGCAACCATTAGCTATAGGTGGATATTGAAAATTAAAAATAATCAAAATAAAATTATATTAAAAATTTAGAACTACATTAAAATTTTCTCATGTTCTAGTCACTTTTCATGCATTCAGTACCAACATATGGTTAATGGCCATCAAATTGGAGGATAGAGACATAAAACAATTTCATAATTGCAAAAAAATTTACTGGATAGCACTGCTCTAGAGCATGCCTGGATATTTGTCTCTGCCTTTCTTTATCTTCATGGCTAAAAAGAGAAAATGAGTTTAAAAACAAACACAAATATTAACCTTTAAAAAGATAAATTATTTTACTAATGTAAAAACACACATATGTCAATTAAGATCGGCAGAAGTTAGAAGGATTTGCTTATGTTAAAGGTTCAACAAAATAGATTCACTATAAATTAATATTCATAACAGTATTTTTTGGAAGAAAGTAATGTTTAATGTGTAAGAAATTATATTATATCAAACTTTATATTTGTTTTCTAGTTCAAAACAAATTAACAATTACTTGTAATTCTTTGTTTCTTCATAAATACAATGGAGGTATGATAATTTTGAGTACCTGCTTGGATTTTTATGAGAATAAAACAAAGCTTACAGCAGCGTCTTCCACATTTAAAATGCATACTAAGTCACAAAGAGATATCTGTTAAAACCAGTTATAAATAAGTAGGCAGACAGATGATAGCCTGATTTCATTTAGCAGCACTGATTTATTTATGCCTGCATCAAAATCTGAGTTAAGTTCACAGCTTTAATATTGAATTTTTTAAATGTGCATTCCTTTGACTGCATTGAACATTCTAGATATGATGCAATTTCTAGAAAGCATTTAGTCAAAACAGTGAATGACTGAAACAGCCTCAGAACACCCAAAGGTAATGAGCTATTTAACCTGTTTAGGTCTTGTTTCTCAGACAGCTGCTACTATGTTAAAAAAAAAAAAAGCCATGTTCATAAATTATGCATACTAAACCCTGAAGAGGCAGAATTAGTTCTGTAGTTACACTGTTTTGTGGTCTTGGCAACTGTGAGTGCCTTAAAATTTAAAGATGCCCACAGTCGTTGGAAGGATTCCGTTTGGTTAAATTTTAAATATACTTTTGCTGTCAGAAAAGCCTATAATAAATATGCCTGATGATTTTTTTATTTTTATTATGATGGAGATTATATTTAGCAAATACTGAACCATTGTTCCTAGTGTAATTTGTGCATATGTGTGTGTACATACATGTCTCACATAGATTATAATCTTGAACCCTAAAACAATTCTTCCAGGTAAATTATATTTGCTTTATTTTTTAAAAGAGAAAATGAGGTTCAGAAGTGTTAAGTGACTTGCTTAAGACCATGCCCCTAACTGTACCCACTGTAGGATTCAAACCCTATGCAATTGGCTCCAGAGCAGTAATAGCTTCTTGGGCCACGCTACACTACACTGCCTCCTACTGTCTCTGCTTGTACAAATGTAGACAGTAGGAGGCAGTGTAGCATAGTCCAAGAGGCTATTAGGTTGGTGCAAAAGTAATCACGGTTTTTGCCATTACTTTTAATTGTTTTACTTTTGCACGAACCACAATTACTTTTGCAGCAACCTAATACTACTGCTCCTCCACCTGTCTCACCCCTTGTATAAGAGCTGAAGGAAAAAGACAGAGAAATGCCTTGTTAGGCCTCAAATGGGAATGTGTTCATCAAAAACTCAAAATGTTTTTGCTCTGCTGTGGATGTTCTTTGAATGACGGACAAAAGGCTGCCATTATTAGTTTTGGAGTTAGAAATACATTCTATCCAGTAAGCAAAATCACAAAGAATTTGCAAATAAGATCATTGGTATAAATATGTATGTGTGTATATATATACATATATACACACATATATACATATACACACACACATATATATGTATATATATAATTAAGGAATTATCTATTTTATTTTTTTTTTTTTTAGACAAAGTATCACTCTGTTGCCCAGGCTGGAGTGAAATGGTGTGATCTCGGCTCACTGCAACCTCTGCCTCCTGGGTTCAAGCGATTCTCCTGCCTAAGCCTCCCGAGTAGCTGGGATTACCGGCATGAGCCACCACGCCTGGCTAATTTTTGTATTTTTAGTAGACACGGGGTTTTGCCATTTTAGCCAGGCTGATCTGGAACTCCTGACCTCAGGCGATTCACCCACTGTGGCCTCCCAAATATCTATTTTAATTTTATTCAGTGTTTTTTAGACCAATAATTATTGTTGAATTTTAACATATTATATTCAGTGGCCAGGGAGGATATCATTCTAATTTTCTTCTCAGCTATTTAATGTCTTGGGGATATTTAATGTCTTAGATATGTAATGTTTACAAACATTCTGCTATCTTAGAATATACCCGTTAGTCAATATTCTTTAAATGAGGTCCTGGAATTTATTCTCTAATATTTTATTTAGATTTTTTGTTGATATTACTACAGAGCTTTGTCTGTGAACTATTTGTTTAACATTTGTTACTTTTGTCCATTTATTTAAACTTGTGTGATAAAAAAGTATTTGGATGAAAATATATACTCTCAAATTGTTTTAATATTATCTGTTCTTTACAACTGTCTGTTTTAGTGTAATTCCTGAACTGAACTGAAATTGCCTTATAAACGATTAGAAGAGAGGGGAATTATGACAGGGTAATATGGTAGTCACATTGGTTCAGGCACAATCTTTTCTGCACACCTAGGGTATAAGCCACTAAATAACAATTGCTGAAGGGAAAGTACATTAACACAGACCTGCAGTCACCTCTTGTTACAGAGGCACTTTCTTATTTATTTCCAGCTTATACATGTCTTGATCTTGTGATAGTCAGAACCTTTCTGGAACTATATGGGATTGTAACCTGAGCATCACAAAGCTGCTGTTTCTGTCTATAATCACCCAGCCGATGCATACTATCTCAGCAGTCAGTAAACACCCTCAGTAAGCAAAGAAGGACTTTCTGACAGGATGGTTCATTGCAGGATACAGTGGAATATCTGTGTTAGTGGAGCATCTGTATCAGTGAGGTATCCACCCATGGAAATGGTCACTTGCTTTGAGCTTGGTTCAAGAGGTTGCAGAGGCAATGCAAGCAGAATGCAAGGCAACAGAATGAAGGACCTCTGAGGTCCCTTCCAGCCTCTCAGGTTCAATGAATTCTTAATGTCTGTGAGGTCTGGATTACTGTTGTGTCCTCTCTTAGCCTGTCAGGCCTGCAGTCTTTCACCTCTTCCCACTGTGCCCTGGAGAAGTGGTTTCTGAAGCTAAAGACTACTCTAAAGTGCTCGTATTCACTGTGAAAAACCAGCAGTTATTTTTCAAGAAGGTAAGTTTTCATCCTGTGCCATTTTAACATTGATGAGGTTATGAGGAAGCCCCTGAAGCTTATGTCACTGTGAATGCCGGACATGGGGCAACAGTACTGGTTGTAAAGACCTCATATTCCAAGGTGGAGATGTGATAGGGGTCGGAGACTCTCCGAGTGCCTTCAGGAGTTGTGCCCCCTATGCCAGATGCCCTTGAATTAAAATAATTGATGTCATTAAATTTAACAATATCCATACTACTCAACATGATCTATAGATTCAATGCAATCCTTATCAAAATTCTTATAACATTTTTCATAGGACTAGAAAAACTTAATCCTAAAATTAATATTGAACCATAAAAGACACTAGTCAAAACTATTCAGCAAAAAGAATACCTCTGTAGCCATCACACTACCTGACTTCAAAATATACTGCAAAGCTATAGTAATCAAAGCATCATGATAATGGCATAAAAACAGAAACAGTGGCCAATGGAAAGGCAATGAAAATCCAGAAGGAAACCTACAAATATACCCTCAATTGATTTTTCACAAAGGTGCCAAGAACATATAATGGGGAAAGGACAGTGTCTTCACTAATGATATTGGTAAAACTAGATATCCACATGCAGCAGAATAAAATTAGAACCTTTTATCACACCATCTATGGGAATCAACTCAAAATGGATTAAAGACTTGAACATAACAATTGAAATTTTAAAACTACTAGAAGAAAACTTAGAGGAAAGCCTCCACAACATTGATCTGGGCAATTACTTTTTGGAAATTATGCCAAAACACAGGCAACAAATACAAAAATACATAAAAGGGATTGCATCAAACTTAAATGTTTTTGCACAGCAAAGGAAAGAAGAAACAGAGTGAGTAGTCTACCTACAAATTTGGATAAATTATTTGCAAACCAAAGATCTGATAAGAGGCTGGTATTCAAAATATATAAGGAATTCAATTCAATAGCAATAGAACAAATAGTTCAATAATAATATGGGCAAATGACTTGAATAGACATTTCTCAAAGGAAGACAACCAGATGACCAACAGGTATTTGATAAAATGATCATGAGACATTATTAATCATTAAATTAAAATTATTAAATTAAAATTATTTAATTAAAATACAAATTAAAACCACAATGATATGTTACCTCACACCTCTTAGACAGTCTATTGTCAAAAAGTTGAAAGATATCTAGTGGTAGTGAGAATGTAGAGAAAAGTGAACACTCTAGGCTTGGCTCTTCCTCTCAGGATCAGAGTAGCTGCAAAGGTCAGTGGCAGGTTCCAGCTCTGTGGCAGGAGGCACAGGCTTCACCATGAAGGCCCTGCCTTACCTTAGCCAAGCCAGCCTCTCCCACTGCCGCCAAATATCCTCTAACCTACTTTTCGCAGAAGTCTGGTTATTTTTAATACAATTTTGCTTTGTGGTGCCTTTATAAAGATTCAAATGTAGAGACTTCCGTATTGGATAGTAATTTCTTCTGAATCCACTGTTATGTATTTTTTTGATGATAGATTCCTCCCCTCCCAAATTTTTCTGCTTACTCTACTTATTGGTTTGTTGAGAATTATATCATCTCCAGGAGACAGTTTTGATGAATTAATTCTTTCTTTTCTGGAAAATTATCCATTTATCTAGGTTTTCAAATTTATTTCTATAGACTTATTAAGTTGGTTTCTTAAATATTTACAAATATCTTGTTTCTATAATAATTTCCTTCTTACTTAGACTTTCTCTATTTTTCTTGATTAGGTTAACAATGGTTTATCTAATTGACTTACTTATTCTTAAAGAACCAGCTTACAAAAGGGTGCTTGTGTATGTGTGTAGGCATTCATATATTAATTTGACGATTGTGAAAATGTTATGGGGATGAAAACTATTTAGAATCATTCTTTCAGTATCTTCCTTTCTTTATTAATACTTCCCCAATTTCTTCACTGAGATGGTCAAAGTGTGTGGTTCATTCTGGCAGGCTGAGGAGTATGATACTAGAAATAAATGAAGCCAAGGGATCTTCAGTGACCAACTCCATAATGAGTTTAAAATATTTAATAAATCAGATTATTTGCAAAAGTGCAAATGTGTATTTACTCAGGTTCCTTTTTATTAATAATTAGTGGCTATTAATTATTAGTTTAAACGTTATTTTAAAAGCATAATATATTTAACATTATGAAGCATTACATTGAAATTTAGATCTGACCATTATGTCACATATTCTGGTCAATAAGTTCATAGTTGTTATAAAACTTGTCCTGGACTTAAATTTTCCTAGCAAGCTAGTCACAGAAAGTACATAAATACCTATTAAAAACACAGGAACATACTTTTTTTTAAGTCTGTGCAAATTAGTGTGGCTGATTTTATAGTGTTTTAGAAAACACATTGCCTTTTTGTCAAGATGTTTTGTCATTATATACTCAGAGATTATATTATATCATATATTAATTATAACATATTTTATTATATCATTACAATTATTATAAAATATATTATATTAATATATTTTAATATAATTGTTATAATATTAAATGAATATTATAACATTATAAAACTAAAATAATTATATTGTAATTAAATGTATGTTACATTATAATTATATTGTAATACAATTATCATAATATTAAACATATAACATTATAATTAATATTATAATATTTGTTTAATACCTATCTCCCATGAAGAAATGTAAGCTTGATAACAGCTGGGATTCTGTCTAGTTTGTTCAGAATTGCAGGCTTAGCACCCAGCAGATTAAAGGCATAGAATGTAGTAAAATCAATGCCTGTATGAATGTGCATACAATGGACTGGATGGATGACTGAACACAATGCCTCTTTTACACAGTTTCCAAAACCTCATTCCCAGTGGTCATATCTGCCAGAGAGGAGTCTCAGTTTCCGTTGTGGTGTGGGCCCACTTCATGTTCAGGAGTCAGGCAGGATTCTGATTTGAGAACCTTTTATAAATTATATTTACTAAAGGTGATAATGCAATCAGAAATGATCTTGTAGTTAGTATCCTTTAATGTCTTAATATTTCACAAGGTATATTTGATTTTAGGGATAGAAACAACCTGTCCTCCCATTGTCATCTTTGATTTTAGGGAGGTCAAAGTCTTGCCAGTTAACTGATTCCAGGCCAAATTTGATTCTTATCAGTCAATAGAGTCTTCAGTTAATTCCTTTTTGGAAATTCTATACACAGGTGAATTAATTCTCTACATAGTCTCTGTCACTCAGTAACTTGTTCCTTTCTCTCCTTCAAATTATATCTTTAGACTTAGCTAGTTTGGTAGTCCAATTACAGTTTTTAAGCTTTATTATAAATGTTATTAGCAAAGACAGTTTTGCAAGCATTATTAAAATTTATTTTATGGTTCAACTGTATTTTATTGAAATTTGTTTAAGATTACTCAAGATGTCTTGGAATTATACAACCTTTACTGGAAGAGCAATTTGTTAGATTATTATGATTTATTATAATTTTACATAAAATATATATTTAGTATAACTTGTTATAATTTACCATTATAACTGTTCCTAAGTGTAACCATTACAGTTTGATCCATATTTTCATAGAGCAAGACTGTTTGATGTTCTTCTGCTCTTTAGCTTTTTGATTGCCACATTTCTGTCTCTTTCCTGGGCTCCACATTGTTTATTGCATAGTCTGATACTGATACCAGATATAGAGACTGAAAATACCAACTTCTTACCAGAAATATTTATTTATATTATCTGAAGTAATAAGACCACACATTCAAGTATCATTTCAATCTTGATACAAGGGTAGATTCCTGATAAAGAACAGTTCAAACTTATGCTTACTAGAGATATCTCTGGGAAAAAACATTATAAAATACTTATACAAAACTCAAAAAATACCTCACAAATCTTACATTATTAAACTATTGACTGACAGCAGGGTGGGAAGGGGATTACTTTCCCAGAATCAGTCTGAATATTATTAAAAGTTTAAAAATTTCTTTTGAAATTGCTTGAAAATTTTATCAGAAATACTACTTTTTTTTCTAAGAGGGAGATTGTGAATTACATTTCACATAAAATTGTACTCTAATATTTGGGATATCATTTTTCTTCATATTTTGTTCTGTAGATACTCCAAACACTGCGTTTCCAAAATTTAATTTGTTTTCTCTCATCCATCAATTCAAATCTGTACCTCCTCCTGCATTCCTATTGAAAGTTGTAGCCCATCATTCGGGACATCCTAAGTAGAAATCTGGAGTCATTCAGACGTTTATTTTCTGTCATCTTCCACATGCAAATAATCTCCACACCAGTGCGTTTATCTCCTAATTTTATTTAATGCATTCATTTTTACTCCATTCCTACTGTGATTACTCTAGCCCAGACTCTCCATTGCTATCTCCCAGATGCTCCCAGTAGCCTCTTAGGTGATCAATAGCAACATTGTCGTATTTGTCTTCTAAAATGCGGTCAGGGCAATCTTGAGCACGTGAAATCTTGAAATCTCACCTGTGATGCCCCTTCTTATAGTCACTCTAGGATTCCCATCACTCATATAAAAATTCCAAGTTTCTTAAAAAAATCAGAAGATTCATGAAAATTCAATCTTTCTCGCTCATATCTTGCCTCTCTTAGTTATATATTTCACAATCCCTAATAATGTATTCAGTTTCTATTGCTGTCTACCAATGAACATTATTTGCCTAAAACAACAAACACTGTTTCTGCGGGTCAGGAGGTTGGGCAGGGGTGAACTGCGTCCTCTGCTCAGATTAACACAAGGCTAGCATCAAGGTGTTGGCTGGATTCCTCTCTGGATCTCAGGGTCCTCTTTCAAGCTTACATTGCAGACAGTATTTAATTTCTTGCAGTCGCGGTTTCCATTTTGTCGTTGGCTGTTGGCCAGGATCTGCTCTCAGCTCCTCCAGGGCCCCTCGTAGTTCCCTGCCATGTGACTATCCCAATAGGCCCTCTCAAACATTAGTCATTCTTCCTTTAGGCAGGGCCCAGATTTTTCCCAAGGGATTCTCTGGTTAGGTTGGGTACACTCAGATAGTATCATTATAGTTAACTCAAAGTCAAGTGATTAATAACCTACTAATAGAAGTAATATCCTATCATGATCACAGTTCTTTCCGGAATCAAGATTTTATTTTAAAATTAAAAAAATAGAGGTTGTATTAGTCCATTGTCATGCTGCTGGTAAAGACATACCCATCACTGGGTAATTTATAAATAAAAAGAGATTTAATGGACTCACAGTTCCATGTGGCTGGGTAGTCCTCACAATCACAGCAGAAGCCGAAAGGCATGTCTTACATGGCAGCAGACAAGAGAGAATGAGAGGAAAGCAAAAGGGGTTTTCCCTTATAAAACCATCAAATTTTGTGAGACTTACCCACTACTATGAGAACAGTATGGGGAAACAAACTCCACGATTTAATTATCCCCCATTGGGTTCCTCCCACAACATGTTGGAATTACGGGAGGTACAATTCAAGATGAGATTTGAGTGGGGACCCAGCCAAACCACATTAGAGGCCATCTTAGAATTTTGCCTATCACAGATATCAGCCAGCTTGGGTTTGCTGTGAATAGTGATGCTTTTTCTTACATTATTTCTTCTGACAAGAAATTCCTAACATTTTGCTCCTGGTGAATTCTTACTATTTAAGATACAGCTTAGGCATAATATCCTACAAAACACATGTTTTCTTTTTATTCCCAAAGTCAGCTAAGCTTTTCTCTGCTCTGCTGTTAGAGTACACTGTGTCTGTAGGTCCCCTAGCATGAATCATATTAACTTAAGACCGTGCTTATTAGTTTATATTTTAAAGGTAGTGTATTAGTTAGCTCACATTGCCATAACAAAATATGACAGACTAGGTGGCTTAAACAATATACATTTGTTTCTTTGAAGTTCTTCAGAAATCTGGAAGTCTGAGATTAGGGTACCAGCATGGTCAGTTTCTGGTGATGCCTCTGTTTCTGGCTTACAGGCTGCTGCCATCTCACAGTATGCCCTCATAATCTATGTGTGGGGAGAAAAGAAAGAGAGTGACCAAGTTATCTGGTATCTTTTTAAATAAGAGTTCCAATTTCATCATGAAGACCATAAGCTCATGATCTCATCTAACCCTAATTACGTCTATAAAGGCCTTATCTCCAAATACAGACACATTGAAGGTTACACCTCCAACATACGAATTTAGGGAGAACTCAAACATTTACTGCCACCTGTCAAAAATATAAGAAATGCATAAATTCTACAGTGCCTACTTTGTGGATGATGAAGTTTGCATGTAGCCCCCTTGTACATAATATGCCTAATGGAAGTCTTCAGAATATTATTGACTATATTCAGAATATTATTGATTATTATAAAAACTGGGTCTTGGCTGGGCACGGTGGCTCACGCCTGTAATTCCAGCACTTTGGGAGGCCGAGGTGGGCGGATCACGAGGTCAAGAGATTGAGACCATCTTGGCAAACATGGTGAAACCCTGTCTCCACCAAAAATACAAACATTAGCTGGTCATGGTGATGTGTGTCTGTAGTCCCAGCTACTCAGGAGGCTGAGGCAGGAGAATCAATTGAACCCTGGAGGCGGGTGTTGCAGTGAACTGAAATAGTGCCACTGCACTCCAGCCTGGCGACAGAGCAAGACTTTGTCAAAAACAAACAAACAAAAAAAACAGAAAACAAAAACTGGTCTCATATTTTCCTAAATTACATATTCATTCTGTTTTTCTTATATGATCTGCACCATGGGGCTCCTGGCTCCTGATATCTCTAATCTCTTCGGAAATTATGTTAGAGTTAGTTCATCAAAAACCTACTTGATTAATATCTCCTGACTTTAAAGTCTTCAGTGGTTCCTCTGAGCCTTAATGCCCTGATAAACTGACCCCAGTCTCTTTCTTACAGCCCTCCTTCCCTCTTATTCCTGCTTGTCCCTGTCAAACCACCATGGTATCTATGCTTGAGTCAAATGTAGCTGCTCACTATTCTCTGAGCAAGTTCAACCACCTCCCCACTCCGACTTTTAAAGGTTTCACCTATTTTCTCATCCTTGAAATATTTGTTATCTCTTCCCACATACTGAACAAATACATTTCAAGTGTTTGGTGACACTTTCCCTGACTACTCTACCAGAGTTAGATATGTCTTTCTTGATGCTCCTTTAATATTGTGTAGATGTATAACTTTTGCCACATTAAATTATAATGATTTGTTTGCTTCCTTGTATCTTTCTCTAGATTGCAAGTTCCCTGAGAAAACTGCAGACTATTTTTCTTTATAACTGCTGTGCTCAACACACCGCCTAGTTGTTTTTGAGAACAGGAGAAACACAGCTGGGAATAGACTGAAATACAAGTCACATGTTTTCAACCAAGGCAATGATAAAGCCTGGTTAAAAAAAAAAAATCAATGCCATTGACTTCCCCATTTAAAATTGTCATATGGTATTACGTTCTTGTTACATGGGCAAAATATGATTCTTTGAGAAATTCATAATTTCAAAAGGCAAATTGAATTATTCAGAAACAAAGTTAATGAAAGAATTCATATGTAACGCACTCTCACATTTTAAAGTTCACACTTAGATATGATTTATAGAACTTACTCATGATACACCTCAGTCTTGTTTTGTTTTCATTTTGTCTAAAATAATTTTCCTAGGCAAATCTGCCTCCACAGCAAGCTAGAGACATATATCACAATTTGTTGAGATAGTCCTGCTTCATACATGCTTTCCTAGTATAAATTATTAACAATATCCCTTTCAATATCAAAACTATTCTGGTTTGGACAATAATTATGCAGTTTCTCTAATTACAGAGAACATTAGTGGTTTAAATAAAGTGTCACACAGACCTTTGAAGGACAACACTTTAGAAAGGCCGAATAACTACCATTGATTACTTTATATTTGTTGAAGATGTTTACTGGCTTTGAAAAGAATTTGAATAGAGTGAGGGAAATTTACAGTTTAGATTCCACTTACATAGTGGAAATGATGAACAATTTGACACCTGTGTCACTGCCTTTTTCAAATTTAATCCTTTATAGCCTGAAGTGAGTCTTTTTTCTCGCTAATGAAAGCTTTTTAGTGTTCTAATAATAAACCCAAATAAGCTTGTATGTCACCCCACACATATATCAGGAGGTGAAGAGAGTTTAGCTCAGTATTCTGTTAGAGGCAGTACAGTCTTCCACTGACTATCAAACTAACTATCTTCAGTTTGATAATTAGACAAAATAATTCAAAGAACTCACTGACAGCTACTATACCCATATATATGCTTAATTAAAGGTTATAAATTAAAATCAGACAAAGAAGGATGAAGTACATAGGACGAAATCTGAGAAAGTACCTGTTACTTTCCCAGCTTCAATGTATGACAGTATGCATGAGGTATTGCCAAGCTCACACAGGTTTGAGGTTCAGAGATTGATTGATGGATTGGCTGATTGGTTGATTTCTTCTTAGGGACAGGTCTTGCCATGTTGCCCAGGCTGGACCCAATCTCCTGTGCTCAAGAGATCATCCCACCTTAGCATCTCAAGTAGTTGAGACTACAGGTGCATGCCATCATACCCTGTGAGGCTCAAAGTTTTCACTGGGGCCTTATTATATGGGCATAATTGATAAATGTCTACATGGCTGATTTAATCTCTAGGTTTACTAGTACCCCATGATTCAATGTCTGTACCTTAAATCACACTGTTGGTCTTTCTGATGTGGTCAGTCCCCATGGTAAATCGTGTTAATATCTGTCTAGTCCAGACCACCAAGGAAAAAAAAAGCACCTCCCAGGAGTGATGAGCAAAGGCTAGACCTCTTTCTGGCCAAGTTAAATTCTTTTTTGTTTGTTTGTTTTAATAGCTTTTGCTTTTATCATTTTTTTATTTTTTACTATACTTAAAGTTTTAGGGTACATGTGCACAACATGCAAGTTTGTTACATATGTATACATATGCCATGTTGGTTTGCTGCATCCATTAACTTGTCATTTACATTAGGTATACCTCCTAATGCTATCCTTCCCACCTCCCCCACCCCATGACAGGACCTGGTGTGTGATATTCCCCTTCCTATGTCCAAGTGTTCTCATTGTTCAATTCCCACCTATGAATGAGAACATGCAATGTTTGGTTTTTTGTCCCTGCGATAGTTTGCTGAGAATGATGGTTTCCAGCTGCATCCATGTCCCTGCAAAGGACATGAACTCATCATTTTTTATGGCTGCATAGTATTCCATGGTGTATATGTGCCACATTTTCTTAGTCCAGTCTATCATTGTTGGACATTTGGGTTGGTCCCAAGTCTTTGCTATTGTGAATAGTGCCACAATAAACATACGTGTGCATGTGTCTTTATAGAAGCATGATTTATAATTCTTTGGGTATACACCCAGTAATGGGATGGCTGGGTCAAATGGTATTTCTAGTTCTAGATCCTTGAGGACTTCCACAATGGTTGAACTAGTTTACAGTCCCAACAGTGTAAAAGTGTTCCTATTTCTCCACATCCTCTCCAGCACCTGTTGTTTCCTGACTTTTTAATGATCACCATTCTAACTGGCGTGAGATGGTATCTCATTGTGGTTTTGATTTGCATTTCTCTGATGGCCAGTGTTGATGCGCATTTTTTCATGTGTCTGTTGGCTGCATAAATGTCTTCTTTTGAGAAGTGTCTGTTCATATCCTTTGCCCACTTTTTGATGGGGTTGTTTGTTTTTTTCTTGTAAATTTGTTTGAGTTCATTGTAGATTCTGGATATTAGCCCTTTGTCAGATGAGTAGATTGCAAAAATTTTCTCCCATTCTGTAGGTTGCCTGTTCACTCTGATGGTAGTTTCTTTTGCTGTGCAGAAGATCTTTAGTTTAATTAGATCCTATTTGTCAATTCTGGCTTTTGTTGCCATTGCTTTTGGTGTTTTAGACATGAAGTCCTTGCCCATGCCTATGTCCTGAATGGTATTGCCTAGGTTTTCTTCTAGGGTTTTTATGGCTTTAGGTCTAACATGTAAGTCTTTAATCCATCTTGATTAATTTTTGTATAAGGTGTAAGGAAGGGATCCAGTTTCAGCTTTCTACATATGGCTAGCCAGTTTTCCCAGCACCATTTATTAAATAGAGAATCGTTTCCCCATTTCTTGTTTTTGTCAGGTTTGTCAAAGATCAGATGGTTGTAGATGTGTGGTATTATTTCTGAGGGCTCTGTTCTGTTCCATTGGCCTATATCTCTGTTTTGGTACCGGATAGGAAGAATCAGTATCATGAAAATGGTTACACTGCCCAAGGTAATTTATAGATTCAATGCCATCCCCATCAAGCTACCAATGACTTTTTTCACAGAATTGGAAAAAACTACTTTAAAGTTCATATGGAACCATAAGGGAGTCCGCATTGCCAAGACAATCCTAAGCCAAAAGAACAAAGCTGGAGGCATCATGCTACCTGACTTTAAACTATACTACAAGGCTACAGGCCTAAGTTAAATTCTTTACTACACAAAAAGCTCTTGTATTTGGATATTATTAAAAGATACCACACTGAGTACAGATTCAGCAGTATACCAAAGCCATAAATTCAGCACCCAAACTGTGAAAATTTCAAACTAATAAGAATCAAAATTTTCTATCAAATGTAGACAATTAAGTAAATGAAACATTAGTGAAGCAATGCTATAATCCAAGTTCCTCTGGAAATTGTTTTTAAAATTCAATTTATTTACAAGCAATACCTTTGTAGGCACAAACATCAGTCAAATTAAAATCTAGGTTTAGCAGTTCACTCAATGTGGTCAATTTCAAAATGTCTTTTTAAAAAAGATGCATAGGACTGTTTTCCTTTTATTATGGCAACTAACTGATCTGAAAAAACTTACAGTTACATTATCACTTCTAACCTGACTGATATAAAATAGAAGTTTGGTCATGAAAGTAAATGATAATCCTTGGGGTTTAAAAGGGAGGAAGAAAAGGAAATGGGGGAACATCAGTATGCCAAGTGGTAATCATCATCCCCCAAAACGTTTGCATGTGTCTGTGAAAGCATTTGTCACTCTGTTCCTCTTTAGAGTACCTGTTAACCTAGTTTTCTCCTCAGTCAGCCTTCTCCTTCTAAATTCTTGAGGGAACCTTGCCTAATGAAATTACTGAAGTCAGTCAAACACATATTTATTAAATGAACAGTTAAATGAATGAGAGATTACTTTTCATTCAAATGGGAGACCCGGATTACTTGGTGTGGTAGACAGGATAATGGTTCCCCACAGATGTCTATGTCTTAATCTTCTAAATTTGGGAATATGTTACCTTACATGACAAGAGGGACTTTGAAGATGTGATTAGATTAAGAACCTTATGATTGGGCTAATTTTTTCTGGATTATCTGGTTGGGCTCATTCTCATCAAACTATATAAAAGAGAGAACCAGAGAACAAGATGTGACCATAGAAACAGAGATAAGAGAGGGAAAGTTAGTGTAGTTAATGATGCTATCCTCCTGACATTGGAGAAATGTCTTAAGCCACAAGTTTCTAGTAATTTGTTACAGCTTCAATAGGAAATTAATATGTTTTGGATATACTGCTGTTCATCTACCTTTCTAATACCTTCTCACAGAGCCTGAATGGAAGAACTGTTGTTTACAGTCATTTCTGTTAAACACCGATCTTCTTATCGGGCCATAAGAGAAAAATGACACTATTCGATTTTCTATTATTTAATTATAGCCAGACTGCAAAAGAGGATAGTTATTTACCATCCATTCATTTAAATAATAGCTATATGCTTCATCTCAAGTTCCAGGCATTCTGCTCAAATTTAGAGTTAACCCAAAGGATCATAATGTGTACTCCTCATGGAGCACACATGATTTTCAATTAAAATTTAAAAAATATTGTGCACTTAGGAATAGAGGAGACAATGAGCTGTGGTAAATTAATTTTAAAATTCTTAACCAAATAGTTCGCTGTAGTATTTAATTTCTGTAGTACAAAGAACATATATTTATTTACATTCACTTAGTATGCATTTATGAAACACCTTTTAAGCGACAAGCCCTCTGCTAGTTGCTAAAAATTCCAGCATAGATGATACCATTCTTTCCTGAAACAAGATTTATCAACCCCTGCACCATGACATTTTGGGCTGTATAATTCTTTGTAGTGGGGCTGTCCGTGCATTGTAGTTTGTTTAGAAGAGTCCCTGGTTTCTATTATTTAATGCCACTAGCACCCCATTTTCAGTTTTGATAATTAAACATTAAACATTGCTAAACTGCCCTAAATCAAACCACTAAGAGAAAGCATTAGAATAAACAAATCAATAAAATACTATAACTTGTAATAGTAACTTAAGAAGCCTGCTATGAAAGTACAGTTTAGTCAAATTGGTAGGGAGCATCACAGAGAACTCAAACATCTGGTGAGGGAAGGGGACATGGTGACAGAGAAATGAGACTGGATTGGTAAGCCAAGACAGAGTGTATAAGTGACTTGTAAGCTGAGAAATTTGGACTTTGTTGTGACAGCAGTAAGGTGTCATTGAGGGATTCCAAGAAAGAAAGTATATGATCAGATTCGTGTTCTAGAAAGCAAAACTAAGAGTGAAAGCATCAACTGATAAAACAGAGAAGGCAGGGTGATTATTTAGAGGCTGTTAAAGGGAGAGACTTGACCCCATTAAACTAAAAAGGCAGTGTATGTGGAGATGGTGTAATATGGGCAAATATAAGATAGTCATATCTGGTGGAATACACAAGATTTGGTGATGTAGGCATGACAGAGGAGTGACAGTAAGTTGAGGTTTCTGGGAGGGATTACTAATGATTGGTGGTGTGTCATCCGCTTCCTTTTTAAAGAGAGAGAAATGATACGCTCCAAAATATACATACATACACCCGTATAAGTACAAGCATTGAACAAGGATAATCAAGAAACTTTGATAGCCAAAATTTTGTTTGAATTATTTTTATAATATTCGTGTTTCAGTTGTAGCTTTAAAAACAAAGAGTTTAATTTTACCTAAGTCATCAAGATTATTCTCTATACTAGTGATAGTCAAATTTTAATTAAACCAAATTGTATCATTTAATGTGAAGTGATGCTGCTGACATACTTCTAGCATCTTCTCACTTTCAAAAACCATACTTTTACTTAGTCACTGATCAAAGTGGCATTAGTGAGGAATTCTTGGCTTACAATGTCATTATTCCCACATTCTGCATCATGCTGAGGAATACTAAAAGATGGTAACCTTTTGGCTCTTCATTTTGTGAATTTTGTATTATTAATTATAGACAATTTTGATTCTCCGATTTCTATAGTTTTTCCTAGCCTGACAAGCCATGGACCTTATTATAAAAAGGCCAGAAATATGTAAAACGAGAAATAGATTTAAAACAAAACATGTTCTCTGGTGAGAGCCTGCATATATCACTTTTGTTAAAATGCTTAGTAAATGAAGATTTTGTTTTCCTTTTTTTTTTAAGCCAGCTTGCTGATGGATGACAAAGATAAGGCATCTTTCCTAAATAGCAAACACCCATGTGTCTGGTAGAAGCTCTTTATGTTACAGAAAATAGTATACAGACAAAATTCTAACTTTCTTAGCCATGAATTCCATGTGTGCATGCATGTGTGAGAGAGAGATGCACATACACACACACACAGAGACGGAGAGAGAGAATATCTGTTACAGTATAATCACTCTGAAAGAAAAATCATGGTAGTATTTTATCTTATGAATTTAATGAATGGGTAGGTTTTGTTGTGAGGTATAGCGGGATGTCATGGACAGATTTCAGAATAAGATAGAATAAAATAATTATATGTTAAGTGGGACAGAGTATACATTAGGTTATAACGTCTTGAGATGTTTCATAAAAACATGTTTTGGCATTGAAAAATAAATTCTGCATCCTTTTAATTCATTATTATAAGTGGGAAAATATAGATTTTCTTCAATTAAGAGCTTCAATCTCCCTGTTTTTAATCATTGAATTTAAATATTCTCATGATAGGTAATACCTAGATTCCTATTTTCTTAGCAGGATAGATATTTTATGATAAAAGCCTACTTTGTGTGATATTGTCTTTCTCATTGCAGAATATTTAGCACCTATGAACCAAACATTAAACTCTTCTAGTATTTATCCTTTGCATTTGAAACTCAAAAGTAGTCTCATATATTTCTAAGCTTCGCCCAGTGGAACAGGACCACCCAAACAGATTAAGGTTTACTGACTCCTGTGAATTGTGTTTAACTGTAGTTTTGGTCTAAAACAAATTTTCTGTAGTCAAAATGATAGATGAACCATATTTTAAATTCCCTGATCGTCTAAACTTTTATGGTTTCCACAGAAGATATGTATTTTTCTACAAGAAATTTTTTTTCATTTTTTATGTTACTAGTCTGATACATTGTCCTGAATTTTGGAGCAAAATGCAATGATTTTTATTATTGGGTATATTATGTTGGTTGGATAGAGAAAAAAATAAAGATTTATATTTGGCATTTCAAAATAAAGGATTTTTCCGTATAAAATGTAAAATGTTTGAAATTGTTTAACTTATTCAAAGCATATTCAAATAACTCTTCCTAGAGAACTTTCAACCATATTAACATAATAAAGATAATTTTGTTGCATTTTTTACAAAAAAATTACTTATGCTGATTTGTTCATCTTAGAAATGGTGAAATTTGGATAAGCACAGAAGTGTACATTTTAAAGCACATTATTGTTTAGTTTATATCTGTATTATAAGAAATTACTGGCCCATTTAATAACTCTCCAACCAAACTGCATGAATCTATGATAACCCACATAGAAATTAATGGAAACCTTAGTTCTATGATTGTTTCTTGTATAGATGCTAAACAGGGTGAAAAGCCTGGAATGACCATTGTATTTTCAGCAGGTCAAAAATATATTTTTCTTATAAATTTGAATTTTCTCTGCCATGTAGTAGGATATGTTAGTAGTGTTCAATATATGAATATTTGCAAATGGCGAATTTATGTCATACAGGTACCACTCTTCCAGATTTTGCTTTGTCAGAATTTCATTCCTATGAATTTATAAATATTCATAAATTGTTGATACTATCCATTAGTGAAATGAACTATTGAAAAAATTACAAGTATTTTTATATTGCAAGCAAAATGAGAGTCCAAATAAGTTTTGCATATGTTAGCAATCTTTCTAGTATAAATTACTCTTCCTGCTGTGTCCAATTGCAAGGAGTGAAAATCTGAAATTTGATGAGTAATGGCAATGCAAAACACACACACGCACACACACACACACGCAATGTGCAGGATCTCTAAAATGAAAAAAGGTTTTTATTCTCTAAGTGACATTCTTTGTCTACTTCGTAGATGTAGGACAAACTAAAATACCGAAAAAGGTGAACTCGAGGGCTGGGCGCGGTGGCTCAAACCTGTAATCCCAGCACTTTGGGAGGCTGATGTGAGTGGATCACCCAAGGTCGGGAGTTTGAGACCATCCTGGCAACATGGAAAAACCCCAAAATTAGCCTGGCGTGGTGGCACATGCCTGTAATCCCAGCTACTTGGGAGGCTGAGGCAGGAGAATCGCTTCAACCCGGGAGGCAGAGGTTGCGGTGAGCTAAGATCGCACCATTGCACTCTAGCCTGGGCAACGAGAGCAAAACTCAGTCTAAAAAAAAAAAAAAAAAAAAAGGTGAACTTGATTGATTCTGGCTGCAGAAGCCCATTTAAACTATTGTGGGGAACATAATGAATGCTGGCTGGTGGCCATCAGGATCCTGCCTGCTATGTCATTTGGGTTATATGGATCCAAATTCTGCCATATTTTCTAAATTATTAAGAAAACGTAGGCATTTAGATTTAGATTAGGCATAGCTATGTTTAAAAAATAAACTCAATTTCACAGTGGCTTGAAAAACTATCTCATTTTTCTTTCTCTCAGTAAAGCTAGAGAATCCAAGGATGCACATGGTTATTAGTGACCTGGTTCCTTTTGTCTTTTGAGTTTAGCATTTTAGTATTTGGTGTCCATTTTTAAGGTCTTCTTATTTTCTATTGTGTAACTGGAGATCTGGCTGGAATAATACTATTCCAAGCATCAAAATGAAGAATGTTGAGAGAAGAAAATCAGCATTGCCAGTAGTACTTTTTAGGAAATTTTCTGGGAATCTAAGTCATCAGCATTTATATCTGCTGGTGACTGCTAGCTAAGAAATATGCCGTTTTTCCGGACCTGTTACCTCCAGAACATAGCTGTGGGTGTACATTTAAGGAGATTTGTAGAGCGTTGAATGAAATTCATGTTATTTCATCTGTTTGTCTGCTTTAGCCTTGTGTTTCAATGATCCTATAAGCTCTAATGCTTAATGAACACAATCCTTTTGACCAAGGGTGTGGTTTTGTTTGTACCTCCTTGCCATTTTATCTGGAAACCTCATGGTTTTCTAGTCAAATGTTAATGTTAATTCTGGTCTCTGACTTTTCCTTGTATTCTCCTTTTATTCCTAAAAGACTATTTGACTGCACCCTAACACTACTCTATATCACAGCAGAACAAATGCTGTACTAAAAAAGCATTTCCTTGGCCACACACAAGGAGATACTAATTCCGGCTTTCATAATTATCATATTAAATTTTAAAATGCTAATTTCAAATTAGGCATATCTAATGATAAGCACTTTCTTTCCCTCTTATCCCTTGTGAAGGCTGGAATATATACATTTTCCTTTATTTGCTTTCCAAAACATGAAATCCTTACTTTTCATATTTTAGAATGTCCATAAAATGTTGTATGAAGAAATGGTGTCACGTGCTTTCATAGGTTATGTGAAGAATGCAAAGTGTTAATTCAAAACTGGCTGTAGAAGCCTATTTAGAACTGTGCTGTTATAAATTCTAATAACAATGATCCTACCACATTCTAAGAAAAAGACGTTAGCTTCTATACGCCTATAATCTCCAGTAGCCTTTATCTTTCCTAAATGACTAATAGAAAGCACATTGTCAACCCAGGCAGAAACAGATTTATATCCTTAATTTTAACTTTTTTAGAACTCTCTATCATACTGATAGAGAGTTCTTGGATTCATTCACCTCAAGATACTTCACATCAAGAATCAAGAAACTTGGATTCATTCACCTCAAGATACTTCAAAAAATTAACATTTTAAATTAATACCTCCTGTTTCTCCTTCTTCACTTCCTTACTGACCCACTCTCCACTCTTAATCCTGCCTACTATCTCTGTAAACTATTGGAAAATAATAAATTTAAAGTAGGTGAAATTTAGTGGCTCACGAAAATAAAAATAGAGAAATCCAATTTTGGTGTGCTCTTTAAAAATTGAGGAATTTGAATCAGCCCCAAACTAAGCGCTAGACTAAGGCAGCTGTCATTTTCTGGTGTCAGTTGTCCCTCACATGCCAGATATACCCGAGCTTAGTAGAACTGCTTATGCTGTTTAATTTATGATCATCCATGCACTGGCTGATCAACATACCACCTCATCAAAGTATTATGCCTCCATAAGCTCAGCTATTACATTTTATGAACTCAATGTATAAGTTCCTCATAATTTCTTTAATGTGCCTCAGTAAATTCTAAGAATCAACAAAAATAAAGATAATCTGGTATTTATTGAAGAACAAGTTGTGTTGTGTTATAAAATAGGTGCCTGTTTTCATCTACTGTGGGCAGTGAATTTTACACCAGATTAAATTAAGGTTGATCCTAAGTAGCTGTGTTAAATAAGGTTAATGTGAACTCTAAAGAAGTGTGTCTGCTATGCCTGAATGAATACAAATTGCCTACTCTGGATATGTGAAGGCAAAAACTAAACATGCACCTATAATTTCATAGTACACCTGTGCAGTGCAAGACAAAATAGCAGACTCTTTGGAAGATGTAAAAGTGCTTAGTACATTTCCAGGGCCATTTAGATCATGAAAATATGGAGCCATAGTGAGACATTGTTAACAGAGCAATAATTTGTGCATAAATTAGAATTCTTTATACAACCATTCAGATATATCAGGATAATTTTAGACATATAGGAACAGACAGAAACAAACTGAATTTAAGAAGTTGTGAGGCTTTTATTTATTTACTGTAAAGGATCTGACCACAGACCTGAATTATTTGGAGGTGACTGGCTTCCTCTTCAGATTTGTTAGTTACTAGTAGAACATTTTGACATTAATCAAATAGCACTTATTGGTTGAATTCACACAGAGAGAGCACTCCACTCAATTTGCAGAGTTCAAAGCAAATGGCCCAAACATTTATAAAGTCTTTAGGCCAAAAATGACTAAGGCAATAATATCTCAGATTAAAAACCTTGTATTTTATTTTACTTTCTAAATTTTAGGTCCATGGGGAGTCATTTCTTTCCTCTCTGAATGTACTCTTTCTGAATAGCTACTTCTATTTTATCTGTTGAACAAAAGCTTCTCTTCCCTATTAGAATTTTATCAAAGGCTCTATAAGTGAAGTGAGTAATACTTTGCATATGCTTCCTAGGTTTAAGTCTGTAGTTTGTTCTACTCAATTTTCTGTATTCAAATATTGCTGTTTCAACTTATGCTCCTACTTATGATTGCATTTCTATTTTATATAGAAAGTCTTCAATGCATAACCTCATTCTTTGTGATCTAGCTCCTTGGCCACCTACTGTAAAAGATAAAGGAACTTTTTCCATGTTTATGTTAGTTCTTTCATTGATAATTGAAAAGTTCTAAGTAACAGAAAATAAATAAAGCAAGCTCTATTCCAAGCATCTGGTCATCTTATGGGTCACGAACACAAGACTTCAATGATCCTCATGTTTACTGCAGAAAAAAATAAGAATAAAAATTTATAGCATTAGCAAGTACAATGAGAAATTCACTATATTTTCTGCCAATTTCTGGAAATTGTGAACTTTTGGGAAAATTGGTATTTCTGCTTTTGTTTTTAAGCAAGTGTTTACTGAATGCATATAGGCCATGAGGTGAGTTAGGCAGACAAGATACAAAATCCCGGAGAAACAGATTAGTCTATTAAAGCCTCAATCTCCTCAGAAATAAAATTCCAATTTTGCATAATGTTTGTGAATATTAAGAATTATGGTGTCGGCTGGGCGCGGTGGCTCATGCCTGTAATCCCAGCACTTTGGGAGGCCAAGGCGGGCGGATCACGAGGTCAGGTGATCGAGACCATCCTGGCCAACATGGTGAAACCCCATCTCTACTAAAATACAAAAAAATTGGCAGGGCGTGGTGGCACGCACCTGAAGTCCCAGCTACTGGGGAGGCTGAGGCAGAGGAATCCCTTGAACCTGGGAGGCAGAGGTTGTAGTGAGCCGAAATTGCACCACTACACTCCAGCCTGGCAACAGAGCAAGACTCCGTCTAAAGAAATAATAATAATAATTACAGTGTCTATAAGCCTTTGATAAATAACATGCACTCAAATGATAGCTATTATTATGGTAACTGCTACTGACTTTGACTTTGCGTGTGTGTGAGGAGTGTTACTGTGTTTTCCTGCCTTCCATATGCTATTTTCTTATTACTAGTTGACTGTAAAAATCATTTAATGAATCATATTTATTGAGAGGCTTCTGAGTACTAGTTACTAAGAAAACAACCGTAAAAATATAGGACACGTTTTATCCTTAAGATATTCACTGTTTCTTGTGGAAGATATCCAAATGAACAGAAAATAATAAAACTGTGACAAATGCTGTGATATGAGAATATGCAAAATGTTTTGGTTAAGGAGATGTAAGTATCCCAGTCTGGGGCATTTCAGAGATTGCTGTTAGGGAAGATAAAGTCTAAACTGGGTACTCAAGAATGAGGGGCAGTTTGTTGGCAAAAGAAGGGTGTAAAATAAAAATGCATATTCTAAGGAAAGGAAGCACTTTGTATTATAAAAATGATCTAGATGAAGTGAGATTAGCTAGATTTCTCAGATTCATTGCAACCACAATTAGGTAGATATTGGCAAGAAATGCACATCCTTTGGCAAGGAATAAGCACAGGAACACTCATGACCTAAGAGTTTTTTTAAAAAGGAAAAAGTGTTTGAGAGTCAGATAAAATAATACAGAAATACCAAAGAAAAGGGATAAATTATTATTTAAAGAGAAAGAAGTGTAAGAATGTCTTGCATACAACTAACTATATATTAACAGAGCACTTGCCTTCAGTTTAGCAGCCTATTGCCATAGCTTTGAGTGTTCCCATTATTTTCCCACATTAGTTACATTTCGCATATGAATAAATCTTCACATTTTTTTGATTATATATTTTGGCAATATCCTCTTACTTCTTAGGTAATAAGGTTTTTTCAGTTTTTTGGTATATTTTTAAGTGTCTTTAAAATTTGTTTTATGTTTAATCATTTTACTACCGTTGATGGTTATGCTCAGAATATCTGTACTTGCCTTTGCAAACATATTAAAATGACAGACCTGCTAGAAATGCTACATTTTCTTAACCCTTTTATTGTTCTAATGTCTGATACTTGGCAAAACGTCACTGTTTTCCGTTTTATCTAATCTTTCACTTATGCAGGTTGTGACTATTATAATTTATTTAAATAAGGATATTTTAAAATTAAACTGACTATTTAAGCTATCTTTCTTTTGATCATTTACAGAGAGGATGCATCTTTCTATATTTAGAATTAATTTTAGGACTGAAAGATAATTGGCAATGATTTCCAATGAATGTTCTAAAGAAAAAACATTTTGTTTAATAGATTGTCTTTCCACTGTTTACTGTTTTAAGAAGACAATAAAGAGTTCCACCTATTTTAACAATTGTTCTTTTTTTTTTTTTTTCTGAAGGTAAATGGCTATTTGGTGGTTGATTTCAGTAATTTAATTCTTTCCATGACAGGTTTTTAAAGTTAGGCTAGCTAGTTTTAGCAATAATCTTCTAAATAATTTGACATGCACATTTTGCATAATTTTGTCATGTTTTCGTAATTCTAGTATTAACATTTTCTATTTTAATCCATATAATAATATGATGAAATATATATATGACTAACATTACTAATAATATTGTATTTCTAAGCAAAAATTGATTAAAAGAATATACAGAAGGAAGAGAGGAAACAGTAAGAAATGCTCAGAGAATCTGATTCCAATGTTCTTCCTGATTCCAGGTCTTGGTTTTATTTCGATTCTGAGCTCTAAACTATTGCTTCAATTTCATGGGCAAATTGGAATTTAATTTTTTTTAAGTTTAAGTAATCTGGATTTAGATCTTTCAAATCGCTTTTCCAGAGAAAATCTAGGTGTCTCTTTTCTGGAACAATTATGAACATGCACAACTGGTTATGAATGGTATAGCGACACTAGACTTATTGAGGTCTTTTTCAGACTAATGAGTCTCAATGTTTACAACTTTTACAGTAGATCTGATATTAAAGGTATGCATACATGAACAAGGATCCTGACTAAACTACTTTGCAGGTTAATGGATTTAATAAAATGGTCTGAAATTTATACCATGACTTTAAAATTTATTAATCATTTGTGACAGTTTTTTTGACAATGTACGTAATGTATATTCAATACAATTATATTAAAGCCAATTATATAGTTCTCACAGTGCTCACTACTTCTGCTTTAAGCTAGTGTTCATCATTCTGTAGTAATAATCTCTTCTGAGTGTCTATTCCCTAAGGTCGTTGATGGCATATAGGTTAAAATACTGCTAAATTGTTTAAATATTTGAACTTTGTACTCTGACTAGCAATAATTTAATACTATGTCTACTACTATCATTATTTAGCTAGACTATTTATTATGTTAAACTTTTCAACTACTTCCTAGCTAAGAGATTCAAACATGATTGATTATCAGTGAACACTTGGTATTATGCACATTCTTTCCTTTGTGGTCTGATTCTTGTCAGATTTTTCAAGATGAATGGAAGAAGAAACCATGATTATCAGAAAAAGTGTTCTCTAAGAAAGTCATGATGATGACGTTCATACTTAGTAATGATTCAGAGCTAAACTGAGTAGAAAATTGTGAACTGAAAATAGTAATAGACAATCAAATCTTTGTTACTTATGTTTGCACTGAAAGGTTTTGAGATGGTACTGTTGTTGATGGTCAATTTAGCAATCATAGTTGAAGTACAGCTCTGTAGCGTCAAACTGCCTAGGCAATAATCAAGTTTAGTACTTTCTAACTATTTGACCTTAGAGAATTTACTCAGCCTCTCTCTATCTCTTTATTCAGCTCAAAATTGAACATATTGAAGTAACAGACTCAAAGGGGAATGAAATTAATGTACATTAAACAACTGGCACAGGTCCTAGCATATAAAATTCTCAAAAAATGAGTTACTATCTAATGATATTTCAAAAAATAACCTTATTTTTTATATTAGTAATAGATGAAGATTTTTTTCTATTGAAATTGAAGGACAATGTATTTTATCTTGGTGAATAAACATAGTTCGTTTTATCACATATATGCTATATAGCTCTCCACTGATACTTACTTTTTGTATTTTTTTTATAAGCACAAGGTCTACTCATGATACTGTGTATAATGCTGCTGTCTGCTTTGTCCTTATATTATGAATACATTATGACAGTAAAATGCTTCAGAAGACAATTTTTTGGTACCATGGACTTAGGAACAAGTCTATAGGAATAAGCTTATGACTATAAATATTTATAAGAAGAAACCTACTTGCTGTTTGATATCTGAGTATGATACAGCCCATTTCATCTTTGAGTAAAAATAATTTTATTATGATTCTTCTGTCCTTATTAGTGTAATTGAAGTACATATAGAGTTGGTTTATTGATTGGTAGAAGACCTACTCTCTCTGGTCTATGTTACCAATTTTCTTTAATCTAACACCTCTAACAAATTAGAGATTAAATATAATAATACTAGTGATGGTTTTTATTATTGTAATGATAATAATAAAAGTAAAAATGATTGTTGAGCATGTACTATGTACAAGGCATTCAAATATGCACTTAATTTATACATCATCCTTCCTTTATAATAGCTGTGCAGAATGCTTATTATTTTCCAATTTTACAGTTAAGTAAGCTGAGTTTTGGAAAGGTTAACTGACTTTCCCAAGTAGCTCACCATAGTACATAGCAGAATGAAGATTCAAAATCAGGCTAATTTGGTTTTGTTTTTACTTTACTGTGCAAAGTTTCAGCATTTATTCATCTGTAGTCTTAACTTCTCTCTCAAACTCTAGCCTTAAACAGCCACCTTCTTCCAACTATATCTGCCACAGAAATTTAAATATTTACCTCTTCAAACCTAACTCATTTTATTTTCCTGTCAATTTGTTAGTTCACTCTTCCTCTGCTCCCAAAATCTAACCCTGGGTGGTTCTTCCTCATCATACATGCAGCAGTTTCCCCTCAGTTTAGTAAATCAATAATTGATACATCGCCTGTTCATCTTAACTTCAACTTGTACTTTGATTGATGATAGATATTTTTCCTAGATACATTTAAAGGCTATACCGTAGTTCTGTTTAAAGAGCCACCATAGTTCTTCGAATCCTACTGAATGAAGTCTACCTCCTTAAACTTGTATTCAAAGCTTTTCATCACTTGATCTTAACACCGTTTTCTGTCTTTTGGCCCATAAGAAAATTCTATATTTATTCTAGGCCACAGCTAAGTACAAACATTTATCATTTGAGATATACTTCATATGTTTAAACATCTATATTTATTCTTTTTCCTAAAAACATACATGTGGTTTACATAGCTGAGATCAGAAGTATTGTTACTTACAATAATCACATTTATTTCCCTTAACTCAACCCTTAGATTGACATCATAAAGGGAGGTGTCTGCAAGAGAATAATCCCAAAATTATGATTCTAGAAGTTTGTATAGGCTACATGCTGCCCAGTTGCCAACACTAGCCCTCATGAGAGAGGAATAAAAATCTTACATCCCTAATAAAGGGGCAAGTGCCTACCTGAAATTAAATATTTGACTCCAGAGAGACATGTTTTAATACTCTTTGTAAAATAGCAGAAGACTCCAGGTTAAACACCAGTAGGATGTAAAAAGCAAATGGGACTGTGGAAAAACATTCAGAATCTTTATAACCCATAATTTTGTTTTTTTTTTTTTTGCACAGAAAGCCCTAACCATGAATATGTAAGCAGAATAGTGGCCCCCCAAATGTCAACATTTTAATTCCTGAAAAAACAAACAACCCCATCAAAAAGTGGGCAGAGGGCATGAACAGACACTTCTCAAAAGAAGACATTTATGCAGCCAAAAAACACATGAAGAAATGCTCATCATCACTGGCCATCAGAGAAATGCAAATCAAAACCACAGTGAGATACCATCTCACACCAGTTAGAATGGCCATCATTAAAAAATCAGGAAACAACAGGTGCTGGAGAGGATGTGGAGAAATAGGAACACTTTTACACTGTTGGTGGGACTGTAAACTAGTTCAACCATTGTGGAAGTCAGTGTGGCGATTCCTCAGGGATCTCGAACTAGAAATACCATTTGACCCAGCCATCCCATTACTGGGTATATACCCAAAGGACTATAAATCATGCTGCTATAAAGACACATGCACACGTATGTTTATTGCGGCACTATTCACAATAGCAAAGAGTTGGAACCAACCCAAATGTCCAACAACGATAGACTGGATTAAGAAAATGTGGCACATATACACCATGGAATACTATGCAGCCATAAAAAATGATGAGTTCGTGTCCTTTGTAGGGACATGGATGAAACTGGAAAACATCAGTCTCAGTAAACTATCGCAAGGACAAAAAACCAAACACCGCATGTTCTCACTCATAGGTGGGAATTGAACAATGAGAACTCATGGACACAGGAAGGGGAACATCACACTCCGGGGACTGTTGTGGGGTGGGGGGAGGGGGGAGGGACAGCATTAGGAGATACACCTAATGCTAAATGACGAGTTAATGGGTACAGGAAATCAACATGGCACATGGATACATATGTAACAAACCTGCACATTGTGCACATGTACCCTAAAACCCTAAAGTATAATAAAAAAAAATTAAAAAAAAATGTGAATATGCTAGGTTACTTAGTAAACTTGGAGATGGAATTAAGTTTGCTAATTAAGAAAATACTATATGATAGCCTCCTTAATGGGGAGACTATTCTGGATTATCCAGGTGACGTAGATATCACAGTAATTCTTATAAGTGGAAATGGGAGGCAGAAGACAGAGAACCAGATAAATGGAAGATTGAGAAAAAGACCCATCACAACCCTGCTGACTTTGAAGTTATAGAAACAGGGTCACATGGCAAGGAATGTGGGGTACTCTAGAAACTTCAAAAAAACACAGAAATAGGGCCTTCTTTAGAGTCTCCAGGAAGAACTCAGTCCTGCTGACACTTTTTGATTGTAGCATAGTGTCATCCATCGGACTTGTGACTTGCAAAACTTTAACATAATTTTATAATGTTTAAGCCACTAAATTTGTGATAATTTGTTAGGTAGAAACAGGAAACAAATACAATGCAGAAACATGAAAGTGTTAGTATTGCTTCCTGATAATGTCACACACATATCTATGTCTATGTCTGTGTATTTTTTTACATCTGTGTATTTGTGTATGTGCATGTGATGATTTTTTCAACTACAGAACTTTGATATTTCTGCCTCTTTTTCCCATCTTATAGCCATCTCCAAACAATGTCATCTTGTAAAGCCAGGTCAAAAGGTAACTCTTTGAAATCTAGAGTAATGGTTTCCTTCTGTAAATATATGTGTTGTCTTTACTCATAGATCACGTTTTTTGTTGTTGTGTCCATTAGAAGTATTATGCTATATGTGCTTACAAAATGGGTGGCATTAGTTTTACATTAAAAATAAAATTGCGTTTTGAAGTGCCTTTGTACTAGGGAACACACACTGAAAGAAAAGTACATTTTAAAGCTCTTGTGCAAATAAAACATGATAAATATAGAAGAGATATTAAACATCATATTATCATGTATAATAAAAGTAGTTAGAGATTTTATACTAACCAAACATGAAAAACATTAAAAGTGATTATTCGTCCTACTACATTTCAATTTGTTTGGTGACATTACTGTAGGTGTGTCCCCCACAGATTAGCGTTGAAAAAGACAGAGGTGTTTGTTCAACTAACCAATGTGAAGAATAAAAATTACTAATTAGTGGCTGATTGCTTTTCTGTGACGTGTGATGGTAATGGATCTTCTAAATTCCTGATGACTGGACCACAGATTTCACCTTAAACTGCTGGAGCATAGCACTTATCTCAAGCAGATAATTAGTGCTAGTCTTTCCCTTTGTCCCTAACATGATGAATATAAGTTCTACTCAACAGAGTATAAACTGCACAAGAGCAGAAATTTTTGTCTTTCCTGTTAACTGATACATCTTTAAGCTTTAAAAAGTATTTCTTGGAAAAAAAAAGAATGAGTATCAGACAAATTAATTGCTTATATCTGCTCGCATAGAGTATTCTCTACATTAGAATCCAGGTACTCATGATCCTCTTTTAGAGAATAAGGATTGAGCTGAGGACCAAGTACTTAGCATTGAGAAGCGTGGCTGACATTACATGACACAGATTTTTTTATTGACAGGGCCTATGAGATTTTGTTTTCTCATTCATAAGAAAGGTTCTATTCTAGTATGCATGTGGGGAAATAAATTAAGAACTTGTGTGGTGTTACTCATTATAGCCACTGAAGTTCCAGCAAATATTCTTCTATTTTTCAAATGTGGGTGTCAGGAACACAGACTTGATTGGTCAATCTGAAATATTAGAAAGATTGGGATAAATTGTTCATAATTCCAGAGATATTAAACTATCTCCTCTTGAGTCCAGGGACCCATAATAAACCCATGGAGAGATAAATCAATCAGTAAGAAGGAAGAGTATATACTGAGCTAGACCTAAAAGGAGTCTCATAAAAGATTTTGTACTGCAGCAGAGTCTTCAAAGATTTGATTATGAGACGGAAAATATGAGCTTTCAGATGAGCAGCTCAAATAAAGACTTTGAAGCCTCGCCCAGTTTGGCAAATGTCTTTTGGGGAGTGTCCTCCACTTTTCTATTCCTTGATTATTTTTCAAGTCAGTAAAACCATTACCTGTTTGCTGCCAGCAGATAACATAACCCAGAGGTCATTTGAGATTCCTATGATAGATTGAATTGAAAGCTTTTCTTATCTAAGGATTTTATTTATCTTTGATTTCCCCACATTGTATAGGCTCAATATATAAAATATTATGAGTCAGTTTTAACTGTGGCTATAGAAATAGCTATTTTTTTTCCTCTTTTTGATACTCACTCATAGGTAGTAAGTCTAATCAATCAAATTTCACTAGTGCTGTCATAAGGCACCTGTCTAATAAATTGCACAAATAGACATAGAAGCCTAGTTGAAAATATATGTCTTTTGACAGAAGGATAAATCAACGTCTTTTGAAATCTTAAATTACAATTCACAAATAAAATCAGGACAATGTCTATAAAGTATTGATCTACTGTGTGTCTCTGCTAAGTAAAAAAAATACTCACTTTTGAAGATAAGATAGGAAGAACTCAAGACACACTCATACGATAACAGAAACAAATGCCTAAATGAATTATATTGTTAGAAAAAGGGTTTGGCTCATTTTGATATTTTTTAAATAGTATAGGAGGCGGTTGGCAGGTGGGCAATGCTAGAGGATCCACATTAATAATATTGTATGAGCCACTCTGAATGAAATCATTGCCCAAGGAGTATGTCCATAATTACTTCTGTTTGGATAGAAAAAGAAGATCTCCTCTTCACGGATTTTCATTTACTGTTTTAACGTAATTTATCTGCCTGACCTTCAATTACATTTAAGCATTAATTTCTGAGAAACCTACTTATTTTCTTCTAGGTCACTAACTCAGGAATTGAGATGTGATTCTAGTGCAGCTTGTACAGATATTATTGAAAGATGTGTAAGAGTTCTCAATGTTATCAGGGTTTCTACCAGCCACAAAGGGAAAAATCTGACTTTGTTTTTTTCCAGTCTAGGATTACAATCCTTTTTCAAAGATATTCTTGATTTTAATGAAGCTTTAGAGCTATCTGCAGTGCAGCTGCTGCTTTGCAGAGTGTCCTGTGAAGCTTTAAGAGCAACACTGACAAAGCAGATTAACTGTTTTTGTGAAGCTTTTGAAAGGCCACTGTCCTAGAGAGGGTAAGGCAAATTAACCTGTGCTGAGCATTCTTTCAAGATTATGGGCATGCTGCCTAGTTTTTGCACCGAAAGCTGAAGAAAAAAGATTGACTGTTTTATTTTTTTGTTTTTTTTTTGTTTTGTTTTGTTTTTTTTCCATTTGCAATCAGCTAACTCTGCCTGTGGGGGAAAAGCAAACTTTTCTTATATATACTTGCTTAACACCATCACATGTTGTAACTATGCACAAAAAGCATTCCCTTTTACTGACGACAAGAATATATTGCTAACTATGTTTTTAGTCCTTTGTGAAATGAAGGTCCAGTATGACAGTTTTTCTTAATTAAAACTCCTTACTAACCATTTCTAAGTCTAAAATTACATTATCTTACATTAAAATTTGATCAACTGTCATTATTTCTACAGAGGTCTTGTATAGTATAAGATAGTACAGGTAAGCAAGACACAGCCCACCAGGAAAAAAATACTATTATAGCAATTGTATTATAAGCTGATAGACAAAAACAAGCATGTCTCTAAAATTTGTTCAGTGTATTTCCATTTAACGTCACTTATGTTTTGATATGCATCATTTGTTTTCTTTCCATATTCTGGTCTACAAACATTTCTTAGTAAAGTATATGCACATATCATAACTAGTAGCAGTGCCGGTACAAATAAACTATTTTCTCTTCTGGACAATAGGAGTTGAAATGATAAGTAGACCTTAGATTACCATATACTTAAAGTTTACCTCTTCAACCACAGAGTCAACTTAGAATATTCAGAAACAATAACAAATTTACATTTCTTTCAATATCCAAGACATAAGGTCCTTTATTAAGTAATTATTAACTCTGTTAAAGTGTAAACAAAATGACAAATTACCTCTAGAGCTAGGCTTAGATAGTCTGCTCTATTTAGTTTCCTACTAGCTTTAGATACTACAGCAAAAGAAAAGATGTCATTCACATTGCATTCTGAGGTTTGATTTCTTGAAAGCTTCTTCAATTGCTTGTTACTAAAATGTCAAGTTTAGATTTGCAACATTTTTCCTAGACATCAGATCAAGTTTGTTATCCTTGAATCATTGGAATAGGGCAGGGTGTATTATGTAGACTAAATGGAATAACTACACTTCAAGTTATTAAGGCATAGTTGAAGAAATTAAGTCAACACTAAGCAAAATATTTTTCATATGTGACAGGACCCATTTCATGTATAAAAGTATGACCAGAGGTAGACACTATAATAGTTTAGAAAACACAGAACAACAATAACAACAACAACAACAACAATGAAACCCAAGCATGGCCTTAGATAGTATCCAAGTCCATGTCTGTATTAGTCAGGGTTCTCTAGAAGAACAGGACTAATAGGATAGATAGATCCAATTATATGAAAGGAAGTATATATGAAAGGGAGTTTATTAAGGAGAATTGACTGACATGATCACAAGGTGAAATCACACCATAGGCCATCTGCAGTCTGAGTCCCAAAACCTCAAAAGTAGGGAAGCTGACAGCTCAGTCTTCAGTCTGTGGCTGAAGGCCTGAGAGCCCCTGGCAAATGACTGGTGGAGGTCCAAGAGTCCAAAAGCTGAAGAATTTGGAGTCTGATGTTCGAGGGCAGGAAGCATTCAGCACGGGAGAAAGATGGAGGCCAGAAGACTCAGCCAATCTAGTCCTTCCATGTTCCTCTGCCTGCTTTTATCCTAGCCCTGCTGGCAGCTGATTAGATGGTGCCCATCCAGGTTGAGGATGGGTCTGCCTCTCCCAGTCCAGTGACTCAAATATTAATCCCCTTTGGCAACACCCTCACAGACACAACTAGGAACAATATTTTGCATCCTTTAATCCAATAAAGTTGAGTAGCAATAGTAACCATCACAGAGTCCAAATCCAAAGTCAACAGAAGGCAACAAAAGCTAACAAAGCATAGGGAACTGGAGAACGCTACTCAGTTTACATCTGCTTCTCTTCTGGGAGTAGGAGTGGGGTACACAGAGAAAATTGGGTTTCCTTAGATTATCTAGATATCTACCATGGAGGTATGTAGACTTTAGTGTTAAACATACCTTCAACAAATATTGTATGTAGCTATAGTTTTGTGATGATATTCATTAAATTCTAAAGTTATTTAATTATTTCACCAAATATTCATTAGTATTCTTGGTGGGTATCTTTCTAGGTTAAGTCAGAAGAAGGAAGGGAGGAAGGAAGGAAGGAGGGAGGGAAGGAAGGAAGGAAGGAAGGAAGGAAGGAAGGAAGGAACAAGGGAGGGAGGGAAGGAAGGGAGGGAGGGAGGGAAGGAGATAGTATGTGAATTATTATTCAATTTAGTGGAATATTACTTAGTATTCACTTTAAGAAATGAGCCATAGATTCTGTAGAAAGAGCACATTTTGCAGTGCTGGATGCATGCTATTTTGTCTACACCAGTTTTAATTTACACCCATACTTTCAGGAATTCATTCTCTCTGTGTAAATAACATACAAAGTGATATTTGTCCTGGGTTAAAAATCTCATTAGAGGTGTGTGGGATTTGATAAGATTTACATTTTATTGAGTGGAAGAATAGGCATTTTCATACCAATATAGTAGCTTGATTTTGGGATTTTTTCATTGTGACATTTTAATTCTTTTGATGTTAACATAGATCTATATGGCTTTCTTCTAGAATCCATGCAGTGTTTGACTCATGCATAGTTTACTATAAACAAACAAACAAAAAACTGTGTAACTATTCTAATTTCACTTGTCAAAGAAGGTAGATGTGGAAACTTTGCACGACATCAAAATAATCTTAGTAAAACATAGATTAATCTTCCAAGTATCTCAAGGCAACAACTGCAATTATATTGTTAAATAGAACAGTTAGGCATTTGTGTATTACTGGAACTTTAATACTTTCAATTAGAAGAATGAGGGAGAGTAATGATGGAACCAGTGACTGTTCCAAGGAGTTGTAATACTTACTTATTGTAACCATTTCATTTCATTATGGGAAACAGAGAAATAAAGGCATTTGCCTTAATATATATCACATGGTAGTATTCCAAAAGACGGAAATGCCAGACTTTCCACTTGTAGAAATTTACTGATAGGCTTACCACACTACCTTATAATCCTTTTACTGTTGGGGATCACAAAGAAGTTCTGTTATCAGATGTCACATTTGAGAGGAAGAAAAGGTTTTATAATAGGTTACACTATTCCTTGAGTTTGTCTACCACAATATTAAACAGTAAAATCTTTAATTGGCAATGTACATGTTACAGATGAAACTAGACAAGTTTAAGGGAGCTAGCTTCATTCAAAGTTTAAAATCTCCATTGTGATGATGATTTCTTTCAGGTAATGTTATAATTTACTTCTCTTGAAATTATTTATCTGAGAATATCTTGAGGTTTTTATGAAAAATATTCGAATGTATAAATAAAGTGTTAATGAGTCATATATTCTTTAAAATGTCTAAACATCCATTTGGGGTTAAGATTTTACACAAACTTCAGAAAATAAGTATATTTATACCACCTGATACTAAATATTCATCAAACTTAACAATATTTTCTTTAACAATCTGAGGTTCAGACTTTTCAATTATGTAAACATTTATTTTAAACATTTACATATAGACATTTAAACATACTACATTTTTTAGTGTGTAGTATTTATAAAATAAAGACATCATCCTATTATTTATGACTTCAAGAATTAGAGGTCCTCTTCTTCTAGAGTCACTCCATCTTTTAAGGCAAGTAGTAAAAGTTTAACTTTAGCCTCTATCGGGTAAGTGACTGAAGAAATATCCTAAAATGTGCCTAGGAAGTGTTTAGTGGTCCTAGTTGTTTAATCTTCAGTTCATGCTATTGATTTCTGCTTCTATTTTCACTTCAGCCTATTTTTTCATAATTTGGCAAGATTGATGAAGATCTTTTTGTTCCACTTTACCCAAGTCTTTAAAAGAATTCTCCCTGCTTCCCAATACTAACTATGGCTAACTAAATTTTCCTGGAGATTTGTAGAAATGAAGGGAAAAAGCAATAGGGAGTAATTACAATATAAAATAGGCAATATCTTTAAACTAGGTATCAAACATCAAAATTCATCAAGCTCATTTACCACATCCAATATAAGAAGTCTCTTTCTAGATTATATTTGTGTCCCGTCTTTCATGCTTTTTTCTTCTTATAGAGACTACCACCACTTCTTTTTTTGCATGTTCCTAATCTTAAGACATTTTCTATCTGAGCCTACCCATAGGAAATCAAATATCAGTTCATATTGCAAGGACCACTACAATAAGCATTTTCACCTTATTATTTCAATACCCCCGCAATCTATAGAACTTTATTTTATACTCCCCAGTTTAAGCTTGTTTCGGAGACCTAATTACATGCCATTTAAACACCCAGACAAATCATCTTCTAAGCAAAATATAATTTACCTTAGAAACTGTACTCTAACGTAGAATGCAAAAAGGGTCATAGTCAATTTTCAGCCCATTTTTCTTTTTATAAGATATATAGTGAATATAATCTCACCTTATTCAAGGATAAGAGTCATGAACCTCAAATAAGGAGAAATACACTCATCTCCCTCCAGCGATAATACATAAAATACAACAAAACCTGAAAATTATAAGAATGGAAAAAAATTGCATCTTTTTCAGTTTCTCATGTTGATTTTTCCATTTTTAAAAAAATTCATGCATATTTAGCCAAGACTCGCAAAATTCCACATTATGATGGGAAACCAAAGGAAATAATTATTCACATATTTTTCAGCAAGGCTTAAATGGACAAGAGTGTTCCTTGAACATAGGGTGGGCAGGGGCCTTCAAATACAAGAAAAACTTGAAAAAAAATTGGAATCAGAAGACAAAATCAAGCTGTTTTATTTGCCACTCCACCAATTTGTATAATTAACTTATTATCTGAACTTAACCTGAAATTTTCATGATTTTTTAACTTTTTTATTATTTAAAAAAATTTTATTTAACTAAAGATCTGATTCTCTTCATGTGTATAAGTGTGAGGTGAAAATGTGGGAAGGAAGTGCGTGCTCATACAGCATTGTACAAATTTGGATACAATGCATCTCAACTAAGTAGTCATTGGAGTTATGGAACTGAGAAAACTTATTGGAGTCATTAAGAGCCCTATAAATATTTGAAGGGCTGTCAAGTAGAGTGAGCAAGTAAATTAATTATGTGTTACTCAAAAGACAGAATCAGGATCAATGAATTAAAGTTAAAAAGCAGCAGCCTAGGACTCAAAAAGATCACAAGATATAGATTGGGCTCTGTTACAAGAAATTGAACTCCTTTTCCCAGGAAATGTTTAAGTAGATGTTGATAATCAATTACTACGGATGTTGTTAAGGTAATTTCTACACTGGGAAATAATTTTCAAAATGCAACTTAAATTCACTTTCAGTCCTACAAGCTATTCATAAACAGAGTGATAAAAATAGTGTAAAATTTAAAATTTTGTCTCTACAAGATGATGCCTAATTTGATATATTTGATCATTAATATATAATTTGATCATTAATATATTTGAACACATAATTTGATCATTAATAATGCATATTTAGTTTGATGTTATTAAGATGTGCATACACTTCATTTACTCTGTTAACTTTATTTTGATTTTGATTTTTTTCACTCTCTTGATATCTTAAAAAATTATGATTTGGCCACTTACTGCAGTATATGTTCCCCTAAATTTATTGTTATTAACAAATGTGATCAACATACCTATACTCTTCATGTGTTTGCTTCAGAAGAAGGGCTTCAGAAAACTCTCAATGATTGAATCGTAGGTTGACCACTCAGTAGCTGTCTGTATACCTGGAGATCATTTTTAATATTTTCATACATTGATTTTCTCATCTATAAATTTTTATGCAGGGGGGAGAAATCTACCCTAGAAATTGTAAGAATTAAATAAGATCATTTTTGCAAATCAATTAGTGTTGGGTCAGGTATATTATAAGCATCCAAAAATGTTGGTAGTACTTGTTACTATTATCAACAAATATATTTAAAATTTGCTGGAGGTGAAAAGCAAGTTTTTCATCGTTGTATTGATTTTTTTTCACAGTTCTAAGTGCAAAACAGATGTGAAATAAAGTTTAAAAAATAGGTGTATGGGTTCATAGATGCATGAAAAAGAAAAGTGAAACAAATCACTGGAGGGCCACTCAACATGGAAACACACCCGGATTGATAATAGCCTAAAGTATCTTTCTAAGTCAGGAAACAAATAATCATTGTCTTTCTCTTATGTTTTTACTCAGAGAAAGATCATCTGATTTGTTCTTAACAACTGCCCTTGGAGAAATCATAGTACTCTAAATCACAGTGCAAACATGCCTTGCCTTGGACATATGTAGAAATGTGACTTTATTTCCAGTCAGTCAGGTATTGCCAAAAAGGAAATAAGGAACATATAAATAAGAGAAAGCAGAGAGAAGCAGCCTGTTGTTTTCAGAAAGACTGTTTTTCTGGTGGCATTGTAACGGTAGACACGCCTGAGTTCTGTGGCCCATGTATTTCAGCTTGGCCACCACTCCTACTGAGGAGAAGACACTGGAAAAGGTGAACAGGTATTTGAATTCCATACACGTAGAATACTTGGGGAAGTTGTCGGAATGGACAGATGCAGTGGTAAATATGAGATAAGAATAGTTAGTGTTTCACTGCCATACAGTATACCAGTTCAGCCAAATAGAGTGCTTTGGCAACAGCCCTCAAGTTTTCTTGATGATGTGCTGCTTTGTTGGGGCAATTTGCCCTTTGGCACCCATTTACCATACATATTCCTACTTTCTATCAGTCAAAGAAATGAAAGATAATGAAGAGTTGGCATTATAATGCAAATTCTTTACAAGAAATTCACACATGTGTTCATATATTTCTTCTTGACATGTATCATTGTATCAATATTTAATTTGTGAACAGAATATGCATATATAGTTATTGGAAAAAATAGCTTAAAATAGGGTTGATTTAAGTTTGTCTTTCTGTAAATGGCCAGATTAACAAAAAATTAGATTAAAATAGTCTGATAACTTTTAAAATGTATTAATAATTATAAAAAGCATGAAAAGAATTAATAATCACAACCATATTAAGAAAATACTAGTGATGCATTGATAACAAAATGAATTTCCTTGAGATTATGGGAATTTCTGCTATCAACATGTCTATAAAATGGAAAGAGCCTAGTGACATTGCTAAGCACAATTTATTAATTGTGATAGGCCCGCTGCTGCAAGTAATAGATGCCACAATTAATGATTCAAATATAAGTATGAATTAATTATTACCTATGCATTGGAACTGTGTAGGTGATCTAGTGTCTCCATTAAGTGGTATTTATGTTTGCTCTGATGGATAATCCCATTTCTGCTAGCTGGAAAACCCTGTGGAGAAGTTCAGATGCTGGGTTTTCACAAGCCATGTCTGAAAAGAAAACACATCACTCCTGCTTACACTTGATGGCAAAAATCAGTCACATGGCCACCTCATACTACAAATAATTATGTGCTTTCTGAGAATGAACAGAACAACAGAAAACAATTTTTTAAAAGCATTTAACAGACTCTACCATACATTGTATGAGAATCAGACCTGTTAAAAGCATGATGAAGAGTTCTTGGTAAACTATTGTTCTAATGGACTAAGTATGGTGTGTGAAATCAAGACGAAAGTAAGTTTTCATAGCTAAGTTCAAGCTTTCAAGTGGTTATTACGCATAGGTTAAAAAAAAAGTCTTCGGGTACATACATTGTTCAACCAGGAAAAGCTTGCATTATTTTTTTTTGATGTTATATACTTACATATCTTTTAAATATTTTATTTTATTTTATTTTTTCAAAACTTAATAGGCTATAGAATGATGAGAATCTCATAATGCCAGCTTGCAAGAGCTAGAGGAGAGGAGAATGTGAGATGACTCTCTAATGGATATAGAGTTTTTAAATTTTATTTTGCTTTATTTTAGTTTCAGGGAGTACATATGCATGTTTGTTATCTGAGTCTGTTGCATGATGCTGAAGTTCAGGTGCTAGTGATCAATATTTGGATTTTCAATCCTTCCCCCTCTCCTTCCCACTCCCCTGAGTAGTCTCCAGGTTCTGTTGTTGCCATCTTTATGTCCATGATTACCTAGTGATCTCTCACTTATTAATGAGAACATGCCATATTTGGTTTTCTGTTCCTGCATTTCTTAGGACAATAGACTCCAGCTACATCCACACTGCTGCAAAGGACATAATTTTGTTTTATTTTTATGGTGGTATAGTATTCCATGGTTTGCATATAGCACATAATCTTTATCCAATCAACCATATGGGCACTTATGTTGATTCCATGTCTTTGCTATTGAGAATAGTGGGACAATGAACATGTGAGTGCATGTGTCTTTTTGGTGGGATGATTTGTTTTCTTTTGGATATGTACCCAGTAATGGGATTGCTGGGTCTAATGGTGTTTCTATTTTAAGTTCTTTGAGAAATATCCAAACTGCTTTCCACAGTGGCTAAACTAATGTACATTCCTACCAACAGTGTATAAGCATTCCTCTTTCTTCACAGCCTTGCTAGCAGCTGTTATTTTTTGCTGCTTAATAAAACTCATTATGTCTGGTATGAAATGGTATCTCATTGTGGTTTTCATTTGCATTGCTTTGATGATTAGTGATGTGGAACATTTTTTCATATATTTGTTGGCCACTTGTATGTCTTCTTTTAAGAGGTGTCTGTTCATGTGTTTTGCCCATTTTTAATGGGATTACTTGTATTTTACTTGTTGGTTTAAGTTCCTTATAGATTCTAGCTATTAGGCCTTTGTCAGATGCATAGTTCTTGAATATTTTCTCTCATTCTGTAGTTTTTTTTATTTATTCTATTGATTGTTTATTTTACTGTGCAGAAGCTATTTTGTTTTAATAGGTCCTACTTGCCAATTTTTATTTTTGTTTCAATTGCTTTTGTGAACATAGTCGTAAATTCTGTAACATAGAAATGACCAGAATGATATTTCCCAACTTTTCTTCAAGGATTCTTGTAGTTTTAGATCTTATATTTTAATTTTTAATCCATGTTGAGGCTTTTTTTAATGATGAATAGTATGGGTCCAGTTTCATTCTTCTGCAGATGGCTAGCCAGGTGTCCCAGCACCATATATTAGAGTGTCCTTTATCTTTTGCTTAGTTTAATGAGTTCATTGAAGATCAGATGGCTCTAGGTATGTGGATTTATTTCTGGATTTCTAACCTGTTCCATTAGTCTGTTTTTGTGTCAGTACTCTGCTGTTTTGGTTACTGTAGCCTCGTAGTATAGTTTGAAGTTGGGCAACGTGATGCCGCTGACTTTGTTCTTTGTGCTCAGGGTTGCTTTGGCTATTCAGGCTCATTTTTTTTTTTTATCTCATAGGACTTTTGGAATAGATTTCGTAATTCTGTGAAAAAAATAATATAGGTAGCTCGATAATATGTTCATTTTAACAATATCAATTATTCCAATCTATGAGCATGTAATGTTTTTCCATTTGTTTCTGTCATCTATGATTTCTTTTAGCAGTATTTTGTAGCTGTGTAGAGATCTTTCACCTCTTTTGTTAGACATATTTCTAGGTATTTTTGTGTGTGTGTGTGCAGATATTGTAAATGGTATTGTATTATTGATGTAGCTCTCAGCTTGAATGTTATTGTTGTATAGAAGTGTCCCTGATTTTTGTATGTTGATTTTATATCCTAAAGCTTTACTGAAGTTATTTATCCATTCCAGGAAAATTTTGCAAGAGTCTCTAGGATTTTCTAGGTATAGAATTAGGTCATCACATTGTCTGCAAAAATAGGTAGTTTGACTTATTTTCCCATTTGGATTCTTTTTTATTATTTTCCCTTTCCTGACTACTCTGGGTACCACTTCCAGTATCATGCTGAATAGGAATTGTGAGAGTGAATATCCTTTATTCGTTCAAATTTTCAAGGGGAAATGTTTCCAGTTTTTACCTGGTCAGCATTGTATTTACCGTGGGTTTGTCACATATGGCTCTTATTATTTTGAGGTATGTGCCTTCAGTAATGAATTTCTTGAGGATTTTTATCATGAAGCAATGTTGGATTATTTTATAAGCTTTTTCTGCAGGCATTGAGATGATCATGTTGTTTTTATTTTTAATTCTGTTTATGTGGTGAATCACATTTACTGATTTTTGTATGTTGAACCAACCTTGCATCTCAAAATAAAGCCTGCTTGATTGTTGTGAATTTCATGTGTCGTTGGATTCAATTTGCTAATATTTTGTTGAGGATTTTTGTGTCTATGTCAGGAATATTGGCCTGTAGTTTTGTTTTTTTTTTTTTTCTTCATTGTCTCTGCCAGGTTTTTATATCAGGGTAATGCTGGCTTCATAGATTTAGTTAGAGATGAATCCCCCATCTTCGATATTTTGGAGTAGTTTCATTTGAATTAGTACCAGTTTTCTTTGTATATCTGGTATGATTCAGCTGTGAGTCTACCTGGCTGGCCCTGTGGCATTTTTAAGTTGGTAATGATTCAGTTTCTGAACTAGATATTATTCTGTTCAGTTTTTCCATTCTTTTCTGATTTAGTCCTGGGAGATTTTGTGTCCTCTAGATTTTCTAGATTCTGAGTGTAGAGGTATTCATAATAGTCTCAGAGGATCTTTTGTATTTCTGTGGGATCAATTGCAATGTCATATTTGTCATACCTGACTGTGCTTATTTGAATCTTCTGTGTATTTTTCTTTGTTAATCTAGCTTGTGGTCTGTTTATGTTGCTTATCCTTTCAAATAACCAACTTTTGTTTTGTTGATTCTTTGAATGGATTTTTGGGTCTCAATTTCATTCAGCTCCACTCCGATTTTAGTTATTTCTTTTCTTTTGCTAGCTTTGGGGTAACTTTGTTTCTTTTTCTAGTTCCCCTAGCTGTGATGTTAATTCATCATCAGTTTGAGATTTCTCTAACTTTTTGATGTAGGCATTTAGTGCTAAAAACTTTCTGCTTTAATTTCATTGTTTACCCAAAAATCATTCAGGGGCAAGTTGTTTAATTTCCATTTAATTGTGTGGTTTCGAGATATCTTCTTGGCATTGATTTCTGTTTTTACTCCAATAATATGGTTTGTATGATTTTGATTTTTTTTGAATTTATGGAGACTTGCCTTATGGCTGAGAATGTAATCAATCTTGGAGTATGCAAAACGTGCAGCTAAGGAGAATGTGTATTCTGTGGTTGACGGGTGGATAATTCTGTACATGTCTATTAGATCCAGTTATTAAAGTGGTCAGTTTAAATTCAGCAAACATTGTTTTGTTTGTTATCTGCCTATGTGATCTGTCTAATGCTGTCAGTGGAGTATTGAAGTCCCCCACTATTACTGTGTAGCTGTGTAAGTCTTTGTAAGTAAAAAAGTAGTTGTTTTATAAATTTCTGTGCTCCAATATTAGATGTGTATATGTTTAGATAGCAAATTCTAATTGTTAAATTGAATTCTTTATATTTTTTCTGTTTTACTGTTGTTAGTTTACAGCCTGTTTTATCAGATATAGGAATAGCAATCTCTGCTCGCTTTTTTTTTTTCGTTTTGCTTGTATCCTTGATCTCTCTCCAACTTTTTCCTTTGAGCCTATGGTTGTTATTATGTGTGAGATGAGTTTCTTGAATACAGCAGACAGATTGATCTTCTTTTCTTTTCTTTTCTTTCTTTCTTTTCTTTCCTTTCTTTCTTTTCTTTCTTTCTTTCTTTTTCTTTCTCTGTCTCTCTCTTTCTTTCTTTCTTTCCTTTTTCTCAGTTTTTTTTTTTTTGAAATGGAGCCTCTCTCTGTTGCCCAGGCTGGAGTACAATGGCGTGATCTTGACTCCCTGCAGCCTCTGCCTCCTGGGTTCAAGTGAGTCTCCTACCTCAGCCTTCCAAGTAGCTGGGATTACGGGTGCCCAACACAACACCCGGCTAATTTTTGCATTTTAATAGAGATGGGGCTTCTCCGTGTTGGCCAGGCTGGTCTCAAACTCCTGACCTCAAATGATCCACCCGCCTTGGCCTCCCAAAGTGCTGAGATTACAGGCATGAGACACCGTGCCAGGTTTGTGAATTTTTTTTTTTTTTCTAACTTGACACTGTCTGTTTTACATCAGGCATTTAGACCTTTTACATTCAAGGTTTATATTGATATGTGAGGTTTTGAACTTATTGTGAAGTTCTTAGCTGGTTGTTTCATAGTTTCTAATGTGTGGTTGCTTTTTAGGGTCTGTGGGCTATGTACTTCAGCGTGTTTTTGCAGTAGTGGCTATCATTCTTTTGTTTCCATGTTTGGAACTCCTCGAAGTATCTCCTGTAAGATGGGTTTAACAGTAACAGATTATTTTAGTGCTTGTTTGTCTGGAAAATATTTTATTTGTTCTTTGCTCATGAAGCTTAGTTTGACAGGATATGAAATTCTTGATTGGATTTTCTTTTCCTTGTAAATCCTTGAAATAAGCCCCCAAATCTCTCCTGACTTCTAATGTTTCTGCTGAGAAGTCCGTTGTTAGCCTAACAACGTTCCCTTTATATATGATCTGGCCTTACTTTCTAGCTGCTTTTAAGATTTTTTTCTTAACTGGTGACCTTGGACAATCTTGTGATGTCATGGTGATGATTATTTTGTATAGTATTTTACAGGTGGTCTCCTGATTTCCTGTATCTGACTGTCTACCTCTCTAGCAAGATTAAGGAAATTTTCCTGTGTTATTCCCTCAAATATATTTTTCATATTCAAAATGGCCTATTCAAATATGCTTTTTCTCCTTCTCTCTCAGGAATGCCAACAATTCATTGCTTTGGTCACTTTACATAATTCCATATTTCTCAAATACTCTGTTCATTTTTAAAAATTCTGTTTTCTTTATTTTTGTCTGACTGGATTATTTCAAAAGACCTGACTTCCAAGTGCAGAAATTCTTCTGTTATGGTCCGGTCTATTGATAAAGCTTTGAATTGTATTTTGAAATTCCCTAAGTGAGTTTTTCAATCCCAGAAGCTCCGATTGATTTTTTTAAAAGATGTTTAGATCTTCCTTAATTTCCTGGATTACTTTAGAAGTCTCTTTGTGTTGATTTTCAACCTTGTCTTGGATCTCATTGAGCTTCCTTGCAATTTATTGTTTGAATACATTATTTTTAATGAGTTATTTGACCTTCAAGGAACTCACACAGGTGAATTTTATAAAACAGTTATTATTTGTTTTTAACATATTAATGTAATAGGATCCACTTGAGCAGTATAAATTAGATATCACAACATGTGAAAATGACAAATCATTTTATAATTGTTATGTACATGCAGAAATGATAAAAATATTTTTGGATAAGGGCAGTGAAAATGACAAAGACGGTGTCAGATCAGCATATGAAGTGTTCTTGTTGGTCTGCCAGTTATACAGACATATTATACAACTGTCTTCTGAATAGTTACATACCTAAATATTTTAATATTATCAACTAACTCAAGACAACTTTATAGAGTGGTCCAGGCTTTCTGTCAGCCCTTGATGAGTGCTCCTTTTCCACACATCAGCTATGACTTACAAGTACATTTTCATAAAAATTGATATGAACTCTTCAGTATGTAATTTCAATATCTACTTCCAATGACTTCTCCTACCTTTAAAATAAGGCTAAATTTCTTCTTAATCCTTTCTGGCAAGTTTGCTGACTTTTATCATTTTTCAATGTATGCTAAATATGGTTTTAACTTTCTGTCAGTCAATTTATCACTAGTATAGGCAGCGATATTCCAGATCTGAAATGTAAAGTAGCTAAGTTCTTGCATAGTTTTCTGAGCTTAATGCTCTCTTGAATCTACAAATTATTTACTTAAATATCATTTTAAGGTAATTATAATCAAATAAAAAATTTTACTGTCTGAAGCAATGAATATATTTTTTATTACGGAAAATATACAATTTATTTTATTCCCTTCAGCATTTTATACAAGCGAGCTTTTTTTCTAGGTATCAGTCTTTCAACCTTCAATGCTGGCTGTTTGTAACTGTCTTGTATTTGTCCTACTATGCTGCCCATTATTTAGTTTTTAATATTTATTTTAAAATCAAGCACTTTGAAGAAATATAAATTTATTAAGGTTATAATCTTTTGGTTTTGTCATCTATGAAAACATTTTTATTAGATTTTTGTTTATCAATCTCCACAAGTTTTTGACTCTTACTCCCTCTGAGAATCATAATGATTATAAGGTATCACACTTATTTTAAGGTAATCAATATTGCTTTTCTGTTTCCATACATCTACCCTCAATTAATTACAGGAAATTTATTTCACTAAACATATGACAAAAATATCATCATGACAATCATTGCTTTGTGGTTATAAAGTATTTCTACATACTCATTATATGAACATGGATATCTATTATTTAAAATATTACAAATAATATTTTAGACAAATTTGATTCTTAGTAGCAGTAATCATTATTAATAAAACCATTTAAATACTTTTCCCCAAAATAAATCAGGAAGAACACTTACCAAACTTAAACAAGTATTTCAAGAGCAGTATTTGTCATCATATTGTATAAACAGAATGGACCATATCAGTATGTTTACCTATTTATATTCGTTTATCAGTGATTTATTAACACTACATTTTATCCCAAGATAACTTATTATTGATTATTGGTAACATTTGGGAATTTTTGTAGGGGGAAATGTCTGTGTTCAGTGGCTTGTGGTGAATTCACTGGCTTTGAACCCAGCTTTATGTATTGGAGACAGGCATGTGTGATCTCAATCTCCAAAATTACGATAGAACATAATTTTGGAAACTGCCATATTAATTTTCAACTTATTTTTAAGTCCTCTTTCTCATTGAGCTTTCCTGTTCTGAGACAACACACACGTTGTATAGCTGTAGGTCTAAATGATCTTTCTTTTTTGCTACTTACCAAAACAAGTTAGAAGCTTGCATTACAATGAAGACCGTGGTTTGACTAGATCTAGAAATTTCTTCAAAATATCTAGTGTTCTTCCTACTTTTTGCGATCTGAAACAGGTTTTAAACAATTCTAATTGTTCTTACCCTGTAAATGGACAAAAAGCAGTCATTGATATTTTTCTATTTTTTGTCTATTGTTCCTCTCTGTAATGCCAGAAGCATACCTTTCCAATATTTTATTTGTTTTCTTTTCAACAACAATTTATTTAGTTTTAGAGAGATTCAGGTTTTATAACTGTAGATTTAACAAAAAAAGACTAAGACTTTATCACTCATCACTCCTATGCTTTCAAGCTATGAAGCTGAAAAGGGATTTTTCTCTTACAATATCTTTGGTGTAACTGAAAGGTTTTCATTTGCAGTAATCGTGTAGCTATCTCATGATCATGTCATGCTTGTCATGTTTGTCTTGCTTTCCCATGTAATCTCAGAGTATAAGTTATCATATTCAACCACAGAGAACTGTGAAATAAGCAGCCTTAATGCAAAATAAGAAAAAATTCATATTTAATTTTTTTGTATTTTCTTAAGCATGTTTCTGAAGTAGATACTGTATTGTTATCCTCTAAACATTAAATTATTATTTTATTCATTCCAATGGATAACTCTCATTAGATGAAAAAATTAAACAGGTACAATGCACTTCATTCCTCAAGAGAAGAATTACAATCGTTAAAGGGTTTTCATCTCTTCTTTTGTAAATGTTATGATTCTTAATGATCTTCTCCTTTGTTCTCATTTGACCACTAAATATGACAACTATATTTGAAAATCAAGTCATCATTTTGGTGTGCAACATTTTTTGAGACTGAGAAAAAGCAGACCCAATAACCTCTCTATTGTCTATCCAGTTGTGCTAACAAGAAAAATTATAATAATAAAAATTTGACAACTTAACATATAAACTTGTGGTGGAAATCACTTTTCTCCTTATTTGTTCCTTATTAAATTTGTACTACCTAGGCCAGGTATGTGAAAGAGATGTCACTATCATATGATAGCCTATTATTTACGCATATACTTCAATTGGTAGATAACCCAGACACCCATAACTAATTTATATTTTAAATAAGAAGCTTTGATGTAGCCTACACTTTGAATTAATACAACCCCAGTTAAGACCTTGAATCCTCAAAGTACAATTTGTTCAAGTTACATAATCCTTCTGCGCTTTGAATGTGTAAAAATGTGAGTTGCATCACCCGCTCTTTAAAAGAGCTGATCAAATTAAACGAGATAATTAATGTGAAGGAATTCATTACTGCTTGAAACTTAATGAGTACTCAGAACATTGATAATGATGATGATGGTGATTTGGTTAAAAATCATACAGTGCAGAACTAAAAGGAATGTAACTTTATATTTATTAGAAAATTTAATATTTATATGCATATCTATTTGGTTGGATGGTAGACATGTAAATCCCCTAATTCAAGATTCCTCCATCCTTTCTGAGAAGTATGCTGGGAAGATTGACATGGTGCCTTTGGCAAGGGTGTGTCAAACCATTTCTGGTCCTCGGATGCATTTTTTATTCAAGTTCACAGCCTTTACAATGTCTTCATCACCACACAGTCTTAGGTGATGAATATTCTAGGATATTCCCCCTTCTCAGCCGCACTTTTTCTTCAGATCTGTCTGTGTACTCAATCATATGTGTACTCAATCCATGGTGTTCTGTCACAAGTGAGAAATATTCTACATCTCTGTGGAGCACATTTAAGCCTATCGGTCTTAACACAGGATGCAGACTATTATTTTGTACTCAGGCAAAACTGAGAGCAAAGCAATCCTCAGGCCTTGTAATATTTTTGGACTATATTTAAAGACAAAGAACTGGTTTTCTTCTCAGATGCACAAACCTATCAGGACTTTATCTTATTCTCATTTCCCAGCCCCTTCCTGAACTTGTCTCTAGAGATAAGGTACAAAACAAATTTTTAGGATCAACTACTGTATTTACTGGAAATACCACATTATTCAACTTTTTGATCCATTATATGTAATCTCTTGGTTTATTATATGAGAAGTACCTTTCATTTAAAATACTATTTTTCCCATATATGTATGAGAAATAATCATATATATATATACACACACATATATATGCACACATGTAAATAAATATATTTATGAAACAATCATATATATTTCAATAGTTTTAAAAATCATTTCATTAATTTTAGAGAAAACTCACTTAATAATTGTAGACTTACACTTTTTCCTGCATGTAACATGAACAACAACATCATTTTTAAAACAAAGACTACTTCTTGCTATGTTGAGCAACCATTTTTCCAAATGGTGTGAGGTTTGCATACCACAAGGTAAAAATCAACTGTATTTAAATATTACTTGTTCTATCAACTTCAGATGAAAATATGCAGTATAATAATTTTCAAAAACAAGTACATTGAGGATATTCTTTGCCACCATGATGTTTCCAAAGCAATAATAATAAAACGTCAATTAATGAATAATGATGATGAGTAAATAATACACAAATTTGTTTAATCAGTCAAAATATAAAGCCAGTGAAACTAAAAAGCTTTTGTTGTTTCCTAATCAAGAGACCTTTTGGCTAATTTTATTATTTAATAAAACATTTATTACATTTACTTGGTTCTACAAACTTTAAAAAATTTTTGAAATATACAGAAGTCTCATTTTTATTTCTATAAATCAGAATCTTATAATTTTAACTTCATGTTCAAAATATTTCTCCCTTTGCTTCCTATTTTATGCATGGTTTATAAATAGTTATTGAAGAGAATTAGAAACATACTGAATGGTACTTTAGGAGGTATATTATTTTCAACTTAATTCAAATTACAATTATGTGTTCTGTTCAGGATAATAAATAGAGTGGTAATGAATTCTTTCCATTTCTGATGCATGCTATTGGGTAATGGATTTATGGTAGAGATTAGCTTTGATTAATTCTTCCCTGTCTGCTGACTCAACTCTATTCTTCAATATTCTGACCACTAGATGGTAGGGTCGTGTTGCCTAACTAACTAGTCTGGCCCTGCCCCTATACAGCATAAAAAATGTAAGATCATTCATTATTTTTCTTAGCATTTGTCTCTTATTTTAAATGATTATTTATTATAAAACTCCATTTTAATCTGGAAATGTACGTATATACAGACATATACATATGTGTGCGTATATATATATATATATATATAAAACATATATACATATATACAAACACACACACAGCAGGACATCAAATAATATTGTTTCATTAAAATGTTGATGATTAACAAAATCAATTTTTGGCCGGGGCCACTGTCTGTGTGGAGTTTGTACGTTCTCATATCATGAGCACGTATGTACATGCTCATATCTGCATGGATTTTATCTGGCTAATTCAGTTTCCTCCCACATCCCAAAGATATGCACATTAGGTTCACTGGCCTGCCTAAACGGTCCTCGTATGAGTGAGTGAGTGTGTGTGTGTGTGTGTGCGTGTGTGTGTGTTGGGGGGTGGGGGTGACTATGACCTGTGATGGAATGGTGTCCTGTCCAGGGCTGGTTCTTATCTTGTGCCCTGAGCTGTTGTGATGGTCTCTGGCCACCCACCACCCTAAATTGGAATAAGTGAGTTAGAAAATGAATGAATGAATGAATGAATGAATACAAATTGTTATAAAACAAATATTCATGAAGTATATGATAATTGTACAAATGCACAACAATAAGCAATGTGGTATAAAAGTGCCCAGTGGGATCTCCTATTAGTAATTGTTTGCTTTTGAACTATGTAGTGGTAGGAGGGTCTCCTAACAATGTTCATTGTGTAAACATCACTTGATTTAACTCACCACAATTACAACTACCATCACTCACTGGTTCACTAAAAATCGAGTAAATAATTATCTTACTTATTATTAATCTTTCTTACCTGTATGCATAGATCATATTTATTTCAGTGTTTAATATTAGGAGTGTTTTGGGTGTTTATTCGGAAGTTTGGTGGTGTTTTTATTACCAGAAATATACTGTAGGAAGTTAACCCTGTGTATATCAATCACCCTATGGTAAAATTGGTTTCATCATTATACATTGTATTGCTTAAAGTCAAAGTTACCAAGAACCTATCCACCAAGTTAAGTGAGCACATACATTTACACATACACACACACACACACACACACAGGTATATCACAAAGATCAAAATTTAAACAAAAATCTTATAGAATATTCTTTATTCCATTCTCTATTTTTAAAATTTAAAAATGACATCTTTATAAGTGATAGATTTAGTGCTAGGTGTCAAATGTGCAAAGATAAATATAATATAGCACTTATTAAGAAGCTGATAGGATTTGGATCTTTGTCCCCATCCAAATCCCACGTTAAATGTAATCCCCAATGCTGGAGGTGGGGTCTGCTGGGAGGTGATTGGATCAGGGGGGCAGTTTCTCATGGTTTGACACACATCATCCCCCTTGGTGCTGTTGTTGTGATAGTGAGTTCTAATTAGATCTGGTTGTTTAAAAGCGTGTGGCACCTCTTCCCTCAATCTCTTGCTCTTGCTCGGGCCATGTAAGACATGCTGGCTCTCCTTTTGCCTTCCACCATGATTTGAAGCTTTTTGATGCCTCCCAAGAAGCAGAAGCCATCCTGCTTTCTGTACAACCTGTGGAACAGTGAGCCAATTAAACCTATTTTTTATATAAATTACCCAGCCTCAGATGTGTCTTTATATCAGTGCAAGAATGAACTAATACAGAAGCCTATTATCTAATAATGGAAACAGGGAAGTAATTCAAAACAAAAACACAACAACAACTTTGGGATAAGAGCTATAACACAGGAATGCACAGTGTGAAAAAGTGCCAAAACCCAAAATGAGGCCAGTGAAGGAAAAAGATATGCCAGAGGAGAAGGACAGAAACATAAAGAGGAGAAAGGGGAATAATGGAGTGTAAGGTATTCCAAGCTTCAGAAGAGAATGTGAAGATAAACATCCTGGGTTTAGATCCTAAAGGATGGATTTAGATAAAGGTCTGATATTTGAGTCAGGCACATGCAAGGAATATCCTAAAGTTCTGCTGGTGAGTAGGAGCATGAAATATTAAGGTGAACAAGCACAACCAGGGCTGCGCTTTATTATTACATACTAAGCAGAAAAGTGTTTCACTTGTTCCCATTATTAGCTTTCACTCATTCATGAATACAAGGTAATTAAAGCTGTTCAATTCATAAAATAAGTGAAAGATAGAATGAAATATATAGATCTACATCTGAACAAAATATATAGATCTACATCTGCACTTTGTTATTACATACTAAGCAGAAAAGTGTTTCACTTATTCGCATTATTAATTTTCACTCATTTAAGAAGATAAAGTAATTAAAGCTGTTTATTTTACACAATAAGTGAAAGATAGAATGAAATATATAGATCTACATCTGATATAATCATTTTAGGGACAAGGAACCAGTCAGGAGTATGTTCCAGCTTCATAATTCAAGGATCAAGTGGGAAAAAAAAATCTCTGTGAAATTTAATTCTGATCTACTATTTGTCTTTACTTTTTAAACAAGAGGAAAAAAATAGGGACCCATTATAATAATCAAAACTTTTCCCTAATCCTGCATTTATCACCAGACTTAAGAAGAAGCTTTAGTCTATAAGTGCATTACCCTGAGAAGCAGTTTGGGAGATTGAGTTACATGGGCTGCCAATATGCAAGCACCTATTTTTCAAGAACTAGATGGGATAAAGAATATTTGAGATATATTGCTTTCCATAGTCTACCTCCTGTAGTCAAGTGAAAGGGAAATTGGTACAAATCAAACTATTGCATCTGAGGTAAGTTCTTTATAGAAATAAAAGAATCAAATCAAGAATCATTACATGCCTCCAATGCTGAAAATATTAGATAAATTTAAATAAAATTAGAATGGAAATGGGATCTCAGGAGGAAATTAATAAATGAGACTATTCTTAGGAAGAAATGCAAATACAAGTATTATAATTCTACATTGATTATAAACCTGAAATGTAAGGTAGTTTGGGCTACTATTAAGATTAAACTTAAAGCAGTGAATTTGAGCATACCTTTCCTTGTTCAATTATTTACCGATATAAGGAAAGAGGAAAGGTGTATCTTGTTTGCTTCTTTTCTTGGAATAGTATTTTTACTTATTCACTCAAATATATATTGAACTTTTAAATGCTAGTCTTTGTGCTCAGGAACTGATTATGCTTACACATGAATTTTGCCTTTAGTCAAAGAGGGAAATCAACATGTAACAGATAAATTTATTTTTTATACAAGTAACCTAGAGATATCAATCAATTGCAGCTAGAGTGCATAACACGGATGAACAATTCTGCTCATTCAAACTAGTAGAGATTTTACCAAGAAGGAGATAAAGTAAAAATCTTACAGCGTAAGTGTGAGTTCAACAGGCAAAAATAATTAATAGGGAGTTCTAGCAGGGGAAACAATACGGGTAAAGGCATAGATGTATGAAAAAATATATGCTTATTTGGAATATGATAATTGTTCATTGTGATTTTTTTCAATGTGACTTTCTTAAGAACTGGAAAACTATTATAATAAATTAGAAAAAGCATAATTGAAAATCCAACAGAAAGGGAATGATGAATATGAGACAGGGAATTGGGTCTCAAGCATAATGTGCAACATAAAATGACATCAACACTTTCCCTTTGGCAAGAGGGAAGAAGGGACATATGGGATGTATTACAGACAACTTGAGAGATGGAGATAAAAAATTTGAAGAACCTTCTCCTTAATGGCCTCAGTTTATACCATGAAATTGAAGACAAGGCCATTCATGGAGGTTTGATGTGAGTGACAGAAACTGAATAGCTGCCCTTGGTAATGGCTGAGTTTGGGGTAGGTGTTAGCAGCAATTACGTGCCCCATTTTTTCTCAAGAAGACCCCTTACATCAGCTGCTACTGAGAGTAATTGTTGTTTTTTAAGGCAAGATATTTTAGAGACTTTTTTTTTTTTTTTTTTTTTTGAGATGGACTCTCGCTCAGCCACCCACTCTGGAATGCAGTGGCCCAATCTCGGCTCATTGAAACCACCCTCTCCCGGGTTCAAGTGATTCTCCCATCGCAGCCTCCCGAGTAGCTGGGATTATAGGCACCCACCATCATGCCCAGCTAATTTTTGTATTTTAGTAGAGATGGGGTTTCACCATGTTGGCCAGGCTGGTCTTGAACTCCTGACCTCAGGTGATCCGCCCGTCTCAGCCTTAAAAAATGCTAGGGTTACAGGCATGAGCCACCGCACCCGGCCACATTTTTACCATAATAAGTGGTAATCAAACCTTTATAAAATCTAGAAGTTCTTCATACTCTTTTTCTTGGTTGTCTTGAATTCACGAATGCTTAAATTGGTGAATTCAAAACTAGTTTAACGTAAACTCAACAATTCTTTCAGGACTTATATTCAGCATGAATATTATTGATATGTTTTTGTTTAGAATTGAAATGGATTTGAGATTTTAGAGGTCCCACAGGTCTCTGCAACCCTTAAGCATTATAGCACTGAGGTTGTCAGAATGTATGAAAATTATAAATCTTAGGCAAGAGATTTAGTAAAATATTGTGAAAGTTTATATTAACCATATTAATATTATCTGTGTATAATCATAACTTATTCCTACTGCTACTTTGAAATACACCTTTCCAGGGTCAGCAGCAACTTATTCTTGTTCAAACCCAATAATTTTGTCTCAGAATAGCAATTGAGAGAAGAACATCTGCAGCCACACTTCCTCAGCTCAATTCTGACTCTGCCACACATTAACTAGTGTAACCTTGGACAAATAACATAATTTCTTAGTGCCTCAGGTTTCTCACCTCTAAAATGAAGTCAATAATTGAATCTACCGCATTGAATTGTAAGAATCCAATGTCTGAGTTAGGGTTACATTAGCTACTGTAACAAACAAACCACCAAGTTTCAGTAACAAAATAAAGTCAAACTTTTTTTGTCATTCTGAACTTTCTGATGCTCATTTTCCTGGTCTGCAGAGGTGGGAGTAATAGCACTGACCCCTCTGTCATTCTGGGCCCCACATTGCTGACAGCTCTGTCATCCTCAGCTGCACCGGTGTCCAGTTGTTTGGGGGGGAATTGGTCGTGTGGGATCAACCATAACGAGTTTTGATGTATCATGCTTAGAAATGTTTCTCATGGTTTCCCATATATCTTCTGTTTGCTACAACTATCACAAGTCTACTTCTAACAACATGAGAGGCTGGGAAGTATTGTTTGCCTGTGTGTTTAGAAAAAAGAGGAAATGAGATAGGTGATGAGTCTGTAATTTCTGTAAAATTCTACTATTTGGGACATGAAAATATAAATGTAGTGTTCTTTTAAAATATGGAATATACTTACACCCACTGCATGAGAGACAAACCAAAGTTCCCTCCAATCATTGTACCCAAGATCTCTGGATCTAGCAGAGTTATGTCCATCAGTTCTGGATTGGTTCCTCACATCTATCAATAAATGAACTTAAAGCAACAACATTTTCCAGCCTAGACAGATGATAGCCACAATAACTGCATTTCTCGTGTAGAAGAGGGAAGAATAGAAGACACAAAGCAATTATTGATAAAAATATTATGCATGCTGAAGACTTCCGAATTTATGGGTAGGGCATGTCTCTTGATTAGGCTTTGGCTCTGCTCTCTGTGAGGAAATTAGTTGTCTGGTATTATCCGCAGTCCTTGACCCCTGCCTTTTGAAAGTTTATTCTTACCCATTGCTCTCGGTGACCACATCTGCAATGGCCATTCCACTAGGATGAATTTCCTCCTTGGGAACACCACAGCTTCCAGAAGCCATTTGCTCATTATAGTTTGGACTCTGAGGGCTGTTTTCAGCTCAAACATCACTGTTTCTCAAAGTATTTCCATAGCATCTAATCTTAAGTTCAGTCTTCCCTGTTTCCTGTATATCTGTGCTTCCTTTATTACATTTTCTTGCACATAATCTTATGTGACTCTGTTTTTAATTTTATCAAAGTCTTCAATAACTTTCTTCGTAGGCAACTCATTGTTAATACGCCCTTCAGTCTTGTTTACCCTCTCCCTTCAATCTGAGTTTATAAAACTTCACCATGATGCTAGTGTCACCTGTCTTAAACACATACCTTGTGTCACTTATCTGAATTTAACTTCTGTTTTAGCACCCTGATGAAGTCCATCAACCTGACCATGAATAACAAGCCCCTATAGGAACTACTTCTTGTTTTTGTTTTACCTTCAGCATACTCTCAGCTCTGGGTCTTGCACATATGTTTCCTTGTACTGGTGACAAGATTCTCCATATTACATAATTCTTATGCATACATTCAAGGTCTCTGTTTAGAGATTTGATTTAGGTTTTGATTGCTGTACTAACAAATTACCACAAGCTTAGTGGCTTAACACAACACGGATTTATTATCTTATAGTTTTGGGGGCCAGAAGTCCAACAGGAGGCTCCCTGGGCTAAAATCAGTATGTCAGTGCTGAATTCCTTCTGGAGGCTTTAGAAGAGAAATAGTTTCCTAACTTTTCAGCTTCTAGAGGCCACTGACATCTCTTGGCTAATGGCCCCATTAGTCCAGCTTTCAGACAGCATGGTTAGGCTGATTCCTTCTTATTTTGCAATATCGCTGCTTCTCTCTTTTGTTCCTTTCCTCTACTTCAAATGACTGTTTGGATTATATTGAGCCCACCTAGTTAATCCAGGATAACCTCAGTATTCTAAAGTCAGGTAATTAGCAACTATAATTCCCCTTTGCCCTGTAACCCAAGACATTCATGGATTCTAAGGAGTAGGATGTAGGCATTTTGGGGAAGACCATTATTCTGCTTACCCAGTATTTACTTCTCCAGGAAACCTTCTTTTACTCCCCAGGCTACGTTATTATTTTTCCAATATGTTTCCAAAGCTGTTCCTACTTTTCTATTATTCTCCATTTAAAAATCACAATTTTTGATACAGATTAATTCCTTGATAGGGATCAAGGTCTATGAAGTATTTTTTTAATCTCAAAATATCTATCGTAGTACTCTACATATACAAGTCTCTCATTATATTTTGAAAATAAATTAGGTAATTTTGTGAAAAGATACAAAGCCCAAAGTACTGGGTGACTCCTCACATCTCTTTCAGACATATTTTATTTTGTTGAATTGCATTTGATGTATGAAAGATTAGTCAAGACATTAAAATACCTATTTGTAGTTTTTCTAATTTTGAAAATATGAGTTGAAATATATTTTACCTACTTAGTTCACCAACTATCCACATAAGAGGAATACAAAGCTGAAGCAATGAAAGCATCAAGGTCAGGTCAATCTGGGTTAGAATTCTGTCTGTCTTAACAGCTATATGTCTGTATAATTCATTTATTTCTTTAAACCTTAGTTTTCTCATTTGAAATATAAGAAGAATCCTAGTAGCTATCTCAAGGGTTGTTTTGAGGATGAAATAAGATAATGCAGATAGTACTTATCAGAGTGCCCAGAACTTATGGAGAGCTCAGTAAGTGTTGATTATTGTTGATGATGTTGTAAGAATAAAAATTTGCAAAATGTAAAACTGAACAGATACTTACACATTACATGTGATTATTGTTAAAATCACATAGGTTGCAGAATTTTGCTTTAATAGTACTATATACTTAAGGAGACTTCCCTACTAAATACAAATTTAAATTCCTGCTATTGCTTTTATCATTTTTACCACTTGCAGAATACTGCCTGCCCCACCACCCTTCACGCTTACTTCTGCTTTCCTTTCTTCTTCTTGTATCATCTATGCTATCTATTTCTTTTACTTACATGTTTCCTATTAACATGATATACATGCATCAAAAAAAAGGCACTACCAACTTTTGTTGGTCTGATTTACTCAGCACCTTATCAGCTTCTCTTAAAAAGGCATAACAATCTGCAGGTACCAATGCCCTATATTTCTGTAGTTAGCCAATTTTATCCATCATATTTAACTGTAGTGTTCTGAAATAGGTCCATTTAATTATAATTTTACTTATTTTTTTCAAATTGCTCTAAATTACTTGTAATTTGTAGTCATCATCTTAAGAATGTATTGGTTAAAAGTAATTTGTAAATTAAAACTTACTGTGCAGTGTACAGTTTGTAGTTGATGACATTAATGGTAGCTATTACAAGGATACACTGAAGAATTTGAAATGCATGTTTAAAATCAAATTGAATAGAATGACAATCTTGCTCAAGAAATAAGCCACATATTCCCAGAATAGGTTATTATAACCACAAATTGGCAAAGATTTCCAATTAAATGTTTGAGACTATGAAAGAAATAACCCATTACATATGACATGACATTTCCTGAAAAATATCACCCATATCCTTAGCTATCTCCTATTATCGGATGATGCAAAATGAGATTTAATTTAAGATTTGGTCTTACTATTTTGGAACTTTAATTTAAGAAACTTTATCTTGATCTTCTTTTCAAGACCTTTGAACCGCTCATATTTGAAAGCTTTCAGTAACTTTGGGAAAAAAATCATAAGAAAGCCTGCAAATATTGATAACACATCTTAAGGTCTATTTCATTTCCTATTTTGAGGCACAAAAACAACTTGTAATATAACTGGATCCACAACTGAGGTACTCTGAACACTTAGGAAAGGCTGATCTATTCATTTCAATATGTCAGGGTAGAATAGATATACTTAGGAGATCACTGGGAAGGATAAAGTATTTTTTCTTTCAAATATCACTGAGATCATAAATATATTGTTAGAAATGCTATAGTTTGACTTTTCTTGATGCTTTAGTGTCATTCAAAATTTATTTTGGCTTTTTCAGCTACATGCATATTCTCTGTAACAATATTTCTAAATGATAGCTCATTTTCAACTATGTAAGGAATTTTAGGACTATTTTTATATTGAACTTTGCAATAACATAAATTCGCAATTTATGAAAGATCATCATTTGCTATTGAGTTTTGGCACCACTTCAAGTGTTGCCAGTTACTTCAACATAAATATACTTTAATTTTTAAATGTTTTTATCTACAAGGTGACCTTAGAAATACATATATATATTTGATTTTTCAAATATCATGTATTTTTTATGTTTTCTAGACAGTGATGAGTTTAAATATTTTGTCTAATTAACATAACATATGCTTTGAATTTATATTAATAATATGATCAACATGCCTCTAGGCATGTGAGTATTTATTCTCCTGGCACTATTCTTATAGGTTGTGTTGTTTTTAAACTTTATAAATTCTTTTTCACCTGTGGAAATAGACTTTACAATTGTTTTATTTCTCCACTCTCTTAGTCCCAGCTTTTCTTTCTTCTTCTCTATCTTTAGTGTCACCAGTTACTTTACTCTTGTACAATTTAGAAGATCTAATCAACTTCTTTTCATATAGGAAAAGTTTTTTACAGCACTGTGATGATATAAACTTTCCCACAGAATAAATCAACCTCCATATTAACTGAAGATAACATTAAAATAAGTATTTTTGGTTGGCATTTGGTTTATATCACTTCCCAGATTCTATGATCAAATTTTTATTAATATTACTTTTTGAATCCTCAAAACAAGTATCATTATTTCTATTTAATGTATACTTTCTTTTGGCTCCTAACATCAAATTCTTAGTCATTATACTCTGCTGCCAACCACTGTTTTTCAAAATTGATTATATATCTCCTTACATTCTGCCTTTCACACTAGGATTAATCTTTGTTTCATAAACATTCTCCTCACTTTAATTTATCTATGTCTATGCTCAGGTCTTTTCTGTAACCTTGGATGTTTTCCTCGTATTTCTCATATATAAAAATCATTGTCAGTTTTCAAGGCAAAGTTTAAATGCTGTGTCTTCTATGAAGCCTTTCTTGATAATTGAAATTAAAATAAATGTTCTACTTTTTCAAACTGCAGTCATTTATGATAAAAGCACATGGGACCTTGTTGTTTCAGTTCATTGGCACTCTTGCTAGAATTCTGACTCCAACCCAGAGTCAGAAAGAAAGTACAACATAATTTAAAATACTTGGGTTTTTAAGTAAGAGTTATCAGGGTTTCAAACCTGGCTCAAGCATTCAATAATGCTTTATCTAGAGAATATAAAACTCTACATGCTGGTTATGGAATTAACTAACATGCACTAGCAGATATTCACTCACTTGAATTATATTGTTTTTGTTTAAAATTAAATAGCCGCTTTGTTGTGCATCATGGGCTAATCTATTAATTTAATTTATTCTTACCTCATGGATTTGGATAATTATAGAATGAAGAAATATGTAATAAGTGACTTTGATTTTGAAAGATGAGCAATTAAAAGCCTTGGAGAGAAGGTGGAGGCTTAGGTATTTCAAGGGGAACTGTTCTATGAATATATAATTAATGAGTTAGAGAAACTGGGGAAATGGAGGGAGATTGAGTAAACAGTAACAAAGGGAGAAAGTTATGATAATTACATATGAGAAGATGATAATAGTGCGTTAACTGATAGTCTTGGCTTTTAGAGGAGCTCATTTATTTAAAAAAATGGCATGCAGTATGCTAGATATTTTACATAATCTATCATATTTTTTCCAGAAAGAAATTTTGGTCAATTCAGAATGCTATTGTAATCATTTCTAAGCATATATAAAAACATATTAGCCTTAGAAATACCAGAAAATATGTAGTTTAACTTTGTTGTATTTGACTAGCACTTGAATTAATCTTGATCACAAATTAGTATTTTCAGAAAGCCTGTATGCCTTATGGTGGAATATTTTCAATAAACATGAATATGAGCTGTTAAAAGCTTTTCTCAGTAAACTGAAAGTCAAGAAAGTGCAGAACATTTTTCATGCAATTAACTACAAATGTTTTGCATTCAATACATCATCCTCTTCCTTGTTTCCTGTGGGTTCTTTCCTTGGTGTTATTTAAAGGGGAAACATCAGTTTAGTTTGTTAGAACTGCAGTTTTTTTTTTTTTTTTTTAAACCAACAACAAAATGGTGAGTCCATATATACTAAAACACAAAACTTACAAATAAGGGAAAATATACAGATGCTAGTGATTGGCCATTGTAGCCTACTCCATGTCTTCCAGCTGCAGACTCTGAAGGGATCTCTATGAAATCTGGTAATTAAAGTTTCCAAAACCATTACACTAGAAGATTAAAATAAAATAAATTAGATTAATTTTAGGGATTTCATTCTGAATCTTTGAGATTTAAATGTTATTTTTTATAACTAGAATTAACTAAGTAATATTTTCAGATTAACAAATTATAAATTAGAGTGGTGTACACTCCTGGAAAGAATTATTTCCTAAGTAAAATGGGATTATTTCTCCTTATATAAATAATCAGGGAAAATAAAATTAGATTTCTCACAAATGATTCTTTGGCATTATGAATCCACTTTAAGCAAAATTGTCATACCCAGTGTGAATTATCTTAGGGTTCAATATAGAGTATAACACAATGAGATTTGTAAAATAAAAATCTTCAATCATGAGATTAATACCAGTCATTTGAAAATTATTTTTGTTGGAACTATAGAAAGTTAATCACACTTCTCTAAAACTATTTAATATGTACCTAAATCATGTTTTTAAATTTAAAAAATTACAGTAAAATAGATATATCATAAAATTTATCATCTTAACCATTTTTAAGTGTATATATCAATTGTATTAAATACATCCATATTGTACAACTATCAATACTATACATTTTCAGAAATCTGTTCACCTTCAAATGTGAAAATCTATTTATTAAAAAATGACTTTCCATTTCTCCTTCTCCTGTCTCCTGACAACTACCATTCTACTCTGTCTCTCAAATTTTGGGGTACTCTAAACAAATCATATAGGTGGAATCATACAATATTTTTAGCAGTTTTCTTTTATTGTGGACTTATTACACTTAGCATAATGTCCTCAAGATTCACACATGCCGTAGTATGAGTTCAAACTTTCTTTTGAGGCTGAATAATATTTTATTTTGTATTGATACCACACTTTGCTTATTTATTCATCTGTTGATGTACACTTGGGTTGCTTAGACCTTTGAGATATTGTAAATTATGCTGCTATGAACATGAGTATACAAATATTTATTTGACACCCTGCTTTCAATTATTTTACATATAACCTAGAAGTGGAATTGCTGGATCATATGGTAATTCTGTTTTTAATTTTATGTCCCCAAACTGCCATACTGTTTTCCACAGTGTCTGCACCATTTTAGTTGTAACTTTAGAAACATTAACACATAAACACATATACATTTTAACATATGGCAATGCTATAAAGTCTAACCTTTGTTAATATCTTTCTTCTGAAAATTCAAGGACTTTAGAATCTTTTAACTACATTTCCTCTCTTCCTTAATTATATATCTATTGTTTAGTTGTTTTAAATGCATTAACAACAATTCTTTTATTATTATTATTATTATACTTTAAGTTTTAGGGTACATGTGCACAACCTGCAGGTTTGTTACATATGTATACATGTGCCATGTTGGTGTGCTGCACCCATTAACTCATAATTTAGCATTAGGTGATACACCTAATGCTATCCCTCCTGCCTCCCCCCACCCCACAACATTCCCTGGTGTGTGATGTTCCCCTTCTTGTGTCCATGTGTTCTCATTGTTCAATTCCCACCTCCTTCGTAGGGACATGGATGAAGCTGGAAACCATCATTCTCAGCAAACTATCACAAGAACATCAATTCTTATACAATCATTACTCTTTTACACTTACAGTTTCGCCATTCATGAGAGATTTTCTTTTATCTAGTGCTAAAATTCAAGATATACAAGTGTTCTTATGTCTTCTCAAAAGCAAAATTATGTTTAGGTTGCTGTTAAATAGAATTGAAAACTATATGCAAGTGTTCTTATGTCTTCTCAAAAGTAAAATTATGTCTAGGTTGCCCTTAAATAGAATTGAAAACTATCGAAGCCACAGTTTTAGGTGTAGGTGAGGGTGTGGAAGGAGTTAGAGGTTCCCTATTACCTTGACTCCTTTGATATATGTTTATACCATATCAAACAGGTAGGTCATACAAACTGAAGTTTAAGTTCATCTGGGTTAGGCAAATGTCATCAGAGCAAATCTTGCTTCAGTGTTTGGTTCACATTCCTATGACTTAGCTTTCTCAGATTTTTGCTTCTAAAGTTTCCTAATTTTCTTGCCAGTTCAATGTATTTTGAAATGTTAATTTTAGTCACACATTTAATTATTTTTATGGTAGGACAATCCACCATCTTGCAGAAATGGAAGCTTTGTTCATTACTTTTGTCTTTTGTTAGTGTTGTAAAGTACAGATGGAAGGAAAATGAAAAAAAGAAAGTTACTTCTTAATATGGAAGCTTTTTTTTTCGAGGGAGGTGGTGAACAGTGCTTCACATTACTGAGGAGCAAAATCTACACTTTGAAAAAAATTAAAAAGCAGTAAGACTGAATGATAGACTAGAATAACTTAACTAGTTTGAGTGAAAATATGGCATTGCTTTCTATCTACTAACATATATTAAGTTCATCTATGCACAAAGCTATTTGTGTACACAAATGGAAATAAGAGCATGAAATACTAATAGCCCAGACTTAGATTTGCCTTACATTTGTAGAGACAACTTAAATGTGCTTTAATTAGCCAGGTGTGGTGGTACAAGCCTGTAATTCCAGCTATTGGAGAGGCTGAGGCCTGAGAATAATTTGAACCTCGGAGGCAGAGGTTACAGTGAGCCAAGATAGCTCTAATGCACTCCAGCCTGGGTGACAGAGCGAGACTCTGTCTCAAAAAAAAAAAAAAAAAAAAAATGTTTTAAATGAGGAGCTCAGTTCATCATAGGGCATTAAAAAACTTAAAATATTTAATAAATATTGTATGTTTTAATTTTTAATTTCACTCCTAATTATTGCTCTTTGACTTTAGCAACGTCATTGAACCAATTCCAATTAGGATTTTGTTTCCAAATCTGTAAAGTGACAAAACACACTATACAAGACAGAGTATTTTGCACTCAGTAGACACTCAAGGGTTTAAACAATATGTCTTCCTCAGAACTACACGATTTTCACGGAAATGATTTATTTTTGGAGAAACTAGTAGTGTCAATTGTAATTTTTACTGCTAATCAAAGCTATAAAATTTGAACAATTTTAAATATTGAGGTACTATATTATTTTACAATAGTATCTTTTATTTAAATATTCTGAAGTATTCAATGAATTTTATGCATAAGAATTACTCCATCTACCTTTGAGATGTGACATTTATATAACCCATTTTTTCCTGGTCTCTTTAACCTCATTCTTGTGTCTAACTGTAAATGTGCCTGCTGTACAATAAATCTTGATTATCTGTGCTAAAACAGTTGCGCTCTAGGACACGGAATTTTAAAAAAAACTGATCTATCCAGCTAGACGACAGAGAATGTTGATATGTTTCAAACTTAATCCTTATAACAACTGGGTCTAGGTCATGGCAATTTTGTCTAAAGTTATACCCCCACCTCCACACCTAGTCTAGTCTTTAATTCAACAAAGAAATCTATTACCTTGAAGAGGTAATATACAGCTTTCATTAGTTCATATTTCAAATAAATATTAAAAATATATAGTTTTATTTTCTCTAAAACTCCTTTCATTTCTGTCTTTATGACCTTTGGATACCCTACTCTTACAATCAAAATGTTTCAGTGCCCTCCAAAATCACTTATTTAAATTCAGAGACTCGTTTTCAACCACAGTGCCAGCTCACAACCTTCTTTCATTTCCTTTAGAGTATGTTGCTCTTCTGCTCAGAAATTAAAATAACATTTTTGGTTCAGAATTTTTTTTGGACAGCACTAATTTATGAACTGTTTCATATTGGCAGGTATCTTTACCTGATTAAGTCTTTATCATCTCTACAAGAGTGATGATTTTATTTATAAATGCCTTACAGAATTATTGTGAGTCTTCAGAGAATGAGAACATTGATATAAAGTTATGGCTGAATATAGTTATCATTGTTTTTACAGGGTATCAGTTGAATATTGCCAACAAAACAGAAAAGAAACAGTATTTTATGGTTATAAGTGTGTGCATGTGATATGACACATAGTATAAAATACTTTTCCTTATTAATTTATGATTGACACATAATTGTACATATTTATGGAATACAATATGATGTTTGATATATGTATACATTATGTAATGATCAAATCAGGATAATTAGCATATCCATTATCTTAAACATTTATCAATTTTTTCCAATGAGGTTTTAAAACCTCTCTTCTAGCTTTTTTGAAATCTACGAATATTTCAAAATATGTTTATATTTACAAATATCTGTATATTTCAGAGTATATCTATGTTAGCATCGTTGCTAACTAGTCATCCTACTATGCAATAGAACATCAGAACTTATTGCTCCTATGAAGCTGGGGTGTTGTAGCAATTGACCAATTTACCCCCATCTCCCCCTCTTCTCCTTGCTTTCTAATAATCACTATTCTTCTTTCATGAGAATAACTTCTTTGATTCCATATATTAGTGAGATAATGCAGTATATGCCTTTCTGTGCCTGGCATAGCTCACTTAACATAATATACTCCAGGTTCATTCATATTGTTGCAAATGACAGGAGTTTTTTATGCCTGAATAGTATTCTACTGTGTATAAATGCCATACTGTCTTTATTCATTCATCAATTAATGGACATTTGGATTGATTCCATATCTTGGATATTGTCAGTAGTGCTGCCATAAACTAAAGAATGCGAATCGATCTTCCACACAATGATTTCATTTCATTCAGATAGTTACCCAGGATTGGAACTGCTGGATGATATTGTAGTTTGATTTTTAACTTTTTGAGGAACCTCCAAATTTTTTCTACAATTGCTATACTAATACCAGCAGTATATAAGGGTTCCCTCTTATACCAGTATCAGTTTAGGTTAATATATCTTCGTAGTATGCTTTGAAGTCATATAGTGTGATGATTTGTGAAGGATAATTTTTAATATGTAAGTCTTTGTAAAATAATATGGTGAATCACATACTAGCTACCTAGGGATATGTTTATATGTTTATTGAAAAGTGAAAATGCATGATATTCTTCTATTATAGATGTTATATAATTTAAAGCCAAAAATCTTAAAAAAAACATTTGAATGTTTTAAGCCTAGGTTCTTGGTTTTATAGCATGGAAAATAAAGAATATAAATGACAAAGCAATTTCTTCAAGTTTATAAAACAAGTTAGTGGCAGAATTCTTACTTTCTTCAGGTTTCCATTTTTTAAAAATTAAACATTTATTTTATTTGATGTATAGTGTTTTTTCTTCATTAGATGACTAACTTTTATATGAATGGCCATTTGAAGTACTACCTAATGGAAAAAATAAATTATTTATGATTTTATGTTGATCGTTAAATTTTTTATTAAACCATCAGTTGTATTTTTAAATACCTAGGGGGAAAATAAAGATATTTATTTTATTTAACCCTGTAATTAGAAGAACTGAATCATCTTCCATTTTCCAATTTGCCAGATTTTCACATATATCACATTAATAATTGAATATTGAGACTGAGCCAAAATCAAAGTAGTTAATTTTAGTTGAGTGAATTCAGTGCCATCTGGACTTCTGGCTTTACTGACTTTTAACTGACCTAGTTCTTTCAGAAGTGTCCTCATACTTAATTTATAAAATACTTACTCAAGCCTAAACCAGAATAAGTAAGGCTACTTGACAGAATACTTAATTGCAATTTTATTAAAAAATGGAATAAATGAAATAAATGACTGATGCTTAAAAGCTTATTTATTTTCATTGTCAGATAATTATGTAATATAGCAGCCTTATTTCTCAATATTTAATGTATAGCTTTTACTCTCTACTTTTTCAGTCTTTATTGAATATTACTTCTGTATTATCTGTTTGGAGCCTTCTGATTACAATATATTTATTTTACAAAAAGAATGATTATCCTCATCTTCATAGTCACCCCATCCCTAGCTGAATTATTTATTTTCTATAAAACATTGTATTTAAATTATCACTATGAGTCATTATATCATTTAATTTATGTTTACATTGATATCAAAGCATTACTGTTTCTACAAAATTTAATTTTAATTACTCTTTGGAGATCATACTGAGATTATCTTTCCTTTAAATTTTTAAAAAGTTGATTATCTGCTCTATATTCAGAAACTTGGAAAATTAAAATATGTTATCTAATTATAAGAATTATCATTATGTTTTTATAAGTGTAAAATAAGGCCTTAGCATCCCCCATTCATTCTGAAGGTGATATACCAACTTGTTATAGATGCTAAATTTTAAACTAATATTTTTATCTTTTTGCCAAATTGAAACACAACTATAAATGTCTATACTTTAAAGATTATTGTTATTATCATCACTAGTTATGTTTTATAACAAGGACATATAATAGTTTTCACTAGACAGAAGCTAAATATTTTCTATATTCTGTGAAAATATTCACATTCTGTTTAAATATATACAGCACTTACCTAAAAGTCATTCTTAATGTAGAGGAACTCTGTAGCTCTGTAACTCCTGCCTATTTTCACATTTATGCTCTCAGCAACCCAAAATTAGTCTAACCTGTGGAAGGCATGGGACTTTTAAATTGTGAGCAGAAACAAGTAAGCCATGGTGCATGTATTGCATAAAATATTTATGAGGCGATTTTTAAGAAAAGGTTGAATAATTAAGTTGGGCAAATTTAGATCAAATGTGAATAATCATGTGTAATTGAGAGATGTCCAATATTCTGCAGTGAGAGTTCATACAAATCCAAAATTAACATACTGAACAGTTATTACTGGTGCTGCTAGTTTGGATTTTTATTATCATTTAAAATATTTATTATATTTATTTTTAACTAAAAATTATTTTAGTTGTAACTGGGTTTTGATATATTTGTCATAGACATCATCTTTTTAAATCACAGTGTGATACATTTAGAGTTATAGAGGTGTGTTTGGCAACTTCTACAATGTTCCATCACTTAAAATGTATATAGACATTTATATATATATACATATATATAAATTTATGTATATATATACACTTCTTGTCCAAACTCATAAATGTGCAACACCAAAGTGGACTGTAATGTACGCTGTGGTCTTTGGGGAATAATAATGTGTCATTTGCTTTCAATAATTGTAAGAAATGTGCTACCTGGTGGGAGATATTGATAATTTAGGAGGCTGTGCATCTGTGGAGTTTGGGGGTAGGTGGATTAACTCTATATTTTTCTCTCAGTTTTGCTTTTAGCATAAAAGTACTCAGAAAATAAAGTATGTTAAAAAATGCTTCTATCTATATACAAGTAGCACCAAAACACTTCCAGCAAAGAAATATAGGGAACTATAGGCATATACATTGTATCTATAAATATTTGCTGAAAAAATGTTTTTCTATAACTATATATCTGTTTAAATATTATTTATGATTAAATGATAAATTTTGTCAAAAAAATGCTTGGTTTTACCGTCCGCTTTTTCTCTCAACAAATAACATTTTTGTATAGTTATGTAATCTTTCCCTATAGTCTTAGAAAACTCTACTTTTAAATGAACACAGAGATAGTTATTTAATTACACTGAAATAGTTTTCTCACCTCACTTTGTTTCCTCAACAACTTCTTTAATATGTCTGTATATTCCAAAACTCTAGAAGACTTTTCAATGTTGTATATACTTTTAAAATTTTTATTTCATACATTTTCAGGACATTGCATAAAATTATGTGGAAGGAAGGAAGGAAGGAAGGAGATAAATGAAGGAATTTTGAAATAACAGGAATTAAGAAAAAATGGAAAGAGTAAAAATATGATAAATATAAAACTTTTTTTTTCACTATAGTTTTCTAAAGTATTTTGACAGGTGAAGTGAAAATATAACACTATTTTCATTGTTCAAAAGGAATTTAGAGGAACTATTAAACACAATTATATTATAAATGGGAGAGATAAAATGAAGTAGAGGGAGGTAAGAGGTAAGGTTTCTATGGGAACTGGTAAAATATTGACCCCAGTGGACTGCGATAAGATATATACGTATATATTAGTATGTAAAACCATCAATAAAATATATACAGAGATATAATCGACATTACTATAGATATATAAAAATGGAATTTTAAAAACTGTTCAAGTAACTCAAGAGGATAGGAAAAAAGCAGAAGAGAATGGGAAACAGAAACAAAAGAAAGCATCATACTTAAGTTTTATAATGTTAATCATTACTTTAAATAGAGATGGTATACATACACTAATTAAAATACAGACACTGGTGGAATAGATCAAGAAAACATAGCTCCTATGTAAGCTGTCTATGAAAAAAACACACGTAAAATATAAAAATATAGGTTAGGTAGAAGTAAAGAATGGAAAATGACATAATAGGTAAACATTAATTTGAGAAAAAGAAGTAGTGACTATATTAGTATAAGGTAAGGCAGAATTCAGAGCAAAGAAATCTACCAGAGACAGTTACTTACTATAATGATAAAGGACTAATACAACATGAACACATACTAGCCTTAAATGTGGACGCACCAAACAACTGGGCTACAGGATATTGTAAGCAAAATTTAATAGAATTGAAGGAAGAACTAAAATAATCCACAACTATTGATGGATATTTCAACACCTCTCTCGTCAGTTGCTAGAACAACTTGATGAAAAGTCAGCAAGGATATAGAAGAACACAACAATGTCAACAAACATGATCTAGTCAATATATATAGAACCCTTTAACCAAATACACAGACATTTTCAGGGCCCTTGGGTCACATGAAATAGAGCATATTAAGAGTCATGAGACAAATCTCAACTAATTATGATCACACAGAGTGTATTCCATGACCATAATTGAAGCATACAAGAAAGCAATATCAGAATGACAAGGACATTTCCAAACACTTGGAAACCAAACCACACACTTCGAAACTTACTATAGGTTAAAGACAAAGTCCCAGGACAAATTTTTAAAAAGACCCAGAAATGAGTGAAAATGAAAACACAAATATCAAAAATTGTGGACCATGATATAGGCAGTGCTGAGAGAGAAATACATAGCACAAAAAACTTTCATATAGAAAAGAAAAAAAAATCAAACCAATAATCTGCTGCCTCCTCAAAGATCTTTAAAAAAGAGCAAAATTAACCCACACAAATGAAGAAAACATAAAGATTATAGCAAAAATCAATGAAATTGAAAAAAGAGAAACAACAGATTAAATCAATGAACAAAAACCCAGTTCTTTGAAAATAATAACAGTAAAAATAAAATTGGCAATATCCTAGCAAGAAAAAAAGAGAGTAGACAAATTACCAATGTCAGAACTCTTAACAGTGGTTAGCACTACACAACTCGTGGGTATAAAGAATTAATTAGGAGGATACTAAGGAATACTGTGAAAACTCTACACACGTATATTTAACAACTCAGATTAAGCTGACCAATTTCTTAAAAAGCACAAACAACCACAAATTATATCATTGACTAGCCCTATAATTATTAAAAACCTTGTGCTTGCAATTTTAAAAACTCCAAATAAATCTTCAGGCCCAGATGATTTTACTGGAAAATTCTAACAAATATTTGAATAAGAATTAATAATAATTTTACAGACTATTTCCCAGAAAATAACACTTCCAGTTCATTTTTTTTCAATCTACCATCACCCTGATACCAAACCAGAAGAAAAAGCATGCACACACACACACGTACACACATGTGCACACACACACACACACACGAGAAAGCAGAATTCAGCTATATATAAAAGGAATTATATGCCATGACCAAGTGGAGTTTATTCTAGCATTGTAAGTTTGGTTCAACATTTTAAAATTAGAATAATCCATAATATGAACAGTGTAAAGAAGAAAAAATAAAATGATCATACCAATTGTTCCAGAAAAAAGGCATTTGGTGAAATTCAACATTTATTTATGAGAAAAAAATCTGAGAAAAATAAGGAACAACTTCATAAATTGCATCTATGAAATTCAACAGCTGACATTACACTTAATGGTGAAAAATAGTGTTTTCCCGTTAAGGTTGTAAACAAGGAGCTTTTCTCTCCCCAGTTTTCTTCTAGGAGTTTTATGATTTCAGTTCTTACATTTAAGTCTTTAATTTTTTTGAGTTTTGTTTTTGTGTATTGTATAAGACAAAGGTATAATTTTAATCCTTCACTTATGAATATCCAGTTTTCTCAACACTGTTTATTACCCAATTGTGTGTTCTTGGCACCATTATCAAAAATTAGATGACCATATATGAATAGGTTTATTTCTGGCCTCTCTATTATGTGTCTTGTTATGCAAGTACCATATTATTTTTATTACTGTAACTTTGTAACATAGTTTGAAGTGAGGAAGTATAATGTTTCTAGGTTTGCTAGTTTTTTTTTTAATATTGTTTCATCTATTTGAAGTCTTTTGTGATTTTACATAAATTTTAGGATTCTCTTTTCTACTTCTGTGAAAAATGCCATTGAAATTTTTACAGGAATTACATTAAATCTGTGGATCATTTTGGACAGCATGAACATTTTAACAATAAGAATTCTTCTAATCCATAAACATTGGATAATTTTTCATTTATTTATGTGTTCTTCAATTTCTTTCATCAGTGCCTTATGATTTCCAGTGTATAAATTTTTCACTTATTTGGGTAAATTTACTCCTAAGCCTTTTATTCTTTTTTATGCTATTACACATGAGGTTGTTTTCTTAATTCCTTTTGTGGATAGTTCTTTGTTAGTGCATAGGAATGGTACTGATTTTTGTATGTTGAGTTTGTATCCTACAACTTCACTGACTTTATTTTTGGTTCAGTGGAGTCTTGAGGGTTTTCTTTGTGTAAGATTACATCATCTGCAATAGAGACAATTTAGCTTCCTTTCCAGTTTGGATGTATTTTATTTATTTTTCTTGCCTAAATTCTCTGGCTAGAATTTCCAGTACTGAGCTGAATAGAAATGGTGAGTGTGGGCAGCCTTGTGTTTTTCCTGATCTTAAAAAGGAAAAGCTTTTCATTTTTCACCATTGAGTATGATGTTAGTTGCAGGATTGTCGTATATAGTCCTTATTATCTTGAGGTACATTTTATTCTATACCTAATATGTTGAGAGTTTTTATCATAAAAGAATGTTGAATTTTGTGAAACCCTTTATCTGTGTCTATTGAGATAATCATAGTGATTTTGTCCTTCATTCTGTTAATGTGATGGGTCATATTTATTATCCATGTATATCAAATCATCCTTACATCCCGTGATTTTTTTTTATTTTTAATGTTTGTGGGTACATCCTAGGAATATTAAAGATTTAAATATCACATGAAGCTGTAAAACTTCAAGAATAAAATACAGCAGAAAAGATCCTTAAAACTGGTTTTGGCAATAATTTTTTAAATATAACGCCAAAAGCTCAGACACCAAAAAAAACAAAAACAAAAACAAACAAACAAAAAATATAGACAAATGAGGAGCCAGATCATGATGGCCAATTAGAACTTCCCAGTGATTGTTACTTTGCAGGTACATTACATTGAATAACTATACAGATTAAAAAGCACATTCAAAAGAACAAAATTAATCACAGCGCCTGATTTTGGTATAATAACCAAAAGAGAGGAATTGAAGACTTTAGAAAGGACAGTACCACATTGTCTAAACCACCCCTTCCTGCTACCAGGAAGAGCAGTGTGGAGAGAGAAACTGCTTGCTTGGGGAGGGAAAGGGAAGTGAGTGTGGGAATTTGCATTGAAACTTAGTGCTGGCCCTGCCACAGTGGAATGCAACACAGGGCAGAGCCCTCACAGTCCTTGATTCTAGACTGACGCCCACAGAAGAGGCATTTAGACGTCTCTGCGCCAGAGAGGAATCTGCCACCCAAGTAGCAGAAACCTGAGTCCCAGCCTGCTTCACCACTAGCTGACTACAGTGGCCTCGGGCCCCCAGTAAATTTCAGTGGCAGGCAGGCTGTAGTGACCATGGCTTTGGGCAAGTCCCAGTACTGCAGTGGTCTGGGAGGCTGATGGCTTGGGGAGCAACCTAGCATCATGTAAGTTGTGGCAGCCATTATAGTGCCCAGGTCACTCCTCCCCCAACCCCAGGCAGTGCAGTGCGGAGAGAGAATCCCCGTGTTGGGAAAGGAAGAAGGAAGAGTACAGGGGACTTTGCCTAAGACCCAAGTACCAACCCCGCCACTTAAAACAACAAAGGACAGAACCAAGTGAGCTGCTTGGCACTTCTAGATCCATCCTGGGCCAGAAGGGAATCCACCATCCTAGCAGAACAAACCTGAGTTCTGGCCCTCTTCTCTACTGGCTGCCTAAAGTAGCCTCAGGCCTTGAATAAGTGTCAGTGTCAGTCAGGCAGCAGTGACTACAGGCCTTGATCAAGCCCCTACACTGTGCTGGTCAAAGAGGCTTCGGGTGCAATTCAGTACCTTACAAGCTGCAGAGGCTACTGGTGGCCTGTGTCACCCCTTCTTCAACTACAGAAAGTACAGAGTAGAGAGAGAATCCTTCTGCTTGAGGGAAAGTGGGAGGTGAGCAAAGGACTTTGCCTAGAACCCCAGGGAACTGTCCCATGTCTTTTCCATGTTCAGGTTGGAGGGTTGGTGAGCTAGCAGTTTGCAAGACTTACAACAAACCTAGGCTCAGGGCACCCTTTAGTGCTAAAATGCCGAGAGTGACCACCGGCTTATGGAGCTCAACAGGCAGTCCCCTTTAAACTACTGGAAGACTCTCTGAAGAAGGACAGGTACAAACAAGGCAAGACTGAAATAAATACCTAATTTTTCAATGCCTAGTTATTGATGCATGCCTCCAAGTATCCAAAATATTCAAGGAAATACAACCTAACAAAATTTATTAAATAAAGTGCCAGTCACCAAACCTGGAGAGGTGAGGTTTGACCTCTCAGCCAGGAACTGAAAATAGCTGTTTTGAGGGCCAGGTGAAGTGGCTCATCGCTATAATCCAAGCTCTTTGAGAGGCCAAGGCAGGAGGATCACTTGAGCCCAAGAGTTAATGACCAGCATGGGCAACAAAGTGAGACCCTATCTCTACAAAAAATTAGTCAGACATGGTAACACATGCCTGGAGTCTCAGCTACTCAGGAGGCTGAGCTGGGAGGATCACTTGAGACCTGGGAAATCGAGTCTGCAGTGAGCCATGATTGTGCAACTGCAGTCTAGTCTAGGCAACAGAGTGAGACCCTGACTCAAGAAAAAAAAGTTATTTTGAGGTACTTCTGATAGCTATAAGATGTTTTTGTAAAGTTAATGACAACCACGAAACCAAAAACTATAATAGATACCCTAAAAGTAAAAATTAAGGAATTAAAAATACCACCAGAGAAAATAACTTAACCGGAAAGGAAAACAGTAAGAAGTGAAGAAAGGAAGAGAGGAGTTACAGAACATCTAGTAACAAAATGGCAGTATCAAGTCCTTACCTACCAATAACAACACTGAATATAAATAGACTAAATGTTCTAATTAAAATTTCACGGCTGAATGAATTAAAAAAGAACAAAAAGCTAAATCTGACTGTATGCTGCCTACAAACAATCCACTTTACCTATAAAGACATACATAGATTGAAATTGAAGAGGTGGAAATATATATTCTATGAAAATGAAAACCAAAAAAGAGCAGGAGTAGCTATGCTTACACTATATAAAATAGACATTAAATCAAAAATTGTAAAAAGCGTGAGCGAATTTCACTGTATAATGATAAAAGCATCAATTCAGTAACAGGATATAACGATAGTAAATGTATGTTTACTAATACCACAACACCCAAATATGTAAAGCAAAAATTAATATATCTCAAGGGAAAGATACACTTCAATGCAATGATAGTAGGGGACTTCAAAACCCCATTTTCAGCAATGTTTAAATTATTCAGGCAGAAAACCAACAAGGAAACATTAAAGTTAAACTATGCTCCAGACCAAATGGATAAAGCTGACATTTCCAGAACATTTCACTCAAACTTCTGCAGAATAAACAATCTTCTCATCAATACATGGAATATCTTCAGGATAGATGATATGTAAAGACACAAAACAATTTCAAGAGATTCAAAAAAATTGAAATCATATCAAGTATCTTTTCTGACCATAATGGACTAAAACTAGAAATCAGTAACAAGAGGAATGATGGAAACTGTACAAATACATGGGAATAAAACAACATGCTACTGAATGACCTATGTATCAATAAATTAAAAAAGAAAAATTTTAAATGTCTTAAAATGCATAAAAGGAAATCAAAACCTAACAAAACGTATGGAATATAGATAAAGCAGGAATAAGAAGAATATCACAATAAATGCCTAAGACAACAACAACTAAAAAACTTCACATAAAAACTTAATGATGCACCTCAAGAAATGTAGAGAAGTAAACGCAAACCAATCCCAAAATTAGTAAAAGAAAAGAAATAGTAAAGATTAGAGCAGAAATAAATGAAAGTGAGACTAAAATATTACAAAAGATCAACAAATCAACAATAATATTTTTAAAAAGATGAACCAATGTTTATCTAGTATAAGAAGGAAGAAGACACATATAAGTAAAATCAAAGATAAAAAGGAGACATTACAATAAATAACACAAAAATACAAAAGATTGTTAGAGACTATTATGAATTCCTATATGCTAACAAATTAGAAAACCTAGAAAAAATGGATACATTCTTGGAAAAATACAACTTACCTGTATTGAATCACAATTACATGAAAACCTGAATAAACCAATAGTGAGTACAAAGATTAAAGAAGTACTAAAAATTCTCCCATCAAAAATAGACTTTACTTTTCTATTTATTTATTTATTTAGAGACGGGATCTTGCTCTGTCACCAAGGCTGAAGTGCAGTGGTGCAATCACAGATCAAGGTAGTCTAGACCTTCTGGGCTCAAGTGATTCTCCCTTCCCTTCTCAGCCTCTTGAGTAGATAAGACTACAAGCAAATGCCACCAGAGTAAGCTATTTTTTATTTTTTTGTAGAGAGACAAGCTATGTTGCCCATGCTTCTCTCGAACTCCTGGGACCAAGCAATCTTCCAGCCTCAGCCTTCCAAAGTTTCAGGATTACAGGCATGAGCCACTGTGCCCAGTTGTCATTTTTTTTTTTAATTTTATATATTTTCTTGTCATGTAGAGTGACTCTCCATAATAAGTTTTTCAGGTTCATCAGTATTTTAGGTTTGCTGATCACTTTCTTTTCAAGAATACAATATATGGCCATTAACTATAATTGCCATGCTCTACAATGCACCTCTTGAACTTATTCCTTCTGTCATTTTGTATCTTTTGGCCAGCATTTTAAAAACCTCCCACGGCTCCATATCCCCATCTTCTGGTAGCTACCAGTCTACTCTCTCCTTTTATGGGATCGACTTTTTCAGATTTCACATATGAGAAAGGTCAAGTGGAATTTTTCCTTCTGTACCTGGCTTATTTCACTTAACATAATGTCCTGTTCTCCAGGTTCATCCATATTGCCACAAATGACTGTATTTAATTATTTATTGTGGCTGATAAGTACTCCATTGTGTACATATACCACCTTTTAAAATCCATTATTTCACCAATGGACACAGGTTGGGTCTATGTCTTGGCTACTGTGAATTATGCTGCAATAAACATGGAAGTGCAGATATCTCTTCAACATATAAATACGTGTATATATCCAGTAGTGGGCTTGCCAAATCATATGGTAGTTCTATTTTTATTTTTTGAAAAATCTCCAAACAGTTCTCCACAATGGCTGTTTTAATTTACATTCTCACCAACTGTGTGCAAGGGTTACCTTTTCTCTACATCCTTGCCAAAATTTGTTAACTTTCGTCTTTTTAATTGTAACTATTCTAGAAGGAGTGAAGTGATATCTCATTGCGGTTTCAATTTGCATTTCCCTGATGATTAGTGATGTTGAATATTTTTTATTAAAATGGTGGCCATTTTTAGATCTTCTTTTGAGAAATGTCTATTCAGGTCCTTCTTTCATTTTCAAATCAGGGTATTTTTATTTGTTTTACTTTTTATTATTGATTTTTTTAGCACCTTATGTATTTTGGATATTAACACCTTATTTTCTCCCATTCTGTATATTGTCTCTTCATTCTGTTGATTGTTTCTTTTGTTGTTTGGAAGCTTTTAACTTTGTTGTAATCCAATACATCTATTTATGCATTTGTTGCGTGTGCTTGTATTCTCTGCACCCTGAGCTCAGAGTTTGGACTATACTATATCACCTATTAAAGTAATTGATTATAAACCTCTTTAATCGTTCACTTCCTACAATTCATCTTTTAAGAAATGTGAAATAGTCTCAAAGGCCCTTTAAATCCTTCTACCATGTAGAGGTTTACATTCTCTGTTTCCTGGGTGGCTAGTTAGGACAATAAAAGATTAATCTATACTTGGCTTTTTGCTTCTGTTTGATATATATTTGTATTTCTCACATTGCTCCCCATTTAATGGATAAACTTCTCTCAACCTTGTCTGTTTCTTCTCTTTCCTCTCTCTCTCTATACTCCATATCTTTCTCTGTCTCTCCCATGCACCCTCCATGCTTCCCACACAAATACACACACACACACACACGTGCACACACACACACACACTCACAGATATACATTACCAGTAACAGCCACCTTTCAATCAAAGTTGCTATCAACCTGTAAATGAGTTAATGTCATTAGGTTTGAGGTTTGACCCCCTAGATTCAAATTCTTGCTAGGTATGCAGCCTCAGAGAATTTATTTCTAACAATCTTTTCTCATTTATCAAACGGAGATAAAAAGAGCACACACCTCAGTGTCATAGTTTAAAATTCATAGGTTGATCACTTAGAAACAAGTCTAATTAAATTATCATTTCAATTTCAATGAGGAGGTAAAAGTTATCTGCCAGAAAATGTTTATTGATCGCTAGTATGAAAGTTGTTTCTGCCTCCCAAACGTATAAACTTATTGACTGCTAATCAGTGAAAAATTACATTTTAAAGTTTATAGGAGAAAACTAGTCAAATATATTTATTTTGCCCATAAAGGATAAAAACTGAATTTGTCTGTATCAATGTGCTTCCCCTGCCTTATGGCTGGCATAGATTAGAGAAATTAAAAATCTTCTTATAGCTGAAATATCTGGATTGCTCTTCTCAAAGTGTATTAACCATAAGATGCTTAGAGTACCACAATTATACATTTTACTGCCCTAGCAGGAAATGATAGCATATTTCTAAACTTCCAAACATATATTGTAGATATCAGTGGGAGTAGGTTTTCACATACAGTTAGTGTTTCTCAGTTTAGAGCAAACAGTTAACTTTTAATTTGTCCTAGTCACATGAACACTCAAAGAGGATAATTGAGAAATATATTCCTCTACTGAGCTTGATTTTCTGTGAACTTTAGTCAGAGTGTATACTAACAAGTAGGAAACCTCATTCTTTTTCATACTTAGGTGGCTATTTCATTTTAGCTCACATGAGAATATTTACTCATTTCGTGATTCCGAGTGTATTTAATGAGTGACTACTATGGGTCATTCATTTGAGTCTTAAAAATACAATGGTTATAAGAAAAAATATTTCACATCTACGTGAAACATGAATCAAAGAGTGACACAAGTTCACAGAAGGAAAAGAAAATTGTGCCACGAGTGCATATAACAAGAGGACCTGAATTAATTGGAGACAGGTATGGTAGAGCAGAAAAGACAGCAATTCCCACATATTATTAGTGTCTTTGAAGTTCATATAAAGCAGGTAATATTTAAGAAGTTTGTATTATATAAATCCCCAAAAGAAGATGGTAAGACCAAGTGCTTGCTAGATAACAAGTTTCAATTTGTAATCCGTACAAGACAGTGATATCCAGAGAAAGGTGAAATTACCAGTTGATATTTCATAAAGTGTTTGTGTGTAAAATTGTATTCTAACCATCAAGCCTGATTCAAACTGAAAGGTTACAACTTGGGGGATAAAAAATTTATACCTTGTAAACTTAAGTTTATACATTTTCTGAAAATGTATTTTGTCATAAAGTACCATATTCAGTCTCCCTATCTGATATATATATGAAAGACATAAAATTAAGAGCATGTTGACATAAATTATTTGTATATTAAAGCCTATGACCTGCAGCAACACATTTTCATTTGCCTCAACTATGTGGGAAAAATCATATAACATTTTAAAAGGAATTCTCTTTAAGACATATTTCAGGAAAAATAAATTCTACTGAATTGAGTTATTATTCAAAACTCATCTTTATTATGAAAAATTTTCATTAAAATATGGGCAATTTATATTTATTGTCACTAAAAATGCAGTTATTCTTTAAAAAAATCCTTCATTTTGTCTTCTTATTTCATCTAACTTGAAATGAAGCAATACGTGAAGTTGTAATTTATTGTAATCTCAGACATATAATTGGTTAGTTACCTTCACATAATCCATGGTTTAAAAAAAAGATCCCATGTCTAAGGTAGATGTTGTATCATCATAAAGAAATCTCAGTGGAAATACTGCTTAAATGATTGAAGAAACTGTCAGCAAACATTATTTTTTTCATTAACAGATATCTATTTCACATTTACCTATCTTTATGAGCATTAAACTTATTAGTCTATACCTGGAACAGCAATGGTGAGGTGCATATTCTTTGAGTGATTTTATTTATAAACTCTTTTGTAAATTTTTACTTATTAATTCCACAAAATTGCATTACCTTAATCAATAATATTTAGATATTTTTAAAAATTAACATCCTGGTACAAAAAACCCACTTCACAAATTTACATGTACCAAAAATTACTAAGAAGTAATCCATGTTATCTGTACTACTGTAGTTAAGTTTTACAAATTTTACTTCAAAATATCTCAGTATCAGTTTTATCATAAATGAGGTGTGTTTACAACACCAAGGTTATGAACTTGTAAAAATTCAGAAAGCTTTACATTTTGTGAATTAAATTTGTGAGTATAGGATTTGAAACTTCAGCTGTTTCACTCCTAATTCCATTTCCTTTTAAAAATTAAAATTCCCTATCTAAAATAATAAAATTTATGCATGAATGCAAATATTTTTATCTATTAATGAAGATGATGAATTACTTCTGTAAGTATAAATGCTAAAATAAAAACATTCAGTATATCTCTTTTTATCAGAAAGAAACAGACTAAATATTTTATTTTATTTTAGCTCAGATATGTATATGCCTCTTGGCTTGTCTACACTGATCAATAGTTACCTAATCTGTATTATTATATGAATGCAATTAAGCAGTAATTTTGATAAGTTGATATAATATTTGTAATAGAAATTAAACTATACTTTCAAATTTTAGAAAGCAAAGTTTAAGCAAAATTCTTACATATTTTCCTTTATTCAAATGAGAAGATCATTAACAGCATGTTTGTATGTTTTTACAGAAAACTTGCTAACAAGTGTTCAAAATGTGATTTAATGTAAACAAGCATAATCAATTTCTATATTATCATATATACCTGCATCTGTGTTGTATTTCTGTTAAAGTTTGAATAAAACCCTATTAAGCTATGAAAGTGATTTAAAACTATGTAACATAAAATTGAATTATTTTCAGTAATTTCAAAGCCCTAAAATATAACATAGTTTAAAAATTTAAAGTGTGCATAACTAGCCATAAACCAGACCATCCTTTAACAATTTCTCAATAGTCCCACCTTCATCTTTTTTGTTTCAATGATAATCATGAGGTTACAGCTACAATTAATTCTCGTTCTACTGAGATGGCAATTGTTTTTATTGCAGTCACGCTAATTGTCTTCTGTAGTCTACTTTGAGTTTGGCAGCTTTTTCAAAATACAACATCATTAATCAGTGCTTCTCAGAAATCCTGCATGTAAACACTTTACATTAGTTATATTTGTGATTGGACTTTTATCCCCAGTATTTTATTTGTATAGATTCATTCTGCTAAATTTCCAGCATCATCCAAAAATTCTTCCCAAGTTTAAAAAAAAAATTAAACCCTACTACTATTAAATTTATTTTAAAAAGTTTGATGTATCAAGGGGCTAAAGGGAGAGTGGATTTTTTATCTTGCCAATTGCTGAGCATTTAGCTGTTTTATAAACACTAGCTTCAGTGCTACAGGCATCCAGGCAATTTGAAACATTTTCCTTTTACCAGCCAAATGGAAAACAGTGTCATTTGTGAGATGTTGAAGCTATATGGTAAGAATTTTTTTGTTTTTGTTTTTTGAGATGGAGTCTTGCTTTGCCGCCCAGGCTGGAGTACAGTGGCACAATTTTGGCTCACTGCAACCTCTGCCTCCCAGGTCAAGCGATCCTCCTGCCTCAGCCTCCTGAGTAGCTGGGATTACAGGCACACACCACCACGGTCGGCTATTTTTTTTTTTTTTTTTTTTTTTGTAGTAGAGACAGGGTTTCACCATGTTGGCCAGGCTGGTCTCAAACTCCTGACCTGAAGTGATCCATCTGCTTCGGCCTCCCAAAGTGCTTGGATTACAGGCATGAGCCACTGTGCTCAGCCGGTAAAAATGCTTTTAAAAGTCAATTTTATATATCACAGTTTCCCAATAAATTTATGGGGTGCCAATATTGATATTAGTGCCATTTCTTAAGATCTGTATGATTTTACATGTAATTAGAATGTTATTGTGATTAAAGTTTCGCAAGTTAATTTATGATTTTTGTTTTGAATTTGTTCCCAGTAGACATGAATGTTTAGGTAATATATTTATTTTAAGATTCTGTTTTTTCTGAAAATTTTAATGATTATTGATAAAATTACTAGCCAACAAATATAGAAATGTGAAAAGTAATGTAATAATAGCACTTAGGACTTTAGACAACTTCATCTAATGGAAATTAGCAGTTAAAGGTAAATCTTTTCAGCTACTGCATCTTCTGCTTTTGTCAATATATTTTGGGTTTCTTTTTCATTGGTAGTTAATCCAAAATTTCTAATATGAAGAGTGGCAAATTCTATGTTTTGGAAAAACCAAACATATGTGTGCACTTTTAAAGAAATCATGACAGTTAATATCTTTTAAATATACTGAGTACATTTATATATTTGTATATATTTAAATGCTAATAAAAAAGGTTAATGGCAATGTGGCAATTATGTGACCAGCGTTTAACTGAAATTTGATGATGTCAACCTTATTTTCTAGCCTTTTTTATGAGCTGAGTAGGGATAAAATTATAATAAAAATTGTAGAAAAATTAACATTGTGTGGACATACATAATAGACGATTACACATCAGAATTTTTAGCAAGCAAACATAAAACTCTAATAAGCAAATAGAGGCTCCTTAGAGTATGATCCCCAAAAATATTTTCAAAGTAATGTTCTGGTTAAACTGGTTATAGCCCATATGTGTGTTCTATAAAACAGTGGTGTCTTGAAAGGGACTGAGTTACATTAAACTCTAATGATTGTGCCTATTTAATTGAAAGACTTGTAAACGTTATGATGGGAAGATAGTTATGTTCTGTGAAGGCTCCAAGTAGAATACAATGCTTAGTTAGATACAACAATGTTCTTATTTAATATAAACATAAAGCATCTGGATGAAATCCTGAGATGCCTTTAGGTAAAATGTTCTCATTATGCTAATTACACCCAACAGCATGTTTTTAATTCATCACTCTATTGCTTTGTTTTTCCAACATTTAATGAATACATGATGTGATTGTAACTGAGGTGAATGTTATCTTCAGGAAACAAGGAAAAGAAAGAAAAAACAAAACCCCTCACCCCTTAGATTCCAACTTATATACAGACATTAGCTCCTTATTACCTTCCTAAGATTTCCCAGCGTCGAAAAACTTTACATCAGTAATGACATACTAGAAAATAAGCAAATCAAATAATCCCATAATCTGCTGGAGGGCAGTGGCATGATCTAGGTTCACTGCCACCTCCGCCTCCTGGGTTCAAGTGATTCTCCCACCTCAGCCTCCCGTAATCTTGATGACTTTACATGAAAAAATTTATTTTCAGTTCATTCACTTGTTCATTCTGTTAAGCTTTAGGGATATATGTGGACCATAGCAATTCTGATTATAGTTGCTAATCAGTGTCCTGGGCTTATGGACCAGGTTATACATACATGCTCACAATTCATCTGTCAAAGTAAGCCACATGGCCACAGTGACTTAAAATTTCATCAGCAATGTCTTACCTTGTGTTCGGGAAAAAGGGACACTGGGGATTTCGATTCATATCTAATGTTTACTACTCACAGTGTGGTTCTCCAGAGATGACTATCTTTACTTAAAGAGCTCTTATCACCACTTCTTAGGATTATTTTGTTGTTTTATCTCAGTTTCCAGCAAAACTTTATAAAGATTATAACAGTCATCATGTATCACGACAATACAAACCAAATGTGGAGAGGAAATAAGAGCTCTCTTAGATTTCAATTTGAAATTTATGTTTTCTACATCAACTAACCTTGTTGGATATACACAACGGTGTAGTATTTTGCTTTATTCTTTTGGATATACACAATGGTGTAGTATTTTGCTTTATTCTTTATATGAAAATATGGGAGAAAACTAGAAGATTAAATTTCTTGAAATTAAGAAAATAATTTTCTTTAGTTATTAACAATAACTATAATTATTTAGTTATTTAATTAGTTTTAGTTTGGCGATATCCCCAGAGTTTGTTCTTTCTTTTTGTTTTTTGCATGACAGAGATAATAGATTAATAGATGGGGTAGCAAAGTGTTTTATCATTTGAAATATTAGAAGATGAAGTGAGACTACAAATTTGACCTATTGAGTGAGTAAAAATCCCCTGATAGCTGAAGAAGGCTCTCTGGAAAGTTGTCCAGGAAGCCTTCTTAGGCTCTTCAGAGAAAACATATCCAAAGTGAGTTAGATTAGATCCATTCATATCAAAGAACAGTGATAAATGGGGTAGAGGAGTTGGGCTAGCTAAGCTACTATACATTTGTATTGTTACACAGAAAAATACTCTAAAGCCTTTGAATGGCAATTTATTCATTCGTATTTTATCTTTGTATGATCTTTGAGACCTCGAGGTCATAGATTTTCTTATGTTCATCTGTATTGCCAGCAGCATGGACAATAATATTAGTTGATAATAAAGAGTAGACAATATTTTCTTCGAATAGCTGATTCTACAGTATTATAGAGTCTTATAAACTGATTTCATAAAATAAGTAATTTGTTTTAATTTTGTAATATGTCTATTGTTCTTATTTAAGAGGAACAAAGTGAAGGAAGTCATAAATACATCAGGTCAGAATAGATCATGGATTTATATTTGCATATTTACTGATTGTTAAAAAAGATAGAATTGCACTTTTCTAGCATGTATTTTCCCGCAGTCATGTATCGAAAATCTTTCAGCATTTTAGAAAGCATTTATACAGGATATAACATATTACCATTGAATCAATCATCTTGGATTTTTTAGTCTAATTATTTCACTTAGATTGTATCTTAATCTACGAATACATTTGAGTTAACAAATTTAGCACTGTAAACCCCTGAAAAATATGTGTCGCAGCTTTAAGGTCACGTTATGTTATTCTCTATTGATTAAATTACAAGCATTTTTCAGGAGTTAAAAAATTAAATGTTTGAGAGTAAGCCTATAAATTTTGGAATTAATGAGCAACTATTATTGTGATCATGGTATAAAAATAACTTCTTAGAAGTTTTGTATTACTATATATCTTGAGATGCATCATCAAATTTACGACTTAAATATTTTATTTCAAATGATCTCTTTTCAATATTTAAATTTTTATTTGTGTATGATATATTTAATATTATATATTTTATATATTTTATATATTATACATATACATACATTATGTACCTACAATTCAGATTTAAGTAAATTTATTATAGAAGTGAATAACATAAAAATTTATTGATATCAACTTAGGTTTGGAAAGATAACAAAGACATTTTTACTGTATTTTGAGGGAACATTATAATAAATTCAGCCTATAAAAGAAGCCCTATATTTACTGAAAAGATGGCACTTTGAAGCGATCTGAAAGACAATATACCAAACTGTATAGATCAGTGGTTTTATTCCAAGTATGGTCACCAGAAGAGCAGCACTAGCATGTCTTTTTAAAATGCAGATTCTAACTCCTGTCTAATACCCAATGAATAAGAATCTCTGTCGTGAAGTTTCCAGATGATTCTGATAGGCGCTGAAGTTTGAGAACCCTTGGTAGAAAAACACTACTTAAAACTGTTTAGATGAGCTGATTTTTACAGGAGATAGCAAGAATTTCTCAAAGACGAAAGAACTTCTAATTTATGTTCAGGCCAAAGTCTTCCCTAGATTCGAAAGTTATTCTGATCATATAATTAGTGATAAAAATGGGTTGTTTGACTGTCAAATGTTTGCCAGAAGTACTAAGTATCCATAGTTAGAAACTGTCAGGGTCATGCCCCTTTGTCCTGGAAGTATGTGCACTGTTCCTCATTATTCTGCGTCAATCCTTTTCCTGCCTCCTTGCACCAAGCAATTTATTATTATTTTTTCACATATTGCCTAATTGTCTCTGCAGAGTTACCCTTCCTGGCCATGTAATGTAAAATATGGCTACACTTCATATAGTCATATTTCTCATCAAAGTGGTCTGTATGTGTATCTCTCAGTACATATAAGAATTTAAAACTTTTAAAAATTTAATTTTCTGTCTTTATTTTATTTATTCTTAAAAATTTCTCCAAAAGGAGAAGGCTACTTGCAGATGGACAGTATGGGTCTCATCAGTAGATGAATCTCTTATCATGCACTGATCCCGGCACATAGCAAGCATTTTTTTGGAGAAAAATAGAAATAAATATGGCACATGTGTATAAAGTGTTTAATTAACATTTTATTTGATTATTTTATAAATATGAATTAACACACTTTGAAGTATTAAGCCTAGTAAAGAGTGTTCTTCCCTGTGGGTGATATTTAAGAATTTTATCAGACCACTTCTCAGAAAAAAAATCAGATGCAGTTTACTATAATTCTTTTCTAATTTATTATCAGGTTGATTTTATCTCAACGTAAATGTGTACATTCTTTAAAAAATGTATAAATCTTTTATAGCCATATCTTTCATTTTTCTAACTTGGCCAAATTCATTTATAAAATCACTTTGCATCTTGAGAAATTGCAATAGCTGAATTTGGGTTTCCAAATATGTTGTAAACCATGATTATTAAAAAAAAAGAGAAGAAAACTCATTTCTCTTTTGTTGTTTTTAAAGTTCTGCGGCTCCTTAATATCCCTGAGGTTTTTTACGTTCCCACTCTAAAGTGAATAGAGAAAGGGAATCATTAGGTTGATGAATATAAATCATTCTTTTTTTCCAATATACCTTAGAAAATGAAAAAAATTACCTTAAGTTATTTTGTTATTGTTTAGTAATTCTATATTCATATTCTAGGCATAATAAAGTCATTTTTATGAAAATATATTTTCTTGGGGAAAAAATCTCAGTGGAAGCTGTACACTTTAGGTAGCTTATTTTTCCTTTACATGATTTGGTTTTAGAGTATTCACTCCAGTTAAATAAATTATAAATATCGCTTCTCCTACTCATAGCACCCAACATAGTATTACAAGCAAGAGTCATTGTAATGTACTGACCCCAGCTACCAAGTGAACTTCTCAAATGAAAACATTCAGCTAGATTATGCATTTATGAATAAAAATAAATTTGCTTTTCAGGGAGTTTGGCCGCTGGAAAGTAAATAACCTTGCAGTTGAGAGAAGAAATTTCCTTGGCTCTCCTCTGCCTCTTGCCCCTGAATTCTTCCGCAACATAAGACTTTTGGGACGTCGACCTACCCTTCAGCAAATCACAGAAAACCTTATCAAGAAATATGGGACACATTTCTTGCTATCTGCTACTCTGGGAGGTACGGCTCTTTGAACATATTTGTGCCTGTGTGTGCTTGTGCCTAAAACTGTATAAATCACAGAAAAGTGTTAATTAATCCAGATAGCTACAGTATGAATAGTTATAGAACTCATTCATTCATTTACCCAACGCATTTTGAGTGATTATTAAATGTCCCACACAGTGCTCACAATTGTGAAGCAGAGGAATATTACTTAGTTTCTGCATGAAAGCTATTTACAATCTAATAACATACAAATATTTGACATAATTATTGCACTCTGTAAGGTGATATGGAAACTTTTATTTGAAATACATGAATAATAAGAAGTCACAGGTGGGGTCATCAATTCTAGTTATAGAGTGAAGAAAAGGTTTCTTGGAGTACATGTTAAATAACTACAATTACATTGTTAGCACCATTTTAGTGTTTCTGATTGTAGTTGATACAGATTGTAGCTGGTACAGAAAAACTGATAAACAAATAATTATGATGCATAATAAGAAAGTAGAAATGAATAAATGTCACTTTCTGGTATATGTATATGTCAATGTATACATTTGTAAAAATTAAGGAAGCTATCGTGTGATATTGTTAAATACTATTTAGCCTTAAAAATACGGCTTTTTCATAGTGATGTGTGATTCAGTGTTTTGAATATACTTAAATGACATTTTCGGAGATAATGTGTAATAAGCAACATATGACACTTTCCTAAAATTAAAAAATAACCCAGAATTACATATATTTAATTTTGTATTTGACTTCAAATCATGTCCCACAATTGCATTTAGAAATAGATGTTACTTTTTCTTGTATTGAAGAACACTGCATAAAATTGAATAGGAAAGCCAGGAAAACAGCGAATCCTTGCTTTCTTGTCAGTTTCTTAATGGGTTTACCAAAGATAGCCAGTCTGATTCGCAACAATGGTATGGTGTCACAAAAGGCAGCTTGTTCATTTTTTAGTCTTAGAGGATGTTTTGTCTTTCCTTAACCTGCCAGCCCAGTCTTTCAGCAAGTCGTGTCAATTTTTTACACCAGAATATACCCCATATCAAACTCTTTCCTCACCTCCTCTCCGGCATCTCTAGACCAAGACATCATCATTTTTTTCCTACAATACTCAAATGGTCCCTTCTCCACACAGCTTTTTTAAAATCTTGAATCAGTTCATATTCACTGTTTTAATTGAAAGCTAGAACTGGCCACTTAAAATAAAATCTAAGTGTCTCCCTGTGGTTTATAAGGCCTTACATCGATGATCTGATGGATGCTAGCTTTAAACTCAGGCCTCTTCTCATTTCTTCCTCATGCTCTATTTTTCAGTCACAGTTACAATGATGTTAACATTTTTCTACCCAAATGTTATTTTTTCAGGGAGGCCTTTTCCTGACTACTCTTTCATCAATAGTGCCCAGTGAACTCCATTGTTCTCTACTATTTCATGATCAAATTTGCACTTATCACAGTATTTATGATCATGTGAAATTATTTTAATTATTTGGCTATTGGCTTATTATCTGTAGTTCTTGCATATTTTCTTAAAAACAAGGGCCTTAGCTGTATTGGTCAACACTTCATCCCCATGGCTATAATTGCCGTTCGTTTACAGTAGATTATCATTAACTATTTGTTAAATGAATAAACAAGTAAGACTACACTTTCTTGGGAGATTGAGGTCATCCAAATAACTAGATATATGTAAACATTTATAGTATAAACAGAGGATAATTTAGTTATAATTCAGGAATAATTCTGAGTGCACGCAAATCCAGAGAGCCAACTGGGTCAAATTCACAAATAAAGATTCAGAATTGATGAGAATCAGTACCCAAGTAAGAGTAGATAAGGAAGGCATGAACAGGTTGAAAAAGGAGTGGATACCTGAGCACATTGTGGAGAATAACTCTGGCATGGAATCTCAAGACATTAAAGGTGAAAAATATAGGTGGCTAAGGCAAAAAGAAAAGTCTGGCTGTAAATACACACTATTTCTCCCTTACCTTGTTCCACAAATGAATAGTGATAAAATAAGAAGATAAAGAGATCAGCCATATTCTTGTTGAATCCTGATTCTCCCTCCCCGCTTTTTAGCCAACTGTGAGACTTTAAAATCTATTAAGTAATTCCTCTGCATTTTAATTATTTAATAGAACAGGGGAGAATAACACCTATGTGATGGGACATAGAAAGGTTAGTATAAATGTTGAAAACTGTGCTTAGCACAGTGTGTGGTATAATTTAAATATGTGATGCATCGGAGTTGTTTTCATTATGTTAGTGTAGATAGCCAAAAATATAAAATATTTTAATAATTGTGAAGATTGATTCTGTGAAAGCTGTGTCTATTTGGCTTAGTAATGTCAATTATTATTAATGCAATAAAATCTGAAAGGTAAAATTTAAGTTATTTCTATAACTCCTCCTCTGAAAAAGTTCAGTGATTTTGAAACACATACTTCATTATTATTATATAAGTGATTCAAAGCACCTGTAAGTATTTCAGAAGATAAAATATATTTTTCCAGATAAGAAAAGAAGGAAAAGACAGAGGAAAGACAGAAGAGATCAAAATGCACCAATGGTTCCCATAGACATTCTTGTTCCTTAGTTTCAAAATTATGGTGACTTTTAAATTTAATTGTTTTACTATGTTGGTATGATGGATGCCACATTTTGGCCTTAAGATTCATTTTTGTTTTGCATGTTGTTTTGTTGTATACACCATGTTTCAAAATTTATGAGATTATTCACTTGAGGTTGATTCTTCCAGTGATGGCAGTATGCTCTCCCTAAATGATTTTACTTCAGTTTTTTGAAAGTTTCTTTCAAGTGTTGCCTTAAAGGGGGAAAGAGATGGAATTAACACCCTTACTCACTTTCTAATCTCTGAATATTCCTTGGATTGAGTTTTCATAGTTTTTTGTGCTGGAATTATTTTTCTTCTCAAAATGTTACTTTATTTTCCTGCGGGAATTTTTGTTCATTAAAGTTAATAGTTCAATTAAGATGCATGAAATTATTTAAATAGCTTAAGGATATAAAATATCTGTGATTAAAATGTATACTAGGAATGATTTTGGCAATTTTAAAATTATTGCTATTGTACTTACACTAAAATCTTTTTAGTGGCTGTGAGTTTATCATTTAACCTTCACTTGTTTTACCTGATTGAACATGAAATTGTATTTATCCATTTAAAAAAAATGGAGGTTTGTGGCATTTAAATTGAACTAATCTTCCCACTTCTTTCTCTTAATTAATAAAGACCAAGGAAAAACTTACAACACTAGAGTGTAATGTATATAAACAAACCTTTTAAACAAAAAGCCAGTTGTATTATAACTAGGTGCTTCCTAAGTATTCAATGTTTTTCAAAACAAGTTGACTATAAAATACTATCAGTTTTACAGTCATAAAAAGAAATAAATGAAAAATGACTTTTTCCCCCAAGAGTTATTTAGTATATCATATTATTGATGTAGATGTAAAACTTTGGGTACCATACTTGAAGCCTTTAATGGGATATTTTATGACAGATAAAGCCAGTGATTGAATTATCATAAAAATAAATTATAAAAAACATTCTTCAATATATATTATTTTCCCCATTTATTTCATTTTATAGCTACCAGACTGTTTATCAATATAGTAATTCAGCTTGCTTCTATTTTGGATAATGATACCTAAACTCCATCACTGTTTGAATATCTAAAATAAGCTACTCAATTGAAAGAATCAATCTTGAAAAAGATTGCACTTCTGAGGTATATTGATTTCTAGCTATGGAATATATTTAATGACCATTTTTGTAATACATTTATTATAATTCAATATATGACAAATACTAAAATTAAAGTGTATCTGTGTACTGAATATAAAATACAAAATATAAGTGAATATGACAAAAAATAATGACTTTAAAATTGGTGGGCTTTAATTAGGGAGAGAAAGAGAGTCTACTATAAAGCAACAAAACTGTGTTCTGGATCAATTTTAAAAGACAAAAGACTAAGGAACATAGAGACCAAAATATTCATTACAAAGTTATTAAATGTTATAACAAAATATTTATAGAAATTTTAAATGTGTCCTTATCTGCATCTCCTGTATTATATAGACTTATCCACCCAGTCATAGTAGCCAGGAAACCTGTGGGTTCCTCCACTAGTACTCTTGCCTCTCTCAGCTCTAAGGCAGTGAGGAGCAGAACAAAGTGTGTGATCTCCTGACAAGCACATCCACAAAAGGAGGAAGAGTAAGAGGTGGAGTTTTCGTGGGCAGCCTCTTTCCTACACTACGCCTTTCTGTTAACTCACTGCAGCTCTGTGGGCCGTCAAACACATGGTAACAGTGAGGATTGTTTACAAAAAACAATTCTTCATGTAGAGGAATGCAGGGAAAAAGTTTTCTTTTCTGAATATATATATATATATATAACCAAAATTTGTTTCATGATCAAATAGACAATATGATAAGATTTGTTAATTTAGAAAAACTTTGAATAATAGTTTTTATTCTAAGCATCATAAAAGCAAGTTCAGTTTGACCACTGTTATTGAATGTACAATTTAAAAAGCTATAATTAAATTATTAGCAGAAATAGTTACAATATACTTTTTTCATTTGCAAGTCCTTTTAATTTTTTTCTGAAAGCGTTTCTTAAGATAATGTACCTTTTGATTACTCTATGGCTAAACTTAAGCATTTTTTAGATATTTAATTTTGTTTCAATACAAAAAATATTCTCTTCATTGTTGGAATAAAAAATTCATGATCGATGTGCAAAAGTAGTATTAACTTCATACAATAGTGATTTAAAACAATGTATACTACCTCAATTCTCATGTAGTATATATGTATGTGTGTGTGTGTGTGTGTGTCTGTATGTAAAACTGCCTCCAATGTAGTTCACTTATCAAAAAAGTTTTACAAAATATTTTGTGTGTGTGTGTGTTTGTGTGTATGTGTCTTTTAAAGAAAGTGTAAGTTAGAAGTTAGTAAGATACAATATGGATAAAATATCAATTATATTTTTTTGGGTTATTTACCTTCCCATAAGAATAAGAACTCTGAATATGCTCATTTAATTTCAGAAATAGTCAATTCTCATTTTTCACTATGTGAATTATGTTCTGTATGAAATATTCACAGACAGTTTTTAATTCTTTGTTGTATGCCACCTTCTTTCAAAGTTGATTAACTGCTGTTGTTCTCATTTTCACTTGGTCTCTTAGGAAGAACAAATTTCTTTCATTTTCGTTTATAACATAATAAAGTTAATCCACCAAATACACACACATAATTTATTTCTTAAAGAAATACGAATAATTACTTGAGATGCATAGAATTACTTTCTCTCAGAATATATATTGTTTTAAAAGAAAGAAAAATAAGTATTTTTGAAGATTCCTATTCTAGGAAATAATCAAAATAAATGTCATTGAAGGGGGAAAAGGACTGCTATACTGATATTTATTAAAATTAATCTTAAGATTACTGATATTTCTTAAGATTATATCAGTTTCTCTCGTTCTCTTTCTCTCTCTCTCTATATATATATATCACTGGTAAATAAAATAAAATATCTGAAGTTAAAGCAATATTGTTAATCTTTTTTTAATTGTTTACAAGGCAGTTATCTACTGAAGCAATTAAAAATCACTTATGTAAATAATAAGAATAAAAAAGAGCAAAATGTAATTAAAATTTCTATGTCAGTTGATCTTAGTAAAGGTGTTCGTGGCAACCAAGATAAAAGATAAATGTTAAGTTGTAGAACATTGGACACTTTATTATATTTTTTCTGTTTCTTTTATATAGCACAATGATAAGGTAGATAAATTACCTGTCTACTTTTTTGACAAATATATACTGAGTTACTTATGACAGTGCAAAACACCCAAGATCTTCCTTAAATGAACACTAAGGTCAATGATAAAGACAGACATTTAACTTGGTAATAAATGTTATTATGATTTAGAACCTCATTATTTGAGTGTGGTACATGAACCAAAAGCATCAGCATCAGTTTGGTGCTTGTTAGAAATGCAGAATCTCAAATTCCATCACAGATTAATGAATCAGAATCTACATTTTAATAGGATCCCCAGGTGATTTATATACACATTAAGTTCAGACAACACTATTTAAAGTGTCTATATAAATTTAAGGTATAATCAACTGTTCTGAGAAATAATCTTAAAAAAATCATAGCAAGAGTTTGTAACTATACATACCAAAAATGTTTTAAAAAGTACTTTTTATATCATTGTAAATAGCTCCAAAATTAGAAGTAACTTAATTGTATTTCACTCAGGGTAGATTCATTGCCATCTAACCTCAGAGCTATTTATTTCCAGTTCCTTTATTTTCATGTTATTGTATCATGTTAGAGTATCATGGTACCTTCAAATTTGCTTAGAAAATTTATAGTCTATTCTTGAGGGTAACTCTTAATAATCATAAGGTCAGTTGCTTTCCTTTGGGATACTTTGCAAAACATATTATGTTTCTTTGTCAAAGTAATATAAGGTTGGCTCTTTCCTTCCCATAATATTTTGCAGATGCCAATTGGTGTTAAGCCAACATGTCTATTTCTTAACTATCCTAATATATTTGGTTCTGCTTCTTGCCAAAAGCCTATTTCTCTAAGATTGTTTTTTTTTTCTTCTGATGTATATTTGTTTCTAAAACACTTTTTTCCCCACAATACCATACTAGTGGATTAGTAGATAGATCTCACCAGGCTGTGTACCTTTAACATGTGGAGCTTAAGAAGGATGATTATCAGCCCTGAGAGCAACATGTAACTGCAAACTCAATATAATTTCAAAAACGCAACAATAACAAAAATATTGTAAGGCTTTAGCACAAGTAATAATATGGCTTATCATTGCCAAAAAATGGACAACCTTTTTGAGGCAAAAGGCTACATAAAAAGTAAAACCTACAAACAATTACACTTAAACAATATTTTCAATGTATATTTCTATGAGAAGGATTTTCACTCAAATAGTATTTTTTAATAACTACAGATCACTCCAAGGCAAGACAGTCATTCAGAATAAGATATTCAAATGTAAGGAAGTTGAATGACCAGGAAGACATCTGCCATAAATGCACTAATTTTTTTCTGGGCAGATTGTAAACATTATAGGAAAACGGACTAACTCAAGGGCAGTAGCAATCGTGAAATAAAATAAAATATATCCAACTCTTAAGAGTCAGCCTCACAGTAGTAAAAAAAAGACCCAAATTTTAGTTGACCATAACAATAATTGTTGCTTCTAACCAATATTATATGTTGGTTTCTGTGGGTACCCTGTGATTCTGATCTATGGGTCTTGGGAATGAAGAAGGGCTCTTTTGCAACATGCCATCCTCCTGGCAGGGGTAAAAAGCAAGAGAACAGGTGTAATTTTGTGATTTCTGTCCAAACCTGCATTACATCAACATCTGGCTCACTTGTATTTCACTGATCAAATCATTCTCCTTCCTTCTCATATCAGAATAAAGATAATGCATCATGAACTGCTCATAGTTGTTCTCTACAATGGATCATGAATCTATGTATGCATGTTTGCATTTATGATGCTGTTGTAAATAGTTGCAAAGAACAAAATAATCTACCACATTATCAATATTGATTTACCTGTAGGATTCTTCGTATCATTGTTTTATCTATTATTTTTAGTCTGTTTCTATCCTTAATAACTAGATATACAAGAATGCCAATTGAGAAAATCCAAGTGAGAAGTAAATAGTATGAAAGTTCTTTAATTTCTATTTCTCATTGACTCAACATAGATGATTTGAAAATCAGAGTGGAAAAATGCATAATTTTAAGGGCCACATCTTATAAAAAATGTCAAATTCTACGAGCCAACCATGGTATAACATTAAAATGGTGATTTTTGTTTGTTTTATTGTCCCCTGTTTCCCATTTTCTATGAAAGCATCCTTCAATATGTGTTTTTAATGATCATAAACCACCACAAAATTTTAGTTGCACAAGACACAGCTGCATGATTTCTATGTGGAATAGTCACATCTTTTTATATCCACAGTCATTAATCCTTTTGCTGCCTAACAGACTCAGAATGTTGAATCATTTTCAAAACCACATTTAGTTTTTACAAAATGTGTGGATGTCCTTTGGAACCCATGTCATGCTTATGAGCTACAGCTGGTTTAAAAAAATGAATAAAAATGACTTCTGAACACAATTATTTAGTTGATTGAATAACACTATTTCAGTTTTCAAATCTGAACATTGTGTGTCATTTACATAGGTTCTGACGAATTGTTATAATTTAATACTTGTGGAAAAGTTACAGTAAAAATTGAGAATGCATTCTCTCAGGTCGTAAAAATCTCAAACAACTGTGAAGAAGATAATTACAAAAGTATGATAGTTATACACGATTGAAAAAAAAACAGATCTCTTACAGGAAAGAAATAGGCCTATTCTCCATGTAAATTGAGTGCCCTTCTCAAAATTTCTTAAATATTCAATACTCCATGATTTATAAAAGTTGAAGCTTAGCACAAGGTAACAAGTTTACATCAAATAGTCGTGTGCTCTGTTGTAAGTAAGGGTTTTAAACAGGATATTCATTAAAAGAACTATTACGGTGATTTAAACTGCAGATTTAAGTTGCCTCACATGCATATCTACAAGGAAAGCTTTTGTATACATGGATTAAAACAATACCGTAGAGAAGAACCATGAGCAATTTATTAATGGATTACCATTATCAGGCTATTAGAAATGATAACCCACTACTATTATTAGTAATCCTATATATTTTGATTATAAAAACCATTAGAAACAATTATGACTAAGTCCCGATTCCTGTGGTACAATTAAAAAACTATGAAATCCTAGCTTATGAAAATTTAAAACTTCCTCATCAACTGTTGGGTCTTAATAAAAAGGAAAAGAGAGAAAGATAACATTTATTGCACTCATAATATATGCTCCACCAGGTACTGTAGAGGGATTATATTATTTAGTCTTCCCAGATAATTGAAAGAAGAATATTTTCTTAGTTTTGGAGATGGGAATGCTAAGTACCTATGCAACTTTACCAAAGCCCCACAGTCAACAAGTAGAGAGATGATGTGCTATTACTAAGATTTGCCCTTACATATCTGACTCTAAACCTCATGTTTCATTTGCCCTCATTATGTCATATTGCCTTTTGAATTCTTTAATTGAAACCAAGCCAATTAAAACACAAGCAATATAGAATTAGTAATAAAAGCGTATTATGGTATACACCAATATATTATCATCTGATTTTTCTTGCCTGAAATACATATTCTTCATGACAGAAGTAAGAAGTCATATTAATCCATAACTTACAAGCAAATGTGGACACTGAAAAAGAATTTTTTTAAATCTCCTTAGATAGAAAATGAAACCCCTCTTATTTGTGATGATGATGTTAGACCACCATTTTTCTGTGTTCATCTTTAATTGCCTCAACATGTATTAGGTTTGTATTATCATACATGTCGTTACAATAAGGACTATGCTAAAATGGTGATCCCTACTTCTTGTTATGTGTCACTTTCCAGTTGTGTCATGGGACAACCTAACATGTGCAAAGTATTCCTAAATCAAATTGGTTTTAATTCACTGTTTAAAGATGAGCATGTGCTCCAGCTATTTTGGGGGGTGAAGTATGGCTCAATTGGAATCCTATTAAGAAGAAATTAATGATGCACCATACTTACCTGAAAAGCAAAGACATATGTAGAAATACGGTATTTATCTGAAAAGCATTTATCTGAAAATCTACATAGATAGCAATATGATATTTAAAGAACTGTGGTGGGAGATCTTTGCTCATTGTATATGGTTGCAGACTATAGGACAGGGTTAAAGAATTTGTAAAAGTAGAAAGGCCAACTTCTCGTCACAAATAAGATAAACTAGCTAAATTTACTAGAAACTTCTAAGTATGGAATGAGTTGGTTTATGCAGCTCTGAATAATAGAGAATAATATATTAACAACTTTCGAATTCTTACTAGATTCCAGTGATATTACAAACCCTTTGCAGCAATCTATTTCAGCTTACAGCTGCTCTTTGAGAAAATAATTACTATGCTAATGTTCCATAAGAGGAAACTGAGTCCCAAGATGTGTTGTTCAAGATCATTCAGTTACTAAATTGAAACCAGCATTAGAACCCAAATCGGTTTGATAGCAAAACTTGGTACACTTACATCTAAACTAAAACTAATTCTACATTTCTGTCTTCCAGGACCTCATAAACCAGTGAAAGAATACCTTCTATTGGTCTAATTATCTCTTCTGTTCAACAACATATAGATTTTCTATTAATGTTGCAACACCTTCAGTAATAGGAAAATTCACTACTATACAGAGGGAAACTTACTGAAAATGACTCTCTTCACATATTTAAAATGGCCTTCTTACATCTCCAGGAGGCAAAACTAATGTCCAATTGGTTAATTGGATCGATGTTTTGAATTTATTACTCAACTGAAGAAAATATTTGATATAATTATTATGTTTTTAAAAACGCGTAAGTCTCCTTCCAAATACAAGAATATGTATAAAACATTGAATGCATCAAGATTGAACTTGGATGCTTCTTCAACATTTTAATGCATTTTCCAAGTGTAATCATCCGGGAATAGCCTAATCCTTTAGAGTTTTATTTTAGCCATAGTATTGGTTATGAACTTACCAATTACTTCAGGATATTTTTATTATGAAACAATATATTTTAAACCTGGGCCAGATGTAGAACAAGAGTTACGAATACTCGTCCCATTATGGTTTTGTCTTCAATGACTTTTCAAAGATACCCAAAGTAGAGATATTTGTAGAATGAACACCCATATACTCATATGTAACAACATACTGCATCAAACCGTACTACTATGAATATGCTGCTCATACACCAGGTATAAAGTTTATTGATTCTTTGTACCTTTGTTCGCCTTCAGAATATATTCCAAAAATTGATTTACATTCAAAATACTGTGTTCTTAAGTCACTTATTTTTACAAACATGATATACAATTAGTATCACTGGATTCTGTTTTTACATTTTAGGGATGGCTTTTAAAATTTGATATAATTTTATTTTTATTAATAAATAAATCATTTTTAAAATGTTTCTAGTGCTTAAACAACATGATAAAATATATTCAGAGAAATCTTTCTTCCAAAAGTGTTTCTTTAAATATCATATTTCTATCTATGTTGATTTTCCTGTTCCTGTAGATAAATATTCATAAATACTTTTGGTTAATCCTTCCAGTGTTTGATGCTTTTTTCCAAATAAAAAGAAATATACACATATATGTTTATACTTGTATCTCCCCTTTTCTTATAAAAACTCTTAGGAAACAATTTTTATCCACTTTATGAGATCTCCGTAGAAATAATCTTTGCTGCCTTCTGGCTGCAGTGTTCTACCGTATGGTTGTAACCTAGTTTATTCCTACTGATAGGCATTTATGTTGTTGCCAAATGTCAATAATAAAGCCACAGTGAGACATGCTTTGCATATTTTAGTCAGTCATCCTTTGAAATACATTCTAAAAAGTAGGATTGTGGAGTAGATTATTGATAACTATTGCCAATGTTCTCTCTATGCAAGTTGTATCATTTTGCAATCCCACCAACAATACATCAGAAGGCCTGTTTACTTCCACTTTTCCAATAGATTAGCCCAAGTTGTCAAAGTATGGATTTTAGCAAATTCTGTCATTGCAAAGTAATATACCAATATACTTTTAATTTGTATTTCTCATGCTATGACTTAGATTGAATGTATTTTCAAATCTATGGTGGGGTAGTTTTATCTCTTTTTGTCTGAACACTCTTTTCCTATTTATTCCTGTTTTTCTATCTGATTCTTGTTTTTCTTTTCCTTGATTTCTAGGAGTTCTTGGAATGTTAGAGGAATTAACCATTTGTCCGTTATATAAGTTGTAAATATTCCATATCAATGCAATTTGTTTTATTGTGATTTTGTGCTAAGGAAAAATCTGGTTTTACTTGTTCTAATTCATAAATGTTTTATGTGCTTACTGCTGGATTTTTAGTTATGAATTATTTCCTTCCTTTGTATTTTCATGAACTTTCCTCTAGTACTCAAATGGTTTCATTTCATTAAATATCATGTCTCTAATCTGTTTGGAATTTATCCTTTGATAGAATAGTCTCCCTTGTTTTCCAGATTGCTATTTAGGTGTCACTTAGTAAAAAGTCTGTCTTTTCCCAAGGAATTACTATCCCATTCTTATTACATGCGAAATTTCCACATGTACTTGTTATTTTATGGGTATTTTTCCTGTTCTACTTTGTCTGCCTGCACTGTTTAATTATACAGATTTTACAATTTTACAATTTGCATTCAGATATGGCAAGATGTTCTCATTCTTGCCTATTCTTTTTAAAAGTCTTTCTTACTTTTTTCACTTACAATTCATTATTGACATGATTAATTTTCCTGCTTCCAGGAAACAAAAAAATGATCTGCTTAGTTTTTTTAATTAGATTACATTGTTTTATATTAAGATAAACTGATATATTTTGATGTTGAATATTTATGCTCAAGAAAAAAATCGATCATGTCATTTTATAAGGTCTATTATGGCAACTTTCAGAAGTGCTTTACAAATCTTTTCATGTACGTTTCACATTTTTTGTGCCGTTTAAATGGTGTGATCTAATCCATTATTATTTATACTTAGTTAATATTCATGTGTTTCAGTCTATTAATAGAGTTAGTAATATTTTTATTACTTGTTTGTACCTTACTAAGTTTTGTTACTGTATATGTGCAGTAATTTGTCTATTAAATTTTGGATTTTCACCTGCATAATCATATTATCTGCAAAATAAACATAGTTTAAGTGTTTTTTCTGACACTGTGATTCTAATTTGCATTCTCTTCTATATTTACATTTTAATATATTTATTAGCATGTTGAATAATAGAAGCAGCTGTGGGTATGTTTGGTTCTGATTTTAATAGAGATGCCCCCTGTGTTTCCCCATTAAGAAAGTTGCTGGCTTTTATGCTTAGGATACTATATTTCACTTCTTTAAAGAAGTATTTACAAGGTGGAGTGGCTCATGGCAGCAGTCCCAGCACTTTGGGAGGCTGAGGTGGGAGGATCACTTGAGGCCAGAAGTTTGAGATCAGCCTGGGCAACACAGTGAGACTCCATCTCTATGGACAAAAAAAATATTATTCATTGATTCCTAATTTATTAATTCTTAGTTAATAAATAGTTATAATTATTCATAAATGTATTTTAAGCAATAGAGGATAGCAGCGTTTTTGCTTCCGGATATGTTAATATGCTGAATTATATTAATGATTTCCTACTATTGAGCCAGTTTTGCAGTATTGGAATTATCCTATTGGTCATGAGATATGCATTTTTAATATTTACTGTTGGATATTGTTCATTATTGTTTTAGTCATAATTTTGCTTCAATATTTATGAATTGTAAAATATATTGCATATGATGATTTTTAGATATCTGCTAATTTTACACTCAGTTTATAAAAATAGAGTTAGAAGTTTTACATTTTCAGTATTATCAATTGTTTTATATTTAAACTTCAGGCAAAAATCCACTGTGAACTATTTGGGTATGTTAATTTTTTGGGGGGAGTGGGGAAGGTGTTCTGTGACACCTAATCTTATTTGCAATATGTTTTAGAAAATAGTTCTTCCATGTTTTTAAGTAAATGTTCTATTCTCTGTTTTATTATATATTTATTCTGTCAATTCGTTATGTAATTTTCTTTCTACATGAAGAAAAAAAGTAAGTTGACTAATCGGTGTTTTTTCTCCTGGAAGAAGCTACTTTTGGTTGTGTTTATCATTTCCACTCTTTTTAAAAACAACTAACACCTGCTTTTACCTTTGTATTTATTTTTATTTGATATAAGCTTTTTTGTCATTTTTCTTTGATTTTAGAATCATGTAGTTAACTCATGTATGTTATGGGTATTTCTTTCAGCAGTGCTTTAGCTGTGTTCCTTAAATTCTGATATATAACATTTTCCTTTAAACTTTGTAATTTTGCCTTAAGTTATCCTATCATTCAAATATTAGACAATAGGGAATTTTCACATGTAATATCTTTTTAAATTTTCTGTTAACTTTTAGGTTTTTTATTGCCATCAGTGAGTCATACTATATTCTTACAAATTTATGGAATTTACTAAAGGTTTCTTTGTAACAAAATACATGGTCACCTTTTGTGAATGTTCTGTGTATTACTGAAAGTAAATTTTCTTGCACTATTCTTAACATAAGGTTTACGATTTATTGATAAGGTCTACCTTATTTTGAGGTTGTATATATTTCTATCATTACTTTTATCCCCTTTGTACCTAGAAAGAAATATGTGTTGAAGTCTCATAATATTATCAGTGTATGTCTATTGCTCCTGTATCTTGTGCTTTATGAAAAGTGTTGCTATTAAAGCAACATTGCAAGTTTCTGTTACTAGCACTACATTGCTATTTTTTCTCATTTAAAAATTTTTCACCTAAATTCTCTAATATCAAGATTATTAGCTTTATTTTAAATTTACATTTACCAAGATGTCTCTGTCATTTTATTTTTAATTTTCCTTATTTAGATATGTCTCTTGCATAATGCACAGAACTGCACTTTGAGTACTTACTTAGACCACCATACCACTGGTGTTCTTTCTATATCTATCTACAGGGTATTTGTATGTTTTGGCACTCTCATGACTTATCACGTGGATGAGTTTTTCTGATTCTTTGGTCATTCTGAGATGCACTTCCTGAAATTTCCTCACCCATTGATCTTTTTCTTGGAGAAAATGATTGTAGGGGATTTTTTGTTTGTTTATTTTATAGTATTTATGTATGTATTCTTTTTCTCTTTTAGCTGCCACTAATCCAAAGCTGTTTTTCATGTACATTACCTAATATTGTTGATGATTTGACCCACCTATTTATTCTTGAAATATATATTTTTTCTCTAACTATTCTCCTTCCTCTGACGGATTTCTAATATGCATTTTGGGGTCCAAATACCAACAAGGAATGTGAGTTTTAGAAATAACATTTGTTGAAACCTATTTCTGAGAGAAGCTGACCTGATCTCTGGTAGACATGTAAGAGCTCTTACTTAAGACTGGATTGTCACCTGGGCTATGTCATTTTAAAATTGATATTATTGTAAGGAAGAGAGGAAATGCAAACTATTCTATTAGACAAACTTATTTGCCTTTTCGTAAAAGTGACTTATTAGTTTATAAATGGGCACAATACTACCCAAACAAAGGGGTTCCTGAAAGAATGAAAACAGCAAGTTTGACAATTATGTGCTAGATGAGTATCCAATAATATGTTTGTCAGAGGATCACAAGTTCTTAATGTCTAACTTCAATGACATGGATTTTTGTCTTTTGAACATTGAAAAGTTCAGCTTAATTGTAATACACTTTACGTTTTACGTTTGAGAACCAATTGCTACTACCTAAATGCTACATTGATTTCAGTGTTTTTCACACAGTGTATTAACGCACAATGTTTTAATATATCCTATGCAAGGAAATTCTGAATTTATTACATATATATACACACCTGTATATGCATACACATGCTTTATCTGAATTTTAAAGGTGCAGATGAAAACTAGTGCTTTGTCATGTTTCCATTTGGATATTCTATTCTATGGTAAAAATTTCTGAGTAAATTACAATTTCTTTCTTTCTTTTTTTTTTTTTTTTTTTTTTGAGACGGAGTCTCGCTTTGTTTCCCAGGCTGGAGTGCAGTGGCGCGATCTCCGCTCACTGCAAGCTCCGCCTCCCGGGTTCACGCCATTCTCCTGCCTCAGCCTCCGGAGTAGCTGGAACTACAGGCGCCCGCCACCACGCCCGGCTAATTTATATATATATATTTAGTAGAGACGGGGTTTCACCGTGTTAGCCAGGATAGTCTCGATCTCCTGTCCTCATGATCCGCCGCCCGCCTCAGCCTTCCATAGTGCTAGGATTACAGGCGTGAGCCACCGTGCCCAGCCCTGAGTAAAATACAGTTTCATTTTATGCCCCTCACTTGTTTGTTTTCCATAAATTAATTTTGTTTTGGACCATATGAGTGTTATGCTAAACTATGTTAGAAAGTCAATAAAATCTGGAGAAACTGTTCTGCAAAAGCTAAATATTTGACATTCAATAACTATGTATTTAAAGTGACCAATATCCCAGGCACTTTTTGAGGTACTTGAGATATATCTGTGACCAAAAATAAAACCCCTTGCCCTTTTGGCATATATCACTCCTTTGTTTTATTATATCCATAAGCTAGACCTTTCCAACTGCAGATAAGTTAAAAAATATATTTTAAGTGGAAAACTGAATAATTTGAAATATTATTAATGCAGGAGAGGAGTCACTCACAATTTTTGTGGACAAGCGGAAGTTGAGCAAACGAGCTGAAGGAAGTGATTCCAGCACCAATAGCTCTTCAGTCACTCTGGAGACGCTACATCAGCTAGCCGCTTCTTATTTCATTGACAGGGACAGCACTCTTCGGAGACTTCACCACATTCAAATTGCATCCACTGCCATAAAGGTAAGAATGAGTTTACGCTAAAATTATCACCTTCCATTGTTTGTTTCTTCTATCTCCAAAAGGCATTTTTATGCATTTGCTTATTCCATGAACTTAAACAATAATTTTATAAAAATATATTTACAATTTTCTTGCTTTCAATTATGTAATATATTTAAGATGAAATTGTATGTATTTCAATATAATATTTACTTGATAAGTAGGTCAAGATTGTTCATGGTTAAATGTAATTAAAGTATATTTGAATTGTATGAATTTATCTTGGGGTACACAGACTCCCTCACAAAGTAAACATGAATACAAATGGTTAAATGTAATTAAAGTATATTTGAATTGTATGAATTTATCTTGGGGTACACAGACTCCCTCACAAAGTAAACATGAATACAAATTTGTTTTAATAACATCAATTTCTTTTATAATTCTCCTTAATTTATTTTACCCATTTAAAAATACTATTCTGAGAAGAGAGGCTTTATCAGGCTTAAAGTCGTCCATGGCACAAAATATTTTTAAGAAGTCCTGCTTCATAGAAAATGACCCCTCAATGTTTTTAAGATATGTTAAGATGTACAGGTGCATGGTTATATGGGTTTCTAGGAGGCAAAATATACCATAATGTAGAATTGGTGGATTAATATTATGTGTTCACTAAAGTCATTTGACTTTGAATACACTAAGGTTGACTTTATCAAAACTGAGAAGAGAGGAGAATAATTTAGTTCTGATTTTCAAAAGAAAAAAAGAAAATGAATGAGAGAAAGAGATTGAGAAACAGAGAGGAGAAATTGTTGTCTCCTAAACAATAAGTTTTAGACATATTCTCTGGCAAATTAGGTCAATGTAATTTCATTTGTCAAATGGCCATTGTAAAATTAACAGTGTCAGAAGAGTATGATCCTAGCCTAAGTTAACCATAACAAAATAATATAGAGAGAGCATTTTGGAGTGTTTCAAATCTAACCTTTCGTAGTTAACACAAAAAGTAATGATTAAATGTAACGTTGTATTACTTTATGAAACTAAAATTAATGTGTGTTCATTTTTGTGTCAGTTGAAAAGTTACTTAGGCCGGGCATGGTGGCTCATGCCTGTAATCTCAGCACTTTGAGAGGCTGAGGCGGCTGGATGACTTGAGGTCGGGAGATCGAGATCATCCTGGCTAACACGTTGAAACCCCGTCTCTACTAAAAATACAAAAAATTAGCTGGGCATGGTGGCGGGAGCCTGTAGTCCCAGCTACTGGGAGGCTGAGGCGGGAGAATATCATGAACCTGGGAGGCAGAGCTTGCAGTGAGCGGAGATCACGCCACTGCACTCCAGCCTGGCCTGGGGGACAGAGCGAGACTCCGTCTTAAAAAAAAAAAAAAAAAAAAAAAAAAAAAAGTTACTACTTCAACTTAAACCCATAAATGGGTTAGAATGCTCGGAAGATTGCTCCAAGTATATCTTTTTGTTCGGGATGTACTGGAGAAAATTAAAGGTGATGTGGAAATACCTTTAGCTTAAGGGTTACACAAACAATATGACAAAATCCTAATGTTGTTAGTAGATGGTGTTGGGAAACAGACTTCAGTTGATACAAATCATGCAATATAGTTAGTTGGCTTCTGACTCTAGGACTAATGTTATACTGAGTAACAAGTGTATAAATAGTATTTATGCTGTACAGATAAAAATGTAGCCAGCATGAATGCAGATGTTTCAGTTAATTTAAAAATTTTGTAAGATGTTGTTAGAGAAACTTAGCTTGTGGTTGCTGAGGAAAACTAAACTTTTCCAGAAATCAATTTCAAGGATATAAACAGAAACTGGTCAAACTGTATTTTCTAATAGAAGAAATCATTGCTGTAAATGATTTTATTATATAGCTATTGACTTTTGTTGTTGTTCAGCACCAAGTGTGTCTGTGAAATTATACAACAGTTTTTGTACTCTAAGTAAGAAATATGCAGGCACATTTCATGTCAAAACATAATGGGTATTTGCATATACTTCTTTTCTCCCACAGGAGAAGTATGTGGCACAAAGATATATATATATATGTTTTAATGAGGCATACTGTTGTATACAGGCATTGTATTTAGACTCTGTTAATACAAATGGAAATAATGGTGATTCATTAAGTCTATAACCTAGCTGTGTGGTGGAAACCAGTCCCAAAGTGGCACTTATAGGAAGTGTGTCATCTAAGCAGTTCTGAGAAGGAAGAAAGAGTAATCTGGAATTTGGGAGTCAACAGACTCACCTTGACAGGGCCACGGGGAATGCCCATTGTCCGTTAACCATGGAAAGGAGTTCCATTGCTCATAATAAAAATGATTTAAAGTGTGTGTAGAGTGGCTGGAGATGGGAGGAAAGGGGGCTTTATATTAGGTGGAGGAAACAGCAAACAGTGGGAATGATACAGGGTCTATATCATTGTGAACAGAAGTACCCATCTTGTGCTGTAACCAAGGAAAAAAGGAAACGAGATAAGCACCAGCTGGTAACAACACAGCCAAGAATACAGGCATGGAAATTCATAGGGAGTGCAAGCATGAGGTGGTGAGGTAGCCGGGAATGGGAAAGAGTGGAGAGCAATTACACTTTTCAGGGTTTAATTTAGACCTAAGGGGAATTTCCTTCTGAGGCAGCTGTGATTTTAAGTAACTGATGATTTTCCAGGCCAAGATTAGCTGCACTCAGGGTTATTATGAAGGTTCCAGGGAAAGGCATTGTGCTTGTGTGCTGTGTTCAAGCAAGAGTGGAGCCAGAAACCCATGACCATGTGCACTGCAGGAAGTCCCCAGCTCTGAGTTACATGAACACTGATGTGTCTGTGCAATTTTGTATGGAGAGTATCTTTTATTTTTATTACTTATGAAATGTGTCCCTGCACAGGTAAAAGGTGTCTCTCTTCATTTATAAGTATGACTAAGATTGTAAGTGCTTAGAAGTAAGTATAAGGAACTGAGTAGATGTGTGAGGGGACTTCAGTAGGCTGGATCTAAGGGTATTCAACTACAGAAATCTTTTCTAGTTGAATAAACAATTCGATGTAAAGTGCTCTTGTAGTCTCTGAAACCAAGATCTTAATTCCTTTACTAAATACCTAAAGGTTCAGTGCATTGCTTGTATGCTTTAAATTGTCAAACTAAGGATAACAAGATTCACAATTTCTTTGATTTGATAATGTAAGTTGTGCTTTAAGTGACATATAGTAGGTATTTAATTTCTAGAGCAAATGTTGAATGAAGTTGTTCTGTGATTTACAGAATTTAGGAGACAGATAATTGAAAAAAATAAAGTAAATAGAATTGTTATCAGGTAACAGCAAAAATATAATTAGATCTACAATATCATGCCAGCTTTTATCACGCTAATTCTTACAAATAACAAGAGTTAAGCAATTTAACTATGAGCCAGTTTCTAGAAAGTGGAATAAAGCAATTTATTTGTTTTGTCTTTTATAATTATGAATACAAATGTAGACTATACTTTGTTAATATGTAAATAAAAAACACTGACACAAACATCCATAGCTTAATTAATTGCCATACTCTTGCAATTAATAGTGTTTATATCAAATATTATTTCACAATATTATTTGTAGTCCAATAAAATGTGAAGTGTAATGTTTAGAGTTGGTCATTATTTTCTGAAGACTCAATTCAATTGACTTAAATTATTCAAAAAATTATATAACATATTTTTATTTTTAAATAGTCTAATAAACATTAATGCTATATAATTGATGGTGATGAGAAAAACACAACACATTGTATACTTTGAAAGGATATTTAATCTATCACCTGATGTATTATGTCACACATATTTTCAAAGAGAATTTTATTATTTTAATTTTTAGAAATAATGCACTGAGTAAAATTAAGTTTGTATAATAGGATACTACTAAAATATTTTTAAAGTAATTATTTTCAAAAATAATTACTGGTATGTTACTGTGTCTCTTGTATTCTTCAAATGTAGAAAATATAATCAGATAGCTTTCAAAATTATAGTGTTTGGAAAGTTTTGAGCAGCAAACCTAGGAATAAGTAGAAACAATATATTACAATTAACTTGAAGGTCAGTATTTCAGCTTAAAAAAATCCATCTTGAAATGATTTTTTACTGCTGCATAGTTAACTTAAGAATGTTGCAGGTGATGTTGAAAAGAGGCACTAGAGCTAACTCTAAATTTACATTTCTGAAATTATAAAATACATTACATTAAAATTTTTAAAGCTATTTATGAAATTAAACATGACAATACTTTTCCAAGAAGCAGTTTTGATAAGTAAATTATTTGTTATTTAGGGGTAAAATCAGTAAAATGATAATATATTTATTTTTAATTTTACCTCTCTCTCTCTCTCTCTATATATATATATACATATATATATATATGTTTTTAAAACTTACTTTAAGAATACCCAAGAAAATATGCATATGAACCATTTATAATTGTTGCACATTTCATATTTTGCATTTATAGGAAAGATTCATATTTGATACTCTTTTTGATTGTATATATTTAAGGTGTACAACATAGTGTTTTAATGTATTTAAACATAGTGAAATGGTTACTACAGCCAAGCAAATTATTATACCAATCATCTTTTCATCTTACATACTTTTTTTCTTTGTGGTGAGAGCAGCTAGAATCTATTCTCTTTGCAAATTTCCACTATGGGATACAATATTTTTAACTATAATCTTCATGTCATACATTGGATCTCTACATTTATTCATCCTATGTAACTGCAACTTTGTGCTCATTGACCTAATATCTTGTCATGACCTCCCTCTACCACCTCTCCCATCCTGGTAACCACTCTGTTTTTGCTTTCTTTTCCTTTTTCTTTCTTTTTTTTTTTTTTTTTGGTTCTTAAGTTGCTTCTTGTTTTTGTTTTTGTTTTTAATTTCTTTTGAGACGGAGTCTCGCTCTGTTGCCCAGGCTGGAGTGCAGTGGCTCAATGTTGGCTCACTGCAACCTCTGACTCCCAGGCTCAAGCAATTCTCCTATCTTAGCCTCCCAAGTAGCTGGGACTACAGGCGCCGGCCACCACGCCTGGCTAATTTTTGTATTTTAAGTAGAGACCGGGTTTTACCATATTGGTCAAGCTGGCCTTGAACTCCTGACCTCAGGTGTTCCACCCACCTCAGCCTCCCAAAGTGCTGGAATTGCAGGCGTGAGCCACCGTGTCTGGCCTTCTTTGAGACTTTCTATTAGATAATGTTATCTGCAAACACAGATAATTGTACTTCTTCCTGTCCAGTCTGTATTGCACTTTATTTTATTTATTTATTTATTTATTTATTTATTTATTTATTTATTTTTTGCCTAATTCTCCTGGTGGTGAGAATGGAAATTCTTCCTTTGTCCTGCTCTTAGGAAGAAAGTATTCCTTCTCTCACTATTATGTAGGATGTTATCTGTGGGTTTTTCATACATGCTCTTTAATATATGGAGGAAGTTCTTTTCAATTCATAGCTTGGTGAGTGTTTTTTACATGAAAATGTGTTGATTTTGTCAAATGCTTTTTTATATCTATTAAGCATGTAATTTTTATTTTTTAATTCTATTTACATGATTTATTACATTAGTTGATTTTAGGATGTTGCATAAACTTTGCATTCTTTGGGCTAAATCTCATCTGGTCAATGTGTATATTTCTTTTATATGTGGCTAGATCTAATTTGCCAGTATTTTGCTGAGGATTGTTATGCCTACATTCAAAGTGGATATTGGACTATATTTTCCTGAGATACATCTGTCTGGTTTTGGTACGCAGTATTACTGGCCTCATAAAAGGAATCGGGAAATATTCCTTCCACTTCTATTTTGTGAAAGAGTTTATGAAGAATTGGTATTAATTCTTCCTTGAGTTTTTGGTTGAATTTAGTGGTGAAGCCATCTAGATGTGGCCTTTTCTTTGTAGGTAGATTTTGGTTATTAGTTCAATCTCTTCACTAGGTTTATTGATACTGTGTATTTCTTCTTGAGTTCAGTTTCAAGAACTTAAGGGGCTCAAGAGATCCTCCAACTTTGGCCACCCCAAGTGCTGAGATTACAGGCTTGAACCACTATGCCTAGCCCTTGTTCAGCTTTATCTTGTAGCCACATGGCTCTTCCAAACATTTATCACTCTTCTCACCAACTCTATCCAGGCTTGGCCCTTCTAAACCTGAGCAATGACCTTCATATTCTATGTGATTAAGGAAATCAAGGTCATCAGTTAAGAAGGTCTCTGTCTTCCTAGAAATGTTTCCATTTCATTGAAATTATACAATTTGTTGGCATGCAATTGTTCATAGTATTTCTTTAATACTCTTTGTGTTTCTGTAAGGCCAGTAGTAATATCCCTAATTTATTCCTGATTTTTAGTTATTTCTAGTTTCCTTACTTTTAGTTACATGAGTTTTCTCTTTTTATCTTCATAAATCTAGGTAAACTTTTTTTTCAACTTTGTTGCTCTTTTCCAAGAAAGAGCTTTTAGTTTCATTGAATTTTCTCTATTTTGTTGTTTTTTTTAATTTTTCAAATGAGTTAATATTCGAAAAGCTCTTAAAACAATAACTAGTGCAGTATTTGGGTGGGAGTGTCCCGTTTTTCCAGGTACGGTCTTAGCAAATGACACACCAGATTATATCCCGTGCTTGGCTGGGTGAGGTCCCATGCCCACAGAGCCTTGCTCACTGCTAGGACAGCAGACTGAGATTGACCTGCAAGGCAGCAGCCTGGCAGGAGGAGGGGCATCCATCATTGCTGAGGCTTGAGTAGTTGAACAAAGCAGCTGGGGAAGCTTGAACCGGGCGGAGCCCACCACAGTTCAGCAAGGCCTGCTGCCTCTATAGACTCCATCTCTGGGGGCAGGGCGTAGCTGAACAAAAGGCAGCAGAAACTTCTGCAGACTTAAGCGTCTCTGTCTGACAGCTCTGAAGATAGCAGTGGTTCTCCCAGCATGGTGTTTGAGCTCAGAGAATGGACAGATTGCCTCCTCAAGTGGGTCCCTGATCCCCATGTAGCCTAACTGAGAGACACCTCCCAGTAGAGGCCAACTGACATCTCATACAGGTGGGTGCCCCTCTGGGATGAAGCTTCCAGAGGAAGGAACAGGCAGCAATATTTGCTGTTCTGCCACCTCCACTGGTGATACCCAGGCAAACAGGGTCTGGAGTGGACCTCTGAGCAAACCCCAACAGACCTGCAGCTGAGGGATCTGACTGTTAGAAGGAAAACTAACAAACAGAAAGGAATAGCATCAACATCACCAAAAAGGAAATCCACACCAAAACCCAATCTGTAGTTTACCAACATCAAAGACCAAAGGTAGATAAAACTAGAAAGATGGGGAGAAACCAGAGCAGAAAAGCTGAAAATTATAAAAACCAGAGCACCTCTTGTCCTCCAAAGGATTGCGGCTCTTCACCAGCAACAGAACAAAGCTGGATGGAGAATAACCCTGAAGTAGGCTTCAGAAGGTCAGTAATAACAAACATCTCCTAGCTAAAGGAGGATGTTCGAACCCATCACAAGGAAGCTAAAAAATTTGAAAAAAGATTAGACAAATGGCTAACTAGAATAAACAGTGTAGAGAAGACCTTAAATGATCCGATGGAGCTGAAAATCATGGCACAAGAACTACACGACACATGCACAAGCTTCAATAGCCAATTCGATCAAGTGGAAAAAAGGGTATCAACGATTGAAGATCAAATTAATGAAATAAAGCAAGAAGAGAAGTTTAGAGAAAAAAGAGTGAAAAGAAATGGACAAAGCCTCCAAGAAATATGGGAATATGTGAAAAGACCAAATCTACATTTGATTGGTGTACCTGAAAGTTTCAGGAGAATGGAACCAAGTTGGAAGACACTCTTCAGTATATCATCCAGGAGAACTTCCCCAACCAGCAAGGCAGGCCAACATTCAAATTCAGGAAATACAGAGAACACCACAAAGATACTCCTCGAGAAGAGCAACCCCAAGACACATAATTGTCAGATTCACCAAGGTTGAAATGAAGGGAAAAATATTAAGGGCAGCCAGAGAGAAAGGTCGGGTTACCCACAAAGGGTAGCCCATCAGGCTACCTGCAGAAACTCTACAAGCCAGAAAACAGTGGGGGCCAGTAGTCAACATTCTTAAAGAAAAGAGTTTTCAACCCAAAATTTCATATCCAGCTCAAACTAAGCTTCATAATTGAAGGAGAAATGAAATCATTTACAGACAAGCAAGTGGTGAGAGATTTTGTCACCACCAGGCCTGCCTTACAAGAGCTCCTGAAGGAAGCACTAAACATGGAATGGAACAACCGGTGCCAGCCAGTGCAAAAACGTGCCAAATTGTAAAGACCATTGATGGCAGGAAGAAACTGCATCAACCAATGGGCAAAATAACCAGCTAACATCATAATGAAAAGATCAAATTCATACATAACAATATTAACCTTAAATATAAATGGGCTAAATGCCCCAATTAAAAGACACAGACTTGCAAGTTGGATAAAGAGTCAAGACCTATCAGTGTGCTGTATTCAGGAGACCCATCTCACATGCAGAGACACATAGGCTCAAAATAAAGGTAGGGAGGAAGATCTACCAAGCAAATGGAAAGCAAAAAAAAGCAAAAGTTGCAATCCTAGTCTCTGATAAAACAGACCTAATCAACATCTACAGAACTCTCCACCCCAAATCAACAGAATATACATTCTTCTCAGCACCACATCACACTTATTCCAAAGTTGACCACATAGTTGGAAGTAAAGAACTCCTCAGCAAATGTAAAAGAACAGAAATCACAACAAACTGTCTTTCAGACCACAGTGCAATCAAACTAGAACTCAGGATTAAGAAACTCACCCAAAACCACACAACTACATGGAAACTGAACAACTGGCTCCCGAATGACTACTGGATAAATGACGAAATGAAGGCAGAAATAAAGATGTTCTTTGAAACCAGTGAGAACAAGGGCTCAACATACCAGAATCTCTGGGACACATTTAAAGCAGTGTGTAGAGGGAAATTTATAGCACTAAATACTCACAAGAGAAAGCAGGAAAGATCTGAAATCCACAATTAAAAGAACTAGGGAAGCAAGAGCAAACACATTCAAAAGCTAGCAGAAGAAAAGAAATAACTAAGATCAGAGCAGAACTGAAGGAGAGAGAGACACAAAAAAACCCTTCAAAAAATCAATCAATCCAGGAGCTGGTTTTTTGAAAAGATTGACAAAATTGATAGATTGCTAGCAAGACTATATAATAAAGAAGAAGGGAGAGAAGAATAAAATAAATGCAATATGACAAGAGGGATATCACCACTAATACCACAGGAATAAAAACTACCATCTGAGAATACTATAAACACCTCTACACAAATAAACTAGAAAATCTAGAAGAAATGGACAAATTCCTGGACACCTACACCCTCCCAAGACTAAACCAGGAAGAAGTTGAATCTCTGAATAGACCAATAACAGGCTCTGAAATTGAGACAATAATTAATTGCCTATCAACCAAAAACAGTCAAGGTCCAGATGGATTCCCAGCCAAATTATACCAGGGGTACAAAGAAGAGCTGGTACCATTCCTTCTGAAACCATTCCAATCAATAGAAAAAGAGGGAATCCTCCCCAACTCATTTTATGAGGCCAGCATCATTCTACCAAAGCCTGACAGTGACACAACAACAAAAAAAGAGAGAATTTTAGACCAATATCCCTGATGAACATCAATGTGAAAATCCTCAATGAAATACTGGCAAACTGAATCCAGCAGCACATCAAAAACTTATCCACCATAATCAAGTCAGCTTCATCCCTGGGATGCAAGGCTGGTTCAACATATGCAAATTAATAACCATAATCCATCACATAAACAGAACCAATGAAAAAAACCACATGATTATCTCAATTGATGCAGAAAAGCCCTTCGACAAAATTCAACAGCGCTTCATGTTAAAAATTCTCAATAAACTAGGTATTGATGGAATGTATCTCAAAATAATAAGAGTTATTTATGGCAAACTCAGCCAATATCACACTGAATGGGCAAAAACTGGAAGCATTCCCTTTGAAAACAGGCACAAGACAGAGATGCCCTCTCTCACTGCTCCTATTCAATGTAGTGTTGGAAATTCTGGCCAGGGCAACCAGGCAAGAGAAAGAAATAAATGGTATTCAATTAGGAAAAGAGGAAGTCAAATCGTCCCTGTTTGCAGATGACATGATTGTATATTTAGAAAACCCCATCGTCTCAGCCCAAAATCTCCTTAAGCTGATAAGCAACTTCAGCAAAGTCTCAGGATACAAAATCAATGTGCAAAAATCACAAGCATTCCTATACACCAGTAAGAGACAAACAGAGAGCCAAACCATGAGTGAACTCCTATTCACAATTGCTAAAAAGAGAATGAAATACCTAGGAATCCAACTTACAAGGGATGTGAAGGACCTCTTTAAGGAGAACTACAAACCACTGCTCAACGAAATAAAAGAGGACACAAACCAGTGGAAGAACATTCCATGCTCATGGGTAGGAAGAATCAATATCGTGAAAATGGCCATACTGCCCAAGGTAATTTATAGATTCAATGCCATCCCCATCAATCTACAAATGACTTTCTTCACAGAATTGGAAAAAAAAAAACTATTTTAAAGTTCATGTGGAATTAAAAGAGAGCCTGCATTGCCAAGACAATCCTAAGCAAAAAGAACAAAGCTGGAGGCATCATGCTACCTGACTTCAAACTATACTACAAGGCTACAGTAACCAAAACAGCATGGTACTGGTACTAAATCAGATATATATAGACCAATGGAACAGAACAGAGGCCTCAGAAATAACACCACACATCTACAACCATCTGATCATTGACAAACCCAACAAAAACAAGAAATGGGGAAAGGATTCCATATTTAATAAATGGTGCTGGGAAAACTGGCTAGCCATATGTAGAAAGATGAAACTGGATCCCTTCCTTACACCTTATACAAAAATTAATTCAAGATGAATTAAAGACTTACATGTTAGACCTAAAACCATAAAAACCCTAGAAGAAAACCTAGGCAAAACCATTCAGGACGTAGGCATGGGCAAGGACTTCATGACTAAAACACCAAAAGCAATGGCAACAAAAACCAAAATATTCAAATTGGATCTAATTAAACTAAAGAGCTTCTTCAAGGCAGAAGAAACTGCCATCAGACTAAACAGACAACCTACAGAATGGGAGAAAATTTTCGCAATCTACCCATCTGACAAAGGGCTAATATCCAAAATCCACAAAGAACTTAAACAAATTTACAAGAAAAAAAACAAACAACCCCATCAAAAAGTAGGCAAAGGATATGAACAGACACTTCTCAAAAGAAGACATTTATGCAGCCAACAGACACATGAAAAAATGCTCATCACCACTGGTCATCAGAGAAAAGCAAATGAAAACCACAATGAGATATCATCGCATACCAGTTAGAATGGCAATCATTAAAAAGGAAACAACAGATGCTGGAGAGGATGTGGAGAAATAGGAATGCTTTTACACTGTTGATGGGAGTGTAAACTAGTTCAACCATTGTGGAAGACAGTGTGGTGATTGCTCAAGGATCTAGAACTAGAAATACCATTTGACCCAGTGATCCCATTACTGGGTATACACCCAAAGAAATTTAAATCATGCTACTGTAAGACACATCCACACATATGTTTATTGAGGCCCTGTTCACGATAGCAAAGACTTGGAACCAACCCAAATGTCCATCAATGATAGACTGGATTAAGAAAATGTGGCACTTATACACCATGGAATACTATGCAGCCATAAAAAAGATGTGTTCATGTCCTTTGCAGGGACATGGATTCAGCTGGAAACCATCATTCTAAGCAAACTGTCACAAGGATGGAAAACCAAACACCGTATGTTCTCATAGGTAGGAATTGAACAATGAGAACACTCCGACAAAGGGCGGGGAACATCACACCCCAGGGCCTGTCGTGGGGTGTGGGGCAGGGGGAGGGATAGCATTAGGAGAAATGCCTAATGTAAATGACGAGTTAATGGGTGCAGCAAATCAACATGGCACATGTATACCTAAGTAACAAACCTGCACGTTGTGCATATGTACCCTAGAACTTAAAGTAGTATAATAATAATAATAATAATAATAATAATAATAATAAACTAGCATCTGAAAGTGCTATGCAACATAATGTTATCGAGCACTTATTTTATTACATAAGTAGTTTATTCTCTCATCTCTCCAATCAGAGCTCAGTATAAGATAGGAGCTCAATAAATGCTAATTGAAATTAAATGAACCTAACTCAGCATGAGCAGAATTGATGATGTTGTGGCAATCAGAAACTGCAGCAATCCCAGTGTTTCAGATTGCTAAAATTAGTTAAGTGGTAACAACTTTAGCATGTATGCTGAAACAGCTTTGAAAATTTTCACAGGAATCCCCAATAGGCCTTAATCTTTCTACATCCTCATATTTCTTCTGCTTCAGTGTAGTGGAGTAACAGCTCTTTCAATAAGCAGAAAGAAAACTCGATACACTCTTTTGGAAATACCTTATTTTTAACAACACACAGTTGCTATCTATTTTCATAATAATTCTGTATATTCTACATCATGGTCTCCAATGCATCAAGATCACAGCACAGCTAAACTAGGAAATCCCATCAGTGTAACTAATTGGTAAAGCTCTTTGGCAGAATCTCTCTCATTTTGAAGTGCTCGCAGAACTGAGCATGGAACACAGCAGCATTGTAGATGCTGACACTCAACAAATATTTGTTGAATGTATTTTGGTGAATTTGTGAAATATCAGCTGCCAGTAATAAAGGTGCTTAGAAGGAAAAAATATATTTATAAACTATATACAAAGTGACTTTTTATTAAATCTGTGTTACAGTGTATCTGACAAACCTTCAGTAGAGAGTCTTGTGTTCTCTCATCTATTGAATGAATAAGAACTCAATGTTTTCAAAATCACCTTTTTATTAATCATCAGTGTCTGAATAAAGAGAAAAACTGGATTAGTTTGCCTACATTTGATCAGATCTCTGGTAAATAAGGAAACTATTTGTTGGTTTTGAAATGTATGAGCATGGTTTATGAGCCATCTCTTTTTATGTTTTTTTGGTGGTGGTTGTTAAAGAATACTGTTAAATATCATATTAAGTGAAATGAAAAAAACACCTTTGCATTCTATTCCTCCCATATTGTTCTGAAATTGATTTATCTACCTGTCAATAGATGTTACACAGTCATTATTAGATATACATGCTTTTCTTCTATTTATTTTATTGCATTCCTAGGCAGAGAGTTAAGTGTTCGACAGAAGTATCTCCTTATTTCCCATTTCTCTACACAATTTGTACATACCCCATCGTTCAGCATGGCATATGATATCAGAAATAGGCTGAAGAGAAGAGAAATGAAGAGCTCTAATTCTGGAGCTACATGGCCCTAGATTGGTGTCCCAATCTCGCTACGTATTGATTGTGTGATTTTGCTCAGTTAACTGTCATCTCTATGTATCAGTTTAATAATCTGTAAAAGAAAGATAATAATAGCACTTACATCATAACGTTGTCAGGAAAATAGGGAGAGTTAATATTTTTAAGGTGCTTAGAACACTATCTGGCACATATTAAGTGCTTTATAAATGTTATTTTTAAAAATTATGCTCATAGTTGTAAGTACAAGTTCAAGCAAATACATAGGACTCAGGAATAAGCTCTAACACAGAAAAATAACTTGGTTAGAGAGTAGAAATTTCAAAATCCTCGTACCCTTTCCAAAAGAAACCAATTGCTAAAAAGAGAACCAAATTAAGGGTGTTTTACTTTTTAAAATTTTATTATTATTATTGTTGTTATTATTATTATTTATAGAGATGGGGTCTCAGTGTGTTTTCCAGCCTGGTCTCGAACTCCTGGCCTCAAGAGATCCTCCCGTCTTCACCTCCCAGATTGTTGGTATTACTGGTGTAAGCCACCATGCCAAGTTAAGGGCATATTCCTTATTAAAACCACACTACATACAATACAAGAAGCCTGTATTAAAACTTATGAAAATGTACTGAACCTGAGATATAAGCTAAGTTTTCTGGTGAATTTATGTATTTTCACCCATAATCACTGGATGGTGATTGGAAAAGATGTTTGTAGGACATTCTAAGGTTCTGCTTCCCATATGTCAAGGAATGAAATGAATTCAGGAATCCAAACATTTGACAACCCTCTTTATTTGAGTGGTCACTTAAAATTTTGCCAAGACTATTGTCAAGAATTGTTGGTACTGGTATTATTAGGTCTAGGCGTTCTTGACTTGCCTTTTATTTGCTTAAAAAAGGTTTATTTTTCATAACTAAATGAGATAAAAGAAAGTTTGATTCCCCTACCCGCAAATGACATCACTTGGGATCCTAGGAAAGACCATCTTCAAAATACATCTTTTATTGACTTCAGTATTTCTAGATTTACAGAAAAGTATATGGTACGAGGTATGGTATGAGGGAATGGATGTCCTAAATACAATTTACTGTCAGTTTAGCGTGACATAGGGACAGCATCGCGATAGCAATGTTAACGTTCGTGATAGTGCTATCTTAGAAAGAAATAGCTAGTTATGTCATGATTTAAAAAATTTCCAGTGTGGTTGAAAACACACAGGTTTATTTTTCAGTCATGTTACATATCTGTTGCAAACTAACTGGCTATTTACAGTTGCCCTAAAAGCCAGCTAACAGAGGACCTCTTCTTGAGTCCTTTCTAGCAAAGGGAAAAGTGGAAAATTCAGAGGCAGATGATGGTTTTTAAAGCTTATGTTTAAGAGTGGCATTTGTTCCTTCAGCTTGTTTTCATGCCAGTGGTCAATTTAAGACATATGGTCAATCCTGAGGTCAGAAGGTGAGACAGTGACATAATAAGGGCTGCCCTGAGTCCAGACAATTGTCTAGAACTTGGACCAACAAACATTTTTGGAGGGTGGATTATCTTACTGACAGCATTTAGAATTGCCAGTACATGGTAACAATGGAAAGCAGTCTAGTTTTCTTTTTATGAATATTATCTAAAAATTATCTGCACACAGTACACTATTTTATTACCTACATATCAGATAGCTGGATTTCACTACCCTGATTTTGATACTCATTGGAGAGAAGATTTATTCTTTCCCTAGAGGAAGGTATCCCATATATGGGGGATATAGAGCATCAGAAAATGTTTTGACCACCAATGCAACCTATCACAGTGGCTTAAATGGAAATATAAACTGTAGCAATAGAGGCAGAGATATTAATGATGGTCTAAGGAATAGAGGCAAAACACATTAGAGGCCTCTGAAAGGAGAGACTTCATTCTCTGGATCAGAGAATGTTTTCTTACATGCTAATAAATAATTGTGCATTTGATGTAATTTTTATTAATGAAGTATTGACATATAAGAAATTTCATCAAAGAAGAACATATGTTTTGTCTATTTTATATTTTATCAAGCATCAACTCTATACCGACCAAAACTAAGTTATTTTCTAACATTATCAGTAACTGAAAATGTTTCCTTCAGTTTATCACATTTATATCCAATTATAAATGTTTACAAATAACTCTTTGTATGCCATTTTTCCTTTTATTCTCTGTATCTAATCAGTGGATGGGTTTTGCTGATTTCTCTGGTTTCCATTTCTTCCCTTCTATTCCTAATCGGAGCTAGTTCAGGCACTACACATTGTATAACTTCCTGGCTTTGTTCATTATCATGCAAATGCAGCCTTCATACTGTTCCAAGCTAAATTCTTACAATACTATCTTAAACCATACTACAGAGCTGCTCAGTACTTGGAGAGTCTCTTACTTCCTATTACATATAATGCCGACAGATAATGATCTCTATAAATGAATGATGCAATACCCCTGACCCCATCCTATTCAACCATTTCATCACTGACTTGAGTAATGACATAAAGGACAGGCTTATCAAGTTGGTGGTAACTGGAAAGGAAGTGAATAGAGATCCAAAACCACCAAGTAAGCTGGAGTAAAATTGAGTTTAAAAATATGACATGCCATTGACAAATGTCAAGTTAAAAAAGACACCATATTTTCGCCCTTAACATTCTAAACATTTAATATATTATTTCTCCATCTTAAATTTGAACATTTTTTGCTCAGGGAATTAAATAAAACTTAGCTAGGTTTAAGAAATAATTAGTGATGTGATATATAATTCCAAATTTATTTTATGCCACTTCATAATGGATATTTTACCCATTATGCTGGTTAAGAGGAGCTCAAGTTTTAAGTGATCAAAACTCACTAGAGGATGTGCTTGGCATCGAATTTCTATTTCAGCTTCTGCTTTTCCCTCTAGGTGGATTGTAAAAGGTTGAGGTTAAATTACTTTTAAATTTTAAAGTGCATTAACTTCATAACATTTCTGCTCTGAAGTGCTACACTAATTTGATATTTGTCCTATATCCATTTTCTATCTAATTTAGACCGAAATCTGAGTTGACCTTAATTGTATTTTCTTTCCTTTTAAACTACAACCTTCTATTCGCAATTTTTGGACTCATAAATGGAAATTTTGTCATCTTAAAAATGATTTTTTCCATTTAAATTTAGAGGTTTTGGTGAGAAATTTAATAATCCTGTTGACTATATAATATATAGCATTAGTCTTTTGTGGCTTGCATCAGTAGAAAAGGTTGGGGGCTGCTTTAACTAGGTGCATGAAAAATGTACTCTCACCTTCACATAACTCAAAAATGGCTTAAACAATTCAGTTCAAATTCTGAAACGCGTTCACCTTTGGTGTAAGTTAAAGTTTGAAAACTGAATAGAATCCTGTCCATTGAAAATGATGATCTAAAAGAAAGCTGGAAATTATAAAATTATCATATTTTTTATGTAATACATTACTATTTTTGCTTAAGTTAACCCATTTTACTTTTTTTGATGCTTATAACAGAAGTCAGTTGCTATTTTTTACATTTGAAAAATCTCTTAATTTTTTTGTTTTAATAATAAAATAAAATAAAATAAAAAATAAAAAAATAAACTGACGGTAACATATCACCATTAAAAAATAAGATTAGTGAAAACATTTAATTGCTCTTACTTGAATTAATAATATTAGAAATTAAAGCAAAATGTATACATAGTAAGTGATCCTGTAATTGCTAGAAATCATAAAAATATTTAGTACTCTATATAAGGGTAAGTTTGTCTGGAAGTCTACAATTTACCCAATTTATGTGCATATGTGGTGAAGTTTTATTCAGTGTCTGTGTTGTGCTTAGGGCTGCTGGGGAATAGGCTTACATAAATGAATGTGACATGATTTTTATCTGAGAACTAATAGGCTACTGCTGTTCTATTTAAGCTACAGCTGCATGGCATGGTTTTCTCTAGTAGTCTTCCAATACTCTAAGGGCTGCTACCAATGAAGTATTATAATATTCTTGCAGTTGAACTGGAGTCCAAATGAGCAAATAAAGAAAAAAAAATAGCAACACATACTCTGAGGCATCCCACAAAAAGCAATATCATTTAGAAAAATCACTATAAGCCTCTAAATAAATATAACTGATAGGGAAAATTCTTGAAAATTTGAGAACTATAGTCTCAAATAATTTGCTTTTGAGAATAATATATTATTTAATGGAGAATTGTTACAAATAAAAATTAACAGAAAGTCTGTCTCATAACCATAAGATGAAAGGAAAGAAAAATATAAGAAAACTTAATTTAGGATGTAATATGCAATACAATATATAGAGGTATTTGTGAGCGTATGAGTGTGTGTGTGTGTTTGAATGTATATAAATATAGGCAGAGTTCAAATCTCCATGTAAACTCATAGACTCTGAATATATGTACTATGTTTTAAATAATAACAAAAGTGACATAATGCAAAAAAAAATTGGTATCCTAGTTTAGAACTATACAATCAGAAAAAAAATAGACAAACATACAAAAGTCTTTTCTTGAAACATTTTTGAAAGGAGGGGAGGATAGAAATACAAAAATTCCAAAAGTACCCTGGGTAGGTGTAGAGTAGAGATAGGAGAATGAAAGAACGAAAAATTAAGATGATAGCATCTTAATGGGCAGGTGGCACATTATGGAATAGAGTTTTTTGGTGAAATATAATTTTCATATTATATCAGAGTAAGAAGTTTCAATTAGCATTGGCAAAGGGGAGAAAATTATTAATGAGAGGCAGATGTGCAATTAGATTAAATTAAATTATAATAAAAAATAAATAGCAACTTGACTAAATCAATACAATGAATTAAATAAAAGGAAAATAAAAGCAAAGGTACTTTTTTGCCATTAAAAGTAATGGCAAAAACTGCAGTTATGTTTGCACCAACCTAATAGCAAGAGGTGACAGAGATTTCCCACCAAATAACTAAAATAACTAAAATTATGGATTAAAAATAAAAGAATTCTTCTGTGTATTCATAAGTTGATAGGAAGGATATTCTGAAACCAGAAGAAAAAAGAAACTATGCAAAGAGGGGACACTGAGATCTCCATAGCATTTGCTGAATCAGATGGATTGAACTACTTTTGTTTTATTCTCATGTGGCTCAAGGTACAAATGACAAAGTTCAAACTTTGTCCAAGATAGAGTGTCTAGGGGGTACCCATAAATATCAGACCCCAACGGTCTGTGACATTGAAATATATTGGAAATGTAAGTAGGTAATTTATTTTTTAAAAAATCCGTAGAATCATATCACGCTAACATGGAATAGCTTGGAGGAGATCATGTTAAGCAGGATGTCAGGCACAGAAAGCTAAATACTACATGCTTTCACTCACATGTGGGAGGAAAAGAAAAAAGGAATTCCTAAAAGTACAGAGGTAGAGAGTAGAATTGTGGGTATTGGAGGGTGAGAAGTATGGGAAATACAGGGGAGAGTGGAAGATGGGGCTAGATTTGTTAAGGGATACCAAGTTACAGCTAGATAGGATAGATGAGTTCTGGCATTCTGCAGCACTATAAGGTAAATATGCTTAACTGTAATTTATTGTATATTTTCAAAAATCCAATAAGTACCAATATCTGTGAAATGCAATTCTTCTGTGCAGTTATTCATCCATCAGCATAGACAAAGTGCACCATTTCTGATAGCTAGGAACACTGGCACATTGTTACCACAATGTTGACTAATGAAAAAATTACGCTTTGGAATCTGCTTCCTTTTTCTAAAACAAAAATACATATTTGTAAAGATATGTTCCTTCCCCAGGTATTTCAGGTAAATTATTTTAACCTTTATATCTGGGGAGAATACTCCTGAGGCTCAGGAGCTTCATACTTCTAGTTACACAGCTAGTAAGTGACAAACCTGAAAATACAAACCAATTTTAAATTTATGATGTGTTTTTTTCTGGTAACCGAATTGCTTTATGCTCTGTGCTAGAAAATTTAGCATAACAATATGATTATGTATAATATGGATATTTGTAACTTGAAATATATAATTTTTAAACATTTTCAAGTTATTCTTCATAGCTTAAACTATATTTAATATGTCAGAACACAAAAAGGCAAGTGGAGAAGGTGCCTGAGTAATATAAAGAGACTTCATAATTTTCATTCTTTTAGATGTGTGAGATTCCTGTAATTTTTCATTTAGAAACTACTCAGGAACAAATCTACCTAGGTTGCTTATCTGGTTTCTTCACTGATAATAGATTTTTAACCAGCTTTTAGAGAGTGATGAAAGGGTCTGCTGGTAGGAGGCACAACAGTTACATCAATAAGTAAAATTAAATTAATGTAGGGAAAGGAGGCAAGCCACATAAAACAGCTAAAATAACAGCTCCTACATTTCATCAGGTTTCGTTTAGTTCATGGCAGAAAGCCAAATTCTCAATATATTATCAAAAGTTTTTCCCTTAATAATATTAAGTAAATTAAATTTGAATGAATAGTAATTTTAGTTTGTAGTCTGTTCCATAGAAAAATGTAAAACACATAAATTGAAATATTTACCAAGTGAGGAATCATTTTTCTCCTTTTTGATTTTTTTTTCTAACTTGGTGCATTTTGGTGTTAAGTGAGCTAACAATCACCTGGTTGTATGGTTAAAGACAACTTCTAGAGACCCAAAATTCATAGACCTGTGGTTTTATAACCATGATTGACCCCAGAGCAAATTGTTAGTGGACTGGCTGCAATCTAAGAAACCCTTGATGCCAGTTAAAGCTTCATGAAGTCCCAAAGGTGCCATGAGGATACAAAGTTCCTCTGGGATTCTGGTCTCTAGAGGAAATAGTCAAGAAGGTAATGATGTAAGGAGATGAAGATATAGTGGAAAGGTTATAGAAAGAAGAGGAACACAAAAATTGCAGTTATATTTCACACTGGATTTTTAATCATTTTTAAAATGTTTTTCCAACTAATACATACTTTAAAAATCCCATTACTGGGTATATACCCAAAGATTATAAAACGTGCTGTTATAAAGACACATGCACAGGTATGTTTATTGCGGCACTATTCACAATAGCAAAGACTTGGAACCAATCCAAATGTCCAACAATGATAGACTGGATAAAGAAAATGCGGCACATATACACCATGGAATACTATGCAGCCATAAAAATGATGAGTTCATGTCCTTTGTAGGGACATAGATGAAGCTGGCAACCATCATTCTCAGCAAACTATCGCAAGGACAAAAAAACCAAACACTGCATGTTCTCACTCATAGGTGGGAATTGAACAATGAGAACATGGACACAGGAAGGGGAACATCACACACTGGGGCCTGTTGTGGGGTGGAGGGAGGGATAGCATTAAGAGATATACCTAATGTAAATGATGAGTTAATGGGTGCAGCACACCAACATGGCACATGTATACATATGTAACAAACCTGCACGTTGTGCACATGTACCCTAAAACTTAAAAGTATAATAAAATAAAGAAAACAAAATCACTAAACTTCTTGTCCTTTCCATTTTTGTTATTTTTTAAGATAAAGAATTATCTTAACATAGCTGATGATGTTTCAGTTAAAGAAAACTGGGGGAGTGGGCAGCACTGGATAATATGATTATAATATTTATAATGTTGCAGAGAGTTTGGGCCGGTTTATTGTTTTTTTTCCCCTGGCACTTAGTATTTTAATAATTATTTGTAATTCATGCACACTACATGTTTCTTCTTTCTCCTATATAATTAGATTTGTTCTTTTAACATCATATTACTGCTGACTTTTACTGATAAGTTGCTAAAGAATTTGGATTTGTATTAACTTTTCTTGTGAGCAAAGCCCATTTATTTTTCTGAAAAAAAAAAAAAAAAGAAATGACAGAAAAGTTTCTCTAATGGCCAGTTGAAACAAGAAATCCACTTCTGTCTTTCTAATTATGCCTGAGTCTGTTGAGTTTTAGTGTGCTGCGCTTTATAGTTCTCTCGGGTGCTTGTTTAATTGGGTGACAAATGTAGAATATGATGGCCTCAGTATAAAACTTTAGCTAGTCTGTGCGCAGGTATTAGTTGTCGTATTATTTAGGACAGAAGCTTTTGATATGCTTAAGGAATTCAGAAATACGTGATGATGCTGAAACTTCAAACGGCTATAATAAAAAAAGTTTTAAGTTTTTAATCATAAGCAATAAGATATGTTTAAATAAATATTTCAGAAGAGTAATATTAAATATAGAATTTCAGAGGAGAAATTGAAAATGCTTGGTAGAACTATTTACTCAAAATAAAATAGTGGGAACTTCGAGATATATTCTAATACACTGGCTCCTACATTGAGTAGGAGAAAATTAAAAGTAATAATAGTGAAATAGTTGTATTAAATGTTAAACAACCAAAATGTGTGTATCTAATGAGGTTCCCTGCTTTAGTACCCTAGTATAGCAGAGAATCTTATGGAAAGACTGTTGGTTGGGATTTTGACAGTGACAGATTGCTTTGTGTGCACTGCTAGCTGTGATTAGCTGTCAGTGCCCTGGATTCTGCTGCCATCGTCCTCCAGGATGGTGATAGGTGCTTTTACTTCATTCAGCACTTGACATTTGCACCTGAACATTTTTAGTTACTCTGCCAAAGAAAGCAAAACAGATAATTCAATTGCTAAGTTTTTGTATCATTTAGAGCATCAGCTTGCAGTTTGCTTGACTGAGACGCTAGGTGAGTATCAATCGAGCAGATTGGGTAGATGTAGAAATGTTTTGATAAATAAAATTATAGAGTAGGAAGTAGGAATTAATAAAGGGAGTAGTTCTGTTTAGTGTGACATTTTGCTTCCCAGTCTTGGCAACAGACTTTTTTTTTGCAACTTTAGTGGGATTTGCACAATTATAAGTTAGTCTACGCAAACAGTCCCCATCCATTTTGGCACCAGGAACTGGTTTCATGGAAGAAAATTGTTTCCATGAACTTGGTGGAGGGAATGGTTTCAGGATGATTCCAGTTCATTACATTAAGGTGCACTTTATTCCTATTAATATTACATTGTAATATGTAATGAAATAATTATACAATTCACTGTAATGTGGAGTTAGTGGGATCCCTGAGCTTGTTTTCCTGCCACTAGACAGTCCCATCTGGGGGTGATGAGAGACAGTGACAATAAAAGGCAATGAGATTGAAATGCATAGAACAAACAATAAAGATTAAAAAGTAAAATCAGTCTTTAATGTTTTACTTCTTCAGATAGCTTTCATTTGTAAAATAAATATAATCAATGCTGCTTTAGATTACACTTTTTGAATGTAAAGAAACAGAAAATTACCCTGGCTCCTGAGTTCCCTGAAATATCATTTCTCTGGCCCAGGAAAAGTGGCATTCAGGCTGGACAGTGGCTGTAACAACTGCGGTCGCTGCCTAGTAACTCTCACCAGAGTGCAAGGGAAATGCCACAGCCCTGAACCAGGTTGCAAACTGTACCTATTGTTTGTAACTCCCTATGGCAATAAAACTTTACTTGTCTTATTATTAATATTGAAAACCTCAGAAAACTCATTAGCCAACTGTAGAGTAACAACACATCCATTTAGATTTCCTGTAATGCAATTCAAGTTTACCATTCATGTAACACCATCAGTTATAGCTGTCACAAATGTAGTTTTTATAAAAATGTCAGTTTTCTAAATTTATATTCATGCAATTAGGAAAGTAATGAAAGCTTTTTTATGGCTACATGTATTTTTTATAATTGCTGTGATTTTAAGCTCTGTGTTATCTAAAAAAAAAAGTCAAAATAACATCTGTAGGAGTGAATTTACAGACCAATCAAGTGCCACACATTTAATTTCCATGGCAACCATGGTTTAAGCACAAAGGGGTCCTGATGTTATTTGGCAACTTTGTCCTAACTAAATTGTGTCCAGTTTTGCTTATTCCATATCACACTAAATCAATACTTTAAGAACCTGAGAAAACTTCTGTTGTCTAGTCATTGTGTAGTTTTATATTTTAATGTGTACTGGAAGGATTGGCATAGTCTCTCTCAATAGGTTTACATGGGGATAGTTGTTGGTGGTGTGCTTGTGTATTATTTTGATAGAGGATAATTTATAGAGTATGAAGAAGTAGGCCAATCATTATAGTCGTGCCTGGCCTCATGGTGACAAACACAAGTGAAAACTGCACTGAAGCAATTGCTCTTCAAGAAGACATACTCAATTTTGTTCCTAAATAGTGTGCCTTATTTTTTGTATTATTCTCACGTAATCCTCAGTTTACTTCAAATAAATATATTTTGCTCTATATTTTTTTTCCTATGGTTAAATTTTATAATTCACAGTTATTCTGCATGTATTTTATGGATATACATGATATTGTTCGTCATCATACTTTTGATCCTTATGTTGTAAGTACCACTTATGTATGTAAGTACCACTATTTTTCCTGTAAAAGGCAAATATAAAAACCAAACGCTACCTTTTAAAAATGCAGTTCTATAAACTTCTAATATTTTTAAAAATTGGTTTATTGAAATTATGAGGATAAAATTAGGGGATATAGTTGTAAGCTTCAAGTAATTTGCATAGATGCATAATTCAACAATGGTATAAGTTCCCTTGCACTGAATGTGTTTATCCATGTTTGTGCTTTTTATGTGAAGATGTGAGTCATCCTGGATGGATAATATATCATACACTATTTTAAACTGTATCTATATGTTTGGAGAAGGCCCAAGAAAATATTGACAGTGTTAAATATATTTTAAGTCACTATATTAATTATGTATAACACACTAAGTATAATGCTTACTTTTGTGTTGAGATGCAAGAAAATTTTGCATTGATATGTTTTTTATTTGAGGACATGTAGCATTTTTATGTGAATTTTGACTTTTCCCACAAAATATACTGTAAATACTAAAACAATTTTGAAAATTAAGAAACATTTTCCTACTGAAATATTTATTCTGAGATGAACATTTTGTTGTTAACGCATCTTATAATTAATAATATGTTTGAAAATTCATTTTTTAAATAAAAATAAGCTCAGAAATATTTCAACTGGGTAAAAAAGTGGGACTACATTGAATTACAGTCTGATGTTAAGTGCATAATAGAATGTTGAAATAACACTTAATGACTATCAGAGGAAAAATATTAAATGGTAAAATTACCTTTAAACTCAATATTAACAATTGAAAAAAATATTATAAGGCCCTGTCTTCAGTTGACAAATGAAGGGAAATTATATATATTCTTATTTTTTAACATCAAAATTTTATAAAGCATTTTGTTAATTTAATAGCTTTAGCAATATGTAATTTTAAACGATCTTATATGTGTGGCGACAGAAAAGACTGTACTGTTTTAGGAAATAATAGAAACTAATCAACACTTGTATTTTACTCTTCACAATCCTAGTTGGAGCTAATATAAGAATATGCAGGATGTTGGAGATATACCTAATGCTAAATGACGAGTTAATGGGTGCAGGAAATCAACATGGCACATGGATACATATGTAACAAACCTGCACATTATGCACATGTACCCTAAAACCTAAAGTATAATAATAAAAAAAAGAATATGCAGGATGTTATATTTCAAAGCATTAATAAATTAATACTTAGAATAAAAGTTAATTCATTTAGCCTTCAATCAAAGTTATATTAACCAGTACATTCATAGCAATATTTTTTGTTCATGAATCATCCAATATACTACACAATTGTAATTGACTTGCACATCAATCTAGACCAATTAAATTGTGTTTTATTGTAACTTTATTGCCAGAGAGAGACAGAGAGAGAACTAATTACGTTGATTAAGCCAGGCAAAGTTTCCAAAACTTGTTAACTATAAAGTTTGGAAAGCCAGTGTGATGTTTAGAATGGGTATTTGATTTATGAGTCAGGAGGTCTAAGTCCCAGTTCTAGCTCTCATTTCATACGCATGATCCTGAAGTAGCTTGATAACATCCCTGGCTCCAAATACAGCATCTCTTTTATATAATGAGATGGTGAGACTAGTTGATTTCAAACTTCTGATAGCTTAAATAATTTAGATATATTGGCTCTTCTACATTTTCTTCAAGAGGTTCCCCAAAAAATTCAATAAATTTTCTTTTGTAATAAATATTTCTAACTAAAATTAAAATATTTAACCACAAATTTAATCCAAAAATTTTTAATTTCTAGCATGTGCCCAGTACTGTGTATAATTATGAATAGAGAGTTTATAGTTAATTAAAGGAGATAATAGAAATAAATTATTGCCCTGTAATTTTATGATTGGCATAATAAAACATAATGGAAACTTTGGGGCAAAATAAAATAAATTTAAGATATTTTTATATTTCTGAGAATATCTTGAGGGTGTTGTGTTTTTTTTTGTTTTTTTTTTTGAGACAGAGTTTCACTCTTATTGCCCAGGATGGAGTGCAATAGAGCGATCTCAGCTCACTGCAATCTCCGCCTCCCAGGTTCAAGCAATTCTCCTGCCTCAGCCTCCAGAGTAGCTGGGATTACAGGTGCCCACCACCACGCCCGGCTAATTTTTTGTATTTTTAGTAGAGACAGAGTTTCACCTTGTTGATCAGGCTGGTCTCAAACTCCTGATGGCAGATGATACACCCTCCTCGGCCTCCCAAAGTGCTGGGATTACAGGCTTGAGCAATCGCACCCACCCCCACCTTGAGAGTTTTAATACCCTAATTCTTCATATATCTACTCCTCAGATAATTTTTAACTCTGGGGAAACAGTGCTTTTGCTGTAGTTTAAACAATTGTTTAAAACAAACTGTTTTAAAATAAATTTTGCTTTAAAATTTTTTTGCAAGTAGACCTATGGGGTCTTTTTCTGATACCCGTATATTCACTAGGATTTGTGTTTTGAATACAAACTATAAAATTTAACAAACTTTTATCTTGTTAAATATAATGATTTATTTGCAAATACTCTAAAAAGTATTTCTATAAGCAAAGGAAACCTGCAGAGTAATTATCATAAGAAGAATTGCATATTTAAAATAACTTGCTAATTTATTCATCCTTTTTATTGCTATTTAGATGTGAACTTATAAGGAAAAATTATTTTTTTCATTCTAGGTAAATATATGGTTTGGAATAGTGCATACTTACAAATAAAAATGAAATATGGATATTAACCTGTTAGTTCCTAGTCAAAAGTTAATTTATCATCTGTATATCTTCAATTATAGAACAGTAGTAATTGTAGCCTTGAAATAAAAAAAAAATGACATACTCAGGTGATTTAAAATAGATTATATTGGATTTTAAAATAAATTCATATTAGTAATTGAAAAAAGTAGTTTGTTTTTCATAATCATTCAGTGTCAGATTTCAGCATTTTCTTTTTGTGAAACCATATTAGAATAATTATACATTTGAAAGGATATACGTGTGAAAATCCAAATTTGCATCTTAGTACATATGCATGAATGATTGATAAAAACAGGTAAGTAGATAGATCTCTAGATATCCATACATATGTAAATATAGATATAGATGATGTGGTACCTTCCTTGATATAATTCACAAGGAAAATTAATATTAACCCATTATTGTTAGCAAATGTTAGTAACATATAACATTTATACAGTGAAGTACATAAAGTGTTCAAATTTGAAAACATTTTAGCAACCTTAATATCCTAGATTAAAAAATAGGATATTTCTAGAACATAAGTATTTATCCTAATGCCCTCTTACCTCATTCCTATATCAAAAGGGTAACCACCATCCTGTATTCTAACACTAGAAGTTTATTTTGCCTAATTTTGAGCTTTATATTAATGGAAGTTCAAGATTAGGCAAAATAAACTTCTAGTGTTAGAATATTGAAACATTTATATAATGTTCCTTCAACATTATATTTGTGAGATTTGTTCATGTTCGGTATTCTGTGGACAGAATACATAAAAATTTATTCTTACTGTAGTACAGTATTCACATCTTCTATGTACTTCCACATTGTATTACTGATTGCCACTTGATATGGTTTGGCTCTGTGTCTTCACCCAAATTTCATCTCAAAATGTAATCCCCACATGTTGAGGGAGGGACCTGGTAGGAGGTGATTGGATCATGGGTGTGGCTTCCCCGAAACTGTTCTCCTGATAGTAAGTTCTCAGGAGAGTTGATGCTTTTAAACTGTGGCACTTCCTCGCTCTCTTTCACCTGCCACCACGTAAGACATGTCTTGCTTCCCTTCACCTTCTGCCTTCGGCCATGGTTTTAAGGGTCTGAGGTCTCCCCATTCGTGTGGAACTGCAAGTTGATTAAACTTCTTTCCTTCATAAATTACCTAGTCTCTGGTAGCATCTTTATACCAGTATGAAAATGGACTAACACACTAATGTAATATCTTTCTGTTTGGGATTACTAAGAATAGTTGATACCAACCTCATTGCAAGTGCCTTTTGTACACACATGTTCACATTTTTGTTGGCTGTGTATCTAGCTCATATAATGTGCCTATGTCTACTTATGTAGATACTTTCAAAGAATTTTCTAAAGTGATTGTACGAGTTTACACTCCCAGCAGCAGCATATGAAAATTCCAGTTTCTCCACTATATTGTCACCACTTGGCATTGTCTGGCTTTGTATACTTATAAGACTTTCTGGTGAATGGATAGTAGTTTCTCACTATGTTTTAATTTCCAGCTGTTTGATAATAAAGTTGAAAACTATTTCAAAATTACTGGATGTTTAGATATCCTTTTTGTCAAGTGTGTTTTCAGTGTTGCTCTTGCCATGTTATTATTAGTTTGTAGAATTTATTTATATATTCTAGATATGAGCCATTTGCTGCATATATGAATTGCAACTATGTTATTTTTAAAAAACAAAGATTATGCAGTGAATAAATTTTTAATATTAATTATGTAAGATTAAATCTTTATTTCTATTTTAAAAATACGTATCAATTCTTTTATTAAATGTTAAGATATCAGAAATTCAATATGAGCCAAATATAGTTAATGTTCTCTAGTATAGTTTCTACCTTTTCAACCCAAAGTTTTTTGAATGATTAAAAAATAGAAACATTTACTTCTGGAAAAGGAGACAATTGAAATGGACAGTATGATAGGGTATATGTAAGGTAAACAGGGGCAAAATGTGTAAAAGTAAATAACTGGTATAGCAGTTTGTCAGGATGCAGGTATCAGTAACAAATTTCACTACTCCCACACCTCAACTCCTGATATTTCAGATGTGATTTTCTTGTTACAATATAGGAGAGGCAAAATCCCCTCTTAAATATTAACATTCATTTTGTAGTTGTCCAGATGAGATGTAGGTCTCTAGAAGAGAAAATTTATTTCAGATTGAAAGTCTTAGATTATGCCTCTTTGGCCATAATTCTATTGTAAAAGAGCTAATTGTACTTTTCAGTATTCTAGTGTTTTATGTTCATAACTGATGGCTGATAAAATTACTCAGAAGTTACTTTGATATAACCTAATGTAACTAGGAAACAAAATAATTAATGAGAAATACACTGTGAAAAGGTAAAGGCCATGATATTTGGGTGCTGCGAATAAAGAATAGTCTTGAAGCGCAATTACTCCTAGTCTCAACCATTTTCAAGTCTGGCAAAAGGATAGGGGAAACATATAAAAGTAGAAAAAATGGCAGTTGCTCCTCCAGCAAAGCATTTTATTTCATTGCTTAAATTTCCATCATGGGAATTTGTTACTTTTATTATTAAAAATGATAGGTTGGAACAAACAAGTAAACTGCTATTCTGTGTTTTGGCACAGTTAGCATCTCTGTAGTAAATTTATTTTTATTTTCTTTACATTTTCATTTTATTATTATTTTAAAGAATTAAATAAGTATGGGCACATTTACTAATGCTGACATTAGTAAGGAATATGGAGTCCTTAAATGGAATACAATTGAAAGATAGATTTATTTCATATAATGTGCGAGAGTTTGTAAAATTTTATATTAAACCAGACAGTGATCAGTGAATTCGGTTGTGAAGAATAGAGAATAAAATAAAATTATAAATGGATATGCTAAATTTATATCGTTGTATATTGCGAATGATGAGAAAGTAAAGCAATACATAAAGACAAAGATATTCAAATATTCTCAAAACATATGTCTACTATTTAATTTTCTTACATGAATTGGTAACAACAGAGTAGGTGAATATAAGAGACTCTTTGTAATGAGATAATATTATTTACCTTCTTTTAAGGATGAAGTGTTAGAGGAGTTTGCCTTCCCTTTTCCAAGATCACTATGTCAATGAGTATGAGCTTAATGCCAATTTTAGTTAGAAAACTTTCTAAAAAAGGCAGGCGTGTGTGTGTGTTTGTATTCGTGTGATATGTGTTGGTTGGCAATAGTGAAACCACATGATAGAATAAAATGAAAATTTAAATTATCTTAAACCCTAAGTAATCTCTTTGATGCTTTTATTATTCCCTTTGCCCTTAGGCTGTCACTAATTTGTATTTAAATATTAATTATACATACACATATCATATCAACACTATAAATTATTTCTCTAAACAAAGTAAGGTCTATTCAGTATCATCAGTGGGGAATAGTAGGTGGAGAATAATTAAAAGTTGTTGTGGTGTTAAGGAAAAAGTAATTCTTTACCCATGATAAACCACATTGTCAACTCTGGCTATGTACACATAGTCAATCTTGGTTACTATCAAGGAGTTATCATTTAGAAAATATAATAGAGTTGTCATGACACAAATTAAACATGCACTCAATGCATTTGAGTTAATGTGTCTGTATCCATCATTGATTATTGCCTCTAAGTTGATGACTTCCAAATTAGTAGTCCCGTCATGGACATAACTTCTAAGACATAAACCTGTATTGCCACTCCTACTAAATATTTTCATCAAAGAGAGTCAACATGTTCAAAACTGAGCTCCTTTAAATGTCCTCCACAGTGAGCTTCTTAACTTCGTATTTTGAACGTTATCACTAAAACTGGAAACCTCAGTGGCCTTTCCCTCTATCAATGAACACTTTCAGTGTTTCATAATGTTGTCATTTCATAACCTTGTTATGTCTTGTTTTTTACAATTGAACTTCTTCAGATAAAGTTTATTGTCACTATTTACTTTAGGCTTTCATCATCTCCATGAGGCCTTGATGTCTTTCCTGCTCCATACTAGGAAGTTTCTCCTTATGTTTCCTCCTCCTCTTTCTCTTAATCAATACCCCTCGGCTGATGCAAGAACTTAATATGTTCTGTGGATATGTGAGTGAACAAAATAGACAAAATCTCCTGCATTTTTAGAATGTGGAGCTCTCATTCTAGTGAGAGGTGTCAACAGTAATCATAACAAATGACTAAATTGTGCAGCATTTTATAAGCTGATATCTACTGTGAAAAAGGTAGAACAATGTAAGAAAGAAAAAAATGTTGGAAGGATTTGGGGTATTCACTTTAAATAGGTTAGTCCAAGTAGTCCCAAGACAACGAGATTTGAACAAAAATTTGAAGGAAGTGAAGGATTAGCTAGAAAATAGTCTGAGGAAGAACGTTCCAGGTACTAGAACAACAAGTCAAATACCCCAAGGCATCAGAATGTCAAGCATGTTTGAGATACAGCAACACAGAATAAATAAGAGAGGAGACGGATTTAGGGAGGTAACAGGGAGCTGGGTAATATGGTATCTTCCTGGTCCTATAATAGGCTCTAAGTCATACCCTAAGTAAGAATGGGAAACCATTAAATGATTGTAAACATTGGAAAGAAGTGATCTAAATTGTGTTTTGCAAAGACCAGTCTGGTTATTAATAAAGAATATCTTATTGAAGACACAAAGATTCTGACAATACTGCTCTGCTTTAAATAGTTTTAAATCTTCAGGATTAAATCTTCAGGATACATTTTCAGCCTCATATAATTCATTAAATTTAGTCTCCTCATCTCCTAATACTATCCATCCCAAGACATCCATGAAAAAAACAGTCCACATATGAGATTACATATTTAAGTACTAAATCTGTGTGCTGCAAACCAAAATTGGATGGAAATGGTAAAATAACACAGGTAGAAATCATCAAGGAATACTTTGTGTAAATGTTTGAACATGAGCTTAATTTTGAGGATAGATAAAACTGATTAGTCAAAGTTGAGAAAGGAGAAATTTCTAATCCAAGTGGGGTGGGAGTGGAGGATGTTGTATAAGCAAAGGCATAGAATGAATGTCAAACTGAGCAGGGAGATACCGGTGTATTGGAAAGAACTGGGCCAGATGGAAGGCAAACGGAAAGTTTAGAATTACATGCCAACATAAAAGTGGGAAAAATATAGATTCTTAAGTAAAAGAAAATAATAAAATCAGTTTTGAGAGAGTAGCCTGGCAGATGGCTCTGATTTATTGAGTAAAAACAAACACAAACAATTCTCATATAAGTCAGAACTCACTGTCTTCCATAAGGAGTGGGCCTTTTTTATATCTTGGGTGAAATCAGTGACTTTATGAGTTATGCTTTTGAACAAAGATGGCATGCATTATTTTCCTGGGATATTTATGCCCAACCAAAGGAAAGAAAATGAGTTAAAGACAAAGGGAGTTACTGCTTTCCGCTATGTTTAGGTGTGTGTATTGCTGGTGTGTATGAGATCCTGGACCTTTCAGTGATATTTACTGTCAAACGTATAATATTAGTGTGTGGCAACTACAATGAATCAAAAGGACATTGTAAAGTCTGATTTAGATAATAAAGTTGATGTTTTGTTTGCCAGGTAACAGAAACACGGACTGGTCCTCTTGGCTGCAGTAACTATGACAACCTAGATTCTGTCAGTTCTGTTCTGGTTCAGAGTCCTGAAAATAAGATTCAGTTGCAAGGTATGTAGGTAAAATTTCATTAACTCTCTACAAGCCTGGATAGCAATTATCCAGTCGTGATTTCTTTTCCATTTTTTAAAGTAAACTGTATATACATACAGGCTATTAAACACTCTTATTAAAGGCTAATTTCATAATTTAACTGATACAAGAAAACATGAAATTCTAGACCATATGAATAAAATATCAAAATTTTCTTTTCTTCTCAAATTAACTAAGATATAGCAATTGAAAATCTGTCCTAATAATATTTATCTTACGTATAGTAATCATTGTGTCATTATATAGCAGTTTCTTCATATGCTTGCCTGAGCTTTGACTTTTTACTTAAAGATTCTTGTGAAAGTTGTAACCATATTTATGCATGGTGTAAAATGAACTGTTGACATTTTATATATATCCTAATGTGGCAGTCAAGACTGTATTTTTCTTCTGGTGAATAGAAATGTACGTAAGCATATATTAACAAAATATTTATGTTCATATGATTTCCATTTTAAAGATATATTTTATAAAAATAATTTGCTATTTTCTATTACTACATATTTTAGATATTCAATAGAGAGTATTTTATTCATAAGAACTTTTAAAAATACAATAAGTACGCATACATGCTCATTCTTATAGGCAGGAACATGAATACACATGTTTAAACACCACTGGTTGAACAAGTTCAGAAAAGTCTTTGTGATGACACTTTCTGTCAAAATTAAGTTGACTGATCAAAGAGGTAATTTTGAGTTGTTATTCTCTAGTATGCCTTTTTAAATTGCATAAGTTAGAGCTGAATATTTACATTATTCAATTTTACATAAAAATGCTTGAAAGTTTCAGAAATTGTACCACTTTTTCCCTTAACTTTGCAATCTTGAAAAATGTATCAGTGTCCCCACGTGGTGGCTTATGCTTGCAATCCTAACCCTTTGGGAGGCTGAGGCAGGAAGATCACTTGAAGCCAGGAGTTCAAGACCAGCCTGGGCAACATAGTGAGACCTAAAAAAATTAGCTGGGTGTTGGGGTTGCAGGCCTGCAGTCCCAGCTACTCGGGAGGCTGAGGCAGGAGGATTGCTGCACCTAAGAGTTCAAGGTTGCAGTGAGCTATGACCACATCACCTCACTCCACTGTCACTCCAGCCTGGACATCACTGTCCACACTGCACATCACTGTCCACGTGACACTGCACATCATGTTACTCTAGCCTGGGTGACAGTGAGACCCTGTCTCTAAAAAATTTTTTAAAAAATCAATTAATTAAAAGAAAAATGTAACAGCATTGAATTGTTTAAACTTATCCTAAATAGTGAATGAATGCCTTTTATTTTGAGTTGTATTAAAAGTACAAAGTTCTTAAATACTTTAACAATTTAAATGTTATCCAATTTATCAATATCAATTATAGATTTACATTTATTAAACATTTTCTCTAATTGAAATAAAAATGTTGTCCACCAATGTTTCTTGCAATTCTCTACTGCTTACTCCTTTTTAATGTATAGATTAACCTTCCACGAGAATATGAATTGCAATAAAAATGACAGCACGTTTATACCAATTCGTATGACTACTTCAATCAGTTTATTATAAAAATTATTTACTAACAAGATTTATTGATTTGTGTCTGAATTACTGTGTTCAGTTTTCAAAGTATCAAATTATTTTTAAAATCGTTCAGTCCCCTATCTGTCTGGAAAAATAATTAACACAAGGAATAAATGAAGCAACATTTCTCTTTTGTATAATTATTTCTATTTTCTTCAACTAATGTGAGTAACTCAGAAACCTCCATCTCTTTCACTTTTTTCCTGTTTTCCGTGTCTATATTTTTAATTGTCTATTACAACTTAAATGTTATTTAACAATAACATTTAACAATTTAATTAACATTTAACATTATTTAACATTTAACATTTAACATTATTATTATTTAACATTTAACATTATTTAACATTTAAATAACATTTAACAATTTAAATGTTATCCAATTTATCAATATCAATTATAGATTTACATTTATTAAACATTTTCTCTAATTGAAATAAAAATGTTGTCCACCAATGTTTCTTGCAATTCTCTACTGCTTACTCCTTTTTAATGTATAGATTAACCTTCCACGAGAATATGAATTGCAATAAAAATGACAGCACGTTTATACCAATTCGTATGACTACTTCAATCAGTTTATTATAAAAATTATTTACTAACAAGATTTATTGATTTGTGTCTGAATTACTGTGTTCAGTTTTCAAAGTATTAAATTATTTTTAAAATCGTTCAGTCCCCTATCTGTCTGGAAAAATAATTAACACAAGGAATAAATGAAGCAACATTTCTCTTTTGTATAATTATTTCTATTCTCTTCAACTAATGTGAGTAACTCAGAAACCTCCATCTCTTTCACTTTTTTCCTGTTTTCCATGTCTATATTTTTAATTGTCTATTACAACTTTATTTATACACCTATTGGTACAAAATCGTTTCTGAAAATACTATTAGGAAGTCAATTTCAAGACCCTCAATATTTCATGCACATTTTCTTAAATTTAATTGGTATTTAAAATCCAAGTATAATGTTGGCTCACTCTTAAACCTCTCCTTTTGTACTAGCCCTCATCTACCTTATAAAGTAATGCGAACAATTTGTTAATTCTGCATCAATGTTACCATGGTGCATTCCTTTGAAGGGTATAGATATTTCTGGGTCACCGTATGTGACAATTGAAAACACTGGAATCACTGAAGAATATTTTACTAAGGTAACAACAGAGATCTTCATGTCTTTTGGGGTTAGCTAGTTAGATATTTGGTCTGACAAATGGATGGATATAGATATAGATGATAGATAAATAGATATAGATAGTTGCTTCTGTGTTGTGTTTTCTTTCTAAGTACAAGGTGAAGTTTTAGAATCAGAATGGCCCAATATCATTTAGATATATTGTTGAGAAAATCCTGAAATTATCACAGTTTTTTAATAAAGAACTTCTGAAACCCTCCTCTTTCAGTAGAAAAAGAAAAATTGTTCCTGAGGTGGAATTGTATCTAAGCAAAGCAAATAAAGCACCAATAATTGTTGAAGTCAACTGGATTAGACAACTAATTCAGAACAGAACTCTACGATTTAACCATCGGTATATGAATCAGTATTTTAAAACATGAGAGATATAAAAGATGGACTTTGAGATCTCATTTTGCTGATAAGATTACAGAGCAGGCGTTTTTCAAAAATTAGAAGAGCCATAGCTACAACTTCAATTTATTGATGAAAATACATTTAAGGTAGATAATAAAAAGTAGTTATAAGAAAATATTGGCAAATTCATATTGAAATAATACTTCAACTTTTTTCAACCCCTTATGAGTATAACACATCAAACAAGGTGCCTCTGAGTGAAAGTATAACCAGAATAATTAAAAGTCATTTATTAAGTTTTGGTAGTAATTTTTTGGTAAAATTTGCAGACCTTGAGAAAATGAATAATTTAAAGGGCTGAATTACAAGCACTTTTCCATATTAGTTAGTTCCCAATATTTTATTTAAATGAATTTGACACAGGACAAGGCTATATTAAGGTGGATGATTAAATGTAATTTTTAATGATGGTTCATAAGTGTTTGGCTTATAATAAAAATTGAATGATGCTGCTTCAAAAAACTATTTTTGTTCCTATTTATTAATTTATTGAAACACATGTTCTCAGTGCTTACATACATCAAAATGAAGACGGATAATAATTTATGCTGAAGGAAGGGTCACTCTAGCCAAAAAAAGTACCATTCAGTCCTTCAAGCCATGTGTTTTCAAAAAGCTGATTATATTTGCTTTAAAAAATTGCTTCATACTTATAATAAGTGTACTTCTATTAAATTGCACATTACATATGATAGTTATAATTTGTCAGAAATATTTTTAAAATTATTATCAAGAAATCATATATAGCATACATTATACTATATATTTCATATTATTTAAATTTTCAGTAAATATATGTATACATATATACATTTCAAGCTATTTACTTTTATAGAAGATAAGTATGACTATGATTAAGAAAACACATTGATTAATAAAATATATTATATTTGAATAAAAATATTTAGGGATAGTAGAATGAAATAATGACTTGGAAGAAAGAGATGTGTGTGTGCATGTGTGTGCGTGAGTGTGTGAAGAATTTTATCTCAGGAACAATTATTTTTCCACTTGAGTAGATGTGTGAAAAAGAAGGTCATTACTAAAAAACTCGTAATTCACACAAACTTATATATCTATACACACACTATACATACATATATACATATTTTATTTTTATATTTGTATATCTTGTTCAAATTTTATTTTTAAAAGATGTATTAGTTACCAAATCAATAGGAATTATATTTCATTTGTACATATATAGAGGCAGAGTAATATTTTTATTGTAAAATATACATATTAATAATACCACAGTTTACCAGCTTTGGGCCTCTTTTATGTGTAATGAAAATTTTAAACAGGAGCTTACTCATGTCCAAAGTAGTGCTTATGTTTTCAAAACTATTTAAGGTAGTTCATGAGCAAAATAGCATTGACGAACATTGACCAGCTGGTCATTTTTACTTAGCTATTTGTCTTGCCGTAACATATGGTGATGTGCTGCAAATTAATTTACAATTTTTTATGTTCCTCATCAATTTTCTAATATTATTTTATATTTGTTTAACAAATATAATTTATTTCCTTTCTTTCCTCTCATTCTGGATTATATTTAAATGTGGTTTAGGCCTTTCCATCATAACACAAATCTTTTATGCTATTTTCTGTATTTTATATCTTTTTGCCCTTTTATTCCTTTTAAACATATTCTTCTGCAATATTTCAGTACCCTAATTATCTCTTAAATGTCTATGCTGCTGTTAAAGCTATCCATTGGTTCTTAATTTCAAATTATGCATTTTTATTTGTAAAATAGCCACTTGATTTTTCTTTATAATTTCTGGTTCCTTGCCATATTGTCTGTTTTGTTATTAAATTTTTGATCATGTGATTGAAAGTAATTTATCATTCTTGTTTGACAGCCTCTATATCATCCAATGTCTTTTTATATGTGCATCATATATTATTGAATTCTGTTTTGAATGAAAACTTATAAAAATGTTTTAAAATTATTGATGGTGCATTTTCCTTCAGAGAATATTTAGTTTCAATGCTATTTTAATTAATTTTGAAATATGCCAATTGGAACTATACTTCAGATCTGGTGAAAGCTAGTGGTGTGTGTGTGTGTGTGTGTGTGTGTGCTTTGTGTTGTTTTTCTTTACTCTGGGTATGTAGCTCATCTAGTAACTAAATCCTGAGGAAGTTACTATCTCTGTCATTGTTGGTATAAATGTCAGTTTGTACTTTGTTCTGGGCAGAACTCTAATAGAAAAGATATGCCCAACTTATTAGTCTGTTCTTATGCTGCTAGTAAAGACATACTTGAGACTGGGTAATTTATAAAGAAAATAGGTTTAATTGACTCCCAGTTCCACATGGCTGAGGATGCCTCACAATCATGACAGAGGCAAGGAGGAGCAAAGTCACATCTTATATGGTGGCAGGCAAGAGAGAGTTTGTGCAGGGGAGGTCCCATTTATAAAACCATCAGATCTTCTGAGACTTATTCACTATCATGAGAAAACCTTCCTCTATGATTCTATTACCTCCCACTGGGTCCCTCCCACGACACGTGGGGATTATTACAATTCAAGTTGAGATTTTATTGGGGACACAGAGCCAAACCATATAACCCAATATTGGGCTCACTCTGCCTGTAGGATTACCTTATTTCCAGGTTAACCCCAGAAATTCTCACTTCATTTTTGTCCTTGTTATCTCTTCGGACAGATTATTTTTAATACTTTACCTAGATTTCCTAGTTGGTTCCAATGAGAAGGTGGGTTGAAAACAAACTAGTCCTTTCACACCGGAAACATTCACATTTTACTCTGTGGTTCTCAGCTTGTAGCAGGTGCCCTCACATCCTGGCTTTTACAGGAAGCCCATAGGCTCAAAATTAAGCTTTGTTAAGCATTATTCCAGCACCAGGTAGACCTGCTCTAAATATAGTGCTGTCAGTATTCCTGCTTTCGTGTTTTTGTACATCGCAGAAAAAAAAAAGAAAATTCCGTGGCCAGCCCTCAACCACATTGAGTTGTTTGTCAGAGCAGGCCAAGCTATCTCTCTAGGAACCAACTAGTTCTTATTGGTGGTCTGGTTATAAAATTCAAGTGTTTTGAGCGCTGCATCCCTAAACCTCTTTTCTCAAAACTCTTTAATTTTAGAATGGTTTTACAGAATGTGAGTTTCCTTCTTTTAGCAGTGTATGTATGTATCATCATAGCAGGAATATTTGTGTTTCTAAAACGGAACTCACCATTTCTTGCTACCAACCATTCCTCCCCAAATTACTTCTCCTGCCTTCTCTGTTTCTCTGAAAGCACTACCATCTCACAGATTCAAAGTTGTAATGCAATGATGTGCTTTATGACTATGAAAATGGTACATGAATTCTTTGATTTTTGTGTGTGTGAATTTAAGATTAAAATGGATAAATAGTTTACAAGTATCTAGTCCACACTCAATTACTGTTACCTTAGGTCTTTTAATAAATATATACTGATTCCTGAGTTCCTGGAGCAAAGACTCTGAATTATTCAAATTGTTTTTAGCACTTTAAGTTTTCAGAAAAAAAAAAAATCACTAGGTGTATCTGGAATGTGCAGTAATTTCGTAAACCATAGGACTAGACAAGTAAATTTCTGAATGTATCATTTTATGCCTCTAAGTATTTTAACACTTTTTACTTGCCTTAGATCAAATACAGTACTATCTAGCAGATTCTCACTATTCCTCTATTACCTTAATTGCTTTCCCTAGTTTGGATATTTTCAGTCTTCTTAAAGATCTTAAATCTAATCTTAAAAATTAGTCAACTCTAATATATTTCTTTATCTTCTACTTCCAAATAGGTACCACTCTTAGTATCCCACATGGTAAAATTAATTTAAATCTAAATGAATTAATTCTGTATTCCCCGATATAGGAATCCCAACAACATGACTCCTCATTTTGTGTGTAAGCACATCTTTCATTGTATTCTTATAGCCCATGTGCAATGAAACAATATTACTACTTTCATTTCCAAAATATATTAATATATAACCCAGCTTTTTATCCGTGTGTGATGCTGTAAATGTATCACTCTTTGGCACAGTCACTCAATATTGAAAACTATACATCTGTCAAATAATGTTCAATGCCTAACTTTTTAATAAAAACGTTTTTTTACTTTTGTGAACTTAATAAATTGCTTAGCCAATTAATTATATTTATTGAATCACATGTATCTTATATAGTTGCATCTTTTCTTTTTCTTTTTCTTTTTTTTTTTTTTTTTTTTTTTTGAGACAGAGTCTCGCTGTCGCCCAGGCTGGAGTGCAGTGGCGCGATCTCCGCTCACTGCAGGCTCCGCCCCTCAGGGTTCACACCATTCTCCTGCCTCAGCCTCCCGAGTAGCAGGGACTACAGGAGCCCGCCACCTCGCCCGGCTAATTTTTGTATTTTTAGTAAAGACAGGGTTTCACTGTGTTAGCCAGGATGGTCTCGATCTCCTGACCTCGTGATCCGCCCACCTCGGCCTCTCAAAGTGCTGGGATTACAGGCGTGAGCCACCGCGTGTGACCTATTTTTCTTAAATATACTGCAAATATCTCTGTGACAAATAAATTTCACAGTCACCTTCATATTTGTATCTTACCTAGCAATTTTCTTCAAAATGAGACTGTTCAATAAATATTTATTCCAGGTGAAATGAAAATTAATACAAAATCGAATATATAAGTTCTAAGAGTAGTTTTTCCAACAATTTGCAAAGGAAATTTTGCAATTTGTCAACATATTTGTAAATTAATTTTTTTCTAAATGTTTATCAATTATTTTTATTAAATCAACCTCTAAGATAATAAAGGGTCAAAATTGATTTTTTTGTTAAACTGAAAACATGTAAAATTATAAAAATTCAATTTTCTGGTAAGTAACAATTTGCTATTACCAGATTTTTCCTTAGCTTTGTATTTATTTTTACCTACTTATTTGTTTAAATATCTAGTATCTAAGTTTTCTTAAGTAGTCAGAAATACTGAAAAACTACGTTTTTGAAATATCGTAATAAATGCTACACCCTGAGAAAAGCCCAAATCTTAGTTTTACAATATTTTGGATATTTTTTTAAGAGATAGCAACTTTACTAAACATGTTTCTAGAAAATTAATGAGTTATATCGCTAGGGCTGTCCACACATGGCAAAAAAATAAGCTGTGAAATAACTAAATCAGTCCATCTGATTCCTGTAGTCATTTTTAGTACTCACTCTTGAAAAATAGAATTATACAACTTATATGTTGTTAATGGCATGAGATAAGCCTTACCATCAACATTCAATATGTATTTTACCAATGGCACAGCCCATTATATGACATTTACATTGATGTGGGCTGGTAGTCTGCAAGCAAAATGAAAATATTGAAAACCATTTGAAATCAACTGGTAGAAAATAAATGCATATGTGTATTTTCAAAGGTTTAGAAAGATAGGCTCCATCTATATTATGTAAAAATAACCAAATATTGTGATAAATTACATCAAATAGTCTGAGTTTTCAATCATCTCCATGATTAATCATCTCTATTTCTGGAGTTTAATATTCATGGAGTTAGAATATGTTGAAATAGTTATAAATATTTGCAGCATATAGACTTAGATATTTTTCTGATAGTTTAAAAATACATAATTCAAAATTTAATATACTAAATTATTTACGGTTTTGATTGAATATTATAAATAAGTATTTTAATTTTTTCTTTAGCAATGTAAATTTGTTTAATTTCTTTGTTTGTTCTTCAAGGGCTTCAAGTACTTCTCCCAGACTATCTTCAGGAACGTTTTGTACAAGCAGCTTTGAGCTACATTGCTTGCAATTCAGAGGGAGAGTTTATCTGCAAGGAAAATGACTGCTGGTGTCACTGTGGTCCCAAATTTCCAGAATGCAACTGCCCCTCCATGGACATTCAAGCCATGGAAGAGAATCTTCTTCGAATAACTGAAACCTGGAAAGCTTACAACGGTGACTTTGAGGAATCAGGTAAGACATGTATCTTAATATAACACTTTTAAATATTGACAAAAATATATCGAAATGGCTAATTTGTCATTTTGCAAGAAACTATTACGTAGTTGAAAAGATCTTCATTTTTTTTATTCTTTCAAATGGACATTTTCATTGCTTTTATTACTGGTTATTAACTGGTGCTTTGTATATTGCTACGTACTGCTGGCATTAGGGTTTAGCTTGATCCTAAGTGGATGTATTAGTCACTTAATAAATGAAGTTCTTGCTTTTCTCAGGACAAGAATTTTTAAGTTATCATCTGATACCTCTGAGGTCTTTCTCTACTTTTCTAGTGGCTGCTGTTTCTCTTGTGCAGCAAAATGAAGACAGCATTTGTTCTATACCTTCTTCAACATGATTCTCATTAGTGCTTATTTTCACTTTACTTATTTTTACAATGAAATTATCTAAATTTTAATTTTATAGTGTTTTGTGAGTTTTGTTATGATTGTTTTATTTTTACTTAATTAAAACATACATATAAAATTTACTATCTTTGCCATTTTTAAGCACACATAATAAATACATTTATATTCTTTTATTTTCCCCTGCATTTCTTCCCAGCCCCCACTACCCTTCCTGGCCTCAGGAAACCACCATTCTACTCTCTATCTTCATGAGATCTACTTTTTTTAGCTTCCACATATGAGTGGGAACATGTGGGTTAGAACATTTATCTTTCTGTGATTGACTTATTTCACTTAATATAAAGGCCTCTTGTTCTATCCGTGTTGTTGAAAATGACAAGATTTCATTCTATTTTATGGCTGAATAATATTCCATTGTGTATATATACCACATTCTCTTAATCTATTCATCCACTGATGGGCAGTTAAATTGAATCAGTATTTGGTTATTGGGAATAGTGCTGCAATAAATAAGGGAGTGCAGATATATATTCAATATACTGATTTCCTTTATTTTGTATATATAATCAGTAGTGAGATTAATAATATGGTAGTTCTACTTTAGGTTTTTGAGGAAACTCCATAGAGTTCTCCTTAGTGGCTCTACCAATTTATATTTCCACCAACAGTGTAGAAGGGTTCCCCTTTCTCTACATCCTCACCAGCACGTTATTGCCTGTCTTTTGATACAACCCATTTTAAATTGTAGTTTTGACTTGCATTTCTCTGATAATTAGTGATGTTGAGCATTATTTCATATACCTGTTTGCCATCTTTATGTCTTCTTATGAGAAATACGTATTCAGATATTCTGCCCAGTCTTTAATTGGATTATTAGTTTTTGTTTTTAGTATTTTGTTTTGGTTATTGAGTTGTTTGAGCTCCTTACATATTCTGGTTATTAATCCCTGGACAGATGAATGGTTTGTAAATATTTTCACCCACTCTGTGGGTTATCTCTTCACTTTGCTGATTGTTTACTGTACAGAGGCTTTTTAGCTTGATATAATTCCATTTGTCTATTTTTTGCTTTAGTTGCCTGTAATGTTGAAGTTTTACAAACAAAAAAATCTTTGCCCAGACCAATGTCCTGTAGTGTTTCCTAAATAACTTCGTTTTTAGTTTTATATTTTTAAGTTTTAGATTTAAGTCTATAATTTATATGATTTTTGTTTATGGTGATAGGGGTCTAGATATTTTCTGCATAAAATTATCCATTTTTTCCAGCAATATTTATTTAAAAGATTTTCTTTTCCCCAACTTATGTGTAGTCTTTGTCAAAGTTGAGTTGGCTGTAAATGTGTGGATATATATCTGGTTCTCTATTCTATTCCATTGGTCTATGTGTCTGCTTTTATACCAGTACTATGCTGTTTTGATTGCGATAGCTTTGTAGTAAATTTGAAGTCAGGTGGTGTGATGATTCTAGCTTTGCTCTTTTTTGCTCATGATTACTTTAGTTATTTGTGTATCTTTTGTTGTTTTGCATATATTTTAGAATTTTTTTTCTATTTCTGTGAAGAATGCCACTGTCTTGATGGGGATTGTGCTGAATCAGCAAATTGCTTTAGTAATATTGTCATTATAACAACATTAATTATTCCAATCCACACGTATGAAATATCTTTACATTATTTGTGTGTTTTCTTGTACCTTTTTCATAAGAATTTCATAGTTTTTCTTATATAGATCTTTCTTTTATTTGGTTTGATTGCTTTGAGGTATTTTATATAGTTGTAGCCATAGTAAATGAGGTTGCTTTCTTGATTTTTCAGATTATTTGTTGATTTCTGTAGTTTATTTTGTATCCTGCAACTTTACTGAATGTTTTTTTATCAGTTTTAACATTGTTTTTATTGAGTTTTTTTTCTAGGCATGAAATTATGTTGTCTACGAACAATGCTAATTTGACTTTTTCTTTCCAATTTTTATGCTTTTTATTTAGTTCTTTTCCCTACTTGTTCTGGAGAGGACTTCCCATGTCATGTTGAATGAAAGTGGTGAAAGTAAGCATTCTTATCTTGTTCCAGTCCTTAAAGAAAAGGCCTTTCTCAGAAGAAAAAATTATTTTTCTCATTCAGCACAGTGTTAACTGTGGGTTTGTCATACATGGCCTTTATAATTTTGAAGTGTATTCTCTCTATACCCATTTTGATGAGAGTTTTTATCATGAAGTGTTGTTCAATTTTATCAAGTGCTTTTTTGGCATCTATTGAAATAATGATATGTTTTTTTTCTTGATTCTGCTAATGTGATGCATCATGTTTGTTGATTTGCATGTGTTGAACCATCTTTGCATCCCTAGGATGAATTTCACAAGATCATGTTAATATGTTGTTGAATTTGGTTTGCTAGTGTTTTGTTGATGATCTTTGCATCTCTGCTCATCAGTGATATTGACCTGTAGTGTTCTTATTGCTTTCTTGTAATGTTTTTGTCTGGTTTTAGTATCAGGGTAATGCTGACCTCATATAATGAGTTTGGAGTATTACCTTCCGTCCAAATTTTTGGAGAGTTTGGGTAGAACTGATATTGGTTCTTCTTTAAATTTTGGTAGAGTTAGCAGTGAAGCCATTGATCTTGAGCTTCATTTTGATGGAAGACTTTGTATTATCTCTTTGATCACCATACTGATTATTGGCTTGTTAGTTTTTTTTTTATTTCTTCATGGTTCAATCTTGGTAAGTTGTATGTGTCCAGGAATTTATTAATTTCTTCCAAGTTTTCCAATTTGTTGGCATGTAGTTGTTCACAATAGTCTCTAACGATTCTTTGTGCTTCTGGGTTCTCAGTTGTTATGTCTCCTTTTTCATTTCTGATTTTATTTAATTAGGTCTTTCTTTTTTTTCTTAGACAAGGATTTGTGAATTTTGATTATCTTTTCAAAAACCCAACTTTTTCTACCATTGATCTTATGTATTTTTCTAGTATAAATTTCATTTATTTCCCTTTTTCATTTCTTGTTTTATTTATTTGCCTCTTCTTCCTTTATTCTTAATCTGGCTGTTTGTTAATATCTTTTCAAACATGCAGCTTTTCCTTTTGTTGATCTTATGTATTTTTTTAGTCTCAATTTTATTCATATCTGCTGTGATTTTTATTATTTCTTCTATTAATTTGGGGTTTGCTTTATTCTTGCTTTTCTAGTTCATTGAGGTGCATTGTTATGTTATTTGAAGTCTTTATACTCTTTTAATTTAGGCATTTATTACTATAAACATCCCTCTTGATATAAATATTATTGTATCTCAGAAGTTTTGGTTCGTTGTATTTTTGTTTTCATTTGTTTTTTTTTAATTTCCTTCTTATTTTTTAATTGACTCAGCTGTCCAGTAGGATGTTTAATTTCTATGTGTTTGTGTATTTTCCAAGGTTCCTCTTGTTTTCAATTTGTGGTTTTTATTCCATTGTGGTCAGAAAAGTTACTTGCTAAGATTTTTAATTTTTAATTTATTCAGACTTTTTGTTGCTTAAGATATGACCTATTCTGAAGAATGTTCCATGCACTGAAGAAAAGAATGTATATTCTGCAGCAGTTGGGTGAAATGCTTTGTTAATGTCATCTAGGGCCCATTAGATCTAGTGCATAGTTTAACTGTGCTCTTTCTTTCTTGATTTTCTGTCTGGATGATATGCTCATTACTGATACGAGGAAGTTAAATTCCCCTGCTGTTATTTTATTAGCCTTATATATATTTTTAGCTCTACTAATGTGTGCTTTATATACTTATAGGAAACTCTGTCCTTGGGCATAAAACTATTGATAATTGTTATATTCTCTTGCTGAATTGACCCCTTTATCATTTTATATTGACCTCCTATGTCTTTTTAAATCTTAGATTTTTAATCTATTTTGTCTGATATAGGTATAGCTACTCCTGCTCCTTTGTTTTCCAGTTGCATTGAGTATCTTTTTCCACCCCTTCACGTTCAGTCTATGTGTGTCTTTCTAGGTTAAGTGGAGTTTTTGAAGGCAACGTATAGTTGGGTCTTACTTCTTTATTCATTCAGCCACTATACACATTATAATTGGGGAAGTGGGACCATTTACATTCAGTGTTATTATTGATAAATAAGTGCACACTACTGCCATTTTGTAGCTTGTTTTCTGGTTGGTTTTAGTCTCTTCCTCTCTTCTTACTGTCTTTCTTTGTGATTAAGTGATTTTCTTTGGTAGTGTGTTTTAATTTGTTTCTTTTCATTTTCCATGAATTTATCTCAAGTTATGAGGCTTACAAAAATCATCTTATAGATATAATAATTTATGCTAACGAGATGACAACTTACCTTGGATAACAAAATAAGAACAGAAACAACAAAGGCAAAAAGCACACAAAAAATTTCACACTTTAACTCCACTCACCCACATGTTTACTTCTAGTTGTCTCAGTTTACTTTTTTTCGTTTGTTTGTTTGAGATGGAGTCTCACTCTGTCACCTAGGCTGGAGTGCAGTGGTGCGATCTCAGCTCACTGCAACCTCCACCTCCCGGGTTCAAGCGATTCTCTTGCTTCAGCCACCCAAGTAGTTGGGATTACAGGCATCTGCCACCATGCCTGACTAATTTTTGTGTTTGTAGTAGAGACAGGGTTTCACCATGTTGGCCAGGCTGGTCTCGAACTCCTCTGTTTACAGATTTTTATACTGTCTCTTAAAAAGTTGCTATAGCTATTACTGTTTTTGACAGACTTTACTTTTGGGCTTCATATGAGGTTATGAGAGAATTGCACACCAAAATTAAAGTGACAGAGTATTCTGAGTTTGTCCGTGTACTTAATTTTACCAGTGGGATTTATGCCTTGAAAACTTTTTTTTGGCATATTTGTGTGCTTTTACTTTCAGATTGAAGAGCTTCCTTTATCATTTCTTTTAAGATGAGTCTGGTGGTGGTAAATTCTCTCCATTTTTGTTTCTTTGGGAAATAGTTTATCTCTCCTTCATGTTTTAAGGGTGATTTTGCCTAATACAATATTTTTGAGTTGCAATTTTTTTCTCTTTGAACACATTGAAAATGCCATTCAGAAGTTTGCTGCCAGACAAATTGAAGCTCCTTTTATGTCTTTTATGTTATTTGCTTCTTTTTTTTTTTTTAAATTATACTTTAAGTTCTGGGTTACATGTGCAGAACGTGCAGTTTTGTTACATAGGTATACACGGGCCATGGTGGTTTGCTACACCCATCAACCCGTCACCAACATTAGATATTTCTCCTAATGTTAACCCTCCCCTAGCCCCCTACCCCCGACAGGCCCTGATGTGTGATGTTCCCCTCCCTGTGTCCATGTGTTCTCATTGTTCAACTCCCACATATGATTGAGAACATGCAGTGTTTGGTTTTCTGATCTTATGATAGTTAGCTGAAAATGATGATTTCCAGCTTCACCCATGTCCCTGTAAAGGACATGAACTCATCCTTTTTGCTTCTTTTCTCTTGCTGCTTTTAGGATCCTCTCTTTTTCATTGATCTTTGGGAGTTTGGTTATTATATGCCTTCGAGGTAGTCTTATTGGGATTGAATCTGATTAGTATTCCCAGATCGTTCTACACCTGTATATTTCTCAAGCTTTGGAAAGTTTTTCATTATTTATTTGACTACAATTTCTACTCCTTGATCTTGCTCAGCTCACTTTTGAATACCAGTAATTCTTCAATTTGGTCTTTTGAGGTAGTTTTCTGTATCTTATTGGTGGTCTTTGTTCCTTTTCATGTTTTTTATTGGTTTGCTTGTTTGTTTGCCTCTGACTGTGTATTTCCCTTTTTTTAATTTTTTTTATTTTTTTTTTTTTTTTTTGAAGTCTCACTCTGTCACCCAAGCTGGAGTGCAGTGGTGCGATCTTGGCTCACTGAAACCTCCACCTCCCAGGTTCAAGCGATTCTCCTGCCTCAGCTTCCTGAGTAGCTGGGACTACAGGCATCTGCCACCACATCCAGTTAATTTTTGTATTTTTAGTAGAGACAGGGTTTCACCGTGTTGTCCAGGATGGTCTCGATTTCTTGACCTCGTGATCCACCCACCTCGGCCTCCCAAAGTGCTGGGATTACAGGCGTGAGCCACCATGCCTGGCCCTGACTATGTATTTTCAAATAGCCAGTCTTTTAGCTCACTGATTATTTTCTCTGCTTGGTCCATTCTGCTGTTGAGACCCTCTAATGAATTACTCAGTTCAGGAAATGTATTTCTCTATTCCATGATTTCTGTTTGATTTTTTATTATTTTAATATCTTTGTTAAATTTCTCTAATAAATTTCAGAATTGCTTTTCTATGTTTTCTTGGAGATCACTGAGTTTCCTGAAAACTGCTATTTTGAATTCTTGGTCAGAGAGCTCACAAATCAGCATCTTGTTTGGGTCAGTCACTCAATTTTTGTTCTGTCTTTTTGAGGAGGTCATGGTTTCCTGTTTGCTGTTGTTTCTTATGGGTAAATGTCTGTGAATTGCATTGAAGGATTAATTATTAATTCTAGTTTTATCTGTCCAATTTGTTTCATTTGTAGTTAGATATGTTTGCTTCGTGATTCTTTTCTGCTAGGTCACTGCTTTATTTTTGGCTCTTAGTTGTGCCTGAATCCCCTATTTGCATTGCCGTTGTAAATAATGAGAGCACTGGCTGTCCTGAATGGAGTTGGTTCCAAAGGAATTATCCCAGCACTGTGTGAAGGTGACAAAACATGTTCCAGACAAGAAAAAACACAATGATGGCTTCAACAAAATATTTTGCTGTTGTTGTTGTTGTTGGAAATAACACAAATTACACAACGAAAGGGTAAATAGATTTAGGAAGAGTTAGTAAATGTAGGCTCCCTTAAGATATATTTGATCAAAATAGAACATAAAAAACAACCAAAATAATTGAAGCAGACATCGGTGAATAGAGGGGACTAGGAGGGTCAGGGGAGGTATGAGGATGTGATCATCAAATGTTGCAAAGTTTCAGTTAGACAGGAGAAATAGATTTTGAGATCTATAGTGTAGCATGTTGACTTGTTAATAAAATATATGTTTCAAAATTGTTAACAGAATATATTTCTAATATATTTCAAATATTCTCACCATAAAAAATAAGTATTTGAGGTGGTAGATATGTTAATTAGTTTGAATTAATCATTCTTCATTATATACATATATAATAACATCCAATTTTACCTCATAAATATATAAAATTATAATTCTTCAAATTACAATAAAATACACATCAATTAAAAATGATTTTAAAATCATGCTATATTTACACAATGGAATTTTATAAAGCTTGAAGGAATGGACTATCTAAAATATGAATAAATCTCTGAAATATCACATTGAACAAAAGAAGCCAAACTTAAAAAGACATCTATGATTCCATTTATATAAAGTATAAAACAAGCAAAGCTTACCTGTACTATTACGAATCAGGGCAATGATGCCTTTGCCTAAGCAAGGGCTGATGTGATGGATGAGAGTCTGAGAGCCTCTTTTGGTACGAAAAATGTATTATTTCTTTATCTAGAGTCCAGCTATATGGTGTATATAGTTTTTGAAAATTCTGAGTTATACACTTACAATATTTATATTTTTCTGTATTCGTGTAATTTAATAAAATAAAAAATAAGCACTTTGGCAACTAAATAATCTGAAGGACATACTGACAGAATAATTGAATAGATTAATATTTTCTAAGCTCACTACATGTTATATGTTTAAATTTGTAGCGCATTGGCAAATATTTGATCTGGAACATTCATTGACCAGAGATTTTGAAGTACTGATTAGAAGCCAGTCCTAACAAAAGTCAGACTTTTTAATCCTATCTCACATTTGGACTGTTCATCTCAGGTTTATAACCAAAAGCTCTTGCCATAGTGGATTCAGTTATGTCAATATTGGGAAAACAGTGATCTACAGAATAAATCTATTTTCTGATACAGTATCCCTGAAACTATTTCTAATATTGAAAATTACAACATTGAATTATTTGCTGTAATCAGTGGTTGAATGTATTTAGCTGATTCATATTTCACTTGAGAAGTTGCCTTACTTTGCTGTAAACTTAAGGATTCATCACAGAAAAATATTTATATCATTTTTAATTTCAGGGTATAGATAGTTAAATAATGAACCCAAATGTTTTATTCATAAATTATACCTTCAGTAAAACCACATTCACTTTTCTTGGAACTAAACAATTGGTAAAATATTGTATTTGTATTGGACTCCTTTTAAAACTAGTAAGATATACGAAAGAGCACATGTAATAGTTTTGAGAAAAGCTTTTGGTTGAGAGAAACATTTTTTTTTTTTTTGCCTCATAACAGATAAACAAAATGTAAGAAGTAATGAGGCAGCTATTACTTTGGGAAAATAATTCTAAAATATCATCACCACTCACAGGCTCTTGTAAGTTGATGGTCTTTATTTTAAGCACCATGATTGTAAGGAAATGCACCAGCTTATTTCATTTCCCCGATGGTTGAGAAAGCTTCAGAATTATGTGCAAGTGCACTCTTTACATGTTTCTGCTGGGAATTCTTGACTTTTAGATGGAAGACATACTAATTTGTCTATTCTTATCTACATGCTTGAAATTCAAATCTTGTTATACTCTACATAGACAATAAAAATTGGAATGGAGTTTTAGGTTACTTTCAAAGGCTTGATTCAATGTAATGTGAAAAATTAAACAAATGCAAGTAAATAACATATCTAAAAGTTATTTTTCTTAAAACAGAAAAAAATCAATTTATGTTTGCTATTTTATTAAAAGAGAATATTCATTTGAATTTAGGAAATCTTCCTTAAATGTAAGTAGCAACATGAAGTGTGTCAGAGTGCATTCCACAATAATATAGAATTCTAATAACTGGTACCATACAAAAAGAAGGAAGTAATTTGCATATTTCATTAGGTCAAGATAACCTGTTTGTAAATGACTTTCTGTTGTGTATGTTTCCTATTTTCACTGAGTATAAAATTCAGTCAATAGATAGGATTAGCACAGAATGCTAAGCCATTTTATATTTGATTATATTTGATTCATTTTGTTCTGTAATGGGCAAGTCCTGGAAAACACACCTGTTACAGCCTGCAAATAAAAGTGTCAGGGAATTTTAAAATAGAAGATTTCTCTTTTCATGTCCTGCAACCTCAGAAAATTTCTCACTCTAATAACAATATTTATAGAAATCAATTTATTCTCTAACTTTACATTTTTAGAAAATAAATTGATGTTTAATAAGAAATATTGGTAGCATATGCATAACATTAATTACAATAAAAGTAGCATAGAATAAAGATATATAAAAATATAGAGGCAGAAAAAATGAAACACACAAAACCCCGCAATAGTAGTAACCACATAAAAACCAATTTATGTGTTACAGTTAATTAGACAAAGATCACAATTTTGTTGGACGTTACTTAGACAATGTCTACCCAGATGTGGATCAAGGATTCAAACTTAATGAGAAAGCTAGAAATACAGTTTTGCATGCATATTTTAATGATTAAAACCAAAAGACTTATGCAAACAATTACCAAAATTGCCAGAAAAAATGAATAACTACTACATAGGTAAAAATAAATTATCTTTTCCAAATAACTTTCTGAGTTATCCCCAGTTGTTTTTTTTTTGGATAAATAAAAAACTTCATTACTTATGTTATAATTATGAAATACAGCAATCTTCATGCAATTAATAATCCTAAGGAAAAATAAAGAGATTCGTTTATATAAAGAACGGATATTTTACAGATGTTTTGGCATGGCATTTTACTCTTTGGAAAAAATGTGTTACCACTTGGCATATAGAATATCTAAGGTGTATTGTATGCTGTCAACATATGTCTTTATCAGCATCATGTCCTATTAAATGTAGAGACATTTATTTGATGATCTAAGAATGACAGTTGGTGGCCATCTTGTATTGGCAATCATCTAGGTGTAACTGTTAGAGATCACTATCCATTTTGACACTTCATCCGAAAATAGATAATCTTTCTAATGCTACAAAGCCAAATAATTTGAATGCTGCAGTATTGCAAAGATTGGGTTAGCTAGATTTACAAACTGTTTTGCAAGAAAAAATAAATTTTTTTTAAATTTTATGTAAACTATTAATTTTCTTTATCAAAAATAGTTTTTCTCTCAGATGATGTTTGACCATCAGTTTATGGAAAGAGGACGTTTTCTAGAGAAAATAAGTATATCCAAATAAAATATTTGAATTTTAACTAACATGCTACTTTACATTTTATAATCTTTATTAAAATCTACTGTCAGTTGCTCAGTGTTCATTCTCCTTCTTTGACAGTAAAGTATCCCGTATTTTTGCGGAGTAAAACCAAACTTAAGTTTTAGTAATGCACAAAGTATGGGATTGAGCTTATACTGATATTCAGAATTACTCTCTGATTAATGCAAGACAAGCACAATAATCTGTTTCCCTGTCTATGAAGATCGGTTCAAGATACATAAAAAATCAGGTCAATGAGGCCTAGAAATATATTTCCTAGGGGTATTTGGGGGAGAAGCAAGATTTCATTTCTTTTTTTTTCACAATAGCTACATGGATTGCTATCATCTTTTCTTCTTAAATGGAAAAGAAGAACATACTTATAAAAGCATTAAAGAGCTTTCTTGCATTTATAAGAGTTGTAAGGCATTTAAGATAGAAAAATGTTTCTCTGGTTATGTCAGTGAGTTGTTGAATCACTCCTGCTTCAAGTTTACCTTGCCTCTAGAGTTTCAATTATGTTAGATGATAAATGTCCTTCACTGTTAAGTCAATCTGAGATGGTCTGTCATTCAGGACAGGTGAGGTAATCCTGCAGTAGTAAAGAATTCCCCAAATCCTTGAGTTATATCGTGAGTTATAGCATTAACTTCTTCCTAATTTGTTCCTTGCAAGTTTGTTGTGGGTTTTGCTATTGTCTTCTTCCAACACTCAGGCTGACAGCAACCCCTAAAGGCAAATGTGATCATGATGGCAGAAGGAAAAATCACCTCAAGCAATGCATACACTAAGTCTTAAAGTTTCAGCCAGAAAAATGACATATGCCACACCTGCTAGGATTCCACTGGCCAAAACAAATAACTCATAGTTAATTCAAAGAGGGCTTTTTTCCCTGAAAGAAAACCTGAAAATATGTGAGAAGTTCCAATGACTCTACAGCGCACCGTTCTAATCACAAGATACTCAGTTTACTTCTCTTCCCAGATGCAGGACGCATTCACCTCATCCCCAAGAGAAACAGAACAAAAGTCCCGTGAATAACTGAGTCCAGCACAATGAGTGAGGCTTGATAGCCTCCTCATCAAATCCAGATGTAGTTTCTTTTGATATCAAGACATGAACCAAAAGCAAGTTATTTATCCCAGATATATTATATACCAAGTGAGAATTTCTCAGCATAACTATAATAAGCACTTCCAGTCAGAAGGAAGAAAACAGGACACACAAAACAAACTCAAGTTGGAGGAGTTCTGAAATTTCGAAGGCCTGAACCTGAAGGTGGGGAATTCTCTTTGAAGATTCCTCAGTTTTTATTTCTGAGAGTAGCTCTCTTGTCTTCTGTTTTTCATGGACTCAAGCTCCAACCTATGAGGGATCCTTTCTATCCCATTATCCTCCTTAGCCACATCGGAGATGAGAATTGGAGAATATGCCTGGGGGATAGTTTTCTCAGGTTGCTTTCTGCCCAAACACTTGGACTCATATGTCATTTTAAATTTTAAACTTCATATTTTTTAGCAGTATAACTCACGTAAAAATTAACTGATCTTTTAACTGAGTTCAGTCAGTTTATGCCAATAGCCACACCCCCAGTCTTTCCTAAATATGTTCCCCCTATTTGCTTTTTTTCCACCCCATTCCTCCCTCCTTTCTCTCTCATTTCAATTCTGCAATTTTATTAGAATTTTACTTGGGCTTTGGTGTTCAATGGAGAGTCTTTTATGGTTGCCACAACTTTTATTGGACATTATCCCTAATGTCCAACAAATTAATTTATTCATGGTCATGGCAAGGGGCATGAAAGCCAACCACGTACTATCCTTGCTATGAGACTGAATTTTAATTGGCCATTGTAACTCAATTCATTATTTTATTACTGGGAGTTGAGATGCAGTTGCCTCTTTTAACTCTATCTGATTCATAGTCTCTCAATTCTCTTTTATTCATGCTGTCAAATTCAGTAATTATTTTCTAAGTCTGAGGTCATATGTCAGACAAGTAATATAGGTAATTCCACAGAAGCACACAATGAAATATTACCTTTGGATGAGGACATTGCAGTTCACTTTGTTCATATCACTTGTCTGTTGTGTATTGGTTGTGAAATCTTCTCTGTGTGTTCTCACTCCATGATGGGGGCTCACGGTGCAGCCATCATCTGGAGCTATGTGTCACCATGACAGAGTGCAATACCTTGCCATACTTTGGCATAAACAGTCACCGGCAAAAGAACTAGCATTCTTTTTTCTGACATCTGAATGTGTTGGGTATACAGTATTCTTTCCTAGTTACTGCTGGTAACAGATTCCCAGCTGTTTCCTCATGGCCTAATATGGATTGTTATCATTCCCATTTCAGCCTCTTCTAAAGGGTCCTTGACACCGTCATGATCCACTGAATCCATGCCACAACTATAGGGTTTTACTTTTTCTTAACACTATCCCCTCCCTCCTTTCCTGGGTCCAATTTCTATATAAGTTAAAATCAATTTGCAATAATAAACAACCGTAAAATCTTAAAATGATATAAGCAAATATCATTTCTAGCTCACATTACGTGCCCATCACAGGTTAGCTGGAGTCTCTTCTCAGCATTGACTTCACTCCTGGACTCAGGCTGATGGACGCATCACTATCTTGAATGATTTGGTTATGGAGGCAATGGGAAAGCATACAGATAATCGTCACTGGCTCTTATGTGATGTGTGTCTAGCTAATTCGCATTACTTGTGATCACATTTTATGGCCAAACATAATTTCAAAGGAAACAGAGAAATGCCACTTTACATTGCCTGGAGGAGAAGATGATTCAGAATATTTGCAAACAGCTAGAATGTCAGCCACAGTTGACTTTTCAGATACAAGAAACTGAAAACATCATAATCTGTATCGTCTATCCATATAATCTCAGATGAGGATATATAAATTTTTCTCTTGCTATCTGATGTTTTCCAATCTTCTATACTTGCAGGAAAATGAGATGTATCTGTAGTTTAAGTGACATTTGATGCATTCAATCCAGGGTACGCATCATCTTTTCCAAACTAAATAGCTGAAAATAAGATAAACCAAGCTTTACGAGAAGGAAGCATTGTGATTATTAGAAAAGTCATTTAATCTCTTAAAATTTTGGCTACTTCATTTGTCATTCAGTAACTTTATTTAGACTTGATGAACTGGATATAAAAGTCTAATTCTAAATTAACAATCATATAATATTGACTTCTCATGGGTAAAGGTTTTTGACAATCATAATGCTTGTATTTATAACATAGCTCTTTTAAAGGAATTGGTAGTTGGAATACAAAAGTAAAGGAAAGAAAACAAACTTTTTGTAACAACAGTCTCAATCTTGATTTACATGGTATCAGTATGGTTTTAATTTATCGTGATGATATGCTCATTGCACTATACTGTAATTTGTAGATATCTCCAGTACCAGGGAGGGTATTTAGTTCCAAGATTGTTATGCAAAACCAGTTTGATTTCTGCTGCTATTTGTTTTGATTGGTCACTGTTTCCATTATGACTTAACAATACCTGACTGTACCAGTGTTTAAAATATTATGAATGCCACCCTTGCCATTACCAAATTTTGCTCTGAACTTCAATTAATTTTTAACATCATCTGACATAGATGGCTATGGAGTGCCAAACAGGTGTTTTATGTGATGATTTCTGATTTAGATCTCAAATGTCTTTTTGCCAAATGCCTTCTACCTGTTCCAGTTGGCCTGATGTTTTTTCTATGTTTAGATCAGTGCCATCATTCCAACTATTAGAAAAGAGTTTGACATTTTTTGATGGCAGAGAACAACATATTTATTTGCATTGTTACATAAAAGCTATTGCAATGTGCTGTATATAGAAGATACATTACATATCATATTATATCCTGATTGAGTGATGAATGAGATAACAAAATATATGTGTGTCCAGACATTGTCTATACATTTGATTTGATTTACTTCATTAAGTGTCTCTAAGAATGTCATAGTAACTGTAATCCTATTCACCTTTTCAATAGGCACAGTCTAAAGATCAATTCTAAAAAACAAAAATACTACCTGTATTATCCAGGGTTCTCTAGAGGGGCAGAACTTATAGGATATATGTATATATTAAAGGAAGGTTTTTTGTTGTTTGTTTGCTTGCTTGTTTTTGAGATGGAGTCTTGCTCTGTCACCCAGGATGGAGTGCAGTGGGGCGATCTCAGATCACTGCAACTTCCACCTCTTAAAGGCAGTTTTTTGAGGAGAATTGACTCACATGAGCACAAGGTAAAATCCCACAATAGGCCGTCTGCAAGTCGAGGAGCTAGAAAAGCAGTGGTGGATCAGTCCGTGTCCAAAAACCTCAAAAGTAGGGAAGCCGACAGTGTAGCCTTCAGTGTGGCCAAAGGCCCGAGAGCCCCTGGCAAATCACTGGTATAAATCCAAGAGTCCAAAAGCTGAAGAACTTGGAGTCTGATATTTGAGGGCAGAAAGCACCCGGCACAGGAGAAAGATGGAGGCTGGAGACTCAGCAAGCATAGTCCTTCCACATTCTTCTGCCTGCTTTATTCTAGCCATGCAGGGCAGCTAATTAGATGGTGCCCGCCCAAATTGAGGGTGGGTCTGCCTCTCCCAGTCCACTGACTCAAATGATAATCCCCTTTGGCAACACCCTCACGGACATACCCAGGAACAATACTTTGCCAATCAACTTGACGCTCAGTATTAACCATCACACTAACTCACTGTTATTTTAAATTTTTATACAGGTATTTTGAGAGTTTTTGTTTTGTATTATTCTTTGTCATTCAGGTATGAAGAAGAGCATTAATGACTGCCCTGTCGTAGTCCTCATAATAAGATGATAGAGTATATATTTATACCGGAACACATAAGTGCTTTTTCTATTGGTTTCAATTTGTTTATTGTAAAGGATTGTTCTCATTATAAATGTACCTGTTTGTCCAATATAGTCTGTATTTATTTGAACTCATAATTCACTCAAAGATTCAGTTTAATCTGAAAAACATTAAAGTCTTCGATTCAGCATCATAAAATCAAAATAAAAGGTGACTTTGATAACTTTTTTCTTTGCTTTTCATACTGACACATGCTATAGTGAAGAGAGATCAATAAATAATACAATATATTCAGAGAATTTTTACTTGATACTCTATTGTCAATTTTACAAAAATATGTGTGATGACCACTAAATTGTGTATACTTTATATTACCATTTGGATATTTTGATAAAATAATTATTCACGTCAAACACAAACTCTCAGAAGCCATGACAAGGGTTATCGATACTGAGTACATTCATACCTTTTACAGTAACCTCATAATGGTCACATAGACTTTGTTAAAATCCTCTAATGTTGTATACCCAGTAGTTTGTGTATTACTTCCATGTCTATATAAATTTAACTTTTAAGCAATACTACCTTATAATGACAAACTAACAAGCAGTTAAAGTACCAAGTACACATTCATTTTCAAAGAAATGTACTATTTTTCAAACTTCATTTTTCTACTAAAGCATACAAGTGAACTATTCTTATAGGTGGAGAGTTAATGTGTAATTTATATAAACTGCTTTGTCAATTATTGCACTGAAAAATAAAGACAGCAATCTATAGAATTTGGACCTGAAGTTTTGGATGCATGACTGAACTTTTGGATTTTAGACCATTAGAAATTAATTCAAAGTCAAAATATATTATGTGAAATATTTTCTATTTGATTATCAGATCTCTCAAAGCAGATATTTAAAGAACTGAGCAAATATTTTAAGAATGTCAAATGAAATTGATACATAATACAAAGTTGTCATTCATGCTCTTCAGCAAATATTACTGGTTCTCATTCTTACAGACACATAAGAAAATCGACCTTCCAGCACATTTGAAGTTAGATATGGCCATGTGACTTGTTTTGATAAAGGAAGCTTGAGAAAAAACTATATGTATCACTGTCTAGAAGAAGGCTTTATGAACCTGGCAGGCATGATATGCTTGGTGTGCTTCCTCAGCCAAAGCAACTGATGATGTTCTAGATGTTGAAAACTTACTGTTTGTGTTACTGAGATAGGAAAACGGAAAGCAGAGCCACTCAGCCAACCCTAGGTAGATATATAATGTGAGCTGAAACCTAGAACTTTTTAGTTGTGGTTGAAATCAGAAAACACTTTGGTTGTGTTTATTACTTTGGCAAAACTAGTCTATACTGAATTATATATAAAAAGATTAAACTTTCTCTTTCACTGTAAAACAGATTGGTGATTATAATTTATTTATTCAGTAAAACAGTAACTATGAAAATTTAAGTTTGATTTTCTGCAAAAAAACATAGTAAATATTTACTGTATTTTCCAATTGCATAATATAAGGAGTTTAATGAAACTGTAATGAACCACTTATAGTGGATCAAGTATAAAGGACATTTTAGGCATTACCCCATTTATACTTTAATCCTTAAAAGTGTTAATATTATGATTGTATTTTTTTTTTACTTTAAAGGTAAGAAAGCTAGGGCTAACACATATTAAGTGACTTGTACAATAGATATATTAAGTAATAAAGCCAGGATTTGAGCTCATAAAAAAGTAGGTGGTTCTGACCGGGCATGGTGGCTCACGCCTGTAATCCCAGCACATTGGGAGGCCGAGGTGGTCAGATCAATTGAGTCCAGAAGTTACAGACCAGCCTGGGCCACATGGTGAAATCTCATCTCTACTAAAATTACGAAAATTAGCCAGGCATGGTGGTGCGTGCCTGTAGTACCAGCTTCTAGGGAGGCTGAGGATCAAGAAACGCTTGAACCGGGAGGCAGAGGTTGTTACAGTGAGCTGCGATTTTGCCACAGCACTTCAACCTGGGTGACAGAGAAAGAGACTGTCTCAAAAAATAAATAAATAAATAAATAAATAAATAAATAAATAAATAAAGTACATGGTTCTCACACCATGTGGACCTCTTTAATAAAAGTGCTATTATTACATAAGGAAAACCCTTACCTGCTTTTTATATCTCTTAATATCTCTGCATGCATTAAGCAGTGGCACGTTCTGATCCAGAGGTTATAATTAATGCCTCATGATAAAAGTAAATCTATGTAGGCAGTGCACAAACACATGATATAAGAGTATGTATTACAGGGCCGGGCACAGTGGCTCATGCCTGTAATGCCAGCACTTTGCGCAGCCATGTTGGGTGGATAGCTTGAGTCCAGGAGTTCAAGACCAGGGAAAAATAGTGAGTCCCCTAGCCTTTACAAAAATAAAAAAAAAAATTAGCCAGGTGTAGTAGTGCTTACCTGTAGTCCTAGCTACTTGGAAGGCTAAGGTGTGACTATCCCTTGAGCCCAGGAGGCGGAGGTTGCAGTGAGCTGCACTCCAGCTTGGGTGACACAGCGAGACCCTGTCTCAAACAAGCAAACAACCCAATATGTATTACACAATATGTATTACACAATACGTATTACACAATATGTATTACACAATATGTATTACACATTTTACCTAGAGCGAGTTCAACTCCATACCAGATGCCTTCAGTCACAGTTAATATTTCCTATCGACTTCTTATCAAGGCTGTGAGACTTTTAAGGATCATAATCTAGGCTGTAATACTAATTTTAACAATAACATGTCTGTATCTCTTCTAAAAATCAATTTGTTCATTATCATTATGTAATTCAATATTTTATATGCATTTCTAAATGGAAAGTTTGTGAAGTGTAGCCGCATGACTCATAGCAATTACTAAATCTGTTTGTAAAATATATATTGCTTTTTGTTTGAACAATTTCCTTTCGACCTCCTCCATTCTCTTCCAGTGACACCTATATAGCATGCACATAGCAACTGCTATGAGGCTAAATGGCCTGTCACTGAGAGTCTTATTTAATTTTTGTTATCTTGCTAGTATGATCTTAACTGCCAGCTTTAAAGAAGAAATAACCCTGCTGTTGGCAAATGTCAGTACTTCACTTAAGGAATTGACAAAGTGCTAGTGGAAAGATCTCGGAGTTAATTGGCAGCAAAACAAATGTGTGGTGTTATGTCAGGTTGTCAGGTAGCTGTGTTGTGTGAACTCTGAACAAGCATCACCCTAGAAAGGTTGACCAAATTTGTCGCACTGGCTATGCAAGTTAACACAGAGAATAACAAGATGAATTTCCCCAAACACTGTTGAAACATGAAGTCTTGCCTTAATTGTTAAAACTGACAGACAGACAATTTAGCGGTCAGCTTGTCAAATGTTGTACCTGATGAAGAATCCTCTCCTTTATACAATTTAGTATTGATTATTTAATTTCTGTTTCCAGTGACTAGGAGTTCAGTGTATCACAAAGTTGAAAAGTGTAAGAAATAACATCTCTAATATTAACATCACTCATTTATTTTGAATTTTTTTTATTTTCCACTTTTCTGCAAAAAAAACCCAAACATGATATTGTCTTGTGCTGAAATATTTATTCTTTCTATCTGGAGGCCTACTGCCTCTACTAGGTCAGCCTTCAGGTATTTGCATACAGCTATCATATCTTCTTTGCTTTTTTATTTCTGTTAATTTAATATTCTCATTCTCTTAGATTGTAAAGAAATATCTCAGAAATGAAAAGATTACTCTTTATTTCACAAAATTTCTAAACCCTTAACCATTTTTCGTCTTCTAGGAATAATCTCAATTTGTCATTGGAATTCAGAACTGAACAGAACCCAGTGTTAACAGATACGGTGTTATTCATTAATTTTACATCCTTTATTCTGAGCACAATGCAATCTAAGATTCCTCTAACTTTCTGGCAAGAGTATCACTCTGTTCATTAATATCGAGTTGTGAGGAACAATTCCTAAGTATTTTTTCGTGAAAACTGCTCTTAAGTAAGAGTACCTCCTTTTTTTTGTCATACACATACACTTTTTTTCTAACTTAATGCTGCACTTCTAAAAAATGTCTTGAAATTTATATTTATATTTCTACCATTGTCACACACCTTGAGCTTCTTGCAGATCCTCAATATATTATAGATAAAGTTTTTCCTTACTGCTCATTGACATGTATTTATTTATTTATTTAGCAGACTAGGGCAAATAGAAACCTGTCATAAACTACTCAAGCATTTCCTTGGAATTTCAAGAGTTCCGTGTTTATTTTAACAATTTATATTCACCTCTCTTCCTCTTCCTTCATATACCTAAACTAATATGCCATAAAGTCTGTGTTGTTACATTTAAGTCATGTAGTAAAGCAGTGAACCCTAAGTTAGCCTTAATCGGCAATGGTGTACTGACAAGTGTGTTTCAAACAATGGATAGTTTGACTCTAGACCATAGGTAAGATCTCCACCTAAGCAGCAATATAGTAGGATTTCTTCTTTAAGCCTGGTACCATTCCCCATTCTCTTGTTCTGCACTAGGTTATTACCTAATTGTAATTTGTCTTAACATAAAGTTTTCCTTTGGGAAAAAAAAATAAGCTCTCATAACATTCTTGTCTTATTTGTTCTTAAAGCATGTGTGACTCATAATAGAGGCCCATGGTACCACAACAGGGTTCATCTTTGTTACGGGTTTGGAAACAGAGGGTCAGGAAGCAAAATGTTTGAGAGTTAAAGGGAGATAATGAAGAAAAGGACTATCTTTGTATTATTTTCTAGGCCTTTTGTATTATTTTCTTGTACCCTCTTCTGAGTGTAGGCCTGGCTCTAAACATATTTGGAAGTATGGTAAACATGAATCTGAAATTTTCTTACACGTTTTCTTAGAGTCATAAGTAACCAACCCTCCAATTCTGGCCAATCATTTCTTTTCTCTAATGATGAGCATAGTCTGCTTCTGACCTGCTTAATGGACAGAATTTACCCAATTAATGCACCTTTTGCTCAACTCCCATATTAGAGCAGGTTAGATAACTAATGACCTCAGGAGATAATGAGTTTTAAAACATGGAAAGTTTATTCATCCTCTATAGTACATGGGTGTTGCAGATCAACTGTTGTCTGCCTCCTACCCATCTGAGACCAAGGCTGACAGAACAAACTCTCACTTGAACATGGCAATATTTCCATGTGTGGCAGGTAGAAAAGAGAACCATATCAACCACATACTGGCTTGTGAAGATTCTGCTCAGAAGTTGCATACATCTAATGACTTCAGGAGATCATGAGTTTTAAAACATGGAAAGTTTATTCATCCTCTATAGTACATGGGTGTTGCAGATCAACTGTTGTCTGCCTACTACCCATCTGAGATCAAGGCTGACAGAACAAACTCTCACTTGAACATGGGAATATTTCCATGTGTGGCAGGTAGAAAAGAGAACCGTATCAACTGCATACTGGCTTGTGAAGATTCTGCTCAGAAGTTGCATACATCGTCCAGGCTGATTTTATTTTATTTTTTTTTTGCCAAAGGAAATGATGTGTTGAATCCAAAATTCAATACAGAGGAAATGTATTCTTCTTCTATTTGGAAGCATAACAAAGAAGGAACCAACAATGGATAAATATTCATTAAATCTATCACATTTCCTGGGAAAATTTTGATTCACTAAGTTCAGCTGATCTCAGTATTTAAGAAAACAACTATATTGAACCATTTTATATTTAACATGTAATGATAGTTCACAAACATTGTTATAATTATTATTTGAGACTCTGAAATCCTCTCATAGTATCACAACATTTAATGTTAGAAAATATATTAGAGATTCAATAGTCTGACCTATCCATCTGATATTTGAATTCCTCCTATATAATACTTGAAGCATTGTTGGATGAGCTACTCTAGTGATCAGATTATTCATGTTTTCTGAAGGCAGGACATTCAATTTTTAGGCAGTATTACTTTTTTTTTCTTAATTGCTACCAATATGTATCTCCTAGGTTTCCATCCACTCATGTTGGCTTTAACCTCTGAAGCTACACATAATGAACCCTAGTACCGATTCCATCTAGTTTTTAACATATTTGAATGAGTCAATTTGTTACTATAGTCTTCTTTCTACCAGAATATTCTTTATTATTAATCCTTTCTTTCCATTATATAATTTAATATTTCTGCATTTTTCTATCAACTCTATGTTCCATTTTCTTCTTAAGGTTTCTTCTTAAAGTTACTTCTTAAAGTTTACAGACAGTCCAGGTATAACTGACTATCCACAGAAAGATGCAAATCAGCTCAGGTCTTATTTATTTTACGAAGTTTTTCTGGAGTGGGTAAGTCTTGATAAGGTCTCTTTCATCAAGGCAAAATTTAATCAGCTCTTATTCAAGATAAATTTGTCGTAGTTACTTTGCCTTTTATTTCGAATCAATATAAAATCTGAAATATCTATATTCCCAAATGTTTTAATAGTTTAATTTTTAAAAGAATTAGTATCATATAATGAAATTTACAACTGTAAATATCCTCAAGGCCAATATTTGTAACAAATTCCAATCTACAATATATTATGGTCTTTCTGGTTGGGTGTTTTTTCATTTGTGATAGATGTTTACCATTATTTCAGTTTGAAATACATTTCAAGAGATGCAATAATAACACAATAGATAAAATGCCAACATGCCCTTTGTTTTCATCTTTATATATATATATATATTTTTTTTTTCTTTTGTGGTATCTTGCTTTCTGCTAAAATACACACTTACATTTTGAAGTTCTCAGAAGGTATTTACTATTAGGGAAATCTCCTAGGGGAAACCACATCTGTTCAGCAATCTTTAAAACAATGTTTGAACTTCCCAGCATTTTAAAATTTTGAAACAACTTTGATGATAACATTCTAGAAGGGATGTGAAAAACCTTCCCAGGAGCATAGAGGGCTATAGAGGTATCCAGTCAATTGGAGTTGTAAGATATATATATATATGTATATGTACATATATATATATGTATATATATATACGTATATGTACTATATATATGTATATATATACACATATGTATATGTATATGTGTGTGTGTGTATATATATATATATATATATATATGATAAGTACTTTTGCAAAGTGTCTCTTTTAAAAATATTTTGTTCTCTTTTCATCCCAACTGCATCTCATGTTCCTTTAGAGGCATATGTTTTAAAAACCCAATCCATTTGTGAATAAATATAGATTGCTCTTAATGAATTATATAGCCTTTAAAGTACTATGTCATCATATAATATGGAAGTTATAACTTCACCTCATATTAATAATAAAGTCTAAATGTCTTACTCTTTGTGAAAGAGAGTAATACATAACTTTAAGTAATAGAATTTTACAGAAATCATCTTGGTACACAATTGAAGAAGATTGAATGCAAGTCAAAATGGTAACACATTTTCCATGGATTAAGCCCATTTGTAAAAATGACAGCTTCTTATGCTATGTTTATTATTGCAATAACCTAAATGGAGCTCAAGTATAGGAGATCTGTTCATGCATTCTGTATTTGGTACTCTGTGCTGGGCAAATGACCCTCCTGGTTAATTAATCTTCTTCTGTATTAGGCCATTTTCATGCTGCTGATAAAGACTTACCTGAAATGGGCCATTTACAAAAGATAGGTTTAATTGGACCTACAGTTCTACATGGCTGGGGAGGCCTCACAATCATGGCAGAAGGCAAGGAGGAGCAAGTAACATCTTATATGGATGACAGCAGGCAAAACTAGACCTTTTGCAGAAAAACTCCCATATTTTAAAATCATCAGATCTCATGAGACCCATTCACTATCACAATAGCATGGGAAAGACCTGTCCCAATGATTCAATCATCTCCTATGAGGTCCCTCCCACAGCACGTAGGAATTATGGGAGCTACAATATGAGATTTGGGTGGGGACACAGAACCAACCCATATCATTCCACCTCTGGCCCCTCCCAAATCGTGTATCTTCACATTTTAAAACCAATCATGCCTTCCCAACGGTCCCCTAAAGTATCACCTTATTTCAGTATTAACTCAAAAGTCCACAATACAAAGTCTCATTTGAGACAAGGCAAGACCCTTCTGCCTATGATCCTGTGAAATCAAAATCAAGTTGGTTATTTCCTAGATACAATGGGGGTACAGATATTGCATAAATACAGCCATTCCAAATGGGAGAAACTGGCCAAAACAAAGTGGCTACAGCCCTCATGCAAGTCCGAAATCCAGTGGGGCAGTCAAATCTTAAAGCTCCAAAATGATCTCCTTTGACTCCATGTCTCACATCCAGATCATGCTGATACAAGAGGAAGGTTTGCATGGTCTTGGGCAGCAATTCACTGTGGCTTTGAAGAGTACAGCCTCCCTCCCACCTGTCTTCATGGGCTGGCCTTGAGTATCTGCTACTTTTCCAGGCATATAGTGCAAGCTCTCAGTGGATGTACCATTCTAGGGTCTGGAGGGTGGTGGCCCTCTTCTCACAGCTCTACTAGGTGATGCCTCAGTAGGGACTTTGTGGTGATGCTCTGACCCCACATTTCCCTTCTGCACTGCCCTAGCATAGGCTCTCCATGAGGGCCTCACCCCTGCAGCAAACTTCTGCCTGGACATCCAGGCATTTCCATATATATTCTGAAATCTAGGCAGAGGTTCCCAAACCCCAGTTCATGACTTCCATGCATTCACAGGCTGAAAACCATGGGAAAGCTGGCAAGGCTTGATTGAGGCTTGCACCCCTTGAAGCCGCATTCCGAATTCTATGTTGATCTCTTTCAACCGTGGCTGGAGCAGCTGGGACGCAGGACAACAAGTCCCTAGGCTACACACAGCACGTGACCTTGGGCCCAGCCCATGGAACCACAATTTTCTCCTAGGTTTCTGGGCCTGCGATAGGAGAGGCTGCCATAAAGACCTGTGTCATGCCCTGGAGACATTTTCCCTATTTTCTTGGTGATTAACATTTGGTTCCACGTTACTTATGCAAATTTATGCAGCCAGCTTGAATTTCTTCAACTAAAATGGGATTTTCTTTTCTATCATATTGTCAGGCAGCAAATTTTCCAAATTTTTATGCTCTGCTTTCCTAATAAAATTAAATGCCTTTAACAGCACTCAAATCACCTCTTAAATGCTGTACTGCTTAGGAATTTCTTCTGCCAGATACTTTAAATTATCTCTCTTAAGTTCAAAGTTTCACAAATCTCTAGGGCAGGGGCAAAATGCCAGTAGTCTCTTTGCTAAAACATAACAAAAGCTGCCTTTGCTCCAGTTCTCAACAAGTTCCTCATCTCCATCTGAGACCACCTCAGCATAGACCTTATTGTTCATATTACTATCAGCATTTTTGTCAAAGCCATTCAATAAGTTTCTAGGAAGTTCTAAACTTTCCCACATTTTTCTGTCTTTTTCTGAGCCCTCCAAACTGTTCCAACCTGTGCCTGTTACCCAGTTCCAAAGTTGCTTCCACATTTTTGGGTATCTTTTCAGCAACACCCCACTCTACTGGTACCAATTTACTGTTTTAGTCCGTTTTCATGCTGCTGATAAAGACATACTCAAGATTGGGCAATTTACAAAAGAAAGAGCCTTTTAATTGGACTTATAAGTCCACATGGGTTGGGAGGCCTCACAATCATGGTGGGAGGTAAGGCAGAGCAAGTCACATCTTATGTGGATGGCAGCAGGCAAAAGAAGAGCTTGTGCTGAGATACTCCTGTTTTTTAAAGCCATGAGATCTCATGAGTCCCATCCACTATCATGAGAACAGCATGGGAAAGACCTGCCCCATGATTCAATCATCTCCTACCAGGCCCCTCCCACAACACATAGGAATTATGGGAGCCACAAGATGAGATTTGGGTGGGGACACAGAGTCGAATCCTGTCATCTTCCATCATCAGATGACTAATTGAACAAAATGTGTATTTAGGATTTGGGAGTTATATCTGTGGCTAAGCTAATCTGTTTAATTTCCTAAGTCCCATATATAAAAATAAATGTTATATGAAATTCTATGTTCCTAGGGAGGCTCTTTGAACCAGTCATCCATTTGTGCAGTCAGTCTGCTTTCTGTGAATAGAGAATAATATATGGTCTCTAAGATCTATTGGTTCATGTTCTATATGTTCCATTCCCATTCAAATTCTAAATTCATCTGAAGTCTAAAATTATCTCAAGATGGAGCTAATAATAGTTTTCATAGCCAGGCATAAGACAATAGAGTTTGGCATAATTCACAAATTTAGCTATTTATTGAGGAAGAGGTGCTAGTAGGCATAAGAGATATAAAATGATCAAGATCGTGTCCTTGAAGAACTCAAAATCTGTCTTTCCAAACAAATTCCAATATAAATAAGGCACAGGTAGACTCTGAGTGGTACTGTTACAAAGAAGGGAAATAAAGCTTGGTGTATTGATGAGAAACAATAAGGAAAAGCTTCTGAAAAGGTCAATGATTGAACTACATCTAGGAGAATAATTAGGCAATAGTGAGGCCAGCTCCTGTCATTACCAGGACTGCAGTATCATAAACTAAGAGAGAAAAATGGTAGAAAATGAGTCTGGAAATTCTGGTAGTTGTCACATAGACAGGGTGATTATTTTATATTTTGTTATTTTTGGTTTTTGCCATTTTAAGTTTTATACTTAATGAAGTATAATTTTCCCTAGAAAAAAGAAAGATGGTTAGGTTTTTTTTTTTTTTTTCCTATGCCTTGACAAGAATAGCAGATTGCAATTGTTAGGAATTTGTCACTTTAATTATTGTAACTTTTCTTTGTTTTGACTTCTATCTTGGCTAATTTTCTCCTAACTTGTAACAAAGATGGCTTTTGGCATCATCAAACTTTTATCCAATAACCTTAGACTAAACAAGAAAATGTTTTTGTTTTTGTTTTTGTTTTGTTTTGTTTCCAAATATTACAGAAAAAGAAATGGATTGGAGCCTTATTGCTCTGGTTTGGGTATCTGCATAATACTGAACTAACCATTAGAGCCAAAGGGTTGAGGTTGGAGGTAAAATGTTCTGGTCTATCAAACCTGGGGCATTTGTTTCTCCTCTTCCTTAGGTTCGGATTTTGTGGTGGATGAAGTAATATTTCAGAATTATTATCAAATTCATTGTACATCCAGGAAAAATGGAGTGAGAAAATAAAATGGTTATACAACCAGGGCAAAGAGACACCTGTTTGATAATTCATATGGTTTAGCTCTGTCCTTACCCAAATCTTATCTTAAATTTTAGCTCCTATAATCCCCACAAGTCATGGGAGGGACCCAGTGGGAGGTAATTGAATGATGGAAGTGGGTGTTTCCTGTGCTGTTCTCATGATCGTGAATAAGTCTCACAAGATCTGATTGTTTCACCAAGGGGAGTTCCCCTACACAAGCTCTCTTGCCTGCCATTGTGTAAGATGTGTCTTTGCTTCATTGACTTCCGCCATGATTATGAGTCCTCCCTAGTCATGTGGAACTGTGAATCCATTAAGCTCCTTTCCTTTATACATTACCCTGTCTCTAGTATGTCTTTATTAGCAGTGTGATAACAGAGTAACACAGTAAATTGGTACTAAGAGTAGGGTGCTGCTGCTGTTAAGATACCAAAACATGTGGAAGCGACTTTGGAACTAGTTAACAGGGAGAAGTTGGAAGAGTTTGGAGGGCTTAGAAGACGGGAAGGTATAGGAAAGTTTGGAACTTCTTAGAGACTTGTTGAATGTTTTTTTTTTACCAAAATGTTGATAGTGATATGAACAATAATATTGAGACTGAGGTGGTCTCAGATGGAGATGAGGCTCTTGTTGGGAACTTGAGCAAAGGTGACTCTTGCTAAATCCTAGCAAAGAGACTAGCAGCACTTTGCTCCTGCCCTCGAGATTTGTGAAACTTTGAACTTGACAGAGATGATTTAGGGCATCTGGTGCAAGAAACACATCTGGTGTGTTTTTAAACAGCACTGTATTCAAGAGGTGATTTGGGTGCTGTTAAAATCATTCAGTTTTATGTATATATTCACAAAGATATGGTTGGAATTGGAACTTATATTTAAAAGGGAAAGCAGAGCGTAAACGTTCAGAAAATTTGCAGCCTGATGATGCAGTAGAAAAGAAAAACCCACCTACTGAGGAAAAATTCAAGCTGGCTGCAGAAATCTGTATAAGTTACTAAGAGCCAAATGTTAATTGCCAAGACAATGAGGAAAATGTCTCCAGGGCATGTCAGAGGTTTTTCACAGCAGTCCCTCCCATCACAGGCCCATAGGCCTAGGAGAAAAAAAATGATTTTCTAGGCTGGGTCCAGGGCCTTGCCACTTGTGCACTCTTGAGACTTGGTTCCTTATGTCACAGACATAGCAAAAGGGGCCAACATACAGCTCGACATGCAGCTCAGGCTGTTTGCACCCTTCAGAGGATTGGTAGCTTCAAGCTTACAGGTGGTGTTGGGCCTGTGGGTTCACAGAGTCAAGAACTGAGGTTTGGGAACCTCTGTCTAGATTTCAGAGGATGTATGGAAATGCCTGGATGTCCAGGTTAGAGGTAGGCTGCAGGGATGGAGCCATTATGCGGACCCTCTGTTAAGGCAGTGTGGAAGGGAAATGTGGGGTGGGAGCTCCCACACAGAGTCCCTACTGGGAAACTGCCTAGTGAATCTGTGAGAAAAGGGACACGGTCCTCCAGACCCCAGAATGGTAGATCCACCAACAGCTTGCCCTCTGCACCTGGAAAAGCCACAGACACTCAATGCCAGCTGTGAAAGCAGCCAGGAGGAGGGCTGTACCTTGCAAAGCCACAGAGATGGAGCTGCCCAAGGCTATGGGAGCCCACCTCTTGCATAAGTGTGACCTGGATGTGAGACATGGAGCCAAAAGAGGTCATTTTGGAGCTGTATGTTTTGACTGCCCTGCTGAAGTCTGGATTGCATGGGGCCTGTTGCCCTTTCGTTTTGGCCAATTTCCACGATTTGGAATGGGTGTATTTACCCAATGCCTGTACTCCCATTGTAACTAGAAGTAATTAACATGCTTTTGATTTTACAGCCTCATAGATGGAAGGGAGTTGCCTTGCCTCATGTGAGACTTTGGACTATGGACTTTTGAGTTCATGCTGAAATTAGTTATGACTGAGGAACTCTTGGGAAGGCATGATTGGCTTTGAAATGTAAGGACATGAAATTTGGTAGGAGCCAGGTGCAGAATGGTATGGTTTGGCTCTGTCTCTTTCCAAATCTCATCTTGAATTGTAGCTCCTATAATCCCCACATGTCATGGGAGGGACCCAATGGGAGACAATTGAATCTCATGAGATCTGATGGTTTTATAAAGGGGAGTTCTCCTACACAAGCTCTCTTGCCTGCCACCATTTAAAATGTGCCTTTGCTTCTCCTTTGTCTTCTGCCATGATTGTGAGGCCTCCCCAGCCTCACAATGTGGAACTCTGAGTCCATTAAACCTCCTTTCTTTGTAAATTACCGGGTCGCTCCTATAACTTTATTAGTGGCGTAAGAACAGAGTAAAACAATAATATATAATTTATTGTTCTGTTTATTATAACGATGAGCTTATTTAAAGCCTACCCTTATTTGGTTGGTTTGAAGGAGAAATATCAATGTTAAATGTGCCCATGAAACTTTCTCAGTGACTACATGGACTCCATTCATAGATGACCCTTATTAAATAAGACAAACACGGATCTCAGAAAAACAGTGGCTCAAATTAAATTATTGATTCTAAAACACAAAGGGTAATTTTTCATGAAACTTTCTTAAGAGTTACATATCTTCAGAACAGAAACAAACAAACAAAACCTATCAGTTAATGTGGCCAACCACTGTGGAAACAGGCAGCAATAACGACCAAAGTACCTGAGTTCCTGATTATGTTTATCCATTGCTTTATTTTAATGTCTCAATATTAATGCCTAGATATGTGCTTCTCTGTTGGATTTCTGGCTGAGGAAACAGTTATTATAACTGTTTGCTTTGGAATGCAAACACATGTTTAAATGTTTTTTGGAGGAAAACTGTATACTACAGATCTAAGGCCATATCAAAGCACATTTGAAATGTCCAGGAAGATAGTAAATGTCACATTAGCAGAACCATTATCTGGTGTTGAACAAGCAATTTGACTATTTGATTTATAGCACCCAAGAAGTCTAAATCTATATGCCACAGCTGACTAATGATTGTACTCCAATTGCAGAAGACAGGGTGCTATTGGTAGGTGAGTGGAATTGTAGCAGTCATAAAGGAACAAAATCTAATGTACAAAGAAGCATAACTGAGACCTGGAAGCCAGGGTTGGGATAATATATTAGTGATTGATGGCAATGTCTGCTTTATAGTGATAGAAACTGTAACACTTATAAATCTTGGTTTTGAAAATGTTACATGAGAATCACCACAGAAAATAGGACAGCTTCTATACAATCTAGCTCAAAAAGCTCATGCTTACAACATTTGAACAACTGCCAATGGTTATCTTACATGTAATGTTTTGGACTGAGAAGGTATGCCAAATATGAGGTTTTTGATAATGTGTAGGTGAACATGAGTTTAAGAATAACTGAATAATTGAGTGGAAAGAAAGTGGAGATAACAAACTTTTTTTTTCGAGAGCTCCAATTATGGATATAGTTATAAATTTAGAATGGTGACTTGAAGAAAATACAGAGTTCAGTAAAAATTTTTTAATTAGCAAGTTGCTAGTCATATTTTCCCACTAAGAGGAAGAAAAAAATGAAGAAGATAATATTAATTAGTTAAGATAAAGCCAATTTAGATCACATTAGAAAAGCTTACAGCTCTGGACGAAGTTAGGCATAGTTATGTATGTACCTTTCTATGAGAGATGAGAAAAGGAATTCTTCATACATATAATACATAGGAAAATTGAAGAAAAGTGAATAATTGAAGAAAAGTGAATAAATGTATCAATGTTAAATCTTTTTTAGGTAGAGTAAAAAAATAAGATTATTTATCAAGAGGTATATGAAAAGTTTGCTGTAAAATTAAAGTACCTAGTAAGATTACAAAACTGCAGGGCTAGTATTACATTTTCTTCACCAAGGGAGTGGCTTCAGATTTTTAATCTGTAAAATAAAGTCAAATGAGACGAACTATGTACAAAAGTACTAGCAAACTCTTTTTAATTATAAAAGTTGGTCTTATTGCATAGATGTAATCTTTTTAATTATAAAAATTGGTCTTATTTTATAGATGTAATCAAAACTATACATAAGTCAACATCAATTTAGACTTAACCACATTTACACTGGCGGCATAGATATATTTACTTGTGATTGCATATATAAAATACATATAATGCTCTTATGTGATGCATGTGATATCATAGGCTGTATTGATTTTAGAGGACTAACACTTAAATGATTATAATTTTTGTTTTTAAACTTCATGGTGAAAGAAAGCATGAAAAGGAAATTTTTTATTTTCTAAAGTTCCAAGAAACCTTGTAAACATAGTTTAACATATTGTTTTTCCCAAAACAAGTGACTGGAGAGCTCTTTTGAATTATTTATGCTAACCATCTGTTCCTTGCTTATCATATCTTCCAGAACAGACAAATCTCATGGCCTTCAGACGTTAGCTACTACTACTTCTAGATGAGCAGCTGCTTTCTTATTAAAAATCCATACTGAAGCTGTTCATTCTAAATTGGTAAATTTCATTAGTATCTCCAGGGCTTCAGTTGAATTAATCTACTTAAACAGCATTCTTCTTAAAAACAGGTGCTCAAGTGGTTTATCCCAATTCTATCATTTTAACAATAGTAAATAAGAAAAAAAAATCAGGTTTCTTGCTAAAACAAAATAGTACGATTGGTTTCATTTACTACTTGTTTTCGTTTTGAAAACAAAGTGTAGTTTTCAACATATGGTACTCTTATGATACTGCCCTAACCAAACAGTGATCTCAATATAGAAAGTTTCAAATGGAATATTTTCACAGTAGTTTTTTTATTATAATATTAAGATGATACACTCAAATAAAAATGTTTTCTGATCAGTCTATGTGTCCTAGGGCTGCTATAAAAATTGTCACAAAGTGGGTTGCTTGAAAAAAATATATTTTTTCACAATTCTGGGCGCCAGAGGTCTAAAATCAAGGTGTCAGCAGGACCACTGTCACTTTGTATGTTCTAGAGGCGAATACTTTCTTGCTTCTTCCAGCTTTTGGTGGCTTTCAGCATTCGTGATTATGCTTACACCAATCCCTGCCTTGGGGGTCACATTGCATCTTCCTTTTCTCTGCGTGTACTTTTCCATGGACTCCCTGTTATAAGATTACTTTTCATAGCCTTCAGGGAACATCTGGATAATTCAGGTTAATCACTCCATGTTGTCAAGGAAAAAAAATTGCTTTGAACAACTTAGACAAGGAAAGCTTTATTTAAGACTATTGCAATAGGGAAGAGAAATTTACCTCAAGTCATTTAAACAAAAGGTAGGGAAGATTTTACTCACTGGGGTGAGCTAGTGGAAAATACCGGAGGATAATTTAGGGGAAAGTTGGTTAGTGTTATTAGGCCATCTGTGTTTGCTTCTTGTTACCTACAGAAGATTGGCTCTTACCCTGGGAGATAGGAGATCTGTATTTTATACAATTACATTTTAAAGAGATGGCTCCCTTGCCCTTGAGAGAAACATTTCTGATTGTAAAACTGTCCCGAGTCTGGGAGTAGATTTACATCTCAAAGGAGCAGGGAAAGAGTTTACAGTTGCAAGTTTTCTAAAGTAAAAGGCTCTAATTAAAGGGAGGTCAGGAGTTTATAATCATTCATAAATCTGTCTAAAGTTTAGTCAAGCTGAGGGGAAGAGTAAGGCTTCTAGGTCAATGTTGAGATCCTTAGCTCAGTCACATCTGCAAAGATGCTTTTGCTAATTAAGTTAACATTTGCAAGTTCCAGGGATTAATACATGTATTTTTTGGGGAGGGGCATTTTTCAGCCTACCACAATCACCAAAATCGTAAATAAAATTGATAACTCTCCTTATACTCATGGCTCTTAAAACCTCTTAGTTGAATGCTTGAAAGAGTAAAAAAAAAAAATGTACACTTTCACAACAGACTGAATCAGTTTCTTTATCTTTCACAAAACTGAATTGCAGAAATTCCTGCTTGGGCCTCACACATTACCTCTCGTCTCTTCTAAAACATCATCTTGTTCTTTGTCAATTTGCTGTTTTGTATGACTATTTTTTTTTATATCACAAACACCTCCTCATTTCTTCCTCGATATTGACAGTTTCTTCTAAGGAAGTCCGTTAAGTAATTCAGTGCCACTCATAAACCATTCCACTCAGGATTTTCAGAAAGAGTAAAATAATTCACAAGTCTAAAATAATTTCAAAATAAATCAAATTAACAATAAGAGCATTTGGATTGCCTTGGAGTCATTCATCTTTACTTTCTGTACAAATATTGCACAACTGACTTCTGCATAAGGCAGACATCTTTTGAGGGGCATAAAGTTTACTATATCACTCACCAAATGAAAATAAAAATATAAAAGTTTAAGCAAAACATAAAACAACAAATTAAACAATACATAATTATCCTAACAGAATATTTCGAATCTTGGCTTTTGGCTGTTGTAATTCAGTTACATCAGTTCTTCCTCATGTGAATCAAAGCCCAACTATTTTTATTGAACCTGGCTTGCAGAAACAAATATCTCTCTCTTTATTTATTATTATTTATTTATCCTTTTGTCACAGTTTAATATTTTACTTTTTTTCTTGCATCTAGAAAATACACTGCTAATTTCATTTCACCCTTTTCTTCACCTTGGATCGGTGTTTTTGAGGGTCCTAGAGAACTTCTTGCGTAGGTAGTAGTTATCTTCACTGAAAGTTTTCATTTTGGGAGACTTTATTATGCTGATGCCAATTGCAAATCTAAAGAGCAGGCTTCCTTGAAAAAAAAAAAGACTAAACTAATATCAAATAGCACCTGTTGGCACACGCTGATTCACGTAACATATAACAAATGAAGAATTATTTACTTTTTTCGATTAAATTTTATTTAAAGAACACCACTTTAATGTTTCTTGTTTTACTAATAGCATTTTTAATGTTCCTTAGTGATTCAGTACATTAATCAACACTGTATAGGTTTGTTTTAAAGAGTACAAGATTGATTTGACCTAAAATTATCATTTGAAATCAAACATGAAGCTTAATACTTTAAAGATTATTTTTACTTGAAATTCACTTTAAAATGTCTTTTAACATGCTTAAGCCTTTTTTAAAAGCAAAAAGATAAACTGCTTATTTGCTGTCTACTGTGTTTATAAATATGCCCTGTGAAGTATTGGATAGCAGATCAGATTGTAAAAGCATTCAGAGCCCGTATTTCTGGAACTCAACTTCAGAGCATGTTTGCAATAGCAGTTGTTTGTAACTAAATTAGTGAAATAATAAGTCAATTTCAGCAAGGACAGATTTTTTTTTTAAATCTTGAAATGTATAAACATTAAGTATATCATTTGATTTAACTAACATTAATTATATGTTATACTTCTATTTTTAAACCTGTTTTATTCCCTTAAATAATGCGGTAACAAGAATGTAAAAATTGATTTTAAATTGGGGAGCAATGTTGAAAACTGTATTTTTTCCTAAACATAAATGCTTATAAGAATATGTAAGATTTCAATACAAATTATGCCTTAAGTCACTGGTTCTCAAACTTTACTTCATTTGCAACTCACTGAGATTATTAAAGACACAGGCACACATACGATTATTGCAGCACTATTTACAATAGCAAGAACATGGAACCAACCCAAATGCCCATCAGTGATAGACTGGATAAAGAAAATGTGGCACATAGACACCATGGAATACTATGCAGTCATAAAAATGAATGAGATAATGTCTTTTGCAGCGACATGGATGAAGCTGGAAGCCATCATCCTCAGCGAACTAACACAAGAACAGAAAACCGAACACCACATGTTCTCACTCATAAGTGGGAATTGAAAATTGAGACCTCATAGACACAGAGAGTGGAACAACACACACTGGGGCCTGTTGAGGGGTGGAGGTGAGGGGAGGGAGCTTAGAGAATGCGTCAATAGGTGCAGCAAACTACCATGGCACACGTATACCTGTGTAACAAACCTGCACGTTATACACATATATCCATTTTTTTCCTTTAGAAGCAATAAAAAAATGCCTGTATTATAGCTCTAAATTTAATTTGTATTGGATGAAACCTGGAAATGGGGTTTTTTAAAGTCTCCAGGTGATGTTAATGTGTACCTAAGTTTGAGAAGAGAATCATTGTTATAGAAAACTATTTTTTTGGCCGGGCACGGTGGCTCAAGCCTGTAATCCTAGCACTTTGGGAGGCCGAGGTGGGTGGATCACGAGGTCAGGAGTTCGAGACCATCCTGGCCAACATAGTGAAACCCTGTCTCTACTAAAAATACAAAAAAAAAATTAGCAGGGCGTGGTGGCAGGCGCCTGTAGTCCCAGCTACTCGGGAGGCTGAGGCAGGAGAATGGCATGAACCTGGGAGGCAGAGCTTGCAGTGAGCCGAAATGGTGCCACTACACTCCAGCCTGGGGGACAGAGCCAGACTCTGTCTCCAAAAAAAAAAAAAAGAAAACTATTTTTTCTTGTTGAAACTGAATGATTGATGATTGTTAAGTTTTATCTGTCAAGTGAGGGAGGTTGCCTCTTAGAAACTAGTAGAAACTAGGGTGTCTGCTTTATAAATGCAGTTAAATAATTTAGCTCTGATTTCCAATGCAATTGACCATAAAACTATCCTCATTATCGCTTTGCTTACAGATCACGTAGTTCATAATGCCTATAATGTCTCCTCTCTGCATTTAAAAATCATTTTTCACTGAAGTTGATATGTGAAAGATTGTGACATCCCATCATATTCTATTCCATGAAGTGAATAAATTTGTGGAAAGAAAAAATATATTTTAGTGGAAGTTGATGATGACCAAGTAATTTTATAAATATATAGGTACATAATATTAAACACAAAGTTAACTGCTGAGGGTGTTTTTAATCTTAGTGACCCCAATATAGCAATTATTTTATTTCAAAAAAACCACTTTGATTTTCCCCATGTTTTAAAATTTACTTTATTTTCCTGATTAACATGATACTCTGAATTCTGATAGGCAAGAATTAGTATGCTCTACAATAGAAATATGTAGTTATTGGTGAGGAGAGTATTTTTTTGTATTATCAAGACTTCACAGAGGGAGCAGAGCAAGGTGGCAGAGTAGGACTGCCAATTGATTGTACCCTGCAGAAACATCAGTTTGAACAACTACTCATGCACAAATATACCTTAAAAAAGACTAAGAAAACCAAATGAGAGATCATAGTACCTGGTTGTAGGACAGTATTACAAAAATACGCATTTAAGATGGGGAAAAGAACACTTTTACATTACCCACATCACCCTTCCTCCAAAACCAAGCAGTCCTATGTGAAACGGGAGGCTGTCTGCTTGGGGAAAAGGGAAGGGAAATGAGCACAGGACTTTGCATTGAACCCAAACACTGGCCTGCCAAAGTAAAGCCCAGCACTTGAAGAAACCTGATAGCCCCATATTCTAAGCCAGTAACTATAAAGTAGGTTTCTGCACCCTCCCTGGTGCCAGGAAAGACCAAATAATCCCAGGATGAAGGCTTGCTTGGTGAATTCAGTCTCCAGCCTTTATCACCAACTAATATCATTGGCCGAAGGTCCCAGGCAGCCTTCAGCACAGACGGAACTCAATGTTCCTGAGCTTCTGGATCTCCTCAGTGCCACAGCTGTTGTAATGTATCCCAGACTTTTGGCAGTGCCACACTGACTGCGATGCATTCGGCTTCTTATGTGCCCCAGTACTGAAATAAATGCAGGGCTTTTCTAGAAAAAGCTAGTCTATAAAGACTAAGTACCTGTATCTTACAAGAACACAAACATTGACAAACAACCACAAGGATCAAGAATATCCAGGGAAACATGACATCATGAAATGGACAAAATAATATGGCCTAAAGAAATGGTAATTATAAATTGTCTGATAAAGAATTCAAAATAACTCTTTTAAGCAAGATCAGTGAATTTCAAGAAAATCTAGTTAAAAAATGCAATGGGATAAATAAAAAAAGTGAGTAGAATGAGAAATTTAATAGATTTAAATTAAAAACAAAGTTAAATGTAAATGTTGAAACTGAAAAAATACAATTAACACAATGAAAATGTGAAAAAAAGTACCAACAGCAGAATTGAACAGGCAGAAAAAATTGTAAATTTAATCACACTTTATTTGAAAATATATAGTAAGAGGAGAAAAAGAAAAAAATAATAGAAGGGATTAAGAAAGCTTACATAATTTTTGAAACAGCATCAAAAGAGAAAATGTTCAAATCATAGAAGTTAGAAAAGGAAAGAGACAGACAATGGAGTAGAATGCTTTATTAAAGAAATATTAGGGCTAGGCACAGTGGCTCATGCCTGTAATCCCAGCACTTTGGAAGGCCAAGGCGAGTGGATCGCCTGAGGTCAGGAGTTCAAGACCAGCCTGGCCAAAACGGCAAAACCCTGTCTCTACTAAAAATACAAAAATTAGCCAGTCATGGTGGCACATGCCTCTAATCCCAGCTACTTGGGAGGCTGAGGCAGGAAAATCACTTGAACCCAGGAGGCAGAGGTTGCAGTGAGGCAAGATTGCGTTGCTGCACTCCAGTCTGGGAGTCAGAGTGAGACTCTGTCTCAAAAAATAAGAAAAACAAATAGTAGCAGAAAACTTTCCAACTATGGAGAAAGATGTAACTATCCAGGTACAGGAAGGTTGAAGTTCTCCAATCAAATTAGATATATTTTGATCAAATTGTCAAAAGTCAAAGGCAAACAAAGGTTCCTGAAAGCAGTAAGCAAATAACATACAAGGGAGGTCAAATACATTTAGCAGCAGACTTCTCAGTAGAAATGTTACAGGCCAGGAGGGAGTGGCATAATATATTTAAAGTGGTGAAGAAAAGAAACTGCCGACCAAGAATAACGCAGTCAGAGAAGCTGTCCTTTACAAATGATGGAGAGATAAAGACTTTCTCAAATAAATAAAAGCTTAGGGATTTCATCGCCACCAGATTTATTCTACAACAAATTCTAATGGGAGTTCTTCAAGTTGAAAAAAGGACACTAATCAGTACCACAAAAACATCTGAAGATATAATACTCATTGGTAAAAGTCAGTGTACAGTCAAAATCTGAATACCCAGAGACTGTAATGGTGGTATATAAATTACATAAATCTTTAATATGGAGACTATAGGAAAAAACCTATGAAAATAATAATTAAACCAATATGTAGGTATAAAATATGATATAAAATATAAAAAATGTTAATAGTGACATAAAATTCAACACGTGGGAGGGAGGGATCAAGTAAAAGTGTAAAGTTTTGCTTTTTTTGGCAATAAAAGATAATTCATCATCAACTTAAAAATAACTGTTATGACTATAAGATGTTTTTTGTAAGCCTCCTGGTAATCACGAAGCAAAAACCTACTGTAGATACACAAAAAATAAAAAGCAAGGAATCCAAACATACAACTAGAGAAAATAATTTATTCAGAAAGGAAGACAGCAAGAGAGGAAGAAAGGAAAAAGAACAAAAGACCAACAAAACAACTAGTAAGCAATTAACAAAATGGCAATAGTAATTCCTTACCTATGAGTAATTACTTTGAATATAAATGGATTAAATTTTCTCCAATGAAAAGATATAGAGTATGTGAATGGATTTAAAAAAAAACTAGAAACACTGCAAAAGTGATTGAAAAGATGAGCAAAAACTAATATATGATTTTTTAAGGTAAAACAACAAACCAGCAGCTACACTGATTAAGAAAAAAAGAACAAACACTACAATGATACGTGGAAATACAAAGGATTATAAGTGATCATTAAGCATAATTATATGTGAAAAAATCGGATCACCTAGAAGAAATTGATAAATTCCTTGATATATAAGACGTACTAAGACTGAATAATGAACAAATAGAAAATCTGAACAGACAAATAACAAGTAAGGAAATTGAATCAAAAATAAAAAGTCTCCTGTCCAAGAAAAGCCCTGAACCTGATGGTTTCACTGCTAAGTACTGTCAAACCTTTGAGGAACAACTAATACAAATTCTTCTCAAACAGTTCAAAAAATTAAAGAATAGAGAATAACTCCAATCACACTTAACAAGGCCAGCATCATCCTTATAACAAATCCAGATAAAGACACTACAGAAGAACAAAATTATAGGCCAGTATTTCTGATGAAAACAGATGCAAACATTCTCAACAAGATACCAGCTCACGCCTCTAATCCCAGCACTTTAGGAGGTCCAGGCAGGCAGACATGAGGTCAGGAGTTCAAGACCAGCCTGGCCAATAAGGTGAGACCTCATCTCTACTAAAAATACAAAAATTGGTCTGGCGTAGTGGCAACCTCCTGTAATCGCAGCTAGTCAGGAGGCTGAGACAGAATTGCTTGAACCCAGGAGGCAGAGGTTGCAGTGAGCCGAGATCGTGCCATTGCACTCCAGCCTGGGCAACAAGAGCAAGACTCCGCCATCTCAAAAAAAAAAAAAAAAAAAAAAAAAGACACCAGCAAGCCAAACATGACGGCACATTAATAAGATCATCATTCACCATGATTAAGTGGGATTTATCCCCAGGATATGAGATAATCCAAACGATACAAAGCAATAAATGTGATACAACACATTAGCTGAACAGAAAAGAAAAATGATGTTTTCAATAGATGCAGAAGGTGCATTTGACAAATTTCACATCGTTTCTCAACTCTCAACTAATAAGCTATAGAAGTTACCTTAGTGAAATAAAGGCCGTATATGACAATCCCACAGCTAGCATTGTATTCCGTGGGGAAAAATTGAAAGATTTTACTCTAAAACCAAGAAAAAGACAAAAAGACTCTTGCAACTTCCATTCAGTATATTACTGGAGATCTTAGCAAGAACAATTAAACAAGAGAAAGAAATAAAAGGTATCCAAATTATAAAGGAATATGTGAAATTGCCCCTATTTGCAGACAACATGATCTATGTACAGAAAATCCTAAGGACTCTACCAAATAAATGTTAGGAATAATAAACAAAAGATTAAGTTGCAGGATACAAAATCAACCTTCAGAAATTAGTAGCATTTCTATTCAATAACTGTGAATTCTCTAAAAAAGAAATTTTAAAAATCACATTTACAATAGGTACAAAAATAAAATGTTTAAGAATAAATTTATCCAACAATATGTAATATCTCTACAATGAAACTATAAAACACTGATAAAATAAATTGAGAAAGACAGAAATAAATCAAAAAAATAGCCTGTGTTCTTGAGTTGGAATACTTAATATTGTTAAAATGTCCATACTACCCAAAGCAATCTATAGATTAAATCCAATTCTTATCAAAATATCAATATTTTTCAAAAAAATTAGAAAAAAACTGAAATTTGAACGATACTGGAAAAGCCTCTGAATAGCCCAAGCAATCCTGAGCAAATAGAACAAACCTTGAGACATCACACTATCTGACCTCAAAATACACTATAAAGCTATAGAAAGAAAAGAAAAACACAAAAAACATGGCACTGTCATGGAAATAGACCAATTGAATAGAAAAGAAAGTCCTGAAATAAATCCATGCATTTACAGTGAACTACTTTTTGGCAAAGATGCCAGGAACACGCAATGGAGAAAAGACAGTCTTCAATAAATAGTGTTGGGAAAACTGAACATCTGTACACAAAAGAATAAAATTAGAAAATTTTGTCACGCCATATACACAAATCAAGTAAAATAGATTAAATAATTAAATATCAGACCCAAATTATGAAACTAATAGGAGAAAACACAGAAAATACCTCCATGATCTTGGTCTGGTCAATGGGTTTTTGCCTATGGCTTCAAAAGCATAGGCAACAAAAGCAAAACTATACAAATAGGATTACATAAAAATAAAAAAATATTCTGCACTTAAAGGAAACAAATCATAGAATGAAGAGAAAACCTGTAGAATGAGAGAGAAACATTTGCCAACTATCCATCTGATAAAAAGTCAATATAGAAAATATTATAGTAACTCAAACAACTTAATAGCAATAAAACAAATTAGCCAATTTAAAATTGGGAAAAAGGGACCTAAATGAACAGTTCTCAAAAAAAGACTTATGAATGGCCAATAGGCATATGAATTAAATGGTCAACATCACTGATCATCAGGGAAATCCAAATACATATATAACAGCACTTCACCCAGGGGTTTGAAAAGCCCTTACCCTAAGAATGTTGGAGTCTAAGTTCTAACAAAAACTCTGCGTTTTCACTGGCTGTTGTTCTAGGTCACACAATTTAATACTGGTTAATTATTTGTAAAAGGAAGATACAGATCTATTTCAGAGTGGCCAAACCTAACCAGACTCATCTAGGAAGTCCTTTAAAAATATAGAATCCTGGTTCTCTAGGCACAATAAATCTTGAAACTGGGAGAATATGATTTTTCTTAAAAAGAATTACTTTTTTTCTATTCAGCATACCACTTTACCAATCACCACTTCTGAATTTGGAGAAGTTATATTCCTAACATAATGTGAGTTTCTGCCCATGAATTTTTAAATGAGTAAACTGAGTTTAATTAACCATTTTATTTATTGAGACATGAGGTGCTAAAGGTTAAAATGTGAAATAAATAGGGTTTGTGTTTTGGAAAGGCACTCAGGCTAAGTCTGGTAAAGGGAACAGAATGAATGAATGCTGTGAAAGTACCAAGAAGAACCTTTATGTTTACTGACCTTTTGGCTCACGACCTCAAAGGCTTCACCATGCACTTTTGTGAAAAGATGTGGCCTTTATTATCATGTTTTAAATCCACAGCATATTTTATTTCCCGGATCTAGGCAAAAAAAAAAAAGGTGTTTTATAAATATACCTGAAATAATTTTACTTTTTTGTTTGTTGGTTTGTTTGTTTGTTTTGAGATGGAGTTTCGCTCTTGTTGCCCTGGCTGTAGTGCAATGGTGCCATCTCGGCTCACTGCAACCTCTGCCTCCTGGGTTCAAGCCTCAGCCTTCCAAGTAGCTGGGATTACAGACACCTGCCATGATGTCTGGCTAAGTTTTTGGATTTTTGGTAGAGATGGGGTTTCAGCATGTTGGTCAGGCTGATGTTGAACTCCTGACCTCAGGTGATCCACCCGTCTCGGTCTCCAAAAGTGCTGAGATTACAGGCTTGAGCCACCGTGCCCAGCCTTTAATTTAAAAAAAATATATAAATGACTAAGTTGACAAATAATAATTGTATATATTTATGGGATACACAGGGATATTTTCATAAATATAATGTATGGTGTCAGATCAGAGTAATTAGCATGTTCATTATCTCAAACAAACCTCATTCCTTTTTGTTGGGAACATTCAGTAATATATAGTTTCAAATAGCTAGAAGGATGATATTGAATATTCCCAACACAAAGAAATAACTGTACTTTTAAATATCGTTTTAAAGTCTATTCCTTTGCTTGTAGACTAGATAATTATTTTATACTCGTTGTACATCCCTGATAGGGTAACTCTATTGCCTGCAGATGTTTTATACAGCTATTATACATTTTTAGATCAAATATTTATATTTGAGTACTATAATCTAGTAGATGGCATTATATACATTCAAGATAGAAATACATGCAGGAGACATGGATGTCTACATTATTTCTACTAATTTTGCACCTTTGTAATCTATGCAATTATAACTTCTTAGAGTCAGGTGGGTAGATTTCTGTGCCAGCTTAGCCAATTTTCTATTTATGTAAAATTTACAAATATGATGATATCTAAGAGATTCAATTTATTCTTAAAATGTGGGTTTGTGACTTATTGTTCTTTGTTTTTTGGTCTGTTTTTTTTTTTTTGATAATAGCTATCCTGAGAAATGTGAAATGTTATCTCATTGTGGTTTTGATTTTCATTTCCCTGATGACCAGGGACTTGAGCAGTTTTTATAAACCTGTTGGTCATTTGTATTTCTTCTTTGGAGAAATATCTATTCGAGTCCATTTTTCAATTAGGTTACTGGTTTTTGACTATTGAGTTGTATGAGTTCCTTATTGATGTTAGAAATAAACCCATTATCAGATATAAAAGATTTGCAAATATTTTCTCCCATTCTATGGCTTGCATTTTCACTCTGTTGATTATTTCCTTTGCTGTGCAAAAGCTGTTTAATTTGATGCAGTCCTACATGTTCATTTTGTTGTTGTTGTTACCCAAACTTTTTGTGTCATAATTATGAAATAATTGGCAAGGCAAATATCATGAAGTTCTTCCTCTGTCTTCTTCTAAGAGTTTTAAAGCTTCAGGCCTTAAGTCTTTAATCCACTCTGAGTTTATGTTTATGTATGGAATATGGTAGGGATTTCATTTTTTTCTTTTTTAAAACATAATTTCGACTTTTATTTTAGATTAAGAGAGTGCATGTGCAGGTTTGTTGCACGGGTGTATTGCTTGATGCTGAGGTTTAGGGTACTATTGATCCCATCACCCAGGTAGTGAGCATAGTACACGATAGGTAGTTTTCCAAACCTTGCCTCCCTGCCTCCTTCCCACTTCTAGTAGTACTCACTATCTATTTTTGCTACGTTTATGTCCATGAGTGCCCAAAGTTTAGCTCATACTATATGTCTATACGTGAGAAGACAAAATATTTTTTTTTCTGTTTTTGCGTTAATTTGCTTAGGGTAATGGCCTCCAGCTGCATTCACATTGCTGTAAAGGAAATGATTTTGCTATTTTTATGGCTGTATAGTAGACCATCATTTATTTGGACCACATTTTCTTTATCTAATCCATCATTAATGGGCACTTAGGTTGATTGCATGTCTGAGCTATTGTGAATGGTGTTGTGATGAACATATGAGTGCATGTGTCTTTTTGGTATAATGATCTATTTCCTTTTGGGTATATAAACAATAATGGGATTGCTGGGTGGAATGGTAGCTCTAAGTTCTTTGAGAAATCTTCAGATGGCTTTCCACAGTGGCTGAACTAATTTATATTCCCACCAACAGTGTACAAGCATTCTCTTTTCTCCATATCCTTGTCAGCCTCCTTAAACTAAAGAATTTTAGCTAAAAACTATTACAATCTATGTAAAATCAACATGAGACTTGAAGAAGTGCAGAGACATTCACATTCTGGAGAAGGACTGTAGGACATGAGAAAAAATACAGCTATCAATTTTTTGGAGCTTTGTCGTTGCTTTTTTAAAATATTTTTTGCTTCATATATCATGCACTATATGGTACACTCTCCAGAAACTTGAAAATACCAATGGGAACAGACAAAAGAAAAGTCTGCTCTCTCTAGGCACAGAATCAGGAAAGTGGCAACCTAGCAAGAGAGACAACAATTGTCCTGCTCCTGCCAAACACCACATAGGATGCTGCAGCCCTAACCTACTCCTGTCATTAAAGGTCAAGGAGGAAGTCTGGGTTTCTGCCTTTATCAGGCTATCCTGAAGTGCTCCAAACCACCCTATTGTGGTGGTATGATAGAAAGCCAAGTGGGGAGCCTGGACTTTCATCCCCACCGAGTGGTAATGATTACAGCCATCCACACTGTGACAAAGAATTCCTACTGGAAAGTCAGAAAGTCAGGACTTTTCTCACAAGCTCAAACCCCAGCAGTATCAGTGGAGATATGTGCAGAGCATTAATGAGGCATCCATCCCCCATTACCAGGATGGTATCAGCAAAAACCTCATGGGAAAGCTGACCTAACACCCCTTCCCAGCTGTAATGAGAAGCCCTGTTCCCCAGGCGTTTCAATGGAAGACAAATTTGGAACTTAAAACTTCAATGCTAACCTGCCATTAATCTGTCATTATCTTTATTCCTTCTTTGAGCAGAGTCAGACATGAGTTACAAAAACACATTTAAATAAGACCTAGTAGTTCCCAAATAATACCCAAAATGTTCAGGTTTAAATTGAAATTACTTACATGAAGTACCAAAAAATCTCAACTGAACTGAGAAAAGATCATCCAAAGATGCCAATGAGAAGGTAATACAGTTGCTAGAATTATCTGACAGAGATTGAAAAAGAGCCATCGAAAACATGCTTCATTGAAAATTACGAACATGCTTGAAAATAAAGAAAAAATGCAAAGTTTCAACGTGACAAGTTAGACTGATTGCTAAGTTACAGGTAACAGTTCTCACAGTGTACTTCTACCCTCATTTATGACACCAACTACAACTTCAGGAGTTTCCCAAACCCCCTCTGAATTTTGATAATTCACTTGAAGGACCCACAGACATCACTGAAGGTTATTTCACTTACAGTTATAAGTAATTACAAGAAATTGATACATTTTAAAGTCAGCCAAAGGAAGAAGTGTATCCCTCACGAAGGCATAATTGATTATTTTACTGCCCATATGATCAATCTCAATCTCCAGGTCAATGGATACTGTGTGAACTAAAGCTCTTACGCTACATCACATTGTCTTTCTGGTATGGGTTTTCCTCATGCTGAATATTATCGGATATGCCTAGCCTCTTGCATAAATAACTCTGTAGACTATCTTGAATAACTTAAATCTTCCAAAAAAGGAAAAACACTACTGTCATGGAAGCCAGAGATTACTTCGCTGAGCTGAGCACAAAGGCCATACCTGCTGTGGACAAGGTTAATTTTTTAAAATCAAGCAGTCAGCAAAGAAATACATGCTATAAAATAAATGCCAAATTGAGATGGTAAAAGTAAAAATTGTAACTAAAACAGAACAACGGATAAGCTCAACAGAAGAATTAATAAGATAAGGAAGGAATTATTTAACTGGAAGGTGGAACAATAGAAATTATCAAATCTGAACAGCAGTGAGAAAATATTCTGAAAGAAAATAAATAGAGCCTAGGGAACCTGCAGTACTGTAACAGAAGATCCAACTTTCTTGTCATCAGAAGCCTGCAAGAAGAGGAAAATGAAGAGGCTAAAAATTATTCAAAGACACAAATTTTCAAAATTTGGCAAATAATACATAAACCTAAAGTTTATGAGGTTGAAAGAATCCTAAATAGGATAAACACAAAGAAATCCACACCAAGACACACAGCAGTCTAATATTTGAAAAATACAAAGAAAATAAATCTTGAAAACAAGGGAGAACCAACAATTACCTATAGGTAGAAAATAATTTTAATAATTTTGATCAAATACTATGAGGATGAGAAGGAAGTGACGTTTTTCAAGGGCTAATAGAAAATGCTAACTATGATTCAATATCAAGCAAAAATATCCTTCCAAAATTGAATGGATTTTAGTAGGTTTCCGATGAAGGAAAACTAAGATAATTTTATCGCTAAAGACCTCCCTAAATTAATGGCTAACAAAGTTCCCTAAACAGAAAGAAATAACAGAAGTTTTAAAAAACAAAAATGGGAAAATAAAATCAACTTTTTTTTTTTTTGAGACGGAGTCTCGCTCTGTCGCCTAGGCTGGAGTGCAGTGGCGCGATCTCGGCTCACTGCAAGCTCTGCCTCCCGGGTTCACGCCATTCTCCTGCCTCAGCCTCTCGGAGTAGCTGGGACTACAGGCGTCCGCCACCACGCCCGACTAATTTTTCACATTTTTAGTAGAGATGGGGTTTCACCGTGGTCTCGATCTCCTGACCTCGTGATCCGCCCGCCTCGGCCTCCCAAAGTGCTGGGATTACAAGCGTGAGCCACCGCGGCTGGCCAATAAAATCAACTTTAATTTTCATCTTGTGTTTTCTAAATTACGTTTGATGGCCAAAGCAAACATTATAATATGGTCTAGAATGATCCTCAGTACATGTAGAGGGAATATTTAAGGTAATTACATTATAAATGAATGAGAGTAAAAGAACTTAAAGGGGAAGTAAGTTTTCTACAATTCATTCAAACTGGTAAAATACCTACACTAGTCCACAGTGATAAGTTTTGTACACACAGTATAATACCGCAGGCAGCCATTTTAAACAAATACATACAAAGGGATACATTCTAAAATACTACAGGTAAATCAAGTAAAATTTTAATAAAATTTTATGCGTAGAAAATCAGGACAAAAAACAGAAAGCAAAAACAAGGAATGACAAGAGAAAAAATTAAAATGGCAGACTCAAGCCTTAACATATCTAAAATTACATGAAATGGAAATGGTTTACTTTATGGTAGTCAAAAACTAGAAACAACCAAAATGTTCCTCATTATGTAAATTATTAAATGAAATGTATTGCACATACCATAAATTTATATTCATCAATAACAAGAATGATCATTTTGCATGTATATTGGTACAAACAATAACTTTGATGTATCTTGAGGACATTATGATAAGTAAAAAAAAAAGCCAATGAGAGAAAATCATATATTGTCTGATTTCATGCGTATTACACTTTCAAAATTCAAAAGTTATGAAGATAAAAACAATTGCGTAGTGTTTGCCAGGGGTTAGGTACAGTTTTAAGTGGAGGGATTGGTGTAACTGCAAACAGGTGGAACTGAGCATATCTTTGTAGTGATAGAATAGTACTGATCTTGACTGGTATATAACTATACACATAAATTATGCCTATTAATTTCCTGTTTCTGATATTGTGCTTTACTGATGTAAAATATGATCATTAGTAGAACCTGGATGAAAGGTACACAGGATTATCTCTGTACTATTTTTGTAGCTTCCTAGGAATTGTTGTTATTTTAAAACAAAATGTTAAATAAAGACAGCTTAGCACTAAATAACGACGTGTTATGTAAAGTTTTTTTTTAATATTTAAATACTATGGCTAACACACTGACTTCTAAAGTCTTTGAAAAATCCATTGGAGTTAGAAGTTGTTGGTACTATAATTTTGAGTAGCTAATAATGAGTGATTTGTTAAGCAATTTATTTATCAATTCATTTAAACATCACAAATCCTCTTAGGTGGCTACTTTATTACTTGTGAGAGTACATAGCTTCCCTCGATTTCTTCATGTTCCTGTAAAACGTCTTACTTATTATCCTAAAAATATACCATTAGTATTATATCTATAGCATTTTTCCCTATTTTGGGAATGAACTTTTCTGATCTAAAAGGATACTAAAACTTCTTTTATCACCACAAGAAGTCCACATAGTTGTAGTTCACACTCAGTTTTATGCTTAAACCCCAAAGTGCCAGAAAGACTGTAACAGCTATATCTATAGAAGTGCACATTTGAAGGAGGAATAAAGATTCTGAATTTGGGTACACCTCTAGGTTGTGAAACTGTAATGTAAAGTGTGGGACACATGGGGTTATCTGGTTCCTAGAGAGATTTCATTAATATACCAAACAGGTGAAATTAGGATTTAGGCCCATTAGATCCTTTCAAGTAGGCAGCGCGGGCAGGTGCTCTTTCCCTTTTTGTGCAGAAAAATTATTTTCTCCTGTCCCCAGGTCAAAGGCATGTTGGGTTATTTGCAGAAGAGAAAACAAATGGCATCAACCCTTCTTATGTCACCACAGTGGTAAAGATTAGGGAAAAGGAGGGCTGACACATTATTTACCAGGAATACCACGTGAACTCATTCAAGATAAAATTAGAAAAATGAGTAGTACAAACCCAACATTATTCCACTTACAGAAAAGGAAACTATGTCACAGATAGGACAAAGAACTGTCTCTAGGGTCGGATGGTTGCTGAGTGACAAGGCAGAGACTAAAGCCTAAATGGCTCAGCTTGAGAGTCTGTTCATTACCCCATAATGGAGAAAGGGGAAAAAATAAATTTAACAGATCACAAGCTGATAGTAGATAAGGTGTCTTAACTATTTCCCACAGCAGATGTATTTTACTGGAAAGACTATTCACTTTACATGCAAAGCAAATTTTATCTTGTTTTCATTGAGAGATTCCTTGGAGAATTTTAGACTGATGAAAATTCAGTATTCATTTTAATAATTTAAAATAAGAAAATAGAGCATTAATAATTACTGCTTTTTGTTAGGGACAGAGACTGGGCTGACAAAACAGTGTAGAAAAAAAGGAAAGTCAAGACCTTGGTTGACAAAACTATACAAAGAGACCTGGGAATATCACATTTAAGATTACAAACAGTCTTTTGGGGTTCTCAATATAATTATGTTTTCTTCATTATTTTTCAAGAGTGTTAATTGCCTACTAGTAATTAATGTCCCATGTGACTGTCAAGAAATGTAATCAATAGTAAAAGCAGAGGGACCAAGCTGTCATTGCTTCTGTGACCGATATCTTTTTCTCACCCCTGGCAAGGTGTTTCTGTTTTAATAAAATGAACAGGTGCAGATGTGGAAGATTTCTCCAGAAAGCCACTAGCTAAATCAGTTCATCTCATAGTTCTGAAATTAAAATGTAGCCAATCAGAACTTTGAAATATAATTGCCTCATTTTCCAACTTAAATATATTATGGGCCTCCTGCTAGTGCTGCACCTGGCAAATCTACTTATTAAAGTTATGAAGGAAAGAGTTTGCTGAGACATTTTAAATATTATGCTGACATTGTAATAAAAGAAAGGAGAAAGGTAGGCGTTATCTAATTCTACTGATGTCTGCTCAGTTTAGAATATACTGTTATTTCTACCAAGCTGATAATCAAATTTCATTCATGGAAATATTTCAAATAATTCTTTATAAAATAAAACCTACTGAATTTAAATGCATTACCTCCCTTATAGTTCTTCAGTTTCTCTTGACTTTTTTCATTACTCAGATATTGTTTTATCATTTAACTCACCCAATTTGTTTAATATTTCTTTTTTAGCAAGTCTGTTTCCTTTCATCTCTATAGCAGTTGCCTGTATATTTATAGGAACTTATGTAAGTGATGGGTAGAGGCTGTAAGAAAAATGGAATTCAATTTCTATCACTCTGTTGGCAAAACAGTCATGCATGCTCTGAGATGTGATTAATCTTCATCAGCAAGCAATAAATACATAGAAACAGTATTCAGGTTTTTAGCATCAACATTTTTACCTAATTTCTTAGATAGCTTTCTCTACTCTTCTAGATCCTATACAGTAATAAAACGTTGAAGTTTTGATTGGCAAAAACGTGCATTTGCAAAGTGTGGCATTACAACTAGCTTATACAAAAACAATTGCACTGGTTAAGTATATTTAAACTGCAAATGGTTATAACACTAACAATAATAACAACATAAACTAATATTCAGAAAGAAAAATCAACATATATTGAAAGGGAGATGAGTTAAAAATATAAATATAATAAATCCAGAGAAACATATTGTGTACCAAAGCAATCATTTATGATATCCTATCTTTCTATATTATTTAGAAATTATAGGTCCATAGTACTACGTACAAAACCCTTGGGAAAAATGTGTTACATAATTTATAATATTTCATCCTTTAGAATGAAAATATGATACAAATACAGTCTCTTGGTATCCAGGGATTCCAGGACCCTGAAAGATACCAAAATACATGAATGCTTAAGTCTCTTATATAAAATGGCATAATATTTGCATATATCTGACACAAATCCTCTTATAAGCTTTAAATCATCTCTAGATTATTTATAATACTTAATACAACCTAATGCTATGTAAATAATTGTTATACTCTATTAAACAGGAATAATGACAAGAAAAAAGTTTGTACGTGTACAGTACAGATGCAACCATTTTTTAAATTTTCTATTTTCCACCTGTAGCTGCTTAAATCCACATATGTGGAACACAGTTGAGGAGGGCCAACTGCAGCACGTGGGATATAACATTCCAATTTGTTTGAGATTGCATCATAATGTATTAGGAAAGATTTATTCCCAAGAGAACTTAGGTAAAATTAGCCTTGATTGTCAAATTAATCACAAATTTTGGTTCTGTTTTTAGAGCTTATGGGGTATTAGTATTGTAAATATTGGATTGTACAGTTTGCTAACAATACATGCTCTTTCTTTTTTTCAATAATTTGGTAAACTGTTTTACCTTATTTGTTTAAATAATGCATTTAGATTTGTTATCACTGCATAACCTTTACTCTCCTGACTATTACAGAAATTGTGCTAGAAGTGGGTGCTTCTGGGCCGGGCGCGGTGCCTCACGCCTGTAATCCCAGCACTTTGGGAGGCCGAGGCAGGTGGATCACAAGGTCAGGAGATCGAGCCCATCCTGGCTAACATGGTGAAACCCCGTCTCTACTAAAAATACAAAAAAAAAAAAAAATATTATCCAGGCGTAGTGACGGGCACCTGTAGTCCCAGCTACTGGGGAGACTGAGGCAGGGAATGGCCTGAATCCGGGAGGCAGAGTTTGCAGTGAGCGGAGACTGCGCCACTGCACTCCAGCCTGGGTGACAGAGCAAGACTCTGTCTCAAAAAAAACAAAAAACAAAAAACAAACAAAAAAAAGAACTGGGTGCTTCCACGACAAACCAACAAACAAAACCATGAAGATTTTGGCCTAGTAGTCAATTGGAGATGTAGCAAAAAAATATATCAGCTCATGTTATCCTGTGGTAATACTGTCATCTGCAATTACTTGCAAGGGAGGCCATTTGCCCCATGCAATTTTAGCTCCATAGAAAGAGGTTAAGAAGCAAAGCCTTTGTGTTTTGGGTTGATGACTAATGGCTGTGTTTGGCCATGTGTTAAAAGAAATGAGCTCTCTTTGGTACATGAAACAAAGTCAGAGATTTCATTTCTCCAGAGTTAAAAGAGCTAACTGCTTCTTGACCCCAAGCAGTAAAAGTAAGAATGAGAAAGCCTAAGGGACACATGTTCTGCAAAGGATCACAATAAGGGTGTGGTCTTCATTTAAAACCTTGACAGCTTTAAGGTAGCCCATCCCTTTAAGAGAAGCAGAGATGAAAAAAAGGTAAAGAAATGTAGCAGATCCAGGAACTATATCTGCAAAATAACTGGAAGTGGGGTTATTAGTAAAAGGCCATGATTAAAAAGAACCTCCCAGAAAGTAAAACTACTTCCAAGTGTTTTTGACTGTTAAATTAATTACAAATTTTGGTTAAATCCACTTCCAAGGTACTTTTCATGTACCTGTCACCTAGGGTTTCAGGATGGCTACTAATAGTGACTTTGTGTCTCCCATTTGCATCCTTTACAAAGGGTTATGTTTGTTGTGGTTATTCTATTCCTCCAACATTAATATTGGTACTGGAGGCAAATAACTCATCTTTTAAACTTTATATTATAATCAACTTGTAGACCAATGGGAGCCATATCTGAAATTGATTAACATATTAGCCCACATCTCTCAACAAACTTGGCCTTTGCAGTTGATACAATGATGGGACAGTTGGGTCATCTTTCCTAGGGAAGTGTGGAGTATGTTCTTTATGTGGAACAATGTGAGGAAAGGAATATTTGATATCACCAGAGTGAGACAGAATGCCCACCAAGTATTATGCTCATTCTTTTATTTTTTTCTAGCTTTTTTGTGGTCATATGGTGCAACGTGTTAAGTTCTGAAAAATAAAGGGTGAATAAAAGTAAAGGGCATCATTTACAGGCTGAGGCAGTAAAACAAAACAAAACAAAAACATATGTTACTGTCTCTTCCCCTGCTGTGAAGACCAGGAAGGCCTTATGTTCCAGGGCATGAAGTTAGAATATAGAGCCTCCATGATTCAAGATCCTGCAGAGCTCAACACTGATCCACTAAGGCATGTAATGTGAGAAAGAAATAAATTGTTTTAATCATCTAAGGGGTGTTTTGTTACTGCAGCAAAATGTAGCATCTCCTGAAAGTTACAAGAAATGTGACGGATGTTGATATACGATAGATAGATAGGTGATAGATGATAGATAGATAGATAGATAGATAGATAGATAGATAGATAGATAGGAGACAGATTTCTGTTTGTTGTGCTTTTCATGTCCTATAAGGAGTAAAACATATATAATAATTAATTCTTTTTTAATATACAATAACATGAAGAAAGTTTTAGTTTTTAATATATTAAGAATCATTTCCAAACCTATTGACTGTGTATGCTTGTACGGAGAAGCAGCAGCATTTCTGGCTAAGGTCTAATGTTTGCGTGGGCTCCAATATAAATAAACATAACATTCCTGGAAATTGAGAGTCTAGTTTTTAGGATGAGTTAGGTAATGTATTGTGAACTACTAAAACTCATTGGAACATAAAAATGACTGTATTTTCATTTTAGTTCTTTTTATTGTGCCCCAGTCTATGAAAGAACACAAGACTTTTTTTAAGTAATATATTTTTGGTAAATCACTATTATAATGTTTGCACAACAGTGAAGTATTACTTTACTGAACATTTATTTGGAAGCTAAAAATATTGGTTCTACTCTAGATCAATCCCTTTGATAACAATTTCACTGGCTTTGCAATTTGCTATTTCAATTTAATATTGCCAGTGGTGTTAGACCTGCTATTATATTTATTGCCTAGATTACTACTAAAAATATTGTTGTGAGAGAGGAGTAATATTGCCATGATTTTATTATTAGAACACTTTTCTTATACACAATGCCAGGAGTCTGCAAAGCATCAGGCTCTCAGACCATGCAGTATCATTTATATCTTTTATGACTGGCTCTCAGGGTTCTCCACAAAGGATAGTAATGGTGATTTTCAGAGCTATGGTCAGAGAAGCTCACCTCTATGGCAGATAGGATAAATATGATTCCTCAATTTTAATATGTGGTGGCATATTTCAGGGGAAATATCACATGATAACTGTCAAAGTTTTGTTTCTCTGCCTCATGAAATTCCAAAACAATCTGTAGAAAAAAGCAAGTTTATTGAGAGGATCTACAGCTGTTAAATATGAACTAACATATGATTTTCTCTTTATTATGTTAGGTGGTTTGAAAAATGAAACATTACATATTAAACTCTTAGGAACATCACAAATTCCTTTTTCTTTGATTAGGTAGCATACTATAAATACTATGAAATTGGTGCTGCATTTTATTATATTATTGCAATGCTATTATATATAAAACTATACAGGTATTTTAAAAATCAGCTACATATTATTACTAAACAAAATATGTGAACTTCTAGTTTTGCCGTTTATACATATAGACAGGCTAATGTATACAATATCTCATATGTATCATATTATGTGTTTATAATCCAATGTACATGTGTATGTGTGTACATGTGTATGTGTGTGTATATACATATGGATCTATGTACTCAGAAGAACTACATTTTTCAGTTTTATATTTTTTCTATCCATCCCTTCAATATTACTTTCCACAGAGGAGAACTACATAGCGGAAAATAAGACACATTAACGATGAGGCAGAGTAGGTACCAACTTAGATGTTGGAGAAAATGTTATCACTTTGAAGCTAAGTTCCCTTGACAATAAAAGGGAGTCAATAGTAGTAGAGCTGAGCTACTGTTATTTACTTCATAGGACTGTTGAGGATTTTAACTGAAGTAACACGTAAATTACAAAGTGACTTACAAGCATGAAAGATGATTACTTTGTTATTCTTTGCAACCCTACTTCTCAAAGTGTATCAGGAGAAATATGCTGGTCCCTGAGATACTTTCAGGAAGTCCACAAGATCAAGCCTCTTAAAATAAAATAGAGATGTTGTTTCATTCAATTTTTACTTTTATTCTCTAACAAGTGTACAGAGGAAAGGTCTAGAATCTATATGGTGTGTAATACTGTGGAAAATTGAATACAGAAGCAGATATGAGAAGTCAGATCTTTTCTTTTATTTCAGACATTGAAGAGGTTTGCAAAATTTGAAACAATGCTAATCTCACAAAAAATTGGGGGGAAATACAGTTATATTCATAAAAATGTGTTATTTATGTGTATTTCAGTCATAAAATGTTACTTATATGAAATGGTTTACATTAATAAATACATATTTAATATCATACATGCCTACAAAATATCTTCACAAACAAAAGCTCTTCGGAGTCTTCAATAATTACTAAGAATGTAAAGGGCTCTTGAGATAAGCAGTTTAGGAACTATTGCTTTAAAGACTTCCATTCTTGCTCCTTATTTCTCATTTTCAATGACAACTATCTGCATATAACAGCAATGAAGTGGTAGTGCCAGTGCTGCTTCAAGGGTGTGAGGAGATGAAGACCAATGTATCTCCCTTTCTCTTGACTTTTTCCTCATGGTTACAGTGCGGCTGCTCCAGCTTTGGGTCTGCATTTTACTCCAAATGACACAGGAAAGCTCAATAAGGAATAAGGACAAGACCTAAATCTTAAACTGTAAACATTAGCCATGAATACATCCTTTCCCCCACATACAGATTCTTGCTTTTGTCTCATTGGCCAGATGGTTGCTATGTATACACCAGATGCTGCAAGTAGTTTTATATCTGGATCCATTGCTATCCACAACAGAATCAGTGTTCCGGTTGTAATGAGTGAAGAATGTGTGTAATAGAAAACTAGCCGCAGCTGCATTACTTGATTTGTTCATCTGTTTTTAAACAGGAAAATAAAATAACCAAAAGTATGATAGAAACAGGGGTTTTAAATGGGAATTAGTGCTCACATGAAGATGTAGAGAAGACGAAGGAAAGGAAGAAGGTAGAAAGAGAACCGGAGAAACATTCTTAATCCACTTAATGTCAAAGCCCTGGCATGAATAGAAAACCTAGTTTGCAGACAGGTCCAAGAGGTTGCATGCATCTGGCCACTGTGAAGTGGAAACCTTGGAGAGGTATTTGGAAGCTGCTATTTCTGGGCCTGCTGCCATTTCTATGGAAGCTGCTGTATCTGTTCGTGGGAGCCACCATATCACTGCATTTTGGGAAAGGCTATGTTCGATTGTCATATGTTCAATTATCATAAACTTCTGAGGATGATGGCTTCCACTTCCTGTCAGCCTTCCATGTCCCACATGACTTTCTGTCACTGATAAAGTCTAAACTGGAATTTTCCTAGGAGGAGGGTTTGGGGAGAAATGTACCAGCTTCAGACTAATGACAATGGTGCCAAGTTCATAATAAACAAGTTAGCACAGCTGCCAATTATCTGTAAATTATTAATGCCATAGTCTGAGATGTTTTAATTTGGAATCAATAAACTAAACATGACCAATTAGAAGCATTACATATAGTTTTTATTCAATAAAGTCCATTTTCTGACAAATTTAAATAACATTATGAAAAATGTATGGAAGAGTATAACACATAGCACATTTGGTTAATTCAATCCAGGGGAAAAATATCTTCAACAACTAAGAAACATGGTAAATCATTTATAAACATAATGTGATAAAAATAAAGAGTATAACATCTCTTATGTACATAAAAGCCAATATTTAAATATTTGAGGGAAAATTTAACTCATATATAAGGAGTTAGCCATTTATTTGTCACCCAAATCACTGATATTGACTTATTTAAAAATTTAATCACATTGTTTTTATTTTTTATCTAGTAGGCAGTTCCATTGTACGTAAAATTACTGCAAGAAAGAAAGACCTTTTTAAATTTATTTTTGAGATAGGATCTTGCTCTGTCACCCGGTTGGAGTGCAGTGGTGCAATCATAGCTCACTGTAAACTCAAACTCCTAGGGTTAGGCGATTCTCTCACCTCAGCCTCCTGAGTAGTTGGGACTACAGCCACAACAGGCTAATTAAAAAAAAAATTATAGAGTTGGGGTCTTACTATGCTGTGCTGGCTGGTCTCAAACTTCTAGTGTCAAGCAATTCTCCTGCCTTGGCTTCCCAAAGTGTTGAGATTACTGTGTGTGGCAAGAAGACAACATTTTTAAAAATCAGATTACAGCTGAATGTCATAGAGCAAAATAACTGACAGGTTTCCCATTCTTCCTAGTTGTGTGTAGAGATACTCGATGTGGCTAGTGGATAATATATTTTATGCTTGTTCTTAACTTTCCTAATAATAGTTAAATAATATGTGAATTAGTATTTTTTTAACAATTATTATACATTTTCATTTAATGTATATAACACTTCAGTAGCAACATAATATGAAAGACATATTATGGATGAAATTTCTTAGTTTAAGTACTAATGCAACTTTTCTGTAGATCTTTATTCATAAGGAAATCACTAAACTTATTTGGCCTCCATTTACATTGACTGGTGAAAAGAAATAAAAATTGCTGCAAAAATTAATAACTGGCCTGCGAGAGGAGAGTAGTGGCAAGCAAGTGTTTCCTGTTTAAAAGAAAGGATATTTTTCCTTGAAGGTATTATGACCTGCTCTTTAAAGGGTGTGAAGTGTTTTCCACCAATTCTCTCTCCATTAGATGTTGATCAACACACCTTTGACTATTTAGTACAAGTAAACAAGCAACCAAACAATCAAAAACAGCAATATGCTTGTGCATGTATGCTGATTTCTTTATGTCCAATACAGAAAACAGGGAACTATGGGTGGCATCTGGTCAACCACACTGACCACTTAGGCCAGGGGAAAAATCCCTCCTCTGAGATTATCTCTCACCACCTTCACTCTAGCTCTGGATTCCACATCTGCCAGTGGGTACATGGCTTCAATTGAGTTTCAGTCTCATAGGCAAATATTGCTTGTGTGTTCAGCAGCTTTTCTCCAGGCACTACATAGCAGGCATCACACTTCGAAAAATTTACTCAACATATGTAAGTCATGGTTATTGTTTCAGTACAGGAGACATTACAGCAATAACTAAGATAGAGAGTTAAGAGTGTTAAGGGCCTATAAGAATGCTTAAGACTTAAAAGGTACTGAATGTAAATTTTACTAATGTAGCCATGAATATGTACTACTAATTTTGCTTATAGCTAATGATCACAGGTTATTGCAGGATATTTTGACTAGTAAGTCATCAAGCTGCAATTTACACACATTGTAATTTTTCCACCTAAATTTCATTTTCCATTTTCTCATCCATAGGTTAAGAAATGTATCTACGTGTTTATCTTACAGTTTTGCTTTCAACCTGAATTCTCTTTATTCATATTAGTATTAAGTCTTGGAATTGTAAAACATATCTCATTCCAACTGTTTTTTACCCACGTCAGTCATTCGTGGTCCATAAGATATAAAAAAATGGCTTCACGTTTTATATGACTAAGCTCTAACTGCTTTTCCACATGAACTATTCTGTAGATGTTTATATTTAGGTTCAACCATTTCCTTCTGGAACTTGTTAATTGGTTATGACATTTAAGAAATGTATACTTAATTCATAGTATATGTAATATGCTGTCTTAGGGCTTTGGAAAGGGAAAATACAAAGAAAAATAAAACATTGTCCTGACCCTCAGAGAAATATAAAATTCTTTCCTTTTATATTTCCTCAGGTGTATTATATTCCTATTTTTTTCTCTCGTAGGTTGGTCTGTCAATAATCCTATAATTCAAATTCATTTCACACCACATCTCAATAAAACCAGACTGTCCTACCTCATGGTTATTATGAGATTGAATGTGATAATGTTTATGAAAAGTCTACCAGACAAAAGCACTCTTTAAGTGTAGGGAATAATAATTTTATTTTCCTGTCAACTTTACAAGAATTTACATTTATTAAGGCAGGAGCCTTGCTTTTTTCAGACTTAGTTTGTCTGGGCTTTAATTAATAACTGTGTCACTTTGAACAGCTTGCTGAAACTTGCTTAGGGAAATTTTCTCATCAGCAAAATGTAGATTATAATAGGACCCACCTCCTAGGACTGCTGTAAGGATTAAATGGGATAATCCATGTAAAGTGCTGAGCACAGCACATATGGAAACACTAAATAAATTATAAAAGAAAAATAATAACTAACAGTTATTTATGACTAATTATATAAAAGACATTTTATTAAGTTTTCATAGTAATTATATAATTTCATCAACACAAAATTCCTGATAAAGTTGTCATTATTATAACAATAATAATTATTATTACTGTGGTTTTAACCCTCAAGCAGCACAGTGATTGGTACACAGTAGACATTCAACAAATACTTGTTAAAATCTTGTTGAACTACAAATTATAATTGCCCTTGAGGCCTCAGTTAGCTATATCAGTCAGCATTCTTGTAAGAACAGAATCTGATTGCAGCAGAAAGGAATTTATTTAAAGACATTGGATTGAATAGTTCACAGAATCAACAAGATGATTGGAGATGCTGGCTCAGATGCTATGCCAGGAACAAGCCTGAAATCACAATAGCAGAAGTAATCTCTTGAGGGCATCAAAGAGCAAAAGAATTGCAGCTGGCACATCTGCCACACCAATACAGATCACTGAAGTCATCATTATCAATAATGTCACCAGAGAAAGCATTTTATGCAACTTCCAAGATTTGTACATCTTTCTAATTAAGGGGATATGAAGAAGCAGTTACTTGTTCTTCATTTTGAAGAGGATACCCAAATGTGCACAGAATCACCAGACTCTCAATATAAATAACATTTATTTTCAGTCCTCATGCACACCTAAGGTATAGGCCAGAAGCTAGAATACCTGCTAGTCGTATTTTTTTATATATTTCACATTTCATATTTTTCAGTAGTATGTCATTAACAAAATATGTCCTGTGGCACAGTGAGATAATCTACATCGTTGTAAAATAAATTGTAGCACAGATGCTAAGAAACTACTTAAACCCAGAATACAATGAGAATCTTTAACTCTTGTGACTGACATATGAAAGAAAAATTGTTCCTGATATTCTCTGTTTACAGTCATAGAGAAAACAATTTATGCCAGAGAGGAAGCATTATCCCCGGTGCCAAGAATCATGCCACTGGTAAAGCTACCACATCAGGAATAGCAGTTTTAATTAGAATGACTCTATGTTGAAGCTTCAGCCAACATACTGAGTTAATTGGAGATGGAATATGAATACTGTCTTCACAATTTTCAAGTACTGCATGCGTCCCAAATTCCTGGAATTGTGTCAAGCATGAAAAACAAGCAATGTGACTCTAGATTTATACTTTTAGCAGAAACAGGAAGCTTCACTTTGTATTTTTGTCTTAATTGACCTTACTCCATAATAGCTTATGAAGTCAATGTTCTTCCATTACAATTTTTTACTCAAATAATTGGAAACTTAACATCTTATGGGTTACAGTCTTTATTGGCCTAATGTGAAGAGCATATAGGGGAAATTGAATTTATTACCTGATTTTTATAAGACCACACTCTTATTTCCAGAATATTGTCGCATACCAGAGCCCCAGAAATTATCACTCACCATTTGAGTTGAATATTTGCCCTACTTAGTAACCTGTGATAGAAGAGATCTGGTCTTTGAAATGATTCAGGAATGATTCAGGGCTGAGAATTTGATAGGACAGCTTTCTTCTCATGATGACTCAAACCAGGCCTTTGTTGCCAGATCTATGTCTTGCTTTATATATATATACAAATTAAATAGGACCTCAAGGCACTGGTCATGTATTTGTCAAGGGGCATGATCTGATTTGTAAACTCTAAAATTTCTACAGGTTAAACATTTCTAAGTAGCACATTGAACTATCTGTGTATTACAATACCTACGTTCACGGTGACTCTGCTGGCTAATAGTTGCTACTGGGCCTCGGTACAGAGGGTAATTATATATTCATTGAAGTCAGAGCTGAACTGATTTCACACCGATTTTTACTCTGATGTCCCTATACTATAGACAACCACCAATACAGCACTCGGAGATACTAGCATTCCTTTTACCCATGCATTTAATGCTTTTTCCTCCAATAAAAAATGAGCAAATTCTTGGTAGTCTGTTGGAAAATTATTCTTCCCTTTGAATATTTTAATAAGTTCCCCTGGGGCATAAGAATTGGCTTCACGGGGGGGGAAAGCAAAAGTTTATGCTTTAGATTATTTTGAATCAATTCCAGTCATCCTACATATCTACCCTTCAGTTCCGAGATTCCCATGCCGCTCCAATCACGGTTCTTTGTAACTTTAACATAACAGATCTGAAAGGAATTTAAATTCGATCTTGGGGTCAAAGCTTGTTTTGAAGCCCTACAGCTGCAAGAGGTAAAAGATTATTTAGCACAGTCTTTGAAAGTCTCACATTCGTTCTGTACTTTGAATGGGTAGGAATTGGGGCACTGTAAGCAAACCATCTCTATTAGTAGTAAACTCACCCACAGTCTTTGAATTTTTCATGCTCTTCATTCAATTATATGCAGGCATATAGGTCCAAATGCCATTTCTGCAACACACACTTCATTCTAGGTGGGCGGAGGTGGAATTTCTAATGTCAAAATTCCACCCTTAATACTGCGTAGGTTTATAAAGCTTTTTGTCCCAGCCAGTAGGAAACAAACCACATATGCTCTCAATTTTCTTTGGAAGCTTTTACCAAACCACTTCTGGTATCTCTATCTGTATAAGCCCAGATTAGTCGATGTAAATAAGACAAACAGGCTCTAGCTCACTTAATGGGATAAATTCAGGGATTTTGGATGACACATCCAAAATCCAAAATCGGATAAAGGGATTCTGGATGTCACATCAAATCACTAAGAAAAGTAGGGAACCTACTCATGTGCTACACAGGAAACAGTAAAAAAATTTTCATAGGCCCGGCGCGATGGCTCACACCTATAATCCCAACACTTTGGGAGGCTGAGGCAGGCAGATCACCCGAGGTCAGGAGTTCAAGGCCAGCCCGGCCAACATGGGGAAACCCCATCTCTACTAAAAATATAAAAAATTAGCCGGATGTGGTGGCACGTGCCTGTAATCCCAGCTACTTGGGAGGCTGAGGGGCGAGAGTCACTTGAACCCTGGGGGCGGAGGTTGTAGTGAGCTGAAATCACCCCACTGGACTCCAGCCTGAGTGATAGGGTGAGACCCCATCTTAAAAAAAATAAATGCATAAGACGTATTTAGTGAGGTCAGTACTGCTAACTGCAATGAACAGCACCATATGGAACTAACCAACTAACCATTACCATTACTGCTGCAAACATTATCTTCTGAGAAAATTTCTCTAGGGACTCTCTTTGTCTTTGCATTAACAACTTAAGATCAAAATCTGGGTGGTACGCCTGTTTCTTCTAGTTTAAATGATACACCCAATCCCTCTGTAGCTGCAAGGACACTGGGAGAGTGAGGACCTGGGTTTTCCAGCTTCTAAGAGATAAGGCTGTATTTGAGTAATTTCTCAAACAGTTGAATGGGGTCATAAACAGGGCAACCCAATAAAGGACAGATTAATTGGCTTGATGTATCGAAATGCTTTAATATAAAACATGATACATCTTTCAGAGAAAAATAAAATAGTGAGAAAGAGCATACCTTATTTCTGGCAGCTACTAAGGAATTAAAATCTGTTTCTGATTTATGCCCTCATGTACCCATCGCTTTGTAGCCTCATAAAATTGGCCAGTTCACAAGCTATTGAACAGGCTTGCCATTTACTTTATGCAGCATTATAGTATTTTGTCAATTTCAGTGTAAACTCTATACCCATGACTTATAGAATGGTTTGAATAGACTTACATTGATGTGTGGCCACTCAAAGTCGTATCAGTGATTTACTGTAGATGTTGGGAAATTTCAAAACCAATACAAATCATTGAAATAGTCCCTTAGAAATGTTATGAGAAAAAACGTTTGCAAAAGTAAAAACTCAACCAGTTCTACTAAGGGTTATAGCGTTGGTCGAAATTTGTGTATTAGTAGTGCTCCCTGGAGGAGCAGATGCCATTTCAGCCCTTGGTAACTTTCTGCTATTCAGGACACTGTTTGCCTGGAATTTCTTTGTCTCAACTTTTCTTACCATGAGTCTTTCTTCTCACTCACATTCCCACTTCTTTCATATCTTGCTAATTTTGTATCTTACTGACTTAAAGCCAGTATTTCTGTAGTGCCAAGGTTTTTGATTAACTTATTTGCTAGAATTTTTTTTTTTTTTTGCCACTGAAAATCAGAAGACAGAGGAACTCATATTCCAGGAAAATGTGGTTCTCAAGAAACAAGAAATAGCTTTATTAGAGGGTGTTCTGGTTGGGCAATAACATTGAAAACATAGTTTCATATTTATTTGTCAGCTTTGGAGTTAGTACTTAGTATTGAGTCTAAACCAACTGTAGACTAAGCAACAACAAAACACACACAGACACACACACACACACACACACACAAATAAATAAAAATGAAAAATAAAAACCCAGCCAATGAAACAGAGCATACGTGTTATGTGTTCATGTATGGAAAGCCCCGAAGTTTTGCATTTAGTATGAGAAAGTAATCCTTTTTTTTAGTTTACTGCTTACAAAAAATTTGTGTTACTAGAATTTGTTATGAGCACATATTATTTTCCAAGAAATCCTATGTTCACAAACATAAGTAGAAGAAATGAATTTAAAGTCATTGGATTGGTAATATAAAATCAGAAATGATCATTTTTTTCTGTGTAAAAACAAATGTTTGCATGGATTCTTTATATATATATCAGACATATTTTTTCTATTTCTCTTTTTATTTTATGTGCCCTGTGATCATCCTTTATGTATTTTGTTAGATATTATGTATTTTTCTATTGTTGTAGTGAAACTGTTGCTATGCTTTCATAATAAATTTATTATCCATAATGCATTGCCATTTCTACTGAAATACTTTAATTATACCAATATGTACATTGATTTTAAAAAACACACATATCAAATGTGAGCCAGTAGAGTTTTACCTCATGTTAACAAGTAATTAAGTTATGTCATTTTATTTAAATGTCTGAGGCCAGGCACTGTAGGTCATACCTGAAACCCCAATGTTTTGGGTTGGCGAGATGGGAGGATTGCTTGAGCCTGTGCAATGTGGTAAGACCCCATGTCTACCAAAAAAAAAAAAAAAAAACCATAAAAGATAAAACATTAGCTAGGCATGTAATCCTACCTGCTGGAGTGGACAAGGCCAGAGAACTGCTTGAGTCCAAGAGTTCAAGGTTATAATGAGCTATGATCGTGCCACTCTACTTCAGCCTGGGCAATAGAGTGAAACCTTGTCTCTAAAAAATAATAAATAAAAAATCAATGTCTGAAACATAAGATATGTACTTGGTGTAATGATAATTCTGTAGCATTGTGCTTACATTGTATATGTATTCACAATATTAATATAAATTGTAATATAATTAGCACAATAATATGAATTAATAACAATCATAAAAGCAAGTACAAGTTTCCTCTTTCAATACTCCCTATCCATAGTCCTACTTACCAATGACAGCAGCTTCTGTTTTGAGTTATTTTAGTTGATTTATAACTCAAGAAATTATTTCCAAATAATGAAAAACTGATTAATGTTTTACATAATTCAGGAGGTAAATTATATGCCCTCAAAACTCTAGAAATTTTAGAATGCTTTGGAATATCCTTGAAAACATATTCTAAAGCAGTTCTGAATAGAGGTTCTGAACATTTGAAAGTACACAATTAACTGCATTGGTCAAAGTTTTTTTTATGTTTATTAGTCAGGGCAAAAATTCCAATCAGTGGGTATGTATCTGAGTCCGATTTTTTAACATCCCCAAAATTTTCAGTTCCCCACTCTCATCTGTTTAATTCAATTGCAAAGCATAGAAATAAATGCCAAAGATATAAATACATAAGATAATTGAATATAGTAGTGTTAATAAAACCTTTTGCTAACAGAGTTATGAAACCAAGTATTACCTGCGTTTTGCATATAAAATTAGTCCAATAAAATTTGCATGAAGGATTACTGGGATAAATAATTGAATTAATATTTATAGCTATTAGTTTCAAAATTAGCTAATTAGGTATCAAGTGTTATCTAGATTTTCTATTCACGGAAAAAGGATAAAGGCACAACAAACTTTGTTTAACTATTTTCAAAATTACTCAATTTTTAATGGAGAAGTAGTAGTAGTCCAGAGAGTTAACATCATGTCTCATTATTCATCTATAATTTATTAGAAAGTTGTCACCCAGCCTAATTCTATTTATTTCCACAGAATTCATTACTATAATACATTTCCTTATGTATTATTATTTGCTTCATGTGAAAAGTTTTAAGAAGACTGTGACTGACTATAAATTCCTGCCAGCTTAGATGATGTTTATTCCCATTATTATTGTTTTTGCAGTTTGTTACTGTATTTCTCCATCATCCTCATAATTATGCCATGAAAAGTACTCACTTGATACATACTTAACACAGAGATATTTGTAGAGTAAAATCTCTCTAATTACCGATATTTTAGATTAACTTTTTCTGGGTAATTTTTACATGGTATTAATTTGTTTTCTTTTACAGACTTATTTATGTATCCCCAAAAGTATGGCTATTGTGTATTTTCCACTTTAAAAGCAAATAATACTTTATTTTTTACACAGCTTTGGAAATTACTATAAGATAAAATGTTATCTGGTATCCCTAACAATTGTGGTTTATTTCTGTAGTTATGTAAATCGTTGATTTATATTATAATTCTAATGCGTCATTCAAATTTTATTTCTGTATTCTATAAATATAAATTTTACTAATTGCCAACAATAAAAGAAAAGATATCCACGGGAATATTTCTGGAGGTCTTCTAAGTAGAGTGAATTTCAGATACTGAAGATGTTATTTTTAACATCTGAAAATATTGCACATCATTAGTCATTTTTTGAAATAAAAAGACAGGTTTATCCATATTTGTTGTCATAGATTGAAACATCTGTATGTTCTGTGCACAACAGGTGTTCAATAAATGTTTTGGGTGACAGTGGTGACTCTTAAAGACTTCATAATGAAGTAATTATTCAAGTGTCATGTTAAAACCCTATTTCTTTGAAATTACATACTGGCAATTTTCAGCTGCCATACATTGTTATATTCACTTTAGTTCAGTTAAAATGTATTTAAAAATACTCCTTATCTTCAATAAAATTTATGAATTTAAATCCCTTCCCAATACTATTATAACAAACAATAAACATAATTAAACTATGTATACCTACAATACAATAAAGGATTTTCAAAACTATTCAAGTAAAAGATGACAATGAAATGAGTAATTAGTTTTGAAAATAGTGGCATCTGCTATGTGAATAATCCAAGAAATGCTTTCCAATTTCCATGCATTAACTCTTTATTCAAAAGAGGGAATCTCACAAAAGACACAAATGGGACCAAATAAAATATAGGATACTATTAAACTGGAATTATAGGCCAGGCAGAGTGGCTCACTCCTGTAATCCCAGCACTTTGGGAGGCAGAGGTGGTTGGATCACCTGAAGTCAGGAGTTCAAGATCAGCCTGACCAACAAGGTGAAACCCCATCTCTACTAAAAAATTACAAAAAATTAGGTGGGCGTGGTGGCAGGCACCTGTAATCACAGCTACTGGGGAGGCTGAGGCAGGAGAATCTCTTGAACACAGGATGTGGAGGTTGCAGTGAGCCGAGATGGCACCATTGCACTCCAGCCTGGGTAACGAGCAAAACTCTATCTGAAAAAAAAAATGCATCTATTATTTACACTTTGCTTACTTAAAAAATGGTTTGAAGCATATTGGACAGATATGCCCTATAAAATGTTTTCTCTTTTTTTTCTGTAAAAAGTACTGTAACTTTGCTTTAGTTTTCCTTCTTTTTTCAGATAAAAGTCTATTCCTTCAATGCCTGAAAGATGCCAGAACTCTGTACTTATCTGATCTAGGAAAAATAAACCCAATGATCATGAATATAATTCACTGTGAATTGTTAAAAAGTTGCATTTCCCAGCATTGATATTTCATAAAAGGGAAGTCATATAATATATTTTTCCTTTTGTGTCTGGCTTATTTCACTGAGTGTAATATCTTAAACATCCATCTATGCTGTAGCATGTGTCAGAACTTTATTCATTGTTATGGCTGAATAATATTCTATTGTATGTATATAATACATTCTGTGTATGTTCATATTTGTTGATTAACAGTCTAGTTGTTTCCACCTTTAGAAAATTATTTCAACTATCTTTTGTGTTCAGATATTTATTAGATCTTCTTGATAATTATTTATTTTAGTGTAGCATCAACTTTTATTCCTAATTTTGGTTAAACCAGACAGTTGAAAAGACAGCACAATTATTGACTCAAAAACAAAAGCCAATATTTCAGCTTTAAATTCTTTCCAATAGTTTTTTAGCATGTACTCATGTTTTAAATGGTTAGTCATAACAAATTAGAATATAGTCAGTTACAAAGAGGGTTAAAAATAAGATCAGTTATAATTAGGGGGCGTAGTTTAATATTATAATTTTATATTTAAAATCTAAAATTTTATATTTAAAAAGGTTTTTGCTTTTCTTTAAAAACTAATAAAATTATTTAGTAGCAACTTTATATATTTTCTATTCTGAGTTAATAAAAATTTCTGAAAAGGTTTTTAAATACACAAAGGATTATTAATACCATTGCCAAAAATGAAAGTCAGATTAATGATGACTATGTATTGAAGAAAGTTTACTGAAAGATCATTAAAAGAAGCACACAGAAAAATTAAGTTGAACTTAAACTTTCTGCTTCAACTATTTGCTTTAGCACAAATTATTTTAGTTTTCTTTTTTCATGAAAGTTCTATTTTAAAGGGAACAACAAAGAAGATAATTCTAAAGCATCCAAAAACCCCATCTTCTATTAATTTGTTACTCACAAATGATGCACTGTATTTATTTGTTCTTAATTTGACATATATGTGTATATGTATTTGTTCTTAATATTGACATATTATATGTGTTTATGAAAAACAGAAAACAATAGTTTCATAATTAAAGTGTTGAATTTTGACATTTTTCAGATGAATTCAAGTTATTTATGAAAAGGCTACCTATGAATTATTTCCTCAACACATCTACTATAATGCATTTGTGGACAATGGATTCTAATTTTCAGCGCCGTTACGAACAACTGGAGAACAGCATGAAACAACTTTTCCTAAAGGCACAGAAAATTGTACACAAGCTTTTTAGCCTTAGCAAGAGGTGTCATAAACAACCCCTCATCAGCCTGCCAAGACAAAGGTAAGACATTTGTGGCAATGTAAGCAATTAAGTTTATTGTTGAGAAAGTGTGTTGTTTTTATTTTTCAGAATGCAGGTGTGTTAATATACAAATCATGATCTAATTTATATTATTAGAGATAATTTGAAAACAATATATTAAGTCTCAAATAATAAATTATAGTTATTTTTCAAAGTAATAGTACAATGAGAAAAATATATACTAGCACTTATTTCTTTTTTTCTTTTCTTATCAAAATGAAGAAATCATTCTAATTTATTATGTGTTGTAGCCAACTAACAATTGCATTACAGTGAGCAGAAAAGCACGAAGCCCTATGGTTACATTGTGAGCCTAGGAAATAAACAGGATTAGAAATTAAAATTCCTCAATATGTAATTTTCAAATAAAATAATTCAAGATGTATTTTCTATAAACAGTGTATAGAAAACCATAAACCTAATTCTACAAAAACTTCTGAAAATTACTATGAAAACTTCTAAAATTTAATGGGAATGATGACAACAATTAAATTATTTGTGTCTGAACTGACTTGGGGAAGTAGTGATTGAATTTCCTGCTTTAGGATATACTGACCAGTAAGTGTAATAAAAAGTTGTATTTATCTATTTGAGGTCAGTTTGAAAACAAAAAGCTACGGGAAAATATAGTACAGTATCACAAGAAATATACATTGGTATCAGTATCTCTTACATAAAATGCTTGAATTTTGGCTTGCTGCTTAAATCATTAAGATGAGAAATCTATAATTATAGATTTCCTTTGCTGGAAGAAAAAAAAAACCCTGAAGGTTAGTACATAATTTTAAACATCCATATAAAAATAAAACATTGGATTGTTTTTGTTTGTTTGTTTGGTTTTACAATTTATTGGTGTCTAGCATACAAAAAATAAACTGTGCAACCATCATAATCTAAGGTGAGGTCATTTTCATTGCCTCAAAAAGGAATGGATTACCAATTAGCAGTCACTCCTCATAAACCCTCACCCAGTCCAAGGCTGTTTATATCTATAAATGTGTCTAATCTACTATTTTTCTCTATAGATTTGCCTATTTTGGACATTTTCTGTAAATGGGATCATACAATATATGGCCTTTTGTGACTAGCTTCTTTCACTTAGCAAACTGCTTTCAGGTTCTTCCATGTTGTAGCATCAGTAGTATGGGTATACCACATATTGCTTATTCGTTCATCACTTGATGAAGATGTGGCTTGTTGTACTTCTAAGCTATCATGAATAATGCTTCTATAAACATTCATGTACACTTTTTTATGTGGACATTTGTTTCAATTTTCTTGGGTATATACCAAAGTGGAGAAATGCTGAGTCATGAGACAACTATATTTAACATTTTGAGAAGCTACCAAACTGTTTTTCACAGTGGCTGCACCGTTTTGTATTTTCACCAGTCACAAATGACAACTCCAGTCTCTCCACATTATCTTCAACGCTTGTGATTTTGCATCATTTTGGTTATAGCTATCGAAGTGAGTATGAAATAATATCTTTTGGTTTTGATTTAAATTTCCCTAATGACTAACAATGTTGAGCATCTTTTCATGTATTTTGAACATCTTTTCATGTTCATTGTATATCTTTTATGGAAAAATATCTATTCAAACCCTTCACAGATTTCAATATTTTTTTTGAAAGTGAGCATTGAGTTGTAAGAGGACTTCATATGTTCTGATTGCAAATTCCTTATAAGTTGTATGATATACAAATAATTACTTCTATTCTTTAAGGTGTCTTTTCAGTTTCCTAGGCAGTCCTTTCTCTTTCTCTCTCTATCTCTCTCTCTCTCAATCTCTCTCTCTCCCCCTCTCTGTGGTCAGTTTAGCTAAAAGTTTTTCAACTTCATTTTTATTTTTCACTAACTTTTAGTTTTCTTGATAGTCATTTTTTTATTTTTAGTTCATTTTTCATACCAATTCTATTATTTTTTCTTCTTTGCTGTGTATTTAATGTCATTTTCTTTTTCTAGTTTCTTGGAATAAAAATTTAAGTTATTAATTTGAGAATATTCACCTTTTGGGAATAAAAAATTCTTTTTAATTTTTCAACTTTTTAGATTCAGGTGGTAAATGTACACGTTTGTTTCATAGGTATATTGCATGATGCTGAGGTTTGAGGTATGATTGATCCCGTCACCCAGGTAATGAGCATAGTACCCAGTGGTTTTCAATAATTGGCCCCCTCACTTTCTCTCCACTCTAATAGTCTCTAGTGTCTACTTTAGTATGTTTATGTCCATAAGTACCAAAAGTTTAGTTTTTGTATTAGTCCATTTTTATGCTGCGGATAAAGACATATTTGAGACTGGGAAGAAAAAGAGGTTTAATGGACTTACAGTTCCACACAGCTGGTGGAGGCCTCACAATCATGGCAGAAGACAAGGAGGATCAAGTCACATCTTACATGAATGGCAGCAGGCAAAGAGAGAACTTGTGCAGGGAAACTCACGTTTTTAAAACTATCAAATCTCATGAGACTTACTCACTATCACAAGAACAGCATGAGAAAGACCTGCCCCATGATTCAGTTACCTCCCAGGATATCCCTTCCACAACATGTGGTAATTCAAGATGAGATTTGGGTGGGAACACAGCCAAACTATATCAATTACCACTTATAAATAAATACACACGTTAATTGGCTTTCTGGTCTTGTGTTAACTCACTTAGGATAATCGCCTCAAGCTGCATTCATGTTACTGCAAAGGATGCGATTTTATTTTTTATGGCTATGTAGTATTCCATGGTATGTATGTACCATATGTTTTTATCCAGTCCACCATTGTTGGAAACCTAGGTTGATTCCTTGTTATTGCTTTCATCTTTTTAAATACAGGCATTCATATCAATAAAGCTTCCTCTAAGCACTGCTATAAATTATTATTTTATGCATCTCATAAGTTTTCTTATTTCCTCCACAAATAAGATATTTAATATGTCTTTTTGTGTACTCCCAGGGAACATTCCATGACAGGGAAAAGTGGCTGGGTGAAGATCTTGTTATTTGATTATAATGAGCCTTAAGCTTTATATATATAGGTTAAAAGCAATTTGAAAACATGAAATAGATTATTTTACCCAAAATAGAAAATGCAAGAAGATGAGGTGAATTAGGAAGCAAATTGATGAGTCTGGTTATAAAGACATTGACTTTAGGGTTCTTTTTAACTAATACGTCTAGAGCTGGATATGTATGTCTGAAGCTCAGGGAAGATTTGGACAATCTCAGGGAATCCAATCTCAAGGAATGGCAATCATTGGTTCACAGGAATCCATGAAATCTGAATCCAGCTGACATTTGAACAACATGAGTTTAAACTGCCTGGATCCAGTTATATGCAAACTTCTCCCAATCAAAAAGATTTTCACACAACCTTTTCCATCACCAAGTTCCTCATCCTCAACCTGGTGGATGAAAAATATAGTATTTATGGGATGCGAAACCCATGCATAAGGAAGGCTGACTTTTGTATCCTCAGATTCTGCAAGGCTTACTGTGGGACTTGAGTATGTGTTAATTTATTTTTTTAATATTGGGGGATGGAGGAATTCCTGGAACCAACCCTCCTGGGATACTGAGGGAAAGTGCAGATATATGTGGGATAAGTGAAGAAACAGAAACTGCAATTGAGCAGATACTAGAGTAAAATACATCATGGAAGCCACATTAATTTCTAGTAAAAATAAATAAATTATAAGTTCATGTACAAAAATGCTATAAAAGTTCAAGGTTTGTAGTGAAAATATGGGAAGCTGAAATTCCAGTTCAAATTGAGAGTATCCAACACAAATAAGTAGAATAAAATAGAGGTGTAATATTTTGATTAGAATTCAACATAGTATAGATAAATCTTTGTTTTCCAAAACTTCTAAATTAAATAAATCAAATATTGCCACAGAGTTTTCTTGACATTTTTTAAATTTAGCATAATTCCTAAATTGACTATTAGTCACCACATACACAAAAACAATGCAGACTTCTTGCTAGATAAATTTGCTCATTGAAGTTTGATATTTTCCATCCCCATTTTTTTTTACTGCTAATGTAACATTTTGTTTCTATTTCTCTTTTTTTTTCCATTTTAAAATAATAATATGAAATGACATCAGGAAAACAAAAAAAAATACGTACTGGATTCTAGGAGTGTAGAATTTGGTAGAGTGTAAAATGGACATTGGGTATTTGTAAGTTACGTTTTCAGAAATTTTTGAAGAGGAGGAAGATAAGCCATACCAGTAATTCGCTTTCATTACAAATTATGTTTTTTCTTGCCTTTATGGAATTGTTCTCAGTCATTCCCTTGAACTTTTATCACCCTAAGAACAGTCTTTCAATTTATGATCTTCTAAGATCTTGAAAAATATGCAAAAACAAACAAGACTTTCAAAGTACCTCTCCACCGGTAAGATATTTTCACATTTCCTATAAAATGACAGATTAAAGTTACTCTGTATAATGTATAGTTCTTCCTTTTCAATAAAGCTTGACATTTAGATTAATCTCACCATTTTTGCTCTGAGGAATTCATGTGACATAAAAATCATTTTTCTTACTTTAGAGTAAACTCTGAAGCCTGTGACAATTTGGTTTCCTTGAGGTAGTCAACTTTTGCTCCTATTCTAAAACTTTGCAGATCTATAACAATGGCTTACTAATTTCATCACAAGATAGTGATTACAACAATTGTATTATCTGCTTCCACACTGCTATAAAGAACTACCTGAGACTTGGTAATTTCTAAAGAAAAGAGGCTTAATTGACTCACAGTTCTTCATGGCTGGGGAGGCTGCAGGAAACTTAGAATCATGGAATAAGGCAAAGGGGAAGCAAGACACATCTTACATAGCACCAGGGGAGAGAGAGAGAAAGCAAGCTAGTGGGGAAGTGCTATACTTTTAAACCATCAGATCTTGTAAGAACTTACTCACTCAGGAGAACAGCACAGGGGAAACTGCCCCTTCAATTACCTCCCACTAGGTCCCTCCCTAATGTGGGGATTATAATTTGAGGTGAGATTTGAATAGGGACACAGAGCCAAATTATGTCAGCAGTTATTGAAAACTATCATAGTTAATTCCTAAAACGTAACTGAGCTGTACTATCTTGTGCTGCCATTCACAGAGCAGCAAGGATCCATAGAAATACTACATTTAATGAAGTGTTGGTAAAAGTTTAGCAACCAACTCTTTAGGAAAAAAGAAAGCTTTGATGAACAATATTTAACAATTTTTGTTCACTATCACAGTCAATATCAATATACCAATGTGATGTCACTGAACACAGAGTAGCGAATAGAAGTACACACTCAGATCTTCTAAGTCAGGACACACAGGCTGCAGCAAGCAAATAAAACAATTGAATATATTATTATTACGAAGTTATTCATATTTTATTAACAAAATAAGGTGAGATGTAATGGAATATTTTAATGCCACAGAGAAAAATGAGTTGAAGTCTACCTATTCATTATATGTTATGTCATGCACTCCTATGTATGCTCTTTCAACTTATATATGAAAATCTTCCAAATGCTGACATATATCAGTAGACAATAACAAAAGAACTTATTTTTAATATCATCATTGGACTCATGAGAAAAGCCTTTACATTTTAGAAAGCTGTCAGTCTTCTAGTGGCAGATAGAAGTTTCCCAAGTCTGTATGGTTCACTTGAATACTTTATTGTTATCATTGCCATTAATCAGTTATTTGTCCTGAAGCGACAGCCTCATTTTTTTAAGTTTTGATAACAGATCCACCAAGTGTCCAAGTCTGAATAACCATCATTTTTCTGTCAAACTATGTCAAGTAAAAATGGTTTTCCGTGGAAAACGTGGCTACCTCAGCTTGCAACTAAAATAATTGCAAAGTTAGTTTCCTCAAATCAACTATTATAGTGCTATCTGCAGCATAAGTCCTTTATTCATGTGTCTTGTTTTGACATGCAAATTTATACTAAAGATTAAGATGCAGTAAACTTTCTTTTAAATGCTTCAACATGAACATTCTTGAAAACATTTCTTTCTGTTTTATGAGTATGTATCAGTAAGGAATATATCCCCACTAGGAGAACAGTTTGGTGGCACTACTTGGTTTGTAGTAAGCCTTCAGCAGTAGTTTACTCTCCATTGCTTTAGAACTGTCAGTGAAAGTGTCAAAACAATGTAAAAGAAAAATGTCTTATTTATTTCTATGAAAATAGTTTTGACTTTGTGCATCTTCTGATAGGATCTTGCCCTCTTTTCCCACCTTCCTCCCACCTACACCCAGGGCTATGTGGATCACTTTTTAGGATAGAGAATGCCTGAAATGAATTTCTTCTCCTCCTAAGTAGCTAATAGACAGAAGACAAACACTTCTTCCTTTGCATCTTCTCTTCCTTTACTAGTACAACCCTGAGTTTCATCTGAGCGCATGCTGCATCACACCTGTATACCTTCCTTGCACCTAAGGTGGATACATGTATACAAATGGGAGGAATGCATGAAACTTCTAAATTGGTTCTTAAGGGAGGAATATGTGCCATCTTTTTTATCTCTTTCCCCTAGCTAAGATGAAAATGTGGCCGGGCGCGGTGGCTCACGCCTGTAATTCCAGCACTTTGGGAGGCCGAAGCGGGCGGATCACGAGGTCAGGAGATCGAGACCCTCCTGGCTAACACAGTGAAACCCCGTCTCTACTAAAAATACAAAAAATTAGCCGGGCGAGGTGGCGGGCACCTGTAGTTCCAGCTACTCTGGAGGCTGAGGCAGGAGAATGGCGTGAACCCCGGGGGGGCGGAGCCTGCAGTGAGCCGAGATAGCGCCACTGCACTCCAGCCTGGGCGACAGCGAGACTGTCTCAAAAGAAAAAAAAAAAAAAAGATGAAAATGTGATGACTAGAACTAAAAATCATAACTGAAGAAACTTGTGAAGAACTGTAGAACCCATTATCTTTGAGGCCACCGTATAAGTCATGGATTGTTTATGTTGTATTGTTATTTGAGAGGAATAAAATTCCATTTTGTATAAGTTACTGTTATTTAGTTATATTACTAGGGCCAAACTTGCATCCCAACAAATAAAAGTACCTTACAGAATGGCCTCCAAATTATTTATTTACTTACTCATTTTGTTGAGACAGAATCTTACACTGTTGCTCAGGCTGGTGTGATCATAGCTCACTGTGGCCTTGACGTCCTGAGCTCAAGCGATCCTCCAACCTCAGTCTCCTGAATAGCTGGGACTACAGGCCTGAGCCACCATGGCTGACCCAAATTCTTTAATATTATAGAATCTATGATTTAGTTAAAAATTGCATTTATATATTAATGTGAGGGACTTTTGCTGAAAGCAATTTTATATAAAACTGTATGGAAGTTAGGATATTAGTTTTCTTACACTTACATGTTATAAAATGATCTTTTATTATTTTATTATTATTTGAGTTTCAGGCACTCCAGGATGACTCACAAGCACATACTCTATAATAATGAAGCAGTAAATTTACAAACCCTTACATTTATGTATTAAATGTTGTTATTGAGAAATGCAAACATGAAATACCCAGTGCATGAAAGGTGCTTAGATAAGTATTTTCCATTTCAAAAACAGAAAACCCATTTTCTTGTGTGTAGGTATTTTCTAATACACTCATAAATTTTCGGCAAAATGTCTTTCATGTGTTTCATACTCAAAATAAAATTGGCCATAAAGATAATGTTCTAAATGCAAACAAAGTGTTACTTAAGAAAGAATGTCTTAGTTGTCTGAATTCTGATTCAAGGGAGCCAAGATTAGCTTCTTGAGGACAACAGAAGAAGAAAAAAATATAGTGCATGTACCCCACTGTTCTTGACTGGGATAACTTCTAAGTAAGTTTCAAAGTAGAGAAAAGTTTTCCTATCACTTATGCTACCTATTTTCATCTAGTTCTTGGTATAGCTTACATTTCAGCCACCATGGCTCTAAAATGGCCTTGGTTTTATTTTTGCCATCATATTTCCACTCTGACCTACTCAGAAATCTTTTAATTATCTTCCACTTTATTATGTCTCAGACAGTTGTCAGTTGAAATTAGTTTTTTAAACTACTTTATATGTATTATGTGTATGTATAAAAATTATTGGTACTCTTTAATTATACTATTTGTCAGCCATGCCAGTCACTAATTTGGGCATTTTAGGCAGAGTACGACCATAATGATAAAATAAAATTAAAGTCTGTAGAAATATAGTGTTGTGCTTGCTTTTCTTCATCTTTTTCTCATGGATGAAAGATTAGGACATAGACTTCGGTACCTCAACATTTTGTCCAGTGAACTCTCTCTGCAGCCCACAATGTACACAAGAAAGATGTCCAGATTCAACCCAATAGAGGCACTTTTTTTAGATAGCTGATTTTGACAATACTAACAGTCAAAAAGGGCTTTGCTTTTTGTGGGGGCAGAGGGGTTGGGGGAGATTCTGTGGACTTATATATATATTTGTGCATGTATGTAATAGTTCAAAATGATCATCTCATTATTTTTATAGAGAATCGGCATGTTGTTTTTTGGACCATATCAAATTCGATTTTTACAACAATGAGAAAGTGTAAATAAACTCTGAGTCTCTCTGAGAAGGTAATAAAGAATTATTTGCTCGAGATAGGTACCTAGCATGAAAGCTACTAGAAGGCAACTAAAGTGTTGAGATAATGACTGCCATGGTTAGTTAACAAAAAATATATTTAAAAAGGACCAAAAAATTCTCTCTCTCTCTCTCTATATATATATATATATATGAATTAATTTTTAAAAGAATTAATTTTACTGACAACTATCTAAAATAATAAATTTATCTAAGATAATATATTTTATCTTAAATAAATACATTCCTTTTTTAAAAGGGAGTGGTGGTTAAACAAATTTGGAGATTCCTGAATACTACAGCCCTTTTTGGAAACCTACAATGCATGCATACCAAATACTCCATAAAGTTTTACAATTAGGAAATAAACATGATTAGACTAATTTAAACAAGGAATTTTCAGAATTAAATTTCTACTTCCTTAAATACCTGTTAAATTGTCCCAGTACATGCTTGGGGATCAGTGTCACATCATTTTTTACCCAGTTTTTTTATTTTAGGCTTGTCTTTGGTTGTAATATAGTAACTTCAATCACAGTAAAATATTCGGCAATTACCTTCAGCTGAAAATTATGTTAGAGGACTCTTCTTTGCTCAACTCTTTAGTTGTCTTCTTTGTGCTGGGTAACAATCACTGGCAAACAATAACTTCATTACCTTCTCAAATGGACTCAGAGATTACACCACTATGTCCTTGTAAAATTCTAATTTGATAAGGCCAGCAAATACAATGCTGATTCATTTACTAGGACATATTTTTGTCAGATTTCTTTCTTATAACCTTTACTTCTGAGATTTTCGTCTCAATTTTTATTTTGGCTTATATAGAGAGAGTTACTTTAAGTGAGACTCTTCTTTTGATATTGATACATGAACTTACATCTGAGAGAAAAATATTATGGAGTACAAATTGATAAACTGATTATTTGCTGATATCACATTAACTGTCAATCATTTGTAGATAAGACACATAGTGTAAATCCATATAGATCCCAAGGTACTAATGTTTCTCCAGATCTTATAATGTTTTTGACCGTGAAATCTTTAGAATGATTGTACTTTTGCTTTTTAAATATAATTAAGTTAGGGCTGAATCTCTAATAGGTCTCATCTATATTTGAATCACTTCTAAACAATTTTACTTATGTTTTTGAATAAGTGGATGCCTTTTAAACTGCCAAATAAATAAGAATCCGAACATCATTTTTTCTTTTTTTTTGAGACTGAGTCTTGCTCTGTCACCCAGGCTGGAGTGCAGTGGCACGATCTCGGCTCACTGCAACCTCCACTTCCTGGGTTCAAGCGATTCTACGGCCTTAGCCTGCCAAGTAGCTGATATTACATGCACACACCACACTCGACTTTTTTTTATATTTTTGGTAGAGACAGGGTTTCTATTCTGAGGATGTGGTGGTTTTGTTATCTCACAGCAGAATCGCATCTCATATATCAGAATTATTTATCTTATCTGTGACCTTTCACTTCCCATTAAAATGTTGTGGCCAGGGGTAGACACCATGATATTGGTGTCATCTGACTGAGATTAGACTAGTATTTTAAAATCTCCTATTCTTTAAAAATATAATAGTGCATGCATAAAAGAGGAACAACTCAAAGTGTTTTCTCAAAGTGTGAGAATCTTTTTTGTCAGCTTTCATACAAATAATATTGGAAGCATCAATGCATATAAATGAAATTGGCTGTTTCAAAACTGTCATTAGGTAAATATGTAGATGCTTGCCCTAAATTTCTCATTCTGAATGATAATATTAATAAATAATACGATGTTGTACTAAACACCAGAAATCAGGTAAATCTTACAAATGATATCATTTCTGATCAAACTTGCTCAAGTCAGTGGGGAAAACCTAATTTGAGTTGCTTTAATGATACATTTAATCTAATGACTAATTTGGTAACACCACTTAGATGCGGTATGCAATCTCTAATATCAATACTATGGGTTAGAATCCTCATGCAGAGGACAAAAAAGTACCTATAAATAATCTTCCTCACCGCCTTTTAGCATCATTTTCTAACATGTATATGTATCTATGTATGTACACACACGCACACACAAACACACACACATAGATATGCACATATATACCAACTCATTAAAATGGCATATGAGTGAAATCCGGAGTTCTTTTCCTTGAGCATTAAATTAAGACACTGTTTTCTAAAAGTGAAAATGGTTTTATAAATCAAGAGGGTGAAAACTGCATATTAGCAGATGCATACCAGCACAAATCCCTAACACTGAAAAAAAATGTGAAGCACTTCATTTTAGGCAGCCAACACAAGTTATAAAGTGAGTGAATACATTTCAAAAATCAATGCCAATTGAAATAAAAATCTCCTATCTCACAATCTAGATGCACTTCAGACAACAACAAATAGAACATCACAAAAGAACATTGACGTGACAAAAGAACACTCAAGAAAATGAAGGTCAGTTTGCTGTGGTGGTTGTATTAAGCTCAGCAGGAAGAATTCATGTAGGCTTCTAAAAGGAAATACAAAAGATCAAATCTCAGGTAACACTTTTTATTGAACTGAAATAAAATTAGCTCATATAAGCAGGAAAGTTAGCTATAAACAAATATAAAACAATGTACATTAGTAATAATATAAGGAAATTCTACCAGGTCTCTCTCTCTCTCACACACACACACACACACACACACACACACCTACTCAACAATATCCTAAGTGCACACTAACATGCATGCACTGACACGTGTATACAAAAACATACATGCTCCTTCAACTATATATTTAATACATAAGGAGAACAATACATGATTATGATCTAAATACATGATTTTTCCTTTATAACCTCATCTAAATTCCTATGGAACTGAACAAAACTGTGTCACTACCTGAAATTATTAAATCATTCATCAATATGCAATAATAGGGAGAGATATTTTGAAAGATAAACTGCAGAAAGTAAACAGGAATGAAGCTGAAGCTGACCAAATCACAATTCATCACATGTAAGTGAAATACCTATCTAAATAGCAGAAGAGACATGCAGTGGAATCCACCAATGTCTCTTTACGAAGAGCCACAGACATACCGAGCTAAAAGAGATTATCCTGGAACTGACTCACTAATGACAACTGTCATGGTTAGCTAGTTATTAGCTAACATGTATTAAGTACAAACGTGTGTCAAACACTGTTCTAAATGCTTTACCATTTTTCATTTTTAACTTAATACAATGTTATAAGGTGGGTAGTAGTTTTACTTTAAAATTTACAATTGAAGATTCTGAAGTTTTGATAATCTAAACAAATTGAGCAAGATTACTCAACTACTGGTGGCAGAGCTAGAGTCCAAACTCATGCAATCTGGCTATAGAGGTCGTCGAGTTCTTCATTACTCTACCATGTCCTTTCTCAGGTTTATCATGTTTGTTAAAGAAGGTGTCCTAGTTCTTCCCAATCCGTGATCATTGAAAAGTTTGAGAAAGTATTAAATTCATGCAAAAAACATTAAGTAATAGAATGGAAAAATAGGAAAACAAGAAAAAGTTTAGAAGATAAAAATATGATTACTAAATTTAAAACTAAAATACAGTAGACTGTTAAAAGAAGAGCATTGGTTTATTACAGTAAAACAAGCTAATGCAGTACTATAAATAAAGAATGAGGAGATAGAATTTATTTATTTATTTTTTATTTTTATTTATATATATATTTTTTTGTGACAGAGTCTCACTCTGTTGCCCAGGCTGTGTACAGTGGCGCAATCTCAGCTCACTGCAAGCTCCACCTCCCGGGTTCACACCATTCTCCTGCCTCAGCATCTCGAGTAGCTGGGACAACAGGCGCCCGCCACCACGCCCGGCTAGTTTTTCTGTATTTTTAGTAGAGACGGGGTTGCTCCGTGTTAGTCAGGATGGTCTCGATCTCCTGACCTCTTGATCCACCCGCCTCGGCCTCCCAAAGTGTTGGGATGACAGGCGTGAGCCACCGCGCCCGGCCAGAATTTATTTTAAAAGTGAGGTTCATGAAGAGCATGGTTGAGAGTAAAAATATACAGCATGCATAATAGAATTTCCATAAAGAGAAGCCTGATACTTCATTGAGAAGAGGCAATGAGAAAGAGAGAGAGAGAGAGCTTTTCTTGAAATTGGATGAAAAAAGACTCAGCACCAAGCAAAGTATATAAAATAGAATTGTATTATGTAATAGTTCTGAGTTAATATCATCATTTTTAGCTACTCCGTTTCAGTTTTTCTTAGTTCATCAATGAGTTTAAATATTTGACGTATTTTAAAGCCCACGGGCACAAAGGAAGAGAAAAAGTGTGCACAACAGCATGCTCATCTCACATGTCTGGCTCCAAGTCAGCAATTACAGCATTTGTCTGTCATACATCCAGGCCTCTTTATTTCTAGATGGAAGTAACTTAAGGCAGACATGGCTAGCAGCTCTTTCTGGACCACAGATTGGCTTCTCAGATTCCTATCTTTCTTCTCTCAGGGAGAACCAGAGGAACAAAGCAGTTTGTCAGGATGTCAAGTAGTATATGGTTATAAAAGGAAATATAGCAGTCCAATCTAACCATGAGAGGGAAACTGACTTCCAGCTGGTCTTTCCAAGATTGTGACAGCAAAATAATTTTGTTTTGTTTTGTTTTCCTCACTGGAAAGGTAAACAAGTAAGAATGAAAACAATTTCTTTAATCTAAAACACTAATTGCAAGATATGGTAGATTAACGCATGCTGTTTTGAGAAGAAAAAATATGACTCAAGAATTTTCTGCTTAGTGAATTGATGTTTTATTTGAGAGGAAAACAAAAGGACTTTCATATATATAAAGTGCCTTTAGATATTATAATCTCTAGTTCTGAAAATGTTGCTTATTAAACAAATTAATAGAATCATCAACTCAAGAAGGTATATAAACTTTATCCTGAAATAAATTATTCTTATTGTATAGTAAATTTATGCCAAAGAAGAGATCGTCTTCTATTACTTATTGTTTATCCTTGTTTAGTAAGTTTGCCAGTAAAATAAAACTTGAATCTACATAATTTGAAAATTAGAAAATATACAATATTGATATTTAAAATAAAACGTGCTTATTAGTTGTGGAGGGCACGCATATTTACATGGAAAGCCCCATAGAATATAATTTAAAAAAACTGAAAAAATGTACTTAAAGAAATTTGCTAGCTACAAAATAAATAAAAATGAATACCCTACCAATACGCAAACAAAACTCCTTAAGAAAATATAACAGAAAAGAATACATCCACAAGGATATCAAAATATGTAATATAAGAAAATAAATGTAATAAAAATCTTGTGGGAATTTAAGGGAAATTTTGAATAAATGGAGAGCTTGCTCGTTTTCTGAATGGAAAAATAATTCTGTATATATATATTTTATCCATTAATATTTTCCACTAAATTAATATTGTAATATAATACTAATTATCAATTTAATACAATATTAATTGAAATTTATCTGGGAAAACAAGTAAGCAAATACAGTAAATAATATTTTAAAAGAGGGATAATGATAGTAGACTAGGATTGCCAAATATTAAAATATTTTCTAAAGAAATAAAATAGTGTTCCAGAAGAGCTCTGACTACACTGCTGAGTAGCCACTGAAAATTGCTTAATCTCTTTTGACTTCAGTTTCCTACCTATAATGAATACTTTCCTTACCAAATTACTATGAAAATGAATCTGTTTTATATGTGTGAAGTCTCAGCATTTATTAAAACTCAAACATAATCTATTTGATAATGATGATGATAGTACTGATGGTGGTGATGATATAGTAATTAAAATATTGAATATTTATATAAAGATATAGTAATTGAAATAGTACAGAAAATGCTACAAAGTCTAGAAATACATTCACGTATATGTAGCAATTTGATTTATGAGTGTAACATTCAAGTGGGCTACAAAGGTATACAAGGAGAAGGTATACCAAGACACTCCTTTTAAGGTTATATTAATTCCCTGATGTTAAAAGTTTAACAAAGTCCAGATTAGGTCATTTATTTTATCATAATCTAATAAGGTTAAATATTTTAAGTGAACATTTTTTGCTCTTTTAAAAAATTATTTCAAGTTTTGGGGTACAGGTGGTTTCTGGTTACATGGATTATTTCTTTATTGATGATTTCTGAGATTTTAGAGCACTCATCACCTGAGCACTGTACATTGTACCCAATGTGTGGTCTTTGATCCCTCACCCCCCTTTTAACTTTCCCCTCCGAGTCCCCAAAGTCCATTATATCATTTTTATGCCTTTAAGTCCTTATAGCTTAACTCCCACTTATAGGTGAGAACATTTGATACTTGGTTTTTCCATTCCTGAGATACTTCACTTAGAATAATGGCCTCCAGCTCCAACTAAGTTGCTGCAAAAGACATTATTTTATTCCTTTTTGTGGTTGAGTGGTATTCCATGGTATGTGTGTATATATGTATGTGTGTGAATGTATATATAATAACATTTTCTTTATTCACCCTTTGGTTGATGGGCAGTTAGGTTGGTTTCATATCTTTGCAGTTGCAAATTGTGATGCTATAAAAATGTGTATGCATGTGTCTTTTTCATATAATGACTTCTTTTCCTTTGGGTAGATACCCAGTAGTGGGATTGCTGGATTGAATGGTAGGTCTACTTTTTGTTCTTTAAGGAATCTCCATACTGGTTTCCACAGTGGTTGTACTAATTTACATTTAAGTGAAATTGTTGACATGCAATTTTTAAAAATGAAATTCTTCCCTGATTGGAAATTAAGAAACCCATTCCTACTTAATCCTTTGTTCAAAGAAAATTCGAAGGGAAATTTCAGACTTTAAAGAAAGCAGTTCAAAAGAGAACACTTCATAGTGCTATGAGAACACAGTGAATTCTAGACTCAAAATAAAGCTCATAGTTACAAATGCCTTAATTGATAAAGAAGGAATAAAAAATTAAATGAGATTTAGATGAATTCAGAAAAGTTGCATGATACAAAATCAACATACAAAAAGTTAAAGTTACTGAGAACTTGTAACCATTTTTTATTTCATTGGACAAATAAACATTTAATGTCATGTATGACACAGGACATACATTAGCCTGCACAATTTTATATAGAGGGAGATTATATATAATGTATATAAATAGCCTGGAAATTATGAGTTAATGATTTAGTGGGGTGAAAAAAATAAAATAAATGGGAAAATTATATATTATTTTTGAAGATTATCAGTATTATGGAAAAAATAAGCCAGAAAAGAAAAAAAGGAAATGCCAGGGGTTAGATATCTATGTGGTCGTTATTGTGTTTACAATTTTAAACAAGACTATCTGCAAAGATATGAAGACAGTGAGAATGCAGTATGCCATATGTATATCTGGAGAAGTGAATTACAGGCCGGCTGAACAGAAGCATGTTCAAATTCCTGAGGTGTAGTGGGGCCTGGAGTGCTCCAGGAATCGTGAGGAGCCCCTGTGGCTTCCCATGGAGAGTATAGTAATAGAAAACATAGTCAGAGGGTTATTGGGGATGACTGACAGATCATTGGGAAAGGTGATAAAATACCCATTTTGAAAAGTATGAAGATGAGACATGTTCATTGGTAAGATTTTTCTGACTTTAGAAGGTTAGAAATATTATTTAGGTTTTTCCAGGCAACAAGAAACTATGGAAGGCAATCTTTTATAAAAATGATATAAGTTTAATCTCAAAAATTACACAAAAATGGAAAAAAGATGAACATGCTTAGTTTTCTAATTTAATTATTAAAATATAACATATCTTAATGGAAATAAAGTGACCACCTAGAGGAAAGGCTACAGCACAATGGGTCGAAATTTCTGTAGGATACTAACATCCCAGATGAGACTACACAGCTGATGATGCCATTGTCCATTAATAAGATTCCAGGGCTATCATGAATTCCTCTGCCCTAAACTTGGAGTCAGATACTTTCCCTGAACTTCCACTTTGTTTTAGGGCAGGTTAGAATTAGAGAATGAAATATGGATGCTATGGATGCCATTGTATTATTTTATAGGAGCACTTGGGGAAGATACTAGCTATGAGCCAGTTTAGTGAAAGAAAGGAAATAAAAAGGGGGAGGGGTTTGCATTTCAGAAAGACATTAATTGATACTGAAATTTCCTATAATTTTCTTGGCACATTTTGTGTCTCCTATGCCTGTACATTATTTGGTGTTTCTGCAGCCTCTCTTAAAGAATCTTGTACAACAAACAGGGAGAATTTTCCCCTTAATACTCTCCTATTCATTTTCATGGACATTAATACCCAAACAAGCCAACCAGACATCATGCTCCTTGCATAAATTTGTGAGGAAATTAGATCAATATTTTATTGATAATATTATTTGATAAAATTATAAATGGTCATGGCTATGCAATTCTCATAACTTTCAGATTACCAATCTGTCTAGGGATTCATAATTCTAAATTTTGTAGTCCAGTTAGCATTTGATAAAGGGATATTACCTAGCCACCACCTTGAATTTGGCTAAAATGACTTAAAATAGTCATGGCATACCTCAGTACTGACATTCAGCTAGAGCCAGCACATAGCAGTGTAAGAGCTGATACCATTCTTATATGTTGGGTGTTCATTCTGATGGGCTGGTGTTCATGCAATGCTAGTCATTAAATGTTTTTGGATTCAGCCCTTACTCATCTATAAAAATATACATTGCCTAGATAGAGGAATAACTCAGTTTTGGGGGTGTTGCTGTTAAGCATCCCTCTCAGAACATTCTGTTATTGTTTCCATATCCACAAAGGACTATTGGTCTTGCAAGTATGAGAATGGTCCCTCAATATTCCTTAGGAAAAGGCTGTTTTCTATTTTTAACTGAAAGGCCTGACCTTTGAGTAGTTCCACTGGTGAGCCAGTTTCTCTTTGCATTCAGAAGCTGGGGATCATTACATTTTCTGCATCTGTTTCCATGTCATCTTCATGATTTTATTATTTCTCTTGGCCTAACCAAACTGAAGTGAGTGGACACATCTTCTGAAAGCCAGCAGTCTCCATGTGGTAGAGGTAATCTAACTTCAGTCTAAGAGCTTTGCTGTTCTCCATAAGCCAAAAATCGTTAGAAAGATAATCAGACAAGTAGGTAGGCTACTTGCATTTTATTTTCCTCCACTCCAAGCTGATGTATAGTTCTATGTTTTTGTATATTTTAAAACATTTTAATTTTTTGATTGAAAACTTCTTACAAATCATCTTTACTTTAAAGAAGGAAATTGGGTAGCTAGGCTCTCTTCTCCTATTTCCTCAGATACCACAGAAAACTCAAGCCAAAATTCTAATATCTGGAAAAGGTAAAATAAAAACTACTTACAGCCTTTCAGGAAATTTTTTTCGATAACAGTTTTCCAGGCATAGTTTTAGTCTCTCCTTTTATCTCAGAACTCCTTGGTCCAGAAAGGCAAACTTTTTTTTTTTCCCTAAACAAAATGTATTGCTGAAGCAAAAAGTGAGCTTTTTGATAATTAGATTAACTTTTCTCAGGCGTACTTCAATTCCATATTTTTAAATTTTTTATTTGAAAGATATTTTTTCAAGTATAAAAATATTTCTGATAGGTTATACTCTGAACACAAAATGAAGACAACTATGGTGTCAAACACTTATAGAAAAGAAAAAAAAAGAAAATTAAATTGTAAAAAATGAAGACGAAACCCCACTCAAATTAGTATCCAAGATAAACTATACCTTTGTACCTGGCATTTTCTGTAAAAACAAAGATCAACACACACGTATTAAAATAGAATTACTTAAAAAATATAGCATGAACCTTATCATTTCCAATGCCAATGCAAAACAAAAACCTCTCTTTAACTCTGTTTTCAGCTCTAGCCATATCCAAATCCTTAGCAGTTTTCCACTTTCTGACTAGAATGAGATTTCCTTTCCACATAACTAATTATGATTAGTTATCATTTCAGGTGCTTCTTGACCTTTCATGTATCAGGTTATGTAAAATGTTTCTTCAATTATGTTGTTCATTTTTATTGAGCTCTTTGTATTCCCATTATTAGGTGAAAATAGTTATTTACATATTCTGAGGCAAGCACTTTTTTTCTGACTTGTAAATGTGGTCAACCAGAATGTGGATTGCCATTAATAAAGTCTAATTTATCAGTTATTTTCTTCTATAGGTAGAAAGGTTGAGTCCAAAGAAATTTTTGCCAATCACAACTTGAACAGATTTTCTCCCATATTTTCTTCTGGAAAAAAGAGTCTTTTTATTTTATATTTATTTTTTCTTTTCATGTTTACTTTTTACTTTTTAAACTTTTATTCATATTTTTCATAATCGATATCTTTTATGATCCTCACATTAACTACTTGGGAGGTACAAATCAGGCTTTATTATTTTATTTTACATATGGGAAAAATAATGAGGATTAAAGTCTGGCATGGTGGCTCACGCCTGTGATCCCAGCACTTTTGGAGGCCGTGGCAGGCTGATCATAAGGTCAGGAGTTTGAGACCAGCCTGACCAACATGGTGAAATTCCGTCTCTACTAAAAATACAAAAATTAGTCCAACGTGGTGGCGTGCGCCTGTAACTCAACTACTTAATGAGGCTGAGGCAGGAGAATTGCTTGAACCAGGAGGCGGAGGTTGCAGTGAGCAGAGATTGTGCCACTTCACACCAGCCTGGGTGACAGAGCAAGACTCTGTCTCAGAAAAAATAAAGAAAGAAAATAAGAAGAAAAAGAAAGAGGATTTAAATATTAAGTGATAGTCTAAAGGTTATACAGTTATAAAATTGTGGTGTTAATTCTGGAATTGAGCCCCAGTCTAGTGCAATGTCTTCTTGACTATACTGCAGACAAACAAACATCTCAATCAAGAATATGGATTTAAATCCCAGGCATAAAATTATCTTTACTACTGGGAAAATAACTAAGAGTTATAGCAATTTAGTATTGATGAAAAACAGGAGCTTCTTTTTACTAGCAGAAAATCTATAAAATATATTATATTCATATCTTAATGGCAAAATTTGCACAAGAGACACAAATCAATTGACATTTGATATTTTCATTAGTAAAATAAATTAGGTACAGTCTGCAAGATTATAACATTCAAATTAGAAAACCTATGAAAAACAGGCCTCATTTAAAGAAACATGGCATTAAAATGCTAAAGCCAAGGGACTCTTTCAAGAATATTTATAAGAGAGTCAGTGTATAATTCTGCACCTGTTGTTAAGAGGAGGTACAACTGGTCAAGTTCCTATTTGAATTAGCATCAAAGATTTTAAAAAATAGCCTCTCTGTTTGTAAGTTTTCCCGCTCTTGTGAATAGAGATTTGTCTTTTGCAAGGGAGGAGTGGCAGACTATCATTCTCTTCAGGCAGCACCTGTGAAATTTGGCAAACTTGAGTGTCTTAAGCTGCTGGCATGAATAGCTTTACACTATGTGGGTAAAGAGGCCACCAGTACTTTCTAATGAATGAATCCATGGAATGCTAATTTTAATATCCTTGAATTATGTGACTAGTTCAATGTTTATGTGCTGTTTTGAAATAGAGTTCATCTCACTGCGTTTGAAAACAAATTCTACAGCTTTAATTTTAACATTTTATTAAAGTTTGTTTTGATGTTGAGCAATGTCAAAATTAATTTATTTTTTATTCTAAAATTTATGGTTTTAGGAAATAAAATTAAACTATATTAATATAAAAGTTTACTTTTATGCTTGCCATAAGATTAATAGTTAACAGCAGGTTTATATGTATAAATATAGTTCTGTGTGGCACATTTTCATACAGTGTGGTTAAGTGAACAGACGTATTAGGTAAATTATGTTTTCATGGCAAATGAAGTCATTTAATAAACATATAATGATAGTATCACATATAATTGTAGATTTTGCATCTTCTTATCTTTCTATGAATCTTTATATTTACACTAATAATACAAGTATATTTAAAAGAATAATCAAGATGGTTTTGAATGTTAGTGAAAAGTGTTTGTATAGATTCACTTCAACATGAACAATATTTGCAAGAAATAAAGTTTAAGTGGAGAAATGCTTCTGGTAATGTTTAACAAAATAAAAAATACTCAAATTAAGAGCAGCTTAGCTGTTTTTCCCTAAAATATTTTTAACCTATTTCCGCTATTTGCTATATATGTTTTCAAAACCCAGTTGAAATATTATCTCCTTTCTTGAAAATTTTTCTTAACCCCTTTCTCTACAACAAAGTTAGAAATTGTCTTTTGGAATTCAATATTTCTCAATTTTGTCTTATTACATTTTTATCATATTTATTTGCTTACGTTTGTCTTTTCCAATAGAAAGCAAGCCTTCAGAGACAAGGATTGTGGTTTACCCATGGGGTAGCCCCTTGACTTAACATAATGAGTATCCAAAACATGTTTATGATAGATATAATATTGGGCCTATAAACATGAGAAAGGTAACACTGAATGTTGCCTGGAGAAAACCTTAACTATGTAGATTTATGTCATATTCTATATTGTCTCAAATCTGGCTTGACTGAACTCTAAATATCATTCAGCAATAAAGTCGCATTTTTGCTCCTTTCCTACAGTGACTTGAAAGTGTTTACTATTTCCTTCAAGTCTCCCTGCCCATCTTTCCTTCTAATGTTCTTTATTAACAGCAGACCTAGTATTTTTTCACACATAAAAATTAATAAAATAATTCATAGTCAGTGTGGTTTTGCAAGTCAGACACTCAAATGTCAGATGACAAAGATCATTTTTTTTCTTTTCTTTTTTTTTTTTTTTTTTGAGACAGAGTCTCACTCTATTGCCCAGGCTGGAGTGCAGTGGTGAGATCTCGGCTCACTGCAACCTTTGCTTCCCAGGTTCAAGTGATTCTCCCACTTAAGCCTCCCAGGTAGCTGGGATTACAGGTACCTGCCACCATGCCCGGCTAATTTTTGTATTTTTAGTAGAGACAGAGAGGGTTTCACCATGTTTCCCAGGCTGGTCTCAAACTCCTAGGCTCAAGCGATCTGCCCCCCTCGGCCTTCCAAAGTGCTGGGATTACAGGTGCGAGCCACTGCTCCGGGCTGATCATTTTTTTTTTTTTCTATGATACAGTCTTCTGACAGTGACCCATCTATTTTACCTAATGCAGAAATGTAATCTAAGCACTTTTAGGTATATTCTTTCTAAATTTAAAGTTCAACTCTGGTCTGTCATTTCATTGCATTCAGTTATAAAATTCCCTCTCAAGGCTTTTTCTCTCCTCTCTTGGGTTGATTCTAAACCCAGCATGGATTTTCTAAGCCCCACTATTGTGGAACTCCAGTTTTGTTTGCCTGTCCCTGATGCCACCATTGAGATGTATATGATCTGGACTCAGGCTCTGAAGGAGACAAAGAGCTACACAGGCCCCTCAGCATCTTCCTCGTTTTTGTACTCAGGTCATTGAGGTCCTTTGTCCTTTCTTGGTCTGGACACAAAGAAGGACATGGCCATTCTACCAGCCTTTCTGAGGCCCACCTGTCTCTGTTGCTGGTATCTCTGCAAAGCTATACCCAGCCTCAGTTCTGCAACTCTGCAGGTGGGCTGCTGGCTCCCTTTTGCCCTGATCCCCAAGATTCACAGTGTTCAATTCTTTCTCCCCCAAACCCCGGCCCACCACAAATGCCACCTATACCAAAGCTCAACACAGACGGCAAAGCACAAAAACTAACATCTGAGCTCTTTGGGTTTTCCTACAACTCTCTTGTCTTCAATGAGCTACCAAGTCATTTTCTGACTCATACCTGCTTTCTGATATTTCTTGCTTCATATCTGGAAGGTGATTTTGAACTGAGAACTGAATAATTCAAGGATTTGTTTTTTTAACTTATGCACTAACTTCACCTCAAATCATGTGTAACTCATGTTTAGCTGTCTTCATTGAAATAAAGATTCTCATAATACTAATAAATAAATTTGTTGGGTTGCTGGGGATCTACCATTCAAAAACTAGGAAGTCTTGGCCAGGTGTGGTGGCTCACGCCTGTAATCTCAGCACTTTGGGAGGCCGAGGTGGGCAGATCACCTGAGGTCGAGAGTTCAAGACCAGACTGACCAACTTGGAGAAACCCCATCTTTACTAAAAACACAAAATTAGCCAGGCGTGCTGGTACATGCCTGTAATCCCAGCTACTCAGGAGGCTGAGGCAGGAGAATCACTTGAACCTGGGAGGCGGAGGTTGCGGTGAGCCAAGCTTGCGCCATTTTACTCCAGCCTGGGCAAAAAGGGCAAGACTCCATCTAAAATACAAACAAACAAAAAAACTAGAAAGTCTTTTCATAATTTCTGTAAAGTCAGGTTGCATCATTTGTAGAATGGAAGATGAGACAGTTGTCATGGTTACAAGAATCAGCATATATAAAGTATGTAAGATAATTTATATTTAATCAATTTAATCAATATGTACTTTTTCCTTTCTTCTCTTTTAGTTTCCTCTTTCTTACTTATCTAATATCATCCACTCTTTAAAACATTGAAGAATGGCTTTCACTCCAATATTACTATCTTCTTCCATCAGTCTTAAAATAATGACTAGCTAATTGCCAGATCAAATGGCTTATCACTTCTTGTCAACCTGGAAATATTTAAAAACTGTACTGGTTTTGCTCTTTGTTCAAATTCCCTCTTTTCAGTTTCTATGATCTCACATCCTCCTGATATGCTACTTCTGTAATCACACCATTATCATTCCAGACAATTTTTGTATTGTACTTCCTTCCCCTCCGCCTCTTGTCTATAATGCTAAGCATTTTTTCAGGCTTTCTTTTTTTTTTTAACTTTGGTTCCAAGTCTAGAATTCTCACCTGAGAGAATATTTGTATATCTAGTTGGGATATAGCTCCCTGCCTCCAGTCTCAGATAATTTCAATTTTTCCTTCACGTAGCAATCAGAGTATTTATTTTCCAAAAATAAAAACCGGATAAAGTGGCATCCTTGTTTACCCTCTTTCATCTATAATTCTTCATAGCTCACAAAGAAAAAATTTTATTGCCTTGGGCCTTCAAAACTTTACTCCTGCCTTTTTTCCCCAAACCTCCTTCAGTGGAGTCTAGAGATTAAAAACAGAATGTTTTATTCGAAAAGAGTCATGTTCAAATCATGGTTCTTTCATTATTTATTGCCTCATAGTGAGCAAGACATATAGCTACACTATACCTTAGTTTATCTATAAACTGGGGAACAGTGATACCTACTCATCCAGATGTTGTGAGAACTTATAATAGATTAATTTGATTAATTACCATACCCCAGCTTTTAAATAAGCATTTTATATAAATATATATTTAATTGATTTGGAGTCAATTTAAATAAATGACTGGTTGAATTTCAGTGTTTAATAAATATCTGTTATGTAGTAACTGCTCAATAATTGGCAACCATGATTATCCCCCATGCACTTCTCATAGCTCTTCTAGGTTTACATTTGCTTCCTATTAGTATTTTGGAAAAGTCTCTTTATGTTTATTTATGAGTAAAAATTAAGGTAAGAATAATGGCTTCCCTCAAATTACAAGACTTATGCAGACTATATGAAAAATTTGAATTAGATGACGGAAAAAATAAAAATGTTTGCATATGTTAAAATTGTAAGCTCATGGTAATTTAATTTTCAGTGAAGAAAATAATAACAAGCATTATTTTAAGTTAAAAATTTGGACAAACAAGATTATTCAAAGAGGGAAGGCAGGGAAGAAGGTGAGTAGTATACTGGAATAATGTAAGCATTAGAGAAAAACTGCAATTAGTGCATTACTAATGGGAATAGAAAAGAAGGCATCCATGTGATGAACTGAGTTCAGCTGTGGTGGCTAGGTACATAGCCTAAGAGATAGTGACTTTGTTAAACAAAGATCCCCAGCAACCCAAATCAACCCAATCAATGTGTTAAGCAATGGTAGTTAGATCTTTAAGTACATTGCTAATTAAGTCAACATTTTTAAAACTCTAAGGATGTATTTATTTTTTAAAGCAAAATATAAAGAAAATTTTCAAAAAAATGATCGCAATATATTCTGGAGATTTTGAATATGAATACTCTGTTAATATGATTGTACTGTATTGGAATTTCTCTCATGAAATTTTTTTTTATCTTTAACAAAATAGGAAACCAGGGCATGTGCCTCTTGTTATGGGGTGAGTAGAAGATGTTTGCTACACAAATACACTCACACACCTTAGTCTTAATTGTCTTATTATTTCTAGACTTAATTTTAAGTACATTTCATGGTAAGATAATTTTGTTCCACAAGAAGTTAGCTATATAGTAATGTGTGCATTATTTTACATATTTGTATCTTGGTATACAGATAAGAGGGTTAGAGAAATATTCACAAATTTTAATAAAATAGGACATAATGATATATGCTGTGCTACATTCTGCCTTTTTACGTATATTGTAGGCAACCTGCAATATTCAGATAATAAGAATATAAACTAATGCAGAAATAATTATTTATTAATTTATAATTTATAAACTACCCCTTTACAAAATCATGATTCGAGATGACTACATGATGCTCTAGTTTAGCCTGGGGCTATTACCAGAAATCAGGGAGTCGCATGCAAGTATCATTGGTAATTTTATTAAAAGCAAACATATTTGTCATTGGCATGATTATTGTTATCTCCATGGAACATGAAATGTACACAATTATGATTTCTGGCTACTTCTACAATATTATTTTAATTTCCAAAAGTGGTTTCTATTGCCCATTTGTATGCATACACAACAAAATTAAGTACAACCACTATATTAAAAATAATAACAAATTTCTAAATGCTTTGGAAAACAAGTGTCATCTCCACAATACTAAAACTCATGAACTCCCAGTTCTACTAACAAATGGAAGAAAAGCCTCAAGCATAACTGAAACAGGGAATATTCCCAGAAACATTTCCATAAAAGAGCTTTTAACAATGTGTATATCATTAAAAACTTATTATTTAAAAATTCTATCATGGAAGCATTACTAATTCTTGATTTTTATTGAGTATTCTGAACAGCAGCTTGAAAGGATTAATTCCTATATGCATTTATCATCACAAATGCAGTAATGCTTTGTGGAGATTCAACCAAGAGAATTCATATAGGTTTCTTGGAAAGATTATCTTTAAGAAAGGTCAGAGTCTTATCAAGCCAGGCATTCGCAGACACTTCTGATGCTAATTGATGTATATACATTTGCTATTCTAGATGCTAAATCATCCTTAAATAACATGTGGACTTCAGCAGGTAACTAAACTTGTCACTAAACCTGTAGTAAAGAGGCACTGAGATACACCTCTCGTCTGACTTTTCCCAGCCTCCTCTGGAGGTTTGTTGCCTTGTCCTAAGAGCTCATGTTCCAGCTCTGTAGGACCAGTGACACCAAATGTTGACACTTTATTATTACTCATATATTTAATGTTTGCGCATTATGCAAATTTAATATCCCTCCCAAAAGCATGGGTTAAAATGTAGGCTATCATTTTATAAATCAGATCATGCAATTTTATTTTTACCCATTTGCTCTGGAATAAAACTGAAGTCCCTCATCTAACCCACTTGGTTTGTATGACTCCTGCCTGTCTCTGGAGACTCTTTAGAATCTTTCAAGTGCTACTGCTTCCATCACTGCCCAGAATAATTGTATGTCTTCCTAAAAGTATAACTATAGCTGTAGCATCATAACTAGTCTTCGTCATTTCACTCCTGCTCTTCTTTTGAATTCATTCTCCACACAGCAGTCACGATGTTTATTTTGTAAAACCTATTTTTTTCTACCCTGATTTCCTTTTCACTAATGCTAAAATCTAAACCTGTTTCTTATGACTAACATAATCCTGCTTTGTCACTCTCAATGAACTCATGATGTTACAGCCACATTGATCTTTGTTATCCCTTTCTTGCCAAGCCGAGGCATCTGCACTCTACCTGGAACACATATCCTTTTGTACATCTTCGCACAGAGAACTAATTCTAATCATTTGGCTTTCAGTTGAAATATCGCCCCCACAAAGAGGCTTTCCCAAGGCTCCCTAACCTTGTAGTCCCCATGCATTATTATGTATCATGTCACACCCTTAATCTTTTCACAGCACTTAGGCTTTCTTAATATTTTCCTGTTTATTTATTGTTTCACTTACATATTGAGAATGAAAGCCCCAATGGGACTATTTCTCTTCTTTGCTGTTGTATTTTAAATCCCCCAACACAAGAAATGTAGTAAGTGGTTTTGGGGTTTTTTGTTTGTTTTGCTTTTATATTTTGTTTTATGTGTCTGGTTTGACTTTTTTGAAATTTAGATACAGAGATTTAAGTTACGTTTCATAGTTACCATTTTCTTTCCAGGCCAGGACCCAGCCTCATTTTATAAATATATGTAGTTTGCCCTTTTAAATCCCTTATCCTGACTTCCATTCCCTTCCTTCCCCAAAAGACATACCCACCGTATTGGGCTTGATATATGTCCTTAAATGTGGATGTACTATTGTAACATGTAATGATGTACAGGTACACATATTCAATTTATATTAAGTGTATTGTGCATCATGTTTTTACATTTTTACATTAAGTATGTTTTTAAGATGCATCCATTCTTATCTGCCTATATTGTTTGATGTTTAATTGCTGTAGAATATATATTTTTTAGCTTGCATCCATTTTACTTTTCATCCATCATACTTTTTTTAATCCATTCTCTCATGATGTGATTCCAAACTATCTATAACACCTCCCACTCTGTACTATGCCACAGTAAATATGCTGCTGCATGTCCTGCCTCTGATTTGTGGGGATTCTTCTGTAATATATGCTCAGAAATAAAATTCCTAAGTTATAATGCATATATTTATTTTCAGTAAGACAGTAGATGTTTGGTAAATATTTCTTAAGTTAATCATTCAAAACCATATAATAAACCATTTTACATTATAATTTTATCCTATGGATGAGTATGAATTTCCCATAGATGCAGTGTTACAAGTTCTTAGAGAATACAAGTATAGTCTTGCTATAATCTATAAAATGTTAGCTATTTATGGCTGCAAAACAAATTTCCCTAAAACTTAGAACATTTATTATCTCATAGTTTCTGGGGGTCAGGATTTGGGGAGTAGCTTAGTTAAGTATTCTCACTCAGAATCTCTCATGAAGTTGCAGTCCAGCTACCTGCCAGGCTGCAGTCGTATGCAGGCCTCACTGGGCCTGGGAGATATCTACTTCCAAGACGGCTCACTAGCGTGACTATTGGCAGGAGTTGTCAGGTCCTTGACAGGTGGATTTGTCAAAGTGCTTTTTGAGTGTCCTTATGACGTGTTAGCTGGCTTCCTTCAAAGTTAGTGAGTCAAAAGTTAGAGTGATAAGGAAAACACAAAACCTTTTATGACTTATTCTCAGAAGTTACAGTCACTTTCATCAGTTGCTATCTGTTAGATGCAAATCTTTTCCACACTCATGGAAAGGGTAATTAAGCCCCACTTCTTGATGGAAGGAATTTCAAAGAACTTGTGAACATATTTTAAATTCACCACAAAATCCAGAGGATAAAATGGAGTACAATATTATGTAAGTTCTGAATAAATGCACATTCATTTATTATGTTATGTGTTTGATTCTGTAAACATTAAATGTCAACCTTGTGCTAAACATTTTCCTAAATAATATGAAGAATAAAATGAATAGTTAATGTTTATGCTCTGAAGAAATTTACAATTGGATAAGAAAAAATATGATACAAACAGCTTAAAATGCAATTTGATAAAGATACATTGAAACGAGTTCCACCACAACCCAATATAATAAAAATATCTAAGATAACACAGTCCTACATGATGTAATACAATACACTACGAAAACTGTAATGGCATAACATGAGGGAACTGTTAACATAAGTGAAATCAACCCAATTCTGTTTGGGAATAAAAGTTTCACAATGAAGTTATAAGGTTAGGTAAGATTTAAAGAATGATTGATTAGGTAGTTTCTAGATAAATTACCTATCTATAGGAGGCTATAGGCAGAAGAGTATGATATGCAAATCTACAGAATCATGAACATTGCGGATGTGTTCAGGAATCTATAATTAAAGGTCATTGGCAAATTTGATATATAGGTCCTGAGTATTTCATAAATTTTATATTAAAGAATATTACAAATTGTTGCTTAGATTACAGACAATTGGCAAACTTTCTTTTCAGTCAAGTCATTTGCTTCTACACATTAGCCAGGATAGACAGCCTAAACCTTCACTGCACATTTTGCACGTTTTCTTATCCATCCTAACAGCCCTATGTTGTAGGTACTATTATATCCATATATTTTCAAAGTCACCATTGCAAATGACCAATACAGAATGTTAAATCTGATAATGTCCTGTATCTGTTATAGTTTAGAGTTTCTAGCTCATACATTCAAAGAAAAAGATGGAGTAAATGAAAATGCATTTGTAGATAGGAGTAAGATCATGGAGATCTTGATAAGTCCACAATGTGAATTAACTGTGGGCTGAATTGTTGGAGCAGGAGAATGATACTACCAGATTTACTTGTTAAATATTTCACTATGGTGATAGTATAAAATGTAGCTAAGAAGGGTTGAAATTAGAGGCAGGGTACATTAGACAACAGATGACAAAGATTTTCACAGAAGAAGGGCATAAATAAGATACATTGAGGAAATAGAATAGACAGAGCTTGTAGGCTACAAGGATGTGTGAGAATGTGGGAGTCAGAAGCCTTTAGAAAAACATGTTTCTAACTTGGAATCTACATTGACAAAGATATTATGTACCATGTTAGGACAGCTGCAGTAGTGGAATAGAAATGGTTATCATTATTATTACTATGTTGGGTTCTTGAAAATTATACATTACTGGTTAATCTCAACATTTTGACTCATGTATCTCCACCCAGTGTTGATTACTGTCAAAACATCCTATATCCACTTTACTTTTTTTTTTTTTTTTTCTTTTTGAGACAGAGTCTCACTCTGTCACCCAGGCTGGAGTGCAGTGGCGTGATCTCGGCTCACTGCAAGCTCCGCCTCCCGGGTTCACGCCTTTCTCCTGCCTCAGCCTCCCCAGTAGCTGGGACTACAGGCGGCCGCCACCGCGCCTATCCGCTTTACTTTGAGTGAAGGCTTCGTACACAGCTTTTGGTAGCACGATTTTGGAGTTAGCTTCCCTGTCCCCCCACCCCCCACCACACACACACCTTTTACTGTTAAACAGGCAACCTAAACTCTCTTGGTCCTAGTTTCTTCATCTGTAAAATGAGGATAATAATATCTATCTGTATCAGTTAAGGCAAGCTGATAGAACAAATAGACTCATAATGAGTAAAGAGTGAACACAATATGGATTTGCTTTTCCGCGTTAAAAGAACCCAAGGTGATAGGGCATAGGGAGCAGGATTATACTGGTGTGAGAACTTGTACTTTTGCTGCAGATAATCATTCAGGAATCCCAATGTATGGTGTCTTTTCATTTTTGATGAGTGGCTTCCAAGGTTACTTGGTACATTAGCATCTGGTCAGTAAAAAGGCCAGGGGCAGGAGTATGTGGGAAAGCACGACCTGTTTTATAAGGGCCCAAATCAGTAGTTATCTCTGCCATTCATACTCACTGTGTTGTCAAGAACTTGTCACGTGGCTATACCTGGATGCAAAGCTGACTGAGAAACACAATCCCTGGCTGTACAGTCACTTCTTAGTGATGACTTCAAAATGTCATATGAATACTTACTGTTCTTTAGAAAATTAGGTAAGATAATGCATATGGCACTTTTAGAACAGGATCTAGAATATGAAAAGTGCTCAGCAAACATTAGGATAAGGGGAAGTGTGATGGACAGGAAGCAAAAGGACTCTCTTCCTTGTTCTGCCCAGGACCTCATAGTTAGCAAATTTTTCCACTCTTCAGATGATTAAAATAATGCTTAGGGTTAATGAAATCAGCGAAAAAGTTTTAAAGGTATGAAATCTAGCTTATTCACTAATTACTTTACAAGAGTAAGTAAAAAAAAATTTTTGATAAAAGACTTAAATTGAGTAAAACAAAGCAGCAAACAAAAAACAGCATGAAGAGTTTGGCGCAAACGTAGACTCCTGATTTCTCAAAGAGCAGCATGAAGACAGGCCACAAGAAAGAGAGTTTTTATTTGTCAATTAAAAAAATGCACGCATATAATCAAACAGCTCAAAGATTTGAGTCAATTATCTTATTTGTTCTTAAAACTTGCAAACTAGAGAGATAAGAAACACATCAAAAGTTAGACAGAAATTTTTTTGTAGAAGCCAAATTGATGTCTGGACATGATGCTAGAATTTTTTCCTGAATATATAAGGTTCTATTAAATTATTTTGTCTCAACTGGCAAATTATTTACTTGTAAGCACAACTACATAGAGATATGTATTCAGAAACTCAAACTCCAGAATAGATACTTGAATCTTATAGGAATGTTAAATGTTGTCTAAAGAATGGATTTGTGTTCACCATGTTCTGGTAAAGTGAGAACTGGCTGTCTTATTGATATTCTTTTCATGATTATTATTCTCTTATTCTGTCTTGATTTTAGAAGTACAGCATGCAAATAGCATTCTGTGTTAATCATTACAGTATATAGAATTAATATACACATTTCTCTAGAAATTGTCCGTAACTTTTGGGAGAAAATGCTAACAGAATAAGAAAGACTGCCAACAAGGCAACTAAAAACAATCCTGTGTTTGCTAACATCATCTACAGTTTAAAAGTCCTCATCACATCAGTAACATTCTCATTCTTCACACTAAGCATGCTGCTCTAAACACAGATTGGCTTATTGTCCTTAGTGTTCAGAAACTGCACCTGTTCTTTTCTAATTGTAATTTAAAAGAACATAATGCTGTAATTATCTACTGCATGAATTACAAGTATCCCCAGAACTGGTAAATAATATAACACTACAAACTGAAATTATAATTCAATGCTTATTTGCATGTAGATGACCAAAAATATGTCTCTCCATGCACTCTTCATCTAGTAGACAATAAAATTACTACCGTGTCACTTTTAAAAGATAACTCTGTTTCTTTAAAATTACTGTCTGAGCTGAATATATTTTACAATTGGTTTACATAAAGGAAACTATCAGTAAGAGGAAAATGAATTTAAAAAATAGGATTTGTTTATTAGCTTTCTCACTCTGATGTCCTTAATCTTGATCCTTTCTTAGATGACAATAACTGAGTGGTTTTGTGTAAATGAGATTATCCGAAGATATCAAATATGATTGATTTATACTTTGGTAAAGGAGATATGCATAAATAAAAACAGTGAAAATTTTATTCTGACTGCTCTGTATATACATGGTAGACTTGGCAAATCAAATCAGAACTTTCAAGTATTTATTCTTATGAGATAATAGTCAGACATATCTATAAGATTTTAAAATGATTTTGCATGTTCTACTGTAGAACTGGTATTGGTATAAAGATCTTTTTTGATCTAGTGTAAGTCAAGCTTTGATAAATAAATTGAGTCAGGAAGGATTTTCAAAGCATTAGCTATATTTAAGGTATGTTACATCCAATATCCCTTTTCATCATGTATGTCAGACATTAGTTTGCGTGATTTAATCTTTCTCTTGATTCTCTGCTACTTCAGGCATAGGTAAAGGCAATTCATCTTTTATGTGATAAACTGGTAAATCACAGCAAATATCAAATAGGAATTAATCCTGGAAGCATAATTTATTAACAAATAATGTGTATTGAGTGTGGAATTGTATGTCATTCTACCATTTTTGTCAGATATTGGGCAGACTTCTAAGAAATTAAATTCTGGATCAAGTTGATATTTAAGTTCTCTGAAACCAGTGGAGAACGATAACCTTTATTCATCAACCAACTCATGTCCATTTGATGTAGACATACATCAATTGTAAATCAATATATCACTGAGAAGCTAGCAAAAATAGTTTGTGGATGATAAAATTGAATTGTCAGTTAAATAACACATTGTAATTGTGTGACAAATATTTATATAACAAATTGATGAAGTTATGTAATTACAAAAAATGTAATTAAAAGTCATTTTAAAGTCTGGGAAAGTAGTCCTGGGGACTTACTATATGATAATCTTGCACATATATCATAGAATCTAAACCTTACCACAACCACATAAAGTGGTTATTTCTCTATTTATCTAGAGGAAGAAAAACGAAGTTCAAAGAAGTAATTTATGAAATTCACATGATTATAAATAAGTATGAGATAGAAATGTTGACTGACTACTGAGGATCTTTGTATCCTCCTCCCTGATTTTTCCAACTCCATTGTATTTAGATGGTGACATGATACTAATTACAGCCAATGGATTGAAAGCAGCATTGATATTACTTCTGGACCAATAAGTTTGACTCAATGAATCACTCTTTGTCTTTTCTTTCCCTATCCTATTGATCCTGGAATCCTCAAGTTGAAATAGTGAACTAGATTACACTGCTATAACATACAAATCCTAGGTTTTCAGTGATGTAACATGAAAAAAGTTCATCATTCACTCACTCTCCCAGTCCAAAAAAAATTAGAAAGGACTCAGTTTCTTGTAGTCACTCAGATACCCAGGCTGATGTGTGGTCCATTTTGCCATATATACCCATAATTGCTAGGGCAGGAAATACAAACTGAAATGTGCAATCCTTACTAAGTCTTTCTTCCAGAAGTGACAACATTACTTTTATTTTTATTTCATTGTGAAGGGAATTTACTTGGCCACAGAGACGGTTAGTTTGATGTGTGAGCTTAGCTATGATATAGTACTTGTTTATTCAAATAGAGAATTGTGGGTGTAACAAAAACTCATGTAACTTTTAGAAAGTCTGTGTATTCAGAACTGTAAAAAGAAGAAAAGACAGGATGAAAACTAATTATATGTTGGTAGAACTGACATTTGATTAAATACCTTGAAAAACAACTGATCTTTTACAAAATGTTTTAAATAGGCCAATATGTTGTATTTTATATGAATGAATAACTATAAATACTTTAAAACACTTTAATATTTCAAATTAGATTATTAACCACATTTATTTCTATTAGGTGTCTCTCAGGCAGATTAATAAAGAATGTATTAATGTACAGTTTCAAAGATAAAATTTGGAATAGTTGTTCAAATATATAATTACCTCTTTAGTTCAGAAATAAAAATAAATTCAGATAAAAATATAAAATATATCAACTTAAATAACAGTTTATTAGAAAAGACTCATAATGCTGCATTACTAATTTATCTACAGTTACAATTTTATTCCATATTGTATACAATGGTGACACAGTAACTTTATGATTCATTCACTTAAGAAATAAATAAATACTGTTTGTGATCAAATTAAATATTTCATTTTTGTAAGAGTCACATTACTCTTTTAATGGTTACATGAGTAGTCATTGTTAAATGTTTGTTTTCTTCACTGCTTTATAAATCCAATGAAGGTAGAAACTATATCCATGTTTGAATCTGAAGAATCCCAGCACTCTTTCTCTTATGTAATGTACATTCAAAAAAGCTGCAAGAAAACAGACAATCAACAATCAACAAATAAATGCATCAGATAATTTCTGATATTAAAATCTACGAAGGAAATAAGCAGGTTAACGTGATAATGATTGACTGGGGAGGAGGGTGCCAATTTACATAGATAAATCTCCCTGAAGAGGTAAAATTTGAACAAAGACAATGAAACATGTGGCCGGCTGGCCAATGTAGACCTGAGGAAAGGAAATAAACATCAAATGCAAAGACACTGAGCATCATCAGTGAACTGGGAATTAAAAGTGCTAATACTGAGGTGTCTTGCTTCAATGAACAATAAAAATAAGTAAATACACAATTACAATAACCGGGGTAAGTCCTATGATACAGGTATTTTAACAGAATATACCTCTGGAATATCTGGAAGACCACAGAGGAAAGACAGTCAAAGCATACCATGGTGGAGGTTGAGTGTGAATGTGGAATGGATCTCTCTAGTATTACAGATAGTTCTGCAAATTCAAGGTGAACATATAGGAAGTGCAGAGATACAATTTAATACCATTACTTATTTAGAAAAATCAATGTTCCTATGAAAGAAACTTAAATTTACTTTAAATGATTTATTTTTTAAATTGTTCTTAGGTTGGAAGAATTTTTATCAGCATTTTTTCAAGCCAACTTGCATTTTTTTATTCCAATTTTTTAAACATTTTGCACATAAAATTATCAGTGAAGGGAAACATCTGAATTCCTAGTCAAATCAATTCCAGTTAAATTAGGGTATATGTTAAGTTACTCTAACGTAAAAGACTCAAATGGTAGCTTTCACAAGATACGAGTATTTTTCTCACTTATGTTAGGAAGGCCTTTTATAGCTGGTATTCACAATGTTAGAGGGCCAGGTTCCTTTTAGCTGTGGTTCTGTGTGACTACTGCAGCTATCACTACAGTAACTCCATTCCAGCAGCAGAGAAGGAGAAATGAAAAAGAGAGAGTCTGCTTCTTCCCTATGGAGGCATGCCTTAAAAGTTGAATATGTCATATCAATTACAATTCAGAGAGCAGAATTTACTCTTAAGTCACTCTAGGTACCAAATGTTAGAAAATTTGGCCTTTGACTGACTGGCTATCTCTGTACTGAGCTAAAAATTTATTGCTATGCAAAGAAAGGAAGATGAATATTAACACACAAGTTATAGTCTCTGCCATATCATCCCATTGTGATTTTAATTTTCAAGTGTTAGATTCATTTCTGGAAATGTAGAAATTTCTTTAAGATAATCAAATGAACCATGCAGAAAATCAGTTATATATTCTGAATAGCTATCTCAATCTCACTGCTTATTTCTTCATCATTATCAAAGAAGTTTGCATGTTAATAATTGTTGAAATAAAATGTACAACATATTCTTCAAGGAGAAAAAAACATGTTTTAAAGCATTGTAAAGGAGAAGAAAGATACATGGGCATATCTACACATTTTATTCAAAAAATAGTATGTATATATATATGTGTGTGCATATATATATGTGTGCATATATATATATATAATATGTATGTATATATGAACCTGTAAATATGCATATGTATTTTTATGCTACATATATAGGCATATATAAACATGTTCACTATTACCTTTTTAGAAAGTACTTGATGACAGAGCTCTTTATTCTGTTTTATTTTTTAATGCTTTAGAACAGCGTGACCTTTATTTCGTTGAAACTACCCTAGTTAGGCATTTGAATACTTACGTTTGAGGCCTTGTTCTGCTACTAATTATCTGTGTGACCTTGGGAAATTATCCATGTCAATCTGGTTTCAATATCCTCATCTACCAAATGAAGGTGTTGGACAAGGTGATCTCCAAGGTCCTATCCTGCTTTAATTTCCATGATTCTCTTACTCATGGTACATTGCAAATGCTGATCTAATTAATTTTCTTAGTCACCTTCATGACACTCTGTGGAATATATTTTCTCAAGAAGCCCAGAGGTTGATTTGTATCTCTAAAGATTTTAGTTAAATATAAACACTAATTTTTACTTCCATAAATGGTGCAGAGTTGTTTATGAAAATGCACACTACTTGTATAGGACAACCACTCTTCTCCCTTCCCTGTTCTTTTTACATCAGTTTTGCACATCTCTGCCCCTTCTGATAAGCTTTGATATGATTTCAAATATTTTTACACCCACAGTGTTACATATAATGTTTTGTGTTCAAAATTATTTATTAAATACATAATATAAATAAATGAGTTTTCTAAAATAGTTATAAACTGTTTAACTTGAAAAGATTTTTTAAAATACCATCAGATATCACTGTTATTTTTATTAATAAATATTTGTTAAGCAGCTTCTACACGTTGTACATTGTGCTGGACTCTTAAGAATAAAAACATAAGTTATTGCCATCAGTACTCAAAAGCATAGGGTCATTTAGGGATATAAGTTGTCTTAGTCTGTTTTGTGCTGCTATTAACAGAATTTCACTGACTAAGTAAGTTATAAATGAGAGAAATTTATTTCTCACTGGAAGCCATAAAGTCCAATATCAGGGTGCCACCATCTGGTGAGGGCCGCCTTGTTATGTCATTCCATAGCAGAACACAAGAGGGTGAGAGAGCACTCACAGAAAGCAAGAGAGCAATAGGGGGACAAACTTACTTTCAAAGCAAACCCACTTTCTCAAGGATCAGCCAACTCCTGTGATGACTGTATTAATCTGTTTACAAGGGCAGAACCCTGTGGTCTAATCATCTCATCTCCCAACACTGTTGCACTGAAGATTAAGTTTCCAACTCATATATGTTAGGAAACAAATTCAAATCATAGCATAAGGGCATATGCCATATGTAAGTATAGAGATATTTTGGATGACTTCAGAATCACTAAAGAGTAGAAACTGAAGACAATTCAGATAATATACAATTTGTCTATAAAATAAGGGAAGAACTTGGGCAAAGTTTGATGCAACTATCTAAATAAGGAAAATCATTTAAATGAAATTGTGAAAGTGAGCATATTTAGCTAACAATTAAAAGAGAGCGCTCACCAATGGACAGTAAAATACAGATTTCAGCAATTCACAAAATCTAATTGTATGGGCTTTGAATAATTCACTGGAACTTTTGCAATGAAACGTCTATATAGTTTTTCCTTTTGGCTGAATGATATGGTTATTCATTCAGGAAACAATTTAGAAAACAATATTCTAATTAATAGCTTTAGCAGCATTATGAGTAGTATTAAGTAGTACTTTGTATAAGTGGTAGTAATTGGTACTTGGTATAACTGGTATTAAGTGCTATCTAAATATAAGTCATACCAAGTATAACTTAACATAAGTTGTACTAAGTACTTACAGACATTGAAAATAATGAGACAATAAAATTTAGAACCTGAATGGATAGAAAGGAAGTCTCAAAAACTGTTCAGAATTCTGAGATTTTACCATATTGACAAGCTAACATTTTAGTGCATTGCTTTTCATAGATGTCAGCAGAAGACACAGACTCCTGAGTTAGAGACTAAAGTCATGATTACTAATGACAAAGCAAGCAGTATAAGCATCAGCATATTTGCCCCAGTTCCTTTTGCCTCCAGTTCCTTTGGCCTCCAGTTGACACAGGGGTTATGTAAGTGGTCCAGGTGGATTCTTTACATGTGATGGGTTTTCATTACAGCTGAGAAACAGAGAGCCAAGAGTCCAATACTTTTTGAGCAAGCAACAAGCATTATCATAAGCAGTAAACAGGCCTGTTCCCCTCCTCGAGGGGGGCGAACAATTATACAGGTGTCACCATCAGGCTATGTGACCAGCTACAGAGACTTCTCAGTTTGAGAAGACGGGTAAATCTTGAAGTCTGGCACACTCAACAATAATGTGTTAGAAAGTTCAAGTCTGGTTGCAACTCTCTGTCCCAAGAGAAGGATAATTCAAAAGTGATTCCCAGTGTCCCTAGACTCTGCTATTGAGGGACATGACCTCAGATTCATGCATCTTTACAATCTCAGTAGCTGGCACAGACAAAACACTATATTTACACCTATTTCTGTATTAGTTGCCTAAGATTGCAGTAACTAATTACTGCAAACTGGATGGTTTAAAACAACAGACATTTATTCTTTCAAAGTTCTGAAAAATATAATTCTGAAATCAAGGTTATTTTTTGTATTATACTTTAAGTTTTAGGGTACATGTGCACAACGTGCAGGTTTGTTACATATATATACATGTGCCATGTTGGTGTGCTGCACCCATTAACTCGTCATTTAACATTAGGTATATCTCCTAATGCTATCCCTCCCCCCTCCCCCCTCCACTCACCCCACTTTAGCCAGGTCATGTACCCTCTGAAGGTTCTAGGGAGAAAGGCTTTCATGACAGTGATTCCTGGTGTTGCTTGGCTTGTAGCTGCATTACTTCAATCTGCCTCTGTTGTCAAATGGCTTTCTTCCCTCTATGTTTCTGTAATCTCCTATTCTTATAAGGACTTGAATTTAGAGCCCACCCTATTCTGATATAAACTCATCTAAGTTTAACCAATTATATCTGCAAAGACCCTATTTCCAAGTAAGATGATGTCTGAGATTCTGAATGAACATAGATTTGGGGAGGACACTATTCAACCCAGTATAATATTTATATTCATATCTATCCAGTCAGTATATGAATGAATCAATACATGAATGTACAAAGGAACAAATGTATGAATTCAAGACTATGTAAGTGAGTTAAACAATGGATCTAATGGCAGAAAATAATATTAAAAAGAGAAGGATTCGATATACATACAAAATTAAAGTTGATGGTATATTTTACAAGTGGAATGTTCTCACAGGCAGTTGGAATCATGTCAGTTGAAACATGTCACTTCACTGCTACTACCCTTGTAATATAATATTCTTCACAGTAATATTGCTCTATTATCCTCCTCCACTTAGTCATATTACATTACATTCATTCTACATATTCATACATACATATTACATTACATTCATTCTACAAGCCTCAGTTCATTTACCATCTCATTTGGTTATTTCAAATGGAATTTTTAAAATTCCTCTTGCATTTATTTACATACTCCTAATTTGCTTATTTTCTATTTTACTTCATGTGTTGATTCATTCCATATATTTGAGGTTCTAATGTAATAGGCAGTTAGAATTCATAAAGAATAGCTCTGCTTTCTTTTCTAATCCTCCCTTTTCCACTTTCCCCACACAATAGTATCTAAAATGATGCTGACAGATAATTAGAACTCAATAGAACTTACTGTCTAAACTTTTATATTAATGCTTATGCAAGGTTTCCATATAGAAAGTAATTTATGTTTTTGTCAGCATTTTACATATTTCAAAATAGGAGAACCAAGGTAACAATATTTTTAGTGTTTATTTGTAGAAATATTATTTACTTCTGCAGTAAATACAAACATATCAATAGCATATTGTTAGCAAATTGATTTCATAAACATTTGATATTTCTGTTTTGATTTTTATCACTCTGTAGTCTTTGTTTTAAGTTACCTTAATGTGTGCTGTTTTTCTTAATTGTACAATTATTGTTGGTTTGTGCTTTTAGTTCTATCATACTGTAATTTGCTTTTATAAAATCGGTTTTGTTTTAATTTCTAATATTAATATTCTATTTTTCATTCTCTTCATATCCCCAAATAATGAAACACATTTTGTTATACAGTACCAGTATAGTACAGTACAGTACGGTACAGTAGTGGCAGTCTGCTCTTAACCAAGTAAACTATAGCTCCGGCCGGTTTTGTGTTAGATTCAGCGGGAGGTTGCCTTTTAAAACTTTTTTGTTTTTCAGCTTTGCCAATATGCCTTATTTATTCATGATTTCATAGATAATTTTATTTTGTGGTCATTTTCACTTTGTTTGACAACATGTTGTGCTATACCAAAAGATATCTTTCTTGTTTGTATTTTCCCAAGTTTGATTTCAATTCTACATGATATGTCATAATTTAACTTACTGCCTTTTTTTATTCTTAGTCTATAGACATAGATATACCTATCTTTTGGCATTGTGTATGCTTAATTCAAATCGTATGTTTAAAAGGTTCTCTCTTTGGTTTACAAACAAGCGATTTTAGAAAAATTTTGTACTTAATAAAAAGTAGGTTTGGGCCGGGTGCCGTGGCTCATACTTGTAATACCAGCACTTTGGGAGGCCGAGGCGGATGGATCACGAGGTCAGGAGTTCAAGACCAGCCTGGCCAAGATGTTGAAGTTCTGTCTCTACTAAAAATACAAAAAAAAAAAAAAAAAAAAAATTAGCCAGGCGTGGTGGTGGTGCCTGTAATCCCAGCTACTTAGGAGGCTAAGGCAGAGAATTGCTTGAACCCGGGAGGCGGAGGTTGCAGAGAGCTGAGATTGCACCACTGCACTCCAGCCTGGGCAACAGAGTGAGACACAATCTCAAAAAAAGTTAATTAATTAAAATTAAATAAATAAATTAAAAAGTAGGTTTGTAAAATTGTATTTAAATGCTTGACATTATAAGAAAACAGTAGTTATATGACAATATTAATGTGTCATGATCAATTAACCTGCTATTTTCTTGTTTTCTATGTTGTATTTTCTAATACACATATTCTGTACAACAAATTATTTTCTAGTCCATTTTCATGGAATAGTAAAATTTTATTATGAAGTACTTTATTGTGAATTGGCTGCAATGAAATAAGGTTGTAATAGAGAAAAACTAGTGCTGAAGGGGAATAAGGAAAACCTGGGATTTTCAGAATTCTACATTCTTTGAATTCAGAATCACTAGCTGCTAATGACTAGGCTTTGGATTTTTTCAAATATGTCTTTCAGAATGCCCATAGAAAGTAGTTAACTTATTCTTCCTCAAAAGAGAAAATAAGTTAAAAAGTAAAAGCAATGCTCATCTAGCAGTTTGAAGGAAACAGAGAAGTACCATATCTACTTGCTAGATGTGATGGATTCAACTACTTACTTTACTGAAAAAGAGTTAAGCTAACAAACAGCTGCTCTTCGAGGATTTGTAGATGCTGAGTATGGCTCTGGCCACACCCCTGCTGAGGAGTAGCCTGCAGCCCCCAGTGGGAGTACACCAGCAGCACAACAGTTCTCCATGTTAGATGATGCTATTTCAGAATCTAGGACTCCCAGCTTAAGGATTTTACAACACAAAAATATATGTGGAAGGCAATAATCAATCAAAATACAATTACATCTCATCATTGTTGCCTTTCCTGTTCCTCATGATTTTTCTGAATAAAATGCCCTAGCAGTTCACTAAAAATTTGTCTGAAATATAAACCCCTGCACTCCGTATAAGTGAAACTTACTGACAATAGGTGATTAAAAAAGTAAAAAGAGGGCTGGGCACGCTGGCTCACATAAGGCAATCCAATTCATTCATCCCAGCACTTTGGGAGGCCGAACAGGGAGGATCACGAGATCAGAGTTTCAAGACCCCCCAAACAAAATGGTGAAACCCCATTTCTACTAAAAATAGAAAAATTAGCCGGGCATGGTGGCACGTGCCTGTAATCCCAGCTTTCAGGAGGCTGAGGCAGGAGAATAACTTGAACCCGGGAGGCGGAGTTTGCAGTGAGCCGAGATCGTGCCACTGCACTCCAGCCTGGAGACAGAGCGAGCCTCCATCTCAAAATAATAATAATAATAATAAAATAAAAATAAAATGAAAAATAAAACAGATGAAAAAAACTTTAGTGTAATGTAATGTTTTAAAGATTTGGAAACTATCAAGAAGTCATGATATGAAAAATAAATGGATGTTTTTATATTAATTCTGATAATAGGAGTACAGAATTGAATGCAATATTTTTATTTAGGTGCTAATCAGATAATCGGAAAAATATAAATAGCAATTATCCTTTGCTTCCCTTCTTATCTAGACAGACTTTAAAAGTTTATATTTTAACTGTTATTATTAATGTAGGAACATAACTTTTCCCACAATTAAGCAAACCAGGAAGAACATAAAATGGCCTGATGAGAGAAATGGAATGGATGACTATGCCTAAAATTAAAAAATTATCAGGTCCATAAATGTTCCTCGAATGAATTACTAAACAAATGAATGAATAATTTAGGTTTTCTCTATTTCCCTATTGAAAAAACAAAAAAAGTCTTTTTCCCTCAGCACCGCTTACCACTTTCATGTATATATGGATCTTTTACAATTGATTGATGTTTTAATTGCCTGAAGGAAATGCCATTACCTTCATTATGCCTTTAAGAAGGAGCTGATTTTGTGGAAAGGCAGTCCTAAGTAGCACATAAGAGTACCATATTGCCTGTTCAAATCCCAGCTCAGCCATTTCAGTGTTCATGTTAAAGTTACTTTGCTCCAGGCTGTGATTCACTTTTCTGTGAAATGAAGACATTAGTACTTATCTCCCAGGTTCATGGTGAGTTCCACGTGAGTTAATAAAGGCAAGATGTTTAGAAAAGTACCTGGAACATAGTAGGCACTTGATAATTATTAGCCATTCTGGTAAAAGTAAGTCCTTATGAAACATTTATTTTATTAAAAATTAAAATATAAGCACCAGTCAATAAGTCAATATCATTATCTATACAGTAAAGGTTTTAAAAGTAAAAATTAAAGTGAACATCTTTAATTTATAGTTATACTGGGACTATAACCAAAGACTTTCTATTATAATAGGCACCACTGCTACCATATTTCCTTACCTCTATTTAAAATGCAGACTATTTCTTGATAAATAGTTTTCAAGAATCACAGAGCTTTATTTGAAATCAGAGTTGTTTATATTGTGTGTATGTGTGTGTTTGTGTGTATGATTTGGGAACAGAATATAAATTTAAGCCTAAAACATAGTGGATTCAGCATTATTTATGAGATTTATTTGTATCCTTTGCCCAAAAACATAATGCATTTGGATCTAACCAAAACTTTGATGACAACTTCTGCTGTACACGTTATTAATTAAGGAGGTAAGAACAAGTTAAATGATACCACATGGAATACATCATCAAATCCAAAATGTGAGCTATTTTATAAAACTGATCTGCTTCCGACAAAAAGTCAATGGCATGAGGAGAAAAAAGAAATGACTGAAAAAGACTTAAGTGACATAACTACCTGATGAAATGAACAGAATCTTGTTGAATCCTAATTTTTAAGAATTAAAAAGAATTATTTTTAGATTATCAGGGTAATTTGAATATGCCCATGTGTTCGTTCTTGTCTATAAATTACAGCTGGTTTTGTTATGTGATAATGATATTTGTGATTATGTAAGTTAATATCCTTTTAATATTTAAAACTTGAGGATATATACTGAATTTCACACCAAATATTTAAATGTGAAATTACTTGAGATCTGGGAGATGCTTTAAAACATTCTAGGCCGGGCGCGGTGGCTCACGCTTGTAATCCCAGCACTCTGGGAGGCCGAGGCGGGTGGATCACGAGGTCAGGAGATCGAGACCACGGTGAAACCCCGTCTCTACTAAAAAATACAAAAAATTAGCTGGGCGTGGTGGCGGGCGCCTGTAGTCCCAGCTACTCGCAGAGGCTGAGGCAGGAGAATGGCGTGAACCCGGCAGGCAGAGCTTGCAGTGAGCCGAGATTGCGCCACTGCACTCCAGCCTGGGCGACAGAGCGAGACTCCGTCTCAAAAAAAAAAAAAAAAAATTCTAAAACACCTGCTTCCCCAACCTAACAAAATTGGGAATTGGTAGATAAAACATATAAAACAAGATTTGAGTAATGTTTGAGGCTAGCTAATAAACACCTGGGGCCTCAGGTAGAATCTCTACTGTTGGTGTATGTTTGAAATTTTCATACTAAATAGTGATTTAAAATAATAGTTAAAAACAATGAAGATTGAATATGGTCTCCTTAATATCAGCCATTGTGTCTTTTCAGGTTTTCAACAATTATTTATAGAGTATGAACTTAATAAATACTTATAAATTTCATGTATTGTTATGTGCACATTTCTGTTTATACTGACACAAGCTTCTTATAGAAAGTTGTTTAACTTAATGTTAAAAGATTGATACTACAACCATAAAGCCTTTAACAAGATGCTTCTTCTTAGATTAATTTATTGTAAATAACAATGAGACATTCTTTCTAACAAGAAACAATTGGATTACAAAAGGATTTACACTTTTAGTTTTATATTCTGCAAAGGCATTATGCTGAGAAGGTCAACTATGTTTTGTATGGAGGAGGAGTTTAAATAGCAAAAGTAGCAGCAATTACTCCCTTTTCACCAACTGTAACTTGATTTAAACAAGTCATAAGCTTTTAAAGTTGAGAATAACTGTAAGGAAATGATGTCCCTATATCCAAAGCCCTGTATTTGACAGTGTTGTAAAAAAAATTGAATTCATTTGGTATACAGAAATTTTAAGTCACATAAGGCACTCCAATTCATTAAGCAAAAGAGAACATAATAGAATAAAAAATATTTCATATGCAAATAGGTAAATACTTCCGTGGCTTTAATTCTTTCTTCAATTTCTCTTCAGGTGACTATTCCATAAATACAAATTTATATTTCTGTCACTTGATTTTTGAATAAGAAAATCTATTAGGAAAAGTAATGCAAATGTGTTCTTTTGAAATTGTGTTTAGTCCCTTTAGATTGTTATGTTTACACCAACCACTGATACTGCAAGAACATTTGAAGACATCTTACCCCAGGGTGGAGAGCCAGTTACATAGTAGTTATGCCACTTTGAATTTAATTTTACAAACAAATAACAGAAAGGACAGCAGGTGTTTTTGTCTAACACCATTGGTTATGATTAGAGATATTACGAAACTATGAAAATTAATGTTGACATACCACTTTGAAAGCTAATTTTCTTGTGTGTGACATGCCATAGCAAATCTAAAGTATGTGTATTCCCACTTGCCGGAATAACACATTGTTTGTTAGAGCCTTTAGTTCTAAAAGCAGATGTTGCCTACTTCAATCAATTTTCAGCTCTTAATGGTAGCTTTTAACCACATTTGTGAAAGGCAGATACTTTCAATTAGCATTTTTCAGGAACTACATGACATTTATTTTGAGGAGAAATTCAAGGCTGCCAGAATCTATTGTAGCATAGGATTATCTGGATAAAAAATATCAAGTATAGACAGTATTGTATACAGCTTTAGGAAACAACTTCATTTTTCCTCTGATTTTACACTACACAGGAGATGACGAATGTGTCTATCCTAAGTGATATGGAATAAAAATAGGAATAGAGTGAATGAATTAGCAAAGTTAATATGCATAACTCTCCCAATGACTGTCAACTTTTTGAGGTAATCTATTTGCTTTCTTTCTCAAAGAAACATATACACTTTGAATTTCATTTTCCTATGAATGTAAAAAGAAAGCCAAATAGAAGGATACATAGAACCTGTTTAGAAAATCAATTTCATCCACCATAGTCTATATGTAATCACATGGTAGAGCTGCAGTAAGAGATTATGTCACCTTCGGTTTCCCACAGTTATTGCTGACTACTCATGAGCTCTTCTCTTATCTGTCCAAGGCAAATACAGTTTCAGAACTTCTCCATATCTCTGTATCCAAAAACCACTGTGGTTGATGAGGCAGAGAGTCAGGTGTTCCCGTTTTTATTGTTGTAATTGTTTAAGCTTAGTTTGTATTGCTAATAGCATGTATAAGCATAGACATTTCTTTTTCACATTTTTTTAAAGATACTGTAGAAAACCTGGGACCTAGAAATATTTGTCAATTTATAGATGAGAAACATCTTCAAGGGTTGACATTTTGATTTGCTCTTCTCATTTGCTGTATTCTAAAATTTTCCCCTAAAACAAATGTCTATTCTAAATATCACAGTGGTTGAGAAAATTGAATGGAGTGAATTTCTGGAAACTGAAGTGTAGTGTTGGGAGCAAAAAGGAGAAGAATTAGATCATAATTTTCAAGTACAGTTGTTTCTACTTTGCTGAGAATTGTTTCTAGTATATCTAAGAAAATCTTCTCTAAATTGAATATAGGCAAATTCAACAGAGTGCATATTTGTACCTACTAAGTATGCCTATCATTTATTCATTCATTCTTTACCATATTTATTGAGTACTTAGGGACTATGACCATCAATAAGTGAGATAAAAATTCCTGCCATCATTAGATGTAAAATTCTCAATACGAAACACATTTAAAAACAGAAAAATGAAAAATAAATGCAACAAGAAAATAAAGCAGAGAAAGATGCTAGAGAGGGCTACAGTGGCCAGATATTTTATATAGGATAGCTATGAGAAGCCTCACTAAGAAAATATTATTAATAGTTTAAAGATCTGAAAGTGATTAAGGAATAAATTGTACAGATATATAAGCAATGGGGTTCCAGAAATACAAAACAGCAAATGTAAATGCTCAGATAGAGAAGCAAATGTGTATTATTCAAAATAGTGAAGAGACCAGTGAAGCTGGAGTGGAGTGAGAAAGTGGGAAAGAAATCCAGGTGAGCTTAGAGAGTAGTGGGAGGCCTAACTATATAGTGTCTTAAGGGCCACTCTAAGGATTTCCATTTGTGTACTAAATGAGATGATTGAAGGACTGTGATTTGAGCCGTGATATGATCCTACTTCGGTGTTATATAATTACAATGTATTTAGAAGAGACCAGTATAAATACAAACACACATGCACGCACACACACACACACACACACACAGTGGCAAACTTATTTCTAAAATATTTGAAGAGAACAAGATTGTTGTTTTCCTTTGGATAGTACTACTAAGTAAGCTCTGACTAACAAACTTTATTGTTACTATAATCTAATTTATAGGTACTCATTTTTTAGGGTTTGTATTAGGCCATTCTTGCATTATTATAAATACCTGAGACTGGGTAAAATATAAAGAAAAGAGGTTTAATTGGCTCACGGTTCTGCAGGTTTTACAGGAAGCATAGTACTGGCATCTGCTCTACTTTTGGGGAGGCCTCAGGAAGCTCACAATCATGGTGGAAGGCAGAACAGAAGCAGGCATGCCACATGGCGAAAGCAGGAGCAAGAGAGGAATGTGTAGGGGGGAGACGCCATATACTTCTAAAGGACCAGATTCCATGACAACTCACTCCATTCATGAGAACTCTGCCCCCATGATCTGATCACCTTCCACCAGGCCCCACCCCTAAAACTGACGACAACATTTCAACATGAGATTTGGGTGGGTGCAAATATCCAAACTGTATGACTGGTATAATCTAAGTATTTTTAGTGAAGAAGCATAGGATGCCTGAGGCTTCAGGTAAAACGTAGACTGTTGAAGCTAGAAAGAAATTTAAAGATATTCTGGCAAAACCTAGTTGGCGTTATTAGTGAAAAAATGTATTCCAAAAGAAGTTAATATATCCTCAAATCACACAGCTTTGGAGTCCCCAAACCATGGATTGGACAGGTCCCATTTCATATCTCAAATCCAGCCATTGTTCTATCATGTTTGCAATATACTAGAAATATGCACCCTGGTTTTAGTTTTGCCACTAATTGATGGAGGACTGGAGTAATTTGCTATTGTTATTTCAGCTTTCTCATTTATAAACAAGAGTATAGTTCTACCTAATTTTGACTTATTTTGACTCAACTCTATTTTTCAGTAATTCCAGATATCTGGAAATGGGTAAATGTATAGAAACTTACTTAACGTCTCCTTAAAGGAGACACATGCTGTTTGGTTAACTAATTAGCATAATTCTGTGAAAGATTGGGATTATGTTCTTCTTTGTCCATATATTTTAAATGGACTGACTTTTCGGCAATGGGACTGACAAGTTGTTTCAGAACTTTATGTTCCACAATCTTCGCCCTCTCTAAATAAAGATAATAAACTCAAGTGACATCGCATAATTGTCCAAAGATGGTTAGGAAGAAGAAGGAGGAGCAGCAGGAGAAGTTAAGGGAGAGGGAGGATGAGGAGGAGTGGGAGAATGATAATCAATTGACTTAATCAATTATTAATTAAGGATGAGGAGGAGTGGAAGAATAATAATTAGTACATAGGGACTATGACCATGGTTATAATAATAATCAATTGATTATTGCTTTTTTATTATCTTAAAATATTTAATTGGTAATATTTGTACATATTCAAGGTGTACAATATAATTTGATATGCATATACACTGTGTAGTATCAACAGTTATCACAATCTAGTTAATTAAAACATCCTTCACCATCCATACTATGCATTCACCCCCCACAGTTTATTTTATAGCTGAAAGTTTGTACCATTCAATAATGCTTTCATGAAGAAAAAGAACTACATCATTTTCTTTTAACATGAAGCCCTGCGCTTTGAATACTGAAATGAAAGTAGGTTTGATTTAATCCTGAGTTCTTTCCTGGGGAATGTAATGTTTCAGTACAATTCTCACCAAAACAACTTAAGGCATTGATATATGTGTCAGGTTTCTTCCAATTTAGAGGACTAGGGACATGCTAAGCTTCAGATCATTTACTGGAGTGATTTATGTGGGAATAAACTAAAATGAGGAATAAAATATTCCTTACAAGAATCCAAATACAGTTAAGAAGACACTGAAGGGAGACTTTTGATTCTATAGAAAAGGAAAAAGTACACATTGGATTAAAAATTCAGTATGAACTTATTAATTTACAAATTGTTTTTCAAAATCCAACACTGTAAATGTATTTTTCTAAGCTTTTCAGTGCAAAAACAAAATAGCATTGTGAAAGACAGAGTCTATGCTACTTGCCTCCTGTGGTGCCATGGTCAAGGAATTCATAATATACTAATGCATAGAAATATTTAATGATTTCAGTCTCATTTCAGTTAATATTCTATCATTATTTGACATTAGAATATATCCTCATAAATCAAGCAAAAAGCATATACTCTCAACATTAATTTGACATTGTTGCAGGAACACTGTGATATGGATTGCTGAGGCTGAAAACACATACTTAATTTTTAAAAGCCTTTTCTTTACATGCCTCCAGGTTTTATCTTCAACAAGCACTAAAAAGCTTTCAGGTATAAGCAGTCATGCTTGAAAGATCCACATTCTCTCCCATGTTGTTACTACTTTTTTTGATTGTTGTATTGTTATATGTTTTTACTCTGTTTGGTGAAAGAAAATCACCTGTCCGTTGAGTCAATAGGCTCAGCTTCCTCTTTCAGATTTTCACCCTTTTATCTATTTATTCCACAAAAGTTCAAAATATTTGGCCTGCTTGGCTTTCATTTTAGAGTTGCTAAAAACAAGTTAGTTTCTGATATATCTTCCTCTAAACACTGTTCTGAGACTCAGTATGCAAATCCATTCAAGTTGTTTCACCCCTGGAACACTCCTCCAGTCCTCCAATCTCCATTCACAGAAGGTTCTTAATTTTTCTTTTTAATATAGGAAGAAATTGCTTCCAATGGTCCCTCAACTTGTTTTCAGGGCCAATTATCCATGATTTACCCTCCTTTCCCCTCAAGTTTCCTTATGTTTGTGGCTTTGAAACGGCAAGATGGCTCCTGCAGCTTGAGACCTCATGTCCGTTTTCAGGGTGAGTAGCAGAAGGTAGTAGAGTGAGCCATGTCTGTTGACGTAAGGAGTAAGAAGCAATCCAAGACTCTCCCACATTAGACTTCTGTTTGTTTCAGAACTGTGTAACATAGCTACCTCTAACTCTAAGGGAAACTGGAAAAGTTGTTTTATTTTGGCACATTGTGTTGAAGAAAATCAAGGTCCTATTAGCAAGAATAATAGACCTGTGAATATTGCATAGGCACCAATGGCAAATAACGCACCCACTCTTAAATTACATATCACGTTGCTGTTTCTCACTTACCTCCTCAGATTCCCTTTGCCCCTTACACAACCAGATACTGTAACACTTCAATATGTATAAAGATGACCTACTAATTAAAAAGAGAATAGAAATATTTTGAGTAAACTATTTAAATAAGGAGGTGATTACCATCAAGTCCAAAGTAATTCCCTTCCCCACTGTCCCAATTAAAGTTCTAAAGTTCTTTTTTTTTTTTTTTTACATGGAGTAGTCTTGCTCTGTGGCCCCGGCTGGAGTGCAGTGGCCTGCTCTCGGCTCACTGCAAGCTCCGCCTCCCAGGTTCACGCCATTCTCCTGCCTCAGCCTCCTGACTAGCTGGGATTACAGGCGCCCAACACCATGCCCGGCTAATTTTTTGTATCTTTAGTAGAGACGGGATTTCACCGTGTTAGCCAGGATGAGCTCAATCTCCTGACCACGTGATCCAATTAAAGTTTTAATAAAACAGTGTATTCTGGTTCATGATAGTTTTTTGACAAGTTTATCTTGTGCTGGAAGAATCATGCATTGTGATTCAAAGGGTTTACATAATAATTTAATTTCCAAAATCAAAGGCTACTTGGTTTTAGCCCTGTGTCCATTCAGTTTTTGTAATTTTTTTTTCATGGAATATAGATGTAACCTAAAAATCTATTCCTAATGGCCAAAAACATCAGCTGAGGTGAGTTGACCCTTTCTTAGTTTTTAGGCTGGTTGAATAGAAGATCTGAGATATCCTGATTGAAGTCACTTCAGAATTCCATTTATACTACAGGACTCCCACAGTCATCTGGCGTTAACATACTCTATGATATATGTGTTTTAGTAGAGTGTACTTGGCTAAACTGTAGAGAAACTATAAAATATCATGATGATATTAAGATGTCAGTATGAGTTACATGCCCATCTTACTTTGTGTTGCTTCATCCAGAGAAAGTAGAGCAGCTCACATTTTTTTCCAAAGCTTATCTGGGCTGCCTAAAACGTTTCAGACAACTCTCACCTTAGAAGGGTGTGAGATTATAATTACCTAGAAAAATATCTTTTCTCAATATTTTTTTCACAATATTTTATGTGCCTTTCTTGTGCTAGTAACATGATAGATAATAGAGTGGTTGAGAGCATGAGTTCTACCTCATTTTCCGAGACAGACTGTCCTGTAACTTATGAGGTATCCGGTGTACCTTACTCTCCCTACTTACAACTGGAGACAGTTATAGCATTCACCACACATATTAGTTGCAAAGGCTAAGTAAGCATTAATATACAAAAAAATGTTTCATAGCCCATCGTGTACATAGTGAGTTCTCTTTATTGTATTAGGGTTCTCCAGAGAGACAGAGTCAATAGAATAGATATATACAGATATACATACACACATATGAAAGGGGACTTATTAGAGGAATGGACTTACATGATTATAGAGGCTGAGAAGTCCCACAGTTGATCACCTGCAAGCTGGAGAACCAGATAATCCAGTCATGAGGCTCAGTCCAAATCTGAAAGCCTCTGAACCAAAGAAGCCAATAGTGTAACTCTCAGTCTGAGACTGAAGGCCTGAGAATCTGAGGGACTGCTTGTCCAAGTCTTGGAGTCCAAAGGCTGGAGAACCTGAAATTCAGATGTCCAAGGGCAGGGAAAAAAAAGAGCTTGCCAGCTCTAGAAGAGAGTATGAATGAGTTTGCTTTTCCTCTGACGTTTTGTTCTATCCAGGTCCTCACTGGACTAGAAGGTGTCTGCCCACATTGGGTGAGAGCACATCTTCTTTATTCAGTCCACTGATTCAAATGGTAATCTCTTCGAGAAACACCCTCACAGGCATACCCAGAAATGATGCTTTTCCAGCTATCTGCATATCCCCAATCCAGTGAAGTTGACACCAAAACTTAGCCATCACATTGTATACTTATGATTATTACTTTATGGTGTACATGAGGAATGTGTCAATAGGTTGATGGCTCTGAATACTGGAGAGATTGTGACTCAGACCTCTAGTAGGTGCATAGTGAAGATCTGGTAAACTATGTCTAGAATGACTTTTGTTAATCCTTGGCTTGATAATTATATATGATTTTATAAGGTCAAACTATTTTTGTTTGAACAGGTATTTAATCTACATATCATATGTAAATATATGAAAAAATGAAACTTTTCATATCATGGTTTTAGCAATTATTTACATATGATGTGGCTTCTTTTTATCCTCCAAAGAATCATTTTAATATCAAAAGACAACACATGATAAAAGCAATACACAAATACAAAAATAAAGATAAGTTAACATAACTTTGTAAACAAAAAAACAATAATATCTGACATCCAAATGATTTCAAAGTGGATTTACTGTTCAAAAATTACATTAATGCTGAACTAGAAACACTAAGGAAAAAACTTACGGATTTTCTCCCTGCTAACTGAACAGATGAAGCTCTTCAAGTAACACAAATCTCTATCTTCCTGCCAGCTGATAAAAGGCTCTCATTTGTATTGTTGTGGTTTACCCCACAAGTAAGAGAGAACAGTGTATTTTGAATACCTATTTGATTTGTGTCATTGCTGATATCATCCAGAGACTCATTTTTTTTTTCCAATCAGATGATATTTTGGTTAGTGAGAAGTCTTGTCACTGAGGTGAGGGAGATGGTCTACATTTTGTAACTTTCTCTGGAAAACCAAGGATTAAATATTTGTTTTCTATGTAGATGTGAGATAGTAATTTAAGTTAATTCATCATTGTTTGTAGTCTCATCTGGAAAATAATGTGGCCAAAGATGGCTAGGCATACTAAATTGCTTCTGTCTTTAGAACAGTCATTTGATACATTCTGATTTTATTTTCTGCAAACATAGTGTAATATTAAATTGTTAGAAAAATTAGGAGATAATACCTATGTACTCTTCTTCCTGAAAAGCAAAGTCAGGTGAAATAGGACCACATTTTACTGTTTCTATTAGTATTTTAAATGAGCCGACTTTTAAAGTTATGAATTGTCATTCCTTAAACCATTGTACAAATTTTATACCAGAGTGTGCACACACACACACACGATTTGCTTATGCTCATAAGAGGTAACATTTGTAAGGGCCACATAACCTATTATTTCCTGGTGATTTTGTGGTATCTCTATTAATGCAGTTATGATTCTGAGTTCAGAATTTTATTTCAAGCACTAGAAAATGTTAATATAAAGCTCTTGCATTGTAAGTGTGACTTGGGTGACATTTTTGATCAATGAAGTTCACCTATCAAGGATTCCCAGAAGGTGATATTATCTTGGTGTTTTATGTTTTGTTTTGTTTTTTAATGGCCCAGTTTCTGACAACTATTCAGCTTCAGTATTTCCATCTACATTAGCATTTTAAAGATGATCCATTTTGAAATTACATTTTAGTCTATGAAACTCCTAAACAATAATATAGAGTCTAGAATGCCATGTTATTTGATGACATAGCTGTCACATGACTTACAATACCAGAAATCAGATTATTATTTTCCAGATCATAAATTCATTAAAAAAAATTCAGTGCCATAATTATTTGATTTTCCCCAGTATGAGAGTTTTTAAGAGTGTTCACTGTTACATTTTCTCACCAACGTAAGTCCAGGTCAATTTTGATCTAGCAATTTTGTTTGGAGGGGTTGGGAGAAAAAGCACTTTGTTAGTCTCCAGGGATTCTAGTGTAACAATATACATTTTCTTCTTTCTTAGGAGATTACACTCCAATTAGGAAAGCTAACATATAGACAAACACAGATACTATCAGGAATGGTATATTTTTGTTGAAATCACTAGATAAGAATCTATTATACAACACTATATTGTTATAGAGGGCTTGATTACAAATACAGTGATATAAATAATAATTAATACACTTGTCCAAAATAGTAAGTCATTGTAAGTTACATTGTTAAGGAAGATCATTTAGGGTAAGAAAAATTGAATTTAAATCCTGAGCTGGCTAAGAAGAGGAAAAAGGCCATTCGATTCTGTAAAAGAAAATTCCATGTAGTTGAAATTGTACATGACATATTTAGGAGGGTAACAAGGACAGATTTGTAAGTGTGGAAAATATGTTATCGAGTAATGACAGCTAGATGTTGTCAGAATGTAAGGGCTTTGAAGAAAATATTTTATTGAGTAATGACAACTAGATGTTGTCAGAATGTAAAGGCTTCAACATAATTTATATTTTTATATGAAAGGTATTGGGGTGTCATGCAATCAGAAATTGATCAATTTAAGTAGATTAGATTGGCAATACAAATCTAATAAAACTATTTTTAAAAAACTACATTCAAGATTTTCAGAAACCAAATTCTTGCTTTAATTGAGACACAAAGGAATGAGCTGATATTCAGCTCATTATTTTTTATGATAATAAAATTGTGAAATAAACATATGTTTTATATATATATAATCATTTTCATTATATATATGTGTGTGTGTATATAGTTGTTTTCTCTCACAGGATACAAATGATGTAGCTGGGTTGATAATAGTGACCTGGTGTAATAAATATTATGCGGGGGTGAATACCAGGATGTTATAAAAGAACGTAGGAGAGGCCTGATGGCTCCTATTTGCAAAATAGTTGCATGTATCCATATTCCTCAATCATACTAACCACTTAACAGCATGAACTTGCCTATAATAATAATTTTTAAACCTTTTTAATGTATAAGATTTAGTGAAAAATATATTTCAATTGACAGTAAGTAATCTTTGATAGAAAATTGCATGTGTATGCTAATTTTTAAAATACATGTTATTTTTGGTAATTTTTTTTTACTTCCAGAAAAGTAATTGTGTTTATCTTTGTGTGCCTCATGTTTCTCACTTTGACTGTTGATGTGTTTCTTTTTATATTGTATGTTGTAAGTGGAAGAGAGATTTATCTATTGATTTTTGAACTACATTATCAAATGCAGCATAGATGTGGACAGAAAACTTCTATAGCTCTCTGAGAAGTAAGCAGATTTTTCTGTGTACACCACTTAACCAGATGAAATAATAAATTATTTGAATTACATCAGTTCATGATGATAAGAAGCTGTGATTCTGGAGAAATAGAGACCAGGGATATACCTTTAGCTCTGACACTTACTAGCTGCTAGATCTTGGACAGGTTCTAGTTATTTAAACTTTTTAAAACTTGTGTGTTTATTTATAAGTTAGGATAACAAGCATACTTATATCAGGGAGTAGTGAGAGTTGTGACAATGAAATAATCCTTGTAATATAACTGTGCACATGAGAAAAGCTCAATGAATGTTAACATCAGCTAATATTATCTTTAAAATACAACCTACACATTCAACTGCTTCAAGCACTTATTCATCGCCTTCTTGCAAGGCAAAATTATTAGTAGATAATTGAATTTAGGTTAATAAATTAAAGTGTGTGTGTGTGTGTGTGTGTGTGTGTGTGTACTTTCTTGAGAGACTCAAAGTTGAGGGATCTTTGAAAGTGACATTTCCCTTTCTCAGAGTGTAAAAGTATTTCCAAGAGTGAAACTGTTGTGTGTTAGGAGTGTCAACATCAGCCCTAGGCAATGCTGCCAAAACTGAGATGGCCACAGCAAGAGTCTAGAGAGACAGTGACAGAATTTTATTTGGTTTTATCTGTCTGTGACTGAGCTAATAATCAGCTTATGCTTGCTTAAATGGTGTGGATGCCTAATTCCAAATTTATATTTAAAGTGTTCACGTCTGAGAATAACAAATCTATGAAGGCTGAAATAAAATAGCCTAACCATAAAAAAGTGCTAATCTTTAACTTCAAAAAGATTCTGAAATTATATTGTTTAGGTTTTAAAGTTTGGATCCACATTGCACAGATTTTGAGAGCAATAAAGGATTAGAAGGTTGGAATAAGAGACCTTTGAAATAAGATTATTACTGCTCAGAGCAGATTTAACCATGAGACGAGGTAATTGTTTTTCTACCAACATATGTTCTAATACTTCAGTGCAAAGCGTTACACATCTAGAATGTCTGTCCTGAATTTGAGCAATATTGTTTTGCATATTTTTGAGGGTTTCAAAAGGATCACAAAGAGGTCATACAAGTATATTTAAATACAGTCTTGATCATGTTATTAAAATGGCATCTATTTTTAAAAAGGTGAAACACAGGGATATAGTGTAATACTATGCATGAGTGCATGAATTGTTGAAGATAAAACGAAATGTTCCATCTTCTGAGAAAAAAAAAAAGTGGCTATAATAAAGAAAATGCCACAATATCTTTAAAAGATGATAGTAGGAATAACATTCATAACAGGAATAAGAGTTTACATTTATTTCCTGTTTATTCTGTGCACAGGCATTCTTTTATATGCTTGACCTGCAACTGTGCTTTAATTCTTAGCACAACCCTATATTTAATTCCTATTTTCCAGGTGAAGTAAATGAACAGGATTCGAAGTGGACAGTCTGGCTCCTAAGAAAATGATCTTAAGCGAATATAGTGTATTGTCACTCAAGAACCTAAATGTTACATCACAAAAAACAGTTATTGTATCTTTGATGTTGTCCTGCTATGGCAATAAATGACTGTTTTCCCTGAGGTTGTTAAGTGCTTCCATCTGCCCCCTCCCTCACTCCGTTATTCTGTGAAACAAAACTTTCAACACATATTTAAAAAATAATATTTAGATTTTTTCCTCTGAGTTTGTCTTCATTCTAATGCTTAATAGATATGTAACTAAGTCATTAAAATAGATAAGGTTCAATTGTATTCAAATTTTAAAAGGGGGTTAGCATTTACAAACTACTGAAAGGAGATGAAATTAAAAAAAAAAGAAGTGACTTGCCCCAGACATGAGAGATGTTCACCAAACAGTTAATATTACTGGACCAGAACAGAAGTGATGTACTATGATAGGCTTTAGTGTGTGGCTTATTCTTCTTATGTGTAAAATTTCTACTACAGTTTATAAATTTTATTGTACATAGTTGCCACAGAGCCCCAAAATGCATATAAATTAAAAGCCATCTGCTGTTGTCCTCTTCTCTCCAGAACTTTCAACTTTTCCTTACCTTCTTGTAGACATATTCCTCCATATTGATGGTTAGCTGGTATTTAAGGAATCCCTAATAACAGTTTTGGGTTGTTGATTTACATACATAATGGACCTTGCAACCTCTGTATATACATAATAGTTCTCTGGGACTGCATATTTTAACATGAGATTCCTGAATCCTACCCCTAGAAATTCTTATGTCTGGGGTGGGGCCCAGGAACTTGGTTCACCAATCATACCTACCATCTTTAATGAGAGAAATAATCATATCTTAAGTTGATTTTCATTAAAACAAAAAAAATGTATAGTCAAACATTTCATTCATGTTGTTTCACTATGAGCATTTACCAAGTGTAAGACTCTGTCGTAGGTGGGTTTTACGTGTTACATCCTTTCATCCTGGCAACAGATCAGCAAGTGAAATCAAAGTTCAACACATTGGGACCCAGAAAGCTATTGATAGTCCACAGTCATGCAGAATCATAATTTGAACAAATATTTGCTTGAATTCCAAAGCTTCTGCTGAAGGTTAAAGAGGCTAAGTAACTTGTCACAGGTCACAGGGTAAACTATGGCTGTGAAGTCAGATATTCATACTCCTACTCTAGTCCTCTTTTGGCACATGTATAATGTATATCCTGTGGAGAAGAGCAAATCTTAAATAAATGGAAAATATTATAGATTGAACAAAGATGACTAGAATAAACAGCTGTCTAAACATTTCAAACTAGTATGTCACATGATTTCTCAGTGATATAAACATTAATGACCTTTTAGCTAATGATTAATTTTTCCAGTTAAATTTTAAGTGAACTCCAGAAGGTATTTTTCTGCTCATAATTCTTTTGCCTAAAAGATTTTTGAGGAATTATTTTCAAAACGTAAACTCTTCCTGATAGATAAAGATTCTCTATATCCTTGAATTGGTCCAAATCATGGTATTTATCATGTCAATTGCTTTTTTAAAGTTTGCATTCTAGTTGCCTTCTTCTGTTCCTCCATAATCTGTAGTTCCTTCACTATAATGTATTTATCCCTCCCCTTTCCTTAATTTCTCTCTGTCTTCTTTCTCCCTTCCTTTTTTCCTTCTTTTATTTAGAATGTTTACTGAAGTATTATTAAACAGATGCCAGGAATATTGCCACATGTTTGATAAAAAACAACAGAAGACCTACTTGCCACCCATGTGGTCACAATCCTTAGCCCAAGTAGACCGTAAATAGTGTGTCTAACGAACGTGTATACATGAATAAAATGTGGCTTCTTTTATTTATGTTAATACTTAAGCATAAAAAGAAAGTGGAAATACACCTGATACAAACTAATTTTGAATTGTTAGGACATTTGTCTCCAAAATTTTTTTACAGTTTTAAGATAAAGTGAGGGGAGCTAAATTTTACCTTGTTGGGTGGGGGAACCAACTATGTGAAAAATTCATCATACAATTCTGAAATTTGCTTAATTTTTGACTGCTGCTTTCACTAAGATTACACAAGTAGTAAAGAAAAAACAGGTAACTAAATTTCTTCTTTCTTGAAAAATCTATTTCCTCCTTGTGGAATGTAGCAAAATAGTCAAAAGGTAGGTGCTAGAGGAAAAAGGACACAAAGGAGCAAGTAAGAAAATCTACATACTATCTCTTTAGTCCCAGGGTACCAGAGCTTTGGCAGTATGCTGAATTATCAGTATTCATACATGAGAGCTGAAACCCAAGAAGCTGAAATCCAACAGCTGAAACGCTTTCCTTCCATAATGTATTTGCCAGACGTGCAAAGGATTAAAAAAGACAGAAAGCTGGAAAAAGTTCTTGCTTTTCTAAAGTGTCCAAATGATTCCTTCTACAGTGCCCTACTTTTGTGAGCTCTATCTTTGCCTTAGGTCTATTAATTTCATTTTTTGTTTTCTTCTTATGATTTGGAAACATGATTAGAGCTTGCAGTGGGAGATGAATTGGCTCAAGGAATTAATTCTTTGGTTTCGGGGAAGAAAATATAATTTTCATCTGGATAGGATGTATATTTTATGTAGTTTATATTAGATATACATAAATAAGAACTGAATAAAGAAGCAAAAACAGGAGAGGACAGAGAAAGAGAAAGGTAGCAATGAAAAAAGGAAGAAAGAAAAAGGAAGGTGTAAAGGAGGAAAGAATGTGATTGAGAAAAAGAATGAAATGGCATAAACATGTCAGTAACTGTAAATGATGAATCTGTAGTATTAACATCTGCATTCTAAGACTGAATACAGAAATGATTAATCAAGGTATTTTGTAAACCAGCAATAGGAAGCTTTTTGCACATATATTCTGTGGTGAGAAAACAAGGAACCACAGCAAGAGTAGCAGAGACACTCACATATTGATGTAATGTTTATGAAGTGCCAAATAGCCTCACATTTTTGTTATTTCACAACACACTGGGCATACTTTTGGGAGAATTTTTGAGAGAATTTATCTTAAAAGTATCTAGAGAAATTCAGAAATGAATTATCTTAGTCCACTTTATGCTGCCATAAGAGAGTATCACAGACTCGGTAATTATAATGAACAGAAATGTATTGGCTCAGGTTTCTGGAGTCTGGAAAGTCATGATCAAAAAACTGGCATCTGGTGAGGGACTTTTTGCTGCATCTCATGGTGGAAGGGCAAAGAGAGGGCAAGACAGAGAGCAAACAAGAGCCAAACTTGCCCAATTATAAGAAACTAACTCCCAAGATAAGGGCATTAATCTGTTCATGAGGGCATTTCTCCAAGGACCCACCATATTCCATTAGATACCACCTCACAATATCACTGCATTAGCAATCAAGTTCCCAGCACATGAACTTTGGGGGACATATTCAAACCATGAATCTAATAGGTTTAAGATTTCAATCAGTGATTTTCAGTATAAGAAATAATTAAAAGGAAAATGTCTTATGGTTGGCTTAGATTTGATTTATTTTTTTCTTTTATTCTGAGTATATACAACACAGTTGCATTTAGAGAAGCTGGACAAGAAAGGCTTTTGTATGTTTTTAATTGTGCAAATGTCAAATAAAGTGTTGTATTACTTTACTACCTGCTACTTCAAAGCTAGGATTTTCCAAGTGTATTAAATGTTCAGTTTAGGGTTTAAATTTCACTTAAAAATACACTTCTTAAGAAAATGTTCCTTTGGCTAATCCATGCATTTTATTCCATATTCAATAAATATTAAAGGCTTGTTATCTCCTGGCATTCTACTGGGCACAGGTTACGTAGCTATGAAAGAAAACATACAAGATTTTGGCAAATGGGTATTATGTGTAATGAGAGAAACAATATAAATAAGTAAATACACAGCAATACAAAATCTTAAGCAGAAAAAGGCACTATGAAAAACTAAGTAGATATTTAAAGGATTGAGTACAACATATATATTTTGCAGGAAATCCAAAATGTATTAAATGTGAACACCAAAAAGCATAAGAATACCAAAAATGGAACTGTTGTATATCTACTGTGAAACAGACACTTTGCAATATTCTAAGTACATGCATAGAGTTTGACGCTAATTTATTTCTCACAAAATCTCAACATGGAAGATATTACTATTCCCATTTTTCATATGAGAGAACTGTGTGTTACAGAGGCTGTGCAACTTTTCCCATGATCATACATGCAGTATGAGAAAGCAACAAACTGAAAACAAGGAATTGTATTATACATTGCTCTTCCCTCATTATTTTACTGGTTTTAAAACACCAAAATAGTTTAAATAACGTGAGAAAATCTGAAAAGTGAGATTTGAAAAAGGAATCATGATTAACCTGATGAGAAAAAAAAGTTAATGACTCAAATCAAACACATTAAACTAACACACTTACCCCTTATTGAAGGAGCTTGTTGATTTTAATGAGATATTTTCAACTATTTTCTTGAGCAGCCTGTAAGAATAAACTCAAACATGTTTTAATATCTCTTTGAGTGGGTACTTGTTCTTTCAATGTTGATGACAACCCTAGCATCTAAATACACTGATTGACAATTTAGAGCTGTTTGTTTTTCTTTCATTTTTCTTTTACTTTCTATTCATGCTTCCTGCAACACTAATGGTCTATAAAGCTAAGAGTAAATGAATGAACAATCACCATTTATATGCTCTAATTCTCCTACAGATATTTTATGATAAAACCACTTACCTTTCTTCTTCTTGTTATTTCAAAATAATAATGACCCATTTTTATTTACAATCGTCTTCCATGTGCACTAATGAGATAGCATGCAATCTCTTTAGAAGATATCACATATTTAGAAATATATTGCAGTTCAGATCAAGTATAGCTCTAATCTTGTTTTGTTCAATGATAAATGGAATATACATACACGTGTGTGTGTGTGTGTGTATTATATAGTATAATTATGAGCTCTATGAATCTTTTATTTCATTTAAATTACTGGCTGGAGACGACCTGAAGAAATGATAGTAAAGATTTCAGAGCTAAGGTTTACTGCAGTACACAAAATATCTTTTTATTTATGTAGATTCGTTCTGTTTTGTATTTCTAGAACCTCAACTTACTGGCTTACTCGCATCCAGTCTTTTCTCTACTGCAATGAGAACGGCCTCCTAGGCAGCTTTTCAGAAGAGACGCACTCGTGCACGTGTCCGAACGACCAGGTGGTCTGCACCGCGTTCCTGCCCTGCACAGTGGGAGATGCCTCCGCTTGCCTGACATGCGCACCAGACAACCGCACCCGCTGCGGCACCTGCAACACCGGCTACATGCTCAGCCAGGGGCTCTGCAAGCCTGAAGTCGCCGAGTCCACCGATCACTATATTGGCTTTGAAACTGACCTGCAAGATCTCGAGATGAAATATCTGCTGCAGAAAACGGACAGACGAATAGAAGTCCATGCCATTTTTATCAGCAATGACATGCGCCTCAATAGCTGGTTTGATCCCTCCTGGCGTAAGCGGATGCTCCTCACCTTGAAGAGTAATAAGTACAAGTCAAGTCTGGTCCATATGATTTTGGGTCTCTCTTTACAGATTTGCTTAACTAAAAACAGCACCTTGGAGCCAGTGTTGGCTGTTTACATCAACCCCTTCGGAGGCAGCCATTCTGAGAGCTGGTTTATGCCTGTGAATGAAAACAGCTTTCCAGACTGGGAGCGGACTAAGTTGGACCTCCCCCTGCAGTGTTATAACTGGACATTAACTCTGGGGAACAAATGGAAGACATTTTTTGAGACAGTACACATCTACCTGAGGAGTCGCATCAAGTCCAATGGCCCCAATGGTAATGAGAGCATTTACTACGAACCTCTGGAGTTTATTGACCCTTCCCGGAACCTGGGCTATATGAAAATCAATAACATTCAAGTGTTTGGCTACAGCATGCACTTTGACCCTGAAGCAATTCGGGACCTGATTTTGCAGCTGGACTACCCCTATACTCAGGGATCCCAGGACTCAGCACTTTTGCAACTACTAGAGATCAGAGACCGTGTAAATAAACTCTCCCCACCTGGTCAGCGTCGTCTAGATCTTTTCTCTTGCTTGCTTCGTCATAGACTCAAGCTGTCTACTAGTGAGGTGGTGAGGATCCAATCTGCTCTGCAGGCGTTTAATGCCAAATTGCCAAACACAATGGATTATGACACGACCAAATTATGTAGTTAACCATAAATGTCAAGCACAACCCAAAATCTTGAAGGAGTTTTTACAGTGCTTTTGTGGAACAGTTTATGTTTGGAAGAGTAAATTTAAATTGTCTTTTCAATATCTGTCTTATATCAGTCAATAACATTGGATGGCAATTTACACACATGAACTTGCTGACAATGAATATATTATACTGCAGTTTTGGTTTATGAATGAAATAAATACTGACACCAGTCTAGAAGACATTCTACTTTTTACAATAAATTTCATTTGTAATTTTATATGTTCCATGGCAATGCTTTTGTGCATTACATCCTCTAGAGGGAACATAAAAAGATACCAATAAAATTTTGTAGCTGAACAGTTATTAAAAAGAAATGCTGTGGGATTCCTTTTTTCCATGAAATGAGTTCTATTTTGATATAGTTTGTTAGAACCTGGGGAAAATTCACCAAGACTTTTTAATGGAAATATTTGAAGGTCTCTTTCAATTATCTTTATGGAAAACCCAAGTAGGTGGGATACTTACTATTCAGTTGTTTTTTATGGTTAACAGAACAACGACAGTAGTATGTTTATTAACTGTATTTAGGAAATCAATACTAGAGACACAATTACAATTAAAGTACTCAGATAAAGTAATTCTCAAATAACAGAACATTTCAGCAAACATACAGAAAAATCAGTGTGATAATAAGGCATGTCAAGGAGAAAGCAAACCTTTAATTTCCTTAACAACTTGCTTGCTTTCTCCTTCCCTTTCTACATTCTAGGAACCAGTAATCAGCACACTTGGTACAATTATTTTAATTTCAAATCCTGAAAACCTAGTTATTCCAGCACTTTACCAGTGTCAATAAAACAACATTTCTAGAGTTCAGAAATTGTAAGGTAATGGTATAAAATAAATGTTCAAATACCTAGTTCAAGTGTAAATAGATTTGTTTCTCTCAGAGAAGCACATATTACTAAAAATATTTTGAGGAGAAAATTATTTCAATATGAAACCAATTTTAGTTCAAAATTTTGGTTTGAAAGTTGCTTCCATTTACTCGTGAAATAATACTAGATATATTATTAGTTGTTCTTTTCTATAAACTTGAATTTCATTTGTGTTTAGCTATGTGACTGTATCTGTAAAATGTGTTTTTTGCAATTTATCACTCAGCTGTAGTCTAAATAACTTATAAATATTTTCTTATTACTTAACCAAATCCATTGCCCAGACCAGGCCAGCTTTCCTGTTGGTCATGAAGGCATTTCTCAGGGCACAGAGAAAGAACCCCATTGCATGGATGAAAAAAAGAACAGATAGAACAAAACATTATAATAACAGCCATTCTTGATTCTTGGGTTGTTTATTTTTAATTCCTAAGCATTTAAGAGCAAAAGACAGTTCAGACAGAAAATAACCAATACACCATAAGCAAATAATTGTTCTTCCAACCTAATATATGTGTAGCTGAATGTCTTACTTCAGTTAGCTGATTTAAAAAAAAAAAAAACTACTTTCTGTTATAGTAGGTCATTCAACAGAAAATTTACATTAGTATTAAACACCATCTTTCTGGTATCATAGAAAATATTCCTTTTGTTTAATTCTGACAATAGCACAGGTTATAAATTATCATTCTCATTTTCTTGGTGAAAATAACAAAGGCTCATAGTGGCTTGTCAAGCTCCCCAAGATCACAAACTAAGTTGAAAGATCAAGATTCCAGTATAGACTTCTCTGGAACAAATTGGTCCTCTTTTTATTGCACCACTGAGCATTCAATGAACCATCACATTTCTGCATTTAATTTCATTTCATGCAATGGCTTATGGTGAAACAGGAGTAACTTAAGAAATTGAGGTCTAAATCAGTTAACGTTATATGACACACACACAGTACATCTAAAACATTATATAAAACCAGCATTGATCATACACAATTAGTAATCCACAAGGTGACCAAGCTTATCAAACATAGACAATATGTTTGAAAAGACACAGACTGTAAAAGTCAGAGTTGCCTTCAGGACCTTTTCGAGAAGAGTCTTGAAGGTCCACCTGTCCAGAGCCTTTGACACCCAGAAACCATCTGAGCAACATGCACAATTACCAATGGGCTCTGAAGAACATTAATTTCATTGTACTTAAAAGAAATTGTCAGGAGTGCTATCTCTTTTATTGCACAGCTAACTTATTTCTGGCCGCCATGTGAGAGAGAAGACCCATGACCACAGGTAAGAAAGTTCATAACTGGAGTCTTATCCTGGGACTCCTCATGCCTGGTGAGTGTTGTCACAAAGGTCCTATTGAATAAGATAAAATTATCTTAGCTCCAACTCTTTTAGTGCTCTGACAGTGAGTGTTTAATAGCTCTGAGTCAAGGTTTCTCCTGAAAGGAGAGAAGTAATATCAATACCTTTTTCTGAATATTGTGTCTAAAATAACATGAATACAATCTATATAAACATAACAAGCAAATTCTACAGGGATATACAGATTTAGAGGATACATGACTAAAACATAAACATGTTTTATGTTTCCATATCTCACATATTACCACCTATTAAGAAATATCCAATAAGAAATAGACTATACTAATAATCTAAGTTAATACAACATGAGTTACCAATGCATGAGAAAAATGCAGCTCAAAAATATTTAATTTTTCCTGAATTGGCTTATATACAACCATTTTTGCTCACTGCTGTTTTAGGAATTTGGGTATTTTTAATAAAAACTTTGGCTTTTTAATTTTTAGTATAAACTTTATTGTCAAAACCTTATTTAGAACAAAAGATATATTTGACATCATGTTTCAAAAATAGGATATTTTACTTCATTTAGATTCTTGATATCCCCAAATTCATGCCTCTAAATTTATCTTGAAGTTAATAAATTCAATAGTATTTGAAATTCTGAAAATCAAAAATTTATTGTGAATACATTTCCTCTAGGAACAACTCTTACTGCATCAACTATTTCGATGACCATCACAGTGTGACTTGACTTGCAATCTCTGGAATCTCAAGTTGCATTTTAGCAAGGTGAATCTGTTTCCAAATGTTCACTCTCAGCTCAAAGAAATAAAAATGAAAATGCAGAAGTAGCTGATGGTCCCAGGTGCATTTCAATAATACAAGATGATTCATTTTCTCTTTGCTCTCTCTCTCTCTTTCTCTCTCTCTCTCTCTCGCTCTCACTCTCACTCCCTCTCTCTCCCCCACCCCGCCCTGTCTTTGTGGTTATTCTCAAAATGTGAAGAAATAGCTTGGAATGAACCAGGACCATGGACTGTTCTATAATCCGACACAGACCTTCTTTTGTTCTCTTCATTATGCACATTGAAAAGATCTTCGTTTTGAACAGATATAAAATATATTCATTTGAATAAAATAACCCATTCGAAAAAAATGTAAGAGCAAAATAAGACTATATATATTTGCTAAAGTGGAAGTTATAGAATATAGGAATTCAACTGGAAGGAAAGTGAAAAGTTTTGGAAACGAAATAGAAAAGACACCTTTTACATAATAAACTTGGTATAAAATTTTAAGAGACTACATATAGGTTTTCCAAATCAATGTGACAAATGAAAAGGACATAGTAAATAAACCAAATCATACTATGATAACAGTATCACACTGAGTTTGTGCCTGGATGATTTTGGTAGAATAATAATCATTTAGCAAACTAACATTTTCCCTCTAGCCTTAAGTATAGTATTTATCATTTGACTCATATATGCTAAACTTTTAGTATCCTTAGGAAGTATAGTCCAATCAGTTGAATTTTTAAAACTTGAGAGTTTATACTTTGTCATTCCTATTTACTATACCATCTATTTATACTGTTGCTATTGACATTCTTTCTTTCCTCCACCTGTGAGATCAGATTTGTAATTCTATATCTAGTCTTTCCTAGTCTAATAATGTCAAGAATTATAATTCAGTCACTTTAATAATTCCAATATTTGGTAAGTGCATTATAGCAGGAAATTTTTACAAACATCTCCATTTCTTTTACATGAAGGCAACATTAGCTACTTTAATAAACTATGAATAACTGATAATTAGAAATCCATGTCAAATTATTTGATATTTAGGACACGGCAGCCCAGTGTAGTAAATTAGTACATATAAATGAAATTCAAAGTGAAGCAAAAATCTTAGTCTTGAAATTCTGCTGTGTGCTAGAAATCAAATTAACCAATGAATGACTGAAGTACTGCTTTATGCTACCATGACAGAATATGGCTATCACATAATAAATATAGTACATAATATGTGAATAATTGAATAGATATGCAATACTTAGCATGAGTAAAGCACTATTCTGAGAGCATTGTAAATATGAACATTTCCAGGTAAGGGTAATCTTATCACAGGTTTCTGACTTGTCACTCCCTCCATCGAGCATTATTATGGACACAAAATACTCCTGAAAAGGACTTCAAAAGTACAAGAATGAATAAGCATGGGGAAAAAATGAGGTCCATATAAAATATCTGTAACAATAATAGGAAGCTACATAACACTTAATAACACTCAAGCATCAATAATACTTAAAAATGTATTTACCACAGAAAATGGAAATTAATTTCATTATTTTACACAAAAGTATTTAAAATGCATCTCTTATATTTTTGGTTTTGAAATATAGTTTTGTTTGTATCTTATGGTAACGGGCAGTTTTAAATAGATACATATTCATTTTAAATCATTAAAATAATAAAAAACAAGAAAAAATGACAGAGTGAATATTCACTTATGCACATTATATACTAGATATTTTAGAGATCTAGGAAAATAAGCAGAAACCTATTATTAAAAATAAGTATAGTAAGTGTTTAAAATTCTTCTAAATAAACTTCTAACAATAAATTTCTAATGGAAACAAGGAAAGCTCTCAGTTTTTGTAGAATAAAACAAAATATTAGATTCTTATTTTTAATACAGTTGAACATTTCTTCCATCGTAAGTTGGAAAAGTCTAAAGCAGAAGAATAAATCATAAAGTAGATGAAGATATAAGTTAGGTAAATATAAGAAATACACTTAATGAAATTATGTAAGAGTATAAAACTAAACTGACAGTTTTGGAAATATGCATTATGCTGTTAGAAGAATACACTAATACTGCAACAGATATCACTTCTAAAGTAATTTTTAAGCTTACTTTCCATTAAAGAAGATCTTAATAGAATTTTTTATAATTATAAATATATCATAATTATTTTAAAGTGTGTTTGGGAAAACAAATGGTTGTGAACAAATAATCCAACTGGAAAATAAGATCAATTAGTAGAAATTTTCATCAAGAGATATTACAATTTATATAAAATAATATAAAAATTCAGAAATATAGTAAGGATATATAAAATAGCATTAGATAATACAATTGTCATTTTAAATGGTTAAAGAGAATATAGTTTCTCTAGCTTGGGTTTGATTTTCTGTTTGGAAATGAGGATTCAAAAATAAGATTTACATCTTAAAGCAAAAGCCAGGAGTAAATTAAATTCTAGTGGCTTATAGTGTTAACACCATCAACAAATAATAATATGAGTGCTAGCTGGGGAGAACGCTAGTGTTAAAAGATTATTCTCTCAGAAAGAGCTGCTGAACAGTAATATAATGCAATCCATACATGTAATCTCAAATTTTCTTGTAGCCACTTTTTGTTAAAAGCAAAAGAAAAGCCAGAAGAAAGAAATGTTTTAATATATTTTAATTAAACCAATATATTTAAGATATAATTTCAAATGTAATCAATATGAAATATTATTCCTGGGGTCATTATAGATATTTTTGTCCCAAGTCTTGGAAATCTAGTATGTATTTATCCCCATCTCAATTTTGCCTTTTTCTTTCTTTTCTTTTTTTTTTTTTTTTTTTGGGTGTGTGTGTGTGTGTGTGTGTGTGTGTGTGTGTGTTTGAGAAGGAGTCTTGCTCTGTAGCCTGTAGCCTGTAGCCCAGGCTAGAGTTCAGTGGCGTGATCTCGGCTCAGTTTAACCTCCACCTCCTGGGTTCAAGCAATTCTCCTGCCTCAGCCTCCTGAGTAGCTGGTACTACAGGCACATGCCACTGTGTCCAGCTACATTTTTTAAGGGCTCAATAGTCACATGTGGCCCGTCGATACTTGCTGCAAGTGCAGCTTCAGTGTGTGACTTTCGCACTCGTCTTGTTTCACCTGAGCAGTCCCACCAAGAGGGAAACTTTTTCTACGTGGGAGACTCTTCTATCATCTCGATTCAACTTCATCATCTGCATTTGATACGTTTTTGTTTATATATTTTCACTATCTTTGTTATCTACTTAGATATAGTAAAGCCCCTCCTGATGTCCTACACAGTGATTCAAACCTATAAACTCCTTGGTTAGGAAGACGGGAATTTTTCTCTTTTTCTGTCATTATCTTACCCACATATCCTCCATTATCTCAAGGTTCAATTTCTGCTTCATTTTTGAGTTCTGATGTTTTCTTTTGCTTTCTTCCTTGTTAGCTTTGCTTAAAAGGGTAGTTGTTTATCTAATCTGTCAGTTTTATGTGTTTATTAGGGAGCTTTTGTATATTTTTTTAAATTACTGAGATTGCTGTACTGACGAAAATCTAAAATATATATTTTTCCTCTAATTCCCCTTGAAACCTTTCCAATCCATGCTTCATCCAGTCACAAGAGTGAACACTGACAACACAAATCTTTTCAAATATAAATCTGCTATATACTTTTCAATAGGATAGGTATCTAACTTGTTAGTTGGCATATAATTCTTTTCATAATGCCATCCTTGGCTACTTCTCTATCCTTCTCTTCAATTGTATTTATTTCACTGCAAACTAAATCTAACTATACCAAAGGTTTTTAGTGCAAAGATGGAACACTCTTTCATGTCTCCAGACTTTTTTCTTACATAGCGTCCTGCCTTCTGCCTGCAACACTCTTCCGTCCCACACCCTTGTCTTCCATTTATAATGACGAAGATGAGGATGATAAATAACAATAATAATTCCCATTTGTGAGTCTGATTAAAAATCACAGCACATTTGAATTTATTATTCATCTTTTGGATAACAAAATGAACCATTGCCTTTACACTCCAATTGCAACAATTTCAAAATGTTAATAAAGTCATTTTGATAGTCTGTTGTGCTTAATTTCTTACCTAAGTATCTCTATTAGACTTTAAGTTCATAGAAGGCAGAACCATACATAATCATATTCTTTCTTTAAGCCTTTACTGTGTACAGTTATTGAAAAGCCTGAAGTCAGTGGTCCCTGTACCCACTACACTTTATAAGTCCAACACATATTGGTTCCTTGAATATATGACATAAAAAATGGGATTCTGAATTTAAAGATTCTATAAAAATAGTTCCTCTGGGTAAATGTTTTAGCCTTGTGCATAATTTATATTACAGCAAGGTTAAAATCAATACTGCTAAGAGCCAATGCTATAAAATCTGTTATGTTCTTCTTTTTCTCTAAATTAAAACAGCATCACTGGATCATTTCAATAGCACTTGTCCATATTCTTCCATCATTATATCAACAACATATGGCTGATTCCACTGCCAGGTCGCAGCGTCATTCACCTGACATACTTCATTTTAATAGGAAAGGAAGACGATTCAAAAACATATCACAAATATAAATTTAGATAAGTTTTCCTCAGGGAGCTGTCCATACTATCCTACACAAAAAGAGGACGGAAAATGAGCAACTCGCTCAATAAATTCATTTTATTGATTTCCATACAACATAAGATAATAACTTCAATATTGCAAACAAAATATTTTAAGTGAAACCACAATTACCCAAATAGTTGCTTTATTATTAAGTAGTATGTTATAATTCACTTGAAAGTGGTTGATATTTGCTATTTCCTGCAGTAGGCAATCCTCCTTTACTTTGAGGCTAATAAGATAAGGTAGTATCAAGAATTTATCAAACATGATAGCAAATTTTACTTTTTAAAATAAAATTTATTCTTGTTAAATCACTTTCTGTATTTTCAGATTCTCTAAATTTTAATTAATTAATTAATTAATTTGTTTTGAGATGGAGTCTCCCTCTGTCACCCAGGCTGGAGTGCAGTGGCGCAATGTTGGCTCACTGCAACCTCTGCCTTCTGGGTTCAAGCAATTCTCCCTGTCTCAGCCTCCCACATAACTCAGATTACAGGCACCCGCCACCACGCCCGGCTAATTTTTGTATTTTTAGTAGAGATGGGGTTCTGCCATGTTGGGCAGTCTGGTCTCGAACCCCTGACCTTAGGGGATCCGCGTGCCTTGGCCTCCCAAAGTGCTGGGATTACAGGCGTGAGCCACTGTGCTTGCCCAGATTCTCTAATATTTATATAATGACTTACATAGATTAAATAAATATAGAAGCATATCTTTCTTAAAAATTTTTAAACACTAATACTAATAAAAATATTATACTCAAAAAATTTAAATGCAGAAGATTGTACTTACAAATTATGTGAAATAGATTACTACATTTAGAAAGTGTTTTATTTATTACTTATGGGGAAGTGGTGGAAATGTGTAAAATGTCTTATCTCAGTTATGTTTCTGAAACTCTATGATCTACACACTGGTTTATGATATTGTCTTGTTTCCCTTGGACAGAAAATTCTAGTAAGTTATAACACAATTTATAAAATACATATAAATTATATAATGTCTATTATGTAATTCTTAATTGTTATTTTCTTCGTGGCCCCCAATTTTGCAGAATATTCCAGTCTATAATCCTCTATGCTAAATTCACAAATAGTTTAACAGATTTAATAGTTCAATAGATTTTCTTTTGAACTTGAAAAATCTAGGAAATATTTACTAATCATTCTGTTACAACATACCTGTACTAACATGATGCCATATAGTATTATTTAAAGTTGGAGATAAGATAGTTAAAATAATGTATTATAAACTCAAGAACATTCACTGAAATATATATTTTAAAGCAATATATGCTAAAACAGATATGCTAAAAAAAAAGATAAGATAGGATGGTAAAAATTCTCAAAAGCAGAATAGGAAGAAACAGGAAAAGTAGAGACTAAGTACAATAAATATACAACAATTAGAAACATAGTAGATATTAATCTATGTATTTCAACAATCAATTTAAATGTAAATGGTCTAAATACTACCCTTAGGTCAGATTGCCATAATCAACAAAAAAGATTCCACTACATATTTTCTAAAAGAAGTCCACATATATAAAAATTCAACTTAAAAGGGATAGAAAAATATATACTGTGCTAATATCAATCAAATAAGACTGAATAGCTATATTCATTGCTGAAGAAACAGGCTTCAGAACAAGAAAAATGTTCAGAGATAAAGATAAACATTACATAATGAAAAAAGGGACCATTCTCCAAGAAGACATAGCAAACTTTAACAAACTAACAATAGAGCATCAAAACATATAAGGCAAAAGTTTATGTAATTGAAAAGGAAACTATCTACTATTATAGTTTGAGGTTTCAATACCTCTCTTGCAGTAATAGATCAAGCAGGCAGAAAATCACTACAGACACAGTTGAACCTTGCACCACTACCAATCAACTTGATCCCATTGAAATTTATAGAATATTCCATTTAACATCAGTAGAATACACGTTTTTGTCATAATTAGACTGCAGCTCTATGTTTTTGGGAGAAGACCACATAGCCCCATTTCATTATGTCATAAAAAGGGTACTTGCTATCAACATAAATTATCGAGATGTTTACCTTGATCACCTGACTGATGTAGTCTTTGTCTGGGGTGTACACAAAAAGCTCACTCATTTTTCTTCCTTTCCATACTGTACCATTAGGAACAAAGTTACTGTGCATACCCCATACTCAGTGAGTGGAGAGTGAGTTATGCTCTATCACTGGCTCACCTTGTATTATTTCCTGTCCCAGTCCTAGAACTAGGCATTTTTCTAAGAATCTTTTTTTACTATTTTTGGGAAATGGTATTGTAGAAACCAAAATCTAGACAGTGGGTGTGCTCATTGCCACAGGACTGTCATTGCATCTAGGCTCTCTCAGCTAACAGAGCAAGGACACAAAGTTAATATAAAACAGCCAGTACTCTCCTGTGTAGTAGCAGTGAAAGAAGGACATTAAATAAAAGCTAAGGAAATCTGAATAAAGTATAGGGTTTAGTTAATAATGATGTATCAATATTTATTAATTGTAACAAAGAAAACTATTTTAATTTAATGTATTACATTTAAGAATTTAGTAACATGGAAACGAAGTGGAGTACATAGGAACTGTGTCCTATCTTTTTGAATTTTTCTGTAAATCTAAATAAATCTGTTCTAAATAAAAGCAGTTTAAGAAATGATAATTCCATAGGATGTTCAATGTATTGCTAGAAATTCCATATGTAAACATCATTTTAAACATAATTTTTAAATTGTAAATAATGTATTTGGGAAAGTATTGTTACAATACTTATTCATTCCCTCAAAGTAATCTCTTTTTTCCTAGGTACAAAGCTTCTCAGCTAGATTACATTTTCTTATCTCATTTCTAAGTAGTTGACTATATGTCTAAATTTTCATCAACAAAATGTTAGTAGAAAACATTTCAACAATTTCCATTTCACTTACTTAAAAGAAACTTGGCCTGGACTCACTCTTACTTTTCTTCCCGCCTGTGAATGGCTATGAAAGGAACAACCTTGAAAGTCATGCTTCAAGGATGGTAGAGCCCCTAAATAATCATGACATGACGAATTTGAGAAGATTCCAAATATGTATCCTGCACATTACATAAGACAGAAATAAATTTATTTCCTGAGTCATTACAATTAAAGTCTCTTTTTATTTTTGTTCAGCCTTCACTCGAACTAATACAATAATGCCTTCTATGCATTACTTTTCCGCTAATGTATCCTCCAATTCAACATCTAAGTACTCTAATGTATTTTCATAATAACGAGCATAAAATTTACAATTTACAAATTACCCAAGTGCTGTATTTATTCAGTAATTTAACAGGGACTAAATAGGTTTTTATAAGGATATTTTTCAGAAATGCAAACCTTGTACACTTTTTATACCTTCAAACTCTTTTATGTAATTCTTTTATGCAACTTTTTCTAAATTCCTTATTTCTAAATTCCTTATTCCCTATACTAAGTAATGAAGATGACCATCAGTTACTTTATGCAGTAGTAATAACAAATAGCAGTGATTATTTTGACACATTAGTTTGTTTTGCTTTATACCAAATGACTCTATATTGCTAAAATGTTTTTGTTTATGCTAATTTCACCAGCAATAATCTATTATCTGGGAACCCAGAATCACATGCAATTGTCCTAACACTATTTTTAGAAAACATATTACTCTTAAAGTGGTTACAGTAAAAAAGGTATGACACCAAAATGTGTCCAAATTAAGACTACTTTTACCAGGAGAAACTTGATACATTCATCAGTAATTAAAGAGTGTGAGATTCCGTACCCCTGTATCACAGTTTGACCAAACATTATTTATCCTTCTGGAAATTGAGCTCCATAGGCATAATACTTACCTGCTTTTATATGTTGCAAACCAGGAATTTTGAAAGTATTTTTGAATCTTTGGAAATACTTATCTAATAATAAATGGTACTAGATTGAGTCAATCTCATTTTCTATTGTTCTTTGGATGATGTATCTCCACCTAAAATTATAAGATTTGTTTGTTTTGTTTTATTGATTTCATTTATTTCATGTATTTCAGCCATGTATTTATTTCCTCAACAAAAAACAAAGCCACCTACTATGTGCCTGTCATATTGCTAGGTTCTGGGAATCAAAAAAAGGAAAACATGGACACTGGCTGAGACTGTTAGATGTATATGCATTCTTTTTTCCTTTTAATATAAAACTACCGAGTTTTAGCTCTCCCTGGCTGCCAGCAAGCTACTACATTCTTCAGCATTTAATGTTGGCAAAGTTGTGGTTATATAATCAAATTTTGGCCAGTAAGAATTTAAAAGGGGAAATGCATGCCTCGGTCATTTTTCTCAGGGCTAGCAACATAATTTTCAGGGTTCAATGCAAAATAAAAATGCAGAGGCTTGTTCAAAAATATTATGAATTTCAAGAAAGTGACAGCAACGTATTAAACCAATGTTGGGACCCTTCTAAATTGAGGCTCCTTAACAACCTGCTAGCTGGCACATCAATGGACCCTAACCCCTGTGAGATAGAAATACAATTCTAGCTTATGTAAGCTATTGTAATGTTTGATTCTTTTGCTATAGTACATTGTCAGATGTCAAATGTTACATACATACATTTTCAACAGGCCATCATATAAATTTGATTCTATGTTATTTGAGTCCACACAATTTAATTTTTATCATTGTACTTAATTTATACAGGTATAATTAAAACTGAGTAGATTATCTCACGTAGAAAGTTATTTCTTTAAGTGGTACTACACTGCCTTTAATATGATCAAGCTTATGTTCACTGTACCCTGCTTTATAAAGATATATTTCTCTGATGTTTTTTCATTTAATGATACACCATTTCATTAATTAATGTTGATATCAGTTATGCCAAACTATTGATACATATACAATTTGCATACTGTATACACTTCAGCTGACTTCATTATTCTCATCAACATCAATATCAGAGATCATGCTGAATACATGGTATATTCTAGGCAGTAAAGAAAAAACTCTGGGGGGGTGGGGATATGATATAACACATTATCACTCTGTTGAGGGCAGTAAGGTAAAAATCTAACATACTTTTTTTCCTGTCTCCTCGTATATATGGATGGATGCGTTGCAGGACTTTTCCATAGTTCAGCTAAAGATGGTGTTCTTGTCTGTCCCACGGCCACTAAAATAATAAAGCAGGATTTTGGCCGGGCGCCGTGGCTCACGCATGTAATCCCAGCACTTTGGGAGGCCGAGGCGGGCGGATCACGAGGTCAGGAGATCGAGACCAAGGTGAAACCTCGTCTCTACTAAAAATACAAAAAATTAGCCGGGCGTGGTGGCGGGCGCCTGTAGACCCAGCTACTCGGAGAGGCTGAGGCAGGAGAATGGCGTGAACCCGGGAGGCGGAGCTTGCAGTGAGCCGAGATTGTGCCACTGCACTCCAGCCTGGGTGACAGAGCGAGACTGTCTCAAAAAATAAATAAATAAATAAATAAAGCAGGATTTTATTGTGTGAAAAGGGGGAAAATGGGGAAACAGAGATCCTTTGCAAGGCCAGAGTCCCCTGCTGGAGGGCTTCCTGCCCCAGCGTTGGAATCTCACGTTCCACACAGGAAGAGGAGGAGCCAGGCTGCTCCCTGCTGCAAATATGTGAACTTCGGAGGCTCCACCTCAGCGAGCAGGCTGATTGGAGATTCTCCAGGGATCCCTCGCACCTGGTTGTCTCATTCCTTCCTCTGATGAAGTGCATCTAACTGCCCTTAGAATAAGGATAAGGACGAAGACGGATCTTAACTGCTTCCTGCTATAAGGGGGCGCTGTTTTGGGGAAATGGCAGTCAGAGCCCCCTCAGGGCCCTAAGGGCTCTCAGCAGTAGGAGCCATCATCAGAGGCTCCGGTTGTCTGACTGTTTGGAGTCTGATAGTGTTGAGGAAAGAACAGACAAACCAGGTTATGAGAAAACAGTATCAAAATGAAACAAGGGGAGGGGTCAGCGCAGCTCAAAAATTCCGAGACCTTTTACCAGTTTGCCCTGGGAGAGCGAGGGCAAAAGCCTGACTGGAAAAAAAAAAAAAAAAAAAAAAAGAAAACCTTTACCCTGGCAAAGCGCAGTGGCTCATGCCTGTAATCTCAGCACTTTGGGAGGCCGAGGCAGGCGGATCACGAGGTCAAGATATCAAGACCATCCTGGCTAACATGGTGAAACCCCGTTTCTACTAAAAAATGCAAAAATTAGCTGCGCCTGTAGTCCCAGCTACTCGGGACGCTGAGGCAAGAGAATCGCTTAACCCCGGAAGGGGAGGTTGCAGTGAGCCTAGATCGCGCCACTGCACTCTAGCCTGGAGACACAGCGAGACTCCGTCTAAAAAAAGAAAAAAAAAAGAGAGAGAGAGAGAGAAACAAAAAACCTTTATGCCAGCATGTTGGGTTTCTGGGTTCCCTTCCCCCAAGCCCAATCCTAAGCCAACAAGTTTAAGGTTTTGGAAATTAACTCTTTCCAGTTTGGAGGATGCATCTGAGGGGAGTGCCCCACAGTACGGAGACATAGTCACCTATCCATGTAGAGAGAACTGAGAAGGATAAATGAAAAAGAAGGCATTTTTTTCAAAGGAGTCCCAGGGGTCCAGGATTGCAATCCAAAGGGATACGGACTGAAGATGAATGACTATGCATCTAGAAAGAGGTGAGTGGGCATTCCTGGTTCTCTTCTCTTCCTAAAAGATACCCGGGCTACATGAGGGAGAGAAGGAAGAGCGTCCTCTTTCCTTCTTCCATCCTTTCACCCTAAGGAAATCCTTTCTCATTGAAATGAGCAGAGTGAGAGTAAGAGAAAAAAGATACAGTGAGACAATAATAATTTTAAAAGGCTTGAATCATATTTCTCCTTAGTAGAATTCTGATATGATATACATCAATATCTTGGTACAATATCAGAATGTGTGAGAATTTAAAAGGATTACATTTGGAGCTAAAAACATTTAATTTGTTTTCCCAGAGGCATTATAGATATGTCTCTATCTTCACAAAATCTAGTGAAAACCATAAATTTCGAATTAGCATCTAATGCTCTGTTCAAACAAGACACAGAAATAAAAAGTGGTTTCATTTTACTTGCTTAGAAAATATTCCATTTTGTATAAGTTTCCTCATTTCTAAACTTTTACGAAGTAACACAGCTATAAAAAGGAGCTACAGAACATAGATTTCCCATTTTCATTTGGTACATATTGCCTACTATTTTTTAAACTAAGCAAAATATTGTGCCTTCAAGAGGATGGCCATCTATTGCTGATTTTGAATTTCTTTTTACATAAACAAACAGATACCACAACATATTCTTAGCTCTAACTGTAGATAAAAGAGAATGCCTCCTATCTGTTTTATCATCTTATAATAGCCTGTACTTCCAATAAAAGCTTAAAATATGGTATGAGAATGCTACTCTTTGTCTATATTGAGTTAAAAAAATATTTGAAAAGTTCAGAGTGTAAAGACTGATATTATCTCAGCTGCAAATTTTCAGCAGACATTAAACATTCAGGATTGCTAGATAGCAAGCTAAGTAAGTCACTTTATTCAAGCTAATGAAAAAGGATGTTTCACAGCCTGCAGCACTGACATTTGAATCACCACTGGCTACATAGAGCTTAAAACCTAGGGCTTTGTTTCAATGGTCAGGAAGCTTCAAAAAGAATTCTAATTGGAATGAGAGAAAAATAGAGTAAATTAATTGGCAATTATACTTGTGGAAATAATGGAACAATAAAGCAGAACTAAATTCTACTTTGTAGATAAGTGATTTGGTTGCTTTAAATAAAGTTCAAAATTACATTCTTTTAAAATAATTTGTAGAGGTTGTAAGGTGATAATATTTGCTCATTCATATTATGTATTAAAGTGGAGACTTTATAATTGAATAAAATAAGTGGTAGAAAGGGTATTGTTTCTACCTGAAATGAGAATAAACATTACCAGCAAACTATTTTTATTACTTAAAGTAACTCTAACAGCATCTACCAGAACATCAGACATAAAATGTGCAGAAAACATGGGTTCAAAATTCAATAAATAACAGTGACTGCCATTATCTATCAGCAATTAGTTTGTTTATTTTGTTGTTGTTATTGTTTAAACTTACATGCCATCTTTTAGTGCCTCAAAGAAAGTAAAACCTGGCTAAGAAACCTATTAGTTATGGCAAGATTGTTTTAATATATAGCAACATTCCAATTACTTAAATAAATGGAAATTTACTTTTTGCTCATGAAAAAATACAATGTGGATGTGGGTGCAGGCACTCATACTGTTTAAACTCCTTAGCCAGAAAATGACTGCGAAGTTAGGAAATAGACCACAAAACCACCCTCACTTCTAATAACACCTGCAGAGTCCAGTGGTCCCCAATACTACCCTCAAGTTAGATTACTTACTAGAAGTATTCACAGAAGTCATTGAAAATGGTTATACCCAGAGTTGTGGTTATAAAAGTGAAAGGATAAAATACAATGAAGGGAGCAAATGCATGGGACAAAATCTAGAAATGTTCTGTGTGTGGGGCTTCCTGTTCTTCTCTTCCAGTGGAGTCATGGACAGTGCTTAATCAGAATCGATTTGTGACAATATGCATAGAGTATATAGCCTCCAGTGAAGCTAACCCAAGTCTTAGTGTCTAGAGTTTTAACTGGAGCCTGGTGACATGGACTTGATTTACCAACTATGTGGCTAACTTATGTCTCCAGATTGTCTTCAGGTCAAGCTGCTACCATAGGACCCAAAGACTTCACCTTTTATCACATTGTTAGATACCTGGTGTGGCCAAAGGTTTTCAGGTTAAACTAAGACATATTCTTCAGGCAGGATATTCTAAGGGTTTAGAGATTACCTCAGGAGCCAATGGGAAAGGTCAGACTTTTCTCTGGGCAAGGTAAAATCTTCCAATACAAAGTAACTTACACCATTTCTACTAATATTTATTTGGTGAGAAATAATCACATAATGCCATCTAAACGCAAGGGAGGTTGGAATGTGGGGTCCTTCACTGAATTATTGATTCTCAGCAACAACTATACATAATGGAAAAGGGAGCATACATCGCTAGGGACAGCCAACAATCTCTGGAACAAGGTAGCTTTCTGTAATCCAGTGATTCTCAAATTAAGATTTATACAAACTTCTGGTGGCTTCATGGAAGTATAGCTGAAGATACGTAATTTCATTAATAAAACAGGCTTTAATTATGTTCTTTCTTTTCTATGACAATCTTAAAAATTATACTCTCAATCTTTAAAATCACAAAAATTGCTAATATGTATTGAATGCATACTACATGACAGGCAATGTTCTAAGCACTTTACAGGTATTATTTCATTTAATCCTCAGAACCCCCATAAGAGACGAGAACCCGCAGCAACTAAATGAACCTGGATTGCAACTCAGACACTTGTCCTACAAGCTCTTGCTGTGAAACTTGGATCTTTTTTGTCTGAAATATTATTTTTGCCAATAGATTTATTTGTGTCTGCCCTTACATATAACTTAATAATTTTAACAAAAAATATTTTGAAATAGTGAACTCATCTCTGACTCCTGGAGATTGTATTGCCCTACTGCATCTGTTAGGATCTTTTAAGGCACAAGTAACAGAGGAACAAACACAAACTGTTTTAAATAATAAGTCAATTTTCTGGCTCACTTATCAGAAATGATAGTGCTAGTGTGGACTTCAGGACTATCTCATTTCATTGGCTTTGGCTCCATTTCCCTGTAAATTGTTCTTCGGTATGTTATCCCCTCCTCAGGCTATTAGTAAAATTACTAAAGCAATTTCAAAACTCACATTCCTAAGTAGCAATAGCAAAAAAGAGAGAGAGTCATTCCTGAATTTTTCATTAAAGAACAAAAAAGAAATATGCAGAATACTCAAAAAACTCCATTTTCATTTTTCTGAATTATTTTAAATGGTAACTTTAATCCAGTGCTCTCCAAAAATATATATTCATCTATTGGAATTGCTGAAATAGTTATTCATTGAAGAATGTATGAGCCATTTCACTAGCTGAACCCATTTGACTTTTCAAAGTAACTAAAGAGCTTTGAGTTATTGAGGACCTGTTATGGACTGAACTGGGTACCTCGAAAATGTGTATGTTTAAGCCCTAACTCAACATTGTGACTAATTTGAAGAGGATATAATATTAAATGAGGTCAAAAGGTGAAGGCATAATTCAATATGAGTACTGTCCTGTTAAAAAGATTCTGGAGCAATCAAAACTGCTGACACCCAGATCACCATAACTATCCTGTCCCATAAGAATAAACCACCAATTACACCAGCCAACACTCATGCCTGGTCAAGATAATCTATATTTAGGGGCACTGAATTGTCAAGGGAATAAATATAAAATGTAATACCAAATAAAGATGGGCTCCACCTAGTGTCTCCTACATAGCCAGTGTAACGCAATTTAGTCTTGTTCTAGGATACTTAAAGACTTATCTAGAATCCAAAACTAATTAATTATTTAAACAAACCAGAAATGCTCGTTGCTTGAGTAGACATCACTTCCAGTACATTTATGCAGAACAAGTCTTTTAAATATTTTAACCTTGAAATGAAGTAAAATATTAAATATTCTCATGTTTTACTTTATATCTGATGATATCTTAAACAGCTGTGTTCCATAGGACTTTATAAATAACACCAAATGATTTATAAGAATGAATGAAATCCTATTATCAAGTTATAATTAATCATTTGAAAACTGTCAAGCATATTTATAGACATATAATACATTCACAGCCCACAAAACTCAATTACTATGGCATATAGTTCTTTATTAGTAATTTCTGTGCAGACATTCTGCTTCATCAGCAGAGGTTTTGCTGATTTTTTTCTTTGTGTCCCATGCTGGTTTGTTCAAGACCGATTTTTCTCTGGACAGTTTATTTCTAGTAAATAATTGTATCTCTACGTCTGCAGCTTCCAAAAAAGTTGACAATTTTTTTTGAGGAGAATTGGATCAACAATATGTATACTTTTATCAAACTGTGTCTTTCTTCCTGGAATTTTGTAAGTCTTTAGCATTCATTTTCTAAAATTTCACAGCAATGATTCTGCTTTGGTGTCTCTGCTGTGCACTTGAAGAACTTTTGCAGTATGTGGATATTCAGATGCATGATATTCAAGCTTATAAGTTTTCTTATTTTTTAGTTCATAACTATTTTCCTTCTTGTTTCTCTTCTTTCTCTCTTTCTATCATCATTTTTTTCAACTGGGTAACTGGGGTGAATTAGTTTAAGGTAGAAGTGGGGAGGGGTTGATAATTTTCTTTATAACCTCTAATTTGATGATGACAGACATCTATAGGACAGAATGAGTCTGAGGTTTGGGGATAAAATCACTGAATAGAATTTAAAATCTCTGTCTCATATTTTCAAAAAATAAATATCAAAATAATAAGAATTATGTATAATAGCCTTTCATTGAATTACAGAAACTGTGTCCTTAATTTATAATGCTATGAAATTTTCCACATAAGCAGTGCTTAAAGGGATTTGTTAGGTTAAAAGGTTGGTACTATAAAGGCCTAATTAGTGTCCACAGCAGGTAGAAACACAGCATGTGTTCTGAGAATTAGGTAATGGAAATAAATAGTGGCCATGATACAGGAGAATATTACTTTTAAAAATCAATTCGCTAAAACAATTGCTAAACGCTTTATGGGGAAACTGTTTTAATGTTATGCTTCCAGATGATATATTTTACCCACACTTCTCCTGTATTTCCTGATTTTTGGACATAGTATATTTATTGTACTTTTTTCAAATTAACAATTAGACACATTGCATTGAATTTAGAGGTATTTCACCTAAGAAGAAAAAAAAAATAAGTCATTAGTCATTGAGTTTTTGACTAATATTAGCTTTACAAACAAGCCTATTCTGTTTCTAGCATGAAAAACAACCTATAAAATGGCTACATGCCATACTATCAATTACATGCTCTATCTTAATTTTTTATTACATGCCGTAAAAGTTATTTTTTAGAAAAGCTTGTGTGTATTTCTGATTATGTCATCAGACTACATTTTTAGAAGTAGAATAGCTAGATTAAAATGTGTAAATATATCAATGACTTTTCACATATACAGCAAAAATTGACCTTCAGAAATACAATATTACTTTTCACTCTCAGTGAAATTTATCTAAAAACTTTTACAATATTAGTTGTTATTTTTAATTAAAAATTTAAAATTCAATAAAAGCAATTTTTTTAAAAATATAACTTTATAAAACTAAAAGCTTAGTAATTATTTAATGTGATCATTTTATTTTGTTGATGTGGTGACTGTGTTCAAAACTAATTAATTGAAATGAGTAGTTATAAATTACTGAAGACACAGAGGCATACCTGAAATCTAGATTTTTTTGAAAAACTCTAAGTTGCAGTATTTTCTTGATATCAATCTTTTATAGCATTTCAAATGTCATGTGGTACCTTGTAGATATCTTAGAATTACAAATGAAGTAATGTTCTAGACAATGTCAAAAACATAGCTGTATTTTCACAGCTAAAATTGATTTGTTATTATATCTATCAAAGCTGACAACTTGAGTGAACATCTTCCTTAAGCTAAAAAAAATTGAAATTGTTTTCCCAGAAGTAACTGATGATAGCTGAGAATGCACTTTACTTAAAAAGCTAATAAATCTGATTAGATATTTATGAATATAATTAGAAAACAATTATTTGAGATGTTTGAATATGATCTATACATATAAGCTAAAAAGTAATTTGACTGTTTCCTTTAAAGAGTTATGGTTTATTATAGATATTATATCAAGCTAATAAATTTCCAGTTCTCAGCTTTGTTCACACTCCCAGACCTGAATCAAATCAACATTCTTATCTATTTTAACTGTAATCCTTGCCCATACTTATATTAAATATTTCAGTATTTCTTAAAAGATATTTTGATATTATATTGTTTTCCATGAACATTAATGCAGATTCACTTTTACATTTGGTATAATCTGTTTTTTTCTTACCTTACTCCCTTTTGCTAATTCTTTTCCTCTTCATTTTCTATCCCTTTAAAGTACCCATAGACTTCATGCTTATAAACAGGTACACACATGTGTGCACACCAACATGTTAACACATATAAGGTATTTTTAAAAATATTTACAAACATTGGGTTATTTCATATAAAACTTTACTTTTCTCAATAAACAATGTAACATAAATTATTACCACCTAATAGAAAAAGACATATCATTTTTAATAGATGTGATTGATCTTTGTCTAAATCTTGTAAATATTATCCTTGAATTGCATGGAGACTACATCACTTTGCCCACATCTAACCAGAACCACCATACCTTGGGCAAACAGACCCACATACTGGTGAATATTTTCCCTTATGAAAACTAGTCTATAAAGTTTAGAAGAGATGACTACCTGACAGATGTACAAACATTAGTGCAAAGACATAAAAAAACATGAAAAGGCAAGAAAAAAAATGCCACCAAAGAAACACAGTGATTATCCAGTAGCTGACCCTTCAAAAGTGGAAATACATAAAATGCATAAAAAGAAATTCCAAATAATGATCTTAAAAAAACTAAGTGAGATGTAAGAGAATACAAATAGATTAGTTCATGATATCAGGGAAACAACTAATGATATGAATAAGAAATTTAACAAAGAGATTGATGTTATAATAACAAACCAAACAGAAAGCTTGGAGCTAAAGCATTCAATCAATTAAATAAAAAAATAAAATAGAGAAACAGACGAGATGAAGCAAAAGAAATAATTCTATACTTTAAAACTTTTTTTCTGAAATAACTCATCCAGAGAAAAGAATGAAAAAAAAAAAGTCAAGATGGACTATGAGATATATGGAAGACCATTAGTCTAACAACTATTTGTATTTTGGGAGTTCAAGAAAGAGAAAAGACACAAAAATGGAAAGGAAGCTAATTTAATGAAATAATTGCTGAAAGCTGTCCAAGTCTTGGAGAGAAATGAACAACCTGATGCGTGATGCTTAAAGGTTTCTCATCAAGATGCAACACAAAAGAAGTCCTCTCCAAGGCACATTATAATCAAACTGTCAAAATCAAAGACAAAGAGAGAATTTTATTCTATAAGCAAACTTCTTAGAAATATTTCAGGCTAGGAGAGAATTGAAGATTATATTCAAAGTGTTGAAAGAATAGAAAAATGGCAGCCAAGAATACTCTAGCCAAAAAAGCTGTCCTTGAGAAATGAAAGAAAATAAAGTCTTTCCCAGATAAGCAAAAGCTGAAGGAATTCATCACATTAGACCTGCCCTGCAAGAAATGCTGAAGAGAGTTATTCAAGTAGAAATTAAAAGGCGATAATTGCTATCATAAACACACATGAAACTATAAACTCACTGGTCCAGGTAAATATATAATAAAATCCAAAATACTACAATACTATAATGGTAGAGTGAAAACCATATATATCTCTAGAATAAAAATTAAATGTAAAAATAGTAAATAAATAAATAAAAACTAAAGCTATGATGCTATAATAAGTTGCTAAGAAATACACAATTTAAAACATGTAAAGTGTGAAATAAAGACAAACTCTGGAAGGAGAGTAAAGTCTAGAGTTTTTGTATGCAGAATGCACGTGGGTATATTTTATGATGCTGTGGTTTGCATAATTATTGACCCTGTCACCCAGGTAGTGTTAGGTGGTTTTTCAACCTTTGACCCTCTTCCTCTCTCCCAGCCGGTAGTTCTGTGTCTTTTGTTGCCTTTTTTATGTTTATATGTACTCAATGTTTAGCATTTACTTATAAATAAGAGCATGTGGTCTTTGGCTTTCTGTTCCTGCATTAATTAGCTTAGGATAATGGCCTCCAGCTACATCCATGTTGCTGAAAATGACATAATTTTATTCTTTTTATGGCTGCATAGTATTCCATGGTGTGTATGTGCTACATTTTCTTTATCCAATTCATTAGTGGGCACCTAAGTTGATTCCATGTCTGCTATTATGAATAACACAGTGATGGACATACAAGTATATGTGTTTTTTTGATAGAATGATTTATTTTGTTTTGCATATATACCCAGTAATGGGATTACTGTATGAAATGGTAGTTCTGTTTAAGTTATTTGAGAAATTTTCAAACTGCTTTCCACAGTGGCTGAACTAATTTACATTCACACCAACAGTGTTAAGTATTCCCTTTCCTCCATAATATCACCAGCATCTGTTGTTTTTTGACTTTTTAATAATAGCCATTCTGACTGGTGAGAGATGGTGTCTCATTGTGGTTTTGACTTGCATAAAGTGATGTGGAGCATTTTTTTATGTTTGTTGTCTGTTTGTATGTATTATGAGAAGTGTCTGTACATATTTTTGCCCACTTTTTTTCTTTCTTTCTTTTTCTTTCTTTTTTTTTTTTTTTTTTTTACAGACTCATGATTTTTTGCCCAGGCTATTGCTCAGTGCAGCTTCAACCTCCTGGGCTCAAGCAATCCTCCCTCCTCAGGCTGCCAAGTAGCGGGGACTACAGGCATGCACCACCCCGCTTGGCTGATTTTTTTTTTTTTTTTTTTTGAGACGGAGTCTCGCTCTCTCACCCAGGCTGGAGTGCAGTGGCGGAATCTTGGCTCACTGCAAGCTCCGCCTCCCGGGTTCACGCCATTCTCCTGCCTCAGCCTCTCCGAGTAGCTGGGACTACAGGCGCCCGCCACCACGCCTGGCTAATTTTTTGTATTTTTAGTAGAGACGGGGTTTCACCGTGGTCTCGATCTCCTGACCTCGTGATCCGCCCGCCTCGGCCTCCCAAAGTGCTGGGATTACAAGCGTGAGCCACCGCGCCCGGCTGATTTTTTAATTTTTGTTGGAGATACAGGGTTACCCTATGCTGCCCAGGCTAGTTACAAACTACTGGTCTCAAGTGATCCACCTGCCTTGGCCTCTCAAAGTGTTGAGATTACACCAAGAAAAATCCTAACACCAGAAAAAAAAGTGAAATAAAATAAAATGAACAAAAGATCAGAATAAGTATGTCTTTTCAAAAGACACGAAAATGGCAGATACATGAAAAGGTTCTCAACATTATCAATCATCAGGAAAATGTAAATCAAAAGCACTATGATATACCACCTCATACTCTTTCGGATGGCTATTATCAAAAAATACACACACACACATATGGAGACAGAAAGAGAGAGCAAGCGAGACAGAGAGAGAGAGATGTACAGAAGGGTTCCAACATATTTATCTGTGGAAACATTCTAAATATGAATGTGCTTGGCTAAACTGATCAATTAAACATTTTGACAAATTATTTGGTATACTCTGGATATACCACTTTAATTTCTGTTTCACTATTTTAAAATAATCTAAAACTATTTCATGGACATTAATGGTAATAGGTTTTATGTCTCCCAGGGGAGTGTCTTTGTGACTTGTTTTTTGTATAAAGTGGCACTTAATCTCTCAGCTTAATAAGTTTAATAAAACTTAATGAAACATCTTCAAACCTAATGAAGCACTTCAAAATGCAAAACAAAGGAAAAAAAGATTGGCCCACTGCTAACCAAAAAATACATATATAAGTTTGGGGGATGGAATGTGGATAGAGCATACATCTAAAATAAGGATTATTTATAAGAAATTTAAAGTTTACTTGACAACGTATGTAATGCTCACCCCCATAATTAAGAGAAAATAGTTCTCTAATATATTTTGAATTTATGTACACTTATATATAAATATGCTTTTATGTTAAATTTCATAATGCTGCTACATTTAAAAACTCTTTTGTACAAAATTACACTGAATAAATAACTGCTGTATAATGTGTTAGATTCAAAATGAGAGTAGAGGTCTAAGAAGCTTATGGACAGCAGAATGTTAGGGATGTCAGAGTACTGCGGAAACCAAGGCTCAGCTAAAAGCAATTGACATTACAGAGTTTAAAATCCTGTTTCATGGTCTATTCTACAGATCACAGTTTAAAACACTCTCTTTTTTAAAGCATCTCTGTTGGATATAACTTACAAATTTAGTGCCACGTTAAATAAATAAGTAAACAGATATAGTGAACATTGATAATAAAGCTAAATTCAGGTAAAATGTACACTAAAGTCATTTGACTTATACAAAACATTAATAAATCAGCGTAAAGTCAGTAAAAAGTTGTGATGTATTTTGAATTACAAATTTTTGTAAAGTAAGAATAATTCTTAAATCAACAAACCAGATCACCAAAGTATCTGAGAGTTGAATATGTTGTTTTAATAAAAATGTTATAATTAGTGACATGCTGTGAATATTTTAACATTAATTACTCATTTTCTTTCTGAAGATGAGTCAGATGGGGCTTGAGCCCCAGGGTTGCCACTACTGGGCAGTGTGACCATGGTAAATCGCTTGACCTCTCAAATGCTGGCATCCTCTTTGGAAACATGAGAACTATAAATATGTCACCCACCTACATTGTTGTTTGAGGCATCACAGAAGTAATATAAACACAATACTTTTTAACTGAAACAGAATACACACAATTTGGTTGCTATTCTTGATAGCATTATTTTCTCCTCGCTCTGTGTAGTGGCCAAATATATGTGATGCATTTCAAGATATTGTGGAGCAATTAAAAACATGTTTATTTATTGGCTTTGTAAACACATTATCTCTTTATGAACAGATAGAGACTAAAATATTACTGCACTGCCTTCTAATAAATTACTCAGCACCATTGGCTCTTAATTCAGGTTGTCAGCAAGGATTATCAATCTTTGTCTCCATATTTCTTTCTATTTATACCATGGAAATTTAGTAAACGCAAAGTTGAACCATAATCATTGAGAATGAGAAAGAACTTTATAAAAACATTGGGAGTGATTGGAGTAGTGTTCAAAAATAACCTCTCAAATTTTCTCTGCTATGAGGATGTATACTTCCCCACCCATGTGAGTGTGGGTTTGGCCATGCAACTTGCTTTGCATAATAGAGAGAAAATGATGTTAACCAAGGATCAAAGTGCACCTGAGTAATTTCTCTAGCTTGTTGGTTTGGGTCATCAACCACGAGACAAACATCGTCCTGGCAATTGCTGTTACTTCAGCCTGAGACACTCACTTCAGGCACATGAAACAGAATTGAACCCCACAAAAGCCTGGGACAATCCCTGATGACTCACAGCCTAAGGCAGAGTCATGTAGCCAAGCATAGCCTACATCAGCCAAAGTTTAGCAATTGGCTTGTATATATACAAGCATAAAGTAAATGCTTGATATTTTAAGATATTGCACCTTAAAATAATTGTTACTGCACATCACTGCAACAACAGCTGGTTAACACAAACAACTAAACTCAAAAGTGGATTTAAAATTTAACGTATAGAAGATAAAGTTATGTGTTGGAAGATAATTATTTGAGGGTCTAATATTTCTGCACATCTTGTGAGCAGAGGCGTCCATAGCTTTTTCTCCAGACTAGAATTCCAGGGATGTTTGTATAGCAACTAGCTTTGGAAGATAAAAGTTTTATTCTAGAACAGAAAGCAGGTTTGTCTGCTGTCTGGTAATATTAAGGTAATGTCTTTTTGTGGCAAAGGTTAGGCAAGATTTCTGCCCATTACAAAATATTTTGATTCTTTTAGCTCAGAGTTCATCTCCCATAACAAAAACCATTGTGCGTTCAATCCTTGTGTGGCCCTTGTCAAGTATTCTTGTGGGAATTTGAGCTCCAGAATCAGCATGTGAAAATAAGAATATTTAGACTACTGCTATTTATTTGAATAATAAACTGTCTGCTGCTCCTAAAAGTCATATCTTTTTACAGCATCTAAGAAATAGTGGCACAATAACTTGTTAACTTGCAAGCAGAGTAAAATCTCAGGCCCTTTATAATCTTGACAACATGATCAAGATTCAATAATCAGAGAAAGGATCTGCTCTAGACACTAGATCTTGAAACTATACTGATTAAAGACAAATAAAACACACAGTTGTCATAGTTTTCTCTTTGCAATTAATCAAGACATTAAGAATAACTGAAAGATCAATATATTATGACAAATTAAATGTTAAACTTAACTATACATATACACATATAGATAATGAACTCCTACATATATGAGTTCATGTAAGAGCCCTAGAAAGCAGTTTGAAATTTTACCTGAAAGAAACCTGACAATTTTCAAGTACTCATTGTTTAAGGAGAATCCTGAAATAAACTTGCTTAATCACCTAGTATTTTATATTAGTAAACTATACAAAAGTAAATATTTATTATATTTTAAAAATCAGATCCAATGGAGTATTAATAGTTGCCAATTTGTATGCATTTGCTGAGGTTTGGGAATGAGACAGACAATATTTAATTAAAATACCAAGTTCAACAGCAATTTAAAATTATAAACTGCAGTATTGTATTTCATTAAACAATCAGCCTCAAAGGTTTCAAATAAGGTATATACTAAAAGGAAACAAGTAAAAAGCTATTGTGTGCCTGTGTATAATTACTGGCAAAAGTAATAAAGTATATAGTTGGCATTGCCAGCTAAAGATTTCCTCTGTTGTATCTAATTTAATTCTATATCTTAAGCTTTTTTTTTTCTTTTTTTGGCCTGTGCTTTCTGTTGGAATATAGCTTTTCTCCACATGGAATGTCATATTTGACAACTTAGAGATCTGTTGAGGCAACTGCTCCATATTTTGTGTTAGACACAACACCAGTGCTATTTCTCTGCATGATAAATGACTGTTACTACCAACGCCATGAAATAAAAGATACAGTTGTGGTGTGTATGTTCAAAAGCCCACATTTTGGAAATGGAAAAAAATGATGTTTTTGATTCATTGCGTATGTGAATAGACACAGGCATACCTTGTTTTACTGCACTTCACTTTATTGTGCTCCACAGATACTATGTTTTCTACAAATTGAAGGTTTGTGGTAACTCTGCTTTGAAGCAAGTCTGTCAGCACCATTTTTCTAACATTATGTGCCCACCTCATGTCTCTGTGTCACATTTTGGTTATTACCGCAGTATTTCAATGTTTTCCTTATTATTATATCTATTATGGTCACCCATGACCACTTATCTTTGATGTTATTATCGTAATTGTTTTGGGGTGCCATGAAACATGCCCATATAAGAGGGTGAATTTCATCGATAGATGTGTGGGTTCTGACTATTCCACCAACCAGTCATTTTCCCCCTCTCTCCTTCTCTCCTTGAGCCTCCCTATTGGCTGAGACACAGCAATGTTGAAAACAGTCTAATTAATAATCTTACAATGATCCCTAAGTGTTCAAGTGTAAAGAATTGCACATCTCTCACTTTAATTCAAAAGCCAGTTATTAAGCTTAACGAAAAAGTCATGTTGAAAGCTGAGACAGGCTGAAAGCTAGGCCTCTTGCACCAAACAGTTAACAAAGTTGTAAATGTAAAGGAAAAGTTCTGGAACTTTTTTTCTGTATCAACAATCAGCCTGTTTTTCTTTCTTATCATTCCAGTGAACACAGGAGTATCAGTTTGTAGAAGGTTGAATATTTTCTATGTCAACCTTATTGTTGATATTGAAACCATTTTAGTGGTCTGGATAGAAGATTAAGCCAGCTCCAACACTACCTAAGACAAAACGGAATCCAGAGCAATATTCTAACTTTCCAATTCTGTAAAGCCTTAGACAGATGAGGAAGCTGCAGAAGAAAAGTTTGAAGCTAGTATTGATTCATGAGGTTTAAGGAGAGCAGCCAATCTTCATAACAACATAACATCATAACATAAAATAACATAACATAACATAACATAACATAACATAACATAACAACATAACATAACATAACAAACATGTACAAGGTGAAGCAGCAAGTGTTGTGTGTAGAAGCTGCTGCAGGTTATCTAGAAGATCTAGCTGAGATCATTGATGAAGGAAGCTAAATTAAGCAACACATTTTTTATGACAATGAAACTGCCGTATATTGGAAGAAGATGCCACTAGGTCTTTCATCACTAAAGGGGAGAAGTCCATGCTTGGCTTCAAAACTTCAAAGAACAGGCTGACTCTCTTGGTAGGGTCTAATGCAGCTGGTGTTGTTAGGTTGTAGCCAACGCTTATTTACCATTCTCACAAAGAAACGAACATGAGAGCCCTTAAGAATTATGCTAAATATACTCTTCCTATGCTCCATCAGTGGAAAAACAATGCCTGGATGAAAGCACATCTGTTTCCAGCAGGGTTTGGTGAATATTTTAAGCCTACTGTTGAGGCTTACTGCTTAGAAAAAACAAATTTCCTTCCTTTTCCCATTTTAAGAAATTGCTACAGTCACCCCAATCTTCAGCAGCCACCACCCTCATCAGTCAGCAGACATCAACACCAAGGCAAGATCGTCTACCAGCAAAAAGATTGCAGCTTCCTGAAGGCTCAGATGACTGTTAGCAGTTTTTAGCAATAAAGGATTTTCAAATTAAGGTTGCACATCGTTTTGTAAGACATAACCTACTGCATATTTAGTAACTTATACTAAGTAGTTATCATATACTTTGTGAATTTTTCTGTTTCTAACTTTTATGTGTAGTGAGAAAGAAAAATAAATCCACAAAACTTGTTTTATTATGGCATAAACTTTATTGCAGTGCTCTGGAACTGAACCTCAATATCTCTAAGATATATGTGCACATGCTTTCAGTGATCATGACTAAAGCAAGATAAATGTATTGGTTTCATGTCATCATTGCCATGTCTAAATCCCTATGTCAACCCCGATCCATCTGTTACTAATCAGAATTTAAGCAGAAGTTTTGTTAGCTATTAGAAATGCACAAACTTTAGTAGTTAAGATTAAGTAGTAACATTTCCTCCTTTAATTTTTTAAAATTTCCCATCTAAAGAATAAAAATTACTTCATAGAACCTTTTCCTTCATTTCATTTATGTATTCTATTCACTTATTTATGCATTCATAAATATATTCATCAAAAATTTATTAGTGTTTATTAGATGTCAAAGGCTATTTTTTTTTTTTTTTGAGATGGAGTCTTGCTCTGTCACCCAGGCTGGAGTGCAGTGGCGCGATCTCGGCTCACTGCAAGCTCTGCCTCCCCGGTTCACGCCATTCTCCTGCCTAAGCCTCCCCAGTAGCTGGGACTACAGGCGCCTGCCACCATGCCCGGCTAATTTTTTATATTTGTAGTAGAGACGGGGTTTCACCGTGTTAGCCATGATGGTCTCGATCCCCTGACCTTGTGATCTGCCCGCCTCTGCCTCCCAAAGTACTGGGATTACAGGCGTGAGCCCCCATGCCCATCCGTCAAAGGCTATTTTTGATGCTGAGAAAATAGGGGGAATAAGAGAAAATGTTCTTGTCCTCATAGAATTTTCATTCTAGTGGAAGACATGGATAATAAGCAGATTTTAAAAATTAATATAATTATAAGAGGCCTAACACAATTTTATCCCAATAGGGGGCTATACAATGAAGGAAGAGTTTATTTACAGAATGTCTAAAGAAGCCCATTCTGGGGGAGTGACATTTGATACAGCTCTAAAAGTTTTGATGGGACAAGTCATAAAAACATCTGGAGCAAGAGGGTTTCCCAGGCAAAGGTCTGAAGAGGGAACTTGCTGGTGTGCTTGAGGAAGAGCTAGAAGGCTAGTATAACTGAAGTGGGTCACAAATAAGAGTCGAGGCCAAGTTTAATGTCATTTGTTCTAAAAAATACTTTAGCAATTTCATCCAATTGAATACAAAAAGACAGTTTTAATTTAATTCTGTGGAGTTACGTGTTTATTGTGGATATTTTTCTGACAGTCTTGTATTTAAAATGAGCCCATTTTGAAAGCCATGAGATTTTGGCAATGTCTCTCATATCTCACATCCTGAAAAGTTATAAACATTCAATATTTCCTTTTTTTGATGATTGAATGAATACATTATGAAACAAATGTAAAAGGATATAGGTAAAAAAAAGTCAGCTTTACAATATTGTTTTACAGTAAACAGAGTACCTTCTTATATATTTTTACATAATTAAATGCTTATTAATTTATGAATACATTAATGAACCAAGCCTATTCACAAGTAGTTTTTAAATTTTCATTGTCTATTCTTCATTTGCATATGTATTGTAAAGTCAGCAAAGGCTAGAGGTAAAAGACTCTAGAGAAAAGAAAACTACAATTTATACATGAACAGATACGCTTCCTGAAGACCTACTTACTCATATTCTTCAGGAAACCATACAGAAGTATCTGCTTAATGCTAATAAAATAGATTAAATTTCCCTTATTGTCCTGTTCTCTCATCCCCAATTAATCAGGATATTATTTTAGGATTATATAAAAAGACTAAAATCATGGTATGGCAAACATTTATATTGGTAAATATAATCACCACAAAACAGAATCATGGATATATTTTCCAGGAATTCTTTGATATCCATTTTCCATCACCTTCAGTATAACAACCTTAGGCTATAGAAATGCCAACAATTATTGTCTTCTACTTACACATTAAAAAAAATGACCACAGATAATTGAATGACTTTCCCAAGATCCCTATGATTAGTAAATGGTATATGTGGAAGATGAAGCCTTATCTTAATATTTGCCATTATTCTAATTACTCTAATGTGGACAATGTTGTTCATTGCCTATACTAAAATGCTTTTAGATAAAATGTTTATGTACTGCTGATGGGAAGCTAACTTAGTTAAGCCACTGTGGGAAGCAGTTTGAAGATTTCTCAAAAGAACTTAAAACAGCCCTACCATTCAACTTAGCAATCCCACTACTGGGTTTACATCCCAAAGAAAATAAGTCACTCTGCCCAAAAGCGACATGCACTTGTATGTTCATCATGGCACTATTCACACTAGCAAAGACATGAAATCAATCTAGGTGCTGATAATGATGGATTAGATAAATAAAATGGTATGTACACATTTTGGAATACAACATAGCCATAAAAAATGAAATCATCTTCTTTGAAGCAATATGGATTCAACTAGAGGCCATTATCCTAAACAAATTAATGCAGGATCAGAAAACCAAATACCACATGTTCTCACTTTATAGGATCTAAACATTGGGTATTTGTGAACATCAAAATGGCAACAATAGACACTGGGGACTACTAGAGGGAGGAGAGAGTTGTGGGGGAAGGACTGAAAAACTACCTATTGAGTTCTATGCTGACTAACTGGGTGATGGGATCCTTTGTACCCCAAATCTCAGCATTGCACAATATACCCATGTAATAAATGTGCAGTTTTATCCCCTGAATCTAAAATAAAAGTGGAAATTATTTTAAAAATAAAAAAATAAAATGCTTTTACTTGGGAATAAAAATAGTCATGATAAAGTCATCAATTTGTAATGATGTATATACTTTTAAGAATATATTAATTGGTAATAAGCTTTCCTAATGAACAATACAGTAATTATAAAAATAAAGTTGCCAGATTAGACCAACAGATATCTGTGAAGAAATGTCACAAAGATAACAGTGAAGCGGCTTCCAAGGTTTACAAAACATGAGAAGTTGAGTGTCTTCATAAACGAAGTTGGTAAAATAAATTAGATTAGATACAAAAAAAAAACTTACAGGTTCTAAATGGTTCCAAGCATTGAAATATGTTTGTAATAACATTTTCATTTCAAGAAAATTGTCATATATCAAGGGTCTAAATTTAAAACTTATTCACGTTCAACCTATACTTCAGATATGTCCAGATAGCTCATATCACAAGCCCATCATTACTCTGTTCTACATGTACCTGTAGAACAGGGTAACTGCAGGGGTAAGAGAAAGGGCAGAGAGATTTAAGGTGCACACTTAGGTTTAAGCTACCCCAGAGATTAAATGTACTGAATGGTGTTCTCAAAATGGTGCTACCAAGCCCATAGAGTTGTGGTTCAGTCATCAGTAGAAACATTTCAACAAAAAAAGCAGGTAAACACACACACACACACAATAGTTAAATATGTTGAATTAAATACTATGAAACTACAAATAAAATTCATTAATGATATTGATGTCAGCAGCTTTTAATATCCTTTATATTCACAAATAGCATGCCTGAAGTAAATATTGGCAGGAGTAGGATCAATGATATGAGTAGCTTAGAGAACAAAGGCATAGGGATTTGATGGTTTCAATATAAACGTGATATCCTGGACATCACCTAACCTGACATATAAGAGAACATAAAAAACTAATATATTGGCGGCATATTCAGTAAAGCTGTTATTTTTGTTATCAGAAACAATACAAGCACGAATACATCAACAAGCATATACAGTACTATGAGAAAGGAGAGAAATAATACATACTGCATTAGGGCCAAGAGGATCAATCTGAAGAACACAGAGGAAATACCCTGTAAGTATGCTAAAAATGAACATGACGAGATTTGAGGAGGATTTAAGTATAGTGTTGGAGAAATAGTGTTTTACTGCTATGTTAAACATTTTTCTTTTTTTTAATTGTGATACTGGCAGAACATTGAAATGTGTTTTATGCTTTAAGAAGGTAGAAAATATTGACATTCGATATTCTAACTGACAGTACTGGCAAAGTTCTGACTCAAGGACTCAAATTAGTTTTAGAGGCACATCTATGTGGAAGAATCATGCATTGGGCCATTTCAACTAATTGTACTAAGGATTAAATGTATAGTTTTTTTCCAATGCCACACTGCATTTTCCCTAAAATACTCTAGTATAATTGCCAGTATCTTTGTTAGTTTGAAATATCTTTGAAAGTAAAAAAACTTTGTCTTTTAAAAATATCATATACCAAAAATTAGCTGGGTGTGGTGGCACATGCCTGTAGTCCCAGCTACTCAGGGGTTGAGGCAGAAGAATCACTTGAACCCAGAGGCGGAGGTTGCTGTGAGCTGAGATCGCGCCACTGCACTCCAGCCTGGGTGACAGAGCAAGACTTTATCTCTCCCTATATATAGATATATATAGTATACCTTGTACATGACAGGTAGTAGGTATCTAAGAAGTATTCCCTGAGATTTTTTTTTCAGTGAATATAGTGCTTGTCAATTTCACAAATCCCTTGAATATTATATTCCCGTTTAAATCGGTCTGCTTGATTATCTATAATTCAATCAGTTTAGTTCCAAGTCTATTCCCCAGAGTCTGATAAATCCAAAATTCTAAGAACAATTTTGTGGAACCACAAGTTTGACTATAGTCTTGAATAAGGCTCAATTCAACAATTCTATTCTGGGATGCCCTCTAGCATGAATCTTGACTTCCCATAGCAATGTATTTTATTTTCTAAAATTCTTCTTTCAAACAGTTTCAAGTTTTAAAAATTCAATTTCAAGAAAAGATAATTACATGTTTAACAAGTACAGTTACATTAAAGACATTTATACTAACAGCTCTTGGATTGAGTAATGGCCTTGATTAGTAAGATTATTTATTCAATCAGTCTATTTACTGAAAGATCTCATCGAGCCTTAGGGTGGAAAAATAAGAAGATAGAAAATTGAAGTGATACTTTAACTTATCAAAAGAGTTGGTCATGTATACAAAATGGGTAAAAAAGCCTTTCCTAATTTTGGTCTCCATAAAAACAAATATTCGGTGAGCAATTCAGTCAAGCACACATTTAGTGACAGGTTAATGACTAGAAGATTCCATCAGAATAGTTAAACTGATTTGCATAGAGAGACACCATTAATAATTGAATGTCTCTAGATTTTTAAAATAAATTGAACAGGACTCATCTGAATAAACAGATTTTGGCATTACATGCTTTCAATGGGATTTAAATAACTATTAAGATAAAACTCTCATTAGCAGTTTCATTAGAAAACAAAGAAACCAAAAACAATTTTGAATGGTTTGCTTTAAAGAACAGTTTAAGAGAGTTTACGAAAACTTAATGGGGCAGTATAACTGCCTTAAATCAACCTTAAAAAATAATATTTCACATATTTTTATGTGAATTAAGGTATTGTTACAAGGAAATAAATTTTATATGACATAGTAAAGGAAGTGGAATATATTAGGAATTTGGTGTCAATTATGAAGATATTGTGTGTTTAACTTTTATAAAAGACTGGCAAATATTATTTCATGTACTAAGTGATTTTTGATGGATGTTATGAACTCTCAGGAGAACCTCTTCATTTAGAATATTTACTTGAATATCTAGGTCCAACATTTTAGATCCCATACATCCTATTTACAAAATTTTATGGGTGGCTCCACTCTAAGTTTGTTTCATCTGAAATAATCATCTGTTTGGCAAAATATACCTTAGAGGGCAGTGAGAAAAACTATACTCCTTTGAGTGCTATAGTAGTAGCTTTATACAAGCTATAATTCAAAAAGAAATTAAATATTAACTATTCCAAAAAAATTAAGGAGGAAGGACTCCTCTGTAACTAATTCTATGAAGCCAGAATCAGCCTGATACCAAAACTGAACAAAGACACAATAAAAAAAGAAAACTACAGGTCAATATCCCTGATTAACTTAGATGCGAAAATCCTCAACAAAGCATTAGCCAACTGAAAAAGTTAATTCACCACAATCAAGTAGGCTTCATCCTGGGATTTAAGTTTGGTTCAACATACACAAATTAATAAGTGTGATTCACCATATAAACAGAATTAAAAATCATACATTCATCTCAATACATGCACAAAAAGCTTTTGATGAAATCTAACATCACTTCATGATAAAAAAGAAACCCTTATGAAACAAGGTATTGAAGGAACACATGTCAAAATAATAAGAACCCTGTATGACAAACCCACAACCAACATCATACTGAATGGGCAAATGGCAGAAACATTCCCTTGAGAATTGAAACAAGACAGGATGGGATACTCACACTCACCACTCCGATTCAGCATAGTAATGGAAGTCCTAGCCACAGAAGATAGGCAAGAGAAATAAATAAAACGCATCCAAATAGAAAAAGAAGTCAACCTATCTCTCATTATAGACAATAAAATTCTATTCCTAGAAAAGCCTAAAGACCCCACCAAAAGGCTACTGGAACTGATAAACAACTTCAGTAAAACTTTGGGATACAAAATCAATCTACAAAAAAATCAATAGATTTTCTATACACAAATAACTTTCAAGCTGAGAACCAAACCAACAATATAATTCCATTTACAATGAACACACACACGCACACACACACACACACACACAAAGACACCTAGGAATATATCTAACCAAGGAAGCGAGAGATCTGTACAAGGAGAACTAAAAAACACTGTTGAAAGAAATCATAGACGACAAAAACAAATGGAAAAATATTGCATACTTATGGATTGGAAGAATCTCCATTGTTAAAATGGCCATGCTGCCCAAAGCAACGTACAGATTCGACACTATTTCTATCAAACTACCAACAGTCATTTTTCACAGAATTAGAAAAAAAATCTTAAAATTCATATGGAACCAAAAATGTCCTGAAAATCCAAAGCAATCCTAAGAAAAAGGAACAAAGCCAGAGGCATAACATTACGCGACTTCAAACTATGAGACTACAGTAACCAAAAACAGCATGGTGCTGCTACAGAAACAGACATATAGATCAATGGGACAGAATAGAGAACCCAGAAATAAAGCTGCACATCTACAGCCATCTGATCTTCAACAAAGCTGACAAAAACAAGCAATAAGGAAAAGACTCCCTTTTCAAAAATGGGTGCTAGGATAACTGGCTAGCCAAATGCAGAAGAGTAAAACTGGTCCCCTACCTTTTCACTAAGTACGAAAGTTAACTCAAGATGGACTAAACATTTACATGTAATTACATGTAATATCTCAAATTATAAGAGTCTTAGAAGAAAATCTAGGAAACAACATTCTTGAGAAAGAACTTATGAATAAGTCCTCTAGCAATTGCAACAAAAATAAAAATTGGGAAGTAGGATCTAATTAAACTAAAGAGTTTCTACACGGCAAAAGAAACTATCAACAGAATAAACAGACTACCTACAGAATGGGAGAAAATATTTGCAAACTATTCTTCCAGCAAAAGCCTGATATCTAGAATCTGTAAGAAACCAACAAGCAAAAAACAAAAACCCTCATTAAAATAGACAAAGGACATGAACAGACACTTCTCAAAAGAAGACTTACAAGTGGGCAATAAACACATGAAAAAATGCTCAATATCACCATGAGGAAATAGCAGAAAAATAGGATAAACTAGAATATGGCAGATTATTTCAATCAATTTACCCCAATTTTTTGCATTTCATCAGGAAAATGCAAATCAAAACCACAGTGAGGTACTTACCATCTCACACCAGTCAGATGGTTATTACTAAAAAGGCAAAAAACAACATATACTGGCAAGGCTGTAGAGAAAAGAGAACTCATATATGCCGTCGGTGAGAATGTAAAATAATTCAGCTACTGTGAAAAGCAGTTTGAAGATTTCTCAAATAACCTAAAACAGAATTACTATTTGATGGAGCCATCTTATTACTGAGTTTATATCCAAAAATAAACGATTCTACCAGAAAGACACATACAATCATGCTCATTGGAGCACCATTGACAATACCAAAGACATAGCATCAACCTAGGTGCTTATCAATGGTAGATTAGATTTAAAAAATGGCACATATACATCATGAAATACTATGAGCCATAAAAAAGAATGAAATCACGTTATTTGCAGCAATATGGATGAAACTGGGGGCCATTGTCCCAAGCAAATTCACACAAAAACAGAACATCAAATATCGCATATTCTCACTTATAAGTAGGATCTAAACATTGTGTACTCATGGACATAAAGATGGCAATGGTAGATACTAGGGAGGAAAGGAAGCAAGGGGGAATGGCTGAAAAGCTGTTTATTGAGTGTGATGCTTACTACCTTGGTGACAGAATCAATATTATCCCAAACCTCAACATCATACAATATACCCATGTAACAAACTTGCATATGTACCTTCCGAAGCTAAAATAAAATTTGAAGTTATAAAAATAAAATAAAAAATAGAGGGTTATTGTCTTAAAAATTTATGTTGGCAACTAATAAATAACTGAAAGATCCAGATATGTCTAGATACAAATGTTAGATATTAAGAATTAAAGTATTATTAAATTTATGTATTCATAAGTGCTTGTAAAAGGTTTGATTTTAAATACGACTAGAAAAATCTGAGTCACCCTTTCTCAGATTGAGTTGACAAAATTGAGTGATATGAGTTCGGTGATATGATTTGAGTTACATAAATAAGGTAGATATTTGCTTATATAAGGAACAGGCATTACATAATTCAAAACCTTTTTGAATTATTTATTTAATGCCCTAAATATTTTCAGATATGAGCTCATTTAACCTTCAGAATTTAACCTTCAGAGGTACCTTCATAAATTTCATGAGGAAGGCACAATTATCAACCCCCTTTCATAGATAAAAGAGTTATGTTAAAGAGAGGTCAAATAACATCCAAACCATATTGCTGGAAAGTGTCAAGGCTCTTAAGCAAACCCAGCCTATCTGGTCCAAAGTCTACAGGGTAGAAATTTGTCAGATACCAGTGTCTTTATAGGCACTCTGAGTAAATAGCAGAACAAATAGGATCAACTAGAATATAGCAGATTATTTCTTTTAATTTACCCCAGTTCACTTATATCTCTGTACCTTGTAGATATCTTCACCAATTCTCCCTGCCTCCTTTCCACCACTGATACATACTAAGAGTTATGTTTCAGGATGGCCAGGATCATCACATCCTTTCATTCCCCAGTCAGTACTTCCTAAGAAATCAATTCCCAGCAATAAAGCTGGAGATTATGTAGGAAGGCAGGTCACTTGTGAATGTCCAGTGAAACAGACTGAAACTGAATAAATTTTAGTAACAATCCACTCTGAGCTTTGTAGTTTTCATGTGCTTTTTTTAAATCAAGAGATAAATGAAAATCTACTGACTTGTTTATATTACTCAGAAGTGAAATCTAATCCTGAACATTCCTAGCAGGAGAAGAAATAGATTCTACTTTAGGCAAACAGATCCAAATAGATCTCTGCAAAAATACCAGAAAGCGTATTCTGTGTATTTAGTGGCCAATAATACATGCTGAGTAAGGATTATTAAAACAGAGACATGTTTAGGAAGTAAGAATGTGATAATCCTATTTACTGAAAACAGTGGGACTAAATAGTCCTCTCATCATTCACAGGTGTATAAACTGGGAAAATGAAATATAATTCAGAATGAGTAGCATGACATGATTCTACAACATAAATAATGGAAAATACTGCTCTCACATTGTCATACATAACTGTAGTATTTTGCGATAGATTTAATATTAAACAGAATAAATATTAGAAAGCATCTGCTTTTCACATGAGTAAATTTGAGGCAGTGTGGATGATGATGTGAGACAAGAGAGGAAAACAAGTGATAAGAAAACAGATGAAATTAAAAAAAAACAGTAATTGACATTCTGGAAAAAAGGAAAAGGCATATTTTTGGAAAACTATAAATATTTTTAGAATGATATGTACAGAAAAAACACTAGATGCAAAATAATTTTAATGTGAAAGATACAATAATGCCCAGAATTTAGATAAAAGGAAAATAAAATTAAAACAACTAGAGTATGACAAACACAAATCAGAGATGGAGATGCAGCAAACTATTATATTAATTATTTTTTAAAGACCAAGAAATTAAAGATAATAATTTTAAATAAATACAAAAAGAATCCTGAGCTGAAGAAATATCAGGTTGTAAGAATTTAGTACTCTGCTATCCATAAAGAAAAATAAAAAGGAATAGTCCAACATACCCACATACATACATGTACAAGTGCAAATTGAAAGGACATTTTTGGTATTTTGTTGACAGTACTATCTGGACAACAAATATAAGGTTTGCTTTAAAACTGATCAATAATTCATCTCCCAAGATGTCTAACTTTGAGGATCACATATCGGTTAAAAAAGGTGTAAATTCATAGCTGCTAAATTCGTCTTCTATGCCCCTTTCCACATCCTCAAGAAAATTTAATGAACTCTTTAATCATGTCAGACTTTGACGTAAAAATAACAGTTTTCTTATGGAAGTGGTAGCACATGTTTGTCCCATTCATTTGTCCGAGTTGAATTGGAGTAAGAAATCAGCTCACATTTGAGAAGAAAGCTGATCCAAAGATCATGCCATGATTATGCAATACACTAAACTGGACAGCAGCAAATTTGAGATTCAAGAAACAAAATGTCCTTTAAAATCGGACACTGGCAGAAAGAAGTGACTCTGTACCAGAAAGTACAGATAAGACTCCAAAGAGAGAAACCCTGTGACTATGCATTCGGGGAAAATGTGAAAGTTCTTTTTTCCAATTATTACATGTTGTTTAGTCTAAAGTTACAGATAAGCAGATAATTATTCATTAAAAGTCAATGGTTTTATTGAAAAATTTCTGGAATGGTATTAGCAATGATTGATGATCAAAATAAATATTTATCAAATTATCTAGAGCTCAGGGGGTTGAAATGCCATTAATAGAGTTCAGCAGTGTTATAAAATACTTCATATATAGAGAGCTCTCTCTTGAACATTTACAGCACACATCACGGATTATGTCTCCGCTATAATGATACCTATTTGACTCCACATTACTTGGGCATGTTTTTGGCTCTGACTTATTATTATTTAGTAGATTAATGTTCAATAAATAGCAATAGCAAAATATAGATAAGGATAGTTGAGAGATCAGACAAGAGGAAACAATAAACTCTTATAGGAAGCATAAAAGCAGAAACACACAAGAAGACATGTGAAGTATAACATACACCCATGGGAAAAATTCATATATTTAAAACATTATCCCTGATTCTGATTAAAAATAAATTACATTAATAACTAACTAAATAAAAGATGACAAGAAAGATTAAACCAAATATTTGGAAAGACATTAATTGCAACAAAACATAAAAGACTGGGTGACAAACCAATAGCATTATATTTCAATACATTACAAAAAATATTAACATTTTTAAAATATACTAAGGGAAACAAAAGGGAAAAATGATAAATCAGAAAGCAAAAAAAAATAATTGCAATGACAGAAAATTTCTATGAACTAATTACTTGGAGTAAGCAAATATATCTGGAGTATTTTAACAAGATAAAATAATTAACACACAAATGCATAAAATTAAGAATGATACAAGGGCATAACTCATCTACCATTCTCTTAAGAACCAAGTCGAAGCAGATTTTCCATACATAACTTCATGAAAACCGCAATTAGCAAGATTACCAGTGACTCACATTTTACTAAATCCAATTGTCTTTGTCATCAGTTTATTTTAACTATCAGGAACAGATGAGGCAATTGAATTTTTTCTCTTCTCCTTTGCTTCGATTGTTTTAAAGGACACCACAAGTTCCGGGTTTGTTTTTACCTTTGGGATTGTTCTATCACAATCTCTTTTGCTGGATACCTCTCTATTGACCTCTAAGTATTGGAATGCCCTGAGGCTCAGTCTTTAGTTGGCTTGTATTTTCTTCCTTTGGTTGATTGTCTGATGACCCTATCTGGCCATCTGTCCTTAAGAATCAGTTAGAGCCTGAGGGTTCCCACATTTTTATCAACAGCCAAGACTTCTTCACTTAGCTACAGATCCAGGGGCCTATTGAACTACTTGAAATTTCTACTTCCATACCTTTAGAATGGACACTTCAAAGTTGACATGCAAAAAATGAGCTTCTATCCAAAAGTTACAATAACCCCTTAAAATCAGCCATAGGAAAGCAAATAACCCAATTTAAAAATGGGCAAAAGATGTTCATAGACACTCAACCAAAATAATATACAGATACAAAATTAGCATGTGAAAGGAAGGTCAACATTATGTTATTTAAGGGCATCACAAATCAATAACTGAGATACCATTAAATACCTACTAGAATGGCAAAAATCCAAACCACAGACAACACCAAAAGTTGATGAGAATGTGAAGTATTGGGAACTTCATTCATTGCTGGTTATAATGCAAAATGGAGTATCCACTTTAAAAGACAATGTCGCATATTCTTAAAAATTATACATACTTTTACTATATAATTCAGCAGTCATGTTCCTTGATATTTACTCAAAGGAGTTGAAAACTTATATCCACAGAAAAACTTGCACATGGCATTTTTATTCATAAATGCTAAAGCTGGAAAGCAACCAAGAGTTGTCCTCCAGTAGGTGAATGGATAAATAAAGTACATCCAAGCAATCAAATATTACTAAATCGTGAAAATAAATGAGCTATCAAGCCATAAAATCACATGGGGGAAACATTGCATATTTAAAGGGGCAAAAATAGGTTTCACTTTGACGAACAGTTGTGATGAATCATAAATTTAAAAAAATACATATATATAGGCAAATTATGCTTTTTAAAAGGTCATTTTCATCATAATAGAAAAGAATATTCAAATCAATCAGTAACAATTTGTATCAATTAATGTAATGAAAAGAGAGCAAAACAGTGATCAGTACAAAGCTTTAGCAATACTGGAACAAACTTTTAAAATGCAAGTGAGTACAAAGTGTAAGAAAAAAATATGTATCTATTTATGCATATCCATACGTGTAAGAAAACATGAATGTAACAGTGTAAAGCAAAAGTATATAACAAATATCTTTGTATATGGAGATTTGACAATTATCTCATTTTTTAATTATATGAGAAATGGAGATGACAATCAGTACACTGTGCTTTTTAATAATTTTTAAAATGTGTCTCATTTATATACCAATATAAATTTTCAATTAAATATTTAAAAGAAAACTCTAACATATACAAAATATTAATAAATAAAATATACGTGGATGAATACAATTCATGGTGAAGGAATTAGTTTTCAATATTACAAGCGTGCTCAGTGAAAGAAGATTTTTAATGTACAAATATTCAAAACTTTCTCTCTAAAAATAGCATTGGCAATATTGAAATGTCAAATGCCAAACTGTGAAACAAATAATTACAGCATTCTTCAAATATATAAATACTATGAGAGCAAAAATTTGTTTTCTGGTTCTCTATTTTGTTCCCTAAAATATTGCTTTGCACATTCTTGACATAGGACAATATTTGTTCAATGACTAACATTTATAAAATGTGACTACTATCAAAAAATAATATTTAAAGGATATGAACAGGCAATTTAACACAGTAATAATAATAATGACCAAGACACACATGAAAAATATTTACATCACTTTGCACACACACATGAACACACACGTGTGCATACAGGCACAGAAAAAAAACAAAAAACAAAAACAAAAAAACAAGGCTCCCTGCGACGTTTCATTACTCAGCTTTCTTTAGACCTGTAATGATCTAAAAGGGATGCTGCAGAAGACAGATGGTGGAGGAGAATTATGGTATTAGTCGGATGGTCAAACAGCATCCTCTCAACCAAACTGTGGGGCAACCTGTGTCACTGGCATCTTTGTATCTGCTAACTCCCGATGTCTCCTCCCTTTCTCTTTTCTCCTTCCTGAGGAGATACTCTTTTAATTCCATTTTGGAAATGAACATCTTAGCAAAAGACTATAGAGAAAAACTACCTTAAAAATTAGAAACCAAACACCTAAAACTTCTTCTAAAATGATCACACAGTACGTCTTTATAGAAGAATAAGAAGAAAATAAAAAGGTTAAGCTTAAAATAATAAACTACAGTAATGTGCTTTATAACAATCCTTTGGTTAATGATGGACTGCATCATATAAAGGGTGGTCCCATAGATTGTAATTAAGTTGAAAAATTTGTATTTCCTACTGACATCATAGCCATCTGAATGTGAAAGCACAATTACTTTATTTTTTATAAATGTAGTGTAGCCTAAGTGTATAGTGTTTATAAAGTCTAAAGCAGTGTACAGTGATGTCCTAGGCCCTCACATTTACTCATTGACTCACCCAGAGCAACTTTCAGTCCTGCAAACTCCGTTCATGGTAAGTGACCTATACAGGAGTATCTTTTAAACAAATATTTTATACCACATTTTACTGTAGATTTACTATGTTTAGATATGCTTAGATATACAAAATAATTACCATTGTGTTATAATTGCTTACAATATTCAGTAGAGTAACATTCTGTACAGGTGTCTACCCCAGAAGCAATAAGCTATACCACATAGCCTAGGTGTGCAGTAGGTTATAGCATCCAGCTTTCTGTAGACATAGTCCATGATGCTTGCACAATGATGAAATTGTCTAAAGACACATTACTCAGAATGTACCCCCATCACTAAGTGACGCGTGACTGCACATGGAATCCAAAAAAAGCAGTATCTCTTTGTAGTGGTTTCTTCACTCTTTGATCCTTCATCCTGCTCCCTATCTTTAAGTCAGTGGGCATCAGCTTAGACCTCTGGGCTTTGCTTAAAAGAATCCACATTAATTACTGCTCATCAGCATTCATCATGGTGACAGCTCCTGTTAGCGGTGTTATTTATTTTGTTCTCACCTTTTCTGTTTGGCTGTCAAGTGGAAGAATTTTATGGTTCTTGAGGGAGCAATTCTTTGCTATGACCAGCTGCTTTGAGGAAAAAAAAAAAAGTCTTCTCTCCAGTGTTGTACTGGCTTTGGTAATTCCTTGTAAAATAAAATGGCACGAATGACGCAATTAATAGTGTTCCTTAATTGAGTTCATTTATAACATAACAGAGTTAAACCAACCAAAAAGCTGTTGAACAAAATCCTGAACTCTGATAGTATTTCAAGGACTTTTTATAGCTAATAAGAGAACTTTACATTGTCTTCTATAGATCATATTGCTATGTTATTTGGCTCAAACTAACTATAATAATGTGTGACTGCTTTATAATATCATTTATATTTATTTTGTATTACATGCTAATAAGTTATGTTTTGGATGTTTTTGGATGAATCCTTTTTTATTGCTGGAGTTTTCCTTAATTGTATCTTAAACCCAGTGTTTAATAAAGACTGGTGCATCTCTTGCAGGCTTTTTCAGCTCATCAACTGAATGTCTTTGCTTATGAAATAAGTTTATACTAAAAGTAAAGACTGAACTTCAAATAATTAGAAACACTTAAAAATACTGTAGTGGCTTTAGGAGAGGTATTTGCCTTGTGGTAATATGAGTTTGGTAATTTTGGAAATACATATCACTGAGTAAAGCTAAAAAAGCTAAATTAAAATATGTTTAAAAAAATCTTAAGCATTAAGTAACTAACAGAATAGTACAAAACTACTGGCCACAATTTAAAAGAAGAAGACAAAATTTTAGAGAGGTAAGACCAGAAATAAGGGCTTCTTTTGTCAACGGGGGCATTCAGGCACCCTAGAAATGGTTAAAATAGAAGAGAGATTTGACAGCCATACAGGACTAAATAAATAGATGCACAAGATCCTAAAAATAGTAAGTACAAATCAGAAATAAATCAGCCTTTTCAAAGACTTCAGTTCTATTGGAAATCATTGTTCCTGCCTAATAAATCTCAAGAACTAAAATTTAATTAAGGTGAAGGTATGCTGCCAAGTACCACCCAAAAATAATGCAAATACCTTCTGGAAAAAATAACTTTTAACTCTCAAACTTATTCTGCAAAGATTTTATTTTTAAATTTAATGTCTAACATACTATCAATGATATTTAGACATGCCAGAATAAATGACAAGATGACTAAGAAATAGCATAAGAAATAGACTTGTAGTAGATTAACATACACAGACTGTAAAACAAGGATAATTAATATGTTCAGGGAGATAAAAGCCAACATTAAAACTTTTTTAATGAGCCCCGGTAGAAATTCTAATCTCAATATATCAATAAGTGAAATTGGAATCCAGTGGATTAGCAGTAGATTAGACATAGCTTAAAAATGATTTAGTGGTTTGAGTTAGAAAAAACAATCCAGAATGAAGATCAAGAGTTATAAGTATTGTAAGTACAGAAGAGGAAGTAATTAACTTAGAAGATGCAGAAAATATTTTAACCTGTCTTTAGTTGGAGTACAATGAAAAGGGAAATAGAATAGAATGTGGCAGAGGTTATATTATTTAAAAACACAAGCTGAGATTTTTGAAACTAATAAAAAAATTAATCCACAAAGTTAAAGAACCCAGCAAATCCCAGGCAGAAAAGATAAAACAGAAATTCACACCTCAATATATATACCCATCCTATAATAAAATTAAAGCAATTAAACACCATAAAGAAAATATTAGAAACAGAATGTGATAAGATTAGGAACAGATTTTACCAAAAAAAGGGATAAAAAAGATTAAAAAGGACCAACAGATTTATAATGAAGGTCTCAAGAGCAGCAAAGGAAGTTAGAATGAGTGAATGATAAGCAAGTTGAGGAAAATAACTACCAAGCCAGAATTCCATAATAGCTAAAGTATCCTTTCTTCCATTGTAGGTCAGCTATGTTCTCTCTTTAGCTATTCTAATAGTTTTTATTTCTCTTTGTTTTTTCTAAGTTTCTTGAGGTGTTTAAGTCCAGATTTCTGGTTTCTTTGTTTTTGTTTGTTTGTTTAAATGTCTTTTATTTGGAATTAATTAGTTTTCTGAATTTTTCTTTCTATAATGGAAATTTTGTACTCATTGTAATTCCTGTCACCTCTCTACCACTCTATTCATTTCCCTTTGAAATTATGTGTGCACATACACACATATAGATAGAATAGATAGATAGATAGATAGATAGATGATAGATAGATAGGCAGATAGATAGATAGATAGATAGACAGATTGTCCCTCAACTTACAATGGGGTTAAGTTCTAATAAACCCATTGTAAATTAAAAATATAGCTAAGTGGAAAGTTAATTTTCATTTTACCGTATTTTCAACTTATGCATGCCATGCCAGATTGTCAGTCATGCTGCATACTAAATGCAGTATTGTAAAGTTGAAAAATAAATTGGGAGTCATCTGTGTGTCTGTATATACATATATATGTGTGTGTGTGTGAGTATGAATGAATAAACGATGTTCTCTTTACACTTTTTGTCTCTTACAATTTCCTTGTTAGAGTGTTCTCCAACTCGTCTTTTCATTCTGCCACTCAGAGAGTTTCTTCAACTCTTCTTCCAGTTCAATAATTTTCTATTCTGCTCTTTAAATCTGCCCCAACATTTGTATTATCAATTATTGTATTTTTCATTTCCACATTATTTTTGGTTCTTTTCAAAATCTGTCTAGTCAATTTTCTTACTTTCAAATACTTTTCCCATACACTAAATGACTTCATTTTCTTTTAAGCACTAATTTACATATTTTGCATTTTGCATCTGTTAATTCCAGGTTTTCCACCTTTGTAGATTTGAATGCCCCTTTTTAAAATCCTAATGACTCCTTTCAATGTTTCTTTTTTTTCTTAGTTTAATTTTATTTTTAACTTCATAACCCTTGAAACATAACCAATATAAAACTTTTTTGGATCAGAGTTCATTTTCTTTTCCCTTGAGAAAGGAGTCTCCTTTACTTCAAATACTTCAAATTCTTCCCTCCCTCCCCTCCCCCATTTCTGCCTCCCTCTGTCCCTCTCTCCTCCCTCCTTTCCTTCCTTCCTTTCTTTCTTCCTTCCTTCCTTCCTAACTTCCCCCTCTCCCCTCCTTCACTCCCTCCCTCCCTTCCTTCCTCCTTTTTTCCTTACCTCCTTCCTTCCCTCCTTCCTTCTTTTCTCTTCTCTTTCTTTCCCTTTTTCCTTTCTTTCTTTCCATACTTAATGTTGGAAATTATTGTTCCAGAGCCATATTCATTCAAACTAGTAGTTAAAAGTTATCTTAGGCAAATTTTATTTTTTTGTCTCTTATTATTTCTTCATATTTGCTCTAAATCTAAAGTGAAATATATACATCAATGTTACTTTTTTCCCAATTTCTATTATACCTTTTAGTAAATTAAAAAATTATCTTTGTAGAGATCCTGCAAATTTCTTCCCCAGTTTATTTTTAAAGAATTTGTAATTTTCTTGCTATAGTGTGTGATATTACCTACAGTTATGATTTGATCTAGTTATTTTTTATAATGTTTGTAGTAGGCACAGAATATATATAGCTAACTGGCTAATTACTCTTCAACAACTTTTTCCATCTTTCTCTTTGGTCTTGAGTCAAAAAGGCCTTACATTTCATGATTTAATCATAATATTCATCAACTTTGGGCCCAGTGGTAGATCCTATCAGTTAATTTGAGACATACCAAAGCAGAAGTCTTTCTTTATAATATTTTAAATTGCATCCTCAAAACAGGTGGATCTAAGGATGTATAAGTATGTGCTACTTCAAGCAGCCAGGTTTTTTATCACTTGAGAAAGCCTGTCTGAGAAAATAAACATATTAAAAGAAAAAGAGATGAAAGAGATGTCTGTTATGATCATCCCTTTGTACTACTGAAATATACTTATGTGAGACAATAAAGTATTTTTATTTATTATTTATTCATGCATTTGTTTTGCTTTGACTAGTTTAAGTTGTGTTTCTGGTAGATCATAGGATAGGGTTTTATGCTTTTAAAAATAGCTTGGGCACAGGCTCTTCCATTTGATCAAATCTTCCTATAATTCGGAGTTCTTCTTGGTCAGTACTTCCTATAATTTGGAGTTCTACTTGCCTTTTATGATTTCATATCAACATTTTCATTTTATCCTATAAGCAGAACATTATTTTCCTTGATTTGATTGTCTACAGAGTTCCTAGTCCAGGTAAATAAATAGTGTATAAAGAATAAATTTAAAAGGATTAAAATTAATGGAGAATCTGTAGTGTCTCATTAGTTAAACAAACAAAACAAAGCTAAAAAAGATTCTTAGAGTAATAGAGCAAAAGATTTGAAAGACTAAATAATTAATACTTACTTTCCCTCCTGTGTCAACATATTTTTGTTTCTGAAGCCTCCAAAAGGTAAAGAGGCTTGTTAATGTTGCTAAGCTGTTATGGCAAGACCAGCTTGGCATGTGTCTTTGCGTGTTTAAGGGCAGGATTGGGGGCATGGTATTTCAAGGTTGGCAAATAAGTAGGCAAGGGGCTAGAGGAATGGGAAAGATATGAGCTATGAAGCACAATTTTCAAATTAAAAAATTAAGAAAATCCAAATGCTCCTTCAAAAAAATATAAATTGTGTTTCTGTAGCTTGATGACAGATGTGTTAAAAAAATATATATATATATATATTTTTAGAAAATTATCAATTTGGTCATAATAATAAAAATAAAATACAGGAAACTTTAATCCCAAATATACGTACCTACATTCATCAATCTTTTCAAAATAAAATTATCAATAATGATTGTAGTGCTCAGCATTACTTATGATATCTGTTATCCATTTATTGCTTCTTATCTCTCGATTTTCTTTCTTTCACCCTGTTTTGAAGTACAGGAAGTAGAGCCTGTAAACATTTTTCCTTTTCAAGTTGGTACCATGTTAAGACTTTGCCGATAAAGGACACTGGGAGGACACTGCAAGGCATAACTGAGAAGAGGTTTTGCTTTCTGGTTCTCTTTTTTGAAAAATAAATTTTCTAGTTTTTATTTTTTAAAAGAAAATATTATTATTTTAAAGTGTTTCCTAACTCTAAAATCTGAAACATCTGTGGATATATGTCTAATATTTATTTATTTTCCTTGATTCTTGGCCATATTTTCTTGACTTTTTGTATGTCTAGTGATTTTTAAATATGTTGGTCTGATATTTTGTATCAAAACCCTGTAGTCTCCTTCAGATGATACCTTTCCTCATGGAGGATGGTTAATAATCTATCAGTAATGGAGCTGAGGCAACTCGGGGCTTTCATTTTAATGAAACTTAATTCATATCTAATTTGTTCCTTTTCCCTGAATGTGACCCTTGTGGGTTTTTGTAGAGAAAAAGTATGCAGCCTTGTCTCCAGGTCTCTGTGAGACTGGGAAATACATGTATGCTATTGAACAATTTCTGAATTAGTTTCTTACCCTTTAACCCTACAGCATTAAAATTTGGAGAAGTTCTTGAGTGGATATCTGGTAATGTGTTTGAGGCAGCCACCATTTTAGAATGCCATTTGTCTCCCAAGCACCTTGAGACTAAAAAGATTTTATGCTGATATAGCAGATTAGTCTGCCCCAGAAATCAGCCAGAATATGAGGAAACCCAGGGTTGTCCAGTCATCCAGTTTTCTACCCACCACAACAGATGAAGGTCATCCAGTTTTCAACCCACCGCAACAGTCCTGAATGACCATGATGCACGGCTAATTTCTATCTCCCATAGTTTTGGTCTCTCTGCTGGGAGCAAGTTGGAATCTCAGACTGTCCTCACAATCAACAAGAAATTTTCAGCAGAGAAGATGGTCACTAACCACCTGGAAAGGACTGTTTCCTCCACAGAATCATAATATGGTGATACATAATTTTTGTAGTTTCTCTGCTCTTCTCTATTAATTTGTGTGAAAATATTGGAATCTCACAATCTACCGTATCTTATCTGAAAGCAAAAGTTATTGTTTTTTCCTTATTGAGACTTACTTATATGGAATACATTTACTCAATTTAAGCATACATTTCGAAAAGTTTTGGCAATTTTATGTAGTCATATAATCATCACTGCTATTCATATTTCTATTACTCTAAAATATTTCCCTACACTTCATAAAGATGATTTCTTGGTGTATTTTGATTTAGTTTTTCTCTTTGAAATAAATGTGTCTTTTTATTTAAATTTTTTTCTGAATACCGTCAATTCTTCTTTTCCAACTTTTTTTGTATATTTCTATTCTAAGTATTTGCATTTCTGACTTGCATCATGTCATCTTTCATTGGTTATTTAATTATCTTTAATTCATTTTGAAGTGTTATAATCCCCTTTGTGGTTAGATTTTGGGGTAGTGTTTTTGTGAGCTAATTAATATTGATTATCTCCTTCTGTTTTACTCTATAATTTAATGCCTACCTTTTCCCATTTATTTTAATTTGTTCTCATTCTTTTCCAGACCATCAACTACAAGTATTTCTAAGGAGAAATTGGTATTTGAGGGAAGTTTCTATAATACATAACATCTTTTATTGAATGACAAGTTTTGGTGAATCATCTGATTTTGTAAAGGGCCTCATAGGTTCATCCTCTGGTTGGTACCTTTTCTTTGCCATCAAGCCTCTAAGTGATATCATTCTCTTTCAAGTTTATTTACTTTCTCTCAAAAGTAGTGTTTTCCAAACATTATTGTGTCTGTAAACAAACTGATGATACTCTGCCTTTAGATACCACAGTAGTCAGTGTTCTGATCACTAGCTGTTAGAACACTTCCCAAAATTCTCCCCAAATTTTCTCTCTTAAGATAAAAACTTTTGCTTTTTCAGGTGATGCTATCAATTTGTCTACCATTAGGACCTTGATGTGTTTTCCTTTATCTTCACTTGATCTTTATCTGTCTCTGTGGTGTAATGTGAAGTTCAGAGTAGGCTGTATCATTTTCAAATATTATTTACATATAGGTAAAACAAATTTTGAAATCTCTGTCTCCTGGTTTTGATTATGTGTGATTTTTAGAGAAGATGAGAGATTTGTTAATATCATCATCTTTTGGGAAGCGGGATTTCATATTTTAGATCCATTTCCTTAATTTCATATCCTTGTCCTGCAATTTGGGCCTTCAGCTGAAAAAAAACAATTATTTGTCCTTATAATCTACTTCTTCCTTTCTCAATATGCATTATGTTCAAGTCATCCCGGTTTCTTATTTCCATCTCCAAAACATGGAAAGTCATTCCGTTCTTAAAATCTTTGCATATCTTATTCCCTCTGCCTGAGTGCTCCTTCCCCCGAGATCATGTCATTGTACGCCAGCCTGAGCAACAAAAGCGAAATTCTGTAAAAAAAAAAAAAAAAAAATCCTTCCCATTATTAAGAGTTCTTCAGTACTCACCCATTCTGTCAGACATGACTGGCCATCATAGTCAAAATAGCCTCCATGCCTCAATTAATACAACCATTCCTTTCCTACTACTATCCTATCTCATTTTGTTGGTAACATTTACACTCTTTGCAAATTTATTATCTTCATAAGAAATTCATCTATTTATGCATATGTTTATATATTTATAATCTGCCTACTCCAATAAAAGAAAACTCAATATAAGCAGATATCATGTGAGTTAATATTGGATTTCTAGAACCTAGAATCATGCCTACACATAGCAGATTTGTAATATATCTTTGCCAAACTAACAATTTTAGTAAAATCCAGTTTTGTTTTGTTTTTACCTGTGTATGCATAGTAACACATTGAGAAAAATCCAGTATTTCACCAGAAAACTGTCAACTTTGTATTCCATTTTGATTTATCACATCAGAAGTGTTGTCTGTTTTGTAAGTAGGATTACTAGATCAAATTGAAGCTTTGAATTATGATTCAATTTATAGATTTGTATAGACATCACCTGAAACTTATTTAAACTTCTGTCATTATCAATAAAGAAGCATTTTATGTCATTCTGACCTATGTGCAAGTTCAGAGGAAGACTTTTCCACTGAAAAGGATTTCTTGTGATGTAGATTTTCTGAGCATCTCTGCATGATTTCTCTCTATGAACAACTTTCACTCTGCAGGAATTATTATTTACCCAATATTCTTTACCTCAAAGCAACAAGCACTTCCAAGGAGCTCACTAACAAAATACAAACATCACATTTATCATTTCACATGTGTTTTGACTTTCTTTGAAATTCTTTCTCCTTAAACTTAAGTCCACAACAAATCTTAGTCTTGAAACATACATTTAAAAAAAAAAAAAACGAAAAATGAGAAAATTGCACAATTCTATGGGTACTTTTCCTTTGAGCTCTGTAGGATTCTCCATTTTTCCAAAATATTTGAGCCAAAGGAAGAAGAAGCAATTTCCCTGCTCCTACTTTTAGCGGTAGCCCTGGGGCGGAACAGAGTCCATTAAATAGAAAAAAAGAGAGAATGGGTATTTGTTATTCCTAAAGGCAGTATTTCACAAACATCCTTGTGCAACATTCTAAAGAGTCACTTTATATTATAGAGAATCAGAGTTAGGAAAATTCAGAAATATGGGCAGCTAAGGAAAAATAGCATGGAGAATAATTATTACTCCAGATATGTGATAATAATGTCGAAAATGCTATCAGTAAATTGAAATAGAGTCATTTGTTCCTGACTCTCCTAAGGAAATATTGCCACAGTTATTGAATAATATTTTATATATTGATCAAATATATTTGGATGTTATTGTAATGCTATAATTAATAGAATATCTGAGAAGCCAAAAGCACATAATGATATATTATTTCCTTGTGTAATTAATTTATTTAAAGCATTCTTACATATGAAAGAAAAGTACAGCAGTCTCTTCTTATGCATGGTTCGGTTTTCCCTGGTACCAATTGCCTGCTGTCAATTGTAGTCTGAAAATATTAAATGGAAAATTCAAGAAATAAGCAATTTATAAGTTGCAAATTTTCTGCCATTCTGATTAGCAAGATAAAATCTTGTGCTGTCCTGCTTCCTCTGGCCCTGGACATGAATCAACTCTTTATCCAGGATGTCCATACTTCATATGCTACCTTCAACTTAGTCACTTGGGAGCCTTGATTATTAGATTGAGAAAACGTACTATATAAAGATGGTCCCTGACTTACAATGGTTTGACCTACATTTTTTTTTTAAATTATGAGGAGTTTATCGAGTTATTAAACGCATTGTTGACTTAAAAATATTTTCAATTTATGACGCGCTTATCAGGGCATAACCCCATAGCAAATTGAGAAAGACCTGTATAGGGTTTAGTGCTATCTGTGGTTTCAGGTATCCAGTGGGGGTCTTGAAATATATACCCCACAGACAGGAAAAGATTACTGGATAATGAAACTGAATTTGCCATTAGGAAACCAAGTTTTGTTCTTATTTTCTCCATTTCTATCACTTAAGTACAAAAACAATGAAAGTTTTTAAGGCAAAGTATTGAGTACAACTAGAAAATATGGTCATGTGTTCCTCCTCAAAACTCCTGGGATTTTCTCACACATTGCTTTCCTAGTTCTCCTTTGACTTATTTAAGCAGAATTCCATTGAATCTGATGTATTAATTGTTGCTCTATGCATTCTCAACTCATTGAATTTGTTCATATTGTTTTCTTTATCTTCAGCTATCAGTCTATTATTTTTATTTTTGGCTTACTCAGCCTGACTATAACAAGCAATTAATAAAATTTTATATTGTTATCTAGTTTTACATAAAAGAATTCAAGACACTATGAAGTAACAAAATGTAGGATTGGATTCTAAATGTCCTTTCATTTTACCTGTGGCGGTACTGGAGAACTTAGCTGCATAACTTGGGATCACATAGAAAGGGAGAATCAACTATGAGAGATTTCAAGCCATGATGGAAACAATGTGAATAGAAAGATACTTTTTTTAATGAAAAGGATGAAATCATGACTATCATATAGATCTAAAGATGAGCACAACTTAAATATTTTATTTAGTTTGGAGGCAAATGTGTTTTTTTCCACAGGGTATCCTCCACAGGACAGAAGTCACCTTGTCTTCTGTCTACAGAGAAGAGATACTTTGTATTACTATCGGTTATCTATGACCTATGGACTTATAAAATAGTTTCCATAAAATCAGATTCAGGTAACCTGGAGCATACTACAGAGCATGCATAGAGATTTCTATTGAAGTACAAATACTTTTCTGAAAATATAAGGTGATGATATATAAGAAAATATGCAGGAAACTCTGTCAGATAAAGGACAGAGTAAAACTAAAATGTCTCAGAGATTGTACAGAGGTTACAACATTTGAAAACAGAGTAGTATTTCTTGCAGGCAAAGATTAGAGTAAGGATAGATTATTAGCTAAGTGTAGAAAATCTTGTGATAACTCTGGGTTTATATTACCTACCTAGAGCACACTGGTTTATTTTGTGGAGCATTTGATATTTAACTTGGATTTATATCACCAATCTGAGGAAAGTATTTTTTTTTTTTTTGGTGAACAAATGAAGTGAGGGGACAACTGAGGCAATTACATATATACTACAAATAAAAGAGGGACGTATCATCATGTAAGCTGTTAGATAATTCTCCCTCTGGCCTGTGGTCTAAAGTACATGTATAGATTATTAGAGCACCCGCTTTTCTTTAGAATAATTGCCTCAGGTTTTGGCATTAGTAGGTGTTTGTCCAATCTGTTTGGTGGAATTAGTCCAATTCTGAGTAAAAGTGAGGAGGCTGACTTCACATTTATTGTTTAATTGCCTCATAGCTCCTCATCACCTTGGCTGTGGAAGTCTGGCCTGTAGTTGCCAGTAGGGAAAGGGAGATCACCACTCTCTCCAAATAACATCATTTTCTAAATGACTATTGACATTAGGAAGCTATTCAAGCTAACCTATTAAAAACATAAAAAAGGCAATCAAGTTAGCTTACTAACATTTACAGCAATATTTTATATACAAGAGATTGAGAACCTGACTTTTCAGTATGTTAATATGCAACTCTGACAAGAAATACACAAATACCAAAATTCATACATTCAGCAAGAGCAAGATGTCTCAACTGGGGTCCTCACAAATACACACTTAGTTAGAATTAATCGATTACTTTCTAAATTATTGTCAAAAGAAAAGACAGTTGTTTCTACTTAGCTGTGTCTACCATCCTCTCTGGTGGATTTTATCTGCGTTATTTACCGAGTATAATGTTGATTTGTATCTTCCCATTAGTATAATTTTTTATTCTACCAAAATAAGACTATAAATCAATACTAGCTACAGTAGAAATGCAATTACATAATGCTATTTGAAATTTGGTCTCTATCATAAACAATCTTGTGTAAGATTCATTTTTCCCCGTTGTACATTTGTATACAAGTTCTTTACTAGCCTACATAAAAAATGTTTTAAAAATGATTGTCTCTCCTTATGAAATTTATTCTAACACTTTTTGAGGAAGAATAAAAATGCAATTTGTTTTCTTTTATACCACTGTGATAGCTTCATTGCCTCAAGTTTGGATATTATACAAAAAAAGCATCTCATGAAATGTCTGAGTATGACAATATATTTGAATTATTAGAATAATGTTAGATACAAACACAAAATTATATTGAAATTATGCAAACTGAGTATTTTTTGTCTTTCTATTTCAGTTTTTTTTAGTTTTTGAAATTTATTTTTCAACTGATATTTTCCATTTTTAAACTTTTGAAAATTTATTTTTCAAAGACCTCTTCTTTGGTGAGGAATGTCAATCTTTCATTCATATAGAGACTGCTTTGCAATGCAGGGATATACATGTTGTGACCTTTAGCTACTTCTTAGACTCTTCAAAGAACAATATTCCTCATGGCTTCATTTTTTGTTTTAGGATATTCTCTTCTTAAACAACAAGATGTTTTATCTATTACTGAATGTACTAAAACATTTATAAACCAGACTAAGTAATATGAGATTATATGTCTCTTTAATATTGTCATCCAAAAATAAAATATTTTAAATAATTATGAAAATAATTTTATCAATTGTCTAAAAGTTAGAAGAATAATACTTTATTCTAGGAATGAAACAATCAAATAAAAGATTACATTATCTTTTATTAGTGCAACTCTCTGGAATGGGTATGAATTTGATTTTATAAGAAATTTAAGGATGTGTTTTACTTGATATATTTTTATCAAGAGTTTTCCATTTGCTTCTATCAAATTTTTGCTACTTTTGTGAACAATCTGACAATGTATTTTCTCTTCAGTACTATTGTACTGTTTATATTAGCTAAAGGTATAGTGTGAGACTAGAAAAAGTATTCTTATCTTTCTGCACAGTTAGGACTTTCTGTGAAAATTTTACTGAAACTTAGAACCTGGACTAAAAGACAGCCTTGGAAGTAAAATTATGCTGACTAGAAAAAGAACTCCAGATCAAGTTTTACTTCTCTAGAGGTATGCGTTTACATTTCAAGGAGGATGAGACGCAAGACCATACAGATATTCTGGGGGTTTTAAAGTTTGGGAAATTAGTTTAATCTTCCCCCTAAAAACATACATTTACATTCCAAAGGGAAGTAATCCAGGACCTTTTCCCATTAGTTCTCAAGAGAAACATTTATTAGGAAGCAAAATGTTTCTCTGTATCTTTCTGGAAGGGAATACATGACAACTGACCCACTGCTACATGATCTCCTAGATTCATATAGTTGGGGCTTCCGTACTTCTTGCCACTCTGGTGCCTGTGAATGACCTCTTAAACTTACTCTCACAGTGTTGCCCTAGAAGGGCATATTGGGACTTGGGGAACTGGCATGGTTATTGCTTTAACCGGCAAGGTTATTGGCTTTAAGTGAATGAAAATATGCTTTGCTCCAAAAACCATGAGTATACATTCAGGATAATATTAATAAGCATAGATATTAAAAACTTAACATATAGTATTTCTAAACAGATCATTATCTGAATGTAACATTGTTGTTAAATCCCTGGGGAAATTTTTTTCAATTTCCCAGCCTATTCCTAAATTTACTAACTCTAGCTTGTCTTTGAAACCACAATGAGAGATTATATTCAAACATCCATTAAATCTTAGAAGGAATGCCTATAGAAGAGTAGGTCAGACAGAATTTATAATGCTTGCTTATGAAAATAAAAGTTCTGTGAGCATTCATGAACCATTTTTATATATAACAGCTTATCTTTCGGAACTTCCAGAAAAATAAGATAAATATATTTTAAAATATTTAGTAAAATGTTTAAAATTGTCTTAATGATTGACAGGGTTGCTGATCCTCAGTGAGACCCTCACAGGTCACAAGACAGTTCACAAAGTAGGCAGACTACTTAAGATTACTCAACTCTACCTGAAGTTCTTAGTTCTTCCTTTATAAGGGCAAAAACCATGAATATTCTTCCCATGCTGCCACATACGAAAAGCCAGAAAGCTAAAGTTAAACTATAAGTTAACCCAGATAGACTCAGAGACAAGTCAAGCAACTACCATAATTTGAGATTTCCATAAGACATTTTTACTATTGGTTAGTACAACACGTTATGAGACAAATTAAACTGAAGTTATTAAGATGTAAGTTACTATTTGGGATATTCTTTTGTTTGTTTGTTTGTTTTTTGAGACGGAGTCTCGCTCTGTCACCCAGGCTGGAGTGCAGTGTCGCGATCTCGGCTCACTGCAAGCTCCACCTTCCGGGTTCAGGCCATTCTCCTGCCTCAGCCTCCCAAGTATCTGGGACTACAGGCGACCGCCACCATGCCTGGCTAATTTTTTTTTTGTATTTTTAGTAGAGACGGGTTTTCTCCGTGTTAGCCAGGATGGTCTCTATCTCGTGACCTCGTTTATATAGCATATATTTGCTTTGGTACAGGCAGTTGTGAATTTCAATGTGTTTTAGGAAAGGAAGTTCAAGGGTGCCCTAAGAATTTTTAAAAATCAATTATTTTAAAGGCCAATTTTTAAAATTAACTGTAGAAATGACAAAATAAAATTAAAATCCTAAAAAACTTACATGTAAAGCCACTTCAGATACAAGTGTCCCTAGATACACAAAGATTATAGAAACTAAAATTTGTGTGGTCACTGTTGTATAACAGATTTCTTCTTAATGATAGTGTGATTGTTTATACCGCATGTAAATTTTTAAACCCCAAACTGTCTCTTTAATAAATTCAACCTGATGCATCTTTTGAAGTTGAAAGATTTACTGCTATTTTAATTGACTCAAAGGCAATATCGCTTTCTTTGGAACCATTGCCAAAAACAAATGACATGCCATTGGATCTATGCTTTCAATTCCTGGGGCAGCAGTATCTTCAAAGGGAGAAGCAATTGATTCATACTATGCAACCTCAGGCTAGTTCTCTAATTAGGTGATAATTTAGATGCAGTGCATGCCCTAAATGCTGTGTGGAGCGTGAGGTGCAGACAGGAAGATGCCTAACTGTGGTAACGTAAAGAGAGCAGATGGCCGAGAAATCACAATTTCGACTATTATTTTAGAGTTGTAATTCTGTTAGTCAATTAGGCATTATTATTAAACCTTAATTTTTGGAATATTCATCAGAAAAACTATGCAAATATTTTCAATCTTCAGAAATAATTTACCAAGCAGATCAGAAGATGAACATTCAAATTTTGCCATAGTATAAAATATTAATAATTTTCTCCCTGCAATCTGCTATGTGAATAACAAAAAAATGAGTGCAGAAACGCAATGTTAGTACATTTAGCATAGCTTTGTCCTTGCAATCTGCTATACGAATGAAAAAAAAATGAGTGTAGAAATGCAATAATAATACGTTTACCATTGGTTGAATGCTTTGCTCAACAAAATAGCTATTTGCATCATGTTTATATTTTATTTATCATTAAAGTATACCTGCTTCGCAATATGAATGCACCAGCTTAGATATGTACCACCAAAATGGCAACAAAAGCATTGCTTTTAAAGATGTATATTATTTCAATCGAAGTTAAAGATAAATTATATTTTGAAAACAGAGTTTCCTGGATAATGGCATTACAAAATCTCATAATTATTAGTAACAGTACAGAATTATCAAACTCGTATATTGTGAATTTTAACTCATATTTCTACTTGTTGTATATAAAAGTTGAACATTTTAACCATGTTAAATGTAAATAAAGGATATTAGCATTTTTGTATATATTTACTTAACCTTCCCATTCAGTGGAATTTCTCTACTACTGTCCTGTTCACCTGATGCTGATATTCTGTCTTGAAAATATCTTTGTTCCTTTCTAAACAGCCCTGCCTCCTTTAATGTAGACATCACTTAGGATTTTTGTTTGTTTGGTTGGTTGGTTTGTTGGTTGAGATTTTTGGCTTTTTTTTTTTTCTTTTTGTGGAAAACAGGGTCTTACTATATTGCCCAGGCAGTTCTCAAACTCCTGGGCTCAAGCTATCCTCCCGCCTCTGCCTCCCTAAGAGCTGGGATTACACGTATGAGCTACTGCACCCGGCCAACATTACTTAGTATATTCCAGTCATCTGCTATGTTTGCCACATCTCAGGATTTCTTTCTCAATGGGTATTAAAAAAAAAAAAAAGGCTGTGTCAAAATTACATTACAAATTTCAGAAAATGAGACTTCCAGTTAAAGTCAGGAAGAGATATATAGCATGGAAAGCAGATTTTCTCACTCCAAATCAAACCTGAAGATATTATAGAGGCAAGAAAAGAAAAGAGATTCAAGAAACTAGTGAAGACAATACAGGATACAGAAATGCTGGAGGATGGGTGAGTAGAGGAGATGTGGCTTCTAGACCAGAGAGCATCAAGAAGAATGCTCGATGTTGGATGAAAAGTTTTAAGCAGCAGATCTTGCTTTTACTCCCCACATTGTTTTAGAACAATGATTGCCTCCCTTTTGCTGTAGAAATCAGCAACAACAGTTGATATTGAGGTTCACCGGATATCAAGGTGGTACAAAAGCTTTGGTGAAGTAAAAAGCTGATGTTAAAATGTTTCCACTGGCCAGAGCTTTTACTTCTTGAATTTTCACTTATCCCTTCCCTATCGGGGTGAATTACAGCCAGGAACCTGCCACATTGAAGCTAATTCCATACTCCTCTTTAAATTTATGGATAAGAGCCTGTTATAGGACTATCATTACTACTAAATTAACTGATTCCACAAGGAGAACACAAACTCACATGACAAAACTAAACATGTAAAAACCATACATACTTAAAAAATATAATATACTAAATAACATATGGAATAATTCTCCACTGAGAAAGTTATGTGAAGAGGAAGAAAAATAACTGACAATTAGGTTGCTTTTTAAAAAATGTGAATCAAAATATTAGCAACATACAACAAGAATGATAAAAAGAAACAAGTGGAAATATTAATATATTAATTGATACATAATACACACATATGTATGCACAAACATAAATGCATTAAAACTATCACAATAGATAGGATACATAGTAGGATGATAGGAAATTATAAATAAAAACAAAATCTTCCAACCAAGAGATTCTCTCCACCAAGGTAGTAGAGAAAGACAAAATTCTCAATATTGAATAAGCATTAAAACAGAATGTGATGTGCATCACAAGCAATCCACTAAAAGATTGCAAAGACAGAAAGAAATATCTCTCTTTTATAGGCTAAAGAGATACCACCCACTACATACATTTTATAAAGATAAGTATTAACTGGTTCTCAAATAAGAGGACTTGACAGAACCATTCATCACACATAGCTCATCCTAACGTATGGTAATTGAGAGGGCCACTTGTCTTAGCTAATTGGCTTTATCCAAAGGAGAAAGTGTCTTTTCATACCTTTAAACAGGAGGTCGTTTTGCAAATTGGAGCAAGTCAGTCACCAAAGTTAGGGTTCTGCTTTTCCATAAAAACTGGGAAATAGAGGTATTATCTACTTTATTGTTTACATTTAAAAGAGATGATCTTCAAGTCCTTGAGAAAGAAATTTCTGGGTCATAAAGTTAATAGAAAGCCTAGCTAACTTTCAAAAGGAAATATACATATTTCAAAGACAGGAGATCATACTTAGAAGTTTTTTAAAGTAAATGTTTTAAGAAAAATGAAAGAAGGAAAATTTCTTTCCTTATTTTCAACAAGAAAAATGAACTCTCTTATTTGTTTTGCTTACAATAGAGCTGAAAAACATGAGTCACAACAATACGTTAAAATCTCTACCAAGCCCGTCTGTAGTCCCAACTATTCAGGAGGCTGAGGCAGGAGAATCGCTTGAACCCGGGAGGTGGAGGTTTCAGTGAGCTGAGATTGCGCCTTTGCACTCCAGCCTGGGCGACAGAGGGAGACTGTCTCCAAAAAACAAACAAACAACCAAACAAAAATCTCTACCACAGAGCAGCAGAAATAATTGAGAAAAAAACACACAAAACCTGAAAGCTGAGAAAAACAGAGTTAGAAGAAGAAATCTGAGACATCTACTTGCCTTTTTGAAAATATTTCAAAGCTACAGTAATAAAAATGTACACAGTATGGTACTAGCATAAAGAAATAGGCATAGACCAATGAAACAGAGTGAGCCAGAATTATATCAGCATAATACACAGTCAACTAATCTTTTACAAGGGTACCAAGATTACACAATGGGGAGAAAAATAATGTCTTCAATAAATCGTGTTGAAAAAGCTGAATAATTATGTGGAAATAATGAAATTGAATTTTTATTTTAAAATGTGCTTAAAATATCAACTCAAAATGGATTAAAAACTTAAAGCGAATACCTGAAACTATCAAACTACTATAATAAAAAACAGAGGAAAAGCTCCATGACATTCATCTGGACAATAATTTTTTTTTTTTTTTTTTTTAGATGGAGTCTCACTCTGTCACCCAGGCTGGAGTGGACTGGCATGATCTCAGCTCACTGCAACCTCTGTCTCCTGGGTTCAAGCAATTGTCCTGTCTCAGCCTCTCAAGTAGCTGGTATTACAGGTGCCCGCCACCACATCCAGCTAATTTTTGTATTTTTAGTAGAGAGGGGGTTTCACCATGTTGGCCAGGCTGAACTCCTGACCTCAAGTGGTCTGCCCGCTTTGGCCTCCCAAAGTGCTGAGATTACAGACATGAGCCACTATGACCATCCAATTTTTTTTTAATATGACCCTAAAAGCACAAGTAGCAGAAGTAAAAATGGACAAATGAAATTACGTCAAATTAAAAAGTTTCTGCATACAAAAGAAACAATAAACAGAATAAAAAGAGACCTACAAAGTGGGAGAAAATATTCACAAGCCACTGTAGAGCTAATAAGGAACTCCTACCATCTCAAAATAAAGAAAGAAAGAACAAGTAATCTGATTTAAAAATAAGCTTCAGTAGAGATTTCAAAGACATACAAATGGCCAACAGGTGTATGAAAAAAATGTTCAGCATCTCTGATAACCAGGGAAATGCAAATCAAACCATGAGATATTGCCTTGCGTCACCTAGTATGACTCTTCTTAAAAAAACAAAAGATAAAAAGTCTTGGCAAGGGTGTGAAGAAAAGGGAACCTTTGTACAACTCCATTGTTGAGAATATAAAATAATGCATGCCCTAAGAAAAACAGTATGGAAATTCCTTAAAAAATTAAAAATAGAACTACCATATGAACGTATGGTACCACTTCTGAGTACATATCCACAAAAATTTAAATCAGCATTCAAAAAGATATCTGCACTTACCTGTCATTGCAGCACTATTCACAATAACCAATTTATTGACACAACCTAATGCTCATTGACAGATGAATTAATAGGTATGATGTCGTATATACATACAGTTACATGTTTAGTCAGCCTTTAAAAAGGGGTAAATCCTGCTATTTGCAATGACGTGGATGAACCTTGAGAACATTATTCTTAGTGAAATAAGCCAGTCACAGAAGAATAAATCCTGCATGATCCCACTTATAAGGTAACAAAAAATTGTTGCTGAAACACTATTTATTCTGTCAATATGTAATATTCATTAATGGATATATCGGGAGCAAAAATAGCTATCTCATTAAAGGATACATTTTAAGTAACATTATACTTTTTGTTAAATAATGATTTTTCTACATTTTATAACCTATTTATAATTTTGATTGACTGCATACCAATAATAATTTTAAGATAACTCAATGTAGACATTGGCTTAGGCAAGGATTTCAACAATGAACCCAAAAGCAAATGCAAAAAAAAAAAACCAAAGATAAATGGTTGAGACCTAAATAAACTAAAGAGCTTTTGCAGGGCAAAAGGAACAGTCAGCAGAGTAAACAGACAACCCAGAGAGTGGTAGAAAATCTTCACAATCTATACATCTGACAAAGGACCAATACCCAGAATCTACAACGAACTCAAACAAATCAGTAAGAAACAAACGATCCCATCAAAAAGTGAGCTAAGGACATGAATAAACAGTTCTCAAAAGAAAGTATACAAATGGCCGACAAACATATGAAAAAATGCTCAACATCACTAATGATCAAGGAAATGCAAATCAAAACCACATGGTGATACCATCCTACTGCAAGAATGGCCATAATCAAAAAATCAAGAAACAGTAGGTATTGGTGTAGATGAGGTGAACATGGAACACTTCTACACTGCTGTGGGAATGTAAACTACTACAGCCACTATGAAAACAGTTTAGAGATTCCTTAAAGAAATAAAATTAGAACTACCATTTGATCCAGCAATCCCACTACTGGGTATCTACCCAGAGGAAAATAAGCCATTATATAAAAAAGACACTTGCACACGCATGTTTATAGCAGCACAATTCACAATTGCAAAATCGTGGAACCAACCCAAATGCCCATCAATCAACTAGTGGATAAAGATACACACACACACACACAAGCACACACACACAAACACGATGGAATACTATGTAGCCATAAAAAGGAATGAATTTATGGCATTTGCATCAACCTTGATGAGATTGGTGACTATTATTCTAAGTGAAGTAACTCAGGAATGGAGAATCAAATATCATATGTTCTCACTGATATGTGGGAGCTAAGCTTTGAGGACACAAAGGCATAAGAATGATACAATGGACTTTGGGGACTTGGGGGAAAGACTAGGAGGATGGCGAGGGATAAAAGACTACAAATATGGTGCAGTGTATACTGCTCGGGTGTGAGTGCACCAAAATCTCACAAACACCACTAAAGAACTTACTTATGTAACCAAATACCACCTCTACCCCAATAACTTGTGGAAAAATAAAATTTAAAAAAGAAAAACGTAAGATTCTTATGTACAATGAAAAAAATAATTAAATTTAAATTATACAATTATTACACAACATAATATGAAATTAATAAGAGATAAGAAGTATATTGCCACAATTTTCTGATGGTAATATAATTAGGAATTTGAGTCCAATGAAAATAAGGAGTGATGAGAAGGGTGTGAAATCACTATGACTTTCAGATTCCACTGGATGCATTTAGAAGTACTGCAACAATTTTTACCATTATAATAAAACAATTCTATTCCAGTGACAGTTTTCACAAACTCTCATAGGCTCTCCTTCCAAATCCATCTGTATAGCAAACAACTTTGGAAGGTAGAGATAGTATCTCCCTCTGAGTAAGAGTTATTTTTGTCATTCCTAGCAGTATAATAAAGAAAATGATTATCTACAGGGTAAACATCAGGCAGGTTTGCTAGCAAATTCATAACACTGGGAGTTTCAGAAGGTCACAGTTTCTCAGTTGAGACAACTCCACTGTCTGTGTGTCATCCACATAGTCACACCCCAGCATTTCCCCCGTGAGACTTACAAACATGAACCATGCCATCTGCTTAGCCAAAAAAAAAAAAAAAAAAAAAAAAAAAAAAATCCTTTTTTCTGACCCTGGAGTCTCATGCCTTCTGCCAGCATCTAGCAAACTTTGCCATGCTACTGTGTTAGCACATGAGTAAAACCTCACACCCTTTGCAGTTCTTGACAAAATATTTATGTTTATAATAAGCAAAACTATATCCTTTGTATTTATAATTATGATCAGATGTTCAGATCAAAATATAAATATATGTGTTCAAATGTGAAGACCATGGCTATATATTTAATTTATTAATTATATAATTGTTAGCCACTATAGTGGAAGCAAGGAAGTTTTCTTATCTAGATTTTTCTTTCCTACTACAGCTACATCCTAATGATCTGCCTGCCTGCACATAGTAGGTGTTCCAAATCTCTATGCTGAATGAGTGAATACTTTAAACAGTCTACCACTAGTAAAAAAATACGAATGAAAGGCAATATTTTGAAATTTTGATAATTCGTATTTGTGGAAAATAGAGGAGAAGCTATATTTTGTTTTTGATTTCAAAACTTACTTATACAATTGTATAAATTTATGCACAATTCCTTAAAACGACAGACAACATTTGTTGATTCAATTTTTCAAGATATTTGCAGAAAATATTAGCAGCCATCTTATTTAATGAGATATTCTGGGTTTTCATAGATGTTGAGATGATTATGAATAACTTGCGTGATGTGAAATATCAGAGTTTATTTGATAATGTGTGGCCATCTTAAAAACTTGATATAGGTTCAGCAAAATTTTAAGTAGGGAAACACTTTGCACACATATTGTCAGCGGTATACATGGACTTATTTATAGTGCTTTTTAGTGAAAAGATGAACTCCAAAACCTTCTCAGTGTCACCAAATCTGCATGAAATATTATTCAAATGCATGTAAAATTCAATATACTTTCCCAAACATTTGAAAGCAGAAATAAATACTTAGTCTTCAGAAAGTTTTGCAGTTAGTCAAAAACCCAATGGACACTGACAGAGAACTTGAACTGTAAAGGTTATGCCTATATAATGACGGAACACTGACACTTGTATGAAATTATGTTTTTTAAAACTTGCTGGTGAGGCCGGGCGCGGTGGCTCAAGCCTGTAATCCCAGCACTTTGGGAAGCCGAGGCGGGCGGATCACGAGGTCAGGAGACCGAGACCATCCTGGCTAACACGGTGAAACCCCGTCTCTACTAAAAATACAAAAAAAAAAATTAGCCGGGCGTGTTGGCGGGCGCCTGTAGTCCCAGCTACTCGGAGAGGCTGAGGCAGGAGAATGGCGTGAACCCGGGAGGCGGAGCTTGCAGTGAGCCGAGATCGCGCCACTGCACTCCAGCCTGGGTGACAGAGCGAGACTCCGTCTCAAAACAAAACAAAACAAAACAAACAAACAAAAAAAACTTGTTGGTGAATTGTTTGGCTGACATTGGATTCCAAACATTAATATAATTTGAGTATTTTATTATTATAATTAATAAATGCTAAGTATTAGAACAATTATATCTAAAGAACTTAATTTTTATCTTCAAAATAGAAGAAGCTGAAAAATCTGATATGAATTTCTAAATCATTTTCATAGAAGTAGATCCATATGTGTGCCATTAGGAAATGTATGAATAAATAATTAAAAATTATAATTGGCAATTTTGATAACATATTTTCTTCTATATTGTAAGAATATTATAAGTAGTTGTGTGTTTCTAAGTATTCACAAAATAACTATAATAAAATGCCAATAATTCCAACAAGAATATCTAGATTATAAAAATTTTAAATTTGCTTTGTAAACAGAAGACACTAATTAATTGAGATGGAAATTCTTGATTGCTTGTTGAAATATTATACCAATTTCCTTTTTTTCCTTGATATATGCAAAACCTAGCCTCATCTAGAGTATAGCTAATTTAATCAATAGTGGGTATTTCTTTATCTAACATGTTCTTCAAAATAATATACTTGCATGACCATATGCACAGAATATTTGGGATCAAATTTCAATTCAATACAATCTCAGAGCAGTATAACAGAAAACCTGTTCCTTGACCTATAAGGTATTGAATAGGGATTAGTATCTAAACTTTTGTAGTTTGAAAGGCTCAAACATAAGTTTGCCAACTCAACAAAGATATATGATTCCATACTAATTCATCTCTTTCAAATAAATTTCACTGTGTTGGTATATATTCTATGTGGTCTTAGACCTTGAGGTTATAGTTGTAGGTGATAACTAAAAAGATACTTGATGAAATTCGTCATTTTTTGGCCAGGTGCGGTGGCTCACATTTGTAATCCCAGCACTTTTGGGAGGCCGAGGCAGGCAGATCACCTGGGGTCAGGAGTTTGAGACCAGCCTGGCCAACATGGTGAAACCTCATCTCTACTAAAAATACAAAAATTAGCCGGGCGTGGTGGTGCATGCCTGTAGTCCCAGCAACTCAGGAGGATGAGGCAGGAGAATTACTTGAACTCAGGAGACGGAGGTTGCAATGAGCATAGATCACATCACTGCACTCCAGCCTGGGTGACAAAAAAAAAAAAAAAAAAAAAAAAAGAAAAAGAAAAAAATCATCATTTTTGAAAAAACAATTAAAAGGGTTAAACTAAAAATGATCAAAAGATCTCATAAGTTTTCAATTAAATTTCAGTTGTAGAATCAGATGCAATAACTAAGACCCACTTAAATATTTTTAAATTATATCATACCAAATAAGCTCACTGAGTAGTATGATCCTTGCAGAGTATATTCACTTTCTCCAAATTGTTTTGCTTATAAAATGTAGATCAATGTTAGGTAAAAAGCAAACAAAGAAATGTATGGCCAGCCGGGTGTGGTAGCTCACGCCTGTAATCCCAGCACTTTGGGAGGCTGAGGCAGGCGGATCACGAGGTCAGGAGATCGAGACCATCTTGGCTAACATGGTGAAACCTCGTCTCTACTAAAAATACAAAAAATTGGCCAGGTGTGGTGGCAGGTGCCTGTAGTCCCAGCTACTTGGGAGGCTGAGGCAGGAGAATGGTGTGAACCCGGGAGGCGGAGCTTGCAGTGAGCGGAGATCGTGCCACTGCATTCCAGCCTGGGTGACAGAGCAAGACTCTGTCTCAAAAAAAAAAAAAAAAAAGAAAGAAATACATGGCCAATTTGTTTAGTGGGAACAATTTGAAATATGTGTGTACATATACACTATCGTATATTACTTTCTTTCACTGTTAATGGGCAAGTAGTGCATCTTTAAATGAAAGTCAGAATCTATTAAATAATTCTAAGTTATATGTGTTAATATGTAATATTGTAGCCATCCCAACTTGCAAAACATAATCTTTCAAAGATAAATTACTATGGATCTATCCAGAATATAACCATCTTGTCTTCCATAACTTATCTTTCTAAGGTTTTCATTTCTTTTTGTTTTTCAAAGGTCCTGCCATTTCAACTATTTTGTAATGGTTAATCTTAAACACATGCAAACCATATAAATAAACATAATGACAAATAAAGTCTAAGAAAATTATGTTTTTACTTTGAGTGGAAGATAATGAGCTCTAATTAATCATAAAGAATGTTATGTACTCACATAACGGTGCTGTTAAATACTGAGTTGAGATGCAAACAGAACACCAGTAGGAAAGAATACCACTCTTCTCTGTTTAATAAACATAGTAATTAATATCTCCTGCTGAATAGTTTACAAAATTATAGTCCCTGTGGTAAGAAAACCATTATGAACCTTAGGGGGAAATCTAATCGTATTTAACAGTAACTAAAACAAACAAATAATTGACTTTATTTTAGTAGCAAATATAATCCATAATTCTGTCTTCTTCCTGGGATCTAGTGACATATTTAGAAAAGCATATTTGCAAACGTTTTCAGTATTTTGAATACTTTATTGATTTGTAAATATAGTTATTTGTAGAATCAATTAAAATACTTTTAGAAATTTTACTATTGAATCAGAATGGAAACTAGGGAGAAAAGTAAATGCATACCACAAATAGTAATTGAAATTATATTTATAAATCATAGCTAAGAAAGAAAAGATTGAAAATGTCTTGCAACTAGAGCTTCTTATTCTTAAACAGTCCCTGTAGGGGACACTGTAACAAACACTTGATGTGAATACTGAACTCTTTCTGTGAATAAATAAAATGTCTATAATTCTCATAGACATTTACTAGCAGAAATAGGTAAACACTAAATCAACAAAAAATAATAAAGCTAAAACTACCATTTAAAAAGTGTATGTTTAAAATATAAAGAGTATCAAGTCAAGTAAAATTTATTTAAATTTGTTTCTTTTCTTATTCTGTCTTCAAATTCATTAACAAATGGATGATGCATCTTGAGATTCACTGCATCTAAACAGCTCTATAGATGGGGGACACTACATATTTTAGGCAAAGAATTTGGAATAAAACAGGGTTGTCTTAAAACCTTATGGTATTCTTTGATTTTATAATCAGATTACACAAATAATTGGGATCAAAAGTCTACTTTTAAAAAATAAATGTTCTTACTCTATTACTACCCTGTGCAATAAGCTAAAGTATTTTCATACATCCCTGCTTTCAGTCATAGCAAGAAAGCCATAAAATAAATATTTGGGAACTTTGACATAAAGAACCCAAACTTATATGCCAAGGAACAGCTCTGGGGACACCCATATACTTACAGTCTGCAACAACCCCTTCAAATGCCTCTGAAAACCTGAAAATCTAAGAGAAAAATGTCTTTATGTGTAAATTCACCAGATTGCTGTTCCCAAAGCATTTCTGAAAATAAATTTCGGACACAACCGCTAAAATTTCTTCAAAGTAGTATAGATATTTCTGGTGGGCTGGTGGGAGCAGAAAAAAAAATTATCTTAAAATGACAGAAATTTCAGGTGCATTCATTTGATCCAAGGCAAGGAGTTAGCTTTCCAAGAGAAAGACAATCTTCAGAAGGAAGTCTTGGGACAAATTATTAATAGCTAGATATTTGATATAAAATTTAATGCCTGCAACAGATCGTATTTTAATATGTTCTTCTCTACACTGCAAGATTATTTTAAAATTATTCATGCATTATTAAAATTATTATTGAATAAAATTATTCAAAATAATTTAAAAATATTAATAATAAATACAAAAGATACTCACATAGCGAAAACTTTCCTTATTGAAATCTATACAAGCCACTAAAACATACTACTGTGAAAAAGGACAAAAGAAATAAATTAGTACTTTTTAATTCCATTAATATATTTTCTTTTAAATTAACTTTATTGTGGGGGGAAGAATTTTAGCTTAATAGCAAACTTGAGGGACACTACTTCTACATAACTTATTCTTCCCGACTCCACACATCCATAGCCTCCTCCATTACCAGCACCTCCGACACTTGTTACAACTGGCTAGCCTACATTGATGAGTTATTATCAACCTAAGTTTGTAGTTTACATTATGATTCATTCTGGGTGTTGTACTTTCTTTGAGTTTAACAAATGTATAATGACATATGTCCACCATTATATCGTACAGAATGGTTTTCCTGCCTTAAACATTTCTGTCCTCTGCCTATCCATCCTTCCCTCCTCTTAATGCCTGACAATCACTAATCATTTTACTGTCTCTGCATATTTGTCTTTTTCAGATGTCATGTAGTTTCAATCATACAGTATGTAGCCCTTTCCAATTGGTTTATTTTACTTATTAATGTGCATTTTAATTTTTCTCCATGTATTTTCAAGATTTGATAGTCCATTTCTTTTTAGTGTTGACTGATATTCAACTGCTTGGATATTCACAGTTTAATTACTGATTCACCTACTGAAGGACTTTTGGTTGCTTCTAAGTTTTGGCAATTATGAATAAAACTACAATAAACATCTGTGTGCTAGTTTTTGTGTGGACTTAATTTTCCATTAATTTGGGTAAATACCAAGGAACATAATATGCTGGATTGTCTGGTAAGAGATTGTTTACTTTTTTTTTTTTTTTTTTTTGAGACATAGTCTCGCTCTGTCGCCCGCCCGGGCTGGAGTTCAGTGGCGCAATCTCGGCTCACTGCAAGCTCCGCCTCCCGGGTTCACGCCATTCTCCTGCCTCAGCCTCTCCAAGTAGCTGGGACTACAGATGCCCGCCACCACGCTTGGCTAATTTTTTTGTATTTTTAGTAGAGACGGGTTTCACCGTGGTCTCCATCTCCTGACCTCGTGATCCGCCCGCCTCGGCCTCCCAAAGTGCTGGGATTACAAGCGTGAGCCACCGCGCCCGGCCTGTTTACTTTTATAAGAAACTGGCAAACTGTCTTTCAAAGTAGTTGTACCATTTTGTATTCCCATTAACAGTCAAAGAGAGTCCTATTGCTTCACATCCTTGCCAGTATTTAGTGTTGTCAGTGTTCTTGATTTTGGTCATTCTTTTAGGTATGTAGTGATAACACATTGTTACTTATTATGCATTTCCTTAATGGCTTATGATCTGGAGCATCTTTTAATATGCTTATATGTCAACTGTACGTTTTCTTTGGTGAGGGGTAGGTTCTTCTCTTTGTCCATTTTCAATTGGTTGTTCAATTTTTTTAATTTAGATCCAAAGGGTACATGTGCAGATTTGTTGCATGATTATATTGCATAAAGGTGGGAATTGTGCTCCTAGCGCACCCAGCAGCCAAAGAGCAAACACTGTACCCAACAGGCAGTTTTTCAACTCTCACTTTCCTTTCAATCTGTCCCCTTTTGCAGCCCTCAGAGTCTATTACTTTCATTTTTATATCCATGTGCACACATTATTTAGCTCCCACTTATGAGTGAAAACGTGGTATTTGATTTTCTGTTTCTGAGTTATTTCACTTAGGATAATGGCTTCCAGCTTTATTCACGTTGCTACAAAGGATATGATTTTATTATCTTTGATGGTATTCCGTGATGTATATATACCACATAGTATTCCATGGTGTGTGTATACCACATTTTCTTTATTCAGCAAAATGCTGATAGACACTGAGGTTGATTTCATGGCTTTCCTAATGTGAATAGTGTCATGATACTGCCTTATTGTTGAGTGCTAAGTTCCTTGTAAAGTTTCAGTAACAGCCCTTTATCAGAAATATCTTTTGCACTAACGCATTTTTTTAAAAGGGGGGAATATATCAGAGGAAATGCTTCAAAAATAATTCTTCTGTCAAGTTCAGATAATAATTTTTACATGATGTGATAATAGAAGTAACTCAAATTTTGGTCCTACCTATTTACAATCACTAGGTGCATGGTTTATGTAGAATCTATTGTTAAACAAAAGAATGTGTAGCTAAATGGGCATCATAGACAAGAAAGACATGCAAAATGATTCTGATCTATTCTGAACCACCACAAACTTAACACTTGAAACAAATGTGTGTAGCTGGCCTGTTTGACCAATGTCATTATTATTTTAAAAGATTCTATAGAGAATGCCTCATTACTCATATTGCCTCCACCTGGTGCAGACTACTCCCACTGTCCCACCCCTGTTATGGCACCTTTGAGTGGTATGATCATAGATATACACATAGGCACATCCCATCATCTTCCTACAGAGAAAATTAAGCAATAACACAATGGAGATGAGCATTTTGGATGGAGACCTCTGAGTAGGAATATTCTCAGAATATTTTGTAGAAGTCCAAGAATTCTCATTACACATCTTGCACTGCCCTTTATTTACTTTATGTACTATGGTCATTGAGGTTGACAGCAGGGAAATGTGGAGGTTTGTTTTGCAGGATTTACTTTTGTGAAGGTAAAAATAAATCACTTTCTTTATAAAAGACTTTAATATGGTAAAATAAAAGTAGTTTTCGTCATTTGCAATACCCATAGCAAGTCTCATCAAGAAAGTAAGTTTGTAATCCCAGCACTTTGGGAGGCTGAGGCGGGCGGATCACAAGGTCAGGAGATTGAGACTATCCTGGCTACTGGCTAACATGGTGAAACCCCGTCTCTGCTAAAAATACAAAAAAAAATTAGCTGGGCGTGGTGGCGGGCACCTGTAGTCCCAGCTACTCAGGAGGCTGAGGCAGGAGAATGGTGTGAACCCTGGAGGCAGAGCTTGCTGTGAGCCGAGATTGCACCACTGCATTCCAGCCTGGGTGACAGAGCGAGACTCTGTCTAAAAAAAAAAAAAACAAAAAGAAAGTAAGTTTGCTCTCCTTTTCCCCAGGGGGAAGACATATGGCTTCACTGAAGAAGAGCCCACTTAGGCATCTGTTGCTTGTTGTTAGGCAACTACATAAGCAAACGAATACATGATCCCGAAACTATATCATATATATTTTTAAATTCTCCTAATTAATGTATTACCAAATATGAATCAGTGGCAATGCTACAGCAGTGTTTATACATTTTTATTTTTCATTTTTTCCTGTAACTTTACTTTTTGTTTCTATATGATATTATTCACTGTTATTATTATAATTTGCTCAGAACAACTTTACTGTTATTTTCATCATGAATAGTTGTGGAATGAGATCTTTTCATTATTGTACAACCAGTCCTTGAATAATGTCATTTTGATCAATGTCATTTTATGAAAACGTAGATGAGAAAAGAGAATCTGTTCTTGGCTGGGGCCACTGTCTGTGTGCAGTTTGCATGTTCTCCCCATGTCTGTGTGGGTTTTCTTTGTTTGCTCTTGTTTCCTCCCACATCCTAAAGATATGCACCTTAGTTTACTTGGTGTGTATACATGGTCCCAGCACGAGTGAGTGTGAGCGTCTGTGTGAATGCACCCTGTTACGAAATGACGTCCTGTCTAGGACTGGTACCCACCTTGCGTCCTGAGCTGCCTGGACATGTTTAGCCAGCTGAAAACCTGAACTGGAATAAGTAAGTAATTATCTTACTTGCTTTTATTAATATTTTTAAAATGTATATTTAATACACATTTATTTTAATGTTTAACATTAGAAATGTTTTGGTCTTTATTTAGAAGTTGTTGATGATTTTGTGACCAGAAATATGCCATAATAACTTAATTCTTTTGCGTATCAATTAGCCTGTGGTAAAATTGGTTTCATTACATGTCATTTTGCTTAAAGTAGCAGTTTCTTTTCTGAGACGGAGTCTCGCTCTGTCGCCCAGCCTGGAGTGCAGTGGCACAATCTCGGCTCACTGCAAGCTCCACCTCCTGGGTTCCCGCCATTCTGCTGCCTCACCCTCCGGAGTAGCTGGGACCACAGGCTTCCGCCACCACGCCGGGCTAATTTTTTGTATCTTTAGTAGAGACAGGGTTTCACCGTATTAGCCAGGATGGTCTCGATCTCCTGACCTCGTGATCCACCCGCCTCGGATTCCCAAAGTGCTGTGATTACAGGCGTGAGCCACTGCGCCTGGCCTAAAGTAGCAGTTTCTAAGAACCTACTGAGGAGATTAAGTGAGAACTTGTTATACTTCAACATGCCTGCGTTTACTCATCTATAAAATGCGGTACAAATAATAACAGCAACCTCATATGTTTATAGTGAAAAACACTCTAATTAAAATTCAGGAAAATACCTGGCATCTATATAAATACTCAATAAATATTAGCCCTTTATATGTTCTACCTGTTGTATTCATACTTTCAGCTTCATCGCTTAACCAAAAGTCACTAAACTAAAACAATATTCATCAGTTGTTATGTTTCATTGCCTTTTAGCCATTTTTGAAAATGTTGAATACTCTTTTTCAGCATTTCTTTCTCCTTGGCTTTCATAAAATAGCTTTCTCCTGGTTGTCCTTTCTCTTTTACCATACCTTTTTAGTCTCTATTGTAGGCTCATATATTTATGGTGCTGAAGATTATATATATATATATGTAAAGTAGGGAGATATATATATATGTAAAGTAGGGAGATATATATATATGTAAAGTAGGGATATATATATATATATATATATATATATATATGTATTTGGATCTCTATATTTGGATCTCCGCTCAGTTAAGTCCATAAATGAGATAATCATCTATCTCTATCCTCTGTCATTTTTTAGGTATTTTTCTCCCGACAGCATTATCTGAGAAATTTCACAAGCCAGAAAACTTGGACTCATCCTTTGCTTGCTTCTATAATTCCAAATCTAATAAATTACCTTCCTCTGTTGACATTATTTCTTAAATATCTTTTGTATTCATAAAGTTTTCTTCATCTCCATTACCAATTCCAGTTCTCCTGTTGATTGTTACAGAATACTTCTAACTGGTTTTCTGACTAGAAATTTTTCTATCCTCCTCGCTATAATATAGAATGTAGCCAAAGCATAGTTTTCATGTGTATATTGCATTTAAATGTGCTTAAAACACCACTCAATATTTTCAATATTTTAGAATAAAGTCTATAGTTCTTAATGTAACTTATAACGCAGAGATGCTTGGTAGTGTGGCCCAGATTATATATCTAGAGATTATATATCTAGAGAGATATGTTTATACATATTTGTACCTGTTAGCCATTCAGTTCTCAGATTCTGCACATTTAATTTTTTTCCCTTTTTCTCATTGATTCGCAAAATTTTCTTGTATAATCTATTAATTGTTTAGCAATGTTAGATAGTACAGATTATTATATAGTCTATCTCCAATCTTATCATTTATTTATATTTATTATAAAATATTTTGATTCAAAATATTTAATTCTGTTGTCAAATCCATCAACTCTTCACCTTTGTTTTTACATATCTTTGTGTCAGTTTGAGGACAGTTTTGCTAGTCTAAGGCCACAAAAGTTTGTTGTTTCATTTTCAACATTTTGTTTACTTCATACTTTAAAAGTATTTAAGTTGATTATTTCATTGTAGAAGAATGCTAGTAATTTTGTAAGTTAATTTAGCATTTTACTACTTGCAGAATTCTATTAATTTTATTTTTCTTGCTTATATTAATTTTCACATAAATATGTTTCTATCATTAGCATTTAAATTATTTCTTTTCTTCAAATTACGTAATTTCATTAATCTTAGTCTTATTGATCTATGACTTACATCTAATATTATCATGCATTTAAAATGTATAGTTGATGAGTTTTGATAAATGTATCCATTCATAAAACCACTGCAACACATGAACATTTTCATCACTCCAAGAAAAGTTTCCTTCTGAACTTTTGCTTTTAATATCCTTGTCCTACTCCTGCTCTTAGGCAAGTCATTGTTCTGCTTTCTGTCATTATACTATTGCCTTATCTTGAATTTTATGTAAATTGAATCATATAGTATATAGTCTTTGTGCTTCACTTCATTCATTTAGCATGATATTTTTGGAGAGCCGAACATGCTCTTTTGAGTGTCAGCAGCTTGTTCTTTTATGTAGCTGAGTATGATTCCTGTAATATACTTAATTTAGTTTCTGTATTTAACTGATGATAAACATTTGCGTTATTTCACATATTTGACTATTATGATTAATGAAGCTATGTTTATTTCCATACAAGTCATTTTGTAGACATATGTCTTAACCTTTCATTGATAAATACCTAGGAGTATAATAACTAGGTTATATGATAAGTGTATGTTTTATTCATAAGAAAATGTCAAGCTGTTTTCACATGTAGCTGCATGATTTTGTATTCCCACAAGAAAGGCAGAAGAGTTCCAATTGCTCCCTATCCTTATTATCAATTTATATTTTTGATCTTTTAATAGGTATGCAGTGATGTCTGAATATGTATTAATTTTTAATTTCCTGGTGACTATTCTTTGTAAGAATCATTTCATGTGTTTATTGCCAATTAAATTTCTAAAACTGTCAAACAAACTTTGCCATTTTTATTGAGTAACTCATCTTTTATTGACTTAACTATAAATTCTGTAATGAGGCACTTGGTCAGATATATATTTGCACAATTTTCTTATGTGCTATATTTCACTTTTTCATTTTCATAACAGCTTCTTTCAAACAAGATGTTTAAATATTGACAATGTCTTATCATTGTTTTTCCTTTATGGTTCATGCTTTTGTTTTTCTTATGTAAGAAATTTTTGCCTGCTATATGGCCACAAAGATTTTTGACTCTCTTTTGTTACAGAATTCTAATGGTTTCACATGTATTCTTACATGTAAGTTTATAATTAATGATTAATTTCAGTTAACTTTTGTGCATGGTTTGAATTAAGGGGTAACATTTTTTCCTATAAGAACATCCAATAGTTTTTGCAACTTAAAAAACAAAAAAACTACCATTTCATCCATTGAATCACTTAAGCAGTGTTGTTAAAAATCAACTGACCATTGAAGAGTGATTCATTGACAGTGTTCCTTTAATCTATGTGTCTATCATTAGCACAATACGACTTGTCCTTCTTATTGTAGACTAATGGTATGGACTCTCACCTGGGAGTAAATTTGCTCTGGAGGGGTCATTTAACAATGTCTAGAGGCACTCTTGGTTGTCACAACTGGGAAAGCAGTTACTGTCATCTGGTGGGTAGAAGCCAGGGATGCTGCAAATCATCTCAAATTGCATAGGACAGCCCCAAACAACAAAGAAACATTTGGCCCTAAATGTATTTGGCATCAACCTTGATCATCTCTGTTTTGTAGTAAATTTTAAAATTGGATAATACATATCATCCATTTTCTCCTATCATTTTAAATTTGGTTTTGTTAGAGGTCAGACTTCAGAAAAATTATTCTGTTAAAAGTAAGAGAGTTAACGCTTATGGGCCATATGATTTCTTTTGTAACTACTCACCTCTGGTGAAGTAGCACAAAGTACATAAATTAATGTGTATAGAAATGTTCCCCCCAGAAATCTTAAATACCAGGAGTCATCTGGACTTCATTCCTATTTTGTCCATCTTTGTCTAAGTTATTTGCATATCCATGTAGATATTAGAATTTACTTTTATGTTTCTGTAAAAAGCCTGCTGAGATTTCAATTGGAAATATGTTTAATGTATAAATCAGTTTAGGGGAGAACTATCATCTTAAAAAGTAGTGTCTTCAAATTTATAAATTTATTATTCCATATATTTGTCTTCTTTAATTATTCTCAACAATGTTATTTAGTTCCAGGGTGCAAGTCTTGCATATATTTTATAAATTGTTGCTCATTTCCGTGCTCTCTAGCCCTGATGGACTTAGCTAGCTGCTTTCTGAACAACTAGGAGGAAGAATGTCTTGTTCATAAAGTGGAATCAGGATGGTGCACTACAGCATCCACCAGAGACTAAAATCAAAGCCAAAAGAAAGCAAATCTCGACTGTAAAACCTTCATATTCTATGAATAACTCAAAGAATAACATTTGTGTCTATTAAAGATATAGTACAAAGTTAGAAGGTATACAAATGCATATAAGACCATAATTTCTGACACCAACTGCAAGTTCAACTTAATGTCCCCTAAATCTCCTCAGATTTCATCATTCGCTAGAAGATCTCACAGGATTTATTGAAAGCTATTATATTCATGATCATGGTTATTGTAGGAAAAGGATACAGGTTAAAATCAACCAAGGGAGAAAGCATATGTAGCAGAGTCTGGGAAAAGTATCAAAAACAAAACTTCTGTTTTACTCTCCCCATGGACTCATGGACAGTGTTAATTTCTCCACTTTGATGTGTGGTAATGCATATGAAATATTACCAACCAGGAAAGTTCACACGAATCTTGAGTATTTATTTAGGTTTCATCATGTCAGTATGGTTGACTGACAACGTGGCTGATCTCAGCCTCTAGACTGTCAGGATATCAAACTAATACTTTCAGACCCAAGGGATCAACACTAAACCACATGTTACTCTCTGGCTGGCCAAAGATCTCAAACAAAGCCACTCAACAGGCATGGCATTCCATGGCATTAGGAATTACCTCTCATAAGCCAAGGCCAAAGGCAAGACCTCTTTTTGGACTATGTTAAATTCTTTAATACACACAGGGATATTTCATAACTAATATTATGTTTTAGTAACAAGGTTTCAATGGTAGACAAATTATTCTCTTGGCACATTGTGTTTTCCATATCACTATGGAAACAAAAATAATATTAATTCAACAAATATTTATGACTTTTCTGTTAAATTCAAAGAACTTCTTAGACGCTGTTGGTGTAGGAATGAACAAAATAAAATTGGCCTATTGCTGAATGAAACTTACATTTAAATTAGAGTTGTCAATAATGAAATAAGCTAATTTTTTGAAAGCCTAATATTGAGATCCAATCCTGGACTCTGGAAATATGGAAGCAAACAGACAATCAAACACACACACACACTCACACACACACATGCACACACACACACTCTTAACCTCGTGTAGCTTGTCTTTTTTTAATTTTTATTTTAATTTCAATTTTTCCATAAGTTACTGGAATACAGGTGGTATTTGGTTAAATACGTTCTTTAGCGGTGATTTGTGAGATATTGGTGCACTTATCACCTGAGCAGTATACACTGCACCCTATTTGTAGTCTTTTATCCCTAGTTCCCCTCTCACCCTTCCCCTTAAGTCCCTAAAGTCCATTGTATCATTCTTATGCATTTGCATCCTCATAGCTTAACTCCCACACATCAGTGAGAACATAAGATGTTTGGTTTTCCATTCCTGAGTTACTTCACTTAGAATTATAGTCTCCAATCTCATCCAGGTCGCTGCAAATGCCATAAATTCATTCCTTTTTATGGTTGAGTAGTATTCCATTTATATATATATGTATATATATATATATATATATATATATATATATATATATATATATCAGTTTCTTTATCAACTCACTGATTGATGGACATTTGGGTTGGCTCCACGATTTTGCAGTTGCGAATTTGGATGCTATAAACATGCATGTGCAAGTATCTTTTTCATATGATGACTTCTTTTCCTCTGAGTAGATACCCAGTGGTGAGATTGCTGGATCAAATGGTAGTTCTACTTTTAGTTCTTTAAGGAATATCCACATTGTTTGCTGTAGTGGCTGTATTAGTTTACATTCCCACCAGCAGTGTAGAAGTGTTGCATGTTCACAGCATCTACACCAATATCTGCTCTTTCTTGATTTTTTGATTATAGCCATTCTTGCAGGTGTAAGATGGTATTGCAATGTGGTTTTGATTTGCATTTCCCTGATCATTAGTGATGTTGAGCATTTTTTCATGTTTCTTGACCATTTGTATATTTTGAGCATTGTCTATTCATGTCCTTAGACGAATTTTTGATGAGATATTTTTTTTCTGATTTGTTTTCGTTTGTTGTAGATTCTGGATATTAGTCCTTTGTCAGATGTATAGATTGTGAAGATTTTCTCCCACTCTGTGGGTTTTCCATTTTCTCTGCTGACTGTTCCTTTTGCTGTGCAAAAGCTCTTTAGTTTAATTAGGTCCCAGCTATTTATCTTTCTTTTTATTGCATTTGCATTTGGGTTCTTGGTCATGAAATCCTTGCCTAAGCCAATGCCTAGAAGGGTTTTTCCAATGTTGTCTTCTATAATTTTTATAGTTTCAGGTCTTAGATTTAGGTCCTTAATCTATCTTGAGTTGATTTTTGTATCAATGAGAGATGAGGATCCAGTTTCATTCTCTTACATGTAGCTAGCCAATTATCCCAGCACCATTTTTGGAAGAGGGTGCTCTTTCCCCACTTTATGTTTTTGTTTGCTTTGTCAAAGATCAGCTGGCTGTATTTGGGTTTATTTCTGGAACATAGTGGAACATCAATTTTGTTCCACTGGTTTATGTGCCTATTTTTATACCAGTACCATGCTGTTTTGTGACTACGACCTTATAGTTTAGTTTGAAATCAGGTAGTGTCATGCCTCCAGATTTGTTCTTTTTGCTTAATCTTGCTTTGGTTATGTAGGCTCTTTTTTGGTTCCATATGAATTTTAGAATTTTTTTTTCTAATTATGTGAATAATGATGGTGGTATTTTGATGGGAATTGCGTTGAATTTGGAGTTGCTTTTGGCAGTATGGTAATTTTCACAGTATTGATTCTACCCATCCATGTACCTGGGATGTGTTTCCATTAGTGTCGTCTGTGATTTCTTTCAGCAGTGTTTTGTAGTTTTCCTTGCAGAGGACTTTCACCTCCTAAGTTACATATATTCCTAAGTATTTCATTATTCTTGCAGCTACTATAAAAGGGTTTGAGTTCTTGATTTGATTCTCAGCTTGATCGCTGTTGGTGTATAGAAGAGCTACTGGTTTGCACATATTAATCTTGTATCTGGAAAATTTGCTGAATTCTTTTATCAGTTATAGGCACTTTCTGTAGGAGTCTTTAGGGTTTTCAAGGTAAACAATCATATCATTAGAAAACAATGACAATTTGACTTTGTCTTTACCAATTTGGATGTCCTTTATTTCTTTCTCTTGTCTGATTGCTCTGGTTGGGACTTCTAGTACTGTGTTACAGAGGAGTGGTGAGAGGGGGCATCCTTGTCTTGCTTCAGCTCTCAGAGGGAATGCTTTCAACTTTTCCCCCTTCAGTATTATGTTGGCTGTGGGTTTGCCATAGATGGCTTTTATTACGTTGAGTACGTCCCTTGCATGCCAATTTTGCTGAGAGTCTTAATCATTAAGGGATACTGGATTTTGTCAAAGACTTTTTCTGCATCTATTCAGATGATCATGTAATTTTTGTTTTCAATTCTGTTTATGTGGTGTATCACATTTATTGACTTGCATATGTTAAACAATCCCTACATCCCTGGTATGAAACTCACTTGTTCATGGTGGATTTTCTTTTTGATATGTTGTTGGAGTCGATTAGCTAATATTTTGTCGAGGATTTTAGCATTTATGTACATCAAGGATATTGGTCTGTAGTTTTGTTTTTTGGTTATGTTCTTTCCTGGTTTTGTTATTAGGGTGATGCTGGCTTCACAGAATGAATTAGGGATGTTTCCGTCTTTCTCTATCTTGTGTAATAATAGTGTCAAAAGGATTGGTACCAATTCTTCTTTGAAAGTCTAGTAGAATTCTGTTGTGAATCCGTCTGGTCCTGGACTTTTTTTTTCTGGTAATTTTAAATTACTATTTGAATCTTGGTACTGGTTATTGGTCTGTTCAGGGTAACTAATTCTTCCTGATTTAAGCTAGGAGGGTTGCATTCTTCCAGGTATTTATCTCTCCCTTCTAGGTTTTCTAATTTATGTGCATAAGAGTGTTCATAGTAGTCTTGAATGATCTTTTGTATTTCAGTGGTGTCAGTTGTAACATCTCCAATTTCATTTCCTAATGAGGTTGTACAGATTTTCTCTCTTCTTTTCTTGGTTAATATTGAATAATGGCCTAACTATTTTATTTACCTTTACAAGGAACCAACTTTTTGTTTCATTTATCTTTTGCATTTTTTTGTTTCAATTTCATTTAGTTCTGCTCTGATATTGGTTATTTCCTTTCTTATGCTGGGTTTGGCTTTGGTTTGTTCTTGTTTCCCTAGTTCCTTGAGGTGTGACCTTAGAATGTCAGTTTGTGCTCTTTCAGTCTTTTTGATGTGTTTAGGGCTAGGCATTTTCCTCTTAGCTCCACCTTTACTGTATCCCAGAGGTTTTGATACGTTGTGCTATTATTGTCGTTCAGTTTGAAGAATTTTTTAATTTCTATCTTGATTTTGTTTTTGACCCAATGCTCATTCAGAAGCAGGTTATTTAATTTCCATGTATTTGAATGTTTTGAAGGTTCCTTTTGGAGTTGATTTCCAGTTTCATTGCACTGTGGGCTGAGAGGGTGCTTGATATAATTTCAATTTTCTTAAATTTATTGAGGCTTATTTTATGGCCTATCATATGGTCTATCTTGGAGAAAATTCCATGTGCTGTTGAGTAGAAATAGAATGCGTATTGTGCAGTTGTTGGATGAAATGTTCTGTATTTATCTGTTAGGTCCATTTGTTCAGATGTAGTTTAAATCCCTTGTTTCTTTATTGACTTTCTCTCTTGATGACCTGTCTAGTGTTGTCAGCGGAGTATTGAAGTCCCCGCTATTATTGTGTTGCTGTCTATCTCATTTCTTAGATCTATTAGTAATTGTTTTATAAATTTGGGAGCTCCAGTGTTAGGTGCACATATGTTTAGGATTGTGACATTTTCCTGTTGAACAAGGCCTTTTACCATTATATAATGTCCCTCTTTGTCTCTTTTAACTGCTTTTGCTTTAAAATTTGTTTTGTCTGATAGAAGAATAGCTACCCCTGCTAGCTTTTGGGGTTCATTTGCATGAAATTCCTTTTTCCACCCCTTTATTTTAAGTTTATGTGAGTCCTTTGTGTTAGATGAGTCTCCTGAAGGCAGCAGAGAGTTGGTTGGTGAGTTCGTATTCATTTTGCATTTCTGTGTCTTTTATGTGGAGCATTTAGGCTATTTACATTCGATGTTAGTATTAAGATGTGAGGTACTGTTGCATTCATCGTGCTATTGCCTGTGAACCTTTTGTTTTTTGTTTTTGCTTTTTAACTTGTATTTTTGTTTTATAGGTCCCGTGTGATTTATGCTTTAAAGAGGTTCTATTTTCATGTGTTTCCAGGATTTGTTTCAAGATTTAGAGCTCCTTTTAGCAGTTTTTGTACTGGTGGCTTGGTAGTGGTGAGTGTCTCAGCATTTGTTTGTCAGAAAAAGACTGTATTTTTCCTTCATATATGATGCTTAGTCTCACTGGATACAAAATTTTTGTCTGATAATTGTTTTGTTTGAAGAAGCTGAAGATAGGACCCCAATCCCTTCTAGCTTGTAGGGTTTCTGCTGAGGTATTTTGATGTCTAGGTCTCTAGCAAGGCTGGTGATGTTTTCCTTGATTATTCCCCCAAATATGTTTTCCAAGCCTTTATATTTCTTCCTCAGGAACATCAACTATTCTTTGGTTTGATCGTTTAACATAATCCCAGACTTCTTGGAGGCTTTGTTCATATTTTCTTATTCTTTTTTCTTTGTCTTTGTTGGATTGGGTAATTCAAAGATCTTGTCTTTGAGCTCTGAACTTCTTTCTTCTACTTGTTCAACTCTATTGTTAAGACTTTCCAGAACATTTTGCATTTCTATAAGTGTGTCCAATGTGCCCTGAAATTTTGATTGCTTTTTCTTTATGCTGTTTCCCTGAATATTTCTCCTTTCTCTTCTCGCGTTATTTTTTGGATTTCCTTGCATTAGTCTTCACTTTTCTCTGGTGCCTCCCTGAATAGCTTAATAACTAACCTCCTGAACTACTTTTCAAGTAAATCAGAGATTTCTTCTTGGTTTGGATCCATTGCTGGTGAACTAGTGTGATTTTTGGGGGATGTTAAACAGCCTTGTTTTGTCATATTACGAGAGGTGGTTTTGTGGTTCATTCTCATGTGGGTAGGCTCTGTCAGAGGGAAGGTCTAGGGCTGAAAGCTCTTGTTCATATCCTTTTGTCCCATGGGGTGTTCCCTTGATGTAGTACTCTCCCCCTTTTCCTATGGATGTGACTTCCTGTGATCCGAGCTGCAGTGATTTTTATCTATCTTTGGGGTCTAAACGCTCAGCAAGTCTGCCTGGCTCTGAGCTGGTACTGGAGGTTATCTGCACAGGGTCCTGTGATATGAACCACCTATGAGTCTCTCAGCTGCGGATACCAGCACTTTTTCTGGTGGAGATGGAAGGGGAGTGAAATGGACTCTGTGAGCGTTCTTAGCTTTGGTGGTTTAATGCTTTATTTTTGTGCTGGCTGGCTTCCTGCTGGGAGGTGGCACATTCCATAGAGCATCAGCTGTGGTAGTATGGAGAAGAACCTGTGGTGGGTGGAGCCCTAGAACTCCCAAGTGTATAGAAGACAAAGTGTCCTTTGTCTTCAGCTTCCAGTGTGGATAGGGAAGGCCCAACAGGTGCAGGCAGGGCTAGCTGTGTCTGAGCTGAGACTCTAGTTGGGCAGGTCTTGCTTCAGTTGCTGTGGGGGACATGGGTGAAGTTCTCAGGTAAATGGAGTTGTGTACCTAGGGGGATTATGGCTGCCTGTGTTGATTCATGCTGGTTCTCAGGGAAGCGGGAGAAAGCTGGCAGTCACAAGTCTTACCCAGCTCCCACACAAGCCAAAGGGCTGGTCTCACTCCCACCGTGCTCCTCTGAAAGCCCTGGGTCTGTTTCCAGGTGGTAGATGAGCTGGGTTTGAGAACTTGACCCAGGCTACCGGATTCCCAGCTGTGAAATAAAAGGGCTTGGTTATTCCCTGGCCTATGGAATCTGCACAACGAATTCACACCCTCCCCCGAGTTGTGGCCAGGAGGCTTCTCTTCTGGTTCAAATTGTTACAAAGTTCAGCAGGAGACTTCCTTCTCCCTCTGACATTTTACCCCCACTCCTCTGGCCGCTCTCCCAAAACATCCCTGTGGTGCCAGGAAGGGATGGCCTGCTTGGGGTCCCAGCAAGCTCCCAGGGCCTTTCCCGCTGCTTCCTCTACCCCTGTATTTCCCTGGGATCTCTGGATTGACTCAGCTCAAGGTAAGGTCCTAAACATCTCCCGCAAACAGATCTTCAGTTTCCCTGGTGGGGGTGTGTGTTTGAGAGAGGAGGATCTCCCTTTCCCACTTCCTCAATTGGGGCACTCACAGTATTTGGGGTGTCTGCCGGGTCCTGCAGGAGCATTCTGCTTCCTTCAGAGTGTCTGTCTCTCCTCTTGGTATTCCTGGTTTGTTCTTGCAGTTGATCTAGAGTTAAATTCATGAAGCGAATCTCTGCATGCTGCTCTATCCCTCCGAGTTGAAGCTGCAATCTAGTCCTGCCCACCATCCACCGTGATGATTCAGTGTCTCACCTCCCTGGTGTCTTTTTGTGTGTCCAACTTTCCTCTTCTCATAACTACCCTCATGTAGTTTGTCTTCTTATGGAGAAGGCAAATAATATATAAAATCTAACATATAAGGAACTGAAAATTAAATATAGCATTTTGAGAGATGCTAGGAGATGCCATTTCCATTAAGCTGGTCAGAGACGATCCCACTGAGGATCAAATGTTTATATGAAGAGCTAAATGAAAGAAAGAAAGGTAAGAATCATTAAGTAACACCTTCCTCGCCAGGTGCAGTGGCTCACTCATGTAACCCCAGCGCTTTAGAAGACCGAGGCAGGAAGATTGCTTGAACCCAGGAGATCAAGACCAGCCTGATCAACATAGGGATATACTGTTTCTAAAAATAAATAAATAAAGTAAAAAATAAAAAAATAAAAAATGACCCAGGCACAGTGGTACATGCCTGTGGTCCCAGATACCAGGGAGGCTGAAATGGAAAGATTGCTTGAGCCCAGGAGATTGAGGCTGCAGTGAGCTCTAATTGCACCACTGCACTCTGGCCTAGATGACAGGGCAAGAAAAAAAAGTGAAAAGATAAGAAAAGAAAAGAAAAAGAAAAGAGGAAAGTAAAGGAAAGGAAGAAAAAATTTTTTATAAGATGGTTGAGGTGAAACAAACCTGGAATACTTAAGGAATGGCAAAATGCTCAAGGAGCTAAAGGGAATAAAAGAATGAGCAGACAACAATGATGTTAGAGAAGGTAATTTCCTGAAGATTACATTAAATACTTTCACCGAGTTTTTTCGAAATGTCATTGGAGTTTTAAGGAGGGTAATGATGTGCTTGAATAGAAGTTTTGAAAGGATCACCCAGATTCCTATGCCAAAATGGAAAATAATTAAGAAAGACGAACTGAGAGCTCACTTAGGAAATTATTGCAGTGTCTTGGTAAAAAGTTGATTATAGCTTTACCTAAGTTAATGGTAGACAAGTTAGGAATAAGTGCATGGATTGGAGATCTATTTTGTGGAACTAGTAGAATTTGCTGATGGATTGGATACACAGCATAAGAAAAGAGAAGAGTCAAAGATGAATCTAAGCAACAGTGTACCAGTAAATGTTTGATAAATGGCTTTTGAAGATTATGTATGTGTATATTTGTAGCACACAATATCCAAATATTAATGAGATATAAAATACATATTATGCTTTTCATATAACCAATTTATTCAAGACATATTGTTGATTGTTCTTTTTTTTTGCCAAAATTTGGTATCTGTAGACAACCTATTGCAATTCAACCATGTTTGACAAATGGAGTAGCATGAAAATTTACTAACTCTTATTAAATCTGATTTGTGACATACTGTTAATTTCTCAACCATGAATATTAACTTACTGTTAATTTTTCACTGATAATTTTATATTTTTTGAACTGAAATATCTGTCAGCTAAATATGATCAGTACTGATCACAACAGTTTTCTCACTTGAAAACTATTACTCACTCGAAAACTATTTCTCACTTAAAACTATTTATCACCTGAACTTTTTGTATAGTTTCAGGTATTGGAATATGGTTTCATTCTACATAATTTAATAGTGGATTATTTTAAAAATCAGCTCACAAAATTTCTAAAGAAATAACAATTAGCTGTGAATAGTTCTCTGAAAAAGAATTTAGAGGAAAGATACATTACTCCAATGAAAAGTTTGCAAAGCAGGAAGATGCAGACTTTGGTGTAAAATAAAGGTGTGTTCCAGGGAACAAATGGAGGGTTTGGGTTTTAAAGCAAAAGTTCCTGCTCAGGTTTCCAGTCAGTTCATTTATTTCAATGAAGACACAAACTTGCTTAGTTCTGATTGGTCACTGTAGCTGAGTTTTGATTGGTTAATGCATATGAGCCCTGATTGGTTGATACAGCTAAACTTGGAAAAGTCTCAAAGTTGAACAGAGGTGTGGGTTTTAGGAGAACTTATTTTAGGTGTGGGACCTCTAGTCAGCAAATGGCCATTTGACTGTATAGAAAATTTAGACCCAGATAATCACATGGGATCATCTTGAAAGTTTGGCTCTCCTGGGTTCACATCTGTTCACAAGGTTTTCATAAATCAGTACCAATCAGCTCCATAATATACCTGATTCTCTGCTTCTGGCTAGAGCAACTCCATGTATGGTGGCATCATTTCTTGGTATCAGGAACATGGTAAAACAACGAGACTGGTGGGCATTGGGTATTGAGAACTACACTGGGGCTTTTTAGTTACAAATGTCTATTACAGCTGTCCCCGAATTTTTGGCACCAGGGACCTGTTTCATGGAAGACAACTTTTCCACAGACCAGAAGGAGTGGGGTGTAGTTTCGGGATGATTCAAGTGCATTACATTTATCATCAGATTTTCATAAGGAGCACACAACCTAGATCCCTCGCGTGCACAGTTCACAATAGGGTTTGCGCTCCTATGAGAATCTAACGTCACCATTGATCTGACAGCTGGTGGAGCTCAGGCGTAATGCTCAGTTGCCCACTGCTTACTTCCTGCTGTGTGGACGGGTCCCTAACAGACCTCGGACAGGTATCCGGTTGCAGACACAATAGGTAATTGTTTCTAATTAACAATTACCTATATAAATTTGGAATTCGGGGGAAGGTCAGGACTAGAGACAATTTTTCTTGTATGAAAAACAGTACATAAAAGTATTTAGAACCATCAGTGCAGATAGAATCACAAATAACACTGTTTTTCAGTACTGATGCAGAAGAAAAGAGGCTCTATGACTGAATCCTGGCATATTTCACTAAGAGTAGAAATATCATTTGAAGATGCTTGAGAAGGAATATTGGGGAAAGAAGAACACAACATAATATGACACCCAGGAAGAGAAACAAAGTGTTGCAAAAGGACAGAGTGAGAATATGTATTAAATGCAGGTGAGAGGACCGTAAAGGAGTACTAAGGCTTGACCGTTGGATATGGTGACTTTGACAAGAATTATTTCAGTACAGTGGTGGGGAAGAAAGTGTAATTGTAATGCCATCATAGGAAGTAGACCTAGTAAAAGACAATTATCGTAGTAACTCTGTAATAAAAGGAATTATAGAAAAACGATGTTGCCTAGAGAGAAATGTAAGGTTAAAGAAAGGGATAATTTTAAGAAGGGAAAAGTATAATAGGTTTGTATGTTATTAACATAATAAAATCTAAAAATATTGTGAGTAGCATTAGTCTTCTCAGGCTGCAATAACAGAAGGCCACAGATTAAGTGAATTAACAACAGAAATTTATTTTCTCAAAGTTCTGAAAATTGCAAGTTCAAGATGAAGGTACCAGCATATTTAGTTTCTGATGAGACCTCTCTTCCTAGCTTGCAGATAGGTGCTTTTATTCTGTGTCTTCACATGGCCTTCTCTCTGTGCCCTCACAGACAGAGAGGGATGTCTGGTGCCTTTTGATATTCTCATAAGGACGCTAGTCCTTTTGGATTAGGGCCCCAATCTTATGACACCATTTAGCCATAATTACCTCCTTAAAGACCCTATCTCCAAACACAGTTACACTGGGTGTTAGGACTTCAACATATAAATCTGGTAAGGACACAATTTTATCCATAACAAGCACATGTCTTTAATATTTTTCAACATTATTGTATATATACACTGTGCTTACTCTTTTAAAATAATATGGAATGGAAATTCTATATCCTACATAAATAATATATAATTAGAATCTCTAAAATGAAAGAAACATTGGCAATCATTTAGTCCAGGGTCAGCAAGCTACATTATGTAAGTCAAATCCAAATTTATTTGGTAAACAAAGATTTTTTTTTTCTTTTGAAAGCAGTGCACATTCATTTGTGTAATTTACATCCTCTTTTGTGCTAAACCAGAGAGTTAAGTAGATGCAACAGGGACTATATGACCCACAGATCGTAAAATACTTACTTTCTTGCTCTTTACAGAAAGAAAGTTTGCAGATTCTAATCTAGTCCATACCACTCATTTTGCAGAAAAGAAAACTGAAGTTTAGATATGCTAATTAAAGTTATTAAGCTTAATGGTAGACAGCTTTCAAGATAGCCTGGAATGAGTCTCAGCTCCTGGTATACAAGCTGTTCCTCCAATATTGAAGCAGGGCTGGCCAGTGTGAACAACAGAGTATGGCAGAGGAGAGAGTATGTGACTTCGCAGGTTAGGATAAGGGTATTAAATCTTTCTTGCTCTTGATCTGGTTCTGGGGAAGCCGGATGCTATGGAATCAGGACACTTAAGCAACCCTATTAAGGGGCCCATGTGGAGAAAAACTAAAGCTGTATTACTATATAAAATAGTAAGTACCAACTTGCTACTTTACATAAGCTAACCTTTTGCAAGTGGCCCATCCATCCCAGTAAGGCCTTCAGATGACCAGAGCCCCAGAATAACTGATTGAAACCTTAGGAAACACTCTGAACAAGAACTGCATAATCAAGTTGTTCTGGATTTCCTGATCCTCTGAAATTATAAAGATGTAATAATTACAATTGTTTAAACTACTTAGGTTTTGGAGTGATATGTTACAAAACATGAGGGAGCTAATATAGAGTCAGAAAAAAAAGTTGTTCTTAAATATATCCATGAAGTAAAAGAAGGAAAAAAATTGTTGGAGAGTTTGTTTTGTTATGTTTTATATTTGTTCTTACAACTTAAACTAGATATTTATAAACTGCATAATCTAGGTCGAAAATCTGCTTTTGAATTTAACTTAAAATGTGTTAAAATTTTTATTCAAAGAATTTTTTCACTTTATCTTAAAAATGTGAGAAATAAAGATAATTTTTGTTAATGAGTAATCATTAATTAAATTCTATATTAATAATCTCAGTAATTAAAGGAGAACGTAAAATACTCTTTGAGTCAGGAGCCAGTGTTATACCAAGAAGTATATTTACAAATTTTGTAAGGATATATGTAATCCATATTCCTACTACCAATTTACAATAGATTTCCAAAAACATTCAATTTAAGTTAGTGAGCTTAATTGCAAAAACAGCACTAAGCATTAGTCTCTTAGACTTCTTACAAATCTGACTTAAAATATCTTTTCTATGTTTACCAAGATTTACAGAGACAGAATAAACTTATATTTCCTTGTACATATTTATTGCTTAAGAAAATAAATTTGGGAAAGAGGATGATTCATTAACTCCATACAAAAAGATAAAGCCAAGCACATTCTCTTGATCCAATTTTTTAATTTAATTTTTTGAGGGAGGATAGTCATAAATGTAAATTAGAATATAAAAAAAGCATTTTCTCCAGACGCTTATATATATTTCTTAAACTATTCCAAAAACTTTTTCCTAAGATTTTTTTTCAAATTCAAAATTACTGCAAATTTCCGGAATTGGGAAATCCATGAATCAGTTATTTTTACTCTGCATAAGATATTAGATGAAGGAATGTATGCACTTATTCTTAAAACTGTTTTTACAGATTTCCAAAATATCTTGCATCTGTAACTCTTAATTTCCACTGTACATATTTTGCATAATTTATTACTTCTCCCCTTTCCCCTAAAGTATGATCAAATTCCTACTGTTTGAAAGATGTGCCACCATGCTCTGTGGGTGATTCAATGATATATAAGTAATGTGACTTGCTTTGTGTCTATCTGGAGAAGTAAAGCATGAATACAAATAAAAAAAAACAGTCGTAAATGATTAGAGCCTTTAGAGAGCAATAAATTAAATTCTATCATAGCATATATAAAAAATAGTCCTAGTCCATGAAAGAAAAATTACAGAGGGGATGTGTCATTTCATTTTTAGGATATATCTGATTTAAAAATCTGGAGTTGGGGAAATGAGGAAGGATGGGACCATTTTTTCTCCACACTTTTTCTGCGTTATAGAAAAGCATAACCAAAGGCATGTTAGTGGAAAGAATCTCAGAATATAACGTGAGGCTATCAGTATAGTCTCTCTGCTCTGATCATAGGGGTAGTATAGGGAAGCTGGTAATGTCAGCGGTAACAAAAGTTAAATGGCACAAATCATTCAAAATTAGAACAGAACAATGCTATTATTTGACCGGAGCTTCGGGGAGTTTACTAGGTATTACAATGAGATAAGACAACCCACAGGATGAGATAAAATATTTGTAAACTACCCATCTGACAAGAAATTGATAACTAGAATATATAAGGAATTCAAACAATTCAATAGGAAAAATATCTGATTTTAAAATGGGCAAAATACCTGAATAGACATTTCTCAAAGAAGACATACAAATGGCCAACACATATATAGAAATTTACTCAGCACCACAAATCATCAGAGAATTGGAAATCAAAACTACAGTGAGATATTATCACATGCCAGCTAACAGGACTTTTATCTAAAAGACAAGTATTAATGAATGCTGGTAAGGGTACGGAGTGAAAGGAAATCTTACACACCATTGTAGGTGGAAATGTCAATTAGCACAGCCACCATGGAAAACAGTATGGAGGTTCCTCAAAAAATTAAACATAGAACTACCATATGATCCAGCAATCCCATTGCTGGGTATATGTCCAAAAGAAAAGAAATCAGTATTTTGAAGAGATATCAGCAGTGCCATGTTTATTGCAACATTATTTACTATAGCCAAGATACAGAAGCAACCTAAATGCCTACCAATGAATGAATGGATAAATAAAATATGGTATATATACACAACAAAATATTCTTCAGCCATAAAAAGGAATGAAATCCTTCATGGATGGAACTGGAGGACATTATGTCAAGTGAAAATAAGCCTGGCACAGAGAGACAAATATTGCATGTTGCCAGTCGTATGTGGGAGCTAAGAAAATTTAAACTAATGGAAATAGAGAGTAGAATGATGGTTACCAGAATCTGAGAAGGGTAGCAGAGAGAGGAGGATAAAGCATGATGGTTAATGGGACAAAATTACAGCTAGATAGAATGAATAAATCTAGTATTAAGTAGCATAATGGAATGACTATAGTTACTAATAATTATAACAATAATTGTTATAATTTATAACTTTTGGGGTATAATTGTAATGTTCCTAATACAAAGAAATGATCAATGCTTGAGTTGTGGATACCTCAACGACCCTGAATTTATCATTACACATTTTCTACTTGTATGAAAATGCCACCTGTACTCCATAAATATATACAACTCTTATGTACCCATAATAATTATTTTTTTAAAAAAGAAAGTATAGCCAGTATGGGAACAAGTTAAAATCACGTTTATGATAAGTTGGCAAGAAGATACAAGTGCCTGAGCTAGGTGTTCCCAATAGAAATGAAAAACAGAAAGGGCCAGATTTCAGAGATAATAGTCTGTGGTAAAACATTTGTTTTTAATAACTGAGTTGTCACAGATATGAATACAGTATATAAAATAAGCAACTTTTTAATGAAAAGACACAACTTTTGGCCTATTAAATCTTGGCTTATATCAGTTAAAAGAAACTCCCAAAGCCTGTTGTAATTGGAGTCATGTATAATTGTGCTGACAGTAAGACGGACATCTTATAAGAAATTCTCAAGTTATGCATGGGGGGAGAGCTGAGTCATCCACCAGGGAATGGAGCATTTTCAAACCCTAAACCAGCTAATCAGAAGATCTCACCCAAGAGAGTGAACTAAGAATTAAGTCAAAACAACCCTGGTGAGCCAAAATATTTCAAGGGGATATGGTATGGAAGACTTATAATAACATGTTTTTAAATGCTTCATTTTACTATGATTGAGCCTGTAGACGATGAATTACTTTTGCCTTTTGTGTGATTTCCATAAATTCAAATTTCCATAAATGTCCACAAATTCAAATGCTGATCAATCATTCCTAACATGCATTTGAGATTAATGCAAAATTTGTTTCAATTTATTTTAAAAAATAATGGGATGGGGATAAGATAATTTAGAAAATAATCAATATATTCAATATGACTTTGGTTTCTCAGACTTGCCTTTATATATGGAAAAATAGCAATATGGAGGAACAGTATGAAATCTAACAAAATATTTTAAACAATTTTAGAGTTAAAACATATGTAAATGAAGGAGACTTTGTCCAATAGTTTATTTATTTTACTCTGTTAAATACATGGCTTTTGATTACTTAAGGTAACCAAAAAGATATTATCAGCTTCTTACATTCCGGGAAAACAGTATATTCACAAAACTAACAGATGGAGGAAAGGGAAATGACAGTGCGAGAAGAGAGAGAGTGAAGGGAGTGAAGAAACAGAGAAAATGAAAGGAGGGAGTGAAGAAACAAAGTGAAGGGAGGGAGGGAAGAGACAGAGGGAAACAGACAGACAGAGACAGAAATTGTTTCTTTTTCCTTGCTTGCCCCTTCTCTGAAAGTTGCTAGCAGATGACTCAACTAAGGCCAAGTAAATAGAAACAAATAGATGTCTTCAAGGTATGTGAATGACTCACTGAATTATTCATTTCTATTTCTATGTTTTGCATTTCAAAGATAAAATTTAAAAGTATTGAATCCATATTCTTCCTATAAAACCTCTGATGAGTTCTTTTTTTAGCTCAGGAAGAGAAAAATACCCAAAGATAAGATAAACAAAATAAAAATGTTAATTAAAAGAAAAGAGATACCTTAACATTAGGAATCTAACTTTCCAACTGTGTAGAATTGACAGTGTAATGTATCTTTAAAATAATAATGTGAAAGAAAAATATAATTTATAAACTGTATAAAACCTAGATCGATATTTTGTGAGGACAAAAAAATATTTTATGCTTTCAAGGTTAATATAGTATTTCATGCGGGCTAAAAACTATCAGCTAAGAGATAGCCAATTACAAAATTTGAATCAAGATTGTGCCTTTTTAAAGCCTATTCCCAAGTCACCTCTGATCTTTCCTTTAAGCTAATTTGTATTCTGTGGGTTGTGATGTTGATACTTACAATTTGCGATACATTATAATATCACACTATTTATCACACATATTTTATTCCCTGCAGCTGCTGATTTTTGCATATGTGGAAAACGAGCAGGGCAAACACATAAGTTTACTTTTAAGAAGTTGTGGATAGAAATAAAAATAAAAAAATTCCTTAACCTTTTTTTCTTATATAAGAAGAAACATAATAAAAAGTAGTCGGTAGGAACTTCTCAATATTATTCTACTACTGGGACAAATGTTAATTTTTCTTTATAATTATTTATATATTTCTAAATATATTCCAAGTCTGAACATTTTTTCCTGCATAGCTGCATCATGAAAACTTTCTTTTTACTTGATATTTCTGTAAGCTCTTTATTTTTCCATAAATTACATTTCTATAAACATTGTCAATAAAAATACGTCTGTCAAAATGCATCTTCAAATTCTATGTCACATTCATGAGATAGATGTTTCTAGAAATCTGTCAGTGATCTGATATTAGTGGTCAAGGTATGGATTTTAGAATTCAAATGTTAAATTTCAAATTCTGACACTGTGACCTTAAGCCTACTGCTAATTCTCCCTCTGACTTAATTTCTTTGGTCTAAAACAGGAGTAATGCCGGTAGCAACCTCACAGGGTAATCTCCAGGAGTAAATGAGATGACACAAATATAGCACATAGTGCTGTATAGGACACACTGCTGGTCTTCAATAAATCTGACCTATTTTTATTTTTAGCTTAGGCCAGGAGTTAGAAAATGACTCAAGGAATTTTCTTGATTTTTAAAGTATAAAAGTTCAAACTGCACCTATACGTACATGTGGAACAATCATCCACTTTATTGTTAGAAAACTTTAGGGAAAGAGTTAAAACACTTGCATCAAAATTTAAATGTACTTCCTTATTTCAGAAAAATGGTAACACATTCCTATAGATCAATTAATTAAAAAATTCTCATAGTCTAAAATACAAAAAGCTACAAGTAGTTTATATAATTTCTGTCATAGGTTTAAGTGCCATAAGAAAAGAGCATAGAAAGTGCTGTGCCAGGACCCTTTTAAGTCGGAAAGCCAGGAAAATTTTTCTAGGAGGCAGCATTATGCAGACTTAACTGACAAGAGGAAGGAGATGGATAGGAAACTGTATTATGAGTGGAGAGAAAACAAGTAATACAGCTTGGAGGCATATGTATCATTCTATACATGACCCCAACTGCCTCAAAAAATAGGATGTGTTTGAAACATTCTGTTACTAGAAAGTTTTAGTATTTCAAGTCGGAGGAATAAAACCCAAAGATATGTGTTATTGCTCAAAGATCAAAAGCACCTCCCCTTAGCCAAGTTGTGATCATTTGGGCATAAAAAGAGAATGATAAAGCTTGGGTTATAGAATATATTGATTCCATAAAAAGGTATGTGACTCTCGTAATGTGAATATATAAAAACATCGATATCATCTATAATATAGAAAATCTAACATGTAATACACACTGAAACATTTGTTATTTCACTTTCAAAGTAGTAGGAATCCGGGAGTGGTTTTACGTAGTAGTTTGGCTCCAGGTCAGGTTGCAAACATCTCGAGGCTCCACTGTAGCTGGAGAATCGCTACTGAGCTAACACACCTGGATGCTGGCAGGCCTCAGGTCCTCATGGGTCGTTACTGAAGGCCTTTCAGGTGCTACTGGATCTTGGCTTTTCCCAATAGAAAGAAAGAGAGAAATTAAGATGGAAGCCACAGTGTTTCCGTATTATTTATTTATTTTAAAAACAGATTTAGAGAGTACAAGAACATTTTTTGTTACATGAATATATTGTGTGTTGGTGAAGTCTGGGCTTTTAGTGTAACCATCACCCAAATAGTGTAAATCATACCACATGGGTAATTTCTCCTCTCTCATCCTTCTCCCACCACCCCCCTCCCCGCCTTTTGGAGTCTCCGGTGTCTATTATTCCACTATGTATGTTCCTGTGCACTCATTCTTTAGCTCCCACCTATAAGTGAAAACGTGGTATTTGACTTTCTGTTTCTAAGTTATTTCACTTAAGATAATGGCCTCCAGTTCCATCCATACTGCTGCAAAAGATATGATTTCAACCTTTATGACTGAGTAGAATTCCATGGTATATAAATATACCACCTTGTCTTTATCCATTCATCCATTAATGGGCACTTAACGTTGATTCTATGACTTTGCTATTGTGAGTTGTGCTTTGATAAGCATATGATTGCAGGTGTCTTTTTTTATATAATGACTCCTTTTTCTTTGGGTGGATACCCAGTAGTGAGATTGCTGGATTGAATGGTAATTCTAATTTTAGTTCTTTGAGAAACTTTCATGCCATTTTCTATAGAGATTGTCCTAATTGTCAGAGTGTGGTGGCACTGTAATCCCAGTGCTTTGGGAGGCCTAGGGTGGAGGATCGCTTGAGACCAAGAGTTTGAGCTACAGTGGTACAGTGAGCTATGATTGCATCATTGCATTCCAGCCTGGGAGACAGAGCACCCTGTCTCAACAACCACCAGAAAAAACAGTGCCTTTTATTATAACCTACCCTCGAAAGTTGCTTATCATCACTTCTACTTCATTTTTTTTTTTTTTTTTTTTTTTTGGAGACAAAGTCTCATGCTGTCATCCAGGCTGGAGTGCAGTGGCACGATCTTGGCTCACTGCAACCTCCACCTCCTGGGTTCAAGCAATTCTCCTGTCTCAGCCCCCCGAGTAGCTGGGACTACAGGCGCCTGCCACCACACCTGGCTAATTTTTGTATTTTTAGTAGAGATGAAGGTTCATCATATTGGTCAGGCTGGTCTCGAACTCCTGACCTCAGGTGATCCACCCACCTCGGCCTCCCAAAGTGCTGGGATTACGGGCATGAGCCACCGCATCCAGCCTTCTACTTCATTTTAATTGTTACAAGGTAATCACTAAGTCCCAGCCACACTTAACAGAAGGAGAATTTGGGTTCAACTCTGGAAGACAGAAGTAGCAAATAATATGGATATATTTTTAAAACCGGTGAGTTATTACCTATGTGGCAAGGAAAAATGGTGTCAAACTGTATTTTTGAAAGATTATGGCTTAATCAAGTGTTCTAAATGGAAAAGGTGACTCAACAGACATAATACATTGTGATCTGAGAATGAAAATTTCAGGATTATACTGTTAATCAGAATGAGTTATTTACAAAGATAGGCAAAATTTTTTGACAGTATTAACTGATGAAGTCAGTATGAAACAAATGAAAGGCCAATTGACCAGGTAATGTCTGAAAAGCATAGCTAAAATAACACAAGGAGGAAGAACTGGCTTTCATGACAATTATATGTTCATAAAGTTGATGAGCTTGAAAAGACTCATTGAAGTAAACATGGAGCTTGACTATAGCAAGTTGGTCTGCTGATTCATAGAGGTTTAGCTAGGCTAGCAAATCTACTTATTTCCAGGAATCAATTATTTAGTAATCCAGAACTTAAAACCTTGGTTTGGATGACGAAGTAGTGTTTTCCACTCGTGTTGGATAAAGTTAATATAATTCCAGAGATACAGAAATTATTATGGATTAGTGCACTGCAATTTTTAGAAGGTGTTAGAACACATGGGAATTATTAAGAAATTAATTAAATCAGTGATATTATCATTTTTTATAAATGTAAGTATTATAATGAGTATCGTTATATTTTGTTTATGCTTTGCCTATGATTGAAGGTGTTTGCAATGTTCTAAAATCAACCATTTTAAGTTTATAAATAACAACTGAAGTTCTGGATGGCTTTTATTTTTAGTCACAATCTTTTTATTCAATAAATAGGTTTTTCAAAAATAATTTTTAATTTTACCATATTTTATCCATAACTACATAAGTATTTATTTATTAACAGGTTGATAATATTTATAAAGAAATATAGAATGTGTACTTAATAGTAAATACTACCTTCCACAAACCTAAGACTCACACATCAAGAACCTCATGAACAGTTTTGATGGAGACAGAATATATACAATAATTAAATAATTAATCTCTTCATTTAAAATGAATATTATAGTTGAAGTACTAGAAAAAGAGCAATAAAAACCCAAATGAAAAATGAAAAACTTTCTTTGATAATAGTGCTCAAGTTGATTGTTAGGCTCTTTCTCAAACTATCACCTTTACCACCAGGTGACTGAATTATTTTAAGACTATGCTTTACAATAAATAAAAATCACAATAAACCTATAATAATGTATGTTGATCTTTAATTTTGTTGATGTTTTTAGTATTTTCCTGCCATTGTGCCTTTTACTTTCTTCTTATGGCTATAGCCTTAAGCCCTTTCCTATCAAAAAGCTTACAAACGCTAGTGCAAGCCAAAGCTTTCTCAGGAATATTGTGCACTTTTTTTCAACTTCATGAATTGATTTGTTTTTCATGTTTCAACTAGATTTAATAGTGCAGATAAAATGAAATAATAAGCACACTCAGATCTTGAAATGTAATAAAATGATCATATTTTTCTGTAAAGACTGTTCTATGATTCAATTTTCTTTCCTCTTACTCTTAATGAGTTCAGTCATTTGACGTACCCAGTGCATAGCTGAACATCCTGGTGCATTTCTAAAAGCTGAATAATTTGAAAATAATTATGCATTTATTATAATACAAGTAAACTTCTGACCATTCCTACTAAAAGAGGACTTTCTGAGAAAAATATCTGAATTACAGTAAAGAAAGCTAGAAAAAAAATGATAAATTCAATTTGATGATGAATTTAAATTCCCTAAAGATAAGGATATGGTTACCACTTAACGTCTATTCAGGGCTAAAAGTGTAGTTTGATTATTTGCTTTTTCATTAAGAATCACCAACAAGTTTTAAGCATTTTATAAAGTACATTGAAGTAGTGAGTTTAATATATTGAGCAAAATGTGGGGCTCATAGTAATATCAAAAGTGTTCATATTTTTAATCATAATCAAAGAAAATGTAGGTTGTAAATCATGATTAAAGATTGTCATTTTCTTAGAGCTAAAAAGTTAACCAAACAGAGACTGGACTGAGGAACTGTCCACTGAATAAATGCTAAACAGAGTAGAGGCTAAATAATAGGTAGGAGACACAGAGCTGTGGAAAATTCCAAGCCTGGCAAAGTGACATTATGATTTTTTATTTATGTTTTCCATGTCTTCCCCCCATTTTGTAGCACAGAGAATTAAACATACATTAAATATAACAGAAAATTAGGAAAGGATTGGAAGACATAGGAGAATGCTAGCATTTGCTCAGTTTATGTTGTTCATATAAACTCCCAGTTATGTTTCATTACCTTCATTAAAAATTAGATTCAGTACTCCAGAAGGTCAAGTTAGTGCAGGAATTTAGAATTGCTGTAGTGCTTCTGTCAGAAAACTAAGATGAAAAACTCATATGCAATATTCAAATAAGAAGAGAGTTCAGAAAGATGGTCAAGTACGATATCAACTTACAAAATCAATAATGTTTCTTCATAAATGCATTTACCAATTTAAAAATATAGCAGCCACAGATTTCTGGGTCTTACCTTTCATATTTCTGACTCAGTAGGATTGGGGTAGGGCTGGATAACTTGCATTATTAGCAAGTTTCCAAGCGGTATTGATGTTACTGGTCCAGGGTTCACACTGTGAGAGCCGCTGTGCAATGGAAGTCTGCACCTGTGTACCAAGAGAAATGTATAGGGAAGCTTATAGCAGCATCAGTCATCGTTATAAAGTATTGACAACAACTCATTATGTCAATCAACAACAGAAACTATAAATAACTCAGAGTATATTCAGACAATTGAACATTCTATAGTGATATCAAAGAATGAACTACACTTATACACATTAACGTAGCTCATTCTCACTTTGAGCAAAAGAAAAATATCTCAGACAAATATACAAAGCATGTTTTAATGTATAAAATTCAATGTGAAACAAATTAAGATACTGTATGAGAATAGCTTTATGATTAAACAATAAAGAAAAGAAGAACATGAATAACCCAATAATAGAGAGTGTAGGTTTCCTCCATAGGGTATGTGGGTAGTGGGGAGATGCAATCATGGAGAGTATTGTTCTGTTTCTTACGCTTGAGGTGAGTTATTGGATGTTTATGTCATTCTAAGTTGTACAGATACATGATGCATACATTTTCTATTTAGGGTATGTGTCGGAATAAAAAAATTACAAGATAATGTGACCACCACTCAAAAAAAAGAAATAGAAAAACCTTAAGTCAAAGCAAAAAACAAACAAAAAAACTATAATGTATGCAGAAAAAAATCCTAGCAAATGCAAAAGAATAAAAATCTAAACCAAAATAGATAAAAGAAGAATAAGTTTAAGGACAAAATTTGTCTTCTTTAAAAACATAATTGCATCCAAATTATTTATAAAACCACTGCAATGTCAAGATAAATTTCAGCAAGATGGTTCAAGGAGTAACAATTTTATGAAAGATTAAAGGTCAAAATATCTAAATCAATTTTGTTTAAGAGGAGGGGACTCATCCTGCCAGATTTGAAGAAATGCAACTAAACAACAGTTATCAAAACTATGATGCTCTAGCCCCAAACAAAGAAATGGAACAGAACAGAGGGTTCAGAAATAGATCCATGTGGATATCATATAGATGAAACGAGACACCAGTGGGGAAACATTGCTTAGTGTGTACTGCTGTAAAAACAGATCCATGACATGGAGAATAGTAAAGCAGAATAGCTAACTTGCAAGATACACAAAGCAGACTCATATATGGCAAGTAAAAAACACAAAGAAGAAAAGACAAGAAAATATGTTTGTTACCTTCTTGCAGGAAAGCTTTTCTTGGGATCGAGGGCTCAGGTTGGTGCCACAGGAGCCAGGGAATGTGAAGAGCTCTTGGTGGCAGTGCCAGAGCCTGGGCTGCGAATGATCTTCTGCCACAGCTGCAACACTGGCGGCAAGGACAAGAAACACAAGGCTCTGGTGGCCACGGTGGTCTGGCGGTACGGGCTGCCGTGTCTGCTTTCAGAGCCAAATCAACCACTGGGGCTGGAACTGCCCAGGAGGCCCAAAACAAAAAGCCAGTGTCCAGGCCACCCTTCCAACACCGCTGCAAGCACCAGGGAGCCCTGAGTCAAGCAAGGCCCCAAAATTTATAGTTTTAATTCTACAAATGATTCTGGTGGTCCTGCAAGTCTGGGTAAATCTATTTTGAAAGTGGTAATTAATAACAAATTAGAGCAAGGAATTATGGGAGTGAGCAATGAAAAGCAAAACAATGACAAGGGAGTGATTTCTGGAAGACTTAATGCCAAAAAATTGCAGGATTTTTACACGGCTTTACAAGCATTTTTATTTAAGACTAAGACATTGAAGATGTCACAACCAATGCTCTCTTACATGGAGGTGACCTTCATTCTGCCTTGGATTGGCTCTGTTTAAACCTTGCAAATGATGCAAGGTTTCAGTCAAGAATTTGAAGGGCAACAACCTGAAGTAGGCTGAAATTGCAGTCTCCTATACAAGGCACTATTTCACCACCATTGCAACCTAAAACAAAACAAACAAAAGAATAAGACCCTAAGATGAAGCCAAAAAAGGAAGAAGGAAATATGGAAGCAAATATGAAAGAATGGATTTCACAGTACACTGAACAACAAATGAAGAAGAAAAGAATGAGAATTCTAAAAGTTTAGAAGAATAGGAAAAAAAAAATTGACCCCAATGAAAGTTATTTACATCTTGCAGCAAAACTGCTGGATGCAAAGGAACCAGCAGCTACCTTTAAACCAGAAAAAAAGAAAAAAAAAAGAAAAACAAGCAAGACCAAAGGGAGGGTCAGGAAAAAATAAGGAAATTTCAAAGAGAAATGGAAACTTTAGAAGATGATCCAGTATTTAATCCAGCCATAAAGATTTCACATCAACAAAATGAAAGAAAAAAGCTTCCTGTGGCCATAGAAGGAGAAAGTGCGTTGAACTTTTAAGTTATTTGAAAAAATCTGCAGCTGCTACTTAAGAAGAGAAAGATAAAAAGAACCTCATGACGTAAGAAATTTTGACTGTACTTCTCAAAGTTCAACTGGAAAATCTCCCAAACAATTTCTGATTGACTGGTTCAGGAAGACTCTTCCCAAAAGTCCAAATCCTTCCTTTGAAAAAGTTCCAGTAGGTAGATGCTGGAAATGTAGGGTTAGGGTAATCAAGTCTGAAGATGCTGTCCTGATAGGATGCCTACAATCTTAACAGAGGATGGCATGCAAGACCGGCACCTGGGAGGCACTTTAGTTCTTTATCATTTTGTTAAAGGGCAGTCAGTTCATCAGTGACTTCATCCTATTTCCCAAGATGTTTGGCTGGAGTACAGTGATGAGGAAAAAAAAGAGAAGAATTAAATAAAATGAAAACCAATAAATCATGTGATCCTTTTATTGCCCAACTTTTGAGTACATTGAAACAGCAGCAACAACAGCATTCTGAAAATAAGAGAGAAATCTCTAATGATCCTGAGGAATCTTGGGAAAATTTAGTTTCTGATGAGGATTTTTCTGCACTGTCCTTGGTATCAGCAAATGCGGAAGATTTGGAACGTGTTAGAAACCTCTTTAGAAAGTTGCAAAGCACACCTAAGTATTAGAGACTTCTAAAGGAAAGACAACAGTTTCCTGTATTTAAACATCAGGATGCAGGTGTAGAAACTCTTAAAGGCACTGGGGAGTGGTTGTGGCAGGTAAAACAAGGAGTGATGAAAGTACTCAGATACCACATTTTCTGTTGGAAGATTTTCTTCTAAATGAGTAGGGAGCAAGTAAATGTAACATTGCCTGTACCCAACCTCAAAGGATCTCAGCAGTGAGTTTAGCCACCAGAGCGTGTGATGAATTGGGCTGTGAAAATGGAACTGGAGGAAGGAATTCTTTGTGTAGATATCAGATCCGGATGTTATCTCAAGCTTGTGAATCTACCAGTTTACTCTCCTGTACAACAGGGGTTTTGTCAAGGAAACTTCAAGAAGATGGTCTTTTTACTAATGTGTCTCATGTTACTGTAGATGAGGTTCATACAAGAAGTGTCCAGTCAGACTTCCTACTAACTATCTTAAAGGAAGTTTTCCAAAAACATTCTGATCTCTACTTGATTCTATGAGTGCCACTGTGGACAGTGAAAAATTTTCCACATATTTCACACACCGCCTCACTCTCAGGATTTCAGGAAGAAGTTATCCTGCTGAGGCTTTTCAACATGAAGTTATAATAGAAGAAACAGACTTTGTACAGGAAAAAGAGTCAGGATATTGTCAGAAATTTCTGGAGAAGGAAGAAGAAATAACCATTAATGGTACAAGCAAAGCAGGGGGATCAAAAAAAATTAAGAATATATTTCAGTTCAGACTAGAGCAAATGCTGATTTAAATCAATTCTACCAAAAGTACAGCAACTTCACTCAGCATGCTGGGTTTCATTTTAGAACTTCTTGCATATTTAGATAAAAGTTCCCAATTCAGAAATATTGAAGGAACAGTATTAACCTTTTTACCAGATCTTGCTCATATTCAGCAGTTGTATGATCTCCTATCAAATGATAGAAGGTTTTATTCGGAACGATATAAATGGATAGCTCTGCATTCTATTCTTTCAACTCAAGGTCAAGCTGTAGCACTCACACTTCCTCCTGCAGAAGTCAGAAAGATTGTTTTAGCAACAAATTTTGCAGACGGGTAGCGCTATTCCAGATACTGAGTTTGTAATTGATACTGGAAAAACAGAAGAAAATAAGAGCCATGAAAGCAGATAGATGAGTTCTTTGATTGAGATATTTGTCAGTAAAGCCAGTGCTTTGCAGTGCCAGGGGAGAGCTGGCAGGTCAGAGATGGCTTCTGCTTCTGGGGGTACACAAGAGAAAAATTTGAAGGCTTTATGGATTATTCTGTTCCTGAAATCTTACATGTACCTTTAGAGAAATTATGCTTTCATATTATGAAGTGTAATCATGATGATCCTGAAGATCTCCCTTTCAAAGCCTTAGATCTGCCTCAGCTCCCAGTGATCAGCCATTCAATGAATTTCCTCCAAAAAACTGGAGCCTGTAAGCTAAACGAGCCTCAGCTGACTCCGTTGGGCCAACACCTTGCAGCTTTACCTGTGTATGTCAAGACTGGCAAGACGCTTATTTTTGGTACAGTATTTGGCTGCCTTGACCCAGTGGCAACACTAGCTGCAGCTATAACAGAGAAGTCTCCTTTTACCACACCAATTGGTCGAAAAGATGACGCAGATCTTGCGAAATCAGCTTTGGCCATGGTGGATTCAGACCACCTGATCATCTACAATGCATATCTGGGAAGGAAGAAAGCACGACAAGAAGGAGGTTATCATTCTGAAATCATATATTGCCAGAGGAATTTTCAAATAATAGGATGTTACTGTTCACCCTAGAAGTAATTCTTAGCGTAGCTCACTCTCTCAGAGTCATGGATAACTATAACAGGTTTATTTATTTTGGAAAAAGAGAATGCCTAGGATAATACTTGACACACAGTAAGTGTTTAATAAACATTTGTTGAATTAGAACCAAAAAAATTTTCTTAAAACAAGATCTCAAAAAAGGAAAATTTGGATAAAAAATACCTATTATTTTACTACATTAAGATCAAGGAGTTCAGCTTAACGCAGGATACCAACAAAAAGTTGCCAAGTAATAGATTGTGATAACATCTATCACTTGTTATTTATATTTAAAACAGTTTAAAATAATGTAAGATTAAATAATTGATAGAAATATCTATCCTCAAATCAATGAGATGAAATACAAAATCCAATGGGGGAAAAATGGACAAAGTATATAAAGAGGCAGCTCATACATGGAGCACATGAATGTCTGACAATTTCATTGGTAATCACACAATCATAAATGTAAATAATAACCATTTTATACTTGTATGGTTAGCAAAACATGTAGTTTGATTGTATAAATGATTTGGTGAATATGTAGAGACTTTGAAATGTGTATAATGTTGGAAACAGTTTAATCAGAAAAGTCATTATGGAAATAAATATGGAAATATAAAATAAAATTGAATATAAGTATTTATTGTGATCTGCAGTTAAAATCCTTATACCCCAGAAATGCTTGCTCAGTTTCATTAGACTCACGTACAGAAACATTCATGGAAGCAACATTTTTGCTAGCATTTAGATAAAGGCAACTTATATGTCTACTTATGGGAAATGGACAGTAAAACGTGGAGGAGGCCTGCATAAAAATATGGAACATTTTGAAATGGGAAAATATGTGCTTATATGCAACTGAAATCATTTTTGTTTAAATGTTATATTAACAAAGAGTATAAGACTCACAACACATTGCTATTTAACAGAAATAAGCAGGTATGACCACAGAAACAAAAACAGTCTTTGGCTTACCGAGGTGTAGGTGCGCCACGTGAGCATGTGCATTCACGTGCACACACACACACACACACACACAATTTAACCGTAAGGGAAAGTGGTAGAGATTGTAAATGAGAAATGGAAACGATAGTAAAAAAAATTAATTTAAATAAAGGAAAGACCTTGCAAAACTGTTGATATGCCATGTACTGTGGGGTATAATAAACTCTCTTACATGTACCTAAATTCAAAACAGAAAGGAAGAAAAAAATGATTTTAAGGGGGGAGAAAAAGGGAAGGAGGAGCCAAGAGAAGGAGGGAGGAGACGAGAGTAAACAAGCAAATCTTAAACCTCCCTTCTTTAAAAGACTTTTCCGCAATTTATGTCTAAACATCAAAACTCCTTGACTCTAGTTTGAGTATGCACCACAAAGTTTATGTTTTTAACCTAAAGACTCCACCAAAAAGCTATTAAAACAGATAAACAAATTCAATAAGCTGCAGGATAGAAAATCAACATACAAAAATCAGTACCATTTTTATATGCCAAGAGCAAACAATCTGAAAAAGAAATCACAAAAATATGCCATTTGCAACAGCAACAACTAAAATAAATAAAATAAAATATCTAAGAATAACTTAACCAAAAAAGTAGATATCTATAATGAAAACTATAAAACATTGAGCAAGAAATTGAAGAAGACACAAAAAATGAAGAAATATTCCATGTTCATGATAATCAATAATGTTAAGATGTCCATACTATCCAAAGCAAACTGCAAATGGAATCCAATCCCTATCAAAATACCAGTGACATTCTTCACAGCAACAGAAATACAAAAAACAATCATATGATATATATGAAACCACAAAGGATCCAGAATAGCCAAAGCTATTCTCAGCGAAATGAACCTAACTAGAAGAATCACATTACCTATTTTCAAATTATACTACAGCTATAGTTACCAAAACAGCATAGTACTGGCATAAAAACATACACACAGGCCAGTGGAACAGAACACAGGATCCAGATATAAATCCATATGTTTGCAGTAAACTAATTTTCAAATGAAGTGCCAAGAAAATACATTGGGGAAAGGACAGTCTTTTTGATAAATGGTGCTGGAGAAATAGGATATCCATATTCCGAAAGTGAAACTAGACCCTTATCTCTCACCATATTAAAAAATCAAATCAAATTGATAAAAGACTTACATCTAAAACCTAAACTTTGAAACTACTAAAAAAAATGAGGAAGTTCTCCAGGACACTGGTCTGCAGATTTCTCAAGGGCTATACCAAAAATGCAGGCAACTAAAGCAAAAATGGTCACACAAAGCTTCTGTATGCAAAAGAAACAACATGGTGATGAGACAGCACATAGAATGAGAGAAAACGTTTTTTAACTATCCACCTCAGCTACATCCTAGTAAATGAAAATGTGATGTGTCACTCATTAGATTTACATCATCCACATCTTCCAGGAGCATGCCTTACCTTTGAGATAACCATGCCATAGTAACACACAGAAACTGAGTAAGATGACAGTGAAGTATCCAAGAATAAATTAACTACATCAGAACTTAACATAAGTTGGTGTTATCATTCTAAAAGGCAGAGCCAGCAAGCTCAAATTCATAACATGTGACACATTTCAAAACAATTTTACGATATTAATACATAGGTATTAATAACCAGAATATATAAGGAGGTCACACACTTCAATAAGAAAAAAATCTAATAATCTGAATTAAAAATGGGCAAAAGAGTTGAATAAACATTTCTCAAAAGAAGACATACAAATGGAAAACAGGAATATGAAAAGATGCCCAACATTACTGATCATCAGAGGACTGCAAATCAAAACTACAATGAGATATCATAAACCCCTGTTAAAATGGCTCTTATGCAAATGACAGGTGATAACAAATGCTGGTGAGGATGTGAAGAAAAGGGAATCCTCATACACTGTTGGTGGGAATGTAAATTAATACAACTACTATGGAGAACAGGATGGAGGTTCCTCAACAACCTAAAAATGAAGCTACCATATGTTCCAGCAATACTACTGTTTGTTAGGTACATATGCAAAAGAAAGGAAATCAGTATATTGAGCAGTTATCTGCACTCCTATTTTTATTGCAGCACTATTTACAATAGCCAAGATTCAGAAGCAATCTAAATGTCCATCAGCATATGAATGGATAAGGAAAATGTGGTACATATACACAATGGGGTACTATTCAGTCATAAAACATGATGAAATTCTGTCATTTGAAACAACATGGGTTGAACTGGAGGACATTTTGTTATGTGAAATAAGCCCAGCACAGAAAGACACATGTCACATTTTCTCACTAATTTGTTGGAGATAAAAATTAAAATTATTCAACACCTGGAGATAGAAAGTAAAATGATGGTTACCAGAGGATGGGAAAGGTAGTGGAGTGGGGGGGAGGTGGGATTGGTTTAATGGATACAAAAATACAGTTAGACAGAATGAATAAAATCTAGTATTTGAGAGCACAACAGGATACAGTCAACAACAATTTGTGTATTTTTAAATAAAAGAAAATACTTGGAATATTTGTAATACAAATAAATAATAAGTGCTTGAGGTAATGGACACTGCATTTATCCTGATGTGATTATTATGCATTGCATGCATGTATCAAAAAATCTCATGTATCCCATATATGTATACCTACTATGTACCCATCAAGATAAAAAATATATATAAACAAAATTTGACGTATTTGCCATACGAGATAAAATGCATTTTGCAAATATGGAATGAATTTGTCTGAAAACTAAGAATTCTCTGCTGGTCTGAGAAATCACAGAAGAATTGTTTTGAAATGTGTCACATATTACGAATTTGAGCTTGCTGGCTCTGCCTTTTAGAATGATAACACCAAATTATGTAAGTTCTGATGTAGTTAATTTATTCTTGGATACCTCACTGTCATCTTACTCAGTTTCTGTGTGTTACTATGGCATGGTTATCTCAAAGGTAAGGCATGCTCCTGGAAGATGTGGATGATGTAAATCTAATGAGTGACACATCACATTTTCATTTACTAGGATGTAGCTGAGACAAAGGGGTGATTTTAAGAGTGTTAGTATTGTCTCAACAGGTAGGTGTAAATATTAACAGAAACAATCGGGTTCACAAAGAAATATGAAACTCCTTAGAAAGTGTAAAAATTGATTTAAAAAATATCAGTAAGACTTTACATAGATATTATTTATTTCATGTGGTTCAAATTTTATTTTTATCAGCAATTCCATTTGAAATATTTATTGTTATTGTGGGATTTGATAATCTCTGATTTTCTAAAAATTTCAACCCACAAAAATGACATTTTGCTTGTAATTATATATCTGAGTATCTACATCCTCCCAAGCTTGGTATCATTTGCCCTGTGTTTATTGGCCCAGGCATACTGTATACTTAAGAAGCCTGCCAGGCCAGGCGTGGTGGCTCATGCCTGTAATCCCAGCACTTTGGGAGGCCGAGGTGGGTGGATTGCCTGAGCTCAGGAGTTCGAGACCAGCCTGGCCAATATGGCGAAACCCCGTCTCTACTAAAAATACAAAAGTTAGCCAAGCGTGGTAGCAGTGCCTGTAGTCCAGTTACTGCTACTCGGGAGGCTGAGGCAGGAGAATCACTTGAACCTGGGAGGCTGAGGCAGGAGAATCACTTGAACCTGGGAGGCAGAGGTTGCAGTGAGCTGAAATTGTGCCACAGAACTCCAGCCTCAGTGACAGAGTGCGACTCCATCTCAAAAAAAGAAAAAAAAAAGGCACCTGCCTGCCAGACAGGCGCTAATAAGTTATCAGTTCGGTGCTGATTATGTCCTGTGCCTAGGTTTCTTCTACCTTCTATTTCAGTAATTCAAGGCTAAATTCTCACACCCAGATTAGTTGTATTTCAGGCCCAAATGAACTTCCTCTGCAGATGCTACCTCGGTAATATCTGCTGCTGGACCTCTGTGGTGGTTATGCTTACCTGACAGGCCCCATAATAACCCTTCACTCTGCCTAGAAAAAAATGTCTTAAATTTTGAAACTCTTTATAAAACTTGACCAATGTTAATTACATCTCCTCTATTCTACCTTTATTCAACTGATCTACAATTTTAGTTCTAATTTCTGAACTCATAGCTTTGCAACTTTGCCTACAAATTAGAAAGTTGTGCTTAACTGTCCATGTTTGCTATTGCAGCATTTACTTTGCCTAACACAATGTCTTGGTCAAAGGCTACCACAGTCCATGCTAAGATGTTATAGATTGGGATGTAGGCATGAATGACTTAATTTGCTGCAAAAGGAGCTAAATGAGAAGGATAATACTCGGGAACTGGTATTGATTGTTAAGTTGGAGCACTGCCAGAGATGGTAAGATATGAAGACTCATAGGCATTTACTGGACTTGGCAAAATAATAAAGTAACAGTTTCTTTTATAGGGTGCAGCACAATTCTCTGGGTGGGCGTGTACTTACTCAGTTCTCCCCCTTTTCTTGCTTGTAGTTTTCAAGAATAACTGCAGAATATATTGGGAATGCAAGATCCTGAGATAGGTAGAAACTGCTTGAAAAAGCCTGGGCTTTGTTCTTCTCTCCTGTGAAATCAAGCGGAGATTCCAAGCTTTAGTTCAGTGAGTCAAGCTTCCCTGAACTATATAACCCATGGTGGGCTGCATTTTGGGGTCCTATGCAAGTGGGACACATGCAGTTAAGACTCTATCCTCCCCAGACAGTTTTCTTGAGACTTAGGGACCAGCTCACAAACCTTAGGCTTTTCTGGCCCGTCGTTGCCTATTTGTACATAGTAAATTCACTTAGTATAACTTGTTGCATGTGCATATGCTCCGTCTCACCAGACTCAGACATTGGTAGCCAGGACACTGTGAGTGTGCTTCACTTTGGAGATTACTATAAATAATACAGTGGCAGATAAAATCTGCAGTTCTATCAAGGAATAGGCAAACCATTGTTGCCAAAGATGTTGGCAGTATGCATGTGCTGGTATTTTGATCCTACTATTTGATTATATAGAAAGTATTCCATTCCCACAAACAACAACTTCAGTACTGGAGCAGCTAGGGTAGTAAGCAGTTTACCCCAAGCAGGACAAAAAGCAGAGGCCACTAATGTGCTCTAGTTATGACAAATTGGCTATCATCTGTCAGGAGTTTGATCTCAGGGATAAAAGGCAAGGGCTCAGCTAGTGGAATTGTTACATAAGCGTAGACTTAGACAAGAAGCAAGGGTCAGAAAGTGGGTCTAACTAAGAATTTTTAAGTTTCTCTGGTTAATACTATTTATAATTTTAGGGCCTTGAGTGTAGTGTTGGATAGCAAGTGATATTATACATGGTATAGGTAGAGATATTTATTGCTTTATTCATTTCTGTTTCTCCCTCCCCCTAGATTAGTGTTTGGTTTAGAATAAGAATTCAATAAATACATTCTTAATGTAGAACAGATAAACACAGGAGTGGGAGGAAGAGTTCATAGTCTAAAGAATCAGGCAGATCCTGACACAAGCCCATTTGTAAAATTGCTAATGATAAATGCTGTCAGAATAGTCCCATTGTGCGTAAGAACACATAAAAATACAGGCTGAAAGACAATAAATCCATGTTTGACATAACTAAATAATTACTATTTTTGTATTTACAACATAGAGTGCAAAACTATTCAAGTATTCTAAACTACCAAATACATAGTTTAAAATATTTACAAGTTACATAACTCTATAGTATAAATAAATGCCATGTGTATTACTTTTTTGCTTGTTGTTTTATGTAAGTATCATCAAGAGAAAACAACTAGAAATCATAATAACCACAGGTCACATCTTTATTAGCATTCAGTTAAGTTTCAATTACATTGTTAATCTTTTTATCATGTCACCTAAACTCATAGGTGAAATAATTCGATCTGTAGAAACTGAAAGAATCTTTATTTAGAGTATTTAAAGAATTACTAAGCAAGGTGCTTTTCTCTTGAAAAAAATTACTTTTTGAAAGTCTCTCACTTAGATATAGTGATTTTTAAAAAGTCATTTTTGAGAATTAGGAGACAGAGCAAGATGTCCGAATAGAACGCTTCAGTGATTGTTCCCCCACAGGGCCAACAAATTGCACAATTATCCATGCAAGAAAGCACTTCATAAGAACCAAAAAATCAAATTAGCAATCATAGTATCTGGTTTAATATAATGTCAAGGAAAAAGGCATTCAAGAGTGTGGAAGAGAAAGTCTTGCATTGCTTACACCATTATCCTCCAACTCCCATCATTGCTGCTTGAAGAGAGTATCTTTGCTTGAAGAGGGTATCGTTGCTTGGAGAGAGTACTCTGCTTGGAGAAAGTATCTCTGCTTAGAGGAGAGAGAATGAAGTGAATGTAGTACTGTGCATTGGAACTTAGTGCTGCCTTGTCACAGTGGAATACAATACAGGACAGATTTCTGCCAGTGTCTGCAGAAGGAGAATTTAGACTAACCCTGGGTGACAGGAGAATTCTCAGCACCAAGATTAGGAATTTGAGCCCCTGTTGGTTCCACTACCAGCTGACTAAAGTGGCCTGGGACCCAGAATAAATTTGAGCGGCTGTCAGGCCACAAGGACTACAGTCTATGGGCAAGCTCTGGAGCTTCAGTGGTCTCAGAGGCTGTGGAATTGAAGTGCATGCAGCTCAGTGCAACACAAGCTGTGGTGCCCAGGAAATGCCTGTATCACTTCTCCCTCAGCTGTAGGCAGTGTAGCTTAAGGAGATACTCCTTGGGGAATGAGAGACAAAAGTACAGAGGACTTTGTCTTGCAACTTCGATAACAACTCAGCCACAGTAAAATAAAGCACCAAGCAAACTCCTGAAGCCCCCGGTTCTGGGCCTTAGCTCATGAATGATGTTTCTAGACTTACCCTGGGCCAGAAAGGAATTCTGCCTTTGAGGGAGAACCCAGTGCCGTCAGGATTCACCACATGCTGACAAAAGAGCTTCTGGCCCTTGAATAAACTTTAATAGTAACCAGGCAGTATTCACCATGGGCCTTGGGTGAGACCCAGAACTGTGCTAGCTTCAGGTGTCAGCCAGCACAGTCCCAGCTATGGTTGCCATGAAAGTGGTCATATCACTCATCCCCCAACTCCAGGTATCCCTGGAGAGACTCCTTAAGATTGGGGGAAAGAGAAGAAATAGAGCACGAGATGTCACCTGATAACCCAAAGAATTCTCCTTTATCTTACCCAAGCCTACCAAGGTGATGCCTCTAGGAATCAGCAAGACAGTGTTTCTATGCTTAGGGCACTTCCCAGTGTTTACATGGCTGCATTGACCACAGGCTTAGATAATAACACCCAATTCCTTTGAATATGATGAAAGCCTTCTCAAGAAGGATGGGTTCAAACAAACCCATACTGTGAACATTGAAATAAATACCTAACTTTTTACTACCCAGACATTAACAAAAATCCACAAGCATCAAGAATTTCCAAGAAAATACAACCTCCCCAAACAAGTTAAATAAGGTCCCAGTTACCAATCTTGCAGTGGCAGATGTGTGTGAACTTACAGAGTAAGAATTTAAAATAGCTGTCTTGAGGAAGCTTTATGAACTTCAAGATAACAGAGAGAAGGAATTCAAATTTCTTTTAGAGAAATTTTTTAAATGATTAAAATAATAAAAAAGTCAAACAGAAAAACTAAAAATTAAATATTTAATTGACATTCTGAAAATACATCAGTACCTATCAACTGCAGAATTGATCAAGCAGAAGAAAGAATTAATGAGCTTGAAGACAAGCTATATGAAAATACAGTCAGAGGAGGAAAAAGAAAATATGAATTGAAAAAAGGAAGAATGCCAACAAGATCTAGAAAACCACTTCAAAATGGCAAATATAAGAGTTATTGGCCATAAAAAGGATGTAGAGACAGAGAGACCATAGTGGAAATTTTATTGAAAGAAATAACAATAGAGAACTTTCCAATTGTGGTGAAAGATATGAATATTGAGGTACAAGAAGGTCATAGAACACCAAGAAGACTAAATCCAAGTAAGAGTAAAAGGCTTATGTTAATCAAAATCTCAAAGCTCAAAGATGAGAGAAAGGATTCTAAAATCAGTAAGCAAAAGAAGCAAACAACATATAAAGGAGCTCCTATATGTCTGGCAGCAGACATCTCAGTGGAAACCTTACAGGCCAGGAGAGAGTGGGATGACATTTCAAAGTGGTGAATGAAAAAAAAAAATCTTTCAATCTAGAATGTTATGTCTAGCAAAGTTGTCTTTCAAAAATTAACACTTTCTCAGACAATCAAAGCTGGGAAATACTGTAAACACCAGACTTGTGTTATAAGAAATGCTAAAGGGAGTTTTTCAGTCTGGAAGAAAAGGACATTGATGAACAGCAAGAAATCACCACTCACTTGGGAATAGTAAGTACACAGACAATACAGTATAAACCATATGTTAGGTCACACAAAAACATTTTTTAATTGAAATAATATCAAATACCTTTTCTGACCAAATGGAATAAAGCTAGAAATTAGTAAGAGGAACCTTGGAAACTATATAAACATATGTAAGTTAAACAATATGCTTCTGAATGACCACTGGGTTAGTGAAGAAAATAGGAAGGCAAATAAATCTTTCTTGAAACAAATGAAAGTAGGTACATAACACACCAAAAGCTATGGAATATAGCAAATGTAGTAGTAAGAGGGAAATTTTTAGCAATAAACACATAAATCTAAAAAGCAGCAAAGCTTCAAATAAACAATTTATATTTGCATGTTAAAAAATTAAAAAGTAAGAGCAATCCAAACCCAGAGTACATAAAAGAAAAGAAATGGTAAAGATTACAGCAGAAATAAATAAAATTGAGAAAAAAATACAAAATACCACTGTAATGAAATTTGGTTTATTGAAAATATCAAGAAAATTGCCAATTCTTTAGCTTGACTAAGAATAAGAAAGAAGATTCCCAAAAATAAAATCAGAGATGAGAAATAATACATTACTACTAATACTATAGAAATTCAAAGGATTCTTACAGACTATCATTATCAACTAAATGTCAAAATCTAGAATAATTGTAAAATCTAGAATAAATGTAAAAATTTCTAGACAGATACAATCTACAAAGATTAGACCACAAAAAAAAATCCTAAACATGAATAGACTAATAACAAGTAATGGTATAGAAGGAATAACAAAAAATCTCTCATCAAATGAAAACCCAGAACCTGCTGGCTTCATTGCTAAATTCTACCACTTAAATAAAAATTAACACCAGTTCTACTCAAACTTATACAAAAAATCTAGAAGGAAGGAATACTTCCAAACTCATTCCATGAGCCCAGCATTACTCTGAGGCAAAAATCAGACAAAGCCACAAGAAATAAAATACAACTACAGGTCAATATTTCTGATATCATAGAGCAAAAACGTCAACAACAAAACTAGCAAACCAATTCAACAACACAATTAAAAAGTTATCCATGATGATCGAGTGGGATTCCTCCTAGGGGATACAAGGATAACTAAACACATGCAAATTAATGTGATACATCATATAGTCCAAATGAAGGATAAAGACCATATGATCATTTCAATTGATGTTTAAAAAATATTCAATCAAATTCAACATACCTTTATAAAAACTCTCAAAAACCTAGGTATTGAAGGAATATACCTCAACGTAATTAAAGCCATATATGACAAACCCACAACTATTATTGTAATGAATGGGAAAAAACTGAAATTCTTTCCTCTAAGATATGGAAAAAGACAAGGATGCCCTCTGTCACCATTTATTCAACATGATACTAGAAGTCCTAGCCAGAGCAATCAGACAAGAGAAAGAAATAAAGAGCATCCAAATTAGAGAGGGCATAGTAAAATTCTTTTTTTTTTTTGAAAATATTATGATCTTAAATTTAGAAAAAAAAAAAAAAAAACAAATCCACCAGCATATGATTAGAATTGATAAACACATTCAGTAAAGTTGTAGGGTGCAAAATCAGCATACAAAAATCACTAGCATTTCTGTATGCCAACAGTGAACAATATGAAAGAAAAAAAAACAAGAATTTAATCCCATTTACAATAGCTATAAATAAAATAAAATACCTGATATGGTTTGGCTGAGTATCCAACCAAATCTCATCTTGAATTCCCATGTGTTGTGAGAGGGACCCAGTGGGAGGTAATTGAATCATGGGGGCAGGTCTTTCCTGTGCTATTCTCATGATAGTGAATGCATCTCATGAGATCTTAGGGTGTTATAAAGGGGGAGTTTCCCTGCCCAATTGCTCTCATTTCTTGGTGACATCCATGTAAAACGTGACTTGCTGCTCCTTTCCTCCCACCATGATTGTGGGGCTTTGCCAGCCACATGGAACTGTAAGTCAAATTAAACCTCTTTCTTTTGTAAGTTGCCCAGTCTCAGGTGTGTCTTTATCAGCAGTGTGAAAGTGGACGAATACAGTAAATTGGTACCAGTAGAGTGGGGCTTTGCTGAAAGGCACCCCAAAAATGTGAAAGCAACTTTGAACTAGGTAACAGGCAGAGGTTGGAACAGTTAGGAGGGCTCAGACGAAGACAGGAAAATGTGAGAAAGTTTAGAACTTTCTAGAGACATTGAATGCCTTTGAGCAAAAGCCTGATAGCAATGTGGACAATAAGGTCCAGGATGAGGTGTTCTCAGATGGAGTTGAGGGACTTGTTGGGAAATGGAGTGAAAGTGACTCTTGTTATGTTTTAGCAAAGAGACTGGCGGCATTTGGCCCCTGCCCTAGAGATTTGTGGAACTTTGAACTTGAGGGAGATGATTTAGGGTATCTGGTGGAAGAAATTTCTAAGCAACAAAGCACTCAAGAGTAACTTGAGTGCTGTTAAAGACATTCAGTTTTATAAGAGAAGCAGGGCATAAAAGTTTGGTAAATTTGCATCCTGAAAATGTGATAGAAAAGAAAAACCCATTTTCTGAGGAGAAATTCAAGCCAGCTGCAGGAATTTGCATAACTAACCAGGAGCTAAATGTTAATCCTCAAGACAATGGGGAAACACTCAATGCCAGCCTATGAAAGCAGCAGGCAGGGAGCCTGGATCCTGCAAAGCCACAAGGGCAGAGCTGCCCAAGATCATGAGAACACATCTCTTGCATAAGTGTGAACTGGATGTGAGACATGCAGTCAAAGGAGATTATTTTGTAGCCTTCAGATTTGATTGCGCTGCTGGATTTTGGACTTGCATGAGGCCTGTAGCCCCTTTGTTTTGGCCAATTTCTCCCAAATGGAATTTCTGTATTTACTGAATTCCTGTAACCCCACTGTATCTAGGAAGTAACTAACTTGCTTTTGATTTTACAGGCTCATAGGCAGAAGGTACTTGCCTTGTCTCAGATCAGATATTAGACTGTGGACTTTTGAGTTAATGCCGAAATAAGTTAAGACTTTGGGGGACTGTTGGGAAGGCATGATTGGTTTTGAAATGTGAGGACATGAGATTTGGGAGGGTCCAAGGGTGGAATAATATGGTTTGGCTGTGTCCCCACCCATACCACGTCTTGAATTCCTATGTGTTGTGGGAGAGATCCAGTGGGAGGTAATTGAATCATGGAGGCAGGTCTGTCCTGTGCTGTTCTTGTGATAGTGAGTAAGTCTTATGAGATTTTATGGTATTATAAGCAGGTGTTTCCCTGCCAAATCTCTCTCTTTGCCTGCTGCCATCCGCCTAAAATGTGACTTGCTCCTCCTTGCCTCTTGCCATGATTTTGAGGCTTCCCCAGCCATGTGGAACTGTAAGTCGAATTAAACCTCTTTCTTTTGTAAATGCCCAGTCTTGGGTATGTCTTTATCAGCAGCAGGAAAATGGACTAATATGATACCTAAGAATAAAGTTAACCAAACAAGTGAAAGATTATAGAACATTGATGAAGGAAATCAAAAAGAATACTAAAAATTAGATATTCCATTTTCATGCATGGGAAAAATCAGTATTTTTATATTGTTTATACTACCCAAAGCACATTCGAGATTGAACCCAAACTCTATCAAAATAACAATAACATTATTCACAAAAATAGAAAAAAAATCTAATCCTAAAGTTTATATAGAACTAAAAAATACCCAAAATAGCTAAAGCCATCCTTAGCAAAATGAACAAAAATGGAGGAATTACATTACCTGACTTAAAATTATACTACGAAGCTATAGTAACCAAAACAGCATGGTACTAGCATACAAACAAACACATAGACCAATGGAGAAAAATAGAAAATCCACAAATAAATAAATATATTATTAGTCAATCTTTTTTCAACAAAAGCACCAAGAACACACATTTGCAAAAGACAGTCTTTTCAGTAAATGGTGCTGGGACAACTAGATATCCACATGCAGAAAAATGAAAATAGACTCCTATCTCTCACCATATAAAAATACAATCAAATTTGATTAAAGACTTAAATTTAATACCTGATACTGTGAAACTCCCAGAATAAAACATTGGGGAGACTCTCCAGGACATTGGTCTATTCAAGGATATCTTGAGTAACAACTCAAAAGCATAGGCAACCACAGCAAAAATGGGCACATGAGTCACAAACAAAGATACTTCTGCACAGCAAAGAAAACATAATACAAAGTGAAGACACAACACAAAATGTGAGAAAATATTTTGTAAACTATCCATCTGAGAAGGGATAAATATCAGAATATATAAGGAGCTCACACTTTGCAGTAGAAAAGAAAAAACAATCTGCTTTAATGATTGGCAAACTCTGAATAAATATTTCTCAAAAAAAAACACACAAATGTCCAAAATGTATAAAAAATGCTCAACATTAGTAATCATCAGAGAAGTGCAAATCAAAACTATAATAAGATAGTATTTTACCTCAGTTAAAATGGCTCACATCCAAAAGACAAGCAGTAATGAATGCTGGCAAGGATGTGGAGAAACATGAGCCCTTTTACAGTTGGTGGGAATGTAAACTAGTATATAGCCATTATGAAGAATAGTGTGGAGGTTCCTCAAAAAACTAAAAATAGAACTATCATATTATCCAGCAATCTCACTGTTGGGTATATATCCAAGAGAAAGAAAATTAGTATATCAAAGAGATATCTGCACTCTTCTGTTTATTGCAACACCATTTACAGGAGCCAAGATAGGGAATCAACCTAAGTGCTCATCAATTGATGAATGAATTAAAAAAAGTGGTACAAATACACAATGGAAAATTATTCAGCCACAATAATAAAATCTTGCCATTTTCAACAATATGGATGGATCTGAAGGACATTATGCTAAGTGAAATAAGCCAGGCACAGAAAGAAAAATATCACGCCCTCTCACTCATATATGAGAGATAAAAACAATTTAAATCATGGATATAGAGCAGAATGATGGTTATCAGAAGCAGGAAAGAATAGCAAGCTGGGGAGAGGGTAAACTGGGGATGGTTAATGGGTAGAAAATATAGTTAGAATGAATAAGATCTAGTATTTAGTAGCACAATATGGTGACTATAGTTAATAATTCATTGTATATTTTAAAATAACTAAAAGAGTAGAATTGGAGTGTTCCTAATACAAGGAAATCATAAATGCTTAAGGTGATGGGTACTCTAATACCCTGATTTGATTATTACACATTGTATGCCTATATCAAAACATCACATGTACCCTGCAAATATATACAACTATTATGTAACTATAATTTAAAAATTAAAAATAATTTGTTCTCTAACACCCAGTATTTCATCACCAATTTTTGTTCTTAAATGGACAGTAGTAGTAATTCATTATTATCTATTACTTACCTGCCTGACATCAATCAACATAAAAACAAGGATACAACCTTAACAAAAGTAATTGTTCAAGCAATCTTTTCAGTTACACAATTCTAATAAAAATAAACTCAGTCCATTTGGTACAAAAAGTCCATTAGATTGGTTGATGTTCTATAATAAAATAGTGTGTAGGATAACTAAATTTCTTTAGTTTTAATGGTTTTATGTTGTTTATCGTGAAAGTGGCTCTACACCACCCATCACATCAAACAAAAACCTTATTTATGTCTCAAAAAGAGAACAGAAAAAAAAATTTAAAACAATTATGTCAAACGTTTCTCTGTCAGAAAATGTAGTTGTAAGGGACTCTTTTATTATCTAGTACAAAAAGTACATTTGCAGTTTTAGTACAATTAACATTTTAATTATTGATCTGTAACAAATGACAGCTGCCTAACACATTTATTATTATGCCACTGGTTAAGCAGTAAACTAAGTGACAGGACAAGTGTAGAAATAAAGCTGCAGGAATGTTATAGTACTATGGGATTGATTTTTTACTCTGCCATGTAATGCCAGTGGAAATGTCAATGATTGGCATAGATTGTTTGAGATTCAGATTGAGATAACATTTTTTTTCTGGATTATGGTAAAGAAAAAAATGTAAATAGAAATAACTACTGTTGTTATTTTTGCTGCAGTACCCTTTGTGCTATAACCATGCACTATTTCTTGTGCATACATTTTCTTTCCAGAACATCTTTTTCTCATTAATTTATTATTCTTTTATTTGCACATGATCCTTCCAGTTATCTGGGCTCAGATTCTCAGGTTAATCTTTAATGCCTTTCTTGCTCTTTATGAATGAGCTGGCTGATGAATCACTGAACCTTACATTCATGTAAACTCCACTCTTTCTCATTCCATTTTCCAAGGTGCTGCCACTACCTTGTATTCAGTCGTAGTTCAGTATTGTTGTCATTGTTTATTTGACTTTACCTGCCTCCTGAACATTTTTCACATGTTATTACAATCCTCTATATGTGGTGTCCTGTTTGAATTGTTCTAAAATGTGTATTCCTAATCATCTGATTATTCTAGTCCTAAACTTTCACTAGCTCGATACTAATAAATTAAATTCAAAATATTATTTCAGCATTTTAAATCTTATAGAAGATAGTCCCAAGCCATATTCGCAATATATCCCAGTATTCATGAAGTGCATTGTATGCACCAAAAATCAATTTGGTTCTTAAGTCTCATCTCAAATGCCATTCAGGAGAATAGTTTTAATCCGAAGCCCTTAAACTGATAATATTCTCATTATCTTTAACTTCAAAGGTCTTCGTGCATGATTGAGTATTCTGTTTTATTTTACACAGAATTGCATAGCTGTCTAATTTGCTAGATTTTAAGCCTTTTGAAGTCAATGTATATGTGAACATCACCTATTTCCCTTAGCAAAAGTTTCTTGTAGGTATCAGGTACTCTCAGTTTTCATTTTATTCCAACAGAGAATTTTAATTCAACAATAAGTTTTATTTACATGGCTACTTTCTCTTCTGTTTATCATATTGAAAAGTAGCCATAATGTTATTTCATAAAAATAAAGAGAGCACTACTAATGATGACATAGTCCATTTTATACACATTTTTTGTGTCAGGGATTATTATGGGGAATGGAGACAGAAAAGTCTTTTGAAACATTCTCTCCTTAAGGCCTTAACCAAGTGAAAAGAAGCAGACACAGTAACAATCAATGCTAAAATATTTTATCTCCATGCTGTAGAATGTGCAGAGAAAAGTAAAGATGCACATAAAGGGAAAGTAAAGGTGCATATCAGGGAAAAGTAAGTCCTCTTTTTATGATCAGGAGTTTCATCAGGAAGCTAGTGTGTGAGCTGAGCGCGAGAAGGACATGTATACTTATGGACAAGAATTATTTGGCAAAGGCACTGAGGTATTCTAGCATCTCCTGGCAATAGTAAACAGCTCAAAAGGTTAGGAGGTAAAGTCTAACACAGTTGTAGGACAGAGAGCTATCAGGCTGGAGGGATGCACCAGGAACACATTATAAGGGATATTAATGTTCTAGAGTCTGGAAAATGTTTTTTCTGTGATGGGGTCCTCTGACTATAATCATTCTGCCCCATGGAACAGGGTCGACTTGGATTCACATTTTAGGAAAAAACATGGTTACAAAGTATGATTATGCTGGCTAACATATTTAATGTACAGATAAAGAAATAGCTTACAACTTGTAAGTATGTTGCAGTCATTTTACACTTCTGAAAGAGGCTTTACGTATATCACTTCATTTATAGACTCATGTTGTATGAGGGCTAGAATCCAACCTTTCCAATGCCTCATTTACTTCTACTCAGCAGAGAAAAGAGTGGAGTGGTAAAGAAAATTACAAAAACATATTATTATTTCAACATTCAGAAGAAGTTGAAAACATTGCTAATTAACTGACTTTAGTAACACTGCCTTTACACTGGCCTTGTTAGTATTTTACATTCATATTTTCCTTGCTTTAATACGAGTACTTTTGAGGTAGGAGAATAAAATCAGTGTTAGACTGCTCCGATTTGATCATTTTCTCAGTTCAGTTCTGCTCCTCATGCTTTGTGCTGTTATATTTATGGGCTTGCTGGTATCTTGTCCCTGCTTGATCCATATCTCAAACCTAGGCTTAAAAAGTCAAAAATGATTTTTCACAGTTCATGGTTCAGACAAATACGTGCCAGATAAGTTTTCACAATGAGTCAAGGCACACACGTATCTTCAGAAGCTGTCTGGTAGGCTCTGAGGACAAAATATGATGAAGAATGATAAACATTGATACAATGTGAGTTTTTTTAAAAAATTTTTCTTAATAGTAATACTGTTAAAACATGAAATAAGTCAATAATTATAAATAAATTGTATTCCAGTACTCTAATTTACCCTTCTTATTTTCACAAATTATAGATTGTTTTAAATTTGAGGGCATATAATTCTTTGTCATCTCATTAAAATTGGGGGATAATTTTTGACTTTTATATGTTTATACAGACATTAATGTAAGTTAGTTAAATCATAATAAATATACTATATACAAAAATGTTGTTTGTTGGTTCTTTATATATTGGACAAGGGGTTAAAGAATAATATCTTCTGTCTATTCACAGGTAATATAATTAGCATATTACCACAGCTCCTTTGATAGCTTTGGAAATTGTGGATGTGGGAAGCAAATGAGTACTAAATGCTTACCAAATATCTGTAAAAGAATACAATATTCTAGTGTAATGATTGCTAAGAATTTTCTAGAGAGTCCATGCAAACAGTTTTGAATTTTATTCTAGGATACGTAAATTATTGCTCTAAGCTGTCACTTTCCTCTGTGTATGTTCACCTGAGCTCAGTTACTATTTGAGTTCTAGACACTCTTTAAAGCTGTCTGACCTGTCTGTCATATCACTTTAGTGGCTTAATTGGTGAGGTCATGCCTGAATACTTTTTTGGCCAGATCATGAGCCCTTATTCTGTAATGCTTTAATTTGGCTTCTAATGTTAATTTATCATCTGAGATACAAAGCACAGCAGTGTTACTCTCTCTAGGTAAGCTTTTACAGAAATAATTGTAAGCTGACTAGTCATGACCTTGGCTTTATCTATGCTCAATTTTTGATCTAAAACTTCAGTGAACATCAATTTTGAAATCATTTCCAAGTACACTGAGAAATAGCATTTGAAGCTTGGGACCATAAATTCTCCTTTAGATATTTCCCTGTTCAGGGTAGATTGAGTAGGATTAAAGGGAGCAGTCATGCACTCAGGGTTAAATAAAAAAGGTATTACACTTGAATGGTAATTTAGGTAGGACGGATGTTTTTCACATTACAGACACAGGGGTAAAGCACATCAGGAAACTATTCAGTGGGGAAGATAAAGGGAAATGATGCTTTAAGCCTCCCTGACCCACAAACAGAAAGAAAAGCCATTATTAACTGAAACCAGGAGCAAGTATAAGGCAGGGAAAACAATCATGCTATGAATCACCCAGGTAAGTTAGTTGCAGTTTGCTTGCACCAGATACAAAAGTTCAATGATTAGGAATGTGATGAGCAAGGTTTAGCCATTTGGTTAGTGAGGAATATTAAGCTGTGATTTAAAATAATATGTGACTCACAGTAGCAGATAATAGAGGAACATGTACTTTAAAACCAATATGATATATATTTTGCACATAATCGAGTTTAAAAAATAAACTGGAAATTACCAAGTCTGAGTTATGAACCCAAAAAATCTGAGACAGGTCTCAGTCAATTTTGAAAGTTTATTTTGCCAAGGTTAAGAAGTCATCCTTGACACAGCCCCAGGAGGTCCTGACGACATGTGCCCAAGGTGGACGGGCACGGCTTGGTTCTACACATTTTAGGGAGACATGAGAAATCAATCAATACATGTAAAATGTACATTGATTCGTTCTGAAAAGGCGGGAAAGCTTGAAACAGGGAAAGGGCTTCCAGGTCATAGGTAGATAAGAGACAAATGATTACATTCTTTTGAGTTTCCGATTAGCCTTTCACTGAATATACAATTTACAGGAATAGTCATTTATGCCTTAATATGGCTCAGTGAAAAAATAGGGCAGAGGAAGCAATCAGATATATATTTGTCTCACATAAGCAGAGGGATGACTTTGAGTTCTGTCTATCCTTTGTCCACAAGGAATTTCCTTTATAATACAGTGAAGTTATCAAATGTTTGTTTTGAAATTTATACAAATGGTATTATATTATATAGACATGTACTCCAGGAGAAAATTTTAAGAATGTTTACAATAATAGGGTTATAATGGAAAAAAAGAAACTACCTCAGATATCTATGTGATGAATATTTGGTGAAAGATGAATGGGAAATAGTAGTATATTTATATATTAAAATACAGCATGGACAATAAATCGTCTACAGCTGCATGCATCAATATTGTTTAATCAGATATATGAATCTCAGGGAAAAGTTCAAAAACAAGCAAAATTTTATAGTATGTTATTTAAGGATAAAATTATAAAGTCAAAGAATGGTAAATGCAGTATTTTAGATAAAAGTTCCTGGGGATGGCCAGGCGCGGTGGCTCACGCCTGTAATCCCAGCACTTTGGGAGGCTGAGGCGGGCAGATCACGAGGTCAGGAGATCGAGACCATCCTGGCCAACATGGCGAAACCCTGTCTCTACTAAAAATACAAAAAATTAGCCAGGCATGGTGGCAGGTGCCTCTAGTCCCAGCTACTCCGCAGGATGAGGCAGGAGAATGGCGTGAACCCGGGAGGCGGAGCTTGCAGTGAGCCAAGATTGCGCCACAGCACTCCAGCCTGGGCGACAGAGCGAGACTCCGTCTCAAAAAAAAAAAAAAAGAAAAAAAAAGTTCCTGGGGATGAAAATAGACTAGCGGAAGCAGGGTGCTTGCTTTTGAGTAGGGGATAGGACTTAACAAAATAGTTCATAATTTGGGCAGTCTTAAGGATGGTGTGTTCATTCAAACAATTCACTTTATAACTTACATACCATTTTGTTATATCAAAATTTCATGATTAAAATGTTTTTAAAGCAACAAAGCCAACATATAGAGGTTTTTTTTTTATTATTAGAAGAAAATGAGAGCAGGGGAAAAATTTCAATCCTATTATCTTCTACTAATTACACTAAAACGAATGATCCTCAAATTTACAAGTGTAGAAAAAAATAGGTTTTAGAAATTTTAAAAGAAAATTACAATGCAATAGGTAACTGCAGTTTTTGCTTATATCTGCACACACCTTGCAAAGCATAAGAAATTACCTCATAAATACAAGTTTTTGATAAATTTATATCAAGAAATACTGCACATGAAGTTTATACCATCAAAAAAAGAAAAAAGAGAGAGAGAGAGATATATGGATTGACGTTGTCAAGCCTCAAGCCTAGGTTCAGTAAGATTGTTTTTTAAAATATTGTACACGAATCATATATGGAATACACTGACTCAGGCTGTGGTTCCTTAGAAAGGCAGAGGACTATATTGCCTTGCCCATCTTGGCTGGCTGTGTCAGAGGGTTTTGATTCCTGATAGAATCCATGCAAACCCTAATGATGAGACCTCCTAGTTTTCTTCATATATATGAATATCTACAGAGTCATATATATAAGTTCAATGATTAATATATATATACACACACATATATATATGACTGTATATATACTATATGTAGACACTGTGTGTATGTGTATATATATGTGTGTGTATATATATATATGTATATGACATGTCATATATATGATACTGTAGATATTTTAGTATCTGGCCCAGTGTATTAGGCACAACTGAGTTGTGACTGTAGAATCAGACATGGTGGCAAATCTAACAAACAGAAAATCCAGGAATGTCTTTAAAATAACCTTGCTTGGGACTCTTTGTGGTGTGGCAGGGGGAAGCAAAATTGGAGCATTCTGTATTTTCCCTAGTTACCCTTCACTATTTCAGAAAGTGCCCATTAAACATAAGATAGAGTACAATTAAAAGAAAAGACAAAATAACATGCATGTGACAAATTTTTGAAAAGGAAATACTATTTCATCTCTTTTCCATTTACTTTATCACCTTCTTAATGGGTCAGTTATACCAATATATTTGCTTTACTTCTAAAAATGTTCTCAGAGCTAGGAGTTGGCTTTGGAAAATCTTATGAGATTCTTCTCTACACACTTATTTTCTATAAAAAATTGTCTTTTAAAGAACATCACTTCTAATTAAAAATGTTCTATTTACAATTGGCCATAAAAATCCTATGAATTTTGAAATGGAGGAATTGATTCAACAGTATATATTTCTAAAGCAGTGAAATGATTTATGTTGCTTTAACTCTATGCTAGCAGATTACAAGGAAAAATTGGATAAAATACAAATAGCATTATTTATTTAGGATATAAAATAGCAATATTCTTTTGCAGTTATTTAGAACCAGGTATGTTTACTTATAAGCTAATTCACTGAATCTAACAGTTAAATACAATCAAAACAATATTTTCTGGAATATGTATTTTCCTAATTACTTATTCCACATAATCACACATTTTCCATACTTTCAATGACAGTTTGATAAGTTTTTTTAATCAACTTACTGTGAATTAACACTTTCAATTTTTTCTGGTGGATGATTTTTAACTCTCTTAGGTTTATAACTTAATTTTCTTGACACATTAGTGTAGCTATTGGTATGGATAGGACTTACTGTTATCTCTAGCTAGTAATGCCACTGTTGTCTTAGTTTAGATTCTTCAAAGATATCCCTGATACAAGAATTGGAGATGATGTAGTTTATTTGGGAAGTATAAGAGACAAGAGGATGAGAATAGAAAAGTGATCAGAGGGAAGGAAAGTTAGCTATAAAGAGAGCTCTATTGCACCAGTGTCTTCTGTTGTCTCCTGCAGCTTACTCTGTGGTGAAACTCTGGAAAATGGCACACAACATATGCTTCAGTTTCAGCTGGTCCCAAGGATGAGAGGGACGAGGGAGCTGAGATATTTTTGCATCAGCTCTCAAGAGTCTTTGGTTTAAAAATATTCTTGTAGGGTAGGGGTATTAATTCTTTGGCTTTCTGTCAACTTCATGCTGTCATTGTAGCTTTATACAAATTGTGATGAGGAGAGGAGCCATTGAACAGAGTGAAAATGACACTGGCCTATGGTAGTCTGTCAGAGCACTGACAAAGCAATCTAGGAGTGTGGGACCTAAAACTATGTTCTTTTATCAAGATTGTTTTGGCTATTCTTAGCCCCTTGAGTTTCCAAATACATTTTATGATGGAATTTTCTATTCTTCCAAAATATGTTATTGGGATTTTGATAGAGATTACACCGAATCTATAGAAACCTTTTGGTAGCATTAATTCTTAATAATATTAAGTTTCTTAATACAAAACATTGAATGTCTTTCCATTTATTGATGTCTTTAATTTCTTTCAGTAGTATTTTGCAGTTTTCAGTGCATATATATTTCACCTTCCTAGTTAAGTTTATGTCTAAATTATTTGTTGTTTGATGCTATTATGAATGGAATTTTTTTCTTACTCTCCCGATTGTTCCTTATAATTGTACAAGAACACAACTAATTTTTTGTGTTTATTTTGTGTCATGCAACTTTGCTAGATCTATGTATTCTAACAATGCTTTGTGGAAACTTTAGGATTTCTATACACCATATTATGAGTTCTGTGAACATAAATAATGTTACTTTTTCCTTTCCAATTTGAAAGCCATTTATTTCTTTTTCTTCTCTGGGTAAGAATTTGAGTACCATATTAAATAGAACTGGTGACAACGATGTACAGTCATGTACTGTAAGTTTTTAGTTTAAATAGAAGTAAACTTGAAAATAACATAAAAGAAGAGTTATATATAATAATATTGTTAGATAAGATTCTTAACTGTACCTCAAAGTGTATAACAGTAAGTCAAGAAAAATATTTTAAATTTTAAACAGAAATGCAAGAGACATAAATTATCCCAACAATTTTGAAAGGCAACAAAATTGGAGGACTTTCATTGTCTGAATTCAAATTTCAGTCTAAAATAAATGTTATCAAGACATTGTGGTATTGGCATAAGGAGAGCGAAATCAATGAAATAGAATAGTTTTCTATAATTGACCTATATTCATATGATCAAATAATTTTTGACAAAGCAACTTCATCTGTTCAATTCAGAATGAAGAGCATTTTCAAAAAATGGTACAAAAAATTAGGTATCTGTATGAAAAATGATGAGCCTTAAACCTTCCTTTCACTATATACAAAATTTATTTTGAGATGGATTACTGACCTAAACTTAAAGTCAAACACTATATAGTTTTAAAAGAAAATATGAGAAAACATATTTGTAATCTGTGATTAGCAAAAGCTATCCTTACATTATCCAAAAAGTCTAATCATAAAATTATCTGATTAAAAGGATCTTAAAAAATTAAATATGTATTTATGAACTACATATATATAATTCAAAATACATTAAAATGAATAACAATACAAATTTGTGGAGAAAATATTTGCAATACAAATATTTGGCAAAATAGTTAAATAAAATACATATAAACAACTCCTGAAGCTCAATGATAGAGAAAAGTCATACTAGGAAAACTGGTAAAATATTCAAACAGATCTTATGCAAATAACTTGTAGGAATGACCAATAACAGATTATTTAAAAGAGTGGCATCACTGAGTTATCAGGATAATGCAAAAAAAAAAAAAAAAAAAACCCAATGAGGTACAGATATATATGCACCAAAGTGGCTGTAATTAAAAGGACTGATAAAACCAAATGTTGGGAAGGATTGGTGATCACAGTGTAAAATGATACAACCAATTTGGAAAATTCTTTGACATTTTCTTATACATTTAAATACACTTTTTGTAAGATACATTTTTATAAAAATTTTCAAAGCAACTTTATAATAGTCTCAAGCTACAAATATCCTAATGTCTACCATCAGAAATATGGATAATTTATGATCTATTAAATAATGGATATATACTTATCAATAAAGAGGGATGAACTATCAATATACACGATAACATGGATAAATCTCTCAAAAATGCTATCTGAAAGAAATCTTACCATAGGATTGTATAGAACATCATTCAGGTAGATATAATTTTGGACAATGGCATTCCAAGAAGGAGAGAGTAATAGTGGAAGTGGTATCTCCTCTGGGTGGAGTATTTTAATACTGACTTTTTTGAAAATCACCAGTTTATGGTGATATTGAAAAACTGACCAAGTTTTAGCTGGATTTTATTGTTTTAAATTCTCTACCAGCAATGCACCACATATTGCCAGCTCACAGATCAGATTTGTAGTGCCATTCCTCCACTTGCATACACTGTTTTCATAGAACAGAGAAACTTAAGCAGTGATGAAATAATTACAACAGTAGTTGTTTTCAGGGAATAGGTAGGGAATTGACTAGAAGTAAGCACTATTAGGCTTCTTTGAGTAAATAAAATGTTATCAGTCTTGACATTGGTGTGAGTGACCTAGCTTTATGCTTTTGTCAATAATGTTAGAACTGTACAGTTATGATCTGTGCACCTCACTGTATGCACAATATACCTCAATAGAAATATAGTGTAATAAAATGGATAAAATGACATTTTAAAGTGTTTAAATTTCCCAACTCTTTCTAAATGTGTCATTTTAAAAAGGTGACTCTAAATTATAAAATATATAATTGTCATTTTATCAATTTTAAGAAAACATATTTAATAAACTTTCCATACGTTAAGAAAATGAATGACTCCAATGACTGGGCATTGCATATTTTTGCTAATCATTTTGTAGTTTGTTTTGCAAATGGATAATGGTGGGTATCACATTATTATAATATTTAATTTTTGATTTATTTTAAAACATTTTATTATTTAAAAAACTTTAAACATATCCATGAGGAATACTTTCCACGATCCCCAGTGGATGTCTGAAACCACAGATAATATCAAACCCTGCATTTTTTTCCTTATTAAGTGGAGAACTTTCACCTTTTCAGTTGAAAGAAGCACTTTACACCTTCTCCATGGCATATCCAAATTGCCAGCGTCACTACTCTTGTGCTTTGAGGCAATTATTAAATACATTAAGGGTAACTGGAACATATGCAGTGGGTGACCATGACAGATAACCAAAATGGCTAATAAGTGGCTAATGGAAGGATAGCATAGACAGCTGAGTACACTCAACAAAGGGAGAATTCACATTCCTGGCAGGTCAGTGTGTGATTTCACCATGCTATTCATATTGGCTCACAATTTTAAAATTATGAATTATTTTGAAATTAGAATCCTCCATTTAATATTTTCAGACTGCAGTTGACTGCGGATAACTGAAAGTGCAGAAAGTAAAACAGTGGATAAAGGGAAAATGCTGTGTATAAAAGCACTGAAAATAGGAAAATAAACCATCATATGCCCCTCAACAATTCTTTACCAATAGTTGGCCAATAACACATTATTATTCATCGATCTCTCCGTCTTTATTCATCGATCTCTCTATCTAATACTCCCTGTCCAGTTATTTGGATGTGTTTCAACACATGCCATTTAATTAATAAATATCTAGTATGTTTTTAAAAAACAGGATTATTTTTTAAATTAACAGCAATAACATTCTCACAACTAAAAAGTTCTTCATAGTCATTTCTTAATATCATCAGCTATCTGATAAGTGATCAAATATCTATGATTGTCTCACATTTTTATAGAGTTTGAATGAAGAATTAAATGAAACAAATACAAATATACAAACTATGTTTATATATATACTAAGTCTCTTGATGTATCTGTTTCTCCCACTTGTGTTAAAAACAAAGGGAAACAATTTGTTTTCCTTTAGACACTTTCACTATCTGGAACTGTACTTGGTTGGTTGCCAATAAATTTGTAGCTAAACATAAAAAGTTTATGACATTTACAAGCCATTTTAGGAAAAAAAAAGATTTTATATACAGTGTTGCATACTTCTATTAATAGGTAAATAATGCCATAGTTAACAAGCATAAGTGATCATTATTTTAGTGATTACAACATGGTACTACATTAAATTCAGCATTCTTTTTTTACCATGTCCTTTATAATGATAATTTTTCATTCAACAACTATTTTTCTACTCTAAGGTATTTTGTTCTCACAAAAAAGGCAAGACAAATGTTTGCTTCTTTCCAGTTATTTATCAGCTTTCAAAATATTAAGGTGGTTTCTATAGCAGATTCCTATGTGACCCCAACTCCCAATGATTCTTCTACTCTGTTTCAATCCTTTGTGTAATCCTTTTGCCTTGAGTTATGTGGGACCTGTGACATGCTTCCAACCAACATAAGGTGGCAAAGGGAATAGAAGGCTGTCACTGATGTGCTTATGTTATATAAGACTCCATCTGAGCAGACTAGAGGTAGAGATTCTCCTTGTAGGTCCCATGAATTAGACATATTGGAGAAATCTGTATGGCAAGGAACTGTGAGCAGCCTCTTGGATGTGAAGGTGATATCCAGCTGATAGCCAGCAAAAAGCAAGGGCCCTCAGTTCAACAGCCACGAGGAAATGAAGTTCTAAAGCCATAATGCATTCTGCCAATTCTAAATTAGTTTAGAAACAGATTCTTTCCAGTTGAATTGCTAAATGGGAATATACCCAGGATAACACTCTGATTATAGCATTGTGCAACTCTTCCCTGAGCAGAGGCCTCATCTAAGCTGGGCTCAGACTCCTGACTCACAGAAGCTATAAGATGATAAGTGTGTGTTGTTTTAAGCCACTAAGTTTATGATACTTTGTTATGCAGCAATAGAAATTAACATTGTTTCCTAGAAAACCACTAAGTTAAGGAATAATTTGTTGTTTTAAGTATCCTTATCATTCCATGGATTTAATTATATATATATTTTCTTGTTCATTGTGCTTATTAGTCTTATTAATACTGAAAGTATCCTTTTAAAAAAGTATGAAAGTCTTCAATTTGGCTCCTGATTCTATTGACATATCATTAGTCTTAGATAGCTTTCTTGCTGTCTGTTACTTTTTGCTATGGCAAGATTTGTCTGTCTCATCTCTTACATTTTATTCTCAGATATAGTACTAATCATTTCCTGCCAAAGAGCTCTAGTTCCTTTTAATGTGAAATTGTATTGTTTGAAGATCATAATTTTGGTGCTATAGGTTGTCTGCAGATTCTGTTTATTTTTTGTTTTTAAACATTTTTAGAGGATACAAATAATAGATATATTTTTAAGATAAAAAATGCATGATTAATGCATTGTAATACATCTGATTCTGTTTTGAAATTATATAATTTTTCTTATATAATCTTTCATCTATATGACCTTTTCCTCACCTTAAAATCTAAGTTCTTAATGACATAAATATGGAATTAATTTCTTTATCACAAATTACACACACAACACTTTTGTAATAATAATGAAACACTTCAACACTATCACTATATAATGATGAACATAATTTAAAAATTTTTCACATTACTTTTTTATCCATATCTATGAAAATGTGCAGTTGCATTCTTTGTTTAAAATCAGTTGAAACAGGGACACAACAGTTTCACTTTTCTCAAGTTGCCTCTGATTTTATGAATTGCTATTTTAAAATTTAATTTTGATTTATAATTATGTAAATATTTACATGGCTCTAAATTAAATCTTCACAAAAAGCTGTATTTAGAAAAGTCCAGCACTTTTTGTCCCCCAATTCCAGGCTTCGTCTTTTCTACCCTCTCTTCTCCTTCTACGTATATATTTTTTTCTTTGCATGAGTCAAAAGCTGCTGCTCCATAGAGTTTGGGAAGCCAACAGCTACTGCACTGGCAGGGCATTGCCATGAATATCCATCACCCAGAATGACTGGAAGTTCTTAGGTGCTACCTCTGAGTCTGGAGATCCAGTGGCTGAGTCCTTGGAAATCAATAATTTATGTAACACCTTAGAGATCACCCCTGTATGCACTTTATGTAAAACTTCAGGGATTACTCCTGTATATTACCTGCTGTTGCTAGCAATGAACCAGTCAAAAATGTAGTGGCTTAAGCAACCACCATTTATTCCTCACAGCTGTGTATGTTGACTGAGCAGTTCTGTTCATCTGGAGCAGGCTTGCTCATGCATCCCAGTGGCAGTTTGGCTGGAGGCTGCCTGCTTTCCAAAGACCTCTCGGGCAGATGACACAGCACACCCTGCACACCTCTTCATTATTCTAGCAGGCTATCCTGGGCAGTGACAGTGTCCAAGAAAGAACCTGAAAGTGCAGAAGCACCTTTTCAAACCTCTGGGTCATGTTTGCCACTGCTGAATTGAATAAAAAGTCACAAATCGAAAGCCATAGATGCAGGTAGGATGTGAAAACTTGGGGCGACTATTGCAATTGATCTACCGTAACTGCCTTTTCCAGGGATTGTTCTAACCATCTGTGACATGAAACTGAAGATAAAGTCTGAGAGGTTGAGTGGTGGATGAGGGAACATACAATAAGTGTGATGAGCTGACATTGCTTCTGTGTATGACTGGTAGAGGACAGTCTCAGATGGAACTGTTCATTTTTATCTAAGTGGCTGATTAACTTATTTTTCTCTTCTTCTCCTCATATAGTTTTCAATAGTCTCACCAATCACTGTTTCATCACATTACCTGAAGTAATTGGAGCACATACTCAGAGAAACTGGTTACTCACTCTATTCACCCCTAATTATATTATTATCGCTTTATCTCTTGTATATGAGATAAAAATATTTTGAAAGGGTAAAGATTGGTGAAGACAGTTGGTAAAGGTGATTTGTGGAGAAGGATTTTTGTTTTTACTTTGAAATATGATCGTCTCACAGTGTTTGTAATGTGTAGAAATACCTGAAAGGATTTAGTATGAATAAATAATTTAAAAAGTAAAAAATTTTAAACAGCTTTCTAATATTTCAATTATATCCTCTTAATCCTTAATATTTAATAAATTTTATTATATTTTAAGAAGGAATTATATATATTCTTTATATATATAGTGAATAAAATGTGCATTAAAAGTTGAAATATGTTCCAAGATACTTACTTAGCAAGAGTCATACAATTACTATAATTGTTGAAGTGATTATTCTAAATTCTGTAAGAAAACACAGAATTGTGATTTTACTAAAAGGTTCTTGATAATGTAACATTTACCGGCATTTGAAGCAAAGTGGCATATACTATTTGGATAAACGAATGCATCTGAAGCATTTTAACAGTAAAATGAGTTGCTTATTTTTTTCTCACTGTATTCTAATAGTGAAAAGTTTGCCAAGTCACACTTAATTTTTTAAATTGTTGAACAGAGGCTTTTGAAAGAGATAGAAAACTATTTTATTTCTAACACTTAAATAGTCTTAGGAATTTATACAGATTTTCATTTTATTTGTAATAGTTTTCTGTTTTTATAACAAATAAATATGTAATATATCTAAAATAGGCATATAACCATTAGAAATGGTCTTTAAAATGTGTTATTCCACACATTAGCCAGTGACCAGCCTAATATTAATTTAATTAGAAAAATTTCTTAGTATAAACATAAAGTTTGAAAGCATACCATTTCTCCATCAATAGTACAATGTCTCTTCTAAAACTGTTGTTTTCTTAACGTTAAACATTCTGGATTCGAGGAGATTTTTTTTTCATTGAAATAACTATAATGTAATATGTGTAGAATTTATAAAGCAATTCTTATCAAGAGGATACAAGGTGTAGGATGAGGATTTTACATTAAAGTGTATATAAATAAATTGGGGGATACTGAGCAAGAATAAGAAGCTTTATTAATAGCAATGACACTTACTGTCATACACTTATTCAACACATCCTCCAAATTGCCCTAAATTGTAGATCAGCCTTCTATTTCAGAACTGATAATTGCTTATCATGACTTATATGGTAAGGTTTGCATCTCTAAGCCCTTTATAATTTGACCTGCTTTCCTCTTGAATTCTGTCATTTATCTTTGGCAGTCAGAATATACTACATATAATTCTTTAAACTTGTATTATTCTTCAAGCCTTCCGACATTTTTCCATGCTACTCCTTCTGCCAAGCCCTCTGTTTCAACTCTTGTGTAGCCAAATACTGCAAAGTAATTTTTCAAGATTTAGCTCAAATTTTAATTCCTCCTGATAATGACTTCTCTCTTGCATCTCCATAGGGTGGGCTAAATATCTTTTATAGCTTTTTCACTTTCTACTAAGCTAATATGTGAATATCTCAGTGATAGCACATCTCATGTGAAAATAGATTGTATTCTTGTATATGTTCTCAATGACATTTACTTCCATGAATGCTTTTTTTGCCCATAGATTTACAGAACCATGCTTTTTGAGGCATTTCAAAAAATTAAGTCCACTATCAAAGGATAAATGCATATTGGCATTATAACATTTAATATAATGTTTAGATGGACCTAAAGATAATTCCAAATAAGGAAATAATAGACATGAAAGATGGCAAAGATCTTTGATTAAACGCATTATCTCTAAATTTCTTGCTATTCTCTGCTCATGTCTTCTTTTAAATTTTAAATTAAATTATTTCTGTTTTATTTATTAGCAAATGCTTTTACAAATATGAGCTCTATATTGTCATATTTGAAGTGAAACTTCACAAGCTTGATTTTGGTCTTTTTATTGTGCTTATTATTTTAGATGTTACTCACATTTTATATTTTATATATTCAAATTTACCTATCTAAATTTATGTTTTATACCAATTAATATTTTCTCTCACCTTTTCATTTTTTTAAAAAAGCTTAAATGTGAAGTTTTTTAATGCATGAAGAATGTGAAGATTTGAATTTATTCACTTTTCTCTTTCAAACTAGTTTTTAACAAGTACTATTTCAAAAAGAATAGGTAATTATAAAATAATTTCAGAGAAGAATACCATCCAATTACAATCCAATTGAAGACAACATATCTAATCAATAATGATGTAATATGACTGAGAATATAAAATGTACGTAGGAGTCATTAAGAGGTGAGACTAAAAAGTAAATTTAGTCATATGATATACTGTATTAAATATCAAAATGTCACAATTCATAAAAAGTCATGATAATGCAATCAGAAAGATCAATGCAGGTATACCTGCATTTCTTGTACCAAAGAAAAACATAGAAATAAGTTCAATACATAAAAATGTTTATATGTTTTAAAATTAGGAAGTTTTCACGTTAAACATTATTCTCATATAAAAGCTTTATAAATTACTTAAAAACTCAATTAAAAACCATGCTTTTGTCATAATATCCCCATTTACTAATTCATATAACATGAATCTGGATGCCATCTTTAACTCCTCTTTCCTTACCTTCCACATGGCACCCAAGAGTTTATTCTAGCTCTTCTGTGTTTCTTACAACTAAATCTTGATTTCCATTCCCCAAAGACACTCCTCAAATTCTGATGATTATTGTTTCCTACAAAGACTATTAAAATAGTGTCAGCAAAGATCCAGCAGGGAAACTTAAATTTCACCCTGACTAGAAATAAGGAGGCAACTTTCCCTTCTGGACTGTCAAACAAGTCAAGTGGGGAACCTCAACTTCCACCCTCACCTGGGAATAATGATGCATTGCTTCCTTCCTCAACACACATGGTGTCACAGGAGGCCTGATAAAACAGAGGATTCAAATAAAACACAGGGATGCATAACATAATATCCAAAATGCCCAGGAAGAACCAGGAAAATATCACCTCTGGGAAAATACCCCGAAGTTGGGACAACACAAAGAAACAAAGACAAAAGGAAATGTCTGCGTCTGCAACAAGGCAGTTATAGTGAACAATATTAATAGAACATTGTCATCTGCTATAGTCCATTGAAATTCAAAATCTTACTCCTGTTAGAATATTTGGCATTTAAGATTAAGCTCTGGTAATAATTATAATTTTATTTCAATAATCTATTGTGTGTCAATAATCTGAAAACTGAGAGGATATAATCACATAAAGAGTTACTTATGTGCTCCAGAATAATTTTGATAGGTTACTAGCTCTAGCATCTGCAAACTAGCACCATTTTGGGGTCCACTAAAAGCTACTTAAAATCTGTAAATATCTGATTAATATCAGAGACTTAAATGCATAATCAATATAATTGAATTAAGGAAAAGAGCTATTAAAAGGTAAAAATGTAGCGTGTTCCTGAAAGATAACTTTTTATCCTATATCCAGGAACATAAGGAAGGCAATTAACGCTTGTGAAAACTGGGAGATGGGGTGATCAGTGAAAAATAATATTGTCCTATATTTGTCATTTGACTTCCTTTCATATTTTATGAATGTTTTTATTTATATTATTCTGCTTGCTTTATACCTCATACTCAGGGCAGATAAGAATACATATTGTGTACAAACTACAAATATCTATTTTAGGATTTTATTTAAAATTTGTATGATATCTTTGTTCAGACAGATTATGAATGTGTGTATGTGTGTGTGTGTATAGATAGATAAAATAAGGCTGTGAATATTTGATAAGAGTTTTAATAATTATGTAACTAAATACAAAAATAAATTGATGTAGATAACTGGTTGATGTTCTTAGTATTTTAGGTGTTAAATTTAACAAGTATACAAATGATGAAATATATTTTTAAAAATCACATGGAGCTTTCCCATTAATCTGATTAAGATACAAAAAAGAAATAGATTTTTCAGATTCATCTCTAATGATAGTATACATAATATAGTATAACACATACCTCTTAAGGAGAATCTATCAAACATGACCAGCCAAATATCTTATCGTAAAATCAGATCATTAGATATTAGATGCATGTTTCCCATCAAGATGCATGAGGCAGTGTGAACTAGGAAGAGTAAATATCATGTTTCTCCCTCAGCAAGCCCACTTCAGACCTTCAGGTCAATTTGACCTCAACCAAATGGTCTTGTTAAACATTTTTAAAAATATAAATCAGTGTTTCTACATTCATCAAAGTAAAAAAATTACTATCAATATAAAAACAGTCCTTTTAAAGAATTCCATAAATGTTATAAAACAGTTATCTCGAAACTTTTAAAATGAAAGTCTTTTGAGAATTATTCAAATAAGGTATCTTTACTGGTAAAAACTCGAAAGTGTGATTGTTTACTTGATTTGAATGACCCCATGAACTCTTGAAATGAAGGAATATAGATAATTGTGTTTTATACTCACAGCCATAATCTGCATTGTGTACAATCTACTTAGAATTGCTATAATATTACAGTCTATTTTGTGCCTAATGTTTTCATTCTAAGCATTTCTAAATTTCTCTGCTTAACAATTTTAAATTGAACTGTAAGGTAACAACATAATTTAGGTTACTGGAAGTCAATTAACTCTGCATGATACTTGAGAAAAATTGGCTTATACAATTGTAATTTCAGAAAATAAAAAGCTTCATTTTTGTTTTTAGAGTAGCTCACATCAAGGACAATTATTCTACAGGAATGTATTTTTAGCTGTAACCTAGCAGAGAATAAGTAAGTTTTTTAAATCCTCTTTTACGTTGTTGACTCCACAGTAGCCCCATAACTAAAGAACTTTTCACTAAATATTGTAGCATATTCAGTGCTTTGGGTCGCTTTAGGGAATGTTGTTTTAAAAAAGATTAAACCACTGATGACTTTAGTTTTTAACCTCAGTCATAAAATGCAAGCACTCTCCTATATCCCTACAATTTAAATGCAAATAATCTTTAAACAAAACTAATCTTGAGGGCTTTTAGATAGTGAATGATAAATGGAAGGGAATTTTATAAAGTGCGATAGTGAGCAACTCTGATTTCTTTTTCATATCAATCATCCCTCCACATAGATCCACAATTAAAATGTTCCTGTGCTTTTGAGGGAGTCTGAGAAAGCAAGTTCATCATTTAGCTGCCCATGGCATTACCTTGGGGAGAAGTAAGCTGATCCAAAGGGTAAGAGTTAATTGAAAAACATGTAAGGAAACTGAAGATCCTTTCTCTATGTTTGCTTACCTGCAGAACCAAACCTGAGTTGTGTCTGGAAAGCTTAACAGTCTTGTCTAAAATCGTGCACGCTTAATACAAGAAAGGATGCAATTATTATTGTTGAGCTCTTTTATAATAGTGAAATTAACTTATCTTTTCAAAAGATTACTTTCAGGAGAATTTTATAATGATAAAAATTATATTTTATATACATCCAATAGAAAGAAAATTTACTCTTTATTTTATTTTTCACAATCTTGCTGTTTATATAATTGTAAATTTAAAAATATAAACTTTGTGTTCAGCTTTTTTTACTATGAATTATTTTTGAGACATAGAAAGTAGTGGCAAATGTGGAAACAATTAAAAATAGAAGAAAGTAATATATATCCTTTAGTAAAAGGATCTAGAATTCTTAGTGAAGAAGTTGATTCTGAGTCTGGGGCAGGGAAGGTACGCATTGAGCCTGGATTATTTTGTTGCACCAAAGGTAAGAAATAGACAAAGAATAATTAAAATAGATGTAAAGAACAAGAAGTTATTTTGCAGGGCCAATCACTGTCCAGATGTTAATAATAATAATCTGAATTCATAATAGCATAAAATGAAGAAATTAATAAGGGAGGAAGGGAATCTCTTCCTTAAAGAGGATCAACTAACAAACATAAAAATAAGTATAGAGTTGGAAAAGTATCAAAAGGTGGTAAACCCAACAGATCAAATTTTGATAAATAAAACCAGTTATTACTTACAAAAAAATAATTTTATAGTAGGAATACTTTTTAGATTCCTTAACCATGTTATCAAATTAATATCACAATACTGGACAATTGAACATCAGGTGCTTCCAGATATAACATATTGAGAAAGGCGATCTTCACTTTTATAGTATTCCTACCAAAACATATGCAAAAGTAAACCTGAAGAACAAGTCTAAAAAACAATTCACCAGTAATCTCCAAAAATGCCAAAGGGAAGAAACACAAAGAAAGTTCAAGGAAATGCTCTGTATCAAGAAAGCTGAGACAACAGAATGTAATTCATGATACCTTATTGGATTCTGAACCAGGAAAAGATATTTATGAAGCACATTATTGGAACAATTGATGACATCTGAATATGAAGTGTAGATTTGATAATAATATTGTATCAATATTTTTAAAATTGTACTGTAGTTATGTAAGAGTATACCCTTTTCCTTAGGAAGCATACAATGACACACACGTCTAAAGGGACGTGATTCTATCACTTACTCTCAACAGGTTTGGGAAAATTTATACATCTACATACATACGTACATACATATGTGTGTGTATACTCATGCACACATAGAGAAAAAGAGATAACAAAAAGGTCAATGGGGAAAAGTATGAATAGTTTGTCAAACTATGTTAAAAGTCTATGGGAGTCCTTTGAACTATTTTTGCATCTTTTAAACTAATTTGAATTATATCAAAATAAATAAAATTTTTGAAGGCAGAAATGAGAACTTTGTTGCACAACTAAGTTGATAGAGATAAAAATTTTCCTTTGTCATAGAATCAAAGGCATCAGTTTATCATCATATCACAAGAAACACCAGAAATAAATACAACTAATGTGTAAATCAGATTGACTCTAAAATGTATATGAGGAATCAGAACTTCTTTAACCAAATTTTTGAAGTAATCTTGAATTGAATCAACAGAATAAACATTTTAAATAATTCCTTTCTGATTATTTTAAAGAATACTCTGCTGCACTAGCAACGTGTAGCACATATACGCAGAAATAATTCTTGTTGGATTCTCATTCAGTAGATGGCGTTCTTTCTTTCCTTATTTAACCTACTTTTTTTGCATCGATATCTGGTTATAGTAGTCATGTGTAATCTATAGACCAGACAGCTACCCAGAAACACTGCTGGGGGTTCTTTATCTCAAGACTTGGAGACAAAGAAAGAATGAAAATAACAGAATAAACAAACTTTGGAAGGAAAACTAGTTACATATTACTGCTCATTTAACTATATATATTGTTGAAGCATTTCAGTTGGGTTCATATATAAATTTCTAGTTTCTCTGTACAAAGAACAGGAGAAATGCCTCAGCTGATATTAACTGGGAAAATATTTACTTTTCTTATATAGTCTAGAATCCTTTATTTTCAAGTTATGACAATTTTTATATCATTATTTTTCTTTGTCTCTTTTGGTATTTCACTTACTAAGTTATTCAACATATAATTAATAGGTCATTTAGTATTCCAAGGGAGTAATAAAACAAAAATATGATTTCTGATCTTGGATTTGCAATTTCATAGGAGAGATAGATACATGGGCTATTTTTGTTACTGTGTAGCTGTGATTTTGTCAGAGATTTTAGTACTGTATGCAATGTATTCATAACCTGTGTACAGTTGTTAAAGTTAACTTTAAGTATAGTGCTACTGTTTTTTTTGTTTTTTGTTTTGTTTTGTTTTGTTTTGTTTTTGAGACGGAGTCTTGCTCTGCCGCCCAGACTGGAGTGCAGTGGCCCCATCTCGGCTCGCTGCAAGCTCCACCTCCCAGGTTCACACCATTCTCCTGCCTCAGCCTCCCCAGTAGCTGGGACTACCGGCGCCCGCCACCAAACCAGGCTAATTTTTTTTGTATCTTTAGTAGAGACGGAGTTTCACCGTGTTAGCCAGGATGGTCTCGATCTCCTGACCTCTTGATCCGCCTGCCTTGGCCTCCCAAAGTGCTGGGATTACAGGTGTGAGCCACTGTGCCCAGCCGTATAGTGCTACTGTTATTAAACTGAGCTGCTTCTTTCAATAGCTCTTTTAAACATCACTTTGGTATTTTATTTACTTTTTTAAGAAAGCATACTTACACTAGCCTTTTATTATTATTTTTAAATAAATGTATAGGGTACAAGTGCAATTTTATTACATACATAGATTGCATAGTGGTAAAGTCAGAGCTTTTAGGATATCCACTAGTTGAATAATGCACATTGTACCCATTACATAATTTCTCATTATCCTCCCTCTCCCATACTCTCACCCTTCCGAGTCTCCATTATCCACCATTCCACTCTCTATGTCCATGTGTACATATTTTTCAGCTCCCACTTATGAGTGAAAACATGGTATTTGACTGTGTCTGACTTGTTTCACTTCCGATAATGACCTCCAGTGCCATACATGCTGCTGAAAAATACATATTTTGATTATTTTATATGCCTGAATAGTATTTCATGGCATTTTTAACTTTAAAATGATTGACCTAGATTTATATTTTATTTTTTCTCTAATTTGAGATCCTCCCACCTTCTGTCTATAAAATTGTCAATCTGTAACAATGGGGAGACTTATATTCTTTTTTTTTTTTTTTTCAAGGGTGGAAACTCTCTCGTTAGGAAGAAATCTAGATATGAACAGGCTGAAACCATTAAATATCTCTCATCAGTGTCAATCTCTACCCCACCAAAGCAGTTACAGTTTTCCCTTTTAACCATTTCCTTTCTATCATTATGAGGGTGCTGTTAATATTTCTTCTATGTCCCAAATCCACAACAGTTCTCCATCATGTACAGGATAATGTCCATAATATTTTGATCTGCTATTCACTCGCTACCTTGACACTTTTCTCATCTTTGAAGTTGTTCAAATACAATTTCTTTCTACGAAAGAAGACATTTCCCCCAAAATCCACTCCTGATACTTACTAACTTTTATTTCTATAGATAGCACTTATATTTCTTGTTAATTTGTTATATGTGTATTTTACCTGCTCCTTAAGACTATGGGAGGTGTACTAACTTTGTATACCTTCTCTATACCCTATCTCCACAGACCACACTCTATTCAACCCCTAGTATGATGCCTGGAACAGAGTAAGTTCTCTTTAGATTCACGTGGCTAATCAAGAGCTTCATGGAGCCTTTGGCTATGTCTTTACTAAGTAGAAAGAGTGTGGGCACACACACTCATTTGAATTCTACAGGCCCACATTTGAATTCTGACTATAGAATTTATGAACAGAGTGGTCTCAGGAACGTTGATTAGTCTCAGGAACATCACATTCCTGGTAAGTAAAGAGAAATACTGACGTTACCTTTCTTGAAGGGTTGCTGTGGGAAATACATACAAAATAATGTGTATAAAGTTCTGAAATAAGATGTGGAATGAAATAGCACAGAAAATGCATTGGCTGTGCATACGTAGAACAACCATACAACACACACACACACACACACACACACACTAGAAAGGACTGATTTGAAGGCAGCTAAGAGCTGCTGAAGACACAGAACTAGAGGGACTATGACTCCAGAGAGGAAGAACTTCGAAGAGTCAGAAGCAAAATGGCCTGAGAGGAAAACACAGAAATGAAGACAGTAACAAAGAACTAAGAGAAGGGCAATGAGGATAAACATAACTAAAAATTTACTGAATATGAACTGTACAAAACAATTAGACTTATGTTTTATGGGGTTCTGTTATATATGAAATTAAAATGCGTAACCAAAATTATACCAAAGATATAAGTATACACGCAATTAAAATGTTCCAATGTTCTAGTTTCATTTTGGAAGTGGTAAAAGTCATAATTTGTGTTAGAATGAATTAATAATGCATAGTATAAACTTTAGGGTAACCAATTAAAGAATAGCAGAAGAGTAGACAATACGTTTACATAAAGGGAAAATAAAGCAATATAAAATAGTATATAATCTGCCTTAACCTCCCTCACCTTTCTGAACTCTTATCCCCTAGCTGTCCTCTTGGAGTCTGGCAGGGACATGCCTATCTCAAATTCTTTATTTTGGAAGTTTCTCCTGCCTGGCATAGCTTTCCCTTGATATATGCATGGTTCTGGCTCTCCTCTCGTATGGGTTTTAAATTTTCTGTATTTCTTCCCTTCATGATTTTCTTTTTTTTCTTCTTAGCTCTTACCGCTAACATACGATGTATTTTACATATTTACCTTACTGATTTCTTTTCTTGCTCACTAGACACTACCTCCATTTCTGTTTATCTTGTTAAAGAAGTTAAAGAAGACATGAAGCAAATGGTAGAATGAAGTGCCATTAATGAGAAGAAAAGAAATTCAAATAAATGAGTTTGTGCACAATATGAGAAGTCTATATTAATGTTTCACTGAGTGACACAGTTCAAAATGGGAACACTGAGTCCATTAGTTGTAGATAAGAGTCTAGATTTTACAAGCTAAATCAGAGATGGAGCTATAAATTGGGGATTTTCACTATATAAGCGGTTCGTAAAGTAACATAATTGTGTGGAATTACTAAAATAATCTCATATGGAGATAAAAGAAGAGTTTCACAGATTCAGCTCTAAATATCCCAATATTAAAAGGATGAAGAGAAGGCACACAAGTAGCAGAACTAAATGAGTTGTAGGAGTAAGATGGAGAAAAACAAAGGGAGTATTGTGCCTTGAAAATTACGAACAAAGTATATAAAAAGAAGGAAGTTCCTTGCCAGCTTAAAGGCTGCTGACAGGTCAAATACAATGAAAACTGATAATTTGTCATTGGATTTAACAATATGGAAGTACCTGGAGATTTTGATAAGAGTATTTTAGAAGAATGAAGGTACAAGACCAGATCTTCTGCAAAAAGGGCAGAATTGACCTAATATGGATTCAGGGAGTACCCTTCAATAGTAGCAGGAGGCAAAGCAGCGTATATGCAGGCAGGCTGGTAAATACACAGGTGGAAGTTTCTGAAAATTTTCTTCCAATTACTTCAATTTTCTCGGTGAAATATGAAGCAAAATAATGAATTGAAATGGGGATGGAACAAAAAAATCCTGTTTTTAGGTGCATATATTTCTGCTCAATCTTTTATTATTTTTCTTTAAATTCCTACATTTTGCAGAGTTTTCAAATAAGTTTTTCCCCATGCTGTATCACAGCTCCTTCACAAATAATTCTGGAAGTTCAATTTATTATTTTTTATAAAATTAAATAAATTAATAATTTATTTATTAATTTTAACTTTTGCTTCAGAGAAAAACTAGCATCTATTTTTTGTCTGTTAATCAAAATTTTCATTTATATTTTGTATAGCACCATTTCCAGGTCTAAAGCCTTTTCTATTCACAAACTACATGGACTAATTAAACAACATTATTGAATAAAGAAATGCCTATATATTCATCAGACACCAAGACAGAAAACACTATTTAAGTAGGAAGTTAAAAAAAATAGAGAGAATGTATATATGCATATATATATGCACATATATGTATATATGTATATGTGTGTGAGAGAGAAAGAAAGAGGGAGAGAGAAAGAATTTAGAGGTGAGACTTTCATTGAGACAAGAGAAAATTGCCAGATTTAATAATAGTACCCCTGACAATTACGAAACAGAAGAAATGCAATGAAGGCAACACCTATACTAACTGCATTCTCTTTAACTTACACAAGAGGTTTCAAAATAAATGAGCTTCTTTAGTCCTCAAAAGTACTTTGTGAGGTAGATACTATTTTTATTCCTATTTTACAGATGAAAACTCTAAAACTTTGGTAGTATATTACTTGTCCAAATTCACACAGCAAGTAAGCAGTAAAGCTAGAATTTAAAGCCAAACGGTGCTTGGTTGCAAACTTAATCACTATTATACTAAATAATTCACCTACATGGGATAGTAATATAGTTTTATTGGAAGGCTGAAGAATTACCACAAATGTTAATGGAAAGTTCTTTTTAATATATTAGATATTTTTTGAAGACCCATTTTAGTAGAATGACTTTTGTTTTCAAAAGTGTATATAAACCAAAACTTAAACTATGCTTTAGCTACTGATGTGGAGGATTGATGATGATGTCAGTCTGTAAAGAACAATTCCACCAGCAAAACATTTAATAAAGTGTTTCTCCTTGAATGCTATGATGGTATCATGCCGGTGAAAATAGAAGATTGATGTAAAAACAATGTCACTCCTAACTTGCTTAAAAAAAAACTTTTTATGAACATATTTCTCCTATCTAAACAAAAAAGTTTCTTGTATCACTATATAAAGACCTTTAAGGGTGTGTATTAGAATCATAATACTAATAATTAAAATTGACTAAATGCACATTATTAGTCTATACATTCCTAAAGCACTTTACATTTATAATGTCACTTAATTCTTGCACTAGAACTGTACATTTGGTGTTTTAATAGCTCCAGTTTACAGATGAGGAAACTGAGGAACAGAAAAGTTAAGTAATTAGTCTGAATAGAATAGGTAATAAGTGAAGCAGTGAGATAATTATCTATCATCTTATTCAAAATAGATTTAAAATGTACATTATTCTATACCAAATACTCTGGTGAAAAGCTTCTGCAAATAATAAAACCTGCATATTGTGTAAGCTAGCATCGAAAAACGTTATTGACTCCATATTCAACTCTTAGAATTTTCTATCCATCCCAAAACCCTTGTTCTATGTTCGTTTCTTCAACTATTATTCTGCTTAATTGATGACTTTTTTTTTTCTTTTAATCTCTTTACTTCCAAAAAGATATTTCACTGAAGACTTTACAAGGAATTCCCATTAAAATCTGAATCAATTTGTCCATTATTTTTATGCGTTTAGATTACATCTTTGCTTCATTTCATTACTTAAAAAGATTAGTGACTGCTACATGCTCTTTAATTAATACCAATTATAGGATCAATGAAAAGGTAGAAGTTATAGAGAAGAATACCCCTTACAAAACAGTCACTTTTCTTTACAATTGGAAAGGTAGATTAACCATAGGAGAACATACTGTACTACATAAATTTTCATCGTGTATTTTTCGTATCCTATTATTTATGTGTGTAGACAGTATTCAAAAAGTGTGCTCAATCCATTCAGCTATGGAACCAAACTATATTTCTAGCCTTGAATTATTGTGCCCTTGGAAGAGATGGGACACTTTTGTTTTGCAAGGTAATCATTTAGGGAGAAACTGTGTTTTTCAACTCTCATATTCTATAATCATGAATCATTTTATATGGAAAAATTGATGAACTAGTTTTTTAGTGATTTATGTAGGACTGCCTGGAGATGACAAACAAACCAATCAAACATAATTGCAGGTAAATTACTTAAATCTAAATTTTAGACATATGCATGACTTTACCATGAACATTAGAAATAGTCTAGGTTCTTTATGTTCAGGTAGCTTTAACTGCCTCAATTACTATCTGCCTTATTACAAACAAAGACACGAAATGAAAAACTTCATAATTAAAATGACTAACTATCCAAATGCTTTCAGCATTCTACTCAAGGCATTGCTTTTTTCCCTGTAAATCTACTGAAAGAGAAGCTGGAATAATAGAATTAAATGAGAAACTGAAAAAATATCCAGTCTCAGCTTTAAGAAATCAGTGAAACCACATTAAAATCAGTGGTAATTTGTCAAAAAGGTTTCTACATATTAATAGTTAGAAAGGTTTGCCAAGCACATGTAATCCTGGAAAAACTGCTTCAATTGGCACAGTATCCTCAGGATCAAATAATATAGCATATCATGGATGTCTTTCCGGGCTATTTATGATATTTCAATGTAGACATTCCTTCAGAGAATACATGTACATGCTACTAGGCTTGTAAAATTGCTGATTGTAAGAGATATTTGTATTCAGAATAGAAACTATAAAAAATAGTATTAATAGCCTATAGAGATATATAGAGAGTATCTTTAAAGGATCAGAAGGTAATAAAGAAAAACTATATGATTTGAGAAAGATTTATGATTATCAAAAATACAACTTTAATATTAATTTAGATTGTAATCATAATTGGACACACATATTAAATGAATTAACAACAACATTAAATATTCAAAAAATACTGGTAAAATATTTTAAAATGGAAAACAATACATCATACATAAATAAATCAATATGTAAAAGTTGAATTAGAAAATTGTTTCTGTAATACTTGGAATATTTTTGGAAACACAGGAATTACAGAATGTTAGATGTGGCATTATTATTTATATTGTGATTCATACATTATAATTACTATGTTTAAATACAAAATTGTATGCCATTATTTAACTGCATTAACAAAATTGTGGTCATTCGTTGCCTATAAATAAACTGAATACATGATTAAGTACCTTGGTAAGTACTTTCACACAGTATTTTTTTCTTTTGGTTGATTTTTTTCATCTTAGTTTTTTGAAAAATATGGTATTTCAAATTACTAATTTGTTTCATGAAATAATGGTCTAGTATCTCTCTATCTATCTGTATTTGATCTCTAATTTTTACCATAACTATATTTTATGTACTCCCATAATTTTATTTAGAGACCTATAACCAGACTATGATTAATATTTTGCATAACCTCTTCTCCTTAACTGTATGAGACCCACAAATTTAAATTTGATTATGTGAATATCTACTACATATATGCTTCCATGACAAGATATTGGGCTCTGTGCTGCTAATTGTGGGAGTTTTGTTTTGCTTTTGTGTATTATGATTTTTCAAAATGATAAGGTTTAATAAAGTACTATTGAAGCAAATAATTGGAGCCGTTTCTCCTTGGAGTTTGTATTCAAAGTAACCAAAATATATGAGGGCCATCCTCTTTTGTTCACCTGAATAGTGTCGGTTGTCTAGTTTTACTCTCTTATAAAGTAAAGCATTACCTTTTCTTCCTGGTGTCCAGTTTCCCTATATGGCTTGCCACTGAAAGCAGGTGTCAAACATTACTTTAGTCTCTTCATTTTCATTTGTCAATAAAGGGCATTGAATCTATAAAATAACTGGTATTGTATTTCACTACATGGTGAAAGTTAATATCATATTAATTCATTATGTTAGGTTGAAGCATATAGAAAAGTTTCACCTTGATAAAGTAATTATATCTTGTTCTAGAACAGTTGCCAGAATGGATAAAAAGAATATCAAAGCCTCAGTTAGTAACCATATAACTGCCCATGGGTTAAGCACAAGTCTTAAACAAACAGAAAAAAAAATGTGAAAGAGTATCATTTTGTATTTTTAAATCTCAAAATTATGCAAAACTTCCTTCTTGAAAGATGCTCACTAGAAGAGATCTCTAGCAATAACAGCAGAGAGCTCTACATTGGGTACCATTTATATCATCTCATTTGATTGTTCCAAAAAACACTCTAAAGTAGGATTAATTTTTAGAAATAGAAAGGTTAAGTGATTTATTTGAGGGCCCTACCTTAGAAAATGATTAAGCCTGGAGAAGAAACAAAGTCCTCTAACTTAAAATCAAAATACTGTGTCCAACTGTTAAATGCATGATAAGAAGAGTTGGGTGTAAGTTGCTTTTAACTCCAAGTTCTTTCATTTATACAATCAAATATTTTTAATTTATTCTTTTCTTCCTATGTAAAAACATAATTTTTATCTCCTATGACAACCAGTCACAGTCTCCCTTGGATTTGTGCACTAATGTATATTCGGAGACACTAAAGATATTCCCAATGCCACTGCATTTTCCATAGATTCTGCCTTGGCACAAAGTAGTTGCACAACAAATATTTATTTTGTGATTAAAAGAATGAACCTTCCGTGACTGTGTTTGAGAGTAATTATTTCATCTACCAGCATGGATCCAACGTTAAATGTTAAATGTGGTGTGAACATTTGTGATGAACAAAATTTCTCTTGAAGAGGTGCAACATATGTGTGATACATACTATCTATAACATTTACATATCTATCTACTTAAAGATAAATCTGTTAATTATAAAATGTGTTATGTCTAAAGTTGTCTAAGGAGTTGGAATGTATAAGTTTCTAGAAGCTTAAACTTTTATTTAACATATACCCACAAGGAAATAACATGCCAATATTTCTGAATGACTTTTTGTGATCCTCAGACAGCAAGGCCAAAATTTAGTATTGTTTGTGAAATATCTTCAACAGCTTCTTGTTGAGACCTGCATGTAAAACTCAGACCTCTCTTTGAGTGTCTCTTACTATGTTATCCTTTCAGTGTGTGAAATAAACAAAATCAGGAGAGTATCCAAAGTAATGTTGGATAGTAACCATGTGTTACTATCAAGCGATAGCTCTTCTCTTCTTTTTACTAATGTTTCTTTAGCTTCTCTACCTTCTGTTTCTATACATCTTTAGTACTGAGCCAAACAGAAAAAGAAACTAGTATTAGCGTATCTGCTCTTCTTCCAGGCCAGACTGCATGTGTCTGTGGGAGTTGGCAGTGAAGGACTATAAAAAGGGATTGGAAATAATTGTCAAAAATCAGAAATTTGTTGAATCTGCCTTCATTTAGGCATGCAAAATTTTGAACACATGCAAAAAATTGATGTTTGGAGTTATGGAGGATTGGTGGCATCTCTACTAGATGTGGGTCACAAACTTCAGATAATTCTATAGATCACTTCAAAAATGTCTTTAACTTCTCTCTCTGGCTTCTTCCCTCTGTGGTGTCACATTGTAGCAATACTAAAAGCAGCAACTATTTTTGCCAACATCTCTGAATTGCCGTTATTCCTATTGTCTACTCAAGGTAATATGCATTTCTGATGATTGACAGCAAGGAGCACATAGTCTGCACCAAAAGAACACCTTCCTATTGTTGCAGAAACCTCCTGTGATCATGCACTGGAAAATCAAATTGTGGAAGTTTATGGAAAGAACATAGGACATATTTTAACAGAGGTGAGACAATTGGAGAATTACTTTTACATTTTTTATTGGTAAATAAAATCTCAAACATGGTTATTTAAATACTTACAGTTTGCGGTATCAATTGATTTAAGTATAGAAAGAACATTAAAAAAATGAATGGGGAGAGATTTTCCTTACAGTAGTTTACACAAACTATTAACTCAAAACAAATATAAAAGATTACATCTGTGTGCAGAAAGCAGTAGTAATCAGTTGCAAACTCAGTTGTCATTTTAATTGAAAAATCAGTAAATATAAATTGAAATAGTAATTTTTGCTTTTCTTACAAACTGGTAAGTGGAAGGAGGATTTAATTAGGAGGGTATTACAAACTGTACAGGAATTATCTTAGAAATTTTGGAGAAATTTATGAGGACTATAAAGTTACAAACGTGGTAGTGTAAGTGTTTCACTGTGCTAAATTAAATTGAGAAATGTATTATTCATTCACATTTTTTTCACAGTTATATTGTTAACGTGTTTTTAGCATTCATTATTATAAGTTTTATTAGCATAATAGCCAGCCTCCAAGATGGCCCTCAATGATCCCTACCTTCAGATATTCATACCTTATAATTCTCTCCCATGTTCTATCAGAGTTGTCTTGTGTGACCTGTAGAATATGGCAAGGTGATGGTATACACTCCTGAGGTTGTGTATTGTCCTAATTGCTCTCTCTTGGATCACTAGGTCTACAGGAAGCGAAATCATGAGTATCTCTATTGAAAGGCCCACGTGATTAAGAGCTGAGGTTTCTGAGCAACAGCCAGCAAGGAACTGAGGCCTCCGGCCAACAGCCTTGTGAGTGAATCTGGAACATTAAGGAGCCAAGTCAAGTCTTCAGATGACTACAGCCTCTGTCTATGTCCTGACTGCAATTTCATGAGCTTCTGAGTCAAAATAAACCAGCTAAGATATAGCCAGGTTCCTGATTTTTGGAAACACTGTGATAAAATACATATTTGTTGTTTTGTGCTGCTCAGTTTGAGGATAAGTTTGTATCCCCAAATAAATAATACAAAAAGAAAAATAATGGTAGTCATGTGAAGAAGAAAAGGGATAAAAGAAAAAAAAAGGAAAACATAAAATATATAATCTTATAATTCATATTGTAGGTGAATGCACAAATACATTCCAATTTTCCTGAACAAGTCAGCAGGAATTGAAGGAAAGAACAGTACAACTTCTTAAAAAATAAATAATATTCATAAATCATTATCCAAGGACTAAAACATTTGTGAATGACACATATCTGACTCTGATCTCTTCTTGCCTCCTGTACAAATACCGTCCTTACAATTTCATGTTGTTTTTTATGCTAACATATAATTTTATCACTTTATATAGTGATTAATATATGTGTGTATATAGAAATTCATATTGATAGATTATTCTATTGGTTCTGGAATTGTATAAAACAAGTATCATATTCTGTGTAGTTTTTCTGGGTTTGATCTTTTCATTCAACATTATGTTTTTACAATTCATCCATGTTATTATATGTATCTTAATATCTATTTACCCTCTTAAATAATATTCTATAATGCTATAGATTAATTGTTTAAGTCCCCCCAAAGTTCATATGTTGAAGCCTAATTCCCAAGGTGATGGTGCTTAGAAGTGGGACTTTCAGAGAGAGTTAAGTTGTGAGCATAGAGCCCTCATGAATGGAATCAGTACAATTAGAAGAAAAGAGACGACAGTTATCTCTGTTTGTTTCTTTGTGTCTTTCCCTCTCTTCAGGCCATGTAAGGATAAAATGAGAAGGCAATTGTCTCCAGACACAGGATCTGCCAGTGTTTTGAAGCTGGAATTCCCAGCTTCTAAAATTTTGAGAAATAAATATTTGTCCTTCAAGTCTTCCAGTCTACTCTGGCAGCCCATAATTACTAAGACATATTGTGTGAAGATATCAATATTTTATTTATCCATTTTTGTTATCAGTGGACATCAGGTTTGATTTGTTGTTAAAATCAATGCTGCTATGAACATTTTGTCATGCATATGAATACAGAGTAATTTTTAGGTCATAGTGTATGGGGTGCTCAACTTTAGAAGACAATGCTGAATTTTGTACCAGAAAGTTGTGTCAGTTGACACTTTTATTGCCAAAAACAGGAGAGGTCAGTGGTGCAGTACTTCTCAAGTATTTGATGTTGTCTGATTTTTTTTTTTTTTTTTTTTGCTACTCCAAGGAGTGTAAAATGAAATTTCATTGTTGTCAAACATTGCTCTCATTAATCATGAAAGTGATGAGACTGAGGATCCCTTTTTATGGTGATCTTTTCTTTCCTGCTGTGGAATGACTGCATATATTTGCTAACTTTTCTATAGGGTTACATGGTAGATTGTTTTAAAATGACCCCAGTAGTTTGTCTCATCCCAAAGGTCTGGTATCAATTTTACCCTCAAGAGTTAGGGTCTGCATTTCCTCCCATTGACTTCGAACTGGCCCTTGACTTGATCTGACAAATAGAATGAGACAGAAGCAATGCTGTGTGATTTTGGGGCCCAGACTTAGAAAGCTCTTAGTACTTCCGTTTTCACTTTTCCAAAGCCTGAGCCATCAGTTAAAGAAGCCTGACTAAAAAGCTAGATGAAGAAGTCACATGGAGATAAGAACTGAAAGTTGTGACCACATGTTCTCACTTACAAGTGGTAGCTAAATAATAATAACTTATTAACAGACAGAAGGAAACAACAGACATTGGGGTCTACTTGAGGGGGAGGGTGGTGGGTGGAGGAGCAGAAAAGGTAACTATTGGCTACTGGGCTTAATACCTGGGTGATGAAATAATGTTTACAACAACCCCTGTGACATGTATTTAGCTATGTAAAAAACCTTCACATGTACCCTCAAACATAAAATAAAAGTTAAAAAAAAAACAAACAAAAAATGGAGTCCTGGCCCGTTCTCAAGCATTTGGCTACTCCAGAGCAGTTGCTGGAAATGTCTCAGTCATGTCATCTTGGACTTTTCCATTCTTGTCTGTCTGTCACGTCGATACAATGGAGCCCAGAGACAAGTTATTTCCATTGAGCATTGCCTAAATTGCAGACCAATTAAAAAAAAAAAAAAAAGGTTCCTGGCCGGGCGCGGTGGCTCACGCCTGTAATCCCAGCACTTTGGGAGGCCAAGGCGGGCAGATCACGAGGTCAGGAGATCGAGACCATCCTGGCTAACACGGTGAAAACCCGTCTCTACTAAAAATACAAAAAATTAGCCGGGCGTGGTGGCGGGCACCTGTAGTCTCAGCTACTCTGGAGGCTGAAGTAGGAGAATGGCGTGAACCTGGGAGGCGGAGCTTGCAGTGAACTGAGACCTTGCTACTGCACTCCAGCCTGGGCAACAGAGTGAGACTCTGTCTCAAAAAAAAAAGGTTCCAGCTTTAATCCAATAAATGGTGGGTTGGTTTGTTGTATAGCAACAGATTATTAAAACATTGTTTTCTTATTATACATTCTTTATAATTTTCATGCCAGTGTTTGAGTTATATGAACTACGAATATTTTTCCCAGTTTATAGCTTGATTTTTAACTTTTTAACCTAACTTTGGGTGAACAGAAGTTTTTGAACTTAATATATCCACATTTAAAATGCTCACGCTTTAATAGTGAACATTTTTGCAGATTTTCGAAAATCTACCACTTCTGAATATCAAAAACACATTCATCTGTATTTTCTTTCAAACATTTTAAAGCTTTGTCTGTGGTATTTCAAGTTTTAAGCCATCTGGGTTTCAATTATGGATGTGTTTTGATGGAGGAATTCAATTTCATCTTTCTTTCCATATGGATAACAAATTTTTACTGCTCATTTCACCACCTCAGCCCTAAATCAAAGTGGCATATTTGTGTGGATCTATTTTGGGGTACAGTATTTTGTTCTATATGTCAATTTGCCTAACTTTGTACACTTTTTACACTGCCTGAATTACTATAACTTAAAATAAGCCTTGGGTTGTAGCAAAGCCATTTCTTCCACATTTTTCTTCTTGAGAGAGGGTTAAACTATTTATAGGCGTTTGCTACTTTATGTAAATTTTAGAATCATTGAATCTGTAGATAAGTTTGGATCTGTAGAAAAGGAGTGATATATTTATGATATTTATTCATTCTACCTATTGATATTGGGCATATCTCATTATTTTAGAGTTTTAATTTTTTTAGTTAAATTATATAATTTTCTGTGTGCAGGTCTTGCATATTTATTATGGTAATTTCTTTCTTTCTTTCTTTTTTTTTTTTTTTTTTGTGGTGGAGTTTTGATCTTGTTGCCCAAGCTGGAGTGCAATAGTGCAATCTCAGCTCACTGCAACCTCTGCCTCCTGGGTTCAAGCAATTCTCCTGCCTCAGCCTCCCAAGTAGCTGGGATTACAGGCATGCACCACCATGCCAGGCTATTACAGTAATTTATACATGCTTTTAATTTTTCTTCCTATTTAAATTTCTAAATATTGCTTGTAAGCATTTTAATTTGCTTATTGATCTATCTGCTTATTATTCTTGCTTTAGTCCACATTATTATTTATCTTATTGCTAATACTGATAAGCCTGTAGCATCTTTCTCCCAATCCTACTTTTAAACAATCATGTCAATGGCAAGTGATGTCTACTTGCTGTCTTTATAATCCTCATGCTTGTATGTTTTTCTTTGTTCTATCTATTGCCTCCTACAATGTTGACTATACATAGTGATAACGGGCTTGCCCCTGATTATGAAGGAGATACCTGTCTCAATACTCATTCAGAGTTATGTTTATTGAAAACATTTTTACTTTATGTTTGTTAGGTTAAATAATTTTTGGCATATTCCAAATATCCTAAGGACTTCTGTCTAAGCATTTTTTAAAAGTAACAGGCATCAAATTATATCATTTTTTTAACAGAGTGAGACACTTCTTTTTTCACGTAATTTAGCAATTGACTCAACCATCCATTGATTTTTTTATTGTAACAAAGTTATTTTTTATTTCTAGAGGCTTCCATTTCAGTTTTATTTCCAAGTGTTTTTCTCACATTTACCTTGTGGAATGCTTTATTTAGAAACTGCATAAATTGTTTTTTTAAACATTTTTTATGTAGATGTTCTGTATTCTGTGATTGACGCTCAAAATATAAATAATCCATAGGACTAAAATCAGTTGCATATTGTTTCTTCAGAACTTCACTAAATATTGATGCGATTGAGTGTTTAATAATCTCTGACTATGAATTTATTGCTTCATATAATTCTATATCGGTTCTAGATTCTGTATTGAAGCTTTTCTCCAGAGATATTTGCTTCAAATACTGACTCTTTTTTTTTTTTTTTTTTTTTTTTTTTTTTTATTTGAGACGGAGTCTCGCTCTTTCGCCCAGGCCGGACTGCAGTGATGCGATCTCGGCTCACTGCAAGCTCCGCCTCCCGGGTTCACGCCATTCTCCTGCCTCATCCTCTTGAGTAGCTGAGATTACAGGCGCCCGCCACCGCGACTGGCTAATTTTTTGTATTTTTAGTAGAGACGGGGTTTCACCATGTTAGCCAAGATGGTCTTGATCTGCTGACCTCGTGATCCGCCCAGCTCGGCCTCCCAAAGTGCTGGGATTAGAGGCGTGAGCCACCGCACCGGTCCACTGACTCTTAAGCAGTTATCGCAGGTCCAGATTTTTTACCATGTTGTTTTTCCTAAGGTGAGTAGCCCCACTCAAATTATCAGGTATTCTGCTTGGAACAACCACACTCTTGCTGGCTGCTTATGAGTCCTAAAGGCTTCCTATAGTTCTCTGCACCTTCATTACTCAGGCCTGAGTCCCCAAAGTATTTTTTCTTTCCTGACTGCCTTGTCTCTATTTGTACTACCCTAGGGTCTGTGATGCTTCCAACCCAGATTGCTTTTGTATAATTGGAGACATTCTTTAATTTTCTACTTTAAATAGATTTATAAAGGCCAATGAGTTTTCTTAATCAAAGAGAATTGAATGGGTAGTATTTATGAGAAGAACTGCCAGTATAGTCTGAAAATACACAATTGTAGCAAATTGTTATGTATCTTATATTTAAAGCTTGAAAGATTTTTCCCCCCACTAAGCTGTAAGGCCAGTGAGGGCAATCAAGGGGTCAAGGGGACTCAGGCCTTAGTAGTTACTTCATGGATCTTAACGGACAGAAGCTCCATTGTGATAAATGCATATGCAACTTTGGAGGTAGGGAGGAAAAGAAAAGATGGTTGGCCACACAATGATATTAACATTTTGTCTAGACGTACTATATAACATTTCAACTCACATTTTATTGGCCATAAAAAATCACATAGGGATAGTTTAGTTAAAGTAGGAGGAATGTTTCTCCCCTATGAATGATAATACTACATATTTGTGAATAGTTTTAATGGGTAGAATATTCTCCCTTTCTATTATAAAAACTTGTTTCTCACTCAGGTATAACATGCTTATGCCTCCCAAAGTAGGCAACCCAAAAGTCCAGCACAATAGCCATCATGTCCTGTATTTAGGCCTTTATGATAATCTTAGACCTGGTCTCAGCCTCGAGATACATGTACCAAGAAAACAAGCAATATACTCTCCACAAATTCACAAAAGGAGGTAGTTTTGGGACAGAGGGAAGGATTGGAACCATACAGCATCCCATTTTCATAGCACTATTGAAATACCACAAGAAAAATATTGGGAGGAGTTTCTAAATCTCACATCCTGGGAATGGAGAATGTTCTTAGATGAGGCTAAGATTTTGCTCCCAGAGAGTAGTTTCAGCCTGTCATCATCCAGTTTTCTTTTTAATTATCTTCTGTTATCTTCTTGCAGGCTGAGCAGTCTTCTCAAGCCTTTTCCTGCATATAGAAGACAGGGAAGTCATGAGGGGGCTTTAAGTACTGAACAATTGTTTATTTTAATTTATGATTATAATTTCTCATTTAGCAGTACAACTGTTTCACGGACTTGATGGGCTGCTTTTTTATTTGACTCCCCTTCATTGCATGTGCTAAAAACCACAGCCACAATTCTTTGGAGACATGACTAAGTATGATGGACTGAGTATGTCCCTCCCCCAAAATGTGTATGTTGAGATCCTAAACTTCAACATGATGGCATTTGGAAGTCGGTCCTTTGGAAGGTAATTAGGTTATGAGGTTGGAACACTCACAAATGGGATTAGCATCCTTATAAGAGACACCAAGGGGAGCTTTTGCCCTCTTTTAGCCATGTAAGGGTATAATGAGAAACAAGAGTCTGAAACAAAGAAGAGGACCCTCACCTGAACCCAGCCTTGTCAGCATCTTGATCTCTGACTTCCAGCCTCTAGAGCTGTGAGAAATAAATTTTTGTTGCTTAAAAGCCACCCAATGTATGACACTTGGTTGCCAAAGTCTAAACTAAGATACTGAGTAACTAAGTTTTGTGTAAGATGAGCATATCAGTTTTCCACAGAAAATACATGCTTTATTGAAGTTGCCTCTTTCCAACCTCTAAGTCTCTGATGTCTGTTTTCATGACAGCTAATAATTTTCTGAACTTGTTTCCTTATAATATCTTGTTTAATGCAGCCAACAGTTCACTACCTTTGCTCTCAAATTCCCTTTTCCAACCTTTGCACTCATCAAGTCATTTGTTTTGGTAAATAAAATCTTAATAGTATGCATCTATACCCATTTGTTTATATATTGTCTCTAGCTATTTTCCTGCTATGACAGCAGCATTGAATAGTTGCAATAGAGAACATATGGCCCCCAAAACCTAGAATATTTACCATCTGCCCCTTTATAAAAAATATTTGCCAACCCTTGATCTAGAGCCAAAAGTTTATTATATGCAAGTGCTTTACCGAATTTTTGCTACTACATAACAAAAATAGATCCAATAGCATGTAACTCTAATAACTTCCAACCTCAAATAACATTTATCTCACTGTATCCTGACTTGCTTCAAAGGCTATGCCATGTATTTGATGCTATTCATGAACTTCTTTTGGTTCCATTTTACCTGTCATTTGGAGATGTCGGTTATATAATGGAAATAGCCAATCTCAAACATTGTAGCAGCTTAAAACATTGAAGTTTATACTTTTTTTTTTTTTTTTGAGACAGAGTCTCGCTCTGTCGCCCAGGCTGGAGTGCAGTGGCGCAGTCTCGGCTCACTGCAAGCTCCGCCTCCCAGGTTCACGCCATTCTCCTGCCTCAGCCTCTCCGAGTAGCTGGGACTACAGGCGCCCGCCACCACGCCAGGCTAATTTTTTGTATTTTTAGTAGAGGCGGGGTTTCACCGTGGTCTCGATCTCCTGACCTTGTGATCCGCCCGCCTCGGCCTCCCAAAGTGCTGGGATTACAAGCGTGAGCCACCGCGCCCGGCCACTTCTCTTATGCTACATGATGCATAGGGGTTGTCCTGAGGAGTCTCCTCATTGTATTTACTTAGAGACACAGTCAAATGAAAGTCCATCTTGGAATAATATGCATTCAGGATAAGAGTGAAGAGATGGCAAAGAACTACTGAAGTGAGACGTAAGTTGGCTTTTACTGGTAAAATTACTCCATGATATGACACTCTATCTTCTGTTCATATTTCACTTATCAGAGGAAATCCATGTCCATGTCTGAGTAAAAATATTTGAGTAGTATGATCCTATTATGTGCCTGAATAAAAATACTCAACTTGAGAGATGATATTTTAGGATTACCACAACCAGGTAGTAGAATGCAGTGCAGTAACAATATTATTGCCAAGTGCAATCTAGGAATAGACTTGTATATTAAAAAAGGGCCATAATGTTATATGGAATTCTCAATCAGAACGACAAAAAGGCATTAAAATGTGTAGTAAAATAGGAAGAAAGAACAAGGGCAGCAAATAAAATATAGTAACAAATATGGTAGGTATTAATCCAACAATGTCAGTTATTACTTTAAATTTCAATGGCCCAAATACAAAAATTAAAATATGGAGGTTGTTACTGTATTTTTAAAAACCAAACTATATTTTATCTACAAGAAACCCATTTTAAATACAAAGAGACACAGAGATTAAAAGTTAAGGAATATATAAATATATGCTAACACAAATCAAAAGAAAGCATGAGTAGTTTTACTAATTTCAGAGAGGGCAGAATTCAGAGCAAGGAGAGTTCTTAGCAATAAAGAGAAGCATTACATAGTTGTAAAAGGGTCAATACTACAGGGAGACATAACAATCTTTAATGTGTTTTGACCTAAAGGCAGATCACCAAATTACATGATGGCAAAACTGATACAACTGCCTAAAGAAACAGGTGAATCCACTATTTAGTAGGAGACTTTAGTACCTGTTCAGGAGAAATATAAAAGGCCAACCATCAGAAAAACAGTAAGGGCATAATTGAACTCAGCAATACCATCAATCAACTGGATATGATTGAAATCTACAGACTACACCATCCAACAACAGCAGGTTACACATTTTTCTCAAGCTCACATGGAACATTCACCCAGATAGACCATAGTCTAAGCCGTAAAACACACCTTAACCAATATCAAACAATGAAAATCAAACAGTGTCTGCTCTCATATTACAATGGAATTGGAATAGAGATCAATAACACAAAAGGTAGCTAGGAAATTACAAGACACTTAAAGATTAAATGACACATCTCAATACAACATGGATCAAAAAAGGCAATTACTTTATTTCTTTTTTTTTTTTGAGATGGAGTCTCGCTCTGTTGCCTAGGCTGGAGTGCAGTGGTATGATCTCGGCTCACTGCAACCTCTGTCTCCTGGGTTCAAGCGATTCTCCTGCCTCAGTCTCCTTAGTAGCTGATATTACAGGCACGTGCCACCATGCCCAGCTAATTTTTTGTATTTTTAGTAGAGACGGGGTGTCACCATGTTGGTTAGGCTGGTCTCGAACTCCTGACCTAGTGATCTGCCTGCCTTAGCCTCTCAAAGTGCTGGAATTACAGGCGTGAGTCACTGCACCCAGCCTAAAAAAGCCAAATTTCTAAAATATTTAAGACATCTCAAGACAAATTTCTAAAATATTTAACTAAATAGAAATAAAAGTACAACTTACGAAATTTGTGGGATGTAATAAAAGCCGTGCTTACAGTGAAATTTATAACATTGGATGCATATATTAGAAAATACGAAAGATCTAAAAGCAACCATTTAAACTTTTGCTTTAAGAAACTAGAAAAAGTAAGCTAAATTAAATCTGAAGTGAGGAAAGGAAAAGAAATAAACAAGGAAAATAAAGAAATAAACTAGTGTGAGAAAAAGAGACAGAAATTGCTAATATCAGAAATGAATGATGGGACATCACTACAGATCTTACAGACATTCAATGGATAATACAGGAATTTATGTACAATTCTATGCCCACAACTTTGATAACCTAGAAAAAATAGACTAATTACTTGAAATACACAATCTGCCAAAATTCACAGAAAAAGAAATAGACAATTTGAATAGATCTTTATTATTAAAGAAATTGCATGAGTAATTAACAACCTTGCAAAAGAGAATGTACTTTATCCAAATAGTTTCACTGGTTAATCGTACCACAAATTAAAAAAAAATTATAACACTTTTATACAAACTCCTTCAGGAAATAGAAGCAGAGGAATATTTTCTAACTCATTCTATGAGGCCAGCACTGTGAAAAAGCAAAAGCAGACAAAACCATTATAATAAATTAAAACTATGTTTTAATGTTTCTAAGGAACATAGATGCAAAACTCTACAACAAAGTATTAGCAAATCAAATTTAACAATGTACAAAAAGAGTTACAATAACAATCAAATGAGATTTATCTGAGCTATGCAAGGCTTATTTAACACTTGAATATCAATTAATGCAATTCATCATATCAGCAGGCTAAAGAATAAAAATTAAAGGATCATATTAATAAATGCAAAAAAGCAATTGACAAAATCTAACATTCATTTTAAACAAAAACTTTTAGCAAACTAGAAAGAGAAGGATACATACTCAACTTGATAAAAATCATCTAAAAAACACTTCTAACATCATACTCAAAGGTGAGAAGCCAGAAGTTTTCTTGCTAAGATGTGACCAAGCAAGGATGTGCCCACTCACCACTGCTTTTTAATATTATACTGAAAGTCCTACTTAATGTAATAATAATAATACAGCCAGTGGAAATAAATTATTTAGCCAGATAGGGCAAAAAAGTCCTCAGCAGAATTTCTTTACTACCAAAAGGCATCCCCCAAAATAGTTTCTTTTCTAACAAGGAGCAGCCTGAAAAACTGAGCTGCAAACATAGATAAGGAAGCTGGAGCTTGCACGTGGGAATGCTGGCAGCTGTGCCAATAGAAAAGGCTAAATCAAATTAGTGGAAATCAGTGGAGGCCAGTCATGCCCAACACGAAGGCTCCATCTTCCCTTTTTTGTTACATGTACAGTAAGAAAGAAATGGACAAGAGCATGGTGCAGCTAGCACAGAAAATCCACCTGCATAATAAAAGATTAGGCCGGAGGCTACCAGAGATTCATGCTCTATGTAAATGGCACACCTGGTCCAACCAGTTTTTTGCACTTTGTATAATCAGGCACCACCTCCTCACCAGCTCATGTATAAAATGCCTGCATTTCCCTGTGGATCCAGCAATCTATTTTTCTGGGACCCCTCTCTGTAGCAGAGAGCTAGTCTCTTTCTTTTGCCTGTTAACTACTACTCCTCATCTCACTCTTGTGTGTCCATGTCCTTGATCTTCGTGGCCATGAGAAAATGAACCTCAGGTATCATCCCAGACAGTGACGCTATTACAATAAGACAAGGAAAGGAAATAAAAGGAATGCAGGTTGGGAAGAAAAAATAGATTTATCTTTTTTTCTCTAATGATATGATCATCTGTAAAAAAAATCTGAAAGAATCAGCATAAAAACTCTCAGATTAATAAGCAATTATACTAAGTTTGCAGGCTGCAATGATAATACGCAAATGTCAAAAACTTTCATATATACCAACAATAATGAAGTAGAATTTTAAGCTAAAAATACATCATCATTTATATGAACACCTCAAAAATAAAATACATCGACATAAGTCTAATAATATGCACATAAGATCTGTATGAAGAAAACTACACATCTCTGATGAAAAAAAGTCAAAGAACTGAATTAATAGATTGATAAAAAGAGTCAATATTTGATCAATTCTTTCTAACTGATGTATCAATTCAATGCAATCCTAATCAAAATTCCACCAACTTATTTTGTAGATGTTGAAAGACTGTTTGATTCTAATGTTTATATGGAGAAGCAAATGATCCAGAAAAGTCCATTCAATATTGAAGGAGAATAACAAAGCCACAGGATTAACACTACCCTAATTCAAGACTTACTGTAAAACACGATAATTAAGACAGTGAGCTATTGGCAAAGGAATAAACAAACACATAAATGATACAGAGTAAAAAGTCTAGAAATATACGCACATAAATTTGATGTCTTTGACAAAGAATGGGAAAACACTGAAGACAAGATAATTTTATCAACACATTTTGCTAGAACTAGACATCTACATGCAAAAAAGTGAAGCTAGACACAGATCTTAAGCCCTTCAGAAATATTATCTTGAAATGCATCATAGGCCTATATGTAAACTCAAAAAATATAAAACACCTGGAAGATAGTACAGGAGAAAACCTACATGACTCTGGGTATGACAATGACTTTAGATATAACACTAAACAAATTATCTGTGAAAGAAGTTTTATTGATAACTTATGGTTAATTAAAATTAGAAACTTCTGCTCTATGAAAGACAATCACAAGATAATGAAAAGACAAGCCACAGACTGGGGGGGAGGATTTGCAAAATACATATCTGGTAAAAAATGCTTTCCAAAATACAAAACTTTCTTAAAACTTAACAATAAGAAAATTAACAACCCCATTAAAATAAGTCCAAAACCTTTAAGAGACACTGTACTGAAGAAGATACACACACGGTGAATAAGAAACTGACTATTTGGTACTATGCTTATTATCTGGGTGACTAAATAATCTGTATACCAAAACTCTGCAACACAAAATTTATCTATATAACAAATCTGCATGTGTACTCCTGAACCTAAAATAAGTTTTTATTTTTTAAAAGTTGTTCTACACCATATGTAATTAGGTAATTACAAATTTAAATAATAATGAGATACTACTCTATACCCATTAGAATGGCCAAAACCTAAAAAGAAGACAATACTAAATGCTGGCTAGGATGTAGAGCAACAGAAGCTCTCATTCATTGCTGATGGGAATGCAAAGTGGACACTTTGAAAGACAATTTGGCAATTTCTTACAAAACTAAACATACTTCTACCATATGATCTAGCAAATGCACTTCTTGGTATTTACCCAAAGAAGTTGATAATTATGTCCACACAAAAACCTGCACACATATGAGCATAGTAAATTTAATTATAATTGCTGAAACTTGGAAGCAACTGAAATGCTCTTCAGTGGGTGAATGGATAAACAAACTGTGGTGCATGCAGACATTGGAATATTTTTTAGTGCTTAAAAACATATTATCAAGCCATGAAAACACATGGAGGGACTTTAAATTTATATTACTGTATGGTAGAAGACAATCTGGAAAGGCTGCATTTATACAATTTCAACTATCTGACATTCTGCAAAAGGCAAAACCGTCGAAACAGTAAACAGATCAGTGATTGCCAGGGATTAGAGAAAATAATGAGATGAATAGGCAAAGCACAATTTTTAGGCAGTGAAACTATTCAGTATGATACTGAAATGGTGGATACATGTCATTCATTGTACATTTCTCCAAATGCCAATCACGTTCCTATATACCAACAATAAAAAAGTGGAATTTTAAGCTAAAAGTGCACTACTATTTATATTAACATCCCCAAAATGAAATACATTGATATAAATCTAACAAAATACATACAAAAGCTCTGTGTGGAAACCTCATAGAGCTGTATTGTACAACACCAAGAGGTAACCCTAAGGTAAACTATAAACTCTGGATGATAATATTGTCTCAATGTAGCTTCAATGATTGTACTAAATGTACCCTTTCGTTATAGGATATTGATAGTTAGGGAAGTTGTGTGTTGGGGAATAGGGATGGTCAGAAACTCACCACACCTTTTGCTTAATTTTTGGCTGTAATTCTAAAACTGCTCTAAAAACAAATTTTATTAATTTTAAAAAGATTTTTTAAAAGGCAGACACAAACATAAATACATATGATAAGTAAATAAAGTGTAAATATTGACTCTAGATGTTCTAATAAATGCTATTTTTTATTAGCTACTGTCATTTATGGAGGATGGGATACAGGGAAAGTATTACTAGAACTAGAATTAAATTGTCAATATAATCCAAAATTGAATCAATCTAAATCAGGATTACTACTGAGGTTAGAGAAAACATCCTATTGAATTTAAAGTTTACTATGTGTAAATTATAAAACAGCAGGAGTACTTTTACTTAAGAAAGAAACAAAATAAAATTGTGTTTCTTTAATGTTCTTTATAAAAGAATGAATGTTTTATCACAAACTGTTTTGTTTTGTTTTCCCACTTTATTTTAGGTTCAGGGGTCTATAAGCAAGTTTGTTATATAGGTAAATTGTTGTGTCAGGGGGGTTTAGTTGACAGGTTTTTTTTTTTTTTTTTTTTGAGATGGAGTCTCTCTCTGTCCCCCAGGCTGGAGTGCAGTGGTGCGATCTCCGCTTACTGCAAGCTCCGCCTCCCAGGTTCATGCCATTCTCCCACCTCAGCCTCCAGAGTAGCTGGGACTACAGACGCCCACCACCACACCTGGCTAATTTTTTTGTATTTTTAGTACAGACGGGGTTTCACCGTGTTAGCCAGAATGGTCTCGATCTCCTGACCTCGTGATCCACCTTCCTCAGCCTCCCAAAGTGCTGGGATTACAGGCAGTTTACAGATTTTTTTTTTTTTTTTTGTCATCGTGTAATAAGCATAGTAGCCAATAGGTAGTTTTTTACCATCTCCCTCCTCCCACGGTACCCCCCAAGTAGGCCTCAGTGTCTGTTGTTTCTTTTTTTGAATTCATGTACTCAATATTTAGCTCACATTTTTTAATGAAAATGTGGTATTTGGTCTTCCTTTCCTGCATTAATCTGCTTAGGATAATGGCCTCCATTTCCATACATGCTGCTACAAAGGACATGATCTTGTAGTTTTTTATGGCTGTGTAATATTCCATGTTGTATATGTACAGACTATCAAGTCTACTGTTGATAGGCATTAGGTTGCTTCTAGGTCTTTGCTATTTTAAATAGTGCTGCAATGAACATGCAAGTGTATGTGTCTTTAGGACAGAACAATTTATATATATATATATTTTTGGACAATGTCTCACTTTGTCACTCAGTGTAGAGTGCAGTGGTGCAATCTCAACTCACTGCAGTCTCAACCTCCTGGGCTTGAGAGATCCTCCTGCCTCAGCCCCCCAAGTAGCTGGGACTATAGGACAGGCATATGTCACCATGCCTGGCTAATTTTTGTATTTTTTGTAGAGATGGGGTTTTGCCATGTTGCCCAGGTTGGTCTCAAACTCCTGAGCTCAAGGGATCCTCCAACCCCAGCCTCCCAAAGTGCTAGGATTCCAGGTGTGAGCCACCCTGCCTGACCAATTTATATTCCTTTGGACATATACCCAATAATGGGATTGCTGGGTCAAATGGTAATTCTGTTTTAAGTTCTTTGAGAAATCTCATCTGCTTTTTTTTTTTTTTAACTTTTTAAATAATAGCCATTGTGTGTAGTGGGAGATGAGATGGTTAACTCGTTGTGGTTTTGATTTACATTTCTCTAATGATTAGTAGTACTGAGCTTTTTTTCATATCTTTGTTGGCCTTATGTATGTCTTCTTTGAAAAGTGTCTGTTCAAGTCCTTTGCCCACTTTTTAATAGGGCTGTTTCTTTTTTGCTTGAACCTTTGTTTATGTTCATTGGAGATGCTGGATAATAGACCTTTGTCAGAGGCATATGTTACAAATACTTTCTCCCATTCTGTAGGTTGTCTGTTTACTCTATTGACAGGGTTTTTTTTTCCCTTTTTTCTTTCGTTTTCTTTATTTTTCTTTTGCTGTGCATAAGCTCTTTAGTTTAATTAGGTCCAATTTGACAATATTTGTTTTGTTGCATTTGCTTTGGTGTCTTCATCATGAAATCTTTGCCAGGGTTGATGTCCAGAATGGTATTTCCTAGATTATCTTCCAGAGTTTCTATAGTTTTAGGTTTTACGTTTAAGTCTTTAATCTATCTTCCATTGACTTTTGTATATGGTGTAAGGAAAGGTTCCAGTTTCAATCTTCTGCATATGGCTGGCCAGTTATCCCAGCATCATTTATTGAATAAAGAGTTATTTCCCCATTGCTTGTTTTTGTTGACATTGTCAAAGATCAGATGTTTGTACGTGTGTGATTTTATTTCTGGACTCTCTATTTTCTTCCATTTGTCTATGTGTCTCCTTTTGTACCTGTACCATGCTGTTTTGATTACTGTAGCCTTGTAGTATAGTTTGAAGTCTGGTAATGTGATTCCTCCATCTTTGTTTTTTTGCTTAAGTTTGCCTTGGCTATTTAGGCTTTTTTTGTTTGTTTCCATGTGAAATTTAAAGTAGTTGTTTTCTATATTTGTAAGGAATGTTATTGGTAATTTGATAGAATTAGCATTGAATCTGTATACTGCTTTGTGCAGTATGGTCATTTTAGCATTGTTGAGTCTTCCTCTCCAAGTGCATGGAATGTTTTTCCATTTGTTTTTGTCATATCTAACTCATTCTATGAGGCCAGCATCATCGTGATACCAAAATCTGGCAGAGACACAACAACAACAACAAAAAGAAAACTTCAGGCCAATAGCCTTGATGAACATAGATGCAAAAATCCTCAACAAAATACTAGTAAACTGAATCCAGCAGCACATCACAAAGCTACATCACCACAATCATGTAGGCTTTATTACTGGGATGCAAGATTGGTTCAACATACCCAAATCAATAAATGTGATTCACCACATAAGCAGAACTAGAAACAAAAATGACATGATCATCTCAATAGATGCACAAAAGGCTTTGGATAAAATTCAACATCACTTCATGTTAAAAATCCTCAACAAACTAGGCATCTAAGGAACATAACTCAAAATAATAAGAGCCATCAATGACAAACCCACAGCCAACATCATGCTGAATAGGCAACAGCTTGAAGCATTCCCCTTGAGAACTAGAAGACAAGGTTACCTACTCTCATCACTCCTATTCAACATAGTACTAGAAGTCATAGCCAGAGCAATCAGACAAGAGAAAGAAATACAAGGCATTCAAATAAGAAAAGAGGAAGTCAAACTACCTTTATTTGCAGATGATATGATTCTACACATAGAAAACCCCATAGTCTCTGCCCAAAAGCTCCTAAATATATAAACAACTTCAGAAAAACTTTAGGATACTAGATCAATGTACAAAAATTAGTAGCATTTCTATAAACCAACAACATCCAAGCTGAGAGCCAAATCAAAAATCCAATCACGTTCATAATGGCCACAGAAAAAATAAAATACCTAGGAATACAGCTAACCACAAAAGTGAAAAGTCTGTATAATGAGAATTACAAAATACAGTTTAAAGAAATCAGAGCTAACAAACTGTTGAAAGATAAAATATTTAAAAACTCCTGACTTATTTACATTGATACAATCCTTTTTAGAGTTCAGTTGCAACTTGTTTAGCAATACTTCACAAAATATATCTCATGCTAATGATAACTCTTTTATTTTCACATCATGGACCTTATGTTGTTTTCTTTTTTAAAAAGTGTTTTATATTTTCCTTTAAAATCTTTGAAGCCAATTATGAATTGCTATGAAATGTTTTCTCATTTATAAATTTTGGCCCATAAGCATTTTTAAAAATAACTGAGCATGGATCAGTAGTTCCTCAGAAAATGTACTGCTATTATTAAATTATGAAATAGTCAAGCATATATTTTAGTATGTTATTTTTACATATTCTTTCTTAAAATTTGAACATGTAATCAAAACTATATTATATACAGCAGACTTCAAATACAGTTGGCACATCATCCATATATCAGAAATGGTTTATATTAAATTAGACCTAAGAAAAAGAAGGATTATTCTATAGATCTCAAATATGAAGCAGTACGTTTTGGTATCTGAAAACATGGTAAAATGTTCTAAAATGCATAGATGTTTTAAAAATCTGGGTTAATGCAAAAAACCCCGTTTATTTTACCGTTATGTATTTAACAAATATTCATTTATAACCATGCTCTAAGCAAAGTTATAAGTGCTTGGAATGCATTATTAAAAATGAAAAGACTCCTACCCTTTATATTCTAAATCCAATGTTATAGTTACAGGAGATTGACAATAAGCAATAAAGATAAAAAATAAATTATATAGTCATTTAAATGTGGCATATGCTATGGCATGTGAACTGTATATCAAATAAAGAGAATTGGCAGTGCTGGAAGAAACAATTATAATTTCTTATCACAGCTCTATTCATTACTCACAACGGCAAAAGCGTGGAATCAATGTAAGTGTACATCAAAGGATGATTGGATAAACAAAATGTGGTTTACATACACCATGGAATACTATATAGCTATAAAAATGTATAAAAGCCTGCCCTAAAGAGCAACATGGATGGAACAGGAGGCCATTATCCCGAATGAAATAACTCAGAATCAGAAAATCAAATACTGCATTTTCTCACTTGTAAGTAGGATCTAAACAATAGGTACACAAAGGGGCAGAAGAAAATATTAGACACTGGTAACTCCAAAAAGGGAGAAAGTGGGAGGGTGATGAGGGTTGAAATATTACCTATTGTGTTCAGTGTTCACCATTTTGGTTGATGGGACTTAAGTAACTAAACAGCTTCCACACAACGAAAGAAAGCAGAGAGTATACAGACAAAACTAGAATGCACTAGAATTCCAAACCTTACCATCTCATAATATACATGTATAACGACCGTGCCCCGGGACCCCCTGCATCTAAAATTAAAAAAAAAGAAAAAATACAATTACTGGTAATTTTGAAAATAGCAGATATATTTGAAGAGTTAAGTGAAGACAGTGTATCAAAAAGAAATAATTTGAAAGTGAGAATGAAAGAGAAGTTGCAGGCTACTTGAGAAAAGGAAAGAGCATGTAAAATAGCTGTCCAGAATAATAAGAGGGTAAATAAAAAAAAAAAAACTATAATATCATTTCCCCAAAGCATTAAAGTACATTTGAGTTTCACAGTGATAAATTTAAAGTGAAAACATTCAATATGGCTTTATGTTTTTCTTCAGCTACATTTAATAATAGTGTATCATTATAGTATAAGCAGATAGTTGCATTTAGTTAACATCGTGAGTTAAATAAGTGGCCAGTTGTTATGCTTAACTGAAAGGTTTGTTGAGTTCAAGATATTTGAAGGAATAAGCTAGAATGTAAAAAGCTGTTGACCATTGTTAGAAAAAAGATAATATTATTCTTATTAGACAGGTTACCTACCCAGCTTGTCTGGTAATGAGGATGTAGAATCTCCTAAAGTACATTAGAATTATATGTTATAATGCTTTTTTCCCAGTGCTGAGATCTATATTTTGGATATGTTAGATGCTCAATATTTCTTTGTTAGTATTTATATTAAAATGAAACAATGTAAGCAAGTAAAAACCTAAAATTAGATTACATTTTAACTAGAGAAATTAAGATAATGTTGCATTTCAAATTTAACACCTCACTGACAGCAAGTAGAGCAAAGAATTACAGAGACTAGAGACTTTTGATGGCAGGTGCCCTGAATAGAATTTATCTACTACTTTATCCTTGAAAAAATACACTTAAAGGGTTTGGGTAATGCTCTGATTAATCTGAACTATATAATATTTTAAGGGACCTCTCTAAGTTTAATAGGTTATCTTTTTATTACACTCATGATTAATTTTGGGGAAAATAAAAAATAGCATCCTATCAACTAAATTAATTATACCTTAAATTAATTTAAAAAAACACTCTAAATTAATTATACCTTAAATGCCCTCTCCCTAAGAGAAGATTTCACTTATCAAAACAGATGTTTTTGTATCTATTGAAACGGCTTGCACAAATTTTGTATTTGAAAAAGAAAAGGCATCTGCATAAAGCCAATTAAAAATTTATCCCTGGAATCTATTAATTTGTCTATTTTTTCTGATTTATATTCAAATTACATGTTGAATAATGAATTTGTCATTATGAATTTTAAGTTAATAAATATGAGTCTATTCAGGATTTAGGTGTCAAGTGCTCCACAGATCGGATTATGATTCATATGTGATGCATTCATTTGTGATAAATCCAAAGACTGGAAAATCAAGAGAGAAAAAGTATGAAGATGTTATGCAGTTTAATTATGTAAATTGAATTTTGTGAAATGTGTCTACTTCTGTTTTCTTTTTCTCTTGATGGTTAGCCTTAGTTTTTTGACTTCACTTGCTTTGCATTTTTTAAAAGATACGCTAGACATCACAAATCAAAGAAAGAGAGTTTTCAGAAAAGGTTGTGTTGGCACGGTGTCCTCTCCTCTGTTTATGCTTTATTCAAATCCTTTTTCTTCTGCAAGCAGACAGGAGGAGGAGATCCAGTCGTGTTAATTCAGTCTTACATTGATCTGGTCTCTGGTGCCCTTGCATTTTGGATAAGACTTTCTATATATCATCTATATCTGATGTACTCCTGAGTGTGGCTTCTCAATTTCTGTTTGAAAGACTGGCACATCCTTATCTCTATAGCACTAAAAGACTGAAGGAGGTCCATCTCTATCCTTTAGTAACCTCCAGCTCAGCTCATCAGCCACCTTTTTTATTCAGCCCCCAAATCTGGCAAAGGTCTTGAAGGAGAAAGGAGCATAATGCTTGGGGACAGACCTACTCCTCCTAGCAGGCATGAGTTTTCTAACCATGACAAAAAAAAACAGGGAACTTCTACCCTGTGTTTTAGAAGCTATTGGCTTAGCTCTCCATGCTCCTGTAGAGCCCTCAAACTTACCAAATAGTGTATAGAAGAAAATGGCCATATGTTTGAGGCCTCTCAAGTTTTCAATATTGTCCTCTAGATCCATACATCTGCTAAAATATCTGCTGTTCCCTCTTTCCCACTGAAACTTTTGTATGGGCTGAAACTTAGCACAGGCCTGAAATAGAAAAATGCTCTTTGGGAAAAGAACCTGAATGAAAATTTCTCATTTGATAATCTTTCCTTTCTGAAATTTCAGTTTAAAATATTTTTTGGCATCTACTTTTCTCTGATGCCTTTAAAATTAGTGTTTATGCTTTATTCAAATCCTTTTTCTTCTGCAAATAACACTAGCATGACCTATTAATTCCTACCTAAGATTAAAAAATTTACAACATATTTTGTTATTATTTCATATGGTTATTGTTCCTTTATTTATTTACTAGAATTTGCACTCAGGGAAGTTAATATTTTTAAAATTATAATAATAACAGAATAGTTATCATTAAAGTTCTCAGTGAAGGGTAGACTGCAAATTTTACTTTTGGTCATAATACAACTTGTATTCAGCCAGATTTTTCTCTGATAAATCATAAAAAGTGGTCCACTTTACTTTTTGTTTTTGTTTGATTTTTCAACTCAGTATTCACTAGCAAAAAAAATAAAAGAGACTAATATATAAGAAAGAAAGCAAGAAAAATAGGGAAGGATGAAAGAAGGAAGGAAAGAAGGAAGGAAGAAAAGAAGGAAGGGAAAAAGAGGGAAAGAAGGCAAAGGAGGAAGAAAAGAGAAAATGAGGGGAGGGAGGAGAGAGAGCAAGAAAGGAAGGAAAAAGGAGGAGAGAAAGGCAATAACATTTCTTCTAATAAGCCTATCAATAATCATTAGAGAAAATAAGTGGAATGAATGTGTAAATAGGTCTATTTATCAAGATGCTTAACTGTACACAATGTAGATTAAGTTGAACACTTTTAAAAACATGTTTTTTATTCAAAAATTCCATGCAAAATAAAGATGATTTTTGGTTCTTAAATATAGATTTTGTTTTTGTTGTTTTATAAAATAAAATCAAATTCTAGTAAGTGTTCTTTGCATTGAGCTTCTTCGTTTCATATTTTATGAGTTCATTTATTTTAGTTTTTTTTCTTCTTTAACACTTAATTCACTATTTTCAGTAAATTATATACCATCACAAGGTGAATCTGGAGGCTTCAGAAATAAAATATAAGTATAGATTCAAGTCATTTTACAGATATTATACAAATAGATGGAAAGTGTGGGTTCCAATCTGTCAAAACTCTAGCTAGACTGCTATGAGTAGAAGTGGTCAAAAGATCTTCTATAAATGTTTAATCAGATAAACTGCAATTTAAATATTATGCAAAACCAACAATTCATTTTAAAACGTACTTTATAGTTCTGCTTCTCATATGTACTTTTCTTATGTTGTCTCAGACAACAAGGCAACCAAATTAGAAATCAAGACTAAAGAATTAATCCAAAACCATACAGTTACATGGAAACTGAATAACTTGCTCCTGCATGATGTTTGGGTAAATAATGAAATTAACAAAGAAATCAAGAAGTTATTTGAAACTAATAATACCAAAGATACAACATACCAGAATATCTGGAACACAGCTAACGCAGTGATAAGAGGAAAACTTACAGCATATGTTCACATCAAAAAGTTAGAAAGGTCTCAAGTTAACAACCTAACATCACAACTAAAAGAACTAGAGAGCCAAGAACAAACCAACGCTAAAGTTAGCAAAGACGAGTGGAAAACATCATTCTCAGTAAACTATCGCAAGGACAAAAAACCAAACACCACATGTTCTCACTCACAGGTGGGAATTGAACAATGAGAACTCATGGACACAGGAAGGGGAACATCACACTCTGGGGACTGTTGTGGGGTGGGGGGAGGGGGGAGGGACAGCATTAGGAGATATACCTAATGCTAAATGACGAGTTAATGGGTGCGGCAAAACAGCATGGCACATGGATACATATGTAACAAACCTGCACATTGTGCACATGTACCCTAAAACCTAAAGTATAATAATAAAAAAAAAAGACAAGTGTTAACTAAAATCAGAACTGAAATGAAGGAGATTGAGATATAAAGTAAACATTCAAAGATCAATGAATCCAGGAACAGTTTTTTCAATAAAACTTTAATAAAATGAATAGACAGCTAGTTAGACTAATAAAGAAAAGAGAAAAGATTCAAAGAAACATAATCAGAAACAACAATACAAATAACCATCAGAGAATGTTATGAACACCTCTATGTATATAAATTAGAAAATCTAGAAGAAATGGATGAATTTCTGGACACATACACCCTCCCAAGACTGAACCACAAAGAAATTGAGTCCCTAAACTGACCGATAATGAGATCTGAAATTTAGTCAGTAATAAATAGCCTACCAACCACAAAAAGTTTAGGACCAGACAAATTCACAGCTGAATTCTATCAGATGTACAAAGATGAGCTGGTACTGTTCCTAATAAAACTATTCCGAAAAATTGAGGAGGGACTCCTCCCTAACTCATTTTATAAAGCCAGAATCATGCTTATATTTTATATTGTTATAATCACACAATTTCTGAAAACTTGCCATGACATATTCCACTTCCTTTAGGGGTAGACTGGTGTATATGACAGAAGGTGTAAGGTTAATTAATAATTAAAAAAGTGATTTTATAATATGTTAATTAGAAAGGGTATTCATTTATTATAAAATTAAAAAAATCTGTGCTCAATATTTAGGTGGCATTCAAAATGTAATACATATATCTCTTGTATTTTGCATAAGAACATTCTGCTATTCACATATAAGTGAATATAAAAACTATATTCACATATAGTTTTTAGGTATTTATAATTGCACCTTTGCATTTTAAATTAAGAATTATTTTAATAGAATGTAAAGAAAAGAGTGTAACAAAAAGAGCCAGATGTTGGCCTTTCAATTAAGAAAACAATATGCCTCAATAAAATAACAAAGAACCAATATCCCCATCTCAACAAAGCAGCAAACAAAGCAGCAAACAAAGCAAAAGCTATAACAGATGCTGTTTTCAATATTATCAAACACTTTACATAGAAGAAACTCCCTTGAAAGTTTACCAGTTAGAACATGCCAATTTTTGATTAATTCAGTTTTTTTCTCAGTGCTCAAGAGCTCAAGCAGAACACCTACTTGCCCCTGCAGTGTTAGAGGTAGAAGCAATGGTCAAGTAATTTAAAAGAAATAAATTTCTGAGTCCAGATGGCTATAGGGCAAACTATAAAAGTTTTAAAGAAAGTTTAGTGTACTCATTAAAAAAGCTTTTCCTTACATATGATAGAACATTTTACAACCTCCAGAGCAAAGAGTAACTTTCAACATAATCTCTAACACTTTCTGATTTTTGCCTATATAGTAGGCTCAACATGATTCTATTACAATTCTGGTGGAATGATCCACAGATATTGCCTGTTCATACAAGTCAAGTGTCTGTCAATGTGTCACCCTGTGTGTGTCTCTGTGTGTGTGCACATGTGTATACGTGTGCCTGTAGCTGTTTAAGGGTCTAAAGTTATGATTACTCTCTGAAAGAAATGCACATTTAAACTCACAAAGCTGTAAAATGATGGGGAATTCTGTGAACCTTAATATTTATATGCTGTTCTCTAAAGAAGCAAGGACCCTAATGTTAAAATGAAATACATATGAAAACTTACTATGAAATAAAAGTCACCTTTCAAATCAGAGAGGAAAGAATACTCAATAAATGATGTTGGGAAATGTTTAGAAAAGTATATACATTAAATCCCTACATCACACTATTTTACAGAGAATTAATAGGGTATTAAAACCATAAACATTTTTTAATTTTTTTAAATAGAGAAAAAATAGGACAGCAAAAGTGTGCTCTTGGACTAGGAGAGGGTTTTTTTAAAAAGACATGAAAAATAAAAGCTATAATGGGAAATGAAATAAATTTCAACAAGTTAAAACTATAAACCTCCGCATTAGAAAAATTACTATTAACAGATTTTAAAGACTATTGGCTCTCAATTAGAAAATGTTTTTAATATAATAGCTCAATAATAATAAAAATCTAAAGACAGTGATATCATTATCAAGGAAAATATAAGCCCAGATTTAAACAGACATTTACAGAAACAGAAACACAAATTGAGTATTAAATATATGAGAATATGTTTGATTCTATTAGTTATTGGTCAAATCAAATTAAAACAGTAGTGAAACTTTATTTGACCATCAGATTGTCAAAAATTAGGAGGTAAAGATAATGATTATTGATACACATTGTGTCAAACTCCTATCTACTCCAGTGAAGATGGCACCTGGTTCAAAAGGCAAAAAAAAAAAAAATGCCTAGAGAAAGTGGATGAGACGTGAGGTTTTATAGGGAGCTTACATACAGGGCAGACAATCCAGTGTTTGTGGATTGAGTAGTATTTCTGCATGACCCAGTGGTGGTGGCTGAGTAAAAGAACTGCAACCACTTGCGAAAGGCATGCCATTTATAGAACATTTTCAATTAGGACCATTTCCTTAACAATCTCCTCTTGACAAATGTATTTGGCCACTCTTGCATTGCAATGAACAAATACCTGAGACTGGGTAATTTACAAGAAAAGAAGTATAATTGGTTCATGGTTCCACAGGCTATACAGAAAGCACAGTGGAATCTGCTTCTGTTGAGGTAGCTTCCAATCAGGACAGAAGACAAAGGGGGAGCAGTAGATCATATGGCAAAAGCAGGAGCAAAAAAGAGTTGGGGGGACAGGAAGATGTCATGCACTTTTAAACAACCAGATCTCCTGAGAACTCCTTCACTGTGGTGAAGACAACACCAACCCATGAGAGATCCACCTTTATGACCAAAATACCTCCCACAAGCCACACTTCCAGCTTTGGGGATTACAATTAAACTTGTATATATAAACTTGATATAGTTTATATCTAAACTATATCAGCAAGCTTTATTCAATCCAACACTTGGGGCCCCAATCCACTCGTGTTCCATGGGACAGACCAGGGCTCAGAACTTCCTCATAGACAAGGAACACATCTCCAGATTGGCCACTCCCAATTCCCAAGCTTCAAACACACATTCAGGTGCATCTGCTATACAAGGTCATTCTCAGGGTATGCTTAAGGCATTGCTATCAGATACATTTATCATGCAGTACATATATGAGAACAACAGGAAATTTTACATGCAGCTTATGGACTTATACATTGTTATAACTATTTTTGAGGGTTTATATTATTTGCATAAAACTGAGAAAAATGCACACATTATGGCTTAGAAATTCTATTAGTGGGATCTACACTAGAGAAAATGAATACTCACACAATATTTGTACAAAGTTGCTCATTGCAGTATATTTCCTAATCATGACAAACCTGGAAACAATGCAAATGCCCCTAAATCGAGGAAATGTGGTATAAACTATTGTTCAGTTTATGCTTCAGTTAAAAAAAAGGGATAACTTTGTATTGCTGGACATAGATCTTATTAAATGAAAACAATTAATTACTGAACATTAGATAGAACATAATACCATTTAGGTAAGAAAAAGGCAAACAAACATTGAACAATACTCTGCATATCTGTAGTTGCACAGAATATGTACTGTACAGAAATATTGTATAAAATTACCTCCAGGCAATGTGTATGAGGTGTCTATGAAATATACATTAGTTTTGTGTTTATACTTAGAGTCTAAACACAAGATATCCCCAAGGTATCTCATTGTGTGTATGTAAACATTCCAAAACCTGAAACACCTCTGGTCCCAAACATTTTAAATAAAGGATACTCACTTGTATATATAACTCTCCCAACAGATTGAAAACAATTTTATGATATATGTATAACAAGAAATATATGAGACATTCATTACAGAAAATAAACTAGTAACAAAATTTTGATGTAAACACCTACAAAAATAAATGAAATATATTATATATATAAAATTTCCATTTATGCCAATCAGCAACAGTTGACTATCCGTCATTTTATACAGTTCAATCTAATATTTTAGGAACTATTCACAGTCTGTTTTGAAATTATACTCTTCTCTTTTGTATGAGGGACATTATTGTGATTGATCAGTGGTCATTTACTATCAATCATTTAAAGTTACATTTGAAATTATCTATACAGTTATACAAATAACTTTACTCTTGAAAGAAAATTTCTCAACAACACTAGAACAAAACTAGAGCCTATTTGAAAAAGGCAAACTAAAGTAAATAAAAAGATATAAAACGTACAAAATAGGTACAAAAATTCTTCAATATGATGATCAAGTCATGGAATTTCAGATTGTAAAATGATAGCTGATACTAGAAAATATAGATATATTAAATAGTATTACCCATATATAGAATTGTTAAGGACATTTTTAGAATATCCAGAAGAGTATGGTACTTACAGAAAATATATCAGTGTTTCCTAGGCAAGCATTGGTCTATTGAAATTACATACCTAAGCACTTCATACATATTTATTGAACATTTATCATACATTAAAAACTGCTGATCACTACAAAATAGCTGTAAGACAAAATACATGTTTAATGCAGCTTGTGGTCCGTTTTATCAAAAGAAGAGATCACAAAACTTCAATCTCTGTAATAGGCCAAACTTAACAAGCTACCTTGAAATCAGAACTGATCAACTAATCATTAATTGATTGATCAGTTTAATTGATCATTTCTGATTTAAAGGTAGCTTGTTAATTGACAATTACCCACCCTGACTCTGTAACCAGAGTGACTATCATTCACTGAATCACAATGACTGATATTAATCCAGTAATATCAGTTTAACTTCTGACCTCAGTGTGTGCCTACATCCATATACCTTTTCAATAATCATCAATAATTATTTTCTGAAGCCATATATTTCATATGCAAAGTGAACTCTTTTCAGAGAGAGGGAAGTACAGACCACCATCTTTGTTGTTTTGCAGCCTTGACTGTTGATACCTTCAGGTGCTAGAAAATCTGAGATGGTGACTAAGAACCAGAGTAGAGCTGCAGCATACGGCAGAGGCATTTGGAAAAGTGGCCAGACTATTTGTGATGTGGGTCCCTGATCCCATATCTCCTCACTGCATATGTCCTCCTGGCCTGAGTCTGCAGCCATCCTCCCCACAGAGGTATGGAGCTAGTAGCAGGTCTGCAACTTCCTGGGACAGAGACCCTAGTGGGAGGGGCGGATTGCCATTTTTCCTGCCTATAGCCATTGCTTTTGTCTCCAGGCTCTGGAGAGTCAACAGGGACCAAAGGCTATTCCAGATCCCCAGCACAGAGCACCTATCTCAAAAAAAAAGTGGCCAAACTCTTCTCCAGGTAGGTCCCAGTTTCACTTATCCTCACCGGGCAGGGCCACTTGACCTAGGACTCCAGCAAAACCACACTGCTCCTGCCTGAGCACTTCAATCAGAGGCAACCCAAAAGTTAAAGGAACACCCATATGCAGAGATGAAAAAGAACCAACACAAAAATTCTGGCAACTCAAATGACCAGCGTGTCTTGTGTCCTCCAAAAAACTGCACTAGTTATCCCACAAAGGTTCTTAACCAGACTGAGTTGGCTGAAATGACAGAAAGAGAAATCATAATATGGATAGAAATGAAGATCAGAAAACTAACACTGACAATACAATAACATAGGAGATAACAGATGAAACACCCCGTATAAAAACAACCCTCACTGAGGGAGGTAAAAAACACTCTAAGAATTTCACAATGCAGCCAAAAGTATTAACAGCAGAATAGACCAAGCTGAGGAAATAATCTTGGAACCTAAAGACTGGCTCTCGAAATAAGACAGTCAGACAAAAATTAAAAAAAAAAAGAAGGAAAAGGAATGAACAAAACCTCTGAGAAATATGAAATTATGTAAAGAGCCAAATATAAGAAAAAGCAAACAACTTTGAAAATATATTTTAGGAGGCCATTCATGAAAACTTCTCCAGCCTTGCTCGAGAGACCAACCATCAAATTTAGGAAATACAGAGAAGCCCTGCAATATCCTGCACAAGAAGACGATCCTCAAGACATATAATCATCAGATTTTTCCAAGGTTGAAATGAAAGAAAAAAATGTTAAAGGAAGCTAAAGAGAAAGGGCAGATCATCTACCAAGGGAACCCCATCAGGCTAACAGCAGACCTCTCAGATTAAATCCTATAAACCAGAAGATATTGAAGGACTGATATGTTTTAGCTGTGTCCCCACCCAAAATCTCATCTGGAATTATAATTCCCACATGTCAAGGGCAGGACCAGGTAGAGGTAATCTGACCATGGGGGTGGTTTCCTCCATGCTGTTCTTGTGATAGTGAGTCTTATGAGGTATGATGGTTTCATAAGCATCTGGCATTTCCCCTGCTTGCACTCACTCCTTCCTGCTACCCTGTGAAGAAGGTGCCTGCTTCTCCCTTGCCTTCCACCACAATTGTAAGTTTCCTGAGGCCTCCTCAGCAATGCAGAACTGTGAGTCAAATAAACCTCTTTCCTTTATGAATTATCCAGTCTTAGGTATTTCTTCATAGCAGCATGAGAACAGACTAATAAAGTTAATTGGTACTGGGAGTAGGGTGCTGTTATAAAGACACCTGAAAATATGGAAGCAACTTTAGAACTGGGTAACAAGCAGAGGTTGGGACAGTTTGGAGGGCTCAGAAGAAGACAGAAAAATGTCGGAAAGTTTGGAACTTCCCAGAGACTTGGAGGGCTCAGAAGACAGGTAAGATGTGGGAATGTTTGGAACTTCCTAGAGACTTGTTGAAAGGCTTTGACCAAAATGCTGATAGTGATATGGACAATGAAGTCTGGGCTGAGTTGGTCTCAGATGGAGATGAGGAACTTGTTGAGAACTGGAGTAAAGGTCACTCTTGCTATGCAAAGAGACTGGCAGCATTTTGCCCCTGCTCTGGAGATCTGTGGAAATTTGAACTTGTAAGAGATGATTTAAGGTATCTGGCAGAAGAAATTTCTAAGTAGCAAAGCATTCAAGAGGAAGCAGACCATACCCCCTTTTTATCTAGGAAGTAACAAACTTGCTTTTAATTTTACAGGCTCAAAGACAGAAGAGATTTGTCTTGTCTCAGATAAGACTTTGGACTTGGACTTTTGGTTTAATCTGGACTGAGTTAAGACTTTGAGGGACTGCTGGAAGGGCATGATTGTGTTTAGAAATGTAAGGACATGAGATACTGGAGTGGCCAGGGGCACTTCACAATTCTTCTTGAATTGTAAGCCCCACATGTCAAGGGTAGGACCAGGTGGAGGTAATTGGATCATGGGGGCGATCTCCCCCATGCTGTTCTTGTGATAGTGAGTCTCACGAGATCTGATGGTTTTATAAGCATCTCTTTATAAATGCTTTATAAGTGCTTGCACTCATTCCATCCTGCTACCCTGTGAAGAAGGTGCCTGCTTCTTTGTCTTTCACCATGATTGTATGTTTCCTGAGGCCTCCCCAGAAATGAGAAACTATGAGTTGATTAAAACTCTTTATTTTATAAGTTACCCACTCTCAGGTATTTCTTTATAGCAGCATGAGAATGGACTATACAGGGCCTATATTCAATATTCTTAAACAAAAAAATCCTCAACCAAGAATTTCATACCCATCCAAACTAAACTTCCTTGGTGAAGGAGAAATAAGATACTCTTCAGATAAACAAATGCTGTGGGAGATTTTTTTTTTTTTTGCCACCAGACTTGCCTTACAAGAGATCTTGAAAAAAGAAGTAAATATGTAAAGGAAAGACCATTACCAGCCAATAAAAAATCATGCTTAAGTACACAGACCAGAGACACTATAAAGCAATAACAAAAACAAGCTGGTATAATAACCAGCTCACAACACAATGACAGAATCAAATCCACACACAAAAATACTAACCTTGAATGTAAACAGGCTAAATATCCCATTTAAAAGACACAGTATGGCAAGCTAGATAAAAAAGCAAGCTCCAATGGTATGCTGGCTTCAAGATACTCATCTCACAATAATGACACACATAGGCTAAAAATAAAGGGATGGAGGAAAATCACCACACAGACATAAAAGAGAAAAACGCTGGGGTTGCAGTTCTAGGTTCTGACAAAACAGGCTTCAAGTCTACAAAGATAAAAAGGAAAAAGACAGGCATTACATAATGGTAAAGGGTTCAATTAAACAAGAAGACTTAATGATCCTAAATATATATGCACTCAATACAGGAGCAGCCAGATTCATAAAGCAAGTTCTTAGAGATCTACAAAGTAACATAGACACCCACACAATAATAGTGGGAGACTTCAACACTCCAGTGGCAGTATTAGACAAATCATCAAGGCAGAATATTAACAAAGATATTCAGGACCAAGTGGATATGATAGACCTTATAGAACTCTCCATTCAAAAATGACAGAATATACATTCTTCTCATCGCCAATGGCACAGACTCTAAAATTGACAACATATTTGGACATAAACAATCTGCTGCAAATGGAAAATAAGTGAAATCATGCCAAACACACTCTCAGACCACAGCACAATAAAAAAAGAAGTCAAGACTAAGAAGGTTTCTCAAAACCATGCAATTACATGAAAACTAAACAACAGCATGCTTGTTAATAACCTTTGGGTAAATAATGAAGTTAAGGCAGAAACCGAAACGTTCTTTGAAAATAATGAGAACAAGGCCAGGCATGGTGGCTCACGTCTATAATCCCAGCACTTTGGGAGACTGAGGTGGGTGGACCACGAGGTCAGAAGTTTGGGACCAGCCTGGCCAACATGGTGAAACCACACCTCTACTAAAATACAAAAATTAGCCAGGTATGGTGGCCTGCGCCTGTAACCCCAGCTACTTAGGGGGCTGAGGCAGGAGAATCATTTGAACCCAGGATGTGGAGGTTTCAGTGAGCCGAGATGGAGCCATTACACTCTAGCCTGGGTGACAGAGCGAGAACCATCTCAATAAATAAATAAATAAATAAGAAAATAATTAATGAGAACAAAGATACAACACACCAGAATCTCTGGGACAGAACAGCTAAGAAACTATGAAGAGGGAAATTTATAGCACTAAATGTCTGCATCATAAAGTTAGAAAGATCTCAGGTTACCAACCTATCACACAACTAAAAGAACTAGAGAACCAAGAACAAACCAATCCCAAAGCTAGCAGAAAACAAGGTATAACAAAAATCTGAGTTGAACTGAAGGAGACGGAGAAAGTAAAAAAAACATTCAAAAGATCATCGAATCCAGGATTTGGTTTTTTGAAGACTAATAAGAGAGATAGGCCACTAGCAAGACTAATAAACAAGAAAAGAGAACATCCAAATAAACACAATTAGAAATGACAAAGGGGATGTTACCACTGATCACAAATAAATACAAACAACCATCAAAGACTAGTATGAACACCTCTATGCACATAAACTAGAAAACCTAGGAGATAAGGATGAATTACTGGATACATACAACCACCCAAGACTGAACCAGAAAGAAACTGATTCCTTGAACAGACAGGAAAAGTAAATACCGCATGTTCTCACTTACTAGTTGGAGCTGAATTATGAGAACACATGGACACAAAGGGTAGAACAACAGAGACTATTTGAGGGTGAAGGGTGGGAGGACGGACAGAATCAGAAAAAATAACTATTGGCTACTAGGCTTACTTCCTGGTGATGAAATAATCTATACAACTATCCTCTGTGACATAAGTTGACCTATATAACAAACCAGGACGTGTACTCCTGAACCTAAAATAAAAGTTTGAAAAAAGTGTAATCTCACTTTTTATTAAATAAACGTAAATAAATATTAATAAACACAAGAGCTGCAAAACAGTCCTTCTATAATATTAGCTAGCATTGATTTTGTACAAGTGTGTCCTAGGTACTTTGTAAAGCGCTTTCAGTAGATTATCTGGTTTAGTCTTCACAAAGCAAAATTAATGCCTTAATTGTTCTCAAGTGTCTTTTCAATTCTCAAAGGAGAGTTTGGCCTAAAAAGGTTGCTCAGTATATTTTGGATTGTTGAGTAAATGAATGAGGTGCAGAAATTAAAGAATGGAGAGATTAACTTCCTAGGGTCACATAACTAGAAACTGATGCAACTGGGATTTAAATTTGGGATTTAAATTTGAGTCTTTTGACACCAATTACTGCCTAATTAAACATCATGAAATATTGCCTTTGTAGAGGTTTATAATTTGGGCAAACTTATGAGACAATTGGTAATACATAGTTTTCTTATGCAGTATGATTTAGTAAAAAAATATGGGAAGTATTTGGCAATTTGTATCGTAAATATAACCACCAGGCTGGGCAAGGTGGCTCATGCCTGTAATCCTAGCACTTTTCGGAGGCACAAGTGGGAGGATCGCTTGAGCCCAGGGATTGAAGAACAACCTAGACAACATACAGAGACCCTGTATCTACAGTTGTTGTTTTTTTTTTTTTCAATTAGCTATGCATTTTGGTGTGCACCTCTGGGCACAGCTACGCGCAAAGCTGAGGCAGGCAGATCGCTTGAGCCTGGAAGGTTAAGGCTGCAGTAAGCCATGACAGCACCACTGTACCAGCCTGGAAGACAGTGTGATACTCTGTCTCTAGAAATAAATAAATTAAAATAAAGTAAAACTGCACAATCCTTCACTTCTCAACTCACTTTTACAATTTATGCTGAAGTTACTCAAAGTAATATTTTAAAATATTTATTGGCAAATTCTCTGTAATCAGAAAAAAAATAGAAAGCCTCTCTCTATAAAGCAATAATACATTTTAAAATAAATTCCATTGTACCCCATGAATATATACAATTATTTGTTAATTAAAAAGGAAATAAAATGATCATAAAAAGTATGTATCTATAAAATAATATTAAGCAGCAATGAAAATTATGTATTAGATTTATGTGTATTTACATTAACCAAAGTCCATGCAATCTATGTAACTTTGACTGCAAATGAGAGAGAACACAACAAATACTTCTCCTACCTAAAGGCAGAGAATGCACAGGTAGTATTGAAGTCCCATAACCAAGAGATCTTATTGTCCTGCCATCCTCAAAATGTGGGTTTCATCACATGTAGCACAATGGCTGCTTGTGCTTACACAGTAGCAGCTGCATTATAGACATTAGGAAAAGCAAAGAGAAAGAGAAGTATACATCTTCTTCCTCTAAGTCACTGGCTCTCAAAGCCTTTGAACCATTAAGTCAGCATCATCTGGATACTTGTCTAAAATGTAAATATTCAGTCCTCAACCCAGGCTTTTTGAATCAGAAACTCTGGGGTTGGGGCCTATTACTTTGTTTCAACAAGCCTTCCAGATTATTCTGATACAGGTAATTTTTCAGTGTTCTAAAGATAGTTCTGGGAAATTTTATAAACACTTAGAATGCCTTCCAATTGTTCAGAATTTGTCATATGACCATGACAAACTGTAAATCAGAATTAAAAAAATAAAATCTACTCTGGGTAACTACAAGAAAAGCTAAACTCTTACAGGTATATTAAAAAATAGATAATAAAGGGGGCAATAGTTTGCTACATCCACAACAGAATGTTAACATTTATAAAATATAATTTCTATAAGATCACATAATATTCATAACACATAATAATCATGTATAATTGACTAAAAATCAATATATGCTATTATATTTTTGAATGTATGTTTCCATATGAGTAGTAGATTGCATTGACATGTCTCCAGAGTAAGAAGATGCAGTTTGTGGAAGAGGAGACTTTTACATTTTTCTTCACACTTCTATGTATTTCTTATTTAAATATCATACGCTACTTTGATAATTTAAAACAAAAAAGAGAAAATATTCCTTCAAGAGATTTAATTGGTAAATTAGCAGTTTGAGATTGAAAACAATATGTCCCAATAGAATGAAAATGAAAGCAAATATCTAAATATTGCATGTTTTGCCATTATTTAGGATGTGATTATAGAAGTTGAATGGCAACTCAGTGTTCTTTTTGTATGTATAATTCAGGATAAGTCCAAAAATGATGGTATAGCTGCCAGAATTCTTGCAAGAAGTCACATAATGATTCATAAATCCTGTGAGAAGGCAAAATTAAAATCAGTCAATTATATTGCTTGTTAGCAACTGTGTAACGTTTTCTGAATTATGTAGATCGCTGGTCTTTGAAATATAGTCCTTGGATCAGCAGCAGCAGAATCACCAAGAAACTTGTTAGAAATTCATATTCTCGGGCACTAACCCACATCTATTCAATCAGAAACTCTATGGGTGGAGCCCAATAATCTGCCTTGAGAAAAACAGCTCTGCAGGTAATTCTGATGGAAGCTCAAGTTTGAGAACCACTGACCTAGATAATTACCTTACCCTCTTGCTTTGTTTCCCTTCTGCAAACATGTCAGTAATTGCTATGGAAATGTATTATAATACAGTCAACATGCAATTATCTCTGATACTCAGGGAGCAGAATGACTTGGACAAGAGAATACCATGGATAATCCCCACATCTCTCTTTAGCTATTAGATTCAGACTCCGCCCACCCATAGATTTTTTTCCAGAGCCCCTAATGAGAACTGTAATTGACTGACTCCTGTTTCAGCTCTTTTATTTCCTGGCCCACTCTCTGTTGAAGGTGCTAATGAGCAGTGAAATAGCCTGAAGGCAAACAGCAGGAGGGAAGAGGAGAGAGCTTTGTCCCTCTGAATATTTGAGAATATACTATGATATCAGAAACAATTTTTAAAAACTCTCTTCTTCCTGTCCTAAAACTTCTAAACATGACCATATTAAATTCATTTTTAAACACTTGATAGTCAAACTTTGAGCCATTATAATGGTAGTCATATATTCTCAAGATTACTGTCTCTCCTTTCAACTCCAGGCTGATTGTTTCTCTTTAGTTCTGTTTGACTAGCTGTTTCAATCTATTCTCTTCTATAACTGCAATCAACAAAGCTTTTCTTTCCTTCCCTCTATGTCTCTGTAAACTTTCATCTTCTTGTTCAATTGGCTTTGAATGCTAGTCTGAAAACCTACTTAAAAACAGATGAGAAAGAAAGGAAAAGTAAAATAACATTAAATACCAAGACATTATTATAGATTTAATTCAAAAGGAGTTTCAGGGTTTACAACATCAAATAAACCTCAGTTTGAAGGGTATTATTTGGCTTCTCTTTCTGTATTGTTTTCTGAAAAGTGGTAGAAAGAAAAAAAATCTTCTTAGAAATTCTTTGGTGATTTTGTTTGAAAAGAAAAATAAAAACTCCTATTATATCAACATAGTCATAATAATACCAAACTTCTTTTTCTGTATTTTTGTTTGATTCAAAAGATAACCCCTCCAAAAAACTAATATTATATCATTATCTCCTAAATCTTAAAAGTAATTTTATGAGGTTTCTTAGGCATATAATTGTATTGTAAGTTATCTATCACTTAGTACAGTAAAAAGGACTGGTAATATAACTGGCACGTTTACCCAATGATACTGATGAGAGCGTTACTACCAGCATTGATGCTGAGGCCATCTCCATTGCCAGCTTTGATAGTACTATATTAATTCTAATTCTCTTCCTGTGAGGCTGAGTCATGTGCCATATTTGATGTGATTTACCTCATTGATCTGTTAGATATCTTTGTTTAAATCAATGTGAAGCAGGGTAAATAGCAAATATTGTAGTTCTTTAATTATTATAGTAATGTTTTCAAGGTTTTACAACATAGAAATGTAAACTGAAATTCAAATACCAAAAATAATGTTTAGCTTAAGTTAACATCACTGCTTTTGTTAAAATGTACTGTAAGTCTTCCTCTTCAAAATTGCTTCCTTTAGAAGCCCTTATGTAAATATTCTCATTAATGTTTAAGATAAGTTTGAAGTTTAAAAGAATGTTTTTTAAATTATTTTTAATAATTCTCAATATTTTCAAAGGATTATATGTTGACCCTGAATTTGAATTCTGACAGAGTAAAAAATATTTGGAACCAATTCTTGAGAATAAAGTATATATTCAAGCTTTAATGAAAATAAAACATGTTGGCCAAAGAAAAGGAATATGCATTTTTGTGTCTGTATAAATTCTATAATTTGGTCTTTAGCATCAATTAAGAAGTAAGTTACAAGCTATGTTTTCTTTTTATGAATGGTCTGGTTTACTAATGTACTGTTAGATTGTTGATAAAAGTATATGGCAGATGCTACTTAATGGGTTAATACAGTGTCAAACCTATTCAATTTTGTAATATAATCAATCATTAACTAAGCCACCATTATGCCACCATAGTTTATGAAAAGCTGTAAAATCGGCCAGGCCCAGTGGCTCACGCCTGTAATCCCAGAACTTTGGGAGACCGAAGTGGGAGGATCACGAGGTCAGGAGTTTGAGACCAGCCTGACCAACACGGTGAAACCCCATCTCTACTAAAAATACAAAAATTAGCCAGGCATGGTGGCATGTGCCTGTAGTCCCAGCTACTCGGGAGGCTAAGGCAGAACAATCACCTGAACCTGGGAGGCAGAGGTTGCAGTGAGCCGAGATCCCACCACTGCGCTCCAGCCTGGGCAACAGAATGAGACTCTGTCTAAAAAAAAAAGAAAATATATTTGGAAATGGAATTTTTCCCTATGAACATCCTCAAACTCTGTATTTTTGTTTTGTTATCTGCGGTGCATTAAAAAGCAGCACTTTTAACTAAAACAGTTCTAGACAGCATATTCAATACCCTATTTAATCTCTGAATTCTAAATGAAGACATACTTGTTTTGCACCTGTCATTGGAAAGAAAAAACAAAGCAATAATGTATTTTGAATAAGTCATTATTAGTTTTGCTATTAAATATGTGCAACCCTAACTCTTTAAAGCTAGCAGCTGTTCTCACATAGTGGAACAGACTTTTCCATTATTTTCACAGTCCCAGACTTTATGAAAATAATTCCTACCATTGCTAATCATGCTTATCCACATGCTTAAAGAGTTGCAAACATCTGGGGATCCAAAAGTTTCTGCCTATATTTAAATCCAAATCTTGAGTATTATTATTTTTAAATACTGTAGATCCTAAAAGAAAACCTATTATAAATACTGGAATTAAAATAGCCACTACATTACAGAGTCCTTAAAATGTTACTAAATACAAACTACCCTAAAACTCAGTGGCTTAAAAGAATATTGTATCATGCTCACAGATTCTGTGGATCAAGAATTAAGACACAATTCAGCAAGAATAATTATTTATACTCCATAATGCCTGGATACTCAGCTCAGAAAGTTTGAAGGCTGGTGGTGACTCAAGAATTTGGCCTGGAAAAGGTGTTTCTTTACTTATGTATCTAGCTCCTGGGCTGGAAATGACTTGAAGGTAAGAACTGCCACCAGCTTTCTCTCCTGTAGAGTAAATTTTAAAAGTAGAATGGCTGAGTGATTTGCTATACATCTGTTTACATGTTTAGAAAACATAGTTTTCCTAACAGGTTACACCATTTTCCATTATTACCAGCAGTGGATGAAGGAGAACATACATATGATATTAGTCATCATCATAGTTTGGGTGGTATAGATAATTCCATATATTTTCATTATGCATTTATTATTTTATTATTTATTTTATATTTGTGGGTGCACAGCAGGTGTATATATTTATGGGATACATGAAATATTTTGATACAGGCATACAACGTGTAGTAATCACATCAGGGCAAATGTATCACCTTAAGCATATATCCTTTCTTGGCATTAAAACAATCCAATTATAATCTGAGTGATTTAAAAATGTACAATATATTGTTGACTGTAGTTACCTTGTTGTGCTATCAAGTACCAGCTCTTATCATTCTACCTAACTATATTTTTGTATCTATTAACCATCTCTACTTTCCTCTCCCATCCGCACCACCCTCCTCAATATCTGATAATCATCATTCTATAATACCCCAAATTTCCATGAGTTCAATTATTTTAATTTTTGGCTTTCACAAATAATTTAGAAAAAGTTTATCTTTTTGTGCCTGGCTTATTTCACTTAACATTATGACCTCTAATTCCATCCATGTTTTTGCAAATGACAGGATTTCATTACGTGTTTTATAGCTGAATAGTACTCCATTGTGTATATGTGTCACGGTTTCTTTATCCATTAGTCTGTTGATGGACACTTAGATTGCTTCCAAATCTTGGCTATTGTGAAGCATGCTGCAATAAACATGGGAGCGCAAACATCCCTTGGATGATTGATCTTTGGCCTGAATTCCTTAGAAAAGTACATATCAAAATTTTCACATAGGTGAATTTTTCTTATTTGTTTGGTTATTGTTAGTATTTTTACCTTATTCTACTCCCCATACTTGTTTCATTTTAGTATTTTCATTAAAGTGTTTTGGTTTCTCTTTGACTGAGGAATTATTTTTTTGCCTTACTACATTTTAAATTTTTTTACAGTGTCCATGGGAAAATAAAACACCCACACACACATAAGTTGGAGAGTAAAAACGGTTATCTGCAAAACCCACTTGAGAGTGTTCAGTATTTTATTGTTTTCTTCTTGTCATTTCTGACAGTGTATTGCTTTATGTAATGTATTAAAAACCTTCTGAATATAAAAATGTGATGGACCTTCTTTTAAAATATAATAATATATATCAGAAATAATATGGTCTTTTAACAAAAACCATGTGTTTTCTGACAAGATTTTTTTTTCATATGCACAGAATGTTGTAGGATTAGTGGACAATTCTGACTAATTTTTGGCCAAATCAATAATTGTATACTCCAAAATTAAAGGAAGGCATATTTCTGAGTAATTATCAATAAAAATTGAGAAAATTATATTTAAATCACCTTAGAGAATCAAGTTATCTGTCTCATATATTTTTTTTGATGTTTTAATTAGAAGAACAACAGAAAATAATAATTAAGACACCAGGGATTTAATTATAAAGACAAATTACAATAGTAAGTGGTAACTTAATCAAAGATACATATTGTGGATAAGGAAATATCTATTAGTTAATTTATTCAAGGTACTAAAATACTACTAGAACACATCTAATATTGAAAATTAGGCCAGGTGCAGTGGCTAACGCCTGTAATCCCAGTACTTTGGGAGGCCGAGACGGGTGGATCTCTTGAGGTCAGGAGTTCAAGACCAGCCTGGCCAACACGGTGAAACCTCATCTCTATTAAAAATAAAAAAATTATTCAGGAGTGGTGATGGCCACCTGTAAGCTCAGCTACTCAGAAGGCTGAGGCACAAGAACCGCTTGGGCCAGGGAGGCAGAGGTTGCAGTGAACCAAGATAGCACCACTGCACTCCAACTTGGGCAACAGAGCAAAATCCTATCTCAAAAAATAATAATAACAAAATAAAATACAATTGAAAATTAAACAATGTTATGCAAATATCTTTACAGAAAATGTCATTGAAATATAGAATTGATTTTAAGAAGAATGATCAAAGATTCCTCTATCTGTTCTTTAATAAAATTCTTTAAATTGTAATAAAGTATTTTATTTTTATAAACTAAATGACATTATTAACAATGTATGACAAGAATCCCAAAGATTAACATAAATAAAAGGCTATTTTTTTAAGTCGTAGGAAATCTAGATATGATTTAATGATTGGCATTTTATTTCATAGAAAAGACAATCATTTTTTCCATTTATATGTGATGCACAATATACACTAATTCCTATGAAAAAATATTTTATTAAATTAAAATGTGTTTAAAGATCTGTTAATCATAATATCCAGAATAATATAAAATTCCTTTTTTTAATGAACACCAATTCCTGTAAAATATCTTTATTTCCTTTATCTTCCTTTCAAAATAGGCATTTGATTGACAGATGGAATTCTGTCTTTAGTCCACTTACTGCCTCACGCCCTGCCAAGGTATTTAGGTAATCTAGGTATGCTCCCACCTTTCATACCTAGACTAGAGGCACATCTTCTTTCTTTTAGACAGTCTCATCATTAGTTCCCCTACCACTGTCTTTTTACATTAAATATTTACTTACTGTATTTTAGTAGACAGCATGATATATTTCATATCCATTCCCTTGCATAGCCCAGTTTAATTGAAAGCAATTTTCTTTTTACTTACTCTATTTCACAAAAAGATGCCCCCAGCTCACACAGATTTTTTTTTCATAAATTTTAAAAGGAAATCCCATTTGTGTGGTCACAGCCCTCCCAGAGTGCTGGACTTGGCAACGGGAAGGCTACATTCAACCCTACTCACCCTCTTGGCCAAGTGTGCTAAAACTTTCATTCTCCTGTATTCTCTATAAACTTGCTGGAATCTGTTTAGGCAACATCGATTTACTTAACACTAGTTCATTCTGAGAGACAGATTCTACACTGTAAATTAAAATGATTTCGACAATTTTATACTATTTTTGAGTTGCTCATATTTTAATACTACATATTATGCCATAAACAGTGATTTTGATGAACAGGAGGAGTGAACAATTATATTTGTATGGAGGTGATTGTTTACAATACAATAACGCAATTTTCTTCTTACTGCTTATTTCTTCCTTTACAAAAGAAATATTTATAGCATAAACCAAGTAAAAATAATTTGGTAAAATACATGAAAGTGTGAAATATTTCTCTTAGCCTTTCCTTTGATGATTTTCTTTTATTAAAATTTAAAATTTAGCTATAATAAAGAACATAATTCACCTTGAAGATATTGAAATTTATAACATATTATTTACATAAAAATACATTATTGTATAAGATTATTCATACTTTGAGAACAAGGAAAGAAGCATTTGCTTAGTGTATTCAAATGTGAAATTATTTTTGAATAGTTACATGTACAATAGCTTATAAATATTTATAGAATCATAAGCAAAGAAACACTTAGCACTGAATTTTATGATCACAGTTTTGTTAACCGTTCAAAAGTTTCATGTTCTCCTTTGAGAGAGCCAGTCTGATCTATGTTTGAAATATCGGGTAAAATATCATACACTAATTTTTAAGCAAATAAGAAAATTTTGCAAGTAAAATATAAGCTGCTTTGGTTATGCCACTTGGGCTCCCTAGCCCTGAAGAATACAATATTTAAATTTTTATTTTAGAGATTAGTTTAAAATTTTTTTCTTTTTTTTTTTTTTTGAGACTCTGGCATCTCATGTAAGCTCTTCCAAGATTCTTAAGAGAATCCAGAAGTACTTTTTGCTTATTATGAATTTCAAAAGAACACAACCCGACATGAAAAATGTAAAAACATTGTAAAGGTAGAACATTCAACTGTGTTCTCGCAAACTTTTAATTTGTTAAACAACCTGTTCATAACACTGGTGATAGTTTTCTGCACGCTAATGCCTGGGAATAATTTTCAGAGGCTATAATATTTACCATTCTGAAAGACCAGCTTTAATAAATTATGAAGAATTTTCATCAAAAGTAGTATTTGCATTAGTTTGTACCAACATTTGAGCACATTTATGTATTTAGCTCTAAGAAACTTCCAAATTAAAGAAAAATAAAATGTTGACTAACATTATACTGTTTTCTGTAGTGTGCTTATGGGCATTATTATCATGCATAGTGAAACTTTTTCCCATGCTTGATTTTTTCTTCCTAATTAAGTGCAAACCTACGCAATTTTAAGAACAAAATAATTTTCAGCTACTGATGTGCATTGGTTTCACATTTAAAGACATTTATAATAAATAATATAAATGCAGATACAGGATTCAATATCTAGGTTGCAATTATTGGATAATCTCTATGTGGTGTCATTTCTTTTTCCCTCAGGTAATAAAGATCTTACCTAATAAAGATCTATGATTGGCCAGACAAGGTGGTTTATGCCTGTAACCCAACATTTTGGGAGGCCGAGGCAGGCAGATTGCTTGAGGCCAGGAGTTCTAGACTGGCTTGGCCAACATGGTGTAACCCCATCTCTAATAAAAACGCACAGATTATCTGGGCATGGTGGCACACACCCGTAATCCCAGCTACTCAGGAGGCTGAGGCATAAGAATTGCTTGAACCCGGCAGGCAGAAGTTGTAGTGAGCCATGATCACGCCACTGCACTCCAGCCTGGGCAACAGAGAGAGATGGTCTCAAACAAAGAAAGAAAGATCTATGACCACTTGTCTACCATAATTTACTTTAATTGAGCACTTTTGAAGATGTTCTAAGACAACCTGTAAAATAACATACAAAATATGTGGAATTATATGATTATCTTAATGTGTATCAATTGTTAGGTTGGTGCAAAAGTAATTGTGGTTTTGCCGTTAAAAGTAATGCAAAAACCTCAATTACTTTTGTGCCAATCTAACATGCAATATAATCATCAGAAATAACTGCAATATAATCATCAGACATGCAATATAATCTAACATGCAATATAATCATCAGAAATATAGCAAAATCAAATGGCCAGCATTGTTAGTAATCATTTGTGAGCAACAATAAATGAAAGCAAAAGCATAGAAACAAAAAACAATATTTTGAGATACATTGGTTTGTAAGTCAATCACTCTAAACTTCTATGTTGTTTTAATCACCTTTTAAAATAGAGGAATATAAGCATAGTAGTTCCTATGAGTTAAATTTTTTCCTTTAGTGTACCTTTAAAGCACAATAACCTTTCTTTATAGTTTTCTAGAAATATTAAGAATTGCGTGCTACTTTTGTTCTCCTTAATTAAGCATTACATTTCTCTTAAAGGCAAGTTTTTCAATTAGGAACAACTTTGCCCTTAAGCTTATTATCTATTTCATACAGAATATTTCAGTTTTAATTTCACTAATCAGTGCATTTGGAAAGATTCCTCAAACACTTTTCAGCTATACAAAGTTATCTAAAACAATTTACTTTCTCTATGCCAATATTTTATAGGCCCTTCTATTATTCAGGTTCAAATATGTAAAATATCCCTAAGATTCTTGTTACATTTGCATTATAATCCTGAGGAACTGTTTATATTTTTATTGAATTGTATTATTAATTGATTCTTTTGTCTGTGCTTTTTGGACTTGAGAGAAATTGTCTGCTGTCTAATAAATGTTGAGATCTTAATTCCAGTAGTTTATTGTATAAAAGATATATTAAATATTTAGACATTAATGATGTCATAGTAACAGAAAACCCACATAATTCTGGGTTGATTGGTCCACTAGTGGACACTTAACCTAAGAAGAACTATCCAGTCATCTGTGATGTGGCTTGGCACAAAATAACAAACAGTCCAAATAAGATCACAAGGATAAAGAGGGTGAGGGGATCAGCAGAGCGTTGTTGGAAATGTTGCTGGTAGATACGAGAGAGACAGTGAGAGAGAGATATTGAAACATCCAAGCCTTAATATCAGAACCATGATTGTGACCTCAGGTTTTATTTTTTTAAGGTGATACGAATGTGTAATTGTTCCTTGCCACCAAAATATCTAATATAAAACTTGGATAAATGGCCATAATTAAGCAACCCATAGTCCAACAACAAATGACTGCATTATTAACACTATTAATAGGATCAAAGAAGGAGAATATAACATGGGGGATAGGAAGAAAACAAAAAAGAAATAAGGGTGTACAGTAAATTTTCCATTAGTTTTTTTTTGTATCTATATTATAGTGAGTGAAAGTGAGTTACAAAGGCAAGATTTTTTTTTCTGTGTTGTTCTACAGTCTATCATAAATATCTACAAAAATTTACATATTGTAATTTAGCAATGTCTTCCTTCCATTCTTCTTTTATGCTTTGATCTGCCCTAAACTTTTCCTTCCTTCCACACTTCAACAAACATGTCTTTATCCTATTAAGAATTAAACAATTTAAGAAGTAAGGGGTCAAGAATTTTCAGTAATTACTACAATATTCAAAGAATTTATTGTCTGGTAGTAGAAACAGACTAAATCGAACATTTTCTTAAAAAATTATAAAAGATGTTAGGGAAGAACATTTATCCTACTTTTCACATTCCCCCTTGGAGAGCCTCACTAGAGTAATACTATAGTTTATTTCCACTCTGATATTTTCTCTTACCCAGGAGTGATGTATATGATGGAGATCGTGGGAGGTGGGGATTGGCTCACTCAGCCAAGATCTTTTTTTCTACTTTTCACAATATTTGAGATTTAAAAGTAGAGAGCTTACATATCCTACAACTTCATTTTTAAGTTTATTAGGGCTAATCCCTATAGGAAGAAAACTGCAATTGTTCAGCTAGGTTATTGACTAATGAAGAGATAACTATTAACGAATATACTTGGAAGCATAGATATTATGTTCTACTTTATCCCTATATTTATTACTAATTACCTCTTGGACAGAGAAAAAAAGTTGTTTATTAACTTTTTAAATTTTAACAACAGGGCCGGGCACGGTGGCTCACGCTTGTAATCCCAGCACTTTGGGAGGCCGAGGCGGGCGGATCACAAGGTCAGAAGATCGAAACCACGGTGAAACTCCGTCTCTACTAAAAATACAAAAAAAAATTAGCCGGGCGTGGTGGCGGGCGCCTGTAGTTCCAGCTACTCGGAGAGGCTGAGGCAGGAGAATGGCGTGAACCCGGGAGGCGGAGCTTGCAGTGAGCCGAGATTGCGCCACTGCACTCCAGCCTGGGTGACAGAGCGAGACACCGTCTCGAAAAAAAAGAAAAAAAAAAAAAAAAAAAAAATGCATATATACACTTGTCATTGACATCTACCATTTACAGATTAGGCACTCAGCAGTGACATTAGCCACATCAATCTGGTGCAAGAATATCAAATATTTAAGCCTATGCACAGCTTTCCTCGCTGTCATTATGCCCATTGTGTATATATCCAGTGAGCAAACACTGACATGACTGGGGAAAAGAGTGACTTGTAACAGTTTCCATCTGCTTATGGAAACCCTTACTACACATTCATACTCACTCCATCTGCCATGAGCATTATCCACTTTATAACATATGCTGTTCATTTAACTAGGACACTGTATCATTTTGGATCCAATTTGAATAAAATGTAAAAGAATTGTAATGGATAAATCTCAAAAAAATCACAGGAAACCATCTGCATTTTTCAAGAGGCTGGTGAAATATCTACCAACTCTTTTGGAATGCAATGGCAAGTGACTGCTGAAAGGAAGTCCTTGAATCTGCAATGCAATTCAGGTTCTTGCTATATTAAGGTAATGGGATACACAGTAAAATAAAGCCAGTGAATTTCATGGTCATGAGCCCATTGGTGCCATTAATTTCTACAAACTATGTTCATGGTCAGAATTACAGGTCCCTCTCTAAGTTCAAAGATATGATTTTAGCAGAAGCATTATCGGCAAAAAGGCAAACCCATGTGTAGATTAGTTATCTATATCAGAAAGGAAACATTCACAGCCCATTTCTTAATAGAATGAATCCAATGTAATCAATATGCCACAAAGTAGCTTGCTTTTTCCTTCAGTGAGTATTACCATATCGGGAGCTTAGGTTGGCAGGTTAGGCACTATGGTAAATTAAAATTCGAGAATTGTGATTAATTGGGGAAAAAATCAGGAGTTTTACTGAACTCTAGATAAATGTTCCTTTGAAATGTGACTTTGAATTCTACCTTTCAAGCAAAGTCTACTTTTCTTTCTCTTCACTCTGGGCAGGTCTGTGATTTGCTTAGGTCAGTGGGATGTTAACAAATTCAGGATTGCTCAATTTCTACTTTTGGAACATGTCTGCCACCTTGTGAAGAAGCTCAGGATAGCCTGCAGGTGATGAAGGGCGTGTAGCCCATTTGCCCATGTTAATTCAACCAACAGCCTGGCAACTGCTAGAAATGTGAGTGAGGCCATCTTAGATCTTCTGACTCCAGCTGACCTGTCAGAGCAACAGGAGTTTATCAGAGAGACAAGCAGAACCAGCCAATTCCTCTCAAATAAAAAGAAAAGCCATCTAACCCGCAGAATCATAAGTTAAGCAAATGGTGATTTTTATAAGCACCAAGTTTGGGGTTGGTTACTTTTCATAGTAATGGATAACTGATAAAGGCACTCAAGAGTGACTAGAGCCAGATCATTGTTGTTGAATGGAAAACAATGCTGATGAATCCACAAAAAACTTCCATCACTATTGCCATGGCAGCTTTCCTCATGAGATCATTGGAAAAAGAAACTGATCAACATTCCCAGTACAAGTAATCTAGTCCAGCTGATTATTGAGAGCTTTCTCTGCTCTTCTTTGATGAGCATTTACATGAGACATGATTATTTTCATATTTTCTGACCACTCCTAAAGTTCCATCCACATTTATCTTTTCTAGTCTCTCTTGTTATCCATCTTGTAATTTGTTCCTTTCAAGCCTTTGCCATCTAGATATACTATTATTGTTCATGACAAATCCCTGCCTGTTTAGAAAAGCTTATTAACTAATGAATCAGCATAGATCTATGTACATGAAGCAATCTCCTCTTCCAGGCAAAGTAGAAAACCAGGTATACAGCACAAAAATATGCAAACTACGACTCCCTTTACACAGTTTTTCAGAGCCACCCTTGAATGGGTGAATACTGTTTCTTTCTATGGGCCAGTGGCCCAGTTAATTGCACAAAACACTGTAGAATAGTGTGTATTAACCATGGTTCTAGCTTCTGAAAACTTGATGCTTTAATATCTGCCCTATATGTCTGACATGTCTTAATCTGGACAACCTAGTAATATGCTTGAGTCACATTGCCTTGAACTCCTGACTCCTTGTCTCTCGCTTACTTCTCCTCAGGAGCAGTTCTCCTCCTATGGGCATTCCTTTCAACTAATGTAGTCTACAACCCAAACCACCTTACTATTTTACCCTAGGCCTTGATACACTTGTTCTAATTACCCCAAGGCCAGGTAACAGAAAACTAGACACAGCCTCTATTCCATAGAGCCTGCTGAAATTATTCAAACTAGCCCATCCTAAACCGGCATCCCTGCCTCACCTGTTCCTTTCCATGGAAATCACAATAACAGCTCTTGCCCACAAAATTCTCTTCTCCTATATTACTAGAGTTATCAACATTGGTGATTCCCTATGTGCCCCCATGGCATAGTCTTCCTTTCTTTTGGAGTCTGATTACAATAAAGGATATTTTAAAGGCTCCCATTTCCTGATATGTAGGCCTTAGTATACCCCAAATTGTCTATTAATTATCTATTAATACACAAAACTTGGAAACACAGTTCTAAATTATTTTTCTTCCTCAATTAAGTAGTCATATAGATTTCCCTATATGACTATAATTTTGAAGAGAAGGAGGGAGTCATCCAGGTATGTGCCTTGGAAGTTTGAGCCACTTGCTGATGTAACATTTTTGTGCCTCCACTTGCTCAAGTTTCATCTCCTATATATGACTTCCACTTGATGCATGCTTGGTGAGTCAAATTTTGTGTATTAATCATGTCAGTTCAGGTCACATTGGAGGTTGAAGGCTAAAATCAAGCAACCAGTCTCTACTAGGGCCCAGCAGGATGAAAGTTGCTTATAAAAGTAAAGATAATACTCTTCAGAAAGCAACATGCACTTTAAAATCTTGAAGTTCTAATATGTGATTAATCTGTATGGGACTGTCAAAGTTTGCATACAGCATCTGTATTGGTAACAGATATGCAAATACCTTGAATCTACTGGATACATAAGAGCAAGTGTCAGAGCTACTATCATATGGCCTGGATCTGCCACACAGCTTTCTCCTGTGATATAATGTACCCTGCTTAAAAAACTGTTGGCTTCTGTATATATACACACATACACATATCCTGCCAGTTTACACATATATATGTATGTAATGGCAACTTATATAGTATTTTAAAATATAAAGTTTACAATTATATATAACATGACTATAAAGTTTGTAGTTTATATAACATATATGTAATTATATATATGTAGTGTGTGTGTGTACATGCATGTGTGGTTTTGTGTGTGTGTGTGTGTGTGACAGTTTGTGTATGCAGAACACTTTTACCTCCAAAACCAAAAGATAACCCTGGTAAATAGCCACATACCCTTTGGAGGAAGCATATGAAATAAGATTTATATTTTAAATTTTTGCTAGCATAGGAGGATCTTACCTCAAGAGGACACAGCCTACCTTCCCTTCATTCAAGGGGTTCTTTTTCTGTGAACTAGATCATGTCTGATAATTTCGCGAGCAGTCACAACTCTCTGGGAGCAATTAAAGCCTGGTCTGCATTTACCATTGCAAAAGAGTTTTAATTATACAGATCAGGTGAGCCTCAAGTAGGACACCCTCCTATCTCAGTCATAGGAACTTCCAAAGATCTATGTGGAGGAAAATAATTCTGATTATTGCTCCAGCTCTATTATCCTCATTAGAGTAACTAGCTTTCCTCTATAACCATGGCTAAGTGTGGCCTCCTGACCTCCCTTGTCCAGCATCCCATTATTATCATTGAATAAAGGGAGCCCATTGTGATAGCATTTTTGACTACGTCATTCTTGGCCTACAGAGAACTGAACACTACCAACCAATTATTTTCACATTTTCACCAAAATTTGGTATTAACAGTCTTCTTAATTTTATCCATTTGAGTGGAATCAAAGTGGTATTTCTCTGTGGTTGAACTTTGTATCTCCCATGAAACTAATGATATTGATCACCTTTTCATGTTTGTCTTGAGCATTTGTATATTTTCTTTGGAGAGTATCTTTTCAAATCTTATGTCAATGGGGTTGTTTTTTATTATATTTTTCAGTTATAAAAATTATGTATATATTTGGAACACTAGTAGTTTTCAGATATATGTATTAAAACTATTTCCTGCCATCTGTGAACTATCTATTCATTAGAAGTTTAATTTTAATCAAATCCAATTCACATTGTCTTGTTTTATATTTACTGATTTATAGATATTGATAAAACTTTGTCTCTCCATAGCTGCATAAAGGCTTTAAGTTAACTTATGTCTAAACAACTCTTCAGTTTAATATGAGTTAGTGTCAACGTTCATTTCTTTACATGTGTTTTATGTGTTTTTAAGTTTTCTGCATTGCAATTTGATTCAAAATCATCCTTTTCTCCCTTGAATGGGTTTAGTGACTTTTTCAAAAATTAATTGATGATATAAATAAAGACCTATTTCTGAATATTCTCGTGTTTCATTAATCTATTTTTTCAGATTTTGTATCAATACCATGTTGTCTTGATTACTGTTCATTGATAATGAATCTTGACATTAGGTAGTATAAGTCCTTTTTTAAAAAAAAAATTGTTTTATCTATTCTAGATGTTTTGTGGATCCCCTTGACCTTTCTCACTTTGCTTTTCTTTGTTGCTTTATTCTTTTCTGTTTTGCTAGAGAAGATCTAGAGTTAACTCTAAAAATAATTTGCCCCTACAGTGTCTTGTTCCTTATGAAAAGTGTGTTTACTGACTGTCATGGGTGTCCACGAGGACTGTACAATCTGGCTGACCAGAACTAAAATATTTTCAAGCCCTGTGTAAGCTGTGGGTTTTGCTTAGCTAATAGTTTTCAGAACATTGTTCTCTGCCTTATTTTGTAGAGTTTTAACCTTTGTACAAACAAATTAGTGTATTTACAAAAAAAAAAAAAAAAAAAACCCTCAAAGAAAGCTGTTGGTGAATTTATCTGTAAAAAGCCTCCTTCTTACTGGTATGCCCAGCAACTTCCAGCTGTGTTCGTCTCTATGAACTGCAATCACTTTCTCCTCAATTCTAAAAAACTAGTGTTGTATGATGGGATTCTGCCTACTGATACCAAAGTCTGGAATGTTAATCTAGACAAAAATATAAGAATTATAAATTTTACCTAATTTATTTTCTGAGCTGCCTGTTCTATTTTTAGTTTATTGAGAACTGTTACCATGAACATATGGTACATTTTGTCAAAAGTTTAATTGGTATCTATTGAGATTATCTTAACTACTAAGGGCTGAAATTAAAGAGTTGAGCTCCTGGTTAAAACCTACATGTGATTTTATAGGCTTGCCTATAGGCAGTTAATTACAAAGGCTTTTCCTGGTAGACCCTTCAGAGGGAAGCTACCCTTCCACCCAAGGACTAGTGCACAACCAGTACACTACAGTCTTTGAAGGAAGTTACATTCAATGTCTCAAGCAGCTCATGCTCATCACATATTTGAATTCCTAGACAGGTACCCTGATTCTGAGGTCTCTATCTGATGCCTTGAATAGAACTATTTTTAAGGAGCATCTCTGCTCAGGCCTTCTTTCTAGAGTAGAAGGGTAGGTCTTGGAAATACTTTTCTTTACTCTAACTCAGCCAGTTCCAAGCTCTCTGCACCTCTACTTCCCCAATCCTTCCACTCCCAAATCCATAGAAACACTGAAGCCCTTTGTCTGGGGCTCCTTCCACAGTGAGACAACCTCCATATGTGTTGATCCTCCTGATCCCTCTGGGCATGTCATTCCTTGGTGGGGAATGGAATAGGGTAGGTCAGTGTTTCTCCTGATTTTAGACACTTGCTTACACCATCCCATTAATTGTCTAAGGGTTTAATTATTTCTTTTAGACTTGTTGCTTTAGTTGGCTACTCTAACACTTGGCAGCTCAACTCTCCTTTGACCAGCCTGGCTGAGCTATTGACACTCTTTTGTGGCTCTTTCTGTCCCAGTCTTTTTTGGCTTGGGAAGTTTCATTTATAAATTCTATTGCTTTTTTTTTTCCTAAGAGGGAAGTCTTCGTGCTTTTTTTTGTTGTTGTTCACTTTTTTTTAAAAAAAATCTTTTATTAATAGTATAGTATAATAATTTTGGAAAACACAGGTCCTATAAAAAGAAATAAATATTTAAAAATTTAAGGCAATCAGTATGGCCTTTCAACAAAGTCTGTACTAATTTACATTCTTATGATTTGTTATATGAGAATTCCCACTTCACTGAGCACCAAAAACTAGTGTTGTCATTTTTCTGCTCTTCACCAATTTGATGGCTTGGAAATTGAATCTTATTTATTCATATATGTATTTTCCAGTTACCCTTATTTTTATAATGTATTCTTAGAAAATGTCAAGTTTCTTTAGGATGTTACTGTTTTGCTATTAGTTTTTAAAAGCCATTCTTTGTGAAATATATTAACTTTTTTCCCTACTTTTTGCAAATACTTATTCCAAGGTCATTATGTATTATTTAATTTTTTGATTATTAAAGCTAATAAGTATTGTTTTAACTGATAATTTTGCTTAATGTTATATTACATGGAATATGTAAATTTTTAAAAGTCTCTATCTTGAACTAAGTTAAATAGCATTTATATGTACAATTGGAAAATGTTTACATTTAATATCTTTAAGTTTTGTTTTATTTTTTAAACCAATTATTATAATATATATTAAGTTATTGAATGTGTAGAATACATTGCATTTCCTTAATTTATAAAAATAAATTCACTGATTTCTTATTTATATATATACATAAACATGCACATATATAAATGTTTTACTTTTTCATTGCAAAATTTAAATTAATAAGGATAATTATAAGAATATACAGAGCCCTTACTTGTAGTAACACAGGAAAGCACTTACATATATTTTCTGATTTTTTTTCTTTTTTGGAGCCGGAGCCTCGCTCTGTCGCCCAGGCTGGAGTGCAGTTGCGTGATCTCGGCTCACTGCAAGCTCCGCCTCCCAGGTTCACGCCATTCTCCTGCCTCAGTCTCCCAAGTAGCTGGGACTACAGGTGCCTGCCACCACCCCTGGCTAATTTTTTGTAATTTTAGTACAGAGGGGTTTTCACCGTGTTAGCCAGGATGGTCTTGATCTGCCCTCGTGATCCTCCCGCCTCGGCCTCCCAAAGTGCTGGGATTACAGGCGTGAGCCACCACACCTGGCCATTTTCTGATGTTTTAATCAAAACACTTTAAAATGCTAAAAAAATGAACAAACAAAAAACCTTATGCCAAAAATATTTTCCAAAGATATCTGTAGGCATCTACCAGCGCTTTGAGAGATTACTGAACACCAGCTGTGAGCTGATGCTAACATTAGGGGGGTCCATGATTAATTTTTTAAAGTATAGTATAATTCCTTACTAAATAAATTTACCTGTTTAAAGTGTCATAATCTTTTGTTGGTTCAAGTCTGTCTCAAAGTGGGCCCACTGAGTCTATCAACCTGACCTGTGTTTTTTTCATCCTAGTTTTGAAGACGTATTGGAACAAGGATTGACAGAACACTTAGGTTGGTCCCCTGACATATGGAGTGAGGAATATTATGGTAAAAAGGGCCAAGTGAAACCCCTAGACTTGCTTCTTTCTTCAAAATATTAAACCAAAAGCAATACAATATACATCTAGAGAAATCAGCAAACTCAGTACCACCTTCAAATTTGTTAATGATGAGAGAATAGAGTCTTATCATGTCTCTGTTGAACTTAGCCTGTTTGGAGAGTAAAGAAGTGGAGATATTTGAGAGACCTTGGAGGATATTAGTGAGTTATCATGAACTATTCCACGTTGTTTCAAACTAGAGTCACTGCTACAAATCCGGCCTCTTTACTAGCTGAGTCTGGATGGCCCCTTACATCTGGTGGGTAGCTATGGACATACTTGTCTACGGTTGCTGATTGACTTGTAAGCATAAAGTTTTAAATACCCCAGATGCTTTGATAGCACATGTATGCCAAGAGTTGGCAAATCAACCTCACTCTTGTTACCAAAACTGTAGTCAATCTAACATCCAACAGTAAATAAACGCCACTTTAAGTTTTCCAGGTTTGGAAGTTAATATCGGAATTAAAGGCTTATGGAAATATTAGAGGAACTATGAGAGAAAAGGTCAGGGAAGCTAACTCTAAACAGTAAGCAATTCAGCAACAATCTCAGGAAAGCAACCAGAGATCTCAGCCAGACGCTCCCAGTAACTATCTTGGAAACTGCTGCAGTGCTAATGGTTCTATGTGAAACTCTCACTAATTGTCTTTGTCTGCAACAGCCAAGCGGGTAGTTCTCCTGTGCTCTTGGAAACAGTCCAATGAAACCTCTCATCTGTTCATTTGTCTGGCTGTGATTACCTTCAGAGAATAATGGCTTCTCCAGATTTTCTGTCTTCCAAAGCTCACACCAGTGTTTTTTGCTGGCAAATCCTAACATAGAAACATACGGAGAGAAGGTTTTGGGAAATGCAGATGAGACCTTGGAAAGCTGTGGTAATGATGTCAAGTTGACAATAGCCAAACATCACAAGAAGAAATCAAATTTTGTGAATGAAGCAATAACACAGTGAAGTTGTTCAACATTTTACAGCTATTAAACAGCACAGTAATTTTTTTCACTATTGTTAAGTTCCTTACTCCACCACCTAAAGCAAAGGACATGTCTTGTTTACTTCTATGATCTAAGAGACCAAAACATTATCAGTTGTGTGTAAGCATTAAATAGTTGTTAAAAATTAGTGATAACATAATATTTTATTTAAAAAGACAATGTTTTGTTTGCTCGGAAAATTTGCCTAGATATTTTAAAGACTGTTTTTCTTTTTATTTCTCTATCTGCTCTCCCTACCTAAGCCTGAAGCTATTCTTAGCATACATGAAAACTTCCAGATCTATCCTTTAAGCATTTTGAAATTTTATGTCCTTGTGCTAATTATTTTCCTTTGTCCTTTCATCATTTTCAGCACACTTTACTGTAAAACAGAAGTGCTAGTAAAGTTTTATTCTGGCCATCTTTTACACATTTTACTCTTGTGAACTTTTTCTCTTGTGAACCTTTTTATGCTTGTGAAATTGACAAATGGATGGTTCTTCCTTCACTCTGTTATTTCTTATCTTTTCTTGTGTAACATTTCATATAGAACTCTTCAAACATCTTGTCACAATGTCGATTTTTTTCCTATATTATTCAATATTCCACTTATCTCTTACACATTTAACATTTGAAAATTAGGATCTCTTACACATTTAACGTTTGAAAATTAGGAGTTTAATTTCAATCTAACCTACTGATCTCTGCTTAGTAGATTTAATATTCTTTCTCAACTTAATAGAAAAAGGAATTCTAGATACCAACTTTTCTTTTTCAGTAACTGTTTAACTAGAGGACTTTGGTTTGATTTTTGAAATTGGTTTTCTTTTAAGCTAGTTAATGACTTTATATTTCTGAGAATTTTCGGAAGAGCATGTTGGAGGAAGTTGAGAATTTGTTTTTGTCCAGTATTGACTCCATAGGCTATGCTAGCAATTTTTGCATTCTAGTTTAAAATATTTTAGGGGAGATAAAGGATGTAAATAAAGTTATTGCAGTTTAATAATTTAAGATTAAAGACTCAATGCTGGTGTAAAGGAAGAATGAAAAAGAGGAGCAGCAACCTTCCCCCTCTGTCAACATTTAATTTCTGTATTTGTCGTGAAGACCCAGTAATCTTGGTGATGTTCTACTCTTCACATATGTGATTACCTTCTTATTAGTCAGCCAAAGCAAGTAATATTTGCCAATCACATGAAATTTAAGGAGGGCTTAAAAACATGTACCTCAAGGGATAACAGCTGTGTTGACAATAGCGCAAGGCTCTCTTTATAAAACTGTCCATGGAATAAATTTTGCCTTCCCATCAACAAGCGTCTTAGGACTTTAAAACATTTTAATCACTGCATGTTAATAAGGGCTAAAGATTTTTTCTGGGTTTACTTTCAATTTATTAATCAATTTTTGTATCGTACTAGCCAGTCTCAAAGTTGCCAGATCAGTGAAATAAATGAAAAGTGCAAAAATACAAAAATGAATAAAACAATATACTTCCAAATTCTAATATATTTTTATGAAACTCCCCAAAAAACTCTGCTTATCATTTTGATTTAGAACCACTGGTCTTTCTGTTTTTGATGCTGTTATTGAAATCACGTCTTTTCCTCATTTGTTTGCAGTCTTCCTTTTTAGTGCAGGTACAGATTCACTCTTAGTTGTGTGTGTCTTTGGCTAATTCAGTAACAACTGAAATATGAGAGCAAGTAATTCCTTGAACTCAGATTGCTAATATTCAAAAAGAAACTCCCACTTTTAGTAGTTTATCAGTTGCTTTTGGGCTCCCACCACTGGGGTAGAGAAGGAGAGGGGAGACTAGACACCTTCTCATACCCTCAAGACAGGTACCACCACAGATCCTGCAAGAGGGAGATGTGAGTGGGCCATGCATCTCACAGCTGCTGCCCCCACTGCTCCCACTGACTGGGGAGTTGGTGGGATGGGGTGACAGTATTCCCTCTGGACTGATCCTAGTGCAGCTGCCCTGCCCCTACCTAATCATTTCAGCCACAGCCCAGTACCCTCCTGGGATCTCAGGCCCCAGAAGCCTTCAATTTGTCCTGGATGTTACCACCTTCAGGGTTTAGCTGCCTCAGCATTTGGCCAGCACTCTTGGAGCCAACCTGCCTATCTTTGTCACAGTCAGCACCTGGATCATGGGGACCTGAGGACAAGTCCTCTGGTCCAGTCCAGTCCAGACACTCTAGGACTCAAGCACAAGGTCCGGCGGACCATCTAGGAATCTAAAGATTGAGGGATTGCCTAGTCCAGTCCACCACAGTTGGAGCCTGATCGCTGCTCCTGGGGTCTGAGATTGGGCCAATCCAGCCATCTGACACCACCATAGCTGACTACCACTCATATGTGCCACAAGGTAGAACACTTACCTTTATCTACATGAAGTAGCAGCATATCTGCACTGGAGAACAGGCAAGCCACGATGCTGTCTGTATTGGGCTGAGCGAAGAAGTCTCACCCTGTCCCACTACCACAGAGTACTTTGAGACAGGCATTTCCATGGCTATTAGCTACATTCTGGACTGGAGGTATAGGAAACTGTCTGTCTGAACTGAGGGTCATGAGCCCTGGGACCGAGGTGTGATAGGAAAACAGATTAGATTCCTACCTGCCCAGGATATGGATCTGGTGGAGCTCCCTCCCCAACCTATGGTGACCTCAGCACATTTCACCAAGGGATCCCTCAAACACTTGTGTCAGGGCTGGTGTGTGAGCTGCTCATTGGGATATTCGTAGGTGATCTTGGTAGTCCAGTTCCACCTAGTTTTGACCTCCCCACCAGGATGAACACAGAGACTAGCCCATCACCTAAAACAATACAGAGTACATCCTAGTAAACTAAGGTCCAGCATATATCCTAGTGTTTCTGTTGCAACTTGCTGTTACTCACAGGTGTCACCTGCTGGCTTGGAGGCTGAACTGCATGACACAATAGAAACCTGCTGAGAGAAGTGCACAGGGCTAAATAAGCAAGGCCAAAGAATCCTCCTGCATATGCTACATTTGCAACCTCAGGGGAAAAAATACCATTCAAATGAAAGAAAATGTAAGCCAGGCGCAGTGGCTCACGCTTGTAATCCCAGCACTTTGGGAGGCCAAGGCGGGCGGATCACGAGGTCAGGATATCGAGACCACAGTGAAACCCCATCTCTACTAGGATGGGCGTGGTGGCAGGCACCTGTAATCCCAGCTACTCGGAGAGGCTGAGGCAGGAGAATGGCGTGAACCTGGGAGGCGGAGCTTGCAGTGAGCCGAGATTGCACCACTGCACTCCAGCCTGGGCGACAGAGCGAGACTCTGTCTCAAAAAAAAAAAAAAAAAAAAAAGAAAGTAAATGTAAAAGTCAGAAGTGACAACTTCCCCAGATGAGAAGAAATCAGTGTAAGAACTCTGGTACCAGTAAACAACAGAGAGTTGCAACATCTTCAGAGAACTACACTAATCCCCAAGCACTGGATTCTAATTAAAATAAAAATTCTGAAATGACAGGTAAAAACGTCTTAAAATAAAGATAATAAGGAAGCTCAATCATATCCAAGAGAAAGTTAAAAACCACACAAAGAAATCAGAGAGATAGTACAAGATATGAAAAAAACAGATATCTTTTTTAAAAAAGTACAACATAACTTCTGAAAATGAAAAATTAAAAGAGTTACAAATTACAATTTAAAGTTTCAACAGTAGGCTGTACGAAAGAGAAGAAATAATCTCAGAGTGCGAAGATAGGTTTTTTCAACAAACCGAGTCAGACAATTTTTTAAAAAAAATTTTAAAGAGGAACAAACATTCCAGAAATATGAGACTAGGGAAAGCAACCTAACCTATGAGTTATAGATATTTCTGAGGGAAAAGAAATATTAAAATGATTAGCAAACCAATGTGAGGGAATAACTCTGGAAAATTTCCCTGCTTTTTATAGAGATGTAGAAATCTAGGTTCAAGAACCTCAGAATACAACTTTGATATAATCTGGATATTTATCCCCACTCAAATGTTATGTTAAATTGTAATCCCCCACACTGGAGATGGGGCATGATAAGAAGTGTTTGGTTTATGCAGGTGAATCACTCATGAATGGCTTGGGTTATACCCTTGGTGATAAATGAGCTCTCACTCTGAGTTCACACAAGATTTGGTTATTTAAAGATGTGCAGCACCCTCCAATTCTCTCTGACTTACCCCTGCTTTTGACATGTGACATGCTAATTTTCGCTTCACTTTCTACCATGATTGAAAGCTCCCTGAGGCTTCATCAGAAGCTAAGCAGATGCAGCAACATGCTTCTTGTAAAGCCTGCAGAATCATAAGCCAATTAAACCTCTTTTCTTTACAAATTACCCAATCTCAGATATTTCTTTGTAGCAATACAAGAACAGCCTAATATTAACTGGAAGGGATATTTTACATGATGAACATCATCAAGAGATTATCTCAGACTATTTAAATTAACAGAAAGAAAAAAAGTTGAAAGCATCAAGAGAGAAGTGTCAAATCACCCATGAAAGAGTTCCATCAGACTGAGAGTAGAACTCTCAGAAGAAACCTTACAAGCCAGAAGGGACTGTAGTCCTATTTTCAGTTTTCTTAAAGAAAAAATTTCCCGGACAACAATTTTGTAACCTTATAAATTAAGCCTCATAAATGAATGAGAAAAAAAGCCTTTCCCAGATAAGCAAATGCTAAGGGAATGTGTTACCACTAGGGTGGCCCTACAAGAAATGCACAAAGGAAATCTAAAAATGAAAATGAAAGACAATACTGATTTTGATAAAAGCACATGTAAGTACAAAGCTCACAAATCCTATAAGGCAGTCACAAAATTAAAATTACAAATCAACCATGTAAGAACACTATGACAGGAACAGAGACTCACATATCAATGTTATCCTTAAAAAAATAACTGACATAAATGCCACCACTTAAAGATATGGACTGGTAAATTGGATGAAAAAGAATGAGATTCAAGCATTTGCTGCCTACAGGAGACAAAGGCAATGGGTAAAAACACCCACAGAGTCAAAAAAGTGTGGTGGGAAAAATATACCACACAATGGAAACCAAAGACAAGCAAGAGTTGCTGTATTTATATCCGATCAAACAGATTTTAAATCAAAAAGAGTAAAAAAAAAACACATACACAAAGAAGGTCATCATAATGATTTCAATCCAACAGGAAGTTATAACTATCCTTTATATACATACATCCAACACCAGAGCACCTAGATTCATAAAGCAAATAGTACTAGACCTAAAAAAAAAGATAGACAGCCCTGCAATAGTAGTGTGGAACTTCAATACCTCATTGACAGCATTAGATAGCTCACTGAAGCAGAGAACCACGAAGTAATTTTAGACAAAACTAGAATTGTAGCCAGGTGTGGTGGCACATGCCTGTAATCCCAGTTAGTTGGGAGGTTGAGGCAGGAGAATAGCTTGAACCTGAACCTGGGAGGCAGAGGTTGTGAGCAGAGATCACACCCTTGCACTCCAGCCTGGCTGACAGAGTGAGACTCTGTATTGAAACAAAACAAAACAAAAAACTAGAATTGTTTTGTCATTCTTTAATCATTCTCCAAAATAATCCATATATATTCTTCAAAATAGTCCATATACTTGACTATAAGGTGAGTCTCAATAAAGTCAAGAAAATCAAATAATTGTAAATGCATACCAAAATAAACTCAAAACCACAGAAATACATTAAAACTACACAATTTGTTTCTGAATGGCAGGGATAAACAAAGAAATTAAGGCTGAAATCAAAACATGTTTGAAATAAATAGAAACAGAGACTCAACATACCTAAACCTTTGGGACACAGCAAAAGCAGCTTTAAGAGGAAATTTTATATTGTTAAATATCTGTATCGAAAAGATACAAATATCTCAAATTAAGAACTCAACAACACACCAAAAGAACTAAAAAAGCAAGGATAAACCAAAACCAAAGCTAGCAGAGAAAAAGAAATAACAAAATTCAGAGAAGAGCTAAATAAAATTGAAATAAAATATCATACAAAGGTTCAATGGAATGAAAAGTTCATTCTTTGAAAGGATAGACAAAATTGGTAGATTGCTAGCTAGATTAACCAACAAAAAAGACAGAAGGTTCAAATAAGCACAATTAGAAACGATAAAGATGATATCACAACTGATACTATAGAAATACAAAAGATTATGAGAAATTATGAATATATCTATATGCACAGTTGAGAAAACTTTGGAGGAAATCGATAGATTTCTGGAAACACAGAACTTCCCAAGATTGATTCTGTAAGAAACAAAACTTCTGAATAGACCAATAAAGAGTAATGAAATTGAATAGGTAATTAAAAAAAATCTCCCAACAAAAAGCCCAGGACCAGATGGATTCATAGCCAAATTTTATCAGACATACAAAGAAGAGATGGTAGCTATCTTCATGAAACCATTCCAAAATATCTAGGAAGAGGGATTCTACTCTAATTCACTCCGTGAAGCCAGTGTGACCCTGATACAAAAAGTATGCAAGGACATACCAAAACCATAAAAAGAGAAAAAAAAAAGAGAGAGAAAACTACACACCAATATACCTGTTGAAAACTGATACAAATATCCTCAGCACAATACTAGCAAACCAAATCTGACAGCATTTCAAAAAGATAATACATCATGATGAAGTGGATTTTAGCCCATGGATGCAAGGATGGATCAACATACACAAGTCAATAAATGTAACTCACCACATAAACACAATTAAAAACAAAAACCATATGAATATTTCAATAGATATGCAAAAAGCATTTGATAAGATCCAACATCTCTTTATGAGAAAACCCTCTACGATTTAGGAATAAATGAACTATACATCAAAATAATAAAAGCTATGCATGATAAACCCAGAGTCAACATCATACTGAATGAGCAAAAGTTGAAAGCAGTCTCCCTAAGAACTGGAACAAGACAAGGATACCCACTCTCACCACTCTTATTCAACTTAGTACTGGAAGTCTTAGCTAGAGCAATCAGTCAAGAGAAAGAAATTAAAGTTATTAAATAAATTAAATTATGAAAGACTAAGGCAAATTATCTCGACTGACTGATGACATAATGGATTCACAGCCGAATTCTACCAGAGGTACAAGGAGGAGCTGGTACCATTCCTTCTGAAACTATTCCAATAAATAGAAAAAGAGGGAATCCTCCCTAACACATTTTATGAGGCCAGCATCATCCCGATACCAAAGCCTGACAGAGACACAACAAAAAAAGAGAATTTTATATCCCTGATGAACACTGAAGCAAAAATCCTCAATAAAGTACTGGCAAACCATATCCAGCAGCACATCAAAAAGCTTATCCACCATGATAAAGTGGGTTTCATCCCTGGGATGCAAGACTGGTTCAACATACACAAATCAATAAATGTAATCCAGTATATAAACAAAACCAAAGATAAAAACCACATGATTATATCAATAGTTGGAGAAAAGGCCTTTGACAAAATTCAACAGCCCTTCATGCTAAAAACTCTCAATAAATTAGGTATTGATGGGACATATCTCAAAATAATAAGAGTTATTTATGAGAAACCAAGAGCCAATATCATACTGAATAGGCAAAAAATGGAAGCATTCCTCTTAAATAACTGGCACAAGACAGGGACGCCCTCTCTCACCACTCCTATTCAACATAGTGTTGGAAGTTCTGGCCACGGCAATCAGGCAGGAGAAAGAAATAAAGGGTATTCAACAAGGAAAAGAGGAAGTCAAATTGTCCCTGTTTGCAGATGACATGATTGTATATCTAGAAAACCCCATCGTCTCAGCCCAAAATCTCCTTAAGCTGATAAGCAGCTTCAGCAAAGTCTCAGGATACAAAATCAATGTGAAAAAATCACAAGCATTCCTATACACCAATAACAGACAAACAGAGAGCCAAATCATGAATGAACTCCCATTCACAATTGCTTCAAAGAGAATAAAATACCTAAGAATCCAACTTACAAGGAATGTGAAGGACCTCTTCAAGGAGAACTACAAACCACTGCTCAATGAAATAAAAGAGGATACAAACAAATGGAAGAACATTCCATGCTTATGGGTAGGAAGAATCAATATTGTGAAAATGGCCATACTGCCCAAGGTAATTTATAGATTCAATGCCACCCCCATCAAGCTACGAATAACTTTCTTCACGGAATTGGAAAAAACTACTTTAAATTTCATATGGAACCAAAAAAGAGCCCGCGTTGCCAAGTCAATCCTAAGCCAAAAGAACAAAGCTGGAGGCATCATGCTACCTGACTTCAAATTACACTACAAGGCTACAGTAACCAAAAGAGCATGGTACTGGTACCAAAACAGAGATATAGATCAATGGAACAGAACAGAGCCCTCAGAAACAATACCACACATCTACAACTATCTGATCTTTGACAAACCTGACAAAAACAAGCAATGGGGAAACAATTCCCTATTTAACAAATGGTGCTGGGAAAACTGGCTAGCCATATGTAGAAAGCTGAAACTGGACCCCTTCTTTACACCTTACACAAAAATTAATTCAAGATGGATTAAAGACTTAAATGTTAGACCTAAAACCATAAAAACCCTAGAAGAAAATCTAGGCAATACCATTCAGGACATAGGCATGGGCAAGGACTTCATTTCTAAAACATCAAAAGCAATGGCAACAAAAGCCAAAATTGACAATTGGGATCTAATTAAACTAAGGAGCTTCTGCACAGCAAAAGAAACTACCATTAGAGTGAACAGGCAACCTACAGAATGGGAGAACATTTTTGCAATCTACTCATCTGACAAAGGGCTAATATCCAGAATCTACAATGAACTCAAACACATTTATAAGAGAAAAAAACCCCATCAAAAAGTGGGCAAAGGATATGAACAGACACTTCTCAAAAGAAGACATTTATGCAGCCAAAAAACACATGAAAAAATGCTCATCATCACTGGCCATCAGAGAAATGCAAATCAAAACCACAGTGAGATACCATCTCACACCAGTTAGAATGGCCATCATTAAAAAGTCAGGAAACAACAGGTGCTGGAGAGGATGTGGACAAATAGGAACACTTTTACACTGTTGGTGGTACTGTAAACTAGTTCAACCATTGTGGAAGACAGTGTGGCGATTCCTCAGGGATCTAGAACTAGAAATACCATTTGACCCAGCCATCCCATTACTGGGTATACGCCCAAAGGATTATAAATCATGCTGCTATAAAGACACATGCACACGTATTTTTATTGCGGCACTATTCACAATAGCAAAGACTTGGAACCAACCCAAATGTCCAATAATGATAGACTAGATTAAGAAAATGTGGCACATATACACCATGGAAGACTATGCAGCCATAAAAAACGATGAGTTCTTGTCCTTTGTAGGGACATAGATGAAGCTGTAAACCATCATTCTCAGCAAACTATCTCAAGGACAAAAATCCAAACACTGCATGTTCTCACTCATAGGTGGGAATTGAACAATGAGAACACTTGGACACAGGAAGGGGAACATCACACACTGGGGCATGTCATGGGGTGGGGAGATGGGGGAGGGATAGCATTTGGAGATATACCTAAAGCTAAATGATGAGTTAATGGGTGCAGCACACCAACATGGCACATGTATACATAGGTAACAAACCTGCGTGTTGTGCACATGTGCCTTAGAACTTAAAATATGATTATATATATATATATATATATATATATATATAAAATCTTATACATAGAAACCCTAAAGACTTCTCTTAAAGACTCCAAGACATGATAAATTATTAAGTAAAGTGTCAGGATAGAAACTCAACATATAAAATCAGTATTATTTCTAGAAACCAATAACATTAAAACTTATAATCAAATCAAGAACTCAGTCTCATTTGCAATACAAAAAATAAAATGCCTAGTAGGTTAAAGAACTATACAAAGATATCTGAAAATACTGATGAAAGAAATAGATGACACAAACAAATAGACAACTATCTCTTCCTCATGGATTGGAATACTCAATATTGTTAAAATGATCATACTGGCCAAAACAACCTACAGATTCAAAGTAATTCCAATCAAATTACCAGTGTCATTTTTTATAGAGTTAGAAGAAAATCTTAAAATTCATATACAAACACAAAAAGCCCAAGTAGTCAAAGCAATCATAACAAAAAGAATACAGCGGAGGCATCATGTTATTTGACTTCAAGCTACACTATGCGACTATAGTAATGAACATAATAAGATTCTAGTGCAAAAATAGAAAACAAGTCATTGGAACAGAATAGAGGTCTCAGAAATAAAGCCACATATGTACAATAAACTTTTTTCAACAAAGTTGACAAAAATAAGCAACAGTAAAAGGGCATCCTATTTAATAAATGGTGACAGAAAAATTATACAGCCATATGCAGAAGAATGAAACTGGGCCCCTATCTCTCAGCATATACAAAAATTAGCTTAAGGTAGATTAAACATTTAAATGTATCCAGTCTATCATTGATAGGCATTTGGGTTTATTACATCATGGAATACTATGCAGCCATAAAAAAGAATGCGATCATGTCTTTTGCAGGGACATGGATGGAGCTGGAAGCCATTATCCTCAGCAAACTAACGCAGGAACAGAAAACCAAACACCTCATGTTCTCACTTATAGGTGGGAACTGATCAATGGGAACATATGGACACAGGGAGGAGAACAACACACATTGGAGTTTGTTGGGCAGGTGAGGGGGGAGAGAGAACATCAAGAAAAATAGCTAATACTTAGGTGATGGGTTGATAGGTGCAGCAAACCACTATGGCACACATTTTCCAATGAAACAAATGTGCACATCCTGCACATGTACCCTGGAACAAAAAGAAAGAAGGAAGGAAGGAAGGAAGGAAGGAAGGAAGGAAGGAAGGAAGGAAGGAAGGAAAGAAGGAAGGAAGGAAGGAAGGAAGGAAGGAAGGAAGGAAGGAAGGAAGGAAAGAAAGAAAGAGAAGGAAGGAAGGAAGGAAAGAAGGAAGGAAGGAAGGAAGGAAGGAAGGAAGGAAGGAAGGAAGGAAGGAAGGGAAAGGAAGGAAGGAAGGAAAGAAAAGAAAGAAAGAAAGAAAGAAAGAAAGAAAGAAAGAAAGAAAGAAAGAAAGAAAGAAAGAAAGAAAGAGAAAGAAAGGAAGAGAAAGAAAGGAAAGAAAGAAAAGAAAAGAAAAGGAAAAGAGAAAGAAAGGAAGCAAAGAAAGAATTGAAATTATAAACAACTTAGAAGAAAACCTAGAATAAGCTTTTCAGGCCATTGACTAAGGCAAATTAAGACATTAAAAGTAGATGTGACAAAAATAAAAAAGACCAATGAGACTTAATTAAAGTAGAAAGCGTCTGCACAGCAAAGTAATAATCAGGAGAGTAAACAGACAACATAAAAAAATGGGAGAAAACATGCGACAATTATGCATCTGAAAAGGAGTAATATCCAGAATTTACAAGGAACTCAAACTACTCAAAAGATAAAAAGAAAATCTCGATTAAAAAATCGGCCAAAGACATGAACAGACACTTCTAAAGAGAAGACATAAAAGTGGAAAGCAAACATATGAAAAAATTTTCTACTTTGCTAATCATCAGAGAAATGCAAATTAAAATCACAATGAGATACCTACTCACAGCCATCAGAATTGCTCTGATTAAAAAGTCAAAAAACAACAGATGTCAGTGAGGATGAAGTAAAAAAGGTAGCACTTACATACTGTGCATGGGAATGTAAATTAGTACAACCACGATGAAAAACAATATGGAGATTTCTCAAATCACTGAAAATATAGCTACCATTCGACCCAGCAATCCCACTGCTGATATCTACCCAAAGAAAAAGAAACTGTTATATCAAAAAGACATCTACACTCATATGTTTATCACAAAACAATTCACTACTCACAATCACAAAGTCATGGAATCTAAGTATATATCAGTAGATGACTAAATAAACAAAGTGTGATGCATGTACACAATGGAACACTAAGTAACCATAAAAATAATGAAGTCATGTCCTAAGAGGCAACATAAATGGAGTTGGAGGCCATTATCCTAAGTGAAACAACTCAGATTCAGAAAATCAAATATTTCATGTTCTCACTTATAAGTAAGAGCTAAACAATGGTACACACTGTGATGGATAAAAACAGTAGACACTGGGGACTCCAAAATGGGGGAGAATGTGATGAGAATGAGTGTTGAAAATCATCTGTTAGGTACAATATTCACTATTTGGGTGAGAAGTACCCTAGAATTCCAAATCTCATCACTACAAAATATATTCATGTAACAAACCTGCACATATACACAGTGAGTCTGTAAAATTATTTTTAAAATAAAATGTACCATATATTTTTTGATTTTTTATACTTTTTGGGTTCCTTGTGGTTCATCTAATAAGTCAAAATTTCTTAATATAAAACTGCCCACATAGTTGTAACAACGGTATGGTAAAGAGTGTGGACTATAAGGGTAACTGAAATCAGAGACCATTAAAAGATTTTAAGGATATTTCTCAGAAGGGGCATCTACCACTTTGTTTTTCTGATAAAACGTATAAACAAATATACATGCATATGTCTACACACACTCATGCACATACACACACTCATGCACATACACACACGTTCTTAAATAAAAATGAAAATTGTCTAAACATATATATGTGTGTATGCATGTACATATGTCTCTCTGTGTATGTTTATCTGTATCTGCATAGGTATGTGTGTACATATGCATCTATAATTTCTCTATATATCTATATCTCTACATAAAGAAACTATAGATATATAAAACGATATGTAGAGACATATTGTGAGAAACTCTTAGAAATTTTCTCCTGAAGAATATGAACTCAAATAATTAAAGTTACATTTTGTTTTCTCTAAAACTTGCTGCAGAGCTGGTCAAGTTCACAAGATACCTAGTAATTCTAAACTTTTCAACTTACAAATGAACTAAGAGATGATCTGAGATGTTAATTTAATTTACTCCCATGCATATTGACAAGTAGTAAATAAGGACAAAAACTTGAAGTGGCTTTTTTAACAGTTTCCATATGACTGAGGAAAGATCTATTTCAAAGTAATGACACAAATTTCAACTGCAAAGTAAACTGTCAGCTACAAAATATTAAAATGGTGATATTTCTTAATACATAAATTATTTCATAGAAGACTAATAAGTATCACATTTAATATTTATTACGAGTCAAGTCTGTTTTTCCTCAAATGTTTTACTTTAATGAGTGTTAGCTCCCATAGCAGTAAATAGGAAACAATATTAGTATAACTTAGAAGCTGATTTGTTGTATATGTAATTTTGTTCAGGTACATTAATATTTTAAAGCTTCAGTTGACAAGTTTCCTCACGGGAAAGTGTAACAGCAGAACCACAATCTGGTTCAACTTTGTATCATAAAATAGTGAGTTGTTTTTCAGTCGCCGTGGACCCCACGTTTCAAATTATGTAACCCAGGCGTGCCCAGATTAACCACGCATGCAACCACAGGCAGAACCTAAGTGCTCAATCCAAGGAAAGGGGACTGAATGAAGAAGCACACACCTCACGATCCATCATCCAATTAGACTGAGCCCTGGCATCACACCATGGCATAGTCCAGTTAGATCATGATTCCAGACATCACTTCATTGCAATACCTAATCACATCATGCCTCATTACCCTCTGTCTATAAAACCTACCCCAGTCTCTAGCTGAAGAAGACAAGTTTGAGTGCTGTCTTCTGTCTCCTTTCCAGTTGATTCACAGTAAACCTTTCTTTTCTCAAAAGCCTGTGCCATAGTGTTGGCTTCTAAGCACGTTTGGAAGTAAGGGCATTGCTAGCTTAGTAACAAAAGGACAAGCCTAGGCAACATAAAAACCTTAAGAATAACTAAAGCCTCTATGAAAATGCCTTCGTTTAATGAAAGTAGTAGTTGATTTATTGCTTCAAGACCTTCTTTGATTCTACTCTGTTAAATTATTTCAGAAAGCCGAGAGTATAAAGGAGGAAAAGGTGAAAACATTTTCTCCAAATTAAAAAAAAAACAAAAAACAAAGATAAAGAGTACTACATACTCTCTTTATCTCTTTAGGTATTTGCATATCAACGTTTATTGATTTCAAGTTTAGAATTTTGATAACAGGGGTCTTTTTCGAAAGTGAATCCCTATAAGGATCCACAGTGAATGAAGAAAGCAGAGTTTACATTTTAGGGCTACTAAGGATATGATTCTGTGTGTGAATGTCAGGGGAGAGCTAGCTATGCTACTGGTTTTCTTTGGATGGTTATCTTTTTAGGAATCTATACTTGAAGGAATCTGCTTCTAGCTTTATCTTTATTTGTAAGCCTTGATATTTTAGCTTGCAATTTAGCGAAGTATAAGATTATTCAGGAATATCAATACAATGTTGAAGCAATAATGTGTGTACCCTTAGTAGGAGTCTACAAAATAAAAACTGTAATGCTGTCTTGTCAGTAGATCTATACTAATTATGAGTTTTCTTCTTTAGTTCAACATTTTCTCTCTTCTTTTAATATGCCAAATCTCTTTTTTAAGTTATTTTATCTCTGTTTGGACAATCATCTCCACCACCTACACTTGCCTAAAGCTTTCAAGTAGCATCTTAACTGAAAGCTCCTTAAGAAGGTCTCCTCATTTTATATCATAGATTTTAATCACATGGACTTTGGAATCAAATTCCTTTATTAAAGCATATCTCTACCACTTATGAGATAGGTCGTTGTAGTTAGGCAGGATATTTAACTTCTCTCTGTCTTTATTTTCGCATTTGTAAATTGGAGGATAAGCACTTACTATCATGTAAAAGGTATAAAAGCATTCAAAAATTTTAGATATAGTACATGTGTTAGTGCTGGGTTTTTAATATGCATCTCTACCTATTTTATCAGGAATGCAAATAAAATCTCTGTGGAATTAGAAAGATTTTTTCAAACTTTACAATAAATAACATGTGTATCTATCTCCATGCCCTCGTTGCTCTAGTCATTGCACTTAGGGTGACACCATGAGAGCCAGTGGTGGGAATTTTCCTGCCTGAGTGGTTGTAAGTCCAAAAATAGGAGGTTTAGAGGATGATTTTCCTATACTTATAGAGTAGAAGGAGGTAGCTATTCCTCTCACTAACTCAAAGTGTCTCCTCCATGCAATAGTCCGACTTTTATTTTCTAGCTCTTTAAGACATGAAAATATCTTTGCAGGAGTCTGATAGCTCTGCATGTCTCAGCTTTTAAGACCTAAATTTATCTCCAAGTGGTTGGGTCTCATTCCTCATTGATATGCTAATACCTAGAAAGATAAAGCTTCAATCTTTCCAGGAACCTTTGGTACTTAACTAGGGACCTAGTCCAGTGCTATAACTGTTTGGGCACCTCCAAGTAGTAAGAGACATTTTACTGCCCTTCGGGGTCACAGCAATCAGCTAGACAAATGTCTACATATCTCCTGCTCTCCGAAGATGGTTCTAGGAAGCTGGGGCTTTTTATAAGAACACTGGGAAATTCAGGGAAGTTTTTCTTTTTTTCACAATTAGCATTAACCTCAGCATCACTAGGCATTTTTATTATGTACTTTCAGAGCAAACTTCTGTTTCACAACATATACCACTATTGTAGTTATATTTATGTGTATTATTTTTACCAAATGTGTGTATAAAACTTTAATTTGTTTCACATATGCTTTTCTAGATGTGTTGTAATTTTACCTCTCAAATGTTAATGCACAATTCATCTGAAACATTTATCTTTCGTAACATTTATCAACCTGTCCTTTCTTTTGTTGGACTTTCACTCAAGTGTTGTTCAATATAAGTTTCTTTCAGGATGGGTATATTTTATATCTGTGCAATTCTATATAACAGCCAACAGCCTTATAGCTGTTGAGCACTGGATATTTATATAATGCATGTGAGGAACTGAAGAGTTAATTTTATTTCATTTTAATTTATTTATATGTAATTTAAATAGCAACATATGGCCGTATGGCTGGTGGCAACAACATTGCATCACATAGTGCATTCTCTTCCATTGGTTTTTTTCTGTGTGTTTCAAAAGAAATTTAAAATCATAGTTGTATAAATACAGTCAGGAAGGTCTCTAAAACCTCTCCTCTAGGTTAAATAAATCTGTAGAAAGGCTCACAGATCTTAACAAAGTTGTTATACTCATGGTTTCATTTCATTTTAATGAAAGGATACAGATTAAAAGAAGCAATAGAAAAAGGCTTATCGAGCATGGTGCAGGAAAGAACAAGCATGAAGCTTCCTGTTGTCATCTCTTAAAGGAGTTGTGTGAACATATTCCTCCCAGCAACAATGTGTGGCAATACACATGGAGCATTGCCAACCAGGAAAATTAATACAAGCACTGGTATCCAGAATTTTTATCATGTAGACGCTGCTGACCACCCATATGGCTGAATTTAGTCTCCAGGCCCTCCAGAGATTGAGGTGACACCATATGGTCCAAAGTCCCCAACATAAACTACATTGTTAGCATAGGTAAAGTGGCATAGCACACAGTCCCCCGGCAAATGAAGACACCCTTATCAGGCAGTGCATTCCTATAAGTTCAAATTACCCCTCAGAACATCAGTGCAAAACAACAAACCTTTCTTTGGGCAAGGTTAATCTTTTACTGAATATATGTAATACATCTCAAGATAGTAATTTAAGTCCAAAATTATTCTTTCATAAAGATTTTTTGACATTATTGGGACTTTAAATTTTTATATAAATTTGGAATCTATTTTCTCAATTTCATTATAATTGTTCTTAAATTTCTTGAGCAATGGTACTTGGGAAATTGATAGAAATAATTGAAGAGATAATTGATGAGGAAAGGTAAAAGTTTTTCAAAATGTCTCTCCTGCCTTTACATTTGGCACTGGGTTAAGAAGAAATTTAGCACAGTTTGGGAACACTTTATCGAGAGTTTATATTTTAATCGGGCTTTAAATAATAGCAAGTTAAATTGTTTAGAAATACAGCAAGCATAGTGGTCAAGGATGTGACATCAAGTTACATGAAGTTGCACTGAAATCTTGTTGGATATACAATTCATCACTACTGCTACAACTTGTTTTAATGTCACTAAAATATTTAAGCAATTAGAGTAATCATACAACATGGCAAAGTCCTCAAAATATCGTCTGACTATTTAAAAAATCTGGATAATAGCTTAGGGAATCCAATCAGTAATATAGTTCAATCATATCTAACACCACCAATGTTATTTAGACTCATTAAAGAAAAAAAGGAATGTCATAATTTAAAAAATGAGACAAATTTATGCAGTGTTTTATGAAGAAAATGCAATTACAAATTTCAAACAGTGAATATTTAATTGTCAACAAATTGTTTAGCACTTAATAAGTGCTATGCACTGTTCAAGCACTTGATAAATTTTAACTCCTTTAGGGTTGTTAACCTTGTTGCAATGAGTATTTTCTCAACACCACAGTGTTATGTATTTCCTTAGTGCATAAATTTAGAATATTGGGAGCCTGTTTCTCTAGTTAATTGGAGATACATAATACAGTGATTACTGATGCATCCAAAATTCATTAGAAGGGCAAGAGCACTTGGTTTCCTTCTTCAAGTGATTACACAGGCAATATGGAGATCTATAAGCCTCCAGAAAGCGAAGCTATCTTACATACTATCCGAACACACATTTTCCGCTTTCCTCAAACAATACATAATTCACTAAATCAATAGTCAGGATTGTAATTTTACATGGTTTAGTATGTACTTTGCAGGAATTACTGTTACAACAGCAAAAAGCACTTGGAAAGTATCTAAAATTATTTTTCACTCAACGCTATATATTTCTCTGTCTGACTATGACAGTGCTGACGTTCAGATAAAAGTATTTATAGTGGTGTCAGTTAATATCAAGCACATTGGGACAGTGAGAAAATGTAATCTAGATGGAAGAAAATTTCATCTGATTCTCAAGAGTCCATGCTCTACTGTAATGCATTAGAAATTACTATCAGAATGTTGTAACCTGAACATCATCCCATCTCATGAGACGTTCATTATTATAATAGAAGTGCCTGAGGCTTTTTTTATTCTAATACTGTCTTTGTAAGGCAACTGAATAAACAGATGGTTAGTGTAAATACAGTTTAGTGCTTCCTAATAATTATTTCCAGAAAAATAATGTTGGCAGAACAGAAATAATTTTGACACCTGTTTATGTCTACATAAAATGAATGTTGACATAGATATTCAAAAGGGACATTAACCATTTTTCAAACATAGTATATCTTTGTTCTTATTGCCAATGTTTAAATTTTTCATGTTAGCTCTCTGCACTACCTTACATTTTTATGATAAAACAATTTTTTGTTTTATAAAGCACCTTTCAAAGAATGTTTGTATATATTACCTCTTTTGATCTTCAATCCTGAGGATACATTATCACTCTACATAGGTAGAGTAGCTTGTTCTTTTGAAGAAAATGGCTCAATAACATTATATTTTTCTTTACATAGAGGATACTCTATTTTTAATTAAACAGAATATAGCTAAGAAATAAGAGTAATTTGTTGCTTTATATGTTTTTTTGTTTCTTTGTGTTTTTTTGTTTTTGTTTTGTTTTGTTTTGTTTTTGAGAGGAAGTCTCGCTCTTGTCCCCCAGGCAGGAGAGCAATGGCATAATCTCGGCTCACTGCAACCTCTGCCTCCTGGGTTCAAGCGATTCTCCTGCCTCAGCCTCCTGAGTAGCTGGGATTACAGGCATCTGCCACCATGCCTGGCTGATTTTTGTATTTTTAGTAGAGATGAGGTTTCACCATGTTGGCCAGGCTGGTCTTGAACTCCTGACCTCAGGTGATCCACCCACCTCTGCCTCCCAAAGTGCTGGGATTACAGGCATGAGCCGCTGTGCCAGGCCTATATGCCTTATTTATTATAAATTATATGGAAACAATATACTAATAATTTAATTAATTTAATTTTTAAATAAAACCAAGGAAAAGCAAATTATAAATTATTTCTTCTGCAATTATTCTTTTTTCCTTTATAAAGTTAGCATAAAGTTCATTTTCTAATAAAATAGCCTCAATATATTATTACATAACTTCAAAAACGATGCCTGTATTTTGTATTTGTTTATTTATATACTGCATACTTTTTTATATGGTATATATTGTGATTAATCTAATTTAAGTTATACATTTCTAGAGACTAATTTCATGTCCTTTTCTTCATTCTGTATTTCTTCATCCACTTTTGCATACTGGGGCCTGCATTCCAATGAATTTTTCCCTAGAGCCTTGCTTCTCAGAGCAGGATGGGAACATTTTTAGGTAGCCATATTGAACTTGAAGAAGATAGTGTTTGAAGGTCAGATTCAGAAAAAATAAAGAAGTCTGAAAGCAATGAAATATTGGATGCCATAATAGCAACCAATGACAAATATTTTGGGATAATATTTTCACGTGATTGACTTTGTAATTTTGAAGAAAACTTTGCTCCACTAATTTATTACAGTCTTTTATTATTTGCCACGTCTTCAACTATGCTCTCATCAACTTTTTGAAGCCATTTAAGATATGGAACCCAGTTACTGAGAAACTTTCAGGACATTTTAGGGTGGATTTTCCCATTTCAAATCAGAGTAAATAGTCTTTCACACAATTATAGATAATACTTACTTCTCAGTTCCCATATCTGCCTTACATTTCTCTGCCTTAATTTTTTATTTTTCTCCATGTCTATGCTTTTTAATCCCATTTTTAAATGCTTAGTCATTTCTTAATGCCAAGTATTCTTTCTTTGTATTTATATATATTTTATTTCATCCTGTGAGCAAAGAGTCATAGAAGTCCAACTAATGCCTTAAAATATATTAACCAGATGATTTTTAATTTTTGATTTTATATAACTTAATAGTTTACTGTAAATAAAAATATTATTTTAAATATACTATACTTTAAAACAAAATGATCTTCAGTTTAAAGCAGTTCTACATTTTTCATGTTGTAAATGTATAGAGTTCAGAACACTGTACAAATAGTCAAAAATTTTGCATAACACCACAATCCAAAGTTATCTTCCTTAGGCTGAAAGACAGGCAAAGAGATAAATTTTAGAGAGGTTTGTTCACTTTTTGCAGTTTTGAAATAATGAATATTATACTGACTTATTTTTCCAATCCGTTACTGCTTTCATTGTTTTATTTCTCTTTTTATTTTTAGTAGGAGACAATCTCTTTATATTTACTGTAAGAAATTAAATAGACATTATTAGAAATTAATTTACAAATATTGCTTGTCAAATCACCATATATTCAAAGATCTAGAATAAAATTATGTGCTATATCATTTCACTGAAATATAGTAGCTCCCATGATTTTAGCAAATATTTCCTTCATTAAACAAATTTGTACTTACTAGACTTTGTTTCAGGCAGTGAGATTATGTTAGTGAACAATTTAAACAAATAACCAGCTATCATGAAGTCTACAATCTGATGGAAGAAACAGCTAATAAATGAATACAAACAGAAATAACTAATTTAAATAATATTATAAATTGTGTAATAAAATAGAACAAGGGGTTAGATAATCTGGGAATAATTATCTCAGAGATTTTATAAGAGTAGAGACCAAAACCATTGGCAGGATTAGCCAAACTGATGTGCTCCATTAAGTAACTTACATGCTATTGAATCCACAGAACAATGGTATGATGTAGATTTTTTTTACATTTGAGGAAATGATGCTCAGATAAATTAAATGCCATGCACAAGACCATGCAACTATAAAATGGAATAACCAGGATTTGGGTGCAGGTTTTACTGATAATAAAATCTGTAGGCAATATAAAAATATTAATGGTGACATAAAACATCAAAATGTGAGGAGTGGGGAGAGTGGGATGAAAGTGTAAAAGTTTATTTGTGAATAAAAATAAATTGATATCAGCTTAAACTAACCTGTTATGACTATATGATGTATTTTTAAAGCTTCATTATAACCATGAAGCAAAAACTCATAATAGGTATGCAAAAAATAAAAAAGGAGGAATCAAAACTTACCACTAGATAAAATCACTTACCCACAAAGGAAGGTAGCAACAGAGGAAGAAAGAAAAAAAGGATCTAGATAACAAATTAGAAAACAATGAACAAAATGGCAGTGGGAAGTCCTGACCTATCAATAATTTCTGTGAATATAGCCAAGTGTGATGGCTCACACTTGTAATCTCTGCACTTTGGGAGGCTAAGGTAAGAAGTTCACTTGAGACTAGGAGTTTGAGACCAGCCTAGTTAACGTAGCAATACCAGGTCTCTACAAAAAATAATAAAAAACAAAAGGCTGGCCATGGTGGCACACATGGAGGCCAAGGCAGGAGGCCTTGGCAGGAGGATTGCTTTAGCAAATGAGTTTGAGGCTGAAGTGAACTATGATCATACCACTGCACTCCAGTTTGGATAACAGAGCAAGGAGGTCAAGGCAGGAGGATTGCTTTAGCAAATCCTTTACTAAGGAGGCCAAGGCAGGAGGATTGCTTTAGCAAAGGAGTTTGAGGCTGAAGTGAACTATGATCATACCACTGCACTCCAGTTTGGATAACAGAGCAAGACTCCATCCCCTCTACCAGAAGAAAAAAATTTCCCCTGAACGTATTAAATGTATTAAGATTTCCAATTAAAAGACATCGAGTGGATGAATGGATAGATGGGATCATAAAAGACTATTATGAACAACCATTTGCCAACAAATTGGATAACTCAAAAAGAAAGCGATAAATTGTGGAAACATACAGTCAACCAAGACTGAATTACGAAAAAGTAAAAAGTATGAACAGACTAATAATGAGTAAGGAGATTGAGTTAGTACTAAAAGTCTCTCATCAAAGAAAAGCCAAGGACCTGATGACTTCACTGCTCTGTTCTACCAAAGATTTAAAAGAGGACCAATACAAATTCTTCTAAAACTCTTGCAAAAATAGAACAGGGAATACTCCAAACTCATGTCATGAGGCCTGCATTATTTTGATTCCAAAGCTAGACAAGGAAGCTACAAAATATAAAAATAAAAAAGGAAGAAAGAAAAATTACAGGTCAATATTCCAAATAGATCTAAAAACAGAAATCCTTAACAAAATATCAGCAAACTGAATTCAACAGTACTTTGAAAAGATCATTTACTGTGATTAAGTTGGATTCATCCTAGAAATGTAGGGATAGTTAAACATGGGCAAACTGATAAATGTAATACCTGACAGTTACCTAATTAAAACCAAAAACATTTCAATAGATGCAGAAAAATAATTGACAAAATTTAACATAATTTAATGATAAAACCCTCAAAACACTTGTTGTAGAAGGAATGTACCTAAACTCAAAAATAGGCTATATGTAACAAACCCACAGCTAATCACACTTAGAGATAAGTTTAAAAGTTTTCCTCTAAGATCCGGAAAAGACAATAATAACCCTTTCACCACTTTTATTCAACACAGTACTGGAAGTCTTAGCCAGATCAACTGGGCATGAAGAATAAATAAAAGACATCTAACATTTAAGAACGAAATTAATGTGTCCCTGTTTGCGGAAGCCATGATCTTATAAACAGAAAACCCTAGAGACTCAACCAAAAATTTATGAGAGCTAATAAAAAATGTCAACAAAATTGAAGGGTGCAAAATTAACAAAAATTGGTAGTCTTTTATAAATGAACAGAAAACTATCTGAGAAATTCAGAAAATTTCTAAAATAGCCAAAGTAATCTTGAGCAAATAGAACAAAGTTGGAGGCATCACACTATCAGAATTCAAAATATACTACAAAGCTGCAGTAACCAAAACAACATAGTACTTGCATAAAAACAGACACGTAGACCAATGGAATAGAATAGAGAGCCCAGAAATAAATTTGTGTATTTACAGCCAACCAGTTTTTGATAAAAGAGACAAGGAAGCACAATAGGAAAAAGAGACACCATCTTCAATAAATGATATTTGCAAAACAGAGTATCAACATGCAGAAAAATGACCCTCATCCCAACCATGTATAAAACTCAAATTGAAATGGATTAAAGACTTAAATGTGTGACCTGAAACTCTAAAACTACTATAATAAAACACAAGAGAAAAGCCCCATGTCATTGGTCTGGGAGATGATTTTTTAGAAAATATTACCCCGAAAGCACAGTTAATACAGTGAAAATAGACAAATGAAATTACATGAAACTAAAAAGCTTCTGTGCAGCAAAATAAACAATCAACAGAATGAAGAGACAAATGGAAGAATGTGATAAAATATTTGCAAGCTATACATCTAACGAGGAGTTAACTTAAGCAATTCAATAGTAAGAAAACAAATAATATGATGAGAAAATGGGGAAAGGACCTGAAGACATTTTTCAAAAGAAGAAATGCGACTGGCCAACTGGTACATAAAAATATGCTCGACAACATTAATCATCAGAAATGTAGATTAAAATCACAATTAGATATCACCTCAGACCTCTTAAAACGGCTACTATCAAAAAGGCAAAAGATAATAAGTGTTGGCAAAGATTTAGAGAAAAGACAAGTCTTGCACACTGTTGGTGGGAATGTAAGTTTGTACAGCCACTGTAGAAAACAGTATGAGATTCCTTAAAAAGGTAAAAATAAAATTACCATATGATCTGGTAATCTCAGTACTGGGCATACATCCAAAGGAAATGAAATCAGTATGTTGAGGAGATAGCTGTACTCTCATGTTTACTGTGGCATTATTTACAATAGTTGTAAATATTTGCTTTTTTAACCCAAGTGTTTAACCTAAGTGCACATCAATGAATGGAGAAAGAAAATGTGTTATGTACCCATAATGAAATACTATTCACACATAAAAAGGAAGAAAATCCTGTAATTTTTGACAACATAGATGAAACTGAAGGACATTATGTTAAGTGAAAAAAATAAGGACCATAAAGATAAATACCACATAATCTCGATCATATGTGAAATCATAAAAAGTTGTTTTTATAAAAGTAGAGAGTAGAATGGTGGTTACCAGGTACTGGTGAGGTTGGTGGAGGTCAGCCAGGGAAAATTTTGGCCAAAGGATATAAAATTTTAGTTAGATAGGAGGAATAAGTTCAAGAGATCTATTGTATAGTATGGCTACTATAGTTAATAACAAAATATTCTATTCTTGAAAAATGCTAGATTTAAAATGTTCTTACCACAAAAATGATATGTAAGGTAATGTGTATGTTAGCCAGATTTAGCCATTCCACAATGTATATATATACACTTCCAAATATTATGTTTTACATTTTTTATCTGTGAATTTAAATGGCAAAAGAAAACAAAATTTTCATGTTGTGAGTTTCTGATAGCTCTTTTTTTAATAGATCTTCCTAAAGCCCAGCGGCTTAAATGTCCTGATGCAAAATATCTCCTTGTACTTTAAAAAATGCCCCACTCTTTAAAGCTACTACAAGTAATTTCTATTACTTTGAAACCTAAAATGCCCAAGCTAAAAGTACTTAATTATAAATAAGCAAATTAAAAAGAAGTAGTAGTTAAAAACAAACTATAAAAAAATTGAAGTCTGCATTTTACTGAAAAATCTGCTAATAATGAGAGGAAAGAAAAGTTGAAAATTTTCATGTAAGGCATATACAAGAAATACGTCACAGGAAACTGCCAGTTGAATAAAATATTCCTTAAGTGCCCAAAATGTCCTCTACCTAGATATAAATGGGAAATTATCTACATATTACTTCTATCTATCCAATGTATGGAATTTAAATAAAATTAAGGCTAAGTTGTATATTTGGCAAGAATTCTTTATAATGAAATTTCTGTGTTTGAATGAAGAACAGTATGCTGTAAGTGATAAGGCTGATGGAGAATGTTTTTATTTAATACAGTATTTAGCTAGGAACTTTAGTTTCCTGATTGGCATCAGAGACATATTAGGTCATAGCTTTAAGTTGCACTACTTTATTTGAAGAATATGAACTGAAAGATGTGTGAATAAACATTTTTTAAGAGTTAATAAGAACTGGTAGAAGCAAAATGACCTTAGTGATTAAATATGTGATTACCAGATGCCAAAGAAAATGGAAATAACCTGTCTATAATACTTTCTAGAACATTAGCAACAAGCCAACAAGCAAGCAAATTGTAAGAAAAAAAAAAGAAAAAAAATCTCTTTTAAGGTGAGTAATGAAATGTTAGTAGTTAAAATACCAAGCAGTAGAGTTATGTAGTTTCCTGTATATTTCATACATTTTCAACAAACAAATGTATTCCTCAAGCTCTGACACATAATGCATTTTGATCCAAGAGTTATGGGTTTCATTTTATGCTTTACTGTATTTTTTTCTTTTTCATTTCCATCTATGAGATGTGTTATATTTGGCTGATATCATAACCTTATTAAAAGAGAATTAAGTCAATATGTTTTAGTATTAATGTTTATTGAATAGCTGTAATTATGTATAATGTTGAACTTCTGTTTTGATCTAAAGTAAAAGATAAACCAGTGACAACATGGTGAAATATGTTAATTTTATATATTACAGGATGAATTTATATTCCTAATTTTAAAACATTTTAGCTTTACAGTATTATTATCATTGTTATGATTATATTTTATTGTGTTTAGTATGCCCTGCATGCCTTCTATGAGATAATCTATTTTTATGTTGATTGTTATTATATTTAAAAAACTTTTATAAAATGGATCCTGGTGCTTTTTATATTAAAAAGATTCATATTCTTAATTACTCAATGCTAAGTTAATTGAGACATTTTAATGTTCCCTAGCTTGGAATTAAATTAAATTTAACTTCTACAAGATGGCTAAAAGTTAACTAGCACTTTATTGTACCACCTGCTGTGCTCTGTTACTTTCCTGCCAAACCAAACACCAAGCAATCGTGCCAGTAGAAAGGCAGATATTCAATTATGTGAAACACAAAGTAATCCTATAAAATTCATGCTTTAAAGTTGATCTCATTCTTCTTCAAAACATAAATAATTAAGAACATTCAAATACTATTTTCGTTATGTCCACGTACATCGTTTTAGGTGACTGTCAACCTGAAGTTTTTTCGTCTCAGAAAACTCAACATCCTATCTCACTCCTGAAATTGTTATCATTTATGTCATTGATTTCCACGAAGCCATTATAATTTCAGAAATTTCTTGTTAAAGTATAAATGGGAGACAATAAAAGTAGAACAAGGAAAGTATCCTACGTATGCCTTTGGTATACTTTACTTCTACATTGATTGCATAAGCTGCTTGTCAAAACAGAGACCAGAACTCTGGAGGAATGAGCATAAGAGAGGTGAATTGTGATGAGAAGTAGAGAGATGAGAAATAGCTAATGGCCTATGATGATAGGACTAGAGACCTGTGAACACTGTACACCTAGAATTAAGTCGTCTTGGAAGCAGGGGAGAAGCCTGGGGTTATCTATATCCCTTTATCCATATAACAGTCATGTTCTGGATGGCCTTGTCAAAAAATTTGTTGTTTTTTATCATCCTGCCTTATTGACATACATTGGAAAACACCATGGAATGTAGGCACTGCTGGTCACAGAGTTATGAATAAAGGTAGGAAACAAGATAATCCTATATTTTAATATCCTTTATTCAACTGAAACGTTGTCAAGCTTTTTCAAGTTCATGCTTATTCTGAAGCAAGTCTTACAAAATTTATTTTTCAGATATTTTTTCTCTTCTTATAATGTTCCAGGAACAAAGTAATGCATGGGGATTATAGAATTCCTTTCAGGACAGTAATTCTAAACATTTGATGCACTAAATTAAAGTCAACTACTTTCAATACTTCTTTGTTTCTGTCTTTCTTCTTTCGCTTTTCTTTTAAAATCACGACTTAGGATTATTTTAAAGCCTGGTTAATCACGAAATTTGGGGATGGGAGACAGTCATGAATCCCAAAAAGAAATCTAAGCCAAGAATCACAAACTAAGGCTATAGGGCATCACACAACAATGCTGGAGATGAACATGTAAATATATTAAGGCCAATGTAGAAATCGTACTTGTGACAAAAGTCAAACTAAAATTATACAAAAGATACTAGGGGAGTTTGACACTCCCCCAGTCTGGGACTGGCAGGTTGCTAATGGAGGAGGAATTCTATCCTGAAGGTAAGAAAAATGTCAGCCAATATTAAATTATGGGGAGGAGGAGATAGATTAATAAGAAATGGAGGATAAACTTTAAGCCTATGGAATATCATATGTAAAGACATGAATACCTTAATTACATGCAGTTGCATAACTGTAGTAAGACAGCAAATAGAACTATTTCTCTTACCTTGAAAAGAAATGCAGGTGGCAAGGTAAGTACAATAGGTGTTATGTTGATAGGAATTAAAGAAAAAAGTTTTGATTTTTTTTGATATTTGGAGAAACTAAAGTTTTATTTAAATTGAACAATGATCAAATCTGCATTTTAGATCAGTCTTTTAGATAGATGGACTTCAGATTCAAACGGTATGCTTCAGAAGGCCGAGATAAATTGTCAGTGGAATATTACTTGCAGAGTCATGTAAAGCAGTATATTTTTCATGAAATATTATATATAAAAAGAATTCTTAAAGCCCTGTGAACACTTGTCCCATATACTAAAGTTGCTAGTAAAACTAACAGCAACCATTTTTCTGCTGCATATATGCAAATTAAGACTAGAGGCTATACTGCTAACTTCTATTAATTATTGCCTTTGCTAACAATGGTCATAAATGCCTTCATCATGCTATATATTCATTGCCTTACTGCTAACAGGGATTTTTTATAGCTGTGGGTCAATGTTTTAAAAAACATCTTTCAACATCCATAACACTAATTGAGTTTTTTTATAAATATACAGTAATAAAACTACTTTTATAAAATAAGGAAGATAAATTTCCCTCTTCTATTTTAGAAAACTCTTCTGTATTAGGAACATTTTCCCCTTGCTCCAGATTTTTGGACCAGGATGTCAACCTAGGATGATATCTGGAGTAAAACGCTATTCTTCAAACATGAAGACAGCTTCCACGAAAAATTAATTTTGAACTAAGAGAATTCACCTAATGAAGAAAAAAAATTCAAAGAGGATTTGATGATGTTAGGCAGTAAATAAATATTTGGTAAAATGTTAAAACTGTTTTGCTTCAACGTGAAAGAGAGAGTTGGGGAATTCTCATGGCAGGGAAATAATGTGTCATATAAGAACACACTGAATGCTCGTGGGCACAATAAAGGAAGGAGCTGGTAACCCACCTGCGGGAAAAAAAAAAAAAAAAAAAGGTACAGAGTGTGTTATGTTAATGAAGGTTTTCAAACAAAAACAAGTCTTTTTAAATCTCAAATTAAAGGAGTTTAAGAATAACATCCAAGTAGACACAGCAGTATAATTAAAGGCATGGAAGATGGAGAGAGCATTAAGGAACTGAGAACACGTGAAGCATCATGTTCAAGATTTCTACGAAAGAAGCTGTATCTAAAAAGTGAATCAGAAAGAGCTTATTAAACCTTCGAACTCTTCATCTCATCTACCATTTCAATTTCCATTTTTCTTTTTTATTATTTCTCTGTACCTAAAAAGAGATGAGAGCTATATAGAGATATGAATGTAGATCGATATAGATGTAGAAAACATACCATTCATAAGTAGGTATGGAATACATACTATACATAATCTACATTTAGACACATTCTATTTTATGACGATTATTACCTTTAGTAGAATATAAGCTTCATAAGGACATGGACTCTTTTTAGTTTGTTTTACCACTCTATACCTATAAAATAGAAGAATTCCTGGTATATAGACTACTCAATAAATTTTTAATGAATAAATGGATGACTGACTAAATAAGTGAATAAATGCAATTAGATACAATTTTTACTCTACTCAGACAACAGAGCCAGTAAAGGTATTTTCTTCTAGCTTATCTCTGAGTCAGTTCCTAAACTAACCTCCTCCATCAGTCGTGTGGATATTAATGCACACCCTGAACCACAACCTCCATGTTCAGATAGTTTATTTAAAAAAAAAATGGTGGCAATCCTTTCTTTGTTGATGGCCTGGTTAGTTTTAACTTTTGAGCACTTCTTATCATTTGCGTTATTCCTGCAGATCTATCTGTTCCCAGTTTACACTTTTTCCGTGTCTGGCTCAAGTGGCACTAACATACTGTCGTTAAAACAGTCCTGAACAATCAGCGACACAAACTAAATCTACGATCACCAGGATTCAAGCTCTGAGATACCATCTGCTTTGTTTAACACTGTACCTCTAGTGTCTAGCCCAAGACCCAGGCAAGAGATGTGCTCAATAAATGCATGATGAATAAATGAGTAAATGAGCGAACATTTACTGATTTATTTTACTATGCAAAAGACAGGAATTAATAAAAATCACTGAAAGGCTTATCACGTTTGATTTTCCTTGGAAGGGCAGGCCTAAATGATTATTTTGAATTATTAATTTCTTAATTATAAATATATTATCCAACGTTAAATTTCATGTAATTTTAATGAATTACATAGAGTTTTACATTATAAACATTGATTTCCAAAATTTTATTTTTATAAATATCAGTCAACCAGAAATAACAGTGATTGATTTTCTAAAAGATGATTTAAAAAATATTTTTTCTTTGGTAAAACTAGAGTAGAGATTTAGGAGAAGTTGAAACATTAGATTTACATTTTTCAGAACATAGCTTTAAATTTATAATACTATATTTTTAGTTTGTTAACAGTTTATATAGCTTTAGCTCTGTTAAACCTAGAGCTGCATTTAGAGTTATCTAGCAGATTTTTACCTTTAAGTTTGCTAATGTAGAACTACTTTTTCAATGATCTAGTACTTTTTAACTTTAATAGTACTAATACTAGAGGTACTTTTGCATTATCCTATAGTTTTGAGATTAGGACCTCCCTTGAAAATGTCTGATAACAGCCCTTTTAAAATGTTTATGATTCTGCCATTGAGTGTTTTACTTCAGATGCTTAATTCATAGACCCATTCATAGACTCATTCATGGAACATTTAGGTGGTTATTTTTCCATTATGTCTGACAGCATATATTTACATTCTCATTACTTAACACTTTTTCTCTTAGTTTTGAAAATTCTTTAAATTTAACATTAAACAAAATTTTCAGTTGTGATGGTATGACTGTGGAATAAGCACTAAATCTGCATAAAAATATATTTGCTTCCAATTTGATACATTTTATAAGTTCATTTTGTGTCAATTCAAAATTTGATTTGGAGTGTTATCAGTTCTAGTTAATGTGCCTTTTCCAATAAGTATTGAAGATTTCATAATAGGATATGTGATAAATTTTGCTGTAATATGACTGACTTTGTAGGGATTTAAATATAAGCTATTTCCTGTTTTCTGAAGAAAAATTTGAGGAACAAAATTCTCAGTGCCTCAAATTTGGGCATATGCATTTGCTTATATTGATAATCACAGGCCACACTGCACATTGTAGGCACTCAGTAAACATTTTATTTATTCAGAAACCATTTCAAGGATATTATGCAGTTCACAGATGTGTGTGCATCTCTATTTGTATTTATATACACACACACGCTTAAAATGTCACTTGGAAAAATCGACCTGGGTTGTGTGTCCTGCATACATCATCTTCATTTTAAAATTTCTATAATTATTTTGAGGCATAAAATATATCTGGTTATAGCCTAAGGGAAACACACAGTGCCTGCCCTCTCAGTGGGGGACATCTTTCCCCAAATGACAGGCAGATCTGTCACAGAGTGTGGTGATTTATCTCTTCTGATTTCATCCCGTAAAGACGCCCTATACAAGGTGAAGTGATAATTTTCCTCAGAGTTAACATGTCCAATGTCTCATTTATCATTCTAGTCCTTGTGAAATGACATCGAACATTAAATTGAGAACTAATTTTGGTTGTGAAGTTTGGCTGCCTGCCTGCTTCTCCGAGAAAACAAGCAAATTAACCATACTTTTTGTCACGGAAGTCATACGTCACCTGGAGCCATCCTTTCCTTCTTTTAACCCATGTTAAGAAGCAACAGAAAAGAATACATGAAAGAGACTATAACAAAATAATATATTTTGCCTGAAAAAGTTATCAAAATTATGCAAAATATTTAATTTGTGGGAAAAAAAAAAGCAGTGCACAAGTCAGGGGAGAAACTGGAGAAAGGCTGAGAGTACATATGATGGTTTTAACTCAAAAATACGCAATTAATTCCCTGTAACTTTGGATATAAAAACAAATACAATTATATAATTTTTCTGAGAGTAAAATTTCTACAAATCAACATATTATTTTCATCCAGCAGGGAAACTTGTTTGTAAATATTTGCCTTAAGTTGGAACACAATTTTATAATTTGTTTTCTAAATGCACTTATTCACACATATAATCTAGACAGTCAACTGGATCTTTTGTTTGGGTCGAGAAAACATTTATCTGCTGAACTTTTCATTTTACCTTACACAATTAAGAATTTTCCCTGAAATAAAATTGATCGTAGATTGTAATTTATCGGGTAAGTCTCACTGTTGTGAGAAAGTTAGACATAGGGAATTTATATACAATTAACAAGTCACAAAAAATAAATTAAGAATAGAGGAAGGTTGTGCTTTTTAAAGAATATGATTATTTTATAAAGATGGATATACTAAGGGGATATGGATACATAGTCGAATTGAATGTAAATTTATTAACCCATTTCCAGTTTGCCCAAAGAATACTCTTGTTTCTAATTCTAAAGTATTATCTGTTAGAGAAATGTATGTCATGCTATGTTCTGTGATGGAATATGACGTTACATTCTGTAACAGAGATGTATGTGATGTTGCATTAGGATAAGGGATAAGAGTATTCTGTAACAGGAATGTATATAATGTTACATGAGAATTAGAGACAAGTTCTGCTTAGAAATAACTCCAATAACAGTTTTATATTTTATTTTCACAGTGAAAAATCAGTCAGATTTACTTAAGCCTCAAAATGGAGTTATGTAAAATTAAATGAGTGTTGGCAGCAAGCTGTACTTTTTTTCTAAATGGAAAATGGGTTAAATAAATATTGTCTATAAATTTTGCAAGTCACTCCTGTGAGCCCTGACATTATGAAGCTTATAATCCAAATAATCTACCTAATGATAAAAATGAATATAGAGAAAGTACAGTAATAAATAATGTCTATTGAAAGCTTACTATTGTCTGGTATTAAATACAATCAATGCTTTACATGAATTATTTTATTTATTCCTTTCACTCCCTCTGTGAAGTATAAACTGTTGTTTGCATCATTTTATGGTCGAGGAATATATATCATAAAAAAGAAAAATAATTTTCACAAAGTCTTAACAAATAGTAAGTGATCGAGTCAGAACGCAAACCAGTCTCGAGCATGCATTTAGTAACCTTAGACTAATAAAACGCAAAATATGTTAAGTGCTTATAAGCATCTAGTAGCACAAAAGAGAGTAGAGATACATCGAGGGAGGGACAGAAGAAAGAGCTGGCATTTCAGCTGCAATTTAAGGAGGTAAAATTTCTTCAAGCTGGATTATGAAAAAAGAAAAGTTACTTCAAGAAAATAGAGCACTCTGAGCAAGGGCAAGTAAAGAGGAAAGGTCTTACTTTTTGTAATAACAAGTTTTCTAGACTGTCTGGAGCATAAGCTTCAGGCAATGTATTTGAAGGGGATCAGGCCTGGAAAAATTGTTTGCCATCGAATTCTGAACTTCAAATTCCATGCCCAAACTGAGTTACAAAAATAGGAAGACTGCTATGTAAGTATAGCAAGTCCTCAAACATTATACTCAAATATTGATTGCTCATAAAGTTGATTTGATAAAAATCACTTTGCAGCCAAGGCCCCTGTCTGTGAAGAGCTTGTATATTTTCCCCATGTATGTGCGAATTTTCTCTGGGTGCTCTGGTTTTCTCTGGTGTGGTTAGTTGGCCTGGCTGAATGAGTGAGTGAGTGAGTGAGTAACCTGAGTGTGTGTGGGTATGTCTGTAAGTGTACCCTGCAGTGGAATTGCAGCCTCTCCAGGGTGGGTTCCAACAGTGTACCCCGAGCTTCCTTGATGGGCTCCTGCCACCACAACCCTGAACTGGAATAAGAAGGTAAGTAATTATCTTCTTTTTATGAATCTTTCTTAAATGTATGTATAACTCACATTTCTTCAATGTTTAATATTAGAAGTGCTTTGGTCTTCATTTAGCAGTTTTGCAATGTTTTTATGACCAGACATATGCCATAGGAATTTAACTCTTGTTTATATCAATTAGCTTATGGTAAAACTGGTTTTCTTATACATAATTTCACTTAAAGCTGCTGTTTCCAACAACCCATCGATAATGTTAAATAAGGACTTACTATATACTTGTTTATGTTAGTAATGGCATTTCAAATTGTGGGAAAATGAGCAATTACCTTGTAAAATTGCTGGAAAAGTAATTAATTATATGGGAAAATAATTTATATTTCTATTTTTCATAATTACTAAATTATGTTAAATTTGAATTAAAGCACTAGACGCGGTTGGTAGATGGTTTTTCAAGTGTATTGGTAATGTTTTATATTCTAGTTCATATTTCTCCCTCCTCAAGAAGATGATTGTGGTAGATTGAATACTGGCTCCAAAAGATATCCAGGTTGTAATTCCTGGAACCTGTGAAAGTCACTATATATATGGTAGCTAGGACTTACATATGGGATTATGTTAAGGATCTTGGCATAGGTAGATCTTTCTGAATTATCAGGGCAGGTCCTAAATGGAATCACTGTCCTTATAAGAGGAAAGCAGAGGGAGATTTGAAGACTGAAGAGGAAAATTCCATATACGTAACATAGTTTGGGAGCATGAGCCAAGGAATGAAGACAGCTTCCCGAAACTGAAAAAGTGAAGGAAATAGATTCTCTTTTAGACCCTCCAGAGCCAGCTCTATGGTGCTGAAAACCTGATTTCAATGAGGTAAACCTTAATAAACTTCTGGTGTCTAGATCCACGAGAGAATAAATTGGTGGTGTTTTAAGCCAAATAATTCCTGATAATTTGTTACAGCAGTTATAGGAAACCAGTGCAATATTTACAGAGGTCTACATTATATCATTATAAAGTTCCATGTATATGGAATATTTATAAGTAAGTATACATTAACAAAAAGTAATAAAATATAGATGGCTATGTTTTGCTGATTGAAGAATGAAGAAACCCCAAAGAGATATAAAATTAATCAATGCAACTACTGGATAAGTTTATCTGCACAAAAATTAAGAATTTATGTATTTTTAAAAGCAATAAAATTAAATATAAACAAAGCCAAAATTGCAACAAATATTGGTACTCTTTAATAAGTGAGAACATGTGGTATTTGCTTTTCTGTTTCTGCATTATTTTGCTAAAGATAATGGCCTTCAGGTACATCCATGTTGCTGCAAAGGACATAATGTTATTCTTTTTTTATAGCCACATACTATTTCATGGAGTATATATTCCACATTTTCTTCATCCCACCTATATAAGGCCATTTAGGTTGATTCTATATCTTTGCTAATCTGAATAGTGCTGCAATGAACATACACATGCATGTGTCTTTATGACAGAATGATTTATATTCCCTTGGGTTTATACCCAGTAATGAGATTGCTGGGTCAAATGGTATTTCTGCCTGTTGGTGGTAGTGTAAATTAGTTCAGCCATTGTGGAAGACAGTGTGGTGATTCCTTAAAACCTAGAGGCAGGCGGGACGCGATGGCTCATGCCTGTAATCCCAGCACTTTGGGAGGCTGAGGCGGGAGGATCACCTGAGGTCGGGAGTTCAAGACTAGTCTGGCCAACATGGAGAAACCCTGTCTCTACTAAAAATACAAAAATAGCCAGACTTGGTGGCACATGCCTGTAACCCCAGCTACTCGGGAGGCTGAGGCAGGAGAATCACTTGAACCCAGTAGGCGGAGGTTGCAGTGAGCCAAGATCAGACCATTGCACTCCAGCCTGGGCAACAAGAGTGAAACTCTGTCCCCTCCGCCCGAAAAAAAAACAAAAAACAAAACCTAGAGGCAGGCCAGGGCATGGTGGCTCATGCCTGTAATCCCAGCACTTTGGGAGGCAGAGGCAGGCGGATCACGAGGTCAGGAGATGGAGACCATCCTGGCTAACACTGTGAAACCCCATCTCTACGAAAAATACTAAAACAAAATTAGCTGGGCTTGGTGGCGGGCATCTGTAGTCCCAGCTACTCAGGAGGCTGAGGCAGGAGAATGGTGTGAACCTGGGAGGCGGAGCTTGCAGTGAGCTGAGATCTTGCCACTGCACTACAGCCTGGGCGACAGAGCGAGAATCTGTCTCAAAACAAAACAAAACAAAACAAAACAACAACAACAAAATCCTAGAGGCAGAAATAGATGGGCCCCAGAGATTCTGGTACTTTGTGTCTTTGTTCAAAGACACATCTTTATTGGTTTTAAAGAACATCTTTATTTCTGCCTTCATTTCGTTATTTACCCAGTAAGTCATTCAGGAGCATGTTGTTCAGTTTCCATGTAATTGTGTGGTTTTGAGTGAGTTTCTTAATCCTGAGTTCTAATTTTATTGCACTGTGGCCTGAGAGACTGTTATGATTTCCGTTCTTTTGCATTTGCTGAGGAGTGTTTTACTTCCAATTATGTGGTCAATTTTAGAATAAGTGTGATGTGGTGCTGAGAATAATGTATATTCTGTGGATATGGGGTAGAGAGTTCTGTAGATGTCTATTAGGTCCACTTGGTCCAGAGCTGAGTTCAGGTCCTAGATATCCTTGTTAATTTTCTGTCTCGTTGATCTATCTAATATTGATAATGGGGTGTTAAAGTCTCCCACCAACATTGTAAACGTGTCCCTTTTTCTCTGCAACCTCACCAGCATCTGTTGTATTTTGACTTTTTAAGAACAGCCATTCTGACAGGCATGAGATGGTATTTAAATTGCTTTGGGCAGTATGGCCATGTTAATGGCATTCATGATTTCTATACATGAACATGGAATAGTTTTCTATTTGTTTGTGTCATTTCTGATTTTTTTACCAGTGTTTTGTAGTTCTCCTTGTAGAGATCTTTCATCTATTTGGTTAATAGTATTTCTAGATTTTTTTGTGTGTGACAATTGTGAATGGAATTGCATTCCTGATTTGACTATCATTGATGTATATGAATGCTAGTAATTTTTGTATATTAATTTTGTATCCCGAAACTTTGCTTTAGTTGTTCAATAACTTGAAGAAGCTTTTGAGCTGAGACTATGGGGTTTTTTAGATACAGGATCATGTTGTCTGCAAACAGGGATGGTTTGACTTACTCTTTTTCTATTTGGATGCTGTTTCTTTCTTTCTCTGCCTGATTGCTCTAGCCAGAACTTCCAATACTATGCTGAATAGGAGTGGTGAGAGAAGGAATCTTTGTCTTGTGCTGGTATTCAAGGGGAATGCTTCCAGCTTTTGCCCATTCAGTATGATGTTGACCGAGGGTTTGTCATAGATGGTCCTTATGATTTGGAGTTATGTTCCTTCAGTGCCTTGTTTATTGAGAGTTTTTAATATGAGGGTGTGTTAAATTTTATCAAAAGCCCTTCCAAATCTATGAGGATAATCATGTGGTTTTAATCTTCCATTCTGTTTATGTGATAAATCGTGTTTATTTATTTGACAGTTGAACCAACCTTGCACCCAGAGAAAAAGCCTGCTTGATCTCAGGTGATAAGCTTTTTGATGACCTGCTGTATTTAGTTTGCCAATATTGAGGATTTTTGCTTTGACTTTTATCAAGGACAATGATTTAAAGTTTTTTTTTTTGTTGTTGTTGTTGTGTCTCTGCCAAGTTTTGCCATCAGTATTATGCTGGACTCATAGAATGAGTTAGGGAGGAGTATCACCTCCTCAATATTTTGGAATAGTTCAAGCAGGTATGGTACCAATTCTTCTTTGTACATCTGGTAGAATTCAGTTGTGAACTCTTCTGGTCCTGGGCTTTTTTTGATTGGTAGGATATTTATTACTAGTTCAGTTTCAGAGCTCATTATTGGTCAGTTCAGGGATTCAATTTCTTCCTAGCTCAGTCTTGGCAGGGAATATGTGTCCAGGAATTTTTGCATTTATTCTAGACTTTCTAGTTTTTGTGCATGGAGGTGATCATCATATTCTCTGGTGGTTAGTTGTATCTGTTGAGTGAGTGGGAATATCCCCTTTTTCATTTCTAATTGTGTTTATGTGAATCTTCTCTCTTTTCTTCTTTATTAATCTAGCTAGCAGCCTATTTTATTATTTTTAAAATCAATTTCTGTATTCATTGACCTTTTTAATTGTGTGTGTGTGTGTGTGTGTGTGTCTTAATATCCTTCAGTTCAGCTCTGATTTTGGTTATTTCTTGTCTTCTGCTAACTTTGGGTTGGTTTTATCTTGGTTTTCCAGTTCTTTTAGTTGTGATATTATGTTCTTACATAGAGATCTTTAAAATATTTTCATGTGGGCATTTAGTGCTGTAAATTTCCCCCTTCACACTGCCTTAGCTACATCCCACAGATTCTGGTATGTTGTATATTTGTTCCCATTAATATCAAAGAACTTCTTGATTTCTGCCTTAATTTCATAATTTATCCAAAAGTAATTCAGGAGCAGATTATTCAATTTTCCACGTAATTGTATGGCTTTGGCTGAATTTCTTTGTCTTGATTTCTAATTTGTGGTATGGTGTGAGAGATTGGTTGTTATGATTTCAGTTCTTTTGCATTTGCAGAGGAGTGTTTTATATTTGATTATGTTATCAGTTTCAGAGTTTGTGCCATGTGACAATGAGAAGAATGTATATTCTGTTATTTTCGGGTGGAGAGTTCTGTAGATGTCTATCAGATCCATTTGATCCAGTGCTGAGTTCAGGTCCTAAATATCTTTGTTGATTTTCTGCCTCGATAATTTGTCAATTATTGTCAGTTGGGCGTTAAAGTCTCCCACTATTATTGTGTGGGTGTCTAAGTCTCTTTGAAGGTCTCTAAGAACTTGTTTTATGAATCTGAGAGGTCTTGTATTGGGTGCATATATATTTCAGATAGCTAGGTCTTATTGTTGAATTGAACCCTTTATCATTATGGAATGCCATTTTTTGTCTTTTGGTCTTAGTTGCTTTAAAGTCTATTTTGTGAGAAATTAGCATTGCAACCCCTACTTTTTTTCTGTTTTCCAATTGCCTGGTAGATTTTTCTCTATATCTTTATTTTGGACCTATAGGTTTCATTGCATGTGAGATGGGTCTCTTGAAGACTGCATACCAATGTGTTTTGATTTTTACTCAGCTTGCCACTCTGTGCCTTTTAATTGGAGTATTAACCCATTTACACTCAAGGTTAGTATTGATATGTGTGTATTTGATCCTGTTGTCATGATGTTAGCTGTTCATTAAGCAGACTTGTTTGTGTGGTTGCTTTATAGTGTCACCGATCTATACACTTAAGTTTGTTTTTGCAGTGGCTAGTAACGGTCTTTCCTTTCCGTATTTAATGCTTTCTTTGGGAACACTTGTAAGGGTTGTCTGGTGGTAACAAGTTCCATTAGCATGTGCTTGTCTGAAAAGGATCTTATTTCTCCTTCGCTTATGGAGATTACTTTGGCCAGATATGAAATTCTGGGTTGGAATTTCCTCTCCTTAAGAATATTGAATATTGGCCCCAGTCTTTTCTGGTTTATAGGATTTCTGCTGAGAGGTCCATTGTTTGTTTGGTGGGCTTCCCTTTGTAGGTTACCTGGCCTTTCTCTCTAGTTGCCTTTAACATTATTTCTTTCATTTCATCCTTGGAGGATCTGATGATTATGTGTCTTGGGATGACCTTCTTGTGAAGTGTCTTACTGGGGTTCTTTGCATCTCCTGAATTCGAATGTTGGCACCTCTAGCTAGGTTGGGGAAGTTCTCGTGGATGAAATCCTAAAATATATTTTCCAAGTTGGTTACAATCTCCCAGTCTTTTTCAGGGACACTAATGGGACATTCTGTCTCTTTGCATAATCCCGTATTTCTCAGAGGTTATATTCATTTACTTTGATTTTTTTTCTTCTCTGTTCTTGCCTGATTGTCTTTTTTGAGAAAACCAATCTTCAAGCTCTAAGATTCTCTCCTATACTTGGTCTATTCTTGGTCTATACTTTTGATTGCATTATAAAATTCTTGTCATGTGTTTTTCCATTCTATCAGGTAAGTTACATTCTTTTCTATACTAGCTATGCTGTCAGCTCCTGCACTGTTTTATTGTGATTCATAGCTTCCTTGGATTGGGTTTCAATGTACTTCTGCATCTCAATAATCTTTATTCCTATTTATGTTATATATTCTGCCATTTTAGCCATCCCAGCCCAGTTTAGAACCCTTCCTGGAGAGGTGGTGCAGTCATTTGGAGGAAAGAATACACTCTGGCTTTTAGAGTTGTCAGGGTCCCTGTGCTGTTTCTTTCTTATCTTGTGGGCTTACATTCCTTCAATCTTTAAAGTTACTGACTTTTGGATTTTTTTTTAATTTTATCCTATTTGATAAACTTGAGGGCTTTATTGTAGTATAAGGTGGATTCAGCTGACTGGCTTCATTTCTGGAAGATTTTTGGGGACCAACATTCAGCTCCCAAGTCCTGGACTTCATGGTGAAAACTGATAGTGTCACTTCCTCATGACAGAATCATCCAATGGCTCTTTACAAAAGTGTGCAATTATGTACATGATTTTGTCTAAAATTGAAATCCAAAATGGCTGATCAGATTTTCTAATAGTATTATACCGAATGAAAATGTTGACATCTTAAGAAAAGTTAAAGAACTGAGGATATCTAACTAACTGTGAATTTTATATGAGCATTTTAGGCATGTTTTTTATAGTCCAATTATAAGGCCATTAAGGTCTCTGAGTTTAACCTTTCAATTTCTTTGTCTTTTTTTGCTGCTAATCTGGAATTCTGATTTTAATGTGATTGTAAACCAGTGGCCAGGAGCAGATATTGAAATTTCATCTTGTTTTTGCTCATTGGTATGGGGTATGATTCTCACTTAGAGTGTGAGAGGTCATGGGTTCAAATCCCAGACAAGCCCTTTTTCCGTAGTCTCAGCCCAAAAGTTCTTTCAGCTGATAAATAACTTCAGCAAAGTTACTGCATACAGAATCAATGTGCAAAAATCACTGGCATTTTTATACACTAATGATAACCGAACTGAGAGTCAAATCAAGAAAGGTAATCCCAGTCACAATTGCCACACACATGAAAAAATAAAATGCCTACAAATACAGCCAACCAAGGAGGTAAAAGATCTCTACAATAATAATTTCAAAATGCTGCTCAAAGAAATCAGAGAAGACATAAACAAATGAAAAAGCATCCCATTCTCATGGATAAGAATAGTTAATATTAAAATGACTATACTTCCCAAAGCAATTTATAGATTCAATGAAATTCAATTTCAATGAGGTGTGAAAGCAATTTCACACCTTGTGTCCAGTGAACAACATTAAAATATAAGCATACATTCTGATATCTGGGGGAAATTCATTCTGAAAACACCTTATACATACAGTTATTCTATTATTCTCTTCTATGTTGTTAAATTTTCATACTCTTTTGGGAGAAAATCATGTCCAGTAAAGAGTCAAACAAAAGGTGCTAAAAAGAGCTATAAATATCAGAAAACTTCATATGACTAACTGAACACATATTGACTTGAAGTTGGCATTTTTATTAACAATTAAAGCAATGCCCATGGAATTTTGTCATTTTTACTGGTGTGGATGACACAGAAAATATAAACTACTATAATATTCTCTTAATTGATACCACACATTTAGCTCCAGCTCTATCTAATATAATCTAGATAATACTAAAACTTAACTACAGGTAGCAGGTTTCGAAAGAATTTGAATATATTTTCTCCCATTGTGTAGGTTGCCTGTTCACTCTGATGATACTTTCTTTTGCTGTGCAGAAGCTCTTTAGTTTAATGAGATCCCATTTGTCGATTTTGGCTTTTGATGCCATTGCTTTTGGTGTTTTAGACATGAAGTCCTTGCCCACGCCTATGTCCTGAATGGTATTGCCTAGGTTTTCTTGTAGGATTTTAATGGTTTTAGGTCTAACATATAAGTCTTTAATCCATCTTGAATTAATTTTTGTATAAGGTGTAAGGAAGGGATCCAGTTGCAGCTTTCTACATATGGCTAGCCAGTTTTCCCAGCACCATTTATTAAATAGGGAATCCTTTCCTCATTTCTTGTTTTTGTCAGGTTTGTCAAAGATCAGATAGTTGTAGCTATGCGGCATCATTTCTGAGGGCTCTGTTCTGGGGCTAATATCCAGAATCTACAATGAACTCAAACAAATTTACAAGAAAAAAACAAACAACCCCATCAAAAAGTGGGCAGAGGACATGAACAGACACTTCTCAAAAGAAGACATTTATGCAGCCAAAAAACACATGAAGAAATGCTCCTCATCACTGGCCATCAGAGAAATGCAAATCAAAACCACAGTGAGATACCATCTCACACCAGTTAGAATGGCCATCATTAAAAAATCAGGAAACAACAGGTGCTGGAGAGGATGTGGAGAAATAGGAACACTTTTACACTGTTGGTGGGACTGTAAACTAGTTCAACCATTGTGGAAGTCAGTGTGGCGATTCCTCAGGGATCTCGATCTAGAAATACCATTTGACCCAGCCATCCCATTACTGGGTATATACCCAAAGGACTATAAATCATGCTGCTATAAAGACACATGCACACGTATGTTTATTGCGGCACTATTCACAATAGCAAAGAGTTGGAACCAACCCAAATGTCCAACAACGATAGACTGGATTAAGAAAATGTGGCACATATACACCATGGAATACTATGCAGCCATAAAAAATGATGAGTTCGTGTCCTTTGTAGGGACATGGATGAAACTGGAAAACATCATTCTCAGTAAACTATCGCAAGGACAAAAAACCAAACACCGCATGTTCTCACTCATAGGTGGGAATTGAACAATGAGAACTCATGGACACAGGAAGGGGAACATCACGCTCCGGGGACTGTTGTGGGGTGGGGGGAAGGGGGAGGGACAGCATTAGGAGATACACCTAATGCTAAATGACGAATTAATGGGTGCAGGAAATCAACATGGCACATGGATACATATGTAACAAACCTGCACATTGTGCACATGTACCCTAAAACCCTAAAGTATAATAAAAAAAAAAAAAAAAAAAAAAGGAAAAAAAAAAAAAAGAAAAAGGACATTAGGTTAAAACTAAGAAAATGCAAATAAATAATAGGCTTTAGTTAACACTGCAAAAAAAAAAAAAAAAAAAAAAAAGAATATATTTTCACACTAATTATCAATTTTAGAAAGACTAGTTTCTTTTTTGTTTTTTTTTTTCTTTTTTTTAATTATTATACTTTAGGTTTTAGGGTACATGTGCATGATGTGCAGGTTTGTTACATATGTATCCGTGTGCCATGTTGGTTTGCTGCACCCATTAACTTGTCATTTAGCATTAGGTATATCTCCTAATGCTGCCCCTCCCCCTACCCCCACCCCACAACAGTCCCCAGAGTGTGATGTTCCCCTTCCTGTGTCCATGAGTTCTCATTGTTCAATTCCCACCTATGAGTGAGAACAGGCGGTGTTTGGTTTTTTGTCCTTGCGATAGTTTACTGAGAACGATGGTTTCCAGTTTCATCCATGTCCCTACAAAGGACAGGAACTCATCATTTTTTATGGCTGCATAGTATTCCATGCTGTATATGTGCCACATTTTCTTAATCCAGTCTATTGTTGTTGGACATTTGGATTGGTTCCAAGTCTTTGCTATTGTGAATAGTGCCACAGTAAACATATGTGTGCATGTGTCTTTATAGCAGCATGATTTATAGTACTTTGGGTATATACCCAGTAATGGGATGGCTGGGTCAAATGGTATTTCTAGTTCTAGATCCCTGAGGAATCCCACACTGACTTTCACAATGGTTGAACTAGTTTACAGTCCCACCAACAGTGTAAAAGTGTTCCTATTTGTCCACATCCTCTCCAGCACCTGTTGTTTCCTGACTTTTTAATGATGGCCATTCTAACTGGTGTGAGATGGTATCTCATTGTGGTTTTGATTTGCATTTCTCTGATGGCCAGTGATGATGAGCATTTTTTGATGTGTTTTTTGGCTGCATAAATGTCTTCTTTTGAGAAGTGTCTGTTCATGTCCTTAGCCCACTTTTTGATGGGTTTGTTTGTTTTTTTCTTGCAAATTTGTTTGAGTTCATTGTAGATTCTGGAGATTAGCCCTTTGTCAGATGAGTAGGTTGTGAAAATTTTCTCCCATTCTGTAGGTTGCCTGTTCACTCTGATGGTAGTTTGTTTTGCTGTGCAGAAGCTCTTTAGTTTAATTAGATCCTATTTGTGAATTTTGGCTTTTGTTGCCATTGCTTTTGGTGTTTTAGACATGAAGTCCTTGCCCATGCCTATGTCCTGAATGGTATTGCCTAGGTTGTCTTCTAGGGTTTTTATGGTTTTAGGTCTAACATGTAAGTCTTTAATCCATCTTGAATTAATTTTTGTATAAGGTGTAAGGAAGGGATCCAGTTTCAGCTTTCTCCATATGGCTAGCCAGTTTTCCCAGCACCATTTATTAAATAGAGAATCCTTTCCCCATTTCTTGTTTTTGTCAGGTTTGTCAAAGATCAGATAGTTGTAGATAAGCGGCATTATTTCTGAGGGCTCTGTTCTGTTCCATTGATCTATGTCTCTGTTGTGGTACCAGTACCATGCTGTTTTGGTTACTGTAGCCTTGTAGTATAGTTCGAAGTCAGGTAGCGTGATGCCTCCAGCTTTGTTCTTTTGGCTTAGGATTGACTTGGTGATGTGGGCTCTTTTTTGGTTCCATATGAACTTTAAAGTAGTTTTTTCCAATTATGTGAAGAAAGTCATTGGTAGCTTGATGGGGATGGCATTGAATCTATAAATTACCTTGGGCAGTATGGCCATTTTCACGATATTGATTCTTCCAACCCATGAGCATGGAATGTTCTTCCATTTGTTTGCATCCTCTTTTATTTCATTGAGTAGTGGTTTGTAGTTCTCCTTGAAGAGGTCCTTCACGTCCCTTGTAAATTGGATTCCTAGGTATTTTATTCTCTTTGAAGCAATTGTGAATGGGAGTTCACTCATGATTTGGCTCTCTGTTTGTCTGTTATTGGTGTACAAGAATGCTTGTGATTTTTTCACATTGATTTTGTATCCTGAGACTTTGCTGAAGTTGCTAATCAGCTTAAGGAGATTTTGGGCTGAGACAATGGGGTTTTCTAGATATACAATCATGTCATCTGCAAACAGGGACAATTTGACTTCCTCTTTTCCCAATTGAATACCCTTTATTTCCTTCTCCTGCCTGATTGCCCTGGCCAGAACTTCCAGCACTATGTTGAATAGGAGTGGTGAGAGAGGGCATCCCTGTCTTGTGCCAGTTTTCAAAGGGAATGCTTCCAGTTTTTGCCCATTCAGTATGATATTGGCTGTGGGTTTGTCATAGATAGCTCTTATTATTTTGAGATACGTCCCAGAAATTTATAGCACTAAATGCCCACAAGAGAAAGCAGGAAAGATCCAAAATTGACACCCTAACATCACAATTAAAAGAACTACAGAAGCAACATCAAACACATTCAAAAGCTAGCAGAAGGCTAGAAATAACTAAAATCAGAGCAGAACTGAAGGAAATAGAGACACAAAAAACCCTTCAAAAAATTAATGAATCCAGGAGCTGGTTTTTTGAAAAGATCAACAAAACTGATAGACCACTAGCAAGACTAATAAAGAAGAAAAGAGAGAAGAATCAAATAGATGCAATAAAAAATGAAAAAGGGGATATCACCACTGACCCCACAGAAATACAATCTACTATCAGAGAATACTACAAACACCTCTATGCAAATAAAGTAGAAAATTTAGAAGAAATGGATAAATTCCTCGACAAATACACCCTCCCAAGACTAAACCAGGAAGAAGTTGAATCTCTGAATAGACGAATAACAGGCTCTTAAATTGTGGCAATAATCAATAGCTTACCAACCAAAAAGAGTCCAGGACCTGATGGATTCACAGAGGAATTCTACCAGAGGTACAAGAAGGAACTGGTACCATTCCTTCTGAAACTATTCCAATTGATAGAAAAAGAGGGAATCCTCCCTAACACATTTTATGAGGCCAGCATCGTCCTGATACCAAAGCCTGGCAGAGACATAACCAAAAAAGAGAATTTCAGACCAATATCCTTGAGGAACATTGATGCAAAAATCCTCAAAAAATACTGGCAAACCAAATCCAGCAGCACATCAAAAAGCTTATCCATCATGATCAAGTGGGCTTCATCCCTGGGATGCAAGGCTGGTTCAATATATGAATAAATGTAATCCAGCATATAAACAGAACCAAAGACAAAAACCACATGATTATCTCAATAGATGCAGAAAAGGCCTTTCACAAAATTCAACAACGCTTCATGCTAAAAACTCTCAATAAATTAGGTAAAACTGCTAATTTTCAAGGCTGTCACAGAGCTGGGAAGAGAAAAGCAGTAGTAGGCCAAGTTGAAGTATCACAAATCCCCGTTTGTACTGTGGTTTAGCTTTATTCTTGAATAAATCATTTTTAAATTGTTTTAAACTATGGTTAATTTTTGGAGATCTGAAAAAAATTGACTTTGATAATTCTTTAAGAATTTTTGTTAATAATACAGGGGAGAAAATTTACAGATATCTTCACTTTGCCATTAAAGGAAGTTCTGCCTCCATCAAACTACATTATATTTAATAATTCATTGTAGCATACGAGCTGGGCATGGTGGCTCATGCCTGTAATCTCAGCACTTTGGGAGGTCAAGGCTGGTGGGTCACCTGAGGTCAGGAGTTCGAGACCAGCCTGGCCAACATGGCGAAGCACCATCTCTACTAAAAATACAAAAAAATTAGCTGGGCATGGTGGCAGGTGCCTGTAATCTCAGCTACTCAGGAGGCTAAAGCAGGAAAATCACTTGAACCCAGGAGGCAGAGGTTGCAATGAGCCGAGATAGCACCATTGCCCTCCAGCCTGGGAGACAGAGTGAAACTCTGTGTCAAAATAAATTAATTAATAATTAACAATAATGTTAATAATTCATTATAGACTACCAGATAATTACAGTATGTCACTTAGTGGTATAAGCATTTTATATATATATATATATATATATATGTATATATATGTATATATATGAGTGTGTATATATGCACATATATATATATATATATATATATATATATATACTTTAATCTTCACAACTATCCCATGAGACAGAAAATATTACCCCCATTTTATACAGGAAAAAACCGAACCATATAGACTTTAAGCTGACTAATCAATGTCAGTAGGAGGCAGAGCCTGATCTGAAACCAGGGAATACATTTTCAGAGCCTGTGTGAATAACCATTATGTCTTCTGTATTACCACATGCTGCTTTTCTTCCCCCCTCTCAGGTGTATGACACTTTGGTCTAACATAATCTTTGGTGTTATCCAGATCGCTTCTCTTCCAGTCCATTTTGCTTATGCCCAATGCCTTTTTCATGCTTTATTTCACCAACTGCACTATCTTTGTAAATGTTACCCATTATTACCCTCACAACCTATACTCTATTGCCCCTTTACGTGCTTTCCTAAATACTGTATAATTTCAAGACAACATTTATTCATAGCAATCCATAGAACATCATTATATTGTATAAATTGGCTGGGCCTTCTGGCTCATGCCTATAATCCCAGCACTTTGGGAGGCTAAGACAGTGGGAACGCCTGAGGATAGGAGTTTGAGACCAGCAAATGCAACATAGCGAGACCCCTCATCTCCGCAGGAAAAAAAAAAAAAAAAGGCCAGGCATGGTGGAGTGTACCCACAGTCCTAGCTACTTGGGAGGCTCAGCAGGTAGAATGGTTGAGTCCAGGAAGTTGAGGCACCAGTGAGCCATGTCCACGCCACTGTACTCTTACCTGTGTGAGAGAGTGAGACCCTGTCTCTAAAAAAACAAAAATTAAAATTTTAAATTATCTTTCTGACTTTACCATATGTACATCAAAGACAAGGCTGTACCTTATTTCCCATAGTCACTAGAAGAAATTCTGTGTTAAAGAGTCTGTAAAGATTGAATAAGTGAACACACATTAATTCTCAAGAAACAATAAAGAAATTTTTTTTACTATGTAACCTTATATATTATTTTAATATTTATTGTGATTGACCTGGATTATATAAAACCCTATTGTATTTAAAACACTCTGATAGTAATGCCTTTAAATCATTCAAATTGTATACAAACGTTTCTTATATTCAGTTAGTAGTTGAAATATTTTCCAGTGCACCTTATTTTTTATTGCTTTATTCATACAATCCTAAAGTAATAGCATACAATTAAACAGGAAAATAAAGTATCCTGGTTGCCTAGCTTATGTCATAAGTGTAAACCGTAAATATATTATTATTTTTTCACGATTTTTTGCCCTTGTTATAAGTTAGACATTTCTAATAATTGATGATAACGAGCAATATTTGCATAATTTCTCAGATAAATCACAATACTGGAATTAATTTCCCACAACTTTGTCAAATATAACATATTAGATACATGTTTAGATTTTATTTGTACCACTTAGTCCATATGTTACACTGCAGTTTGATGTATTTGTCGAGAATATGGAAAAAAAAATTATACTCCTTATTTGAAGAAGCTTTATGGTAAAATTAAATGTATCATTATATCTATTTATCTTCTAATTTGATAATTTTGTTTGGAATCCCTTTTGTTATAATTAGTTTTTAAGCTTTTATGATTCACTTATTTTTCATCTTTCATTTGCAGGAGTGTGTAGGTGTAATATTACTGCAAGTAACATAGAACTCCGGGAAGACAATATTTTACAAAACTTCAGTCACTTAAAAACATACAAATCTATGCAGAGACCATAAACAAAAAATGCTCTAAAACGATATGAGTTATACGTTTTATTATTAAGGATGTTTATATTTGACACTCACTTCAGAAAGAGGAGATAGGAAGATTTAAACAGCCAGCATGCCGAGACTAGTTTTTCCTGAAATGGCTTTTACCATATTCACATCTGGTTCATCTAATTAGGTTTGCAATTGTTATACCTTCAGCATTCACATTTTATAGGAGTGCACTTATTAACATAGTCAGAACAAGATATCTGTTATTTTATTAAATGATAACAATATATAACCCTTAGTATTTTTGTTGTTGTTGTTCTATTTGCTTTACTTTATGTGTTACATTTTTCTAAACACTAAATTTTTCTTCCTATTTATTTGGATGTAGAATCTCTAGCTAGAGTTTCTTGTTTCTGGTTTGTAATTCTAATTTCAATGTTCATATACCCTGTGAGTGTGATTTTTCTCAGCATGGACTATCACGCTTGTTTCAAAGAAGACTCCCTTTGTATTTCTTGCAAGACTTGCAGTGTTTCCAAGAATCTGCTCAGCAGGGAATAGCACTTTATAGAGCCCCTATGTTTTGCTGCTTCATTTGACAATTTCTGTGTTTACACAGTGAGTGGCATGCAGATGGAGAATATAAATATTCCATGAACTTGGGTTGAGTTTTCTAGTCTTTTCCTGTTTTATAAGTAAAAGCTCAAATGACATTCAAATACCTCTAAAATATTAGTTAACAGAGATGTGTTTATCTCCAGTTGATGCAGGCACAAAAGTGTTTAAACATAAAACAAATGAGAAAATTCCAGTGAAGACATCATAGTATAAAAGCATCCATTGGTGATAATTGACATTTTTTTAATATAAACTCGACTAATGTTTCAAAATAAAAAAAAGTTAAGATATACAAGAGTCAGTGAGAATGCCAAAAGAAATGATTTAAAGAGTCATAAACAGACATTATTTTATAAAGACAGATGTTACAGTTTTATAAATACTCTCATGATTGGTGTCATAATCAAGGTCTCTAGAATCTTAATACGGCGCAGTTCCACTATTTCTGGGCTAATTACTTGAGTAAGATACTTGAAACCTTTATTCTTAACAATGCCTCATTCTAAACAGATCTTTTGGAGACATATATGTGTGTGTATGAGCCCGGTCTTTTCCCCAGCATAATGATTATAATTGCTTTAAAGGTTTCATCAGTTTTAGCTAGAATTAAATTAGATGATACAAATATAAGTACACGGAAGTGAATAAACATAATTAGATGGATGGATAGATGATAGATAGAAAGATATAGCATTATTGCTGTTGTTTTTACTATGGCCTTCTAAAGGTTTATTCTTCAAAGTTTTCAAGTTACTGGTCCTGGGAATAAGTAAAAAATGACTACTCAATAAATCTTTCAACCAAACACAGTGTAAATAGTGTACATCTAGTAGATTACCCAAAGTCTTCCTCTCTCCCTTTTTGAAGGAGACCTGTCCTTCCTCTTAATCTGTAATACATGAGACTTACTGGCAACATCTCAGGGCACAGTTCAATAGCTGAGGTAGGGGCACTTGCTTAATCAAAAACCCTTTTCCTGGAATTGAAATTTATAAAGCAAATGAGGGGGAGAAAGAGAGAGATGGGATTCTGTTTCCCAGGGGTATTTAGATGCAATGCTTCTCACCATGTGGGCTTATTGGTTCAAAGAAAGCCTATTAGCAGAGACAGATAATGAAACAACAGAAGAGGTGGACAAAGAGATTCAAGGAGCCCTGTATCTGTGTATTTGTTCCCAGAACCTATTCACTCACAATGTCCCACCTCACTTCCCTTGCCTTCCTTGACACACTATTGAATCTTTGATTATAAGTTACATTCTGTTTTTAAGGTAGGTAAAATTAATTTTTCAACTTCTAACCAAGAATCCTAATGTAGAAAATTAATAGTCACAATTGATTCCTTCTATGTTTGTTAGGGCTCCAGCAATAACACCACACACTGGGTGGCCTAAGTAACAGAAATTTATTGCATTTTCTACACTAACAAGACTGCTACATCAAGGTCAAAGTCTTGACTGCTTGACTGGGAAAGAATATCAAACAAAATCTCTGGATGGGGTTGTCTGAAATCAGTATCCTTTACAATCTTGAAATTCTCGATCCTCCTGAGATCTACAGGTCTGCAAAAGAAGCCCCCCTTTTTTTTCCTGTTACAAGCTACTTCCCCCTCTTGCTTATACAGGTTGCAGAAGCTTTTGCCATGCAATGTGTACAGGATCTGTTTTCACCATCCTTCCCTGCCACCAGATCAATAATTAACATCAGGTAACAACATATATATGGAATTTTGAAGTTATTAGAAAATAGGATTTCAGAAGCAAGATAGAGTGACGTCCAACTGTAGTGTTTCTCAATCCTTACAAATAAAAGGTTTAAACGTTATAATACAAGGATTTATCATCAGGACTGATGGTAATCTCCTGAATAACAAGTAATGACCTCTTGCCCAGTTGTCAAACCTGAGTCAGTTATTAGAACTACATCAAAGGGAGGGTAGGACCTTCTAACACCACAGGAATTATTTACAGTAAATATTTTAATGTTCATTCATCAGAGACTTATGGCTATTTACTCTGGTACCTGTAATGTAAGAAAAGGTAAACACCTAACCATTTTCAGAATATTTGGCACAGAATCTGAGATGTCATTGATATCCAGGCTCATATTACCACAGACCTTCTTTTATAGTGAAGACATGTAAGATCAAGTAATAAATGGAATCCTGCCTTATATCTGGCTTACAGGAGAGTCCATTGGTCTACTCACACCATTTTTCTAGTTCCTAAATAGATAATTGGAATAGATATATTTGTTAGTTGATAGAAACCACACATTTCTTAGTTCCTTGGTCCATAGGGTAAGAGTTATCACAGCATTAAAAGCCAAATGGAAACTTCTAAGACGCTCTTTCTACCCCAATCTCCACACACATACATGTAACCTGAAGAAAATTAGTAAATACAATACAATGTCACCTCCCTGGCAGAAAAGCATAGATGAATACCTCCTTTAAAAACCTGAAAGAATCAGGAGTAGTTGCACCTATCTCATCCAAATTTATTTAATAGTCTTGTACCTGCAAAAACTAGGTATGAGTATTACAGTAGGTTAATTCAGATAATTAGCAGCCCAATTTTAGCTATGGTGTCAGAGATGAGAAGATTTACTCAGAGTTGATTAACACAGCCTCCAGTATAATGCTGTACCTCTGAACTGCCAAATGCACTTTTCCAATCCTAATCAAAAAGAAGGACCGGAAACAATTTGTATGCATATGATAAGGGCAAAAACATATGTTGAGGTTACACTGGATCCCTACGGAGCCCTTCAAGGGCACCTTCCTATAATAGTCTCTTACTTGAGCCTGTCAAAGGGCATGCAAGCAGGTCCTCACATTTAAATTATGCTATTATATTTAAATAATGTTGCATATAATTTAATTTTAAATGAGTAAAGAATGTGTACGTTACACAACTTTTGCTTAAGTTCTTTTAAGTGAATGAAAAGAACTTTATTTTCATGAAGGTGCTTAAGATGACAGGAGCACTTTCTCTTAAAAATTGTTAATATTATAGCTTGTGAATAATACAATTATTTTGCATTGCGTTTTTCTGCGTCAAATCTTTTATTTTGTTAGTGACAAACATTCGAAGTATATCACAATTTTTCACCCTTAAAAAATATTGCTGGACTAATTCCGGCAATATTTCTTCAATTAGAGTTCAAAGTCTGGAGATAATCTTCATTAGCTCTAGTCTTTGGCTACTGGGATTTTGACTGCATCTGCTGAGTCATCTTTCCTTTTCATGAAAAGTAGCATTACAGCTGAGTGGTTTTATCAGTTTGCTGCCTGGCTGTAGGATTTAGGGCATCTAGTAGCCTTCCTTCATTTAGTACTCTCTCTGTCCCTTTCAGTCTACACTGCCAGCATGTCTACTTCAATAAATTTCTCAAGAATTTTGGGGTATTGCATTAATTACATTGAATTTAATTTTATTAGACAAAAGCCACATCTACATGTTTGTCTGAGATAATTTATCTTCTATTTTTGACTTATGTTCAGTTGGCAGAGGGACAACATCTTTTACCTTCTCCTAGAGGTTCCCTGATTTCATTGAGAAGAACTCCGAAAAATATCCTTGATCTCTTAAAACAGAGCGTGCACTCTAACCTTTTGGTCTTTCTGTGGTCTCAGCAAAAGATTATTATACTCACACAATCAGTCTTTGTGCTATAACAAACTTTCGGCAGCAACTTTTGACTTTTGGCCCTTTGCCATCAGAAGAGTCTGAGATTCATAAAATACTATATCCTGGCTTATTGCTGCTCAAAAGTCCTCTCAATTTTCTCTCCTCTGTTGCTTTATACCATAAGCAGCAAGAAGAAACTAGCTTTGTTTAGAAACTTTTTAGCTGTATACCCAGGTTCATCATTCACAAGTTTAGCTTTCCAAATAATTGGAGAACACAATGTTACTAAGATTCATCCACTGTAAAACAAAATGATTCCTTCTTTCAGTTTCTAGCAATGTTTCTTACTTCCTTCTGAGCCATCATTGGCAATGTTCTTAATGTCCAGATTTGTGGTAATATTCTGTTCTCTGTGATTTAAGTTTTCTGTAAGGCAATTTATGATTTCTTCATAATGCTCCTTTACTTTCTTCTGAGCCCTCACCAGCATGGTCTTTGATGTCTACTTTTCTACTAATAGTCTGTTTGAGGCAATCTGTGATTTTTCTAGTAGTCTCCCCAAACTTTTTTTTCAAATTTTCTTCCAGCATCCACCTACTTCCTGACTACAAAGCCATTTCCACAGTTTTAGATGTTCTTAAACATAGTACCCAACTCTTGGTAACAAACTCTGTGTTAGTCTTCTATTGCTGCTAATTTGCAAAACAAATTACCATATACTTGGAAGCTTAAAAGCATTTATTATCTTACAGTTTTGCAGATTAGCAATCGAGGTGTTCTCCACAAGATTCTCTTCTTAGTGTCCCACAGGCTGACATTAATAAGATACGGTCAAACTGGATTCTTACTTAGAGATTCTGGATAAATATTTGCTAACCAGCTCATTCAGCTAGTTGTGGGAATTTAGGTCCTTGCTGTGGTAGGAATGCAGACTCCTTTTTGTTGCCGGCTATGAACTTGAGAACACTCTCAGCTCCTGGCTACTTGCAGTTCTGGGCCATGCGCCTTCTCACAGGCTCTCACATTCTTTCTCATGCCACAGTCTGTAGCAGGATGCCTCATGTCAAATTTCCATCATGCTTCCTACCTCTGACTTTCTCTCTGTGACCCCAGAAAACTCTGCTTTTAGTGTGTTCATGTAAATGTCTGGCCTACGTGAATAATCTCCCTATCTTAAGGTTAACTGATAAGCGAGCTTAAATAAAAGTACAAAATCCCTTTTGCCGTACACATTATATAATCATGGTACTAATAACAGAAAATAAATATCATGGGGCCATCTTAGAATTCTACCTCAAACAGAGCCCAGAATAGGAAGATACAGAAATGGAAGCAGAAACAATTGATGACATGATGTCAACTTATTATCCAAAACTGCTGAAAGACTTCCATTCACTGATTTTTAAAGAGCTAGGAATCATGAGAATAATAAATTTTAAAAAAGCAACAAATAGGAACATCATAGTAAAACTGATTAAAAAATAGTAAAAGGGTTAAAAAACAATTAAAAGCAACTACATAGAAGAGACAGTTTATTTCAATGTGACAATGTTAAGGTTCCTTGCAATACAGAAAAACAAGAAAGCCTGTCCTCACCCCAAATGAAATCTTAAAACTACTGTAAGACACCTGCCTACTTATAATTATATATCTATAAAATATCCTTAAAAAGTATAATTTCTCACATAAATTTTCCACACAATGTGTGTAATAATAGCAATATATTAATAATTGCTTTTGCATTAATTAATTACTATATTTAATAATAGGAATAACCTTAAGGGATACTAGACAGTTATATAATATTAAAATAGTACGCTCTTTAGGCTACAGTTCACACAAGTGACTGATGATGCATTACAGCCCAGACATTTGCCCCCACAAACATACCATCTATCCTGTCAGTTTCCAGTGGAAAGGCTGTCTGTGAAGTGGGGCTTACATGGGAGCCTTGGAGACAGGTGATAGTTTGCGGGTATAGCAGAAAGCAAGGATCTTTGCAGGTGATACTCATCTAGGGCCTTCTGATATGGAAGCCACTGAAAAACTTGGGTAGGCTTTGTAGGATTCAGAGCAATGATGACTACCAAATATTGTAGAAATTCTCAAATAGTTTAACTATGTGTTTCTGTGTTCATGAAATAGTTTTTATATTGTGAATATAAACACAGTTGTAGCTCATATTATTGAAAACGTAGTATATTCCAGGTCCTGCTAAAGTACTTTATTTGCATTGTATTTTCTAATTGTGAAAACAAGTATGAGGTATGCACTCCATACTGATTTTTACAGACTTCACTGCATATCAGTGAAGTCTGAATCTGGAGCCCATACTCTTACTCAATACACTGCATTATATAAGAACATTTACTAGATACTATTTGCAATTTTTGAAATGTCCTAAAATAGTAAAACTTAAATTACTTATGATTTATCGTTACTATGGACTCCATGTTTATGTCCTCACAGAATTCACATGTTGAATTTTGGAGGTGGTACTTTGGGAGGTAATTAACTCAGAGGATAGAGCCTTCATTAATGATACCAGTGACACTATAAGAAGAAACTGGACAGTTTACTTCCTCTCTCTGCTCTCTGCTGTGTGAGGCTCCAAAAGAAGATGGCAATCTGCAAATTAGTAAGCAGGTCTTCACCAGACACCTGATTTGCCAGCACCTTGATCTTGTACTTCTCAGCCTCCAGAACTGTGAGAAATAGATGTTTGTTGTTCAAGCCATCTAGTCTATGATACCCTGTAATAGCAGTAGAAATTGACCAAGGCAATCCTTAATATGAAAAACCCTGCAGCTATTTGAATGTGGTAGACTTAATTGTATCCACATGCAAACACTTTGACATACTGCTAAGTGTAAAACTAAAAGCAAGTTGTAGAACAATATGTAATGGAAATAACTAGATATATGTATGAAAAGTAAATATGTAAATTCATAGCAAAATTTCTGGAAGGAGGCCGGGCACAGTGGCTCATGCCTGTAATCCCAGCACTTTGAAGGCCAAGACGGGAGGATTACCTGAGGTCGGGAGTTTGAGACCAGCCTAACCAACATGGAGAAACCCTGTCTCTACTAAAAATACAAAATTAGCCAGGTGTGGTGGCGTATGCCTGTAATCCCAGCTACTTGGGAGGTTGAGGCAGGAGAATTGCTTGAACCCGGGAGGCGGAGGTTGTGGTGAGCTGAGATCATGCCATTGCACTCCAGCCTGGGCAACATGAGCAAAACTCTGTCATGAAACAACAACAATACCAACAATAACAAAAATTTCTGGAAAGATACATTGGTTACCAGAAGGAGGGTAGTAGCATGCTGAGTTTAGGGTATGGGGGTCAAGAGAATAGAGGAATGGAAAACTGAGTTATGTTACTCTAATACTTGGTTTGGCTTATTTATTTATTTATTTATTTATTTATTTTGAGACAGAGTCTTACTCTGTCGCCCAGGCTGGAGTGCAGTGGCGCAATCTCGGCTCACTGCAAGCTCCGCCTCCCGGGTTCACGCCATTCTCCTCCATCAGCCTCCCGAGTAGCTGGGACTACAGGCGCCCGCCAACACGCCCGGATAATTTTTTTGTATTTTTACTAGAGAAGGGGTTTCACTATGTTAGCCAGGTTGGTCGCGATCTCCTGACCTCATGATCCACCCGCCTCGGCCTCCCGAAGTGCTGGGATTACAGGCGTGAGCCAGCGCGCCCGGCCATTTTTTTTTTTTTTTAAGAAAGGCTGTTTTCCTATTTAATGTTGTAATAAAAATAAAATGTAAGAAAAATTATTGGTTGATATTTTTGCTTATTAATAGAGAAAAGTATTTCATTGTTTTTAAATATAAGACAATTATGCTTTACTTATGAAATAATAACATATGTATTTCTGTTGCTTGTGGGATCTAGAAGATGAAGAGAGTAAGTAGTTTTTTAATAGCATACCTGTAACTCACTTTTTTAGAGTGTGGGCAGCATTGCTTTCAAAAACTTATATTACATATCCTGATGCTATCTTTACATAATTTATACATAAGATAATAAAGTGAGGAATATGGATTAGAAGAACAAATAATTATACATGCATATATGTTTATAAACTTGTTTTATATAATTTATTTACATGCACAACAAATTTTTAGCTAAAAAACAGGTGCAATTTCAAAACTCATACGATTAGATCATGCCAAGTTGTATGCGGTTTCAATTGTTGAGTGACCTGAGAACATAATTTGATAAAGCATAGAAAACAAGCACAAAAAAATTTCACAGATAATGAAAATGAAGCTTCAATGAGGATGTGCAAGAGTGATGACATTGCTACTTTACATTTTTTGGAGGGATGCAAATTTAGTCTTTATAGAGCTTTAATAGAATAATATTCATTTCTACTCTCGTGAAAATTGGATATAGTTAAATTCTAGATCCAGAGTTTCACTATTCCTATAGTGAAATAAGAGAATATGCCCATGGGCCAAAAAGAAATCGTAAAGAAAGCATTACTTAAAAAAATAGGTAGCAATTTAAAAAAGCATATCAGATAATATTTAAATGCATTAGTAATTTGGAAAGGCCTAAAAATGACCTGAAAGTTGTAACATAAGAGAAACAGAATGGCAATTTAAAATGCTGAAACTGACTATTGTACTTCATATCTGTGTCTTCTTCATATCAAAACTTCCTTTAAATATGAAATTAAATAAATTGGAAGTTTCTAATGTATAAAGAGATAGTAAACAACTGAAAAAATTGTTTTTTTTTTTTATTACACTGTAGCTACATTTCTATTTGAAGTCAAACATCACGGTAAGGTGTTAAACTTGAAAAAGAATACCTTATGCTCTTTGCCAGTTTCACTCCCTGAAATTGTCATCAAAGTCCTCTATGTTTATGCTAAATTATCAACCTAAAATGCAAAGTGGAGGTGTGATGATAGTTTGATGGACATCTATATGACACCTAGACTGGTTATTTTCCCTCTTAATAAGCTTTGACATATAAATATTCCTAAAGTTCAATGCCATAAATTTAATAAACAAAAATGTTAAATTTTTGATGATATCTTTACTTGAATCAAAAGCAAATGTATGTGTGACATTTGTATGTGTATTATGCTTTTATATTTATACAAAATATATATAGTGATATATGAACTAAGCTATTTTATACTGAAATAGAATTGCATTATATGGATTTCAAATAAGATGTGAATGACAAACATATGAATATTAATTTCCCATTCTTTTGGGAATATAATAGCAGGTAATGTGCAAATTGTAGCAAACTGATTCATTCATTTCACAATCATTTATTAACATCTACCTTAAGACCTTCAGTGGGCAGATTACCTGGTACTTTAAGTAGATTACCCTGCATCATTCTTTAACTTTAAACCCCTTAAAAGGAACACCCAATGAATTTGTATGCATGTAGTAAAATTTTCATAACTCTTTCACGGAATTTTGTTTAGAAAAAGGCCAGTGATTACCAAGATGAATGTACTGTTTTATTTGTGAGAAAGTCAAGAATCAGAAAGTTTAAACAATTTGGTCAAAGATTTGTTAGTTTCAGAACTTTAGAATTACCCTCCTCCTATCCTACTACACAATTGTTTCCCAAACCGGGATCTCTGGACACGTGGTTTTGCAGACATACTCAGGAAATTATCCTATATTCTATTGAATTTTTCAGTCTTCAGCACCCTGACTTTGTTGCATTCTAAGTGATCTATATTTCAATAAATGGCAGTAAATGGCAATTCAAATTTCAAATTTGCTAGTTGCTCAGGCTAAAAATGGCAGTGTTACCCTTTACTCTCATCATTATTTAATACCCACACAAGCTGTTCTTTGGAAAATCCTCTGGTCTATATGAGGAATCAGCAAATGTTTTCTCTAAAGGGGAAGATTCTAAGTGTTATAGTCTTTGTATGCAATATAACCATTGTTATAACCACTCAACTCTGCTATTACAATGTGAAAGCAGCACTAGACAATATGTAAAAGAATGGGTATAGCTGTGTTCCAATGAAATCTGATTTACAAAAATTTAGACAAAGTAATGGTTTCAACCAAGAGCTATAGTTTGCTAACCCTTTTAATGGCTTCTTAAATGTATCCTGAATGTGAAAACCTCTTCTTAACATACACATGGTTAACTCCCTCATATTTCAAAACAAGCACTATGCTACTATCCCATCTGGTCTCCCTGAACCCAATACACACCCGTGTAAGCCCATCAGAACATTTTTAAATGCGATTGGCTTGGATCTGTGTTCTCACCCAAATCTCATGTCAAATTGTAATTCCCAATGTTACAGGTGGGGCCTGGAGAGAGTTGATTAGATCATGGGGGCAATTTCTTATGACTGCTTTAGCACCATTCTGTTGGTGCTGTTCTTGTGATAGTGAGTGAATTCTCATGACATCTCGTTGTGTAAAAGTATGTAGCATGTCACCCCATCTTGCTGCTGCTCTTCCATGTGAGATGCCTCACTGCCCCTTTGCCTTCTGCAATGACTGTAAATTTCCTGAGGCCTCCCAGCCATGCATTCTGTATAGCATGTGGAACCATGAGCCAAATGAACCTCTTTCTTTTCTTTATAAATAACCCAGTCTCAGGACCTACTTTCTTTCCTTCCTTCCTTCCTTCCTTCCTTTCCTTTACTTTCTTTTCTCCTTCCTTCCTTCCTTCCTTCCTTCCTTCCTTCCTTCCTTCCTTCCTTCCTTCCTTGCCTCCCTCCTTCCTTCCTTCTCTCTTTCTTTTTTTTGAAACGGAGTTTTGATCTTGTTGCCCAGGCTGGAGTGCAATGGTGTCATCTCGGCTCACTGCAACTTCTGCCTCTCAGGTTGAAGTGATTCTCCTGCCTCAGTCTCTCGAGTAGCTGGGATTACAGGCATGCGCCACCACACTTGGCTAACTTTTTGTATTTTTAGTAGAGACCATGTTGGTCAGGCTGGTCTTGAATTCCCAACCTCAGGTGATCCGCCTGCCTCGGCCTCCCAAAATGCTGGGATTACAGGCGTGAGCCACCGCACCCGAGCAGTCTCAGGTGTTTCTTTATAACAATATGGGAGCTGGGCGCGGTGGCTCACGCCTATAATCCCAGCACTTTGGGAGGCCAAGGCAGGCAGATCACGAGGTCAGGAGATCGAGACCATCCTGGCTAACATAGTGAAACCCCGTCTCTACTAAAAATACAAAAAAAAAAAAAAATTAGCCGGGCGTGGTGGCGGGCGCCTGTAGTTCCAGCTACTCGGAAAGGCTGAGGCAGGAGAATGGCGTGAACCCGGGAGGCGGAGCTTGCAGTGAGCCGAGATCGCGCCATTGCACTCCAGGCTGGGTGACAGAGCGAGACTCCGTCTCAAAAAGAAAAAAAAAAAAACCAATATGGGAATGGCCTAACACATCATATAATGACATTTAAATACAATTTTCTGAATAGGTATTACAGAATATTCTCATGATTCTCAAATCAAAACGTAGAAAAAGGCATATGCAGTGAAATATTGATACCTATATACCATACTTTATCTTGCAAGCTGATAACCACTGCTATTATTTCTTATATTTCCCTCTAAAAATCTAGATAAATAGTTCAGTAGATATTAGTTTTTTTTGGCAGATTATGGCATAAAATATTCAATAATCTGCTCTTTGCCTTTTCATTTATTAATATAGCTTATATACTTTCCATTTTGTTATGTAAATAGCAAATTCACCATTTTATTTTGGTGTGTTATATTTTATTTCATTGACATTTAGCTAACTAGTCTCATACTGATGGGCATTTAGGATATTTGTCATATTTTGCTATTAATGTTAATACTACACTAAATATCATTATATTTATTTATACATGGGCAAAATGCATGAGCAATTATAACTGTTGACACTAGTATATCTCACAATGCACCCTGGCGTTTCCACCCTTCTTCACCCTTCACCCTGACTTTTTCATTCAACATCCATAGATACAGATGTGGATATAGATATACATAGACACAAACACAACACAAACATACAGATTTAAAAACATATACATATCTTCCTACATTAGAAGGTAAGCTCTATGAAAGTATGGGCATTGTATAAATTATCCTCTGTAACCAGTGGGACATTGTATAAATTATCCTCTGTAACCAGTGCTTGGTAGGCCATTATTAAATAATTTTTAAATACCTATATTTAAAATTGAAATATTTCACAAACATCTTTATTTAAAACAAATAGGCCGGGCGCGGTGGCTCACGCTTGTAATCCCAGCACTTTGGGAGGCAGAGGCGGGCGGATCAAGAGGTCAGGAGATCGAGACCATGGTGAAACCCCGTCTCTACTAACAATACAAAAAAATTAGCCGGGCGTTGTGGCAGGCGCCTCTAGTCCCAGCTACTCGGAGAGGCTGAGGCAGGAGAATGGCGTGAACCTGGGAGGCAGAGCTTGCAGTGAGCCGAGATTGCGCCACTGCACTCCAGCCTGGGCAACAGAGCGAGACTCCGTCTCAAAAAAAAAAAAAAAAAAAAAACAAAAAAAACAAATAAATTTTAAATAGCTTTAAAAATAGAAGCTGAAAATTGGTAGTTTGAGTTTTGGCTTTAAATATACTATTAATCCACTCAATATCCATTTAATGAGAGAGAAATGATACCAGACCCTACTATTAGTGATACAACAACAGGATCATATTAAATGTAAGTCTGCATTCTTGCCAAATGATTTAGATTAGTGAAGTATCCAACAGTGTTTGAGTAGAAATATGGGTATGAAAATTTAGCTATCATAGGGCATAACCTGTAGGCATATTGAATTAAAAAATAAACTTTACCTATCACTGTTGGTTATTTCAATTATGTCCTTAAAATATTATTTCTGACATTAAATTAATGTTGGTAATTTGAATAATATTAATTTTATAGTGTTTATAATTTATTTTTAAATTAGTTTTGGTTGTATATGAGCAATGGGAGTTTATACATAGGCCTATGTTTTGAATTTCTTAAGCAATTATAAAATGAATAATTTAATTCAAGGTAAGAAGTATGTGAGTTTACACATAGCTATATATATGTGTGTGTATATATATATACACACATATTTATCATTTTACATATTTGTCATATACACACATATATATATATAGTTTTTTTCCATTAAAAGAAGACTATGCTCTATACCACATACATTTGAGAAATAAAGCCAAAAGTATATTTTCTTTTTATGGATGTAATTTTAGAGCATTTTTTCCACCAATACACTTTAAAACCCCATAAAAATATTAACTTGAGATTTTTTTAACTTCTTGATGTAATCATGTAGTGGTATAAATTTTCCTCCTAATGCTGCTTTAGCTGTGTCCCAGAGATTCTAATATGTTGCTATTTCTAGTAATTTATGTAGCACCAAATAAACAATATCCTCCCCCAAAAAATGGGGAGGGGAAGAGCCAAGATGGCCTACTAGATGTAGCCAGGAAGAGTTTTTCCCAAAGGGAGAACAGACAATTTACTACACTGGCATTCTCCAAACAGATCCTTGTAATTAAGGTATTAATTTCTAGAACGTAAACTTGAAATTGACCAAATGGACCTAAGCAACATCAGCAGAATACTCCACCCAACAACAGAACGCACATTTTTTTTCCTCATCTGCACATGGCACATACACCAAGATTGACTACAGAATTGGTGGTAAAGAAATTCTCAACAAAATTTACAAAATAACCAGAATTATACCAACCACATTCTTGGGCCAATAAAAATAGCAATTAATACCAATAAGATCTCTCAAAATCATGCAATTCCATGGAAATTAAACAACCTGCTCTTGAATGACTTCTGCATAAAAAAAATGGAGGCAGAAATCAAAATAATTATTTAAAACAAATAAGCAAAGGTAAAACATTCTAGAATCTCTGGGACACAGTTAAAGCAGCATTAAGATAAAAGTTTATAGCACTACATGATTACATCAAGAAGTTAGAAAAATCTCAAGTTAATAACTTAATATACCTGGAGGAATTAGAAAAACCAAGAGCAAACCAAGCCCAAAGCTGGTAGAAGAAAATAAACCACCAAAATCAGCTGACCTGAAAGAAATTGTAGTGCAAAAATCCATAGGGAAAATCTACAAAAATGAAAGTTGTTTTTATGAAAGAATAGATAAGATTTATAGACCACCATCTAGATTAATAAAGAAAAAAAGAAGATCCAAATAAGCATAATGAGAAATGGCACAAGTGACATTACCACTGATGCCACAGAAATACAAAAATCCCTGAGAGGCTTTTATGAACACTCTGTGGGCAACAACTAGAAAACCTGGGAAAACAAAATGACAAATTCCTCGAAACATACAACTGCTCAAGATTGGACCAGGAAGAAATAAAAATACTGAGCAGACCAAGAATAAGTTCCAAAATTCAGTCAGTTATAAAACACCTACCAAGAAGGAAAAGCTCTGGAACAGATGAATTCACAGTCTGAATTCTACCAGATGTATGAAGAAGAGCTGATACCAGTCTTACTAAAATTATTTCAAAAACTTGAGAAGGAGGGACTCCTCCCTAACTCATTCTAAGAGACCAGTATCATTCAGATACCAAAAACTGAGAGGGATAAAAAGAAAAAGAAAAAAAATCAGGCTACTATCTTTGATGAACATACATGCAAAAATTCTTAACAAAATACTAGCAAATCAAATCTAGTAACACATCAAAAAGTCAATACACCACATTCAGGTGAACTTTATTCCTAGGATGCAAGGTTAGTTTAACATATGGAAATCAATAAATATAATTTATCACATAAATGGAACTAAAAACAAAAGGAATCAGAGATGACAAAAACAAGTGGAATAGCATTCCATGCTCATGGATAGAAATCATCAATATTTTAAAAATGGCCATACTGCACAAAGCAACTTACAGATTTAATGCTATTCCTATCAAACTACCAACACCATTTTTCAAAGAATTAGAAAAAACTATTCTAAAATCAAATGGATGCAAAAAGAACCTGAATAACCCAAGGAATCCTATGCAAAAAGAACAAAGCCAGAGACATCGTATTACCCTACATCAAACTATACTATAAGGCTACAGTAACCAACACAGCATAGTAGTGGTACAAAAACAGGCACATAGACCAATAGAACAAGTAATAAATAAATAAATAAATAAAGCCACAAACCTACCACCATCTGATCTTTGACAAAGTCAATAAAACAGGCAATGAACAAAGCACTCCCAATTCAATAAACAGTGCTGGGATAACAGGCTAGCCATATGCAGAAGATTGAAACTGGACCCATTCATTTTACCATATGCAGAAATCAACTCGATAGATTAAATATTTAAATATAAGACATAAAACTACAAGAACCCTAGAAGAATAACTGGGCCTAGTGCCTAGAACCCTAGAAGAATATCTGGGCACAGTGGCTCACTCCTGTAATCCCAGAATTTTGTGAGGCAGAGGCAGGTGGATCACTTGAGGCCAGTTCAAGATCAGTCTGACCAACATGGTTAAATCCTGTCTCTACTAAAAAAATACAAAATTAGCCGGGCATGTTGGCACATGCCTATAATCCCAGCTACTTGGGAGGCTGAGGGAGGAGAATTGCTTGAAACCAGGAGGCAGAAGTTGCAGTGAGCTGAGATCAAGCGCCATTGCACTCCAGCCTGGGTAACAAGAGTTAGACTCTGTCTCAAAAAAAAAAAAAAAAAAAAAAAAAACGTAGAAGAAAACCTAGGAAATAACATTCTGAACATAAGCATTGGCAAAGATGCCATAACAAAGACTCCAAAAACAATTGCAACAAATACAAAAAAAGACAAGTGTGATCTAATTAAACTAAAGAGCTTCTGGACAGCAAAATAAATTGTCAACAGGTAAACAGAAAACCTACAGAATTTAAAAATATATTTGCAAACTATGCATCTGACAAAGGCCTAATGTCCAGCTACTAAAATTACCTTAAACAAATCAAAAAGCAAAAATCAAAAAATCCACTTAAAAAAAGTGCAAAGGACATGAACAGACACTTTTCAAAAGAAGACATACATGCAGCCACTAAGCATATGACAAAATGCTCAACATCACTCATCACTACAGAAATGCATATCAAGACCACAATGGATATCACCTCACACCAGTAAGAATGGCTATTAAATAGAAAATAACTGATATTGGCTAGTTTGTAGAGAAGAGGAACATTTACACACTGCTGTTGTGAATGTAAATTAGTTCAACCACTGTGGAAAGCAGTTTGGACATTTCCCCAAGAATGTAGAACAGATTCAGCCCACGAATCCTACTACTGGGTATTTACTCAAAGGAATATAAATCATTCTACCAAAAGGACACACGCACTCCTGTGTTCATCCCAGCACCAATTACAATAACAGACATGGTATCAACCTAGATGCCCATCAACAGTGGTCTGGATAAAGAAATATGCTATATATAAACTATGGAATACAACACAGCCATAAAAAGAAGGAAATCATGTTCTTTCCAAATACATGGAAGGAGCTGGAGGCCATTGTCCTAAGTGGATTAACACAGGAATAGAAAACCGAATACATCTTCCCCCTTATAAGTAAGAAGTAAACATTAAGGACACATGAACACAAAGAGGAGAACAACAGACACCAGGGCCTGCTTGAGAGTGGAGGTTGGGAATAGGCTGAGGACCAAAAAACTGCCTATCAGGTACTATACTCACTATCTGGGTAACAAAATCATTTGTACACCAAACTCCAGTGACATGCAATCTACCCATATAACAAACCTTCACATGCACTCCCTGAACCTAAAATAAAAGTTGAAAAAAAAAATGCCAGCAACTCCCTCAATTCTGCCTGTTAAATGTCCATACAAGTCATTAATCTAAAAATACAATCAATTCATTCTCTAATTGCAGACACAAAAGAGGTATGAGTGGTTACATAATTTTAAAGTTCATGGAAACCACCTTTTAAAACTATTTAGTAAGTTATTGTATAATTTGATACATAATTAATAAATGAATTATACATATAAATTCCTAATAGGAAGAGAATAAATGCCATATTATTAATTTTCATTTCAAAGTTTGTTTTCTAAAGTGAATAATATTGATAATATGTTGCTACATTGTGTGTGTTCACACATAAAAGTGTAAAATTTATTTGCAATAAATAAAATGCCACAGAAACTCAGATTTCATTATTAAGGCAATTAGGTGGAATACAAAAATGGCAAGACATTTAAATGTGTTGGACATTAATGCAAGATATATAGCTTTCACAATGTATAATATTTAGACATTTAAGCAATGGAACCCCATAATAGCAACTATTTATTTCTTTCTGATCTTTAATTTCTTCTTGACTTTCACATATTACTTGAATATTTAGAACTGTGTTAGCTAGAACAAATTCTTCAATATCTCCCTGGCTTATTTTCTTAATTTATAAAGAGGGTAATAACTTGCCTTAACTAATAGAATTGTTATCAAGTTTAAATCAGTTAATAAGTGCAAGGTTCTTAGCAAATTGTTTGATGCTGTGGAGAGAGAACTGTCAGAGCAGGGAACAGAACACAGCTTGATTTGACTCTTGAGCCTCCCAGAATTATAAATTGAAATCAAGTTGTGACAACATTTTTCTTCTTTGGTGAAGTATTGCCATTCCACGTTGTCACCTTAATTCACTAATACAAGTGAAACTTCCAGAATCACTTGTCCTACCTGTATTGTATTCTGAGTGTTATTTCCTAAGGAGAATCATGACAGTATACAGATGTGGACAATATTTTATGGTCTCCCCTGTGACCTAGCCAAGAAAGGACAAAGGGAGGGAATAAAAACAAAGAAATTCCACACTTGCCTGAAGACATCTTTTGTACATACATAGAAATCTATAAATTCTGCTTTCCTAAAGGATATGACTCATATATGCAGGAAGCCGCAATTCTGTTCAAAGATTGTTCTGCATTAAATTTTTCTCAATGAGTTGACGCCCTAGGACTGCACCACTCTGGATTGTAGAATGTATTATTTCAATAATAAGCTTTAATCAAAATACTGCTTCGTTTAAATCTAATTCAAGCTCCAGTTTTCTTTCTAATCCTAAATACCAGTATCTTCTCATTTTCTGTGTTCAGTGATGAGCTGAATTTTTATATTTACAAACAGTTCTCCCTTACTCAAGAAAAAAATTTAACAAATTAAAAATAAATTCAGCTGTTTGTTTTTCATATATCGCTGATTTGAGATTTCCATCAACACTATTCATGTGCAACATCTGTCTTTTGCTATTATTAGTTGATACAGAAAGAAAAAGAGTGTAAATTAACAATAGTGCAAAAGCATTATTTGCTCCACTAGATTTCTATCTCAGTTATTTAGTAGTCCCTCTTTATCTGCTAGGGATATGTTTCAAGACCCCCAGCGAAAATCTGCAGCCTTGGATAGTACCTAACCCTATATATGCTATGTATTTTCCTATATATAGACACTTACGAAAAATTTCATTTATACATTAGGATCAGTAAGAGATGAACCACAACAAACAATAAATACAACTATAGCGATAAAAGCTACATTAATGTGGTCTCTGATTTCAAAATATGTTAAAAGAATGTAGTCACTTATTTTCTGAATGCAGTTGGCTGTGCATAACTGTAACTCTGGAAAATGAAACCACCATGGACAAGGGGACACTACTGTACTCAGTTGCTCTATTTTAGTGACAGGACATGGGTAAGGAAGCTGTTCTCCATTCTCTAATGTGAGAGGAATAAGCTTCTGGATACAGGTAGGAAGGCATCCCATCTGTGAACAAAAGGATTTCATACATGACAGTTCAAAGTTCCAAAGTGACTTTGAATATCTGAATTTGAAATAATTTGAAGATATCCAGTAAAGTTTACCCAGGACAGACATAAGAGAATACTACTCTCAGGAAATAGGTGCAAAACATTCTTGGCTGAAGTGCTGAGATGAAAAAAAATTTTTTCTTTGGTTCCTGATTTAATTCCATTTTCAAAATGATCTCCTTCATGGCTATGCTACAAACAGACTCTTAATTTATGGAGAACACCCATGAAAACACACATACATAGCTACATATGATACACCAGAAGAATCATTAAAACAATTGCAATAATAATATGCAAAAACAATAGAGAATATTTACTATGTAAGGCATATTTACCATGACATTCTTTTTTTTTCTTTTGGACAATTTGTTGTTTGTGGCTATTATGAATCAATCTATAAACATTCATGGAGAGTTGTTATGTAGCCATATGTTTTCATTTCTCTTAGGCAAATACCTAGGATAAGGGTCAGGATACCTGTACATTTTACCTGATAAGAAATGATGAATTGGTTTTCAAAGTAGTTGTATCTATTTTTTTAATTAATTTTTTTCATTTTCTTTTCCTCAGGGAAGCAAAGTTATAGTTGTATTATTTTATCCCCCCATAAGAAATGGAGAGGAGTTCCAGTTGCCCCATGCACTCTCTTTCATTGGGTATTGCCTAATTTTTGAAATTCCTAGTGAATGCATACTGTGTTTTTTTGTAGTTTTTTTTTTATTATTATACTTTAAGTTTTAGGGTACATGTGCACAACGTGCAGGTTTGTTACATATGTGTACATGTGACATGTTGGTGTGCTGCACCGATTAACTCGTCATTCAGCATTAGGTATATCTCCTAATTCTATCCCTCCCCCCTCCCCCCACCCCACAACAGTCCCCGGTGTGTGATGTTCCCCTTCCTGTGTCCATGTGTTCTCCTTGTTCAGTTCCCACCTATGAGTGAGAACATGCAGTCTTTGGTTTCTTGTCCTTGGGATAGTTTGCTGAGAATGATGGTTTCCAGCTTCATCCATGTCCCTACAAAGGACATGAACTCATCGTTTTTTATGGCTGCATAGCATTCCATGGTGTATATGTGCCACATTTTCTTAATCCAGTCTATCATTGTTGGACATTTGGGTTGGTTCCAAGTCTTTGCTATTGTGAATAGTGCCCCAATAAACATATGTGTGCATGTGTCTTTATAACAGCATGATTTACAATCCTTTGGGTATATACCAAGTAATGGGATGGCTGGGTCAAATGGTATTTCTAGTTCTAGATCCCCAAGAAATCACCACACTGTCTTTCACAATGGTTGAACTAGTTTACAGTCCCACCAACAGTGTAAAAGTGTTCCTTTTTCTCCACATCCTCTCCAGCACCTGTTGTTTCCTGACTTTTTAATGATCGTCATTCTAACTGGTGTGAGATGGTATCTCATTGTGATTTGATTTGCATTTCTCTGATGGCCAGTGATGATGAGCATTTTTTCATGTGTTTTTTGGCTGCATAAATGTCTTCTTTTGAGAAGTGTCTGTTCATGTCCTTTGCCCACTTTTTGATGGGTTTGTTTGTTTTTTTCTTGTAAATTTGTTTGAGTTCATCGTAGATTCTGGATATTAGCCCTTTGTCAGATGAGTAGGTTGCAAAAATTTTCTCCCATTCTGTAGGTTGCCTGTTCAGTCTGGTGGTGGTTTCTTTTGCTGTGCAGAAGCTCTTTAGTTTAATTAGATCCCATTTGTCAATTTTGGCTTTTGTTGCCATTGCTTTTGTTGTTTTAGAAATGAAGTCCTTGCCCATGCCTATGTCCTGAATGGTATTGCCTAGGTTTTCTTCTAGGGCTTTTATGGTTTTAGGTCCAAAATTTAAGTCTTTAATCCATCTTGAATTAACTTTTATGTAAGGTGTAAGGAAGGGATCCAGTTTCAGCTTTCTACATATGGCTAGCCAGTTTTCCCAACAACATTTATTAAATAGGGAATCCTTTCCCTATTTCTTGTTTTTGTCAGGTTTGTCAAAGATCAGATAGTTGTAGATATGCCACATTATTTCTGAGGGCTCTGTTCTGTTCCATTGGTCTATATCTCTGTTTTCGTACCAGTACCGTGCTGTTTTGGTTATTGTAGGCTGGTAGTATAGTTTGAAGTCAGGTAGCATGATGCCTCCAGCTTTGTTCTTTTGGCTTAGGATTGATATGGCAATGTGGACTCTTTTTTGGTTCCATATGAACTTTAAAGTAGTTTTTTCCAATTATGTGAAGAAAGTCATTGGTAGCTTGATGGGGATGGCATTGAATCTATACATTACCTTGGGCAGTATGGCCATTTTCATGCTATTGATTCTTCCTACCCATGAGCATGGAATGTTCTTCCATTTGTTTGTATCCTCTTTTAGTTCATTGAGCAGTGGTTTGTAGTTCTCCTTGAGGTCCTTCACATCCCTTGTAAGTTGGATTCCTAAGTATTTTATTCTCTTTGAAGCAATTGTGAATGGGAGTTCATTCATGATTTGCTCTCTGTTTGTCTGTTATTGGTGTACAAGAATGCTTGTGATTTTTGCACATTGATTTTGTATCCTGAGACTTTGCTGAAGTTGCTTATCAGCTTAAGGAGATTTTGGGCTGAGACAATAGGGTTTTCTAGATATACAATCATGTCACCTGCAAACAGGGACAATTTGACTTCCTCTTTTCCTAATTGAATGCCCTTTATTTCCTTCTCCTGCCTGATTGCCCTGGCCAGAACTTCCAACACTATGTGGAATAGGAGTGGTGAGAGAGGTCATCCCTGTCTTGTGCCAGTTTTCAAAGGGAATGCTTCCAGTTTTTGTCCATTCAGTATGATATTGGCTGTGGGTTTGTCATAGATAGCTCTTATTATTTTGAGATATGTCCCATCAATGCGCAGTTTATTGAGAGTTTTTAGTATGAAGTGTTGTTGAATTTTGTCAAATGCCTTTTCTGCATCTATTGAGATAATCATGTGGTTTTTGTCTTTGGTTCTGTTTATATGCTGGATTACATTTATTGATTGTCATATGTTGAACCAGCCTTGCATCCCAGGGATGAAACCCACTTGATCATGGTGGATAAGCTTTTCGATGTATTGCTGGATTCGGTTTGCCAGTATTTTATTGAGGATTTTTGCATCAATGTTCATCAAGGATATTGGTCTAAAATTCTTTTTTGTTGTGTCTCTGCCAGGCTTTGGTATCAGGATGATGCTGGCCTCATAAAGTGAGTTAGGGAGGATTCCCTCTTTTTCTATTGATTGGAATAGTTGCAGAAGGAATGGTACCAGCTCCTCCTTGTACCTCTGGTAGAATTCGGCTGTGAATCCATCTGGTCCTGGATTTTTTTTTGCTTGGTAAGCTATTAATTATTGCCTCAATTTCAGAGCCTGTTATTGGTCTATTCAGGGATTCAACTTCTTCCTGGTTTAGTCTTGGGAGGGTGTATGTGTCGAGGAATTTATCCATTTCTTCTGGGTTTTCTAGTTTATTTGCGTAGAGGTGATGGTAGTTTGTATTTCTGTGAGATCGGTGGTGATATCCCCTTTGTCATTTTTTATTGCATCTATTTGATTCTTCTCTCTTTTCTTCTTTATTAATCTTGCTAGCAGTTTATCAGTTTTGTTGATCTTTTCAAAAAACCAGCTCCTGGAATCATTGATTTTTTGAAGGTTTTTTTGTGTCTCTATTTCCAACAGTTCTGCTCTGATCTTAGTTATTTCTTGTCTTCTGCTAGCTTTTGAATGTGTTTGCTCTTGCTTCTCTAGTTCTTTTAATTGTGATGTTAGGGTGTCAATTTTTGGTCTTTCCTGCTTTCTCTTGTGGGCATTTAGTGCTATAAATTTCCCTCTACACACTGCTTTGAATGTGTCCCACAGATTCTGGTGTGCTGTGTCTTTGTTCTCATGGGTTTCAAAGAACATCTTTATTTCTTCCTTCATTTGATTATGTACCCAATAGTCATTCAGGAGCAGGTTGTTCAGTTTCCATGTAGTTGAGCGGTTTTGAGTGAGTTTCTTAATCCAATCAAACCAGTGCAATCTGGTTTGATTGCACTGTGGTCTGAGAGAGAGTTTGTTATAATTTCTGTTCTTTTACATTTGCTGAGGAGAGCTTTACTTCCAACTATGTGCTCAATTTTGGAATAGGTGTGGTGTGGTGCTGAAAAGACTGTATATTCTGTTGATTTGGGGTGGAGAGTTCTGTAGATGTCTATTAGGTACACTTGGTGCAGAGCTGAGTTCAATTCCTGAATATCCTTGTTAAGTTTCTATCTCATTGATCTGTCTAATGTTGACAGTGGGGTGTTAAAAGTCTCCCATTATCATTGTGTGGGAGTCTAAGTCTCTTTGTAGGTCACTAAGGACTTGCTTTATGAATCTGGTTGCTCCTGTATTGGGTGCATATATATTTAGAATAGTTAGCTCTTCTTGTTGAATTGATCCCTTTACCATTATATAACGGCCTTCTTTGTCTCTTTTGATCTTTGTTGATTTAAAGTCTGTTTTATCTGAGACTAGGATTGCAACCCCTGCCTTTTTTTGTTTTCCATTTGCTTGGTAGATCTTCCTCCATCCCTTTATTTTGAGCCCATGTGCGTCTCTGCATGTCAGATGGGTTTCCTGAATACAGCACACAGATGGGTCTTGACACTTTACCCAATTTGCCAGCCTGTGCCTTTTAATTGGAGCATTTAGCCCATTTACATTTAAGGTTAGTATTGTTATGTGTGAATTTGATCCTGTCATTATGATGTTAACTGGTTATTTTGCTCATTAGTTGATGCAGTTTCTTCCTTGCCTTGATGGTCTGAAAACTCAGATTGTGTTCCTCAGGGGAAAACCTTTTTTTCCATCTGCTGGACTTGGTGCTTCTTAAGCTTCAAATTGATTAAATAAATAGGGTTCCTGTCATAGAAAGGATTCTTTCTTCTAAACTCTAACCCGATAGCACAATTCTCTTCCCTCCTTTTCTCCTGAGACTCCTCCTTTTGATCCAGCTCCTCTCAAAACATGCCTATATTTCATTTTCTCTTCTCAAGTTAAGGCTTAAATTATTCTTCAGAAAGAACTTAGCATGACCCTTCCAATTGCAGCCCCAACACTTAGTCACATAAACTATTTTATTAGATTATCTGAGGATGTGGAAGTATTTCTTTATAAAATTATAAATGTCCTTCTAGACAAACATCTCCTATAGACTTATTAAATAATTTCTGGCAAAAGAACCTAAAAATTAAAACCACAATTGAGCTTCAATGCTATCATGCACCATAGTTTTCTTGCCCATGCCTCACGTGCACAGTGATCCTTCTGGCCTACATCCTTCTATTCAAAATCTTAGAGCAGAAAATTTGATTGGTTTTTAAAGTTTTTATAGAGTGCCAACTCTGTAAAATGCTTATTTCTGAAAATGAAAATGTCTTCACTCACATATATAAATAAAAAATACTTACTGAAACTGTCAGTTATTCTGAGTTTTTGGAAACACTTGAATTACTTTATGTTTCGAGTGAGATAAAGACATTTACAAAATCCTTTTCCAAAGTGAATTTTTACAAACAAATTACCAGTATCAGTTTTTAGGAATGCTTATGTGAATTCAATTTAAATTAGAGAACCAGAGAGATAAAGGCCAATGAGTCATACAATGAGCTACCTCTGAAATTCATAATTTAATTAAGGAGTACAAGATGCTTTTATGAACCAGTCCTTTTCCTTTGAAATGCAAGAATTCACAAAACATAGATTCAATGTTTGCTCAGTAAAATCTACCATTAGTAGATGGGTAGAGTTCATGAGCTAACTCTGTAAATGTGAGAGTGTGTTGTTTCCTGTTTTTCCTCTACTTAATATTATTTCAGTTAATGAGTAAATCACTTCATTTGAATAAATCCTAATGGAAAATTATATGAAGTATATATGCATTTTAATGTTTTGATCAACAAATATACAGTGTAGTAAATTATGGTATTCATTGGATCTAATTGGGATATAACAGAATTTTTCACTTCCTTCAGACTTCTGAAATGTGGGTGTAATAATAGACTCCTATTGCTGGGGGTAACTCATGGGATGAGTGTTTATGGGACTCCAGAGGAAATAAGCTAGTGGTAAGTAGCATATATGATATAACTGTTTCATCTTTAGCCTTTAGTCTGCAAGTGTCAATGCCTATTTTTTGTGATTGTGTGCAAATATGCTTATACATCTATAATGATTATGTATGACCTACATTCAGATATAATAAATGCATATGTGTATGTAACCCTGAATCTTCACTGTGACCATCAAGACAAATTTCCATGATTCCATTATACACCATTCCTAATCAACAGACCAGGAATCTCTTATTATTCATCATCATGGAGAATCTATTTGTCCTAAAGATGTGCCTGTTATTTACTGTCAGCTGCTCTTCAACTTTGAAATTTTTCCATTATATCTTCAGGGAATCATGCTTGGTCATCAGATAAATACATTACATTCTAAGTATCTTCTTTGAAAAATTGCCTTCACCTTCTTAGTGAAACTGAAACCTGGATCTCACTGAGGCTTCTTCTTCCCTCATAGTACTCCCAAGTGACAGTTGTTTTCTTCCACACAAACTACATATTAAAGATCTTGAAGGTGCACTTGGTAATACTCATGCTCTCCGTTATGGTTTGCAGAATATTATTCCTCTCTTGTCACTAAATTACTCCAGTTATAAATTTTGACACCAGATTACACCACTCACTTTCTATCCTTTTTTGCTGTCATGCACATAGGAATACATACATGTGTAACTCTGAGTGTTCCTGTAGAGACTTCAGTCCCTGCTCCCCTTCCCATTATATTTCAACCTCACCATCACAATCTACCAGCTCATTCTTCACCATAAATTAAAAGCTTTAGCACCTGGCTAACTGTTATGCCATCTAAAGTTAATATTGCTTTATTCCTGGTTACTATAATATTCATGGAAATTATCTAATAACTTCCCTATTCAGTTTCTTGGCCTCCATTTATCCAATAATCATGTTCTTCATTGTACTTCAGTTGTTCATTCCCACAGGAAAGTCTATCCTTTATTATTAACAACATCATCATCATTTGTGATCTCAATTTCAAGCATTCTACTCTACAACAATCACTTTCTATCTTATCTTTCCAGCTCAGCTTCCTATCTTTCAGTATCAAGCAATTATAACCACTTATCAATCAATCATTTTCCTCAATTATTGTTATTATTTAAGTGTCATGTTCTTATTGAAGCTTTCTTTGCAACAGAGTACAAAATTGCAACTGCCCACCTACCTTGAGCTCCATAGCTCTCTTCTGAGTTTGTATTCCACAATAGCAGAAATGGTGGATGTATAGTGAAACTGATCATGCTTACAATTCCTAGTTCCTCATTTGCACTGACTCTTTCAAAGAACTTCTAACTAATTTTGTATCCACAATATTTATAATTTCTTTTAAAAAATGCCATCAAACTATAGAAGAGTTATATAATCCACAAAATTTGGATCTTCTCCTGCTTAAAACTTATCAATACCAACTATATAGTTATCTTTTTGTTTTTTCACATATGTATTGTCTAACTTCCCTCAGTAGAATGCAAACTTCATAAGGTGCATTAGTCCATTCTCATGCTGCTATAAAGAATTGTCTGAGACTGGGTAATTTCTAAAGGAAAGAGGTTTAATTGGCTCAGAGTTATGCATGGTGGAGTAGGCCTCAGGAAACTTACAATCATGGTGGAAGAGGAAGGAAACATGTATTTCTTCACAAAGCAGCAGGAGGGAGAAGTGCAGAAGAAAGGTGGCGGGGAGCCCCTCATAGAACCATCAGATCTCCTGAGAACTCACTCATTATCATGAGAAGAGCATGGGGAAGCCATTCCTACAATCTAATCACCTCCCAGGAAGTCCCTACTCTAACAAGTGGGGATTATAGGAACTACAATTCAAGATGTGGTTTGGGTGGGGAAACAGCCAAACCAAATCATAAGGGAGGAGATTCTTGTCTGCTTTAGTCACTGCTATGTTCTCTGTCTCACAAGGAATAATTTGAATATGGCAAACATTTGATGAATTATTTCTTGTTTCTCAAACTTACCTCCATTATTAATGTTGTAATGTTTTATTATTAAATGAAGAAACAACTGGCCAGGCGCGGTAGCTCACGCCTGTAATTCCAGCAATTTAGGAGGCCGAGGGAGGCAGATCACGAGGTCAGGAGATTGAGACCAGCTTGGCCAATATGGTAAAACCCCGTCTCTACTAAAAATACAAAAATTAGCTGGGTGTGGTGTCACGCACCTGTATTCCCAGTTACTCTGGAGGCTGAGGCAGAAAAATCGCTTGAAATCGGGGGGCAGAGGTTACAGTGAGCCGAGATTGCACCACTGCACTCCAGCCTAGGTGACAGAGCGAGGCTCTATCACAGGAAAAAAAAAAAAAAGAAAGAAAAAGAAACAACTACAATCCTGTTAAACTGAGAATCAAAAGTAGATATAAATGCCAAGTTCAAAAATTTACAAAGTAGAAAAATTGTAAGGTATAAGATGTAGAATGTAAATAGTTTGTAAAGTAGATTCATCAACGACACAGATATAATAGATACAACTGCTTTAAAAAGAAAAGTTTTAAAAAATTCTTTATGCTTCCACAAACAGATCTTGAGGGAAAAAAAAGAAAAACATGTGCATTATGCTTAAAAAAATGCAAAGTGATCATGTGGCCGTGTTTACTCTTAGCGCAAAGGCAAAGTAGCAATCTGAACTTGGTTGCCTAGCAACGAAGCGGCGGAATCCACGTTAGTGGAGTAAGTTCAAAGTAGTTTCACAGAGAGTGAAATCATGCTTCATTCAGAGTCATTTCTAATTTTAAAAAGTAGTGAGATGTTAAAGCTTTGTATAATTCCCCCTATTTCCTGAAGATAGTGCAGGTGCATTAAGACAGTTTGTACAAAGGTGAGAACATAGATGTCAATTTTTTTTTAACTTGGAGTTTTAGTGTGTGACATCAGTTGGAGAATACATAAAATAATACGCATTTCCTTAAGCTTGAAATGACTGTTACAATTTTTGAAGGATGTCAAATTGGCAATAAGAATTTAAGTGTGTGTGTGTGTGTGTGTGTGTGTGTGTGTGTGTCTTTCCACCCAGAAACTATACCCCATTCATTTAGAATCAAATGCTTCCTCGGTTGAAGCCAAAGGTCGGAAAAGGTCGGAAGCCTTTACTCTGGCTTCAAAGGACCCACAGCAGTGAGGATGAAGGCTCCTGCGTAGAAGATGCATTATTTATAAAGAGATAAATCCTCCAGTCATTAAAAAGAGAAGCTGGGCAGAAAGAAAACTTAACAAACATGCATTATATCATGTATCTTCTTAAATGGCTATTTTAAAAAATCATTTCTCTAGTCCTTTTTACATTTCTGGAATGGAAATCATGGCAAAATGTTTCAAATAATTTACTCATTTGGGAAAACCGTAGAATAGGGTTAGAACTTCTATTAGCCATTTAAATATGGGTACATTTTGGACATGCGTAGATTCAAGGTAGAAGGGAATTTAGGATAAGAGAACAAAAAGAGCAAAATCTAAGATATGAAGTGATGTAAAAGAACACTGAATACATTATTTTGACTGAGGTAAGTGGAGATGAAAGGGAACCCTAAAAAATATGGCTGGAAATGAAGATTGCCATAAGAACAAGTAAAGATTATAATGATAGTCTACAGAATTTGATTGTGACACTACAGGCTGACAGAAAATAATGAGAATATTCAAACAAGTGAATTAAATGGTAATAGTCATGCTTCAAAAAGTTAAGTCTGTCAGATGAGTAAATGCTAAAATGGAAATGAGAGAGAATGAAGGTAGAGAGATCAGTTAGGAAACTACAAGAAGATTTAGTTCCAACAATGAAGTCCAGGATGAGAAAGATGGAAATTGGAATAAAAAGAAATTATCCCCACAGTGCTTGCAGGGGCCTGTTTCTTCATGTTTCCTCATGTTTCCTCGCCCTGGAATGAAATCTTTACGTGACTGGTTCCTTCCCAGCATCCATGTTTCATATCAAATGTTGTCTTGAAAAGACTTTTCCTTACAACTGCCATCACAACTTTCATTTTATACAAACTACCCTATTGGATTGAATTTGTAGTAACTACCATTTTCTGAAACGATCTTGCTTCTTCAGGTGTTGTTTATTTTATCAGCCTTCTCCCCTTAAACCACTCACTACAATATAAGTGCCATGGAACGAGGGTCCTTTTCTCTTTTATTCACTTCACATCCACAGTGTGTTGAAGAGTCCTTGGGATATTCTAGGCACTCAGCAAATTATGTTGAAGATTAAATGAAAGAATGAATAGCAAGTGTCAATCAGTGATTGTTGAATAAATGGAGAAATCACTGGGATGAATAAGGTCTCTTGAGCTCATGAAGCTTAGATCATAACAAATTGTTTATGATCTATCCAACAGAAAGGAGTTGTCAACAGAAGTTTTAAAAGAGGAATTTTTGAACGTTTACCAATGTTGTTGTTTTACCTGAACCTAGGGTTGTAGAATTTAAAATAAATTTTGAACTATATACCATAATTGTGTCTGTATTTGATTAGGAAAATCACCAGTTTTATAACCTGTGTAAACAACTTAATTTGCTTTAATGCCCAGTTTTCTTATCTATAAAATATGAACAATTTTTTTAAGTATTAAGTATACTTCACTTTTTAAGTATTAAATGAGATAATTCATGTGAAGTGTTGAGTGCAGTGATTGGAGCATCATGACTTCTGATTATATATTAGCTATTATTATGAAAACTATTATTAGCCACTGTGTAATGGTTAAAAGAACAGGTTTGGGAATGAAACTACCTACTTTAGAGTTTGCTTTTTAATGCTACTGATTTATATTGGCCTTGTTCTTCTTCTTTGTGTTAGAATTCTTTTTTCATGGGAAGTTTGGCATAGGAGTTATGTGTACAGACTTTGGAGCCAGACTGCTAGTTTCGAACTCTGGCTCTCACATTATTAGTAGTGTGTTAAGCATGTTACCTGCTCAAACCTCTGTGGCTCCCTTTACAAAGGTGCAAAATACATATGACAGTACTACCCAACAGTGTGGTTATGAATATTGAAGGTGTTTAGTGGCGTAAAGTTCTGAAAACTGTGCCTAGCACATGGTAAGTTCTATATGAGTTGTTGAAGAAAAAGAAACCTAATACTGTTGTTATAAGAGATAAACAAATTAATCATTAAAATCACATAACTTAGTAGTTTGTAAATCCTCAATAAATATTGTTACCAGTACAAACATCTACACGACTTAAATCGTTATGGCTCGCAAAGATATTTTAGCAGTGTCAGTTCATATAAGAAAATTCAACACCTCTAACAAGAATTATGATCTCAACCTCTGTACAGACACATGCATTTCCAAGACACCCACAAAATTCTTCCAAAATGTGTATGAGTAATAATGAATAGAGCACCAACCATGTCTTATTTAGTACTTTAGAGTTCAACTTTTACCACAAAGCTTGATCTTAAGACTAAACTTTTTCATTGAATTTATGTAGCTATGCTTATTTTATAAATGTGGTACATTAATGAAAATTTTAAATTATTTAACAACCATTAGATAGTCATCAAAATCCAAAAATTAAACCACATTAAGATATCACTACCCACCCACCAGAATGGCTAAAAAATAAACAAAAAACCCTCCCTACATTCCATTCAAGTCATAATTCAAGTAATAATCCTACTTGCAATATTAAAGTGTTTCTCCTCATTTTTATCAATACTTGATGTAAAAAAAATTTGTGAAATTTTCACTGAGCTATGAATGTGGAGCAGTGTCTTGCCACTTTAGTTTGCATTCTTCTTATTAATGTGATTATCTCTTTAGCTTCATAGAAACTTGGGATATTTACTCCTATATATTTAATTTTTATATTCATTTTCTATTTTTCTATTGAGTAATTGATAATTTTGTTTGTGACATATAAGTTGTTTCTATATTTTGAATATTATTCTACTGTTAGTTATATGTGTTGCAAATATTCACTCAATACTTGAAAATGTCAATTCAATTTAATTATGGAAACTTTTATCAAGCAGAGTACTTACAATAAAAAGGTTAAATTGGTCAGTCTTTATATTTATTGTGTCTTATTTGAGAAAGAAATGTAATTTTCTATCATCAAATATCCTGTTACATTTTTTTCCCATAGATTTTTCTGTTTTGCTTGTCTACTTGACTATCCCATATCAATATCCTTATATAAGCAAAGCCTTGGAGTTCATGGCTGATAGCATAAGCTTTAGTCAATGAGAGACAGGAGTATGTGGCCACTTTTAACTTAAAGTTCTGTAGTAAGATTTCTTAAGGTTCATGTCATTGACATTATTTTAAAACAGTAGTTTCCAAGGTTAAATTGGCAATCCAGAAACACCAGTATCCTCTTGGAATTTGTAACAAATTAAAATTCTTGGGCCCATCCCCAAACTTAATGAACCAAAAACCCTGGGGACAAGGTTCAACAATCTATGTGTTAACAGTAATCCCTGATGATTCTCATATACGCTTAAGTTTGGGAAGGATTTTATTAGAACTCTACAATTATGTAATCAGGCAAAGCCAAGTGAGAATCTCCAAGGTTTATAGATTTTATGGCTTTAACAGGTAAGGAAATAAAAAGAAAAGTTTTTTCACCAAGAGTAGGCATGTTTTTGAGCTATGAAAGAAGACTTAAAATATCTAAAAATCTAAAGAAATATAAATCCAATCAAATAACACAGCAGCCAGGGTTAAGAGAAGAAAAAACATAGTATACATATATGACACACAGAGGGATGGCTATATGGCCACTTCTTTCTTTGAATTATTGTTTATCTGTTATAGACTATAAATTTGGCTAACAAATCCTATCAGTGCTACAAAACCAGAATTTAATCTTCATCACAGTTATCAAAAATGGTCTTCAAGAAAGTTATGCAAATTTAGAAAGTAATTCCCCAAAATATATGGTAAATGTTCCTCAAATTGTTGGTGATCATAAAAATGATCTGTGTAGTGGTTAAACATATTTTATCCAGAAGAAAATCAGATTTATATATACAAATACTTAAGAGAATGAAAGTTAAAACATTTTTTATGAAATCTGTGCAAATATGGAATTTTATGTGCATGTCATATTTATGACAGTCTTGCTGTTATAGGATTCATTTCCTAGAAAACAGACTGAGGCATAATGTTAAGGGATGACCCCGCAGCATGGACTGCATTATTTAGGAAACAGAAATAAAGGAAAATAAGAGTGAGATAGAGAAAGAGAAAATGTTATATGGAGTTATATAGAACTACCATAGCTCCAACCGGTCTATCTGGCAATTGGAAGGGAAAAGAATTTATCTACAGACTCCTGTCTCTCATTGCCCAAAGTCTGCTCCGCCAGACATGAACTCCATTGAGGCTTTGCTTGTAGGTTCTAGAGGGTATTCTTGGCATCTGCTGCTGCAGCCCAAGCAGAGCCTGCAGGCAGACGGCAAGAGGTGGGGGACTGTATTCTCAGAGGGGCAACTGAGGGGTGTCTGAGCAGCTCCAGTGGTGGGCTCCTCAATCTGTCAATGCAGTGATTAGGTTTCAGTGTCATGGGAACAGCACAAACTGTTGCTGAAGCTGCTCAGGCTAGAAAGCAAAGCAAACATGCAAATCTGAGCTGATGCAAAAACCGAGCACACAGGCCTATTACACTAATTGAATCAGTCTCATTATTAAAAACATGGGAGCTAGGCTTTAGGCTTACTCAAAGTAACAGTGAATATTAAAAGTGAATGTTAAAACTTGCAAGATTCATAAATAAAAGCATATGATTTGTATGTTTAATTAAAGACCTTTATGTTTTAAATTTGTAAGGTTTATTAATTTTGAAAAAAAGACTAAAACTTTGTTTACATCTATACAAAAACACATTCTGCTCTTTTACTTGAAAGAATACAAGGGAAATAAATCTGTCTTTGATGTAACTTCTTTCTTCAACTCCCACGCAATCTCTTTGCTCCCTGCTATGGTTTGAGTGTGTCTCCTCTAAAACTCATGTTGAAATTTTACCCCCAGTCTGGCAGTGATGGAAGGTAGGGCATAGTGAGGGGTGTTTGGATTACGAGGGCACTGCCCTTCTGAGTAGATTAATGCCATCTCACAGGTGGAAGAGAGTTTTTCTTCTTACCGGAATGCATTGGTTCCTGTTTGTGTGCAGGTTGTTATAAACAAGTGTGCTGCTCCTGTTTTGAACTTTTCCCACGTGGCTGGTTCCCCTTCCATTTCTCTGTCATATTTTGGCACAGGAGAAGGCCTCACCACCAACTGCCAAATGCTGCTACCCAATCTTGAACTTCCCAGACTTCAGAACCATGAGCTAAACACACTTCTGTTCTTTATTAATTACCCAGTGTAAAGTATTCTGTTATAGCAGCACAGTTTGGACTAAGACACTTTCCTTCACAGAAAGATTTCTCAAAAAAAGTTTGTACTCAGTGTCTGCATTTCCTCAATTTCTTTTTTCTTTTTCTTTTTTTTTTTTTTTTTGAGACGGAGTCTCTCTCTGTCGCCCAGGCTGGAGTGCAGTGGCACGATCTCAGCTCGCTGCAAGCTCTGCCTCCCAGGTTCACGCCATTCTCCTTCCTCAACCTCCTGAGTAGCTGGGACTACAGGCGCCCGCCACCACGCCTGGCTAATGTTTTGTATTTTTAGAAGAGATGGGGTTTCACCGTGTTAGCCAGGATGGTCCCAATCTCCTGACCTCGTGATCTGCCCACCTGGGCCTCCCAAAGTGCTGGGATTACAGGTGTGAGCCACTGCGCCCAGCCTGCATTCCCTCAATGTCTAACCTCATGTCAGTACTCATGAAACAAGTCAAACATCTTTTTTTCAAGATCAATGATAGTTTACAAGTTGCCAAATTCTATATATCATCCTCATCTTAGGTAATCTTTTAATTCAGTGTTTGTAAGCCATAAAATATTACCCAGGTGATTTCAGCAAAGCGCAAAAATAAATGTATTTCATAAAACTTAAAGAAATGTTAACTACCTATGTTCCAGAAAAAAAGTGAAACCATGGTTGCTTGTTAGATATAAGTAGCAAAAACTAGTAACTATCTGTTCAGTACATTGCCAATAAAATAATAAAGAAAAATTAATGACAATTTCCCATCTACATGTTTTTCTGGAAAGGTTTAAAGTTATAGGGGCAAGGTTGAATTGACCTTTCCAGCCTTTATAATCCAGTGTGGGTTATAAAGCCATACATTTCCTAGGGTAAGGGCATGATGAGCACCTTGAATAACTGCCTGACTACTGGTTGTACAGTACCAACTGCAGGGTCATCCTCAATGAAAAATCTTTAGGTACCTAAAAATGGCGAATCTTTGCTCAACAGGAAAAACAAAATCTTCCATACTTGACCACCACTTATTTCTTTAAGCTCCCCCCTCCTTCTTTCTTCCCTCCCTCCCTCCCTTCCTTCCTTCTTTTATCACCTCTCTCTCTCTCTCTCTCTTTCTCAGTTAAATCTGTAGTTGCTCTCAGTCTCCTCTGCTGAACAGTTTTTCCTATTCCAGCGATATAACAAATACATACCTGAAGCTTGGTAACCTCATTAAAGCATTCCTCTTTGGGAACTAAAACTTCAAAATCAGTAGACCCCAAATCGTGAAAATGGGAAGCAAACATTTCACAAAAATAAAATAATCACCAATAGTAATAGTGAGAATAGTGACATCTTGATTCCTTTACCTGTGATTTCTGTCTATGGAAGAAATTATATCATATTTGATGCTGATTTGGAGCATATAGCTCTTCTGGCAGGACATTTGACATTACTTCGGCCCCAAAAGGTGTTGCCAATATAGCTAGCATTAAAACTATGCCTTCTTAAGGCTGTTCTATTTCCATCTCAGGCTACAGATAGGAAACATGGTAAGACCACTAAATTCCGTGATTTTGAGTCTATTACCATACATGATTTGCTCTAACAGAAGTTTCCCAGTCAAAAGTAATGCTATGTGTAATTCTATAATGTTGAAAAGATATTTCAAAGACCACAGAAGGTGATTTGTGCATAAGCATTGCTAGCAAAAAAGGCAAATTTTTATCCAGAGCAAAGGATTATTTCAAAGAAAAGTAAGCATTTTTCTTTTCATGATAGAAGTGGCTGGATGACTTTTCCTGTATTTCCAGGGCAGTGATGCCATGTTGGGAATTCAGTGTTTGCCCCTGCCCCTGGCAGCCTGAGAAGGGTTTAGCAAGTGAATATTCCTGTTGCTGAACCCATGCAATACCTCCATTCCCAATACCATGCTGCTTTGTTTGTGAGTCTATATGACAAGGAAAAGATCAGCACCTATTACAGAACATTTCATCTTGTCCAACTGATTATTAACATTTTACTCTTCTGGCTGGGCGTGGTGGCTCACGCTTGTAATCCCAGCACTTTGGGAGGCCGAGGCGGGCGGATCACGAGGTCAGGAGATCGAGATCACGGTGAAACCCCGTCTCTACTAAAAATACAAAAAAATTAGCCGGGCATGGTGGCGGGCGCCTGTAGTCCCAGCTACTGGGAGAGGCTGATGGAGGAGAATGGCGTGAACCCGGGAAGCAGAGCTTGCAGTGAGCCGAGATTGCGCCACTGCACTCCAGCCTGGGCGACAGAGCGAGACTCCGTCTCAAAAAAAAAAAGAAAAAAGAAACAAACAAAAAAAACCACGTTTTACTCTTCTATGGTTGCTTCTTGGTGAGCTGCTCATGAAACCCAAGTAGCTTCACACTCTAGGCCCATTCGGAGATGTCTAACATGTACCTCTTCCCTAGACCTTTTTTCCTAGACCTCCAAACTTTCCAACTTTGTTTTTTCAGTTCTCTGATTATCCAGCCAAAATATTAGCCACTCTCAATACTCAGTGTAAATTCATTGGCTAGTTCTCTCTCTCTCTCTCTCAGCAAAATGCTTAGCTTTCAGCAAGGCTTAAATCTCTTACCCTTTTTCTTGGAGACATCATGAAGAGGCAAATAATACTTAAGCCACCTATTTACAAGAGGTAATAGCATATTTGTAAAAAATAATCTGTCAACCAGACCTATATTTTTTTCCCAGTCAACCTATTATAGGTATCACCTAGGAGTCCATAGGTGCAGATTTATAGGGAGGAGGCAACTTAGAGTAGGAGGCATGGGAATCTGTGCCATTTGGTCCTGTGACTTACTTTTTCCTTCAGAATCTCTTCAAGCCCAATAGCATATGTAGCACTTCCATTTAATGATGGGATGCTACTGAGTCTGCTTGCCAATCTTACAGTATATTGAATTAGACAACACTCAGTTCATGCTGAGCATATCAGGTCCCATGGTAACCTGGCTGGCTCATAGTCAAGCCAGCAGCTATTTTGTAGAAGGAGACTGGTATAACTTTGCTTTGAAACCCTAAAAATTTACATTTATTTCCCTTATAGAGTCCTGCTCATGGCTCCTTACGGCATTCTTATCTACAATAAGTACTTGAAATACCATTAGATCTACTGTGCCACAATGACAAAGTGGCAGAATAGCTTCATGGTAGACTAGATCTCTTTCAATGATACTATTAGCTGAGCACAACAGGAAGCTAGAAATCAAGAGAAATCAGTTAATGTCATTCATAAAGTCACCCCATCCATACCCATGAAACAAGGAAGGTAAAAATGGTGGATACTAGATTGGAAGAACAAATAAAGAATATCAAACACACTAAAACTGGCATATTTTTAGGATCCATCATTGAATCAATCCAACAAAAATCTTTCATATTTTTTTTTGTATTGAAGTGGGCAAGAGTGTTTTTGTGATCTTAGACAATTTACTTTACCCATTTAGCCCTATGTATCTTTTTAAAAAAATTTCTAACTTTTATTTTAAGTTCAGGGGCACGTGAGCAGGATGTGCAGGTTTGTTACATAGGTAAATGTCTTCCTTGGTGTTTGCTGCACAGATCCTCCCATCAACAAGGTATTAAGCCCAGTATCCAATAGCTATTCTTCCTGATATTCTCCCTCCTCCAACACCCCAACCTCCGACAGGCGTCACCCCTGATGTGTCCGTGTGTTCTCACAATTCAGCTAAGACTTATAAGTGAGAACATGTGGTATTTGGTTTTCTGTTCTTGCATGAGTATACTGAAGATAATGGCTTCCAGCTCCATCCATGTTTCTGCAAAAGGCATAATCTTGTTCCTTTTTATGTCTGCATGGTATTCTATAGTGTATATGCACCACATTTTCTTTATCCAGTCTATCATCAATAGGTATTCAGGTTGATTCCATGTTTTTGCTGTTGTGAATAGTGCTGCAATGGACAATATACACATGCAAGTATCGTTATATCAGAATCATTTATATTCCTTTGGGTATGTACCCAGTAATGGGATTGCTGGGTCAAATGCTATTTCTGCATCTAGGTCTTTGAGGAATTCCCACACTGTCTTCCACAACAGTTAAACTAATCTACCCTTCTGTCTATGGCCATACCACCATGAATGTGTCTCATCTCGTCTGACCTATGTGTCTTTATATGTACAATGGGAACAATAATAGTTCCTACTTCAAAGAGTATATAGCATATAAAAATAAAATACTTAACCCATTGCTTGGCAAAAGTAACACATTTAATAAATACGAGGTGTTAAATTTGCTGATCATTTAAGGTAACATTTTTAAGTAGAGAAAAAATAAGTTTGGATAAGTTTACTGGCAATATAATATGAAGATTCTGAAGTCTTGGCTGAGGAATTAGGACTTTTTGATGCATACAATCGGCACTTTGTAAATCCAAGAAATACTTAAGCTTAATTACTGTCAACAACTAGATGGTTGCACTAAGAATTCTTTGGCAATTAATTCATTGTTGAGAACTATTCAGAGCAGGGAGAACTTTCTGCTTGTCCCACTGATAATTTCAAAACAATAAAATTAGCATTGTGCTAATGTAATCCTTAAGGTACTGGACATGAAGTTTCATGGTAGTAAAATCTCAGGCTGATGCAGTAAATAGGCGATGACTGTAAGACAGGTGGAACCATCATGCAAGAGAGAAACATTTTCAGATTCTACCAATTTGAAGGCTCCTCTCACTTTACCTTAATTCAGGCTGCAAAATAAGTCCACTTCCATTCCATAGCACATATCTTGGAACATGCAGAATAATTAATGTTGTCCTGAAGAGAAGTTTACAGAGAGAAAAGTCATTCTTATACCAAAATAAGAAATAACAACTTAGCAGATTCTAAGTTGAATGTTTCAGCTTTATATGGATCAGTACAATAGCTACTTGTAACCAGAATTTTTACATTTCCGAAATGCTGCAGATGAAGTTTCCAACAGTAAATTTTGAGACATTACCAGTCAAAAGACAGATTTTTTTTGCAATTGATACAAGTTGATTGTTACCAAGATAAGAAAACCTAAAGAATATACATAAAATTGAACCAAGAGAATGAAAGGAAAAGTTCGACACTATATTTGCTACCTTGGTAAAGTTTTCACAACTACATTAGAAAAAAGATGATACAAATATAAGCTGAAGTTTGAATAAGGCAAGTTCCCACATCATATACTTGACTCAGGTTCTTTCCTTACCTCGGGATGTATAAATTAAAAATGGTGTATGGGTGGGCAACAGGAAAGTCAATACATTTTTTAAAATCTATAAATGTGTAATAATGTAGAGAAGGGAGAGATAGCTTTCTCCAGACATTCAAATTAGTCTGTGACTCCTAAAACGGCCAAGAGCAGCTACATAAGTATTATTTGTAACCATGAATATATAGTTAATGTTGGTCAAATATCAGTATACAATTTTTCATGAATTTAAGGAAGATTTTAGGAAATTTTATTGGTAAAAATTATAAATATGACATCTAAAATATCACAATAAGATTAATAAATTTTGTAAGTTTGTTCATAATGTTTCCAAAGTAAAATTTTAATCAAACCATAAAATTCGTGGAAATGCTACATCGATCAATGTGATGATTTATTCACATTGATAATACACAAGCAAATTGTGTCAGGCAACTTATACTCAAATAAAGAAAAAAGCATCTGGAAAAAAATTAGAAATAAACGAGCCTGAGAAGACATTCTTTGATGACAATTACACGTATTATCAATGATCAATAGAATTGGTGAACATAAGAACAATTCATATTCATTCTGATCATTTGAGGCACCAGGCAAAAGGACCTGTATTTCAGAAAATGGTAGCTTATAAAATATTTGTTTTTCAATTTATACTAAAAATGGTATTAAATTCTATAAAGTAAATATTGCACTGGAACATACCACATTTGTGAGTCCCATGAAGAAATAAAACAGATTTACATTTTGGCACTGATAACATTATATATTTAGAGTTCATATGAGAAAAGTAAGCCAACCTATCACTCTCATTATGTAAATATGGTGATATTTTAACTAGTCTGTGCAAGAGAACATAATGAATAAACATGATCATTTTCTTCAGGTTTATCAATCTAGCATGTGACAGAAATACAAATGGAATTCAATTGAGAAGAGAAGAGATGTATTAGCATATTTATTCTACCTATAAGTAGGGTGATAGCTGGCCTAAGGGATAGAGAGGATCAAAAATTTAAACAGGAAGAAAATTGTTTCTCTAGGTTTTACTTTCTGTGGTATTCTGAAAAGACCAAGCACTTTTTACTCCTCTTCTCAGTCAAGTTGCTGAATCAATTGAGAATAAGTCATGGCAGTCAACATTATTACTGATAATGCTAAGTCGAAAGATATAGCTTAGATAGCACAGCCAAGCGGACTTGTTAAGTGAACCACTGATTTAGACAGACTTATCTTCCAGTCACAGGCAATGATGGTGGAATTCTTTTCATACCTCTTACAAGCTGCTCCATTCCAGAAAAAGTTGTAGAGCTGAAATGAGTATGTCCAATTTAATCTTTCCAAACATGTCAGTGGATGAGTCATTCTATTTTTCTGTGTAGGAGGACAGAAGAGCCCTTGAGTTACATTAATTGAATTTTCTTTTTCAAATGAAAAGAACATGAATTGGGGAGAGGTGGTTCCCCAACATGTGATATTTTGGTTTATTTCTGTATGTCATGCTTATTCTCTGATGATCAGCACGTATTGAAGGAGGTGTGACAACTCGCAACACACTTTTCACAATCTCAAAACTCAAAAGCAAAACAGAAGAAAACACACATCAGAAAATATGCTTTTCTCAGTTCCAAATTAAATATTTCTATAGAAAATGTTGATTTGCTTAACTTGGATTATGTGCTTATCCCTTGAAGAGTCACTGTGTACATCTGAGTGAGATAATTATCATTGGTGAGGCTGGGTTTCATGTTTACCTCTGAGAGAAGCAAAATATCTTTATAGGAAAAAAATGGGAAGTAGCAGTTGAGTCCACAGTAAAGCAGCATCCAAAAATCTCTAAAAATATGTGTTTAGTTTACCTTTCATCCATTCAACAAATATTTACTGAAGGCCTAGAGTGTGATGAGTGCTCTGGCATCTCACGTTTATTTGCACTTCAACCTGACACTGCATGCCAAGATCGTCTGGATACTCATTCTTGGCCAAACAGACCTGTAATACTCTATATCTTTAATCATTCACTGCCTACCATCTGAAAGCACATTTTAGTATGTTTACCAAATTAAATATAACTGAATCAGTTAATATTAGCCTTACAATTTCCCTCCATTTCAGATTCTGTAATTCTCCAAACTTAAAATTACAAGGCTATTAATAACTTTTCTCCCTCTTTTTCTCCTCCTACTCTTCTTTGTCCTCCTTATTTATTTTAATTACATTAGACCAGTTTGTCTTGAATTTTCTTGGAATTTATTAGTGAACAAAATTCAGGATGTTTTCTGATTTTCAAGGAAGCTTACAGAATTTTGGCTTGTTTCACTCATATTTGGAAAATCCATAGTCTCATAATGTGAAGAACTGCCCGGAGAAAAAAGCATCAACAGTTGAGAATTCTCCTTATGTCATCCATAGACATTCACATGAAGTCAATAAATTTTTACTTGTGGAAGAACGTTAATGAAAGATAAACTTCTGCTAATTAGTTTAAAATCAAGAAGTGGTGGTAGAATTATATTTGTGGTTGTTCGGGGACTTTATAAGTATTATATCATAGTAAAAATTCTCATTTTTAAAAGAATTCATAGAAAATTAATGTATGCAACTAAAATTTATTTATTGGGTGTCTATTCTATATCAAGCCATGTTTACAGGCACCAAGGACATTAGAGTGAACAAGACAGACAAAGACATTTCTGTTATGGAGCTTACATTTTCCTGGGAATAAACAAACACAGCGTATAAGAAAATTTCAGGTAGTTTTAAGAGCTATTAAGTGAAACAGTTTATAAATGGATAAGGAGTGTCTGGGTAGGAGTATAAATATGGTTTTTAGATGGTTTTTGTTAGGTCAAGATAAGGGATTAGAATATGATTCTGAGGAACTGGAAACTATCCAAAGGTTTTCAACTAGAAAGTAATTTGATGTGATTTATGTTTATTCTTTGTTCTGAAATCTACTTTGTTTGATATTGCTATAGCCAGTCCATCATTCTTTTGATTAGTGTTTGCATGATATATGTATGTATTTTTATCCTTTTACTTTTAACCTACAAATATCATTATATTCAAAGTAAGTTTCTCACAGATAACATACAGTTGGGTATTTCTTAATCTATTCTGACAATCTCTGTCTTTTAATGTTAGTGCTTTAGCTTGTCCAATTAAACTTCTAATATAATTAGTTTGAATTTAGTTCTATCATTTTATATGTGTTTTATTCTTGTTCTCTCTGTTTCTTCTTTCTTTTTTTTCTTTTGTTTCCTCTGTTTTCTCTTTCCTGCTTTCCTTGGGATTATTTCAGCCTTTTTTTGTATCTCATTTCAATTTGTCAACTATATTTTTATTATAGCTCTTTGTACAATTTATTTTTAGTCTTTGATATCATGATTACAATATGCATATTTAACTTTTCCAATATGCAAAAATCAAACTTGAATCAATATTTTACCCCTTCAAGGACAATATAGAAACCTTATCACCATACAGGTAACTTTACTGTCCCTAGTTTAGATCACTGCTGTCTTATATATGACACCCACATACGTTTAAAACCCATTCAACAAAATTATAATATTTACTTTCAAACATAAAACATACTTTAATAACTAAAGAGGAGAACAATAGTTTATTCCATATAGCCATACGTTTACCATATTTACTACTATTTTTCATCCTTGATGTTCCAAGTTTCTTGGTGGTAACATTTTCTTTCTGCCTAAAAACATTGTTTAGTAATTTTCTAGAGCAAGCCTGTACACGGTGAATTTTCCATAATCTGAGAATGCCTTGATTCCTGTTCATTCATGAAGAATATTTTCACGGATATAATATTAGATTGAAATTATTTCCATCAGCATTTTACAAAGAATGTCCCACTTGTTTCTGTCTTCCGTGAATTGTGATGAGAAATCCATAGTTTTTCCAATTGTTTTTGTCTCTAGGAGCCTCACTTTTCTCTGGCTGCCTTTGGGACTCTTTTCTCTACTTTTCAATAGTTTAATTAAGTGTGTTTGGATGTGGATTTCTTTGAGGTTATCTTATTTAGGAGTTCTCTGAGCTTCTTGAACCTGCATGTTTATAAGTTTCACTCATTTGAGAAAGTTTTTGGCAATTATTTCTTTATTTTTTTCTGCACAGTTTTCCTCTCTTTCTAGGACTCTGATGATACAAAATTTAGATATTCTGCAATAGTCCCATATGTCTCTGACAGCACTGTTTATTTTTTGATCATCTGTATTTATTGACTGTATTGGGAGTAATTTCTATTGATCTACTTTCAAGTTCACTGGCTTTCCTTTTTCATCTCCACTTTGCTAATGAGCTCATACCATGAAGGTTATGTTATTGTTGTTATTTTTTATTCATCCTTGGTTTTTGGGGCATTTTAAGTTAGTTGCTTACAAAATCCTTGTAATAATAGTTACAACATCTATGTCACTTCAGTCTTGGCAAATATTGATGGTTTTTTCCCATCAGGTGGAGTTTTTCTGATTCTTCACATTACAAGTAATTTTGGATTATATCTTGATATTTTGTATATAATGTTATGAGGTTCTGCTTCTTCCTTAAATTCTATGGAGAATGATATTTCTGGTTTAGAAGTCAATCAACCCAGTTGGAATCAGGCTATAAGTTCTGACAAGCTTTTTTTTGTGTTGTGTTTGCAATAATACTTTTCAAAATCTTTACTTTGCTGTTTGAATGTGGTCTGCATGTAACATACACAGTGGCCAGTCTGGGACCTGGGCAGTGATTTAGATTTTAGTTCAATTCTAAAGCATTTTTGTGATTTTTTTTTAGTATGGAAGCCATGCATGAAGCTTGGAGATGAGCCCAGAAGTTCATAAACAACTTTATAGGTCACTTACTGTGTTAGGCTATTTTCGCGTTGCTGTAAAAAAATACTTAAGATTGGACAATTTATAAAGAAAAGAGGTTTAATTGGCTCACAGTTCTCCAGGCTGTACCAGAATCAAAACACCAAAATCTGTAGTAAATTGTGTTTGCCAAGCTAAACATGTGGACATAAAGTTTTTTATTTGTGCACAGTCAGAGAATAGTCACATTTTCAGCTGAAAAATTTTACTTTTACCAAATATAAAAATATATAGTATTACTAAATATATGTATAAAAACAGAGTCAAATATAGATTTTGAGCTTGAAATTATAATAGGCTTTTTCTGATAAAACGTGTCTTGTTTTTTGTATTATGAAACATATAAGCAAGATTTTGGATAATTGAACCCATTTATTGAGAAAAAGTATGTGAATGTTATAAAAATGGTAAAGATAAAAAATATTCATATTGAATTATTTTTCCTAAAATATAATGAACAAATAAACAACTTCGATTAACATATATGGAAATCTGAAACTTGAATTTACTACACTAAAACTTAAAGAATGCTATAATTTAAATGATGTCTGGGTACATTGATATTGTCACTTTTTCCAGCATCTAAATTATCTTTATAAAATTAAGAAATATTTTAAAAATTCAGGATGATACAAATAAAAATACATTAACAGTTTTGATGTAATGTCAAGCCAATGTGACATCTCTAATTTCTTTTTGGTTTAGTTTTCTTTGCAGACTAATCTATATCTCTTTTGAATGAGGACCAACAAACTTCATTTCCACTTTTATTTGGTTTTCTCACATAAATCTTTCTTTATTGCTTTGGAGCTCAAACTGAAATAAGTTCCCCACAATTCTCTGAGCATTCAGATTTTAAGATTTATTTGATATGTTTATATTGGGAAAAACACATTTTTGGGTCTTATTGGAGAATTACTCTAGATAATGGTTTTTTTTAATCTTTATGAGTTTAAATTGGAGGTGCTTGATGAGAAAGACAGCTATTTTGTGATTAAGCAATGTAACTGCATAAATGATGGGGAAATCATATGTCAACCTGAATGAGATGTGGCAAGGAAAACTTTGTTGAATTGCAAAGTTCGTCCTGGACTAGCTGCTTTGCCTATGCCCTACTTTGCCAGTGGCTCATATTTACTTGAATTTTGAATTACTAGGTAAAACTTAAACTTGGCAAGATCTCTAGTTTATGTAAGTCAAATTTGGCCATATCTTAATAAATACATGTTTATTTGGCATCTAATGTGTATTCCCTCTTTTTAGACATTTCAATGGATTTACATTATTTTAGGGGAACAAATTCATACCTTAGCATGACCCCCTTGGCCTGCATGTCCTAGCCTCTACATCTATCTTTTAGTTTATCTCATTCCACTCCCATACCATTAAAAAAACTTAATTTATTTTTAATTAATATACTTTTTTTTGCACTTTTAGGTTTACAGAAAAAAAAATTGAGTGGAAAGTGCAGAAAGTTCTCATATACCTATCAATCTCCCCACCCCAGTTTTCCCTCTTAATAACATCTTGGATTAGTGTGATATATTTGTTACAATTGATGAACCATTTTTATTAACTAAAGGTCATAGTTTCCAATGGATTCATTCATTGGGTTATACAGTCCTATGGGTTTTGACAAATGTTTGATGGCATATATTCGCCATTACAGTATCATACAAAATAGTTTCACTTCTTTAAAAATGCCCTCGCCACACAAATTCATTCCTCTCTCTGTTTCCCAGACTCTGATAACCACTGATGTATTTATTTTGTCCATTATCTTTTCTAGAATGTTAGAAGGCCACATAGTTAGTGTTACACAGAACACTATAGTCTTCTCAGATTAGCTTGGTTCTCTTTGCAATATGCATTTAGAACTCTTCCATGTCTTTTCTTCATTTGATAGCTCATTTCTTTTTACTGATGAATAGTATTCAATTATGTGAAACTACCACAGTTTGCTTTTCCATTCACGTCTTGAAAGACCTTTTTATTGTTTCCAGGTTTTGGCAATTATGAATAAAGCTGCTATAAACATTTGCTTACAGGTTTTATGTAGACAGAAAGTTTTAACTCATTTAGATAAATACCAAGGGGCATGATTGCTGAACCATATGGTAACAACATGTTTAATTCTTGTAAGACACCTCCAAACTGTCTTCAAAATTGATTGTATCATTTTACAAAACCACCAGGAGTGGATGAAAGTTCTTGTTACTCTCCATCCTCACCAGCATTTGATGTTGCAAGAGTTTTAGATTTTAGTCATTCTAATAGCTAGCTAGTGGTATCTCATTGTTTTGATTTGCAATTTCCTGATGGCTATAGTGCGTCGTATCTTTTCAAAGGTTTCCATTTGTTTATCTTCTTTGGTGAGGAGTCTGTTGAGTTTTTTTTTTTTTTTCCCCATTTTTAAATTGGGTCTTCTTTCCTCTTGTGGTTGAGTTTAAAGTGTTCCTTGTGTATTTTAGATACTAGTCCTTTAACAGATTTGCACTTTGCAAATGCAAATATTCTCTTTCAATATATGGTTTGTCTTTTCATTCTTATAACAGTGCCCTTTGCAAAGCAGAAGTTTCTAATTTTAATGACATCCAATTTAACAACTTTTTCTTCCACGGATTGGTACTGTGATTTTGTTACTGTTTCTAAAAAGTCATTGTTGCTTGATACTACCTTAGTTAAACCCAAGTTCAACTAGATTGTCCTTTATGTGATAATCTTGAAGCTGTATAGTTTTGTGTTTTGATTTTAGATTGATGATTCATTTAGAGTTAATTTTTGTGAAAGGCATAGGATCTGTCTCTAGATTCATTTTTGACATGTGGATGTCCAGTTGTTGTATAACCATTTCTTGAGAAGGCTATTTTTCCCCCATTGAACTGCCTTTGCTCCTGTGTCACAAATCAGTTGAATATATTTGTGTAGGTGTATTTCTTGGCTCTCTCTTCTGTAGCATTGATTGATTTGCTTATTATTTTACCACTACCACACGGTCTTAATTACTTTAGCTTTATATCAAATCTTGATGTTGGATAATGTCAGTCCTTCAAACTTGTTCTTTTCCTTCGATATTTTCTTGACCATTCTGGGTCTTTTGCCTTTTCATAAAAGCTTTTAAGTCAGTTTGTCTATATTCACAAAATAATATGGGCTTTTGACATGATCAATTTGGGAAGAACTGACATCTTGGCAAGATTAAATCTTCCTAAACATATACATGGAATATCTCTCTATTTATTTAGATATTTGCTTTGTATCATCATAGTTTTGTAGTTTCCCTCCAATATTTCACATACATATCTTTTTAGAATTATATCTAAGTATTTCAGTTTTGTTACTGCTAATTTAAATGATATTGTGTTTTTATTTTCAAATTTCAATTGTCCCTTGCTGATGAGAAATAAATTAACTTTTGTGTCCATCTTGTATCCTATAACCCTGCTATAATTTGCTATAATTGCATATTAGTTCCACTACCCTTTATTTTTACATTTATTTATTTAGCAAACTATTTTCACTTGCCTAAAAGACTAGTGTTCTTTCTAACATGAAAGCATTTACACATCCTCTGCTCTGAACCTGAAACAAAGTGCCCTACTCTCTGCTTCACCTTTCTACTCCCTTTCCCCTCTTTCAGATCTTTGCTTGATATTACCTTAGAGAAGATTTTTCTCAATTTAAAAAGATTAACATAAATATTCCATTTATATGTCTTCCTAAAACCCCAAATTTCTTCTGTCTGACAATAGCTACACTCATAATTATATGTCTATCATCCTTATCAGACTATAAGCTTGTTACAGGCAAGTGTTATGCTTGTTCTACACATTGTCAGCCTCTCACCCATTCTTTTTAGTATGCACTAGACTTTCACTGCCTGTTTCTGACACAATAAGTCACATCAAATCTTTGCATGCATGCATAAGTCTTCCCCACTGAAATAATTTTGAAACTCTCTAAAGATGACAAAATATCCTTTACTTTTCTTTTCCTTTCTGAGCTTTGCCAGTTTTAATAGTATTGCTTTGAATTTTTAATACATTATTTAAATAAATATTATTTTTACTTAATCCACAAATACGTCTGTAATTTCTAACTCTTCTCAACCCTAATTTTGCCAAGACCAAAGAGGAAAATGTTAAAGTTTTTTCATATTCTTCTGCTTCCTTTTCTCTCCTTTAAATTAAATGTTTTTGTGTTCCAACTTATGATAACAGGATGATTAAAACTGTCAAATATAGCACATAACATTAAAGATACTATATCTAGCGATGGTGGTTGAAGAAATTGCATTTAGTTAATTCAAGATATGTTTTGAATACATGAATAATTATTGCATCTTAGAGCATAATACTTGTTTTGTCACAGCTAGAAAGAACAGAGCACAAACTATAGTAAACCTCATAAATGTGATGGATTTCAGGTCATTGAGAAAGTGTATTTGATCAAAATTACGAAACCATCATAGGATTAATGTGTGCCATGGCTACACTTGACATTCATTTATTTATTGTTATTGAATTTACACTTGTTTTTCTTTCATAGTTTTATGGGTTAGATTGTAGTCTACGTACTGTATTAGGGTTAACATTTCTAGTTTGGAAAACAAAGACATGTAAACCATATTCTTCTTCAAAGTTCACTTTTTTTCTGCGAAGTTCAAACCCAGAGTCTTCTTGAATGTTGTTTTATTGTTCTTTATTTCTGCCATTGTAAAATTAAAATAGATGAGTCTTAGAGACAACAATAGGAAAAAAGTCATGCCTCATATATATTCTATAAAAATTAACCCGTGTTTTTGCAAATTTTCATATGTGAAATGACTTGTTGAACCTGCCAGAATTCTTTTTCCATTTATATATTAGATACTCACTACTGTTAATGTTGTTTAGTTTCCTCTGTAATCTACATGCAAATAATATCAATCAAAACCAGAAAAAAATATATAGTCCTTTTCTTCAAAGAACTAAAGCAGACAGACAAGGATGAATTAATGTGATAAGTGCTAGGATAGAGTTATGAGCAAAGGGTCCGGGGACAGGAGGGATTCCTAACCTGACTGATGTGGTAGAGTGTGGAGGCAAGAAGTGCTTCTAGAAGTGATCACATATGATGAGCTTTGAATCCATATAGTCATGTAAGTCTCCTTCCATTGCCCATGCAAAATGTTGTGCCAAGATTAAATCTTGAAATAACCCTGATGAAGATTTAGAGATTTCTAAATTCAAGTTTTCTAGCACTTAAGTGATTGAGCCCTGTCAGTGACTACTTTGAGCTATTATATGTACTACATAAAGATTCAGCATCATTGATAGTTATATTTGACTAGATTTAATGAAAAATTATGTGCAGCTGCTATTTTCAAAGCATTATGGTGGGTGTTGACAGGACACAAGATAAAGTAGCAATGATTTTGCCTCTTACTAGGCATAAAATCCAATGGAGAATTTCTTCTGGCTTACCTCAACTTGCTTATTTATGAGAAAATATAGGATAATTAGTTTAACATAAGTTTTTCCTTATTGACTTGCTTATTTTATTTAATTAATAGGAATAGTCTTAATAGCAGATATTTTAAATAAACAAGTTTGTTTCTAGGCCAAAATAAAAACCAAAATGTCACAAAATTTGTAAAATGGCTGAGCATGCTTTTTAACTTACTGTCCAGTTATAACAGCTATTTTGCAGGTGCACTATTGAATTTATTTTTTAAAAGTGAGGATCTTTTGATAGGATAGTGTACACTGCAAGTATAATTTGTTAAATGAAACCTTGCTGAGGTGAGGGCACTGCTCCTGGGGTGCTACTAAATAGAGACAGCACGGCAGCTGCCCTTCCTTGCCACAGTAATAACAGGACTCTATTCTTAATGGTAACGTGGGGATGACTGACAGCAGTTCTGGACTACTACCTCAGAGTGACTACCTCTAGCCCCAGGAATCGAGGCAATGGGAGCCAGTTGCTGCTGGCATTATTGTAATTTTTATCCAATAATTACCACTCTACTACTTAGGTAAAATATTTTATTTACTTGTAATCAGTTATTTCTAAAATTGTAACTGTCAGCAAATTATGTAAAAGAAAAATCTGGCCAGGCGCGGTGGCTCATGCCTGTAATCCCAGCACTTTGGGAGGCCGAGGCAGGTGGATCATAAGGTCAAGAGATAGAGACCATCCTAGCCATCATGGTGAAACCCCATCTCTACTAAAAATGCAAAAAAATAGCTGGGTGTGGTGGCGTGTGCCTGTAGTCCCAGGCTGAGGCAGGAGAACTGCTTGAACCCAGGAGGCGGAGGATGCAGTGAGCCGAGATCACGCCACCGCACTCCAGCTTGGCGACAAAGCGAGACTCCATCAAAAAAAAAAAAAAATCTTGGAAAAAAGTCTATACCATTTGAAAAATAACAATTTCAAACTAAATTAAACTTTAGTTTAAAAAAGCTTTGAGTATGACAAAAGCGGTGATTTGGAGAGAGAGAGCAAAAGATCATTCATGGTTAATAATTTCCTTCCATAGCACTCATTCAATAACTGTCATTTACTGATTTCATGATATGTGTAAGGAAGGTAGCCGAAGTGGATGTTCACAGAACTGATAGCTGTGCAATAAGAGGAAAGACTCACTGGGGCAGGGGGAGAGAGGTTGATTAAACTTAATTTGTTTAGTAACAGTGTAGAGAATAGAGTGCTGAGAGAAGTTGCTGCAAGCAGGTTACCCATGAGGACACTGGCACATTTTCTAGATGAGGAAGCCAAAGACTTGAGTTGGAGGTGTGGCAATGCTAAGAGTATTAGGAGTTCATAGCTTAGAAAGATGAATATATCATTAATAAAGTAAAATTCATGAGGAAAAGTTTAAAAATATATGACTCCGTTGTTTTGAACTGAATGACAGAAAAAAAATGGAAAGAACATTAACAATGAGAGCTAATATACAAACAAGCAGTGGCCAAATTATACAGAATGACAGAACCTTAACCCCAAATCTGCAGCAGTCACAGAAGGCAAGCCACAATCTTTGTAGCAATTAGCCCCAATGGCCAAGACTGGATTAATAATAGACAGCTTCCCTATTTTTGCCCCAGCTTGGGACTAACTGTAAAAGCTAAATATGCTGCTCTAAAAAAAATCACATAAATCACTAACTCTAAAAGCTAAATATGCTGCTGTAAAAAAAAATCACATAACTTCTAGTTAGCTCTCCTTCAGTTTTCTCATGCAAACAACCTCCAGTCAGGGCATACCTGAAGCCTTCCCCGTTTTCCACCATAAAGCTTTCCCACTCCTCTTCCCGCCTTTGACCCTCTACTGTAACAAGTTGTGAGGGCCTGACTCTGCAAGCTCTGAATAAATAGCTGTTGCTTGTTCTCATTTGGGTAGCCCTCGTTTATTTCCACAACAGAGAGAAGGAGTTGAATTTAGAAAAAAAAATCAAGGTGATGAGGTAACTTTTAGATTTGATTAGGTGTTGTATTAAGACCTCCATGTAGGTCTGCCTAATAGACAATGCAATATTTAATACAGCATTCTGAAGAAGTAAAACTGCAAATTTCTGCACCACTCCAATTCACATTATTCAGTACACTAAGGAAAAATGATTAACAAAGTGAAACAAGCAAATAAAAACAACTTTCCACTGAGTTGGTAAAAGATTAGCATTGTTAAACACAAAATGCACTGGACCATTAAGGAAATGATTTTATTCAGGCTGCTGCAATTGGGAGAACTTTTATTAATCAGGAATGTGTCAAAAAAAAAAGCAAAAAAGTCTTGGGTTTTATAAAGGCAACTGAGCAAGGAAGGTATTTGTGAATGTTAGGGAGTCAAGAGGAAAGATGGAGACAAGCTTTATTTCAAATATATAAGGCTATGGTGGTTCTTCTTGATCAACTCTTTCCAGTTGGGAAGACATAAGTAAAAACAAAATCCCTTGCTTATCTACTAACCTCTACACAAAAGGAGAAGATAAAGAAAAAACATTGTACTATTCGATAAGCATTAATCTAGAATTCTATCAACTTTGCAGACAATCTGCTAAGAGATTACAAAGACAGAATGGAATCTCCCTGTCATCCAGCCAAGCAGATATAACTCATTACATACATATTCTCAAGACAAACAATAACTAGCCCTCATGTTAGAGAATTGATGGTAGAATTTGTTACATGTAGTTCATCCTAAATTCAATTGATAATGGGACTGACCACCTTGTTAACTAGGTTTAATCCAAAGGAAAAATAAGCTTGTCAAAGTTAGGATCCTATTATGCAGAAAATTAGAAGATGAGGAGCTATCTTCTTTGATGTATACATCTCAAAAGAAATGTTCTCTGGGTCTAAAAGCTGGCAAGGTGTTTATTTAGCTTTTAAAAAGATTTACATACATTTTAAAGAGACAGAGAAAGGACTTACATGTTTTCTAAGATAAATGCTATAAGAAAGGGAATGGGGACAAAGTCTCTTCCCTTCCTGTGAATAGGCTAGTTTTTCTTTTCTTCTTTGATTTGTCTCTATCCTTACAATGCTCCCTTACCCCTCCCTAGGAGGGTTCTAACTCCAGTTTCTTCATTTCCTCAGTGGAGATAATGATATCAATCACACTGTGGTTTTGTGACGATTAATTGAACTTGTACATGAAAACAATTAAAACTGTGCCTATTACGTAAAAATTTCTGAATAAAATTTCATTAATGAGTATAGTAATTAAATCGTACATACATGAATTCAGAAAAAGTTAAGCTATTATTCATCTATTATTTATGCAGTTAAGACTAAACTTGATAAAATAGCAAATTAAACAGGTCTGTAGCAACCCACACATTTTTCTCTAATCAAAAAAGAATACAGAAGCCCAGTGACTGGTGATTTAAGTTGAGAAAATCCTTTCCTGGATTATAATTCTGAAGATACTGATACAGGAGTGATGGGAAGGGAAGACCGTTGTCCCTTTAAATGATAGGGAAGGTGGGAAGGGAAGTGTTGGGTAGAGGAGGGTCGGGTTCCTGGCTAGGGCCTATGCCCACGGACCTAGGTGAGGACAGGCACTCCTGCCTTCATGCCCAAATGTTGCATTTCCCAAGATCACCCTGGCCCGCCATGCCTCCATCCTGTGCCTATAAAAACCCGAGACCCTAACGGGCAGACTCAAGTGGCTGGACATCGAGAGGAGAGGATTTGCGGAAGAAGATAAAAGCAGCTGGACATTAAGAGGATGCCAAGAGCACACAGACAGGCATGGGCCTGCTAGCAGGCCATCAACCAGCAGAACGAGGCAGAGTCTCTCAGGGCAGTCGGAGGAGAGCCTGGACGCTGAGCACCCCGACTCCAGGGGAAAACTATTTCCCTTCTGGCTCCCCTACCTGCTGAGAGCTACTTTCACTTAATAAAACCTTGCAGTCATTCTCCAAGCCCAGATGTGATCCAATTATTCTGGTACACCAAGGCAAGAAAAAGGGATAGAGAAAGCCCTTTGTCCCTGAAACAAGGTAGAGGGTCTAATTGAGCTGGTTAACACAAGCCACCTATAAATGGCAAAGCTAAAACAGCACCCTGTACCACACGCCCACTGGGACTTCAGGAGTTGTAAACATTCACCCCTAGACACTGCCATGGGGTCAGAGCTCCACAGCCTGCCCTTCTGTATGCTCCCTACAGTTTTGAGCAGCAGGGCAACTTTTCCCGTTTCAATACTATGGAAATGGACTTGTTTTTCAAACTAATTGAAACTAATCTATTTGAGCAGAGGAATAGAGAAAACCAACACAAATACACCAAAAAAGGGAGAATGTTATTTTTTCTTAAGGTTTGAGAAATGGAATCCCCTTAGTGAGAATAAATCATTAAATGGGATGCCAAAATTTAATCCTTTTAAAGTAACTTTGTACTTTAAAAACCTCTTTAACTCCTATAAAGTATGCATTCGCAAGCAACCATTTGAATACTAATGTTTTTCACTTAGAGGAAAACAGCTTCCCTGAAGCCAAAAAGAGGTAAGAATTAGGTAGGACTAGGCAGAACAAAATTGCTTATGGAAATGAGCACGGTATTTGAACACATCAGATGATATAAGAAATAAATAGGCAATGGCCCAGAGCAAACCGTTGTTCTTGGGGGTTGAGATAAAAGCTCATGTTGGGTGAGTGAGGCAGCATGGGGAAATAGGAGAAACCAAGGAAGAAACATGAGTCTGGTCAAAAGACACCTTTTAGATCATTAAAATTGGAACAAAACTGCTAATGGTACAGGAGACACTTTATTCTGCAACACAAAATGGCTTGCCTTAAAAGTTATACAAAACAAAACAACTCAACCAAAATAATGATTTTCTAACTAATTAAAAACAAAACTTGTTATCCTCTTTAAGGGTGCTTAAAAATTTTAATTGGAAACTGCAAGTTTTCTAACATCTGTTAGATGTTTCGCCAAATGTATCAAGATGAGAGTTGCTATAACCTTTCTTCTTACACATTTTAATGTCTTCAAACACAACAGTGCACATATTTCCTTAATTTCTTCATATTAAATGAGCTGCCAATTAAAACTATTTTAACATCTTGTTTCTCAATATTCTGGAACTGCTCCTTTCTGTGGTAAAAATTGTTTTAATTAATACTTACACTGTATTTTTAAAATATGAGAAAAAATGTTTCTTTTAGAAAAGTTAATCTTGTTTTTTGGATATTATTCTAATTTATATGTGGCAGGGTAAGCAAATATAATATAAATAGTTTCTTCAATAAATTATGTAAAGCTTAACAATTAGATAATAACAATATGTTAATTTATTCACGTTTTGTGTTTAAAATGTATTTTATATTGAATTATCAACATAAGGTATTATCTGCTTGCTTGGTAAGAATCTTACTTCTTTCTGATATCTAACGTTACATTGATGTATCCATCCTTAAACAGTATGTTATTTTTCAATCAAAGAAAGAATAACTATTACTTAATTTTCATTTTAAGAAATAGAGTTATAACTTATTGCTAATAGCACTGGCTATCTTTCTAAATTTGAAAATGCTTTTATTTTCTAGAACTCAAACACATATTAATTGATTGGAAAGTAATTATCACAATTAATCTCTTGCTATCATATTCAAATCCGTAAATCTCTACTCCAGGAATAAAAGGATGTTGTTTTATGAACTACTGGAGAAAAATGGAGGAAGTCTTTTTACCATTGTTTATTTAACAAACACACTCCATAAAATGTTACTCTCCATTCCCTCTATAAACATACTACTCAACGTACTCATAATGCTAATAAAGTATTTATGGCTTTCAGGGTGTACTCTACAGTATCTTCACTCTTCTGCAAATTAATTTTGCTTTCCTCAAATTAATGCCATTTGTTCACAAAGTTATGTATGCTAGTTATACTCTTAGCACTTAAATATCACCAAGGAAATGTGAGAACAAAAATGAAAGTAATCTCTTTAAGTCCGAATACGTTGAAAAAATTTTCTTTGAAAACGTTTTATAAATTCAGTTTGTTTAGACAAATATTTTGCAAATTAGCTGTACGAATCACAATAACAGTAGAAAATTTTATGTGAAAATCTGGAAAGAGGATGCATTCATTTTGATTCATAAATCATTATATTTTTATTTTATTTAAAATGGATTAAAATAAACAATTATTAAGCTGGGTATGGCTGTGTTTTCTGTTAGTGAAACAATGCTAGCATGAAATGTGTATCCGTAGTTACAGAAATGTCCTTGGCCCTATATCAAAATATTGTCAGCCACTATCATCAAAAAGTTATTAGTTTAATAACTGCATGATTACTACTTTCAATGTACTTTGCATCAAATTAGTCAACTTACAGGATGGCTCATATCACAGGAGAAGACCTTTAATGCATGAGATGATGAGCTGATTGTGCAGACTGAAATAAGCACAAAGTACAAACAGGAATTTTGGTAAGGGAACTTATGTCAAGTGTCACATTCCAGCCATTCACTTTTAGGTGTACGTAGCTGCCTACCACATAGTACGTAGATAGGCTACACGTGTGGAGGTAAAATGACAAGGAACAAAGTATTTTTATGAAAAATGGGAACTTAAAAGTGCTCATTGAATTTTGTTTATTGTTTAGTATAATAGTGACAGAATGGAGGATTAAAGGTTAAAGATTGCAAATATGCTCATGAAAAATGAGGGAGATGATGTCTTGTTTCATCTCTGACATGTAAAAAGCATAGATGTCATCACTTCTGCTCTTATAGCAAGAAACACACTGTACAGGCTGAAAATCAATTACTCTTCTTGGACATGTGAAAGAACTGGAGTTCTACAGCAAACCGCCACTCTGAAATCTGGGGAGACAGGTGAATCCAGAAAGTCACAGTTGAGATTTGCTAAACTGGAGCAGAAGCTGCTGGAGCAGTAAGCTGACAAGCACTCTTAAATGGTGATTTTGAAGAATCTATCATCCCTCAAGACTGAGTGTGGGCTAGCTTGAAAATAAGAAACTTCTCTGGGCCACAGTGTTAACAGGACCCCTCAAATATCCTAGATATGACTGCCAGGAACCCTGCCAGTGTCTCACAGTAAAAGCCAAGAAATCTCTCCTTTTAGTGAGAGGAGGGGAAAGGTAACAATTGTGAACTATGAATGTCCAGAGCATTCATCCTACTAAAGACCTAATCCCCAGGGTCAATGACTTTCCAGAACCTAATACCACCTGAAGGAAGGATATTTCTCTGACCACAGTTCCCTGTAGTTTACCTGTTCTGCTTGTGGGTTTGAAGGAAAGCTAAGAAATTCTTTTGAAGGCAACAACCCAGGGATCCAAGGTCACTAGAAAACTGAGACTTAGGGATAAGATTACAGAATTTATCCTCCCCTATATCTTATCATCACAAAAAAAAGGCAACAGTATAAATTTCTAAAGTGCATGAGTCTAAGTAGAATTTTGTAATAAAGCACATTACAAAAAAAAAAAAAAAAAAAGAAGGGAGAGAGAGAAAGCAAAAAAGGGATTTGAAGCCTTGGACACAACTACAAAAAACATTAGGCACTGCCCAACTTCTGGCTAGCTAACATATGACCTCACACTAAAGACCTATTCACTTCAGTTATTACCGTCATTATGTTTGGCTTTCAATAAAACATTATAAAGATGCTAAAAGACAAGAAAAAACACAGCCTGAAGAGACCAAGCAAGCACAAAAACCAGATTCAGATATGATGGAGATTTGGGAATTATTAGATTGGGGATTTTAAAATAAATGTGAGTAATTAGCTATGGGCTGTAAGGCAAGAATAGACAAGAAAGAACAGAACAATATAAGCAGATAGATGGAAATGCTATGAATTAGTCAAAGAAAAATGCTAGAATTTTTTTAAAACTTTGTACTATAAATGAAGAAAACCTTTGAGGAGATCACCAGGAGACTATACATAGTTGATGAATGAATCAGTGAACATGAAGCCTGATGAATAGAAACTTCCAAAACTGAAAGGAAAAAAAAAAAAATGTTTAAAAAGCAGAACAGAACACCCCACAACTGCGGGAAACTTTCAAAAGTTGTAACAAATTTATAATTGGAACATCAGAAAAGTAAAGAGACAATGGAGCCCAAGAAATATTTGAAGCAACAACGGCTAAGTATTTTCCAAAATTAATTACAGATGCAAGACTATAGATCTAAGAATGTTACAGAACAAGTAGGATAAATTCCAAAACCCTATACCTAAAGCTATATTCAAACTGCACGAAACCAAAATGGGAATTTTCTAAGAAGCCAGGAGTAGAGGTCAGGGAACATTTACCTGTGGAAAAAAAGAAAAAGGATAAGAATTACAATTGATTTATTGTGGAAAATGACCCAAGTAAGGATACATTGGAATAAAATCTGTAAATTGTTTAATATTTTTTAAAAACAGAATTTTATATCCAGTAAAATTATCCTTTTAAACTGAATAAATGCCATCTCAGACCAAAAGAGGAAAGAAAGATTATTTATTGCCAGCAGACATGCCCAGAAAAAATTTAAAAGAAAAAAATTCAGGGATAATAAAATTATATGGACAAAAAACTTGCATCTGTTAGATGTACATCAAGAGACTCCTCTCTTCAACCGACAAAAACAATAAAGAATAATTAGAAGTTCAAATAAAACTTTTAATTTTTATATTCCTAGTTGACTTAAATAAGTGTTAGTTTAAAGCAATAATAGTCATACTGTACTGAGTCATGATAGTTTGTGATTAAGCGAAATGAATGACAGCAACATCAAAAGGAATGAAGAAAGGAATTGAGAATATTCTGTTTTAAGATCCTGGCCACACATATAGAGTAATACAGTGATATTAGAAGGTACAACTAGGTAGTTTACTACTAATTTATTTTAAAAGAAAAGATAGTTTATATACTAAGAGAGAAGAGAAATTAAATCACGTACACTGCCCAGTTAAAACTAGACAAGAGATAAAGAGAAGATAGAAGATTTAAAAAAAAAATAGAAGAGAAAAAAAAGAAGAAGCAGAAGCAACACCAACAAAGAGCCAGTGTAATGAATAGAAAACGGCTACAAATTGGTTAGGTCCAACTGTATCAATAATCACTTTAAATGTGATTAGTTTAAATACTTAAATTTAAAGACAGAAAACTTCAGAGTAAATATAACACCAAGATGCATATATATGTTCTGTGCAAGAAACTCATTTTAAAGGTAAAAAGTTATATATGTCAAAAATAAAAAGAATAAAAAATATAACATATTTATAAAGAGAAAGCTGGATAATTTGTTACTTTCACACAAAAATAAATAAAAAGAAAAATAAATAAAAATTAAATAATACAATAAAATTAAAAGAAAGCTGGATGATTTATGTCACTTTCATATAAATCAGACTTTAGAAAAGAAAATTATCAGCCATATAGAGGGTCAATACGCTATAATAAATAAATTATTTCTCTAGGAATACATAAGAATCAGAAATGTGTATGAACTTAACACAGACTTTCAAAATATTTGCAGGAGAAATAATAAGCTGATATAACTAAAAGGAGAAACAAATCAATATTATAGTTGAAGCCTTCAATACCAATCTTTCAATAACTTATTGATAACCCAGGCAGAAAATAAGTAAGGATATAATTAACCTGAAGATCACTATCAATAACTTGATCTAGTTAACATTCAGGAAACACTACCTCCAACAAAATCAGAATATACATTCTTCTCAAGCTAGCATGGGATATTCACCAAGGTTTGACATACTGGGCCATAAAGCTCACCTTCACATATTAAAAAAAAGAGAAATCGTACAAAGTATATTATCAGACCACAATTATATTAAGCTAGAAATAAGAGAAAATTAGCTGGAAAATCTCCAAATATTTGGGAATTCTAAAACACAGTTATAAATGACATGGGTCAAAGAAGACTCAAAATATATATTTTTAAAAGATTATACTAAGTGAAATGAAAATGCAATTTAAAATTCAATACTATAATACAGCAAAATATAGTATTTGTAATACTGCAAAAGCAGGACTTAAGGGAAATTGATCATATTAAATGTGTATGTTAAAAAAACAAGCAAGACCTAAAATCAATAATGTAAGCTTCTGTCTTTGAGAACTAAACAGGGTAAAGCAATTTAAACCTAAAGCAATCAGAAGAAAAGAAACAATACAAACTAAAGCAAAAAACAATAAAATTGTAACCAGGTATACGAACCAAAACCACAATGAGACACCATCTCACACAAGTCAGAATGGCTATTATTAACAAGCCAAAAATAACAGATGCTGGCGAAGTGGCAGAGAAAAAGAAACACTTATACACTACTGGTGGTAACGTAAATTAGTTTAACTACCGGGGAAAACAGTGTGGCAATTCCTCAAAGAGCAACAAACAGAACTACCAGTTAACCCATTTATCCCTTTACTGGGTATATACCCTAAGGAATATAAATCATTCTACTAAAAAGACATATGTTACATGTTCATTGCAGCACTATTCACAATAGCAAAATGCAATCAACCTAAATGCCCATCAACAGTAGATTGGATACATAAAGTGTAGTAAATATACACCATAGGATACTATGCAGTGTAAAAAGAATGGAAATATGTCCTTTGAAGAAACACAGATGGATCTAGAGGCCATTGTCCTTAGCAAACTAACCCAGGAACAGAAAACCAAATACCACACATTATCACTTATAACTGGGAGCTAGATAATGAGAACTCATGGATAGAAAGAGGGGAACAATGGACTCTGGGGCCTACGTGAACTTGGAGGGTGAGAGGAGGGAGAAGATCAGAAAAAAGTACTATCAGGTACCAGGCTTAGTACCTGGGTGATGAAATAGTTTGTACAGCAACACCTGGTGTCATGAGTTTACCCATATAACAAACCTGTATGTGTAACCCCTCAATCTAAAATAAAAATTAAATAATAATGAAAAGTTATACCGTAGAGAAAAATTAACAAATCAAAAGTTGCTTTTTCAAAAGATTAATAAATTGGTAAACCTATACAGGTTAAGCCCAGTCATTGTCATTGGTTACTGTCAGACAATAGGAGATATTTAGAAGAAAATGTAATGACGCGCACACAAGCAAATGGGAAAATTTGACATGAAATTAGTATCAAATTAGTTAAACCTGAGAACCATGGGACATTTTTCAAGTTAGCTAATTTTATGTTCATTACAGCAGGTTGCTATTTATTAACTTATTCAGTTTAATATTTATTGATGGCCTATTGTGAGTCAGACATTGTGCCAATTCTGGGGACACAAACTCAGGGTCAAGCAGCTTACAGCCTCTTGTGGAAGACAGATATATATATATAGATATAGATATAGATATATAGATATATATATCTATATATATATACACACAAACTAATATAAATAAATGTAAAATTGCAAAACAGCACATATCTCAGTAGCATATAAGTACCTTACATACTAAATATAAGGTATACATAATGTTTCTAAGATAGAGAGGTAACCTAATCAAGAATACTAGAGACATTTTCACTCAAGTAAAAACAATCAAATTGAAATATGAATAATGAGTAAGTCTTAATTGGGAGAGGATATTAAAAATATTAGGACACAAATCGGATAAAAAAGGCCTGTAAATGCAGTATGATTTATCATTTTGTAGTTAAGAAGTGATAGAAAAATATCTTAATATATGTAATTTTATATAGATAGATGGTTTTATGGAAATGGAAAAAATATAAGTAAAACATTCTAGAGAAAACATTTCAGAGATTAACTGGAAGACCTTAAGATACACAATAACTCTGTACTTAGAATAAAAAATAAAAACTAATTTCTGATTAAAAGCTGGTTAGTTGAAATATTTTTCAACAGTATCGTCTGCCATTAACAATATAAGAAAATGTCTCTTACCTACTCTCATAATGGTAAATTACACCATGAGGTGAAACATAAAAGGGAAATGTGTGTGTGTGTGTGTGTGTGTGTGTGTGTGTGTGTGTGAGAAATATATTTGGAATGTTGGAATGACATAAATATTAGTATTAATAGTTGATGTGATGACATAATTGCCTGCTAGTATCTCCACCTCCAACAATAGCTGCCTCTCAGAGGAAGTGGAAAACTGAGAACTAATAAGAAGTTCTGCAGAAAGGTGATTGGAATTAAAACCCATATTCTACTATCAACAACCTTCCTACATACAATAGATAATAAGTAACGTAACATTTTACCTATTCAATAACGGATATAATAAAAGTGATATAAAAAAATAAAAGGAATGAAAGACAAAGTGTTATAATATACACAGGTTTAAAAAAACAAATTTAAGGGACTTATATTTTCTAATAGATGACTCTAAAGAATATCAGTTATTATTTCATAATTTATAGACACTTCTTTTTCAATAGCTTATAATCATTATTTTGAAACTATGACAAAAAACATTCTTAAATGTATAAATCAAGGTAGAAAGAAAAAAGCTGATTTTCTTTTTTTATTATACTTTAAGTTTTAGCGTACATGTGCACAACGTGCAGGTTTGTTACATATGTATCCATGTGCCATGTTGGTGTGCTGCACTCATTAACTGGTCATTTAGCATCAGGTATATCTCCTAATACTATCCCTCCCCACTCCCTCCAACCCCACAACAGTCCCCGGTGTGTGATGTTCTTCTTCCTGTGTCCATGTGTTCTCATTGTTCAATTCCCACATATGAGTGAGAACATGCGGTGTTTGGTTTCTTGTCCTAGTGATAGTTTGCTGAGAATGATGGTTTCTAGCTTCATCCATGTCCCTACAAAGGACATGAACTCATCATTTTTATGGCTGCATAGTATTCCATGGTGTATATGTGCCATAAGTCAAGAAAAACAAAGGGAAATTTGCTTTGACATATTTTAAAACATGTTATAAATCCATGTAAATGGTTGAATTTTATACAAAACAATGAACAATTCAGCCAGTCAACACAGAAGTATCACTGAGGGAACTCCTCAAGCTAACAAAATATTTGTAGAAAATTGATAGCATCACAAATTGTCGAACAATAAGAATTATTTAAAAATTGCTAAGAAACAGGGCATTTGAACACATACATAATGATAATCCCCACCCACCATTGCATGAGCATAAGACACATAGGAAATATGAAGGAAAAAATGTCTGATCTTGGGATCAAGATGGATCTTACATCCATCAAACAATTAAAATAAGCCACAAAAATCTACAATATAGTTTACTTTTCATTCAATGATGTACATGATTTAAAACAAGTAAAATAAAAATGTACATAACAAATCAATACAAAATTTTCATAGATATCACAAACGATGTTAATGCTCTAGGGAGTTTTGAAAACCAATTTACTTTGATTTTCCTATTGGAAAGTTCATGTTCAAAAAATCCACAGGAGAAGAACTGCAATTGCCAATAGCATATGACAAAAATTTCCAAATTACCATTGATCAAAACACATTGAAGTATACATGGAATGACATTCATTGTTGTGATATACACGATAGCACAGATTAAATGACACTTTTATCTTGCCAAAGGGAGAAAATGTTTTAGAAAATAACATCCAGTACTCATCAGGGTATAATAAAATGTCCAGTTTTGTAACCCCAAACTAGCAAAGCAGTACAACCTGTCAGGATTGCAGTTTTACAATATTTATCAAGGTATCTTCTTAAATACAGATCCCTTAATAGATGAACTCTAGGTATTAAAATGAAGAAAATAATTAATAGCTAAGTAATTAGTTATAAAGGAGAATGCTCAATTCAGTGCTATTTTGATAGCAAAATATAAGAAATAAGGGGAAAATAACACAGTAGTGTTATAGAATAATAGTATATGTAGAAAAAGATTTAGTTAATGGAGCAATGTGTATTTAATCCCAAATTTGATGTGTCTATACAAATTAAAATTAAAGTGATTTTTGAAAATGCAAATATTTACTAATAATGAGAAAAATTGTTAGCAATTTTAAAATGTTGAAAAATAACATAAACATGAAATTTACAAAAAGAAAATATTTTCATTAATTGACACCCTAATGCTTTTGATATTACGATGTGAAATAGTGTTCCATAAAATAAAATATTGATTGTGGCATGACACTAAAATCAAATCTGGTCCAATAATATGTTATATAATCTAAATTATGGAATATGTATGTACACATATGAAACAAATTTTGTATATGTTGCTATCTTGTAGCTTCTTTTAGTAGTTAAGGTATGATTGACAAAGTTTCCTTTTAATGTTTTTATTTGTTTTCTAAATTTGCTATAAATTTTCTAATTTTCTTATAAATAATCATTTCATAATCTCAAAAATTAAACAGCATATTTTAATAGAGTGAGTTAATCTTCTTTCTTTGAATTGTATTTACCAAGTGTAAGGGGAAAAAGACAACTAGAAAGACAAAGTTCAAATCTTTACCTTCTCTTTTCCCATAATCTTCAAATATTTTGATATGATTCCTTGGTGTTTGCTAAAGCATTTCTGGACAGAAAAGTAAAATAGTACATCAAATACTTGAAATAACAACATTCCTGCTGCCTCCATGAACTACCTGAGTCCTCTGATTTCCCTGCGGAAGAAAAGGAAAATGTTCTTAGTTCAATTTTACTTAAAAATAATCCATTGAGATTCCAACTTTTAAAAGTATATAAATAAATTTTGACTTCCAATATCTGTCTGAATACTGCCTAAAACTGAAGACCAGTATTTGGCCAGTGTCCAGGATATGCATTCCCACCTAGTGTGAAATTTCTAATGAAGAGTGTACAGGCCGGGCGTGGTGGCTCACGCTTGTAATCCCAGCACTCTGGGAGGCCGAGGCGGGCGGATCACGAGGTCAGGAGATCGAGACCACGGTGAAACCCCCTCTCTACTAAAAATACAAAAAATTAGCCGGGCGTGGTGGCGGGCGCCTGTAGTCCCAGCTACTCGGAGAGGCTGAGGCAGGAGAATGGCGTGAACCCGGGAGGCGGAGCTTGCAGTGAGCCAAGATTGCACCACTGCACTCCAGCCTGGGCGACAGAGCGAGACTCTGTCTCAAAAAAAAAAAAAAAAAGAAAGAGTGTCCAAGATTGTAGAGAACCTTAGCACCCTATCTAGAACAGCATGTACAAGGGAGTCATGTTATTATTACACAACAATTACACTTTCATAATCTTTACACATAATATTTCAATGTTTACCTTACATTCCTTAAAATATTCCATATCTCAAAAATTAATATGAAATCATTGCATTATCTTTACAGGCAATAAAAACTACCACCCATTGTGAACATTGTTTTATTCCATTGCAAATAATCTTCAAGTGAATATGAGCTACATACAAATAAATAATTATATATACATATATATAATATATATGTGTGTATATATATTATATATATATATAGAAAGAGAGAGATAGAGAGAGGAGTAATTCTTCCAGGTAAACGAAAATTAAACTTTCTAAAAAAAAAATACAAAATTAAAAGCTCAATAACCTTTGACTTAATTTCATTTTATCCAACTTTAATTTATTACATTTAATATAAACAAATAGCGATAAAAAATTTAAACCTATCAGAGTTCAGAGTAAAAACTCTCCTCTAAAAGCACTTTATGAACTATATAATTTTAAACCAAGGTCAATTATATGGCATGGTACATCACACTCTTCGAATAACATTATATATTATAAATATTAATCTAATTTTATTGACAAAATATCGAGGTTTACTACAAATTTTAGAAGACTTTTGCTATTATAAAGTAATAAAGTTTTATGGTGTATATATTGTGGAAAAATGAAATTTTCATGGCTTTCTCAGTGTTTCTATACAAGTTTCAGTTTCTTGAGTACTGGAAATATATATAGTATAAAGATAGAGAATACTTACTTTCACTACCCTTAGAAACATTTTATTTTTTACATGTAATGAGGATTAGATAAGTATCTTAATGAGCAAGCTAATTGCTTTCATTCAAAAAGCTTCCTCTTGTCTCTTTAAGAGCCCAAAGTTTACATTTCCAGATAGGCAACTAGGCTAGAGCATTATTTTTCTTCCAAAGAAATTCTCTCAGAAGGGGAGAAAATAATATCTTTCCCCGTTATAAAAGGAGGAAATTAATATTTTCCCAATCCTTGGCTATAGAGCGAGCTCACGATGTCTGTAGAATATTTTTTCCATTTGGTTTTCAATAATATTGTTGTTCAGGGTTACTGGGTATGTATGGACATACAGCCATATTACTTCAAAGGATTGTTGATTGGGCTGTGAGTATAATAAAGCTCTTTACTGTGATCCACATTAATGTGCTTGATATATACTGTGCAAGTGGGGTAATATTTCAGACTTTTCACAGTTTCTGGCATATATTCAAGTATTGTTTTCCATTTATCTTTAAATAGAGTCATTTGTTAATAGGAAGGCCATTAATATAAAATAGTGTATTTGCAATCTTTTCTTTGCATATTCTTAAAAGTTATTTTTCCCCAAATAGTAACCTTTTAAGTTGTGCTCAAACATAGTTTTATGACATAAGAAAGCCCCAAAAGATAAAAATTGATCATGGATGTAGTGGAGATTTCTTAATTACAATAGCATAAAAACAGGCAGCATAATTTATGATGGCTCAAGCTCCATTTGCAAGTTGTAGCCTACAGATTGTATCTCACAATTATTACACCCCTTTTGTTATTAACAGGAAGAAAAATAAATTAGTAATATTATCTTAACATTTTTCAAATGTACTGAAGTACTTATCAGAGGACTGTAATATCAAAACATCTATTATTTATTTTGTAAGTAAAGCAGGATAGGAAACCCATCAAAGCCAAGAAGGAATTTTTTTAAATTAGAAATGTTAAAATGAGATGCTTGATTTGAAAACAGTTGTAATCTTGCAATAAATTTTGTCTTCTGCAATATAAAAATGTTATATTCGGTTCTTTAACTGTGAATATTAATAAAATAAAGTACAGTACTATAACTCTGATTAATTTAAAAACCTGAATGTTGATAGGATTCATTCAGATCATGCAGCTAATAGATACTCTACAAATTAATATCTCAAAATTATAAATATCAGTTAACACTTGAAATGTACTTAAGTCATCGAAAATCAAAGTCCTATATTTAAATTTAAAAACTGTATTTATAGCTTATATATTTCATATTCTAGTGTCATGATAAATGCAAGTCATAATCACATTTGAAGGAATCAATAATCCAGGCAATGTTACAAGCTAACTGTGTAAATCTAGTTCTAATATATCCACTTGCATATTTTCATTTAGTACTCAATAAATTGTGAATCATTATAACTCTTTTAAGTATATTTCCATATTCTTATGAACACAAAACTACATTTTCTAAAATTAAGAAATCATATTTAATGTATTTTAAGTATGCTTTACAAAATTATCCTTGAGAACTAGAACACTTTTCATGACCAAATGAAAAGATAGGTTAGCAGAAAACAGATCAAAATGCTATGATAGTTTCATTTACATAGAGTTATTTGTGCCATAAATATTTTAAAGTATATACTTAGTAACTTTGATCTACAATCTACACAATGATAAGTTGTGAATTATAACTTCCATTGTATGTACACTGTGTATACAACTTACAAAAGACCTATTGTCAAGGACAAAATTATGAAACTAATTATTAAGATATTTCTAATTTTTTTAAAGATTTTCCTATATTTCCTATTACCTCTTTCTCTCCTTTTGTTGTCTCATCTACCTTCCCTAAATAGATTTTTGTTCCTATCACTTCCCTGACACCTTTCTTAATACCCAATCTCTGTGTTGCCAAATTCAATGATCATTACAATAACCTCACCTCAGTATATCACTCGGGAGTGATTGATATAACTGATCTTTCTTAAAATACTTTATTTTCTTGGCTTCTGTTACACTTCTTTCTTCTGATTTTTATTCCTCATCACTGGTCAAACAAGAAATTGTGTTAAGCCTTGTTCAACTGTAATGTGTCTCATCCTCTTCATTCAGTTCCTAAATGTGGGAATGCCCCAAGATTCTGTCCTGGAATGGCTTCCCTTCTTAACCCGCACAATCATTTTAGAACTCACATCCTAAATATTAATCTGTATACTGATTAATTTTATAGTTTTATGTCTTCCATTCAAACCCCGTCTGTGTATATTAGGTTTAAATATTGCTATGATCTGATTCTTTGTGACTGGCAGAAATATATGTTGAAATTTAATTTTCATTGTGGTGGTTTTAAGAGATGGAGACTTTAGAATCTAATTAGATCACAAGGGCACTACCCTTATGAATGGGATTAGTGCCCTTATAAAAGCAGTTGAAGTGGGCTGGCTTGTTCCTTCTGCCATTTGAAGGCACAGCAACAAGTACTATGTGTGTGAAATGGGTCTTCACCAGACATTGAATCTTACGGTGTCTTGATCTTAGTCTTCACAGCACCCAGAACTGTGAGCAATACATTTCTATTGTTTATAAATTACCACAGTCCAAGGTATTTTGTTATAGCAGCCAACAAACTAAGAGAAATATTCAAATGCTATCTATCTAAGTAGGCAGATGTCTCTGTGCAAATCTGCTCTTCTCAGTCTTCCATTTCTCAGTAATTGGCACTGTGACCCCTTTGTAGTTAGAATAAAATTAGCAGCTGCTTAATTCTTCCATTCTCCTCCCTTTTTCATGTACTCTATTATCAGATCCCACAAACTCTACATCTACAGCTTAACCAAATTCCACATTTCTTCACCTTATGTGACTCTTTAGTCCCAGTGATTCTCCTTTCTTTCCTGGACCAGTAAAATAACCTCTTAAGTGGTTTCTCTGATTTTATTCTTCCCAAATACTTTCTGCATGAAGCAAATAAAGTAATCTGTTTAAAATATATATTGGATGTCAACTACATGCTTGAAAATTTTTAGTAGCTTATTACCCATTGGAAATAAAACCCAACCCCTTTGTCATGGAATACAAGGGCTGGCATGATTGGGCTTTTAGCAACATCTCTTACAACATGCACTATCACTTTCTCCTTTGCACACTGTCTTCTATCCACTATGTTTTTGATTTTGTTTTCCATCTGAGAAATATGTTAAACTCATTCTTACATTGGAGCTTTCACACTGTTTCTTCTTCTTAGGAGTCTTTCATCTGATTCGTCCACAGATTGATTCATTTATCATTAAATCTTCAGTTTCATATTCTTGTGTCAAAGTGAACTTCCTTTAGCACCAAATGTCTACATTATAATGCCTACCCAAGATCTCAGTCACTATTATATCACTCTCTTTTATCTCTATTGCCTGACAACATATTGAAATTTTCTTGAATGCTTGTTATTTATTTTCTTTCTCTTACCCACTGTAATGTCTGCTCCAGGAAAGCAAGAGCCATGCATGTCTGTCCAGGGCAGTATCACCAGCATGTGAACACAGTAGGTCGCAAAAATCTTTGTTGATTTAACAGACATAGTGCTTGAATTTTCAAAAAGGCAGAGATATGAAATTTAAAACAACTGCCATGATTTTTATTTTAAAATAAATACTTGTGTAATAATTGGCAAGATAAAAGTTCCAGTGAAAAGTCAATGAACTATAAATAAAATTTAGAGAAAAAATGGAGCTGTTTCTCGTAAGATGGAGAACTATATCTTTGTTTCTGTGGCAATATTTTTAATTGCTGCACAATGTTAATATTGAAAATTGAAATCCTTAAATCATTCAAAATAAAATAAATTTATGACCAACACCAATTTTCACCTTTGTTGATTCTTTTTTTAAATGATTTTCTTCTCAGCTACATTCCCTTTTATTATACCTTGTTCTTAATTTTATTGGCTTATTGATCAATTCCTCAACCTAGTAAACTCTATTAAGGATATTAGCATATACTCTGGTTTACCACTGTTGATGCACAATGAAGCACAAAGTCTACATATAAAAATTGCTCAATAAATGATTATTGAATAAATGAATTAAAAATGATTGTAGGCCTGAAATACTTAGTACTCCATTATCAGTTATTATTGCCATGTTAATTTTACAAGATTATCACCAATTCCATAAATTTTTAACTGAGTAGAAGTGATTTCTCCTTCACTGAACATTTAAGATTTTTGTGTGACTCTTTTTTTGAAACACTTATAATATTATACATATTTTTGTCAAATATATAGCAAAACTGCGTTATTTCTTTATTGGAAAGAATTCACATGTCTATCACGGGACTTTTACTGGCATTAGTTTTTTAAAATTGCTAGCAAAATGAGTTCAAGTATGGCAGAAGTAGTTTAAACAAAGAATGAGTTAATTATTAGGTCAAATCATTCATTTGTAAATGCTATAGAGTGTTACTTAGACAGAAGATTTCTGGCTTCTATTTGCTGGCTGTCAAGTAGCCACACTTCCGTCAACAGTGAGTTAAAGTGCACTGATAAATCAAGGTGTTAAGCCTGTTTCCAAATATCAATCTTCCCAATATAGAACCCCTTAATGTAGTACTATAAAAGAGAAAATAAAGAACATATGCATTTGCTTGTCTTTTTTCTTAGGAATTATCTGATAAAACAAATCACTCTTAAATTGCCATTGAGAACTGTACATCAATAGTACCTAATCAGGAACAGATCTCATTTAATTTGGTAAGATTCCCAGCCTTTGGCTGGGAGAAGTGGGGTGCCTTTTGCCTAGCCAAAGATTCTCTTCCATCTTGTCAGCCTAAATTCACTTATATGGGCACTCTATTGCATAAACTGAAACAATATTTTCAAAAATATTCCAGAGGAGAGATAGAGAAGAATAATTCCTCAAGGTCAAAAGGTACAAGGTTTCAGTTAGAACGAGCAGTAAGTTTTAGTGTCTATTGCACAGAAAAGTGACTACAGTTAATAATAATGCATTGTATATTTCAACATTGCTAAAATAGTAGATTTTAAATGTTCTCACCAAAAAATAATAAGTACTTGAGGTGATACGTTAATTAGCCTAAGTTAATCATTCCGCAATGTAAACATGTATAAAAAACATCACATCGTACCTCACAAATGGAAAACAATCAAAATAAAACAAACCAAAAAGATTGATCCACTTGGTAAAGGAATTGGGCAGTATTTTGACCTAGAAAAACAAAAGAAATATTTTTGTAGAATAAGCTATAAAGAGTCCTATTTCTTTGTAACTAAAAATAGAATTAATTGAATTGGCTTAGGTGAAGTCTAAAGTATAGAAATAAATGAAAATAAGAATGAAGATAATTTAGGAAAAATATTATCAATGAAGGTTTTGATGAAACAAGTTGGTGTTTTAATTTTCCTCCAGTACTACTGAGTTCCTTCACACAAGGTGTTTGAAAACTTTTTCTGTAGAGGGCCAGGTAGTAAATATTTCAGGCTTGAAGGCCATAGGATCTCTGTTGCAACTGTTCAACTTTCCTTGCTACAGCAGAAAATGTAACCATAGATAATATGTAAATTAATAGATGTGTTCCAAATACACTTTATCTACCAAAGCAAATAGGAGGTCAGATTTGACTATGGATGGTGGCTCGCTGACCACTGCTTCAGGCAATAACTATGGTAATTATGAATTTTTCCAATGTTTTAAACTCATTTGCAGAAATTATTATACAAATAATTGATGTTTAATAACCCTTAACTATGTTTGAGTTATTGACATCCCGCAGAGAGAGGAAAATTTTTGTCCCAATGAAGAGGCAGATAGTTATGATAGACAAAAAAGTAATAATGTGAGCTCATTAACGGAATAAATATATACCACCACTAATAGTAGTTTGAATAATTACATTGAGAGAACCAGTAACAGCATATGGGTACTTGATATGCAGTGGATTATATTCCATTTGGTCACGAATTTATTCTTTCTGGAGTAAACATTCTGAATAAATTGTAAGCAGTTGAAAACTTTTGAATGTACTGATTTATGTCAATCACTAACTGTGCAAAAGTATGCATTGTGCCATTCGTGCTTCACGGCTTTGCACATACTATTTTATCTTTCTGGATGTCAATTCCTTCAGTTGTTTCTATGAAAGCATGACACCATGATCATATTAACAAAATTGGAAACAGGAAACTCAATTGAATGATAATAACATTGATATTGATGTCATATCCCAGCTCTGTCCTTTTTGACATCAGCTCTCTGAACTTCAGAAAGAATTTTCATGGAATCTTGGCAGTTCATCCTCAGTTGCTCAATGATTTTGTAGAGTTTCAACCACAGCACTTTTGCTTATAGAAAACCATCTTACTTGTTTAATTGTGTGTTGCTTACTGCCGCCAACTTAAATGTAAGTTCCATGAGGAGGATTATTGTTTGTCTTATTAAAGCAGTGTTTTTTGACTGGCATGTACGTAGTATTTAAAGGAAATTCTAACTCGCTAAAGGAAGCTATCATCTATTTTTCTTCCACCCATAGTATCCATTATAGGTAAGTTATTTATTGAAGAAGACCTAGACAATGCTTACTTTGGATTAGTTAGAAATGTCTTGGACTTAGATTTCCTTAAATGTTTCTAATAATGGATTTTGAGTGCTGTAAGGCTGCATGAAAGCATATCCTTTAACTATATAGATTAGATGTCCTTTAGGTTGACGGATAATTTTAGGCCTCAGAAATTCCCCTATTGTAGTTTACAAGCAACTTCACTATCCAAGATTTGGCTGTCTCCCAAATTCATGTTAGTGTTCCGGCATGAATTTCCAGCTTCAACTGATTCATTTGGAAGAGTAAATAGAAAAGCAAACTGATTTTAACTTGAGTGCCAATTCTTATGGATTGGTGGTGGCTCTTTAGAACATTAAGGTGAGAAATATTCTGAAGTTACATCTGGCTTCAGCTGGGGAAGAGTGCGTTGGAGGATTAGTGATGTTGTTTGAGAAAGAGGAGATTAGGCAGTAATATGCACACCATATTTTAGAATGGAGCACAGACGTATTATTCTGAAAGCACTTTTCAAAAAGCAAGTATATTACTATGTTTAAATAACACTGGTGCTTTCCTTTTTACATGCAAATGGATATTTACTTTGTTCTTTCCACTCCTCCTCTTTTCTGTTAGAATAAGGATGCCTAGTATATTTTAGTCTTACATTAGTTATTAATATGAGCATCTCTTGCTTGATCAAATTCTTAGACTCAACAGCCATAAATAGATTAAAAACTTAATGAACTGTATTTCAATTCTATTCTGTGTTAAATTTTAAATAGTTATCTAATAGTTACAGGAAAAACAAATGTTAGCTGATGAAATATTAACAGCATAGGAGAAAATATGAAAACATAATTGAATAACAATGAAAATGACATTAATATCAGATCATGTCTGGACATTTTTAGTACCATTACATTATTTATCATGGATGTCAATGTTTTAATGGCCATCTGTTCAATATACAAAGTACTACATGCCATTAAGACACTAAATTACTATCAGATGCAAAAAAAAATGAATTCATACATCTTGTGTCCCAAGCATGTACTTATATTAGAAAATAGGAAATAAAAATCCCTCTCAGGAGATAGAAGTTATATGTTATCTGTGTGAGAGTTATCTTCAATTGTAAAATTTCAAATTCCATTTTTTCTGCTTTATTTCCATGCCACTAGGTGTGAAATTTATGATATGGAGTTTGGAGCCTACTAAGTCTCAAAGAGAGAGATGGTGTGACAGGGTGAAGCAAAAGCTTGTATCTGGAAGAGTTTGAAAATATATATAGATGTGATCATGTTACAAAAAAGATCACTACCAGTTAAATCCACTGGTTTGGAGTCAGAGATAAAAATACCTGTATTATAGTGACCCTATAATAATCTACTTATTTCAATTATTATTTGCTTGAACTTATTCATGAATGTTATCACCCAATTTTCATCTATTGCAGAGTTTATGGACCTTAACTTCAAGACTACTTTTTAAAACCAATCCAAGGTAAGTCCAAGTCAAAAAACTCACTATAAATTCATAAAATGGGGACACTTTTAAAATAAAAAAAAACTTAAGACTAACATGACCAGTCATCATCTTCTAAAAAATAGTTGTCAAATATGGATGAGCTGTGGTGAACAATTATATACAAACAGACACACACAAACTCACACACTTACTCCTCCACATTTGTTCTATTTTGTTCTCATTGAAGATGAATTTATTTCAATATTGTATCTCTTTGAAGGCTGGCATCTGTTAATGATTGAGGTACTTTGAAGTAGTGTTGATCATATTTGCATGATTTAGAGTGATAAAAATTTCTTTCAGCTGGGCACGGTGGCGCACACCTGTAATCCCAGCACTTTGGGAGGCCAAGGTGGGCGGATCATGAGATCAGGAGATCGAGACTATCCTGGCTAACACAGTGAAACCCCGTCTTTACTAAAAATACAAAAAATCAGCTGGGCGCGGTGGCGGGTGCCTGTAGTCCCAGCTACTTGGGAGGCTGAGGCAGAAGAATGGCGTGAACCTGGGAGGTGGAGCTTGCAGTGAGCCGAGATCACAGCACTGCACTCCAGCCTGGGCAACAGAGTGAGACTCTGTCTCGAAAAAAAAAAATCTTTCACATATATGAAATATAACTTCTAATAACTTCAAATTATAATTCCGAGTTCTAAACTTTTGATCCCGCAAGTCTAATGTATCTTGTATGTAAAATTTTATCAAATATTTGAGGATTTGTATGTATATTGTATTATTTTCTGCACTTTATTCTCTTAGTTACACTCCTCAATTCCCTAAAACTTTACTGATTTTTCTGTCACCATGATCAGACTCCATGAATACAACCTAATCTTTTTTTCAGTATCTCTCCTAGAATACTATTCTTATAAAGATATATATTTAATAGCAGGGGAAAAAACCCTATAATCTAAGTGTATGTCAGTCAGAGAATGTATTCCAAAAAAACCAAGTCTCTTAATTCTAATAAAAATTCAACATAAGAAAAATATTTATAGAGCATAGCCTGAAGAGTATGCAGTCCAGACAATCATTAAGTAACTCTAAAATCTATTTTTGGATTAAATCACACAATTAGAAAATTCCCATAAGATTAAAATTATCTGAATTCCCTTTTGCTTTGTTCATGACAGGATCAGATTAAATTGAAGAACAATAAAAAAACAGTCCTTGGAATTTTGTTACTCCTTTTTCCTTATTTATAGTTAAAAATGTTTGTCATTATATCACCTCATGTCCATTGAGGATAATGTGTCCCTCTTCAAATTGTGTGCAAGGAATCTTGGAGCCATATTTTGGCTCACATCTTAGAAGACACTAGTGCATCACTCAATAGGATTTGTGGGCAAAGATCATACTAGTTAATTCTCACGTTACTTTCATAATTTCTCCATTTACTTAACATATGTATGTAAAGCAGCACCATTTTTTTAAAGAGCAAGTTGACTAGTGAATGAGAAAATAAAATAAACCATGACTTACTTATAGAACAAGACCCTGAAGCAGCTAAAGTTACCTACTTTACTTTTACAACAGTATAAGACATGGTAGTTAAAAGGATTTATGCACATAAAGGCTAGAAGTAGTATTCACCTATGTTTCATGAAAAAATGTACACTTTTTCTCCACAGATGAACATTTTAGCCATGTGTTAAATAGATACTTATTGAATGGTGGTAGCAAAAATATAGATATAGCATGACATTTTCCCAAACCTTATAGTATAGTCAGGAGAGATGAGAAAGTAATCCATAAAAAGTTACAGTGACGTGCACATGGTAAATTGAATAAAGGACAAGGAATATTCAGAAAGATTGAGGTGAGGTTTGTAAAGCTCCCTAGAGAAAATGACTGTAAGGTGTTATAAAGGAATAGGTAGAAGTTAGATAAAGAATGAAAAGGACTAATGCATTCCAAGTGAAAGGAATATGATTTATACCTAGGGGTTGTAGTAAAAAAGCAGGATGAGATTCCCGGAATGAAAGTAGTCTGGAGATGCTCAGACCTGTACATTGAAGAATAGGGAAAAGCAGTTGCATCTTTTTCTTTGTTTTCCTAGTGAACACCTTGTTTCAGTTATCTATTACTGCTTAAAATTCTACCCTAACATTTAGTGACTTAAAATAAAAATGACTTATTTTTTTTTCTCGTAATGCTATGAGTTGGCTGGGCAGTTCTTGGCTCCTCTCATCTAGCTCCCTCATGCAGCTGCAGTCATGGACACTATAACTGGATTTAGGGAATTCAAGTGGTCTCATTCACCAACTGTCAGCCAGTTGGTGCTGGCTGTCAGCTTGAACACCTTAGATTTTCTCTGTGGGCTTTCACCTGTCAGTATGCCACACTGGCTTTTTCACAGAATAGTGGACTCAAGTTCTAAGAAGTCCAAGGTAGAATCTGCAACATGTCCTGGGTCTGGAACTTGCACAGTGCCATTTTTTCATATTCTGTTACCCAAAGCATGTCATAAACTGGTCAGATTTAAAGGGAGGGAAAAAGGGCTTCGTATCTTGATTAAGAAGCAGTAAAGTCTCTTTCCCTGTGACAATGAAACAAATTATTGCAGTCATCTTTGTCAACAATCTATTGACATTGCCACTAATGGTCCAGTGTATTGGGAAGGTCACTGTGATTGACCAAGAGCAGGAAGGATCATTATATGGGATTGACATGTCCCTCCAAAATTGAAAAGATTTTAGAAGAAATGGGTGTGAAGGGGGCTGGAGGAAAAAAAATTAAAACAACCAAAAGATGGCAATATGTGTCATAACAATTCATATAGACAGGCTATTTCTTTTCATTAGGTGTAAATAAATCAGATATAGAAAGTAGGGAGTCTAGAGTCAAGTTCTACGAAAAACTGATTGTTTTAAACCTTCATTTGTAGTGTTTAAAAAACATCTACATATTAGTCTTCTTTCGTTGAAGTATAAAAATTCCCAGTTTAAACAAACATAAAAAATAAAAATGTTACTTAAAATTTACAGCACAACTTTCTAAGGGAACAAAAAGTTAAAGAATAAAAATATAATCCTTAAAAACTGTTGCAATTCAAAATACAATGGACTTTTACTTATCTTACTTAAAATCTGTAACAACTCTGAAAAGTAAATCTTATTACCCTGCTTCAAAGATAAGAAAACTGAAAGTAGGTACCTTTCAGAAAGCCTGGTCTTTCTTATTCCAAGTGAGCTACATCAGAAAAGGAAACTTGGTCTCAGTCTGAGACTTGAAAAGATGGAGAGTCTGGACCATTTCCAAGATTGTCTTCCTTCAGTTGACACTGAATCAGCAAACAATCTGTGTAAGAGACACACACGCAATCATTCAGAGGGATCCCAGAGGGGATGCAGTTTCTCACACAGGGTGCCTGAAGTTCTGTAGTCACTGTGAAGTCTGGGGATGCTCTGAGTTGAGAGGACCAAGTAACTGCAGGTTCACTTCCTTAGATAACTTGGTTGGCAAAGAGGCCGCATTAGCTCCCAAGAATCTACCTACTACCAAATCTACCTACTACCAAATCTACCTACTACATTCTTACTATGCATGTTACACTAGTCTGGGTTCTATTACCAGGTTTCAAGTTCTGAAATATTTACTTTTTCTAAAACATTAAATTACTTACCAATTAAGAAATCTATAATTTCTAAATCTCTTTTTTTTTTTTTTTTTTTGAGATGTAGTCTTGCTCTGTTGCCCAGGCTGGAGTGCAATGGTGCAATCTCGGCTCACTGCAGCCTCTGCCTCCTGGGTTCAAGCATTCTCCTGCCTCAGCCTCCTAAGTAGCTGGGATTACAGTTGCCCACCACCACACCCGGCTAATTTTTGTATTTTTAATAAAGGTGACGTTTCATCATGTTGGCTAGGCTGGTCTCAAACTCCTGACCTCAAGTGATCTGCCTGACTGGGCCTCCCAAAGTTTTGAAATTATAGGTGTGAGGCACCTTACCCTGGCCTAAATCCCTAATTTTGATTTTAAATAATTAATGGGAGACGTATTGCATCCAAAATAATGGTGACATATCTAATTATACAGCACCTCTGTGTCATGCTAATAAATTATATGATAAATATGCTCACCAGAAAATATTTCTGTTAGTATAGCTTATAGATTTAAAGATTTTTTTTCCTTTAGAATTATGCTTTAACAGTATTTAGGGGAAATATTATGTAGTAAAATATTTTGAGTGTAAGTGAGAAAACTACATCTTCAAATGCTTCTAATATTTCCTCTTAAATTTGGAAATATTTATATAACATCTTATGGTAAGATGACTATTACTTTTCTCGGTCGCTTATATCTCAAAATATGGCAAAAAGCAAACGTTGACCTTTTCTGTGTTTGAATACAAAAATTAAAAGCTTTCTTATTTTTGATTCTTTACTTTGTGGACCATCTCCAGGGAAGCTCCACTTCACTACAGATTGAGTGGGTTAACCTGTTGCCCTCAAGACTATTTGTCTCTATGGAACTCTACTCATTCATCCTCAAAGGCACCTTTCCCTTCACAGCCATACAAGCAGAGTTTTTATACAGAGAGTGAATTAATCATGTTTTTGTCATACGGCACACAAAATAAGTCACTTGATACAACAGAGCAAACTGTTAGCTGTAAGTTAGTTCACTCCATTAGAGTCTTACAATATGATTTTAGTTATATTCTTCTAGGAGACAGCCAGGATTGATTGTAGGATAAAATGTTTTAATTTTCAATTTGCTAAAATACAGCACTCAACTTCAAAAACACAGTCTAAAGTAATGCTTGTTAAGAATGTACTATTATATGGAAACAACATTTATTATATTCCTATCAGGAGTTCTAATGCATTTTCTTGGGCCAAATTGTGAATTATTTAAGGTAATGTAGGTGCTAATACTTACATGGGTTATAATTTATTTTAAATATTTAAAACTTTATTGCAATTTTAACTTATATTTCAGCAGTTTACAGTATTTAGTATTTTATGTCAATTGTTTTATCTAGGAAGTGACTTTCTTTTGTCTTATCTTTTTCTACAATCTCAACTACTAACTCCACTGGAAATTTATGTTAGCAAATTTACCCTCTTAAAACTTGCCCCATGAGACAGCAGAGAAATAATTTGAAAGAAAATCCCATAAACTACACCTCGTTTTAAACAGCCTAAAGAGATATGGAAACATGGATTCCAGCCAAGAAAAGAAAAAGAGTAATGGGAAACTAAATTAATTTTAGGAGTTATAGAGGAATAAGTACCAGTAATTGGTAGACATAATATTAGGGTAATTTAGAAATGCACATTTTAAACATTTTTTAAACAAGAACTCCTTAGAAGCTTCCTCTATCTATGCCTAGTTTCTTACAGACACAATTATCATATGATCATTTTCAAGCAACTTTATTGTCTTTGACTTCCAAGAGAAGTTTTTATGGCAAATAGTGGGTTGAGTGTTTCAGAGTTAACATATTCTAGCCAGTTATATAAAATTATAATTATCAAAAATGTTTTTTGTTTTTATTTTGATACAACCACGAGCTGCTGATCCTGCAAGGCTATGGCAAAGTATCTTTTTGTTCTTAAACCCGTTAAGAGTAAGTTTCCTCGATGATGCCCACTCACTCCTGAATACTTAAATACATATCAATTAAAAGCCAAGACATTCTCCTATATAGTCACAAAATGCAGCCATTAACTCAGGTCAGTAGCATTTATATAGTTCTACCATCTAGTCCAAAGATTGTATTTACATTTTGCCAATTTTCTTAATGATGTTATTTATGGTAAAAGAGACAAAGACAGTATCACCTCTTAAATTTAGTTGTCATGAACCTTTATTTTTTTTTAATTCTGTAGTGGTTGTTTTGACTTTCATGGCCTTAATATTTTAAATATTATTGGACATTTTATAAAATGTATCTCAAATTGCATTTAACTGATATGTTGTCATTGTTAAATTTAGCTTATTTGTTTTTCACAGGAATATCACAGAAATAATGGTGTGTTCTCATTCCTTTGTATCAGATGGTACAAATTTTAATTTGTTCCATTGCTTTTGATATTCAAGTGGGTAACTTGAGGGAGGAGATAGAGCGTGGTAGCCAAATTGAACCCCCAGCAATCGTCTCCGTACAGTAACACCATATTGAACAACTTTTTACACAAGAAACCACATTGATAATAACCAAGGAAATCAGGTGAGCAATTTCAGTGTCTAGTTTTTACATAATATCAAGAAAACATTCATTGAAGAGGGTGGGAATAACAGTCTGGCAATGCCTACACCACTCCTCCTTCAGCCTCAGGCAGCACAGCACAGAGAAAGAACCTGTGTGCTTTGAGGAGCAAGAGCGAAGTGAATGTGAGATTTTTGCATTGGAACTCAGTCACAGCAAAACACAAACACAGGGCAGAATTATGCAGGTGTCCATGGAGTGGGCATTTAGATCATCCCTGAGCCAGAGGAAAATCTTCTATCCCTAGTGGGAGAAACTTAAGCCACAGACACTTCACCACTGGCTGACTAAAGTGGGAGGCCAATAATAAATTTGAAGGGAAGTCAGGCCATAAGAACTGCAATCCTTGAAGAAACCCTGTTGCGGCACTAGTCTTAAAGGCAGTAGATTTGGGGTGTGACCCAGTGTAACACCAGCTGTGGTAGCCATGGGAGTGCATTCACTACCCCTCCCCCAATTCCAGGTGGTGCAGTTAGGGGGAGACTTTCTCTGCTTGGGGGAAAGAGAGGAAAGAGCATAGAGGCCTTTGTTTAGTAACTTTGGATTAGCTAACCCAGAGTAAAATAAAGTATCAGAGAGATTCCTGATGCCTCTGACTCCAGGTCTTTGCTCCTAAATGGTGTTTTTAGGCTCACCCTGGGCCAGAAGGGAATCCACTGCCCTGATGGGATGAACCCAATCCCAGCAGGATTCACTGCCTGCTAACTAAAATGGAAATGGGCCTCGAATGAACATTAGTGGTAGTAGGCCATAGTGACGACGGGCCTTAGGTGAGCCTCAGTACTATGCTGGTCTGCAAGACCCAGAATAGGCAAAATATCCTGAGCAAAAAGAACTACCTGATTTTAATTCAGGCATTATAATACTTGACTTTAAGTTATACAACACATTTACAATAACCAAAATATGGCATTGACATAAAAACAGACACATAAACCAATGGAACAGAATAGAAAATTAAAATACAAATCCACACATTTACAGTGAATTCATTTTCTTTTTTTTTACAAAGATGCCAAGACCATACATTGGAGAAAAGAAAGTCTCCTAATCAGTAATAAATAGCCTAACACCACCATCAACAACAAAAAACCCACCCAGAAACAGATGAATTAGTGGCCAAGCTAACTGTTACACAAAGATGAACTGGTACCATTACTACCGAAACAATTTCAAAAGATTGAGAAGGAGGGACTCCTCCCCGACTCATTCTATGAGGTCAGCATTATTCTCATACCAAAACCTGGCAGATACACAACAAAAAAAGAAGACTTCAGCCCAATATCCCTGATAAAGTTTGATGCAAAAGTCTTCAACAAAATGCTTGTAAACTGAATGCAGCAGTACATCGAAAAGCTAATTCACCACGATCAAGTAGGCTTCATCCTCAGGATGCAAGGTTGGTTCAACATACATAAATTGATAGATGTGATTCATCATACAAAGAGAACTAAAGACAAACACCACATAATTATCTCAATAGACACAAAAGAAGCTTTTGATAAAATTCAACATCCCATCATGTTAAAAACTCTCAATAAACTAGATATAGAAGGAACATACATCAAAATAATATAAACTATCTATGAAAAAGATGCCCTCTCTCACGACTCCTATTAAACATGGTATTGGAAGTCTTGGCCAGAGCAATCAGGCAACATGAAGAAATAAAGGGAATTAAAAAAGGAGAAGAGGAAGTCAAACAATCTTTCTTTGCAGACAACATACTATATCTAGAGAAATCCAAGTTTTGGCCTAAAAGCTCCTTCAGCTGATTTACAACTTCGGAAAAGCTTCAGGATACAATATTGATGCACAAAAATCACTAGCATCCCTATACATCAACAACAGCCAAGCCCAGAGCCAAATCATGGACTCAATCCCATTCATAACTGCACACACTCAAACACAAAGGCACACATACAAATACCTAGGAATATAGCTAAGCAGGGAGGTGAACTATCTCTACAATGATAATTACAAAACACTGCTCAAAGAAATCACAGATAACATAAACAAATGAAAAAACATTCCATGCTTATGGATGGGAAGAATCAATATCATTAAAATGGCTACACTGCTAAAACCAATTTACAGATTCAACATTATTCCTGTCAAACTACCAACGACATTCTTCACAAAACTAGGGAAAGATCTATTTTAAAATTTATATAGAACCAAAAAAGAGTCCAAATAGCCAAGACAACCACAAGCCAAAAGAACAAAACTGGAGGTATCATGTTACCCAACTTCAAACTATACTGCAGGTTAAAGTAGCAAAATAGCATGGTACTGGTACAAAAACAGACACGTGGACAAATGGAACAGAATAGAGAGCCCAGAAATAAGGCTGTACACCCATGACCATCTGATCTTCAACAAGGCTGACAAAAGCAAGCAATGTGGAAAGAACTCCCTATTTTATAAATTCTTCTAGGATACCTGGCTAGCCATATGCAAAAGATTGAAACTGGACCCATCCCTTACACCACATACAAAAATTAACTCAAGGTGAACACTGAAGCATAAGACCCAATACTATAAAAACTCTGGAATACAATCTAGGCAATACTATTCTGGACATGGGAACTCACGACTTAAGGATTCATAGGAATTTCATGACAAATATACCAAAAGCAATCTCAACAAAAGTAAAAATTGACAAATGGGGTCTAAGTAAACCAAAGAGCTTCTGCACAACAAAAGAAATAATCAGCAGGGTAAACAGACAATCTACAGAATGGGAGAAAATATTTGCAAACTATGCATTTGACAAAGGTCTAATATCCAGCATCTATAAGAAACTTATGAATTTACAAAAAAAACAGCCCCATTAAAAAATTGGTAAAGAACATGAACAGATACTGTTCAAAGGAGGACATGTATACAGCCAATAAGTACAGGAAAAATGCTCAATAGTACTGATCATTAGAGAAATGCAAATCCAAACCACAATTAAATACAATTTCACACAAGTCAGAATGGCTATTATGAAAAGTCAAAAAATAACAGATGTTGGCAAGGTTGTGGAGAAAAGGGAATGTTTATAAACTGTTGGTATGAGTGTAAATTAGTTTAGCCATTATGGGAAGCATTGTGACAAATTCTTAGAAAGCTAAAAACAAAACTACCATTTGACTCAGCAATCCCGTTACTTGGTACATACCCAGGGGAATAGAAATCATTTTGCCAAAAAGACGTGCATATGAATGTTCATTGCAGCACTATTTACAAGAGCAAAGACAAGGAATCAATCTAAATGCCTATTGATGGCAGATTATATAAAGATATTGTGGTTCGTATACTCTATGGAATACTATGCAGCCATAAAACATAATGAGATCCTGTCTTTCATGAGAACATGGATAGAGCTGGAGGGTATTATCCTTAGTAAACTAACACTGGCACTGAAAACCAAATACCACATGTTCTCACTTATAAGTGGGAGCTAAATGATGTGAACTCATGGACACAAAAAGGGGAACGGCAGACACTGATGCCTACTTGAGGCGTCTTGAGGGTGAAGGGCGAGAGGAGGGAGAGTAACAAAAAAAAATAACTATTGGGTACTAGGCTGAGTAACTGGGTAATTAATAATAATCTGTACAACAAACACCCATCCTACAAGTTTACCTATATAACAAATCTGCACATTTACCCTTATACCTAAAATAAAAGTTAAAAGGTAAATAAATAAGTGGTTTTGGGAAAACAGAATATCCATGTGTAAAAGAATGAAACTAGATAACTGTCTCTCATCAAATAGAAAAATCAAATCACAATGGATAAAATACTTAAATGTACAACCACTATAAAACTATTAGAAGAGAACAAAGGAAACATTTTCCAGGACATTGGTCTGGGTAAAGATTTTTTGTATAACATCTCAAAAGCACAGGCAATCAAAGAAAAGAAAATAGACAAGTTGGATTAGATCAAACTAAAATGCTTCTGCACAGCGAAGGAAACGATCAACAAAGTGACAAGACAGCTCACAGAACAGAAGAAAATATTTGCAAACTGACATGTGAAAACGTATTAGTAACCAGAATATATAAGATGCTTAAACAACTAGAAAATATAAAAAAAATCAAATTTAAAAATAGGCCGGGCACGATGGCTCACGCCTGTAATCCCAGCACTTTGGGAGGTGGAGGCAGGTGGATCACAAAGTCAGGAGTTCGAGAGCAGCCTGGCCAATATTGTGAAACCCCATCTCTACTAAAAATACAATAATTAGCTGGACTTGGTGGCGTGCACCTGTAGTCCCAGCTGCTTAGGAGGCTGAGGCAAGAGAATCGCTTGAATCCAGGAGGCAGAGGCAGCAGTGAGCCAAGATCGTGCCACTGCACAAAAAAAGGCAAAATATCTGAGTATACACATTTCCAAAAGACATACAAATGACTAGCCAGTATATTAAAACATATTCAACACCACTAATTATTGGAGAAATGAGAATTAAAACTACAATAATGTATCATCTAACCTTAGCTAGATTGGCTTTTACCCAAAATTCAGGCAATAATGAATACTGGTGAGGGTGTGAAGAAAGGGAAACACTTGTTCACTGTTGTTGGGAATGTAGATTAGTACAGCCACTATAAAGAACAGTTGGAAGTTTCTCAGAAAACTAAAAACAGACTGCTATATGATCCAGTAATCCTACTGCTGGGTAGATAACAAAAAGAGAGGAAATCGGTATATTAAACAGATACTTACACGCTCATGTTTATTGCAGCACTATTCACAATAGCCAAAATATGGGATCAAACTAAGTGTCCTTTGTTGGATGAATGGATAAAGTAAAGATGATACATACACCTAACCCAATATTGTTCAGCCATGAAATAATGAAAGTCTGTCACTTGAAACAGCATGGATGGAACTGAAAGACATTATATTAAATGAAATAAGTCAAGTCACAGAAAGACAAAAATTGCACTCGTGAGAATTTAAAAAAAATGAACTCATGAAGATACAGAGTAGAATGATGGTTACCAGAGACTAGAAGGGTAGTGGGAATGGGGAGATAAAAAGTGAATGGGTTGATGGATCCAAAAATACAATTAGATGGAAGCAGCAAAATCTAGTGTTTGGTACCACAATAAGGTAACTATAGTAAATAATAATTTATCGTGTGTTTCAAAATAACTAAAACGTGGAAATGGGATGTTCCTAACTCCAAGAAATGATAAATTCGTGAGGTGATGGATATCCCCATTACCCTGATTTTGATCATTACATATTTTATGCTTGTGTCAAAATATCACATATACCCCGCAAATAAGTACAACTATTCTGTATCTATAATAATTAAAAATTAAAACATTTAAAAATAAAGTGGATAACTTGATTAAAGTATTCTCTGCCAGGTTTCTTCACTATACTATAGATTATTGTTTTGCCTTTGTAAGGATTTTTCAGGGAAATAATTTAAGGAGGAGCAGGGGAGAGTTTGGTTAACATCTACAATGTTATAGTTAGATAAGAGGAATGAATTCTAGTATTTTGTTTTGCAGTAGAGTGACTATAGCTAACAATAATGCATTGTAAATTTCAAACAGTTGGAAGAAAGATCTTGACTTTTCTCACAAAGAAAGAAATTATAAATGTATAAAGTGATGTATATCCTAATTACCATTATTTGATCCTTACTCAATGTATACATGTATGGAAACATCACACCGTATCCTATAATAATTTAGAATTTTTAGGTGTAAATAAGAAAAGAGGGAGTTAAAGGAAATATTTATTCCTCTTTTCCTCATACATCTATGTCTCTATATATTCAAAACCATAATTTGACACTAATACCTCTAATTTGAATTCAACATTACAGAAATTATTCTAGACTTTTCTCCTGATTTCCATATCTTCTTTGACAGAGAGAAACTTGGTTCTCATCATCTTTAATATATTTATTTTATTTAACAAGGTCCTTTGGCACGTAACAATTGTCCAGTCATCATTGCAGTTCCTCCTATATAGTTGTTTTTACCCTACTTGGCCTCCAACACTTAGTGGCTGGTAGCACCCTCATGGCTCTGACACTTGATGAGGGCCAGCTCCTGTTACCTCACCACAGGGTCGGTATTCTCCTCACTCCTGCACTGTGCTAAACTCTCTAACGCCAAGCACAGGTAGATTCTCACCTTACCGGACCTGACCTAATGACTCTTAAAATGAACTATTCAGTAAGGAAGAAGTGAAGGCAGATAGAAAGGCAAGAAAACAGGCAGGCAAGCAAGAAGGCCGGCAGATAGCAGAATTATTCTCTAAAAGCAAAAAAATTAGGAAATAGATTTATTTTTCTCACATGAAAGTTTTGTTAAACTTTCTGGTAATACGATACCTTGAATGGCTGTTTTTCATTGTAGATACTTCTCATATATACCAGTAATGAAGGAAAAAAAATGATATAGCTGCCAGAGTGCATTGCTTATCTGCTCAACCTTTCTCAGAAACAAGGCATGTTTCCTTATATGCCAATTTTCCCCTAAATAACCCATTCTAGAAGAGCCTGTAAACAGCAACAATAATAATAACAAGGCTACATATTGGCCCTGACTCTTACACTCTATGGTCCTTGCTCAGTGATTGCTAATACAAAATAATCAATAATTTATTAATAACTCATGACATATTACATTATGCTTTGGAGATAGTTCATGATGACAGAGACTTCTATATATTTCAGATTAATTTTGTTTGTTTGTTTTGCTTTTGTTATTGTATTGAGGGAATGACTTTTCTAAATATCTGTAAAGCCACATCTATCTTGTAGCAACAATTGTGTGCTCTGTGCATGTAGAAAAATCCAGTTCTATATGGGAGCAATATGTTTGGCCTAATTTTTAAGTGTTTCAGCCAATGTAAGTGAAGATTTATATTTCCTTGTGATCCACTCACCACAACAAATCTATAAGGTAATGGTCAGGGAGTCAATTCTGAATTACAATCAGCAGTACAAGAAGTAGCTGCCTTCAACAAAATCTGCAAGACGTTAGCTGTAATTGATATTTTGTTATTTTCAGATTGCTTGGTTTGGGTTTAACTATTTTCTGGAGAGATGACAAAATACGTCTTCTTAACAGACTCAGAAAAAGTAACTTGCAACACTGTGTTTCTAATTTTCAATGAATTGATTTTACAATGTAAACATGACAGAATTTTGCAGCATAGTAAGAGAAAATAATTATACTAAATGTATGATTCTACTGAGATTTCTATTTAAAATAATTAGCTATGCGGATAATATAGGATAATTTGAAAAGTACATGCTGTCTGGCTTTCAGGTGAATTTTTAAAAATATTTTTGAAACTGCAGCTTATAAAATATAATTATTTAATTATTTTGAATATGTATGTTTGGGTGATGACAGCTGCTAACAAAAATATGGCTCATAACAGCAGTTCCATTTCATTGCCTTCAGTGCATTTAAAAAAATGCCACAAAACTCTATTCCACATTAGGTAAATTTTTTTCTTAAAATCAGACTTTATCATGTGAAAAGCACATTCTGTATGCTTACACAAATTTGATTTATTATCTGATTATAGGTATTTCTGATTATAATAATTATTTGGATATTTGGATATAGGATAGTTGGTTCATAATCATTAATGAATCACAGTTAATATGGTCTTTTCAGTTGAATGCTGCATCTTTACAGCGGAAGAAACAGTGGATGTAATGAGAATAGCACAATCTTGGAAGTAAAATATTTCTGGGTTCTAAATCCCATCTCTGTTACCTATTAGCCATATGTAGAAAGCTGAAACTGGATCCCTTCCTTACATCTTACACAAAAATTAATTCAAGATGGATTAAAGACTTAAATGTTAGACCTAAAACCATAAAAACCCTAGAAGAAAACCTAGGCAATACCATTCAGGACATAGGCATGGGCAAACACTTCATGACTAAAACACCAAAAACAATGGCAACAAAAGCCAAAATTGACAAATGGGATCTAATTAAGCTAAAGAGCTTCTGCATAGCAAAAGAAGCTATCATCAGAGCGAACAGGCAACCTACAGAATGGGAGAAAATTTTGGCAATTTACTCATATGACAAAGGGCTAATATCCAGAATCTACAAGGAACTTAAACACATTTATAAGAAAAAAGCAAACAACGCCATCAAAAAGTGGGCAATGGATATGAACAGACACTTCTCAAAAGAAGACATTTATGCGGCCAAGAAACATATGAAAAAAAGCTCATCATCCCTGATCACTAGAGAAATGCAAATCAAAACCACAATGAGATACCATCTCACGCCAGTTAGAATGGTGATCATTAAAGAATCAGGAAACAACAGATACTGGAGAGGACGTGGAAAAATAGGAATGCTTTTACACTGTTGGTAGGAGTGTAAATTAGTTCAACCATTGTGGAAGACAATGTGGTGATTCCTCAAAGATCTAGAAGCAGAAAAACCATTTGACCCAGCAATCCCATTACTGGGTGTATACCCAAAGGATTATAAATCATTCTACTATAAAGACACATGCACACATATGTTTATTGCAGCACTATTCACAATAGCAAAGACTTGGAACCAACCCAAATGCCCATCAATGATAGACTGGATAAAGAAAATGTGGCACATATACGTCATGGAATACTATGCAGCCATAATAAAGGATGAGTTCATATACTTTGCAGGGACATGGATGAAACTGGCAACCATCATCCTTAGCAAACTAATGCAGGAACAGAAAACCAAACACCACATGTTCTCACTCATAAGTAGGAGGTGAACAATGAGAACACATGGACACAGGGAGGGGACTATCACACACCAGGGCCTGTCAGGGGGTGTGGGGCTAGGAGATGGATATCATTAGGAGAAATACCTAATGGAGATGACAGGTTGATGTGTGCAGCAAACCACCATGGCATCGTATACCTAAGTAACAAACCTGCATGTTCTGCATGTGTATCCCAGAACTTAAAGTATAATTTAAAAAAAATTGCTGTGTATTTGTGTATAGCAATGAAAATCAATTTACAGTCTATTTTCACTTTCTTCCTCTACTCTAAAACCTGTAAGCAGTCTAAAGATTTGCCTTCCCAGTTTCTTTATAGCTAGAACTGATTATAAGACCTTGTTGTGTCCAATGAGATAAAACCCTTAAAATATAAGGCTTCTAACAAAACATTTTTAAAAGGGACAGACTTGGATGACCAAGACTTTGGGTCTTTGTTACTTCTCTTTTCCCTTTTTGGAATGGGGATGTGATGTTTGAAACTGTTCAAGTTACCTTTAAACTGTGGTGATAAATGTCACTTTAAAAAGATGTCAAGAATGGAAAAATAAAGAAACGGAAATTGTTGAAGACGTTCTTTGAACAACAATGTGAAAAGCAACCCACGTGCTCCAATATGACTTTACTAAACCAAGAAACTCTTGCTCAGATAACATTAAAAATTACATTATTGTTAGTTTCAGGAACATCCTCCAATAATAGACTAATAATCTAGTCCTCATTTCTCCCTTTTCAGGACAATAGATTATTCAAGGCCACTAATCAACTGGCTATCTATTCTTCAAGAGTCCCTTCGAAAGCCTTGCCTCCCTGTAGTCACTAACCCTTAACTATTGTATCTTGAACTTTACCCAGTCTCAAGCAGGCCCCGAATTGAGAGAATCATCTTAAATCAGATACCAAAAATCTCAAAACTAACTGTCTGTGGCCTCCTGACTCTAAGTAGCTATTAAGAAGCACTCAAAGTAGCGGTTTCCCTTAATACATTAAATAGTAAACTTGCCTTTGCATTACGAAGAAGGTATTTCAGTGGATTTTTCTGGGACCTAGTCAACAAATACTAGGGCTTGATTACATACCATGAGATTCTTTATACAAGTGAAATGAATCTCTGCTAAAGTTTAGTTTTGTTATTTCTTCCTAAGCATGTCTCTAACAAATGGTGTAGTTATTATTATAAGTACTTTATGTAAAGATACTAGCACAGTATTTAGCATATAATCAATGAATGTTAGTTTTCCTTAATTTGTGACCACCCATTAAATGTTAGTTCATATAATCTTCATAAAAGGATTTTGATAGGCCAATTTTTAAAAGTATATTTTGTCCTGTCATTCAGAACCTGATTCAAACATTCGTTCTGTCATCTGCTGGCTATGTGACACTCTGGATCCATTGATGAACTACTCATTAGGCCCCAGTTTCTTCATGAAATTGTCACAGCTACTTTACTAGATTTTTGTAAGGAAAATAGAAAACATGTCATTATTAAATAAATGTAAACTATTTAGGATAAGTCTTAGTTCTGTTGACAAAAAGAATCAAACTCTGTAAAATATTTTAAGAGATTTATTCTGAACCAAATATGAGTGACCAGGGCCCATGACACAGCCCTCAGGAGACCCTAAGAATATGTGCCCAAGGTAGTTGGGGTACTGCTTGGTTTTATATATTTTAGGGAGACATGAAACATCAATCAGACACATTTAAGAAAAACATTGGTTTGGTTCAGATAGGCGGGACAATTCAAAGCAGGGGCTTCCAGGCTATAGGTAAATTTACATATTTTCTGGTTGACAATTGGTTGAGTTTATCTGAAGACCTGAGATCAACAGAAAGGAATGTTCAGGTTAAGATAAAGAATTGTGGAAACCAAGTTTTATTGTGCAGAGGAAACTCTCAGATAGCAGACTTCAGAGAGACCACAGGTTGTAAAAGGTTTTTATGTTGTTGTTGTTTGTTTCTGAGACTGAGTCTCGCTCTGTTGCCCAGGCTGGAGTGCAGTGGTGCAATCTTGGCTGACTGCAACCTCCGCCTCCCAGGTTCAAGCGATTCTCCTGCCTCAGTCTCAGACCTAAAATGGTGTCTGGCTCTTAGTTGATTTTCTCCTGGATCTGGAAAGGAAGGAAGGAAAACAAAGGGGAAAAGGGATTCTCTGTAGGATGTGGATTTTTCCCACAAGAGAATTTACAGGGCAATTTCAAGATATGGCAGAGAAACATCTTTTGGGGTAAAATATTTTGATTTTCTTCCTTGTTAATGCCAGAGTCAGATTGGAAAGTAAGTCACTATATACAGGGTTAAATAAAACCCATTTGATGAGAATTTATGGTTTATAGGACATGACTCCCCAGACCCCATAGATAGAAATTTGGGCAAGATAAAAAAAAAAAAAATCAGAGTTTAGTCTTCAGTTCAATTTATTAAGTATACAATGTGTTATGCTTTCCTACCATATTTTCAGCTTCATGTTTTTTATGGTTTTCCCCTTCCATATAAAACTAGCCTACTAGGCTGGGCATGGTGGCTCACTCCTGTAATCCCAGCACTTTGGGAGGCTGAAGCGGGTGGATCATGAGGTCAGGAGATGGAGACCATCCTGGCTCACATGGTGAAACCCTGTCTGTACTAAAAATACAAAAAATTAGCTGGGCGTAGTGGCCGGCGCCTGTAGTCCCAGCTACTAGGGAGGCTGAGGCAGGAGAATGGCGTGAACCCAGGAGGCGGAGCTTGCAGTGAGCCGAGATAGCGCCACTGCACTCCAGCCTGGGCGACAGAGCGAGACTCCATCTCAAAAAAAAAAAAAAAAAAAAAGTAGCCTACTAAAGTCTAAATCCTCTTTTCTAAATTGCTGTCTTCTTTCTCCACCCTAAAAAAAGCAAGAATTTCAGCCCTCTGTGAATCTGTAGAAGTTCTGATATTAATTTCTATTAAAATGTTAACAACTATTAAAGTTTAATACAGGTTAAGTATCCCTTACCATGAAACCAGAAGTATTTTCGATTTTGTTTTTACTTAGATTTTGAAATATTTGCATATACATAGTGAGATATCTTTGAGATGGGACCCAAATCTAAACACAAAATTCATTTATGTTTTTACATACATTATACACATAGCCTGAAATTGATTGTGTTCAATATTTTAAATAATTTTGTGCATGAAGCAAAGTTTTAGCTGCATTTTAACTGTGACCCACCACATGAGATCTGATGTGGAATTTTCGACTTGTTTCATCATGTTGGCAAACAAAAAGTTTCAGATTTTGAGGGTTTCAGATTTTGAGGATTTCAGATTTTGGAACTTTGAATTAAGGATGCTTAATCTGTATGTTATTCTCTCTAGGATTCTTCAATTTCTAATGGTAGAATCTTATGACTTTGACAAGATAGCAAAATGATTTCTCCACTGTCAGAGAAGAATATATTTTACTCTCTGAAGTTGAAGTCATACTAGGTAAACATTTATCTGTCCATAAATGTCTAATGTGTCTATAATATATTTAGCACTTCCGTGCATAGAGTCAGCTGTTGAATAAATACATTAAGTCTGCAAAAGGCCAAAATATTTATATTTAGATTTACCAGATCTACAAGAAAGTGAGCTTTGGACATATTCCTTTATAAAGATCATAACTGACTTGACTGCAATTTCATCACTTTCACTGATTTCTTTCTTGTGTGAAAATATCCATTTCTGACTGTTCCTTTTATTTATATCAGCGACATGGCAATAATACAATTCAAAGAACCTTCCCAACATTTTTTCTTGTATACATAATAAAATCTTTTAAAACAAAATATTGAAGACATTTAAATCCTGGAAGTTTATATGTTTAGTTTCAGGTATTTTTAACTATAATCATTAGTTATAACAGAAAGATCTAGTTAAAAGGGTAAGAATTATTTGAAATAGGCCAGAATTCGATCAAAACTAAGACATTTTAAATTTGTTTTGAGCCAGCCTGTCTTGGTTCAGATAAGTGTTTCTCAACCTTTGTACTATTGACATTTGAGCTGGATAATTCTCTCACTGGGGAGCCATCCAGTGGATCATAGGATGTTTAGTAGCCACCTTGGCCTCCACTTGCTACATGCCAGTAGCAGCACCCTACACCCTTTTGTGACAATTGAAAACATCTGTAACTATTGCCAAGTGTACCCTGAGGGTGAAATCACTCATTGATAACAACTCATTTAGTTTAGACATTTTTATAGTTGCCATGTATCATTTTCTTGTTCACTATTAGAAGCTTCATGTACTTTAGGAACACATTACATCTAATCCAGTTCCATTTTAAAAAATTATCTTAACTTAATTTTTTTTTTTTTTAGTTGTGAATCCTCTTGTACTGTTACAGGATGTCTGTACTGATATAAGGACAATGCCTGGGACAAAAATTAGTACTGTCCTAAGAAAAATTGGGAAATCATTCAGGTTACAATGGCCTCCAGTGACAAAAATACACTTAGCATTACCTCAGAGATATTCATGGCTTCATCTTTCAGTTACTCTCTTTTTCTTCTATTTATGCTAACTTTTTTCTACTGTTCGTTCATCCTTAATATATGGTTCCCATTATTCATGGATTCTACTGCCTAATAGTGTCTGCTTAAGGCCTTCTTATTCTGTGTGTCATTACTGACTTTTCTATTTCTCTCACTAATTTCCCCAATAGAGAGGAGCTGGGTGCTTTTGTCTGTGTTCAATATACAGGATAATCTTACCAGTCCACTTCACAGACTTCAGGTCTGTCTGTAGAGGAAGGCCTTTCATGATAGAACCCTGGTTTGACCAGCTACGGTCATTTTTAAGAAAGCTGCCTGTTGTCATTTCTTTTAATTTGAACTTGGGTCAAGGAAGGCACTCTGAGTAGTCTACACTTAGGGTGTTATTATAGGCAGACATCTCACTTGCCTTATCTGATATAGATAAGATATCAGCATTGCTTTTTTTTGTCACTTGAAATTCAAAATTTTAAGAAAGTAACATTGCTTTACCCTTAAACTTTTCAGCAAATCTCATGAGAGAGGATTTGTATTTCTCTGTTCCTCTTAGTGTGAACACCTTCCTTATTTATTAGAAGAGGGATTTAACAAACATTTTTGAGGTCACAAGGATGGTAAAGGCTTAACAGGCTATTCCCCTTGGCAGTATTCCTTCATTGAGAAGAATAAAGAGGAGTTGCCCTGGTATAAAGAAATCACTAATGCCCAATATTGCCATATCAATGACAGTATGAACCACGCTATGTACAGACACTTAATCCATAGAAACCCATGTTCAACCAAATAATTTATTGACTATAAATAGCAGGTTTAAAAACAAAAAACCTAGAGCATGGGTGATTTGGAGAGGCAGCACATCATTGGGCAAACCTTCTGAGTTTGAAGTAAGGAGAAGTTGAATCAAGGTATGTTTTACTTTTCAAATACCTTTCAGTTATTGATAAGGCTGTGTCATTTATTCAAGGCTAGTTTCTTCTTATATCTTACCTTAGTCTCAAAATATTGATGTGAATAAACAAAGTCTATGAAACACTTCCCAAACTGTTTACTATGATCATCATAGGGTCTTCTTGACTGAGAATGATAAAACCAAGGTATACATTTCAATTTCCACTTTTTCTTATGATTATCAAATAAGTTGGATGTGTGCTGAAAATGACTAGAAAAAGATACATACACATATATATGTAAAAAAAATCCTTTTTGTTTTCTCCATGAATGCTTCAAGAAGGAACATTGCTAATGCTCTGGGAAGCATCAAACCAGAACTAAATAAATCTTTAAAATCTTTCTGAGAAATTGCTTTGTTACACTCAAGGAATTCTCAAGGTAACTCTGAAATAATTCTGCTATAGTTAGCATCCTTAACTTATTTTTAAAATTGGTAAGGCAACCCCATCTTACTCTCTTAAAATATACTAGGGAATCGGCCAAAGATTTAGTCTGGTCTAGAAATTGTATAGTCTATTTTTTTTTTTTTTTTTCCCATGGCCGGGCGCAGTGGCTCACACCTATAATCCCAGCATTTTGCAAGGCAGAGGCGGGTGGATCACTTGAAGTCAGGCGTTCAAGACCAGCCTGACCAACATGGTGAAATCCTGTCTCTACTAAAAAAATACAAAATTAGCCGGGCATGTCTGTAACCCCAGCTACTTGGGAGGCTGAGGCAGGAGAACTGTTTGAACCCAGGAGGTGGAGGTTGCAGTGAGCCGAGATAGTGCCACTGCACTGCAGCCTGGGCAACAAGAGTGAAACTCCATCTAAAATAATAAAAAAAGAAAGAATAGAGAAGATGGCTAAAGAGAAAGTTATATTTCTTCTGTACTTATTTAAGCATTATGCTTTTTTTTTTTTATTTTTCCTATGTTCCCATGAAAGACAGCCTTGCCGGAATTTTCAATCTCATGATAGCTTAGATAAAATTTACATCTTTATATTAAGTATCTTTAATCAAATAAACCCAATACTTTAACTCCAATACAAGCTGCTAGCAACTGTTCACATGCAGCTACTATCTGAAAGAGCAATCAGTAGAGTAGTATTTTGATGTATATTGCCACTGTCACATAAAAATTTGTTGACATTTGGTCATATGCCTGCTTTGAAAAAATCCTATGAAAAATCTCATGGATCACAGTGTCTAAAAAGTAAAATCAGAAAAATATATATTTATTTATAAATATCAGTAAGGGGAGAATAACAATAAAATGAGAACATACTAAAGGAAAACTAGAAGATACTTAAAATGAAATCAAAATAAAAAGAAAGAGTATAAATACATTGATTTGGCAAATAAAAGTAAAAATATATTCGTGTGACTTTATGGAGTAGAAGGCTTGCACCCAAAATAGAATGAAAAATGAGTATTCTGTCCAAATGTGGTTAAGATGGTGTCTACCCAGATCAATCCCAGTAAAATTATTATTTTACACTTTATAGTGAAAAACTAGCTTGCAGGGAGATAAGCTAATTTGAGACTATGCAAATATTCTGTTCTTCATCATACATTTTTTTCCTCAAGTTTTATTCTCTCTCTATAAATCTTATCTACGTTAAGTATCACTATGGTGTTTGCCTAATGATATTTATATTTTCATTATTCCTTCTATATTTATTAGTTGAAATTCAACTATGTTGAAAAGCTTTGATTTCTTTCCTGTATATCTGTTTACTCAGTCATTAATTTCTATCAGTATGGATTCATGGATATATATTTTATTCTAGTACATATGACTCACGTCTATTATTTTTTTGCTCCAATTGTCTCAGGTTTAGTTATTAGAAATTCCTCCAAGCAAGTTGTCTTTTCAGTACAAACTAACATTATTTCAGCAATATTTTACTTGCTGGGTTTACTTACAAGTTTTTGCATGTTTATCTTGTACTTTCTTTGCCCAAGCCATGGAGTCAGCCATTTCTCCAAAGAGCCCTAGTTCCCTCTGTGGGAGATTAGAATTCAGAAACAGAAACCCTGTTACCATGTTTTTAGCTGTTTGTCGTGTAGGATTGATTGTATCATTGCTTTGTAGTGTCAGTGGGCTCTGCATTTCACTGTTTTTATAGTGGCAGGTACCAGTCTTTATCCCCATAGTTAGCACTCCCTTAAGACCTTTTATAAGGCTGGCCTGATGGTAACATTCCCTTAGCATTTGCTTCTATGAAAAGGATGTTATTTATCCTTTGCTTATGAAACTTAGTTTGGTGGGGCATGACATTCTTGGTTGGAATGCCTTTTCTTTTAGGATGGTGAATATAGGTCCTTAGTCTTTTCTGGCTTGTAAGGTTTCTGCTGAAATATCTGCAGTTAGCGTAATGTCGTTCTTTTTGCATGCCACCTGCCCCTCCTCCATAGCTGCCTTTAGGTTTGTTTGTTTGTTTATTTATTTATTTATTTATTTTGGCATTGACTTTGAAGAATCTGATGACTCCGTTTCTTGAGGATGGTCATCTTGTCTAGTACTTTGCAGGGGTTCTCTGAGTTTTCTGAATTCGCATGTTGACCTCTTCAGCAAGGCTGGGGAAATTTTCATGAACAGTATCCTCAAATATGTTTTCCAAGTTACTTGCCCTCTCTCCATATCTTTTAGGACTGTCAATGAATCATAGCTTTGGTCTGTTTACATAATCCAATATGTCTCAGAAGTTTTGTTCATTTTTTAAATTTTTTCTGTTTATTTTTGTCTGCTGGTGTTTATTTGAAGGAGTATTCCTAGAGCTTTGTAATTCTTTCCTCAGCTTTGTCCATTCTCTTATAAATGCTTCCAATTACATCCTGAAATTCCCATAGTGAATTTTTTATCTCCAGAAGTTCAGTTTGCTTTTTTCTTAAAAGGGCTATAATTTTGCTTTCTTTCTTACAATGGCTGTGTCATCTTTCAACTATTAAATACTTTTACTCTGTTCCTTGTATTGGATTTCAGCTTTCTCCTGTATTTCAATGAATTTCTTTGCCATCCAGGTCCTGAATTCTGTGTCTTTTCAGCCTTTTCAATCTGATTAAGAACCATTGCTGGGGAGCCTGTGCTGTTGTTTGGAAATAAGAAGCCACTCTGGCTTTTAGAGTTGCCAGAATTCTTGTACTAGTTCTTTCTCATCTGTATGGGTTGATGTTCCTTTAAATCTTTCAAGTTGCCCTCTTTTGGATGAAGCTTTCTTTGCTTTTATATTCTTTGATGCCCTTGAGTGTTTGACTGTGGTACAACTTGGGTTATACCAATTGCAGTCAATTGTCTTCATTTCTGGACGCTTTCGGGCAGGGGGCAAAGCTCAGTTCAGCACTCCTGGGCTATGTGCTATAATGCTGGATGGCTGGAAACAGGCATGTAGCTTTGTTCTCTGGCCTCTTGAGTTTAAGCACCTGCTGTCCTGGAGGAGCTGAGGTGTTCCCAGTTTGCTAGCAACAATACGATGGGGGCTGCTGGCAAAAGCACTCTGGAGGGATAGTAGGGCATCCAAACATGCATGAACATTGGTGAGGTATAGCAAGGAGGCTGCGAGTGAAGACACGCCCAGTGGGAAAGGCGGTGGATGAGTATGTACTGGGCAGCGGAGGAGGCTGCAGGTGAGTGCACACTGGCTGGGGTTCATCTGCAAGAGCACTCTGATAGTTAGGTGACATCTGCTGGGCAAAGAGCTATGGCAAACTGAGGCTGTGCTGCAAGCAGCTGTAGCCAGACAGGAACCCTGGGAAAGGCCAGCAGATAGAGGGGCACTTAGATGATACTGGCGCCTTCCCAGAGGCAAGACAGCCTTACTCTGTCCAGATCCTGAAGCCAAAAAAGGCTAGAGCCACCTACGGCAGTATGGTGATCCTTAGGGGATGAGTTCCTATGGCTGTGCTCCACTGCAGCCATTCCCATGTCAAACTTTCTGGGAGCTTCTCAGGCTGAAGTCTTGTCTCTGCCAACGCTCCAGACAGTTCTCCCTAACAGCTCAGATGCCTGTGAGGGTCCTGGGGTCTCCTACAGCTAGGATGCAGGAGGTCCATGGCTAGAGTGAGCCACTCCATGCCTATTTCGCTCACTGCTTCCCTAGGAGCTGCTCAGGGACAGAAGTGAGTCCTGGTGCTCAGCAAACCAGTGCAGCGTTCCCAGCTTCCTCACCTTTCAGACTGGGATCTGTGTCCTTCCTCTGTCCATTTTCAGCGCCTTCTTTCCAAAGATCTGTTCACAGCATCCCAGTCGTTTTGATGGTTTGGTGTCTTTCGTGGGAGAGGCTCTTCCTGGCTGCATCTAATTGGCCATCTTTGCTCTCATCACATATAACTTTTGAATCTCTCAAAACTTAACTTCTGATAGCTTACTGTTGAATGGAAGCCTTACTGATAACAAACAATAAATTGACACTCATTTTGTGTGTTATTTATATTATATAATGTATTATTATACTAAAGCTAAAAGAAAAGGAAAGATAATGTTATTAAGAAAATTATAAGGTAGAGAATACATATTTATTATCATTAAGTGGAATTAGAGCATCATAAGGTCTTTATCTTCATAGTCTTCACATGAGTAGACTGAGGAAAAGGAAGAGGAGTGGTTGGTCTTGCTGTGTCAAGGGTGGCAGAAATGGCAAAAACGGCAGGCAAACTTGGTATAAATTTTATCGAAAAAAATTCACGTATAAGTGAACTTGTGCAGTTCAAACGCATGTTGTTCTGTAGTCAACCGTAGTGTTTTTGAATAAAGACTTTATATTTCAGTCTGGCTTTTTTTTTGTTTCACAATTGATACAACTGCTACCAACGCAATACTACAGGTGTTTGAATTAATCAATTAGATTATTGATTGAAATAACTATAATTATTGAAAAAAGTCTATAATATTTTACATTTTATATTGTCTTCAAGATGTGTTTGCTGTGAGATAAAACTTAACTATTATTAAAACTAAAATCTGTAGCAATGGTGGTATTTCTTTAAATGGCTTTAAATGGTATTTCTTTAATTTTATCTTGATTTTCCATAGATGATTTGTTTTCCATCAGTACATTTCTCTGGTGACAGTGAAAAAAATATTTTTGAAAATCAATTTTAAACGTAAACTTAATTTCCAGTTTGCTTGTTGATCAATTCATTTACAGACAGTCAATCACTAATTTAAATGAGGTGTTTCTTTTTTTGTTCATTATCCCCCTCTTCATCCTCCTGGTTCTTTCTGCAGAAGAACTGCCTCTTTGGTCCCACGCTGGTACAGCAGTAATAAAGACAATGGCTTCCTTCAATGGTCCATTGTTTGCTCTGTAGGCATGGTTGATTGCAGTCTGCAAATGGTGTAGTTTATACTTCCATCTGCACATGGTATAGTTTATACTTCCATCTATTTTTTTATATAATAGTCAAATTCCTAGAGTTTCCTGGATTATTTGGCCTAATCATAACTACTTTCAGATATAAACATTGCTTTGTGAGTGAGTGTTTTGCTGTCTGTTCAGCTTCCTATTCCATTTGTCCACAACCAGCTGCTCCTTTGAATTCTAGTTCTTATATTGGACCTCCAGAAAAAGTCATTAGCTTTCAACACTGCGCTCATGTCCCCTGGAGATTTAAGTAGAACAGAAAGCTAAATTCAAGAGACTTTTACAGTATCATTTATTGCTTTGAACAAATTACTGTGACTGTGTCTCAACATTTTGGGATGTTTGGGCAGGGCAGCACAAGATGCCATCTCTATGCAAAATCCTTATCAGAGACCTGAACAAAACCCTTCTTTCTCTGGCCTCAATATTATTGCTATGTACAGATGCTCCTCAACTTATGATTGGGTTACATCCCTATAAACACATCTTAACTTGAAAATACTGTAAGTTGAAAATGTATTTAATACACTGCTGAACATCATAGCTTAGCCTAGCTTATCTTCAATGTGCTCAGAACACTTACATTAACCTACAGTGGGGAAGCCTATCTGACAACACAGTCCACTGTGGCATATTGATTGCTTACCCTTGTGATCGCTGACTGGGAGTTGCACCTCGCTGCCATTGCTCAACAGCATAAGCGAGTATTGTACCGATTTCTACTGGATAAGCATTACTTTCCAACCACCCTAAAGTCAAAAAATTATACACTGAACCACTGTAACTCAGTACTAGTCTTTGTCCTAATGTAATTTTATCTTTTCCTAGAGAAGAGTCCAAAGGGAGGAAGTCAGGAGGCACATTTTGACAGCAACATATAGTTTACTTATTTTTTTAATCTTGTCACTATTTTATTAAAAAATCTTTTATAATTTTTTTCTGTATTATATAATTTCATGGTCTTGGTCTCAAAGATGCGGGAGGTAATTTCTATGATAAATTATAGTTTATAGGTAAATAAACTGTAGTTTATAGGCAAGGAAAATCCTCCAGGCTTAGTTGTCTGTGTAGTAAAAGAGGAAGGCTGGAGGTAGCCACACACATACACATTTGTCCCTTGGTATCCATGGGGAATTGGTTCCAGGACCCGCGTGGATACCACAATATGAGGATGCCCAAGTCCATGATATAAAATGGTGTAGTATTTGCATATAATCTAAACAGGTCCTACCTTATACCTTCAATAACGTGTAGATTGCTTATAATACCTAACGCAATGTAAATCGTATGTAAATAGTTGTTATACTGTATTGTTTAGGAAATAACAAGAAAAAAATTCTGCATATGTTCAGTACTGACACAATTTTCTCCAAATATTTTTGATAGGCAGTTGTTTGAATCCCCAATTACAGAACCCATGAATACAGAAGGATGACTACATATACAGGTTTATATATATTTTTTTAAATGTATATTTTTATTTAGCACATTTTTTTTTTAAATCCTGGCTTATAAGATTATTTATATTATAATAATTCTACGTTTCATGTAAGAGGCTGAATATTACCTATGTTCTGTATTCCTACATGTTTAATTCCATATCCCTTCTCATTTGCACATCTCACCCCATTTAGACTAGCCAATGGATGTCCTGGGGCAACTAGGAAAACAGCAGGTATTTAGGGAGATAAACATAGAAAAATCATAAGTAAAAACTAATTGTCCCCATTGTACATCAAGAAGTAGTTTAAGTTAACTTTCAGTATCTATTTATATAGATCTCTCTCTCTCTCTCTCTTTCTCTTTATCCATCCACATATTATCTGGAGTAGTAATAGAAAACTCAATTAGAAATAAAAGTGGACTGAGAAATAAAATAATTCAAAAAAGACTAAGTGGTTTATGTGAATACATGGGTTTTCACATAGTGGTTTACTTTGGAATACAAAAGGTCTAACTTCACTTTTACCAAGTTAGAAATTTAAAAATAATTTGTAGAAAGTACTTTGCTTTTTAAAAGTTTAGTTTCTACTTATATAGAAGAGCCATAAAACATTTTAAAGTTTTATGTTACAAAGCTTTTGAAAGAAAAATGTCCTTGGCCCATAATTATGTTTCATTTCATAACCTGTTAGGTCCTATATCTCAGTGTAGTTAAAGACCTGAAAGAGTAATTTGCATGTTTTGATGGGAAAATCTTAGAATGGAATTTTAATATCCTTCTGCACTTGATTAAAATAAAGGTGAAAACTTGAATCAGTGCATTAAATGTCTATAATTCTCACCTCTTCTCAGTATACAGGACTTTATAGCTTTACTAAAATAATTCCCATGTCATAAAGGAGGATAACTTAAAAAGTCATTCTTACCTGTTTGTGCACACACTTGCCCATTCTCCCAGCAGTGTTCAGGAACAGTCCATCTGTTCTTTTGATTTGACTTTTACATTTTTACTCAATTTTTTCATGTCTAAAGCCAAATAGCTAAATTTCTTTTACTTGTTTTTTCTAATTATTCAATTTAATATGTAATATATTTAAATACTTTTTTAACATTTAGTCAATCACTATTTATAGATAATCTACTGTGATCCAGGCAATGTCCTAGATTTTTAGAATATATTAATAAACAGAACAGAAAAAAAGGAACCCTATCCTCATTGAATATTCATCATATTTTACATTTTAAGCCCTATGTTTCTTCCCCTCTTTCGATAGATTACTTTTCACAAAACACAATAAATCATTTCATATCAATCATGTTACTTAACAGGAATTCAGAATACTTGCAAATAATATCATCTAGAGAGTATTCAAGGATGGCAACTTTTTGTTTACTCTTGCACAAGTGTTAGCCATGTCTGGAATTTGCTTCAGAATTTCTAGGTCTAAAGGATTTCCATTGGTCACATTAGGACAATATGACAGGCAAAAGAAGTATGAATTTTCTTCACTAAAGGTAAATACTAGGAGATCCAAAGACTGAGAACAACCAACAAAAATACACACACACACACACACATACACACACACACTTACATACGTATTCCTATGCACAATATAAAGACAATAAAGGCAGTTTAAGAAAATACTAGCTTTGGCTGCTACAAAAATCCAGCTCTAATTCTAAATCATATGAGACATTTTTAAAACATAGATGTTATTAGCTAGCTTCTCATCACAATCCCATTGCTTATTATTTTAAGATTTTGCCTACCCTGTATTCATTGCATACTTTTCAATTGGTGGTTTCACAACAAATCTTTCTTTTTCTCTTTTCCTTCTCTTTTCCATCTCCTACTCCTTCTCCTCTTCTTCTTTCCCTAATTTTCCCAAATAAAATATTTCAGACCAAGTAAAAGGAGTTTCTAGGTGGGCAGTTTCAAAACAGACTTTGTGATACGCAATTTGCCTGCCTAGAAAATATGCTGGATGTATTATACATTAGTGATATAGATGCTAATTAAACAGGCATATTTTGTGCATGAATGCACTCACTAACTAAAAAAGGGATGAAACATGATAGGGATCACAGATGCACAAACACTAGTGTTGGTTTAAGTCTTGTCTCAGTCTATTGCAGAGTATTATATGGTGGATTAAATTATTTAAGTAAGGAAAAAACACAGTGCCTGGCTCACACCTAATAAAAAATCATCATTATCATTATAAACAAAACCACTACAACTGTTATCATCATCTTAAAAGGGACTTTATATTGGGAGAAAGAGCACACTTTTTAGCACACTATTGTAAATGTGTCTATGAATCACATAAATAGTCAAATTTCAAAGTTTCATTTTGTTTTGAGATGGAGTCTCACTCTATCATCAGGCTGGACTGCAGTGGCGCGATCTTGGCTCACTGCAACCTCTGCCTCCCAGGTTCAAGCGATTCTCCTGCCGCAGCCTCCTGAGTAGCTGGGACTACAGGTGTGTGCCACCACACCCAGCTAGTTTTTGTATTTTTAGTAGAGATGGTGTTTCACCATGTTGGCTAAGATGATCTCGATCTTTTGACCTTGTGATATGCCCACCTCGGCCTCCCAAAGTGATGACAAAGTTTTAAATTCACACTTACAAAGGAGTATTCAGACTCCTGAGTACTGCATACAAAAGGTATGCAGGAGTACTGAATATATTTTCTTTCGTTGATAAATAATTCAGGATTTCTACATTTAAATAACATACCACAAGCAGCCCTTGGCAGTCTTTTCAATTTTCCTAATAAAATATCTATAGAAACATAGAACAAGATGAAAATTCACAACCCTAAAAAACTTTAAATTCCATGCAAAATATTGATGGAATATAGAGAAACTCTTACTACCTTACTATGATTTGAAGATGAATTTAGACAAAAATAAATGCTTTCACTAAAAACCAAAGGCTTTTATTAACCAGAAAACTCAGCAGACTCAACTGGTCTTTGATAATGTTTCTCAGTTAAATTTCACTTTCTCAGAGCCTTTTCCCCTCCCAAATTACCAGAGGCTTTTGTTAAAATGCTATTTCCTTCAGACTGTTTCTCTGATAATGCATTTCATATTGATCTGTTGGACTATCTCTGTGTCAACCCTCTTTGTTTCTCTATCACAAAGTATATGCTCCTTTAGGAGCAAGATGATGATTTAGTTCTGGTTCCCATTCCATCCTCAGAGTCGGGTGCACTGCCTGGCACAAAAGAGAACAATTGGTATTTTTGAATAATTAATTATTTTTTCCCATCAAACAGTCTTATGAGTGACAGAACAAGCAAGATAGGAGGACAGAGCAACACACTGCATCTTAAAAAGTCTTCCCCAAAAGTCAAATTTTATATATGGTAACCAAAAATAAATAAATAAATAAATAAGTCTAATAGCAACCCAGAGAGAGAATAGTAGTGTTTTAAATAATCTAATTAGAATATAAAATATTCAGGAAGAAGGAGCAGAAAGGAGGATAAATATTTATCTTGGTAAGAAAATTTCTGTGGGCTGGAATGCCTGCTATGCAGTGGTGATTGGGCAGGCTATAGTGCAGAGTTGCCTGTGGTAGTTCATAGATCTGAGGGCTGACACTGAGTGTGGCAAAGTGAGTAGACACATTTGAAAACTGAACAATTTGCCTCTTCAAATACTAAGTCTGGATCAATTTATAAGAAGTAAAATTCTACTGTATCATTGCCATAGATCGAATCAGTGACATGAAATAAGTAATCTCATAGCACAGAGTAAATAGAGAAAGAGAAGGAAAACAACAGGATAGCAACTGCAGAGAACAAATAATAGATATCTACACTGAGGTATTCTTGGGGAGGAGATTAGAACAATAAGTGAAGAATATAATAAAACTTGACCAAAGTGTTTTAAAGATCACATATAGGAAGATTCACCACATCAAATATGTTAATTATCTCAAACATAATCAGTACATACAATGTAAATCTAATCTGAATCTTGAGTGTCTTTCTGAAAAAACAGGACAAACTGGTCTTGTGTGAAAGAGGAAATTTATGAGAATACCCAAGAAGCTTTTTAAGAGGAAAGACAAGCTGGATGCAACTACTATACAAATTACATCTGTAATAACTAAGACAGTGTGGAATTGGCAAACAAATGGATAGATTGATAAATGAAACAGCAGAAAGCACAGGAACAGACTTGTACATATACGAAAACTTAATTATAACAGACTTGGTACTGCAGAACAATGAGGGAATAATTGAGTCTTAAGTAAAGTCTAGGGGACAGTTGGTGCCAATTTGTAAAAACAAACAGACAAACAAGTTTAAAATTAAGTCCACATGTCACACTATATAATAATATCAACTTCAAGTAAGGACCAAATTTGAAAAGCATACTTTAAACTTTCAGAAGAATGCATTAGAAAGCACAATTTCTTTTTCTTTCTCTTTTTCTTTTTTGTTTCTTTTTTTTTTTTTTTTTTTTTGAGATGGGAGTTTTTCTCTTGTTGCCCAGGCTGGAGTGCAATGGTGCCATCTCAGGTCACTGCAACTTCTGCCTCCCAGGTTGAAGTGATTCTCCTGACTCAGCCTCCCTAGTAACTGGGATTACAGGCATGCATCACCACACCCAGCTAATTTTGTAGTTCTAGAAGAGATGGGATTTCTCCATGTTGGTCAGGCTGGTCTCAAACTCATGACCTCAGGTGATCTGCCCACCTTGGCCTCCCAAAATGCTGGGATTACAGACTTGAGCCAACATACCTGGCCAAAAAGCACAATTTCTAAACAAAATCTATGGATGTGTTTCTTAAGCCAGATGCAAAAGTATTTAAACATGCAGAGCAAAGTGTTATATTTTACTGCATTAAAATTACAAGAATCAAATAGTATCTTTGTAATAAAAATCAAGAAAAATCAACAGAGTAAACTCCCAGTGTAATATCAGTACTGTGAATAATATATTTTAAAAACTACAAATCAATTAAATGAGAAAATATGCCAACCGATTAAAAAGTTCCCAAAAAGGAAAATATTGGAAAATAATAAAAACCTCAGATGATTAATTTTATTAGCTATTACAAAAATGCAAATATTACATTTAAGAACAATGTTACCCCCATTTAATTGATAAAAATAAAAATGTCTCTTAAGTAAAAGATTTTGGAACACTAGATGGCTGGAGTACAAATTAATATTGTCATCTTACAAATCAGTTTGATATAACACTTTAAATTTGAACATATATCTAACATAGTCATAAACATTAGAGAGATTTTTGTTCACACACTAGAGAAGAGAGACATGAGAATGTCCAATGTGTAATTGCTTATAATATGAAAAAATTGAATTAAATTGAAATGTCCATAGCCAGGAGAATAAATACATTTTTGCACAAAAATACAAGTATTAAAAACAGTAAATACAATGGTAAAAATGAAATATGTGCAATTGTAAAAATTGAATATATGAAATATTATATATACAATGGTACAAATTAATAAGTACAATGACACACATAAATAGTGAAGAATCTCATGAACATAATGGTATGCTTAAAAAGTAAGTTCCAGAAGAATAAGTACAGTATAATATTTATTTTAAAGCAAAACAAAAATAACCACAAAATAAGCAAAACTAACATCATAACTAGGGATATATACAGTCAAACTATAAGTGAAACACATGAATAATAAACACAAAATTCAACACATTATTCACTTCTTAAGGGAATATAAAGATGTTATAAATGGTACCCAGTAAGTTCCAATGATATTAAATAGTGCATTATTTGTTAAGTTGGGTGTTATGCTCTTAGCTGTTTATAAATTATATGACATAAGCTGCATATATGACATAACCTGCATATACATTATGAATATTCACCTGCATTAAACAAATATTAAAATAGTGTATCATGAAATCAAAATATGATTGTTAAAATAGAAAAACTCAATAATAAATAGCATATATGATTGACATCGAGTTGAAAACAATTATAATAAATGTGACATTCATAAGTTTGTTCATTAAACTTATGAATTCAGCCAGAATGAAGAATGAAGAGAAGAAGAAAAGAAAAAAAGAAGAGAAAAGAAGAGAGAGAAAAACAAAGAAGGATGGAAAGAAGGAAGGAAGGAAGAAAGGAAAGAAGGAGAGACAGAGAAAGAGAGAGAGAGAGAGAGAAACAAAGAAAATCAAGATATACACAGGAGTTTGAAGAACAAAATCTATAGGTGTGGGCAAAGGGACAAATATTGAAGAGAAAAAATTAATTATTCTACCTCTAGACTATTCAAAATCAAAATTCAGTTTAGAAAGAAACTTCTCAAAGCTAACAAAAGGGTAAATCATACTACACACTGTGGAATACCAATTATTGACAGCAAATGGCTCATTGGCAAAAATGCAGTTCAGCAAAATATTCAAATTGCTGAGCAAATTTCACTTTTTTAATGTTTTCTTTATAAACTGTCATTCATAAGTAAAAGAAAGAGAAATTCATATCTGTACATAAAAATAATATAGTTTAGTCTATTCAGATATTTTTTAAAATTTCGTTAAAGAATATTCAGTAAGAAAAAAGTAAACCCCTGAAGAAAGATAGTATGTAAGAAATGATGAGAACAAATATTAACATATACATAACAGCACATTTAATTAAACAAAGGCTGAAAATATAATAACTAGTAGTTTCGTTACACTAAGACAGTTTCCTAGAAAATCTGAGAAAAAGATGGAAAAAAATAAGGTAAGTAGAATAAAAATAAATAATACAATTAATGACAGATATTTTATGCATTACCATTATTGCCAACGTGCTCTTTAAACTCAGCCCTGACCCTAACAACTAAATGAAATATTTTGTTATATTTGTACAATTTACCAATATGATTTTGAATGTGATTTTCTAATATAATGCATACAATAGAGCTTCAATAAATTAACCTAGAATCAGTCAAATAAATTTATTTATAATACAAAATAATATCCCACTGTGATAACACTTATAATAAATTTAAAAGCATTTTAAAAGAAATTCTCTTGAAAGTAGATAGAAATAAGGGATAACTTCATATTTTGTATAATGCAAACTACAACAAACCAATTAATTAGAACAAAGTGAAAGAGAGCTAAACCAAGAGCAAGTGAGGATTTTAGGAAGGCAAAATGCTTTTCTATATTAACATTACTTTTAGGTGACAAATTATAATTGTATACATTTATGAGGTACAATGTGATGTTTTGATATATGTATATAATGTGGAATAATTAAATCAAGTTAATTAACATATCCATCACCTAATGTACTTTTTTTGTGGTAAAACATTTGAAATTTAGTCTTTTAGCTATTTTGAAATATAGAATATATTATTAACTATAGTCACCATGATCATGACTAGTCAGTATCCTTCCAAGAGACTAGTTAATTTTTTTTTAATTTTAAAGAATAGTATTTTATTGAATAAGTTTTATTCACAGAAAAATAAGCTTTAATCTACAATGAATGGCAGATTATACAGCAGAAAGCAATTTTCTTAGTTTTCCACACTGATAGAAAGGTTCTTACTAAGTGGAAAAAGCCGTAAAATTATACTCACAAATATAGTACTCTGTCTCAAAACATTTCAAATGATTATTCACAATACTAATACAAAGAGATCAGTCATTCAGTCAGGTAAAAGTATAACAGTAATGAAAAAAATGCAAAATCTAACATAAATTACATTAAAACCTTTGTTACATCAAATCAAAAATGCAAATTTCTTACTAAATCCAGAGAAATGGTAAAATATACAGTAATTTAAAATATTACATTAATGATACAGAATAAAAGTGGTAAACTCCAAAAATCTATAGGCATATCTGCAAACTTCAGACTTCAAAGCAGAATCTGACCACCCAAACATTAATGTAGAATTCGTCTAATTTTTGTTTTGTTTTGTTTTTGAGACGGAGTCTCACTCTATCACCCAGGCCGGAGCGCGGTAGTGCCATCTCGGCCCACGGCAACTTCCGCCCCCCTGGCTCAAGCGACTCTCCCTCCCCAGCCGCTCCAGTACCCGGGACCACAGGCATGGGCCACCACGCTCAGCTATCCCTACATTTCTGTAGAGACAGGGTTTCAGCATGTTGGCCAGGCTGGCCTCCAACTCCCGACCCCAGGCGATCCGCCCGCCTCAGCCTCCGAAAGTGCTAGGACTACAGGCGTGAGCCACCGCGCCCGGCGCCATTTGTCTAATTTGAAAATACAATTGTCCCTTGCTATCCATGGGGTTTTGGTTTCACGATCCCCTAGGACCTGAGGATGCTTAAGTCCCTTAGATAAAATCACACAATTGGGAGGCCGAGGCGGGCTGATCACGAGGTCAGGGGATTGAGACCACCCTAACACGGTGAAACCCTGTCTCTACTAAAAATACAAAAAAATTAGCCGAGCGTGGTGGCAGGCACCTGTAGTCCCAACTACTCAGGAGGCTGAGGCAGGAGAATGGCGTGAACCCAGGAGGCAGAACTTGCAGTGAGCCGAGATGGCACCACTACACTGCAGCCTGGGTGACAGAGCGAGACTCCGTCTCAAAAAAACAAGAACAAAACAAAAAAAATTCACACAAGGCCGGGCGCGGTGGTTCACGCCCGCAATCCCAGCACTCTGTGAGGCAGAGGCAGGCAGATCACCTGAGAATCAGGAGTTCGAGACCACCCTAGCCAACACCGCAAAACCAGTCTCTACTCTGTTGCCCAGGATGGAGTGCAGTGGCGCAGTCTTGGCTCACCACAGCCTCTGCCTCCCAAGCAGTTGGGACTGCGGGAGTGCTCCACGGTGCCCAGCTTTTTTTTTTTTTTTTTTTTTTTTTTGAGACAGAGTCTGGCTCTGTCCCCCAGGCTGGAGTGCAGTGGCACCATCTTGGCTCACTGCAAGCTCTGCCTCCCGGGTTCAGGCCATTCTCCTGCCTCAGCCTCCCAAGTAGCTGGGACTACAGGCGCCCGCCACCACGCCCTGCTAATTTTTTTGTGTTTTTAGTAGAGACAGGGTTTCACTATGTTGGCCAAGATGGTCTCGAACTCCTGACCTTGTGATCCGCCCACCTTGGCCTCCCAAAGTGCTAGGATTACAGGCTTGAGTCACTGCGTTGGTAGAGACAGGGTTTCACTATGTTGGCCAGGCTGGTCTCGAACTTCTGGCCTCAAGTGATCCGCCTGCCAAAGTACTGGGATTGCAGGAGTGAGCCACCACGCTCGGCGTTTGTTTTTTTTTTTTTTTTTGAGACAGGAATCTCTCTTTCTCACTGGGGCTGGAGTGTGGTGGTGCCATCTCTGCTCGCTGCGGCCTCCGCCTCCTGGGTTCCGGTGGTTCTCGGGCCTCGGCCACCTGGATGGCTGGGATTGCAGGCTCCCGCCACCATGCCCAGCTAATTTTTGTATTTTTTAGTAGAGACTAGTTAAAATTTTAACTAACTTTATGGTTCCGAAGCTGAATTCATTTTGAAAGAAGCCATTATCATATAATTTTACTAAAAATATCAATAATCTAATAATTAAAATATAAATGTAGGTTTGCAATTATTGAATTAAGATGTATAAATTTCTAGTTGACATTTAAAACCCTACTATGATAAAATGTATCAAAGAAATACTCTTTTTCTTCGGGAAATAATATGCTCTTGTTTCAGGTGAACAAAAGCTGGTTATTACACACTTGAATACTGAAAAGCTAAGAATTACTTTTTCTGTCCTTATTTATTATGTATTTAAAACCTTAAATAAATGTAACATTTATTCTGGACTAGTACACTTAGATATATGACTACTTTATCACTCATGAAGCCATCAAGGACTCAAGAGGAAAAGCAGTAGGTTGTAAAAAGATAGAATTAATAATTTATATTTGAAACTCTTGATTTGACTGTTATTTTTCTACCCACTGAAACTCTCTATATTTAAAACGAATGCTAGTGAAGATAGATTCACTTAAGGTAATGCTGAGTCATAAACACTTCAGTGAGCCAAAAGTATAATTTAATAGCAAGAGAAGTGGAGCTTTGAACAGAGAAAAGGAGAAAATTGTATCATTAAAATGCTTGCCAAGAAGGTGAGCATGTTCAATTGACTCCCATTTTTTTGGGACATTTACTCAGAAGTATCTCATATTTCTAAAAATCAGGTCAAGTTTGTTATCGTGCTAATGCACTTTTGTGATTAATTTTACTAATGAAGACTATCCATTTTCACAAAGCATATGTAAAAATAGTTCATTTTTGGAGAAAAGAGATTTGCAAGGTCAATTGAGCTACTATGTAATACAGAATAGATGCATTTCGCTTTTTTAAAGTAAAATAAAATGAAATTATGCTACCAATAAGGAAAATAAAAAAGCATTTTAGTTTTCGTGCAATTGTAAAATTAAGAATCACAATGAATAGAAAAATAGATTTAGCTAGGTACAGGTATTTCAATCATGTTAAAATTTAGCAGTGTATAAAAGAAAATGTCTCTCTAGAAAGTTGAAGTTATATTTTTTAAGGATTTATAGTAGCATGAATCACAAAAAAGTTTACTATAAGCCGTAGCTAAAATTTATTTGTTTTAGTCAAAATAGTAAGAAACCAATTAAAATTACTGATGGTGTTCCCAGAGCCAGCTTTAGAACTTGGTTTAAATTATAAGTCTATTTTATTTTTTTAAAAAATTTAATGCTATTTGAAAAAGTATCTTCCTATTTTAAAACACTGCCGTGATGTCTTTGATACTAGTTTCCGGACAGATTACTGAAGATAATAAATTAAATATCAAGATAGTAACATAATGATAGCCCATAGAAAGAAAACGTAGAAGAATCAATATTTATTTCCTTGGTTTTTTTTGCAGTGATTTAAAGTTGGTTATAAGGACAAGTAATTATTTTGTTAGTATATTCAACATGCATATCTAGTATATTTATTTAGCATAAATAGAGTGGAATGTACTACATCTCCAAAGGGGAAATTAAAGTATAACAATTATTTATTTGATATTAATAGAAATTATCTGTGCAACAAAAGTCAAACAGATGTTAAAGCTCCTTGGTATACTGGAATAACACAAAAATATGTATCTCCACAAAGCTAGTTATAGAAGTACAGGGATTTCAAGAGGGTCTTAAAACCTGGGAAGTGTCTTCCCTTGGTTTCCTGGAGCAGGAAGGGAGCTGACCCTCTGCCATCGAGGAGAGGCTGAGGCAGGAGAATGGCGTGAACCCAGGAGGTGGAGCTTTCAGTGAGCCGAGATGGCGCCACTGCACTCCAGCCTGGGTGACTGGGCGAGACTCCGTCTCAAAAAAAAAAAAAGAAATTTCATAAGGCAGCTGTGATCACCAACAGCAGTTTTCCATAGATGCTGAAACTTCCTTACTCTCTAAAAACCAGTGGTGAATCTGACTGCCAATAGATGCTTCCAATAGATGACCCTCTTTCCTTTAGCTTTGACGATCATTTTTTGATTACCCATTCCTTGTATAAAAATCCCTTCCTGCTTAGAATAAGTATAATGGCCTTGGTCTTCATGTTTAAACTCTGACCAATATGGACAGCTGTCACGGCTTTTACTAAGATGTTAAAGAGGGGCTTTTAAATGAAGGTGACCCTTGAACTGAGATTTTAAATTATTCCGCAGACACAAGAGATGGAGGACTTCTAGACAGAGGAAACAACATGAGCAAGCCACAAGACTTAAAATTCCATTGTATTTTTTGCAAATAAATAGTATATATTAAAAGTATTTACAACAGAAAAAGGATTAATGACATCTGGCATAATCAGCGGAGGTGTGTTGAAGACATTGGGTTTTGAAAAATGCACAGTACTCAGGAATATAAATAGGAGAAGCTCTACTCTGATTTGAATGTAAAATATTTCAGACTGAGATGAACAAAAGATCACAAAAAAATTAAAATTAGTAAAACTAGTGTTTCGAGTTAGAAAGACATTACTCATCAGACTGTAAGAGACAAAGTTTGAGGTGTGAGTTGACACTAAACGGGTCATATATGTGATGGTTTTACATACGATAAAACATTTTTTTGAAGTTAAACACATACTGAATATTTTTTGTTTGCTCCTCTAGATGCACTTTTTACTCTTCTTAACTCTGTTTTCTACTCTGGTGGCCGAGCTAATAGATTGATTCTTCATTTCTGGTTCGGTTGGGCTAATGGAAGGCACTAGCATGGGACCTGGAAGGCACAGGATGGTCAGGTTGGGATATTTGGTCTCCAGCTGCCTCCATGCTGGTTTTCTGAGAGTAAGTACACCACGGTAGCAGAAGCTCAAGCCCTACTTGTAGTTGACTTCTTGGGTTCTGGTAATTCTCCTTCCCCTTGTCCCTTGTCCTTCCAGGTCCAGTAAAGGGCCTAAATCCTCCACTAGTAAGCCCTTCCCATGCTGGCTGGCTTTCCTAAATCTGGCCCAAATCTTTGTGTCATGTCTTTTGTCAGGAGCTCAGCTGAACTGTAAGAGGGAAATGAGCTGCTAAGTGTTGGAAGAGCCAGTAAAAAGCAACAAGTCAAAAGTGGAAAGAGGTAAGCCTTTCAGCACTTACTGTGATGCTATAAGCAAGAACCTAAAACTGGAGAAATTGCCACTACAGCTTGGGAAAGTGCACTGGATCAACACAGTTGTGAGGGTTGTCTCACTGTGGAGGGAGCCCTCAAACTAAAGACCCTGCCAGTGTTATGCACAATGAGGTGAGGTGAGGGTGCTGGTGCAGGAGGAAGGCTAAGAGTGGAAAAGTGCTGGGTGCTGAGTCAGAGACAGAAGTGTCCCTTCATCCGAGGTCTCCTCCTCCTCCCCACAAAAGGAGGCCTCAGCAGAGGTGCCTGAAGAACACTTCTGCCCAAGGCTTTTGTATTAATTTATTCTCACCTTATTATAACGAAATTCCTGAGACTGGGTAATTTACAAAGAAAAGAGGTTTAACTGGATCACAGTTCTGCAGGCTGTACAGGAAGCATAGTGGCTCCTGCTTCTGGGAAGGCCTCAGGAAACTCACAGTCATGGCAGAAGCAAAGGAGAAGCGGGCACATCTGAACATGGCAGCACATCTTAACATTAGGAGGAGGAAGAGAGAGGGCAGGGAAGGTGCTACACACTTTTAAACAAGCACATCCCCTGAGGCCTCTATCACAAGAACAGCACTAAAGGGATGGTGCTAAACCATCAGAAGCCACCCCCGTGATCCAATCTCCTCTCACTAGACCCTACCTTCCAGCATTGGGAATTACATTTCAAAATGAGATTTGGGTGGGAGCCAATTCAAACCACAACAGCATCAGATAAAGAGACATGGGAAGGAAAGCACCAGGCTAGGAATTTACCCAAAATTTGATAGAGGAGCTTGAGTCCCTGACCGACTTGACTCTTGAGAGACTGCAATGCACTGGCTGTGCACCAGGTCTACTGTAAGGAGGGCAGCTTTCCTCTTGAGGCTTGCCAGGTAGTCTTTGTAATTGCACATGGTCAGGCATCAAAAATCACACATGGGTTTTAAAGCAAGAGCAAAGCTCCTTAGCCTTCAAGGTCAGCCAGGAACCTACTCAATGCAGTTACTGTTGCAGAGCTTCAGAATGAGATTCTGAGATCGGTTTGTTCATATTTTTGAAGAGCACACAGAAACCCCCTTCTTGGTGTATAGTTGTGAATGACAGGGTTAATCCTTGGCTTGCAGTGGTCTCATAATTACTCAAATTAACACCAGTGTTTACTTAGAAGGCAGTGTCGGTGGCAGTAAGATGTTGGGAGCTCTATAGCTGTGGCACATAGTCACCAGTAACAATAATTTAAAAATAACATATCGTGAGGTAAACTGGCTGCCTTAGAATAAATAACATGCTAAAACAAATTTGTAAAGACTATGTATCTTTTTAAAGATCATTGCAATTGAATATTAATTGTATAAACTCACTCAAATATTTCAATTTACAACAAAATCATATATAAGAATTGTAAATTTACTGATCTTAATAATGTAAATATATGCTGCATATATCAACTAAAAACAATATATATGTAAAATTATATGGAGAGAGAATAAAATTTTATTATGTCCTTCATGTTACCATGATAACAATGTGACCATATATTTTCAAAATAAGTTCTATATAAATACATCTGAGAACCATTCGTCTGCTATTTTAAATGTGTGATCAAGTAGTCTAGATTACCTAAGGATAGACAATCTACATTTCAGAGACTGGTATCAGTAGCCTCTAAAACGTTGTTAACTATTTCTATTCGGGCCTGGATATGATCTTTGGCCTTAGAAGGAATACTAAAAAGATTAACATTTTTTTTCTAGTTAGTTGCAACTAGGTAAATATAAAATCAAAATTCTTTCATAAATAACATGTCATTATCTCATATATAAAATGTGTCTTTTCAAAAAAAAATAAATGAGAAATAAACATATATTTTAGTTGATATATATAAAGTACCTTCCCTTCCACTCATTTATTTTCCTTGAATACACAACTAAATCAGTTAGCATTCATCAAACTTTTACTATGCTCATAGAATTTTCCATGCCTTGGTGTTATATTGTATAGTGAATACATTGGTTTGAGATTTCAGATTTTATATTTATACATTATTTTTCACTAGAATTTAGGTAAAAACTATGAAAAAGTCACATACTAAATTTAAATTCCTGAGAAATAAGAATGTAGTATGATGTCTCATGTGCACCTAGATCACAGAGAGGTAACAACATGACTCTAAGTAATGACCAGAGGAATACATGGTCTCTCTCTCACCTCTGCTTCCTTCTCAGAACCACTGGGACCTTTACAAAAATGGAATCCAAAACTCTTCATTGGTTCTTTTCTGGCATAAAGCCCTAGCTATCATTTGGTGCAATAGGGCATGGGCTATTTACTTTCCAAAAAGTGTAATTATTGATCAATTTATTTATAATAAAACCGAGTCAACCAAAAACAACAACTAAACAACTATTTAACCTCCCAAATGTTAATAAACTCCAAAGATACCATCTTGAGCAAATAATTTGGTTCAAAATCTCCCATTTATTGGCTACATTTTCACTAAACATCACATTTGTTCATCTAAAATAACTTTTCAAACTCTTTTAGATAGAGACATAGTATAATATTTCACTTACACATAAACATTTACAGTCTATTGAGTATTATTACAGAATCCTACATAAATATGCTGTTTTTTTATGATCCAATATAAATATGTTTTATAAGATAGGTGACAGTTTGCAAATGATAAAATATTGATTTAATTTAAAAAATGCATATTACTTGTGTATATAAGACTGGGAATTGTGTTAAAATTATTTTTGCAATAATCATTCCTGACATTTATACTGAGAATTAGAGAACCTTCACAAATAACCTCATTTGATTCTTACATCTACTTTGTGATGTAGGGCAGGAAATAGCCTTAGAGAGGTTAAGTGGCTTGTCTGAAGTCCAAGTATTAAGAGGCAGCAATAAATCCAGAAATCAGGTCTTTTTTACAAGGTCATTGCTCTTTCTACACTAATACTCTAATGGACCTGACACACACAAAAAACTTTATTAACATAATATAATGTAATATAATACAATATAATATAATTGGATGTATTTCCCTTACTTAAAAAAACATTTTTGCATTGAAAAATGAAAACTTATAGAAAATAAAACTAAGAAAACTGAGGAAAACAGATATTTTCATATTTTAATATTTAAACACATTTTACATATTAAATTTAATGGGCTTTAAGGAAAATATATTCTATTCAATTTCATACTAGCTTAAATGTTCTGAAAAAATGTTGGTATCGTCAATAATAAGATCCAAATCCAAATTAGGGTTATGTTTTTTTCTGGATCATCTCCTTAAATTTTAAAGGCTACTTTCCCTTTTTGTCATTTATCATCACAGTCAAAATCAGAAGACTTTTTTGTTCTGGGCAGGAGGAAGCTCACTGTCCTCTGGGGGCACACTGTGCAGCCATCCCTGCCCTATTAACTCGAACAGGTACTATCATCCCAAGCCTGTGCATCCATGGATCTGCCCTCTGAGCCGTTCTTTCTTCATTTTCTCCCTTTTCTGTTTCTTTCAGTCAAGGCTGGCAACATTCGACTGACATAAATTCTCAAACTCTTGTCAGTCCCCTGCACAATTCAAGAGAGTTTAAGCCATTAAGTGGGCCCTCCATAAATGTTTTCTGGATAACCACATCTCTATTCATGGTGTTTGCTAAGATAGTTGATTGGATCCATGTGTCACACACCTATTATCTTTAGCATAGCTGTCCAACCACTTGGATGCTTTTTCCAGTGGATGCTTTCAAATTTATTCATCTCACACTTTTGACTTTTAGTTCTTTGTTTTGTTTAAGCAAGTTTTTACTAGCCCTAAATACATTCAGCTCTACCACATTAAATGTTCTTAAATTTCAGTTTTGATACTTTACCTGTAATTGGACCTGTGTTTTGGAGTATGATGTAAAATAGGGATCTAATTTATTAATTTGCATATATGCAAATTTTCAATTGTTCAAGAAAAGTTCATTAAATAGTTCACCAATCATTAATTCGTTCAGTAAAATATGTTTTTGATATTTTTATTGAAATTACATCGAATGTATAGCATAATATGAAAAATATTAAGTTTTAATGTTAAATTTTCACATTCATGAACATACTTATCTGATCATTGTACATTGAATTCGTTAATAGCCCAGTTTATAACTTCTGCCCGCATATTCTTGCCATGTGACTTCCCAGTTTCTCTCACTACAAAGGTGATATTATTTCACTATGCCTCAGTTCTAGACTGGCTTTGTAACCTACTTTGGTCAATGTGATATTATCGAAGGGCAAAACAAGAAGAGGCACTTAAGGCGGCTAGCACATTCACTTGTTTTTTCTTGATCCTCTGTCATAGCCAAAAAGGCCAGCCTGTTAGAAATAATGAAAGACTGATGGCTAGGTCACTCCATGGCCCCAGATGTTCATCACAGTCTCCATACTACAAATAAATCTCCCAGCTGTAGTCAGCCTAAATAATTATTGTTTTAAGCCATTGAGTTGTGGAGCAAATTGTTACACAGCATTCTTGAGGTTATTTAAATAGTGATACACACTCAAGCTATTGAAGTTGATGTATGGAATATAATACAAATGATGTATGGAATATTCTCCTGAACATTTTTTTTTTTATTTCTTTCCCCCAAATTTACTCTTAAATATCTTATAATTTTTGTTGATTTTATTACTACAATATTTTGTCTATTTTATTTTATTGTTAGGAAACTCTTGGCATGCCACTAACTTTTGCATGCTAATGTCATGGAAAGCACACTTTTAAATACTATGTTACTTTTGCTACAAAAACAGTAAAATATCTAGGAATATATCTAACCAAGGAGGAGAAAGATCTCTACAAGAAAAACTGCAAAACACTGCAGAAATAAATCATAGATGACACAAACAAATAAAAACACATCCCATGCTCTTGGATGGGTAGAATCAATGTTGTGAAAATGAGCATACTACCAAAAGCAATCTACAAATTCAATGCAATTCCCATCAAAATACTACCATCATTCTTTAAAGAACTAGAAAAAGCAATTCTAAAATTCATATGTAAGCAAAAAGAGCCTACATAGCCAAAGCAAAACTAAGCAAAAAGAACAAATCTGGAAACACTACATTACCTGATTTCAAAGTATACTGTAAGGCCATCGTCAATAAAACAGCATGATACTGGTATGAAAATGGCACATAGACCAATGGAACAGAATTGAGAACCCAAAAATAAACCCAAATACTTTTAGCCAACTGATTTTCAACAAAGGAAACAAAAACATAAAGTGAGGAAAGGACACTCAATTCAACAAATGGTGCTGGGATAATTGGCAAGCCACATGTAGGAAAATGAAGCTTCATCCTCATCTATCACTTTATACAAAAATCAGCTCAACATGGATCAAGGACTTAAATCTAAAACCTGAAACAATAAAAATTCTAGAAGATAACACTGGAAAAAATGTTCTAGACATTGGGTTAGACAAAGATTTCATGACCAAGAATGCAAAATCAAATGCAACAAAAACAACCATAAATAGGTGGGACTTAATTAAAGAGTTTTTGCATGGCAAAAGGAATAGTCAGTAGAGTAAACAGATATCCCACAGAGTGGGAGAAAATCTTCATAATGTATACTTCTGACAAAACATTAACATCCAGAATCTACAAGGAACTCTAGGAAATTAGGAAGAAAAAAACAAACCTGTAAAAAAGTAGGTTAAGGATGTGAATAGACAATTCTCAAAAGAAGATCTACAAATGGCCAACAAACATGAAAAAATGCTCAACATCACTAATGATCAGGGAAATGCAAATCAAAACTTCAATGCAATAAGATCTTACTCCCGCAAAAATGGCCACAGTAAAAAAAATAAAAAAATAATAGATGTTAGTGTGGATGCGGTGAAAAGGGAACACTTCTACACTGCTGGTGAGAATGTAAACTAGTACAACCACTGTAGAAAAAAGTGTGAAGACTTCTTAAAGAACTAAAAGTAATACTGTCATTTGATCTAGCAATCTCACTACTGGGTATCTATCCAGAGGAAAATAAGTCATCATATGAAAAAGATACTTACACACGCATATTTAGAGCAGCACAATTCACAATTGCCAAAATGTGGAACCAGCCCAAATGCCCATCAATCAACAAGTAGATAAAGGGATTGTGAGATATATATGATATATATATATATATATATCATATATAGTGAGATATATGATGAGATATATATGTCATATATAGTGAGATATATGATGAGATATATATATCATATATAGTGAGATATATGATGAGATATAGATATGATGGAAAACTACTCAGCCATAAAAAAGAATGAATAATGGCATGCACAGCAACCTGAATGGGATTGGAAACTATTATTCTAAGTGAGGCAACTCAGGAATAAAAAAACTAACATATTTTTTTCCACTAATAAGTGGGAGTTAAGCTATGAGGATGCAAAGGCATAAAAATGATACAACGGACTTTGGGGACTTAGGGGGAATTAGGGGGAAAGGGTGGGAAGGGGGTGAGGGATAAAATACTATAAATTAGGTTCAGTGTATACTACTCAGGTGATGGGTACACCAAAATCTCACTAAAGTACAAATCACCACTAAAGTATTTATTCATGTAATCAAATGCCACTGGTTCCCCCAAAACCTATGGAAATTAAAAATAAAAAATAAAAATATAAAAACCCATGGTAACTACTGGTAATTGAAATGTATATTCAGGGAAACTTGAATGTATGGCTCCTGGTGGCCATCCTCAATCTTTGAGCTTCAATAAACTTTATGTAATCATTAAAATAAATAAACAAATAAATACTATATTATTTCTGTTAGTTGTTTTCTATAAATTCAGGATTAATATTTATGCAAATATTGAATTATTGGCAAGTAAGATAAGTTTTGTAGCTTCCTTTCTAAGTCTACTTTCTAACTCATACATCGTGTTTCTTAAATCTAATTACATTTGGTAAATAGTGAACAACGTTAATAGAAGCAATAATATATGTTCTTATCTCTTTGCTGACTTAGGTGTAAATGCCTTAAATGTTCCAAAATTTTACCCTAAACGAATATTTGTATTTTATTTTGATAATTGAGGGGAATTTAATTTTTTTTTTATTTTTTATTTTTTATTTTTTTATTTAAGAAAATGTGGCACATATACACCATGGAATACTATGCAGCCATAAAAAATGATGAGTTCGTGTCCTTTGTAGGGACATGGATGAAACTGGAAAACATCATTCTCAGTAAACTATCGCAAGGACAAAAAATCAAACACCGCATGTTCTCACTCACAGGTGGGAATTGAACAATGGGAATTTAATTTTTTGACTAGTTTTGTTAATCTCTTGAGATTATTATATTTTTTCTGTCCATTGGTAAAGTTTCTACACTAATAGCTATTTTTAATACACTATTATTGTAAGAATAGACTATTTGGCAATAAGAGAAATAGGCAGACAGGAAGAAAGAAAAAGAGTTTTAAGAAGTTAGCAACTTGAATTTTCAACAAGATTTTCATATGCACATACTATGCATGCTTCATATGTTACATTTTGTGTACTAAACTTTTCCTGTTTTTTTTTAATAAGATTATTCTCACCTAATAATTTGATTTAGGTGGATTTATCTTACTTTTTATTTTCTGTCTGCTACTAATTCTTGATGGTTAAAGTTTGGAGTTGAATTGTCCCAAATTTTTTTGGTCAAAAATTAGAGCCGTGGGAAATAATACTTAGTCTCAAACTTCTCCTCATGGTGTCAGGATGGCTACTGCAGCTCCAATATTGCACCTTCACAGAACTGTATCTAAGACCAGAAGGCAATAATAAGAACAACAGAAGAGTTTGTTTTTGCAAGTCTCTGATTTTCAGAATCTCTTTATCAGACTTGACTTTATAGCCAATTAGCCAGAAACATTCCTCATGACCACTCCTACATGTTTTAGAGAGAAGGATGAGTAGAATAATTGCAGTGATTTGGACCAATTAGAATGCATGTCTGGAAGTTGTGAAAGGAGTCTAGCTTCCTTGAGATCTAACAACTGCTGTCTGCTTTCTGAACAGATCAGACTCTAGGCAGGAGTGAAACAGAAATGGCTGTTTGCTGAGTAAAATCAATGTCTCACACATTCATTATTAATATTTAATAAATGCACCTTATTTAATAAATTAATCTCTAAATATTGACCCTTTTTAGCATCCAAGCATATATTTTGTTTGTATTTCGTTTCTATTTTCAATATTGTTGTTGATTTTTATTGATCTACATTGGATAATGATATTTCTAGCCATGATATTCAAGACTGTGTGTTATTTGTTCTCATTACTTAAAATGTTTTACAACCTTTTGCTGGTATTTTTTTTTCTTGCTAATAAGAACTTTAGACAGACAAAAGGCAATTTGTTTGTGGGTAATCTAAATTTACCCCTTATATTTTACTTTCTAAATTTTCTTTTTTTTTAATATTGTACTTTAAGTTTTAGGGTACATGTGCACAATGTGTAGGTTTGTTACATATGTATCCATGTGCCATGTTGGTGTACTGCACCATTAACTCGTCATTTAGCATTAGGTGTATCTCCTAATGCTGTCCCTCCCCCCTCTCCCCACCCCACAACAGTCCCCGCAGTGTGATGTTCCCCTTCCTGTGTCCATGTGTTCTCATTGTTCAGTTCCCACCTGTGAGTGAGAACATGCGGTGTTTGGTTTTTTGTACTTTTGCGATAGTTTACTGAGAATGGTAATTTCCAGTTTCATCCATGTCCCTGCAAAGGACATGAACTCATCATTTTTTATGGCTGCATAGTATTCCATGGTGTATATGTGCCACATTTTCTTAATCCAGTCTATCGTTGTTGGACATTTGGGGTGGTTCCAAGTCTTTGCTATTGTGAATAGTGCTGCAATAAACATACATGTGCAGGTGTCTTTATAGCAGTGTGATTTATAGTCCTTTGGGTATATACCCACTAATGGGATGGCTGGGTCAAGTGGTATTTCTAGTTCTAGATCCCTGAGGAGTTGCCACACTGACTTCCACAATGGTTGAACTAGTTTACAGTCCCACCAACAGTGTAAAAGTGTTCCTATTTCTCCACATCCTCTCCAGCACCTGTTGTTTCCTGACTTTTTAATGATGGCCATTCTAACTGGTGTGAGATGGTATCTCATTGTGGTTTCGATTTGCATTTCTCTGATGGCCAGTGATGATGAGCATTTTTTCATGTTTTTTGGCTGCATAAATGTCTTCTTTTGAGAATTGTCTGTTCCTGTCCTTCACCCACTTTTTGATGGGGTTGTTTGTTTTTTTCTTCTAAATTTGTTTGGGTTCATTGTAGATTCTGGATATTAGCCCTTATGGAACCAAAAAAGAGCCTGCATCGCCAAGTCAATCCTAAGCCAAAAGAACAAAGCTGGAGGCATAATGCTACCTGACTTCAGACTGTACTACAAAGCTACAGTAACCAAAACAGCATGCTACTGGTACCAAAACAGAGATATAGATCAATGGAAGAGAACAGAGCCCTCAGAAATAACGCCACACATCTACAACTATCTGATCTTTGACAAACCTGACAAAAACAAGCAATGGGGAAAGGATTCCCTATTTAATAAATGGTGCTGGGAAAACTGGCTAGCCATATGTAGAAAGCTGAAACTGGATCCTTTCCTTACACCTTATACAAAAATTAATTCAAGATGGATTAAAGACTTACATGTTAGACCTAAAACCATAAAAACCCTAGAAGAAAACCTAGGCATTACCATTCAGGACATAGGCATGGGCAAGAACTTCATGTCTAAAACACCAAAAGCAATGGCAACAAAAGCCAACATTGACGAATGGGATCTAATTAAACTAAAGAGCTTCTGCACAGCAAAAGAAACTACAGTCAGAGTGAACAGGAAACCTACAAAATGGGAGAAAATTTTCGCAACGAATTTGTAAATTTTCTATCTAAATTAGATATTCACTCTGATGTGTCACAGAAATTTGTTTTAATTCATCTTGCTTGGTTTTTAGTTTCATTTTTAACTTGAGAACTTTAATTCTGAAAAATTCTCAACCATCATAACACTAAATATTAATTCTTGAAAACTCAAATTTATTTTCTGTAATTACTGTTAAACATTATTTACACTATTTAGTGAGCCAGTCAATAAATATTCTTTTAATTCCCTTTCACATTTTTTGTTTTTCTGTGCTTTTTATGTAAATTCTTAAGTTTTATAAACTACTTTTTTGTCCATTTTAAACTTTAATGATTTTATTTTTAAACAGTGGTTGTATTTCTGCACTGTGTCATTTTACTTTTGACACATTTCTGCCTGTTTTCCTTAGTGTTTTCCTGGTGTTTCCTTCCTATGTTTTCCTGGTGTTTCCTTCTTATGTTTTCCTGGTGTTTCCTTCCTATGTTTTCCTGCTGTTTCCTTCCTATGTTTACCTGGTGAGGACCTTTTTGCTTTTTGCTGCATTATCCTAGGGCAAAAGGCTGAAGGAGAAAAGAGTGTGAGAGAGGGAGCAACAGGAAAAGGGGATAAATTCATCCTCTTATCAGGAAACCAGTTCCATGATAACTAATTACCTCTCATGAGAATGGCATGATTCCGTTCATAAGAGCAGAGCCCTAATGACCTAATCACCTCCTAAAAGTCCTACCTCTCAACACTGTTGCATTGGGAATTAAGTTTCCAATACATTAATTTTGAATGACACATTCAAACATAGCAACAACAGCTCAGGCAGTAACTAGAATTGTGCCATCATTTGGCTGTTGTGTTTGAGACTGTCTCTCTTTTCCTAAACCTGCTGGTTCATTTAATCTGAAGCTTTAGGTCTCATTTTATCAGACATTTTTTATAGGTCCTGTTTAAAAACAGGACTTCTGTATGTCTCCTGTATAGCTCCTGACTACTGACTTCTGCCTCCTTTGTAGACTTTTTATTATTTGTTTCTTTTAGAAGACAAATTTCTAATTATCTTCACCTACTTGTGTACTCACAGAGCTATGAATCTAGCACTTCCAGTAGCTCACATTTGATGTTTTTCCTGATTCCTTGTATGTACAAATGTTTATCTTTGTGTGTGTGTGTGTGTGTGCGCGCGTGTGTGTTTGAAGTTAGAAGGAAGATGAAAAATCAAGTATTAACTTTAAAAGTCTATTATTCTAATGTATTAGTAGTTTTCCTTCCTACTCGCCAAAGTGGAAAAGAAAAAGGAAATGGAAAAAGAGTTGATATATTATATAACTACAAATAAAATAATTCTGTAAAAAAACCAGAGAGTTTTTTAGGTATAAGTATTGAAAAGGAAGTTTGAGGAATGAATAAGCAGTTGTTGGTGGAACAGAATTTTGGAATTACAGTTTTTGTTTTTCTATATTTAATGCCTTCTTTAATGAGCTTTTAGTATTCAGTAAGACTGAATAACATGCCATGCAATGCATATAAGCCATTTATAAAAGAAAGCCTCAACGCAGAACATAATAACAGACTTACAGTAAACAAGAACAGGTTAACGAGACTGAATGAAAACTAAAAGCTAAATCCCATATGTATTCAGGCAAGAGTAGATAAATCTTCAGTTCTCAAACATCCCACTCTTGTGCTTTTAAAACTCTAAACTATTATGAAATACATGGTACTGGGAGGCACTCATTATCTACACAATAATAGCCTTAGGCAAACCTACATTTGTATTCCTCTTGCATTTTCAAAATTGGGAATACTGAATCTGCAGTGGCTTCCCCTTCCCTTTATTTCATGAAAATGGAGAATTCCAGAGAGTTAATTCTGGTGGCTTTAAAATATTTAGTTTATGTGAATGTATGTAAATACCTATTTTGTGCTTGAAACATTATAGATTAGGAAGTTAATATTCAAAATTAGACATCTGCAAAGTAATATCACTAGTGGGCTTCTTCCGACAAGCTTTGCGAATTATAAAAGGTATGCATTGTGTTTTGTTCTAAATTCCCTTGCCAAAATGCCTAGCTCTTTGCATGTACTTTTTTTTGCCTTGTTTTAGCAATGAAAAATATTAGAAAGAATATTTAAGAGAGAATAAAGATGTTCCCATTTGAGATTTCAGTTCAAAGGCTTGCACCTTTTATTAGTCTCTTTCACTTCACCTTCACTGCTTTAATCTGACTGAGAAAGTTGTTAGCTAGAATATCCTTTTTGAAAGGACAAACTTATTCAAGGATTAATTATAGATTGCTAGGGTATAATGTATAAAATATTTTAATAAGTAAAAACTCAAAAACTAGAACATTTTCTCTTGGGTTCATTTTGCACAATATTGTCTTGCTATTTGTTTTTAAAAGCTGTGCCATCCTGAAAGTAAACTGAAATATACAAGTTTAAAAGAAAATGTAACATTAGTAGAATATATACTTTAACAGTTTACAGCACTGCTTTATATGATATATACATTTTTTTAAAAAATTTCATGGGTGTAGCTAGTTTTGTTAGACCAAAATTAAATTTCTCAAATCTTTATTGGAGCTAATGTATAAAGACATTGCACCTAACACATGAACTTTTCCCCCTTCCCTCTTGAGACTTCATCAAAATGACAATAAATGAACAGAGCAAATATAAACCATTAGTAGCCAAATCAGCACAAAGCCAACAGTGAACAATAGATTTCCAGATCTGAGGAAGATAAACATTATTAAAGTGTGTTGTCAAATGTAAGCAGAAGTAACCCAAGCAGTGAGTGAGGAAGTCAATCGGCCCTGGAAATACTTTGAAGTCTAAGCTGGAGAAACTGTGGAGGAAGGTAGAGAGAGAGGGTAAATAAGGGAAAATTGGAGCTGAGAAGGAATGAATTAATAGAATGTTGTTTTTTTTAACACACAATTGATTCTTCAGCCTCCATGAATAGTGTAGGCAATCTAGGGTTTAACCACAAGGGGAACTAATCAGTGTTTAACCTGTGGTTAAACACTAACTAGCCTGCACTGGGGAATCAAATAAGGTGTACTAAGAGTGGTAAATAAGTTGCTTGTAAATTGTGAACTTTCACAATTATGGCTGCTATATTAATACATTACAGGAAATAAAGGCTTTCTAAATTCACCACTTTTCTGCCGCATTCTTTTCAGGTGCACACTTTATTCAAATATCTGGTTATTTAGTCCTTGCAAAATGTTTATTTTTATAGCTTTTTAAAAAATCATTGAGCCAGGAAATTTTGGAAACATATTGGAGAAAGGCCACATTGGCAGAAGAGGTTGAAATGAACAGAAAAAAAAAATAGGAAATTGAGAGGCAACATCACCTAAACAATTTAGATAAAAGACTTTGAAAAAATATGTCCAAATATCATTCTATTTAAACCAAATTAGAACAGAATGTCATTCATACTTCTTCCCTAGCCTCTCCATTGATTGACCAGTGGCCTAGGGATATTACAGCTGTGATGTGAGAGATGAAGTCTAAACAAAGCTCATCAATTTCACTTAATGGCTTAGGCTAAATTTCACTAAGCACAGCGAATAAGATTGTTGACTCTATCAGGCCTGCTGTGGTGGATCAGTGTAGAGGTAGACATTTTTCTTATACACTTTTCTTTATTTTGCATTATCTCTTTTTCCTTAAAATATACTTATCGAATGCCTAAAAGTATTGTCCCAGATTTGCCTCTTCAAGGAATGTAGAGTGGAACAATAGGGGAAATACACTATGCTCCTGAGACTCTTCTTATTTTTTTAACTATCAATCTTTGGAGACCATGTTGTGAAGCTGGGGTACAGTCATTGCAATGTCATATGGTACTGAGTGCATAAGCCAACCGCATATTTATAGTTATACATTTGGGCAGAATTTTTGTGTGCATTGTATACATCTTATTCCAAGAAACTCAGTCCTGTACCTACTACCTAAATGTTTGTATTATTTAACCATGTCCTCCCAGATCAGTTCATTTTTTGGACTATTAAGGTGACCAAGAAAAAAAAAAACATTCTTTAGAGGTATAAAGCCAGTTATATTCTCTCTTTTGAGAATTTAAGAGACACAGAAATGAGGAATTGAGTAACTGGGGCAATACTACTTGTAGGACACTAGTGGAATGAACTTCTGCAAAGGTCCCGAGAGGGAACTTAATTCTGTCCCTCTTTTGGCTAAGTTTCTGTAGTTTGGTTGTAATTTGATGAATTCTTACAACTTTTCTTCACTTACCTCTCCATTCAAGTTTATCTGAGCTGATTCTGTTCTATACCACCAGATGTGTCTGGTAAAATGCCATTCACATAAAAATAGCTCAAAACAAAAAAACAGAAACACTAAACAAAAGCAAACTATAAAGTACTCACAATATTAGTGCAATTCCAGAGGTTATATGTCATATTTTGAAGATACAAATTATATACTGCTAACAGTTTCCAGAATCTAATACTTAAGATTCCACTTATATAAGCATAAACAGTCCCAAATCCAGTTTACTGACTGCTGTGTTTCCCACTTATTATGCTCCATAAATGGAGCGTAAATCTCCATTTATGCTAGGAGCTTCAAAGTACTCACGAGTGTCTTCTTTGTTAACAAAGTCCAGCTCAATCCTATTCCATTGTGATAGTTGTGGCTGAAAGAAATTTCTCCTCTAAAGTAATTTATCTTGGTGTACTAGTTATGGTATGCAGATACTAAAGTGAATTCCCCTGATCTTTCAGCCATCATGAGTTTTAAGATGGTATGTAGCCCCAGTGGTAGCAATTAATCCAGAACAGGTTGACTCTGTGTTTAGTATTGTGCTTAATGATAAGTCAAACCGACCAGGACCCTTCTACTTAAAACTCTTGTTTAATCTTTTGTCTGTCTTTTTCTATAATGCCAATGCTGGCAGAGATCTGTGCTACAGGGATGCTAGGTAACTCGTTGTACTGCTGTTGGGGCTACACACAAAAATGATTGCAAACAAGTTTCTTTAATAGAAGTACAGGCAGTAAAGGTAACATGCATAGGGTGAATCTACCAAAAGGTCATATTCAGTAGGTGGTTTCAGAAACTAGCTCTCTCTGCTTAGAATGCCACAAAGGAGGCCTCAGTCCTTGGCTGAAGAATAATTTGTTTTCTTTCTTTGTCTGACTTTATTCACTAAATATAATGATTGCATGTTTCATTAATGTTATGTGGCAACAGTTTATTACTCTTTATTGTTAAGTAATATTCCACTGTATGTGCTGTACTTTGTGTATCTACTCATCTGCTGATGGACTTTGGTTTGTTGCCAGTTGTTGCCTATTACAAATAAAGCTGTATCTATCACACTAGTTTTTGTGTAGACGTACATTTTTATTTCTCTCGGGTAAATACCTAAAAGGAAAAAGCGGATTGCTCTGCTAAGTGCCTATTCAATTGCCAAACTGTCTCATAGTGATTGTACCATTCTACATTTCTACCAGCAGGGGATGCCAGTTGTAGTTACTCACATCTTTGCCAAAATTTAATTGGTCAGTCTTTTCAGTTTTAGCTATTCTAATGAATGTGCTGTAATTATTTTCAAAATTCACACTCAGCAGTAAGTTTCAAGATATTGCTTCCGGAAGAATTATTTACAAGAAACTTTGACATGCGTAGGAATTAATGGCCTGCCCACTACCTCTCCAATTCTTGTTGCAAAGGATCAACTGGAGTCACTTCAGCTGGAGGGAAAGGGGCTTGCAACTGTGGGGAAGGTGCAACAACAATAGCCACTTGACTTTTCATCTCACCTCTGAGGTCAGCAGCAGCAATTAGAACATAAATCCCTGCCTGGCGCGGTGGCTCACGCCTGTAAACCTGGCACTTTGGGAGGCCGAGGCGGGTGGATCACGAGGTGAGGAGATCGAGACCATCCTGGCTAACACGGTGGTACCCCGTCTCTACTAAAAATACAAAAAATTAGCCAGCGCGATGGCGGGTGCCTGTAGTCCCGGCTACTCGGGAGGCTGAGGCAGGAGAATGGCGTGAACCCGGAAGGCGGAGCTTGCAGTGAGCCGAGATAGAGCCACGCCAAGACAGCGCCACCGCAGTCCAGCCTGGGCGGCAGAACGAGACTCCGTCAAAAAAAAAAAAAAAAAAAAAAAAAGAACATAAATTCCTGATATTAGGAAGACAAGGTTCTTATTTCCTACTCTGCCTCCCACAGCTCCAGGAGCACATGCACCACTGCCTCTCACAGGGCTGGAAGAGGGAGATAGGTAGTTTCTCCTATGCTACGAGATAAAATGGTCTGACATTAACTGCAATTTATAATCCAAGCCCTCCCCTGAAAGTTGCAAGTCTTCAACAGATTCCAGAATTCTAAAAAGTTACAACAGACAGATTCTGCCAATGCAGTTGGGCTAGTTGGGAAGAGAGATGCCTAATGCTTCCTACTTAGCCACCTTCCCCAAATTCTCTCTCTAGAGCATTTTGAATAGTAAAGTTCTATTTATGTATCTTTAATCTTAAATATGTAAATGAAAATTAAGGTTCTTGCAAAGACAGCAGCTGGGGGAAACCAATGGGAAAATATCCAATAAATGACCAAGATTTAATCAGATAAATGCATGTTAATTAATTGGCTACTATCTTGGTATGAATTATTAAAAACTAGAGGAATGTATTCAAAATGATTCTGAGCAGAGGGACAATAGTGATTTCCACTAAAGAGCAGTTTCATAGCCATGATGGAGAAATACAAAAATGCCTTATATAACGTGAACAGTTTAAAAGAAGCTATACTCATAGGCAATCCTGCAAGGGGAAGTATTAAGTGCTAAGTTATCAAGAACACATAGCAAAGGAAATGAGAACCTGACCCTCAGCCTTGAAAATAAAACTCCCCATAAGTAGGAAGCTAGTTAGCTGAATTGCCTGTGGTATTCCTACTCTGGACCACTCTGGGGATTCTTGGGCAGTGTTTTGTGGACTGTCCTTGGTCAGGCTTAGATCAAAAGCAAATAAAGTATAGGGGCCAAGGGAAACCATTTTACCCTCTGAAGTTTTCTTGAAAAATAAACATACAAATGGAAGATTAATAGAAGAAATGGCATACAAATTTATTAGCATGCACGTGGGAAATCACAAGGTGATTGTTCGATATCCGTACAGATGCTCATATACCTTTCTTCTTAGGGGAAAAGAATATAGGGAAGTGTGGATGATTTTAGGGGAATAGTATAGTAAAGGATTATTAAAATCATTCACTGGAGTTAAAGAACATATGATGAACCAGGACAACATTTGTGGGGCACACAGAGCAGACAGTGACTATTGACAAAAATTTGTCCAAGTTTGTTGATACTCCTCAGTCTAATCTATAATATGAGCTCAACTAATGAAAACTCAAGGAAGAGACAAGAGATAATTGTTCTCTTCTTTGGTAGTTCCTGACTTTAGGCAGATGAGAAAACTTCCAGGAAAAACTTCATCCTGTGCATTGGGAGAGACAATGGAATGAGAGACAGGAATGGTGGAGAGTAGGTCAGACAGACCTTGAGGGTCTTCAGTTATCTTGCCAAAGTGCCATATTTTGAGTAACAGTGTCTGTGCCCCAACATTAGCTGTTCTGAAATTATTGCTTCCTTTAATTATTTTTTTCTTTTTTTTTTTCCCAGACTTGAGAAGCCATACCTTCTACAGGTGATTACCACCAAGCTCTAAAATAAGAATAGTGATATACATAGTGCCAATTTTTCTAGTCATAATTTCTTGCCCATATGGAACTACAGAAAGAAATGGAAAAATAAACTATTCTCCCATGTCATATAATATCTAAGAAAAGTGGCAAAGGAAGAATCTAGAGATTACTTACATCCTAATTTTTGAGAACAATTAAGATAAATCACACTGTTAAAAGCAAATTTAACTTTTGTTAATCGGGAATGAATGTGATAGAAATTAGATACACTGGTTGACTATATCCTCTTTGTTCCCATTACATAAAGGTTAAATATATGCTGATGGGAAGATATATGAATAATTTAGCTCTATAAATAAATTTTTTAAAACAATAGTAAGATGGTTTCAACTTATTTGAGGATAAGATAAACAAGCCCCTTGTGGAATAATGTGAATAAGATTTCTAGGGATATGAAAAATTTCAAACTAATGGGAAACAAAGCATCAGGACCTTACTAATTTGATTGCTAAGACACGAGTGTGGGATCAAAGAAGTAAAATGTGAACAGTACTCCTCAATACAAGTAGCTTCATTTAGAAAAGGAGATAATAACCAAAAAAGAATATATATCACTGGCAGCTTGTGATTAATATTTCATTTACAGTGTTCCTTGCATTTAAATCTCCTCCATTACTTGCACTTATAAGCCTTCTTCGTGCTGTCATCACCTTTCATATCCCCCCCATTGTTAAGAAATATGTGACTGAGATAACTGCATCATATCCCACAAATGCTGCGGTCTGTTAAACTGAGAGAGCAATATTCAGTAGTGCACTGATGCTGACACAGATTTTACTAAGAAGAGTTTCACCTGGGGATAACTCTCCTCACCTAGCTATCGAAGCCAGCATTACTGAAATATAGGTAGCAACAATGCAATTATTAAGAATTGAACCATAATCCCCTCTCGGAGTCCCATAGAGGTAAATGTTCGAGTGTTTCAAGGACATTTTAGAGAGTCTCAATTTACCCATGGCAGGTAAATTGTAGTTAAGAAACCAGTTATATATACTGCTACCATGTGGAAGACAGATGAGCCACTTCACAATGCATTTCACTCTGCTTGTGGTTTATGATGATCTTATTTTTATTATGTAAGAGAAGCATCACAATTTAATGAATGCCAGCTACATATTTTAACATATTCCCAGCCACAAATACCATCTATCACTTTGAGATTCTGCTTGGCAGTTTTAGAATTATTCAACATGTAGCAAACATAATTGCAAGAATTATTAAGATCTATATGAGGAGGCTTTTCAGAGTCTCCCAACTTCCTTTTGGCTTTTGATTTCAAAATATTTCCTAGCAAGTGAACTACTCCATGATCTATTTTCAATTGCTCCAACAGCAAAAAAAATTGTAACATATGTAGATGATGTCAGACATATAGTAATGTACTTGCATTTAACGTTACATTCTTACTGCAATACCATAGATATCATGTAAATATGTGGCATTAAGGAAGTTGGTTATATTTTGGCTCTTTTTTACATCTCCCCATCCCTTTTCCCTTCAATCCTATGATTTCAGAAAATAGAACAAATCAAAGTATTAGTTTCAAATATTTTTTAAATGCCAGTAAAAATTAATTGAATAGTTTTCCCCCTTACATAGGTATAATTTTAATAGAAATGTATTAGTCTGTATATGAAGAAAAATATTGTGTAGAAAAATTTCAAATAAATTAAGCCTAGAAAAAACACATTTAAATATGTTAAAAGACTTTTTATATATGGCTTTTAAATTTTATTATCATTATTATTATTAATTTTTTCATAGAGACAGGATCTCCCTATATTGCCTAGGCTGGTCTTGAAATCCTGGGCTGAACCAATCCTCCTCCCTCAGCCTCCCAAAGTCAATTTAATCTTTTAGTAAATATTTTTCTTTACACTTTAAAATTTATCAAAAACTTATAGTGTCTATGAGATTAATACTATGTAAAGTAGTTTTCTACAAGTATTCAAGATAAGAAAGTACAATGAAAGTATGTAGCTTTATTTCCTTGGCAGTGAGACACATTTTAAATAAACTATATGCAAGTCACTGTAACAGACATGGTGGAGATTTCAATTCAGTTCAACAAAAAATACTATCTCTTACATCCCAGGTATTTTGTAAGCCAGAAGCAAATGATGATTACCTAAGAACGTCACACAAAAAGTTAAAGTCCTACTGGGGATACAAATAATTAACAAAATAAAGGAAATGCAGTCTGGTAACTGCAGTAATGGAGGGGTGCTCAACTTAGGTTAAGTGAATTAGGAAATGTTCCCAGAATACTGGATATTAAGATTGGCTGTGTCTGAAAGATCTCCTTTCTATAAGGTGTTTATAGCATAGATATAGTATAGGTATAATGTAGATATAATTCACTCATCTCCCAAAAATGCTTTTTAAATCACTGTATCACTTTTTAAATGTTGTATATATTAGATATTTTAGTAAAGCTGTAGAAATAAATTCCTTTTCTGTGTCCAAAATAATAAAGTTCAAACTACTAGCATCCATGAAAAAACATTCAAATATAATTGCAAGATTAAATATTGTATGAATAGTAATACATTTTTGTGTGAGTATATTTGAAAGAACTCAATTTAAACTGTATCCTCCAAAACAAATAATATTTTTTTTTATGTTTTATAAAAGAAGATCTAATAGAGTGAAATTTAAACACAAGAGTGAGTGAAACATAATGAGATTTGAAATAACATCTGGATGATATGAAATATTTATAGGGAAAAATTTAATCAAAAAAATAAAAAAGGTTGAAAAAATATTTCAAGCATAGAATGTATGTGGAAATGCAAGAGTATACATGGTTTTTTTTGTAGTTGGCATATTACAATTACGTATAAATTATATTCTGAATTTGCACATGTTAGTAAAGCAGCAAACTTAGCAAGCACTATAACACATGGAGAGAAAAGTTCTAAACACTTTCAGCATTATAAAAAGTACACGATATTTAAATAGTATTAAAATTTTATAAGATTGAAATATTTTTTTAAAACCCTTCGAAATATATCAATATAGGGAGAATACAGAGTTTATCGATGCCCATCTTTCGGGAATTCAACTACAGAGACAGCTTTGTAGCCATTAAGAAAATAAAATAAAGTGTGGAACTTTTTGCTAATATATTTGACTACTAAATATGTCATATTTGCCAAACAAAACAGACATTAAGAATAATAAGAAGTTTCTGGAATAAATTCACCAAACTCAATAAATTTTATCCAAGGCTGTCTCCTGTGTTCTTGTGATTGTCTGGGGCCAAGTGGTGGCAGCAGTTACTAAAATTATTGCCCTCTGCAAGTTGGAACTGCTGCTACAAATTCTGAGAGCCTGAAGCTTTCCATAAGCTCTTTTTCCTAAACGTTTGATTCTTTACCCTGCCATAAGTCACAGTTTCGGCCTGGCTGTGATAATGTTCTTTTTCTGACTGTCCATCAAAGAAAAAGAAAAAGAGTGGTATTTACTTGCTTTCATCTCTTGATTTTTATGCTATGCTATAGCCACCAAAAATAAAAAAGGAAAGGAGAAAGAACTAAAGAAAGAAATAATAACGACATTAGTTATTACATGAAAAAGGAATTAAAGAAAAATATTTATATATGGATATTTTACATGATTAGTCTCTTTGCATAATTTGGTCAAGTTAGATACATAATCAGAACTATCCATTACAGAAATTATCTTCCTTTTTTTACTGAGACTATAAACTTGTTTTATATGATATTGTAACAGAGTTTCTTGATTGTTTTATATGATGATATAACAGAGTTGCATGGTTGTATATAAACAAAGACTTTGTTTAAAAAAAACAAAAGTGCCAGTTCAAGGCAAGGTGGTTCACACTCATGCCTGTAATTCCAGAACCTTGGGAGACCAAGGCAGGAAGAGAACTTCAGCCAGGAGTTCGAGGCCAGCTGGGCAACACATTGAGGCTCTGTATGTACCGAAAAAAAAAAGAAAAAAGCTGGGCATGGATACTCGAGAGGCTAAGGTAGGAAAGGTAGGAGGATTGCTTAAGCCCCAAAATTCGAGGCTGCAGTGAGCTGTGATCACGCCACAGCACTCCAGCCTGGGTGACAGAGAGATGCTGCCTCTATTAAAAAAAAATTATAACAATTAAAAAAAAATAAATGCCAATCCTCAAGCCTCAAGCTCATTAAAAAGACAATTTGGGTCATGTGAGCAGGCAAGTTTTCTTAAATTTTACTGATTTAGAAAATACATATTTATTCATTCCATAAACACTTTTGAGTGTCAATATATGTCAACCATTATTCTCAATAAACAAGACATGCATGCTTTCTCTCCCCATGCAACTTACAATTTAGTGGAAGAGAAAGAAACTGTGAAGACAATAAATAAAACAGGTATTGTGATGACTGCTCTGAAGGAAACTCAAGGAAGAAATGGATCATAACAGAGATTCTAACTTATATAGGAAGGTCAGAGAGGGATTCTCTCTCAAGTTGAATTGCTGAGATATAAAGAGTGTGAAAGTTCTAGAAGGAGAGAGAGATCTGAGAGTTGCATGACTGACACATCAAAGAGACACAGGATACCATACCACAGCCTCATCAAAAACTGGGGGAAGGACTTGGTAGAGTTAGAGCCAAATGTTGTGATTATAGCAATAATAGTTACCTTTTACCGACTCCTTGTTATGTGACAGAACTTAATTAAAGTTACTTAATTCTCATAATAACCCTACGGGGCAGGTCTTATTAATAAACTCATTTTACAGAAGGAGACCTGAAGGCTTAGAGAGATAAGCAACTGCCTCAAAATCACCCAATTAGTTGACAGCGAGCCAGCTTCATACTTGACTAGAGCATATACTTGCTCTTACTAAGTTATATTATTACCACGTAACTTACTTTTACCTGGCACTAGTTTAACAACAAGGACCATGGTAAATCCTTTGAAATACAGGAAGTTTTAAATATTCAGAACAATCACCGGAGATAAACGGTTTTATTTTAAAATCCCATTTTGTAGATCAGGGAGCTACAATCTAGAGATGCTAAGTAACGTTTTTCAAAGTTATTCAGATAACGAGAAGCAAAGACAGGATTTCAACTGGGGTAAATGTTGGGGACTCCTACCGGCACAAGAAGGACAGCTATTTTTTTTTCTTTACCCACAAAATTAATTAGCTTTTTTAAAATTAGGGTCTGGGAAAACACTGGGGGTCCAGAAATTCCTTTTCAACAGCTATTTCCTCTTTCAGAATATTATCTATTCTCATTCCTTTTCTCTACTGAAGAGTTTTTTTCTTTACCTCCGGTATACTGGCAGATCATATTCATTCCTAACATTTGCCAAATTTACAGAATTGTTTTCAAGAGAACAGCAAGACAGAGACTAAAATATGTTTAGCTACAAGGATTCTCTCAACACCTCTCTATTACAATGCAGGGCACAACAGTGTCATGTTGTATAAAGATAATTTCTTCCTGATGCAACCATGAGGATTGAAAGAGAGGACAACTACTTACAAAAGAAAAACATTAAGAGAATACTACAACACTAGAAAAGTGTTCACTTTAAGATTCTTTATATACCCAATATCCTTTGTCATTTAAAAAGCAAAAATTATAAAACAAAACATTGAGAAAATATCAACACATGTTAAATATACTTCAGGGTTAAGGAAAATATTTAAAATATAATGTAAAAAATATAGATCATTTCCCACATGCTCTAGGCAAGGACAGTTAGCATTAAATCGTATATGAATGTATTATAGCACCCCTTAAGCATCAAGTAGAATGTCAATTACCATTTTCTTCTGATTCACTTCACTTAATTCAAGTCACTATTTTTCTCTGTATAAATAAAATATAGACAGTCTCCTACTTATAATAGTTTGACTTAACGATTTTTTGATGTCATGGTAGTGTGAAAGCAATACAGTAGAAACCATAATTTGAGTAATCATATAACCATTCTGTTTTTCACACTCAGTACAATACTCAATAAATTATATAAAATATTAAACACTTTATAATAAAATAAGCTTCCTGTTAAGATGATTTTGCCCAACTTCAGGATAATGTAACTATTCTGAGCATAATTAAAGTAGACTAGGTTAAGCTAACCTTCAGGTTTAATAGGTTAGGAGCATTAAATACATTTTTAATTTATGATATTTTCAAATCACAATGAGTTTGTTTCGATATACCATGGGCTTATTAAGATGTAACCCAATATATATACTATATATAAATATATATACATATGTGTGTGTATATGTATGTAAGGATTCAACATATATTGATTATTTTCTATTTATCTATATCTTGACTAATTGCATGATAAAAATGATACAAACTTAAAATAAATTTTGAAATTATCTATCAATTACAACTTTCTCACATTACCTGTGCATATTTTGAAACCCAGAAATTTGATTTCCCAAGGTCATAGAGCTAATTGACAGGATAGCTGGGATCAGAAATCAAGTACTACTAAAGATTTGGTTTTTTGGTAAGAGCAGAGGTTCTCAATTTGGAGGGATTTTGTCTTTTATGGGGTATTGGCAATATCTGGAGACATTTTCAGTGATCCCAAATACGTTTTAGTGAATAAAGGCCACAGATACTGCAAAACATTCTACAGTGCACAGCACAGTCCCGCACATCAGTGACTCTTCAGCCAAAAATGGCAAACATGCCAAGGTGACAAATCACTTTGTGAGATAAAATTGTTTATTTTTTCTTTTATACATTGGAGTACTTCAAGAAGCAGTGTCAGTTAAAAAATTAAAAGCATTATCTTCGTTAAAATTAAATGTGAATAATATATTTATTTTAAATGATTTATTACATGCTGCTCTTCCATTTGGCATGTGGCAAAAACTTATAATTACTCAATAAAATACAGCAATTCCATGCCAAATATAATGAATTGAAATGATATTTTAGGGTAAAACATACCAAAGTACTTTTATTTTAGATTTAAAATACATTAGCATACATATACTTTTACAACACTTACTTTTTTGTTGTGCTGTTGTCATCTAAGTTTTATTCATTTATTTTTAAATTTCAACTTTTATTTTAGATATAGGAGGTAATGAGCAGAGTTGCTACATGAAAATATTACATGATGCTGAGGTTTGGAGCATGGATCCCATCGCCCAGGTAGTGAGCACAGTAACAAATATGCAGTTCTTCAACCCAATCCACAGCCCCTCCAATCTTTCCCAATCTTGTAGTCTGCAGTGTCTATTGTTCCCATGTTTATGTCCATGTATGCTCAATGCTTAGCTCTCATTTACAAGTAGAACATGCAGCATTTGGTTTTCTGTTCCTATGTTCATTCACTTAGAAATACGGCCTCTAGCGGCCGGGCGCGGTGGCTCACGCTTGTAATCCCAGCACTTTTGGAGGCTGAGGCGGGCGGATCACGAGGTCAGGAGATCCAGACCATGATGAAACCCCGTCTCTACTAAAAATACAAAAAATTAGCCAGGCGTGGTGGCGGGCGCCTGTAGTCCCAGCTACTCGGAGAGGCTGAGGCAGGAAAATGGCGTGGACCCGGGAGGCGGAGCTTGCAGTGAGCCGAGATTGAACCACTGCACTCCAGCCTGGGCGACAGAGCGAGACTCCATCTCAAAAAAAAAAAAAAAAAGAAAAAAGAAATACGGCCTCCAGATGCATCCATGTCACTGCAAAGGACATGATTTTGTTGTTTTTTACGGCTGTATAGTATTCCATGGTCTATATGTACCACGTTTGCTTTATCCGTCTACCAATCACTGAGCACCTAGGTTGATTCCATGTCTTTGCTATTATAAATGGCGCTGCAATGAACAGGCAAGTACATATGTCTTTTTGGTAGAATAATCTTGATATGGTTAGGCTTTATGTCCCCACTGAAATCTCATCTTGAATTATAATCCCCATAATCTTCATAATCTCCATGTAACTCCCCATAATCTCCATGAACTTTTCCTGTGCATTAAGTATTTGGCCAACTCTTTGACACAAGAGGCCTAGTTTTGGCATGTCTTGCTTTACGGCATGCCTTCCTCACTAAGTTTAACCATTCCTAGCTTTTGATTTAAAGTGAGAGACATGTGACTCTTCCTTTCACTAGAACACTTTGATGCCATTATAAGGCTGATAACCTAATTTCAATCTTATTGAGTCTAATGGAACAGAGAGGCCAAAGGAGAAGAGATATGGGGGAATGGCCAGTCAGAGAAGCAGTCAGAACACACAAAAGCATTACTGATTGAGTTTACCATCTTATATGGGCATATTACATGGGGCCCCAAATCACTTATGCTAATAACATAAAAGATCACTGATCACAGATTACCATAACAGTTATAATAATACTAAAAAGTTTGAAGTATTGCAAGAATTACCAAAATATAACACAGTGACATGAAGTGAGCACATGCTGTTAGAAAAATAGCACTGATAGACTTGTTTGACACAGGTTGCCACAAACCTTCATTTTGTAAAAAACACAATATCAGGGAAACATAATGAAGTTAAATGAAATAAAATGAGATATTCCTGTAGTTTAAAAGTAGCCCAGGTAATTCATAGAAATTTGAAAATTAAGAATATCTCACCTACAGAAAAAATTAAAACCACAAAATCAAACCAAATTCTAACTCATTGGCAAAATTGAACTCTTATTCACTGACAAACCTTAGTAACAACTATTTTTAGTACCAGCAACCCATTAAATACACAATTTCAAATTGTGATGAGTACTATGGTAGTAATATAGTGGATTATGAGAAAATAAGGCAGCATAAACTCATTTTCATATTTGGATTGTGATTAATTAAAGCCTTTCTCTCTTAAAAATATTTCCATTTAAATTAGAATGTAAAGTTGTTAATATTTTGAAGTACAGATGAAATAATTTTTACTCTGGAGAAGCAAGATTATCGAGGCCCCGAGCAGGTTTTTTATACAGATGTTCTGAGCAAAAGTCCACTGTGGCTAGACATTGAAAGTAAGGTGAGAAAGTGGTCAGGAGGAAAGTAGGTTCCATATCATGTATAACTAAAATGTATTTAATAGGTTTACAGACTATGATTGAGCTAATTTATGTTTAAAATTATTATTCTGTATACTCTGTAGAGAATGGATTGTAGACAGGTAGGTATAGTAGTGGAGAGACTAATAAGAAGATAATTAACCAGTGTAGGGCAGTGGTAATAGTGGCTTGACCTAGATTGGTAACAGTGACAAAGAGTGAAAGAAAGTGGGCTGAGATAAGCATAGGAGGTAAAATCAACAGGATTTGGTGAGATGAATTTGATATGAAAGATAAGAGAGAAAACAAATACTTAGATTTCTAAAAAGTGAATAAACGGAGTAAGTGTAATACACATTTTTTGGTCTAGTAGAATATTAGATGCTGCAATATGAGGCAGAGTGAATTGTGAAAAATTATTCGTAGTTTTCTGACTTAATAAATGGAGAGAGGAGCCATTTTAAAATATGGGAAAAACTGGAGAAAGTGCTTATTTATATGATGTATCAGTAATTCAGTTTTGATAATGATATATTTAAAATATCTGCATAACATTCAAGTAGAGATTTTTGAGTCACTTAAAGATATACGTCTGAAGCTGATAAAAATAATTATGGCATGAGATGTTTGCCTTGTTATGTAGAGAATATTTAAATCTCGGGCTGAGATTCCATACTGAGAGGAAAAGGAGACCTAGATAAAAGCCTTGAATAACTTCAGTGTTTAAATCAGAATACGGACAAAGAGCAAGCAAAAGAAATGTTGAAGAAAACAGAGATGTATATAAAAAACCAAGTGAATGTGATGTAATGGCAACTAGGAAAGGGTAAGTAAGAGGGAGATCGCAAAGTATTGATTTGATTTGACAACAAGAAGTTTATTCATAAAATTACCTAGTAGAAATTCAAGTCAAGTGGTGAGGAAAGAAGCCAGATCCAGATCCAAGTTTGAGGAATATATAGAACACGAGCAGATACAAACAGAATATATAATTACTTTTTCATAAAGCTTGACTCTGAAGGGTAAAAGAGAGACAAGATATTAAATGGAAAGAGCTACAGTTTCAAAGAGAGTTCATGACGGCAGATAAAGATTATACAAGGTGGGGGAAATTCTACTTTGTAAGACATATAGGACAATAAATACATCAAGTTTTCTGAGAACACAAATGTGGTTAGTATACTGTGTATATGGGAAGGTATGGCTTTTTATAGAAGAATGGAATATAGTGTCTCCATTATAGAGGAACAGAAGAAGATGAATGAAGATGTAAGGAAATTTTCAATTTTGGTCATGAGAAAATAAAAGTGGTTTTATTTGCTGCCTATAATATTCTATATGAATTATACCCAGAATTCATACAGAGTGGGGTTTGGGGGAATACAAAGAGTAAAACAGGCAGACAGTGGTAGTTGATGAGAATTGGAGAAAAAATTTAGGAGAGAAATTTAGTAAGATAAAGTAGGTCATGTTGATTGCCCACTACAAAGAGTTACTACAATGTGTAGGGATGCCAATCAGTCAAACTATGTAATTTGCATAGTGCAATATTTAGCGGGTAGGGTACTGGCTGAAGAAAATCATTGGTTGCATTCAGCAATAGTTACGTTTTGCCAGGTGAGTGTCATGAGACATCCACAATGTGTTAAAAGTATTTAGTGTATTTATAGTATTAGCTCATGGAATCTAAGTTGTGTGTGGTGGGAAGTAAAACCCAAGGAGTCTAGAGGCAAACATAGAGAAGGATGTTTGTTCTACTGGCATACCACTCTGAACGTGTCTGATCTTGGAAGCTAAGCAATGTTGGGCCTGGTTAGTAATTGGAAGGGAGAGAGGTGTTTGATCTGGCAATTGCTGAAGCAATGAGTTTTCAAGGTCTCAAAGTCTAAACAAGAAAGTGAGTGGTAATGTTAGATTGGAGAGGTCATTTGAAATGAAGTCAAGGAACTAAAACTGCAAGAAAATATACTAGCATCCTCTTTTTTTCTGGTGATTACTTCCCATACCCATGGCTCAAGCAGAAGCTGTCATGTTTATACAATGTGACTTCATCTCTTGGTCTTAGTTGAAAGATACAGGGATAGCGCCTGATCTATTTAGGCTAATTAGTTCATTTCCCAAGATTTTGAGCCTGAGCTCAGTCAAAGTCTTTCTAATGACTTGAAACATAAGATAAGAACTTTTAAGTTGCCAATGGGCATTTTCTTCCCATGTGGTGCAGATAAGATAATCAAAGACGAATTTTATTAAGCAAGATAGAAAGAATAAAGCATACCCACAGAGAGAAGAAAATGAGCGACAATGAATCCTGTTTCAGTGAATGTCTATTATTGGACTTCATATAGTAATAACCTTATAATGAACTGAAGTTTTAATTAAATTTGCATCTAAGAGAGTCTGAAATACTATACTACTATTAATATCAATCTTCCCAAAAGGCACTAAATTTATATATCGTGACCTGAACATAAAATAGAAAAATATTGTATAGAATACTCTTGATGACTGTTTCATTTTTCTTTGCTTACTCTTCTGTGATGTTGTCTTCTTTTGTACATTTGAAAAGAGCTGGCCGGGCGCGGTGGCTCACACCTGTAATCCCAGCACTTTGGGAGGCCGAGGCAGGTGTATCACGAGGTCAGGAGATCAAGACCATCCTGGCTAACACGGTGAAACCCTGTCTCAACTAAAAATACAAAAAATTAGCTGGGCGTGGTCACGGGCGCCTGTAGTCCCAGCTACTCGGGAGGCTGAGGCAGGAGAATGACGTGAACCCTGGAGGCAGAGCTTGCAGTGAGCCAGGATCGCGCCATTGCACTCCAGCCTGGGCGAAAGAGCGAGACTCCTCTCAAAAAAAAAAAAAAAAAAAAAGAACTGTGAGTTTTTCGAGGTTCATTTTTTGACAGTAGGTCTATGTATTTTGGAAATGAATACTAAACTCTGATTTTATCTTGTTGTGAAACGTTGTGAAATATGAAGACAATATCTTAAAATGACAAAATGGTATCTTGAAATGTGCTTATATTACATAGGTTCTTTTATAAATATAAATCAAAATTGACAGCTGAGTTTGCTTGCTTTTTCGTTTTGTTAAAATGTTATCCTTATTTTTCCTGATATGCCTGAAATGTGCTAATAACCCAGTTACTATTGATGTTCTAAGAAGGGAGAAATTAAGAAACAGAGAAGTATAGTTGAGAAAATTATAACACATGTACTCTCATAATGACACAATAAAAAGAATCACACATTTTTCTAGTATCTGACATTATTTTTCAATGTACAGGGATTAGAGCTGAGGTGGGTGGACAATCTGCTCATAATCAGATAACCTGTGAAACAAATTGGTTATGTGCTAACCCTAAGGCAGAATTCATATTTAGTTATCCATTTGAATGATTACAGTTGAAAAGATTCACACATAAAACTGCTGAATAATATTTTCCCCCAAGGCAATGATTTTCTGAGTAAATAGAAAAGAATACTTTTTGAACGATAGTTCCAACTTTCTTGTGAGTAAAGTACATAGAACATATATCTTCTACTTTATTAAAATTTACAGTATTATTAACAAATATACTAATCTTTTAATTACTATATTTGTACATTAGATTTGATGTCTTGTATACATTTTTCAAAAGATTATGTGTAGGTTATTCATAATCTAAAAAGTAAAGTATTTGTAGAAAAATTTAAAAAAAAATTGGAGGATATAGTCTCAAAATAAAACAAACAAGTAAAACAATCAAATAGATAACTTATTTCTGTTTTCTGCATGTTGGCTACAGATTTATTATTATAAACATAGAGGTAAGTCTCTCATTTTAGATAGAAGATTTAGCATCATAATTTCCTTGTATTTTAATTTAAAAATAACTTTAAACATTATAACAATATAATAAATTCTATTGTAGCTGAACATCAGTAGTCAGCAAACTTACTTCCACTTACTTAAAGCCCTGATGTAAGCACACTTACTTAAAACATTGATGAAAGTCAGTTTTTGTCTGTGGTCACCTCATTAAAAACAACAACATAGTTTTTCTTAAACAACCAGAAAAATCCAAATCTTTAATTATAACACAGGAGAAAGTAAAGCAGAAAAAAGTTAACAGTATTTGGTCAATATCTGATGATTTTCACAAATAATTTTAATTTTTTCAGGATAAAGCAAAAGTAAATTTCAGGAAGTCAAATTAGCAAGAATATGAGTTACTCCCTTCAATATATCATTTTAAAAGTTCAAATAAGTACCTAGTAATAAAATATAAATATCCTACATGCTCCAAAATATGTAAAATTATATTAGAGATTACAAAAGAATCTTTTAGGAAATAAATTCAAATAAAAACATTCATATTTTATCTTCAGGAAAATATTCAATAATACTTTTTTTCTGGTTTGAGTTTATTAATTATTTTGCATGATGCCTTACAAAACTGAGTACCTTTGCAAGGACATGAATAGAGCTGGAAGCCATTATCCTGAGCAAACTAATGCAGGAAAACCAAACACCTCATCTTTTCACTTATAAGTGGGAACCGAACAATGAGAACACATAGAAACAGGGAGGAGAACAACACGCACCAGGGCCATTTGGGGAAAAGGGTTGGGGGCAGAGAGAGCATCAGGGTACATAGCTAATGCATGCTGGGCTTAATACCTAGGTGATGGGTTGATAGGTGCAGCAAACTACCATGGCACACATTTACCTATGTAATAAACCTGCATATCCTGCACATGTACCCCAGAACTTAAAATAAAAATAAAATGGGTATCTTAATATTCTTAAAAATTCTAGATCATTTTTAGATCCCATAAATGTGTGAGAATATGTGAAGCTTGTCTTTCTGTGCCTGGCTTATTTCAGTTAACATAATAAATACCTGTAGAGAAAATAAACTGACTATATTCCACCTCCTAATGAACACAGCACCAACAGTCAAATGTATATATCTTAATAATTTCTCAATATTTTAAAACTTCTATAAATTAATGACTTTAATTATAACGTTAATTGATGCTAAAAATTATCTATTTCATAAAATTATCATATAGACTTAAAATATTTATGTAAAAAATTCTAGAAAAAAGTTGATTGCATTTTACAAAATGCATACATGTTTAGAAAATATCAACTATGTTGACTATTAGATCTGAACACCCATATCTCCTTCTTATGTAAGATATTTTTTTCTGTAGGAAAAATTATCAACGAAATAATATGTCTTCCTTATAAAGTGTGACTAAAACAGTATCAGGAGAGAATCTGAATACATAGATTGTAAAACGAGTAATTAATTATATTTACTTTATGAAATTAATGTTATATATAAAGTTTCGGTGCCGCAAAAGAAATAGCACTCGAATATAAAATTTTCATTTTAATTCTCAGCAAGGCAAGGTACTTCTATAGAAGGGTGTGCCCTTACAGATAGAGCAATGGTGAGCACACACTTAGACAAGGGAGAAGGGGTTCTTATCCCTGACGCACATGGCCCCTGCTGCTGTGTGGTTCCCCTACTGGATAGTGTTAGTCGCCCAGGCTAAACTAACTCCGATTGGCTAATTTAAAGAGAGTGACAGGGTGAGTGGTTTGGCAGGAAAAGTGGTTATGACAGAGCAGGTAATCGGAAAGAGTCAGTGTGGAGTAGGTAATCTGAATGAGTCAGGGTGGAGCAGGTGATGAAATGAGTCAGGGTGGAGCAGGTAATCGAGAAAAAGGTTGCTTTATGAGGAAGTTAAGTTTAAAAGTAAAAGGCAAAGAATTGAAAGTACTTACATATTGATTCTTTGGAAAGAAATTTAGAAGTCATATCTAACATTAGTAAGAAGTTTATCATTTTGTTTCTATATATATTTCATTTTTTAGAAAATAAAAATCAGAGCAGTTCTTCAATTAAAGAGGATCTAATACTAAACTGAGAATGAGAAAGTTCAGTTTTCAATCATCTGTTGGATGTTGGAGAATACACTCAATTTCTACTTGGATTTCCACAGCTACAAAATGTTGAAATTGGTCACATATACAAGCATGTTTTTTGTCTACATTTTTTCTATGATTTCACAGACAAGATCTTGAAATTTGGAGCATAGACTTAAGTGATCTGTTGTTGCTTGCAAATAGCAAGAAACTTCTTTTATTTTCATATACCTGTTATTCACTCTATCAATAAATCACACATCTGCTTTAATTATATGACTGTCCAAAGAAGATACATTTAAATGTTTGTGGAAGACAATAATTTTTGTGTAATATATTAAACTTATTCAGGGAAATTTTATTACATGTTAATAAATTCTTTTTAATTATTAAAATTTTATTAAATAATTTACTTCAAACTAAGTTTACTGTTTTTAGTAGTCTAAATGCCATATTGTTTTTTTAAATTGAAATTCTCATAATCCTGTACCCTTTACCTAACATTGCTGAACAATTGTTCAAATCTTACTAGATGGATATCAGGCTGCATAATCAAAATGTTAGTGTTAATAAAATAAAACTTAAGCACTATAATTATTCCACTCTTAAAGTTGAATATAAAATATATAATTTATAGATTTTCACTTGAACATTTATTAACATGTATTTTATTAATACTTTAAAAAGTTGTTTAGGAAAGCTAATGTGTTAACACAAATATAAAAATTCAAAACTGTAAGAGACATAGATTAAGCTATTTTACATTACAAGCTCTCACAGTAATAATAAGCAAAGAGATAATGATAATGATAACTATTATTTGTGTTTGTTTGTTGACTGGTATGCAAATATAATGGCTATGTTTATTAAACACTAAAATGTGTCCGTTAGTGCATGAACATTATTTCTTATCTCTGTAACTCTGTAACCTTAATTGTTAGCTAGTCTGAAATGACCGCTTGAGCTTGTTAATAGGTTTGTATCACCATTTCTATATTTTTTATTACTCACTTCATCCACATCATCTCTGATTATTTAGCAGCGTCTATTTCTATTCCCACCGGCTTCTATGGTCGTTTGATTCAACCTCTTATTGACGGTTTAACAACTAGTCTTATACTTGTTGTAAGTGAAGTGACATTTAAAAGTAAAATTGAATACAGGATATAATTCCACTTTACATTTTACACCTAGAGTATCTGCCAGTAGAGACCAACAACATTATGATGAACAATCCTTACATATACCTCCAAGTGATAAAAATTTCAGTAGCTCAGGATGCCTGCTGCCTACATATATTTTTAAATAATCAAAAATTGCAATTATCATTGAGAAAAAATATGTTGCATTAACTTTAGATTATACCCATAGAAAAACAGGAAAATATAGCTCAGTGACTAATCTGCCACAGAACACACACACATTAGGTTGTAAGCATTTGGAAACACTGTAATTATTTTCAGACTAAAAATATGCTCAAGTGAGAGCATATAAATGTAAGTTGTTTACAAGTGACTCTCAATATTCTTCTCTCTGCATCTTCACATCTCTCTGCTTTTGCATTGATCATTCTATGGTATTAGGTGACAATTTCTATAAAGTTGGCATTTTATAAATCTAATGGGTCTATATTAAATAAATTATTTGCCATTTCAATTATTCAGTCCCATATAATGTCCTTTATTTGAGCCACTCTAGAGAATAGACCTTACGTGATCATGCATTTATTTTATACATAAGTCCTATGTTGGAATATAAACTAATTATTTAAATCATTTGATATAAATCTTACTGATGTAATTTGTTTAGGATCAGGACATTTATTACTAAGAAACACACAAAAGGGCCAAATCTATTCTTTTGTAGGTATTCCTTTGGTGCGTAAATTTATAAACTATGTTTTTTTTTTTTTTTTTCAGTTGTTCTCGTGAATTTGTAAAGATACACTTCTTAAGTTATCACTTACTTTATGTATTTTACTTTATGGAACCAATTAATTATATATCTTCCAGCTTTATGCCAACACTGGAGAACCTCAAAACATATGTTTCTTGCTGTATTTGAGTAGTAAAAATTCTGACTCTACATTGGTCCAATCAATATTGTTCAATTTATAAAATGATCAAGTTGGCAAGCAGTGTGATGGCTCCTATGCTCAGGTATGCAATACAAATGTATGAATCACCCAGGGTTTACAAAGCAATTCTAGTCATTATGAAGACACAGAGAGAGCCCAGATGTGAATTTCAACTTCACATAGCTTTCAATCAGAAATGGGAAACATGACAAATTAACTAAAACACAAATTAGAAAATAATTGGTATCTTAATAGAAATCCAAATAAAATGTCATGAAATTCCACTTAAGGAAGAGTTCATTCCTAAGTGCACCTGAAGATAAAAATGTGTTTCTTAAAATAAAGATCAGATTTGGAAATGTGGAGAAAAGAGAACAATTGCATTCCTGGTAAGCCTAACACCATAAAGACAATACTATTAGAAATTTGGGAAGGATGTAAGAAATCGACAGTGGTTTATTTGTCTGTTTTAAAGTAGATTGGTTGTAGCAGAGTCACAACAAATGAGACCGAGGAGCCTGGAAAGTGTGTTTTAATTGGGGAGATCCTTGAATATAGTACAAAGAATTTCAAATTTTATTTTTTTAGCCCATAAGTAGACTTTCTGTGTATTGTCATTATTGCAAAATTTTCTGTGATATTGTCTTAAAACAGAGTCCTGGGCTCATCATAGCCCTTGATCAGTGTTTATAATTTATTTTTATTAAGTTTTACATTGAACTTAATCCAAAGCTTTCTTCATTTCTTGGTTTCTATCCTTTTTATCAGTCCCTTCATCAATAGAAAATGGAGAGATTATAGCATTTCTGGGAAAAAATGGCATTAATCTTTTTAAAATTATTACTAATCTCTGTGCAATTAATTTGAATATTTACTGATACAGCACACCAAAGTTGAGCATATTCTTATTAATATGAGCCCTGTTTAAAGAAAACTATAATTCAAAATTTGAACTTCAACAATTCAGTATCAGTCATTACTGAGCTGGGATAAGTATAAGGAAAAGTGACCACAGATTATCACATTCGTGTTTAATTTGTAGAGGATATGTGTCTATTTAAATTCTAAGGCTAAATTATTTTATATGTCAATCGTGAATTTACTTCTCATAAAATCGATTCAGAATACAGTAGTCCTTCCTTATCCATGAGGGATATGTTCCAAGAAACCGCCAATGGATGCCAGAAACTCCGGATAATATCAAACTCAGTATACAATACTTTTTTTCTATACATGGCCTACTTGCGACAAATTTTCACCTTTTCACTTAAAATGAGTACTTTACAACTTCTCTCTAGCATATGTTAATTGCCAGTATCCCTACTGTTGCATTTTGGGCCCATTATTAAGTAAAATAAGAGTTCCTTGAATATAACAACTGTGGTATCACAGTGGTTACTTTGATAACACAGAGGGCTACTAATTGACTGACAGGCAGTAGACAGCATGAATATGACAGACAAAGGAATGATTCACATCCTGGGTGGGACGGAGCAGAACAAGATGACAAAAGATTTTATCACACTACTCAGAAGAGCACGCAATTTAAAACATGTAAATTGATTATCTCTGGAATTTTTCATTTAATATTTTCAGACAGAAATTGGCGTTGGATAACAAACTGCAAAAGCAAACTCGGATTAGGTGGGACTACTGTATTGGGAAGATATATTAACGGAAAATATTAGGCTGTCATATCCTCTGGTGTACTGTTACACAAATTTTAAAACAAAATTATAAAAGATCATTTGTTAAAATTAGGAGATAGAGTTACTATTTTAGATTCCACAGATATTGGAAAATATTATCTGTGAAAAAACATAGGACTCGATTTCAAAGCTTCTATATGTATTATGTAATTTGTGGATATTTTAAGATTTATAAACTGATATAACAATAATTTCAAAATTGCAACCTATTTTCACTTAGGCGCTTCAGCTATTACCAAATACTTTCTGGGTGAGTGTCCATACAGCCTACAATGACAGCCACATTTAGCAAGGTCCAAATATGAAATGTAGCAGGATCTAGGATCTCTACTTGCCACACTGGCATTCCTGCTCTTCTGTAATCCTCCCTCTTTCAGTGTAGGCTGGATTTATTGACAGTGGCTTTCATGTTCTGATACCCTCTCTCTCTCTCTGGAAAACCTACCTGATGACAGACTATGAGTAAATGTAGAAGCTTCTCCCCACTCTCCCCAGTGGAGCCTTCATGAGGCAGCACGAGTACAACATCATGAAAAAATTGGAGCCAGAATCATCCAGCAAATTTACTCTTGAATTCCTGACCAGATAATTGTGCAACAAATGTCTTGTTTTAAAGTCCTAAATTTAGGAAAAATTTTAATTGTTATGGGCATCACATAATTCTGTAAAGAGAAAAATGGGTGACAGAAACATTTGTGATACATTTTTATTCAACACAACCCACAAACTCTATTCTTCCTAGAGGTAACTTACAATAACTCTCAAATTACAAATTTTTTGTTTGAAGAGTAGGGTATTTCCTATTAGAACTACACAAGCAAAAACACTTTCTTGTTTCTCTGTCTATAGGGTATGCTCTTAATATTGCCACTTTATTTAATTTTCAGAATCGACTTAACACATTTATGAAAGAAAAATACCTGTTTGGATTCCCTACTATTCCGTAAAAACCCCAAGCTTCCTGTCCTAAGGATCAGATCTCTACCCTTTTGTCTAGTTAATTGCTCTGATCCAAATAGATAATACATTTTCTTTTATGTCAAGGAACGAGTCAACTGTTAGTGTCCAGAATACATCACTAAATTCAACCTCAGGGTATCAAGAAGAATGAAGTTATCCTGTCAAAATCAGTGAAGCATCAGAACTTGGAAACAACTTATGTTTTTTAAAGGCTAAGAGGCAGGGGACCGTCTGGCCCCTGGAAAGATTTTATTTCTCTATCAAGGGTTTGGAATTAGGACTCAGAGCCATTACAATCCCATGGAGACCTTTTCAGGAAGGGAGGGGAGCAGCAACAGCCTTATTCCTCTTTATAAGCAGGGAAAAATTATTTTTTTCTCATCCTTAATCTGTGAAGTGTCCAGCTACTTCTGTAGGGAAACATTTTCATCATTTCTCATTATATTGCCTAGAGGAAAATGTCTAAAACAATGAACGGCTGACAAATTATTATTTACTATGGGGAATTTAATAAGATATCTGTCTCTGACTCAGGTGTCTCCTGTAGTCATTTAAGATGAAATTAATAAAGATTAATATTAAAAACCAAACACTAGTGCTATTTAAATTCTGGGCATGTTCTGTGACATTCTTTCTGAAATGAATTAGCTTCGAAACACTGGTCGTGCAAGAGAGTTCTTTGGTCAAAGTAGATTAGATTTTTGATTCAATATCTTGAAATTAATTTCAATTGTAGAATATTAAAGACTTAAATTCCTCTTTGTTAGAAAAGTTTACTTTGAAAACTACATTTTTCTCAATATTTTTTGATTATTTGATTATTTTTGAATGTGCTTTCTTTCTATTTAGCATCTCATGGCATCAGTTTAATTTTTGGCATATTTAATAAGCACAACATGACAGCTTTTCCATGTTACTTAAACAATGTGTTGAAAAGTTTATTTCCATAATGATGATGATGATAATGATAATATATATTTGAACTACCAGTTGCAAAACACTTTTCTAAGATCTTTACAGATATTAACTCATTTAATTTATACAATGACTGCGAAAGAAAATAAAGACTCTATTTATAGAGTTAAGAAAACTGATGCTGAGGGAGTTTTATGTCTTCAATATTACACAGGCATGAAGTATAAACACATATAACCTAGCTCTAGCATCCGTGTTCATATTTATTAGCATTACACTGCTTAGGTTTATTACAGAAATTCCTTTGTAGGACACAATACGGGACAGTATATTTTTGGATTTTAGAGGTTATTTTAGTTTATGTTTCATTATTAACATACAAGAAGTTTTGAAAGGAAATGTTATCATTAGCATACAATGCAGTTGGGTTGCCTTTATATATTTGAGGAGTAACTAATAATACGTTTAACGAGTTAGCGATCAGACAATTTGCTAAGTGTTGAGACAGATGGGATATATGGCTGAGAACACAGTAAATATCGGTACCTTATGATAGTAATTTAATAAAAAAATTAAGTATAGATTTATGATAAATAAAATAAAAATTACCATAAGTTTTATGATTAAGAAAAAGTCTATAAAGACACTTAGAAGTTGTGAGAGCAAATTCTGGCTCTTAAGACACAACTGTGGTAAGCTAATAGTTTCTCCTTTATCTGCATTAGGATACAATATTTTAGTAAATCTATCACAGTGCATAGTTTAGACTCCATTTGTTTTGACTTTGAAAGTCTTCAAAGAAGCAAACAGAAATTGCATATTGTATCCATACATTTTATTAAAGTTTCAGCACACTTGTGGATTTACTGAATATAAACATCTTGGAGGAAATTTGAAAAAATAGTGATCATTGTTTGAAACAGTATAAATCTTTTTTCAGCAGTATAAATAGCAGTGTGAAACACACTGAAACAAAATCACATTAGCAATATTCATACCGGTATTTTTCTCCTATTTTCAATAGCAGGAGCAAATTAATCTGGTCTTCCACATATTTTGTATCATTAATATATGCTGTAAAATGTTTAATACTCTTTTACAGTACTACTGTTAGTGACATTGCTTGTGTTTCAAATTGTCATGAATATTCATGAAAAAAAGGAAATAAGCATGCTTAACTGATGATTTGGTACAATATAAGCTATTTCCCCTTAGGGTCAATCAACCTGACAGACTTAAGTGGTTGATACACATTTAATCATTGAAGGGAGACAGCAAGGAAGCAAGCTTATAAACCTACTCTTGCACTACACCTCCCTCATTTAGCCCCAGAAACTGTGCCCTTGATTGTGCAATCTACATTATATGTACTGAAGAGAAATTGCTTTCTGACTCATCAGAGACATTCCTGCTACTCCCTGAAACTCATACTTCCATTTTAACATCTACTTATAGGCTTACTTAAGAAGAATAAAGACAAAAGGGGAAAATTGTATCCTGTATTGTGTTTTCTGAATGTTATCTCAAAGCAAGAGGACAAATAGCAGTATATCTTGAAAGATAAAAATTTTTCATCACATATTTAGGAAGAAGAATTAAAGATTCTAATCAACAATCTTGAAATAAAGCTCCTGCCTTAATGAATCAGGAACATATTTTCTTTAATCTGGCAGAATTATACTAGATATGCATCTGATTGACATAAAAAATTTGGCTAGAGGTGTAATATATAAAATAGTCTATTGTTTTCAGGTTTGAAAGAGAAGTTCTTTCAGATTTGAAATGGGAGTAGTACCCATGAAGACAATAATAGGGATCAAATCGAATGCACAGAATTTTATGTTGCTCAACTTTGAGCATAGATTCTTATGAAAGATGAGCAAACACATATGCAACCACACTTCCCCTCCCCACCAACACACCAACAAACAAACATGAAAAGTTTGATGATCATAACATTAAGAAAGATGGCACTGACATAAAGATATGTTTTAAATATAAAAATATATTTTTAAATTGCAGAGAAGAATTGCTGAGGTGCTCAAAATATATAAGAAAATACGTTGTCTGCATAGCAACCCAAACTGGATGTTATAATTCAGTAATTTTTGGCACATAAAATCATGAAACTAGACGAGATCAGTTAGAGAGTGAAAGTAAATAGAAAAAAAAGAGACATTCTGAATCTAATGATGGCAACATTAAAAAATGAAGGACATAAGAAAGAATCAGAAAAAGAGATTAAGACATATTATTAACTCCCAGGAAGTTAGAAATAAAACTGAAAAAAAAGTGGTATACCCTGAAAGTCCAATGAATATAGCCTTCTGAAAGAGACTGGACAACTGTGTGCAATGAGGTTCTTAGATCAAGTGAATGTTCATGGGATTTAGCAGTGTGGTAATCATAATGACATTGACAAGGCAGAGTCAGATAAGTGAACACATGATTGGAATGGGTATAAGACAGAACACAATTTATAAAATAGATGATAGTATGTAGAGACAAGCTATTTCCAAATTTTTTTCTATAAACAGATGAAGAAAAAAGGGACACTAGTTGGACGAAAAAACGGTCAAGTTTTTTATGTTAAGAGAAGTAATGTCATATGTCATGTTAGTGTGCTAAGAATTAAAACTACGTAGGAGGAAAAAAAATGTGCTGGAAGAAGATAAGAAAATGGTAGGATAATGCTCTTGTTTAGACAGACGAGGATGAAATCCAGTGTACCAGCCGATGGAGTGACTTAGCTAGTAGTTTGGTTGGTACGTTCATATTTACAGAAGGGAAGGTCCTTATAAACACAAACAGGGAATATTTGTGTTCTGCATTATAAGTTTCCTGAATGTTGTCTCCAAGGAAGAGACCTGAGAACAATACATCTTGGGGACTAGAGATTTTTATACATATTTAAATCAAGGAGATCAAGGAAAATAGGAAGGCGTAATGAGAGACTTTTTGAGGGTAAATTATATTGAAGCAATAATAAGAGTATATAGGAGAATCATTATCAAAATTTTTATGGTATTAGTCATCCTTTCTTTCTTAAAAAAATTTGAGGGTTAAACTGTTTTTCTTTCCTATTTTCTCCCCTCTAAATCACTAAGAAGGCCCCATGAAAAGTCTATTGAAAGAATTTGTAGGGGGAATGGTTATTAAAACTAAGACCTACTTAGAAAGCCTAAAAACAATGCCTAACAGAACAAAGCAGAAAATTGTTACGATAATAAGGCACACAGATAGGAGCAGTAAGAAAATTAAAAAGCTAAAGCCAATTTTTTAATGTAATTCTTTCTGATTTGAACACTATTTTATATTGGGAGATCTTATAGCAAGAGATAAGAAAAATTATATTCTTAACTATGTATTTTTTCTTAGAAAAACTATATCTATCTATCTATCTATCTATCTATCTATCTATCTATCATCATCTATCTACCTATCTACCTATCTATCTATACATACACAGTCAGCTCTCTGTATTAGTGAGTTCCACAGTGATGGAGTCAGTAAACCCTGAATCAAAATTATTCAGAAAGAAAAATATTCTACAAGTTCCACAAAGCAAAACTTGAAATTACCAGGCTTTAGAAATTGTACTGAATTCATGTGAATTAAGTGATACATAAGCATTTCATTAAATATTATAAGTAATCTAGACATCATTTGAAGTATATTTAAGATTATTTAATATTTAAAGTACACCTGAGGATGTGCATAGGTTATATGCAAATACTACATTATTTTATAAATGGGACTTGAGCATCCATGGATTTTGGTATCTGCAGGGGTCCTGGAACCAATACCCCATGGATACTGAGGGAACACTGTATATATAACAAATAAAAAATTCAATGTGCAAAACGCAGACAGCTTGTGAAAAAAACAAAAACAAAACAGGAAAATCCCTACCATGATTGATCAAGATTTGTGAAAGATACACAAATTTTGTATGAGGGTGTCTCAGTAGGTTAAACCCACCCTAAGTTAGTGGTTTAAAGCTTGGTCTATTCCCTGTGCTGTGATGAAAGCAAAAGCTTTAAATTGCTAAGATGCACAAACACCCCATGACTGTTTACCACTCTAGTTTTCTGCCCACACTTTCCCTCACACCCCCCACAACGTATATAGAAGTTTTTTATAATACAAATATTTTATTCTTGGATTAAAATTAATAAATACTAAACCCAGCTAACACAAACAAAATAGAATGCCTGTAAATGCCTAGAAAATAGAGCTTCTGCACAGCAAAAGAAACTACCATCAGAGTGAACAGGCAACCTACAGAATGGGAGAAAATTTTCGCAACCTACTCATCCGACAAAGGGCTAATATCCAGAATCTACAATGAACTCAAACAAATTTACAAGAAAAAACCAAACAACCCCATCAAAAAGTGGGTGAAGGACATGAACAGACACTTCTCAAAAGAAGACATTTATGCAGCCAAAAAACACATGAAAAAATGCTCATCATCACTGGCCATCAGAGAAATGCAAATCAAAACCACAATGAGATAGCATCTCACACCAGTTAGAATGGCCATCATTAAAAAGTCAGGAAACAACAGGTGCTGGAGAGGATGTGGAGAAATAGGAACACTTTTACACTGTTGGTGGGACTGTAAACTAGTTCAACCATTGTGGAAGTCAATGTGGCGATTCCTCGGGGATCTAGAACTAGAAATACCATTTGACCCAGCCATCCCATTACTGGGTATATACCCAAAGGACTATAAATCATGCTGCTATAAAGACACATGCACACGTATGTTTATTGCGTCACTGTTCACAATAGCAAAGACCTGGAATCAACCCAAATGTCCAACAATGATACACTGCATTAAGAAAATGTGGCACATATACACCATGGAATACTATGCAGCCATAAAAAATGATGAGTTCATGTCCTTTGTAGGGACATGGATGAAACTGGAAACCATCATTCTCAGTAAACTATCCCAAGGACAAAAAACCAAACACTGCAAGTTCTCACTCATAGGTTGGAATTGAACAATGAGAACACATGGACACAGGAAGGGGAACATCACACTCCATGGATGGTTGTGGGGTGGGGGAAGTGGGGAGGGACAGCATTAGGAGATATACCTAATGCTAAATGACGAGTTAATGGGTGCAGGAGATCAACATGGCACATGGATACATATGTAACAAACCTGCACATTGTGCACATGTACCCTAAAACTTAAAGTATAATAATAATAATAAGAAAGAAAATACAACATTTACAAAATATTACTACCTTATGGCAAAAGAAACAGCTTTTGGTTTTGATTTGCTTTTCTTAGGCTCTTCTTGCTTGGTAAAGTTATAGTAGTTCCATATAATGAGCTCAAGAATGATGTTATTTGCTATGACCGGAATTGGTTTAAATATTAAATTATGATCAGTCGTTTCCATAATCCATATATAAAATTATTTGATGATTTTGTTGTGTGTGCATGTGTTTGTTGACTTTTAATCACTTTGGTTGTTTTTATGTTTCAGAGTCTATTGCCTGCAGTATTTCTTTAATTATCACTTTTGGGAATTTGTATTTTTCAAGAAAATTGTTCAAAAATGTGTTCACAGTTGTCCCACTTTAAAATTTTGAATGTATCTTTATTCTTACTGAGTAATTATATTTATCCATGTATCCTGCACAACTCTTGCTCAATCATTGTAGGAATTTTTCTGCTTTATTATTTTTTCAAGAAAACTGTTAAGTTTTTGGAGACTGAATTTTTCATTTGTTTTCTATCTCATTATTTTGTAGCCTTTTCTTTTATTTTCTTTTCTCTAATTTCTTTTTTTACTTATTGTTTTTAATTTCCTATTTATTAAATTGTTACTTAGTTTGTGATTTTTATTCTATATTGTAAATATTTAATACTAAATTTTAATGGCATGTGATAAATTGTGGTATGTGTATCCTAATTTACTTTTCAGTTCTAAGTAAAGTTTTAATTTCCATTGTAATTTAGTCTTTCCACTCTGAGAGTATTTTTTTTAGTATATTATTTAATTCCTAAATCCATTTTCTATTTTTTTTAGTTATCTTTGCTGTTTGACATCTAAATAATTTTTGTCAAAGTCAAAACAATTTGTGTGATACTCATACTTTGATATAAATACAGAATGACTGAAATTTTGTTTTAGCTTTTCAGAAACCAGGCAGGGAATAGAAATTTTATGTGAAGGCAAACTTGTAAATGAAACTTTTCCAGAGATTTGTTTTCCTTTCATCACAAACCCAGCCTGTGATCATTAATTTCTTTGAGTCTCCTTGCATTGTTGGGGTGGAGGGTGAATCACAGTATTTTCAACCTATTCTGTTAGTGGATTAAAGCTTTGTGTGTTCCGTGTGCTGTGATGAAAGCAAAGCTTTAAATTGTTAAGGTGAACAAACACCCCCATGACTGTTTACCACTCTAGGTGTCTGTTCCCTCTTTCCCTCACCCTCACTCCTTTTTTTTCTTTTTTCTTTTTTTTTTTTTTTTTGAGACGAGTCTCACTCTGTCTCCAGGCTGGAGTGCAGTGGTGTGAACTCGGCTCACTGCAAACTCCGCCTCCCGGGTTTAAGCGATTGTCCTGCATCAGCCTCCTGAGTAGCTGGGACTATAGGTGCGTGCCAACACACCCAGCTAATTTTTGTATTTTTAGTAGAGATGAGTTTTCACCACGTTGGCCAAGATGGTCTCGATCTCTTGACCTTGTGATACGCCCACGTCAGCCTCTCAAAGTGCTGGGATTACAGGCATGAGCCACTGCACTTGGCCTCCTCACTCCTTTTTTAAGGACTTGGTGACTTCTAATTTATCCTGAACTCAGCTATTTATAAAATTAAAAAGAAAAATTGAAACACAATCTCTTTATGTGTTCTGTTTAATAATGTTTGTTTGCTTGTTTTGTTTTGTTTTAATCTGGTATGTCATAATGCTGGATACACAAGTCTGATTTATTTTTCCAAATAAGATAAGGCTGGGAGAATGAAAACCTCAGTACCACTTTTTATCAGTAATGGTTTGAAATTATATCTACCATGCAAGGAAATTGCTCAATTAATTATTGCGAATCTCGACTGGAAACCATACATCAGAGCATTTTTTGCTGCTGTTCTTGGTTGTGAAATAAAACATGCTCTTTTCTTACATTTAACTGGGACCTCTAGGAGCACGACTTGACTTTCAATTTCAATTGGTCCATAATGTAGACTAAAAGGTGCTACAGGGGATGAAATGAGGGGTTAAAGGATTTCCTAAAGAAATATTGAGGCAAATGTATACTTAAAAGTATCTATTTGGTACATATGCATACATGTGCGATGTTGGTGTGCTGCACCCATTAACTCGTCATTTACATTAGGTATATTTCCTAACGCTATCCCTCCCCTCTTCCCCTACCCCACAACAGGCCCCAGTGTGTGATGTCCCCCTTCCTGTGTCCAAGTGTTCTCATTGTTCAATTCCCATCTATGAGTGAGAGCACGTGATGTTTGGTTTTTTGTCCTTGTGATAGTTTGCTGAGAATGATGGTTTCCAGTTTCATGCATGTCCCTACAAAGGACATGAACTCATCATTTTTTATGGCTGCATAGTATTACATGGTGTATATGTGCCACATTTTCTTAATCCAGTCTATCATTGTTGGACATTTGGGTTGATTCCAGGTCTTTGCTATTGTGAACAGTGCCGCAATAAACATACGTGTGCATGTGTCTTTATAGCAGCATGCACATGTACCCTAGAACTTAAAGTATAATAATAAAAAAATAAAATAAAAGTCAATCCCATAGAAAAAGTATCTATTTGGGCAATACATTATTAAACGGTATTCTTGTGGGAAGTCAGGCTTATATTGAAAATTTAACTGAATCATAATGCTTTAGACTTACAAGTGTACTGTCCTATCCCTGTAACTTTTATAATATATTGGATTTATTTTTATTTTTATTTTTATTTGCTGGTGGAAACATGATTAGTTCACAATTCACCACATTGCTCTAAAAAAGAATATATTACAATAATTTTATTTTCACTGGGCCAACAGATAAAATTTTCTGTGCATAAAGCTCTTCCACTTTCAAAATGAAGCCTTATTAAAATGTACTACATTGTATATTAAAACTAAAATGTCTAGAGTATGACTCACAAAATAAGCCAAAAAAAACTCAAGCAGAAAATACATAAACAAATCCAATATTTTGTCCAATTAACTCTGTTGCTGCCTAAATTTTACAACATATGTTGTCTGACATACTGGAAAACATGAAACTCCTGTGGTATTGCAATTAATATAGCTTTGGCCACAAGTAAGACCATATAGTATTTGATTGCTTGCTTTGCTATTGTGTTATGACTCTCCTGGGTTTCGATGCTTATACTTTTGTTTGGTATGGTAGTTTTTTATATTGCATTTGACATATAAATCTTAAAGAGTAATGCTGTATATAGGATACCTACAACAATGTTCACAAGCTTGTAATTAATGAATTTAATTCTCTTTAATAGTTTACTGTGTTACAGATATCACTTCAGTTTTATTAACAACGTGTATTTCAATCCTATTTTATTGTCTTTCTCTTAAGAAAAACTGTAGAAGTGTTTCAAATGAAACATATATTATTTCAAACAATACAGTAAATTAGTTTTAAAATGAAGATTGATATTGACATAGTACTTTTAGTAACATGCTTTAGATAATATAAACTTCAGTCTTATTACATCTTATTATTTTCATAATACAAATTATAAAAGATTCTATTTTGTAGTTATTCTGAATGAATTAAAAAGTTTAATGCATTTCATTATATTTTAAAATTTTATGATAGGATACTTTTTTTTTTTTTTTTTTTTTTTTTTTTTTTTGAGACGGAGTCTTGCTCTGTCGCCCAGGCTGTAGTGCAGTGGCACAATCTCGGCTCACTGCAAGCTCCGCCTCCTGGGTTCACGCCATTCTCCTGCCTCAGCCTCTCCGAGTAGCTGGGACTACAGGCGCCCGCCACCACGCCCGGCTAATTTTTTTTTGTATTTTTAGTAGAGACGGGGTTTCACCGTGGTCTCGATCTCCTGACCTCGTGATCCGCCCGCCTCGGCCTCCCAAAGTGCTGGGATTACAAGCGTGAGCCACCGCGCCCGGCCGATAGGATACTTTTTAATAGTTTAAAATTATAGGAAAGCATAAGAGTCATAAAATTGCATCTTTTGAGATTACTATATTGCATTCCCTTTACTTTTTTCCTCTCATGTATCATTTTAACTATTATCATCTATATTTACAATTGAATGGCAATATGAAAAATTAATGGTAATGAAACAATTTTAAGCAGAATAGTATAAATTTAAGAGTATAGACTCAAACTTAATTTTAACTGCTCTTTAATATTGCAGTCACGTGCTAGGAAAAAAAATATTGTCATCTAGTTGGTGTTCTGTAAATGCTAATAGCAAGCATTTCAAAGACTAAGGCTACCAACGTGATGTCACTGATGTGAACTTGTGAAGAAGGGATCACTATCAGCTCCCCAGATGCAGTTTGAGTTGGCTCTACTGTATCACTGAAGTAAGACTTTTGAGTGATTTCAAGATTTGTTATGAGAAATACATTTTATAGTGAACCTGCTTGTGCAAGAACTTTCCTTTCTGGGAATCTTTTGGAGGGAAGATTCAAAACAAAATAATTCTTCTCAAAAGTCAATTTGCTTTCCACAGCGTTGTGCCAGTAATAAGGAAATGTAAAATTATACTAATAAGTGGCTACTAAAATTACATGTAGTATATCATTTTCTTTTTCTTTTGGTCTGGGTTTACTACACTGTTTGGGAGAATTTGTAAAGTTTGTTAAAGTCTGTTTACTTGAAGAATTACCTAATTATTCCTGTGTTACTCTGTACATTGATAAATTATTCCTCAACTACTTATTTGTATCAAATTTCATGTGCTTTCCTTCTTGATCATCATTAAATTTCTTGTTACTGTTTACTTGTTAATTAGTTAAGTATTAACAAATTTTGTATTCAAATAATGTATTCATGACTATAGGTGCACATATGATAAATGCAAATATGTTGATGAGTTTTCCCAAATTAAACGTACCTAGGTAATAACACCCAGGCTGAGAAGCAGAACCTTATCTGTACCACAAAAAGCCTCCCTAATATCCCTATCCAGGTGCAATCTGCCATTCCTTTCTGAAAATAACCACATCCTAAATTCTAACAGCATTGACTTATTTTGCCAGGTTTTGTACTTAAATTAATTAAATATTAAAATACAACAATGTGTACTATTTGGTGTCTGGATGTTGTGGTTCACCATAGGTTTGTGAGATTCTTCCATGATTCTCTGAACGTGTCATTATGCAACTATATCACAATAAATTTATAAATTTTAATGTTGATAATAGGAGTTGTACAGTTTTCAGTTAGGGCCATCAACAGGAGTGCTTCTACAAACATTCTAATGCATGCCTTAAAGACTGTATGAACATCTGTTGGGCATACACCTAGTAGTACATTTACTAGTTCCTCACTGAGTACATTTTCAGTTTTAGTAGATACTGCCAAAGAGTGTTTCTAGGCTGGGTGCGGTGGCTCACACCTATAATCTCAGCACTTTGGGAGACCTAGGCAAGTGGACCACTTCAGGTCAGGAGTTCAAGAACAGCTCGACCAAAATGGCGAAACTCTGTCTCTACAAAAATACAAAAATTAGCCGGGTATGGTGGTGTGTGGCTGTAATTCCAGCTACTTGGGAAGCTGAGGCAGGAGCAGCGCTTGAACCCAGGAGGCAGAGGTTGCAGTTAGCTGAAAATGCACAACTGCATGCCAGCCTGGGTGGCAGAGACTCTACCTCAAAAAAAAGAGAAAAAAGACAGAGTGTTTTGTAGATATTTTTGACAATTTAAACTCTCATCAGTGGTGTTTGAAAATGCATTCAATATTTTTGCTCTATCATTATTATAATTATTACAGTGCATATTTAATAATACCAGCTTCAATTTAATTTTCCTAATAACTAATAAGTTGAGCCACTTTTTGTGTGTTATTGGTCATATATATATATATAAAAATATATACACACATATATATGCATATATATATAATTTTATAAAATATATTTTTAAGCCTTTGGGGTAAATTTTGTTGAATATTTACTTATCCTTTTCAAATTATAATAGTTTATGTATATTCTGTTATCTATTCTTTTTTATATTTTATATATATTCTTACTATATATTCCTGATATGAGTCCTAAATTGTATATATACATGGTAAATATCTCCTATTATTTTGTGTGCCGCCTTATTGCTCTCTGGACAGTATTTCTTCATTAAAAAAATGTTCAATTTTAACATAACCCAGATATTTTTTTCTTCTGTGGGTAATGCTTTTTGTGTTGTTTTTCAAAAATGTTTGCCACCTCCTAGGTTGCTGATGTGATCTCCTGTGCTTTTATCTATGAGATTTATTGCTTTGCTGGTCACATTTAGAACTACTATCCATCTGCATTAAATTTGTAATTGTGGTGAAAGATGGGGACCAAAGCACTATTTTTCCCTATTGAGAGTCAAAGACAGCAAAATTTAATGACAAGGTTAAGTATTTTCTATGAGCTTTAGTATTACATATTTCATAAATCAGGTTATCTCTATGTCTGAATCTTTTTCCAGGCTCTCCATTTCATTCCACTGATAAGGTTTCTATCCTGTGCTTATAACACATTGCCTGACTTACTCTAAATTAACAATGTTTGACATCTGTTAGTTTAAGTCCTCCAGGTTTGTCCTTTTCTTCAAATTGTTTTGACTATTCTTGTTTATTTTCATTTGCATATGTATTGTAGGATCAGCTGGGCAACATACGCAAAATGAACCTTATAGGATAATTAACAACTTTATAATATTGAATATTCTAAACCATAATTATGATATATCTCTCTTTGCATAAGTCAAATTTTATTCATGTCAATACTGTCCTATTAGTCTCAATGAAGATGTTTTCTTTCTTCTTAGACTTTGCCTAAATGATTTTTTATAAATGAAATTTCAAATTTTATTATTTTAAAAATTTGTTGTTGTTAATTGTTGATATAGAAATATAATTGAATTTTGCATGTATACATATTTTTATACAAATAATTTCAAATAATTTTGTATGCCGTACATAGTGACTTTTCTAGATGTGTTATATGTCAGCTTTGTTTTTACCACAGTTTTTGAAATATTATCAAATGTTCTATTAATATTTGTAGATTTAGGGCTGGGCATGGTGGCTTATGCCTGTAATCCCAGCAGTTTGGGAGGCCCAGGCAGGTGGATCACCAGGTCAGGAGATAGAGACCAACCTGGCTAACACAGTAAAACCCTGTCCCTACTAAAAATACAAAAAATTAGCCAGGCGTGGAGGCACAGGCCTGTGTTCTCAGCTACTCAGGAGGCTGTGGCAGGAGAATCACTTGAACCTGGGAGGCGGAGGTTGCAGTGAGCTGAGATTGTGCCACTGCACTCCAGCCTGGGCGACAGAAGGAGACTCTGTCAAAAAAAAAAATGTAATTTAAATTTACATTTCAGTGCTAAGTAGCTCCCATATTCTAAATGGATATGTTGCAGAGCCTCAGGGTATCTAAGAACCTCATGAATAATGGAGATTAATATGGGTGGGATGAAAGCTCGGCACTCATGTTACCCACTGGAATCAAGGAGAAATGTTTTAAGATGGCATAATATTTTATTGATATTAGCTCTCTAGAACCCTACGCCTCTATTTATTCTGGTAGATAAACAGGATACATTATTCCAGAGGTTACTAAATGTTGTGAGAAGTCAGGGACCCTGAACGGAGGGACCGACTGGAGCCGGGGCAGAGGAACATAAATTGTGAAGATTTCATGGACATTTATCAGTTCCCAAATAATACTTTTATAATTTCTTATGCCTGTCTTTAATTTCTTAATCCTGTTATCTTCATAAGCTGAGGATGTACCTCACCTCAGGACCACTGTGATAATTGTGTTAACTGTACAAATTGATTGTAAAACATGTGTGTTTGAACAATATGAAATCAGCGCACCTTGAAAAAGAACAGAATAACAGTGACTTTTAGGGAACAAGGGAAGACACCATAAGGTCTGACTGCCTGTGGGGTCAAGCAAAAACAGCCATATTTTTCTTCCTGCATAGAGCCTATAAACAGACATGCAAGTAGGAGAGATATTGCTAAATTCTTTTCCTAGCAAGGAATATTAATATTAATACCCTGGGAAAGGAATGCATTCCTGGGGGGAGGTCTATAATGGCCTCTCTGGGCATGTCTGTCTTATGTGGTTGAGATAAGGACTGAGATACACCCTGGTCTCCTGCAGTACCCTCAGGCTTACTAGGGTGGGGAAAAACTCCGCCCTGGTAAATTTGTAGTCAGACCTGTTCTCTGCTCTCCAACCCTGTTTTCTATTCTTTAAGATGTTTATCAAGACAATATGTGCACTGGTGAACATAGACCCTCATCAGTGGTTCTGCTTTTGCCTTTGCCCTGTGATCTTTGTTGGACCCTTATCAGTACTTCTGCTTTTGCCCTTTGTTGTGATCCCTCAGAAGCATGTGATCTTTGTTAGATACTTACTAGTAGTTCTGCTTTTTGCCTTTTGAAGCATATGATCTTTGTACCTACTCCCTGTTCTTACACTCCCTCTCCTTTTGAAACTCTTAATAAAAACTTGCTGATCTGAGACTCAGGTGGGCATCACAGTCCTACCGATATGTGATGTCACCCCCAGTGGCCCAGCTGTAAAATTCCTCTCTTTGTACTGTCTCTATTTCTCAGCTGGCCCACATTTACGGAAAATAGAAAGAACTTATGTTGAAATATTGGGGTGGGTTTCCCCATAACTAAAAGCCACCTAGCAGATCTCCAGCATACCCAATCCATTCTTGCCAAGCCCTGACAAAGTCCTTGATTTCATCTGCTCCACCTGCATAAATTCTTGCCTCTGATGAAGTGCTAGAAATTGGCATCGATTTATTCCAAGTTGGTGTCAACCTATTTTCTTTAGCAATCAGCAAACACATACAAACTCATCATGAGACTATGCCAACATCTCCCAGTTACTACTTCTAACTATACCTTGGCCCAGTCACAAGTCCATTCATATAAAAAATGTAATTTATTATTCATTTATTTATATTTCATATAATTCCTCTCTAAAAATACTCACATTTATCAAAGGAAATGTGTTTTCCATTTCAGAACAACTCTGAGTTTCCTATAATCAGCTTCCCTCTTAACCAAAGAACCTTGTCCAAATATAATTACTTCGAATTTGAAATCACATTAAATATAAGAAGAAAGGAGAATTAATGTTCAAAAACATGGCTATACTTCACTAATTCTCTGTTGATATCTAATTATATTCTGCTGGTGGAACAAGAACAGATTAAACTCTACCACATTTATGTCCTAAGCCTGTAGAATGCTTTCGATAGGTTCTTTCTGCACAGTGCCAAAATGCAGTTATTCTATTTAAATATGAAAAGATAAAGTTTTAATGATTTGAATGTATTTCAAGGAAAATACGAAATGCAATGTCATTTCATTCATCTTTTGGTATATGTTAAAATAAATTGCAATTATAAACTTACAAAAAAAGCAGTTTTATTTTTAATATCCTTCACTCAGATAGATAAAATTTATTTTGCAACTTTAAGCTATCTTACTTTTGTCCTATTGCAGTTTTATAGCTATACGTAGTGTGCACCATAAGGTACAAATAAACACACACCTTCCACTTCAACTTGCCTGTACTAACACACATACATACACAAACACACACACACACTCCAGTAGCTTTTTTGTTCTGTTTGTTCCCTTCTTTATTTTATTCTTTTATACCTTTTAGAGAGAGAGATATTTGAAAGCTTTCTTTTTAATTTCAAGAGCAAAATACTTTAGAAAAAAGAGGTTTTTGGACTTTAGAAGCATTGACTTCCCGTATCAAGGAAAAAAAGCATGAAATATAAAATAATCATAAATCCATAAACATTAGGTTAGAGAAATCCATAAAGTTGCTGTTTTCCTACAAGATAGATGAAAAGAACATAAACATTTTGGAGGATGGTAAAAGGAGTTTTAAGTCTAGGAAAGAAAAGTTAAAAGAGACTGGTGTTTGTTTTTAAGAAAGGGTTCCACATTCTCTCTTCGCTAGGTTCAAAACATGAAGGGGTATGGTGAAGTTCAATTATAGAAATCCAAGTAATTTTAACAGACCCTTAAACTCGCAGATTTAAGAATCTCTCTCCTGGATATCATCCGTGGCAAATACAAATCTCAGAGAAGTCCATATTCGGCAAGTCCCAGAACCATGGGTGGCCTGAAGACAGGTTAACAGAGACTCACGAAGCCTATTCTGGAGACAAAGCCAAGAATTCCTGAGCCACCCAGTGAGAAAATCAGTGCTGGGATTGCTGACAAATCAGGCGAGGAGATTGCATAGAAGGCATATGCTGTGGTTTGAATATGTCTCCCAAAATTCATTTGATAAACACTTAATTCCTAGTGACAGATTGTTGAATCACCTCCAAGTAAGACGTTATTAGGACATGTGGGCTCTGCCCTCATAAATGGATTAGTGTCATCATTGCAGAAGTATTTTACTTATATTGAGAGTGGGTTTGTTATAAAAGCAAGTTGAGTCCCCTTTTGCTCTCTCAAACTCCCTTGCCCTTCTACCTTCTTCATGGGATGATGCAGCAAGAAGGTCCTCACATAATGCCAGCAACTTGGTAATGGACTTCCCAGCCTCAAGAACCATAAGAAATAAAACTCACTTCCTTATAAATTACTCAGCCTCGAATATTCAATTATAGTAGCATAAAATGAACTAACTCCATATATTTGAATGGAAGCTACGCCAAAACAGCCAACATTAATAGTGCATTCCAGCACAAACATTAAGAGCCAGAGGAAGCAAGTTCCCTCCCAGTGAATATCAGAAGACGACAAAGGGCTAGGAGAAACCAGGAAGTCTCCTGATTAGAGCCTGAATGCTATAAAAATTCTTTTTAAACTTGGACTTAAATTTCTGTGAAGGACAGAAAAAGAAAGAGAGAGAGAGTTAAAGCCATATGTTTGACTATTTGGCCAAGGAGACTAAGTTTAAAACCATACACAAATAAGTGACCTAAAATTAGCAAGGTAATTGGCGGATGATAAGCTGTTAATTTATGGAGAAATCACTGAAGATTCTCTTTCGAAATTTTTAATGGATTACTTTTTAGAGCAGTTTTAGGCTTACAGATAACTTGCATGGAAAGTGCAGAGTTCTCTTATGCATTCTCACCTCCTACACAGTTTCTGCTGTCATTAACATCCTATATTAATGTGGTATATTTGCTACAACTGATGAACCAATATTGACAAATTATTATTAATTAAAGTACATAGTTTACATTTACAATACTTTTTGTGTTTGGTTTGTGACTTTTGATAAATATGTAATGTCACATCCACAATTAAAGTATCATATGCAGTTCACTGCCCTAAAAATGTACTGTGCTCCACCTGTTTCATTCCTCCCTCTTTCCCTGGACCCCTGAAAAACCATTGATATTATTATTTTGCCTTTTTCAAAATGTTATAATTTTGCCTTTTTCAAAATGTTATATAGTTGGAATTTTACAATGTGTAGCTTTTTCACACTGGCTTCTTTCACTTAGCAATATGCATTTAGGTTTAAAGCCTTAAAAAACTCCTTTAAATGTAAAGTTGACACTGCCTATACCAGCATTTTAAAGTATCTGAATTATTATGTCATTAATAGAGGAAAGTAGAGACTGAGAAAAGGATAGATCATTACATTTAATTATATATTTATTAATTATATATTTATTACACATTTATAAACAATATATGTATATATCATATATGTGTAGTTCTAATGTGCACCTTTCGAAAGATGGTCATTTTTCAATCAGACTGTAAACCTGTAACTAATGTATTAATTATAGAGCTAAACACAGTGAAGCCCAAGGGATTATATAATTCATCCAAGTTCACACAGTTAATAAATGCAGAGATAGAAATGACAGCAGACTGAAACTTCTGTCACTTATCCCAATAACCTTTCCAAGAGTTTTCATGATTCAAATCATAGCTGTCACCATTTGTGCTATTTCAGTAGGTTCTGGTTGGAGAAAATGTTAACAGAGGTCATAACCCTCATCTGTACACTCCATTTATTAGGCCTTGCTAGTTTCAGACACACTTGAAAGAATATGAATTTGCTGTTGTTGTTAAATCAAGATCAGCAGAACTGACAATCTGGGTCATATGTGATTGAACGTTAGTTGGTGTGGACTCCTTAGGGTTGTATTAGAGGTGGAGCAGAAGGCCTGAAACACCAGAACCCTCCGTATCCTGCATTCATGACTTCTAGCAGGCAGCCATGTGATCTACAAACTAAAATATATGTTTCCTTCCCTACTACCAATTTCTATAATTGTAACCATGTTCTACACCCTAAACATCCCCTCTTTATTTTACCACAGTAGCTCCTTTTTATCTGTAGTTTCGTTTTCTGTAGTTTCAGTTACTTACAGTAGAGTACAGTAAACTATTTTGAAAGACTGCATTTAAATAATTTTTATTAAAGTATATTATTAAATTTTCTTCCATTTTATTATTAGTTATTATTGTTAGTCTCTTATTGGGCCTAATTTATAAGTTAACTCTATTATGGGTATGTACATACAGAAAAAAGCAGTATATACATAGGGTTCGACATTATCTGTGGTTTCAGCATTCTTTGAGGGTCGTGGAAGGTATGTCCCATGGATAAGGGAGAACTATTGTAAATAAAAATTAGGTAAAATTACAAATAGAAAAGAAGAGATGTCCTTTTCACATATGCTAAGGAAGTCTAGTGATAGATTGAATCCATCCTTCATCGCTCCATTTCTTATGTGATTTGATTCTATAGTTGATACACAATGTTTTGATTATTTTAGGCTTTTCTTTACTGTGTAGCTAAATGTTAACACTCTTTTCTTCCTACTTTTCTGTCTCTCCACATCTACAGTCAATCACTACTTCTGGGTTTCCACAAGTCTGGTTTTCTTTTTCTCTAATGTGCATGGTCTGTTTCTTTTGTGCAATACTGCCTCTTCAATCTAGAACAGTTCACGCATTCCTCCATTCCTTTTATTCATCTCAGTTACATTTATTGTGTTCCTACTCTGAATTAAGGTCTGTTCTTTTTGCTGAAATTATGGACTTGAGAAAAATCAGTAAAAATGTTTGTTTGGAATTTGTTTGATGTGAGAGACACAATAGAGAGCCAAAAACCAATAAAAAGAGACAACGAGATAAAGTAAAATAAGTTGTATAATTTATTAGAAGGTCCTATGTACTATGGAGGGAAACAAATCAACAAATCATGGAGGGAGATAGAAGCCCTAGTTGAGTTGAAGAACATGGTGCTTTTAAAATAGGATATTAAGGAAAGCTTTCACTGTGAAGTTAACATTTGAGAAAAGATGTAAACTATGTGAGGGAGTCAGCTGTAAGAATACCTACAAGAGACTGTTACAGGGGAAGGAGGATTGAGTACAAAATTTCTATAGCTGAAAAGTGCCAGGACTATTAAGCAAACTTTAAGAAGGCCAGTATAACTTCAGCTGAGCAAACGAAGAGGAAAAGCAGTAGGATAAAAAAGATGGAAAGCTGCTGGGGGCTGAATCATAATGGACTTTGCAGGTCATTTTAAGGATTCCAATTTTCTAGTATTACTAAGAGCTATTGGAAGGATATAGTATATATATAGGATATATGGGATATAGGATATAGCAGAAGAATGATATGATTTGATATATATCTTTAAAGAAACATTCTGCCTGCTGAACTGAAGGTAAGCATTAGGAGGAGGCAAAAACAGACACAACAGGGTAAACTGGAGGCAATTGCTACAACTTAGTCAAAGACTATGCTAGCTTCAGCCAGGTAAATATCAGGGAGAGGTGAAAAGTTTGGATTCTGTATATATTTTGAATCTAAGATATGATGATACTCAGCACCATCCCTAGACTAATAAGCTTTCCACTCTGGAGGAGGACTAAATGCCAGGTAATTGCATTGTCAGGGTTCCATTGTCAGTTGCATTGCTGTCTGGAAGATTTTGCCAATAATACCCATTCATACAAGACTTGGAAGGCAAAAAAACAAGATTCATCCACCATTATTTCTCTTTCACACCAGTAAGGGCATTGTGGGTAAATATAACACATAAGGTCTGCAGGTGCTCTGGGTGAAGACCTGTGAATCACTTATTTTAATGCAATGGGCAGCTGAGATCACTGGCATTGGCCTGCCTATAATTCTTACATGCCTGGTTTTCATGACATCTAGTAGCATCTTTTTGTTTGTCGTTGTGTTGACATATTTTGTTTGTTTTTTACTATTTTGTGTGATTTTCATTTTTCCAGCATACTTAGTAGACAGCAAGTAGCTCCATGCATTCTACACATATTATCAATGATTGCCAATAAAGATATAAGAAATTACACTGGAGAATTATCATTGGCCACCTAGTAATGACTGTATTGATATCATGCTAAGGACTCTAAATATATTTCTTAAGGATTGATAGATTTCAAGCAGTACAAATGAAAGTTTATGTTTCACTTTGAAAACACTAAATTTGGCAAATTTGGCATGTGTGTGGAGGATAGATTGAAGAGAAACAGCAGTTCAATGGTGATTATAATAATCTAGGTGAGAAATGAGAACACAAACTAGGAAGACACTGGCATTGCTATTTGGTACACAGGTTTTATTAGGGTTCTCTAGAGGGACAGAGCTAATATGATAGATGTATATATAAAGGAGACTTTATTAAAGAGTAATAACTCACACAATCACATGGTCCCACAATAGGCCGTCTGCAAGCTCAGGAGCAAGGAAGCTGGTCTAAGTCCTAAAGCTGAAGAATGTGGAGTCCGGTGTTCGAGGGCAGGAAGCATACAGCAGGGGAGGAAGATACAGCCTCAGAGGCTAAGCCAGTCTAATTTCTCCACATTCTTCTGTCTGCTTTTCATTCTGGATGCACTGGCAGCTGATTAGGTAATGCCCACCCGGATTGAAGGTGGGTCTGCCTCTCCCAGTCCACTGACTGAAATGTTAATCTCCTTTGGCAACACTCTCAGAGACACACCCAGGAAACAATACTCTGCATCCTTGCAAGTCATCAAGTTGACATTCAATATTAACTATTACACAGGTAAACTAGGAGGAGGAGTAAGTTTAGAGCAGCAAAGAGAAATTTCATTTTCATACTGTTGAGATTGCATGTTAGACATAGAGTTATGCAATGATTAAGAATGCAGACTTTGGAATCAGAGAGGCTGGGTGCAAATTCTTGGCTGTTACTTCTGGATATAAACCCTTGGGTGATCTACCTAACCTCTGCTTGCCTCAGTGAGTACATATTGGGTATGCTGTGAGCATTTAATAAATAGATTCATGAAAATTACCTTGTATAGTGCCTGGAACATCGTGCATATTCTCTACATATTCCTTGTTATTAGTATGAAATCGTGAGAATAAACCTGATAATGATAATTCAAGCCAGAAAAATACGTTAAGTTCGATATATGGGTTTCAATTAGGAACTGAATTTGTACTAGTACCTTAAAATGCATGCTGTGCAATTTGACTATATTTAGAGAGAAAAATGTCAAATTTTTAGGAAAGTCCCTCTCTCTATATATACATATATAAAATAATATTACATATATACATATATAATATTACATATATATAATATTACATATATACATATATAATATACATATATAATATTTTATATATATATATAGTGTGTGTGTGTGTGTGTGTGTGTGTGTGTGTGTGTGTATACAGAGTATATAGGTGAAACATATGGCCTAAGAATCTGTATGGCTCATTGAGAATCAAAGTAGTTTCCTGTTAGCATAGTCAAGAACATCTGATACTCATTGGGTAAAATCAGTTGGTTCTTAATATTGTGAGGATACAGCACCAAGTCAGCATTTTCAGTTGTCTGGCTTTAGCTTAGTAGCTCAATAAATTTACTGGAATCTTGAAATAATGAATTTAATAATAGGTCATTTCCAAATAAACCTTAAAAACATACACTATATTTCACCTACCTGCCTATTAGGAAATTATGTTACATCTTCTTGTATTTCTAGGGTTTGAATACCATTTCTTTATCTAGCATTTATGACTATCACGGTACTCATATCTATGAAAGTTAAATAATTATGCAAGGCAGTCATGCAAACATTTAAATCTGTTGTCTCTGTTTTCAAGATACTGTTCTGAATAAAAATATGAAACAATATTTTAAATTATGTAGAGTTTAAATTACTGTTAAATACTTCTATATATAGTCTATTTTCTCTTATTTATTTTTAAAACATTGATCATCGAAGCATCATCGCCAAATGACAAAGGAATTTTTGAAGAGCGTTTTTTAATAATGAGTCTTTGTATGACCTTTTTCAAATTACCCTAAGGTGTTTCTAAATTAACTTTTCCTATGTTGCAGTCTTATGATGAGTGAAATTAGGATTTTCAAATTTCTTTCAATACTGTCTGTTTTAATCTACCATATATTCAGTTGTGTAATGACACAGAGCTACTTAAAATATAAAGCAGTGTAGTAATACACATGTAATAATGAGAGCTTATAGTAGCTTAAAATAGATTTAGTAGAATTATGTTTCAAAAATCAAATTAATATTGTCTGTAAGCATGCACTATTGGAAAATTAAAAATAATATAGAACTTAGACTCTGATTCCATTTTTCTATTTATTTGAAGTAACTTATCTTCACTTAAGACCATATTAATGTCTCCAGAACAAGAATACAGGGAAATAGCTAGATCAATAACTACGTCAGATGAGAAAATTCTATTTAGTTGACAACTAGGTTAACTGTGTAAAGTGAAGATGGTCCTAATGTGGTTTCACAGAATCATTTGATTAAGCAAGATAACACATCTCTTTGGCAATCAATTTGTTGCTACTTGAGAGCATTAAGATTTCTGGGAGGAGTTCATGGTTGCAGTGTGCTCTCATTGTGCCACTGGACTCCAGCCTGAGTGACAGAATAAGACCTTGTTTTTATATATATATATATATGTTACATATATATTATGTAGAATTTATATACATATAGATGTATATATAAAGGGGACTTTATTAAAGAGTATTAACTCACACAATCACATGGTCCCACAATAGGCCGTCTGCAAGCTGAGGAGCAAGGAAGGCAGTCCAAGTCCTAAAGCTGAAGAACGTGGAACAATTTATATACATAATATATATGTAATATATAATATTATATATATAACATATATATGTAACATATATATTACATATATATAACATATATGTAATATATATATTATATATACTGTGAGAACAGTATGGGGAAAGCCACCTCCATGCATATGTGTGTGTGTATATATATATATATGTGTGTGTATGTGTATATATACATATACACATATATACACACACACATATGTGTGTATATATTCACCCACATATGTGTATGTTTCTGAGATAAGTTTTGGAATCTAATTTGCAATTGCAAAATTGGAAAAATTTTCTAAAAGTTAAGGTAAAAGGAAAATGGTGCCATTGTAGATTGATGAGATAGCAGTATATAGTTCTTTCATACACCTGCATTTTGATCACCACTGCTCCCTCAATGTTTATTAAATTGTATATATGATTTTTTCATCCTTACCACAAACAAATACACTGATACTAAAAAGATAAGTTATTGATGTCATTTTAGGAAAAAATAAAGGCATAATTTTAAGAAAAGTAATGCAAGTATTTTTGTGCAACACAATCTTGTCCAGCAAAAATAAATGCTCAATGAAGAATTACCTTCAAGGGCATTGATATGGTTTGGCTGTGTCCTCAACCAAATCTCATCTTGAATTGTATCTCCCATAAATCCCATGTGTTTGGGAGGTACGTGGCAGGAGATAATTGACTCATGGAGGTGGCTTTCACCATACCATTCTTATGGTAGTGAATAAGTCTCATGAGATCTGATGGTTTTATAAGGCGAAATTCCTTTCACTTGGCTCTCATTCTCCCTTTTGCCTGCTGCCATGTAAGACATGCCTTTTGTCTTCTGCCATGATTGTGAGGCCTCACCAGCCACGTGGAACTGTGAGTCCATTAAACCTCTTTTACTTTATAAATCATACAGTCTTGGCAGGGCACAGTGGCTCATGCCTGTAATCCCAGCACTTTGGGAGGCCAAGGCCAGCAGATCACGAAGTCAAGAGTTTGAAACCAGTCTGGCCAAGATAGTGAAACCCTGTCTCTACTAAAAATACAAAAATTAGCCAGGCATGGTGGTGTGTGCCTGTAGTCTCAGCTACTCGGGAAACAGAGGCACGAGAATTGCTTGAACCCGGGATGTGGAGGTTGCAGTGAGCCGAGATCGCACCATTGCACTCCAGCTTAGGCGACAAAGTGAGACTTCATCTCAAAATAAATAAATAAATAAATTATCCAGTCTTGGGAATGTCTTTATTAGCAGTGTGAAAACGGGCTAGTGCAGGCATATAGTAGTCAGAATTCCCTAGAGAAACAGAACAGTCATATAAATATATAATAGGTACAGATATAGGTATAGAAATAGATATAGATAGAGATAGATACACACAATTGTGCAAGCCAATTGCTTAAAATTCCAGAGGTGTGAAGACCCAGGAAAGAGTTGCTGTTTAAGTCCAAAAGTAGTCTGCTGACAGAATTCCTTCTTGCTGGGGAGAGAACCGTCTTTGTTCCATCAAGGCCTTCAACTGATTGGATAAGGCCCACCTACATCATGAAAGGTAATCTACTTTACACAAAGTTTACCGATTTTAAATGTAAATTTCATCCAAAAAAACACATTCACACTAAAAATACAGAATAATGTTTGACCAAACATCTAGGCATCGGGTCTAGTCACGTAGATACATTAAAATTAATTATCACAGGCATAATGCTTGCAAAATCTTTTCATCATATGCAGATAGGATAGAAATAAAATACTGGGCTTTATGTAAGCCATGTTTTTTTGTGGCAAAGTAAGAGGTACGATTATTTATGGGTGGAAAAGTACTTTATGCATTTAATCTACTGGTCTATTCTAATTATATTAACTATTTCTTTTTGTTAAATGTCTTGGGCTGATAAAGATACTTTATATGTATACTCAAACTTCTAATAAAATATAATTATTCAGAAAATACTAAATGTATGTAAAAGTTTTATACAATTTAAAGAATATTTGTACTACTGAAGTAATCTAAGGGTAATATAAAGTTATTATTGAAGCTTAGAAAATAAGAATCATAACATAAATAGAATACATAGAGATTTAAAGAAGAGTGAGAAAAGGAACTGAGAAAACATTTTTAAAAATTAGCTATAATAATCAGTTTTTATTTTAATAATCATGACAGAAATTAGCAACTAATCATGAAGATGTCACACATAGTAAAATATAAATTCTAAAAAAATGACTTGTAGAGTACTAAATAACATAGGAAGCCTGCCAGATAAGAATGTCAAATATATAAGAAATGAAATCAAAATAAAAATAGATTCTTAAAGAAGCAAATATAACATAGAAATCCAAAGACAATGTTAAAAACTAAAATGCTAAATAGAAGAAAGTCTGAACATTTGAGAAAAGCAATAAATAAGCATTTATCTAAGTTAAAAGATTATATTTTAGTTATGTTTTCATGACTTATCTTTTATAAAGTAGTATAAGTTTCTCCAGAAAAGAACTAGTGTTATGTTTTGACCTCTTGCATAGTTTTCATGACATCTGGAATGCAGTAGAATATTGGAAAAAATGACATATTTATTTGAATTGAATAAGTGAACCAAAAATGTTTCAGGAAAGTAGCAAGGAAAGTGAATTAATGGTCTAACTAAAGCCAGCACCATTTTAATGAAGGAATTAAACTGTCTTGCTGCAAATTTGATTAGGTATATTATAGAAATCACAAGTAGAAAAATTTATCATGGTATTATCAAAGTCTACTTTGAACACCATGGAGTACTTTGCAGAAAGTAGGGTATAGAAAACACAATTTTGATTTATAGCCATTTACAAAGGAGTCAAAGCAAAATACATCATTTATATATTTTCAATGGCCTTTACTATAAAGTATTGAAATAAAAACAGTAATAGTAAAATCATATTAAATATTTGATGAAATAATTATATATAATATTAAGAAAAGAATAATAGGAGAAGATAGAATTGATATTCTTATAAAACCCAAACACGGAAGAAGAAAATCTAGTGATTAAAATAAATAATAACTGCATACTATTAAAAAATAGAAATAAAATAAGAAGTGTTAGCGAGGATGTGGAGAAACTGACATCCTCGTACACTATTGGTAGAAATGTAAAATGGTTCAGATGCTATAAAAAACAGTAGGATAGTTCTTAAAAAATTAAAAATAAAATTATCATGTAATCCAGCAGTTTCACTTCTGGATATATACTGAGTAAAACTGAGAGTAGGGTCTAAGAGAAATATTTTCACACCCATATTTAAAGCAATGTTATTCACAATAGCCCAAGACTGGAAGCAACCCAATTATCCATCAAAGAATGATAATATAAACAAAATGTGATACATATTTTTGTTTAAAATGGAATATTATTTAACCTTGAAAAGGAAGGAATTCTGATGTATGCTATAACATAAGTGAACCTTGGGTACATTATGCTAAGTAAAATAAGCCAGTCATTAAAGGACAAATACTGTATGATTCTATTTATATGTAGTATCTAAAGTAGGCAAATTCATAGAAGCAGAAGTGGAATGATGGTTGCCAGGGAATGGAGGAGTGGGAACTGGGGAGTTGTTTAATGGGTATATAGTTTCAGTTCTGCAAGATAAAAAAGTTATGGAAATTGGATTCACTACAATGTGAATATAGTAGCTACTGAACTGTATACTTAAAATGGCTAAGAGGCTAAATTAATGTTATACGCATTTGTGATAAAATTAAATCAGATTAAAATATAAACAAATCAATAAATCTCTATATAATAATTCTGTGTGGAGTATATATAAGTTATAGAAATTAATTCTTTTTGCTTTTCTCATGAAACTCAAGCCAGGTAAAATGGATTATGTCCTTTTAATCTATATATAGCTTCAAGTTTTGTCCAAATGTCACAACAGATGATCAATGTCTGAGTGAGGCTGAGAGCATATTTTTGTATGATTCTAGACCTACTACACTATACATGAGATCTATTTTTGTGGACCTTTTTTTGTGTGTTTTTGTTTTGGTTGTTTCTGTGTTTGGATTTTCTTGCAGAAAGCCAAAATTAGCATTCTTTTTATTTTTTATTCATGGTTAATTTGCTTGACAATTTCAAAAAAAAAAACTGAAACACTTCTCTTTTGAAAACTGAGAACAAAATCTATTTCTATGTACAAATATTTCCTATCCACCCCATGACAGCAACCTAGTAAAACTTTAATCAAAAAATGATGGTTTGCCTAGGACACATCTCTTGAATACAATTTAAACTAAACATAAATATTTTGATTTGCAACACTTTGCAATTTGTATCATACCTTAATTTAGTAGATATTTAAAATGCCTCTCTCAAATCCATTGCCCGTTTACATGATGATTTACCCCTTTCTTTTTCATCTGGGTGTCTAATACTCTTCCTACAGAAGAGTGAGAAATAACACTATATTGGATAATAGAGTGCAATGGGAGCTCAGCCCTATAAATATCATCATCATCAATCCTCGTGTTCAGAAATAGAGACATGAACTAATCTGGACCAAGAGATGCATGAAGATTATGGGAAAGTAGATTGTACTGATGTTTTGAGAGAGCTTCAAGCTCTCCTCCTTCATTGAGCTTTCCTTCTTCCCCTTGTATGTAGACTAGAAAGTGGATACCTAATGCATTGTTGCCAGCACCTTGATAACTTTGCAAGGGAATTGATCTGAAAAGAAGAAAATTAGTGTGATTTAAGGGAAACAAATAATGTGTCTTATGATCTTATTAACACATTGAAAAAAAACTAGTTCTGAAGCCTATCTTTAACTTTTGTTAATAGTAATAAAATCATGTTTATTGGCTGGCAAATTTAAGCTAAGTTTTCTTTTACTTGCAACTTAAATTAGCACAATTACTGTATTTGATAAAGTCTAACCTACCCGGTAAGTGTAGAACATACTTAAAATTAAGGATGCCCATTCTTATGAGGAGGGCAAGGTTAAAGGAAGTCAACCTACAATCAAAAGATATTTATCTTTCTTAATTCCAACGCATAGATGTCATAAATGTACCACCAAAGTATTCTTTCATAAATTAATGCAAAATACTTTAGTGCAAATACATGTATCTTCAAATGTTATTCAAGCTCTATTTATTTTTCTGTAAAGACTAATTTTCAAACCAAAAATTTATACAATTGTTGACATTAAATAAAATATTTTAAATGTTAATATTTCTGAATATCTATTATTTTAATATATGAATTCTAAACAATAATAGCACTAGCACAGAAGTCTCAAAATTTAAGGAAAAGTTTAGCATTAAAAACATTATACAAAGTCTCATACTTTACAGAAATCAATATTTTCAGTTTCCGATATAATCTGCTTATATATTTTATTATTCTTCTAATAGTGCAAATAAAAACAAACTAACCATCACACTTCCATAGGTCTGAGTCATTCTCATTTGTATGATTCAAAATTATTAAGTCTTGAAACCAAATTAAGGGATTCCCAGAGAGATACTGCCTGTAACTATCTGGCAAAAGTAAATGAAAATGCTCTTTCAAGGATGATACTATTACCATTGGCCTCAAAACATGTAAAAATATTATTACAAAATACAATTTTCAGCACATAAAGATAAAAAGACATACATAAAGAGAAGACACAAAAAAAATCAAGAAAATAACTAATAGTAAAAATATTCTCAAACATTTTTCACATTTTAGATCTTCAGGCTTACATAATTAAGCAAGTATGATTAAAAGGCCAAACAGTAAAATTTGATCAGGAAACTGGTTACTTAAAAAATAGAAGAAAATAGTATAAAAACTTGTAAATGAATGAAGTATAATTTTTATTACTGAAAAGTATAATAACTGAAATTGTTCATTTCTTCATTATTAAATGGGATTTATATCAGATTATATTTAAATGAAGAGAAAGGTCCTAAGAAAATATACAGAAAGTAGCCTAAAAATGAAAACACTGAATAGAGGGCAGGAAACTTTGGAAATACATCGAGACAGTCTAACATATATTTAATTGGTATATGCCTGGAGAAGTTGAGAAAATAACACATAAGTAACATTTGAAGGAAAACAGTTGAGAAATGCTTGATTTTTTGGAATCAATAAAATATCAATGCAAAGGTTTGATAGAATCAATAAATCCCAAGCAGGATAAATAAAATAAAACTTACACATTGACAAACTATAATCTTACTATGGAAAATAAAGGCTCTGTGCAGCAGCAGCCTGGTGTAAGAAACTCAAAACCATGGTCCCACCCTTGAAAGTGAGGGGAGGCAGTCCTGATTTCCTCCCTTTGCCTGTGGTGGGAGAACAGCCCTGACAACCTCTGAATCGCGTTCCTGGTCATTCTTTTCTTCAATGATACATGTTTCCAGCCAAATACCTTTACTGTTGTGTCCTGCAGAATCCAGGAAGTTTGAAAGACTTCCTTTATCCCATTCCCCTTTGTCTTTCCTCTTTGGTTCATCTGGCTCTCTCTCTGCCAGTATAATTCTGTCTTGGTTCCTAGCTTTTTCTGAGATGGCTGATTAAATCCATTAGTCACACCCGTGATCTGTCCACCTAATAGCTCTTCAGCCACACCTTTATTTTTCTCTTCATAACGTGCTTATCTTTCACAATATATATAGGCTGAGGGTTTTCCAAATATTCACTTTTTTCTTTTTAGTTTAACTATTATGTTAATTTATCTCTTTTCTCTTGCATTTTACTGTAAGTGGTAAAGAGAAACCAAGCCAGTCATTCATCACTTTGCTTAAAAATGTCCTCAGCAAAATACCCAATTTTCATCACTTATAAGTTCTAGCTTTCACAAAACATCAGACCACAATGCACCCAAGTTCTTTGCCACTTTATAACAAGAATCACTTTTCCTCCAGTTTCTAATAACCTGCATCTCATTTCCACATGAGATCTCACCAGAATGGCCTTTAATAGTCATAATTGTAGCATCATTTCTGTTCATGAGGATGCATGTATTTTCAAAGCCAATAGAGACATTTTTAAAAATAGCTTACCTCTTCTCTTTCTCAAGCAGCACCATAATCACATTGAATGTCCATGTTTCTACCAACAGTCTCATCAGGGCAATCTAAGCTTTTTCTGGCAGGCACCTCAAATCTCTTCCAGTCTCTACTCATCATCACACAGTTTCAGCCACTTCCACAATTTTAGATACTTTTTAATGCCGCATCCCACTTCATAATACCAAAATTTATATTATTCTGCTCGGGCAGCTATAACAAAAATACCATGGACTGGTTCGATTAGATAATATAAAATATTTTCTCACAGTTCTGGCAGCTGAAAGTCCTGGGCTCTGGTACTGGCGGACACACTTTCTGGTGAAAGCTGTTTCTGGCTATAGATGATTGACTTCTTGCTATGGGCTCACATGACCTCTCCTTTGTGCTCACTAGAGAGAGCTCCAGTGTCTCTTCCCTCTTCTTATAAGGACACCATTACTATCATATTAGGGTCTCAACCTACTATCTTACTCAATGTTTATAACCTCCTTATAGGCTCTATCTCCTGTATTGGGGGTTAACACTTCAACATATGAATTTTGGGCAGATATAATCCAGTCCATAACAGTCAATATGGTTCACGATTCCCAGACTCCTTAACAAAAAACATTTTTTAAAACAGAAAACTTTATCTCTCAGTCAACAATAATTAATCCAGTGCCTACTATGCATTAGACATTACACTAGGTCATAGGAATGCAAACAGATAACATCCATGTCTTCAAAAACACCAAAAATTTATGAAGAAATCACAGTCCATCCTGAAACAACACAAATGCATGCTGTGCTATTTTCTATGTTTCTAATTACATATGAATTTCAAATATTTGTAAAGTAAAAAAAAAATTTGAAGTGAATACCTTCAAATTAGAGGACATAACCCATAATCTGCTGGTGAGTCAGCAAATACTGCATTTGGTTTAGTGCACAATACAATTTTTAGTACATTATTTTTTATAACAGATTTAGACTCACAGCAAAATCAGGCAGAAAGTATAGAGATTCCAAAGATGCTCTCGCCTCACACATACACAACTCTTGCCACTATGGACATTTCACACCAGAGTGGTCCATTGCTTATAATCTATACACTTACATGGACATCTCATTATCATCCAAAGCCCACAGTTTACATTAGGGTTTATCCTCGGGGCTGTACATTTTACGGGTCTGGACAAAGGTATTCACTATTATAGTATCTTACACAAATAAGGACACCATACATACCATATATCTTGCCACAATTAACACAAAAATACTTATAAAATAAAATTAAAATATATATTAAATATATTTTTTGAATTTTGATGATTTTAGAATAAATATTTTTCATAGAGGATAATAAAATATTAAAGAGTACATTTGAAGCTATTAAAATTTATTATTATTTTGCTTAACTATCTCAGTCATATAAAATAAAGAATAGATTTTGCTTTAAATATTTGAAACAACATTTTTGCCTTATGATTTTATCCAATTAGATAACATTAACATTTTTCCATTCAATTGAAAATAATGAAAAACAAAGGAGAACAGAAACCCCGCCAATTTTCAAATGGCTCTACACCAAGAACGTAGACAAGCTTGTCTATTCAAAATGACATATTTTTTCTTTGTGCACATTACATTTCAATGCATCAATGCGTCTGTACATAAGATAATTATTTTGTTTTATGCCAGCCTTATGCTTAATATGTCAATTTCTCAACTTCATTAATAACCTTTCCAGGAAAAAAGTTCACCTTTAAAATATATTGTTGAGATAAGCCTCATTATTCTCATAGTGACAGAGATTCTAAAACCAGCAATAACAATTTTAAGGGTCACTGTTGGAGAAAACAAATATCTGCATTTTTTTTTTTTGTAAGAGTCACACTTTTTATCACGCCCTCTGGAGTGTCACTGACTAGGTTTATTACTAGACTGCCAGGGTGCAAGAATCACTCACTGTGTGAACTTGGCCAAGTTCTCTAATCCCTTGGTGCCTGTTTACTCACCTCTAAAATGGGAGGAATATTAATATCTCATGAGATTCTTGTAAGTTTTAAATAAACCAATAAATTTAACACACTGAGAATGTTGCCTAGCATGTAATAAAATTTAATAACTGTCATCATTTTGTTAATAAATATTTTGCCATCTCCTCAACCACTCTCAGATTGCCTGATTTATATTCTTTCCTATACTATTTGTACATACTTAAAAACATATATTTATTTATTATTTTTACATGTGATCTTGGCTGTCTTCATATTCTCATTCTAAAATTCGTTCTAAAGATAAGTGTACTTTAGAGCTTAATTATAAAGGTGGATATTGTATGCATCTCTGTGGTTTGGCTGGGAATGGATAAATTTTCATGTTAAACCACTGTAACCAAATGTATATCTTCAACTCTCCTTAGAGAATATCTATGGTTTTAAAGGGACAGCATTGTGAAGCATATTCTGCCTAATAATTTTGCTGATGAAACTTAAACTATTACATTTTATTTAAGAAGCTTTACAAAAAAGCCCAAGAGGACTTATACTGCTCTTACTTATTCATGATTGATTTTAAAATTTAGATTATAGAGGGTGGCTTATAAAGAGAGATTCAACTGCAGAAAGCATAGAGATCAGCCAGGCATGGTGGCTCATGCATGTAATCCCAACACTTTGGGAGGCTGAGGTGGGAGGATCACCTGAGGTCAAGTGTTCAAGACCAGCCTGGCCAACATGGTGAAACCCCGTCTCCACTAAAAATACAGAAATTAGCCAGGCTTGGTGGTGGGCGCCTGTAATCCCAGCTACTTGGGAGGCTGAGGCAGGAGAATCCCCTGAACCTGGGAGGTGGAGGTTGCAGTGAGCCAAAACCAGGGCATTGCACTCTAGCCTGAGCAACAATAGTGAAACTCCACCTCAAAAAATAAAGAAAGAAAAAGAAAAGAGAACGTAGAGACGAATTTGTGGAATTAACTAGTAATGCATGAAAAATTTGAAGGTAATTTTTTAAATTCCATATATACATATATGTATATTTTTAAGTGAAATCATGTCTTTTGCATCAACATACATGGAACTGGAGGTCACCATCTTAAATGAAACCACTTAGACACAGACAGACAAATATGACACCTTCTCATTTACAAGTGGGAGCTAAATAGTGCATACACATAGACGTAGGGCATGGAAAGATGAAGACTCAGATGGACATGGTAGAAAGGAGGTATAAGACTTTTTACTTCTATCCAGAAATCCAGCAAGTGACAAGCATCCCGTAAGTTTCTCCTCCAAATTGTAAGATAGAGCATTTTAAATTACTTTTTACAGAGGAAATATTTTGATGTTTCTAGATCCTAAAGATTTCTTTGTCTTTCTTTGAGTCATGAATATGTTTTCTATGATATTACATTTGATGTAGTTGTTGTTATATGTTTGCTCTGTTTTTATGTGATTGGAGTGGAAGTGGGTCCATTTTATACTATTATGCCATAATCCTTGCAAAGTATATCTGTCTCTCTCTCTCTCTCCCTCAAACCCCATGCTCTTTCTAGTAAATTGTCTCTCATATATTTAATTTAAAGTTTATTTAAAGTATATTTATCCTGAATACTGTACATTTTAAGCATATTTTTGAAAGTTTAAAAAAATAAAATGTGGAAATATTAATAAAAAGGCTATATATATATATATATAATATGTTGCTACATATATTAGATTTAAATGTTCTACTGAAATGATGTAGTGAAATAATGTTGGTTTTCTATTGACCAAAATTTATCTAAGATTCCATAACTTATATGATGGTTGATTAAAATTTCATCTAATATAATGTAAAGCAACACAAAATCAAAATTTTAATTCAGGGGCTGTCATCCTTGAAGAATTGGAATATATCGTAAAGTTTAGTTTGGATATTAGATAACCAGGAGTTGAGGAATACTACTTAAGTATGGAGAAACATTGTCCTCCTGTGCGTAATAAGTTGTTTCTTCATGTGTGTAATTGCTTGGGTTAGGGTTAGTGGGAGAGGAAAGACAAAAGCCTAAGGAAGAGATATCAAGTACATTTACATACACATTATATTTTGCTTATTCTTTTTTTGGAATTAAAAATTGCTGAAATAATGTTACGATGTTTAGAAAAAATATACTAGTGGAACAGAAAATAACCAGAAAAAACATAACATGATCACTGAGAAAATAAGTTTATGTTACTTTAAAATTACAATTTTGAATATATTTATATGTCTCATATAAGTTAAATATTTTAAGTTGCTTGTGGCACTGAAGTTTCATAGGCAAACCTGTTATGTACATTCTCTTATGTTCTTGTAATTTAAAGAAGATTGTATCAAATTATCCACTTCAGGCCCTCTGAGAGTCAAACATTATAAAGATTCTGTGAATACTGAGAGAGAATCTATTTCAGGCGGGTAACTTTTTCTTTTCTGTTTTAGTTCAGTCACCATCCTCATTGCTTCTCAGCTTGCACCCACTTTTTAAGAACTAAATTTTAGGTTGGATTTTTCTTACGTCCCAACTCCCATCCATATTTAAACCATAGTCACCTGTGTTAGATGATTAATCTTTAAAAGATGATATTTTAATGAGGTTGGGATATTGAGATTATGAATGAAAATAGCAACAAATGAGCTCAAGTAGCCCCATGACATTTAAGCACAAGGATTAATTTTTACTCCATGGGTAGAAGACAAATGTACCTGTTATACTCTATATCTGCAAAAATGCAACTCAAACTCTTTTGTCAGGCAGGAGACATTAAGAAAATTGGTAACTCTTTAAAATAATTGTGCAATTAATCACTGCCGAACTCACTGTTGTAATCCCAAAGAACTAGTTATGACATGCACATTAAAACCAAATGAGTTCATCATGATTAATATTGTGACAATAAATACCTGAGGAAATTAATAATGATCAGCTATTATTTTAAAGGACTGCAACATAATTCAAAATGTTTTCCTCTCAAATGTAAGCACTTTTAAGGTACATGCTACATATAATTTTCCTTGTATTTTTTATCCAAATTAGTATATAATTACATTTTTGAAATACTTTATTTTGTAAATACTTAATACTAGAAAGTATCGCTTGTTCTCACTTTCACCAAATTAAATAGAATGAAGACATTAGACAAATAATTTGATTCAACCTTAGGTAATAGAATTTTGATTTTTTAAAAAATAGATTAAAATTTTCCAAAGCAGTGCATGTCTACTCTAAGTACATGATTGTTCCAGGGTAAAACTCCTCAGTAAGTTTTAGCAGGGCATTATTAATACGATTTACAATCTGTGCAAATATTAGTAAACTTCAATAGATCAAGAATTCTACTAAGCAAACTGTTTTCATAGGTCAATCTTGATTTTAAATTACTGCTTCCTTGCCAGCTTTAATCGTCACTTCTGGAGAACACTCAAGAAAAGTAATCCTTAACCTCTAATTCTATCCATATATAGATTGCATCCTTCTGAAGTCTCTTTGATTTTCATCAATGTTATATTTTTGGTAATCTTCTGTTATTGCTACCTATTTCGAGGAGTTTCTGTTCTTGGTTCATAGGGACTTCACGTCCCACTCAGCACACCATAAAAAATGTTACATCGCCCACTACTTAATTCTCCAGTTTAAACAATTGTCCTTGAACTTCACAAATCCCTATGTACCGTGCAGAATAAATCAATATGCATGCCTAATATTTTTTCACTTATAGACCCCCCTATGCAGAATTGCACTCCTTTAACCACACAGTTTTTAAATTTATCATTTCTCTGCAGAGTGAAATAACTTCAGAATATAATATATCACTAACACAACAATCTTTTCTCCTTCTTACACAGTTAAGAGCGACTCTCCACCCTTCCAACCCAGCTTTTTGTCTCCTCTCTCCTGGGTGGATCATTACTGCTACAGCATCTAGTTTCTCAGTTAGACTGGGGTTCTTGTATTCTGATAAGACTTTACTCCGTCTACTAAGAAAACCCATATTCTTTCACAGCCATAATCTGTAGCATTGCATTTCCTGACAGCTCACTGACTAGTAACTGTAGGGCCTCTTTGTGTCTCTACCCACATTATTAATATTACTGTAATTACTGGTCCACCACGTGCTTCTGCATTTCACTCCACCCACCAATTAGAAAGGGAATATGCCTCCTTCTCCCCTTGTAGTGGGCACTGACAATGACCGGTAACCATAATAGATATTTGAGGTTTATATATACATTACTCTCTCACTCACTGCTGGCAATATTACTTTTTTTTTTTTTTTTTGACTTTAGGTTCTGGGATACATGTGCAGAATGTGCAGGATTTTTACATAGGTATACATATGCCATGGTGGTTTGCTGCACCTATCAAACCATCATGTAGGTTTTAAGCCCTGCCTGAATTACGTATTTGTGCTAATGCTATCCTTTCCCCTCCCCCTGCCCCCCAAAAGGCCCTGGTGTGTGTTGTTCCCCTCCCTCTGTCCATGTATTCTCTTTGTTCAACTCCCACTTATGAGTGAGAACGTGCCATGTTTTTCTATTCCTGTGTTAGCTTGCTGATAATTATGGTTCCCAGCTTCATCCATGCCCCTGCAAGGACATGAATTTATTCTCTTTTTATGGCTGCATAGTATTCCAATGTGTATATGTGCCACATTTTCTTTATCCAGTCTATCATTGAAGGGCATTTGGGTTGGTTCCAAGTATTTGCTATTGTAAATAGTGCTGCAATGAATATACGTGTGCACGTGTCTTTATACTAGAATGATTTATAATCCTTTGAATATATACACAGAAATGGGATTGCTGGGTCAAATGGTATTTTTGGTTCTAGATACTTCTTATACTCAACTTAAACTGAGTATCAAAACGTGAAGATAACTAGTCTGGAAAGGATTTATGTAAAAGTCACCTTTTTGCATCTTAAAGTACAACAACCTGCTGGTCCCAAACTCTGTGGCTGAGACCAGCTCATCATGTCAGATTCTTCTTCAGCTAGGGTAACTGCCTTTTAAGTGAGACTAGAGTCCCTTTTGTCTTGTAGTAATTGCCTCTTGGTCTACCATTTATGTTATTTCTCTAGGAGTTTTCTCAGACTAGATGCAAATAAGAAGACACAAAAAGGTGTTGGTAATACCGTGAATGGTCACTAAGAATAGATATCTAATTTCAATTTAGGCTCAATTACACAATCCTGTTACATTAGGAGAAAATAAGCCCTCATAATTTATATTGCATTATTAAATACTGTGATTGCATTAGCATAAATAAAATCCAATATATGTTTGAATAATAAAATTACAAGGTGAGTAACCTATAGCACATTCCTTTCTAAATGCACATAAAGTCATTCTTTAATCCACATAATGCATTGGTTAGTTGATAATTACAGAAAGAGCACTGAGTCAGCTATTGTGAATAAAGAATAAATAAGTTAATAAACATTTCGTGATCTACAATTGGACATGACTTTATACACCCTTAAGAAGTGGTTGTGCCTTTTTTATGGATGTGTCATTGCAGCATTGTGCCTGTCCAAAAGAGAATTTTGTACAAAAATTATTTAAAAATAGCCCCCCTTTAATTTTTACTTAAAAGTATATATTTTTGTTACACAGATACAAAAACACATATGGTAGAATGTCAGCATACATCCCGAGCCAGCCAGGGACAATGTTGGAAAACAAGTAAAACAGGAACACACAGTTTTTCAAATTATATTGGCGATAAACAGCCCTTCTTTACCTTCAGAGTTAGTAATGATGCATCTATGATGGATTTTCAAAAACTGTATATGCTAACGACATTTCTGCTAAGAGAATTATGGCTCTTAACATAAGATAAGGCAAATCCCAGTTCAAAGAAAGCACTTTGTGTTTACGGAAAGCAAACAGCAGACTGGAACGGATATGCGTTTGATAAGCAAAATAAAGTGTTGTCTGTATAAAATTTTCATACAGATAAATATTTGTGTGTGTTTGCTTCATCTAAACTGACATTAGCACATTATAATTATCTTTTTATTTTGAAATTTTAAATTGCCTAATGAAGGTGACCCAATCACATTGGCTATTTTAATTGGTCAATTCAATATTATATCATTATCTATACAAGAGGCCCACCTTTCTTCTCTTTCTCCTTTGATTTGTGAGTGATAGATAATTTCGCACAAGTTCTCTGTATCATCCCAACATGCAAGATGCCTTTAAACTTCCCTTTGCCCTTTCTGCCATCTGCTTTTAAATAGCTGGGCTGCCTCATGTCAGCTGTCCTGGGGTGGGGGTTCTTTAGTGCTGCCTCTGGTCATCAGATTCACAATATGTCTTCTATTCCCAAAGTCAGACTTCTTCTCAGACTACTTGAAAAATATGTCCCCTTTTTAAGATCAATACTTTCTTCCAAACTTCGAGTTCTCTAGGGTTTTCAATTTCCTTCTTTGTATTATGCATATTATTTAGGATGCCCAGAATCCTGGAAGGCTGCCATATTGTGAGTGAATTGTTTGCTTTGACTGCATGGACATGAGTCATGGAGGAGAACTTGTGGTTTGCTCAAGGTAACAAAACAAAAGGTATTATTTTACAAATATAAAAACAGTCGTAAATCAATCTCTGTAAGGTGAGTGGAACTGAAAGCTATAGACTAGAATATTTTAAAATATTCTGAAATATCATACTACTCTCTAGCTGAGTATCCGTTCTGTCTTTGTTCTAGATTATTTATTCACAATATAACCAAATCACCCTGTATTACAACCTGTTTTCATCATAAGCCTCATATCATATGTGCTTTGTTTAAAATATTTTTCATTAGATGGATTTTATTATATAAGATAGATTTTATTATACTTAAGTAATTCATACTAAAGCATTTCAGTGTGTTTCAATTTGTAAATAATATTAGAAATAAGTGGAGCAACCAGCTAGAAACTTAAATATATATATATGTATATGTATATATTCATATACATTTCTGATAAAATGTATAAAAATTTAGGAAACTTTGGCCGGGCACGGTGGCTCACGCTTGTAATCTCAGCACTTTGGGAGGCCGAGGCGGGCAGATCACGAGGTCAGGAGATCGAGACCACGATGAAACCCCGTCTATACTAAAAACACAAAAAAGCAGCCGGGCGCGGTGGCGGGTGCCTGTAGTCCCAGCTACTCGGAGAGGCTGAGGCAGGAGAGTGGCGTGAACCCGGGAGGCGGAGCTTGCCGTGAGCCGAGATTGCGCCACTGCACTCCAGCCTAGGCGACAGAGCGAGACTCTGTCTCAAAAAAAAAAAAAAATAAAATAAAAAAATAATAATAATAAAAATAAAAAAAATATGTAAATAAAAAAATTTTAGGAAACTTTATAGTAAGGAAACAACTGGATCAAGAAGTGTTGAGTCATTTTAAAAATGCAATTAAAATGGCTTCTAGAAATACTGCATATTTTTATATATCTAAATGATGTGTATATTAATAACAATTTTCTACTCTCCATACTATTGTAGGTGTAATAAGTAGATGTGTAAGTTGCAATTTAATAAGAAAAATAGCAATATAATAATTCACTACTATGCCAAACTAAAGCTGTAATTTTTATGTCTTTTGGTGTGATAGTGAATTAAGTTCATAAAGAGTTTCATTATAGCTTCTCAAATATTTTATTGACATTGTTTTGTTTATATCTGGTATTGTTTCACAAACATATTTATGTGCTATAATTTATATCTAAGAATATTAACTATTTTTATATGGTGCATATATGTTTTCAGTTTATATTTTTCAGGCAAAACTTATGTTTTGCTACACATAAATTTTATTTTCCACTAAGGTTTCAGTATTACTATTTTTTAATTTATTTTTTATTTTATTTTACTTTAAGTTCTGGGATACATGTGCTGAATGTCCAGGTTTGTTACACCGATATACATGTGCTCTTGTGATTTGCTGCACCTATGAACCCATTATCTAGGTTTTAAGCCCCGCATGCATTAGGTATTTGTCCTAATGCTCTTCCTCCTCTTTCCCCTCACCCCCCAACAGGCTTCAGTGTGTGATATTCCTCTCTTTGTGTTCATGTGTTCTCATTTTTCAACTCCCACTTATGAGTGAGAGTTGTTTGTGAGTGTGCAGTGTTTGGTTTTCTGTTTCTGTGTTAGTTTGCTGTGGGCGATGATTTCCAGCTTCATCCATGTCCCTGCAAAGGACACAGTCTCATTCTTTTTTATGGCTGCATAGTATTCCATGGTATATATGTGCCACATTTTCAAGACTTCATGACTGAAACACCAAAAGCAATTGCAACAAAAGCCAAAATTGACAAACGGGTCTAATTAAACTAAAGAGCTTCTGCTCAGCAAAATAAACTATCATCAGAGTGAACAGGCAACCTGCAGGTTGGGAGACAATTTTTGCAGTCTATCCATCTGAAAAGGTCTAATATCCAGAATCTACAAGGAACTTAAGCAAATTTATAAGAAAAAATCAACTGCATCAAAAAGTGGGCAAAGGATATAACAGACATTTCTCAAAAGAAGACATTTGTGCGGCCAACAAACATGAAAAAAAGCTCATCGTCACTGGTCATTAGCAAAATGCAAATCAAAACCACAATGAGATACCATCTCACGCCAGTTAGAATGGCGATCATTGAAAAGTCAGGAAAAAATAGATGCTGGCGAGGATGTGGAGAAATCGGTATTCATTTTTACATTTGTTTGACCCATATTAGATAAATATCTTTTTCTTTATAGGCTTTAATGGAGTTGTAGTTGGATAGAATTGTTTCCTAAATAGAAAATTTATTTTGTTTAATTAATTAAACTTTTTTTCAACTTTTATTTTAGGTTCGGGGGTATAAGTGCGCATTTGTTACATGGGTAAATTGCGTTATCACTGAGGTTTAGTGTAAGAATGATCCCGTCACCCAGGTAGTGAGCAAAATACCCAATAGGTAGTTTTTCTTTTTTTTTTTTTTTTTTTTTTTTTTTGAGACGGAGTCTTTCTCTGTCCCCCAGGCTAGAGTGCAGTGGCGCGATCTCGGCTCACTGTAAGCTCCGCCTCCCGGGTTCACGCCATTCTCCTGCCTCAGCCTCCCGAGTAGCTGGGACTACAGGCGCCCGCCAACACGCCCGGCTAATTTTTTTGTATTTTTAGTAGAGACGGGGTTTCACTGTGTTAGCCAGGATGGTCTCGATCTCCTGACCTCGTGATCCGCCCGCTTCGGCCTCCCAAAGTGCTGGGATTACAGGCTTGAGCCACCGCGCCCGGCCCTCCAATAGGTAGTTTTTCAATCCTACCCCCAACCACACTCCCTCTCTAGTAGTCCCCAGTGCCCAGTGTCTGTTGTTCCCATCTTTATTTCCATGTGTACTCAATGTTTAGCTCCCACTAATAGGTAAGAATATTCAGTATTTGGTTTTCTGTTTCTGTATTAATTTGCTTATGATAATGGCATCCAGCTGAATCTGTGTTGTCAAAAACATATGATTTTGTTCTTTTATATGGCTGCATAGATAAATATTTAATGATGTTTTTCTAGTACTTTTGTGTGTTGTAATGGTATATTTTTAAAAATATTATAACATATTTGATGCATTAAAAAGGATATGCATAAACATATTACTTTATAATTCTTGATAATAAATTAAAACCTCAGTAACATACTGTCTGACTCTAGATCTCCTATCTGTCTGTCTACCTATGTGATGGACTGAATGCTTTTGTCCCCCCAAAATTGGTATGTTGGATTCCTAACCTCATATAATGGTATTAGGAAGTAGAAACTTTGGGAGGTGATTGTGTCATGAGGGTGGAGCCTGCATGAATAAAATTAACGCCCTTATAAAGAGATACCCTAGAGAGCTTTAGCTCTCTTTCTACAATGTGAGGACAAGCAAGAAGGCAGCAGTCTGCAATCCAGAAGAAGAGCATCACCAAAGCACAACTATGCTGGCTGGCAGCCTGATCTCAGATGTCATGCCTACAGAACTATGAGAAATAAACTTCTGTTATTTGTAAGCCACCCAGTCTATGGTTCTTTGTTATAGCACCCTGAACTAACATTCTATCCCTCTGTCTTTGTCTATCCATCTATCTATCGATCAACTGATCTATTTATATATCATAATTATCTATCCATCTGGATATGTATACCTTAACAATATATGATATAGTTTTGATCACTCTTTCTGCAGTATTCTGTTGGCTGTTCTAGACCTTCTCCATTTCCATATGAACTTTAGAATCAGCTTATCAGTATCTGCAAAATAACTTGCGAGATTGTGATTGAAATTGAGAGGAATTTATAAAACAAGTTAGGAAGAATTTGCATCTTAATAATATTGAATTTTTAAATCCATAAACATGAAATATCTCCAATTATTTACATCTTCTTTGATGTCATTCTTCAGTTTTAAAGTTCTCTGCATTTAGATCTTGTATATATTGTGCTATATTTATAACTATGTGTTACATTTTTGTGTATTATTTTAAATAATTTTTCATTTCCAATTCCAATTGTTTATTGATGGTATGTAGGAAAGCAATTGACTTCTGAATGTTATTTTTGTATGCTGAGAACTTGCCATACTTGTTTATTAACACTAGAAGATTTTTATTCAAAAATGATTCTGTACATAAACAATCATTTCACATGAACAAATACGGGTTTATTTCTTCTTTCCCAAACTGTACAGATTAATTATTTTACTCACCTTAATGCACTAGATAGAAATTACAGTACAATGTTGCAGGGGGTGGGAAGAGAGGATACTTTTGCATTATTCATGATCTTAAGAAGAAAATGTCCAGTTTCTCACCATTATGTTTGATGTTTGCTGCAGGTTTTGCTATAGGATTTTTATAGGTACTCTTTGTCAAGTTCAAAAACTTCTCTCTATTTCTACTTTGCTGTCGATGTAGTAGATTACATTGACTGATTTTTGAACCTGGATCCAACCCTACATAATTCAGTAAGTTCCACTAGGTCATTTTGTATAATTTATTGTTGGATTTAATGTGCCAGTAGTTTATCATGGATTTTTGCATCCATGCTCATGAGGAAAACTGGTCTGTAGTTTTTCTCAATGTCTTTATCGGGTTTTAGCTTTAGGGCAACTTTGGTCTTAGAGAATAAATTGGGAAGTGTTCAGTCTGCTTCAAGTTTTTGGAAGAGCTTCTGAAAAATTAGTATTATTTATTGCTCAAATGGTTAGTATAACTTATAAGTAGAAACCTCATTTTGACCAGGTGTTTTCTTTTTGGGAAGGTTATGAATTATTAATTCAATTATTTAATAGGTATAAGACTATTTAGATTATCTATTTCTATCATTTTGGTAGTTGATGTATTTTAAAAATTGATCCTTAAATTCATCTGTGTCATCAAATCTGTGGCCGTGGTGTTGTTCATAGTAATCCTGTATTACACATTAAAGTTCCACGAGATCGGTAGAGATTGGGGAGTTGGGACCCAGGTTAAAATCTTGTGATTAATCCTTCAAGGCTGACCATAGGCAATAACAAGGGCTTTCCCTGGCAAGCCTCATGGAGTAGCTGCCCTTCCCACAACAGATTTGGTACACAGTCAATGTGTCCACATTTTTTAGAGGAAGTTATAATAAAAAAAAAACTCAGTCCCCTCAACCATTTTAACACTTATTCCCCTATTTCAACCATGTTCATACACATATCTGCATTACCAGCACTGAAGCTGTTCCTATTGAGACCAGGCTGAAGAACTTTCAGGTAGTTTCTGCCAAGATTCATTTTTGATAGGCATATTTACTGAATCGTGTATTCTAATTTACAGTCTCTTTTTTGCAATAGTTTGATGATAACATCCCATTCGTGTTCTGGTTTCTCTTTTAGAGATAAGATCTCTAATGTAAGTTTCATGTTGTTATTTACTAGAAGATTTCATGCTCTCTCTGGTGACTTTTCAGTTTTTTAATATAGAACAGATCATTGACATCTTCCCTCCCCTTTCTGGTATAAAGCACACAGGTAATGGTCCTGTTTCCAAGAACTGTTTTATAAGCTCTATATATAGCACTTAAAAACACACATATTTTTATATTTATCATATATATGCACAAATACATTATATATATACGTTGTATATATATACAATTACTTTATTTGTATATGTATGTTGTTGGTGGTGGTTGTTAAGAGAGTCTAGTGTGCAATTTAGAGCTCAATTTATAAACTTTTGTATTTTTCTTTCCACTATGTGGAAGAAACAGCCATTCAAATGAAAGCAAAGTCCTAACTATCCATTATACAGAATCCCTACCTAAGAAAATATCTAGCTTTAAAAGAGCCTTACTTATAAAAGCAACTCCCATGCAGTCTTTTTGACTTAACATGTCTGGGTGAACCAGAATCAAAAGGCATACTAAAAGAACAAGTTACATGACAAAGATAAAACACACACACACACACACACACACACAAACACACACACACACCACAGTTTGACCAAAATATATTTGAAGAACTTAGTAAAATTTTAATTAGTATTCTCATGATTTTAAGAGAAGTTTTCTTCTATAAATCAAGAACAAAATGCAATTTATTTATAACAAACATTTTAAGTAAAAAGAAGTAGTCATAGAGAAGAAAAATATGTTGTAAAAATAATATGACATTAATTGTGGCTTTTTGGCTCATGTTCTTAAATAGGCAAAACTTGTTGCCAAAGATGTAGCTAAAAATAGATGAAAGCAAACATTATGTAAATAAAATTATTTGTTTAATTGAAAGTAGTCTTTCTACTATTTTCTCATATTCAATAATATTAAATTTGAAATAAAGTTATCTTCTTAATACACAGAACTGCAATTTTATGGGGCGGTACTAAAACAACCTATTTTTTTTTTGTTTAGTGAACTTGAAACTTGAAATTAAAGTCCAATTCTAATTTTTATCATTGTGATATGATTTACTAATGCAGTGAAACTTAGTGCAGTATGAATGAGGCCTTAAAAATGACATATTATTATCAGAGTATATATGAAGAATTGAAACACTGTAAGGTTGTTCGATCACAATAAATCATCAAATTATCTACTGCCTCAGAAGCAAATTTATCTTTGCCGTGCAGAACCTTAAGTTTCTAAGACTTTGTAAGTGGATGAATTGAGTAATAATAAAATATAACATATAATTGCCTTTGTATTTAACAATTGTATGAGTTATAAGAAATGTCAGGTTGGTTTTCATTATTAGGAATTAATAACTTGTAGTTAAAATATAAATAATTACAATAACCAAAAGCTATAAGTATTTCATAGGTGACAGGCAGTATGCTCAGGTTTTTACATGCAGCATACCTATAGGTAGATATTAGTTTACTCATTTTACAGATGAATAGACTCAGTCTCAGAGAGGAAAATTAAGTTGCACAAAGTAATGGAGCCAAAATTAGAGACTAGGTCTGAATAAATTAAAAATACTTTCTTTAAACTTACTCTTTTTTAAATTTTTTAATTTTATTTGAGATGGAGTCTTGCCCTGTTGCCCAGGATGGAGTGCAGTGGTGCAATCTTGGCTTACTGCAACCTCCACCTCCAGGGTTCAAGTGATTCTCCTGCCTCAGCCTCCCGAGTAGCTGGGATTACAGGCATGTACCACCATGCCCAGCTAAATTTAGTAGAGACAGGATATCACGTTGTCCAGGCTGGTCTGGAACTCCTGACCTTGTGATCCACCTGCGTCAGCCTCCCAAAGGGCTGGGATTACAGGCATGAGCCACCATGCCCGGCTATATAATTTAATATAACATTATTATATTATATTATATTATATTATATTATATTATATTTGCCATATAATTTTTTCATACTTCTATTTAATTAGTGTAAGTTACTTAAAAATGAGGATTTTGACTTCTATTTCCTTTATCTGGAACAACTAGTCCAGTGCTCTTCACAAAACGTCAGTGAAGGATTTTCAAAGGAATGAGTAATTATCAAAAATTAAATAGGATTAAGCCATAATAAATGTCTTAATATAAGCTAAATAATATTTGCTACTCTCTACATTTAAAAAATAGATAACTTCTAAAAGAAAAATATTTTCTTGTAAACTCATTGTAAAAACTAATGCAAATAATCTCTTCATGATAAACCTAAAATTTAAACGCCAGAGTTCTACAAGTCCTAGTTATTTCCAGACTGAGAATATTTCATGGATTCAGCAAAAGACTCCTTTGAAAGTATAAGAAGTAAATTGGAAGGATCTAAACAGTAATTTTTTACTGTTTCTTTCTTTTTTTTAAGTGATATCTTGTTTTTCTATGCTAGCTGAATGTCTTTCACAAGCTTAATAGATGGAATAAATGCCACATTGAATCTAGTGAAAGAGAATATAATTATAACTTCTCAGGATCTTATAAAAGAAAAATTAAATTTAGTGTGAGTTCATTATTCTTAGAAGGATTTTTTCTTAAATAGTTTTTAATATTTTGACATTTTGTTTTCTAGAAATGTGTCTTTAGTTTTAATAGCACAGTACATTAAATGTCCATATTTCCTCACAAGTATATTTTGTGTCTGAAACATTGCCTATAGACAGTGCAACCAGATAATAAGCAATTATGGTTTTGGAGCTGGAATACAATTCCTGTTTCAATGCTTAGTATCTGTTCATATTGGCATAAATTACCTAAAATCTCTATTCTTTCTTTTATATGATTAAACAAATTAAACTGATACCACTTCACAGGGTTGTTTTGAGGGTTAAATATGTTAATATTTTAAAGCACTTAAAACGTGCATAATAATAAGCACTCAAAAATATTAACTATCATTATTGGCCTTCATTCTTTACTCAGTTTTACAAATTTAGAGTAAGATGGTCAAACATTTTATATATCTATGATCTATTATCACTGTATTGTAATTGTCAAATTAAATGTAGTTTAATTACCATAATAACTATGAGACTCACATTCTTTGATATGAGTAAATGCATAGAAGAAATTGGATCAAGTTGTTTAAACAAGCCAACATTCAGTTTTGAGTTTCAATTACTTGCAGTTAATTAAAAATATGTACTTTAATAAGCTATATAAATATGAAAGCATTGAGCAAAAGAAATCAAAAGCTTGGCCAGACATGGTAGCTCAGGCCTGGAATCTCAGCACTTCGGGAGGCCAAGGTGGGAGGAATGCTTGAGCTTAGGAGTTTGAGATCAGCTTGGGCAACATAGCGAGACTTCATCTCTACTAAAAATAAAGAAAGTTAGCCAGCTATGGTGGTGTGTGCCTGTAGTCCCAGCTACTCAGGAGGCCAAGGCAAGAGGACAGGATAGCTTGAGCCTGAAAGTTCAAGGTTACAGTGAGCTATGATCATGCCACTGCACTCCAGCCTGTCTCAAAGAAAAAAAAAAAAGAGAGAGGGACAGAGAGAAGAACTCAAAAGCAGTATCTAGTTTGTCCTAATGCTATAGATTTGTATTCTATAACCACAAAGCTCTTCACAAATTCACATATGAGAATGTGGCGAACTACTAGGATCTAAATATTTTCTAAGGGAACAATGATTATTAATAACATTTTATCCTTTTAGTGAATTATGAAATAAAGATGCTCCTCCATCATTATATATCCATGTATTGCAATAAGTATTTATTTTTAATGCAACTTATGTAATTACATATGCTTTAATTTTATACATAAAACACAACAGTATCAACATGTTTGAAAAAAATAATAACTATAATCAGTATAACTGTCATTTATAATTGATTGTTACTTATATCAGTTGAATTTGGTCTTTGCTAGCTAATTTACTAACAAATGGAGCAAAATCACCATTAGCATGAAAAATACATATAGATGCACTGTACACACAGTATTGAATCGCAAACAGGGCAAATTCCTCGGATAGCAAAACGACTAGTTCTCATTCTGTCACGTGAAATAGTTCAACAGAAACAACTTATTTCTCTATATTTTAGTTGGTGTTGTATAAAAAAATGCAAAGTAATTGTATCTTAGTATTTAAATATAAAATTTGTGTTTCACAACTTTAGAATAGACACGCCACTAGATCCATGTTATAATCTAAGGCTGATAACACATTATTCTCTATAGAAACAAATTCTCTTTTATACCTACCTGTTTATTATTATTGGTCAGAAAATTTTACTAATGGTATTTTCCCCAATGAATGTATAATTTATTAATCGCATATACTGAAATGCTATTTAAACATTTTTTATTGCTTTCCAATAGAGCACTTAAGATTATTTTTCATTTATTATCATAATCTATTGGTGGTATTTGGTGGATTAAAATATTCTCATAAAATATGCCCCGGAACTAATAAAGATTTTTTTAAAGCAGCCTCTGTCACATAAATAAATGCAAATAATAAAAGTTGCTAGCATGAAAAGCTTGCTAAAGATCACCTCATTTTAGGTTTTATTAGCATCGCAATGGAGATGTAAGTATGTTAGAAATCAATCTAGGCGAAGTCATTATTCTTCAAATACAAGACTTTTTAGTAATATTTTTGGTCATAATAAGCACATTGTTTTCAGAGTAATGAATTTTATAGGTTAGAAGACATCATTTGGAGATATTTAAACATCACTAAAAAGTATTTCCCCGTTAAGATGGACAACTAATAAGACATAAAGTTTACTAGATCCATACTGACAGAACATATAGATAAAACTAGTAACTAATCGTATTAGAAACTTTCTTGAATTTCAATCCAGCTGATTGAGTTCATTAAATTATCACTTTTGATAATAAACACAGTATTTCTATTGTAGCATGTGTCTATTCTTCATGAATTTTATATATATATATAATGTATATATATATAATCACATATTACATTGGCTTCTTTTGCTAATCAATTAAATATAGTCATGTGCCCCATAATGATATTTCAATCAATGATGGACTGCATTTACAATGGTAATCCCATAAGATTATAATACCATATTTTTATTGTACATTTTCTATGTTTAGATATGTTTAGTTACACAGATACTATTGTGTTACAATTGCCTACAGTTTTCAGTACAGTAACATGCTGTACAGTTTTGTAGCCTAGGAGCAACAGGCTAAACAATGTAGCCTAGGTGTGTAGGAGGCCATACCTTCTAGGTTTGTGCTTTAACAAAGAGGAGAACACATTTATGTAAATATGTATAGGTAATGTGCAAGTATGTATAGAAAATATCTCAGGAAACATCCCAGAATGTAATCTTGAAAGTTCTTCCTGGATTTCCTATTTAATTTCAGAGCTGTTAAATGTACATGGGAAACATCTGTTCCTTGCCTCCCTTTTAAAATATTTGTTATGCAATTGTTTTTTACAATTAGAAATAATGTTTGAGACTGGAGAACTAGATTAGAGAGAAAACATTGAGTAAGTTTTAATGCGCACTACTCTGATCACTAGAAACAGCTATTCAAATGGAATTCAGGCACTGATATAGATTTAACAACAAATATAAACATAAATACAAATACTGTGTATGGTCAAAACCCTGAGTGATGTTTCTGAGTATTTTATTACCTCAGATTTTCAAGTCATTAGATAGATATTCTTTCAGAAAAATATATCATTCATATGTTCATGATAATGATTAATGTGACACTGTGAAAGATGGGTGATTCATGGGTGCATAAACTAGTGTGATCATGAAGTTTATGTGTCAACTTCACTAGACAATGGGGTGACCAGATTAAATACTATTTCTGAGTGTCTTTGTGAGGGTGTTTCTGGGTGACATTAGCAATTGAATCAAAGGATTCAGGAATGTAAATTACTGTCCCCATTCTGGGTAGATATCCTCCAATTCGTTGAGAGCCTGAGAGAATAAAAGGCAGAGAAATAAATAATTCACCTTTTTTTTTTTTTTTGCCTCACAATTTGAGCTGGAGCATTTCACCTCATCTTTTCCTACTCTGGGACTGAAATTGATATCATCTGTTCCCCTGGTATTCTGGCCTTAAACCTTGGATTGAATTACAGTCCAGAATTTCTGGGTCTCCAGTTTGCAGCGGGTAGAATATGGGACTTTTCATCTTCCATAATTATGTGAGCTAATTATTCATAATAACTCTAAAACTTTTTCTCTCTTTCTCAAATTCTCTCTCTCTCTCTTTCTCTGGAGAGATTTGATTATGACTAACTAGTGAGAGAAATAACATTTTGGCTGTTTTTCCTTAAAATATACAAGAAATTTGAACAAATATTATTACCCATTACTCTTATGTCATAAACCCAGTGTGTTAGGGATGGTGGGATTGTAAACTGCTGAGTAGTTACTTCCAGACTACATACCATTAAAATGATTTTATTTCTTTGTTTGGCTTTGTCATGTAAAAAAATGTAAGAACTAATATTTTTATAATATCCCTATGCCTATGTGGAAATGTCACTAGAATTATCTTAGATACAGAGGGAAGACTTTAAAACTAGGTGTTATAAAATTCAAAGAGCACTTTGAGACAATCAGTTTATCATATTTTGAGACCAGTGTAACTTATGAGGATATTATTAAGTATGGGGAGATCATGACTTATTCTTCATTTAATTGCAATCACATTGTTGAAATGTTAATTTGCATTTTACTTTTAGGATAACTGTACTAGTTATATACTGCTGCTTAACAAAGTATCCCAAATTTAAATTACTTAAAATAACAAAATTGATTAAAATTCCTGTATCCAGGAATCTGGGCAAAGATTAGCTGAATCCTCTCTCCAGCATCTCTCACAGGATGCAAGCACAGCGTCCACTAAGGCTGTGGTCTCATCTGAAGGTTTAAGTGGGAAATGGTCTGCTTCCAATCTCACTTATATCATTGTTGGCAGAATTCAATTTATTGAATGTTTTTGGACTGTTGGCCTTATTTTCTCACTGACCATTCACTGCCTTCTGTTACTTGCCATGAGACCCTCTCTATAGAACAATTCACAACATGACAACTTGCTTTATCAGAAAAAGCACCCAAGAAGAGCCACGGAGAGAGAAAGGGTACAAGCAATATAGAAGTTAGTCTTTTATAATCTAGTCTCAAATGTGACGTCCCATCATTTTTGCAATATTCTATTTTTTAGGAGGACATCACTAGGTGAAGTCCATATTCATTGGGAGGATATTACACATGGGCTAGAATGTCAGGAAGCAGAGATCATTGGAAACCAGGTTAGGAAACTGCCTGTCACCAAGCTGTTCTTAGGAACAAACGAATAAACAAAAATTATGTTCTTGAAATAAACTCAAACTTCTTTATTTGGTTAGTCTTTTTTTTCCCACTTACTATTACTAATTCATAATAGAATATTTCAATGTTATTTTGATTCATATGCTGAGAATATTTTCTTAAGATTTCCTAAACTATACATTTCTTTTCTATATTGCAGCCTTTACTGAATGAGAGTTTGCAGTGGTATGCTGGTTAATGTTTAACAGTAAACCTTGAAAAAATGTTCGAGTTTATTATGTTTTTACTGATATAATATAGGACACAGTTTACAAATAATAATAAAAATACAATACTCTATTGTAATTCCATGTAGCCAATTGATTTTTACAGAACATTTTTATTGATTTTTGCTGACCTCTTGTATCTGAGGCAAACTTATGTTTGCAATTTAACTGTAATTTAACAAAATCAGACTACAAATAGATGCTGAATCACTATCCAATTCAGCATTCATCCACATCATTGATGAGAGCATGTCTTTTCGACATGAATGTTAGATGATAATTTTTCTTGTTTGACAAGGAAGATGAGAGTAAAACAGCAAAAAGGCATTTTGGCAATTCACTCATTTGTCAAGAATATGGATGAGTTCTTTGCTGAATCAGATGATAATGTTTGACTACTAGAAGAATATGTTCTCATTTTTGTTGTGTGTGTGTGTGTGTGTGTGTGCACTGGTCACAATGTAATGACTACAAACCTGGCAGCTTTTTAAGTTTAATTTGCATTATTAACATTTTCACATCACTTTCTTAAGTCTAAGCATCAACAAAACAATGAATCAAATTTTTGTTTCCAGCATTTGTGAAATTCTGTGATGTAATTATAGTCCCATCAGGACTAATTTCAATCTACCAACATGATGTCACCTAATACAGAACCGAGAAGAGATATGCAGGAACACATGATTATTTAGTATTTTACCCTACAGACATAATAAGCACAAATAACTTTAAAAACATAGATCATAGTTAACATAGTAAACTTATGAGAAAATGACAAATATTGAGTATTTGCCACCTTCGTTTTTAATAATGTGTAATTGCACATTCATGAGATTTAGTTTTAAAAAGTGATTGTATTTAAAAACATACCCATGAAATCTATGAAAACTTAACAATTGACTTTCATAAGCCAGCACAAGCCAGCTCTAACACACATGGGTTATTTACATTATTTTTTCTCTTAATATTTAAGTTCCAAAAAAGGCTGCTTTGCTTTTTGCTTACAGTTTTTTTCTACTAAAAAAGTAGTAAATTGATAGCTAATGATTTTATGAAGAATCATAATTTATAGTTGTATTTTTATGTTGCATAATTTCAACAAAATTGATGAAAATAAATGTTTGCTGCACCTATTCTTAGGCAGTGGTCATGAAAATATGAAGAAAGTAGAGGTTAAGGACACTTACTAACTCTGCTTAGGCTCGAATGATCCACAGTTTCCTCATTTATAAAATGAAGAGAAACAATATTCATCACATTGAGTTGTTAATAGAACTAAATGAGTTAAGGTAGTCAAGTATTAATAATGAAATTACAGATCAGGAACCAGTAAAGCAGGCAATGCCTCAAGCAGTATGACCTAATGAGAATTTGAGAGGATCTTATGTTACGAGAAAGAACGTTCTGTTTTTCAGATATGACCCTTACTAGCTTGATACTTAACACACTCAGGATTGAGCCATGTGCTAGAGTTGGCAGATAAGTTATTTACCTGAATTACTGAGTATGATGTACCAATGCAGCAGTGGTACCTCACATGAAGAAGACAGAATTGTATTGCATTTCAATTTAAAACATTTGGGAGAAACATTTTCTTCAATGTAGAGAAATAGACTTCACAAATATTCATAGAATTTAACATTCTGTCCCCAAAGCAAAATAATTCTGCAATGATAAAATAAGCAATCTGTTTCTATATTGTAATGGCAATATATATCTATATCTTGAAACATATTGCCTATGTAATTCAAAATATACAGCTACAGTAAATCAGCTCTAATTCCAAATGTATTTGAAGTAAACTTCAACTTGTCATTGCTAAAACATTCTGTAAACATCAAATAAAAAAAAACTATAAAATTTACATGCTATCATTTTCCATGTAGTAGAGTAAAACTTATTTTAAGTGCTTACTTTGTATTAAGAAAAATAAAGGCAGTTTCAGCAAAGCTACACTTTGAAACCTATATCACCATATCTTCAAAGATTAGGGCCCTCATCAAAACTTGTTTTAACACCTTCGAATGAATTTCTTCTAGTCAATGTTTAATCATCAAGTTTTTAATTTTCTTTTTTTTTTCTTTGTACATAAGGCAGAATGCTATGGTAAGCGTAGGTAAGCATGGCATTAAGTTCCGCTGCAAATTTGTAGTATTAGTCACCGAAAATCAATGACTTAAAAGGTGAGTCAATAAAAATGTATGACCAGTCTTAGAATAGCAACTTGAAGGATATATTTTACTCTCAGTTAACACCAATGTTATCATATAATTAACACAGCATATTATGTCAAAAACAGGGAAAAAGATTATGACAGCCCAGTTCAAGGTGAGCTTTTGGCACCTGATTGCAAATCCAAAGTTAACAGCCTATCACCAGCTCTGTGGAGTCAAGGAATCCTATCCAACAATTTCAGAAGAGCAGAGAGTATAATAACTTACAACCCAGCTCTCTTCTCTGGCACTGGAAAAGCACTTGACTTCTTTGTGTCTTCATTTCCTTATCTGTAAGAGAGAGATATTGAAATAGTTTAACTTAAGGAGTTATGAAGGTTAAATAAATTAGTATAAGTAAAGCACTTAGAAAAATGCCAGACATTGAAATTAGTCAATAAATGTTACTTATATTGTTTGCTTGTATATAAGACAGTATAGTCAATAACATTCTGTATCACTTTTATTCAAGAACTGAAACAGAACAAAACATGAAGTCTTTCAACTTTAAAACATAATCCCTTTTATTTGCAAGGTCAGGATTCTGTTTTAATTCCTTTTAAAAAATAAACAAGGAAAGTTTAAAGATTTCATATGTCAGCATCAACACCTTTGGGATTACTAGCCTGGCTGTATTAAATTGTAAAACAAATTCATGTTGCAAAAGAAATATGTCATACACATTATATACTAGTTTTGTGTTCTATATGTATTCTTTGTATTAAAAATATTAAATAAAGAAAACACTACACCTTTTCATTTTAAATTGCTTATTGGAATTTAAATAAATATAAGAACTAATTTCTAAAAGTTATACAGTATGAATACTGGGAAAAGTTATACAGTATGAATAAATGGGGAAAAGGATGGTGAAGCAATAGGCTGGGAGATAGAGTTTACACAGTATCATTCATTCACACATATACATAGACATAGATATTCACATATACACTTGTATGCACACACACATTTACATATACATGTTATCTTGTGAATCTCTCTATTGAGTTTACATTTTAAAAATTAATAAGCATATAAATAAGCCTGTCTAGTAAAAGCAGACAAAATTGTACATCATTGAAAAATAAATGTGTAACAATATTCAATAAAATATTGACAAAGTTAGTAAGGTAAGGGTGATTTGAGGCCTTCATGTGACTATTTGTTCCTTATCTAAATCATTAGATAAAAGATTGGTGAATTTGTATGTATTACCCCATTTCTTAAGCATTATACAAAAGCTTAAGCTTACTTTTATCTTTTATCATCATTTTTTCTTTTTCACCAATTTATAAATTGTAAATTTTATTACCAATTTATAAAACAGATTGTGTTTCTGAGCAGTAGTATCCTGTTTTTACACTAAGAAAGAAAAATCTGAATAAAGAAACATGAGAATTTTAATTAGATTTTCAAAATCATATTTAAGCAGGAGATTACAAATCCCTTTTAATAAATAAGAATCAATTGACACACTTGGAGAATTGTTAACCACAATTGTCATTTGGGAAACTTCTAATAACTTAAAGTACAACAAGCCATTTATAATTTTTTTCTTTCCAAAATGAGTATAATTTTTTCCAATAGGTTTTTTAATTTAACACAGATTTTGATCACATTTTGCATATTACACAATATTTATAAGTGCCATAATATACTCCCCCATTCCAAAATGGAAGACATTTTGCTAAATATCACAATATTATAATTTTATTACATCTGGATTGATATCAATGGAACAAATATTATGTGATTCACTTAGCTAAGTGAATAGTTTTAAAGTACTTTAATATAGTTCTTCTGTTATCACAATTAAAGATTTCCCCTTAGTCATCCTCAAAAGTTGTTCATTTCTTCACCTTCAGTTCTAGGGGGGTCAGGAGTGTTGAGGCCTCTGGGCTGCAAAATAACCATGGAAAATGGGCCATTTACACACAGAAGAGAGAGGAAGATAAAGTCTTAGAAGCAAAGGTGTGTTGCTTACATCCAGATGCTCAAAGGAGCTGATAGCTCTTTTGGCCTCTGGTGCTTCCTGCAAATAAGACCTACTCCCCAGTATCAAACTGGCTTCCAGTCAGCTCTCTGGAGTTTTCCTCTGTATACCCTCTCTCTTTTCTCAGAATGTCAGCATTGTAACCGTTATGATTGTCAGAAGTTTAGTTTTTTTGTTTTCACAGACGAAGGCATACTGGAGAAGAGAAGATTCCATCGTAACATGATGGAAATGCTTTACTGAGAACAGTGGATCATGTGGATATGAAAATCAGCTCCAGGAAATCTTTTCCTACTATTTTATATTCTCATGTATTAAGAAACTTCAAAGAGTTTGGGAGGTCAAGGCAGGCAAATCACCTGAGGCCAGGAGTTCAAGGACAGCCTGGCCAACATGGTGAAACGCCATCTCTATTAAAAATACAAAAATTTGACAGACATGGTGGTGCACGCCTGTAATTCCAGCTACTTGGGAGGCTGAGGCATGATAATTGCTTGCTTGAACACGGGAGGTGGAGGTTGCAGTGAGCCAAGATCCTCCCACTGCACTCCAGCATGGGTGACTGAGTGAGATTCTGACTCAAAAAAAAAAAAAAACAAAGTCAAAGATAATCTGAAAAACAGTTGTACAGTACATGAACCTAGAATTTAGATTTCAAAGGAATATGTTTTCTCCTAATCCCCAGTAAGCAAGAGAAGAAAAATATGGGGAACGGTGTCACACGTCTGTAGTTCCAGCTACTCTGGAGGCTGAGGCAGGAGAAGAGAATTGCTTGAGCACAGGAGTTTGAGGCTGCTGCAAGCTATAATCATGCCACTATACTCCTTCCTGGGGAACACAGGGACATCTTGTCTCTAAAAAATAAAAATTAAAAAAAAAAAAAGTGGGCGGACTCATGCCTATAATCCCAGAACTTTGGGAGGCCAAGGCGGGCAGATCACCTGAGGTCAGGAGTTCGAGATCAGCCTGAACAACATGGTGAAATCCCGTCTCTACTACAAATATAAAAATTAGCCAGGTGTGGTGGTAGGCACCTTTAATCCCAACTTCTCGGGAGGTTGAAGCAGGAGAATCACTTGAAGCTAAGAGGCAGAGGTTGCAGTGACTACTGCACTCCAGCCTGGGTGACACAGAAAAAAAAAAAAAAAAAAAAAAACTGTAAAGATATTGGAGAAATAAAAATAACAAGATTTTATGAAAGTTTTTAACTGGAGAGCACAAAAGACAGGTAGGGTACACAGTGCTGTTCTTCAAGTTAAGGAGAAAATCAAGTTTGGGGAAGCCTTGTGGGTTCTGTGATAATCATGTTGAATTTGAACTGTTTGAGACATTATTGATTTGCCCTCAGCAGAAGGGATCTACATCATCCAAAGTTATACCCCTTCCTGAAAATCAACTTGCAAACATTGATTAGTGGATGGCATCAGGGTCGTCTTATTTTCATTCAGAACATGTCTGAAGTGACATGTCAGCTCCAGAGTTTCACATGGCACATGGGTTGATCCTGTTCAGGTTTAGCTAAACCACAGTTTCCCTGAAAAAAGCTTTTCAACACTAAAACAGGGAGTGCCATAAGCAAACTAGCCTGGTTGGCCTTCTGTAGCAATTGGATTACAGTTGCTTCTCACTCTGCTCTATCCTTTTTTCCTGCACTCCCTTTCCTGTTGTTCATGGGAACATTCCCTATTAACCCAATACAACCAAATCTCCATTTCAGAATCTGTTTTCTAGGGAACCCAACCTATGATAGATGTTTGTTTAAAAAAGAACATGTTCTGCAGAGAAAAAACATACAGTGCTGTAACCAGCCTCAAGGGGTCCAATATTTAATGGATGTAGGTAAGATACCCAGAGCAAATTATCACTTTTTCTTGCTTGTCTTTCTTCTCCATTTATGTAGATTGTCTTTAATTTATACACCTCACATTCCAAGTATTTATATTATCCATAAATTTATGTGTGCATGCAGAATGAAGATTTTAGATTAAATCTCTGGAATCTCGCTTTCCATTGGAATATATAATCAAGTATTAATAATACATGCAAAAGGTTAAAATTAGAATAGGGCTTTTATTTATTTTTCTTTTTTATATTTGGGTTAAACATTCATCTAATATTTATTAGAATGTGTTACTACTGCTAAATCGTTATTCTCTGAGATCAATTTTCTTTTACTTTTTGTTGTTGTTGTTGCTGTATTGTATTAGTCTCTGTTTAAAACTAGAATTTTTGGCTGGGCGCAGTGGCTCACACCTGTAATCCCAGCACTTTGGGAGGCCAAGGCAGGTGGATCATGAGGTCAAGAGATCCAGACCATCCTGGCCAGCATGGTGAAACCTAGACTCTACTAAAAATATAAAAATTGTCTGGGCATGGTGGCACTTGCCTGTAATTCCAGCTACTCGGGAGGCTGAAGCAGGAGAATCACTTGAACCAGGGAGTCAGAAGTTGCAGTGAGCTGAGATCGTGCCACTGCACTCCAGCCTGGTGACAGAGTGAGATTCCGTCTAAAAAAAAAACACTAGAATTTTTCCAATGTTGTTCTCATAACCCCTGCTTTTGTAAACGGATCTTTTACTGAAGTGATGGACATGCTGTCATCGTCTTTCTCCAAAACAAAAGGTGTAGTTTAAATCTCCCTACATGGAGTTCTCTAAAAATTTCCCCTTTTGTTTTTCTAACATGATTTCAAGATTTAAAACATTTTACATCTGTGATGGTTAATACTGTCAACTTGATTGGACTGAAGGATGCAATATTGATCCTGGGTGTGTCTGCGAGGGTGTTGCCAAAGGAGATTAACATTTGAGTCAGTGGGCTGGGGAAGGCAGACCTACCCTTAATTGGTTGGGCACCATCTAATCAGCAGTCAGTGAATATAAAGCAGACAGAAAAATGTGAAGTGAGAGACAGGCCTAGCCCCCAGCCTACATCTTTCTGCTGTGCTGGATGCTTCCTGCCCTCAAACATCAGACTTCAAGTTCTTCAGTTTTGGGACTCGTATTGGCTCTCCTTGCTCCTCAGCAGACGGCCTACTGTGGGACCTTGTGATTGTGTAAGTTAATACTTATTAACTCCCCTTTATGTATACATATATGAAGAAAGAAGATTTTTAGAATAAATCTCTGGAATCTCACTTTCCAATTGAATATATGAGCAAGTATTAATAATGCATACAACAGGTTAAAATTAGAATAGAGCTTTTTGAACAAAGTTAATATTTTTCTTTTTATAAACATTCATATTAGATGTATATATATTATTCATCTAATATATATAAGATGTGTATATACATATTACTGTGTATATGTATGTGTATATGTATGTGTGTATATGTATATATATGTATATGCTATTAGTTCCGTTCCTCTAAGAGAACCCTGACTAATACAGTGTCCATCAAAGTTTTTCAGTTAACTTAAATCTTGAGAATTTAGCCCCAGACCATGGGTTACACCTTTAATCCCAGCTGCTTGGGTGGCTGAGGCAGGAGAATTGCTTGAGCCTAGGAGTTCTAGGCTCCACAGGTCTATGATGTTCACACTGCATGCACTGCAGCCTGGGCGACGAAGGGAGACCTTGTGTCTAAAAAAAGACAAAATATATATATATATATCTCTAGATGTTAAAACCAATATCAAATTCAAATCATTCTTTACAAACTTGTCAATTTCATACAAAGCCCTATCATCACTGTGAATAACCATAAGAGTTATTTTAAGAAACAGATACTGATCACTTGAGTTTATCAAGTTATGCTCTTGTCTTTTCCCCATCTCTCCCACTCTGTCGAGTGAATTGATAATAAGTATGCCATGGAGTCTCACACACTATTCTTTTCATAAACTAGTTTGAAAGCTGTTACATTCATGTGGAAGAACTGCATTTTCAAAAACTGGCCTCAACAGTATCACCCATTCTGCATGATCGTCTACAATGTCAATTTACCACTCCTCTCCCAAAAGCGGTACCCAATCTCCCCTTGCTGAACCTGGGTGAATTTATGAATACTTCAAACAATTAAATATGGCAAAAATGGTGCCATGTGGCTTCCAATGCTAAGTGAGAAAAGCCCAAATTCCTTTTGCCTGGACCTTTTGGACACTTGGACTTTTTTGGACCAGCTTTGCACACTTAGATCTTTTTGAGATTTTGGACACAAACTTCACAGGAGAAATTCAACAACTCTGAGACCATTGGGCTGTAAAGTCCATTTATAGCAGCTGTTAGCCAGGATTAACCACTTTACATCAAGATATTTTGGGGAACAGAGCATGTGGTATAAGAGAATATTTAATATTTGTTTTATAAAAAATCATGTGGAAATATTAATTTGGCATTCTTAATTAGCAAAATTCAAAAAATATTCAACATGTACTTATTAATGTGTGAGTTACTGGATAAAATTAAAATTAAACCGCATTAAATATATTAAATAATTTTTAACAACAGGTTTTTAATAATTTGGTATTTCCAGTGTTAAAACATTAAAATATTAGAAAGATACAATTTCTCTCAGTAGAAACACTGTGATAATAACCAGTATCTTGGAGAATAGAATAGCTTCCTCTAAAATATTTGGATATTTTTCAGAAAGAAGTTGCCTAGAATAAGAGCAGTATTTCGTATGTGTTATAAGGAATAATAGCAGAAATATTAATTTTGGCAGTCTTAATTATCAATCTGAGTCCTAGCATTATTTTGCAATTCTCAATTCTAATCATAAATTTAATGTTTATAAATTAGTGCCTTGTGCTCACTTCCATCTACCTTATACAGATACTGAAACTAAAATATCACTGTTAGAAAAATTATTCATAGTATGGATTTAGATTATTGTGCAAGATAAATTTTACTTAAAAGTAGGACATTTCTGCCTTACTGGGTTATATTTAAATCTAGATCAAATATAGTAGATTTGCTCAGTACAAATTTTTCTTGGAGTGGCTACATATAACTCTTCAATTAAGAATATTGGATGGATGTCATGTCTATTAAAAACCACAATTTGTGAAATTTATGAGGCAAGTACTTAAATAATTTTGAATGTCATTGTTTATTGGTATATCTTAAAATATACCAAACCAAGGCTTATTTTAACAAAATTTCTCTTTTTCAATTTTGTTCCAGCATTCATTTTTTCTCAAAGAAAAAAATTCAGAGATAATTGATATGATTACACTTAATCTTATTTTAACATACCATAAATAGCCACAAACAGAAATATATCTGTGAAGGTCTTATTTTTGCCCATGTTTACCACTTAAATTCTAACTAATGATTTTTATGGTACATTAGTACTTACAGCAAGCAAATGTCCTAGACTACTTAAGAATGGGAAAGTATTGATCATAATTAGGATTATTTATTTTAATTGACACTAAACAGGCATCTTCATAGCATCAGAAAGGTTTTAAGCATGATAGAAAAGTGTGATAGCCATTTATAATTTAATGTTAGAATTGTGACAAATATTATATTTTATATTGTCAAAATTTTGTGTTTGTTTAATTTTTAAGGTTGATATCTTAAATTGAGGCAGAAAGTAGTAATTTTTCTACAATGAAGAAACCAAACATCTCTTGGCATTTTTATCCTGAGGAAACCTCAGTTGTTCCATTAAGTTTCTGCCATAATTGTAAGGGATTAAACTGACTTTGTGAATTTTGGAAATATTACTTTCTCTTTTTTTCTCCTTGAAAAATATATGTAAATGCTGCCAAAGAGAAGTATGGTAGAAACATAGAATAATTATAAGCTGAATTGTCATATTAATATAGATCACACACTAATAATTGCCTCATATTTACTTTTTATTATGAAAAACAAAGAGATTTACTAATTTCAACATACAAATTAATGTCAAGATACAGAATTTTTTGTAAATCTCAGTATACATTTTACATTGAGTAACCCAGTCACATTAATTGTGATAATAGTAATGTGACACATTACTATTAGAAATGAGTAATAGTAATGTGATGCATTACTATTAGAAAGGAGTAATGAGGAAGCTGAGTGGCAAAAAGACACGAGGTCATTTAGAGAAATCCCAGAAGCTCTCCAGCAAAGGCTGGGAAAGTTGCCCAGAGAGCCCTTCACTCACAAGAGGGGAAGAATAGGTCAGAGATTGGCAGGTGCCAAGGGAAGGACAACATTGTATTTAAACCACAATATTGACATAATAATTAAGCTTTCCAAATAGGATGTTTGTTTGAATACTTCATATTCAATAATATTGCTATCAAGTGCACTTTCAAAATATTTAATACATTCTCTAAAAATGATAAATTTAGAATATTTTCTCACAATGCACTATAAAATTATTCCTTGATTATTTTTGCTACCTAAACTTATATCTAGTATATTTTTTGTGGAAATAAATAAGAATTCATAGGATAATCTCCTTGATCTAATAAGTTTCTCTCTTGCCTTTTTTTTTTTGCAAATCATGTATGATTTTGTGCTTCCATTTTCAGAGTATATATATTTTCAGCAGCACTGGTGTGATTGAGAGTTGTCTGTATGAGTGGCTGGAGTGGGGTGAAAGTGAGGTAGGAGTGGGAATTAATTCTTGTAACTTATATAATTAAGATAGTATCAGAAAATAATTATGTTGTCCACTTAAATATCTCTTTAGAAACAAACTGTTTCTTCATCTTTATCCATCCAGATAATTGTGATCTGCAAGGTTTACGTCCAATAACACAAAAATTCAAAGGCAAATGCTTCTACATTTTGTAAGATTTCTTCATAAATGGACACACAGAATAAATAGGCAAATGTTATTAATGATTTGTCCAGATATTCTTATAATATGTCTAAAGAAATATGATTCATCCAACATTTTCACTGAGATTAAAATAATTCTTACACATTGGCTGTGATGACTATCAAGATATCTGATTTTAAGAAAATGTGATTTGCTAAGTAAGCATATTAAGAAGGAAAGCTGACTCATATCCAGAACAACCACCACCAAAAGTAAAAAAAAAAAAAAAAAATAGAAACCAGCCATATGATAGCCCATATTTTGAAATTAGCATGCAGATTTATTCACAGTGACACATATTTAAAAAATAGATAAATAGAAATTTTTGAAATGGAAGATAATGTCAAGTGATATATACACATAAAACCGTATACTGTTTAAACAAAATTTGTTTAGAAACAAAATAAAATGAAACAAACAACATTTGTTTAGAAACAAAATAAAATGAGAATACAGCAACACAAATAGTTGAAGAAATAATAATCTGAACATTCTCACATTAAAAAACATATATATATGTGTATTAGTCCATTCTCACACTGCTATAAAGAAGTATCTGAAACTGGGTAATTTAAGCAGAAAAGAAGTTTAATTGACTCACAGTCCTACAGGCTTAACAGGAAGCATGACTGGGAGGTCTTAGGAAACTTAAAATCATGATAAAGGTGAAGGGGAAGCAAGAACCTTCTTCACATGGTGGCAGGAGAGAGAGTGACGGAGGAAGTGCCACACACTTTTAAACAATCAAATCTTGTGAGAACTCACTGTCGTTAGAAGAGCAAGGGGAAAACCCACCCCCCTGATCCAATCACCTCCCACAAGGCCCCTCTTCCAATCTGACATGATAATTTAGGAAGGGACACAAATCTAAACCTTGTCATTCTGCCACTGGCCCCTCCTAAATCTCATGCCCTTCTCACATTGCAAAATACAATTATTCCTTCACAACAATGTCCCAGCCTTAACTCATTTCAACATTAACTCAAAAGTCTACATTCCAAAATCTTATCTGAGACAACGTAAGTCTCTTCCACCTATGAGCCTGTAAAACTAAAAAGTATTTACTTACTTCCAAGATACAATGCGGTTACAGGCATTGAGTAAATGCACCCATTCTAAATGGGAGAAATTGGCCAAAACCAAGGGGCTATAGGACCCATGGAAGTCTGAAATCCAGCAGGGAAATTCTTAAATCTTACCTCCAGGGCATGCTGATGCAAGAGGTGGGCTCCCAAGGTTTTGGGCACCTCTGCTTCTGTGGTTCTGCAGGATACCACCCATGCCACAGCTTTCACAGCCTGGTGCTGACTGCCTGTGGCTTTTCTAGGCACACAGTGCAAGCTGTTGGTGGATCTACTGTTCTGGGGTCTGGAGGACAGTGGCCCTGTTCTCATAGCTCCACTAGGCAGTTCCCCAGTGGGCACTCTGTGCAGGGGCTCCAACCCCACATTTCCCCTTCACACTGCCCTAATAGGGGTTCTCCATGAGTGCTCCATCCCTGCAGAAGACTTCTGCCTCATCCCAGGCATCCTCTGAAATCTAAGCAGAGGTTCCCAAACCTCAACTCTTGCCTTCTGGATACCCACAGGCCCAACATCACATGGAAGCTGCTTGGGCTTGCAACCTCTAAAGCCATGGCCCTTGCTGTACCTTGGCCCCTTTTAGCCATGGCTGGAGCTGGAGTGGCTGGGACCCACAGCACTGTGTCCTGAGGCTGCACTGAATAGCTGGGCCCTGGTCTTCCTGCACAAAACCATTTTTCCTCGTAAACCTTTGCGCCTGTAATGGGAGGGGCTGTTGTGAAGGTCTCTGAAATGCCCTGGAGATATTTTCCTCCTTATCTTGGCTGTTAACATTCTGCTCCTCTTTACTTATGCAAATTTTTGAAGCAGGCTTGAATTTCTCTTCAGAAAATGGGTTTTGATTTTCTACTACATGGTCAGGCTGCAAATTTTCCAAACTATTATGTTCTGCTTTTCTTTTAAATATAAGTTCTAGTTTCAGATGAACTCTTTGTTCACACATATGAGCATACACTTTTAGGAACAGCTAGGTTACATCCTGATGCTTTGTTGCTTAGAAATTTCTTCTGCCAGATATCCTAAATTATCTCTCTCAAGTTCAAATTTCCAAAGATCTGTAGGCCAGGGGCAGAATGCCACCAGTCTCCTTGCTAAAGCATAGCAAGAGTAACCTTTACACTAGTTCTCAATAAGTTCCTTATCCCTATCTGAGACCGCATCAGTCCCCAAGAAGTTCCTCATCCCCATCCGAGACCACCTCAGCCTGGACTTCTTGTCCATATTACTGTCAGCATTTTGGTCAAAGCTAATCAGTAAGTCCCTAGGAAGTTCCAAACTTGCTGACATCTTCCTGTCTTCTTCTGAGCCCTCCAAATTGCTCTAACCTCTGGCTCTTACCCAGTTCCAACGTCATTTCCACATCTTCAGGTACTGTTATAGAGGTGCCCCACTTTTTTGGTACCAATTTTCTGTATTAGGCTGTTCTCACACTGCTATAAAGAACTACCTGAGACTGGGTAATTTAAGAAGAAAATAGGTTTAATTGATTCACAGTTATGCAGGCTTAATAGGAAGTATGATTGAGAGACCTCAGGAAACTTATCATGGAAGAAGGTGAAGGGGAAAGAAGCACTGTCTTCACATGGTGACAGAGAGAGAGAGAAGGGGGAAGTGCTACACACATTTAAACAAACAGATCTCATGAGAACTCACTCGCTATAATAAAATCTGCCCCAGTGATCCAGTCACCTCCTACCAGGCCCCTCCTCCAATTTGACATGAGATTTTGGTGGGAACACAGATCCAAACCATATCAATATGTTAAATGGAAGACCCAGAAAGCCCAGTCAAGCCTAAGCAGTAAGCAGTGTAAAATCAAATAGGATCACTCCATAAAACATCAGAATTAAATGAGAAAAACAAAAAGTAAAAAGAAAATCTTGAAAACAGCTATAGAAAAGAGACATGTTATATGTAGTTTAAAAAATTTATGAATGTTGACCAACTTCCCAGGAAGCAATGGAAGGTGAGAAAACAATGGAATGACAGCTATACCTGTTCCCAATGCTGACAGCTATAAATGCTCCCAATGCTGGGAGAGAATACACACAAACACATACACACACACAACTGTCAACTCAAATTTTATAACCAGTGAAATTACTCTGGAAAAAAATGAGGAAAATAATACATCTTCAGATAAATGAAAGCTGAGTACATAGCCACATCCACTAATTCCTTGTTATTTGGGGGAAGTTTTACAAAATATTGTACATGCACATCTGTTATTGCCACATAAATCAATGTTATAATTGATGGTATAGTCTTTTGTCCTTACATGATACTTTACACATTTACAACCATACTTAAATGTTATCCTTCCCTGGGTTTAAGTAAAATCTGGTGACATTAATACTTCTTGTAGTCTAGGTCTGCATGTAATGAATTCTCATATGGAGTTTCATGTTTAATGCTTAACATTTGAAATTATGAAAAAATATATAGAGAAAGTATATAGATAAAAATAGTGCATAAAAAGTTTAAGGTTAAATCAAACATTAAATATAAATCCTTCTAAAAGAATTGTAAGACAGATGCAACGTGCAATAGCAAAATCAAAGCCCACCTTGAATTGGAGTAATTTATTTCCCATTCCCTTAGGGGATCAGCCCAAAGTGTCTGACCACAGATGTTTCTCCAATTGACATTCATTGGAAAAGCCATCATGCTCAAGATTTCTTAAACTCTCATCCTGTCCTTGCAACACAGAGATTTAGTGTCAGCAAATAAGCCAGCATTGGAAATTACATGGCATTACCAAGTGTCTTAAGACTGCAGCTGCTTAAAAGTAGGCATGAGATGAACAAGTACATAATGAAACTATTTTCTGCAAACTTACCGCACTTTTTCATTTCTACACATTTTTATTGATATTAGATTTTACTGATACAATATTTTACACGAACTACTTTTATTAACAGTTTTATCGCAACTATCAGCCAATACACTTTTAAAAGCACATAAAGATCTGTTAGAGAAATTGAAACCAAGATGATCTCTTGTGAGAGTTAATTTTATGTGTCAATTTGAATGGGGCACAGGGTCCTCAGATATTTGGTCAAACATTATTGTGCATGTTTTTGTATGATATCAAGGTTTAAGTCAATAGACTGAGGAGAGCAAGTTGCCCTTCATAATGTGGGTGCGCCTCATCCAATCTTCTGAAGGCCAAATAGAACAATGTTTGAATCTCCCCTGAGTAAGAGGGAATTTTACTGCCTAAAGAAGTCTCCTCATTCAACCTAGGACATTGGTTCTTCCTGGTTCTCCAGCAACCTGCCAACCTTTAGATTCAAACTGGGACTACAGATTGGTTCTATAGATTTGGACTTGCCATCCTCCATAATCATGTGAGTAAATTGGTTATAAAAAATCCATACATGTGCACACACATACACATACATATACACATACACACATATATATACTAATGATACGTGTGTGAGTGTGTGTGTATATATATATATATAAATAATTTATGATCTATATCTGTATGTAATTCTTATTGGTTCTGTTTCTCTGGAGAACACAGAGTAATACACCCCTTTTCATTCTACATTTACCTAGCTATTTTGTTAAAAAGGAAACTTCAATTCTTTTTATTTTTATTTTTATTTTTATTTCGACACAGATTTTCACCCTTGTTGCCCAGTCTGGAGTGTAATGGTGTGACTTCGGTTCACTGCAACCTCTGCCTCCTGGATTCAAAGCGATTCTTCTGCCTTGGGCTCTGGAGTAGCTGGGATTACAGGCGTGAACCACCACACCCAGCTAATTTTTGTATTTTTAGTAGAGACGGGGTTTCACTATGTTCTCAGACTGTTCTCGAACCCCTGACCTACTTTCATTCTAAACTAATTCAGAGTAGGGATATGATTTATCTATCATAAAAATACTATCGTTGTAGTTTCTTGTACCGGGTAAGTTATCATTAAAAATGTATCTATAGTATCATATTAATGTATACGACAGTAACATTTTCACAGAAATTAGTGATGGGGAAAGTTTATTACCAATATCAGGAATTGGAGCTCACTTATATATTCCAAAACACATAGTCTCTTTTGGTTCTAGGATAATACCAAAAAATAGAGACTAATACAGATCCTGATAACTTAGGATACTTTTTTGACCCATAATACCCATTGCAACATGGAGAAAGAAATGCCAGCTTTTGGAAAAACAGTTTCACTGTAATTGGCATTTAATAAACTGCAAACATTTAACGTGCACAATTTAACAAATCTAAGAAGTGTTCCACACACACACACACACACACCCTGAAACCATCTCCACAATCACCTCCAAAAGTGTCCTTATGCTTCTTTGTAATCCTTACCTCCACCCCTCCCTGCCTTTTTAAATCTCAAATGTAAGTATTTGCAGATGTGTTGCCTGTTTACTCTGTATACAGTAAAGCTGTTTTCCTCATTGTATGTTGTACCTCAAACTGTAAATGGCTGCTTTACACTCTCAGGCTTGAAGGTTTGTATTTTTAGCTCAAGAAGGTGAAAGACCACAGTTTTATCGTTTTCATATCCATGAAAACTTCTAGGTTTCAACAGACATTTAATAAATAGTGATAAAATAAATGCCATCAGTACTACTTTTAAATATGAAAAAAAATTATGTATATGAATATTGATGTAGTGACACAGCTTAGAGCAGGGTTCACCCAAAGCAATATCTATTCACACAATCAAAATATAATCATCTAAGTTTTGTTGCTGTGGTGTTGTTTTTATATTCTTTATTAACAAAAAATATCTAGTTTATTTTTTACAGGTAATTACAATCTTTCAATGCATGTTTTTTATATATATGAAATTTAAATTCTTGTCCTTTGAACCAAAATTTAGCTCTTGGCTCTTATTTATCATTTTTTCTGATATTTGTGGAATATTAATATCATTACTAATATAAGCAGTCAGGTATAAATGCAATAATAAATAAATGGACATACTACATTTTTCATTTTGAAGTTTGATTTGTGCAATTCAGGATGTGTTTTTCACAACATACATAATTTTACCTCAACAGATTTCCCATTTTTAAAAAATTCCATGCATGTATTAAAACAAATATTAGTAACAAAAGTATTTATTTTAAATAAATAGCAATTATTTTCAACATATATTCTCTCATCCCAGGAAATATTAAATTATACAAGTATATATGGAAAAAGTGACTTGTATATTACATCTATGATACACAAATAAATGAAACTTTCAATGTATCCACTGCAAATTTCCATAGAGCTTATTACAGTTTTAAGAATTAATGCCAATTATGTGTTGTATTCACGTCAAAATTTCCTAGTTTATATCTTTGTGTAATGTTTAAAATGAACATACCTTAAATTTATAATATGTATATTCTTTTATTTTAGAAATGTTCAAAATATCAAATAAATGAGCATAATATATGAAAGTATTGGTGATTAAGATGTAATGAAGAAGAAATATTAACAAATTCATATCCTAAAAACTACATGATTGACATACTCATAGTCGCTTTTACAATATAAAAGTTTGATTTGGTCTCAGTGTAATAAGTTAAAAATTATCAACCTAACAAAATGTTTTTGAAAAATGATAATGTAAACAGATTATTTTAACTATTAGATATGCATTGTGGCAGAAACATTCTTGCAGAATTATGGAGATTTGCTCACTTGGAGATAAGGGAATACTACGTGGCATATCTTATAAAGAAAGACCTAAAGGAATAATTCAGGTCAAGAGTAATAAAAGGTGAATTAAAGACAGAATGTAAAGAAAACAATGGCTTAGAATGGTGTGGTATCAGAATCTGAAGAAGTTGGTGAATAAGCAGGTGCAGAGGTAATTGAAAAGTTTGAGGTGGATCTCAACACTGAAAAAAAGAACCACAGAATCACTCTCTAGGTGCTAAGAGTTGATCTGTTAATTTTCGGGAGGAGTTGATATCTATGTGGGCCTGGAGCACAAATGTGTATGTGCTAAACATTTGATCTGATAAGTTATTGCAACACATATGGCAGTTGAAGACAGGAAAGTTTGGTGTGAGAATAAGAATATCTTAAGAGCAAAGTGAAGGATCCTGGGAGACAGGAACAATTAGAATTTGAGTGGAGAAAGAAGATGCAGAAATTATATATTTACTGATGGAATGGGGATGAGGGCATGAAGAAAACTAGGGAACAGTGATTTCTCAGATGTTTAGTGATAGTTTCAATTGCTGTTTAGAATGGTGAGAGATACCAAGTAAGTATGGAAAACTTCATGATTGCCACTTATAGGAATGCTTAGATTTATTATCATTGTTCTAAAAATTGCTGTTTCTGGAATTTGTGTGAAATGATATGGATGTGCTCATTACAGATGCTGTACTTCTGAAAAGAGATATTTTCACTAACAGCAATTATTTAAAAACATAGTTGGAAACTGAGAATTGCCACTGGGAACCATCAACAAAATCATGACGTAGGCTGCTGAGCAGAGACCAAACTACTCTCCTTCTCGTGGGAACAAAAACCAACGTCTATTATTAAAATCCAGAAGAGGGGAAATAGAATGTTGCTTTTTTTGTTATATTTTTAAACAGCTCTATTGAGGTATAATTGATATGCAAAAGTGCACATATTTATTGCATACAGTTTGATGAGTTTGGACATATGCATATACCTGTGAAACCATCAACACAATCAAGGTAATGAATACACATCATCTCCAAAATTTTCCTTGTGCTTCTTTGTTTTTTTGTATGGTTTTATTAATTTGTTATGGTAAAAATTTAAATGCACAATACAGTTGTTGAAGTCTACATACTAAGTGGTACAGCAGATCTCCAGAAATTATTCATCATGCATAACTGAAGCTTTAAATCCGTTGGACAACATCCCATACCCCCGTCTCCAGTTTCTGGCAACTACCATTCTATTTTCTGCTTCTGTGAATTTGACTATTTTAAGTATCTTATGTAAGTGGAATCATGTAGCATTTGTCCTTCTAAAACTGTCTTTTTTCACTTAGTATAATATCCTCTAGGTTGAGGATATGCAGAAATCAGAAGCCTGTACACTGTTGGTGGGAATGGAAAATGGTGCAGCTCCTGTGAGAATGCATGGAGGTTCCTCAAAAACTTAAAAATAGAAGTACTATATGATCTAGAAATTCCACTCCTGGGTATACATCCAAAAGAAATAAAATCAATATCTTAAAGAGATATCTGCACTCCCATGTTCATTGCATTATTATTCACAATAGCCAAGATATGAAAGCAATCTAAATGTTCTCTGACACATTAATGAATAAAGAAAGTGTAATAAATATATAATAAAATATCATTCAGCTTTAAAAAATAAACCTCTTTCATCAAAATTCTCACTAGAAAATTATTAAGCCCAGTTGCATGTGGGCTTCTTCTAGTAAAGTTATCTTTCTTTCTATATATGTGTTCAGATAGCCATGGAGGTAAATATAGGTGATACAGAGGTTATAGGGTTATTGATCTACTCATCTAATGAAGCCATAATTAAAATAAAATATTTCAGATAGAAACACACACACATGTGCAGACACACACACACACATGAAGAGAGACAGAAAGTTGTTTCAGGATTCAGATGTTTCTATAGTCTTGAAAATGGAGCTAGAGTCTAAATTAATGGAAAATACTCTATTTACACAGTTTAAGTTACATGATCTTTTAGCAGTCAAGGCCTGCCACCTACCTCTACAATTTCCTAGGATCAGTATTAGTCTGGTCTCACACTGCTAATAAAGACATACCCAAGACTGGGTAATTTATAAAGGAAAGAGTTTTAATGGACTCACAGTTCCCCATGGCTGGGGAGCCCTCACAATCATGGTGGAAGATGAAGGGGAAGCAAGACATGTCTTACATGGCAGCAGGAAAGAGAGCTTGTGCAGGGGACCTCCCGTTTGTAAAACCATCAGATCTCATGAGACCTATTCACTACAAGGAGAAACAGCATGGAGGAAATCACCTCCACGATTCAATTACCTCCAACTGGTCTCGCCCTTGACACGTGGGGATTATTACAATTCAAGGTGAGATTTGGGTGGGTACAGAGACTCAAACCATATCAACATCTATACAGATGAATATAATTATTGTTCTCATCAACAGTAAGAGAAGAACAAAAAGGGTATATTGACATGTCGGGCAATTGAAGTACTTGTAAAGAGGTTTCTTTCTCCTCTTTCTGAATGAGGGGTGCTTCTATTTCCTAAAGCTAACTGGCCAATATTCCAATAAATTTACTGTAAATCTGGGGAAAAGCTAATTCCCTGGTTGGATGTGTGTCTAGACAGTGGTCTTGTTCTCCAGTGCCTGCACACAGGAAAAGATACGGAGAGACTTTGCAGCAGTTTCACACTTTACGTTTCCACATGTGAATTTTTCCTGATATGAGAACTCACCATGGGAGGTAAGTGGGCTTGAGAAGTCTTGTTGACACTTCAAAAAGAGGCATTCACCAAGTTAGTGAATATGTGTCTTCCTTGAAAGACTATATAGCCATATTCTTCACTTCCATTGATCATCTGATTTTTGTTAAGTAGTTTAAAGAAATCTATCCATGTATGCATTCATATATGAATGTATCTGCATATGAATGTATGTATGTATACATGTATTGTATTGTATGTCAGATGTACCTCATTTGCTGAGAGCTGGAGAGGAAAAAGAATAGCAGCAAGAAGTCGAAATAGAGTTCCATTTTCTGTATCAAGAAACATTAGTAGGGGAGGCCTCCCACAGACTTCAGAAGAACCTCCTGAAGTATGCCATCATGAAAGCCAGCAGAGAGCTCATCAATCGGCCTTAGTCACAGAAGAAAACTGGCCACAGGTGGCCACTTATGGAGATCCATCCCCTCTGACTCTTCCCTGCCCCAGCACCAGGATGGGAGCTCATGGGTCATGAAGCATCGACTACCTGAAGCCCACTGAAATATAAACAAATTGAACTACACTTCGAATGGAGTTTGAGAGTGAGTGTTAATGTAAATAAAATTGAGCTTTTATCATGAATAAATCTACCATATTAAGTAAAATTGACTCCAAAAGTATAAAACAAGGCTCATTTGTTATTAAAGGACATTTTAATAAGTAGGTGAGAGTAAAGAGAGATTCTATACATAGCAGAATCAAGAGACCAATAATAAAGAAAATAAACAAGATCTACATTTATGCGGTCATATTTAGAAATTTCTTAAATTAATGCTGAACTTTGTAAACTCAGTTACATTTTACCATTGACTGATGGTATAATATGTATGTATGTATGTATGTATGCATGTATGTGTTGAAACAGGGTCTTGCTCTGTCACTCAGGATGAAGTGCAGTGGCATAATCACAGTTCATTGCAATCTCCACCTCCTGGCCTTAAGCAATCCTCCCACCTCATCTCCCCAAGTAGCTGGGACAACAAGCATGCACCACCATGTCCAGGGTAATTTTTTTTCTTTTTTTATGTTTTGTAGAGATAAGGTCCCATTATGCTGCCCAGGATGGCCTCAAACTCCCGAGTTCAGGCAATCCAACTGCCTAGGCCTCCCAAAGTGCTGGGATTAGAGGCTTGAGCCACCATGCCCAGCCTTGATGGTATAATTTTAGTTGTGTCTATTTTCACAAGTTCCAGTAACACTTAACTGTTTTTCAGTATTTTTAGCTCAGTCTTTTTGTTAGTATTTATTTGTTGGTAAATAAGCAATTTAAAACAATAGGAGGACTTTAATTAAATGAATCAATTTTGTATTCAGAGGAGTCATTTCACATTGAAAATAATCACTCTTTAATTAATCTGTTTCATAACTCTATAATTTAGTACTTAGGAATGTTTTCAATTAACACAAGTGCAATCTAAATTAATGAGATAATTATATAAAATCTTTATTTATTTTCCCGTGTAATGATGGACACCAGTAATGTTTTTCTCTTTCAAACATTGTCACACCAATAGCATTTCTTTAGGGCTCATGATCAATGGATTCCTATTTGCTTCTAAAATGTAGAACACAGTCACTTGATCCTTGAATCAACTAGTAAATATTTAACCAAAATAAAGTACCAATTACATTTGAAGGCCACACAAAATTATTTTCAAAGGTAAAGATGCTTGAGACATCTTAATATTTCACAATATTTTTCTCAATTTCTAAAAACTAGATAGAAAATCAATTTCAAGCACAAAGGCTTCAGTAACAGATCTTTGTTTACAAAAAGAGAGGCAATAGTGATCCTCTGTTTCAATAACAAAACGATTTATATTGCTGAAAATTCCTTGAAAAACTCTTTATATAACCATATTCTTCCTTCGCTTTTAAGATCATCTGATTTATGTGTAGTAGTTAAAAAATCTATCTATATATGCATGTATATATTCATGAATGTATGTATTTAACTATCTCTATTCTACTTAGTCCCTTTGTTCTTATCTGTGATGCCCTGATTCAATCAAAAAATGTGACACCATTGCTGTGACATGGTTACTCCCCGTGCAATATAGCATATTATTTCATCAGTCTCCTCAACCGTCGTCCTGTCTACTTGATTTTAGGGTTCGTTCTTTTATTTATTTATTTATTTATTTTTTGAGATGGAGTTTCACTCTTGTTGCCCAGATTGGAGTGCAATGGCACGATCTCGGCTCCCCGCAACCTCTGCTTCCCAGGTTCAAGCGGTTCTCCCTCCTCAGCCTTCTGAGTAGCTGGGATTACAGGCATGTGCCACCATGCCTGGCTAATTTTTTGTATCTTCAGTAGAGATGGGGTTTCTCCATGTTGGTCAGGCTGGTCTCGAACTCGTGACCTCAGGTGATACACCCACCTCGGCCTCCCAAACTGCTGGAATTACAGGCATGAACCACCGTGCCCAGCCTAGGGTTCGTTCTTATTATCAGGCTACTACCAATACATTTATATTAAAACCAGACCTTATTTACTCACTTTGAAAACTTAACCTCTCTCTTACTACCTGTCCAGAAAAATGACAATCCTGTATTTATGGGTTTGCACTGTAGGTGATTATAGAAATAACTAAATGTGTAGAATTGTTAACATGTGTCAAGCACTGTACTAGCCACATTATATACATAATTTTATTTACACAATTAAAGTATAAATTAGTTACTATTATAATCCCCATCTTACATATAAGGAAAATGAGACCGTGAGTATTTAAGAACTGTACCTAAATTACACTACTAGGAAGTAACAAAACCCACATTTAAACACACATTTTTCTCCCTGAAGAGCTTAAACTCCTGACTTTTATGTTATACTTATTACTCATCTTTTTTGACACTCATTTTATTGTCTAGAAAAGCAACTAATTCATTTACTCATTCATTCAGTTAGTCATTTAACAGGTGTCTACTATGTGGTAGAATATATGTAGGTGTAGGCACAACTATTAGCCAAGAACAAAACAGACTATGTGTCCACTCTCAAGGGCATTACTTTGTAGTGATAAGTCACAGAGTGAACAAGGAAATAAATAACTATAACTGGTCATGTGGAGACAAAACTTCTTTGAAAAATAGTGTAGGCTAAAGAAAGAGAAAGTATTGTAATGGGAGTTCTATTTTATATAAATGGGAAAGACTCGGCTAAGGAGACACTCAACAGTAAAATATTCTAGGCAAAAATCGAAACAAATTTAATTAGGAGAATGTTCTAGCAACAATGTGTCCATCAGTGTGGCCAGAGGAAAGTGAGCAGGGGGAGCATGGTAGTTGAAAATTTCAGAGCAATACCAGGAACTAAACAATGCAGAGCCTTGGAAAACACTATTACTAATGACTCTCCAACTAGGAGACTGAAACTACGTGGTAATTTGAATAGGGGAAATTTAATGTAACTAATTATTATAGGGAATTATCTATTAAAGGGCAAGAGAACACTAAAAGATATAGGGATAGCAGATATAGGGAGCTGCCACTGCTCCCTCTAGCACTTTAGGAAAGCACTCAAGGAAGAAACAAATCTGAAAGAACCCTCGACCCACTAGAATTGATATCTAGACCTCCTTGGAGAAGGTATGGTTGTGGTCTGCTAGGTAGCAGAGATTACCAAGGCACTACACTGACAAAACTTACTGGGAAGCTGCTTCCTGAGGTGCCACAGGTGAGGTGCTCTGTTCCCAGCAAGGTGATGTCCACTGTTGGCTACTATGCACCAGAAGAACAAGCTAAGAGGAGCACTCAGGAACTAGGAAGTAGAGCCCCATCCTTCTCCAGTGACCCTCTAGTACTAGATGAAGTGTAACAATGAGCCACAGACAAAGCAAAGCAAAAATGTTCCAGTGTCACAAGTAGAGTAAACAGGGGTAGGTGGAAAACTGATGGTAATTGTTCAACATTGCAAGAAAACTGTGTATTGCCCTCTTTTAAATCATCTGAAGTGTGGCATTTTAAAATATATTTTTGAAAAATAAGCAAGGCCACTACATGGAAAGATAAAAGGAATAGTAGAAGGAGAAAAAAAAATATCCAGAAGGAATCTGGAAGGATAGGCTGACAATCAAGACCGGAAATGATGATGGCTTGGATAGGGGTGGTCACATTAGAGTGATAAGAAATGGATTAATTGAGGTCAGGAGTTTGAGACCAGCCTGGCCAACATGGTAAAACCCTGGCTCTACTAAAAATACAAAAATCAGCCAGGTGTGGTGGCATATACCTGTAGTCCCAGCTACTCAGGAGGCTGAGGCAGGAGAATTGCTTGAACCTGTGAGACAGAGGCTGCAGTGAGCCAAGATCACACCACTGCACTCCAGCTTGGGTGACAGAATGAGACTCTATCACAAAAAAAAAAAAAAAAAAAAAAAAAGCTTGGATTCACAATATGTTTTAAAAGCATCACTAATAGGATTTACTGATGGACTGGTTTGGATTATGAGGGAAAGATAGTAGTCCCAGAATATACAAAATTTCTTATGTAAGAATAGTAGTGACATTTAGTAGATGCTAAAGGTGGGGAGGTGAGGGGGGGCAGGGAATAAAAGTAAAAAACAGTAAGCTTGTCACTTCAAGGAAAGCTGACAATATCCTATGTTAATTATACAATTAAAAATTTAACTTGAAAATTCAAATTTTGGAAAAAATTGTCAACTACTTTCCCCAAACTAGTCTCCCAAAACAAAGTTTTTTTTTGTAATTAGATTGACAAAATTAACAAAACTTTGTTAATGTGACACTTGTAATGAAATGTTCCAGTATTTAAAAGATCTGCATACCTCAGTGAAACAATGTTTTCCAAATGTCTAATGGGTGGTATTATAAAATTGTGCAAGGGTAAAATGTCATTCAAAGTATAAGATGAGTCAATAGATTTTAAAGTAAAATCTATTTTTTTAAATCAAGGAAGCTTTTGAAATTTCATAGAGTTTCGGATTTCATATTACAGCTAACTTTCAACAAACTACCACTTTTTTATTTTCAGTGTAGTAGCAGAGAAGATTGTCCAAAATTATCTGGAAAGGTTACTAAAATACTCCTCATTTTCCAACTATTAATTTCTATAAGACCATGTTTTCTTTATATACTTTAAACTCAACAGCATATTTTAATGGATTAAATGCAGAATTGGAAGTGATAATCCAGCTATACTATTAAACCAAATATTAAAGAGCCTAATAAAAACTAAGAGAATATCACTCTTCACAATAATTTTAAAAAATTTTCATGCAAATTTGTTTTTTGTGTTAACAAGTAATGAGTTTAGCAGTTACTTTAAATTAATTTATTTTTCATACTCTTAGATTCAATTTTAATATGGTAAATACCTACAGATGTAATGCAGATAATTAAAATCACTTTGTGGTCCCTAATAATTCTTGAGATTATAAAGGGTTTCTGATACCAAAAAATTTGAAAACTTTTGTCTTTGTTCTTTAACACTCCATTCCATTTTCACAACTATGTACTTGTTATCTAGGAAGATTCAAGTTAAAAAATAAGATTGATTATTAGCCACAAATTCAATATAGAAACACATTACTAAATTACATAAAAAGTGTATTGCTCTCTCTTTTTTAATTTTTATAATAATTGACCAGAAAATTTATATCATCATTTGAATTTTTTCCCCTTAACTCTGAACCTGGAAATATCTTGTGCAGATGTACCTTTATCAACACCTTCAAATTTGGTTCATCATCATCATCTGGGCTACAGGGTCACATCTATCTGAAAATTTAAATAAATAAATGACAGAAACATAATGTTTGTCCTTTGGGAAGCATGAGTTTAAATTCCTGAAGGAAATGTCTACTTGTTTTGAAGTAAATAACAATTTACTTTTTCTGCTAGAAAGTATATTATTTCATCATGTACTATTTTATTTGACTTTCATGAATTTCTGTCCTTCATTTTCAAAGGAAATGTATTCCCTAACAACTTCATATTTCCACAGTGTCCCTCCCCTAAGCTTTCTCTAACTTGTAAAATCATATAATGCCTTGGAAATAAGAACAAAAAGCCTAGAATCCTCCAGGTCAGCAAGATCAATCACCTTTCTTAATTTCTTTAACATTTTTTACTGTAACAATGTAATGAAATATGAATATAATGCTTAAAAGTAATTATGAAATAAATATTTAGGAATTGAATATCCAAATCAATAAGTGAAGTATCCTCAACAATCTAGAATCCCCTACCTAGCATTTCCTCAATCACAATTTACCCTCAATAGTAGTCACTGTGACTCTCCTAGCAATTCATTTATTTGTGTTAACTGCTTTTTGTTCCCTTTTATCTGCATGTCTTGCCTTTTTTTGATGAATGTAGGTTTTTCTTAAATGGTCAACTTGTTCCCCTTGATTTGGAATTTATACAGTCTTTTACTCTCCTTTTAGTGATTTACTAGAAATTACAATATACTTTTTGAGTTATCATAATTTAATACTTCTTGGTACTTTTACCATTCTTCTGGAAAATGCAAGCACCTTAATTATATTACCCCTTTCCACATGTAATTGTACTTAAGTTGAGCCTCGATTGTATATTTAATACCTCCAATGCATTGTTAGTCAGTTTCTTTGTTTTATTGTCTTAATATTTGTCATTTTTGCTGCTCTCCATTCATCCCTACATCTTTGAAAAGATTTGCTCATGACCATTTTCCTTTTTCTTCTTTCTTAATCAATAGTCTTTGGAATTTTTTTTAGGGTGTATCTGCTCATTAAAAAATTCTATTAGTTTTTATTTGTCTGAAAATATTTTAATGTTATCTTTATTTTTAAAATATATTTTTGTTGTGCAGAAAATTCATGGCTAGTGGTTAGTTTCTTAGACCACATTGAGGCTCTATTCACTTCTGTCTGTTCTTGGTTTCCTGCAGTTTCATTACTGGGGATTTGCTGTCCTGAAATTGTAGGTTAATATATTTCATTAATTTTAGAAAATTCTTAGCAATTAGCTTTTAACATTTTCTGTGTCATTATTTTCATCACTTGTCTTCAATTTATATTAGATTTTATTACATATCCTCAGTGACTCTTAAGCTCTCATATATATATATATATATGTGTGTATTGATGCTTTTATGTATGTGTGTGTGTATATATATATATATAAATATATGCATACTTTTTTTCTGGTTAGTTTCCTATGATATCAATTCTGAATCACTTCTTTTTTACATAGCTGTGTCTAATTTGCTATTCAGTTTATTTATTGAATCATTTTTTGTTTTTTCTTCACATTTTTAGTCTTAGAATTTGTGTGGTTTTATTTATCCTAATATGCCACTTTTACAGTATGTTCTATCTTGTTGAATTCCGCTCTTGACTTCACCTCCTTGAACATAGTAATAATTGCTTTAACATAGATTTTTTCTTTTATTCTTTTGTGTCTGTTGGTTTCTTCTCACAGTGTCTTCTCTTCATCGAACCTCATTTCTTTGAGTGGATGTACAAAATGTGGTATATGAAAAACTGATTTAGTCTGTCTTTAGATGCCTGAATAATGTTTTCTCTCAAATGATTGTCAATTGCTTTTGACAAAAGGATAAGGGCAGTCAAAATTCTGAATTATGTTAATAAAAATTCAGAGTTTGAAATTTTCTGGGCCACTCAGGTGAATAACAGCCAGCCTGCATGTGGTAAATTGCTTAAATTCTGATTCCCTTTTACTAATTTAGTATACTAATAACTTTTAGTATCTTTGCCCAAACCGGGTCCTCACAACTTGTTGGGCCTAATTTCCGACTCTTGCTTCCTTAGGTTTTCAAGTCTTTAGCCAAAGTTTCACTAAACTGATTAGATGTCCTATCTAAAATAACAAACGACTCCAAGGCAAAAGCAGCTTCTGTCTCTGTAAATGCCTTTTCTCTCCTAGATCTGAGCCTGGCAATTCTTGACTGTGCATTAACTCTGTCGCTGTTAGTGAAAAAAAAAAAATAAATGATTACCTTCTATTTATTTTATAGTCTTAAAATGCTGTCTTACATACAAAAATAGTTTAAATTATTCTAAGGTATCTTGTTTGTCATTATCAGAAACATAAGTTTGACAATTATTAACTACAAAACAATGATATGTGAAATTCTTTATCATTTGTGATCTGTTCTGCTGTTGACCTCACAAAATCATCTTTTAAAAATGTACTTGATTATACCCAACAATATTGTTTCACTTGAACAAATTAAGAATGTCTTGTTTCTTTGTGCCATTCTTGAAACTTTTACATCATAATTGGTTAAATGAAAGGAATTAACATGTATTTTAAACTGGTGTCACAAAGCAGTGCTTAATAAATACATATATGATAAAAGAGAAATTGTAATATTCATCAATATGTCTAACCAAGCATCTAATTTAAATATATTCTATACTGCAAATAAAAATGCTAATATTTATAAACCTGTCTTTTGTTCTCTCAAAGCAAATAATTATGTTTAACAAAAAAGACATAAGGTCTTACAGTCAGTAATAGTCACTGATGTCTCTCAGAATTAGTCAATGTAGATTATGACGGCTGTGATGCTATTTTCTTATCAGTGCAAGCCCAGGAAGAGAATGATTAGACCAGATCTGTCAAGGGACTCTGACTCCATCAGAAGAGTACTTTAAAAAGTGATCTGGGCACAAAAATTGATGTAGGTGTTCATTTGTTCAGTGATTTATTATACACATGTTGAGTCCCTGCCATGTGTAAGGCGTGGTACTGACAATACAAACAATGTTTACTTAAGACAAAATCATAATGATTATAATGGAATCTGCAATAAGAAGGTGCTTCCTCTGATATTAAGCTCTGTAGCCTTAAAAATTAAGGAAATTCTGTCATTTGACACAATGTCAATAAATCAAGAGGGTATTATGCTAAGTGAAATAAGCCAGGTGCTGAAGTATAATTCTATTTATGTTGAATTAAAACATGTCAAACACATGGAAGTAGAGAGTAGAATAATGATTACTAAAGGCAGGGGTTAGGAGGTAAGGGTTGATGGGGAAAGGAAAGATGTTTGTTAAATGGTACAAGTTTTAGTTAGAAAAGGGAAAGAAGTTTTAGTGATCTATTCTGCAGCAGTGTGACCATAGTGAATAACATTTCATTGTATAGTTCACAGTTGCTGAAACAGTAGATTTTAAATGTTCCCACCACAAAAAATAAGTATGTGAGAGAAAGATGTTAGTTATCTTGTTTTAATAATTCCATAATGTATACCTATATTTAAAAAATCACATTTAACCCCATAAAATATGCCACTAATGTTTGTCAATTTAAGCATGTAAAAAAGTAAAAAAAAAATTAAGGTCTTATTAAAATTTAGAATATAGTGCCTGAGCTATGGACAATATCATGGTCAGTTTTAATCCAGACATAAAAGATGAAGAGGCAGTGCAAGGAAAGATTTCGCAGATAGTAAAAAGGGCTGAAATAGATCAAAATTATCTTATTAACTGTTAGTACTGAGAGTTCGCAGTGAGGTAGGAGAATCAGAAAATCTCAGCAAATTTAACTTTTAAAAAGTCATGCGTATGGTGCTCCATGTTCTGAGCAGGCAGCTTGTGATTTTCCAGGAAAATCTGTTCAGGAAACAGAGCTGTTATTTGGTCATGGACACATATATTTTTAGTCTAGAAGAACATCATTATCTTTTTCATGAAGTATCTGCAGTGTTTATGTCAAACATTTATCTTATTAAGTCAACAGAATAGTTATTATATAATTTTTTCCAAATGAATAAAATGAAAAACCAAATGTTAAGTCGTAGTCACATAACATTGCTGGTATATGGAATGGTTGAGATGATAGGACATTTTTATAACTCCAGAAGAGAAATATCTATCCAAGAAGTTGCAACCCTGAGAATTTATTATATTTTCTGACAAAAGTCTATCTTATGATAAGCAATTTTTCTAGATTTGTCTAGGAATGGAGGCAGAGATAAAAGTTCATGGGGTCCCAAGTCAAGGAATCAGAATTAATTGATTATTGCCAATGATTGTTTATGGGCTTGACAGTTTAAACAAAAGACTGCCCCTCCAAGACACAGGTACTAATACTTACATAACTGCTGGTACCACTGAACTAATTTGATGCATTAAAACAGTTTTCTCTGATCATTCAGTATTTGTCTATGACAAATCAAACTATCAAATTTGTATGCAAATTACAAGTCAAATTTTAATTTAAAAAATCTAAACTCTGAAGATTTACCTTAACAATGACAAAGTAATTTATTAAGAACTGATGTTTTTAGCTATCCAATCAACTATTTCACCTAAGAATACTGTATAGATATATATTTAATTTCTATTGAAATAAATGAATATAGTGGTTAATACTATGTAGTCACAGTTTTACTTGATTTTTAAAAAGTCCAATGAAAGATGTTAATCCTGAAGTATCAAACCCCAGTGACTTTGGTAATTCTGATTCTGAATTCAGTGATTTGGAAACAAATTTAAGTAAAACATTAATAATTTCATGACACTCTCTTACTTTTTTCAGAATTAGAACAGTAATACATTTATTTTATCTCTGCTTCCTGATTATTAAAGAATGTTCTTAGTATAATCTATTTTTTTCTTTGCAAATGCAAGCACTGAATATTGATATTTTAAATAACATTATCTTGTTTTTAAAAATCACATAACTTCCATGCATCTGTAACCATCTGGTCTATGATTGGAAAACTTGAAAGTAAATAAATATCACTAGGATACTCTAAGAGTCACATTTAATTGGCTGGGCCCAGGGTTTTTAAATTTCTATATAGAGTCCTCAGAGATTAATGTAAAAGCAATCACACTCTGCATAAAAACAGCTTTAAATGTTGGACATGGTTTTAATATTAGAGTACTTTTAAACTATACTCTGATCTACACAATTGCTTTGTTTTTCTTGAATATTTTCTTTCTTCCATTGGTAAAGAGTTTAGCACACTGTGTGTATATTTTCCTTTTCTGTTTCCCTTCGGGATGAAAAAAAAAAAAACAATCATGGGAGCAAAGTTTTATTTAACAAAATAAGGCAATTTAACCACAAATAGGTTTTGAACTTAATTCTACAGTACATGTTTCACAACAAATTTCTTTGTATTAATGGTAGGCCATTTCACATACAGGTGTCAGAGCAAGTTTGAGGACCATTGAACACAGCTAATTTTGCTAATGTATCACAATTACAGAAACACCTGTGCTAAATAACCTTGTCCTATTTCCATGAAAATGAATAGTGTTCAATAACCCTCAAAATGTCTCATTTCATGCTGATTCAGATTATCTCTAGCCATTTTTTTCTGTGACATTGTTTCCACAATAACATACCACATTTTTTAAAAGGCTATTGTTGTTCGTGTGGGTATACATATATATATATATATATATATATATATATATATATATATACATACATACATATGTATATATATATATATAGAGAAAATACTTCTTTCATTTTTATTTTATAAGAAAACACTGTCTTGAAACTATTATCATGGATACTCTATTTTTTTTGGCTACAAAGGGCAAAAGGATATAATTTGTTTTAAAAAGTCAATCCAAACACTGTCACTCTGCCTGTGTGAGGGGCAGAGTGTTAAATTGCACATAGAGATTACCAGTGATTAAGAATGACTTGAAATTAGCCATATGTGGTCGTGTGCCTGTAGTCCCAGCTACTCGGAAGGCTAAAGCAGGAGAATGGCTTGGACCCGGGAGGTGAAGCTTGCAGTGAGCTGAGATTGCGCCACTGCACTCCAGCCTGGCGACAGAGAGGGACTCCGTCTCAAAAAAAAAAAAAAAAAAAAAAAAAGACTTGAATTCCACCTTCCTGTTTTAATGTTCCAAAAGTTACTTATGCCTGATAATGTGTTAAATAGCCAAAAGTTCTAAATGGGGAGTTAATAGTTTACCTTTTCACTGGGATAGTGGTATACATTTGTACTTCTAGAATTTTTATCCACTTGACTTCATAGAAAAAAAAAAAAGACCAAAAACAAAGCAAAAACCATCTGCTCCAAGAGCCTTTGATTTAAAACCAAAAACAACCATGGGATACTTAGTATTAAAAGAAAATACTTAAAGCTTGTTGAATATGGGTGAAAAGTTAGTATACTGTGCATTAGATATAGATATATCTACAGACAGTCATGGTGGTTAAGTATAGTAAATATCCAGTTGATGCTATCTAAGAGAAGCATTGACAATTATATGTGAGGAGGTCATGTTAGTATCCAACAACAAATTCAAAAGATAAAGTATATGAAATTATCTGTACCCATTATAACAGATGTGAAAAGCTTGGACAACATGCAGTAAGCACACTGTGTGCCCAACTCACCGGAGGTGCTCAGACCTCTTTAACCAACTATCTGACAGAATGAATGAATGTGTGCTGTAAGCGAACCCCTTTCTGGCATGAAGGTAATTATTTTCTATATGAGTACATCAAATCTTTATTTTGTTTTCTAAGTGTAAATAGAATTTTCTGTTTGAGTAAAATACAGTTCTTGGTTAATTTCAACATTTATCTTCTGGTACAGGCATTTGCTTGGAAGCACAGTATAATTAGCTGCAGCCTTGTTATCATGATATAAGTAAGAAATCAATAAGTATTACGGGACTTTAAACCAGAACACACAAGAAAGATTTTTAAAATCTAAATTATAATATGGTAGTATGAAATGTCTGTATATCCTTAAATGTAACTGCTCAATATTTTTAAAGCATTTAAAGCATAAATAGATGGCAACTATTACAATTTAAGGCAAGTTCACCTGTAAGTTGATAATACTGGTAAATTTCTATAAAGTTCTACAATACCAAACAAGGAAGCAACATTTAGATTTAATATGTATTTTATATCAAGTATAATGTAACACTAAAATTACAGGACTGCACTGTCTGCAAATTATCTTAACTAGCATGAAGTTATGCTAAAAGACTAAATGCTAAAGGCAACTTAAGGGTGTTTGTTTATTTAAGGAAACCTAAATTTATGTTAATAAATGAATTAAATTGAACTTAAGTTGATTCAATGAAATTTTAATAGGCATATCAGTTTTTCATATCTTTGTTAAAATAACTGTACTCCCCTACAAAAGAAATTCTAAATTCACAGTAATGTTTGAGCCAAATCCTTAAAGATTTTGGGAAAAATGCAATCTAAAATCAAATACTCTGTGTTCAATGCCAAACGTACCCCCCTTAATATTTTTCCCAGAAATGAGTATCTTGGAAAAGTCTTTGAACTACATAGTAAAATACACTTGAAGTAAATGTGACATTTTGTCAATAGCTTGTAAACAACATTGCATTTGACAGCACTGTGAGTAACATCAGAGACTGCTCTGGACTTAAGTACTAGAAATTAGCCACCCTACAAACACAGAAAATTCTTAGAACTGGGGATTTTTTTAACAATAGTACTTGCCTAGTTTACTCCAATATGATGCTTAAATATTACTATCTCTATTATTTGATCAAATATTTTTCCATTAAACAAAATGTTCTCATACTTTCTGTTTTTCAACTGCTACTCTTGCAGGTGATCTATTCTTTCCTTCCTCCGCCTCTCTCCCTAATTTTATTCAACACCCAGTTATAACTCTAACTGCCTTTCTCATTTTATATTCCAATGTTTTTTTATTTCTGCCAAGAAATACCATAATTGTGGTAAAAAACTTGCCAATGTTGCAGAGCTCTGAATCCCATTCCTGATCATGTATTTATGCCTTCTTACTGAGATATCATGGGATTTCATCCTATTATTTTATTTATACTAGGTATATTTCAGCTTGGCTAGACCTGTTTTTTTACCTGATTTTTTTTTTCAATTTCAAGCTTAACAATCCCAAATGTGCTATGTTTACCAATAATTTTTGTCATAGAAAATGGTTTCCTCTTGCATTGTGATACATATCAAGCCATATTTCTTTTTAACTCCTTATCCTTTCTTCAGAATATTCTTGCATAGTATTGCCACAGAGTAGATGCTAAATAAGTACTTTCAAATTTTTATTGCTCCTTCTTGCCATAAAATAGCAATCACTTTTATTATTATTATTATTATTTTTACCACAATGTATATGTTCTTCTGTAATCTTGCCCTGGCCTATTTGTCAAATCTTATTTTTTCTCCCATTTGTTTACACTAACAAGAAGAATAAAAGATTTTATGGCAGACGCAAAACTCATTATTTCCTTAAAAATTATATATATATACATACACACACACATGCAATTATACATATATAACGTACTATATGTATATATAATTATGCTATATATTGTATGTATAATTGTATGTATAAACATATAGTGTCTGTGTGTGTATATATAATATATATTATAGATATGTGTGTGTGTATATATATATATATATATACATATATAAAATCAGTAAACAATATACTGCACTGAATTGTGTCCTCCAGAAAGTCTTGTCCACCTAGATCCTAAGTTAACTTATTTGGAAACAGGGTCTCTGCAAATGCACTTAGTTAAGATGATGAGATGATGTCACACTATACTGGATTAATGTGGACCTTAAACCCAAAGACTGGTATCTTTGTAAGAAGGCTACATGAATACACAGTCACATAAAGCAAAGAATACCATGTTACAAGGAGGCAGAGATTGGAGTTACACTGCTTAAAGTCAAGGAATGCCAAGGATTGCTTGAAACCACCAGAAGCTAAGAAATATTTCCCCTGAAAGCGTCCTGAAGAAATCAATCATGCCGTCACTTTCCTATTGAATACCTGGCCTCCTGAACTATGAAATAATACATTTCTATTGTCTTAAGCCACTGACACGATTTGGTTCTGTGTCTTCACTTAAATTTTATGTGGTAATTCCCGATGTTGATAATTCCCAATGTTGGGGGAGACACCTGGTAGAAGGGGATTGGATCATGGGGGCAGATTTTCCCCTTGCTGTTCTCATGATAATGAGGGACAGTAAAATTAAATTTTACTGCAAATTTTATATTTCTATATTAATATAATATATTTCTATATTATATTATAATATAGAAATATAAAATTTGCAGTAAAATTTAAAAAGTGTAAGACAAACCATACTCTCTATAATAAAGAATTAAAACATAAATACTTTGATGTCATAAATATCAAGTAACAATAAATAAATATATTAATTTTTATAGGACGCATGATTTATGTTTAACAGTTTTAACTGACTACAAAAGAATACCTCTTTTGACAGGTCAATATTAGAATTTTAATAATCACATTATGTTGTTTATGCCATAGGTTTCCAAAAATGTCCTGGCCTACATATATGTTTTGTATAATAATCTTGGAAGAATAATCCTTTATTAGCAATAATTTTTAGAAAGAAAAATTTTAAAGGAAAAATTACATTTTATGTGTAATTTTCATCTTTTCCCTTAGCCTGCTGTGTTAATTTCCTAAGGCTGATATAACAAATAACTACAAACTTGGTGTCTATATTAGTCCATTCTCTCACTACTATAAAGAACTACCTGAAACTGGGTAAGTTATAAAGAAAAGAGGTTTAATTGACTCACAGTTCAATATATATATATTATATATAGAAATATAAATTATATATTCTATATCTAATTTATTTCTTAAGTGTAAATAACTTTGCCCTAGAAAATACTCAAAGACTTATCCGTGTTGTCATAACAGCTTCTTCTATTTAATAAATATCTATTTTCATGTTTTTTCTACAGATTATAAATAATATCAGCATTTTAGAAGTAAAATCTGTTTCAAAATATTTATTTTTTATTATATATACATGAAATTTCTCTTCTTTTACCCTAACTTGTTGACAACTTACTTAAAAAATACATACAAGCTCAAAAAAAAAAAAAAAAAACTCCTTTCATGTACCAGACACAGGCACACTGATTGGAACTGATTATTCAGTATTGAACAGGGCAAACAAGTCTCTTGTTATCATTAAGTTACATTCTATGCTATTATTTTTTTTCCAGTAAAGTTACTGAAATGCTTTCCAGCAATATTGAAATGTGTTCATATGATCATCTATCTAAATTTATTGTTGAAATTGAAGAATATCAAAAGAGGGAAGTATATAATTAAATGAAATGGTTTTGTATCTTCTAAGGTGGTTTTAAAATTTCTTGAGTGAAGTATAATGCTTACAGCATTTCTTCATGTAACTAACTTATTTTCAAAGATCATATCCAGTAAGTCAGATATCAAGTAAAGTTATTTTTGTAATCATCCATAGAATGGTCATCTTGTTGCTAGTTATTGTCAGACTTTCAGCCTTAGATAATTTTACATAAATGCGATAGAGACATGGGAAAATAGTCCACTAAATCCCTATGTATGCAAACACACAGTTCCCCAGAAACACACAAAGGGACAGGGAAAGAGTAAATGAAGTTTTCCTCTGTTACGAGGCTAACAGACAGAAAATCATTGATTGATATGCTGGACATATATTACCATGGACCTCTGCAAATAATTATGGTATGAGAGATTATGCTATTTTTCAGGCTTTAAAAGAAAAATAATTATGACTGACATTTTATTCCAGAAACACGTTTGCTAAAATCAAATAAAACTCATCCAGATTAGATCAAGCTTAGCTTTTCTGTAAGTGCAAAATTTTCAAATGATGTTCTTCTGCTAAAATTCTGAAATATTTAAGAAATGGATCACAGATATCTGTGTCTTCTCTGACTGCTTTGGTAACATTATTTATTTTGTTTTTGTTTGTTTTTCTTTTTTATTCATTTGTTTTTAATTGACAAATAAAACATGTATATGTTTATTGTGTACCAACATGTTATTCTGAAAGGTGCATACATTGTGGAATGGCCAAATGGAGCGAATTAACATATGCATTACTTCACATACTCATCTTTTTGTGGTGAGAACACTTACAATCCACATTCTTAGCAATTTTCAAGAACATTATGTATTGTTATTAATTAGTTCACCTTGTTATGAATGAATCCCTTCAACTTATTACTCCTATCTAACTGAAAATTTGTATCCTTTAACCAATATCACTCTAACCACCCTTCCCCAACCCCCTGGTAACAACCAGTCTTACTCTCTACTTCTATGACTTCAGCATGTTTAGATTCCACATTTGAGTTAGATGATGTAGAGTTTGCCTTTCTGTGTCTGGCTTATTCTACTTTACCTAATGTCCTCTAGGTTCACAAATAAGATTTCTCTTTTTTTAAAGGCTGAATAGTATTTCATTGCATATATACACCATATTTTGTCTTTTCATTCTTCTATTAATGGGCACAGGTTCATTCAATGTCTTGGCTATTGTAAATTACATTGCAATTAACATGGAAAGGCAGGTATCTCTTTGACAACCTGTTTTTATTTCCTTTTGATATATAACCACGAGTGAGATTGCTAGATCACAATGTAGTTCTATTTTTAGTTTTTAGAGGAATTCTCATACTATTTTTCATAATGGTTTACATTCCTACCAATAGTTGGTCAGGTTCCCTTTTCTCCACATCTTCACCTACACTTGTTATCTATTGTCTTTTTGACAACAGCCATTCTAACAGGTGGAAGGTGATATTTCACTGTGGCTTTCATTTACATTTCTGATGACTAGTGATGTTCGGAAGTTTTTCATATACCCCCTGGTCATTTGTATATCTTCTTTTGAGAAGTGTCTATTCAAGTCTATGGCCCAGTTTTTAGTCTTTTTGCTGTTGTTGTTGTTTGTTTGTTTGTTTTATTGATTGAATTGTTTGAGTTTTTATATATTTTGGATATTAGCCACTTATCAGATATGTGGATTGCAGTATTTTCTCCCATTTTGTAGACTATCTCTTCATTCTTGATTTTTTCTTTGGCTGCACAGAAGCTTTTTGATGTAATTGCATATGTCCATTTTTGCTTTTGCTGCCTGTGGTTTAGAGGTCTTATCCAAAAAAGCATTGCCCAAACCAATGTTATGAAAATTTCCCCTATGTTTTCTTCTAGTAATTTTACAGTTTCTTGTCTTACATTTAATGCTTTAATCCATTTTGAGTTGATTTTTGTATATAGTGTGAAATAAGTGTCTGATTTCATTCCTCTGTATACGGATATACAGTTGTCCCAACGTCATTAGGTTTGGTAACATTTGACTGTACATTTTGATTGTGTGCGAAAAATTCCCCCCAGCCCCGCTTTTTTTTTAAAGACATGTTTTTATAAAGGGAGTAAGACATTGATTCAAGAGCACAGTCTATACTGTCTACCAAGTATGCCCTTCCTCTGCTAGTTTTCCTCTTGAGAATTCTAACATTTGGGAAAACATACCTGTCTACATCTGCTCACAGCAGTGAAGGAAATGGCTATTTGAAGTTGTTTTGGGTCTACAGGTGATCTGAAAGACAAAAATAAAACAATAAATTACATTTGAAATAAAATAAGACAATAAAACAAACAAATAAAACAGTAAACTACTTTCAAACTGTTATTTTCTCTCCCTTTTTGCAGTCTGCCAGAATCATAACAGAGGTAGCCTGTGCACTCCCTAAGCACAGTGTCAAACTATTCTATCTCAGTTATTCAGTACAAGAAACTCATTCTAACCTGCTCTTGGCAAGATGTCAAAAAATAAGCAAATGTTGACTGAATATTTTATTTACACTGCTGATAAAAACAGTATTATTTTGGCAGACAGTTGTGCTATGCACCTGCCACTCTTTCTTTCCTCTGTCGTTATTTTTGAAAAGTCATACTTCAAAATGCACTGTTACAATAATAATTCCCCTTGTATATGCTAGTAACTATATTTTTATAAACTAAACTCAAATTTTAGGGCTTTTTATATCGAGCCTGGTAAAAGGAGTAAGGCTCATTGCTCGTTAATCTTTCTAAACACAATAATTCAAAACTGCTTGATTTTAATACATTAATCCTTTTTGAACATACACTTCATCAATTTCCATGAAAAGAGATCATTAACATGTCATGCATATGGAATATTATTGCTAAAAGAAATGATCCTGAAGGCAAAAGAGAAGTATCTGAATAGTATTAGGCATATTTATTTCAGTGAATAATCATAATATGCCACTTAAGAAATCATCTGTTTGACTATTACCAGTTAGGGTTAATTAGGATAACAACCCATGTAAAGCATTCGTTTAACATTACTATTACAAAATATAAACAGTTCAATTTAAAGTGGCTTTCTTAAGCATATCTTTTTTATATAAAGGTAATATAATTTTGTAAGGAAGTAAATTTGAAAACTATGTATAATTTTCTTTTCACAGAATTGTAACAAAAAGTGAAGACATCATTTTAAAAGTTTTCCGAACATGTTTATTTCCTTAAGATTTCTGCAAGTGTATTTACATTTAACGTTATTTTCAACCATTGCTCCACACAAGGTAAATTTGTTTTTTTTACAAGAAGTGTAGACATTGCTTTTAATGGTTTTGAAGAGGAATATAAATGCTTTTAAATTTCTATTTTACCAAAAATCTCACTTTCTAAACTTGACACACCATAGTTTTTCACAAAAACTGGGAAAAGATAAGTAAGGTATCTCTAGGTAGTTCATTTCGAATGTTTTATCACAGAAAAATAACATGATAAAAGCAATATAATTATAAGCTTATCAGCATTAGGCTTTCAAAATCCTCTTTCTGAATATTTGGACAATTTACTATGATGTGATCACATTCCTTTTGCTTTACTTTGTAAAGTATAACAAGTCTACCTTTCTAGACATGAAACTGATCAGATATACCATTAATTGAACATATTGGACTGAAGTTATTTTTGTACTATAACCTCAGTTATAATTATAAAAAAAATCTGTAATTCACAAATTTTTACATGTCAAAGATTTTCTGCATAGCCTTGTGTTTCAGTGATTGGGGTTCCAGATAAGAAAAGTATTTTTATTACTGCTCAGAGACAGGTGGAACACTGAGGTATCAAAGTAGAGAAAAGTAAGAGACAATTTGGCCTTCTAAGAGAAGCTCCATTAGCAACATATTATACATTGGTACAGGAACATGCAGTTATACTTAATGACCCAAAAGACTGACAACATGAAGCATTACTGAAAATGATGTATATAAAATACATAATATGCAACCAAGATTAAGGCTTGGCCAAAGCTAGATTTGGATGAATTTGACATTATAAAAAAAAAAATTGACAATGCCATTTCCAGAATTAACTTCAAATCAGATGCCTTTCAAATGGAAGATGTGGTCTCTTTGTTTAGATGGCTATGTGAACTTATCAGAGTCTAACATGCTTAATAGCCACACAGATGCCAAATCGACTTTATATAATAAGACATATGTTTAATTCATACTTTTATTTAATAACAATTTGAGTATTTTCTTATATAATTGGTACAATGAGACATTGTAAGTAAATAAATATGTTGGAAAATTTTTATTTATTTATCTGTTTATTTAAGATGGAATCTCACCCTGTTACCCAGGCTGGAGTGCAGTGGCATGATCTTGGCTCACTGCAACCTCCGTCTCCCAAGTTCAAATGATTTTCCCACCTCAGCTTCCCTAGTAGCTGGGATTACAGGTGTGCACCACCACACCTGGCTAATTTTTTTTTTTTTATTTTTTGGTTTTTTTTTGTAGAGTTGGGTTTTCACCATGTTGGCCATGCTGGTCTTGAACGCCTGAGTTCAGGTGATCTGCCTGCGTCAGCCTCCCAAAATGCTGGGATTACAGGCGTGAGCCACAGTGCCCACATTCTCATAGAAGTTAGAAAGTTATTTCTAAATTCTATGAGAAGCTCATAATTTAGATAATGGTAGGATTAAGCCCTAAACAGAATATGATAATAGTAAAGAATACAACATAATACAGCATATAACATAACACAGTAGAATACAACATCATGTAACACAAATAATGTAGTTTAATGTACATAACATCTGTAGTATATACAAAGTACTATAGGGAAGATTTTTATTCAGGTCAATATGCTGATGTAAGTAATAACTAGTTGAGATACAGGTACTAATGAGAGGTGACAGCATGCTGGCAGTCCTCACAGCCCTCGCTCGCTCTGGGTGCCTCCTCTGCCTGGGCTCCCACTTTGGCGGCACTTGAGGAGCCCTTCAGCCTGCCACTGCACTGTGGGGGCCCCTTTCTGGGCTGGCCAAGGCCAGAGCCAGCTCCCTCAGCTTGCAGGGAGGTGTGGAGGGAGAGGCGCGAGTGGGAACCGGGGCAGCGCACCGCACTTGCCGGCCGGCTGGAGTTCTGGGTGGGCGTGGGCTTGGTGGGCTTGGCGGGCCCCGCACTCGGAGCAGCCTGCCGGCCCTGCCGGCCCGGAGCAATGAGGGACTTAGCACCCGGGCCAGCGGCTGCTGGGTCCCCCAGCAGTGCCAGCCCACTGACGCTGAGCTCGATTTCTCACCGGGCCTTAGCTGCCTTCCCGCGGGGCAGGGCTCGGGACCTGCAGCCCGCCATGCCTAAGCCTCCCACCCCCTCCATGGGCTCCTGTGTGGCCCGAGCCTCCCTGGCGAGTGCCATCCCCTGCTCCACGGTGCCCAGTCCCATCGACCATCCAAGGGCTGAGGAGTGCGGGCGCACAGAGCGGGACTGGCAGGCACCTCCACCTGCAGCCCTGGTGCAGGATCCACTGGGTGAAGCCAGCTGGGCTCCTGAGTTTGGTGGGGACATGGAGAACCTTTATGTCTAGCTCAGGGATCGTAAATACAACAATCAGCACCCTGTGTCTAGCTCAGGGTCTGTGAATGCACCAATCCACACTCTGTATCTAGCTACTCTGGTGGAGCCTTGGAGAACCTTTATGTCTAGCTCAGGGATTGTAAATACACCAATCGGGACTCTGTATCTAGCTCAAGATTTGTAAACACACCAATCAGCACCCTGTGTCTAGCTCAGGGTTTCTGAATGCACCAATCGACACTCTGTATCTAGCTACTCTGGTGCGGCCTTGGAGAATCTTTGTGTCCATACTCTGTATCTAACTCATCTGGGGGAGACGTGGAGAACCTTTGTGTCTAGCTCAGGGATTGTAAACGCACCAATCAGTGCCCTGTCAAAACAGACCACTGGGCTCTACCAATCAGCAGGACGTGTGGGTGGGGCCAGATAAGAGAATAAAAGCAGGCTGCCCGAGCCAGCAGTGGCAACCTGCTGGGATCCCTTTCCACACTGTGGAAGCTTTGTTCTTTCACTGTTTACAATAAATCTTGCTGCTGCTCACTCTTTGGGTCCACACTGCTTTTATGAGCTGTAACACTCACAGGGAAAGTCTGCAGCTTCACTCCTGAAGCCAGCGAGACCATGAGCCCACCAGGAGGAACAAACAACTCCAGACACGCCACCTTAAGAGCTGTAACACTCAACGCGAGGGTCCGGGGTTTCATTCTTGAAGTCAGTGAGACCAAGAACCCACCAATTCTGGACACACTAACACCAACAGAATTTGATGAATTTCTTCATAAATAATGTGATTTCTCCATAAATATATCCTACTTTAGAACTTCTTGGATATTGCAGGAAACTTTCTGAATGAACGTCCTCTATACTTTTCATACGGGACATTGGTTAACTTGAGTTATTTTACCCTAATTGTCTGTTATTGAGTGGCTGTAGGGACGAGGCAGGGAGTGACATCATTTAGATGGTTGTCCTCTCCAAATCTTATGTTAAAATGTGACCTCCAGTGTTGGAGATGGGGCCTAGTAGGAGGTATTGGTTTATGGGGGCAGATCCCTCATGAATGGCTTAACACCATGCTCTTGGTGATGAGTGAGTTCTCCCTCAGTTAGTTCACATGTGACCTGGTTGTTTAAAAGAGTCTAGGACCTCCTCCTTCTCTTTCCTGCTCCCTGTCTGGGTATGTGATGTGTCTGATCTTGCTTTGCCTTCTTCCAGTACTGTAGCTTCTCAAGGTGCCTACCAGAAACAGATGCTGGTGCCATGCTTCCTGTACAGCTTGCAGAACCAGGAGCTAATCAAACCTCTTTTCTTTATAAATTACTCAGCCTCAGGTATTTCCTTACAGAAATGCAAGACCAGACTAACATAGGAAGTTTTTCACAACGTTCAGTGGTGATGGCACAATATAAGATGTTGTCTCAGCTGAGCATCTTTATTAAAAATGCCCAGGGCATCTTTATTTCCGTTACTTTTCCAGGATCCTGACAAGTGTTGAATTCAAAATCACTGCTTAAAGAATTCTAGTTATCCATATATTTTTGAAAAAGCTGCACATTTTTTTTTTCTTAGAGAAAGGCTACACTAAGACTGTTCACGTATATTAAGTAAAGACATTCTGTGGTAATTTTGTTACTTTTTAATAATTAAAATTAATTGTTATTTTACAATTTGTGCATGATTGCATTCAGTAGATGAAAATTGTCTTTTCTTGAAAAATAGTAAATAATTGTACTGCCTTTTTTTTTACATTTTCTGTTTAAAATTCTATGTGTAAAATTTAGGTTATCAGATAAAAGCAATAGTGATGTGATCATTTCAATATACTCTAACTGTTAACAATAAGCAATGAAATATCAAAATTATAGTTTGGTTAGGGTGAGTAGAAAATTGCACAAAATTAGTACTCACCAAAAGCTTTGAAACTGTGACTTTTAAACTAATTATGCTGTAGATTTCCCATGTATTGTTTCAGATGTCATGATTCAAATGTATTACAGTATCACAAGAGTACTACAATGGAAAATTTTATTTCCTATCTCCACCTGGAAGTCTGACAGGGATCTCAAACCCTTTGTATCAGAATTTAACATACTCACCACCACTCCCCCAAAGTCTGTTTCTCTTAGACTTTTCTAACTCAGTTAAGTGACACATCCATCCTTCCAGTATCTCAAGCCTAAGGCCTCTGAGCCATTCTTAACAGTTGTAATTTTCTAATACTCACATGGACTCCTTCAGTACATTCTTTTGCCTAAATTATATACAATGAATATTTGATTCCATCTCCCCACTGCTAACGTTCAATGTTACAACCTTGACCCAGACTCATTACCTTTTCTCTGAATTACTATAATCTTCTAACAGATATTCCTACTTCTATTCTTGCCTTCATCTGTTTATTCTACAGATGGCAGCCACAGTAATACATATAAAATTTAAGTCATATTGTGACACTACTCTGCCCCAAATATTTCAACAAGGTAATCTTTCACAATAAAAACTGAGTTCCTTATAACTCTTACCCTTCAGCTCCATTATGTTTCCTTTTTGTTTTTGTTTGTGCGTTTTGGGTTGAATTTTCTGTTTTGCTCTCTGATTTACACTTCTCTAGTCACACTGTCAGCCTTGTTCCATAATCACAGTGGACATGATTCCACTTCAGGTTCCTTGTATTTGAAGTTTTTCTGCCTATGTTACCTCTGATATTCCCAAACTTCTTAAGAGAGATGCTTTTTTAAAAATCTTTATTCTCTCAATTCAAAATAACAAATCAAGTGCACACTCTGTGTTAGATATTATATTAAGTCCTAGGAATTCAGAGTGGTACCATCCACATCCTAAAAAATTCCCAACTCATAGAAAAAAAGTCACTATCATGAAACAACACAAGGGATTCTGTGTTATTTTCTGTGCTGCTAATTATATGTGAACTTCAAATATTTGTCAGGCTACAGGAATTCCTCAGCACCTTCTTGTTACTCATAGGCTATTTACACTTTGAGGTCATTTGTGTCTAATTCTATTTTAAATTGCAACAACATATCTCATTTCAACCAATACTAACAATCTTTATTTATCTTTCCTGCTTTATTTTCCTCATTTAGTACCCTACAAACTACTGTGCATTTTATTTATTATGCGTCATATTTTTATGTATTTGTTTACTTTCTATCTTCCCATTGGAGCATAGATTTACAAGGGCAGAGATTTTTGTTTTGTTTTTATTATCATAATGTTGTTTTTCACCATCAAGAACCGTACCTAACAAATGTAGCTGCTCAAAGTGTAACCCACACACCCGCAAACACCTTTGTTGAATAAGTGAGTAGCTATTTTAGACTTTGTTTATTGAGTCGTCTCCAACACTCTCACTCTTCTCAGTAGCATTTTGTTAAACCGGTAAACACCCTCAGAAGTTAAGGCGTACCCATTCTTTCAAGGGCAAATGTAAATTTTGGGGCTGGCCATTGGCCTGAAAGAACTAATTGTTATTTCACCAAATATATTTATATATAATATATATAAAATTATATATAATATATTTATATATAATATATAAAATTATATATAATATATTATATATAATATATAAAATTATATATAATATATTATATATAATATATAAAATTATATATAATATATTATATATAATATATAAAATTATATATATTTATATATAATATATAAAATTATATATAATATATTATATATAATATATAAAATTATATATATTTATATATAATATATAAAATTATATATAATATATTATATATCATATATAAAATTATATATAATATATTATATATCATATATAAAATTATATATAATATATTTATATATCATATATAAAATTATATATAATATATTTATATATAATATATAAAATTATGTGTAAATATATTTTTATATAATATATAAAATTATATATTAATATATTTATATATAATACATAAATTATATATAATATATATTTATATATTATATATAAAATTATATATAATATATTATATAATATATAATTATATATAATATACATTTATAGATATTTATATATAAAATTATATATAATATGTATTTATATATTAATATATTATATAAAATTATATAATATATTATATAAATATATATAATTATATATAATATATTATATAATAAATATATAAAATTATATACAATATATATTTATATTTAATTATATTATATAATATATATATTATATGTTGTGTGTATATAAAATATATAATATACATATTGCCCTAAAACACCCACAATTCTTGCTGGCCCATGCTAACAGTTGATTCAGTCACAGCTATGTATGTCCTCCAATTTGAAGTTCCTCATTTTAAAAACTTTATTGCCTGACAAATATTTGAAGTTCACATGTAATTAGCAGCATAGAAAATAACACAGAATCCCTTTGTGTTGTTTCATGAGAGTGAGACATTTTTTCTATAAGAGTTGCGAATTTTTGAGGATGTGGATGGTACCACTCTGGATTCCTAAGACTTCATATAATATCTAACACAGAGAGAGCACTTGATTTGTTATTTTGAATTGAGAGAATAAAGATTTTTAAAAAAGAATCTCCTTAAGAAGTTTGAGAATTATGAAATCATGCTGACTAACTTAAAATTGTATAACCTATGTAAAAATAATATATTTATAAAAGATTAAATATTTAAGTGTGATAATAGTAATATATCAGTGCAAATTAATTAATTTTTTAAAGAATATTATTTAGGAAATATTTATCTCTATATTTCATGGGATTTATTCATTTTACTAGTAATCCAGATAAAGTCAGTTTAATCACTTTGTTTTAATTTAGATGTCAAATTACTGACATTTATCAAAATGATCTTACCTATTAGTAAAATGGCAATAACAGTAGACCTTAAGAGGCACAAAAAAAATCTGACAAAACCCACACTATTGAATGAAAATAAATGTAGGCATTCTACAGTAATTTTTAACCCTAAGTCAGATCTTTAATTGCATGTACTATAAAGTATTACTTATTTCTAGCAAAAATAAAAACAAAGCAATCCACAGCAAAAATTCATAAGAAAGATTTACTTGAACAGATTGCAAACACTAAAGCTAGTTGAATATTGGTCTTAAATACTTGATTTGAAGTTAAATCTACAAATAAAAATAAAATAAGTCTAGACAAAACTGAAAAAAAAATAGAACAAAGTATAATTTTTCCAATATGTGGCAACAATTAATTTCTGTCCGGTTAAACTAATAGTATTTCATAAAAAATACTATTAGTATTTTTTAAAAATTCCAAATTGTGAATTAAATGAGAAGACACAATGTTACAAATTCTCAAACTAGATAAAAAATGTAATAAAGAACACTAATCATAAGAATACCAAGAATTGATCATATAAAATTATTTAATATATTTTTGATGTTTTAAAATAACATTATCAGAAGTATATTATAAACAATTCACTTGCTTTAATCTTCATGTAGAACACATACTCCATTTGCCACATTATAAATAATTCATATTTTGGGAAGAGAATTATAGGATCATTGAATTATAGGCAGAAATTTACATTTGCACTTGATTTGAAAGAGTTGTCACTGAGAAAAGTAAATGAATTCTAATTTTATTCTTTGTATATCATAGGAACATATTTTGGTGAGATGTAATTCTAGATGACCAAAGAGAAACTCCATAAAAATATTTATACAGAAAACTATAAAGGTAAAAACTTCTACATTAATTTTAGGTCCACTGATACTTAATGACACATAACCTAGTGGAGAGCAATTTCTACAAATAATTTTTATAATGGCATATATATATATATATATCAGAAATTAATTTTAATCATATATCACGTAATACTATTGAGGAAGTCTCAAAAATCAGTCATAAGGTAATCAAATTATTAAAATTAATAAATAGACAAAATATAGAAGCTCTTTACCAATACAATGAAAACCTGGTGCCCCCACACAAAGAAAATAATTTAAAACCATTAATTTGAGTGCTATTGAAAATAAATTTCGAGAAGCAAAACCCTTTAAAAATAACCATAGAGTTTTTTATTAACTGGTGATAATCTCTGCATATCATATGGAAAACATTGAAAATCATCAGTACATATTAAAAAATAGTATCATTCTACTATAAAATATATACTTACTTATGCAGATATAGCAGACTGTATGTTTAATTTTTTGGAAGTTCTTGACCACCACTACTCTGTAGCCCTTTCCTACCATGAAATTAACGTTCTTTAACCCAATTGAAAAGGCCGTTTTCCCCCCCCACCACGTGAAACCAGTGAAGGGAGTTAAGAAATCAGCAACTTAGTTCTAGAAGGCTACTGCAGGAGAAATTCTCATTGATGGCTCAAAGGACAAAATATCCAGGTGCTTTTCTAACCCCCAGGATAGTGAGATTCACTCAATCAAGAAGAAAATAACCTAAGCAGCCAAAAGATATTCTTATAGTCAGTGTTGGGCCAATTGTCCAGAAGCATTTTATCTTTGCCTTGTCCAAGTCTGGCCTTCTAAAAATAGAATCTGTAATCAAAGATAGGGTGTGGGAAATAACAATGAATCAAAGTGCACCAATTCGAGACAACCATACCTCTATATCTTTCCTGTTTCGTTTTGATTCACAGTGCTTTTTCTTGCCACTGACAGACAGTGGGGCAAATCCCACTCTCTGTTTGTTTTTTTTTTCTCTTTTTTTTTTTGATCTTGTTGCATACCAACCACTCTCTGTCTTTCAACTCATCGGTATCCCTTACTTAGTTGGAGCTTTTATTATTATTGTTATTATTATTATTATTATTATTATTATTATTATTATACTTTAAGTTCTAGGGTACATGTGCACAAAGTGCAGGTTTGTTACATATGTATACATGTGCCATGTTGGTTTGCTACACTCATTAACATTAGATATTTCTCCTAATGCTATCCCTCCCCCATACCCCAACTCCATGACAGGCCCCAGTGTGTGATGCTCCCCGCCTTGTGTCCAAGTGTTCTTATTGTTCAATTCCCACCTATGAGTGAGAACATGTGGTGTTTGGTTTTCTGTCTTTGCAATACTTTGCTCAGAATGATGGTTTCCAGCTTCATCCATGTCCATACAAAGGACATGAACTCATCCTTTTTTATGGCTGCATAGTATTCCATGGTGTATATTTGCCATATTTTCTTAATCCAATCTATCATTGTTGGACATTTGGGTTGATTTCAAGTCTTTGCTATTGTGAATAGTGCCACAATAAACATATATGTGCATGTGTCTTTATAGCAACATGATTTATAATCCTTTGGGTATATACCCAGTGATGTGATCGCTGAGCCAAATGGTATTTCTAGTTCTAGATCCTTGAGAAATCGCCACACTGTCTTCTACAATGGTTGAACTTGTTTACACTCCCAACAACAGTGTAAAAGCTTTCCTATTTCTCCACATCCTCTCCAGCACCTGTTGTTTCCTGACTTTTTAATGATCACCATTCTAACTGGTGTGAGATGGTATCTCATTGTGGTTTTGATTTGCATTTCTCTGATGACTGGTGATGATAAGCATTTTTCCAGGTGTCTGTTGGCTAAATAAATGTCTTCTTTTGAGAAGTGTCTGTTCGTATCCTTTGCCCACTTTTTGATGGAGTTGTTTGTTTTTTTCTTGTAAATTTGTTTAAGTTCTTTGTAGATTCTAACACAGGCAGAATATTGCACATATGTAACTCTTGTTTGAACATCATTATAAAATGGGGAGCAGCTTAAAGTTACATTTTAAGAGGTATTAAACCATGATTTTATAAATAACAACCATTTGATTAATAAAATAATGTTATGTCTGCATTTGAATTTCATTTTTAATAACTACTTTTAAGCATTTACATTTGTGAGATCCTAATATAATTTTCTTACAACCAAGGAATTTGCCTATTTATCTTGAATAACTGACTTGAAATTTGGTGGCAAGGGGTAATTTCATAACTTAATCACTATTAAATTTAAATTGTGTCTAATAATCTTTTGTTTTAATTAGTTATGTACGGCTTTAATTATTTGAGACAATTCAACTAAAGAATGGTCATTAATATTTGAAATTACAATATTTGAATTAATGAAAAATTATTCCCATGCACGTTCATGGAGTAAATATTTGATTTACCTTTCAAGGTCTTTCAAACTAAGCTTAGGAAATAAGACTTATTTTTTTTTATCATACTTTAAGTTTTAGGGTACATGTGCACAACGTGCAGGTTAGTTACATAAGTATACATGTGCCATGTTGGTGTGCTGCACCCATTAACTCATCATTTAACATTAGGTATATCTCCTAATGCTATCCCTCCCCCTCCCCGCTTATTTTTTAGCTTCCTCTTATCCTATGAATTTTGACAGTAGCAGATGCCTTTATGTGCTAGAAACTTGCTACAGTCTATTACTGAGCACAGAGTAGATGCACAGTTATGTACTATAAAGATATGTAACTCATATAAAACTCTATCATATGACTTTTTTTTTTTTTTTGAGACGGAGTTTCCCTGTTGTCCCCCAGACTCTAGTGCAATGGTGAGATCTCCACTCACTGCAACTTCCTCCTCCTGGGTTCAAGCTATCCTCCAGCCTTAGCCTCCCAAGTAGCTGGGAATACAGGAGTGTGCCACCAAGCCTGGCTAATTTTTGTATTATTAGTAGAGACGGGGTTTCACGTTGCTGACCAGGCTGCCCTTGAACTCCTGACCTCAGGTGATCTGCCTGCTTCGGCCTCCCAAAGTGCTAGGATTACAGGCATGACCCACCCCACCCCACCTCATATTACATTTTAAAGGTTCAGAAGACTTGCATTAGGGATATGGATTAGATTGTGAAGCTGCACTAGGTTTACATGTGAAATATATCACATACAAACAAAATGACATTAAGAAAGTTAGATTATGCATTTTGGTCTTCAGTTTCTTCTTTGGTGGCCAAGTAGTCCTAATAATAAGCTATGCCAAGGTTATAGATAATAATTTGGATGGCATACTTTATAAGGTCTTATAATTTCTAAATAAAAATATATTTTCTTTCCATTTTTTTTACTTTAGGTACATCACAATGTTGGTGAGCTAATGAATATTAAGAAGTTAGATAATGTTCCTTTGAGCTTCTGCTTGCATGATACTTAATAGTGTTATTCTAAATGTATCTTGGCACTAAGAAAAAGTTATGAATTTTATCTTGGACCAGGATTAAGGAGTTCTTCTGTCAAAGGTAGAGGCAGAGATAAACTGTTAGAATAAGGGACACACAAAGTTAGGTTGGTGCTTTCAGGTTAGAGCAGTACAGAGTTGCAGCATCATGAAGAAATTCCCATTACCATGTGAACCAGGGAGCCAACATTTTGTGAAATTATTGGAACAAGGCAAAGCCTTTTTTAGAAACTATTGATAAAGATCTATTTTTGTTTTCACTTTTATTTTAGGTTCAGGGGTACATGTGCAGGTTTGTTATACAGGTAAACCCTTGTCACAGGAGTTCATTCTACAGATTATTTAATCACCCAGTTACTCAGTCTAGTACCCAAGAATAACTTTTTTCTGCTCCTCTCCTTCCTCTCACATTCCACCCTCAAGTTTTAGGCCCCAGTGTCTGTTGTTTCCTTCTTTGCGTGCATGAGTTCTCATAATTTAACTCCCATTTATAAGTGAGAACATGCTGTATTTGATATTCTGTTCCTGCATTATTTTGCTAAAGATAATGGCCTACAGCTGCATTCATATTCCCACAAAAGATGTGTCCTAATTCTTTGTTATGGCTGCAAAATATTTCATAGTGCACAATGTACCACATTTTCTTTACTCAATCTAATATTGATGGGCATTTATGTTGATTCTGAGAAGTGAAGCCAGCTGGACTTCCTGGGTCCAGTGGAGACTTGGAGAACTTTTCTGTCTAGCTAAAGGATGGTAAACGCACCAGTCAGCATTCTGTAAAAACACACCAATCAACGCTCTGTGTCTAGCTAAAGGATTGTAAATGCACCAGTCAGCACTCCGTAAAAACGCACCATTTAGTGCTCTGTGTCTAGCTAAAGGATTGTAAATGCACTAATCAGCACTCTGTAAAAAAGCACCAATCAGCACTCTGTGTCTAGCTAGAGGATTGTAAACACACCAAACAACACTCTGTAAAATGGACCAGTCAGCTCTCTGTAAAATGGACCAATTAGCAGAATGTGGGTGGGGCCAAATAAGGGAATAAAAGCTGGCCACCTGCACCAGCAGCAGCAACCTGCTTGAGTCCCCTTCCACGCTGTGGAAGCTTTGTTCTCTCACTCTTCACAGTAAATCTTGCTGCTCTTTGGGTCCGCACTACCTTTATGAGCTGTAATACTCACCATGAGAGTCTGCAACTTTATTCCTGAAGTCAGCAAGACTATGAACCCACCAGGAGGAACAAACAACTGTGGATGCGCCGCCTTTAAGAGCTGTAACACTCACTGCAAAGGTCTGCGGCTTCAGTCCTGAAGTTAATGAGACAAACAACCCACTAGAAGGAATAAATTCTGGACACAATTCCATGTCTTTGCTCTGAAATGAAATGTATGTTCATGGGATGAACACATTCCATGTACAATGAACACACACGTGCATGTTTTTATAGTAGGATGATTTATATTCCTCTGAGTATATACTCAGAAATGGGATAGCTGGGTCGAATGGTAGTTCTATTTTTGCTCTTTGAGGAATTGCCATATTGCTTTTCAAAATGGTTGAACTAATTTATACTCACACCAACAGTATTTAAGAGTTCACTTTTCTCTGCAACTTTGCCAGCATCTGTTACTTTTTTACTTTTTAATAATAGCCATTATGACTGTTGTGAGATGGCATCTCACTGTGGTTCTGGCTTGCACTTCTCTAATGATTAGTGATATTAGTTTTTATTCACATGCTTTTTGGCCACATGTGTGCCTTCTTTTGAAAAAGTCTGTTCATGTCCTTTGCCCACTTTTTAATGTGGTTGTCTGTTTTTCTCTTGTACATTTGGTTACATTCCTTATAGATGTTGGATGTTAGACCTTTGTCAGAGGCATAGTTTACAAATATTTTTTCTCATTTTGTAGGTTGCCTATTTACTCTATGTTAGTTTCTTTTGCTGTGCAGAAGCTGTAAAGATTAGACCCCACTTGTCAGTTTTTGCTTTTGTCGTGATTGCTTTTGGTGTCTGTCATGAAATCTTTGCCAGTTCCTATGACCAGAATGGTATTGCCTAGGTTATCTTCCACGGTTTTTATACTTTTGGGTTTACATTCAAATTTTTAATACATCTTGAGTTGACTTTTGTATATGGTATAAGGAAAGGGTGCAGTTTCAATCTTCTGCTTATGACTAGCCAGTTATCCTAGCACCATTTATTGAATAGGGTTTCTTTTCCCAATTGATTGTTTTTGTATTGAAGGAACAAAACAAATAATGCAATAGAAAGAAATAAACAGCAACCAAATAAAAAGGACAGAAAGTCAAACCATCCCTATTTGCAGATGACATGATTCTATATCTAGAAAACTCTAGTGTCATAGTTCTCTCATTCTGTAGGTTGTCTGATTCCTCTTTGATAGTTTCTTCCACTGTGCAGAAGCTTTTAGTTTAATTAGACCTGATTTGTCAATTTTTGCTTTTGCTGTGATTGTTTTTGGTGTCTTTGTCATGAAATCTTTGCCTGTTCCTTGTCCGGAATAATATTGCCTAGGTTATTTTCCAGGGTTTTTACAATTTTGGGATTTACATTCAAGTCTTTAATCCATCTTGAGTTGATTACAGCTAAACAGGAAGGTGAAAGTTTTCTACAATGAGAATTACAAAACAGTGCTCAAAGAAATCAGACATGGCACAAATGGAAAAATATTTTATGCTCATGGATGGGAAGAATCAGTATTGTTAAAATGGCTATACTGTCCAAAGCAATGTAAGAGTCATTCTTTACGTTGCTTTGGGCAGTTCTTATTAAACTACCAATAAAATTATTTATCTAACTAGAAAAAAAAAACTATTTTAAAATTCAATGCTCAAAGAAATCAGGTGACACATAGGAAGAGAGAAAGTCAAATATCAGATGGTTGTAGGTGTGTGGCTTTATTTCTGGGCTTTCTATTCTGCTCTGTTGGCCTATGTGTCTGTTTTTGTACCAGCATCACGCTGTTTTGGTTACTGCAGCCCTGTCTGGAAATTGGGTAGTGTGATGCCTCCAGACTTGTTCTTTTTGCTTAGAATTGTTGTGGTGCAATCTCAGCCCCCTGCAACCTCTGCTCCCGGGTTCAAGCGATTCGCCTGCCTCAGCCTCCTGAGTAGCTGGGATTACAAGCATGTGCCACCATGCCTGGCTAATTTTTGTATTTTCAGTACAGACGGGGTTTCACCATATTGGCCAGGCTGGTCTTGAACTCCTGGCCTCAAGTAATCCACTCATCTCGGCCTCCCAAAGTGCTGGGATTTAAAAAACAGGCCATTCCTTAGCTACAGCAGCTGAAGTTTTTACTTGTTTAAATGATTATTTACTTGGAAAGCTTTCTATATTTAGTTTTTTTTTTTTAATTTCTAAATTTATGCAGAAAGAAGTATAGCTTCCATTTACTATTCTCATACGCGTTTAAGGGTGGATTTCAATTGGCTTTATATTTACTGTATTAGCCCGTTTTTACACTACTGATAAGACATACACAAGACTGGGAAGAAAAACAAGTTTAATCGGACATACAGTTCCACATGGCTGGTGAGACCTCAGAATCATGGCAGGAGGCAAAGGCACTTCTTACATGGCGGTGACAGGATAAAAATGAGGAAGAAGCAACAGCAGAAACCCCTGATAAACCTATCAGATCGCATGAGACTTATTCACTCTCATGAGAATAACAGGAGAAAGGAAAGACAGACTCCCATGGTTGAATTACCTCCTCCTGGGTCCCTCCCACAACATGGGGGAATTCGGGGAGATACAATTCCAGTTGAGATTTGGGTAGAGACACACCCAAACCATATCAATTACCAAGTGTGGTAATAATAGCATTGACCAATATTCTCCTCCTGAAGTCTTAAAATGAAAATTCTTAGTATTAGTTGGTAAAACTATTAGTGTAAACAGCTTTCCCCAGTCATTTTTTTTTCTCCTGACTGCTAATCTCATCTGACAAATCCATTTCACTCTTGATACAAATTATTTTCTTAGAATATTGTATACTTCCTCTGGTATCGCCAAAATACTTTAAAATAATAACTGGCCCTAAATATTCAATCATTATTTTGAAGTGTGTTAATAGCTTAGTTATAAATTGTACATGAAGTTATTTGGTAACATACCTCACATTCATGTTTTTATAAAATAATCTCCAATGTGTAATTAGTAAACTGTACAGATAAAAACATGCTAAACAAATTGAGAAATCTAATTACAAATTATTCTTCACTTAAAAAGTTAATTCCAGATTTGGAGAGACCTGAAGATTATAAAATCTGTAGAGATCTTTAATAAGAAAAATAATGTCAAATTCACTCAATAAATAAATACTGATCTATATCAATAAAATCATTCACAACAAATTTTAAAATTAAATAAATGCTGAGAGCTAAACCTCACAACATTCAGAAAAATGCTATTATCATTATTATGATTATAATTAGGATTATATATTTGTTTACTATGGTAAGAACCACATCATACCTACTCAGTTATCAAATTTTTAAGGATCTAGTACCATATAGTTAACTAAATACACAACATAGATCAAAATTGAGGACATTGTGCTGAGTGAAATAAGCCAGTCATAGAAGGACAACCATCACATGATGCCACTTATTTGAGGTATCTAAAGTAGTCAAACTTAAAGAAGCAGAGTATAATAGTGGTTGCCAGGGTCTGGGATAAAAAGAAAAGGATTTCAGTCATGTAAAAATGTTTTTTTAAAGTTGTAGGGCCTGGCTAGTTCAGTTCATAGAGCATGAGACTCTTAAAAAGTTTTAGGATTACCATTTTGAACTGACTGCTCGACATTTTGTTTTCTAAACTTTTTAGCTGATATTCTTGTTTCTTCATGTGACACAAACTCTGTGTAAATTGCTTTCTGTAGTGAGAATGGAAATGTAATTGTATTTTTTCTAGCATGATTGATTGGTTTTGTAAAAAAATTAATCAATGTGTACAACATGGTTTAGAAGAGTCTCTTTCAACTTTATAAGCCCATATAACAAAACTACATGGTATGTTCCTCAATAACTTCTTGCTCAGACTCTTCTCCATATCCTGGGGATTGCTTTCTGGAAACTGTAGCCTTTGTACATCCCTAGGCATAGTCCCTGAGACCACTGTGAAGCAGTTTGTTCAGCTGCAGCAGGTCCTTGAGGTATCTGCTGAGTCCTGAGGGACAGTGGGCAGCGCCAGGTGGCCATGATCCTGTACTAATTACTTCCAGGCATGATTTTTTTTTCACTTCTTTTCCGTAGAAGCAAAGGTAGAGTTGGTTTGCTGAATGATATCCACTAGGGCCAGGACTTTTCTGAGGATCTGCTGAGTAACAAGCTACTGACTCAATCTACACACCAGGAACATCCACAAGTCACAGAGGAAGACTTCTAGGCAGAATGCCATGCTTCCACTCTGTGATTCTACATATAATGCTAGGTCTACTGCTATTCTCTTAACATGTCTAAATGTTTAAATCTGTCCAAGTGCTATATGGACCAATGCAAAATAATTAGCTGTTACAAAGGAGCCTATATTGTTAAGTCTCATTGTCTGAAGAGAGACACTCACACATGGAGGAGACATGAAAATCTTAATTTTCCATAGAAATTGTTTCAAGTCTTTTAACGTGGCATATGTCTCTGTATCTAGGATTTTGATTTCTGTCTCCTATTCATATTTATTTTAAAACCCTTTTCCACTCTTGCTCTTTATTGTAAAAGAAGCCAGTGGATGTACAGATTAATAAAAAAAGTTTCAACTTAATTACTTCAGATAAAACCTTAGATTGATTCACACTAAAGATATTAGTAAAAGGATAAATAAGTAGTGTAATGAAGAGATGGAAATAAGTACAAAGAAAGCTGGTTCCAGTAGGGCAGTTTCAGTTAATTCATTTTCTAAAACATCAGAAGAGTTTATTTTATGTCTAAATAAGTTCATATTGGTGGAACAATTGGATTATTTACCTGTAACTGTCACATCTCCTCATACATAAATCAACAAAAACATATTGACACTTTGTGACTTCGTATTCTCAGAAAATATAAACTTAAAAACAACTTTTCTTTATGAACATTTTGGCTTTTTTCCTATAATCTCTTTATATTAAAATGATTACCCCAATAGCATATCCCCTAGTACATTTCACTTAGATGCATGAAATACAGCATGCCTTAAAATACTTCAACAGTCTTGGCTTGCATTTGTAAAATATTATTGTAACGTTTAAAGTTATCGTATTGATGAGACACAAATCAGTATGGTCTTGGAGACTAATTACCCTTTTTTTTTCTGTGTGTGTGTGTGTTCATGGCTCAGAGAGCTTGCCCAACTGGACCGAGCCAGTCTATGTGGGAAATCTAATATAACCATTGCTGTAGCAGCTAGATCTTTTCAAAGGTACTTAGTGTGCAGACCTTAACCCTCTTGAATATAATCCTTGGGTTTGAAGATCAATTGATAAATTTCTTACTACTTAGGAAAACTAAATATTCCCTAGCCCTTATTAAGCTAACCCATGAATAAAACGTAAGACAAAAGGAAGTTTGGATTCACTCTCTCCACATGTTTTTAGTGCCACGCAGAGCCAAGCCAGTATGTCCAGAAAGGCTCATTCCTGATAGAATCTTGGCTGGTGAGAATACAGACAGCTCTGTACAGCTTATACTATTTAAATATGAAAGCGCAGGAAACAGTAGTTATGCTATATCTCCCCCTTTAAGTTTTTTCTTTCAAAATCTTACATTTACTTTCATTGTCCAATGCTTGCTATATGTGTTTATGACACCTTTGCACAATGAATATAGAATCTATATAATGTTTGCCGTTGAAATATTTTCCTCCTAATGCATATATAAACTCTTGAATATTTGTGAATGAAAGCAAAAGTGAAAAGTTCAAAACTACTTAAAATATTCACTGAAAAGGGAAAATTATTTACCTTGATGAATTAATAGCACAGCTAGATTTGCTATCAACTTTTATGACTATAAACACAGAAAACTTCCCTTTTTTTCCTTAGTTTTCTTCTATTTACCAATGTTGACACTGCCGGCAGATGAATTCTAAAAATTTGATTAACTGAGTTCATAATAAATTTATACTTAGCGTGTGTTTGTTCATTTATTAAATATTTATGTAACAGTTGGTATTTTTAAGATGATCAATCAAAAAGAAATGCCCTGACAAAAGTGATAAATTAAATATGACACACATGCATATTATAGTGCATTTCCTAAATTGATCAAGTACATTAGAGAAATATTGTGGCGTGTTGGCAATGGAATTCATATTCATAAATGATTTTATATGCATTGCTTTTTTGTATATATTTCTGCCATGGTGTATATTCTACAACTGAATTAAATTTGATGTTTACTTTTTTTTCATTTTAAGTCAAATTTACTGAGGTACAACTTATATTGAAAAAATACTGCTGATGTTCAATTTCAGCTCCAACATGTAAAGAGCTTGGAAGCTGACACATGGGTTCTTAAAAAAACATTTCATTTGGGACAACAAAACGCTCAGTGAAATCAATGGCTTTTCTTATATTCATCAAATAACAGGTTGCACGGCAAATTGCCACCATGAACTCTGCCAAGACAGGTGAATCTAGAGAATCACAGCCAAGTTCTGATTTTCTGGAGTAGAAGCTGCTGGAGCCACAAACTGTTGTAAACACTTAAATGGTAATTTTGATGAATTCCTAGAAGCTGAGTGTAAACTACCTTGGAGTTACACATTGCTTAGCTACAGTGTTAGAGGAATGATCATACTTTCAAGAGGTTTACCTCTAGGTACTTCACCATATTCTCATATTTAAGATCTAAAAAGATCCCCTCATGTGGCTCAGTTTTTATATACAACAGCAGTATAAGATTTGTGAAATAAGTAATAGATAAGTTGGATTTCATTAAAATTACAAACTTTTGCTCTGCAAAACGCAGTGCTAAAAGAATTAAAAGACAAGCCTTAGCATGAGAGGTAATACTTGCAAAACACATATCTGAAAACACAGTTGGATCCAAAATGAACAAAGAACTTTAAAATCTAACATTAAGAAAAGAAACAACACAACTAAAAATGTCAAATTTCTGAACAGATATCTCACCAAAGGAGATGTATACCTGGCAAATAAACATATGAAAGATGTTCAACATCATGTCGTCATGGGAATATAAATGAATACCACGATGATATAGCACTACACACCTATTAAAAGGACCAAAAAAAAAAAAAAAATACTGGCAATACCAATTGCTGGTGAGAATACAGAGCTACAGAAACTCTCATTCATTACTGGTCATACTGCAAAATGGTATAACTACTTTTTTTTTTTTTGAAATGGAGTCTTACTCTGTCACCAGGCTGGAGTGCAGCGGCAAGATCTTGGCTCACTGAAACCTCCAACTCCCTGGTTCGAGCTATTCTCCTGCCCCAGCCTCCCTAGTAGCTGGGATTACAGGCACGTGCCACCATGCCCGGCTAATTTTTGTATTTTTTAGTAGAGACAGGGTTTTACCATGTTGGCCAGGATGGACGCAATCTCCTTGGCAGCTTCTTACAAAGCTAAACATAAATTTTCCATTCGGCAATCACAGTTCTAGTTACTTATCTAATGGCTTCATATAAATATAGATAGTTACATATACATGTATTCATAGATATTTTTGTATACACAATTCAGTATACAAGCATGTATTCCTTTGTTCTGTCAGCTTAGAGGGACTAGAAACAACTATATCCTGAGAGCAGAAATCTTCCCTAGTGTTCAAATCTTGATTTCTCATTCTCCAACGAAAGGAACTAGGACATTTAGGAGAAAATAGTTAATTATAGTGCCGAGGCAGAAAATAGACAAGATGAGCCTGGAATCTCTTATAGTTCTAGAGAAAAAGAAATGGGACAAAAAATATGATGGGGGCATGTTAAAGGGACAAACGTGATCTAAAATGACTCCCAAGGAGCTGAGCCAAAGCTGGAACGATTTTAGCAGCAAAATAAATAAAATGATATTGGGTCATGATCCCAAATCTAAAATAAATATCCGTGAGTCTATGTTGTTACAAATAAATTATTGAACAAATACATAAATAGAAAAAAAGACAAATCTCATGTCAGAAAATTGTCAAGTAGTTTTTGTAGATACTCTAAGAAGGTAGAGCATAATTCCCCTCGCTTGAATGTGAATTTACTTAGGGGTTTGCTGCCAAGGGGGTTAAAGGAGTAAATTTACAGTGGAGAAATCTAACAAATATTACCTCAGCTAGTTTCTCAATCATAGCAGAAACAGCAAAGCCACATTGCTAGTGTGTACGCTTGATGTGATGTGATTAAAATGGAATTTTACTTCTTTAGTCTTCTTACCAAATACATATAATTCCAGTTTAATCATATGAGAAACATCAGGCATATAGTGTAAATGTAGATATGTTTACAAAATGGCTGATCAGTCCTCCTCAAAACTACCAAGGTTACCAAAAACAAAGAAAGTATGAGAAACTGTCATAGCCAAGACTGTCTTAAAGAAATCTCATTACTAAATGTAATACGGCACCCCATGTAGGTTCCCGCAACAGAAAAAGGGTAGTAGGTAAAAACTAAGGAAACTTGGACCAAGTATGAATTTCAGTTAATACTAACATATACTTACAAGTTTATCAATTAGAACAAATTTACCTTATTCATAGAAGATGTTAATGACAGAAACTGGGTATATAAAAATTCTCTGGGCTACCTTAACAATTTTCCTGTTAATCTAAAACTATTCTAAATAAATAGTTTTTTTTTTTACATGCAACAATCAGAGTGTACAGATAATAAATTTGAGAAATAAATACTTCATGTACAAGTGGTTGAGTTAGTTATATAATACATCCATAAACCTACAAAATTATCTTGGGGTTTTTTATAGAGCTACAGAAAACCGCATTCATTGCTGGTGGTAAGGCAAAATGTTATAATTACTTTGAAGACTGTGTGGCAGTTCCTTACAAAGCTAAATATGTGTTTACTATTCAGCAATCATAGTTCTATTTATCTAATTGCTTTGTACAAATACAGATCTATGTATATATATATATAGATGTATTTATAGACATGTGTATATACACAGGGTAGTATATAAATATGTAATCCTTTGCTCTGTCAGCTCAAAGGGACTGGAAGCAACTATATCCTGATTGCAAAAATCTTACCTACTATTCAAAACTTGGCTTCTCATTATCCAACAAGAGGAAATTAAATGCAACAACCAAAGTGTACAGGCAATAATTTCGAAAAATTCATATCCTGTGCACAAGTGCTCAAGTTAGTTATATAAAATTTCTATTAATCTAGAAAGTTCTCTTCTGGTCTTTTAAAGAGGTATAGGAGCTAAGATCACTACTGATCTTATTTCCATTAGTGTGGATCAATTTTTGACAGATTTTAAATATCCTATTAAAGGAGAAATATATATGTAGTTTTACAGTTTCTCCCCTTTCGCACACACATACACACAAATAAAAATGAAGAAAAATTTTCAAAATTTATTAATTTTGCTGCATGTTGGCATTTTACCCCCAACCCCTGAGTTGGATTCCCTTTACTGGATATGTGATCATAAGTTTATCTATTTATCTCTTGATAAGAATTTGGATTCTTCCCAGTTTTTAACTCTTCTCAATAAAGTCACTAAAATATTTAGTCAGAAGTTTTCATGTGGACATATGTTTACATATATCTGGTGTAAATACCTAGGAGTGGAATAGCTAGGCCATATGGTATGTGTATATACACTGCCAAACTGTTTTCCAAAATAGTTCCTTCCAGACATATGAGAGTTCCAATTGCTCCAGGACTTACCAACATTTGGCCTGTGTCTTTATTTTTGTTATTTTAGCCGTTCCAATATGTGTAAAGCATTTTATTTTCACTGTGGTTTTTCACTGTGGCATGTCTCTGGTGAGAAAAGATATTGAACATATTTTTACGTGTTCACTGGTCATTCCTACATCTTCTTTAGTAAAGTGTCTTTTTCTGTATTTTGTGCATTACTTATTGGGTTCTTTCTCTTCTCAGATACTGAGCTATAAAACTTCTTTATTTGTTCTGAATACAAATTTTATGCCAGGTATGTATTTTGATATTTCCCTTCAGTCAGTGCTTTGGCTTTAAAATGTGTTAAACTTAGAAAAGCCCAGGACCTGATGACTTCACTGCTAAATTCTACCACATATTGAAAGCTAAGTATTCTCAAACACTCCCACAAAATATTAAAAGGAGAGAATGCTTCCAAACTCATTTCATGAGGACATTATCCAAAACCAAAGAAAGACACACAAATAAAGAAAACTACAGTCCAAATCTCTACTTAACATAGAGGTAATAATCTTCAACAAAATGCTACCACACTACATTCAACAGCAGATTAAAAAGATTATTCATACTTGAACCGGGAGGCGGAAGTTGCAGTGAGCCGAGATTGCGCCATTGCGCTACAGCCTGGACGACAAGAGCGAAGCTCTGTCTCAAAAAAAAAAAAAGAATATCATTCATTCACCATGATCAAGTGGGATGGTGAAACACATGCAAAACAATAAACATGATACATCACATTAACAACATAAAGAAACAGAGACTATATAATCCTTTCTTTTCCTTCCTTCCTTCTCCCCTCCCCTCCCACCCCTCCCTTTCCTTTTTCCTTTTCTTTTTCTTTTCTCTTTTTCTTTTTCTTTCTCTTTTCTTGACAGAATCTCCCTCTTTCACCCAAGCTGGAATGCAGTGGCAGTATCCTGGCTCCCTACAACCTTGGCCTCCTGGGTTCAAGTGATTCTCCTGCCTCAGCCTCCCCAGTAGCTTGGATCACAGGCAGGCACCACACCTGGTTCATTTTTTGTATTTTTTTTTTTTTTTTTTTAGTAGAGAATGGGTTTGCCATGTTGCCCGGGCTGGTCTCGAACTCCTGAGCTCAGGAAATCCCCCCAACTCAGTCTCACAAAGTGTTAGGATTACAGGCGTAAGCCACTGCGCTCGGTCTAATCCTTTCTTTAGATGCACAGAAAGCATTTGACAAAATTCAACACCTGGCAGGGCACAGTGGCTCATGTCTGTAATCCCAGCACTTTGGAGGCCAAGGACGGCAGATCACTTGAGGGCAGGAGCTCAAGACCAGCCTGGCTAACATGGCGAAACCCCATCCCTACTAAAAATACAACAATTAGCCGGGCGTGGTGGCACGTGCCTGTAATCCCAACTACTCTGGAGGCTGAGGTGGGAGAATTGCTTGAACGCGGGAGATGGAGGTTGCTGTAAACCGAGATCCCGCCACTACGCTTCCATAATTAAAACTTTCAACATTAGGTATAAAAAAGTACCTTACCATAATAACAGTTCTACATGACAAAATCAGTTAACATTATACTTAATATGGAAAAAACGGAAAATTTTATTTATTTTTTCTCAGCAAGACAAGGAAGCCCACTCTTGTTAATTCTATTCGACATGATAGTGCAAGTCCCAGCCAGAGGAATTAGTCAAGACAAATACTGGAAATGAGGAGTATAAATTGCTCATGTTTGTTGCAGATTACACGGTCATGTATGTGTGCATACACACACACACACACTCATATATATATTTAAAACCCAAAACTTCTGCCAAAAATCTTAGAACTAATAAACAATTTCAATAAAGTGGCAGGGAGCAAATAGAAATTCAGAAATTAGTAGTGTTTCTATACACTGACACCAAACTCTTTGAAGAAGAAATTAAGAAAGCAATACTATTTATAAAAGCTACAAAAAATAAAATGAAATACCTAAGAATAGATTTAATGAAGGAGGTGAAAGACTTCTATACTGACAACTATAAAAAAATTGATGAATAAATGCAGAAGACAGAAATAGATGGAAATAATCTCATATTCATGAAACAGAATAATATTCTTAAAATGTTAAAATTCTTAAAGTGTCTACAGACTCAATGCACTCCATATTCAACGACTCATAGCAATCTTCACAGAAATAGAAAATATATTCATAAAATTTATATGAAATCACAGAATACCCCAGATAGCCAACATAATTTTGAACAAAAAGAACAAAGCTGGAGTGATCACATCATCTGACCTCAAAACATACTGCAAAGCTATAGTAGCCAAAACAGAATGGGGCTGGCCTAAAAACAGACACAGGATAATGGAATAGGATAGAAATCTTATATATAAATTCACACATTTGGAGCCAACTTATTTTTGACAAAGATGCCAAGAACACAAGTAAGAAAAGAAAAGTCTCCAATAAATTGTACAGGGAAAACTAGATACCCAAAGGCAGATGAATGAAATTGTACCCACATCTCACACTGTATACTAAAATTAACTAAAAAAATTAAAGACTTAAATGTAAGACCTGAAACTATGAAACTAATAGAAGAAAACCGCGGAAAACCTTCAGGATGTTACCTGGGCAGTCATTTTTTTTGGATATACCCCAAAAAACACCAGCAATGAAAGCAAAAATATCCAAATGGGATTATATCAAATAAAATGTTTCTGCACAGCAAAAGAAGCAATCAACAAAGTAAAGAGACAACCCACAGAACTGGAGAAAATATTTGCAAACTATATATTGAATGAGAGGTTAATATTCAAATTATATAAGAAACTCAAATAACTCAGGAAGAAAACAAATAATCTGAATAAAATGTGGACATTTCCCCATTTAACAATTGAGTGGAAGTTTCTTAAAAGACAACATACAAGTGGCCAACGAATATATGAAAAATTACTCAACATCACTAGTCATCAGGTAAATGCAGATCAAAACCACAAAGAGCTATCACCTCACACCTGTTAGAATGGCTACCAGGTGTGTTATCAAAAACGGCCAAAGGTACCAATGGTTGGCAAAGATGTGGAGAAAAAGGAATCCTTGCACTGTTGGTAGGAATGTAAATTAGTATAGCCATTATGGAAAAATTATGGGAAACAGTATGGAGGTTCTTCATAAATGTAAAAGCAGAACTGAGCATATATTTCAGAAAATCAACTGAGCATATATTTCTATCAGCATTTTGTTATATTATCTCTATATCTATTTTCATGCCAATATCATGCTTTCTTGATTACTATAATTGCATCTTAGTTCTTAAAACCAGGTGGTGTAAGTCCTCCAAATTGTTCTTATTTTTTCCAAAATAGATTTTATCCAGTACAGGTGAGTGGCATTTTCAAACAGATTTAGTTAAATACACGTATTTCCATGAAAACATCCTGCAAGCATTTTGATTGGGATTGTGTTTAAAATATAGGAGAATTTGTCTAAAAATGTTATTTAAATATATTGAGTCAATCAATCCTTGAATAGGATGTATCTTTCCACATACTTATTCCTTCTTAATTTTACTCAGTGATATCTCTTATGGTTTGTTAAATTTATGTTTATTTCATAATATTTAAATGACTTATTTTAAAATTTGATTTCCCACATATTTGTCACTACTCTTTTGAGAGAAAAAGTCATGTACCATACTGTTTTTGTATTCTAGGCTTTGCTAAATCAACATATTGATGGTAAATTTTTTTGTGTGGAATTACTAGAATTTTCAGTTTTAGTTTAACGATATCTGTGAATTAAGACAATTTTACTTTCTTCTTTTATACCGTTATTCATTTTCTTTCTTATGTTTTTTTTTAACCTTATTCCAGTGGCCAAGACCCCAATAGCATGTTGAATGGAAGTTGTGCAGTGCTGAAAATGTATATTTTTTCTTTGTTCCTTTTCTGTATAGAAAAACGTTCCATTTTTAAGCATGAAATGGCCTGTCAAATGCAAGTGCGTATGTGAATGTGTGTGTGCAGTCAACACATTCATTGTATTATTGTTCTTATTATTAGGCTGAAAATGATCCTGGTTGGCTATGTTCCATTTTGTCACTTAAATTTTCTGCTTCTATTGAAATTAGCAAACATATATTTTTACATCATTATTCTGTTATTATGCTGGATTGCATTGATTTTTTTCTTTTACTCATTTTTATTGAAGTATAATTTGCATTCAGCAAATTTATCCTAAAATGTGTACAGTTCTTTTATTTTTGATGAATTATTATAGTTATCTAACGACCAATGCAGTCAAAAATAAAACAATTATATTACTCAAAATACTCTCTCATGCTTTCCAACATTATTTCTCTTGCTTTCTCCCCATTCTCCCCATCTCCCCATCTCAAAGTCCTGGCAAATACTACTGTATTTCTGTTGCTATAACCTTTTTTTTTTTTAGGGATATCAATTAAAGGTAAGCATATAGTATTTAGCCATTGAGTCTGGCAGCTTTTACATAGCATAATGCATTTATGATTCACCTATGTTGCTGAGTTTAACAAGAAGGTTTTAAAAATACATATATTTTGATTGCTAAACAGTAGTCTCCATAAATAAATGTGCCAGAGTTTATTTATCCATTTACCAGTAAGAAAATTGAGGATTATGACTATTTGTTTGCACTTATGAATAAATTTTCTATAAACATTTGCAGAGTTTTCTTTGTATGTATTTAGATTTTTCTCTATTTTGGGCATATACCTAGGGTTCTAATGGCTGGGTTGTATAAACTGTGTTTTTCTAATTTTCTAGGAAACTACAAAACTATTTTCCAAAGACTCTTTATCTTTTTGAATTTCAATCAGCATGGTTTACAATTTCCAGATGCTAGGCATCCTTGCCAGCACATGGTACCATCAGGTTTCAAAATGTTGTTTGTGTTTTAATTGCTCCTAATGAGTGCATAGTAGTATTTCACTGTGATTTCATTTGTTATTTCCATAATTACTTATTATATTGAGGACTTTGTGTGTTTCTTTGCTATTCATGTTTATACATTTGAAAAAGGAAATGTTTGAAACTTTTTTAGATAGAACTCTTATCATATACTTATTTTACAAATATTTTTATCTTGTACGTTCATTGACTTTCCATTATCTTAAATTGTCTCTTGAATTGCAGAAGTTTTAATATTGATGAAGTCCAATTTTTAACATTTTTCTTGGTGGGTCATCATTTTTATGTCATATCTAAACTTTTGTCTAATTCAAGCTTATAAGAATTTTTTTGCTATAATGTCTGCTAGAATTTTCATGGATTTAGGTTTTATCTTAAGGTCTGTGATTCATTACTGAGTTAATTTTTGCAGGTGGTGAAACTATAGGTGAAGGTGGGGTTTTGTGGTTGTTTTTGGCAAGTGAATATCAAATGTTTTAGCACAATGGCTGAAGAGACTACCCAATCTCAACAAGGCATTTATTTGGAATACATTTTAGTCCGCCCAAATGAAGATTTGTGCTTGTTTGTGTTATTGTTAATGATGGTTTTCTACTTTGTATTATTGCATTTTTATTTTGAAAAGTCCCCTTTTGACAAACAACCTTTATACGTAAAATATAAAAAGTTTACCAGATGCTAAAGAAATACAAGGATGCCTGAATTTTTAAGCAACAAAATTCTGTATTTATCCCAATTAATACACTATAACCCTTATTTTCTCTTTCTATTGTTATCTTGATATTGCTTTATTAACCAGAATTATCAAAGAGCTTTTTATTTACAGCTTCCTTAGAAAGCCGTTTTAAAGCTTCTGCTGTTTAGAATAGTCCACAAATGAATTACCTGTGGCAATTTGGAAAATAATAATGAAAATTAGCAGTAGTTTAGCTTTTTTAACCAAAACATGTACAACAAATAGCATTTCTAAGCACATAAAGAAATTATACTAGATGGATATTGAGAGTATGCATTTGTCAGTGAGGATTCTGTGTTCTCAAATATATGTGACCAGATAATTATGTAGTATAATGATTTTGACTGTGATTTACATTTAAGTAAAAGTTCCTAAATAGCTATGTGTTTATAATCAGTTATAAATGGCTATAGTTATAAGTTCTTGATATAAAATAACTATTAAAACAAACACAATTACATGTAAATACATTCTGAAGAGTGTGGGGTTATGTAAGAAAAATTCAGGCATACAAAACAAAGAAAATACTCAGAAACTTTTAATAATACAATCTGGTTTCCAATATATTTAGGAACCATTATAAAAAGGGAATTGTACTTCCTGTGCTGTTTTCAGTTCTAAATCATAAATCATTCTCCTAAAATGGTTTAAAAAATCACCTGTTAGAGTAGATATAAGTAAAAGAAGATATCGAGTGAGGTTTTGTCAATAGTCCAGAAATTAAATCTAAGCTCCTAATCTGAACAGAAGAAGAAGGCTGAATGCTTCATATCCTAAATTCAGAAATCTGTGGAAAGTTATGGCTAGCATCTTTCTCCAGAGATTATTCTGAGTAGTCAATTCAGAGAATTATCTATCAACAACGTATTCATTTCCAGGACACCTAGCATATATAAACTGAAGACTGGGAGAGAATAAACTAATTTGGGGGAGTTCAGTGATTATGGACAACATTTTGTTGGGTATTTTGTTGGTCTTCTTTTTAAAAAGCAGACTTGCAGACCCGTACAACTTTAAAACCAGGGCAGAGGGAAAGAGAAATGCAGGAGATGGCGTAGTTGGGCTGTCATATGGAGGATATTAAAGACTGGACTACCACAATTTCCCACTTTAGGAAAAATATAGAATTTGGCTCCTATACATGCCTGTAGGTCTGATAGTACGAAAGGTTGATGAGGTGGTGCTATAGATTTGGGTAGAGAGCAAATTTATGAGACGAAAAAGTGCATTTGTAAGAAGAATGTAGTATGGTACCAATGATTGGTGGGCAGGCAGATGATGTGTTCATACCTTATCAGGGACAAGGAAAGCCTCTGATTGCCTCACAGGAGACAATTCATTATTAGTGAATCATGTTAGACTGATCATATGATACGTCATGAATTAAAAAAATCAATAAAAAGTGGAAGTTTTGATACAAAAAAGAGCAATGCCTCTGCAGTTGTGGACCTTGCAATTTGCAAAGGCATCTTGCATGTTGTAAGGATATAATCCTTTGAAGTTCTAAGGATGGTCTCTGGCAGGCATGATTCTGTGGTGGCCCCTAAACTTCCTGCTCCTTTGTGGGCACACATTACATAGTCCCCTCCTACCCCTTGAGTGTGAGTAGAACCTATGAATATAATGGGATATCACTTGTGTGATTAGGTTATTAATTCATTGACTTGGAATTAGTCAAAAGGAAAACTATCTTGGGTGGTCCTGGCCTAACAAGAGGAGGCATTATAATATCTCAGAAAGATTTGAATCAGGAAAAAGATTCTCATTTAGTTCTTTAGGTAGAAAACTATCAAATGGCAGAAGAAGGTGGTTAAATAACATGTAATTGTTGTAGGCCCAAAGGGAATCTGGGAGCTGAGATTGGGTTCCAGTTAAAAAGCGGCAAGAAAGCAAAAACTTCAATCCTACATACAACTTATAGGAACCAAATTCTGATAATTATCAGTAAGTTAGTACAAAGACTTCAAGCCTCAGATAAGATGACAATCTTGGCTGATACCTTGATTTCAGCCTGGTGTGACCCTGAGCAGAGAACCACCATGTTGTGCCAGGACTTAAGACATACAGAAATGTTGAATAAATTGGTGTGTTTTAAAACTGCTTAGTGCGTGGTACTTTTCTATTCAGCAATACATTAATAAAAATTAATGTAGTGGCAAGGCGAGGTGGCTCACGCCTGTAATCCCAGCACTTTGGGAGGCAGAGGAGGACGGATGACTTCAGGTCAGGAGTTTGAGACCATCCACGGCCAAAATGGTGAAACCCCATCTCTACTAAAAAAAAAAAAAAAAAAAAAGTAGCTGGGTGTGGTGGTGTGTGCTTGTAACTCCAGCTACTTGGGAGACTGAGGCAGGAAAATCGCTTGATCCCAGGAGGTGGAAGTTGCAGTGAGCCAAGACCACGCCACTGCACTACAGCCTGGGCAACAGAGTGAGACTCTATCTCAAAATTAAAAAAAAAAAATCAATTAATTAATTCATGTAGTAACTAGTAACCACAAAGTAGTTTTGATTAAAATGTCAAATGATTTAGTAGAAAAAGTAGATAACAAGCATGAATCAATGAGGAATTTCAGTAAAGCTGGACCTTATGAAAAGAATAATTTGGAAAAAAATGGAAAATATAAATTAAGAAGGTATTTAATAGAATCATTAGATTTGATAGATGAGGGGAAAATCAGCCAACTTGAAGATAAAGCACTAGTAATTATCCAAATGGAACATAAAGAGTAAATACAGTAAAAAATGAAAAAAATAGAGCATCCACTAGATGGTAGGGAAAGGTTTATAGAGCAATACTAAATGGTGCCAATATACATGTGATATGAGTTCCAACAGGAAAAGAAACAGGATATAGGGTTCAAGTTATATTTGAAGACATTATTGCTAAGAATATAAAGAACATTCTCAGAAAATCAGGAGGTTAAGTAAAAATAAAACACAACTAGGCACACCATAGTGAAAATATGGAAAAACAATACTAAGGCGTATTTGGGCTGCTATAACCCCAAATCATAGACTGGGTGGTTTACAAACAACAGAAATTTATTTCTCATGGTTCCAGAGGCTTGGAAGATCAAGGCACTGAAAGAGTCAGTGTCAAGTTAGAACCTGCTTCCTGGTCTGTAGAGGGTTGTCTTCTCACTGTAACTTCATATGGCAGAAGGTGATAGGGAAATTCTCTGTGGACTCTTTTATAAAAACACTGATTTCATTGATGAGGGTTCCACCATCATGATTTAAGCAACTTTTCAAAGGTGCCAACTTCAAATACTATCACATTGGAAATTATGTTTTTAACCTACTAATTTTGGAGAGACACAAACAGTCTATAGTACAAATTCAAGGAGAGAGAAAAGGTATCCAGAGAAAAAGAAATATTTTATTTCTTTTATTTATTTTCTATTGCTGTGTAACATATTACTACAAATTTAGTTGTTTAAAACCACATATTTATTATAACACTGTTAGGCAACTAGCACATTTTTTTTGGTTCTCAGGGTCTTATAAGGCTGAGCGCAGTGTCATTCAGTGCTATTATTTTAGTCGAGGCTTGGAGTTCTTTTCCATGCTCACTAAGTTTTGGCAGAATTCAGTTCCTGTGGGTGCAGAACTGAAGGATTCTGTTTTCTTTTTTGCCTTTCAATGGAGTTGCTCTCAATTCCTAGAGGTCACCCACCTTCTATGGCACCAGCTTTCTCTATAACTTGTACACTGTGAGAGAGAATGTTCTAGTGTAGTCTGCCCTCTTGAATTTCTAAGGTTCATATTCTTCCTAATGGCAAAATACACTTACTGCCTTCAGAACATTGTGTTTCATTACCAGGTCAAATCTAAAGTACTATCATCTAAATCTAAATTATATCATCTCATTAGCTCAAAGTCCAAAATGGTCCCTAAATCTCATAAGCTTACAGTTTCAAATTTTATAGTTTAAATCTTCTAAACCAGGTGCACATAGATATAAATCACTTAGTACAGGTCTTGGGGTCATATTTTTCTCTCAATCACTTTTCTGGACATGTGCATGTAGAGAGACAAGTTATTTTCCCTAACACCAATAGACATTAGTGGACAAGCACAGGATAACAGTTTTGTGCATCTGTTTAAAAATGAATGAATGAGAATGGCAGATAAAGATGACATCCTTAGTTGGTACTTGATTTCAGCGCTGCACAGAGAACTATTATGTCATGCCAGGACTTGTACATATCCTGGGCCACTGACCCCAAACAGTTTTGAAATACAATTAGAAAAATGTTGGATTCTTCTTAAGTTTCTTGATTAAGTTTCTTCTTTATTAAAGCCTGAAAATGATCTCCCATGATTCTTTGCTCTACTCTCTAGGGCCTTGTATCTGCTCTCTAAGTTACATTTTCTTTTCAGTGAAAAGTTGCAAATATTTGCAGGTGAGCCATTTTATCAGTCATTTTATACTGGCCTGACTCCTGACAGTATATTATTGGATGTTCAAAAGCCCCTTCTCATTTTGTACTTTATTGATCCCTTTCTGCAAAAGCTAGTAGTCCTTTGCTTATAAAATCTTCTAAAAATCTTGCAGACTTCACTTGAGTTTTCTTGGTTTTGTCTCCAATTAGACAAAAGGCACATTCATAAATCTTTTATGATAACCTCTTCTCTATATTTGGCTCCCGCTTTAAAGCTTTCTAGAGTTTCTTCATTTTGCTTAAGAATATTTCCGAAGGCCGGGCGCAGTGGCTCACGCCTGTAATCCCAACACTTTGGAAGGCCGAGGAGGTGGGTGGATCACGAGGTCAGGAGATTGAGACCATCCTGTCTAACACGGTGAAACCCAGTCTCTACTAAATATACAAAAAAAAAAAAAAAAAAAAATTAGCCAGGGGTGGCGGCGGGTGCCTGTAGTCCCAGCTACCTGGGAGGCTGAGGCAGGAGAATGGCGTGAACCTGGGAGGCGGAGCTTGCAGTAGGCAGAGATAGCGCCCCTGCACTCCAGCCTGGGTGACAGAGAGAGATTCCATCTCAAAAATATTTCTGAAGCTCACCTGTAAGTACTCTTTGTGTGAATTTATGCTCTGGGCTTTGGCTCTTTATAAGGCTTTAGCACAAACTTATACAATCACACACTTAGCATTAACTATATTCTACAGTTTTGGGTGCTATTTAAGATGTTTATCACCTTTAGCCATGCAAAATCGTTGACAATTTTCAAAAACATACACTACTAATTCCATTTTGTGTAACAATTCTTTCAGCAATGTCTCTCTCCTCTTGCATTTTACTATAAAAAGCAAGGAGAAACAAGGTAGCACCTTCAGCATATTGCTTAGAAATCTCCTCAGTAATATATCAAGTTTTGTCATTTATAATTTCTGCTTTCCACAAAACATCAGAAGACAAAACTGTTAAGCTCTCTCCCAGTAAACAACAAGAATCCTCCTCCAACTTCCTAGAACATGATCGTGACATCTTTTCAAGCCCTATGGCAGCATTTCTAAAGTCGTGATATCCACTAAGGGTCTCTTCAAGACAATTTATATTTTGAATAACATTCTTTCAAAATTCTTTCTGTCACCATTTTCGAGATGCAAAATTGCTGACTCATTTTTTAAAAGATATTTATTGAATCAGCACCCCACAAATATGCATTGGCTTTTTGCTACCACCTAACAGATTAGCACAGATTGTGGCTTAAAATATCCTACCTATTTCATCTCTGGGTTTCTGTGGGCTAGGAGTTTAACTCAGTTTTGCTCAGTGCTCTGCTCAGGGTATTACTAAGATAAAATCTGGTGAATAGTTTTACTGTCCTAAGCTCACTACTTTTTGGCACAACTCAGTTCTGCATGATTATAGGACAGATGTCCCTGCTTTTCTTCTGTTTGCCAAGGGGAACCTATTCTCGAGTCCTAGAGACCACTACCATGTGGCCCTCTCCATAGTTAGATCTTTCAAGACCAGTAGGGGAAAATCTCTTGCATTAAATAGCTCTGACATCTTTTATAAACCCAACTTCCTAGGTCCGTTTTGGAATAATCTCTGTCTTAATTAACTAAAAGTCAACTGATTGCAACCTTATTTACATCTGGCAAATCACTTGGATTAGGAAATTTAACATACTCAGAAGAATGATATTCCACTTTAAAATTTTGCAAAGATAAGAATAACAGCAAGCAAATCATTAAAGCTATGAAGCCAAGAGAAAATGGAGTAGCATCTTTAAAGAACTGAGAAGAAAAGAAAAGAAAATGACAACAAACCTGGTAAAGAATTCTATATTCGATGAAAATATTTTTCCAAAAATGAAGGTAAAATATTATTCTCAAGCATATTAATAAAATTTATTGCCAGGAGATTTGTACAATAAGAAATGATTAAATATCATATACAAGAAGAAAGCTATTATACTAGATAAATATTTGGATTATCACAACTAAATTAAGAGTGCTTTAAATAGTAAAAATGTTAAAAAGTATAAAATATTTTTTAAAATTTAAACATTTTAAAACAATAGGGAGAATTCTGCTTCAGAAAAGATGGAGTAATAGACTAGATGCTCCTTTTCACTCACCTGATACAATTAGAGCAAAGAAAATCTATAATGTTTTCTAAAATCCTGAATATTAGGCAACAAAGTGCAATAATCCATGACAGACAGAGAACAAAGGATATGCGCGCTCTGATTTTCATTGTTACTGTCTTGAGATTTTCTATACTGTAACAGAAAGAATAAGGTGGATCACATCAGATTCCTTGAGAGGAGGAGATAGAGCTGAGAATCTGGCTAGAATAAGGCAACTAGAGTTCACAGGACTAAGTTCCAGAGTGAGGAAAGTTAAATATAGAAATTTTTAAAGATCTGCAGAGCATCCCCACTGTGTATTTGTATTGCTAGTCAGTAGGAGTTTAATGGGGGGAAACTACCTGAATTTGAGGAAAGGATCACCTGAAAGACCTGAAAGGAATAGAGGTAAGTTTTTTTCTCTCTTTTTTTTTTTTTTTTTTGAGACAGAGTCTCGCTCTGTTGCCCAAGTTGGAGTGCAATGGCGTGATCTCAGCTCTCTGCAACCTCTGCCTCCCAGGTTCAAGTGGTTCTCTTGCCTCAGCCTCCTGAGTAGCTGGGATTACACACGCCTGCCACCACACCCGACTAATTTTTGTATTTTTAGTAGAGAGGGGGTTTCTCCATGTTGGTCAGGCTGGTCTCGAACTCCTGACCTCGTGACCCACCCACCTGGGCCTCCTAAAGTGCTGGGATTACAGGTGTGAGCCACCGCGCTTGGCATAGAGGTGCCTTTTCTAAAAGTCAGAATGAAAAAAATCTCAAAATTCATTGAGCATTGCCTAAATTTGACAGAAGTGTTCTGTTCTGATACAGGGGAATAATCGTCTTTAGATATACCATTGCTCTGGTGCTTCTTAAAATATCTTAAAAGCAAGGTCTACGTGGATGAAAATATTTCAAAATAACTTAAATGTATTCCAAAACTAGGAGAAAATTTAGTCAATCTAAACTTACAAAGACCTATCACACATCTTAGAATTGGTCCAAACAACAAATAAACAATTGGTATTACTGTAGTTCATGTATTTAAAAATGAAGTAGAGACATAGAAGGTATAAAAAATACTAAAGCTGAACTTTTAGACTTTAAAGATGCCACATCTGAAATAAAAAGATACACTAGACAGGATTAATGGCATATTAGATGTTACAGAAGAAAAACATGGTGAACTTGAAGATTTAGCAATAGAAAATATTCAAAATAAAACACAGAGAAAAATAAAATAAAGACAGGAAGAGTGCTTTAGTCAGCTGTGGGATGATTCCAAACCACATCATGTTTGTGCAATTTGAGTCTCTGATAAAGAGGAGAAAGATGTAGGTACAGAAAATAATTGTTCTTAATGGCTTAAAGTTTCCAAATTTGGTAAAAATGTAAGTCCAGATGTTACATGAAAGGGGTCTGAATCCAGATCTCAAGAGAAGGTTCTTGGATCTCACACAAGAAAGAATTCAGAGCGAGTCCGCAGTGCAAAGCAAAGCAAGTTTATTAAGAAAGTAAAGTATTCCATAGACAGAGTAGGACATTCCCAAAAGTAAGAGGAGGGATGCATCCACCCTAGGTACAATGCGTATATATATGGAGAGATGTGCTCCGCTACAAGGGTTTGTGATAGAGGATTAGTTTTCTCAATTACTATATTTTGCAAGAATTGATATTATTACCTTTAAAGCAAAATTAGGAATGACTTTTTTCTCCAGATATTGGGATATCTAGACACTCTCAAGTCTGGTTCGGTTAAGTAAACATTATTAATTTGTTCCATTTACTGTAAACATCTAGAGGCTAGGAATGCCTAACATTCTGGGAATGTAGCCCAGCAAGTCCCAGCCTCATTTTCCTAGCCCTCACTCAAAATGGAGTCGCTGTGGTTCGAATGCCTCTGACACAGAGATCTAAATATATAAAAAATTAAAGCACAAGAAACGTGAAAAAAACTACAGCAAAGTATATCACAATCAGTCTTTTCAAAACTTGTAATAAAATTTAAATCTTAAAATTAGCCAGAGAGAAAAAAGAGAAGCACAAATAAAGGGAATGGCAGATATTTCAGTGAAAATATCTAGGTTTTCATAATAAAATCTTTACTTAAAAAAACAAACAACTATAAAATACGATTATATTACCATAAATACATATATTTTGAAAACAAAACTCTTCATAGCTAAAGTAGGTTTCATTTAGACAAAATTTAGTTAGGTCTTCACCCATTATTTTTATCCAGTATGATAAATTTCTGTCTTTAGTGAACTGTGAAAATAATTTAAATTAATGTAGTTATTCATATGGTTAACTTTAATTTATCATTCTATTTGTTTTCTATTGATATCATCTGTTTTTTGTCCTTTCCTCCCCATTTTAGATTCTATTTTCTTTTTTTAAGTAAAAAAAAAAAAAGTTAAATAATTACATTTTTATCTAGTTTGACTTATTGATTACAGAACTGTTTTGTTTTAGAGGTTGCTCTAGGGCTTAAAGAAATTAAAGGAGACAAAAATAAGTGTAATATATCCCACGTACATAGATTGGAATAATTAATATTGTTAAAATATTCATAATATTCAAAGTGATCTACATATTCAAGCCTTTCTCAATCAAAATTCCAATATTTTTCATAGATATAGTACAAACAATCATAAAATTAGTATGTAACCACAAAAGACCCCAAATAGTCAAAGCGATTTTGAGACAGAAGAAGAAAGGTGGAGACATCTTATCCCCTGATTTCAAACTATTACAAAACTATAGTAATCATAACAGTATGGTTCTAGCATAAAAACTGACACGTAGACCAATGAAGCACAACAGAGAGCCCAGAAATTAACACACACGTATATAGTCAACTAATCTTTAACAAGGGCACCTACAGTAACCAATGGGGAAAGGAAAGCCTCCTCAATAAGTGGTGCTGAAAAAATTGGATATCTGTATGCAAAAAAAAAAAAAAAAATGAAATTATATCCTTGTTTTATACCAAATGTAAAAATTAACTGGAAGCCCTCTTTAGTTTGATTGACAAGGAGCGAATTAGCCTTTCCTAGAAGTTTGTAGAAATTATGAGGAAATCTAAAGTTTCCTAATTTGTGCATATTTAATATTAAATGGCATTTGGCATGGAACTACATATATTTGTATATTTTAAAAATTACAATTGTATTACAGATGTTAATTTTAATTTGCAGTCAAATGTATATTTTTTACCTGTCATTAATTACTCTTGTAAATAATTTTAATAGTAGAATAGGAGCCTCTCATGAAGTGATTTATATCATGGAAATATTTTTGCTGTTGTTATAGCCTCCCAAAAAAGAAAACTGTATTTTTTCCTAAAATATTACAGAAATAAAAATAAATGCTGAAAAATATACTATACACACTTTTATGCTAAAACCGAATGAAAATATATAAATTAACAGATGAGCCATAAATATAAAGAGACTAAGAATTAAAGAAGCTAATTCATTGAATATTATATATCTGCTTTTACAAGACATTATTGATGTTTGCCAGAATTTTAAGATTTCAAAGATAGTTGAAAACCTTATGATAAATTATATTTTAGAATATATATATATAAAATAAATATAGCTTTAAAATTTATCTTTTTTAGAATAGCATTACTACTCAACTATCAAAGAGGTCAATGAGATCATGAATATATTTAGAATAGAAAATGTTTATAATCTAATCTTCTTAGGAAAGAATGGTCAAAAATCTAAAGAGATGCAAGCAATAGCAATAAAAATTTCTATAATTTGTCAAGGTATTTTTAAATAATAATTTCTATTTAATTAGCCTGTTATTAATTTTATGTGCTATTCTTATTTTTAAGTGAAATATTCGAAATAATAAACACATGTGTTATACTTCTCACACAAAAATCTATTCTCTGTAAATGCCTGTATGTCATGGGTTCTTCTCCACCTTCTCAGGAATTTTCTGTGTATGTTCATGGTTAACAAGAATTACATCAAAAACACTTTTCTACAATTTAGTTTTCATTTTTATATGTTAAACTTTAGAATACTTTTTAGCTACTTCACTTAAAAGACAATATATTTTATATGTCAATTAAGCTATTTTTATTTAATTGGACTCTATTTATGAATAGTTGTTGCCAGTTTGAGGCCTGATAATAAAATGCAATCCATGTTATTGATCATTGATATTTGTAGTCAGCTATTTGCAAAATATTCTAGAAATAATTTTGCTAGTATAAAATTAAGATTCATAAAATTATGACTTACCGAATTTTATTCCTCTCAAATACAAGTACTGATACCAGTAGTTATGACAGTCTGTTTCACGAAAACATGTAATCCACATGAGACTTTTAAAACTTTATAAACACTCTTGCATGTTCTTAGTGACGTTTTATATTTCTTTATGTAGAGGTTTCTACTTATATGATCTCTTGTTCTATTATATATTTATATGTTAATTGGTTTATAATGTTTATTCATTTATTGGAGTTTGTCAGAGTACCTTGAGTGTAGGAAATTAACTGTATTATATAACTGCAACAAATAACTCTAATCTTGAATTTTATATTTTGACCTCTTGTTGACATTTCCTGCTATAAATTAATTTCTTTGTAGCCAATTTGTAAAATATTTTCTTTATGTCTTTCATATTATTTATTACATTTCATAGGCCTTCTCTCTAGCACCATTTTTGAAATTTTTCAATTTCATTTATGTAAGTAATATTATAACTTCATTTTTATTATTATGCATTAAAATTCTTGATCCACTTAGAAAACTTTTTGTCTAGAAAAATTAAAATTGGAATCTAGCCTTTAAGAAAAAAAAAAAGATTTCCTGTAGGCAATTTACTGAATTACCTCTTTCCCCATATAAAATGTCAAATGCTTTGTTTGTATTTACTAAATTTCCATATGTATTTTTGGTCAAGAGTAGAATTTGTTTTCATTTATTAAACTTTTTTTTTTTTTTTTTTTTTGCGACAGAGTCTCGCTCTGTCGCCCAGGCTGGAGTGCAGTGGCGCAATCTTGGCTCACTGCAAGCTCCGCTTCCCGGGTTCACGCCATTCTCCCGCCTCAGCCTCCGGAGTAGCTGGGACTACAGGCACCCGCCACCACGCCCGGCTAATTTTTTGTATTTTTAGTAGAGACAGCGTTTCACTGTGTTAGCCAGGATGGTCTGGATCTCCCGGCCTCGTGATCTGCCTGCCTCGGCCTCCCAAAGTGCTGGGATTACAAGCGTGAGCCACCGCGCCTGGCCTAAACTTCTGACTATACCTGATTTGTCTTAAAAACTTTTATTATAGCAGTTTTGTGGTAGTTTGATATCCTACCATGATATAGTTTGAATATTTTGCCAATATGAATCAAAACTTCTTTTTCTTTACTGCATATTAATTATTTATCTTTTTAAAATAGAGGAACTTTTCAGGTAATCAAAAAGTCTAACAGTAAACTAATTCCTTGTATTTTCTCTGTGTAATTGTTTCCTAAAACAATTTAAGCAACAATGATTTCACATACTAGATTTAGAAGGCTGCTTTTGTTACTTCAAACCACTGAAGATAATAAATTTTTTTTCTTTCCATCTTAATTTTCTCCATGTCTTCAGTTCTGTGCTTCCCACTTTGGGTAGAAAACGGCATGATTTTACTGGTTACAAAGTGGCTTATTTATCTCAGCTGGAGGAAGGATGATTGGCAGTGTTGAGACTCCATTTTATCTCACTTTATTTGAAATGGTTCAATAGACAAGTTCATCTCTATTCTTTATTGGCAACAGTAAATGTCGATAAGCAAAATATTTGACCTTTAGATACTTTATTTTAGCTGAAGTTTTTCAGGCACAGGGGAAGCAAATATAAACTCCTCCAAAAAGTTCTGCACTTCCCACTTTTGATAGGGAGTGACATGGAAGATTTACAGATCATGTTGAAATTTTGTAGAAGTGTAGAAATTGCTGCCATTTTATTCCCATGAGGAAGAAAATCTTACAACCTGTGATATCAAAAGGCTTTTACCACCTTTCCTCCACACTGCAAAAATATGGGACTGGCAGAAGAGAAACCTCATTTCTCAAGATTTCTCAAAAAATGCCTAAATTTTTATGTAGGCAATAAAAAATGCCTAAATTTCAGAATTTTTTATTTCTAAAATATTTACATTTCACTAGAGTTTTTTGATTATTTTTAAACACATTTTTCACACATGCAGAAAATTGTCTCCACTATTTTTAAATTTGTACTTGATTTTTTCTTTTCATCTCTTATATAATTGCAGTTTTCACAACTTCTAGAAGAATGTTAAATTAGAGTGATATTAGGTATGTCAAGTTAGATTATTTTGCTGTGGTGACAAATGACAAACCTTCTTACATTCTTGTTTATCTCAGTTTAGCTGAAGAGCCTCTCTATTTCTGTTGTATCCCAGGACCAAGGACACAGGTGTAGCCTTTGTTTGAGTAAAACTGGTCTCCTAGCAGATGGAAAATTATAGTATCTGAGACATAGGATAATTATCAAACTAGATTCTACTTGGAAATGAAACAGTCATTTCCACTCACACTTCATTGAACAAACATGTTATGTGGCCAAGTGGGTAGGAAGGAACCTGGTAAAAAGGGGATGCAAATATTTTGAACAACAAAACAAGGGACATAACATTCTTGCTTTTATATTTAATGAAATTATTGTGCGTATTTTAACATTAAGAATCCTTCAGTCTCAATCTCTCTCTCTCTCTCTCTCTCTTTTACACACAAACACACACAGACACACAGACACCCCACCGAAGCATAATCTAATTACATACATAGAGTAAAATAAAAATAAGGCTATACATACAAATACACATATGCATTTATACATATATGTCATGTGAAAGGTATATGTATATCATGTGAAACATATATATCATATATATCACGTGAGAGATATATCCATTCATTATTAAGAGTTTTGATTTTTTAATATAGGAATTGAAGTAAATTTTTCTCTAATGTCTTTTCAAAATCCAATATTATAATGCTTTTTATTTATTTTCACACTAAGTAATATTATTATATTACATTGCTTTCTTTCTCAATCTTAAACCATTTGTATTCTTGAAATAAACGTCATTGTCTTATGCTCAGTGTTCTTTTTTACTATTTTTCTGTTATGGGATTATATTTGTAAATATTTTATTTGGTATTTTATTAATATAGAGTGAACTATATTTTGAAGCAGTTTATTTTATTGTGTTTTTTTGACAGATTTTGGTATTAGTTTTATGCTGACTTGATTAAATATTTTGGAAACTTTCCTAGAACAGATAAAATTGCTTTTAAATGAGCTTTTCCTTGAGTTAAAAATAAAATATCACTTTGACTCTCTCTGGTAAACAAGTTTTCTGCGGAAGTGGGAAGGCTCCTTTACATTTTTGGTATAAATTCTGTGGTAATGTATCGGTTGTTTTTTGGTTTTTGGTTTTGCACAATCAGTTATTCATGTGTTTCAATTTAGTGTTCAAAATAAATCACGATATGATTTTTAAAATTTCTTCTGTATCTCTTTTTATATCTCTATTCTTATTTCTGATATTTTGAGTTGTCTTAATTTTATTTTTACTTCATTAGTTTAGCTAAATATTTATTCAATATTTTAAAACGACCACATTTTTAATTCATTTATCAGGCATTCTTTTATTACTTTTTAATGTTATGCACTAATTTCCCCATGTTTATTAATATTGGAAATAACTTTATATGAGTTAGTTTAGTTATTGCTGAGTTATAAGCTTACTTAGCCACATTATTTGTCTTTTTTTAGTTTTTTAATGTATTTTTTTCATTAAATATACTATGGTAGTTCATCTTATATTTAGGTCAAGAGTCTATTTTCCTGATTCTAGGCCAACTAATTACTAACTGGAATACTGGGAATTTTTCCTAAGCTCCAATTGTGAATTATGACTCATTTGTTTATTACAGATGAGAATGAAACTATTTTGTTATGAAGATTAAATGATATATTGGGTAGACATTATTTTACACTATGTGCTTGAGAAACAATAAACCCACTTAAATAATTGCTTTTATATTTTTCTACTAGCCTTTGGACTAATGAAAATTTGCATCTTTTAAAAATTTCTGTGGCAAACTTTAGGACATAACAGCCCCCAATTCTTTAGTTATCTGTTAGTTAACCACATTGTTTATTTCGTTGATTGGCATTATATAATATTTACATGCTGTATTAGTCTGCTCAGGCAGCTATAAGAAAATACTATAAACTGGGTGCTTTTAACAACAGACATTTATTTCTTGCAGTACTGGAGACTGGGAAGTCCATGATCAAGGTGCTGGCTGGTTTGGTTCCTGGTAAGGGCACTTTTCTTGTCTGGCAGACCACTGTTTTCTTTCTGTGTCCTCACATGGAGGAGAGAGAGAGAGAGAGAGAGAGCTCTCTGGTGTCTCCTTATCAGGGCACTAATCCTATAGCAAGAAACCCACCATCATGACCTCATCTAAATCTAATTACCTCTAAAGGCCTTACCTCCAAATACCATCACATTAAAAGTTAGGACTTCAACATACGAGTTTTGGGGAAAACAAAATTTCATTTCATAACATATACTGCTTACTTTCTGTTTCCATCTTCAGAGTTGTTTCTTTAAACTTCCTAGATAATTGCAAAATTTTGGAGGAACACTTCAATTATAATTTCCCCCTTATTAATTTTGTAATACAAAACACACTAAGCAGTGAAAAATGCTAATAATCATTTCACAGTTGATCTTCACACTATACATATCTTGTGATACATAAAAAGCTATTTTAGAACACTTTAGAAATATAGATTTTGTATGATGCATGTAATGCTATAACTCAAGCATCTTTAATAAGCAGATTAGAAATAGAAGAGTGTTTTCCATTTTCAACCAAACTAGGCTACATTTCAGGGCCAAATCACCAAATACAAGAATTTAGATTCATATGTTTGTATTTAGTGATTCAACTGTTTATTTACTGTACATCAAGAGCATACATTTGATTCTCCATTTTCATATCAGCAGGGCATTGATAATGTGTATTTGTCTAACAGCAAGTAGGAAAATTAACTTTTGATAGAAGCTTAACCAAATTTGGCATTTCTGTGTGTAAGTGTCTAGACTAGCACTCTCCAATACAGTTTTTTTCTGAGGCTGGAAATGTTTTCTATCTACGCTATGAAATATGCTAACCACTACCCACATGTGGCTTTTGAGAACTTGAAAGGTGTCTAATGTGACTAACTGAATTTTAAATTTTATATCATTGTAACTAAATTAAATTTAAGTGAAGTAGCCTTATGTGGCTAGTGGCTACTGTACTGGACAACATGCATCCAGGCCATTATCACTGGTAACTAGATTGATCAAACAATTCACAGAAGCTTCACAATTACCCCCATTCTCCTTTAGACCTCTATTTCTCTTTTTATCTCTATTTATTTTTTGGGCTAGTCAATTTCCAAGCATGGAGTCTGCCACTCCATCTCTCAAAACTTTAATCACTCATTTTTTACCTTTAAATAAGTCAAAGTAGACAATATGCAAAACATTATAGAAAACTAATGGCAACACCACAGTAAACGTTTTCCTTAAACTCTTTGATATGGTTCAATAAGCAATCTTGTTTTTAGTGTAATCTCTGTATGTTGATTTTATTATCTATAAGATGATGATAACATTAGGAAAGTCTACTTCATATAATATTGAATTAGCCAACTGAAGTAATGCATACATCACACCACATCATGCTTTACAAAGCATGAAGTCAGGATAATGAGGTGGTTAAGAGCATGAGCTTAGAGGTCAAAGCAGTCTAGGTTCACTGATAGCCCTGCCATTTAATAATTGTATGACACTGAACACATTATTTAACTGTCTAAGTTTCAGATTCATCATCTGTAAAATATCAGTAATAATGCTTAACTTCAAAGATGTTTGTGCAGATTAAATAAGACAATGTTGATAAAGCCCTTGCCACAGAGTACAAAGAGGTTAGCAAAAAGCAATAGCTCAAAGGAGAAGCTGTGTTCATGTTGTTATTGTTGTTGTAAAAGCATTATAAATACAAGTTGTTTCTCCAGGCTTTTTTCAAAGCTCCTATTTCCAAGTTAAAATATACATCTCCCAACCATGAATTAAAAACAAGTTAATTTGAATATGCTTTGCTTGAATTACAAAACAATCATAAAACAAATCGGTGGGGTGTCAGCACTGGATGACTTCTGGTTACATTTAGGCAGTCATCCAGTATATTGTGAAGCAATCTACATGGTCACAGACCTCCTTAGACAATAAGAGTAAGAGCCTAGTGTGCTGATCTTGGAAATTATGATTAATTTAATGGCCTGGCATCACAGCCATTTCTGTAGCCTGCATTTTGTCTAAATTTGACATGACAAGGGTCCTAAATAGCAAAACTTTCATGATCTTTCTAATGACAATTAACAAAGTGGCTGGCTAAATCACTTGGAAAATTTAAGAGATTGAAATGAACAGACACATCCTCTGGTGATTCTAATTTTTAAAGTTTCTGTAAGGATATACAAGAAATAAAAGAACGGAAATTTTTCTCACTTGAAACTGTTTGAATCACCACATTGACAGGCATAAAACACACTGGTGTTTTTCAGGTACTTGAAGGTTATTGAAAAAAAAATTGTCTAGCAAATCTTCAGATCAGAAGTTGAAGTTCAGTAGTTGTCTCCCTTAATAGTCCACAAATAAGTTAACTCAGCCCCCAGTCTCGTCTAAGTTCTCTTTGTACCTCTATTTATTTCTTGGATGATGATAAGTCATGGCTTTAGGTATTTTTTTTCTTTCCACCTACATCATTGCATTGCCTACTTCATTCTCTGTCTGAGATTTAAACTCCTTTATGCTCTGGTTCTGTTTTTGATTATCACTCTCTATTATAGAGTGCTCTTATAATCACGTTTATGAGAAAACAATTAGGCTACCACCTAGCTGTAGATTAGCTGCTTTGTAATGCCATTGCCACTTTGTGTGCTTAGCTATGGGTAGAGTGGAAGAGTTTCACGCTACAGAGAACAACAACTTAAGAATAAAAAATAATCACAATACAGTTAGCAAGCATTACTCTTGACCTTTAAGATATAAATATCTATTTTTAATAGGACAAAACATTACAATTTATTTATAGTTTGCTTAGAGTCTTGTCTAAACATCTGCCCATTAAAGAGCTAAAAACTTAAACACAATTTTTTTTTTTTTTTTTTTTTGAGACAGAGTCTGGCTCTGTCGCCAGGCTGGAATGCAGTGGCACCATCTCGGCTCACTGCCACCTCTGCCTCCTGGGTTCAAGTGACTCTCCTGCCTCAGCCTCCAGAGTAGCTGGGACTACAGGCACACACCACCACACCAAGCTAATTTCTGTATTTTTAGTAGAGACGGGGTTTCACCATGTTGGCCAGGATTGTCTCGATCTATCCCTTGACCTCGTAATCCACCCGCCTTGGCCTCCCAAAGTGCTGGGATTACTGGCATAAGCCACCGTGCCTGGGCCTTAAACACAATTTTAGTCATATAAACTTTTATATATGACATATCAAATACTACCTGTCATTATATAAAATCAACTTTTTAATTTTTAATATGCTATTTTGAGGAAAGCACATGTAATGATAAAGTATTGCCTATAAATAATTATAAACAATTAGTACATCTGGAAATATATTATTTTCTAAACATAACTATTAGTTCCACTTTATAATTTTTAAATATCAGTATCAACTATTTTAAAACCTTATTTAATAAATCAGATTCATGAACTGTATCTGATTGTGAGAAACATGGCATTATTTGTCTGTTACAAAATTAATCAAGAAATAAAATGTTAAATGTTGATATTTAAACATAAAATAAACGATCTTATTTAAGTTATACTAAAATTCACTTCTAATTATATATGTCAGATTATCTAAAGATTAGATTCCTGGTGTTAGATCCTACCAAAGAAAAATTTTCCTAGAATATTTCTAAATATTTTCTATAAAAAATTATGACATTATTCACAAATTGTCAACCCATTTCCTAGTCAAAACCAAAAAGTAAATATTTTTGTACTTATAGAACTTTATTTGCAATGAATATTTTTGCCTAAATTTAAATAAAATATATAATGACAAAAAGTTATATCATTTACTACAGTCCTCTATTTTATTCAAACAAAAGCAATGGCAACAACAAATATTTTACTTTTAATGCACAGATACACTTAAAATCTGTTTAGTCTGTTTAGCCAGATTTGGATTCAGTGAGTATACAAAGAGTTCTGAAAATTAGTGTCTTGAAATTGCATCCTAAATATTTATGGCATGTACTGTTGGTCAAGAATCAGTCAGTCTAGTGCCAAAAACATAATTTATAAAATAAAAAGTGGACAAACTAGACTTCATCATAGTTAATTTTTTTTGAAAGACACTCAATATAATGACCAGACAAGCCACGAAGAAAATATTTGCAAAAGATATCTCTGACTATGGGCTTTTATCCAGAATATATAAAGCACTGTCAAAGCACACAGGAAAGAAAACAACCCAATCAAAAAGTGGACAAAAGACGTGAAGAGCTATTTCACCAAAGAGGATGTAGAAATAGTATATTAGTTATCTGTTGCTGCACAGAAATGTTAAAACACACTTGGCAGCTTAAACAACACGTCTTTAGTATCTCATGGTCTCCGTTGGTCAGGAATCTAGGCATGCCTAAGCTGGACTGTCTGCTCCAGAGCCCCTCGCTAAGCTGAAATCAAGGTGTTGTGCAGAGCTGGGATCTCTTCTAAGGGCTGAAATGAGGAAAAACATACACTCAGCAAAACAATGAAATAAATTATTGATTTGAACAAATGGATGAATGATAAAATAATTATACTGAGTGAAATACGTCAGACAAAAGAGTATATAGGATATAACTTTATATAAAATTACAGGAAATACAAATTTGTATTGTCAGAAAGCAGAGGAGTGATTGCCTGGGGATGTGGGAAAAAGTAAGAGGAAGGGATTACAGAAGAGCATGAGGATAGGTTTAAGGCAAGAAATATGTTCATTTTCTTGACTGTGGTGGTACCTTAATGGAGTACACACTTATATGGAAACTTATTACACTTTAAATATGTGCAGTTTAATCTCTCCCATTCTGGAGAAAAACAAATCTATCTTGGCTCCAATTTCTTTTCTTGTTTGTGCCCAATGTCACCTTTAGACAAAATGTCATCTGAAAGTTTAGGTACACTGTTCCAACATCCTCTTTTCCCACTGCCCCTTTTAGTCAAATACAACATTTTTGTACACCTCTCTACCAAAAGATTATTCAAAATCACTAATGACACCCATAGACTAAATACAAGAATACATTCTCAGTCTCATCTTAGTCAACAGTAGGACTTAATGCAATTAATTATACACTTTTCCAAAGACACATTTTTCCTTGGATTTTAGCATACTATGCTCAACTGATTTTCCTTACAACCCTCTTCCTACTTATTCAAGCCCTCATGTTTTAATTAGTTCTTATTCCCAGACTTTTAAATACTGTAGAGTCTCATAGCTCAGTCATGGTCCCTTCACATACATCTTTGCTCACTTTCTTGGTATCATGCCTTTAAATGCCATCTATAAACTGATAATTTCTCCAATCTAGATCTTTTTTCCTGGACTTCAGGCTTCCATGTGCAACTCCTCATTGGATATCTCAAACTTCACATCTACAAGTTGATTTTCTGGTGTTTCCTCCATAACCTGAAATCTACTCATTCACAGTCTTTCCCATCTCAGTAAATGAAAGTGTAAACTTTTCATTTATTTAAACTAACAATTCCTGGTGTCATTTCTAACTCCCCTCCTTTTCTCATGCCTTTGGTCTCTCAGCTCTAGTTCTAGTTCCAAGGTATACATAGAGTCTCATCAGAGTTCTTTACACTCACTGTCTTCACCACAGTGAAAATCAAAACCTTTTATTTATTTATTTATTTATTTATTTATTTATTTATTTATTTAATTTATTTTTGGAATATTGCAAAACTCCCTAACATTTTTTGGAAACTTTTTTCTTATCCTCCTATAGTTTATTTTCTACTGAGAAATATTTTAAACATGTAACTCAGATTTTTAAAAATCATCTTTCAAATCTTCTAATGGCTTTTGTTTGTTTCAGAGAATAAATGCCAATCCACCTTTTAATATTCTCAAATTCCTATGCATCCTAGACCATTTTTACCTTCTTACTTCCTCTCACTCATTCCAGCCTGCTAGGCTTCTGGTAGTTCCTGATAACACCTTGCCTAATTCTGCCTCACAACCTTTGCATATGCAATTCTTTCTTCTTGTGGCTTTCTCATCCATGGGAATTGTTTTACCTTGATGTCTTATGACAGTTTTCCTTAAATGTCCCTTTCCAAATGAAACAGTCTCTGATCTTCCTACTTAAAATGATATCGCTTCCTGGGAGTTACATAGGAACTCCTAACCTTTATTTTTCTTCGTAGATTTTTTCCACATTTGACATAGTACACAACATCTCATTTATTTTGTTCATCTCCAGTTTACCTCCTATCACTGAGAATTCAACTGAATTTCATTGCTTAGAGTAATGCCTTGCATTAAAAAGACACTCAATAAATACTTATTATAAAGAAATGAAATGTTACTTTAGCAACTTGAAGGGTCAGACATTGGCCTGTGATTAAAAGATAATTTTTTTTTTTTTTTTTTTTTTTTTTTTTTTTTTTAGACAGAGTCTTGCTCTGTCGCCCAGGCTGGACTGCAGTGGCACAATTTTGGCTCACTGCAACCTCCACCTCCGGGGTTCAAGAGATTCTCCTGTCTCAGCCTCCCAAGTAGCTGGGACTACAGGCGCCCACCACCACAGCCGGCTAATTTTTTAAAATATTTTCAGTAGAGATGCGGTTTCACCATGTTGGCCAGGCTGATCTTGAACTCCTGATCTCAAATGATCCACCCACCTTGGCCTTCTAAAGTGCTGAGATTACAGGCATGAGCCACTGTGCCTGGCCAAAAGATAAGTTTTATGAGGTAAGTCATACTAGATTTCTGATACACTGAATGAGCTACGTTGATAATTTAAAATCCTGAGCTTATGTGCTGTCTTTTTAAGCTTTCCGGAAACAGTTGCTGCTCCCAATAGTTACTATATTCTTGAAATATCTTAAATAGTTCTAGTGTAGTGGCCACTGGAATTGCCAAGCCTTCCTTAGCACATATATTATACCTCATGAGCATAAGTGATATACTTAAGTAACTGTATTTCACTGAATACTATGGATTACCCATGACACATTCTCCAATAAAAATTTTAAACGTATTATTTTCTATTACAACTAGTTCGTGTACACAACTCTTAAATTCTGATTTGAGTGTTGATTGGCTGAAACTTCATCTAGTTACCAATTTACATTTAAATTAAATTTGGGAAATAAACATTGCCCAATAGTTCTTCATGTAATAATAATAATAATTATTATATACACACACATTACACACAAAATAGTATGCACATTACATATATAGACAAAAAATATTGGGCATGTGTTAGTATTTTATTTTATTCTTAAAACTTCTGGGAGTTATATCCATTAATATCATCCTATGTTTTCCACTTTTACCTTTCTACTATTTTTCTTCAGATTTTATCACTTCTTTTGATCTATTTTCAAGTTCACATATTCAGTTTTCTAACTCCGTTCTGTGGTTTAGCCTATTAATAAATTCGATATATTTTTCAATTCTATTTGTTTCCTTTTTATAATTTGTATTTCTCTGCTGATATTTCATATATTTTCATTTGCTATAAGCATATTTTACTCTACGTCATTGAGACTAATCATGGCATCTGTTTTAAAACACTTCTATTACATATTTCTACATCGTTTCCCAGATGACCCAGATGAGTCAGACAGAGAAAACTACTTAGATGAAGCTGGAGAGACACATGTAAAAGGAAGGACATTTCAGAAGGAAATAAGAAGAACCACAAAAACAGTCAAGAATTATTTTCAGGCAGTAGAATTAAGCCAATATATACCTACCTGGATTTTGCAATTGCTATGGACCATTGACTCATGTGGGCCCCTTGTTTTCTCTTTTGAACTGAAGGGACTATAGTGGTTATCCTATGCCTGTCTCACTATCATGTGTTGGGTTTGTGTCAAGTCTATTGTACATAGGTTTTTCAGATTGATAGGAATTATACTCAAGGATCTATAATTAAGGAAGTACACTCAAGGAGTGTCATATAAACTCATACCTAATTGGATTGGTCTTCAGAGCTGTTAGGTGACTGGTCCACCTTCCAGCCATAATAAGATGAACATTTAAGAGGCTTTGAGAAAGGGATGGTTGTATTTTGCATGTGAAAAAATGCAAATTGCTGTGGAAAGGGGATGAACTGTGTCAGAATGTATTCTCCAGACATGATTACAGCAACATGTATGGTTTCACATGAACTTTCAGAATTGTGCCTCCTCTGTTAGGAAGTAGAATCTATATGACTTCCCTTTAAAACTAGGAGTGATTTTGTGATTGAAGACAAGAATGTGGCACAAGTAATTCTGTGTAATTTCCAAGGCCATATTATAAAAGGAGATAGTTTCTGATTTCCTTTTTTTGTTTTTTTTAGAACACTTAGCTTTGTAAATTAGCCACCATCTTGTGAGGATGTCCAGCTCACATGCAGAAACAAAGTTCAGGTGTTGCAGCTGACACTTTCATCTAATAACTCAGCCAATTACCATAATCAAATGCAATTGAACCAGCCTTAAAATTGTTCTAGCCACTAGCCTTAAGTATCTCCTCTGAGCCAGGAAAAAATCACAGACTTGTGAACAAAATAAATATAATACACCTCTAAATTATGACTTCGTATGTTATTCAGCCATAGTAACTGAAAAAGGTTACTTTTGGTGAGGAGAACAACACAGGGAACAGAGAGTAAAACTGAACTTGGAAATATCCGTGATGTTTTCATTTTTACCAAAAAATGTATTTATGTACTGTGTTTTCAATTAATGTGAAGTAAAAAACGGAAAATTTGAAATGAACTATTTTAGAAGATATAAAATATATCATTGCCTTTTAAATTATTAAAGGTCATATTAAAAGTAAAGAATTTAAAAATATTATTTAAATTACTCAAATTGTCATTCAAAATTTGAGAATGAGACACTTAGTTGGAAATGGGCATCATGCTATAAAGTCTATATCCTGCTCTGAGTGTACATAGTCTGTTATTAGGAAAGTCAATTAATGTCTTTAGTACTATTTTCCTTCTGTATAAATACCATATCCTTTAATTCCGTTATTTATTACATGTGGGAAATTAATGACCCACACATAATTAACCAGATGCATCCCTTCAGTCTGGCATAATACATATGATTAATAAAATATGTGTTGAGATATATTAGTCTGTACTTTTTAACCAACATTCAAGTACATATGGATACATTTCCTTTACCTTTCAAGGGTCTCAATTATATAGACAAAGACAAAATATTATATTCTAGCTTTTAAAGAGATATTCATCGTAAGTTTAAATATGAGAATATTGATATAATTCACTTGTCTATTTCATTACTCAGAGATAGCCTGAAATAGAAAAGAAAAAAGAAAACATATTTATTAAAATATATCACCTTACAAAAAATTATTTTGACTCTATGCCTACCCTTCATTAGGATATATGCTAACTAAATATTATTTTAAAGGATCTATAAATGAAGATCAAATAATCTTTAAGTACAGTTTGAAAAAAAAGCTACATCTTGCTCTTGCTGTTCCTTTCATGCCCTAATTTATAGCTAATTTTCACGAGTTATAAAGTTCTGTATTACACATCCCCCCACCCACGACACCTCCCAGCTTTTAAAAGAGCTTAATGATTTATTATAGCAATTTAGCAAAAGTACTGCTGCTTCCTGTCAGAATTTACTGGCATCTTTGCTCACAAACTGGACGTAAAATATGTCAATGTGACCCTATTGGTATCTTTGTTGCATGACATTGATCACACATTTCCTTTCCTCTGCTTTTATGCCTGTTTGATAGATCAGGTCAACCTGGAACATGTCTACATTTCTGCACTAACATTTTTATATGCAGAAAACGAATTTCTATTAGAACAATAAAGGTGAAAAACAAAACAGTAAAATTTTAGATGGAGACAATTTCTACAACCTAGTAAAACACACAAAAAAACCCAATATTTAATAAACTCAAACGAATCATTTATCATTACAGTAAAAATATTCAGCAGAAATTATGAGACAGCTTCCTCAATGTAAAGTGATATGTCGACAATCATCCTCTAGTCTGCTTCACATTTTTCTAGTTTAGTCCTCTAGGAATAATGATAGTGCTTTCTCTTCACTTCCTCTGTTACTTATTTTTCTCATGCAAAGATGTGGGCTCTTGTGGGAAATAATGTCTAAGACCACCAATACCTTAATAGCTTGTTAATAATACTGTAAATGCAAACCATTTTCCAAATAATATCTGTGTCTGTCACCATTGTGTCAAGGTTTGTGTGCTCCCATAAAATTTACAAGACACAGAAGAATGCTTTTGCATTTGCTTCTCTGCTGAATTGGCTCATGTGATATTAACATCAATAATCTTTTACTATTTACATGTCAATGAATCCCATATATCAGAACATTTATGCTTTCAATAAAATATTGTGGCAGATAAAATGTATTTGACATAATGAAAAGCAAAGTTTTTAAAGTAATGAGGACATTATCCTAACCTCTAATTATTTAGTTGGAAAGCAAATACTTTTGCAATTGATTCAATTTTTTAATCTGAAAAATTTAAAATAAATTTTTATAGAATGAAAGGTTTATTTATTTTATGTTTCAAAATTCTATATACTTATGCAGTCTAATGTCAGAGGTAAAAAGCTCAAACTAACACAGAGCAAATTTAATTACAAGTAGAAGAATGCTTGTTTGTCTGAGGGATGCATTTACATAACAGAATCACACACATATTCACAAACATACATGTAAGTATAGGTATAGATATAAATGATACAAATATATAGGGGTTTGTATCTTAAAATTTACTTCTCTAAGTAATTTATTTCAAATTTGAACGTATTCTGGTTTTAAATGATACAAATTATAAGCCTTATAGCATGGTAACACAGTTGAACAAGTTATATAGTCAAAGAGTACCTCAAATGATGAGCCATACATGCTGTTTTGGGGTTAGTAGTAGTTATTTTTCTCACTGAGATTTCAATTCTCATTAAATAAGCACAGCTTTTTTTTTTTTTTTTTTTTTTTTTTTTTTTTTTTTTTGAGACAGAGTCTCACTCTGTCGCCCAGGCTGGAGTGCAGTGGTGCGATCTCGGCTCACTACAAGCTCCGCCTTCCCGGTTCACCCCATTCTCCTGTCTCAGCCTCCAGAGTAGCTGGGACTGCAGACGCCCATCACCACGCCCGGCTAATTTTTGTTGTTTTTTTTTTTTGTATTTTTAGTAGAGACGGGGTTTCACGTGTTAGCCAGGACGTGTTAACCTCCTGACCTCGTGATCCGCCCACCTCGGCCTCCCAAAGTGCTGGGATCACAGGTGTGAGCCACCACGCCCAGCCATAAGCACAGCTTTTATACAGAGGGACTATAGCCTAACAAAACCACACATACTGAGGTTGTCCTCAGGCTGTTGGGTTCTGCCAGCACCAAGCCAGGATGAAAATTGTATTTCTCACAGTTTTCTGTGCTTGTGTCCCATAATACCCCCCGAAAAGTGAGCATGAAAAGTTCACTTTTTTTTGTTCTTTGTTATCAAACATTTAATACATATATGAAAAAGTGACTTTAGTTTTTAAAATAAAATATTATGCTATATTTTTATGTCTATCCCTATAATATTGACCTGTATTCCTTTGTTACTACAAGCAGAACAGGATAAACCTCCCTTCTCTGGATTAAATGCCATGACCACTGATCTTCAAGCATTATTTTTCTTAAATTAGTTTTTAAAATAGAAATTTATCTAACTTATATTAACCATTTCCTTTTCAATGAAACCACATTTCTTTTAATTAAACATTAAATATTTGTTCTGTTATTAAAAAAGTTCTGAATACAGAATGTTTATTTTTTAAAAACTTTAGAAAAAATTGACAACATTCTCATGTTACTACTCTAAAATACAGACTCTGGGTTTATTTGGTGTTAACACGTCTTCCCAATATTAAGGAATACATATTTAAATACCACGCTCTTTGTTTTAAAATTTAGAAAGTGTTTCAAGCTTTTCACATCAAAATTTGCACTAGCAGAGCTAACCTGTAATGAATAAACAATATAATACAAACAAAGATTCAGCAGACCAAGCCAACCAGCAATACAATTAAAAATTTCTGATTCAAATATCAAAAAACCAATTGCAATAGTAAATATATAGTATGAAAACTCATAAAGGACAAGTAGGATATATTATACTTGAATGAAATTAGGTTGAGAAAAGGAAATCTATGAACTTAACAAATCAAATTAAAGAATATTCATGAGGAAATTAGGCTGCAAATGTTGTATTATTTGACAAGCTACTTAGTAGCTTGTCACAGATATCCAAAGGATGTTGCAAATACATTGTAAAATGTTATTATTGAAGTTGATTTTTAAATATAATAACAATGGCAGAAAAATGACTTTGAAAGTATTCAGAAATAGAGAAAAATAAATTTAAGTTACATAAAATATATTTAAAAAGATATTTGTCCTTTTTTGCTCCTCGAATAAAGGGGGCAAATATTTTAAATTCCATGCATTTTATTTTAAAATTTAGGAAATGCTCACAGCTTCCCCCATTAAAATTTACAGGAACAGAGATAATTTAATCAAGCAATAACAAAATCAAATTAAATAGATTTTTCTAGACTGATGTATTTTCTTGATTAAAAGACTTTTTAAAAGTCTAAATATGAACTTAAACAAAGAAAACTATTATTTATTGATCCAGTTATTTTAAAATATTTACTGATCACTTAACTTGCATCAACCAAACTTCATATTATGGAGAGAGAGAGCAGTGAAAGCATATATAAAGTTGCCCAACTTCACTAAGCTTCAGTCCTAATGAGGGAGAAAAGCTAGTAATCAAAGTAGGGACTTTAAAACAGAAGTGTCATAATGTGGCTTAGACTTTTAATTACATACCGGGGTTGCTGTGTTGAGATGGGATTGAATAAACGGCCAGGACAGAAGCTTAAATTAGGATAGAATATGGCTATCCTATAATTTTGAAGGTCCCTGAAATACAAATTTATAATAATTATTGATATTTCCCCAAGAAGTCTCTGCAGTAGAGTCTCCGCTTTGTGAGGCAAGTAATATTGGTAAGAGTGAGAAGGTGAATTCAAAAATATCTTTTGGAATTACTGTACTTTAAAGGTAAAGTTAACAGGATTTTCATATGTGTCAGATCTGAAAATGTATATGTGTGTGAGAAAGAGAGCCTGAATGAGAATCAGCGAAATGGAGTAACAGTGACAGAGCTACAGAGACAGATAATTTAAAGAAGACACCAATAACATCGAGCTGAGGAACTATACAATGGTGTTTGCCATTAAACACAGCAGAGAAGAGCAAGTTTGGGGAGTTATCAGTAGCTCAGTTTGGGCATATTAATTTTGAGAGCCCTAGCCAACATCCAAGGGGAGAAGTCAGACAGTGTTGGGTGTAGTGTTTAGTATTCAGGTGTTGTATTAAATACAGGAAAAATAATGGTGCAAAACTTAGTAAATAATCAAAGATAGGAAAGATACGTAGTCAAAGTATTGACCCTAGTTGTTCTTCAACACTTAAAAATGCTGAAGGAAAAGTAGGTTTTGTGTGGTGTTCTGGAATTCTATCAAGGATGTTGTTCCAAAAGGAGAGATCAACTGTGCCAAATGCTGCTGATACATAAATTAAGATGAGAGCTAAAAAGTTGTGCTTCAATTCATAATTTAACAATATGGACACTGCTTGTGTTTTGATAAGAGTAATTTTGTTGGCATGAGTAGGTGAAAACCATATTGGAATGGTTGCTCAAATGAATATCTGATCTCAATATTCTTAAGGAATTATTTTATTGGACAGCAGAGGCACAAATGGGATTAACTTTAATTCTGGGGTTAGGACACACTCTAAACGTGTGTCCATGGATGCTCTGCTTTTATTTATCTATTTATTCTATTTATTCTATTTTAATAATCTAATAATAAACTATAAAACCTACACCTATTTAATTGACAAACTACAAAGATTGGTACTAGAGGCCATTGGATAGGATGTGGCTCCACATATTAACTTGTGAGTCACTGGATTGGCAAGTAAGCTGGTAAAATATTTTTGGAAAACTGATAATACCTGTTATATTTAAACATCGAGATACCAAACATCCCCAGATGTTATATTTTAGTGTATTTCCACAGGAAAAAAAACAAAAGACATATTAAAATGTCCATTATTATTAAAAATAATCACACTGGGTTGCATGAATTGTTTTTATTAGCAATTAAGTCTCTGATTTCAGCAGTACCTTTATCTAATTATATTTTCTATTTTTTTAAAATTTACAATTAAGTCTCTGATTTCAGCAGTACTTTTATCTAATTATATTTTCTATTTTTTAAAAATTTACCACTCTTTGGGAACAGAGACTTTAAAAAATATTTTATTAGGCCGGGCGCGGTGGCTCACGCCTGTAATCCTAGCACTTTGGGAGGCTGAGGCAGGTGGATCACGAGGTTGGGAGATCAAGACCACGGTGAAACTACTAAAAATACAAAAAATTAGCCGGGCGCCGTGGCAGGCGCCTGTAGTCCCAGCCACTCCAGAGGCTGAGACAGGAGAATGGCGTGAACCCGGGAGGCAGAGCTTGCAGTGAGCCGAGATCGTGCCACTGCACTCCAGCCTGGGCGACAGAGCAAGACTCCGTCTCAAAAAAAAAAAAAAAAAAAAAAAGTTTTATTTTATTTTAAAATCCAGGATACATGTACAAGACCTGCAGGTTTGTTACATAGGTAAACGTGTGTCATGATGGATTGCTGCACCTATCAACCCATCACCTAGGTGAGCCCCATATGCATTAACTATTTATCCTGATGCTTTCTCTCTTCCCTCCTCCCAACAGGCCCCACTGTGTGTTGTTTCCCTCCCTTTGTCCATCTATTCTCATTGTTCAGCTCCCACTTATAAGTGAGAAAGTATAGTGTTTGATTTTCTGTTGGTAGTTTGTTGAAGCTACTGGCTTCCAGCTCCATCCATGTCCCGGCAAAGGACATGATCTTATTTTTTTATGGCTGCATAATATTCCATGTTGTATATATATCACATTTTCTTTATCCATTGTATCACTGATGGACATTTGGGTTGATTCCATGTTTTTGCTATTATGAATAGTGCTGCAATGAACATATGTGCATACACGTATCTTTATAATAGAATGATTTATATTTCTTTGGTTATACTCAGTAATGGGATTGCTGGATCAAATGGTATTTCTGGTTCTAGATGTTTGAGAAATCACCACACTGTCTTCCATAATGGTTGAACTAATTTACGTTCCTACCAACAGTGTAAAAGCGTACTTATTCTCCATAGCTTCACTGGCATCTGTTGTTTCTTGACTTTTTAAATAATTGCCATTCTTACTGGCATGAGATGGTATCTCATTGTGGTTTTGATTTGCATTTCTCTAATGATCAGTGATTTTGAGCTTTTTTTCATATGTTCGTTGGCTGCATAAATGTTTTCTTTTGAGAAGTTGTCTGTTCATGTTATTTGCCCACTTTTTAATGTTTTTTTTTTTCTTGTAAATGTGTTTGAGTTTCTTGTAGATTCTAGATATTAGACCTTTGTCAGATGGATAGGGGGCAAAATTTTTTGCCCATTCTGTAGATTGTCTGTTCACTTCTTTTGTTGTGCAGAAGCTCTTTAGTTTAATTAATTTGTCTATTTTTGCTTTTGTTGCCATTGCTTGTGTTTTCATCATGAAATCTTTGCAGTGCCTACGTCCTAGATGGTATTTCCTAGATTTTCTTCTAGGGTTTTTATAGTTTTGAGTTTTACATTTAAGTCTTTAACTCATCTTGAGTTAATTTTTGTATAAGGTGTAAGGAAAGGCTCCAGTTTCAATTTTCTACATATGGCTAGCCAGTTTTCCCAACACCATTTATTAAATAGGGGATCCTTTCCCCATTGCTTGTTCTTTTTTTTTTTTTTTCAAGTTGGTGGAGAATCAGAGGATTGTAGATATGCAGTGTTATTTTTGAGATCTCTATTCTTTTCCATTGGTCTAGGTGTCTGTTTTAGTGCCAGTACCATGCTGTTTTGGTTACTGTAGCCTTGTAGTATAGTTTGAGGTCAGTTAGCATAATGCTTCCAGCTTTGTTCTTTTTGCTTAGTATTATCTTGGCAATATGGGCTCTGTTTTGGTTCAATATATATTTTAAGTAATTTTTTCTAATTCTGTGAAGATGTCAATGGTAGCTTAATGGGAATGGCATTGAATCTATAAATTACTTTGGGCACTATGGCCATTTTCACTACCTTGATTATTCCTATTCATGAGCATTGAATGTTTTTCTATTTGTTTGTGTCCTCTTTTATTTCTTTTAACAGTGATTTTGTAATTCTTTCTGAAGAGGTCCTTCACTTTCTTTGTTAGCTGTGTTCCTAGATATTTTATTCTCTGTGTAGCAATTGTGAATGGGAGTTCACTCATAATTTGGCTCTCTGCTCGCTATTGTTGGTGTAGAAGAATGCTTGTGAATTTTGCACATTGATTTTGTATCCTGAAACTTTGCTGAAGTTGCTTATCAGCTTAAGAAACTTTTTGTCTGAGATGATGGAGTTTTCTAGATATAGGATCATGTAATCCGCAAAGAGAAACAGTTTGACTCCCTCTTTTGCTATTTGAAAACCCTTTCTTCCTTTCTCTTGCCTGATTGCACCAGACAGAACTTCCAATACTACGTTAAATAGGAGTGGTGAGAGAGGGCATCCTTGTCTTGCCAGTTTCCACAGGGAATGTTTCCAGCTTTTGCCCCTTTAGTATGTTATTGGGTGTGGGTTTGTCATAAATGGCTATTATTATTTTCAAGTATGTTTCTTCAAAACCTTGAGAGGTTTTTAACTTGAGAAGGGATGTTGAATTCTATCAAAGGCCTTTTCTGCATCTATTGAGATAATCATGTGATTTTTGTCTTTAGCTCTGTTTATTTGATGAATTGTATTTATTGATTTGCATATGTTGAAACAGCCTTGCATCTCAGGGATGCAGCCAACTTGATTGTGATGGATAAGCTTTTTGATATACTGCTGAATTCAGTTTGCAAGTATTTTATTGAGGATTTTCACGTTGATATTCATCAGGGATACTGACTTGAAGTTTCCTTTTTTTGTTGTATCTCTGCCAGGTTTTGGTATCAGTATAATGATGGCCTCCTAAAATGAGTTAGGGAGAAATTCCACCTTTTTGATTGTTTGGAATAGTTTCAGAAGAAATGGTACCAGCTCCTCTTTGTATCTATAATAGAATTCAGCTGTAAATACATCTGGTCCTGTGCTTTTTTTGGTTGATATGCTATTTATTACTGACTCAATTTCAGAACTTGTTATTGGTCTATTTAGAGTTTCAAATCCTTCCTGGTTCAGTTTTGGGAGGGTGTATGTGTCCAGGAATTTATTCATTTCTTCTAGATATTCTAGTTTATTTGCACAGAGATGTTTATAGTATTCTCTATGGTTGTTTGTATTTTTGTGGGGCAATGGTGATATTGCCTTTATCATTTTTTATTGTGTGTATTTGATTATTCTCTCTTCTTTATTAGTCTATCTAGTGGTCTATCTGTTTTAGTTTTTCTTTTTTTTAAAAAAAGAGCTCCTGTATTCATTAATTTTTTTGAATAATTCTTTCTTTTCTCTTATCTCCTTCAGTTCTACTCTGACCTTGGTTATTACTTGTCTTCTGCTAGATTTGGGGTTTGTTTGCTTTTGGTTATCTAGTTGTTTTAGTTGTGATATTAGGGTGTCAATTTGAGATCTTTCTAGCTTTTTGGTGTGTGCATGTAGTGCTATAAATTTCCCTGTTAACACAGCCTTAGCTGTGTCCCAGATATTCTGGTACATTGTCTATTTGTTCTCATTGGTTTCAAAGAACTTCATCATTTCTGCCTTAATGTCATTATTTAGCCAGGAGTCATTCAGGAGCAAGTTGTTCAATTTCCATGCAGTTGTGTGGTTTGGGGTGAGTTTCCTTATCTTGAGTTCTAATTTGATTGCACTGTGGTCTGAGAGACTGTTATAATTTCAGTTATTTTGCATTTGCTGAAAAGTGTTTTACTTTCAATTATGTGATTGATTTTAGAGTAAGTGCCATGTGGCACCAAGAAGAATGTACATTCTGTTGTTTTTGGGTGGAAGTTTTGTAGGTATCTATCACGTCTACTTGATCCATGGCTGAGTGCAAGTCCTGAATATCCATGTTAATTTTCTGTCTCAATGATCTGTCCAATATTGACAGAGGGGTGTTAAAGTCCCCCATTATTATTGTGTGGGAGTTTAAGTCTCTTTGTATGTCTCTAAGAACTTGTTTTATGAATTTAGGTGCTCCTGTATTGGGTGCATATATATTTAGAATAGTTAGCTCTTCCTTTTGAGTTGATACCTTTACCATTATGTAATGCCCTTAGTCTTTTTTTTAATCTTTGTTGGTTTATAGTCTGCTTTATCAGAAACTAGTATTGCAACCCCTGCTTTTTTCTGCTTCCCATTTACTTGGTAAATTTTCCTCCTTCCCTTTATTTTGGGCCTATGTGTTTCTTTGCACATGAGATAGGCCTCTTGAATATAATAGCACACCAATGGGTCTCAACTCTTTATCCAGCTTGCCATTCTGTGTCTTTTAATTGGGGCATTTAGTCCATTTACATTTAAGGTTAATATTGTTATGTGTGAATTTGATACTGTCATCATGATGCTAGCTGCTTATTTTGTAGGCTTCTTTATGTAGTTGCTTCATAATGTTACTACTCTGCGTACTTCAGTATTTTTTTTAGTGGCTGGTAACAGTTTTTTCTTTCCATATTTAGTGCTTCCTTGAGGAGCTCTTGCAAGGCAGGTCTAGTGGTGGCAAATTCCCTTAGCATTTGTTTGTCTGAAAATAAACTTATTTCTGTCTTCTTAACTTATGAAGCTTAGTTTGACCAGATATGAAATACTTGGTTGGAAATTCTTTTCTTTAAGAATGTTGAATATTGGCCCCCAATCTCTTCTGCCTTGTAGGGTTTCTGCTGAGAGGTCTGCTGTTAGGCTGATGGGGTTCCCTTTACAGGTGACTTGGCCTTTATTTCTGGATGCCCTTAACATTTTTTTCTTCATTTCGACCTTGGAGAGTCTGATAATTATGTGTCTCAGGGTTAATCTTCTCATGGAGTGTCTTACTGGGGTTCTCTGGATTTCCTGAATTTGAATGTTGGCCAGTATTGTTAGGTTGGGGGAGTTCTCCTGGATGATATCCTGAAGTATGCTTTCCAATTTGGTTCCATTCTCCCTGTCTCAGGTACCCCAGTCAGTTATAAGTTCAGTCTTTTTACATAATCTCATAGTTCTCGGAGGTTTTGTTCATTTCTTTTCATTCCTTTTTCTCTAATCTTGTCTGCCTGTCTCATTTCAGCAAAATAGTCTTCAAGCTCTGAAATTCTGCTTTGTATATTCAGTTATTGATACTTGTGATTGCACTGTGAAGTTCCTGGGTTGTGTTTTTCAGCTCAATCAGGTCATTTATGTTCCTCTCTAAACTGTTTATTCTGGTTAACAGCTCCTGTAATGTTTTGTCATACCTGTTAGTTTCTTCACATTAGAATAGAATATGCTTCTTTAGCTCAACGAAGTTCGTTATTATTACCCACATTCTGAATCCTATTTCTGTCAATTCATCCATCTCATCCTTCACTCAGTTCTGTGCCCTTGCTAGAGAGGTGTTGTGATCGTTTGGAAGAGAAGAGGCATTGTGGCTTTTTGAGTTTTTAACGTTTTGTTGTTGATTCGTTTTCATCTTCATGCGTTTATCTAGCTTCGATCTTTGAGGCTGCTAACATTTGGATGCAGTTTTTGTGGGGAGGTTTTTGTTGCTGTTGTTGCTTTCTGTTTGTTTGTTTGTTTTTCTTTTAATAGTCAGGCCCTTCTTCCGTAGGGCTGCTATGGTTTGCTCTGGGCCCACTCCAGAACCTATTAACCTGGGTCCCTCCCAGGCCTGAAGGTGTCACCAGTGGAGGCTGCAGAACAGCAAAGATGGCTGTCTGCTTCTTCTCTGGGATTTCTGTCCCAGATGGGCACTGACCTGATTCCAGCAGGAATACTCCTCTATAAGATGTCTGGCAGCCCCTGTTAGGGGGTCTCACCCAGTCAGGAGGCATGGGATCTGTGACCCACTTAACAACACACCCTGGCTGCCCCTTGGTGAAGGGGGTGTGCTGTCCTGGGGAAATCCCACTTGTCTGGACTGCCTGGATTCCTCAGAGCTATCCAGGGGAACGACTGAATCTGCTGATCTGTGGAGACCACAGGCACCCCTCCCCCCGAGTGGCTCAGTTCCAGGGAGATAAGAGTTAGTCCCTATACCCTTGGCTGGAGTTGTTGAAATTCCTGCAGTGAGGTCCCGCCCAGTGAGGAGGGATGGGTCAGGGTCCAGCCTAAAGAGGCAGTCTTGCCATGATCTGCCACAGGGGCTGTGCTGCACTGTGGGGAATTCTCCCAGGGTTCAAAGTGGCCAGTTTCTCCGGCATCTGCAGGGGAATAATGGCAGACTGGAGCTGCAGTGATGGCTGCTGCCCCTCCCCCCAGGAGCTCACTTGTCTTAGGCAGCCCGTAGCTGCAGTGATGATAGCTTCCCCTTCTCCTGGGAACTTGGTAGTTTCAGGCAGTCTCCAGCCAAGTGGCCACTGAGAATCTGCACAGCTCTGTGATTGGGACCCAAGGCCCTGGTGGCATGGGCTCAAAAAAGGAATCTCCTGATCTGCGGGTTGCACGAATCTGTGGAAAAAACGTGTTTTCCCAGCAGGGTAGCATGATCATTCCCTGCCTCCTTTGTCTGAAAGTGGGAGCTCACCTTGCCCTGTGTGTCTCCCAGGTTGGCTGTCACACCACCCTGTCTTTTCTTACTCTCCGTGGTCATGCCAACTGCCTACTCAGTCCCAGTGAGAGAATTTGTATACCTCAGTTGGAAGTGCAGAATTCACTTGCCATTTTTGTTCTTGGTGGGAGCCTCTGGCCACAGCTATTTCTAGCCTGCCATCTTGGCCCCTCCTCCACAAGAATACATTTTATATCAATTCTATATTCAGTGCCCATAACAGAAAGCAGCATTTTGTAGGTTTCAAAGAATTATTTGTTGACTTAATAATTAATAACATAAAATAAATTATTTACAGTATATATATGCAAAAATATATATTATTTTAGAATACAGTGGTAACATTTATTAAGTATAAAGTTATTTCAATCTTTTTTAAAAAATATTTTTGGGCATATGAGTTATTGATATAAGTAGATACGTTGTTTTGTTTATATGAAAATGTTTGCAGTTAATATACATTTTTGGTACTTAAACATTTTTTATCTTGCTGCCATAGCAAATGTTGTGCCTTTTAGGAACATGAATCTGAGTTTTACTTTATTTTTAACATATTTCTTAATAACATATATTCAATATTATTTTGTATAATACATAAAAAAGGCACCCTGTCAGAAGCAAACGGTCATCCACTCTACCACTGTCACCCCATCCCTTCACTTAATAAAGTTCCTGAAGATGTTACCTATAGCAGAGGACTTTGTGTTCAACCTGAGTACTTTTTAGACCTTTTATTTTCAATTAAGTATGAAATAAAATAACTTAGCAGTAATAAAAGTCACACTTCTTGGAGAATGACTATTTTATTTTCTGCTTTTTTTTTTTTTTGCCTGCTTAACGTTATGCAGCAAAATTGAGTACACTTCTCTTTCCCATAAAGCAATGTTGGCACTACAATCTGAACACTTGTATTATTGGCTTTCTGATTATTACCATCTGCTTACCATTTAGATACAATGAAATAATGTACAAAAAATATGCCACTTTCTTTCCCTTCTCTTTTTTCCATACTAGACAATTGTCAGTTTTCCTTTCTCTCCAACTCTTTCTTCCATGCTTTTGGCTGCCTGTTTTTTTTTTTTTTTTATAAATTTCCGCACATTTCTAATCTTAGTATTGTAGAGATCAAATATGTGGTCAAATTATATATATATATTTTATATATATATATATAACACATATAAAGCTTATATATGTATATTTATGTTATATATAATTTATATATAATTATATAAAAATTATATATATAATATATACATATATATAAAATATTCAAACATTAAACGTAATTCCCTCTCACCTTGTTTTGTAATTATTTTATATAATCAAATGTCTGCCAGAAATACATGAAACACTAACGGTTTTCAAGCTCTGCTTTGTTATCTAATTACATCAGAATTATTCAAAAGTCCTACAATAAATACAGATAAATTAACACAAACCCAGACTGATGAAATCAAAATTTCCAGACAAAAATGATTAATATGCATTGGAAATGTCTCCCTCACGTGATTTTGATGTGATACATGATCCAAGTTTAGGATGCACAGGAAAATTACCTCATGTTCCTCAAAGCAATCATGGGTAACATTGCATTAAAAGTGATTTTAAAAGAATCTGAGTGGTTGGCTGAAAAAAGTGGTAGAATATGGTGAGATTTTGCCTAATACAAGAAAATGAATCAATTTAATTGGGCAAGAAGGTGTTAAAAATACTAACCTCACTGTAAATGCTGAACTTCAATTTCACAGAGTTAGAATAAATAAAAATGTCATCCCTTCAATGATTGGCATTGACTAACCAATCCTCATCTGTCACCTTGCCTAAACTTAAATTTTTATAGTTCAGTTTTGCTGAGCTGTCTTTATTTATTCTATTCATTATGTACTTTAAGTTCTTTTAAAAAATTACTCTTTCTGCCTATAATGCCAATTTTAACTTTCATAGCTTGCTAAAGCTTTCTTATTCCTAAAGACCCATCTTCATCATCTGACAAAGGGCTAGCATCCAGAATCTACAATGAACTAAAACAAATTTACAAGAAAAAAACAAACAACCCCATCAAAAAGTGGGCAAAGAACATGAACAGATACTTCTCAAAAGAAGACATTTATGCAGCCAAAAAACACATGAAAAAATGCTCATCATCACTGGCCATCAGAGAAATGAAAATCAAAACCACAATGAGATACCATCTCACACCAGTTAGAATGGCCATCATTAAAAAGTCAGGAAACAACAGGTGCTGGAGAGGATGTGGAGAAATAGGAACACTTTTACACTGTTGGTGGGACTGTAAACTAGTTCAACCTTTGTGGAAGTCAGTGTGGCGATTCCTCGGGGATCTAGAACTAGAAATACCATTTGACCCAGCCATCCCATTACTGGGTATATACCCAAAGGACTATAAATCATGCTGCTATAAAGACACATGCACACGTATGTTTATTGCGGCACTATTCACAATAGCAAAGACTTGGAACCAACCCAAATGTCCAACAACGATAGACTGGATTAAGAAAATGTGGCACATATACACCATGGAATACTATGAAGCCATAAAAAATGATGAGTTCATATCCTTTGTAGGGACATGGATGAAACTGGAAACCATCATTCTCAGTAAACTATCACAAGGACAGAAAACCAAACACCACATGTTCTCACTCATAGGTGGGAATTGAACAATGAGAACACGTGGACACATGAAGGGGAACATCACACTCTGGGGACTGTTGTGGGGTGGGGAGAGGGGGGAGGGACAGCATTAGGAGATATACCTAATGCTGAATGATGAGTTAATGGGTGCAGCACACCAACATGGCACATGGATACATATGTAACAAACCTGCACATTGTGCACATGTACCCTAAAACTTAAAGTATAATAATAATAATAAAAGAAGTATCTTATAGGAAGATACTTCTCTTCTTTTGACTATTCAAGCTTACCAATTACTCCTTAACTCTCTACCTGCTTCAATCATTGTATTTATTACATTACATTGAAACTACTGTTTGCATGTTTGCCACTCTCAATATACAATGGGCTCCTTAAGTTACAGATGGTGATTTTTTCATCTTTGTAGCCTTTACTTAGGTTGTGCATATTGTCTCATGTATGAAAAGCTTCAAAAAATGTTTATCTAACCACTAAATGACACATGATAACTGGGGAAGTTCACTTTCATAGAACAATCCTTACTGACAGAAAAACTCACTAAAAAGACCAGAGACCTAGGTGAAAGTAGCATGGGATCCCAGAAACCTTTATTATTATAGTGAAGATTATTGCCAAGTATTAATAGATTATTCATCAATCTTTATTGTTGTAATTTTTTGGTTAGTGTTACGTAATTCATTACTAAACATAAAATCATTTCCTGGTCAATGCTACACACACACACAGAAAAAAATCATTGTTCAGCTCTATATTCCTTATCTTTTTTTTTTTTTTTTTGAGACAGAATTTTTCTCTGTCGCCCAGGCTGGAGTGCAGTGGCACGATCTCTGCAACCTCTGCCTCCTGGGTTCAACCTCTCCTCCTCTATAGTGGCTCACTGCAACCTCTGTCTCCTGGGTTCAAGCGATTCTTCAGCCTCAGCCTCTTGAGTAGCTGGGACTGCAGGAGTGTGCCACCATGCCTGGCTAATTTTTGTATTTTTAGTAGAGACAGGGTTTCAGCATGTTGGTCAAGCTGGTCTTGAACTCCTGATCTGAAATGAACCACCTGCCTGAGTCTCCCAAAGTTCTGGGTGTATAGGTGCGAGCCACTACGCCTGGCTTATATTCTTTGTCTTTATGATCACTTGTCTTTTGCCACAGATTTTATGTTGCACATGTAAGACAAATCTTGTCTTGCATTACTTCTTTAGTCTTCTCAATGTGATTTGACATTAGTTTCATGAGGAAAATTTAGAAATTGCTTAAGTTACATCAGTAACACATTTACACACGATTTTTAGTGGCAGGATCTTCTACACATGACTAATCACATATGCCATGCTGATTTTATTAACTTCAATTTCAGATTGTGTTTCTAGTTTGGGAATATAAACCATGACATAAATTTTATTAGTAAGATACATCATGATGAGGTTGTGTGGTTGCAACCTTTGTTTACTAGGTTTAAATGTCAAAAATATCAGAATAAAATTTATTTTAAATTTCATGAACCAGAGTAATCCCTAAAACTACCATTTATCATATCATTAACTTTTCTGAAACCTTTAATGACTCCTCATTAACTGCATGTCCGTGTTTGACATTCGAGGCTGTTGCAGCTAACCTGCCTTCAGTTAAACACAATTGTGTTTCTTGCTTACAAGAATGCTTTGATTCACTGAGAGTAGTCTTTCTGCCTCTTTCTATACCCACTATACTAATATTATACTTATTCTGCTTTCAAACCTTGGCTCCCTTTACTTTTCTGGCATTTTCTACCCCATGTTCTTCAATGATCCAATTCCAAAAATTTTTTTTCATCTTCACGTTTAATTTTCACCCTCTCTGATACGGCTCTGCTTGTAAAATTTCAAGATTAAACAAAGAAAATAAATGGAGAGTTATCACAAAACATGATAAATATTTAAGTAGAATTTTAATGTTCCTAAACTCCATGCAAAATCATAAGAAATACTTTTAAAATTAGAATGTATACAGAGTATTTCAAAACTTATCTTAAATGTTAAGAGGTTTAGAATTAAATGTTATAAAAGCAATCTGCATTGTTTCTAGAAAATTGAGAAATCCAGGAGTCAGACGGAAAAAATATTGTCATACTTCTTTGCTATGAGATAATCACTACTATGGCACATTCTTTCTAGCCTTATTGCCATGGATTTTTTATACCTAATATTGATTTTATGCACACAATACATTGCATATGCAAGGAAGTATTATGCTGTTCATTACTAAGTTATGAAGAGTTTGATTATGTTATGTAAATTTGAAAAGGTAAAGGAGAGAGAGATAATTTTGCATAATTCAGATTTTTCCACTTCTCATTTTATCAATAAACATATGTGCCTAAGTGAATATAGACGAGCAATTTTGTTGTGCATTATTTTTCAGATGGTTTCAAGTTCTATGTACTTATCACTATATATGATTTTGTTGTTAAAGTATATGCATTTGTTTAAAATATGGCTTTATAGGAACAAAAACATCTACAGTTGATGTTGAAACAAGCAACAATCTGTTCTAATGCCAGAAGAATAGCAAACTGCTTAAGAATTATAATGGAATTATATTTATGAATACAGCATTTTATAGGCCACTTAAATTTTTTCAAGAGAACGTTTGACTGTGTAATCTGCATTTTATGTAATGATATTATAATTTACCTTTGTAAAGTCTATTTCTTCACTGTATTAAATTTTTGGAAATATTTTATATATGTAAAAATATTACAAAGTCCTTGTAGAAACTTGAAAACTGTATTATCTCTTAAAGACAATAAATATTCTCCAATAAAGTGACAGACAAAATAAAATTGTTGGTAAATTTTTTCCAGTACATGTTGTACAAATTACATGCAATTTTTCTTAATTCCAGAAGATACATTTTGATAATCTATTAAGTGTTAGGTCACGTGTGAAGAACTAAATAAAAGAAGAGAAAAAATAAACATGATCTCAGACATAAAATTTAACATTACACTAGACATATTTCAAATGATTGTTATAAGAACATTTTGAGATTTTTACATAGATGATAGTACATTGACAAACTTGAGGCTGTTAATATTTGCCAAAAAGAAAATGAAAACATTGCTTAATTCACTCAACATACAGTTTAAAGTTACAGAAAATAAGAAACAATTCTCTGCAATTGAATGTCTACATATTTTTCTCTGCAACTTGGGTTTTGTGGAATGAGAGAGAAAATTCTTCTTCGAGAGAAAATTCTTCTTACAGTACAATCAAGGTACAAGAACAACAATAAATCTAATATTTTAAATGCTTATCAGTATAAAGACAAGATGTTATTTCAGAATACTGGACTCAATTATGTGACCTACAAAAAAGTCAAAGCTGAACAGTATTACTGGATAAGGCAAGGCCCGACAAAAGGAATTTGCTTTTTATTCTGTTACCTCAGTATAATACAGATTATACTGGCTATAAAGTCCCTAACTTTTCAAGAGGGTGGCTTATAAGATGAATAAACAATAGTCATTTTTCTTTTAGTTTTTTTGAATTGTCTCAGAATAAAAAGTGTGTAAAGGGTTTATAAAGAAGTTTTTAGTATAAGTTTATTCTAAAATGATAGCACTTTTTGAGAAAATACTTTTTTTTAACTCTCTCACTAATACCATGTTAGCAGTATTTATTTCCTCTAGAAATAATGCATCAATAAAAGCTTAAGTATGTGGGTAATTAGTGTGATTTATTAAAGAAATTAGTTAGGCCACAGGTTAATTATGTATAATTCACTAACTTTTGAGTGCCAATAATAATATTCTTTAAAAGGAACAGAGAAGATTTAGTTTAAAAAAAAGAAAAGAATATGTACAAGAAAAGTAATTACTACTTGGAAGTGGCAATATGAATAGGTTGAAGGGCATCATCAATAATCAGTGAAATTTGCTTAGGATAATGGACTCTAACTGCATTCATGTTGCTGCAAATGGCATAATTTTGTTCTTTCTTATGGCTGTGTAGTATTCCATGGTGTATATCTATTACATTTTCTTTATTCAGTCCACTGTTAATGGGCACCTAGGTTGATTCCATGAATTTTCTATTGTGAGTAGTGCTGCAATTAACATATGACTGCATGATTTTTTTTGGTAAAATGATTAATGTATTTCTTTGGATATATGCCTAGTAATGAGATTGCTGGATTGAATGGTATCTCTGTTTTTACTTCTTTGAGAAATCTACAGATGGCTTTCCACAGTGGCTTAACTAATTCACATTCCCACCAACAGAGTATAAGCATTTTCTTTTCTTCACAGCCTCCCTGGCATCTATGTTAATGTTGACTTTTTAATGATAGTCATTCTTATTGATGTAAGATATCATTTTGGCTTTAATTTGCATTTCTCTGATGATTAGTGAGGTTGAGCACATTTTCATATGTTTCTTGATTACTTGTAGGTTTTGAGAAGTGTCTGCATATTAACACTAACAGAAAACCAAATATCACGTTTTCACTGATAAATGGAAGATAAACATTGGGAACTCATGGACATAAAAATGGCAGCAATGGACTCTGGGGACTAACAGAGTGGGGAGGAAGGATGTGGGACAATTATTGAAAAACTAGCAGTTGGGTACTATGCTTACTATCTGGATGATAGAATCATTGGTATCCCAAACCTCAGCATCATGCAACATAACCGTGTAACTAACCTGCACATATACAACCTGAATCTAAAAAAAAAAGTTGAAATTATTTTTAAAATTTAGAAATAAAAGCATGAAATAACTAGAAAAAAATAGGTGGCAAGAAACCAATCTTTCAATAAAAATTTCTACATAGAAAAAAAGAAGCAGCAATGAAAATGATATATTTGTAATTAATTTTGAAAAATAATGTTTACTGGCATAAAAACAGACATCTAAACCAGTGGAACAGAACAGAGAACTCAAAAACAAATCCACACACCTAAAATGAACTTATTTTTGACAAAGGTACTAAGAATATATGCTGAGGAAAAGACAATCTCTTTAATAAATGGTGTTGGAAAAACTGGATATCCATATGCAAAAGAGTAAAACTATACCCCTATCTCTAACCATATACAAATATTCAAATCAAAATGGATCAAAGGCTTAAACCTAACGTCTCAAACTATGAAACTACTACCATAAAACTGGTGAAAATCTCAAATACATTGGTCTGCGGGAACATTTATTGAGCAATACTCCACAACCACAGGCAACAAAAGCACAAATGTACACATGGGATCACACAAAATCAAAAAAAAGAATTTGGATCACAGCAAAGAAAACAACCAACAAAAAGAAGAGATAACCCATAGAATGGGAGAAAATGTTTGCAAACTACCAATCTTCCAAGGGATTAATGACCAGAAATATAAGGAGGTCAAACAACTATAGGAAAAAATAAATAAAATAAAATAGAGACACTCACAATTCAGTCAAAAAATGGGCAAAATACTTGAATAGGCATTTCTCAAAAGAAGAAATACGCATGGCACACTGGCTATATTAGTCCATTTTCATAATACTATAAAGAACTGCCAGAGACTGGGTAATTTACAAAGTAACGGAGTTTAATTGACCCACAGTTCAGCATGGCTGGGAAGGCCTCAGGAAACTTACAGTCATGGGGGAAGGTGAAGGGAAATCAAGTACCTTCTTCACAAGGCAGCAGGAAAGAGAAGTGCTTGCAAAGGGGGAAGAGTTCCTTGTAAAACCATCAGATCTCGTGAGAACTCACTCACTATCATGAGAACAGCATGGGGGAAGCCACACTTATGATTAAATTACCTGCACCTGGTCTCTCCCTTGACACATGGGGATTATGGAGATTATAGGCATTACAGTTCAAGATGAGATTTGGGTAGGGACACAAAGCCTAACCATATGACTGGTATATGAAAAGGTACTCAACATCATTTATCTTCAGAGAAATACAAATCAAAACTATAATGAGATATCTCACTCACTTAAAATGGCTTATATCCAAATGGCAGGCAATAAAAATGCCGGTGAAGATATGGAGAAAAGGGAATTCTTACTCACTATTGGTGGGAATGCAAATCGGTATAACAATTATGGAGAACATTTTGGAGGTCCCTCAGAAAACTAAAAATTGAGCTACAATATGATCCAGCAATCCCACTGCTGGGTATATACTCAAAAAGAAAGGAATCAGTATATTGAGGTGATATCAGCATTCTCATGTTTGGTGCATCACTGTTCACAATAACCAAGATTTGGAAGCAACCTAAGTATCCATTAGTAGATAACTGGATAAAGAAAGTGCCATATGTATACACAATGGAGTACTATTCTGCCATAAACAAGAATGAGATCTTGTCATGTGCAACAACATGGAATGAGCTGGAGATCATTATATTAATTGATAAAGAGCCAGCTCAGAAAGACAAACATTGCATGTTCTCACTTATTTTTGGGATCTGAAAATAAGCAAATGAACTTATGGTCATAAAGAGTAGAAGAATGGTTACCAGAAACTAGGAAGGGCAGTGGGGGAATGGGGGAGCAGGGAGGAGGTGGGGATAGTTAACGGGTACATAAAAGTAGAATGAACGAATAAGACCTAGTATTTGATAGCACAACAGGGTTAATATATTCAAATAATAACTTAATTGTATGTTTTAAAATAACTAAAAGAATATAATTGGATTGTTTGTAACACAAAGGATAAACACTTGAGGGGATGGATGCCCCATTCTCCTTGGTGTGATTATTGGACATTGCATGCTTGTATCAAAACATCTCATGTAGCCCATAAATATATACACCTACTATGTATCCATAAAAATTAAAAATAAAAAAGTAATATATAATGTTTAATATATATCAGAATAAATAATACATTCTCAGTTACAAAGTTATTTTAAAATTTAATATAGAAGCTAAAATGTCTAGTTATAATGATGTACTTGATGATCAAAATTAAAGTTCATTTTGGATGTAAGTTAAGAACAGGAACTTATTACTCAAATGAAAGGGAAGAATTTATTGCTCTCTACATCCATTGAATGCCCTAGGAAAGACAAAACCATAATCTGGGTAATTAGAAAGTTTAATCTTACTTAAAATTATTTTCTCATTTAAGCTCAATGGTTAGTTCTTCGAAATATTCCGAGATTGGGTCGGGCGTGGTGGTTCACACCTGTAATCCCAGCATTTTGGGAGGCAGAGGTGGGTGTATCAGGAGGTCAGGAGATCTAGACCATCCTGGCTAACACGGTGAAACCCCGTCTCTACTAAAAATACACAAAAATTAGCCAGGCGTGGTGGCGGGCGCCTGTAGTCCCAGCTACTCGGGAGGCTGAGGCAGGAGAATGGTGTGAACCCGAGAGGTGGAGCTTGCAGTGAGCTGAGATCGCGCCACTGCACTCCAGCCTGGGCGACAGAGCGAGACTCCATCTCAAAAAAAGAAAAGGAAAAAGAAATATTCTGAGATTGCATATCCCCACTTCTGTAACAAGGATGGAAATAGTGAGATAAGAGGACTGTGGGCAACTAAAATTATTATTTTAAAAATTTAGAACCATTTCATTTTGCATACTTAGAAAACATCCATTTTCAAAACCCAAATAATCATAATATATCACAAGAGACAACTGTTTTCTTTAGTAGAAAAGAAATCCTGGATGCTAAGTCCAAAATATATAAAAATTATTTTATACTATACCTACTAACATTTTATTTATTAAGATTTTAAAGTCAGAGATTTTACAATAATCTTTAAATGATTAATGATATTTCCTTTTTATTTTCTCTGTAAACAATATTTGAATCTTGAAATATTAAACTTTACAAGCAATATTAAATAGTACATACAACTGAATTAAGATCTTCAAATATACTAGAATTGCAGACATTGGGAAAAAAGGAAAAAGACACTCAGCTGCATAAAGCAGTACATTCAAAATTAAGAAGCAACTGAGAGTGTTTAAAGTACATATTCAGCTCTAGTCTAATGTCGGCTATAAATAATGTCTCTTTTCATTAGAACACAAATTGTTCATGAAAAAAATAAGCATGTTGCATTAGGGAATAATCATAATTTTACTCCTCGAGTACTTAGTTGTGCCTGGGATTTTATTGGTTCTCTTTTTATGTTCTTATGTCCTTGATAATTTCTTTCATGTGTTTTTTTTTTTCCCCTGAAGTTATTTTCCTATGGGAGCAGAGGTGGTTACATTGTATGTATCACTCAATATAGAACCATGCAGTGCAGTAATAGTTACATGTAAAGTACATTTTAGTTTCAAGAATATTAGTTATTAGAAACAAATGGTACAAATATATTTTTATGAAGTGAAATTAATATAATTTAAAAAATATATTGATGAAAATGCCTCATCTTCTCACTAAAATAAAACTTGCGGAGTAGCTAAATGTAAGGTTTTTTGTTTGTTTTGTTTTGTTTTTTTTAGAAAACTCATAAAACAGAGCAATATTTCTGAACTTCATTTGTGGACAAGAACATTCACAATATATTCCTTCAAATTCCACTGTGGTTAGTTCTGAGAATAGTGTTGTGCCAATGTCCCAAAGGCATGACTGGTGGTGTTCTTTATTTTTTTTTTCCAGCTACTAAACTTGTGTGGTTGTCATGGACTCATCTGCAATACTGTGGATAATAATGCACAGGCAGGAGATGCCCTAAGGATTTGTTCCCACAGTATGAGGACAGAGATTAGCTGTTTCTCTTCTGGCTTATTTCAGAGAGCATACCCAGTTAGGAGGACTAGGTTACTAAAACATTCATTTTGGCTATCTTCATTTATCAAATCTTCATTTGATATATGTCGACAATCTTATACTGAGAATAAGATCGTAAAATTTTCAGCAGTAACATCACGGAATGTCATATATCTATCTCCTTTGTGTGTTTATTATAGAACATTTCTTTCCAGGAAATTATGGCAGATATTTGTAAAGTATCAGGAGAGCTTTTAGATGGCAATTACAGCTTAACTACATAGGTTGACAATGACAGTGCCACATTTACGTCAGCTATTACGATGTCATCATTACAACATTGTTTGTCTCTCAATATCACCATCTGCCTCCTGATTTTAGTGAGATTTTGTTCATACAACTTTATGCTATAAATTTAATGTTTGGTACATAACACTGAACATGGTTTCCTAACAATTCTACACAATCTTTTCCAACTAAATCCTTTTAAAATTAAATAACTACGTAATGTGTATCCTCTGGCGAGGTATCTGCAGCCAAAGGAAAATTCCAGTTGATGGATTTGAATCTGGCACAATATCCTTAAATTCCACTGCAATTGAAATGACATGAAAGTAGAAACAATCACAGCAAATTGAATAAACTTATGCAAAGCACAAATTGTATTTTTTGTTTTACTTCCTTACAGTTACAAGAATCCATCTTCCTTTCATCATTTTCATCTTGTCAAACTAGAACTCCGAAACTCTGTGGATGAGTAGCAGGTGACTGCTAGCTTGAATCATCAGTTGAGTTGAACTTAACTTCTGAAATTGTTTATATTCCCTGTAGCTAGTTACATTTCTTACCATGCCAAGAAGGATAGGAAGCTTACATCTGTTTTATATGGATGGTTTTTGAAAAAACATATATAAAATTTTGATGTCTGCTTGTAAAGTTTATTGTGGAGAGAGAGGAAATAATAGTAGATCACAGAAATAGCTCATTAGGAAGTACTGAATGTCACCATTTGAAATCAAGAAAACTGCTTGTTTGGAATTCTATAGCAAAATGGAAAGATTGATTTGGATGACAGTAGCAGTGGAACAATAATCCTAAATTTTATTATTTGATGAAGGATTTAGTGCCAGCGCTCCTGATGCTAATGCTTGAATGATATCAACACACACTTGTATCCTATTTTTCCACTCTTGCTCTGGCAAGTGTGTGAATTCACCCACAGTCAGTGACAGCTAATAATGCATAATGCCACCATCTCTACTTACATACAGACTGGAGAGGAAAATAAGTCTCTCACAGTCAAGCTCATTACTTGTGAATCAATTCTCGGACTGAGAATTTCACTTACTGCCTATGGCTGAGTTCTTGACCTCTTCCCTGTAAGATTATTTTCTGCAAGTGCTCTGGATGCTTGTTTTTACTCTCAACATGCCCCTGTATCATGGATATCAGGTTTATTTTACTCACTCATTAAATATTGCATGAGTATTGTGTGCCATGCATTGTTACAGGAACTGGGGAAGTTTTTACTTTCGGAGAACTTTCATCCAAGTGACAGGTGATAAAAATAAAACATATCTATGTTCTGTAAGATAGCGCTAAATGCTGTGAAGTACAATAAATTCAAAAAGGAGTTAGAAGATGTGGTAGAGGTTGTAACTCTACCTACATACAGTGATCAAGAAAGGCCTGCTCATCTGCTATGGAAACATTTGAGCAAAGATAGGAAGGAGGTAGGAAGTCAGTAACTGACATTTACAGAAGCACACCCCAGGCAGAGAAAGAAAGTGCAAAGGAACTGCAGGAGTGTGTGATATGCTTAAATAATAAGGTTGTCAGTGGGATGGTATGTAACATGTAGTGTGAAAAACAAGTCACAGTAGTAATGGGGGAAGATTCATAAGAGGTCATTCCACATAGAATTACATTCCCACTTATGGTCTCCATAGTGGTGAAAAGGTCTCCTTTTCACCTTTATGGCCAGGGATTCATGTTTTGGCTGTCTATTCATCTTTTAGACTTCTAAACTCTGTCTGATCCCCTCAATAATGCAGTTTTCTGGATCTAAATACTGGTGCTCTATTTCTTTGCATATCTTACTTTTCTGCTAGATTAAATGAAAATTTTTCTTTGAAAGTAGAGGGAATATGAGTAACACTGAAAGAAGTAAAAGCATAATAATAGCTAGTTATGTAGAATAATCTTGTTATTTTAAAATAGATTATGAAGAGGTTATTGCCTATTCAAATTAAAAGTAGCAAAAATAACAAAACCTAAGACTGAGATAACATAGTTTAGGGTGCTTACTGTGGGGGCATTCACTAAGGAAATAAAAGAAGGAATAAAAATCTTCCCAGGTCATAGCAATGATCTCATTGAGGCCGGGCATGTGGCTCACACCTGTAATCCCAGCACTTTGGAAGGCGGAGGTGAGTGGATCACCTGAGGTCAGGAGTTCAAGACCAGCCTGGGCAATATGATGAAGCCCTGTTTCTACAAAAAATACAAAAATTAGCATGGTGTGGTGGTGTTGTGCCTGTAGTTCCAACTACTCCAGAGGCTGAGGCAGGAGAATCGCCTGAACTCAGGAAGCAGAGTTTGCAGTGAGCCGAGATGGCACTACTGCACGCCATCCTGGGCAATGGACAGAGACTGCATCTCAAAAAAAAAAAGAAAACCTCACTGAAGTCTGGAGTCTCAATGCATAATGTTGGAGGGGGCCACCCATTTACACACATACTGTTGATGACCTGTAGAAATATTTTGCAATCTGGTAAGGAAAGCAGAAAGACCAGTTGATAGAAGTAATCAAGTCATTAAGGTTTATCAACAATGTAACTGAGCATAGGGTGTACTGTCTGATAATTGGGTCTACTGTAGCCAGGAAAATGTGGAAAAACTGTGTTAAGGCAGAATGAATAAGCCAGAATGAAGTCTTAATTTATGGAAAGTGATTTTTGTTTAACCATCTTAATAAGAAACACAGCATAATTCTGCAAATTAGCTGAATAAATTTAGGTAGCAGAAATCAACTTGTCAAAATTCCACCATAATCATCAGCACCATTTACTTAGATCGAACACTCTTAATATTAGACATTTTAAATATGATAACAGACCAATTTAATATGTATAAGAGAATTACGACAAAAGTGATGAAAAACAAATTAATATATTAGAAGTTGAATACAACTCTTTGGTTATAATCTTCATAGAATAGCCATGATTAGAATAGAGCTAATTTAGCATAGAGAGAATATCTATAGCATAGAAGTGATGAAGAGCATGGGCAAGTGCCAGTAGTTCATGAACAAACATACCTAAAAGTCAGCCTCACTTTTCTTTATCTATTAGCCTATTGAATTAGCACGGTTGATACCCATATAACTATCCTAAATGTATCTATATCTGTTGTCTCTTCTTTTTTAAGGTTTGTAACATTTGGTAGAGGCTCAAGTAAAATGCTATTTTAAAGAAGGGACACTTCTTTAAAATAATATCGTCAATGTTAATGATTAAAATATTCAATATGAAAATTTCCCTGATTTTCCTAGACTAAGGATCTCTTCTTTTTTCATCATATATATTTACGTCAGATGGTGCTAAATGATGTGAAGTAGAATAAATGTATAAAGGAAATAGAAAATGTGGAAGTTGCAGTACACAAACACACACACACAGATATATGATATATACACATATACTGTGATTACATATATATACACACATGCATATACATACACTTAAATATGCACACACAAACCACATGGTTATAATTCCACATCATATCTCATATTATAGATGATAATTTCTTGATGGTTTCAAGTCACATAGTTCTTTGTTTTCCTATTGTTTCTCCACTTTCTCACTCCACAAATAGATGCTTATCTTGAGATTATATTACCTAATTGCAAGCACTCATTTACAATTTAAAGTATATATGGGTATTATGCCATAATAATTTCATCTTGATCACAGAATTGAATGGTATTACCATTTTTATTATACATAACCTTGACCAGGTGGTATTAACACCAATGATGTAGAAGGGATTCCTAATGAGATCTTGTGTTTTAAGAAAGCAGGAAACTGAAGGCAGATATATGAGCTAGCATATAAGAAGCAAATATTGGAGAGCAAAGGTGAATAATAAGAAATAAGTGAAACTCAGAAGTATTCAGTGTCATGGAAAACAGAAGGCTTATACTTTATGCAGAAGAGAGTGGTGAGGTATATAAAGCATTGATGAAAGTCAAGTAAGATGAAGTTTTGAATGTGCCTACTGAAATTAATGTCATTGAGGTCATTTTGGACTTTATTTATTTATTTATTTATTTATTTATTTATTTTGAAATGGAATCTCACCTTGTTGCCCAGGCTGGAGTGCAGCAGCGAGATCTTGGCTCACTGCAACCTGCCTCCAGTGTTTAAGCAATCATCCTGCCTCAGCCTCTCGAGTAACTGGATTACAGGTGCCCACCACCATGCCCAGCACCTTTTATTTGTATTTTTTAGTAGAGACAGGGTTTCACCGTGTTGGTCAGGCTGGACTCGAACTCTGGACCTCAAGTGATCTGTCTGCCTCGGCCTCTCAAAGTGCTGGGATTATAGGCATGAGCCACTGCTCCCAGCTCATTTTGGACTTTAAATAAAGTTTTCTTAATCGATTGATGGAGTTAGATTTCTGTTTACAACGTGTTGTGTAACAAGTGGGATATAAAGAAATGAGATAATATGTGTAAACACAAGAACTTATGAGAAATTATTCTAGGGAAAAAAAGGAATAGATAGTATCCGAAGAGGAGAATTTTGTTGTTTTGTCTATAAACAAAGAAGTGAATATCTAAGTAAAAATAGATTTATAGATTTGAGGATTAAGGTTGTGACTGTTTCATCGATTTCTATTTTCTATAAGGAATAGGTGATTAGATCATATGCCAAGAGTGAAGATAGAGCTACTGGATTAGAGACTTGAGATATAGAGAAGTTATGAAATAGAAATTTTGGAAATTTGAAGCAAATGGTTACTAGGAAAAGAGAAAAACTATGGAACAGTATTGAAAGCCCGGTATAAGTCTGCCCAGTTTGTGATATTCTCTGGAAGTGATGATCATTTTGGATCAGTTTTGAAAGGACTATACATTATTGCCTGAAATATAGGACTATAAGGGTCATTTCTTTTGCTTATAACATCAGGCATAAAGACAGCACTTATGGTCATTTAATCCCTTATCATTGTCCCTAATGCAATTTTGCACTTGAATGATTTTGAGAGAATAGCTGTTCTTTCCACTAGAGTATGATGCTTTCCTAATGAACACCTGTGTATGATTTAATAAATGATTCATTGAATTGCCCACACCAGGAATCAAATTCTGATCTATGAAAACTATTTCACAATCAACCAACCTCTACTAAAATATGCATTGTTGCTTGCCTTGTGGAACTAAAAGAAAGCAGAATAGAAAGAAACTTTTTTGTTGTGAATTAATGAGAACTAGACATGAATGTTCAATATAAGGAAAATGTATGCCATGTTATTGCTTGTCACTTATCTGGTTGTCATGGTGATCCGAAGCAAAAGTTAGTATATAATTAAGCAAAGATATTTGTACATATTTACTTTATACATAGAAGTAGGAAAAGAAAGTAAGTATGCCAAAATGCCATGAAGATCACTTTAGAAAATATTGTAAACTTTTTCTCGTTAAGAAAATGGTTACTCATTTTTAATGTGTGAAGGAATCACCTTTGGATTATTTTAATAATGCAGAATTTGACTTGGTTACTTAGGAGATGGGAAAGAGGAATCTGCATTTTAAGTAATCATACTAGCTTTTTCTGATATGAGTGGTGTAGAAATTATACTTTGAGAAACAGAACATCAAAGAGTTATTTACTGTATTTTATAGTATGCCATACTTTATTATTTCATTCTACTTTATGATATTTTATATAATATAAATTATACTTTTGCAATGCAATAGGTCAGAAAATGCAGAAGTAGTCACTAATTCATTCTTATCCCACTCTAGACCTCTTTGAAGACCTTCATGGGATAGTGTTGCTAACATGATACGTAACATTTCATGCTTCTATCTATGCATACACACACAGACAGATTATTATTTTTAAATGAGCAAACACACACACACACACATGCATGGCTTCTATTAGAATGAAGCAAAAATTCCATGGTAATTTATGCAGATATGAACAGGCCACCAACAGCTATATTACTCACATGCAACAAAAATATGTGTAAAGTAATAAAAAATAAAAGACAAAGGAATGCATGGCTAACCAGAGAGTAGCAATTTCTATAGTCCCCAGTGGCCATTCAAAGAACAGTAAAGACTAATAGCGATTAGTCTAAACTAAAAGATCTATAGACTGTACCTTGTTTAAGGACAAGGAGACAGAAGAATAATCGGTGGGCTATATGAATGTCTAAAAGCAAGTTACTTTTTTTTGGACAAAGCCCTCCACCGTAGAATATCAATTGGATAGAGCATTCAAAATGATCAGGATGGTTGCAAAAGAGAAAATAAGGATACTTTCTAGATAACATGGGAGGGGGTTAATAGTGGAGGGCTATCTCAGTGACTACAAGACCATAGCTCTAATATACAATTAAAACAACAAAAGACATCTCTAGAGTCATGAAAGTAGAGAAGCTAACTTAGGAAAAGTTAGCTACCTGACTCTAAAAGCGTTGATAGTGTTCATTGTATTTTAGATAGGTAACAGAAAAAAAATCGTAGTTACTTCTCATATGAGTTATTTTATGGAAAAATGAAAGATCAGAGGACCACACAAAAAGGATTGAAGCAAATCAGAAAATAATGAAAATAACGCTTCTCCAAAACATGAGTATTGTAAAGTAATATTTTCAGTGAGCAAAATAAAAGCTATGAAAAATAACGTACCAGAATTAGAAAAAAAATCAGACATTAGATGATTAGAGAAAAAAATTAAAAGTGAGATGAATTCACTTAGAAATTAAAACAGAAAGTGATTATTTAAGAAGACAACCACCAAGAGAATAATAGGGAATAATCCCAGCCTTACAGAACTAAAAGATGACTAAGGAAAAAATGATATAACAAGTAAAACTAACAAAGATGTAGTAAGAATAATTATAGATAGAAAACACAGATAAATATTATATACACATTATACCCAGGAAATCAAATATAAATTGATATTTAACAGTGGAGGGCTTTGTCCAAAAGGAGTAATTTGATTCTCGATATTGATATAGTCCACCAATCATATGTATATTTTCAGTAAATCATATACATAGGATATACATAATACATGATCATACATATATAATCATATATATGTATGATTTCCTGAATAAGAGAAACAATCACCATTAACAGAAACATAGCATCATTGTAATATATGTAAAATTATCTGAAATTTCAAAAAGTTCCTGAAACCATATAAGCTTTCGAAGGATAGACCTCGTATCTGGGAAAATAAAACCATGTAGCCAAGAGAAAAAATATATCCAGTAAAATGAGTGATCCTTAAATATAAATAAATAAATAGATAAATAAATAAATGGTTTGAACATCTAGGCAAAAAGGCAACATCACTTATGAAAGAAAAATACCAGATCCATATCCTCATAGCTTTTTCAATAGCAAAATGCCAGAAAATAACTGAGTAGCTTATCTGATGAACTCAAGAAGAAAATGTACATGATTTTGTTTTAATTGAAATAAATATATATTTATTTTTATATGCATATTTATCTATGTATTTATATTTTTTATTTTAATCTAGCCAAACTGATCTTCAATTATTAAAATTCAAAGACTGCTTTTTATAAACATTCAATAACTCAAATTTTTTCCCATTCATCCTTTGCTAGTACCTATTCAAGAACAAACTTAAACCTCCAAAATGGCTATAGAGACATCTTCTTATGGAATGGTGGATTTTCAGAAGCCCACTAAATGTGTGATGAGAAGAAAAGTACACAACAAATAGTGTCAGATCATTTAACAAAATTTCCATTCTGTTTCCATTACTAATGAGGACCAGATATCTTTCATCTGATTCATTCTAAACTCTACATTGGATCTCAAACAGCAGAAAATTAAAAGATAGTTATCCCTTTGCTTTCAAAATCATTGCAGTGTCTTTTTTTTTTTTTTGAGACAGAGTCTCGCTCTGTCGCCCAGGCTGGAGTGCAGTGGCACAATCTCGGCTCAGCATTGCAGTGTCTTTAAATTCACTGACATTTCTAAGTAAGCTTTAAAATTTTCAGAATATTTAGAGAAATACTGAAAAATAAAGAGTTCCCATATAGCTCACAATAAATTTCCCCATATTATTAACATCTTGCATTAGTATGGCATTTTCACAAATAATGAACCAATATCGACATATTATTATTAACAATGTACAAACGTGCTTCAGATTTCCTAAGGTTTTACCTAAAGTCTTTTTTCTGTACTAAGATCCCGTCTGGGGAGCCAAGTTACATTTCGTCATTTTGTCTCCTTCGTTTTCATTTGGCTGTGACAATTTATGAGATGTTTCTAGTTTTTTGGTTAAAAACAAAAAAAAAAAACATATTTAAGAGATGCTTATGAAGTACAGTATCATGGATGTAGAATAGAATTGGACAGAAAAAAGTGAGAAAACAGGTGCATCAAATATGACTCCTGTATCCCCAGATAGTACAGTTATATCAAAAGCAAAGAACTAGAAGGAATCTTGTCTTTTTGTTTGATTGTTGTTTGTTATCATCATTTTGTGCTTATTTTTACATGGGTAGGCGTGTAGACAATACTTGTGAATTTATATTTTATTTGGATAAGTTGTTAAGATACATATATATGAGATATGTAAATGTAAATGTGTATTACTCATTTTATTTAAACATATAAACTGCAGAAATATTTAGCATTTATTAGAACATTTAAAGGTTTTCAGAAATATTACAAAACACAGAATTTTTATTGTAATTGTTACATTATTTATTTTTGGTAAAAATCTATAAAACTTTAGAAATATACTTACTGATTTATTTAGCAAAATTTGAGACATGTACACAAAAGCCTTAATGCTCTCCTTAAAGTAAGGACACTTGAATCCAATCTTTTACAGATGGGAAAACAGAGGCTCAGGAAATCAAAACATCTTGACTGAAGCCACTGAAAATTAGTTGGCAGTCATGAAATTGACATGGTAAGAGAAAAGCCAATATCCTGACTATGTCAAAGGCTTGTTGTCGCTATTGCTTCTCATGTGGTAGAATATCACATCACTGAGTTTATGTTCTACTTTCAGAAGCATTCAGCACCTGTGTAGTCTGTTTGTGGTAATTCTTCAAGGCAAAACATAGGGTTAAAACTGAAGTTCTGATTTGTCATAAATATTTCTCTTCTCGTGTAAATAAATATATATGCAGACTCAGTAACCTTTAAACATTTGCATGTGATCTAGCTATAGTTTTATCTTTCAAATATCTATGTATGTTAATAACCTTTAATATTTCAAAGGTTTTAGAATATAACAAAATTTGTCAAACATCAAAAATGATGTCATTTTAAAATTCCATTTAAATTTTTATGTTGTAATCACGGTGATCAGATTTTATGTCTCTAAAAAAATTAATGTAGCATATGTTAATTCTCATCTGAAACATACATGTCATATTTTAAATCTAATAAGTATTTTAATAGCATCTATGTGGCATATAGACATAGATGAAAGGATGTTCTTCTCTATGTTTGTTTCCACTTAGTGTTTTGAATAATGACATTATCATAAAATGTCATGAAATGTTTTGACATTGCAAATACTCATTTTGAAATATGCTATTAAAATTTAAATTAATATGATTTAATAACTTTGTAAATGTAATTCTGCCAAAGGCTCTCTCACACATCCTCCCTAAGATACATCTGGTAGAATGTAAGTTATTTATTCTTACAGCACTTCATAAATAGTCTTTTAAATATAGTAAAAAAGTTTAATACAAATATCAATAAAACATATTATGAACAGTCTAATAAATAAGTAAAGTGATTGTGACTGTCTTATATTTCTTAAAATCTATATAGAAAAGAAGAAAATTTAACTCTGTTCATTTAAGGACACAGTAAACAGTGGTGGTAAGTATCATATTTTAGAGAAGTTAAAATCTACATTGATGCAATTATCAGTGAAGGGTACTGTCTATTGCTCCATAGACATATTAAATCCAAACTCTCTTAATATTTTTAAGGATGATTTATATTATTGAGGTTATTGATTACTTATTGTGCTACAAGCAACAAACTTTTTTGACATCTGATTATTCTATTGTATGCTTTATGGATTATAAAATTTGCCAAGAAATTGTAAATTAAGAATTAGAACTTTTGAAATAAAAGATTCAAAGTGAGGAAAGTTTATAAGGCTAATATATCCGAGTAGAGAAGATAAAATTTCTTATAAAGCTATTATTATAAGGCTAATATATCTGAGTAGAGAAGATAAAATAAGCACTATACTATGACTTTCAGGTGCCCTCATGCTTTCCAATACCAAAGTCTAATTTTATAAAAATTACATTTTTAGACTAGAGGGTGCAAGTACAGTTCCTGTGACCCTCTTTAGCTGCCTTGGACAGTCCTTTTCTGAATTATAATCTTTCTTCATTTTCATTCATTCCACTACATAAAATGCAAAAACTAAAATGATAGCCATTTCCAGGTCTCTGTATACTCATCATGCCCTTCTAAAATGTATCATTCACTGTGGTAAAATGTGTCTTTTAGGTGATGAGGTTTCCAATAAGCTCGCATAATATTTATTTCCTAAGCACACCTTTACTTTGTATTCCTAATAGGCTTTTTTGGTATGAAAATCTAGCCTCATGTTATTTCACCTCTGTTTCTAGAAATTAGACTAGAGATTTTCACAACCCTTTAAAGTATGTTGTAAAGGCTGAATAGCAAGTGAATAGGGAGCAGGAAAAAGGAAGAAGGTCCATGTGGTAATGAATATGCATAAGAGTTGGGGGTAGTCATTACATAATAAGTATCCTTATTATCAAGCCGAGCCAGAAGTAGGACTTACATTTGATTTTAAATTGCATGAGATAGATATTTCATTTTCTGTTTAAAACAATGTAAGACTTATAGCTTGCAATAAAAAGTCTCAATTTCAATACAGATATGATAGGATAGCATTCTGAGATGCTAGAAGGGGTGTATATTCGGAGGTCTTTTAGTTTGTTTCATTAGTTTAATTTTTAAGGTGGAGATACAGTTCAGACTCTTTAGGCATAACTGAAAATGAGAGACTAGAAAGGAAAAGGTTAAGCATATCAAATATGTATGGGATTTTTGACATAATTGAGTACTCAGGTGAGTAATAAGAGATGGATGTGACATCAGGCTTGGCATCAGGTGGGGCAGTAATAACATTTCTAAAAGTACTGGGAACAAACCTGGATGGATTAAAAAAAATGAGTGGGATTTATTTGGCCTGATAGTGACATTAAGGTTTAGGAACTATCTACCATTTACATTATGTAGTAAAATTTGGAAATTATTCAATGTTTCTTATTAAGGGAAGAATCTGAATGAAAATATTCTATATACTTAAGACTTGAGAAAGATAAGCATGGGGGAAAATGGTATTGGAAAGAAAACCTGTATGGAAGCAGTTGTAATCATCCAGTTGTGAGAAAAGAGGATCGAAACTCAAGAAAACATATAAGAAATGGAAATGAAGGGGATGACGAAAGGAATATCATTTTGACATGTGCCATTCATATCCTTTTGGGCCTTATTCATATTAGGAATATTTCAAGCTCATCGAACAGAAACTATGATACCTATTGGGTTGTGTGCTGTGCAAAACCTATTTTCTATGCTCAATAAATGTTCAACCATAATATCAATGAAGAAATACTTGACATAAGCACAAAGACTTTATGTAGGAGGAAATCATTTGTAAAATCATTAATTAACTCTGTCTTTTGAATAATTTTCCCTCTTTTTCCACTTTTCTTGTTAGGGAAACGGCATCTCCATTCATCAAATAGATATTCAATGTCAGCAAATCACCCTTCTAAGAACCAGGGTGACAAGAATAAGTTCTTAAAAATAAATCTAGAAATTAAAAATATGCAATGCTTTTTACAGTTGTATGGAGTAGTAAATAATACATCCATAAGTGTAGACAGATGTTGAATTACATAGACACTTAGAGTAGAAACAATAACACTTTTGCCTGGAGTGCTTAACAATGACATTTTGAAATAAGGAAGATTTAAGCTAGCTAGAGCTTGAAGAGTAGAATTTAGAGAGGGAAAATTGTGGAAATAAAGCAGTTTCACATTTAAGGGTAATGGTGTGATAAAAGAATAGTGGTGAAAAATACAATCAAAATATAATGTATAAAGCTAAGCAGTCTCAATGTTTCCAATGTAGGAAAATAATGGAAGGTAAGGCTAGGAAGACACTATGATTTTAGTGCCTGGAATTCAAGACTGAGGTACTTAACATCTTCCTTGGCACTAAGAATCCATTGAAAATTTTGAGAAGAAAGGCTATAAGGTGTGGTCTTAGGGGAAAAAGAGATTTGTTGTTAAGTTCAGGGTGGATGGTAGAGGAGAACATTAGATGCAGTGAAACCTGAGCTATTTTAACAGTCTGGACATAAAGAAATAGGATTAATATAAACTGCAGGATTGGTGAGAAATGAGGTAAACAAAGAAATAGAGGGGATACATACAGGAAAGGAGCAGTTGATGACGGCTTACATAAGGTGGGTGGGATTGAGATAGAAAAACGGAGATGACCCTCATAAACTAGTGGTGCTCTGAAGATATTGTTTTAGCACAGGCAATTGGTAATTGGCATTTTATTTTTGCATTTTTAGCAAATTAAAAATGAATATTGCTAACAATGACATTGCTTATTCAAAGGAAAATATCCTGTAAAGAGATATTTTGGTTAAGGCTTGAGAAAAAAACTAGAAAGACTACAACTTTCTACACCCTCCCTATATCTATGATTTTGAAGCTTCACATCAGTTTCACATTGAAGTACATTTATTTGCATAAAATTATAAAACAAATTTCACACAGAAAATGCAATAGTGGGAATACACTAAATCATCTGTATAATTTTAATGCAATAATAAAACACACTGAATCTTTTAAAAGTCATTTTATATATTAAAAAATAACCTGTTTAGATGATATCTCCATACAGTACATTCAAATGAGATAAAGGAAATTTGTATCAAATCATTTCAGAAAAGATTAATCAATTTTGACAAGTAACCTCTGAGGAGGAGGAAGCAAGGTAGTAGGTGTAACATAAAACATGTGGTTGGAATCAAAGTTGTCACATCTGGAAAATAAATTTAACATTTGGTTTATAATCATAGAGAAAAATAAAGAAATGTGCCTTATCTAAGTGGGACTGAATGATATTGAACATTTATATATAGCCATTGTAGACCAGGCCTGAAGTAATATTTTTCTGCTAAATTATAATTACGTTATACTGGAGTCAATAGAATGCGTAACAAATTGAACAAAATAATACAATGTTATTTGATCTCTGTGGCCAAAATCTACTAAGTACTAGACATTTCAAGAAACCACTTTAGTTTAATACTTTTATTTTAAATTTTACATAAAACGACTGTATCCTAATGGAAAATCTGCTGTGGGGATCAATGTGCTAATAAGACAACATTCATCATTAACACAAATTTATTAAACAAAAAATGATACTAAGTACAATATAAATGTACTTAGCTCCCTTAAGGAGCTAACCATTTAAACAACAAGATGATGTACTTTTATACATTTATATGCATTTATTTTTATATTATTCCTAATATCATGACTTAAATGAATACGTTGATGGTTGTATGAAAGTCACATGATTGTTTTCTTGTTGGTTGGCTTTCATTATAATAATATTAGGATTAAAACATATTGGTCATAAATCACAGAGGCACAGGGTCAGATTTTAGCTTCCCATCTCACCAGCTGCATGATCTTGGGACAGCTACTTGAAATATCAAAAAATCTTTTTCTTTCTTTCTTTCTTTCTTTCTTTCTTTCTTTCTTTCTTTCTTTCTTTCTTTCTTTCTTTCTTCTTTCTTGCTTTCTTTCTTGCTTGCTTTCTTTCTTTCTTTCTTTCTTTCTTTCTTTCTTTCTCTTTTTCTTTCTTTTTCTCTTTCTCTTTCTTTCTTTCTTTTCTTTCTTTTTCTCTTTCTTTCCCCTTCCTTCCTTCCTTCCTTCCTTCCTTCCTTCCTTCCTTCCTTCCTTCCTTCCTTCCTTCCTCCCTTCCTTCCTTCCTTCCTTCCTTCCTTCTTTTCTGACAGTTAAGACAGGTTTATAAGAGAAAACAAACATGAAAGGGGTTTTTGGCCGAGTTAGGTTAGAGGCCCACTCTTCTACAGACTAAGAGTTTATTATTATTATTTTATTTTACTTTAAGTTCTGGTATACGTGTGCTGAACATACAGGTTTGTTACATAAGTACACACGTGGCACGGTGGTTTGCTGCACCTATGAACCTGACATTTAGGTTTTAAGCTCCATGTGCATTAGGCATTTGTCCTAATGCCCTCCTCCCCTTTGCCCCCACCCCCCAACAAGCCCTGGTGTGTGATCTTCCCCTCCCTGTGTCCATGTGTTCTCATTGTTCAATGCCCATTTATGAGTGAGAACATGTGGTGTTTGGTTTTCTGTTCCTTTGGTAGTTTGCTGAGGATGATGGTTTCCAGCTTCTTCCACGTCCCTGTAATGACACGAACTCATTCTTTTTTTATGGCCACATATTGTTCCATGGTGTATTTATGCAACATTTTCTTTCTCCAGTCTATCATTGATGGGCATTTGGGTTGGTTCCAAGTGTTTGCTATTGTAAACAGTGCTGCAATAAACATACGTGTACTTGTGTCTTTATAGTAGAATGATTTATAATCTTTGGGTATATACCCAGCAATGGGATTGCTAGGTCAAATGGTATTTATGGTTCAAGATCCTTGAGGAATCGCCATACTGTCTTCCACAATGGTTGAACTAATCTACACTCCCACCCAGAGTGTAAAAGCATTCCTATTTCTCCGCATCTTAGCCAACATCTGTTGTTCCCAGACTTTTCAATGATTGCCATTCTAACTGGAGTCAGATGGTACCTCATTGTGGTTTTGATTTGCATTTCTCTGATAATCAGTGATGATGAGCATTTTTTCATATGTTTTTTGCCCACATAAATGTCTCCTTTTGAGAAGTGTCAGTTCATATCTTTTGCCCAGTTTTTGATGGGGTTTTTTCTTGTAAATTTGTTTAAGTTCCTTGTAGATTCTAGATACTATACCTTTTTCAGATAGATAGATTGCAAAAATTTTCTCCAATTCTGTAGGTTGACTTTTCATTCTGATGGTATTTTCCTTTGCCAAGCAGAAGCTCTTTAGTTTAATTAGATCCCATTTGTCAATTTTGGCTTTTGTTCCCATTGCTTTTGGTGTTTTAGTCCTGAAGCATTTGCCCATGCCTATGTTCTGACTGGTATTGCCTAGATTGTCTTGTAGACTTTTTATAGCTTTAGGTTTTACATTTAAATCTTTAATCCATCTTGAGTTAATTTTTGTATAAGGTGTAAGGAAGGGGTCAAGTTTCTGTTTTCTCCATATGGCTAGCCAGTTTTCCCAGCACCATTTATTAAGTAGGTAATCCTTTCCCCATTGCTTGTTTTTGTCAGGTTTGTTGAAGATCACATGGCTGAAGATGTGTGGTGTTATTTCCCAGGTCTCTGTTCTATTCCATTGGTCTTTGTAACTGTTTTGGTATCAGTAACGTGCTGTTTTGGTGAGTTTTGGTTACTGTAGCCTTGTAGTATAGTTTTAAGTCTTTAAGTCAGATAGTGTGATGCCTCCAGCTTTGTTCTTTTTACTTAAGATTTTCCTGGCTTGTTTGGTTCCATATAAAAGTTAAAGTTGTTTTTTTTTTTTTTTTTTTTTTCCTAGTTCTGTGAAGAAAGTCAATGGTAGGTTGATGGGAATAGCATTGAATCTACAAATTACTTTGGGTAGAATGGCCATTTTCATGATATTGATTCTTCCTATCCATGAACATGGAATGCTTTTCCACTTTTTTGTGTCCTCTCTTATTTCCTTGAGCAGTGGTTTGTAGTTCTCCTTGAAGAGATCCTTCACATCCTTTGTAAGTAGTATTCTGAGGTATTTTATTTTCTTTGAAGCAATTGTGAATGGGAGTTCACTCATGATTTGGCTCTCTGCTTGTCTATTATTGGTGTATAGGAATGCTTGTGATTTTTGCACATTGATTTTTGTATCCTGAGACTTTGTTGAAGTTGTTTATCAGCATAAGGAGTTTTTGGGCTGAGAACATGGGGTTTTCTAAATATACAATCATGTCATCTGCAAACAGAGACAATTTGACTTCCTCTCTTCTTATTTAAATACCCTTTATTTCTTTCTCTTGCCTAATTGCTCTGGCCAGAACTTCCAACACTATGGTGAATAGGAGTGTTTTGTGCCAGTTTTCAAAGGGAATGCTTCCAGCTTTTGCCCATTCAATATTTCTCATAGAACTAATGTTACTTTTATAAAATATTCATATGGAGTGATTAAAACAATATTTTGCATACAAAATGTCTAATGAATTATGTTATAATCTCCATATTGGAATTAGCAAATTTTAGAAGTAAAAGAGAATATTTCATAACTGCAAAAACTCTCCTAAAGAATAATTCTCAGGAGGACTACACCTAATATTTGTAATACTCTCTTAGGATAATACTTGCTTAGGATTTGTGTGTATATATATATATATAGTGTGTGTATATATATATATATATATATACACACACTATATATAATTGCTTAGGATATATATATAATTTACTTATTTATTATGTATAGGCTGTTTTATATATAATACATAATTATGTGTTTTGATTTTCATTTAAATTATCTTAAAAATCTTATTTTATACATTTTATTCTAACTAGAGTACATATCAAGTTGAATTATTATATTTAGTATTAGAGTATATTTTAATATATTTATCCACTTTAATACATGAATATCATATATAATAGAAGCCTTTTTAATTTTTAAAATTAGCATAATAAAACAGAAAAAAATTAAGAAGTTAAGTAATTGTATTTAACTGCCCAAAGTGATACTTCTAGTTCAAACTCTCACTGAAATTAGAACAGTGTTGTTTCCTTTAAGGTATTTTTTATTTTTTAACTATGAAGTTTATTGGAAAATAATTTTCCCCTAAACCTTTTGGTTAAAGTTAGTTAAGCCAATAGGAGGCAGCAGCCAGGGTTTCGGGGTAGGAAGAAATAGTATTTGAGATAGTAAATGACCATTAAAGTAAATGTGAGTATTGGTATTAAGTTTTTCAATTGTCTTACTTTTATTTTTTAGTTTTTGTCAAGGTTTATTACTGCTTGGGCTGCTTTCTTAAAAACAAAGTTTTCAGTTACACATCAGTTTCACTGCAGAGCATTCTCTTCCACATGAGATGAGACTGATTTTGATTTATGGTACTCTTTCCCATTCTTAGCGAAGGAGAAAATTAGCATAGTCAAGACTGATATCTTCTCAGCCTGAGATATCTGGGTTTTTTTTTTTTTGCTATATTTCTGTTTCATCATTATGCAAGAATAATCCGTAGAGTTTTTGTTGTTGTTGTTGTTTTGTTTAAAAAAAAAAAAAAACAAACAGAAGTAAGTCTGAGGAACAGACATTACTACAATACAGCCTTGGTACTGTTGTATGTTATTTTAAAACCAGTCATCCCCACGATTTCATCTCAGTACTAGTAACCTGTACTGTTAAACGTGACATAGAGGTGAGGACTGTGTCTTTAGAATTCTTATGATGATTAAGTGACTTAATATATGTAAGACTTTTGTAACAGCTCCAGACATCTAAGTGCTACAAAAGTGTTTCCTATCATTAATAGACTACACTCCAAAATGTTCAAATAATGTCTATTGTGCAAACTATTTCTCTGAATTTAATTCAATTAAATAATGAATTAATGCTAAAAAGTGTAGCCCATATATCTGGCAATTGAAAACACACATAATTGATGAGTGAAAGAAGGAATCATAGTAGAAATAAAACTGCAGTTAGAATTAGTAGAGCCACTGATGGAACTGCTACGTGTGTAAAAGTTTACAGATACAGCAATCATGCTAAAGGAGAATTTGTAGCAGTAAATGCTTATATTAAAAAAGAAGGCTATAAGCATTAAAATAATTGAATATCAATCTTCAATACTTAAAAAATAAATCACAAGATACACCCAATGCCCATAAAAATAGAGCCAAGAGATTAAAATTTCTAAGCAGAAAGTAATGAACTCTAAAGCAAAGATGTGAGGATCATCAAAGGCAGACACTGAGTTTTCTAAAAGAATAGTAAAGTGGACAACTGTGATAAGATTAATGGAGAAAATATTAATTATTTCATCATATGCACTATCTTTTTCCATTAAAAAACCTGAGAATTATAGAGATTAACTCATTCCCCCGAACTCAAATAAATAAAGTAGTGGCTTTAATGAAACCTCTTTGATTGTGGAAGATATAATAAAAGATCACAATGTATATAGACATTTACAAACAATGGACTGTTTCAAAATATTATATTGAGCTGAGTGTTAGTCTCAAAGTAAATCATTTTTATAACAATATATGATACATATAAATATAGGCAGAATATCATCCAAACAGTAAAAGTGTATGGTTTATTTTGTTTTATACTAATTATGGTGTTTTTGCTGTCTTGACTATATTGTCTTTTTTTTTGAGATGGAGTCTCGCTCTGTTGCCCAGGCTGGAGTGCACTGGTGGCACTATCTTGGCTCACTGCAAGCTCCACCTCCCGGGTTCACAACATTCTCCTGCCTCAGCCTCCCGAGTAGCTGGGACTACAGGCACCCACCACCACGTCTGGCTCATTTTTTGTATTTTTAGTAGAGACCGGGTTTCACGGTGTTAGCCAGGATGGTCTTGATCTCCTGACCTCATGATCCGCCCCCCTCGGCCTCCCAAAGTGCTGCGATTACAGGCGTGAGCCACAGCGCCTGGCCGTCTTGACTAAATTCTTACTGTATTAGTCACATTTTCACCTTTTTCATTTAAAAAAAAATACTGTTAGTAAAAGTCTTCTTTTTCTGCCTTAGTTCTGTATGTAGCTGCATTTTATGCTCTGTTTAAAAAATGACATGGCCCATAAAAATCAGCAATTTATTGACAAAACAAACGACTACTGTGTCATTGTTGGCAGAGTTAATAAAATGCTTTATTGATGTAATTTATTTATGCCATCTGAATAAGGGCATGAGGGTAAAAATCTTTTGATGAAGCCTGCCAATACTGCAAAATTTACATCACTTGGGGGAGATCAAACACACTCAAATTATTTTCAAACTGGCCCCATGATTTTAATATCCTGGTAATAATTAGAATAAAATTACATAGGAAAAAATTATTAGCTAAATAGGCATGTATGTATGGCTAGGAGATGTTGAACAACGTTATGCTTTGACTCTACATTTCATGGGAACTTTCATTTATTCATTCTCTGATTACTTACTGAGCCTGAATAAATGGCATTGACCCTGTCACCGTCAAGCTTGTACAGAGGCACTGAGAGAGAAAAACACACGGGAGATACTGAAGACACTAGAATGGATTGTAAAAAAATAAAATGCACACACGCACACACACACACACACATATATATGACACCGTGAAGGAAATAGGTGAACATATTTTAATTCTGCCTCTGAATATCAGACACTGCACTTAATAAGCTTATTCAAAGTTGAGAAGTAGTGTAACAAATAAGCCAGGGGAAGATTTTATATTTATATAAGGTGTGATTCTGAATTTTATTTTACTAGCAATTTTAAAGATTATAATCTTAAACATTTATATGTATATTTTATGATGAGAGAGTTAGTTCCATACAAGGCCATAAATAAACACTTCTAAAACCTTTCTGCTGGAGTATTCATAAATGGCTAAGGAGAGAAATTATATATGTCTTCAATCTCTATAATGAGTCTAGAACAGCCCTGAGACTAAAAAAAAAAAAATTGAATGTACTTTATCCTAAATATCTATGAAATGTTTGTTTTATATACAAGACTGTTTGGAAATAAGAAACTATCATTTCAGCATGGTTATCATATCCTAACATTTTATTACATATATTCTTCATGTTTTTTGAGTAAATATCTGAATACAGAATGACCCAACATGTTTATTTTTCAGCCCAGTGTTCCACCAGAATTCCACTTTACTAATGGATGAATATAGAAATAATCGTTTGAGAATCACAACTCTGAAACATATTGTGTGTTCAAACCACTATTTTCAAAGTATGATAGAAACTTGGTGATTTAAAATTTTGTGAAACTACTAATAAGGAAAATATTGGTTGTAGTGTCTGGAATCAAGCAATCTTCACTTAATCATTATCATTCATGTCTAATTAGGAAGCTAAAGATATCCTTCATTTTCTCATGCTCCTCCAAGATATTGGGATACAGTATTTTGTATATTTTACTCTGTGACCCATTGAAATGAATTAACTCAGATCATAAATTTAACATTGTGGAAATAGGACACATCATGTGAATGTAATTGAACTTTACCCTTGTTTACTCTTTCTCTCAAAGCTGGAATAATTGTTAGTTTTCTCTGTGGATATGCTCCAATTTTCTGATTCCCATTATTACATATGTTCAGGCTAAATATCTATTGCAATTTTGGTCAAGTGTTTGGCCTCATGTTTCCACCTATTTCTGCTCAAGTGTTTCCACTCCATTTTTGGTATCTAGCCTACATTTAATTTTATACATGTGTATCAATCCTGCATATACACTTATATAAACACATTGATTGATATGTATACTTAATTCAGCATATATGTATACAGTAAATCAAGTATATATATATATACACATATATATACACTAACTTCAGAATTTATAGTAACCACTTTTTTACAAAAATCACTTTTTCCTTTAATCGTCCACTTGAGATATCATGAATATTAATTATTTCTAATTGTAATCGTGCTCAGCTATATTACTATTACTTATCGCCTTGTTTAGTAGCCTCCACGTACACCTTTATTAAAATCATTGATAAAAAATACTGATTGAGTTTGCTAAATGCCAGTAAGATCTGTTTCTCCAGTAGGGCATTACAAGAATAATCAATAGTCTTTGCATAAACTATGTAATTAGATCTGTATGTACCAAATTTAATAATGCTTTAGTATATATATTGTTCCACATTGTTAAAGATAATATTCTGAAAAGTTTAGATAAATTATTACATTTTCCTAAGGTGGTAGTCTGAGAATGAATACATCCAATAACCATATTACGTTGCATGTCTTATTTTTAGCAACGCTATCCTTCCTAGTAGTGATAACTTTATTTTTCTAAGTACTCCCTCATTTATCATAAGCAATTAAAGAATTATTTTTTAAATGTAGTAAGTTTTGTATTATAATTTACAAAATCTAACATTGAAACATTCTGCATAATTTTTTCAGTTTTGCATATGGCTTAGTGACAATCTGAAATTTTGACATGATGTTGAATCTAGCAAGTTTAAATAAAATTGACAAGGGCTTCCCAGTCATTTATTATACCTGTTAGGATCCGACAGTAGGCATGGTTAGAGAAATGCCAGATGTCAACACCTTTCATTTATTTTCAGAACAATAAATACAGTTTTAAGAAAAGTCATAAATATAGCAGACTGTAAAGAAACTTAAGAAAACAATACGTCTTTTTAAAGAAATAACTGATTAGTTTCAAAACTAAATTATGTTTTGTTATTTTTTTTCTTTCCTCAGGAACTTGCTGATTCAGAGCAGTCCCAGTGGTCTTTATGAACTTACAGTGTTCTGTGAATATTTGTAGTGGCAGCTTTAACAATAATTAACATTGACTGTTATAATATTTCACTTTGAAAGAGCACTTACTTTGGAATAGAGAAGACAGCAGCCTAATTTTCAAAGAATATGAACTTTAATTTCTTTGAGTGGATTAAATCTTCTCTAGACATTTTTTTTTAATTACTGCATTCCTTATAGACAACTGTTACTTCATCTTTTCACCCCTCCACTTTTACTTTACATTGTCTCTCTTTCAGTGTATAGTTTGAATGAGCTATTCTTTCTGGCAGGCAAAGTGGTCTGGCTGGAAGTGAAGACTGAAAAAAGATAGTTTCATTCTTTCAAAAAGATGTTACTAAAGTTAATGAAAGTTCAGTTAGATATCAAGTAACTAATTTTATGTCTTTTTAATCATGGCAAATGGCAACCCCAAATTGTGCTTATTGTAGTGTAATATGTAAGTCCACTTGAAGAGAACATCCTGGAGGACAGCAGCAGGATTCTATAGAGTAACTCCCGAATTCACACATAGCACATCAACCCTAATACATACATATATCTATACCTATTCATTTGCATACATATGTACATATATTTATCATCTTGCTCTGACATGCATTATTATATTTTTAATCTAGAAACAGGCTTAGTAAAAAAATTATTTCATAAACACACTCTACAAAAATTAAAGCTATACAGGGAAATAAAAAGATAGTAGGTGCAATGAAGATACGAGTATTATGTTAGCTAGAAGACACAAAGGCATACTGTAGTTTGGGGTTTCGCAAGAAAGACAGTTTAAAATGATTATGAATATAAACTAATTTCATGATTGTAGAATGCTAAAACAGAGTGGAAGTGAAGGTCATTGCCGTTAAGAAAAAATATATTCTGATGTTTGCTTTATGCAATATTTAAAATCATTTTAGGAGTAGATTTGTATTAAGTCAGATTAAATAATAACACTTCTCAGAATTTTCTTCCTTGCATAGTTCCATGTTAGTATGGGAGACAAGCCACAAGAGACATTTTCTTTAAGAATTGTAGGGCGAGTGATATGGTTTGGCTGTGTTCCCACTCAGATCTCATCTTGAATTGTAGCTCTCATAATTCCCATGTGTTGTGGGAGGAACCAGTGAGAGGTAATTGAATCATGGGGGTAGTTCTTTCCCATGCTATTCTCATGATAGTGTTTAAGTCTCATGAGATCTGATGTTTTTCTTTCTTTCTTTTGAGGCTCTGTCACCCAGGCTGGAGTGCAGTGGCACGATCTTAGCTCACTGAAAGCTCTGCCTCCCGGGTTCATGCCATTCTCCTGCCTCAGCCTCCCAAGTAGAGTAGCTGGGACTACAGGTGCCCGCCACCACACCCAGCTAATTTTTTGTATTTTTAGTAGAAATGGGGTTTCACCATCTTAGCCAGACTGCTCTCGATCTCCTGACCTGGTGATCTGCCTGCCTCAGCCTCCCAAAGTGCTGGGATTACAGGCCTGAGTCACCTCGCCTGGCTGGAGATGTGATGGTTTTATACAGGGTGGTTCCCTGCACATGCTCTCTCCTGCCTGCTGCCATGTAAGACTTGCCTTTGCTTCTCCTTTGCCTTCTGCCACAATTGTGAGGCCTCCCTAGCCATGTGGACCTGTGAGTCCATTAAACCTCTTTCCTTTATAAATTACCCAGTCTTGAGTAAGTCTTTATTATCATCATGAAAACAGACTAATACAGCAAGTAAAGCAGCAGCTGTCTTCTGTTTGTGCTGGAAGGCATGTGTAGCACAAGGGGTTGTTACAACTCACACACGTTGGTTGTCATAATTTATCTGAGGGCTCACATGTTTGTATGGTATTAACATGGCCCACAAGCCTATTATCTCCTCTAGAACTCTCTCATTCAATTTCTTGAATCCTGGTCTAGCTTCATGAAGAAGGTCTCTGTGTTCTGCTGGAGGATACCCCAATTAGAAGTTGGAGGCTTGGAGGCAGTGACAGATTGACTCAGGTAGAGTCCTTTCTTGTGGATTACATAATGCAGATTGACATTTTTCCTTGACTTCCACGTGTATGCCCATATTTTCTTATAAATTGGATGTCTTACACATAACAATTACCTCAAGAAACTATGTATTCAGTCCTACAATTGTCTATTTACATTGCATATTTAAGAAGACTACATATGATTTGTGCCACTTTTATATAATTTTATTTCCTATATAACTTTTCTATGAAGCTTTTTGCAATTAAAAGAAACTTTTCTGTGTAACTTTTTGTAATTAAAAGAAAATCTTCCTTGACACCACAATAATTCTAATATTGCCTGCTTTGTTATTTTGTTTCACCTTTAAGATATGCTTTTATAACCCATATATATTTGCTCATATTCTATTTCTAAAATTTTATCTCCTTGACTTTCTGATCTCTCCTTCCATGACCTCTTGTTTAATAGTTAATTTTTGTATGTGTTACAAATTTAAACAGGGTAAAAGAGAACATTAAAAAATAGCCCGTGCAGTTTATCAGTTATATTTTTCAAGCCAGTAAAATTGGAACAAAATACATTTGGCTGTAGATAACTCAGGAAGGCACGGCAAATTATTTGCAGCAAAACAAGTTTATTGGTTGTCCTATTTGATAAAATGATTAAACATAAGTTTTACTATCCCACTTTAGGCATGTTTCCTCCTGCAGATAAATAATTAACATTACTGTAGATCCGTTTGTTTCAGACATCACGGTAATGATATATTCCTTCAACTCTAATTAATAGCATGGATAGAACCATAGAAAACATTTTGTATAATCCAAAGGCTACTATTTATCAGGTGTTTCAAACTTTCAGTCACTTGTGAAGAACCGGCTCAACACAACTAGAGACAAGTTATTTCTTAGAAACAAACAGGATAATTAGAAGAGGTGGCTTGATATAACTAACAAAAGAAGTCATTAGAAAGATTGTATTCATGTTTCAAAATGAAGGGAATTGCAGTGTGAGAACATTACTGTTACTACTACAATAAAAGTTTTAAACTAACAATTATTAACATGTTAGGTGGAGTGTTATATAACTTACATATGTATCCCTTTTAATATAAGTAAAGCATAATCTTGAACTCTGAGAATTCACATAAATTAAATGGAATGAAATGTAATTTAAGTGGTCAGTAAATTGGTATCTAGGAATAGGGTGTTAAAGAACCTCAGGATTTCTAAGTATTCTTACTATACTTTTAACTCATTTTCAACCTTTTCTTGAAATTGTTCCTTTTTGGGTCATTTTCATATATTTTTTCCTTTTTTTTTTTTTTTTAGACACTGTCTCACCCTGTCTTCCAGGACCTCGGCTCACTGCAACCTCCGCCTCCCAGGTTCAAGTGATTCTCCTGCCTCAGCCTCCCAAGTAGCTGGGATTACAGGCATGAGCCACCATGCCCAACCATATATTTTTTTCTTTTACAAAACTAATTAGTTCACTCTTTTTGGTACTGACCCAGTTTAGATCGGTCCTAGGTCATATGGTAATAGGTACATTGTGATTTATACACATGCTATCTTTTAGTATTTAGGCATTTAGAAAGTTTGTTTAAAATTTTATAGATTTGCCCTCGATTTTGTTTACATCTCCCCAAAATCCTAACTTAAGGGGTAATAATGTTTTCTCATTATTTGCTATTAGATTTATCTACTCAGTAAACAACTAACAAATATCATTTGCAGGGTGAGAAAATTTCATCAGATAAAGGAATGCCACAAAAACATCTCATTTTGAATATAAACCAGTATTTGGAAACCACTGTCTTCCAGAAGTTCTGTAGTTTTGAGTTTTACATTTAAGTCTTTAATCCATCTTGAGATAATTTTTGTATATGGTGTAAGGAAAGGGTCCATTGTCAATTTTCTGCACGTGGCTAGTCAATTATCTCAGCTTCATTTACTGGATAGGAAATCCTGTCCCCATTACTTGTTTTTGTCAAGTGTGTCAAATATCAGAGAGTTGTAGATGTCTTAGGACACACCAGCAATTAAATTCTTAACAAAATTGGTCACAATTTAGTTTCTATTTTAATGGTCAGGAATAATGTGAATAAAGAATCGTTGTTATATTTACAAGTAATTCAACTTACCTATACTTAGGTTTATTAGCTGTCCTTCAGTATAAGAACAATATCTTAACTTTAGCAGATCCACAGGGCCTATCAAGAGTATTTACTTGCAACATGATAATTAATACTATCAAGGAATTAATTTGCTAATAACTACTTATCCTGTAGACAGTAGTATTAAAATCTCAGCACTTTACACCAAGACATATTTACATATAGCTGAATTTTCATAAATTAATATTTCAATTATCTTTGGAACTTCTCATATTGAATTCTCAGGAATAGTTAAATACTGGAATTTTGTTTTAAAATTTCTTTTTCACAACTTATAATTTTTTATATCTCTAAGTTGATATTGTTTTATTATTTTCTTTAAGAATTGAGACTATACTGAATTATTGAGCATACTTCACCTTAATTTTCCATTATATCAAACCCTTCTTTAAGAACCAAATTGATCCCAATGTTGTCATTTTTTTTGCATTTTCCTTTAACTTACAATTATTTTTATCTTAATTTTAGAAAAACTATAACCTTGTTTAATATCATCTCCCAAGTCAAAACCAGAGAAATAAAGCAATAAAGGAAACATTAGAGAAAAATGTTTTCTAATTGCTATAGATATGAAATTTACAAACAAGGTCAATCACAGAAGGTGGAAAACAATCATTTTGGTGAGGTTTTAGTTGTGTTGTGTGTGCCTATGTATGTGATAACATTTATTAGGCTATCAATGTTAATCTCATCCAAGAAGGGGAGAGTACATTGATCTCTGAGATGCAATTTATTTCTAATTACTAAATTAAAAGTCAGTTTATCAACTAGCAAATATTGCCTAATAACCTGAAACAGAATAAACATTAATATTATTTATATTTTACCAACATTTAAAATATTCTGCATCTGTTGTTTGTAAAAATCTGAATACTATGGTTTAAAAAAGGTTCTAAATTTTATTTATGGAAAATCATAATCTGAATTTCATTTTATGAAAGTTTATGAGCAAATATTGTTGATATTTTTCACAGGTAAAATATAGGCATTATGAACTGTAAACTAGAAAAGAAAGTGTAGATTCATGTGACTTAGCTGAATCAATGAGTCCAAAATGAAGAATTATGAGAAAATAATTAAATATTGTACTCTATACATAGAGACACTCCTTCAGATAATCAATAATTTTGAGAGGTGATCATATTACAGTAAAAGTTTTTTGTTTGTTTTACTTTTTATAATTGCTTATTAAAAGGATGAGTGAGAAACTGGAGTGTATTAAGCATACAATGGTAGGGAGCTAGAAACATCAGCCTTGACACTAACTTCATCCATAACTAACTGAAAATGTAAAAGAGATGTTGGGGGTTACATAATTCACTTCATATATTTTGATATCCATTATGATAATATTTTATTTTAATATTGTAATTGAAAGATAAATTTGCAGGTATTTATTTTGTACATGATATTTTTGAAATATATATACATTGTGTGGCGACTGAATCTAGCTAATTAACATATGCATTACTTTACATTGTTATTAATTCTGTGGTGATTAATATCTAAAATACATAAGGAAAACAAACAACCTAATTAAAACGAAAGCAAAATATCTGGATAGACATTTCTCAAAAAAAAAAAACATAAATGGCCAGCAAGACTATGGAAAATAATGCTCAACATCATCATGGAAATTCATATTAAAGCCACAATGAGCTATCACTTCATATCTGTTAGAGCGGTTATTATAAAAAATCCAAAAAAATTGTTGGTTAGGGTATGGAGAAAAAGGAACTAGCACACTGTTGGTAGGAATGTAAATTAGTCCTGCCTTTGTGGAAACAGTATAAAGTTTTCTCATAAATTTAAGATTGAACCATCATATGATCCAGCAATCTCACTACTGAGTATATATATATATATATATATATATGGTACAAAACCAGTGTATTGAAGAGATATCCGCACTCCCATGTTTATTGTAGCACTATTCAGAGTAGCCAAGATCTGGAGTCAACCTGTGTCCATGAACAGGTTAATGGATAAAGAAAACATGACATACATACACAATGGAATACTATTAAACCACAGAAAAGAAGGAAATTCTGGCATTTGTGACAAGTGTGAACTTGGAAGACATTACGTTAAGTCAAAAATCCAGCCACAGGAAGACAAATACCACATAAGCTCTCTCATATGTGAAATCTAAAAGAGTTTAACTTACATAAGTAGACAGTAGAAGGGTAATTACCAGAGGTTGGAGTGGTTGGAAATGAGATTTGAAAGATGTTCATCAAAGGATAGAAAACTACAGTTAGATAGGAGGAATAAAATTTCAAGAGATCTATAGTACAACATGGTGACTTTAGTTACCAATATATTGTATTCTTGAAAAATGCTGAAAGTGGATATAAAATGTTCACAAATAAAATATTAACTCTGTGAGATGATGTTAGAAATTAATGGAAGTATTTCTTTTTGTCTCACGATAGGTATGTGAACAAGGGTGATGGTTGCTTTGATGGTTGAAATGCAGATGAAGGCCATTGCCTTCTTTCAGTGTTCTTCAAGAGCTTTTGAAGGGAAAGGACCAATGTAGCATAGAAAAAAAATGTTAAATGGAGTGTCAAAAACTTCCATCATAAGCTTAATATATATACTAATTTGAAAGGTTATTTATATATCTGAGGATTAGTTACCTCATCGTGACAATATGTGGTATACAGTTGGATTATTAGGAAGGCCAAATTAAATAATGTAAGTGGCGTGTCAGAAACGTAAGTTATTTTAGTAGTAATACCATATTTACTTAATTTAATATTTTAATAGGTATATATCAATGATTTTGCTTTAATATTTTAAGAAAATTATTTTATTATATTTAAAATACTAATAAAACTTATTTAATCTACAAGTTCTTGTATTCCAAAAATACCACTGCGATAGGAATTCAGATGGTTGACATGTAAAAATTGCAACCCTCTCTAGTTGAATAAATTTCCTATAAATGTTCATCTTCTTTAATTGATGTTCATTCATGCAAGAAAATATATAACACCAATCAAATTGCAGATGTAGTAATGAAAAAGCAAAACTGTGCTGTGAGTTTTGAACATCTCTTTAATTTGACAGCAGTTACCTGACTAGAAAGAAAATAGACAGAATTATTTACAACTGCAGAACTTGCTGCTGGGTTAAAATTGACATTGAAAGAGCCTACCCTTTGACAATGCCCCCATTGGCAACAGTGCCACCATGTCACCGTAAATAATCCTGCTGGGATCAATTGCCATGCTCCCTAGGGAAATTGTTGTCCCTAATATCACAAAAAAGTAATGAGAGTAAAAGATTTTCTGCAAGAACATGAGGCTTTTCTAAGCATTAAACTAACAAAGCTTGAACTAAGTCAGCCAAGAAGTACACTGTGGGAAACTGCACAGAAACTGCACATCAGCAAAACGTCTTGGCAGAAAATGGACATGTAGAAGTGCAATGACTGTCTTATTTATTCACCACTCTTGGGAACACTAATGTGAAAGTGACTAATATGGTATAATAGTTCCCAGAACCAATTAATTAATCATAGCATGCCATTAATAGATACATTCCTTGGGGGAAATATTTCATGCTCAGGGAAATTAAAGCATTTTATTATGATAAAGTTTCCCTAGTCAAAAATGCTTTAAATTTACATTCTCACACAGTTAACTAAGTGGGTATGAATTTATTTTTCTATTGTCTACAGGTGATTTCTGGAGAGAAATATCTTAAGTGTTCATGTGGAGTGGAATTAGAGCATGGCTCTTTTTGTTTGTCGTCTCCTACTCTGCATTCACTGAAAATATTTTGTGCATTGATCTTACTTCCTAGAAAAATATAATGGAGCTCAGAAAGCTTAAGTGATTTGCAAGTTGTGGCAGGGCTGGTAAGAAGCAGTGTTGTTTTTGTACTGCAAGTTTGGAATTGAAATCTCTTTCAACCACGCAGCTTTCTTTGTATGGCAGAAGTATGACCACATCTAAAAAATCAAATTCTGAAACAATATAGGCTACATTTTACCATATCAAGAACAGTTAATAAGGATATATTTGAATGGCTTTGATATGTTTGATCAGTTTAGTTTTTATGGCCACATTGTGAATTATAGGCATTTTAAATTTAATTCTGTTTTTTTAAATGTAAATTTGGCAAACATTTAAAACACTTGTGTTCTCACCACATAAATGACAAGTATGTGAGGTAATGCATATTTCTATTAGCTAGATTCAGTCATTCCACATGTCTATATAATTTAAGACATAATATATATAATGTATAGAATTTTATCTGTCAATTAAAATAATAATAAATCATGATTCAGAAAAATATTCACTGATATTGGACAGAATGTTTAGGCATATCAATTACTGAGTTTATATTAAAAGACAAATAGCTGTCTAGCTTAAAAGTAGTTATAGTATTTTTATAGCCATCTCTGCTTATCTCTGCAATTAACCCTGGATCAAATTTCCATTCCTTTCTTTAACACTCAGACTACTTCAAAGAAAATCAGATAGCAAATTTTGTTGAAGGCTCTATGAGATAAACTCGGTTATGTGTGGAGAGACTTCATAGCACACGACTATGCATGATTTATACTCAAGTACCATTCATATATCTTCTTCCCACAAAACATCTTCCTCCATTCCCTTGATCCCTTGTTTTTTCCAGGCTTTTCTTGGACTCCCATGGGAAGAATATATTGTAATACTCAAGAGGGCTTAGCGGGACAACAGACTAGTGTTGGCCCTGAATCCATCATCTACTCTGGTTAAAAAGTTTAACCTAGATTTACACTGACAATAAAACCTACCACATAAGGTTAAATTGAGTATTAATAAGAAGACTTTAATGTGTTTAGCACAACATACAGCTAACTATACTTATTGTGACAATGCTGACAAAAAGTATTTGAGGCAAACAGAGAGGGAAAATCCTTAGTCCATTTCACATGATCTCCATCCTTCTTTCCCCAAAGAGTATATAACATACAACACAACTAAAAATGAATTTAAGACATTTAAGATTTTTAGGCTTATCTTCTGATAATATTACCATTCATTAAGTTCTTCTAAAGACGGCTTTTTTTAAATTATACTTTAAGTTCTGGGATACATGTGGAGAATGTGCAGGTTTGTTACATATATACACGTGCCATGGTGGTTTGCTGCACCCATCAACCTGTCATCTACATTAGGTATTTCTGCTAATGCTATCCCTCCCCTAGACCCCTACCCCCTGACAGGCCACAGTGTGTGATATTCCCCTCCCTGTGACCATGTGTTCTCATTGTCCAACTCCCACTTACGAGGGAAAACATGAGGTGTTTGATTTTCTGTTCATGTGTTAGTTTGCTGAGAATGATGGTTTCCAGCTTCATCCATGTCCCTGCAAAGAACAGGAACTCATCTTGTTTATGGTGGCATAGTATTCCATGGTGTATATGTACCACATTTTCTTTATCCAGTCTATCATTGATGGGCATTTGGGTTGGTTCCAAGCTTTGCTGTTGTGAACATTGCTGCTACAGATGTTACAGACAGCTTTATGAAGTAAGCACTCAAAATCCTGGCTAGAGTCTTGTCTTCCTCCCAGGTCATCCTTTTGAGGTTATCTTCATATTTCTTTTGCACTAGAATCCCAGATAATATGCCAGGCTTCTTAATTATGTTTAACTTGATTTATCTGTCACAGTGCTTTAAGTCAGTGAATTAACCAAGAGCAGATTTCAGGGACTATTTATATCCATGTTCACTGGTTAGTTGAGAGGTGGTTTTTCTACACAAATATGGTGCTTGAGTTTTATTGTTAATTCTGATCCTACGAATTAATGCATAATATTCTGCAAGCTTTATGAGTAAAGTTTACAATGTCTTTATAATAATGTAATGTCTTTTAAGAATAAAATTTATAAAACAACCAAAACGACCTGTATGGTTTCAAACTGTGATATTTTTCTATTTGTTTTCAGGCTGCTACAGAAAGTATATCCATATTCTAATACGCATTTAAAATGATTTCGTTATATTAGAAATCACTGTAAGTGACAAAGAAGAAAAAGCAATATGAATATAATTTTAACTGCCATAGACATTTTACTGAGATGACTTTTGCAGTTCTAGTAATCAACAGAAGAATTTTAAAAGAAAAATAATTAGAATAATCTACCTTTATTTCAGTGCCAGGCACTGATCTTGGTTCTGGCATTAGAGAGTAAGCATGATAATTAAAAATCTCTAGTCTCATAGAATTTATATTCTAGTGGGTGAGAGAAACAATAAACTATGTTTTAGTAAAAATATACAGGATATTAGATGATTCTAAGGAGGAAAATGAAGCAGGGGAGAAAAATAGGGAGTGCTTGGAATATTTTTAGTAATATGATTAAGGAAGGCAACAATTTGAGAAAACATTTGAACAAAATGATGACAAGGTAAATTGGTGAGACATGTGGCTATCAGAAAAGACATTGCACTCATAGGAAACGAGTACAGGGAAGCAAGTCTGGAAAATTTGAAACGCTAGGCTGAGGCTTCAGTGGACCAAATGAAGGAAAAATCTCAAGAGTGATAGCAGAAAGGAAATGAGACATGGGCTATGTCAAATTGTGGAGAAGAACTTATGAGTTATTGCAAGAATCTTGGATTTTACTTTGAGTGAGATGGAAAGGAAGTAGGGAGTACTGATTGAATAATATCATCAGCACTTTGGTTTCTTTGTTGATAATCGATTGAGGTGGGCCAGTGTGAAAGTAGACAAATATGACATCATCTAAGTAAGAGATGATGGTAGTTTGAAACATGGAGGTAGATGGAGTTGTAGAGGGAAAAAAATAGATTGTACGTAGTTTTGCATTAACAAGATTCCCCCATAGATTGATTGATTATTGAATGCATAAGAAGAATTATGCATGAATAAATTTATTAGACTGAATAACTGCAAAGATGGAATTATCTTAGTAAAATGGTGGATGATACAGGTGAAAATGTTGACAGTTGTGGTTATATTAAATATAAGATATCCATTAAATATTTAATTGGAGATGTTAAGTAGGTATTTGGACATATGAATCTGAAATACAGGAGAGAGGTCTGGCCCAGAAATAAACTGTTGGAAATTAACTTTAATTTGCACGAGAAACATAGTTGGAAAATTAAGTGATTATAGATAGTAAACAGTTGATACAAACTGTAGCTCATTCTTCTTGTTGAAGAGATAAATTGTTCTTATATCAGTGTATTTCTAGATACATTGGTTTGAGGGCAAACGGCAATAACTACCATAACAAACAGAACATGGTTGTTATTAAATAGCATTAAATTTACTGACTAAAATGGAAAAATATGTTCGGAGTTATTATTTTATATCAAAAAGTTAAAGAACATAATTAACTTATAAGTATAAAAATTGTAAATAAACTTACAGAAAATAATTTTGTTACCATTTCCTATCACATCTTTAGGCATTAAAAAACTGTTAACACCTATTTAATCATAATTATCTTCACAAAATATTTTTGAGGTTGATGGAACGGGGATTTGCAAAAGAGAAAACGGAGAAACAATTTGGATTTCCTAGAGCTACTCAACTGGTCTGTTCCATAATTGGAAGAGTACTGGCAAAAAACGTAAGATAATTTCACTTAATGTTCTGATTTTACACAGGAAATCCTGAGAGACAGAATGCTCAGTGAATTACCCACATCTCTTCCTGACCATATTTTAAATGTCAAAACATTCAGTTTTTCAATGTGAAATATGTGGAAAATCTCACTAAAATATCAGTTTGTTTCGAAGAAAAGCAAGATTGGATTCACATAATATAATTCTTTCAAGAAATTTGTCTCATATTTTATTTTATTCTTGATGTTAGCCATTTTTAAAAAGCTTATGCAGATGATGAAGTGAGCATTAAATTAGTAACACACCTATTAAGATTAAATCAGTATACACAATTTGAGTCCTTGTCTTTAATGAGGTATGTGTTTGATTTTGACAATTTTGTCAAGAGTGTATATAAATAAAAATTTCAAAAAAAAGTTATTTTAGGCATTGGGACAAGATACTTTGAACTGTAATATGTGATCCAACCAAGAAACATACTTTATTCTCTCCCAAAACATTTGAGAGAGAATAAAGTATTCTTTAGAGGGAATAAAATATTTGGAAGGTGTCTATTTCTTGTCTTTTGTTTTCTTTGTTTTTTTCAATACCATACCTGATGTGTTTGCTTTGTTTGTTTGTATTTACATGTATTGTATCTAGAAAAATAATTCGGTCCAGACGTTGAGTTTGGGGCCAGCAGATTTGTATAATTATCTTTTTCATCACTGCAGTGCCATTATATATTGACCAAGGCATGCAAAACCTTTGGTTTCATGTAAAGCAAAATACAGTAATTAACTTTTAGAATGTATTCTCCATTTAAGTATAATGAATTTACTATCATGACACCATAATTTTGAAAAACAGAAGAGCTTGAAAATAATTTAAAAGGGCTTTACATTTAAATTTAGATACAATTGCTTAAGACTAATAATGAGAAAGACAACTGAAATCCTTCTATTAATGACCATATGGATATAAATATAGGTAGAGATTTGAGAGTGGATTTGCTGGTCACATTTTTTCTTTAGCACTGTAGCTCATTTCCTAAAGACCCTATTCCAGTGAATGACTTTGTGAAAAGTTTTAGGGAGCACTGGATATTCTTTGCTCTCAGATATTCTGGCAAGTTAACAGAATATAAGCTTGAGTGAGTTTATTCTACACAAAAGGATATCTCTAAATAAATAAATAAATATATATATATATGTGTGTGTGTGTCTGTGTTTGTATATATGGATACACATATATAAAACCAAATTGAACTTTTTCTTTTTATCTGTAAACTTGAACTATATTAAAACAAGAAAAGTAACTTTCCAAGCCATGAATTGCCATGGAAGAAAAAAATAAATTACTATAAAACTTTATCTTGGGGAAAATGAAAAGACAATCTATCTGTCTTCAAAAGATGGGTTACAATAGGTTTCTAATTAATTACTGCAAACTTTTTATTAATGAATTTCTCTTTCAGTTCAGGAAGAGGTAGTAAAACCTACTAAGCCACAGGAATAATTATAGTTGAAAATACAAATTGGAACTTTTTGCAAAAATTTTATTGTTACTATTGTAATTGTGATAATGGCAAGATGTCAGTTAATCAAAACGATCAAAACAATATTTAAACTATATAATGATTTTCATTTTTCCACTCAAGCTGTAGTAAAATGTTAATTATGTATTATACATCAGTGTCATCAAAAACTTAAGACAAGTATAATGCAATTAACCACAGACATTGAGAAACTTGTTTTCTAAAAATAAAACCAAAATTGAATTTATAAATTTTACCTATCAACAAAAAATTAACAGTAATTAACTGAGCACAGATTTTGGACTTAGCCTTATGCTAGAATAGAAAGATTATAATAAAAATAATAGACAACTATGATACTTTCATCAATGTATGAGAATTTCACAAAATACAAGAATTTCTATTATAATAAATGGCATTTCTACTTGCTCAAGTTTAACAGATAAGATTATACGAAAAGTACTATAAGACATATGCTTGTATTGAAAACGAAATACATCTAGGTATGACATTTTTTTCAAGGAGCATTTTGTTTCTATCAGTGTTCAAGATATATCTGTGTAATTTAGTAGCTCTCAATTGTAATTTAAATTGTTTGTAAAATGATATAAACAATTCATAGTCAAAGAGGTAGAAAACCGTATAATCTTTCTTTGTATGTTAGACAAATTATAGAGTATATCAGAAAGAAAAAAATAGCAAACCTTAAATAAATAATAAAAGGAAAGAGAGTACCCTAAATGCTATTGATGCTTTAATTAATATAAAGAAGCCCCCTTTCCCTGTTGGATAGGATGCTGGACTTCATATGCATTTTGTCATAGAATGCAATTCATTTCTCTTTGAATTTACTGTCATCTTATTTCAGTAATTATGTAATTTCATAAGTGTGTACCTTTTGTGTAGTTAGGGAGCCTTCCCAGGGCACTACGACCAAGCATGGTCTCCAGGCAGTCCCTCATACTCTCCCTTTCTAGGGAGGCCCTTCTAGTTTCTATTACTATTTTTCTGATCGTCTTCACACTGTGCCTACTCAATTATTATCCCCCAAAGTAACCATTTGTGACATTTTCCTAAAGTACCTGAACGAAACAATGCCTAGTGCCTTTTAACTAATGCAGCCAAATATATGAAATTAAAACTACAAAATTTACTGCACCTAATTAAAGATTATGATTAACTAGATGTATAATAATCCTAAAACTAAATACTATACTCTCACAGATAATCACTGATCTCTGAAAGACAACAAAATAATATATACTAGTATTGATTTTGATTTGAATAAATTATAAACTCAGGTTTGGCAGACAAATTAATAAATTAATCTCTAATATCTATAAGGGAATTTAGAATTTCATATATAGGGGTACAAAGAGAAAAATTATCAAGGAAACGGTTCAGTAAGTATGAATTTTGTGTTTCGAAATTACCATGGTATATTATATATGTTTAACTATAGTGATGTAATTTAAACAGAAACACCCTCAGAGACATGGGGTTAAACATTCCTCATACAGGAGCACATGTCCATTTTTCTTTTAGTTCAAATAATTCACTTTTCTGCCTCAAGGAATAAAAGATGAATCTCTCTAAGTTTTTGAATAAATATTACATTGCATGACAATATATGTGTGTGTTACACAGGAAAATTTTACTATAGTTAACAAATTAGAATTTAAAAATAAAAATTATATGGAGAGTTAATCACCTTTTGCTTTGCAGACGGTATTATGATATTTGAGATAATTTTACAGATATTTAATTTTACTTGGTACTGAGCGTTTTTAGACAAAGGTTTCAATATTATAGAAACTATTTTCCTAAATTAAAGTGAAAATTTAATTACATTACACTTTCTTTCACATGACCATTGCTTTTGTAAACTATGAAACATAAATGTCTACAGGTTTAAAATTGGTTTTATGTATGTTAGATATATTTGAAGTAGTTTTCCTGCATTAATTATTGTCTTCAACTGCTTTGGCATGTCTCAATTAAAATATCTTATATAAAACATAAAAATTAAGTGACGTTATTTCATTAAACCATTATTAAAATATTCTTGAGAAATGCATCCTTTGTGTCTAGGAGCACCGGACCTCAAATAACTCTTTTTTAAAAGTTCATCGAAGGTTGGATTGTCTTTGCACAATTTAGATTTAAATAAATTATAAGCTCACGTTGTCAGAGAAACCAATAAATTAATCTTTCATATCAGCAAAGCAATTTCGAATGCTTTCATAAATAGAGGTGCAAGGAGAAGCAGTAATAAACATCTTGTCTTCTCCAAAGAAAAGATCAATAAAATGAAAAGTTGTTTTTCTAAAAAGATAAACAAAATAGATGAACCCTTATATAGACTAAAAAAAAGAAGAGAGACCCGAATAATTAAAATTAGAAACAAAAAAGGAGACACAAACAACTGAGACCTCAGAAATACAAAGAATCATTATAAGAGGCTAAGAGATTATAATGAACAACTGTATGCCTTGAAACAAACTTGAAAACCTAGAAGAAATGAATGAATTCCTGAATGCATACAATCTACCAAGATTGAGCCATGAAGAAATAGAAAACGAAGGCCAATAATGAGGAGATTTAAGCCTGATTTTAAAATCTCAAAGAAAAACCCAGTACCTGGTAGATTCACTGATTAATTCTACCAAACATTTAAAGAAGAACCAATATCAATTCTACCTCAAATTTACCAAAACAATTGAAAAAGGAAGGTACACTTCCAAACTCATTCAAAAAGACCAGCACTACTCTGATACCAAAACCAGACAAGGACACAACAAAAGAAAACTACAGGCCAATATCCCTGATGAACGTAGATACAAAAATTCTCAACAAAATACTACCAAACCAAATTCAACAACACATTAAAAAGATTACTCACCATGATCAAGTGGGATTCATCCCAGAGATGCAAAGCTGTTTCAACATATGCAAATCGATAAATGTAATACACCCCATTAACAGAATCAAGAACAAAAATCATATGATTTCTATTTCAATATATGCCATCAAAAAGCATTTGATAAAATTCAACATATTTTATCATAAAAATCCTCATCAAAATGGAAAGTCAAGGAATATACATCAAAATAATAGAGATCATATGTGATGAACCCATGGGTGACATCATTTTGAATAGGGAAAAATTGAAGGCCTTTCCTATAAATAGTGGAAGGAGACAAGGAAGCTCACTTTTCACCACTTTTATTCAACATAACCCTGAAAGTCTTTGGCAGAGCAACTAGGCCAGAAAAGGAAATAAGGGCATCAAAATTGGAAAGGAAGAAGCCAAATTAGCCTGGTTTGAAGATAACATGATCTTCTAGAAAAACCTAAAGATTCCAGAAAAAAACAAAAACAAAAACCTGTTAAAACTGATAAATTCAGTAAACTTGCAGGATACAAAATTAACATACAAAAACAGTTGCATTTATACACACCAATAGGGAACAATTTGAAAAAGAAATCAAGATAGCAATCACATTTACAATAGCTACAAAAATATAAAATATTCAGGAATCTAACTAAAGAAGTGAAAGATCTATACAAAACAAAACTATAAAACTCAGATGAAAGAAATATAATTTCTTCAAAAAAAAAAAAGAAAATTACAGGCCAACATTCCTGATGAACATAGACAAAATACGCCAATGGAATTTACTATTCTCCATAGTGGCTTTACTTATTCACATTTCTACCAACAGTATGCAAGGATTCCCCTTTTTCCATCTCCTCACCAGTATCTGTTATTGCCTGTCTTTTTGATATGAGCCACTTTAACTGGAGTGAGTTGATATTTCGTTGTGGTTTTGATTTTCATTTCTTTGATGATGAGTGATGTTGAGCACTTTTTCATCAGAGAAAAATGAAAAGATATTACATGCTCATAAATTAAAAGAATTAATGTTCAAACGGCAACACTATCAAAATCAATTTACAGATTCAGTGCAATCTTATCAAAATATCAATGACATTCTTCACAGAAAGAGAAAAAAGTCCCCCAATTAATGTGGAACCATAAGAAACCCCAAATATCTAAAGTAATTCTGAGCAAAAAGAACAAAGCTGGAGGCATAACACTATCTGACTTTAAAATTTGCTATAAAGCTATAATAACCAAAGCATCATGGCACTGGACTAAAAACAGGCACATAGACAAATGGGACAGAACAGAGAACCCAGATATATATCCACACATTTACAACCCACTCATCTTTGACAAAGGCATCAAGAACAGGCAAGTCCTTTCAGTAAATGGTACTAGTATATATAGACTTTTGTATAACTGTATGCAAAAGAATAAAACTAGACACCTGTATCTCACCAACCAATAAATGCAAGTAAAACATGGTTTAAAAACTGAAATGTAGGATCTGAAACTATAAAACTACTGGAGGAAAACACTGGGGGAAAACTCCAGGATATTGCTCTGGAAAAAGATTTTCTGTGTGTGTTTAAGACCTGAAAACCCCAGGCAACCAAAGCAAAAGTAGACAGCTGTGATTACATCAATCTAATAAAGCTTCTGCACAGCAAAGGAAACAATTAGAAAAGTGAATAGACAACACACAGAGTAAGAGAAAATATTTGCAAACTATCTATCTGACAAGGAACTAATAACCAGAATATATAAGGAGCTCAGACAACTCAATAGTTTTTTTAAAAAAATCAAATAATCTGATTTTAAAATTTGGCAAATGATCTGAGCAGATATTTCTCAAAAGAAGACATACAAATGGCCCATACATATATGGAAAAATGTTCAACATCACTAATCATCAAAGAAGTGCAAATCAAAACCACAATCAAATATCATCTCAACCCAGTTAAAATGGCTTGTATCAAAATGGCTTACATCAGAAAGATATCAAAAATAACAGATACCAGTGAGGAGGTAGAAAAGAGAAATCCTTGTACACTGATGGTAGAAATGTAAATTAAGGCAGCCACTATGGAGAACAGCATAAGGTTCCTTTAAACATGTAAAAATAGAGCTACCATATGATTCAGAAATCCCATTGATGTTTATACATCCAAAAGAAAGGAAATCATTTGACAGGCGTGGTAGCTCACACCTGTAATCTCAACATTTAGGGAGGTGGAGGCAAAAGGATTGCTTGAGGCCAAGATTTCTACACCATCCTGGTTAACATAGCAAGAGCTTGTCTTTAAAAAAATAGAAAGATTAAATTAGGTGGTGCTTGCCTGTAGTCGTAGCTACTTTGGAGGCTGAGGTGGGAGGACTGCTTGATCCTAGGAGTTTGAGGTTACAGTAAGCTATGATCACACCACTACAATCCATCCTGGGTGGCAGAGTGAGATTCTGCCTCTCTACAAAAAAAAAAAGGACAGAAAGAAAGGAAATCAGTATATCAAAGAGATATCTGTACTCCCCCGTTTATTGAAGCATTACTCACAATTGCCATGGCATAGAATCAACCTAGGTATCTATCAGCAGATGAATGAATGCAGAAAATGAAATACACAATAGAATATTCTTCAGCCATAAAACAGAATAAAATCCTGTCACTTACAGCAACATCTATGGAACTAGAGGCCACTATGATAAGTGAAATAAGCCAAGCACAGCAAGACAAGTATCACATGTTCTTACTCATAGGTGGGAACTAAAAAAGTGAATCTCATGAAGTTAGAGAATAGATTGGTGGATTCTGCTCAGATACAGTTATGAAATCCGTTGCTGTGGCAATACAGTAATAAATATCAAATGAAATATTGAATTATTCCTTATTAACAATTAATTTATCATATTTATATATCTACATCTAGATGATTTAATGAAGTAGAGAATCCAGAACAAGAAAAATAATAATAAAAATATCATTTTCCTATGGTCAAAAATCAATGCTTCATCCAATTTTAAAGGATTATAAAAATATTTCATAATATTGAAAATGCTTGTGTACATTAATTAAAAAGATACATTTATATGTAAAGTGATAATTATATAAAAACTTTTTAAAAATTATACTTGATAAAATATTCCCAAATATCCCAGACATCTTTATTTTTGGATAAGGAAAGTACAAATAGCTTTTCCACCATATTTCTATGTACTGACTACCATAGTACGGAGAATTCTATGGTGGCTTCTAATACACTTTGCTTTCTCTTGATGTGTGCTCCCTTTATAATTTCTGGGATTATGAATATGATGAATCTTATTCTTGTGATTATGTTAGGTAGCTAAGTTGGTTTTAACAGATTATTCCTCTGGGCCAGATTAAAGGCTTAGGTGCTTTAAAAGCAGAGTTTCCTGTGGCTGGTCATGAGATAATAAGTCAGAGACTGAGAGTGTAAGTGTTTGACACCTCACAATTGTCTTGAAGATGGAGGAAGCCATATGGCAAAAAAAAAAAAAAAAAAAAAAAAAAGTGGGTATATGAATAGGAGACAGGGTCTGATAAAAGCAAAACAAAACAAAATAAAAACAAAAAAAGTGAGCAACCTTTAGGAATCGAGAGTGATATCCAGCTAATAGCCAGCAAAAAACATGGGGACTGTATTCCTACAAGACCAAGAAAATTCTTCAAACAAGGAGTTTGGAACAGATTTTTTTTTTTTCCTCAGACCCTCCCAACAATAATGTAGCTCTACCAATGCCTTACGTGTCTTAAGATATACTTAGCAGATAACCTAGCCACATCATGCTGGACTTCTAACATGCAAAAACTGTCAGACAATTAACTTGTGTTGGGTAAGTAGCTACGTTTGTGTTATTTCTTTCAGCAGTCCTAGGAAACTAATACAATTTTATTTTCAAAAATATAGAGGTAGTTTTCTTCTAATAGAAAAATGTCAATTTAATGTGTACTGAAATCGCTCAACACTAATATTTAATGAATGAAATTTTAATTTCCTAAAATAAAATGATTATTTTCTAAAAAAGTGCTGTATTAATCTGCTCCCATGACTATAAAGGAATACCCAAGACTGGGTAATTTATAGAGAAAAACGGTTTAATTGGCTTACAGTTCTGCCGGATATACAGGAAATGGTGCCAGCATCTCTTTCTGTTGAGGACCTCAGGAAGTTAATAATCATGGTGGAAGGTGAACCGGGAGCAGGCACATTACGTGGTGAGAGTGGGAGCAAGCGAGAAAGGCTGGGAGGTGCCAGACTTTTAAACTAGAAGTTGCATGAACTAACTGAGAGAGAACTCACTTATTACCAAGGGGATGGTGCTAACCCATTTATGAGGCATCCAGAGCATGATCCAATCACCTCTCACCAGGCCCCCACCTCCAACATTGGGAATCACATATTGATATAGGAGTTAAGAAGAAATCCCTTAGGCAGATAGTGAGGGAGTCCTCCGTAAGGCTTTTCTCTTTAATGAAAAGCAGCCCCAAATCATTTTCTAACAAAGAGCAGCCTGTAAAGTCCAGCTGCAGACATAGACAAGCAAGCTGGGAGCTTGCACTGGTGAATACCGGCAGGAACTAAGAACTAGACATGTTCAAGACGGCAATCCCATCTTCCTTTCTCTTTGTCAGCCACATGTACAGTAAAGAGCAGACAAGATGGTGCAGATAAACTGGAAAGCACATTTCATAAGGCAGGTGCGGTGGTTTGCGCCTGTATTCCTATCCCTTTGGGAGGCCAGGCGGGCGGATCACCTGAGGTCAGGAGTTCGAGACCAGCAAGGCCAACATGGTGAAAACCCATCCCTACAAAAATACAAAAATTGGCCAAGCATGGTGGCACATGCCTGTAATGCCAGCTCTTCAGGAACCTGAAGCAGGAGAATCACTTGAGCCCAGGAGGCAGAGGTCGCGGTGAGCCGAGATCGTGCTACTGCACTCCAGTCTGGGTGACAGAGGGAGACTCCATCTCAAGAAACACACACACACACACACACACACACACAATAGTCTTGCAAAATGATGAATGCAACTTATTACAGCTTCAAATGGTATTATTATGCATCAATTAGAAATAAATAAAAAGAATATATCTAAACTAAACATTTTGGGTGTCTGTAAAATAAATCAAATGAAAGAGGCTTTTGATAGCCCATGAAAGAACAATTGCCCATGACGAATTTGTAAGAGACACATTACAGAAGAGGGAGAATTTATTCTGAACGACTCTTGTTCAACATATTTTACAAATTCTCATCATCCTTGGCTTCAAATATCTTTACAAAATATCTATACTATCTTTATAACCATGAAATGTCTTCTAAGAAAGTATTATGCTCTAAGTAAATGGTAAAACAGTCATAAAATTAGCATATTTGAAACTGTGTATAAAGTAGTGATATAAATTCAGTAGTAATAAAATTAAATTAACATACACATAATCTAAAAAATTCATTGAAGGCCTAAACATCAAAAAATAGATTATTTTATATTTAATATCCTGAAGTAAGCTTTGTAAGATGAAGTTCTGATATTAATACCAAAAGGTAGTCCAGAACTCAGATCTCTGCATAACCCAAACTTTTATGAGAATGGACCTTTGAGTAAAATTCAAGCTTTATACATGTATATTAAACCTATAGTTATTATTTATTGGATAACATTTAATAAATAAAATATTGTTAAGGTAAATGCAGAGTAAAAGATAATTTTTCACAGTACATAATTTACATACCTATCAAGTTAAAAATTTTACATAGTGCTACCATTATGTAACTTTTTAGAAGTGTAATAATTTTCCAATAATAACATAATTTCACAAAATTTAGTTTTGTTAATTGGGGAAAATATATCTAGTCAGTATTCTCTAGGTTATTTAAGACAAACACATGATAGAGTTAAGCTGGGTATTCAACTCCTATATATCATAAAATAATGTTAATTTATTTCAGAATAATAAAAAAGGAGGAAACTGCTGTGTGCATGTATTTGTGTATGGTTACTGTTGCAACATCTACACCTCATACTGATATTTTTTTTAAAGTTTAATAAGTTGTAAAATACATTTTTCTTTTTTTCAACAAATGTTTACTATAATTTGTTATAGTAAACCACGAACTAGCTGATGTTTTATGTAATAATACTGTATTGTTGTTTTAATTTTTTTTTTACTTATTAAGGCAAAACACGGGGATATAAATGAAAAGGTGGGTTCAAATAGTAGCTATTAGTCTTATTAGGAGTCTGTTTTGATACTACATTAAGTGATATCATGTATGTATAATTGCTTTGCAAAATAAAAAGCACTGCACAGATGTTAATGCAACTATTATTTTAAAATCAGTAGCATGTATGTATACATTATCATAGATATTATTAGACAATTAATTCAAAGATAAGATAATGTTTAATCTTTTACCAGAGTACTACATAATATTTTTAAGGATCATCATTCTCTCTAGTCTCACCATATAGCCATCATATAGTCAACTATGTATACGCAACTTCACTTTTATGGGCAGAAGACTAATGTAGTTGTTACTTTTCCAACTAACATGCTACTTTTTGTAGATATTATTCTATTCTCCTTTCCTGGAATATTTGACATGAGAAAAGGTATAGAAAATTGGACTGCAATCACTTCAGTGAAACTGATCCTGCAGGTTAGACTTTGAAAACATGTCTGAACAATGTAGTTGTTTTCTCTTTTAAAAAATAACTATATAATCCCTGGTTCCATATTCCATGCCAAAGATAAATAATGTAAAGTAGAACTCAAACTGTTATGTTTTGTTTTGTTTTTTAACTTCAATGTGGTTCAAAATGTCATGCTGTTGCTTATAGCAAATGAATTATAGACTTCTATTTTAATATTCTAAAATAAGTAGAAACGTTCTCACAGCATGAACACGTTGGAGAGTGAATGCAATATCGTTAACTTGCTTATGTCTTGAAGAGCATTGGAGTTTATTTGTCTGCCAGAAAGTAGAGGCAAAAAGGAAAGTTGAAAAACACAACAGGGTTCTTCCAGTGTTTTTCTCTAGTAAGTGACTATTAAGAATAAAAAGAAAGTACACTTCCTTGAAGATATTAAGATGGTCAATTGCAATGTTTTGTGCTTGAATATTACATTGGCAAGTATTTTGTGGAAAAAAAAGGAATATGTTACAAAATTTGAAATGATTTTCAACTTTCACCCTAAATATGCACTTTTCAGAAGGTAAAAGTCCTGAGTCAGGACTTTTGACTCTATGTTGTTTTTCTTATGAACTCATTAGACTCTAAAAAGCTTCCAGTAGAGCATCCTATAGTACCCTAAGCGGGTGTGTGGTCAAATGTCTTTCAATTTTAGGTATTATATTAGATCAGATTATGCACACTTTTACAACGACGGCTGCATAATGAAACATGGAACTGAGTTGGTTTTAGGATATATAGATGTTATAATTTCTACCAAGAAAGAGACAGGACTTAATATTAAGTTATTCTAATGAAAGAAACATTTTTTCTCTTTTCTATTTTCAAACTGGCTTCTTTTTATTATTATTATACTTTAAGTTTTAGGGTACATGTGCACAACATGCAGGTTTGTTACATATGTATACATGTGCCATGTTGGTGTGCTGCATCCATTAACTCGTCATTTACATTAGGTATATCTCCTAATGCTATCCCTCCCCCTTCCCCCCATTCTAGGACAGGCCCTGGTGTGTGATGCTCCCCTTCCCGTGTCCAAGTGTTCTCATTGTTAAATTCCCACCTATGAGTGAGAACATGCAGTGTTTGGTTTTTTGTCCTTGCAATAGTTTGCTGAGAATGATGGTTTCCAGCGTCATCCAAGTCCCTACAAAGGACATGAACTAATCCTTTTTTATGGCTGCATAGTATTCCATGGTGTATATGTGCCACATTTTAGGAATCTAGAACTAGAAATACCATTTTACCCAGCCATCCCATTACTGGGTATATACCCAAAGGATTATAAGTCATGCTGCTATAAAGACACATGCACACGTATGTTTACTGCAGCACTATTCACAATAGCAAAGACTTGGAACCAACCCAAATTTCCATCAATGATAGAAAGAAACATTTTTTATGGGGATATAGAAGAACCTAACTCCTGCTCTATAAAGAGTACCACCAGAAAACTATACTTATTAAATTTGCAAATCAATATTAAAGTAAAACCTAGTAAATATAATTTATCTAGTTATCAAATACATATTAAATCTAATTACAGATCTTTCATAGACATTGTACAATATTATTTTACCACAACAGTGAATACATCTAAATTATTGGTGATTATTTTTCGTTGGGCTGATTATTTTATTTAATGCTCTCAAATGTAATTTTTCTTTCATGAATGTCTGTGTTGAATCTAAAATGTGCAAGGCACATTCTGTTTAATACCAAGAATCTACAAGGAACTTAAACACATTTTCAAGAGGAAAACAAAGAACCTCATTAAAAAGTGGGCAAAGGACACAAACAGACACTTTTCAAAAAAAGACATTTATGCAGCCAACAAACATGAAAAAAAGCTCAACATCACTGATCATTAAAGAAATGCAAATCAAAACCACAATGAGATACCATCTCATGCCAGTCAGAACGGCAAATTATTAAAAAGTCAAGAAACAACAGATGCTGGCGAGGTTGCAGAGAAATAGGAACACTTTTACACTGTGGGTTGGAATGTAAATTAGTTCAACCATTGTGGAACAGTGTGGTGGTTCCTCAAAGATCTAGAACCAGAAATACCATTTGACCCAGCAATCCCATTACTGGGTATATACCCAAAGGAATATAAATCATTCTATTATAAAGATAAATGCACACATACATTATTTGCAGCACTATTCACAATAGCAAAAACATGAAATTAACCCAAATGACCATCAATAATAGTTTGGATAAAGAAAATGTGGTACCTATACAACATGGAATACTATGCAGTCATAAAAAGGATCCTGTCCTTTGCAGGGATATGGATGGAGCTGGAAACCCTTATCCTCAGCAAACTAACACAGGAACACAAAATCAAACACTGCATGTTCTCACATATAAATGGGAGCTGAACAATGAGGATACATGGACACAGCGAAGGGAACAACACACACTGGGGCCTGTCAGGGGGGGTGGTGGTGGTGAGGGGAGGGAGCGCGTTAGGATAAATAGCTTATGCATTCTGGGCTTAACACCTAGGTTATGGGTTGAGAGGTGCAGCAAACCACCATGGCACATGTTTACCTATATAAACACATCTGCACATCCTGCACATGTAGCCCGGAACTTAAAATGAAAACAAAATTAAACTAAACTTTAAAAAGTGTAAGAACATTGTTTTAAGGAGACAAAAATAAAAGGATGAGGAACGATGTTTCGTGAGTAGATTAATAATTATAAATAAAAACATTATGTGGTGAGTAGAAGACATTCCCATTTATATAATGAACTTGGTCACCTACTCTAAAGATGCCTGTTGATTCCATCACAGAGAGACCATGGTTTGGGACATCATAGAACAAAACAAATAAGGGTGTATGGTATGTTCTCTTACTCCACCAAAACTCACAGACAATAGATCTGTTTTGAGCAGAAAGGGGATACAAATTCTTTGTGCTGAGAAGCTTTGTAACAAATTGTTTCTTAACTGTAATTTTCCTTTAAACCCAATTCATTACAAGGCTTCTTGGCATAAGTGCATTATATCCGGTTTCTACTCAAAATGTTATTTTGTTCACATAGTTTTGTTTCTGTCTCTACTTAGAAAATAACTTATAAAGAGACATTTGTATATTTTATGAAGAACATATCCTGAAAATAACCAGTGGACATTACAATATGAGATAATTTATTGTTCTGATTACTATTTTTAACATCGATGTTATTATGAAGATATGGGATACAATAGTCTGAGTCCTTAAAGATTTATTTTGTCTTTTACAATTGATTATACATATGTGAATAATAACTCATAGACAGGCAAGGATTAGATATGTGAAGAAAATATTCCCATCAAGAATGTAAATATATGCATAGAGGAAGATTTTGAAGATTATTGAAACTATATATTGCACGTCTTTCTATGCCTTCGTTCTAGTATTTAAATTCACTTCTGTCTCACTAGGCACAGTGGCTTGCACCTGTCATCACAGCTACTAGGGAGGCATAGGCAGGAGGACTGTTTGAAGCTAGTTCAAGACCAGTCTCTGCAATATAGTAACATCCCATCCCTCTAAAAAATGTGAAAAAAAACCTCATTTCTGTCTTTTAATTTCCTAAATAATGTTGTGACAGCAAATCACTTAGAATGGTAAAGCACAGTCTTTACAGAATAGGATAAAGGATTATTGGACGTAAAATTTTTGCCTTTTAAGATTTTTCAAGTTCTGGAAGTAAAAATAATTAAAAATTCTATAATTTAATGTTTATAAAAGTCATCTGCTTTAATAATTTTCTTTCTTCTATTGAAAAATACATTAAACATTTTATGAAAATTGAACAATTGGTCAAATTAGAATATCAGAAAATTTTATGCAATTAGTTATTAAAATATACTGCAAGGCTATCCAGTATTTATTAAGAAAAAACTACTTTGATATTTACATGGTAATTATTCATATGAAATTAGTTTAAGCCTCACTTCAATCACTATTTGTCAATTACATACAAAACTAAAGCTACCATCATAATTGTGATTAACTTATTCGTTTTTATATTATTTGGAGAAAAGAGAAATAACATTCTGAAAGTGTCCTATGTCTTCCATTGTAACTTGTCACAAGGTCATACTTAAAGAAAGTGAATGCCATTAAAGAACAGAAATTACTTTTTTTCAATATTTTAAAAATGTAAGTGGTCAGTTCTGTACTTAGCTTTTGTTGCTAATATAAATGTTTGTTTAAAAATGTTAAATAATAATAGTAATAACAGAAGGAATGAGAGCTTAATCAGTATTTAGCATGTGCTGGACATGTCATAATCTTTTATTTTTATTTATTTGGGTAAGCAAAAATGCTACTTTTTCTCTTCTGGTATATTTCAAAAAGTTTTGTCCTGGGCTGACTACTTCATAAGTGCCACTTCATTTTTTGAGAGATTATTTTTTGTTACTTTTGGTGTTTTAGTCTAAAGTATCATTGTATGAAATGTGTCTTTTAAAAAATATCATAAATATGTGGAGAAAGTTTTAGCATTTTTACTCCTTTTTCCCCTTTATCACCATCCGAAGTTTCAAAATATTATATATAATCTTAGTAATTATACTACTTTTATTGATGCGTTACAGATCTTAAAGTAATATTTACTGCTAAATTTTAGCTTTCTTTCCTGCAAGAAATAAATTAATTTTTTAAAAACTGTTCATTTTAAATATTGTTTGGATTTTCTATGATTAATATGCTTTACCAATTGGATCAAAAATTTGATAAGATTTTTAAAGATAATATATTTTATTTTTACATTAAGATTTTTTATTGCGTATATTTACGGGGTACATTGTGACGCTTTAACCTATATATACATTGTAGAAAGATTCAATCAAGCTAATTAACATATCCATCACCTCACCAATTTTTTTGTGTGGTGAGAATGTTAAAAATCTACTATTTTAGCGATTTCCCCAGAAATACAAATACTGTATGATCTCATTTATGTGTGTAGTCTAAAAAAGTTGGTCTCATAGATACAGAGAGTAGAAAGGATATGAGAGAGGATAAGAGATGGTGAAAAGGAAGATAATAATCAAAGGACGTAAAGCTTCAGTTAAAGGAGAAATAAGTTTTAGTGATCTCCTGCACAGCATGGTGACCACAGTTAATAATAGTGTACCATACATTTCAATTTTTACATTTTTAAATAATAAAACTAATTGCCAATGTATTAAATAGAAAAATAATTGAAGTCTATGTATTGAGAAAACGAATACCAATTTCTTTTGCTTTCTGTTCAATGTCCTACTATACCACTGACGGTTAATATATAGTTATGAACAATAAACTGTTGCTTTTTGGTATGCCATATATGTAAATTTAGTTTTGTGGTAGAAATAGGAAAAAGTGTCTTTTTTTTTCTAGTTGTCTATTTCTTTCTAGACAAATCCCAGTAATTTTCTAAAATGTAAAACTGAAAGTAATTTTCTTTTACTTGATATCTTTCCAGACTTTCAATTTTAACCTCTAAACATGCTGCATCATGCATAGTATGATAAACAATGAAGACATAAAAACCTCTTGGTACCCCCAATAATCTGAATTAATATTACTTACAATAAAACATAAAAGTGGAGAGTAAAATAATGGTTGCCATGGGCTGAGGGTTGGGGAAAATGGGAAGATTTTGGTTAAAGTGAACAAACATTCAGCCATATGCGATGAATAAATTCTGGAGATGTAATGTATAGCATAATGACTATAGCTACTAACACTATATTATATACTTGAAATTTGCTAAGAGAGTTTATTTTAAATGTTCTTATCACACTCATACACACGCACCAACAAACCACAATTATGTGAATTAATGAACATATTAATTAGCTTGGTCTGGTAATAATTTCACAATGTATATAAATGCCAAACATATTGTACATCTTAAACATATGCAATTTTTGTTTTTCAAGTATATTTCAATAAGACTGGAAAAAACATTCATTTTACATCTTTCCTATTATAAATATTGATGTTTTCTCAAAATTTTAGCCAGTAGTTTGATTTTAGATGGTATTAGTTTGTCCTTTTATTCAGCAGAATCTGCAAAATGGTAAATTTACGTAACTTGTTCTAGTCTTATTTTCATTTCTTCAAGTGAAGTAGACAATTTTTGAAATAGATATGATTGCAAGAAAACTTCAGTCTGAATTTTTTTTAATACTAATAGTCAACAGTTAAAATAAATAAACTAATATTTGCTATAGAAGGGTGCAGTGGCTCACGCCTATAATCCCAGCATTTTGGGAGGTCAAGGAGGGCAGATCATGAGATCAGGAGATCCACACCATCCTGGCCAACATGGTGAAACCCCATCTCTACTAAAAATACAAAACATTAGCTGGGCGTGGTGGCGTGCACCTGCAGTCCCAGCTACTCGGGACACTGAGGCAGGAGAATCGCTTGAACCCGGCAGACAGAGGTTGTCGTGGGCCGAGATTGAGCCTCTGCCTGCGCAACAGAGAGAGACTTCATCTTAAAGAAAAAAAAAAAAAAAAAGGTTTACAAAATTTTCAGGCTCATTTAAGACCCTAATTTTCCAAAAATGGCCTTACTTGATTTATCTTAGGGAAAATATATTCAGGTCTGCTCAATATGTAATTCTCAACAGTTGTTTGTAAATTTTATTAACTTTCAGGTTAGATAGTTCTGTTTTTTTTTCCCCGGAAGCCAAAGAACAAGAACACTTTAATAGGCTACAATGGTAAAAGATGCTGATCTCTACACCATTTTATCACTAAACGGAGAAAATAAACAAATCAACTGTAATCAAGTAAAAGTCAGACTATTCTTCCTTTGAGGAAACTGTCTATAACTATGCATTCCAAAAAACTAAAAATAAACATGAAGAACGGCTTCTACATCTCATTAAGGACAGAAGTGACAATAGCTGAATGTAAGGCACATAACAGGAGTAAAGGAAGACTGGGCTAAAATTTAGGATCAGTGTAAGACATTTATAATTTAGAACTACATCTTAGAGGATTAAGATGCAACCACTGAGTCCATAGTCCCTCATTTATCAAGAAAGATTTCTCTGAAACCAAGGAGTTGAACCACACTTCCAAATAACCAGGCAAAGATGTATAATGTAGGATCAGGGTAAGACATTTATAACTTAGAACTACATTTTAGAAGATTGAGATGCAACCACTGAGTCCATAGCCCCTAATTTATCAAGAAAGATTTCTCTGAAAGTAAGGAGTTGAACCACACTTCCAAATAACCAGGCAAAGATGTACAGACAGTAATATGTCTTATTCATGTCAATAAAGCTGGAGGGGGAGAGAAATGGTCTCAAGAAAAATACGAGTACAAATCCTGGGAACTGTATGCTTCCATTATTTTATTTCCTAATTTAAATCTCAATCTAGTAGATTTGATATGGAATTTTTTTCAAAAGGGATGTGGTAGTCCCAAATTCTGGGTTATTATTAAACTCTCATATGTGGATTAGGGGCCTGTGCTTCTTAGGATTAAATGGTTGGATGGATCAGAAATTTAGCATTCCCTTGAAAGTGATATGTAATATCTTTTTTTATTATTTATATTATGGAAGTAATAAAATTTTCATAAGCATTTTCCCCAGCACCCCCTTTTATACATTAGTTAGGATTTGTTTTCTAACAGGGAGAAACACATCAAGTTGTGTTTTTATCAACCACCCAACACTCTAAATGAGAATATGATACATGTGTTTAGATCTAGGGACTTTACCTAATGGTTAAGCTGCTTAGGACATTTGGAGGAAAGTGGAAAGCCCCGGAATGTGTTTTCTGCAGAAATGAGACTCCTCACCATCTAGGAATAAGAATTTAACTGTCCAAATTTTAATATATTTAGAAAGATCAATACTTTTGGAGAAGAGAAAATTAATCCTTGAATAAATAATTCAATTTTATTAAATGACAGAGAATAAGATTTGCTAGGAGACTAAAGTTATTCAATAACACACACTTAATACAAAGAAAATTAAAACATAAAATAAACTGTTTCCTTTAACTACTATGATCAAGTGAAAATATTGTTTGCTATTTCAATTATATTCAATGTATTGACTTCTGTATTATACTATATATAAGATTCATGTTAATCTCAAGAATTAAATAATAAATAAAATGAGCTATATACAATAATCAAGTTCTAAAATGTTAACATAAAAATAACAAGATAAAGCCATCAGTTCTGTTTCTTTCTTCAGTTGTGCTTTATGCAAAGCTCTCGATTAAAAATACAAAACTGGGTACAAATATGTGCACTCACTCCTGTGTGTCTGTGTGTATGGGAATGTGCTCACACTTGCTGTAAGGGAGGAAACAGCAGGGCAACCTGTATAAATGAGGAGCAATGAAACGAAACTAAGCAAAAGGCCAAGAGAGGTTGTAAAATGCTGACTAATTGTTCTTAGAGAAATTATTTGAAGCTCAACACATTCAACGCCCATGTACCCCAGAACTTAAAGTATGTAAGAAAAGTAAAGTTTAAACACATCAATCAGGCATTATAGTATTTCCACTAGATAATCAAAACCTGAATTTAAAAAATACACCCATTTCTGTGGCAGACTGTGCTTCCAGGAGAAATTTATAAATAAATCCATGGGGGTAGGAACATGCAGGACCGATTTCTAGGTTAGTAAAATTTGCGTTGTCTTTTCCCTCTCCCTCCATCATCACATTGTACTTATTATTCCCTACATCTACGTGCCACCCGGAAGAAACCTCCAATGATTTCAGACGATTTGCCTTCCCCATTCTTGTACCTACTGCAGTAGTTTTTGTCTGTCAGTGTTACAAGGCTTGGCCTATATTTCTTCCAAGACACAATCCTGGAGAATTGTTATTAAAATAAAATTATAGTATGTTGATATGCTAACCATCTCACACCAGTTAGAATGGCCATCATTAAAAAATCAGGAAACAACAGGTGCTGGAGAGGATGTGGAGAAATAGGAACACTTTTACACTGTTGGTGGGACTGTAAACTAGTTCAACCATTGTGGAAGTCAGTGTGGCGATTCCTCAGGGATCTAGAACTAGAAATACCATTTGACCCAGCCATCCCATTACTGGGTATATACCCAAAGGACTATAAATCATGCTGCTATAAAGACACATGCACACGTATGTTTATTGCGGCACTATTCACAATAGCAAAGAGTTGGAACCAACCCAAATGTCCAACAACGATAGACTGGATTAAGAAAATGTGGCACATATACACCACGGAATACTATGCAGCCATAAAAAATGATGAGTTCGTGTCCTTTGTAGGGACATGGATGAAACTGGAAACCATCATTCTCAGTAAACTATCGCAAGGACAAAAAACCAAACACCGCATGTTCTCACTCATAGGTGGGAATTGAACAATGAGAACTCATGGACACAGGAAGGGGAACATCACGCTCCGGGGACTGTTGTGGGGTTGGGGGGAGGGGGGAGGGACAGCATTAGGAGATACATCTAATGCTAAATGACGAATTAATGGGTGCAGGAAATCAACATGGCACATGGATACATATGTAACAAACCTGCACATTGTGCACATGTACCCTAAAACCCTAAAGTATAATAAAAAATAAAAATAAAAATAATAAAATAAAATAAAATTATAGTATGTTGATATGCTATTCAGCATATTGTAGAGAGTTATGCTCTTAGCAGATGTTCAGTAAATATCTGTTGTATAAAGGAAAAAATTATCTCAGCCTAGGCATCAATGAATGACACTTCTACGTAATATAAAGAGAAAATACCCAGTGTTGCTCTAAGTAATCTCGAGCTAATTTTAAGATTTGCCAAGTTGAAAAAGTTTTATACCATCACCTTATTCTTCCAGGTACAAGCTACTTACCTTGTAAGTGCATGAGATTTCTCGAATTTAAGATCCAATTTAGTTGCAAATTTGTATAAAAATAGACTTTGTATATCACTTCCTAGCAGATCTTAGCGGTAGTGGGTTATTTCATATATTATCTATATTCATTAGACAACCAAGTAATACAATCATAATTTCTCAGTTTTATAGATCATGAAGTTTTCTCTCAGAGACATAATTGGTAGAATTAGGTCTTCCACATGCTATTTTTATTAAAATATGCTGGCTCTTTTGAACTTTAGCCTTGGCTTCCCTCCTAAATTTCAACCTCAAATTTGAGCTACTGTTGAATGATATTTTCTACAGACCCTAAATCCGAAGCAGGCATAAATAGAAGGTAAGATCCTAGGATCCATCTTTGGAAGGCAATGTGATGTAGTTAGTTCTCAGGTCTATTCTCTATGTTTTGTAAAATCTTGGTTGAGGTAAATAGTTGCTGAATTTGTTTCCTTACCTTGAAAATAGGCAAAGTAACCATACTTACTCTATAGATTTATTGTGAGGAATAACTGATATGTTATATAAAAACTTTTTTTAAAGAGGCCTGGTATATGATAAGTGATTAATAAATGCTGTTATTATTATGTAACTATTGATTAAATTATTGCAAAGGGGGTTCAATTTCAATTTTCAATAAAAACCAGTTATTTTTACCAATTTAGTCTAATTTTTCCTTCAAATTAGTTTCTAATATATGTCATTCTCTCTATAAATTATATAATAGTTTAAATTGATGTCAAACATAGGTAGACATAAAATCACTTTAAAAATATGAAATCAGTAAGAATTCAAGGATCGATACTTGTTACACAGTTTACATGTGTTTTTACAATTAATTTATTCTTTTTCTGTTAGCTTTTGCAAAATACTTTTCATATAAAGGTTAATACTTGCCTGTAACAATCAAATAATAAATGACAAGACTGAGCTTTCCAAGCAAATAGTAAGTAGCTATGTAGATAAACCTTTAAATGCATTTAGTTTTTTTTTTTTTTTTTTTCTTTTTTTTTTTGAGACAGAGTCTGGCTCTGTCCCCCAGGCTGGAGTGCAGTGGCACCATCTCGGCTCACTGCAAGCTCCACCTCCCAGGTTCACGCCATTCCCTCAGCCTCCCGAGTAGCTGGGACTACAGGCGCCCACCACCACGCCCTGCTAATTTTTTTGTATTTTTAGTAGAGACAGGGTTTCACTATGTCGGCCAGGATGGTCTCGAACTCCTGACCTCGTGATCCGCCCACCTCGGCCTCCCAAAGTGCTAGGATTACAGGCTTGAGCCATTGCGCCCGGCCGCATTTAGTTTTTAAAAAATATATAATTCTAACTATATGGTGCCTGCTCCCTTTAATTTAATGTGATTAAATACAGCTTTTAAGACTATGATACCACTCAAAGTTATTGATTATTCTTGCTTTCATAAATGTATACTAATCTGACTATATAAAATAAAAATATGGGTTTTTATTAAAAATACTTAAAAATTAATTCAAATGTAAAACGCTTTATTTTAATGTTAACTATTTAAGAAGTAGGAAGCTCCTCTGTTTCATAGAGTAACAGAATCCTTGAATAATAATTTAGACAAGTAGCAACTGTATAAATATACTATCCATGATAATAATATCACAATTATATCTCCAGAAACAAGAGTTTCTGGATAAATAGAAGGTGGAAAAAAACAAAATACTGAAAATAAAAATTAAAAAGGGACTTTCCCATTTCATTTTGTTCTATGCTTACCCTTATCAGAGGAAATATATTACAAAAGCAAAATCTTTGCCAGTCAAAATTTATAGTTAATGTCAACTTTTCATTTAAATAGCTATGACACTAATCCAGACCAATATTGTCTCATTTCAAAATTACTGCAACAGGCTTTTTCTGGTCTTTATTTGTTATTTGAGTAATCAACTCATTCTGAATACAGCAGAAAGAATAGCCTTCTGTAAATCCCTTTTCCCTCTTGTCACTGCTATGCTGAGGAAACTACAATATCTTCTCACATTTATCAGCTCAAGTCCAAATGGCTCACCCTGCTTGACTTGTAAGACTACCCCTAATCTGTCTGTCCTCTACTTGATATAATCCATTGTATTTACTCTTGTTATTTCTCAACACAACCCGACCAAATTCAGTCATGTTTACATCTCACTGCCTTACAACTGTATTATATTTGTTTCTACTCTTATTAAAAACGGCGTAAGTTTTTCTCAATTTTAAAGACTTGAATAAATCATGATATACTGAAGTCCTAATTCGTTCATGTAGTAGTCTCAAAATAAAACATTTCAGAGAGCAAACTAGAATAAAACAAAACATTAATTGCACTAAAGTATTAACTTTGCCTAAAAAGATGTCTGACCTTTGCATTTGACCTCTGAGGAGGCTAGAGACTAAGGTCAGCCAGATGGACACCCAAGTATATCTACATGACCAAGTCCAAATAAAAACTCTGGAAACCAAGCCTTAGATAGTGTCCCTGCTGGCAATACTCTCTACAAATTTTCACACACGAGAGTAAACATCTGCACAATTCCCCTAGGAGAGGACAATTGGAAAGCTCCCTGCTCGGTGACTAGTTGACCCTGTGACCTATGTGCCTCTTTTAATACCTTTTGCTGTAATAAGCCATAACAATAAATATAAAAGTTTGCTGAGTTCCATGAGTCCTTTCAGTAAATTATTGAACCTGAGAATGGTCTTGAAAACTCTCAAACATTTTATGAACAAAAACTCCCAATAGGAAAAAAAAAAAAAAAGAATTTTCATAATTTTAGCAACATTTTCACCAATTTTTTTTCTAGTCTCATATTGAATCTTTCTCATCTATCTTGTGGTTACATAGAGTGAATCTTTCTCAACATGTATACCAGAGCATATACATTCAAATATGTAATTGCATGTAATATTTCTCATATGGTGGACAATTCCTGTTCCAGTAGCCATTTCTTATAAGGTACTACAGATTTTAAACTAAGTCATTATAGGATATATTCTCTGTAAAATCACATTATTCCTTTCCTCCTTCCCCTTCGCCTTCCCCCTCCCCCTCCTCCCTCCCCCTTTCCCTCCCCATCCCCTTTCCCTTCCCTTCCCTCCTTATTTCCTTCCCTCTTTCCTCTATTCTTTTTTACTTTTCTTTCTCTAAAGACTTCTTAAAATAATTTATTTTTTAGAGCAATTTTAGATTCACAGCCACATTGAGAGCAAGATACAGATTTCCCATATACCTTCTTCCCACACACATGCATAGCCTTCTCCATTATCAACATCCCTCACTGGAGTTGTACATTTGTATTTTTTGGTAGAGACTGGGTTTCCTCATGTTGGGCAGGCTGGTCTGGAACTCCCGACCTCAGGTGATCCGCCCGCCTCAGCCTCCCAAAGTGGTGGAATTACAAGCGTGAGTCACTGCACCTGGCAGGAGTGGTACATTTGTTACAACTGATAAATTTACATTGACGCATCAAAATCTCTCAAAGTCCATAGTATATGTCAGGGCTCACTTTTGGTGTTGAATATTCTATGGGTATGAAAAAATGTATAATGATATGTATCCATTATTATAGTAACATACAGAGTATTTTCTCTCCCTTAAAAATCCATTACACTCAGCCTATCCATTGCCTTCCTCCACCAACCTCTGGCCACCACTGATTGTTTTCTCATCTCCACAGTTTTTGTATTTTCCAAAATGTCACATAGTTGGAATCATACAGTATGCAGCCTTTTTAGATTGTACTGCTTGCTGATCGGAATGTAAAATGGTACATATAGTCATTTTTGAAGACATTTTAGTGGCTTCTTATACAACTAAATATATTCTTATCATACAATAAAGCAATTATAATCCTTGATATTTGACCAAAGGAGTGGAAAACTTATGACCACAGAAAAACCTGTGGACAAATATTTATTGCATCTTTATTATAATGGCTAAATTTTGAAGCAACCAAGATGTCCTTCAGTAGATGAATGGATAAACTGTGGCACATCCTAATGGAATATTATTTGGTGCAAAAACAAATGAGCTCTCAAATTATGAAAATGGATGAAAGAACCTTAAATACATATCATTAAGTGAAACAGTACAACTGTTGTATAAGAAGCCACTAAAATGTCTTCAAAAGTGACTATATGTACCATTTTACATTCCTATCAGCAATAAGAATTCCTGTTGCTTTGCATTCTGCCCATCATTTGGTGTTGTCAGTGTTTTGGCATTTACCCATTGTAAGAGGTGTGTAGTGATATCTCATTACTGTTTTCATCTCCATTTTCTTGACATATTATGAGGTTTTATAACTTCAAGGGCATTTGCAAGTTTTTGTGTTGAATCGCATCTATCTAAGCAGTCAGTATTACTTTTCGTGTGCTTTCTTGGCAAAGTTCATACAGAAGACTCAGGACTCTTCCTTCTGAATATTATTTTGTATAAGAAGCTAACTTGACATGTAATTTCTTCCATTTCTCTATATATCTTTATCTTCACCTCCTATGAAATCTAAACCAAATTATCATCCAGTCACGTTTCTTATTTTGCAGATAAGTTTGTTTAAAACGTGATTGGTGTCCTAGTGTGATTTCCTAATTGATGCAAGATATTTAAGGCATAATCATGGCCTATAAAAAAGTAGAAATATAATGGTAGGTACACACGCATACTGAATTGATGATTTCAAAATAATATTTTATAGTGATAAATTTGAATTACAACTCTGAAAACAAGATACAATTTTTATTTGCTTGTTAGTTTTTTTTGTTATTTTTGGTTTTTTAGGAAACAGAGAAGAGTGGAGTGTAGGTGAAATATTTTCTTACCCCCAGTTGGAGATATTTAGTCCTTCTCTGTGTAATGCTATTTCCCCCCAATCTCTACCTCAGGTTCTAATGCGTGATTAGAAGTATTCAAATCATTAGAACCATAATATTCTGGAATTTGACATCAATATGGAAAATTAAACTTATAATTGTGTCTAAAGCAAAAGATACAAAGATCTTCCTATGTGTAATGTGAACGGATGGACGTTAGGAGCATACGAGCCTTGTATGTTTTGCTCACCACAATATGTCTCTTCTATATAGACATGAAATAGGCACTTAACAAATAGTTCCTGGATGAATAAATAAGCTTTGCCCATAGTCATGATTTTCTGGCCAAAATGTTGTTCGTCTTCCTTGTGTGCTTTGAGCTGGGTTCCTAATTGTTGAAAAGTAGATGATCCACATAATTATAGCAATGGTGATATGAGGTAACTTTCACTGATTAGGTACTGTTTATCAAGGTCCGTTCTAGCTTTCTACATGGAGTTCCTACATTAGCACAGAAATACTTTTATAGTATATGCTATTCAGAGTTAAACTAAAGCAAACGAGACAATGGTTGGTTCTTATTTCATGTCAAATAACTAATAATATTTTATAATAGCACAGGTCTGATCATTTTAGAAATCTAGCCCAGTTTTCTCCAGTAGAAGTACAGGGTAGTTTGTGAATTCACTACATGCATAGCACAGTTTTTGAAATTTTACTTCATATTTTTCTTGCTCTTTTACATTTGCATTTGTAAGATTTATGTCACTGAGAAAAAAATTATTTAAAATGTCTTTTTGCAAATGCCAGGTTTCTCAAAGGGCAGAGGAAATAGCATCTCTATGGCAATAATTTCAGTCTTCCAAAGAATGTAATTTATACTCTTTAACTGTAATATTAATACTGATATTTTTCTATGAAATTGTTGCATGGCAAATATGCCTGTGTAGTTCTGGCCAAGCTCAGAAATATTGAAGATGTTAGAGGAAACAAAAATTAATAGTAGAGCAGAAATTCCATGACAACAGTGTGACTTCACTAGCAAAATTACATATAAAGTTCATTCTCTATAGTTTCTTATACATTAAGTAGCATAAACACATTGCATGGTTCATTTAGTCCTTAATTTTTCTCTTGGATAAATTATGTAGCTGTTCCAGTTCACATGCATTAGTCTTGGGGAGAAATAACACAGTTTATTTTAGAAAAAAGACATTTTCAGTTTCTGTACCAAAGTGATTTATTAATTTACAGTTCCAATTATCAATGGAATCAAAAGCCCAAAACAGGCTAACTGATAATGTTAAGAAGAAGAAAAAAAAACCCTAGATCTGAATTATTTCACGCCATTTTCAAAATTAACCATAAAGTCCCTTTTTCATTTTGCCCAACTTCTTCCTCTTTCTACTCTGTCCCCAAATTCCCTGCTCCCTGCTTTATATTTATCTTGTCAAAGCACAATAGGCATTTATAGCATCATCTGTGAACATCTAGCTATTCTGCAAGATTTAGTTAAAGTTCCCTTTTTAACCCTGTAGGTTACATACGCTTTTATTTTTCCTGTGTGTCCTCTTGGTAGATATCTCTCATATAGTACATGCCCACAATTATTTACTCATGGATGTATATTACACAATGAAGTACAAAAATATTTATTCTAATAGACAGAATATTTAAAGGAGCTAGAAATTTTTGCAAGTGTGGAATATTTTAGAGGAGATTTATTGAACAAATATATTTAATAAGTTGAAGAGGCTTGTACAAAATATATTGTAAGAAAATTTATCTTTTTATTTTCTGAATATGTGTATAGATACTTTTGAATTGTATAAGCTATATAGTTGTTGGTACTAGAAGATATTGATGTGTTATTAGGTGGCAAGTAAGTGTGGTATAAATTTCCTTATGTTCATATGTGTGTGTGTGTATATATATATACATATATGCATATATTCATATAGACTCATAAGCATCTTACAAACATTTCTGTATTGTACAGAGTGAGGAGACAGTAGGGTGTTTCAGAGTGATTTCCCACTAATCCGTCCTACAACGCTGAGCCATATACTTCCCTGGAACAAAAAGACATTGCAGAGGCAGCAGGAAGGCTGCCCCTGGCATAGATGTGCAAGGCTGTCTCCACCCTGAGCCATATTTCTCTATATGGAAGATTACAGGAAAAAATTATTCAGTAGAAGTTTCTATATTCTTATGGAAAGGTTAAACACATCAGGCTGGGAGGCCATAGAAGCCTGGGTAGTAAATAACTTGGCTCCTGTTGCCTGAAATTGATAATCTACAGATTTATTAACTATGCATAGAAACAGAGATCATTGAATCTTTCATACATCTTGGAATAGCTGAACCTTAAGGTAACCTAGCAGCAGAAAACTGTTGCAGATAAAGATAAATAATAATAATACATCAAAAGTGGAGAAGATACCAGAGAAAGAACACAAATAAAATAATTAGAAGAGGCACAAAACACTACATATATGCTAAAACTGATGAAAATACTCTGAGAAAAACAGGAAAAAACAAACAACCAATTAAGGAGCAGAAACTTACCTTGATGAAGAGATGAAACAGTGGTGGGTACTATATGCCATGGATAACACAGTAGGCAATACAAGAATAGGTAGTATAAATTCTAAAGTAGTGAAACAGAAGGGACATATTTTAAGTGAAATACTACCAATGTAATGGAGATAAAAGTCATGTGTTAGTCTGCATCCAACGAAAAGAGGGAAACCATATAATAATTTAAGCAGGGGATATTTAACATAAATATTAATATGCACCATAACAGGGCATAGAAATAATAAGGGATTGGCTAGTGAAAAACTAGGAGAAATTAAAAAAAAAAAAAAACTATAGCAAGAAAAGACAGAAAGAACAGCGCCTTCCCCCAAGGCAGAGATAGAATGCATAAAGAGAAGCCGCTTGCCCAGGGCTGAGATCATCTTGCTGGGAGGACACAGCCACAGCTCACTGAGTACAGAGGAGCCATCATGGCGCCATGCTGAGGAAACTTGGAAATTTGTCCTCTGGAACTTGTGGGAAACCCTAATTTTGAGGTGTTAGTAAAGGCTGTTCATGGGATAGTCCCTCTTCTGAGGCATTTCACTACAAAAGTGCTCAAAACAATGTGGTGAGGAAAACTGTTTATTGCTATGTGTTGACTGTATACTTCAGGGACTGATTTTGAAGAAACTACAGCACTGAAGAAACCAAAGGCGCTCAGCTACAAATAGTATCCAAGGTGGTGAAAGGCCAAGAACAGCTGCTGGCTGCTTAGTTTTTCTGGCTTCCATGTATTACAGGAGCTGGGCACTGAAGACTGTGAGAATTTTGGGAGCCTGGTCTTGAGGAAAGCTTTATACACTGCAAGGGCTCCCACACAGTGACCACACAAGCACCAGGAATCTGAACATTTCCTCTTGCACAACACTCCAGTACCCTCTACTGACAAACCTGTGGCAGCTGGTAATGAAAACAATGTTTAGAGGGCCCCTGGGGACAAGAAGGCAATAATTGATAAGTGGCCAATCTGCCCCTTTGACCTTTCAGCTTCTGTATGTACCATTCTACATACATTTGAACTTCTGGTTCAACAAGAAAATAACTATATTTCTGTTGAACATACAGTTATCACTCTTACAAGTGAAAAAGAATTCCCCCACTTCTCCCCAAATGAGGAGACATACAATCACTAAGAGTCATTATATTCATCACTAGATATATTCATTACCCCTCAAAATTCAGTCACCATCCCACTAAATATTGTCACTTAAAGACCAAATTGTAAAGTTAACTTTCAACAACTTGTATACAAAATATGAAAAATAGCTATCATTTTCAAATAAACACAAACATCAAATACGCAAATAGAAACATGTAAAGATTAATTGCTATAATTAATTAGTTGATGCTGTAAGGGATGTCTACATTTCCTTCTTTAGATGCCCACATTTCCTTCTTTGGATGCCCATTCCATTTATCTCCTGACCTCAGGCAGAAGCTGCATGCAGCATCTGAATGTGACACAGACACTTCAATTTTCATTCATCATTGGATCTGCTGGATTGCAAGGCCCAAGTCATACAGCAACTTGTCCTGTAGCCTTACCTTGCTGTAGAGATTTTTCTTGTTCTAATCCCACTAAAAGCTAAATCTTTAAGGAGACTCTTTAGTATATGTTGCCTCTTCTATCCAAAAAAGAGACCCACCAAATATTTTGCCTTTCTTTATCCTGTAGTTGATATGAGATGTAGAAACTTGTCTCTCACTTTCCAGGGGATACTTCAACTTGCCTCCAGCCACTAAATCCCTAGATACTTCATTAAGGTGGCTGGCTTCTGAATTTTTGTAAGGTTGATCACCCATCGTCTCATTCACATATTTCTTAGTAAGACATTTCAAGTACTTGTTACTTCCTGGCCATTAGATCCAATTAGCATAATGTAGTTAGTATAGTAGACCAGTGTAATCCAGTGTAATGTTCTATGGAATGTCAAAATGATAGAATCTCTTGGGACTATATTTGAGTGGACAGCAATAGAATTGACATAGCTTTGAGGCAACATTGGGAAATTATACTGTTGGACAGGACTTTTCAGTTAAAGCAAAATGTTTCTGGTGGCCTTTGGAAGTTAGTATAGAGAAAACAGCATTAGCTAAGTCAATAGTTTCATAAGTACCGGATCTGTCTTGATTTGTTTCTGAAAAAATACTACATGTGGTCAAAACAACCCCAAAGCTATGAACACAAAACAAAACAAAAAATACTACACTTGAAAAGGTAGCTGTGATTGCAGTCACCAATAGATTAAATGTATTATAGTTCATAGCGATTTTCCAAGTCCTATCGGACTCCTTCACTGGCCAGCTGGTGAGTTAAATGGGAATATGACAGATATCCTGAGGCCTGCTTATTTCAAGTCTTTTATAATGGAATTAATTTCTTCAATTTCCACACAGAGTGTGTTATTGCTTCTGATTTATTATCTTGGAAAGGCATGGAAGTTCCAGGGGCTTCCACTTAGTGCTGCCTACCATAATGTCCCCTGCCATGAGTCAGCGAGTTGATGTGGGGATTTTATCATTTGTTCAGTTTGTCTATGCCAATTCAAAAGTGTGTGTGCTAAATGACACAGGTGCCAAAGACACTGTCCATGATGTAGGAGCTGGGCACTAGAGAAGCCATGTGCAGTGATTCCTGACAATGCCTAGTGAGCACACCAGAACTAAGAAGCAAATATCCTTTCCTCTTGCAATGTCTCTTTACCGCCCCCTAGTGACAAAGGTTCAGTGACAGGTGGGAAAAGAAAAAATACATGTTAAGGGCCAAGATCCATTTCACAGGGCAAGAAACAAGGGTGAATTTCAAGTTGAGTGACAATACATCAATAACTAGAACAAGTCCTAAATTTGGTCAAAACAACAAAAATATATCTTGAAAGGGAACAGAGTGATGAAGAAAATGGTGTTGCACATATATTACTGGGTTATAATTCACAAATCAAAGTTTTAAAAATATCATATCTTATAGGAAGATTAAATCAGCAGTGGAAAAATAGAATACTTTTATAAGAATACACAGGAAAATATATATTTGAATGTAATTTCTTTAATAGGAAAGAAAAACATTTTCAGAATTAAAACTAAGGTGGATATTTTACATTAGCTACATAAAAATTAAGAATTGATATAAAATTCTAACAAAACATTAAAAATTAAGGGTAAAAAAATTATTAAACAAAAAAGTAAAACAAATAAGAAACAAGATCTTAGATGAACATAATCTAATATACCAGCTATGACACTGCATATGACTTTGACTGAATTCTCTCCTTTAAAAAATTAAACTGTGATGAGGCCAGACACGGTGGCTCATACCTGCAATCTCAGCACTGTGGGAGGCTGAGGCGGGTGGATCAGCTGAGGTCAGGAGTTCGAGACCAGCCTGGCCAACATAGTGAAACCTCATCTCTACGAAAAATACAAAAATTAGCCAGGCATGGTGGTGGGCACCTGTGATCTCAGCCATTTGGGAGGCTGAGGCGAGAGATTCGCCTCCCAAGTAGCTAAGCTCCATTCCCTGGAGCATGAGTGGCTGCATTAGATTTTCATAGAAGTGAGTGTGAACCCTATGTGAGGGATATAAGTTGTGTTCTCCTTATGAGAATTTAATGGCTGATGATCTGAGGTGGAACTGTATCAAACTGAAACCATTCTCCCCATCCCCCCACACAACCCCCTCCATTGGTGGAAAAATTCTCCTTCATGAAACCAGTTCCTGGTGCCAAAAAGGTTGGGGACCACTGTACTATAGCTAAACAATAACTTGGATGAATCTCACAAAATATTGAAAGAAAGAAACAATGTAATGTCTACACATTTTTAAAACAGAAAAAATATATCTCAGAAATGTAAGCATAGAATGTAAACATAAAAACAAAATGATCAGTATAGATGTTTGAATTGTAGTCTTCTCTAGAAAGAAAGGAGGTAGTAGGAATAGGAAAATACACATGGAGGGCTTTGGGAATGCTGACACTGATCTGTTAGTTATAGTTATTTATTAAGCTGGTTTGTATGTTTACATGGGTGTTCAACTTACATTCATTAAACTTTACAATTATAATGAATTTTTTTTCTACATATATCTAACACCTCAGGATAAAATCTAAATCTATTAACAACATAAAAAATGCATTGGACAGAAATACAACAAAATCTTGAAAAACACAAATATAATGAAGATTTCAAGACACTGTACATTTGTCTATTTTTTCCCTTGTCATTGGATAAGGGAATAATTATATTTTGAACATTCTTTATATATTTCAGTCATTATTAAATATATGCTTTGCAAATATTTTACCCCAAGTTTGTGTGTTACCTTCTTATGCTATCAACAGTGTATTTAATTAACAGATTATTTTATTATGATCATGTTTTATATATTTTTTTTCTTTTATGGATCACATCATTTATGTCATAGAAAAATCAATTGCATTTAACCTAAGGCCACAAATTTTTTTTTTCTTCTGATTTCTTGGAGAATTTGTCCATTTAGGTATATGACTATCTTGGCTTAATTTGTGTATACCTGCAAAGTGTGGATTTAAGTTCATTATTTTTTCATATATGTGTGTGTATGTGTGTATATTATATGCATATATATGTATATATGTATGCATGTGTATATGTGTATGTGTATAATTATGTATACATACACACACACACACACACACACATACCTGTGCATAAAGTCATTTCTATCAGCTATGGGAGAGATGACTGTTTTAATATATTTATCAGTAGGGGAGTGATTTCCGTGTTTTCTCATTTTATAAAGAGTTTGATGTGGTAGATTTTATGTGGAATTTGAGCGGATAGACTTGAAACTATAACAAATACTTGCAGTGGTGTAGCCAAGTGATTATGAAGGCCTTAAATAAGGTGGGATAGACAAGAGTAATAGATTGAGTTACTTGGAAAGTCACTGATACATCAGACTTATATTTCTGTGTTAAAGCTAGTTGTTTTTGTAAAATATGCTTTCCAGGCTTAGGCACAAAAATCACAAACAGCCAAGATAAATGTTCATATATATTATAAAACTAAATCATGCTTCCAAAACTTTTGAACTGACACTGAGTTACTCAATGATATATCAAATATCAATATTAAGGATAGGCAAACTATTTAGCTTTGTGACATCATTAAAGTTATTTAATCACTCCAGCCTTAATGTGTTACCTATAAAATGGTACAGTTTGTAAGGGAATGTTAGGCTATCAATTTCCCATAAAACTGACAGTTTTGGATCTCAATGTGGAGTTCAGACAAAATTATAAATTTCTTATTTATTTCGGATTGAAAATATAAATATTTAACAACCGGTCTGATGAGGCCACAACAAATTAGAATGACTAAACTATCAGATTATATGCCTCCTACAAATATTTAGTGAGTCCACAGGGCTGTATACATGCTATTTGTCTACTCTGGTTATATTCCATTTATTTAAATGGTTATTTTCTAGATAATTAAACTAATAAAGGCAAGCTAGACTATATAATGGCTACACCCTTGTGACAAGATGCTTTGCAGAGCCAGGGATCTCTAAAATGGGAATTGAATTTGATAGCTTATATATTTCTCATGTAAAGTTTTGTAAATCTGTGCATTATTTTTAGAAACAAGTTTCTTACTTTACTAAGACATGAGCACTTTGTTGGGTGTTTGTATTAAAAAGTCCAAAAGAAGTAAAAATACATTGTAGCAATATTAGTAAGAAGGCGATGCTTTCTAATTATGTAGGATAGTTGCAGCAGTACCAGTAGTAGGAATAGTAAAAATATAGTGCTTTTAATTTTAAGTACATAAAAATTAAATAATTTAATGACTCATGGCACGTACAAGAAAAACAGAGATTGTCTTTTGATTCTAGAAGGAACAAAATACCAAGAATGTATAGAAATTAAGATAATGCCACCAAGAGCTTTACTAGTATACTTAGGGAAATTAGTCAGCCAGACTAACTTGATGTAGAACACATGATAAAGATAAATGAAAATGTGGTTGCTCTGCCTATGGAGTAGCCATTCTTTTATTTCTTTACTTTCTGAATAGACTTGCTTTCACTTGAAAAAATAAGTGAAAATGTGATAAATTTTTACTTGGCTTAAGTGTTCTAAAAATAGGCCAAATTTCTAATAATTCAACCTACCAAAGTGTAATTAATATTTAATAATGGTTATGCCAATAAGACCAAGAAGCATCCCCTAAAAACTTGATATTAAGACTGGGAATGGTGGCTCACACCTGTAATCCCAGTGCTTTGGAAGGCCAAGGCAGGAGGATCACTGGAGGCTGGGAATTTGAGAACCATCTGGGCAGCATAGCAGAACCCCCATCTCTACAAAAAATATAAATAAATTAGATAAAAAATTAGCCAGGAATAGTACACAGCTGTAGTCTCAAGTACTCGGAAGGCTGAAGCTGGAGGATCACTTGAGTTGAGCCCAGGTGTTACAGGTTGCAGTGATCACACCACTGCAGTCCAGCCTAGGGGCTACAGAGCAACAGCCTGTCAGGAAAGAAAAGAAAGTAAAGGAAAAAAGGAAAAAGAAAAAAGAAAAAAAGAAAAAGGAAAAAAGGAACAAAGGAAAAGCGGAAAACAGAAGGGAAGATGAAAGGGAAGGGGAAGGGGAAGGGCCTATAGGGTAGGATCTTGAAGAGGAGAAGGTTTATTGAGTCATAGGCCTTGTGTGGCAGCATTCTTTAGAGACACTGAGATTAGCTTATGGAGCAGTTCTGCATTGATCTGTGCAGCTGTTACAGTGGAGGTTGAGTCACAAAGACAGATGAGTCACACTCACATTTAGATGAAGAATTTTATATAATCCTTCTTGTTTTCCAAGGTCCAAACACTTTGTTGTCTTAATTCTTGTGAACAGCTATTTTTATTTGATGTCATCCATGAAATATTCGACTTGCCTATACTATCTTTAGAGGATTATTTCTAAAAGAAATCTGTGATTTATTCTTCTTCATAAGGTAAATTTTGCTTCCTATCAAGCTTTAGAAAATTAGTGTTCTATTTATAACATTAAAAAGATAGGAAAATCCTGATGCTACAATGCTTGCTATTTAGAAAAAAATCACTGTCTCTTGGTATTAAAGAATGAATGAAAATCTGCCTGAGAAATCAGAGAACCTGAAATGTATTCTCCGTATGAACAAATTAAGTGCATTCTCCTAGGCTCATACGTGTCTTCATGTATTTGAGTCTTTAAAAATGAACTAAAGGCATCAATATGGTATGATTTAAACCTGTACAGTTTGCTTAGGTTAACTTTTAGAGAGTTCACACATTATGAACCATGCAGGACAGCATAATCTCAGTTATTCCATATGTTAAAAAGTTTTCTCTTTATATAAAAATATCTCTCTTTGATGTGGTTTTCCTGAATTAAAAACTATAAATTAAGCTCTAGCCATAACTATATACTAATACTGCAAATGTCTTTATGTTTTGTAAATATCTTGGCTGTATTTTTGTGTTCCTTGGTAATAAATGTTTTCGACTTTTCCAGTTTCTTGAAAATGTAACAATAATTACAATAAATATGTTGCCCATGGTGCTTTAATACCTAAAATAGTAGAGTAACAGGATAAAATCACTTAAAAATATTTAATTAGACTGGCAAGCTGGATATTTGTTGGCTTCTCCAAAGCTATAATACATTCGAAAAGTGAAAATTGTATTGTTTTACGATATATGACAAAATATTAGTTACTTTGACAAAAATTTCCCCTCCAAAAAGATTAAATCAGCTTACTTTTAAGTTCTTATGCATACTGTCTTTTTAGAGAGTGTAGATTTATTTTGAACGACAAATGACAGCCAGGATTCAGCAAATTTTTCAGAGTATAAATATTTTAGGTTGTATGGATCAGAAGGTCTCTGTCACAATTACTTTCTCTGTCATTGTAACAAAAAAAGTGGCCACAGACACTATGTAAGTGAATGGTCATGGCTATGTTCAAATACATATGATTTTAAGGATGAGTGGCAGGTCAGATTTGGCCCAAGGATGGTTTGCCTATTCTGGATTAAGGGCGTACCCCTTAACTTAAAACAAATGCAAATGAATCTAGTTTAAACATGTTTGTGAATAAATTTGTCCTAAAAATATTGCAATAATGTGCAATATTATTTATATACACTTTTCTTAATTTATCTATATCTCAAAAATGTATGTCATTAAAATTTGACTTGCATTTTCTCACTGGAAAACCAGCAAATACCAGGGGTCAGCAATGGGTATTCAGCTACAGAAATTAATAGAAATGTTATTATTATTTATTTATTTACTTATGTTTTGAGAAGACTTTCATTCTGCGACCCTGATCATTGTTCAGTGCAGCTTCAAATTCCTGGAGCCAAATAATCCTTCTGCCTCAGCCTCCCAAATAGCTGGGACTACCAGGCCAGCTTCGTGCCACAATGCCCAGCTAATTTTTTAAATTTTTTTGTAGAGACAGGGTCTTGTTCCCGCTGGTCCGGAACTCCCGGCCTCAAGTGATTCCCTGCTTTGGCCTCCCAAAGAGAGGGGATTGCAGGCATAGGCCACCACACCAAGCCAGAAATTTTTTATTATTGATGATGTGATTTTAATCTATACAGCTATTAATTACTTTAACCGTCATAATAAATATGTATTGTAACTCATTTGAGTTACTATGACAACTTGTTACAATTAAGTTTATTTCATCATATATTTCTGCCTTTGTTATTTCATCTATTAAAATGTAACACCTAACATGTCTGCTGAGTGCTTTAAGGCCAGTCACATATGTCATATCATATGGCTGGTAACTCAATATATTAGTCTGTTTTCATAGTGCTGTAAAGTACTGCCCAAGGCTGGATAATTTATAAAGGAAAGAGGTTTAATTGACTCACAGTTCAGCATGGCTGTGGAGGCCTCAGGAGACTTAGAATCATGGAGTAAGTGAAAAGGAAGCAAGACACCTTCTTTACAAGGCAGCAGAAAGGAGAAGTGCCGAGCAAAGGGGGAAGAACCCCTTATAAAACCATCAGCTATCACGAGACTCACTCACTATAATGAGAACAGCATGGGGGAAACCGCGCCCATGATTCAATTACCTCCACCTGGTCTCTTCCTTAACAGGTGGGGATTATAGGAATTACGGGAATTACAATTCAAGATGAGATTCAGGTGAGGACACGAAGCCTAACCGTATCAGTCACGTAGTAAGTATCTCTAAGTGTTAAGAATTTAAAATATAAAAATAACATAATCCAACAAAATAAGCATAAAAATAAAGCAGTATTATCTAATATCCTGTTTTGACTTTCTTTTGTTTTCTCAAAAATATATTTTTGCCTTTGATTTGTACAATTCAGGAAAACAACAATGTCGATACATTTTATCCTTCTCCATTTGTAAATCCTAGGATTGCTACCACTGTCCCATTTGGCCTCAACAGTACTATCTTCTTCAAAGAGAGGATGAGTAAAGAATGTGGTAAGTCTTCCTGGCCTCCAACTTCAAGGGTTATCACTCAATAATAGGCAAGCAGAACGAAGAAGGCATGCACTTGCCATCTAGCAAAGTGGAAATTTTGAGTGTAGAATAAGATAATGATCAGAAAAAAAGCATCAATTTTGAGAGCACTGAACGAGGTCCAAATTTCTTTATTTGATAAACTTTTATCACAAAAACATAGGATGTTAAATTTCCATATTTAAAGTGGCATTGAATCAAATACTAAAGAATTCTTCATCACTTTTCACAATAATTGAGACAGGGAAGCAAGTGAAATTGAAGGTGACAATATGGATTTTTATAACAGTTCTCAGAGTTAAACAGATATACTTAAAAAATTGTGATGGTTCAGGTGGCTTTAAGTATTTTGTAACTATGTATGCCAGCAATGGGAGAAGATGATGACTGATTTTATTTTATTAAGTAAAAGCTACAGGTGTCAACTTTCAGAAAGCAATGAAAGACAAGTGAAATGAAAAATCAAGAAGTGTTTTTCACTAATTTGCAGTAGCAGAATTCTGCTCTTAGTTATGCTGGTAGAAAATCGTTCAGAAATTAGTGAGACTACTTTTCCTTCTAGCCAAGATGGAGCAACAAAGACCAGATTTATTATAATATTGGGTTCAATCCTTCAAAAAATAAAATATATAGAACAATGGTTTTCATATACTGGAGAGCAGGGTGACCTTGCGGTGTTCTATGAGAGATGAAAGATAAATAAGATGAGCCCTACATTTGCCCCAGCTTGCTGCCTTAAGAGAAGCCCTATGACTTCTAGCTAGTAGAGTAGACTCAGGCAGAGCCAGAAAATTCCCTGAGTTTAAATTAAACTGGTGCTGGGAAACCAAAGCTGCTAGAGCTTGCAAGACAGAGTACTGCAGAAAGAACTGAACAGAAAAAGAGCTCCAAGATCTTTAGAGCTTTTCCCTGGAGTATTCAGTTGAGTTCTGATCACTACATGTTATAAAGCTTGCGCTGTTGTTTTTCTTTTTGTGTCATTGTGTGTGGACAATAATAACTCGCTGAGCTTTAATTTGTGTTTCCCTGGATATTAAGGAGGTTGAATAGTTTTTCCTATGTTTATTAGCCATGTGGAAAGCCCCTTTTTAAAAGTACTTACCAAATTTTTGGCAGCTTTCAAATTAGTTTTTTTCTTTTTCTGAGGGAGGTTATTGTGTGTGTGTGTGTGTGCACGCGTATACAGTTATACATGTTGTAACATTTCACATTGTAGTTTTTCATTGTGTTCATTTTTGGTGTCTTGCTGAGCATATGTCTTTAATTGTAATATATGCAAAAATATATGTTTATTTCTTCAATGTAAGTAAATATATTCTGAATTTTCCAATCATGATGTCATGGAGGTCTCATTTTTTTCTTCTAATCTTTAATATTTTATCTCAATTCAAATTTGCAATTCATCTAGAATTTACTTTTGCATATAGTGTAAGGTTGGTTCACATTTTAATTTTTCTACATACATACCCAATTAACCCATTTCTTTAAAGATCTTTATTTTCTCATCTCTTCAGTGACTTTTTTTTTTTGTTATACCTCTAGTGTTCACATAGTAATGGACCTGGTTCTGGAATTTGTAGTGCTGCTGGCCTGGCACTTCAGGGTCAATTTAATCCAATTTCAGGGGTTATTTGATTTAAAGTTGAGCTTCAGTCTCTGACAGAGCCTATGCACTTCCAATTTACCTTTCTTTTTCTGGGTGACTACTCTTCAGATTCTCAAATAATACTGAGCACAATTCAGCAATTTTCATATTTAAACTTGGATTGTTATTGTTTAGGTGTTATAATGCAATATTTTAATCTATACAGCCTTCTAAGCACCTAAAGATGCCATCACTCTAAAAGGTAATAGATTCAGCCCCAACTCTTTGATAAGTTGTTTTAATTGGTTGCTACTTCTATGGCTTCTATGGATGTGAATGTGTCAAATATTTTTTTTTCTTTGACCAAAATATATGGATCAGCATGCAGTTGAGGCAATGAAAAATACATGCCCATACACCTAAATTGAAATAATAACTGAAACTCCTACTAAGATGCCCCATAATATCACAGGATATATGATCAATGTGTGATTCTTACAAGATTCAAAATTAAATCACACCCAGATAAAAAGTAATATTTCAGGCAACAAATAGGATTCATCTTCCTAATGACCCTAATTCATTCCCAGGCGAGAGTGACTTTCAGTTCAGAAAAGACAAGGTGTGAATCCCGAAAGCTTCATTAAAGTTTTCTCACTTTTCTATGCTTCAAGCAATTTCACTTTAGCTTTCATGCTTCTAAAAAGCAGAGGTAACTGGTTTTATACAGTACTAAATTAAAAGAAAATGTGGGGTATGTGTCAAAACCCCCTGTCATTTCTACGTATATGATTGATGTAAGACTTTGAATAATACAAATAATTTATAAACTAGTTTCTTAATTTTGTGAGAAAATGTCATATATATATATATATATATGGTCAGGGGTGGTGGCTCACACCTGTAAACCCAGCACTTTTGTGAGAAAATGTCATATATATATATATATGGTCAGGGGTGGTGGCTCACACCTGTAAACCCAGCACTTTGGGAGGCTGAGGTGGGTGGATAATTTGAGGTCAGGAGTTCGAGACCAGCCTGGCTAACATGGTGAGACCCCGTTCTACTAAAAATCAAAATTTAGCCAGAAGTACTGGTGCATGCCTGTGATACCAGCTACTCAAGAGGCTGAGGCTGAGGCAGGAGAATCACTTCAACCCAGAAGATCGAGGCTGCAGTTAGCTGAGATCCCACTATATATATATATATATATATATATATATATATATATATATATACACACACATATATACATGCATATATACATGTATACATCCATATAGATCCATATCCGTTCTTATCCTCCATATATATAATATATATAATCATATATATGGATAATGGATAATAATATATTACAGTGTGTATCTATGTATACACACACATATATATACACACACACACATGTTTTAGTATCATATTACTTTCAAAAATTGCATTAACCTGACCTTGGTTCAGAGTAAATGCCTATTCATGTTTTTTTGCTATTAAACAATTATGCCATACTAAAATACTCCTACAAGCCATACACACATAATTAGATATTAGTTATATGAAACCAGTGAGAATAGTCTATTATTTTAAGCATGAAGTTAATAATTTTAACACAATGAAAAACTTGGGTGCCTATTTCATACAGGGTTCTCTATGTAAATACTTGGGGAAACATTTTTTTTAATTTAAGATGATCACCTCAGAGCACCCTTCAAAATATCCAAAAGTTCATTGCTTTGAAATTTTTTCATCTTCCAGTTGCTCTCTTTCCTTCCTTGATTACTAAGGAGACTTAATATGTTAGCTATATCTTTTTTCAGGCAGGGCTGACAAGTGACTATGGAGCAGCACTTATTTTGATGATACATGGTATATTACATGAACAAGAAATCACTTGTTCCTAGGCAAAAGTGATATTAGAAAGGCTGGAAATACATTGATCTACATTATGTAACAACTAACCAATAACTGAAACTTGCTTGCATATCATGCATCATATATGAATTTAGAGGAGGAGGTTGGATAGTAGGAATTTGGTAGTATATATGTATTAGTATCTTTGGAAGCAAGATTGGAAGAGGGAACATTTACATTCTGAAACAAATTGAGGAAGACTTTAAGTAAATGAATCTGAATTACATGTTTATACTGTTTACACTGCATTAGATAAATATATACTAAGAGTGCCACTAAGAAAATTATTTCATTTGAATAAAATTACTCAGTACAAAGATCAGGTAAGTGATATTTTTTAACTTAAAAGGCAAGGTCCTCAGTGGAGTTTTCTTTAAGCACAAAAGAGAGGTACAAGGTGAGAAAGCAAATTAACTATAGCAGAAATGAAGAATATATCTGTAATAAACAGTGGGAGTGATTACTGGAATATGGAACAGATTAGAAACCCATAGAAACACAGACAATGTAGGAGAGTGTTGTCCTACTAAAACACAAAAACAAAAAGCTTTGAACTTGAACAAAAAGTTGTTTGATTATTTAAGGAAATGTTTCACATTACCCTTAGAGTCACAACACAGATTCCCAAATAGCTACAATGAAAGAGACTGACAACAACAAAGGAAATGGTACAACCATAAATCTCTTATAGTATTAATTGGAATGTAGAGATACTGACTGTGATGGTCAATATTATGTATCAATTTGACTGGGTTAAGGGTTGCCCAGATAGCTGGTAAGACACTATGTCTGAGTGTGTTTGGAAGGGTGTTTTCAGAAGAGATTAGCATATTAATCAGTATGCTGGGTAACAAAGACCCACCAATGTGGGTGCAGAATCATCTCACTCACTGAGGGCCTAGAAAAAAAAAAAAAGGTAGTGAAGGGCTAAATTCACTCTCTGCTTCCTGAACTTGGACATCCATCGTCTTAGAACTCTGCTACTTATACCAGCAGCACTCCTACCAACAAGCCCTTCTTAGGTTTTTGGCAGATGGCATATTGTAACTTCTCATAATCATGTGAGTCAATTCCTATAAAATTTTCCTCTTATCCATATATATGATATATATAATCATATATATGGATAATATATATTTATCATATATTCCATTACAGTAGAAAAACAATAGATAACACTAATATCTAAGGTAAGTAATATATTACAGAAAATGATGTTGAACCCTGACATCTATATCTTAATAACTTATTAAGCATGCAAAAACCAAAAAAAGATGCTTACAGATTTGCTTACAGATTGACCAGAACTTACAAGATTTACCCCTACATATATGTTAATGTATATATGTGGGTATAAACATATATTTGTGTGTGTGTGTATCCCCAGTAGGAGATGCATATATTTATTGGTTCTGTTTCACTGAAGAACCCTGACTAATACACTGGCTACATACTGAATATGAAAACATATTCAAAATAGTGAGGAATTATAATTTTCTGGACTTAATTATGAAACATAGGTATAGATAAATAGTAAATTCTAAACTTTGGATTCTGTATGACACAGAGTCTTGCATTTATGTATAAAAAACAATAATAAGGGTTTATATGTTAATTTTTTAAAATATGGTTATCTAATACTCAAAATATTCAGTATGTGTGGAGAAATATGGGACAGTATTACATGATATTTAGTTGAAAAGCCTTTGAAGGACAACTTGGCAATATAAACAGACAGTTAAATAAGGCATACCATTTATTCCAGCAATTCATTTTTAAGTATATATTATAAAAACATTTCAAATAATTTTTCAAATGTAAGAGAATTTGGATGATTATAGCAGCATTATTTGTGATGAAACACTAGCAATAAAAACGGACACCTAAATTTTCATCCTTACCTGCAAATCGAAATTATTTGAACACGTTTTAAATTATAACAATTTTTTAGTTTGCCTTCCCCCAAACAGAGATATTGATTTAATTGGTCTTCATATGAGACTAGAAATTGTAATTTTAAAAAGTTCCCTAAGTAGATCTCCGTTCCAAGATGGCTGAATAGGAACAGCTCCAGTCTGCAGCTCACAGTGTGATCAACACAGAAGACAGGTGATTTCTGCATTTCCAACTGAGGTGCCTGGTTCATCTCGCTGGGACTGGTTAGACAATGGGTGTAGCCCACAGAGGGCCAGCCAAAGCAGGGCGGGGCATCGCCTCACCCAGGAAGTGCGAGAGGTCCAGGGATTTCTCTTTCCTAGCCAAGGGAAGCAGTGACAGACTGTATCGGGAAAATTGGGACACTACCACCTAAATACTGCGCTTTTCCAATGGTCTTAGCAAAGGGCACACCAGGAGGTTATATCCTGCACTGCCATTGCTGAGGCTTGAGTAGGTAAACAAATGGCCAGGAAGCTTGAACTGGGTGGAGCCCTCCACAGCTCAACGAGCCCCACCTGCCTCTGTAGATTCCCCCTCTGGGGGCAGGGCATAGCTGAACAAAAGGCAGCAGAAACTTCTGCAGACTTAAACATCCCTGTCTGACAGCTTGGGAGCATTGGTTCTCCCAGCATGGTGTTTGAGCTCTGAGAATGGACAGACTGCCTCCTCAATTTCATTGAGCAGTGGTTTGTAGTTCTCCCTGAAGAGGTCCTTCACATCCCTTGGAAGTTGGATTCCTAGGTATTTTATTTTCTTTGAAGCAATTGTGAATGGGAGTTCACTCATGATTTGGCTCTCTGTTATTGGTGTATAAGAATGCTTGTGATTTTTGTACATTGATTTTGTATCCTGAGACTTTGCTGAAGTTGCTTATCAGCTTAAGGAGATTTTGGGCTGAGATGATGGGATTTTCTAAATATAAAATCATGTCAACTGCAAACAGGGAAATTTTGACTTCCTCTTTTCCTAATTTAATACCCTTTCTTTCTTTCTCCTGCCTGATTGCCCTGGCCAGAACTTCCAACACTATGTTGAATAGGAGTGGTGAGAGAGGGCATCCCTGTCTTGTGCCAGTTTTCAAAGGGAATGCTTCCAGTTTTTGCCCATTCAGTATGATATTGGCTGTGGATTTGTCATAAATAGTTATTATTTTGAGACACATCGCATCAATCCCTAGTTTATTGAGAGTTTTTAACATGAAGGGCTGTTGAAATTTGTCGAAGGCCTTTTCTGCATCTGTTGAGATAATCATGTGGTTTTTGTCTTTGGTTCTGTTTACATGCTGGATTACGTTTATTGATTTGCATTTGTTGAACCAGCCTTGCATCCCAGGGATGAAGCCCACTTGATCACAGTGGACAAGATTTTTGATGTGCTGCTGGATTCGGTTTGCCAGTATTTTATTGAGGATTTTTGCATCGATGTTCATCAGGGATATTAGTCTAAAATTCTCATTTTTGGTTGTGTCTCTGCCAGGCTTTGGTATCAGGCTGATGCTGGCCTCATAAAATGAGTTAGGGAGGATTCCCTCTTTATCTATTGATTTGAATAGTTTCAGAAGGAATGGTAACAGCTCCTCTTTGTAGCTCTGGTAGAATTCGGCTGTGAATCCATCTGGTCCTGGACTTTTTTTGGTTGGTAGGCTATTAATTATTGCCTCAATTCCAGAGCCTATTATTGGTGTATTCAGGGATTCAACTTCCTCCTGGTTTAGTCTTGGAAGGGTGTATGTGTTCAGGAATTTATCCATTTCTTCTAGATTTTCTAGTTTATTTACGTAGAAGTGTTTATAGTATTCTCTGATGGTAATTTGTATTTCTGTGGGATCAGTGGTGATATCCCCTTTATCTTTTTTTTTATTGCATCTATTTGATTCTTCTCTCTTTTCTTCTTTATTAGTCTTGCTAGCAGTCTACCAATTTTGTTGATCTTTTCAAAAAACCCAGCTCCTGGATTCACTGATTTTTTGAGAACCTACAAAGAACTCGAACAAATTTACAAGAAAAAAACAAACAACTCCATCAAAAAGTGGGTGAAGGATATGAACAGACACTTTTCAAAAGAAGACATTTATGCAGCCAAAAGACACATGAAAAAATGCTCATCATCACTGGCCATCAGAGAAATGCAAATCAAAACAACAATGAGATACCATCTCATACTAGTTAGAATGGAGATCATTAAAAAGTCAGGAAACAACAGGTGCTGGAGAGGATATGAAGAAATAGGAACACTTTTACACTGTTGGTGGGAGTATAAAGTAGTTCAACCATTGTGGAAGACAGTGTGCCGATTCCTCAAGGATCCAGAAGTAGAAATACCATTTGACCCAGCCATCCCATTACTGGGCATATACCCAAAGGATTATAAATCATGCTACTATAAAGACACATGCACATGTATGTTTATTGGGGCACCATTCACAATAGCAAAGACTTGGAACAAACCCAAATGTCCAGCAATGATAGACTGGATTAAGAAAATGTGGCACATAGACACCATGGAATACTATGCAGCTATAAAAAATGATGAGTTCATGTCCTTTGTAGGGACATGGATGAAGCTGGAAACCATCATTCTCAGCAAACTATCACAAGGACAGGAAACCAAACACCACATGTTCTCACTCATAGATGGGAACTGAACAATGAGAACACTTGGACACAGGAAGGGGAACATTACACACTGGGGCCTGTCATGGGGTGGGGGGTGGGGGGAGGGATAGCATTAGGAGATATATTTAATGTAAATGACGAGTTACTGGGTGCAGCACACCAACATGGCACATGTATACATATGTAAGAAACCTGCAGGTTGTGCACATGTACCCTAGAACTTAAAGTAAAATTAAAAACAATAAATAGGACAAATATTTTCCTGTCCAAGTTTTGAAGCAATGGATGGAAATAAGAAGACATTCATATGGGTAACAAAATACTTTCAGAAGATAATTGCCTTTGTGCTCCTGAATGTCAGAATTAGATAGACTGGCCCAGCTACAGGCAACACTGTAAAACAACAGGTCTACTAAGAGTAAAATCATGTTTCCTGTGTACAACTGTTTCCTAAGACAATTATGATGTAGTGGCTGAGCATATGGCCAGATCCTTGCCCCAAATAGAATAATCATGTAAGTTAGTCCTCCTTCCCTAGAAATGAATGAGTTAAGAGGTTGAAGGAGGCCAAGGATTTCATGCCAGTGTATTTTTCTCCACATAGTGTGAAACGAACAGTTGTCAAAAATAATTTCATTCTCTCAATATTTCAAAACTTTTTTTAACTCATTTTCTTAAAATATTGAGCCTATAATCAAATAAAAATGTGGCTGTTGTACACAGGAGAAGTTGTTGAGTCCTCAGACTCTTATGAGGATTTTACATTCATACAAACTACTACTGTGTATTAGTATTTTAAATATTGCTGATAGAAAACATTGTGTCACCAAAAAGCAAAACATACAGCAAAATAGTTTATTTATTAAATGAATTCTATGAAAGTTTTATTGCAATCAAAAAGATTGATTTCCAATTCTATCTCTCCTTTCTATTTATGTCTACCTTTGTTGTGAAACATGTTGTAAAAGAGGTTGAGCTATGTGATTAAAAGTCCACATGAAAACAATATAGCAACTGAGGTGATTTTTGGTATCAGTGGCCTGGGGGAGGTTTCTAAATGCCAGAGGGACCTGGACCCCAACTGGTGTCCAGGCTCTTGACACCATCGTGAGTAGAAATTCAGGGATGAGTCAGAAAACAGTGAAAGTATGGAGATTTATTGTAAAGTGAAAAATATACATGCAAGCAAGGGGACTGCAGGTGTACACAAGAGAAAGTTGCACAAAGGGGTTTGGGACTTCTATCTTTATGGATTTCTCTAACTAGGGATGGAATATTCATGAAAATTCCTGGAAAAAGATGGTTTCTCAGAACTGTGGTGCCACCCATTTTTAAACCAAATATGCGTGTTCTCAAAACTGTCATGGTGCTGGTGTGTAATTTAGTATGTTAATTACTGCATAAAGAGGTCCTAGAAAGAAAATGAGGTCGAATCTAGTACCATATTGGGTTCACTTGATTTTAGCCTGCTTGGTCCACACCCTAGTTTTTCAGGATCTTATCAGCATACAGTCTCTAGTCATGTGAACCTGCTGCCTGGAATTTTTTGTTCTCCCGTGACCACCCTGTGTTATTCCTGTCTCATTTTGACTGTGTCAACTTGGCTAAGATGACATAATTCCTTTTCTCCTGTGATTTTCTTTCCTTCTATAATTTCAAGTTAGAATTGTCCAAAAGAGAAATATGTATAAGATTTGGAAAGTGAAAGTGAAGCATCTGTATCCTCTGGGGGTTCTGGTGGTTAAAAGGAAAGACAGACAGATGCAGATACAGCCAGTGAGTTGGCACCTGCCCTCTACTCCAGGGTTAAAGAAAGACTCGGCCAGATGCGGTGGCTCACGCCTGTAATCCCAGCACTTTGGTAGGCCAAGACGGGCGGATCACCTGACGTCAGGAGTTCAAGACCAGCCTGGCCAACATGGTGAAACCCTGTCTCTACTAAAAATACAAAAAAAAAAAAAAAAAAAAAAATTAACCGGGTATGGTGGTGAGCACCTGTAATCCCAGCTACTCAGGAGGCTGAGGCAGGAGAATGAAGACTGAAACTGTGAAACTTCTTCTCAAAAAAAAAAAAAAAAAAAAAAGAAAGGAAAAAGAAGAAGAAAGACTCAGCAATGCTGTCAGGTTCGTGCTCGTCCTTATTCCTATTCACTTCATTTATAACTCTTATTCCCAGTGACCAAGATCCCCAGATGCACCAACAGACACAGAGATATCAGCCTTCCACAGACTTCTTCAGCACCTCTCTTCTGTGATTCCACTCTGGCAGGTGGACATGTCTAGCTTCTCAGATTTCTCTGCAAGCTCTGATTTGTCCACCTACTCCAGTGTTTGTCCACCTACTCTGATGTGTCCACCTACTAACAGTTGGTTAGTGACTTTTTTTCTGATACTCTAACTCTCCATTCCAGACCACACATCCTCTCTTCTTTCCTTGTTAAGTTTTAATTACTAGAACGAATCAGCTACTCTGTAGTGCTCACAGAGGTTCTGCTTCTCTGATCAAACACTGAGTGATCCAGCAACTCTACAGAGGAGTCCCGAATTTGAATATAAATTCCTTATTAGTGTTGAACTCCTAGGGAGAAATTCAAACTGAGGGACTAAATCCCTTTGAAATTTAATTTTTAAAGACATAAACATCTAAAACAGTTAATGTCTTAAATCAAATTATCTTGTTCTGGAAGGTAACTTCAAGGAAATTAAAGACCTGCATTCAAAACATATGTAGAATTAGGTTTCTAGGAGCAAATGCAGTCTGTACTCTTCCCCTGGAATAATTGTGGTACTTTCGGGGCCTCTGATATTCTTCTGTAGGTTAATACTAAGCTTCTCAGATGTCTTGCTGAAAAAGAGTAAAGACTAATAGAAAACACAAATCATGTTGAAGTGGATGAGTCAATGTCACATAGTGAGGGCATAAGTGAATTTTTTTTTTTTAAAGAATTGGTGTTAATTTTTTTCTATACTTTGGGTAGAATTTTCCAGTGAAACTATCTATGCCTGAAGATTTCTTTTTCAGGAAATCTATAATTACAAATTAAATTATCTTAATTTTAATAGGTCTATCAATACTATCTATTTCATATTGGGTAAATTGTGGTAATTTGTTCATTACAAACATCTGATCAACTTCATTTAATCAGATACATTTACGTGTGTAGAGTTGTGTGTAATATTCCACGATTATCCTTTTGTTGTCTGAAGAGTTTATAATGATATTTTCTAAGTCATTCCTGATACTTGTAAGTTGTGTCTTCTCTCTTTTTTTCTTTATAAGTTTTGGTAGAGGTTTGACAATTTTATTAATCTTTAAAAAGAACCAGTTTTTTTTTTGTTTGTTTTATTGGACTTCTTTATTATTTTACTGTTTTCAACGCCATGGATATCTGCTCTGATCTTTATTATTTCCTTCTCTATGCTCACTTTGGATTTATTTTGTTCTTCCTTTACTAGTTGGAGATGGAAGCTTAGGTAATTAATTTGACGCTTTTCCTGACATAAGCATTTAAGAAAAGTCTCACTTCCCTTCTATCACTGCTGTAGTTGAGTCCTACAAATTTTGATATGTTGAATTTTTATTCACATTAATCTCAAGGTATTTTTATTTTCCTTGAGACTTCCTCTTTGATCTATTGATTACTTAGAAGTGTGTTTTCAGTTTCTAAATGTTTGGACATTCTCCCGATTATATCTGTTATTGATTCCTAATTTAAGTATATTGTGGTCAAGGAATACACCCTGCATAATTTTTATTCTTTTAAATATATTGAGATTTGTTTTTTGGCACAGTATCTGGTCTAACAAAAGGTATTGCGTAGTTACTTAAAAAGACCATATATTCTGCTGTTGTTGGGTTAGAATGTTCAATAAATATTAACTACATATTTGGTTAATGGTATCTTAATTTTTGTTATATTCTTACTGATTTTCTGTCTACTTTTTCCACCACTTGTTAAGAATGGGTTTGAGATTTCCAATTACATTTGTGGATTTTTTTTTTTTTTTCATAGCTTCTGCAGCTCTGTTGTTTGGTGCATACATATCTAGTACCATAGAGAAATTCAGCAAACTGAATTCAGCAAACTGTCATTATATAATGCCATTCTCTGCCCCTGGTAATATTTTTGCTCTGAAATTTGCTTATTCTGATACAAAGATAGTCAATCTCTCTTTATTTCAAGAATATTTGTATGGAATGTCTTTTACTATTATTTTAATTTCAACTTCCTCTACAACTATATTTGAGCTGAAATTCTTATCAATAATATTTGGTTCAGCCATGTTGTTCATGTGTTATCCATCTTTAATTGTTTTACTTAGTTCTGTTGCCTTTCTTTTAATTACTGTATTGATATGTTATGTCTGAAATTTTCTTTTTTATTTTCTGTTTCTTCTCTGTTATTTTTCTGTTTGCTCTTTCCTGCATTCGTATGAGTTACTAAAGCATTTCTGAAAATTCCATTTGGATTTATCTGTATCGTTTTAGTTATATTATTTGTAGAATTTTCCTTTAATGTTTGCTTTAAATTTTACATTATTTACACATAGCTGTTTTAAGTCTACTGGTGTTCACATGTTTCTTGTTTTTTAAATTTATTTATTTTTTACTAAATTCTGGGGAACATGTGCAGGTTGTGCAGGTGTGTTACATAGGTAAACGTGTGCCATGGTGGTTTGCTGCACCTATCAACTCATCACTTAGATATTAAGCCCAGCATACACTGGCTCTTTTCCCTAATGCTGTTCCTAGCCCTGCCCTCCCCCAACAGGCCCCAGTGTCTGTTGTTACCCTCCCTGTGTCCATGTGTTCTCATTACTCAGCTCATACTTATAAATGAGAACATGCAGTGTTTGGTTTTCTGTTCCTGCATTAGTTGCTGAGGATAAAGGCTTCCATCTTCATCCAGATCCCTGCAAAAGACATGATCTCATTCCTTTTTATGGCTGCATAGTATTCCATGGTGTATATGTACCACATTGTCTTTATCCAGTCTATCATTAATGGTCATTTGGGTTGATTCCATGTCTTTGCTATTGTGAATAGCGCTGCAATGAACATATGCATGCATGTATCTTTATAATAGAATGATTTATATTCCTTTGGGTATATACCCAGTAATGGGATTACTGAGTCAAATGGTATGCTGCTTCTAAATCTTTGAGGATTACCACCCTGTCTTCCACAATCGTTGAATTAATTTACATTCTCAACAACAGTGTAAAAGTTTTCCTATTTCTCCACAGACTCGCCAGCATCTATTGTTTCCTGACTTTTTAATAATCGCTATTCTGACTGGTATGAGATGGTATCTCATTGTGGTTTTGATTTGCATTTCTCTGACGATCAGTGATGTTGAGCTTTGTTTCATATATGTTTGCTGGCTGCATAAATGTGTTCTTTTGAGAAGCATCTGTTCATATCCTTTGCCCACTGTTTGACGGGGTTTTGTCTTTTGCTTGTAAATGTGTTTAAGTTCCTTGTAGATTCTGGATATTAGACCACTGTCAGATGGAGAGATTGCAAAAATTCTCTCCCATTCCGTAAGATGTCTATTCACTCTGATGATAGGCTCTTTTGCTGTGCAGAAGCTCTTTAGTTTAGATCACATTGGTCAGTTGTTGCTTTTGTTCCAATTGCTTTTGGTGATTTCATCATAAAGCCTTTGCCCAAGCTTATGTCTGTATGGCATTGCCTAGATTTTTTTCTAGGGTTTTTATAATTTTGGGTTTTGCAGTTAAGTCTTTAATTCATCTTGAGTTATTTTTTTGTATATGGTGTAAAGAAGGGATCCAGTTTCAGTTTTCTGCATATGGCTAACCAGTTTTCCCAGTACCATTTATTAAATATAGAATCCTTTCCCCATTGCTTGTTTTTGTCGGGTTTGTTGAAGATCAGATGGTTGTAGATGTGCAGTTTAATTTCTGAGTTCTCTATTCTCTTCCATTTGTCTATGTGCCTGTTTTTGTACCAGTACCATGCTATTTTGGTTACTGTGGTCTTGTATAGTTTGAAGTCTGAAGCTAGAGATAAACATAAAAACTTGAGTGGGCACAGTGGTTCAAGCCTGTAATCCTTGCTACTGGGGAGGCTGAGGCACCAGAATCGCTTGAGCTCAGGAGGCGGAGGTTGCAGGGAGCCAAGACTGTGCCACTGCACTCCAGCTTGGGTTGACAGAGTGAGACTCCATCTCAAAAAATAAAATAAAATAATAAAATAAAACAAAATAATAAAATAAAATAAAATAAAAAACTTTACCTCTTTATGTCCTTTGATCTTCCAAATTTATAATATAATTGGCACAAATATTTCTTCTACACTTATGAAAAAACATGTTAGATTTTGTGGCATAAATATTGTGGCATAAATATTATGCCATATGCAATTTCTTTTTACAGATGCTTGAAATCTGTACCTTAATTTTCGGGTGCATTTCAGACCAGATTGTTCTCTAATAAAATTGCTTATCTTCTCACTGAGTGATAGAATTACTCTAGCTACTGGTCTATGCTTTTAAAATTTTACATATTTACAGAATACTCTGTAAAAAATCATTTTCCACATTACAAATGTACAATCGGCCTAAAGAGTTAAATATATAGCTAGTGAGATATTTAAGATAATAATGTAGATATTTTATATCATGTACCCCTGTTAATTTCTTTCTACTATATACTGCCCCTTTCAATGTTGGTGATCTGTAAAAATAGGTACATAGGGCTAATGAAAAGAAGACTGCTACAGAATTGACATTTACTTCATGTATTCAGAGAACCTTTAGTGGAGTGTTCTGGTACTACTTATACATACATTAAAAGTGAGACACATTAATAATATGTAAATACTGAAGTCCTCTTCAGAATCAGTATATTTGTCAAATCACTCCCTTTCCTGGCTTAATAAAGGCATGATATGAATACATGTATGAGGCTTATGTGACAGTATATTTGCATATAAAATAAAAATATTTTTTATTATGAATATCTTCCTTCTTGATATAGAAGAGGTCTGGACAGTGAAAAATAATATGTAAATGTTCAGGAAATGCTAAATGACTGTTTATAGGAAAGTCTTAATGAAGTCATAGTAAATCAAATATGATTTACTATAGCATTATTTCTCCATAATAATATTCACTTATTGTTCACAAAGTAATTTTTAAAAAATGAATAACATAGGCAGAGTTTTATCTGACTTGTAGAGTGCTTAAAAGTCATCACTCCCATCCTCAACAAAGAAATCTCTAAACCAACTGAAAATTAATGACTTTTTGTAGATCTGTTAAAAAATTGAGGTCATGTAGTAAAATGCATGACACAAAAAACAACAAATTTTTTAAAGGCAGAGAAAAATACCTTCTCTATAATGGAACAATGAAAAGGATTAACACTGATCTCCTCATCAGAAACCATGCGAAGTGAACAAAATAGAGGGAAATATTTGAAGTATTGAAAGAAAAATATCCCGAACTCAAATTTTGTGATTAAAAAAAAATTCTTCAAAAGTCAAAGAGAAATCGAAACTTTTTCAAACAAACCAAAAGAGCAACAAATTATATTTTTTTTACTTTTAACTGTGGACTTTTTTCAATGTCAGCTTTTATTTTAGATATAATGGTTGCATGGCAGATTTGATACATGGAATATTACATGATGCAGAGGTTTGGAATAGAAATCTCTTGGTAGTGAGCATAGTACCTGATAGGTAGGTTTTTTAACCCATCCCCTCCCTGCACCTTCTGGTAGTCTGCAGTGCCTATTGTTCCCAAATTTATGTCCACGAGTGCTCAATGCTTAGCTCTGACTTATAGGTAAGAATATATAGTATTTGGTTTTCTGTTTCTGAATAATTTGCTTAGGATTATGGCCTCCAGCTCCATCCATATTGCTGCAAAGGACACACTTTCATTCTCTTTTATGGCTGTGTAGTATTCCATTGCATATATGTCAAACATTTTCTTTATTCATTATATAATTGATAGGCACCTGGGTTGGTTCTGTGCCTTTGTTGTTGTGAATAGTGCATATATAAACATACAAATGCATGTGTCTTTTGGGTAGAATAATTTATTCTCTTTTAGGTGTATAACTAGTAATGGGATTACTGAGTCCAATGGTAGCTCTGTTTTAAGTAATTTGAGAAAACTCCAGACTGTTTTCCACAGTGACTGGACTAATTTACACCCCACCAAGGGTATGTAAACATTTCTTTTTCTCTGCAACCTTGCCAACAACTGTGGTTTTTGACTTTTTAATAATAGTCATTCTGATTGGTGTGAGATTATATCACACTGTAGTTTGATTTACATTTTTCTAATGATTAGTGATGATGAGATTTTTTTCATATGTTTGTTGGCCATTTGTATGTCATCATTGGAGAAGTGTCTGTTCATGTCCTTTGCTCATTTTTTAATGAGGTGATTTGGTTTTTGCTTATTGGTGTTTTAAAATTCCCTAAAGATTGTGGATATTATGGCCTTGTCAAATCCACAGTTTGTGAATATATTCTCCCATTCCGTAGGTCATCTGGTTGCTTTGTTGATAGATTTTCTTGCTGTGCAGAAGCTCTTTAGTTTAGTTAGGTCCCACTTGTCTATTTTTGTTTCTGTTGTAATTGCTTTGGGGGACTTAGGCACAAATTTCTTGCCAAGGCTGATGTTGAGAAGAGTATTTCCTAGGTTGATTTCCAGTATTTTTAGAGTTTGAGGTCTTACATTTAAATTTTTAATCCATTTTGAGTTAATTTTTGCATATGTTAAAAAGTAGGTATCCAGGTTCAATCTTCTGCATATGACAGCCAGTTATTCCAGCACCATTTATTGAATTGGTTGTTCTTTCCTCATTGTTTATTCTTACTGACTTTGTCACAGATTAGATGGTTGTAGGTGTGGAGCTTTATTTCTGATTTTTCTATTCTATTCTGACTGGTCTATGCATCTGTTTTTGTGCCAGAATCAAACGATTTTTGTTTGTATGGGTTTATAGTACAGTTTTAAGTAAGGTAGTGTGATGCCTGAAGCTTTGCTCATTTTGCTTAAGATTGCTTTGGCTGTTCAGGCTCTTTTTGGTTCCATATAAATTTTAAAATAGCTTTTTATAATTTGGTGGAGAATGACACTGTTGGTTTCACAGGAATAGCACTGATCTGTAAATTGCTTTGGGTGGTATGGCCATTTATTCCATATTGATTCTTCCAATACATGAGGATGTAATTTTTTTCGTGTATATTTTGTCATCTCTAATTTCTTTCAGCAGTATTTTTTAGTTTAGTTTTTTTTTCCTCTTTTACCTCTTTGGTTAGCTGTATTTGTAGGTATTTCATTTTGACTTGACATTTGATCAAAATAATAATAGCAACAAGGTATTAGGCAATTATACTATATGAATAAAGAAAATGAATTACAACAATGCTATAAGAATTAGAAGGGAAAATTTGAGAATAATCTGTTATAAAATACCTACAATATCCAGGGAGTGATATAGCAACTAATTTAAAAAGAAGTGTAACATATGTCAAGACTTGGAACCAACCCAAATGTCCAACAACGATAGACTGGATTAAGAAAATGTGGCACATATACACCATGGAATACTATGCAGCCATAAAAAATGATGAGTTCATGTCCTTTGTAGGGACATGGATGAAACTGGAAAACATCATTTTCAGTAAACTATCGCAAGGACAAAAAACCAAACACCGCATATTCTCACTCATAGGTGGGAATTGAACAATGAGAACACGTGGACACAGGAAGGGGAACATCACACTCAGGGGACTGTTGTGGGGTGGGGGGAGCGGGGAGGGACAGCATTAGGAGATATACGTAATGCTAAATGAGGAGTTAATGGGTGCAGGAAATCAACATGGCACATGGATACATATGTAACAAACCTGCACATTGTGCACATGTACCCTAAAACTTAAAGTATAATAATAATAATAAAAAAAAAGAAAGGATAGAAAATTGAGTCATAAGGTACTAAATTAAACCACAGGAAAAAAAAAAGAGGGGAAGAAAATATCACCAGAGGTTCTTTGGGGAACTAAATCAAATATGAAACATATACCTCACTATTAAATAGTCATCTACCTTGAGATTCTAGTTGAACAAATGATTGTTTTAATTAAGTCAATAATTGTTTTCTTACGTGAGGCAAAATATATTAAAAATTCATAAAGCAGTGAAAGACTTATGCTGAACAATTGTCAATGATAATGAGTTATGTTTCTGAAGTACTTTTATTGATCTGCAAAGCTTTGAAATGCCTGATTTTTGACACAAAGCATACAAATTAAATTGCATGTATCTGAAAAAAAGGAAAGAAAAATGATTTGAAGTAAAAATGTTAAAAAAATAGGTAGCAGAAATTTAAGGAGGTCTTTATTAAAAGTGAGAAAACCATTTTGCTAAAATTACATCAAAGTGTGATGGGTCTTTTAAGATGTGCTTTGCTATGCTAAGGAATCTCAGCTTCTTTGGGTAGTGAATTATAAAATATTGATTTTGTGGAAAGAGAGAACATGTTAACAGCACTTTGGAGTACACATTGAAATCAATATTTTGTAATAATGATAGTGATGCTCCTGTCTACTGAAAAAGGGAAAAAGAGTTGTCAACAAATTTAAGGTTGAATAACTGGAGATGAGAAGTTAAAATTATGTATGAGTGAAAAAAGTTCAGAGTGATAAATCTGAGTGAATAGACCAGGAAGCAGGACATAATCTAAGACCATAAATAAAAGCTTACTTTTTTAGGCCGGGCGCGGTGGCTCACGCTTGTAATCCCAGCACTTTGGGAGGCCGAGGCGGGCGGATCACGAGGTCAGGAGATCGAGACCACGGTGAAACCCCGTCTCTACTAAAAATACAAAAAAATTAGCCGGGCGTGGTGACGGGCGCCTGTAGTCCCAGCTACTCGGAGAGGCTGAGGCAGGAGAATGGCGTGAACCCGGGAGGCGGAGCTTGCAGTGAGCCGAGATTGCGCCACTGCACTCCAGCCTGGGCGACAGAGCGAGACTCCGTCTCAAAAAAAAAAAAAAAATAATAATAATAATATGGCACCCCTTGAATAATATTTACATTACTCTGTTTAAGTGTTCTTTGAAACAATTTCATTGCACTTGCTCTTACTGTGTCATGTTTGGCTAAGATCAATCTTTTTAATTTGGGAGTTGGGTGTACTTGCCTGTAAGAAAAGAAAGTTACCCAAGAATTAGGGTATTATGTGATTGTCATTCAGAGTTGTCAAAGCAACATGAATGATAAACACATATATTTACTTTAGCTGAAATTAAAATATATTATGGAGTTCACATTCACACTAATACCATGTCAACAACAAAGAAATTGTATGTTAAGTCCCCAAATTTATAATTTTCAAGTAATTATTTGTTGAAATATATTTATGACATACAAATATTCTATGGAATAATACAAGGCTAAAGATTTACCAGCATTTTGGAATAACTATTGTCCAAGTTTTGTCTGTTACAAAAGTTTTGCAAATTACTTTAAAATCAGTGAAATTCCTAGGACATAGTAGAGATAAATGCAAGTAAATAATAATTGACTTAAAGCTGTTATTCCTAAATATATTATTTCTATAACAACACAAACTCTCTTCATTTAAAAGCTTTTCAAATAAAACTTATTTAGACTATAACATATTTTTTTTCCGAATTCAAGCAATAAAGTAAAAATACTAAATATGGGGATTACATGAGTCTAAGGGCATTTATTAAATCCAATATATAATGTTCCAGCAAATAATATGATTTATTCAAAATAAAAGAAAGGGCAGGCTTAAAAGCAAAGCATCTGACTTTAACTACAGCGTACTTCCCATTACATTCTATTATGAGGATTAGTCTTATAAAAAAAGACAAAAATGTTTCATCTTGAGACAAAAAAGAAAGAGAACTTTTTCTTCTTTGTTTCAAGATGAAATGGATTAAGTTACAGAGAAATGCTGAAACTGATAAGAAGCAATTTGAGATAACATAGTTTTGTAGGTCTAAATCATTTCAGCAAAATGGAAGCTAAGATCGCCTGAAACAGAGCTTGTAAAAAGTGAAAATATTTTGTAACAACTGCTATAATTTTTTTTTTTTTTTTTTTTTTTTTTTTGAGACGGAGTCTCGCTCTGTCACCCAGGCTGGAGTGCAGTGGCGCGATCTCGGCTCACTGCAAGCTCCGCCTCCTGGGTTCACGCCATTCTCCTGCCTCAGCCTCTCCAAGTAGCTGGGACTACAGGCGCCCGCCACCACGCCCGGCTAATTTTTTGTATTTTTAGTAGAGACGGGGTTTCACCGTGGTCTCGATCTCCTGACCTCGTGATCCGCCCGCCTCGGCCTCCCAAAGTGCTGGGATTACAAGCGTGAGCCACCGCGCCCGGCCTTATAATTTTAACAGGGAGAAAACCGGAGGTGAATGATAGCCATGTCAGCACTGAATCTCCAAGCAATGTAACCAAGCTACATAACCTAGATTTAAACAGAAAACAAATGGAAATTGATTAGTTTTCTTCTACAATATTTGATCGCATGAGGAAAAAACAATTCTAGGATGGCAACGATGATCAAGTGGCCTCCAAAAAGTATAATAATAATTAAAAATAAAATAAAATAAAAAAATAAAAAAGCTAATGGACTGAGAGTAGGTTGAGGCTATGTGACTTGATCTTTCTATGAAAATGGAATACGGTGAATACAAAGAAGGATTGTGAAAGATGGACTTCAGTAGCCAAAAAGCAATTTTAAGTTTGTAATATTAATACAGATAATTTTAAGTTAATGGCAATATATAATGGATTCATCCTACAAAATGACAAACTCTGGATGTAGAACAAATTATTGCTGTTGATAAGGCACAGAGCAGTGAGGAAAAATAGTGAACAGATTTTGAATGTCTATATTGAAGCCATCAATAATGATAAGTATTTTACAAGGAAGATTAAAGTAAATACTGAATTCCTCAAGAAAGTTAGAAATTCCATAAGTTTGTTTTATGTTTGAAAGATGTGATAGACAAATGCGATCACTTCCAACGGAAGAGGACTAGATGATCAGTAGTAGCCGAATGATTACTTGGCATCAACAATAGACAGCAATAGCAATAGAAGGCAATAATAAGCAGAGAGAATACTGCCTCTGCTCCCAAATCTTAAGAAAGAGTAGACTCCAAATTTCTTAAGATACAGAAATTAAAATAACATTTCAGTAAAAAAAAAAAATCTATATTAGGATGCTTCAGACAGAATATAGTTGCCACAGATCATAAGGAAAGGACACAAGATCAGATATATGTAACAGAAAAGAGTTCAAAGAGTAAGGCTGGGTGTGGTGGATCATACTTGTAATCCCAGTACTTTGGGAGGCCAATGAGGGTAGATCACCTGAGGTCAAGAGCAGCCTTGCCAACATGGCGAAACCCCTCTCTACAAAAAATACAAAAATTAACCAGACATGGTGGTGCATGCCTGTAGTTCCAGCTATTCCAGAGAATCGCTTGAACCAGGCAGGTGGAGGTTGCAGTAAACCGAGATCGCGCCATTGCACTCCAGCCTAGGCAACAGAGCAAAACTGCAAATCAAAAAAAAAAAAAAAAAAAAAGGAATGACATGGTATGGCTAAGCCAAGGCCATGTCAAACACAAGAAAAACTAACAGAAAAACATGTTTTCTAGGTGCTCATAAAAGACAGTGGAAGAATAAAGACAAAAATTATCATGTTGTCCAGTTTTAAACCCTAGCACAATACCTGTTAGATTGTAATTCAATACATGATACATGTACGTTGAGTAGATTGAAAATAGAATGAGGGTGTAACCATGTGAAAAAAAAGATGATTTTCTTTCTAGAATTTGTTTTTGATGTAATTAGATTGTTCGTGACAAAAAAAAGATCTAGAAAAAGTGGACGATTCCAATTTAAACTTAAGTCAACAGTTGAAAAAGACTTTAACAGTTAACAAAACACGTTGCATAAAATATTAATTGAAAACAAGAGAGTATGTAAATATTATATTACAGTTTTCATGATCAGGTTTAATTTGGACTATTGAGTTCAGTTCTGAGCAACAAATTTAAACTCAGTTTCATATGTTTATGTTGAGAAGTATCTGCAAAATTGATGTTAAAGTGATATTTAAAGTAATAGGACATTTACTCTAGAAAAATTAAGGTTTTAGGAGAGAATATTGATTTTCTTCAGTTATTTCTGAGACTGGAAAGATTATAGGCTTTTTCCATATTTCTCCATTGAACCACAGAACAGATTTAAGATATAGTTAGAAGTATAAGGGGAAAATTTTAGGTTCATTTATACAAGTATTATTTTCAAAACAATAAGGTGTGGAAAAACTATATAAAAATGAACAATGTGTCCTGAGTAGGGAGAAAACAGAATTATTCTGATATCTGGTGATGTTTTGGAACAGAAACCATTACCTAAATCACTACAATCATTAAATTTATTATTCACTTATTTTGAGATAGAATCTTGCTCTCACACCCAGGCTAGAGTGCAGTGGCCAATCTTGGCTTACTGTAACCTCTGCCTCCAGGTTCAAGCAATTCTCCTGCCTCAGCCTCCTGAGTAGCTGGGATTACAGAAGTGAATCACCATACTCGGCTAATTTTTGTGTTTTCTTTAAGTAGAGACAGGATTTCATTATGTTGGCCAGGCTGCTCTCGAACTCCTGACCTGAAGTGATCCACCTGCCTTGGCCTCACAAAGTGCTGGCATTACAGGCATGAGTCAACACACCTGGCCACTAAATGTAATTCTTAATTTTAAAAAGTATATTATTCCATATTTGTGCAGACAGTGATTTTTTTGGTACAATTCTTTTTAACTGGGACACATACTATTAGACTTAGATGCCCACTTTTCATTAAAATAGGACACCCGATGTTGAATTGTTTTGACACAGTCAAATTACATTGTGGTGACACACACACACACACACACACGAAAAGAATTCCAAAATGCCATCAATTTTCTTCCTATAAATCTAAAATTAGGCTAGGTGTGGTGGCTCACATCTGTAATCCCAGCACTTTGGGAGGCCGAGGCAGGTGGATCATCTGAGGTCAGGAGTTCGAGACCAGTCTGACCAATATGGTGAAACCCCGTCTCTACAAAAAACACAAAAATTAGCCGGGTATTGTGGCAGGCGCCTGTAGTCCCAGCTACTGGGGAAGCTGAGACAGGAGAATTGCTTGAACCTGGGAGCAGAGGTTTCAGTGAGCTGAGATTGTACCACTGCGCTCCAGCCTGGGCGACAGAGCTAGAATCCATCTCAAAAAAAAAAAAAAAAAAAAAAAAAAAAATCTAAAATTAAAAATAGTTTATCTAAAATTGTATAAAATGAGAAATCACTGCATATACTTGTTAGCATTACTTTATCTTCCAATATATCAAAATAGTGTATCAAAAGGTAGAATTTCTAAAATCTTGAAGTTATGTTATCACTGAAAATGTTAAATTTTATAATGACTATGTTTTTAATTCCTTTGTTTGCTTTAACTTATCTACTTTATATTAATTATCAAGGGCCCATGGAAACTTCCTTGCTAGACAAACCTGCTTCTGAATTGCTTTTCGAAGGATCTATCCTGGTGAACAGTGTTGCATGTTCTTTAAGAAGATAAAGCAGTAGCAAGTAGTGACCATTTTTTCTTTTGGTAAAGTTCTGCTTTAGGACTTGGCCCCCTTCTATTGTATTCAGCTGCGATAGGATTCAGGCTCAAATACTCCTACCTTACTCTCCACAGGAACAAAACAAGACCCAGTTTGAAAAATTAGATTGCTACATTCACTTGGGGAGTCAGGAAAAAATTCTACAAAAAGTCTACTGGTATCACACCAGCCAGACTCACCCCATTCTCACTCTATATATAGAGTTCCTCACTGAGAGAAGAGTGTAAGTCTGAAGTTGGTAGAAATCTGTTTTTGATACCATATGGGGAGAGCCTGTTTAGGAATGAAACAAACATGAAACAAAGTAGAAACAAAGAGAGAGAGAGAGAGAGAGAGAGAGAGAGAAAACATTGTCCCAAAGATACTGTTGAACTCATAGATGCCTGTGGGTGTAAACTCAGGATTAGCTCTTGGATTAGCCAATAATTCAAGTCAACAAGGAACTTCTTTTGCTTAATCCATTTGGGTTGGATTATTGTTCCTTGTAATTAAAAAAGTCCTAACTAATATAGCACCTTTACTTCTTTTTCTACTTAAACCTATGCCCCAGAGAAAGTCCTCTGATATCTGTGACTTCTTTGTCTTCCTATGAGTTCTATTCTAATTAATTCCCACCTTTCCGGCCCTGTAAAACCCAAAATACATCCCATTAAAATGTGTAATTCAAAATGTTAAGATCATGTTACTTTCTACTGACATACACATTTTTCATGTCAAGGCCCACAAGGAAGCATGGTGAGAGAATTATTCTTCCATTCTTTCTACAGTATAGAACAAGATCTACTTTTGGACTCTACATTGATTGGTTGTAAAACTAGATTTTTAAACTTACAGCATCATTGCTTAATTTTATGTGTCATTAGAGGATTATTTTTTCCTTTATTACACTTTTGTGTGGGCTTGATAATCTCTGGGAAAGCTCTCCAGTGAACCCAACTTAGGATATGGATATAGAAGAGGGTAGCATATTAGACAGACAGCACCTGACAATTCAAATATTTTTTTTCTCACTTCCAACTACGTGAACTAATTATTTCTCAAGGGAAGCAAGTCTAACTAATTTCTGCATTTCAAACAGAACCTCAATTCTGCAGCATCTGGTTGTGTTCTGTGGTTTATTTTGTCACCATTCCTCATTTTTTGACTTAACTACTCAGTGATGTGTTGTGTTGTCTGCTTTGCTACTCTCAAGAGCATAATGGTGACGTGAAAAGAGAGTCAACAATAAGCACCTCAAATCCACCACTATCCACATTAAAGTGTTTACTTTCCCTATTACTCATTAAAACAGTAACTAATAGCAGTGCCCGCAGGGGTCATAGGCCCCACTGGAGACAAAACGTTGCTTCAAGAATCATTTTCATGATGGTAAAAACATCAAATTTTAACTTTTCTACGTTGTCTACTTTGGGTTGTTTGGTATAAAATTTTAGTCAGTTCATGATTGGATTGATTGTGCAGATCACAGTTAACATCTGTCTCTTACATCCACAATGCCTAGTCCTCAGCTATTATGTTCAGGAGTTGATATCAAACTGTTCAGTTTCCTGTTATGAGGGAAACGCATATATGAGGACAAAGAGGGAATGATAATGTTTCATATAGAAAGGCCAGGTATTCTTCATTTAAAACTCTAAAGATGATTTCTATCATTGAGAAAATTACATTTTAATAAATAAGCATCTTCTGCTTACCTGATTATCTCACTTGGATATGATATATTTGCTCAATATGTGATCACAGATTTGAAATCTCTTTTCTTACTATTTTCAATTCATAAAATAATGCATTCCTTATTTGAACAATTTCCATCTGTAAAAACTTTGTTCATTATCCAAATCCAGCTCAAAAATATACATCTTCTGAGAAGCATTAATTAATTCATAGAGTTTAAACTAATTTATTCTTCCATTTGGCTTCTATAATCATTCGTTTACATCTTTGGATGCTAATATTAATATTTTATATTACATTTGATCCAATAAGAAACTATAGATTTCTTAAAGAAACGTACTCGTGTATTTTTCACCTTTTTTGAATTATTAAGTATGAAAACTTGGTTAAGTATGAAACCTGGTTACAGAAAACATTGATTCGATGTTTGTAAATGTTGTGCCGTATTTTGTCTTTGAAACATTTACACATTTTAGATACATTTAGCAAATAATTTTATACTTCCAAATTAAATTAATACTGTTTATGGGGCAGGAAGGATTAAAGTAGACATGTATAAAAGTCAAAGCCACATTCTGTCATACTCACCAACACATACAAACTAAAAATCACAATTGTTCCTAAATCTAAAGGAGCCATGCTTCTGCCTTCCTTTTTAAAACAGATTAAACAAAAGAGTAAAAGATGTCTAAAGACAATGGAAAGGCAGTTCTAAACAAGTGAGAGAAAGAAAAAAATAAATATAATATTAAAAAAAACAAATTGCTGAGAAATCTAAGAATTCTTGCTGCTGAGCTTTTATGGATGGAAAAATAGTAACAAATGAAGTTAAATATACTAGGAAAATTAGAACTTTCTAATATCATTCATAATCAATTTCTTCAAATAAAATATAATGATGATAATAATACCTCCTAGGATTAAGAGGTATACACATACGTCCATGCTCATATTTATTAACATGTGCAAGTAGGGTTATATAGTGATTGAAATTATCAAATAATTAATAGTTCACAAAAATAATATTAACTGAATTTGACTTCCAAATACAAGCATTTTCTGGGTGGGAGTGAAGACTGTACTCATCTGACTCATCTGATTTTCTTATCTTCACTGAAAACACTTTCCTTACGCCCGGATAGACATTAAGCTTTCAGAGGACCTAAAATATTGGTAATGCTCTTGGACTCTTTCTTGAATGGCTTTATTGTGCACAAGACATCATAACATCAGCAAAAGTTTTATTGAGATTACCTGAGGTACACTGACCTTTGTCTTCTATGTTGCCTTGGTTGTCTAAGGAGTTCTTGGTGAATCAAGTGTGTTCTTGAATAACATAACAATATCACAATATTTAAGTATCATGCTTATAAGGTGTAATACAATAAATCTAGTCTCTCTCTGGTCTTTCTTATATTGTTCTTATTTATTTATTTATTTATTTTATTTGAAACAAGGTCTCACTCTGTTACACAGGCTAGAGTGAAGTGGTGCCATCATAGTTCACTGTAGCCTCAATCGCCTAGGCTTCAGAGATCCTCCTGCCTCAGTTTCCCAAGTAACTGAGAAAACAGGCATACATCACCATGCTTTGTGCCAATTTTTTTGTAGAGACGAAGACCTACTATGTTGTCCAGGCTGGTCTCAAACTCCTTAGTTCAAATAATCCTCCTGTCTCAGCCTCCCAAAGTGTTGGCATTATAGGCGTAAGCCACCACGACTGGCCCCTTTATTGTCCATAGTTTTAAAATGATATTGGCAATTATGCCTATGCTGTTTGTGATTATGTCAAATTATATTACTATCATTTATAGAGATTAGTGTTTAATTTAAATCTTGAGACACTTGCAATAATAAATATTCCTCTTTGTGTGGAATCAATTTTAATACTGGTTAAGGAGGCTGCTTTGGAAGATAATATATATTATTTCCTAAGACTTACCTTACCATGCATTCAACATGGCATTACATAAAATTTGATTTACATAGATATTTAAATTGATTTCCTAAATCTAATTAAGAATGATTTTTATGATGATCTTTCAAGAGGTCATTGCATGTAAGAATTTTCCTTAGGGTATTACCAGACAGACATTTAATGTTCAAGTACTTGGAAAAAATGTCATCAACAGCTTCAAGACATTAAGCTAGGCTATTTACTTTACAATAATAGCAGTGAGTGGAAAATCTAGTTATCATCTGTTCTGCTTTTCATGTCTTGCATTTTCCCTTTAGCTCAGCATGCCAAAATGATACTCCTTTTATTATGAAAGATTACAATGGGGTACTTCAAGGAATTAATTTCTAACACTTAAATGACCCAACTTGCACTGATGCAAAGAATTTTATTATGATCAAAGAGGAGTAATTTTGGTTCCTGCACATCCATTTAGTCTATTCCTCACAATAAGATTATTGTAAAATATAATTACTTATTTATAGTAAAACACCGATAAAAAAAGTCTACATATTCTTACATAAAGCAAGTTATTTAAAATAATGTTGCGTTTTAATTTCTGGATTTTCTTGTATTTTCACATTTAAGTATACAAAAAGAAGATACCTACAAGATAGTGCAAAATAAATTGTGAAAATTCTGAACATGTTGCATTTATCTAGGACAATTGACGAAAACATAAGATTCATTGTAATGCTGAACAAATATTTTAACACAAAAACAACAAAAATTGTGGCTAAGATATGAACCAGGCCCTAGATTTTTTATTGTGCATAGTCACTCACAGTTTAACGAATTGATAGTATTTTATTTTTATTATTCTCCCCTCTCTCTATCTATGATGTATATATACAGCTCTATGTAACCCAGTGTTTCTAGCAATGTGGCTCATGGGAATTTTATATCAGAATTATTGGTGCTTAAATGAACAGGGTTTGGATAATCATATTTCACTCTTACCTTGATGGGTAGAGAATCCTGCACCAGACTTCCACTATTTAAAGTAGCCAACCAGTTTGAACTGGACCACAGTGAATTCAGATGAAAATAAGTACATCACTAAATAGAGCCAAAAGCTAAAGGGGAGAAGAAAAAAATATATGCTTCTAAAATGTAGTTGATGAATGACAAAAATAATAACAAAACAAACTGTAAATTCCCTCATGAAAATGCATTAAATGTATCTAAATGACATTCTGAAATGTTTATATAAAAATTTCTTTAAGTTAATTGAGAGAACAGACACTACTAAGATGCCAAATAAAGACCTAGACCATTGCTGGAAGAAATATCCAAAGATATGTTAGTTAGACACCAGGGGCTCAGTCTAGGTGCTGCTACTCTCACCACATAGAAAGCCAATCATTGAGACAATGAGTATTACCAGACAAGAAGGCTTTAATTGGGTGCTGCAGCCAAGGAGATAGGAGATTAGTCTCAATCTATCTCCCTGACTTTCTAAAATTAGGGGTTTATTTAGCGTGGAAAAAATATAATTACATACAGAAAAACAGGGTTTAGGGAGGGGTAAGAGGAGTTGTTCAACAGGATTCAGGTGGTCACTTAGGCAATCATGATGACTGAGGGGTCTGATATCTCATTGTCCAGGTGTGATGATCTGGTAAGTTTCGGTTCCTTGATACTATCCGAGAGTCTTGATGGTTGATTTATTGAGAAAGGAACTCAGATAAGACAAACATAACTTTCTGCAGTTTCAAGACAGGGAGGGTCAATTTCTATGTTTATTCAAAAGAAACCCCAAACATCAGTTCCATGACTCAGTTTCAAATACAAAATAACAAAAAAGTAAGGAAAAAATAATTATGAATAAGTAAAAGGACTTGAGAAGTGCCTACAAAAGTTGTAATATGTAAATAAAAGAATTTCAAAAAGAAAATAAATTATTTTTGTTTCTTTTCTATATTCTGTATAGAAACTGTATACATATATATGTATAGAATCCTCTAAGCCTAAAGGGAGAAAGAACAGGTTATTTACATAGGAGAAAAACTGATTGCCACACCAGCTAGAAAAATCTACAGAAATATTCTTCTGGAAATGCGAAAATGCTAAGCTAAACTTTCATCCAGGGTGATCGTTTTGAGATACAAGTACTCAGAGAATATATAATCCACACATCTTATTTGAGAAGAAATATTAATGAAACAAATCTAACCTGCCAAGTAAAGTCAAAACTGGAAATCTCAAAATAGAAGAAGAAACTAGTTGAAAACCCTGTGAAAAATGATTCTTGAAATATAATTTGAAATAACACATATTTTAACTCTATATTTACAATGTACAGTTGAACCAAAACCATAATAAAAAACTCTTCTGGGGATGTGTATTATAAGTTTTAAATTAGGACCTCTTAATAAGTGTCATCTCAAATATTAATTTAATATTGATATTCCCTAGCAGAAAAACCTCAGAATTGTGTTGGCTGAGAGAGTGATTTGAGAGTTGAAAAAAGACTAGGAAAATGAAATATTCCAAAAGTATTATTGTACTGAAGACAGAAAGTAGTAAAGAAAAACAACATCCAGGTTGGGGGAAATTTTAAGTTGCTTTTTTGTATAATTATAGATAAATATGAGTTTGATTTTGAGTCACAAGAAAAGTTAAATTATAATAAGGAATGGAAAATCTATAATAGGAATAACAAAAAAAACTCCATTAAAAAGTGTGCAAAAGATGTGAACAGACAATTCTGAAAAGAATACATACTATTAGCCAACAAACATAAAACAATGCTCAACATCACTAGTTATCAGAGAAATGCAAATGAAAATTACAATTAGATATCGTCGTCTCACACCAGTCAGAATGTCTCTTATTAAAAAGTCAAAAAATAACAGACTCTGGCGAGGCTGCAGAGAAAAGGGATTGCTTATACACTGTTGTTGGAAATGTAAATTAGCTCAGCCACTATGGAAAGTAGTTTGAAGATTTCTCAGACAACTTAAAATACAGCCAACATTTAACCCAACAATGTCATTACTGGGTATATACCCAAAGGGAAATAAATCATTTTACCAAAAAGACACACACACTTTTATGTTCATTGCTGCACTATTCCCAATAGGTGACTTGGAGACAACCTAGTTTCCCATCAATGGTAGATTGGATAAAGGAAATGTGGTACATATACATCATGGAATACTACACAGCCATAAAAAAGAATGAGTTTGCAGCAACATGGATGCAGCTGGAGGCCATTATCCTAAGTGAATTAATGTCAGAACAGAAAAACAAACACCACATATCCTCACTTATAAGTGGGAGCTAATTGTTGGGTACACATGGACATAAACATGGGAACAATGGATATTGAGGACGACTAGAAGGGGAGAAGGGAGGTAGTGTGGGCCGAAGAATTACCTATTCGGTGCTGTTCACTACCTGGGTGATGGGATCATCTGCAGCCCAAACCTCAGCATCATACGATATGAGGCCTTTTAACAAGCCTGCACATATACCAACTGAAGCTAATATAAAATTTGAACTTACAAAAGAAAATAAATTGCTGTGGAAAATTTTAATATACCTTCTTATTAGAAGGATTATCCACTGATGATCATAGCCAAATATGAGAAGAAAACCTGATCTTATGAAGATAACTAGAGTGTGAACTAGTCAAAAAATATGAAATGAATGCAGAAGTCATATAAGTACTACAGCAACTTGGAAAAACAGTCTAATGAGATGCGGATTCCAAATATATCTGAATTACAAAAGAAAACTGGCTGAATGTCAAATAAAAAATGTGGTGTTAAAGTAGAATTCCATGTATAGATAGAGTTCTACAGTCCCCCATACTGGTCTCAAATCTCTGATAAATAAGTGGCAATATTATCATTCTGAAAGTTTAGCTCACTGACTTCAGCTCTGACATAAGTGACAATCTCTCCCCTTCATTTGGTAAATATCTTTAAATTGTAAATGAAAAAAATCCCTTATTTTTGAGAAATTTATGGTAATTTAAGGTTAATATCTCTATGTGTTATACAAAATTCAATAATTAAAAGAAGTCACATATTGAATTTATGGTTTTAAGTGGAAAGGTGAAAGATAATTTTACTGTTAAATATTTTTATATTAACAACTTCATTATGAATTCATTACTTCATTATGAATATGATACAGTATTTGAATTATGCTATATTTAAACAGAAAATGTTTTAGCTGCCTAAGTTTGTAAGTCTTCGCAATTAAGAAATTGCAGTGTTAAAATATGTGACGTTGATATGACCATTTAAACTATACAAATGTAGCACAAATACTGCATGCACATATTAGTATGTAATATGGTTACATTTTACATATATATACATGTGAATACATAATATGTAGTAAGTGATTGTATATTATGTACATATACTCAAATATAAAAAAGTAATGTATTCCCTATTAAGTAATTATTTATAATAGATATTTTAAAATAATTTTCTATTATCTATATATTTATATATATCATATTATAGAAATGCATTTTATTTACCTATAATTTATTATGTTTTATGTCTACAAATATGTTTGGTACATGGTAAATAAGTCTAATAATTAAGTTATAAATTAAACTAAAATTTAATTATACTTTAGTCCATTAAATTAATAACATAGTAATCACATTAAATGGACAACATAGTTGTTTTTAAAAGATATGATTTGGTTTATATCAATAGAAAAAAGTTTTCTAAGTTAATGTTAAATATGAGAAAGCTTTTATTTATAATATTAAAAACTAAAAAAGAACACTACATCTTAAAACTATACATATTTATTTCCCCTAGCCATAAAAAGTATAAAAGCAGCACATATTGATGTACCTGTTTTATAATTAGTCATATCGAGCACGTAAAAAAAGTAAGGCAACACAGCAAGGGAAAGTTAACTTTAAAAATACCTGGTTATTTGTTGTGTGTTTTTGTGTTTCACTTTGTGTGTGTGTGTGTGTTTGTGTTGTGTGTGTGCAGAAATGAGTGAGGTTGTGTAATCCTAGCATTTTGGAAGGCCAAGGCGGGAGGATCACTTGAGGTCAGAAGTTTGAGACCAGCCTGGCCAACATGGTGAAATCCTGCCTCTACTAAAAATACAAAAAAAAAAAAAAGAAAAAAAAAGAAAAAATAGCTGGGCGAGGTGGCAGGCTCCTGTAATACCAGCTACTCGGGGGCTGAGGCATGAGAATTACTTGAACCCGGGAGGGAGAGGTTGCAGTGAGCCAAGACCGTGCCACTTCACTCTATCCTGGGTGACAAAGCGAGAATCCGTCTCAGAAAAAAAAAAAAAGAAATAAATAAATGAGGTTGAATTAAGTCTTTTATTGGAAAAATTTTGATAATTTGCATAAAACATTATTATAACATTTCTTTTGTACTTGGCAAAAGGTAATTCCTTATAGTGTTTATTATCATATAAAAACATATTTGGCCAGGCGCGGTGGCTCACGCCTGTAATCCCAGCACTTTGGGAGGCCGAGGCGGGTGGATCACGAGGTCAGGAGATCGAGACCATCCTGGCTAACACGGTGAAACCCCGTCTCTACTAAAAAACACAAAAAATTAGCCGGGCAAGGTGGCGGGCGCCTACAGTCCCAGCTACGGGGGAGGCTGAGGCAGGAGAATGGCCTGAACCCCGGGGGGCGGAACTTGCAGTGAGCGGAGATTGCGCCACTGCACTCCAGCCTGGATGAAAGAGCGAGACTCTGTCTCAAAAAAAAAAAAAAAACATATTTATTTATTTATTTTTTTATTTTATTTTATTTTTTTTTTTATTATTATACTTTAGGGTTTTAGGGTACATGTGCACAATGTGCAGGTTTGTTACATATGTATCCATGTGCCATGTTGATTTCCTGCACCCATTAACTCCTCATTTAGCATTAGGTGTATCTCCTAATGCTGTCCCTCCCCCCTCCCCCCACCCCACAACAGTCCCCGGAGTGTGATGTTCCCCTTCCTGCGTCCATGAGTTCTCATTGTTCAATTCCCACCTATGAGTGAGAATATGCGGTGTTTGGTTTTTTGTCCTTGCGATAGTTTACTGAGAATGATGTTTTCCAGTTTCATCCATGTCCCTACAAAGGACACGAACTCATCATTTTTTATGGCTGCATAGTATTCCATGGTGTATATGTGCCACATTTTCTTAATCCAGTCTATCGTTGTTGGACATTTGGGTTGGTTCCAACTCTTTGCTATTGTGAATAGTGCCTCAATAAACATACGTGTGCATGTGTCTTTATAGCAGCATGATTTATAGTCCTTTGGGTATATACCCAGTAATGGGATGGCTGGGTCAAATGGTATTTCTAGTTCTAGATCCCTGAGGAATCGCCACACTGACTTCCACAATGGTTTAACTAGTTTGCAGTCCCACCAACAGTGTAAAAGTGTTCCTATTTCTCCACATCCTCTCCAGCACCTGATTTTTTAATGATGGCCATTCTAACTGGTGTGAGATGGTATCTCACTGTGGTTTTGATTTGCATTTCTCTGATGGCCAGTGATGATGAGCATTTCTTCATGTGTTTTTTGGCTGCATAAATGTCTTCTTTTGAGAAGTGTCTGTTCATGTCCTCTGCCCACTTTTTGATGGGGTTGTTTGTTTTTTTCTTGTAAATTTGTTTGAGTTCATTGTAGATTCTGGATATTAGCCCTTTGTCAGATGAGTAGGTTGCAAAAATTTTCTCCCATTCTGTAGGTTGCCTGTTCACTCTGATGATAGCTTCTTTTGCTGTGCAGAAGCTCTTTAGTTTAATGAGATCCCATTTGTCGATTTTGGCTTTTGTTGCCATTGCTTTTGGTGTTTTAGACATGAAGTCCTTGCCCACGCCTATGTCCTGAATGGTATTGCCTAGGTTTTCTTGTAGGATTTTAATGGTTTTAGGTCTAACATATAAGTCTTTAATCCATCTTGAATTAATTTTTGTATAAGGTGTAAGGAAGGGATCCAGTTGCAGCTTTCTACATATGGCTAGCCAGTTTTCCCAGCACCATTTATTAAATAGGGAATCCTTTCCCCATTTCTTGTTTTTGTCAGGTTTGTCAAAGATCAGATAGTTGTAGATATGCGGCATCATTTCTGAGGGCTCTGTTCTGTTCCATTGATCTATGTCTCTGTTGTACCAGTACCATGCTGTTTTGGTTACTGTAGCCTTGTAGTATAGTTTAAAGTCAGGTAGCGTGATGCCTCCAGCTTTGTTCTTTTGGCTTAGGATTGACTTGGCGATGCAGGCTCTTTTTTGGTTCCATATGAACTTTAAAGTAGTTTTTTCCAATTCTGTGAAGAAAGTCATTGGTAGCTTGATGGGGATGGCATTGAATCTATAAATTAATATGAAGGAGCTTACTATATGTTAAAAGTAAGAAAAAGCATAATCTAATATAGTGTAAATGAATAAATTAATAAATATAAAGGTAGATATTAATAAAATGGAAGATACATGAAGAATAGAATGAATAGATAAATATTGAAAAAGATTATTATTTTGAAAACATACAGAAGCTAATCTCTTATGAGATTTTAAAAACAAAAACATATATAAAATAAATTTTAAAGGGCAAAGACAGTCATAGGAAATTAAAAAGAAATTATTATATAATTCTACATATGGTTAATTTTAAGTTCTACAGGAAATGTATGATTCCCCATAAAATTATAATTTTTAAAAGGTAACCAGAAGATAGGTTATTTGAATATACCAATTTCCTCAGAAAGGACTGAAAACATTTTTAAAAGTTATTGGAATTAATGATTTCACACCTAATTCTAACACCTAATGATATATTAAAGTATTCTAGGTAAAAGAATTATTAAAGCTCCATAACTTATTTATGGTGCTTAGTTACCAAAATCTGATAAATACAATTTTTAAATGAATATAGACCAATCTCACAAGAATATATGCAAAAATTATAAACCTGTGTAGCAAAAAGCTTACATTATCAAAAACCAAACCATGACAAATATTGCAAATGGGAATTTATAATTTTGACTTTGAATTAATACTACTGTAATAATACTACTAAAAATACTTATGCTTAATAATTCAAGCCTAAGACAGAATATAACAAATGCTTCTCATGGCAGATTATATGGAAGAAATGGCTTTCAAGCCACTAGCATAAGAGCAATTCCATAGACTATATAGTTCCCTGACACATTTGTACATTCTACCTGATTTTGTCTCTGTGTATGTGTTTGTGTGTGTGTGTGTGTGTGTGCGTGCTTCCAATAAATTTCCAGAAAATAAATAGACTTCAATGAAATGTCTCTCTGGAAATAGGCCCTTAACACGCCTTTTATTTCCTTATTAGCTTTGTTATCTCAATATTGATTAGCTAGGACATAAAATAACTGTATCCTCCAGAGGGTTTAACAAAAAATAAATTACATGGCATAGATGCAGACTAATCATGTTTCAGTTGGCAAAATTTCAACTTTTAATGTTCTGAATATCATTTTAGAATAGTATACTGGAAAGGAAAGTATTAGTGTAACTGAATATCAAAATTTGGGAATACTCTAAAGTATCCTCCCAACTTTAGAACTCCCTATAGAGACAGTAAAGGTGTCTATTGAATTTGCATTGGAGCTCAGCTTCTGCAAAACAATTTTTCCCTTCGTCCCACAGATGTTATTCTCATGACATTACATAATAAATCATCTAATATATAAAAACCAAATCTGCAGACATTTCCAGGCATGAGCTGAATAAGCAGACTCTGGAATGAGATTTTGTAGCTGGATGACATGCTACTGATAATAAAGACCCTATGTTTGGCTAGTAGCTGGAGCACAAGGCAGCTTTGTATTCTTTTCTGTCTTTGTAATTAGTAAGCTAGGATGACAGAAAGAAATACATTAGCAGGAATTATATGTCAGACATTTGAGAAGGAAGGGGAGCATGTTACCTAGAAATACAATAGAACTTGGAAGCTACAGTATATTTTGGTTAAACTCTGAAAAAGTTCACTAATAGTTAAAACTAATTAATTGAAAAGTAAAGGCTAAATGTGAGAACCAGAGGACTTTCTTGGTGACACATATTTCCTGCCACAGCAAGCCAGTAAGCCTTAAGGCCAAGAGAATCATACTTAAGGCTGAGACCAAAGATTATCTGAGCGTCCGCCTGAGGCAAATCTCTTTAAAACAAGGGACTTGATTGAGAAAAAATGGGCTACTTATATATTGAATAGGTTCATCAGAATCTTAGGTTTTCAGAATTCTGTTGACTTGCTGAGCCTGCAAAAATTGCCTACTCTTGTATATTCACCTTTGCATCATAAAGAGTAAGGAACACAAAATGGTTAGTAAACATTAATATAAAACCTAAAATTTATAACCCATCAAGAAGAAAATATAAGAGAATTTTTATTGTTCTCCAGTAAGCAAAAGATACCTTTGAGATAATACCTAAAACAGGATCCATAAAGACAAAATTTATACATTGCATAAAACATCAAAATTAAGACCTTTGTTCTTAAAGCTGGAGGGATCACACTACCCAAATTCAAACTACACTACAAGGCTACAGAAACCAAAACAACATGATACTGGCACAAAAACAGACACATAGACCAACGGAACAGAATAGAGAACTCAAAAATATGACCACACATCTACAACCATCTGATCTTTGATCTTCGACAAACCTGACAAAAGCAAGCATTGGGGAAAGGATTCTCTTCTTAATAAATGGTGCTGGGAGAACTGGTTAGCCACATGCAGAAAATTGAAACTGAAGGTTTTCACCACATGAGGTGAAAATTGAAATTTCTTACACCATATGCAAAAATTAACTCAAGATGGATTAAAGACTTAAATGGAAAACTCAAAACTATAAAAACCCTAGAAAAAAATCTAGATGATGCCATTCAAGACATAGGCCTGGGCAAAGATTTCATGACAAAAACACCAAAAGCAATTGCAAGAAAATCAAAAACTGACAAATGGGATTTAATTAAACTAAAAAAGTTCTGCCCAGCAAAAGAACCTATCATCAGAGTGAATAGACAACCTACATAATGGGAGAAAATTTTTGTGACCTATCCATCTGACAAAGGTCTAATATCCAGAGTCTACAAAAGCTTAAACAACTTTACAAGAAAAAAGCAAAAAACTCATTAAGAGGTGGGCAAAGGACATGAGCAGACACTTCTCAAAATAAGACATTTATGCAGCCAAGAAACATATGAAAAAAAAAACTCATCACTGGTCATAAAGAAATGCAAATCAAAGCGACATTGAGATACTATCTCACCCCAGTCAGAATGGCGATTTTTAAAAATCAAGAAACAAGAGATGCTGATGAGGCTGCAGATACATAGGAATACTTTTACTCTGTTGGTGAAAATATAAATTAGTTCAAACATTGTTGAAGACAGTGTGGTGATTCCAGAAAGACATAGAATCAGAAATACCATTTGACCCAGCAATCCCATTACTGGGTATATACCCAAAGGAATATAAATCATTCTATTACAAAGATACACAGACGTGTATGTTCATTGCAGCACTATTCACGATAGCAAAGACACAGAGTCAAGCCAAATGTTCATCAATGATAGACTGCATAAAGAAAATGTGGTACATATACACCATGGAATAATATGCAGTCATAAAAAGGAACAAGATCACGTCCTTTGCAGGTACATGGACGAAGATAGAATCCATTATGCTCAGCAAACTAAGGCAGGAACAGAAAACCAAACACCACATGTTTTCACTTGTAAGTAGGAGCTGAACAATGAGAACACACGGACACAGGGAGGGGAACAACACACACTGGGACCTGTTGGGGAGGGGCAGAGAGAGGGAAAGCATCAGAAAAGATAGCTAAGGTGTACTGGGCTTAATGCCTAGGTGATAGGTTGATAGGTGTAGCAAACCACCATGGCACACATTTATGTATGTAACAAATCTGCACATCCTGCACATGTACCCTAGAACTTAAAAAAAAAAAGCCACAAATTTAGAGAAAGTATTTGCAACTTAAATATTCTATAAAAGACTTGTATCCAGAATATATAAAGCACTAAAAAACATAAAATAAGAGGTGTTGCACACAAAAAATGAGCAGATTTATGAAAACAAAAGATAATTCATCAAAGAATTTTATAAGCCACAAATATAAATATTAGAGTAATGCAAATTAAATCATAATGAGATATCAACATATAATATCAGAATGCCTACTAAATGCCTCCAACACCATACCAAGTGTTGGAGAAGATGGGAATGACTAGAACTAAATTTTGCAAACTCTTTAGAAAATAGTTTAGCAGTTTCTCAAAAATTTAAACATACTCCTGCCTTATGATCCAGTCATTGCAATCCTAGGTATTTTCCAAAGATAAATGAAAGCCTATGTCTCAATAAAAACTTATACACAAATGTTCAGAACAGCTTTATTTATAGTTTACTCAAAATGAAAACTGTTCCAAATTTCATCAATAGTTGAATGAATAAACAACTGTGGTAAATCAGCAATAAAAAGAAATGAACTATTGATCTTCAGAACAGCATGAATCACTCTCAAAATAATTTTGCCCAGTGAAAGAAACCAGACAGAAAAGAGTTCAGTACTTACAAACCCATTCATATAAAATTCTATAAAACACAAAATTTTCTGTGCTTTATAGTCACAGAAAGCAGTTCATGGGTTGCCTTGGGTGAGGAAAAAAATAGGAAAGGACAATAAAACTAAAGTCAAGAGGAAGCTTGGTTCTGGTGATAGTTTTATAGGCATATACAAATATCAAAACATCAAATTGCACTGCTTATATAAGTACAGTTTATTTTATGTCAACTCGGCTTCAATAGACCTGAAAAAAAATCAGTCTTCTTTGTCTTTGATTGCAATTTAGAATCCATGATGAAATCAGACCTGAAATCAGGGTTCATTTACTTGATTTCTGATGATACTGGATGAGGAGCATAATTTTAATATATGTAATTTTAGGGAATACTAAAAATTTGTAGTCCTGAAAACAAAATTGAAAGAATTTCCTTTCTGGTGTACTTTGTTATAAAAATCAGTGTTTTCATCCATATTATAAGTATAGAGCACATAGGTATGTGAGAAACATGGAGATACATATACACACTTGTATAGACATGTTCTTTGACTTACAGTGGGTTTATATCCTGATATACCTATTATAAGTTTAAAACATCAAAGTCAAAAATGCATTTAATACACCTAACATACCAACCATCATAGCTTAGCCTAGCCTAACTTAAATATACTCAGAACACTTACATTAGCCTACAATTAAACAAAGTCATATAGCACAAATCTCATTTTATAATAAATTATTTACTATCTCATGTAATTAATTGCATACTGTACTGAAAGTCAAAAACAGAATGGTTTTATGGGTACTTGAAGTACAATTTCTACTTTACATGTGACTTTTTGCACCTTAGCTTTTGAAAAATCTTTAAGTCAAACCATTGTACCTCAGAGATCATCTGGAGAGAAAAAGGGAGCATGAGATTGACTGATCAATTGATTGATCTGAAATGGAGATAATTATGTGTTAATATTAATAATTATATGGATATGCAAATTATCATGAGTGCATAATGATATAGCCAGTGAGTTTTACTAAAAATGTATTTCTAATCATCAAAAATTATAATTATATTTATGCCTAGAAATGGTCATGCCTCATCTATCAGGTCACTAAATTGTGGTGTTGAATCAATCTAGTTTGTAGTAAAGCTGGGCATAGCGTTTTCTGCTAATTGAGCACACCAAAGGCTTCATTACCTAGTAGTCAACTGCTCCAGTTTCATACATTTAGGAGGCGTGGTACACAAGAGGGTTTCCTCAGTGCTCTCACATTTCAGCTGACTCTGTCTGTCTGCTGCTAAGGGCCTCTTTCAGTCCTCCTTTCACTCCTCCATTGGTAGACTGCACTTGTTTAGTAATCCATATGAGCAAGGGTCCAAGGCCTGAAGTAGGGGTGTTGGTGGAGGATCCTTAATTCTTCTACTCTGTCTTTTCCTCAGATCTTGGGTGTACAGTTCCAGGCTGTAATGTAAGTACTTCTGCTTCTTGGGCTGTGTTAATAAGGGATATTGGTAGTGAAAAATAAAAGTATCATATGGAGTTTATGGCCAGCCTCAACGGAGGAAAGAAAATGCAGGCTTTTGGTGTTTTGGAGTAAATCCAGGTCATCTGCAGTAGAAAACTATACAGCTTCTGAAAAACGGTTTCTGACATGCTTCTGGGTCCTAATAGAGATGGAATTTCTGTCAGACAATAAAGAGTCCAAGAGGCCAAAAGGGACTATCATGAGCTGGATTGTAGTAAACTACACAAGAAGGACAAGACCAACATCAATCCACTGAAATTCAAAGGTGGACTGAGAAGGAAAATGTATCTATGTAACTTGGGCAGGGAGAAAAAAAATACATTTCTTGAGATATCATTTTATGTTTTGTATATACATAAATGTATGTAATTCTATATTAAAACAATGAAAGTTATATTTTGGTAACCACTTTATAAATGAAGAAACAGAGACTCAGAAAGTGTTCTGAAGCTTCACGAAGCATTCCCAAATCGTGCTGAGTTTCTACTAAAACAACCATTGCCTATGTTCATGTGTCCTAAAAGGACAAGGATTGAGGCTGCTATTTTTTTTTCTTTGTTACTGTTATAAAAACATTTTCAGTTTAAATACATTTATCAATGTTCTTCTTATAGAACACATAATGTATTAAATTGAAACAAGAAATACATATAAAGGCAATGAGGTGAAAAATAACTTAAGCATGAACAAATTTTAATAAAGTCACTTTTAAGAATAATGTAGCCTTTTAAATTATATTTAATTTCAACAGAGGTCAGTCAATCTATGCCCTCCCAAGATTAATATGAAGTGCATCCTTGAGCATTTTTAATCATTGAAACCTAAATGACCTTACAGCAAAAACAAAGTTTAGCTAGAAATTTTGCTACCTATCAGCATTTTCACTGAAGTTCAGAAATGCTGAGTATACAATGCCAGTCATGAACCATGTTTATATATCATGGAGAAAACAAAAACACTCTTAAGAAAAGATCTATTTTATATAGAAAGATAAAAGAAATTTTAAGTATTTTCAATTAATTAATTTGCCATTAATTGCATAAAATGTATAATTTCAAAATATAATATGGACATGTTTACTTATACTTCCAATTAAAAATTATCAAGCTGTAGTGTTTGAAGAGTGGGAGGTCAACTTCAAAATTTGAACAATCAGAGTACAAGACAGAAATAAATACTCTTCCAAAAGATTAGCCCAAAAGCCTATTTAACTTCAACTCAATTCCAAATTCTGACTACGGACAAGTGGAAGAGAGCCAGACTGAGCAGAAACACAAGCAGAGATGGAAAACATAAATAAAAATGGAAGAGTGGGAGTTAGGCTTCCCTCAGGCTATTATCATACCTCTTTTTACTCAGCTAGACTGTGAACTCCTAGATGGAAAAGATCTAGTCAGTCTCTGTATGTATGTCAATGCAGAGCTCAGAAACTGATAAAATGGGCAAACAATAAGTAGTTGTTACATACGTGAGTCAATAAATTGGATTTGTTAGGCTTACAGACATTGACTTATTTGGGACCCTCCTGCTTTTGAGTCTATTGGGATTATAACTGCCACACTTTGAAAGAGACCCACAGATCTCAGGAAACCCACAGGATCCTTTTGTCTAGATGGAACAGTCTCAATGTAGTAATAGATATGTGCTTTGAGAACTCAAAAAGTTACTGAGTTCAAAGTATGTATTAATAACTCAGTTAAAGATTGGGAAGTAGTTTGGTTAGAGTGACTACATATAGACTGAAATTTTATCAGTGTCTGTCAAAAGCAAACAGTATGTTTGTATCAAAGAACTTTATGGGCTGATAAAAGTCATCTGAACACTCTTAGACAGGTTTGCATAGAATACCATTACTTAAGTCAAAGATGTATGTTATATCTTGGAATAAAATATATGATAAAAAAGACTAAAATCACTTCTAAGTGGGTTTTGCATTATTTCAAATTCTGAAATTAAAGCCTATAATGTCTAAATTATAATCTAACAAATGTAAATGAGAAGTATTAAAGATTTGATTGCACAAACTATACCTTCTGGTAAAATGAAATGTTTAGAATTGTAATGTGAGATGAGTGAAGGACCAGTTTGGACATGTATAAAATAATCTTATTTATGCATATATATCTTTAACCTGAATGTGGGCTTTTAATTCAGTGGCCAAAATTAAGTTTAAAGATACATATGCATAAAGATCAAAATATCTATACACATATCACCCCATGTAATTTATAAGCTTTAACTTCATCAAGGAGAAAGGAACTTGGTATCATATTTTGACAACATTTTTCTAAACTGGCATATTACTTGAATATTAAATTTGACACTTTCATAAAAGTCTGCATTTTTATTTATAACATGTCACATTTTAATTGCTTTTTTAATACTATGCTTCCATAATAATTCCTTTTTTTCTGACAGTTTTACAGACTAAATATGATTATATTTCAAGATTGTTTTCTCTCTAACAAGTGAGGTATTATAGTTGGATTACCTATGTGCAAAGTCTTGAACCACAAAAAATGTTTTATCCACTGGAATATATAAGAAAAAGATAAAGATCTTTAAAAATTTCAGTATGTTAGATTTATCATCATACAGATCATTGAGTACATGTTCTTATATTGCTTTCTCACTTTATATGAAGATAAAGAATTAAGAAATTCAGAAATCATCTATCAAAATCATTCACAAGCTCTAAATATTTCAAGGTAGTTCATTTTACCTTTTCTCCTTGATTTCATGAGACTTGAAACTTGAGCATTATTATAGTGTTTATTTTAGCACTTTTTTTTTTTTGCTGCAGCTATAGTTATTAGCGAGTTCTTATATTGTACCTTTAGGATTTTCTTTTTTTTTTTTTTTTTTTTTTGAGACGGAGTCTCGCTCTGTCCCCTAGGCTGGAGTGCAGTGGCACGATCTCGGCTCACTGCAACCTCTGCCTCCCGGGTTCACGCCATTCTCCTGCCTCAGCCTCTCCGAGTAGCTGGGACTACAGGCGCCTGCCACCACGCCCGGCTAATTTTTTGTATTTTTAGTAGAGACGGGGTTTCACCATGTTCTCGATCTCCTGACCTCGTGATCCGCCCGCCTCGGCCTCCCAAAGTGCTGGGATTACAAGTGTGAGCCACCGCGCCCGGCCACCTTTAGGATTTTCTAATTTAAACTCATTGCCTTTTGTTGTTTCCTTTGTGGTAGTACTGAGAAATACTTTTGTTCCATGTTTATACTTCAGTGTATTTGAAGAGAGCACACATGCTTCCTTGTGTATGCGTATGTTCATGTGTTTTATAGAGTTAAAGAAAAATGATAGCTTTTTTTTTTTTTTTTGAGATGGAGTCTCGCTCTGTCACCCAGGCTGGAGTGCAGTGGCGCGATGTGGGCTCACTCTAAGCTCCGCCTCCCGGGTTCACGCCATTCTCCTGCCTCAGCCTCTCCTAGTAGCTGGGACTACAGGCGCCCACCACCACGCCTGGCTAATTTTTTGTATTTTTAGTAGAGACGGGGTTTCACCGTGTTAGCCAGGATGGTCTCGATCTCCTGACCTCGTGATCCGCCCGCCTCGGCCTCCCAAAGTGCTGGGATTACAGGCGTGAGCCACTGCGCCCGGCCGAAAAATGATAGCTGTAACTTTTCCCTGTGTTATTTGACTCTATGCTCTCTCTTAAACCTTCTTTTTTCAGGTAAACACAATTACCTACACTTCTTACTACATGAGGCATTTTTACACCTCTGTTTAAATGCCCTTTCTAAAGCAAGGTGAAGATATTTTCCATCACTCAAATTATATTTTAATATAGAAATCTACTAATTCTACCTGTGAATCACAGTATTCTTTTCCTTAAATTTTACATTTGCTCCTTTTAAAATTTTTTAAAATATTATACTAGTATATTTCTCATAGATTTTTGTGATCCTTTAAAAACCTGACCCACTAAAGAATTTAAACTTCCCATAGATATTTAACGTCCTCCAGTTGATTATGGAGAGTAATATTAAATATGAAAAGATCAAGTATTTAGGCTCCGAGAAGTCAAAACCCTTGCTCAAGGTCAAAAAATTCAAACAAGCCTGGAAAAGTGCTATAGTATAGTCCATGTGAGTACATGAACTTTGAGAAGCTATTGGAAAAAAAAGAAAGCCAACGCAACAGGAATAAGGCTCGGTTGGTGGAAATTGGAGACTACAGCACACAAAGTTGGAGAAACGAATTTGAATCAGAAAGAATCTACAGAATCTATCATACTGGCAAGAATCTGTCAAAACAGACAACCATATTACACTAATGTTTTGTTTTGTTTTCAAACTATATTATATATCACCACCGTTTTTCTTCCATTTTTCCTTGTAACTTTTAAATACTTCAATGGCTACCTATTACTTAATAAAAATATCTAAAAGAAATGTCTATTCTTCCATATCAATCTTCTTAGACCTCCTGGATTACATTCTTTATATGGACTCTCATCAAAGAATTTGATTGAAATTCTAACTTGAACCAATTGAAGGTATTATTTAAACTTTACAACGCTTTGTTTGCTCATTTGTAAAAATGTGCAAATATAATAAACAGAAAAAATTCAATAAGACTTAGTATAGTATAATGGAAAAAGATGTATAGGTTTTGGTAGTTACATGGCAGAATATTTCCCAGACTCTGATACTTACTGGTTACATGATCTTGGACACGGAATCAGGCTTCTTGAAGCTAAACAATAGCATATGACAATATTAACTTCCATAGCTTAAGTCATTGTTTAAGTGAATGTCTTTTAAGTATCTTGCCAACAGTGGAAGCTCAACAAACAATAGGTGTTTCTGGAATGGTGTTATTGTTATCATTTTTTATTAATGTTTTAAATTTTAAAAATACCTGATAAGCATTCTAATAGTTCCAAGTTCTGTTTCTTTGAGTACTTACAAATATCTGCTTTACTAATCTCACACATTTCAATGAGAATTAGAAATGCTGACAAAAGGCAAACAGCTTGAAACGTTACAGGTATTATTATTGTAATGAATACCCAATATCTGTTGAACAGACTAGTATGAAAGGAAAGAAAAAGTTCCATTGACAGCTTCATAAGGACAACAAAATAATACAATAATATTCAATTAACTCAATACTTTTTTTTTTTTTGAGACGTAGTCTCCCTCTGTAGCCCAGGCTGGAGGGCAGTGGTGTGATCTGGGCTCACCGTAAGCTCCGCCTCCCGGGTTCAGGCCATTCTCCTGCCTCAACCTTCCGAGTAGCTGGGACTATAGGCGCCCGCCACCAGGCCGGCTAATTTTTTGTATTTTCAGTAGAAACGGGGTTTCACCGTGTTAGCCAGGATGGTCTCGATCTCCTGACCTCATGATCTGCCCCGCTCGGCCTCCCAAAGTGCTGGGATTATAGGCATGAGCCACTGCACCTGGCCAACTCAATACTTCTTGAAGGTAAATATCACTACACAGGTTTCTGAAGGCATATTTTGTATATTCTTGCTATTAGAATTAGTTGCTAGATAATTTTAATATAAATTTAACTGAAATTTAAAGTGTTGAGATGACTGAAGACAGAATCAAAAGTTTCTGAACTACACAGATGTAAATCTTTTGAAACTCCTTTATGTAAAATGACCACATTTCCAGTTGAAATAAACAGGGTAATGTGTAACTTTAAGCCAATGTGAATGCTTGTGCTTGAACTGTTATTATATAAGTACTGATATAGCACACTTTTAACAACTAGTCCATAAATAGCCTGTGTTTCAAAGATCTGTAAGTGAGAATTCAACGGGGAAAATCATTTTGTGTTTTATCTTCTTAATTGTTCAGGTCACTTCATAAAATTTTGCAGATGAGCTTCTCAAACCTTCCAAAGAGAAACATCTTAGATCCTTAATCTGTATGCTAGCATGTCATCACATGACTACTAGGCATTCAAGTATCAAAAAGACAGTTTTTCTACAAGATTATTGTTTTCATTCACAGAGAAGTTGTCTGCACATCTACTTCTATCATTTTAAACAATTTCTGAGAATTACTTGAGCTATCTACACACAGAAAATAAAACACGTTACTATGGCAGTCTCACAATTTTATATTTTTATATGGCAGACATTTGATGAATTTAAGTGAGTGGCCTCCTCCTAAATTTTGCACATTCTGTTTTAATTTTTAACACATATTTGCGAACCATTTTACTAAAATGTCTATGATCTGGCCCGTCATCCCCCAATTACCAACATTTTTTTTTTGCATTTTTTTTCTTGCGATTCAGTTGTTGGAGGGAGGAATGGGAGACAAATTTAGGAGTTATGAGATGGAACATGGCAAGGGTCAATAATAGAGTCATTCTCATCATAGCCCTGAAAGAGAAGGGAGGGAAGTTTACCCTGCACTGCTGAATGGCTGAGAGCATGTCTTTCCTTCTCTATAGGTGCTACAACGGGTTACTTGTGTGACAAACGGCAAATTACCAAAACGCTTTACTCTTCCACTTCCTAGTTACAAAATGAGTATACTCGTAGGATCTGCCTTATGGAGTTGCTTTAAAGATTAGTTTAGTGGCTAGAAGCATTATTTCCAGTTAAACTCTTATTTTTTATTTTTTAAACCTAGAATATTTTTTAAACCTAGAATATTTTTTAAACCTAGAATAACTTACCCTGAGTAAGTTTTTGAGTGTTAATAAAGATATCAATCATAGAAACACAGTCACTCACACACACACCAAAGATACTAGAAAGCAATGATAGAATAGAAAAATAAAATAAACAAATACGCTTAGAAGCTTGCCACAGTGGTTTATATAGTGTCATACTTTAATGTAGGCCTCTTATTTGAAGGAACAAGGATATCAAATAGTTAACAGTTAGGCTGAGGCACAAAGCAGGAACCCCTGAAGTTTTGCCCTATTAAGACAAAGAAGACTAGAAAGGTTCTGTCAGTCATTCCAGAATTATTTGTAACACTAAATAAATCGTTAAATAAATAATCTTCTCCTCAGACGAATGTGTTAGCTTAAGATGTCATGCCACACACACTCTCTCTGACTTTCTCCCTCCTCTCTCTGTATATCTCTCACTCTATATCTTTATCTTTTATATTATATATATTTCTATATTTTTTAAAAGCCACATATATGGTAACATAGGAGAGGGTATGTAAATCTACATATTTCCTGCTTGATCCATATTTGTTCAGAAAAAAATTTGTCCAGAAGATTGTTTGTTTAATATAAATTCATTTACTCTCAGAAAAAATGTTAAAGATAATTTTAATTGGATGTCACAGTGCACTAACAATTTCTACACCAGGAAAAAGAAAAAAAATGAATACTATCCCTTTTCTAGGAGAGATGCCCTATTGTTGACCACAAGGAAGCTGCAGCTACTCTAGACTCCTGAGCATTTTGGATTGCAAAAGAATACAATTTTTTTGTCAGGGACAAAATAATGGGATGATATCTGGGTACTCAAAAGACAATAAAGATTCACTGAATTCTTTGGGAGAGAATAAAGATTCACTGTAAAAGATTTATTTTACAGTATGTTATAGTTTTTCAGATTTTTACACAAAACATCCAATTGTAGTGAGTCTAATGCAGAAAACTACGGCATCCACATATTTGACCAGCTGAAAACAAGCATTTGAGTTCTTACCTACTAAAATATGGTAAATACATTAGCATCTATATAAATTTTTCCAGAATCTTTGCTCAGGAACCTTTGTCAGCCCAGAGCAACTAGAACATCAGGAGGTCCCCTAACTCCACAAATTGCATTATCTGAATCACAGCTCTGAACCATTCCAGACACCTTATTTTACCTTTAAAAGTCATATATCTCAGTGCTATTCTTCTCACTGCAAGGTCTGAAACGTACCACTCAGATACCATATCCAACTGTGATAATCATAACCGTTTTCTAACAGTAGCATAACTCTTTCCTTACAAGTCCTATGCTAAACTATGTTCCTTTGCAAGGGATTCAAGTCAGTTTGCTCTTCTCTACAAATGTGCATAATTATCCAACCTCTTTAAAGTAACTTAGAATTATGAGTGTTAGTAAAGTCCAAGATAAAACACTACATTACACAGTAAAATATTTAATCCAAGTTTTTGTACAAGGATGTCACATAAATTATTTTCACACAACAATATTAATTTTAGAAAATAAAATCATGATACTGTTAAAGGTACAGTATTGAATTTAGGATATCTCTTCTCAAATGGGATAGATATACAAGTCGATTAGTATACTCTGTAAACATAATATTACCTTAAGAGATATAGGCATTTTTGAATTCTCTTGTTCCTGGACACAAATCTTTATATATTTCATGACTACCCACTTATTCGATATGATTTCAGTTAAACTGAAATCACTTCTTAAATTTTATATCAATTTAAAGCCTGTCTAACAGTAAAGGTACTCTAATGAGAAATTTTAGAAGGGCATAGTTGTAACATTACCATAAACTTTAAGCAACTGGAGAGAAATATAAAAGAGAAACTTATTGAACTTGAGATCACTAACAAATATCATTGTCTATTTACGCCAAAATTACTGGTCTAATAAGCCACAATTTGTTGTCACTCATTTGTCAGCCACTGAAATATAAAATTTGTATTTATTATCTCTTTCATCCTCACAATGAAGTAAACATCAATAATTTTTTTTTCACATATGAGGAAACTGTAGTTCAAAAATGTTTAAAAAATAATTCAAGATCCCACAGTTAGTAAGTGATAGGATTAGGAACTAAACCAGGTCAAATTGATGGAAAAATCTTCATATGCTCACTACACTATTCTGGCAGGTGATTAATTCTAGGCCATCTAAACTTCACCTAATCACACAAGTTATATCATGAATACTAGGAGAATATAGCTGAGTTTACATAAAATAATTGTTTTTGACTCAGAGGATTTCTTGGTAACAACTATTTTGATCTTCTTCATTAAGTTATTGTTATTTCTTCCTGAAAAACTTTGGAGTTTTATACCTCCGACACCTGGGCTGCATTCGAGGTGTTATGTCTGTGGATAGGCAAAGTGATTGAAACTTTTAGGACTTGAAAGCCTTTAGTTGGTAAATCTTGAGCCAGTAATCTTATCATTTCATCCCCAGCCTGTACCTCTATTAATAAAAACTGACTATCCCCTGAACTTATTTGATTGAGACTCAGGTTGATTACTCAGGTTGATTACTGAAGGAGATAATAGCCTTGCAGAACAACTAAGATACTTTGTAAAATCTTAAATATTTGCTGCAGAGTTAATATGTAGTTTAGTGGAAAAAAACACCACTGTACTTGAAATCAGACTCATTCATTGAATGCATACAATGGGCAAACATCTTATAGACACTTACAGTGAACCCAGTCATTGATCAAAGAGCATGCATGTACAAACTAAATTAATCCTCACGAGAATTCTAAGTACTATTTCCACTGTAAACATGGATAAAATGAGGCACAATGCAGTCCAAAAAATTTGTGTTCACGTAGAGCTAGACCTCAGAACCCTTCTCTTAACCATCCTGTCATTCTTCCTACCTTATGCCTAGTCACTGATGCAGTTTTGTGGTAGATGGTGATGAGCTTAACAGTTTCCCTGCTAACGTGAAGCTTAGAACTTGGGTTTGGTTTCCTATTTTAGAGCTATTTAATTTTTAACATTTTCTTTCTGAATTTGTTGCAGTCTATGACACTCTCTATATATCAGATGTTATATATGTATCGGATGTTTTATATATATATAACATCCGATATATATGTATATATATGTGTATATATACAACATCTGATATATATGTTTATATATGTATATATATAACATCTGATATATCAGATGTGATGTTATATATATCAGATGTTATAAATATTACTGAAAATTAAAGAGGGCTGTGATATCTTTAATCCTCAGAAATATTAAACAACCTGTAAACAAAGGAATTTATTAGGTTAAACAATATTCAAAATTTTATATGCTTAAGAACTTTGAGGCACTGTATTGAGAAACACACCTAAGAAACTGCAATCAATTCACTTTGGACAAAAACTTGGAAAACATCTTGAAAGAAGTTATCTAATGGTACACACACACATATATATATATGTATATATACACACACACATATATACATATATATACACATATATGTTTTATATATATAAGAATATATATATGTTCTTACATGTATCAACAGTATTTAATATGCTTGTGACCTTAAAAATAATTCAAAAATGTCAAAATTATGGGCCCTATTCATTTTTGTGGGCTTCAGATTGACACAATATAGGTTATTTATTTCTAAACAATAGCAACAAAAGTTTTTCTTACATGAATTTTCTATTTCTCTGTAACATCAGAAAACTATTTAGAAAATGAAAAGATATTACCAGAAATAAGACACAAAGAATGTTTTGTTATTAAGACATGCCTTCAAGATAATGAGAATTAAACTGACAAAAGGACATCTTGGCAAAGTGCTCTCCAGTGTATTTGATTCATATGACAAAGATAAAGGAAATGAGTAAGTTATTACAATCTTGGAAGATAATATTACAATGCTTTGTATACTCCCTTCCATATTAATTCTAATTTCTATCATCTGTTATACAACATGAATGTAACTTGGAATCTCTCAGGAAACATTTTGCAATGATTGGAAGGCACTTTGTTTGTCAATATTCACATGAAAATTACAAAAACTCCCTTGAGCAACTTACCTTTCTTAGCACTCCAAAAATAATTAATTGTAGTCTTCACTCTTAACAACATTCCTAAACACAATAAATGTTTACAAATTATATGTTTTGAACCACAAAATCCAATCAAAATATTTTTTGTTAAGAAGGCATTTTGGTAAATTAAAATTAAATATAAAAAACTTCTGCAATTATATAAAGATTTTAATGAAACCTAACAGGCTGTGGATTTGCCATGTGACCTTGAACAAGACATTTAACACTTTTGTGTCTCTTTATCCTCAATTTAGCAAGTTTGGGGTTTAGACTCTAAATCCTAGTCCTATACTGAAGTTCCCTGATTTACATCAATGAGTAGCCCAGTTATTTACACGTGCAATTTTTGTTTAATGATAACAAGGAGAACAGTTAGCTTAAAGTGGTGGATTTTAGAGTCAAGTCACATTTTAAGGTTCATTGTGTATGTTGATCTAGAGCAGCACATCACAGTTTTAACTTTGTCCAAAAGCATAAAAATAGGACTAATGTATGAGGGAGGATAAAAAGACCAGCACAAGACGATTGTATCTGAACATAAAATGCAAGATAAATGGTCGTAGATTATTTGAGTTATTCGTTTAATGTTTTAAGATTTCAGTATGTGAAGTTAGAATACCACTTTTAATGTTTTAAATACAAACAGATAAATGGTCACTAAAGATGATTAAATCATTTTGGGGTATCTAAAACTAGACAGATAACTTTTACTGTTTTCAGTATTTAGTATTAATAAGTGTGTGAGCATAGGATGTAATACAGTCAATTATTTTCTTTTAACTCAAATGGCTATTTTTTCAAACTATAGCTATGGTTTTGTAGCTTATTACTCAGTTATAAATATAAGGTTACTTTTTGAAAAAATAAATTAATTAAAATGTCAGTATATAATGTTAATATACATATGCTATACATATCCCAAGAAGCTTACGTTCTTCAAACAAGAAAATATAATATAATAAAATAAAGTGATAGAAAAGAGTATATTTATAATAGCAACGAAAGATAAACCCATGGCTGACAATCATAAATACACAAAGCTTTTTATAAAGATAACTTAAAAAATACTGTGGAGACATTTATTCTTCCTGAAATAGATTACTTTAATATAATCCTGGTCAAAGTAACAAAGGTATCCTTTATTTAATCTGAAAAATGCCTAAAAAAATACAAAGAAACCAGAATTATTATGAAAATGGACAATAAGGGGCTATGAGACTTATTTGATTATAAAATAAATATTATAAAGTGACATGAATTAAAATAATAAGATATTAAGCAAGAACAGTCAAGCACATACATTCAAGATAATATAGTTTTAAAATATAAATGCAATTCCATCACTGGAAATTTTATGTAATAAAAACTGTTGACGTTTTAAATTACTCAAAAATGTACAGATTATTGAACGAAAGAACTACAATAACTGATTAGTATTTGGAACAAAGTATGAATGCTATGTTACCTTATTTAAAAACAAAAAACTTGAACCAAATTTTTAGGTAAGAATGATTGAAGCATGAAAATTTGAACGATGTATCAAGAAATAGTGGATAAATATTTTATAAAGTTGGAATGGGAAGATATTGCTAAATAAAAGCCATCAAGTCTCAAAATCAAAAGCTATAAAGGAAAATATTGATTTTTACTGTCTCCAAACTAAAATATCTGTTTAATGAAAGATACCATAAATAACATAAAAAAGAAACTATGAATATTCAGAAAATGATTTTGACACATTCCAAAAAGTCTAGTTTCTGTAATAAACAGAGAGATTGCAATACAGCAAGGGAACAATGGTCAGAAAATGAATACAACTAACTAATAATAATGAAAAATACACTAATAATTCAAGACGTAAATAAAAACTATACTGAGATACAATTTTAGTCATATTGGAAAATTATAAAAGGTGATTGTCTGGAATTGTTGGTGAGAATAAGAAGCTATCACCTCCACATACTGTTGTTGTTTGATATTGGACTGACATTGCCATTTAGAAGAACAGTCTGGAGTTTTCTATCAAAATTAATTCTTGTAGTATGAATCACTTTCTAATTAGATAATCACATATTTTCCAAAGATATGTATACAACACCTTCCTTATAATTTTATTTGAAATGTTTTTAATGGAATTATTTAAATGTCTATCACCATAAAAATGGTTGAATACGCTGGGCACGGTGGCTCACGCCTATAATCCCAGGACTTTGGGAGGCCGAGGCCGGTGGATCCCCTGAAGTCAGGAGTCCGAGACCAACTTGACCAACATGGTGAAACCTCGTCTCCACTAAAAATACAAAAATTAGCCAGGCATGGTGGCGCGTGCCTGTAATCCCAGCTACTCAGGAGGCTGAGGCAGGAGAATGGCGTGAACCTGGGAGGCGGAGCTTGCAGTGAGCCGAAATCGTGTCACTGCCCTCCAGCCTAGAGGACAGAGCAAGACTCTGCCTCACTTCTGGGCGAAAGAGCGAGACTCTGTTTCAAAAAAAAAAAAGTAATAGAAAATAATAATAATAATAATAATAATAATAATAATAATAATGGTTGGCCGGGCGCAGTGGCTCACGCCTGTAATCCCAGCACTTTAGGAGGCCAAGGCGGGCGGATCACGAGGTCAGGAGATCGAGACCATCCTGGCTAACATGGTGAAAGCCCGTCTTTACTAAAAATACAAAAAAAAAAAAAAAAAAAAAAATTAGCCACGCTTGGTGGTGGGCGCCTGTAGTCCCGGCTACTCAGGAGGCTGAGACAGGAGAATGGCGTGAACCCGGCAGGCGGAGCTTGCAGTGAGCCGAGATCGCGCCACTGCACTCCAGCCTGGGTGACAGAGCGAGACCCCGTCTCAAAATAATAATAATAATAATAATGTTCTAATAAAATCTGTTAATATTATAAAACTGTTGGATTAAAATAAAAAAGAATAAGAGTGATATATGTTCTGAAATGGGGAGATTCTAAGATATATTATAATTGAAAACAACTAAAGTAGAAATATTGTACTATAAAAAATTCTGCAAAGACAAAAAGAATTCATGGCAATGGCTTAATCTGAAGAATAGAATATGTGTGAATGTATGGAATAATACCATGAATAAAAATTAAAAGACATAGTTTATGCTTACTATGAACATATATTTCTTTAAAAACAGGTTTAAAAATGTTTAAACAGCAAAAGCAGAATAAATATCACCTTTTCAGTTAGCCTATCGTACTTCCCCGTTTAAAATTGCAATATCCTCAAGCCTACTCCTCACCCAAATGAAGCTCTTTAACCCCTTTCCACTGTTCCTTTTCTGTATTGCTCATTACCATCATCTCATGTATCATATAATTTGCTTGTTTATTCGGTTAGCTTTTTGGAGCTATTCATTTTGTCCCTGATTCCTACAAAATGTCTAGCATATATAAACATGCAATACATATTTGGTAAATAAATGATTCTTGTCACTCCATTTCTCATTTTATAGCCTTGGTTATAAGATAATAAGCTGTTTCCGTCTGTATCTATGTAGTCTATTCTGAGCTACTTCCTTTTAACTCTCCATGCTCCAGCAACACAGGCTGTCTTTCCGTTTCCGTGATCTCTTTTTACTTTAAGGTACTTGATTATCCAGTTTCTTCTGTCTGAAATATTCTTCTTCTAATTATCACCTACTTTTATCTTTTTCATCTTCCAAATATCAGCTAAAATATACCTTTCTTAGAAAGGGCCTAGAATTTTTTTCGTCTCGTAGCAGTCAATTATTTTATTTCAGATATTTAAGCTTATTTTCAAATTACAATTTTTTGTGTTTGCTGTTTTATTTAATCCTTCCTTCCCAGATGAGAGTGTTAGCTTGATAACAGCTCCTTAAAAACATACCACTTGGTATTCATATTCTGATATAGTAACTTCCACATAGTATTTGCAATAAGTATGTATTATGAATAAATAAAAATATTACATGTACTTTTTTAACCTTTATACCCAATGTCATGTAAAACATTGCCTGATGCTGTGTGCATTGTAGGCTCAGTACATATTTTTAAAATAAATTAATTTATTTTATTCAGCCATTAATTTGTATCTCTATCTTGCTGCAGTTTAGGTATAATCTTATACTTATCTTGTTAAGAACACATTAGCCTCAGACAATAGACACAAAAATCATAACCACAAATACATAATTGTAATACTGATAACTGCATTTTATCAAGTGCTCCATGTTCCAGGCCCTAGGTCGATTGTTTTAGATATTTTATCTCATTTAATTGTCATACTTATTCTATGATATACATCATCGTCATTTAAAAATTATAAATTTGTTTAATAAGCCGAAATAACTTGTCCTCATTTATATTACTATTGTAATAAGTATCAAGGCTAATTGTGCCTTTAGCTTTGTAAAGCTGTGTAATCCCTGAACCCATTCCTTTTAATCATTACTTGAGAACTATCACTTGCAGTCTCTCTCTCTCTCCGTTTCTCTCTCAATGGCCACACTTTAACTATTTTTCCTCTTTTCTTTTACATTAAAAAATCCTGTATTTTTATTAATGATTAATAAAATACAGAGATGTAAAACATTCAGATTCTCTATAAGCCATAGTCCAACATGGAATACAAAGACAGAAACAAATAATGGATAGCAATTGTCAATATTTAAGATGGGTGGAGAAAAGTGAACCCAGAAAGAGACTGGGAAAGCATTTTCATAGAAGTGAAAATAACACAAGGATAATGTTAAATAGATTGGTCTTCCAATATGCTCAACTCTCTTGCTCTGTTTCATGTTCTCTCACAATTGCCCTCCAAAATTCAACCTCTGCATCAATACCACCACTCTTTATTTCTATTTCTAGATTTTAGTAAATTCCCAGTAGAAAATCACCTCTTCAGGTATTTAATACAACACGATTTTATCTGTTTTTGAGCCCATGGGTGATTCATTCCTTAATATACTATTTGTTTCCTAACAGTTAATATACATAGATTTCCATTAAAATGCACCTTAAGCCCATACCTCATTTTGATACACTCACTTTCAGTTAACTAACTTTACCTCTGCTGTGCAGTTTTCCTTCCTGACATCTGTATTCCAGGCATTGGAAATACTTAGACAATCATAAAGACTGGAGACATTGTAATCCATGGTCTGTACCCACCACCAACTGCAAAACAATCTTCTATTTCCCCTCTAGTGAAAATTGTCTCTCATTCTTTATGATAGCAATTACAAGTTTTCTGGTAATTTATTATGCTATCATTCAACAAATACCTATGCAAATACACACACACACACATATGTATAAATATATATATGTGAATATATTTTTTATAACTGTGAAGCTGCACATTTACCAAACTATAGAATGCAAGAGCAAATCATGTGGATAGCAGAGATATTTCATTCTTGCACGAATTTGAACATGTGGTTCTTTCCTTCTAGAAATCTTTTTTTGTTCACCAAGCTACCTTTTCTCTGTGCATAAAAAAATGTGTGTCAATTTCTTGAGAAAATTATCTATACAGGTTTTTTTCACATTTTTTTTTTTTTTCTTTGAGAGGGAGTTCCACTCTTGTCGCCCAGGCTGCATTGCAGTGGTGTGATCTCGGCTCACTGAAACCTCCGTCTCCTGGGTTCACGCGATTCTCTTGCTTCAGTCTCCCAAGTAGCTGGGATTACAGGAACCCACCACCATGCCCGGCTAATTTTTTGTATTTTTAGTAGAGACGGGGTTTTGCCATGTTGACCAGGCTGGTCTCGAACTCCTGACCTCAGGTGATCCACCTGGCTTGGCCTCCCAAAATGCTGGGATTACAGGCGTGAGCCACCTCTCCCACTCTTTTTTTTTTTTTTTTTTTCACATTTTTAATGGAGTTATTTGTCCTTTTGCTATAGAGTTGTGTGAATTTCTTATATATTTTGGATATTCACCCCTTATCAGATATATGGGCTGCCTTTTTGTTCTTGTTGATTATTTTCTATGCTTCAAAGAAGCTTTCTAGTTAGATATAGGCCCAGTTTATTTCTATTTTATTTTTATTTTTATTTTTTGCTTTTCTTACCTGAGCTTTTGGTGTGATAAGACAAAAAAAAATATTGCCAACAGCAATATCAAGAAACTTTTCCCCTAGTATACTTCTAGGAATTTCATCGTTTCAGGTTTTATGTTTAGGATTTTAATATTTTTTAAGTTGATTTTGTGTATAGTGTAAGATAAGGGTCTAGTTTCATTTCTTTGCATGTGGATATTCAGTTCACTCAACATCATTTATCGAAAAGACTATTCTTTCTCCATTGTGTTTTCTTGGTGACTGTATTAGTCTGTTCTTACACTGCTATAAAGAAATGCCTGAGACTGGGTAACTTATAAAGGAAAGAAGTTTAATTGACTCATAGTTCCACATTGCTGGGGAGGTCTCAGGAAACTTACAATCATGGCAGAAGGCAAAGGAGAAGCAGGAATCTTCTTCAAAGGGTGGCAGGATGGAGTGAGTGCAAGCAAGGGAAATGCGAGATGCTTATAAAACCATCAGATCTCCTGAGAATCACTGTCACCGGAACAGCACGGAGGAAACTGCCCCTGTGATATGATTGCCTCCACCTTGTCCTATCCTTGCCATGTGGGGATTATGGGGATTACAATTTGAGGTGAGATTTGGATGGGGACAGAGAACCAAGCCATATAAATGACCTTGTTGGAAATTAGTTCGCTGTATGTGCTTGAGTTTACTTCTGGGCTTTCTATTTCATTGCATTGGTTTAGGTGTCCTTTTTTATGCCAGTATCATGCTGTCTTGAACACTATAACTTTGTAATATAATTTAATATCAGGAAATGTGATGCTTTCAAACTTTTTTTATTTACTTCCAAGATTACTTTGTCTATTTCGGGTCTTTTGTGATTCCATTCAAAGTTTAGGATTGCATTTTTCTGTTTCTGTGAAAAATGTCATTGGAATTTATAGGGAAATCATTCAATATGTATTTTGCTTCATGTGTACATTGATTTGGGTTGTATGGATATTTTAACAATATTAATTCTTCCAATCTGTGGACATGGTATATTGTTCATTTATCAGTGTCTTTCTGAACTTGTTCAAATAACACATAAATATGGCTACCGGGTTTATGCAAAAGTGCTCTACATCACTAATCACCAGGGAAATGCAACTGAAAGCCACAATGAAACATCACCTCACATCTGTTAGGATAGCTAATATCAAAAAGACAAGAGGCCAGAACTGGTGGCTGGCTGGACACAGTGTCTCGCATCTGTAATCCCAGCACTTTGGGAGGCTGAGGCAGGTGGATCACCTGAGGTCAGGAGTTTGAGACCAGCCTGGCCAACATGGTGAAACCCCATCTATACTAAAAATACAAAAATTATCTGGGCATGGTGGTGGGCACCTGTAATCCCAGCTACTCGGGAGGCTGAAGCAGGAGAATTGCTTGAACCCAGGAGGCAGAGGTTGCAGTGAATCGAGATTGCATCACTGCCCTCCAGCCTGGGTGACAGAGTGAGACTTTGTCTAAAAAAAAAAAAAAAGAAAGAAAGAAAAAAACAGACAAGAAATAAGAAGGGTTGCTGAGTTTATGGAAGAAAGGGAACCCTGTACACTGTTGGTGGGAATGCAAGTTGGTACTGTCAGCATGGAAAACAGCGTGAAGACTCCTCAACAAGTTATAAATAGAATAACATATGATCTACCACTTCTGGGAATACTGAAATAAATTAATATTAGCACTTCATAGACATATCAGCCCTTCCATGTTTATTGCAGTATCATTAACAATAGACATGATATGAAAACAACCTAAGCATCTATGAATAAATTATCATATGTCCAAAATATATAACATGGAATATTATTCAGCTTTTTAAAAAGGAGCCACTGTTACTTGCAACAACATAGATAAAACTGGGATACATTACATTAAGTGAAATAAGGCAGACATAAAAAGGAAATCACCTCATTATTATACTTATGTGTAAAATCTAAAAAAGCTGAATGCATTATCACAGAGAGTGGAACATTATTACCAGGGGCAGGGAGGAAGAGGAAATCAGGATAAGTAGAAAGGGTATAAACTTGCAGTTATATAAGATGAATAAATCTAGAGATCTAACGTACAGCATGAGGACTATAGTTAATAAGGGTGATACACTGAACATTTGATAAAACAGTAGATTTTAGGAGCTCCTACTACACACACACGCAAAAGAAACTATGGAAGGTGATGGATAGGTTAATTTGCTTAAGTGTAGTAATCATTTCGTTACGTATATTATGTGTATATCAAAACAGCACGGTGTGCACCTTAAATATATACAATTAAAAATCCATATTGAAAATTTGCTTTCCCAGAAAAGTTCTGTGTATATATATATTTATATAATATATACAAAATATATTATATGTAATTTCTCATGAAACTTAACAATCTAGTAGGGAAGACAATTACTTCAAATTTTAACAAAATCAGTGTCATCAAGATGTAGCAGTGCTCTGAGCAGAGCAGTGTGAGGTAATATAGACAAACATAGTAGAAGCAACAAACACAGAAGTGGTGAGTCAAGAGGATTAATAATATCTAAATTGAGACTTGTGTGATTGGAATAGTTTATCTTGCGAATGAGTAGGAGACTTCAGATTTTTCTAAACAGTTTAAGGCTCCAAAGCCAGAATTAGCATGATACACTATTTGGGACAACAGTGGGTCTGGAAAAACTGCTTTGTGAAAGTGCAAATTATCAATGTGCCTGTTTTGATGGAAAAAAGAGTAGTTAACTTAGTGGAGAAAAACAAGTTTCTAGAAAGGAAAAACCACATGTTCTTATTCACAGGAGAATAAAATGTCTCTACCAGAATATCTGCATGGTCTGCTCTGGCATGCTATGATTTGGGGAATGTGCAGCTTCACGCTTCTTTGTAGCTGTTGTTATAGCTGTGAATTGTATTTTAAGGATGGACTTGCAAGGTTTTGAGCAGTACAGAAAAATATAAAGAAAAAAACTAAAATCACCTGTCATTTCACCAGTTTCCTACCCTTAGCACATTAATAAGTTTCCTTCTACTAATTTTCTATGCATCTGAGGAAATATTTAAATAATGAGGATCACATCTACAGATACACTCGTTAGCGCCTAGGAATGTTTTTCAGTTTTACCAAATATAGTGAATAATAACAAGCCATAGTCTTCTTTTTTATTTTTGGTTTGCATATGTGCAAATCATATTCAATAATAGAAGAGACTATTTTAAGTATGTACTTGCTTACTTATGCTTCCTAACCTGGTAAAGCTTATTTCAGCATATTTCCACCTAGAAATTATCTTTTAATGCAATTTCCTCAGATATATTCTCCTGAAAATGAATATCCTCTCTCAAGTGCGGTTCAAACACGTGTTCATAGAAGGACACTTGGTGATGCTTTGGAACTTTCTGTGACAGTTGCCAAAATATTTGCCCACTTAAAATCTCTTGATAAAATTATGCTAATCACATTTCTCATTGTCTCCGTTCTTTCACTTTTTACTCTCTTCTGCTCTATCACTCTTCTAGTTAGATTGTAGTCTGTTTTATTTCAGTTTGGACTGAAGTGAAAATGAAAGTTCACAGGTAATAATATAGCATCTATCCCTTTTCTACTAAGGCAAATTTAAAAGTGTAACATGTATAAGAGAAATGCGTATTCTCACCCAACAACTGTAAGCTCCTTAAATGTGTTTCTGCTACTTTCAGCATCCCCAGTGAATTCAGAAATAAGGAGATAAAGAAACATAAAAACAAAATTTACTTTGGAATCAAAAGATTTTGGCGTCAATCAGCTTTAGAACACACCCTGTTTGGTAGTGTGTCTGCACAGTGCTCTATTGCTAAATCTGCAAAAAGGATTTGAAAGTCCATATTACAGAGGTATTTTGAATGCAAAAAGATGTTAAAACTGAAGTTTATGGTACATACTAGGAGCTCAAAAATGCAAGTTCTTTTACAGTTCCTTCAGTTTGTGATCTTTAAAGCCCATTTTTTATCCCCTCATTTTAATTACAGTGCCTGATACATGATTGACACTTATTAAAAGCTAATTGTACTGGACTAATCTGAAACATTTTCATGTAGATTTATTTTTAAATACTATATTAATTATATATAAGACAATTTATTAACACGTAATTTTTTATCATTGCTGTAATCCTAATAGAATTTTCCAAAGTAGTTTATTTCCCAGGTTGTAAAGCATGTATTATAGTCTACTAACCTGAAAGCTTACTCATCCTTCATGAGATAGCTAAAGGGCCAGCCCAGCAGGACAGCCTTCCCAACATCCTGAGCCTTGCTGGAAACTCTCATCCCATCCTATTTTAGCATACTAACATTTCTCTTTACCACATTATGAAATAGATTTTTACTTTACATCGCTGAATCTACCAGTGGGAAGCTGTTCTCATGAGAATAGTGGCACAATTATAACTCCAATACCTGGCAAAGAGAAAGCTGACAATAAATATGTCCTTAACATTTGGAGGAATATAGAGAAAATAATCAGAATATAAGTAAAAAGTAAGGAAATTATAATAAATAATTATGTATGATAAACAGGGTCTATAAGAATCCTCATATCACCATATGAATGCATTTGTTAATTCAAATTAGTACCTTAAAATGTGAGATCCCAAATGTCTTAACAGGCAATATTAACAGTTTGGAGCTATTTTACTTGAAGAAAACATCTTTGAATATTTCATAATTTAATATGGGTGTACTATGTTGATGATGGAGGTTAATACCATTTCTCTTTTAAATGAAGAATGATTTTATGTAAACTTCATAATGATCTATTTGTGATTATTTCACTCTAAAAGATGAGAGTGTGCATGATTATCAGATTGAGCTTGAGGAGTTTTAACGTCATGTATTCTGATTTCCTTTTCCGGGCTGGGAGAAGAAAATAATACCGTGAGCAATATTAAATCGCAGGCATGTTTTCTTTTAAAAATCATAATAGATGATGTATAATATCCTACAGGTCCACATGATTTGGTTAAATGAAAGTTCTATTTCCTCATAATTATCAAATTCTGTTTGCATAAGATTGATACAGTAATTGAGCTAAAAATAATTAGAGCCCAAGCCTCATGCCTAGGCCTTTGAAGAAAAGAATAATCAATATTTTATATGTAAGCCTGATTCAGATGCATCAACACGAGCGAAGAGGGACTGGCTGTCAGCCGGCACAGTCCTAAAGGTCAGGAGGACAGGAAAGGAAGGACATTTTAAATCAATGGTTTCACTCTGCATACACAGTAAAATAATTAGGAAAGTTTTAAAATTAGCAATATACTTCACCAGTAATCACCCAGCAATATTGGTGGTCTAATTTTTCTGGTACTGGGGTGGACATCTATATATTTTCTTTAACAGATTAATGAGAAACTGCAAGGGGCAGTTCAGTTTGAGAACCACAGACTTAGTGCAAGCAAAATAGAACTCAGGCAAGGACTGATGCGGTCCACTTCTTTTTTAGATGCTCTTTTGCTTGGACCTTCTGTGTCTGACAGAGCCATAACCAAACAAAAAGACCAAGGAGTACAGATTGGGAGTGGGATAGAATAGGTAGCCTTTTAGCTCTCATTCTCTCTCTCCCTTCCTCTATCTCCTCATTCCCCCTCTGCTCTCTTTTCCTTTCCCTTTATTTTTTTCTCCCCCTCCCCATGGTTGATCCTAATTGCTTTATTCAGTTGTATTATATTGACTAGGTAGAGTTTGAAATATCTATTTTCTATTTCTTGTATTTGTCAAACAAATTAATAAGTGACCCTGCAATATTATGTCAAGAAAACAACGCAATGACAATTCTTTCATGGCAACTAAAACTATTATGCTTGTCATTAAGTGCAAGGATAACAAAAATAGGTTAGTCTGGATACAGTAATGTAGCACTGTATTTAGGTAGTCTGTTAATTTCTAAATAGTCTATCAACCACATAAATTATACAACCCACCTATTTGGAAGCTTGTTTGACGTTTTCCAGACAAAGCCAGCCAGAAACAAATTGTATTTTAAAACTTTTCACATAGCACACAAATCACTGAATTAATTTTCTTTCCTGAATTAACAAGTTATCTATCTCATGCTTTTGCAATAACAAACAATTATAGGCTAAAAAAACCTGACTTGTTAGGGCTTCATGTATATTATCAACATCTGTTAATTACTAGTAGATTATTTTCATACCCACTGTTATTATAACAGTAAATCATGTTAGAGTCTGTTATACTGTGCATGTTTGTTAGTTCCTAGATATTGTCTGAGCAAATTAGGAGGAAAGTGAATAAGCTAAGGGGAGGAAAAAAAATAACAACTACTGAACACTTGGAGGATATAGGAATTTTTTTTTTTCCTTTTAGTGAAGGCTAAGGGGAGTTTGAGTAGAAGAGAATAAACAGAAAGAAAGAGACAATCAGATCCGAGGTATTACTGTGGCGGTTGATACCTAAATGATATAATGACTATTAGAAAGATATAGAATGTAGAATTAAGCAATTTTTGTGACCAACTGGATTTGGGGATTGGAAAGAAGGATTTCCATATTATTTTTAAGTTTATAATTGGTAAAATTGGATGGATAGTAATGTTCCTGCATCTTCTGTAATATTTATTCCATTTAATATTATTAGGTAGAATCAATTAAAAACATGTAGAATTATTTGCCCAGAATCAATAACAAAATGTAAAGTTATTTGGCCCTAACACATAAACTATGAATGAAGATCTAAGACTTATATAAGGCATAAACACAACTATGTTCTGCTTCAATTAATTAACAATAACAAAAAAGTTGAAACAACAAGGAAACAGCGTCTTTGTTTAAAAGCACTTCTAGTACAATTCAGTTCAGAGTTATAACACTTTTATTGTAATATAATATAGGGTTAACTGACACTGTAGTTAAAAGTCTTTTCCAAAGATTTAGTTGCTGTATGAAGTAAGGGAATAAAAATTAAGTTTTGAGAGAACTGAAAACGAGGGAGACTTCCTAGAATATAGAAGTTTTTGGTGAAGATTCAGAGAAATTGGGTAAATTAAAAGAATATTGAAAAAGATGAAAGAAAACTTTTCAATCTCAAAGTTTCAATTGGGTACCAAAGAAAGTACATTTGATTTTCTTGACTCAAACGTTGATAAGTAGTAGGTGCTTCTGTGGAAAACTATTTACAGCAGGGCTGTATATTTGAGAAAATGGGAGCAAGATGTTTTTATTAGATCTAGTCTTTTTGCTTAATATTTCTATAATAAAAAGAGTTATTGGTGACCTATATAAAAGGAATAGATTTCATCCTTTAGTTGCATTTTAAGCAGTTCACGTATAAATGCACATAAGGTAAATACATGTAGTAAATATTATTTATTCATGATACAAAAATATTTCGAAATTTAATCCACATTACTTCCCAACATGATGATGAATAGAAAGAAATTTTAGACAGATAATTGGTGTTATTTTTATTAAATAACTGTCACATGTTATTGTAGTACAGGTAAATTTATGTACAGTGAAAGGCAGAGTCTGTAAGTACAATTTGATAAGTTTTGACACATGTAAACGAGTCTGCAACCAGAAGTCTAATCAAGATAATCTTTCCTCTACCTCAGAAATTTCCCTCACTCACACTCCCTTCAAAATAGCCTCTGTAATCTGTCAGATATTTCCTATCCATCAACTTCACTTAATTAGCATCATGTAGCATGTGTTCTTTATATATCAGTCTTTTGTGCTCCAAGGTTGTTGTAAAAATTAGTAGATTTATTCCATTGTATAATATATAACAATATGTCTACTCAATCACTTGCTGAGAATTTGCTTTTTTATTTTTATTATTATGGATAGGCTTTGAATTTTTCAAGGGATTCTAATACATTTATTGAGATAAATGTTTTTATTTCTCTTAATTAAATTTTGTTCACTGTATTTTGAGTGAATTTTACATTCCTTGTATAAATCATACTTGGTCACCTTGTGTTACATATTCTTGTATAGTTCTGAATGTTATCACACATGTATGAAGACATAATATCAATTGTATATAACTTATCCAGAAATTAAAAGAGGACAAAACATTCTGCTTCCAGTTTATAAATATAGCATTATCATAACACTAAAACTAAACAGGGTAATTCAAATAAAAACTCTAGATTAATATCCTTCATAAATATAAGTACAAACATCCTTAATTTAGCTCTATGACATACGAAATCCCGCAACATACAAGATGTATAATATATCATGATCAAGTGTTGTTTTTTTTTTCTTCAAAGAATGCAAGCTTGGTTTATCATATAAGGAAAATAAAGGTACAAAACAACACAACTATTTTACCTATGTGACAGGCTGAATAAGCTCCCATCAAAATGTCCACTTCTGAATATCTGGAATCTGAGGATATGTTACTTTACATGATAAAAGAGAGGATTTTAATACAGAATAGATGTGTCGGAGTAATGTAGCATAATAAAGACTCAGCAAACCATTTCTGGCTTTGAAGATGGAAGAAGAAGGGACCAAGAGCCAACACAGCCTATAGAAGATGGAAAGGAAGAAATAGATGCAGTTCCAGAGTCTGCAGAAGGAACAAAAGCCTGATGACACCTTGATTTCAGTCTGGTGAAGTCCATTTCAGACTTCTGACCTTTAGGACTGCATGGCAAGACTTCGTGTTGTTTTAAGAAACTAGGTTTGCAGTAATTTGTTACAGCAGTAATAGGAAACTAACATACCATATTAGCAGAGTAAAACACATACTTTTATCTTAAAAGATGCAGAAAAAGCACCTGAAGTATACCTGGGTGGGGTGGGGGGCACTAAACGAAAAAAAGTAACATTTATACTTTAACTGAATGTTCTTTCCCTTATGTCTGGAACATGCCAAGGATGTCTGCTTCTAGTATATTTATTCACAGTCCCACTGGAAGTCCTCTCCAGTGTAATATGGTCCAGAAAATAAAACAAAATGTATGTAAAGTCAAAAAAGAATGTACAATGAATTACATTGTGTTACTGGAATTGATAAGTATGTTAAGCAATGTCATTATAAATGTATCAACTGTATTTCCATATGTTAGCAACAGGCAATTAGAAATTGTATACTTAAAATCAGTGCTTTTATTTTGTGTAAATTATAGAGAAATTAAACTGATTAAAAAACAAACAGCTGTCCAGGTGAGGTGACTCAAGCCTGTAATCCCAGCACTTTGGGAGGCTGAGGTGGGCAGGTAGCTTTGAGCTCAGGAGTTGGAGACCATGCTGGGCAACATGATGAAACCTGTCTCTACATAAAATATAAAAATTAGCCAGCCCCGCAGGCTCACCTCTGTAGTCCCACCTACTTTGGAGGCTGAGGCTGGAGAATTGCTTGAGCCCGGGTGGCAGAGCCGTTTTGGGCCACTGCATGCCAGCCTGGGGGACTGAGTGAGACTCTGTGTCAAAAAAAAAAAAAAAAAAAAAAAAAAAAAATCTAAATTTCTCCTTAGCCAGAGGAAATAAGTGTTACTCTGTTGTTATATAAAATGCATGTTTTCTACATATAATAATATGTGCATATGCAAATAAGATAATATTGCTTGTACAATTTAGTAATATAACTATAAAAATTAATATTATTTAGACAACATTCCATTTTGATAAATGCACTACTATTATAATGCTTATATTAAAAAGATTGTTTTATCACTATATTATTGTTGAATATTTAAAACATTTATTTGTCAGTACTCTTCCATAATAAAGAGATCTCAGAACTATATCCTAGGAACTAAATCCTTAGCATATTCATCACACTTAAGATATATTTCCATCAAAATTTTTTTTGTGACAAAAAAATTTGTCTTTTAACTTATAATAAAATATTATTCTTTTTTTTTGAGACTGAGTCTTGCTCTGTCACCCAGGCTGGAGTGCAGTGGCACAATCTTAGCTCACTGCAACCTCTGGGTTCAAGCTATTCTCCTGCCTCAGCCCCCTCGAGTAGCTGGGACTACAGGTGCGTGCCACCACGCCCGGCTAATTTTTGTATTCTTAGTAGAGATGGGGTTTCACCATATGAGGCAGGCTGGACTCGAACTCCTGACCTTGTGATCTGCCAGCCTCAGCCTCCCAAAGTGCTGGGATTACAGGCGTGAGCCACCACACCCAGCCTGAAAAATTATTCTTAAAGTTCAACCAAATTATTCCACTAGCATTGTAAGATTTTTCATTTTTGGTTGGATTAATTGGAATGTAACTACCATTTATTTATTTCATTTCATTTATACAAAGGCAAGGCATTTATTAGTGTTTCTTTGATTATAATCAGATTGAACTTTAAAATTTTTCAAATTTTCACTAATCTATTTATTTAGAACATTACTGTTTTTCTTCCTGACTTTTAATAGCAATAGTTTTTTTAAAAAAATATAGTTATTACACATTATTTTAGCAAATTTGAATTTTTAATGATTTTAATTTCTTTTCATAATTATATAATAGTATTTTAAAATTATAGAATATTTATTTAATATTTATTCTTTTTTATGTACTATATTTAAAATATTTATTTTATGCATTTAATCTTTTATGTAATTCTTAGTGTTTTTTACTCCAACGTATTTACCCATTATGTCCCCTGTATAAAAATTAATTTTATGTTTTTTAAATTAATTATCTAAATTTATTTGTTTTTTTGAAAATTATTTTGACGATGTAGGAATCTATATTTTAATATTTCAACAGATATTTCCCAAAATCATTTATTATATATACCACTTCCACCCTTCCTTTGAACTAAACCTTTATCTTATAAGAACTGTCACTTTATATATTTACCATTCTGTTCCTTTTACCTGCTTATGTTATTCAGTGTCAAGATAATTCAAAATTTTAGTTTTATAATGTTTTAATATGTTATACCTAGTCCACTGTTATTACTCTTACTCATGTATACATGCATTCCTCTGTATTAATTTAAGAACTACATTAAGTTTCCAAACTACTTCTCTAAGAAAATCAAATTAAATCATATTAAACAAAAATAATTTAGAGGGTAATTACATCTGTATATTATTGAATTTTTCTTTCCAAGAATGAAATATTTGATTCAATATAGGTATTCTGTCTTTGTCCTCCCATGAAGTCTGCAGTGTTTTCTGCTTATTCCATCCATTTTTTTCCTTAAACGCATTTCTGTTTCCTATTTATTTACTATATGGCTTTACTATTGTACAGAGAATTTCCATCTCTAATGGATATTCCATCTGTAAGAAAAGTCACATTTTATTTTATCCGTTAACTCCATAGTTAAAATATATTTTCACACACAAAGGATACTCTAGCCTGAAAAAAATCACTTTCTTTGGAGTAGGTAGAATGACATAATTATGATCACGATATACTATTTAAATTTTTACTTTTTAGGAAGTTATAAGCATTAGAATAACTGTTAGAAGCTTATAAATCATATAATATATGCAGGTTTTTTTCTTATTTGTGAGCACAACTGGTCACGGGTGAGATTCTTGAAAGCTATTGATTCTGACATGCAAAGAAACCCATAAACCTAGAATCTAATGACAATTTTCCAGAACCAAAATGTCAATTTGATTATAGAGGTTGAGAGTGTGATAAACAATTACTTTAATCTGATTATCTTTGTCAATCAACTCAAGAAGACAAAAAAGAATAGTGCTTCAAGAACTGTGTGATAAAGAATAATTGATTATAATGAAATTTTATTGTGGGACACAAAAAGTCACTAGAATATGAAAAACCAATATATTGAATATACAGTATAATGAGTATAGTTAGTTGAATTACACAAATTGAACTGGAAAATCAGATAGCAAGCTCATGTAAAAATCACTGGGAAATGGACAACAAAGAAAAGTTGGGTGTGAGGAATTTTGTAAATAAAAATGACCCCTCTACCAAAACCAAACAAACAAAAATGAGATTTATAGAATGGAAATAACAGTGACTTTAACTTCTTTGAAGTAAAGAAAGACAAAGAGTTGTAGTTCTAAAGAGATTCAAAAGTTTCAAATATTAGGATAAAGAAAAACCCACACCTAGACTGACACGTTATTATTTCATCTAATAACATCAAAGGTAAAGAAAAATTTCTAAAATATTATATCAAGAGAAAGTAGATAACAAAGGAAAATATCACATAGACACCAAAATTTTCTCAGCAACCCTGTACTCAGAAAGATAAAGCATAATTATTTCAATGCCTTGAAGAAAAAAAAGTTGAGTCTAGAATTTCACAACTAAAAAAATTATTAAAATATTATGAAGATGCAATGATAATTATATGTAGATAATTCTAAGCATAATAATAATTTCATATATGCATATATGTGTACATATATTAAGGATATCTAGAAAAAAATAAGAAACTTGATATAAAAATTAGCATCTTTGGGCCGGGCGCGGTGGCTCACGCTTGTAGTCCCAGCACTTTGGGAGGCCGAGGCAGGCGGATCACGAGGTCAGGAGATCGAGACCACAGTGAAACCCCGTCTCTACTAAAAATACAAAAAAATTAGCCGGGCGTGGTGGCGGGCGCCTGTAGTCCCAGCTACTCGGAGAGGCTGAGGAAGGAGAATGGCGTGAACCCGGGAGGCGGAGCTTGCAGTGAGCCGAGATTGTGCCACTGCACTCCAGCCTGGGTGACAGAGCGAGACTCCGTCTCAAAAAAAAAAAAAAAAAAAAAAAAAAAAAAAAAAAAAAAAAAAAAAAAAAAAAAAATTAGCATCTTTGGGGTAACTTCCAGAAGAAACAATATGTGATGTTTAATTTTATAGCATCAAGAAGCAAAGCAACTTATCTGAAAAAATTTAAGAAAAAACAAAAAAAGAAACAGAGTATGATTAAAGGAAAACACAAATGAGATAGTTTTATAAACCCTAATGTAATAGATAATGATAATCAAGATAAAGGTAAAGGAATAAAATATTTTGGCCACAAAATAAAAACTCAATTTGGACAAAACAAAGAATAATTCCTCTAAAATACTGTAAGCATGTATAAATGAGATACAACGGAAATCAATTTTTTAAATGTTGCAAATAAAATGGTAAAAAAGTCATACTACACAAAAAGGAAATAAAAATATTAAAAATATAAGTTGCTACAAAAAATTCTAACCACAAATCAAAAAGATGTATTAATCATGAACAATGTGCCCTGGCAATCCAGCCTCAAAATATAAAAAGAAAAAAATTGAGACAACAAGAAATAGCACAAAAAAAACAGGAACAAGAATTTATCAACAACTAGTGTTAAAAAATTGATTAAGCAGCCCGAAATAGGCAAAAGTATAATGTATTTATATATTCACCATAAATATAAGCATATTAAAATTAATATGCTATCTATTAAAGCTCGTTTTTATTCTTGTAAATGAATAAATTTGATTTTTTCATGCTGTATAATCTTCCGCAATTATTCAGTTTCTTTTACATAGAAGATATCATGTTTATTTCCTCCAAAATTTATAAGCCATGTCTTATATTGTTGAAATTTATATGTATAAATTCCCAATTGTTTAAATATAATCTAATATTACTTCAAATACATATATATGTAAAGTATTTTTTTCAGTCCATTAGGGCTATCATTTAAAATGACATAAACTAGGTAGCTATCGAATAACAGAAATTTGTGTTTCATAGTCCTGTAGACTGGGACATCCAAAATCAAGTTAGATTCAGTGTCAGGTGAGGGCCCACTTCCTGGTTTATAGCCGGTGGTCTTTTTACTGTCATCTCACATGGCAGAAGTGGGGAGAGCCCTTCTGGGGCTTAATACTGGAACTAGTCCCTTTCATGAGAGTATTCATGACTTAATCATTTCATAAATGCCACACCTAATACTATTATCACCTTGAAGGTTAGGATTTCAACAGATGAATTTTGGGGGTAATACAGATATTTAAATTATACCAAATCTTGGTCAAATCAGCAATCAAATCCCATGACATTGTTTTCATTTTTTAAAAAATTATGTTAGTTTCTGGGACACATGTGCAGGTTTGTTACATACGTAAATTGCGTGTCACTGGGGTTTGATGTACAGATTATTTCTAACACCCAGGTAATAAGTATACTACCATATAGGTAGTTTTTCTATCCTCACCCTCCTCCCAACCTGTATCCTCAAGTAGGCTCTGAAGTCTGTTGTTCCCTTTTTTGTGTCCATATGTACGGATGTTTAGCTCCCATCTATAAGTAAGAACATGGGGTATTTATTTGTTTTTCTGTCTCTGCTTGAGTTCACTTAGGATAATGGTGTATAGATCCATCCATGTTGCTGCAAAGGACATGACCTCATTATTTTGTATGTCTGCATAGTGTTCCATGGTGTATATGAACAACATTTTCTTTATCCAGTCTACCATTGATGAGCATCTAGATTGATCACATGCCTTTGCTGTAGTGAATACTGCTGCAGTGAAGACACACATGCATTTGTCTTTATGGCAAAATGAAATATATCCTTTTGGGTATATACCCAGTAATGAGATTGCTGCTCTGAATGATAGTTCTGTTTTAAGTTCTTGTAGAAATCACCAGCCTGCTTTCCACAATGGCTAAACTAATAGACATTCCCATCAGCAATGTATAAGCACTCCCTTAACTCTGCAAGCTAACCAGCATCTTTTATTATATGACTGTCTAATAGCCATTCCGATTGCTGTGAAGTGTATCTCATTTTGGTATTGATTTGCACTTCTTTAATTATTAGTGATGTTGACCTTTTTATATGTTTCTTGGTTGTATGTCTTCTTTGAAAAGTGTCTGCTCATGTTCTTTGTCCACCTTTTAATGGGGTTGTTAGGTTTTTGCTTGTAAATTTGTTCGAATTCCTTATAGATTATGTATATTAGGCCTTTGTCAGGTGATATTTTGCAAATATTTTCTCTCATTCTGTAGGTTGTTTGCTTACTCTGTTGATAGTTACTTTTGCTGTGCAGAAGCACTTTAGTTTAATTAGGTTCCATTTGTTAACTATTGTTCTTGTTGCAGTTGCTTTTGGCATTTTGGTCATAAAATCTTTGCTCAGTTCTATTTCCACAATGGTATTTCCTAGCTTATCTCCTGGAGTTTTACAGTGGAATTTTTTTTTTTTTTTTTTTTTTTTTTTTTTTTTTTTGAGACTGAGTCTCACTCTACTGCCCAGGCTGGAGTGTGGTGGCACAATCTCAGCTCACTGAAACCTTTGTCCCCCAGGTTCAAGCGATTCTTGTCCTTCAGCCTCCCGAGTAGCTGATATTACAGGCACCTGCCACCGTGCCCAGCTAATTTTTTATTTTTAGTAGAGATGGAGTTTCACCATGTTGGCCCGGCTGGTCTCTATCTCCTGATACTGTGATCCACCTACGTCAGCCTCCCAAAGTGCTGGGATTACAGGCATCAGCCACTGTGCCCAGTCATAGTTTTAGGTTTTACATTTAAGTCTTTAATCTATCTTGTCTTGATTTTTGTTTATGGTGTAAAGAAAGGGTATAGTTTCAATCTTCTGCATATGGCTAGCCAGTTATCTCAGCACCACTTATTGAATAGGAGTCCTTTCTCCAATGCTTGTTTATGTCAGCTTTGTTGACTATCAGATGGTTGTTAAGTGTATCGCCAATATTTAAACAATTGAGAATTTATACATATAAATTTCAATAGTATAAGACATATGGCTTATAAATTTTGGAGGAAATAAACATAATATCTTCTATGTAAAAGAAACTGAATGATTGTGGAGGATTATACAGTATGAAAAAAATCTAATTTATTCATTTACAAGAATAAAATAAGGGACTTTAATAGATAGCATATTAACTTTAATATGCTTAAATTTATGGGGATATATAAATATATTGTTGCCTATTTGGGGCTGCTTAATCAATTTTTTAACAATAGTTGTTGATAAATTTTTTTTTTCTGGGTTCTCTATCTGTTCAATCGGTCTATGTGCCTGTTTTTGCACTTATACCAGGGTATTTTGGTTACTGCAGCCCTTTAGTATAGTTTGAAGTAATGTGATGTCTCCAGTTCTGTTCTTTTTGCTTGGAACTGCCTTGCCTATTAGGGCTCTTTTTGGTCCCATATGAATTTTAAAATAGCTTTTTTCCAATTTGGTGAAAAATGTCATTGATAGTTTGATAGGAATATCATTGAATGTGGGAACTGCTTCCGGTAGTGTGGCCATTTAAAAAATATTGATTCTTCCTATTCTTAAGCAGGGAATGTTGTTCCATTTAATTGTGTTGCCTTTGATTTCTTTGAGCAGTATTTTGTAATGTACATTGTAGAGATTTCTCACCTCCCTGGTCAGCTCTTTTCCTAGGTATTGTATTGTTTGTGGCTACTGTGAATGGGAATGTGTTCTTGATTTGGCTTTCAGCTTGAATGATTTTGGAGTATAGGAAAGCTACTGAATTTCATACATTGACTTTGTATCTTGAAATATTTCTGAAGTTGTTTATCTGATCAAGGAACTTTGAGCACAGACTATGGGGTTTTGTAGGTATAGAACCATGTCATCTGCAAACGGGGATAGTTTGACCTCCTCTGTTCCTGTTTGATGCTGTGTCTTTCTTTCCCTAGGCTGATTGCTCTGCCCAGGACTTCCAGTACTATGTTGTACAGGAGTAGTGAGACAGGGCATCCTTTTTTTTTTTTTCTTCTAATTATCAAGGGGAATCCTTCCAGCTTTTTCTCTCTCAGTATGATGTTGGCTGTGGGTTTGTCATAGACGGCTCTTATTATTTTGAAGTATGTTCCTTCAATGTCTAGTCGATTGAGAATTTTTAACACAAAAGGATGTTGATTTTTATCAAAAGCCTTTTCAGCATCTATTGAGATAATCATGGTATTTGTTTTTGCTTATATGATGAATTACATTTATTGATTTGTGTGTGTTGAAACCATCTTGCATCCAAGGGATAAAGTCTACTTCGTCATGCTGGATTAGTTTTTTAATGTGCTTTTGAATTTGATCTGCTAATATGTAGTTGAGGACTTTTGCATCTTTGTTCATCAAGGATATCGTCTGAAGTTTTTGTTGTTGTTGTTGTGCCTCTGCCAGATTTTAGTATCAGGATGATGCTGGCCTCATAGAGTAAGTTAAGGAGGAATCCCTCCTCCTCAATTTTTTGAAATAGTTTCAGTCAGAATAGTAGCAGCTCTACCTTATACATCTGGTAGAATTTGGCTATGAATTCATCTGATTCTGGCTGGCAGGCTTTTTATTACTGATTTAATTCTGGAACTCATTTTTGGTCTGTTGAGGGCTTCATTTTTTTTTAACTGGTTCAGTCCTGGAAGGTTGTATGTGTCCAGGAATTTGCCCATTTTTTTCCCAGATTTTCCATCTTGTGTGCATAGAGTTGTTCCTAGTAGTCTATGAGGGATTTTGTATTTCTGTGGGATCAGTGGTAAGGTCCCCTTTGTCATTTCTGATTGTTTTTCTTTGGATCTTCTATCTTTTTTCTTTATCAGTCTAGCTAGTGGTCTATCTTATTAATGTTTTTCCTCAGAGGTTTCATTCATTTCTCTTTATTTTTTCTTTATTTGTGTGGGACTGAGTTATTTCAGAGAGCTAGTCTTCGAGCTCTGAGATTCTTTCCTCAGCTTGGTCAATTCTGCTACTAATACTTGTGCATATATTCTGAAATTCTTGAAGTGAGCTTTACAGCTCTATCAGCTCAGTTTGTTTCTTTCTTTAAATGGCCATTGTGTGTTTCATCTCCCATATCATTTTATTGTATTCCTTAGAATTGTTGTATTTGTTTTTGACTTTCTCTTGAATATCAAAGATTTTTGTTCTTATCCATATTCTGAATTCTATTTCTGTCATTTCTGCCATTTCAACCTGATTAAGAACCATTGCTGGGGAAATAGTGCAGTTATTTGGAGGTATGAAGACACTCTGCCTTTTTGAGTTGCCAGAGTTATTGCAGTGATTCTTCTCATCTGTATGAGCTGATGTTCCTTTTATGTTTGATATTGCTGTCCCTTGGATATTTTTTTCTTTTATTTTCTTTCATGTCCTTGGGAATTTGATTGTGGTATAATATAGGTTCAGTCAACTAGCTTTATTTCTGATAGGTTTTTAGGGGGCTAAGGCTCAGCTCAGCACTTCTGGGCTGTGTGATGTAACTCTGGGGGGTTATGGAGCCCCTAGCTTTGTTGTCTTCTCTCGAGGTTGGGCACCCGCTGTCCTGGAGGGGCCATGGTGTTTCCAGACCACTGGCCACAACACTCTGAAGGGTGGTGCCCGTCAAAGTGCTTCATGGGGTGAAGGCTGCAGGATCTGTGCTTGTTCACATGTGCCAGCAGCAGCAGCAGCAGCAGTGTGGCAGGGTGCCTGCTTACTGGCTGGGCTGGGAGGTTGGTGGTCCAGAGGCTTCTGGCCTCAGTGCAGGTGTTGGCAGCAGCAGTGGTGGTGGTGCAGTGTGGTGGAGTTGGAAAGGGTGGGTGGGACCCCTGGGGTCTGTGTGTGCATTTGAACTGTGGCAGTGTCTGCACAAGGGCAGGGTGTTCGTGGGCATGGGGCTGGTGACCTTAGTGTGTGCATTCACACCATGACTGCTGACGTACTTGTGTGTGTTTGCACAAGCAATGGCAGCTTGGCAGCAGGTGTGGGTGCACTCATGCTGGTAACAATGGCACAGTAGAGTGCACATGCACCCACAGTGGGCGGGGAAGGGGACACAAGGTCCATCCATGTGATGGCAAAGCAATGGAGTGGTGGTGGTGGGCAGGTGCATGCTGGCAAAGTGGCATGGATTAGGCTTTGTGGGTAGACTGCTGTGTATTGGTGGTGGCCTCTCTGCTGGAGCTCATCAAAGGTCAAGCACAGTCTGTCAGCATAGGAGCTATGATGCAAGTCCCTGGGATGCACCATGGTTGGGCATTTAAGGCTGCACTGCAAGCAGGCATGTCCAAGCTGCGACCCTGGGAGGGGTCAACAGACAGAAGTGCATTCAAGTCAGACTGGTCTCATGGGCAAGATCATCCTGCTCTGTTCAGTCCCGGCAGTTGTCCTAAGCTAGAGTCTCTTACGGGAGAATGGTGAGCTTTGAGGAATGGGTGTCCTTGGCCATGGTCCCCTCCAGATGTTCCTGCATCAAACCATACGGGCGCCACATAGGCTGAAGTTCTGCTCCCACCTCCTCTATAAGCAGCCACCTCTATTAGGAAGGTAAGCAATCACAATGGTTTTAGTTAGTATGAGATGAGTAAATGTGGACAGAATTGGTCAAATTCAAGAACTTTTTTTTTTTTTTTTCCTGAGACAGAGTCTCAGTCTGTTGTTCAGGCCGTAGTGCAGTGGCATGACCTTGGCTCACTGTAACCTCCGCCTCCTGGGTTCAAGTGATTCTCCTGCCTCAGCTTCTCGAGTAGCTGGGAGTACTGGCACATGCCACAATGCCCAGCTAATTGTTGTACTTTTAGTAGAGATGGGGTTTTGCCATGTTGGCCAGGCTGGTCTCTAATTCTAAGCCTCAACAGATCCGCCTGTCTCAGCCTCCCAAAGTGCTGGGATTACAGGGATGAACCACCTTTTCCAACCTCCAAAAATATATTTTGAAGGTAGAAATGACAAATATTCCCTGGAAATCTGTTCTTGAACACTATATGTTATTCTCCTAGAACTTAGTTCATAGTTATAAACACAGTTAAAGAAAGAGCTATGGTAGAAGGAAGTATTGGTAAGTCTTTGGAAAGGCAAGAGAGAAAAAGTTCTAAAGGGATCAAATTTATGCTTGGGATGCAAAAGTTTTTCATTAACTTTAATAATTTTAATAGCTGCTGAACACATTTAAGATTTCTACATTAGAGTTATTTACTGAAGAGAAACTTCCCTAAGGAAAGGAGTTCCTGTCCTACTTCAAGGGAATTAATTTTAAAAGAGTGCAAGAAGTAGAAATCGGTAGAGATAGGGATAGAGACAGAGGCAGAGAGAGGAGAACAATTTTATGAGATTGCACTAATGCATTAAAATTTGATAAATTGAAAATAGATAATGATAATTACACTAAAAATCATTCTTGCTACTCTACCCTTCTGATGGTTCACTATATTCTTGTAAAAGATATAAACTCAAATATTTGCATTTGAATTTTTAGGAGATCATTATGTTATTGAGGCATATGCTCTTATGATGAATATGATACTAAGCTATTAACATATGAGAAATAGAATTAATTTGAAATCACTGCAATTAAAACCTTGTTCAAATCTTTCTCTTAACCTACATTGTAGAGATATTGATATTTATGCTACTTTTGTTTTAGTCTTTCTAATAAAAGGTGACACTTTGGCCAAATGTCATCTCTTCAAGAAAAAAATATGTATTTATTAACTGGGAGGTCTGAATCCTACAGGCGTCTCTTTAGCACATATAGTGTTGAAGAAAAAAATTGCAAACACACCTGCACGTTTGTCTCCAATGTCTCATCTAAAATAAATATTTCTCCTTTTAAAAATGTAATATTTCTCTGTTTGTGTTTGTCTGTGTGTGTGTCTGTGTGTGCGCATAAAGTTCATTCTGCTGAATGTGTATTGATCTTTTCAAGAGAAATATGAAGTGTCTTAGTGTGCTTTCTCTTGCTATACCATGATACCACAGTATGGGTAATTTATAATAAAATAAATTTATTTCTCATAGTCCTAGAGCCTGGAAAGTCCAAAGTCAAAGATTCTGCCATCAGTGAAGGCCATCTTGCTGGGTCATAACATGGTGATGGGCATCACATGGTCAGAGGGTTAGAAGAGAGAAAGCCAAAATGGCTTTTTAGCAGACCCACTCTGGAGATAGTTAACTCACTCTCTCAATAACCCATTAATTCACTATTTCATAATTCATGAATAGATTAGTACATTCATGAGGATAGAGCCTTTATAAACTAATGCTTCTTACAGGTTTAACATGAATTTTGGAGGGGAAACTCAAATTACAGCAGTAAGCAAGAAAAGAAAAAACAAAGGGCTAATTATAATCTTATGATCACACAAATTTAAAAATGGCTGGCTAAGGAGACCATCAGTCTATTTCCATTATCTTTTGTATTGGTATTACAACCTTATAAAGTATATTACCTTATATAAATTATTAGAAGAATAGTAATTATGTAGATTTTATCATGGTAATTTTCTAAAGCATGCAATATTTAAATAATCTTATTATTGATGAATTATAAAATATCTTAGCAATTGCATAGCCAACTTATTTTAAAATGATACAAAATACTTTGTTTTTCATCTAATTCTGACCTGCTAAATGACCAAGAAAAATATGAGGTTTTCAAGATTTACTTTTATTTGCTACATCTTGGAATACGTGAGAAACCGTATTTCTTGTATTCCAATTCCAGAATTTTTGAATAAATATCTTAAGTGGGTCACGGAAATGCAAAGGTTAACAATATCTAGACAATTTTGTTGCAAGTGGTTTTTCGGATATATTTCAGAAAAAAACATTTCATTTTTGGATGTGTTCACAATAGAAAAAATCACATCCGTACTATTTTTCTTAATGTTCTACTGACTTGAATGACATGTTTTCTGATATCCTTAGAGGACAAAAAATATGTATACTTTTTTTTTGCTCTGCATAAATATCAATAATTTAAATTAGGAAAAGTATTTTACACCACAGAAAGTCATTGCAGTTTATGCTTGTAAGCAACAAATGATCACTTCATGAATGTAATGGATTACGACTAAGTTGTACTTTCTGAGTACAAAACTAGGACTGATAACTCTAGCTTGAAAGGAATGTCAAACCAATTCATTAATATGCTTTTTACTTTTATACTTTTAAATTTGATTTAAACAGAAAATTTAATTTAAAGAAATCTTACACTGATTTTATATTATAGTGATATTATATGGTAATTTCAGGTAATAATTTATTAAAGTTTTTGAAGTAGATTTCAGATAATCAAGTGACTACATAGCACATAATATTTAAATTAAGAAAATAGCATTAAGTTGATATTTGTAATGAATGAAACGGTATGACTTACTAAATCTACTAAATTATTGAGCCATCAATGTAGAACCATTGGAAAAATATGTGAATTCATCAACTGTTCTTTCTTGACCTTAATAATTAATCATTTGAACTTTATTAATAGCATATATGAAATATAGGAAAAGAATGAATTAAACAATGGAGGTACTTTATATTTTGCCACGTGCCACGAATAAATGACTATTTCTCCACACTTAGGCAATTAAAATTTTATTTTAGTTTTAATTAATACTAATAAAGTGACTTGAAAAAAGTGAGTATTTAGTGTCAATATGGATTTATATTTTATTAAGATATTTATTGAAATTTTCCAAAGGTTAGTTTTAAGTTAAATTCCAAAAATAAAGTCAAATGCATATATATGTTTTTGATATTGAGATACTACTATTAAAATTGGTTCTATGTACACACGAGCCCACACATCTCTTAGAAGCATGGTACAATTAAGCTATTGGAAGTCTTGATATTCTAGATTCACTTCTAACCAAGATGATCCATTTCAGGATTCTCTAGATTATATGTCTACTAAAATTGGCTAAAATCAACAGAACAGAAAGATGAATTGTCCACTTCTTATTTATACTCAATTGGTGAAAGTCATATATTGAAAATGTTTCTTACTGTTAATAGAACATTTACAAATAGTGTATTGAATACTTTTCATGTAGTTTTTTAGGTAAGTGGAGTCTGGAGCCAGAATCTAGTCTCAATCCTTGCTCTGACACACAGCTGCATAAATTCTGAATCTACCTTTCCTTCTTGTGTCTAAATGTTCTCATATAAAATGAGCATTATATTAGAATATGTTTCAGAGGGGTGTTTTGTTATTTGTGTTGCAGATTCAATGTAGAACCTTCTGTGTAGAAAAGGTATAGAATAGGGCCTGGCATATCATTAGCTGTATCTATCTATCTATCTATCTATCTATCTATCTATCTATCTATCTATCTATCATCTATCTATCTATCATCTATCTATACTATATATGTATATATGGACACGCATACGTATATAGAGAAATCGATATATAAAGTAATATGTGTATTATATTACATATATATATAAACTCTTAGTATCTTTATTATTTTTACATTGTTTATTTTGTTTATATTGTTTCTCCTGGGATTGTCCCATGCATCAGGGAAACACAAATGAGTAAGATGTAATTTCTCTCTAAGAATCTCAGACAAATAGAGTTTCCTAGTCTATTTAATAATTACAATTGACCCTTGAGTGACACAGGTTTGAACTGTGTGGGGCTGCTTATATGTGAATTTTTTTTCTGCCTGTGCCATCCCAAAGATAGCAAGACCACATGTATAAACATGTAACAAACCCGCACATTGTGCACATGTACCCTGAAACTTAAAGTATAATAATAAAATTTAAAAAAAAGATAGCAAGACCAACTCCTCTTCTTTCTCCTTCTCTTCAGCCTTCTCAATGAGAAGACAGTAAGACTTAAGAACTTTGTAATAATCTATTTCCAATTAATTAACAGTAAATGTATTTTCTCTTCCTCATGATTTTCTTAATAACATATTTTCTTTACCTTATTGTAAGAATACACAGTGTACTACATATAACATACAAATATGTGTTAATTGACTGTTTATGTCATTGGTAAGGCTTCCAGTCAACAGTAGGCTATTAATAGTTAAAATTGGGTGGACTCAAAAGTCTTATGTACAGTTTTGACTGTTCAGGGAAGGAGAATGTAAGTACCTCTAACCCTCACAGTTTTCAAGGGTCAGCTAGAAAAATATTCCATTAATTGGAGATGATGGAGGTGAAAAGAGGTAAAATGAAATAGTCTCAAAATTAGTCTCCTATAGGTTTTAGGAGTCATTTGTCAACCTTCTATTTCTATCCAAGCTTCCAAATACCACTCCTATTTGAGGACTGTTCTCCATTATGTGTTGTATTATTGGAACACAATTTTCCATTTCCCACATATAGACTAAATCACAAAGCATTCCCTTTACACTGACCCAAGATAAGGTATATTCAAGTAGCCCAGGCTTGAACCACGGAGTAGAGAGCCTTGAGCTTTACGTTTGAAATGAGTCATATAAAAATACAGAACTAGTTACCATTTTGGTTTTCTTAGTAACTGAAAGTGGGATACCAGCAGTGGTGTCTAGAGGAAGCTGTATTCTACTCTAGAGGTGGGAATGTTTTGATCAATCTGGAGCTACTTAAAGATTGAGTTTTGAGATAACAAATATCTGAATTGTAAGTTTGATTCCATTAGTCTTACAAATTATAGGATCTCTCATAACTGTTTAGTAGATTACTGTATACACTCTTGCTTCACGTACTCAGTCAAGTTTTAGTTCTTGTAACCAAGAATTATGTTTGACACAAAATATAATCTCTGATTGCAGATGTAAATTGCATTCCTCATGTATTAGCCCATAGTGTAGATAATTCTTCTCTAGGAAAATGCATTTAGGAGTAGGTTCCAATCCAATCATTTTTCTGAAGTACAGATTGTGAGAAAAATATCATAATTTATCTTGGAAAATACGAATTTCTCCTATTATTTTATGGGTTTTTTTTTTGTTAATTTCTAGAGATGTGGTGAAATTGGAGAGAAGCGAGCAAGTGGAACTAAGGAAGATTATAAACAATTTCATTTGCTAATTTTAAAGTTTATCGAGGGTTGTCTAAGGTCACTAACATATCAGGACTTGACTGTTCCGTGGATGCTCCTCAATGACTCCTAGAATTTCAGTATCTAGCAGTATTGAAAATTAACTTCCAGAGCTGTTCTGTGTTGATTTAGATGCAATTTTGTCCCAAGTTTTGCTTCAAATATATTTTTACTTAAGCTCTCTTTCCCTATTTCTTGCTTCTTTCTAATCTTCACATTCTCCTTATCTTCCTTAAGTAGGAAATTTAATTTTGACCAAAATATGACACAGTTCCCAAACTGCCATGTGCTGCTGCTTTTAAAGTGATTCCTCAACTAGTAATTAAAAATAATAAAAGTTCTATCTCTCATGTCTATGCAAAGTTTCTAGGATATTTTACATTAGCCAAGTGTAGCAGTGTAGCAGTATGAAAGCAAACATGCATATAAAATCCCATCTCATAAGTAAAGCACTGGAAACCAGAGCCAGTAGCTTACCAGAGTAAAAGTTAATGAAACACAATGTATTAAGCTTTGAGATGAAAATCTATTATTCAACTCTAGCTTTGATAAATTTTTACCAGAAGAATAAGTAACTATCATTTCAATTTTAAAAAGGTGCTCATTTTCAAAAGAATTAAATTATTTTAATATTTCTAAATATATTTTTGTGAAAGGTAATTTAACATCTTAAATATAATTTATTGTTAAATAAAATTAATATGGAGATTATTAAACACTGTTTGGAAAAAGAGAAATATGTATTCCATGATTTTCAATGGTGTTTGAGAGAATGTATTCTTAGCTGACGAGTCATAAATTCCATACCAAAAATGTCTAATAATAACTGCATGTAGTTATCTCTAATCCATTATGATTGGTGAAAACAAGAAAAAAATTGACCATTTTTAAGAGCAACAGAGTGAGAATGAGGAGAAAGTAATGTCTAATGTTTTAATACATGCCAGACACTATACCAACACTTACAGAAATTATCTTTTTTTAGTATGGGAGAGGGAAATTTACCGCTTTGCTGCTGGTAGCAAAGAAAAAGATGAAGAAATATTAATATAGATCTACATTCCCATGCCGGATTCCTTCATTTTAAACTCACTACTCTCAATGAATAAATTGTTTAAGCTATTAAACATAAATCAATGTCTTATACTATATGAAAATAATAATCAGACCCTATAGCTCATCATTTAAGAATAGTTTTAGAATTAGAAGTTTTGAATTTAAAAAATTCCAAATGTATTTTAGTAAAGCAGAAATATTTTTTGTTTCTTTTTAGAAATTTAATGGCTAAGAAAGGGAAGAACGAGAAGGGACATGAGATGTGAACACATGCTTTAGCTTCGTATTCTTCATTAAATATCCCAATACAATTGTTAGTTCAGTGCATTTTTAATGTGTTGTGCTTAGTTATATTATACTTTCATTCATTATGATTTTTATTCCTCATTCAGGATGTCAGCCATATTATGTGCATGCTAAATTTTACAACTCAGATTTCTCTTAACCAAGTCAGAAATTAGGCTTGCTGTATTTAAAAACATCTGGGATTTGTTGCTAGAGAATGCCATTGATGTGTAGGACTCTGGGAGCATTTGCATATTTTACTTTAATATTTTATTTCCTTTTGAAGAAAATGTTAGAATTATAAAATTGGAGAAAAGATAATTCTTTGTCCAATATAAATTTTATTGTTATGTGCATTAGAGATAAAGAAGTTTTACTGGTACAACACAGTTGCTACGTAAATAAACTTATAGGAGGCCAACAAGTTAATCTCCAATTGTCATTTTTGACAGTGAAGTATTTCCTACTTATATGAAAGCCAGTCATTCAGAAAATGAATGAAATGAATAAGAAAATAAACTAGCTTAAAAAATAAATGTCTTAATCTCTGAGAAATACGGATATAGGGTGAAGATTTTCTTTTCTCTCTCCTTTGAATGAGTGTCCTTTTATGGCTTTATGATTCTAATGTTTTCTAATATAAGTTCTAGGATGAAACTGATTTCCAATATATGTTCTGAAAAGAAAAGTAAGATTACCTTGATAATTACATTCAAGCACACATATCCATGTATCTGTAGTGATAAGTGCCAGGGCCATAGATGCTCCTGAAGAAGACAGGGAATGCCCCTATGTCACTTTTCCACACTATATATAAATAAATAATCATGTATCTCTGGAGGAGATAGTTTTCCAAGTCTCTGACACTTCTGCAAGTCTATATATTAACAGTCTTGGAAGTCAGAAAAATTGTTTCTATGTGGATCAGTTAGCAAATTTATTTATATTCTCTATGTAGAGAAATACCAAGATAGGCCTCCTTCCTTTCCCCATGGGCAAAGTGTGGGCAGATTTGTCAGCCATCCCTAATAATTTTAGAGGTTCCATATGCTGAGTGTTCTTGAACCATGGCAAAAATCACCATGTGTTCACCATCTGCCTAGGCACACAGGAAGCTCATGTTCTCTTCTGTGCCATGAGCAACATTCTGTCTAAATCTATGTGGGCTCATTATGTTTTTCTTACAACTAATTATATATATATATACACACACACACACACACACACACATAATGTATATGTTATATATGCACAGATATGTATATATATCTATATGTATTTTATTTGTACATCAAAAATAAAAACATCTTATAAAGGTTCATAGAGAAGAACCCCAAAATACCAACAATTTAAAGCAACAGCTTGCCTTGTCATGGATTAAATTCTCAGACTATAGTTTAACCAAACAATGATTATGCTACACTGGAGAGTAACAACTGAAAACCTTATGCACTTGAAATTATAAGAGGGTCGGCCGGGCGCGGTGGCTCACGCCTGTAATCTCAGCACTTTGGGAGGCCAAGGCGGGCGGATCACGAGGTCAGGAGATCGAGACCATCCTGACTAACACGGTGAAACCCCTTCTCTACTAAAAAAGAGAAAAAATTAGCCGGGCATGGTGGCGGGCGTCTGTAGTCCCAGCTACTCGGGAGGCTGAGGCAGGAGAATGGCGTGAACCCTAGAGGCGGAGCTTGCAGTGAGCCGAGATCGCGCCACTGCACTCCAGCCTGGGCGACAGAGTGAGACTCCATCAAAAAAAAAAAAAAAAAAAAAGTTATAAGAGAAAAAAAAAAAAACCCACATAAAAGACACACAAACAACAAAACTTCTAAGCAGTGATCACTTAGATAACAATTAGTAGTGGATCTGAAAGGTATTTTTTTTCCTTTACCTTGGAGACAAATCTTGGGAAAAAAAAGTGGTCCAGTGAAACTCTCTGAAAAATATGCTGTTGACATGTTTTTTAAAACACATTGATATGTGTTTTAATAAGCACATTACTTGGATCTGAACATGAAAGAGTCCTTACCTATAGGATGTTTTTAGCAGAGTGTACCTATTCTCTATAGGACTCCCATGGTGAACAAATCTATAATCTATAGTTTTATGCATTGTTTTTTGGAAAATGTCATAAAATAATGCAAATATCAGTGTACAAAATAGTAGAAATTTCTTAAATGAAATATTTCCCTTTTATTCCAGTTTTTTGAGGTATAATTAACACATAAAGTTATATATATTTAATGTGTACATAAATATTTGAAATCTGTATATATTGTAAAATGATTGTCACAGTGAAATTAGTTAACACCTCACCTCAGTTATCTATGTGTGGTGTGTGTGTGTAGGGGGTGGGAACACATAGGTCTACACTCTTATCAAATTTATAGAATATCAGACTGTGATACTGACTATAATATTTTCAGGTATTATAATCACTATGCTACACATTAGATATCCAGAACTTATTAATCCTACAACCTTTTATTCATACTCTTTGGCTAATATCTTCACACACCCCGCCCAGCTCACTCCCAACAGCTCCTGGCAACCATCTTTCTATACTCTGCTTCTATAAGTTTGACTTTCATAGACTTCACATATAACAGAGATCATGCAGTATTTGTCTTTCTGTGACTGGCTTATTTCACTTAGCATGATGTCCTCCAGGTTATCTACGTTGTCACACATGGCTTGATTTCCTTCTTTTGTATGGCTGAATAATATTCTGTTTTGTATATATGCCACATTTTAAAATCCATTTATTTGGTGACAGACACTTAGGTTGTTATCATATCTTGGCTATTGTCAATATGGCTGCAATAAAGACATACTGCATCTTTTTAACCTTTGATTTGACTAACATCTCCCCATTTCTCCCACTTTGCTGCCCCTGGGGACCACCATTTTACTCTCTGCTTCTATGTTTTTGACTTTTTCAGATTCCACATATAAGTGAGATGGGACAGTGTTTTCCTTGCTGTATCAGGCTGACTTTATCTAGTAAGTGAATGCTGCAATGTATATAAGGGTGTGTAAAACAAGTTCACTGGGTACGGGTAACCAACTTAAACGTCTGAGTCCAGTGAAACAAACACTCACACAGGATGAATTACATGAATGGGACTTATTACTTACAGAAAGGCAGCCAGGGATAACAGAAGCCCAGGATTCATTTTGAGTTGCTCTCCCAAGGCTCAGGAGAGCTGCACAGGAGTTGATGGAGTCTTGACTGCACATGCCTTACTTGCACTGCAGCTGAGGGACCCCAAAATGCTGCGCTGAAAAGGTTGTATACCCAGGGACAATTTAAATTGTTGGATTAAAGTGTTGAAGGACCACCTTTTTCTGAGTGGTGTTGGCAGAGGAACAAGAACAGAATCCAACTTATTTCTGACACTCCTTCTCTATCTCAGAATGTTGCATACCCAGCATATTCTACAGTTATTATTGAGAACTACAAATTTGAAGATGGAAGAACTGAATTGGTCTAAAGCTATCATGAGAACTATCTTCCAGGGTGTAAATATCTCCTTCAATATACTGATTTTATTTACTTTGGTTTTATACCCAGAAGTAGAATTTCTGGATCATATGGCAGTTCTATTTATAATTTCTTAAGCAATATCTACAGTTTTTTATAATGGTTGTACAAATTTATATTTACTTTGTAAAACTGTTTACTTTGCTACAGATCCTCACTAGCACTTGTTATCTGTCTTTATTTTTTATAGTAACCATCCTAACAGGTGTGAGATGGTACCCCATTGTGGTTTTGACTTATATTTCCTTATTCATAATTAATGATGTTTCGGATCTTTTTATATACTGGTTGGCCATTTGTAAGTCTTTGTTGGAAAAATGTCTATTAGATCCTTTGCCCATTTTTTAATCAGGTTATTTGCTCTTTTGCTATTTATTTTACACATATTTTGTATATATTTTGGTTATTAACCTCTTATTAGATATATGGATTGCAAACATTTCCTACCATTCTGTAGGCTGCCTTTCATTTTGTTGACTGTTTTCTCTGCTGTACAGAATTTAGTTTGATGTACAATAGTCTTTCTTGATTATTTTGCCTCCATTGCCTGTGCTTTGAGTGTAATATTTAAAAATATTGCCAACACTCTTTTTCTATGTTTTCGGTAGTGTTTTATAGTTTCAGTTCTTACATTTAAGTCTTTAATCAGTTTGAATTTTTTTGTGTGTATAGTGTAAAAAAGAGGCCTATTTTATTCTTTTCAGGTGGATATTCAGTTTTTTCCAAAACTATTGAAGAGATTATCCTTTTCCATTATGTATTCTAGGTGATCTTGTCAAAGATTAGTTAACTGTATTTGCATGAGTTTATTTCTGGGCTACTTATTCTACTCCATTTGTCTATATATCTATTTTGAGGCCAATGACATAATTTTTTTGATCACTTTAGCTTTGTAATATAGTTTGAAATCAAGGCGTGTGATGTCTCCAACCTTCCTCTTTTCTCAAGATTCCTTTGACTGAGGTCTTTTCTAGTTCAATATGAGTTTAATTCTGTTTTTCTTCTTTGAAAAATTATATTGGAATTTTGACAGGGATATATTGGATTTATGGATAACTCTGGGTATAATGGGCACTTTAACATCATTAATGCTTTAAATTCATGGCCATTCTTTCCACATATTTGTGTCTTTGTTAATTTATCTCATCCATATATAGTTCAGCGTGCAAATCTTTCACCTCCTTGGTTAAATGTATTTCTTAGTATTTTATTATTTTTGTAGCATTTTAAATCAAACTGGTTTGTTGATTTCCGTTTCAGGAAGTATGTAATTAGTATCTAGAAATGCAACTGATTTCTGTATGTTGGTGTTGTATCTTGCAACTTTACAAAATTTGTTTGTTAGTTCTAACAGTTTTTGTATGTGTGTGTGTAGGGGTGTATCTTTAGGGATTCCTATGTATCACATCAAATCATCTGCAAATAGCAATAATTTAACTCTGTCCATTCTGATTTCAATGTCTTCTATTTATTGTACTTTTGTCCAATTCTTCTTGGTAGGACTTCAAGTACTATGATGATGAGAAATGCAGAGTGTCTTGTCTTGTTCCTGATCTTGTAGTAAAAGCTTTTAGCTTTTTATCATTGTGTATGATGTTAGCTGTGGGCTTGTCATGTATGGCCTTTATTACATTGAGGTACATTACTTCTATGTCTACTTTCTTGAGCATCTTTACATTTATCATTAGAAGATGTTGAACCTGTCAGAATTTTTTCTTGCATCTATTGAGATGATAATATTATTTGTATCCTTCATTCTGTTAATGTGCTGAATCACATGTATTGATTTGCATATATTGAACAATTCTTGCAACCCAAGAATAAATCTCACTTACCCCTTGGGTATAATCTTTCTAATGTGTTGTTCAATTTGGCTTGCTAGTGTTTTGCTGAGGATTTTTGCATCTAAGTTCATTGGGGATGCTGGCCTATGATTATCCTTCATCGTGGTGTCTTTATCTGGCTTTGGTTTAAAAGTGATGTTGGCTTCATAAGATGAATTTGCATGTTTTCCCTTCTCTTTCATTTTACAGAAGAGTTTGAGAAGGATGGCTTAATTTTTTTAGGACTACCTATGGAAACACAGTCAGGTGTGCCTCCTGCCGGGCCCCTGGGTAGGCAGGACTTCCCTGGACCATGGCTGGAAGGACCTGGAACTGGGTTACAGGGTTTTTTCAAGATCAGCCATGGGACCAAGGTCAGGGATCAGCTTCTGGGGATCTGTGAGAGCATGTTTCCAGGCTTGTGCTTGGGCAGGCAAAATTATTCCCAAGCTGTGGCTGGTAGGGGCTGGAGCTGGGTTATAAGGTTGATGCAATATCTGTAGTTGAACTGAGGTCAGTGCGCCTATATCCATGGACACAGACAAGTTTTTTCTGGTGGGTCCTTAGGTGGGTCAGTCCTAACCCACAGCTGAGAGGGGCTAAAACTGAGTTAGAGTGCCACTTCAGTATCTGCAGTCAGATCCGCCTCTGTGGGCACGGATTTAAATGTCTCCCAGCAGATCCCTGGATGGACAGGACTATTCCCAGATCATGGCTGGGAGGGGCTGAAGCCAGGCCATGGGTTGTTTTTTGGTCTATAGCTGAGACTGAGTTTGACAGATCTGGTAGCTGAGGCATGGGTGGGCCTGACTCTGCCCACGTCTCTTGGTGGAGGGTGCAGGTTGCAGGACAGAAGTCAAACAGGGTTATAACTGCTTTTATCCAGAGATGTCTGCAAAAGTATTGTTTTAAGGAAATGCAAGTTGGGAAATATGGGGGTTTAGCATATTATAAATTAGAAATTAATTGGTGACAATAGCCAGCTGCCCCTAGAAACTTACATAGCTGCTTTTTTTTTAATTGACAGAGAGCTTTTTTTTTTTTTCCATTTTCAGCCTTTTTTTCATTTTCGGCTGAGCTTTTGAGTGTTCTGTGGTATCTCATGTCCTAAAGAGGTTGCAGCTGGTTGTACCCATTATGAAAGGAAAACAAAAAACTGGGACTCCAATTCACTATGTGAAAGGGAAAAGTTAAACTGGAAGCTGTTGTCACAGAAGAAACTGCCTTTCCTTTTGTTCCTACACGGATAGCTACAGAAAAAAAAAAAAAAAAAAAAATTTCCACAGGAAGCTACTCTATGTTGACTTCATCTTACATGAAGTACAGACCGAGCAAGAGTCAAATACTTATTGACTATTCCTCTACTGTCTCCTTTTAATGTGCAACATATGGATTCAGTAATGTGACCATACCCTTCCTCCAGCTTGTTCTTTCTCTTTTAGTATTGAAGGCCTCAAAAACCTCTTTGGAAAAAGCATGGATCACAGATTGTTCTTATGGTTTTGTGTTCCTTTTTCCAAGACATATCCTTAACCTTGGATAAATAAATCTCTAAACTGATCAGATGCAATTGGTTTTCACCATAGAAATTTTGATGGAGTCTTTACAGCCTCATTCAGCTGTGCTTTTAAGAGAATGAGGGAATCTATCAGAGGACTCTGTTTAGTTTGGTTAAAAGCCAAAGGTCATCAAATACTGAAAAAGAGTGGAGCCTTGGGTAAAGTTTTTTCAGTCCAAGTCAGCTTTAGGGACTTGGAAAAAACACTGGCTGGGAGTCACAGTATTCCTGATGTATGCAAGTTTATGTTAATTGTCTCCTTCTAAATGTAAATGCAAAGGGAAATTGTAAGTAGGGTGCAATGGAACTAAAAAGAAAGCTGAGCAAAAGTTAATTATGATAAACCAGGTGCACCAGCAGGGATTGAGGTAAGAATGGTAGCTAGATTAAGGACTATGAAGTTGGGTAAATAGGAATTTCAAAAGAGTTTCTGGCTCTTAGATATTGTACAAATCAATAGATTTGATTCCCATCTGCATCGAATTCCCCTTCTTTCTGTAATGGTAAGATCAGGCGTTATAGGATAAAGAAATAAAGAATGCCCAGCTATAAAAGAGACCCTATTATAGTTTCAATTCCTTGAGAGAGGAGGTACAGGGCTACTGATGAGAAAGTCGTATTCTTTTTCCAGGTAATGAGTACAAGTTCTGCCTTTAGTCACAATACAAACTTATTTGTACCACGAGGCCCAGAGACCAGTTGGTATATTCTTAAAAATTGTATCATTTTCAGTGGATTTTATATTAAGATGAGTTTCCATTAAGAAAAGTAGGAAGTTTGAGAATTGGTCTGAGGGCAGGAAAATAAAACTCCTTTCTCATTACATTTTATGGTGGCATTCAATTTAATTAGCAAATCTTGACCTAAAATGTTTGCTGGTGAAGGGTAAGAAATTAGAAATGCATGATGAGAGTTGTTAATAGGGCCTAAGGATACTGGGGTGGCCCTGAGATGTTGACAATGGAGTAGGTTTCCAAGAAACTCCTACAGATTAAATAGAATTAGAGGTGACAAGCAGAGATACATCCTCTAAGAAAATGGTAGAGAAAGTCACACAAGTGTCCATTCAAAAATCCAGTTCCTAATCATCTTCAATAAGCTTAATAGTAGGTTCTGAGGTACAACAGAGGATGGGTTGATTCTATCAATCTATGGGGTACTGTCACTCAGAAGGAGCAAAATAAGCCTTCTGAGTGTCTTGAAGTCTGGGGACATTATTATTTATGCTTTCCTTTCTCTTGTATGCCAGGCAGTTGTTCTTTTAATGTCCTGGTGTTTTACAGTATCTACAAATATCAGGAGGCAAACAGAAGGGTGAGTGAGGTTTAAGTTTTACCTGGAGTTTCACTTTTTTTTTTTAACTCAATTTGCCAAGCAACTACTGTTGATTTTAATTTTCTTTTCTTCTTATTTTTCTTGCAAGCTACTCTCAAAGAATAGTGTAACTGATTCCATAATAACATTGAGAGATTGACCTGTCCAGCCAATGTCATTTTGTATTTGCTTTTTTATATCAAGAAGAAAATTTCTAACCTGGACAGAAATTAAGAGACTTCTGTGTTCTGCGGCTTCAGGGTTTAATGTATTATACCTTTGAAAAGTTTGTATAAAGCATTCTACAAAAGCCTTGGGCTGGTCTCTTTTCTTTTGAGTGCAAAATTCAACGTTAGACCAACTAACCTTAATGGAAAAGGCCTTTAGTATTGCCCCAATCAGCCCTGAATGTCAGCTTCTAGCTGAGCCATTTCCTGATCATTTACAGGAGGGCCTGGGAAAAATTCTGGCCATTTGTTTCTTCTGTTGGGGGGATCTTCTTCTGAAGACCATCTGGCTTGTCTGATAACCACAGTATAATAATAAGTGGGAAGAATTTTTCATAGGAGCCGATCAAGATCACTGTAAATACGATTGTGAATAGCCACTGACCTTCCTTATTCTTCTCTAAGTTAGGTAGAATCTTCTGAAAGTGGGGCAAAAGGTGATTGTAATTTAAAAGACATGCTGCTGTCCAGGGGATATCAATTATTTGTGGCGGGGGTCCAAGACTCATTTGGAGTTGGTATTGCATAAGGTCTGAAGGAGACAGAGTTTCTTTGCAGAACCCCAGGAAGCAGGAGGAGTTGTAAGGTATTGTAAAGCTGACTTCATGTACCTGGAGCCTGTGCCAGATTTATTTCTTAGCTGTTAACATTTACACAAGTGACCTGCATTCCTTGATCCTAGAGATCCGGTCATTGTGCCTTCTGTAAATCTCGAAGGGCAAGGGAAGTTAAAGTAGGTAGTTGGACATTTAAAATATTTTCTGGGGAACTTGGAGGAATTTTGAAGTTACAGGAATTTGCTAAGGAGGTGGGACCAGATTTTGAGAAAAGCAGGTTTAAGCCAGAGGCCCAGAAATCCAAAACAGCTACTAGGGAGTCAGGGACAGGAAGCTGGGATAAAGGGGAACATGGGTGGATGAAGAATGAAGATTTATAGTGGCTGTGAATTTTAACTTTTGTTCTAAGTTTGATTTTTGTTCTTTAGCCTTGTTAAGGGAGTCCCTAAGGTTAGCAATTATACTCTATGTGCCCTCTTTTCAATTTGATCTTTCTGTAAGTACTAGCAGGACAGTTGTGTAGAATGAGAGCTAATTTTTTTTTTTTTCAAATATAGAAGTTTTCCCACTTCAAAGAATTCATTGTCTGGCCCTTGAAGCATAGAATTTTCAATGGCATAATTACTCCAATAGTCACCCAATTCAGTTGGGCTTTTTATGGAAAGATTCAGAGGTAATTTTTAAGGGTTAGAATAAATCTCTACCATGAACACAAGTGGCATTTGTCAAGTGGGTGCAGAAGATGCACTTCCATGATCCAAAAGTTCATTCCCAGAGATAGCCGAAGAAAGCAAAGAACTTTATTGCCACAGGCAGTAAGAATAGTGTTTGTGAAGAAGGTATCTCTTATCTCCTATGGCACATGGGTGCCTCTAGTTAACAGATTCTCTAATCTGTGACACCAGGCAGGTACAACTCGGATAAGGAGTTTGCAGGTAGCAATGGTTAGGACAATAAATGGCCCTTATGGACTGAGACTTCTTATTAAGACAAACTCCCCTAAGATCTGGCATGATCAGACAAAGAAAATGCTGCTTGTCACTTTGTACGTCAGGTTCTCAGCCTGTTTGAATGGCTGTCAGATACAAGATGATATTTGCACTCCCTGGCTTGCAGAGATAAGAGAGGGCGTTCTCAATGGTCACAAAGCCAAGAACTCTGGACATAAAATAAGACCAAAAAATGAACCTAATTAGCTGTGTGTGTATATCTCTCTGTATGTTTTCCCTTTGAAAACCACACCAAATTTTGTCTAAACTGCTGTTAGTGTGGTGAGAACTGTGAATTCATCAGTCTGTGATTCTGGCTTGAAGGACAGTTTATAAGGACTTATACTTGTGTCATGCCCTGCGATTCTCCTCTTTATGAAAATTACACAAAACACAGAGATGAAGGAAGACAAGGACCCTTTCCAGCAGGGAAAGGACCAATCAGAAAACAAGGTTACTCTACTTATAACACGAAACACCAGAGTCACTATACCCAGAAAACTAGCTCATACAGATATTTTCTCCCGATAATCTAAATTAAGAAAGAGAAAAAAGACAATGAGAGACTCTATCACTCTCCCTTTGATGGGCCCCTGCAGGCAGAGATCTTGGAGGCTGACATGGTAAGAATTCCTACTGCTGGCTTTTTGTCAGAGGCTCAGCATCTCCCAGTGGCAATAAAATCCCAGAGTAAGTATTGTTCCAGTCACTCTGAAAATCCCTTCTAGCCAGAAATTAGAGGAGCTAGAGTTCCTTTTTAGAGTTTCTTTTGTCTGGGCCTGAGAATTAAATTGACATAAGACAGATCAACAGGAAAAAAGCACACAAATTTATTTAATACACATTTTCTGTGGCACTGGGGCCTTCAGAAAGGAATGAAGACCCAAGGAAACAATTAGAGTCGGTTAGATACTGAATTAGACAAGAGTAGTAAGCAGTGAAGAAGCAACTAACTTATGTGGGGAGGCTAAAAAATAAGAGTTATTCTAATAAAGTCTAGAATTCTAATAGTATTTTCCGAGTCTCAACTTCTCATCATTGAAGATAAGAATGTTGTCTTTTATTCCAGTCTGGGGAGCGTATTTTTCACATGGGACTTTCATCTCCTGCTTTAGGAAACAGAAAATAGGCCAGAATGTTCTTTTTGCACCTACTGTTCTTCAAGTGCCATTAATTCATGATAGTTAATATGACAAAGGTGGTATAATTTTAGTTCCTTCATTAGGGACTATATGCTTACAGAAAACTGCCCGTACATTAGATAATTTTACATTTTACATTTAAGTAATTTTACACTTAGTCATTTCTCTAAACTAAATTTTATGTTGTTTCTATTCTCCCAAGCTGAATGGGATTTTTTTTTTCTCCACTTATTTTGGGGACTACCTTTAAATACCTTATGCAATCGTATAACCATTTCTTACTTATGGAAAAGGAAAATACAAGATGACAATATATCATCATTGTACTCACTATTTTTGCTATTGATTCTTTAGATAAAATTGCTATTAAGCACTTGTTTCCATCATCTTATCTGGCTTTGGGCATTTGTGTTGGAAGGGAGTTCAGATGCCCATCCAATCAGTTTTTCATGATGAAATTCTGTTTGTTATTCCATAGCTATTTCTCCATCAGTGGCTGTGTTCGAAAACGTGGGCCTGGCTTCTGAAAATGGTTCAAGCCTCCTAATAAATCTTCTGTGGTAATTTTTACAAACTTTCTCTTAAGGTTCTGCTTTTTCCTCTCAAAACACTTGTCTCATTCTCCTGCTTTTTATTTAATCATTTGGCTGTGTTATCTAAAGTGACTACAAAACAGCAAATATCCTTACTTTCTACCCTTGAACAGACAGAACATACATACGGAGTGTTGAGCTGTACCATCACCTTTAGGAATAATGGCATCTTATAATTCCTGGCATAATATGGGGAAAATATATGCTAAAGTAAGTCAATTTTTACTAATAACTCACACAATTACTTTTGAATCTCTTGTGCTTGGTGCGATGTCCTGAGTTTACCCTGCCTGAAATGTGGTATGCTGTATCATTTCATAAAATGTCTTCCTACTGTGACATTTAACCATTTCTTTAGTTTAAGTGCTGAGATATCCCTTGGTAAATGGGTTCTTCTAGGAAAACAAACAAACAAACAAACAAACAAAACCACTTGTTTCTGCCACTTCTTGCTCTTGTATGGAGATACCATACAAGAATTTTTTTAATCATATTTTGACTCAGAAAAATTTATTGATATTAACTGATTTATATTTCTGTTCAATTACTGCTGCATTTTAAAACATGAAACATTACATACAGAATATATTTTGTGCACTCTGTACATATATTTTCAGATTAAAGGAAACATTAATAAAACCAATTATGCAATTTTATCCAATGATATAAACTAGAATATTTTAGAACTCTCTCTCTTTCTGTGAAATGTCCCTAGTTGATCACATCTTCTGCCTTTACTATCAATAATCACCATTATGACTTTTACTTTTCTCTGCAGCTTTACCAAATATGTTATAATAGCTTCCATAAAACATATAGTTTAGTTTTACCTGTTTTTGAACTTCATGTAAATTGAACCAAGTGTAATTATTATTTGTTAAATACCATGATTGAGTGTTTTACATATGTCCATTCATGTAGGTGTAATATGTTTATTTTCAGTATTGAAAAGTATTTTAGTATGTCAATGTAACACACACTTTTTTTGTTTTAATTTTTATGAGCATATGTGTTGTTTCTGGTTTAAAGATATCATAATCCAGGGGTCCTCAATCCCAGGGCCCCCCTGTTAGGAACTGGGCCCCACAGCAGGAGATAAGATGAGACGTGGGCTAGCTAGCATTACTGCCTGAGCTCCACCTCCTGTCAGATCAGCTGTGGCATTAGATTTTCATAGGAGTGTAACCACCATGGTGAACTGCATATATAAGGGATCTAGGTTGCACACTCTTTATGAGAATCTAATGCTTGATGATCTGAGGTGGAACAATTTCATCCCAAAACCATCTACCCTACTGCACTCCCACCCATGGAAAAATTGTCTTCCACAGAGCCTGTCCCTGGTGCCAAAAATGTTGGCAACCTTTGTTATAAACAATAAAGCTGTAACATTCTTGTCCATGTATCCTGGGACATAGATGCACAATTACCCCTAAAGGTATAAAGGGGCATGGAATTATTTGGTCATACACTGTACACATTCAACAGAAAATTTCAAAATATTTCCACTCAGTTGTACCAGTTTACAAACTCCACCCCTGCTGCCTCCTAGCCTCAATAAAACAGACAAATCTATGCACATGTAATGTTATTTCAGGTGTTTCTGATTTAACAGCTCTGTGTAGGTAAAACGTTTATCATTTTGGAAATGTTTATTGATCATTTAGGTTTCTTCGTTCATGAACTTGTTAAAATCTTTTACATATTTTTCCTACTAGATTATATGTCTTCCTATTGACTTATAATAGTCATTGTTATGTGGTAGATGTCTGTTTTAGTTTAATTTTTGTCAGTTGTATGCAGTGCAAATATATTTCCCATCTGTCGCAAGTTGTTTTTACTTTCTTGCCAGATACTTTTTATAAATAGCAATTCACAAAATAATTATATAAGATAAATTTTCTATCATTCTTTTTCAGTTTTGTTTATTGCCTTCCTGACATAATGAAAAAATCTTCCAATATTATCTTACCAAATATTTACATTTGTTATTTCATATTTGCATCTTTAATCAATCTGTAATTTAATTTTTTTGAAATGAAGTAAAACATTTTTAATGTGGTTATATTGATGCTTCATTACCATTTATTGAAGATCTCTTTTTCCCTACTTCTATGCAGTCCTATTTCTTCCTTATGTCACAACTTCTTACATGAGTGGCTTGTTTCTGGGATCTATGTTCTGTTACACTAATCTCATTTGATACATACTCTCCTTATTCTTCCTTTATCTTTGATTTATCTTGGAACTTTTGTCAGAAATAATACTTCTACACTAAAAGAAACAGTCCAAAAATATGACTTTTATTTTTCTCTTTGTGACCCTTGTCTATTATCATTTTTTTCTTTTTCCACATGTATTTTAATGTCAGTAAATCCCAGAAAAGTATTCTTATGTAATCCTTTTACAAAATAGTTGTGCCAATTTATATTGACACTAATAAAAAATGAGAGTTTATGTTGCCACACACCTGCAACAAAATACACAAACCTGCATATGTGTTATGATATTTCAGCACAACACAACTTGTATTTCCTTGAAAAGAAAAAGGATTTTGTTGAATGTGCATTCCAACTTCAGAAATAATTTCCAACTTAAAATACATAAATATGATACATCTCACCATTTACTTAAATCTTTTTAAAATTCATCAATAACACCTTAAAATATTACCCAAAACGTGTTAATCATGGTTAATTCAAAATTTTGAGGACTAGTTCCATAACATAAATACATCTATTTAAAATTTAAAATTTAAAATTGGGCGAGTTCTGACAAACATAGACACTTGTATAACCAACACCACCACAAAAATATACAATATTTTAATCACCTCTAAAAGTATACTCCAGTCACTTTGCATGTAATCCACTTCTACAAATACATAGATATGCTGGTTCTAGAGTGTTGTATTAATGGAATTATAAAAAAAAACATATTTTCTTGAGTCTGCTTTCTTTTGTTCAACCTAATATTCTCAAAATTTGTTTTAAAACTATGCATATGCTCCATGACTTACAGTGGGGTTGTAAATAAACTGAATAAACCCATCATAAATTGAAAATACTTGAAATCAAAAAGACATTTAACACACCTAACATTCGAAGTATCACAGCTTATACTAGCTAACCTTAAAAATGCTCAGAATACTTACATGAACCTACTGTTGAACAAAATCGACTGGCAACATAGGACACTGTCGAGAATCGGTTGTTTATTCTTGGGATCGCATTGCTGACTGGGAGCTGCGGCTCACTGCCATGGTCCAACATCACAAAAGAGTATTATATCACATATCACTAGCCTAGAAAAATCAAAATTCAAAATTTAAAGTATGATTTCTACTTTTGCACCATCATAAAGTAAAAAAAAAAAATCTAAGATTAAAGAAAGAATCTTAAGTTGAATCATCGTAAGTCAGGGGCAAATTATGCCCTGCATTTCTATTTAGATTATTCCTTCAAAGTTGTCAGTGCTTGATTTAGTTAGCTTATTTTGTGGAATTAAGTTATAATTTTATCTACTTTGGCCAACTTAATTTTACCATTGTAATTAATTCTGGAAAATTACAGTAGTTGCTTCCTGTAGTAGTTTCTTCTAATGGGAAATCTATTGTAATTGCTTCTACTGTAAAATTAACTCTACTGCAATTACTTCTACTTCTATTGGAAAATAAGGTGCTTTTATGTTGTGCAAATAACAAAATATTATGTTAAAAATTTATGTTCTCAAAATTTTGAATTAAAATGGTTCCTTTGTTTCATTTCCTTGTAAAATTATTTTACTGATGTGGACCAAATTATTTTCTAATACACATATTTAAATGGAATGTATTACCCAGGACTAAGTAATAGGAAGTTGCTGAGGAATGAGGTAGAGACTTAGGACAAGAAAGTGATGGGATAACATTTCAAGTTTGAGAGCAAGATAGCAAAGGGTTAAAATACAGCCACTCTGCGTAATCTGTGTAACATCTTTTCTTCCAGATCAACTGTTATAATATTACCAGAATACATTCTAAATCTATGAGTTTTCATAAATATTGGCTTCTGTGGTATTACAGTTACTCTAAAAATAAGCTTTATTGAGTTAAAATTCTACATAGAATAAAAAGGACTCCTTTAGAGCCGGGCGCGGTGGCTCACGCTTGTAATCCCAGCACTTTGGGAGGCTGAGGCGGGCGGATCACGAGGTCAGGAGATCGAGACCATGGTGAAACCCCGTCTCTACTAAAAATACAAAAAATTAGCCGGGCGTGGTGGCGGGCGCCTGTAGTCCCAGCTACTTGCAGAGGCTGAGGCAGGAGAATGGTGTGAACCCGGGAGGCGGAGCTTGCAGTGAGCCGCGATCGTGCCACTGCACTCCAGCCTGGGCAACAGAGCGAGACTCCGTCTCAAAAAAAAAAAAAAAAAAAAAAAGGACTCCTTTAGAATGTATAATTTAATGATCTTTGACATGTGGCTGCATTCATGTGATTTTGCTAAACTTGCTTATTAATTCTCATAGGACTTTTTTATTGTCTTTAATATTTTCTACATTGATGAGCATGTTATCTGCAAACAACGATTATTTCATGTCTTCTCTTGTAATATATTTCTTTTTCTCTTGTCTTATCTTGGTTGCTGGGACCACCAGTATAACAGTGAATAAAAGTGAGATGAAAGATAAGTGTTGGTGAGAATGTGAAGAAATGGGAACTCTTGTACACTGTTGGTGGGAATGTAAATTAGTACATCCACTATGAAGAATGGTGTGGAGGTTCCAAAACTATATATGTAAAAAACTAAGATTATAACTCCTATACAAGCCAGCAATCCCACTTTTGGGTATAGATCCAAAAGAATTGAAATTGAGGTGTCAAAGGGATATCTGTGCTCCTTGCTCATTGCAGCATCATTTAAAATATCCAAGATATAAAATAAACCTATGTTCATTAAGAGATGAATAAATAAAGACAGTGTGGTATACATAAATAAAAGACTATTATTCAGCTTTAAAAAAATAGGAAATAGGAGTTACTGCCATTTGCAATAACATGGATGAACCTGGAGGACATTATGCTAAGAAATAAGCCAGGCACATAAAGACAAATACCACATGATCTCACGTGTATGTGGAATCTAAAAATGTTAAACTCATAGAAGTAAAGAGTAGAATGATGGTTACCAGAGGCTGAGGATGGGGGGAAAGAAAAGAACGGGAAGTTGTTGGTCGAAGGGTACAAGGTTTTAGTGAGGAAAGACAAATAAGTTTTGAGATCCATTGTAGAGCACGTTGATTGTAGTCAACAATAATCTACTGAATACTTCAAAATAACTAAGATAGTAAATTTCAAATGTCTTATTACAAAAAGTTATGTTAATGAATATGTTCATTAGCTTAATTTAATCATTTCACATTGTATACACATATCAAAACCTAGCTTTGTGCCCCATAAATATATACAATTATGATTTGTCAATTTATAAATATATAATTGTCAAAATTATCAATTTATATATATATTTATATATATATAATATATAACATATATATATAATATATAATATATATATATATATATATATATATATATATCCCCCTGGATATATATATATCCCCCTGGAATATGTTATGTAGCTCTTGTCAATAGCAGGTATGCAGTGAAAAATTTTCAGTCGAGGTAACCAGATGATCAGGAGGGGAAAGAATAATATTTTGTGAAGCAGGTTATTGTTAAGTATGCTTAACAATACTGTGTAGCCAGGTTTATTTCCAAGAGTATCAATGTGACATGAAGATAGCAGGAATAAGAATAAACCAGGCATAGGAAGAGGGGCAAGACATCTGTGTGTAGTGACAGATCAGCTATTTAGATTGAGAAGAGAAAGGGATTAACCTACAGAATGGAGTTTGTCTTTGAAATCACTGGCACCATTCTGATAAAATTATTAATATGGTTGCAACATTGTAGGTGCTAGAATGAACAAATGTATTCATAAATAGGAAAAATTGACCTAAACCTAATTCTAAAAAATTATTTGAATAAATTAGGCAGATCCCATAGAAATTACTCTTGCTGGAAGTCAGTGAGTAGTTCCCTGCAAAAGTTCACATTGTTAAAGATGTGAATCTGAATTGCTTCCGAGGCTGAAGAAATAGAAAATAAAATAAAGATCTAATAATTTGATGGGCAGAACAAAGATGTGAGAGCTGGTAGGTGAATTATTTGTGTAGGAATGACTGATAACTATCTAAATGTTAGTAAGTAGCTTTCAGAAATGTTTTAAGGAGAAACTTATAAAGCATTTGGTTTGTATCTGTGCATGAATTTTAGAGTGACAGATTTTAAAAGGAATGGCTAGCAGAACAATTCTAGTCTTTGCTTGGATATGACTTTCACCATAGACAACAAATCTCTTCTTCTGGTGAGGGAATGAATTATAAGTGACTTTGGGACACTGGTAATAGTGTGAACCAACGCAGGTACTTTCTTGATCATTAAAAAGAAGTATGTGCCTATAAGAAGTTAAAATAGATCATATAACACTCATTATTTAGTGATGTTTCTGTCATAAATTATTAGTTTCATAATGTAACTTAATTTATTTTAATGACACTAATGATATCAGTTACTACACATATTACATAACTGCACAACATTACCTATAGATTGCTTTTTTTCCTGGCATGAGACATTAGCTACGCCAACTTAAATCATACTGTGGAGTCTTAATTTAGTTTCAAATTAAATCTATTGAAAAATGTTTAGAACATTTTTTTTATTACAAAGAAGGCAAGCTGCAATTAAATTTCTACACTGATGTTCAGAGTGTCACTGAGGCCAAGTAGGATTCTACCCTTTTTGCACAAGCTGTATGATATGTTTTTGTTCTTTACTATCAACTGTAAGCCTTGCTTTTATTCCCACAGCAATGTCTGAACTCCAATTACTGGGAAATAAATGGATTCTGCACTATAATTGTATAACTTTGTGAAACTGGGACACTGGTAATCTTTCAACAAAGGAAGAAATATGGAACTGACATTTTGACGAAAAAAATAGGTCTTGATATTATTGGAAAGAGTAAAAAATTACAGACAAAAAATGCAGAAGCCTAATGCGTGAATCGTGGTTATTATGACAGAAGTGTCTTCCATTGTTCATCTTCCAGGAGTATTGTATAGAGTTGATTCTCACGAACTGAGTACTTTTCTGCAGTGTCTTAGAGAATTAAATATATTACTCTAACAAAGCAGTTTAATATTAGGGAAAATACTGGAGGCAAAATAAGACTCAAGTTAAGACAGGTCAAACCCTAAAGAGTTGAGACGGAGAAAATTTTATAAGGTGAAAACTGAATGAAGTAGATGAAGAATACCTGTTTGGGAAAACTTTTATGATGTACAAAGCTTTTACAAATCTATTACCTAATTTGGCCATTATAAAGCCAGTGAAGTAGGAAGAACTTGTATTTTATTACTCTACAATCAGGGAGAATTGTATTAATTTGCTATAAAGTCCAGAGAGGTTAAGTGGTTTTTCAGCTCTAATACACATAGTTAATTGCAGCACCAAGTCTACCTTGCTTATATAACTTCAACATATATCCTTAGTTTTGTATCATCCTATTTGAATGGTCTTATTATTTAATGAAGTCAAAATTCCTATTTATAAAATGTTTTATGACCTAATCTTGTATCTAGTTAAATCGTGTGTGTGTGTGAATCTCACTTTCATAAAATTTGAAAAAATAATTCAAAGATAATTTTTCTCTACCAGTTTATTATTCTTAGTTGCAGAGAAACAGAATTAAAACTATTATTACTATTTTTTAATTTTCTTCACAAACAGACTTTTCTGAAGAAATAAAGTAGTGAAATATAAAAGCAGTGTCACTAGATTGGCTATCCATTAGAAATTATGTAGCTCAAAGTGTAGTATTCTTTAAAATATTCACCTTGAAAGGCTATATATTATTTCAATAATATTTATTTGTTCAAAACAATTTTAGAATTTATCTATTGCTTACACTATTTTCAAATGATGTAGTATAATGCATCTTAATTATTTTTCTTCTTCTCTAGACTTATTGCTGAATAATATTTGAATATTGCCCCAAAATAAAAGTGATAATTTTTCTATAATTACAATAATTACTAAAATTGAATTCAAAATTCTGGAGGGGTTATTTTCTGGAGGGATTTCAAAAATAATTTTAATTATGTAATATTACCTTAACAGTTCTGTGGTATGCTTTGTAGGATTCTTTCAGTAAGTATAATGTTTTTGAGATGGATAACAAATTAGTACTTCATGTAAACAGTTCTAATGAGAAAATGGCAAATAAATATATAAGGATTGTGTGTGTGCATGAGTGGTTATAAAGAGCTGTTTCTGTTCTGATACATGACTGCAAAGTTTGGCCCATTGTAATTATATTTAGAGTCTGCTTATTAAGTAACTCTTTTAACACCTGCAACAGATATACCACTAGCTCAATAGTAGCCCTTCCTTTAAGGTATCAAGGATACAGCAAATACTTCTTGGTAAGTTCAATTGTCCCTCTTCTAAAATATAAAACAATTGAAACTTTCTATAACCAAGGAGAGGGGATAAGGGAAGAAGTGGAAGAGTAACATTGGTATAATGGAGCATCTTCTTTTCTTGAAACAGAAAAATAAAAAATAGAAAAGAAAAAACATATTCTAAAAGCCTTCTGTATTAAAATATGCATGTCTCAATTTCATAGGTAATTATTTCAACTCTTTAATGTACTCTATATAAATATAACATTTATTTGCTAATGAATAAGCATGTATTGAGAAACTTTATAAAATGAAAGATAAAATATATTTTGATGTTATTAAGAATAATTGAATAATTGTATACTTTGTGATCTATAAATTTAAGAATATTTAACTATATTGTAAAAAATTAGATTTCTTTTAAAGAAAATATTACAAATACTAATTTGGGAAACACACAGAATATGAAGTAAAAAAAAAATTGTTTTGAGAATGCGGAGAAAACCTCCAAGGGAATTGAAAGTACATAGAAGAGAGAGTTATATTGACTTAAAGAGTAGTGATTCTAGGAATCCAGTAAACTGGGTAACTTCTCATCAATTAGATAAAAATACACTAGACTTAAATCATCAAGAACCAATGCCTCAAAACTGGGTAATCCCATATTCAAGCTGGACTCTGAAAATCTGAACCACACCTTACTCTTCACTTTGACACTGTTTTGCTATTCTACTGTTTTTATTAATATTTATTTTCTCTTCTAAGAATGTCCTGCCCTAGCAGTGATTCTATGGCTCCTTACAGGAACTTCTTGAGAAACCGTCAGCTTTTTTAATTTTATTTTATTTTATTATTATTATACTTTAATTTTTAGGGTACATGTGCACAATGTGCAGGTTTGTTACATATGTATCCATGTGCCATGATGGTGTGCTGCACCCATTAACTCATCATTTAGCATTAGGTATATCTCCTAATGCTATCCCTCCGCCCTCCCCCCACCCCACAACAGTCCCCGGAGTGTGATGTTCTCCTTCCTGTGTCCAAGTGTTTTCATTGTTCAATTCCCACCTATGAGTGAGAACATGCGATGTTTTGTTTTTTGTCATTGCGATAGTTTACTGAGAATGATGGTTTCCAGTTTCATCCATGTACCTACAAAGGACATGAACTCATCATTTTTTATGGCTGCATAGTATTCCATGGTGTATATGTGCCACATTTTCTTAATCCAATCGATGGTTGCTGGACATTTGGATTGGTTCCAAGTCTTTGCTATTGTGAATAGTGCTGCAGTAAACATATGTGTGCATGTGTCTTTATAGCAGCATGATTTGTAATCCTTTGGTTATATACCCAGTAATGGGATGGCTGGGTCAAATGGTATTTCTAGTTCCAGATCACTGAGGAATCGCCACACTGACTTCCACAATGGTTGAACTAGTTTACAGTCCCACCAACAGTGTAAAAGTGTTCCTATTTCTCCACATCCTCTCCAGCACCAGTTGTTTCCTGACTTTTTAATGATCACCGTTCTAACTGGTGTAAGATGGTATCTCATTGTGGTTTTGATTTGCATTTCTCTGATGGCCAGTGATGATGAGCATTTTTTCATGTGTCTTTTGGCTGCATAAATGTCTTCTTTTGAGAAGTGTCTGTTCATATCCTTTGCCCCCACCAGGCCTGCCCTAAAAGAGCTCTTGAAGGAAGCACTAAATATGGAAAGGAACAACCGGTACCAGCCACTGCAAAAACATGCCAAATTGTAAAGACCTTCGAGGCTAGGGAGAAACTGCACCAACTAACGAGCAAAATAACCAGCTAACATCTTAATGACAGGATCAAATTCACACATAACAATAATAACCTTAAATGTAAATGGGCTAAATGCTCCAATTAAAAGACACAGACTGGCAAATTGGATAAAGAGTCAAGACCCATCAGTGTGCTGTATTCAGGAAAACCATCTCACATGCAGAGACACACATAGGCTCAAAATAAAGGGATGGAGGAAGATCTACCAAGCAAATGGAAAACAAAAAAAGGCAGGGGTTGCAATCCTAGTCTCTGATAAAACAGACTTAAAACCAACAAAGATCAAAAGAGACAAAGAAGGCCATTACATAATGGTAAAGGGATCAATTCAACAAGAAGAGCTAACTATCCTAAATATATATGCACCCAATACAGGAGCATCCAGATTCATAAAGCAAGTCCTTGGAGACCTAGAAAGAGACTTAGACTCCCATACGATAATAATGGGAGACTTTAACACCCCACTGTCAACATTAGACAGATCAATGAGACAAAGTTAACAAGGATATCCAGGAATTGAACTCAGCTCTGAACCAAACAGACCTAATAGACATCTACAGAACTCTCCACCCCAAACCAACAGAATACACATTCTTTTCAGCACCACACCACACCTATTCCAAAATTGACCACATAGTTGGAAGTAAGGCACTCCTCAGCAAATGTAAAAAACACAAATTATAACAAACTGTCTCTCAGACCACAGTGCAATCAAACTAGATCTCAGGATTAAGAATCTCACTCAAAACCACTCAACTACATGGAAACTGAACAGCCTGCCTCCTGAATGGCTACTGGGTACGTAACGAAATGAAGGCAGAAATAAAGATGTTCTTTGAAACCAATGAGAACAAAGACACAACATACCAGAATCTCTGGGATACATTCAAAGCAGTGTGTAGAGGGAAATTTATAGCACTAAATGCCCACAAGAGAAAGCAGGAAAGATCTAAAATTGACACCCTAATATCACAATTAAAAGAACTAGAGAAGCAAGAGCAAACACATTCAAAAGCTAGCAGAAGGCTAGAAATAACTAAAATCAGAGCAGAACTGAAGGAAATAGAGACACAAAAAATGCTTCAAAAAAATCAATGAATCCAGGAGCTGGTTTTTTGAAAACATCAACAAAACTGATAGACTGCTAGCAAGACTAATAAAGAAGAAAAGAGAGAAGAATCAAATAGACGCAATAAAAAATGATAAAGGGGATATCACCACCGATCCCACAGAAATACAAATTACCATCAGAGAATACTAGAAACACTTCTACACAAAGAAACTAGAAAATCTAGAAGAAATGGATAAATTCCTCGACACATACACCCTCCCAAGACTAAACCAGAAAGAAGTTGAATCTCTGAGTAGACCAATAACAGGCTCTGAAATTGAGGGAATAATTAATAGCTTACCAACCAAATAAAGTCCAAGACCAGACGGATTCACAGCCCAATTCTACCAGAGGTACAAAGAGGAGCTGGTATCATTCCTTCTGAAACTACTCCAATCAACGGAAAAAGGGGGAATCCTCCCTAACTCATTTTATGAGGCCAGCATCATCCTGATACCAAAGCCTGGCAGAGACACAACACATAAAGAGAATTTTAGACCAATATCCCTGATGAACATCGATGCAAAAATCCTCAATAAAATACTGGCAAACCGAATCCAGCAGCACATCAAAAAGTTTATCCACCATCCCAGGCTTCATCCCTGGGATGCAAGGATGGTTCAACATATGCAAATCAATAAACATAATCTAGCATATAAACAGAACCAAATACAAAAATCACATGATTATCTCAATAGATGCAGAGAAGATGTTTGACAAAATTCAACAACCCTTCGTGCTAAAAACTCTCAATAAATTAGGTATTGATGGGACTATCTCAAAATAATAAGAGCTATCTATGACAAACCCACAGTCAATATCATACTGAATGGGCAAAAACTGGAAGCATTCCTTTTGAAAACTGGCACAAGACAGGGATGCCCTCTCTCACCACTCCTATTCAACATAGTGTTGGAAGTTCCGGCCAGGGCAATCAGGCGGGAGAAAGAAATAAAGGGTATTCAATTAGGAAAAGAGGAAGTCAAATTATCCCTGTTTGCAGATGACATGATTGCATAACTAGAAAACCCCATCGTCTCAGCCCAAAATCTCCTTAAGTTGTTAAGCAACTTCAGCAAAGTCTGAGGATGAAGCGTCTTCTAAGCAAAGTGAAAACAATCTACATCAGAGCATATCTAATAGGTTCAAGGAGGACAGTGCATCAAAACTGGATTCTTGGAAAACAGTGGTAGCAGACTAGTGGTGTTAGGTGGGAATTAAGTTTATCATCTAGTGGGCACTTTAGTTTTTGCAAAAAAAAAAAAAAAAAAAAATTTTTTTTTTTTCTCTAAGTGAGCTGGGTAGCCGCTTCACACTTTTGAAAAGACAGTAATGTTCAAGAGGTTTAAAAAATTCACATTAGCCATTGTGTTGAGAGTGAACTATAGAGAAGAGGGCAGAGATGAGAGGTCCAGGGGACTATCACAAAAATCTAAGGTGACAGATAGTGGTGATGATGATCAGGTTGTAAAGGAAGAAGTGACATTTTCTATAAAAGTAGAAGGAATAGCATTTAGTAACAGTCAGAAGTGCATGTAAGTGATCCAGAAGAATGATTTTAGATTGTGGCTTGAGCTGACATTAACTATGCTGAGATTTCTGTAGGGGAGCTATCTTCTTCAGATGAGAAGACCAGACCAGGATTTTTGTTAAGGACTTGTTAGATTTGAGCTTAATACAAGTGAAGATGTTAAGAGGGCATTATATATAGGAGTTTGCATTTTAATGAGAAAATCACCTTACAAATGGCTTTTAATTCCATGCAATACTATATGTTACTACTAAAGAAAGTTCTGATTAAGAAGAAGTCCTGGAACACTCAGACTTATGTGTCAAGAGACTAAGAGAAACCAGCTAAGAGTAACTTAGACACTTAGAACATCCAACACAACATAAGAATAACTAAGATGCAATAGGGTGCAAGTAAGAGCAAATAGTTCCCAGTAAAGGAATATTGCAGCAAGATCAAGTAAGATGAAGACTGAGTCTTAGCTATGGAAACAGCAGCTTGGAGGTAAGTGTTAAACTTGAAAAAAATGTATTTTGGCAAGAGCTAGATTTAACTAGTGTCAATAGAAAACTAAAGAAGAATCAAAATAATAGATGCAGACATAATCTTATTTTGAGGTGTTTTGCTGAAAAGTCATGCACATGAATGAGAAAAAATTCTGACATTGTTTTTGCATAAGGGAGAAAAAATGAGATCTACTGAACAAGTAGACAGGTTGCTCTTAATTAACATTTCTCTTTAGAAACAAAAGAACAGAAAATAAGGACATGAATTTATGTAAATGGGTAAAGTGGTGGGAGGAGCACGTGAACAATGTCTTTTAATTTTTTTTCTGTCTTCTCTAATAAGTAGAAACACTGAAAATGGTGACGCAAGAGAGGATGTTTCAAATGTAAGGAAAAAATAAATGGTAAAAAATAGTTGATTAGGGAAATTGGGTTATGAAAAGAATAAAAATAAGACAGAGAAGAAATATGAGACCATTTGTATTTAGGCATAATTAATTTAAATATTCACACACATTTTGAAATAAAATGATGATTATGAAGATTAAAAATAAAGAAAAGGAAATACTAACATAGGTTGCTATAGTGTTATAGTTTAAATGTGTCCCCAGAAGTTTGTGTGTTGGAAACTTAATCTCCAAGCAAGAGTGTTGAGGGATGGGACCTTTAAGATGATAAAGTCATAAGGGCCCTGCCCTCTATAATAACATTATAGAGGAAGAGGACTAGTTATTGTGGGGGTGGGTTCCTGATAAAAGGATGAATTCAGGCCCTTTCTTCTCTTACTCCCTCTTTCTTTCACCCTCACTCTTAAGTGCACTCTCTTGCCCTTCTGCCTTCTATCATGAGATAATGGAACAAGAGTGTCTCACCAGATGCCACCACTTTGGTATTGAACTTCCTAAGCTTTGAAACCACGAGAAATAAATTTATTCTCTTTATAAATTGCCCAATCTCTTGTATTTTGTTATAGCAACACAAAATTGGTATAACAAAATAAGACAGAAAATTGGTATTTAGAAATACGGCTGTTGCTACAACAAATACTGGAAAATGTGGATGTGGCTTTAGCAATGAATAATGGGTAAGGATGGAAAAATCTGTAGAACCAGGCAAAAACCGTTCTATAATGCCACAAATAGAGCATTAAGGGTAACTTTGATGAGGGCTCAGAAGAAAAAAAAAAACTATAGGGGAAGTCTGAGACTTCTTCGTGTATTCTTAAGTAGTCAATATCAGAAGGTTTGTAGAAATATGGACAGTAAAGAACATACTGATGAAGTCTCAGGTGGAAAAAATAAATATTTTATTGGAAACTTGAGTAAAGGCTAACCTTCTCATAAAGTGGCAATGACATCATTGAATTTTGCCCATGCTGTAGGCCTTTATGGAAGGCAGGATTTAAAAGTGGCAAACTAGGATATCTGGCAGAAGAAATATCTAAATAACAAAGCATTGAAGGTTCTGCATGGCTTACTTTGGCTACTTACAGTAAAATGAAAGTAAAAGTAAATATCATAAAGACAGAAGTTATAATTAAAGGAAAAACAGAATAAAAAGATTTGGAAAACTCTGAGAATGGCCACTTAAAGATTTTTTTTTTTTTTTATTATACTTTAGGGTTTTAGGGTACATGTGCAGAATGTGCAGGTTTGTTACATATGTATCCATGTGCCATGTTGATTTCCTGCACCCATTAACTCGTCATTTAGCATTAGGTGTATCTCCTAATGCTGTCCCTCCCCCCTCCCCCCACCCCACAACAGTCCCCGGAGCGTGATGTTCCCCATCACTTAAAGATTTTAAAAGCACCGTTAAGAGAGAATACTGAGTGTGGCAAAGTGTTCATTTAGTAAAACAATTAATATAAATAGAAGGAAGCCAGTGCCGCTTCCTCAAAACAATGGGAAAATGACCCCTAAGGCATTTCAGAGATCTTCAAGGCAAGCTAGGATTCTGAGGGAAAGGTGTCCAGAAAAGTGCCCTCCACACCTCAGTATTTGATGCTCAGAGCTGCCACAGGACACTGCTTCCTACTTCAGGGGCACAGTGCTCCTCAGATGCCCCAGCTGTTGCTCAAGTTTGCCAAAGTTCAGCTTATTCTGTAGCTCTGAAGGGCAGATTGGTAATATTCACATTGCACTGACTCTGCAGACAGGCAGAGTGCAGGAGCTGTGGGGCCATGGCAGCCTCCATCTAGATTTCAAAGAATGTATGAGATAAACTAGACACACAGGCAGTGACCCTTTTCAGGAGGCAGAGCCACTACAGAAAACCCCAACTAGGACAAAGCCCATCAGAGGTGTAAGGGCAAGACCCTGGCAGAGAGTTCCCATTAGGGTAATTCCTAATTGATCCATGGGAGTGGGGAAACCCCCAAGACTTCAGAATTGTATTATAGAGTCACTAGCATACAACTCCAGCCTGGGAAAGCTTCAGGCATGAGATTTCAATTCGTGATAGATTCTGTGTGTTCTGAGCCCAGTAAAGCTATAGGCGTAGGGCTGCCTGAGGTCTTAGGGACACAACACCTGCTCCAGTGTGGCCAGAATGCAAAACATGGAGTTAAAGGAGATTATTCTAGCATCTTAACATTTAGTGTCATTTTTTGCTGTTAGATTTTGGAATTGCTCGGGGCCTGTTAACCCTTTCTTCTTGCCTATTGCTCCCTTTTGGAATGAGAATTGCTATGGTTTGAATGTCTTCTCCAAAAGTTGAATTAAATTTAATTGCCATTTTAACAATTTTGAGATATGGAAACTTTAAGAGATAATTAGGTAATGAGACCACTGCACTCATGAATGGATAAATGACATTATTGTGGAAGTTGGTTATTGCAGGAGTGAGTTCCTGATAAAAGGTTGAGTTTGGTCCAATTTCCTCTCTATCTCTCACGTTGTCACCCTCTCTCATCATGTCATACCTTCTGCCATGTTATTGAGAGGTGACAACGTGCTAGTTGTCTTGTTCTGAGAAGTGTCTGTTCATATCCTTCACCCACTTTTTGATGGTGTTGATTTTTTTTTTGTAAATTTAAGTTCTTGGTTGATTCTGGATATTAGCCCTTTGTCAGATGGGTAGATTGCAAAAATCTATAAATTACCTTGGGCAGTGTGGCCATTTTCACGATATTGATTCTTCCTATCCATGAGCATGGAATGTTCTTCCATTTATTTGTGTCCTCTTTTATTTCGTTGAGCAGTGGTTTGTAGTTCTCCTTGAAGAGGTCCTTCACATCCCTTGTAAGTTGGATTCCTAGGTATTTGATTCTCTTTGAAGCAATTGTGAATGGGAGTTCACTCATGATTTGGCTCTCTGTTTGTCTCAGCAAACTATTGCAAGGGCAAAAAACCAAACACCGAATGTTTTCACTCATAGGTGGGAATTGAACAATGAGAACACTTGGACACAGGAAGAGGAACATCACACACCAGGGCCTGTCGTGGGGTGGTGGGAGGGGGGAGGGACAGCATTAGGAGATATACCTAATGTAAATGACGAGTTAATGGGTGCAGCACACCAACATGGCACATGAATACATATGTAACAAACCTGCACGTTGTGCACATGTACCCTAGAACTTAAGGTATATATGTAAAAAAATGAAATAGCAAGAGAGCTGGAATTATAAGTAAAGCCTGAAGATGTGACTGAATTGCTGCAATCTCATGATAAACTTGAGTGAGTTGCTTCATATAGATGAGCAAAGAAAGTAGTTTCTTCGTAAAGAAAGTAGTTTCATCTTCTACTCCTGGTGAAGATGCTGTGAACATTGTTGAAATGACAACAAAGGATTTAGAATGGTGCATAAACTTAGTTGATAAACCAGTGGCAGGTTTGAGAGGATTGACCTCAATTTTGAAAGAAATGTGAGTAAAATGCTACCAAACAGCATGTCATGGTACAGAGAAATCTATTGTGAAAGGATGAATCAGTCAATGTGGCAAACTTCGCTGTTGTCTTATTTTAAGAAATTGCTGCAGGCACCCCAACCTTCAGCAACCACTGCCCTCATCAGTCAGCAACTGTCAACATTGAGGTAAAATCCTCCACCAGCAAAAAGATTATGACTTGCTGAAGGCTCAGATGATCATTAGCATTTTTTAGCAATAAAGTAGTTTTAAATAAAAAAAAAAAAAAAAAAGCAAGACAACTTTCTGAGTGCCTATACTGTCTGTGTAGCAAAGAACAGTACATTGTGGTCTCCTGCAGTAACCATGCCAAGTATGAGTGTATTTGTTTGCTAGGACTACCATAACACAGCTCCATTATGTGGGTGTCTTAAACAAGAAATGTATTTTCTCATACCTAGAAGTTCAAGTTCAAGAAATTGACAGGGTTGTTTTCTTCTGAGGCCTCTCTCCTTGATGTGTAGATGTCCATCCTCTTTCCACGTTTTCACATGACCTTCCCTCTGTTCTTTTCTGTGTCTTAATTCATTCTCCTATAAGAACACCAGTAAAGTTAGATTAGGGCCACCCTAATAAACTCATTTTAATTTAATTGCCTCTTTAAAGATGCTATCTTCAAATAAAGCCACATTTAAATTATTGGGGGTTAGGACTTCAACATAAGGATTTGAACCCTTGAAAATTCAGCCCACAAAAATGAGCAAGAGAAGCATGAAGAAGAAGGTGAACTGGACAGCTATGATCTCAAATTCTTAAAATGTGGATCATGGTTTTATTTTTTTTCTTTTTTTATTTGTTTTGGGCTTATTTTCAATTTAATTTTCATTTTTATCTAACAACGATGAATATTCATAACAGAAAATTGGGAAAAATCAAAGGTTTTATAAGGAAGGGGGAAATCTCATTTAATTCTATCATTAAAGCTTTTAATATAGAAACACTTTACATTATTACTATATTTTGTATATTATTTGTATCATGTTTGCATTTCTTATTATAGTGTAATCATTTTCTATTTTATTACCAAATGGTCATGCACTCATGTACTCAGGTATGTTAATGAGTGCATGTTATGTGGGAAGTGGGATATGTCACACTTGACTAGGCAATGGTGCACAATTTTTGGTCAAACATTAGTCTTGATGTTGCTAGGAAGGTATTTTTTAGATGTGACTAACTTTTAAATCTGTAGACTTTAAATAAAACAGATTAACTTCCATAATATGGCTTGGGCCTCATCCAATGAGTTGAAGAGCTTAAGAGAAAAGACCAAGATCCAGGGAAAAATAAGGAGAAATTTTGCCTCCAGACAGCTTTCAGACTTGAGACTGCAACATCAATTCTTCCATGGCTCCCCATCCTGAGGGTCTGCTCTGCAGATTTTGGACTTGTCAGCCCCTACAATTGTCTAAGTCAATTGCTTAAAAATTTATTTCTCTCTCTATCTTTCTGCCCACACAGACACAAAATTAGAGCTTATCAAACAAAGCACACACACACACACGCACACTCCCTATTGGGTCTGTTTCTCTGGAAAACTCTGATTAAAATCATACTATATTAACCATGACTTTAAGGGTTTTTTAATATTTTAATTTAACATTTCACTGAATTTATTTATATCAAAAAATGGTAAGATAAACATCAATATTCAGAGAATTGGCAGGGATGGCTTCCCTGACTTTTCTATACAGCTTGTGAATTTATCCTGTAATTTCAATGAAACCATACTCTTCCATCAGCTTGACATTTTCAGACCATCAAATGTCATTACCCTCCAATCTCTGTCATTTTTCTTAACCACACATTATACAGACTCTCCTATTATCTATTTGGTTTGATTATCTATTCTCAAATTTCTGTGTTTTCTATTTCATGACTTACCCTATAGCTGTCCCTCTCCTTCTCCATTTCTCTGAAATTCTACAACCCGAAGTCAATAGTACACAAACACCCCTCCTTCCCTTGTCTAATGACAAATTGTCTGTCCACTTCCTGAAATCAATTGAGACTAAGCTCTCTTAATACTGCTACTGCCCCTAAGCTTTTTAAAATAAAAGCTACATATTTTCATAGGTTCTAGATGTAATGTCACTCTTATGTCAGAATTCAGTGACACTTCTATATCAAAATTTCTGCATTACACATGTATATAATATAAATATATTATCTTTAGCCATTAGACAACAACACTGTCTAAACCTAATTTCCATCATCAATGATTGTTTTTTGGTCACTCTCCACCTTTATTAAAAATGTTAGTTTACTTCTCACAGTGTTCATTTTTATTACATGTGACATGAACATAAATATGTGTTCCATAACACATGCTTATGTCTATTCTCCTTCTCCTCTTTCTTCTTCTTCTTTTCTTCCTTTCTTCTTCTTCCAGATAACCCTTCCCTATGGGAAAGTAATTGCACATGTTCTGATGAAGCCCAATATGCTACATCACTAATTAAGTGTAAATTACAATTTTCAAACTCTATTTAAAATTGTCTTATAATCTAAGCCTAGGTAATTCAAATTCTCTTATTTTCTACAGCTATTGGGACTGCGTTTGTTTAATTTTTAATTAGGATAAATAAGTTTTTATGATGTAAATCCAATGCTATGATCGTTATCCTGTTATCCTACAGAGAAGGCTTATTACAATGACACTAATCAGAGCAATCAGAGTTCAGAGGTATAGAGAAGAATAGAGCACTGGCCTTATGCACAGCCCCTGATACAAGCAGTGCCAAAAGCCAGAATATTTTTTTTTTAGTTTCCAATTACATGAGCCAATACATTTAGAATGCCAGTTTGAATTATTTTTCACTGTTATAACAGTTTTGAACAAAATTGCATGCAATAAAATGCACAAATATACAGATTAGTAAATGTTTGCATATGTAAAAACACTTAAATAAATATGGCTTTACATCACTAGATCCAGGCAGACATCCCCCCTCACACATACACAAAAACACACACACACACACGCAGGTAAACTGTATTCTAACTTTTATTACCAAAGATTGACTATTTGTGAACACCATGCAATAGGAATTTTAGAATATAAATTATTTTCTGTTACCTTATTTGCTGATGTTTTTGAGATTCAATGATGTTGTTAAATACATCATCAATCTGTTCTCTTTAATTGATAAGTAGTAATGTATTAAGTATATCACAATTGGGTTTTCGCATTCCTGTTGATCACCATTTGACTAATATGTATAAGGCTGCTGTGAACATTCTTGTGCAAGTTTTTTTTTGGATATACAAATTTATATCTTTAGGAATGCATTTCCAGATTATAGAAAGGCATATGTTTAATGAAATGAGAAACTTACAAAACATTTTCGAAAATGCTTGTCATTGTGACTTAAATAATTCTAACAAATATAGATATTAGTATAGCATTATGAACTAATATAGATATTAGTATAGCATTATGAACTATAGGCATGAAACTGGCTGATCTGAAGTGTGGTATGGACCACTATGGATTCTGCCCTCTCTGGTTGGGTGATCAGTATCTGTGATGTGTGGTAGAAAATTCAGTTGTTAGGCTAATACCTTTTGCATCTTGAGACTCAGGTTATATGCCTATAGAGGGAGATTCAGGTTATATATCTATAGAGAGATAGACTCTGGTAAGTTTGCAGGAAAAAACATAAGTCATTGGAATAAGCTGGCCACATATTTCACATTTAATAATGTACAGCAAGAAAGAGAAAGTGTTAGCCGAAGTTGGCTCTCTGAAATGACATAAAGATTTTAGAACTTTATTAGGAAAAGCCCTTGATCTCTACAGCTACATAATCATGCTGACTGTAAGATAAGCTTTCTCTTTGTAAAATTATTCAAACTGAATTATCTTCTTCAAATAAAATGAGTTTAAGAAAGGTAGTAAAGTGAGAAACACAGTGATAAATAAGGATAGGGACTAGAAGAAATCATAAGATTAGGTGAAACTTGTTCTTCAGTTTGTTTCCTAAACCCTTCCTGCTGTCCATGGTCGACTTGAGAAAGATGAATCATAATTTACTCTTAAGTTAAAAATAATTTATCATATATTACTGACGTCTACTGTGCACCAAAATGTGGTACATGCTGAGAATAAAAAGCAGTGTAGAGAACTGGTCCTTGGCTTCAAGTTACTGACAGTCCAAAGAAAATGTAGGGAGAAACATAAAAGCAAAGTATTTTTTGATTGTAGAATGTGGTACACAGAAAAAGTGCCACAAATGCTCAGTGACGCTGTGGTAAATGTTGCCGTTGGCAGAGGAGATACCATGACAGCTTTTTCAACGTTAAGAAATAATGTATGCTTTTTTGTTGTCTGCTTACCATGAATAGAAGAAAATTTGATATCTAATATTTGCAAAATAGACATTTTTCTTTGAAATACATATATTTGCCAGAAGACACACTCTTGCTCAAATAATAACTCTCTTAATAACATCATTAAACATTAGACATTTCCTAATGTTAACATGGAAAATAACGTAAGTGAATTAATTATAAATAAATGAGATCAAAATTAACTTGCAAGCAGCTTGCTGTCCATTATTCTGGATGCCTAGCACAGTGCTTATGCTTAGTAAGATTTTAACCTGTCATTATAAAATAAAATTGAATAAGTGGATTAAGGTTACTATAATACTTTTGGATGTGTACCTTGTCCTTCATTGTATGAGATTTTAAAATATAAGTAAATGATTCTTTTAAATCTCTGTTTGCTTTAGTTAAATAAATTTATAATATATGTTTATCTTTCCTGCTATTGTTGAATACTCATAGGATATGTGTTGCAATATGAAAAGAGGTACAGTATGAAACTGTTTGTCTCAACTGCAGAATATGTTACTCTCCAGGAGATATTTACAATATATCTGCAGACATTTTTGTTTGTCTGAAGCAGGGAATTGGTAGGAGCATCTACTGCACGGCAGCCAGGAGTACTAATAAGTACCCTACAGTGCAAGCGGTGGCCCCCTACAACAAAAATTTATCTAGACCCAAACGTCAACAGTGCCAACACTGAGAAATATAATACTAAAAACATTATCTGTTTTGAAATATACAATATTATTGGAGCATGCTTTGTTTGCCTACTCTCTGCAGTTTCCTTTTACATAAAACCATTTATCAAGGCTTCCTTGGTGTGAAGCATTTTAAGTAGCTCACAATATGGGTAAACTACTAGCTCACTTCTGAGAATAATCTACACTGTTAATTGGATTTCTTTAACCTGCCTGTATTTTAATCATCTGGACATTTAATAACTGAATCAAAGTTTTGACAGCTTTAGGTTATGGAGAGATAATTCTAATTCCAGGTGACAACTCAGAAATCGTTTTAGGAGTTATTTTTCTCCCATGTTGATATATTTTTATCCTGGATCATTACTTTCTGCAACCAGAAGACATTTTGGCTTTTTCATGCATCCCTAATGAAGACAATTAAAAAACTTGATATACATTATATGGACGGGATCTCTTTTTAATTGTTTATTGTTTGCTTTCATAGTGATCAGTTATATTAAATGAGCCTTGAAGTTAAAGAGCACTTGACGTTTTGTTTTTAATTTATCATTTCAGGTGATGCTGACTGCTATTAAGAAACTAGTCAAGGAGCTGAAACACTGGTGATATTCAACAAAAGCATTGTAAATAAGATAAATATTTCAAGTAGCTTCAGGAGAAATTTTCAAAATTTAAAGAGTCTTTTTTTTTTTTTTTTTGCTCTCAGAAAACCTGGTAAATAAGATAAACATATAGCCCTCTATTTTTTTCTAAAATGAGTTAACTCTAACATATTTATGATTTTATGCTCCCTAAATGATATAACAAAGACATGCATCCATGGATTAATAATTTAACCTAAATCAGATGAGAATAGAAAAAGCAACAGCATATGCAAGATAATAAAGACCGATGAGCACTGACTTTAGTGTTGACAAATATTAGGGAGTGTCATGTAGTGTAGCAAACAAAAAAGAGAATGACCATCTAGCAGAAAGTTAATGGTTGCCACATAGTGATAGAAACCATTTTTCAAAAAATTAAGTTATTCAGACACCTACCTTACAATCTTCCTGATTTTATATGTTGCACATTAATTACCCTGAAAATACTCCATTAATTAAAATTGCAAGGTCAAAGAAATTACGTCTGTTTTCTACACGTGGCCAGTGGATTGCTAATTTTCTTTATGACTTTTGTTTTAACAGATTTCACGAATGTTCCTTAGTTTGTAAAGAAGATAAGTATTTATATATATAAATGGTTCACAAGTGATCATGTTAATGCCCTCACTTCATCTATTGGTCAGGGAAAGATATGACACCTGAAGTACTTGCATTAGTCAGTTATTTTTGTAATGATGCTGCATGACATAAATTACAAAATTTCAGTGCCTGATGTGGTTTGGATCTGTCTTCCCACCCAAATCTCATGTCAAAGTAATCCCCAACGATGGAGGTGGGGCCTGGTGGGAGGTGATTTGATCATGGGGGTGGATTTCCCTTTTGTTGTTGTTGTTGTTCTCAAAATTGTCAGGGAGTTATCATGAGATCTGGACGTTTAAAGTGTGTAGCACCTCCCCGTTCTCTAACCCTCCTGCTCTGGCCATGTAAGACGTGACTGGTTTCCCCTTCGTCTTCCACCATGATTGCAAGTTTCCTGAGTCCTTCTCAGCCATATACGCGGTGGAACCATGAGCTTGCACCTCTTTCCTTTATAAATTACCCAGTCTCAATTTTTTTTTGTTATAGCAATGCGAGAACAGACTAATACAGTGGCTTTCAACAACACACTTCTTTCTTTCTCAGGCATCTGTATATCAACTGTGTTTACTGTTTCACTTATAATCTATGCTAGAACACAGAGTGAATGCCCAGTGTATCTTTGATATACACCGTTCACATGGAAGATGGCAGAAGAAAAAGAGGGCAAGTTAAATCATGGAAGCACATTTAAAGTGTCTGCTCAGGTAAAATGTATGTCATTATCACATTTTACTAGAAAAGCAAGTCAAAAGCCCAAGACCATAATGTAAAATGATATGAATGAAGGAGAAATAACAAATTTTGATAAAAAAGTAACATTTACCAAAGTATTTTAAAACAAAAGAACATATTAAGCTGGACTTAGTAGTTGGTAGTGGTAAACCCTAATCATCTGTTTACCATTAGTGAAAGGCTGCAGATTACAGTTCATTGGACTCAAACACTGATTATGGTGGTGAATTTCAGTAAAGTACTACTTACAAAGTACAAAAGTTGTATAATAGTACTAAGCAAAAAAACTCATAATGTACAGACAAGAAGAACTAAAATAAACTGTTAGGACTTACATGTCTCATAGTTTGTGAATTCTTCAGCCACAGAATAAGATGATATTCACATAAAAATTAAACAAAACTAAACTTAGCTAAAATTTTTAAATGTTAATATTTTGAAATGTGAATTGACATTCATAAGATTGAGATATATCTAAAGTACATATTACACCTTGAATAATATTCTAATGAATATTAAAAATTAAGTGTATAAGAAACACATTGAAAATACATTTTGTATTACTTTACAATAATCTTTCAAAGACAGAATAACAAAACAGGTGATAGAATATATTTTGGAGCTAGAGTGAAAAACAACACTTGTTGAATGTGTAAAATTGAGGAAGTTACTTAAAGCCTTTCTTGACTGAGTTATCCTGCTAAATGAGGATTACAATAGAACTCATTACAAAGGGATAAAGAGAAAACATAAATGAGGTAATATTTGTAAACACAGAATACTTAGTGGTTGACATATTGTAGATCTATTTTACTCATATTACACATTTAGTTAACATTTCATTTCTAGATCATATAGATATAAATATTGATATAAAGGAAATACATGTAAATATGATTTTGCTTATATTCGTTATGGGTAGAGGAAATAATCCTAAGAAAATTAATGCAAGAATAGAAAACCAAGTACTGCATGTTCTCACTCATAAGTAGGAGCTAGGTATTGAGCAGATACAGACATACATATGGGAATAATAGACACTGTAGACTACTAGAGGGAGGATGGAAGAGGGATGGGTTAAAAAAACTATCAGGTACTATGCCTACTACATGGTTAATGGGATCCATACCCCAAACCTCAGCATCATGCAATATTCTCTTGTAACAAATCTGCACATATAACCCTTGTATCTAAAATTAAATTTAAATAAGAATGGGCCACAGGTCAGATCAGACATGTCACCAAAGAAGATATAAAGATGCCAAATAAATTTCTTAAAAGATGCTCAATGTCATTTGTCATCAGCAAATTGCAAAGTAAAACAATGAGACACTACTACCTACCAATGAGAAAGACTAAAGTAAACACAAACAAAAATTAATGTGGCTGTAGCTGATCAGAAAATGAAAACAAAAACAAACAAACAAAAAAAACTGGCAATGATGCTACGAACACATGTACAAGCTTTTGTATGGGCATACGTTTTTCTTTATCTAAAATATACATCTAGGAGTGGAATTGCTGAGTCATATATTAATTCTATGTTTAATCATTTGAGGAGATGCCAGACTGTTCCAAAACAATTTTTTGATAAGGCTATCTATTTTATGTTGAATAATCTTGACACATTTGTTAAAATCAGTTGATCATAACTGTATGAAATGATTGCCTGATACTCCATTCTATCCCATTAATTCATATGTTTATTCTTGGGCCAGTACCATACTGTCTTGAATACCATTGAGCGACCATGAGTTTTGAAATCAGAAGTTGTAAACAATATTACTTTGTTCTTTTTCAAGATGATTTTGGCTAGTTTGGGACTTATATAATTCCATAAAAAATTTAGAATTAGTTTTTCACTTTTTATAAAGAAGTCAGCTTGGATTCTAATATGTATTACGTTAATCCTGGAGACCAGTTGGGAGAGTATTGACATCTTTACATACTTTAAGTCTTCCACGCCAAGAATAGAAGGTACTTCTTTTTTTCATTCATTTAGAGCCCCATTATTTTCTCCCCAAATGTTCAGTAGTATTCAGAATATATGTTTTGTGTGTCTTTTGTAAATTATAATTTTTCCTAAGTATTTTATTTTTCATGCTATTGTGAGTGAAATTGTTTTTCTAATTTTATATTCAGATTGTTCATTGCAAGTGTACAAAAATAAAACTTCGTTTTTGTACATTGATCATATATCTTTCAACAATACAGGATTCAACCTTGTCAAATTAAAAAAGCTGTAATAGGTTTTTGGGAATTCCTTATGACTTTCTTTATATAAAATCACTTGGAGAGTGGGTGAAGTGGCAGCCTGAGGTCTTCTCCATTTGCCTCTCCTGGTGTGAAATCAACACCCCATAAGTTGAGGCAAGAATGATCTGGGCCCTAGTATTCTCATCATGCCATATAGAAGGTGGTTTGGCAGCAAAAGGGAGACACACCTCACTACTGTACTCACTTGGGGCTTAGAAACAGGTAGGTAGAAGCAAGATAATAAATGTTAATGTCATATTTCTTCAGGAAAGAAAACTCTCTGACTGGGATTTGTGGGAAAGAGGGAGCCCTGGTTCTCCCTTGTAGCAGTCTGAAGCGAGGTCTATGCCTCACTGAGCTGGCATGGAGGAAGCAGGGGTGGTCTTGGATTAAATACCACAGATGCAACATTTTTAACTGAATTTTTATAGGTTTTCATATATAAATATTTCTTTATTTGTTATTTTCTCTTGAACATTCATCATATATATATATTCATGTTTCACAGAAGAGCAAGTCATTATATATATATATATATATATATATATATATATATATATATATATATGTGACAATATAAAATGACATATGTACACTACACTGTGGTACTGGCCCAAAAATAAATGTATGAGTTAATGGGATAGAATGGAGTATCCAGCAATAATTTCATACATTTATGGTCAACTGATTTTAACAAATGTGTCAAAATTATTCAACATAAAAAGGATAGTCTTATCAAAAAATTGTTTTGGGACAAGTAAATAGCCACATGCAAAATTGAGCCCTTACTTCACATCATATAAAAAAAGTAAAAATAAATAGTTCAATCTAAATGGAAGAGGTAAAACTACAAACTTCATAAAAGAAAACATATGGGCAAATATTCATGACCCTGGATTTTGCAAAGGATTCTTTCCCATGAACCAAAAGCAAAAACAACAAAAGATAAAAATAGATAAACTAGACCTCATCAAAATTAAACACATTTGTACCACAAAGGATACTATCAAGAAGGTGAAAAGACAATTTACAGAATGGGAGAACACATTTTCAGAGCATACATATGATAAAGTCTTTATTTTGAATATATAAAAACTCTTACTACTCAGTAATAAAAAGACAAATAACCCAGTATTAAAGAAAGCTATAAGTTTATAAATAGACATTGCCCCAAGGAAAATATCCAAAATTATGAGCTCATAAAGAGATGATTGACATCATTATTCATCAGGCAAATGCAAATAAAATCATGCAAGACACTACTTCACACCCACTAGAAAGGCTAGAATTAAGAAGACAGATAATAACAAGTATGCATAACAATATGGAAAAATAATAACCCTCATATACTACTGATGGGAATATGAATTGGTACAGCCACTTGGAACAGTCTGGCAGCTCCTCAAATGATTAAACATAGAATTAATATATGACTCAATAATTCCACTTCTAGGTGTATATTTTAGATAAAGAAAAACATATACCAATACAAAAGCTTGTACATGTGTTTTTAGCATGATTATTTATAGTAACCAAAAGGTAAATGCAATCTAAATCCATCAACTGATGAATGCAAAGGTGGTATGTCCATAAAATGAAATGTTATCCATAGAAAAGAATGAAATACTGAAGCATGTTACAATAAGCATGAGCCTTGAATTCATTATGCTAAGTGAAGCAATCCAGCCACAAACTACAACATATTATATGTTTTCATTTCATATGAAATGTCCAGAATATGAGAATCTACAGAGACTGAAACTAGATGGGAGTTTGCTTAGTTTTAGAATGGGTGACATGGTAAAATGGAGTAATAGCTAAAGGGTATGTGGTTTCTTTTTGACATGATTGATATGTTTTAAAATTGATTGACTGTGGTGATAGTTGCACACATTTGTAAATACACTGAACATCACTGAGTAATAAATTTTAAAATAATACATTTAAAAGGAGAAAATAGGAGCTATCATATGAATGAATTTAAGACATGGATGAATCTTAAATGAATATTGCTAAATGAAACAACCCAATCTGAAAGGGAAATATACTGTAATGATTCAAATTTTATGACATTCTAGAAAAGGCAAGACTTTCAGTGATAAAACAATTAGAGGTTGCCAGAGGAAGGTGGGTAGAATAGGACAAGTAGAGTACAGTTGGAAATGGCAGAATTACACTATATAGTATAGCAATGATGGATTCATCACATTGTGTGTTTGTCAAACTAATAGAACTTTACAAAACAAAGAGTGAAACTTACCATGTGCAATGTAAAATAAATCATTTGGGGGCTGGGAAATATAAAGAAGGAATTCAAAATGTGACAAAAATATAACTATCTTTCAAATTTATGAAACAACTGTACAGAAGTTTAGCTTAATATAAATAAATACAGTTAAACTGAGAAACAATTATAGATGTGTGTATATACTTACACCTCTCTTTTCTATGTCAATCCTAGACACACTATTCCCATAGCAATGATTACACTTGGCACCTACATCTTGATATCTAATACCATTGGCACCTACATCTTGGGATCTAATACCATTATCCAATAAAAGGAGCCAGGGCTCCTTGGAGAGTGATGGATACTAGGGCTAGGGCAGGAATTATATAAGATGAGCCTGCACTATCAGGTAGTGCCAGAGATTAAGAAAGGAATTCAAGAAATCACATTGATGGGGTATGTAAAGCAAGACAGAAACCATGTAATAATTTATTGTATATTTCAAAATAGAAGAAAGATTTGAAATGTTCCAAACAGAAATTAATGATAAATATTTGAGGTGATAGGTCTCCCAGTTACCATTACTTGATCACTATACATTGTATGCAGGTATCAAAGTATCATGTGTAGTCCCAAAATATGTACAGCTGTATTGAATCAATATAAAAATTTAAAAAGAAAAGTTACCAATAGCCGAAGTTGAAACAATTAGTCCAATAAGATAAATAAAGTAATATCCGATTATAACCCAAAATAAAATACCGTGTGTCCATACTAACATAAATGTTTCATTCAATAAATATACAAATGGGGAAGAGCAGACAAATATTCTGCACAGAAACATTTTAAATAATATATAGAGATGCTCTCCCCTAAAGAAGTAACAGCATAATATCCCATCTTCAGAATATGGTCTGTGCACAGTGACATCCTTTCAAAGAACACAGTACAAAAGGGGAGGTGAAAGGATAATAACTTTACAATGGAGAAACCTGAAAAACAAAACACCATGCCAGTCAGCTAATCAAAGGCAACATCAACAGCGATGTCATGTTGATAGTACATACTCTTGAAATGCTGTGATGAGAATGAAACTTTTTCTGTGTTTCCATCCTCAGTACATATAACCCAGCTGCTATCATTTGGATGTCTGTCCCCCCCAAACCTTATGTGGAGATTTGATCCCCACGATTGAAATGGGGCCTAATAGGAGGTGTTTGGGTCATGGGGGCAGATCCCTCATGAATAGATTAATGCCATTCTTGGTAGGTGGGGTGAGTTCTCACTGTATTAGTTCCCACAGGAGCTGATTGTTAAAAAGAGCCTGGCATCTCCCCTCTTCACCTCTTGCTTGCTCTCTCACCATGTGATCTCTGCATATGCCTGTTCCTCTTTGCCTTCTTCTGTGAGTGGAAGCAGCTTGAGGCCCTCATCAGAAGCAGGTGCTGGTGCTGTGTCTCTTGTACAGCCTGCAGTACCAATAGTTGAATATTTTTTTTTCTTTATAAGTTATGAGGCCTCAGTTATGTTTCACAGCAACACAAATGGACTAAGACACCAGCCCAATCATGAGAATAACATCAGAAAAATCCCAATGGAGAAGAATACCTGACCACTACTACTCCCAACTTTCAGTAGTCAAATACAAGGGAAGTCTGGGACACTTAAAATCACAAGAGACCCACAGATAGTGCAGTAAAATTTAACATGGTATTCTTAATGGGACAATGAAATAGAAAAAGGACATCAGGTGGAAACTAAGGAAATTTGAAAAAAATAGATAATACTGTGCCAACATCTGTTTATTAATTCTAACCAGTATACCATACTGATATAACAACAGGGGAACCTGGATGCAAAGCATATGAGCACTATCAGTACTATCTTCATCTTTGTTTTTGTAAATCTAAAACCATTCTAAATTTTAAAAATACAAAAATTAGTGAGTGTTAAGATAATTGTAGTCATAATGAAATTAGTAGAATAAAAAATTGGTAAATTATTGATAGTAGTAGGGAGTAAAATTGTCATTCCAAATATACACACAAATACACACATCTGATAATAACATAGACAATATTTTCGTTGCACTAATTTCAGATAATTTGTGTGCATTTCTTGATCTACTGTGATTTCCCATATTTGTTCCCCTAACAGTTTGTGCATATTTCAATGATAACATTTGGCATTTTAACAGATGTATTCATTTATTTATGTGTCTATATTCCCAGCTAAATTCTTAATACTTTAGTGACAGACACTGCTCTTTATGTATCTCCTAATAACCTTTTAGATGCACACTCTATTTCAATAAATCTTTGATTCACTGAACGAATGAATAAATGAATGAAATACGGTGTGTGTGAATAGAATAGTATACTTGCATGGCTTTCATGTGTGCACACACCCATGCATATACACACACATACACGTATATACTCTGTATGTGTATGGATGGATAAACAGGTAAACAAATTTTAAAATGTTACTAAATTACTACAAAATAGCGGAAAGCATTCAATAGTTTTTATGTATTTAATGATGTTTCAAATCCTATATAATGCATTATATATCTTTTTTCTTCTTCCCTAATCTCTTATAATCATTAATGTCCTTTATATAGAGAGAACATTTATTGTATACTAGACACTGATATTTATTATTATTTACTAAAAGTAAAATAAGATCCAGATATTAATGGTCAGAAAATACAGCAGTGAAGACAGATTATAGCATGCAAAATTAATAAAAATACTGATAGCATGTAGCCATGTAGACTCAAGTCCTAGTTAGGAGATAGGCACTTTATTTGGTTCCTTAGCAACTAGTACCTAATTTTGGTATAGAATTTATCCTGCTGTTTTGTAATTGAGAATTTACTTCCTTAGCACATGGTTTAGATTTTCATCCCTGTGAGGGTATGGATTTTTTTATTCATCAATCAAATTCTGAACCTAATAAAATGTTTGGCACAAAGCAGTGACTCAACTGACACATGCCTAATCTAACCATTCATCACTTTCTATATTAAAATCTCTTGTGCATTTTTCAAGGTGGTGCATGACTCCACCTATATTTTTGAACATCATTTTCTAAATTATTGAACTATACAAGCTTTTCTTATGTTTTCCCTCATGAAAATTCAATGTGTGTCTTTAATATGTTTAACTCATTCTATTCCCTATTCTTTCCAGCTTGCAACAGTCCATTTTCTCTCTGATTACCACTTGTCCAAATCCCACCTGAATTCCAAGGCACACATTATTAAAATTTCCTCCTTTATTTTTTAAATTATATACATAAGCTCTCACAAACCTAGCCTGTATTTCAAAAATTTCCTATTTATTTTAGTCCATTTTTTGTGATTTAATTTTATTTTGAAATATAGTTACTAATGTCTATTTTTGTATCATTTTACAAATAGAAACCTTGAATTGAGACATTTTTATATTCCCTACAATTCATTTCACAATCCATGACGTATGCTCACTAAACACATTTTAAAAAGGGCTATGCAACTATAAAACAAACAGCACACAATATGTGTCTTATAGTAGCTTAATTACTATAAAACATTTCAAAGCTAGGTTTACTTACTAATTCTGTTATACAATTTCAACACTAACAAAATGAAGTGTCCTTAACTTAATGGTCAAATATTCTATTGTTTATGAAGATTTTGTAATAAGTAAAATGTCTCCAATTTTAAAGTAAAATAAAACAAGAAAGTATGCCCAACACTAAGTAGACCACAACAATGGCAGGAAAATAATTTGCATTTAAAATGACTAGATTAAATAAATAATAATTATTATTACAATGTTAGCATAAGATTTTTTTTTTATTTTTGGTATTCGTGATTTAATTCCTTCTCTGTGAATCATGCTATAGAGTAGATTTTCACTGGCTGAATAATCAGCTGTTTTTGATGTTGCAAAATATAGATTTACAGTTAAAAAGTTCCTAATTTCACTTAAAAAATAAATTATCTTATGGAAAAATGGTAAAGTCTATGACATAATGTCTGATGCAAACTATTTCAGTGATACCTTGGGAGAAAGCTACTTGTTATCATTCAATGACTATGATATCATAATTGGCTAAAGCTTAATGAAAATATTCTTCCACAAGGTAGTAAAACCATCAGCTTGTTATTCACAAGTAAGTAAATATCAATTCTAATTCAAGTGCCTAGAAAAAGTTGTATTTTAAGTAGTTAGCAGAAGAAAGCATCTTATTAATTTAAACTAGCAAAGATAATTTATACAACTAAAATTGGCATAAAATTTATATGATGTTGTTTCATATACTTATGAAGTTAAACCATGCTTCTACCTACACCAAAGGCTTAAAAAAGACATAAGTATTTGGTGAAAACAATTATTAGAATGACATCTCTTCATTTATAATATTCTTGTGGTTTAGGCACTTTAAAAATAGTGATATCTACTTTGGGGAAATGATTTATTTAAAAGCAAAGGTTTATTTTCTTCAATATTGTTATCTCCAAAGTTACTTACATTTGACCTTAGAAATTAAAATTACTGCATATTACAAGAAATAACTTTTAAAATGTGAATGTGAGATATGCTCCTATGAAGTAATGTTCTGACATAAATTTAAGACAAGTATAATTGTTTATAATACATTTGGAAAAAAAATAGGCCTCTGCTTTTCCAGTCTATCTTACATTCAAAACAGTAAAGTATAAGCATTATTTCTTAGATTATAGTTATAAGCAAAAAGCTATTTTTCACTTGAATTTTGATGAGAAATTGAGAAATGAGGTGGACACCTTACTTTATCTTGTCTTTATATGAAATATTAAGGGGATAAAATAACTTTATTAATAATTTTTGTACATGTATTAGCTAAATAAAATATTGTATATCAAAAATTTATAAGATTTACCTATTAATTTTGGTTACTATTTTCTATAATTACAATAGTGAAATATATTATAATTGGTAAATTAGATCATTTATTCATGCATTCAAGATACATTTGAAAATATTTAATGAGTATATTAAAAACCAGACACAATAATGGTCACATTAGACAAGGTGTCTCGCTCACAGAGTTCACAGCATAATGTGGATTATTTAAACCATAATCAAAAGAAAGTTTGTGCCCAGGGTTATAAGTTTTCTGACTTGTCTAAAATCTCTGATCTACCTCTCCTACCTTCCATATTTACTTTTGCTATTTTATTTTATTTTATTTTATATTACTTTATTTTATATTTTATTTTTGACGGAATCTCGCTCCGTCACCCAGGCTGGAGTTCAGTGGCAGGTTCTCGGCTCACTGCAACCTCCGCCTCGGAGGCTCCAACGATTCTCTTGCCTTAGCCTCCTGAGTAGCTAGAATTACAGGTGCACACCACCATACCTGGCTAATTTTTTATATTTTTGATAGAGATAGTGCTTCACCATTTTGGCCAGGCTGACCTCAAGAGATCTGCCCGCCTCTGCCTCCCAGAGTGCTGGTATTACAGGTGTGAGCCACCGTGCTCAGCTGCTTTTGCTTTTAGGACATCAGTTATAAACATTTTCCTCCTAAGTTCTAATACAAGGAATTAAATCTTGTATGTGTCAGATGTTCTGGGATAATATACAACATAATGTTGGCGAAAGTATATAGTATGTAAAAATAATATTGAATGGTATTTGTATATTCCAAAAGCTTCTTCAATCACAGTTGCAAATAGGTAGCTGTAATATTGTAGATTTAATTTGCCAAATGAGTCTTATATAATTAGTATTTATAAGGGCATTAAATATTTGTAAACCATTCTTCTAATTTCATTTATGTAATTAACCCTTGTTTTTTTTCTAAGTTGTTACTACCAATTATATTTTTCTGATAAAAAAATTCAAAAAATCAATAAGTGGTAATGACTAATAGTTTGGTCACAGAGAGTAAATAGAATGACTGTCTTTTCCTAAATGAGGATGTTTATCACCATAAATGTACCATAATTTCAGCGAGCAAATTGAGACATAATAATTATTTTCTCTACAAGTTGAATTTCTTTTTTTAAAGATAAATCATCCTTGTTTTCAACCAGTGATATACAGATAGAGTTTCTTATTATTTTTTGTTAACCCTTCTTTCTTAAAGAGATTAGGTAACCATAAAAGCATGTTTTCTCATCAGTATTTCCTACATTGTAGTCTATTTTACCTGAGATCGTGTAGGCAGATTATACTCATAGAGATTAAGAGAATGGAGTCAAAAATACTCATTTTAGTCTCTAGACAACAAAACAACTAATGAGAAAAATAGAATATCAAAGACGGAATGAATTCAAAACAATGCATTTACAAGATTTACATTTACGTAGTCTTTGTCATATTTAAAACTATGTGTTGTAACAGTAAAAAAAAAATGAAGTACTATGTTTCATGAATATTCCTGAGATTTAATGCAGTAGTTGGCAGTTTTTGGCATAGTAGGATAAATGTGTTAGACTGTTATTTGAAAAGATAGAGCTACATGGCATTATAAATTGGTATTCCTGGTAAACTGGAATACATTCCTTTGCTTTATGAAATCATAATGCCTCAGCAAAACTCTCATAGTACCTAATACTATTTTATGTCTATTAAAAAGAAAAATATTCAATTAATGTTTTCAAAGAAAATGTCCAAGTCTTAAATTGTTTCAACATGTCTAATATTGCTTAGTCACTTTTCTGTTGAGATATCAAAACATTGAGGAATAAATCTGTTTTTCAATGTGCATACTAGAAAGGGAATTTTATTGAAGAAACAACAGTTTTTAGGCTCAGAAGGAATGGATAAACTTTGGCAAGTTATTCATCTCTAAGGATAAATTTTTGGAGTAGGACATTCAAAGTTCATATAACAAATTTATATACATATATAAATATACATGTATTTATGTATAACAATTTAAAGATAAAATACATATTTATACATAAATATATATAAATACATATATATTTTACAAGCTATTTGTAAATGGTAGTTTAATATTTTTCTCAACACTGTATAGTTACAAAGAAAAATGAACAAGTATTACTCTATTTTTTTTTCTTTTCTGGTTGACTTATGCAAACATATTAAAAATACATCAATTCTTCCACAAAGTAAAAATTGACTGTGAAATTGAATGTCCCTCACAAGCACTACAGCACTCACATTGTTAGTTTTAGCTTATGGATAACAGGACAGAGATATCCATGCTATGATAGAAAATCAGCAGACTAAACATTTTAAATTATAATGTTGAGTAACAATATTTTAAAAATTAATAGAGTTAAGGGTAGAATCAAGAATATAGTTAACAGTGGATAGTGATCTATCTAATAGAAGATTATCATCATTGGGAGATAAGATATTGGCAGAGGATATGGAAAATAACGCATACATTTTAAATCTATTTGTTGACAATAATCAATAGGACTTAATGAAGAATATGGTGTAGGTTAGGGAAAGGAAAAAAATAAATACTAGACTTTCAGAATATATCGAGAATTAGAAAAAGAAGACAATTCTGAATAACTTTTTCTTTCAAAAATGATTAAGCAACACCAGAGTTTTCTTCAAACCTAAAACAACCAGAGAATCAGGCAAATATAGAAAACAGTTATTTTCCGGAAACTAAAAATAAGATAAAGGCAAGAAAATTGAGATAAAATCAGAAGTAATTAAAATACAAAACAAAAAAACAATAAAAGCAAAAGTTGCTTCTTTGAAAAGGTCAATAAACTTTATAAAATTCTAGACAGAGTGATGATTAAAAAAGAGTTAATACAGAAAATAGTAAGATTACAAATAAACAGGGTTTTAACACTACAGATTCTACAAGCAAAAGATGATGAGTATATTTTGACTAATTTTATGGTATTAAATTAGAATCAGACCTTTAAAGATTGTGGATAAAAAAATCAGATATAAAAATAGAATGATTGCTATGCATACTATATAAACAAGGATAGAAAAGAAAGTATAGAAAATAATAGACTATAAAAGTAATCAGGCGTAAGATAAAATAACCAAATAAGACTTCAAACAATGAACACACATAACACATTGAGATAAAAACTTAAGTGGGAAAAAACAGCAGATCTGTCCAAAGAAAGAGCTGAAGAGTGATGGATATTAAAAAATTACTCTGAAATAGCAAAGCGAAATCTAGAGAAGGAAATTGTGATAAACATGTTGATAATTATATATATAATAAAATATATATATTACATATATTAATATATATATACACACACACATGTATATTTGACAGCCTCAAAGATATATACATGAAACAGCCTTAACTGCTCACCGAATTTAAGAATTTATGCTTGGGTGCAGTGGCTCACGCCGGTAATTCCAGAACTTTTGGTGGCCAAGGATGAAGGACCTCTTAAGGAGCTTGAAGCCTGGACAACATAGCAAGACACAGTCTCTACAAAGAAAATTAAAAAAAAATTGACAAATATGGTGGCATGTGCCTTTAGTCATAGCTACTTGATAGACTTAGGTGAAGGTATTGCTCCAGCCTGGAAGCTCAGGTTGCAGTGAGCTGTGATTAAGCCTCTACACAAAAACCCAAATGACAGAGCAAGAATCTGCCTCCAAATAATAATAATGATAATTAATTAATTACAGAATGTTTCCAAAAAATCATAAAAGGGAGAAGAATAAAACCAGAAAAATAAAAAAGAAACAAATATTGAGATAAAATAAAGATTCTTGCAAAGAAGGAAGAAGGAATAAGAATTAGAGATGTCTCTTTTAATAACTCAGCAATAAGCTGTTAAATTCGTACCTAGATTTGCTTCAGAATTAGAAAGTGAAATGATGTCATTGACACCTTAGTTTAGGCAAACTAAATTATTTTATAGATTATTATTATAGATAGGCATATATAAATTTTAATATATTTCAGCTTCCTTTTAAGATAAATCTTTAAAAACAAATTTATAAAATGTTTCAAAAACATTTAAGAAATTCTAAGTAAATGGTGCAGCAATGCCATGTTTCTACATTTGAAAATTAGATATTGTTAATCTGAATATTCAAGGAAATTTTTATTAACATAAGAATTTAAACGTGAAAAGCTTACTCCACAATTCATACAAATAAACAAGTACTGACAAATCAAATCATTCCTGAAAATAAGAATATCGTGAAGGAATTTACCCTACCTTGTTGGACTGTCTACGTGGATTGGTTTTAGCTTCAATTAGTTTTTGCTAGGTTCCTTCTATATCAAGAATTTGAGTTCCTTCAATTCAGCATGTTAGCATTTTTATGTCTGAGTCTCATGCAATACAGCAAGAAATACTGGAACTGGGATTGACTATATAATTCCCTGGGGTGACCTCATACATACAAATTTCAGAAGTCTTCAAGCATTTGGAGGATATGGGTAGATGGCTTGGCATATGCCCTGAAGTGGGGAAACAGGGATGAAGCCCCACTCCGACAGGGCACTGGGAACCTCACCAATATAGCACTGTGAACCCCACTGACATGGCATTACTGCCCCAATCCATGCAATCACGGAGGGGACTTAACTGTGAAAGTGCATCATGGTTCCTTAATACAGGAGCTCCACTGGCTTGTATTTAAGGTTGTTATTATTACAAGGTACCCAGCTGTACTAGAAAACTCTCAAAATTCAGTGAGTTATTGGTAGAATAGCAGACCAAGAGACCACTGGTATACAAGAGATAGCACAACAGGTAGCAGAGTCCCAACATCCAGTTGAAGTATGACTTAAACTGAGTTACACACACACTCACACACACACAGGTTTTTTTTCTCACATTTTTTAATTATTATTATACTTTAAGTTCTAGGGTACACGTGCACAACGTGCAGGTTTGTTACATATGTATACATGTGCCATGTTGGGGGGTGAGCAGTTAAGGCTATTTCATGTATATATCTTTGAGGCTGTCAAATATACATGTGTGTGTATATATATATTAATATATGTAATATATATCTTTTATTATATATATAATTATCAACATGTTTATCACAATTTCCTTCTCTAGATTTCGCTTTGCTATTTCAGAGTAATTTTTTAATATCCATCACTCTTCAGCTCTTTCTTTGGACAGATCTGCTGTTTTTTCCCACTTAAGTTTTTATCTCAATGTGTTATGTGTGTTTATTGTTTGCATTAACTGGTCATTTACATTAGGTATATCTCCTAATGCTATCCCTCCCTCCTCCCCACTCCCCACTCCCCCCACCCCACGACAGGCCCCAGTGACATACAGGTTTTTAAAAAAGAAGAGGTGGAAGAGAAGAATGAGGGAGGCACCAGAGGAAGAGGAGGAAAAAGACACCTATGATTTCATCCTGGTCAAGTTAATGCTCTGCTGTTCACTGTTAAGAATAGATGAAGCAGAGTTGGATGGAACATGAACAGGGTGACACAATGCAATGTTCTCTTTCGACTGAAATTTGTTTGCCAGAAAATGATAAAAATTAGATTACAGATTGATTTTTTTTTTTTTTTTTTGAGACGGAGTCCCGCTCAGTCGCCCAGGCTAGAGTGCAGTGGCGCGATTTCCGCTCACTGCAAGCTCCGCCTGCCGGGTTCACGCACCATTCTCCCGCCTCAGCCTCCGGAGTGGCTGGGACTACGGGTGCCCGCCACCACGCCTGGCTAATTTTTTGTATTTTTAGTAGAGACGGGGTTTCACCGTTAGCCAGGATGGTCTTGATCTCCTGACCTCGTGATCCGCCCGCCTCGGCCTCCCAAAGTGCTGGGATTACAGGCTTGAGCCACAGCACCCGGCCTAGATTACAGATTCTAATTTCACTTTTTACCTTAATACGTGTGTTTATCTGACATACACAAAGTATTCAGTGAATGCTCTTTGAATGATCAACTTAAACTAATGTGATCAAATTTAAATATTTTCAGACAAAGCATCTTATTAAATGTGGCCTTCTCATGGTAGGGACTTCTGAGAGAAATTTTCTTAAGGTGAAGTATTTTATTTTCATAAATGAAGTGTTGGAAGTTCATAAGTCAATTATACACAGTATTTCATGTCTTTGATTGTTGCATCGAGTAGCTAATTAGGTGGAAAGCAGAATGCAAATTTATGTTTATTTTAGGGCAAAGGAGCAAAAATGTCATTAAATGACAATATTCTTTGAGTGATAGTTTTGACTGAATGCTCTTATAAAACCAATTGGATTTTATACAAAATCTACATTTTCTACATGTAAATTAGTTATGCTGGTCTGTGATGCTAGAAAAAGAATGGTAAACTAAACATGTTCCCAAATTATTAATTTAATTTCTAATCTCCAAAATAAAATAGCTGCTCCTCCTCCTTGTATTCTTCTTCCTGACTTACTCTTCTTAATTTTTGTTTTGCTTTGCCTCCTCTTCTGGTTCTTTGAGCTACTTTTATTCCAGTCTTCATATTGCTACATAAAAGTCAACAATTTCCAGGTTTTTTATAACCCTGAATTATAAATAAAATGATTTTGATTTGAAGAAGAGTGAAAAAGCACATATTTCATCATTGAGACAGGTAACCATAATGAGAAACTTCATAAAAGTAAGTCTAATAGTGTATTGTTTAAATTAATACGTATTTACCAAATTATTCTTCATAACATTCATAGTCTATTCTCTTTTTAAAATAAAGAAACTGAGGTACATAAATTTTAAGTGAACCATCTATCTTGATACAGATGCTAAATAAGGTACCTGGGCTTCAAACTCATGAAGTTTCATTTTATAAGGCTATGTCGTCAGCAATATACAATAATGACTATCAATAGGATTGACCATTATTTACATTTAAAATGAGTTTCTGTTGCATTTATAAAGCAACAGAGGTAGGATTATGCGTGATTTTTGTTCTTTTCATCATGCCATGTGGATTTTTTTTCACTAACAAATGAAGCTTCTTCCAGGAATGCAAAGTTGTTTTAATATTTTAAAATTAATTAATCACATTATTAGAATTTTTTAAATGTTATGATTTCTGAGGATTTTTTTGTTTTTTGTTACTGTTTTTAACTGACCTAATAATTGTATATACTTATAGGGTAGAGAGTTATATTTTGATATATGTATGTAATATGTAATGTTCAAATCATGGTAATTAGCATACACATTACCCCAAACATTGATTATTTGTGTTTAGAATATTCAAAATCCTCTCCTCTAACTATATGAAAATATAAAATAAATTGTTGTTATAGTCATCCTATAATTCTACAAAACACTAGAACATATTTATATTATCCAGCTGTATTTTCTAGCCTTTAACCAACTTTCAGCTATACCACCTTGCCTCAACCCTTCCCTGCCTCTATTTTTCTTATTTTTTATTTATTTTTTTAAATTTATGGGTATATAATAGATATGTATATTTATTAGATATATGCAATGTTTTGATACAGGCATACAATGTGAAATAAGCACATCATGGAGAATGGGGTATCCATCCTCTCAAGCATTTTTCCTTTGAGTTACAGACAATCCAATTACACTCTTTATTTTAAAGTGTACAATTAAGTTATTATTGACTATAGTCACCCTATTGTGCTATCAAATAGCAAGTCTTATTCATTCTAACTACTGTTTTTGTGTCCATTAACTATTCCCGCCTTCCCTCCATTTCCCCCTACTCCCCAGCAAACTGTTGTAATCATCCTTCTACTCTTTATGTCTACGAGTTTAATTGTTTTGATTTTTAGATCCCACAAATTAGCAAAAACAGGTGATGTTTGCCTGTGCTTGGCTTATTTCACTTAACATAATGATCTCTCCAGTTCCATTCATGTTGTTGCAGATGACTGGATATCATTCTTTCTTTTTTTCCTCTCTTTTTTTTTTTTGAGACAGGGTCTTACTCTATTGCCCAGGCTGGAGTCCAGCTGCCTGATCTCCGCTCACTGCAAACTCTGCCTCTCAGTTCAAGCGATTCTCCTGCCTCCGCCTCCCTGGTAGTTGGGATTACGTGTGCCTGCCACCACGCATGACTAATTTTTGTGTTTTTAGTAGAGCTGGGGTTTTACCATGTTGGCCAGGCTGGTCTCAAACTCCTGACCTCAGGTGATGTGCCCACCTCGATTTCATTCTTTTTTATGGCTGGAATAGTTCTCCATTGTGTACCTGTACCACATTTTCTTTATCCATTCATCTGTGGGTAAATGCGTAGGTTGATTCCAAATCTTAGCTATTGTAAACTGTGCTGCAACAAAAATAGGAGTGCAGATATCTTTTTGACATACTGATTTCCTTTCTTTTTAGTATATACTCATCGGTGGGATTCTCGATCATAGGTAGATCAATTTTTAGTTTTCTGAGGAATCTCCAAACTGTTCCCCATAGAGGTTGTACCAATTTAGATTCTCACGAATTATGTACAAGGGTTCCCTTTCTACACATTCCCGCAAGAATTTGTTATTGCCTATCTTTTGATTATAAGCCATTTTAACTGGGGTGAGATGATATCTTATTGCAGTCTATTAGTTCTAGTAGTTTTCTTGTAGCATCTTTAGGTTTTACCAAATGTAAGATCACATTATCTGCAAACAGGAATAACATGACTTCTTCCTTTCCAATTGGAATGTTCTTTATATCATTCTTTTGTCTAATTCCTTTAGCTAGGAATTCCAGTACTATGTTGAATAACAGTGGTGACAAGGGGGCATCCTTGTCACGTTCCAGATTTTAGAGGAAAGGCTTGCAGTTTTCTCACATTCCATATGTTACTAGCTGTTGGTCTGTTGTATGTGTTTTTATTATGTTAAAGTATGTTCCTTATATCCCTAGGTTTATTAGGGTGTTCATCATGAAGAAATGTTGAATTTTATCAAGTGTTTTTTTGTCATCAGTTGAAAGAATAATGTGGATTTTATCCCTCACTCTGTTGATATGATGTACCATATTGATTGATTCGCATATGTTGAACCATCCTTGCATCCTAGGGGATAACTCCCACTTGGTCACAATGAATGATCTATCTAATGTATTGTTGAATTTGGTTTGCTAGTACTTTGTTGAGGATTTCTGCATCAATTTTCATCAGATACATTGGCCTCTAGTTTTTTTTTTTTTTTTTTTTTTTTGATGTTACACTGTCTGATTTCCATATCAGGGTAATTCTGGCCTAGTAGAATGAGTTTGGAATTATTTCCTCCTCCTCCACTTTTTGGGATAGGTTGAGATGGATTGGTATTAGTTCTTCTTTAAATGTATGATAGAATTCATCAGTGAAGCCATTAGATCCTGGGCTTTTATTTACTGGGAGACTTATTATGGTTTTGATCTCTTTACTTGTTATTGGCCTCTTCAGGTTTTGCATTTATTGTTTCAATCTCAGTAGGCTGTATGTATCTAGGAATTTGCCCATTTCTTCTAGATTTTCCAATTTATTGGCATAAGTTGTTCATAGTAGCCACAAACAATCCTTTGAATTTCTGCAGTATCAGTTGTAATGTCTCCCTTTTTATTTGTAATTTTATTTGTTCGGATCTTCTGTTTTTCTTAGTCTGGCTAAAGGTTTGTCAATTTTGTTTAACTTTTTAAAAAATCACCTTTTTGTTTCATTGATCTTTGGGATTTTTTATTTCAATTTTCTTTATTTCTGCTTTGATATTTTTATTTCTTTTCTCCAACAAATTTTGGTTTGGTTTGTTCTGGCTTTTCCAGTTTTTCAAGATGCATTGTTAGATTGTTCATTTTACATTTTTCCTCTTTTGTGATGTAGGCACTTATAGCCATAAACTTCCTTTTTAGAATGGCTTTTGCTGTATCCCTTAGGTTTTGGTATGTTGTATTTCCATTATTATTTGTTTCAAGTCATTTTTAATTTTTCTTCTTAAGTTCTGCATTGACCCACTGGTCATTCATGAGCCTACTATTTAATTTCTGTGTAATTTTATAGTTTCCAAAATTCCTCTTGCTATTAATTTCTAGTTTTGTTTCATTGGGTCAAAGATGCTTGATATAATTTCAGTTTATTGAAAGTTTTAAGACTTATATTGTGAACTAATATATGGTCTATCCTTGAGAATATCTATGTGCTGAGGAAAAGAATGTGTATTCTGCAACTCTTGGATAAAATGTTCTATGTATATTTTATATGTGTATATATATAAATCTCAGAATACTGTATGTGTGTGCATATATATATATATATATATACACATATAATCTACAGTGCAAATTAAGCCTGACATTTCCTTGTTGAGTTTCTCTCAAGAATATCTGCCCAATACAGAACGTGATATGTTGAATTTTCCAGCTATTTTATTGGGGCCTATTTCTCTCTTTAGCTAGAATAATGCTGTTGTATACACCTGTGTGCTCCAGTGTTGTGTGCATATATATTTAAAATTGTTACATCCTCTTGCTGAATTGACCCTTTATCATTATATAGGGACCTTCTTTGTCTCTTCTTATAGTTTTTGTCTTGAAATTTACATTGTCTGATACAAGTATAGTGACTCCTGCTCTTATTTTGTTTTCCATTGGCATGCAATACCTTTTTCCATCCCTTTATTTTCAGTCTATGTGTGTCTTTATCAGTGAAATGTGTTTCTTGTAGGCAACAGATCAATGGGTTTATTATTTCATTCATTCAGTCAGTCTATGCCCTTTCATTGGAGACTTTGGTCCACTTACATGCAATATTATTATTAATAAGTCAGGGCTTACTCCTGCCATTTTGTTATTTCTTTTCTGATTGTTATATGGTCTTATCTTCCTTCTTTTCTTTCTTCCTGTCTTCCTCCAGTGAAGGAGATTTTATTCAGTGATATTATTTAATCTCTCACTTTTTATTATTTTATGGATCCATCGTATGTTTTTTGGTTTGAGGTTACCATTAGGCTTACAAATACTACCTTATAACCCATTATTTTAACCTGATAACAAGTTAAAACTATTTGTATAAACAAACAGACAAAAATAAAACTAATATGAATTCTACACCTTAACTTTATCCCCCTGCTTTTTAACACCTTGTTGTTTATATTTATATCTTATTGTACTATGTCTTTGAATGTTGTTGTAACTACTATTTTTGATTAGTTCATTGCTTAGTTTTGTATTTACAATGAGTAGTTTGCATACTACGGTTACAGTGTTATAATATCCTGTGTTTTTCTATATGCTTACTATTACTAGTGAGTTTTGTACCTTCAGATAAATATGTATTGCTCATTAATGTCCTTTTCTTTCTGATTGAAGTACTTCCTATAGCATTTTTTTTGTAGGACAGGTCTGGCATTGATGAAATCCCTCAGCTTTTGTTTGTCTGGGAAAATCTTAATTATTTCTCTTTCATGTTTGAAGGATATTTTCTATTTTCACCAGATGTACTATTCTAAGGTAAAAGTTTTTTTTTTTTTTTTTTTTTTTTTTTTTTTTTTCCTTCAGCCCTTTAAATATGTCATGCCACTCTCTCCTAGCCTGTATGGTTTCCACTTAAAAGTCTGCCACCAGATGTCTTGGAGCATCATTGCATGCTGTTTCTTTTCTCTTGCTGCTTTTGGGATCCTTTCTTTATCCTTTGGGAGTATGATTATTAAATACCTTATGGTAATCTTCTGTGGGTTAAATCTGCTTGGTGTTCTATAGCCTTTTTGTACTTGGATATTGATATCTTTCAAGAGGTTTGGGAAGTTCTCTGTTATTTTCCCTTTGAATAAACTTTCTTCTAGTATCTCTTTCTCTACATCTTCTTTAAGGCCAATAACTCTTAGATTTGCTCTTTTGAGGCTATTTCCTAGATCCTACAGGTGGGCTTTATTGTTTTCTATTCTCTTTCTTTTGTCTCTTCTAACTATATATTTTAAAATAGCCTGTCTTCAAGCTCACTAGTTCTTTCTTCTGCTTGATCCATTCTTCTATTAAAGGACTCTGAAACATTCTTCAGTATGCCAATTGCATTTTTCAGCTCCAGAATTTCTGCTTGATTCTTTTCAGTTATTTCTATCACTTTGTTAAATTTAATTGACAGAATTCTCAATTCCTTCTTTGTTTTGCGTTAAATTTCTTTGTGTTTCCTCAATGCAGCTAGTTTGAATTCTCTGTCTGAAAGGTCACATACCCCTTTTCTTCAGAATTGGTCCCGAATGCCTTATTCAGTTCTTTCACTGAGGTCATATTTTCCTAGTGGTGTCAATGCTAGTAGGTGTTATTCAATGCCTGGCATTGAGGAGTTAAGTATTAATTGTAGTTTTACTCTCTGGGCTTATTTGTGGCCATCCTTCTTGGGAAGGCTTTACAGACATTTTAAAGGACTCGGTTGTTGTGAGCTAAGCTGTGTCTGCTTTAGGGGACACCTCAAGCCCATTAATGCTGTGGTTCTTGCAGAGTTGTACGAGTACCATCTTGATGGTCTTGGATAGAATCTGGGACAATTCTCTTGATTGCCAGGCAGAAAGTTCTGTTCTCTTTCCCTACTTTCTCCCAGACATACAAAGTCTCTCTGTCTGTTCTGAGCCACCTAAAGCTGTGGGTGGAGTGACATAAGCAACCCTGTGGCCACTGCCACTATGACTGTGTTGGGCCAGAGCTGAAGCCAACACAGTGCTGGGTCTCACCCAAAGCCTACTGTAACCACTCCCTTGCTACTGTCTATGTTCATTCAAGGCCCTGGACCTCTACAATAAAAAAGTGGCACAGCCAGTCAGGCCTGTGTCCTTCCCTTCTAGGCTATGAGGTCCCCCAGTCCAATGGTGGGTCCACAAGTGCTTCTGGGAGTCATGGAGTAGAGCCAAAAACATAGAAGTCTATCTGGTATTCTATTTTATTGCTGCTGAGCTGGCACTCAAACCACAAGTTGCAAGCCTTCCTACTCTTGCCTCCCCTTTCCAAGGCAGATGAGCCTCATCCAATAGCCACCACCCCAGGCCATGAGGAGTACTGCCAGACTACCACCAATGTTTCCTTAAGACCCAAGGTCTCTTAAGTCACCTTGTTGTGAATCTTCCTGGTCTAGGACTCATCCTTCAGGGCAGTGGACTCCATTCTGCCCCGGGGCATGTCCAGAAATGCCATTCAAGAGTCAAATCCTACAATCGAGGACCCTAAGAGCCTGCTTTGTGCTCTACACCCCTGTGGCCATGCTGGTACATAAGGTGCAAAACAAATTCCCTTTCAATTTTCCCTCTGCTTTTCTCAAGCAGAAGAAGTTTTCCCAGTAGCCACCACAGCTGGTTATGTGCTGAGTCTCACCTAATGTCAGCAAATCTCAGATGTTCATCCAAGGCCCTTGACGTAGTACCTGGGTATTGCTACCCAGGGCCCAAGGGCTCTTCAGTTAGCAGGTGATGAGTTCTGCCAGTACTGGGTCCTTTTCTTCAAGTCAGCGGGTTTCCTTTTGGCCCATGATGTGTCTACAAGTATCATCTGGGAGCTGAGGGCTGCAACAGGGACCTCACAACTCTTACTGGTGTCTTATCCTGCTGGAACTGATCTGGTATCCTAGCTGAAAGACAAAGTCCTCCCCACTCTTCCCTCTCCTCTCCTCAAGTGGAAGAAAGGGATCTCTTTTGGAGCTATGAGCAGTGCAGCCTGGAGTTAAGAGAGGGGTGATGCCAGCACTCCCTTGGTTGCCTTACCTGGTGTCTCAGAATGTCACATCTGCACCACTACTACCCACCCACCCCTTGCCCAGTCCACTGTCTCTGGGCCTAATTCAGCACTAGTACTCACCTAAGAGTTGCAGCCCTTATGCAGAGTTGCAGGTCTAGACTGCCTTTCAAGCTTACTCAGAGACAAAATGTACTATAACCTTTGGTGGCAAGGTTTGCAGGCGCTCAAGTTCAGACCACAGGATTGGTGATTCCCCTCTGGCTACAGCTGGTTTAAATGCTTCCTCCATGGGCTGGTGATAGCTGAATTTGCTCTGGTTTTCCTTTCTGTTCTAACAGGACATCACTGGGCTCAATAATATCTCACAATCACTGTGCTCTCTCTCCCCTGGCACCCAGAGAAGCTCTCTGCACCAAGCATCTGCTGCTGGGGGTCAGAAACGGGTAGTGCTGGTTTCTCAGGGCTAATTTTTTATCCCTTCAGTGCCTCTTTCAGCAATATGAAGTTAAAACCAGGTATGATGAGGGCTCACTTGGGTTCTTATGAAGATGTTTTTCTGTGTACAGGGTTATTAGCTTGGTGTCAAGGTGAGGGGAACAATCAGTAGAGCTGTTTGCTCTACCTCCGCCCTTCCCCGAATCTAAAAACTACTATTTTACACTGTATTTCTGTGAGATTTTTTTTTTTTTTTTTTTTTTTTTTTTTTTTGCTACTATGTATCAGTGAGAACATGCAGAAGTTATCTTTCTATGACTGGCTCATCTCACTTAACGTAACTCCAAGCTCATCCATGTTACCACAAATGACAGAAATATGTTTTGTTTTTGTTTTTGTTTTTTTGGTTTTTGTTAAATAATATTCCATTGTTTATATAGACACCTCATTTTCTTTATCCATTTCTTTATCCATTACACATTTGGGTTGATTCCAAGGCTTGGTTATTGTAAAGAGTGATGTAATAAACATGAAAGTGCACATATCTCTCTGACATGCTGATTTCATTTTGGGGGGTATATACTTAGTGGTATACTCTTAGTATGATGCTCCACCTCTGCTAGGTTCCCAAGGGAAAAGGGCTTTATAGCCACTTAAAGCTTGGCTTGGGGATGTCAGGCCATTAGACTAGTCTGGTTTGGTGGTGGCTTAGCCTCAGGGATGAAGAATTGCCATAGCTGCTCACCCCTGGAGCAAGACACATTCAAAATGTAGTCTGCTTCCAAGATGACGTAGCATAGTTGTCATGCACACTGCATTGAGTAGGGCATATGCTGGCTTCTTTTCTTCTGCGGAGCACAGCTATGTAAACTCCGAGAGCTTCAACAGCTGGGCTTAGTGTCTGTGAGAACTACAGTGGATCCCAGTAGAGAGGTTTGCCAGTGGAGTGGTTTGCCAGTCTTCAAGGTTTTGATGGGGGATTCTAGGATCCATTTAGTTACCTCCTTATTGTAGAGAAAAGTTCCTCTTGGCTCGCAGCTGATGCTGGCTTGGGTATGGGGTTGGCATGTTCTTTTATTCTTTATTTGGCCATGCTGAGTTTCTGTGCTTACCAAGGTTTCTGTTATTTATCTGATACACTCCAGCACTCTCCTTTAATTATTTTAGTTAAAATATAGTGATTTACTTCCAGTTCTGGCTGTCTTCATGGTAGGGATGAGAGCTAGGGGCTTATATTTGACTATATTGCTAGTACCATCTAGAAAAATCCCCCATGTTGTTTTGATTTTAGCATAGAATGCATTACTCTATAACTAATTTTAAAGTGTACTGTTAAGATATCATATCATTATGTTATAATACTTAATATCCAAAAATGAAGAGAAATGATTTTAAATCTCTAAAACATTTTATATTAATCTGGTTCCTGTATGCATTATCTTTTCTAGCTTTATTTTTAATTTAGTTTTCCTTTCGTTTGAATTAGTATAATTTAAATTAAACATAGACAGTACTAATTCCCAGCCTTGTTCCTATCCACCAATCTACCTGTCTCTATCACTGTGTGACACTTTGTTTTTCACTTATTATATTCTGACTATATCCCCATATCAGTACATATCTGCATAGTACTCCATCACTGGAGTATAGAACAAATATAATATATTGCAATGATTAAACACACTATCCTTACTATTTTAAGGTTGGCAATCATTTTTATCAGATATTTTAAAAATATTTTAAAGGCACTAGAAATCCAATGAAAAGATAATTTATCTCAGAACAACTTTTATTTCCGGATCTGGATGTCAACCAATTGATTTACGTCAGGTCATGGAAAAACAAAACTTAAAGTTTTCCAAACATGAGCAAGCCTTAAGTTCCAAGTACTCAAGTTCATACCTTTAACATAGATTTCATTTTTAAATATAAAGTATTTTCTTTGAAATGATATACACATTAACATTCTTATGACCAGCATTGTCAAACTCATTATTCTGTCATTATGATATATGAACCTTGCATCTGAGTTTTATCGGATGTTTATTTTTACCTAATTAGAATCGTATGATAATTAATATGGTTTTCTAGATGTTTCATTGTAATGGAGATAAAAAATGGAACCCATGAAGTTGATTTTATTCTTTGAAACATGTGGGTAATTTATCATGATGGCATGAATAACTTTTTAAATTGGCTGTTGTGATGGTTTGTGCTGTTGATTAGACTTCCCTATTTTTATTAAATCTCTTGCTATTTGCCTGGTTAATTTGTTTCACACAGACATACACCCCACATAAACGCACTCACACAAATGCATTATAAGCCAATATCTGCTAAAAATATATAATCAACCATGTATATATCACTCTTTTTAAAAATTATTAAAATCACAAAAATTAAAGAAGCTATCATATTCACTTTTATTTGGTATGAAAATTACCATTTGATATTCTTAAATTATCTTTGACTATTTTGTATATGATTTTGAGCTAAGGGATTTAAAAAACATATTCTGAATGAAGTAACTACTATTACTACATCTATTACTAACAAATTTCAATTGCTTCCCCATTTGTCTTTTCAGTGTGTATCCATCACTCTGATAAGCATACTAGAAAGTGAACACAATGAATATTTTGGACATATTCTGCTTTTCACTAACTAAAAATATGAACTCAATTATGGAGACAAAATAAGTATACTTATCATTTTTGTGATAGTGAGGTTAAATATACTTTGTAAAAGTTTTGTGGAAATTTGCAAGTTTTTGTCTTTTTTATACCTTTTGATTACTTTCTATTTTTAAGGGTTCTATAAATAATTTGAATCCAGTGGGTAAGATTTCTCTGGTTTATCATGTATGGTTTAATTAAAAGCCTATTTTTTATTTCATTGTCTTTTTCTACCCTTTATGTTATCCTTTGTCAATTAATTTATAAGCTTTATTTTGGCTACACATTAGTTATTTTCTTAAATTTCCAGTCACATTAATACTTTCATTTCCTCTCTTCATATATGTGCTTGCAAAACCTTCTTGTATGATACCATATTGAAATCAGATAGTCAAGATTTGTTGCTAAACCATTATTTCATTACAGTAGATAAGAGACGAATTTACCTTAAATATTTATAAATCAAGTTTAACTCACAAGCAACAATATGGTAAATATTTATAGTTAATAAATGTGTTTGATAATTTTGCCTAAAATGACTGATTGGTTCCATTTCAATAAATTTATGGTTGGTAAAGAATCAGCACCAAAAACTATAAAATACTTACAGAGATCAAAAGTAAATAAGAGGCTTTATTTCAGTCAATATAAGTTTAATTTTATCAACTTTTAAATATAACAGACATAAAATAAGCTCACATACAACATACTTTTTTCCTAGAAAGAATGCAGAATGTTAATAGATTTACAAAGGAGACATATAATCCAAAAACGTTAATGAGTATTTATTCTGTGATTTATTCTCCTTAATAAACATAATGTTGGTCTAAGTTTATAAGATGTGTGATTTATCATATAGAAAAAATACTTCTATTAAAGCTAATTTTAAATTAATTATATTAAGGATTTTCAAATAATATCTAGACAAATACAATGATAATGATATAATTTCTTGTATATCAGTCATATTATTCATTATTTTATATAATAATTTTATTTTTACGGTAAAATAGCTTTCTGCTACTGTTTTATATGGTGCTAATTTTTTTGATTCTTCAATTTTTGATTCCTTACTTACTCAATTTTTCAATAATTCTTTACTTACTCAATTTTTGATTCCTTACTTACAGTGTTTTAGTAGAATCATCGCTGTTACACAAGGCATAATTATTCAGTTAACTAAAATATTATGCAACTAACTTTTCATCCACACCTCTAAAACATTTTAATGGTCTAATTATTTTTAAAATACAATGTATTGAATAAGTAGTTTATTTTTAACTCAGTTTGGTTTTGCTGTTTGTTAATGTTATTGCTCAGAAAGAAGAAAAAAAGGAGGAAGTAAAGGAGAAGAAGCAAGAATAGAAATAAGAAACAGAAGAAGAAGCAAAGAAGATGAGGAAAAAGAATAAGATGAGAAGGAAAAGATGAAAAAAGGATGAGAACAAAAAGGAAAGAACACTTGAGGGAATTTAGGAGCCCTATTATTTGCTACCTTTTTTATTTCCTCACTGGTTCACAAAATTTGAACAATTCCAAGACTACCACCACCAAAACCAAGCAAAAAAAAAAAAAAAAAAAAATTCCCTAAATTTTGTTCAATGTAGATATGTAATTCTTACTGTAACAAAACTTTCACTACTTTTCTCAATTCTTCAATACTTTAAAAATTGGACTTTCATGTTTTATTATTTTATAGACCCTTTCCAGTTATTAAAAAGAAAATAAAGCACATGGAATTATTTTGTGACTTTCCTGAATTATAGATGTCTTCAATTTAGATCTGGTTATGGAATTTTTTAATGAATATCAATATCAATAATATTTTAATATTACAAGAAAAGTATATATTTTTGTTTTTGTTATTTTTTATTTTTTCAGACTGAGTCTGGCTCTGCTACCAGATCACGTAGTGACACAATCTCAACTCACTGCAACCTCCGCATCCCAGGTTCAAGAAATTCTCCTGCCTCAGCCTCCCATGTAGCTGGGATTACAGGCACCCACCACCATGCCCAGTTTTTTTTTGTTTTTTTTTTTTCATAGAAACGGGGTTTCAACATGTTGGCCAAGCTGGTCTTGAACTCTTGACCTCAACGATCCACCCGCCTCAGCCTTCCAAAGTGCTAGGATCACAGTTGTGAACCACTGCGCCCAGACAAAAAGTATATGTTTTTCAGGGAATTTCTTCTGCTTGATGTTTTACTCTAATAATTTTAGTGTAAAGAGTAATTATTTCCCTGAAGCCTTAGTGATCCTGAGCATTTCATTTAAATAGTCACATATTTTTAAATTCTTGCCATTTTCTTTGATAAATGTCATACATTTTAAATGTGTATATTTCAGGGGAATTGGTGAGTTTGAATTTTTTCAACATGGACTGTTTCTATTATAAATGATAAGTTAACTCTTACTGACATATTAGCGATTTTCTTATTGATGTGAACACTCTCAATACTAAACAAAGCAACAACTTAACTATTTATAATTCAAATACATGATGGTGTTTTTTAAAAATTATAGAAAAAATATATATACAAAATTTATCATCTTTACCATTTTCAAATGTACAGATCATAAGGGTTAACTATGTTCACATTGCCATGCAACAGATATCCAGAAACTTTTTATCTTCTAAAAGTGTAATTTTATTTCTGTTGAACAATAATTTCCCATTTCATCCCTCCTGTGGTGTTTTTAAATACAGCAATACAAACTAGCTGAAAATTGAAAAAAAATATTAAATGCACAGCACAAAAAATGAATAATAGGGTAAATTTGCTTATGGCTTCCAATAAGAAAAAAAAAAGTAAAATAAGAGTTCATAATGTTTAAATATCATATAAAATAAACAAATATCATTTATACTCGAAATTTTAAAATATTAATAACAAAATACATTACATTAGTATGTATTTAATCAAACTAAATACAATTATGTTTAGTTAAATATTTCTAAATATGATAAATCAAGAAAAGCTATAAAAAGCATCCTATAAACTTTTGACTATTTAAGCAAGGAAACCATGTACATCTCTTTTTTAAAAAAATTCATTCCAATTTTGACACACAGGTGTTTTTGATAAGCATATTAATTTATTTTCTTAGTGGAAATTTTCAAGGCAAGAAAGAACAAAAAAGTTGTATCAATTATATTGCCCAAAATATTAGTACCTGGAGGATTCAGAGGCTAAAATTAAGCCTGAGAATAGCACTACATATATATATTTCACAGTGTAGAATTACAGTAAAATGCTAGTTATGTTATTTGTTCAGGGAAGGAATGCCTATACACCACCTACAAATATGCTCAAAATAAAGGAAGGTATCTTGTGATTTTAACACATTAGACATGTAGAACAGTGAGACAAAAGCAAAAGCAGATAAAAACACTAAAATAAGTAAGTTTTTTAGAAGATTAAAAAAATTACTTTGCGCTATTCGGTTAATGATTTAGTATTGATTATTCTGTCTCCATTTTACTTTACAATGGAAGCTGTCTAATCGTATGCTAAATTTATGCAATAAGGATACCTCACTACTCTGGAAAGAACAAGAGGACAGAATGGGTAGGAAACCATACTTGACTAAAGAGTGAGTTTTGATACATGATTTTGTGACTCTACCTCTTACGTAAGGATGAAGATTGTGGTGGTAACTCCTCAATTCCTCATCAATGCAGCTAGATGCCTTGAGTATACTGATGTTGAAAGCATCAAGAAAAAATAGGAGGAAGCCTGAATGATTCAGATGAAGCCTATTTCCACAATATTATTTTCCTTATATGTGCTGTTCTGAATTTAACTAATTATCTCTTGACAACTTGCATTGTTAAACTGGGTTAATGACATCAGAAGACAAGCATCTGGAAGGCTATACTTCTTTAGTTTTCATACTACTGGTTCATATCCTCTCCTGACTCTCCTGACACTTTGATACATCCTTGAAATTGGATTACTGTATGAGATGAAAACAAAGAATGCAGGTATAATTATGAATCTCTCTTAGGAACCAGTGCATCTGTAGTCATGATAATGATAGTTGTGCCAGCTGCCTCCGCCTTCTTGTTAAGGCCCTTCTTTTTTCCCTGAAATTTGTTCACCATGAGGTATCTAAAAATATACAATCTACTTGCTTTGCCAGTGATAGCAAGCATGGAAAAAAGTTTTTCAGTATATTATATAGTCTGATTATTCTCAAAAGATCCTCTTAATGTCTCTAATAACAAAATAACTTTTTCATAGAGAACTATATATACATGCTCTCAGGTTATGTAAACTTCTGTTTTTACTTATATTAAAGCAAAACTTTCCCTAAAAATGAGAAAAAAAATCTAAATGAATTTTATCATCTGAGGTAATACAGTATCAAATATTGTGAAAGTTTCTCTTTAAGATATTTTTAGAAATCAAGTCTGGATAAAATTATTTGACAATTTGAAATAAATTTAGAATTTAAACAACTTATACTATATCACTAAATAACACATACATACTTTTTTGCTTGAGTGTGGTTGCCTTAAAATTTTTTCAAAGTGCAATGAAAATAATGGCTACTTGTGAGAAAATAGTAAGAGACTAGGACAAAGAAGAGAGATGATAGATAGATGATAGATAGATAGATAGATAGATAGATAGATAGATAGATAGATATAGATAGACCATAGATAGATATAGATAAGCAGAAAAGGTAAATTAACTTTTTGAGCCAGATGATAAAGAAATTTAATAGTATGTAGTCATTAAATTTACTTGGTTATAATTATATAATATGTACAATGTTTAACAATTTCAAATGCAATCTAGTAGAATTCAGAGATTTTGATATTTATATACATTTCTGAAAAAACATAAACTGTGAACAGTAAAGATGCCTTAGATATGTAATTACTTATAAATGGAGACTTTTACAATAGTCTGTACCCTTTATGAACCACATTTTGAAAGATTCAGTAAGAATATCTTTTATAACTTAGATATTGTATATTTTCCTTGAGTAAAGTTTTACCTTTGATGATTTTAGTATTTTAGTTAACCCATTAAGATAATAGAGAATGTAGACACAAGAAGATTACTATTAGAATTACTAAAATAATGATTCATAACAAATGTAGTTTAAGTGCAGTGGGAAACAAGTTTATCTAATAGATATGTATAATATGTGGCTTATCAAAGTTTTTTGTCTCCTGTGTTATTCCTCTCATTAATTCTATATTTCTAATGTTAGGTGATATTAAAATCAGGTGTTTCAAATGTGGTTTTAATTATTAAATATAAATTTACTCCATGGCAATCATATTAACATATTCCCTATTATTTCAAGCTATGTACAATTTAAAATAATTGTACAGGTTGGTTTGAAAACCAGATTAAATTCAAATTAATATAACCAGTGATCACAGAAATATTTATATTGCAAATACTCTCAGTAGGATTTGAATTGCTGATAAATGCAAAACAAATAGATAACAAGCAAAATTGTAAAATATATTATTTTTATCTAGCTTCTGTTAAATCTATTTACAATTCAGATTAATTACAAACCATAAGATAACGTTTGAAAATTGTGTGTGAATGGTGCATTTGAGATATTAGGGATATATTAAAGACATTAAGTGAATACATCTTACTCTCTTCTTTCTTTTAAAAATGAATTATGGCCAGGTGCAGTGGCTCACACCTGTAATCCCAGCACTTTGGGAGGCTGAGGTGGGCTGATCATTTGAGGTCAGGAGTTCGAGACCAGCCTGCCCTACATGGTGAAACCCTACTTCTATTAAAAGTACAAAAATTATCAAGGTGTGGTGGTGGACACCTATACCTATAGTGCCAGCTACTTGGAAGGCTGAGACAGGAGAATAGCTTGAGCCTAGGAGGTGAAGGTTGCAGTGATCTGAGGTCAGGCTACTGAACTCCCCCCTGGGCAACAGAGCAAGACTCCATCTAATAAAACAAACAAACAAAAAATGTGTTTTTAAACATTCTATGCAATAGCTTGCATATCTGCAGATTTTCTTGGCCTGTCTACATGATATCAAAATATTTGCATACAAATAGAAATGTAAAACATTCATCCAAAAGCTTTTTGACCCAACACAAACTCAGGTTATTTGAAAATTAAATGTAAAAGTATCATTGAACAATTTTCTCTATGGTTCACCTTTTTTAGTAACATTTGCTAATATTCTAAATACAAAACAAAAAACAAAAACCATTGACATTGCAGTGTTAACATTTGAAGTCTCTAATCAATAAAACTTTTTTGTTTCAACTCTTTAAATTATATTTTATTATTGTTTTATTTGGGTGCTATATGATTTTTAATAGAATAAGTAGTAGCCATGCTCATTTCAGGTAAACTAATGAATTATCATCTCATTAACATAAATTTTGCCACTGCTAAGCAAGTCAAACTTGTTTTGTTTGTTTGTGTTTGAGACAAGGTTTCTTTCTGTCACCCAGGGTGGAGCTCAGTGGCATGATCTTAGCTCACTGCAACCTCAAAATCTCAGGCTCAATTCATCTTCCCACCTCAGCATCCTGAGGAGGCAAGTAACATCTTAATTTAAATGGAAAAATTTACTAAAACAACTACTAGGATTTTATTTATGCTACTAAATAGAGGATATATGTGAAATTAGAGTATATACCATTATTCAATTTATTCTTTAATCTTGAGAGTTAATATGATAGAATATTTTACATGATGCATACAAAGCCTTATCTTCCTTGAATAAATTAAAAATGGATTATACTTATGTATATGGATATATATGTATATAATTTATCAAATGATAGAATTTACTTATTTACCTAAGCAGAGTGGGATTTGATTCTAGTTACTATTCAGGTACAATAATGGGCTGAAAATGGAACTAAAGTAAACTGGTATGCTTAAAAGTAACTATATCAAGTGAATTTATTAGAGGTCTCTGATATGGTCTGGCTGTGTCTCCACCCAAATCTCATCTTGAATTGTAGCTCCCATAATCCCCACATGTCATGGGAGTGACCCAGTGGGAGGCAATTGAATCATGGGAACGGGATTTTCCCATGCTGTTCTTGTGATAATGAGTAAGTCTCAGGAGATCTGATGGTTTTATAAAGGGCAGTTCCCCTGCATGTGCTCTCTTGCTTGCTGCCATGTAAGATGTGTCTTTGCTCCTCCTTCACCATAATAGTAAGTTTCCTGAGGCCTCCCCAGCCATTTGGAACTGTGAGCCCATTAAATCTCTTTCCTTTATAAATTACCCAGTCTCAGGTATGCCTTTATTAGCATCATGAGAATAGACGAATACAGCCTCCAAGCAAGACCACTCTCACAGGATAAGGAATTAGAGTCTACTTATTTTGACTAAGTTGGTTCAGTGATTTGGGGCACCAAAGAATACAGGTACGTGGATGTTCATTTTATACCAAAAAAAATCCATTACAATATTTAAGAACCCACTATTTCCCAAATCATGATTTTACTTTCATATAAAAGAATATTTGATGCTCTGAATTCAACTTAAATTTTAATTAAGCAAAATAAAATGTTACTCACTTAATAAGGAGAAACATTTCATAAGAATAAGAGTGAAGCTAATGGAAAGATAGAGAATAAGAAAATAAAGAGAAAATCAGCAAACCAAAATTAAATTTCTAAAAGATAACAAAATTGACAGATTTCTAGTTAGAGTAAGCAAGAAAAAGTGGAGAAGAGACTCAAATTACTAAAATAAGCAATAAAGTTGAGTACATCACAGCCAGTATTACAAAAATTAAAAATGATTAAAAGAAAATACTGGACAAAATGAACGAATTCCTAGGAAGACACAAACCTGAACTGTGGCAACAAAAGAAGCCTCAGGCCCTGCCTGAATAAAGTTCAGTGGCAGGCAGGCCACAGCAAGTGTGATCCTTGAGTGAGCCCCAGTGATTTGTCGATCAGGGAGACTGTGGGCTTTGGATGTGACATCAGCTGTAGTGGCCATAGGACTGTCTGTGTCCTTATCTTCCCCAAGTTCATCAGGACCATGTACCTCAGGCTGCAAGAGTCACAGCAAACTTGAACATAAGGTGCCCTCAAGTGCTGAAATAGCTGCCGTGGCCATAGTCTTAGAGAAGTCAATAATGAGTACTCTGAATTTCTGGAAGTCCTCTAAATAAGGACTGGCACAAACAAGGCCAGGCTGCAAAGACTGGAACAAATACCCAATTCTTCATTGCCCAGGCATCAATGTATGTCCAAAAGCACCAAGAACATTCAGGGAAATTTGACTTCACCAAAAATAATAAGTCACCAGTGAATGACCTTGGAGACAGAAAGATCTCAGAAAGGGGATTCAAAATGGCTGCTTTCAGAAAACTCAGTGAACTTCAATAAAAAACAGAGAAACAATTAAAAAATGCATCAAATAAATTTTTAGAAGAGATCAAAATAATGTTAATACAGAAATTCTGAAGCTGATAAATACAATGGATGAACTAAGAAATAGCATAATAAGGTCTCAACAGCAGAAGTGATCAAACAGAAAAAAGAATCAGTGAGCTCACAAACAGGCCATTGAAATACACAGTAGGAGAAAAAAGACTGAGAATAAAAAACAATGAAGAAGGCATAGAAGGTCTATGAGATAATACCAGAAGAGGAATGTAGGTCATAGGTCTTCAAAAGAAAGTAGAGAAAGAGGTGGAAAGCTTATTTAAATAAGTAATAATGGAAACCTTTTCAAATCTAGAGAAAGATAAATATCCAAATGCAAGAAGTGCAAAGATTAACAAGTAGATTCACGCCGAATAATTCTAAACCAAAGCATATAATAATCAAATTCCAAATGTCAAGGACAAAAAGATAACACCATAGGCAACAAGAGAAAGGAATCAAGTGACATATAGAGGGCCGTCAATGAGTCAGGAAGCAGACTTCTCAGCAAAATTCATACAGGCATGGAGGAAGTGGGATGACACATTCAAAGAAAAAAAATTGCCAGTGAAAAATACTGGACCCAACAAATTTATCCTTCAAACATGAAGGAGAGATAAAGTATTTCCCAGACAATTAAAGCTGAGAAAATTTATAGCTACTAAACCTGTTTTTACAAGAAATGCTAAAGAGAGTTCTTTAATCTGAAAGGAAAAGATGTTAACATGCAATAAGAAACCCATTCTATGAAGCCAGCATTACCATGATAGAAAAGCCAGACAAAGATACAACTGAAATGAAAACTTACAGACAAATATCCCTCATGAATATAGATGCATAATATACTCAACAAAGTACTTAAAAACTGCATTTGACAACACAGTAAAAAATCATTCACCATCATCAAGTAGAATTTATTCCAGGATACGAGGATGGTTCAATACAAACAAATCAACAAATGTGATATATCACATTAAAATAATTAAAGACAAAAACATATAATCACGCTGGGCACGGTGGCTCATGCCTGTAATCCCAGCACTTTGGGAGGCCGAGGTGGGCGGATCACGAGGTCAGGAGATCGAGACCATCCTGGCTAACACGGTGAAACCCCGTCTCTACTAAAAATACAAAAAAAAAAATTAGCCGGGCGTGGTGGTGGGCGCCTGTAGTCCCAGCTACTCAGGAGGCTGAGGCAGGAGAATGGCGTGAACCCGGGAGGTGGAGCTTGCAGTGAGCGGAGATCACGCCACTGCACTCCAGCCTGGGTGACAGCGAGACTCCGTCTCAAAAAAAAAAAAAAAAAAAACATATAATCACTTCATTAGATGCTGAAAAAACATTCAATAAAATTCAACACCCTTTTACGGTAAAAATCTCTTAAGAAAATGGGTAGAGAAGGAACATAATTCAACACAATCAAGGCCATATATTATAAAACCAAGCCTACCATCATAATGAATGGGGAGAAGTTAAAACTTCTTCCTGTAATGTCTGGAAGAAGACAAGCTTGGCCACTTTTATCACTTTTTTTTTTTTTTTTTTTTTTGAAATAGAGTCTTTCTCTGTTGCCCAGGCTGGAGTGCAGTGGTGGGATCTTGGCTCACTGCAACCTTTGCCATCTGAGTTCAAGGGATTCTCCTGCCTCAGCCTCCTGAGTAGCTGGGATTACAGGCACTTGCCACCACGCCTGGCTACTTTTTGTATTTTTAGTAGAGACAAGGTTTCACCATGTTGGCCAGGCTTGTCTTGAACTCCTGACCTCAAGTGATCTGCCCGCCTTGGCCTCTCAAAGTTCTGGAATTACAGGCATGAGCCACCACACTCAGCCTTACCACTTTTATTCATCATAGTACTGGAAGTCCTAGCCAGAGCAATTAGGCAAGATAAAGTAATGAAAGACATCCAAACTGGAAAAGAAGTCAGATATTCTTTGTTTGCCAGTGACAGGATAACGTGTACAGAAATCCCTACTGACTCTACCAAAAATCAACAGATAACAAGTGAATTTAGTAATATCGCATGATACAAAATCACAGTACAAAAATCAGTACCATTTCCATGCACCAGTCAATAGTGAACTACCAGAGAAAGAAGTCAAAAAGATATTTAATTACAGTAGCTACAAAAAAAAAAAAAAAAAAAAAAAAAACAGGAACAAATTTAACCAAAGAGGTAAAAGATCTTACAATGAAAACTGCAAAACGTTGATTTAGGATATTAAAGGGGACACAATAAATAGAAAGATACCCTATTTTTATAAACTGAAAGAATTATTGTTAAATTGTCCATGTCACCCAATACAATCTACAGATTCAATTACATTCTTCACAGAAATAGATAAACCAATCCTAAACTCCAGGTGAAAATGTAAAGGCCAGATAGACAAAGAAATATTGATCAAAAAGAACATAAGTGGCGGCATCACGCTACCTGGTTTAAAAATATACTACCAAGAAATAGTAACCAAAGCCACATGGTCCTAGGAAAAAAAATTACATAGGCCAAGGAAATATAATAGATAAGTAAAAATAAATTCATGCATTTACAGTAAACTAATTTTGAAGAAAGACACTAACAGCACACATTTGGGAAGGACAATCTCTTCAATAAATTGTGCCGGGAAAACTGGGTACTCACATGCAAAATAATGAATTTAGACCCCTATCATTTGCCATATACAGAAATCAACTCAAACTGGATTAAAAATTTAACTGCAAGCCACAAACTATGAAAATACTAGAAGAAAACATAGGAGAAATATGTCATGATATTGGTCAGGGCAAGAATATTTTTAAATCGACCCAAATGCACAGACAAAGCAAAAAGAGACAAATGTAATTACATCAAACAAAAAGCCTTCTGCACAGCAAAGGAGGCAATCAATAGAATAAAGGGACAACCCACAGAATGCGAAAAATTATTTACAAACCAAACTGTGAATGACCCTGAGGTAGGTGAAAATGCATGCTCAACATCAGTGCACATCACAACCACAATGAGGTATCATCTTATTCCAGTTAGAATGGCTTAAAAAGTTATAAAATAATAAATACTGGGGAGGATGTAGAGAAGGAAGAACTCTTACACAGTTTTTGGGAATGTAAATTAGTAAAACCACTGTGAACAACAATATATAGGTTCCTCAAAGAATAAAATTTAACTACCATATGATCCTACAATCTCATTATAGGCTATATATCCAAAGGAAATAAAATCAGTACGTTAAATAGATATCTGTATTACCATGTTTATTGCAGAGCTATTCTCAATAAGCCAAGATATGGGACCAACCTAAATCCCCATCTACAGAGACATAGATAAAGAAAATGTGAAATATATATGTTGGTATTAAGTCATGAATCAGAATGCAATTCTGCCCCTTGGATGAACCTGGAAAACTTTACCTTAAGTATAGAAAGACAAACACAATATGATTTTAATCATAAAGAAATCTGAAAACATTGATTTCATAGTAGAGAGTTTAAGAATTGTTACTAGAGGCTGAGGGGCTGAGGAGGCTAAAGAGGATGAGAGAACATGGAGTTGTTCAATGTGTCCAAGGTCACAGTTAGGCAGGAAGAATGAGATTGGTATTCTATTACACAGTAGAATGATTATAGCAAATAAAAATGTATCGTATATTTCAAGATTGCTATAAGATTTTGAATGTTACCATCACAAAAAATAATAAATGTTTAAACTGATGAATATGCTAATTACTCTGATTTGATCATTTCACAATGTATACATACATGCAGTGAAACATCACATGGTACCCCATAAATATGTAAAATTATTATTTGTCAATTATAAATAAAAATTCATTTCAAAAATTTATTTAAATGGGAAAATATACTCATTGATAAAAGGTTAAATATTGTTAAAATATTAACTGTCCTCTGAAATTGAGGTGTAGATTCAATGATATCCCTACCAAAATCTCATCTCTGGTTCTTTAAATTAAAATTGATATGATGGTTCTGAAATTCATATTGAAGTACAAGAGACCTAGAATAGTGGAAACAATTTTTATAAAGAACAAATTTGGAGGATTCACACTTACCAATATCAAAACTTACTACCAAGCTCTACTAATCAAGATAGCAGAGTTTTAAGAAAAAGAAAACAAATAGATCAATTCCATGTAATTGAGAATAGAGAAATAAATCCTTACATCTAATGTCAGTTGGTTTTTACAAGAGTTCTATGAAATTCAACAAGGAAAGACTTGTTTTCTCAAAAAATGATGTTAGGGCAAGTAGGTATACACACACAGAACAATGAAGTTACACCTCTACTTCACCCGTATACAAACATTAACTCAAAATGAATGAGAGACCAAAATGTAAGAGCTGACATTGTAAAAGTCATAGAAGAAAAAACGGGGAAATCTGAAGACACTGTAGTCAACGATTTTTTTAGACACAACACCAAAAGCATAGGCAACAAAATTACAAAAAATACAGATGTTAGATTTCATGGAAATTAAAAAGGTTTGTTGTGCCAGGCGTGGTGGCTCATACCTGTAATCTCAGCGGATCACCTGAGGTCAGGAGTTTGAGACCAGCCTGGCCAACATGGTGAAACCCCGTCTCGACAAAAAATACAAAATAATTAGTCTGGGCGTGGTGGCACACACCTGTAGTCCCAGCTACTCGGGAGAATGGCTTGAACCCGGGAGGCGGAGGCTGCCGTGAGCCGGAGGCTGCCGTGAGCCGAGGTTGTGCCACTGCACCCCAGCCTGGGTGACAGAGTGAGATTCCATCATACAATAAAAAAAAAAAAAAGAAGAAGAAGAAGGAGAAGAAAAGATTTGTTGTTCAAAAAGCAAAATCAACAAAGTGAAAAACAATCCATTGAGTGGGAGAAAATATTTGCAATCCATGTACCTGATAAAAAGTTTATATCCAGGACATATAAAAAGTCTGACAACATAAGCATGAAAACCCACATAACCCAATTAGAAAATGGGCCATCAGGAAAATAACTTGAAATAACATTTCTCCAAGGAAGACATATAAATGACAAGAGCATTAAAATGTGCTCAGTATCTTTAATTATTAAAGAATAAAAATTGAAAACATAATATCACTTCACACTGTTAAGGATTACTAAATTAAAAAAAAAAGAATAACAAGTGGTGATAAAGAGGTGGAGAAACTGAAACCCTCATGCTCTGTTAGTGGAAATGCAAAGTATTCAGCTGACAGTTTGTTGGTTTCTCAAAACATTAAACATGGAGTTGCCATAGGATCCAGCAATTCAGCATTTCAATATATAATACACATCAGGAAAATGAAAACATAGGTCCACACAAGATCTTAGATGCTGGTGTTTATACCAGAATTATTCATAATAGCTAAACTGTGCAAGCCAACCAAATGTCCACCAACTAGTGAATATATAAACAAGGTATTAATTGGCCATGCAAAGGAATAAAGTACTGATGTATGTTACAATCTGGATGACCCTGAAAACATTATATTAAGTGAAAGAAGCCAAATTGTTTTTTCATTTAAATGCAATGTCTAGTAAAGACAAATTCACAAAGACTGAAACTTTATTGTTGGTTGCCTAGAGCTGAGGTCTAGTGAGATGGGGTGTGACTGATAATGATTATGAAGTTTCATTTTGGGTGATAAAAATGTTAGATTGAGTGCTGGTAGACATCTTTTGGAACATATAAAAACCATAAATGATATACTTTAAAAATGTTTTATGATATATGATTTTTATTTAAAAAACTGTTATAAAAATTTAAATGCCAATTAATTTTTTATTGCAAATGTATTAGAATATGAATTATATATGTTTAATGTAAACAAAACATTATCAGTATTTAAAGCTTTAACTGTTGTAAATCTATATTGTAATTGCTCCTTGGCAATATTTCAGGTTGCTCACACAGAGTATACATTTATATTAGAATTTTGATTAACTGAAGCTGATATGGAGGATAATAAGACTTTTTTAGTGTGAAAACTTCAATAAATTAACCTATCTTTTATGAACATATTTCTAAAAAAGAATTGCTATCATTTTAATGATAAAAATAGCTGCAAATTAACAAGCAACAAACAACCCCATTTACAAATAGGCAAAAGACATGAACAGACACTTCTTGAAAGAAGACATACACACAGCTAAAAAGCAATATGGACAAAATGCTAATCATCACTAATAATCAGAGAAATGCAAATCAAAACCACAGTTAAAGACTATATCACTCCAGTCAGAATGGCTGTTATTCAAACTTCCAACATAACAGATGTTGGCAAGGTTGAGGAGAAAATGGAATGTTTATACACTCTTGATTACAATGTAAGCTAGTTCAGCCACTGTGAAAAGCAGTTTGGAAATTTCTCAAAGAACTTAAACAGAGCTACCATTTGACCCATCAATTCTAGTACTGGATATATACCCAAAAGAAAGTAGATTAATATATCAAAAAGACATATGCACTGCTATATTCACTGCAGTGGTATTCACAATAGCAAAGGCATATAATCAATCTAGGTGCCCGTCAATGGTAAATTGGGTAAAGACAGTGTGGTACATAGACACCATGGAATACTATGTTATGTAGCCATGAAAAATAATGAAATCATTTCCTTTGCAGTAACATGGAATGTGCTGCAAGCCACGATCCTAAATGAAGTACTGCAAGAAGAGAAAACCAAATATCACAAATTCTCACTTACAAGAGCGAGCTAAACCTTGAGCACAAATGGATATAAATATGAGAAAAGTAGACACTACTGACTACCAAAGGGGTGAGGTAGTGAGGAGGATGTGGACTGTAAAACTGCTTATTGAGTGCTATGCTCACTATCTGGGTACAATATACTCATGCAACAAATCTGCACGTGTACATTTTGTATCTAAAATAAAAATTGAAGTTGAAAACAAATAGCTTACAGCAAGGTTACTAAATTGAGAAATCAATGTCAACATTTGTAGGTTGTTTAATCAGTCCCTCATTATTAGTAGTAAAATAATTATACATTAAACTATTTTATTTCTGCCTTCCAAATTTCTTTTAAAATTCATATTTTGTGAAGGTAGTGCTGTAGGATAAATGTTATTGCTAAAACAAATTAAAGATTATATAAGAAGGTTCTGTGACAAGTCTTCATAAACTTTAATTTTTGGAAATAAAAGCTGGGTTACTTATACATTTTAAAATAACTTCCCATTGTATTTATTTAATATGCACATTTCAAAGACATGAAAATAATCAGGTGAGCTTTGACGTAGTATTATACTTGTAAAAAATCAGATATCAGTCTGAATAGGACTAAGCTTTACCTGTAAAGAATATATTTCTCTTTATTCACTTGTGCATTCTATCAATGTAAACAGTAAACAAGAAAGATTAGTTACTTTCATTTATAGTTTATAGTCTCATATGGATAAACAATGATGCATCTGATTAGGATAGCCTAGGTTGATTCTACACTATTTTTTCTTTATTTTTCTTGATACACAGTCATTGTACATATTTTTGTGGTACATGTGATATTTTGATATACACATACAATGTGTAATGATCAAATCAGGGTAGAAGGGATATTCATCACCTCAGATATTTACCATTTATTTGTGTTGGGAGTCTCCTAAATTTTCTCTTCTAGCTATTTGGAAAAACAGTCTCCCTACTCTACTATTGAACACTAGAACTTACTCCGTCAATCTAACTGTATTTTGTATGCATTAACCAACCTCTCTTCATTACTCCCTCTCCTCTACTCTTCCCAGCCTCTGGTAACCACCATTCAGTCTCTATCTCCATGAGGTCGTTTTTTTTTTTTAAGCTCCTGCATATGAGGGAGAAAATGAAATATTTGTGTTTGTGTGCCTTTTTTCACTTAATATAATGTCTTTCAGTTCATTCCATATTGCTGCAAATGCCAGGGTTTCATTTTGCTATAGCTAAATAATATTCTATTATGTATATATACCACATTTTCTTTATATATTTATTCATTAATGGAGACTTAGGCTGCTTCCATATCTTGACTATTAGAAATAGTGCTGCAATAAAAGCAAGAAAGACTAGAAGAGAGGACCTGACATTTTCAGACTGAGGAGTGTTAGGCAAGCTCTGTCTCATAACACACAGGGAATGGCTTCAAATACTTAATGTAAATACATTAATGATACTAATAATTATAATAAACAAATTAAGGAGAAAAATACCCACTACTCTATTAAATAACTTTAATAGGGTAAAGGGAACAATTTATGTTTTAACAAGCCACTGTAATTGCTGTTAAATAAATGATTTTAAGCCACAAAAAATGAAAGAAGAGATATCAGGTACTCAATCATTTTAATAAAAGTTGTGATACGAGGCTGAGCGCGGTGGCTCATGCCTGTAATCCCAGCACTTTGGGAGGCCGAGGTGGGTGAATCACCTGAGGTGAGGAGATCAAGACCAGCCTGGCCAACATGGTGAAACCCCGTCTCTACTGAAATACAAAAATTAGCCGGGCATAGTGGTGGGGGCATGAAATTCCAGCTACTCCGGAGGCGAAGGCAGGAGAATTGCTTGAACCCAGGAGGCAGAGGTTGCAGTGAACCAAGATCACGCCATTGCATTCCAGCCTGGGCAACAAGAGCGAAACTCCATCTCAAAAAATAAATAAGTAAAGAAAGAAATAAAAGGTTGTTATATGAGGAAAAGAAAAATAAAAGACATATAAAGGCAAACTTTTCAGTAATTTAGTAGATTGTCAAATTTTAAAAATACACATTTTAGAAAATTAGTGAAAAATTTTATACAGTTGTGTCAAATAGCAGTTTAAATGGTATGTAATTATAAGATATATATGTCACCAAAAGAGAAAGCTTTTAGAAAAAATAGACTGATATAATTTGTAAGAATTGTTATATCCAGTGCTTTATAGAATGTTTTCCTTTTATTATGCCAGTTTCAAGGATAAAAAATGAATTGAATCCTTTCAATTTTATTGTAGAAATAATTCTAGATAAACAAAAATGGATTATAAGTTATCTATCAGAATTGATCCCAATAATCTGTCAGTTATCTTTAGTAAGGTACTGTAATTCTTATTATCTTCATTTGAAGGATAATTTTTAATAGCTCTCATGTCTTACCATTAAGTACTTCACTACTGACTTTTCATCCTAATCTCTCTTGGAGGTCATTTATAATGTATTTTCTTCATGTTGATGAATATTTAAAATCAAACATCTGTGATTGGTAAACACAGTAAAGCAGAAAATCTGAAATATGTAAGAAGTTTTTTTCACTAATAGTTTACTTTTTGCTCACACAAGGGACCAAATTTACACACAGTTTGATTAGATTATGTGACATTTAAACAGCATACAGTAATACACAGTGCCAAGTCATAAGTTAAATAGCATAGGGATTAGTGTAAAATTGAGTCAATATCAAATATTAGTAGTTAAAATTGCTAGTGCCTTGGAAAACAAAATGCATTATTTCAAGGGGTCTAATTTTTTGTGTTTTCTTTTAACTTAAATTCGCCCCCAATTGGTTTATTTGTGTCTTCAAAAATGTATGCAGAAAAATAACCATACTTTCTATGTTGTACAGAATATTTTTAAATATAATAGCCTACACAGATCGTCTATATTTATGTAATGAAATTATGTATCCATATTTATTCCATAAGGAAATAGTGGCAATGGATATTTAAAAGCTTATATTGTTTTTGTTATTATCCATCCTCTTATTTCTGATTACTTGAAAACCTAAGTCAAATAAACATGTTTTTACAAAATCTAACTTTGAATATTTTCTATAACCTCTCTAAATCTTTTTAAAAATAAATTCCATTCAGTAACACATTAGTTCAGTAACAGAAGTACTAATGTTCATTTGCATCCTACAAATTAGAAAAACACAATTTTTAAACCTAATTATGTGAATATTATATAAACCTACTCCAATAGGAATTAAAATATCAAAAATATTTGATTCCTATGAATAAGAACAAAGTATATATGTAATATACAAAATATTATCACTATTAAGTTTACTAATATTTATATTTGCATTCCAAATGTATATCATCATGTATGAGTATTTAAATACGAACAATCAGTGGTTTCACCTTCACATATGCATTTTTAGAAAAGTAATTATTATGCAAATCCCTCTACATTAATCACATCTACAAACAAAATTTACAGATCTCATTTTAAATTAGCACAGGTTATATTTGTATATTAGTCATGAATTTTAACCACACTTTGTTGAGGAGGACAACTCCAATTTAAACCCTTTAAAAGCTGAAAAGATACCACAACTTTTAAAATTTGACAAAAAAAATTAGAAAAATTCAAAACCAATCTGCATCATGCCAGATAACTCATTCTAGTAGGTGATAGAAAGGATGAAATTCTGCCTTCATTTTAAATGTAATTTCTAAGTTGCAAAATCAGTGTTCTACATTTTAACATTATTTGTGAGATTTGTCTATAGAAAATCAAACTGAAAGAGTGTATCAATAAATTACATTTTGTGTTTTAAACACAAAAGGGCTAGCAAAATCAAACCAACTGTGTTCCAAAAAGTAATAAAGCTCTGGCCAAAGAGATCATATGTTTGTCTTTGTCACAGCTTCATTATTTATGAGAAAGTAAAAAATGTGCAAACTTTACAAGTTTTCTTCTATGTGTCAAACACCATTAGACATTTCATACAAAGTTTTTAACACTTTTTTTTTCAAAGTACACAATACACACAAAAAAGTTCAATGTTTGTAGAGCTTGGTTAATTTTTAAAAAGTGAACACACTTGTGATTAATTTTTTAAAATCCCTCAGTCAAGAAGCAGAATCTGACCCCAAATATAACCCTAAGCCTAACTCGAATTCACAATTGGCCGTTGTGCCACTTTTCAGTCATGGCATCCGAAGGGGTAAACTTCTTGCACCATAGATATTACTGTTTTAAAAATTTATATAAAATGGATTATACCTTAAGTGTCCTGTTGTGTTTCAAACCTTTCCTTCTCATATATTTGAGAGCTTTTCCCATATAATTCAGTAAAATTGTAACTAGTTCATTTTTCTATATAATATTTCCTTAGTGAATATAACGTGATTTATTTATTCATTCTGGTGCTCATGAGCATTTGTTTAATTTCTAATTTATGACTATCATGAATAGTACTAATGTTAGTATTCTTATACATATTTTATTGTAAATATACATGTCTTTCTGATGACTATATACCTAGGAGTTTAATTGTGGAGTTCTAAGGTGTGCATACATTAAGCTTTAGTGCATACTACCAAACCACTTTCAAAGTTGTTTTCCTTTACATTCTCAGCAGTAAACAAGTTTAATATACGTGTGTATATAATATTCTATTGTATAAAATATGTAATTTCAAAATACTACATAATAACACATATGTTTTTGGCTAGCAGCTCTATGAGGTAAGTGATTTTATCATTATATGCAGATATAAAATTAGCTCTAGAAAGTTTTTAGGTAACTCTTTCAAGTCACATGACTAGTAACACACTGAAAATCACAACAAAAAACTTTCCAGTAATGAGGCTATATTTTTATATTTTAGGAATAATGGCTCATTATTTTAGCATCAGGTTCCAATTCTGAAAGGCCTTCTTGACTCCTCTGCTGATGAGGAGTTTGCATAGTTTTAAAGAGTTCAGCTGATGACGAGACTGTAATTTATTGGAAGATTGCCCTAGCAGAGATTTCCATAAAACCTTCCAGTAGTTTATGGACCACAGAATTCAAAATATGCCCTGGCAATAAAATTAAAAAAACAAAAACTTTAAGTCAAACACTTTAAATATAAGAAGTTTGTCTCATTATACGAAAATACCCTTAATAAACTTATGTAAATTTAAATTAAAGAACAATCATTTAGCCTTTATCTTTTGTTTCTAGTTGAAACTATACATCTCCACTGTGTAAAATTCTTCTTAACAGAGCTCTAGCTAATAGTTATAAAATTAATGATAAAATTAGAAAACTTTCATTTTGCAATTTTTATGTAATTATAGAATTAAGAGTCATCACGACTGCTAAACCCATTAAGTAAAGAATAATTGAAAAACAGGCAATTTATAAGGTGCCAAAACATCACTTTACAGATTGCTAGCAAATTCAGGTGGTGGGGCTGGTGAAAGTACATTTACAAAGGCAGTCACTACCTTAACCAGCTGATAAATCCTAGCACCAGTAAGTGGGAACTGGTCATTTTATTTGTGTCGTGGTATGATATAATATGTAGAATGCAGTATTTTACCTATGTGGATTTCACCAGGGATGTTTAACTTAAATTTAGTTACATTTTTTAGAAACAGTCAGACAAATCCAAAGTGCAGAAAAATCTACAGAAAACTAGCCTGATCCCTTCAATGAGGCAATGTAATTCAAACATGTAATTATTTTCTTAAATGGTGAGACTGTTAGGTTAAATAGCTTAACAACAAAATGGAATGTGTGAAACGTCTGTATTTAAAGCTGAGAGTAGGAAAAGAAATGAGCACAGAGAGAAAAATGTATACAGTAAATTGATTAAGTTCCTGCTGCTCACACTAGTTTTACTAAATTCATAACTTGTTCATATCTCCAACAAAGCACCAAAGGGAGCAATGAAAATTAAATTCATAATGTCTGCCAATTTCATGGGAATAGAGGAGATTGGACATAAGCTTTACACAAGCTTTACAATTATGCCAAATCTCTTTGAATTTTTACCTTTAGCAAAGAAATTATATTTCATGCTCTTGCATGCTGTGTAGCCCATAATTTTACTTTGATTGGCATTACCATTGTTAGTTAAATTTCACTGAACCCAACACTAAAAATGTTAAAACTTTGGTGTACTGTAAATATATATATTGCATATAATAACTTTATAAATAAAGATAATATTAAAGGTAAAGAATAATTTCATTACTATTATTTCACATGATTTATTAAATTCATGCTTTTGTCTTAAGTATACACACATATATTTGTATTTAATATACATTACTATTCATATATACTCACATTTATATTTGATATATAAATATTCATTTATATTTATATATATTATCAAGATCTAATTTATTGATTCTTGTTTCTGTATCATGCTTGACCTTAGAATCTAATCTTCATGCATGGGTTCAATTACATGTTTCTGTAATGCCCTACATTGATTCTTAAGTATGATCCAGTACGTAGAATCTAGCAATTTTGCTGATTCATGGCTGTATTTGGGATAGAAAGTTATCTTGTAGAAGGAAATATATTTAGAGATTCAACAGTCCTGCTAAAATAATATCCAGTCTCACCACTTACTATTTACTATAAAGCTGCTAGATGTAACTTATGGTCCCCGAATCTTTAAGATATTATTAATCATGCTAATTTTGTGTAATCCTAGAGATTACAAAGCTTATTACTTAAGTAGAACATGGAGGTTACTGAAAATTAACTATCTCTATCTCACTTCTCTTGATGGCCCAAAGTTGTATCTCTGCTTGCTGTTATTTCCTTTCCCATGATTACCAACATGGCTAATACCTCTTCCCTGTGTATATAATTTTATATTTTCTGCTTTATTAGATACCATTTACATACTCTTCTCCATATAAATTGAATTTTCATTTTTCCCACTGCTTCCTTTCTTTCAGCCTAAATAGAATAATAAAGTTTCTATCAGCCCTACTGTAGTACAGATAACCTCATTTTTATCACATATTTACTTATATATGTGTTCCTCCAACTAGCCTGTGTGTTATTATTAGAAAATTTGTATTATTTATTTATTTCACTCGTATATTTTAAAATAGTATCTCCCAATAAATTATAATCTTGAGTGAAAATAATTCATCATGAATTTTTCCCTCTTTTTGTAGTTACTGGCCCAACACTTGAAATGTAGGAGATACATATATATGCATTTATGTAGCAAAATATAGATGTCAATATTTATATGTTCAAATATATGCATGTGACTTATATGTGTGTGCATGCATATATTCTACAAATGTGTGTGTTCGAAAACATATCTGACATTTAGATAAAATGTCCCTAATTCCAATTTTTAAATTCAACAGATTTTATTTTTATAAAGAGAAGCATACAAAACTCCTATAGTTTAGAAAAGATATCCTATTATAAACTGTATTCATGTATCTTTAAGCATTATCCTGCTTTAAGTTAAGCTGGGCTCTGCACTGCAGACTCTGCTTCTGCTGTGGCACTGTTGAATTGTAGGTGCATATACACAAACTACCCCGTTTAACTCTCAGATTATTAGATGATAATATCCAGTTTTCCTTGTTGTCATCATTCACCAGTGACTGAATCACACCTTCTTGTTTCTCAGAGATTTTAGTCACAGGGGAATATTACTCTTTCCACCATTTTCATCATAGATCTTATTTACTTCAGAATCCACTAAATCATCCTTTATGACTTCTCACTCAATGTCCCTTTCAATCTTCCATAAACCCTTTACACCTCTGACATCAAAACTAGACTTTTTCATTGTTAATACCTGCAATCTCCTCTTAATCGCAAGTATAGCAGTCTCCCACCACTACCTTCTTTCACCAGCTCATCTCCTTTGACACTGCTAATCCAACAATCAAAGCAATATTGACTTTATTGTTAAAATATTTACATTCATATATTTTGGGAACTAAATTCTGTGTTTATATGCTTCCACATATCTTCTACTATTGTGGATAAACTGTTTTTGCTTTTGTTCAAAGCTACTCCTCCCCTTTGCACTAGATACCATTATCATTGTCCTACTCTATGAAGTAAAGGATTTCAACCCACTCTCTCCAGCATCTGTAAATTTCCTTCTCTACTCAATATATGCATAAGCATATCAATGAAATATAATTTTTTTAACATTAGGGAAAATAAAATAATTTGATAGTTTACCCTCAAAATCTCAACCTATTTTGTGCTCTACTTTATAATAAATTTCTATTAGGCAATAACTATTCATTCTGATTTTAAATCTCTGCTTTCATTCCTGAGTGTGCTTTCTTCAGACTTTCCTACCCAGTTCCTAAAATAAATCAATGTGTTATGGTCAGCAACATGTGTCATATTGCTAAATCTAAGGTTTGATTTTCAGTTCTCAGCTTATTTGATCATTCTGTCTTATAATTTTTTAAACATGATTTCCAGAATATCACACACTGATGGTTTTCCAGTCTCCTTTCTGATCACTTCTGCTTTGCTTATTTTTACTCTTCTCGACTACATCTAAATGTTGGGGGACTAGGAAGCACTGGAGATCTATCAATGCTCTTATTCTTAGATCTAATTCATTACTTTAATAGATGTATAGTACGTGAAAGTGTAATGTTACACTTACTTAACCATTCCTCTATTGTTGGTCAAATATTACATTTCCTATTGTCTAATATTGCAAACAATATAATAATAAACAATCATCAGTATGTTTTTATTTGTAATGTTTCATGACTTTTCAAGCTTAAATATCAAAAAAAGATTTCCCTCTTTAACAGAAGTAACTTTTTTTACTTACACTATCAAATAAATGGTATGGGATATGTACTGATTCCCCCACTTACTAGTCAACACTCCATTATTAAATTTACTGTCTCAATATAATATCATCAAGGTTTATCCAGGTTATCACAAATGACAGGATTTTCTTCTTTTGTTATGGCTGAATAATGTTCTATTGTGTACATATAATAGGTTTGCTTTATTCATAAATTGATTCCATATCTTGGCATTTGTAAATAATACTGCAATGAACATGAGAGTACAAATGTATCTTTGATGTATTGATTTGGGTACATAGTAGTAGGCTTGCTGCATCATATAGTCATTCTATTTTTTTTTGAGGAAGCTCCATACTACTTTCTATAATTTTTATACTAATTTCTATCACCACCAACCTGTGCAAGAGTTCCCTTTACATCACACCCTTGCCAAAACTTACCTGTGGCTTATTTACAATAGTCATTCTAACAACTGTGAGGTAATTCTAACAACTGTGAGGTAATTCTAACAACTGTTAATATAATTGAGAGAGGAAGCAGTTAGACAGATAAGGTTAGGCAGATAAGGAGGGTCTTGGGAGTGGAAAAATACTCATGGGACCACACCTGCACTGCCCCTGTAGCTAACAGGATGAAATGGGTTTAAAATTTTTCCTTATGTCAGGATTTGCTCAGAAGGGGTGATCCCAACTTAGGTGCAGGTAAAATAATTCAACCTAAATGTTCTTAACTTGACCCAACACATTAAAATATTATTAATATGTCATGAACATTGTGATGTTAGCCCCACCTACCATGGGTTTCACTTAGGCACTCATTGGTATTAACCAAGATGAAGTCACTCTAGCCAACCCCAGGCATGTGCAGATGCAACACCTTTAGGGGAAAATTTTACCCCTCCCATTTTGGGCAGAACCAACAGAAGACTTGCTTCTGCTTGCCACATAAAAGACCCAGAATTTGGCCCCATCTCTGGCAACCTGCTTTCAAGCCCCCTCTCTTTGCTGAAAGATTTCCTATTTCTTAAGTAATCCTACTCTACTTATTCTCTGATGCCTTTGTGCCTTATTCTTGGTCATGACACAAGAACTCAGACATAGCTGAACTAAGGACTAAGCCATCTGAACTAAGGACTAAGGCGACTACAACATTTTGGAATCTCATCTGGGATCACTGGAAGGGTGAGTAGGAGCAGACTTCTAATTCTTTATTTTCATTTCCGAGGATTCTTGTCCTCAGATTTTTTTCAAGATCAAATAAAATGCTGGGCCTCTATCGGCCACTTTAGAGCAAATAGCACATCTGCCAGACTTAAGACTCAGAGGACAGGCTTGCTAGAGAGGACTTTGTCAATCCACCATTGCCCTCGGGTGTTGAGAATGTTGGCTGTGTTCCAGTCCAGTTTCTCTTTATGGAGGTCTAGCCATCCCGTGGAACTGGAAGGAGGTCTTGTGGCAAATGAGGGTATCTGGATGAGGCTACAACACAGTCTTACCCAAATGCCCCTAGACTAACTTCTGTACCCAACAGCCCATTACAGTGTCAGCACCAGGACTTCCAGGCTTTTCGTATCATATTTTCTTTCTTTTTTTTTAATTTTGCAGCTGTTATGGCTTCAGTTTCTTCTTTGTATGCAAAGTTGCAGGTGCTTTTCAGCCTGGAGATATAATTTTGTTCGGTAAAATCAGCAGGTGCCTTAGCAAACAGAAATGCAGCTCAAAGGATCTTTTTTGTGTGTATGTGATTTCCTTGAGACGGAGATTTCAAAGTTTCAGTCTAAGGGATTCTTTTTCTACCTATGTCTATATATGACACAGTATAGAAAGATATTTCACCCCAAATAGATGCCCTCCTCTCCATTTGGCCTGTTTCTTTCCCCATGTGAGAACTCAGCACAATCCAATGAATTTAAGCAGCCCGTCTGTGAAACAAATTAATTTTCTTCTGCTGGGAGGCATATTGTGGGACAGCCTATCAAGCCCCAAACCTCTCTTTCCAAACTCTGCATTAAAAGAATGGCTGGGCACAGTGGGTCATGCCTATAATCCCAGCACTTTGGTAGGCCAAGGCAGGCGGATCGCTTGAGGTCAGGAGTTTGAGACCAGCCTGACCAACATGGAGAAACTAAATTTCTACTAAAATTTCTACTAAATTTACAAAATTTACAAATTTACTAAATTTACAAAAATTACTAAATTTTGTAAATTTAGGAATTTTGTAAATTTTCTACTAAAATTACAAAAATTAGTCAGGCATGGTGGTGCATGCCTGTAATCCCAGCTACTCGGGAGGTTGCGGTGGGCTGAGATCACACCATTGTACTCCAGCCTGGGCAATAAGAGTGAAACTCCATCTCAAAAATAGGTATTTGGAGACAAAGTTACAGCTTTGCATTTCCATCCCTATTAAGCCACCTGATGAGATGGGACTTCTTTCCTTGGGGAGCCCTATCAGTCCTCTGCCCAAACTCTTAGTTTTCCAATTACACACCTTCCTCTGGCCACTCAGCAGAGGCCATGTCCTTGCCCCATTTGAAAATAAAAAAAAAAAAAAAATCACCTTATGATAGGGAGGAAGAAGAAAGCCTAGCCAGACAGATGTTTGCTTCTATGTTGTCTCCACAGAAGGAAAGGAACCAGCCTGACACGTAGGTCCTTTAGAAACATCTGTTTTGTCTCCAGGTGCAATGGCACTTAAACAAAAAGGAGGAACTATATTTGGAGATTAATCATTCCCATTTTCTGGCATGTCTTATTTTGGCAGAATCTCTGAACTGCATAATGAAGAAAGAATTTAGGGACTGACTTAGAAGGTCCCCTCCATTGAGGCTTTTGGCCCAAATTCAGCTATTCCAGTGTCTCTTCAGGGGCCGAAGATGGAAAACTAGAAAGGCAACTAGGCTAGGATGGCAAAGAATCCAAAACGAAGGAAGAGGACAGGTAAGCATGATTACACATGGAAACCAGCCCCCAGAATCCATGGATGAAGGAAGGTAATGCTTCCATCCATTGGTGGCACCTATGAAGGTCGCTGGGACCCAGAGGATACAGAGAGGGTCACAGCAGAAAAAAAAAAAAAAAAAAAAGCATTTTTTATTTGTTTTTTTTGTTGTTGTTGTTGTTGGGGTTACAGGAACCCAACAGGTAACGAGGACTAGTCCAAGACCTCTGCTTCATTAACTAGGCTATGGTTCCAATTCATCTTGTGGTTCCCAAACCCTATAGTTTGCTAACTCAAATACCTGAGGAAACTAAACGGTTCACAGTCCTGGACTTGAAGGAGGCCTTTTTCCACATACCATTACACTCTGACTCCCAATATCTGTTTGCATTTGAGGATGTCTCCCACCAAGCCATTCGGTTAACCTGGATGGTGCTGACTCAGGGATTCTGAGACAGCTCGTACTTGCTTGGGCAGGCCTTGTTAAGAGATCTCTGAGGTTTTTCATCCTCAGGCTAAAGTTTTGCAATACGTAGATGACATTCTCCTCTGTGCCTCAACCAAGGAACCCTCTCAGGAGGGCACTAAGGCTCTTCTCAAATTTCTAGCTGACAGTGGATATAAGGTTTCAAAATATAAGACTCAAATTCTGTCAAATTTCAGTGAAGTACCTTGGTCTAGTCTTCTCAGAAGGTATCAGAGCACCCAGCAAAGAAATTATTAAGCCCATCTCTTCTTTTCTCCTCCCCCAAACCCTCAGACAGCTGAGGGGATTCTTGGGCATTACAGGATTTTGCAGATTATGGATACCTGGGTATGGTGAGATGGCTTACCTTGTATATCACCTCATAAAGGAGACTCAGGCAGCTAAGACTCACTCAATACTTTGGAGATCAGACGCTAAAGGAATCTTTAACCAGTCAAAGCAAGCCTTGCTTAAGGCACCAGACCTTAATCTTCCCTTTCAAAAGACATTCAACCTTTATGTATCAGAAAGGAAGGGAATGACCCTGAGAGTTCTAACCCAGGCCCAAGGTCCAGCCAAGTAGTCCGTAGACTACCTAAGCAAGGAGCTTGATTTGGTAGGTAAGCACGGCTGTCCTGTCTCTGAGTAGTTGCAGCAGTAGCCTTGCTGGTGCCGGAGGCTACTAAGTTAACCACAGGGAATAACTTAACAGTTTATATTCCCCATAATGTGGCAGGACGGATGTTCTCTAAAGGGAATCTCTGACTAACAGACAACCACCTCCTCAAATTTGAGGCCCTGCTGTTAGAGAGATGTACAGTCTAGTTAACAACCTGTCCCTGTGTAAACCCAGCCACCTACCTCCCAGAGGAAGCTGGAGAGCCTGGGCATGACAGTGAAAAGGTAGTGGTATAAACCTATGTGGCCAGGAAGAAGCTCAAAGAAATCACCTTAGAAAACCTAGAATGTGTGTCGGGAATTGGTTCCTTCCAGTGGATTCTTGGTCTCACTGACTTCAAGAATGAAGCCACGGACCCTTGCAGTGTTACACTTCTTAAAGATGGTGTGTCCAGAGTTTCTTCCTGCAGATGTTCAGATGTGGGTTTGTGGTCTTGCCTACTTCAGGAGTGAAGTTGCAGACCTTCTCAGTGAGTGTTACAGCTCTTAAAGATGGCATGTCCAGAGTTGTTTGTTCCTCTCAGTGGGTTCGTGGTCTCGCTGGCTTCAGGAGTGAAGCTGCAGACCTTCGCAGTGAGTGTTACAGCTCATAAAGGTAACGCAGACCCAAAGAGTGAGGAGCAGCAAGACCTATTGCAAAGAGCGAAAGAACAAAGCTTCCACAGTGTGGAAGGGGACCCGAGCGAGTTGCTGCTGCTGGCTCAGGTGGCCAGCTTTTATCCCCTTATTTGACCCCCCCCACATCCTGCTGATTCATCCATTTTACAGAATGCTGGTTGGCCTGTTTTTACAGAGTGCTGATTGGTGCGTTTACAAACCTTTAGCTAGACACAGAGTGCTGATTGGTGCATTTATACACAGTGCTGATTGCTGTGTTTACAAACCTTTAGCTAGACACAGAGTGCTGATTGGTGCATTTACAATCCTTTAGCTAGACAGAAAAGTTCTCCAGGTTCCCATCCAATTAGCTAGACAAAGAGCACTGATTGGTGTGTTTTTACAGAGCGCTGATTGGTGTGTTTACAAACCTTTAGCTAGACACAGAGTGCTGATTGGTGCATTTACAATCCTTCAGCTAGACAGAAAAGTTCTCCAAGTCCCCACACGACCCAGAAGCCCAACCGGCTTCACCTCTCAAATGGATTCTATTTATGGACAAAAGTTATTTTGTAGAACAAAGAATCCATAAAACAGGATATGCAGTAGTCACCATGAGTGACATTATTGAGGGTGTGATTCTCTCCCCAGGCACAAGTGCTCAACTAGCTGAGCTGATTACTCTCACAAGGGTGTTTGAATTAAGTAAAGGGAAATCAATTAATATTTATACTGATTATACATATGCTGTCCTATTCTTCTGTACCCATGTCAATATCTGGAAAGAAAGATATTTCCTCACAGCTAATGGGTCTCCCATTAAATACCATCAGGAAATTGACAAAGTATTGTCTTCGGCTTCTTTCTATGTGAAGTAACACTTATACATTGTAAAGGCCACCAAAAGGGGATAGATGAAATAGCCAAGGGAAATAGATTGGAAGACCAAATATCTAAGTCAGCAGCAAAAAGGGTCCAGAGTTTCAATACAGTTGAGGTCTCTTGAACCTGGAAGGATTCCATAAGAGAAATAAAACCTCAGTATTCTCCTGCAGAGAGAGAATGGGCCACTTTTCAAGGATACACTTTTTAGCCCTTGGAATGGCTACAATTGGAGGACAGCAAACTTCATTTGCCACACACCAGCCAATGGACAGCTCTTAAAAAGCTTTCACCAATCATTTTACCTAGGAAAAGATAGAACTTTTCAATTGGCCCAAAGACTGTTAGCAAAAAATGAAGGGTATGTGCTATAGTAAACACTTCTTGTTGCTTCTATGTTAACTCTTCAGGAAAGGTTGAATTTAGGGCTAACCATCTACTTCATAGAGCTACATGGTTAAGAGATGCTAAGAACTATATGGAAGGGAAAATATGGAATACCATTAAAGGATATCTTCTCTCAATGGCATGTTTTCTCCCCTTGTTAGGAACCCTGGTAATGGTTATCTTGGTCCTGCCTTTTGGACTCTGCATATTAAAACTCCTTGTAAAATGCGTTTCTTCTCACCTTGAGGCCATCAAAATTCAAATGGTAATGCAAATGGAATCCCATCGGAAACAGTCCTTTTTCCAAGGCCCACTAGACCTCCCTCTGGAGGACCGCTGACTGCCACATAAATGACACTCCCTCACAGCTTAGAGAAGCCAGAGTGGTCATCTCCTCTTTTTCTCTAACAGCAGTTAAAGTTACTGCTTCAAAGGGTGCATCTGCACTGCACCTGTAGCTAACGGGAAGAAATGTTGTTAAGAACTTTCCCTTATGCCAGGATTTTGCTCAGAAAGGACTGTTAAGGAATTAACTTGATCACAAATTATGAATTTGTGATAACAGGACACTAGCATTGTGGTTTTAGGCCCTCCCATGGGTTTAACTTAGGCTCTCATGGGTAATAACCAGATAAAGTCACTATGGCCAATCCCAGGCATGTGCAGAGGCAACACCCTTAAACGGGAACATTACCGCCCACCCCCATTTTGGGCATAACCCACAGAACACTCTCTTTTTCTTGCCACATAAAATACCCAGAATTCAGCCCCATCTCTGGCAACCCGATTTCAGGTCCCCTTCTTTGCTTAAAGCTTTCATTTTGCTTAACAAATCCTACTCTACTCACTCTCCAGTGTCCATGTGCCTTATTCTTCTTGGCCATGGGACAATAACTCAGACCTAGCTGAACCAGGGACTAAGCTGACTGCAATATAATTTTCTTTTCTTTTTATTCATTTATCAGTTATCATATGATCTAGATACTAAGTATTTGCCTATTCTATATGTTGATATATTGCTTCCCAGACTGTTACCTGCTAAAAATTGTGAGTTTTTATTGTCACATAAAATTTTACAAATTGTCAGAAAAATATTTTAACATGTTCTTTATGATTTTCATTTTTAATATTATTAAAATGTCTCTAGATATTATTCCATTTTATCTATATTTTCTTCTAGTACTTACAAATTTTTGTTTTCTGGAGTTTTTTCTAGGTTTATTTTTTATGTTGTGGTCTTTAGTTCATCTGAAAGTTTTATTTTATGTATCAAGAGAAAAGAGTTCTATCTAATTTGTGAATATTATTTTCCTACTAATTTTGGATGACACCACTAGTATTTACCAAATTTAAATATATAAATAAGATTGTTTCATAATTCACTTTCCAGTTTCTGTAATATGTTAATCTATTTCAGCATGAATAGATAACATTTTAAATTGACTGTACACTATTGAAATATTTTATTATTTAATTATCATACTGTGAAGTGTAAATATTTTGAAATGTTAACCATTCTTGAATATTTAAACAAATCATCTTAGGTAATATACAATTTCAATGTATAATTCGATTTCATTTTATCTTATTCAGAATTTTTGTATTTATTTATATGTGCTAAGTTACCATATAATTTACTTTTATTGAATTTTATTTGGCATATTATCACAGTAATTCTTATTTTTTAAGATTATTTGGTAATTTCTGACCTTCAGTTAAATGAAGTAATATATACAAAATTAAAATTATCTTCTAGGAAACATTTTATGTATACAGAAGTACAATTAACTATCTCTTATAGCACATCAGAAACATATAGTATACTTTCAATATTTGAAGGAATAAGAATGAAATAAAGGTTGTTGGGGCTCTGAACCATTTTTCCAGTTCACATAACATGGCTGTACTGTGGGCACAATTAATATTATACAAAATGTTTTGAAAAATACCTACTCATGTTAAAATATTTTTTATTAATTTGTGATGCCATAAGCAAATATGAGAAAACCAAAGCATATGACAATAAAATCACAGGGCATATTTTAAATAAAGGTAATTTATGGAAAAATGTGATAAGCATTTGTATAAGTGTTTAATTATGCAAAAAATAATTAGCAACTTATGAATTTATAAAAATCATAAAATTACTGTGACTAATAGCTGTCTTAGAAGCATGGATTTTCTCTGATTCTGATTTATTATATTTCACTTTGTTTTATTTCTCATCACCAAATCTTGGCAGAGGTTTTTCATCATGGTAATTCTGATAGACAACTAACAGAATAAAGCAATGCAAAAAGGAATGAGAGGATCAGAATGCATCGCAATGAGTGCCCCTTCTCATGTAATTTAGTACTATATGGAGAATAATCGTTGATTCTACGTCACCTCAGGTAGAAAATATTCTAATTCTGTAATAAATTAAAGTTTTTATTAATTAGTTTACCTGAAAATAAATTTCACTAATGTCATTCATAGAAATGTTAATTACAAGTTTGTCTAATTTCATTAAAATTATTTTTCCAGATTTTGCTTACAAATTCATTAAAATGGAAATATTGAAATGAATTAATTAACAGATATATTTATCTTAAAGAAAACTAAGATACGTGGCGGATAAAACACCATAGTTATAGTCCACACACCAAAAAGCAAAAATGTACAATATATTTAAGTTAGTCATACAAATTAATGTAAGCTTATACATTCTGGGACTGAAATAAATATTTCCTGTAAAAACTTACATTTAATTTACAACCTGTGGCTTAAATACTATAATTCTTTGAAGAAATAATTATTAATAGCAAAACTTAAATTATTTTAATAATTTTTCATACAGTGTTGAAAAGTTTGGAGGAAAGTGTTTAGATGTACAGAATAGTTTAGTGACTATTTTATAAAAAGAAATAGAAATGCAATACCAGCTCAGTTTTATTAAGAACTATATTTATTGAAATTGAGAGTAGGAAAGTAGCATAGTTTTCAAAGTCTGAACACTTGATTTAAAATATGAGAAAAATAAAATCCATAAGGGTTAGTTAGTCTCAAACATAGGCCAAGCCTATAATTCAGAATTTCCTTATTTCTTAGCCAAGTTCTCATTCTCTGAGTAGCTTCTAGAAATAGAAAATGACAATAATCTAAAAGAGTAGGCTGTCTGTGTCATCCTCATGTTTACAAAATTTATTAAAACTAAATTTAATAATAATAGAACATTTCTAAACAGAAATGGAATATTAAAAATTAAATTAAAAATCAATAGAAATGATCTGAGATTATTTAAATTGATTACTATCTGTTAAGGTTGCTATTGAAAGAAGCATCAATATTGGGAATTCGATAACATGGCTTTAATGACTTCTTTCATTTTTAATATTGAATGATCCTACGAAAACGCAAGCTGGATATCATAATATCTTATCTCTGATTTTCTTTCTAAGATCACTTTTGTAATTTGTAAGGTTTTTTCCTTAATCTTTCTAATTTCAAATCTATTTATTGAGTAGATTTTCAAATTTGGTAGAATTCATTTACTAAAATATTCAGAAGGACTTTTTGTAATGATATACATTTTTATGTTGAGGTAAAGATTATGTGCTTAACCGATAAAACACCAGCATCTTGCAGCATCTTAAAATGAGTAAACCTACTTTTGCCTATTAATATGCATTTATTTCTGCAGTTGATAGAGTGAAACAAAAATACGAATGTTCATAAATTGAATATGAGTAGAAGATAAATTTTTCCACTGCTTTTGGAAAATATACTGACAATAAACAGTAGGTGGTAAATCCATCTCATTTTGAAATTACAAATAACACACAAACATTCTTTTCACCTATTGTTTGAATAATGGGAAGCTAAGTAAGTTACAGTGAAAACAGAACAATTATAAAATTGAATGCCACAGAATTTTTGTGGTTTTTTTTTTCTTTTTAAATTTTGTGGTGTAACCTGATGGAAACTCGATAATGGTATTTTCAAATATTATTCTCAAATTCGTTAATAAAAATAACATATTCATTCAAGTTGCTTATTTAAAACTTTTTTCAGCTTTGTTCTTTTTGCTTAGGATTGTCTTGGCTATGCAGGCTTTTTTTTGGTTCCATATGAAATTTAAAGTAGTTTTTTCTAATTCTGTGAAGAAAGTCAATGGTAGCTTGATGGGGATAGCATTGAAACTATAAATTACTTTGGGTAGTATGGCCATTTTCATGATATTGATTATTCCCATCCATGAGCATGGAATGTTTTTCTATTTGTTTGTGTCCTCTCTTATTTCCTTGAGCAGTGATTTGTAGTTCTTGTTGAAGAGGTCCTTCACATCCCTTGTAAATTGTATTCCTAGGTATTTTATTCTCTTTTTAGCAATTATGAATCAGCGTTCACTAATGATTTGGTATGCTACCTTTCTTCAAACTATACTACAAAGCTACAGTCACCAAAACAGCATGGTACTGGTACCAAAACAGATATATAGACCAATGGAACAGAATAGAGGCCTCAGAAATAACACATATATCTACAACCATCTAATCTTTGACAAGCCTGACAAAAACAAGCAATGGGGAAAGTATCCCCTATTTAATAAATTTAATAAGTTTAATAAATGGTGTTGGGAAAAATGGCTAGTCATATGCAGAAAAGAGAACCTGGACCCCTTCCTTACACACCTTATACAAAAATTAATTCAAGATGGATTAAATACTTAAACACAGGACCTAAAGCCATAAAAACTCCAGAAGAAAACCTAGGCAATGCCATTCAGGACACAGGCATAGGCAAAGATTTCATGACTAAACATACAAAGCAATGGCAACAAAAGCCAAAATTGACAAATGGGATCTAATTAAACTAAAGAGCTTCTGCACAGCAAAAGAAACTATCATCAGAGTGAACAGGCAACCTACAAAATGGGAGAAAATTTTTGCAACCTATCCATCTGACAAAGGGCTAATATCCAGGATCTACAAAGAACTTAAACAGATTTACAAGAAAAAAACAAACAACCCCATCAAAAAATGGGCAAAGGATATGAACAGACACTTATCAAAAGAAGACATTTATGCAGACAAGAAACATATGAAAAAAGGCTCATCATCACTGGTCATTAGAGAAATGCAAATAAAAGCACAAGGAGATAACATCTTATGCCAGTTAGTATGGTAATCATTAGAAAGTCAGGAAGCAACAGAATGGTAATCATTAGAAAGTCAGGAAACAACAACAGGAGAGGATGTGGAGAAATAGAAATGCTTTTACACTGTTGGTGGGAATGTAAATTAGTTCAGCCATTGTGGAAGACAGTGTGGCAATTCCTCAAGGATCTAGAACCAGAAATAACATTTGACCCAGCAATCCCATTACTGAGTATATGCCCAAAGGATTATAAATCATTATACTATAAAGACCCATGCACACGTATGTTTATTGTGACACTGTTAACAATAGCAAAGACTTGGAACCAGCCCAAATGCCCATCAATGACAGACTGGATAAAGAAAATGTGGCACATATACACCATGGGATACTATGCAGCCATCAAAAAGGATGAGTTCATGTTCTTTGCAGGGACATGGTTGAAACCATCATTCTCAGCAAACTAATGCAAGAATAGAAATTCAAACACTGCATGTTCCCATTCATAAGTGGGAGTTGAACAATGAGAACATATAGACACAGGGAAGGGAACATCACACACCAGGGCCTGTCAGGTGGTAGGAAGGTAGGGAAGGGATAGCATTAGGAAAAATAGCTAAAGTAGATGATGGGTTGATGGGTACAGCAAACCACCAGAGCATGTGTATATATATGTAACAAACATGCACATTCTACACAAGTATCCCAGAACTTAAAGTCTAATAAAAAAATTAAAAACAAAAACAAAATAAAGTATTTTTAGGGTAGCAGATCCAATTTAATCATATAAATTTAAGTTCAAATAATCAATTATTTATGTACCTTACTCCACATAATACTATTTAACTTGAATGAAACGAATTATACAAAGAGATCAAATTGTTTTGAAAAGGAAAACAGGCCACATTTTAGGCTAATATGAAAATAAAAGCCAAAGATAATCTACTCAAACAGAAAACATTACTATTTAAACACATGATGTTTGTCTTAGAGTCTTAGAGTAAACTGTAGTTTAATCTTATACAATATTTGATTCCATATTAAATAAGCATATCATTAAAAATCACTTATAATAATTATTTATTTAATTTAATATATAAACACATGATGGTTTTCTTAGTGTCTTAGGGTAAACTGTAGTTTAATCTTATGCACTATTTGATTCCATATAAAATAAGTGTATCATTAAAAATCACTTATAATAATTATTTATTTAATTTGTTGCAGGAGAAGAAAGACAAATACTCAGTTGGTTGTTCTACAGTGAGGAGGTATATGCAAACCTACCCCAAAAGTGGGGAGGGAAATAAGAAGCCGAAGAAAGAGACTGACAAATTGTTTCTCAAAAAGAAACATTTACTGGGGAATTACAAAGAGAAGCAATGACTTGGGCAGCTGTGAGAAGGTGAATCCCCACACCAGCCCTCCAGAAAGTATTCTTTATATAGCAAGCTTTTATAGTAAAATGTGCAGCAGATTGTGTCTTAAGACTTTCTTGTCAATACGTGTAATCACTGCGGAGGTTTGATAAGGATCTTTATGAGGGGTTATCTATGTTAATTGCATTATTTAAGGATCCTTTTTCAGAACACCTTGGTATGTATGGAGCAAACATGTCCTCACTGCAGTTTTGCTTGAAAATGGCTTCACTCTTGCCATGCCACAGGCGGTTTTGCTACATTGGTAAACTTGTTAGGTTTACAATTAAATAGCAGGTTTTCATTAAATATCTCAGAAACAAAACCTATAGATACTTTTCTTAAGGTGCATTAAATATTATAACAAATTTAGGAAAACTGGTGAAGAATATTTGCTCTGGATTCAGAAGTCCTGAGTTTGCCTTTGGCCTTACCCTAAATTTGGCTACAATTAAAGCTATGTATTGAGAAACAATCTTCTTCAAACAAGCAGATAAAACTTCATGCAGGCCATTGAAACACAGTGATTTTGAAATCTCTCCTCAGATGCTTCAAAGAAAACTGTAAAATAATCAGTATTGTGTTTTAGGAGTATTATTTTAATTGTAGTGAAGCATTGGATTGAAAAAAACTTAAAAAGGAATGGGGTGTTCTTGAAAAAAAATTCAATATTTAAGTTAGAAATGATAGCTATCTAAACTAATGCAGACTGATGATGGCAAAGAAAAGAACGAATAAGAATAACATTAGATATTGTGGATATGGGCAATAGCAAACATTTGCATATAATTTTACTAATGTAGGTATCAAGGTACCGGGATTTTTAACTTTTCCAAGGTTATTGAGGTAATGAAAGAATGTGATTTCAAACTGGAAGCTTTACCTCCAGAATCCATGTACTTAATAGCCATCGCTTCATAACAATATCAACTGCACAGGGTAAGTAAAGAACAGAGAGGTGAAAGATAATTTCCACATTTCAAGTTTAGGTAACTGAGTGTGTGGTGGTAGCATTCACTGAAATAAAAATTATACATTGAAGAACAAAATGATTTGTCAATAGGGAAACAAATAATTACAGAACTGTTACTGCATGCCAGTCATGTTCTAAGGACACAGTTTCATGTTTTTTTAATTTTTTAATTTTTTTATTTTTTTTTTGCTTCAGGACTCAGATGAAAAAGTAATTTCCAACAAGGACTGTGAAGTCTCAAATCAGTAAAAATAAATAATTGAATAAATAAATGAATAAATAAATGTAGCAGAGTCATACAACATTTCTTACATAATCGGTCAGATTTGGTGTATGCCATTTCATTTGCCAGAGAAAGTAACATGGGCTAGGTTAATATGAATGGGTGGAAAGAACTATCCTCCCACAGGAAGAGGCACCAGGGGGACGTCCTGTAAGTGTAGCTGGATAATTTTTTTAGGAGTTTGTTAGAACAAAAGCACAATATCCCAAATAGAGGTAAAAAAATTTCACCATCAGGACAGGAAATGTGAAGTGAAAAGGTATTTGAGAGGAATGACCTGAGTATGTCCACGTGCCATGGTATAAAGAAAAAAAAAATAAATTTAGTTGATGCATATTGAGTTTGAGACTATAAGGCTCCTTTGTTGATTTACATCCAGCATTTGCTTCTAATTTTTAGAAATGACATTGAAGAGTAGAGAAGTAGTTTTTGAAAAAAAAAAAAGAATTTCAGAGAGGAGTGAGCAATAAAAAAGGAAATTAAATTATTATCTAGAACATAAAGAAAACACAGTGATTTCAAGGATGGTAAGAGATAACTGGTGATTAATCTTCAATCATGAAGCAGTAAAACAAAGATTTTCTCCTAATGTGCATCACACATGTTTGCAATCTTTAGTATGACTAGAACAAAACTTAAGCTTTGCGTGCTATTTAGAAAAATCACAAAGAATACTAATTATTGGAATGATTTCATGTCTGATAGTTTCAGTTGTCTGACACTGGTATTCTAGTACTTAAAATAATCCCCTTTTCCCCATGTGCCTAAAAAATTGCCTTTTATTGATGTACACTGGAGTAAATAATGGTATAGTCAAAATTAACCATATGTCTTTCTAAAAAAAAGAATAAATCTGCTCTCAGTGAGGGTCTATGGTTTCTCTGAAGAATAAAGGATGTTCAACTTAGTATATGGAAAGTAAAGAGAAGAACCTTAAAAAAGGTATTTAAAATTTCATTAGAATTAGCAGCAGAAAAATGTATTGGAGGAAGAGCAAATAGAAATAAAGGAAAAATAATTTGTGCAGCTATTGTGTTAAGGGAGAGGCTAGGTAAGGATGACAGCTAGTAAGATCTATCTGGGAGAGGTTTCTAGTATTTTTAATTTAAAAATTTCAAACATTTTATAGACTTAAGTTTGAAAAACATGGAAATACCAACATCCTCCCCCCAAAAAAGTAGTGGAGATGTAATGAAGTGTTCTCTAAAAATGAATTCAGCAATGAGATGTCAAGAACAAATGAATAAATCAGAGAAAAACATGTGTATTTATTCATTTAAATGGAAAAGGTAAACTTGAGTCTAGGTAAGTTACAAAAAGAAAAGAATAGACGTGAAATTTTATAATGATGCTTTCTATTTTCTCATTGAAGTATTATGTATATTCATGTGACAAGAGTAAATGGAGTTAATGCATAAGGTACATTTGGAGAGTGAAAACATTTTAGAATAGCCAGTGTGGGAAATATTAATGAGTAACATTATCTAATAGAGATTGGGGGTTATAAACAACATCCAGGATTTCATTTAATCTACATTTTAATATTATTTTCTTATGAATTCTCAGGGGAAGACTGAGGCCCCCAGATAACACCACTGATAACTAAAAGAGATAAATTTCTATTGCATGCACTTCTGACTCCAAATCTTATTCTCTTATTTATAACATATATTATTATATCAAACGGTCCTGTTCTATGCTATTAGTCATGTATAGAAAAGGTCAGAGAGTTAATTTGAATTGAAGGGAATAAATTTTTGTTGGCACTGGTTTGTGCACTTCAGGTTAATTCTCAGAACTGCTCAATATTCTTCTTGAAATAGAAGAGAATAAAGAAATATCCCATGGTTGGTGTGTGATAGGTCAGTTCTGTAATAGAATAAGCGGGGGAGATAGCTGAGAGTACTAAAAGGAGATCAATTATAATTACGAATCATTAGGACAATATTAAGTGGCTGGAAGTAAAAAATTGATCGATAACTTGACAAAAATAAAGAATACAATTTTGTTTAAATGAACTTAAAGCACAAGTGTAATAGCAATTGAGTAAAAAGGAGAAAAAGATTAGATGTTGAAATTAAGCTTGGTCTAAACTGCTCATGATTATGAGTTACTGAGAATCACTTGAAATCATTTGTGGAATGATGTGGGAAATAGAAATATATGTTACTAATTGTTTATATTTTTAGAGCTTTTATAGATAACGGCATTTTTGAAACATTTAGATGATATTAATATTTTTAAAGGTGAAAAAGAGAATTAAGTTTTGCATGTTATCTGTGAAATGTAGGCTGTTTTTATTCAAACTATTAGTGTAGATTTTCCTATACCTGCAGCTTTTCTGTTCATATCTGTGATTCACATTTTTAATAGTATACTGGCATCTAATTTGCAGAGATTAATTGAAGACAATATTTAAAGACTATGAAAAATTAAAAAAACACTAAAAATTTACATACCAACAACATAAAATAGATTGAATATCCCTGAATAAAATTGTTATTTCTCTGTCATAACTGGATTTTCTTCAGTTTTGTGCTTTGTGAATTTCTACTCAACTTTTAAAAACAAAGCCAAATTTCTTCCTCTATAAAGAAATCCAGGAAGATTTCCAAACACTTGATTTACTGTATCCCAAAGATGGGTTTAATCCTTGCTGCCCACTGCCTCGCAGAAATCGCTTCCATTTCAATTGTTATATTGAATTGTTATCCATTTGTTTGTATGGTATTTTACTTCACTATATGAATTTAACCAACAGTTGGTAAACTCTTTGGCATCCATGATGGTATTTTATTTTTTTGTGTGTCCTCTGCACATCTTAAGCATTTGGTAAGAATGATGCAATGCAGGAGATTAAATTAAGAGAACAGAAACAGATAAGGCAATGCATGCACCAGGAGGAGTGTGAAAATGACAAAACTACCTGTCAGGCACCATGCTCACTAAGTGGGTGACAAAACCATTTGTACACCAAACCCTAGCAACATACAATTTACCCTTGTAACACGTATGCGCATGTGCCCCCAAACCTGAAATAAAAGTTGAAAGAAAAAAATAAAATGATTGAGATTTAAAAATATATATATATTGAAATTTCAGTCCTATATGAGAATGTAAAAATGTTTTGCCTAATGTTCCTTGTTCTTTCAAATGATTTAAAAACAATAATTAAATGTACAAAAGAGTAACAGTTACTTAGTGGAGCCACAAAAGATGAGTCAGGCCCCATCACCTAGTGAATACATCAGGTAAAGGAAGGGAAGAAGAGGAAGCTTCCGATTATTTTAGCACAATTTTATTGACTTGAATTTGCCATAAAACATGCATTTTTAGAAAAGAATAGATTTTAGTTTTCTTGATAAAATCTTAATGCATACATTTAGTTGAATCATGTGATCTTTTATATTATATAATCATATAATCTCCCTTTAGAAGATGATGTTTTCTTTCTATAAAAAATAAATGCCAAAAACATGTAAGAAACTTTAATAAATGTTATGATTTGATAGACCCTCAGGGTGACATCTTGCAAAGTTCAAAAGACATGAGTTAATTATTTTATAATTTCCAAAATTTTAAAAAATGTTTTAATGAGCAATAAAGGAATCTGGACAAATAATTAAAAAAGAAAGAACAATTTTTATGCCCAATGATAAGGGATGCTCACTAAAAGCATAATGGATCTTTATTCTAAATTCAGTGGCTAGGTTGTTTACCAAAGCTGGGATATAAATAAAACACAGGAAATAAGGGCAGTAAGCCATTCTCATGCCTGCCAAATATGTCTCATAGCTTCCACCTGGGGCTTTTCTGTTGACACTTTGGCATGAGACAATGGGTCCATAATCAGGGGCCACACATACACATTGTGGAAGGGTAGGGGTAATTTAAAATCTCATGGAATTAACCCTTGAAGAGTAGGAAAATAGAATCCATAGATCAATACATATATTAACCTATAAACAGTGGGAAACATGAAGCTATACTCTGGCTTTCCCTTTTCTCCCCATACTCTCTTTCCTGCGACATAGTTAACTGGCTTCTCTCAAGACCTACCTGCAGGATCCAGCAGTCACATTTAGTTAGGGCTACTTTAAAAATATATCTTCAAACAGTCTCAACTTTATTCCTTCCCTGAATTCCTTTGTCCCTTACTCACATTTTATGAGAGCATATTACCTAATAAAATAGTAGGACACAGAAATACCTGAGACAGGAAAGTTGAATGTTGGACAACATTGGACAAAGTTAAAGATAAAATCTACCATTCTCTATATAGGAACCTCTTCTGTCATGGAAGGAGTCATCCACAGGAAGTACATATTTTCTCTGTTGCTCCAATTCATTAGAGTGTTACCTCAAACCCCACTCCATGTATACAAAAACGCAGTAGGAGACGAGGGCCAGTTGTGAAGTGTATTAAGTTAAAGAGTTAAGAATTTAAAGCACACTTGCTGGTATTGATATTTATCATTAATATATTCAGCACCTCGACCCCCGCCCTCTGCCCCGCTCCGGCCGCGCAGGGTTGATGTACAAAAGCATAAATTGTTAGTCTCAAAAAGGGAGTAAAAATGTCACCCTCCTCCTCTGGAAATGTCTGTGCAGTCTGAGACCAGCCAGCGAGAAAACACTATCAAATCAGAAAACAGCTTTGGACCAAAGGAAAACAATGAACGCTGTAAAACCCTGGGTTTGTTTGTTTTGTTTAAAGATCACCCTGGAGGGGAGGGGTGTCTAAAAAGAAAAAAAAAAAAAGAGTGCAAGCCGACCTTTCCTCTCTGGTTTATTGTAACCTGAACATTCAATACTGTTATTGAAGGACTGAGGCGCCACCGGGCTACGGGGTCTCCGTCTCCACGCCTGGTCCAGCAGTTAAATGTCATCTGTAAACACAGGCCTCCGCCCCCCTCATTCTGTTAATTGTTAATCCCCTTTCTACCGCGGTTTCTGTTGTCATATTTTTTAATTTTTAGTTTTTTTTACTTGAGTATATGTAGGGAATTTATAGGGAAATATGTACTTTAGGAAATAAATTATAAGAACTAAACTATATTTTATTTTAAATAAAGTAATGGACTTTTAATCTTACACAATTAAATTACTGATTATATATTTGCTGAGCTGATTTAAGGGTTAAAAAATTGTATCAAGTTTTATTTTTTGACTTCAAAGCCTTCTTAATAAAGCCTATTTTTTGCATGTAAAAAAATATATTCAGCAAACAGGATGATATTTTGCACGTGCTGGTTACTCTTTATCATCTACTTGGAATGGATGAGAAGCTAAAACGTAAAGAGAATTATTTTTATTGTTTCTGAAATTCTAACATGCCCATAGAGCACGCTTTGCATCAGTGTGCCCCGAATGTGAGACATGAAGTCAGAGGAGACTATTATGGACCTTTAAGATTTAATGACTGCCCCGCTGGATTTCAGACTTGCATGGGGCCAGTAGCTCCTTCGTTTTAGCCAACTTCTCCCATTTGGAGCACCCAATGCCTGTACCCCCATTATATCTTGGAAGTAACTAACTTGTTTTTGATTTTACAGGCTCATGGGCAGAAGGGACTTGCTTTGTCTCAGATGACACTTTGGACTTTTGGGTTAATGCTAAAATGAGTTAAGACTTTGAAGACTATTGGGAAGGAATGACTGCATTTTGAAATGTGAGGACATGAGATCTGGGAGGGGCCAGGGGAGGAATGATATGGTTTGGGTCTGTGTCCCCACCCAAATCTCATCTCTAATTTTAATCCTCATGCGTCAAGGGAGAGACCTAGTGAAAGCTTATTGGATCATGGAAGCAGTTTCTCCCATGTTGATCTCACGATAGTGAGTGAGTTCTCATGAGATCTGGTGGTTTTATAAGGGACCCTTCTCCCTTTGGTCCTCTCTTTCATGCCACTGTGTGAAGAAGTTACTCGCTTCTTTTTCACCTTCTGCCATGATTGTAAGTTTCCTGAGGCCTACCAGGCCATATGGAACTGTGACTAAATTAAACCTCTTCTCTTTATAAATTACCCAGTCTCAGGTAGTGTTCTTTATAGCAGTGTCAAAACAGACTGATACACAACACTAATGTGAATGAACACATCGCTTAATTCTTCACATATTACTGTCTAATTGGTTATAAGTTTAAGTGCACAGAGTGAAAGAATGAAAAGTGTTTCCTTAAAACAAATTTCCATATTTTTAAACTTGAAAGATTACGGTTACATAGTTAAAGAAACAATTTTCTAGGCAATTATTTTTAAGACACACTAATAAATAATAATAGAAGAGAATCTTGTCTTAGAAGACTGTTATTTAGATTTTTTTTTTTTTGCAAAATCAAATCACATATCCTTTTGTGAGGCAATAGCCAGTCCCCAAGATGACTGCCAATGACCCCTTCTCCCCATTCTTCCTACAATTCACATCCTTTTGTCCTCTCCTTTTGTAGTTTCTTCAAATGCTTTGAGGGGATAGAGCCTCTGTCTGTATCAGTAGTGTAAAATGTCTTATCGAGTGCAAGAAAAGATAACAATATTTATGACAATACTTTTTACCACACTACCACTTCTTTCTGCTGCTTCTTTTAATCTATAAGAGTCACATACACAAATTTTAATATTTTGTATGAATTGTGACAATAGAACATAGGTCTTTCATTATGTTTCCTTTTTACTATTTCCTAATTTTTAATCAAAATACATATATATCTGGGTATTTCTTTAACTCATTCAGCGACCCACTGTATCTCTTTTTTATCATTGCTCTGGGGGAAGTCATGTTGCAAACAGCCCTATAGAAAGGCCAAACTGGTGAGGAATTAAGCCTTTTGTCAATTCTTAAGAGTAAGCTTGGGAGCAGATTCTTTAATCCTAGTATAAACCTCACAGATGATAACCCCAGCCAACAGCTTGATTTTAGCCTCCTGAGAGACTCTGAGCTAGAACCACTCAGCTCAGTCACTCCTAGATACTGGCTCACACAAACTGAGATAGTAAATTTCTCAAGATAAATTGTGAAACAATTATTGTACAGCAATGCATAATTAATATATAAATTTAGTATTTAAATATGAAAACAGAAAATATTATTTTCCATACAATACTAAAGGAAATTGTGTCACAGATTGTCATATATATTCATTGCTTTCAGGTTAGAGATAGGAAGTGTTCTTTGAGAAAGTCTTAATTTTGTGAAATCTTTGACATATACACTTTAAAATCAGGTGATCAACTTGGATAAAATATGTAGCAGTTATTATTATTGAAGTTATGTTTCATTGATGGTTTAATTTAGTAAAAGGTATATTCTTACAATGTCCAGTGTTTTGATCTATGGAAATAGTGCTTTTTTACTTTTTGCATGAGTTTTCAGCAATTCATGCAGAAAAACCTACTCAAACTTCTCTATGCTTTTTAATTTTCTACATAAAGTGCTTGTACATTTTTATTGAATTTATTCTTAAGTATATAATATTTTGTGCTGTAATATATTTTCTTTTTTCATGTATTTATTATTTATATTGATGAATGCCATTTGTTTTTACATGTATCTGGTAAATAGCAAATTAATTATATTATTAATTATAATAAAACATATCCTTTTGGGGGGTTTCTACATAAAAAACACAAATCTTCAAAAATAATTAGAAAATTAGTAGATTATCTTTTCTCTATTTTTGATATTGTCACAGGATCTTTTGGGTGTTGCTTCACTAGCTGGAAATCTCTGTGGCAGGTGGTATCTTCTGCCTGGGTATTGTTCATGCCCACTGGGCATGTTCCACCCATTCAGCCTTGCAGGCTGTTCTCAGCATGCTACTGACCTGGATGTCACATTTGTCAAGGGTGAGCCAGGCATAGAGTGGTGAGAGGTGTGTGTACAAGTGAGTATGGAGTCAGGCCGCTGCACAAAGCCAGGCACACCAGCTGCTGTGGTGGGGCAGTTAGCTCCAGGCACTGGCACAGGTGCTGGCTTCATGCGAGGTTACAGCTGGATCAGATGTACCACACACAGCTTCTGCTGTCTACACCCATGTCTGGACAAGGGGAATGCGGTGGTGCCAAGAAGCTTAGAGATGCCAGGAACCACAGAGCCCTAAAGAGAGTTTCACAGGTCTGGATTGGGGAGCTCCCAGGTCTTGGCTCCCTGAACGGCTGCAGGTCTTCTTCTCATTGCCCACAATGTGGTCAGAAGGGAGGACTGTTTCAGCCCTTTTTGCATGACAGCTCTTTCAGTCCTGCCATTAGATGGGTCCCAAGTTCTTGTCCTATGTCCATGAAGAATGGGCTATACAGACAATTGGAGGGTGAGCAAGGTGGAGAGGAGCTTCACTGAGAGACAGAATAGCTCTCATAAGACCCAAACTGGGTAGCTCCTTTCTGCAGTCAGGTCGTCCTGATAGTGTCCAGCTGTCAGTGGAAAGGGGACCTTCAGTAGGTAGCTCCTTTCTGCTATTGGTAGTTCTTACATCTGTTTGAGTCTGGCTGGGTCTGGGGTTTTTATGGGGTCAGAAAGGAGGAAGTGTGTGCTGATTTGTCCATGGGCAGCCATGGGTAGGCCTGGAAAGAGCAATGTAAGTTCTCACACTAGGCTGTGGACTCCATCTGGAACTGACAGCCCAGACCCCAAGCTTCAGGCCATCCCTCTTGAAAGTGGGGTTTCATTAGGGACCTTCCCCATTCCGCCCAGGAGCCTGTCTGCCTCCTGTCATCATCAATATGTTGTCCAGGGAGCACAGGCTGTTTGTGCTGAGGGGCACCTGCAGACCCATGCTGAGCCTCTCTCAACCTCCCCTTGGCTTCCCTCATGATCGTTGGTGCCCAAGGTTGGAAGGGGGCCAAGGCAACTGGGGTCTGGCATGTCAGCAATGCCCCAAGCACACACACACGCCTGAACAGGTTGCAACAGCACTCTGGCTGGGCCACAACTTTGCTCCAAAATCAGAGTGGGTGCCAGGAATCAGCAGAGGCCAGGGACAGGAGCAGGTACTTCCAAGCCTAGTGGGGAGAGGGCCTTCCTGGCCCATGAGAGTGAAGGGATCCCTGGGGTCGGAGCTGTGGCTGGGTGACTGCAGCTGCACCACTGATCATGGGGCTCCCACCCTGCTAACTCAGTAAAGGCCGGGGCTCCTGCCTGTCCCTGGTTCCCACCAGCACCAGGAAGCATACAACCCCTGCAACTCCAACCCCACTGCAGCCAGTTGTCTTCACAGCAGTGGCTCCAGATGGGCCATCACTGCCATCAATACCATCTATTTTAGGTCTGGCATCTATCTACTATCTTTCTAATTAATCTATTTTTATCTTACTGCATTCACTAAAGACTCCAGGATTCTTCATGTAAGTTCATAGAAAGATGATGAGAGTGAGCATTATTTCCTGTCTCTTATTTTAAAATACTGATTTATATTTATTTTGTAGAAAACAACTATTCTTGTTTCTTTGGAGGTTTTTTCTTTTATAAAAAAATAACATATTTATTCTACTATCAAAGGAGATATACCCATTAATTCAACTTCACTTTTTACTATTACAAATAATGCTGCAATAAATATTCTCTTGCATGTTTATATATCCAATTATAAATGTAATTCTGGAAAAGACAACTGGATAATTAATAAACTACAAAGAATGTGTTTGTTATTTTCATTTTTGAGAGGAGAGAACTACAAATGAGGAAAATTAAATACCTTGCCCAAAGTCATGTGTTAGAAAGTGGCAGATGCATGGCATAAAAAGACATATATTTGATGTAAAAATTCCAATTTAAATCGGTTTGTAGGTCCACATACACCTGATGCTGCTTCTTTTATGAAATATTGTAAACTCTGTCTCCCATGCTTCAAAAGTGATTGTATATAATGACACATCAAATTTTCTGATACTATTTTAAAAGTTTTATAGGAGCTCAGCAATTTGTATAAATCACTAATATAGGAATTCATAGAAATAAATTACCAATGCCCAAATCTCACTAAGTAGAGAGAAAAATTTCTCCCATGAAAAGTTATTTTACATAAATAAAAAGAAATGTGGATTTTAAGATTTTATTAGCCATAAACTTTGAATAAGTTATCATTTTAATAATCATGAAATTGCTTATTTGTAAAATGTGATAGTAATCTCTGTCTTATACAAGCTGTAATAGTAGTAGTAGTAATAATAATGGCTTACATTTATATAGTGCACACATTTTTCCTAGGCATAGTTCTAAGCACAATTTGTTCTGTTCTCACAGTATCACTATTTGAGTACTATTATTTTTCTTTTTTTGGTAAAGCTCTGGGGCATACAAAAGTAAAGAAATATGTTGAATGCCTCACAGATAGCAAATGGTAGAAAAAGGATTTGAACTTAGGCAATCTGCTTCTGAATCTGTCCCTTTAACCAATACAACATAAAACCTCATATTCTGGTTTATGTTGCAGATTCAATGTTTTTGTAAATATCTTTCAAAACAACCTGAACCTATAAATGTTCTGCATTTCTCAAATATTTTTCTTTCATTTAATATTTGTATATGTTCCTTTGCCAATTTTATCAAGATGTAATTAGAACCCAATAAAGTTTTTTTCATAAACAGATATTAACAAAGCAGTTTTTAGTATTTCAGTATAGGTTTAAAATATTTTGATAAGAAAATTCTAATATAATCACCTTGCAAAAAAATGCATACTAGGAAATGAGAAATATTCATGAGCTATGAAGCCATCAAGGTAATAAAAAAACATGTTTAGAAAAGCATGTTACCATTTTATTTATGTTTAGTTTAAGCATGGAATTGAGCATGGCCTCCTGAATACTACAAAAATGTTATAATACTATAAATTGAAAAGCATAATAAAGTATGCGAAAATGCCCGTCATCAGGATAAAATCTTGTAAATTTACTGCTGCAATCTTGAAAATGATTATGTGTTATAGAATGTTTAAAAATATTTACAAACTAGCAGATAATCATTATGTTGAGACTTTATGGCAGAGCTGAAACTATGCTACTTTCAAAGTTTTATTACAAATAACTTAGCACCTTTAGTAGCACCTGGCATGCTGAAAAAACTTCAGAGGTAGAGTCTCTGTTATATTTACAATGATTACGATGGTAACTATGTTGCTAACACTATACCATTATCATCATCCAACTCCCTGAAAACTTTAACAGACTGCTGTGTTGTCTTGAACCTCGAAGAACAGCATGGTGAATTAGGACCAAGTGAGTACATTTAAATGACTGGAAAAGTCAGGGTCAAGACAATGTAGCAGAGTGGTGGAGGTGCTAGACAGTTCTCAAAGAATAGTTCAGTTGTATTCAGAGACAGCTGATCCATTGCCTTGTGTTACTAACAAAGATTACAAAAATCTCTGCAGATGCCACAGATTGGGATCCCATCAGCTCTCATTGTGTCCTACCTGCCCAAAACAGCCTTTGAAGGAGAAAGATAATACATTATACATGAAAAACAAATCTGTATAAAATAAAATTTATGAAATATCTTTCTCATCTGATTAGATGAAGATACAGGGTCTAGAAGCTCATCAAAATCATTGCTGAACTTTTGCTTCAGGGTTGTTTTTAAATAAAAACAGTTTTATTTCAGATAATTCAATGTGTGTCTGTTCAGCTATTTGCAAGTGAAACAAATTTTTTAAAAAAGATATTTGATAATATTTAACTATTCATGAATTGAACTGGCATTAAAATAAGTCCACATTGTTTTTCAGGCAGTTAAATTTTAACTTTCTTCCTATTATAGTAGTATTTTCTGCTAAAAAAAGAGATGTATTTTCAAAATATTTAACTTTTACTTCAATTTTACATGTTCAACTCCACAAAATTGCATGAGGTAAAGGAAGCCTGTATATAAATACATTATCACTGTAGGAAATTTTGTAAAATCCTACCAACCAGTATTTTACATAAGGAACAACAACGACAGGCCAGAACATAAAGTTTTTAAATATATTACATTGTGAAACAGAATTATAATTTTAAGTAAGTTTAAAGACGTTTTTGTTTTCATTAGGTTTTAAACAAAATCAATATGACTAATTTTATTTTCTTCTAATGAAGTAATTGGTCTGAATTTAGGCAAAGAGTAATTATTTATTTGTTCAAAATAATTTCATGTTTATTGACCTTATCCACCTAAAAATAATAGATTGTCAGCAGGTTTTATTCATTTATTAATTCATCCAACAAGCATTTATTGAGCACTTTTCTAAATTCTTTATAAAGAAGTAACTCTTGCTTTCATGGATCTTATTTTCTGGTAGATAACAATTAACAGGTGAAAATGTTCTATATAAATTCAGGTAGTGATGATTGCTCTAGAGAAAAATACTGCACAGTTTAAGGTTAGAGAGTAAAGTAGGAACACAGCTCTTGAAAGGGTGGGCAGGAAAGTCTGAAAGAGTGATAGCTGATCAGAATCCTAAATATACTGCGAAGTGAGGGAGAACATTTCAGAAATAAAAAAATAAAAACAGGAAGTGAAAGGAGTGAATTAGAATTGAGCTTGTCCTATTCAAGGGAACTGAAAGAAATACCTTGTTTCGGAAGACAGAGAAAGTAAAGGGAGAACGATGAAAGATAAGATCGTGGATAGGAGTAGGAAACCTAACGTGTCTTTCAGGGTATATTGAAGGGGTTGGATTTTAATTTAAGACTGTGAAAAACCAGTGAAGACTTTTATACATTTGGCATACAATATGATTTACATCGTATTTTTTATTAAGTTTTTCCACGTACACTGAGGTATAATTGACAAAAATTTATATATTTAAGTGTAAAACACTTAAAAAATAAAGATTCAAGCTCAGGGTGGAATTGACTTTACAGAATTTCAATATATTTGAAGCACGGAGATCAAGTAGGAAACTATTACAGTAGTCTAAAGCAAATATGACTAGAAGTGGTTGAATTTGGGATATATTGAAAAGGAAATATAGAAATTACTGATGTTGCAAATATGGAAATTGTTTCACTGAAACCAATCAATAAGTACTCAAGAATTTCGGGCTATACCACTAGGTAAATTATATTCCTATTGACCATTGATTAAGGTAGAGAGGAAGAACCATATTTCTATTTGATGTTTTAGAAATGTAAATTGAGATAAATTTTCCAGAACAATTCACGAATAAACCTCATTTATCTGTTAAAACCATCATTGTAAATTCTTCATATAATTCTTCCCAGAATGACCACCATTAATCTGAGACATTTGGAAGTCAAGAGTCACACTTTTATTACCTATTTGCATTCGGTATAGTGCCTAATACAAAATAAAACATGCTGGTGCTCTAAAAATCACTGTTAATGTGTTTAAAATTGCTGAATATACTAATTATGTTTACCTGAATATAATAATCCCCTATTAAATTTATAGAAAATGCTCAATTTTAACTAAACTTATAGCTAATGATTTACTATTTTACCTTTGAAAGTTTGCTATGGCAATAATATAGTTTTTTGCCAACTTTACTTACTTACTACAAGCTAAAATTAATATTGAGTGAAGGGTAAAAATTGATATTATGCATAATTCCATTGCCTTCTATTTCCAGGTTGAAATGTAATATTTCTTTCAGTAGAATTTCAGGTAGACTATATTTTTTCTTCTATAGAAAATCATTAGTGAAATAATTTAAAAGATAAGAATTGTATTACATATTACAATAAGAATTATATTATATATTACAATTGTATTTATATTACAATTGTATTATATATTATAATTGTATTACATATTACAGTGATTGTTGTAAGTATTGATATTTATGTGAGTTTGTATTTTCTTTACTCTTACTACTAATGTATATTTGTATACATTGTATATTTGTTTCCAATTCAACATTATATTTTAATAGACAGTGTTCCTGGCCCTTATAAATATTTTTACTTTTGATCAAATTATACCGCATACAAGATGGTAAAATTTTGAATAATTAGAATGTTTTACATTTGAATATTTTGGGGCATGATTATTATATTGTGTTAACTGTGAAATATTAAAGTACAATGACAACATAAAATTATGCCCTTTTTATTGATTCTTTCATAACTTTATTTGAATGTAGCTATTAGGTAAGTAAGAATTTTAATTTTTTAATGAACTCCAAATGCAATTGTTAAGGCATCCTTACTACAAGCAAGGAGTGGGAACACAGTCATAATATGAATGCAAAATTGTAGAGAGAAGAGTAATTGACATGATTTTTATTAATTTAAAAAGTTGAAAATATATTAAAGTATTCTAAGTTAATTTTACATCTCAAGCACTCTATAAATCATTGAAAGCAGATGGTATACATGTACAACATAAATTATGCACACAAATGATAGCAGATGTTAAGAATTAGTATGCTCACTATAATAATAAAAATGGAAAATTAATAAACACAAATAGTGTATTCAAATAAAGGCTAATATACAAAATTTATTATTATGTCGCTATGGAATAGGAAGATGTGTTTATTTAGTTCCAGAAGTTTTGACTCTTCTCCATTTGTCAACTTTATAGTCACTTCATCATCTTAATAATCTATTCATTTATTATAGTATATCCCAATCTCTGAATTCCTCTAATTCAAGATGATATAATCTCTGGGATAGATTATCATAGTTTTTAATTGATTTCCTTGAATTGATTCATTCTTCAATTCTGTCTCCACATTTAAACATCAGTATTTTTTATAAATTAAAACTATCAAGTCATTCCTTTTAAACAACTTTTTTTTCAGACAGTGTCTCACTCTGTAGCCCAGGCTAGAGGGCAGTGATACAATGAAGGCTCACTGCGGCCTAGGTCTTTGGGTCTGAAGCAACTATCCCACCCTCAAGCAACTATCCCACCTTAGCCTCAAAATTAGCTGAAACCACAAGCATGTGGCACTATGTCCAGCTAATTTTTATTTTATTTTTTAAGAAATGGGGTCTCACGATGTTGCCCAGGCTGGTCACCAACTCCTGGGCTCAAGCAGTCTCCCACCTCAGCATCCCAAAGAGCTGAGATTACAGTGATGAGCCACCATGCTTGGCATCTATGAACTTTTAATGTAAATCTTTCTGAAATCTTTTCACTTGCCATAGGATTCTTTCCAGGATTCTGCACATAGTTGAAAATGTCTGGAAACCATCATTCTCAGCAAACTATCGCAAGGACAAAAAACCAAACACCGCATGTTCTCACTCATAGGTGGGAATTGAACAATGAGAACACATGGACACAGGAAGGGGAACATCACACACTGGGGCCTGAAGTGGGGTGGGGGGAGGGGGGAGGGATAGCATTTGGAGACATACCTAATGTTAAATGATGAGTTACTGGGTGCAGCACACCAACATGGCACATGTATACATATGTAACTAACCTGCACGTTGTGCACATGTACCCTAAAACCCTAAAGTATAATAAAAAAAATAGAAAATGTCTCTAATGCCATCTCTGGGCTTAACTACTAGCCACTTTCTCCAACTGACAATGTTTGTTTTTGTTTCTGTCTTCCCATATTCCTTGTTTTCTCTTGAATCAAGGACAATTCCCAGGCTTTCCCTTAGACATAGCCATTTCTCATTGCCACTACCCTCCTCAACTATATGCACAGAGAAGATGATATCATTTTTAATTTTGTAGTTCTTCTGGGAAATCTTCAATGTCTCTTTATTGCCTGTTGAAGGTAATATTTCTCTGCAGTCACATGCCAACCTCTATTCAGTCTAATCCAGCACCTACTACAAAATTACCTGGTCAATTCTGAGTTGGAGGAAAGTCTAAAAATTTCATTTCCTTTTTATGTTTAATTATCTATATTTTCTAATAAACTTTTTAATCCATGGAATAGGTATGTAACAAAATTTAAAAATAGTTTTAAAATAACACAAATGGAAGTCATAATGATGATTATGAAGTGTTCATAGTAATGACAGAACAAATAGTAATAAAAAGTTAAGAGGACATCATATTTGGAATCCAATAAACCTAAGTTTAAGCTTACATCTATTATTTAGTAGCCCTTTATTATATTTATTATGAGTTTTATATTATTCCTCTAAAATGGAAATAATAATGCCTAACTTTCTGAGTTAGTGGGGCATTAAATTATATAATACATAATGCAGAAATGCAGCTAAGCCAATATATTCATTTATTTAAAAATATTTATTGATAGTCTACTAAGTTAGGCAGTAATTACATCGCAAAACTCTCAAGGGACTCAACAGCTAAGCACAGAAAAAAGTATCATTTTGTCTCTTCTCCTTTCTTCACTTTAACTTTGAGCTTAATCTTTAGGAGGAGCTAATGTTTGGAGTCTTGACAATTTAATAAACTAAAACCATTTATTCTTCTTTCTCTAACTCTAGATGATTCTCTAACTCTCTCTCTCTCCCTCTCTCTGTCTTTGTAATCTTTTCATCACCTCTCACCTTTCTTCATTTCTTTCATCTTTTGTAACTTATTCTTATTTGTCTTCCCTACCATATGCATCCAAAAATTGTAAGCATTGCTTCACGTTTGTATACTCAAGTTTCTATACTATAAAACAACAAAAATATAGGCAAAATATATAGACCCATGCCTAATAGAAAGTACTAACGCACCTTTAGCTCTACTAATAATATAAAAATCATCCCCTCCAAATTTTTCATAGTTTTGTGTCAAAATGTTTGAGTGGAATAATAAAGAAGGACATTCACTGTCATTTGCTCTTGTTCCATGTTGCCATTGCTTTGTTTGGAAACTCACATGGGACAATTGTATTGGGAGAGTAGGAGAGTTGGAATTAAAACATTATTCTAATCAAGTGTCAATGATTATCGACTTGGTTTTAACCCCTTATGCCTCAAACTGAAATCAGTTACATTAGGAGGCTTTCCAAAGCTGTATGATCTTTGACTGCTGTGCTCTAATACTCCAGTTGTAACAGAAATTAGTTCAATAATTATTATTATTTGAAATTAATTCAATTATTAATATATGTCTACACGAAGTTGATATTTTACAATATGTTTTTAAGAAAATGATAAGTTTGTTATGTCTTTAATTATTTAGTTCTTCTGAGAAATCTTCAATGTCTCTTTATTGCCCGTTGGAGGTAATATTTATCAGAGAGCATATTTCAACTAGTTGCTCTGCACTCATATTCCATGTGTCAAATATGTTATCTCAAACAAAAACCTATTCTGGGAAATAAATTTTGCCGTAAGTTGTACTTTGTCATTTTTCTGAAGACAATAGCCAAGAAACAGTTACCATTAAATTCAACTTTTATTGTCCCAAATTCTATGTATTGGTGAAGAAATGCTTGAAACTTCTGGGGATAAAGCATGTAGGCATCTGGAGTGTTGTGAAGCAGAGAAAATTGAATAGTGTATTTATTTGACTTCAAATAAATAAACCCCATAATTATCTTTCTCAGAAAGAAAGCTAATATTTACATTTGGGTGGAGAATCACAGAATGATGAAAAATACAGGTGAGGTGTCCAAGAAACACTTATTATTATTTAAACTGTATTGTTACTACAAATAACTTCCTAGCTCAGCTCTTTCTTGGGAGTCAAGTAAATCATTAGCAACATGTTATGAGCAATATTGCCATTATTTAACAATAAAACCGCACTGCAGCTTTAGAAGGTCTCCACTGAAATTTGGCAGGCAACATATACGTGGATGCAGTGAGTCCACGGAATGTGGAAGAATTAGTGCAGTCATGAGAGTACTTAAGGTTCTTTGTGTGGCTTGCACACAAGGACTAATTTCCAAATGCTGTGAACATATTCATGTGTGATAATAGCAATTGTGTCTCCTTACTATATACACAGAGTAACTACAGGTAGGGTCAAATATTAATTTTCTGCCTTGAAATATATAAAGTGTATACGCATAGGTCCTTGATAATTCATTTTATACAATTATTTAGTGAACTACTCTTTCTTATAGCAACCATCTACAGGCTTTCTTTAAGACTTTAGGGAACCGTTACTCACTACACTGCAATTGCTTTCATAAATCTTTTTGATACTAATTACCACATAAATGATTCTTATAATTTCTGCCCCTTTGTCTACTTGCTTTTGTCTACCACAGCCACTCATTACGATGGTCATGTTCAGGACTATTACCAATATCTATTTCTTTCTAAGATTTCAATTTTAAGCATCATCTTTCAACTGCCACCACGTCTCCAATAAATTTTTACACATATTTACCTACAATTATTTGATTGTACTACATTCTCACTATTATATAACCCATGTTTTTAATTATATGACAGTAAAATCCCTGAGCATTAATATTAGGTGGGTCTCTCATGATACATGGGTAATCACTTTGTTTGCCCCTAGTCTATTTATTCTCTCACAGGCTTAGGTGGTTGTTGTATAGGTTTTCTGTTCCCCTGAAACCTAAAACTCCTCCTGCTTCTTTTTGACTCCCACTGAGAAAACTGAAGAATTCAGATAAGAACTTCCACTAGTTCTTATCTCCGTATCTACTAGCCTACCTCAATCTGTACACACATGCTTCATATTCCCTTATATTATAATTGATAAATTATATTGTGTCTAATCTAGCTGTATGTCTTCCACTTTGCAGGCTACATGTTATAAAACAAGGATCAGTAAACTATGGCTCATTGGCCAAATCTAGTCCACAGCCTAGAGCTAGAAATGGTTTTTAAATTTGTTAAGAGATTTCTTTTTCCAGAAAGGAAGAATGTGCAACAATGACTATATGTGACCCAAGAAGCATAATACATTTACTATCTGACCTTTTACAGAAAATGATTGGTTACATCAGCAGAGAATATTGCCTATTCATGTATTTAAATGCAATCTATAAGGTAAAGACTAAATATTTATATTTTAGAACTGAGTAAGTCCCGGTAATCCAGATTTCTTTCACTAATTGTCTTCTCAACATTACCTGGATTTAAAGAATGATCACTAGGTCTGCATTTTTTTTTATTTTATTATTATACTTTAGGTTTTAGGGTACATGTGCACAATGTGCAGGTTTGTTACATATGTATCCATGTGCCATGTTGGTTTGCTGCACCCATTAACTCATCATTTAGCATTAGGTATATCTCCTAATGCTGTCCCTCCCCCCTCCTGCTACCCCACAACAGTCCCCGGAGTGTGATGTTCCCCTTCCTGTGTCCATGAGTTCTCATTGTTCAATTCCCACCTATGAGTGAGAACATGCAGTGTTTGGTTTTTTGTCCTTGCGATAGTTTACTGAGAATGATGGTTTCCAGTTTCATCCATGTCCCTACAAAGGACATGAACTCATCATTTTTTATGGCTGCATAGTATTCCATGGTGTATATGTGCCACATTTTCTTAATCCAGTCTATCGTTGTTGGACATTTAGGTTGGTTCCAAGTCTTTGCTATTGTGAGTAGTGCCACAATAAATATACGTGTGCACATGTCTTTATAGCAGCATGATTTATAGTCCTTTGGGTATATACCCAGTAATGGGATTGCTGGATGAAATGGTATTTCTCATTCTAGATCCCTGAGGAATCACCACACGGACTTCCACAATGGTTGAACTAGTTTACAGTCCCACCAACAGTGTAAAAGTGTTCCTATTTCTCCACATCCTCTCCAGCACCTGTTGTTTCCTGACTTTTTAATGATGGCCATTCTAACTGGTGTAAGATGGTATCTCATTGTGGTTTTGATTTGCATTTCTCTGATGGCCAGTGATGATGAGCATTTTTTCATGTGTTTTTTGGCCTCATGAATGTCTTCTTTTGAGAAGTGTCTGTTCATGTCCTTCACTCACTTTTTGATGGGGTTGTTTGTTTTTTTCTTGTAAATTTGTTTGAGTTCATTGGAGATTCTGGATATTAGCCCTTTGTCAGATGAGTAGGTTGCAAAAATTTTCTCCCATTCTGTAGGTTGCCTGTTCACTCTGATGGTAGTTTCTTTTGCTGTGCAGAAGCTCTTTAGTTTAATTAGATCCCATTTGTCAATTTTGGCTTTTGTTGCCATTGCTTTTGGTGTTTTAGACATGAAGTCCTTGCCCACGCCTATGTCCTGAATGGTATTGCCTAGGTTTTCTTCTAGGGTTTTTTATGGTTCTAGGTCTAACATGTAAGTCTTTAATCCATCTTGAATTAATTTTTGTATAAGGTGTAAGGAAGGGATCCAGTTTCAGCTTTCTACATATGGCTAGCCAGTTTTCCCAGCACCATTTATTAAATAGGGAATCCTTTCCCCATTGCTTGTTTTTGTCTTCATTTAAAAGTGTTTCAACAAACATTTATTTTGTTCTCTCTCTGTTCCCTTAATTTGATCCAGAGAGGTTAGGTATTTATGGGCCCTGGAGGCATGAGCAGAAAGGAGATTCTGAAAGCAGCATAGCACTTGCTGATACAAAGTTTTATGAGCATCTCAAGAATTTCATTGACACAGAAGAAGGGCCACATATATGTGAAGAGCTACTCTAACCTAAGAGTAAGAGTTTGTCTAGACTCATTATAGTAAAGTTTTTAAAAGTTTAGAAAAGACCAGAGATGAGATTGTAAATTAATTGCTTGCCAGAACCAAATTCATGACTTTCAGAAGAAAGCAAAATGTCTTGTAGTGTTTGGTGATTTTTATTATATATTCATCATCTTAAATTTAGTGTTGAGTAATTTTTATTCTATACTAATAATTTTGAAGTTCACAACTTCAAATTTAGAAATTTTAAAAATTAAATTTATAATTTTTCTTATATACTCATAATTTTAAAACTTACTATATGCTCATACTAATTTTAAAATTTAAAATTATGAGTATATAATAAAAATTACTGAACACATCAAGAATCATATAATTATGAACAAATGTGAACTCTTATAAGAAGAAAATTAGAAAAGAATAAAGGTAGAAAAAAGGTAGATCAAAATATATGCTGGTCAAAACGAATGCACTTCAAAAATAAAAATAGAGACACAGGTTGAAAGGAAAAGGTGTAAAAAGATACACCAAGCAAACAGTGAACATAAGAAATCTGGAGGGGTTTTATTAACAACAGACAAAATAGACTTTAAAACAAGGGCTTTTATAAGATTTTTTAAAAGAAACCTTTAAAGTGATAAATGTTTTTAATGATAACAAATTTAATTAATCAAAATGATAAAACTGTCTTACAAATGTATAAATATAGTACCGGAACTGTAAATGATATAATTTAAGTATGTCAGAGATAAGGAGAAAAGTAGTCAAGCCTACAGTCAGCATTGAAAATTACATTATCTCTTTCTTAATAAGTCATAGAAAAATTGAACTACTTGTAAGATATACAAAATTTAAACCCTGTCATCCAAACTGGTTTACTCATATTAGTTTACTTATATTCCTCAAAATGATTAATGACATTTATAAGAAAACTTATGGCTACAACTAACAACAAAATACACTTCTTTGTAAGTGTACATGGAGCACTAAGCAAAGTGGACCATATGTTGGAATTTATAATAAGTTTTAATAATGTTGAAAAATATTACAGAATATTTTCTCTGGCCAAGTTGGAAATAAATTAGAAATCAATAACATGAAAAATCAAAAATACAAAAATTTTAGGAAAATGAACAATAATTTCCAAATATCACAAATCAAATTAGAAAATTTTGTGATTTGACTGATAAGGAACATATAAGATAACAAAATTATTAAGTATTGTTTTTAGAAGGAAATTCATGGAATTAGCTTCTGTATTGAAAAATGAATGGTTTAAACTTCTACTTATAAAAACTATTAAACAAAGATAAAATTAAACTCAAGGTAATTAAAAAGAGAAAAAGAAATCATTAAGCTATAAGAAATAAATGAGTAAGATAAAACCAGAAATGAATATGAATTGAAACCAGGCGAATGATATAGAAAACTGATAGTGCTTTCTGTCCTTTGCAAATAAAATTGTATTTTGAGAATAAAATACAAGAATCAAGATGGCAGATAGGAGGCAGGGCTAGCTTGCAGATCTCACTTGGATAGACTGAGCAATGTGTAGAGGCACACATTGAGAACTTTTGTTCTAAGAACTAAAGCAGGAACATATCAGGAAAGTTGACAGAATCCATATACTGTGGATTTGAAGGAAATGGATCACCACTACGGGCTCCCAGAGAGGTGGAAATCTGTTACTTGGCTTGTTTTCTCAAAAGAGAGGCTCATGGTCTGGGGCTAGTTCTCAGTCTTGGTCACTGGCTGCCTGGAAATACACTTGGTGCTGTTGGGGGCATGGCATGGTGGGAGTGAGGCCATCTTTTAGGACTGAGTGGGGAGAGGCCTGTGACTGCCACTCTCCCCCACCTCCCTGGTTACCTGTATGACTCAGCAGAGGCAGCCAGATTCCCCCTGGGAATATATGTCCATTTTACTGGAAACCACACCTCCATCCCCCACAGCAGCTGCAACAAGCCCTGTCCCAGGAGAGGCTGAGCTCAGATATGCCCATCCCTGCCCAACCTGGTGGTCTTTCTCTACTTACCCTGGTAGCCAAAAACAACGGTCATAATATCTTGGGAGCTCTATGGCCCTGCCCACCACCTGAGAAACCTGAATACTTAACCAGGTGTCCCTAGGGCAAGTTTGCATCCTCTCTATAGGACTACAGCTGATGCTGCCTGGAGGCCAACCAACACAAAACCAGAGCACTAAACAAAAAAATACAACCAAGAGCCCTCACAGAGTCCACTTCACTGCCTTGCTACCTCCATCAGAGCAGGTGCTGATATCCATGGCTGCAAGCCCTGAAGATGGATGACATCACATGATTCTCTGCAGACACTCCCCATTACTAGCCTGGAGCCTGGTAGCTCTGCTGGGTGGCTAGACACAGAAGAGCAAATGAAATCACTACAGTTCAGCTCTCAGGAAGCCTCATTGTGAGGGGAAAGTGGAGAACACCACATCAAGGGAGCACCACATGAGACTAAAGAATATGAACAGCAGCCCTTCAATCCCAGATCTTCTCTCTGACATAGTCTACCCAAATGAGGAGAAACAAGAAAAACAATCCTGGTAATATGACAAAACAGGGGTCTTAACACATACCAGCTCATCAGCAATAGATCCAAATCAAGATGAAATACCAGAAAAAGAATTCAGTTAGATTATTAAGCTAATTAAGGAAGCACCAGAGAAAAGTGAAGTCCCACTTAAAGAAATCAAATACATGATACAGGATATGAAAGGGAAATTCTTCAGTGAAATAGATACTACAAATAAGAAAAAAACAATCGCAACTTCTAGAAATCAAGTACATAGAAAAATGCAAAATGCACTGTAAAGTCTTAGCAATAGAATTGAAGAAGCAGAAGAAAGAACTATAGAGCTCAAAGACAAGGCTTTCAAATTAACCCAATCCATTAAAAGACAAAAAATAATAATAATTAACAAAGCCTCCAAGAAGTTTGGGAGCATGTTAAATGTCCAAACCTAAGAATAGTTGGTGTTCTCAAGGAAAAAGAGAAATCTAAAAGTTTGGAAAACATATTTGGGGGAATAATTGAGGAAAGCTTCCCCACCCTTCCTAGAGATCTAGACATCCAAATACAAGAAGCTTAAAGAACACCTGGGAAATTCATCACAAAAAGATCATCACTTAGGCACATAGTCATCAGGTTATTTAAAGTCAAGGTGAAGGAAAGAATCTTAACAACTGTGATGCAAAACCATCAGGTAACCTATAAAGGAAAACCTATCAGAGTAACAACAGGTTTCTGAGCAGAAACCCTACAAGCTAGAAGGGATCGAGGTCCTATTTTTAGCCCCCTTAAACAGAATAATCATCAGCCAAGGATTTTGTATCTAGCAAAACTAAGCTTCATAAATGAAGAAAAGGTGCATAATTTTCCAAACAAATGTTGAGAGAATTCACCACTACCAATCCAGAACTACAAGAACTGCCAAAAGGAGCTTTAAATATTGATACAAATTCTTAAAATACAACAAATAAAACCCCCTTAAAGCATAAATCTCACAGGACCTATGTAATAATAACAAAATGAAAAAAAAGTGAATTCAGGAAAAAATAGCATGATGAATAAAATAGTACTTCACATCTCAATACAAGTACTGAATGTAAATGGCCTAAGTACTTCACTTAAAAGATACAGAATGGCAAAATAGATGAGAATTCACCAGCCAAGTTTCTGCTGTCTTCAGGAGATTCATCTAACACATATGGACTCACATAAACTTAAGGTAAAGTTGTGTAAAAAGATATTCCAAGCAATGGACACCAAAAACAAGCAGCAGTAGCTATTCTTATGTCAGACAAAACAAACTTTAAAGCAACAACATTTAAGAAAGATAATGAGGGACATTATAGAATGATAACAAAAGACCAGGCTGACAGGAAAATATCACAATTCTAAATATATATGCACCTAACACTAGAGCTCCAAAATGTATAAAACAATTACTATCAGACCCAATAAATGAGATAGCAACACAATAATAGTGAGGAACTTTAATACTCCATTGACTGCACGTGACAGGTGATCAAGACAGAAAGCCAACAAAGAAACAATAGACTTAATTAAACTATACACTACATCAAATGGACATAACAGATATTTAAAGAATATTCTAACCAACAACTGCAGAACATACATTCTATTTATCAACACATAGAACATTCTCCAAGATAGACCATATGATAGGCCAGAAAACAAGTCTCAGTAAATTTAAGAAAATCTAAGTTATATCAAGTGCTCTCTCAGACCGCAGTGAAATAAAATTGGACATCAACTCCAAAAGGAACCCTCAAAACCATGCAAATACATGGAAATTACATAACCTGCTCCTGAATGATTGTTGGGTCAATAATGAAATCAAGATGAAAATTTAAAAAATTCTTTGAACTGAATGATAATAGTGACACATCCTATCAAAATCTCTGGGATAAAGCAAAGATGGTGCTAAGAGGAAAGTTCATAGGATTAAATGCCTACATCAAAAAGTCTGACAGAGCACAAATAGAAAATCTAAGATCATACCTCACTCAACTGGAGAAGGAAGAACAATCAAAACCCAAACCCAGCAAAAGAAAAGAAAAAACAAAAATCAGAGCAGAACTAAATAAAATTGAAACAAACAACAAGAACAAAAGATACATGAAACAAAAAGCTTGTTCTTGAAAAAGATAAATAAAATTTATAGACCATTAGTGAGATTAACCAAGTAAAGAAAATAGAAGATCCAAATAAACTCAATTAGAAACAAAACAGGAGATATTACAACGGATACCACATGAACACAAAATATTATTTAAGGCTAGTATATGAACACCTTTATGCACATAAACAAGAAAACCTAGAAGAGATGGATTAATTCCTGGAAATATACAACCATCCTAGATTAAACCAGGAAGATGTAGAATCTCTGCAAAGACCAATAACAAGCAGTGAGATTGAAATTGTAATGAAAAAATTGCCAACAAAAAAAGTCCAGGACCACACAGATTCACAGGTGAATTATATCAGATATTCAAAGAAGAATTGGTACTAATCCTATTGACATTATTCCAAAACATAAAGAGGGAATCCTCCCTAAATAGTTATATGATGGTAGTATCACCCTAATACGAAAACTAGGTAAGGACATAACAAAAAAAGAAAACTACAAACCAATATCTCTGATAAACATAGATGCAAAACATATCAATATAATACTAGCAAACCAAATCCAACAGCATATCAAAAAGACAATCCACCATGATCAAGTGGGTTTCATACCAGGGATGCAGGATTGGTTTAACATACCTAAATCAATATATATGTGATATACTATATAAACATAATTAAAAATGATAACACATGATCATCTCAATAGACCAAGAAAAAGCATCACTTTATGATTAAAAACCTCAGTAAAATTGGCATAGAAGGGACATACCTTAAGTTAATAAAATCCATCTATGTCAAACCAACCGCCAACATTATACTGAATAAGGAAAAGTTGAAAGCATTCCTCCTGAGAACTGGACCAAGACCAGGATGCCCACTTTCACCATTTCTATTTAACATAGTACTGGAAGTTCTAGCTAGGGAAATCAGACAGGAGAAAGAAACAAATGGCATCCAAATCAGTAAAGAGGAAGTAAAACTGTCACTGTTTGCTGATGATATAATCTATACCGAGAAAACCCTAAAAGATTCATCCCCAAAGTTCCTAGAACTAGTACATGAATTCAACAAAGTTTTATGATACAAAATTAATGTACACAAATCAGTAGTTCTGCTATACGCCAACAGCGACCAAACCGAGACTCAAATCAAGTACTCAATCCCTTTACAATAGCTACAAAAAATAAAAATCAAATACTTAGGAATCTACCTAACCAAGGATATGAAAGACCTCTACAAGGAAAACTACAAAACAATGCTGAAATAAATCATAGATGACACAAACAAATGGAAACACATCCTATGCTCATTGATGGGTAGAATCATTATTGTGTAAATGACCATACTGCCAAAAGCCATCTACAAATTCAATGCAATTCCCATCAAAATACCACCATTGTTCTTCACAGAACTAGAAAATATAATCCTAAAATTCATATGGAACCAAAAAAGAGACCCACATAGTGAAAGCAAGACTAAGCAAGAACAAATCTGGAGGCATCACATTTCTTGACTATTCTACATGGCCATAGTCACTAAAACAGCATGGTACTGGTATAAAAATAGGCACATAGACTAATGCCACAGAATAGAGAACACAGAAAGAACCCACATACTTACAGCCAACTGATCTTCAACAAAGCAAACAAAAACATAAAGTGGGAAAATCATGACCAAGAACCCAAAATGCAACAAAACAACAAATGCAAGCAAATGCAAGCAAATGCAACAAAAACAAAGATAAATAAGTGGGACTTAATTAAACTGAAAAGCTCCTACACAGCAAAAGGATATGCAGCATAGTTAACAGACAAACCACAGAGTGGGAGAAAATCTTCACAATCTATACATCTGACAAAGGACTAATATACAGAATCTACAAAGAATTCAAACAAATAATCATGAAGAAAAAAAAAAATCCCATAAAAATGTGGGTTAAGAGCATGAATAGATAATCCCAAAAGAAGATATACAAATGGCCAAGAAGCATATGGAAAAATGCTCAACATCGCTATAATGATCAGGGAAATGCAAATTGAAACCACAATGTGATACCACCTCACTCACAAGAATGGCCATAATCAAAAAATAAAAAAAAATAGATGTTGATGTAGATGTAGCGAAAAGGGACACTTTTACATCACTGGTGGGAATGTAAACTAGTAAAACCACTATGGAAAACAGTGTGGAGATTCCTTAAAGAACTAAAAGTAGATCTACTGTTTGATCCAGTAATCCCACTACTTGGTATCTACCCAGAAGAAAAGAAGTCACTATACAAAAAAGATACTTGCACATTTATGTTTACAGCTGTACAAATTTCAATTGCAAAAATATGGAACCAGCCCAAACACCCATCAATTAACCAGTGGATAAAGAAAATATTGTGCATATATATATATGTGTGTATATATATATGTGCATATACATATATGTGTGTATATATATACACGTACATATACATATATAGGTGTGTGTGTGTATATATATATACATACATATGTATATGTATATATAGGTGTATATATACACATAAATATGTATATGTATATATAGGTGTATATATATATACATACATACATATGTGTATATATATACACATACATATATGTATGTATACCTATATATAGGTATGTGTGTATATATATATACATACATATGTATATGTATGTATATGTATGTGTACATATGTATGTATACATATGTATATGTATGTATATATAGGTGTTTGTATATATACACACACATATATATGTATGTGTATATATATATATATACACACACACACACACCTATATATGTAATAGCATAAATTTCAATTGCAAAAATGTGGAAACAGCCCAAATGCCCATCAATCAACCAGTGGATAAAGAAAATGTTTTTTTTTGTGTGGGTGTATGTGTGCATATATATGTGTGTATATATACATATATAAATTTAATTTTTGATAGATATGTAACTATTAAGATGCTCTATTTTATTTGTTATATTAGGCTTGCAAACATTTTGTGCATTTTGAGTTTTTAAATTTATTATACCCTTTTTCATAATATTTTCTTATTGTGATTTTACTGTCTCTAGGATTTTGATTCTATACATCTTCCATTTTTAACATTGGAAAGTTGTATCTTTTATTTCATTTTTGGGGAGCATTTAAAAAATTTTTTATTTTAGTAGATTTTTTTAAGAATAGGTGATGGTTGGTTACATGGATATCTTTAGTGGTGATTTCTGAGATTTTGCTGCACCCATCACATGAGCAATGTACGCTGTACCCAATGTGTAGTCTTTTATTTCTCATCATATCCCACCCTTTCCTGTGAGTGCCCATAGTCCAATGTATCATTCTTATGTCTTTGTGTCCTCATAGCTTAGCTCCCACATGTAAGTGAGAACATACAGTATTCGCTAAGTTACTTCATTTAGAATAATAATCTCCAATTCCACCCAAGTGGCTACAAAGCATTATTTTATTCTTTTTTATGGCTGAGTAGTGTATGGTGTATGTGTGCGTATATATATGTTGAAATATTAGCAGTAAAAACTATTTACGGCCTGGTGCAGTGGTTCACACCTGTAATCTCAGCACTTTGGGAGGCCAAGATGGCTGAATCACGAGGTCAGGAGATCGAGACTATCCTGGCTACAGTGAAACCCCGTCTCTCCCAAAACTACAAAAAATTAGCCAGGCATGGTGGCAGGCGCCTGTTAGTCCCAGCTACTAGGGAGGCTGAGGCAGGATAATGGTGTAAACCTGGAAGGCACAGCTTGCAATGAGCCGAGATCGAGCCACTGCATTCCAGCCTGTGCAACAAAGTGAGACTCTGTCTCAAAAGAGAAAAAAAAAATCATTTAGAAATATTTTCCACTAAATAATATAAGGCAAAACACTAATGTGTTTCTTATTTTTTAACACATTGACTAATTTCTGTCTAATTTAAATACCATATAGAATATTATATGGCAGGGTTTCATAGTCACAATAATATTAAAAGTAAAATTAAGGTATAATTTTTAATAATTAGCACAAGTATTACTTCTTCAAGAAGGCAGCATAAATGATTGATTTTCTTAAATTACCTTAACATTTGCAATTGATGCCTAGTAAAATTATACGAATACTATAGCTTCAGGGGGTCGATTATCAAGCATGTTGCAGAATTTGAAGTCTTTCAAATTTCTTTGCTGTTTATTGTATATGCTAGAAATATTATATTCCCACCTTTTAAAGTATGATCTATTGCTTATAACAATTTCAGGATTTTTATTATTGTATAATGAGGACATTAATAATGTATGTTTACTGATAATAAATTCAACCTTTTACTGTCTAAGAATATCCTACTTTTGACATTCATCAATACTTATGATAATTTAAATATGAACATGCAGATTTTGGCATTTTGATTGATTTTTTTTCTTCTGGAATTCTTGAGATTAGATATTTAAAGAATGATAGGAATTATAATAAATTTTTGAGATATACAAAATATATTAAACAATTTAAGCTTGTTTTTATAATCCCAGGTGGTATTTGCTTACATTATAAGAGAGAATCCAAAAAATATTTACATCATTATGTATGCTATCTTTACTAGTTCAAATCATAGCAGTGAGAACTGCTCTAAAATTAAGATTTAGAGATACTGCTTGACCTTTTATGCCTAAGCATAATAAATATGATTTGCATAATGTTGTGACTTACATTATCAATTTAAATACCTTAGAATTATTTTATCTAGTTGTATTTATGGTAATATATTTATACTGACGACTACTAAAGTTCTTAATTTTTTTTATAAAATCATTCCCTGTGTGATATTCTAAGCAAGAAAATTTATAGATGAAGATTTTTTACAGGATAAGAAAAAAATGTAAAGCAGGTAAGTCTTAAACTAGTTTAGTCAAGATAATATGAAAAAGGGCATATAATTAAGGCTGAATTAAATAAATAAAAATGTTATGAATTGCATCGCTTTTTAGCCAAGCACTACAAGTACCTTACATTAATTTTAATACTTTAATTATTACATTAAGCTTTTCACCCTAAAACAATTATTAAGCACTTAAACAATTTGCATAAAACCAAAGAGCAAATAAGTAGAGTAGTGAAACATTTTTAAACATCTTTATAGAGGTGTAATTGATACACAAAAAACTACAGATATCCATGTATGCAATTTGTTTGGTTTGATCATATGCATACATTAACGAAACCATCACCACAATCAAGATAATAAACATATCAATCACCTCAAAATGACCTCTTCTTTTTTGTGGTAAGAACATTTAACTTGTAATCTACTCTCTTGACCAATTTTTCTATGTACAACACAATATTTTTAGCCATAGGCACTATATTGTACAACAGATATCTAGAATTGCTTCTTGCATACCTGAAATTTACACCCATTGGAAAAAAAAAGGGGATACCCTTTTCCCTAGTCCCTGTTAACCATTATTCTACTGTCCACTTTTATGAGTTTGACAATCTTAAATACCTAATATAAGCAGGATCATGCAATATCTGCCCTTCTGTAATGGATTTACTTCACTTAGCCAAATTTCCTACAGGTTTATTTATATTAGTATAAATGGCAAAATTTCCTTTTTTGTTTTTTGTTTTTTAAGACGGAGTCTCACTCTGTCGCCAGGCTGGAGTGCAGTGGTGCGATCTCAGTTCACTGCAACCTCTGCTTCCCAGGTTCAAGCAATTCTCCTGCCTCAGCCTCCTGAGTAGCTGGGACTACAGGCATGCGCCACCATGCCCAGCTATTTTTTGTAATTTTAGTAGAGATGGGGTTTCACCATGTTGGCCAGGATGGTCTTCATCTCTTGACTTTGTGATCCGCCCACCTCGGCCTCCCAAAGTGCCGGGATTACAGGCATGAGCCACCGCGCCTGGCCGCAAAATTTCCTTTTTAAGGATAAATTGTATTTCATTGCATGTGTGTGTAACATTTTCTTTATTCATCTGTCTATGATAACAGGTTGATATGATAATAGGTTGTTTTCATATCTTGGCTATCGTCAATAATACCACAGTGAGCATGGGAACAGATTAATCTCTTTGAGATTCTGATTTCAATTCTTTTAGATATGTTCGCAGAAGTGCTGCTGGATCACATGGTAGTTGTATTTTAAATGGGAACCACCATGCTGCTTTTCATAGTAGGCACACCGTTTTACATTTTTACCAACAGTGTACAAGTGTTCCAATTTCTATATGCCCTTGTCAACACTTGTCCTTTTTTGTTTTTATTTTTATTTTATTTTTGTTTTTTGGATAATAGCTTTCCTAATTGGCATGGGGGTTTGAATATGCACTTCTTTGATAATTAATGATGTTGAACACTTTTACATATACTTGTAAGCCATTTGTATGTCTTCTTTGCAGAAATGTCTATTCAGATCCTTCATCCATCTTTTAATTGAATTATTTGCATCTTTTTCTTGTTCAAATTTTAGGAATTCTTTGTATATTTTGGATATTAACCCCTTACCAGATATATCATTTCCAAATTTTTCTCCCAAATCATAGATTGCATTTTCACTCTGATTATTGTATAATTTGACATTATCCTTGTTTTGCAACTCTTCTCTAAGTTTGAAATTATTTCCAAATATAAATATTTTTATAAAGTAAAAAACAAATTGACCATTAATGAGTTAGGAGACTGAATCATTAATCAAAAACTTCCCAACAAATAAAAGGCTAGGACCTGATGGCTTCATTAGTTAATTCTACTAAACATTTGAAAAATTAACACCAATAATTCTCAAAGTTTTCATAAAATTGAGAAGTAAGGAACATCTCTAAATTCATTTTTTGAGGCCAATACTAAAAATACAAAAGTTAAATTAAGAGACTATAGGAAAAAGTGAAACCAAACAAAACAAAAAACACTACAGGCCATTATTTTTGATGAGCATAGCCTATTTTAATATGTCCCATTTCCTTGTTTTTGTTATTTAGTGTAATATGCCCTAGAATTCTAAATCACTCCTCAGCATCCAAGGTACACAATGCTCTTTGGTCTTCTCCCTATTCCTTCCTAACTACCAAGCCATTCCAATGTTACACCTGGGAACTTATTTTCATCATTAACTGAATCCCCTGTATTCCCAACCTCTTTTCTGAATATTTTGCACACTGTTCTGTACAAACAGACATTTACCAGAATCCCGAAGACATTGCCTATTGCTCCTGTGTCTTGACTTAAGCATGGAGAAAAACTCCCAACATGTGGAATATTTTTTTTTCATTATATGTTGTTGTTTCTTCTTACAGCCCACTTGTCACTGGTTCTAGAAGTATGGCTAGTGTAGTATTTGTTTCTTGTTACTCTCTCTAAACCATCTTTAAAAATTATATCAGATTACTTTACACATTTCTCATTGTTGCTGTCATCTATTGATAGCTGAATTATTTCTCAACACCTTTATTTCTCCACAATTATGGCTCTTGTGTTTTTTTCCTCCAGTTCTATGTCTTTATCTTTTACTATTTCTATATAATTCCTCAAGTATAATCTTTCCAATGCTCTGTTTTGCATTTCCTTCAACTTCTCTCTTCCAATGATTTAATTATTTATTATTTATCCTACTTCAACCTCTTATTCTATGGTTTTACCCAATATATTGTTATTTCTCTTAGATACAAGCTGTTCATATTCTAAGGTACAATTTGATTCTAAGGTACAATTAGTCCTTCCCCAACTCAATCTGATTGGCCCTACAGCCTTTACCTAATTCTCATGTTATTGGTGGCTATTCCACTCTCATAACAAACAAGTTTCACAGTTATTCATTGTAAACACCCTTTTCCTTACATTCATTATTCCCTGTTTTTCTCTCAAATTTCTGTTCTCACAGGGCTAACCTACAACCCTGCTTATATTAAACTTTCCTCTTCCTCCACTGCTGTACTTCTGCAATTGAATAAAGCTGGTTTAAAAAAAAAAAAAAAAAAAAAGCAGTTCACAATGGGCTGAATGCTTTCACTGTAAATCATGTGGGCTCCTATATATTTTTATATATAGTCATTGTTAGTATTCTAGGTCAATCAGTCTTCCTCTCTCCTAGATGACAACCTCAAACAAGTCTTCTTCAAATCTCCCAAACCATATTCTTGTCCATACTCTCAGCTCATGCCTTTCCTTCTTACCTCAGTGACTTTTCTGATGCTATCAGACAGATCATTAATAGAATTGTCAAAACACACTAATTCTACTACTATGCATCTATATACAGTATTTTTGATGTATCATTACAGAATGAAGGCTAAGCTTATCCTTTTCTGTGCTGTCAACTATTTTTGCATAAGGACCTAGTCACTATTTTCATTGGTAGAAGTTACCCCAAAGGCACATATTCACCTTTAAAAGTGTCAATATTGTACCCCTATCTGACTGATGAGAGGTACTCTTTGTGGGTAAAATGAAACGCTCTAAAGAAAACTAAGCAGCCATAGCACGGAGAAAGGTTTGGTCAGGTACCCCTACACTGTTAACTACTATAAAGTTTGTTAATCGCCATAAAGTTCTCCTCCTGCAATTAGGTATTATAGAAATCCATTCTAGAGAAAGACTACGCAACTAACCTCAGTGGACTAACTGACTCCAACCAACTGTGACACCCCTTCCTTGATTGTGCCAGCAGCACCTGTTGGATAGGAGGCCAACCTTACATTCTTTCCTGATAAGAAGCTACAGATCATAAGCTTGCAGAAACTGTACACAAAACATCTTTTTGCCATATAGTTCACCTTTTGATGTAAAGAGCCGAATTCCACTTAATCTTAACATAAAACCCTACCCCAAAGTGAACATAAGATGTATGCTGCATATATGTTAATGCACTGACCATTCACTAGACTTTCTTCATTCATATACATAGACATCCCTCAAACTTGATGAATATGCATGTCAAACAAACCCTGGAAGGTTTTAATGCCTCAGTTTCCTCCCCTTTCCTGGAGTGTGTTCTTAGAGTTTCCCCAGAGTTTACACTCTCAAATCTGCAAATTATTACTATGAAAATAGTTTCCTCTGTACATCTCACAGTTATTTTGTTAATGAAACAACAACAAAAGAGAATATAGTCTTCCTATTCCAGAAGCTTTTATTAATATATTCTTATCTTAACAAATTATTTTGTTCTAACAGATACACATTCAGAAATACCTGTTCCTCTAAAAAAGTGTCTAAAATGAATGAGCAATACTATGATTCCCTCACTCTTTAGTGCATATGTGATATAACTTTTAATAACTCTTCTCTAAAATTAGCTGAGTTATTGCACCTAAGGTCAAAAAGTACTACTCCTTAACAATAGGTGCAAGTTTTTCCAGGGCTTTTAGGAGACTAGTTTCCATGTTTGAGAAAACCAGCTGAATTGCTTACTTATTTCTCATCATTATTGACATAATGAACTCTAATGCCATTCTTAGCAAATATCATTTATTTAGCATTGAAAATATTTAGTAATGTTTCCTTTTTTTCATTGACAGGATCATTTTTATCAAAACTGAAAGTCTGTTTATTAAACTAGTAGTGATCTCTGCAAAGCTTTCTTATGGATGCAGAGTGTAGAAAAGTTCTAATTGCATTGAGAAAGACTTGATACTAGAGAGAACCACGCATGCAGGAAACAAGAACAATAAAACAGTATTTCTCCCCCCTGCAAAGTCTCTCTAGCACCCTCTAGAGTCAAAATTTTAGGGTCATTGGCAAAAGAAAAGGAAAAAATATATATATATATATATTACAAACCCAGATCCATTTTCACATAGCAGTTTTGAAAAATTGGATTTGGAACTGAAGACAATAAATAGATAACCAGCACAATCATCCGTGTTCTTTAACATTCTATAGTGGTCTATATTCAGTCCTGCAGAATTCCCACATTCAGTATTTCAGAGAATGTTTTAGCTCACCTTTAAAATATATTTTGAAACCTTCCTTACAGTTTCCATAAATAAAATCCTATACTAATCCCCATTTCTCAACTATAATAATGCTAACTAATCTCTTTGCCACACAGCATCCTATTAATTATTTTAGGATATTGGGTAGATTATGACATTCCTATACTGGAAACTCTCCAGTGGCTTCTTATCTTATTCAGTGTATAAATGAAAATGTTATGACCCTAAGGCCATACAGGGTCTGACTTTTTTTATAGTAGGTAGTTGGGCCAACATGAGTAGGGCAGGAGAGCTTTCCCCCACAACCAGGAATGTCAGGCATCCATCAGGTGACGGTCAGGCAGTTGTTAAGATGTCTCCTAAAATAATAGTCACAGCCATGCCAGGGAAAAGTAGTTTCCCAATAGATAGAGAAAGTTTGACACTGGTGATCATCAGCTTCCCAATAAGATCTCAGGAGCTGAATGAGAAGGCTCAAACATACTCACTAAGAGTCAAGATGGTGGAGTTTAGCTGGTATATGATCTTTCTCTAGAAACACTCCACTGGGAAGAATGCCTCAAATGAGCTGAGTATGTGCACAAGTTTTGTAAACACACTGAGCATATGCCCCCTCCCAACTACTGGCAGGCCACTGTGCATGCGAACGGCCCACTCCAAGGGAAGGATGAGGGGAGAAGGGATGCAACCCCCATAAGTATGCCAACATACAAGACCCCAAGTCAAAGTTCAAACCATGTTCTTTTTTTTTTTTTTTTTTTTCTTTTTTTTTTTTTATTATACTTTAGGGTTTTAGGGTACATGTGCACAATGTGCAGTTTTGTTACATATGTATCCATGTGCCATGTTGATTTCCTGCACCCATTAACTCGTCATTTAGCATTAGGTGTATCTCCTAATGCTGTCCCTCCCCCCTCCCCCCACCCCACAACAGTCCCCGGAGTGTGATGTTCCCCTTCCTGTGTCCATGAGTTCTCATTGTTCAATTCCCACCTATGAGTGAGAACATGAGGTGTTTGGTTTTTTGTCCTTGCGATAGTTTACTGAGAATGATGTTTTCCAGTTTCATCCATGTCCCTACAAAGGACACGAACTCATCTCAAACCATGTTCTTGAATCTCTCAAGTCACTCACATAGCCTTCTTCCAAGTTTACTTCCTTTCATTCCAGCTCTAAACTTTTTAATAAACTTTCACTCCTTCTCTAAAACTTGCCTTGGCTTCTCACTCTGCCTTATACCCCTTGGTTGAATTTTTTCTCTTGAGGAGGCAAGAATTGAGGTTGATGTAGACCCTTAAGGATTCCCTTCCAGTAACAACTTTCTCTCCGCTCACTTCCCCTCTCTCACTCTGATTTGGTAAATGCCAGCCTTGCTCTTCTGGGCTTTGTGCCTACAGGTTCCTGTGCCTGAAATGCTCTTCCTACAGATATCCACAGAACTCTCTCCATCTGCTTCAAGTTTTTTATTCAAATATCATATTAGTGCTATCTCTTCTGACCATACAAAATTCCCCATAGCTTTTCTTACTTTTCTCTATGTCTCATTTGGCTACCTAAAATTTTATATATTTTAACATTTTGTTTTTATATATTTTAACTATATGTTTTGTCCCCTCTTGCTACAACTTAAGTTCCATGACAGTAAAAATATTTGCACATTCTGTTCATTATTCTAATCCCCATTTCATGCATAATTCTTGGCTTAGTATCACTCTGAGTTATTGGATAAATGCATACCCAGAACCATATGTAATTATGTCCATTTACCTAAAGTAAACAAAATATCCAATTATGGTAATGAGTCTATCAAAATACTTTTCAACATCCAAATTTTTCTTCCACTGGCTGCAATTTTTTTAACATTTTACGATTAAAATATAAATTTACTTACAAATACCTAATTTCTTAAAAATTGGCAAAATCAATGGTTCATTACCAGCTAAAGGAATAAATTAATAACTACATAAAGAAATACATAACAATGGTCTGCAAATATCTGGAGTTTGTTTAATTCTCACCAATAATCATAAATGTAAGTTAAAATAGGTATTATTCTAAAGTCATCAAAATCAAAAAAGAAAATTACAAAGATCAACATGAGCTGCCACGAAGGTACAACATTTGCAAATATTGCAAATTTTTCTGATCTGTTTCGAAGATATGTTGATGTTATTCTTTAAGAAGCTTAAAATATGTTCATGAATTTTGATTTATCAATTATTATTCTAAGGCTCAAAATGAGAAAAGTGGACAGAAATATATATTTGTACACTGTCATCACAAAGATAAACTTCATATCTCTAAATTAGCAACACAAAATATCCAACAATAGATGTATATTCATATCACATTAGTATGCAATCATTAAAAATAGTATGTTATGGAGTGTTCAATAAAATGGAAAATGCAAATGCAATAATTTAGAAGCAATATATCCAGGTATTTATTAATGAATACATGTGTCTTGATTCATGTTTTGAAAATGCATGATCATGATCTCACTTATATGTAGACTCTAAAAAAGTCCAATACATAGAAGCAGGATTAAATAGTGTTTACTAGGGGCAGGGAGGTGGGAGAAAAGGGATCTATTGGTCAAAGAGTACAAAGTTGCAGTGATGTAGAAAGAATGAGTCTAGAGATCTAATATATATAGCATGGTTACTGTAGTTAATGATATTGTATTGTATTACTGGAAATTTTCTAAGAGAGTAGATTTCAAGTGCTCCCACCTAAACTATTTGAGAAGATGGTTATGTTAATTAGCTTGACTGTATTAATCATTTCACTATGTATGTGTATGTGTATATAAAAAATCAGGTTGTACACTTAAATATATGCAATTTTTATTAAAAAATAAAAATATAGAACAGAAAAAAATGTATGCACATAATCATAAACTCAATTATGTATATAAGTGCACTGCTAATAACAAAAATGAATTAAATATCACACATTTGTTTATAACTTTTCCTTTCATTTTTATACATATATTGCATTCATAATTATACAAATTATTTAATGAGTACAAAATGCAACTATAGGTTAAATATCCTCAACGTATATTGGAAATGACAAATGTTACAAATTGTAGGTCATAGTCAATATAAGAATGTCCCCTTGGTTAAGTGTTATTTTCTGTTAGTTTTGGTTTAAAACATTCACCACTATTGGGAGATAGCCCAGATTTTTCTAATCTTTACCCACTATAAATAATGTTGCAATGAACACCTCTGAGCATATATCACCATAGGCAATTAAGCATACTTCTGACAGATAGCTTCCCAGAATAGGAATTCCTGATCCAAAGTAAATGAACGTGTTAAAATATGATCCTGTTTCACACTGCCCTCAGATATGATGTTAAAAATCGTATTTTCATTAATTTTATATAATAGTACCATTACCAATTTTCCCACACCTTACAGTACAATTGGGCACTATGAATTGAATTAATTCTTATCTATATGATAGGCAATAAAAGCATCTCACTGCTGTTTCAACTTGAATTTTCTGATTACTGTAATTCCAAATACTCTCTGTCATATTTGCACAGTTTATATTACTATTTTTGTGCACTCTATTTTCAATATCCTTTAATCACTACAGAATGTGGTATGTGTGGAAACAAAATTTGTTTTGTATAAGAGTATCTCTTCCTTTTCTAAAATTTGTTTGAATTAGGAGGGAACAAATTACATATTCACCCAAACAGTACAATGTCTCTTCACAATAGCAACACAATGTGAACAGAATTACACTCATAAATATCTCCCATGACAAAACAAACACATTATGTACAACAATCATTCATCTTGCATTGACAAATCTTTTTTTTACCAGCTACATATGGTCAATTTCTCTTTTTTATGTTGTATATTTTTCAATTGCACCTAGGAGTCATTTTAATATAGATAATTGAATTGCAGTTAATTCTCCATCTGGTGTTCCAGATTGGTTACTTACTACTGCTGATTTGAGGCTGATATTTTTCATTTATATTACTTGATCATTTTATTCACTGTCACATCTCTAACAGTATGTGACATTTACAAAGCATGTCATGTGAACACAGTTTAAAATTCTCAAAGTATAATTCTTTACTGAAGCATTTGGAAGTCTTATACAAGCCTTATGTTATCCATGCTGTGGCTTTTAAATTACCATGTCTTATATTTTACTTTTATTTACTTCTATTTTTTGGTGAAGTATATTACACAAACTGTATAAGTATACTTTAGGAAACTATCACATGGTCTATTATTTTTAGTGCATTATTTTAATATTCCAAATACATTTATGACATGGCAAATTTTGATAAATTAAAAAAATTTAATTAAGAAAACTGACATTATTTCATTAGAAAGCTATATGTTGAAAATGTTGTGTCACTATAAACACACTTAGTAGCATGGATCCAACTTTGTATATATAAATTATCTTTGTAATGTTTGAACAGCGGATTATATTCTTTAAGTGCTTTCACGTCCTTTGATTTTATTAGGTTAGTAAGAAATCTTATTTGTTGGTGAAAGGATTAGTTTGGCTCAAGAAAGAAGGTATATCTATTATTAGAACTTTTAATAAATTAACGAATTAGATACTGTTTTCAAATCTCAGTTTCAAAATTTGGCTAACAATATTTCTGTTTAAAAGTTTCTATGAGGACTAAGTGAGAAAATTTATTACCAATAAATTACATTAAATATGTGTTTGTTATGTCATCACCTCCTTTTTATTCACTTTTAGAGTTTATGAATCAAGTCTCATAGAAGTTTAAATTACTTGCCCAATATTTCAGAATCACCAAGAACCCATGCTTTTTATCCAAAATCTTTTAATAAAATATGTAATAATAAACAGTGGCATTATCCAATCCAGTTTGCTTATTTTACATCAGAAAACTCTGAGCCACAGTGGGTTTACTGGATCAGCCCGGGCTCTGGCCATTAGATTTTGAGCAGTTCAGAAATTGTGATGATACCTAGTTTTTGTACTTTGAGATGTATTGATTTTGTGATTATAAAATTTTGCTATTATAATCATAAAACTTTTGTGATAATAAATTTTGTAAGTATAAAAGGTGCTTTTCTAATAACAGCAGAGTGTGTAGTACCCTAGCAAAATACATTATGTTTTGAAATAACGAAGAATATTGTCCATTTTGTGTCTGTATTTTGTTTTGTTTCAATTTATGAGAAATGTTGCATTTCACATTTGCTTTATTTTAAAATATGTATATATATGGTATACACATTTTGTATAATATATAATACTAATATTATATATTTCCATCACTATTTCTATTAAATCACAATAAAAATCTAGCTCCTTTCTGCTCCTTTAAATTGTAGGAGAAAGCTTTGAAAATGTTTATATCACAGCATATGTTACATTAAGTATCTCTGAATCAGTTATATGAGAATTCTTTTCACATCTTCAGAATTTATATACATGTATAAACATATATACACATACACACACAGAGTCATGTGTCACTTAAAAATGCAATTTACTCTAAGAAACGTATTAGGCAACTTTCTTATAGTGCAAACGTCATAGAGTGCACTTACACAAATCTAGATTGTATAGCTTACTACACATCTAGGCTATAAAGTGTAGCCTACTACTCATATGTTACAAACCTGTACAACATGCAATTGTACTGAATAGTGTAGGCAGTTGTAACATAATGGTATTTGTATATCAACAAATCAAAACATAATAAGTATAATAAAATATGGTATAAAAAATATGGTACACTTTTATAGAGCACTTACCACGAATGGAGTTTTTAGGACTAGAAGTTGCTTTGAGTGTGTCAGAATGATTGGCGAGTGATGTGAAGGCCTAGGACATTACTATACACCACTGTAGGCTTCATAAGCACTGTACACTTAGGCTATACTAGATTTATTAAAAATATTTCTTTTTTAATAATCTTAAGTTACTGTAACTTTTTTTACTTTATCAACTTTATTTTTTTAAACTCTTGTAATAACACTTAGTTTAAACACTCTATAGCTGTGCATATTTTCTATCTTTATATCCTTATTCTATAAGGTTTTTTCTGTTTTTAAAAATATATATTTTATTATTATTTTTAAACTTTTTTGTTAAAGACTAAGAATTTAAGCTAGGACTAAACAGGGTCAAGATCACCAATATCACTGTCTCCCACCTCCACATCTTGTCCCATTGGAAGGTCTTCAGGGGCAATAACAAGCATGGAACTGTCATCGCTCATAGTAACAATACCTTCTTCTGGAATGCCTCCTGAAGGACCTGCCTGAGCTGTTTTACAGTTTGTTTTTCTTTTTCCATAAGTACAAATACATTCTAAAATAATGATTAAGAATACAGGATAATAAATACTAGGCCATAGGAATTTTTTGGCCTCTTTATAACCCATATGGCACAGCTCTCATATATGTGGTTTGTCCCCCCATGAACTGGAACACTGTTACGCAACACATATTTGCATATTTTTAAACCAATTTTCATCAAATTTTCACTTATTTTACTGCCAATTTTCCAGGTACAACTATAGCTATCCAATGTTTCTGAGTGACATACAAATTGTATCCTGTTAAAAAGCTACCTGTGAAAAATCACAAGATCTAATAGACAATTAGATAGTGTTTTATACATCTCACCAGAATTTTAAAAATTTATTCATGTTTTAATTATATAAAAAATAGTTTAAGTTTTCTGTGTTTACAGAATTTGTAAAAATAAATATAATTATCCACTAGGAGCTCATTTCAATACACAGTAACTTGAAATTTAGGTACTGTAAATATTGGCATAAATATAAAACACTTCTTACGGAAACCACACTGCTAATTAAAAATAAAATACTCAGGCCTTAGAGATAGCCTGTTTTACAAAATCAAAAATCAGTAAAAATGGCTTTAATACATTCCATGAAAAACAAGTTATGAATTATCTATATGATCCTAGGTAACTCAGATATTCTTTAATATTTAGCTTGCTTTCCTTAAAATGTAGTATTCAGCAGTTATTTTATTTAATCTTCCTGCTATGAGTAAATGTTGTAGAAAGTCAAGTGTGTTTTAACCTAATTTCTTATTTTTTAGCCTTAAATTTACCTTATGAAAGTCCCAAAATGGCTGCTATCATAATGTATTATGTAAAATATCTAAACATATTTATTTCCCAAATTTGTTTTTTAATATATAAATAAATTATATAAATAGTTTATAAATCATATAGTTTCCATTTCCATGTTTTTTATCTGAAATCAATGTGGCAACAAAGATGCACATTTATCTTCAACAAATCTTCAACATGCACACACACATGAATGTTCAAGTATGAAAATATTGCTACATTAGCTATTATTGAAAAAAGCAAGTAATTATCAGGAGCTTTATACTTCCCAGGCTTTTTTTTCCTTAACCAAGGACTGAAAACACTTTAGATTTGTTGTAAGAAATGTCACCTCAGCACTGTGGATCACTGAAGGAAGCTTTATATATTGATATAGAAAATATTAGATATGTCAGACTTTAAAAGTACTAATGTTTTCTTCTTTTTAAATCTACGTTGTCCACATGAATCCTGCAAGCTCCTTACTCTGAGTGTTGCCTCCCCTCTTCATGAAACTTGAGGCAGATGGGTATAATCTCCCTGAGATGTGGTTATAAACGCACGTGTACAAACACATTCAAGAAAACAACAAATACACAGAAAAATTTTATAAGTAAGAATTGAGGAAGGGCATGTGAATTAATTGCTCAAAAGCAAAGGAGGGCAATGATTCTGAAAATATGACTTCCAAGTATTGCATTGTAATATATCATCCCACTGAAGCATACCTGACCTTCACTTTCAGCTGTCCTTACTTACTTTTAATTCTATGTTAACTAATATATGTTCATTTCTCTCAAATAAACAATTTTACTATTTAGTTGTATAGATCTTTAATTGTAGAATTGGGGAAATTATGTTTAAAACATAAGCTATTATCTTGCAAATTATTCTCTTTCTAAAGCTCACATAGGTGTAATTTAGAACGGCAGTTGTGGGTTCATAGTGTGAAAATGTGCCTATGCTGGAACTGCATTTTCTGGAATTCCATTCTGCTGTTAGCAGTGACCAGAAAGATAATTTGCATAAGTTTTGAAATATGGCACTGAAGCATCAGAAATATTCTTTTGACAATCGGAAGTTCAGTCTAGTTCACATTTGTTCTTACTGATTTTCTGGCTTATCTTGCTGGCATGAGAAAGATCTTCAGCAACTCCAGCTGCCCCTGGAAGTTTTTCATTATCTTTTTTCTTCTTCTGGGAGACAGACATGGTAATTTCATGATAAACTAAATGGCACTAGGTTCTCTTGTAGGTCGCATACATATTGAAGTTAAAATCTTAGAGGCAGCAAGTGGCCAAAACGGTTCTCAGCTCATTCTCATTAGCTCTAATTTTTTGAACCCCACCACCCAATCTTTCTCTCTCTACAGTCTTCCCTGCTGATTTAGGCCAAGCACCAAATTCAACAGTAACAGCTGTATATAAAACTGTATAACCAGCTCCCACAATTGCATAATATTCAGTTCTTATAATAAATCTAAATACATGTAGATTTACCTGCATACAAATACCTATCATCTATCTATCTATCATCTATCTATCTATCTATCTATCTATCTATCTATCTATCTATCTATCATGTTTGTCTATCTATTGATCGTGCTCTGATGGTTTTGCCCAGGATCTCTGATTGAACCTGAAGTGACACAGTAGTCTCAACTAACAGAACAAAAATTCCAACTATTTTTCTTTTTGGTGCCTTTCCATAGATAACACCAGAGACTGAATTTTAGAAAGCTAACTATGTTTTCATTTTATTGATAGAGCTGATTTTGATATTAAGACATATGGCAAGGAATATGCATTATTCTTGAATATGGCTGATATCATGTGAGGTGGATACTATTGATGCACCACCCAGATTCCCTCAGATCACTTTACAGACTGCATGCACCAATCCCCCAGTTTCGCTGTGGTTTGCGTCAAACTCGCATCCACACTATGCTTTTGAAGACTGCCTTTGGGCTACTAGAACTGCTTAAATTGTACGCAAAGAGAGATGAAATTGCCAGGAACTTTACATTCCATTGTATCTGCTCATACCCAATTACTCATTGGCTATGAAAATTCAGTTGCCTTCTCTCAAGATAGGCCAAATTTTAAGATGTTATTTATGCTCTAGAGCAGCATCTCTTCATAACGTCAGTTTTTAGATGGTACTTTGCCTAAATTTTGCACTCTTGTTTGGATTCTTCCCTGTCCTGCTTCCCACACTACCTTACCAGTCTCATTATAGAAAAGTTTTTTAATAAATTTATTTTATGTGAATTCTCATTCCTTGTTCATATTCTGGTGAATTCAGCTTAAGATATCACAGAATGGACAAATAAATAATTGATGTTCATTCTTAAAGAAGAACTCACAGAAACAGGCTATTGTAACAAATCTGAAATAACTATAGATAATGGGGTTTTACTGTTTTAACTTAGAAGAATTCTGACAAGCAGCATATCTTTATCATATTTTTTAGAAAATATTTTTAAAGTGTCCATTTAAAAAACTGAATGAATATAATTAAGAAAAAAGTATTTTTTTACAAAGTCAATGACATTAAAATCTAATTAATTAATAAAACCATATGACTATTATTAAATATTGACAATGACGATGGCATTGAAACAAAATTTCTTCGTGGCTGCCACATGCAAAATCCATTACCAATATGTATTATAAAGTTATTGCTTATTGTTTTTGGAAACAGGGTCTTGCTCTGTCACTTAGATTGTAGTGCAGTGGTGCGATCATAGCTCACTGCAACTACAACCTCCTGGGCTCAAACTATCCTCCAACCTCAGTCCCCCAAGTCATTGGGAATACAAGTGTGCACCACAATACCCAGCAAGTTTTATTTCTTTTTTAAAGAGAAAAAATTTTAATAATATATAAAATATAGTTTCCATTTGCAAATATCTAATTAACCTTATAAACAAATAGTATATCTATAGGAAAGTCTTTATATTCCTCTCCTAGTCCTTTGTTCTATAGTTTTATAAGAATAATGATTTAATTTATCCAGAAATGCCTTAATTTCTATGAGCACACATACATTCATTATTTGTTTGCTTCAGGTTGTTTAAATGTAATAATTTCATTAAAAAATTTCTTATTAATAGATCAATGTACTTCATTATTAATGCTTTTTTATTCAGTACATTTGTTAAAAGCCCTTTTATTACATGCTCACTTTGGACAGCATTAACTTATTTGAAATGCAAACATGATTCAGTCTTTCATAGGGCAAGGATATGAGGTGACAGCTAATCAATGATTGACTTTGTCTTTGAGTTTCTCAACTGTCAAGGATAAAGCATGTCAATCAGTAAGAACTAATGCACCGCCCATTATAATTACCTCAGCAAAAAAAGTCACAAGTGTCCCATCAGCTCCCAAATATTAAAGATAAGTAAGAATTAGCACAATTGAGTGTTAAATTCTATTGTCCTATATTTTACCTTAATTTAAAAAAAAGAAATACTGAGTTAATTATATCTCTCAGACCCATCCATTGATTTTTATATAAGCATTTCCTTGTCTTTGACTTGGTAGTCGAGAGATGTTTAGCCTTTAATTATATCTATAGATTTTAAAAACATATACCAATGTAATAGTATGATATGAATTAAAATGGTCATGAAGCTTGGAATTAGAAAACACTGCCACTGGCCGGGCATGGTGGCTCAAGCCTGTAATCCCAGCACTTTGGGAGGCCGAGGCAGGTGGATCATGAGGTCAGGAGATTGAGACCATCCTGGCTAACACGGTGAAACCTCGTCTCTACTAAATACACAAAAAATTAGCCGGGCGCTGTGGCGGGCACCTGCAGTCCCAGATACTCCGGAGGCTGAGGCAGGAGAATGGCATGAACCCAGGGGGCGGAGCTTGCAGTGAGCGGAGATAGCGCCATTGCACTCCAGCCTGGGGGCCAGAGCGACTCCGTCTCAAAAAAAAAAAAAAAGGAAAGAAAAGAAAAGAAAACACTGCCACTTACTACTTATATGCCCTGGGCAAGTTACTTTAGTTTCTAAGTATGTGTTTGCATTTCTACTGTGATGATTAATAATTCAAGGAATATTTAGTAGTATAAAGGCAAAAATATATGTGAGAGCATCTAACACATGTGCTACTCAGAAAAAAAATGTTCGAGTGAATGAATACTTTTGTAAGATTAATATTTTAATATAATTCTTTAAAGAAAAAGGTGTTACATAGTCTAGTTTAACCCATACTTTTCATAAGAATTAACCTATATCCTCACGTTTCAGTGTAAATAATCAAAAACAAAACAAAGTAAAAACTGTTCATTTGTATTATATTTAACATAAACAGGCACACGTGCATGTACACACACACACATACATACACACAGGGAAGATGGAGCTGCCAATAGGTAATGGAATGCATATCACTTTTCTGTTGGAAGATAAATGAAATCCTTGATGAATCGGATGAATAATATGACCTCAAATTAGTGCTACTCTATAAACTTTAAATGCTTTGAATTTTAAATTGCTCTTTTAATTTTTGTTTTCTATAGACATTTTTAAACAATTCTTAAAATATTCCTTTTAACAAAAGTTTCAAGGTTGACATATTAATCAAATGTAGATATCAACTTTGTGTGTGTGTGTAGCTTCTTGAAGTAACTCATTGAGCAATTTGCAACCTTGAAATGTATAATTCATCATGCCAAAGTTCCAGGCATTCAGTCTCCCATGAGCCACCAGTTCAAGGTTGTGAGGATGTGAGGTTTTGAGTATTGTTGAGAGCCAAAGGATTACAGAAACAGCTAGGCACTCTCCATCCTTGCCTCTGGACAGAAAACACATACGGTTCCTGTCACAAGGCAATTTTTAGTGACCACTGGAGTCTTTTAAATGGAAATCTGATAACCTTGAGCATAGGTAATCTGGGAACATCAGTCCTTGTTCAGAAAAATCTTCGACTAATTTCAAAGTGACTCAACATACTGTAATCTGAGGCAAGTTTTTACCCATGAATCAACTCAAGAGGCAATAATTAAGTATTAATAAAAAGAAATGAATTAGCAGTTATTAAGGAAGAGTGGGATAACATATCTCCTTGCTACAGATGAAATTAAAAATCATACCCTAGAGGTAAAATAAAAAAGATGACAGGAAGAATTGATTTGTGCTGAATGCCATTACTTGGTTATAAGCCTTTATTTTTTTCTTTTTTTTTTTTCTGAAAACCAACATGCAGAAACTTTCTTTCTTTGCAATGAAAGAGCCAGGTCTGGAGTTAGGAGAACAACCAAGCTAATCTTAGAGGTCAGTAGAGTTATTATTTCCAGGATCTCCTGTCTTCTACTTTCCCTTCCCTCCAACTGCTTTTTTAGCTGTTACCTTCATAGAGTCTAATTGTCAATGAATAAGAATGAAAGTGAGTCTACACTGCAGAAACTCAAAAACAGAGAAACCAACACAAACCAATATTCTGCAGCCCCACATTTGCCGGTATCATCCAGTGCTAAATTTCAAGCTGTGTTTAGAGCAAATTTTAAATATGTTTCTTTTCTGCCTCTTTTCTACATTAAAAATATTTCATAGAGTGCTTCTAATTATGGCTTTCCCGTTATCATAAAAGTTCACATCACATAATAAGGAATGGTGGAGTTATTTAGGAGACCACGGATGAGGGTCCTATAATAGAGTTTTGCTTTCTATTAAGAAATATTTATACTACATATTCCACCTTCAAGGAGACTCATAGCGTCAATGTGCATAGTTACAGCCCATTAGCACTGGGTAATTTCCCAATGGAAATGTGCCCTAAAATCAAGGCATTAAAGGATAAAGCCTAGATAACCTATGTTTCTGCCTTATCACTAGGCATGACTAGGAAAAAAAATTCAAAAGTAGTGTGCTTTATATTTTAAATGAGAATAATAATAAGAATTCCTGTGTATACTTATAACCTAAAAATAAAAAGGAGATATATTAACATATCTCTGGATGGAAATTAATCAAAAGGAAAACTATTAAATGAAGGAAAATAAGGAGCTATCCAAAGAAGGAAAATGAGGAACAGAGACAATAGAACAAAGTCTCAACTGGCTTTATATCCTTTACTTAAATAAATGAATTTGAATGGATTATTCTAGCTTAACACTTTTTCCTTTAAATGTTTAATTCCTAACAAATTTGAAGAATAGGAAAAATTTGCAGACTCTTATTGTCACTATACAAAACAAGAGTCTGCAAGGCAAGAAGAGAGGACAACATTTCATGGACACATTCTACAATATTTTACTTTCATGATGAGAAAGACAACACTATGGAATTTTATTGGACCAGTAGGTATAATTTCATTAAGTGATCTTACAGACTGTTCACTTAAATGCTGACACAGACGAGGCACTATGTTCAGAAAAATGAAACCATAAAATAGCACAAGTGCTATTACTTTTTTTTTTTTTTTTTTTTGCTGTGGTCACAATAAAGTTACCATCAGCTTCACTACACACATTTTAACTAAACATATTTCAAGATAACTGAATGCAGCAAAGCTTTGCAGAATTTTCTGTATTGCCAGTATTGAAAATTCATTCTTGCAATATATTACTTATCACTTCAATCTAAGTGTTAGATGCATTTTCTGGCATGTGTTGACATTATCTTCTTATATAAATTACTGTGGGATAAACCGATAGAGCCTATTAATGCACAAAAGTGATGCCTCCTGCCTGTATGAAAGAACCAAAATATGCAGTTATGTGAGAAGTAAATAACTGAATACATGTTTACTGAAAAAGTATTCTTAGAGAAAATGTTGTATTAAATTAAAATAAATTTTTGAAGGATCCATTAGTTTTCAAATGCTTTAAAAAATAAATAATTAATTCGCATTTTTTTGTTTACAATACAAGTCAACAAATAATCATGGGTAAGATTTGTAGAAAGTACCTTAATCAAATAAATCAACAATTATATAGTGATACTAAATGTATTTTACAATATGTATTTGATAGTCAAAAGATGGACTTATTACTTAATTATTCCAAACTTAATTTGAACAATAAATCAAATTTAGTGGAAGAACTTTATTCAGGTCATAAGAGGTCTCAAAGTAATTTCCATAAGAATTATTGGGGAGATTTTTAAAAATTTTTAATAATTGTGTTAAAATACTCTGTCAAGAGAGTTATGACATCTTTCTGTACACATCTATATGTGCGTGTGTGCATACACCTTTGAATTTTTAGTTGTACACCCTTATTTTCAAATTTCCTTTTGATTTTTTTTCAAAGCTTGAAGGCACCATTCCAGCAGTGTGAAATTAAGAATATAGATAAAATGTACATCCCTCACCCACACACACAAATAAAAATTAATTTTTCTATGTGATCATCTGTGATGGTGCTGCTGCTAATTAGAGCTTCTGCACAGCAAAAGAAACTACCATCAGAGTGAACAGGCAACCTACTAAATGAGAGAAAATTTTCGCAACCTACTCATCTGACAAAGCGCTAATATCCAGAATCTACAATGAACTCAAACAAATTTACAAGAAAAAAACAAACAACCCCATCAAAAAGTGGGCGAAGGACATGAACAGACACTTCTCAAAAGAAGACATTTATGCAGCCAAAAAACACATGAAAAAATGCTCATCATCACTGGCCATCAGAGAAATGCAAATCAAAACCACAATGAGATACCATCTCACACCAGTTAGAATGGTGATCATTAAAAATTCAGGAAACAACAGGTGCTAGAGAGGATGTAGAGAAATAGGAACACTCTTACACTGTTGGTGAGACTGTAAACTACTTCAACCATTGTGGAAGTCAGTGTGGTGATTCCTCAGGGATCTAGAACTAAAAATACCATTTGACCCAGCCATCCCATTACTGGGTATATACCCAAAGGATTATAAATCATGCTGCTATAAAGACACATGCACACGTATGTTTATTGTGGCACTATTCACAATAGCAAAGAGTTGGAACCAACCCAAATGTCCAGCAACGATAGACTGGATTAAGAAAATGTGGCACATATACACCATGGAATACTATGCAGCCATAAAAAATGATGAGTTCATGTCCTTTGTAGGGACATGGATGAAACTGGAAACCATCATTCTCAGCAAACTATCACAAGGACAAAAAACCAAACACTGCATGTTCTCACTCATAGGTGGGAATTGAACACTGAGAACACATGGACACCGGAAGGGGAACATCACACTCTGGGGACTGTTGTGGGGTGGGGGGAGTGGGGAGGGATAGCATTTGGAGATACACCTAATGCTAAATGACGAGTTAATGGGTGTAGCACACCAACATGGCACATGTATACATATGTAACCTGCACATTGTGCACATGTACCCTAAAACTTAAAGTATAATAAAATTAAATTAAAAAAAGAATAAAGGAAATGCAGTCAGGCAGACTGGCAAAGCATCTGCAGTGTTCTTATAAGTGATTTCATGTTCCAAGAAACTTGAATGATCTTATATGAGTAAGAATAAGGTAGATTATGCCAGCAAATTATCTTAATATCTCAGTGTCTTAAATCAACAAAGGTCATTTTCTTCTCATACTCCATGACCATGTTGTGTCAGGTGGGGACTATGATCCTTGCAGTCCTCAGGATGATCCTTTCATCTCCTCACAAAATCTCAGAGAAGACCTACCCCCATCCCTATCTGGACCTCAGCTGTTGCTAAAAAAGGGAAAGAAAACTCTATAAATTCAGAGCTAGCCCATATGGACTTCTGCTTGTAGCTTATTGGCTAAGGCAAGTGACATGACCATACCTAATTCAAAGAAGGAGAAGAGATGCAATTCTCCCATGTGTCTGGAAGAAAAATAACATAAATATTACTGTGAACAGTGATCGTGTCTACCGTGCTCACAGGTTACTGCACAGGCTCATTCCTAATACGTGTTAGGCTTGAAGGCATTCTAAGAGTTAACTCAATGATTTATATTGAAAATGTTAAGAGTCAACTTTTTAATATTAATTTTTCCCTGGTTCCAAAGAGAAAAAAAACTTTTCCTATTTTATTTTCTTGGAGCATTTCATTGAAAAATCTTACAATTTTAAATCCTTTCTACATTTATTTAATATTTAAATAATTGTTTTTAAAGGCTAAACAAAAGGCAAACATCAATAAAACAGCACCCCACATTTTCAGTATCTGCTTCTCATAAAGATAGGAGAAGTTTTATTTTCCTTACATAAAGGCAATAAACTAACAAGGATGGCCATCCTAATTAATTTCAGGTGAAATTCAGATGAACTTTGCATAGCAAATGATGTTGTCAAGTTATCTCAAAGGAAAACAGTCATCAATTACCTGGAGAACATGCCTGTAACGGGTGGTATCTTTTGGCTGTATGAAGGGGATTTCATTCTGTCTTTTCAATCTCATTAGCCTATTGACTGTGATGCATGTAACAGCCTGGTTTAGGACTTATTAAATAATGAAACTGGTTTCTCTCTTTTCTACATTTGCAGAGATCTGGGTTGGTTACTTGGTTAAACCATTTTTAATTTTCCCCAACATAATGAATACATATATATACACACAAATAATACACATTAATCCTTTTCATGAGATTTGTGGCTATTCAAGGAGGCAGGAGCTAATAGTTTAAAAAATGAAATTGTAGTGTCACTTGTGACAATGACTTGTCAGCAAGAAAGTTATTTTCTCTTAATATAAGCAGTCTTTGTTCACACATCATACTAAGTACACAGTAATAACATAACCATCTAAAATATGTCTAAGGTGAATTATAATACTTAATGTGTGCCAATATTAATAAATTGTTATATGTAAGTAGAGAGGAAATAGTAATATTTATAATGATATTTAATAATAAGCACATAACTTGTGCCAGATTCTATGGAAAAGTTACATATGTGAATAAAGCATGCATTGCTTAAGTTATATGTGTATTTGTATACATATGTATTTTACATACTCTAAATATTTATGATGTTAGGTAAGTTGGCACAAATTTGCTAATCGTTATTATAGCTATTATTGTTATTGTCTTTGCTGATAACTAAATTTATCATGATACTAATATATACATGTACATTTACACATACAAATATATGTATATTCATCATACATGTATGTGTGTGTGTGTAAAGAGACAGAGAGAGAGTGAGATTTAAAAATAACTTGTTCCTAAATAACACAGCAAATTTATTTTAGAATGAGAATTAAGATACAGGTGACTTTGACTCAATAGTACACTATTTTTCCTCTAAAACATGTCTATTATAGATGCATGTGTCTATACTTTCAAACATAGTGCAGTATTCAGAGTAATACCCCCGCCAAGGATATACAAGTCTTAAAAGTCTTAATTCCTAGAATCTGTAAATATGTCACTCTATGTATCACAAGATGCTTTGGATATGTGATTAAACTAAGGTTCTGGCAATATTATCTGGATTATCTAGATAGACCCAATAAAATCACAAGAACCTTTATAAGGGAAAGAGGAAGATAGTAGAATCACAGCCAGCGAAGGAGATGAGATGATGGAAGCAAAGGTAAGACCAGGGGAGAGATTTGAAGATGCGATGCTACCGTCATGAAGATGGAGGATGGAGCCACAGCTAGTGAATGGAGCTAGACTCTAGAAACTAGAAAAGGCAAGAAAACAGATTTTTCCCTAGCGATTTTAGAAGGAATCAGACCTGCTGAGATCTTTAGTACAGTGAAAGCCATTTCAGACTTCTGCCCTCCAGAACTGTAAGATAACAAATCTGTGTTGTTTCAAGCCACTGAGTTTGTGGTAATTTGTTACAGCAGATACAGAAAGCTAGTACATAGAGTGCACTAAATATCGCCCATATACACTTTCAAAACACTCCTCTCTTCATTAGTGCTCTCCTTGCCCTGAAAGACAATCTCCAGTTCACTTTCCCTTCAAATTCCATTTGGAGAAGTAAATTAGAGATCACCAACAGGAGATTCTGAGCATGAGAGGAGAGTGAGTGTGAAGTGGTTGTTCTATCAGCTCCCTCCTGTCAGTTCACCACCTGCAGGTTGTATTTCTCCACAGAAGGCCACAACCCTTCTCAAGTGGCTTGCTCTTCACACTTCTTTGGGCTTTCTTTACTATCCCCTCTTTGTCTTTTCAGGTCCGTTTTTACAAAGATCCTACTTTTGTGAATACAGCATGCACTGCATTATTCTTTAGATGGCTTTCCTAAGGAATAATTAATCATTGTTTGATTCAATGAAAATAGTCCCTTTCTTATGCAGAGTGTGCCATGGGTTTACTGCTGGACCCCTAGTTACACAGTAAAATGGGTTCCTCACTTTGCGTTTAAGATCTGAATGTGACGTAATAGTAGAAATGCTTAGCCTGGAAATTTCACATTTTTGTTTTTATAGAAACATTAAATTGTACTGAGAAGGGACAACATTTTACCAGCTCTTTATTTGTGATTTAAATGTATTTGGAATTTAAAAAAAAAAAAACACTGAAGATATTTTTATAATAGCCATTATGTATAGAGAAAATTCATCTTGGGAGTATAAAACAATGTATCAAACATTTGAAATGACCGATGATAAAAAGAAAAACTCTGAGAATTGTAGTTTTAAGAAATTTACTGTGGAGTGATACTTCTAACCACATATAAAATTTTCAGAGTAGTTTTTTTCCCCATACTTAATTATGGTTCAAAATTAAACTTGTATTATTTCGTGTCTTAACTACCTATCTAACAACAAATAGATGGTGCTTGCATCAGATAGTCTTTAGGGCCCCAAACAGAAACTACTATAAACATTTCAAGCAAAAATATATTTTATACAGGAAAATAAATGCTTAAAAATTTGTTGGAAAGACTGGAGGCATAAGAATTGAGAGAAGTCGCTGGACTATTAATTTCAAGTTTACCTGCAGTCCAAAAATGTGGATGCCATTTTTGTTTCTTCCTTGACAATTAAACATTCATGAAAGTACTGTCTAGATGCTGGACCATAGACTCCAGCCACTGCAGGTATCACATCCGTGTGAACTTGCTTGCCAATAATCACAGCACCAGAAAGACCTTCATCTAATTTATGCTTGACAAAATTTGCCCTTGGTTCAAGGGTCAACAAGTTTTTCTTTTGGTAGATGGACAAAAGGTGGATAGTTTGTTTTGGGGTTCATAGGGTCTCATACTTCTGCTGGTATAGTGCAAAAGCAGCCATAGACAATACGTAAATGAGTGGCCATGCCTGTATTTAAATGAAACTTCATTTGTAAAGATACGTGTTGAACCAGATTTAGATCACAAGTATAATTTTTCACCTTTACGCTGTATATCCAGACTCCATCCCAAACTACAGCTGCAAGAAAGTCTGAGAAATATCATTTTTAGTTTTTTAAATGCTCCAATAGAAAGTGAGAGCCAATAGAAGTACCAAATCCCTCCGCTTATTTTTATTTTTTTTTGTGAAAATGTCCACGTTCTTAGTAAAAGAAAAAATATTCACAATAAGTGATTAAGAATAGAAAAGGGAAATAAAAGGGTTTAGGAAATAGAATACTTTCCATGCCCTGCTATCCAGATATAAAGAATGCATTACAGCTTGAGTTTTGTATGCTCCTTTAGTACAAGCTAGGAAGAGATGAATTAGTTTATTAACCAGTCACATGTCTAGTTAATTCCATTAAGGTGGTTCTGAAATTAACAGACATGTGAGAGCACTTCACTCTCACACTAGCGTATTAACTACATTGTGCTGCTTTGGGATAAACCCAAATATTACCAAATAAATTATATAACTTTTATAAACAATGTCTTCTGTAATTGAATCAGCTTAAATATAATAAATCAATTTTTAAGAGAAAAGTAATTGCAATACTTGAGCAAACAATTCAAAACAATCACATACGGCAGGGAAATGGAGTAGGAGAGTAGAGAGATAAAGCAAATATAAAATTAGCAACATTTTTAATAGTCACATCAATTTCCTTCTCAATATTTTGCTATAACACAAATATGCCAGAATAGCAAAATAAATTTTACAATAAAAACCAATTACTATTAATAACAGTGGGAAAGCATTTATATCAGTTTACTGACTTATTTGGAACCAAGGAGATTTAAGGTAATAAAAACTAAAAATAATGACAACTAATCATTGCACAAGGCAAAAATCACAAAACAACTATTTCTTATCTTTATTGAGTTTAAATTATTAAAATGAAAATAAACAATGTTAAAATAGTATAATACCCATGTTAATTACATAATATATAATAAAGTAATAAAATACTAAAAGTTAAAGATTGCATTCACTATGCAACTTATAATTACAAAGAAGTCAGCCTTATATTTTTCATGTTTTTCAAATTTAACAATAAGAATGTTAGCACAGATATTTCAGTGATATTCAATCTCTGTAATTTGAGTTTTATTAAAATATATAATATTTGAATTCATATTTTAAATAAATATACTATTAAATCAAATTAGATTATATTTCATCTCATCTTAAAATATACTTATTAATAAGCTCCTTTCAAATTTTTCCATTTAGAAGTCATTATGCAATTTCAGTGAAAAATTGGTGGCTGCTTATTTTTCTTAAGAAATACATTTAAAAATAGGCCAGGTACAGTGGCTCATGCCTGTAATCCCAGCACTTTGGGTGACCAAGGCAGGTGGATTGCTTGAGCTCATAAGTTCGAGACCAGCCTGGGCAACATGGCGAAAACCAGTTTCTATAAAAAATATAGAAATTAGCCAGGCAGGCATGCAGTGGTACATGTCTGTAGTCCTCAGCTACTCAGGAAGCTGAGCTGGGAGGATCACTTGAGCCTGGAAGGCAGAGGATGCAGTAAGCCGAGATCGTACCCCTAATCTGCAGCCTGGGCAACAGAGTCAGACCTTGTTTTCCCCAATGCCAACCCAAAAATACATTTAAAAATAAAGACAATGTCCATTATATGCACTCTTTGTGTTGATTTTATTAGAAGTGTGATATAAGCTGAATATAATTATTGTTTAAAATGATATATTTCGTTTTATTTTCATACACACACACACACACATACACATACACACAAAGTTAATAGTGGAAGACTGGATAAATTAGCACTCAAAATTTGTTTCCTTAATTATTTTACAGACATACATACATGCAATAATTGGTTCATCCTGACTGTATTGACCAATTTCATATTTCAGTCAGTATCCTTGATCTTAATCCTCACTGCCTGCACAGTATCTCCTTTAGATTACATTAGGGGCTCGATTTTTACAAGTCCAAAAAGGTAAGGTCTTGATTCTCCTTTAACGCCTCTTGTCCCGTAACCCTCCAAGTCTCCTCTTCCCATTTTCCAGTCTTAGATGTTGGTGCCACCATTTATGCAGTAGCCCTAATAAAAGTTGAAGATTCCTTGATTTATTTCTTTTACAATACCTCTGAAATAACTCAACTATCAGCAAAATAATACTACCTTCAAATTACATTCTAAATTCAACTACTCCTTCCCTGCCACTCTAAACCAGGAATAAACTTTCATTCGAAAGTACATTGGAATATTATAACCCACCCAGGTAATTTTTTTATGTCCACTTTAGTGCTTCTTTAAATTAATTGTCTTAAAAAATAGCTAGATAACTCTTTTACAACCATAAATTAATGTATATTATGCTCTTGCTGAAAGCTCTCATTGCTGGCTATTTTCATTGAGAGAATATCCAAATTGTTTAGTGTGGGTTAAAAGAGTCACCCAATTTGTCCACTTGATATTCAGGAAAAAATACAATCTTTTTCCTTTTTTTTTTTTTTTTGAGGCTGAGTCTCGCTCTGTCACCCAGGCTGGAGTGCAGTGGTGTGATGTTGGCTCACTGCAACCTCTGCCTCCCAGGTCCAAGCAATTCTCCTGCTTCAGCTTCCCGAGTAGCTGGGACTACAGGCGCGTGACACCACGCCTGGCTAATTTTTTGTATTTTTAGTAGAGACGGGGTTTCACCGTGTTAGCTAGGATGGTCTCGATCTCCTGACCCTGTGATCTGCCCCTCTCGGCCTCCCAAAGTGCTGGGATTACAGGCGTGAGCCACCGCGCCTGGCCTTCCCTTTTTATTATGCTTCCATCACAGTGTCCTTCTATTTTTGTTCTCAAATAGCCAATGTCTTTTTTTGCCTAACAAGCTACGTATTTGTTTCCTCTGCCTGGAACTTGCTATCGCATATTTGGAATATCCTGCCTCCATTAATATTGATAATTTACATTTACATAAGTAAATACTTTCCATATAGGGCTTTATTTCAGGCCAATCTGTATCTTCCTTACAGTGCTAAAACAAGAGAAATGAATTTTATGAGCAGCTCTTCTTCATAAAGTAAAACTGCCATCGTTTTAATGCAGAATTTTATTTTCCACGTGCTTCATGCCAAGGGAAGTTCTTGGAAAAGTTTATTAGCTTCATTTTTCTACACTCTGCCAAGTAATGACTTGGCAAATAACTACGTAAATTCATTAATCTCATAAAGCAATTAGTGTAAAACTCAATGGCTGTTAAATTATTTCAAAATGAATTAGTTACAACATAACATTCAATTTTAATGAAAATCCTCATTTATTTACACAATATGATAATTCTGATTAAATAAATGCAAAGATGTAATATACTAAACAAAGCAGCCAAAAGCTTGTTCATCTCTTGTAAAAATGCCTTCTATGACCTATGACTAAGTGAAATATATAGGAGAGATTTAGTACACTGGCAGACAGTAACAAATCAAGAAGTGTGCATTCCTCCTTCCTTTATCCACTGTAGACAGGCAACATGGTTTGTTAAGAATGAATTGAAATTGTATTCTGATATACTCTAGAGATGTCTCGTTTCATGAACTCTGGAAAAAAAAAACTAAAGAAATCTCTTTAATTTTTTAATCTTACTCCCTTTGCTAGTGTACTTTTATAATATGCATACCACTCTAGGATTTAAAATGATGTTGTTGGGTAAAAGGAAGGTATTCATATTTGTATAAGATGTGGAGTAATACAAAATGGATACTAAATTTCCTGAATAATTTGAGAAAATTTTGCATGTCTTAAATCAGTGAAAATATTTATTAAGCATTTCTACCCTTATTTACAATATGAGAGATATAGCACCTCAGATTGTAGAAAAACTATGATAACAATGTATGGATAATGTAGGGAAAGAGCAGCATACATTCAAAGAGAAAAGTGGGTATAAGTTTCAGCTTATCACTTATCTAAGTAATTTACACATTTTATGTCTAACTTCCTCTCATACAATATAAATTATGACAAAAATGATGAAAGCGATAATGACTTTCTTAAATTTTATCTAGTGGCTATGATTTATAACTAACATAATTATTATAAAAATCTAATAATTATAAAAACCTAACATATGTGGGCCGGGCGTGGTGGCTCACGCCTGTAATCCCAGCACTTTGGGAGGCTGAGGCGGGCAGATCAGAAGGTCAGGAGATCGAGACCATCCTAGCTAACAGGGTGAAATCCTGTCTCTACTAAAAATACAAAAAAAAAAAAAAAAAAAAAAAAATTTAGCCAGGCATGGTGGTGGGCATCTGTAATCCCAGCTACTCGGGAGGCTGAGGCAGGAGAATGGCTAGAACCTGGGAGGCAGAGCTTTCAGTGAGCCGAGATCGTTTCACTGCCCTCCAGCCTGGATACAAAGCGAGACTCCATCTCAAAAACAAAACAAAACAAAGCAAACAAACAAAAAAACCTAACATATGTGAAAGCACTTTGTAAACCATAGAGTAGTTCATGTGTTAATTATGAATAATGGTTTGCTATTTTTAAGAAACTAATTGTTTATTTCCTTAAGCTAAATCTTTAAAATTTTTTTAGATAAGTTTTTATTTTTGCGTGGGACTATTTTGTATTGATGTTATTAAAAATGGCTAGAGAAAGTGGATGGTAGAATAGATGAGACAAAAATAGGATGCTTTTTCAAATTATTTTTACAAATAAACGCATTATTTAGAAGTTATATATAGTTCTGTGTCTCACCATGATGAAGTAAAGAGTATTATCTGTACTCTTATCCTGTAAGCAGCTATAAACGTGGAGAATACAGAAGCCATGTTCAAACATTGAAGGGCTTATAGCACAGGACAGATTCTTAAAAGAAGGGAAATGCATGGGGTGAGCTCTATATTCACCCCAGATTTCTGGCTAGGGGAAATTTCCAAACCACAGAACGGAGAAATGCACCAAATAAGGGAATAGCAGTTTTGGTTGGTAGATGAAAGAGAAAGCTGGAGAGGATGTGGAAAAATAGGAACACTTTTACACTGTTGGTGGGACTGTAAACTAGTTCAACCATTGTGGAAGACAGTGTGGTGATTCCTCAAGAATCTAGAACTAGAAATACCATTTGATCCAGCCATCCCATTACTGGGTATATACCCAAAGGATTATAAATCATGCTGCTATAAAGACACATGCACACGTATGCTTATTGCGGCACTATTCACAAGAGCAAAGACTTGGAACCAACTCAAATGTCCATCAATGATAGACTGGATTAAGAAAATGTGGCACATATACACCATGGAATACTATGCAGCCATAAAAGGATGAGTTCATGTCATTTGTAGGGACATGGATGAAGCTGGAAACCATCATTCTCAGCAAACTATCGCAAGGACAAAAAAACAAACACTGCATGTTCTCACTCATAGATGAGAACTGAACAATGAGAACACTTGGACACAGGAAGAACATCACACCTGTTGCCTGTCATGGGGCCTGTCATGGGGTGGGGGGATGGTGGAGGGATAGCATTAGGAGATATAACTAATGTAAATGACAAGTTAATGGGTGCAACACACCAACATGGCACATGTATACATATGTAACAAACCTGCATGTTGTGCACATGTACCCTAGAACTTAAAGTATAATAAAAAATTAAATAAATAAATAGATAAATAAAAAGGAGGCAAAGATTTGAGTGATGTAACCACAAACCAAGAAGCATCAACAGCTAATAGAAATTAGAAGAGGCAAGGAATGGGATCTTCCCTGGAACCTCTATAGGGACCACCATCCTGCCAATACCTTGATTTCAGAACCCTGGCCTCCAGAACTGTAAGAGAATAAATTTCTATTGTTTTAAGGCAAAAAAAAAACAAAAAAAAAAACAAAAAAAAACTCAGAGTGGACGAGGCAGCTGAAATTTTCAAGAATAGTACTATAGAAAGTGAATCTGAAAAAAAAAAGAACTTAAGAAATATGGATAGAGGTCTTCTTGGATTTTCAGTTGAATACTAAGCTGTGTATGCTGAGGTCTGTGAGTTCTGACTGAAAACGGCTACTAATAGCCTGTGAGCTGAGTGGAGATGCAGGAAGATTAATGCAGCTAACAGAAGTTAGAATTTTGATTCTAACTGGAGAGAAAAGACCTCTTGAAACACACCAGGCATTTCACTGAAACACAAGGAAGACCCTACCTTAGAAGTAGCTTACCCTAACCTTTGAACAGTGGTTCCCAAATGGGGAATATTATGTTCACCAGTGACATTTGGCAATTTATTAGAGACATTTTTGTGTTGTCACAACTTGAGTACTATTGACATCTAGTGAGTAGCAGCCTAGGATGCTACTAAATACTATGACTAGGACAACCTCCAAAACAAAGAAACTTCCAGACAAAATGTTAAGGCTGAGAAAATCGCCCAATTGCCCTAGTAGAAGGGCTACTCAAGACACAATCAACAAAGTAGCAAAATTCAGACTTCTAACAATATATCATCCCGAATTTCCTATACAATTGAAATATTGGACATGGAAGCAGGAAGGAAAATGCCACCTACTCAATTAGAAAGGACTGACCCTGAGATGATTAAAGAGAATTAACAGATAGACATATTAAAACTGATGTTATATAAGTAGAGTACAGAATAGTGGTTACTAGAGGCCAGGAAGGTTCTGGGGGATAGGATACAAAATTGCATCTAGGTAGAATAAATAAGTTCTAGTGCTCTATAGCACTGTAATTGTAGCAAATAATAATTGATTGTATATTTTCCAATAGCTAGGTTATTTTGAAAGTTGCCAATACAAAGAATAAATGTTTGAAATGATGCCTATGTTAATTATCTGATTTTCATTATTCATTGTATGCATGTATCAAAATATCACACTGTACCCCATAAGTATGTACAATTATGCATACAAATATGTGTCAATTTAAAAAACTGCTGCTATAAATATGTTTTAAATTGTAAAGGTAAGGATGAACACAATGAATGAATAATTGGGGAAACTCAGAATTGAAATAAATATTACATAAAAAAGAAAGATAAATATTAAAATTGGAAAAAATGCATTGTTTGATATGACAAGTTCACTGGATCAGCTTAATTAGACCTGTGGTCATGTCAATAGACTAAAGCAAAGAGAGACAAAAAAACCTGAAGAACAAAAAAATAAATAATGGCACCACAGGCACCTTTGGGATATCAGTTTACCTAAGATGAGTGTAATTGTAAATTCAAAATGGAAGAAAAGGAAAAATAAAAATCATATTTTTTTCAAGAACAAATAAATAAAATTTATTTTGTATGAATATATAAGTATAACAAATGTATAAGTAAATAGTATCAAAATTGAAAGCTAAAAATGACATACTAATTCTAATAGCTTATAGATATTTGATTATGAAAAGGAAATGTCATTAGTGAATAAAGTTTATTTTTTCTTTCAATTTATTAATTTTGTTTTCCATATTGTCTTTATACTTGTCAAAATCTCCAATACAATATGAAATAGAGATGATGATACAGAGCATTCTCATCTTTCTAAATCCAGGAGTAAACTTTTCAATAATTCAACTTTTAGAGCAATTTTAGTAACATGAAATATTGGAGATAAAACAATTCGATGAAGATGTTATTCACGTTACTTAAGTAACATATCTTGACTTATTTTGCATTCTTGTTCTGTTATACTGTATATTTGTCTAATTTGCTTCACATATTTGTTAATTTTTCTTTAAATATTTGAAGCTATACTGTAATAGTAGGTGCATACAAATACAAATTTCTTATACAGTCTCATTATTGGCTTCCTATTACTATATATTTTTTTCTTTCTTTATCATTAATCCTTTTATAATGATATTTTTAATGTGATAGTAGCCCACCAGATTTATTTAATGACATTATACCTTTATTCATTTTTTTGACTTTGAACTTTCAATGCACCTTATAACTTTTTTATCCAAGATTTAGAACTCTTATATTTCATTAGAACATTATCTTGCTAATGGCATGGTTTCGATCAAATTGTCTTAACTCCTGACTCTATCATAAATGAGTAGAGCAGCAGAATGGTAGGTAGAGGTTTAAAATCATGCTGTACATTTTTCTAACATAAGTAGAACAAAATAAAATAATGACAAGAAAAGCATTACAACTAAAAGGTTAAAAGGCCAAGTTTGGAACTTAGTACTTTCAGATAAGGAAAAGAGTACGATTTAGAAAAGTAGCAAAGAGTATGCACTTGTTACCTTTCCAGAGATATAAATTGGATATAAGGAGTATAAAGGCTCAAAGTTGCCAAGAAGGAAGTTATGTAAAGGTAGACAGACCTGAACAAGAATTAGAAAGTATCAGACTGTTTAGCAAAAAATTGAGAAGTGAAGAAGGCTTAGGTTTTAGAGAAGTTAGCTCACTTTAGAAAGCCAAGAAATCCAAGGGTTTAAAGGAATGCACTTTATTCAGGAATTGTTGAATTGCTTGAAAAAGCCAGTGAAGTTGCAACAGGTTATAGTCCATTGAGCATAAAATTGGTTTAATGGATACAGTATAGGTGATAAGAAATATACTTTCATTGAAAGTATTATGTCACACATATAAGAATTATAAAAAGGATGGTTGTATGAATTAGAGTATGAATGCATTAAATTCTAAACAAATTTAGATACTTAAACTTTTTGTAGTTCAACTTATTTGGTCAATACAACCACACCCTCTCTAAATATAAATATTGTTGACTGGAAACAGTTTTAAAAGTGTTACTTGGGAAAAACTGAATACTCATTAACATATATATTCAGGAATATGAACATTGATACTCTGTTGAAATGTTTGCCTAATTATTAAATATGAAATAAAATACCATAATTTTTAAATAGTATTTTTGGAATTTTTATGATGCTCATTATGCTTGAATATAAATAAGTACAGTCACATTAGACAATAAGGCTCATTCAGATGGCAATTATTAATTAATATTATTTATCCTTCACCATACTTTCTCAAGCAGGGGTTCAATAATCAGGAAATGATATGATGGGGCAGAGCATTATATCTTTAATATTTACCTAAATATATAATATCATCTAGTGCTGATAATTGAAGTAGATAATGTAACTAAGTCAAGGAGGCTTAATTGAGGTTTTCTTCTTCTTTTCCCTTGACTTTAATACTTAATGTACTTTGAGAAGCTATTACATAACTATATGCTGAGTATTCTATGGGAGCATGAAAGAGGATAATTAGCCCTAGACTGTTAGTGCAAGAAAATCTTTCTGAAAGCAATAACGTTAAGGTTGAGTATTGAAAGATTAGTAAGAGGTTATCAGAAAAAAGAAAATTTATTAGAGGTAGTAGAGAGCTTATGAAATTAATTTCAGTCTTTAAATAATATTTGAACACTTAATGGGTAGTAAATCACCTCCAAATTCAGTACTGAAAACAACAATATTTTTTTGCTCTCAATTTTGTTGCTTAGTTTAGGCTAGGCTCAGCTGGGCTGGCTTTTGTTTGGTCCAGGTAATGATAGCTAGACTTCCCTATGTGTTTGCTCCAGGTCTAGGATGGGTGCTATAGCTCGGACCTCTACTCATGCGCTTAGTTATTGCCCAGGTAGCTATTCTGGGCTTTGGTACATGGCAAAAAGTCTCCCCAACAGAAAGAACAAGCAAATCCTAATTCATGAGTTCTTTACTAGCCTTTTCTGGTATTGCATTTACTAACGTTTGAAAGCCAGGATCTATGCAGAAAACTATATATGAGCATGGATACTTGGAGACATGAAACATTAGAGACAATTATAGCAATCTACATATGGTTTGACAAAATAAGGGATTAGAAGGGTTGCTATGTAGAGACAAAGGCATGCGGAATCTTGAGTGTTATCTTTTAATATAAAGGGCTTTAATATAAGCCTTTATATTATAAAGAATAATATAATATTCGAGTATAAGAGGCCTTAATATAAGCCTTTAATATAAGGGGCTTAGGTTTTTTACTCTAATAAACTGAAAGTTATTGAAATATTTAGGCAGAGGTAAAGGTGTGTGTAGGTGTGCGTGTGTGTGTGTGTGTTATCTAAAGTGTGTATATAATGGGTTAAAAAACGTGGAGATAGTTTATTTATTAATGCATTTGTATTAATTATTCAAAAACCTACTATGTGCCTCTAACAAATAATTATATCTCCTCTAATTGTCAAAGGAAACAACACTTAGTGCCATTATTATAGATTTAATATGTGTAGGGATTAAGAAAATTAAGAATGACAAGCTTAACAACAAACTGCTGATGCCAATCCTAAAAAAAAAAAAAAAAAAAAAACTGCTGATGCTAAGCAATAAATTAATTTAGTATAAAGATTCAAACAAAAACCACTAATTGGAGAGGGGTATTGAGAGTCAGCCTCACAAAAACAGCCATTCAAAATCCAAAAATAAAAGAGAATGCCCAGAAATAGCATCCTGTGTGTAGAGGTAAACGGACAGTCCTATGAGAGACAACAGTAGAAAAAGTGAGAAGCAGATGGAAGAATCAGGAGATGGTAGCATCAACTGAGCCAGGGGAATCATTTTAGAAAATGAGAAATCATGTCTTCAACATGGCAGAAAGCACCAACAATAAAGACTCTCCCAGTTGACTATTATAAAGAGAGATTATGAACACTGAGTCATCTATTTTTTTGAAAGTAGAAATATTAGTTCCTTTGTTCAGTATAATAATACAGGTTTCCTCTTGACAGTTTCTCATATTAAGCAGTTTCCAGATTCTATTTTTCTAGCATTGTTGTATTTTGAAATTAATGGGCTTCAAATACAATTATTCTCATGGTTTTGGTAAAGTTTATGAGTAACTTCTCTTTGTATGTGCACATGCTCTATTTTGAGTAGTCTGAATTGTTTGACATACTGAATATGTGAGTATTATGCATATAGGAATAGATCGTAATAACATTAGTTTTAAAATATTTTGAAACAGGAATGAGTAGATTCTCATTTACTATATTTTAATTCCCTTTCCTGTCAGCACAGCTGGAGCCCATCATCTCTTTTACTGGCCAGCTGTCTCTATAGTCATTTCTCATGCTGATTTTCGGCTAGCAAGTAACAGCCAAGGAGGAAGAACAATAGACGTGACTCAAGGACACTTATAATTCATGTATTCTTGCAGCTACATTGAGAAATTTTTAAAAAAGTCAAGATTTTTTTGAATTTGGAAATTTTTCCATATGAAAAAATATTCTTACTCAACAATTATTTGACCTGAATTTGAGTGACAAAAATATTAGAACATTAATATTCTAATCAAATGTTTTTCCAATGAGTAGTTCAAGGTAACTATTAATAACAAGGACAAACGATTCATTTTTTTAGAGTGCGTGTTAATATATGCTTTGAAATCTAAGCATTATCTGTTTCAAATCATGTATTTCCCTCTATATATACATACTAAACAAAATGTTATTTTTTAATGATTAAATATAAATGTTTATCAAGATATGGTGGTATACTTATGCATTATTAGTATTAATTTGTAGTCATGAGCTATTTTGTTATTTTCTTATAGTCTGGATATCCAGCAAAATTTCACTTGAATGCAACTTAAAACATTGATATTTGTTTCACTGTTAGTTATTTTATATTTTAAATTTTAAACTTTGCAAACATTTTGATGTAAAAAAAAAAACCTATGTCTTTTTTCATATAGATTTAGACAACTTGTGTCCAGCAGCTATTGTTGGCATACAAGCCTTTAATGGAAGTAAGGCGCGGTTATACGCAATTTATTTTTAGTAGCTGTTTAGTATTTTCATTTAACTCAAGCTTAACAACAGCAAAAGCAAATGGTAAAAGGAAGTCAAACTCAATAAAATGACATTAAATTATATTTCATCTATAATCATATGTTTCTAGTTACATGGTAAGAATGTTTCTCTTCCCCTCTTTTTATTTATTGAATTTTGGCTAGTAAAATGTCACTTTCATTCAGAAAGTTCTTTAGGCACCTTGGTAAGAATTCATATTAATTTTCCCTCTGCAGTGGTGACACCCCAGACAGTGGAAGCATCAACAGCTGAGGTCCAGAGGGGGGAATGATAACTTACGGTACACGTCAACTTCTCACTTATAATCTACTGGGATATGCAGTGTGAAAAAAAATCAAACCATCATAGTTTTAAGCCACAGAAGTTTTTAGATTGTTCAAAATTACAGCATATAGTCAGCAACTTCAAGAAAAAAATAGAGACATATTATTAAATTTAACACTTTTTTTGAAGAAAGTGATTTCTAAACTTTTTCCTGTATTATTAAATGCAGTGAATAATCTTATATATAATAAACATTAATTTACTGAGAACTATTTACTGAGCAACTTTTATATCACAGTTATCCTTGTAGGTTCCTTGATTACAGTCTAGCAGAAAGTTAGTAAAATATCTCCAACCCATAAAGCATATTATTAGTAGCGAGAGGCAGACAATGGTAAACCTAATATATATTTTTAACTTATGTAGTATGTCAGAAATACCAGTGTTAGAGCAGATAGTTGTGGGAGCCAGTGTGATTATATTGGAGATAGAAATTAGGGGAAATTAATAGGACATGAGGTCAAGATATAATGGCAGGAGTTAGGGAGAACTATAAGAACTTAGAGGCAATTTTAAGGATTTTGGCTTTAATTATGAGTAAGTTGGAGTATCATGGTAGTTTTATATAAGAAGTTTTATATTAATCTAACTGCTGTTTTTAAAAAGATCAACCACTTTTATATTAAAAATAGACTTAAGAGGGGAGGGGTAGGTGGAAGCAGGAAGAATGGTCAGGGCGCTATTGTAGCATCTCAGAGAAAGATCATAATGTTTGAAGTCCAGATGCTAGTAGTAAAATTCGTTAAATATGCTGAGATTCTAAATATACTTTGAAGGAAAACTCAAAGAAATGTGTGTAGCAGATTGGTTGTACGACCTAAAAGGAAGACATAATTACCACAATTTTGCTGAGTGACTGGAAGGATTGAGCTGTCATCATCTATCAGAAAAACAACTTGATTATCTTGACATCTACCCAGTTATTTTTCTCAGTATTCCAAACTACGATTGTCCACATTTAAACTCTATGTGTTCATGATCCCACGAAAGCTGTTCTTGTTTCTCTGTTCTGTCTCATTTAAAGATACTCTGATCACCCGAGCAACTCCATTCAGACTTCTAAATGTCATCTTTAACAGCTTATTCTACTGAACTCTTACATTCAAAAAGTTTCTACAACCACTTACATCTACTTTCTAAAATCCTCTGGAACATTTCTAATTTTGTCAATCACAGCTGTCGTGTTTTAAATGCCATCATTATCATCCTGTACTAGAATAACCATATTGTAGATACATGCAGTCCTATTTAAGCTTTCCATTTTGCATGAAGATTGTTGGTTAAAAAAATTCCAACAATACATCAATCCCAGTTATCACTTCTAGAGGCATTAAATACCTAAATGTAAACTGAAGGGCGATTTGCTTAAAAGATAATAAAGAGAAATAACTTTGTCACTTTTAGGGCAAGGTAAATTTTGCAAAACATAGAAATTTCAAATATTAAAGAAAATATATGTAAATTCAATTAAATTAAAATGAAAAACATATGTTCTTCAAAAGAAAGTGCAAGTGTGCAAACAAAAGCTACAAAATTAGATGCAGAATCTACGTACATATATCTCAAAAGTAGCAGCTTCCATAGTACATAAAATACATCTAAAGATTAATTAGTAAAAAAAAAATGAGGTTTTAATGAAAGAGTGGATAAGATAAATGAAGAGAAAATTTATAGAAGTAATTCAAATGGCCAAAATACATGAGAAAAGATGTTCCACATCATTTATTACCAGTAAAATACAAGTTTAATGGAAAATGTAATACCCTGGAACATCCACCTCATTGTCAAATTCTGATGATACCCAAGTTTGGCAAGGACATATAGAGTAACTGGAACTCACACACTGCTGATGGGAAATTAAATTGGAAAACATTTTAGTCTTATTTAATACATTTGATATGCATAGTAATTCTACTATTGATTTTAAACCCAGAATGATGATGTTTCTGTAACAACGTTATTGGCATTTGGGGCTGGGTGATTCTTTCTTGTTGAGGGAGAAGCCATCCTATGCATACTAGGATGCTTACCAACATTTCTAGTGATTTGTACCAGCTTAGATGCCAGTATTAATCCCTAACTCAAGTTGTAACAACCCGAAAACATTTTCATATGTTGCCAAATATCTTCTTTTAGGAGGAGCGCAATTATCCCCAATGGAGAACCACTGCCTTAGATAATCTTTCACATATGTGCACTTGAATATGTGCAAAATATGATCAGAGCAACCTTGTTTGTAATAGCAAAAACTGGAAAGTATCTAAATGGCCATCAAAAATAGATGTGATAAATAAGCCGTGGTGACATAATATAATGAAAAACAATAAAGTCATATAAATAAATTATTAATGAACTTAGATGAGTTTCAAAAGACATAGTTGAATAAGAGACTAAACCACAGAGGAAAAAAAACTGATATTTTGACATTGTCCATTGTCCAAATAAGTATATGCAAACATATTTTAAGGGATACTTATATACGTAGCAACATATTAAAGAAAATAATTTTTTTAAATTAAAAAAAGTTCAGAATAGGTTAGCTTTTAGGGGATGGAAGGTGATGCATAAAAGAAAGTCAGTGTGTGGGGTTACTAGTACCATTCTATTTCCTTGATACAGAGGGGTTGATTTATTCTTCTTTGAAATTTTCACATCTTGTTGTAATTATGATATATGGTAAAATTTACTGTATATCGATTTTTAAAAAAATCAAAAGACTGATTAAAAAGTTCAATCTATCACTCTATCTACCCTAACATTTTTTCAGAAAAAAACTTAAAAGCATGGTAATAAAAAGCACAAAATGAGCAAAATAAAACTTGATTTCCATACTGCTATTAAGTACCAAAAACAAAGGCACATTGAAATTCAGACAAAAACGATGAAAAATTATGTAAAATATTTACCAATTAAAACTGGTTAAGCACAAGTTAATAAAAATTAATGAATTTCAGGCAAAAACACATTAATAAGAAAAGTGAAATACTGTATAATAAAATTACCAAGAAGATATAAAAATATGAACTTCATAAACCTAGAATATGATTTCAAGTATGTGTATATGTGTGTAAATTAAATGAAATTACAAGTTACCATGGTATATTAAGTTAGCTTTTGACACAACTAACACAAAAACTGATAGATTTAACCATGAAAAAACTAGAAATGACACAAAACTGTAAATTAAACAATAAGGCAGTCATATATACTAATGCATTTAAAACCACACAACCTAAATGATGAGAATATGAAAGTTCTTCCTTTCTCCATGCCTCAGTCAAGTATTTATTATTCTTTAATATAAACATATAAATACTATATCTTCAACAAATACTTAATATTACAATATGAAAAGCAGACTTCATCATTTTCTCTGAAAAGGATACTTCCCTTCTTATTACTTCTGTGTATTTTTTTTCCACTAGCATTCATTCATAAAGCACAGGTTTATTTAAATCCTACTCTGTATCAGATTTGTACTGGCTACTACGGATACTGAGATGAATAAGAAATTATTCATGCCCTAAAGTATCTCACAGCATACTGAACATTTTCATAAAAGGTTATCATAATATATGTCATCTCTAAGGAAAATACATAAACAGTGTGATGGGGAGCAAAAAGAACACACTGCTAATTATCAGTATGGCAGTAAGCCAGAAGTTTCATCCCTTTCAATTAGGAATCTCAGCATTAGCTAAGGTTAACATGTTAAAGATTCTGGTATCCTATTTTCTACACCTCTTTAGCAACAGATCTAAAACAATTACATTAAATTCATTTAACTAATTGATACAGTGCTATATCTCTGCTTACACAATTATTACAAAGCATCAACATTATCCAGTATACAATTAGTAAAATTGTATACTAATATATTTTTACTCAGCAATTAAAGATCCAGGACTTCAAAATAAGAAAACAATGTGCTCAAGTTTGTTTCTGTAAAACTATGTAAAAAAATGTTATTTGTTGAAAGTTACTAGCTATTAAATAATAGAGTAGACCTGTATGAAATTTACTCAATAGGGGTGTGTCTTGAGGAGCCTCTAAAAAGAATATATATGTTCAAAGAAATAACTAAACACAGTTTGTTAAAAATTCTACATTTATTCCCATTTTGGAAAAAATATCAAATGACACTCATGTAGATGATAGGATTATCGATGAAGTTTACCAGCATTTTGTTCCTTTTTTTGCTCTAAATTTTTATTATATCTTATTACCTTTGTAGCTAAAAAGTACTGTTTTAACACAAAATGAATATTATAATATTTTAAACTGTACCGTAAGAACTTTTCTCAAAGTATGCAATATGTTTGGTCTTTTAAAATTTTTTTTTGTTTCAAGAGAAGGCACTATATGCAGGAAAATAATTCAACTCAGAATGGCATTTATGTTTATTTAAAAGAAGACCATTTGATAGTATTAAAAATAAAATTTCATCTTCCAAATTGCTATCAAGACAATAACAATGAAAAAAATATTATTCCAGTGCAATTTATAATTGTGTAGAATGATTGTAGAATACACCACAGTATACTGTTCAGTTAAGTGATAATTATAAAGTAGCTTATATTATTATTACTGTTATTTCTATTATTTCTATTATTCCTCACAAAGTAAAACATTCTAACAGAAAATGAAAAATATGCATAATGGCTATTCATTCATTTAAAGATAATTATTTAATGATATAGAAAATCTTAAAATAATGAATTTCCTATCAAGACATATTACTCAGAATTTTTTTTTTTTTTTTTTTTGAGACGGAATCTTGCACTGTCACCCAAGCTGGAGTGCAGTGGCGTGATCTCAGCTCACTGCAAGCTCCACCTCCCGGGTTCACACCATTTTCCTGCGTCAGCCTCCTGAGTAGCTGGGACTACAGAAGCCCGCCACCACGCCCGGCTAATTTTTTGTATTTTTAGTAGAGATGAGGTTTCACCGTGTTAGCCAGGATGGTCTCGATCTCCTGACCTCGTGATCCACCTGCCTCGGCCTCCCAAAGTGCTAGGATTACAGGTCATAAATTTTTAAGAGAAGTAATATCAACTTTTGGTGGAGAAATAAGACAAATCAAACAGCAGCCATAATAATAAAAAACAAGCAATGAACTGGAATTTTTGAGGTCACTGATTCCATAACTACTTACCTATGCATACATGGGGAACGATTTTATTACTTATATGTTTTGTTTTCTTCATATTTATATCAAAAAAATGGCTTCATTGTATCCAAATTTCTTTCCAGGAATATCATTCCCAGATTGAAGAAATCCATGACCGATCATTAATATGCCATAATATTCAAGAGATGTAGTTGGCAGAAGTCACCAGAGTTTAAATATATATTTTCGGTGGGCAAAACAAAATTCACTATACTTGTTTCATAAGTATGACAAGTTTAAAATTTTGTTTTAATATTTTATTTTCTTTAGTGAAAATGAGTTATTTTAGCAATATTGTTCTGAAAACTTCCCTTGTTTCTTTTCTTTATTTTTCTGGCCTTGTTTCTTTTCTCTTTTTTCTTTTCTTTCTTTCTTTCCTTCTTTCTTTCTTTCTCTTTCTTTCTTTCTTTCTTTCTTTCTTTCATTTCTTTCTCTTTCTCTCTCCCTCTCTCCTTCCTTCCTTCTTTCCTTCCTCCATTCTTCCTTCCTTCCTTCTGTCTGTCCATCTCTAAGTCTTTCTTTTTCTTTTCTTTCTTTCTTTCCTTCCTTCCTTCATTCCTTCTTCGTCCCTCCCTCCTCCCCCTTCCTTCTTTCCTTCCCTTCCTTCTTTCCTTTCTTCCTTCCTTCCTTTCTTTCCTATCTTTTCTACTCTCTCTCCCTTTCTTCTTCATCAGGCAGGGCTGGAATTCAAGGGGATGAATATATAATGTGGTGATTAAAAAGATAAGAAATTATTAATTTCATAAGGTGAACATTCTATCACTACTTATTATAATAAATTTGCATGATATCCTTTAAAGAATACTACTTTTAATTGTAAACTTATTTCTAAAGCAATGTAACAGACATAATGACAAGCACTTCAAGACTAGCTGTTGGGAGATGTTAAAAGATTATTTATTCAGGTAACACAGTGTTAGGTATTTCATATTGCCCCTTCCAAAACTTCATGACAATCCATGTCTTTTGAAAGCCAGTATCTTTATATGAAAATGATTTAATGCATTTATATTTAATATCTAACTTTAATGCTCAATCCAAAGGCTTAATCACTTTTAAATGAATTTTAAGCATCCCTAATCTAACGACAAGGGGAAAAATGTAATATATTTATGGGATTTTCTTGATCCCTGAACTAATTTCAACTAACATATTGATTGCTTCAGTCTTGGTAGAGGGCTGGGCATGTCATTGTCAGTTTCGTATGCCTTGTTATAAAGATTATTCTTGAATTCTCAGAGATCTTTTATCTTATTCCTTTATTTCAGGTCAGTACTCAAATACATAACCATACTATAAGTCAAATGATACAGTAGCAAAATAAAAAATAATAATTTGACCTTATTCATGTGAGTAACCATTTATGGCATTTTAGTTTTTATACACACCATCAAAATCAGTAGTAGCTCTTTTCTATAATACCTCAAAGTATCTTTCAGATTGACACATAGTAGAAATGTTTTGAAATTGGGTTGCTCATTGGACAAAATTATAACGTTAAAATTGTAATTTATTAAACCACATTTACAAGCTTAAAAATCTCCCCTAAATCATAGGCTGTAATTTTCAAAGTGAAATATACCCTTCTCATATATGGCTCCTATACTTTGTTATGATATTAGTTATATTAAAAGAAAATATCAATTTTAGCAAACAATACCTGCCTTTAAAATGTCTTCTTTTAGTTTTTTCTATCTCTTGACAGATATTTTTATAAAACAGAAATTATAGAATACAAATCATAATGTATTAATTAGTGTTAAATTCCAACTTTCTCCTTCATATCATTTTTATAATATCAAGAAAAAAATATTTACACCAAGCTCACATTTCATAGCTAGAATATCAATTACTATTCATATTGTATCATAGAAGAAAACGAACCATGAATTAACAGTTTTTCAAGGTGTCAGGTGGTATCCAGAGAATATTATTTTATCTTAAGAGCTTTCTCTGCTCCATAGCTAACATAGTTCCTTAGATTATGACACGAAAATAATTTATATAGTAGAGCAACCATATTAGAAAGCATTAGGTGTTATAATAAGGTATGTGATATAACGAGTAATACGAAGTATAATAAAATCAGGAGCTACCAGTGTCTCAAAAAAGACAAGAAGATCACATTCACTTTTGGATACTTTTCCATTAAAAAGAAACTTCCTGTTTTATACACATAGCTTTATTCTTCTACTGAATTAGTATTTTTCCTCTAAAATATAAAAATGAAATATAAATATAGAATGACCGTATATTCCCTTTATCAGGAAATAAATTACAAAGCAAATAATAAAGCTGAAGATTCAGTCAATAGTGCTTGAGCATATCCATCCCCACTCTCAACTACCATTGAATAGTCTGACCTCCCTATAATATTCTGTTATTTTGAAGACACTTTAGGAGACTTATGATTGAGTCAATCAGAAGCCATTGAGTCTCAAAGGCTCAATGTGTGTTTTTCAATGACCATACCCAATAATTAAAACTTGGACCAAGATGAAGAACTTAATATACTCATTAAAATTTCAGGTAATTATTTAAAGTGTACTCAAAATCGATAAATATGGCAACAAAAAGCAAACAGAAGTCTTCTGCTAGAGGAAAAAATATAATGATGATAATGATAAAAATAACAACAAACTCATTATAGTAGAATCTTGAGTTAAGATGAGATTAGGAGAGGAATTTTTACATTTTATCTTATTTCTACTGTACTGTTGGACATTTTTCATTAGAAATATAATTTTCTGTTTTCTCATGTACTAAAATACTTCCTTTTTAAATCATATATTATATATAAGCCTTTACTCATGTTTTTTATCATTAGATGTAAGTACTGGATGATGGGTTAAGATATTGTCACCAGAAACAGTGCAGGGCCAGTAAAGCACTGTTATTTGCATAAAGTTTGATCATAAGGAGAGAAAAACAGAAAGCTAATGAGTTGGGATTGCCAGTAGAAAAATTAAGTTTTGTTGCTTGTTATATTTTCTGAGGAATAAATAAGAAATAAATTTCATTCAGCTCATAGTAACAGAGTTCTCTACTAAAGACCTTAAGGCCCGATTTTTTATCTCACATTACGTCAAAGTTTAAGGAGACAGTCTAGGGCTTGTACAACACAATTCTATAAAACCATCAGAAATCCAGGATCTTATCTATCTATTCTATCATAGATATCATGTGCTCTGTATACTCAAAGTCTCCTCAAGCTTAAAAGCTGGTTGTTGAAGCTCTAGCAATCACAGCCACTTTCTAGGCAAGAAGAAAAAGAGCAAAGGGCAAAAGGAGCCTACCAGTTGATTCAAGAGTCAGGCCTATTTAAGGAGCTTTCATTGAAACTCCCCCAAAATTTTCTTATATTTTACTTGTATCACCTATTATGTAAGGGATGGTAAAGTTTATATTTTTAGCTGGACATAACTCTTTTCTGAGACATTGTGTCTTATTATTGTAATCAAACAACAAAAACAAAACCAAGAAAAGAGAATTAATTATATGAGTCGGCAAGTGGAAGTCCCTGCCACAGCCATCCTGATTAAAATGTTTAATTTGTGTCTAAAGCAGAAGAAATGGAATCATTGGACCAGGAAAAAAAAAGCTTTATAAACAAAATGTCATCAAATAGATTAAGGACAACATCGGAAACATAAAACAAGAGAAGGAAACATAACCAAGGAGAGGAAATACATGTTGGTGGAAAGAGATGGTACTCATAACCCTTCATTAGCATAATATTATCACCTTCTCTCCACAACTTTTATCTGATTAGTGAACTCAGGGTACATAACTCTGTCCTTTCTTCCTTTTCTTGAGAGGAGGTATTGATACAGGAAACAAGAACATTATCTCCTGCACATTCTAGCATAAATTGCACAGAAGCAGAAAAAATTAGACATGTAACTTATAGTTAATTGGGCAAAAACTCTTTAATTTTAAGGTTCTGATACACACATCCAACTTGTCTACAGATATAAACCAATCTTTACTTGACTTCAGGCTTTTAGCATTGCCAAGTCAGGTGTTTAGTGTGTAAGAAGAGCATTCTGAGCTGATAATTCATACAGGCTTATATTAGACCATGTAACTTTTAAGTTCTGCAGTTATATTACTTATGATTTATTTTAATTGACGAGTAAAAATTGTATATTTTTGTGATGTATAATGTAATGTTGGATATATGAGTAAATTGTGGAATGGCTAAATGGAGCTAAATAATATATGCATTATCGCACTTTTTTTATAGTGAGAACACTTAAAACCTATTCTCTTGGGGATTTTCAAAAATACAATATGTTGGTTTTATCTGTAGTCACCATAATGTACAGCATACCTCTTTAAGTTATTCCCGTTGTCAAACTGAAATTGTATGTCTTTTGACTAACATGTCCCCAATCCCCCGACTCATCAGCCATTGGTAACCATCATTTTATTCTTTGTTTATGTGAGTTCAACATTAGTACATTCCACGTGTAAGTTAGAAGATTTAGTATTTATCTTTCTGTGCCTGTTTTTTTCTAATTTTCCTTAACATAAGGTCCTCTAGATTCTAGATTCACCCATGTTTTTATGTTTTCACAAATTACAAAATTTCCTTTTCCTTTAAGCTGAGTAGTATTCTATTGCATATGTCTGTGTGTGTGTGTGTGTGTGTGTGTGTGTGTATTTATGTATGTATGTATATATCTCACATTCTTTTTACCTATTTGTTGAGGATCACTTAAGTTGATTTTACATTTTGGATATTGTGAATAACACTATAATGCACATGAGAGTGCAGATATCTGTTTGATATACTGATTTTAGTTGTATTTTAACAGCTATAGCCAAGAGAAGGTATTCTAAAACTTAAGGTAGTAATAGTTTTTAAACTTGGTAAGAAAATGCAGCATTCTCCAGGTAAGCAGCTGTTTCTACACAGGCAGCATTACACTTCAGGGTATTTAATCAAAGCCATAAGAGCCTTGGCAAAGAAGCAATATCTGTGAAAATTACAAAGACTAAGAAAAGTTACAAAGACTGAGAGGGACCCAGTTGAAAGAGAAAAGATGATGAACAGAAAAGATGATGAGCAGAGAAGATGCTAGACAAAGAAGATGGGAGCACTCAAATACCTGTTCCAAGAGTTGCTTCATAAGACAATAGGGGCAAAAGATTACTGTTGGAAGGAACTGGGTGAAGGGCATGAGGCATGTGTGTATTATTTCTTACAAGTGCTTATAAATCCATAATTATCTCAAAATACAGAGTTAAATAACTGCAAAAATATAATAATTGAATAAATCTATCAATAGATGAGTTGGCATATTTAGCTAAGTTTCAGTCTTCTTACAGGGTATTAAAGAAAAAGAAAGAATATATATTTTTTAAAGAAACATTTTCTTATTTGGGTGTTCTTTTTCTTGAGTCTGATATTCCAAGGTCTTTCAGGAGCATATGCTCTTTTAGGGCTCCATGTACCTGATATAACAATATGATACTGGCATTAACTCCGATATGAGGAAATTATCCCATCCTTGAAAAGGTCTATCTTAAACCAGGGGTATAGAGGTGTATTCTGTCTAAGATGAATGTCCCCTACCAAATTTAAATTCAGTTTTAAAAATACTGCTGGTGAAGCAAAAGTAATTTGTAGTTCAATTTCAACACTTACGGTTATAATTTTATGAGAACTTTACTAGATCTTATTGCAGATTCCAGAAATTGGTCATTAATATGTGGAATAGCTAGTAAATTGAAGCCAACATCTGGAATTTTAATAAGTGACATATTATTCTTGCCATTATCTTCATGCATACCATTCCCTAGTTCTTAGGATATAAGAAAGGTCAAGATTAATGGTAGTATTATCCATGACACATGAGTGTAGAAAATATTTTACAATGATATGAGCATACATTATTGTCTAAAATTATGTTGTTATATTAAGGCAAATACTTTTAATTATAAATTTTGTAAGTAAATATTTTAAGCCAATACTGTCATTTAAAACATACAATTGCAAAAGTGTCTTTAAATACATAGGGAAATATGAACAAGGACTTCAAGATCAATCTGGCATTATGCTCTATAATCTTTATGTTTCTGCTCCAAATTTACTCTTGCAATATTAACAAGCTCATATAAATAGATAAAAATCCTCACAATTCTGCAAAGTTATTAGTGCATCATATTGGTGAGTTTCTAGAAATATAGAGAGTTAATATAACTGGATTTAGGAAAAACCGTAGGGCATTCTGGTTGAACTTCACCTCAGAATAATATTTTCAATGGAGGTTGCAAGTAGAAAATACACTTATGAGGGAATGCAAGTCTCTCAAAAGTCTATGAGGTCAAATAAAATTATGAACTAGGCAGTCCTCTCCAGGACTTATCATTGTTAGTATTTCAATTTTAGCTTAAAAGATTTACAGTCATATTTCTTACTGGTTTCAATTTGTGATTCCTTAGTAAAAGATAATGTTGAGTATTTTTATGTATTCACTGGCTATACATATATCTTCTTTAGTGAAGCATCAGTTCAAATATTTTGCTCATTTTTTGATAAACTGTTTTTCTATTACTGAGTTTTGGGAGTAGTTTATATATTCTGAACACAAGTCCATTATCAGATATGTGACTTAAATGTATTTTTCCTAGTTTGTAGCATGGCTTTTCATTTTTTCAATCCTTCTCCAGAGAAGGATTTAATCTGCATGTTATTATTTTGCACTACTAAAGCAAGACCTTTCTGAGTACCCTACTAAGTGCCTATAAATTATGAGGCTTTTACATCTGGCTGGTAGAAGCAGACAATGTTCTCAGCTGTATGTAAGTGCCAGACACCCTTATCTCTAATCATTTCAGAGGTACTTTCTTTATCTGGTCTCATAATTTGTGAAATCAATCATTGCTGTTGTGATTTTCATCTGTGTCAATCCATATTCTGAATACTTAAGGGAGGACCTCAGGAGACCTCTGGAGTTCTCTCTCTCTGTGCAGCTCTCTGTTCTCTGATAATTTGTCCAGAAAGTTCAACAGTCTTGATCTCCTGCTTCTCTTAGCTGAATCTCAACACAGAATGTCTTTGAATTCCACCTAGGTTCACCCTACCAATGACACAACTTGGAATCTCCCTCAAGGCAGTAAATAGAGAAATCATAGAGCTTATTTTATTTTTTCTGTGTCCCTTAGGGATGATTGTCCTTGCTGCCTGATGTCTAGTGTCTTGAAAACAGTTATTTCATGTAATTGCCTTGTCTTTTGTTGTTTCAAGCAGGAGAGTAAATGTGGTCCTTTTATTCCATCTTTATGAGGAGATAAAAATTCCTTTTCAAATATAGAAAGTAATAATCTTTTAAAAATACATACAAACAAGGACATCTGTAATGCCGTTAACATTCTAGGTAAACAATATTAATTACATTTTTTCATCTAGAGATAATAAAGCTTGGGACTACTATACATAATTTCAAACAACTAACAGTGTCTGTTAGTGAAAAAGATATTACAAATGTCAAATCTAACCTGCTTTTTCAAGGGGAGAGCTCATGAACGAATTCTAACATAATCTCAATTCTTCAAGAGATACTCTTTAGCAACAGAGTACAGGATTCATTATTCTGGACCATACTGGCTACACTTATTGCAACAAGGTAATGCATGAAAAGAAGGAAAGTAAATAGAAAGGAGAAAATCAATCATAAGAAACATTGTTCAGGAGTACAATTAAATAAATGTAAACATACATACATGTATATTTATATGTGTGAATATGTATGTGTGGATATATATACACATACACATACACACACATACACACACACACACAGCCTACATAAGGCACCTTTCAATCAAATTTAGAGATTTGAAGCCTGCTTAGGATATCTTTAAATCACATATTTATATCAACGCTAAATACTAGTACATTTCTCCATCACTCTTTTTTTCCTCCCCAATCATATTTGCAGATATATTTCTATAAGTATGCTAGCAATTATATTTATGAATTGTACATTTAATCTTGACATATTTCCAATTGCAGAAAAGGCCTTCAACAAAATCCAACAGCCCTTCATGCTAAAAACTCTCAATAAATTAGGTATTGATGGAACATATCTCAAAACAATAAGAGCCATTTACAACAAACCCACAGCCAATATCATACTGAATGGGCAAAAACTGGAAGCATTCCCTTTGAAAACTGGCATAAGACAGGAATGTCCTCTCTCACCACTCCTATTCAACATAGTGTTGGAAGTTCTGGCCAGGGCAATCAGGCAGGAGAAAGAAATAAAGGGTATTCAATTAGGAAAAGAGGAAGTCAAATTGTCCCTGTTTGAGCAGATGACATGATTGTATATTTAGAAAACCCCATTGTCTCAGCCCAAAATCTCCTTAAGCTGATAAGCAACTTCAGCAAAGTCTCAGGATACAAAATCAATGTGCAAAAATCACAAGCATTCCTATACACCAATAACAGAAAAACAGAGAGCCAAATCATGAGTGAACTCCCATTCACAACTGATTCAAAGAAAATAAAATACCTAGGAATCTAACTTACAAGGGATGTGAAGGACCTCTTCAAGGAGAATTACAAACCACTGCTTAACAAAATAAAAGAGGACACAAACAAATGGAAGAGTGTTCCATGCTCATGGATAGGAAGAATCAATATTGTGAAAATGGCCATACTGCCCAAGGTAATTTATAGATTCAATGCCATCGCCATCAAGCTACCAATGACTTTCTTCACAGAATTTGAAAAACTACTTTAAAGTTCATATGGAACCAAAAAGGAGACTGCATTGCCAAGGCAATCCTAAGCCAAAAGAACAAAGCTGGAGGCATCAAGCTACCTGACTTCAAACTATACTAGAAGGCTACAGTAACCAAAACAGCATGGTACTGGTACCAAAACAGAGGTATAGACCAATGGAACAGAACAGAGCCTTCAGAAATAATACCACACATCTACAACCATCTGATCTTTGACAAAACTGACAACAACAAGAAATAGGGAAAAGATTACCTATTTAATAAATGGTTCTGGGAAAACTGGCTAGGCATATATCGAAAGCTGAAACTGGATCCCTTCCTTACGCCTTATACAAAAATTAATTCAAGATGGATTAAAGACTTAAATGTCAGACCTAAAACCATAAAAACCCTAGAAGAAAACCTAGGCAATACTATTCAGGACATAGGCATGGGCAAGGACTTCATGTCTAAAACACCAAAAGCAACAGCAACAAAACCCAAAATTCAGAAATGGGATATAATTAAACTAAAGAGCACAGCAAAAGAAACTACCATCAGAGTGAACAGGCAACATACAGAATGGGAGAAAATTTTGGCAATCTACTCATCTGACAAAGGGTTAATATCCACAATCTACAAAGAACTTAAACAAATTTACAAGAAAAAATCAAACAACTCCATCAAAAAGTGGGCAAAGGACATGAACAGACACTTCTCAAAAAAAGACATTTATGCAGCCAACAGACACATGAAAAAATGCTCATCATCACTGGCCATCAGAGAAATGCAAATCAAAACCACAGTGAGATACCATCTCACACCAGTTAGAATGGTGATCATTAAAAAGTCAGGAAACAACAGGTGCTGGAGAGGATGTGGAGAAATAGGAACACTATACACTGTTAGTGGGACTGTAAACTAGTTCAACCATCGTGGAAGACAGTGTGGTGATTCCTCAAGGATCTAGAACTAGAAATACCATTTGACCCAGTGATCCCATTACTGGGTCTATACCCAAAGGATTATAAATCATGATGCTAAAAGACACAGGCACATCTATGTTTATTGCGGCACTATTCACAATAGCAAACACTTGGAACCAACCCAAATGTCCATCAATGATAGACTGGATTAAGAAAATGTGGCACATATACACCATGGAATACGATGCAGCCATAAAAAAGGATGAGTTCATGTTGTTTGTAGGGACATGGATGAAGCTGGAAACCATCATTCTCAGCAAACTATCACAAGGACAGAAAACCAAACACCGCATGTTCTCACTCATAGGTGGGAATTGAACAATGAGAACACTGGGACACAGGGTGGGGAACACCACACACCAGGGCCTGTCGTGGGGTTGGGGGAGGCGGAGGGATCACATTAGGAGATATACCTAATGTAAATGATGAGTTAATGGGTGCAGCATACCAACATGGCACACGTATACATATGTAACAAACCTGCATGTTGTGCACATGTACCCTAGAACTTAAAGTATTAAAAAAATGAGAGATTTTTAAATATAAGTTACAGGATGAATGAATGAAGAATATGAATAAGGCAACGATGATATGGGATAATTACATTAGATTTTTAAACAATCAGAATCACATACTATGTTTCATTCAAGATCAATGATTAAAATTTTATCTGGTCTAACTTTAATTTTAGTGATAAACAGGAAAATTACAATTTAAGATTGTGTACTGCTAAGAAAAAAGAAGTAAGAAAATCAGTCACTTATATTACGACCTTTCTAATAGCTTAAGATTAGTATAATTATTAGTGAATTTTAGAATAATATTTTGTACCTAATAGATTAAGCACAACAGTGTCACAAAAGTTTTAACATCTGTCTGATGTGATTAGAAAGTAATAAAATATGAGTGGCTGATGTAAAACTACTTTCACCTATTACCCACTCCCCTGTCATTTGCTTTGGCCTTTAAAAATCCTGAAGTACCCATTTTATTAGTAATACTAGGATTTGTTTCCAATTTACTGATTTTTAGGAAAGGACATTATCAGAGTGTTGCATTTTATAGGTAAAGGAAATAAAAATCATAAAAGTGGTAGGAAGATAGGCAGAGAAGGGATTAATTTACTCATATTATGTGACCTGAACATTTTTTTCTTTTTTAAAAAAAAATTATTTTAAGTTCTGGGATACATGTGCAGGATGTGCAGATTTGTTAAATAGATAAACATGTGCTATGGTGGTTTGGTTTGCTGCACCTATCCACCCATCATCCAGGTATTACGCCCCACATGCATCAGCTATTTATCCTGATGTTCTCACTCATCCTTCACCCACACACACACCTGCCACTGCCACCAACAGGCCCTGGTGTGTGCTGTCTCCCCCTCTGTAAACCTGGATATTTTTCAATTTGTCTTTTCAGTTTCAAGTTCTTTCTGTTGCTCCTCTGTTCTATGAGTGTGAAGGATGCAAAGCTTTATGAATTGGAATTGCAGCAACTACTCCTTTGCTGTAAAGTTTCTTACAGGTTCTGCTACTGGGGAGTACCTGCAGGATATCAGAAAATAGGTAAGTAAGAGTTGGTTTCCCTTAAGCCTGTCTACTCCATTGCAAATAAGGAACACTTAAAATCTCCCATGTTACTCAATTTGAGGGTATCATTTCTATCTTGAAGTAACATTATAAGAAGATAAAACTTAAAATATTTTTCTAAATGTTAAAATATCATTTTTGTTCTGTGTTGAATATTAATATGAAAGAATTCAACCTGTAGTCAGTTGAAAACTTCCATTTGGAAGGAGTTACTAAAATAGGGTTCTCTAAAGGGACAGATGGTTCTCTAATAGGATAGATGAGTATATGAAGGGGAGTTTACTAGAAGAATTGACTCACATGATTACAAGGTGAAGTCCCACAACAGACCATCTGCAAGCTGAGGAGCCGGGAAGCCACTCCTGGTCCGAAAACCTCAAAAGTAGGGAAGCCAATAGTGCAGCCTTCAGTCTGTGGCTAAAGGCCTGAGAGTCCCTGGAAAATCACTGGTTTAGGTCTAAGAGTCCAAAAGATGAAGAACTTGGAGTCTGATGTTCCAGGGCAGGAAGCATCCAACACAAGAGAAAGATGGAGGCCAGAAGACTTAGCCTGTCTAAACCTTCCACATTCCTCTGTCTGCTTTGATCCAAGACATGCTGGAAGCTGATTAGATGCTGCCCACCTAGATTGAGGGTGGATCTGTGATATGGTTTGGCTTTGTCCCCACCCAAATCTCATCTTGAATTCCCAAGTGTTATGGGAGGGACCCAGTGGGAGGTAACTGAATCATTGTGGCAGGTCTTTCTCATGTTGCTCTCATGATAGTGAATAAGTCTCACAAGATCTGATGGTTTTAAAAATGGGAGTCTCCCTGCACAAGCACACTTCTTCTCTTGTCTGCCACCATGTGAGTTGTGCCTTTTACCTTCCACCATGATTTTGTGGCTTTTCCAGACACGTGGAACTGTAAGTTCAATAAACCTCTGTCTTTTGTAAATTTCCCCATCTCAGGTATGTCTTGATCAGCAGTTTGAAAATGGACTAATACAGTCTGCCCCTCCCAGTGCACCAACTCAAATGTTCATCTCCTTTGGCAACATCCTCACAGACTCACCCAGGTACAATACTTTGCATCCTTCAATCCAATCAAATTGACACTCAATATTAAGCATCACAAGTCCACCCCTTATCAACTTGAACCCATATACATCTCCTGAAATCTATATAATCTTCAAATAAAGACAATTATAAGGTTATAATTACACCTAACACAATACAGCTATCCTTCCTACAACAGGAAGAATGCTAATCCTTAACCTACATGCTATTACATAAAGTTAACAACACTTAAATGCTGATATGGAGTCAATAAATCTTATGTCACATGATAAAGAAAAACAAAAGGAAATAAAGTGAAGAGATTTTCTTAGTACAAATGTATGCAGGCACAAACATGTTCTTAACAAAATAAAGAGAAAATATTCATGACAATTACAGTGCTCATTTCTGCAACTGGTCACATGGTCATAGCTGGTATGGATGACTACCTTCTTCTACTACCCATTCCATATTCCTTTTGCCTTCAGCAACATCTCAGCAGGCCATGGCTTTCTACCTAGTGGAGTGACCCAAACCTTCATTCCTGAAGGGTCTGGGCCATTTGTAGTCCTGCCTGGATTGGGTTCACAAGGCATGATAATACTAAGAGATGCCCTAAGGGATCTTCTGTATTCCACACATACTCTCCCTTACCTCCATTGTGGAGCAATAGACTGATTTCATCTTGATAGTCCAGGTCAATTACCCCAGCCAACACTGTAACTCCCCTCTTAGCCTGTTTACTTAGAAATAGGAGGAGCACAAAGTGTCCAGGTGGCAATCTTAACTTCCAGTTTAATGGAATCTTTGTTGTGTCTCCTGGTGGCAGCATGCTTCACTCTGAAACTAGGACCTCTAGGCCAGCAGAACATAATGTTGCAGGAACAGGAAGTGACAATTTTGCTAGGGTGTCACTAGGGTTGATGGTGACTGGGGCCACTTCCACTTCCACCACTTGATTCCTGGACACAGAAATCCTGGCTATGGGAGAAAGACTACCATATATTGGATGCTGATTCAGAGCATACACAGCCTTCTGGAGAACTTTGCCCCAATCCTGCAAATTATTATCACCAAGTTAGCATTGTAATTGTGACTTTAAAAGGCCATTCCAATGTTCTATCAATCCAGGTCCTTCAGGATGGCAGGGAACATGGTAAGACTAGTGAATTCCATTAGCATGAGCCCCCTGCTGCACTTCTTTTGCCATAAAGTGAATACCATGATGGTAAATAAGGCATTCCATGAATCCACGGATGGTAGCCTTGGCAGAAACATTGTGTGCAGGACATGCAAACTCATATCCAGAGTAAGTGTCTATTCTGGTAAGAACAAACTGCTGTCCTTTCCATGATGGAAGAGGTCCAATATAATCAACCTGCCAACATGTAGCTGGCTGATCACCCCGAGAAATGGTGACATATCGAGGGCTCAGTGTTGGTCACTGCTGCTGTCAAATTGGTTACTCAGAAGTGGCCAGAGCCAGGTCAGCCTTGTGAGTGGAAGTCCATGTTGCTAAGCCCATGTGTAATCTCTATCCCTGCAACCATAGCCACTTTGTTCATGGGCCCATTGGATGATAACAGGAGTGACTGGGGAAAGAGACTGAGTAGTGTCCACAGAACTCATCATCCTATCCACTTGGTTATTAAAATACTCTTCTGCTAAGGTCACTCTTTAGTGAGCACTTACATGAGATACAAATATCTTCACAGTTTTTGACCACTCAGAGAGGCCTATCCACACACCTCTTGCCCAAATTTCTTTGCCACCGATTTTTCAATCATACTTTTACCAAGTCCCTGACCATCCAGCTAAAGCATTGGCTACAACGCATGAATCAATATCTAATCACATATCTGGCTATTTCTCCTTCCAAGCAAAGTGCACAGCGAGTTGCACTGCTTGAAGTTCTGCCCACTGGGAAGATTTCCCTTCACAGCTGTCCTTCAGGGATGTCCTAGAAAGAGGCTGTAGTGCTGCAGCCGTCCACTTTCAGATGCTGCCTGCATGTCGTGCAAAACCATGTGTGAACCAGGCCCTAGTCTTCTCTTTCTCTGTTAACTGATGATAGAGAATGCCACATGAGGCCATTGGTGCAAGATGGGGAAGAAAAGGCAGGAGTGGGGACCATGGGCATTCAAGCCATTTCCTCATGTAACTTACTTGTGCCTTCAGGACCTGCTAGAGCCTGATCACGTATATACGACTTCCATTCGATTATAGAATGTTGTTGCACAAAACCCACTTTATGGCTAGATGGGTCAGAAAGCACCCAGTTCATAATAGGCAGTTCAGATCACATGGTGACTTGGTGACCCACAGTCAAACATTCAGTTTCCACCAAAGCCCAGTAACAGACCAAGAGCTGGTTCTCAAAAGGAGAGTAGTTACCTGCAGAAGATGGCTGGGACTTCCTCTAGAATCCTCGAGGTTTCCACTGTGATTCACCTATGGGAGCCTGCCAAAGGCTCCAAACAGCATCCCCATCTACCACTGACACCTCAAGCACCATTGGATCTGCTGGGTCCTATGGCCCAAGAGGCAGAGCAGCTTGCACAGCATCCTGGATCTGTTACAGAGCCTCTTCCTGTTCTGGACCCCACTCAAAAATGGCAGCTTTTCCAGTCACTCCATAAATGTACCAGAGTAACACAACCAAATGAGGAATGTGTAGCCTCCAAAATCCAAACAGGCCCACTAGTCATTGTGCCTCTTTGTTGGTTGTAGGAGGGGCCAAATGCAGAAACTTATCCTTCACCTTAGAAGGAATATCTCAACAGGCCTCACACCACTGGACCCCTGGAAATTTTACTGAGGTAGAAGGTCCATGAATTTAGTAGGATTTATTTCCCATTCCCTGGCATGCAAATATCTCACCAATAAGTTCAGTGTGTTTGTTACTTCTCATTTAATGTATCCAGTCAGCATAGTATCTTCAATGTAATGGACCAGGGTGATAGCTTGTGGAAGAGAAAAGCGATCAAGAGCTTTCCGAACAAGATTATTACACAAAGTTGATATATCCCTGAGGTAGGACATTAAAGTTATATTGCTGGCTTTGCCAGCTGAAGGCAAATTGCTTCTGGTGGACCTTATAGACAGGAATGCAGAAAAAGGAATTTGCCAAATCAATGGCTACACACCAGGTCCCAAGAGATGTGTTAATTTGCTCAAGCAATAAAACCACATCTAGTACAGCAGCTGCAATTGGAATCACCACTTGGTTATGCTTATCATAATCCACTATCATTCTCCAAGATGCATCTGTCTTCTGCAGAGGCCAAATAGGAGAATGTAGATGTGGTGGGAATCACCAACCCTGTGTCTTTCAAGTCCTTGATGGTGGCAATAATCTCCACAATCCCTCCAGGGATGCAATATTGTTTTTGATTTACTATTTCTCTAGGTAGAGGCATCTATAGTGGCTTCCATTTGATCTTTCCCACCATAATAGCCCTAACCAGTCAGGGAGCCAATGTGGGAGTTCTGCCAGCTGCTAAGTATGTCTACGTCAATTATGCATTTTTGTCCCTGGAGAATTGACCACAGGATGAGTCCAGGGATCCATGGACCCAGTGTAAGTCATACCTGAGCTAAAACTCCACTAGTTACCTGACCTCTAAGCCCCTACTTTAACTGGAGGACCACGATGACATTTTTGGTCCCTTAGAATCAATGTCAGCTCAGTGCCAGTGTACAGTAGTGCCTGAAAGGTCTGATCATTTTTATTTTTTCAATGCACAGTTACCCTGGTAAAAAGCCAGTCATAGGTCTCCTTGGGGAAAAATGGGAGAAAGATTAATAACATAAATTGTCGGTAGTGTAGTGGGGTTCTTCCTCAAGGGGACACAGCCTCCCCTTCATTCAAGGGGATCTGGGTCTGTAAACTGGTTCAAGTCTGGAAATTGATTGAGGGGGCCATGATTCTCTGTTTTTAAAATTCAAATGAGTCTTTTGACCACTCGAACTGGAAGTTTTCTACTTATATAAATTAAGCAAGAATGCAGTAGGCTCTCTATCAATTTTACTTCTAGGAACACTGATTAATCAGCCAATGCTGGAGCTCCGCATGAGTCAGACTATTCTGATTGCTACTTTGCTTCTGCTGTCTATTATAACTATGCCCACCCTCCTTTGATGGTTGAGTGTTGCCCCTTGGTTCCTGCCTCCTAGGGATCCAATTATTCCCAATGCATTGAAATTTTATAGTTGAGTGACTGCAGTTCCCATTGTAAGATCTGACATACAGAGAAGAGCAATCACAGAGCTCTTCAAGAATGCAGGTGCATTCACATATCTATTTCACAAATTATTAGTGAAGGACATGTATTCTGGATCCTCCCAGCTGGGATGAGTAGGTCTAATGTGATAATCTGCTCCACCATCCCAATCTTCCTAAGCCTTTGGATCTCTTCCTCTACATTAAACCACGGGAGATCAGAAATTTCTAACTTACTCACAGTGGGCCATCTTTTGATCCATATTTCAGCTAACCAATAAAATAAACTATTAGAATCCTTTTTATCTCCCTGAGCTGCAACATTAAATGCAGAATCCCTGCTTAGCGGGGCTCAAATAAATAAATTCATCTTGATCCAACTTTGTTTCTTCCACCATTATCCCACACCATTAATACCCATTCCTATGCCTGTTCTCCAGATTTCTGCTTATATAAATCAGAAAACTCAAGCAGTTCTTTTGTAGTACAGTATAGTCTTGTGGAGTATAGTGGACCTCGTGGGTCACACTCTGAACCTCACCTTTAGAGGCCTGTCAGGACCTTTGTCTAGTTATAGGTCTAGAAGCAAACAGAAGTGTTGGGGGTGGATTCTGAGCAGAATCAACATTGTCTTGCCTGGCAACTTCCTCAGGGAATCCATTACTGTTGCCTCAAGCAGTTCAGGGTTAATCTCAGACAAAAGTAGAAAGGCTGATGGCAGCATTGGTCAGGGAGGGGATGTTGACACCACTGGGGATGGGGAAGCTGTTTCCTCTGGCATAAAAGGCTCATCAGAGTTTACAAGCTCAGTGTCCTTAGCTTCATCAGGGTCCTCCTACAAGTCCCCATTCCAAGGTACAGGCTCCCATTCTTTTGCAATAAATGCCCTCACTTTAACAGTAGACACCTGGCGAGGCTGTGTGTGCATCTTTTATTGCAAGTGAGCCACTTACATGATAAGAGCTTGTGTCTGATTTTCCACAATTTCAGTTCTTTCTCTACAGGAAATAAGACTCTCATTCAGAGCAATGTTAGAAGATTTGAGACTCAGTGTTTCCAGAAATTAGAATTCTTGAGTTCATCATTTTCTTTTATCACTTTGTCCAGTGAACTTAGGAGCAATCAACGAACTTTATCATATGCCTTGGTTCTCCATATACGGTCAAAGGTATTATGTATAGAGTCTCTAAACTCCTTGCCTCTCACAAGTGGTGAATCAGGAATATCAAATGCATTTATTTTGCATAACTCTCTAAACAGTTCACACCAAGGATTATCATTACTCTCCATACTATTAGAAGTAGAGTCCTTAGCATTTTGGGGTCTAATAATATTAAGCGGCCAACTCCAGAAATCTCAAAACCAACTAAAGGAATCCATCTTTAAACTGTTCCTCTAGAACCACTTCTGGTACCAAAATCTGTTATTAGTCAGGGTTCTCTAAAGGGACACAACTAATATGATAGATGAATATACAAAAGGGAGTTTATTAGGAGAATTGACTCACACAATCGCAAGTTAAAATCCCACAACAGAGGGACTCTGCAAGCTGAGGTGCCAGGAAACCAGTCTGAGCCCCAAAACCTCAAAAGTAGGGAAGCCAATCATGCAGCCTCAGTCTGTGCCTGAAGGCCTGAGAGTCCCTGGAAAATCACTGGTGTAAGTCCAAGAGTCCAAAAACCAAAGAACTTGGAGTCTAATGTTCAACAGCAGGGAGCATCCAGCACATGAAAAAGGTGGAGACCAGATGACTTAGACAGTCTAGGCCTCCTGGGTTCCTCTGCCTGCTTTTATCCTAGCTGTGCTGGCAGCTGACTAGATGCTACCCACCTGGATTGAGCGTGGGTCTGCCTCTCCCAGTCCACTGACTCAAATGTTAATCTCCTTTAGCAACACCCTCACAGACACACCTAGGAACAGTACTTTGCATCTTTCAATCCAATCAAGTTGACACTCAATATTAACCATCACAGTTACATTGAGAGATTTTTTAATTTGGATGAAAAACACACATGCTTTAGGATCACTATTAGTAAATCATTCTAACTCTTATAATACTCTTCACAAATATTTATAGCATATATATTTACATGGAACAATAAATTATAATGGATTTCCTGGTTCTATTTTTTCCTTTAAATTCCTTTTCTATAATTAATATGAAAAACTTCTATTTGTAAATATTTACAAATAAAAATCCAGCACTATGTAATTGTCAGTTATAAAATACACCACATGTATAGAAATATTTTGTTTTAGCCATTCACACTACTTAATTTGTGTTAATAAAACCATGTGTGACCTAAATATCCTGCATATAACATTAGGAATTTGAATATTGCAAACCAACATAAGTGAAAAAAATAATCGAAATAAATTTCTAAAGTTTATATTAAAACATCAGAGATATTTTCTGTTCATTTTGGAGGACAGCAAATTATGTCTTATTTGGAAAATTAAGTCTTATACAGGTTCAGATAGGAAATATACACTTTTTTTTTCTTTTTTGCCTTTTGAGCCAGGGTCTCATTCTTTCACGCAGGCTGGAATACAGTAGTGTGGGCACACCTCACTGCAGTCTCAACCTCCCAGGCTCAAGTGATCCTTCCATGTCAGCTTCTCAATAGCTGGGACTACAAGCATGTTCTACCACACCTGGCTAATTTATTTTTATCTTTTGTTTTGTAGAGACAGGGTCTTACTATGTTGCCCAGGCTGGTCTCCAAATTCTGAGCTCAAGCATTCCCTTCTCCTTAGCCTCCCAAAGTGCTAGGATTACAGGCATGAACCACCATGCTTAGCCTAACATATACTTTTATTTAAAATTAGCATATGTTATTTGTATTAATTTTTACTAATACATTTTCTTTTGGTCAAGTTTCTCTAATGTGGTTCCTTTAGATTAAGTAGATCCAGTAAGTGTTTCAAAGATGTCTTATAGATCTATTGCCTGAAGGAAGCACTAAACATGGAAAGGAACAACCGGTACCAGCCACTGCAAAAACATACCAAATTGTAAAGACCATCATGGTATGAAGAAACTGCATCAACTAACAGACAAAATAACCAGGTAGCATCATAATGGCAGGATCAAATTCACACATAACAATATTAACCTTAAATATAAATGGGCTAAATGCCCCAACTAAAAGACACAGACTGACAAATTGGATAAAGGGTCAAGACCCACTGGTGTGCTGTATTCAGGAGATCCACCTCATGTGCAAGGACACACATAGGCTCAAAATAAAGGGATGGAGGAATACTTACCAAGAAAATGGAAAGCAAAAAAAAAAAAAAAAAAAAAAAAAAAAAAAAAAAGTAGGGGTTGCAATCCTAGTCTCGGATAAAACAGACTTTAAACCAACAAAGATCAAAAGAGGCAAAGAGAGCATTGCATAATGGTAAAGGGATCAATGCAACAAGAAGAGCTAACTATCCTAAATATATATGCACCCAATACAAGAGTACTCAGATTCATATAGCAAGTTCTTAGAGACCTACAAAGAGACTTAGATTCCCACACAATAATAGTAGGAGACTTTAACACCCCACTGTCAATATTAGATCAATGAGACAGAAAATTAACAAGGATATCCAGGACTTGAACTCAGCTCTGGACCAAGTGGACCTAACAGACATCTACAGAACTCTCCCACACCAAATCAAGGGATTGTACATTATTCTCAGCACCACCTCGCACTTATTCTAAAATTGACCACATAATTGGAAGTAAAACACTCCTCAGCAAATGCAAAAGAACGGAAACCATAAAAAACAGTCTCTCAGACCACAGTACAATAAAATTAGAACTCAGGAATAAGAAACTCACTCAAAACCACACAACTACATGGAAACTGAACAACCTGCTTCTGAATGACTACTGGGTAAACAACGAAATTAAGGCAGAAATAAAGATGTTCTTTGAAACCAATGAGAACAATGACACAATGTACCAGAATCTCTGGGACACATTTAAAGTAGTGTGTAGAGGGAAATTTATAGCACTAAATACCCACAAGAGAAAGCAGGAAATATCTAAAATAGGCACCCTAACATCACAATTAAAAGAACTAGAGAAGCAAGAGCAAACAAATTCAAAAGCTAGCAGAAGACAAGAAATAACTAAGATCAGAGCAGAACTGAAGGAGATAGAGACACAAAAACCCCTTCAAAAAATCAATGAACCCAGGAGCTGGTTTTCTGCAAAGATCAACTAAATAGATAGACCACTAGCCAGACTAATAAAGAATAAAATAGGGAAGAATCAAATAAACGCAATAAAAAATGATAAAGGGGATGTCACCACCAATCCCACAGAAATACAAATTACCATCAGAGAATACTAGAAACAACTCTATGCAAATAAACTAGAAAATCTAGAAGAAACTGATAAATTCCTGAACACATACACCCTTCCAAGACTAAACGAGGAAGAAGTCAAATCCCTGAATATACCAATAACAAGTTCTGGAATTAGGTAACAAATAACAGCCTACCAACAAAAAAAAAGTCCAGGACCAGATAGATTCACAGCCAAATTCTACCAGAAGTACAAAGAGGAGCTGGTACCAATCCTTCTGAAACTATTTCAAGTAGTAGAAAAAGAGAGAATCCTCCCTAACTCATTTTATGAGGCCAGCATTATCTTGATACCAAAACCTGGCAGAGACACAAGAAATTAAAGAAAAATTCAGGCCAATATCCTTGATGAACATTGATGCAATAACTCTCAATAAAATACTGGCAAATAGAATCCAGCAGCACATCTAAACGCTTAGCCACCACGATCAAGTTGGCTTCATCCCTGAGATTCAAGGTTGGTTCAACATATGTAAATCAATAAACATTATCCATCACATAAACAGAACCAATTACAAAAACCACATGATTAACTCAATAGATGCAGAAAATTCCTTTCAAAAAATTCAACAGCGCTTGATGCTGAAAACTCTCAATAAACTAGGTATTGATGGAACGTATCTCAAAATAATAAGAGCAATTTATGACAAACCCACCACCAATATCATACTGAATGGGCAAAACCTGGAAGCATGCCCTTTGAAAACCGGCACAAGACAAGAATGCCCTCTCTAACCCCTCCTATTCAACATAGTATTGGAAGTTCTGGCCAGGGCAATCAGGCAAGAGAAGGAAATAAAGGGCATTCAATCAGGAAAAGAGGAAGTCAAACTGTCTCTGTTTGCAGATGACATGATTGTATATCTAGAAAACCCCACTGTCTCTGCCCCAAATCTCCTTAAGATGATGAGCAACTTCAGCAAAGTCTCAGGATACAAAATCAATGTGTGAAAATCACAAGCATTCCTATACACCAATAACAGACAAACAGAGTCAAATCGTGAGTGAACTCCCATTCACAATTGCTACAAAGAAAATAAAATACTTAGGAATACAACTTACAAGGAAGGTGAAGGAACTCTACAAGGAGAACCAGAAACCACTGCTCAAGGAAATAAGAGCAGACACAAACAAATGGAAAAACATTCCATGCTTATGGATAGGAAGAATCAACATCGTGAAAATGGCCATACTGCCAAAAGTAATTTATAGATTCAACGCTATCCCCATCATGCTACCATTGACTTTCCTTACAGAATTGGGAAAAAAAAAAAAAAACACTTTAAATTTCACATGGAACCAAAACAGAGCCTGCATAGCCAAGACAGTCCTAAGCAAAAAGAACAAAGCTGGGGGCATCATGCAACCTGACTTCAAATTATACTACAAGTCTACAGTAACCAAAACAGCATGGTACTGGTACCAAAACAGAGATATCGACCAATGGAACAGAACACGGGACTCAGAAATAACACCACACATCTACAACTATCTGATCTTTGACAAACCTGACAAAAATAAGCAATAGGGAAATAATTCCCTATTTAATAAATGGTGTTGGGAAAACTGGCTAGCCATATGTGGAAAGCTGAAACTGGATCCCTTCCTTACACCTTATACAAAAATTAACTCAAGATGGATTAAAGACTTAAACATAAGAACTAAACCCATCAAACCCTAGAAGAAAACTAGGCAATACCATTCAGGACATAGCATGGGCAGAACACCAAAAGCAATTGCAACAAAAGCCAAAATTGACAAATGGGATCTAATTAAACTAAAGAGCTTCTGCACAGCAAAAGAAACTATCATCAGAGTGAACAGGCAACCTACAGAATGAGAGAAAATTTTTGCAATCTATCCATCTGACAAAGGGCTAATATCAAGAATCTACAAAGAACTTGAACAAATTTACAAGAGAAAAACAACCCCATCAAAAAGTGGGCAAAACATATGAACAGACACTTCTCAAAAGAAGACATTTATGCAGCCAACAGACACATGAAAAAAAGCTCATCATCACTGGTCATTAGAGAAATGCAACTCAAAACCACAATGAGATACCATCTCACGCCAGTTAAAATAGAGATCATTACAAAGTCAGGAATCAACAGATGCTGGAGAGGACGTGGAGAAATAGGAACGCTTTTACATTGTTGGTGGGAGTGTAAATTAGTTCAACCATTGTGGAAGACAGTGTGGTGGTTCCTCAAGGATCTAGAACTAGAAATACCATTTGACCCAGCAATCCCATTACTGTGTATCTATCCAAAGGATTATAAATCATTCTACTATAAAGACACATGCACATGTATGTTTATTGCAGTATTTTTCACAATAGCAAAGACTTGGAACCAATCCAAATGCACATCAATGATAGACTGAATAAAGAAAATGTGGCACATATATACCATGGAATACTATGCAGCTGTAACACAGGATGACTTCATGTCCTTTGCAGGGACATGGATGAAGCTGGAAACCATTATTCTCAGCAAACGAACACAAGAACAGAAAACCAAACACCGCATGTTATCACTCATAAATGGGAGTTGAACAATAAGAACACATGGACACAGGTAGGGGAACATCACACACTGGGGCCTATTAGGGGGTGGAGGGCTAGGGGAGGGATAGCATTAGGAGAAATACCTAATGTAGATGATGGATTGATGGGTGCAGCAAACCACCATGGCACATGTATACCTATGTAACAAACCTGCATGTTCTGCACATGTACCCCAGAACTTAAAGTATAATAAAAAATTTAATAACAATTAAACACACAAAGCCTTAATTGCAAACTATAAAACTATTACAATTGAAAACATATTCCTCAATATAATAATATAGAAGTTCTTACTGCTCATGGTTGGTTGCCATGGCTCACGCCAGTATTACCAGGAATTTGGGAGGCTGAGGCGGGTGGATCACCTGAGGTCAGGCGTTTGAGACCAGCCTGACTGACATGGTGAAACCCTGCTGCTACTAAAAGTACAAAAATTAGCCAGGCGTGGTGGTGGACCCCTATAATCCCAGCTACTCAGGAGGGTGAGGCAGGAGAATCACTTGAACCTGGGCGGCAGAGGTTGCAGTGAGCCAAGATTGTGCCATTGCACTCCAGCCTGGGCAACAGAGCAGTACTCTGTCTTAAAAAAAAAAAAAAAAAAAAAAAAAAAAAAAGTGCTTACTTCTCAATACAAGTATCACATGCTGATTTTGAAAACAAAACAGAAAGGACATTTATGCAAGAAAAAAAAACAGTACAAACCAACTGTAAACTAGATTTTTTACTTCTCTACTTGCAGGATATTGATGAAATGAAACAATGAGTGTATAATACAGTAAAATTTCATTCATATTCAGTAAAAACAAAAAGTAAAATCGCATTTACTATACAATCACTATCCCTCTTCAATGTTTTATGGGATTGTCATTGTATAATTTACTAAGATTTTTTGCTTTATTAATTAAATGCTTGCTAATTTATAAAACTGTTTCATTAATTTGGTAATATTTATGCAAAGATATTAATATACAAACTTCAGTATCCTCAGAGGAAAATATAGCTTACCCTCAGTTTATATGAAGTGCAAATAGTCTGCTTGTAATGTGAAAAGGAGAAAGGGCATGAAATATTTTCAGTTAAAAGATTATATGAAGAATGATACTAAACTTACAGCAGCTTTTTTTTTTTTTTTGAGACAAAGTTTTGCTCTTGTCGCCCAGGCTGGAGTACAATGGCGTGATCTCAGCTCACTGCTGCAACCTCTGCCCCCCAGGTTCAAGTGATCCTGCCTCAGCCTACTGAGCAGATTTCAGGCGCCCACCACAACACCCGGCTAATTTTTGTATTTTTAGTAGAGACAGGGTTTCACCATGTTGTCCAGGCTGGTCTCAAACTCCTGACCTCAGGTGATCTACCCGCCTTGGCCTCCCAAAGTGCTGGGATTACAGGCATGAGCCACTGCACCCAGCCCCTACAGTAGGTTTTTACATGAGAATTTACTGTTACAGAGAAGAGGAAAAAGAGATCCTATCTATATGAACAGGTATTGAGTTCCATTCTTTTGCTTCAGTGTTCAGGTTTTCTCTGGATTATGGAGAACAATGAAACATAACTCATTATCAAGATTGCCAGGAGCCACTAATACTTCCAAATTGATATTCATGCATTATTATATCTTACATTCCAAAACCTTAAACAATAAAGAAAATTGTACTTTTACAAAGAATATTACTTCAGGGTAAGAATAGCAATTTATTATTTTTTACATCTGTGTTTTTGAAAGTATATTATGAGATTTTTAAAAGTCATAATTTTTGTCAACTTAGTAAATAGAATAAATGCTGGTAAAAATTATTGAAAAATGTTAATTAAAAGGAAAAAATAAGATATGATGTATTATTAATGATTGATACATTAAATTTTTGCAAATTGTCTAGCTTTAAATATTTATTTGGGATAAAATCAAAATAAACTACTATTTAAAATGAATAATTGAATATGACCTAACATGCCCAATAAATATTAAACTACAAATATCAGGAGACTTTCATGAAGACAGACATTTCTATGATTTCCATAAAAGTTGTAAAAAATTTGTATTTGCTCTCTCCTGAGCTTTTCAAGGAAAACACTAAAAGGAAAATAGACATAAATATACATTTTGTTTAAATCTATTGTCAGTAGTTAAAAATATTATTTAGCATGTCTTCAATTTTGATTTCTGAAAAATGTAATCTATAAGTTAGGGCACACATTAATTGTTTAAGAGTTTAGCCTTTTCTAATATTGAATTATATGGCCACCTGTTTCTTGCCTATATCCATGAAAGTTCATGCCATATCTTTCTTGAAAATGTGTGTAGATTTCTTTATAAATAAGTAATAGCATCATATTATAGAAAAACCTATGAACTTTATTATATTATTCCTATTAATGACATCAAATAATACCATATGTTTAGTAGAGCTAAACATTTGGTAAAGTTAAAACATTTCAAAAGTTAAATAATTTTATATACTGCATAGTCAAAATTATAAAATATATTTTACTTTTTACTAGTTTTCATTTACTGAGATCAACATTTTCTCAGTTAATGCTATATAAAATATACGGAATAACTGAGAGAATAATAAATTTCTGAGCTAAGCAGAGGCATCTCCACTCTTTTATTTTTCCCACCTATAGTACATTTTCAGTGACTCTATGTATGATTCCATGCACTGTTGAAGGAGGAGACCAGGGTGATAAAAGATGTGTGGAGAATACTGACAGGCAGATGATGAGTGAACAACCACATGTGGTGTCCAAACAGGCAATATAAAAACATATGCATCTGTTTATCATAATTGGTCACTAACAGACTGAGGAGAAATATTCGTGCACTTTACTACAAAAATATAGGTACTGTAAATTTCTATTTACTTGGAATTCAGAAGTAAAACTAATTATAATTACAAATACAATTAATTAATTATAATCACCCACTAATATATCTACTTGGACTTACTTTATCATATATTGGTAAGACAAAATAATTTAAATTATTTTAAATTATTTCTTTCTCCATTTTTTTCTAAAGTGTTTTATAAGAGTATTTACTTATTCTCTCACTTTAAATAACCAGAAATTTGGACACTAAAATACAAAACAGTAATTTTCAGACATTACAAAAATAAGCGGCTGGGCGCGGTGGCTCACGCTTGTAATCCCAGCACTTTGGGAGGCCGAGCGGGCGGATCACGAGGTCAGGAGATCGAGACCACGGTGAAACCCCGTCTCTACTAAAAATACAAAAAATTAGCCGGGCGTGGTGGCGGGCGCCTGTAGTCCCAGCTACTCGGAGAGGCTGAGGCAGGAGAATGGCGTGAACCCGGGAGGTGGAGCTTGCAGTGAGCCGAGATTGCGCCACTGCACTCCAGCCTGGGCGACAGAGCGAGACTCCGTCTCAAAAAAAAAAAAAAATAAAAAAAAAAAAATAAGCACACCATTATGATTATTGGGAGAAAGAAATCATTGTTCTGGACTTCCAGGGATGGGAAGATAAAGAGAGCCTGGCTGTTTTGTTGAAGTAAAGACAAAGTTTAGGCCACCATGGAGGCTAAAATGCTAAAGTGTGTGGGGTAGAGTACCACCAAAAAGGAACAGTTCAGAAGAACTATCTAAAAATCTATGCTGGTGTCCACTACAGTCTTTGGCTGATTAATAATCTGTGAATATGCAGCAAGTAATTCTGAAATGTAAGGCACAAATTAACTTCCAGGTAAATAACAATTGCCTAGGAGCTGAAAAATTCTCATAACTCAAAAATGACCAGAAATTGTTGGAGATGTCAAAGCCAAAGTGCATAGACATGGTTGAATACACGGGATATTTAATAAAAATATCAGAAGAGTCACATCATAGTAAGAATGCTAAACTAGCCACAAAATCAATGCTTCTTTGATCTACCCAAAATGAAAAATAAGAAACCTCTCAAAATGTGAAGTTATGTTCAAATAACTGCCTAACAATAAAATTGCAACTTTTCTTAAAAGAATTCAAAAAATCTAACCTTCAGTAACACAAAATTCCCAATATCAGGCATGAAATGAAACTATTAGAGATATGAGGAAGGTAAAAAAACATGACACACAGCAGGAGAGAACTCAGACAATAGAAATGGAAATAATGGGAATAACTGAAAAGAATGCTAAAAAGTTATTACAAAGTTATTAGAGGGCCAGATAGCAGAATACTCAGTCACCTATTTATATCCTCTAAGAACAACAATTCTGCACTCATCCATGGGGAAAAAAAAAAAAAAAGTATTTTTGTGTTTTGGTGAGATCCTTGGGATTGAGGTAGGAGGTTGTAAAACCCTGGTGGAGCCCAGGACCATGGAGGAGGGTCTTTTTGAAAGTGAAAACACACATGCGATTGTGCTTCTAGGTTCAGACATGGAAATGGCCACGTTCCCTGAAGTGTTTGGCTGCCTACCCATTTGGTTGTGTGCCTGTTATCAAAACTATCCACCAAATGGTCTGGGAGGCATCACATCTACTAGTGCCTTAGCAGAAAGGCTAGGCGGCCTGCTAACACAAGTCTCAGGAGTGAACTCAAATATCAAGCAGTTTTTTTTTATTTTTTTTTTTTCGAGACAGAGTATCTGTTGCCCAGGCTGGAGTGCATTGGCACAATTTCTGCTCACTGCAAACCCCACCTCCCAGGTTCAAGGGATTCTCCTGCCTCAGCCTCCCAAGTAGCTGGGATTATAGCCATGCATCACCATACTTAATTTTTGTATTTTTAGTCGAGATAGAATTTTGCCATATTGACCAGGCTGTTCCTGAACTTCTGGTCTCAAGTGATCCACCCACCTTGGCCTCCCGAAGTGCTGGGATTACAGCCACGAGCCACCATCCCTAGCCTTATTTTTGATGATAATAGAATACAGCTAATATACAGTAACAGAAGAAATTTGGAAAAGTTTACAAATACATGGAAGTCGAACGATATGCTTCTGAACAAGCAATAGGTCAAAAAAGAAATTAAAAAGCACAATTTAAAATATCTTGAGATGAATAAAAATAAAAACACAATGTATCAAAACACACATGCACACACATACACTCCAGCTAGTATCCAATATTGAATTGCTATATGCCATAAATCAGTAATATAGTATTCTTTACTTTTTCATTATTATTCCCTTGCTCTTTTCAAATTAAACATTTTTATTAAGCTCATTTTATACCTTGGCCTTTGATGGAATCCATATTTTGAATTAAAATAACAATAATTAAATGAAGATGTGACATTGAGAATTCAGAGACAAAACTTAAAATGTGCTTTCCTTTCTAAATTCTCTACCCAACTCTCAACTTTGGTTTTAAATAACTATCCATCTGAATTAGGACAATTTTTTTTTCAGCTTTTGACTAATAATTTTTAATATCTTTATTAAATACACAGATATATAGTTTCTATATATAGACATATTCCAGATTACAGTCAATGGGGTTTAATGAAATAAATTAAATCTTTCCATGAAAGTATTTCTCTTTTGTGGTTTTTGTTTTGTTTGTTTGTTTCACTCATGTCTGGAACATAGCATATATAATTTAAGACTTGTGATTTTGAGTTGGGTTCTGAAGTCTAGTAAGGGTCTCTTTGTGATATTAAAAAACAAAAAGGCATTTCACTACGAAGGCAAAATTTTGCAGACATTTCTATTCTATTGTCTTCATCTTCTTGTCATATAGTTATGTGTTATTAAGGTAAATCTTAGTTGTTCTCTTAAGAGGGATTTGCATTTGGTGCTCAATTGCTTTAAAATTTGCTGTAATTTGTGACTTTAAATCATTTATGCATAGGACTTACCATAGGATATCACTAACTATTCATAACGTATATCACCAGCTTAAAACTCTGTCCTGAGCTTCACCTAAATACGCGGTACTACATGTTCTAGAGGTTCCCCAAATATAGTATGCTAAGTAGAAAATTCTGTCTATCCCATTCCACTAACTTTCTCTTCTTCCTTTGATCCTCACCTTAGTCATTGAAACAAATATATACTGGGTTTTCAGAATTGAAAATCAGAACATGATACTTGATTCTGATCACCATACTCTTTACTTCAATCATATTACCACATACGTAGAGCTTTATGTTATGAATATCATTCAAGTCCATTACATTTCTTTCTTTTTGTTCTAGACGGAGTATCGCACTGTCGCCCAGGCTAGAGTTCAGTGGTGCGATCTCAGCTCACTGCAACCTCTGCCTTCTGGGTTCAAGGAATTCTTCTGCCTCAGGCTCCCAAGTAGATGGGATTACAGGCGCCCGCCACCATTCCCCGCTAATTTTTTGTATTTTTAGTAGAGACGAGGTTTCACTATGTCGGCCAGGCTGGTCTCAAACTCCTGACTTTGTGATCCGCCTGCCTCAGCCTCCCAAAGGGCTGGGATTACAGGCATGAGTCACTGTGCCTGGCCTCCATTACATTTTTTGACATCCTTTATTCCTACCTTGATTAAGTTTGGCATTCTCTTTCATTAAAATTATTACAACAGCCTATTAATTACTCTCTGCTCCCAGTTTTATCTCTCACAAAAGTATTCTCCACCTTGCATCAGAGTAATTTTTTAATTCAAATTTGATTATGTTACTCTTATTTTTAAACTTCTTCAAAAGTTCCCTGTTGCTCATAGGAAAATGGCCATACTGTTTAGCACAATATAAAGCCCTTCGCTACCTGTTTCTCAATCTTCTACATTTGCTTTCTCTACCCTAAAAATATGAATCCCTCTTCCTCAACTTTCAACTCTCGCTTTCCATGATCTGTACTCCAATCACACACAATTTCTTGGAATTCCAAAGATTAGTCATATTTTATCTTGCTTCCAATACTGTATGCATGCTATTCCGTTTTCTTCAAAACCATTTTTCTGAATGACTACTATAATATCTACCTTGTAATAAGAATTTGGTCGATGTTTCTATGCGTTCCTAGATATAAGTTGTTTTCCAGCCTATGTATTTCAATAGCATCCCACCTATTGTTGTATTCTTTACTCTGATTTATATTTGCCTAGCTATTTGTCTATCTACCACTCTACATGTTAATTTACTTAAAGACAAAGACAATGTGTTACTTATGTATTTCTATATCTAGCTCCTACTTTCATTGATAAACAGATACCGGAAAGAAAACAAGCAAACCACTGCTATCAATTTTCTTAACACCTGGAAGAACATTCTTATCTTTTAGCATCTTATTCCATAATGAATAATTGTATGCAATTGAACTGCATAATAAATGCTGTTCAATTTAACCATAACATACAGTTACAACTATGTAATGGAAATACATGCTCTAAGCTCAAGGAAAAATGTATACTAAAATTAAAACATAAAACAGTTAAACCAGTATCAACAATAAAAACTCAGATATATTATTTTCTTTTATGGTGAGTATATTCCTCTGAACTATAATGCCTGCCATTTCTTGTCAGTTCAGAATAGACCTCGACAGCAGAAAAAAAGCTGCAAAAAAAGTTGGAGAAATATGTACACTGTAGCTGTTTACATTGGCATGGATTATCCATCATTTTGAGTATCTAAGGTCCTGAGCAGATGTTTACACATAAAATAGTACTGAGTACCAACAGAAATTGGATAAAAGAGGCTTCAACCCTTTTATTGTGTGTAATAGACGGCAAGTGTCTTGACCACTCCGAGTTGAAGTTCACTCATCTCAAAATTAAGAATGACATACAACCCATCCCACATGGTTTTAATGAGAATTCAATTAAGTACAAATAGAAAATAATGTGTAATATTTAGCAATTGTATTTACTCAAAAATATTTGTTTGTTGAGTTTTAATGTTAAGGATGATAAAATTATTTATTTCCTTTTGACTCCGCACCTAACAACTTACCTTTTAACTTTTATTGAACTATCATAAAATTTTACACTTGGTGGGATTTTTTTCTCAATATTTCGAAATAACTTATGATAATGTGCATTAACCAAATATAAGTTTGAAAAAAGGAATGTGGGCACAATATGAGCATCTTTGCATTAGCTCATATTATAGAACATCATGTAGTACATCATAAATATATGAAATGTATATTTGTCAATTTCAATTAATTAAAAATTTGAAAATGCCAACTTTAACACATTGGTGGTACTTAAAGTATCCAGCTGGTTTATTTGACAGGAATTTTCTCACTATTGAAAGTGGATATTTTACTATTTTCTAGGAAATAATTTTAAATTAAATATTGTTTCTGCTAAACTAGAACTAATAATGATTTGCTACGGATAGTGACATACAATATGGTTATTAAGAAATAGCTGAATGGAATAGATAATAAAACAAGAAAAACAATAACCTTTTAAAATGATTAATCCTGCTGAACTTAAACAATATATAAAATGGTTACTGAGGACAATATATGCTTGCCACGTAAGTCATATCATCACTTTCCACCTTCATCAAATTAAAAATCACTTCAATACTGTATCTGTCAGTGCTCAGTAATGTCATATTGCTACTTACATCTGGAAGTCATGAGAAATAAAAAAAGATAACTCTTGCCAATGTTAATAGCAACTGATGAATGAGTATTTTTTTTCAATTTCTCAGTCTTCCTGCTGTTAAGATATCTAATTTGAACTGATATAAAATATCAGGCTCACAGTTTAGAGGAAAACATTTTGCCAGTTATGGTCAGAGAACTGCATATCTCTAGTTTGTCTTCTTCATTGTAAACTCTCCAACACCTAGAACTCTACCTACCCATAGTGGACACTCAAAAATAATTTGCTGAATGAATGGTAAATGCAGACAAACTAAACACACACGATCAGGTAAAAAATTACTATTTGATAATATGAACAACAGCAGAAAAAAAGAAAATTTCTTTTTTTAGAGTTTTCAAAAATAGGTAAATGTTTACTGCAAAAATTGTGGACTGTATTTTTGAATGTTATTTTTGCCTAGTAGAAAACAAGGGTATCTTTAAGCTATTAATGTAAATTACACGAACATTTATATCTGAAATATAGATTTGCTATGATTTTAATATACACTAAATTGTCTACAGAGTTGTGATATTGTCTTTGCCACGGATATAATAACCATAGTGGGAACTCTACCTTACAGTTTAGAAGTTATTTAGAAATTGATAAATTATTTAAAGAAATCAACACTCTAGCACTACTAAGCAGAAAGATAAAATCTGGAGACATCACATTGTCTGACTTGAAACCATACTGCATGACTATAGTAACTAAAATAGCATGTGACTAGTGCAAAATAGACACATAGATAAATAGAACAGAGAACCCAAAAATAAAGCCACATACCCATAACCAACTGATCTGCAATAAAGTCAACAAAAATAAACAATGGGAAAAGGGCAACCTATGCAAAAAATGATGCTAGGAAAACTGGCTAGGCATATGCAGAAGAATGAAAGTGGACCCCTATATCACACCATACACAAAATTAAGATGAATTAAATACTTAAATGTAAGATCTGAAACGACAGAAATCCTAAAAAAAAAAAAAAGAAAAACTCTTTTGGACACTGGCCTAGGCAAAGAATTTATGATGAAGACCCAAATTAAATGCAACAGAAACAAAAATAGACAAATGGGATTTAATCAAGCTAAAAGTCTTCTACACAACAAAAGAAACTGTCAACAGACTAAAAAGACAAAATTACAGGATGGAAGAAAATATTTGCAAATTATGCCTCTAACTAATATCCAGTATCTACAAGTTACTTGAACAACTCAATAACAACAACAATAAAAAGCCCACTAAAAACTGAGCAAAAGACATGTACAGACATTTCTCAAAAGAAGACATACAAGTGGCCAACAAACATATGAAAAAGTGCTTAACATCACTAGTCATCAGAGAAATGCAAATTAAAACCACAGTGAGATACTATCTCACACCAGTCAGAATGGTTATTACTGAAACATCAAAAAATAACAGATGTTGGTGAGGATTCAGAGAAAAGGGAACATTTAGACACTGTTGGTAAAAATATAAATTATTTCAACCTCTACAAAAAACAATATGGACATATCTCAAATGACTAAAAATAGAACTGTTTGACCCCAAAATCACACTATTGGGTATCTACCCAAAGGAAAAGAAATCTTTATATTAAAAAAGACACTTGCACATCATATATTTATTGCAACACTATTCACAATGTCAGAGTCATGGATTCAATCTAAGTGTCCACAAATAATGGACTGGATAAAGAAAATGTGGTATATATACACAATGGAATATTATCCAGCAATAAAGAAGAATGACATAATGTCCTTTACAGCAACATGAATGAAGCTTTTTAGGCTGTTATTGTAAGAGAACTAATACAGAAACCAAAAAATCAAATATCTCATGTTTTCACTTATAAGTGGGAGCTAAACAATGAGTACACATACATATAAAGATGGAGACAATAGACTCTGGGGATTCCAAAAGGAGGGAGGTAGGAGGAGAGTCCAGAGTTGAAAATTTACCTATAGTGTATGATGTTGAATATTTAGGTGATGGAGATACTAGAAGCCCAACCCCCTCCATTATGCATGTAATTCCCATATAACAAACAAGCACATGTAACCCCGAGTCTAAAATAATATTAACAAAATAAATAAATAAAACTAATGGCAGAAATACTTGACATTGTATAGAGAGGGTTATGGTTTTAAAATTTAAGATCAATCAAAATGGATTTTCAATCAGTTTCTTTTGGACAACATTTAGATATTCCTCTTTTTTTAATTGACACATCTCACCTTTCTAAAGTTAAAAGACTAAAAAGTGCTACAATTTGATAATTTTGTAAATTGTGATACACTGTAAAGCAAAATGCTAAGAAATATAACATCTTGTCCCAAACTTATTTTTGTTCAAGTGCATCAGCCATTAAATTGAATTCCTGATGTTCTGTCAGTTATTTTAAAAGTAACAGGTAGGCCACTAAACATTAAAAAATGATACTGTATTTGACATGTAAATAAAGATTTAGTCATTGTTAAGACTACACTAAAAGGCAATTTGATATTCTTGCATAAGTAGAAAAATACATTGAAATCTAACAGGCCTGGCTCACTACTGAGGAGTGTGGCTCTTGGTGAAAAACCTGCATAATTTTTCACTCCCAGCCACAGGCAATTGCAGAGGCTCTACCTGACAGTCCTCAAGGAAAACAGTCACCCTCTCTGGAACAGACTTGGTGCACAGTCAGCGCATTGCAGTCTCTAAAGAGAGTCGCAGTCAAGGACTCAGGCAAACTGGCAGATCACACTCTTTCCATATTTAAACTCCTATCTCCAGCACCTCTATTTCTTTCTTTCTTTTTTTTTAAACCACCATTCTGTTTTTATATTCTTTCAGTTGAACAAAATATAAAAAGAATCATGTAGCCATAACCTAGATTTAGCCATTGTTAATATTTTTGCCATAGTTTATATTTTTTGAAGTATTGTAAAATAAATTACTTCACAATAATTTAACTCTAAATATTTCGTATGTTGGAAATAAGGACATTTTCTCAAATAACTGCACTATTAGTATCACATCTAACAAAAGTGACATAACTTGCTGATACTATCTGATACTCAGTCCCGGAAATGTTTTCTACAGCTATTCAAAATGGGATCCACTGAAGAATCACTCACTGCACTGGCTATTATGTCTCTCAAATTTCTTTTAAACTAGAATAGAACCAACACAAAGTGTCTTTTTTTTCCCCCCAGACATTATCTTGTTGAAAAGACTTGTCCTGTAGAATATTCGACTTTCTCAGTTTGTCTAATGATTTCTTCATGGTGTCATTTAAATTTTCCTTTATCCCCAGTGTTTTCTATCAAGTGAATGTTAGCCTATGAAATATCCCAGCACCTTCATTTCTAGAGGCTCTTCGAGGCCTGCCAAGAGTCTCTTTAGACGTCTCTGCTGAGGCCTCCATATGGGTGAAGGAGGGAGAAAAGAAAGACGATTTTCCCCGCTCTGATTCAGCACCCAGCAGTTTTCCACCCCTAGGCCCGACTCTGTCACATACCTCTCTTCAGAGTCCCTCCTCATGGTCCAATGGTTATTTCAATCCACAATCCACAGGTAAAAATGGAACAGAAGGAATCGGCGTTTCTTTTGGACCATTACTCACACCATCACGATAAGCACTTAAAGGATTCTCTTTCATTTTTGGCTTGTGGCTTTACTTGCTACTCTGATACCTGGTACATCAAGTTTCTTCCAGCTGAGCTGAGTTTCTGACACCTACCAAAACAAAAACAAATTCAGAGGTATACACGTTTTCATAGTTTGTATTGAAATACTATTGCTTCTTTTAGTAACAACATGTAAAGTAAATAATGTATATTGCTTCATTAATATGTCTAGGAAAATCTTCACTGTAGATACAATAGATTTTGTAAAATTCAATGACATTTTTGAAACAAATGGGATGTTAAAATAACATACTGAAATGAGAAAGGTTTCCTTGTCCCCCTAGCAGGACGTCCAATGGAGGTGTGACTCACTTCTTCAGTGCCCTGCTCCTCAAACCTCTAGGGAAGCATACAGGCAGGCAGGCTGTGGGGCTCCAACCCCACGGCAGTGTCTAGGGGTGAATGTTTACAGCTCCTGAAGCCCCAGTGGGTGTATGTTACAGGGTGCTCTCTTAGTTTGCCTTCTATAGGCGGCTTGTATTAACCAGCTCAATTAAACCCCCTTCCTTATCAAAAGGACAGAGGGATTTCTGTATCCTGGGGTTTCTTGCCTCGGTGTACCTGAAGAATCAGGTCATATGCAGGCTTGGAGAATGAGTGCAAGGCTCTCCGCTAATGGCGGAGCCAGAAGGGAGATGGTTTTCCCCTGGAGTTGGGCCACTAGATGGCCCCAGCTCTCCCCCAATAGCCCCAGTAAACGGCCTCGTCCCACCTGTGGATGGCCTGCCAGAGCGCAGGTGTGTTCTTCAGCTGGCGTGCTCTCAAAAACCAGCCGCTTGAGTCTTTTGCCGCCGATAAGTTGCTCACGACGTCCACCCACTTGTGTGTCTTCCCGCTAGGGTCTTGGGTTTTTATAGGCCCAGGATGGGGGCGTGGTGGGCCAGGGTGGTCTTGGGAAATGCAGTATTTGGGCAGGAAATGCCTGTCCTCACCTAGGTCCCCGAAGGCGGAGCCCTAGCCAGAGACCATGACCTCCTCTGTCCTGCACTTCCGTTCCGGCTTCCATATCATTTAAAGGGACCACACTCTTCCATTCCCATTCACTCCTATATCAATACCATTCTGGCTTAACGTTAATATATAAATTTGAATGTTTTTGCAAGAATCACCTATATTGGAAATATAAATATGTTTCAGTTTTTTAAAAGGGAAATGCTTTCTTATTGAGAGCCACATGTATGATCCTCACCTACTTGCTTTTTTATTTATTCAATAAATTTATATTCAGTATCTAAAATCTGCCAGTTGCTGGGCTGATTAACAGATACATAGCTGTGAGGCAAGACAGAAAATATCCCTTATCTCGTAGGTTTTATATTTAAGTGGAGTATAGAACACAGTTTGTTGTAATTCAGAAAAGCCATATTTTTATCAATCCAGGCAGTCACAAGTGTATTCAAATTCTAGGAGAAGAAACAAACCCTTTACCTGCATGGAATAAATGAATAATTTACACCTATATTTATGTTTGTTTGCTTGTTTAATTTACTATCATAGTATTATTAAGGAAGTTAAAATTACCAAATCACAGGATTGAAACAAAAAGTTTTTGTTAGAAGATTTTGGAAAAACTTATTTATAGCTAGGCACCAGATATGAAAATTTTTCTTCCTGTAATATTTTTCTTAAATTTGCCACTTCAGAAGGATCTGTAAAAACAGGGGAAAGGGATTATATACAATATAAGTGTTAATATTTTCCTGCCCCATCTATCCCAGGGCTTGATCTGTTGTCTCATTAATAAAGCTGCATTGTGGCTGGGATATAGGCTATGGATAGACACAACAAGATGGACTCGTTGCCGCTTTAAAACAGTTAACATTTTTGTGTACATTTATAAATGCAGTAAATCCCACTGATTAAATGATATATATATACAGATGTATACATCTGTATATATATCATTTAATCAGTGGGATTTACTGCATTTATAAATGTATATATATGTATACATATATATGGATGTATATATGGATTAAGATATATTAATATGTATATATATGTATTAATATGTATATGTATCCTTTAATCAATGGGATTTACTGCATTTATAAATGCATATATATATATGCATATATATACAGACGTATATATATGGATTAAGATGTATTAATATGTATATATTAAGATATATCCATATATATATGGATTAAAGGATTCTCTGATTCTCTTCCATTTTTAAGCTTGTTGCTTTAATTGGTTACTCTGACAGCAGCCAACTCGCTGGTGGCTCAACTCTTTTCCAGCTGAGCTGAGTTCCTGACACCCACCAAAACAAAAACAAAGTCAGAGGTATATATTCTTTCATACTTTGTATTGAAATAAAATTACTTCAAACAACATGTAACCTAAACAATGTATATTCCTTCATTAATAATTCTATGAAGAAAAATATTGTAGATACCATAGATTTTTTTTAATTTGATAACATTTTGCAAAGGAATAGAATTATAAAATCAATTGCACTCTACCATGCAATAATTTCTGTAGCTCTTGCAATAAACCTGTGAGGTAGGTATTACAATCATACCCAGTTTACAAATGAGGGAACTGAACCTCAAGGGGAGAAGACGATGGTGCAGACAAGAGCACTAGCTTTTAAATTATATATATTTATATATGATATATATGATTATATATGATGATACATATATATATGATGACACTGTGTATTCATACTTATTACAAAATATATTTGGATAACTGATTGGCCGTTTTACAAGCATCTGATTATTATTTCATCAGTGAAGGCAGTAAAACTAGCCAGTAAAAATGTGTTTATTTTCTATAACAATACACATAATTTATCACCTGATGTTGACTCAATTGATCAAAATAATTTCTATTGCTAAATTATTTTTTATTGAGATACATTATCTTTGGTTTGCATAAATTATATAAATCAGTTAACATTGTATATATACCCAAATCATTAAATTTAGTATTTTGGATGAAAACTCAATTTGTATTATGATAATTATAGTATCTTCTCATCACAAAATAACCCATAATGGGGAGTTTTACCTTTATTACAAATTTTATTTTTTTTCTAGTCACAGGTACTCCTAATAGGGACACATGTATTAGCTCATTTTTATATTTGCATTTATATTTTTCTGCTATTACTTTTCTACAAAACATAAACACTTTTAGAACATATGTTAGAAAGTGAAAATAACCATTTCTAAAATAAAGCATTCTTAACTTCAAGTTTATTTGTGTAAAGGGTTAAGGTTACATGAATGTCATCTTTTTATGAAGTACCAAACTCTAGTTTTATTACTAATTCCCTTCTGTGTGGAATCAAACACTGCATATGGCTATAACATTGATTTCTAATTTTATGAAAATTGCCCTACCAACAGCTGGTCCCTTGAACAAATGAATATGTCAATGGCTGATTACAGATTAATGATATAGCTATTCTTCAAAGGTATAGCAATTCACATTCAAATTTGGTCTCATTGTAGTTTAGAATGCTTAGTTAAACTAAAAACTCTTTAGCTTATGCAATTAAATACTTTTATTTATATAAAATTGAATGCCTTTGAAGATATACACAGTTTAGAAGAAAAAAAGGATTAAAAATTTAAATTTAGGTTTATTGAAAAGCACATCTGCTTTCAATGTGATTTATCAAGATCAGAATGAAGTAACTGCTAATCAAATTTGCCTTAAAGCATCAGATAATATTGTTATCTGACACGTTTATTTAGAGTCAATTTTTAAACGTTTATTCAACTTCTGCAGATGCAAAAGTTCAGTTTAAAAATCAGAAATTGCTCTGAAATCCTTATTGTCAATGACATTGAAAAATATGTCACTACTCATTTAAAATGCTATAGAATTATTTTCTAAAAAGTTTTCCAGGTTTTAATTGACTAATTGTAATTATATATATTTATTAGGTACAATGTGATTTTATTTTACGTATCTACATTGCATAATGCTCCATTCAGGGTTGTTTGTGTATCGATCACCTCAATCATTTATTACTTTTTGTGGTGAGAACATCCAAAATCTCCCTTTTAGCTATTTTGTACTACACACTATTCAACTCTTAACTGCAGTCGTGGCACAGTGAAATAGAACACCAGAATTTATTTCCCCTGTGTAATTGTAACTTTGTAGCCTCTGACCAGACTCTTCCTATCCTCCCTTCTTTTCCTTCCCTAGTCTCTGGTACTCACTGTTCTAATATTTACTGTTATCATATCAACTTTTTTTTCTTTATAGTCCACATGTGAATGAGATTATGTGGTACTTGTCTTTCTGCATCTGGCTTGTTTCACTTAACTAATGTCATCCATTTTCTTCATGTTTTCACAAATGTTAAGATTTCATTTTTTTTTATGTCTCAATATTATTTCATTGTGTAGATACCACATTTTCTTTATATTATATATTCATTCACTGTTGGACACAAAGGTTCATTCAATATCTTGACTATAGTAACTAGTGCTACAATAAATATGGCAGTGCAAATATCTCATTGACACACTGATTTCATTTCCTTTGCATATATACACAGGAGCGGGATTGTTGGATCATATGGTAGTTCTTAAAAATAGAACTTTTTTAAGGAACCTCCATGCTATTTTCCATAATGGCTACATTAATTTATAATCCCAACAGTGTGTAAGTCTACCATTTTTTCTATATCATCACCAGCACTCATTTTATTTATTTATTTTAAAAATAGCCATTCTATCTGAAGTGAGGTGTTATCTCATGGTGTCTTTGATTTGCATTTCCGTGTTAATGAAAGATGTTGAGAATTTTTTCTTATACCTATCGGCTATCTGTTCTTATTTTGAGAAATATCTATTAAGGCCTTTCATCATTTACAAAAGTGTATTATTTTTGCTGTTGAGTTGTTTTATTTTCTTATGTATTCTGAATATTAACTCCCTGTCAGATTTAGACTTTGCAAGTTTTTTTCCCATTCTGTAGGTTATCTTTTCACTACATTAGGAGTTTCCTTGTCTCTACAAAAGCTTTTTAATTTGATGTAATTCCATTTGTATAGTTTTACTTTTTGTTGTCTATACTTTTGATATCTTATTTATAAAATCCATGCTCATCCCAATTTCATGGAGTATTTTACCTGTTTTCTTCCAGTACTATCATAGCTTCTGATTGTTTGTTTAAACAGTTAATCTATTGTGAGTTGATTTTTTTATGTGGTTGGAGGTAGTGCTCTAGTCTCATTCTCTTAAATACGGATATCCAATATTTTCAGCATCATTTATTGAACACACTGTCGTTTCTCCAATCTTTGTTTTCAGCACTTTTGTGGAAAATCAGTTGGCTGTAGATGTTTGAAAAGTTTGGATGATGTTTTATTACTCATTCAATTTCTGGACTTGTTATTGGTCTGCTCAGATTTTATACGGCTTCAAATTTAAACTTGGTAAGTCGTCCTCATGAATTTATTCATTTTTTTCTAGGTTATCAATTTTTTGGCTTATAGTTGTTTATAATAGTCTCTTATGATCCTTTGTATTTCTATGATATGAGTTGTGAAGTCTCTGTTTTTCATCTTTAATTTTATTTGAATCTGCTCTTTTCTTTTTCACTTGTTAGTCTAGCTCAAGTTTTGTCAATTTACTTTGTTTTCAAAAAACCAACTCTATTTTGTTGATCTTTTGAAATTTTTTAGTCTCTATTTTGGTTATTTCTACTGTACGTTTATTATATATTTTCTTCTACAGAAGAATTTGGGGCTTAATTCTTGTTTTTCTACTTTTTTGACATGTTTCATTAGGTTATTAGAAATCTTTATTTTTGGTTTAGAGATTTATTAATATAAAATTTTCTCTCTCAACTGCCTTTAGTATGTTTATGGTTGTGAGTATACTGTTTCCATTCTTGCTTGTCTCATGGAAATTTTTCATTTTCCTTTTAATTTCTTCATTGAGGTTTCTTTATGGTTTAGGGCCATATTTTTTAATTTCCATGTACTTGTAAAGTTTCTGAAGTTTTTCTGCATTGATCTCTAGTTTTATACAATCGAAATCAGAAAAGAGACTTTATAGAACCTCTATCTTCTTAAATTTGTTTGTTGTTTTGTGGCCTAAGTTGTGATCTATTCTGGATAATGTTCCACATGCAGGTGGGAAGAATCAATTGTTGGATGGCATGTTTTGTAAATATTGTTTAGCTTTATTTGGTCCATGGTACAGTTTAAGTCTGATGATTGTTGAATTTTTGTCTCTATGTTCTGTCCATTGTTCAAAGTAGAGTGCTAAAGTCCTCTACTATTATTGTATTGTAGTCTGTATTTCTGTTTAGATCTAATAATATTTGCTTTATTTAGCTGGCTGCTCCAGTGTTAAGTACATATATATTTGGAATCATTATATCCTCTTGCTGAATTTATCTGTCATTGCATAATGACCTTCTTTGTCTCTTTTATTCTTTTCGATTTAGTCTGTTTTATCTCAAATATGTATAGCTAACCCTGTTCCCTTTGGCTCTGTTTCCATGGAATATCTTTTTTCCTTTCTTCACTTTCAGTTCATGTTTACCTGTAATCATGCAGTGAGTTACTTGTAGGCATGATATAGTTTAGTCTTGTTTTTATATTCATTCACTCTATATCTTTTAATTGGATAATTTTGCTTGTTGACATTCAAGGTTATTATTGATAGATAGTGACTTCGTCCTGCTATTTTGTTAAGTATTTTCTGCTTGTTTGGTAGATCCTATTTTTTTAATCCCTTTTTTACGGTTTATTTCTGTAATTTATTATTTTTCTGTGGGTCTACGTTTTGTTTCCTTCCTATTTCTTGTATATATGCTATATTTTTTCTTTGTGATTTCAATGCGGATAACATAAATAATCTTGTAGTTATAATGGATGATTTTATGCTAAGATCAACCTAAGTTTTGTTCTGCAAAAATACTGTATACTATTTTCTCCCTCAAACTCAATTTACATTTGTGTTGCTTCAATTACTTATTCTTAGTCATTAACTGTACCTGTTGTTTTTAGGCATTTTGACTTAAACTTTCATATTGGAATATTGAACATTTTACATAACACAGTAAACCTGTAGGGGTTGAGTGTGTGTGTGTGTGTGTGTGTGTGTGTGTGTGTGTGTTGATCTCTAATTTTATACCATGAAAGTCTGAAAAGATACTTTGTATAATCTCGATCTTCTTAAATTTGTTTAGGCTTGTTATGTGACCCAGTTGTGATCTCTCCTGGATACTGTTCCATATGCAGTTGAGAAGGGTGTGCATTTAAAATTGTTGGATGGCATGATGTTTAAATAAATAGACAATTCTCAAAAGAAGATATACAAACAGAAAACAAACATATGAAAAAATGTTCAAGATCACTAATTATCTGGGAAATGCAAATTAAAACCACAATAAGATACCACCTTACTTTTGCAAAAATGGCTATAATTTAAACATCCAAAAATAGTATATGTTGGTGTGGCTGTGGTAAAAAGGGAACTCTCTTACACTGCAGGTGAGAATGTAAACTAGTATAACCACTGTGGAAGACAGTAAGGAGATTCCTTACGGAACTAAAAGTAAAAACACCATTTGATCTAGCAATTCCATTACTGGGTATCTGTCCAAGGGAAAATAAGTCATTATATGAAAAAGACACATGCACATGCATGTTTATAGCAGCACAATTAGTGATTGCAAAAATATGGAACCTACCTAAATACTCCTCAAAGAATGGCTGGATAAAGAAAATGTCTTATACATACACCATGGAATACTACTAAGCCATAAAACAGAATGAAATAATGACATTCATAGCAACCTGGATGGAGTTGAATGACATTATTCTAAATAAAGTATCTCAGGAATGAAAAACCAAATATTGTATGTTCTCAATTATAAGTGGGAGTTAAGCTATGAGGATACAAAGGGATAAGAATGATATAACGGATTTAGGGGACTGAAGGGAAGAGTGGGAAGGGGATGAGGGATAAAAGACTAATTATTGGATATAGGATACACTGCTTGGGTGACAGTTGCACCAAAATCTCCGAAATCACTGCTAAAGAACTTATCCATGTAACCGAAAACCACATTTTCCTCAAAAACTATTGAGATAAAATATTTAAAAGGGAAAATTTTTGACCAAAAACAAAACAAACAAAACAAAACAAAACCTCTTGGATGGTAAGGTTTCTGCTGAGAAAAATTCTCTTAGTCTAATAGAAATTTCCTATGTGTGACTTGATGTTTTCCTCTTGCTGTTTTTAGAATTATTTCTTTGCCTTTAACTTTTGATAGTTTGAGAATTATTACTAGATTATTCTGAGTTAGATTTATAAATTTTCCTTTACTGGTGAATTTTATGCTTTCACATGTTTCTATGTTAGTTATTATCATCCTTTTGTTTCAGTTGTAGCGCTCTCAAGCATTCTTTCTAAGGCTGGTCTAGTGGTGATGAATTCCCTCAGCTGCTACTTGTCTGGAAAGATCTTCATTAATCTCTCATTTCTGAAGTATAGCTTTGCTGGATACAGTATTTTAGGTGACTTTCTTTAGTACTTTAAATATAATACCTAATTCTCTCTTAGACTGTAAGGTTTTTGCTAAGAAATCTTCTGTGAGTCTAACAGAAATTCCTTCATGTGTGACTTGATTGTTTTGCTGTTTTTAGAATTATTTCTTTGTCTTTAACCTGATAGTTAGAGTATAATGTGCCTTAGAGAGGATTATTTTGGGTTGAATCCAATTATATACCTTTGAGCTTTGTAATCTGGATGTTCCTATCCATATAATGCATCGACTTTCGTTCTGAGTGGGTTCAGTAGTGAGGTCTCTGTGCATTTTCATTAGCTGTAATCTTCAGTGAAGACTATAATTGCCCCAATGACCTAAGATGCTTAGGAGTTTGTGATGGCAGTGGCATGGTTCCATTGGGAGCAGAAGCTAGGCTGATTGTCATGTCAGGTGCTTGCAGGCACAGAGGGCCAAAAGGCTATTTTGTGGCCCTCTGGGTAGGCTGTTGCTGTCCACAGGCTGGTTGCTGGGCCAGGCTTGAACACACACTGGCATAGCCAACCTGAAGACTGTGTGACTATCTCTGTTGGGGGACAGGATTGCCACCAGACTGGATGTTGGGCTGAGTGTGTTCAGGCATAGCAGTGCCTGGTGACATTCTTGTGGTCTGTCTTCAGGAGAAGGATCATTCCCAGACAGCTGTCAGGCTAAGAGTGAGGGTGAGTAGGCATGATTGGGCCATGTGGCATTGTGACAGTTTCCCTGCAGGGATGAGGCTGCCCCAGATGGCTGTTAAACCAGATGCAGGAGGATGCAGATGCCGTGGGAGCCCTTTGACCTTGCCACAGTCTGTCTAGCCACCAGACTGGCTGTTGGTATGTACATGAGTGGATGAGAATGTGTCAGGCCTGGGTGTATATGAAGCAAACTGTGGTGAGGCTATGCCAGTCATAGGACCTGGTGTTGGGCTAAGTAGACATGTACATGTGCAGCGGGCTGGGCTGACTAGTGGCTTCTGTACTGTGCAGGCCCACCGGTTCACTGGAGTAGTGGTATGTTGCATAGGTTTAGAGGCTGGGGTCTTGGTCATTACATCTGTCCTAGGCTCCAGGCAGCTGGGGAGGTGGTATTGCAGAAACTCGTGTGAATCCAGGAAAATTACAGTGAAACCTTAGGTATGGAGAGGGTTAGCCCCTAGGATAGGACTCACTCTAGTAGTGCTTTCAGTTTCAAGAAGACACTGAGCCATAGCAGCTTAGGATGTGGGAGTCAGGGGTGCTGAAGGCAGACTTCTACTTTGAGGCAATGTAGCTGCATGAATTCCCAGCTACTCTCCAAACAGTATCTGGGGACTTTGAGAGCTTGAGATTTCTAATGAAGCAGAAATTGCTAGCATTCATGGCAACAGAAGCCACTAGGGATGTCTATTATATCTAGAGATCTTCGGTAAGAAGTCCCCTCTGACTTCAAGCCAATTCCAGCAAGAGAGACAGTGTGGCAGAAGAAGAATACCTTGCTCCCTTCTTTATGGTCCTATCCTGGGCTGTTGTGATCACTGTTCTCTGAGATTTCACTGTTCTCCTAGTTCTCTCCAGTGTACTTCTTCAGTCACTCTAATAAAAATATCATGGTTTGTTTCCTGTTTTGGTCCTTTTTTATAAGGAATATGAGCATAAGGTAAGTCTACTCAGCCACTTGGCTGATGCCACTCTGAAAATTCTAATCATAGCAAGTTATCATTTTGAATTGCTACAACATTACTATGCTACCACAGTTTCTGCAGAGCCTTCTTGTACATTTTTACATTTCTGCCTATCAATTACTATCATAAACTATCTAATGCTCCATGATCTATATATTTGAAAAATATCTATGGAATTGGGCCCCCAGGTTAGACAAGAAATGAGGAATACAATAAAGAGACTAAAGTTAACACATAAACCCGTCCTCACCATTAATATACTACTGTGTTTCTTTCCAAGTTTGAATAGTTTTCTTTTTCTGTATTACTGTGATTGAGATATTGAAAGCTGAGCTTCACCTGGATTTCACATCACCTGACATTAGGTTTGCAGAAAATTTTACTTATACTAAACTCCTGTACATAGTTAATGCATATGGCTATGTGAAAGGCCTCCAGACTGAAAATCCTCCTTAAAAAGGCAAGCATTTGAATGTTCTCCAACAAAAGATGCCTTTATATGATATTACTATTTAAGTTCCTATAGAATTTTTTCTTTTTTTATAGCTTATTAGTGTTCAATTGTATGTGCATAGATATGTATGTGCCTCATTTTTTGTCCATTTATCCTTTGAGGGACACTTACGCTGATTATATATCTTATCTACTGCAATAAACATGGGACTTGAACTCTCTCCTCAGCATAATGATTAGACATAAAAAATACAGAAATTCTGTCATTTGTGACAACATGGATGAACCTGGAAAACTTTTGTTAAATGAAATAAGCCAGGAACAGAAAGAAAAATACTGCATGATCCCACTTATATGAAAAATCTTAAAAAGTTGACTTTATACAAACAGAGGGTATAACTTTGTTTACTAGAGGCTGCAATAGGTAGGGAAGAGTGGGGATTGAGTAGATTTTGGTCAATTGATACATATTTATAGTTAGATAGGAGTAATAGGTTGGCAAGATCTATGGTGCAGAATGGTAATTATAGTTAATGACAATATATTGCATACTGAAAAATGCTAAGAGAGTGATGTTAATTTTCCTAACCAAAAATTTTTTTTGTCTTTTTTTTAATTATACTTTCAGATTCTAGGGTACATGTGCACAATGTGTAGGTTTGTTACATATATATACATGTGCCATGTTGGTGTGCTGCATCCATTAACTTGTCGTTTACATTAGGTATATCTCCTAATGCTATCCTCCCGCCTCCACCCACCCCATGACAGGCCCTGGTGTGTGATGTTCCCCACCCTGTGTCCAAGTGATCTCATTGTTCAATTCCAACCTATGAGTGAGAACATGCAGTGTTTGGTTTTTTGTCCTTGTGATAGTTTGCTCAGAATGATGGTTTCTAGCTTCATCCATGTCCCTACAAAGGACATGAACTCATCATTTTTTATGGCTGCATAGTATTCCATGGTGTATATGTGCCACGTTTTCTTAATCCAGTCTATCATTGATGGACATTTGGGTTGGTTCCAAGTCTTTGCTGTTGTGAATAGTGCCTCAATAAACATACGTGTGCATGTGTCTTTATAGCAGCGTGATTTATAATCCTTTGGGTATATACCCAGTAATGGGATGGCTGGGTCAAATGGTATTTCTAGTTCTAGATCATTGAGGAATGGGCAAAAACTGGAAGCATTCCCTTTGAAAACTGGCACAAGACAGGGATGCTCTCTCTCACCACTCCTATTCAACATAGTATTGGAAGTTCTGGCCAGGGCAATCAGGCAGGAGAAAGAAATAATGGGTATTCAATTAGGAAAAGAGGAAGTCAAATTGTCTCTGTTTGCAGATGACATGATAGTATATTTAGTAAACCCCATTGTCTCAGCCCAAAATCTCCTTAAGCTTTAGGAGATTTTGATTGGTCAAAAATTATACAGTAATGAAATAATGGGCCCAAAAGGTTACATGTTAATTATAAATATGATTAAGAAAATACATAAAATTGAATGTTATTATAAGCAACTTCAGCAAATCTCAGAATACAAAATGAATGTGCAAAAATCACAAGCATTCTTATACACCTAAAACAGACAAACAGAGCCAAATGATGAGTGAACTCCCATTCACAATTGCTTCAAAGAGAATAAAATACCTAGGAACCTAACCACAAAAATTTTAACTGTGTGGGTACACTTTTCAATTAGCTACATTTAACAATTCCACAATATATTTATACTGCAAAACATCATGTTGCACACAATAAATACAATTTTAGATGTCGTTTTAAAATAAATACATTTGAAAAACATTTTCTCTAGACTTTTTATTTCCATTTAAACAAATCTGTGTAATTTTTGGTTACTTAAATGTGTATTTATTTGGTCACATGATTTTTGTTTGTTTAATTCTAGGAAGAAGAATGCCAGCTGAGATGACAAAAACATTTGAAGGAATTTACAACAAAAATACCTAAAACTGGACATTATGTGATTGTGTTGTATGGAAGATATACTCTAGTAAGTGTGTGTTAGACAAGTCCCCACAAATTACACAAGGTAATGAGGAACACACACACACACACATTGGTGAAGTTATACATGGGTTCATAAATTACTTGTACAGCAGCAGTCAGGCTCAGTACTCCAAGGTATGAACCTCTGCTGTTGGTCCAAATTACTTCCCAAATGAGATGACTCAAGAGTAGACAATATGATTGGTCAAAAATTATACAGTAATGAAATGATGGGCCCAAAGGAGACATGTTAATTATAAATATGATTAAGAAAACACATAAAATTGAATGTTATTAACCCTATTTTTGAGGACTTTAAAGCCATATTATTTTAAAGTTTCCCTATTCTATACATTCCAAACAAGTAAAATTGGGAGAAAAGTAGTGATTTCAATTATACTTTTTTTTTTTTTTTAATCCAGCAACTCTGTAATTACTGTGATTCAACCGTTAGACTGTTTCATTGCTTAGAACATAAACTAAAAATTGTTTTATTCATTATCTTTGAGTTAAAAACATAACTGCTGAGACTTTTAAAAAAGTTTCTTTGGTTATCTTAACATATTTTGTAAAACGAATAACAACAACAAAACACTTGTAATCATAGGGAAAAGTAATTCACTTTAATTATTAAAATTGTTTTCTATGCACAGGTGGTGTTTCTTTATTTAATATTTTTCATTTGGATTTGTAAGAGCCATAGCAATATCCTTGAATTAAATACATGGCTGCACTTAATACTTTCTACTTATTTTTTCCTTATTATTTCTTTTATATACTTATGCAAATATATTTAATAAAATGGAAGGAACTAATGCTATATAATAATTCTTAACTTATAAAATATTTATAGCTCTTAAACAAATTTGTATTTACTTATAATTACTTTAGCAAAAAATGTTTTAGTAGTAAAAGTTTTAAGACTCTTGATACTCAAGGAAAAATATGTATTTAGGAGATAAATAAGGGTGAAAAATCCAAATGGACAGAATTTTAAAAATTTTTCCTTAGGGCTAGCATATGCAATTTGTTGAGAAGCTAAAAACTGAGTTTGCTATAAAAATAATCTAATATCACGTTACTTCACAGAGAACCTTTATTAATAAATATCAAATATGCCCCCAAAATATATTAGTAAACCATTCTAGTTTTCTTATAGAAAAGAATGTTTCCAGTGATAAATTTATGTTTTAAATAGAACAGTAAAATTTGATCCAAGAATGAAATCGACCTAGATATTTATAATCATATAATCTATATGTGAGTAGTTTCTGTTTTATTGTAATAGTGAATCACTAATGTTTCTGACACAGTTTGAGATTTTCAAATTTTCCTAAAAATCTTTTTAATATTTGCAGCAAAATGATAACCTTTCCACATGTCAATGCTGCTTATAATATGTGAAGTAACTTGTCTGACTCCGTGTTGTTATAAAGGAATATCTGGGCAATTAATCAATTTATAAAGGAAAGAGATTTATTTGACTCACAGTTCTTTTTTTTTGTTTTTTTGTTTGTTTGTTTTTGTTGTTGTTGTGGTTGTTGTTGTTTTGACAGAGCCTCACTCTGCCACTCAGGCTGGAGTGCAATGGCACAATCTCAGCTCACTGCAACCTCCACCTCCCGGGTTCAAGTAATTCTTGAATCTACTTTCTGAGTAGCTGTGATTACAGGTGTGTGCCACCACATCCAGCTGATTTTAGTAGAGAGAGGGTTTCACCATGTTGGGCAGGCTGGTCTCAAACTCCTGATCTCAAGTGATCTGCCCAAAGTGCTGGGATTACAGGTGTAAGCCACTGCACCTGTCCTGGTTTATAGTTTTCCATGCCATACAAGAAGCATAGCTCCGGTGAGGGCCTCAGGATGCTTCCACTCATGACAAAAGGCAAAGGGGAGTTAATGTGTGCGGAGATCACATGATGAGAGGGGAGGCAAGAGAGAGGGTAGGGAGATGCCAAGCTCTTTTTAAAAATCAGTTCTCACAGAACCTAATAGTAGAGCAAGAACTCACTCATTACTTCAAGGATATCACCAAGACATTCATGCAACATCTGGCCTCATGATTCAAACACCTCCCATTAAGCATTCCCTCCAACATTGCAGATCAAATTTCAACATGAGATTTGGAGGGTATTAATATCAAAGCTATGTCATAGCATGAGCTGGTTAGGAATGAAAAATATTGTGCTCTAAAATTAAAAATTTCTGAAAGGGTATATGTATAGCCTATACTAATAAAAAGTAATTATAATACTTATAGTTTATGCAGTTTGTCCTAATATATTGCCTTACCATATATTTCATTCTAGAGTATTGATGTCAGGCTTTACATTTAGAGTTTTTATTAATTTTGAGTTGATTTTTGTATATGGTATAAGATAAGGGTCTAGATTTTTTGTTTTGCATGTAGATATCCAGTTCTCTTAGCAAAATTTAATGGAGAGACTGTCCTCTTCCCATTGTGTATTCTTGGTGCTCTTGTAAAAAATTGGTTGATTGTATAGGCTTGGGTTTATTTCTGAACTCTCTCTTGTGTTCCATTAGATTATATGTCTGTTTTTATGCCAGTAACGTAACTTTTTTTTTTAATCACAATTAGGTGATATGGTTTGGCTTTGTTTCCCCATCCAAATCTCATTTTGAACTGTAATCCCATAAACACCATGTGTGGTATGAGGTACCTGGTGGGAGTCAATTGAATCATGGGGCTGTCTGTCCCATGGTATTCTCCTGAGTACGTTTTCACGAGGTCTGATGGTTTTATAAGGAGCTTTCCCTTCACTCAGCTCTCATTCTTCTCCTTCCTGTCACCATGTAAAGATGGATGTGTTTGCTTCCCCTTCCACCATGACTGTAAGTTTCCTGAGGCCTCCCCAGCCCTGCAGAACTGTGACTCGATTAAGCCTCTTTCCTTTGTAAATTACCTAGTCTTGGATATTTCTTCATAGCAGCATGAGAACAAACTAATAAAATGATTTATAAAATAATTTGAAATTAATAAGTGTGATGACTCCAACTTTGTTTTTCTTTCTCAAGATTGCTATGCCTTTTCAAGGCCTTCTGGTGTTCCATATGAAGTTGAGATTTAAAAAAAAAATTCTGTAAAAATTGTTATTGGGATTTTCATAGGGATTACATTTGCTCAGTATACTGTTTTGCTTAGTATGAACATTTTAACAATATTAATTCTTCCAATATGAAGATGTGGTATATTTCCATTTATTTTTGTCCTTTTAGATTTTCTTTCATTAATGTTTTATGGCTTTAAATGTACATTTTCCTCACTTTCTTCATTAAATTAATACATCAGTATTATTTTTGATGCAATCTTAAATGGGATTGTTGTCTTGATTTCCTTTTTGAATAGATAGTTGTTTATATAAACACAATGGTTTTTGTATGTTGATTTTGTATCCTTCAATTTTACTAAATTTGTGTGCATGTGGCATCTTTATCTGGCTTTGGTATCAGGGCAATTCTGGCCTCAAAATTCATTTGGAAGTATTCTCTGTACTTCAATTTTCTGAATAATTTAAGAGAAATTGCTATTGTTTCTTTTTTGAATGCTTGCTAGAATTCACCCATGAAGCCATCTCATCTTGTGCTTTTCTTTCTTGAGATATATTTTTTAAAAAATTATTATTATAACTAACCTCTTTGTTTTATATTGCTTTAGTCACATTTTCTGTGTCTTGATTCAGGTTGTATGTTTTAGGAAATTTAGCAATCTCTCTAGGTTGTCAAACTTGTTGGCACATAAGTGCTCGGCACTGTTCCTTATACTTCTTGTATCTGAGGCATCCATTGTAATGCCCAATTTCATTTTGAGTATATTTTATTGGTCTGGATAAAGCTTTATCAATTGAATTTATTTTTTCAAAAAAAAAAAAACAATGCTTAGTTTCATTCACTGTTTTTTTTTCAATTTTTATTGAATTTATTTTGTACTATTTTTTTAAATTATTTTCTTACTTACGCTGTATTTCAGTTTTGTTTCTGATTTTTCTGTCCCTTGAGGTAAAAAGTTAGGTTGTTTACTTGAGATCTTTGTTCTTTTAATGTAGTTGTTTATATCTGTAAAATTTCCTCTTGGTACAACTTTTGCTTCATCCCATCAGTTTTGGTAAGCTGTATTTTTAATTTTATTTAAGGTTTAAAAGTCTTCTTTGTTCTGTGGGTCCCAGGGGATGCATGAATGCCCCTTGCCATTGGTTCCCAGAGTTAGTGGATTTAGAAGCTAGTCCCTCAGTTGGCAACCATAAAATTTGGTGTGTGAGATATGTGAACAATACCCTTCACTACTCAGTGCGAGGCTGGGAGATAGAAATCCACCTCCCCCTCAATTGTGAGGCATTGTGCCTGGGGTGGTGTTTGTGGCACAAGAATGGCTCAGCTTTTTGTTATACTACTTTTTCCTGGCATCCATAAATTTAGATGACATATCAGCTGTTAATCTGATTACAGGTCCCTGTATAAGATAAATTACGTGCTAGAAGATAAATTGCCCCAAAGTCTGACACAATTAAATTTTGAATGTTTTCAGGGATAGTCTTTATGGTCATTTTATGAGTCTTCATATATTCCAAGTGGCTTCTTCTCACCTTTTTCTTTGCTTTTTTTTTTTTTGTTTTTTCCCGGTTGTCTCTTAAAAATATAGCTCGTTGACATTTGTTGCTCTCATGAAGCCACCAGCCTCCTATTAATTGCTTACAAAATTTGCATTGTTTTCAACAGTGTCCTTATGCCTTAAATTTCATGTGATCTCTTCTAAATAAAACTTATTCTCTTGGGGTGTTCTTCACAACTTTCTATTTTTACTACTTTCCTTTTTAAATTGTGTAAAACTTTTGCACCACTGCTGTGTACCTGGGGCATGGGGGAATCTAATGGCATAATTGTCTCAGATACATCTCTGCTTTATAATGATGGTACTGGGGAAGAATATAGCTTGTGGCTGTCTCAGCTTGTCTCTCTTGACATAAAACTCTGCCATATGAATGTTGTTAAATGAGGATGGTTGGGCCTCAGTGCTCTTGGTTAGCTGTGCCTAGAGTAGAGCTTCCTGTTTAGAAATGGAGCATCAGGGGGCAAAAGGTGTTCCAAATCTCTCGCCCTCTCTTGGCTGAAAAAGAGCTTCTACAATACAGAGCTGAGGAGAATAAAAAATGCTGTTGTCCTGCCACTCCTGGAGAGATACTGTAGCCCTAGACTGGTATCTGGATGGCAAGAGAGTCCTGTGATCTTGCCTACACACACTTGAGCAGGGAGTCCACCAACATAAGCTATATGGCTATATTTAAAGAGCAGTGTGTTACAATGGCCACAGCCACTTGATGGTCTTGTCAAGGTTTAGTGCATTTTCTTCAATAAGTATTTATGTATTTACTGTTTGTCATTAGGACATTCAGAAGTATTAAATATTTGTTTTTTAAATAAGTTTCATCAGTTATGGTTGCTTCTCTTGGGAAAGGTATACCATTCTGGACTTTATTTAAAGCGGTTTATATTTTTCAAAAAACAAAACACTACCATAAAAATAAAATTCTCATTGTTATATTTGAGTAATAATGTGAAAAATATATATTGCAGAATGAGCAACTCTTCTCTACCCTACATCATGGTATTTTGTGGATATTAAATAATGAAATATATGTAGTTATCTAGCATAAGACTGGCATATAAGTGGTTCTTCATAAATTATTCCTCTTTCTGAATCAAATTGGGAAACATTTTGTGATTATAATAAATTTTAACTTCAAAATAGGTTTAACAATGATTTTTTTTCAGTTTTCTGTCCTGTCAACAAAGAACAAATGGGTGTATAAAAATATTCCAATAAATTACAATATCTCATACTTAATATACAGGAAAAATCATGTTCAGTTATATGTTTTATATCAATAATTATTTTAATGCTAATGTTCACATATGTATGTTCTTGTATTTGTTATTATTCCTTGAGAAAAGCATCTATCTACTAATTTTAATTTTTATTGGTCCTTCAAGGAACCATGTAGGTAAAAGCAATAAAAGCCTTTAATATCATGGGTGCCAGTATCCTCTTACATTCACCTTATACTTGATGTATTTGAGTCCTATCTTGTTCCTGATCTCTAAAGTTGCCTGTAATTTTTCTCTGTCATTTGGTTTTGTGCAGTGACTTACGTGATTCTGCTTTACAATAAGAAATTATTAACTGTATAACTGACACTCACTTCTTGGTCTTTTCTCAATTTTTCCTATTTAGGAGATTCCATTTTAATCCTGGTTTTCCTTAAGCTACCATGAGAGGAGGTTAAAAAATTAGACTTATATCTGTACAACTCTAAAACTTAAATATCAGTTTCCATGCATTGCAAACTGTTATAAACCAAAATAAAATTTTAAATGAGATTTCTTATGTTATTTTCATAAATATATTTGCAGTACAGTTCTCAAATAGCCCTAGGTGACCAAGCTTTCCTCCCATCTTCCTGCTCATAGTACTTAGAATAACGGTAGGATGCTCAAGAAATGCAAAATTCTGAAATAAGGAGGAACTATTTGAAAGAGCCGAGGTTTTGATCCCATCCCTCCTAAAATACAATGTCCTAAAATGCTTGTCCAGAAAGTGACCCTTCCTTCAGGTCATAAAACCCAGGGCAGACTGCTTTTGTGTCCCTCAGCTGCAGAGCATGTAGGATACACAAAGATGAGATTCTATCTATCCTGGGCAGCTTTTCTGAGCCTTCGGGGACTATCTTGAGATAAAGTCTATGCTTCTGTTATCCCTGCCTGCCTACTTATCTTTAAGTAATAGATCTGTTTTATATGACTTATTGTTTGTTAGTATTCTATCTTACTGGATTAAGGCAAGTAGTAAAAGTGCTACCCAAGATACGAGTGGGCTAATGTGTTTGAACTCTTATTCCTGGTGATTGGCATAGTGATAACCTTTTCTATCCTCCATAAAATGGGTGTGCTCCTTGAGTCTGATAATCAGTAACCCTGCTTTGCAGTATTATTTTAAAAAGTTTAAATTTGACACCAACTTTAAGAAATTAACTGGAGTATTATTTTCTCTTTATAAGTGCTATAAGAGTTACAGTGAAAACCCCTCTCAGATCTAGAGTGAATGGCTTAGAGATCGAGAAGAAAGTAGGATAGAAGGTAGACCTTGAAGTGAACAAGTCAAATAACAGAAGAGTATCCCGCGAGTAGAAGTCAATGTGTTTATGTATACGTGAAAATATTACTATTTCCCTCATTAGAAAGCTCTAGTGCAGTGGTCACCACTATTTTTGGTACCAGGGACTAGTTTCATGGACGAAAAATTTTCCACATATGGGGGAGGGACGGGGTGGTTTCAGGATGAAGCTGTTCCACCTCAGATCATCAGGCATTAGATTCTTACAAGGAATGTGCAACCTAGATCCCTTGCATGCACAGTTCATAATAGGTTTCACCCTCCCATAAGAATCTAATGCCGAGATTGTGCCACTGCACTCCAGCCTGGGCAACACAGCGAGACTCCGTCTCAAAAAAAAAAAAAAAAGTATCTAATGCCATCACTGATCTGACAGGAGGTGGAGCTCAGGTGGTAATGCTCCCTTGCCCACTCCTCACCTCTCGCTGTGTGGCCTGCTTCCCAACAGGCCACAGGCTGGTTCACGTCCATGGCCTGGAGGTTGGGCACCCTGCTCTAGTGCATGTCATAAAACATGCTGCAGATATTTAGTGACCAAAGATTTTTTAATGGATGCTTTGCAAGATAACTTTTGAAATACAAATTAATTCATATTGTGGACAATTTGGGTTTTGGAACTTAAAAGTGTCTCTATTTAGGAAATAAAGAACTACACATGTTTTACTATTGCTATTGTTTCATTCTATTTTCAGAAATAGAGGAAAGTCATGCATCAGGGAGATTGTGGATATGATGTATTACAGATAAAAGATACTTGAGATAGACCTACAGGTTAGGAGTCAGTTTCTATTATCTAAGAATGAGTTAATAAGGAGCTAAACAGGGAGATAAGCTATAGAAATGGAAAGACAGACAGATCCAGATATGAGAAAATTACGAATCTAGGACTAACAGACATTTGGAAGGAAAAATGAAGTATCAAGCATGATGAAGGTTTTACAAAATTCAGTTGAAAAATCAAAAAAAGTGGTTGATCATGGGGATTTTAAGCCTATGCAATCTATGCACAACGTTCATGGCCTGAAGGTAATAGTCTGCATTACAAGAAGAGCTGAAACCTAAAGTAATAAGCAAGGAATGTGGTACATTATATCCAGAGATAATAAAGCTGCATAGCCTCAAGTGTCTGCTGTGAAATTCTTTTATAAAACATTAATTATACGAATGTGTCACATTTAACAGTTCTTTGGAAGAATTCTTATGTTCTGCTCAGAAAACTGAATTGATTTTTTTCTACTCATGAACAGTGCAAATTTAGTTAAAATATTGCTTCTCAAGGATTTTACTTTCATGTGTAAGGGAGTATTTGATGTTGGCCATCAATTTAGATAACAATTACAGCCAATGGACAATCTGTTCTTAAGATATACGAAACCAATTAGAAATTCTCTGTAGGTGAAATATTTAGTTACGAAGGATACAATTAATTTAATTTATCCTAATAGCTATTGTCTCTGAGATTTTGTAGAAGGAAAAAAGATACATATTTCCCTATCAAAATACATGATTTATCAAAATTACTCAGAGTGAAAAAAATATTCGCCATATTCTAGAAGTATACATTTGGCAAAATGTAATAGTGCTTCTGGTTTAGCTTACTTGAAATTTATTATTTTTTATTACTAGAACTTATAATTATGGCTATTTCTACCTATTATTTCCTTCATTACAAAGTTCTAGTGCATGTCATTAGCCAATTAATTACTCATGGCTCTAAACATTTTATTGGTTGTGTTATCTTCACTTCATGAACAGTGGAGGTTTGAGTATTTAGATATTTCTGGTTATTACTAACTGTGGAGATAAAGCAATTAAAAATGTAATGTGATAATCGTTATATCCAGGTTTCCTGATGCCCAAAGCCTACATTTTTGGGGCACGTATTTTTAGAAAAAGAAAATTAAAAGGATACTTACATAAATATAAATAAAAATTGGGATCTTGGAAAGATCCATACAAATGAGGGATGTTAAAAGTATACATCACGATAAATTTGCATCTAATATAACAATTGTCACTACATTTAAAAGGTAAGACAAACCAATTTTAGTGAAGAAAAAAGTCTTATAAAATGACATGCTTGCAAAATTAGATGGAATAATAACCTCTTGTTATGTCTTAACAAATCCTGTGGCTAGAAAGTGGTGTATCCCTGTTCTCCGCTTTATGTATTACAAGTAGGCTTATAGAATGTCAACCAAAAATAAAAACTTCTCACTCTTAATACCTAGAACATAATGCTATAGCTAATAATCCACTTTCAATATAGTATCATTTATCATTAAGCATTTATTTTTCCTTTGATGACTATATAAACTAGCTGTGGATGTACTCTTCCTTATCTTTTGAGTGAAGAAACACCTCCTGAGGACAATCCAGCTCAATCTAGCTTTTTCACATTTTATCTTGCCTATGGCTTTAGGTCATTTGAGAATGGCTCTATTCTTTACAGAACTTTTGAAGGTAACTAATTTCCACTGATGTTTCAAATAATTTCATAAGGCTGAAGTTGTTTTTGTTCATGTTTTCACTCCATAATTTTCAACTCTTTGATTTCTTATTTGAAAGCTTCCTCTCTCAGTATTGACTGTATACATCAATATTATATTTTCAGATCTTGTATAACATTGTATTTGTTTATTCCATTCATGTAAACAGATCTCTCAGTTTTCGTTTCTAGCTCCTTAACTAATGCTTTAATTTTAACTCATGTCTTACATCTAAATTGTAAGTTTTCTATTTCAGTTTTAAGAAGATACTTTTTAAAAAATACACTTTGAGGACACCATAATGGCACCTTAAGTTTTTCAGTTTCATTGCCTTTAAACTGTTGCAATATTTGAACAAATTGCTTAAGCACATCTAACAATTTTTTCCTCTTTGAAATAAGAACAATAGGTACACAATTTTCATAGGGCCACTATGAGATTTAAATGATATAAATAATTGTTGAAGAATAGTTCACTGCTCTTTGTATATTTAATAAATAAACAACAGGCATTTTAGTAGTTGAAATAAATAATATATAAATGTCATTAATTATGTGTTTTAAAACTAAAACAGACAAATTTATATATAAATATATGTATCTCATATATATACACAAGATATCACTTTGTGTGTATATATATGAAACCTTTCCAAAGCTTGTCTGATAAGGCAGCACTTATTCTAGGATAATGCTAGTAACATTTTAACTGTGTGTGGGTAGACATCAGCCTGTCATGAATTGCATTGCTGGTGATATTGAAATTATATCTGAGCTATTTCTAAAGGTTCCTGTCTATATTCAGAGTATGTTACTGGTAAAATGAGAGTCACCAAGATTCCCTGAACTATTCTTAATGATTTAGAATCTAGGAAACAAAAGCGAAGAAAGACAGTAAATGAGTCTTGAAGTAAGGACATGAATAACTTATATTTGATAAAGTTTGAAGCTTGTAATTGGAAGAAGTTGAAAAATAGGGCTGGTTGAGCCTTTTGAGGTAAAAATCAAAAATAAAATTAAATAAATAAGTAATGTTTTCATCAAAAAGGTGCAAGTTGCTTCAATTACATAAAATAGCACTAGAAATACAAAGATTATATGTAAATACCTCTGAAAATTGCAATTCATAAAGATATAAAAAATACTTTTTTTAACTCACGTATTTTAGAAAATCCAGCTTAGGTATGTAATTACTTTTTAAAAACGTGTGATCATAAAATCATTTGAAATAATTATTATTTATCTTAGTTTTCATTTTTGAGCATTTAACAATATTATTCTTTTACCTTATTTTTGGTCAACGAAGTTAAATGTAGTTAAAGAAAGTTCTATAGTCAATAATCAATCTTTATATAGATCTCATTATTTCTTTTTTCTCACCAAAAAAAATTTTTAATGCTGCCATTTAATTCAGATTTGGAAATATACAAGGCATGGAACCTAAGCAGTATATGAAACATTAAATTTTAATTACATCTTTGACACAGAATTTATATTTTTAATGCATTTGATAAACTAGTGATATGTCCTTGGTATTTAAATTTATGCCATGTATTATTGATACCAAAGGTATAAAGAGGACCTGGCACATTTTCTTCTGAAACTATTCCAAAAAATCAAAGAAGAAAGGCTCCTCCCTAACTCATTTTATGAGGCCAGTGTCATTATGATACAAAAACCTGGCAGAGATACAACAACAACAACAAAACTTCAGTCCAATGTCCCTAATGAATATCGATGCAAAAATCCTTAATAAAATGCTGGAAAACCAAATCCAGCAGCATGTTAAAAAGCTTATCCACCACAATCAAATTGTCTCTGTTCTCAGAATGCAAGTTTAGTTCAACACATGCAAATCAATACATGTGATCTAATAAACAGACATAAAGACAAAAAAAAACTACATGGTTATCTCAATAGATGCAGAAGAGGTTTTTGATAAAATCCAACATCTCTTCATGTTCAAAATTCTTAATAAACTAGTTATTGAAGGGACATATCTCAAAATAATAAGAGCCATATATCACAAACCCACAGCAAATATCCGACTGAATGAGCAAAAGCTGGAAGTATTCCCCTTGAAAAGTGGCACAGGCAAGGATGCCATCTGTCACCACTCCTGTTCAACCTAGTATTGGAAGTCCTGAAGTCCTAGCCAGAGCAATCAAGGAAGAGGAAGAAAGAAAAGTTATTCAAATAGAAAGAGAGGAAGTCAAATTATCTTTGTTTGCAGATGACATGATCTTATATCTATAAACCCCACCATCTAAACCCAAAAGCTTCTTAATCAGATAAGCAACTTCAACGAAGTCTCAGGAAGTAAAATCAACATGCAAAAATCGCTAGCATTTTTAATAAACCAACAACAGGCAAGCAGAGAGCCAAATCATGAATAAACTCCCATTCAAAATTGCTACAAAAGTATAAAATACCTAGGAATACAGATAGCAAGAAAAATGGAAGACCTCTTCAAGGAGAACTACAAACCACTGCTCAGATAAATCAGAGAGAATACAAACAAATTAAGAAACATTCCACGCTCATGGATAAGAAGAATCAATATTATGACAATGGCCATACTGCCCAAAGTAATTTACAGATTCAATGCTATTTCCATTAAACAACCATTGACATTTTTCATAGAATTAGAAAAAAAATATTTAAATTCATATAGAACCAAAAAAGAGCCCGTAAAGCCAAGTCAACCCTAAGCAAAAAGAACAAAGCTGGAGGCATCATGCTACCTGACTTCAAACTATACTACAAGGCTACAATAACTAAAACAGCATGACACTGGTATAAAAACAGACACATGGACCAATGAAACACAATAGAAAACTCAGAAATAAGACCACTTACCTACAGCCATCTAATCTTTGACAAACTTGACCAGAATAAACAATGGAGAAATAATTCCTCATTTAATAAATGGTGCTGGGAGAACAGACTAGCCATATGCAGAAAATCTAAACTGGATCACTTCCTTACATCATATACAAAAACTAACTAAAGATGGATAAAGGCTTAAATGTAAAACATGAAACTATAAAAACCTCAAAAGAAAATCTAGGAAATAGCATTCAGTATATAAGCATGGGCAAAGATTTTATGACAAAAATACCAAAAGCAATTGCAACAAAAGCAAAAGTTGACAAATGAGGTCCAGTTAAACCAAACAGCTTCTGCACAGCAAAAGAAATGATCATCAGAGTGAACAGAAAACCTACAAAATCTGTGAAAAAATTTGCAATCTATCCATCTGACAAAGGTCTAATATCCAGAATCAACAAGGAACTGAAATACGTTTACAAAAAAAATCAAACAAGCCCATTAAAACGTGGGTAAAGGACCTGAACAGGCACTTTTCAAAAGAAGACATACATGTGGCCAACAAATACATGAAAAAAAAAGCTCAACATCACTAATCATCAGAGAAATTCAAATCAAAATCCCAATGAGATGCTACCTCATGCCAATCAGAATGGCTATTATAAAAAGTCAGGAAACAGGCCGGGTGTGGTGACTCATGCCTGTAATCCCAGCACTTTGGGAGGCCAAAGCAGGCAGATCAACAGTTCGAGACCAGCCTGGTCAACATGGTGAAACCCTGTCTCTACTAAAAATACAAAAACTAGCTAGGCATCATGGTGCATGCCTGTGATTCCAGCTACTCATGATGCTTAGGCATAAGAATCACTTGAACCCAGGAGGTGGAGGTTGCAGTGAGCCAAAATTGCACCTCCACACTCCAGCCTGGGAAACTGAGATTCCATCTCAAATAAACAAACAAACAAACAAAAAATTTGAGAAACAACAGATGCTGGTGAGGTTGTAGAGAAAAAGGGATAGTTTTACACTGTTGGTGGGATTATAAATTAGTTCAATCATTATGGAAAACAGTGTGGCAATTCTACAAACACTAAGAGGCAGAAATACCATTTGACCCAGTAATCACATTACTGAGTATATACCCAAAGGAATATAAAACATTCTATTTTAAAGATGCATGCACACATTGCAGCACTATCTACAATAGCAAACTCATAGAGTCAACCTAAATGCCCAACAATGATAGACTGGATAAAGAAAATGTGGTACAGATACACTGTGAAATAATATGCAGCCATAAAAAGGAACGAGACTATGTATTTGCAGGAACATGGATGGATTTGGAAGCCATTATTCTTAGCAAACTAACACATCATGACTATCTAAATAAATTTGATTTTAAAATCTGATATATATTAATTATAACTTGTATTTTAACCTATTAACCTATTAATTTTAAAGCAAAATTGTGAACATTTTTGGAGAAAAAAAGATGTTTTTAAAAGCTTGCAACATATTTGAAGTTTTGAGATTTTACACTTACATTAACTAATTTTTTCATAAAAAATATTTATATATTTTACCCTTAGAAAGCTATTACAGTTTTAAATCTCTATGTCATTACTATTAATATATTGTACAAAAATTATGATTAGAACAAGTTAAGAATTTTCTGGGAATAGGCAAACAAATTAATTTTGTGAAATAAATAGCACAGATTTATAAATTGTGCATATCTTTATTTAATTAGTACAAACACTGTTAGTATGTCAACAGACCACAAAGACATATGCAGTATTTTTTGCATTTAGTCATTTGATATGTTTCAGACATATAGTTTTATAAAACCATAGCTTTAATCATATTTGTCTATTTTGGTGGAATAAAAGTCTATTTGTCAAAATCTAAGTAAAAAATCAATTTTAATAGTTTAATAGCTTTACTTATTACTTTAAATTTCTTATCTTATGGAATTTTTTTAGACATATGTTGGCCTCAGTTTGTGCCCTTGCACAGCCCAGGGAATGTTAGAGGTACATCTGATTAATGTTTATGCTATTAGTAGATTCTGAACAATTTAACGTGTGTCTGTTGACCTGTGACTCCAAATGGAAATTTATGGTGCTTCCTGATATCTTGTTGGGGGCAAAAAAAATGTTATGAGGAATATAGATCTATAAGGGGATAAAAATAAATAAAAGCAAACAAAACTGTAGTACTGAAGACAGAACAATAAAAAACAGGACAGAAGAATATGTGAAGCAAAACAAGAGAGTAAAGCTCATCATTCCATCCAGAGCCCATTTGGAGTTTTCAAAGAATGCAGTGGTGTGATATAAGAATTGAGTGTTTGCTATAGATAAATGTAATTGCTCAAGGCCACATTATTTCTAAGGGTAGAGCTCAATTCAAACTGTTGTGTGCCTGGCTGCAAACTGTACTCTTTCCATTAGGCTTCTTTTTAAGACTCAAGTAATTGCTGTCATAGAGAAATCGTTTAGTTACAGCATATTTCTCAATTTTCTCCATCAAACAATTTTACCTTTTCTAAAGCTGTAAGCTAAAGACAATGTTTTAAATCCATGAAAAAGGAGACACTTTGATTTTAAAATTAAACCATAATTCCATACTTTTCATTCAAGTTATTAGATTAGTGCAAAGGTAATTACTTTTGCTCTGAATTAATAGCTAATACTGTAATTAAGAGTCTGGTAAAAATGATTGCCAGAGAAATCAGGATGTAGGTTTTTTAAAAATTAATAAAATAAAGAAGTGTTATAAAAATTACCCATGATAAATTTTAGGTAAGTAAAACCTACATTCTCACTTTTGCAAAAAATCTAGTATTGTGACTATTTTTAAATATCAATCAATTAGTATTCAAATAAAGTTATATCTATTACAAATATTAGAAAATATTATAGAAAAATTATTGATATCATTGGCCTTTGGATCAATAAAAATAATAATGTAACAAAAGCATTACAGATCTCAGTATATTTCTCTTTTAGAGCAATAACATAAAAATACTTTTGTTTGCTCATGATAAAATTCTAAATATTATTCTGTTTCTAAATTATTGTAAAGTAAAACATTTTCATGACCTTTATTATTTTTTATCTTCTGAGAAGATTTCTTTGTTATAAATCTCTCAAAGACTTTCACCTACCCTGCTGAATCATATTTTATTGTTTATGATAATCTGTTTCTGCTGTTAGAAGGCAAAAGCCAATGCTTTGTAAAATTATAAATATAACAATTATATTTTATTTATAATATATAATTTGTATATATTTAATATATAAATATATTTTATTTATAATGTATAATTTATGATATATAATTTATAACAGTAAATTATAAATAAATAATGGAAATAACATAGAACATTATGTCATGACATGAATTTCCACTGGATTAAGGAGACTTCCATAAAATATATTTTTTGCAAACAACTTTTTTTCAAATTCAGTATACAAATTTTCATTTGATATGCTTTCCCTCAAAACATATGCTCTTTACAAAAAATAAATATTTATAGAAAGCTCATATTTATTGATAAGAAACAATCAATATAATTAATACTTCCAGGAAAGTTATAAAATTTTTAATATTTTCTATTACTTAGAATTATAACTGATTTAAAAATAACATTTCTAAGGGCAATATTTGGAATTTTTCAGGATGACTTATCACGCGCATAAACATAGTTGTAAATTTTTAGGGGTATACGAAAATCTAATTTACTAAATTAAAATCTTACATTTTTGAGAACATAGACTAAATATCATGTAAATCTGACCATGATAAGTCCCTCATTTCTTATTTCATTTGATTTACTCAATTATCTATACCAATTATTATTTTACTGTGTGTTATCACCCAGAAAACACATGTAAGGGATTACTCATAACATTCCATGGGAAGATTATGTTTCCCATAATACTGATCAGAGAATTAAGGTTTAAATGAGTTAACAAGACTTGTCAAAATTTAAAAGTAACATTAGGGTTGTAACAATATTTCAGAACCTATGTTTTAAAAACAGGTAACATTATGTTGGTGCAGAGTATTTGTGGTTTTTACTATTAAAAGTAATAGCAAAAACTGCAATACTTTTGCACCAACCTAAAAGGGTACTTCTCGATTCAGTTTATAACAACAAAACAGAAATTGGGATTAATATTACTGAATTCAAATTCTGGATGCATCTCTTAAAACCAGGTAGTTTACAAAACTTTATAAGTTGGCGTCCTCATCTGTAAAAGCAGGAAAGAGTGTTTCTCTTAGGAGGTTGTTTTTGTAGTTAAAAGGGATAGAACATTACTGTTACTGTACTTTACATACATTTACACGAATCGTTACCATAACACGATGCAAAGTCAGCATTTTCATTCCTATAAAGATGTTTAAAATCAGAAAGTATAACTAATTTAGCCAAGGTGCTACAGTTAAATGTTTACATCATTAATTACAAACTAGCTATGATTTCACTGTTTAATATTTCTCTTAAATTATTTAACTTCTTCTTGTATTACCAGCATTTTAGGAGGCTGAAGTGAGCGGATACCTTGAGCCCAGGAGTTCGAGACCAGCCTCAGCAACATGGTTAAACCCTGTCTCCACCAAAAAAAGGTCGGGTGTGGTGGGATGTGCCTATGGTCCATGCTACTGTGGAGGCTGAGGTGGGAGGATCACTTGAGCACAGGAGGTGGAGTTTGCAGTAAGCCAAGATTGCACCACTGCACTCCAGTCTGGGCAACAGAGAAAAACTCCATGCAATCTCAAACTCCTGGGATCAAGGGATCTTCCTGCTTTAGCCTCTCAGTAGCTAGGTCTACAGACCCACACCACCACACTCGGCTGATTTTTAAATTTTTTTGTAGAGATGAAGTCTTGCTATGTTGCTCAGCCTGGCCTCAAACTTCTGGCCCCAAACGATCCTCCTGCTCTGGCTTTTCAATGTGTTGGAATTTCAGGAGTGAGCCACCATGTTCAGCCTGCTTCACATTTTATTTTATTTTATTTTATTTTATGATTTTTAACTTTTATTTTAGGTTCAGGGGTATGTGTGCATGTTTGTTATATAGGTAAGTTGCATGTCACAGGGGTTTGGTGTACAGATTACTTTACCACTCAGGTAATAAGTATAGTACCCAATAAGTAACTTTTAAATCCCTATCCTCCTTCCTGCCTCCGACATTAGGTGAGCCCTTGTGTCTGTTTCTTCCTTCTTTGTGTCCATATGTACTCAATGTTTAGCTCCCTCTCATAAGTGAGAACATGCAGCATTTGTTTTTTTTTGTTCCTGTTTTAGTTCACTTCTTATCAAAAACGATGGAAACTAGAAAGTAGAGGAATGACCTAGTCAAAGAGCTGCAAGAAAAAAAAAGGATAAAAAATGCTCAATGTTGAATCTTATGTCCAGAAAAATTACCTTTCAAATATTAAACTGAAATAAGGACATTACCAAATAAAGAAACACTCAAGAATGCAATGTTAGAAGAAGTGGTAAAGAAAGTTCTTTAGGCTAGAAGCAAATGACAGTATAAAGTAATTAGAATACACACAAGCAGAGAATGCCAGTAAAGATAATTATAGGTAAGTATAAGACAGTATAGTTATATACTTCTTCTTCTTTCTTTTCTCAATGGATTGAAATACATTCCATAAAACAATACTATGAACAACTTTGCCAAACATAGATTATTTAGATAAAATGGGCAAATTCCTAAAAAGACAAAAATCAATAAAACGGAATAGAAATAAATAAAAAATTGATTATACCTATGATAAGCAAAGATATTGAGTTGGTAATTATTACCTCAAATCAAAATTTATAAAAATATACCTTTATTGGTGAACTCTGCCAAACATTTAAAAACGAATAAATATCTCTTTTACAAGTCTTACAATTGCAGAAGTGAGGGGACACTTCTCAAATCAGATTTTTGAGGTCAGTATTAACCCAATCATAAACCAGAAAAAGACATAGTAAGAAAAGGACCCTATAGCCTAATATATCTTACAATATAGATATAAAAATGCCTGGATAAAATACTAGCAAACAGAATCCAATACCTTATAAGAAAGTAAAACTACTGTGACCAAGTGGGATTTATTCCAGAAATGAAAGATTAGATTGTAATCTGAAAACCAATAAAAGTAATGCACCATTTTAATGGAATAAAGGCAAACCCCAAATGATATTAATCTATGAAATAAAAGCACTTCAGTAAAATCTAACATACTTTCATTGCACAAACATGACAAAATGTAGAAATATAAGGAAAACCTGCTAAAAACTAATTAAGTGCATGTTTAAAAAAAGTATAGGTAACATCATAATTAATGGGAAAAAACTGAATGATTTCCTTGTTACTATCAGTAAAAAGGAAAGAATGTCCACTTTATTACTTAAAAACATTGTATTGATGGTTTAAGCCAGAGCAATTTGAAAAGAGAAAGAAGTACTATTGGGTTTGAAAAGGAAGAAGTGAAGATGTCTGTATTCACAAGTCATATGATCTGGTCTATAGAAAATCCTAAGTATTTTTACTAAAAATCTCTCAGAACCAGTAAGTATTATATTTAAGCAGTTTCAGGATGCAAGATCAATATACAAAAATATATTGTATTTTAATGCACTACAAATGAACAATCCAAAAATGAAATGAAGAAAACAATTTCATTCACATTTACAGCAAAAATGAAACTTCTAGAAATAAATTTATCAAAAGAAGCTTAAATTTTATTGACTGATAACTCCAAAATTTTGTTAAAAGTTAAAGAATATTTAAAGAAGCGGAAAACTTTTAATGTTCATGGATCAGAAGACTTATTGTTCTTAAGAAGGCAGAACTTGTCAAATTTGTCTACAGATTCAAAACAATCAGTATGAAAGTCACAACTGGAATTATTGGAGAAATTAACAGTCTTTTTTAAAAATACGTATGAAATCTCAAGAACACAGGATATCCAACACAATCTTGAAAGAAACAAAGCTGGAGGACTCACATTTTCTAATTTAAAACCTGACCTACAGGAGATCGAGACCACGGTGAAACCCTGTCTCTACTAAAAATACAAAAAATTAGCCGGGCGTGGTGGCGGTCGCCTGTAGTCCCAGCTACTCGGAGAGGCTGAGGCAGGAGAATGGCGTGAACCTGGGAGGCGGAGCTTGCAGTGAGCCGAGATCGCGCCACTGCACTCCAGCCTGGGTGAGAGAGCGAGACTCCGTCTCAAAAAAAAAATAAAAAAAAAAAAAAAATAAAAAAAAAAAAAATAAAACCTGACCTGAAAGCTAAAACAATAAAGTGGGTGTGCTATAACATACGAATAGACATGAGATTAACGAAAAAGAACTAAAAGTTCCAAAACCGACCCCACATTTATGATCACTTGGTTTTTGGCAAAGGTGCCAATAAAATTCAATAGGGAAAAAATTGTCCTGTCAAAAATGTTTCTGGAAAAAGTGTATATCCACATACAAAGCAATTAGTATAGATAACTACCTCAAATTATACACAAATATTAACTCAAGATGAAATATAGACCTACATGTTATAGTTAAAACTATAACATTATTAGAAGAAAACATAGAATATATTTCCCTAATCTTGAATTTGGCAATTTTTTTTACATATGACAGCAAAAGCACAAATGATAAAATAAAAAATCTTACACATGTTAGGCCTCAAAATTAAAATGTTTTGTGCTGCAAAGCATACCATCAAGAAAAAAAAAAACTCAGAGAAAAGGAGAAAATACTTGCAAATAATATGTCTGATATAGGACTAGTGTCCAGAATATATAAATAATTCCTAAAATTGAATAATAAATACAAAAATAACCCAATTAAACATTTAGCAAAGTATCCAAATAGATATTTCTTGAAAGAAAATATATGTGGCTAATAAGCATATGAAAATATGCTCAATATCATTGAAAAGCAAATCAAAACCTCAATGAGATGCCACATCACATCTTTAGGGTGGTTATAATAAATTTTAAAAAGGAATAAGTGTTAGTGAGGATGTGAGGAAATAAGATTCCTCAGGTATTACTAATGAGGCCATATAATGGTAGAGCCACTTTGGATGACAGGCGGTTCCTCAAAATCTTAAACCTAGAGTTGCCATATAACCCAGCAATTTCACTCCTGGATATATTTCTAAGAGAAACAAAGCATGTCCACATGATTTATAGATAAATACTTATGTGATTATTCATAACAGCACAATGTCAACCAAACCAAATGTCCATTACCTGCTGAATGGATAAACAAATTGGGATACATTCATACAAGGGAGTTATTTTTTTTTTCATCACAAAGGAATGGACTACCAATGGATACTACAGCATGGATGGACTCAAATATTTTACAAAATGTTTGAACAACTGTAAGAAACCAGTTACTAAAGACCACATATTGAATAATTCAATTTATATGAAATGCCCAATGTAGGTAAATTTACGAAGTTATAACAGTTTTTTAGTGTTTGAGGGGGAGTTGAGAGGGATAAGGAAGAATGACTCTTGGGTAATGTTATTTATTTTTTTTGGAGGAAAATAAAGAAAATCTTCCAAAATAAAGTTATGGTGATGATCACAAAATACAAAAATTAATCGTAAAGTTAAAACATGTGAGTTTTATGATATGCAAATTATATCGCAATAAAATATTCTATAATATATTAATACTTTAAAAATTGTTCCCATAAATTTGAAAAAAAAGTTATAATGCTGATAGAGAATACAATGAGAACAAAATAGGAGCTTTTTAATGGGTTCTTAAAAATGTCATTTAATTGTGTTTTATTTGTTATTGCAAAAAAGAGAATTGGTATAATCAGTAGAGCAGTGATTTAGAATAGAGCAATTAAAATGAAATACTATGTATGAAAGATTTTTAAACCTTTGTTTAAAAGTATTTAAACAAAATATTGTTTGCTTAACTGATGTAATACGTAATACAAATCCACAACAGCCACACTATTTAGAGATATTATTTGAATAACATTCTGACCACATACATGGTATGTGTTACGGGGTAGATTTTGTATTTTCGTATATAAAAAGCGTCTAAAATATTGAGGCAAATATTTTTATGTTTGCATTAATAGTAAAATTTATCTAAACAAAATTTTAAGGACTCTTTTTTACGGATTTATAAAAATACAAATATCAGCTGTAAAAATACCATTCACTACTTTTTTAAAAACTGGTAAGACTGCATGCATCCCTCATTGTTGTACACTTGTAAAAAAATCATTATGTTAAAATAATGTTTATTCTACCTGCATTAAGACTTTATCTTCTATATCTTGTGGAGACCAAAAAATGGCTTGAGAATAGTATATTGTTTTAACTTGTAAAAATGTTCAGTTTCAAGTTACAAATTTCCATGCAAATGACAATATGCTTCTGTGATAGGCAGACGTTTTTCCCCATGACCTTTTCCCCTTATTTTTGTGCCCATGGATATATTAACTTAAATCACAAAGGGACTTTCAGCAGATATAATTAAGGTTACTAATCATCTGGCTTTAAGATAGGGGAATTATCTTGGATTACGCAGGTGGATACGATGTAATCACAGGGGTTCTTCAAGGCAGAAGAGAGAGACAGAGATTTGTAGAACAAGTGAATTTGATGTACTTTGCTTATCTTGGATGGAGAGGGCAACATGGGAAGAAAGGCAAGCATCTTCTAGGAGCAGGGCTTGTAGCCAACACTGCATAGTGAAAAAGATGCTGGTCTAATGAACACAGAAACTAAATTTAACCAAGAACACAAACTGATTTAGAAGTGGATCCTTGTTTTGAGACTCAAAATAAAAGCCCCGTCCAACATTCTGCCTTCAACCTTGTGAGACTCTGAGCAAATAATTTACCCATGCCATGTTGGAATTTGGACCTACCCATCTGAGATAATGAGTGAATAATGTTTTAAGCTGCTAAATGTGTAGTAATTTGTTAATTTGCAATAGAAAATTAATATACCTGGGTTAATGAGATTTAAATTTTAGAAGGAATTGTATATGAAGGTCGGTTATGCATAAATACATTATTCATCTGCTCACTTAAAATTAATCTGAGAAAGCTGGATCATTACAACTGCTGTTTTTCTTTAGTTATCTCTGAAAACATAATTGATATGCCATTTAACATTTTGGTAATAACATTCATCTAACTACTAAGTAATATTTTTGTTACATGTGGGCTTTTTTATTTTTTCACTTTCAAGATAGGTTTGCTTTTATTTATTTAGTATTTATTCATTTTTCTCAACTTTTAGGTTCAGGAGGTACATGTACAGGTTTGTTACATTGGTTAATTTTGTGTTGCTGAGGTTCACTGGGCTTATTTTAAACAATTGGTACAGTTTCTAAAACTCTTCAGCTGAAGTCTAACCAATGCATAGAATGGTGTACAAAGGAATGAATTACATAATGTGAACAGACTGATATCATCACCACTCAGATTTTTTTTTAAAGGCTGTAGCAGACAAAACACGAAGTAGCCACCTGTATAAGGACACATAAAGCACTGGATTGTAACTGTTAATCTGTATCCTACAAAGCAGGGATTCTCAACCGTCTTGGCAAAAGAGTGCTACAAGTCCCTGATCTGTTAGAAACAAGGCTGCACAGCAGGAGGTTAGCAGAGGACCAGCTAGCTTTACCATTTGAGCTTCACCTCCTGTCAGATCAGCGAAGGCATTAGATTCTCATTGCAAGGCCAAGCACGGTGGCTCACACCTGTAATCCCAGAACGTTGGGAGGCCCAGGTGGGTGGATCCATTGAGTCCTGGAGTTAAGGTCCAGCCTGGGCAATGTGGCAAAACTCTGTCTCTACCAAAAATACAAAAGTTAGTGGGATGTGGTGGCTGAGCACTTGTGGTCCCAGCTACTTGGTAGGCTGAGATGGGATGATTGCTTGAGCTCAGGGAGCAGAGGTTGCAGTGAGCTGAGATTGTACCACTGCATTCAGCCTATGTGACAGAATGAGACCCTGTCCCGAAAAAAAGTAATAATAAAATAAATAAAAATAAAATAAAAAGTATTCTCAAAGGAATGTGAACCCTATTGTGAACTGCACATGTGAGGGATCTAGACTGAGTGTTCGTTAGGAGAATCTAATGTCTGATGATCTGAGGTGGAAAAATTTCATCCCTAAACCACCACTTCCTCCTGGCCCGTGAAAAAATTGTCTGCCATGAAACGGGTCCCTGGTGCCAAGAAGGTTAAGGACCAGTGCTACAAAGGACTGTGAAATTATCCTGTCTAGTCATATGTCTTATACAACTCTCTACTACCACTGCCTAGCATAGTAATTGGCATTTGCTATTACTATATGCCAGGAATAAAAAATAGGGCTAGGCTTTCAAAGATGGGCTAAACATTAAAGAAATATTCTAAGATGTGTAATATAGTCAATTCCCATTTGTACATGTATCATAAATATTATGACTAAAAATAGAATAAATAGAGGCTGGGCGCGGTGGCTTACGCTTGTAATCCCAGCACTTTGGGAGGCCGAGGTGGGCGGATCACGAGGTCAGGAGATCGAGACCACAGTAAAACCCCATCTCTACTAAAAATACAAAAAAATTAGCCGGGCATGGTGGCGGGCGCCTGTAGTCCCAGCTACTCAGAGAGGCTGAGGCAGGAGAATGGCGTGAACCCGGGAGGCAGAGCTTGCAGTGAGCCCAGATTGCGCCACTGTACTCCAGCCTGGGCGATAGAGCGAGATTCCGTCTCAAAAAAAAAAAAAAAAAAAAAAAAATAGAATAAATAGTAGAATCAATTATATCTAGAGAGACAAATAATATGATGACAAAATAAATACTTCCAGGCATAGCTCTAGATTACAATAAATTAATGATATGCATTGACTTTTGATCTTTGAGGCTTATTCCACTATCTTTAGCAATAATCAGTCCCTAAACCAATAGCTTCAACATTTTTGCAACTTTACACCTTTTCATCTAAGAGGAAAAATCTGACATTCCCTAATATATAAAGATCAAGTGAGAAATCATAATAAAGTAATGGAGTGTTACAGCAAACCACTATACCCTAGAAGAAATAGTATTGATATAAATGCTGTTGGTGAATTTTTATGCAACATAATTTATCAAATGCATATAATATACTAATTTTAAAACCAGTACTTAATAATATCCATGGACATGAACCAAATGAATTCAGGCTTTATGGTTAATCATCTTTAACTAATAGTGTATGTAGCCAGAGGAGTCATTTTTATTTTGAACCCTAAGAAAAAACAGGTTATTATATAAAATGGCCTTTCATATCTTTCAAAAATAAGATTACAAAATTATATCTGCATGATAGATACAGCCTTGAATCTGGCTTAAGGAGACTCATTCAATTATATGAGTCATTTAAAGGCCTTAGAGAAAACTGTTTTTCAAATAATTCCACGTATTTGCCTTTTGTGATGCCATTTTCTCCACCTTGAATGACTTCCAGACGTTACCTTTTTTAAGATTCAAATCATTCTTTAAAGTATTTTAAGTACATATTTTTCATAAATTTTCCTATTTACAAAAAACAGAAACAGCAAAGCAATCTTGACAGTCTTTAGTCCATACATTCTTGAAGTTTTTATGAGGACGTACTCTACTAAGTTCTGAACTATAAATTCAGTCTTTGCTTCCATTTTAATTTTATTTTAGTGAGTAGTGGTACAGATACTTGAACCAGTAATTTTTTAAAAGCATGATGTTGTAACGAAAATGCTGGATACTACGAGAATACAATGTAGAGACCTTTAACCTGAATGTCAAGATTGGCTTTCTGGAAGAAGATATATGTGAGCCAAAAATAAAGGCAGGTTAATTACAGGGAAAAAGAGGCTCATGTAAGAGAACCAAAATCTTACCAGACTCAAGAACAAATAGAAGACGATTACACATTAGGTAAAGTGAGAGTTAAGTGTGACTGAAGCATAATATACAATAGTTGCAAATAAGATACGTGATTACAGATAATATGGGTTCTTGTCAGGCATGGTTTTGTAAAGAAACTTGGAATTTAAATGTACTTTATCTATGGTTGATTACATATTTCATATATTTCTAACAATTCTTTCATAAAAAGTAACTTTTTTCATATTTTGTAGTACAGAAATTAGGAATGGAAAAATCAGTGTCCATTTAAAAATGCTAGTATTTGATAATCATGCACATTACACATTATTTAATTCAATTCTCAAACAACCTACAATATAAAACTTATTATCATTTTTTAGGAAAGAAAGAGTAGGGTTAGAGAGGTTAAATAATATGACCTCAATCTGATAATAAATACCCATGATGAGATTCCAGCCAAGATCTCTGACACTAAAGCCTATGATCTTTTCAAATGTGCATTTTATATTTCACAAAATATTTTTTGAAATCTCAAATAAAATCTTTGTCACTCAATTGCCTATTCATTCTTCTGTTATAGTTTTTATTTTCAGTATTTTGGGTACAGAAAATGATGAATATTTATATAACATAATTATATATTGATTTTTATTAATGAAAAATCAATAATTATAATTATATACTTGAATAATAATTATAATAGTATATTATTAATTTTATTAAACCATATCCTGACAAAGCTTTTGTCTCCATGTAAATATAATCTACAATATTTATATTATAGACTTATAGTTTATTGATACAACTATTTTCAAAATGAAATAGAATCTCCTCCAAATTATTTTTTAATAACATACAACCTAAGAAGTCAATACATAAATTGTACTTATACGATGACAACCTTGTAAATTAGGCTCAAAGAAGAAATTTCAACACAGATCATTAATTTGGAATAAAAATGAGTTGTATTAAGATTTTTTGAACTATTTAAATGTGAATAGCAGAAACTACACCAGTATTTATAAAATATTTTATTATAATGATTTTTAAAGGCATAGTTTATATTTTAAGAGTATATTTCTCCAAATGGTGATTTATGCAAGATTCCTAGATACCGTAAAATGATTATGGGAACAGATTATGGGAACAGATGGGAACCCAAAATGCAGAGATTACCCTCTATTTCCAAATCAAATTAGAGAAAATATGTATCAGGAATGAGTTGTAAAATTTACAATGTATAAGAAATAAAATTGATTTGCTTATATGTCCCGCCCAGCATATATATGGGCAGGTTTTGGCTGCTTTTTGTTAATAGCACAACTTATTCTTCATAGTTAGCATCTCATTTGTGTATTTGACAGCATCATTATGTTTTTTTAATAAAGTTGCGAAATTCCTTTGTGGAGATTGATCATTGTGACAGAAAATGATTTTCAGGAAAATAAGCACTTATATTTTCCAATAAATAATGTAATCCAAATTATTTTGTATTATTCTAGTGCATGCTTGCTGCTAATATTATAGCTGATCTAATCATTTATTATGCAGGCTGATTTGTGGTGGGTTTGAGTATATTAGCAAAGAATCAGGCCCTAGAAGTAGACTGGCTGTATTTAAATACTGGCTTAATCTTCTTGTCGTTGTGGCATTGAGGAAATCATTTACCTTTGCTTTGGTTTTTTAATTTTATCCATAATGAATGATACTATCTATCCTTTGAATAGCATTAATGTATATATACTTTAAACACATATAATATATACGCATACGTGTGTCTGTACCTGTGTGTATACAATCTTCAAAGATCACCTGGTACTTAGTGAGTGTTAGATATTATTATTACTATTACACATTTATTATTATACTTATTTATGAAAACTGTGTTGTTATTATATAATATCTATATTTCTATTCTGAATTCAATAATTAGGTTTTATTAGATTAATAGCTTAAATGCTGCTAATATGACATCTTCCTAGTATTTATTATGCTTGTTATCTGATGTATTTTACACAAATCAGTATCTTTACATTGTATTCATAGCTTTCAGAATAAAATTATTATTTCCCTACCTTTAATTTACAGTCTTTTGTAAAAGAACCATCATGCTGTACTTTACGTATGTAGTAGTTACACTTTCACATAGTCTTTCTTCTTAACTTATGTGGAAAAACTGTATTGATTTAATTTTTTTGACAGTAACACTTTGAACTACAGGCATTAGGTGAAAAATACGATAGTGTGATTTTGAGGAGATAGTGATGAATTATGGGAGGTGGGCATACAAGCAGATCATTTTAGTCTCTGATATTTTAATCTAAAAAGGAAAAAAAGAGTTAATGAGAATGACAAGTGTGCAAATGAACTGAAATGCATGTCACTAGGGGGACATTCAGGAAGATATATCTTTAAAGTAGTTTTTTCCAATTCTGTGAAGAAAGTCATTGGTAGCGTGATGGGGATGGCATTGAATCTATAAATTACCTTGAGCAGTATGGCCATTTTCACGATATTGATTCTTCCAACCCATGAGCATGGAATGTTCTTCCATTTGTTTGTATCCTCTTTTATTTCATTGAGCAGTGGTTTGTAGTTCTCCTTGAAGAGGTCCTTCACGAGCCCGCATCATCAAGTCAATCCTAAGCCAAAAGAACAAAGCTGGAGGCATCATGCTACCTGACTTCAAACTGTACTACAAGGCTACAGTAACCAAAACAGCATGGTACTGGTACCAAAACAGAGATATAGATCAATGGAACAGAACAGAGCCCTCAGAAATAACGCTGCTTATCTACAACTATCTGATCTTTGACAAATCTGACAAAAACAAGCAATGGGGAAAGGATTCCCTATTTAATAAATGGTGCTGGGAAAACTGGCTAGCCATAGGCAGAAAGCTAAAACTGGATCCCTTCCTTACACCTTATACAAAAATTAATTCAAGATGGATTAAAGACTTACATGTTAGAACTAAAACCATAAAAACCCTAGCAGAAAACCTAGGCATTACCATTCAGGACATAGGCATGGGAAAGGACTTCATGTCTAAGACACCAAAAGCAATGGCAACAAAAGCCAAAATTGACAAATGGGATCTAATTAAACTAAAGAGCTTCTGCACAGCAAAAGAAACTACCATCAGAATGAACAGGCAACCTACAGAATGGGAGAAAAGTTTTGCAATCTACTCATCTGACAAAGGGCTAATATCCAGAATCTACAATGAACTCAAACAAATTTATAAGAAGAAAACAAACAACCCCATCAAAAAGTGAGCGAAGGATATGAACAGACACTTCTCAAAAGAAGACGTTTATGCAGGCAACAGACACATGAAAAAATGCTCATCATCACTGGCCATCAGAGAAATGCAAATCAAAACCACAATGAGACACCATCTCACACCAGTTAGAAAGGCGATCATTAAAAAGTCAGGAAACAACAGGTGCTGGAGAGGATGTGGAGAAATAGGAACACTTTTACACTGTTGGTGGGACTGTAAACTGGTTCAACCATTGTGGAAGACAGTGTGGCAATTCCTCAAGGATCTAGAACTAGAAATACCATTTGACCCAGTTATCCCATTACTGGGTATATACCCATAAAGGATTATAAATCATGCTGCTATAAAGACATATACACACGTATGTTTATGGTGGCACTATTCACAATATCAAAGACTTGGAACCAACCCAAATGTCCATCAATAATAGACTGCATTAAGAAAATGTGGCACAGATACACCATGGAATATTATGCAGCCACAAAAAAGGATGAGTTCATGTCCTTTGTAGGGACATGGATGAAGCTGGAAACCACCATTCTCAGCAAACTATCACAGGGACAAAAAAAATAAAACACTGTGTATTCTCACTCATAGGTGGGAATTGAACAATGAGAACACCTGGTCACAGGAAGGGGAACATCACACAGCAGGGCCTGTCGTGGGATGGGGGGAAGGGGGAGGGATAGCATTAGGAGATATACCTAATGTAAATGACGAGTTAAGGGGTGTAGTACACCAACATGGCACATATATATATATATGTAACAAACCTGCACCTTGTGCACATGTACCCTAGAACTTAAAGTATAATAAAAAAAAGTAATATGTTGGTAAACTTTAGCTTGAATCTTTAAATCTAAACATGTCTGTATTTCCTAATTGGTAAAGTGGGATCTTGCTTTTAATCCAAATTTACAATTTTAGTCTTTTCACATCACGATTGAAGCAATTAGACTTTTCACTGGCATTTTGCTGTTTTTTTCTATGTCTCTTGCCTCTGTTACTATTTTCTTCTATTAACTTCTTTTACATAAAACAAATGTTTCTTAGCGTGCCATTTATTTCCTCTGTTGATTTACTACCTATTTGCCCTATGATGTACAGTATGCCTTTTTGTGTGTTAAAATCTACTTCACATTAATACTGACAATTCCAAAACAACTAGCAAGCTTGTTCTATTATATCTCCCTATTCATTTTCTCCTTGTATTCTATTATTGCCATATATATTCCATCAATTTATGTTATAAAACTAAAAATAGTATTGTAATTTTTGCTCTATATAATCATATTTTAATAGAACTAAGAGAAGAAATGAGAAAAATTATAAATAAATATATTCTATTTAATGATATATCTATCATTCTATAATAGTACTTATCATTTTTTCTTGTGGTTTTGAGTTTCTTGATTGCTCTGGCTAGAGGATGATCAATTTCATTGATTATTTTTTAAAAAGCAAGTATTTTTATTTTTTCTGTTTTATATTTCACTTTTTCTGCTTTTATCTTTACCATTTCCTCTCTTTCATTTGCTTTGAAATTAGTTGACTCCCTTTCTAATCATTGCTTATCATGAATAGTTAGATACTTGATTTGAGACCATTCTTTCTTTCAATATAAACGTTTAATGCTGTATCATCTTTGTTATGGACTGAATGTTTGTGTCTCCTAATATTCATATTTTAAAATCTAATCTCAAAATGACAGTATTTGGAGTTGTGGCCTTTGAGATGGCATATGGGTTGAGTCCTTATGAATGGGATTAATACCGTTTAAGAAAACAGGCCAGAGATTTAGCTTGCTCTCTTTCTGCTATGGGAGGATACAAGGAGAACTCTGCCATCTGACCATGCCAGCACTCTAATATTGGACTTTAAGCCAACAGAAATTTGAGAAATAATTTTTTCTTGTGTATAAGCCTCTAGTCTATGAAATGTTTTTATAGGATCTGAACTAAAACAATATTGTTAAGTGCTACTTTATCTATGTCCCACAAACTGTGGTATGTTGTTTTCATTTTTATTCATTTCAAAATATTTTCTAATTTTCTTTGTGAATTCCCATTTAATCCATGAGTACCTTAAAGGTATTTGTGTTATTTCTAGACATTTGGCATTTTCTAGATATCTTTCTATTTTTTATTGGTAGTATAATTCCATTGTATTCAGAAAATACAATTTGGCTATTTTCGATTCTTTCAAATTTGTTGACATTTGTTTGATGGCCCAGAAAATGTTCTATCTTAGCAAATATTTGAAAAGCATTTTTTTCTATGTGCATTTGTTTTTGTTTGTTAGATTTATAGATGTCATTTAGGTTAACTTATGTTTATCAGGTCTTCTAAATTTTTACTGTTTGTCTACTTGGTCTGTAGATTTCAGACAGAATAATAGAAATAAGTCCGACTATAACTATAATTGTGGTTTTTGAAAATTTCTCTTTCACTTCTATCAGGTTTTGCTTCATGTCTTTGAAAGCTTTGTTAGAATTATTTTATCTTTTTCACAAACTGACTAATTTCTGGTAATATTTCTTATTCTGAATTCTACTTTTTATATATTTATATAGCCACTCCAATTCTCTTGGCTTCATATTTACATATTATATTTTCCACATTATTACTTTTAACATTTCCATGCCTTTATGTTTAAATTGGGTTTCAATATTAACAACAAATAGATTATGGTTTATTAAATCAAATTCGACATAAATAGCATTAACTGAGTCTTTACCTTGTTTATACGTAACTCAGTTATTGACATGTTTAAATTTAATTATGCCATCTTATCATTTTTATTTCTTTTATCCATTATCTATTCTCTTTTTCTAGTTTAGATGCTAGCTTTTAGGTTACGTATTCTTTTTTTCATTCCACTTACCCTTCACTGTTGGCCTAGTATTTATTTACAGCTTTAAAAAATAGTGTTAAACTTTCAGCAGGATAAACCAAATTCTTCTCTCTCTTTCTGTGCTGTTTTAGTGATACATTTTACTTTTATTTCTAATATTACCACTTAAATAATTTTTACTATTTTTTCTTTATAGAGCTGAATTTCTATAAATAAGACAAAACTATATATTTATTGTCTTTTTTTGCCACTTTCAGAGATCGTTATTCATTGAACAGAACCAGATTTTGACGTGGTGTCATATTTACTTTATGAAAGGAGGATTCTTTAATATTTCTTAAGATTCGCTGACAATATATTCTCACAGCTTTTATTTGTCTGAAAGAAAACATTTATCCCCTTGTTTTCTGCATGTAATATTTTGATGCCTTCAAGCTTTTCTCTTTACCATTGCATTTATCAGTTGGCATAGGCCGTATCATGGTTGTTGTTCTTATATGTTTTTGTGTTTTTCTTCTTTGGGGTTCTCTAAAGTTATTGAATTTTATTTTAAAGTCTTTTACTATTTTTGAAAATTCTCAACCATTATCTTTTCTTTTTTTTTGCTTTTGCAAAAAGTGAAATCTCTCTCATCATTCAGAGATTTCACTTAAACTTGTGTCTTTGTTTTTTTATATCCTTAGAATGCTGTAATTTTTATAAATCTTTTTTGTGTTTTGCTTTTTATATATTTTCCTCGCTTTTAATGAATTATTTTTACCTAATTACCTGTACTTAAGTTCACTGATTATTTCCTAAGCTGTGTTTGCAATTATATAAAAAATTACCTGAGCGGTTCAGTTGAAAGTATAATTCTTTTCTATGACCCAAACTTCCTCATTTGTGATAAAGTTCTACCAGTTTGAAATTTAATTTTGTTAACAGAGAGATAATACAAGTAAACAAGTAACAATAATAGAGCAAAGTGACATACAATGTGGTTAACATTTTTTTAGTTGTGAAAAATATTTTGAGATAGTTTTAATATTTAAATAAAATAAAATTCTTGTAATGTTTCAAGTACCTTTCACTAAAACCCTTAAAGAGCTCTACAGCGAGGATTTTAAATCAAATAATTTGATTTGCATGATAAATGGGTTGCATTTTGGATCATTTATCCAGTGTGAAAATTCATTAACATCATCTCCAAATTGTGTAATCCCAAGATACATAATTAAAATAAAGACAATGTGAATGGATTCTTACTTCAAATGTACAAAGGGTTTAATTTTTATTTTTCAGATTAGGGATGTCAGAGGGTTAATATTGGATTTTTTGAAGAGATGCTGACCTGGAAGCAGAAACAGGAAACCAAACTGTATTGAGTGCTGAGGAATTGTACATATACCACAGTTCTGAGGAGTTAGTGTTATTTCCTCTTTATGGATGAAGACTCTGAGTCTCAGTGTATTAGTCTGTTCTCACACTGCTTATAAAGACGTATCTGATACTGAGTAGTTTATAAAGGAAAGCAGTTTAATTGACTCATAGTTCCATATAGTTGGGAAGCCTCACAGTCCTGGCGTAAGAGCAAGAGATGTCTTACATGTTGGCAGGCAGGAGAGTTTGTGTGCATGGAAACTCCCCTTTACAGAATCATCAGATCTCAAGAGACTTATTCACTATAAAGAGAACAGCACAGGAAAGACCCACCACCATGATTCAATTACCTCCCACCAGGTCCCTCTCATGACACGTGGAAATTATGGGAGCTACAATTCAAGATGAGATTGGGTAGGGATACAGACAAACTGTATCACTCGGAGAAGTATATTCGATCGCCTAAAAATCACACAGATACTAAGTGGCAGATTTTACATTCCAAATTAATGTGTCTCTTAGACATAGTAATTGTTTTTACTATACCACATGAATTTTGAAGTTAGAAAAATTATATTTAAAAGCTACATGTAAATTCTATAAAACTTTTAAGTACCCCCAAATCCATGAAAAAGTCACCTTATGATTAGGTGAATTAATATAAACATATTACTATGTTCACTGCTTGGTCAAAGGTCAATCACAGATCATAAACACTTGAGGACTGGAAGATGAGTGATTGATAGAATGTGTCTAGAAAAGTAATTGTCAAGGAGACTTCAGAGTTTTGAGTATCACCTCATCACATTTACTCAAAATAAATATTTATTGCCAACCTATAAGGATTAGTCATAATAATCAATGGATCCAGAAACAAAACAGAACAAAACAAACTCTTGCTTGCAGTTTTGGTCGAGATAACAATTATACTTAGATTAAACAGTTTTCAAAGTAATTCTGGTATTCTGCACCACAGAAAACTTGAATGTATGCTCTTCAAAAGTTAAAAATTCTGCAATGAAGACAATATGTCTATGGGGAAAATTTTGGCCTGGAATATGCAGAATATGATGACTACAATGTTCTTTATTACAGTAATCTATTAAGACAGCAAAAATTTAGTTTAGGATTAGTTTTAAACATTTTTCCTTAGTACTTAGTTCAAGCTCCATCCATGTCCCTGCAGATAACATGATCTTGTTAATCTTATGGCCACATAGTATTCCATTGTGTATATGTACCATGTTTTACTTATCCAGTCTATCATTGATGGGCATTTAGGTTGATTCCCTACATTGAATAGTCCTGCATTGAACATACACGTGCACTTGTCTTTACAACAAAACAATTTATAGTCCTTTGGGTATATACCCAGTAATGGGATTGCTGGTTCAAATGGTATTTCTCTCTTTAAGTCTTTGAGGAATCGACACAATGTCTTCTACAATGGCTCAACTAATTTCCACTCCCACTAACAGTGTATAAGCATTCTTTTTTATCCACAACCTCTGTCAGCATCTGTTATTTTCTTGGGTTTTTAGTAATAACCCCACTTACCGGTGTAAGATGGTGTCTCACTGTGGTTTGATTTGAGTTTCTCTGATGGTCAGAAGGCTGTTAGTCTTAGCAAACTAACACTGGAACAGAAAACCAAATACTGCATATTCTAACTTAGAAGTGAGAGGTAAATGATGAGAACCCATGGACATATAGAGGGGAACAACACACACTAGGGCGTATCAGAGGGTAGAAGGTGACAGGAGGGAGAGGATCAGGGAAAATAACTAATGAATAGTAGGCTTAATAATTGGGTGATGAAATAATGTGTACAACGACCCCCATGGCATGCGTTTACCTATGTAACAAAACTGCACATGTGCCTCCAAACTTAAAAGTTAAAAAAAATACTTAACTCCAAACAAGAGTGACATTTTCAATGCTTTGTAGAGAAAAATAGAATTAAAGTGTTAAGTGTACCAACAAAATATTAATTCCAGGAACATGCAGATATTTGGATAATTTAACTCCATTATGATTCATACTAAAATAGCTTCTACTATTAGGTACACTTTCTTATTTAAGTACATCAGCCAAAGAGTACTGATTACCAATGTTTTACCTGTAATTTCTTTTCTTAAGTGTAAGGGGAATCTGTTATCTATCAACCATTGTTGAAACCATTATTAGTTAAATTTGAAGTATTCCTGGAGAGGGTGCTGAAAACAAATCCTGTGTTTCTAACGCTTTCCAAAAAATATTTAGTGTAAAATAGTTTTTAAAAAAACAGAAAAAAGAAAGAAAGGACAATAAAGTGTCATTTAAACAAAGGGAAGCATGATTATGATTTCTATTTTTGTCATATACCCATGACATATCTCCAGGAAAGAAAATAAAAACCATGCTTTACATCTTGTTAAATGCACATTTGTTCTATATAAATTTTAGCTTGTTAAAATAATAGCTGACAAATATGCACTTCTTATTTTAAACCTTTAAATTACATAAATGTAAATCTACAAAAATGGAGAGATATTTTCATATGTAATTATCATCAGCAATATAGAAAGGATATGATTTTGTTTGATGCCATTTAAATGTGGATATTGTTATGTTGTGAATCCATCATTTTTTATGATAATGAAGAAAAGTGAGTAAAATTATTCAAATTTGAGCATTTTTTCCTGCAATTTGGGAACTACAAATTTATATTATTCTTAGAACTGTTAATGATGTTGTAGGCAAGAAAAATATTCTACATGATTTAACAAAGGCAGATATTGCATGTAAAATTCAGTGAGTTTAAACAATTTTTTGGAAAGATTGAAGGAATTTTTGCCAATCATTTGAAAATCAGAGGAATACAGCCAATTCCATTCGTTTCTATGCTCAATTTGGTTAATCTCTGTAAATAAATCTTAACTAATCCCATTTTTCTGTCAAGTCCATAGCCAATGGTTTTTAAGATTCATTGTCTACCATATGTTAGCACAAAAAGTTTTCCAGAAGGAGATTTGAATTTCTAGTTCAGAGTACTCATCTCAACGTATGTCAAAACATCTGCTCTTCCTTGAGGGTAACCAACTCCAATTTTTAAGTGTCTGTGTAAGCTCTCAAAATCTCACAGAATATTAATAAAAGCAATATTTCAAATTGTCTCTTCAAAGGTGTTCTAGAATAGGTCCTGAAACATGTAGTGTATCTTTGGCATGTGTAAAGTGCACTGTGGAGAATATGTTAAATCAGTCATCCTCTTTAAATGCGCCACTTTTTATATATAAAGAGAAATCTTTAGACATAATGAAACCAAACCCATCTATTATTAAAATATGAGATTAATTTAAAATTACAGCTATGTATCTACCTTAAAAATTACCTAAATGCCTATAATTCACCTTTCTGACTTATAAAACCATCTGAGCATATATAAGTTTATTTTCCATGATTAACTGATGGTTGTAGATATACCATCTCTGATAAATAACTTACTTATTATTAATAACCTTTTAGTAAGATTTAAAGACATTCTGTAGTGAGTAAAAGGGTCACGGAAAAAGTATTGCCAGCACATGAAGTTCACTAAATAAATGTGTTCATGTGCAAAACAAAATAATGTTTTAGGCAAACATGTTACAGATTAGCTGTTTCCATGACATTTGCGCATGAATCAGACCTTTAAATGTTATATTTAAAGGACCATATTAAAGCCACCTTCTCCATGAAGAGGTCTCTCCATACAAAGAGCATTACCTATTACTACTAAGATCCAGGAGCACTTTCACTTCTCTGATAACAGTTTTTACTTCTTTTTCCAATAAGGGATGCACATGCATTTTCTCCCTCCTGTAGGATGTATCATGTCCTGAGGAATGGAGTATTTTCGCTCATCTTTGGGCCTTGTTTAGGGCTAGCGAATTGCTTTGTTCGTTTAAACACTGAATAAATTTTTTTCTTTGAATTAGAGAAATCAGTTTTAAATATTTTAATAAATCTAAGTATTTTAAAAGACTGTATTTTTTTCTTTACATAAACCAACTATTAATGAATGCCCTACTGAACAACCAGATTTCTGGGTAACACAAGAAATGTATTTAATATTCTACTTGCAGTTAATGAAATACATAAATTCTAAACTCCCACTAAACCTACTGAAGACAAATTCTAGAATTATTAATAATTCACTTGGCTGCATTTAGTGACAAGTGTAGGACAAATAGTTTAGTAGGTTGTGTTTAGTCACATGGAAGAACTGGTAGATGGATACTAGAAAATAGCTTTCAATTCCTGCCATATGTTGTACCATATTAATAAATTTTACCTTGATCCTCTTTTGCCTTTTGAGAAAAATCATAATTATTATTTGGTTTGCTGATATTTTATTTTGTGCTATTCAATTAATGTTAAGTTAAACAAATTTAATTTATTTTTCTTTCTTGTGCTATCCTTAACTGATGTTCTTGTTAACATTTATATCTGAAAACAAAATAGATTGTAGACATTTCCTTTCCCCGCCTCTCACTTTTATTCTGCCCCCCTCTCCTTTCTTTCTTTCTCTGGGCTTCCTATTTTTTGAAGACATTGTAGAAGACAACTTAAGAATCATCCAGGTTTTGGTACATGAATATTTTAAATTGTTTTATCATTATTTATACTAATTAATACATTCAGAGATTCTATCAACTTATTCAAAAGACAGCTTATAATTTGAAATAATGCCTTAGTGCCATATCTCTGGAACACTGCGTTTTCTTTCTTTACATTCCGTCATTCCATCATCTCTCTCTCTCATTGTCATTTCTCCTTTTCTTTTAATACCAAACTGGAATTGTGTCCATTTCCATGTTTTTCAAATTTGACTGCTTATTGCAATCACTTGGGAAGATGGAAAGAATTCTGAGGGCTGGGTTTATCCTTCAGAGATTCTGATTTGATTGCTATGGAATATGACCTTGACATAAGATGTTTTGAAAAGCTACCCACATGATTCTAATGTGTATAGCATGCTTGAGAAAAAAATGATGTTTTATTAATATTTTCCAAGAAAAATTCTAGCTTTGTTAATCTTCTTTATGTTTTCCTGATTTTCTCTATATTAATAAATATTATCATATATATTATATCGGTTCAAGTTCTTTAGGTTTGTACCATTTTTCTTTTTCTAATTTCATAAATTAAGATGTTTAGATCATTAATTTTTCAGTCTTCTTTTACTCTATCCTTTCAAGATGATGAATTTCTCTCTAAATAATTCTTTAAGCTATAATTCATATGTGATGTTTTGTTTTCATTAAATTCTAAATTTTTCCCACTTTTCAATTTGATGCGTTCAGAAATATCTGTATTTGTGTTCAAATGCGTAAGTTATGCATGTTTTACTTTCAAGTATAGAAATATTTTCTGGGTTTCTCATTATTTACTTCTAATTATATTACTATTTAGAATTTAGATGATGTTTTTAGTATTTGTTTAGGTATTTCTTTTGGATTAATACAGGAAAAATAGTGATAAATATATAACTGATGAAAGTAATGTATATTAATTCCTTGGTGTAGATTTCGCTTTCTATTACAAAATAATATTTATTTCTTGTATGTTCTTGCTCTTTTTAATGAGAATTTATTTTATTAATAATATAATATCGCTCATTGTGTTTACATGATACATGATTACATCTCAGAGTATTCTCTGAATCAATAATTTCATTATTATACATAGATTATTATATACAATGTATATATTACTTATTTGCTTTTTATATATGCTTTTCATTACTTAATAATATTTAGCCTGGCATTAATATTGTTTCATGTGCTTCTGTCTGTAATTAAATTTTTAATCATTTGTGGAAAGCTATTGAAAATGGTTATGTTATTTAAAATAAAACTTTTCTCAATATATGAAAAAAATTTTCATTGTACTGACTTCTTTTTTATTTTTGAGATATCTGCTCACACATTAGTTGCCATTCTTAAAAGTGTTTTTCTTTTTCTGTATATTGCTTTAAGGCATCCTTGTATTCTTTTATTTTCTCCAGTTTCTTAAGGTATTAGCATGAATGGCTTCATTTTTATTTCCTTATATAATTTGTGTTGTGAGTTCATGAAGTGAATCAGTTCTAGGTACTTTTTCTCTGAAATACCTTCTATTTTTTCCATTTCTGTTTCTCAATCTTTTTTATGCCTCTTAATATGTGTTTTATATTATTCATCTCTATTTTCCCTATACTTCATTTTGACTTATTTCCTCAATTCTGTCTTCCAGTACAGTTTTGCTCAGACTTAATAAAGCCTCATTTATTTCTCCTATGCCTTTTAAATTACTTTGTCTTTATAAGGTATATTATCATTTTCTTCAAATGTCATTTCATCCACAATATTTTTTAAGTAAATTTTGTTTCCATAAGACTAAGCTCTCTTATGGTTTTAAATATGTTTTATATTTAACAAATTAAATATATTCATTAAAACTTACATCTGATTGTAATTTTGTCACTCATATTTACTTGGTGCACATCTACTCTTTTTTCCTTTTGCTTAGATAACTTGAGACATTCAGGAATTGAGATCTTAGCACATTTCCAACTGAATCATTGTAAAGAAAAGTGCATCTGGCACACACCGAATGAATCGAAAGTGTGTCTACTTCATCCAACCCCCCACCTCCACATCAGCTTCTTTTATCCCATAGCACAAAATTACGTTCGGTTTTCTTCTGCCTTTCAGAGATCACAATTTTCTTGAAAGTCTTGTCAAATGATTACATTCATTCTATTATCCTGTGATACAATTTAAATGCAATAAAACCTAGTGATTCCACCATTCCAAAGTACATTACAGGTCACTGTTTTGATAACATCATTCTGGGAAGATGTGGATGGCAGGAATTAATAGATAATTAATATAAGTTTATTTACAGGTATATGCACATTAAGATATGTGAGATAAAGCCAAAATGTCAGAACCCACAACCTTAGTGAAGATTATGGAAAGGCATGTTGCTCTACCTTGCAACCTCTAATACAAGGTTAAGGAAGGTAACTTCATGGCTCTCCAAATATGATACATACCCATATCAGATAATTTGGTGCTGTTTTGACCCATTTGTTATGTAATTCAATAAACAGCAACTTTGTGGCACAAAAGAGGAGATAAATCTAAGAGGAGTCCAGACTAAAATTTCTATCCTTTGGATTTTATGACCTGTATACACAAGGTTTTTGACATTTACTAAGATATACTTGGAGATTTTACTGAAACTATGTCATGCCTAAATGTAGAAACATAGAAGTGGCTTATGGTCTTGTAGAACAAAGCCATGCCCTACTGGCAGGTTGTAGGGGCAGTTGAGAACACCTCTTCAACTCTTACTCTTTGTGGTGTTCCTAATGACAGTTAATTGGAGTAGGGTTACTCTGCATAAATTATCAACAACTGGAAATTGACTGTTTTCCTAAAGGAAGCTAGATCTACTCCTGGACATATCTGAAAGACAGTGGAGAGGGAAATCCTTTCAGTGGAGAAAATTAGGTGCCATAATTCATTGCCCATTTCTTATTGAAGGAGAAATGCTCCGAAATAAATTCAATATAAATTTAGAGTCATTGTCAAATAGATTATTTTTGTGTTTAAGGTTTTTGGAACAAGCAAGATTAGTGGATTAATGTCCAGAATTTTTAGAGAAGTAGAGAAAAAATTCACAGAGATTAAACGTTTAAAATATGAGTATTTCAATATACTTTGTAAATGTTGCTGAATGTAGGGGACTCTCAATTATCTCTCGGAGAAGATGATTGCCATCTCCAGCTGTCTCCATAATAAACAAGTTTCAAGAACATTTTGACCAAGGTAGATGAAATGGAGACTATGCATCAGTTCAACAATAGTCCTATCATTTCATCTATGCTGTTCTGTGTAACAGCATCACAGTGTAGGAAATTTTCCTGAAGTCATTAACTTTGAGTTCATAAACTCTACAGTGGTTATTATATGGACGTTGAGGAGCTTTTATTGTATAGTAAGTGTCCCTTTTAATTAGATTAAATCACTTATTTACTCATTATGGGATATTCCTTCCGTATAGATATTTTCTCTAATGGCATGTTGATACTACATATAGGATTTGGCAATGACTACGAATGAGTAGCCTCCATTTCTCACTACCCATTTTCCAAACAAAGATCTCCAGACTTCATAGAAATTCATGTTCTTTCAATAAATTATATTTCTATGTAAGTTTTTCTTTTTTTTTTTTTTTTTTCTGAGATGGAGTCTTGCTCTGTCACCCAGGCTGGAGTGTCGTGGCACTACCTCGGCTCACTCCAAGCTCTGCCTCCCGGGATCACGCCGTTCTCCTGCCTCAGCCTCCCAAGTAGCTGGGACTACAGGCGCCCGCCACAATGCCTGGATAATTTTTTGTATTTTTGGTAGAAACGGGGTTTCACTGTGTTAGCCGGGATGGTCTCGATCTCCTGACCTAGTGATCCTCCCACCTCGGCCTCCCAAAGTGATGGGATTGCAGGCGTGAGCCACCACGCCCGGCCAAGATGATCAATTTTATTCTCCATAGCTTTCAAATAAAAACTGCTACAGATACAATTTATTTTGTCTTATCTGGTTGACTAGATCTAGATCATTTACTCTATTGGACCCTTCATTTCAAAGTCATTTATTATGTGACTTTCATTCATCATTTTTAGGTTGTTGCTATTAATACTTATTAAACATCAGAACTATTCTCAACAGTGTGCAACAGTCATGGTAATCAAAAAATTCATTTATTGCACCAAAACCACTTAAAATTTGTTTTCATAAACTATTTTGTAAAAAATAATTGAAATACTATATACGAGAGAATTTACAATTGAATAATAATTTTGAATATTTGACCACCTACTTTGGTACCATGCATAAATAATAAATTTGATACATTAAAATGAACATTGACTATGATTCACTTAATGTTGTTTTTATACATGGGTGCCAGAATATTCATAGATTTATCTGAAGCTTTTTTAATGACTAAGATATCCCACTATATCTTCAATTCACTTTATTTTGTATAAAGAGTTATGCTATTCTATATCACAGATAATGTAGATTTTCATTTTCAACCTAGATTTTCTAAGGATCAAAAGGTATAGGCAAGCACAGAAAGGATCCATTTATTCAACAGATATTATTAATCACTTAGAATGTTCCCAGCAGTAGCAGATTTAATGTGAAACCAATAGAACTTCAGCTTCAGATTCTATCACTTTATGTAGTAAGGAATTTAACTTTGCCCAAAGAGAGGTCTAGTCTTTGTACTTCGCTCCTGGCAGGCAATCTCTAAGCCTTTGTAATATCTGCCTGTTAAAAGTATCTTTAAACTGAGAGTCTTCGGCCAAGACAGAGAGTCTAACAACGTGACTTGTGATTCTTTGGCTCACCTGGGATTAAGTCAATCTGGGGAAGAGCTGGAGACTTGAGACAGCCATGTGGAGAGTCAGGCACTTCTATATGACAGAGCTCCACTGATGAATCTGGAATCAAGCCTCAGGTAACCTCCACTGGTTGGCCTGAACATTGTCACATGTTGTTGCCAGGAAAGTTATTGCTGTTTGTGACTCCACAGTGAGAGGACAACTGGAAGCTCCAAAAATGGAGTTTTCCTGAACTCTGCCCCATCTGTTTCTTCCCTTCACTGATTTTAGTGTGTGTACTCTCATTGTAATAAACTTCGACTGTGAGTATAACAGCTTTCAGTGAGTTTTGTGAGTCTTTCTACTAAATTACTGAAACTAAGAGTTATCTTGAAGACCCATAAACTTCTTATTGGATTCAGAAGTGATGGTAGCCTTTGGGACCAACAAACTGCACTTGTCAGAAGTGAAAGCGGTCTTGTGGGGACTGTTTCCTAATTTTGCACACTCGCACAGAGCCCATCCTACTGGAGGGACCTTAGCAAAATGTTCATATACTTACAGGTTTTTTAGAATCTACAAAAATAATATATGTTTACTAAAATTGATTAAAATTTCTTTATTTTCTAAATCACCTTCACCTCTATGGTGCTCTTTATAGAAATGTCCTTAGGAAAGTCTGGAGTCAGTTCAGGCAAATTTGAATGTCAGGATATCTATCTCTCTACACACACACACTCTCAAACACACACACTTTATACATACACCTCTGTATATTTATCCATAAATGTACATATGTATTTACTGTGGTTTAATATATTTTGTAGTCTTTTTATGAAAACTTAAATTATTGCTAAACCTCCTGGGCTTAAATCGCTCTCATAATACCTCGTAACACCTAGTGTGTTGTTTCATTTGGTGTTATTTTATTTGTGTGTAGCATCAAAGGTTGTAGCACAGTATACATGTGCTGTATGGTACTTAGCACTGGAAATATGGGGAATATATGTGTGTGTATATATATATGCCATATGGTATTTATATATGGTACCATATTGTACACATATATATATATGTCATATGGTACTTAGCACTGGAAATTCAGGAATGATAGAGAAAAAACTTGATACAAAGTGTTTGGTTATGAGAAAGTGGTATGTGGAAAATTCTCCCAATCTTCAGTCTTTTTTTGTTTGTTTGTTTGTTTGAGATGGAGTCTCGCTCTGTTCCCCAGGCTGAAGTGCAGTGGTGCGATCTCGGCTAACCACAGACTCCGCCTCCTGGGTTCAAACAATTCTCCCGTCTCAGCCTCCTAAGTAGCTGGGACTACAGGCACATGCCACCGTGCCCAGCTAATTTTTGTATTTTTAGTAGAGATGGGGTTTCACTATGTTGGCCAGGCTGGTCTCAAACTCCTGAAGTTGTGATCAACCTGCCTTGGCCTCCCAAAGTGCTGGTATTACAAGTGTGAGCCACCGCGCCTGGCCATATTCACTTCTCATCAATGTTTAGCCAGAATTGAAATCAAAACAGAAAAATCTAAATTATGCAGTGTATATAATTATAAATATAAATAGTATATATTTTGTTCTTTTTTGCTAGAAAATTAAAAAAAAAACTTTATCAGAATTCCTGTGTGTTTAAGGCACAGAACTTTTAGAGTAAATACACTGACTTTATCTGTAACAGCTGAAAATTAAAAAAAAAAAATAAGTTGATAGAAATGTTTCTAATTTTAGCAATAATATTAAAAACTTACACGACATCAACAAAAACTATTTGTAAAAGTCAACAAATTATTATTCATATGACTAATAAAAATACATAATGGACATAGAAGACTGACAATATTGTTTGTATAGAAATTGTCTTACAAAAGCATTTTTATAGGAAAGACAATCAAACAATAATTAGCAAAAAAAAGAAGGACATATATTAAATAGGTATTTCAAGAAGATGAAAGATTAAAGTTGTTTTTGCTTGTGGTAATAAGTTCAATATTTGCCAAATTTAAAATTTGTTGTGATTTTTTGTTCTAACTGGAAACAAATACATGCTTTAGAACTTAATCTTTTATGCACAATAACGTATTCTTAAATAAGGCATCTCTACTTATGGAAGATCTAGTCTTGACAAAATTTGGGCCCATTCTAGATATTCACTCTAGACTCTCCTACTTAAACTATATTGACCATGACATGAAGCTCTTAAGGTGCTAATGATCTAATATTAGGTATAACTCTTAACATATACTACTAGAATGTAGTAATTTTGTTGATAGCAATTACCTATTACTCTAACTATGAAGATACATCTCTCATACAGGGATGAGGATTTGTTGTACTGGCATACAACAGCTGCCTAATAAATATATGGTGAATTAGCCAATGTTAGCAGTTCTTTCGCTGATTTCATTCACACAGTTCTCTAAGAATGTAATTATAAGAATGCAGTAGCTTCCAGTCAAAAATGTTGAGGGAAATGATGGTAAAAATTATTCAAAATCTAACTATATGCAGGACTAACTTCGAATTTATGTTCTCTGGATTTTAATACTAGACCCTGTGCTTACCCTCTGTGAAATTCTGGGTAAGTTATTTAATCATTGTACTTAATATGTAAAATTGGGATAATAAAAGCACCTAGTCTGTGGGGTGATTTTCAGCTTTAAATGAAGCAATGAATGTGACAATTTACATTCACATAGCTAAATAACTTGCTGACATTTTACGCTTCCCTCATATAATTAGGCTGATGCTGTCTGCTTCTTGTTCTGCAGTATTTTTGATAGTTCATTTTTTTCTTTCTATTGATATTCAATGTATGGAGATGTATCAAAATTCAAGCTTTTCTAAAAATGTATCCTATTGTTAATACACTTGTTATTCTTTCTGAATATTGAGGTTGTGACCATGTAAAGTCTATCAGTAGGGTTGAATTGTTGTATAATTATTAGCCTAATTCCTGCGCTAAGTGGCTTTCTGGTAGAATATCTCTAATGGACTGAGGAATGACAGTTTCTTATCCTGTCTCATTTTCTGTTTCTCTTTCTGAGCAGATAGAAAACAATCCTTCACATTTATTTTATGAGGTCTTAACAACAAACTTTTCTAAAATCCTGAAGCTCAAGAATACATTCCATTCTGTTCTCTGCCATTCATGTCCCTTTTCAGTTGATTGCTGAAAGCTACCCTCTTCTGCTAGAAAGAGAAAAGATAACAATGTGGCAGATGTAGGGTGGGTTTGCAGTGAGGAGTAGGAAAAAAGTAATCACCATCCTAAGAATGTTGATTTGTGCATAGAGGTACAAATCCCCAGGTTTCTAGTTTGCAAAACTTTTGCATTTCTAGACAAGTAGAAAAATAATGAAGAAAGGACCATCCTGGGGCTTCTTATTTTAACAATGCCACTCTGTCCCTGAGTATAGTCAAATGTTTTGTTTTTACTGGTGGTATAAACTGCCACCAGAGTCTAGGAAGAAATGCCTTATATGAAATCATGCAACCTTGAGTTATTATTTCTTTTTTATTTCTTTTTTTTTTTTTTTTTTGAGACGGAGTCTCGCTCTGTCACCCAGGTTGGAGTGCAGTGGCGCGATCTCGGCTCACTGCAAGCTCCGCCTCCCGGGTTCACGCCACTCTCCTGCCTCAGCCTCTCCGAGTAGCTGGGACTACAGGCGCCCGCCACCACGCCCGGCTAATTTTTTGTATTTTTAGTAGAGACAGGGTTTCACCGTGGTCTCCATCTCCTGACCTCGTGATCCGCCCGCCTCGGCCTCCCAAAGTGCTGGGATTACAAGCGTGAGCCACCGCGCCCGGCCCTGAATTATTATTTCTTAAATCTCAGACTCATGTATAAAAACTGAAGTTTTGAACCTCTTCCTTAGCACCTATACAGGCTAGAATTTTGGGATACAGTTACATACTCTATGGACCACTACATAAAGAAATTTGTCCACGTGATATGTAGAAATAGGGAGTCAAGTCATGGGAAAGGGAAGTAAAAGAACTCATACTCACAACACACCAATTGTGTTTCAGACACTGTTGTAAATTATTTATGCAATTTTTTCATTAAATCTTTGTTATCTTCTAAGGAAAGTATTATTATCTCAAATCTTAATTTAAAGAAGCCAAATAAATTGGTCCAAATTACATAACTGTAAACAATGCCTGGAACTAAGTAGCTATTGTGCAAAAAGTAGAAATCTAAGTTAAATTAAATCTAAGCAAGAAAATGCATAATAAGGCCAAAAAGGTCTTAAAGTAATGCAATATAAGTTGTAGCTTTAGTAGGAAGGAATCTTTAGATAGCTCAGAATAGTGTAAAAGTGTAAATATTTACCATAAATGCTGCCTGCAAAAAATACATGTCCTTAACTTTAAACTCTATTGCCTGTACCTCTCATAAATTATATAATCTTTTCAAAGAATTTCATATTCAATTACTACATTTTTAATCAGAGTGTGAAAATGCCTTGGAGATTACAATAATTTTAAAACTAATAATTTTATCATTAATAATATAACATTAAACAATAATATAATTATTATTGATTTAAACTGGGAACTGTATTAAATACTTTGAATGTTACTCTTTATCTTAGCATCATGTTATTACTCTCTTTACCGGATCCTTTTAATAATTTCTTTAGTGGAGTCAGATAGTGGTGTATTCTCTTGGTTTCATTTTTCTGAAAACACTTGATTTTGCCTAGGTTTTGCAGGGTATCTTCCTTGACTATATAACCTCAATGATCGTTTCTTTGATGTCCACACTTTCTCGATAGTCTTCCATTTTCTTCTGATTTCTGTCAAAGCTATCTAGCCAAAGACTACCAGGAATATACCCATAGATTATGAAAATTGGATTTACTACTTGTTTCAATGAAGAAGAACATGCACCATGAGGAACTGTGAGGCTTTGTAGTCAGAGGGCTTTAGACAAAACTTAAAGCATTTAGACTTATGTAAAGCGGCTTTGTGGAGGAAGTAGTCTTCTACTCTGGCTTGCAACTGTGAAAAAGTCAGGGTAAATCTATGAATAAGAACCTTAATAAATGTCGACTAGAAGGTGAGAGGAGTGAACCAGGCTAAAGTTGCAATTACTAATGAAAAAGTATATACAATATAATACAGTAATATTTAAAATAAGATATAACTATATGCAACATTGCAAAAGCACATAGTAATAAGCAGCAATGGCTATAAGAATTTTATTTCCAAAAGTAAGCAATCTTTTCAAAGTTATTTGATAGTACGTCAAAAAACACTGAGAGTTAACAGAAGAATTCTATGTCAAAAGGAACCGCTCCTAATCTGGGAATAAAATAATTTTATGAATTACTTAAACTTAAAATAATTTTAAAATCAAAATAGAGAAAAATTTTAATTTTACTTCTTTCCTACTTTATCCATATATCAATAGAAAATTATTTGTTATTATACTTTCATATGTATGCATTTAGACACACACAAACATAAGAGTATCCAAATAGGCAATTAGAAAATTTTAATTATAGCTTTAACATATATGAAACAATGTATATCTCATATTAAATTTACTGTTTGAAGGAATTATAATACTTTCAAATATAATTTTATACCTGTTACCATATAAACAATGTATGCATTAGTGTTTCTCTGTAATTATTATACCTAGTATAACAAACCATTTTTATTAATTTTCACCACTAACCAAATAACCTTTTTTCCTGCAGAACAAAGAGAAAACTTGTGAGTATCAATAATTATTTAATTATTTCCTTTGTTCATGGGCAAATGTGTATGAGTATACAGGGTTGGATGTATATAATTACCCAAAGACACTAAAAGGGTAAATAAAAATCTAAAAAAAAAAAAAAATTAATTAATGTCCTTCACTTTAGAAGGAGCGACTTCCCCCTACCTCCTTTTCCTTAAAATATTTCTTTTAGATATGTTTTTATTTTTTTTCTCTGACCTTTTGAGATCTAAGTGAACTTTTTAAAAAGCAAAATAAGCTTCTTGTCAGTTTACAGCACAGGAATCTTTTTCTCAGGGACCTAAGAGTCTTCGTATTGAGTTGCAATAAAGGAATATAGAGCTTCTGTATCTCACTTTCCATGGGAGATGAGGCGCCTAATTTCAGCTATCATCCAACTTCAAATTGCAAACCTATCTCCTCTCATGAGGTTATGAGAACATTCGTTTTCCTTTTTTTTTTTTTTTTTTTTTTTTTTGAGACAGTCTCTCTGTAGCCCAGGCTGCTGGAGTGCAGTGGTACGATCTTGGCTCATCACAACCTCTGCTTCGCGGCCTTAGGTGGTACTCCCACCTCAGCCTCCTGAGTAGCTGAGGGTGAGTGGCACAGGCATGCACCACCACACCCGGCTTATTATCTTTTGATTTTTGATTTTTTAGTTTTTGTAAAGACTGAGTTTCGCCATGTTGCCCAGGCTGGTCTCCAACTCCGATTCAAGTCATCCACCTGCCTTGGCCTCCCAAAGTGCTGGGATTATAGGCGTGAGCCAATGCAGCTGGCCTCATTTTCCTTTGATAAAGGCAATTAGCAAACACACGTAGCTATTCCAATTTCCAGGTGTATTTAGGATGAAATATTTCTGACAAATTGTGTTATGAAGTCCTGTTCCTTGAGCACTAGTTGTTATTTATATTGAGAACATGTATGAAGTAAGAATAAATTGTATATATTTGCTATATAAAATGGCAAGTGTTTGTTGTTGTTATCGTTCTTTACAATCTCTTCAGCAGATTGCCTGTGATGCACTTCAAATTCTAGTTTAAAGCTTATTCACGAAATGTTTTCTTTCTTTTCCACTTCTGTGGAGAGGTTTTCTGGGCTGAGAGGAGAATCTTTTTAAAATTATATTTCCTCAAAATGTCTGACGATAAAGACAGGAGGTCGGACAGTTTCTGAATTGAGTGAACCTCTTTAGACACAGCAGTCAGGTAGGAGACCCCGAATTACACAGCATATCGCTTCTAGCTTGTCACTCTTTTGCAATACTGAGCAGAAGAACCACCTTCCCGAAATGCAGGATTTTTACAATCAAATAAGCATAGGTAATTGAGCTTCTAAAATTGTATCAGGATGACTGTTGGCTTTGATGGAAAAATGTGAGAAGCCAGCAATATTGGTGGCAGATCTTTCTCAAAAAAAGCTAGTATTACTCTGTCTCATTTGGAATGGGTATATGAAAATCCAATCCTGCAGTGGTCAAAGATGGTTCTTTTGATTTGGATTAATTAGCATATTCTCTAGGTTTCTTAATCAGGATTAATTCAAATAAAATGAATTACTAGTATTTATGGGGTAAGTATCATTCTAAGAAGAAAAGAATAAAAATGATGTGTACAGCCAGAAGGAAAGATTTTTGAAAATGAAAGAGAAATGCAAGAATTAAAGGTAGCTTCTCTCTCACTGAACCATTCTTCTTTCTGTCCCTACTCCCTTTGCTTCCCCTGCACTTCTTGGCTCAAAATGACTCCTGAGGAGAAGGTGATGCTTTTAGATGTACAGGACGCTTCATTAGTGTATTTCACTGCAAAGAGGAATGAGAGCACAACATTGTTAGCTGGTAAAGAGGATACAGGAATTGCTGGAACAAGGGAATCTGAAAACCCAGAAGGCTAAGGAGCAATTGAAAAATGGTTTAAAATGAACAAACTAAGGGAATTTTGGAAGTGGAAACCGGTGATACTCGTGCTACTTACTCTGCAATTCCCTTGGTAATTTTGCACTTTTTATATGATGATAGAGAAATACAGGATATTGGCATTTTGGGTCAGACTTTTTTTTTTCCTGCCTACTATGTCTTCTCTGCAGATTCCATAAAGATCGGTTCTCTGACTGAGAAACATGTTTTCTTACTTCATTTAGATTCTTCTTTAAACTCATTGAAGTGAGAACTGCTGGGCAATTTAAAGTTACCCTACTGTATACTCCAAACAGAGTGTCTATGGAACTCTTTCAGAAAAAAAGTCACCTAATTTGGTTACTATATAATAAGAGGCATCTTACTCAATTGCATTGTGCCTTATGGAAGAAAATAGGCAGGATAGAGAATGGAAGTTTCCACTATACTGAAAAGGCACACCTGGCTGAAATAACCTGTGTTGCTTTTACCCTACAGAATAATGATACTGGTTTAGTCCAAGATACAGAACCAATAAAAATAGCTTATCAAAAGTAGCTGTGGCTATTTGTTAAACAATATCCTTTGAAAAGATCTCAATTAGAAGAAACACAGCCAATTCTAATAAGAAAATCAAGAATTTTTTAAAGCGCACTCACACTGTAATACTCTCATATATCCAGTAAAGTTAAAATTAATAAGGATGTTTGATCACTATGTAGATGCATAGATCATAGAAAAATAAATTTGTTGTTCTATTAACTCCTGTATCTCTTAATCCTGAAAATATTCTGAATTGTTGCTTTCCTTGTTGTCTGCAAAGTTTTGCTTTATGAAACTATTGTTCCTTGCCCTCCCTCTCTCCCTCCTTCCCTCCCTCCCTTCCTTCCTTCCTTCTTTGCCTACCCGTCTCTAGCAGATGAATCTGAATTTCCAAATTTTTATTTGCATTAATTATGAAGAAGTGTTCTGTTTGTGGCAAGGGATTGTTCAAAAGTTTTAGGATTCCCAAACTATTTCCTTCAGTGATTTACTAGAAAACATAAAGAAGTTGGTTTTACTAGAGTGATTTATAATAATTCCATATACAAATTACTTTCTGGTAGCCTCAGAGACTGAAATCCACTTTGGGTTTATTTCAGTTCCTTGCTTTGCACGGTAATAAGGCTTCGCTAGACAAAATGCAATTGCCAAACTGAAGTAAAATATTTAGATGTCTGTTTTCAGCTGAAGACCCAACATGTTACACATAGGGGTAAGCTGCTTTTACCAATAAGATGGCCTATTACAAAACTAACAAACACATTTTTAAAAAGCCCAAAATAACAACAACAAACATCAACAATTTGGGAGACCAGTAGATTACTGCATATAGTGAAGTCCAGCTTTTGCTGGACATCAGACAAATCCTCTGATGGGGCAAATGCATGAGAATTCTTCAGATCTTCTCATTTGATCCTTAGAATCTGAAAAGGATTTGAAGAAATAAAACTAGTAATAGCTTTTCCCTCAGCTTTGAGGATTTTACATTTTGAAAAACCTTTTAAGCTTCTTTTGTCATGAAAATAAAGTGCTGGTAGTGGAATATTAACTCAGAAGCTGGAATTAGGCTATAGACAAAAAGCATATTTGTTATCTATTCCAGGTGCTCTGGCACAGGGAATGCCTGGAGGCCTCTGAGCTGTGGCAGCAGCTGCCACACTTACTGAAAGGCTCAAGCTTTTACTTTGGGTCACTTTATTTGTTTCCATGACCCACCTGCTGCGAGCGCTATTTTGCAAGTGCATGAAACCCAGCATTCTTCAGTTACCCATCAGATTGGCTTTTAACAGCATCATTATCCAGTCCTAATATTGTGTCTGAGAAATGTGAAGGCCTAAACACTGGTCTTCTCTTACCGGATCCTGATGGAATAGATGATAATGATTGAACAATGGTAATAGAATAAGTCACTAGGACCCAGGTTAATTTATCTGACTTTCCAGTTCAAAAGGCTGATTTAATAATAATTATCGATGGGTCACGTGTCAGGATAAAAATGGCTAAATTAAATTGTCTTATGATGTAGAGACATCTCATCAAATTTTGAAAACTTGTGTTTTCTCTAGAATTAAATAGCAAAAGTTGCTGAGCTAATAGCAATTACTAGAATTGGAAATTTTGGTCCTGAACTTAAAGTAAATAGATTAAATAGATGGATAGATAGATAATAGGTAGCTAGCTAGATGATTGATTGATAGATAGATAGATAGATAATACATAGGTGTTTGGTGTCTCACACAAAAAGGCAAATTTGGAAAAATGTGGGAGTTTTTTTACTTTGTTGGGAACTAAAACATTTCATTGAAAATTGATAGCTGATTCATTAGAGGCTTTACAACTGTCTATTCAAATATTAGCAGTTCATGTAGAACTCACATAGGATAGAATGGCAAAATTTCTACCAGCAATGATATTGCTGACAGAGCTGCAAAGGTTGATGTTGGAATATAGCAGATTCCAATCTTGGGTATCCATTTTTAATACATCAGGAAACTTTTCTTTATATTTGTAAAATATGCTTCGCAAGAGGAAATGGGCAAATAAATTGTTAAAGGGGCTAAAATAAACTTTACTTAAAAAAATAATTCCTGTATCATATTTCCTAAAGCTTATCGTATAAATATACATTTCCGTACATGTAAAAAAGAAGCAGAAGTTAATATATGTTTTTCAGGTAGATATTTTTGACTGTTTATCTGAAGTAGATATTGCTAGAGTGTGCACATATAATGACTAAATTATTTTTTGATCATTAAATCTTTGACATTTTATAAGATACGGAAAGAGAGAGGTCGAGGATCATTTCAAAAAGAGAGAACCAGCTGCAGCCAAATATAAAATTTTCATTATAAAAGGTTAGTTACATTCCCTCTGCAAGGAAAGAGAAAAAAACCTTAGATGTAAAATAAACAGATGTTGACATATATACAAGGTAGCTGTTTAGAAAATAACTTAGGTCCTTGAAAATTTTATCAAGCTATATGATTTAAAGGTCATAATTTATTAATTTCTGATGTTTGGAAACAAAGGAGGGAACATTTCCTACAAATGATTTTTTAGATATACACAGAAATGATCTTTTCAAGAGAATTTCTTCATTTTTCCCCGTTATTTCTCAAACATGCTTCAAAACTAACCCCCGTTGATGACTAAATATCATTCCTATTGAAATTATATCATTTAGATAAATAAGCAAACAATTTAGCATTTTAGTGAGAAAACATGAAGGAAGCAGGTGACTGGCCTCAAAGAAGCACAATATTAAAACCCCATGAAGACTGAAAGTTTCGCAGAGATAGTGGTTTTCCAAGTTGACGTTTCTGGATTTTGATCAATGACCAATTGTCATTAATCAAGGGCGGGATACATTCCCTTAATTCTGAGATGAAACTGAACTAAGCATTTGATTGGACACAAAGGCATGGCTTAAGGTTAAGGTCGTCAAAAATAGGTTTGAAATTGCCACCTGTGCCAAAATTTGTACAATGATAGCCAGTCCAATGCATACAAAATTAATGTTTGTTGCTGGTATGTATCTAAGCTAGGAGCATTTGTAATCTCAGAACATTATAAAACAGATCAGCAATCTTTTATATGAAGAGTGAAATAGTAAACATTTCAGGATTTGTGGGCAAAGAGAAAATTCCTGAACTATCTGAGCAAATGTTTTGGCCAAAAATCTAATATTCTTTTTTAAAATTTTGAAAATATAGGGCAAGAACTTTATGGTATTGGTCTGGGCAAGGGTTTCTTTGGATAAGACTTCAAATACACAGGCAACAGAAGCAAAAATAGACACATGGGACTACATCAAACCAAAAAACCTTCTACACAGCAAAGGAAACAATCAATAGAGTAAAGAGATAATCTGCAGAACAGGAGAAAATATTCAAAAACTATGCATGTGAAAAGGAGCCAATATTCAGAAGTCAGTAACAACAACAAAAAAGACAAGAAAGCAAATGATCTAATTAAAAATGGGTAAAATATCTGTAAATCTTATTTTTTATTAAAATAAGACATACAACCAACCAACAGGTATCTGAAAATATGATCACCATCACTGATCATGAAGGAAATGTGAATCAAAACCACAATGTTGTATCATCTTACTCCAGTTAAAATGGCTGTTATCAAAAATACACAAAAATAATGAATGCTGGTGAGGATGTGGAGAAAAAGAAATTCTTATACACTTTTGATGGGAATGTAAACTAGTACAGCCATGATGGACAAAAAAAGGAGATTCCTCAAAAAATAAAATTATAACCACTATATGATTCAGCAGTCCCACAACTAGGTATGTATACACAGAAAATTTATCAATATGTCAAAGAGATATCTGCATCCCCATGTTTATTGCACCACTATTCCCAATTACCCAAGATGTGAAATCAACATCCATCAGTGGATGAACAAATTTTATTTTATTCTTATTTATTTACTTATTTATTTATTTTTATTTTTATTTTTTTGAGGCAGAGTCTCACTCTGTCCCCCATACTGAGTGCAGTGATATGATGCCAGCTCACTGCAACCTCTGTCTCCTGGGTTCGAGCGATCTCTGCCTCAGCCTCCCAAGTAGCTGGGATTACAGGCATGTGCCACCACGCCTGGCTAATTTTGTTTTGCAGGTTGGGGGGATGTTTTTTCTTGAACTCCTGGCCTCACATGATCAGCACATCTCTGCCTCCCAAAGTAATGAGATTATAGGTGTGAGCCAACACTGAATTTTATAAGTGATATGTTTACACAATGGAATACTATCCAGCCAATAAAAAGGCATAAAATTCTATCCAGGCACGGTGATTGAGGCCTAAAATCTCAGCATTTTGGGAGGCCAAGGTGGCCGAATAACCTGAAGTCAGGAGTTTGAGACTACCCTGGCCAGCATGGCCCAAACTCTGTCTCTACTAAAAATACAAAAATTAACTGGGCATAGTGGTGGGCACCTCTAATTCCAGCTACTCGGAGAGGCTGAGGCAGGCAGGAGAATCACTTGAACTCAGGAGGAGGAGATTGTAGTGACTGAGCCGGGCTCTTAGCACTGCACTCGAGCGTGGGCAACAGAGTGAGACACAGTCAAAAAAAAAAAAAAAAAAAAAAAGAATGAAATTCTGTCATTTGTAACAACATGGATGAACCTAGAGGAAATTGTATTTAGTGAAATAAGCCAAGTAAAAAATAAAAAAACAGACAAATACCACATGATCTCACTAATCTATGAAATCTAAAAAAGTTCATCTCGTAGAAGTAGAGAATAGTGGTTACTAGAGACCAGGGAGAGTATGGGGTAACAGGGATGGGGAGAGGTTGGTTAATGGGTACAAAATTATAGTCAGACGGGAGGATTAAGTTCTGATGTTCTATTACGAAGTCGAGTGACTATACCTAACCATAAAGTATGTGTCAAAATAGCTAGAAGAGTCTTGAATATTCTCGTCACAAAGAAATGACAAGTGTTTGAAGTGATGGATATGCTAGTAATTCTGACTGAATAATTACACAATATGTACCTGTATTGGAATATCACACTGTACCCCACACACATGTATGCATATATATAACTGTACATCAATTAAAAACAAAATGAAATGTGAAAAGATAAAATAAAAAATTTTTACGAAAAATTAAAAATAAATAAAAATCAAAAAATCATTTTTATCTTACCACCACAGATGTGGTGGGCACAATTTGGTTCACGTATCGTAGTTTTGTAGACTTCTGCTTTAGAGGCAAAAATCGAGAAGCTTCCAAACTGGGCTTTATACTTTTGAGGGTTGACCTTTTTCTGTATCACCCTCATAGAATAGAGCTTTGAGGTTTTATACTAAAAAATAAATTGGTTAAAAGGTACTTCTCTCTGGTATGCTCTGATTTCCTTTTTTTTTCTCCTCCAATTTTTTTTTGAGTCTGATACTAACATATTTGTCCAACTATTGGATTTCCTATATACGAGTTTAAGATTTAGTCATTGTCTTCAGGGAACAGGCCAAACCACAGGGCATTCCGCATTTTCTAGACTTTTTTACTCTCTTCAATTTGACAAGGCAAATCCTCATTGCATTGTCACCAATCTGATGCAATCAAATGGTTTGTCAGTTTTAATGTTTAGTCTGATTTTCGAATTGTTATCCAAGAGGCAATAAACAGTTGTTATTCAAGAGACAATAAAAAAATCTTTCCTCCCATATATTGAAGTGTAATTAGCAGCTATATCTATTTTTAGGAGAAAAATAATTCTCACAGAAATCCATTATTCTAATAGAATTTTATTGACTCATCTTATTTCAAGATTTCATCAAATATCTTTAGAGAAATTTGAATATTTTTATACCTAAGATTAAGAAAACATTAAATAGGCAACCCATACTTACTCTGAACTTCCAGCACCCTTCACAATTAGAATACCTATTTCTTTTCCTAAGTATTAAGAACAGACATATTTCTCTGCTCTTTGTCCACAAAAATATGAACACACTTATATACATAAGTGCACATAGAAATACATGGAATATGTCATCTTAAGAAACATGTCAATGCATATTTACTAATCATTATATGTTAGGCTATTTGGCATGCCCTTAAAATAATATGATCAATCAATCGGTAAGAATTTTCTAAAATGTATCTTATTTGGAACCCAAGTAACTGAGTTATTCTTATAATATCTAGTCTTCAGTTTTTACTCAACTATATATTGTATTGTAATAAATGTTTGTATTTTATGTTTTTCACATAATCTCTATTATGTTGCTGTAGATTATGAAAGTATAATCTAAAAATTTTACCATTGTCTCCCAGGACACAGAGGCATGTATTAATATGTTTTAATATATACCTCTACTAAACAGCCTCGATTTAATGACTCACTCTGCCTATTAATTTGACAGACATTTACAACAAAGCATTGACAGAAATTGATAGGTAAGATTAATAATCAATTGTTTTACTTAAACTATGGTTATAGACCATTATATTATTTAATTCTCAAAATTGATTGCTATATTAGTTAAGATGGTATACATTTGTGTTTTTAGGATTCCTTATCTAAATTAAGGCAGAGAAGTTACAGTATTTATATCTGCATTAAATCTCAACTCTAGAAAAACTTTTTAAAAAATTATTTAATCCTCTGGAAACTATTGATATGATACAGGGGAAATTTTCAGAAGTTTACTGAATAATTTAATGTCATTTGATAGGACACTCTGGCTTGTATATAAGCAGATACGTTACTCAGACTTCTTGGCTGTACTCTAAAATAATATATGCACTAGTCTCCTAAATATTACTAGCTCACCTTTCAAGATGCATATTAATATTTCAATGTCTTTTTTCAATTTGAAAAGCTCCTGAATGTCTGCTTATGATAGCCCTAAGAGCTGAGATAATTATTTCCAGGAGGTTGAATCCATGATTCTTACTGTCCAGCAATGCATGAGCAAGAGAGAATATGACATAAGAGGATCATTTCTACATTAGCCATTTTTATCACAAGACACCTATGTGAATACAGGGCACCTGGGAGGGTAAGTGGAGGACTATTTCTAACTATATTTATAAGCACATACTGAATTATTGAATCAAAACCTACAGTAGTGCTTCTCAAGTGGGAAGGGAGACAATGTCTAAGGAGATCAGGAATATCATTAGTCACCTTTCAGATGTTTCAATGCATACAGCTGTAACTGAAGGGTTATCAACATCCAGACAGGAAAATGGGAGTGGGCATTATATTCAATATGTTATGAAAAAATCTTCCTAGTTGATTCTCATATGCTGCAACCTGGTTAAGAAACAATGCTTTACTAGGAGAAGCAAGGGAAACATGAATTTTTATTTCTAGACTAGAAAAAATACAGATATTTACAAGCAACATTGTACCTGATATATAATAAATGTCTTTATAAGTAGATAGATCTTGATACATATCCTTGTTAAAGAAATATGTGTGAGATGGCAAGGTTCTTTCTGAATCTAATATGAGTGTTTTCTGCAATGTTTACCATATGAAATTAAGTATATTATATAATGTATATATAATATATAGGAAATTACATTATACATAAAATTCGCCACATCATTACATAATAGGAGCACAATGTGATATCATAGGATATTTTTATCAGAATGGCTTATTATTATTTATTAAAATACATGTATTCAACACCTACAGATTATTTAGGTTATTTGCAATACAGATTATGCACCTTAAACTATTTCTGGATTTTTAAAATACAGCATCAAAGACATAGACACTATTTTCTTCTACATGAGTGTAAGCAGTTGTTCTTTATTTATTGACTATTAAACGCACAACTTCTTAGCCAAGTATATGCTTGGCAACAGACTAAAGGTAAGGTAGTAGTAAAGGGAAAGCACGATTTTTTTTTCTTTTTTTTTTGAGAGGGAGTCTCGCTCTATTGCCCAGGCTGCAGTGCAGTGGCGCTATCTTGGCTCACTGGAACCTCCGCCTCCCGGGTTCACACCATTCTCCTGCCTCAGCCTCCAGAGTAGCTGGGACTACAGGTGCCCGCCACCACGCCGGCTAACTTTTTGTATTTTTAGTAGAGACGGGTTTTCACTGTGTTAGCCAGGATGGTCTGGATCTCCTGACCTCGTGATCTGCCCGCCTCGGCCTCCCAGAGTGCTGGGATTACAGGCGTGTGCCACCGTGCCTGGCAGGGAAAACACAATTCTTATTGCTGCTGTGGGTTACTCATTGAGCATCCTAACAAAGAAGCAGTTATCAAATATTTTCCAACATAACACACAGTCTTATGTTCAAATTAGACCATTGGAGTGAATTTAGTCATTAATATCTCTACTTTCTCTGCTAACTGCTACATCTTTATTCCTGAGACCTGCTGTCTGCTAGGCAATTCTAAAAATATCTGTGAATGTTTTAATGTATTATAATGTTGTATCTGAGTTTTGTAATGTTTTTTTCCTATTGAGTAATATACTTTGGTAATGTGGAAACATAAATGCCTTTCTCAAATTGTGGATACTAAACAAGAGGAGATTATATTTTCTTGTTCATATTAACATTCCTGTCAGAGAAGTTTCTACACACAAGTGCAAGGATTCCTTTTGAGCAAATGTGAAATCTGAAAAGCAAATTTGCATGTGCAAGCATGTGCCCCCACATACACACGCTACAGAGTGATTTGCTGATTATAGAGAAAAGTTTTAAGTACGTAATGACTTTAACACATTTAAAAACAAATTATATGGCTGCATAGTATTCCAGTGTGTATATGTGCCACATTTTCTTTATCCAGTCTATTATTGATGGGCATTTGGGTTGGTTCCAAGTCTTTGCTATTGTGAACAGTGCTGCAATAAACATACCTATGCATGGGTCTTTATAGTAGAATGATTTATAATCCTTTGGGTATATACCCAGTAATGGGATGGCTTGGTCAAATAGTATTTCTGGTTCTAGATCCTTGAGGAATCGCCACACTGTCTTCCACAATGGTTGAACTAATTTACACTCCCACCAACAGTGTAAAAACGTTCCTATTTCTCCACATCCTGTCCATCATCTGTTATTTCCTGACTTTTTAATGATCACCATTCTAACTGGCATGAGATGGGATCTCATTGTCATTTTGATTTGCCTTTCTGTAACAACCAGTGATGACGAGCTTTTTTTCATGTTTGTTGGCTGCAAAAGTATGAGTTCATGTCTTTTGCTGGGACGTGGATGAAACTGGAAACCATCATTCTCAGCAAACTAACACAGGAACAGAAAACCAAATACCGCATGTTCTCACTCATAAGTGGGAATTGAACAATGAGAACACATGGTCACGGGGAGGGGAACATCACACATTGGGGCCTGTCAGAGGGTTGGGGGCTAGGTAAGGGATAGCATTAGGAGAAATACCTAATGTAGACGATGGGTTGATGGGTGCCGCAAACCACCATGGCACGTGTATACCTATGTAACAAACCTGCACTTTCTGCACATGTATCCCAGAACTTAAAGTATACTAATAAAAATTATTATTATTATACATTATATCTAAGCCAATTAATAATATTTAATGGATTTTAAATGAAGCAAACATTTTGCTGGGTTCTAAGCAAAACACAAAAATAAGCAGACTGGTTCCTGTTCTAAAGTATGTTACATCACACAAGTGAAGAGGAGACATAAATCACACATATTCAAGAAAGAAAATTTTAAAATATTAAAAATGGCATCAAAGAAGCCAAAGTGCTCCTGAAACAAAGACACAATACAATGGTCAAGTGGATATGTCTTCACAGAAGAAATTTCATTTGCTTTGATCCTTGTAAGACGACAGTCCCAAATCTAAGCCCTATACCATTTTCAGAGAAGCAGCTATTTTGGAAAGTTTTCATCTACCAGGGGGATTTTGTTTTACTCTCCAGCATGTTCGAGGAATGTGCAGGAGCTTTCGTTGATGACTTTCTTACTCACCAAAGAATCCATTCAAATCATACTCCCCATTCTAACAAAACTCAGCTTCCAAATGCTTTTTAAACTCTATTTGTCAATAACCCTTTCTCTTTAGGTGAAGAAAATGAGAGATAGAGTAGTGCCTTGTAAGAAGTCTTAAATACAAAATAGTTCTATTATGGAAAACTTCACCCCCATTTGGTTTCACGTGGGAGGTTGTTTCACTACATGTATGCATTTATCTCAATCAAAAGCCTCCTAATTAGGTACCCAAAATGATCTATGATCTCTATTTATTGCAATGAAATCAATGGCTATGATCAACGTCTACAATATCTATTTATTAAGACGGAATCAATGACTATGACCTCTGTTTACTAAGATGGAATCAATGTCTATGATCTCTGTTCACTATGATGGAATCTGATCATGGCAAAAAGAACAAATTCTGCAAACTATTACCTCTCTGTTGCAGTCATCATCTTTTCCACCTGATTTTACAATGCTTTTGCATGAGAAATCACTACTTCTTAGAGAGAGCCAATGTTGTTTATCACATTTGTTGATGAACAAATACTTTAAGGATGTCAATATGAATTACCTATTTCATAGAGTTTGCTTTTTTTTTTTTTTTTTTTTTTTTTTTTTTTTTTTGAGACGGAGTCTGGCTCTGTCACCCAGGCTGGAATGCAGTGGCGCAGTCTCGGCTCACTGCAAGCTCCGCCCCCTGGGCTCACGCCATTCTCCTGCCTCAGCCTCCGGAGCAGCTGGGAATACAGGCACCCGCCACCGTGCACGTCTAATTTTTTTTTTTGTATTTTTAGTAGAGACGGGGTTTCACTGTATTAGCCAGGATGGTCTCGATCTCCTGACCTCGTGATCCGCCCGCCTCGGCCTCCCAAAGTGCTGGGATTACAGGCGTGAGCCACAGCGCCCAGCCAGAATTTGCATTTTGTGTTATCTGTGAGTGAAGTGCTCCTCCACCCAATATCCACACCACTTGGTTCTTCAACCTCTTCCAGTCTTTATTCCAAAGGCACTTTTTCCAAATGGAGAAATAACAGATTTTAACTTGTAAAAATTTTATTTGCAGTTTTAAAATAATTGTATTTTCTAATAACCTATTTGCCACAAAATACCCCATCAGATAAAAGAAACTCCAAATCTCTTTGTGTATGACATACCTTCTCATTTCTAGCAAATGTTTCTGCTTTCATGGAGTCAATGAAAGACATCACCTTGCGGGATACACAGCTATTGTCCATATTTGAGTCTGTGAAAAAGACTAATGTAAGTCATTGTTCTCAGAATATAGCTTTCTGCTATTTTTGTCTTCCATGTGTCTTCCTTTGTGATATCTATGTTACATTAAAGTAAATAAAAAGTGCTCACACTTGCACAACAAACGGTTATATTCTCCCTGGTTTTCTTCTTACTGTATCCAAAACAATATTTTTATAGGTCGAACAGAGAGAAAATAAATAGAAATAAAAAGCAACTTATATTTCTGAATTTTATTATACAATTGCATCACTAGCAAAATATCTGCTTGCTGATATATGGAAAGTTATTGTACTTAAGTATAGTTTATAAAATATCAACATGTGCTTAAAAAGTATTCATTTCCCAAGCAAGGCTTAACATATATAAAACAAAAGAAATCACAACCTCATGATCGCTGAAAAACCTATGCCAAAATATGAAATATCATATGCAAAGTTTGTGTAACTATTGGTCACACCTGATACATAGGTACTTAAAACATTAATAAAATGAATATAAATATTCAATTTGACAATATTTACCGCTAAATAAAACATTAAAATTTGCTAAAAGGAGGCTAGCTATATCTGAGTAAAAGTTTAGAAAGCTGATACTGTATCCTGTTCAAGGTTAGACTCCTTACATTGAAGATTATTGATCTTGCATTTATTTCTACTAAAATTAGGATTTGCTATAAAACAGTTTTATTACTATCATAAATTAATTATCCATAAAACTGTAAGTGCTCTACAGTTACGGGAATAGATGAACGACAGAATTATGTTGAAATTTTTTAAATTTTCTTAAGCTTTTCAAAAGGGAGTGGCATACTAATTTCAGTTAGTTAAATTTTGTTGCAAGCAAGAAAAAATATACCTACCCTATCACAAAGTATTCTTTTTCGTATATCACTTAATTAAAAAATGCCTACAGATATCAATTGTACAACATGTTACAGTATGTTATACCAGAAGTAAAATGACCTCTACTCAGAGTTGGCAACACTTCAGTTAATGCCAGGAATGGGAAAAGAATACAATCATTACTATATTCATTATAAACTAAATCTGTAATATTTTATTGGCAGGAAACTTTTTAAGAATCCAAACTAAGGACTGCTATTTATACAAAACAGGAAAATATTAAAAATAACTGATGGAGTCTCTTTTACTTTAGAGAATTCAGTAGCATACATTTTAAAATTATTGGCACACTTTTCATCATTATTACTTTCAAAATGTATACTAGATTGATGGAACATTGACAATTATAAAATTAGGCAACTAAAGAATAATGTATCATTAGACATCAATTTAACAATATTATGTGCAACAATGGACTTTAACATTATAAAAGCATAATTTATTAGGCAGGTTTATTACTCAGAGATCCACGAGACTTTTTCAGGGTTTTTACAGCTTTTAGAAAAAAATATATTATTATGACTAAAAAATAAAATTTTAAAGCAAGAAAAGGAAGAATAGTGACATATTCTTTACTAAATGAAATATTTGAGTTTAGATTTTGAAAGTTTTATCAAAAATTAATGATGTTGAAATTCTTTTCAAGTGCTTTACTAGTTATTTGTATATCTTCTTTGGAAATATGCTTATTCTGCCCATTTTTGAATCGGGTTTTTTGTTTTACTGCTGTTGTTGACTTTAGGAGTTCTCTATATTCTGAATATTTCTTATTATATATATGACTTACAAATATATTCTCCCTTTTGTAAGTTGTCTTTTTATTCTTTATATTGTCTTTCAATGAACAATTAAAAAATTATAGTCTAATTTGTCTGTTTATTCTTTTGTTAACTGAGCATTTTATGTCATATTCAATCACTGCAAAATCCAGTATCATGATGATTTTTCCCTTTGATGTCTTCTATAAATTTTGTAGTTTTAGATCTTAAATATAGATCTTTGATTCATTTTGCACTAATTTTTGTATATGATGTTTGTAAGGGTCCAACTTAAATCATGACTAAATGAGAAGACTGTTTTTTCGATATTGAATGGTCTTGTCAACTTTGTCAAAAATAATTTTACAGTATATATGAGAGTTTATTTCGGGCTCTCTATTTTATTCCATTAATCTGTATATCTATATTTATACAAGCACTATACTATTTTAATTACTGTACTTTTGTGATAAATTTTGAAATCAGGGAGAATCCCCAGGTTTGGGTTTCTTTTTCAGTTCTGTTTTGCCTATTCAAAGTGCTGTGAAAATCCATGTGATTTTTAGAAAAAGTTTTTCTGCTTCTGAAAAAAAAAAAGTCATCTGGATATTAAAGAGAATTCACTGAATTAGTAACTTTTTTTAAGTAGCATTGACATCTTAACAATATTAAGTTGGCCAGTCTATGAACATTGGACATATTGTTATTTATTTATATCTTCTTTCACTTCTTTTAGCATTGTTTTGCTTTCGTTGTGCAAGTCTATCATCTCCTTAGTTAATTCCTAAATTTTTATTTTTTTCATGCCATCATAAATAGAGTTGTTTGCAATACATTTTTCAGATTGTTCTTTTTTGAAGAAATGTAACTAATTTTTGTGTATTGATTTTGTATCCTGCTACTTTGTTTAGTTCACTAGTTATAACAGTTCTTTATGGAATACTTAAGGTTTCATAATATAAAAAATCATATCATCACTGAGCAAAGATAATCAGTCTTTACTTTTCAATTTGACTGCTTTTCAATTTCTTTTTCTTGTTGAATGGCTCTGGCTAGAAATTCTAGTACTATGTTGAAGAGAAGTGGCTGTATCACTCTGTTCTGACACTGTTATGAAAATACTACCTGTGACTGGGTAATTTATTTATTTATTATTTATGTATTTATTTTTCTCGAGATGGGTTATTGCTCTGTCGCCCAGGCTGGAGTGCAATGATGTGATCTCGGCTCACTGCAACCTCCGCTTCCTGGGTTCAAGCAATTCTCCTGCTTTAGCCTCCCGAGTAGCTGGGATTACAGGTACACCACATCCATCTAATTTTTTGTATTTTTAGTAGAGATGGGGTTTCACCATGTTGGCAAAGCTGGTCTCGAACCACTGACCACTTGATCCACCCGCCTTGGCCTCCCGAAGTGTTGGGATTATAGGTGTGAGCCACCGCGCCTGGCCGGCTGGATAATTTATAAAGGAAAGAGGTTTAATGGACTCACAGTTCCACATAGTTAGGGAGGCCTCAAGAAACTTACAGTCATGATGGAAGGCCACAGGAAAGCAAGGACCTTCTTCACATGGTGGCAGGAGAGACAAGTGCAAGCTGGAGAAATGCCGTAGGCTTATAAAGCCATCAGATCACATGAGAACTCACTGTCAAAAGAACAGCATGGGGGAAACTACTGTTTTGCCCCATGCAAGGATATCAGCATGGGGCAAAAACTGATATCCTTGCCTTTCTCCTGATCTTAGAGGAAACTTCTTCAGTTTTTCACCAATGAGTATGATCTTGCTGCGAGCTTTTCATGTATGTTTTTTTGTGTGTGTGTTGAGGTAGTTTCCTTGTATTCCTAGACGTTTTAATGTTTTTTTATCATGAAAGGATTTTAAATTTTATCACGTGATTTTTATGCATTAAGTGAGATGATCATATGTATTTTTTTCATTCGGTTACTATTATGCATTACATCAACATCACTGATCATTAGAAAAATGTAAGTTAAATGTACAATGAGAGAGCACCTCACATTGGTAGGCTGCTATAAAAAATGTGTTGGCAAGGATGTGGAGAATTTGAAACCCTTGTGCACTGTAGATGAGGTTGTAAAACATCATACGGCTGCTATAGAAAACAGTATGACAGTTCCTCAAAATTAAATAGTTACCATATCATCCAGTAATACCACTTCTGAGTTTACACTCAGAAGAATTGAAAACAGTCTCAAAGTGATGTTTGTACACCAACATTCATAGCAGCATTACTAACAATAGCTGAAACATGGAAGCAACTATGTTCACTGATAGATGAATTAATAAGAAAAATGTGTTATATATACACAACGGAATATTATTCAGCCTTACGAAAAAATCTCAACATATGCTACAATATGAATAGACTTTAAGGACATTATTCTAAGTGAAACAAGCTGATCATAAAAATACAAATACTGTGTTATTCCACTTATATGAGGTACTTAGAGTGGAAAAATCATAGCGATAGAAAGGAGAACGGTGATTGCCAGGGAAGAGGAGAACAGGGGAGTGAGTAGTTATTATTTCATTTTTACAAGATGAAAACTGTTATGGACATAGATGGTAATGATGAATGCACCCGGTATGTCTATATTTAATAATACTGAACTGTATAGTTAAAATGGTAAAGATGGTAAATTTATATTATGTACATCTTACTGTAATAATTTTTCAATTACAAACAATTTATAGCAAAAAATATGTTTAATAATTTGAAATGGAGTTAGACATAATATTTAATTATGTTAAAGGTTTTAGGACAACAAATTCACTTGTTTTTCCTTAAACTTTTTGGTCTTTTCTTCATAGTATCATTTTATCTTTCATGTTCTCATGTTGAAGTGTTTCAGAGTTTATTCCTTGAACAACTTGTTAATCTATACTGATACCTTAGGTGATTTCATTCAGTTACATGACTAGAAATATAATTCCATCTTATTTTCATGATTCTGAAAATCTGTATTCAGCCTTGAGCCTTTGCCTGAATCCAGTCTCATTTATCTAAGTATGTACTAAGTAAATCTACTTGAATTTTAAAAGGCAACTCCAAGCTACATGCTCAAGTGTGAGATCCAAATATACTTGTTTTGCCATTGCCAAAAATGAAACAACCAAACCAAAATATAAACAATAATATAATTTCTCATACAGGCTTTGTAATTATAGTTAATGATAGCTCTATTCTGCCATATGCTCAGAATGTAGGCCTTGGCAAAAAATTTTTGTGATACTGTATTTTATGGTCATTATTACTTCCCATGCAATTATCATCTCCTTGAATTTCAGCAAAAGCCAGCCAATTGTCTTTCTGCTTTTTATTCTTCTACTTCTTATTGCTACTACACAGCATCCAGAATGGTCTTGCTATGATGTTAAGTCTTACCTTCTCACTTTTATAGGACTATAACATTCCAATGTCATTCTAGTTTACACAATCAAAGCCTTTAATGTGACATACAAGGCTTTCCACGACTGACATCTCCCCTTAGCTTCCTGACATAGTATTTCACTACTTGTCACAATTTTTTTTCTTTCTGAAATAATGTTTTTTAAAAATCACATTTCTGCTTTCTATATTATTTTATTGGACAAAGGTGTCATTTTATATTTTAATTATACATTATTTTATGTGAACGAGGTTCAGTCAAGCTATAATATGCATGACCAATAACAACAAGTATACATTCAGATTATCTTATCCATTAAAGGTGAATTGAGTAATTATTTCATGTACCAGGAACATCTCTGAGGCATGAATGTGACTGATACAAGAAAAAACAAATCTATTTTTAAAAATAAAAGAAATCATATTTCCTATTGGGGTCTTCTATTTATTTGATTCACTATTCATTTTGGTTGATTTTTTTCTATAAATTGTGCTGATTTAATGTTCAATTAATGTATTTTATTCAAGGCAGAAAAAGTAAAACAAACTACATGTTCAGAAACTCTTGCATGTTACTCCCAACAGTATGTTTTTTTAATTAATTGCAGGTGGAGTTTACTATGGCATTCAGTAACATTATCAACTAAGTTTTATTCACATTACAGATTTTAGACAGAATACTGGTTTTCTAAGAGAATCAACTCAAAACTTGCCAATAATATAGAGATAGAAGGAGCTATAAAGCATGAAAATTCTACTTCAGGAATTGTTTTCCCTCTCAGTGAGATCCAATATGATGGACTTATTTTTAACATCATTAACCTGATCCACTAAAATAACTGTAACAATTTATAGTTTGGCCATAAATCATGCAACATTTACATACTTTGTTAAAAGGTAATCACCACATCCAACTGAACAATGTGTTCAGGATAGTTCAAGACTATTCTGGGCAACATAGTGAGACCTCATCTCTACAAAAATACAAAAATTAGCTGGGCATGGTGCTGTGCACCTATAGTCCCAGCTACTTGGGAGACTGAGGCAGGTAGACTGTTTGAGCCTGGGAGATCAAGCCTACAGTTAGTTGTGTTCATGCCACTGCACTCCAGCCAGGTAATACAGCCAGACCCTGTATCAAAAATTTAAAAAATAAAAATAAAAAAGTAAAATCTTAAGGGAACGGTAAACATGGAAACAAATGAATAACACCCACTACCACAAAATTCCACTTAAGAACACAGCCCACAGACACTATAAAGCAATTACTGAATCAAATTTACAAAACAACAAGTTAACAACATGATGACAAAATCAAAATCATGATTAACTCTGAACATAAATAGTCTAACACTTTACCTAAAAGACATAGAGTAGAAGGCTGGGTAAAAAGGGCCAGCTGTGGTGGCTCACACCTGTAATCCCAGCACTTTGGGAGGCCGAGGTGGGTGGATCACTTGAGGTCAGTAGTTCCAGACTAGCCTGGCCAACCTGGTAAAACCCCGTCTCTACTAAAAATACAAAAATTAGCCGGGCGTGGTGGCACGTGCTTGTAATCCCAGCCACTCGGGAGGCTGAGGCAGGAGAATCCATTGAACCTGGAGGCAGAGGTTGCAGTGAGCAGAGATCATGCCATTGCACTCCAGCCTGGGCAACAAGAGCAAAACTCCATCTCAAAAAAAAAAAAGAAAAAAAAAGAAAGCTGGGTAAAAAGACAATTCAAACCACCTGCTTTCTTCAAGAGACCCATCCCACATGTAATAACACACATAAGCTCAAAGTAAAGTGATGGAGAAAGATCCATCGTGCAAACTGAAAACAAAAAAGAGCAGGAGCCATTATTCTTGTATCAGATAAAACAGACTTTACATGAAAAAACAATTAAGAACAAAGAAGGGCTTTAAATAATGATAAAAGGTACAATCCACCAAGAACACTTAACTATCCTAAATATATATGCACTTAACATTGAGACACAGCAGTAAAAGAAATGAACTTGAACTATGAAAATATTTAGACAGACACACAATAAAAATGGGAGAATTCAGCACCCTACTGACAGGGTTAGACAGATTATTGAGGAAGAAAACTAACAAAGAAATTCAGGAATTAAACTCAACACTCAAACAATTGGATGTAATACACATCTGCAGAATATTCCACCGAAATATTACAGAATATACATTCTTTTCATCTGGACAAGGAATGTATTCTAATATAGACCACATGCTTGGTCATAAAGTCTCAATACATTAAAAATAAATAGAAAATATACCAAGCACACTCTCAGACCATAGTTCAGTAAAAACAGAAATCAATCTCAAAAAGATCTCTCAAAACTAAATAATACATGGAAATTAAACAACTTGCCCTTGAATAACCCCTAGGTCAACAATGAAATTCAGAAGAAAATACAAAAAAATATATTTAATAGGGACACAACTTACTAAAGTCTCTGGGATGCAACAATTTCAGTGGTAGGAGGAAACTTGATAGTGCTAAACACCTTCATCAAGAAGTTAGGAAAATCTCAAATTAACAATAGAACTATATACTCAAAAAAACTAGAACAAAATTTTAAAAAGTCCCCCCAAAAAGAAGAAAAGAAATAACTAAAATTACAGAAAAGTTGAACAAAATTGTGATGTAAAAATCCATACAAAAGATAAATGAAACAAAAATGTGGTTATTCAAAAGAATAAACAAAATTGATAGATTGCTGGCTAAATTATCAAAGAAAAAAAAAGGAGAGAAGATCCTATTAAACACAATCAAAAGAACAATGACATTACACTCAATCCCACAGAAATGCAGAAGATACTCAGAGATTATTATGAACAACTCTGTGTACACAAATTGGAAAGTCTAGAAAAAATGGATAAATTCCTGGAAACACAAAATTTCCCATGATTGAACCAGGAAGAAAGTGAAAATGTCAACAGACCAAGAACAACTTTTGAAATTGAGTCAGTAATATAAAACTAACCAACCAAGGAAAGTCTTGAAACCAATGACTTTATAGCCAATTCTACTAGACATACAAAGAAAAGCTGGTAACAATCCTACTTAAACTATTCTCAAAAAATTAAAGCAGAGAGGCTCTCCCTAGCTCATTCTGTAAACTCAGCAACAGCCTGATGCAAAAATCTGGCACAGGCACAATGAAAAAAAACAACACAAAACTTAAGGCCAATATTCTTGATGAACAGACACACAAATTTTCTCAACAAATTACTAGCGAACTGAATCAGCAGCACATCAAAAAGTTAATACACCATAATCAAGTAGGCTTTGTTCCTGGGAATGAAGTCTGTCTCTACATATGCAAATCAGTAAAAGTGATTCACCACATAAACAGAATTAAAAGTAAAAATCATATGATCATCTCAATAGACACAGAAAATGCTTTTGATAAAATTTAACATCTATTCATGATAAAAGCCCTTAAAAGACTACACATTGAAATAATATACTTCAATACAGTGGTAGCCATCTATTACAAACACATAGCCAACATCATACTGAACAGGTAAAAGCTGGAATCATTTCCTTTCTGAAATGGAACTAGACAAGAATGCCCACTCTCACCACTTCTGTTGAACGTGCTATTGGACATCCTAGCCAGAGCACTCAGACAAAAGAAAAAAATAAAAGACATCTATTAGGAAAAGATGAAATTAAACTCTTTACCCCGATTATATGATTTTATACCCAAAAAACCCTAAGACTCCACTAAAATGCTCCTGGAACTGATAAATGGCTTTGATAAAGTTTCAGGATACAAAGTCAATATGCAAAATTAGTAGCATTTCTATACAACGACATTCAAGCTGAGAGTCAAATCAGGAGCACAATTTGATTTAACATGGAAAAAAAAAAAAAACTTGAAATACCTAGGGCCTAAGACTATATCTAAACAAGGAAGTGAAAGGGAAAGATCTCTATAGGAACTACAAAGCATTGTTGAAAGAAATCAGAGACGACATCAATCAACTGAAAAACAGTCCATGCTCGTGGAGTAGAAGAATCAATATTGTTAAAATGGCCATATTGCCCAAAGCAATGTACAGTTTCAATGCTATTTCTGTCAAACTACCAAGATCATTTTTCACAGAATTACAACAAACTATTTTAAAATATGAAATTGAAAAACAGTCAGGATAGTCAAATTCTTCCTAAGCAATAAGAACAAAGCCAGAGGCATCACATTATCTGACCTCAAAGTGTACTGCAAGGATACAGTAAACAAAAATATCATCATACTGGTACAAAAACAGATACATGGACCAATAGAACATAATGGGAAACCCAGAAATAATGCCGTACACCTACAACCATCGAATCTTTGACAAAGCCAACAAAACCAATTAAAGGGAAAGAAACTTGCTATTCAATAAATGATGGGTGGATAACTGAGTAGCCATGTGCAGAATAATGAAACTAAATACCTACCTTTCACCATGTACAAAAATTAATTCAACATGGATTAAGTAATCTTACGTAAACATAAGATCTCAAACTATAAAAAATCCTAGAAGAAAACCTAGAAAACATCATTTTGGACATGGACCTTAGCAAATAATTTTTTGCTGAGTCCCCAGAAGCAATCGCAACAAAAACAAAAATGGACAAGAAAGACCTAATTAAACTAAAGCGCTTCTGCAAAGCAAAGGGAATTATCAATAGAGTAAACAGACAACCTAGAGAATTGGGGAAAAATTCTGTAAAATATGCATCTGATACAATTCTAATATCCATAATCTATAAGGGACTTAAAGAAATCAACAAGCAAAAACCAAATAACTAAATTAAACAATGGGCAAAGGACATGAAGAGATACTTCTAAAAAGAAGACATGCAAGTAGGCACTACACATGAAAAAATACTCAGCATCATTAATCATCAGAGAAATGCAAGTAAAATCCACAAGATACCATCTCACACTAGTCAGAATGGTTACCATTAAAAACCATAAAATAACAGATGCTGGTGAGGCTGTAGAAAAAAGTAACACTTATACATACTATTGAAAGAAATGTAAATTAGTTCAGCTACAGTGGAAATCAGTTTTGCAATTTCTTTAAGAACTTAAAACAGAGACACTATTCAACCCAGAAATCCTATTACTGAGTATATACCCAAAATAAAATAAGTTATTTTATCAAAAAGACACATGCACTCGTATGTTCATGGCAATTCTATTCACAATAGCAAAGACATGAAGTCAATATATGTGCCCATCAGTAGTGGGTTGGATGAAGAAAATGTTGTACATTTATATCATGGAATACTTTGCAGTTATTAAAAAATGGAATCATGGGCTGGGCGCGGTGGCTCACGCCTGTTAATCCCAGCACTTTGGGAGGCCGAGGCAGGCGGATCATGAGGTCAGGAGATCGAGACCATCCTGGCTAACACGGTGAAACCCCGTCCCTACAAAAAATTAGCCAGGCGTGGTGGCAGGCTCCTGTAGTCCCAGCTACTAGGGAGGTTGAGGCAGGCCAATGGCGTGACCCCGGGAGGCGGAGCTTGCACTGAGCCAAGGTCGCGCCACTGTACTCCAGACAGAGCGAGACTACATCTCAAAAAAAAAAAAAAAGAAGAAGAAGAAGGAATCATGTTCTTTGTAACAACATGGATGGAGCTGGAGGCCATAATCCTAAGTGACGTAATGCAGGAAGACAACACCAAACACAACATGTTCTCAGTTATAACTGGGAGTAAAACACTAAGTACACAGGGACGTAAACATGGGAATAATAGGTCCTGTGGACTACTAGAGGTGGTAGTGAGGGAGTAAGGCCTGGTGTGAAAAACTACCTATTGGTTACCATTTCCACTCCCTGAGTGACGAACCATACTCCAAACCTCAGCATCCTTCAATATAGTCATACAACAAATGTGTACATGTACCCTCTGAATCTTGAAGTTGAGATCATTAGAAAGTAAATAAATAAAGTTACTGTGCATAATAAAACAGAGATGTTGGCTTTAAGTTTTTCATGCATCATAGATGGATGTTAAACTTTTTCAAATTATTTTTCTGTATCTGTTGAGATAATGACTTTATTTTCTTTTTAAATGACAAATGAACCATTTATTTTTGAGATATATCTACTTAGTATGAGGCTTTCTTTGTATATTGTTGTCTTCAATTTGCCAATATTTTATGAAAGATTTTCACATCAATTTTCATGAAGGATATGACTTTGCAGTTTTATTTTCTTGTAATGTTCTGGTCTTCATTTGATATTAGGTATTAATTTTAAGTAACCTTTTTTCTTCTGGAAGGAAGAGATGATTGAAATAGCAAATTTCACTACATCAAATTCATAAAAGAAAAACCAAATTTACAAAGAATTTTGTAGAAAGAATGATAACATAGGGTCAGAAATTTCCAAAGATTGACAATAATAAATTTGTAAAATATCAAGTAAAAGCAAAGTCAGTGCACATCATTTTCGAAGCTCTAAAAGTGGACTATATTAAACCAATCTTTATTAAGTTATAGATTTCATCATGTTTATATTCAGAATGATAAAATGTGACTATAAAATTATGTACTCTAGCAAAAAAATGCTCTGACATATACATGAACACCTTCATTTTGAAAAATATTATTAATTTCATTAATATTAATTTAAATTTGAATGGATGTATTCTATATATCATGTCTATTTTTTCCAAAGGTGTGCATTAAATGGAAAGGTACAATGGTGTATAACAGTTAAGTAACTTTTAAATAGGTATAAATAATACAGGTAATTGTAAGGATTTATTTTAAGTAAACATGCTTTACAATCCAGAATATGTTCAACCACTCTCCGCAATACAGCTTGCTCAGAAGTGTGGCATTTATACATGTGTATATGAAGAACAGCTTTCCTTATAAGTTGGCTCAATTAGATTATGTTGGTACTTAACTATCAAGATAAAAACTACTAACAGAATCCTGAACAAACAAGCCAATACATAACGTATATCTCACATTAAGTTTTCTCTATGACCCCCCACCCTCAAAATTTTGTAGAGCTAAAATGAACAGTTTTTTGGGACAGGTGCAAAGAGGTGGTATCACGTTCTCTAATTTATTTAAGACAGTAATTGATACCAGTACACATTCACTGTGCATATCTTACCTTCTGGAAATAGATGGAAGCACCCAAAATGTACCAGATTGAGAATAAACTATATCTCATTTCCTAAAACCAAAATGAGCCAATATGCTGCAACTCTGCAGATATTTATGTTTGCATCAGCAATCGTGCAATAACATTTTACTTGAAATATAGAAATTGTCAGTGAGTGCTATTAAGAAAACATCAGAGACAAATCACAAATACTTTACTTCTTCCTAGCCTCCCCAGAGATAAGATCTTATAGCAAGTAAGAATGATCAGCTCTCTCAGGAGTGGTCAGATTGTCATGCACTTCTCTTTTATCACCCGCAATTCCATATCATTTCAATATTGCCCACGAAATTGTATAATGGGCAGTCATATGTGTCTGGATTTTTCACTTATCATAGGCTTTCACTGTGAAGTCATATGTGTCTCGATTTTTCACTTATCATAGGCTTTCACTGTGATGTGTATCAGCACTTATTCTGTTTTATTTTTGTATAGTGTTCTATTGTGTGAACATAGAAGATTTTTTATCTATTCACCAGTAGATGTATAATTTAGTTTTTTTAATCTGTACTTACACCTAACCATATTCCTTTGTCATAAAATGTTAGTTCTTGCTGCTACATCATTCTCCATGTGCATTCTACTTAACTCCTATAGTGATGGAAATAGAGATAACTGATGACTTTTTGATATTACCAATAACATTGGTATGAATATATTTGTATTAATACCTAGTACCAAAAGAATATTGGATGCATATTCCTACTCAGGTATAAAATTACAGATTATGTGAATACTTGATTTTCCATCATAATAATGTGTTCATTGTTGTGTGTAACTGTCACATTGGACATTTCTAGACTTTTAAAAAATGCAGTTACACCTAATCAAATTTAAAAAGACCAATAATACCACAACTCTCCTTATAATCTTACCAGTACATGAATATTCAGCTTTATAATTTGTCAGATTAGATTAAAATAGAAAATTATTTTGTTATTGACTTTTCAATATTATTCCCTTGATGATTTTAGATACTCCAGTATCATTTTCTAACGTATTTTCTGGCTGAAAACTTTGTCTGTTGTGTTCTTCATTTAACTAAACCCTTACTTTGATGTAGTTACACTAATTAATGTTGTTGCACTTATTATTTCAGCACTGCTTCAAAGGTATTATCCCCTTCCTAAGCTACAAGAACATTTTTCTGCATTTGGTCCTACTTGTTTAGGATAGCAACTTAATAATTTAATGCAGAGATACATTTTTATTTCACCTGCGTATTCTGAACACTTTTCTCAATTAGTTGTGGAACCACATTGATCACATTGTACACATACACACACACAAACACAAATATGTATACATATATACACATACATAAACATACACCATGCACATACACACACATATATGGTGGTTTGTGTGTTATACTTTAATGACTAATGTGGCAAATCATCCCTACTTACTCACAACTAGTGTATAGATGACTTTAACAAACATTGCTACTTTTATTGTGAAAGTTGCCAGCCACTGGGTAAAGAAGATTAAAAAATGACAAATAAATACAAAATCGAAGATCAAAAATTTTAAATGAATGAAGACAATCTCAATCTGGAATACAGAATAATACTTGGTAACTCTAACTAAACACTTTATTGGAGAACAACATTGCAACTTTCACAATTAAGATAAAATGCAAAAGATAAAAAAAGCAAGGCATATAAAAACAAACAAACATCTTGCCCTGAGACGTAGTTCTAACCATTTAAATCATAAGATAATTTTAAAAGGAAAGAAAAAATAAAGGCCAAGTCCTGATCCTAGTAGACGACAGAGTTTTTTTATGCTAAGTAAATGGGATGTGATGAAATAGTTTAAACACAGAAGTGACATCATGATATGTGTGTGTGTGTGTGTGTACGTGTGTGTGCGTATCACTTTTTACAAAAGTACCTTGTTTCTTTCAGTTAGAAAAGAGAGGTTGGAAGGCATAGGATTCTACCACTATAGCCAAATAAGATAATATTTAATGTTGGTTTAGAGTAGAATTTCGACAGTGAGAATAAGGATATGCAAGAATGAATTAAATACGTTTTATATAAAAGTGAAGGAACCAATAAAACATTAGATTAGATGGATGTTAATGGTGAAGAAGTAATCAAGGAAGATTCTGAGATATCTAGCTTGATCAGATGGGTGGATGATGAGACCATTACTTATGTGGAAATAGAAAAGGGAAGGTATAGATGAGATACTGGAAAGTAAAGCAGCTTCATTTTAGGTATATTAATGAGAAGGTGTTAAGACAGTAGTCTAATAGAATGGATTTATTTATGGAAATAAAAAATATAAAATTGGTGTTAATAAATAACACTTTTGATAACAATCTGTGTTAATGGGATTATTTAAAAAGAAAAAAAAAGAAACCTTGATCTATTCTGCTGTCACTTAACTACAGAAGAGTTTTGTTCTGAAGAAGGAGGGGCAGTGAAAGAACTGGAACTGAATCCTCCCTATTCTAAGGTTTTGACCCATTTGATGGAGAGAAAAATATTTTGAACTGAGTTTAAAATTCAATCTTCGCCCAACTAAATTTTTAGAAATGGAAATCAACTCAAAGGTGAGAAGCTCTCCTTGAAATGTCATTGCGGACAGGAAAGACTGACTATGCAACATAACTTTGAAAGCACAGAAAGTACTTTAGATTCACATCCCAATTATTCAAGATAACTTCAATCAACCACTTAGTCGTTTTCCCTTTTAAGATGCTATGCAATCTTGATATGGGAAGTCGTGTTCCTGTCATTACATTAATTGTTTCATGTATTTTTAAAATTTTGCTGTTTGTCTGTATAGTTTGGTGGAGTTGTGTCATGTTGCCATTATAATTATCTTCACCTTTTATGAAATTATTTTAAGGCCTGTGAACTTTGTACTATCATGTTTTTATGATGACAAATATTGATCTTTCATTTTCATGTTTAGATCTCCTTTGATCATTTCTGGTAGAAACTATCTAGTGGTGAATAACTCCCTCAATGTTTGCTTGTGTGGAAAAGACTTTTATTTCTTCATTTATGAAGCTTATTATGACAGGATATAAAATTTGCGGTTGATGGTTTTTTTTTTTCTCTTTAAGCAAACTGAAAATAATATCCCAGTCTATTCTGGTTTATAAAGTTTCTGCTGAGAAGTGTGCTGTTTGTCTCACGTGGCTTTCTTTGTTGGTAAGTAGCTCTTTTCTCTTGTTGATTTTGTATTTTTTTCCTTCCTGTTGACTTTAGATAGTCTGACAATTATATGTCATAGTGATGATCATCTTGCAAAGTATGGGCCTCTTATATCTGGATGCATAAATCTCTTGCCTAAAGAAATTCTCACCAATTATTTCTTTAAATATGTTTTCTACATTTTTGCTTTTTCTTCTCCCTAAGAAATATCAACGATTTATAAGTTCAGTTGCTTTATGTATTTTCATAATTCTAGAATGCTTTATTATTTATTTTATATTCTCTTTATTTATGTCTGACTAGGTTAATTCGAAAGACTTGTCTTCAAGGTCATAGAGTCTCTCTTCTGCTTGGTCTATTCTATTGTTAAAGCTTTCAAGTTTGTTTTGTAATTCCTTCAGTGATTATTTTATTTCCAGAAATAATCAGCAGAGGGAAGAGACAACATACAGAATGGGAGAAAATATTTGTATACAATGCATCCAACAGGGAACTGACATTCAGGTTTTATAAGAAGCTTAAATAACTTAACAACAACAATAACAAAACACAAAAAACTCCATTAACAAGTAAGGCAAAGGACATGAATAGACATTTCTCAAAAGAAGACATGCAATGGGCAACAGACCAGAAAAAATGCTCAATGTTACAGATCTTCAGAGAAATAGCAATTAAAACCACAATAAGATATCATTGTACATCAGTCCGAGTGGTTATTATTAAATATATAATAATATAACAAATATTTGTGAGAATGCAGAGTAAAGGGAATGCATACACAATGTTGATGAGAATGTAAATTAGTACGAACTCTATGGAAAACACTATGGAGACGTCTTAGACAACTAAACATAGAACTATCCCATTTGATCCCTAAACTCCACTCCTGAGTATCTACCAAAGAAAAAGAAAGCATTTTATCAAAATGATACCTGTACTAGTATGTTTATCGCAGCAATATTCACAATAGCAAAGATATGGCATCAACCTGTGTCCATTAACAGATCATTGAATAATGAAATATATATATATGAACATTATTCAGCTATACAAAATGAAATAGTGTCGTTTATAGCAACATGGATGAAATTGTAAGACGCTGTCTTAAGTGGAATAACTCAGAAACAGAAAATCTAATATCACATGTTTTCATTTGTAAGTGGAAGTTAAATAATGTTTATACCTGGACACAGAGTGTGGAATAGTAGACATTGGGTACTCAGAAGGCTGGAAGAGTGGGAAGGAAGTAAGGTATGAGAAATTACTTAATGAGTACAACGTAAGGTTTCATTGTATTCAGGTTATGGTTACAGTAAGTGCCTAAACTTCACCGCGGTACATTATATTCATGTAACAAACTTCACTTGTATGCCTTAAAATTACATTTTAAAATGCTGTGTAATTTTTTTTTTGTCATTGTTGTATTCCACTAATGACCCTTTGGGGTAGCTTCCTTGTAAGTATAGTTTCAGCCGTACGGTCAATAATGATTGTCCACAAAAATTCTAATTTCTTGCATTTTAGGCTAATATTTGTTAACAGGAGTAAAGTTGGTTATTTCTCAAGGAAATATTAGCCCTATCAAATATTTCTGAGAAAAATAACACCTAAGACCATTGACTTGCATTTAGTCCATTGTATGAAATGACTGATAGAATACCCTTTTTGATTTAGGGCATTGGACATGGAAAATTGCATTTATTTCCCAAATTTGTTTAAAGTGGGCAGAACAAAGAAAACTGTAAGCATAAAAAAAAAGTTATTTATTTAACAACATTAGTTGGTGTTTTTTTTTCTTTTTTTTGGCTGGTTTTTATTTTTGGTTTTTACCTCAGTCTCTTACCATGACTGCTGGAATCATACACTTTTTAAACCTTATCTAGTTATATCGATAAAAATGCTGACAACAGTGTCTGCCTTAGGTAAAGATAGCTGCAATGTTATCCAAAGTTACTAGGATAAATCATAACCTATTGATAGCCATCCTCAAATTCACCTACACTCTTTGAAACACATAAGACCTAGAATTTTGTTGTTATTCTGTAGGGGTTTTCTGAAATACTAAACCTTCAGCTATTATTAATTACATCCCTAATGTATCAGAATCAATATTTTTCAGGGGCAACATGCAATCTTGTCAGAAAGACTGCTTTATAAAGTTGCTTTTTCTATCTTGAGTGCTAATTATTGATCCAAATGCCATAAACAACCTGGAATTAAACTTGTTTCTTATTTATCTTCCATACTTTCTCTTTACTGCAGTGGGGGAAAAATAATGGAGAACATTTGGAATGCTTGGCTGCTACAAGAACTTTTAACACTAAGTGCTGTGGTACAAATAAATGTACAGCTAAGAATGGTTGATACCAGGCTTAGTCACAGTGTTTAAATGTCTTCCTAATTCTTTTCTAATCTGTTAAATAGTTATTTACTCCTATCTGTTACAATATTAATACTACCATATCTGAATATCATAATGCAAGTACTTACATGAAGAAAGACACATGATGACTAGCAGAATCTTTCTTCCCAAAAAATCAACAGCGTGTTATTTTACAGAACAAGCAGAAATTTATATTCCCAACATGAGAAAAAGCCAGAAAAATACCATCATTTTAGGCTCTTGTTAACTCTGAATTAGTTTTAGCAATACTAAAATTGCTGTTCACAATATTTACAAATATTGTACATTTTAAGTCATTTTACATTTCCTAAATTATTTGAAGTTGCACTAGAAATGCATCTATTAAATGGATATTTTCCCATGATCAAAAACAATGGATAAAACCAAGAAATACAACTTTTGTAACTTTCTATATTATCTAAACATAGATTTAAGATTTTAAAATATATATACCATTATAAAATTCATACAATTTGATTCACAAATGTGATTTGTAGGAAGTAATTACATACTGTTAATGCTAATTACATCTTTGATGACTGAAAAAATATCTACACATTTGTTTAGTTTTTAAAATACTATTGGAAAATTGTTTAAAAGTTTAAAAGTGAATGAGAGTTTCAAAACAAAACAAAACGAAGCTATTTCAGGGCAAAAAAAAGTTAATCTATTTGATAAAATATATTATATGAGGTCGGCCGGGCACGGTGGCTCACGCTTGTAATCCCAGCACTTGGGAGGCCTAGGCAGGCAGATCACGAGGTCAGGAGATCGAGACCACGGTGAAACCCCGTCTCTACTAAAAATACAAAAAATTAGCCGGGCGTGGTGGCGGGCGCCTGTAGTCCCAGCTACTCGGAGAGGCTGAGGCAGGAGAATGGCGTGAACCCGGGAGGCGGAGCTTGCAGTGAGCCGAGATTGCACCACTGCACTCCTGCCTGGGCGACAGACTGAGACTCCGTCTCAAAAAAAAAATATATATATATATATTATATGAGGTCAAAAGGATTTAAATTAAGGGCTATATGATAACTCCAGGCTTTCATAGGTTTGCAGACTTTCTAAATGTTTTTCTAACTTTGTCTTTTTATCTAAGACAAAAATTTAAAAAGAGTGTGTTCTCATTGAAAGAAACAATTTCCTTGATGAAGTCCTGTCTTTGATGGAGAAAATCAAAATGTTTTCATAAATATTATTTTATTTAACTTTACATCTTAGGCATACTAATAATGGCAAAAAATAATGGTTATTTATTTCAACATTATTTAACTGGAATACATAATGATTTCACTTATTAATATTTTAGAAAATTTTTTCTTTCTCTAAAATAATATAGTTAAAAAACATTATAATGTTATTTATTGATATCAAACAAAGCCTTGAATTCCAGCACACACAACTTATACAATTCTAGAAATTATTTCTAATCTCTTGCAACATATTTCTAACTTTTAATTGAGATAATTTTATTTTCCAATATAAGAACACTGTAAATCTATACATATACATAAATAACAAAAATACAATTCATTTTATAACTACAAATTAAAATAGTTATTAGGCTGATAAAGGAGATTGGCAATTTGATACTGAATATAAGCTATATTCTAGACCAGGAGTTGGTGGCAAACGTGTGTGTGTCTCTGTGTGTGTGTGTGTGTGTGTGTGTGTGTAGCAAAGGCCTTAGGTTCCGTAGAGTAAGTGTCACACTTTGTGGCCACATGATCTTTGGCACAACTCCTCAGTTCTGCTGCTGTAGTGTGAAAACATCCCTGGACAATTAATAAATCAAAGTATAGGATTGTGCTCCAATAAATCTTTATTTACAAAACATATAACAGGCTGGATTTGGTCCATAAACTATAGGTTGCCAAAACCTGATCTCCACATTAAATAGATTAACTCATTTTCACAAGAGTATTTTGTATTACAAATAATATATGTGTGTGTATGTGTATGCATTTAAAATCCCTGAAGTTTTGAGAAAGTGAATGATTATCATTAATGTACCAAGTATCATACCATTCTATCCAAATGTCACAAACATTATAAGTTTTATACTCACACATTCCTAGGCAATGTATATCACTATTATCCTCAGTTTACAGCTGAGGAAATTGATACAGCAAGTGTCAGTGCAGCCTTAGAGTCATACATCACACAGAGACATTTATTAAAGGATACATAGGCTCCTTTGTCACTTATAAATGTGGTCAGTGCTAGCAATAGGGAATACTTAACTATTCAGGTCTCATTGTAAAGTTTCTCTACATTTTTAAACTTTTGGCAATAAAACAAAGTAACAAAAAGCATCTATATTTAAATGCCATGAAGATTTGGGATCTGAGCTCCTGATGCTATCTTGGATGGTTAGTGTCATGGGAGGTAGAAGAATATTATATTTTTCTAACATACTCAGAGGAAATCTTATATAAAAAAAAACTTGTTTCCAGATTCCCACTTATTTCAGTATAAAATCAGACCATGTTTCAATCTCAATTAATTACATCAATTTAATTCAATTGATTTTCATTGATAACCATGAGTTTAGATGTTCAATGTGTAAATTAAGAGAAAAAACCACCACAGACTTCATTCTTTAATAGATGATATCACTTCAAATATAAAGGGCATATGCATTAAAACCACTAAAACAGTAAATGTATACATAAAATTGTATGTGATTAAGTACCAGACAAAACTATTCAAAAAGTGGGATAGAATTTCATTGGATATAAAGCAAGTAGTACAGATAAATATTATCAGGGGAAAATGTTATATTGAGAGAAAGTTAATAAAACTTTTGTCTCTTGGTAGTGGCTCACCAATACAAACAAGCAACATTTTATCAAAATTTATTAGATGATGGAACTGAAGCACTTCTAAGAGGAAAATTTATAATACTAAAAAACTATAATATAAATAAAAATATGAGGTCCATAATTTTAGCTTCCAACTTTGGAAATATAGAAAAGAATCATATATGATTGAAAAGAAAAATAATAATAAAGACCAGAGAGGAAAGCAATGTTTCAAAAACAAAAATAAAAATAATCAATGTAGCAATTAAAATAAAGCCAGAATTTTGAAAAGATTATAAAGTTGTTGACTATCAAGAAAGTCTGAGCAATATAAGAAATGAGAGAGTTGGCACCACTTCAATATTTAAAGTGTTAACAGGTTAGTTGTGATAGTATTAACAGGTTAGTTGTGATAATATTAACAACAACTTCATTCCAATAAAGTCACCAACTTAGATGAATTAGAAAAATTATCAGAAAAACATAAAAACAAAATGTATTCAAGAATAAATGTGGGGTTATACATTTGCTAATTAGCTAATTTTACTTTAAAACATCATGTTATACATAAAAACATACAATTTATTTGTCGATTTAAGGAAGACATTTAAAAGGAATACATGTAATTAGGATACAATTTAATAGCCTCAAGGCTATCAACTAAACTGGTTTTATAGTTTAAAATCATTGCACAAAGAAACTCCAGGAATAGAGGCTATCACTGGTGAATTCTACTACACACTTTAAGACAGTAATAATTCCTGTTCTACACAAAGTCTCACAGAGTTTTTGAAAAAGGAGGACTTTTTAAGTAGAAACATTTCAAACTCCTTTTTCACTTATAAATGTGGTGTAATAGACACTATACTTATTGTGTCTATCCTGTGCAAGAAACGGTGCTTTCTACATATGAAGATACAGATGGAAGTGTTTATACTGTCACTGCAATTCATAAATATATATCTGATAAGGGATTAGGAAAACTAGATACATATTTGAAATGTAATATGTGGTCATTACTGTCAGCAATGAGCAGAAAATAGAGTACTATAGAAAAGATTGCCAGGAAAGGAACAGAATTGTGTTTCAGTTTTACATTTGATTTTTCAAAGAGATGGTGGAAAAGGATAGTTCTTATGTTTTGCATAATAAGAACAGGGCAAGAAAACTTTTTAAAAAACTCGGACTTTGGTGAAATAGAATTTTGGTAGAATATAATTTGAGGACAAAATTTAATTAGTGGACTGAAAGAAAACAATACTTTGATCATCTTCTATCATAACAGCATGAGGTGTTCTACTGATCAGCTCTTCAAAATAAGTGGTAAGTGGTGAAAATTCCAAAACACAAATAAATAAATAAATAAATAAATAAATAAATAAATAAACGACAGACAGACAGACAGATAGATAGATAGACAGACAGATAACTAAAGATTCTGGAAATTGTCCAAAGGGCAAACAGCAAATAAAGAAATCCCTATTCAAGAAAGCCTATAAAATTTGATTTTAAAAAAGGTGACATTCTTGGTATTTAAATCAAGACTACCTTTTCCGTCTACTTTCACACGTTTTGAAGGGGAGACACTACTCTGGACTGCTGCAGGCAAGAACATAGGACTTCCGCTCCTCCCCATCTTTCAGCCGTAGTTTTTCTGCTTTCCAGGAGGAGCAGGGCTTCATCATTTCTTGTTCTGCCCTTAGAAGCTTGTTGCTGAGGCTATGTTTCAGCGGAGTGTGACGGAGAGCTATGGGCTCCTTTCATTCATCCAGCCTGATGCATGAATCAGAGGTTCTTCTTTCATGCGATAAGCAGAGAGTACTCTGGGCCAACAGCCCTTGCTTTTTGAGGCATGGTTCCACGACAGGAGAGAGAAGCCAAGAGGACCCCAGGGGGGAATTCTGGGGTTAAAAGAACAATAGCAAAAACAAAAAAAAAATTCACTAAAGAAGCTCAACAAAATACATAACAGGTAAAGGAAAAAAAAAGTGTGAACCTGAAGAAACAAAATAAACATTTAGGAAATTCTACAAATTCCACTTAGATAAAAATAAGGTATTCATAAGCAAGCACATCAAGGTAAAATACTGAAAGCTAAAGATAAGGAGAAAATCTTGAAAATATGCAAGAAACAATATACACCATTTGAAAGGGAAAGTCAAGAAGATTAACTGCCTATAACCTAAATTTTAGTTTGGCAGTTTTAGTGATTCTGAAAAGAAAATCAAAGGATAGGATTCTAAGGTCATGAAATATTTGCCTACTTTACTCTACCTTGTCTATATTGAGGTGTCATTTATTTACTCCTGAAAATCGAGAATAACAGTTGATACTCTTGGTTAATCAATACTTTTATCAATGAAGTATATACTTTTGGCTTTCTATCGATGTCACCCCAGTTATTTGTGAATTACACATTGAAGTCAGCTGCACATCTACCTTGGAAGACATTTACATAAAAAGCTTGTAATAGTTTCATTAACAGTGTCTGCTTTTCTTATCACCACACCAACATCATATTGGCTGACGTAGTATAAAGAACAGGTGTTTCTTATTTATCTTCACCAAAGATGGCTTTGTCCTGTGGATAAAAGTAGAATAAACATATTTGAGAAGTCTTACTGAGGAAAAGGCCATGTGAAACCCCGACACAGACTAAACTCTCCTTCACATTAGAGGAGAAATTCTGAGAGGAAATCCTTGGGACTACCACTTTCAGAACAAAGCTGAAATTGTCAATTATCTGACTATTTTTGGAAGCTTTTGGTGATTTCCTTGGACATTTAATTTTATTTATTTTTTTGCATTACCAAAATCTTAATGTTTCCTATAGCTCTCCTGGGTTTCCTTTATATTTCATATGGAAAGAACTGTTAGCACTTGCATAGCCATCCTATTCCCAACATTTAAACATCTGTCTGGATCACAGAGCTGTTGGGCATTTGGGGTTACTCTGCTTTGTAGCAGCTGTCTCCATTAAAGAGGAAAAAAATGGTATTATGTAGAAGCCTGAAAGGAATGGATTCACAAAACATTTGTATGTTGGTACAACTCACTAGCCTGCTTCTTCTTTCTCCCCAAATTCTGACAATAGTAGTTATTGTTACTTACAGTTTAAAATTATGAATGCAAAAATAGCAGAGCATTTGTAGTGAATTAAAGAATTCAAAACACAAGTGTCTTATGTATAATGCTGTTATATTGATTGAGTTTGATTATGTAATTACAGAAACTACTGTGAAGGACAGAAATGGTAGGTATTTGAAAAAGGGAAAAATAATTGTTATAAGAAAGACAAAGTGTGTGATTAAAAATGAGGTTTGAGAGGTGCAGCAATTTTGAACAACAGCAACACCCAAGGTGTGACACTGGAAGTGCAACCAAGTTATTATGGGGTTTAAGGATTTAGCCAACCATAAATTAAAGAAAATAATCACAGATATATATATATATGTGTGTGTGTGTGCGCGCGCGCGCGCGCGTGTGCATGTGTGTGTGTGTGTGTGTGTGTGTCATTATTACAAGGTATAGACTACAGCTTAAGAGTAAAGGAAGCTTTGGAAGAATTTGAAGAAAATTGAATAATATCATGAAGCTGTTTAGAACACTGACAAGAGTTTTAAAAAAATTCGATGTAACAATCTCTTGCACAAGTTTTCTTTAGCTTACTGTGATCCTCAAGTTAAAAAACGAAATTAAACTTCTTTACAAAGGTAATATTTTATTTCTTTATACTTACATGTATCTCCTTCTTCTGACAGTGACCTGCTTCTCAAGGGCTCTTAATGTCACTTGTCACTTAAAGTTCATGTTACTGAGTTGGCTGAAAGTCATGTTCAATTTTCACAACCTCTTTATTAATAGTCAGTGTGTATCTCAAGAGACAAATCCTCATACCTGCTCTAATTTTTTTTTTGAAGCTAATGCCTTTTATATCCATTGCAAAAGCAAGTCATTTAGGAGAGAAAAAGCTATCTGATTGTTTTAGCCAATTTAAATTAAATTGAAATGCCTTTATATGAAACTCTGGCAGAATGTGCTTGAAATATGAAGGTGCTTCAACATAAAGTATGGGGTTAGTTTCAAGAAATGCCAACATATCGTCTGATTTCCATTCATCAGTAAAACTGTAAGTTCCTTTTTGCCTTTTAAACCTATAATCCCATGATTCATAATTCTACATAGTTTTCCTTGTTTAAATAATTTGTTCACTAGGTAGTATCAATAACTGAAAATAAAACTGCAAAGTAGTCAGTTCATTCCATGAAAAATTATATGTATTTTACAATGTAGAATATTCAGGGGCTTTGGTAGATATGTAAATATATCTTCATTTGTGAGGTATCAATGTAAATAACAGTATTAAAGCCCCCTTAATTTTCCCCCAAATGTATTTTTTTTTCTCTCTGAGAGTCATTAAATACATTTTGGAATGTTTTGAAAAGCAGGAGGAATGTAGATTTTACTTGGGAAAGGGAATGAAGACTCTGACTGGTTTGTTGTTGTTTTGTTTTGTGATATAGAGTCTCGCTCTGTCACCCAGGCTAGAGTGCAGTGGTGCAATCTCAGCTTGCTGCAACCTCTGCCTCTTGTGTACAAGTGATTCTTCTGCCTCAGCCTCCCCAGTAGCTGGGATTACAGGCACCTGCCCCCACCCTCTAATTTTTGTATTTTTAGTAGAGACGAGGTTTTACCATATTGGCCAGGCTGGTCTCGAACGCCTGACCTCAAGTGATCTGCCTGCCTTGGCCTCCCAAATCTAATTTTTTTGTTTGTTTGTTTAAACATAACAAAATAGCCGGGCGCGGTGGCTCACGCTTGTAATCCCAGCACTTTGGGAGGCCGAGGTGGGCGGATCACGAGGTCAGGAGATCGAGATCACGGTGAAACCCCGTCTCTACTAAAAATACAAAAAAAAAAGTAGCCGGGAGTGGTGGCGGGCGCCTGTAGTCCCAGCCACTCGCAGAGGCTGAGGCAGGAGAATGGCGTGAACCCCGGAGGCGGAGCTTGCAGTGAGCCGAGATCGCGCCACTGCACTCCGGCCTGGGTGGCAGAGCGAGACTCCGTCTCAAAAAAAAAACAAATAAATAACAAAATAATGAATAGTTTACTTGGAATATAGTTGGCATTTAGAATAGCCCAGAATCTTAGAAAGAGCATACGTTTTCTGAAGGTTATAATCACATTATCAACAGTTATAACAATCATAACACTAATTGAATTATGGGTCAGGAATTATGCTAAGTACTTTACACGTATAAGTCTAATTTAATATTCTGCAACTCTGTGCTTAAGATAGTACCCCAACTTGCTGTTCAGAAAACTGAGTCTACTAGAAGTAAAGCAAAATATCCAAGATTTCACAAGAGCATTAGGAGACTTAAAATCCAAACTTAATTATCATATTGCAGCACTTGCTCTTAAAAATTATATTATACTACTTCCTATTAAAAATTATTAGTACAGTCTTGTGCTGGAACATTAAAAAGAGGTACATGTCAACTAAAGACATACATTTAAATCCCTGTTTTTACCTCTTGGCTAATTTTGATTACACAGCAATTTAATTATCAGTTTGATTCTACAGAGAGATTATTCCCCCTGTAATCCATGCCTGTTGGCATGCCTGTTGTTGATGTAAAAATAAAAAATATATTTTTCAAAGAATAAATATATTATGTTCTTGAAATTATTTTTGAAAACAATGTTTGAAAACAGTCTCTAATTATTCATTAGGAAAACCGAGCAGATACCTAAGTACCTGTTTTTCATTAAAAATATATATACTCAGTTATAAAAACATTATTTTGATATAATTTATTTGTAAAATATATCTAAAAGCTTATGCAGAAAATAGTGATTTCATCCAAAGGGAATTATGTCTTTAAAAGTATCCTGAAATTATCATTTTAATGCAAGCCTACAGTTATTTGTTGTTAGTTTCTTTCATTTAAACTTTCAATGATCGCCATTCTAACTGGTGTGAGATGGTGTCTCATTGTGGTTTTGATTTGCATTTCTCTGATGGCCAGTGATGATGAGCATTTTTTCATGTGTCTGTTGGCTGCATAAATGTCTTCTTTTGAGAAGTGTCTGTTTGTATCCTTCGCCCACTTGTTGATGGGGTTGTTTTTTTCTTGTAAATGTGTTTGAGTTCTTTGTAGATTATGGATATTAGTGCTTTGTCAGATGAGTAGATTGCAAATATTTTCTCCCACTCTGTAGGTTGCCTGTTCACTCTAATGGTAGTTTCTTTTGCTGTGCAGAAGCTCTTTAGTTTAATTAGATCCCATTTGTCAATTTTGGCTTTTGTTGCCATTGCTTTTGGTGTTTTAGACATGAATTCCTTGCCCATGCCTATGTCCTGAATGGTATTGCCTAGGTTTTCTTCTACGGTTTTTATGGTTTTAGGTCTGACATTTAAGTCTTTAATCCATCTTGAATTAATTTTTGTGTGAGGTGTAAGGAAGGGATGCAGTTTCAGCTTTCTACAGATGGCTAGCCAGTTTTCCTAGCACCATTTGTTAAATAGGGAATCCTTTTTTTTTTTTTTATTATACTTTAGGGTTTTAGGGTACATGTGCACAATGTGCAGGTTTGTTACATATGTATCCATGTGCCATGTTGATTTCCTGCACCCATTAACTCGTCATTTAGCATTAGGTGTATCTCCTAATGCTGTCCCTCCCCCCTCCCCCAACCCCACAACAGTCCCCGGAGCGTGATGTTCCCCTTCCTGTGTCCATGAGTTCTCATTGTTCAATTCCCACCTATGAGTGAGAACATGTGGTGTTTGGTTTTTTGTCCTTGCGATAGTTTACTGAGAATGATGTTTTCGTTTCATCCATGTCCCTACAAAGGACACGAACTCATCATTTTTTATGGCTGCATAGTATTCCATGGTGTATATGTGCCACATTTTCTTAATCCAGTCTATCGTTGTTGGACATTTGGGTTGGTTCCAACTCTTTGCTATTGTGAATAGTGCCGCAGTAAACATACGTGTGCATGTGTCTTTATAGCAGCATGATTTATAGTCCTTTGGGTATATACCCAGTAATGGGATGGCTGGGTCAAATGGTATTTCTAGTTCTAGATCCCTGAGGAATCGCCACACTGACTTCCACAATGGAATCCTTTCCCCATTTCTTGTTTTTGTCAAGTTTGTTGAAGATCAGATGGTTGTAGATGTGTGGTATTATAAACAACAGGTGCTGGAGAGGATGTGGAGAATTAGGAACACTTTTACACTGTTGGTGGGACTGTAAACTAGTTCAACCATTGTGGAAGACAGTGTGGCGATTCCTCAGGGATCTAGAACTAGAAATACCATTAGACCCAACCATCCCATTACTGGGTATATACCCAAAGGATTATAAATCATGCTGCTATAAACACACATGCACATGTATGTTTAGTGCTGCACTACTCACAATAGCAAAGCCTTGGAACCAACCCAAATGTCCATCAATGATAGACTGGATTAAGAAAATGTGGCACATATACGCCATGGAATACTATGCAGCCATAAAAAATGATGAGTTCATGTCCTGTAGGGACATGGATGAAGCTGGAAACCATTATTCTCAGCAAACTATTACAAGGACAAAAAACCAAACACCACATGTTCTCACTCATAGGTGGGAATTGAAGAATGAGAACACTTGGACACAGGAAGGGGAACGTCACACACCAGGGCCTGTTGTGGGGTGGGGGGAGTGGGGAGGGATAGCATTAGGAGATATACCTAATGTAAATGACGAGTTAATGGGTGCAGCACACCAACATGGCACATGTATACATATGTAACAAACCTGCATGTTGTGCACATGTACCCTAGAACTTAAAGTATAATAAAAAAATATATATATATTATATAAACTTTTAAGACATATTCAGGGTTTTTAAAAGTTCTTTGGTTTTTGAAGTGAAAAATAATAACTGAGTTTGTGTAGGTGTGTTTTTGAATCTTTCTCAATTAAACATGTTTAAGAGCTTTAAAATATTCTGCGTGCTCCCTTTCTTTCATGAAGACACTTTAATGATAAAACCTCTAACTAATCAATTCCTTATCCCATCGTATTTTTTTTCTGCTTTTCAAGAAATATAACAACTAAAGCCTTTCCTCAATAACTTTTCCTAATTTCATTTCAAGCTTACATGTGTTTAGTTTAAGCTGCTTCAATTGCTAACAAATTACCACGAAAATAGCAACTTAAAATAGCAATTGTTTATTATCTTATAGTTTATGTGATAAAATGTCTAAGCATGGCATAGCTGGTTCCTCTACTTAGCATCTCATAAGGCTGCAATCAAAGGTGTCAGTCAGGTTGCATTCTCATCTGGAGGCTCTGGGAGTAAATAATCGAACTCTATGCTCACTCAGTATATTGAAAGAAGTCATTTTCTTTAGCTGTATGTCTGAAGGGCCCAGCTTCTTGCAGTTGAGGTTTCAGACCTACCTCTGCTCATGGGGGCTGCTTGTGGTTCCTTGCCATATGGGCCCTCTCAACGTGGCTACTTCACCACCTCAGTAAGGATAGCCTCTCTTACATGTCCACTAGCAAGATAGAGCAGTACATAGCAGAGCATAATCATGGCGGAGACATTCTTCACCTTTTCCATATTCTATTGGTTGAAAGCAAATCACAGGTCCTGTTCCTACAATGGCATGAGCACTGGGAAGCAGAGATCATGAGTGGCTGATTTAGAATTTCTGTCCATTACATTAAGCACAAATAAACGAATCTTCTGAAGGTATCTTTAAATATATTCTCCTAGAAATTTAAGAGGTAATGAGAACTTGTTTAGTGCCTAGGATGAAAAAACAGTTATACCTAGGTGTTACTAAATAGAGGACAGATATATTTTTAAATGTTAGCCTTGAGCATTCCTGTGTTTACCACAACCATTCTGTGTAAGTTTATTATAGACATAATAAAGCAACACACTTTTGTTGCTTGACTTGCAAAATAGTAGAATTTTAAAACTATACTTGTTGGGAACATGTGTCTAATAAAATCTTTAACAGTGAATATTTGCGAATGAACAAATCGATGACTGACTGGCTGACCACCTGAATACATTAATTTTTTAAAAAAGCAATTATCTTAGGGGACACAGGCACACATATTCATGCTCCTCCCTGACATGCACAGAACTAAACAAAGATGATTTGTAGATTTTCATAATTACTAAATAGGTTCTACAAAAAGCCCTAATTTGGATTTTCTAGGATTAAACACCTGTTTAATTTTTATTACTCATTAAACTTGAAGTCTACAAGGGGAAGAAAAAGCCTATGATGATCTGATATAGAACGTTACATGAAAATATGATAAGGAGGGGAAAAAATTAAAAGGAAAAAAAGACTTAGAATATAAGGAGAAGCAATACTTCCTGACTTTCTGAAGATCTGTCATGATGAAAAGGTAAAGGAGCCAAAGTCCTTTCTATATTGCTGTCTGAGGAAAGGATTAGGGGATTATGATGATTCTGGAAAACAAAAACAAAATAACAGCACCAGTGAAATGTGCTAAGGAAAAAGAAGAGATAATATGAAAAAAATCCCTTAATTATTATGGAAGACCACTTATTTCTTATGAAAATTCTTAAGGTTTTACATTTTATATCAAAGAAGTAATTTATCTTGAGCCTTTGGCCACAATATTTTTATTAACTGGTTATTACATAGCTTTGTCTTGTGCGTGTTTCTATTTGAAGACACCTATATTTAAAAACACATATTTTCTCTGTAATATCACGGTCCTCTTGTGATTAAAACACTAGACAGCACTTCAGCGCTATACGTAGGGGCAATTTTAAACAGTGAAATTACTAAAACAAAACGGAAAATTACACAAAGAATGAAACTAAATATACCACCAAAAGTACACTGCATTTTGTATGAGAGCTGAACCAGTAAGGTTCTTGTTCCACTTATGTGGTAATGTGTGCATAGGGTGACCTAAATGTTTCATCACTCTGTACCTTCAATGACCACAAAAGTGACATGAGTAAACATTTGGAGGATAAACATAATCATCAGCCTGCAGGTGAATTCACAAATACAGAATCCATGCATATTGTATAAACTGTATTTCTGATATAATTTTGTCATCTTTTCCTCCCACATCTATGGAGAATACTATAATAATCACCTCTCAAGGTTTATAATTCTACTAATAAATATTTATTTTAAATATTATTAGAAGAAAAATAAGTATAGTTGGTTTTCACCAGCGAAAACTTAAAATCTATGTAAATAGATCTTGATTTCAATGAAATGCAACATTGGAAAGCTATTATTTTCAACATTAACATATTATAGAAAGAAACCTTATACTATGTTAGATCTCTAATAGAGTATATTAATCATACATCAATAGTTGTATAAAAATCACTGAAATTTAGTAGCTTAAAGATATTATCCTACACAATCTTTAAGTTAGTAGTTTAGCAGAATGGTTCTTGCTCAAGTTATTTAATAAGTCATCTGAAGGCCTGAATGAAACCGGAGAACTATCTTCCACTTACTCACTCACTCACTTGGCTGTTAGGTGAAGGTCTTGATTCCTCTTGGGCTCTTGGTAGGTGGATTCTGATTCTCCCAAGAGGGACTCTCCATAGAGGACATGGTGACTATCGTAAGCAGGTGATAAGAGAGCAAGAGAGACAAAATATATACATGCCTTGCATAACCTAACATCATGAGTGACACATCATTATTGTTACCTTCTCTTGGTTACACAGACTGAACATATTATCATATGGGAGGAGCCTACACAAGAATTTGAACATAAACAACACCAGTATCAATGGGGGATGGCTTGGAGGGTGGATATCAAACATAGATTTTGTTCAATAATCTTTTCAATAGTTTAGCTAGGAAACTTATGCTCAGGTGAGAACAGAAATGTCTGCAAAGCATACCTATCATACAGAAAAAAAAATTTAGAGTTAAAAGAAGATGTTCTGAGTAGAATTATGTTATGTTCTGTAAAGATTTCGTGTAGTATATTGGGGTAGTCTTGTCATTCACTCAGAAAGAAGTCAAACAGGCTGGGCGGGGTGGCTCATGCCTGTAATCCCAGCACTTTGGGAGGCCGAGGTGGGTGGATCACGAGGTCAGGAGATCGAGACCATCCTGGCTAACATGGTGAAACCCCGTCTCTACTAAAAAATACAAAAAATTAGCCAGGCGTGGTGGCAGTGAGCCAAGGTGGCGCCACTGCACTCCAGCCTGGGCAACAGAGCAAGACTCCATTTCAAAAAAAAAAAAAAAAAAGAAGTCAAACAACTAAATATCATAATTTTTATAATAATCTGTATTTATTGCTTATGTACAAAGGATGCTTTATTAATGTATATCTCTAAAATTACATTCACTTTCATATATATGAAGTATATATATAAAGAGAGAGAGAGAAAGAAAGAGAGAGGCAGAGACAGAGCTTTTTATGTCTCTTGGTCACAAAATATCAGGGCACTACTAACGTAAAAAAAAATAGACTAATGTTCTAGATCTAATTCATGTTTGTGTATTTAATATAAACTTTTTAAAGTATTATTACATCATGATGACAATATAATTCAGATCCATTCATATTTGCTATATTACAGATAATTGATACTTTTAATTTAAAAAAAGCATTTTAATAGTAATCTTTCAAAATCACTTTCAGAGATCATCATATATAGATCCTCTTATACAAAGTAAATCATATTAATTCATTTATGCATCCATTTAGCAATCAATTTTAAAGTGCCTACTATCTGTCCTATACAGTTCTAAGAACTGAAAATGCAGCAGTGAATAAAACAGACGAAAATTGCTGCCCTCACGTAGCTTTTGTTCTAGTGAGAGAAGTAATAAGCATATTAAGAAGTAAAAGTTACTTGGCCCAAACTAAAGTCAAAAGGTGAAAAAGATACTGTTAGAGGTAGGTGAAATTTTAACTAAATTGTTGGGCAAGAGTATCAAAGGACACACCCTTAAGAGCAGAGAAGAGGAGTGAGAAGTAACTTTCCAGACATGTAACAGGTTAACGTTACATCGAAGACACTCTTTGGCGGCAACAGAGTGAACAAGAGAGAAAAATAGGAAATAAAGTCAGAACTGGATGTTCACCTTATGTTGTAGGACACTATCAACCATTTCTTTTTTTTGTTTTGTTTTGTTTCAGAGTGAGAAGCGAAGCCATTTTGTGGAAGGGGGGACATAAAACAAAGCAATAGTGAAAAGTCTATTAAAATATCCCTGGTGAGAGATGATGATAACCTGTGGTGTTAGTAGTAACTAATTTACTTCCTCAATATAATTCCAATTAAAGCACCAACATGTTTTTGTAGAACCCAGCAGAGAGATTATGATTATTACTATGAGGGAAGAAAAGTACAAAAAACAGCAAGTGTTTGAGAAGCAGAACAGGGTAAGTTCCTGTCATGTCTACTACCAATAATGATTTTGAAGACATAATAAATTAAAGTAGTAAATTAATGCTAGATGATATAAAAGTTAGCCTAATAGAATGGGTGATAGGTGTAACCTATCAAGAAGGTGTTGGATCATCTTTTATTAGAAAGTTTCTCATTATAATATGGCTTTAAATATGCATCTATTTTCATGCACTATTATATTTTATTTTGCTACAAAATTAGAACAAATACAATAAAATGTTGACATTGAATAAAATACCTGATATGTTAAAATACATTAAATTCCTGGCTATCTCTCTAATATTATTTCTCCTATTTGCATTTTGATATGCTTCATTAAGTTGGAACAAAATAAATTAATTTATAGGTAGGATACTAGTAGTCACAATTAATCTAGATATACCCATTGGAATAGATATTTCACTTTGAATTTAGTAATGAAATCATTGAGAATTTGCTTTAGTCTATTATTTGCATTTCTGAACATTACTATTTTTATTTCAATCTTTGTGATTTGTTCACATTTATTTTCACATGTCCTAAAAGACATGAAAATTTTTACTTGATGATTTTGGTAATGTCATGAGGAGGTGAAATGAACAAAAAGTAAGTATTTAAAATATACTGTATGTGTTTACTGTTTTATAAATACTCTAGTTTGTTAACCTGAATAGTAAACATAATTATAACATCTCGCATTTATTAGAGACTTTATGTCAGGCATAATGATATATACAGTATTAATATAATCTCATATATGTATTTTAAATCTCATTTATTCTTGGAAACATCATAGTTATTTTGGCTTACTAAATGAATGTCATGTTAAAAAATAAGCCTTCATCTCTCTAAAAATGTCATATTAATGTACTCATATAAAGAAATAATGGAATGATTAAAAATTGACTATTTTTCTTAATGTATTTGTATATTATAAAACTGGTAGTCTGTGCACCTGCCACCAGTAATTTGCAATTATCCATTGCCTGAAAGTCTGCAATATGCTTAATAAGCCAAAAAGTAAAGCTGTTTTCAAAAGAGAACACAAAATAGAATGCAAGTTGTCACTTTCTTTGAGCAGCCATCTGTCTTAGAACTACTTTTCTGCAACTGAATATAAAAGAAATAGAATTGAGACAAATTGTCTATTCAGGATTATAGCAGATTGTTATGATTTTAAATAATGAGATGGATGTATGAAAGTATTCAGTCCACCTATCACATAGACAATTGATTAAATAATATACATTTAAAGTTATTAGTAACACTTTATAAAATCATTCAGTTTGATTACAGTTTTAGAGTATAGATACACTCTTACACTTAGCATGTTATCTTTGCAAATTATCTGCATATTTGTAGAGAGCCAAATATTAAACTGCACAAGGATTGGCATTGCAATATAAGGACTGAAAGTTAGATGCATGGTCAGAAGAATGCCATTTTCAACTAAATTGAATTGTTTGTGTAAGGGGGTCAACAAAGGCAAATGAGTAAGTGGTATCTGGTTTAAATTTATTCTACATTTTTTTTTCTGTCAGATGGTGGCAATAACCACAGCTACATCACAGGGTTTACACGATAACTGAATTAAATAATATGATTAAAATAAAAACCCTAAATTAACATTAAAAGTGCATAGAAATTATTCAGTAGATATACTAAAATAAAAAGAAAGAGTAAATAATAAGTTAGTGCTTACTGATTTTCTTGTTGCCAAGCTAAATTTTTCTGCATTTGCAATACATATGTTTTACATAAATAATTTTATTTTCTTTTCCAATGCAGAGGTTAACTAAAAAAAAAATGCTTGTAGCATACAAATAAATATGAATATACATATGTGTGTGTGTGTGTGTTTGTGTATATCAGTACATGTGGGGTTATTGAGGTCATTTGCTTAATATAAATGATATACAAATGATAGAATACAATGAATGCTACTAAACTATTAATTACAATATTATGGCTTCACTTTGCAGTTCCTTTAACGTTTCTGTACATAGTAATGAAAGTAGGCCACACCTTGAACGTCAGTTCTATCTAGGATCCTGTGAGCAAGGGACAGATAATGACACAGTAGAGATACACTGTTCTACGATGTTCACTTTTGAGGAGACTTTAATCCAACTGGTGGAGTAAGATAGAAATAGGTAAATGCTTCTAGAGAGCTAACAATTTGGATCCCTGAGAAAGCCAGTCTTACCTGCAGTTCAAGCTATAACCCAAGCATAAAAATGACAGATATAGACAGATTAGATAGATGATGATAGTTGGATAGATGATAGATAGATAGATAGATAGATGATAGATAGATAGATAGATAGATAGATAGATAGATAGATAGACAGACAGACAGACTGGCAGACAGACTGCGATTTTTGCCATGAAAAGTACGGAAAAAACCACAAATACTTTGGCACCCACTCGATAGATGGATACATAGACAGAAAGATGACAGCGTAAATTCACTTCACAGCACACTTCAAATTCTCACTAAAGACATTAAAAACATTATACATCTAAATTTCTAAGTCACGGAGACTGTTTATAGCACTGACTCTATCTTCAAAAGTATTTTTCATGATGGTCCTCTTTTTGCTTTCTCTCATATTCTGTCTACATGACCTCTATAATTTTGGACTTCTCCCCGTGTATTTGGCTAGGCCTTCTTGGGGGCCCCTGTATTACACTATCCTTCTCTTCTCACTGTTCCTTACTCATAAAGGAAACCCATTACTTTCCCAGCATGTTGTTACTAACTTAAATATACATAATTACAAAATCAACATCTCTGTTTAGACCTCTCTGAATTCCAAAACTGTATATTTAGCTGCCTACTTTGCTTTTCCACTTAGAAGTTACTAAGCAACCTTAAAGTAAACATGCTTGAAACGTGACACAGGAGTTTCCCCTCTATAGCTAATAAAACTCTAGAGTACACAATTTTTTTTTTTTTTTTTTTTTTGAGACAGAGTCTTGCTCTATCGCCCAGGCTGGAGTGCAGTGACGCAATCTCGGCTCACTGCAAGCTCCGCCTCCCGGGTTCACGCCATTCTCCTGCCTCAGCCTCTCCGAGTAGCTGGGACTACAGGCGCCCGCCACTGCGCCCGGCTAATTTTTTGTATTTTTAGTAGAGACGGGGTTTCACCGTGTTAGCCAGGATGGTCTCGATCTCCTGACCTCGTGATCCGCCCGCCTCGGCCTCCCAAAGTGCTGGGATTACAGGCATGAGCCACCGTGAGTACATAATTTTATACTCTAGGTAAAAAATAGTAATTTTACCTCTAGCAATGAAGGAGGTATTATTATTCTGACACTATTTTCATTTATCAGCCATTCTAGCTTCCAAATATCTATGTCCACTCACATTTCTGTATTCCAGCTAACATCACAATAACCTGAGCTAACAAAGTCTCTGACCAATGATTTGTTTCCCAGTATTTCAGTGACATCTTTTTTTCTTTTCTTTTTTTTTTTTTTTTTTTTTTTGTGAGACGGAGTTTCACTCTGTTGCCCATGCCAGAGTGCAGTGGTGCAAGGTTGGCTCACTGCAACCTCCGCCTCCCAGGTTCCAGTGATCCTGGCAACTCAGCTTTTCAAGTAGCTAAGATTACAGGCGCCCGCTACCACGCCTGGCTAATTTTTGTATTTCAGTGGACACGGGGTTTCACCATGTTGGCCAGGCAGGTCTCGAACTCCTGACGTCAGGTGATCTGCCTGCCTTGGCCTCCCAAAGTGCTGGTATTACAGGCATGAGCCACCATACCTGGCGCATGTTTTTCTTACATAAAGCATTCTCCATATTCTTGGGTTATTGTATCATAAATTTTATTCTCAAACAAAAAAAGAAAAACAAAAATGCAAAAGGCTTACTAGTGCACATAGAAAACACCTAAATTCCTTACACAATCCAGAGAAGCATTGCTTCAACACATTCGCGTTAACATCTGGAAATCAGCATTGTAAACAGATACCTATAAGGATGTTTAATACCCTAATGTGTCAAAAACATGGATATAATTGATCCTTTCATGATCCTACTTATCACATCATTGTTTTCCACACATATATTCTAAATGACTTATGCCTTTCCTTACATATATTTTTTTCTGCTTAATTTGCGAGAAATCATTTTGAAAATCCATCCCAGTTCACCTATTAAATGTATACTTACCCTTGACATCTCAGCTTAAATATTATTATCTTTTAAAGTAAAATTCCAAGAGTTTTCTATGCTCACTGTGTTCTTCATTTCATCTCTAACTCTCTTTGGAACCCTTGCCGATCAGTTCACTATTTCCAATACATCACATTAACTACTCTTTCCAGAGTCATAGCTTATGTGGTGTCTGTAAAGCAAATAATAGCCAAGTGAGGAGTCCCACTGCGTGGAAGACACTAAAGAGCATGATAATGCCCACCACGAGGAGCAGCCGTTCTGGGATATCAACCCAGTGCATGTTTTGCCTGTGTCAGGGTCAACAAGAAAGACATGACTCTCGTAAACACTGGATGAGGTTAATCAAATAGAAAAGAGAGCAAGACACCTTGGATAGTGAGTATCAGTCCATAGCCAGTGATTCTCACCCAGCAGTCCACCAAAGAGATGGTCTACAGGCACCTTCCTGTCCTGCAGACAATACATACTATTCCTGCTTTACCAGAAACAAACAGTAGTGGGGTTGACCAGGTAACGTGATGCACACCCTTCAGCAGACAAAAGTACCACTTTTCAAACCTGGAACAGAGAAAGATATTGACAAACAAAGTGATAAGCCCAGCCACAAGATGTGAGCTCTCTTTACCACCATATAAGAACATGCTCCAGGCTGGAGACACACATTTATGACACCATGCGAGTGTAAGCAAGCTGCCAAGATGTTGACTGCCTTTCCCAAGAGTGTCAAGAATCAAAAGTTGGTGCTAAGTTTTCATCTTTCTCAATTTCTCGATGGCATTTGGCAGAATTTATTATTTGCACGGTGACATTGTGTTTTCTACTTTGTTTCTGAGATAATATTTTAAACTCAATTCATTTGGATTCTACCTGGGTAAAATGACCTGCTCTAACGAACTTCTCTAAAGTAGCATCCTTGCCATTCTCTTCTAGTCCTTATAATTTATTTTCAATACAAATACTTATATTTGTACAAATATATAAGCTTAATATATTGCATAAGATAATCTAAATTCACCAGAAATGGGATTTTAGTTTTATTTTTTTGGTTTTGTCGGGCTGTGTGTGTTTAGAAAAAATTTTAGTTTTAGTACAGTTTTAGATTTACAGAAAAACTGCAAAAATAGTAAAAAAAAAAAAAAAAAAAAAAAGGTCCTATATACTGCAAAACTAGTTTCCTCAATTATTAACATTTTATGTTAATATGACATATGTGCTACAATTAATGAACAAACATTAATACATTATCATTAACTAAAGAAAATACTTTATCCAGATTACCTTAGTTTTTAACTTAACATCCTTTTTCTGCTCCAGGATTATATACAAGTTACCACATTACATTTGGTAGTTATGTCTCCTTAAGCTCCTCTCGACTGTGACACATTTCTCAGACTTTCCTTGTTTTGATGACAGTTATGAAGACCACTTGCCAGGTATTTTGTAGAATGTCCCTCAGCTAGTATTTGCCTTGATTTTTTTTTTCTCATGACTAGACTGGGGTTATATGTTTTGGGGAGAAACACCATAGAAGTAAAGCGCCATTGTCATCCCATCACATCAAGGTACATACTATCTATTAACTTGACTTTTCACTGTTGATGTTGACCATGATCACCCAGCTGACAGTGTTTGTTAAATTTGACTATTGTAAATCTATCATTTTTTTAATTGCCACTCCATATTCTTCAGACAGAAGTCACTATATGAAGCATTAATTTTCACTTAAATATAAGGAGTTATGCTAGAAGATGAAGTATCTACATAAATTGTTTAAAATTATTCTCTTTCACATTTATTTGTTTATTCAATCATTTGTTTATATCAGTATAAACACACAGATATTTGTTTTATCCTTTTGAAAATAACCTAGCACTGCATTATTTATTTTATTCCTGTTTTGGATTTTGGAATTGTTTTTGATAGGCTTCTGTGTTCCCTTGACGTAACCCCATCATTTGCGGGTTGTTTTTTAGGATTTCCTGAACTTTTGTATGTTTATCTTTTATAATATAATCTTTAAGCTTGTTTTGCATGTTCGTCCTCTCATTCCAGAATTACCCATTTCTCAAAACAACTCTGGATTCTTTTACTGAAAAATTGTATTAGAAACTAAGATCTGGGGCCTAGGTGGCCTTTCCTTACTGGGGTGTTGTTGTCTTTGTAAATGCTTAGGTAATAGAGCAAGGAAGTACACATGTGTATACTAACCTGTGTGTATATACACATATATAAAATATTTCTATATGTTATCACCTGTATACATTTAAATAAATATGAATGTATATGGATACACCCAAGACTATTATATTATTTCATTAAAATGGTTATTTCTAGTCTCCTACTCTTGATTATATGTAAATTTTTACTCCAACATTGAGAGGCCTGACTCCCACCATCTGTCACACATTACTTAATTATGTGTTTGTATTATAGAAGTATAGTAGTATCTACATACATGTACAGCAGTATCATAATCATTAACTCACATCCCCATTAAAAGCAACTTTATAGAGTACGGTGCTTATGTATAGTTCCTTTTGTTCTTAATCTTTCAGTCTCTACTTATTTTCAAAGTTACTTGAATTAGCATTTTCCTCATCCCATTCAGTGAGATTGTCTTACATATACATAATATAGTTAGATTGTTTTGTTATGTTTTTGATTCTTTTCTGGACTCTCCAAACTCTAAAATTGTTTTATTTTAATTTGTGTACATTAAGGTTTACTCTTTGTACTGTAAAATTCCACAAGTTTTCACAAATGTATAATGTTTACATAAGGTACCCACCATTACAATATCATTCAGAATACATTCTCTAAAAAGTTCTGTTGTGTTGACGCTATTAAAATCCCATCCACTGATTACTAATTAGTAATTAGTAATGTAATTACATAGTAATGGGTGATAATTAGTAATCACCCATCCAGTGATTACTAATCTATTTGATGTCACTACAGTTTTACTTTTTCCAAAAATCATATAATTGGAAACATACATTATGTAGCATTCTCAAAGTGTTTGTTTCTTTGGGAAATGCACTTAAAGTTTGTATTTGTCAGGGTTCTCCAGAGGTACAGAACTAGTAGGACATATGTATATATGAAGGGACTTTATCAGGGAGAATGGGCTCATGATCACAAGGCGAAGTCTCACAATCGGCCATCTGCAGGCTGGGAAAGAAAGAAGCTAGGAGTGGCTCAGTCCGAGTCTAAAAGCCTCAAAAGTAGGGAAGCTGACGGTGCAACCTTCCGTCTGTGGACAAAGGCCCAAAAATCCCTGGCAAGCCAATGATATAAGTCCAAGAGTCCAAAGGCAAAAGAAAGTGCAGTCTGATGTCCAAGGGCAGGAAGAATGGAAGGAAGCATTCGGCACAGGAAAAGACAATAGCCAGAAGACTCAGAAAGCCAGTTTATCCCACTGCCTCCTGCCTGTTTTTTTTTAGCTGCACTTGGAGCCAACTCAATGGTGCCCACCTACATTGAGGATGATACTTCCACTCCCAGTCCACTGACTCAAATGTCAGTCTCCTCTGGGAACACCCTCACAGAAATACCCAGAAACAATACTTTACTAGCTATGTAGGCATCCTTCAATCCAATAAAGTTGACACCTAATATTAACCATCACAAGGTTCATCCACATCTTTTCATGACTTGACAGCTTACTATTTTTATTTCTGAATAAAAATGCATCCTGTGGATGTACCATATTTTGTTCACACATTCACCTACTGGAAGGTACCTTGATTGCTTCTGACTTGTGGCAATTACAAATGAGTGTGAAGGTTTTTGTGTATAGATAAGTTTTTAAATAATTTGAGTAAATACCTAACTAGGAACACAATCACTTAATTATATAAGAAGATCATGTATGTCTATGTAAGAAACTGACAAACTGTGTTCCGGAGTGGCTTTGCTATTTTTCATTTGCTCCAGCAATGAATGAGAGTTACTGTTACACTGCATCCTCTTCAGCAGTTCGTATTATCTTTTTTTTTTTTTTTTTGAGTTAGGGAAATTTAGCCAATCTAGCAGAATAGACATTCTAATAATGTTTAACAGTATCTCATAATTGTTTAAACTTTCAATTCCATAATAAGAAACAATGTTAAGAATCTTTTCTTATGTTCTTTTTTTTGCATGTCTCTGTGTGTGTGTGTGTGTGTGTGTGTGAGAGAGAGAGAGAGAGAGTATGCGGGTTTACCCATGGTAGTTCCTAGAAGAGTTACCAGCATAGAATAGATGCGCATTAAACATTGTAAAGACTTTTCAACCCAGAATTTCATATCCAGCCAAAAAATGATTCATAAGCAAAAGAGAAATAATATCCTTTCCATACAAGCAAATGCTGAGGGATTTTGTCACCACCAGGCCTGCTTTATAAGAGCTCCAAAAGGAAGCACTAAATATGGAAAGGAAAAACTGGTGCCAGCCACTATAAAAACACACCAAAATATAAAGACCAATGACACTACGAAGAAACTGCATCAACTAATGTACAAAATAACCAGCTAGCATCATGATGACAGGATCAAATTCAGACATAACAATATTAACCTTAGTGGTAAATGGGCTAAATGCCCCAATAAAAAGACAGACTGGCAAATTGGAAAAAGAGTCAAGACCCATCAGTGTGCTGTATTCAGGAGACCTATCTCATGTGCAAAGATACACATAGGCTCAAAATAAAGGGATGGAGGAATATTTACCAAGCAAATGGAAAGAAAAAAAAGAAAAAAAAAGCAGGGGTTGCAATCTTAGTCTCTTAAAACAGACTTTAAACAAACAAAGAACAAAAAAGACAAAGAAGAGCATTACACAATGGTAAAGGGATCAATGCAATAGAAGAGCTAACTATCCTAAATACATATGCACCCAATACAGGAGCATACAGATTCATAAAACAAGTTCTTAGAGACCTGCAAAGAGTTTTAGACTCCTGAACAACATTAGTGGTAAATTTAAAACCCCATTGTAAGTATTAGGCAGATCAATGAGACAGAAAATTAAGAAGGATAATCACAACTTGAACTCAGCTCTGGACTAAGCAAACCTAATAGACATCTACAGAATTCTCCACCCCAAATTAACAGAATGTGCATTCTTCACAGCACCACATAGCACTTATTCTAAAGTCAACCACATAATTGAGAGTAAAACACTCATCAGCAAATGCAAATGAACAGAAATCATAACAGTCTCTCAGACCACAGTACAATCAAATTAGAACTTAAGATTAAGCAACACACTCAAAACTGCACAACTACATGGAAATTGAAAAAACTTCTCCTGAAAGACTGCTGGGTAAATAACAAAATTAAGGCAGAAATAAAGAAGTTCTTTGAAACCAGTGAGAACTAAGAAACAATGTTCCAGATTCTCTGGGAAACAGCTAAAGTAGTGTTAAGAGGGAAATTTATAGCACTAAATGCCCACATCAGAAAGCTGAAAAGATCTGAAATTGACACCTGAACATCACATTAAAAGAACTGGAGAAGCAAGAGCAAAGAAATTCAAAAGCTATCAGAAGGCAAGAAAAACTAAGATCAAACCAGAACTGAAGGGGATAAGAGACATGAAAAACCCTTCAAAAAATCAATGAATCCAGAAGATGGTTTTTTGAAAAGATTAACAAAATAGGCAGCCCACTAGATAGACTAATGAAGAGCAAAAGAGAGAAGAATCAAATAGACAAAATAAAAAATGATAAAGGGGATATCACTACTGATCCCACAAAAATACAAACTACCATCAAAGAATAGTATAAACACCTCTACATAAATAAACTAGAAAATCTAGAAGAAATGGATACATTCCTAGACACACGCACCCTCCCAAGACTAAACCAGGAAGAAGTTGAATCCCTGAATAGGCTAGTAACATGATCTTAAATTGAGGCAGTAATTAATAGCCTATCAAGCAAAAAAAAAAAAAAAAAAAAAAAAACAGGACCAGACGCATTCGCAGCCGAATTATACCAGAGGTACAATGAGGAGCTGGTACCATTCCTTCTGAAACTACTGCAGAAATAGAAGGGATTCCTCCCTAACTAATTTTATGAAGCCAGCATCATTCTGATAACAAAACTTGGCAGAGACACAACCAAAAAAGAAAATTTCAGGCCAATATCCCTAAGGAACCTCAATGTGGAAATCCTCAATCAAATACTGACAAATCGAGTCCAGCAGCACATTCAAAAACTTATCTACCTCGATCAAGTCAGCTTCATCCCTGGGATGCAAGGCTGGTTCAAAATACACAAATCAATAAATGTAATCCATCACATAAACAGAACCAAAGACAAAAGCCACATGATTATCTCAACAGATGGAGAAAAGGCCTTCTATAAAATTCAGCACCTCTTTGTGCTAAAAACTCTCAATAAACTAGGTATTGCTGGAACATATCTCAAAATAATAAGAGCTATTTATGACAAACCCATAGCCAATATGTTACTGAATGGGCAAAAGCTGGAAGCATTCCCTTTGAAAACCGGCACAAGACAAGGATGCCCTTTCTCACTACTTCTAATGAACATACTATTGGAAATTCTGGCCAGGGCAATCAGGCAAGAAAAAGAAATAAGGGATATTCAAATAGCAAAAGAGAAAGTGAAGTTGTCTCTGTCTGCAGACAACATGATTGTATCTTTAGAGAACTCCACTGTCTCAGCCCAAAACTTCGTTAGGTTGACAAGCAACTGCAACAAAGTCTCAGGAAACAAAATCAATGTGCAAAAATCACAAGCATTCCTATACACCAACAATAGACAAGCAGAGAGCTAAATCATGAGTGAAATCCCATATACAATTGCTACAAAGTAAATAAAATACCTAAGAATACAACTTACAAGAGATGTGAAGGACCTCTTCAAAGAAGACTACAAACACTGCTCAAGGAAATAAGAGAGGACACAAACAAATGGAAAAACATTCCATGCTCATGAATAGGAAGAATCAATATTGTGAAAATGACCATACTGCCCAAAGTAATTTCTGGATTCAATACTATTCCCATCAAGCTACCATTGACTTTCTTTGCAAAATTAGAAAAAAAAAAAAAAAAAAAAAAACTACTTTAAATTTTACATGGAAACAAAAAAGAGCCTATATAGCCAAGACGATCCTAAGTGAAAAGAACAAAGCTGGAGGCATCACACTACCTAATTTCAAACTATACCTAAAGGCTACTGTAACCCAAACTTCATGTTACTGGTACCAAAACAGATATATAGATCAATGGAATATAAGAGAGGCCTTAGAAATACCACACATCTGCAACCGTCTCATCTTTGACAAACCTGAAAAAAACATGCAATGGGGAAAGGAATCCCTATTGAATAAATGATGCTGGAAAAACTGCCTAGCCATATGCAGAAAACAGAAACTCAACCCCTTCCTTACCCTTTATACAAAAATTAACTCAAGATGGATTAAAGATTTAAATGTAAAATCAAAACTCATAAAACCTAGAAGAAAACCTAGGCAATGCCGTTCAGGACTTAGGCATGGGCAAGTCTTCATGACAAAACACCAAAAGCAATTGCAACAAAAGCAAAATTGACAAATGGCATCTAGTTTAACCTATGAGCTTCTGCACAGCAAGAGAAACTATCATCAGAGTGAACAGTAATCCTACAGAATGGGAGAAAACTTTTGCAATCTATCCATCTGACAAAGATCTAATATCCAGAATCTACAAAGAACTTAAACAAATTAAAAAACAAACAAACAAACAATCCTATCAAAAAGTGAGCAAAGGATATGAACAGACACTTCTTGAAGAAATTTATGCAGCCAACAAACATATGACAAAAAGCTCATCATCACAGGTCATTAGAGAAATGCAAATCAAAACCACAATGAGATACCATCTCACACCAGTTAGAATGGCAATCATTAAAAAGTCAGGAAACAACAGATGGTGGCGAGGCTGTGGAGAAATAGGAAATGCTTTTACACTGTTGGTGGGAGTGTAAATTAGTTCAACCATTGTGGAAGACAGTGTGACACTTCCTCAGGGATCTAGAACCAGAAATACCATTTGACCCAGCAATCCCATTACTGGGTATATACCCAAAGGATTATAAATCATTCTACTATAAAGACACATGCACACATATGTTTATTGCAGCACTGTTTACAATAGCAAAGACCTGGAACCAACCCAAATGCCCATCAATAATAGACTGCATAAAGAAAATGTGGCTCATATACACCATGTCATACTATGCAGCCATAAACAATGAGTTCATGTCCTTTGTAGGGACATGGATGAAGCTAGAAGCCATCATTCTCAGCAAACTAACACAGAAACAGAAAACCAAACACTGCATATTCTTGCTTATAAGTGGGAATTGAACAATGAGAACACATGAACACAGGGAGGGGAACATCACACACTGGGGTCTGTTGGAGGGTTAGGGGCAAGGAGAGGGAGAGCATTAGGGCACATACCTAATGCATGTGGGACTTAAAATCTATATTATGGGTTGATAGTTGCAGCAAACCACCATGGCACATGTATACCTATGTAGCAAACCTGCACGTTCTGCACATGTATCCCAAAACTTAAAGTTTAAAAAAAATGAAACAGGAACTATTACAACTGACAGCACTGAACTACAGAAGACCATTCAAGGCTACTATGAACACCCTTACACACGTAAACTAGACAACTTAGAAGAGATGAGTTAATTCCTAGAACAATAAAACCCTCTTAACTTAAATCAGGAAGAATAAGATACCCTGAACACAACAATAACAAGCAGTGAGATTGAAATAGTAATTAAACAAATACCAATAAAAATGTCCAGGACCAGACAGATTCACAGCATAATTCTACCAGACATTCAAAGAAGAATTGGTACCACTCCTACTGAAACTATTCCACAAGATAGAGAAAGAAGGAACCCTCTCTAACTTATTCCATGTAGTCACCCTAATATCAAAACCAGGAAAGGACATAACCAAAAAAGAAAACTACAGATCAATATGCCTGATGAACATAGATGTTAAAATTCTTAACAAAATACTAGCCAACTGAATCCAACAGCATATCAAAAAGATAATCCACCATGATCAAGTGGGTTTCATACCAGGGATGCAAGGATGGTTTAACGTATGCAGGTCAATAAATGTGATACACCACATAAACAGAATTAAAAAGAAAAATTACATGACCATCTCAATAGATTCAGAAAAGCATTGGACAAAATCCTGCATCCCTTTATGATTAAAACTCTTAGCAAAATTGGGCCTACAGGGGACGTACTTCAATGTAATAAAAGCTATCTCTGACAGACCCACAGCAGACAGAATACTGAATGGGGAAAAGTTGAAAGCATTTCCTCTGAGAACTGGAAAAAGACAAAGATGCCCACTCTCACCACTCTTCTTCAACATATTTCTGGATGTCCTAGCCAGAGCAATCAGACAAGAGAAAGAAATAAAGGGCATCCAAATCAGTTAAGGGGAAGTCAAGCTGTCACTGTTTGCTGATGGTGTGATTGTTTACCGTGAAAACCCTAAAGACTCCTCCAGAATGCTCCTAGAACTAATAAAAAAATTCAGCAAAATTTCCAGATACAAGATTAATATACACAAATCAGTAGCTCTTCTATACACCAACAGTGACCAAGCTGAGAATCAAATCAAGAACTCATCCCCTTTTACAATAGCTGCAAAAAAATAAAAAATAAAATAAAATACTTAGGAATATACCTAACCAGCATGGCAAAAGACCTCTACAAGGAAAACTACAGAACACTGCTGAAAGAAATCATAGATGACACAAACAAATAAAAACACATATCATGCTCATGAGTGGGTAGAATCAATATTGTGAAAATGACCATACTGCCAAAAGAGTTCTACAAATTTAATGCAGTCCCCATGAAATTACCACCATCATTCTTCACAAAATTAGAAAAAATTTCTAAAATTCACATGGAACTGAAAAAGAACCTGCATAGCCAAACAAAGACTATGGGAAAAGAACAAATCTAGAGGCATCACACAGCCTGATTTCAAACTATCCTGTAAGATCATAGTCATCACAACAGCATGGTACTGGTATAAAAACAGACATATAGACCAATGGAACAGAATATAGAACCCATAAATAAACCCCAATACTTACAGCCAACTGATCTTTGACAAAGCAAATGAAAACATAAAATGGGGAAAGGGCACCCTTTTCAACAAATGATGCTGGGATAATTGGCCTAGCCACATATAAGAGAATAAAACTGAATCCTCATCTCTCACTTTATAGAAATCTCAACTCAATGTGGATTAAGGACTTAAATCTAAGAACTGAAACTATAAAAATTCTAGAAGATAACTTTGGAAAAACCCTTCTAGACATTGCTTTAGGCAAGGATTTCATGACCAAGAACACAAAAGCAAATGGAATAAAAACCAAGATAAATAGCTGGGAGTTAATTAAACTAAAAAGCTTTTGCAAGGCAAAATAAACAGCAGAGTAAACAGACAACCCACGAAGTGGGAGAAAATCTTCACATTCTATACATCTGACAATGGACTAATATCCAGAATCTACAACAAACTCAAACAAATCAGCAAGAAAAACAAAATCCCATCAAAAAGTGACCTAAGGACATGAATAGACAATTAACAAAAGAAGATATACAAATGGCCAACAAATACATAAAAAAATATTTAACATCACTAATGATCAGGGAAATGCAAATCAAAACAACGATGTGATACCACCTTACTCCTGTAAGTAAAGCCATAATAAAAAAAAACAGTAGATGTTGGCATAGATGTGGTGATCAGGGAACACCTCGACAATGCCGTTGGGAATGTAAACTAATACAACCACTATGAAAAACAGTGTGGAGATTCCTCAAATAACTACCACAAAAGTAGAACTACCATTTGATCCGACAATCCCACTATTGTGTATCTACCCAGAGGAAGTCACAGTACAAAAAAGATACTTGTACATGAATGTTTATAGCAGCACAATTTCCAATTGCAAAATTGTGGAATCAACTCAAATGCCCATCAATCAATGAGTGGATAAAGGAACCGTGATATGTATATATATGGTGGAATACTACACAGCCATAAAAAGGAATGAATTAACAGCATCCACAGTGACCTGGATGAGTTTGGAAACTATTATTCTAAGTGAAGTGACTCAGGAATGGAAAACCAAATATCATATGTTCCCTCTGATATGTGTGAGCTAAGCTATGAGTATGCTAAGGCATAAGCACGATACACTGGACTTTGTGGACTTGAGGGACAGGGTGGTAGTGGGCCGAGGGATAAAAGACTACAAATAGGGTGCAGTGTATACTGCTAGGTGATTGGTGCACCAAAATCTCACAAATCACCACTCAAGAACTTACTCATGTAACCAAACACCACCTGTACCCCAATAACCTGTGGAAAAATAAAAAAAAAAAACACATAGGGCAAAAAATTCCTACTAATTTATAGTAACTTAAACAAATTAACAAGCAACAAACAACCCCATTAAAAGGTGAGCACGGATCACGAGGTCAGGAGATCGAGACCACAGTGAAACCCCGTCTCTACTAAAAATACAAAAAAAAATTAGCCCGGCGTGGTGGCGGGCACCTGTAGTCCCAGCTACTCGGAGAGGCTGAGGCAGGAGAACGGCGTGAACCCAGGAGGCAGAGCTTGCAGTGAGCCGAGATTGCGCCACTGCACTCCAGCCTGGGCAACAGAGCGAGACTCTGTCTCAAAAAAAAAAAAAAAAAAAAAAGGTGAGCAAAGGGCATGAACAGACATTTCTCCAAAGTAGGCCTACATGTGGCCAATAAGCATATAAGAAATGCTCACCATCACTATTCATTAGAGAAATGCAAATCAAAACCAAAATGACATACCATCCCGTTGTTAAAAAAGACAAAATAAGTAACAGATGATTCCAAAGTTGTGGAGAGAAGGGAATACTTATACATTGCTGGTGAAAATGCAAATTAGTTAATCCATTGTGGCAAGCAATGTGATGATTTCTCAAAGCACTTAGAACTACCATTTCACCCAGAAATCCCATTATTGGGTATATACCCAAAGGAATATAAATCATTCACAAAGACACATGCAAATGTATGTTTACTGCAGTTCTACAAACAAAAGAAAAGACATAGAAACAAACTAAATGCCCATCAACACTGGACTGGATAATGCAAATGAGGGACATATATACTGTGGAATAATACTATGCAGCCATAAAAAAAATGATATTACACCCTTTTCAGCAACATGGATGGAGCCGGAGGCCATTATCCCAAGGGAACTAACACAGGACTAGAAAACCAAACACTGCATGTTTTCACTTATAAGTGGTAGCTAAACTGACTACACATGGACACGAAAAAGGGAGCAACAGGCACTGAGGCCCACTTTAGGGTTCAGGGTAGAAGGACAGTGAGGATCAAATAACTACCTATTGATTACTATGCTTATTACATGGGTGATGCAATAATCTGTACACCAAACCTCCATGACAGGCAATTTAGCTGTATAAAAAGCCAGCACATGTATCCCTGAACCTAAAATAAAAGTGAAAAAATATATAAAAAATAAAAACAGTTTTCTTGTTCAGAAGGTCAGCATTTTATTTGATATTATAGCATAATACTGGTTGTGCAATCGTGGCATGAAAAATGAGTGAGTAATATGAAACACAGCTAAATTCTCTAGAGTCAAAAACTTTATTAATTTCTGTCATCCATGTCTGTCAACTGAGTATACACTGGAGACTGCAACCATGATGAAGTCAGTTAAAATCAGAAGGAAAATTATATATCTTTATGACCTTCTTTGCCTCTTCATCTGCACTGCTCATATTTTTATGTTCCACTGCCTCTAACTCAAATGTGCTGCTTTCTTTCTAAATCCTTTCAGAATTTAAATGAATTTATTCCCTTCTTTTTTTAGTCAGAACTCTCTGGGTTTCTAGTTACATAAAATCAATTCAGATTGCCCTAATATTAAAAAAAAAAAACTATTTTATCAGCATCTCTTCTATCAAGGCTTATACTGACCTAAGGGAATTTTTTAGCTTTTATTTTAGATACAGGTGATTTATTTAAGCTCAGTTTTTCATTCTGTCAGTCTCTCTCTCTCTCTCTCTCTCTCTCTCTTTCTGTTTCTTATGCCTCTGTCTGTCTCAATCCCCATATTTCTATTTCTTACCATATTGTCAGAGAAGTACTTCCTTAATATTGACCTCTGGTAACTATAAGGGAGACATGTTTCTTTTAGGTTCTTAATTTTATTTTTTAATTTACAAATAAACTTTGTCTATATTTGTCATGTATAGCATGGTGTTTTGAAATGTGTGTTTATTGTATAATGGCATTTAGCTTGAGCAAAATTCCTATCTCCAAATGAGCACCTTGGTCAGGTTTACACTTCAGTCAATCACAGTGATCAAGGTGGATTGTGTCTTTTGAGACTGAGGTCTAGAAATTTTTTTTTTTTTTTTTTTTTTTTTTTTTTTTTTTGAGACGGAGTCTCGCTCTGTCGCCCAGGCTGGAGTGCAGTGGCGTGATCTCGGCTCACTGCAAGCTCCACCTGCCGGGTTCACGCCATTCTCCTGCCTCAGCCTCCCGAGTAGCTGGGACTACAGGCGCCCGCCACCACGCCCGGCTGATTTTTTGTATTTTTAGTAGAGACGGGGTTTCACCATGTTAGCCAGGATGGTCTCGATCTCCTGACCTCGTGATCCGCCGCCTCAGCCTCCCAAAGTGCTGGGATTACAGGCATGAGCCACCGCACCTGGCCTAGAAAATATTTTTGTAAGGAAAATCAGGTCACTGTTACCAGAAAAAGTGAAAATGGGTATTAGGTAGGAAAAAGCAATGAATATTCACTACTCTTTTACCACTGGAAGATAAAATGACCTTTTTAGTTTATTACAGATTAAACTGGTTGTTTTATCAAACTTTATCCTCATTTCTTTTTACTATAATATGTACACTAAAGCTGGCAACTTACCAGGTACTTTGAAGCAAATATTGCCCTTTCAACTCCTGATTTTACTCACTTAATTCTCATGTATCTCACTGCTTTATGAATTGACTATGTCTCCTTTAAATTCTAGAATTTTATTCAATTTCCATGAGTCTAGGAGACAGTAAGTTCTTTATTAAAGTTTGATATAATCCATCCAGGTTTAAGAATTCATTCCCCTCATCTAAACCACCTAATATCTATTTTTTAAACATTTAGTTGATTTTTATCACCTTAGTAACCAAAGAAAGAGTAAAAATAAATTTGATATGTGGTGTATGTTGGAGAAAAAAGGAGCATGTTAATTTTGTAATCTCTTTTGGGTTTTTTTTATTTTCAAATTTTTATAAAAACTTACTCTTGTTTAAGCCAAAGATTTCAAGAAGGATGAACAATTGCAAACAAATGAATCAATAAACACTTTCTCCCCCAATATATGTGTTGATAGATACTAACTAAAGCATATTTTAACAAATTTACTGTATATTTATGCAATATCATATTTTAAACTAAATTATTATGGAGAGATTTCTTATTATTTGAATATGCCAATGCCATTTGACATTTTTTATTACCAAAATTAATTTATCATTATTTAAAAAATAATTCATCTTATTGAATATTTTTACTTTTTCAAGTTTTTTCCTATTATTGAGTGTTTTGATGCATACACTTTGATTTGCATATATCTATGCATTTTCACATTTCTTCTCGATATAAGTGTTTGCAGAAAAAGGCTCACAATGAATTTTCTGATGTCATTAATTTTTTCTCTCCTGGCCAATACTACACCCTCGTATTAGTCCATTTTCATGCTGCTAATAAAGACATACCTGAGACTAGGTAATTTATAAAGAAATTATACAATGAGGAGATTAACAAAGCTAGCAAAATAAAACAAGACACCACACAACGCAAAGCAAATACATGAAATTCAGTAAGAATTTTACAGAAAATATTTAGTAAATTTATTTCAGCTGAGTATGTGAGGAAGCCTGACAATCTCAAGGAACTACTACATATCAGGATGTTAGAAATAGAAATGAAATTTGCATTGTAACAAAATTATCTCATGAATTAACATACTGTCAACCATAAAATCCACAAAAACTGAGAAGTAGCTTTGAGTTCATTGATTTCCACCCCCTTGGTATTTCAGCCGGGTCAGATTTAGAAACAGAGCCTTCTTTAATTTCAAGGGAGAAAAAGAAGAGATTAATGATTTTTCTATTTCATCAATATCTCAGAATTAATGAATGGGCATTTTCTTCTAGTTATGTTAAGCAAACCATGAGAAGAACTCTGTGGAAACGCTCACTTAATTTATTCTACAGATGCTGTTATTCATTGTCTTCTTGGTTACCAAATTTTTGCTGAAAGAAGACTATTACAGAATATTTCTCTCATATATAATTCCAACAAGACATTTGTGTCTTTGAAACAACAGACAGAATGATATGTAATAAATTTTTTGTAATTGTCCAGTTATAAGATTTAATTTAATTTTTCTTTGGATCAAAATTCAGTGACAAGCCAACTTTAAACACTATTTAGGAGCTTCTCACATTATTGTCAATATATTGATTGTACACCTACTTTTTATTTTCTGGGCTATTTCAGGATTAAAATATTTATTTTATAGACATATGAATATTTTTGTACACTTCCTATAACAGTTTTGAAAAAGCAAACGAAGCAATGTATATATATGTATATAAATAATGTTTTAAACTATTAGTGCTGTTGTGACTACTATGAGGCTTTATTTTTTTTTTTTTTTTTCTTTTTTTTTTTTTTTTTGAGACAGAGTCTCGCTCTGTCGCCCAGGCTGGAGTGCAGTGGCGCAATCTCGGCTCACTGCAAGCTCCGCCTCCCGGGTTCACGCCATTCACCTGCCTCAGCCTCCGAGTAGCTGGGACTACAGGCGCCCGCCACCGCGCCCGGCTAATTTTTTTGTATTTTTTAGTAGAGACGGGGTTTCACCGTGGTCTCGATCTCCTGACCTCGTGATCCGCCCGCCTCGGCCTCCCAAAGTGCTGGGATTACAAGTGTGAGCCACCGCGCCCGGCCTATGAGGCTTTAATTAGAACTGTTTCTGCTCATATAATTGTCACTACTGCGGATATTATTTCTAATACCATAACTGCTGCTGATGATATAGATCCTATTGATCTATAGTTAAATCGCTGACATTTTCATTATATATGAATTCTTGATTTTATCAATTTGTTAAGCATTTATTGAAATTATTGTACTATTTTTCTTCATTATATTATTAACACAGTAGACTACATTTTCTGGTTTCCAAATTCAACATTTTTTAATACAATAAATAATTTTGTTCATCACTTTATTATTATTTTAAACTACTGTCAGATTTAATTTGCTTAAATTTTGGTTATAATCATTACACCAATATTTATGAGATATATTTGTTTGCAATTTCCCCTAAATATAATGTTGCTATTAGGTTTTTATTATCAAGAATAAACTGGATATAATTTGAAAAGTTTATGTCTCTTTCTGAGAGAAATTTGTTTAAATGACTATTATTTATACTAGAAATATGTGAAACAAATTTCAATGAACCATCCTTCCCTGATGTATTTAATTTCTTGTATTGTTAATATGCACAAGACATTTCTAATTTTCTATGACTCCTGTATAATAATTTAAAATTTGTGTTTTATAAAGAAGGTACACATTTTATCTAAGTTTATCCAATTTACTTCTCGTTGTTCTCATATTTATCTTTATAATGCCTTTTTGATCTCCTTTTATCGTGTCTGATACTAGCCTGTGTACTCTCTATCCTTTTTGCTGATTCAATTTTCTGTGGGATTATGAAAATTTTTGTCTTTTTTTAAAAGAGGAAATTTTGCCTTTATTGTTTTGTTTCTATGTTTTATTGATTAATTAATTGGTTAATTGGTTGATTGATTCCAGAGGCCATTTGCTATTCTTTTAGCAAGCAGTTAGAGTAGGGGCAGGTTATCTTGATCCAATCTGGCACTTAGATGATTCCAAAATTTCTAAGTACTTACACTGAAAAAAAACTAAAAGAGTCAGAATGGAACATGACACACAATTGATGTATAAACTGCCTACATGAAGCACACCTTGAAAGTAAGGATACAGAAGGATGTAAAGAAACAGTCCAGTTTCAGTTTTTCTAAGGGGTTTATGTTTTCTTCACTCTTAAGTGAGAACTACACCTTAGAGTCTAGCTCACCGGGAATTTATGCTGAAAGGCTACAGCATTTATTTTGTCTTTTCTCTTTGCCAAACATAAACTACAATTATTTTTTCCAAACCTCACATTGTTCAGTATTGATAAACAATAATGAATAATAAACTCATTTGTTTTAGCTTCCTTCCACATACTTTCTGCTCTATTTTTAACATTCTGGTGCTTTACAAGTTAGGAAAAGGATATATACATTCAAGGAAAAATTGGACTGACTTTTCTTTAGTTATATTTTCTTCAAGATACTGATTGGCATCTCAAGCTCTGATAGCATTGGAAATTCTAGAACTCCAAAAATATGTCACCAGCTCCAACATACAGCAGAATGTTCTGAGGCACCACTTTATTCTGGAACTCATGACTCCAATATGTTTAAGAATGTGGAAATTTGTCAATGAAAAAGTTAATGGAAAAAGGACAATTTGCCTAAATTCAGTGCCCCTGTGTCCATTAACTTGAGCCCTTAAATCTCTGCTGCTTTGGTTCTTTCTAATGTCTTTAAATATTAATTGTTTGCATTTCATCTTGACTTTTTATTTTTTCTCGGCAATAGAATTTATTTGATAAAAGCTGTCATATATTAGGAGTAGACACATTTTTCTAATTGATTAAACTGGAAATAAGATTATTTTTACAGAAATAACACTAATATTGGATTTATAGATATTTCTCATTTTTCACTATTATTATTCTTTCAGAAATAAAGAATAGATGAGTCTAAAATTAAACCATCATTGACCTAAACATATGTATAAATGTATGAGCTGTGTTAATTAGTCATTTTACACATTTAAAATGCAGTTTCAAATGTAATACTACATTTAGATTTTTTACTACATTCAGATTTTATTTTTACTAGATTCTTATTTTTTCCAAGCTTTAAAAGAAACCAGTAGATTATGACTATATGTGTATTTCATTGAACAATATCAAAAAGGCATCAGATTTCTCTCTGGCATCACATACTTTATATCTTATAAAACAAATTTCCTACTGAGGAACTTGCCCTTATTGAACATTAATTGTATTCACTGAACTGTTCTTATAATAACCTGTTATCAGTTTGGAAAGTGTAGAACAATATTCACTAGAAAATGAAAATGATGGTTAACTTTGTAAATCAGCGATAATCACTATGAAATGTAATTCTGTATTTGCCTAATACATCTATTTAGTTACATATTAAGATGTATAATTTTAAAATATAGTTTTAACATTTTAACTAATCTATTTTCTTAAGCTAATAATATATTATTTACATATACAAGCTAGTGTACTTTCCTTTGTATAGAATTGGTATATTACATTTATTTGAAAATCTCCCAAATTTAACAATATATAATCTCTAATGTTTGACATCATAAACACTAATGTAAATATCTTTGTAGACACACAAAAACACCTATTCTTGTGTGCACACACACATTTGTATATTCCATGATGATATTCTAAAGATAATTTCTGATTTTAGATATACTGTAAATCTTTGATGCATTTGGAATTTATTTATTGTACGTTGTAAGGGAGAAACTGTACTTAACAAAGGTTGCCAATATTTCTGATATTTTATAATAGACTGACATTCTTACTTCTGCTTTGAAAGATAACCTTTTACAATAAATTAAAAAATAGTTTCTCTTTGCTTATATATATATATTCTTTTGCCAAAACGGCACTATTTTATTTATGATATTTTGTAACACATTCTATAAATTCTAGAGCTCAATGAACCATTATTAAGCATGTACAAGTAGGTTATCAAAATAATTATTAAAACACTAATGGTTATTAAAAGTTATTAGGCTCTCTAAGAAAAATAAAGTAGGGAAAATAAAAGAGTGAGGCAAAAATAGCTCAGAAAAAAAGTAAAGTAATTAGGAAATAAAAGGAGTGACTTGCCGGGAACAGGAAAAAGCAAAACAGTGAAGTTGGGACAGAAAAGAGAGACTAATAAACAGTTGGGGATATGGAGAAAGAGTTACAAAGGTTACAAGGAAGTAAAGTTCAATAACCTTATGATTTTAATTTGAACATTGTAGAAAAGATGGTCAGTGAAAATTAATTTTAAAATAATTAAATATCATCTTGAGACAGATGAAAATATTAGCAGACAAATTAATGTATGTTAATAATATATGTGTGATGAGCATTACTGTTGCACACTGATATTTCTGATTCTCTTTCCTGTGGACACATAGGAGAGTTTCAACTCTTCACTTTATTGAATTTAGGTATACATAACTTGTTTTAATCAATGTCACTTATAGGTAGAAACACTTGATACCTGGTGGGTAATTCTGTAGGTTTTCTCTGCTTGAGCAGTAGTGATTATAAATGTGGTTTTAATGTGAGGCTGGTGAAATTGGAAAAGCAGAAAATAACTAGACTGTAGAGTGACTACCTGTGGGCAGTTCCCTGAAGAGGAACTAGGAACTGAATATTTAGTGAATTTTGTGTGAACAGCAAATAAACTTGTATTATGCCAAGCCACTGGGATTTTGCCATAATATAGCTAACTAACAATTGAATTAAGCCTGCATTACCTATGAATCATTTGGAGGCCTGTTCTGTTACCACGATTATGAAATATTTTAAACTGTTAAATATCCTCGAATTAAACTACACTGTTAGCGTCATCATATTTTTGGTTAAATAAATTCTTAAATATTATGAAGAAAGGACTCCTGTTAGCTATCCTCTAATTTTCTTTTATATTTTTACCTTTAATAACTATTATTAATAGTACTTTAATTTTAGAATTCCACTTTTTAAGGTGTTATATTTTATTATAAATTTAACAGAAAGAAACACATAAAACACATAAAATAATGTTGTCTTCATATTTGTAAGTTTGAAAACTCCACTTTATGTATTCACACAAACCAATTCAAATTGTTGAGAAACAGCATCAATCTGCTTATTCATGCAATGGAACAATTAGTAAACCAAAGGTTAATTTATTAATTTATAGTGGATATTTAAATGGTAAACATCCCAGAATACTCAATTAATTATGTTAATGCTTGTTCTTTTCTGCAGGAAGCCAAAATTACAATGATGTTTTATTAACAGCTATATTATAATTAGAGAGAGATCTTAATTAATTTAACCATCTTAAGATGTGATTCTGATACCTCTAAATCAATGAAGGCATGTGGTTGAACATTAGAATATTTCTAGACTGTTCATATAATTTGCTTAATGGTGCAGAAATCATACTGAAAAGACTCAGCTTACTGATTACTTTTTTTAAATTGCAAGAAAATCTTCAACAAGTATATTATTACTTTTGTAAATAGACCATGAGTAGGTAACCCTGAGTCCTCAGAGATCCTCATTACATAGGCAAGTGCTTCTTGGAATGCAGAATTGCTTCTGACTCACCTACTCTGTTACCTTCTTTTAAACAACCTCAATAGGTACTACAATCTGACCCATCTATTATCGTACCTAAATTGCTGATTACCTTTAGAAAAAGCACAAGTAAACTTCAGTAATGCCCCAGGATTCCTACTCCATGATAAAATTCAGTTCTCTCTCATATTCTATTAATTGGTTTTTCCAACATTTCTCTTGTGTTCAGACTAATTTTTGTCTCTTTACTTTCATAAAGGATATTATAACTCTTACTACTCAGAAAATGTAAAGACCCAGCAATACTCATTATTTCTTATCATCTACAATCTGTATCTGTCTTTTCCTACATTTTACTCCTGTTTCACTATAGAGACATGTTTCCTCATAACCAGAGTTAACTCTCTACTTCTGCCAATGTTCTATGATGCTTTGTTAAATCAATGATCTTCTTATTCTTCAATTCTTCAACTACTCCTTCCATACTAGAGTTCATCTTTCATAATGCCAGCATATTTAAATAACTTCTCTTTAAAGGAAAACAAACTCTATCTTCTGTAGCATCTCTGATTTTATTTCCTTAATAAAAATGTATCTCTATTTTCTGCCATTAATTTCTTACCGATAACGTATTATGAAAGCCAATTCCTTTTCCTAACTCAGATTTAATGCGATAACATTGATACTTCTCTGGTAAGTTTACCTGTGGGTCACATTTTATCAAAACAAGTGGACAATTTCTGGTTTTTATCTTATTTGCTCTATCTTTTACATTGACTAAACCGTATTTGAAATTTCACACCACTACTACTTCTATTGCACCACTTGGGGATATTTCTATTTTTTCATAAAGTATTGTTTTTTATTACTCTGCTGTGTATTTTTACTTAATTGTCCCTTAAATTGATGTCACTCAGACATTCATTTTCAGCTCTTAAATCTCCTTATGCCATTTCTTAATTGTCTGATTCATCATATTTTATTATCAAGTCCCTCTTGAAATTTTTTCCTTCATTTTATTCATTTGTTGACAATTTACTAAATGCGAAGCAATAATCTATGGGATGGCAGTGCTGTTGAAACCAAAATATTCCTATCCCCAAATCCCATCCCAATCATAAAAAGTAAGAAGATTAGGATATTAAACAGTTAAAAATGCATTATTGACTACACTTTATTAGACAAATTGTATTTATTTCAAGGTAGTAAATTGTAATCTTCCCTGATATCAGTCATTTGTTCTTAAAACTATATTTGAAGTTGTTTTGAATATTGTAATAAGACTGTTAACAGCAGAGACTGCTCACTTGAGCATTTTCAACCTCGTGAAAATTTTATCAACTTTGATAAATTTAGTGAAATGTCAGCTAATCCTTTATAGCAAAAAAAAACAGGAATCATTTCTGATAACATCCACAAATAATTATTTTAAAAATGTTCTCTCCACAGAACAAAATTTTAGGTAAATATTTTATCATCCATTATTTAAATTTTTTTTAAAATTAAATTAAAGAGACAAATTAGACATATTTCTCTTTCCAAAAATCCCTGCAAGTTACTGCAATACTAGTAACATTTTCATAGGAAAGAAATGGTCCACACATTTGAAATGGTTGATATTTGCGTGAAAGATAAAAATAGATGGCATTTTTAAGCTTAAAAATACTTTATAACATTCCACAAGATAATCAGAAAGCGTCTGAGCAATGAAATGTTTTCTCCACTTTCCTATCTCATTTTAGTTAAAAAATAATATTGTAAATATTTTGTTTAAACAAAACTTAACCCACAGAAACCACACTGGAGGGTTAGAATGGGCTAAATATTAAATATGAATAAGTGCAATTACACTCTTATTTTTGTATAGGTAAACAATAGTCCTGTTACTTTCTTTCCCTATTCAGTGGGTTTCTTTGCATATCTGCTGAGGGAAGCCATGCTCTAAACTCTGTCATGGTGTTTGGTAAACTTAAGTCTCAGCATACTATTTTAACATTTTTAAATAGCTTAAGCATTTCCAAATTGTTCAGGCATTATATTTATTCTCTTTAGCTTGGCAAATAAAGATGCCAACCACATGGCCATATATATGTATGTATATATATATATGTATACATATATATATGAGTTTGTTTTCCTTTTAAGAGAAGTTATTTAAACATGCTGGAATTATGAAAGATAAACTCTAGTATGGAAGGAGTAGTTGAAGAATTGAAGGATAGGAAGATCATTGATTTAACAAGGCATCATAGAACATTGGCAGAATATATATATATTTTTTTTTTCATAGTTTCTACTAAACTTTCTAAAGTGTATCTCTAAATCCTTTCACATACCAAGTTCCTTGCAGTTTCCCCAAAAACTCTTATACTTCTATGCATCTTTATATGCCCTTTGCTCTTCCAATAACTCTTCCTGACCCAAGACTTATTTCACCTAGCTACTTCTCACATTTAGTGAACTGTTCAAGCATCTACATTCTTCTAGGAGACATTCCGTGATAGCTGGATATGAGTGCAGTGTTCATGCTTTGCCTTTTTGGCTCTCTGGGACATCTGTAACAACAGTTTCACATTGAAATTTAATAACTGATCTACTATATCTTATCTCCTACCTTTTAGCAAAATGCCTAAAACATATTTGCTTTTCAACAAATGAAAGTGTCTCTCCATTCCACATGTATTTATGTTTTGTATTCACTCTTAGAAAATTATAGTCTCCTAATAATTAAGAGGATGATAATTTTCCTAATCTAATTCTCAGTGTTTAGAATTGTTAACTCTTATCTTACGTATAACAAGAAAAATATTGAGAGCAAATTATAAAAACTATTAAACTTATTTTTTAATTATCTTTCTCAAATTGAATACAATAATTTTTAGAAGCACTGCATTAGATTATTGGATTAAGGTTTACCCTTGGCACAAGAAGTACATATCATAGTTTATAAAACTACAGTAAAGTCAGTATCAGTCCCTTTAAACATCTGCTTATCTATATGTCCATATTTAATAAATAAATGAATTATAATTTTAAATGCCTAATCCTTTTTGAATCACCTACATATTAGTTGAAAATATGACCTCTCTTTGCATAGTTTTATTTGGTCTTTTTCCAACACACATAAACACAGATATAGAGTTGTTTTACTATTATCTCGACCCTCTCTTAGCATAATTATGTTTCAGTTTCACTAATTAAGAAAAAAGAAATTTCATCAGAGAATTTCTTGATGTGTATTAGAACTTGTTACTGTATTACATTCAGTCGTCTTTGAACTGGCCTGAAAAATTTCTTATTCTTTTCTCAAGATACAAGTAACAAAATATCAATAAAAATAAGGCTGACTCAATGTTTTCTATTTTATGTGCTTATTCTGAATTTACAGCTCAAGGCTTTATTCTTGTCACAGAACTATGCAATCTTGTTTGTTTTTATTTTTTCCTCAGTGTTCCTGTGTCTAAAAATAATTTGTAAAGCACTATAACTGTGTTGATGAGAATGTGTATTATACATATATTGAATTTGTGTGTATATATATACATAAAATATTTTTGTATATGTATACACTACATATATAGAATATATGTAGTGTATATATGCATATATATAATAGTCTAATTTGCCACTAGTGACCACCAATGCCACTAATAACCAGATGTAACATTTTAAAATATATATAAACACTATATAAATTCTCTATATTTTTATATATAATGTATCTGTATTATAAAGTATTACATTTATATAACTATAAATATATTACAAAGATTTTGTTTTATATATATACGCATGATATATATATTTTGTATTTGGCATATATCTGTAATATGATGAGAAGTGCAATATGTTATTAGGATAAGTAATTTGGATATACTTTTTTATCTGAGCCAGAAAACACTCCATACCAAATTTATAAAATCATACTCTAAACTATATATTTTATTATCAAATTTGAGTTATTTATATTTGCATGTTTCTCTGACATGCTGTGGTTTACATATCAACTTTTTTATATAATAACTATGTGAGAAAGTTATAACATCTTTAAAATATTAAACACAGAACTCTTTTATGTCTAATATTTGATCACTGTGTTATCCTTCATAGATGCTGAGATCTTTACTCAGGGAGAAAATGTTGTTATTGCAATTTTTGAGTGTCAAAAAATGCCAGGTGTTAGAAGTTTTTCCTGATAAATTGGATTCTCTATTTCTACAATTCCATGAATCATACTATTTTTTCACCCTTACTGACATAGTTTGTGATAGATACCCTATTTTTTGTTGTGCTTTTGCTTCTTTTACTTTTCCTTCCTTAATACCTTTAAGACAGTTTTCTGAGTCAATGAGTCATGAAACTAAAGAAGTGTCTACTTCTGATCTAACATATGATTTGCCTGTTGTAGTCTGGCCAATTTAGTATTCAACTCTTACAAAATCCTCGTGAAGAAGTCATTTTGCACACTTGAATAATATGCATCTCAGCTCTCTCTTGGAATACCTTACAGCTTTACTTTCAGTGTGGAATGCAATTTGTTCCTGAGCATTAGTTCTTGTATTTTATTTTCAACATATTGGCATGCTTTCAATACCAGAGCTAAGTTCTATCCCTACCCCCCATCTAAGGATGTAAATAAATGACATTCAGAATAAAAAGAGAAATCCAGTTCACAGTTACTACGTATTTCATATGGTTTAATTCTACAGTTAGTCTAGCGTTTGTTTCTGAAAATGGCATTAATGAGAACTTGGAACAAGAGAATGTTATATGTCTAATATAATATCAAACTCAGAATAACATAGTCTGAAGTCTCCCAACTTTTAAGATAGCCTCTTTGGTCCAATTCATCATTAATAAACAGAATTCAGATATTTTTAGACATACTTATTTGTCCACTATGCTTATGAAATCATATAATTTTATATATCTTATTTTTATAATATTCATAATGTGTTTTTCATTTGTTCAAATATTCTCTATAAATTTGCTATTTCACAAAAACTCTATGAATTATTAATATAGTAACATCTTAGTGGCACAAAACAATGACCATTTTATTTTGCTCGTGAAATCCATGGGTCACTTAGGAAAAAATGAATGGCTCCGGGCTGAAATCATTGATACTAGAGGATTCACTTTAAACACAGGTCCTTCAATTATGTGTCTGTCATCTGGGCTGAGAAGGCTGGAAAATTGGTTTATCTGGGACTCCTAGACTGAAAGGAACATGTAGCCAATCCTTTTAGGTTGGATGTCGCACAATATGTGCTCTGAGTTTTCAAATGGCATAGCCAGCGAGGGAGCCTGGAGATAGTGAGAATATCAAGACAACCAGGTGAAAGCTACATGCCATTTGTGAGAGCCTCAGAAGCCATCGAGCAACGCTACACCATGACCCATTGTTTAAAGCAACTGGAAGCCAGCTCTGATTCAACAGTATGGGAACAAGAACTCACAGATTCAAATATAATACATATATCTATGATCTGCATATTTGAAATACTCAGAAGCTAGATGCTATAGTCCTATTTTTTTTTCAGATGAGGGAAATTGTACCTAGAGATTTTACAGCACTTCTATAAGTCTATTAGACAAGTAAAGTTAACACCTTCATTTGAAATTCTGATATATTCAGTTCCAAATCCTATTTTCTTTCAGAAAAATAAGGTTCAGAGAGGTAAAATAATTGTCAGAAATTGTACAGATAGCATTACAACCCACTCACTACATGATACAGACACCTTATTCAAGAGAAAACAAAGCAAATATACCTGTAAGATATAGAGTAATTTTCAGTTTCTAGGCTGTAATGTACCACAACCATTTCTTACATATGTATCTTGTATGAACTGTTCCTGGAGGACTCTCAGAGCAACACTAATCGTATTTTTTTATTATTTAAATTAAATTACAATGGACACTGCCAATAAAGACCAGATGCAGCAAGTCTGTTATCATCATCTTGAGGATCTTCTATCCTTTACATAGTTGATAAAGCATGGCTTCAAAATGGTTCAAAATTATAGCCTTATTTCGATTCCAGAAGGGTAGCATTGCCTAGGGCGTCTCACTGCTGCATGCCTGCTACTACTTTTTTCATCCACGTGAATCTACTATATCAAGTACTCATTCTGTAATGTGGCTCTAGAAATACCACTACCTGGTCATTTAATTGCAGCTTTGCATGAAAATTAGAAGAATTTTTCAGGTTATTTTCTCTGATTTAAATTTCCGTATTTTCTGTTTTGCTAACTCTATTGAATTCAGTAATCAAAAATTGATATTAATATACTTGAACTTGAATTGAATGATAATCTGGCATAATCTTTGAAGCCACATCAAGGAACCTTTTTCAATCTTTAGAAACACTCGGCAGAACAAAGAAAGTAAAACATCAACCATCAGTCAATGACTACTTTGTGGATAGAAATTTTAATTTAAAATCACATCAAAGTGATCAATAGATTGCAAGCAATCTAAAACAAGTTTAATTTCCCAAAATCTATCAGCCAAAAGAGATATAATCAAAGAAACAATGTAATGATTAAATTAAGTTTTGCAAATAGCCTTGCTTTGAGTTCTTACTCATTCTTCATTATATATTTTGACCTACTGATGTCTTTCAAACTCTTGATGTCTCAGAGGTGACATACAATTTCGGTTAGTGACATTTAAATACTATTTCAATTTTTTCCTCATTTTTCTTTTTTTAATTATTATTATACTTTAAGTTTTAGGGTACATGTGCACAACGTGCAGGTTTGTTACATATGTATACATGTGCCATGTTGGTGTGCTGCACCCATGAACTCCTCATTTAGCATTAGGTATATTTCTTAATGCTATCCCTCCCCCCTCCGCCCACCCCACAATAGTCCCCAGTGTGTGATGTTCCCCTTCCTGTGTCCATGTGTTCTCATTGTTCAATTCCCACCTATGAGTGAGAACATGCGGTGTTCGATTTTTTGTCCTTGCGATAGTTTGCTGAGAATGATAGTTTCCAGCTTCATCCGTGTCCCTACAAAGGATATGAACTCATCATTTTTTATGGGTGCATAGTATTCCATGGTGTATATGTGCCACATTTTCTTAATCCGGTCTATCATTTTTTATGGCTGCCTAGTATTCCGTGGTGTATATGTGCCACAATTTCTTAATCCAGTCTATCATTGTTGGATATTTGGGTTGGTTCCAAGTCTTTGCTACTGTGAATAGTGCTGCAATAAACATACGTGTGCATGTGTCTTTATAGCAGCATGATTTATAATACTTTGGTATATACCCAGTAATGGGATGGCTGGGTCAAATGGTACTTCTAGTTCTAGATCCCTGAGGAATCGCCACACTGACTTCCACAATGGTTGAACTAGTTTACAGTCCCACAAACAGTGTAAAAGTGTTCCCATTTCTCCACATCCTCTCCAGCATCTTTTGTTTCCTGACTTTTTAATGATGGCCATTCTAACTGGTGTGAGATGGTATCTCATTGTGGTTTTGATTTTCATTTCTCTGATGACCAGTGATGATGAGCATTTTTTCATGTGTTTTTTGGCTGCATAAATGTCTTCTTTTGAGAATTGTCTGTTCATAACCTTCGCCCACTTTTTGATGGGGTTGTTTTTTTCTTGTAAATGTGTTGGAGTTCATTGTAGATTCTGGATATTAGCCCTTTTCCTCATTTTTCTTTGCTCTCACTTCAAGAAAATGTTCCTGTCTTATCTGGCACTAAGAGGATAAGGATATTGTCCACTTATCATTAAGACTTGTATGTCAGCAACGAATTGTTGCATTTGCTATGTCCCATTAATTTTTGTTCTTTCATTACTATGAGGTAATCAAAAGTAGAATACCTAAAAAAATCACTCTGATCAATAAAAATTTTACATGGGATCAAGAATAAGTGAGATCAATTTATTACTAAATATCTGTGCAACATTCATAGAGGACTTTGAAAAATTTAGCACTCAGAATGTATAATCTTCACTGATCATAAGCAATACTATATAGCCTATATTAATAAAAATTTAAAAAATGAGAATACTAGGTTGGGAAATAAAACCCACTAGTCTGCTTTACATTTTCTTCTTCTTTTTAAAGGCTATTTCTCCAATACCCTTTATAAATTCAAAGATTCTTATAGAGTGTATCTAATTGATACTAATTTCAGAATCATTGTTAAAATGGTGTTCTTAATTACACAGATTTGATTTTATAATACATATAAAAAATTAGTATTGCATCATATAGTGCTAAAAGTTTAAAGTCTACTCTGCTTAAAATCATATGCTTACCAACATACAGTAACAGTAATGAATAACAATGTATTTTATTAAAACATTATGATTCCCTTGGTATTAAATACTCATTTCAATTTCGTTCAGTAGAAAAAAAATACAAAATTACAATGAAGTCTACTGTGTAAAATTGCTTTTCAGCTGGGCATGGTGGCACATGCCTGTCATCCCAGCACTTTGGGAAGCTGAGGCGGGCAGATCATGAGGTCAGGAGTTCGAGACCAGCCTGACCAACATAGTGAAAACCCATCTCTACTAAAAATACAAAAAATTAGCAAGGGGTGGTGGCACGTGACTGTAATCCCAATACGCGGAAGGCTGAGGCAGGAGAATTGCTTGAACTCGAGAAGTGGAGGTTGCAGTGAGGCAAGATGGCACCATTGCACTCCAGCCAGGGTGACAGTGTGAGACTCCTTCTGAAAACAAACAAACAAACAAACAATTGCTTTCCATATTTTTATCAAACCAACTCAAGTAATATTCATATTATCTAGAAATTAATGTTTCTTTTTTTTCTTTTTCTTTTTTTTTTGAGATGGTGTCTCACTCTGTTGCCCAGTCAGGAGTGCAGTGGCGAGATCTCGGCTCACTGCAACTGCTGCCCCCTGGGTTCAAGTGATTCTCCCACCTTAGTCTCCTGCATAGCTGGAGTTACAGGCATGTCCCATCATTCCTGGCTAATTTTTGTATTTTTAGTAGAGACAGGGCTTCATCGTGTTGGCCAGGATGGTTTCTGTTTCCAAACCTCAAGTGATCTACCTGCCTCAGCGTGCCAAAGTGCTGGGATTACAGGCATGAGCCACTGTGGCCAGCTGAATTTAACGTTTCTTAATGTGCGTTACAAAAAAGTTTTTTTTAGTCCATGTTAAATCTAATAGTTATCTTTTTCTTGGTTTCTACCGAAGCACCTCATAGAAAATTGAAAACAGCAAGAAGTCATGAAAGTACAAACTCGTGTATGTAAATTATGCGTGCATACTTTACAATTTTTGCACATAACTGGTTACTCATTCTTAAAGATTCAAGAGTCTAAAAACTCACTGTGCCATTTTTCAACACCTCCATCATATAACTAGTTACCATTTTTGTGTATGTATGTGATGAGAACACTTAAAATCTACAATCTTAGTAAATTTCAAATATACAACATGGTATTATTAACTACAGTTAACCATTGCCATTTTTAAAAATCACAATCCAAATTTTGTGGACATGCACACGGATAAACTAACGGTTTGTTAAAAGTCATTTATTTAAATCTGGAAGAATGCATAATTTGACCACATGGTGAAGGACAATTTTGCAATGTGTGGACAGTTAGATATGCTTTGAGGAGAGCAGGAAACCAGTCGCATATCTTAAACCACTGATATATGGAATGCAGGTTTAAAGGCATCCCCAACAAATCAGTGTTCCTGAACTGGATAAAACACGTCCATTTAAAATTACACATAAGGTCATTTTTCTTTGCCTAGAGAGAAAATGATGTATATGATTTGTTTCTGGAACCTAGCAGACTTTCATACTCAGACTCACCCTAAAAATCACTAACAATAACAGAATCAATTTTATATGTATAATTAATGAGGTTATTAAATTCTACTCTGCAATAAAATATTGAAGATCCAAATGAGAATAAAATAGTACTTTTTCCATTCACATCAAGGATTCTGTTATATGACATACTAATTAGTTGTCTGTACTGTATTTATAAATACCATTTTTATACAGACATTATTAGATGTTTTTCTTTTAAAATACAAAGCAATAAACTCTACTCCATGGTATTTATTGCATAATATTCCCTTTCTTGTCCCTTAAAAATAAATATTACACGTTGTTAGCAACTAAAGGTATCCTCTCAATATTCCCATCCAATGCTTATTCAATAAAATATTAATCTATATATTGCTGTAAAACAATTTGCAGATGCAGTTAAGGTTACTAACCAAGTGGATTTAAAATAAGGAGATGTAATACGGGTTAACGCCTTCTTATGTGTGTAATAACTGTCGATTCAATGTCATGAAATGCATAATGCATACAAAGAGCAAGAGAATATATTTTAAAAGCAATAACCGTATTGTTAAAAATGATGCAGATGGCATTTTATTGTACTTGTAGCAAGCACTGTGCTTTCAATTATTGTTTCTGGATATATGTGACTATCATAACATATAATTTATTGACTTTAGGTTTATGATATTTTCAGAAAATATGGTGCAAAGTGAAAGGCATACTATAATGCTTTCTCATTCATATTATTCCTACAGTTTCTTCCCATAAGTAGATTATTAATATTATTATATGCATAATTTACAACATATTGGTATTTAGATGTTCTTCAGTGTACCTTACTTGGCATGCATTCAAACTCTTTGCCAGTCTAAAACTGTGCTGGCTTAATATGGCAGCAACTATATACTTGTGGCTGTCTATATCTGAATTACTTACATTTAAATAAAATTAAATATTCTGATTTTTAATTATGCTGATCACATTGCAAGTATTCAATAGCCAAATGGCTATTACTTAGGGTTACAGGCAGCAAAGATTAGCCAACATTTTCTTCAGGGATTAAACAATGTCCATTTAAGGAATGTAATTGCCTAATCGGTTTGATAGTAAATACAGGCATGCAAAATATAGCCTCACAGGTTCTTTTCTATAAACCTAATCTACATTTAAGATAAAAATTAGTGGAGTTTATCCATGGTATTAATCATTATTTGAGATAAGTTATTTCTGCTATAACTTTAAAAAGTGTGCAAAAAGGGCAGGGTGCGGTGCCTTATGCCTGTAATCCCAGCAGTTTGGGAGGCTGAGGCAGGCAGATCACTTGAGGCCAGGAGTTGGAGACCAGTCTGGCCAACATGGCAAAACCCCATCTCTACTAAAAATAGAAAAAAATTAGCCTGGCGTGGTGGCACATGACTGTAATCCCAGCTACTCGAGAGGCTGAGGCAGGAGAATTTTTGTTGAATGCAGGAGGTGGAGGTTGCAGTGAGCCAAGATCACACCACTGCACTGCAGCCTGGGTGACAGAGCAAGACTCTGTCTTAAAAAAAAAAAAAAAAAATGCACAGTAACTTCTTCAACCAGTTAACATACATGTGTACATGTGATTCTGTGAACAAACAGAAATAAGAAGTACCAATCATTGAACTCCCAAGAAGTGGACCACAATGAAACCTTTAAGACCTTTAAGACTCAGTTTATTATATCATTTTTTAGATAAATCAATTTACTGAATATTTTTATGAGTCTTTTTTAAGCATAACAAGATGATATTTTGCCAATTAAATGACTCTTTTTTAAAGTTATATGTATTAGATCATTAAGAATAGAAAATGTAATAACAGGAGCTTACTTACTACATCTAAAAGGGCAATTCAGTGAGACAATATACTTACATTTATGTTGCTCTAGTCAAAACCACCTACATAAAATTATCAGAATACACTATGTTGGGCACTGTGGTTACCTTTCGTAAGTCCATTCACTTTACACCACTGGGCAAAGCAAGTTGTGATTTGAAGAACTGACCTTATATCAAAAGCAAGGATTTATTGTTCCAATGACCATCAAAACCAGCAATGCCATGATTTGTTTGAGAATGCCCATATGACTCAACCTGTGCTGATGATTTCAAGGACAGCTTTACTGGAGATATCATCAGAAAGTTTTCCCTCATGCTTATGAGAGACAACTAAGAAGTAAAGTTGCTTTTCTGTCCTCCAAAGTGTTCCATTTGCTTCTCAGGTCTGTGAGAAGAATTGTCTTTAACATAGAAAGAAAATATGAATTTGTAAAAAAAAAAAAAGACACTAAATTAATTACCACTGAAACCCACCATAGCAATTAACTTCGGTATATAAGAATTGATGGCTTTCCTTATTGTATAAGCCAGTTTGGTTTCAATTTCTGTTACTAATGTCACCAAACCTGATAACAACACCATGTATCTTCCAATCTTCTCTTTTCTTCTCTAGTCCTCATGTATTCTGCCTAGGATGCCTATGTAACATCTTTTCCTACTTAATTACTACTCATTCATCAGATCCGACTCAAATATTTTACATCTAATTTTAGTATATGTGCTGGCAAAGGGAACACTCTACATCCATACAATATTTTCCAATGACGCGATAGAGAAACCTATGCTATTTGTGAAAATTATACATTCTTTCTGTACTTTTAATTTTATTTTATTGATACATAATAGTTGTACATATTTGTGGGGTATAGGTTATATTTTTATACATGAATGCAATGTGTAATGATCAAATTAGGGTGATTGGGTTATCCATCACTACAAACACATGTTGAGACATTTCAAATCTTCTCTTCTAGTTATTTTGAAATATCCTATCAATCCCTCTTAATTTCATTACCCTGCTGTGCTGTCAAACACTAGAACGTATTCCTTCTATCCAACTGTATTTTTCCATCCATTAACCGATTTCTTCATATCTCTTCCTCCTTCCCAGTCTGGATCTCATGGAGATATATTTTTTTTGTTTCTGCTTTATAATTTATTTAAATATTTTAAGTCATGCTATCAGATTGTAAAGAAAAACAATGAAGAATAAGTCTGATTTCTTTTTAAGTCCATAAACATTGAAACTTTTTTTTTAAAAAAAGACAAGCTAATACATGTGAAGTATAGAATAACTGAATAGCAAAACTAACAGGAATGAATTTCTAAACCCCAAAATCTATGAAAGTAAGAAATAATATATTCACATAGAAATGCATGAAATACTATACTTAAACAAATTATTTTATATCCACATCACATTTACTGACATTTGCAAATTTAACTTCATTTTCCTGAGACAATATCAATAGACTTTGAAAGTTGGAAAATATACAAATAAATAAACATATCCATAGGCTACACTCTCTGCTTACACTGAAGTAAAACTAAATATCAACAACAAAGGACCCTAAAATCTGTTTATTAGAATTATTAAATAATCATTTTGTAAAAAGTAAAGTTCTGATAAAATAGTAAACTAATGTGGGATGCTAACTTTATCTTTTGAATCCACTAAATTTATCAAGAAGTGAGAGAAAGCTACAGGAATCTCAGAGCCTAACATAAACACTGTAGAAAACCACTGGAAAGACAGAAGTTTGCCGAGCCCGCAAAGGAGGATCATGCACCATGGATGGTTTGAAGGCTCATTCAGAATTGTATACGTGTGCACTTTGTTCTTCCTCCTTACATGCTATACAATTATTTTAGGCCAAGTACACTATCTAAGCTATAGAGTGATGCCTTCAGACATAGGGTCATCTGTTAGATTTCAACAAATTGTAACTCTAGAATTTATCAAACATGTGGCAGATCCCTACGCTATAAACTGAGCTCACTTTGAGGATCAAAAGCCAGGAACCCTCTTTGACAGCATCCACAAGATACGCATTTTCAGCCAGGGTTGTACACACTGCTCAAGTCATCCTCCATACTGTCGTTTAGGACAATGTGACTATTCTGTAAAATTTGTCTGTGGAATAAACCTCAAATCCCTTAGTGAAAATAAAGGAGCCTTCCTGGCTCACTCTTCAGCTAACTCTACAGCCTCTTCTCCAGTCACATTTCACCTCACATTTTTAGTGACATCTGTATTCAATGCTTTTGGTTCCAAAATAAAACTTCCTTTCTTGTCTCATGCTGATCTCTCCATATGAAGAGCCCTTCTTTTACCCTCATTATTGATGGGCTTATAAAAATCATCTTTCAAAATACATGTACTGTACCTGCTAATTTTATGTAAATTCATAGAAGCTAAGGGAATTTCTGTGAGCATTTTGTATCCTGAGTGCCTAAAGTCTCACATATAGTAGGTACTAAATGCTAATTTTATTGAAGTAAAGAAAATTTGACTCTAAAATACTACCAGACAAAGATATATAAGGGTTCAATATTTAGTCTACATTTTTAAAAAATTTTACACATATGAAGAATTCCATTACAATGTTTAGCACAATATATTTGCATGTATTTTAATTTTAGAAAATTGATTTAAAATCCAGATGTGATAATTTTACTTTTATCTTTTAAGTAATTTGTATTAGTTATCAATGTACTAATTAAGCATGTATATCTATATTATAGCTTAAGGTTATTTTCAATAAAATTTTTCAAGTTAAAATCACTTTCTACTTTCAGTTAATAACAGCATGTGAGAAATATTAACATTATTTGTCAACATCCTGCCTGCCATATCTCACTGATGATTTTTCTTAAGTGATCCTAATGATTTGGTTCTCTGGTAAAATGTGTTAATCACAATAGATAATACTTTGTCCTCTTATTTTGCTTGAAAAGGGGGCCCTGTTGCATAACAACTGCATCAGGTTCACATTACTAAGGAAAAGTTTTAATAATGATTTACCTTTTTTGCACAGTAAAATAATTTATTTCTGATTTTCCCTTCTGAATGAGCCTTATATATTTAACAATCTCTCAAGTCAAAAAAAATTTAAATAAATATGCAATTGGTTATTTATTAGGTTTTTTGAAATTTGTTAATACAATTGTTCAGCTTACAATTACTAATTATAAGAGAAGCTCAAGAAATATGCATATAATAGGCTGAATAAGTTAAGATAAACTATATAAGAAGAATGTTAGAATATATGCATGTAGAAGGATTTCATTCATACACATTGAACTGGTGATGAATGTAGTGTCATGCAAATTACTTCAGAATGAAAAACAGCTTTGGTTTACATTATCATGACGAAAATGAGCAGTATCTACTTGATACGTAGCTTAACCAAAGGGCTCAAATTAAGTGGGATGGCTCTAAATCTCTTCACCTGTCTTGCTGTTTCTGTCTCTCTCAATTTTTTTCTGTTTTCCCTGTGTTCATTTCATTTTCAAACCTTTCTTCATATAATGGAAATTCCCAGATTTATTTTCTACTGTCCTTTTTTATTTAAAATTTTAGTTTTGGATATTTTGAGTCTTTTATAACCATTCTCTGATTTCATATTTAGAAAAAAAAATCTAGGAACAAATATGTTGAATACTATCATATAGTAGTTTCAGTGTATAAGGTTTAGGACAAATGGCAATTTTAACTCCCACTGTGTACCCGAATTGTCAAACTGCAGGAGAAAATATTGTTATAAACCCTCCAAAATTAATATTTAACCCAATGTAAATAAAATACATGATATATAAAGAAAAAATAACGTCAAAATATTTTTCAAAATAACATATTTAAAATATTTAAAATGGAAATTAAGAATTCATTAAAATGATTCTACTGACATACAATAATGTGACAATACCAATTAAATGAAAAGCATCTAGAAATGCCCTAAATATCACTTGTAGTGGTTCTGTTAAGAAATATATAACATCTTGGTGCCAATGACCACACTTCAAGTGGCTTTTGATATCTCTTTACTTCCATAATGGCTATTCTTTGCATACTATCTATATTTTCAATAAAACTTCCACCCTTCTATCTCTAAATACTATGTTTCAATCAGAATTACCTATTACACAAACCCAGTATCTAAGTGCCCTTAGAATTCAGTCTAAACCGCTTCACATAACTTACAAAGTCCTTCATTCATCTAGATTCTGCTCATCTCATGTTAGACCTCTGCACTCATCCTGACACTTTACACACTTTTGAATACATTATGTCTCTCTCACACATCCATATCATTGAAATGCTTCGCTTTTTGCTTGAAATAGTTTCTGTTTTTTTCCTCTTTCTAAACCTCTTTCTTTCTACCAATGTTGTCAATTTTTGGACTTATTTAGAGATGGTTTTCTTAGGAAATGTTCCCTATCCCTAGGAACCTTCCCAAACTAATTTATGTGATACTCATATGTGTCTCCATAGCATATTATATTTTCCATGAAACAGCATTTGTCCACTAATGTTTATTTTCTCTTTCTTCTACTATCCTATTGATTTTGTAGGGGTAGAAAGCATATATTATTCTTTACTTTGTATTGCACAACTATATTCTTATAAACTTAGCTGAAAGTAAAATGAATGGCTATATCAGTGAATAAACTACTTATAAATAAAAAATTAATTTTAATAAAATTTCAAAAATCAGTAAAATGAATGACTGTTGTCACAGACTTAGACCTTCATCTATAAGTATTTCTTTAGAAAATTAAAATTCTTTTATATGCTGAGTTTTCATAATTAAAGGGAATATAAAATTTATTGGAAAAAATAAATACCGTTTCACAAAGTTTGATAAAGCACAAAATAATAATTTTTTTCCACTGCACACCCTTGAAGTATAAGTAAATTTTCAGTTCATTTTGATAGAATGCTATCCAAAAAGATTCATTTGCAATTCTATCAGTTTCGTGTGTGTTCACTTTCCCATCCAAAGCAACATTTGTGATATCACATGTTTTTAATTTAACCCTAGTAAAGATAAAAAGAAAACACCACTATATATCAGTAGCAATTTGCAGTCAATTTACTAGTGAGTGTATGCATATTTTCTTATTTATTTGATATTCTTATCTGTGATTTTCCTATTTAACATAATTTGCAATGTATTGGACACATTTTCTACATAATTGTTTGATTTTTTTCTATGTAAATATATTCCGTTCTTGAACACCTTGGTTGATTTTTAATAGGCTTTTTCACTTGTCTATGAAAATCTGGAAGATCAGCTGGTGGTTGGATGACAGAGCATGGGCCTCACTTTGCATCTGATGGTTGGCTGGTTGCTGGCTGTGTCTCTCCAATTCCCCCAGCAAGGTCCTTATTTAACTTTAGCCATATTCCAGTGGTGGTCTTAGGATTCCAAGCAGAGCCACAGAGAAAAAGTCAGTACAGATATTGTATGGGTGTGTATAGAATTTAAAAAACAGTCTCACATACATTTTTTATTCACCAATTGTCTTTTTTGATAAATATGATAAAAAGGTGAAATGCTGAATTCACTCCTTTGAATAGAAGGACATGGCATAATAATCTTCTCAGAACTCTTGCTTGAATCTTTGTTGCTGATCCTGATCTATAGGCAATTATTTTGCAAATGCAGATATATGTTTAAATCTTAAACATTGTTCATGAAAAAAGCCAAACTGTACAATATTTCAAGAGGTTTATTCTGAGCCATATATGAGTTACCAAGCCCTGTGACACAGCCTCAAGAGTTGAGTTACAGCTTGGTTTTATACATTTTAAGGAGCAGAAGTTAAAGGCAAATATTTAAATCAATACATGTAAGGAACACATTGATTCAGCCCAGATAAGTGTGACACCTTGAAGCAGGGGTACTTCCAGGTCACAGGTGGATTTAAAGATCTCCTGATTAGCAAGTGGTTGAAAGAGTTAAACTAAGCTTGAAGAGTTGAAGTCAACACAAAGAAATACTTAAGGGGGATTGTGGAAGCCAAGCTTCTTGTTCTATAGATGAAGCCTGATGGCTCCAGAGAGAATAGATGATAAATGTATTTTATCAGATCTTAAAAGGTGTCAAGACTCTTAAATCTTTCCTGGATTGGGAAAAAAAAGAAAAAAACAACATAGAAAGAAATGGAGATTCTCAGCAGAATGTAAATTCCCCACAGAGGGGACAGCTTTTCAGGGCCATTTCAAAGTATGTTAAAGAAAATATGTTTTGAGATAAAATACTTTGATTTCCTAGAGGCCTGCTATCTGGCCTCAAGATAGCCATGATGGTATACCAGAGTCAGGTTGGAGTTTGGCATTTTATTGCTACAAACAGTCTGTTTTTTCAGTTTTATAATATTTAGTTTAATGTTTTGCTGGTCAGTTGTGCCTCAATTCCAAAGGGAAGAAATTGTTAAAAGGCATGTCTGATCTCCATGTCATGGCCTGAACTAGTTTTTCAGATTTCTTTGAGATGCCAATGGCCAAGAGGTTTTCCATTCAGTCAAATGGGGGCCTTAGAATTTTATTTTTGGTTTACAACACTAATACCCATTTAAGTTTGCAAATATCAGTTAAAGGCAAATTTAGCACTTTATTTGGACTACTGTCCCCAAATGTACTATTTTATTGCATTATTATTGTTAAGAGTTGGTGGTTTAAATTATTTGCGTTTTAATTATCTGTAATATTGCCTGCAAATGTAAAATCAGTTATTGTTAAAATAATTGACAAAGCATCCGAAATAAAATAGTACTCCAGTAAGTCAAATCACAAATGAATCACTAGTAATAATTAATTAGTGGTTATGTAAGTGAATTGACTAATTTAGAAGTCAATGAAAAGAGAAATTTTACTTAATAACAATGAATAATTGTAGCTGATTTCTATTTATTATGTAGCTTCCATTCTGTTTCATGTATGTCAGATTTTAAGCTCATTAATAAAAGACCACATTCTTCTCTTTCTCCTATCACATTCCTCCTCTTCCCCTTCCTCCTGTTCTTTGTACTGATTTTCCTCTTCATCCTTCTTTCATCATTCACAGAGCCTGACAAAGTCTATTTTGTTAAATAAGGGAATTGCTGGCTAAAACTCTGCAGAAATGAAGGCCACCATGACAAATTCTAATTTTAGTTTGAATCCCATTTTCAAATCAATTTGTGCCATAATTAGTTAGCAATCATGCCAGATACAACCTTTCCACTATGATCCTTATTTATAATGTTTATAAATTGTTTATAAGTGAAGTTATATTATTCAGAAATTAGAAAAAATAGTTCTATTTTTATATCTAATTTGTAAACCAAAAGAAAAGCATACACTTTAAAAAGAATTTAGAATAGAAATTTCCAAATAAAGTACGTTCTCCATAGTTACTTTCAAAAAAACAGATTAACTATCTTTCTACTACAAAATTACCTTGAGCATTAATAATAGATTTGCAAGAAAATATGGATGCTCCAACATCTTAAATTTGTCAGCTAAGATTTGCATAAATTATGTCATTATTACAATAATAACTTGGCCAAATAGGGAAAAAATACATATTTTAAAATAAAAACTACCACTATTTTACCATATAGCTCCATAAATGTACAAAGAGAATTTTTTTTAATGCTAGGCTTTTATGTCAAGTTTATTATAATAGACACAAAACACCAAATAAGCATAAATTGACAAGGTCAGGGATGATGTCAGATCATGGTTGTGTCTTAATTTTATATTTAGATGACATGACACGTCATTCTACAGAGCATATGTGAAACACGTGTTTTTAATGAATAACAGAAAATGAACCTGGGAAACATCAGAGAATGTGTCAGTCAAATTTATATTTTCTAATGCAATTTTCACTTAAAACAGATGGGACTTTAGTGAAACCATCTCGAGAATATAACATGATTCTGCAGTTTGAGGGATTCAGTGAACTGATAACTGAGTCATCAAAAGAGAGAGCATCTGTATGAATCAACTAGTGGCAGTAAGGCATTATGCAACCCAAGACTGTTTCTAAGAAAGCAATTATGGGTAAAAAAATGCCTGGGAATTTTCTATGAAGTGACATACTTCATAGAAAAAAAGACAATACTTAAGATGGAGACAGTCATGTCCAAGACATTGATTGAAGAGGCAATGGAACCTTGGCCAGAGTAAAAAAGAAGCACATTGAAATTCTAATGCTCTGAGGAAGTAATAATTCAATATCCAGAAAATAGAACTATTCACACTCTTTTAAAGAAGTTAATAAAGGAATTCATTTTAGACATTAGCTAAACACAGAAGACATACATTCTAGAACTACCAATAGTATCCTTCAAAAAGACAAGATGAATGAAGATATTTCCTATTGGGGAGAGAGAAAGAGAGAGAGAGAGAGATGGAGAGAGAGAGAAAAATTGGTGGTATCAGATCTGCCTTAAAAGAAATAATGAAATCATTCAGGCTGAAATGGGACCAGAATGTGACGCCTTACTAAGAATATATTTTATGAATTTTCTTTATCATTTAGTACAGAAATATAAAACATATTTACACCTATGCTGTATATACACCTATGCTGTATATAAAAACAAATTACCACAATAAAAAGGCTTTAAACAATATTCACTTATTACCTATTTTTTATCCAGAAATTTGTTATTTTGTTTAAAAGTTGTCATAAGTTTTAATTGTATACCTGTAACTGGGCAGCTTAACTTCAAAATGCATTTTAAAACTTTTTTTTTTCTTTCCACTAGGTTTCAAGATATAACCTTGAAGCAAACCTCAGAAGCCTTTTTCCTTAGCCTTAAAATAGACTCCATGTCTCTTTATTTCTCACCATGTGTACTCCCTTCGCATTTATCTAACCCTACACTAGTATCTACTTATTTGCCTTTTTAAAAGTTCTAGGGACTAATCTTGAGACAGACAAACCAAGCCTGGAGTCCCAGCTGCAAAATTACAGAGATCACTTCAAGGTGAATGATTAACAACCCGGCCATTGGTGAGATTACGCTGGCCCATGATTGAGGTGGATTGGGACTCAAGAGAGCCACCAAAACAAGACACATAGACAACTCAGCACAATTCTTGCAAGTTGGCTTTATCAGGTTTTTGCCTTTTAAACTCCTGTCTTCTTCCCCAAAATTCAAATGGTTGCTTTGGATGGGAATCTGGCCACTTCTTTACTAGTTTCAGTTAATAAAATCACTTTCTTTCTACCATGCCTCACTATTGTTAATTGGACTCTGCAACTGGTGAGCATCTGGACCTGCAATTGGTTGCATACATAGGGGAGTGTTAATTTCTGCTGCTAGGGGCCAGGTCAAGATGGCCAACTAGAAGTCGTGGCGTTTGGAGGGTCTCATTGAAAATGAGCATAATAAGCATGCAAATCCTTCACCGGCAATCAAAGTATCCAGGTTCTCTCACCAAAACTGACTGGAAGGCTGGCATGACCCACAGAGAGAAAGAAAAGCATTGTGGTGTGGGGATCACCTGAGAGCCATGTGGAGAGGGGGAACACCCTCCTGCCAGCCAAGGGAGGTAGTGAGTGAGCATGCTACCGAGCCAGGAAACTGTGCTTTTTTCATGGAACTGTGCAACTCACGGATTGGAAGATCCAACTTGTGAACCCATGCCACTGGGCCTAGCATCACAACTCTGGATTGTGCAGATTTGTACTGCCACTCAGCTGGAATCTGCTTAAGCCTACTAAACTCCCTGGGGGAGGTATGACCAGCACTGGCTGCAGCTGCCTGCTGTCTAAGCCAGCACTGGACCTGCAACTGCCTAACACGCTAAGCTCTCTGAGCTGGGAAAGGGAAGCACCTATTCCTATAGCTCCAGGCCATACTTTTCCCCTGCTGGAGCCAAGGAGGCTGGATGGCTTGGTCCCAAGACTTGTCCCCACAGCCCAACACATCGGCTGTGGCAGTCTGCAGCCAGAGTGCCTCTTCAGGCCTAACCGTGACCCGTCCTTCCTCAGTGAGCAGGGCGCCCCTGCAGGATCTCCAAAAACTCCAGTCTGAGGCTCAGGGACAGAATTCAGATCTCCTGGGCCTGAGCCCCTAGGGGAAGGGGTGGCCTCAGTCTCTGCAGACCAACTGACTTAATCTTCCCTCCTGGTAGTTCTGAGGAATACGGACAGCCCAGGCAAGTGGGTTTCTCCCCAGCAAAACACACCGTCTTTACCAAGGGACACAGTGCTTTGTTAAATGGGTTCTGCTCCCCGTGCCACCCAACGGGGTGAGACCCTCCAACAGGTGTTGTCAGATACCCTATACAGGAGGTAGCCTGCTGGCATCAGTTGATGCCCCTCAAAGTCAGAGGTCCCAGAAGAAGGAGGAGGCACACATCTTTGCTGCTCTCCAGCCTCCTTGAATGACATCTTCAGGCACAGGAGTGAATCAGATGAACAGGGCCTGAAGTGAACCTCCAGAAAACTGCAGCAGCCCTACAGAAAAGGAACCAGACTATTGAAAGGAAAACAAACAAGCAGAAAGCAACAACAGCATGAACATCAACAACAACCAAAAAAAAGGGCCCCACAAAAACCCCATCCAAGGGACAGCAGCCTGAAAGATGGAAACCAGACAATATCAGGAAGATGAGAAAGAATCAATGAAAAAATGCTTAAAATCCAAAAAGCCAGAGTGCCTCTTCTCCTCCAAATGATTGCAACATCTCTCCATCAAGGGCACAGAGCTGGAGGAGGATCAGATGGGCAAATTGACAGAAGTAGGCTTCAGAAGATGGGTAATAAAAAATTACGATGTGCTAAAGGAGCATGTTCTAACCCAATGCAGACAAGCTAAGAATCTTGATAAAATGATAGAGGAATTGCTAACTAGAATAACCAGTTTAGAGTGGAACATAAATGCCCTGATAGAGCTGAAAAACACAGCACAAGAACTTCCTAAACCATATGCAAGTATCCGTAGCTAAATTGACCATGTGGAAGAAAGTATATGAGAGTTTGAAGACCACCTTACTGAAGTAAGATACGCAGATAAGAATAGAGTAAAAGTGATGAAAAGGAATGAACAAAGCTTCCAAGAAATATGGGATTTCATGAAAAGACTGAATCTAAATTTGATTGGAATACTAGAAGGAGATGGGGAGAATGGAAACAAGCTGGAAAACACACTTCAAGATATTATCTAGGAGAACTTCCCCAACCTAGCAAGACAGGCCAACATGCAAATTTAGGAAATACAGAGAACACCATTAAGATACTCCATGAGAATATCAACCCCAAGACACATAATCATCAGATTCTTTAAGGTCAAAATGAAGGAAAAACTATTAAGGGCAGCCAGAGAGAAAGGCCAAGTCACCTACAAAGGGAAGCCCATCAGACTAACAGTGGACCTCTCAGCAGAAACTCTACAAGCCAGAAGAGATTGAAGACCAATATTCAACATTCTTAAAGAAGAGTTTTTTTGAAATCAGAATTTCATATCCAGTCAAACTAAGCTTCATAGGTGACGGAGAAATAAAATCCTTTCCAGACAAGCAAATGCTGAGGGATTTCGCTACCACCAGGCTTGCCCTGCAAGAGTTCCTGAAGGAAGCATTAAATATGGAAAGGAAAAACCTGTACCAGCCACGCAAAACCACACCAAAACATAAAGACCAATGATACGATGAAAAAACTGCATCAATTAGTGCGCAAAATAACCAGATAGCTTCATGATGACAGGATCAAATTCATACATAACAATACTAACCTTAAATGTAAATGGACTAAAAGCCCTAATTAAAAAACACAGACTACTCACTGCAGCCTCTGCCTCCTGGGTTCGAGCAACTACCCTGCCTCATACCACTGCGCTTCAGCCTGGGTGACAGAGTGAGACTTTGTCTGAAAGAAGAAAGGAAGGAAGGGAGGAAGGGTGGGAGGGAGGGAGGAAGGAAGGAAGGAAGGAAGGAAGGAAGGAAATCTTTGCTTACCCCAAGGTTATATTTGCCTATTTATTCTAGAGGCTTTATAGTTTTAGCTTTCATATTAGGCCTCTAGTCCATTTGAGTTGATTTTTATGTATGCTGTAAGGTATGGGTAGAAGTTTATTATTTTGCATCTGGATATACAGTTGTTACAGCACCATATGTTGAAAAGACTGTCTCTTCCTCATTAAATCAGGTTTGGAACTTTGTCCAAACAAAAAACAAAAAAATACAAACTGGCAATTTGGATAAGGAGTCAAGGCCCATCTGTGTGCTGTGTTCAGGAGACCCGTCTTATGTGCAAAGACACACCCGGGCTCAAAATAAAGGGATGGAGGAAAATTTAGCAAGCAAAGGGAAAGCAAAAAAATAAAATAAAATAAAATAAAATAAGCAGAAGTTGTAATGCTAGTCTCTGACAAAATACAGACTTTAAACCAACAAAGATCAAAAAAGACAAAGAAGGGCATTACATAAGGGAAAAGGAAACAATTCAACAAGAAGAACTAACTGTTTTAAATATATATGCACCCAATACAGGAGCACCCAGATTTATAAAACAAGTTCTTAGTGACCTACAAAGAGATGTAGACTCCTATACGACAATAGTGGGAGACTTTAACACTCTATTGTCAATATTAGACAGATCAATGAAACAGAAAATTAACTAGGATATCCAGGACTTGAACTTAGCTCTAAATCAAGTAGACCTAGTGTATGTCTGCAGAACTGTCTACCCCAGATCAACAGAATATATATTCTTCTGAGTGCCACATGGCACTTATTCTAAAACTGACTGCAATATTGGAAATAGAACACTTCTCAGCAAATGCAAAAGAACTGAAATAATAACAAACAGTCTCTCAGACCACAGTGCAATCAAATTAGAATTCAGGATTAAGAAACTCACTCAAAACCACACAATTTCATGAAAATTAAACAACCTCCTCCTGAATGACTCCTGGGTAAATAATGAAATTAAGGCAGAAATAAAAACTCTTTGAAACCAATGAGAACAAGGAGACAACATATCAGAATCTCTGGGACACAGCTAAAGCAGTGTTAAGACAGAAAATTATAGCACTAAATGCCCACATCAGAAACCTAGAAGGATCTCAAATCGACACTCTAACATCACAATTAAAAGAGCTAGAGAGGCAAGCACAAACTAATCCAAAAGCTAGCGGAATGTGACAAATTACAATAAAATCAGAGAGGAATTGAAGGAGATAAAGATACAAAAAGCCCTCAAAAAAAATCAATGAATCCAGGAGCTGTTTTTTTTGAAAAAATTAACAAAATAGACTGCTGGTTAGACTAATAAAGAAGAAGAGAGAGAAGAGTCAAACACAATAAAAAATGATAAAGGGGATATCACCACTGACCCCACAGAAATACAGACTACCATCAGAGAATACTAAAAACACCTCTATGCAAATAATCTAGAAAATCTAGAAGAAATGGAGAAATTCCTGGACTCATACATTCTCCCAAGACTAAGCCAGAAAGAAATTGAGTCCCTGAATAGATCAATAACAAGCTTTGAAATTGAGGCAGTAATTAATAGCCTATTAATCAAAAAAAGCCCAGGAACAGATGGATTCACAGCTGAATTATACAAGAAATACAAAGAGAAACTGGTACGATTCCTTCTGAAACTATCCCAAACAATTGAAAAGGAGGGACTCCTTCCTAACTCATTTTACGAAGCCAGCATCATCCTGATACCAAAACCCGGAAGAGACACAACAGAAAAAGAAAACCTCAACCAATATCCCTGATGAACATCTAACTGAAAATCCTCAATAAAATACTGGCAAACTGAATCCAGCAGCACATCAAAAAGTTTATCCATCATGACCAAGTCGGCTTCATTCCTGGGATGCAAGACTAGTTCAACATAAGCAAATCAATAAAAGTCACTTAAACAGAACCAATGACAAAAACCACATGATTATCTCAATAGATGAAGAAAAAGCCTTCAATAAAATTCAAAATCCTTTCATGTTAAAAACTCTCAATGAACTAAATATTGATGAAACATATATTAAAATAATAAGAGCTATTTGTGACAAGCTCACAGTCAATATCATATTAAATGGGCAAAACCTGGAAGCATTCCCTTTGAAAACCAGTACAAGACAAGGATGCCCTCTCTCACCACTCCTATTCAACATAGTATTGGAAGTTCTTGCCAGAGCAATCAGGCAAGAGAAACAAATAAAGGTATTCATATAAGAAGAGAGGAAGTCAAGTTGTCTCTGTTTGCAGATGACAGGATTTTATATTTAGAAAACCTCATCATCTCAGCCCAAGAACTTCTTGAACTGATAAGCAAATTCAGCAAAGTCTCAGGATACAAAATCAAGGCACAAGAATCACAAGCATTCCTTTACACCAACAATAGGCAAGCAGAGAGCCAAATCATGAATGAACTCTCATTCACAAGTGCTACAAAGAGAATAAAATACCTAGGAGTACAGCTAACAAGGAATGTGAAGGAACTCTTCAAGAGAACTACAAACCACTGCTCAAGGAAATAAGAGAGGACACAAACAAATCAAAAAACATTTCATCCTCATTGATAGAATCAATATCGTGAAAATGGCCATACTGCCAAAAGTAATTTAGAGATTCAATGCTATTCCCATGAAACTACCATTGACATTCTTCACAGAATTAGAAAAAACTATTTTAAATTTCATATGAAATCAAAGAAGAACCCATATAGACAAGACCATTCTAAGCAAAAGGAACAAAGCCGGAGGCATCACGCTACCTGACCTCAAACTATATTACAAGGCTACAGTAACCAAAACAGCATGGTACTGATACCAAAACAGACATATAGACCAATGGAGCAGAACAGAAGCCTCAGAAGTAACACCACACATCTACAACCATTTGATCTTTGACAAACATGACAAAAACAAACAATGGGGACAGGATCTCCTATTCAGTAAATGGTGCTGGGAAAACTGGCTACCTATACGCAGAAAACTGAAACTGGACCCCTTCCTTACACCTTATACAAAAATTAACTCAAGATGGATTAAAGACTTAAATATAAAACCAAAAATCATAAAAACCCAGAGGAAAACCAAGGCAATATCATTCAGGTCATAGGCATAGGCAAAGACTTTATAACAAAAATGCCAAAAGCAATCACAACAAAAGCCAAAATTAACAAATGGGATCTAATTTTACTTAAGAGCTTCTGCACAGCAAAAGAAACTATCATCAGAGTGCATGGGCAACCTACAGAATGGGAGAAAATTTTTGCAGTCTACGCATCTGACAAAGATCTAACATCCAGAATTTACACGAAACTTAACATATTTACAAGATAAAACAACCCCATCAAAAATGAGCAAAAGATATGAACAGACACTTCTCAAAAGAAGACATTTACACGACCAACAAACACATGAAAAAAAGCTGAACATCACTGATCATTAGAGGAATGCTAATCAAAACCACAATGTGATACCATCCCACACCAGTCAGAATGGCAATTATTAAAAAGTCAGGACACAATGTATGTAGGTAACGCTGTGGAGAATAGGGATGCTTTTACACTGTTCATAGGAATATACATTAGTTCAAACATTGTGGAAGACGATATGGCAACTCCTTAAGGATCTAGAACCAGAAATACCATTTGACCCAGCAATCCCATTACTGTGTATATATCCAAAGTAATATAAATTATTCTACTATAAAGACACATGCACATGTCTGTTTATTGCAGCACTATTTACAATAGCAAAGACATGAAACCAACCCAAATGCCCATCAATGATAGACTGGATAAAGAAAATGTGGTACATATATACCATGGAATACTATGCAGCCATAAAAAGGAATGAGATCACTTCCTTTGCAGGGACATGGTGGAAGCTGGAAACCATCATTCTAAGCAAACTAACACAGGAACAGAAAACCAAATACCACATGTTCTCACTCATAAGAGGGAATTGAATATTGAGAACACATGGGCACCAAAAGGGGAACACATCGCACCAGGGTCTGTTGGAGGATGGGGGAGGGAGCTTAGAGGACAGGCCCGTAGTTGCAGAAAACCACCATGGCACACGTATACCTATGTAACAAACCTGCACGTTCTGCACATGTATCCCAGTTTTTTGTTTTTTTTTTATTTAGAAGAAACAAAGAAAAAAAGATTCTGCTGTTGTATAACTTCATAAATAAGAGCATAAATGGGAAAACAGAGAGAAAGGTCTGTGGTAGGGTTTGCACAAAGATATATTGGGACATAATTTATTTCAAATTTTAATTAAATTTTTATATTTATATTTGTTGAATGTCCCTTGCATTAATTCATCTCTTTTATGCTCAGCATTTTTCATATTTGGAAAATGTTTAGTCCCTGGTAAAAGGAGACAGTATAAACGTATTATTTTGATTCTTTTTCTTATTTAACTGCTTTACCATAGTTTCCACAAATATAGAATGTATTCTATTCTAAAAGAAATCCCAGCAAAGGCTCAAACCTCTGTGAGGCAAAATATTTGTTGTCATCTTATCACAGATAATGTGAAAATATCCTATAATAGATGAGAAGGGTTACAATTCTTTGGACATTGAATTTGCAACAATTTCTAAGTGAAATGGGTAATAGGAATGATAACAAAACCTCAGAACATACTGCCTTTGCATTGCATTATACGTGCTAAAATTTTACCCAGGTTTTGTTTTGTCTTTTGCTTACAGATCTCAATTTTCCTTATTTCTGCCTCTATATAGATTTACTCACCTGCAAACCTCTCCCTTTATTTGGGGATTTTAATATTTCTTATTCATATATTCAGAAAGTTATCACCTGGGAATTGCTGAGGGCACTAGGCTCTTTTCCAGATTTTTGAAATACTAAATATAATTTCCTGTTAAACCACATTTTTAATGCATATCAATGCTATTCTGGTATATATCATAGCATATCAAATATAATCTTTGCAACTGTCAAGAGTTTGAACTGTATTTATAGTAAGTGTCATACAAAGTGTGGGCCCATGTATACTCATGATTTTTTAAAAAGTATTTTTATTATTAAGGATTTTGTAAAATTGCAGAAAGTTTTCAAAATAAAATTAATAAGCCATTTATTTTATACCAGAACTTTATTATACTTATAGAAATATAATTAAGTTCATGAAGAAAGGCATCCATTGAGGGATAACTTCTTCAATAGTCTTATAGATGCCTGCAGATATACTATATCTTATCCCCAGAGAAACAACTAGGCTGAAGTCAGAACTATCTTGGAAAAAATATAAAAGATATCACAATGATGGCAGCCAAAATTTTCAATAAATATTGTATGATAATAATAAATAATAACAGCTCAAAAGATATACACTATTGGTGTAGCAGTTTAAAGTCGCCAATGCATTATTTTACTCATTACTTGGTTTATGTAATGACCTTTGAAGAAAGAAAAATCATTTTCAACACTGTTTAAGAGAAATTGAAGAAGAAAGCCATGCATCAAGTTATTAGAAGTAAAATTTAAGCGTCCATTTTGCGTAAGAAACATTGCCTAACTGAAATCCTCTAAATCTATGTGCTGTAAGCATGCAGGTTTTGTGCAGACGTTATCTAAGCCCATAGACTCAGCTGCACTGTATATTTTTATCTTTCTGAATCCAAGCTTCTCTGTTATTCCAACCTATAGCACTCACAAAATTCAAATGTTACTTGGGCTTCCTGTGAATGTAACAATTTCTCAGTCTATTAAAATTTTTTATAACCTTAACGTTTTGAAGGATACGGATGTTGTACTTTGAAGAATATCTTTCAATTAGGGTTTATTTCGGGTGGTTTCTCATTATTAGACTAGAGTTTATGGGTCTTGTAGAGGAAGATCACTGACATCAATTGCCATTATCATCACAATTTATCAAGGGTAGATAGTATCAACATGAGTTATTACTGTGTACACAGACTTGATCAGCTAGTTGAGCTAGTGTTTGTCAGATGTCTCAAGTATAAAGTTATCATTTTTTTCTTATTTTCCATACTATACTCTTTGGAAAGAATTCACTATGCACAGTCCATCATTTATGAGGTAGAAAGTTTTGTTGGAGGCAGAGTATCTACATAAAATATTTGGAATTCTTTGCAAGAGTTGTGTGTTCCCTCCCTTCCTTCTTTTTTCCATCCTTCCTTCCTTGATTGCCTGGTTGATTGTCTCCTTGATCTTATCTTCCCTTCCCTCCCTTCCCTTTCCTTCCTTTCCCTTCCCTTTCCTCCCTCCCTTCTTTCCTTCCTTCCTTCCTTCCCTTCCTTCCTTCTTTTGTGCATGTCTGTTGTTATGGATTTATGAATATTTAATTTATACTTTGGGCTATAGCCCAATGCTATGCTAACTTACCTTTTGTTCAAATCATTTCTACTTTGGTCATTGGGAGTTAAATCAGTTGCAAGTTATGACCTTTTGTCACATGTAATCATTGTGGATTTTAAAAACTTCCTCACTTTCTGGCACTATGAGATGTTTCAGGTTCATCTTGTATATTTCCTGTCCCAGCCCTTGAGTTAGCAATTTCTTCCAGGAGTCCTTTGTTTTATTGGCAAGTGGATGAGAAAATAAGATCTAGGTGCTAGTTGTGTTCAGTGGTACAAAAATTGCATGGGTCCTCTTGGCTGACAAAGAAAGGATATATATGTCTGTATATTTACATGTTTGTAAATATTTATATATGTATATATCTATACCTGTATTAAGCCCTGTGTGAATTCATACTTAAGTCTCTCAACAATTACAGTACCACATGGATCCTTCTCTAATGATGAGAAACGAGTTTCCCACCATACACCATCTATTACTTCATTGTTCAATTTATATTTCAGTTTCAGAGTTGTGAGCTTGTACTCCCATGGAAAAATGCATTTACCAACTACAGTACAGTGCCTTCTGTCTTTTGACTGGTTTCCATTTATCTCCAAAGTTAATTAAATCTGCGTCTTTTTCTTCACCCTTCCTTCCATGTCTTTAGGCAGCTTAAACTCATTCTTTTTTATCACTGAATAGTATTCAATTGCATAAAGATATCACAGGTTTTTATCCATTCTCCTATCAAATGACATCTTTGTTGCAACAATGACTTATTTTTGGCAATTACGAATAAAGCTGCTATAACCATTTATTGTCAGGCTTTATATGTACAAATTATTTCAAATCAGTTAAGTAAATACTTAGGAGCATGACTGCTGGATCTCATAGTAAGACTATTTTTGAAGATCTTGAAGAGAAAGACACTACCATACAGCCAATGATTGTCTTATTCAAAATGCCAATGCTTTTATTGTAAAAATAATTTATCTTTTAGAAAATTGATTTGCTAAACTACTATGTGCAGAACAGTAACAGCCCCAAACTTTTGTCAAAGTTACAAAGCTGATTTACTGTACTTTTTGTGAAAACACATCTGTTCATTTCTAATGTGAGAAAATCATACAGATTTACATGCCCACATTGAAACTGATCAGCACATTTAAAAATCATATGTTGCAATTTAAGGCTTAGTTTTCCCCCTTTGTACTTCTGATCATTGTGAATAGAAACATCACATCTCCTGAGGTGTAATAATGTATCTTAGGAAAATCAACATTTACGGTCATGAATTGCAATACATTGTGAAAACAGCACTTTTTGTTTTTTAAAAAAACTATGTTATGCAATTTTTGACACTGTTCAATTTGATATACAACTCCTCGGCTCAAACAATGTCAGCCAGCTACAAATTGACGTATAGCTGAATTTTTATTCTCTATTTAGCCTTGAGGAAGAGTTTAACAAGGGTTTTCCTATATGTGAAAGAATGACGTTTATGTGAAATTTACCCTATTTATTTTTAACATCCATCCCACTAATCAAACTTGAGTCCTAGGTTATTATGTTTAGCCAATGTATAGCTATGGGCTTTCCGATACCAGTTTCACTCCACATAATACTGTGCTATTTTACCCAAGTCCAGATTACAATTCTATCTACATTTTAGCATCCTATTTATGTTTCACCTATTTTTCCAACTCATTTTACCTTGCCTGGAAAGATATTATAACTTTTGTCCTCAGTAGTTTCATTATAGTTGTTAAAATGCATTTCTCAATATTTTTCTATAGGAAACAATATTTTCTCATTTAAAAAGTTATCTGCATGCATGTCAATTGCCTCTGCATCTGAGCACTTCTAAGCAAGCTTCTATCCTGGTAAATAACTCAGCAGTCTAAGCTGCATTTGAGAAAATTTTGAGTGTGGATTATAAATTGATTCTAACTAGTTGTATTCAAAACTACAAGCCATTCTGATACATACTTAGGAAAAATATGATATATTTGCACAATATCCTATATAACAGAAAAGTTTTGAAGAGTAAGAAAAAATTTATGGATTTCTTTAAATAGTTCCATATGATAAAAATTGTCATTCTTGGTCCGGCATGGTGGCTGACACCTGTAATCTCACCAGTTTGGGAGGCCGAGGAGGATGGATCACCTGAAGTCAGGAGTTTGAGACCAGCCTGGCCAATATGGTGAAACCCCATCTCCACTAAACATACAAAAAATTTGCCGGGCATCATGGTGGGTGCCTGTAATTCCAGCTACTCAGGAGGCTGAGATGGGAGAATTGCCTGAACCCGGGAGGTGGAGGTTGCAATGAGCCGAGACCATGCCACGCCACTGCACTCCAGCCTGGGCAACAAGAGCAAAACTCCAGCTCAAAAGAAAAAAGAAAAATGTCTTTTTAAATTTCTGATAAACAAATCAATTTGTAGGTACATGTGAATTGCAATATTTCTCAGAAATATATTAAAAGGGGTACCTTTTAAGGAAATATTGATATTCAACATGTATTTTTTTAAAAATGAAGGCTTCACCATCCACTAAACCATCACTGATAATTTTCACTAACAATTATTGGCAACTCTAAGTTTATTGAGTTCAATAGCAACATTTGAAGAAACTGGTCTAAACATAACTTATTTTCAGATACATATTATTTTGTTTAAATGAGTGGAAAATATTAAAATATTTTGAGAAGATTCAAAACAATAATAAAGCCAATATTAAATATATATATTTATATTTCAGAGTACTGAAAATTATGACTTAGATATCCTCATTATTTAGTCACCCTCAAGCATTACTGGAATCTCAGAAATTCTTCTTCCCATAAAACAATATTTACGTGATCGGTAAAAAAGATTTAACAGGATGGATAGCATGAATATGATTTTAAAAGAGTAGAAAACTATAAAATAAATTAAATGTGATATATGACATACAAATAAAACCGCAGTGCTGAGTATTAATTTTGTGCTTCAGTACACTTTTTCTAGAGACAATATAGAAGAATTTTGGGGCTCAGTTGTTCTAATATCAAAGATAGAAAAACTATTAGTACTTGACAAATGAGTCCATACCACCCTGTCGTTACAGTATAAAGGTTTCATTTTTTTAAATTTAGAGCATTGAAAATTCAACTATTTTAATTGGAATACCCTTATTTCTGACATTCAATTGAATCCTGATCACATATTTAAAGGTGATACGATAATTTTGCAAGTGAGTCCAAAAGTAATTGCAAAAAGTAATTGCCATTATTACTTTCTTTCTTTTTTTTTTTTTTTGAGACGAAGTCTCGCTCTGTCGCCCAGGCTAGAGTGCAGGGGCGAGATCTCTGCTCACTGCAAGCTCCACCTCCCGGGTTCATGCCATTCTCCTGCCTCAGCCTCCCAAGTAGCTGGGACTACAGGCGCCCGCCATCGTGCACGGCTAATTTTTTTTTTTTTGTATTTTTAGTAGAGACGGGTTTTCACCATGTTAGCCAGGATGGTCTCGATCTCCTGACCTCGTGATCCGCTCGCCTCGGCCTCCCAAAGTGCTGGGATTACAGGCGTGAGCCACTGCGCTTGGCCCAATAGTCTTTACTTTCAATGGTGAAAACTGATAGTATTGTTTGACAAACTGTGTATCATTAACAAAGAAATGTTTTATTACGACAGGCATTTATTTATCTTATGAATTAAAAGGGCTATTTGCCCAGACACAACTCCATTTACTATGTAAAAATGTTTTTAATAAGGTTTCATAGAGAAACATTCTTTACTAGTTTTCAAACACAAATTATTAAACTAATTATTATATTGTAAAAACTATTAAATTATTTAAATATTTTAAATATTGACAAAAAGATGCATGGTGAATTATATTTCCACATTTAAGAACTGCTTAGGTCAGACTGAAAACATCTACTTAATACATAATGGTTTGGTTTAAATAGGAGCAGAAATGTAGTGTTAACAATGTTATTTCAAGTACCCCATGACTATTAGAATTTCACAGTTCAAAATATGAGTTAATGATTTTATATTGCTACGACATTATGTACACATAGTTATGATAATCCAAATATCCCAATATTTTGTTTTCAAAAGTACATATAAAATATGCACAGAGTGGAAAACCTTTTGGAAATATGTATTTATAGTTTCTGTCACTTTTAACAGAGCTATGAATCATGCAATTGCTTCTTGCAACAGAAGGGAGCTCACGGCCGGGCGCGGTGGCTCACGCCTGTAATCCCAGCACTTTGGAAGGTGGAGGCGAGCGGATCACGAGGTCAGGAGATGGAGACCATCCTGGCTAACACGGTGAAACTCCGTCTCTTTGAAAAACACAAAAAATTAGCCGGGCGTGGTGGTGGGCGCCTGTAGTCCCAGCTACTCGGGAGGCTGAGGCAAGAGAATGGCGTGAACCAGGGAGGCGGAGCTTGCAGTGAGCCGAGATCACGCCAGTGCACTCCAGCCTGGGTGACAGAGTGAGACTCTGTCTCAAAAAAAAAAAAAAAAAAGAAAAAAAAAAGAAAGGAGCTCACACAGTTTACACAATATGTTGTCTGCCAATAAGTTTATATAAGTATTAAGGCAAAAGTGAATAAAAAGTTGTCTTATTTTATATTTTAGTTAATGTGTTTGTTTTACCTCCTTTATATATTTAAAATTAGTAAATTGTATGTACTTTTCTTATAAAGCTAAATGATAAAAACAAGTCATATGTTTTCAACTCTTATTCTTTTTAATCTCATACTAATCAACACAAGTATTTATAATCATCAGCTTCATGTCAGTTTTACTCACTTAATTTAATCTAATGATTTCAATACTAAAATAATTTTGTAACTATCAACACATTGTGTGGTCTATATTTACTCATCCAATATGGATCAAATTAAATGTAGTTAGATGCTAAATACTATTTTTTAGACATTAGTCATTTTTTCATCACTGAAAACTATGTTATCTGTAAGTGTGAATATTTCAGCATTGGAGAAAAATGGCAATGGCAATGTATTAGCTAGTGTTATGATCAAGAGAAATTTCACTGTGAAATATAAGATACTTGGGGTTTGTATCCACCCATGTCAATGGAGAGATGATGACTACCTGTGGAAGAAAAAAATAGGATGCAAAAATTAATAAAAACCTCGTAAAGACAAACGGTAAATAGGGATCTCAGGTGTTCTATTATATGTGTTGCTCTTGGTTCACATGCTGAAGAAAGAGATTAAAGTTGTATTCAGGGAACTACTTTATTAGTGGATAATTCTCAGTATGCCCATCTTTAACTATTTATGTGTTTACATGCATAAGGGCTTCAACCTAGACACAGTGATCAGTCAACGTCTTAATATTCTGTTATTTAATATTAAGTACCTTTATTTTGTACAGCCTACTATTCTGTGTTTGTCTACATTCTTGACCCAATGGATTATTATTATTAGTGGGTGAATGTGTATATGCACTTGAGTATGTGTGTATAGTTATGTTTATATAGCTATGTATCCCTAGAATAAAATAACTAAAATAATAATGTTTTACATAGTTACGCAGTTCAGTTGTGATAGTTGTCTATGTCCATGCATGTTTATGTGTGGGTTCAGCCTCAGTGTTATCTAGAATTTTGTAGTTGATGAACAGTCTACTGTTAGCCTAATTTTTGTTTTGGTGAATCTTTTAAAATATCATTTTTGTCTTTTATAATTTTTCTCTTTATCTTTGCTGAATGTTTAGTTTTCTCCAATACGTATAGGTTAATATTTATTTTATGTTTACCCTGAGACAAAGATTCTTGACCAAACTCTATCCGGTCCACTATGAGTTATTTTCTCTACTACACCTCAACCTTGGCCCATAAAGACTTGAAAAACACACCAATGTAGCTTTGAATAGCTCAAGGCTGCATCCGTAGGGATACCTGAGCTCTGATTAAATTGCCTATCCTAGAAGACACATCCTGCCAAAAGAATTCACCGTTCATTCCAGCTCCCACATGAAGTCTCTGCAGGAAAACAGGAGCCTAAATTTGATAAATGTCAGTTAACAAACCTAGATGGGCTTTTTAAGGACAACAGTCTCCTTTCAGGCTTTTTTGTAATGTTTTACTTCCCAGCTCTTAAGCGTTCACATGCACCATCCCCTCCTCAATTCCTCATTCTCCCTTTAAAATCCTCAGTCAGCCACCTCTACACAAATTAAGGTTGAGTTCAGTTCATTCTGGACCCTTTTCCCCATTGGAGTAGTACGTTAATGATGGAAATATGTTCATAACACTTTAGCACCCAGCTTTGTTCATCTTTGACAGCTAGTTTGGCTCTACTTTCAGAACTGGAAATATAAATACTTCACACTGGAACAGGGTTGCCTTTACTTTTGTCTATTTTTGTGCAACAGGCAGATTCTGCTATTCATCATTTCCCTTGTTTCTTTTGCAAACATAACCAAAGTTAAGTTGTAGCTTATGTGGATAGACAGACAAGAAGAGGAACTTAGAATTGACAGTTAGTGTTCCTTTCTTTTTCCTGTTTGTTTTTAATATCATCATCCATGTGATTGCCAAATAGGAAAAACAAAGTGCTACACTAGTAATGATTATGACACTTAACATGTCAGGTCATCCACTCCTAATATCTACATTATGGTTTATGACATCCTTTTCCATCACTGAAGAAATCTTCCCTCATTTCTATTTCTGATGCATTGTACAGGGCTTTTCTCCTTATATCTAATAGGATATTATGTAATTAGATACAGCTATGACTTCTCACATCCTCTTTAGCCATTGGTCTACCCTTTTTCATGAGGCACATCATTTTTCAATTTTGTAAAATTCCGTTATAAACTTGACACTGAATATTCCATTATCCTTGTATTTTTTACTTCCAGGATTTCTCTTAGACAGGCTTGCTTTTCAGTCAAACTTCTCTTTTAGATCCTCTTTTATAGTTAAATTTATTTAGACCTGATATATATTCTAGATAAATTATTCATTAATAGTCTTCCATTTTTAAGTTATTTTAATTGTCTAGACAAATAACTACAGATGTTTACATTTTCTTTTATATTTTCACCACCACATTTTAAGCTATTTTTGGAATTTATTATATCTATTTCCTTGAGGGAAAAGATATACTGTTTTTTCTTGAGTTTTTTTTCTATGACATTAAATTATTTAACTGGCAGTGAGTTTTGCATTTAAAAATTCATTTCAGTGAGGCTTATTTTTACATTTTACTTGGTATATTATTTATTTTGGATTTTTCTATCACTGTACTTCTTTCAATTTATTTCATAGTTTGAAAGGTGTGCCCATTTGGGCCCACAGATCACTGAAGACAACACCAAAATTTCTTTACGCCTTATTGCTCTTGTCTTTTGGAATTAAAAAAATATATCTCAGATTCAGTGTAGTTAGCCAGCAAGTAATTTTACACAGTTCTTACATGTGAGGATGCCTTGCTCCCTATATCTACATTTAGGTAGTAAAATTCAATAAAAACCTCAGAAAATGCAATCATTTAATTAATGAATGGAAAAGACTTATGCCAGCCCCAGTTTTTACACAGTAAGCCAAGCCAAACTCCCCTCCAAGAGTGGTAATCATCACTTTAGCCTGTTTTACTCTATGCGAATTGAAATATTAGTCACACAGACTATCACTGAATTCAGTAGGCATATAAATGTGGTCCTGTTTATAGCTTTGTTTTTATATTTTGCTTCTATCACTTGAAGACATCTACCTTGTTTTTTGCCTGTGTGTCTATATCATCACACACACACACACGCACACACACATCATATACACACAAAATGCATGCAACCTATATTCTTTTCTAATATAGGCATTAAATGTGCATTTCCTTCAAATAAATATGTTAGCCACTTTGGACAAATTTTGAAATGTAATGCTTTTATTTTTATTTGATTCAAAATTATTTCTAAGCATCCTTTTAGTATGTTCTTTGATATGTTATTTAGTCAGAAAAGTGTTAGTTTGCCGGGCGCGGTGGCTCACGCTTGTAATCCCAGCACTTTGGGAGGCCGAGGCGGGCGGATCACGAGGTCAGGAGATCGAGACCACGGTGAAACCCCGTCTCTACTAAAAATACAAAAAATTAGCCGGGCGTAGTGGCGGGCGCCTGTAGTCCCAGCTACTCGGGAGGCTGAGGCAGGAGAATGGCGTGAACCCAGGAGGCGGAGCTTGCAGTGAGCCGAGATTGCGCCACTGCACTCCAGCCTGGGTGACAGAGCGAGACTCTGTCTCAAAAAAAAAAAAAAAAAAAAAAAAAAAAAAAAAAAAAAAAGAAAAGTGTTAGTTTCTAATTATTTGGGAAATTTCCAGATATCTTTCTTTTATTGATTTAAAATTCACTTTCAAGTGGTCAGAGAACATTGCATGTATAATTCAAAACTTTAAAATATCAATTTATTGAAACTTGGTTTATGGCCCAGAATAAGGTCTTGGTTATGCTGCATGTGGGCTTAATATTCTGCTACTGTTAGATTATTTTTCTATAAATTTCAGTTAGCTCAAGTTGGATGATGGGTAAGTTGAGTATCGTATATCCTTATTGACTTTCTATATAATTGTTCTAACAGGTTTGAGAAAAAGATAATAAAATTTCCAAGTATATTAAAGGATTTGATTGTAAGCAGTGGGTTAAAAAGTATGCCTTAGGCCAGGCGCGGTGGCTCAGACCTGTAACTCCAGAAATTTGGGAGGCCGAGGCAGGCAGATCACCTGAGGTCATGAGTTTGAGACCAACCTGGCCAACATGGGGAAACCCCATCTGTACCAAAAATACAAAAATTAGCCGGGCGTGGTGACACGTGCCTGTAATACCAGTTACTCAGGAGGCTGAGGAAAAAGAATCATTTGAATCTGGGAGGCAGAGGTTGCAATGAGCCAAGATCACGCCACTGCACTCCAGCCTGGGCCACAGAGGCAGATTGCATCTCAAAAAAAAGAAAAGTATCCCCCAAAAGATATAATCATTCTCTATTACCTGAAACCCCATGAACTTCTCTGGAAAATGTGTCTTTTTAGATATAATTGATTTAAGGTTCTTGAAGATAATTAATGTAAGGTTCTTGTAGAGATTATTTTGGATTACTTGGATGCGCCTTAAATACAATGGTAAGTGCATTCATAAAAAGGAGCCTGGCGTGGTGGCTCACCCCTGTAATCCCAGCATTTTGGGAGGCCAAGGCGGGTGGATCACCTGAGGTCAGGAGAGTGAGAGCAGCCTGGCAAACATGGTGAAACCCCATCTTTACTAAAAATACAAAAAAGTAGCCGAGCATCCTGGAGTGCGCCTGTAATCCCCGCTACTCTGGAGACTGAGGCGGGAGAAATCGCTTGAACCCGGAAGGCGGAGGTTGCAGTGAGCTGAGAATGTGCCCTAGCGCTCCAGCCTGGGCAACAAGAGCGAAACTCCATCTTAAAAAAACAGAAACAAACAAACAAACAAAGTACAGGGAGCTTTGGCACACAAATCTTCTTCACATACAAGAAGAAAGGTGATGAGAATATGGAGGCAGAAATGGGAGTTTTACTGCCAAAAGCCAAGGAAATTCTTGAGCCACCAGAATCTAGAAATGCCAAGGAAATATTTTTCCTTAGAGCCACTGATTTTTTGCTCCATATTTGTCCCATCATTCAGTGTTGTTATTTTTTTTTGAATTTTCATCATTCCAATGGATATGTTGTGGTACCATGGTTATCTTTATGTGCAATACTCTGATGCCTGTGACGCTGAACAATTTTTCATATGCTTATTTGCCACCTGTATATCTGCTTTGGTGAAGTGTCTGTTCAGATGTTTAGCATACTTCTTGCTTGTTTTTTGTTTTCTTATTGCTGAGCATGAGGAATTCTTTGTATGTTAGGGATAGCAGTCCTTTATTGGATATGTGTTTTGTAAAGATTTTCTTCCAGTCTGTTGGTTGTCTTTTCACCCTCTTAAATCACACAGATATTGTAATTATATTTGCTTATTCCTATTGAGGATGTTTTACTAATAATCGCGCTGATAATTAAAGCGTACATCTTTCATTAATGCTGTGACTTCAGAGCTATTGCTTGCCATGTTTACTTCATTTTGTTAAAGCCAAATGTGCTTATCCCAGATGATATTCCATTATCTCAGTAGCAACCTTTCACTTTAAAGTTATGATGATTGTGTGGTGCTATGTTGGAACTTTCTTTACTTCTTACATAGTAGTTGGATCTTTAAATAGAAGCTAATTATAGAAAATAAATGTTATTACTGTGTAAGTGGATACATTATTTTTTGAGAAATATTTTTTATTTATTGTAAGGGTTGTATTCTCTACTATTTACAAACAGCTTTATATTTTACCAGTAAAGTTAATTGAGCTTTAATTAGACACATCAATTTAGCAATTATTTTATTTTATGCAACTAATATGCTTATTCATGAAATAAATATTTTAGCTTTTCTCCAGATGTATTTAATTTGAAAATTAAGAAGACATATAAAGAAATCATTTTGGACTGAAAACAGTTCAAAATATATATTTTCTTTATATAATTAGCTATAATATATTTTCCCATATCTACCTCTGATAAATAATTTTTAATAAATTTGCCTGATGTTCTAATAGTGCTGATCAAATATTACAAAATATAGCCCAATACACTAAGAAAACATGGGTTGAACTACATTTAAGCTTAAGTGTGTGTACATATGATTTCTCATTCTGAGTAACTTAGAAAGATAAATTGCAATTTGTATTACAATTCCACTAACTGTACCCAATGCATTGATTTAAAAGGAGGCATTTTAAAAGCATATCTTTAATCACTTCAGCCTTAAGTAATGTTCAGTAAACTTTTTAATTCCATTTTTTATTTTATTGATACTAGAGAATTTATTCATGCTAGAGAATAAAGCTACCTGGGTCTTGTAATAGATACGTACGTGTATAATACAGATTTAGAGGCAGCTTACCTGGTGCCTGTTGACTGTTCAGGAACTGCTGAAAATGAGCAAACCACACATGAGTAATCTGTATGAGAGCTTTACTCTAAAGATTCTTACTACAGACTGTAGTATATTTACTGTACACGTACATAGATCTCACCTCACTCTTTCTTGCAATATTAAGTTGTGCATCTAAAGTTTAAGGTCAAGGTGCATCAATTTATATTTACAGACTCCTTTGGCTCAAGGTTAATTGCCAGAGATCATGTGGCCAGAACTTCACTCAGTTCCATGCATAATAATGTATAACAAATGTCCTATTGTGTGCAGCCCTGTTTCTAGGAATCAGTTTCTCCTTCACCTAAAACTATTTACCCTGTAGTAACCCCTGAGATAACATTTTCTGCATTTTTCTGCAATATTCTACCTAATACTTTTGTCCAAACTTACCTAATTTGGAAGATTCAACTTTTTAATCTAGATATGAAACATCATCCCAAATATGTCCATCTGATTTTTACAGGTAACTTAAATTTGACATGGCCATTACCAATTTATCATGTTTATTCCCAAACCATTAATGTTTTAGTTCTTATTTCAGCTAGTCCACTCCTAGTCTCTTTTTCAAGGTTTCTGGCTAATGAACCACATCCTTAATGTCCATTTGATTTGAATATACTACTCAAAACTCTGTGGAATCTTCCTCCAAATGAGATTGTTCTCCTGTGACTCTTATGGTATATTGAGAATAGAGAAGAACTATCTTATCTCTATGCAGAAGAGAAAAATAAAGGGACTAAATATTTTTGCGTATTCCTATACCTAATAAACTCAGGAATCCATCTTCCCTGGAAAGAAATGAGTATGTATTTGTCTTGGTTAGAAGGAGTGGAGACAGAGGTTGGAAGTATACAGGATGAATATTATTCTTTAAGTTGAAAGTAGTAAAGACTTCACAATTTCTCCATCCTTTATGTCATTTGAGATGAATTTCCATTACTTATAACAATGTATTATAACATCTACATTCTAAATACTCTATTTAATAAAATATATTTATTTAATAAAAAATGAAAAACAATATAAGTACATAACTATATGGGAGGAATGCTGGTATACAAAATTATGAGAATTTTAAATAAAGGATTGAAGTTTAGGAATATATAACATTCTTAAAATATGACTAGGCACAGGGAAGAAAGACAGACATAAGACACATTTCATGTATAGAATTTGGTCAGAGATTGATTGATTTTCTAAAAAGAAATGGCGAAGGCATTAAGAATAACTTCCACTACATAAGATATCCATATGTTATTGACAAATCTATTTGAAGAGCTAGAGGTTTCTGTTTGCACAACTGAGTGGATTGCAAAATTATTACTTTAAATAAAGAATCTTTGAAACAGTGGTTTGGGCCAAAGGTGTAACTTCAGTTTTGTTCTTGCTAAATTTAAATAAACTGCAAAAAAAAACTATTGAAAATAATGACGACATAATTTATAACATTAGTGTACAGACAGAAGTAGGGGGAAAACATATAGCATTATCAATAGACATTTTATTATTAGGGCACTAAGAGGGAGAAAGAAAAGTAAATAATATTTACATTCCAAGTTATCCTATTGCTAAATTTTCAACATGTATCAAATGAAACTCTCATTAATATTACCTGAGAAATGGTAGAGTATCATAAAATAAATCTTCTCATATAATAATACTGAATTTTGATTGTCTCATGAATTAATTTGGTAAAATTCAAAAAGAGTAATAGTTGCAAACATTGTTTCTTCATGGTTAAATTTCAGTTCACTGTTTACTCCCTGAGAAACCTTGGTCAAGTTCATCAATCAATCTGAACATTACTTTTCCTCTGTAAATGTAATTTAAAAAAACTTCTGAAATCATAGTCCATACTTCATAGAAATTGAGATAATCAATGTAAAATAATACAGTGCCTGGCACACACTAAGTGTTGAATATTTGTTAGTTTTTTTATAAATAATACTATTGCAAAATCTTCATAGATTCTATGAACTTCTGGAAAAATATTAGAAATATTAATATTAAACAGCTTTCAGCCTAGTATTTCTGATTCAATACTGATTCATAAAATAAGCAAAATCTGAAATCAATATAACTTATTTGTAAACACAAGCCAGGGGTCTATTTTTTAACTCATGATAAAGAAAAATATCCCTTCTCTTGAACCAACTAGTTTATCAATTCTGCCTCTTAAATCAGTAAAAATATTTCTCACCACATTCAGAGACCCAATCAGATATGGTCAAAATTGTCGTATACAGAGGAACTGTTATGGACTGAACGCTTCAGTCTTCCCACTCCCAAGTTCATGTTTTGAAGCTCCAACCCCCAATCTGACAGTATTAGGAGATGGGAACTTTGGGAAATGTAATGGTTAACTTTAGATGTCAAGTTGCCTGTTACAACACTGACTTCCCTGATTCTGAGGCTTTCAGACTGGGACTGAGCTGCTGTCAGCTCTCTCAGTTCTTCAGGTTTAGATGGGCTATCATGGTATTTCTCTGTCTCCATAATCATGTGAGTCAATTATTTTGACTAACATAGGAGGAAATTAGGTTTAGATGAAGTCAAGAGGGTAGGGCCCCCATGATGGGATTAGTGTCCTTATAAGAAGTGGAAGGAGAGGCTGAGAGAGCAGTCTCTAAGCTTTGTGAGGACACAGAAAGGAGGTGGCTACTGCAGGCCAAGAAGAGGGCCCTCACCAGAAACTGAATCAGCCAGCACCTTAATCTTAAGCTTCCCAGCCTTCAGAGCTGTGAGAAAGAAATTCCCGTTGTTCAAGCCATCCAGTCTGTGGTATTTTGTTATGGCAGCCTGAGCTGACTAAGACACTGTTAGTGTCTGCAGAGTCCACAGTTCAAGGTAAGTATTTTTTCTGTTTTGCCTACAATTCCTCAAAGGTTTGCGAAAAGCTTTGGGTTGTATATTATTTTCAATAATTAAATGGCAATGTATTTTCTTAGGTAGCATTTTACCAGCTATCTCCATAAGTGGTACATTATTAATGTATTGTTTTATTCCATATACATTTTCTGAGTATTTATTTGATGCCAGTAATACTTCTAGGCAGTGGATATTTAGCAGTACAAAAAAAAAAGGTTTCCTGTTTTGATCCAATTTGCATTTTAATAGAAAGCCACTAAACAAATAAACATATATAAATATCATTTTTTGAAAAATGTTATCATGAAAATATGATGAGCCAGTATGAAAAGTGTGGTGAATGGTCTTGGTAAAGCCTCTCTGGAGAGGGATACACTTAGGCCATCGTCTAAATGACCAGAAGGATACAGCTTTGTAAAAATCTATAGAAAAGCACTTTAGTATTAGGTCTAAAACAGTCTGGTGTTGTTTGTGGAACTTCAAGTTTGACATGGTGAAGTAACCAAGATAAATAGGTAAGATAAAGTTGAGATATAGGACACAGGGGCCAGATCATATAAAGTTTTGTAGTCAGAGTAAAAGACTAGCATGTTGATCCCATTCTATTTAATCAGTAAGGTTTTAAACACAAAAATAATTTGTTCTGATAGATGCTTCCAAAAGCTCACACTGACTACTGAAGACAGATTGCAGGAGAGCAAGAGTAGAGGAATGAATGCTAGTTCCATCAGACCCAGCCTGATCTGCTGTGAGGAAAAGACAAATATACTTTTTTGTGTATATGGAAGGTTAAGTTGGACAAGGTGCCTGGAGACAGGAGGAGAAAAAGAGATGTGGCATAGATTAAGTGGTCAATAATATTTATTATTTGAATAAATAAATGAATGGCTAAAAGACAAAAATCATAGGTTTGAGGCTTAACCAATCGGAGGACGGTGACACCATTTAATGCCATAAAACATTCTGAGAAAGAAAAGGTTTATAGGTGCTAGGAAATAGAGAGTTCATTTCAGGATGTCAACTTTGCGTTGCCAATTAGAAATCCAAATTGAAATGTGAAGCGATAACCAGAGAAGAGAAAATGTGGAGAGAAGAAACCAGTAACAGACAGAATATTGAGGGGGTGTTGGTGGTGAGGGTGTTAGTAACTCTTTTCTCAATGACAAAACTCTCATCAAGAGGACACAGCCTACTTCTAAAGGCCAAGTAAGGTCCACAGGGTGGAACAGGACATTTAGTCTTGATGATCAATGAAAATGATTTCAGTTGTTCCTCTTCCGAGTTTAAAGGTTGAGGGGCAAACACTAAAATATTTAGAAGAAATAAAGAATACCTAAAGTATCATCCATGTTATTCATTTACCCCCGGAGAGATGGCATTAGACCTATGACCAATATGTAGCATATTGAGAATAGGATCATTCCAGAACTTTGCTGTATTCATCTAAATGAACAAAGCCCACAACTAGTCTAGTTGAATAACCCATAAAATGGTTGTTGCATTTAAAGGTTGTTGATATATGTTTCCTAGAACTCTAAGAAAGCAATAGCATTGTTGTGAGGATATTTTAACACACTAAGTTACAAATAATGTTTATTTAGCCAAGTAATAACCATAAACTGTATGCTTGTTAATAAGGTTTTTTTAATTTTTAATTTTTATTTTTTGAGATGGAGTCTGGCTCCGTCACAGTGGCATGATCTCTGCTCACTGTAACCTCTGCCTCCCGAGTTCAAGCAATTATCATGCCTCAGTCTCCCGAATAGTTGATACTACAGGCACCTGCCAACACACCCGGCTAATTTTTGTATTTTTAGTAGAGATGGGGTCTCATCATATTGGCCAGGCAGGTCTCGAAATCCTGACTTCAAGTGATATGCCCACCTTGGGCTCCCAAAATGTTGGAATTACAGGCACGAGCCACCACCCAGCCTGTTAATAAGTTTTGATTTTTGCTTACAGTATATGTAATATTCTGTCTCTAAAATCAAGCTTTTTTATTAAAGCTCTGTTTAATCACTTTTTCTTGTTCTTCAGTTATATTTACAATCCACTTCTTAGTGATTCTTGTCACTGCAAATAGGTGAAGGTTTAAACCTGACAATTATTTACATAATATAAATGCAAAACTACTAAATATTATAAGCACAATTATATTAACTTCAAACAGGCAGTACTTTTGAGTTAAATGATCAAGAACACTAGTTTTTAAACAATGTTCTAGAACCCCAGAGAACACTGACATCAGTAGACAGTAAGCTGAACAGAATGGTCTCTAACACTGATGCAAAATGTATTCTAAGCCGAAGGGGGAAAAAATGCTAAGTTACTATGTCAAAGGGAAAATGGATTCAGGTCAGAACAAGATTCTGTTAAATCATTAGTACAATTGCAAATGCAGAACACCAAGAGGCCACCAAAGAAGTCCAAAAGAAGCTGAATGGATTTGGGGTCCCAGGACTGAAGGAACAGCACAGTAGCAGGCTGTTCTACTATGTCACCATTCAATAGAGAAGACAATTGTATTAGTCTGTTTTCATGCTTCTGATAAAGACATAGTGGAGAATGGGCAATTTACAATGGAAAGAGGTTTATTGGACTTACAGTTCCATGTGGCTGGGGAGGCCTCAAAATCATGGTGGAAGGTGAAAGGTGAAAGGCACATCTCACATAGCACAGCAAGAGAGAGAATGAGAGCCAAGCAAAACAAGTTTCTCCTTATCAAACCATCAGATCTCATGAGACTTACTCACTACCACGAGAACAGTATGGGGGAAACTGCCCCTATGATTTGATTATCTCCCACTGGGTCCCTCCCACAACTCACAGGAATTCAAGATGAGATTTGGGTGGGGACATAGCCAAACCATATCATTCCACCCCGGCCCCTCCCAAATCTCAAGTCCTTGTCCTCACATTTCAAAACCAATCATGCCTTTCCAACAGTCCCCCAAAGTCTTAACTCATTTCAGCATTAACTTAAAATTCCACAGTCCAAAGTCTCATTTGAAACAAAGCAAGTCCATTCCTCCTATGAGCCTGTAAACTCAAAAGGTGGTTACTTACTTCCTAGATACAATGGAGGTACAGGCATTGGGTAGATACACCCATTCCAAATGAGAGAAATTGGCTAAAACAAAGGGGCTGCAGGTCCCAGGCAAGTCCAAAATCCATCAGGGCATTCAAATCTTAAAGTTCCAAAATGATCTCCTTTGACTCCATGTCTCACTTCCAGGTCACACTGATGCAAGGGGTGGGTTCCCATAGTCTTGGGCAGCTATGAACCTGTGGCTTTATAGGGTACGGCCTCCTCCCTGGCTGCACTCATGGGCTGGCTTTTCCATTCTGCACTCATGAGTGTCTGTGGCTTTTCCAGGCACAGGGTGCAAGCTATCAGTGGATCTACCATTTGGGGCCTGGAGGATGGTAGCCCTCTTTTCATAGCTCCACTAAGAGGTGCCCCAGTAGAACTTCTGTGTAGGGGCTCCAATTCCACATTTTCCTTCCACAATGCCCTAGCAGAGGTTCTCCATGAGGGCCCTGCCCCTGCAGCAAACTTTTGACTGAGCATCCAGACATTCTCATACATCCTCTGAAATTTAGGCAGAGGTTCCCAAACCTCAATTCTTGACTTCTGTGAACTTACAGGCTTAACACGACATGGAAGCTGCCAAGGCTTGAGGCTTACACCCTCTGAAGCTACCACCCAAGCTCTATGTTGGCCCCTTTCAGCCACAGCTGGGGTGGCTGGAACACAAGGCACCAAGGCCCTAGGCTGCATACAGCAAGGTGACCTTGGGGCCAGCCCGCAAAACCACCTTTCTTCTCTTACGCCTCCGTGCCTGTGATGGGAGGGGCTGCCATAAAGACCTGTGACATGCTCTGGAGACATTTTCCCAATTGTCTTGAGGATTAATTTTCAACTGCTTGTTACTTATGCAAATTTCTGCAGCCCCCTTGAATTTCTCCTCAGAAAATGGGATTTTTCTTTTCTATCACATTGTCAAGCTGCAAATTTTCCAAACTCTTATGCTCTGCTTCCCTTATGATACTGAATGCCTTTAACAGCACCCAAGTCACATCTTGAACGCTTTGCAGCTTTGAAATTTCTTCAGCCAGATACCTTGAATCATCTCTCTCAAGTTCAAAGTTCCACAAATCTCTAGGGCAGGGGCAAAATCCCACCAGTCTTTGCTGAAACATAACAAGAGTCACTCTTGCTCCAGTTCCCCACGAGTTTCTCATATCCATCTGAGACCACCTCAGCCTGGACTTTATTGTCCATATCACTATTAGCATTTTGGGCACAGTCATTCAACAAGTTTCTAGGAAGTTTCAAACTTTTTCACATTTTCCTGTCATCTTCTGAGCCCTCCAAACTGTTTCGACCTCTGCCTGTTACTCAGTTCCAAAGTCATTTCCACATTTTCGGGTATCTTTTCAGCAACACACCACTCCTGGTATCTATTTACTGTATTAGTTCGCTTTCATGCTGCTGATAAAGACATACCCGAGACTGGGTGATTTACAAAAGAAAGAGGTTTAGGTTTATTGGACTTACGGTTCCACATGGCTGGGGAGACCTTGCAATCATGGCGGAAGGTGAAAGACACAGCTCACATGGCAGCGGCAGGAGAGAGAATGAGAGCCAAGGATGGAGGGTTTTCCCTTATCAAACCATCAGATCTTGTGAGATTTACTTACTACCATGAGAACAGTTTGGGGGAAACCACCCCCATGATTCAGTTATCTCCAACAAGGTCCCTCCCACAACACTGGGAATTCAAGATGAAATTTGGGTGGGGACACAGCCAAACCATATCAACATTTAAGACACCATTTTTCCCTAAATAGCAACCTAGTAACAAGCAGCCAGGTAGGCTCTACCTCTTCCTCCCCCAGGAGTCTGAATAGGACGGGAGTTCCACTGACAAGAGGGAACTACCAGCAAGAGGGATGGACCTGAAGTCCAGTAGTTAACAATAACTAAGCAGGGGAAGTGTTCTTTATCCCAACCAGGTATGAAACTCTTCTTCTGCTTCAACAGATGCCATGGTGGTTAGCAAGGTGGACTCTGCCACAACAAAATGCTTAGCCAGAGTACTTTCTTTGTCTCGAAAGATATGAAACTCCCCTCTCTATCCAGAGACAGCAGATTAACCAACTGGCACTTGCGACGGGCATCATACCACAAGAAGAAAGTTTATCTATGATGCTTCTTTGCTCCTGTGGGGCTGAGCTTCTCTTTTCCCTCTGGGAAACACCAAGGGAGCTGGATAACAACTTCTAAAGGGACCTCGCAGTGGGATAATTAAGGAATCAGAGAGACCAAGGAGTTGAGGAGGAATTATTTAATTATTTAGGTGCACTGACCCAGTCAGATTAACATCCAAAGGACTGAGCCCCGAACAAAGAGTCAAGCTACCTTTTAAGCATTTTGTGGGGCGGCGGGAGATTTGTGCAGGGGGAAGCATATTATAGAAGGGAGAAACAAAGACAGTTATTCAATTAAGACACGCATCACATCATTTCTTACTTTTCAAGGAACAATATGTTTTACAATTTGAGATTGTCTGTCTGGTGACCTTGCAGCTGCACAGCTAGAGAAACAGTCTTCACAATGCCTGGGAAAAGGAGAGATAAGGCTCACTAGCCACAGAAAAACAGACTTCAGCTCTTCCTCTTCCTCAGGGTGAATTGGTTTTCCTTACACACAACTGAGTTTTTGCTTACACATTCTTTAATTTCTTTTAATTCCTGTTCCAACCTCACCACAAGTACCTCATTCCTGGGAGTCTCTGAGTCTTTGGGTGCCTGGGACCTCCCTTCCCACATTCAGGGACATCAAGGTGTCCTGGGGAGCAGTAAAGGGAATTCCACCACAACAAGCACCTACCCAATACGTGCTCTTTGTTTCCCCACAGGCACAGAGCAACCCACCATAATAAGTGCCTGGCCAGGGACGTGTATATATACTATCTGGTCTGACACTCACCTCCCTCACCAAGAGACACCTAGTGGTTTCACCCAGAGAACCATTTCCACACATCAAACAGGACCAGCAGAATCCAATGGGAACGAAGGAAGCATCAGATAACCAGGCAAGCCAAATTAATACTACAAATGTTCTGAATATTACACCGTCATTGGACACACAGAAAATCAATGTCATTCAAGATTTGTCTGCTAAACTGAAATAGGTGACAGCCTGCTTACAATATTTGAATAGGACCTACAGTCTGTTAACATAATAGGTAAAATGTTTAGGATGCAATAAAAACATCATCAATATACCATGAATCTGAGAATCCCAACTTGAAGGAGAAAAGACATTCAACTGACAACATCAAGGTAAATCTGATGTTGGAATTATATGGTAAGAATTTTAAAGCTGCTATCATCTAAATGTTTCAACAATCAATTATAAATTATTTTAAAAGAACTGAAAAATATCTCGGCAAAGAACTGACAGACAAAAGATTAATTAATGAGCCAGAAGGCAGTCAAACAACAATTTTCAAATGTTGAAAGTAAAGCAATGTCAACCACATAATCCATAAAAATGTCCTTCAGAAGTAAAAGGGACATTAAATAGTTTTCAGGTAAAGGAAAATCAAAGGAATTTGTTATTAGCAGATGCACTTTTAATTTGAATTGTTTTAATTTTAATTTTTATTACAGATACAAGGGCTACATGTGGAGGTTTTTTACATGGGAATATTGTATGATGTTGAGCTATGGAGTATGGGTCCCATCACCAAGGCAGTGAGCATGGTGCCCCAATAGGTAGTTTTTCAAGCCCCCTTCAACTCTACCTCCACCCTTTAGTATTCTGCAGTGTCTGTTTTTCCTATATTGTGTCTATGTGTGGTCAGTATTTAGCTCCCACTTATAAGTAAGAACATGTGGTATTTGGTTTTCTGTTCCTGAATTAATGCATGTAGGATTACGGCCTCCAGCTTCGTCCATGTTGCTGTAAAAGATATAATTTCATTCTTTTTTATGGCTACATAACGTTCCATGGTACCTATGTACCACATTTTTAAATCCAATTTATTATTGGTGGGCATCTTAGTTGATTTCATGTTGTTTGCTATTGCAAATAGAGCAGCAATGAATCTATGAGTGCATGTGTCTTTTTGGTATAATAATTTATTTTCCTCTGGGCATATACCCAGTAGTAGGATTGCTAGGAGAAATGGTAGCTGTGTTGTAAGTTATTTGAGAAATCTCCAGACTGCTTTCCACAGTGACTGGATTAATTTACATTCCCACCAACAGTTAATAAGCATTTCCTTTTCTCTGCAGCCTCACCAGCATGGTTGTTTTTTGATTTTTAAATTGTAGCCATTCTGACTGATGTGAGATGCTATCTCACTGTGGTTTTGATTGCCATTTCTCTCATGATTAGTAATGTTGAACATTTTTTCATGTTTGTTGGCTGCTTATATGTCTTATTTTGAGAAGTGTCAGTCATGTTCTTTGTCTATTTTCTAATGGGGTTATTTATTTTTGCTAGTTGATTTTTTTAAGTTAATTATAGATTCTGGATATTAGGCCTTTGTCAGATGCATAGTTTGCAAATATCTTCTCCCATTTTGTAGGTTTTCTGTTTTTCTAATGATAGTTTATTTTGCTATACAGAAGCTCTTTAATTAGTTCCCACTTGTCTATTTTTGTTTTTGTTGCAATAGTTTTTGGGGACTTAGCCAAAAATAATTTGTCAAGTTTGATGTTTAGAAGAATATTTCTTAGGTTGTTTTCCAAGATTTATATTGTCTGAGGTCTTACATTTAAATCTTCGATCTATTTTCAGTAAATTTTTGTATATTGTGAAAGGTAGAAATCCAGGTTCAATTTTTAGCATCTGGCTAGCCAGTTATCCCAGAACCATTTATCCAATAGGGAGCTCTTTCTCACTTCTTGTTTTTGTCAATCTTATCAAATATCAGATGATTGTAGGTATGCAGCTTTATTTATTATTTCTGAGTTTTCTATTTCATTCTATTGTTGTATGTGTTTGTTTTTTACGATTACCAAGCTGTTTTGGTTACTGTGTCTTTATAGTATAATTGGAAGTCAGATAGTGTGATGCCTCTGGCTTTGTTCTTTTTGTTTAGGATTGCTTTGGCTATTCAGATTTTAGAATCTTTTTTTTTCTAATTCTGTGAAGAATGTTGTTGATAGTTTGATAGAAATAGTGTTGAATCTGTAGTTGCTTTGGGCAGTATGGCCATTTTGATAATATTGATTCTTCTAATCCATTTATTTTTGTCATCTCTGATTTTTTTTCAGCAATGTTTCACAGTTCTCCTTGTAGAGATTTTTCATCTCCTTGGCTGGCTGTATTTCTAAGTGATACAGTTTGGATCTGTGTCCCCACCAAATCTCATGTCAAGATGTCCCCAATCTTGCAGGTGGAGCCTGGAGGGAGGTGATTGGATCATGTGGGTGGACCTTCATAAATGGTTTAGCACCTTCTCCTGGTGCTGTTCTCATGATAGTGAGTGAGTGAGTTCTCAGGAGATCTGGATGTTTAGAAGTGTGCAGCACTCCCTCCTTGCTCTTTTCTCTTGGTCCTGCTCCTGTCATGTAAGATGCCTGCTCCCATTTTTCTTTCTCCCAGGAGTAAAAGCTCACTGAGGCCTCCCTAGAAGCAGTTGCCACAATGCTTCCTGAACAGTCTGTGGAATGGTGAGCCAATTTAACTTCTTTTCTTTATTAATTACTCAGTCTTGGGTATTTCTGGGTATTTCTTGATGGCAATGTGAAAACTTACTAAGACACTGGGTATTTCATTTTCTTTGTGGCTATTTTAAGTCTGAATATTTTATTGATTTCACTCTCAGCCTGGATTTTTTTTGAGTATTGAAGTGCTATGGATTTTTGTACATTGATTTTTCTATCCTGAAAGTTTACTAAAGTTGTGTATAATTTCTAGGAGCATTTTGTCCGAGTTTTTAGGATTTTCTAGTTGTAGAATCATATCATCAGTGACTTCCTCAGTGCCTTTTTTGTTTGTTTCTATTGGCTGATTGCTTTGGCTAAGATTTCCATTACTATGTTGAATATAAGTGGAAAAAAAATATATATATATGTACATACACATATATATATACACATATATATATGTAAGTGGAATATAAGCAGAATATAGGTTGAATATGAGTGGGCATCCTTGTCTTGTGTCAATTCTCAAGGGGAGTTGTTCAGGCTTTTGCCCATTCAGGATGATGCTGGCTGTTGGTTTTTCATAGATAACTCATTATTTTCAGGTATGTACCTTTGATGCCTAGTTGGTTGAGGACATTTATTATGAAGGAATGTTGGATTTTATCAAAAGCTTTGTCTACATCTACTGAGAGGATAATTTGGGTTTTGATTTTAATTCTGTTTATGTGTTGAATTAGTTTTATTGATTCCTGTATGTCAAACCAGTCTTGTATCCCAGTAATAAAGCCTACTTGATTGTGGTGCTGGTCAGCAGCCATTTGAAGCGTTGACATGTATTTCCTCAGCATTTGTTTGTTTAAGAAGGTTTTTATTTCTCCTTCATTTGTGAAGCTTAGTTCCTCAGGTTAGGAATTCTTGGTAATAATTTGTTTTTTTTTTCAAGAATGCTGAAAATAGGCTCCAAGTCTCTTTTAGCATATAAGGTTTCTGAGGAGAGGTTTGGCTCTAGCCCGATGGGGTTCCCTTTGTAGTTTATGTGCGCCTTCACTCTAGCTGCCTTAAAATTTTTTCTTCTGCATTGATCTTGCTGAATCTGATGACTATGTACCTAGGGGATGGTCATCTTCTATAGTATCTGGCTGGGGTTCTCTATATTTCTCGGATTGCATGACAACCTTTCTAGGATGATTAGGGACATTTTTGTGGACTATGTCCCCAATGTATTTTTCAGTTTGTTTTTTCTCTCTCCTTCTCTATCAAGAATGCCAATGCAACATACATTTGGTCTCTTTATATAATCCTATGCTTCTTGGAGGTTTTGTTCACTTTTCTTAATTTATTTTTCTTCCTTTTGTCTGACTGAATTCATTCTAAGAACTTGTCTTTGAGCTTTGAAATTCTTTCCTCAGCTTGGTCTATTCTGCTACTAATACTTCTGATTATATTATAAAATTTTTGTAGTGAATTATTTAGCTCAAGTTCGGTTTGGATCTTTGTTAAAATGACTAATCTTTCAGTTCTTGAATTATTTTACTACATTGCTTGACTTCTTTGTATTGAGTTTTAACTTCTTTGTGAATCTCAATGAGCTTCTTTGCCATCAGATTCTGAATTCTATGTCAATCCGTTCAGACAATTCAGACATGTTAAGAACCATTGCGGGGGAGCTAATGGGCTCCTTTGGAGGTAAGGGCACACTCTGGCCTTTTGAATTGCAAGAATTCTTATGATAATCATTTCAAATCTGGGAAGGTTAGTATCCTTTAATAGTGGTGTAAATTGAACATAGTTACTTGGCTTTGTTTCTGGAAGTTTTCAGAGGGTTAAGGCTCTGTATAGTTCTTTATTGTTGAATTCTTGCCCTTGGTTTTACAGGGGGAGAATTAGCAGTTTTTTTTGGTGTTGTAGTTTGGCCTACAATCCAAGGGATGGTACGTGAGAGCAATGACACTATTACTCAGCTGCTTGGCTCCTTTGTGTATCACCATATGGGCAGCTATGTTCTGCAGTGTGAATTGGAGAGAGGTGATTCCCTCATCAGGTCTATTACTGGGCCTTGCCAGAGCCACCTCTGATCTCTGACACTGTGACTATAATTTTTGTTGTTGTTGTTGTTCTCGTTCGATTTTTCAGGCTGCAGGCCTCCCTTGGGGAGAGGTCCAGTAGAGAAATAGGCCACATGGTTTCCAGACCAGCCCTATGGAAGCAGGCATGACTAGGTCCCATAACAGCTCGTGAACTTGTGCAACTCCTCCCTGTCAGTATTCTGAGTGTTTAGGGTCCTTTCCCATTCGGGCTTGGCACTCCTGAGCTGTGGGCCACAGCCCAGCAGCACCAGCACCTGCTTGTGGCTCTCTCCTCCAGACTCTTGGGATTGGGTTCGAGGTGTGCCGAAGGAGCCAAAGGGCTCCCAGACTGCCAGAAAACACGCACACAGAGCAAAGTACCTAGGCTGGGCAACGGAAGCTGTGGTGTACAATTCACACTTCTATGGGGTGGCCAGGTAGGAGCCCTGAGAGGAACTGGCAAGCAGGCAGGCCTGCAGGACAGACACGTCCCAGTCCCATGGAGAAGCAGGCCCTGATTTCTCCCTGGTGGTTAGCTTGCAATCAGAGTGTCTCAGAGGCAGGAGACATGGGAAACAGGCAGCCATGGAGGTTAGGTGCTTATGGTCAGGCTCCACTGGAACTGACTCCTCCTCAAAGGTCCCCAGCTCCATGCCTGCTGCAGCCCCCTCTCTGTCTAATCTCTGAGGCGATCCCCCTGCCACCTCACATGCTCATGAGTATGTGGAGTCTCCTGTAGCTAGAGTCTCAGAGGTCCTTGGCAGTAGTAGGCAGTGCCCCAGTCCCTTCACTCACCCCATCCACAGGTGCCCTTCAGGGTCATAACAGCCTTAGCATTCAGACACCCCACACAGATATCCCAGCTTCCTCCCTCTTCAGCTTCAGCATCTGTGTATTTTTTTCTCCATTCACATTCAGCATTTTCTCTACAAAGGTCTGTTCAAATTTTGTTGGTGTATTTGAAATCATGGTCTCTGTGGGAACAGCACTTCCTGGCTGTATCCAGTTGGCCATCTTCTAGCAGATGTACTCCTAAAAAAAATCTAAAGGGAGATTTTCAAACAGATGATAAATGATCAAAGAAGAAATCTTGGAACCTAAGGAAGGACAACAGACTAATGGAAAGTGAGCAAATATAGAGACATACAGTAGAATGTCCTTTTCCTCATGAATTGAAAAAACATTTGATGATTTAAACAAAAATTATAACACTACCAAATAATCAAAACAATTATAATTAAAAGCAGGCAAAGCAATGAGACATATGAAAATATTTTTCCATAGGTTACCCAAGGAAGAAAAATGTTGATAGCAATAGATGTCAAGTATATTTACTTTCATACGTAGAATAATGAAGTATACAAAAAGATACACTGAAAGCCCTATAGATAAGAGGATTTTCTAAAAAATGTCCAAGTAACATAGTGGAAGATAAGAAAAGAGAAAAAGAGAAATGCAAATAAATAAAAATATTGGCATATCTAGGCTATATTATGTGAATAATTTCCTTAAAAGTAAATGTTTTAATACATCAACAAAAAAGCAGACATTGACAGAGTTTGTTTTCAAATGTGATGTAACTAAATGCTGTTTACTAGAAATCTACTTCAAATTTAATTACATAGGTTGAGAAAAAGAGGATGGGAAAAATAAAAACATTAATAAAAATACAGGAGTGTCTTTATTACTGTAGTCTACTTTATGGGTGATACATTTCAATGACTCGAGTGGATGGCTGAAACACCATGTAATATTGAACCCTGCCTATACTACCTCTTTTTCTAAACATGTACATGCCTATGATAAAGTATAATTTATAAGTTAGGCATAGTAAGATATTGGTAAAAATAGTAATAAAACAACAATTTTAACAATATGTCATAATAGAAGTTACGTGAATGTAGTCTTTCTCTCAAAATACCTTACTATATTGTTTTTACCCTTCTTCTTGTGATGATGTGAGATGATAAAATGCCTATGTGGTGAGATGAAGTAATGTGAATGACACAGGAATTATGATGGAGAGTTAGGCTACTATTGCCTTCTGACACTATATTAGAAGGAGGATCGTTTGCCTTAAATAATCCTGGGTCAATGAGTTCTGATTATGCTGGTTAGATGTCAGAGGCAGTCAGTGTTGATGACTAATGGGCAGGTAGCATATAAAGCATAAATATTCTGAACAAAGGAATGATTCATGTCCTGGGTGGGAGAAAATGCGACAACACCAGACTTCATTCTACTACATAGAATTGCACGCACTGTAAAACTTACACACTGTTTAGTTCTAGAATTTGTATTTGCTGCAGGTAATTGAATCTATGGAAAGCAAAACCATGGATAAAGACTATGGTAATATTCAATTAAGTAAACTTCAAAGCAAAGAAATTTAATAGAAAAGAGAAGGAAATCACATAATGATTAAATAATCAAAACATTAAAAAACATAACAACACTACAGTATGCATCCAAACAGCCTCAAATTGCATGAAGCAAAATCTGACAGAGCTAAATCGAGAAATATAAAAACACATGCACAATTATAGTTGGTTACGTTAGTAACTCTCTCGGCAATTGATATAATTACTAATTACTTCACAGAAAATTAGCAAGTATATAGGCCATCAGAACCAGATAATCAATCAACAAGATGTGATTGACATATATAAGACAATCCACCCACCCATGGCAGAACACAATTTTTTGTAAAACCTTATGGATTATTCATCAAAATAAACTATACTTTGGTCCACAAAAAATTCTCAACACATGTAAAAGAATGGAAATAAAATGTAATGATTTCCCTGATCATAATGTATTCTAAATAGAAACCAACAAACATGGAAAATAAATAGCTCACTTCTAAATAATCCATGGATAGTAAAAAAAAAAAAAAAAAAAAAAAAAGGAAAATAAAAAGGAAATAGAACTAAAAACAAACAGACCAACAAAAAAAATACAAATAAAAAAATAAAATTTAAAAAAAAAGGAAATAGAACTGAATTAAAGGAGAAAAACTGTATGAGGATATGTGGGATGTAGCTTTAGCAGTGCAGAGAGGAAACTTTAAAGCACCTAAATGTTTACATTGGAAATAAGACTTAAGATAATAAGTTATGTCCAACTTCACAAACTAGGAAAGAAAGAGAAAAATAAACTGAACATGAGAAGAAGAAAAAAATAATTAATATAAAAGCAGATATCCAATAAATTGAAAACTAAATACAATGGAGAAAATCAATAAAATGAAAAGTTGTCTCTGGGATAAAATTAATAAAAATGATAAACCTCAGGCAACACTGACACAAATAAAAAGAGAGAGGGAACAAATGATGAATATCAGTGATAAAATAGAGGATATCACTCTAGAACCTGCAGCAATTAAAAGAATCATCAGAGAATCCATGAATAAATTTATGCTTATAACTTCAATAACTTAGAAGAAATAGATACATTCCTCAAAAAATACAAAGTAGCAAAACTCAGCTACGATGAAATAGTGTAAATCATATTATTACTCTACTGGATCCTTAACTTGTGATTAAGTAACTTCTCCCCAAATAAATTTTTAGATCTTTTGAAAAATTATGTAAAATATTTAATTAAATATAACTAATTTTCCAAATGTTTTCATAAAACAGAAGATGATACATAGTCCCAAACTTATTTTATGAAGACAGAATTACTCCAATACCAAAATCAAATGACAGCAGTCAAAAAAAGGAAACTGCAGAACAATATTTCTCATGAAGTTTGATTCAAAAAAACACAATAAACTTTTAGCAAGCCAGTATGTAGCATTGTGTAAAGAAAATAATATTAATATATCATGAATGACTGGAATATATTTTAGCTATACAAAGTTGGTTCAACTGTAGAAAATCAATCAGTGTAATCCAATCTTCTCTGGTTCTCCCTGTGCCTCCTTCTTCCATATTTAATGACCCTTGTGATTATATTAGATTGATAATTATAATCCAGGATACTCTGTATTTTAAGATCAACTGATGAGCAATCTTAATTGCATCTGAAACTGTAACTCCCCTTTGCCATGTATACATATCACAGTTTTCAGGCATTAGGTCTTAGACATCTTTGGTGACGATGTGGTAAGAGTAAAGAGTATTACTCTGCCCTTCCACATAAGTAGTCTACAGAAAAGTCATATGATCATAACAATTGAGGCAGAAAAGTATCTGGCAAAATCTAATAGCAATTTATATTAAAATGTATCAGTAAAATAACAATAGAGGAAAATTATCTTGATGAATAGTTCGTACAAAATGCCTGCAGCTAACATCATTTTTTCTGGGGGGGAGAGTGGGGGATGGTGGTGGTAACAATCTGTGTTTTTTGTTTTGCTTTGTTTTTGTTTGTTTTTTGAGGTGGTAACATCATTCTTAATGGTTAAAGCTGCATGCCTTTCTCAGAAAATGAAAGAAAGACAGGGATGCCCGCTTTCACCACTCTTATTCAATGTCTTACTGTAAATTTTATTCACTGTAATAAGGTATTAAAAAGTAATAAAATACATAGAGCTCAGAAAAGAAGAAATAAAGCTGTCCAAGTTTGTAGATTACATGGTTGTCTAAATAGAAAATCATAAGGATCCCCCCCCCAAAAATCTACTATACTTATAGATATTCCAGATCTATATACTGAGTGAACATGCCAAAAAACAAAATTTGAAAAAAAATACTATTGCTACAAAGTGAAGGCAATTCTTAAGTATAAACTTAAAATGAGTACAGGATCTATATATTTATATTTACAAAATGTTCATGTAAGAAATTTTAAAATTAAATAAGTGGAGAAATGTACTGTGTTCATGGATTTAAAGACTCTATATTATAGTAGTAAAGCCAATTCTCCATAAATATCATATATGTGTGTATATATATATATATATATGTATGCACACACAGACATATACACACAACATGTCTTAGCAAAATTCCAGCACAATCTTTTGTTAGACGTAGACAAGCTTATTTTAAAATGCATATGGGAAATTACAGGTTCTAGCATAGCCAGAGCAATCTTAACAAAGATTAATAAAATAGAAGGAAAAATACCACCAGTTATTAAGGCTTACTATAATACATGCCTATAATAATCTATACAGTATCGCATTGACAGAGAGATAGGCAGGTATACATATGTAACAAAATAAAGGACAGTGAAATAAACTGGCACAGACGTGCTTAAGTAATTTTTCAAAGAGACGCAATTATTAGCATAAAATTCTATTTTCAGAGCATGGGATAGGAGCAATTTGGACATCTATAGCTGGCACGGGGTGGTGGAGAAGAACCTCAATCTAAGTATCACAAGTTATATAATAATTAACTTAAAAATGGATAATGGGCTTAAAATAAAACTTAAAAATATAAAATGTAAGCGAAGAAATGGAGATCATATTGGGAATTTAGAATGAGGCAAAAATTTCTTAGACTTCACATCAAATTTATGATTATTGAAAGAAAATTTTGATAAATTGGATCTCATCAAATTGAATTTTGTTTGATTTTGTTTGATTTTGTTTTGTTTTGCAAAAGGCCACGTGAAAAAGAAGAAAAATAAAAAATAAAGCACTGTCCAGGCATGGTGGCTCACACCTATAATCCCAGCACTTTGGGAGGTCAATGTAGGAGGGTTGCTTGAGCCTAGGAGTTCAAGGCCAGCCTGGGCACCATAACCAAACACTGTGTCTACAAAAAACAAAATTAGCTGGGCACACTGGTCATTACATTTAAGTGAAATAAGGAAGGCATGGAAATACAAGCTTGTGTTCTTACTCATTTGTGGGAGCTAAAAAAACAATTTAACTTATGGAGATAGACGGTAGAAAGATGGTTATCAGGGGCTGGGAAGGGAAGTGTGAGGGTTTTAAAAGTTAGGGACGGCTAATGGGTCCAAAAAATAGAAAGAATGAATAACACTTAGTATTTGCTAGTACATCTGGGTGACTACAGTAAAAAATAATTTAATTATATATTTTAAAATAACGAAGTGTACAATTGAATTGTTTGTGTAACACAAAGAAAAGATAAATGTTTGAGATAATGAATATGCCATTAAGTCTGACGTGATTATAATTCATTGCATGCGTGTATCAAAATATCTCATGCAACCCATAGATATGTATACCTACTGTGTACCCACAAAAATTGAAAATAAAAATAATAAATTGCATTGGGATCTGCTTTCATTTCTGTAAAAATTTGTTTGAAATTGGTTTATTAAAGAAACTAGCAACACTACTATACTTGAGCCTTAGTGAAAAGGATGAGTGAAATAATATGAGATTTTAGAAAGAGGCAGAGGGTCTGTGTTGATTATGGTTAGGGATCTAAATTTTACCATAAATTCAATGGAAATTTATCGATGAATTTTTAAATGAAAAACTTATATTTATTAATTTGCATCTTAATAAACCATTTGTGTTTCTTAGGAAGGAGTGCAGGTGGATAAAATGACAGTAGGGAAAATAGTTCAAATATGATTTTTCAAATATTTTTCAAATATGTAAACACTAATCTGAATTAAATGACGGTAGTGATGTGTAATGAAGAAGATGTATTTGATACATTTTGGAAATATAATATTAAAACTTGCTAATATGTTTAGATGTATGTAGGGATAAATTAATAAAATATTTTTCAGTTTACTGGATTAAAAAATATGGTGAATAATGATTACATTTACTGACTAAGAAAAGAGACTGGATTGCAAATGGGGTTGGAGGAAAAACAAAGTAATTTATTCTCATGTAGATGATTTAATCTATGTTTATATGCTTCATGCTTGTGGGTGTTCAGTATACCTTTACCTTATTTTCTACTGGAGTTTTCATTAGCATGAGTCAAATAATTGCACCATTAGCACAAAATTAGTATTAATATTAATTAACTTTAATTAAATCTGACTTTTTAAAAAAATCCAACACATTATCAATTATCTTGAAATGTAATTTTACATTTAAATTGTTTATGTGTAAATTAAGTATCAGAGATAACTTTGAAAATTATCAATTTTTTGTTTCATTCATTGATCTTTTAAATATACAAAGAACATCTGCAATAAGGTAGGCATTGTAATAAGTCTTAAGAATGTTAAGACAATCTTTGCCTTAAAGAGCTAACAGCTTCTGCCGGATACAATGATTGAAATTGTTTGTGAGAGCCGATTCTTCTAAACGTATTAAAATAAAGCAGAAATCTATGATACATTTTTATGTATTTCCAATGCCTGTAGCAAAAACATTGGGAGGTCAGAGACTAGGAAACTTATCACCAAAGAAAGAAAGGCTGAAATGAATGCAGAGCAGTGGCACAATATAACTACATGCCTGTAACAAACAAACAAACAAACAAAATTAAAAATACAACTTAAAAATGAAAATTGTGCTTTAATTAAATATTCTGGGTCAGACAACATGTGTAAAACATTTAAGTTATTGGCAAATTTTGTGCTTTGGGTATTTTATCAATATTTTGTGGTAATTAGAAAACATACAAACAAATGGTAGAGCACAAAGGAGAACTTTTAAAATATTTTTATAGTTAACATGACATGAAAAATATTCTAAGATGGCTCAATTTGAAAACAATGCAGTATTGATTCTAATCTCAAGCCTTTTGAAGACACAGGTTAGAGACCATTGCATGGCAGCCATTGGAAAAATACAGGTGCACATACACTGAAAAAAGGTAAAATGTGAAAATATTCGTCTTCAAATCATGGTATCTAGCAAAATGTGATCACTTGTTCTAAGATTTTAAACACAAGATACTTAATGGATGGTGAAAAATATTAAATTGTAAAGTTATATATATCCTATCAAAGAAAATAATGTGCATGATTTTAAATATGCTTTCTCATTAAGCTGCTTCTGTACATATAAACAAATTCAGCACAGGAAAATATTTACTTACGGTTGTACAGTCACAGAACTATTTGTTCATTTTACTAATTCAACTAATTGTCATTAAAAATTAGTAATAGTTTTGAAAATCTTTTCTTTTAATAACTGAAATTGTGAAACAGGGCTCAGCATATAAAACATAACAGTAATAGGTTTTTGCATTTCATCAAGTCTTCAGGCAAAACATGTAATAGCCTTCTGCCTCAGTTTTCTCATTCCAAATGTTAGAATAAGCCACACTACATAAATGCAATGCCAGATTTGATTTCAAGCATCAAAACAGCAATATGCCTTTAGGAAGAAATTCATTTTCAATAGCTAACTCTATGCTGTAATATACCAAAACAAAAAATGTATTAAATCTGAGCTGTTGAATCCATTGCCAGTTGTTTCCACATCTTGAAAGATTTTGTGTAAAAGTCTATAAGAAGAAAGATTTGTAAATATACAATTATGTTATGAAAGCTTAAAATTATAATGAATCTATGACTTTTACCCTGTATTAAACAAAAATTAAATAAAATTACAGCAACAACATTAATATAACCAATTACTCATGAATTATATCTATTTCTAATATATTTTTAAATGAATGCCTTTTTTAACCACCGCCAAAATAATCTTCTATCTGTATCTCCCAGATAAAGTCTGATTCACTATGTCTTTTTTATTTTTATTTTTTATTTTATTTATTTATTTACTTTTGAGACTGAGTCTTGCTCTGTCACCCAGGCTGGAGTGCAGTGGTACAATCTCGGCTCACTGCAATCCCCACCTCCTAGGTTCAAGTGATTCTCATGCCTCTGCCTCCTGAGTAGCTGGGATTACAGGCGTTCACCATCATATCTGGCTAATTTTTGTATTTTTAGTAGAGATGGGGTTTCAACATGTTTGCCAGGCTGGTCTCGAACTCCGCATCTCAAGTGATCTGCCCGCCTCAGCCTCCCAAAGTGCTGGGATTACAGGTATGAGCCACCGCGCTAGGCCCCTGATTCACTTTTGAGCATCCTGATGTTTCATATGCAGTGTGATCCACGTACAGCTTCTAGCAATCAAAATAAAAGTAATTTTACTCCCTTAAGCTCCGTTACTGAGAAGGAGAAAAGCAGCCCCTGACATTCAGGAGCTGGCCTAATACTAGACTTCGGCCTAGTGCTAGACTTCGGTGTTCTCTTATTGAAATTAGATCTACAGAGCAGCCAATCAGAAAAGATCACTCTGTGACCGGGACAGGAAAAGACCACAGGAGCACTCTGTGATCCTGTCTGAGCAACAACAATAAAAAATGTAAACATTTTCTAAGACACAAAACAATAAACATCTCCTCTCAGGGATAATATGAATGGTTGACACACGCCTATTTACTAATTATAGTTTACCTTGACCCTAGTCTGCCCTCTCCAGAGGGAACATTTACTGAGATACCCTGACATCATTCAACTTAATACAAGCTCTTGATTCCTTGGATCCTCCCTGAAGTCACCCAGAAAAAGTCCTAATTTTATCATGTGTCTTTTCTAACACCAATTTCTGAGATGTCTCACAGTTGACGTTGTAAGTCAAGCAAAACTCCCATCTAAAGGTTTCAGAAAACTTGAGATACATACACTTATTTCAGAAATAAAGGATGAATACATGTATACTCTTTTATGAATAAATTCATCTCCATGCAAGATCCAAAATATTTTATCCCTATGTTTGTATGTTTTTATGATACCTTGTATTTAGACATAAACCTTAATACACATATTTTAAAATCTTGCAAACATCAACTGATTTACTTACTTCTTTCTATATACTCATTTAGTTTCTATCTGATAATAAGAAGATATTTAAAATGGTATTTTTTTAGATTATAAGCTTCTTGAGCTCAGAAACTGTCCCTTATCTATATGTTCAGTTAGCTATGGGATTCATTATTTGGTGCAGAATAAATGTTGTCTGAAAAACTAAATCTTAACATTGAAGTTATTCCATGAGAAACCAGAGCTAATTGAGCATTAATCCAGTAAGAATGAATGCATAGGAGAAAAAGAACTATATAAAGGTATATAAGCAAATGTCAAACTGCTCCATATATTTTATTCATGCAAAATGAAAGAAAACAGTTTAAACTCACGTTAGTGAAACCTCATAGTGACAGCAGGACTTGAGATTTGTACAAATGTAAATGAGGAAGGAAACTATTGGTGGCAAAATAAAAAAGAAATAAAGACTATAATGTCATTCTTGGGAACAATGAAGGCAGACCTAACTTAACCAGATGACTGGTTCATTCTATTTTCCAGCAAGATTTTATGTTTATGGAAGTTGTTCAACATTTAGAGTGATAACTTCAAATGACTAGATAAATATGATTCAAAAATATTGAGTCAAAGATATGAGGACGAAAATATTCACTTATTATGATATATAGTCAGCATATTTAAGGCAGATTTTTGAACCTAAGAATTGCAGGTGAAAAGAGGAAAGAAAATAAAGTGGATGATTGGAAGCAAGTGTAATAAATATTTGTTGAGCATTTTAGTTTAATTTCTTCCTTGATGTAGAAGAATGTAAATGAACATAGAGAACATGAAAATAAAAAGAAATTGGAACACATAATACAAATAAAATAATGATTTATTAGCACAGCTACCCTGAAAACCCAAAGTAATAATGATTTGTTTGTTTCATTTGAGTCTCATTTCCTAAGCAGCTTATGGTTTTAGAAATAACATCATATATTTCTTAAATCACAGAATATTTACTGTTAGAAATCAAATTGGGATATTTGTACTATACATTTGGCAATTATTTTTGCTCTGAAATTATGCTAAAATAATAATAAAAGTAAACACATATAACACAAACACACACATACAAATAAATATACATATGTAAATAGGCATGTTTATTCATACCCTTTTCATGGCTAAAGTTATCATGTTGCTTATATCCCAGTATCAATTACAAAGCAAAATATGAGAATTGTGGAAAACATTTTCCATTCTTGAAAAACTATCTAAAATAAAATACATAACTTATTCTCACCACTTTTCTAAATTTTAGTACAAAATTATTGCGTTCTTTTTTTCCAAACATAAGCTCTGTTTCTGAAACAACATTGATTACATGTCAACAATTGCAGTGCCTGCTTTTACATTCCTACTTCTTCAGTAAAAATAATATTAATCAAGTCAACTTTATTCCTGTAGTAAAAGTGAACCACATTTGAAATTGCGACATGTAATACAATGACATAAAATTATATGAATAAATCAAAATTATAACCAAGAAATCACATAGTAGAAAAAATCAATAATATTTTTGAGGGTATCTTTTGTTTCTATTCTTAAAACATGAAAGAAGTGCATTTTCCTATGTTAAAATTATTTTAATTAAAAGTGTATTTTACTTTCTATTGTGGAGAAGCTGAAGCTTGTAAGTAGTATACCAGCTTTACAAGTAGTATCCTATCATGTTGCCATTTTTTTCTCTAATGCTCAGAATTGACAATAAATATCTTATTTATATTATTAAGTGATGAACTTCAAGACTACTTCCAAATTAATAATGCTTGAGCCTAAGGGAAATTAATAATGCATGTAAATCCTATGTTACTGTTTTGATAATTTTCAGACTTCCGTATCGCATGTTGGCTTCTGTAATACTCTAAGAGTTGTCTGTACTTTCTTCCTAGGTCTAATAATATTGCAAAGACAAGGTCTTATCTAATTGGATTAACTTCTAGAAAATCAGGGAAAAGCTTTTGTCATCAAGCAGGAGCTCTGTCCTCTGCTCTCAGGAACGTAATTAACAACTCAGGTCACTCCCTCATCTTTGCAGTTCCCCCACAGAGGTTCAACTATTGGCTGCAGCCCCTCCCCTGGTCTATCAATTGTCACTAAAATGAAGACACAATTCACAGCCAATAACTCAAGACAAAGACAGACAGATCACACAGTTAAAATTTCACAATGCGGAGAAAGGGCAGAAAGGAAGGTGACCAATTCTTAAGGAGTGTTAGAACATTGTATTTAGTATGGAATAAAAGTCTTTGCGAACGTATTTGACTAATTTTGGTCCTTTGGTGTTCTAATTTTTTTTTCCTTTAGCTTTGTGAGTTGGGATGAATAATAATGTAGCATGGTTTACTAAAGGAGCATTTCACAAGTTTGTAAAGAGTCTAAAACAACCAAAGGGAATTATATTTATTTAGCATAAGTTTAATACTCAAGACTAAAACTTTACTAGTAGATACTGGGTAATATTTTATCTTTACCAGCACTAGATATTTCAAGCAATCTTAGAGATATAAACTTGCCCAATTTAAACTGCTGAATATATCGTTTTTCTTGTAGTTCAGAAATGTCAATATCTTTTATTTTTTAAAATTTCTCTAATCTAACTTGGACCCCTCTATTAATCCACAGTTTATTTATCTTTCACGTTTCTAAACAAGCAACACCAGAATAATCACTAGTGCCACAACTTTGTCCCTACCCACCTGGCATTCAGAGTAGCCATAACAGCAAACAGAATACTTTGACGATATGGGACCTTATGTTTTGTATAGCATAGAAGTCACTGTGTGCTAGAATGTATTGAACCATACATTTTTATACTACTCCAGATAAGTTGCATCACCTTTATAAACATATATTTACATGTATATCTATATCCATATACATCTCAGGGATTATTAAATTGTATTCAATATTTTATAGGGCCCTGATCAAATAAATGAGGTATAGTTTTAGATGATAGGCTCTGGAGTCATATTGCTCAGAGTCCCATCCTAAATCACTCACTACTAGCTGTAGTTAGGCATTCTATATGTTCCTGATATTTTCTATTTGCCCTATACATCCCTATTTACCCTTTTGCATACTCTTTATGCCCCAGGAAAGTGATACACAAGATTAATTCTGGAATTGGTTGCTTATTTATTTGAGAACCACAGGGATAGCCTCCAAAAATATTTTTTAAAAAGTCTTCCCCTAACTATACTGGATATAGCTACTGCTGCAACTGAAATTGCAAACTGCCAAGCGCAGTGGTATGCTGTAACTAGCTCCTGCCAGATCTCAAAAGCGAATTGTACCTCTCTCTTCTCATTTTTATTTTTAGTGATATCACGTTGGTAGCATGAAATTCACCAAGGTGAGAATGGAATCAATGAAAAATACAAATCAGGATTCTTTACCCTCCATCTCAGGAAGTTATTTTTATACCAGTGCACAAAATGTGTCTCAGCAAGTTACTAGCTGGTGCATTGATTACATTCGATCCTTCCTGTCATGGAAAGAGCAGTGCGTTGTGCCCATAGCAAGAGTCACACTTCCAGTTATGGATTTGTTTTCTCTGCCTACTGACTTTGCTAACATCATCATTGTAGACTTAGAAAATGTCTTTTCTGTTATTGGATAATACACACAAGGTTGTATTTTATTATGAAGAAATGTGCCAATATAAGTAGAATCCACTGGTCTTTCAGAGAGCCCCATCACCCAGAAGCAGTGAGCTTGATAGAAATGTTGAACGGTCTGATGAAGACTCAATTTCATCCCTAGAATGGGGACAACATTCTAAGGGTTGGGGTATCTACAGGATGCAGTATCAGCATATCTGAAAACAACAGTCAATATTTGTGGAAGGATTTCCTTCAGTAAAAAAAAAAAAAAAAAAAAAAAATACATTGGTTCAAGAATCAAAAGATGTAGATACAAGTGGCCCATTTCACCAACACACCTCATTATCTACTTCAAAAATTGTAATTTTTGTCCTCATGCTTTGGGGCACAATGGATTTAAAATATCTGGGATCCAAGGGTGAAATGCTTTAACCATGGACCCAGTGAATCAGAAGTGAAGACAGCTTAATAGCCATTTTGGGCATTTCATGTACCAAATCAATATTACTGCACAAAATAATAGAATGAGAAAACAGAGGGAGAATAGAATAAAAAAAACAGTGTTTTATAATATAGCATTATCTTTTATCATATTGTTAAACCCCATTGAGTATACATTTTAATTGAATACTTAGTATGCAGGAAAATTAGAGCTTAGATTTGTTAAATAATTTGGCTTGTGTCACAAAGCTAGTATTTGATTTGATGGTACAGTGAGTTGGAGACTATATTGTCTGTTTATTTCGCCAATTTAGTTCCCTGTATACAACTGGAACCAAACGGTTGCTCAATAGCTCCTTGTGGAATTAAAATTAAAATTATTGCTCTTTTTCCATGACTCAAGCAAAGTTTTTTCATTTTATTAAATCATTGTGAGTGACAAAAAATACCTTAATAAAAAGGAAGAAATGATTATTTTAGGATGCTATGAATAAATTCTAGCTGTGCCCTTACTCTGTTTTTGAGAAAATGTCACATGTTTAGTGATAATGCTAAACTATATGAAATGGCATTTGCAATAATCACTATATTACAATAAATAACATAGAAATTGTATAATAAAAATGAATGCTGCCACATTCCTGCCCACCTGTTTCTGTCATAATATTAGGATTGATGATGAAATATATAATTGAGCCAATATCACATCTTCTGTTAACCTGTGGTGCACTGCAAGCTAAAAACATCTTTTTAACTTCCCATCAGTGGCAAGTACTTAATGAAGTTCAAAATAAAGTAAAGCTTTTCTCAAGAGACCTTTTCACTTATTCCTCTCTAGCCCAGTATATGTATTGCTCTTACCATACAAACTTTAAAACCCAATCCTATAATTATTGCTTATCGTAATCATGGAAGTAGCATGCTATTCTGTGAACTATTTCATTGAGATATAAAAATGAGGTCCCAGCCAACTCATTATTGAAGGTCTCATGTCATAATATGTTAATATAAAAGTGTTGTTCTCTTGGTCCAGATCTGGAATCAATTTGTTAATTGAAAACCTACTCCCTGAACTATGCCCTCCTCCTCCTCACTGGAATGGATGGTTTAGGATGCACATGTTCATTTAAAAAGCTCTGGCCTTTTTAAGCAACAGAAAGTTTTGCAGGAAAGGTTTTGTGTTAGTGTGGAAATAAGCTAAATTTGACTTGGTCTTCCTATTTGCTCGTTTGTAAAAAATTCTTTGATCTTCCAGTGATAATATAAAATTAAGTCAAGTTAAGCTGATATTGGGTTCATTTATGTTGATAGATTGAAGTTATTTAATTATAAGTAACACTTCGATGAAGCAAATTTTCAGTGTGACTAAGACAGGGCTTATGTCTCACAGACCACAAGAAAACAGGAAAAAATGTGGAAATTTGATTCATTTATTTGTCTTACATTTTTCCACAATATCTATTTTTTTTTTTTTTTACTTTTAAAATTGAGCTTGCAACCAGTGATAAACATCACATAGGGAGTCCTGTTTTTGAGTGAGGTTGATAAAATTTAGATAAATCCTGTGTCAAAACAGAAAGATTAAATGGAAAATAATAGAACAGAAAAATTACCATTGGAAAAAGTGCTAATAAAATTACAATGCATTGAAAGCCTGCATTGGGTCAGGCCCTCTAAAATAATATTTGATAGATAATTTCATTTAAACCCACAATGAGATTATCATTATCAGTGTTATTATAGCCCAATCACTGTAAAAAATCTCCAGAAATATTAAGTTATTGACACAAAGTCAAAAACTGGTGTCAAAAACAGGATCTGAACTCCAATCTTGCTTAGCCACCAGGGGACACCGAGGAGATAGAAAAAAATGGAAAGCCACCAGACACCCTGCTTAGACTTACTGTATTGTTCTTAATTTTAGTAAACATTTACACGAAGAGACACATTAAGGTCCTATAGGTTCTGGCCTTTTCTTGCTCATATATTTGAGAGTAATAACTTGAGGAATAAAACCCTCAGGAATTTAATAAACGTGGGAGCAAATCTGCCTGAACAGGCTGACTCAGGAGGTGCTTTACTTTGTGATAAGCATTCCTTTCTCCTGAAAGAAATGTTAGAAGTTGTTTTTTGTGCCACAATAGCTTAGTAAGAATGGAAGTTATGAAATTGTCACTGATCTCTCACTAAGGTGGGGACATAGTGGTGAGGGGAGGAGCTTTTATAACTGTTTCATTATTAATTATGAAATGGGAATGGAACACTGTCCAAATGTATTCTGATAATACTTTCCCAAAATTTTTAATCACATCCCACTTGTATTTAAAAATAAACATCTGTAAGACACATTATGAAGTCTCCATTTGTAAAAGTTAAATAAAATTTTATATAATTTGTCTTTCTAAAAACAAATATAAAATTGTACGTACATGCTGTCACCCAAATTCATAACGTTAATGTTAAATTAGGTAAAGAAGTATTATTTAAGATACATAAGTGCATGTTTCGGTGTGTATAGGATGTAAAGAAGACCTATAGTCACCCCAGAACTTGGTCCTAAGGGTATTTTTTGGAAAATTTGGTGAAAGAAAATTGATCAAGTAAAGAAAAGCTATTTTATTGGGACTTTACGGTATATATAATACTATATTTGTAATATTCAGTTTTGTTCCATGATTATTTCACAAACATCAAAACATAACTTTTATAAAATTAAGAGTATTTATGCATATATCATGAAATTTTGCACAGTTCTACTTCTTAAGACTGAGCAGAAAACTTCATGTAATGGCAAAGAGAATTTTACAATTTAAGCATTGCATGTGTATATCTATGTAAAAAATCTGCACGTTCTGCACATGTACCCCAGAACTTAAAGTATGATAATAAAAATTATACAAAAAATATTCCTACATCAAACTTAACATGACTGTGACTAATATTTACAGAGATATTTATAAATACCACATATCATGTCAAATCTTCAAGTTAAACTCTGATATAAATAACTTTAAATGTCACTTTTTGTTATAGAAAGAATAATCCTCCCCCCAATACACACTCAAAAAATGTCCATGTTAGAATATGTCACCTTACATTGCAAAGGGAAATTAAGGCTGCATGCAGATGGAAATAAACATGCTAATCAGTCGTCATTAAAATATATAGATTATCTTGGATAATCTACCTGGCCCCAATATAATTACAAGGGTCCTTAAAAGTGGAAGAGAAAGGTAAGAGATTGAGAGCCAGAGTGATTCAGTGTGAGAAACTCTGGACCAGCCGTTGCTGGCTTTGAAGAGGGAGAAAGAAAGACACCAAACAAGGAATGTGAAACTAGCAAACGCAACAAAATAGATTTTTCCCTACAACCCCCTATAAAGAGCAGAGCTCTGTAAACACATTTTTAGCCTAGTGAGGCACATGTCAGGCTACAGAACTGTAAGGTATTAAGTTTGTATTCCTGCAAACCACTAAGTTTGCTGTAATTTGTGACAGCAGTAATAGAAAAACGAACCCAGGAAGTAGGAAAGCCAACATTCCACTGTGGAAAACCTGAAGTCAAAGTTTCTATGCTTAATCACTGCAGTGTAATGAATAAAATTGTGTATAAATCATGATAAATGAATAAATTGATAACTGAAATTCTGAAATTTATATAAAGACATACGTTTTTGTGGTTATTTTGTGCTTTTTAAGATCATTTCATTTGTATACTAAATAACATGGCTACTTCTACCATAGCAATTGTATGGCAATTGTACACGTATGGATTTTTAATACACATAAAGGACAGTAGGTAATTTTTCACTAGGTGAACACTGGCTAAGATAATATTAGGAAGAAAAATAGAAGTGATCATCCATTAGTAGGTAAACATATTTTATACTATTCCAACATGGAATCAATTTTAAAACTTATTGCTTGTTTTATTTCAGACACTTTGCCGTGCATCCTTATCTGCAAGAGTGACATAATTATTATATTTTAGAATGCTAGACAACTTTGAATGCACATTAAGTTGTCAAAATAAAAAGTGCAGGAAAGAAGTAAGAACAATTGACTTGGTTTTAGAAAAATCAAGTTTCTATTTAAGCCTTTCTAATTAATAATTGTAAATTTTAAGTACATTTCTTAAATTCTCAAACATAAAATCAGAGTTCACAATATTTTGCAGGACACTTGACCTTTTTTGTTTTGATACTTTATGTTGGACCAGTGATAGGTTGAAATTCAGTTTCACTGGCTTAAAATTGAAATGGGCGTAGGGCTGGTTTATTTTGGAATATCAGGGGAGAATCTGTTTTCTTGACTTTTCTATGATGGGTACGGTACTCATTCCTTGGCTCATGATCCCGCATTACATGATGTTTTCTCTCTCTGTCCCCATTATCACATCACCTCCTATATTATAATTACCCTTGTATTACATCAGGCCCACCAGAATAATTCAGGATAAGTTTTGTATCTCATGATCCTCAACCTACTCACATCTACAAAGTCCCTTTGGCCATGTAGGATTATATACAGTATTCACAGGTCCCAAGGATTAGGATGTGCATCATTCAGGGCCATTATTCAGTCTCTTCTCAGAGTAATTTCCTACCTGTATTCTTGTTAAGAGTTAATAATACTAGGACAAAAACAATATCTGGTTATTTACTCCTATAGCCCTGAAAGCCAGGGCAATCTCTGGAATATACTGTAAAACTATTTATTGAATGAAAGAGTAAAAAGTATTGGCATGAATGAATTAGAATGACTAATAGATGAGAGGTAAAAACTAGTAAGAGGAATTATCTCAGACTTTCAAATATTTCCCCAAGTCTAGAAATGTAAATGGATCTAAATAGAATTGTAATTAGCAATATTATATAATATCATTTGTTTTTTATTATTACTTTTTAAATTTATTTTTATTATGTTTGTTTAGAGATGGATTCTCGCCTTGTCATCAAGGATAGAGTACAGTGGCGTGGATTATAGCTCACTGCAGCCTCAATCTCCTGGGCTCAGTGGATCCTCTTGCCTCAGTCTCCCAAGTAGCTAGGACAACAGGCATGTGCCACCATGCTCATCTAATATTTTATTTTTTGTAGAGACAGGATCTCATTATGTTTCAAAGCCTCGTCTCGAAGCATAAATCATTTTGTGATTATTAAAGTTAACTATTTCAGCAGCAATGGAATGGAATGACCTAACAACTATATGATTCAAATATTTAATAATTTTGTGATTTATTTTCATTCAGTTTTTCTCAGCACACTTGTAAAGTATAAATAATATTGTTTATCTCACAAAGATTGATTAGATCATGTATGTAAAAAGTCCTCTGTAAATTGTATAGTGAATGGGAAAATACATACCCGAATTTCTCTTGAACTTATTCATGTACATATATGATGTTTAAAATACATACATAATTTTAGTAGGGGATGGTTTCCAATTTTATGATTTCTGTTTGGTTACAGAAAATGTGTCATTTTCAAGAAAAAATTGCTGAAAACAGTCATTTCAGTACATCTGGATATGTTTTTATGAAAAGTGCCTATGTCTCATTATACCACAATTAACATTTGTTAATGAATAGCGGCAAACGACCACTGAATATCTGAATTAAAAAGAAATCAGTTCTATTCCTAACTATGAGACCCAGATACTTATTTTTCTACTGAGTTATCTTGGATATATTCTGTATCCTGAGTTGTCCTTCGTAATTCCATTAGGACTTATTATGGAAATAAATATTGTACTCAATGAATCTTTCACATATTTCTAACAATATTTCTTGGACTACACCAATGACAAAATCAGATTATGAGTGATGTAAGTATAATTTGGAGGCAAAGTCTCCTATATTCAAAAAGTCTTAGTCACAAATACAGACGCACTTTAAATACCCCTATTACAGTGCATTTGTAATGAATGATTTCAATATCTTGATGAACTTTGTCTTATTTATTTTTTGCATGGGCATTTATTTCCTTGCATTTCAATTGGATCTACTGCTACACTAATACTACACGGTAGTGAACAAGGTGACCAATCATCTTACTCAGTGATATTAAGGCTTTGTGTTATTTATAAATACACACATGCTCTTTAATCTTTTCAGGTGTAATTTTAAAAAAAATTATATCATGATAAGAAAATATTGTGTGAATTTTAAGAGCTTTAAATCCAGATATATTTTGCTAACTTGGTTTATGTGCTAATACTTTTAAACTGTTTTGAATTATATGTTGCATAATTAATTAGAAAGAAAATATAACAACTGCATGAAACTAGTACTGAATAGTTCTATTTTTTTAAACTTAGATATCCAGTGGTAGTTTGCTTTTAGGTAGGTGAAAATTTTAGCAGGTCAAAAAAAGTTGGGGTAATTTGGTAATTTAATTTGAAGTCTGTGATGCTGGGTAGGGGGAAACATTTAGAAATTACGGTATAATTGACTGGTGGTCTACATTATAACAAAATTTTAGCCAAGAAAACAAAAACTCTTAGTCAATGGAATGGGTTTGGCTCCAGTTCTGCTAGCCATTTGAAAATATCCCAATCATAGATTTTTGAAATAATTTTTATTTTATACTAAAAATAATTTTTAGTATAAAATAAAAATTATTTCTGGAATATTTTCATCATTCCAATATTCACCATAAAATGCTCAAGTTAATGTACAGTGAGTTCTAGCAAAAAGAAGAATCCATTACAATACTAATTTTTATCTCACAAATGACTTATTAATATATTGCCCAATAGTTATATTCTGTAGCACTTACATAACTTTTAATTATTATAACACACTAAATTTCAGAGATAGCCACTCTCAGCACAAAAATTCTACATAAATGGTCAAATTAACTAACACTATAGTAGCCATATATATATATTTATATATATAGACATATCAGTTAATTTTATTCTTATCATACGGAAATCCATATATTTTGATAGTTTCTTGCATTTTTGCTAGCTTTATACAACTTATAGAAATTAAATGTGTCTATCGCTATGGTTCAAATTTTTATGTCCCACTCAAATTCATATGTTGAAACCCACTGAAATTCATATTCATATGAAATTCATATGTTGAAACCTAATCTCCAGTGCAATAGTAATAATAGGAGAGGCTTTCAGGTCATAAGGGCAGAACCCTAACGAATGGGATCAGTGCCCTGATAAAAAGAGGCCTGAGGGAGCTTGTTTGCCCTTTCTGCTATGTGAGTACACAGAAGCTGCGTTATTTGAAGCACAGAGTGAGTTCTCACTAGATTGAATCTGCTGGTACCTGGATCTTAGACTTCCCAACCTCTAGAACTGTGAGCAATAAATTTATGTTGTTTATAAATAACTCCTTCTAAGATATTTTGTTATAACAGCCTCAACAGTCGAAGACACCTGTTTTATAAGTCTGCAAAGCATGTAGCCCCAAATTCCTATCATTGGGCTGTAAAATATTAAAATGTTTTCTCAGCTGCATATGTACAATATAATAAAAGCACAAGGATCTAAATTTTATAAACAGAATTTTAGGACAAAAGGAGTGAAGCATAAGATATTTCAAGGCCAGAAATCAAACTGACCTCATTATTTCCCTTTAGAGATTTCTCTAGTGGAAGGAATAGCCATGTAAGTTATCAAATAACTCAATTCTCATTTTCTTATCTAATTTTTCAGTCTTTATTTTTAAGTAATCTAATTTTGATAGTTTCGGGGAGTACATACTCAAAGTAGAAAGGTTAGCTCTAGAATCTATTGTAATATATCTAAAGGTAACATCAGATTGTTACTTTTCAAGTAACGCATTATTAATGCATGTTTATAAAACATGAATAATTCTAGACATTAGACTTTAAAAAATAACTGCTGGTAATTAAACCAAATTAATACTTTCAATAGGGCTTCTTATTATATATTTTATTTGAAAGATTTTTTCTTTCTGTATATTGTATTCCAAATCAGATACACTCAGATGAAACCATATTTAATATAAATTGTAGAAAAAGCTATGATTACAAATGGCTTTGTAGGTACCCTTGAACTTTAATAAAACTTTACCTATGCTTAATGCATTTATTTGATTTTACAGTTTAAAATTGGATCATATTGAAATTTTATTTTTAATTTGTACTTTATACTTAAGAATCAGGTTGCTTTTCTTATCCTTTAAGTGTTTGGAATATGTATGGAGAAAATGGAAGAAGACAAAATGAGGGATGAAGCATTAAGAAATTATTACTGTGGGACAAATATATCCCTTGCCTCTCAGAAAAATCTGAGAATTATTTTAACTCTATGACTTTCAGAATGAGTTCCTGGAAACTTCTGACAATAGAGGTTTGCCCAGTCCTAGGATGATATATGTCTTTCAGCAGTATTATTCATTTCTTCCTGTATAAAATAAATGGCATTGAATAAATAATGATCATTAACAATATGCTATCCTTTAATACACATATTTTCAAATCTTTCCCTGAAGCAGTGAACATTAATTCATACCCAGTTGCAATTTTGTCAGACCTCCACTAATTTAGATTGAATTCACATGCACAAATCAGAATGATCTGGGAAGAGCTCCAACCATAACCATCTGTCAAACAAATCAAAATTGTCTTCTACATGGCAATATGTCTGGTGCTGCTGCTATTTTTAGATTTCTACAAATATTCCAAGATTGCTAGATTAATTCTTACTAAATGTGAATCTTTAAATGTTCCTCAAAATTTTATTTATGAGTTTGTTTATATTTTATTTTAATCGTATTGGTATATCATTAATAATCTAAAATAAATATTATTTGTTAAATTACATATATTTTATTAAAGTATTTTATAAATGGTCATATTATTAATTCAGTAAAATTTTACCATGAATCTATTATTTACTTAGGAATTAAGTCAACAAATGACAAAATTTGAAATAAACAGAAATAATGTGAATAAACATATTTATTATACTAATTTCTTACTATTTCTCCTTATTTTCTTGATCTCCATCTTTCCCTGATTAAATTCCATGTTCTATTGCAAGCATTTTCTTGTGTACATCTTTACCCCCTATGCTTGCTTCTCCTTTTACTCTATGCCCTAAATGACAGCATTGGTAATGTTCTAATTGTACCCTACCTATCCACCAAACTTGAAATGGCTGGAGAAAAACACACAAATATGATGATTAGCTTTCACAAAACACAATGTCAATGAAAGACTTACAAATTTCTCTATCAGTTATTTCAAAGAGAAGGGCAATGAATGAATTGTCCTTCTCTTTGAAATGACTATTTTCTTTTTAAAATTCATTTTTTTAACTTTTAAGTCCAGGAGTACGTGTGCAGGTTTGTTACGTAGGCAAACTTGTGTCATGGGGGTTTATTGTAAAGATTTTTCATCAACCAGGTATTAAGCCTAGTACCCATTAGTTATTTTTCCTGATTCTCTCCCTCCTTCCACCCTCTACCCTCCAAATGACCTCAGTGTGTCATGTTCCCTTCTATGTATCCATGCGTTCTCATAATTTAGCTCCCACTTTTAAGTAAGAACACGTGGTATTTGGTTTTCTGTTCCTGCATTAGTTTGCTAAGGATAAGGGCCTCTGGATCCATCCATGCCCCTGCAAAGAACATGATCTCATTTTTTATGGCTGCTTTCTGTTTCATACTGTTTCTTCTCAAATCCTTAATACGTCACGTCCATAATCCTAAGTTACCCTAAGCTAATAACCTTATTTCCTGTTTTACTGGGAAACATATCCATTACATGTATCTAGCATACTACGGGGATCTATAGTCACATATTTTGCTTTCTCATTATTACTGTGAATAACTGTCAGAGGTTCTAGAGATATGACCCTTTTATTTCCATTTAAGTATAGGTGCCCTTTTTTCTACCAAAGAATATTTTTGACAATTTTCCTCTCCTTCCCTATGCCATTAATTGTTATGCTCTCGGGTTTTTATTAGTTTTAAAAGATTCTATTATCACTCTAAAGTCCACTAACATTGTTCTAAGTATGTTCACACTAAATGAAATGATAATTTCTTAGTCCTCATTTGACTTGGTTTATCAGCAGCATTTGATACAGTTGATCAATCTATTTTTTGATTGATTCACATGATTCCAGTTATACCACAATGCCACAGGTTTTTCGCTTACTATACTCTAACTCTACTCAGACTGCTTTGTTAATTTTTCTATTTTTCTGACCCCTACATATGGAATTTCTCTTCTGCTTATTTTTAATCTCTTCTATTTCTATATATATTAATTCTCATTCCTTCAGTTATATATATTACCATGGCTTAATAAGCATCTCAAAATTTAAATGGCTCAAACTGACTACTTGATCTTCCTGCCCTAAAAGAAAAAAATAATTAACAACAACAACAAAACCCTTTTTTATACTGCCTTTTTACCATGACAGAAAAGATTAGTCACTATTTTCTAGTTACTCAGGCGAAATATTCCAGTCACAAGTGACAACTCTTTTTCTAACACCACATGTGCAATCAATGAGCACTTTCTGCTGACTCTAACCTTTAATCCAGAATCCAGGTTATTCTCCTTATTTTTACTGTTACTACTTTCTTCTGTGCCAATTTCATTTACAAAGGTTACTGCAATAATCTTCTCAAATTTCTCCTTGATTCTACCTTTGCCCTATATTAATCTATTACTTCTGTTTTAATTATTAAATTTTAAAAATACAAAATAAAAGTATTGATACAGAAAAACATTTAACCCACATATAACTTAATAAACAGTTATAAATTGAACATTCTTATAATCAATACCCTGTTAAGGACATATAACTTTGCCAGCCAACTCAAGAATCTTCTCAATCTTTAACTAGTTTCTAACTCTGTGAGATGGCTGTATAACAGATAGGCTATTTTCTTCTTAAGGATGGGATGGCAACACAGAGTTTTGATAAATTCATCATCAATGGGCCCAGGAGATGATCAATACAAAATCACAATTTAAATTGACTATACCTAGTCACAGTGAAAACAGTCAGTCAATACTGTCATTAAGTAAATTCACATTGGCTGTCAATCACAGCAGGAGTAAAATACATGAGGTAGCCAAAGCATGACACCATAATCTTCAATCCAGACAGAAGAGTAGTTGAATTGAAGGAATATGTAAGCCTGAAGTAAGGAAAGAACCATAGCTATGCAAGTTGATACTCAGCAATCTGGTTTTTCAACAGAGCTCTGCCAAAGCAATGACAAGTTCTGAAGAATGAAAAAGCAGCAGGAATAACAACAAAACAAAGCCATCACTGAATAAGAAATAATAAACATATTCAGAAACTCATACAGGGGATTGTGTAGATGAGTGGAAGACAACTAAAATTTACAATTTAAGGAACTTTATGAAAATACAGTGGCTAGGAGTCAGTCTTTAAGTGTTAGTTTCAATGAGTCTTTGTAATGACCCAACTTTGTACATTTTAAAGTTTCATGTGAAATTCAGATGCACAGTCAGTATTGAGAATTATTCACTTGAGAACACAGATGTTAGGATCAAAACTAATTTTGAGTCACTGAGAATCTCTCTCTTTCTCCACAAAATGGAGTAACAATAGTAGGACTCTAAATTGGTATTGTGAGACTTCTAGGGAATGTCTGCAAAGAGCATAACATTGTGGCACATGGCAGGACAGCAATCAGTATTGTCATTATGTTTATATAGTTCTCTGTGCAAAAGGTTATCTTCATCTCAAGTGTTTCTCAGTGGCTAATTATATTTACCATTTTTTCTCCAAGGTAAATTTCAAGCTATGATCTAATGGTTGTAAATTTTTGTTTAAATAAATTTATGACAAACTGTGATATTAATTAAGTTTTCAGAATTTACTTTGGTTTAGTTTTTTATGACTTTCAATTATGTTCCATAATGTGTCCTAATAAATACATTTTGAATGAATAAAATGATGCTTGAATGAACTGTGGCACTCTGGTTATTTACATACCATAAAAACATTTAGTATTTGCACTTCATCATGAGAATGCAATCTATATCGCTGTGACAAATATAGTGCATGTGAACCTTTAAAACATTTATTACTGGCTGTAATTATTATTAATTATAATTAAACATTATTCACTTGTCATTAGTGAAAAATAGACCTGTGGTAGCAATTTTCTTTGAAAAGCTTAATGGTTAATTTGTAACATACATTCTCATCATACCTTGTTTATTTTACGTTGTTCTTATTAATGTTTAGTCTTTTAACTACTATGGTAAATAATGGAACATTTGAAATTTGTAGTAGAGTAAGTAATATAGGTTCACAATATCATTTCACACATAAGTAAACAGAAGATATCATCTACCTCTATCTGTATTTCTCCTTATTTTTCACCAAAGTAAAATGTACATGCAGAAAAGAGGTTCTTGTCATAAATGGACAGCTCAATGAATTTTCACAAAGTAGACATATCTATGCAACCAACATTCAAATTATGAAATATAACATTATCAGAATGCCAGAAATGCCTGTTGGGCTGCTTTTCAAATCTGTTTCAGTAAATCTCCCACTATCTCAACTTCTTATAGCATAGTTTAGTGTTTTCTTGTACCCTTTATAAACAGGGTCACATAGTGTTTGAGTCCTTAGGATTGTATGTGTGTGTTTCATTCATATAGTTGCATGTATTCATGCATTATTGATTCTTATTGCTATAAAGTGTTCCAGTCGGTGGTAGATAATTTATTTTTCATTTGACTATTGATGCACACTTGGTTGTCTTTTAGAGCTACCCTGAATAGTGCCATTTTAAATAATTTATTATCTATATTTTGAAGGAGATATGCTCACATTGATTATATGTTGAGAAGTGAAAGTAATATCTTATTAATATTAGTATTAATTAATATTAAGGTATACATTTGTTCAGCTTTAGATACTACCAAACAGATATAATGTGGCTATAACAGCTTACACTTCCATGGGCATATTACATCTATTTTCTAATTTTTCAACATCCTTATCAACCCTTGGCTGTTGCTATGGTCTGAATTTTGTGTCCTCTCAAAATTTATATGTTGAAATCCCAGCCTTGAAGATGATGATATTAAACCTATTTATGCCTAGTGTTCCATTACTGGAACACTAAGTACGTGGGAGTTATTTATATCTGACTGCTCAAGGTCATCACCAAGGTCTGATTGCAAAAATTCAAAAAATTTCAACTTCAGGCATAAATGGGTTAAGGTATGGGGCCTTAGTCGATAATTAGATCATAAGGATAGAGCTCTCATGAATGAGATTTTAGTCTTTGTAAACAAAGCCAGAGGGACCTTGTTTGCCCCTTCTACCACAGAAGAACATAGAGAGAAGACTTCATCTATGAACTAGAAAATGGGCCTTACTAGACAAGGAATGCTCCAGGGCCTCGATCTTGGACTTGTCAGCCACCAGAACTGTGGGAAATAAGATTTGTTGTTTATAAGCTACCCTATCTATATACAGTATTTTATCCTATAAAATATACATTATTTAATATAAATGAAATATATTATAGAAGTCTGAGCTGACTGAAGCACTTGTCATATTCCTTATTTTACATCTAAATTACACTAGTAGGTGTGCCATGGTATCTCACTATAATTTTAATCCACATTTCCCTAGTGACTGATGACATTGAAAAGTCATTGGCTTTCCATCTGCTTATCATATGATAGCCACTTTTAAAATATTGTGTTGTAATTCTTTGCAACTATTATTTTGTATTGTATTTTTCTTATTGATTTGTCAAAAGTGTTTTCATATTTTTGATATAAGTCCATGGTTGCATATATATATATATGTGTGTGTATGTGTGTGTGCGTGTGTGTATGCATATACATGAGACAAATATTTTCTCATAGTCTATAATTACCCCAATGCCATTCCAATAATAGTATCTATTGATAATTGAAGCTGTTAATTTTAATGTAATCTAATTCATAAATTTGTCCTTCATACTGAGTGCTTTTGTATTTGGTATAAGAAATATTTATTTACTCTAAGATAATTTAGAATAGATTAATTTCTTACTTAACTTTCTTTTAGATGTGTAATGAGCTTACCTTTTATACTTAGAGCATCAATTTATGTCAATAACTTTAATATATATGTTATGTCAAGAACATATATATATATATGTAAATGAAGTGATGGAAGGGTCTGGAATTATTTTATCCTGGATGGATAATCCAGTCAGGTGCCACTATTGCTTATAAACTATCACTTTTCTTTAATGCTACTGCATTAATAGCAGGACAGACTTTTAAATTTATTAGGCAACTATGTTCTCATGACTACTTTTCTAGACTCCATATACTTTTGCATTTATCAATGTGTCTAAGTATTCATAATTACTTGTTTCTTAATTACTGGAGATTTGTAAAAAGTGTTCGCATATGAAATGTGTCTTCCAACTTTGTTCTTATTTTTTAACCATTTTTGTCCTATTATTGAACTATTACATTTCCATACACGTTTTAGAATATTTTAAGTAAAATGTTTTATATGCTAAAATTTTTATTGATTTTTTGTTTTTATTTTAAATAGATTTTTATTAGAGTAAAAATACATATGTAATTTACCATCTTTACAATTTTTAAGTGATAATAAGTACATTTATATCTTTTTAAGTGATTATCAATACATATCAGTGGTAATAATCATATTTATATCCTTTTTATCCCTTTCATTCCACCCAACTGCCTCCCATTCCAAGGCTCTGGCAATGTCTAATCTATTCTGGATTATTATGTCATCCACATTTTTAGCTCCCACATATGAATGAGGATATATGATATTTGTCTTTCTCTGCTTGGCTTATTTCACTTAACATAATAGCTTCCAGTTTCATTCGTGTTGCTGTAAGTGACAGGATTTTATCTCCGTTTATGGCTGAGTAATATTCCATTGTGTATAAATACACATTCTTTATTCAGTTATTATCTGATGGACACCTTGATTGATTCCAGTTCAGCTATTGTGAATAGTGCAATAAGCACGAGAGTGCAGATACAGATATCTCTTTGATGAATATTTTCTTTCTTTTAGGTATACACCCAGTAGTGGAATTGCTGGATCATATGGTAGATCTATTTTTAGTCTTTTTGAGGACTTCACACTCTTCTCCATCGCAGCTGTACTAGTTTAAATTCCTACCAAAGATGTATGAGGGTTTCCCTTTCTCCACATCCTCTTCAGCATGTTATTGCTTACCTTTTGGATATAAGCCATTCTGAAGAAGGTAAGACTATATCTCATTGTGGTTTGATTTACATTTATATGATGATTAGTATGTTTAGCATTTGTCTCATATAGCTGTTGGCCATTAGTATGTCTTCTTTTGAGGACTGCCTGTTTAGATCTTTTGCTCATTTTTAATTGGATTATTTTTATTATTATTTTGCTATTGAGTTGTTTGAGTTCCTTCTCTATTCTGGTTGTTAATTCCTTGACAAATGGGTAGTTTAGAAATATTTTCTCCCGTTTTGTGAATTGTCACTTCACTTTTTGGATTGTTTCCTTTGTCGTTCCAAAGCTTTTTAGCTTCATATAATCCCAATTTATTTTTGCTTTGGTTTTCTGTGTTTTGAGATGTTACACAAAAAATCTCTGCCTAGACCAGTCTCCTACAGAATTTCCCCAGTGTTTTCTTTTCATATTATAGTTCCACAGTTTCAGGTCTTAGGTTTAAGCCTTCAGTCCATTTTGATTTGATTTTTTTGTATTGCGAGAGGTAGGGGGTCTGGTTTCATTCTTCTGCATATAGTTATCCAGTTCTCTAAATACCATTTATTAAAAATACTGTCGGCCGGGCGCGGTGGCTCACGCTTGTAATCCCAGCACTTTGGGAGGCCGAGGCGGGCGGATCACGAGGTCAGGAGATCGAGACCACGGTGAAACCCTGTCTCTACTAAAAATACAAAAAATTAGCCGGGCGTGGTGGCGGGCGCCTGTAGTCCCAGCTACTCGGAGAGGCTGAGGCAGGAGAATGGCGTGAACCCGGGAGGCGGAGCTTGCAGTGAGCCGAGATTGCACCACGGCACTCCAGCCTGGGCGACAGAGCGAGACTCCGTCTCAAAAAAAAAAAAAAAAAAAAAAAAAAAAAAAAAAAAAAAAAAAAAAAATACTGTCATTTCCCCATTATATATTCTTGGCATCTTTTTGGAAGACGACTTGGTAGTAAATGTGTGTATTTATATGTAGGTTCTATATTCTGTTCCATTGCTTTATACATTTGTTTTTATGCCAATACTATGCTTTTCAGTTACTATAACTTCATAGTAAATTTTGACGTCAGGTTGTATGAGGCCTCCAGGTTTTGTCTTTTGCTCAGGACTGCTTTGGCTATTTGGGATATTTTGTGGTTCCATATGAATTTTAGAATTTATTTTTCTATTTCTATGGAGAATGTCAGTGGTGTTTGGAAAAGGACTGCATTAAATCTGGAAGTTGCTTTGGGTAGTATTGTCTTTTTCACAATCTTAATTATTCTCACCCTTGAACATGCAATATTTTTCAATTTTTTTGTACCCTCTTTATTTTTCATCACATTTTTGTGATTTTCCTTCTATGGATCTTTACTTCTTTGGTTAGATTAGTCCAAGCATTAATCTAGGTATTTTATATTTTTTGGAGTTATTGTAAACAAGATTTCTTTCTCAATTTTTTTTTTCAGATTGTTTGCTCTTGGTGTATATAAATGCTAGTAATCATTGTATGCTAATTTTGTATTCTTCAAATTTTGTGTCTTGCAGTTTCACTAAATTTATCAGTTTTAGCTGTTATTGGTGGAATATTTAGGATTTCCTAGGTATAAGATTATGTCATCTGCAACCAAGGCTAATATGAGTATTTTCTTTCCAATTTAGATGCCATTTCTTTCTTTCTCTTGACTAATTAATCCAGCCAGAACTTCCAGCAGTATGTTGAATAATACTAGTAAAAGTTGGCACCATTATCTTGTTCCAATCTACAAAGTAAAGGCCTTCAATTTTTCTCTGTTCATTATAATGTCATCCATGAGTTTGTCATGTATGATCTTCATTATTTTGAGATATGTTTTTCTCATGCCCATTTTGATGAGGGTATTAATCATAAAGAAATGTTGAATTTCATCAATTTTTTTGTATCTATTGCAATAATTGTGTGGTGTTTGTTCTTCTCTCTTTATTCTTAGTCTATGTAAAATTTTGTTGATTTTATTTGTCTAGTCAAAGATTCAACTTTTTTAGTCGATCTTCTGTACTGTATTTTAGTCTCAATTTGTTTATTCGAAGTCTTTCTACTTCTTTGTCATAGTCATTTATTGCTATAAAATTCTCCTTAGTACTTCTTTTGCCTTGTTTCATAGATTTTTATGTTATATTTCCATTTTCTTTTTGTTTCAAGAACTTTTAAAATTTCATTCTTAATCTTTTCATTGACCCATTGGTCACTCAGGAACATGTTGTTTAATTTCAATGTGTTTTTGTATTTTTTGAGGCTCCTCTAGTTATTGATTCCAATTTTATGCCAATGTGTTCAGAGAAGATAAATGACATCACTCATATTTTTGAGCATTTGTATAGACTTGTTTTGTGGGCAAAGATAGTCTATTCTGGAGACTGTTCCATGTACTCATTTAAAGAATGTGTATTATGCAGCAGTTGGATGAAATGTTCTGTAAATGTCAATCATACATATTAGATCTCATATACAGTTTAAATCTACAGGTTTTTTTGTTGTTGTTGATTTTCTGTCTGGATAATGTCTATTACTGAAAGTGGAGTGTTAAAGTCTCCTATTATCATTGCATTGCAGTCTATCGCACTCTCTCTCTCTCTTTAGATCCATTAATATTTGCTTTATAGAGTTGGGAGCTCTGGTGTTGGGTGCATAGATATTTATCATTATTATATTCTCTTACTGAAATTGGCAACTTTATATAGTGACACTCCTTGTCTTTTATTTACAGCCTTTGATTTGTAGTCTAATTTATCTAAATATCCCTACTCTTCCTTTTTTGCTTCAGTTTTATGAAATATCTCTTCTACCCTTACCTTTCAGTCTTTGCGTTTCTTTCTAGTTGAAGTAGGTTTCCAATAAAATTTTGCTGTGATTTGATATATTACTGCACTAAGATTGTCAGTTACTTGGAGGAATAACTGACAAACTTAAAAGTGTGAGTCTTTCAATTCATAAAATTTACTTAATTATTTCAAATATCTCCCTCAAACTTGTTTTTAACATAGTGGACTTACATATCTTTAGTTATCTTTATTCCTTATTTACAGATATCAATGCACGTTTGTGCATCATTTTCTATTGTTTGTGTTACTGTTAATTAAAATAAAATTGATTTTTACATTTATTTTTTACTTTCACAAATAACTCATAATATGAGATCTGACCTCTTAACGTATATTTAAGTATACAGTATAGCATTTGAAGATATCTAGGACTTTCATACTTTTTACAGCTGAAACTTTACTCACATTAAATAGCAACTCTCCATTACCTTCTCTCCCTAAACCCTGGAAACCCCCATTATTCTTTCTGCTTTTATACGTTTGACTGCTTTGCTAACACATATGAGTGGAATCTCATAGTATTTGTCTTTCAGTGTCAGTTAGCATATTTTCCTCAGAGTTCATCCATGTTGTTGCATATAACATGAGGATTTTTCTAAATATTCTATTGAATGTACATACTCATTTTCTTTATTTTAGATCTTTTAAAATTTATTTCAGTGATGTTTTCTGATATTCATTGTAAAAATCTTACACTTCTCATGTTAAATGCATTCCTAAATATTGTATATTTTATGCTAAGATAAATATAATTATTTTCTTAATTTTATTTCAGGTTGTCATTGGTATGATAGATAGATAGATAGATAGATACATAGATTAGATAGATAGATAGATACATAGATTAGATAGATAGATAGATAGATAGATGATAGATAGATAGATGATAGACGGATAGATAGAAGATAGATAGAAAGACAGATGATTTGTGTACAATGATCTTGTACACTGCAACCTTGTTGAACTCATTTGGACGAATTTTAATCTTTTGTATATTTTTTAGAGATATTTACTATAAATATGGTTATGTCATCTGTAGATAGAGGTGGTGTACTTTTAACTTTCTTTCTCTCTCTCTTTTTTCTCTGTCTTTCTGTCTGTTTTTGCAATTTGATTTGACTAGAATTTTCATCACCATCTTGAATAAAATTGGTGAGTTCACGTATCCTTCAATATTAACAGAAATTTAAAAGAAATTGACTCCAACCCTCATGGATGACTTGAAGGGGTTAAAGACTTCAGTGAACAAGTAACTAAATGTGTGGTAGAAATAGCAAGAGAACTAGAAGTAAAGCCCAAAGATATAACTGAATTACTGCAATCTCATAATAAAACTTAAAAGGATGAGTAGTTGCTTCTTACAGATGAGCAAATATGTTAGTCTTTTTGAGATGAAATGTATGGTAGGTGAAGATGCCATAAACATTGTTGAAATGACAAAAAGGATTAAGAATATTATATAAAATTATTTGATAAAGTAGTGGCAGATTTTGAGAAGATTGATGTCAATTTTGAAAGAAGTTCTACTATTGGTAATATGCTACCAAACAACATTGCATGCTACAGATAATTTTTGTGTGAAACGAAGAGCCAATCAATGCAGCAAACTTAATTTTTTTTAAACTGCCACAGCCATTCTAACCCTCAGCAGCCACTACCTTCATCAGTCAGTAGGCATCAACGTTGAGGCAAGACCCTCCACTAGCTAAAAGATTACAACTTGCTGAAAACTAAGATAATCTTTAGCCTCTTCTAAGCAATATAGTATTTTAAAATTAAGATATATTCTTTTTTTAGATATAATGCTATTGCATACTTGATAGTCTATAATACAGTGTAGACATATATTTTATATGCACTGCAAAACCAAAAATTTGACTGACTCACTTTATTGTGACATCTTTGTGCAAATGGAAAGTTTGATGAACAATGCTCACTCTCTAAACTCAGACTATTCTAGGATATCAACAATTTCACGTTTAAAAATAACATAAACTAAGGTCTCTGCAAATGTTATTAAGTGTGTTTAAAAATCAATAAATTTTAAGGCATCTGAAAATCACAGTAAATACTTTTGTGTCCACATAGTAGGGTTCAAATGCTTTATTTAATGAAAATCTACTTAAGAACAAATTCAAACTTGCTTTTCACAATATTCACAGTTTTTTTTTTTTTTTTCAAAAGAAGAAGGTGATGTATGATGATTATTTGCATCTTTGCCTTGCATTGTTCCACTTCTACTCCATATTGGAAGTCTAGGATTAAAGTCTTTAAATGAGTCAATCTTATCATTGATGACAAATTAGACATACCTGGAGATCTTCTAAAAGGTGTAAACGTAGTATCTCTATATATTCTTAAAGTTCAAAAGAAGATTTTGAAGTCCACGGGTAGTTTAATATCACAAGGTTAAGCTATTGACCACAGAGATTAAAGTTCCAAAACATCAGGCTGTACTCTTGTATTTTCAAACAAAAAATTGATAAATAAATAATCAGGTTTTTTAATACTAACTGCGGAAAAAATGTATTAATAGCAACAACCTGGTTATGACATAAAAACCAGCTGTGGTTAAATACTTAAAAAACAATTTTAAGGCCTTTCTATTTACCTCAGTTGTCTGATACACCACTTTTATTCACATATCCCCATCATCTGCCCTGCTCTCCATGAAAGGAAAATGTCTGTTTTCTTGTGGTTCAGGCTGCAAACAGTAGGGCTGGATGGCCTAGTTTGCATCCCAGTCTTACTTCTTGATTCCTATGAAATCATGAGTGAGGTACCAGAATGACTTTGTGCTTCAGTTTCTTCTTTTGGAAATCAGATCAGTAGTAACACTTACCCACTAGGGTTGCTGATTCGATAAGTTGAAAAGTGGTTAGGATAGTGTCTATGACACCAGGGTACAATAAAAGTCAACTACTAAAGAGTTGTGGCTTCAGAATTGTTGATTGCACCCTCCCAAACTTATATTTTAGTTTACTGGAACCACATCATTAAAACTTCTAAAAATTGTACTGTGACAATTGTGTGTAAGGCATGCATGCCAGGATAGAGTTAACTTGTGGCTACACTGTGGTAATTCTATTCTTATCTCAAGGGATACCTGGAATTCTGGTATACACTCTGGGCCAGCAGAAAAATAAAATATACTAGCTAGTGACTTATAATATTTTAAGTTAAAATCACTCCTAAAAGTACTCTGAATTAGCTTTTGCTGTTTATTGTAAAGGTGTGGATTGATGGTATGCACCTGCCTTAAACAGTTGCATAACTGTGTAGCCTGGGTGTTATTATGTCATCAGTGGGGAATAATAGGCTTTTAAGTTAATATATACCTTGTTCCCTGAGTAGACTATGTCTCAATATTTTGCTGGTTCTCACTCTGAAGATAAAATGCATCTTGTGCTAAGGAAAGTCCTTGCAAAGTCCACCTGGAATTCCTGTAGCTTTCTTCTTTTATCTTTATTTCTTTTTTCTTTTTTGTTTTTTTTTCTTGAGACAGGTTCTCACTGTAATGCCCAAGCTGTAGTGCAGTGGCATGATCATGGCTCACTGCGGCTTCAACCTTCTGGGCTCAAGCAGTCTTCCCACCTCAACCTCCTGAGTGGCTGGAACTATAGGCATGTGCCACCATACCCATCTGTTATTTATTTTTTGAGGAGATGGGGTCACACTGTATTGCCCAGGCTGGTCTTGAACTCCTGGGCTCAAGCATTCCTCCTGGCTGGGCTTCCCAAAGTGCTGGAATTACAAGCATGAACCAATGTGCCCATCCTCCTTGGACCTTTCTTTTTGGGTTTTCGTTCTTTTGCTGTACAATATTCTTAATCTTTATAAGTACACTCTGTCAAAACTCATGACTTTTTTCAATGCTACAGTTAGTGCCATTAACAAGAAGACTGTGATAATTTTTGATGATGTAATATAAATGATGGCTATGGCTTCAATTTAGGAGCAGAAAGAATAAAGGGGAGATGAAGAACCTCAAATGCCAGGCAATAATCCATTTCATCCTGGTTTCAAGCTATTCAAACACTGAGACCACTAATGGGAGAAAAAAACATATCAAGAAAATTTGAGGTCAATCCAGAGCTACATGCGTTATAAAAGATTTAAGCACCGCAGAAACCAATCAAGAATTTGGTAGCATGGCTGCTTTTCATGCATTTGGCAAAAATCAAAGTAACTTAGAGCTGAAGGCTTCCAGGTCTACCAAGTTACACTGATGATCCTGTCAGTAAGGATGATAAGGATGACAGGGAGACTTCATATGGACCAATCAAAATAAGGAGACAGTCGATCAAAATTAATTTAAGTTGTTACATTGTGAATGATCTGTGCCACTTCTTGATGTGACATTATTGGGCTAGATTTTATGTGTTGATGAGACCAGTGCTATTACTCTTTCATTAATACTGCTAAATGGAAGAAAAGGTTTGACTTGCTTAGCAGCTTCAAAATGCTAATAAATGGACGAAGTGCTAATCTGTTGATCTGGATTAAGGTGAGCAAACATAAATTGTATCCTCACAAGGTGAATTATCCAAGTACAATCATGGATAGTAAACTGAACACTTTTTGACAATTTTTTTGTGTAATGGTTTCAGTGTGAGCTAGGTCAGGAATGACAGAGAGAGAGAAAGCAAGAGCAACACAGAGCTATGTCCTATATATCATGCAAAATTAGAGGAATCATACCTTATTTGGGGGATATTTCAAGTAATATCTATACCCTAGGAATAGTATGAGTGGTGGCAGAGAGAAAATGTTAAAATCTGAGATTATGAAAGTAAATATAAATACATGTAATACCACAATTGAATATTTTACATTATGCTAGTAAGTTTGAAACTTATCAAAAGTACAAAACTTTTAGTAATGTAGTGATAAAATCAGATTTATTCCTTAGGAAACAAAAACAAATGTGGGATTGATATTAAAGTAGAAAGCAGAGAAACGTTGACCAGAAGGGTCTCAATTTTTAAAATACAATACCATTCTAGATGAAAGCAAGAGGGAGAAATGACATAATTAAGAAAGTAGCTATATGCATGGAAAGTTTAAACAATTTAGGCAGATACTGAGAGCGTACAAACAGTGGAAGCTGGTATTGGGTAGATACGGAAGAAGAGGAAGAAATGAAAGACAATTCCAGGTGCCTACTTTGGAAAATAGATATTTTACTTAATGAAAGGAGTAGATTTGAGAATCCTAATATCCATTTTTAATTAATTAAGTAGCTATGGTTTAACAGTTTAAATTATTCTTGTGATACAACATTTAGCAAAGTATAATACTAACACAGTTTTATTTTTCTATTGCAATAAAATCTAAGTTTATCCCAATGTGCCGGTAGAAACAGAGTGTAAAAGAAACAGAGTGACAAAGGGATACTAAATTTATGAGGTCTTCCTCTCTCAAAATATTTTTGTTATATTATTTAAAATTTCTGATCTCTGAATTTCTTGAGATTTTTGGAATTACAGTAAAATTTGAATTCATAAATATCTTTATATAATATATAGTGTTCTTGTAAATATTGAGTCGTTATAATCTAATCACATGTTAACCTGACTTGGTTAAATCAAATTGCTTTATTCAAATCATTTAGGTGACATTAAATTCTCTGTGAAAATAGAAATTGAAATTACCTATAATGAGAAAGTGAGGAATTTGTAGAATAGACCATTTGAAGGAATGGAGAATATCATGGCAGAATATGAACTTTTAATAGTCTCTAAATTTACTACAGTCCAACCACAATGACTTCTATTGTTTTTCTCTCACACAGTATCCAAACTTGCTCTACTTTAATATCTTTATATTGCATTCTGTCCTCTGATATTCTTACCACCATGTTTTCAAACAAGCTAGATAAAAGTGGGGATATGTAAAATATAACTTTATGTTATTGAGGTATTAGCTCAAGTATCAGTTCCTGATTACACAAATCACACCCTCACCCACTCCTCCCATCTTGCGACATTCTAAAAACATTGCCTAGAAAGATGCTGGGCACAAAATAAAATCTTCATAATTCTGTTAAACAGCTGAAAAAAATAGAAAACTACATCTTTGGTTAAAAAAATAAGAAAAAATAATTAGTCCATTGACACAGGAACTCAGTTCTCAGTGCATTTGGGGTATTTTATTAGCTGCCGCTTTTATACACTAACATGTACTTTGCAGCCTGGAGAAATGTACAGAAGGCAAGCTTTGGAAACAACTACATTTAGGACTTAATATTGGCTGCAAAACATAAAACAGTCTAGATAATTTTCTATGATTCAGTTTCCTTAATTGTAAAAAGGAAGTATTTTTTAATAATTTTATGAAGATTAAATGAAACATTTTATATGGCAGATATAAGACCATATATACCTAAACCTAGCTTTAATTCTTTTCTTCTCTGACCCAACTTTACGTATAAATTGCTACACATAATTTAAAATATTATAGCCACAAGAAAATTGACTCTTAATTTACAATGACCAACTCCAAAACAGAATTTTGTAAAACTCATTTTGAACTGCTGCTTTATTTAAATTTAACTTTTTATGCTTTTATTCATAATCCTTTTTTTCTCTAAAATGAAAAATATTTTCCCTGTACAACTCTTACCACCACTGCCACCCCACTAAAAGGTTATAAATTCATTTATTCTTATACTTGAATAAAACATTTTAAACATGTAATCAGAATGGCATACTTATAATGTCAGTTTAATGAGACAATTATTAGTTAATTGAATGTTGTCTGCACTTTTTATTTGAACTTGAAGGTGAATGAGTGAGCTATTGTTTAGAAAAGTGCAATGAATTATAGAAGCTAGATCTTCACTCAAAAAATAAACTAATGAGTTCTGTGGGTAATCTATACTACTTTTCAGGCTAAATACTCAATTTTCTTTGACTCATCTATTGGTTTAAGCACTAGCCCCTGGTTCTTCACACAATATAAAGATTTGTGAAAGTATTTAAATAATTCTAACCAAAGTAGCTTAAAATACTCCATCACTTGAGAGATAGTCTTTTAGAAAATATTAAATTGATTAACTTGAAAAGTCTAGAATTGATGCAATTGGAAGCAAATTGTTTTTAAATTTAAAACAACTTCATGTTCTCTAGGTATAAACTAAGTAATTTTCTTTAGGTCAGTAATATTTGTAAATACACTTTCGGATCCTCTAAGAAGAGAGGAAAATACCTAAGAAATTATAAATGCACAACTAAAAATCACTGTGGGTGTTAATCCTGTTATGAATGAATTATGTTGGATCTTTCAGGTATGTAAAAAATGAGTTTACTTATTTTGTCATTGTTTAGCAGTAATAGTAATATTTTTATTTTTACTATTAAAGTACGATTATCATTTCCAATTGGTTCAAAAAAAAAATCACGGTGGGCTCTCCTTATCCTCAGGAGATATGTTTTAAGACATCTATGAATAGCATCAAAACCTGTACGTACTATGCACAAATTTCTATTCCTCCATCACTATTTCACAAAAGATTAATTCTAACCATCTATTTTAGCAACCTCAGTGCATGATTTTTTTTTCTTTATTTGTCAGGAACTTTCACCTATTCACTTAAAGGAAGCACTTTATGGCTTCTTTTTGGCACACCCAAATTGCCAGAATCTTGTACTTTTACGATGTTAATAAGTAAAATAAGGATTACTTTAACACAAGCACTGTGATATAGTGACAATCAATTTTATAACCGAGATGCCAACTCAGTGACTAACAAGCAGTAGCATATGCAGTGTAAATATGCTGTACAAAAGGATGATTCCCATCCCATGTGAGATGACAGAAAATTTTGCCATGCCGCTCAAAATAGTAGGCAATTTGCACCTTATTAATTGTTCGTTTCTGAAATTTTCTATTTAATATTTTTGGAGCATATGACTATGGGTAACTGAAACCATGGAAAACAAAACCACAGATAAAAGGGGACTACTGTGTACCTATAGTTTGGCTATCCTAACTACGTAAGAAATCACCTGTCCTGCTCAGAGTCAAATAAATTTAATTTCTAAAAGACTTATCAAAGAGCTTTCAAATAGCCATGTATTAAAAAAAATAGACGAGGTATGTAACATATGTAATTTTTTTCAACAGTAAAAAATCAAATTACAATTAATATGTGCATAGAAGGATCATTTCCATCTTTAAATGAGTGATAATTTAAAAAAAAAATTGAGGCACTTTTTGAATAAATGTTTGTATTTACACAGCACCTGGCTCACATTTTAAAATTTGCCTTTTTATGACATCACACTTTCATCCATAGGATTCCTCCTATGAGCATGACAGATTTAACTCCAGAGGTGCAGAAATAGACAGTGGTAACTTACTTAATGCCTACCTTTGATTGACATATATTTTCTGTTATTTAGTATATTAAAGCTTGGTTAAACCAAAATATTATATGTGGATCAAACTATACAAAAGATAATTATTTTCTTTCTTTTTTCTTGCTAAGTGTTATGTGCTAAAATATTCATGTTCATCTAAAGATTTGCATTTTCTGACAGATAGTAATGGCCTTATTTGGGGTGATATTCACATACCCAATGCAAATTAGACAATTCAACCATTTAACCTTGAAATATACCTAATATCTAGATACAGCAATTCTACAGAGAAGTATGTAACACTCAGGGAATAAAAGAAAATACACTCATGCAAATACTAAAAGGTAATTCACTATATATTAAGTATGTCTCCAGCAATTACATTATCTTTAGCTTTATCTTCTTAATTACTCAGGAATTAATGTACTTCTGGTAAACACAAAAAGTTAAACAAAAATATATTCAGTCTCCATCTCAGAAAATTCCACTAAAAATGTGAGGAAATATTTAATTAATGCATACACAAGGACAATGGAAATAGAAGTGTGAATGGCAGCTATAAAATGTAAAAAACAAAAAGAAGTATCTTTGATGAAAAGGCCATGTACTGCTGTAGTAGTTAGGCTAAAACAGGCAAAGCCATGCCACAAAGGTCTAGTTAACTCCAGGAAAGCTAAAGGCACAAACTACCTTTGAAAGTAAAAGACGAATATAGGTCGTAAGATCAGAATAATAACTTAAAGTTTGTTTAAATGTTCTTAGATTTCCAGGTTTTTTCTTTCATAGCACAGATCAAAGCAACTACCTTTCCTCTACTACAGCATAAACCTAGATTTATGCTGTGAAGTATTTATACCGGGGAGGCTATGGACTCTGACATTAGTATAGCAGGGATGCCATACTGAAGAAGGAATACATGCTCAATGAAATGCACTATCCTGAACTGAGGAAAACATTTCCCATCTTCAATCAGCTCTGATAAAAATGACAGCCAGACGTCAATACCCCAAAGTGGAACACTGGAGAACTCTTCCATGGGAAAATTATTAATACATAAAAAGAAAAGCTTACACATCTTAGGCAATGTTTCCCAAAGGCGCAGCTGAGATGGAAGCCTACTAGTTGACATGTTTTTAACAGAACTAGAGAATATTGATATTGATTCTGCTTTTTATTTCTCACTCCTGAATATAATTGGATAGCTAAATTTCAACAGATATTTGAGGACAGTCCGTAACAAGAAAAAACAGGCCAAATAGCAAATGACAAAAATAGGGAGGGAGGAATTCATAGAAACCAGAAAGAAATGTGTGGGACAGGAGGGAGTAAAGATAATGCAATCTTAAGTCTGTGAGTAATAGCCTCAGAGAGGATATTTCATATGTGGAAAAATAATCCTTAATAAGGAACAATAAATACATGTATTTGAAAATATAGATATAAACGTAGATAGATATAGAGCTACATAAAGATCCTAGATATGGTTAAATCAAGTCAATTAACATATCCATCTCCTCACTTACCTATCATTTTTTATGGTGAGATATTTGAAATTGCTTTTATAGTTATTTTAAAATAGATAATAAATTATTATTGACTATAGTCTCCCCAATGTGCAATAGATCTTAAAACTTGTTTCTTTTATCTGAAAGTTTGTACCCTTTACTACATAGCTCCATATTCCTCTCCTCCCTACCTCTCCAGTCTCTGATAAACATAATTTTACTCTCTACTTTTATGAGTTAGACTTTTTAATATTTCACATTGTAAGCATATATCAAAACATCACATTGGACCCCATAACTGTATACATTTATAATTTGTCAGTTACAAATATTAATAGAAAAATCTCAGAAATAAAAACTCAGATGAGACGATTAAAATAAAGTTGAGGATAATCATAAGCAAATGATCAGGATGGCACTTGACTTCTCAAAAGAAGCAATTAAGTGTATAAGTCAGTGAAGCAATACTATCAATATTCTAACAAAGTAGTTTTGATTTATGTGACCAATCAAATTAAAAAATCATGTGTGAGTATATTTAAGATGACATTTCAGTTTTTCAAGATTTTGTTTTACTTTATATAATCCATTTGTAGAGGACTATTGGTGTATGAGCTCTATCAAAAGATTAATCTAAAAAGAGAAATAAATATAGTTCAAGTTACAGGACATCCAATACAGGACTACTGGGTTCTATGTTTGTACCAGGAATAATTTTTGGTAGGGATATTGTCAATGAAGCATTTTGCAAAGCAGAAAATGTTGTCTTGACCTAGTGGTTAAAAGGATTTAGAGAAAAAATATATTTGACTATACATTAAGATTTTAAGTACTTTAATGTATTTTTAGTTATACCTCAACATGAAGTAAATAAACCAAAGCAACAAATGAAGATAATATTAAAATGAATCTAATCAACGTGGGGGATCTAAAATGTTGTTACTAACATAACTAGTGTGCCAGCAGGATGGATGGGATGTTTGGAATTTGATGGGCTTCCCTTCTCTTAACCTCTAATGCCTCTTTTCCATTTGACTTCTCTCTCTTCATTACTGAAGTCGACTATTTTCCAAAAGCATAAAATGAAAAGCATCAAGGGCTAGATTTAAGGACATACAACGACACCTCTATTGTATGTTTTTGAAAAACTGAGTCACAGGGAAGAAGGAATGAACTCTAACTCCTGGTGGGATAAGTGGTATAAAAAAGGAGAGATGGAAGAAACTGTTACTGGCTGGATTTTGCCCACATGCTATCATGTGATTACTGTGATGGCAACTCATTCATTTTTACTGTTTACAAAAAATTCATCTTATGAATATTCCACAAGATTCTTTCCTCCCTCCCTCCCTCCCTTCTTTCTTTCCTTCCCTCTTTCTTTCCTTGTTTCTTTCTTCTCCCTCCTGCCTTTTCGACATTTCTCACTCCCCCTTTTTTCTCTTTCTTATTGTTTATTTACTCATTCTTTCTTTTAAATATGTAACTTGCAACCTTTCCAGTTTTCTTTGTTTTCTTACAAATAATGCTGTAATACTATTTTACGGTGTAATACTGTATACCTATATCACAATGCAAAGTGCTAAGATTATATCAGAACATATAAGTAGGAGGAAAATTAATGTCATAGCATATGTACAACTTCAAATTATTAGATAATGTTTAATTTTATCCAAGTTGCTTATCCAAGTTTGTTATCATTTAAGCTCTCAGTGACCATGTGTGAGAGCTCTGATTCCAATCATTCTGGCTAAAGCTTGATATTTTCAGATTTTTGTTTTCTTTTGACTATTTTAGTAGGTATAAAACATTGTTTATTGGCTTTAGTTTTATTTTCATAATAACTGGAAAAACTGAGTATATTTTCATATGTTTGATGATAATTTTTGTGTCCTTTCCAGGAAAAAAATATTCATGTGTTTTTACCATATTTTTTTGAAAGACATGGTATATCATCCCAATTATATTCTTTTCACAGGCATAAAAATTCTTCCAACTTTTTTTAGAGTTATATATCCTTCCCTACTGAGCTAATATGCTAGTTTGATCATATTTTAAATATTTACACATTTAAACGACACAATTATTTTTTTCTTTTCATTTAAAATGTAAACAGAAATACAAATTTAAAATAAAAGGCTTAATTCTCTCTCTTGAAAATATAGAAAGATATTTCCCTTCCCTCCTATTTCTCTGAGCACTTATTTTAGAAAACTTTTTACTCTAAATATATTCTCCTCTCTTTGAAATGTGTATAAATCCTTTTGAAGACTACATAGACCTTTTGCTAGCTTTGTGACTCAGGACTAGCTTTTTCAAAGACCTTGGAGTCATCTCTTTGAAATGCAAACATCAAGGAAGATAACACCCCTACCTTCCAGTTTCAGTCAAAGGGTAGAAGTTTAACTTTGTGAGTTCCTTGCTCCAAATTGCAAAACTATCTCCTGTTACAAAGATACAGAGAAGTTTGTTAGTCCTGTGGGTAAAATCAGTTACCTAAATAGATGGTCACCTGAATTGCTAGGTAAGTTTAAATAAACTATGTGTGGCAAATGTTGCTTGTGAAATCCTCTTACTTGAGGACTAGTTGTTGTTTACCTTAAAAACAGGCATGTAGTGGGTTGTATCTGCTTTGTCTATATAAAACGGTGAGATTTCTTTGTCTCAGAAATCTCTTAGTAGATTGCCTGTGGTGTGGATTCCATTGTGAGGTAACACCTATACAATAATAAAACTGTTTACTTTCTTTCTTTTTCATTTTTGAGATGGAGTCTCCCAGGCTGGTATGTAGTAGCGCCATCTTGGCTCACTGCAACCGCTGCCTCACAGGATCAAGCAATTCTCCTGCCTCAACCTCTGAGTAGCTGGGACTACAGGCGCCCACGACCATGCCCGGATGATTTTTGTATTTTTAGTAGAGACGGGGTTTCAACATATTGATCAGGCTGGTCTTGAACTCCTGACCTTGTGATCTGCCTGCCTTTGCCTCCCAAAGTGCTGGGATTACAGGCATGAGCCACCACATTCGGCCAACTCTTTCCTTTCTCTACTACCCTTGTGGTAAGTTTTTCTGGGCTGGAAGACTTTTACTTATATTTCCTGAACAAAAACATCTATAAGGCTCTGTACAAAACAATTAGAAATTAAGATAAATTTATATTTATGTCTATCATCTGCTAAAATATGTGGTGCTCTCTGTTTTATTTATTTAGTTGTTTATTTTGGTCCTTTAATTTAGGTCTGCATGTCAGTTTCAGTTACTGGTGCCCATAATTATAAGACTATGAGGCAAAGGACCTAACAAATTTATACCAGTTTTTAGTTTCTGAGTTTGAGACCTATAAAAGTTATAAAATTTTAGCCCACATCTCTTTTTATGAGGCATAACTTATAGAGACTTAAATGTACATTATGTGTTACATTTTTATAAATTGTTGCAAATGCATCCAGTCATGACACCCATATCCCTATCATGATAAATAGCAAGGGTTGAAAAACTATAATCTATGGGCTAAGTCAGGCCATTGGCTGATTTGTCACCACCACACCTGGCTAATTTTTGTATTTTTAATAGAGACGGGATTTCATCATATTGGTCAGGCTGGTCTCGAACTTCTGACCTCATGATCCACCCGCCTCGGCCTCCCAAAGTGCTGGGATTACAGGCATAAGCCACCACGCCCGGGGCTTCCATCTGTTTTTAAACCACTCTTAGAAATGATGCACATATTTTCAGTTTATTCCTAGATTGTTTTGACCCAGACCAGACATCTGGCTCAACTGCAAAGGAGAAAAGGAAAATAGATTTCTGCATCCTCATGAAGAAGAAAATAAATTTTTATATTATAATAATATTTCTTTTTACCAGTAATCAAATTATGATTTTGCAATTGGCAACTGAAAGAAGAACACACCCTAGTAATCAATGGAGATCAGATAACTAAAACTATTAAGCCCAAATTATGAGAAAAAATAAAAGTAAAATATTTTATATTATCAAATATTTCAGGCCAAAGGAGAAGCTTGTGATTATCACCAGTATTATAAATTTGAGCCATGTGAGGGGTAAAGTGTATATTAATATAGATTAACATGAGGATAATTCTGGGATTCAACAGGAAAAAGACGTTAGAGCCAATGAATGAGAGCCTTTGGGAGCAATTAAAAGTGTATTTGAATATAATGATGTTTCAGAGGGGAAAAATATGTTTGCAGGGAAAGCCTAGAGTCATGGAGACCATTTAGCGTTGAGACCATTTAGAACTTATTAGAGATGATCAAATAAAAGGCAATAAATATCTAACCTGATGAAATAAAATCAATGACAGGAGGATAAATTTGAAAGATAATGAAGTGGAATTGATTTGAAATATTAGCCATGAAATCTGGGAATGAGAAAAGCAGCAGAGATACAGAAATTTTTATATGTTGTATTTGATACCATGAAATGCTGTTGATTCTGTTATAAAAGAACCAGGAGACAAAAGGTATGTGTCAGGGAATCAAGTTGAGTTCTCTTTGGAATAAGGAGTTGGAAAGATTTGCAGGACACAAAGGTGGATATATAGTTGAGGCAATTAGGACATTCATATCTAGAACAACTGAGAGATTAAAACTAAAAACAAATACTAAATATATGTGCCTTGTATTTGACAGCCTTAGAGAACATGTTTAGACTACATAAAATTTGAGGATAAATAAGGAATGAGTATAAAGGAATGCTTACTTTTAATGTTGCACAACAAAGGAAAGTCAAAGATGCTTTTGGATTGAGTACTGTAAGTAAGTTAATATAATTAAAATCAGATATTCTTATAATTTATACCTAGATCTTTGATTATGGTGTAGGTCACTGAATAATATTTCCTCCAAAATGGAAATATATGATGTTGCTTATTCTCTGATCATAGGAGGCATGCTGAGTGAAGCACATTGTCCACACTGATCCAAGAATTGTTTACAGTCTTCTTCCATAATGAACAGGAGTGTACACATATGATACACTATTTGTCCCACGGATATGTGAGGCCTTGATGTTCTGTGTTCAGTTAACATTCATCCAAATAAAAACTGTAATAAACTTCTTTACGGCCATTAATATTACTCCATTTTCTTTCTGAACCTCAGTATTGTGATCTCCAATTATTTTACATAAAATTATATAATTGAGGATATGTCACAAAAGAAATTAAAAGGAGACCTAAATAAATGGCAAACATAATATGTTCCTGAAAAGAGATATGTTTCAATCATAAAAGTTTCCACCCAATTAATTTATAAATTAAACACAATTTCAACTGGTATGCTGTTTTTTTAATTGCTTTAAATTCCCAAATCATCTAGAAGAATAAAGAAATATTACAGGTAAGAAAAAAAATTAAATGTTAAAGCAAACTTATCTTTACAAATATTAAACACTATTAAGTAAGCATGATGCTAAACATAGTATACATCTGAAAGAAAAACTGATGGATAAATAGAATAATGTACATAAAAATTTAACGAAATCTCACTATGAAAGAAAAGTTATTTTGTGAAAAAAGTATTTCAAAATAGGGGATAGATGAATCACTCAATAAATTATATGTTACAAGAGACTAATTGCCTGGAAAACTGATAACACCATTATGATTAAGTAAGTGAATGAATCATTGAAGAAATGGTATTGAAACAAGTAACTAATTGTTTAAAAAATATGATAATCCTATTTTTATTAATCTCATTAGCTATGCTAATTGCTATGGTACACATACCATGAAAGTATAATGACCTGTGTAATAACCCACAAAATTTTTCCTCATTAGAGAGCAGCTTTCTTTCAGGCTCTATCTATTTTAACCTCTCCCATAACCAAGGAATTTGAACTGTTCTATACTCAGTTAAAAAAAAAAACAGGGAGATAAAGGGCAAACCACCAAAACTGTGGATTGAATGTAACACACAATATTTTCACTTAAATTCAATCAGCGAAGTGTAGTCATATAATCTAACGTATATGCAAATCAGCTACAATACTGGCAGGGAAATAGAGGATTTGTGACATGGATTGTTGATGGATAGCTATACCTATCACTTCCTACACTGTACGCCAAAATAAATAAGTCAGTCACATATTGAAATATGAACTAGAATACAACTGTATTTACGTTTAGTTACTTTAGGATTTAGCTTTTTAAATAGGTAAACTCCAAAATAGAAACTGATAAATTTGAGTAATAAAATTTTTTAAAGGTTTGCATATAAAACAACCCAAAACTTATTGAGCAAAATTAAAGGAAATACCAAAGGAAAATATGTTCCATATATGACAAAAACTTGAAACATATCTACAAAATTTCATATAAATCAGTAAGAAAATTCAATACAAATACTATGAACTGACAATAAAAAATGAAGGAATTTAAATGGTAAGTAGGAATATAAAAGAATACTGTTTTCCAGTCAAATTTGTGAAAACTTAAAAATTATAATACCTGGAGTTCCACTTTCAGTCATGATGAAGTTACAAAAACCGGATTTTAAACTCCAACAATAAAAATTAAAAACTCAACAAAATATAGGCAACAAGTCCTTCCACACACTTAACAATAAGCCTGCAGAGGAATTAGATCCTTGAGAGGAACAAAATAGTTGAGCAGCGCAATTGTCTTTTGTCTGGAGGCGATTTCCAATCAGCGTCAGGGGAGCCACAGAGCACAATGGCGTCACTAAATAAAGACACGGAGATCAGAATACGAAGCTAAGATGCCTAGAATGGTGAACCAGGGTTATAGGAAGAAGGATGACACATAGTGAATAAGCTACAGATGCCTGCTTAGGCACTCCCCTTGAGTGTTTGCTGATCACTAGAATGTGCATGTACACACAGAATTTCCAGAAACCAGGTTTAAAACATGGCGGCTCGGGGGGAGAACTGGCATAATTCTTGGAGTTCAAATAAGGAGGGAGAGAAGGCACATTTAGCTACAATCAGACAGAGTTGATAGTCCTCAATCAGTCACTCAGACATTTAGACTCCAGAGTTGTGACACTTAAGTGGTAGAGATGAGCTATACATGTAGTGAAGGTTTCTCTAGAACTAGAATAGCAAAGTTTAAGAGGAAATCTCGAAAGGATTAAAAATAATTTCAAAGCAATGTAAATGCTTGTCAAAATAAAGCTTCCCACCTTCTAAAGACAAAAAGAGAAAAAGAAAAAATAGAAATATAAGAATATAGTATCACAATACTGAATATCTGATTTAAAAATTACTGCATAGGCAAATAACCAGAGATATGTGATCCAGCCCACGGAAACAGACTCAACCTTCAGAGATATCCTGGAACTAATGGAAAAGGATATTAAAGCAGATGTCCCAGATGAAAAAGGTAGTAGAATAAATATTGGAAAGGAGTAGCTAAAACTTTTCTAAATATGACAAAAAGTACAAAGCCATAGATTGAAGAAAGTCTATGACCCCCAAGGACAATCACAATCGTAAAATCATCACCAAAATGTAAATATTAAAAAATGTAAAAATCTCTAAAACACATTCTTATCAAATTATTGACCACCATTATTGGAGTGCTACATGGAAAGGTAAGGAGGCTGTTACTTTGGCTATGGAAAATAATTAGATAGAGAGAGTACAAATGTCTATATCTTGAACAATACAGAACTGCAAGCAGTTTGGCCTATTGTGAGATTCATGCATAACCATTAGAGTGGAAAAATCAATGGGTTATTTGGTATACGTGATTTATTTTGTTAGAATGGGAATATTTGAAGACAATAACTTTCTTAATGTGGTAAAATAATAAAAAGATTTATTATTTAATTGGTATGTTTTCAAAGTATTATAGAAAAGATAGAAAAGATGAAAGTGTATTTTTTTAAATTTGCTGCTTGTAAATTTTTCTTAGCTCACAAATTTAAATGTTTGTCATAAATGAATTGAAACCTGAATTATTACCATATTATATAAATTTAGAAGACATCAAAATGCATCATATGCTTCCTCCAGAAACATCTAGATGCATCAAACTTAACTTGGGCATCTTGCTAAACCAAGTGTAATTATATTAAAAATATATAGTTTTTATGGAAATATGCATATGCATATTTCTATGGTCATTATACTAGGGTTCTCTAGTGGAACAGAAATAATAGAATAAATGTATATATAAAAGGGAGTTTATTAAGGAGTATTGACTCACATGATCACTAGGTGAAGTCCCACAATAGGCCGTCTGCAAGTTGAGGAGCAAGAAAGCCAGTTTGAGTCCCAAAACCTCAAAAATAGGGAAGCCGACATTGCAGCCTTCAGTCTGTGGTTGAAGAGTCCCAAAGAGTTCAGGAGTCCCAAAGCTGAAGAACTTGGAGTCCAATGTTGAGGGCAGGAAGCATCCAGCATGGGAGAAAGATGTAGGCTGGAAGAGCCAGTTTACTCCTTCAATGTTTCTCTGAAAGATATGTTCATTCATATCTTTCATTCTTATCTCTTTTATCCTTGTTGCACTGGAAGCTGATTAGATGGTGCCCACCCAGATTGAGGGTGGATCTGCTTTTCCCAGCACACTGACTCAAATGTTAATCTCCTTTGGCAACATCTCTCAGACACACCCAAGAACAATACTTTGCATCCTTCAATCCAATCAAGTTGACACTCAGTAGTACCCATCACAGCCATGAAATATAAGCCAATATAGTAAACTTCAAGATAATTTTAACACTGTAATTTTTGACTTATGTACTGTGTTAGCAGTGTTAATGCCAAATTTCTAAATCAGGTAAAGTTTCATGACAAATTGTCTCTATATATCTTGAACTTGTGACTTTTTTCTTTCTCTTTGAAAGTTAAGGATTTTACCAGTATTTGTCTAATTTTTTCTTTTAAATTATTTTCACTGGATTACCATGAACATTTCAATGGGCACATGCAAATCTTTCTTCAGGTGAAAGAAATTTGTTTCTATTATTGGTTTTGTTATTCCAATATCATATCATTCCATGTTTCTTTTTCTAGAACTTTTATTACTCATCTTATGTCTCTTCTACCTTTCATTCATATCTCTTAATATTTTCATTATTTTATCTTGTTTTATTTTCATTTATTGTCATTACATATTTCTTTATTTTCCAAGCAGTTATTTTCAAAAGTTAATATTACTTTTTTCAATGTACCTAATAAATTTTTATATATGAAATTTGGTTTTCATTATAAAATTTTTCTGTCTTTGTTGTTTATGTGTGTGTATGCACATGTGTGTGTACTCCAACCGAATTTTCCAATGGGTTTTGCTATTTTGTTGCTCAGTCTTTTATCTGATTTGTCTTTTAGTGTCACTTCAACAGTAGGTATATGTTCAAGGCTACAATGCTGCCATCAGCTTTTGAACCCTGACTCACTTTTTAAAATTATTTTCCTTTTCCTTTATATATTATATCTTCCCTGTATCCCAGAAATCACTTTTGCTTGAGGTACTATTACATGCAAATAGCTATTAAATGGAATAGTAGTTTCTGCTCTTAAGGAATTTCTATAAACACACATACACAGAAAATGACGCTCTTCTGGATAGCCAGGTTACTCCAATGCAAGAAGAGACTTCTTCCTACCATTCTGTCTAGGAATGACTTCACCTGCAAATGCAGATTGCTTCTGTGTTCTTAAGGTCAGAGAGCAAGGAAGGCTTCTCATTATCCCACAAGTGTGCTGGGAAAGGCCTTTCAGAAGCTGACTCATAGGTATTTTCAGATAAGAAATCTGAGTCCACAGTCACCATGTCAAACACTTTATCTATTCTCCTCTTCCCCATTTCTCAGCAAAGTACATTTCTCAGACTACAGAGTTCCAGTTTACGTACATTGCCTCTGCCTCTCCAGAGTTACCTTGAGTGAAGTTGTAAGTTGAGGACTTCAAAGAACCAATAATCAGATGTCATCTTTTCAGGATTGATTCAAGCCTTTCTTTCCCTCCCTCCCTCCCTCCCTCCCTCCCTTCCTTCCTTCCTTTCTTCCTTCCTTCCATTTCCCTTTCTTTGTTTCTTTCTTTTCTTTTCTTCCTTTCTTTCTTTCTGTCTTTCTTTCTTTCTTTCTTTCTTTCTTTCTTTCTTTCTTTCTTTCTTTCTTTTTCTTTCTTTCTTCTCTCTTTGTTTCCTCTTTCTCCTTCCTTCCTTCCTTCCTTCTTTTCTTTCCCTTGTTGAGATGCACAGCAGAGAGAACAAGTTACTGAGATCTAGACAGCTGGATCACAGCACAAATAATTTTGTAATCTAAATTATTTTAATCAGTTTGTTAAATGAAAAAGCCCACTTCCTATTCATTTTTTGAAAAATATGTTGATAATGCCTTACATCGTTAAATTTACTTATCCCTATTTCAAAATTGTCAAGAAATAATAAATCAACCTATTTTTCATAATTAAATTTAAAATTATATGCTATGTTAGTTTCAGAGTCTATGTGTATACAGATTACAAATAAAATAAATTATTTTGATTGACTAGGCTGATTGATTTTATCAGAAATGACAAAATTAGCCTGACTATATTTGCCTAATTTTGAATTGATATATCTGTTTCTACTGCACATTTGGCTGACTGAACTTGATGCAAAAAAAAAAAAAAAAAAAAACCTGTCTCATGTTTGTGCATTTATATACAAGTATACTTGACTGTGCAAAGCATTTTAAATAACATATTTCTCAAATTTAAAGCCATAACACTTTAATTCAATTATCTTGAAATCTGGTTGGTATTTTGTTTTGAAATGTAATTGAATTTAATTCCATATCTGATCATTGACTTAATGGTGATACACTGTCTTTTTCAGATAAAATTAACACTCTGAGAAATGTATGTTTTATAAAGCCCTGACAGTTTAAATTCAGTTACTATAATGTTAACACAAATTGAATTTTAAAAATAACCATACTGTGATGAGAGAGGCCATTTGAAATTCTGTGGCATGTAGTTATTTTTAAATGAAGCTTAAGGGTTCAGATATGAGTAGCATAAAGTATAGAACTTGCCTTCTTTACACTAAAGGCATAAGATATAGAACTTGCATTTTTCTTAACCTTTTGAATTAATTTCTCTAAATATCAGTTATATTATTAGCATTAAAACAAATATCTACTCCTTAAAAACAAAGCATTTCATTTCTAAGCAGTCTAATCAAATCTAAAGGTTGATTAATAAATTGGTTGATTTTGACCACAACCAATCACCTCATTTTCTCTTTAATTTTTAAGGATTTTAAGATAAAGATACATTTATAGATGTTATAAAAGACAATCATAATACAAAATTGAGTATATAAGGAGATCTAGCAGGAAATTACAGAATGACAGCTGCCTGCACCTACACATATACAAGTCTAAATTAGCACTTTAAACATAATTATCCTGTTTGATTTTCTCATTTTCATTTTAGATTATACCTATGACCACATTACTTTTTTTTCTATAAACAGTTTTTTTTTTTTTTTACCAACTCCCCACCTCTTCCATTTGCTATATGAAGCTGAAAATCCTATTAGATTTTTGTATTGCTTCTCTCTGCTTCATTGCAATATTTCAGATGCATAAGTCCATGATAAGTTCCATTCTCCATCTCTGTCCAGGGTCTAATCATCTGCTGGAGGATTATTGCTATAATCTTCAACTGACCAGTTGGTCCTGTATGTTTTCCAGTCTTTACATTCTTCAAACCATTTAAACAACATACTCACTTCCCACCAAAACACATTTATATTCTGACGTTGCTTTTCAAGGCCTTAAATTCATACTACATAATAGTTAATCTATCACCAATACATTGTTAGAAACAAACATCTTATTATCTTCGCTGTATATATTAATTGAAAAGCTGCTCTACTCAAATTGTTTTATACTGCTATTAAATAAAAAGGTAAAGATTTATTTAAATTGGAAAAGCAGAAATCCTGACAATTCAGAGTGCACCTCAAATAATTAGATACATATTAATTTATAAAAATAACTAGTTTTAAATACAGGAGAGTCAGAATTCCCATAAAATTGAGAACATTTATTATAAAAGCCTTTTACCAAAGATGAATAACCAGAAGCCAAGAGAGGTTATTGAGTTTTTATAAGGTTATAGAGCTTGGAGTTAACAGCATAGTTAGAATCATTGATTGTCTGGCTCTCATTGGAGCCCTCAATTTGAAGACAATCAACAAACTGTAAAGAAATATCAAAAGCATTATCTCCTCCTGAGTCTCTATCATATATTTTTCCTTGTGTCTGAAGCAAAGTTCAACTGGGTCACTAAGAAAAGCAGGGCAGATGAAAATATTCAGAACCCCTAAATGAGTGCTCAGTAATTATACAGCATGGGAACTATAAACAGAAAGATAGTTGAATTAATGGAAATAGAAACTGGGAAAATGCACATTTGTCAGTTTTATTTTCACATGCCTAGTTTGTTGTGGAGACCGTCAACTGGGTTGTCAATGTTAAAAGGGCAAAAATCGGACCAGCGAGGTGGCCCACATCTGTAACCCCAGCACTTTCGGACCAAGGCGGGCGGATCAGGAAGTCAGGAGATCGAGACCATCCTGGCTAACACAGTGAAACCCCATCTCTACTAAAAATACCAAAAATTAGCTGGGTGTGGTGGCGGGTGCCTGTAGTCCCAGCTACTTGGGAGGCTGAGGTGGAGCTTGCAGTGAGCCGAGGTCACGCCACTGCACTCCAGCCTGGGTGACAGAGTGAGACTCTGTCTTAAAAAAAAAAAGGGGGGGGAGGAGGCAAAAATCAGAGTATCCTCTGTGAATTTAAGCTACATGGAACAAAATAAAGGGGAACTGCTGTTTATTCCACGTGGGATAAGTGGATTTTATGAGACTGAAGGAGTAATCTATCAGTATTCCTATTCCTCGGTAGTACATTAAAACTCTTTTCACATCCATGTTTGTTATGCACTTTTCATGGAAACCTGTGTTAAAGTACCAAAGAATGAAAGCAACTGGTGAACTCAGAACATTATCAAAGCTTTAGGAAAAAACAGTAAATTTTGTTCTTGAAATTGTATAAGACAATTTGAAATTAAAATAAAATGGAAAATATGGGCAATAGTTTAAAATTATGCAAATTTACAAGTGTTTTTTTTTATTTTGTTATATTTTTTATTAGAAAATTTAGCCAATAAAATGTTTACTATTCAATATTTAAATTTTCTTCATAGCTAAGATAATGGTCTTTTTTTTTTTTTTTTAATGAGACAGGGTTTCATTCTGTTACACAGGCTGGATTACAGTGATGAGATCACAGCTCACTATAGCCTCGACCTCCAGGGGTCAAGCCATCTTCCCACCTCAGTCTCCTGAGTAGCTGAGACTACAGGCATGCACCACCATGCCTGGCTAATTTTCTTTGTCTTGTCTTGTCTTGTCTCTTCTCTCTTCTCTCTTTTCTTTTTCTTCTCTTCTCTCTTTCCCTTTTCTTTTCTTTCTTTTTTTGAGACACAGTCTTGCTCTGTTGCCCAGGCTGCAGTGCAGTGGCATGATCTCAGCTCACTGCAACCTCTGCCTCCCGCTTTTGAGTGATTCTCATGCCTCAGCCTCCTGAGTAGCTGGGATTACAGACATGCACCACCATGTCCAGCTCATTTTTGTATTATGAGTAGAGATGGGGTTTTATTGTTTTGGCCAGGCTGGTCTCGAACTTCTGGCCTCAAGTGATCCACATGCTTTGGCCTTCCAAAGTGTTGAGAATACAGCTGTGAGTCACTGCATCTGGCCTAATTTTCTTTTTAATTTTTTTTTTGTAAAGACAGAGTCTTCCTATGATATTGCCCAGGCTGGTCTTGAACTCTTGAGCACCAGGGATTCTCCCACCTCAGCCTCCTAAAGTGCTAGTCTTACAGGTGTGAGCCACTGTGCCTAGTCAATAATATAAGTTTCAAAAATTTGTTTAAAATGGGAAATTCTCTACTTGAAAAATTCCACTTTAATTTCAAAGGTTATATATTTTTTCTATTCAGTAATTTAAAAACATACTCTCTTCTGATTTACTGCACTCAGAATTTTGTAAACTTTTGTTATATAAAAATTCAGATTCATCTTTTTTTAATTTTATTATTATTATACTTTAAGTTTTAGGGTACATGTGCACAACGTGCGGGTTTGTTACATATGTATACATGTGCTGTGTTGGTGTGCTGCACCCATTAACTCCTCACTTAGCATTAGGTATATTTCCTAATGCTATCCCTCCCCACTCCCCCCACCCCACAACAGTCCTCGGTGTGTGATGTTCCCCTACCTGTGTCCATGTGATCTCATTGTTCAGTTCCCACCTATGAATGAGAGCATGCAGTGTTTGGTTTTTTGTCCTTGCGATAGTTTGCTGAGAATGATAGTTTCCAGTTTCATCCATGTCCCTACAAAGGACATGAACTCATCCTTTTTTATGGCTGCATAGTATTCCATGGTGTATATGTGCCACATTTTCTTAATCCAGTCTATCACTGATGGACATTTGGGTTGGTTCCAAGTCTTTGTTATTGTGAATAGTGCCGCAATAAACATACGTGTGTATGTGTCTTTATAGCAGCATGATTTACAATACTTTGGGTATATACCCAGTAATGGGATGGCTGGGTCAAATGGTATTTCTAGTTCTAGATCCCTGAGGAATCATCACACTGACTTCCACAATGGTTGAACTAGTTTACAGTCCCACCAGCAGTGTAAAAGTGTTCTTATTTCTCACATCCTCTCCAGCACCTGTTGTTTCCTGACTTTTTGATAATCACCATTCTAACTGGTGTGAGATGCTATCTCATTGTGGTTTTGATTTGCATTTCTCTGATGGCCAGTGATGATGAGCATTTTTTCATGTGTTTTTTGGCTGCATAAATGTCTTCTTTTGAGAAGTGTCTGTTCATATCCTTCGCCCAATTTTTGATGGGGTTGTTTGTTTTTTCTTGTAAATTTGTTTGAGTTCATTGTAGATTCTTGATATTAGCCCTTTATCAGATGAGTAGGTTGCAAAAATTTTCTCCCATTCTGTAGGTTGCCTGTTCACTCTGATGGTAGTTTCTTTTGCTACAAGTGTTTATTTTTAAATATTAATTCTAAATACATTATGATTACATTTTAATAAGATTTTTAGTTTTTTAAGTTAAAGAAAATATTTATAGGACCATTTTCCTGCTTTGTATGACTTGGGTTGGTTTAACAAGTTGACCCATACATGTTTAGATAATCCTTTTTCAATTAAAATATAACGAGATAGGAAATGTTTTAGAAGAAAATGTACCCAAATCAAAATTCCTCACTTTTAGTCATGAACTTCATGACTCCCATCTGAAAAGCACGATCAAGTAGAATAATGCAGAATTTAACTCTCCTTTTGCTAACAATGAATATTTGTTTTAGATACCTTATTCAAAGTTAAAATTCTAAACCAATATACAAATAAATTGTACAAGTATAAACTGTTTTTTGATCAAATGTAATGGATAAATCTATAGTAAGAGAGTGTCTTGATTAATTATTGACTGAATGATTTTGGCTACAACCAATTACCTCACATTAAAAATAATTATGGATTTCAAAATAGAGATAAATTTACAGATGTTATAACTGATAAACATGGGTAGATCTGAATTACAAAAATATCACTAAGAATCTCAGCAACTGCTGAGACATTTTATTTGCTTCCTAATTGCAAGAGTTTGATCAAAGGGAAATTTTGTCCATAATCAAAAGCATAGAAATGCAATCATCAAAAATAAGAAACATTAGATACTTTTCTTTTCCCTCCTCCTTCCTCTATCCATTTCTGTTGAAGATATAATACTTACCCGAGACAATATTGGAGGATACATGTGTTGGAATATATTATTTTCATTCTAAAAAGAGTTGTCCAAACACTGATTCCCTTTAAATCTAATTATTAGAGGATACAGTGGAAAGGGGACTGAGAAAAATAAGTTACTTTTCCTTCTGCATTAATTTTAATTTAACAATAAAAAAGATTTGTTTGGACATTTAATAAGACAAGTATTTAATTAAAAATAAACCACAATTTAGTAAGAAAAACAAAAGCTATGCCACTTATTTTTACAGAAGGAAATTAATACAAAGAAATCATTAATCAGTTGTTAGATGACTAAACAGCTAAAGAAAGAATCTGGGATAACACATGGATAGAGATTCTAGAAATCATTTAGCAAACAAAGAGAATAATTTGGCTTATTGAGTTCTAAAAGTTTGGGAAAGAGGCTCTGTGGAACTGAGACTAGAATTGAGAGGTGAAGCAGGCTGGGCTTTTGGGTGGGGTGGGGACTTGGAGAACTTTTCTGCCTAGCTAAACGATTGTAAATGCACCAATCAGTACTCTGTGTCTAGCTAAAGATTTGTAAACGCACCAGTCAGTGCTCTGTGTCTAGCTAATCAGGTAGGAGACTTGGAGAACTTTTCTATCTAGCTAAAGGTTTGTAAATGCACCAATCAGCACTCTGTCAAAACACACCAATCAGCACTCTGTCAAAACAGACCAATCAGCATTCTGTAAAATGGACCAATCAGCTCTCTGTAAAATGGACCAATCAGCAGGATGTGGGTGGGGCAATATAAGGGAATAAAAGCAGGCCACCCTAGGCAGCAGGGGCAACCCGTTGGGGTCCCATTCTATGACCCGGATTCCATGCTGTGGAAGTTTTGTTATTTCACTCTTTGCAATAAACCTTGCTGCTGCTCACTCTTTGGGTCTGCACTACCCTTATGGGCTGTAACACTCACAGCGAATGTCTGCAGCTTCACTCCTGAAGGCCAGCGAGGCCACGAACCCACCAGGAGGAATGAACAACTCCGGACGTGCCACCTTTAAGAGCTGTAAAACTCACTGCAAAGGTCTGTGGTTTAACTCCCGAAGTCAGCAAGACCATGAACCCACCAGAAGGAAGAAACTCTGGACACATCTGAACATCTGAAGGAACAAACTCTGGACACACCATCTTTAAGAACTGTAACACTCACTGCGAGGGTTTGCAGCTTCATTCTTGAATGCAGTGAGACCAAGAACCCATTGGAAGGAACCAATTCCAGACACAGAATCAGGTGTGGGAGTGCTGCTTTCTGATGTTGATACCATTGAAGAGGGAGCATTGCAGGGCTTGTGGTCCCATCTTTAAGGGAGCACGTGGGAAGCTGATCATGAATGAGCATAAGAAAAACTCGATAATGGAGATCTCAATGCCTCTGCCAGGATAAAGGGCCATTACTAAATTAATGCTGGCACGAACAGCACTACATCAGAAAAAGGCAAGTCTCTTTCTGTCTTCTCTCAGAGTTCCAGAACATTCTCTGCATACAGACACCTCCGTCACTGGCAAAGGAAAAATGCAGTTGGCAGAGTCTGAACCTCCAACACCATGGGCAAAGTTTAGAAGGGTGCATTTGAGATCCAAGAGATATAACACTAAATGGCACAGAAAGTTAATCTGTTAATAGTTTTTCAAAAAATATGCCATTATTTCAGATGCTATTTGATTTTCAATACATGAGTGACCGAAAAGGTGAGTCATTTGAAATAAAACAGGCTGAATTTCTTTGAGAGGTATGTCCTAAGGAATATTCTGTGCCATCAGACTTCCAAACAACAAGGCTCTGCAGAGCAATAACTATTTAAAATTTGTATTGAAGTAGTATTTCAACACATAATATATTCCTCCCTTTGTCTGATATAAGGACATAGGTGATCACATAAAATTTCCTATGGATTTATGACATGTAATGTATTTGACTTGATGACAAAATATACTAAGGATGAATTATTCTAATAAAATATTTTACTAAAAGTTGTATTTAATCTTTCTAAAGTCTAAACTATTATAAATATTTTATTTTTTAGGATAAACAGTTTATAACAAACATTACAATAATAACTGGCATAGGGACATATATTTGTAAAACTTGTTTTACATTCTCCATTGGCATAAGGGGCTCCAAATAAGTTAGACGAATGACATAATTTGGAAAGTTAATGCCCACAAGCTAACAGTAATTCACTTTTTGAAAGCTCATTTGTCTCAATATTATTAAGAAAAAATGATTTAAAAGAAAATTGTCATTTGGGATTACTCAGGGAAGATACATGAGCTTAAACCATAAATATTCTCTAAAATAAGGATCATCCTCCAATACAGTACTTAAATAAATCTATTTGGTTATATTGCTAAAATAATCTTCCTACATAGCATTTTCTGCAGTCATGGTCTGTACCTTATGCTACGTAAGCTATCTTCTGTTGAACCACTGATGACCTATATAAAACTCTTACGTATGAATCTATGTAAAACTCTTAGAACTCTCTTAGTGCGTAATAAACACTCAGTAGATGTTGTTTTGTTTGTTTGTTGTTGTGGTGGTGTGGTGCTGGAAACTGTGGGAATAGGAAACAGTCTTGCACTTTGCCTGGCATGTTCCTTCACTTGTCACCAGTCTCATCACGAATCAGACTGCAACCCAAAGGAGTTTCAGTCCAAACCGTTAAGTTGCTGGGTTTTAAGCAAATAAAACCAGCATCAATTTAGCAATGGCCCTTAAGTTGCAAATAATTTATGTTATAGAATTCATTACTCAGAATTCATTCTCTAATATAGGTAAAAATAAAAAATATGAGTTAACATTAATAGGACATCATTATATGTTTTATTATGGCAAGTAACAAATAGCACTGATTTTAAGATTAAAACATAATATATTTCAATAATTCTAAAATGCAGTATATAAATGATATTTAAGTACTATTTATTGAGTACCTATGATTGACTGATTCTGCTTTTATGTGTATACATTGGTATGCATATGCAATTTTGTTTTTTTTTGGCCCTGATATCTAAAATATAATGAAACCCATCGTCTTTTTCTTTTGCCACTTCCACCCAATTTTGACTTTCATTATTTATAGCCCTGAGGTCAGCTAATCTGGGTTCTTGCCTTTAATCTATTTTGTCCCAAGTTTAAATCGACAATTCTCTCCTATTTTGATCAAAATATTTTTTAAATAATATTAAATATAGTAAAGCAATTATTATCCCTTCTTCTCATACCAAACCAAAAGTAAAATGAACTATAAGATCTTATTTATAAAATTCAAATCAGAAATAGAAAAAAATTATAATTAAAATGGATGCTATGTATCCAGATTTGCAAAATTTTTCAATAAAGAATCAAATACTAAATATTTCAGACTTTGAAAACTACATATGGTCTCTGTGGCTGCAGCTGATTTTGTTTTTGCTGCTTCTGCTTTTTCTTTGTCTTCCTCTTCACAGTGGTTTAATAATGTGAAATATCTATATTTTATCAATATTTTATAATTTTAAGGATTAATGTCATTAATTTTTAATGCGTTTTGGACACTGAGTCATGTAATTTACTGTTTCTTGCCATATATCATTGCTTCTTTTTTTACTTATTAAATTTTTGGAAGGATAGTTTATTTTTATGGTTATTTTAATTTACAAGTAAAAGGTGTAAATATAGTATATATGTTTTGGTAATGTGTACATTTTACTACGCTTAACTGAAGCTATTTAATATATGTATTATCTCACATGCCAGTTTTGTGTGTGATGAGAATACTCAAAAGCTACTTTGTTTTCAATGTTCAAATATACAATATATTGTTATTAACTGTAATCACCATAATCTCTTGAACGTATTCTAAATAAAATTTTTTGTTCTTTGACTAACACAACCTCTATTCCCCCATTGTTTAGCCTCTGTTAATTATTATATTACTCTCTGTTTGTGAGTTAGACTTTTTACACCCCACATTCAAGTCAGCGTGCAATATTTGCCTTAGTGTGACTGGTTTATTTTGCTTAATATAATGTCCTCCACATTCACCCATGTGGTTGCAAATGATAAGACTTCCTTTATTTTAAGTTTGAATACTATCTGTGTGTGTGTGTGTGTGTCTGTGTGTGTGTGAATGTAGAATGATAGATTATAGGTAGATAGATAGATCACATACTTTTAACCATTCATCCATTAAGGACACTCAGGTTAATTCAATATCTTGGCTATTATGAATTATTCTGCAATGACTAGGGGAGTTCAGATATCTCTTCAACAAACTGACTTCATATTTTATATTTTTACAAAAAAGGGAAAAAGTTCTCTTTTCTCCACCTCTACACAAACACTTGTTTTGTTTTGTTTTTATCTTTTTGAAAATAACGATTCTAACAGGTGCACGTATCTTGTTGTGGTATTAATTAGCATTTCCCTGATGATTAGTGAAGTTAAGCGTTTTTTTATACTTGTTGGCCGTGTGTATGTCTGCTTTTAAGATCTATCTATTCAGGTCATTTGCTCTATCTATTCAGGTCATTTTAAATTGGGTTTTCTGTTTTCTTGGTATTGAGTTGTTTGCATTCCTTATACATTTGTGGTGTTAACACCTTATTATGAGTTTGGTTTGCAAATATATTCTCTCATTCTGTAGGTGTGAATATTTATGAAGTAGCCAGGAAACCAAGAATGGGAGCATAGGCATTTGCAAACTGAGTGCGCCTTTGGAGCTAGGGCCAAGCCTGGCTTTCTATGATGGCTGAGTCAGTACCTGGAATGAGAGCATGCATAGTGAAGGCTTTGCTCTGGGGTCTAGAGTGCAAAGTAGCTCACTGTGATAATGACCTTTATATATGAGATATGGGCAGGCTCAGTGCAGCTGCAGGGCCTGGGTCTGGATGTGGGCACTTATGGAGAAGTCACAGCTGTAGGGTCAGGTCATGCATGTGGTTGGATTGAGTGGTGGCACCTTTCCCAAAGCAACTCAACAGCAGCAGCTTCTTGGGAGTTGGATGCTAGTGCAGCCGTATCTACCTCTCTAAGGTTTTTCCCAGCAGAAATGATAGTTGGCTACTGCAGAGGCAAGAGTTTCTGGTGTCCTCTGCCGAGGAGTTCACTGGTGACTATGGTGGTCCCCGCTGCATGGCTGATACCAATGTCTCCACCTTTCTTCTTTGCTCCTAGACATCTGCCATCTCAGGTATGCCACTCTCTCCAGCAATTCTTTCTATGTGGTTATTCTCCTTTATATTCTTTTGCTCTACTGTGCTGTTGCAGATTCCTTAATGGGCCCTTGAGCCCTACCTGTGCTATTATGTCATATATATAAGACTGGTATCTCCTCTCTTACTCTACTATTTTAGTGGAAATTTTGAAAATGTCTAAATGTAATAATTTGTTATTTTAAATTTATTTTATAATAATAATTTCAAACATTTATTAAGATATATTATAATCAGTTATATTATGATAGATAACTTGTTTCTCATCCAATCTTTCTGCTCCCAATTTATGCTGTCTTCAGTGTTAGAGGATGTTTCCTGGGGGACATGTGGTCTCTCCGTATTGACTCTGATGTCAGTTTTCTGTGTTTTATATTCTGTTTAACATTCTGTGACAGCAATACAATGTCATTTTCCAATTCACAAAACTCAAGAAATTTGTATAAGCATAATTGATTGTTATAAGGGCTTTATTTTTGATAACACGATAAATTTCTTATCTGTCAAATTAGTTCTTCTTTGTCCTCAGGCAATTTAGTCATTAACTTCTCATTTTCAATCTTAAGTTTTTCATACTGTACTTTCTCATTGGGTAAAGTGAAAAGCAGCATTTAGACATTTTCCTCCAGGATTTCATATCTCATGTTACATATTTGACTTTCAAGAAAATATCTCCTTTGTATCACAAACGTAAAGGAGTAGCTATATACCTAAAATTTTAAGAGAGGTGGTAAACAGAAAATCATTGAAAGAAAGAAGAAAGAAGGAAAGAAAGAAAGAAAGAAAGAAAGAGAGAAAGGAAAGAAGAAAGAAGAAAGAAAGAAAGAAAGAAAGAAAGAAAGAAAGAAAGAAAGAAAGAAAGAAAGAAAGAAAGAAAGGGAAGGAAGGAAGGAAGATAGGAGTTTTACAAAAATTGAGACACAGGAAGAAAAAAGCAAAGGGAATTGGGAACAGAAATAACTAAATTATAAGTGATTTTTTGTTGTTGTTGTTGTTTTGTTTTTTGTTTTGTTTTTGAGACGGAGTCTCGCTCTGTCGCCCAGGCTGGAGTGCAGCGGCACGATCTCGGCTCACTGCAAGCTCCGCCTCCCGGGTTCACGCCATTCTCCTGCCTCAGCCTCTCCGAGTAGCTGGGACTACAGGCGCCCGCCACCACGGCCGGCTAATTTTTTTGTATTTTTAGTAGAGACGGGGTTTCACCGTGTTAGCCAGGATGGTCTCGATCTCCTGACCTCGTGATCCGCCCGCCTCGGCCTCCCAAAGTGCTGGGATTACAAGCGTGAGCCACCGCGCCTGGCCGTGGTTTTATAGTTATAGTGATAGTTATAATAGAACAATACTTTATTATTAGCTAAAAATAGTTATAATAAAAATGTAATAAGCACAAGATGCAACAAAGGCACACAAAAATGTCACATATGAGCAGTGTTAGTATCATTATTTTGCTAAATTATTTAAAATACATTACTCCATTTAACCTTAAGTACAGTATTATAAAGAGGAAACTTATTCCGATTTTGTAGGTCTATATTTTTTTAGTTCACTTGAGTTAATTAAATATGAACTTAAGTTAGGTCTACATTGTCAGAAGGGTAACGAGGAGAATGAGTATTAGACATGGTATAGACAAACTTCTAGTTTTATATTCAGCAACAAGTGATTAGCATGGTAAGTACAACTGATATTATTCAGTGTGATATCAAACATTCATTCCCTCAGAATGATTGTGATTAAGTGCCTTCTGACTATAATTCTTGTGCAAGGCACACAGTATATATTTTTAAATAAACTTTATTTTGCAGAGCAGTTTTAAGCAAAATTGTGTGTCAAGTACAGAATTCTCATATAGTTCCTGCTGCCACACGGGCACAGCCTGCACCACTATCATCCTTCACCAGAGTGACATATTTGTTATGTTCAATGAACCTATATTAATGCAGTATCGTCAACCAAATTCCATAGTTTACATTAGAGTTCACTCTTGGTGTTGCGCATTCTATGGGTTTGGACAATATATAATGATATGTATCCATGATTATCATACCACACATAATAGTTTCATTCTACTAAAAATAATCTCTCTATTCTTCCCTTCCTCTCTCTTGACCCCTGGCAACCATAGCTCCTTTTAGTGTTTCCATAGTTCTTCCTTTTCCAGAATGTCATGTAGTTGAAATCATATACCATGTAGCCTTTTAAGATGTTCTTATTTCCACTTAGTAATTTGCATTTATGTTTCCTCCATATATTTTCATGGCTTAGCTAATTTCTTTTTAGCAATATATTATATCCCATTGTCTAAATGCACCATAATTTATTTATCCATTCACCTACCAAAGTACATCTTGATTGCTTCCAAGTTTAAATATTTATGATTACATTTGCTATAAACATCTAAATGCAGGTTTTTGTGTAGACATAAGTTTTCAGTACATTTGGATGAATACCAACACAATTGCTGGATTGCTCAGTAGGTATTTTGATTGGTTCATTTAAGTCCTTCATATATTTCAAGCAGCAGCAACTCTATCTTCATTTGGTTATTCTCCTGCTTCGCTCTACATCATCTCTGCACAAATATTGATATTCATTAGAAGATCATTTTACTGGTACTTATACTGCAATAGATCAAGTATATCTACAGTGATAAATTATTACTACAATACAGTATGTTGATGGAAAATGACTTTTATTAAACTCCAGTGTCTTTTGAGACTTTCTTCCTTTTTTTCCTTTATTTTATGGGTTAGGAAAAAGCATCTGAAATACGTATTTGCTACGTTTGAAATTTAATCTTGTAAAATGACTAATACCTACCAAAATATGTAATTAATTTAAAACAGAAGTATGAAGATTTTTATCTAAAGGGACAGATAATAATTTGTTTAAGAATTGTTGACTCAGATGTAGAACTGGAGATCATTCATAGGAACTTATATAAACAGATTGCCACAAATATTTGTCGATGGAATTCAAAATGTAATAATTGTCTTATAATACAGATCCACTGAAAAGAAAGAAATACTCTTGATTTGGGTTTAAAGTTAATATTTCTTATCTTCCAGATTGATTGCAAGTACAGTTAATGATAATCTGTAATGATATTTTGCACGTTTTTGTGTACAAAATATCTTTTCATACAGTTACTGCCAAGCATTGCTATATCTCTACAACCATATAATACTAATTGATCATGTTTATTATATTGAAGCCATTTGTAGAATTCTGGGATTTTTTTCTTGAAAGTTTTGACAAATGCGTTGTTACAATTTGCTGTTTGCTACTATTTTAAATTATTGGGTTCTCAAATTGTCGCAGATTTGCTTACTGAGAGCACCTTCCTTTTGACCCATCATTTTCTTAGCACTTTCTTACCTTGAGGGATATCTATGTTTATATCTCTATCTATATAGTCACCCTGAATTTCTTGTTCTTTCCAGGCCTTGTGCCTTGGAATCAGTCATTTCTCCAAGAAGCCCTAGCTCGTTTCATTGGAGAACGATATTTAGAAGTTAAGAACTGGATGCTTATGGCACCAGTTCATGTGTATGAATATATATATACATTTATACATAACACAAAAATATACACATTTACATTTCCAGGGGTCTTACATCCATTTCTTTATACCAATGATGAGCATTAGCAACAGTACTTCCAATTCACATCCAAATCCATAGTATTCACTTTAGCTTACTTATTTTCCATAATAGTAATTTCCTATTCTGAGAGTGAGAAGTGTAGCTCTCATTATTCTTGGGATATTTAATTATTTGTTAAAATCACCAGCCCATATAGCACTAATCTTCCATCACCACAGCCAATTTCTCCTCCATGTGGATGCCCGATCCCTTTGTAGCACCATCACACCTTGCCTGGCCTGTGTGGATTCTGACACATCTTGTTAAGCTGCCTCTCTTCATGAGACCCCCCCTTTCCCACATTTAGATTCTGACAATCAGTGTCAGAGTGCCCTTATATAGTAGACCTTTCCCAGTACATCTGGATTGAGACATCCTGCAATATGTGTTCTCACCTCACTCCATTTCCAAACATTCACTCTAAAACTCTCCCCTGAAAAGATATTCTCCACAAGCTACCTAGACTCCAACATTCAATGCTGAGCTTCTCCACTTCATCCCATTTGCCCTGTAGCTTGATTATACTCTGATGCAACAAACAAGGCACTCATCTGTGGAGATGCTTCTCTTCATTGGGCTTGGATTCCAGTGCACCCCCACCTCCACCTCCACTCCCAGTTGGACCATCCCTCCCCAACACTTCTCTCCCTGCTCAGGCTCTGACACCCTGTGCCAGCGTAGGCCTCTTAGGGAAAACACCTTATTCATTCTTCTCAGGCCTCCAGCTGTCCTCCACCCTTGTCAATCCTTCTCTCCTCCCCAAGATGCCTACATGGGTTTTTTTTTTAATTATTTTTTTCCCCACTTAGTGTGTTTAAGATGGAACTTTTAAGGCAGAGAAGGGAAGGAAAAAAGAAAGAGAAAGAGCTTAGCCTAATATTTAAAATATGTGTTCTCCAAAGGTTCTTTTTCAATCTATTGAATTTCTCCTTTCTCCTTTACACATTGTGCTAGAATAAGGCAATAAATGGGTTCTTAACTGAAATATATTTCAACAATTACTCAATGTAGTGATTTATCTTCAAATTAAAGTGTTAGGTAACACATCAGACTTGTGATAGTTAATATTATATGTCAGTTTGACTGGGTTGTCATGCTCAGCCTGAAAAACATTTTTTCTTGGTTATCATGAGGGTGTTTCTGGAAAAGATTAACATTTGAACCAATAAACTGAGTAAAGAAGATTGTACTCAGCTATGTGTGGGGCCATCATCCAATCCACTGAGGGTCCAAATAGAATAAAAAGGTAGATGAAAGGTGAATTTTCTTGTTTTGTTTGATCTTGGGCATCTATTTTCTCCTACCGTTGGGCATCAGCCATAAGTACTTCTGTTCCTTTGGTCTTCAGGCTTGGACCAGAACTTCCATTACTGGCTCCCCTGGTTCTCAGGCCGTTGGGTTTGGACTGGAACTACAACATTGGCTTTTTTAGTCCTGCCATTTACAGAGGACAGATTGGGGATTTCTTTGTCTCCATAATCATATGAGTTAATCTCTCATAAGAAACCTCTTTCTATATATTTATCTATGTATCTGTCTATGTATCTCTGTGTATCTATGTATCTCTCTATATATTTATCTAACTATATATCTATCTGTGTATCCTATTGGTTCTGCTTCTCTGGAAAACTCTAATACAAGTCCTTAAGTTTTATATTTTAAGTCTAAATATCAGTTTTGCATAACCATCTAGAGATCCCAGGAAAATTTCATAATGTAAGAAACTATGATTCTTAAGCCATCATTAATATGTTCAGCATCATTTATCCCCACCCCTAAAGCACAAAGTGCTTCTTGTTTTACATGCGTTTTATTCACATCTTTTCCCTTTTTCTTCACGGAGCTTTCAATGGCAGAAAGTTTCCCAGAAACAAGTGACAAAATAATGCTTTAAATTTAAATGTTAATGAGCTCTTAAACATTACATTATACCATCATTAATTTGCTTTGGACATGCTACATTCTTTATCCTTGTCTCTTGATGATTTCTTCTCATTTTAGGATCATGGGTACTTATTTCATTATAGTAACATGTATGCATGATATTGATACTTTACTCATGCTCTCCCCATGATCGGAATATGTCTTTTTTATTCCTTCATTCCCATTAATTCCTGCTAATTATAAAATCTAAACTCAGACATGACTTAGACTAAAATTTTCCTTGTGATTTGGGCTATTTATAGCTCCGTATTTACTACATTGTTTTACAATGATTGTTTAGGTTTCTTTTCTCCAAGACTGTATTGTGGTTTCTTGAAAGCAGGTTGCAGTATATCCCTTTAACTAATCTGACTGTAATAAAACCTTTCATTAGTAGTATACTCTGGATAAATAACTTGTAATCTTTGACAATCAGTATTTATGAATATTTTTTCAAATTTGCTACTTTGACAGTACAGGATTTAATGACCAGCTTATTCTTAGTTCAGATTGGCCTGTTTTGCTAGAGTATATTTTCAAAATATCTCTTAACTCTCCAAGTTCTGATTTCTAATTTTGCAGGCTCAGTATGTGAACTCCTAATTTCCTCTTTAAGGGACAAAGGCACTTCATGTGTAAACAAACTAATTATTATCCCTGACTTTGAAGTTAATGGATATAAAAAGGAGGGAAGTTGTTATTATAATTTATTGAAGAACTTTATTTCATTTCATTTTTGAAATTATAACCTTACAAATAAGAACAGTCTCTGTGTTACTTTACATATAATATTATTTATTTTTCACAATAAGACTCTGGAGCTTTTACTAATGTTATTACTATTTTTGAAATTAGAAAAATGAACCGAAAGATGTAAGTTATTTGATCAGAATCACACATTTGATTAAAATTCAGAAGTATCTGCTCTTAAAGCCCAGATTCTTAACTTACATAATTCAGAAAACATATATGTGTGTGGCCAAAAAAATAGTTACTATATGAATTATTATTACTATTACTATTATTATTTTATACAAGAGATTAGTAGACTAAATAAACAGGGTTATCAGCTTAGCAAATAAAAACATTTAACACCAAGTTAATATTGCATGAGATATTCTTATACTAAAAATTGACTTGTGTATCTGACATTCAAATATTACTAGTCTTCCTGTATAGTATTTGGCAACCCTAAAAAAATGCCAAAGAACAGTCATGCTCAGTATTGGGTGAATATCCATTATTAAATGTTGTCAATGTATAAGATTTGAAATTATTTGAATAGGCCCTTTACATTGGTAAAATTTACTGTCTTCTCAAGTAAGTATGTACAAAATGAAGAGAAAAAAAGAAATGATGGAAGAAACAAAACAAGGAAAAAAGGAAGGAAGAAGGGAGAGCTAGAGCAAAGAAGAAGGAAAAAGTGAAAAAAAAAAAGACACAAAACACGGGAAAGAGATAAATGAAATAAAGAGTATCATTGAAAATAATAGTAAGGCCAGGCACGGCAGCTCACTCCTGTAGCTCCAGCGCTTTTGAAAGCCCAAGATCGAGGATCACTTGAGCCCAGTTGTTCTAGGCTGCAGTGGGCTATAATCAGGCCACTGCCTTCTAGCCCGGGTGACAGAATATACCCTGTTACAATAAATGACTAAATAATCGGCTGGGTAGATAGATAAATATTTAAAATGCGTCCAGTGTTTACACTTAGAAATAATGTTGTTTCTTAGTCCCGTGATGCCTGCAAATGTTTCACAAATTATAAACCTGAAGAGATTTGGCTCATTCATAAACTATGTCAACACACATACTTCTTAGGTTCCTCCCATACTTCTTGCCATTATTGTCTATTATTTCCATTAATGTCTTTTCCTGTTGCACCACAGTTCTCCTCTGTGTCATTATTTGGGTCATCCCATTTTCCTTTTTTGCAGGAGCTTGGGACATGATTCCCTATACATTATTTTTTGTATGTCTGGCTCTCAACTTGGGATCTTAGAGTGTAGATTTTCGCGGTGCTTTTCCAGTAAAGACAAGAGCTATATTGAGCAATTTTCAATACAGTGACAGCAAAATCATCTCCTTTATACCTTGTGAAAATTGCTAGTGTTTTTTGGGGGGACCAGGCTTAAAAAGCACAACTTCCATATTCTAAAATACATTACACACTTGATATCCTGTTAATTTACATAAAAAACTTTTAAATTTAATAATTTATACTGTGGAAAATATTTTTAAAGTTAATATTTATTAGAATGTCTAACTTTCCCAACTGCTTAATTTTCTACTTGAAAAATAATCTTTAAAAAGATTTCTTATTGTAATCAAAGTATAATTGCCTTATTTTCTCCTTCTGAAAAAATAGACCTTTATTATAAAATAAGTTATTTCTTTATTTCTACTTTATAGTTAGATGTTTAATTATCACAGAGATGCTACTGGAAACATTTAGAAATTCAGGGCTTTAAACTAAAACGTCCTTTTATGCTGTGATACAAAGGATAATAAACTTATGTGACTAGTTTAAGGTTATAATTCCCTATGAACTATGTGATCCTAGGTCTGTCATGTCACACTTCTGGAGCTCTGTTTTTATACCTAAGAAATAATACTTTTAAAGTGACTGATTCCACATTTTCTTTCCACCTCAATTTTCTGTTTTTTTAAAAATGAAATTAATATACTTTTATATTTTTGTTTAATCTTATCAATATAGATGATTTGGCATCTTACATATATTAATTTTAGCTTTGCATTTTCTCAATATATCTTGGAATAAGGCAAAATAAATTTACTAGACAGTAAAGAAACCTTGCAGAAACTCTTTAAATTTCCTGGTTCTTAGTTTCCTTTGCTTTAAGTGGCTTTGTTTGTGGTGGAGTTAGACATTCACGATCCCTTCTTGAGCCATAAATAAAATAGACAAAATATGTACTTGCCAAGTCACCACTTTATTTTGTGATCTATAGACACAGTAATTAAGTACAGGTACAATATGAAAGAAATGATCCACACTAAGGTGATGTGGGCCACCTTAAATCTAAGGAAACTGCATTTTCAACCATGAAATCTAATAAGCTTGAGGTTCATAAAATAACTGGAGGAAAGCCATGTGTATGAGCAAACTCTCAATTTAGACCTGGAAAACTACGGATGCTGCAGCATTTGCACACTGGCCAAACAAAGAAAATCATTAGGCAGCATCATAAAATTCCTCTAATCCATAAAATGCTACTATTTTATTTCTGCAAACAGCAATTTCACCCGTTTTTCTGTGCATTTTGTGACATGGAATTCTTTTATGGTACCATATATATTTAAATTCAGTTTCTTTAAATATTTTTTTCTAATCCTTTATCTTTTGAAAATACTGCATCCCACAATGGAATAATCAGTGTTTCTAAAACAAAACATTATCTATTATATACAATGAAGTCTTTCAGAACAAAAGAAAAATACATTTTACTTCAGTATGAGACATCATTGTTATGCTTGGAATATAGTAATGATATTGTTATTTTAAAATTTACTCATTTATTTATTCAGTACTTTCTATATTTTATGGTTTTCTTTCAAGGATACTTTCCTCATTTGCTTCTGGAAGGACTTAACACATGTTTCTTTCCATAATTGGTAAAAATGTGTTTACCTTCAGGTGGTTTGATCCATCTCCCTCACCTTTTTTATGTGTACATTCATGAATCCTATGGCATAATAAATCTCTAAGTAATCAGGTGTCACACATTAAAACCCTTGCCATCAGTGTTGTTGTGACTTTGACTCTGACAGCAGCTTTTGTGCTAAATACCAGCAGAGTTTAGAACACTCATTCAACTGTTTTTGTCTTTTGAATCAATGATAAAATTTTAATACCATCAATATGTCTCTCCCAAAATATAATGGTAATATAATCAGACAAAGCCAGTGAAAATTTTGTTAACCATCACACCCTTTCTAAACTATTGATTGCCATCTGCACTCGTTGAAATTGTCTTACAAAATTCAATTTATTTTATCAATCTCATAAAAGTCCAGGTCTTTTATGGTAGCTGAAGTGGTATTGGACATCTCTTGTGCTTCAATTACTCTTTTCAAGACAACTATTTACTCTACTTGTCGCTATGGCGACTAGATATATTTCGACAACATCTCACTTTAACTGTGATTAGCATATTTCTCTCTTTATTTTCTAAAACTCCCTTGTCACCACCATGAGGGAAAGCCTATAATATACGTACATATTCATATACATGTACAAACTTGGAAATTTTAACTATCTTAACATCCTGTGGGGCAAAACTTAATAAAATGGTGGTGAGGCATTAGTGTACAAACGTTTTTGTTTCTCAGAGAGAAAAGTTGGAAAAGATCCAACCTGGCTTCTCAGGGAGTCTCTTGCTTGACACCTACTTTCTCCTACTGATGACAAGCTTGATAACTCACTGTTTCTTCCTTTCTTCTGTCTTTTGTCCTTCCACTTCTGCTCTCTTGTTTTCATGGATCACATCACAATACAAATACCTGACTCCTTCCTTAGGCTCAGGATTTTGAAGGCAACTGAGCTAATACAGGCCATAGAAAGTATACTCTCATCATGGCATTCTATGAAAAGTTTGAACAGAGAAAACTCATTCATTGTATAACCATCGTTAATTATAAGTTGGGTGGGTGAAACCCCTAGCGTGGAGTATTATTCTAATTAACATGATTTCATTCATGCTAGATTGAGATTTGATGCACATAGAATGTTGGCTTATGCAGTAGTGGTGCGAGTAGTGATATATAAATGGTAATTTAAAAGACTACAGAGTTCACTGGGTTTTAGACAGTCAACTAGTCTTTTAAATTACCATTTTTATACCTGGAAACCATAGCGCTAGAAAGTATACATATTCATATGCATATACATATGTGTGTGTGTTTGTGTGTGTGTGTGTGCAGGCACAAATATACTTTTTAATATTGATATATAATTAGTTAAAATTAATTAAAATTGATATACAAATTAGTCCCATAAGATGAGAGCAACATATGTTAGCATTTTCCTTCCCACTTCTGCGTGTGTGTGTTTTCTGTTTTACTAAATTGGAATCATAAGCCATTTTTCAACTTCATCTTCCGTGAAATGGAAAATGATAGTATTCCAAAATTTTAAATATTGTAGAATACCAGGAAAAGGGAAAACTAAAGGCAAGATGTCCCAATTTACTATAAGTATTTAAAATAATATAAGGACTAGTTATAATGAATGACTCTAGTGCCACTTGAATTTACTGGTTTAAAGGTTAACATAATAAAAAATAAAATAATTTAGAAAATAAACCTATGGATTAGAAGTAAAAATACAAAGTTCTAATAGTTTTCTTTTGTTAGGCAACATCTAAAAAATTATATTCAATTTTATATCAAGAAAATTATTAAATTTTCCCTTTGAACAATCATCATTATTATTTTTGGTCAACTACACTGTATAAGTTTCCATTGAAAACTTATTGAAACAGAATTCAGAGTAATAGTTGGCATATTTATAATTCTCTTTTTTGCTTATGTATCAGGTAGAGGATTACAGGTAAGACAGCAACAAACACATTCTTATTTTTTAAACAAATATGGTAAATGTGTACCACGTAGATTAATCTTATTAAACTTTTATCTGATTAATTTATGAGTCTAAAAAGTCAATATTTTTGGTCTGGACAAGTATATCACATAAATGAGAGTTTGGCAATAAGACAAAGAGAAGATTTGAACTAAACGTTCCATGAACTGTTTGAGTCAAGGTTTTCTCTCATCATATAAGTGAAAAAATAAAATAGTCTACACAAATACTGAAGACTTATTATAACAAAATTGCATCATAACAGAATTGCTAGACAGCTTATTTCTTTTATAAAAGCTTTCTTCAAGGTAAATTTTTTTATCATTATTAATTTTCTCTGAATTTCCTATATAATTTCTTGTATATTATTTATCTCATCCTACTTAACTTCCTGTCTCTATTAAGTTCTTCACAGTTTTAAAAACGAACTGATTTTAATAATAATCTTTCCAAATATTTATTCAGAGGATTTTATGTGGTCAACATACAGTGTCCTCTGAACAATGGCAAGCACCTGATGAATGAAATAAATGACCAGAAAATGTTTAAAGGTAGTTTTCTATTATCCATTACATTTCTATCATGGACAGTGTACTTTGTCTAAAAATGTTTCTTGCACTATCCATTTTCATTTCATTCAATCATGAATTTTCATTGGTGGAATTATGTTCTTATTGTAGCAAACAGTTCTCAATGCCATTATCTTGCTGATACTGTCATTGATGACATTCTATCTAAGTAGAACAAAATATACTATCACCAAAGCATAAAAAAGTTGTTTTGTGTGAAAGATAATATCACTTATTTATAGAAAAAATCTGCCAGATCTACATAAAACGCATTCTACTATAAAAAGCTTTTTTTGGTAACTAATCCATGAATTTGAATGTGTAATTATTATTTAGTAAATGTAAGTTCATGAACTCTCATCCATCCATTATTTAAGAATACTTATTATGCAAGGCAAAGTAGAGTGTCTTTTTAAATATGTAAATAAAATTAATTTTAAAACATTCTGATCTCTTAGTAATTAGATACAATTTACTTTATTTTAGAGTTTTTATAAATAATATGGTTACTTTATTAAGTTAGTAACTATCCAACTTGGCGACTTATTTTAAATATACTGGCTGAGCATGGTGGCTCACGCCTATAATCTTAGTAGTTTGAGGGGCCAAGGCAGGAGGATTGCTTGATTCCAGGAGTTCGTGACCAGCCTGGGCAACACGGCAAAAGCCCCTTCTCTACAAAAAATACAAACGTTAGCCTGTCCAGGACATGTTCAAAAGCAGGCATCTGCATCAAGTCATTTTCTATTAATTCCTCTAGTGTAGTGTCTCTTATAATAGCTCTTGAATTTCTCCAAAATGTATATTTTGAAACCCTTCACTGCCCATTTGATATGGATAGGAGAATGAGAATACCAGATAGAAGAGGATGGTTCCGGGGCAAAGGCCCCACCCTCAAGCCTGATACCCAAGACCCTAAATGGGGAGAGTCATTCCTGGTTTCATGTCCCAGAAGCAGTCTTCTGACCTACCACGCCCCCTATCCTGTGTCCATGCAGACTCCGAACCCCAGGCTCCAAAAGCAGATGAGCAGACAGGGAGATGAGACAAGCAGACAAAGGGTGAAACAACGTGGCAGAGAAAGAGAGAAGAGGAGGAAAGTCTTAACGCTAAGAGAGGTGGTTGGAAAGGACTTTGATCGCTGGACCACCAAACTCCAGGTGAAGATCACCTTCCCACTCCATCCCCCTCTTCCAGCTCCCCATCCTTCCTGCTGAGAGCCAATTCTACCATTCAATAAATCCCTGCATTTATCAAGCCCGTGTGTGACCCAATTCTTCTGGGACACTAGGGAAGAGCTCGGATACAGAAAGCTGTCACACTGGGCCTCTGCCCTTGTGAAAAGGCAGAGGGTCCATTGAGCTGGTTAACACTTAAGCCGTTGGCGGATGGCAGGGCTAAAAGGGCGCGCTGTAACACATACCCACTTGGGCTCCTGCACCTGTCTGTCTGTGTGTTCCCTCTCCTCTCAGGGGTTTGAGCAGCGGCAGTGACCTAACAGGCTAGCCACATCCCTGTTATATGTCCTGTGAGGAGGATCAGGGAACTGTCCTATTTCACACTGTTTTTGAGAAATCCCTAATCTTCCACGATATCCTTGACTGGCTTTGTTGTAAATCCTGTAAAGTCACGTACAACATCTAGACACTGTTTTCTCCAGCAGGAATTTATTGCTTTGGGCTTAATATCTTTCAGAGCTTTTTCTATAATAATGATGACATCTTCAATGGTGTAATTCTTCCAGACTTTCAAAATGGTCTCTCTATAGGGGTTCTCTACCATAGCATGGACAATCCTTTCCATAGTGTAATTTGTGTGATGAGACCTAAAGGTCTTTATAACCCCCTGATCTAGAGACTGAATCAGACACATGGTGTGTGGGGGGCAAGTATAATAGACCACTTCAACATGTTTGGGGTTGAACTCATGAGGTTATTGGTGGCCAGGCACTTTGTTCAAAATCAAACAACAGTTTAAAGGTAGCCCCTACTGGTAAGGTACTTTCTGATTTCAGGAGCAAAGCATCAGTTTAACCAATCCAGAAAATGGGTTTTCATTTTCCAGGCCTTCTTATTGTACAAACAAAAGACTGAAAGCTCGTGTTTATCTTTTTCTTCAAGGCTCAGGGATAAACAGCTTTACAGGTAAGGGCAGTCCTTATCCGTAAAGTGTAAACCCATTGGTATTTGTACAAAACCGTAGATTTAGCCTTTCTGCCTTAAATCCTAGTGCTCACTTCTTTTTTTTTTTCTAATAAATGTCATTTTGACTTCCCCCCTCAGAATAGGACACTTTCATCTACATTTAAAACCTGTTCACCCAGGAAAGAATTCAAGAGTGGGCAAGGCAGCGGTGTTAAACAGCAACTTGTATTGAAATGAAAGTGTACAGCAGCTGCAAAAGTACAGCTCCTTGTGGAGCAGGGATACCCCATAGGCAGTGTGACCAGAGTAGCAACTCAGAGGCAGGTCTGCACTCACATTTATACTCACTTTTAATGACATGCAAGTTGAAGCACAGATTATGCAGCAATTTTTAGAAAATGGGTGGTAACTTCTGTGCCATTGGATTGTTGCCATGGAAGGGGGTGGTAACTTCTGGGCATGGCCATGACAATGGTAAACTGACATAACACACTGGTGGGTGTGTCTAATGGAAAGCTGCTTCTGCCTCATTCCATGTTTTAGCTAGTCCTCAACTCAGTCCAGTGTCCAAGCCCTATCTCTGTAGTCAAGTCCCACCTCCTGAGTCAAGTCCTTCCTCTTACCTCACGATGAACATTTGTGTTTAAATTTTTATATTGAAATGTATTTCCCTTTCTCTTAGGTAAATACCTGGGAGTAGAATGGCTGGATCATGTGGTTGATATGCGTTTAACTTTTTTTTTTTTTATTATACTTTAAGTTCTAGGGTGCATGTGCACAACGTGCAGGTTTGTTACATATGTATACATGTGCCATGTTGGTGTGCTGCACCCATTAACTCATCAAATCAAGAACCTTCCGGGGCTAAGCCCCAGAGTTGGGATTTGCCTGCCTTGCATCATGAGCAGTATTATTTGTAATAGGCAAAAACTGTAAACAACCCAAATGTCCTCAGCAGGTAAATAAAGAAAGAAATTGTGTCATATTCATAAAATGGGATACTACTCAATCAAAAATGGAATGAACTGCTCAGACACTCAGCAACATGGATGAGTCACAAAATCATTATGCTGATAAAAAGAAACATATCAAAAAAGCCACATAGTGTATGATTTCATTTATAAAAACATTCTAAAAAAATGCAAACTAACAGAGTGACAGAAAGGAGATCAGTGGTTACTTAGGTATGGGGTATGTGAGAAGGGGTAGAAGGAAAGAATTACCAAGGGGTACTGGAAAACTTTTAGGGGGGATGGATATGTTCACAATCTTGATTGTGGTGATGGCTTCACTGGGGTATACATATGTCAAAGCTTAGTAAATTGCATACCCCAAAGTGTGCCAATTTTTTGTTTGTTAATTATACTTCTCTGCAACTATTTTAAAATTAATTTTTAAATTTAAAAAACAGGCCTCTGCCTTTGAAAGAAATTGCTCTCTATCTTGCTTTCAGTAAAAATCAGGAAGAACCTTTGGAGACCAAATTGAGTGATCCTGATCTTTTCATTCATTGACTCAAACAGTGGTTCTCCAAATTTAGTATGCATGAGAGTATCTGAGATGGTAATGTGAAATGCACTTTCTAGGGTTTTATATAGAGGTATGCTAGAAAATATTACTGATAAAAGAATATGTAGCACCTAATTTACGAGTAATAATACATCCAATATTCTTTATTGTAAATTTAATAAATCTTACAAAATGAAAAAAAAAAACCTGTTCAGGCAGACATTCTTTCTCCTCAATGATTTCCTTAATGGCATCTAGGATGCTAAGTTAGTAGAAGGTGCTTCTCCTGTTATCTTGCCATTTTTAAGCCAAATCTATTTCTAAAATTATCAAACTATTCTTAGCTGGCATTAAAATATACAGCTTTAGAGGCCTCCGCTTCTTTTTGCTTTAAGCTGCCATAAAATAACTTCACTTCTTGAATCCAATTAGAGTATTCAGGTATTCCTTTCTCATACTAACCCTTCAGCCATGTAAAAACTATATTTTCAATATGAGATAAGATAGAATTTTGACAAAAGTGCATGGCTTTTATGTCTGCTGGCATAGCTGCAGTGAGAACGTCATGAATTTCCCTTTTCGTTTTTTCATAATGGCTCTTACATTGGATTCATTTATCTTATAATGGTGGGTAACTGCAGCTGCAGACCTTAATCTATAGTACATGTCAAGCAATTCAATTTTTTATTGTACTGTGATGGCATTGCTCTGCTTTTTGGGGGGGACTTCCAGCATTGCTAGTGGCATTTTGTATGGGTCCCCGGTGTTATTTGAGGTTTTACCAAACTGCACTAAACATGATGAAAACCATGAGGGATTACTTTTTGCTGTGATAAACAATTTGCTGGAAAGACAAACTGCTAACACAGAAAGGATTAGTGTCACATGGCATTTTAAGTGGATATTTGCAAGACTTGAGATCACCACAACAACAACAGGCTTCAAAATTATTATAGTATTACAGTATGTATTACAGTCAATTTTATGCAGTTAAGATTTAATACTGCATCTTTATGTTTGTTTATGTTTCCTTGTGAATGGTGCTAGGTATGCTCTGTGTTCACATTCTGATACATTTTTAATTTTCATAAGGGATTTTTGAATTTTATAATAATAAATAAAATAGGTTAGTATCAAATATATTTTATGCAATTATGACATATATAATTTAATTTTTTTAATATTTCAAGCTATGTAGTTTGTAAGTTTTTTCAAGTTATTACAAATCCCTTAAAAATTTTAAAATATATTTATTGAAAAAAAATCTGTGTATAAGTGGACCCACACAATTCAACTGCAGGTGGTTCAATGTATTTACTACAATAATGAAGACAGCCTTTTCATAAATGTATACGTGTTGACCTATCTTTATCATTACATAATTTGTAGACAGTTCTACATGTTAATATTTATTACATAAAATACCACACTCACTGACTATAATACTACAGCTATCAAGGAAGTTAATATTGGTAAAATAATAAACAAATGCATGGAGCAGAATAGAGAGCCCAGAGACAGACAAGTACAAATATAGTCAACCTATCTTTGACAAAAGAGCAAAGGGCATACAATGGAGAAAAGATAACTTTTACAACAAATGGTACAAGAATGACTGCACATCTACATGCAAAGAAATAATGATGAATATAGACATAGACCTTAGACTTTTCAAAATATTCAATCAAAATCGATCATAAATCTAAATGTAAATTTCAAAATAATAAAATTTCAAGAAGATAACCTCAAGGAAAATTTATAGGATCTTGGATTTATCAATGAATTTGTAGATACAACACCAAAGGCATAATCCATTGAATAAATAATGAGATAAATGTGAAATTTGGGGGAAAAAAATTAGCCAATGGCCTAAAGCCTATGATAACAGCCCATTTATCAGCAATAGTAATTTGTAGACCCTTTTCACATAGAAGAGAATGCAACCTAATGATTTATTAACTTCTAAGCTACTATTTTTTTATTATCTATGTGTTATGACTTAAACTACTCTTGTTTAGGGCCAGTATATTTAGGTATACGATGTTTATGATTAAAATTCATCTAAGTATACAATGTTGTCTGACATAATACTTTAAAAAGTGCAAAATTTTTATTGTTGCCGCTACCATGGTATGGTCAGCTACCTGTAAAATGGCTTGCAATTAACCATGCTTCCTGTTACTTATGACCTTGTAAAATTGTCTCTCTTTGACTGTGGGCTGTATTTGGCAACCTTTACTTGCCTCAAATGAAAGGAATATGGCAAAAGTAAATGTCGTTTTTGAGATTAGGTTTAAAAAGATTCTGTCTTCCGTTTTGTTTGAACCCCCACCATTCTCTCCTTGATCCTCTGGATAAAGCAAACTGCGATGCTGTTGGTAGCATTTTAAAAAGATAAGCATGGTGAAGAAAGGGTATTTCTGCCAAGCAGCCAGGAACAAACATCCTGAGGCCTGTCAGCAGCCCCTTCAGTGAAACTGGAAGTGGATCCTCCCCTTGTGATGACTGCAGTCCCAGCTGAGAGCTTGACTGCAACTTAATGAGCAGCTCTGAGCCAGAGACACTGAGCTAATTTCTGCCTGAATTCCTGATTCATGGAAATTACGGCCTAATAAATATATCTCATTTTAAGCTACTAACTTCTGAGGTGATTTGTTATACAGAATATATATATATATGTGTATATATATATATATATATAGAGAGAGAGAGAGAGACAGAGAGAGAGATCAAATCCAATATCATTTTCCCCCAAATTTCACATTTATCTCATTATTTATTCAATGGATTATGCCTTTGGTGTTCTATCTACAAATTCATTGCTAAATCCAAAAAATGACATATATATATACATACATATATATATATACATATATCTACATACACATATATATACACATATACACATATATATACACATATATATACACATATACATATATATACATGTATACATATATACATGTATACATATATACATGTATACATGTATACATATATACATATATACATATATACATGTATACATGTATACATGTATACATATATACATATATACATGTATACATATATACATATATACATATATACATGTATACATATATACATATATACATGTATATACATATATACATATATACATGTATATACATATATACATATATACATATATACATGTGTATACATATATACATGTATACATATATACATGTATACATATATACATGTATACATATATACATGTATACATATATACATGTATACATATATACATATATACATATATACATGTATACATATATACATATATACATATATACGTATATATACGTATATATATAATATTTTATTTATATATAAATAAATATATAATATTTTATTTATATATAAATAAATATATAATATTTTATTTATATATAAATAAAAAGGTCTATTGGTTGTCTCCAAAAAACACGGCACCTTTTTTAGAGTATAACAAGTGTTTTCTGATTCTACTCCTTCAGGACATTTTTTGAAAATTTAGTTTGTAGATGAGAAGTACCTATTTAGCTTACTTTTCTCTCTTGATTTCTTCTCTCCTCTCTCTCTCTTCCTCTCTTTTGCTTACTCTCATTCTCTCCCTCTCTCCAGTTTTTCGTACAGTTTCTGAAGAATGCCAGAATATCTGTTTCTCTCTTTCTCTCTCTCTCTCTTTCTATATATATATGTATACATGTATAGATATATATATCTATATATATACACATATGTATATACGTATATATATACATATATATAGAAAGAGAGAGAGAGAAAGAGAGAAACAAATATTCTGGCATTCTTCAGAAACTGTATGAAAAACTGGAGAGAGGGAGAGAATGAGAGTAAGCAAAAGAGAGGAAGAGAGAGAGAGGAAAGAAGAAATCAAGAGAGAAAAGTAAGCTAAATAGGTACTTCTCATCTACAAACTAAATTTTCAAAAAATGTCCTGAAGGAGTAGAATCAGAAAACACTTGTTATACTCTAAAAAAGGTGCCGTGTTTTTTGGAGACAACCAATAGACCTTGTTATTTCAAATTTTCTTACTACAGGTTCTTAGAAGCCAATTATAAATACAGAAACATAGTAATTGTGTAATTCACAATATCTGTAATATGTTTTACAAGTTACTTACAGTGAGAGATAAATCAATTTTTTTTTACATGTGAAGTCTTTGAAGCCATTTATCATTTGTCTTGAGTTTATCCATCATACCATCACCACAGTTTGGAATAAAATTATAAACAATCAAATATATTTGTTAAATAAAATAACACCTACAAATATTCCTAGGATTTATTATTTTCCTAATTCATTTTTCTGCTTTTTAAAAAGTGGACTAAACAGTTCAACTTTTCTAACAAATATTGATTATATATTAATTTATAAATTAATATATAATATATAATTAAAGGACATTGTTTTGAATGTTGCTTTTATCTTTGTGTTGTGTTGATTTTTAAATGATTGTAGAATAGATAGCATATTTAAATCTTTTATATTTATTTTCACATTAGCACAATTTGTCCCTAACATACTGTAAACCTTAACAGAAACACACTGACTTACACTTTATAGCCTCACACTTCATAATACAGATCATATAGTAGAGTGCTTTAACACAGTAAGGGCGCTATAAAAAACAGTGTATGTACTGTTATAAGGTCGACAATATTATCTAAGAGTGTTTTTCCTACTGGTCTCTTACTCTATCAAATATATCTTTAGGTCATATTGAAATAAAAGTAGATGAAAACAATCTAATATTTTGTTTAGAAACAATCTAGTACCTAACTTTTAATTATGAAGAAACAATTATTACATCTATTATTTCTTATACACTTTCCCTTACTGGAAAATTCACTGCCAGTACCTATACTTTGTACATTGCTCTCTATACAATAAGCAGTAAATGCTTGTAACCAGCCCAGGATGCTAAGAAGCTTCATTTTAAAAATTGCATTTTTTGCTATCATATTGTTGCCATTAAGTTAGGGTATCAAGAAAAAATGAGCATAGCCTCAAGCAGAGAAAATATTTATAATTATCTGATAAACATGACAAAGATCTTCAGTTCCGTTTTTCCAGCTCTAAATTAGGTTTTAGTTTCTAATCTAATTTAGCATTCAGTTTCCATAGAAATTTTCAAGATAACATTTCAGCTCTCCACTTAATCTATCAAACCCAATCTTATCTTTATAATGAAGACCATACCTATTGAAGAACATCAAAATTGGATAGAGCAGAATAATCTTTTTATTTTGCCACTTGTCTACATGACAGTACTATTCAGTAGGGACCTAGTAATTCTACTCATGCAGTTCATCTACTTGTAATATGAACTAAAACTCATATTCAGGGAATGCTTTCATATAGCTAATGTGGCTGCAGTTTTTGAGTCAGCTTCAAATAAATATATGAAGAATATTATTTTATTTTTCTTCTAAATATGCCTTTGGAAATAAGTAAAAACTTATTTCCTTCTTTTTATTAAAAAACTATATTTAACTAATATCTGAACTCAAAATTAATATGTTAACACTTGTACTGCCATGATTAATATGTATTAATATTCTTTAATATATTTATTTTATTTTTTTATGAATTATGCACATTTGTAAATGTGATGGAATTTTATTCAATTGTATAATTTTTTTAATTGTGGCATTTCACATTATGTACTACACATTTGTGAATTTCTTTTTGGATTATATTCTCTACTCTGCTGTATGCAGTGTTATTGAGAAATACCTCTGGGCTAAGTATTTTCTTTTCTGTCTCTATAGCATTCCCAATACAGGTGAGTGGTATTAATCTATGCTTGCTTGAAAAAGCAGAGACTCTTTCCTCAGTGACTTTATATTATATGCATGTGACACAGGACATGAGTAATAAATGTAGGTCATTCATCATAGTAAAAGTGATCTGACCTGACCAGATTGTATCTTCACAAACTCACCTGTTCCATTTCTTGCTCCCTACACGGCAAAACTCCCTGCCTAATCTCAAAACCAAACCTCCAAATTCTCGTCTACCTCTGGTTCCCTTATATATTTCCAAAAATCCAGTTTTTCAGAGTCAAGAACTGTTGAATTTAACCAGGAAACATAAATGATCTAGAATGTAGTTGTGTTTAAAATTATAATACAACTAAAATTCATATTTTTTATGTAAAGTAGATGTAAAATAGTGTGTCACAACTAGATAAAATAATGATACCAGGAAAACAACACCTAAAATGTGGTAAATTTCAGGAACATAATTTGTAAGGACATCATTAGGATAAGCATCAACTTGACGTGATTTTAAATTTAAAAGAATACTTCTATATATCATGAAGATAGCTTAAAATGAAATAAAATGGGATAAATTTTAAAATTTAACCATTTAAAGTATATATTATAGGTAGGCTAGGAATTATAATTCTACTTTAAAAAATAAAGGGAGAGTGATGCCATCAAGACGGCAAAATAGGAGACTCCAGCCCTCATGCCCCCAAGAAACACAGTTGTTGACAACCGCTCACAGACAAAAATACCTATGTGTGAGCTCTGGAATCTAAAGGAGTGGTTTCAAAATCCCAATGAAGCGTGAAATCTCATAGTGGACATATTGAAAAGAGTAAGAAAACTAGTTTCACCTTATGACGTTACATTTGACCAAAGGTGACCTGGTTTGGTGTGGAAATAAGCCCCTTTAGACTACAATTTCTACCATAAGGAAAAGTAAAAGTGAAATGGGTGCCCAGCTTCCCCAGTCTAGTGGGCTACTGGCTAGTAGGTCCACTTCTGTTTCTCCCTACCGACAACACTGAAGGATTATGCATGACTGAGTCATCTGTGGATAGTTGTTGGGGCAAGGAAAAGAGGTGGGAGTGCATGGCAAATGGCATGTAGTTCTTAACGGCATGCTATGGATCCTGCTAACCATCTAGTGAAATCCAGGAATCTCACACGTGAACCCTGCAGGTTAAGCACCTACATAGGTCCCAACCAACAGGCAAGAATTCCCCAGCACCTTATGTACTCTTTCATGAAGGAGGCACTCAAAACTATGTTCAAGGCCCTCGTGTAATTCTGTAGACAGGATGTGGATCTCAACAGCTGGTACAGATCTTAACGGTCAGCTCAATTCTGCTGGTTTGTGATAAGGCAAATAATCCTTAACACTTCAGGTCACTAACCTAGGAAAAATTAATGGGAGGCTTTCAGCACCAGGTGCAGCTTTGTGGGATCGGAAGAAGACAGTGACACAATCCCAAGATTTTCACGCTAAAAGAATACAAGAGTAAAGTGGATAAATCCATATAAAAGGTCTGAGAGAACCTCAGAATCTCTACCTGTGCCTGTCAGTAAAGACTGATGGTGACTGTTTCATCAATTCTAAAGACAGCAGTGCATGGTTTATTGCATGTTCTTACTTATCAGTGGGAGCTGAATGATGAGAACACATGAACACATAGAGGGCAACAACACATGGGGCCTTCTGGAGTGTGGAGGATGGGAGAAGGGAGAGGGTTAGGAAAAATAACTAAAAGGTACTAGGCTTAATACCTGGGAGACGAAATAATCTGTACAAGAAACCCCCATGATACGTTTACCTTTATGTAACAAACCTGCACTTGTACCCCTGAACTTAAGTAAAAGTTAAAAAAAAGACAAAAAGAAGCTCCAGTGTCTGATGCGAAAGAAAGAAAAATTTGTAAATTTCCTGACAAAAAACTCAAAATAATTGTCTTCAAGGGGATCAATGAGCTCCTAAGGAAGACAGATAATGTATTAAAATAAAATTTTTAAAAGAAATGAACATATTAAAATGTTCAACATAGAGCAAGAAAAACAAAACAAATTCTAGAATTGAAGAATAAGAGTGCCTTATTTTTTAAAAAAATCAAGGAAAACCTTTAACAGCAGACTTGACCAAGCAGAAAAAGTTGAAGATAGATTATTTGAAACTATCCAGTCAGAGAAACAAAAACAAGAGAAAGAATAAAAAACAGTGAAGAACACCTAAAGGCTTTATGGGACATCATCAAACAAACGAACATACACATAAAGGGAACCTCAGTAGCATCAGAGAAAGAGAAAAAGTCAGAAAGCTTATAATGAAATAATTACATAAAATTTACCAATATAGAGGGAAATAAACATCCAGATACATTAAGCCCAAAGAGTTCCATATATGTTGAACATAAAAAAGTTCAACCTTCTTTCATTGTGATTATGAGGCATGATATAATCAAAGTTCAATGTGCTTATAAGCCATCTTGTAGTAAATATGTCAAAAGTCAAATACAAATAGAGAATATTAAAAGCCATGAGACAAAAGAGACTGATCGCATAAAATGGAACCTCTATAATGTTATCAGAAGATTTATCAGCGGAAACCTTGTAGGTCAGGAGAAAGTGAGACATTACATTAAAAATGCCAACATTTAAAAAAGCTTCCAACAAAGAATAATATACAATCCAAAACTGTTCTTCAGAATGATGGAAAGATACTTTCCCAGACAAACAAATACTGAAGTTCATCACCTCTAGACCTGCCTTACAAGAAATTCTACAAGTCCTTTAAGTTGAAACAAAAGGGATCTAATTAGAATATAAAAATTATTAATTTATAAAACTCACTAATAAAGATATATATGTAGTCAAATTCAAAATATTGCAATACTGTAATGGTGGTACATAAATCATTTTTAGCTCTAGCAAAAATAAAAAATAAAAAATAAACATTTAAAGTAAGTATAACTACAAAAATCTGTTAATGGATACACACTATAATAAAGATGTAAACTGTCATATCAATAACATAAAATGTGTTGAGGGAGAAGTAAAAGGGCAGAGTTTTTGTATGCAATTAAGTTAAATTATTAATTTAAATTACACTGTTATAATATATTCTATGTAGGCTCATAGTAATCAAAAAGCATAAACTTAAAGTATATACACAAAAGATAAACATAAAGGCTGAAATTGAAGAGATAACAAAAAGATATCCCATGCCAATGGTAGTCAAGAAAGAAGAGTGGTCTATATTTACAGAAGATGAAATAGACTCTAAGTCAAAAGCTATCAAAAGAGCCAAGGAAGATTATAAAGTAAAAAGGAGGTCAACTGATCAACAGTATAAACAACTATAAATATATATGCATCCAATATATATGCATCCAATTTAACATTTGTAATGATATAAATTCTCACTAAGTTATTGAAGGAATGTACTTTAACATAATAAATGCCATATATCTCAAGCTCACAGCTGACATCATACTCAAAAGCTGAAAGCATTTTTTCTATGATTAGAAACAAGATCAGAATAATCACTTTTGGCACTTTAACTACTACTGGAATTTCTATTCGGACCAATTAGGCAAAAAGAAAAAGTAAATAAAGTCATTCAAAGCAGAAAGGAAGAGGTAAAAACATATGTTTGCAGATGATATGACCTTGTATGTAGAAAACCTTAAAAACTTCAGCAAAAATACTGTTAGAACTAAAACCTGAATTTAGTAAAGTGGCAAAATACAAAATCAACATACAAAAATGACTTGCTATTTTATACACTATAAACAAACTATACAAAAAATTTTAAAAATTGCATTAATAATGGCCATGAGCAGAAATAAAATTCATGGGTATAAATTTAACTAGGGAAGAGAAAAACCTATTCACTCAAAACTATTAAAAATTGAGGAAAATCTCCCTTAAGCCTCACCAGAAGCTGAGCAAATGCCAACACCAGGTTTTCTATACAGCCTGCAGAACTGTGAGTCAATTAAAACTCTTGTCTTTATGAATTACCCAGTCTCAGGTACTTCTTTATAGCAATGCAAAACCAGACTTTGTAATACTGTAGATCTCTAGAAGGTATTTATCTTGCATAGCTGAAACTTTGTACCCTTCAAAACTTGCATAGCTAAAACTTTGTACCCAAATTGTTGAGATTACAGGTGTGAGCCACTGTATCTGGCCCTTTATACCCATTCCTAATTTGGTTGTTTGTTTGGTTATTCAGTGGTATAAGTTCCTTGGATATTTTGAATATTAACCCTCTATCCGGTATATGATTTGCAAATATTTTCTTTCAGTTCATAGGTAGAACAGACATTTTAACAATATTATCACTTTCAATTAATGAACAGGGATATCTTTTAATTTATTTGTGTGTGTACTTTAATTTCTTTGGTCAATGTTGGAAGAAAGTAAAGTGGGAGCTTGTATGCTACATGGCAAGAGAAGACGCAGAAAAGAGAAGGGGGAGGTCTGAGGCTCTATTAAACAACCAGATCACGAGTGAAGTAACTGAGTGACAGTTTACGGGGCCGGGTGCAGTGGCTCACGCCTGTAATCCCAGCATTTTGGGAGGCTGAGGCGGGTGGATCACAAGGTCAGGAGATCGAGACCATCCTGGCTAACACGGTGAAACCCCGTCTCTACTAAAAATACAAAAAAAAAATTAGCTGAGAATGGTGGTGGGTGCCTGTAGTCCCCAGCTACTCAGAGGCTGAGGCAGGAGAATGGCTTGAACCCAGGAGGTGGAGCTTTCAGTGAGCTGAGATCACGCCACTGCACTCTAGCCTGGGCGACAGAGCAAGACTCCGTCTCAAAAAAAAAAAAAAAAAGAAAAGAAAAGATAATTCACTTACCAGCAAGGGTACCATGCTAAACTCTTCATGAGAAAACTGCTCCCATGCTCCCATGGTCCTATGACCTCCCACTTGGCTCCACTTCCAACACTGAGAATCAAATTTCAACATGAGATTTGGAGGGGACAAGCATTCAAACCATATTAGTGCCTATATATAATAATACTGAACTTAAGTGTATTAAAATTTGTTAAAAGAAGAAATATTAAATTTTCTTGTCATGAAAAAGTAATAATTATAATAAAGAGAGCAGGAGAAAATTTTGGAAGGCGATACGTGTATGTATATAGCCTTGATGGTGATGATGGTTTCATGGCTAGATACATCCGCCAAACTCATCAAAATGTATACATTAAATATTTACAGCAATTTATATATCAATATCTCAATAAATTATTTTAAAGAAAAAAGGAAAATATTATTTCAATGAAATAATAAAAATAAGAAAATGAGAAATGCAAAATTCAGGAAAAGGTAAAAATATTTCAAAACCCAGCTTAATGAAGAAAGTCCCACATCGTTCTCATTTTTACTTTTAATTTTTGCTTCCTGATCTTTATAGAACATAACACATATATATACACACACAATTCTTATAAAAATAATTATTTAAACTAAGCTTTAGAGTTTATTTATAATAAATAAATAGGACTATTTGTAATAGATTTTCATTTGCCCATATTCATCACATAAGCTTTTTAAAACCTTAGCTTTGCAAAGAACAGTTCCGTTTACATCTACTGTGATTATTCATTACTATTTTCCTAATTCATTATAGAGAGAAAATATTTAAATATGCCCTGTTAACAATTGAGAATACAAATATTGTGAAACACATTATGAACTAATTTTCTTTGGTATAAATATTTTTTATTTGCTTAAGCCTAAAATATTTTCTAACGTGTTGCTCTATATGGTAGTGTGTCTGGAATTGGTGGGTTCTTGGTTTCGATGACTTCAAGAATGAAGCCGCAGACCCTTGCAGTGAGTGTTACAGTTCTTAAAGATGGTGTGTCCGGAGTTTATTCCTTCTGATGTTCGGACATATTCAGAGTTTCTTCCTTCTGGTGGGTTTGTGGTCTCGCTGGCTTCAGGAGTGTAAGGTTTATGATGAGGAATATTGAGTTTCAATGTATCTTTGGAGCATGCTTGCAATATATATGTACCGGGTGTTTCATTTGTTCCCTCTCAATTCTTAGAATAAAAGGATATATGTAAAACTAGAGCTTCTAATTACATGGTTTGCCTTCCAAAATATTTATTTTTTTCTGACTAGATCTCCTATTTCAAGTATGAATGCATTTTCAAAAAACAGTACGAATCTCCCTTTACCTTGTTAGTTTTTTCTACCACAGAATATTGTGTTAAAGTTTCCTGAAGCCTAATTTTAAAATCTCAAATTGATTTCGCTGTATTTTGATTGCGATTTTGAATCTTAGCCTGTTTACTCTGAGATAAAAAACTTCCAAAATGCTCTTATGCCATATATTTTTTACCTTTCTTTTGCTATCAAGATTATTAAAAAAAAATACAGTTTGTTTACATGAATCTTCTCTGATTGCTTCCTTGTTTCCTTTAAATACATTTTGTATCTGAAGTAATAATAATAAAGTCAAATAATTGGGATTAAACTTGCTCTAGGACAATAAGCCTCTATTAAATCCTGAATTTTGATGTCAGATTTTAATCTTTGTGTGTGTATGTGTGTGTGTGTGTGCTTTAGGAAAATCTTTTGATTGTAAAATTCAATTGCATTCTAGACCCCCCCCCAGGATTTAGATTTAACTTCTATAGATCTTCCTTCTGGATTAGTAATTCTAAGACGTTTGTGTGCCATGTGAGTTTCTTTAACATGAGAAAGATGTAGAAGCTTAAGACAAATTTATTTGGTTCATATTTTATGTTTTGTTTCTTAACAAAAGAAACAGAAACTTTTAAAGTAAATCAGTAGATGGAGAAGTTAAAGTTGAAATATTTATATATATATACACTATATATATTCTAATATAAATATATATTATATATTTATATATTATTTATATATTATATATTTATATATTATATATATATATTTAGAGACAAGAGAGGGAGTGAGAGAGAGAAAGAGAGAGGAGATAGAGGAAGAGAAACAGAAAAAGGCAGAGAAAAGGAAAAAGAGAGAAGATATTCCAGGAAGTTTAGTTTCAGAAGGCTTTAAGTAGAATCATATGTAAGAGAAAATATTACAAGGATAAAATAATATTGGATTAATTTGGTAGAGGCAGAAGACAGAAATTCTAGGCAGACAGGGGCGAGTCCCTGATGTTACCCCACCTTCATGCAGAAAAGCCTGAAACCCATGGCCCAAAGTGAAAATTTCTATCCCTGTTTGTCTGCTCTCCCAGTCATTTTTTTCTGAATAATGTCATTTTACCAATAGAATGTTGCCTTTTCCAAAACTACCTACAACCACCCACCCAACCCATCCTGTGTCCCAGACTCAGTCAGTGGAAGAGAGAGAGGTGACTTGACTTCAGAGGGATGGCTGGGCTTCGGAGGAGAGATGGCTTGACTTCGAAGAGATAGCTTGACTTCAAGGAAGAGCCATCTGGAGACAGCTGGACTTCAGGGGAAGATGACCTGTCCTTCCAGTCCCCTCTAGCTCCTCTCTCCACTGACAGCCATTTCCATTGCTAAGTAAAATGCTCTGCCTCCACAATCCTTCAAGTGTCCGTGTGACCTCATTCTAGGCAAGAGCTAGGCAAGAGCTAGGCAAGAGCTCTGGATCCACTAAGTGTGGGTACCTAAAAAGAGGTTGTCACACTGGCCCTTTGTCCTAGCTGGCAGAGGGCAGCCACCCCATGTGACTAGGCATGGGGACAACTGAGCTGATAACACACTTCTGACCATGGACAACAGAGCTAAGACAGTATTGTAACAGGGTCACAGACACTCCCACCTGGACACCACCATGGGGCCTGCATAGACCTTGCTCCTGCCAGTACCTAAAATAGCTGGCCAGATCCCACGCTTACTCACTCAGCCTAGTCTGGCCTGAGTGAATAAGGCCAGTGAATAAGTCTGAGGGAATAAGTCTGGCCTGAGTGCAAATTCACTCAGTGAATAAGTCTGAGTGAATAAGGCCAGTGAATAAGTCTGGCCTGAGTGCAAATGGAGCTTGCTCCTGCTGGCGCCCAAAGGGGCTGGCCATATCCCACACCCACACACTCACGTGCTCCCTCACACAAGGGATTGAGCACGGTGAGCCGAGTGAACAGGGCTCCCCCATTGCAAATCCCATGAAGGGCTCAAGAAAAATCCTGCATGAATTTCATTTTTAAGCATATGCATTCAAATCAAAAGAATTTGGTCATTGTTTGGTATTTTTGCCTTCATGGTTTTCTAGAATAGTTGTTAGTATTAATTTTGACATGTCATAAATTCAACATAATGATTGATAGAATTTTAAGTCACTTTTAGTGAAATATTGTCATTTGCAAAGAAAAGTGTAAGATTTGGGTTATGTAGTAGTATATACATACGATGCAAGCTCATGCTACCTGGATTTTACGGCTTTCACTCAGAAAATTCATGGGAAACAAAGTAAGTCACTATAGTCAGTCCAAACTGTGTGCCTATTAATTCTCAAAGAAAGAATATGAAATAGTGACATGATTAGTTCAGTAACTATAGATCCCAGACTATGAACCTCATTTAATTTTTAGTTGCTTTTTTTTACATCTTATTACTTTGAGAACAAACTCAAAATATGAGTGTGGTGTGCTACAGTGGAAATATAATAAACTTTGAAGTCAGGAAGACACAAATTCAAATCCCATCTAGGTTACCTATGGACTAGGTCTCTGATCATCTGTGAGGAACATTAGTAAGCTAAGATGAGGCTACTAATAACCATGTCAAGATAACTGTACTTATTCAACAAGTTAAAAAATATAAAATACCTACTACTATGGCTGGTAATTAGCAAGTATTGTCTTATTTAATATTAAGACAATTAAATATTAGTTTCCTCATCATTGTGGAAGTCAACCTAAATGATAAAATAAAATAGAATAAAGAATACTTTATTAATAAATAAAGGAAAGTATTTACTAAAGGTAACCAGAGAAAGTGGCCTACTAAGAATATTAACTTTTCTTTTTTCTTTTGACTCATAAATCCAGTGCTTTGTTTTATACTACACAAAAAATTTTCACGCCTTCTTAAAATATTCTGGATCCAAGTAGTTATTAGTGTGTTTGTTTTGTTTTCAATCTGTCTCTTCTTTTAAAGCCATTTAATATCTCTGCCTTAAAGGCTTGACTGACAGACCGAAATCTCTCTTCACCACTTTCTTCAAAAGGATTTAGGTTGTACTTATGCAAATGAATTCCCAGTGGCCTGTCTCCGAATTCTTCTTGAGTGAGAACACAAACTAGAAACTTACATAAATTTGAAAGCATAGATAAGTAATAAGGCATTAAAATGAAATATACTAAACTGGAAAATATAACACTTTTAAGAAAGTAATCAGAAATACATCATTGCAAAGTACTTTTATTCAAATATTTTTATTTGAAAATTAATAGCAATGAATTATAGAACACAAGTGCATCTTATATTAAGTTTATATCAGGTAATTTTTGGAATAATTGAAAATGACTTTCTCTTTTATTCAGGATAGAAAACCATTTAGCTCAATTTTATAATCAGGAAGTGCTTTTTTATAGTAGTTTTATTCTTTGTTCTCCATGATTTTATTTTTCAGCAAACCAACCAATTTAAAACATTATTTGTAGTCATTAAATTTAGTTATTCCTAAGTTACTACAGAACTACTTAGTAAAGATAGCAATCTTATGAGCTGCTATCAGCCTCACTGCAATCCTGATGGTTTATGAAAGAAAAAGATGAGAAAGAAATACTGTATTTTCACAAGAAGCAGATAACTTTTTCTTATTAACTTTGGGCTATTTTTTTTTCTCTTTTTCATTCTTTTTATTTTTTTTCCATTAGACAGTTTCAGGAGTACTGGGGCCTAATCCATCTACCACTTTTAAGTCTTAAGTATTCATATCAAACATTTAAAACCATAATTTACCAACATCATTAACATAGAAGTTTGCCAGCTTTCAAGAGATACTGACATTGTTTTGTAAAACTACAAACCTAGGTCTGAACAAAATGTTATATATGTCATGCTAAAAATATTAATAAAAAAATTAAAATATGCTTTTATTATGTTCTTAACACTGTATATTTACATTTGCATGGAGTGAATAGAATCATTTTCTGCATACTTAAATAATATACATCTGAAAAGTTCACATCCGTTGGTAATATTGTACGAAATTATTCAAGTATTCAGTAACATATGTTATATAACACTTTGTCTACATATGAACAAAACACTTTTGGAAAATAAGTTTCACTAATTTTAAAAAGTAATACTTGGAAACAATACTGATACTTCAAGAAGACCTATGCTAATTTCACACTACCTACCTATCAATCCAAGTCAAGTTAGTTTCACTTTAGGCAAATTGCTTAATTTCTCTAATTCTCATTGTTCCCATCTGTAAAATAAGTAAAGTATGTACCTTAACTTAAGGTTTCTCTAGATACTGATTTAGAAGGACAATGCACAGCAGATAGCAAGATACATGGCATATGACAATCTTTCAATAAATATAATAATATATTATTATTAATACTATTGCTATTTTTTCCAGTTTGGGTTTCCCAGGAACCAAACTGAGGAGTTTATAGCTCAGGATGATTATTTAGCTGGGCTCTCAGGCTTAACATAACTGGAACTGAAGGGAAGGGAGCAGGAATGGCTAGAGAAAGAAGCTGAGCTGTGATACAGGCCTACTGACAGCTTTGGCCATCCCCACTATGAGTTCTGGAGCTGAAAGGGCCCTTCAGGGTTGTCCCAAATCGGGCCTTAATGTCCAGGCCTTTAATCTCCTGAGTGGTTCAATTATTTGATGTGGACACTCTGCGGAGGGAAGTGGTCTTGGGAAGGCAGCTCTGTGCAGCTGACGCAATTTCTGAAGGAGCTAATAGCTGAAACCTAACTTTTAACAGCCCTCCCTGTACTGAGGCAACAGATTCTTCTTTGAAGGGGAAATTAAGTGCACATTACAGCATCTGCCACAGTTACTAATGTCCAATCATAATTCTTTAGTTAATTTTCAGTAACATCAATATTGTAAAATCAAATTATTATAATTCATCTTACTTTTCAAGTTTTTCAATATCTTTGATAGAAAATGATTCCCAAATCAGTTAATCATAATGCCGTTTTTAGAAAATTTAATATTAATTTTTATAATTGATATTTTCATCCTCTGTTGGTATACCTGATGAACAATCTCTCTTATATTAAAAGTAATTTGTGAATGAGTCATCAGAAGAGTTTACTTTGGCCCTTGGGAAAAGAAGGTAACCTTGTTGAACATTGTTAAATATGCCAACTATCTTTGTAACAACTTACTGAATTTCCAGGACCAGATGGGAGTGAAAGTTAGGGTTGAATTTCCTCTAACGCTTTGCTCTTGTTTATATCCATGCTATGTAAGTAATACTTAAGTTCCATTCCACATTGAGTCTGCATGAGAAATCTATACTTAAAAATAAAATGGCATTCATCTGGTGTTAAGTCCTAGAAAATAATGAACCACTTTACATGCAGGGTTAATTTCATAACAATTCTTCCCTTTTTGCAGAGGAGGAAACTGAGTTTTGGAGGTTAAATAACTCATGTAAGAGAAAAAAGAATTTGAATTCAGGGAGTTATATTCCAAAGCTTATGCCCTTAAACAGACACCTCTTGACTATCTTAGCCTCTTGGATAAAAACAACAACAAACCACCACCCATCTGGCACTTTCCTGAGTCTAATAGATTTTATAAAATAATTGTATACCTGTCAGGGGGATGGTGGGGGAGGTTAATTACAAAAAGATACATTTAGAAGTTAACATCCAGGCTCTTAAATTGTCTTCTTATCATTTCAACACAGAGCATTCCCCTTGTCCTTCAATTTACAAAAGCTTCAAATTTATGCCATTTATCTGGCTCCTCTCCCCTTGTCTGCCTGTATGGCTTTAACTCCACTTTCTTTCAACAGTGTTAAATCAAAACCACAAAACCTAAAACTCCACACATTCTTTAAAATCTGACTTTCAGAGCAACGTAACCACCATACTATTTACAAATAGATTTTCTACATGGTGGCTTATGAACAGTGTTTTCGATGTCAGTAAAGGGGTGCTTCGCATCTTCTCACACATTGAGCAAAATATGTAATGATTTTTAGGACTTTCTTAAATAACAAACTTATGATTACTTCAATTCCTCATGTCAGCAAGTAATTAATGATTTGAAAACATTTTCTCGACCTTCCTGATACTTCAGTATTATGGATTTGATCTATAAAAAGTAAAACTAAGACCTAATACCTGTAAGCTGTAAGATTATATGATCCTAAAATAAAGTTGCATATTTAGTAGATAAAATGAAATTTCCAAATTTTATGCTAGCCAGCAGGTAGCCAAAAAAGTGACCCGATTTTTAGGTTTGTTTTTATGTGTGTGTACTATAGATTAAATACACATTTTAGATCAATTTAAATATAATTAAGTTTAAACATCATTGGGAATTTTAATTATAATAAAGAATAAATCCAATCAAATTATCGAAATAATCAACTCTCATCAAAATATGTCATCTTGATTCATTTTGAAAAAAATTATATTGCTAAGAGAATCATGTAACAAGGTCCATAGGTTCATGTAGAATTATTACTTTTTATTGTTAAAGTAACTTAAAACTAGTATACCACTTCTTTTTAGCTTCTTATTCAAATGACTGTATTTAAAATGCTCATGTACATATGTTTAGGTGGTTTGATATACAGATGAATCTGTATTAGTCCCATGGATAATTGTTTGTGTTAATTTGGTGCTCTATTAAAAATAAAAATAAAAAACTTTTTAACCTTCCTTCTACACCCAGTTTACTTTACTGTTGCCCTTGATTTAGAAGTACAAAATTTATAATTTTTATATCATTAAAATATACATTTAAAAGTAACAGTTTTCACAAGATTTATTCTTCAGACAAGAGAAAGCATACTATTTAAAAATACTAAGAAAAATTGAAATAAAATTTGAAATAAATAGTCTTATATGCTTGATTGATTGTTAAAAAAAGATATTGCAATAACTTTATTGGGTGCATTGGAAAGAGTAAAAGAAGATTATTTCATTCATGGGCATTTTTTCCTTACGTTAAGAAAAAGTATTACGCTTAGTATAATTTCTTATTATAGAAGTACTAAGTGTAAACGATACAAGATGTGTTTCCCTGGCTTTAATGTCAATTTCATTTTGCCAAACATGTGAGAAAAACTGAGACTGAAACATTTGGGACAAGAGGAGATAGAATTGAGGTGTTCAAAAGCATAAGACATGAACATCAAAGAGTATTTTACTGCAAGCTCATATTTATAAAATGTGAAATAAAAAATACATTAGAAAGGAATCGCAAGTTTATTCTCAGTGATATTTACTTTTTAAATTCACGTTGGTGCAATTCAACCTTAAAAAAAATCTTTGCTTTATCCTAGGTGCTATTTTAAAGTATTAAGGAAATGAATGTTTAATACAACTTTATAAGAAGATTTGTTTGAAGTAATCTGACCAACTCTACTCCTCAAAGCTCTACTTGCTAACAATTGAGACTTTTTAAAATATATATATATATATATTTTTTTTTAATCTGGAAGGAAATTAACCAATTACATCTTCTGATGTTGATAATGTACAATAATTTTGTTTTTTTAATAAGTGTTCCTAATTTTGCCATATTTTCTACAACCAGCTGATATTGTCTTTAAATTATTTAAAAGTTTTTACAAAATTCTGCAACAATTCAACAACCTCTTTTTTTTTTACCACTCCAAGGTCTTGTGGGTGATAGGTACAGGCCTTTCCAATATAAACATAAGCAGGCATTTTCTCTGAGGTCTTAGGCAGGGACATCTTGGGGAACTTCAATTAAGGATTTTCTTTTTTTTGGGGGGGGGTTTAATTATACTTTAATTTCTAGGGTACATGTGCACAATGTGCAAGTTTGTTACATATGTATACATGTGCCATGTTGGTGTGCTGCACCCATTAACTGGTCATTTACATTAGGTATATCTTGTAATGCTATGCCTCCCCACTCCCCCAAACCCACAACAGGCCCTGGTGTGTGATGTTCCCCTTCCTGTGTCCAAGTGTTCTCATTGTTCAATTCTCACCTATGAGTGAGAACATGCAGTGTTTAATTTTTTCTTTGTGATAGTTTGCTGAGAATGATGGTTTCCAGCTTCATCCGTGTCCCTACAAAGGAAATGAACTCATCATTTTTTATGGCTGCATAGTATTCCATGGTGTATATGTGCCACATTTTCTTAATCCAGTCTATCACTGATGGACATTTGGGTTGGTTCCAAGTCTTTGCTATTGTGAATCATGCCACAATAAACATACGTGTGCATGTGTCTTTATAGCAGCATGATTTATAGTCCTTTGTGTATATACCCAGTAATGGGATGGCTGGGTCAAATGGTATTTCTAGTTCTAGATCCTTGAGGAATTGCCACACTGTCTTTCACAACGGTTGAACTAGTTTACAGTCCCATCAACAGTGCAAAAGTGTTCCTATTTCTCCACATCCTCTCCAGCACCTGTTGTTTCCTGACTTTTTAATGATCACCATTCTAACTGGTGTGAGATGGTATCTCATTGTGCTTTTGATTTGTATTTCTCTGATGGCCAATGATGATGAGCATTTTTTCATGTGTCTGTTGTCTGCATAAATGTGTTCTTTTGAGAAGTGTCTGTTCATGTCCTTTGCCCACTTGTCGATGGGGTTGTTTGTTTTTTTCTTGTAAATTTGTTTGAGTTCATTGTAGATTCTGGATATTAGCCTTCTGCTGGATGAGTAGATTGCAAAAATTTTCTCCCATTCTGTAGGTTGCCTGTTCACTCTTATGGTATTTTCTTTTGCTGTGCAGAAGCTCTTTAGTTTAATTAGATCCCAATTGTCAATTTTGGCTTTTGTTGCCATTGCTTTTGGTGTTTTAGACATGAAGTCCTTGCCCATGCCTATTTCCTGAATGGTAATGCCTAGGTTTTCTTCTAGGGTTTTTATGGTTTTAGGTCTAACATGTAAGTCTTTAATCCATCTTGAATTAATTTTTGTATAAGGTGTAAGGAATGGATCCAGTTTCAGGTTTCTCCATATGGCTAGCCAGTTTTCCCAGCACCATTTATTTACAGATTCAATGCTATACCCATCAAGCTCCCAATGACTTTCTTCACAGAATTGGAAAACATTACTTTAAAGTTCATATGGAACCAAAAAAGAGCCCACATTGCCAAGTCAATCCTAGGCCAAAAGAACGAAGCTGGAGGCATCATGCTACCTGACTACAAACTATACTACATGGCTACAGTAACCAAAACAGCATGGTACTGGTACCAAAACAGAGATATAGACCAATGGAACAGAACAGAGCCTTCAGAAATAATACCACACATCTACAACCATCTGATCTTTGACAAACCTGACAAAAACAAGAAATGGGGAAACAATTGAGACTTTATTAGGAGGTCTAGAATCAGTCCATCTACTAGGTTCCAAAGGTTGCCTTGAATCGTTCAGAGGGAATTAAGAAATCCTAGGTTACTATCTCAGGTTGAATTACTAGGTCATTCTTAATGCAAATCAAAAGCACAATGAGATACCATCTCACACCAGTTAGAATGGTGATCATTAAAAAGTCAGGAAACAACAGGTGCTGGAGAGGATGTGGAGAAATAGGAACACTTTTACACTGTTGGTGGGACTGTAAACTACTTCAACCATTGTGGAAGAGAGTGTGGTGATTCCTCAAGGATGTAGAACTAGAAATACCATTTGATCCAGCCATCCCATTACTGGGTATATACCCAAAGGATTACAAATCTTGCTGCTATAAGGACACATGCACATGTATGTTTATTGCAGCACTATTCACAATAGCAAAGACTTGGAACCAACCCAAATTTCCATCAATGATAGACTGGATTAAGAAAATGTGGCGCATATACACATGGAATACTATGCAGCCACAGAAAAGGATGAGTTCATGTCCTTTGTAGGGACATGGATGAATCTGGAAACCATCATTCTCAGCAAACTCTCACAAGGACAAAAAAACAAACACTGCATGTTCTCACTCATAGGTAGGAATTGAACAACGAGAACACTTGGACACAGGAAGGGGAACATCACACACTGGGGCCTGTTGTGGGGTGTGGGGTAGCATTAGGAGATATACCTAATATAAATGATGAGTTAATGGGTGCAGCACACCAATATGGCACATGTATACATATGTAACAAACCTGCACATTGTGCACATATACCCTAAAACTTAAAGCATACTTTAACAAAAAGAAAAAAAGAAATACTAGGCCATTCTTAAAGACACTGGGACACTGATTATACTCTGATCCTAGTAATTGGGTTTAGGCCTTGTTTTGTTGTCAGTCCTTTAGTTATAGAAGAGAATGCCTTATTTATTTTCCTACTTTTAAAATCTGTTCAGGACCTTGTTCTACCTGAACTATATTTCTAAGTAATGACTCTGAACTCTGAACTAATGACAGCTGACTTAAATCCTCCTACCTGAAAAATGTCCTTAATGTTAAACCTGAGCTTGTCTGTTAGTTGCTGCACCATCTGTTGTGCTACAGCAAATAACAGAGCCCACATTTCTCTCCTGACAGCCACATATTTAATTCTTCCTATGCCTTCTTCTTCTTATCTATACAGAGCAAAACCTTTCTTCTATCACCATCCACTCTAGAAACCATGATGTACTCCCAGACAATGGGGTATCTGTGCCTGCTTTAATTTTCTACTTGTCATGTCTGCTCTTTATTGTTCTGAAATTTGTAATCATGAGTAAGCTCCCAAGGGACTTTTTATAGTTACTGACCCAAAGGGACTTAATATACATTTCATGTATGCATATACATATATTAAAGGGGTAGGAATATTATGAGGGGGATAATAATGTAAATCATGAATAGCACATAAATGTGTTATATTGAGTGTTACAAAAGAGATAACATTATATGAGTGTTTGAAGAAGAAGTCATATCTAACTAAGGGAAGGCATGATGACAGAATGTCTCAGGTAGCAATTTCATAACAAGGTGATAAAAATTGATACCTATAGAGTGGATTTTAGAATTTTCTTTGCTAATATTGGTAAATATAAAGCAAGAGTAACTGTGTCTGAATCTCTGCTCTGTGTGATCTTTTACAAGTAATAACGCTGCTTTGCTTGATTATCCTCATCCAAAAAAAGAGGATTTATCACAGAGCATTAGAAGATCAATTAGTTACTATAATAATTACTATTTTAACAAAGTTAAACATTTCCTGGCATGAGGAAATGCCAGAACATTTGGCAATTAACTTTATTAGTAGTAATAATTAGTAATTATTACTGTCATCATCACCAGGATTATCATTTTTATTATCATCATCATCTTATTAAAGAAAATGGTAAAAATAATTGGAGGCAAGCAGTGCGACACATATGGGATAGAATGAAGGTAATTCTGCTTATATGTTATTATTAATTTTAGGTTGCTTTAAAAAATTAAATTCGGTTTGAAAAGAGATACAGAAGATTTAAAAATGGTATAATACAGTATATTAAAAATAATTCCCATTAGCAATAATAAAGTTAATGCCAAATTGCCTGGGTCTCATTAATGCATTAATTTTTCTTGCTATTTGTTAGAAATGAAGAGGCAGACGTATGACTGAGGGAAATGAATTGTTCAGAGTGTTCTGCTACGTTTTGTCATGATTAGCCTCAAAGTTTATTCGGTGTAATCAAATATAAATATTGAGTTTTGTCGATAGAGTGGAATCATCCTCTGAGAAACTAAATATTCACCCTTTTTGTAGTAAACATATTAGTAATTTCATCCAAAGGTTTTCTGTTGAAAAAAACAAAAAGATCTTGGGAAGCAAAAAATGAGAAATTGGATAACCATGAGTATTTCGAAGAGAAATAAGGAATTGTTTAAATGTAATTTAAATATTTGATCAAGGATCTAAAATGATAAGAACTGCAGTTTACAAAGTTTATATTGAACTAAGTAAAGTTGGCTTTTGGACATTTTTGGTAAACATTTGAGGACTTAGTAATAGGTGAATGGAATTTGTAGTATTTCTTAAGGGATGTTAAGCAAAAGAGTATATTAGTGCATTTGTGCTTCTATAACAAATACCTGAGACTGGGTAATGTGCAAAGAAGATAAATTTTTTTCTCATACTTATGGAGGCTGAAAGTCCAAGATAACGCACTGGAAGCTTTGGTGTCGGGTGAGGGCCCAGGTTCCGCTTCCAAAGGCACCTTCTTGCTGCATCCTCACAGGGCAGAAGGTGGAAAGGAAACTGGCCTACCTAGTTTCCTCTAGCCCCCTCCGCGCCTTTTTTTTTTTTTTTTGAGACAGAGTCTCCCTCTGTGGCCCAGTGGTGGGATCTCGGCTGGGACTACAGGCGCCCCCCACCACGCCCAGCTAGTTTTTTTGTATTTTTAGTAGAGACGGGGTTTCACTGTGTTAGCCAGGATGGTCTGGATCTCCTGACCTCGTGATCGGCCAGCCTCAGCCTCCCAAAGTGCTGGGATTACAAGCGTGAGCCACCGCGCCTGGCCTCCTCTAGCCCTCTTATAAAGCCACTAATCTCACTCATGACGATGGAGCCCTCATGGCCTAATCACCTCCTAAAGGCCCCATCTTTTAATACTGTTTCATTGGGGATTCAGGTTTAGCCTGAAATGTGGAGGGGACACAAACATTCAAGCCATAGCAGAAAATAATAGATGAAACTTCCACAGAGTCATATAGTGTATTTCTTAAGTCCTGCAAAACTTTATGTGTCTTTCTCATTAATTATTTTTTACCTGAGTCCATTCCCTACACTTTTGATTGATTATGTGGGTAAAGACTCTTTCCCTTTGCCTTTTTTGTAAGAACAGCGCCCTGGACAGATTTTGCCTATCCTCACATTTAAAAGTGCATCTACTTTATAATACCCCATCTCATATGTATCATTAAAATAATATATTCTAAAAGTTTGGGTTATTTTAATAGATATAACAAGAACTCTCAGACAAAAAAGAAAGAAAGAAAACTTACTGGTTACTGAGCAATTATAATTAGGCCCAGTTATTGAGCAACATATATTAACTTTGTCTTATTTTATCACAGCAGGAATTAATATTGATTTTAAAGATGTGAAAATAGAGTCTTAGATATAATATATTGTCCAAGCTTCCATATCTAGAAATTTCACTGATTTTTTTAATAAAAAGCTTAGTTAGTCCTAAACTAGTAAACTGGCTTAGTAATGCTTTCGATTTGGATAGAAAATATTCAGATTAGCAGTTTTACATGAATATTAAAAATCAACGAGGAAGATTCTACCTATTGATAGCAAGTAGGCTCAGAAACTAGTATATACAGAATTCCCCAAAGCAGTGAGCTTTTCTAATTTAATAAGGATATAAATAGTATTTTTCTATTCCAATAGAATAGTTACAGGCCACACATACGCACAAGATGAGATAAATATCAGACAGTATATTTAAGTACAATTCATTGATCCGATTTTAAGAATGTTGATTAAATTTCCAACTATCTTGCAACATTATTGTTTAAATATTATTTTGTTGACATATATGTTTACTTTTATTGTAGTTGAATGTCATTTGGGGAATTTTGAACATAGTGAATAAAGTTAAAGGAAAGTAAACTTTTAAGAATGGGGATTTGAAGTTTGCTGTTGACTTAGAAAACTTTGTTTTATTAAATTTTACACATGAAAGAGCATTAATATAGACTATAGAGTAAAATATATTAGTGATGTTAGCATTTTATTTTGGGGATGCAAGTTCTTTTGTCTACTGTCTCTCAATTCACCTTAAACAACATGGAAAAAGCACACTCTCAAACCCTTTTCGTAAAACTACTTAGACTATTACCAGCAGTGACTTTCCTAATTTGGATTATTTTGTTTTATAAAATCTACAGCTATATCATATTGCAAAATTGCAAAATTAAGTTTTTGACATTATTGAGCTATAATTTATAAAACATACAGTTTACCCACTGTAAATACGTTAATATATGATTTTTAGTAAATGTATAGTTTTGTGCATCTATCACCAAAATGCAGTTTTAGAATATTCTCATCACCCCTAAATTGTTCCCTGAACCCTTCTGGAATTAATACTTACGCCCATACTGAGCCCTGGGCAACCACTGAACTCTTGCCTTCACAAAATTTGCCTTTTGTGGACATTTTACGTGAATGGAATCATACAATATTCAATCTGTTGAGTCTGGTGTCTTTCATTTAGCGTAATGCTTTGGAAGCACATCCATGTTGTAGCAAAAATCAGTAGTGTATTTCTGTTATTTGTGAGTAGTATTCTGCAAGTACATGCCATATAGTATTTATCAGTTTACCAGTTCATAAATAATTGTATTCTTTCAATGTTTTGTCTTTTATAAATAATGATGCTACAAATATAAACTATATATAAATATATATATTTTCTAAGATTGCTAGATGTAGAATGACTGGGTCATATGTTTTTTTTTTTTTTTTTGACTTTTTAAATAGTTGTGAAACTTTTTCAAAATGACTACCATTTTGCATTTCCACCAGTAAAAGGTTTTTGGTTTTGCTTTCCTATGATAGCCAAAGCTTTTTCTCCCCTTATAGTCATTCTAATGGGTGTAAAGTGGTATTTCATTGTGGTTTCAATGCACATTTCAAATATGAATAATATTGTTGTATATCTTGTCGTATGACTCTTTATCACTAATATACATTCTTTAGTGAAATGTCTTGCAAATTTGTGTTCAAATTTTATTTGAGATTTTATCTATCTACTCTTCTTCCTTATAAATTCTGGATACAAATCCTTTATCTGGTATAATTTGCAATTAATTTTTCTTATTTTGCAATTTGCCCTTTCATTTTCTTAATGGTATCTTTTTGCAGTGGAAACATTTTTAATTTGATAAACTCCAATTTTCTGTTTTTTTTTTTAAATAGATCATGCACTTGGTATTATATTTAAAAAATCTTTGTCTAGCCCTAAATTAAAAAAAAAATCTTAATGTTTTATTTTAGAAATTGTATGGTCTTAACTATTATACATCAATCTATGATCAATTCTAGATATTTTCATGCATGGTTTGAATTAAAACTACTATTTCATTTATTTGCTTTTAGATACCCAGTTGTCTAAAAACTACTTGTCATAAAGACTTATTCTCGATCTGTCGAATTATCCTGTATCTTTGTCAAATTCAATTGACCATAAATGTTAAGATTTATTTCTGGACTCAATTCTATCACATCTTGACATCAATACCACACTCTTGATTGTTATGGGTTTATAGTAAATTTTACAATACAGAAATGTAAGTTCTCTAGCACTCTTCTTTTAAAAAATTGTGTTGTCTGTTATAGGTTCTTTGCTTACCCCTATAAACTTTAGTATCATCAAGTAAGTTTCTAGAAAAAAAAGTAGGCTAGGTATTTGATAGGAAATATGTTGGAATTAGATCAGTTTGGGAGAATTAACATTTTCATTTATTCAGATCTTCAATTTCCTCACAATGTTTTTAGTGTACATCTTCTGCACATTTTTGCTAAGTATATTTCTAAATATTCATTTTTATTTATATTATTTTATTGTTTTCTTTGCTGTTATTATAAATGATAGATTTTCTCTGAATTTCCTTTTTCACAGTTTTGTTTTTAGTTTATTAAATGCAATTTCCTTATGTATATTGATCTAGTATCCTGTGAGCTTCCTAAAGCATTTTATTCCTTCTAGTATTTTTCCTTTTGTAAACTCCTTGGAGAATCATGTTTGGAAATCCTAATAGTTTTTCTTCCTTGCTTCAATTTAAGTGCTTTAACTTATCTTTAAACATCGCAGGTAAAACTTTCTATACAATATTGACAAAATGCCAAAAGTGGACACCTTAAATTGTTCCCAAGTTTAAGAAAAAATAAATAAGTCTTTCATCATTTAGCATGATATATGTTTTGGTAGACACATTTTGTCAAGTGGAAGAAGACTCGATTTAAAAGTAGTTTGTTGAGAAGTTTTATCATCAGTAGCTTTTAGATTTTGGCAAATTCTTTTTATGTATCTATAGCACTAACCATGTGTTTTTTGCGCTTTTGTCTTTTACTATTATATACAACACTGAATGAATTTTTTTAACTTTGAATGAATTTTGAATGCTAAATACATTTTGTATTTCTACATTAGTCTAATTCATCATGACGTATAATCTCTTTTATATATTGATGCATTTTTTGCTAATATTTTAAGGACTTTTTGTATCAGTATTACTGAGAAGTATTGGTCATAATGTTTTTTCTTTAAATGAGGTATCTTTTTATGACTTTGGTATTGGGGATAACAGTGGTTTCACAGAAGTAGTTGAGGTATTATTCTATTTGCTAAAAGTTCTTGTGAAAAATTTATATGTACATATATGTATGTATATATACACATATACATACATATATACACATATATAAATACATATATATATGTATATATAACTAGCTGAAATAAAACATGAATACTAGCACCTAAGATTTTGATTTTATTTGTGGAAAGTGTTGTTGTTGTTGTTTTTGAGAAAGGGTCTCAATTCTTTTCCCCAGGCTGGGGTGCAGTGGCAAGATCATAGCTCACTGCAGCATTAAACTCTTAGGCTCAAGTGATCCTCCCGCCACCACTTTCTGAATAGCTAAGACTACAGGTGCACAAAATCACATCTGGCTTAATATTACTTTTTGTGGAGTCAGGACTTGCTATGTTGTCCAGATTGGTCTCTAAACACCTGGCCTCAGCAATCCTCTCACCTCAGCCTCCAAAAATGTTGGGTTTCAGGCATCTGCCACTGCATTCAGCTTCTTTTTATTTTTATTTTTTAATTACAAATTCAGTCTTCTTACTTAGGCCTGTATTTATTTTCTGTTTGTTTTGGAACTACTTTTGGTGACCTGTGTCTTTAGGACATTTCTTTTTCTCTAAATTTTTAAATTTGCTCATTAATATTGCTACCAATATTTTATATTTGCTTAGCTATTTATTAAACTTTCTCACACATCTTTTAACTTCTGCAATGCCAGTAGTGAGATCTCCCTTACCATTTCTGATATTAGTGGTATATAGTTCTGTTATTCTTTTCTACTTTTTTTTTTGCCAGAAAGAGACTTCCATTTTTTATCTTTTTAAATAAAAAACACTGATTTATGCAATTTTTTTGATATAATGTACTTTCATTATTTTGCTTATTTTAAACAGTTTGCTTTTTCCAGTTTTTTAAGGCAGAAACTTATAAATATTCCATTAAAAACAAAATTTGGATACATCCCTGGAACAGTAAACAGAGAAAATAAAATCAATCCAATAAAGAAAATGTGGCACATATACACCATGGAATACTATGCAGCCATAAAAAAGGATGAGTTCATGTCCTTTGCAGGGACATGGATGAAGCTAGAGACTATCATTCTCAGCAAACTATCACAGGGACAGAAAACCAAGCACCACATGTTCTCACTCATAAGTGGGATTTGAACAATGAGAACACATGGTCACAGGGAGGGGAACATCACACACTGGGGCCTGTTGCGGGGTGAGGGTAGGGGAGGGATAGCATTAGGAGAAATACCTAATGTAAATGGCACATGTATACCTATGTAACAAACCTGCACATTGTGCACATGTGCCCTAGAACTTAAATAATAATAATAAATAATAATAATAAATAAAATAAAATCAATTCAAAAATAAGTAGACAAAATATTTACAAGGAATGATTGAATCTATTCTCAAAGAAATAATTGAATGTTATATCTTATAATAAAAGAATAAACATAACTGAGAGAAAAATAACTTGATATATAATATGTAACAGTCCATGAACATAAAATATAATATATAAAAAGTATATCATGTGTATTCTAAGAATATACAATGATAAAGATATTCAGCAGGTCTGGGGTATGACCTAGACATCTGCCATTTTTGTTTCTTTTTGTTTTGTTTTGATTCCAAAGGTAAAATGATATGTGTATCCAATTAAATACTACTAGACTGGAATATGCTAGATTCAAATTCAAAGACTGAGGCAGTAACCAAGACAATTTTAACTGAAATTAGGACCAATAATACCATTCTCTTGTTTTCTATTTTTGTTAGACAATGCAAAGCATAGCATAGCAGACTTGAACAAATATAGAAAAATATCACAGAAATTATACAAATAAATTAGTTTTTCCCTGAAGTTAAAGTAATATTATGGATAATTAGAGGACTGACAAATATTGAGGGGCTTTCCATAAATCATATAGTATTTGAGATTTTTATACTAGAATTTATATTAATAACAATTTATCTATACAGTTATAGCATGGAGACGGGTGAGATTGTGTTCTTATTAGATAACTCTAATTTGATTAGAGTCATCTGTGAAGCAATTTATTCTCTAAGAATATTGTGGAAAGCAATAGCACAATCAGCCAGGAAATAATGGAATGTAACAGCTGGGTATGGTCAATGAGAGGATAGAATCAAAGACAATCCTCCTGAAACCACTGTTGTCCCAATGTAATTGTAGTTACACGTGAAGCTATATCCATTGAGGAAAAACATCAGAGGCTTCACAATGCATTGGGAAAATGAACTTCTCTAAAATAACCCAGCCAGGCAATAAAAAGTGAACAAGCTGATAACAATACGAAGACCCAGGTTGGGAGTGGGTGTAGAGCAATATTCAGATTTGCTAAAATATATTTTCTAAGATATCCAGTTTTTAACAGAAATTACAAGACATGCAAAAAATAATAATACAGAATAGAAAAAGGAAAGTTTGAACCATATGACAGATAAAAACATCAGGCAGTAGAACTGCCTATTAGGGAAACCACATATTGAATTTAGAAGATAAAGACATCAATGTAGCCATTGTTAATACATTCAAAGAGCCAAAAGAAGCCACAGTTAAAGAAAGGTATAATTATAATGTATTATCAAATTGAGAAGATCAACAAAGATAAATTTCAAAAAGGAATAAGTAGAAATTCTCAAGTTGATAAATACAATAATGAATGAAAATTTACTGGGGACTTCATGAATAGATTTAAACTGACAGAAGAAAGAATTCATGAACTGGAAGATAGATTGGTATCGATTATACAGTCTAAGGAACACACATACACAAAAGAATGAAGATAAATGAACAAATGATCAGAGAAATGTGGACACCATTAAGTGTACCAACATGCATAATAAGAATAGCAGGAAAGAAGAGAAAGAAAGGAAGAAACTCAAATAGACACATCATAGTAAAAATGCTGAAAGCCAAAGATAAGAAGTAAAACTTGAAAGAAGCATGAGTAAAATGACTAATCACAAAGGAAGATTAACAGCTAGCTTTCATCAGAAACAGAACACAATGCAGAGGAATAACACATTTAAAATGTTCAACAGGGTCAAAAAAGAGACTCAACAAAGAACTCTGTATTCAAAAAAGCTTCTTTAACAGAAAAATATAAAGACATTCCCAGAAAAACAAAAACTGAAAGAATAAATGGATTCTGTTGGTCCATGCTGACTTTACAGGAAATACTAAATGTTGTTCTTCAGGCTGAAATTAAGAGACTCTGGAAAATAATTTTAACTCATACAAGAAAGGAAAAGAAACAGTAAATGTAATTATATAATTGCAGAAGACAAATAAATGCAGATTTTTTCTTGTTTTAACTGATTTAAAGAGCAAATATTGTGTAGAATAATATGCATATGATATATTGTTAAGCATATAACATATAGAAAAGTAATATACTGCACAATAACAACACAGAAATTGGGTTGGAGCAAAGCTATATTGGGGTAAATTATCTAATCCTTATGGTAACTTGAATCTCCAGAAACAAATGAAAAGAACCAGAATGATAAGATTAACATACCAACAGCTGTCAATGTATAGTTCCTTTCTTAAATTATATCCTTTAATAAATATAAAATTACAGAAAATAATAACTGTAACAATGTATTGTTGGGTTTGTAACATTTAAATATGTAATAACATGTACAGAATGCCCCATCCAATGGCAGAATTTTAACCAGGACAGACCAAATGCTAGCACATAAAGCAAATCTCTAAATTTAAAAGAATAGAAATAGTATAAAATATGTTCTGAACACTGCCCTAGACCATTTTGTGTTGCTATAACAGAATACTGGGTCTGGGTAATTTGAAAGAACAGACATTTATTTTTCACAGGACATATTGAAGATGCCCAAGATCAAAGTGCCAATAGGTGGTCTCGTGGAAACCTGGTCTCCACTTCCAAGATGACACCTTGAATGCTGCGTCTTCTGGAGGGGAGGAACAGTATTCCTCACAAGGCAAAAGAATGGAAGAGAGGGAATCCTTTTTTATAGCCGCATTAATCCATTCAAGGTAGAGTTTTCATGACCTAAACAGTTCACATTTGGTCCCACCTCCCAACACTGTTGGATTAGGGATTAAGCTTCTCACACATGAATTTAGAGGGGATGGAAACATTCATATCATAATAAACAACATTAATAAAATCAGATATGAAAAAGGGGAAATTACTCCTAATCTTACAGCAATAAAAATGATTATAAAGAAATGTTATTAAAAATTGTATTCCAAGGAATTAGACAACTTAAATGGGCAAATTTTTAAAAATATGTAAACAACCAGAACTGACAGAAGAAGTAAACGACCTGAATAGACCTACAAGTAAAGAGATTAAATTAGTCATCAAAAAATACCAAAAAAGCCTAGCACCAGATTTCATTAGAGAATTCTATCAAATATCATCATGTACCATTTAACAAGGAGAAATTTTGAGAAATGTATTGCTAGACAATGTCATTGTTCTGCAAACATTTCAGAGTATCTATACCAACATCAATGGTATAGCCTACTACATACCTATGCTATGTTGTATAGCTTATTGCTCTTGTGCTACACACCTGTACAGTGTGTTAGTCTACTCTAGGCAATTGCGAAACAAAGGTAGGTATTGTGTTTCTAAACATTAAAAAGGTAGAGTAAAATTAAAGTATAAAGTATTAAAAATGGAATTCATGTATAGGGCGCTTACCATGAATAAAGCTTGCACAACTGGAAGTTGCTCTGGTGAGTCAGCAAGTGAATAGCAAGTGAATGTAAAGGCCTTGGACATGACTGCATGCTACTGTAGATTTTATAAACACTGTATGCTTAGGCTACACTAAATTTATAAAAATAATAAAATCATTGTGTTATAACAGTTAGAGAGCGACAAAGTCATTAGGTGATAGGAATTCCTCCACTCCATTATAATCTCATGGGCTGTATATGTGATCTGTCATTGAAAAAAAACATTGTTATGCAGCATATAATTGTACTTAAAGACAAACTACATCAATTCTTCACAAACTTCACAAAATAGGAGAGAGGGGAGCATTTTCCAGTTCATTCTATTAAGCTAATATTACCTGGATACCAAAACCAGATAAGACATCACAAGAAAAAAGAAAAGTACAAACCAATGCGTGCTATTAATTGGACACAGGATTCCTTTCCAAAATACCTGCAAATCTAATTGAGCAACACATGAAAAGAATTATAAATCGTAATCCCATTACTGGGTATATACCCAAAGGACTATAAATCATGCTGCTATAAAGACACATGCACACGTATGTTTATTGCGGCACTATTCACAATAGCAAAGAGTTGGAACCAACCCAAATGTCTAACAACGATAGACTGGATTAAGAAAATGTGGCACATATACACCATGGAATACTATGCAGCCATAAAAAATGATGAGTTCATGTCCTTTGTAGGGACATGGATGAAACTCAAAAACATCATTCTCAGTAAACTATCGCAAGGACAAAAAACCAAACACCGCATGTTCTCACTCATAGGTGGGAATTGAACAATGAGAACTCATGGACACAGGAAGGGGAACATCACGCTCCGGGGACTGTTGTGGGGTGGGGGGAGGGGGAGAGGGACAGCATTAGGAGATACATCTAATGCTAAATGATGAGTTAATGGGTGCAGGAAATCAACATGGCACATGGATACATATGTAACAAACCTGCACATTGTGCACACGTACCCTAAAACCCTGAAGTATAATAAAAAATAATAATAATAAAAAAAAAAAAAAATCGTGACCAAGGGTTGACATTGTATGTTTCTCTCCATCTCTTCATTTTTAAGCTGCCTAAATCTTTACATTGGTTTTGTAGACAACATATAACAGGTTCTCAGGGGTTTTTTTTTCTTTTTTCTCAACCATTTCAATAATCTATTAATTGATCTGTTTAGACAATTCTCCTTAATCTGATTAATGATGTAGGTAATTTTATCAGCTGGCCCTTAATTCTGATACCCCAATGCTAAATTAAACATGATTTCTCATTTGGCTCAATCTCTCCAGTGTTCATGAGTATAATATTAAACATTTTTATTTACTGCTGATTCCCATTAAAATATTTAGGGATCATTGCTATTCCTTGAAGTATGTGAGCTTGCTGCAAATTGATTTTTATGTTAAGGAATAGAGAGAAAAAGTACTTTTTTTTTCTATGTAAAAAGCTTCCATCAAAATGCCCAAATACATATATTTTCCAACTATTTTTTCAAAATTTGTTGTAACCCTTGTGACATATATGTCTATATGAAAGCCACATATGCTGTACCAATTTTGTAAAGCATGTTCTGTGTCTCAATATTTTATTTGATTTAGACAATGCATAATCACATTCACAACTGCATGTATTTTAAAATTGTATCACTCTAACTCACTATAGAGATAGCTCTACCATTGATGAGGAAAGAAATTCCCAGGAAGTACTATAACAGATTTGCAGAACAGTTAACCAGTTTGAAATTGTTCAATTCCTTATAATTGACACACTTCTAGAATGAAGGTTTAGGGCTTTGCATTTTGCAAAGTTTTCAACTCCTGCTCTTGTCTCTTTAATGTTCAAAATTCTGAAGTATTAAAAGTGCTTACTTGTCAATGTTTGGCTCCTCATTTCCACTGCAAAGAAACCTGTCCTCTGCTTGCTGCATGAAAGTTTTATATCCTCAGCTTTTGAATCTCCTGGAACACAGTAACCATTTACCATACAGTGTAAATGGTTACATTTACATATATAATGGCTACCACTTATATGTGTCACTTTCTGAAAATAACAACAAAACAAACGTTTCCACTGCAGAACTGGACATCCTCAGATATAAAATGGTGGTCCCTCAGCTCTGAGGTATAGATTGGGGTGTGGGAATAATTAATACAGACTCTACCCCACACTCTCTTGGTTATAACAGATAATGCATGGATTATATAGAAATTAAAGTTCTATATTTTTTGAAATTAGAATCATGAAACTTGTTATTAAATACTTCCATAGTTTTCTCTGTTAAGTAGAGGGAAGCGTTTTCCTTTATCACGTGCTTTTCTCCAAAACTTCAGCTAGTTTATCTGAAGCATGTTTTAAATTTAGAAAACATTGTATCTGACTAAAAATCATTTTTTCTCTATTTATATGGACATATCATTTGCATATACAATACTCACATATTTAGCTAAAAATATATTATGTAAGCTTGTTGAGACAACAAATTTCATTTAAATATTAATCTAAATTTCAAAATCTTGTTTTGCAGTAGACACTGTATTCCAGCTCTTAGCACATATTTAATAAAAGGAAAATCTGTCTGGGTGCAGTAGCTCATGCCTGTAATCCCAGCACTTTCAGAGGGCAAAGCAGGAGAATGGCTGGTGGCCAGAAGTTCAAGACCAGCCTGGGCAATATGATGAGGGCCTCATCTCTACATAAAACTTTAAAAAAGTACAATTAAGCAAGTGTGGTAGGGTGGCATGCACGTATAGTCCCAGCTACTCCAGAGGCTGAGGGGGAAAGATTGCTTGAGTCCAGAAGGTCGAGGTTGCAGTGAACTATACCATTGCTGTACTCCAGCCTGAAGGCAGAGCAAGGCCCTGTCTCAAAAAAAAAAAAAAAAGGGAAGACTTAATTTAAAAATTCATATTTTTTATACAAAGAAAAATGTGCCCCTAAGCCTAATGTACTCAGCCTTCAGATCAGTTAGCTTGTGTGACTTCCCGAACATCTTTCTTTGTCTCCTCAGACAGTACCTATTTATTAAGGGAAAACTGTCCTGGAACCTAATTTGCTAAATATACTGTATGTTCTAAATTTTGAATTTTTTAAAAGTCCTAATGTACCCCAAGTGATTCAACTCTGGAGACCCTCAAAAATTGTATTCTCAGGTCCTTGTTAGTGTTTCACAGCTGAGACAATGCTAAGAACAGATTTTCAAGTGCTAATAAGGAGTGGTATAGATAATTAATATTTCACAGAGCCAGTAGTCTTAACTGCTCACCACTAATGTCTCTATTTTTTCATCATCTTAAGGCATGCATTTTTCTCTGCTGGGTTCCAGATAAAGTCAGTCTCCTTCAATTCAGCTATAGAAATACTAGTCCTCTGGTTTTCTGCTTCCTGAGCAGAACCTCTGTGCTACTGTGCCATAGCTGTGGGAAGGTAAGGCCAACTATTAGTCCTAGAGTGATGGCAGTAACTGGGGGTAGAGCCATAGCCCCCATAATCTCAGCTTTGACTTCTGAGCCTGGAACATCTATCATACATAGAAGAGGGAGCTGTAGGGTTGGTGATTGGAGCCCCAGCATTTTCAGCTCAATACACCTGGGTTAGAGAGTCAGGCTTATCAGTGAAACCTGGGTGAGGGAAGGAAGCCAGTCTTCTAGCTGTGCATGCCAGGAATACAGCTTCCACAATACGATTTCTTGCAGATGGGGTGAAAGATACCGTTGGTCTGCAGGTCCTAGTATGGAATTATAGTCCTATGGCTGAGATTGGGGGAAAGAGATCCCCTGTTTTCATGGTAACATTCACTTGTAGTAGAACTTCTGTAACACAGGAAGCTGGGCAGAGGGAAATGAGAGCTTGTCTGGCTCAAAGTTCAGACTGCAGCTCTTCTTACCAAGATTTAGTAGATTTCCTGGGGGGAAGAAATGCTTTTCGACTTGCTGTCTGCACCAGGTCAAATTTCAGCAGCTTTAAAATGATGTTGCTTATAGTTTGCTTCCACTAAATGATCATATTGAACAGGTAAGCTCCTCACCCAGTCGATCTTGACGTTCTACTATGCTTTCTTTCCTTCATATTGACAATTTGTGTTTCTCTCTCTCTCTCTCTCCTTGCTGTCTCTCTCTCTCCAGTGTTTTTAAGGAATTGCCAATTTTATTATTTTCAGAATACAAGTTAATATTTCCTTGTTACATTTTCCTATTATTTTGTGTTTCATTTATTTCAAAATTTTAAATTATTACTTGTATTTACAAAGTTAAAATTTACTGGTTCTTTTAAAACTTCATTAGTTTTAATATCTTGGGGTATTTTAATTTTTTGCTATTGATTTCTAATTTAATAGCATTTGAGCAAAAAAAAGTAGGTATGTATTCAGTCCATTAGATTTTATTTTGATATGTTTTATAAACTAGGATACAGACTACCTTGCTGAAAGTTCCGTGTTCACTTGAAAATAAGGTATATCCTGAATTGTTTTTAAGAGTGTTTGAAAAAAGTAACCGAGGTCATGTACTGGTTGATAGCACTGTCAAAATGTTCTACAGTCTTACAATTTGCTTCATCAGTTACATACAAAGGAATGCTAAAATTTCTTTTTTTTTTTTTTTTTTTTTTGAGATGGAGTCTCGCTCTGTCGCCCAGGCTGGAGTGCAGTGGCGCAATCTCGGCTCACTGCAAGCTCTGCCTCCCGGGTTCACGCCATTCTCCTGCCTCAGCCTCTCCGAGTAGCTGGGACTACAGGCGCCCGCCACCACGCCCGGCTAATTTTTTGTATTTTTAGTAGAGACGGGGTTTCACCGTGGTCTCGATCTCCTGACCTTGTGATCCGCCCACCTTGGCCTCCCAAAGTGCTGGGATTACAAGCGTGAGCCACCGCGCCCGGCAAGGAATGCTAAAATTTCTTACTGTAATTGTGACCTTTAGTTTTTCTTCCTTTGGTTGTGTAAATTGTGTTTCATATAAAATTTACCTTTGCTATTTGTTTCATAAATACATTTGAAATTGTTTAGTCATCTTAATGAACTTACCATGACTTTCATTACAAAATGCCCCCTTTTATTAATAAAATCTCTTATTTGATTTAGGTCCTTATTTTAAACAACATAGCATATCAATTTTCATGGTGTATCTTTTCAGTTATTTTGCGTCTTTATATTTAAATTGGATTTTAATAAACAGTTTTATAAATATGTAGGTCTTGCTTTTAAGAAAATACGTTTAGCTAGTCTGATAACCTCTTCCTTTTACTTAGGGTAGATACGCTATTTATATCTAACATAATTATTAATATTATTTAGTTTAAATGTGCCGTTTTGTCTTTTCTGTTTTTTCATGAGTTTTAATCCTTCATTTTTTTCTTGGCTATTTTGGACAAAGGCAACATCTGTATGTGGTGTGTGTGTGTGTGTGTGTGTGTGAATATATGTATGTCTTTGGCACCTAGATAGGTATTCTAAATCATTCAATTAAATTACAGATTAGGTTTGAAGATGCTTAGTTAATTGCAAATTTAATAAACTCCGCTCACTTTTGATTTGTCTTTTTTCCTTGGCCGTGACCCTCTTGATGTTTTGATAAGGTCCTTGGCAATTTACTTCTGTGTACTGAAAATCTTGAATATAATTTTACTCCTTGGAGCTTTTTGTCATAGCTCTTTACCTTTTTTTTTTTATCTTAGTTTTCATTCTTACAGCTTCAAAACCTAGAAAATGTATGGCAGTGGAGGCCAGCTGTATCTTTCAGAGAGGTCCCTTCTTTCTGCTCATGAAGATATTTTCTTTAAATATTACATATAGAAAATATAAACTATTGATATATAAAATATTTTTATACTTGCTCCTAGCAAAATTACATTATTTTATTAGAATTTATCTCCTGAATACTGCTATATTATTATAGATTTCACTTTTATTCTTATTAATTGTTCATTTTGGAAGTATATAGGTTTACTTACTATTCTGAGACCACTGCACAATCTTTAAAACATAAACCAAATTTCAGCAAGGTTCAGAATGTACCTGCTTTTAAACTAGTCAGATTTACCTCACAGAATTGTTATTTTCCTTCCAATTTTAGCTTTTTATAGTCTATCTCATGGCTATTTCAGCAATACAATTTAAAATATCTTTTGACTTTTAAAAAATTGATTTACAGAGGAGTTAGTCAAGGTATCAAATTTTCCTGGTAGAATTTGCTGGTGGAAACAGCCGCTTTATATTGTTGTTGTTGTTTTTAAATCAACTTTCCAGTACCTTCTTTTTCTAGTTTGAATGCTTACAATTGACAAAATTTCAAAAGAATGAACTGATGAAAGACCAACAGCATCTGGCTTATTACCACCTCTACTCCTAAATCAGATTTTGTCTGCTAGATTTTCTTTCTCTAAGTGGTTGTTTCATGTGACTGACAAAACAAACAATGGCAGTAGAAATAGGATTCTTTCCACCCATTGGACAGAATATTGGTTACATGCTGAGACAGCTACAGATGAGATAAACTTGAGTAGGGTAAAAAAGAAGAAATATAAGTTAAATGATAGTTACCAAAGCTTCAGCAAGGGAAACAAAACAAAATATCATTAATAAATTCCTAAAAATTCAACCTTTGGGTTTTCACATTATAATATAATAAAAAGAGAGCTAATTTTAAAAATGTCTTCAAGTTTGAAGACAGTACTTTATCAGTCATTTTTCTTTATAAATATTTATTTTATGAATTTTGAGATTATATATAGTGTAGACTTACATAATTTAATTACTTTAATACTATAGTTATATATAACATTTTGTTTTCCATGGGGATTTTTTTCGGTTCTTTATTTAATGTATGATGTAAATAAATCTGTAACACATACAGGACTTTTTTCAGTGTATCTTTTAGCAAAAATAACATTTTTCACATAAAATTTTCCACATAAATCTAAAATGTAAAAAAGAAAATTGTATTTTTGATGTGCATGTATTTTATAGCATTTAGTTCTTGACAATGTCATCAGGAGGAGCAGTGAGGCTATTCTAATAGATGTAACATTTGAAATCATACTAGACACTTAAAATTTATCACTGTTAATTGATGTTTAAACACCCCTCTATACGTAAAATATTATTATGCTTTTCAGCTATTCAATAGCACATATTGGGTGAATCAATTAAACACATCTCCTTGTTTACCACATTGTAAAAATTTGAAAAAAATTATGTATAATAAAGTAAAAAGCCAAACTTAAATTGTAATCTTCATCATTCTCATAGTACTATAATGTTTTATATTCAATTTAGCTCTTACTTATTATGGCCAGAGAAATATGTTGAATATATGTAAACCATTTAGCAGTTACCACAGTAAAGTATCCATTGCAAATTGTTCCATCGGCATTTGGGAAAGAGTATCATGATACATATCTCTTTATTTTTCACTTATAATTTTTAATTCCTATTTTTGTAATTTTTATTATTTCCGTAACATAGAGTGTAGACAAATATATTAAAAAGATTTATTTCTATTTAAAATTATATAATTCTCCAAAATATGTTTATATGAATACATAAAAACTTCAGCAAAGATGATTAGCTTTTTTCTTGGCAGTTATATTAGGTTGGTGCAAAAGTAATTGTTTTTTGTCATTGCTTTTCATTACAAAGTCTTTAGTATAAAAACGATAATAGTCATAGGGAAATTTGGGCCAAGATGACACATAGTATCCTTATCAATTTTGAAGTTTCATAATCTTTACTTTGTAAATATTCTTATTTAATAGGTATTATTAAATCAGTTTTACCCACATACTCTAAAGCCATAGACAAGTAAAATTATTTTTGCCATAAAAATAAAAGCAATGCAACACAGTGCATTAAAATATATTTTTCTGTATTTGCATTCCATATTATTGTAGATATTATTTTAAGTGGTGTTGCATTTTTATGATTCTCACAAATACCTTAGGAAGAAAAAACATTTCTCCAATTTATAGATGAGAAAACGGCCTGAAAGAGATTAGTTTTTCAGTGTTATCCTAATAGCAAATGCAGGTTTTTAAATTTGAAACCATTTAGGAATTCTCACATAGTCTTGTATTGTGCTACATTACATTTAATTTAAAAAAATCTAAGCACCGTTATTTTTCACTGATGTAGAGGCATTGTGAATAAAGCACCAGCTAATGACAGCTTGTGACAGAAACAATCACTTTATCAACAGTATTTTTTAAAGTGGCATAAGAAAAAACAATTCGATCACAGTAGCACTTAATGTTATCTAATGTTAACTGCTTCTTCCACATTTCCGTTTTGAAAATTATGGTATTTATAAGACTTTTTGTCTTGGCTCTTTCATTTCAGGAGATTTGAGGAGAAGCAAACTGTTTACTTTCATCCACAGTAGACAATTTATTTTAAGGATCATTTCTGGGAAGATGATTGTAATTCTAATTAAATAGCTTGTCAGGAAAGCATTTGCCTTAACAGATCTGTTGTCATCATAATATCAGCCAGATGTAAAACTGGCATGCTGATGCATTTGCCCTGCATTTTCACTACTGCCACATTTCCTTCTTTCTTTCTTTAGTCTCCATCAAGTTTGTAATCAAAGAGCACAACTGTATTACAGAAATACTTTTATCTGGAAGAAATAATTACACTATATATGAATGATCAAAAACTCTGAAAAATAAGTAGTAATATTTAAAGACACTTACAATTTAAACCAAGATCTGATTAGAAAGCCAGGTTGTTGTAGGTGATAGTCAACTATTCTGGTGTTAATATTGTTAATTAAAGGGGTCTAATTGATTCCAGATAACCTCATCATTATTCAAATATGTAGATAACAGAATGGTTGATTTTTATCTTCTAAAGAGGTTGTTTTATTCACTTAATGTTTCCTTTTTTATACTAAAATTTGAACAAAAAATGAATATATTAAAGTTCCAATATAAGACATGCTTGTTTTCCACCTCAATCCTAAGCTACTTGTAGATAATACTAAAACAAAAACAGAACATTCAGATGTGCCACACAGATATCAAATTTTCATATTGATAAATGTGACACTACTAGATTTTCTATAGCTATACCCTCGATATGAATATTCAAAATCAAAGTGTCTTAGAATTCTGGGTTACTTCACAAAATAAACCTGCCTCTCATAGGAAGGAGCAAAGCAGAATGAATATTTACTATAAGGAACATTATTTCCAAAAAGAAAGCGGGAAGAGCTGAACTGAGAATACCCCAAATTTATGTCTCCCAAATATACCAAGCAGAATATTCACTCTTTCATTAATAAGTTTCTTCTAAACAGAAGGGAATATCAGGGATGGAGTAAGAGCACTACTTTCAACATATATCTAAACACAATTTTTGTAATGCCAAATTCTGGATGAAACATTGCCTCTCTCTTTTCCATTCTTATCAATCTCCAGTTATAATTGCTATTGAGATTTTGTGTATATTACTCTGTTTATGAGACTTGTTTGGAAATTCTCAACTCAATCACTTATGTATGAATTTGCTTTTATCAGTGACGTTTTAAAAAGAGACATTTATAATCATGCGAATAATTTTTTTAAAGCTATTAACTTTAGGGAAGGAGGGGCAAGCTCAGAAACCACTGCTACAGTACACTAAACTTGCCAGATTAGTCACCATAGTGTTTGTAGAAAGAAAGTAAAAAGTAAATAAATAAATAAGTACATAAACTTGCTTAAGAAGACTAATACACACTAACATCTATTCAATCTGTCTTTCTTTCACTTAATCTTCATTTAACAAATGCCTACTAAGCTTTATACCCAATAACATATGTCATGTATTGTGGAGGATGTAAAGGAACAGTTTAATTGTCTGACAGTTTATTAAAATGTTTCTGTCTACCATTAAATTCCTAGGTAACTGAAAACATATGCTGATCCAAAGACGTTAAATTATGTTCCTAGTTTTGACTTTATTTTTAATAGGCAAAAACTACAAAGAGAATGTATGTTCAACCACAAGTGCATGGATAAACAAACAATCGTACTTCCATACAATGGAATTGTACTCAGAAATAAAAAATAAAAAGATCGAACTATTGATGCACAATCTGGAATGTATCTCAAAATAACTATATTGAGTGACAAGAGCAAGATATAAAATAACATATGCCGAGTGGTTTTATTCATGCAAAATTTTGTAAAATACAAACTAAGTTATAATGACAGAGTGCAGATTAGTGGTTTGTTCGGGTAACAGTGGGGTTAGGGTTGGGAAGAGTGAGATTACAAAGAGTTATGAGAAAACTATTGGGGGCAATGGATATGTTCACTATCTTTATTGTGTGAATGGTTTCACAGGTGTTTACATATGTCACACTTATCAAATTGTATACTTAAAATATGCAAAATATTTCTGGTAAAATTTCACTTTGTTTTAAATGAAAAGAGGCTAAGATGTACATTTTTACCACCTTGAGTCTCCATTATGTTAGAGAAGCTGGGCAGTACAATAAAGAAAGAGGGAGAAAGAAAAAGAGAGAAGGAAGGAAGGGAGGGAGGGAGGGGAGAAAAAATGGAGAGAGAAAGAAAGAGAGGGAAAGAAAGAGAAAGAAAGCGAGAAAGAAAGATAAAGGAGAAAGAAAGAGAAAGAAAGAGGAAAGAAAGAAAAAGAAAGAAAGAAAGAAGAAGAAAGAGAGAGAGGGAGGGAGGAAGAAGGAAAGAAAGAAAGAAAAGAAAGAAAGAGGAAAAGAGAAAGAGGAAGGAAGAAAGGGAGGAAGAAGGAAAGAAAGAAGAAAAGGAGAAAATAAATAGGCAGAGAGTACAGAAAGGCAGAAGTAAATCTGCCTTTATTTGTATATGATACGATCATACTTTAAAATGATGCATACAATTGAAGTTTTAAAACTGAAAATTTAGTTAAAAATCTATTCCAGAAATTAGAAATATAACAGAAAACAAAGCCAAAGAATGTATGAGGATGAAATTAAATATAAAGCCAAATATTAAAACATTAAATAAATATGTGCTAGAGAGGGTCCACAAAACTAAAAGTTTGTTCTTTGAAAAGAGCTCTATTGTTTTCAATAATTCATGGTAGTGATAAAAAAGAAAAAGGTAGCAAATCTCAATGGTAGTCATGAAAAACAGGTGAAAATTACATTGTATAAATCTCTTAGAAATATTAAGAAGACATTCTGTACATTGTGACAATTAAATGAGTCTTTTAAGTAAAATGACTAATATTAGGATAGGAAATCTCAACAATCCTCAAGCTAAAAGACATAAAAATAACATCCTACAATCACTAAGGAAACAATATAAGTTTTCCAATATTAGCAATCAAAACACTCCTACTTCAAATGATTTTACCAAAAGGTTCTACAAAGTGTATTAGGAAACAAAATTCCAATCTTATATGAACTTTCCAGAGATGCAAGATGACTTGAAAACATACATGACAACAATAGTATTTGATGAGCATTTACTGTGTATGCTACATAATGGAGAAAATCACCTGAAATTGATTAAAAATGTTAAGTGTGGAAAAAGCAAAAATTTTAACACTTTTCAGAAGGTACTATCATCTGTGAAATAAGATAATAAAAATAATAACATTAACAGATGGCACTTGTGTTCCTAAAGAGCATGTTTGGAGTACAGTATCGAGTTAGTGGGCTAGGGTAGAACTGAGGCTTTTTGTTCAGACAAACCTCTGAGAGCAACTTAGTTTCCTCTCTATGTAACACATTTAGGCAGAGAAAGCCGGAGATGTCTACCCTGTTTCTTCATTGTTGTTTTGGTTTTCAACAGATTAAGAATTTCTCATGTCATAGCCAGGCACAGGGAGAAAGACTATTTAAAAAAATGAACATAAAGAGGTATTATATTAATGACTAATTTTCTTTTTTATGGTTTTCATTATTTTACTGTTTTTTTGTTTTGTTTTTTAAGCTCCTGGGTACATGTGCAAGATGTGCAGGTTTGTTACATAGGTAAAGGTGTGCTATGGTGGTTTGCTGCACCTATCAACCCATTGTGTCTGGAATTGGTGGGTTCTTGGTCTCACTTACTTCAAGAATGAAGCCGTAGACCCTTGCGGTGAGTGTTACAGTTCTTAAAGGCGGCGTGTCCAGAGTTTGTTCCTTTTGATGTTCAGATATGTTCAGAGTTTCTTCCTTCTGATGGGTTCGTGGTCTCTCTGGCTCAGGAGTGAAGCTGCAGACCTTTGCAGTAAGTGTTACAGCTCTTAAGGCGGCATGTCTGGAGTTGTTCATTCCTCCTGGTGGGTTCGTGGTCTCACTGGCTTCAGGAGTGAAGCTGCAGACCTTCATGGTGAGTGTTACAGCTCATAAAGGCAGTGTGGACCTAAAGAGTGAGCAGCAGCAAGATTTATTGCAAAGAGTGAAAGAACAAAGCTTCCACGGTGTGGAAGGGGACCCGAGCAGGTTGCCACTGCTGGCTCTGGCAGCCTGCTTTTATTCTCTTATCTGGCCCCACCCACATCCTGCTGATTGGTCCATTTTACAGAGAGCCGACTGGTCTGTTTTACAGAGAGCTGATTGGTCCATTTTGATAGGGTGCTGATTTGTGCATTTACAATCCCTGAGCTAGACACAAAAATTCTCCACTTCCCCACTAGATTAGCTAGAAACAGAGTGCTGATTGGTGTATTTACAAACCCTGAGCTAGATACAGTGTGCTGATTGGTGCATTTACAAATCTTGAGCTAGATACAGAGTGCTGATTGGTGTATTCACAATCCCTTAGCTAGACATAAAGGTTCTCCAAGTCCCCACCAGATCAGCTAGACACAGAGTGCAGATTGGTGCATTTACAAACTTTGAGCTAGACACAGAGTGCTGATTGGTGCATTTACAAACGTTTAGCTAGATACAGAGTGCCAATTGGTGTATTCACAATCCTTTAGCTAGACATAAAGATTCTCCAAGTCCCCACCAGATTAGCTTGATACAGAGTGCCGACTGGTGCATCCACAAACCCTGAGCTAGACACAGGGTACTGATTGATGTGTTTACGAACCTTGAGCTAGATACAGAGTGCTGATTGGTGTATTTACAATCCCTTAGCTAGACATAAAGGTTCTCCAAGTCCCCACTAGACTTAGGAGCCCAGCTGGTTTCACCCAGTGGATCCCGCACTGGGGCTGCTGGTAGAGCTGCCAGCCAGTCCCACGACACCCGCACTTCTCAGCCTTTGGGCAGTTGATGGGACTGGGTGCCCTGGAGCAGGGGGCGGTGCTCCTTGGGGGAGGCTCTGTGGCACAGGAGCCCACCGCAGGGGTGGGGGCGGGGGTGGGGGAGGCGCCCGTGGGCCAGCACTGCTGGGGGACCCCATGCACCCTCCGCAGCTGCTGGCCCAGGTGCTAAGCACCTCACTGCCTGGGGCCGGCAGGGCCGGCCGGCTGCTCCAAGTGCAGGGCCCGCCAAGCCCATGCCCACCCGGAACTCTAGCTGGCCCACAAGTGCCACGCGTAGCCCTGGTTCCCTCCCGTGCCTCTCCCTCCACACCTCCCAGCAGGCTGAGGGGGCCATCCCAGGAAGGGGCTCCCACAGTGCCGCGGCGGGCTGAAGGGCTTCTCAAGCGCGGCCAGAGTGGGCAGCGAGACCGAGGAGGCACCGAAAGAGTGAGGGCTCCGAGGGCTGCCAGCACGCTGTCACCTCTCACCATCACCTAGGTATTAAGCCCAGCATGCATTAGCTCTTTTCCCTAATGCTTTCTCCCAAGCTGCCCTCCCCTGACAGGCCCCAGTAAGTGTTGTTCCCCTACCTGTGTCCGTGTATTCTCATTGTTCAGCTCCCACTTGTAAGTGAGAACCTGTGGTGTTTGCTTTTCTGTTCCTGTTTTAGTTTGCTGACAATAATGGCTTCCAGCTTCATCCATGTCCCTGCAAAGGACATGATTTTGTTTCTCTTAATGGCTGCATAGTATTTCACAGTGTGTATGCACCACATGTTCTTTATCCAGTCTATCACTGATGGGCATTTGGGTTCATTTCATGTGTTTGCTATTGTGAATAGTGCTGCAATGAACATACACATGTGTGTATTTTTTAACAGAATGATTTATAGTCCCTCGAATATATTCCCAGTAATGGCATCCGTTTTAAATCTTTGAGGAATCACCACATTGCCTTCCACAATGGTTGAACTAATTTACATTCCCACCAATAGTGCAAAAGCACTCCTATTTCTCTACAACCTTACCAGTGTCTGTTCTTTCTTGACTTTTTAAATAATTGCCATTCTGACTGGTATGAGATTGTATCTCATTGCGGTTTTGAATTGCATTTCTCTAATGATCAGTGATGTTGAGCTTTGTTTCATGTTTGTTGGCAGCATGTATGTCTTTTTTGAGAAGTGTGTTCGTATCCTTTGCCTACTTTTTAATGGGGTTAATGTTTTTTCTTATAACTTTGCTTCAGTTCCCTGTAGATTCTGGATATTACACTTTGTCAGATGGATAGATTTTTCTCCCATTCTGTAGGTTGTCTGCTTGCTCTGATAATAGTTTCACTGGCTGTGCAGAAGCTCTTTAGTGTAACTAGATCCAATTTGTCAATTTCTGCTTTTGTTGCAATTGCTTTTGACAATTTCATCATAAAATCTTTGCCCATGCCTATGTCCTAAGTGGTATTGCCTAGATATTCTTCTAGGGTTTTTATAGTTCTGGGTTTTACATTTAAGTCTTTAATCCATGTTGAGTTAATTTTGTATAAGGTGTAAGGAAGGGGTCTAGTTTCAATTTTCTGTATATGGCTAGCCAGTTCTTCCAGCATCATTTATTAAACAGGGGATCCTTTCCCCACTGATTGTTTTTGTCAGGTTTGTCGAAGATCAGATGTTTGTAAATATATAGTTTATTTCTGAGTTCTCTATTTTGTTCCATTGGTCTATGTGCCTGTTTTTGTACCAGTACCATGCTGAGGTTTTGGTTACTCTAGCCTTGTAGTGTAGTTTTTGAAGTTGGGTAACATGATGCCTCCAGCTTGCTTTTTGCTTATGACTGTCTTGGCTATGCAAGCTCTTTTTTCAGTTCCAAGTAAATTTATTTTTCTTTCTTTTTTTTTTTTTTTTTTTTTTTTTTTTTGAGATGGAGTCTTGCTCTGTCACCCAGGCTGGAGTGCAGTGGTGCAATCATGGCTCACTGCAAGCTCCGCCTCCCACATTCAAGTGATTCTCCTGCCTCAGCCTCCCAAGTAGCTGGGACTACAGGCACCCTCCATCATGCCTGGCTAATTTTTGTAGAGACGGGATTCACCATGTTGGCCAGGCTGGTCTTGAACTCCTGACCTCAAGTGATCCACCTGCCTTGGCCTCCCAATGTGCTGGGATTAGAGGTGTGAGCCACCATGCCTGGCCCCATGTAAATTTTTAAAATAGTTTTTATCTAATTTTGTGCAGAATGTCAATGGTATTTTAATGGGAATAGCATTGAATCTATAGATTACTTTGGGTAGTATGGCCATTTAAATGAACTAAATGCCCCAATTAAAAGACACAGAATGGCAAGCTGGATACAAAGACAAGACCTATCAGTGTGCTGTATTCAAGACACACATCTCGTGCACAGACACACATAGACTCAAAATAAAGGGATGGAGGAAAATGTACTAAGCAAATGGAATGCAGAAAAAAGCAGGGTTGCAATTCCAGTTTCTGACAAAATAGACTTTAAACCAACAAAGCTCAAAAAAGACAAAGAAGGGCACTATATAATGTTAAAGGGTTCAATTAAGCAAGAAGAGATAACTATTCTAAATATATATATGCATCAAATACAGGAGGACCCAGATTCATAAAACAAGTTCTTAAAGACCTACAAAGAGACTCAGACCCCAGATAATAATAATGGGAGACTTCAATACCCACTGTCAGTATTAGAATGATCATTGAGACAGAAAACTAACAAAGATATTCAGGACTTGAATTCAGCTCTAGACCAAGTGAGCCTGATAGATGTGTACAGAATTGTCCACCCAAAAGCAACATAATATACATCTTTTTTCAGTGCCACATGGCACTTACTCTAAAATTGATCACATAACTGGAAAGAAAACACTCCTCAGCAAATGAAAAAGAACTGAAATCATAACAAACAGTCTCTCAGACCACAACGCAATCAAATTAAAACTCAAGATTAAGAAGCCCACTAAAACCACACAACTACATGGAAATTGAATAATGTGCTCCTGAATGACTTCTGGGTAAATAATGAAATTAAGGCAAAAATCAGGAAGTTATTTGAAACCAATGAGAACAAAGAGACAATGTACCAGAATCTCTGGGATGCAGCTAAGGCAGTGTTTAGAGGAAAATTTATAGCATTAAATGCCCACATCAAACAGCTAGAAAGATCTCAAATCAACACCCTAACATCACAATTAAAATAACTAGAGAACCAACAGCAAACAAACACCAGAGCTAGCAGAAGACAAGAAATAACCAAGCTCAGAGTGGCACTGAAGGACATAGAGACATGAAAAAACCTTCAAAAAAAAATCAACAAATTCAGGAGTGTTTTTTTTTTTTTTTTGACTAATTTTCAGATCAAGAAGTTTCCACGTACATAAACCATATCTAGGGCTAGCCTCATCAGCACCACTTACTTCTCCTCACACTCCACAGAAGAGGAGAGTTCTCTCTTCCAATAACTGTGTGCCATATTGGCATGGAGAAGGAGGGGTGGGAACACAGTATTATTAGACAATTCAGGAAATTCAATAAACGCTTATTTAGAAGCAATTGCCTTAAGGTAACATACATGATTATCATCATTTTTAAAATATTAAATTGTTCTAACTCTCAATTATGAGACAGAATAAAACAAGTCCTTACAGAAAAAAAATACCTAAAAGTATTTATATATAAATATATGTATTCATATGTAAATGCACGTGTAGGCATATACACTATCATATAAATTAACGTTATTCAATGTTTTAGTTGATACATGTGAGTATAAGATACATCCTGTAATTTTATTTACCAGTATATTTAAAATCTTAGCACTTAACATCTCTGAGTAGTTCCTTATCAAATGATTATTTTTATCTCTAATGTCTTTGCTTTTTAATATTTCCAAATATGTGTATTTGTTTTAAGAAATATATAAAACACATCAATTCATGTGCATTGTGATCACTTTGCCCTTGTTCTATGCAGCTGATTAGATTATAAAGCTCATGGATAGTGGGTTTCCACACTTTGTTACCTATTGTCAATTTTAGTGTCACTTGAGAACTTATTAGAGATTATGCCACTGATGCCCAGTGCCCTATTAGTCAGTGGTAAGCAAACTTCTCATTTTCTGCCCGAAAGTGGTGATGGGGTAAAGAGTTACCTGTCCAGAACAATGTGAGGATATAATGAGTATTCATAAAAAATTCTCCCTCATGTATAAGAACCAACCACTTTCAGTTGTCTTCATTGGTTTCTCAAAGTATTAGTGAAAGGGGAGCTAGAAAATAGATAACAGACAATGCAAGTGAATAGAAACAATAAATGTCTCAGAGTAATAAAAATATGTTTTTGTAAAATGTCCATATTTTGTGAGGGTATACATCTTTGCTCTTTGTATTAAGGATGGATGTCTCTTACCTCCCTTACTCCTACCTTCTTACCTCTCTTCCAAAAGGCACAAGCTAGGTCTGAGAACCCAATCCTCTTTGTACAACTTTAGGAACAATTAATAATTGTAACCATTGCAGTGGATAGAAAAAATATCTGAAAACTCAGACCCAGTGGATTAAATAAACAAAAATAATTATTTTCAAGGTATCGTGGAAATCGTTAGAAATAGTTACCATGAACTAGAAGGAAATGTGCATGTGACTCAAAACCAATGTACATCCCCAAATTCTAGGCACCAGTGACCAAAACAGCAGAGTTTACCATATTTTCTTGAGACAAACAGCCCTGACTATATACATGTTTTCCAAAAATAGAATAATATAGAAAACAAATTTACTCAATTTTTTACATTACTGTATTATAACACTAAGAAGAATATAGTTGGTAAAATACAGCAATATCATTAACCATTCTGATATGGTTTAAATCTGTATCCCCACCCAAACCTCATCTTGAATTGTAATCCCCATGTATTGAGGGATGGTCTTGGTGGGAGGTGATTGGATTATGGAGGCAGTTTCTCTCATGCTCTTCTAATAGTGAGGGAGTTCTCACAGGATGTGATGGTTTAAAAGGGGTAGTTTCCCCTACTCTCTTTCTCTCTCTCCTGATGCCTTGTGAATAAGGTGCTTGCTTCCCCTTCCCCTTTTGCCATAATTGTAAGTTTCTTGAGGCCTCCAAGCTATAGGGAGCATAGGAACTGCGAGTCAATTAAACTTCTTTTTTTCATAAATTACCCAGTCTCAGGCAGCTCTTTATAGCAGTATAACTATAGCAGCTATAGTTTTAACAGACTAATACATGTTCATTTATGAAAAAAAAAATATATATATATACATACATATATATAATTCCATTCATGAATCTAAAAATATTATAAAATATAATATTATCAGGGGTTACCCAAAGAATGCTAGGATAATTTAACCAAAAAGGAAAGTAAGCAAAAAAAAAAAAAAAGAAAAAGCACTACATAATTTCCATGTGATTTACCCCATCAATGGCCTCCAAGAGAGACCTTATATGTTTTTATTTTTTAAACAAATGTTTGTGGGTACATAGTAGTTGTATATATTTATGGAGTACATGAGATATTTTGATACAGTCATGAAAAGTCAAATAAACACATCATGAGTAATGGGAAACACATCCCATCAAGCGTTTATCCTTTGAGTTACAAACAATCCAGTTACATTTTTTTGCCTTTTTTATTTATTTACTATTTATTTATTTATTTATTTATTTATTTTTTATGCTGATCTTCTCCCTCCTCCCACCCTCAATAATTACAATCTTTAAGTTATTTTAGAAGATACAATTAAGTTATTATTGACTATAGTCACCCTACTCTGCTATCAAATTGAAGGTCTGATTCATTCTTTCTATTTTTTTGTACCCATTAATCATCTTTACCTCCTCCCCACTGCCCCCCTAGTACCCTCCTCAGCCTCTGGTTAAAGGCATGCAAAGTCAAATAAACACATCATGGGTAATGGGACACACATCCCATCAAGCATTTATCCTTTGAGTTACAAACAATCCAGTTACACTTTTTGCCTTCTTATCTATCTATCTATCTATCTATCTATCTATCTATCTATCTATGTATCTATCATCTATCTATCTATCTATGCTGATCCTCTCCCTCCTCTTACCCTCAATATTACAATCTTTAAGTTATTTTAGAATGTACAATTAAGTTATTATTGACTATAGTCACCCTACTCTGCTATCAAATTGAAAGTCTGATTCATTCTTTCTATTTTTTTTGTACCCATTAATCATCCCTACCTCCTCCCCACTGACCCCTACTACCCTTCTCAGGCTCTGGTAATCATCCCTCTACTCTCTCTGTCCAAGAGTTCAATTGCTTTGATTTTTAGATCCCACAAATAAGTGAGAACATGCAATGTTTGCCTTTCTGTGCCTGGCTTATTTCCCTCAATATAATGACCTCCAGTTCCATCCATGTTGTTGCAAATGACTGGATCTCATTCTCTTTTATGGATGAATAGTACTCCATTGAGTATATGTACCACATTTTCCTTATCCTTTCATCTGTTGATGGACACTTAGAGAAATCTTGTAAGTTAAGCTTAAAAAAGAGAGAAAAGCATTTGGAAATGTTCCACATCTATGTTTTCTAAAAACTCTTAGAAAACATCACTAAAAATGAACTGTCTTAATGATATAATTGCACACCAAAAATGTACAGATAGCATCTACTTAGTAAGAAAACTTTGGCATGCTTGCCTTATTACCATGACCGAATTAGAATTTTCATTGTCACCCACATCACAACAGTTACCAGTAGAGCACAGTTCCCTGATCAATGTGATTACAAGGGATTAAATTCGAGGGATGCATTTAATAATTTTAAAAATGAAAGAAGCAACATATATATTACTTGTAGATATTATAGTCTACAAGAGAGGAAAACCAGTAGATTTAACTGATAACACTCTAGTCTCAGTCTTAAAAGAAAGAATCAGTAGAGATCCTGGAAGATATAGCAAAATTAGGGAGCCAGGAAGAGCATATTTTTTATGAGAAGACAGAATATAATATATATATATATATATATAATAGAAAATATTTTTAAAAAAATTTAAGTGATGTCTCCACAACGTTTAAAACAAAAGAACACTTAGAAAAGTTGCTAGCCTGTAGAAGAAGTTGTTATGGCCTATTATACACAACATAGATCAACTAAGACTGTGAGTGGCTGGACTTATTGACTATTAATAGAATAATATAAGATCTATGAACAGGAAACATAATAACAAGGTGACATGATTTCATACAGTTTGTGAATAAAGAAAAAGTCAAGTATATTTTTGGTGACAGTAAAATGTCTCAGCTATGACTATTTCTATGTCACTCACTAATTTGATACTCTTGGTCATAGGAAACATTCTCTCTGGGAAAATAAAGTACTACATTTAATATATGCATATGTTCTTTATATAACTTTACGTAAATAATTATAATTATGGCCATTTAATATTCAGGATATAGATCCCAAAAGAACCCCATTTTGTATGTTATCCTCACAGCCTTTTACTTTAAAATGTGCTTTTGCTAAATTATTTGATGTGATCTGAGATGCTGTATTAGAGCCTACATAAGCTATCAGAATTTTAAGCTAGGAGCTCACATTATAATATTATGGCCCCTATAAAGCACATTTCTATTTCCATTCCTTCTGTGAAACTATAGTTTCTGCAAAAATTGTAAAATTACTGAAATACATTTAACCTACTCTTCAAAGGGTATCTTTTGTCTGGAACAAAAACTTAGTACTAAGATATTGCATTAATTATCGTAAAAATCTGAATAGAGGGCGTTCGTCCCCTCTTCAAAGGATGTGGAAAATTATTTTCAGATTTAATTTCTTTTTTTTTCATTTTTTTATGATGAAATCTATTTTTTGGCTTTTATCCATTTCTCTTATACACTATCGTATGAAAACATAGTTATGTTCTTTGTGTATATAATTTTTTTTCTGTATGGAAGCAATCCCTTTCATGGTACATATTTCAATTATCTGCTGATAAATTTCGTTTTATTTTCACTCAAACAAAAAAGTGCCTTTATGCAATCTTTACAATAATATTTTTAAAAGGCTTGATTGCTGGGTGCAGTGGTGCAATCATGGCTCGCTGCAACCTCTGTCTCCCAGGTTCAAGCAATTCTCCTGCCTCAGCCTCCCAAGTAGCTGGGATTACAGGAGTGTGCCACCACATCTGGCTCACGCCTGTAATACCATTTGGGAGGCTGAGGCAGGTGGATGACCTGAGGTTGGGAGTTCGAGACCAACCTGACGAGCATGGAGAAACCTCATCTCTACTAAAAATACAAAAGTAGCCAGGCGTGGTGGTGCATGCTTGTAATCCCAGCTGCTTGGGAGACTGCGGCAGGATAATTGCTTGAACCTGGAAGGCGGAGGTTGCAGTGAGCTGAGATTCCACCATTGCACTCCAGCCTGGGCAACAAAAGCGAAACTCCATCTTAAAAAAAAAAAAGAAAGAAAAGAAAGAAGGCTTGATCATCCCTATTTCAATGGCCACTATTTAATTCATGCTCCAAATTAAGAAATATTTACAATTTATTTAACATCAGTGTAATATTTGTTATAACATTTTATATGCAAAATAGAAAGCTTTCTTTTTCAGTTGGCATCTCAATTAACCAATGGCATTAAAGGGAGGGATGGATAGGTTTTCTAAATCTGATACACACACCTCCCATGATTGAATTGATCATTGTTACTATTTGGTTCCCATAATGAGTAAATTTACCCATTTATTTGGTTTTTGGAACAAAAAAATATATTGAAGAAACAATGACTTACCAACCTCATCCAGATTCCCTAGTTTTGTTTCCATGGAGAAGAATATTCTCATAATTCAGGTGTTCTCCTTTAAGATGAATAGAGATATTAATTTGATGAAGTGGTAATAATTATCTATCATGGCTTAAATGCAGATGGGAAAATGAAGAGAGTGTTTCCCCTAATTGAGGACAGCCAATGAATTACCTTAATTGTCAATGTATCCTCTAAATTAGCAGGATAAGTATGTGAGCAGGACATAGTTCTTTTGTGATATCTCTATGACCCTTTATTTGGAGAGTGGATTGCTCCCATTTAGAATTTCACAGCAGACACAGTTAATGATCTACATTCTTTCTTTGTATTTATTAACACAATCTAGGGTTCTTGTTAGCAATAAGCTAAGTTAAAGCAAAACCAAGTAGAGGAAAATATGTAATTTATTATTAGTTTCAATTGTTTGGCGAGTTGGTGATGAGATTTAAACTTTCGTTTGACTGGATGGCTAAGAAACCACAATTTGTGATGTTTAATTGACAGGCTTCCTTTTATCTATGCCCTTTATTTTTTGATAATACAGCTAATATAGCCAATATCAGAGGAGAGATAAAGAAGATCTGGATTGATAAAACTTCTGATATGTTGGACTGCCTATTTCTGTATTTTTTCCATGAAAAAACATACTTGTAAATGTTGATGACATTTGTCATTATAATTTGGATATTTATACATGCAGCTGAACAGAATGTCGGATGATACTAAGTCACATTTACACATAAACAAGTATTTAATTCTAAAACCTACTCATCAGAAAAAAAAAATCCAAATTTGGAATGCTACATAAATAATCAGAGAATCATAAAATGTAAGGGAAACAAATGATCAAACTCACAAATCTCAGGCAAAATATTATATCTAATACATAGATAATGCCATATCATAATTGTAAAAAATGTTTAGGACTTGTATAGATTGTAAAACATGATTTATTACATATGGCAAGTTAAGGCCTAAGCATTTCTAGTGTTGTTAAAAAACAATGTCATATACCTATTTTCTGTGAGAAAAATATCTGTATCTGACTTACTTATTAATACTATGCTAATTAAAATATATCGACATGAATTCAGAGCAAGAGCCAAACCTTAAAGCAAGAATGAAAAAAGGACTGTGAAATGTAAAATGTATTGTGATGAAAGACCTATGTTTTAGAGTAATTGAATGTGAGGTTTGAAGAAGAATTTGTCTTCAGAGAATAAACTTTAAAAATCAAGCTACACAGTTGTGTTTTCATACGCACTCAGTTCAAAATATTTTCTAATTTTCCTTTTGATTTCTTGTTTGAACCATGAGGCAATTGTCTGTCACATCTCTGAGAATTTTCAAGATATTGATTTCTAATTTAATTCCATTGTGATTAGAAAACATATTTGTCATTAACAAACCTGCACATTGTGCACATGTACCTTAGAACTTAAAGTATAATAAATATATATCTATATAAAATAAAATAAAATTAATTTCTTGGCTGGGCCCAGTGGTTCACGCTTATAATCCCAGCACTTCGGGAGGCCAAGGTGGGCGGATCACCTGAGGTCAGGAGTTTCAGGCCAGCCTGGCCAACATGGTGAAATCCTTTCTTTACTAAAAATAGAACAGTTAGCTGGGCATGGTAATGTGCACCTATAATCCCAGCTACTGGGGAGGCCAAGGCAGGAAAATCACTTCAGCCTGGGGAGTAGGGGGCGGGGGAGGTTGCAGTGAGCCAAGATCGCACCAGTGCACTCCCCATCCCGGGTGACAGAGTGAGACTCTGTCTCAGAAAGAAAATAAATAAATAAATTACATTTCTTGAGGTGTAAAAGAAAGAAAAAGAAAAGAAAGAAGAAAGAAAGAAAGAAAGAAAGAAAGAAAGAAAGAAAGAAAGAAAGAAAAGAAAGAAAGACAGAGACAGAAAGAAGAAAGAAAGAAAGAGAAAGAAAGAAAGAAAACATTTGTCATGGCTTGAATAATTTTAAATCTTTTGAGACTTACTTTATGGCTCAACACATGGGCTGTTATTTAGAAGTGTTTCAGTACAGCAGAAACTATTTTGCTAGTTTTGTATGGAGAACACTATAAACATCAATTAACCGAGTTGGTTAATACCATTACATACATCTTTGGTATTCTTACTAATTTCTCTCTACTTTTCCTAACAATTATTGGGAGAGTAATGTAATTGTGAATTTTTCTGTCTCTTATGCAAGTTCTATCATTTTTTGCTATATGGGTTTTGAAGCTCTGATACTGGGTGAATACACATTTAGGATTATTACATACTTTTTATGAATTTATTCCTTTATTATTGTAAAATGACTGTTTGCATTCCTGGTAATAGTCTTTGTTCTGAAATCTAGTTTCTTTGATATTAGTTACTCTAAAGCTTTTAATTGGGCTGGCAGGGTTGGTCTTTTCCATAATTTACTTTCTTTGCTATTACTTTATTTGAATATTTGTATTTAAAGATTTTTGTGTTTGTTCTTTTTTTTTTTCCTTTTGTTTTGTAGGCAGCAAATATTTGGGCCTTGCTGTTTTATTTCATTTGAAAACCTCTGTCTTTTGGGGGGGCAAGAGTGTTTAAACAATTTACATTTAATGTGATTAAACACATTTAGATCGATCATTTTCAACTTGTTTTCTCATGTGATTTTTTCTCCTTTTTCTTTTTTATATTTTCTTTTAAATTCTGCATTTTTATAATTTCCTTTTATCTCCATTGTTGAATTATTAGCTATAACTATTTGTTGGATTGTTTTAGTGTTTATGTTATGGATTATTTTATACACCACTGAACTTCAAGTGACAAATTTACAATTTCACTAGTATAAGCACCTTTTAAAAGTACATACTTATTACTGCTCCCCAAATATTTGTGGCACAGACTTCTATATAAGTCATAATAACACAAATTATTTCTAGTTATTTTACTTCAAATAAATTAGCTGTTTGTACATTAGTAGACACTGTTTTTAGAGCAGCTTTACTAAACACAAAATCTAGAGCAGTTTATAGAAAAAAAAATGAGTAGAAAAGTGCAGGGATATTTCAAATACCCCCGCAACACTCCCTGCCCAGTTTCTCCTCTTATCTTCCATTAATATGGTACATTCCTTACAATCATAAACTAGTATGGTTACATTATTATTAACTGAAGTCCTATTTTACATTAGGATTCATTCTTTGTGCTGTACAAGTTCATGGCTTTTGACAAATGTGGAATGATACCTGTCCAGAATTAGAATATCATACAGAGTATTTTTACTGCCCTAAAGATACCTTATGTTCCTCTTATCCATCCCTGTCTCCTTCTCCACTGAATCCCTGGCAACTATTGTTTTTTTTACTGTCTCTATAATTTTGGTTCTTTTTCCAGAATATAATATAGCTGGAATCATACAGTACATAGTCTTTTTAAATTATCTTCTTTCACTTAGCAATATGCATTGCATTTAAGCTTCCTCCAAGTCTTTTCATGAGTAAATTATGTAAATCCTTTAAGAAGATTTATGTAAGTTGCCCTTGCCAGCTTTCCTCATTCTTTTGTGTAGGTCAAGAGTTTCATCTGGTATTCTTTGCTTTCTGCTTGAAAAACTTCCTTAAACTTTAATTTTTTTTTTTTTTTTTAGACAGAGTCTCACTCTATCACCCAAGCTGGAGTGCAGTGGCGCTATCTCGGCTCACTGCAAGCTCCACCTCCCAGGTTCACGCCGTTCTCCTGCCTCAGCCCTCCTGAGTAGCTGGGACTACAGGCCCCCGCTACCACCACCAGCTAATTTTTTGTATTTTTAGTACAGACAGGTTTTCACCGTTTTAGCCTGGAAAATCTCGATCTCCTGACCTCGTGATCCACCCGCCTTGGCCTCCCAAAGTACTGGGATTACAAGCGTGAGCCACCGTGCCTGACCCCTTTAATTTTTTTAATACAGATATTTTGGTAATGAAATCTTTAGCTTTTTTGTATCTGAAAAGTTATTTATTTATTCTCTTTTTTTTTGAAGTATTATCACAGTATAAATAATTCTTGGTTGATTTTTATTCCCTTCACTCTTTCAAGGATATCATTCCACTCTTTTATACCATACATTCTTTCTCATGAAAAAAAAAAATCTGATGTTATCCTTATCTTTCTTTTCTATTTGTACAAAAAGTATGTATCGTATGGTTTCACTGATATAAATTTCTAGAAATTTCAATCTAAGCTACATTGACAAAAAGCAGATTGGTGGTTGCCTGGTAACAAAGAGAGTGAGAGGAAAAATGTTAAAAGGAGGCACAAAGGGACTTTTCATGGTGACTAGTTTGTTCATTATCTCAATTATGATAGTGGTTTTATGGTTGGATATGTCAAATATTATATGTCACATATAACTTGTTTAGGCTGTAAAATATCAAAATAAGGATATTTTTCTTCTGATCAGCAGGGAGCCAAAAAATATGGTGATAATGACTGGCATCTATAAGTCTTGATGTACTTCGAAGTAGTAAAAAGTGTAAGTTAAAACCAGGAATAGGGTAATATATGGCATCAGTTAAAGGTTATTTTAATAACCATATTTAAGAGTAAAGATCTTTCAAAAATTATCATCTTATTGCATAAAGAGGAGTGGACATGCTAGAGTCCTGGAGAGATCAGTATAATTGTTACAGAACACTCAAAGGGCTAGGGAAGAATGCCCCAAGTGAGAACACACTGGGCATGCAGCCCCTCCCAAGTGCTTGCCGGCCACTGTGCATGTGAACAGTCCACCCAAAGGGACGAATCAGGGCAGAAGAGACCCAATCCCCTGGAAGTGAGCCAGTGTACAAAACCCCAAGTCAAAGGTCAAACCGCACACTAAATCTCGCAAGTCACCCACTTGGCCCTCTTACAAGTGTACTATACTTCCTTTTGTTCCTGCTTTAATCTTTTTAGCAAACTTTCACTACTGATCTAAAACTTGCCTTGGACTCTCCTGCCCTATGCGCCTTAGTCAAATTCTTTCTTCTGAGGAGGCAAGAATTGAGGTTACCGCAGACCCTACACAGATTTGCCACCACTAACATACCATGAACCAAAAATAGGACAGTATAGGCCCACTGTCAATTTTGAGGGGACACAGTTTAATAAAATAATGTTAAACAGTAATACAGTAATTTAATACATAACTGTGTTGTGGAAGAATTTCATAATTAAGAGAATATTGTATTTTAAAATAGTAAAAAGAATGTGGAATTTTTTTTTTTTTTTTTTTTTTTTTTTTTTTTTTTTTTTTTTTTTTTGAGGCAGAGTCTCGCTCTATCGCCCAGGCTGGAGTGCAGTGGCGCGATCTGAGCTCACTGCTATTTCCACCTCCGGGGTTCAAGTGATTCTCCTGCCACGGCCTCCCAAGTAACTGGAATTACAGACATCTGCCACCACACCCAGCTAATTTTTTTGTATTTTTAGTAGAGACGGAGTTTCACCATGTTCACCAGGCTGGTCTTGAACTCCTGACCTCAGATGATCCACCTGCCTCGGCCTCCCAAAGGGCTGTCATTACAAGCGTCAGCCACTGCACCCAGCCAGAAAATATTTTTAAAACTGTTAAAGAAATGTGTGATTGTTGTATGATTCTTTGCCTTCCTTAGCGGGGTTTTGGAGGCAGACTTCTCTGAGAATTTTCATGTAATAGAAAAATATTATACAGATATTGAGGAAAATGAATTCACTCTTCTCACTGAACTCTGGATTTAATTGGTGCTGAGCCCGAACTCATGAAGAAGAGCTGCTGCTGATCAGATAGAAGCAGAATAAGAGGGAGGCTGAGATGGAGTTTGAAATGGGACTGTATGGGTAGATCTTGCAGATGATATATTTGAAAAAAACAATATACATACTGGGAGATATCCAGCATAGAGACCATCAATGCCTGTTTACTGTGAAGCTGGAGGTGGGTAATATTTAACCAGAATCTGGAAACAATTAAGAAGTGACTTAAACTAATATTTGAGTGACATCACCAACAATCTTCTGCTTTATTTGGCCATGTCAGCCTCTGAAGCTTCCAGGATTTGAGACAGTGAGTATACTGTCCTTCAACTTCCAGAGATCAAATAGTGGTCAGTAAGAAGCATCACTGCTATTCTGTTGGAGATAAGGATTCCTGGCATATAAGGTACTAGAGGAGAAGCATAACAGAATCCCCTGCAAAAAAGGACAAGCAGAGATTAGGAGTTGATATACTTTAGACTATTTATGTGGAATGAAATTTCACAAAAAAGTAAACTAAATACATAAATGTTTAATTAGACCTGCAGTTACGTGACCTGCCAACAAATGAGCAAACGAACAAAAAGAATTAAGAAAATAGCTTATATCCTCACAAACATCTCAAATGTTAAAAGTATGTAAACGTTGTCAACAGTCATAATTTTTATAATTGGAACATACAATGCTCAATGCTCAATTAATGCGACTAGTTGGCATTTTATACTGTTTTGTTTTGTTTTTGCCAATTGTGAACCTGCTGCACCTTGCTTTATTATTTATTTACGTATTTATTTTTTATTATTATACTTTAAGTCCTGGCGTACATGTGCAGAACATGCAGGTGTGTTACATAGGCACACGTGTGCCATGGTGGTTTGCTGCACCCATCAACCTGTCATCTACATTAGGTATTTCTCCTAATGCTATCCCTCCACTAGCCACCCACCCCCCAACAAGCCGCACCGTATGATATTCCTCTCCCTGTGTCCATGTGTTCTCATTGTTCAACTTCCACTTATGAGTGAGAGCATGTGGTGTTTGGTTTTCTGTTCTTGTGTTAGTTTGCTGAGAATTATGGTTTCCAGCATCATCCATGTCCCTGCAAAGGACATGAACTCATCCTTTCTTATGACTGCATAGTATTCCATGGTGTATATGTGCCACATTTTCTTTATCCAGTCTGTCACTGATGGACATTTGGATTGGTTCCAAGTCTTTGCTATTGTGAACAGTGCTGCAATGAACATACGTGTGCATGTGTCTTTATAGTAGAATGATTTTTAAACCTTTGGGTGTATACCCAGTAATGCGATTGCTGGATCAAATGGTTTTTCTGGTTCTAGATATGTGAGGAATCGCCACACTATCTTCCACAATGGCTGAACTAATTTACACTCCCAACACCAGTGTAAAAGCATTCCTATTTCTCCAGATCCTTTCCAGCATCTGTTGTTTCTTGACTTTTTAATGATCACCATTCTAACTGGCGTGAGATGGTATCTCATTGTGGTTTTGATTTGCAATTCTCTAATGACCAGTGATGATGACCTTTTTTTTATATGTTTGTTGGCTGCATAAATGTCTTATTTTGAGAAGTGTCAGTTCATATCCTTCACTTACTTTTTGATGGTTTGTTTTTGTTTTTTTGTTTGTTTCTTTTCTTGTAAATACCTAGGAATGCAACTTACAAGGGAAGTGAAGGACCTCTTCACAGAGAACTGCAAAACACTGCTCAAGGAAATAAGAGAGAACACAAGCAAATGGAAAAATATTCCATGCTCATGGATAGGAAGAATCATTATTGTGAAAATGTCCATACTGCCCAAAGTAATTGATAGATTCAATGCTATCCCAATCAAGCTACCATTGACTTTCTTCCTATAATTGGAAAAAAAACTACTTTAAATTTCATACGGAACCATAAAAGAGCCAGCATGGCCAAGACAATCCTAAGCAAAAAGAAGAAAGCTGGAGGCATCACGCTACCTGACTTCAAACTATACTGCAAGGCTTACAGTAAGAAAAACAGCATGGTACTTGTACCAAAACAGATATGAAGGCCAATGGAACAGAACAGAGGCCTCAGAAATAACGCCACACATCTACAACCATCTGATCTTTGACAAACCTGACAAAAACAAGCAATGGGGAAAGGATTCCATTTAATAAATGGTGTTGGGAAAACTGGCTAGCCATGTGCAGAAAGCTGAAACTGGATCCCTTCCTTACACCTTATACAAAAATTAACTCGAGATGATTAAAGACTTAAACATAAGACCTAAAACTATAAAAACCCTAGAAGAAAACCTAGGCAATACCATTCAGGACATAGGCATGGACAAATACTTCATGACTAAAACGCCAAAATTTGTGTTTTATTTTGGCAACAAAACCCAAAATAGACAAATGGAATCTGATTAAACTGAAGAGCTTCTGCACAGCAAAATAAACTATCATCAGAGTGATCAGGGACCCTACAGAATGGGAGAAAATGTTTGCAGTCTATCCATCTGACAATGGGCTGATACCCAGAATCTACGAACAATTTAAACAAATTTACAAGAAAAAACAAACAACCCCATCAAAAAGTGGGCAAAGGATAAGAACAGACACTTCTGAAAAGAAGACATTTATGCAGCCAACAAACATATGGAAAAAAAGCTCATCATCACTAGTCGTTAGAGAAATGCAAATCAAAACCACAATGAGATACCATCTTATGCCAGTTAGAATGACTATCATTAAAAAGTCAGGAAACAACAGATGCCGGAGAGGATCTGGAGAAATAGGAATGCTTTTACAGTGTTGTTGGGAGTGTAAATTAGTTCAACCATTGTGGAAGACAGTGTGGTGATTCCTCACATATCTAGAACCAGAAAAACCATTTGATCCAGCAATCACTTAACTGGGTATACACCCAAAGGATTAAAAATCATTCTGCTATAAAGACACATGCACACGTATGTTTACTGCAGCACTGTTCACAATAGCAAAGACTTGGAACCAACCCAAATGCCCATCAACGATAGAGTAGATAAAGAAAATTTGGCACATATACACCATGGAATACTATACAGCCATAAAAAAGGATGAGTTCATGTCCTTTGCAGGGACATGGATAAAGCTGGAAACCATCATTCTCAAGCAAACTAATATAGGAACAGAAAACCAAACACTGCAGGTTCTCACTCATAAGTGAGAGTTGAACAATAAGGACACACGGATACAGAAATGGGAATATCATTCACCCTGGCTTGTTGGGGGGTGGGGGGCTAGGGGAGGGATAGCATTAGGAGAAATACCTAATGTAGATTACGGGTTGATGGGTGCAGGAAACCACCATGTCATGTGTATGCATATGTAACAAACCTGCATTTTCTGCACATGTATCCCAGAACTTAAAATATAATAATAATATTAATAATAATAATAATAAAGAAATGAGTAGGTTTGAATAGCACAGCAAGAAAGAATAAAATCGCCTATTCTTTGATAGTGCAATGGAGGATTTATTCAAGGAGTTACCAGAATAAATAATAAAACTTGTGAATATTATAAAATATATATTTGCCCTTTAAATTCAGAGTGATAAACTTGTATCAGTGTTATTTAGTGTAATGTTACATTTTTAATCTTTAAAATTGGAGATATTGGAGATAGCTTTGGCATATGAGTAAATCTATTTTAAGTATTATTAAACAGAATGTGATTAAACAATATACCAAATTTTATTAACTTTCTAGCTAATAAAGTTACATATAAACATAAAGACATGGAAGAATCTTTCAGATAAAATCAGCATTGAAGTGCAATTGACAAAGCTCATAGCTTCTAATCTATTTTGCATTCTTACTTTTGTTAAAGGAACTCACCAGTTTTAGTCTTTCACATGGGCATGAAACTGAAAGTTACATTCCCCAGCCTTCTTTCTAAGCAAATAGAAGCCTTGTGTCTTCTACCTTTCTGCCTTTTTTTATCTTTGACTGCAATGTAGAAATGGTTGTAGGGGCAGTTCATCTTGAACTATGGGAAGACCTATGACAAGGACAGAAGAGGAATTTCACAACTGTCGCCTGTATCCCAAACACTCCAGAGCTGCCACATCAGCTCTGTTTTGTTTATATTTAAAATTTTGTGTGAGTGAAAAATAATCATTTTTTATAAACATCTGTTTTAAGAGAAAAGTGCTTATTAAAGCAATAAAGCATGTGTCTTAAACAAGGCAGCAAACACAAATAAAAATAAAATAACCACCATCATATAAAGCACATGAAACATTTACAAATAGCAGTTCAGCTGTGTGTATATAAAATTGAGTTGTGTATTTCTAAATCTCACAGACATTGTCAAAATTTTCTTTTAAATTATTTTAGTTATTTTACTAAATAGTAAACTGGCTTTTACATTACTCTTTTAAAAGTCCATCTAAATATAAACCGCCTACAGGTTATATTTAGCCAAATTGACAACTGGTTCAATTTTTTTTTTTGTTTGTTTGTTTGTTTTAGGTTTTTTTATTAGTAACTATGCATATCCAAATAAATTTATTAGTGGACTTGAGGTAGTAGGAGCTGGCTATAATAATGGAATAAGATTTTTAATATTCATATAATTGCTGTTCATTTGTAGATGTAAAAATAGACATTGAATGGTAAAGTATATCGTTGGTCATTTTGCTTTTCCAAATAAATTAGTGTTATTGAGGAAGAAAAGAAGAACTAACTCTGAAACAAGATTAACTATTAAGCTTGAGGTTTAGGTCAGATTTCCTTTTTTTCTTTTCTTTCTTTCTTTGTTTTTTTCCCAGATCGAGTCTCACTCTGTACCCCAGGCTGGAGTGCATGCAGTGGCGTGATCTCAGCTCACCGCAACCTCTGCCTCCCGGGTCCCGGTTCAAGCAATTCTCCTGCCTCGCCTCCTGAGTAGCTGGGATTACAGGCATGCACCACCATGCCCAGCTGATTTTTGTGTTTTTAGTAGAGATGGGGTTTCACCATGTTGGCCAGGCTGGTCTTGAACCCATGACCTTGTGATCTGCCTGCCTCGGCCTCCCAAAGTCCTGGGATTATAGGTGTGAGCCACCAGGCCCAGCCAAGTTCAGATTTTCAACTGAAAACTCATTTTCACTATTCAATAATTACAATCTATTTTAAACAGTTATATTGTTGCATATGATTCAGAAGTTAGTGGTTCCATTATGAAATCTTCAATTTCTGGTAACAGTATAGCAATTATGCTACTTTTAATTTTTGGAGTCCTGTATATACACAAATATTTCTATAGACCTTTCTCCCTTTATTAAGATATAGTAAATTACTACAGCCTAATACTACCACATGGAGAGTTAAGGAAGCCTGGAAAATCACATTAATTACATAGCAAAATATCGTGGAGAGATATGGAACAGATGACTTGCAGTTTCAGAAGAAGGAAGCTGACCTGAAGCGAGCTGACAATCACTGAATCCTTTATTCCCTGGACACACTTGCCTCTTCTTGCTATAGACTGAGAATTAAGCTCATCCCATAAAGAGGAGCTTTTCTGGGGAAAGAGAAACCAAGAAAGTCTTAATCTTTTATGTCACTTCATTTCTCACAGTAACCTCCCATTCTCCTACCCCAGAAATCCATTTTTAATCCATGCAATTTAATTTATTTTGTCCCTCTTAATGAATCATTTTGCACATCACACACACACACACACACACACACACCACATTGATACTGCACTATTTTGTATGGTGCAGTTACCATTTGTGTGTGCTATTCTAAACACACTTGTTACCATTTTTTTCCTATGGACCAATACACACAAACTTGATACTATCTACTCACAAATTATTCTCACAAATTTCCAATACAAAATTAGAAATATTCCAAAATTGAGTCTACAAAGAAAGACCATTTCTTAGACTGGAAAATATAGGAGGCAATACAAAGTTAAAGAATGTAAACTTACTTCCAGGCAAGGCATGGTGGCTCACACCTGTACTTCCAGCACTTTGGGAGGCTGAGATGAGAGGATGACTTGAGGCCAGGAGTTTGAGACTGATGGACATAGCGAGACCCCATGTCTACAAATAAACAAACAAACAACAACAACAAACATAAACTTCAACTGCCGAACTGACCTTAGAGCTGGAGTTTATATAGAGCCAATAATTTTTATATTAATATTTTTGCACAATATTATTCTATAGTGTGTTTTCTTCCCTCATAGAAAGATGGATAATATGTTAAATGCCTCCTTTAGAGACTGTCTTTCTTTTTGTTTTAAAAAGAAGTGTTATGGGATATTTACCCTATGTTACTCTGAAGAATTTGTTCTTTTTTTTTTTTTTTTGAGACGGATTCTCTCTCTGTCACCCAGGCTGGAGTGCAGCAGCGCAATCTTGGCTCACTGCAAGCTCCGCCTCCCGGGTTCACGCCATTCTCCTGCCTCAGCCTCTCCTAGTAGCTGGGACTACAGGCGCCCTCCAACACGCCCGGCTAATTTTTTTTTGTATTTTTAGTAGAGACGGGGTTTCACCGTGGTCTCGATCTCCTGACCTCGTGATCCGCCCGCCTCGGCCTCCCAAAGTGCTGGGATTACAAGCGTGAGCCACCGCGCCCGGCCTCTGAAGAATTTGTTAATCCAAGCCTGACTGAAACCATCACATTAACTTTTTTTTCTTTTTGTAATCGTGAGTTTAATTAATGAAATGGATGATTTTTAGAGGAGAAAACTCAATATTTATTACCCATTTAATATTTTATCTTGCTGAAATCATCTTCAATAGGGTGAGAAGAACGATCACAGAGGATAGATAAGCACAGAGCCAGACATACCAACCACTAATTATGGAGCATGATCCACAAGTATATGGTTAATGTGGTCTCGTTTATAGCACACTTCACTTCAATGGGGAACCTGCCTATGTCTTCACTTTGGATAGTACCTGCCTGATGCTTACTTAAAAAACCACCCAGTTATGGTTTCCAAGTTAGCACTGTTGTCTTAGGCCTGGGTGACATTATTGGGTCTTGTTTTCTGTTTGACAATAGGTTTGCTTGACTTATCCTTAGCTATATATAATCAGATTATATATAAACACAACCATATATATAGCTCCTCATTACAACAATGAGGTCCAAGAGTATTAATTACTAAATGTTTGAGAGGCCAGTATCCTATTTTGGATTTGTGTATGTAGTTGTTCAATATTTTTTAAAAATCATATTACATTGTTTCAGACTAGCCTTAGGACTATTTGCTGAAATTTTAGCAATTATAAAATTTAATATATTTGCCTTTCTTTGAAGCTATGCCACGTGCTCATAGTCATTCTCTCTGTGCCCTTGACCTCAGAACGATAAATACACAGCTATGGTGCTAATGCTCATTGATCATGGAATGAGAGACTGGTAGCATAACACTGAAAGTGGGCATCAGGTAGTGTGTCCCTTTTTTTTGGCTGCTTTATCTAATTAGTTAAAAGTTAATTCTTGGATGGACTCCACCAGAATGACAAATAATAAAATATTACTAGAACTTGTAATACCATATGTCAGTGGACTTATTGCTACTGATGTTGAAAATTTAGGATCATTAATTATTTAAAATATTGCCACTACCACATTTAAAGACATATAAGGAATGTATAAGATATTGGTTAGTGTTATTAAATATACTTTAATTTGCTTAGTGCCACCTTCAAAGGAAATTACTTCTATTCTTAATCAAAATTTGATTTGATTTCAAGAGACAATGGTTAAGTATACAACTTATTTAATTACTTAGCAATTATGTGCATGGATTCTACTTCTGTATTAAATAATATGTCATATAGTATCACATCCTTTTATCTTAAAATAGTTGGTTTTTAACAAATTTGTACACGATTTAAATCTAATGTAGTACTTGTAATAATTAGCATTATTTGAGTTATTTTATATGTTTTAAATAAGAAAGGTGGGATAGAAGTGCAAAGGAAAATTTTTCAGAGTAATTTTCCAATGATCTACAAAGCCATTGGAAATATATTTTTAAAAATAATTTCAACTTTTATTTTAGATTAAGGGGTTTACATTCAGATTTGTTACATGGGTATGTTGTGTGACGCTAAGGTTTGGAGTGTCAATGATCCCATCACCCAGGTAGTGAGCATAGTACCCAATAGGTAGTTATTCAGCACTTACTTCCCCTTTTTCTCTCCCCTCATAGTAGTCCCCAGTGTCCATTGTTACCATCTTTATGTCCACTTGGACCCAATGCTTAGGTCTCACTTATAAGTGAGAACATGCAGTATTTGGTTTTCTATCCCTGTGTTAATTTGCTTAAAAATGGCCTCCAGCTGTATTCATGTTAATCCAAAGGACACTATTTTGTTCTTTTTTATGACTTCATAGTATTCCATGGTGCATATGCACCCCATTTTTAAATGCAATCCACTGTTGATGGGCACCTAGATTGATTCCATGCCTTTGCTATTTTGAATAGTGCTTCAGTGAACATATGACTCTATCTGACTTTTTGATAGATTAACTTATTTTCCTTTGAGTATACACCCAGTAACAGGATTGCTGGGTCGAATGGTAGTTGTGTTTTAAGTTCTTTCAGAAATCTTCAAACTGCTTTCCACAGTGACTGAACTAATTTGTATTTCCACCAACAGTGTATGTTGCCTTTTCTCCACAGCTATCCAAACCATCATGTCTTGTTTTTTGACTATTTATTTATTTTACTTATGAATTTTTTTGAGTCACGGTCTCACTCTGTCACCCAGGCTGGAGTGCAGTGGCACCGTAGCAGCTCACTGCAGGCTCAACCTCCTGGGATCAAGCAATCCTCCCACCTTAGCCTCCTGAGTAGCTGGCATTACAGATGTGTGCCATCTGCCTGGCTAATTTTTTGGATTTTTGTTAGAGACCAGGTGTCATCATGTTGCCCAGGCTGGTCTCAAACTTCTGAGCTCAAACAATCTGCCCACCTCGGTCTCCCAAAATGCTGGGATTACAGGTGCAAGCCACCATTCACAGTTGTATTTTGACTTTTTAATAGCCATTCTGACTGGTATGAGATGGTGTGTCATTCTGGTTTTGATTTGCATTTCTCTGATGGTTTGTGATGTGGAGAATGTTTTCATGTTTGTTGGCTGCTTGTATGTCATCTTTTGAGAAATATCTGTTCATGTCTTTTGTCCACATTTTAATGGGGTTACTTGTTTATGCTTGCTGATTTGTTGACACACCTCAAAGATTCTGAATATTAGACCTTTCTCAGATGCACAGTTTGTGAATATTTTCTCCAATTCTGTAAGTTGTCTGTTTACTCTTTGGATAGTTTCTTTTGCTGTACAGAAATCTTTAGTGTATTTAGATGCCATATGCCAATTTTTGTTTTTGTTGCAATTACTTTTGAAGACTTAATCATAAATTCTTTCCCAAGGCCTATGTTCAAAATGACATTTTCTGGGTTTTCTTCTCAATTCTTCTAGTTTGAAGACGTACATATGGGTTGTAAGATTGGGGGTCCAGTCTCATTCTTCTGCATATGGCTAGCCAGCTATCACTGCACCATTTATTTAATAGGAAGTCTTTTCCCCATTGCTTATTTTTGTTGACTTTGTTGAATATCAGATAACTTCAGTGTGCAGCTTTACTTCTGGATACTCTATTCTGTTCCTTTGGTCTATGTGTCTGTTTGTATACCAGTACCACACTGTCTTGGTAACTGTAGCATTAGAGCATAGTTTGAAGTCAGGTAATGTGATGCCTCCAGCTTTGTTCTTTCTGCTTAGAATGACTCTGACTATTCAGCCTATATTTGGGTGCCATAAGAATTTTATAATATGTTTTTTTTTAATTCTGTGAAGAATGACGTTGGTAATTTGATGGGAATATTGTTGTATCTTTAGATAGCTTTGGGCAATGGCCATTTTAACAATATTGATTGTTACACTCTGTGAGCATGGAATCTTTTCCTCCCTCCTCTCTTTGTCTTTCTTTTCTTCTTTCTTTCTTTCTTTCTTTCTTTTTTTTTCTTTCTTTCTTTCTTTATTTTCTTTCTTTCTTTCCTCGTTTCTTTCTTTCTTTCCACCTTTCCTTCTTTCCACCCTTCCTTCCTTCCTTCCTTCCTTCCTTCCTTCCTTCCTTCCTTCTTTCCTTCCTTCTTTCCCTCTCTCACTCTGTCACCCAGGCTGCAGTGAAGTTGCATGATCATGGCTCAGGGCAACCTCAACCTCTTGGGCTCAGTTGATCTTCCCATCTCAGTCTCCTGAGTAGTTGGCACTATAGGCATGTGTCATCATGCTTGGCTACTTTTTAAATATTTATTTTAGAGATGAGGATCTTGCTATGTTGCCTAGGCTGGTCTCAAACTCCTGCACTCAAGTGATGCTCTGTCTTGGCCGCCCAAAGTGCTATGATTACAGACCTAAGCCACTGCACCCATCTTGTTTTTCTGTTTGTTTTGTGTCACTGATATGGTGATATGGTTTGGATTTGTGGACCTACCCAAATGTCATGTCGAATTTGTAATCCTCAGTTTTGGAGGAGAGGCTTGGTGGGAGATGACAGGATCAAGAGGGAGGAGTTCCCCCTTGCTGTACTCCTGGTAGTAAGTGAGTTCTCATGAGATCTGGTTGTTTAAAAGTGTGTAACACCACCCTCCTCTCTCTTTTCTTCCTACTCCAACCATGTAAGATGTGTCTGCTTCCCCTTCACCTTCTACCGTGTTGAAAATTTCCTGAGGCCTCTCCAGCCATGCTACCTGTACAGCCTATGGAATTACAAGTCAATTAAATTTCCTTTTTAAATAAATTACCCAATATCAGGTATTTCTTTATAGCAGTGTGAGAATGAACTAATACAGCCATCTATGACTTATTTCAACAGTGTTTTGTAGGTCTCCTTGAAGTGATCTTTCGCCTTCTTGGTTAGATGTATTCCTAGGTATTTTTGTGTGTGTGTGGCTGTTGAAAATGGGATTGCATACTTGTTTTGGCTCTCACCTTGAACATTATTGATATATAGAAATGCTACTAATTTCTGTACATTGATTTTGTATCCTAAACTACAGAAGTCATGTATCAGTTCTAGGAGGCTTTGGCAATATATTTAGGGTTTTCCAGACATAGAATTACATTATCAGCAAAGAGAGATAATTCGATTTCTTCTTTTCTTATTTGGTTTCGTTTTATTTTTTATCTTGTCTGCTTGCTCTAGCTAGGGCTTCCAGCACTGTTTTGAATAGGAGTGGTAAGGGTGAGCATCCTTGTCTTTTTCCTGTCCTTTAGAGGAATGCTTCCAGCTTTTACCTGTTTGTATACCAAAATCTGGAATGCAGCAAAATCAATTTTAAGAGAAAAGTTTATATCACTAAACATCTACATCAAAACTTTAGATCTCAAATTAATGACCTAACATCACACCTAGAGGATTTAGGAGAGCAAGAACAAGCTAATCCCAAAGCCAGTGGAAGAAAATAAATAACTAAAATCAGAGGAGAACAGAATGAAATTGAGACCCAAGAATCCATACAAGAAATCGATGAAAACAAAATTTGGTTATTTGAAAGGATAAACAAGATTGATAGACTACTGGCTATATCTGCAAGGAAATAAAGAAAGAGTATCCAAAAAAGCACAAGCACATTTAGAAATGACAAAGGTGACATTACAACCACTTTCACAGAAGTACAAAAGATCCTTAGATACTATTATAGACCCCTCTGTGCAAATAAACTAGAAAATCTGGAGACAATAGACAAATTCCTGGAAACACACAGCCTCCTAAGATTGAATCAGGGAGATACTGAAACCCTGAACAGACCATGATTGAGTTCCAAAATTGAATCAGAAAAAAAAACAAAACTGTCAACCAAAAAAAGCTCCGGACCAGAGAGATTCACTGCTGAATTCTATCAGACATAAAAAAGAAATCTACAAACCAATATCCCTGATGAACATAGACACACATATCCTCAATGAAATATTAGCAAACCAAATTCAGTAGCATATAGCACATCAAAAATCATGTCACCATAATCAAGTAGAATTAATTCCTGGAAAACAAGGTTGGCCAAACATATATAAATCAATAAATGTGATTCAGCATGTACAGAATGTTAAACAAAAACATGTGTTTTTAAAATTTTTTAACTCACTTCAAGGATTGATGTGCTTGATGAAGTGTGTATATCTAGTGAATCAAATGGAGAGGACTTTCTCTTGTTCAGCTGAATAAGAAAATATAATATCAAGAGGAAAGACTGAGAAGATCCAACAAAATATTACAGGAAATAGGATTAAGAAAAAAAATTATGTGTAGAAATGGGTAGAGTAGGGTGGGCTCCAAATCTGAAGAAATAAGATCATGAGTAAATGTTATTTAGCATTGTATCAGAACATATTGAAACAAAAGATATGAATACCAAAAACAAAATTTAACCTAATGGAAATGGAATTACATGTGATACAGAGAAAAATACAAGCAAAACTTTTGTAATATTTCTAATGAACTTGCCTTTGTACTAACAAGATAAACCTCCAAAACGGAAGATATCAAATGAACATTGAAATATCTAATTACCTGCAAGGGTTGTATAATATGAGAATGCATATAGTTGAAATTTGTGGTATTGGCTCAATACCACTTTTGTGATTACTGCTTTTATGAAGTAAAGCTTGTTTAAGCTGGGAAATAAATAACATTTTTCTATGCCCATTTTTATATTGATTTCAGTGTTTGCAAGTGACTGGAATGGTCTTTAAGGATAAATACATTATGAACAAATATAATTGATAGGAAAACATTTTGCTGAGAGAATTTTTAGCCCGTACACATACGCACAAATGTACATGTAATCCACTCTGAGTTAATGAAATTATGGCAACTATACAGTGTGATTAATCATCTATGAAAATAAGATGATATCCCTTATATATTTAACTTGCTAGGATACATTTCAATACTAATATTTAAAGGATAAGGTGGCCTCAAAACAGAGTTGAAGTTGTGGATTTTTAAGGTTATGTTAAGCATTGCAATGTGGTACTAACCTTTTGCACAGATGGAATAAAGTCTCAGTCTGCAATTTCAGCACCTGCCCTTCAGGGTCTTTATAGCTGATATTTTAAGCAGACAGTAAATGTAGAAAGAACATTTCATAAAGCATACTCAACAAATATGTGTAAAAATTCAACTCTGTAACTGAAATCCCATTACATATCTATTTAATCTGATTTTGAAGGAAATGCTATTTTTTCTTTCTATAGCAATAAAATGCTACATTTAAAATCAATCTGTGCATAACTCACTGACATGGATTAAAACTCTAGCTTGTGTGGCATTTTTAGCAGACTGTACAAAATGGAAATGTCACCTTTTCTTTGAGGTGAAAGTATTTTGGCTTTCCCTAGAATGAAATATACAGGGTTTAACATTAGTTTTCAAACGAAAAATTCTATTTTAACCCAGAAGTTCAACAAAATGTTAAGTCTGTGAAACTATTACTAAATAACAGAATGTCTAATTATTTATCCTTGGCCAAAGGTAATAACTCCATATATTTTTTCTTTTTATTTCTCTTGGATGTATTTGGTAATCCCAATAAACCAGAAGCAATTTCCAAAGATTGTGTATGAAAATCTTAATTAACTATGTAATGCATCTATCCATCAATTTTATTTGAAGTATTATTTTGAAAGTTAAAGATAGATGATTCCTAAGTATACGAAGTCTACTTATGTGACCAAAATAAGCTAAAATGATGAATGTGATAGAGATCCTGATATCCTCACACTGGGTTTATGAATTCTCCTATAATGACGAGATAATTTCTCTTGGCCCTGAAGACTTGAACTGGTTATACTGACACTGGCCAAAAGAGTATAATATTATATGATACATGACATATGATTGTATCTACTTTATGATGTGATTTATTGCTCAACAGAGTGGGGGAAAACATTATGCTAAAAAACAAAGAATACAATTTAAACAGCCTTAATAATTATATTTGTCTTTATAGAAACTTAGCAATCTCAACTATAGTAAATGATCAGCATAAAAGTTTGGTTCAATTTTAGAACTAAAATATTATTTTAAATGTCTTATTATCATAGGCTCTGTTAATTCTTTATAACAACATTACTTACTTTTGTAAATTAGGACAACACAAAGCAATCTGTCTGTTATTTAAAATAATTATAGTATTTTACTTCATTTTTATATAATACAACCTTGTAGATCTTAGCATATTCAAAGAGTTTTGGGTTGTAGTTTAGCACAAATTTACTAAATTTGAAATGTAATTTTTCACTAATGTTATCTAATGTTAAAGTTAGTATGAATAGTCATGGGTAACTAATTGCAAATAGAGGAAATCTAAAAGTAGAGCAGGATATGTAGTCACTTACTGATATGCTTAGGCATCTAGTCACTTGCTTGGCACACTAATACTGATTATTCAGTGACCTGAAACTTGTCTGGGTATCTCTTAAAACAGAAATTTTGGATGTGTACAAAGTTTTAGTAAAAAATTACTAAATTTTAAGCCCAACAACTATTATACACAAAATACAGTGCTGAATAAAAGAGAAATAATTTCACACAGGAGAATCAACAGGAATGACAGACATGAAAATATTTTCTGTGATAGTGTCACAAAGATAAAATAATAATCTGAAATGTAATCATATGGAGTGACTGGCATTATTATACAATTCAGGTTTATTTTATTTAAAATTTAGATGCAAGGCTTTATGCCAATTGTGGTAGATAGATGAGTTTTCCTCGGTGTTTAAAACAAACTTTTTGAGAATAAGAGTTGTAAACATTATGTGTGAATAAATTATTCAATTAATTATGGTAAGTTTTGCTTTCACTCAACATTGCACCCCTAGTGCATACCACACTATTGAGTAATTCATGAATAAGCAAATGTGTGACTAATTAGATGAAGGGGTAAATTAGTAACCACAAGAACATGGAGGAGAGGCCACTTATTATGTCTTGGGAAAAATAAGGAATTATAAGTATTGTAGAAAATCTTGTGGTCATGCAAGCTAGTGAGTAGTTTGACATGTTATTCATAAATTGTAAGCTGAGAAGGCACCTGAACATTTTTCCATGTTTAAATTATTGTAGCGTAGTAGAGGCCAGAATAAATTTAGAGTGAAAGGTTGAAATGTAAATTTAAGAAATTTGAAATTTTTTGAAAATTTAGTTTAGTTAAAAAGTATCCAGAGATTCTACAAAATACTGAAAGGTTTAAATGGACAGAAGGATGTTTTAAGAGGTCAACTCAATAAATAGCCTAGTGTGATGAGTCTATTTTTTGTTTTTGTTTAATGTTTTTTCAAAGATGTATATACTAAACACCCTAGATAGACATAGAAATTTTATAGTGTTACAGATAAGCATCATAAATAATACTCCTGGAGTTTATTCAATGGAGTATAATTTTAGGAATAGAAAATATTATCCAATATCGATGGCTTAAGCCAAATACTTGAAATAAGAAAACGATAAAAACAGGCCAGGCACAGTGGCTCACACCTGTAATCCCAGCACTTTGGGAGGCTGAGGCGGGTGGATCACTTGAAGCCAAGAGTTTGAGATCAGCCTGGCCAACATGGCAAAACACTGTCTCTACAATAAATACAAAAAATTATCCTGGCCTGGTGGCACATGCCTGTAATCCCAGCTACTTGGGAGGCTGAGACGTGAGAATCACTTGAACCCAGGAGGCAGAGGCTGCAGTTAGCTGAGATCTCGCCAATGAACTCCAGTCTGGGCAACAGAGTGAGACTCTGTCTCCAAAAAAAAAAAAAAAGAAAGAAAAAAAAAAGAAAAGAAAGAGATTACACATATTCTTACAACATGATCGTCTCTAAAATTGAAGGAAGAAAATAGTTCAGCTTTGTAGATTTAAAAAAAGCCTTCTTTTTATGGGTAATTAAGACTAGATATTGTTTGTGTCAATACAAAGAAGGTTAAGAAGAACCTTTATTTAAAATTACTTTTACATGTATATACTTCACTCAAGTACATTTTAAAAGTTCAGAATAGCAGCATATTTTCTTTAGAGTATCATATGTATAACAAGGCTATAACTGCCTTTAATAATCAGTCTCATTTATTTTAATTATTTTAAATATTATCTTTTACATTTATGCATAGTTAGAAAAACATAACTCTTCTTTCCAGGCTTTTATTTAATTTGAATAACTTCATCCCTAATAGTTATAAAACCACGATAAGATATTGCAGAGCGTTGGTAAAGTAACCCTGAAAGATTTCGGTGTAGCATAACCCATAATTTAATATTCCTCTGCTCAGAGTTAGATAATTCTACTTTCCATTTTAACATTTAAAAATAAATCCCCAGAATTAGAATAGGCAACATTAAAAAAGAAGAAAAAGAAATACATAGTAAACATGAATCGATTTAACAGGAAAAGTGTTTATTTTGTTGACAGTGATTATTGAAACTTTATTCAATTATTTGCTATATTTGAGTAAATGTATGGTATGTCTACTATGATTTTATCATTCAAATAGATTTTATATTTATACTAAAATGTCTTAACAAAAACATACAACAAATTAAATTTAAATATCTATTGAAAAACCAAAAGTCTGAGAAAGAATGTTATACACACACACACACGCACACAAACACACACACACACAAAATTCTTATCAGACTGTGAAAAGTCTAAGAGGTAGCCTCTAACTCTAACATAGTTCCCAGTGATTTTTGTTTTCTAGTATAATGTGTGCGTGTGTGTGTGTGTGTGTATCTCCAAGCTTATGTTTTATATATATATCTACATCTATATCTATCTATCCCTTGAGTGTGTGCTATATTTTGTAACTTGCTTGTAAGCAACAGAATATAACAAATTAATGGGATATCATTAGTTACCAAAGTCCTGTGACTTCCATATAACTTGCTACCTCTCACCCTCGCTTGCTCTCTTACTTGCCCCCTCTGGTGGACAACAGATGACAATTCATGAGCTCGCCTGTGGAGAAGCCTCCAGCCTGTGAGGAACTGAGTCCTGTGTCCAACAATATGTGAGGAACCGCTAAGTCTTTGAATGATCTTGGAAGATAATCTTCTCCCAGTTGAGCCTTCAGTTGACTGCAGTCCTGGCTGACACCTTAATTGTAGCTTCATGAAATCCAGAGTCACAGGGCCCAGGAAAAGACATCCACGTTCTTAAACATGGAAAATGTTAGATAATAAATGTTTCTGTTAATAAGATACTAAATTTTGAGATGATTTGTTATGCAGGCATAGATAACTAATACAATCTTTTTAAAAACAAAAGCTAAAAAACCCCATAAGCTTGGATAAAAAAATTGTAATATGTGTACATTAATAATTACATAAATAAAACCAATAAATCAAATAGCAAAATATAGTCTTTATAAATATTAGTACCTGTATTTAATCATCTATTAAAATCACTTAAAATATAAATAACCCTATGATAAGGATAAAGTTTATAAATATATTGTTCACACATAGGCATATAATAGTCCAAACAATACACAAATATATTTGTTAATGCTAAAATCAATTAAATGTGATAATATTTTACTTGTGCATTTATCAAAATTTTGTAAACATGGTAAGGTACTTTTCAAAGTTGACTTGCCACTGCCAATTATGGCTAAGGAAAGTATATTTTTTTTTTACAGACATTTTTGAAGAGCTGATAGGAACCATTAAAATATGTCACCATTTTAATCCTATTGTTTAATATTACTATAGATTATTAAAGATATTAGAGACTGGTAAAAGACTTAAGAAATAATCCATCATATATTTTGCCATTTAAACAATCATTTTAACATAAACGAATGTTAAATAACCATTTTAAAATACATTTTAAGAGCAAATTGCATAAGATCGTATAAATGTGTATAAAGACAAAGGTAGGGAAAACAACAAAAATTAAATCATATATTTAATGAAAATAGTTTAAAAGAATATTCAATTCAGATTTTCACAGCCCAACATGATGTTATTCGTGCATAATTTTATGTAAAACTGAATAATTTAACTTTTTAACAAGTTCAGATTATGATATAATGGTTACTGGGGTCATATGTGGACAGACCATAAACTTGTGGGTTTTAGGAAATTTTTACTACAAGAAACAAATATATACTTATTCCCAAACACATCAAGTTGTATACATTAAATATCTAAAGCTTTTTGTAGGTCATCACGCCTAAATAAAGCATTTCAAAAAAGATTACATTTCTATTAAAACTCAAGTATTAAAGTACTAAAACTGAAGTACTAAACTACTGAAATAAATTTGGCCCAAGCTGTTACTCAAGTTCTGGCTGGACTGCTGATAGGGAGGGGAATGGGGCAAGAACATTAGTTTCTCCTGACCAAACTGGAGTGGCCAGCCATCAAAGAGTTGGCTCCACAAAGGGCCTTTAAATTGCTGGCAATTGAAACACACATATATTATTTGCCTTAATTGTTCTCAAACATTTCTTACTATCAATTTGAGATGTTGCAATCTTTTCCTCATGTTTTCAGGATTAACTGGAAAACGACTGCAGTGGCAGTAGTGGGGAGTAGTAATCGAGCAGATCTGGGTTCCGGTGGCATGGTGATTATGAAACTATTAAAGCAAGCTCATGAATAGGAGATTAAAGCACAAGGCCTCAAATATCCTGCTTGGAAGCACATATTAGTCAGTGCCCCATAGACCTCTTAGAAGATAGGGGGACACGCTGAAGGGAAGCTGGGACAGCCTGGGGGTAAGCAGGGGAAGAGAGAGTAAAGAGATTGACAAAGAAAATGTGCCAATATATAAAAATAATGGCGACTTCACAATGGTGAAATTATGAAATCATTTTTTATTTGCAGCCCCCCCACCTTTTTTTTTTCTCTAACCATGCATGTGATGAGAAGCAGGAGAAAGTTAATCCAACTTATTAAAAACTAGAAACATGATAATTCTAAATTTGAATATATTATTGAAACATAACATTAGGGATTTCTTATTAATGGTTTAAATTTTTCAAATATATTTTCACACAACAATATAAAATAAATTACACTGAAGTGTTTACATGATTTTAATTTGATTAATTTTGATAAACTGGATATTTAATTCAAAATATCATTGTCAGCCTGGGGGAATACAAGCTATTTCTTTCTCTTATAAATAGAGCACAGAAAGTTTTTATTCCTTGGGAAATTCTGTGAATACAAGTATTAAAACTAAGACTAAGACAAGTGATTGACAACAGTTCAGCGAGTTCAGCAACATTCTTTTGCTTTATATTCAGGATGTGCTGCGTGTAGCATAAATTAGTCTTAAACCTTTGAGTTTTGTCCTTTTCCTTTAAAGAAGTAGCAATTGTAATATTTATGCTTTGGCTCATCTGCCTAAGTGTGAGCTATGACAATTAAGGCACATTTTTTGAATAAGTATTTCAAAGCAGCTTTCTGATTATCAATTTGGGGATCTTTAAAGCAGAATAAAGGAGAGTAAAAAAATTGGTATTTGACATAAGATAATTTTATAAACTAAATTAAAACATTAGTTATTGTACATTCATTGAAATTTTTAATACTTCTTTAAAAATACAATAATAACACTATACTGAAAACATGCTGAAGAAGCCATGAACACATTTATTATTCCACACAAGGCATTATATTGACATTTTCTATTTATCTTGTCTCTTTCACTATAAGAAGAGCTCAGTGAACTCAGATAGTAGGCCATGTTTATATTTGTATTGGCAGCAAAACAATAGGATATATAATGTTGTAAATTTATGTTTATTACCTAATTAACTTTAGTAAGATAATAAAGAAGTTTAGAGAAGTATAAAGTTGATAATAATTATGGAAAGACAACAACAATATTGTTTACACTTTAAAATCAGTGAAAGTTCTTAGAGTACCTACTTAGAATTATTAGAGCTTAAGTTTAGATTGATCAGTCATTTCCTATATGAGTGCTGGAAGTTAATTTTAATTTTCTCTCTCATTAGTGTTTACAGCTATCTAAAGCAAAATATAATAGTATTAAGTAAGGTAAAAGACAAAAAAATGCTACATTCAAATAATTAATATCTTATTTAGGCAGTGCATTAGTTCGTTTTCACACTGATAACAAAGACATATTTGAGACTGGGTAATGTACAATGAAAAAGAGGTTTAATGGACTTACAGTTCTGTGTGGCTGGGGAGGCCTCACAATCATGGTCGAAGGTGAAAGGCACATCTTACATGGTGGCAGGCAAGAGACAATGAGAGCTGAGCAGAAGGGGAAACTCCTTATAAAAACATCAGATCTCATGAGACTTATTCACTACCATGAGAACAGTATGGGGGAAACCACCCTCATAATTCAATTACTTCCAACCAGGTCCCTCCCACAACACATGGGAATTATGGGAGCTACAATTCAAGATGAGATTTGGGTGGGGACACAGCCAAACCATATCAGGCAGATTCAAAGGCAGAAAGAAGATAAATGTTCTTATATTCTCCTTATATTGAGAAATATAAGTCAAACCCTATGAAGTCTTCGCAGCTGACTATATGGGCTCATTCTCTCTGGAACACTGTCAAAACAGATGCCCAAAGTAAAATTTTCTTCCCTTTTGTAATAGTCATTTTATATTGAGAATGAATCATTGTAGTAACGAATACAGTGGATAAACAGTCTGAATAAATGTCTGAGTAAAGATAAGTGGCATGATGTTCTTTTGGCAGTAAAAGGAAATTCACATTTGACTTGTTCAAGCAAATGACACTAATTGAAGTGTTCTCCTCACTTATCCACATTTGACCATTATACAGTTTCGTGTGTTGATTAATGATTAGCCAGTATCAACAGTGAAAAAATATTAGCATATAATATATGAATTGAGCCAAAGCTAACTGTGTTGGAATACAAAATTCAGACATTATAATACCAATATTTTCATAGTGTGGTATGAACTGAAGAAAAAAATCCATATAAAGACAAAACATTAAAGCTGTATGTCTGCTCTTTACCCTGATGTCCATTTTTTAATTAAATTTTTAAAAAAGAAAATTAGGGCAGAAAATTTAGCCCTAAATGAAAAGACAGTAACAAGTGTAAAAATTATAAAAAGTAATGGTAAAATTTAAACAAAGTTTCATAGATAGCTAGAGAAGACACCCATCTCTACAGACTTTGCAAGTATGCAGCACAACCTGAGAGCCCAGGTATCGAAGTTTTATGAGTTAACCAAAACCTGAACACTGGACAATAGAAAGGTATCTCCTTTTTTTTAGTATTGTGGAGTGGCAAATGAGGAACTGTTTGTAGTAGATAATGTTCATTGCCCCATCATTGGCCACTTTCAACTTTCTACTTGTTTTGAAAAACCTAAGGAATCTGAAATACAGCTAGATATATGCACACAATTTTTAACTGGCAAGTGTGAAATCCAGTTAGATAAAGAGTAATAAATCTTAAATCCCCACTAACGCTTTCAATATTTTAAAATTCAATTTTGGATAAACATATATGAATTAAGAGCCAGTGATTAATTTAATAAAAATGTGTTTCAACCACAGGCTTAATTATCGAAGTTTGCTAAAGAAAATACACACATATCAACAAAAGGGACACAGGATTCACTAAGGAAAATAAATAATACATAAATAATAAATAAATTAACTAATGAATTAGAAAACAGACTGCAAGTTAAAATTCACTTAAAATCCCAACGAGATAACTTTTGTCAAGGTCACAAAATGTATCTTTGTCATCAAAGTAAAGATCTTTCAGCCGAAATTTAACATCTTTCTGGAATAGACCTCCTCCCTCTTACATTAGATTTAATTACAAATGCCACACTCAGGGATGTGGGTGTGCTATTCTGCTGCTTTCCTAATATATATTCAGTTTTACCTTGAGCTGTTATATATATATATATATACACATATATATATATGTCTTTATATATATCTTCATTTTTTCTCAGATATCTCATGGCTGTCATTCTTATTTCATTCAGTTTTTCAGTAATTCCTCACACTATCAGAATGAGTTAACCTAGTCATACACATGAATACTCACCACATTTGTGTTTTATTTATTTTTTAAATTTTTTTTTAGTTTCGGGGTTCATGTGCAGGATGTGCAGGTGTATTCATTTGTTTTCACACTGTTCATAAAGACATATCCAAAACTGGGAACAAAAAGAGGTTTAATTGGATATATAGTTCCACATGACTGGAGAGGCCTCAGATTCATGGTGGGAGGTAAAATGCACTTCTTAAATGGTGGTGGAAAGAGAAAAATGAGAAAGAAGCAAAAGCAGAAACCCCTGATAAACCCTTCAGATCTTGTGAGACTTATTCACTATCACAATAACGGCATGGGAAAGACCAGCCCTCATGATTCAATTACCTCCCTCTGGGTCCCTCCTTCAACACGTGGGAGTTCTGGGAGATACAATTCAAGTTAAGATTTGGATGGGGACACAGCCAAACCATATAATTCTGCCCCTGGCCCCTCCAAATCCCATTTCCTCACATTTCAAAACCAATCGTGCCTTCCCAACAGTCCCCTAAAGTCTTAACTCATTTCAGTATTAACCCAAAAGTCCACAGTCTAAAGTCTCATCTGAGACAATGCAAGTCCCTTCCATCTATGAGCCTGTAAAATCAAAAACAAGCTATTTACTTCCTAGATACAATGGGAGTACAGGTATTGGGTAAATACACCCATTCCAAATAGGAGAAATTGATCAAAACAAAAGGGTTGCAGGGCCCACACAAGTCCAAAATTCAGCAGTGCAGTCAAATTGTAAAGATCCAGAATGATCTCACATCCAGATCACACTGATGCCAAAGTTGGGTTCCCCTGGTCTTGGGCAGCTCTGCCCCTGTGGCTTTGCAGGGTACAGCTTCCCTCTTGGCTGCTTTCGTGGGCTGGTGTTTAGTGTCTGCAGATTTTCCAGGTGCACAGTGCGAGCTGCCAGTGGATCTACCATTCTGGGGTCTAGAGGACAGTGGCCCTCTTTCACAGCTCCACCAAGCAGTACCACAGTAGGGACTTTGTGTGGGGGCTCAAATCCCACATTTCCCTTCCACACTGGCCTAGCAGAGGTCCTCCAGAGGGCACCACCCCTGCAGCAAACGTTTGCCTGGGCATCCTGGCATTTCCATACATTTTCTGAAATCTAGTTGATGGTTCCCAAACCTCAATTCTTGACTTCTCTATACCTACAGGCTCAACACCATGTGGAAGCTGCCAAGGCTTGGGGCGTCCACCCTCTGATGCCACAGCCCAAGCTCAATGTTGGCCCCTTTCAGCCACAGCTGGAGCGGCTGGAACAGAAGGCACCAAGTCCTAGGCTGCATACAGCATGGGGACTCTGGGACTGGCTTACAAAACCACTTTTTCCTCCTGGGCCTCCAGGCCTATGAGAGGAGGGGCTGCCATGAAGGTCCCTAACATGGCCTGGAGACATTTTCCCCATGGTCTTGGGGATTAACAGCTGGCCCCTTGCTACTTATGCAAATTTCTGCAGCAAGCTTAAATTTCTCCACAAAAAAATGGTTTTCCTTTTCTGCTGCATTTTCAGGCTGCAAATTTTATGAACTTTTATGCTCTGTTTCCCTTTTAAAATGAAATGCTTTTAACAGCACCCAAGTCAGTTTTGAATGCTTTGCTCCTTAGAAATTTATTCGGCCAGATGCCCTAAACCATCCCTCTCCACTTCAAAATTCCACAAATCTCTAGGGCAGAGGCAAAATGCCACCAGTCTCTTTGCTAAAAAAATAACAAGAGTCACCTTTGCTCTAGTTCCCAACAAGTTACTCCTCTCCATCTGAGAACACCCCAGCCTTATTGATGAGCCTGGTACATCTTGTAGTGCTAGTAAGAAAGAAAGTATTAAAAATAATACAATTGTTGGGGTATGTCAAAAGGATATAGGAGCCAGCTGAAGGGGCCTCAATGGCAAAATCTAAATAAAAAAAAAAAAGCAAGAATATGAAGTACTTTTGAGTTGTAACTCAAAGTATAAAATAAATATCCATAAGTTCATACTAACATAAAGAAAGGATTATGTAAACAACTAAGAGAAAAGAGATAATATCTTGTGAAGAATACCAAATAATTATGTAGATATTATAAATCTCAAAAAGGTGAATCATAACTTCTCACTCACTGAAGAATACAGTGGGACAGGGTGTAAGCTTAGTAAAGAAACCACGGGGCAAGCACTACCTCAGTTAGGTGATTAAGGTCAACATTAACTGTGATATATCGTATTATGTTGATAACATATGGCCTTTACATAATAAGATAAAAATTTCTAGTTATCTCTGTGGTTTCCCTCTCAATAATATAACTCCAGTTTAATCTTGAGAAAATATCAAGAGGATCCAAATTGAAGGGCATTCTACAAAATTCCTGATTTTTACGCTTTGAATGTCTCTGTCAAGGGTGTTAAATACAAAAGTCTGAGAACTGTCTTAACTAAGAGGAGCCTGAAGAGGCATGACCATTAAATGCAATGTCATATCTTGGATGGTTGCTAGAAGAATAAAAAACCTTCAGGTAAAAACCAAGGAAATCTGAATATAAAGTATGGACTTTAGTTAATAATGATGAAGCAATATTAATTCATTAATTGTGACAAATACAGTATACTAATATGAAATGCTAATGTTAGGGGGTATGGTTGTTGGATATGTGGGTACCTTCCATAATACCATCACAATTTTTCAGTAAATCTGAAATTGTTTTAAAATTTCTATTTTTAAAATTTTCGGAAATCAGGAAAACTAAATTTAGCAATTAGTTGCAAAACAAGGAAACAAAGAGCATCTAACAGCAGATTAATTACTCTCAAATCACCATGTATAAAATAAGAAATACATGCTAACATTGTAGAATGTCTTGAAAATAATGATAATTGACATGTTATTTTAAGAAAACCTGCAGGAAAATGTCAAAAAATATAGTATTCACTTTTGTTAAAATTCAATAAAAAATCAATAAGTTAAGAAATATATTTAACATTCACAAAGAGATAAGTAAACTATAATTTACATAAAATACCAGGAAATTAATAAAGTAGAAAACTGTAAAATAATGGAACACATAATTATATCTAAGAGCTAGTTTAAATATGTAAAAACAGCCATATATTAAAGAAAAGATAAGACAAAAAATAGGGAGAAATGGAATAGATTAAAAACAAGAAAGGATGAGGAAAAATGACTATAGGGTAAGAGACAAATAAATTACAAAAAAACTTTTATCAATATTTGAAATACCTTTAAAAGAAATGTAAGAGGCTGAACAATGGCTATGCAAAGACATCAGGACCCAATCCCTGAAACATTTTGTAGTACTTTATGAGGAAAATAATTTTTGCTGATGTGATTAAATTGTTGACTTGGAGAAATTATACTCTATTGACACTGTGGGCTGTAAATCAAATCACAAGTGTTATTTAAAGACAGAGGCCGGAGGAGATTTGATATACACAAAAGAGGCAGAGGAAACGTGACCATGGAGGCACAGATTGCAGAGACGTTCTCACAAATCAAGGAATGCAGGCAGCCACTGTTTGCTGGAAGGGGAAAGGAATAGATTTTCAGCTAGAGTCAGCATGGCTCTGCTGACACCTTCGTTTTGGCTCAGTGACACTGATTCAGACTTCTGGACTCAGAACTGTGAGAGAAAAAAAAGTTTTTAATTCACCAAGTTTTAGGTCATTTGTTTAGGCCAGGAAACTGATTTGCTTAAAGTTGATTTATCAAAACAATTCAAAAGAGAGTGAAAATTCTCCACGTACCAATTATGGAAAAAAATAGAAGATTTTTTAATATGTGTTTAGTCACTCAGTCCTTGGTGCTGATACTGCTGTAGATTTCACTCATGAGGGAAGAGGTAGAGGAGTATCGATAAACAGCATACCAGACCTGGCTGTCACCATGGAGGTGTAGAGATGGAGTAATATTAGAGATTAAGGCAACAACAGTAGTGGCTATCCAATGAGCAAGCAGTAGTAGGGGAGGGGAACAAGCCTAAGGAGTTCTATAGTCTATTTCTTCTGCCACCCATATTCACACATAGGTACTTTTAATAAGTGGACTTCTTTCTGAAATCTGAGATCAAGGTGTCCTCACTTCTTGCCTGAGTTGAACTCCAAATCCAATCCCTAAAGATAGTAGCCTGTTGCTACCTGCTAATAAAGCTGTAAAGACAGCTTAAGCTTTAACAGTCTTTACTGATGCAGTTTGTACTAAGTCCATAACAGGGAACCATCATTTTGTTCTTTCTCCTCAGCACTACTTTGGATGGTCTGGGTCAATTGCCTCGTGACAAAATCCAGACAAAATCTCCTAGGTGTTTGAGCCTTAAATTGCCTCCCAATCCTCTTGCCATTGTTGCAACAATTAGCCAGTCATGAATCTCATTGGTCTTGAAGCAGTACAAATGCCTCAGTAAGTGCGAATGGTTTCACACAATATTTAAAAATAATTCAAATTCCACATGGTTATCAGAGCTGATTATGCCAGACAATAAGGCAACATTGTGCTTTGCTACTGATCCTCTGAGATGATTTTGAAATATATGTACGAATTATTTCAACCCCTAGAAGAGGGGAGTGTAATTTTCCTTTGCTTGGACATGGTCTTGTCTTTGTGACTTGCATCTAACAAAGAGAATGATAAGAAAGCGACACTATTATTTCAGACTTTATGTCATAAAATTGTTAATACAATCCCTCCCATGCAATCTCTTTTGCTCATTGTAGCCCTGAGACACTGTGTAAGACATCCATATACAATTAAGCCATAGTGCTGAGAGAACGTTTCTAGAGGTCATATAGAAATACAGATGATAAAGAAAGATGCCTGAGGACATCTGCCTGTTCCGAGTACCCAACTGTTGAGTTTTTATAGCTCAGAAGTGAAAAATGTGAGTTACCAAACCTTCAAATAATAACCCTCAGTTTTTTTATGCATCCCAACTAACTCCATGTGGAGCAGAGATGAGCTGTATTTTCTAAGGCCTAACCTTCCTGTAGATTTGTGAAAATACATTTATATATGAGACAAAAGATGGTTTGCTATACAACCATAATAACTAAAACATAATAAATAAATTTAAGTGATCAGATGGTAATTGCAGCTCAGAGTTCAGTAGACATTTACACTGTGAAGGAGGAAGAGAAAACCCCCAAGCCTCCTGGGAACTTTCAGCCATTCAATGAAAGATCAGTTGCAATGTACTTATTTTCATGCACGTCTGTGTGAAGAGACCACCAAACAGGCTTTGTGTGAGCAACATAGCTGTTTATTTCACCTGGGTGCAGGCGGGCTGAGTCCGAAAAGAGAGTTAGCAAAGGGTGGTGGATTATCCTTAGTTCTTATAGGTTTTAGGATAGGCGGTGGAGTTAGGAGCAATGTTTTCCGGGGCAGGGTGTGGATCTCTCAAAGTACATTCTCAAGGGTAGGGAGAATTACAGAGAACCTTCTTAAGGGTGGGGGAGATTACAAATTACATTGATCAGTTAGGGTGGGGCAGGAACAAATCACAATGGTGGAATGTCATCAGTTAAGGCTATTTTTACTTCTTTTGTGGATTTTTAGTTACTTCAGGCCATCTGGATGTATATGTGCAAGTCACAGGAGATGCGATGGCTTGGCTTGGGCTCAGGGGCCTGACACTTATAAGTCACAAAGTTGGGTTAGTTGGTACTTGTAGCATCAAGAGAGACTACTCATAATGGGTAGCCATGGGGAATCTCTATAAGAGAATGAAGGTGTCAGGGGAAGGAGCTTGTTACTTGAGTTGAGCTTTTGTTATATGCATTAGAGGAAGAGTTCAAGAAGTCTGGGATTTGCTGTAGGATTAAGTGCTAATATAATGTTCAAGCATTTCAAATATTGGTATTTTGATAATTTTTTTCTCAAGGAGACTAAGGATAATAAAAATTAGGGATAATAAAAATATCAGAAGGCACTTGAGGTGGGGGATGATTGATGATTTTTAAGGTCCGTACAGTTTTTCTGTGTTCATACAGGATTTTGAATATATATGTACATTTTCAAAATGCATATGAATTTACATTCAGCAGGAATGGTATACCATGGGCTAGCTGTTAAAGTTAGACAAGCTACCTACTGATAGCTGTTAGAATCTGCTGTTTTGTTTTGTTTTTCTCCACAAGAATTTCATATTGGAAACCTGACTGTTTCAGAGACTAGAAATATAAATTAATTCAGTTAGCCATTGGAAATCATGGTTAAGGAGCAAATCCAATCCCTTAGTTCTCAGAACCATGTATTCTAACTATAGGACACATAGCACAATCTATTAACTGTTGGTTCAAAAATCATTTCAGATACAATGCATTAATTTTTAATGTAGTGTCTTAGCTGAGTCTTCAACAAGTCATTCAACCATGTTGTTAGGCCATCAAGTTCTGGGATATAAGGTACATGATGAGATTAGTGAATACCATGGCCAATAGCTATGCCATATTGAGTGTAAAATAGGTGTGTTAGACCCATATGGGATTCCATGTTTATAGATGAGACAGTCTGTAAGTTTTGTCATTGTAATAATAATAGATAAACCAATATATATAGAAAAATAAAGTGAGTCATATGATACACACACATACACATACACACACATATATTTTTAAAGTATGTTTCCATTTTAATAACAGATTTTCCCTCTGTGATGAAAATTATCCAATATAATCCACTTGCCACTAAGCAATTGGCTTTTTCTCCTAGAAAACAGTGTGAATTTTAAGGTTTAGCATCAGCCTCTGTTGGTGATAGGTTAGTCATTCAGGAGTAGATAGCAGCCTGTAGGTCAGACTTACTGAGTGGAATTTCATTCTGTTTGAACTCAAAGCTTTAACTCTTTATTTTCTTAGCTTCTCCACTTACGGGCCAATTGTGCAAATATTTGAGAAGTCAAAGAGAAATGTTGGCTGACTTCCACATCATTGATCATATTAATGCAATGTATTCATGCATTAGGGATCTGCTTATGCCTGACCCCAAATGTATGATTTCTCACTTCATTTGTGCAATGGGTTTTTGCTCTGTCTTCCTGATCTTGTGATTTGTTGAATCTCTTAACACTTGGCTCATGACATTCAACTCTGGCTGCATAGTCACTTTGTGTGCTGTGGGCCGATATTCCGCCTTACACATCAGAATTTACTTTTCATTTAGAGTGTAGTATTCTGCAACGGAAAGAATGACCTTCATCTAGAACCCTAATGGCCTTTGCTGAAACTCCATATAGTATCCCTATCTAACTGACATGTTTGTACCATATGGATATGCTGATCATCTGGCTAAAAGAGGATATATTGCATTAAAGTCTAGGCCTGCTGCAGAGCCCTCTATTACTCCAGACTCCACTCAAAATTGGCCGACTTGTTTATCACTTGATAATTGGGTTGAAACAATATACCTGTGGCATAACACATGCTGCCTTCTAAATCTGAAGAAGCCATAAAAATACTTTTTTAATTTATTGGTATTAGGGCATAGAGGTACAATACCTTATACTTTGTTTTAGTATAGCTATTCTTTAAGAGATCATGAAACAGATTTTAAGATATCATGAAACAGGTATCATGAAAAGATTTTCATGTGGTTTAACTCTTAACTCTCCCCGAGTGGAGTAGTACACTCTTATCTGTGGAGATAGATTTTAAGACCAGTAGGGGATGCCTAAATTCACAGATGATACTGAACCCTGCATACACTGTGTCTTTTACTATACATACATATGTAGAATAAAATTTAATTTATAAATTAAGCAGAGTAAGAGTTTAATAATAATACAAAAGCAACAATTATAACAATATATGTGGGGAAAAGAAAGAGAGATCTGACTGTTACTGTGTCTGTGTAGAAAGAAGTAGACATAAGAGACTCCATTTTGTTCTATACTAAGAAAAATTCTTCTGCCTTGAGATGCTGTTAATCTGTAACCCTACCCTCAACCCTGTGCTCCCTGAAACATGTGCTGTGTCAACTCAGGGTTAAATGGATTAAGGGCTGTGCAGGATGTGCTTCGTTAAACAAATGCTTGAAGGCAGCTTGCTTGTTAAGAGTCATCAGCACTCCCTAATCTCAAGTACCCAAAGACACAGTACACTGCGGAAGGCCTCAGGGACCTCTGCCTAGGAAAGCCAGGTATTTTCCAAGGTTTCTCCCCGTGCGATAGTCTGAAATATGGCCTCGTGGGAAGGGAAAGACCTGACTGTCCCCCAGCCCGACACCCATAAAGCGTCTGTGCTGAGGAGGATTGGTAAAAGAGGAAGGAAGGCCTCTTTGCAGTTGAGATAAGAGGAAGGCATCTGTCTCCTGCTCATCCCTGGGCAATGGAATGTCTCCCTGTATAGCCCGATTGTATATTCCATTTACTGAGATAGGGGAAAACCGCCTTAGGGCTGGAGGTGGGACATGCTGGCAGCAATACTGCTCCTTAAGGCATTGAGATGTTTATGTATATGCACATCAAAAGCACAGCACTTTTTTCTTTACCTTGTTTATGATGCAGAGACATTTGTTCACATGTTTTCCTGCTGACCTTCTCTCCACTATTACCTTATTGTCCTGCCACATCTCCCTCTCCAGGAAACGCCTGATAATGATCAATAAGTACTAAGGGAACTCAGAGGCCTGTGCTTGCGCAGGTCCTCCATATGCTGAATGCTGGTCCCCCGGGCCCATTTTTCTTTCCCTATGCCTTGTCTCTGTGTCTCTTTCTTTTCCAAGTCTCTCGTTCCACCTGACGAAAAATGCCTACAGGTGTGGAGGGGCAACCCATCCCTTCAAATATACTGTAATAACAGTTAGATGTATATGGTCTTTCCTTCTCTCTTTCTTTCTCTCAAAATGTATTATTGTACTGTATTCACCTTATGTATTAATCCATTCTCCCACTACTATAAAGTCATTTCTTGAGACTGGGTAATTTATGAAAAAAAAAAAAAGATTTAATTGACTCACAGTTCCACAGGCTACACAAGAGGCATGGCTTGGGAGGCCTTAGGAAAATTACAATCATGGAGGAAGGCAAAGGGGAAGCAGGCATGGTTTTCACATGGCCAGAGCAGTAGAAAAAGGGAGAGGAGGGGGAAGTGCTACAAACTTTTATCTAACCAGATCTTGTGGGAACTCTTTCATGAGACAACACTAGGGTGATGGTACTAAACCATTAGAAACTACTCCCTTCCACTAGACTCCACCTCCAACACTCAGGATCACAAATCAATATGATATTTGGGTGGGGACATGGAGCCAAACCATATCATTCTGCCCCTGGCCCCTCCAAATCTCATGTCCTTCTCATATTGTAAAATACAATCATCCTTTCTCAACAGTACACTAAGTCTTAACTCATCTCAGCACTAACTCAAAAGTCCATGGTCCAAATTTTCATCTGAGACAAGACACATCCCCTTTCACCTATGAGCCTATAAAATTAAAGCAATTAGTTACTTCCAAGATACAATAGGGGTACAGGCATTGGGTAAATGCTCGCACTCCAAAAGGGAGGAATTAGCCAAAGCAGAGAGGTTACAAGCCCCTTACATGTCTGAAACCCAGAGAAGCAGTCAATAAATCCTAAAGCTCCAAAATAATTTCCTTTGACTTCATGTCTCATATCCAAGCCACACTGATGAAAGGGGTGGCCACCCAAGGTCTTGGACAGGTCTGCCCCTGTGACTGCAGTGTACAGCCCCCACAGCTGTTTTCATGGGCTGGCATTGAGTGTCTGTGGCTTTTCCTGGTGCATGGTGCAAGCTGTTGATGGATCTACCATTCTGGAGTCTTGAGGATGATAGCCTTCTTCTCATAGCTCCACTAGGCAGTGCCCCAGTGGGACTCTATGTGGGAGCTCCAACTCTACATTTCCATTCTTCACTGCCCTAGGAGAGGTTCTCCATGAGAGCACCACCCCTGCAGCAGACTTCTGCCTAGACATCCAGGTGTTTCTATACATTCTCAGGAATCTAGGTGGAGGCCCCCAAACCTAAACTCTTGCTTTCCATGCACCTGCAGGCCTGAAGTTCTATATATATTTTTACTACTCAATGCTCTGGGAAGTAGCACTTTTGCTGTCAAGTTTGATGTAGTATAGATGTACATATAAGGATTTTTCCTGGCAGTGTACTTCTTTGAAGAATTTCCTAAAGTATCTGTATAGTAATTTTCGTCTTAATATTCAGCATTTAATCTTTAGTTTCTGCTTCGTGAACTCATGACTTAATTGGTCAGCAACTTTTTAGTATCTTTGTAAAATTTTGTGTTATACTGTGTATTGTTATACTGTATTTGAATGAATGGTGAAAAACATTGCAATTAGAATTACGTGCACTGACAAGAATGTTATAAAGAAAATGCCTTTAATAAATATTTTCAGCTTAAAACATTTTATGGCAGTCCAATATTTAAATTGTTTGGCAGTTCAATATTTAAATTGTTTTCACAGCTTGTCTTAAACCATGTCTTGTTAAGCATGTTTAGTTATTTTGAATGATCTCTGTGTGACTTGAGTTTCTCATCTCTTAATATTTGCATTATTAACTTCTGAATTGTCTTTAGGACAGAAGCTTACAATCATTAGTGGAAGCAGCTAAGCCCTGGAGCTTGTACTTTCTGAAACAATGGACTGAGCTGTACCTTCTCCCCTTTTAGCCAGGACTGGACTGGAGCAGCTAGAATGCAGGGCACCACGCCTCAAGACTGCACAAAGCAGTGGGGCCCTGGGTCTGGAACACGAAACCATTTTTGTCTCCTAGGCCTCTAGGCTTGTGATGGGAAGGGTTGCCAGAAAGTCCTCTGAAATACCCTGGAGGCATTTTCCCTATTGACTTGGCTATTAACTTTTGGGTGTTCTTTACTTATGCAAATTTCTCCAGCCTTGAATTCCTCTTCATAAAATGGGTTTTGTTCTTTTCTTCCACATGGCCACAATGCAAATTTTCCAAACTTTTATGCTCTTTTATCCTTTTAAATATAAGTTCTAGTTACAGGCCATTTCTTTGTTTATGCAATTGAGTGAAGACTTTTAGAAACAGCCAGATCACCTCCTGAATGCTTTGCTGCTTAGAAATTTTTTCTGTTAGATAAACTAAATCATCTCTCTCAAGTTCAAAGTTCCACAGATCTCTAGAGTAGGGCCACAGTGCTGCCATCTCTCTGCTAAAGCATAGCAAGGTTGACCTTTGCTCCAGTTCTCAACGAGTTCCTCATCTACATCTGAGACCACATCAGCCTGGACTTCACTGTCTCTATCATTACCAGCACTTTGGTCACAACCACTCAACAATTCTCCAGAAAGTTCCAACTTTGCCTCATCTCCCTATCTTTTTCTGAGCCCTCCAAACTGTTTAAACCTCCATCCATTACCCAGTTTGAAAGTCACATCCACATTTTCAGGTATCTTTATTGCAATGTCCAACTCCCAGTACCAGTTGTCTGTATTAATAGCTTGTTCTCACACTGCTGTAAAGGCATACCTGAGACAGGGAAATTTTTTGAAGAAAAGAGGTTTAATTGACTCACAGTTCCACAGGAGTACAGAAAGCATGGCTGGAGAGGCCTCAGGAAAACACAGCAGAAGGTGAAGGGGAAGCAGTCAGTCTTCAAAAGCCCAGATCAGATGAGAGAGAGAGAACGAAGGGGCAAGTGCTACACACTTTTAAACAACCAGATCTTGTGAAAACTCTATCACCAGACAGCACTAGGGGGATGGTGCTAAACCGTTAGAAATCACCCCAATGATCCAATCACCTCCCACCAAGTCTCACCTCCAATACTCCAACAATTAAACTTGGGATTTGGATGGGGATACAGAGCCAAACCATATCACCTGTTTTGTAATTAAAAAGGAACAGAGCAGGGGGGCACAAGATTTCATCATGCTACTAAGAAGAGCATGCAATGTAAAACTTATGAATTGCTGATTTCTGGAATATTGTAGTTTAATATTTTTGGAACACACTTGACAATGGGTAACTGAAACTGCAGAAAGTAAAATGACAATTAAAGAGAAACTACTGTAATCAAACTTCTAATGGCCTATTTTTAGCCCACAAACCCTGCCTGCCACTCACACCTCAAAAATAAGCCTGCAAAAGTCTTTCTGCTTATTCCTAAATAGTAATTTCCAGGGTCATTCAGACAAAAATATGCATTTAAAACACTGCATTTTAATTGTGAAAAAATGTAGGCTACAAAGTGGAAAATACATGTGCCATAAAATGGAGATCATAAAATTAATAGTGAGACCTTTATTTTCATTTTTGAGATTCAAGAAAAAAGATGAAAGTAGTATTATTTTAAATAAACTAAAAAAGACTAGGAGAGTACATTTTAGAATAGTTCTGCACCTGTCAAGAAGGAATTATGGAAAACAATAAGAAAAGCATATAAAATAATGCCAAGAATTTTTAATGTTAGATAATTGAGTGTTGGGTAAGCCATGGAATTAACACATAATTATGCCTGGAAATGCAACTAGTGATGAAAGTTTTACTAAACTATATAATGTTAACATAAGGTTATATACAGGTCCATTAAGTCCCACAACAAACATCTTCAAATGACTTATAGTACAGCAAAAGGGCATTCAGTGTTTACATAAACATCTGAAATTCAGGAGAGAGAAAGCAGCTAAATCTATTATTATTTAGTTCTACCTCATGTATAAAGAAAACCTGTCATAGCTTTGCAATTTGAAACAACATAGAGTTAATTTACTCTCTTATGGGTTATGCTGATCCCCATGATTGTTATTAAGGCAATAACTAGTGAATATTTTTAAAGGAAGAGATGGCAGTTCAATATTTAAATTGCTTTTGCACTTTGTCTTGAACCTTGTCTTTTTAAGCATGTCTAGTTATTCTGAATGACGTCTGTGTGACATGGATTTCTCACCTCTTACCATTTGCATTATTAACTTCTGAATGCTCTTCAGGACAGAAATTCACAAACACTAGTGGAATATTTACTCGAAGCTCTGAACTATGTTAAGTTTAGTGCTTTAATGATGAATAGCATGCTTCTTATTAATGAATATAATCCTCCTGGGGTTGTCTTATTTAACACTGATTGCTGTTGGATGATTATTTTCTGTGATGTTGTTTACACTACATTAATGCAAACAAGATTATGTCTGCTATTTTACCATCTGCATTAAATGATTCACTCATTAAATTTTTCAACAACTGATACCACCAGATCCTGAAATCATTTTCCTCTATTTTGTTAATCATATCATTAATATATTACTCATGCAATCTCTTATTTTAAAACATATATTAAAGACTTTGTGTAATCTTTAATAAATTTCAAAGATTTTATTTTATTCATTATATATTTGAAGTATTTTTAATGGTAATACTGTAAATCTAATAACCTAATAGTGACATTTAATAATGATTTAGAAATTATTTATATTATTTAATATTTGTGTGTTTTCAAACTTCTATAACCCCCCATTATGCATGCATTAAATGCCTTCATCAAAATGTCATTTTTATTAGTTTCATATCAGGCAAAAATATAAGCCTTTGAAATGTCATTAAATATCCAAATTTATTTTGAGACATGTGCCAACATAGCTTGAGGGGGTAATGTTAATGTTTGCATAATGTGCAATCTGAGTAACAACAATATATAGGCGTACATGTTAACGTTTCAAAATTAGACTTGTTAACTAATTCTTAAGAGCACACATAAAGATTTTTGCACAATTTTTGAGCTTTATGACCTTTAAAATTTATGCAATTTTGAGTAGTTTTCACTTTCACCCAAAGTTTGTTACTTTTAATTTTTCAAAGTCCAAAGAGTTTTCATCTTTTTTAATGATGTTTCTGATAACTGCTTCTGAACTTTGCCAGGAATTGATAAACTCTTTATTATTATTTTTGAAAAATAGCATTTCTTCCACAATGCAGCTTTATGGAGCACTTTCCTTGCCAAAGTTTTCCCAAGACATTCACAAAACGCATTGCCAGCAGATCTAATTTCCTCAATGATATTTTATTTACTTTTTCTGCATCTGGACATTTTTAAAGATTAAAAGATATAGGTGCTAAGCTACATCTTATTATGATTACATAATTGGTTTATGCCTTCTGAGTGGGAGAAAATGTTCATAATGATGAAAATGTAAGAAAATTTATAAATTGAAGATTGTGGCATTTGCCCTTGAGTAGGCTGACTAGAAGTACAAAACAAACAAACAAACAAACAAACAAAAAAAACTTACTTAATTATAGGTTTTTCTGAAAGCCTGAATAATTTGGCTGTGGAATGCATGGTATTAGTTGTCTTAGTTTAATGTCTGCCACTGTCCAACTCCTCTTTATTCAGGTCAGTTCCTCATGAATTTCCTCAGCAGAATTTATCACTAGCCAGAGGATGTCCTAATTGCAAAGTGCTGCTTTAAGTATTATACACTTTTAAGTTAAGTTGTCTTTTTTTCTCAATGATTTGAGAATTTTATATATTCTGTTTACAGGTAATTCATTAATTATGCATTTGCTGGTATTAAATTTCTCAGATTTATTCTAAATAAAAATAGCTTCATTTCACTTATAATTTGAAGAATACTTGTATTGCAATAGTATCCAATATTGCCAGTAATTCTCTTTTCTCTTTTTTTTTTGTTTTGAGACAGACTCACTCCATCACCCAGGCTGGAGTGCAGTGGTGCTGTCTCGGCTCACTGCAAGCTCCACCTCCCTGGTTCACGTTATTCTCCTGCCTCAGCCTCTCAAGTAGCTGGGACGACAAGCGTCCACCATCATGCCAGGCTAATTTTTTGTATTTTCAGTAGAGAAAGGGTTTCACCGTGTTAGCTAGGATGGTCTCGATCTCCTGACCTCGTGATCTGCCTGCCTCAGCCTCCTGTTGCCAGTAGTTTTCTTTTGGTGATTTGAAAATAGCGTTTTATATTCAGCTGGTTTCCTCTAGCCTGAATAGGTCAACTTGTAGACCTCTTAAACCTTCCCTTTACTTGGACTGTTGTTCAGATTTTCTGTTCTATTTTGTTGTTATTATTAGAGTAGCTTTTCTCTCAAAATTTCAATCCAGATTTTCTTCTCATTTATTCTCCAGTTTAGAAATTCTTTATTCATCTTTGTCTAATGTGTTTTTACTTCCATCCCTTGAGTTCTTAAATTGTTGTCAGTTTCAGATTTTTCATTTGGTTCTGCTATATGGATTCCAGTCATCTGCTATGATTCTTTACATGTTTTGTTTTTCTTGATATATTAAATGCAGTTATTTTGACGTATTTCAAAACTCCTTTATCTGGTTTCCTATTGGTTTTTTATTAATGTAAATGTATGCTCTTGGATTTATTTTCATATCTGTTTTTGTGCATACATGTTTGTTTTAAATTTAATCTATGACATTGTGTATAAAAAATTGAGATAACTAGAGCCTAGGAATAGTTGAGTCTAGAATGATGCTGTATTTCTTCAAAGATGATACAAAATTCATACTTTCCTCAGTTTACTTATAAATTTGCATATTTTGGATTTAACTTTGGCCCATTTGTGAACTGGTCTTTTTGTTTTTCCTTTAATACAAGCATTTTTTTTTTCTGGGCAATTTTATGACTGTCTAAATCAGAGAAAACATTCTGAACCCAGGAATAATGTCTGGTCACATCCTGCTATTTCCTTGACCATCTGATGTAAATCTAAATGTCATGTGTAGGAGTCTTCTTATCCTATGATTCTTTCAGTATCTAGAAGATGTGCACAATTCTCAGGTGGGGAATCTTTAGTAAACTTTCCATTCAATGTCTTCTATACAGACACTGCTAAAGCACTGTACAGAAAATTGGACTCATCTGCCTAAAATCTATCATCAACTGATTAACCTTTGCCAGTGACAATAATACAGATGTTATAGAAATGGAGAATGGTGAACAGGCGAAAATGGACTGCATATGATACTTTTTGCAAGAAGTCCTTCATGGAATAAATTACTTGAAACTCCAAGCCCATGTTCTAAAGGAATATTTGAACTGATAGTTTTATGGAAGCCATTCCACAGCCAGTGACGTAGCATTTTCATATTACCTATAAGAAAGGTAAACCTTCCAAATACTGCATGTTCTCACTTAGACTGGGAGCTAAATGATGAGAATTCATGAACACAAAGAAGGAAACAACAGACACTGGGGTCTGCTTGGGGGTGGAGCTTGGGAGGGGGGAGAGGAGCAGGAAAGATAGCTATTGGGTACTAGGCTTAATACCTGAGTGATGAAATAATCTGTACAAAACACTGATATAAGGTTACCTACCTGACATAAGTTTACCTATCTAGCAAGCTTTCACATGTACCACAAATCTAAAGTAAAAGTTAAAAAAAGAATGGAACATCTTAAAATTAGGGTTGAGATTTTTTTATGGATATGGGAGAAGTTGAGTGCACTAATGCAGGTCACAACAGTAATGTTGCTATTTTCATTTATTTTGTTTGCAAAGCTCAGATAACATATTTCGATTTCCCTCTTCCTCTTGCATTTGCGGTGTCCAAACAGTCTTCTAAATTTGTTGTAAAAACCATTCCAACTAGACTTTATTGTTCCTTAACTAGGATGACATGCAGTTTTATGTTTCAGAGCAAGTTGCTTCAAATTCTGATTTGGAAATTTGCCACTAAACATTCATCTAAAATGTTAATTTTATTTCTATTTTTTGTTTTTAATTATTTTGGATACATAATAGCTGTTATATTTATGGACTGTGTGTGACTTTCGATTCAAATATAACATGTGCAATAATCAAATCAGGGTAATTGAGATATACATCACCTCAAACGTTTATTATTTCATTGGGTTGGAAATTTTAATTTCACTCACAGTTATTTTGAAATATACAATAAATTATTAGCTACAGACACCAGATTGAGCCGTCTAACACTAGTCATTCTATCTAACTGTATTTTTGTACCCACTGACAATCTTCTCCATTTAACTGCTTCCCTTTTTTCTCAGTCTCTGGTAACCATTATTCTGCTGTTTACCTCCATGAGTTCTTTTTTTTTTTTTAAGTTCTACTGTTTTTTTTTAAGTCCTACATGTAAGTGAGAACATGGCAATATTCAACTTTCTGTGCCAAGCTTACTTTACTTATAATGCCTTCCAGTAGTGCCCGTGCTCTTGTAAATAATAGGATTTCATTCCTTTTTATTACTGAGTAATATTCCATTGTGTATATGTAAGACAGTTTATTTTTCCATTTCTTCACTGATGGATATATAAGTAGATTCCATAACTTAGCTATTGCTAATAGTCCCACAGTAAACATGGGAGTGCACCTTTCTCTTTAATATACTGATATCCTTTCTTTTGTACACATAGCCAGTAGCAGAATTGCTGAATTATATAATACTTACATTTTCAGTTCTGTTAAGGAACCTTCTTACTGTTCTCCATAGTGGCTGTACTAATTTGCATTATCACCAACATCAGAGTGTTTACCTTTCTTGAAATCCTCTCCACCATTTATTATCTGTCTTTTGGATAAAGTCATTTGAACTGGGGTGAGATGATATGTCATTGTAGTTTTAATTTTCATTGTTTTGATAATTAGTGATGCGAAACATTTTTCCATGTACCTTTTGGTCATTTGTATGTCATATTTTGAGAAATGTCTCTTCAGATCCTTTGCTTATTTTTTTTTTTTTTTTTTTTTTTTTTTGAGACCGAGTCTTGCTCTGTCACCCAGACTGGAGTACACTGGCGTGATCTTGGCTCACTGCAACTTCCACCTCCCGGGTTCAAGCAATTCTCCTGCCTCAGCCTCCCGAGTGGATTACAGGAATGTGCCACCACGTCCGGCTAATTTTTTTGTATTTTTAGTAGAGTTGGGGTTTCACCATATTGGCCAGGCTGGTCTCGAACTGGTGACTTTGTGATCTACCTGTCTCAACCTCCCAAAGTGCTGAGATTACAGGCATGAGCCATCATGCCCAACCCAATAATATTAATTATTTTAGGCAGATAAAGTTTTTAAATATGTATTTTAATTCATAAGTGATTAGCTAAAATGCATGTGTGGAAGACATTTGAGGATTTTTCATTGGTATTTTATATAGTATGACAATTTTCTAACATTTATTATGAAACTCAGATTCTACTTTAAAATTCTTGTTCAAAAAATACCAGCATCTGATTCATCATGGTGTTAACATCAGTTGATTATCTTTACTTATGCAAATTGTGATTTGCTTATTTCTTTTTAAGATGTGTGAGCTTATTTTTTTAAAAATATATCTTAGACATCTGGTCTATTGTGTTAGGACACCCTGAATTCAATTTCAATATTTTATTTCATCAGGCAGTCACCCTGTTTAGGTTCAGCATGTGAGTCTTGGCCTAATTTCTGGGCTAAGGGTCCAATGACAGTTTAATTTTCAGAATCTTTGCAGTGTCATTTTGGTTTACTTGGCTTATGTGGACACTGAAATGTCCATGAGCAGTAGATAGAATAAACAAATTGTATTATACTCAAATAATGGAATAATTTACAATTAAAAATAGATTGATCTATGTAAGCTCATGAATAAATTTCACAAACATAATATTGAACAAAAGAAGCCAGATACAAAACAATACATAATTCAATCTATGTGAATTTTTTATTTTAAAAAACAGCATAATCTAGAGTTATGGAAGTCAGAAAAGTAGTTAATTCTGGTTTATGGATTTTGACTAAGAAGTGGACACTGAAGACTTCTTGTATCTTGGAAGGTTTCAATATTCTATGTACTCATCTGGTAGTCTTTAATAAGAAAAATAATATGTGTATATATGTATATAATGTAAATATGTAATCAGTTAGTACACATGTACAAGTTGTACTCTTATAATGTGGACTTTATGATATATATGCAATAATTCAATAATTATGTAAATTTTTAAAGATATTTAACCTTTTTGTCAACTTTGTTTTAGTTTATTTTTTTTAACTCTTTTATTGTGTACATTTGAGGTTTCCAAAATAATGTTATGGGATTCATATAGTTATAAAGATACATATAGATGGTACAATGATTACTGTGGTTAAGCAGAATAACATACCTATCATGTTATAAAATTATTTTTGTATGTCACAAGAGACACTAAAACCTTATTATGTATTATGTATTATATAACAGAATCCCTAAATTGCTTCAAAGATCTCTTAAAGATACCAACCATCCATGGATGCTCAAGTCTCTGATATAAAATGGCATAGGATTTGTATATAACTTTTGCACATCCTCTCTTAAATTTTAAATCATTTCTAGGTTACGCATAATACCTAACACATGGAAATGCTGTGCAAGTAGCTGTTTTATTGTATGGTTTGGAGAATCATGACTAGAAAAAAGTCTGTACATGTTCAGAGAAGATACAATTTTCTTTTGAATATTTTCAATCCATGGTTGGTTGGCTGAATTCATGGATGTGGAACCCATGGATATGGAAACCTGACCATATTTCAAATTCTATGTTTGTGTGACTATGAGTATGTAAAATTTTACTAATCTGAAATTAAAATTAGCATATACTATCACTAAATAGTTAATTTGAACTTTTAGAGTCATTTTGATCTCAAGTTCAACTAAATTGATCTTAAGGGAATAAAAAACGAGAGGAAAACATAAGTATTTCAGTCTTTTTCTTTATATGCTAACCATAAAAACTATGCTAATGTTAATTTTGAAACAATTCCTTATCATACATTTTAAATTAAATGTCAGTTATATGAATGATGTGTGTACTTGTTTATTCATTTATTATACATCAATTAAAAGTTCAAAAATATTCTTGACAGGGCCTTTTCACCAGATACTCTGATTTAATTGGTCTGGCATAGAGCACAAACATTGATATATTAAAATATATCATTCTTCCTTTTAATGTGTAGACAAGGTTGAGAACCACACAAAAGAATAATCAGCACAAATTTTTAGGTGTAAAAATGCTGATATAGATCAGCAAATAAATAAGTGTATGTATTATAGAGATACAAAACTTTGATTCCCACATCTTTCTGTTCTATTAGAGCCTCAACATTAATTCCATTGATTCTAGTTTTCCATAGCATAGGGAATAAAATTATCCATTTTACTGGTTACAACTGTGTAACTCGAATAGAGCTAAAGAAGAGTGTGGAAACATCCCTTGATGAAAATCTAAGCATCTTCCTCCTTTCTCTGTATCCATCTATCTGTTTAGTGAGCGAGCACTCTATCTGATTATCTTCCTTTTTCTTTTTTCTTCTTCCTTCCTTTTTCGTTTCTGATTGTATATAGTTTATATAAAAATGTATAGGTAACTTGGATGCTTTTAATTTTTTCTTTTCCCATTGACATTGGTTGTATTTTGTTCAGTCATGCCATATAAATGTGCAATGAACGTGAGTTCTTACTGGATATTCTTTGGTTTATTATCAAGAGGTAAGCCCACACTAGAAATATGTTTTAACTAGACTATACTGTAAACCGAATTATCTTACACTACTGATGGGTTTTATTTGAATTACACACCTATGCTTTTGATATATAAAATGTGAGTGGGTAGCGGTATACATTAGTTACTATGAGAGATCTTTTAAAATGGCTCTTTTCTAGCTAAATATATTTAGTTAACTTTAAAGAAAAGAAGATATATTTACTCTGTTTTTAGATGGCCGTAGTCGTTGCTGAGATTACATTAATCCTGTGTTGATTTTACCTTTTATTTATTTATTTATTTATTTATTTTTACTACAGTTGACCCTTGAACAATGTGGGTTTGAAATGCACAGGTCCACTTACATACATTTTTTTTCAATAAATATATTCAAAAAATCTTTGGAGATGTGCAACAATTTGAAAAAGCTCACAAATTGTGTAGCCTAGTAATATCAAAAATAAGAAAAAATAGGTATGCTGTAAGGCATAAGATATATGGAGGTATAAGTCCATTTTGTCTTATTCTACCATAAAACCATGCATTTATGATAAAAAGTTAAAATTTGTCAAAACCTACCCACAAATACTTACAGACTCTTCATGGGCACCATTCAGAATGGAGAGAAATGTAAACAACAGTAAAGATTCAGTATTGAATCATAACTACATAAAATTAACTGTAGTACGTAATGTGCTACTGTCAAAATTTTGTAGCTGCCTGTTGTTGCTATTGCAGTGAGTTCAAGTGTTGTAGGTATCTACTTCAAATGCCAATTATCTCTGCCTGAGAAGTTCCTCTCTCAGGTAAATTGCTTATAGCAGCAAAAGGTGGTATCTTACAGTTCTCCTCAGCCTACTCAACGTGAAGACGATGAGGATGAAGATCTTTATGATGATTCACTTCCATTTAATAAATAGAAAATATATTTTCTCTTCTTTGCAATTTTCTTAAAAACATTTCTTTTCTTTAGCTTACTTTATTGTAAGAATACAGTATATAATATATATAACATATAAAATATGCACTAATTAACTGTGTTATCAATAAGACTTTCAGTCAAGAGTAGGACATTCATAGTTAAGTTTTTAGAGAGTCAAAACTTATATGTGGATCTTTAACTGCATCAAGTGTTACCCCCTCTAACTGCAGCCCCATTCAAGGGTCAACTGTATTTTAAATAGTTTTTTTTTAAATGAACAAGCGATGTAATTGCATATAAAAAAATGTTCTTGGGCTGGATAAGTCAGGGTTTTCCAGAGAAACAACAAAAAATATATATCTCTATCTATATTTAGATGTAGAAATACACAGGCTGGAAAGCTGATGTTGTAATTACAGTCTGAATCTGAATGAGCACCAGGATAGCTGGTTATGTAAGTTCCAAAGCCTAAGTTCAAAGGCAGGAAAAGACCAGGGTCCCAGCTTGAACACAGTCAGGTTGATGTAGTAAATTCTACCTTATTATATATGTTTTGCTCTATACAGTCCTTCAATGATTTAGATGAGACTTACCAACATCAGGGAGGGCAATCTACTTTACTCAGACTACGAATTCAAATGTTAATCTCATCCATTAACACTCTCACAGGCATACCCAGAATAATATTTAACTAAATATCTGGGCACCTGGTGGCTCAGTTAAGTAAATGTATAAAATTAACCATCGCATAGGATTTTTGTTCAATCAGCTATTTAATTTTCTACATAATCATAATCATTTTAATTTACAAATGTTAAGATACTTTTGTTACTTAGTAAATTTATAGGGAATTATGCATTATATTCGTGTGTATTCCTGAGTCTGGTTTGAATTTCTTTTTAATTAGATTTGTCATTCTATTTCTGCAAGTGTGTAACATGATGGATATTAAGTATGAATATCTGTTAAAGAAAATGACATTTTGTCACATCAAAGTATTTGTCTAACCTCTTCTTACTTTTTCATTGTCTGAATGAATTGTGGCCATATTTTACTCAACTTTAAAACATCCTATAACAGTGTTAATTAAAATATTTTGCATTTATGGGTTAATTTGGAGAGATAAAATCTTTTCAACATTGAGTGTTCTATTCCTAAACAACATTGCATTTCCTTTATGTATTTTTAAATCCTGAAACAGGTTTTATAATTGTTCAAACATAGGTCCTGAACACTTAGATATTTTATATTTATTTCAGGGTTATTCATTTTACTGACTTCTGATTCTTATTTTCTGAAGTGTTAGTTCCTTCTATTAAGACTTGCAATTAAGAAACTGAAAATGTAGTTAAATTTAGTAGAGATTTGTGAGTGAAATCGTTTAAATTTGAAAGCTGATATAACTTTCCTTAAGTTTCTCAACTGACACTGATATAAAATTTTTTTCAGACTTCAGCACTCTTTCTGTTTAAATCCCCAAAATGTTTTTGAAGTAGAATTGTAATTTAATGCTTAAATAATAGCTTTTATGGATGCTGCCCTTGGAGTCACTATTCAATCTGATTGAAAAACACGAACTAAATGAGCAGTTCATAGCCAAATTCTTCATTCTCTTTGCCATCATTGTAACACCTTTTTTGTTTCCTGTTTTATTATTTCTGCCTATTTGTTCACAGTTTTGTGTAGGCAGTAGATAATCTATAAGCTTGCAGTGTTAAAGTGAAATTATATTTAAAAAATAAGATTAGTTTTACAGAATTATTTCCAGGTTCATGTGTCAAGGTAATTATTCCACATGCTTTAACAACAGTTGCAGATATTTTATTTAAATAATTTAATTAGTTTGTTAAAAATCATAATGTTGAGACTGACTAATCTTGACTAAGACTAATGCTGCTCTAAAAACCAACATACACACACAAAATTGTTCTTTGTTTTTCATTTGCAATATGCATAATAATTACTTTTGAAGATAGTAGGCTGAATAATGCTCTCCCTCTCCACAAAGACGTCCATGTCGTAATCACTGGTTCTATGAACGCTGCTTTGTATTTGTTGTTATGTTAAAGCTCTTTGGATGGGTTACCTGGAATAGTCTTGATTATCAAAGTTTACCTGATGTAATCAAAATATGAGACATAAAAGGAGTCAGAAGAGATGATGTGATAATGGAAGCAGAGATTGGAGTTGTATAATCGGAAGACGAAGGAAAGGGACACAAGCCAAGGAATACAGATGGCCTCCAGAAGGTGGCGAAAGCATGGAAACATGCTGCCTCTAGTGCTCCAGAAGGAACCAGCATGCCAACACCTTGACTTTAGCCCAGTGGAACTAATTTCAGGCTTCTGGCCTCTGAAACTGTAGAAGAATAAGTTTGTGTTGCTTTAAGCCATGAAATTTATGACAATTTGTTAACAGCAGCAGTAAAAGTTAATAACAGACTGAAAAAGAAAATGTTGCCTCTGATCAGGTGAAGTTAGTACAAACATTATTGAAGTCATCAAGAATTTTGGTTCAAGATATTACAAACTATAGTCGGAATTACTAAAATGCAGTATTTTTTTCTTCTGACTTCATCACTAAGCTCTCCTTTTCTTAGATGCATTTAATATTGTTACGTAATATACTTTTATTTATGTAAGACTTAAGTTGAGGCTTGTTGAAATTCCTTTACAATTTTCTGCTTTGACATAATATTCCCTCCAACTCTCCACACACTATTTTTTAGTAACTATGAGAAATGACTAAATACTAGTAAGAAGCTAACAGAAAATAAACTCAGGTACACTCAAACAAAATAAAGCAAATTTATATAAATTAAACATTAAAAATAACTGAAAGAGAAAATACAAATTAAAATGATCATAAAATATACCCATCTGAAGGTCATGAAAATATTATTTTTGTCTTAGCAACACTATTTTATTTTAATATCCATATTAACAATTTTACCAGAGTTTGTCTTGCATGTGATTTGAACTATGGGTAAAGAATCAAACTTTTCAATGTGGCTCCCCATTTGACTCAGTAACATGTATTGAAAACAAAATCAATGTCTTATTATACCGCAATACTGCAATGTTATATTTTACCATAAAACACACAATGGGCTCTCAGGTACTGACTCTCCAGCTTAAGCAACAAATTATTATCATTAATTTGGAGTCCCTTTGGGGATTTCAACCTTTCATTCCACTTTTTATAACTAATGAATATGCTTAATTTTGTTTATCATTTTTTTATTTTCATTGACAGTTTAGTATATATGTTTATTTAAGAATTAGTATGCTTTCAGAATATGTAATCTGACCAAATTTTGACAACAGAATGTAATATATATTTTAAAAAATTATTTTAATTGAAAGTTTGTAAAATACATATGTAAACATTTCCTCATTTAAAATAATATTATATTAACAATATGGTATTCATCTATCCTTATGGAGTTTTAACTAGCTTACAAGCATATGTTATTTTTTCAAGATCATTACATGACTAATAATTATTATTTTAATAATTTTAAAGAGTGGCATAAATGTCAAATAAAGAGAAATGTTACATTTAAATCAATAATAAGGAAATTTCATTTTGGAGGCAAATTGCAAATCTAGCAATGATTTCTTCACCTATCTGTATGGAGGCATTTTTTCAATATGACAGTTTAGCTCCTCCTAAAGGGGATGGAGTCTTTTTAATTAACTGTAGACTCTGTACTTAACTATGTTAATTACCTTGACCAGTGGGATAATAGGCAACATGATGGGATCGATAGCTTAAAACATTCTTTTTTATTGGGCCTTGCTATTGAAACCAACTGTCCCATAGAACTGATGTTTATGGTTTATTTGAATAAACATAGAAATTTATCTTCTCAATCTTAAAGTTTGAGAAAGTCACAGTTTTTTTTATCTGGGTTCCCTTCTCAGGAAACCAACCATCAGGCCTCCACAGATAGTATCAAGGAATTGAAACTTACCAGATCACCACATCTGGACAATGAGACACCAGACCCCTCATCCATCATGATTGCTTAACTGACTACCTCCTTCCTATTGACCAAGTCCTCTTCCTTTCTCCTCCCTAATTTCTGTTTTGCTGCATGTAGTCACATTTCTTCCTTGCTATAGAAGCCCCTGATTTTAGTTCATCAAGGAGATGGATTTGGGACTGATCTTTCATTTCCTTGGCTGCAGCACACAATTAAAGCCTTCTTCCCTGACAATACTCATTGTGTCAGAGATTGGCTTTTTGTGTGGTGAGCAGAAGGACCTAGAATGAACACCTAGAATTTTAAGAACCCTCTCTCTTGCTGCTATTGTGTTTAGCTGATACATCAAAAGAACCCTCCAGAACTTCTAGGTAAGCTCACCTGTCAGGTAGTTAGATAGACATTAGCAGCTAGGAAAGGGTGAAAAAGGAATGCAAAAAGGCTGTCACAAAGAGCCCTTGGCCCACCTAAATTCAGCTTCCAAACAGCACTAACTCCACTCTAATGGATGGAGTTTGTGGAAAAGTCTGTGGCCAGCACATCCTGTAGAAAGAGAAACTAGGGCACAGGTGGAAATTCCCTAAAGTAACGAATGCCCAATAATATAAAATCATATCCTCAAGGCCACCCCAAACTCATCATACACCATTATAGAAAAACTTACAGATGGTTTTACCTCCTAGCCCCTGAGTGGGCTTTTCTGTATGAATTATGGATAGGAACACACACAGTTTAGCTTTAGTTATATAACCATAAACTGCCAATCAAATAACATGATCCTGTCACTCAGACACAGCCCAAAACTCAACTCCTCCTCAAAAATGCCATAAAAGCACCTGAGCTCTGTAAAGAGGAGCTGATTTTGCTTTGCAGAAATCTGCCCACTCCCCTTTGAGTGTATTGCTATGCTTCAGTAAACTTTACTTTGAGCTTGCATTGTGGTATTAATTTGCAATTCTTTGTTGACTATCACAAGAACCAAGATTGCTGGTCCAGAGCTCTGGCTCTGTTAATCTCTTTTGTTAAAGGATCCATCCCAAAACAGAATTCTCAATATCACACCCAACTTTGTGGGTGGGTCCCAGCTCACAATGCTTACTCAAAGCATCCTGAGATTTATAATTGACTATTTTTAAAGCCATTAAATTAAACATATTTTTGTTTCTTATGTAAAGTGCAGTTGAACACCTTTTCCCCAATCTTATAGACTATCCAGTAAACCTACTGATATAGTTTGGCTGTGTCCCCACCCAAATCTCATCTTGAATTGTAGCTCTAATAATTCCCACCTGTTGTGGGAGTGACCCGATGGGAGATAACTGAATCATCGGGGCAGTTTTCCCCATACTGTTCTCGTGGTAGTGAATAAGTCTCACGAGATTTGATGGTTTTATACAGGGAAATCCCTTCCACTCGGTTCTCATTTCTCTCCTGTCTTCTGCCATGTAAGACCTGCCTTTCACCTTCTGCTGTGATTGTGAGGCTTCCCCAGCCACGCAGAACTGTAAGTCCATTAAACCTCTTTTTCTTTATAAATTAGTCACTCAGGTACATGTTTATCAGCAGCGCAAAAACAGACTAATACAGTAAATAGCAGCATTCCATCATCAAATGGAAATGATATATATATGTGATTGGACTCAGGCAGGTCCTGAGGGCACAAGTAAGTTACATGAGGAAGTGGCTCAAATGCCCATGGTCCCCACTCCTGCCACCTTGCCTTCTCTCCCCCAGCCTGCACCGATCGCCTCACAGGGAGTTCCCTATCATCAGCTGACAGAGGAAGAGGAGACAAGGGCCTGGTTTACAGATGGCTCTGCACGATATGCAGGTACCACCCAAAAGTGGACAGCTGCAGCACTGTAGCCCCTTTCTAGGACATCTCTGAAGGACAGTGGTGAAGTGAAATCTTCCCAGTGCGCAGAACTTCAAGCAGTGCTCCCCTTTGTGCACTTTCCTTGGAAAAAGAAATGGCCAGATGTGTCGTTATATACTGATTCATGGGCTGTCACCAGTGGTTTGGTCGGATGGTCAGGGACTTGGAAGAAACATGATTGGAAAATTGGTGACAAAGACATTTGGGGAAGACTTATGCGGATGGATCACTCTGAGCAGTCACAAAGTGTGAAGATATTGTATCTCATGTGAGTGCCCACCAAAGGTTGACCTCAGCAGAGGAGGATTTTAATAATCAAGTGGATAGGATGACCTGTTCTGTGGACACCACTCAACCTCTTTCCTCAGCCATCCTTGTCATCATTCAATGGGCCCACGAACAAAGTGGTCATGGTAGCAGGGATGAAAGTTACACATGGGCTCAGCAACATAGACTTCTACTCACCAAGGCTGACTTGGCTATAGCCATTGCTGAGAGCCCAATTTGCCAGCAGCAGAGACCAACACTGTGCCCTCCATATGATACCATCCTTCAGGGTGATCAGCCAGCTACCAGGTGGCAGGTTGATTATATTGGACCTCTTCCATCATGGAAAGGGCAGCGGTTTGTCCTCACCAGAATAGACGCTCCAGATATGGGTTTGCCTATCTTACACGCAATGCTTCTGCCAAGCCTGCCATCTGTGGCCACACGGAATGCCTTATCCACCATCACAGTGTTCTACATGGCATTGCCTCTGACCAAAGCCCTCACTACAGCTAAAGAAGTGCAGCAGAGGGCTCATGCTCATGGAATTCACTGGTCTTACCACGTTCCTCATCATCCTATCCATCCAGAAGCAGCTGGAACGGTACAAGAGTACAATGGCCTTTTGAAGTCACAATTACAATATCAACTATGCAACAATACTTTGCAGGGCTGTGGCAGAGTTCCTCAGAAGTCTGTGTATGATTTGAATCAGCGTCCAGTATATGGTACTGTTTCTCCCATAGCCAGGATTCATAGGTCCAGGAAGCAAGGGGTGGAAGTGGAAGTGGCACCACTCACCATCACTCCTAGTGATCCACTAGCAAAATTTTTGCTTCCTGTTTCCATGACATTAGTTCTGCTGGCTTAAAGGTCTTAGTTCCAGAGGGATGAACACTGTTACCAGGAGACAGAACAAATATCTCATTAAGCTGGAAGCCAAGATTGCCACTGGCCACTCTGGGCTCCTCCTACCTCTAAGTAAAATGGCTAAGAAGGGAGTTACAGTGTTAGCTGGGTTGATTGACCTGGATTATCAAGATGAAAACAATCTACTATTTCACAATAGAGGTAAGGAAGAATATTTGTGGAATACAGGAGATTCATTAGGGCATCTCTTAGCATTACCCTGCCATGTGATTAAGGTCAATGAGAGACTACAACAGCCCAATCCAGGCAGGACTACAAATGGCCCAGACGCTTCCAGAATGAAAGTTTAGTTCACTTCAGCAGGTAAAAAACCACCACCTGCTGAGTTGCTTGCTGAAGGCAAACAGAATATAGAATGCACAGTAGAGGAAGGTAGTCATCAATACCAGCTACTACCACATGGCCATTTGCAGAAATAAGGAGTATAATTGTCATGAGTATTTCCTCCCTATTTTGTTAAGAACACATTTGTGCATGTATACACTTGTACAAGAAAATACCTTCATTTTGTTTCCTTCTTTTTCCTTTGTCATGTGACATAAGATTTATTGACTTCATATCAGCATTTCAGTGTTAACATTATGGAATTGCAATTGGGTTGGTGGTTGGTGCATTTCTGATTGTACAAGGAATAGCTGTATTATGTTAGCCATAATTATGACCTTATTATTGTCTTTATTTGAAGATTAGGTATCATTTCAGGAGATGTGTATGGGTTCAAGTTGACAAAGGGTGGACTTGTGACAGTTAATATTGAGTGTCAACTTGATTGGGTGTGTCTGTTAAGGTGTTGCCAAATATTAACATTTGAATCAATTGACTTGGAAAGGCAGACTTTTCTCAGACCTTCAATCTGGGTGAGCACAATCTAATCAGCTGGCTACACAGCCAGAATAAAAGCAGGCAGAAAACTGCAGAAAGACTAGACTGGTTTAGTCTTCTAGCCTACATCTTTCTACCATGCTTGATGCTTCCTGCTGTCGAACATCAAACTCCAGGTTCTTCAGCTTTGAGACTCAGACTGGCTTCCTTGCTCCTCAGCTTGCAGCCAACCTATTATGGCAACTCACCTTGTGATCGTGTGATTCAGTACTCCTTAATAAACTCCCCTTTATATATACACCTATCCTATTGGTTTTGTCCCTCTGTAGAATCCTGACTAATACACCTTCTTCCTATAAAGTACTTAAATATATGATAAAACATGGTGCTACGTATATTTTAAAGTATGGGAGTAAATTTGAAAGACAGAAAAGGAAATTACAAACGACAAATGAGCAAGGTGAAGACAAACATAGAACGGAAGTAAGTCAAAGCCAGTAGCAACTATGAGGGTCTTGAATATCTCAGGACATTTCTGAGGTTGTTTGTTTCCTTCTTTTTTTAAAAAAAAATTCATCAGCGGACAATATACAAACACATGAGCATACAATATGGAAAACTGCAGTAGTGCAGAGTGACCTCAGTATAAAACAGATCCTCAAAGATCCCTACCTCCAGTGAAAGGATAAACTAAACTAAAATCTTCCTTTGAAAGACAAGATACCCTTGCAAATTTATAACAACCAGATTTTACATAGGATTTGGGTTGGATTCCATATCACAATCCAAATAACTATAAATTTAGATATGAATTTAAGGTAGTGCCAAATGGCTTAGTGCCCTCTGTGTCTGAAGCAGAGTTCTCTATCAATAATTCAAGCCTCAAACTAAATCTTATGGTATTCAACAAGTAAAGCAGCAATGAACACAAATTCTTTGATAAATTCTATGAAAAATGAGAAAGTCAATGTGACTGAGAGTCTGAACAATTAAACAACAGAATCAGAGCAATGAGCAATTCTTGTATTGGAAATATCAGCTGTGTATTCATGTTTATCATAACTAAAAAAAAAAAGAAGAGAATGAATCAAGGCATTAAAAGACATATGCAAAAGGAGTTTTTTGTTTGTTTGTTTGTTTTGTTTTGTTTTTCTGAGACGGAGTCTCATTCTGTGGCCCAGGCTGGAGTGCAGTGGTGCCATCTTGGCTCACTGCAACCTCCGCCTCCCGGGTTCAAGTGATTCTCCTGCCTCAGCCTCCTGAGTAGCTGGGATTACAGGCATGTGCCACCACATCCAGCTATTTTTGTTGTTGTTGTTGTTGTTGTTTTAGTAGAGACAGGGTTTCACCATGTTGGTCAGGCTGGTCTTGTACTCCTGACCTCGTGATCCACCCACCTCAGCCTCCCAAAGTGCTGGGATTACAGATATGAGCCACTGCACCCAGCCGTGAAAGGAGTTCTTAAAGGAACAGAGAGAAAGGAAAGATCAACTACTTAGGCCAATAATTGCTAACATATGCCTGAAAAAAGACATGATTCCTGAGATCCATCAAGGTCACCAAATTTGAAGTAGAATAAAATAAATAAATCTATTCTTGGTATATCATTGTGAAATATTGTTCAATCAAGAACAGAGCAAATATCTTAAAATTAGACATAAGAAAAATCTATCTTATTTCCAAATAAACAACTGAAACTTGTGTAGGATATCAAAACAACACAATTAAAGGTAGAAAACTGTGTATTGGTTATTATTATGGTACTAAGAATGAAATAACTGTCAGTTTAAAACTGTATACCTAAAGACATTCTCTTTCAATTATAGGGTTAATAATCAAGATATTTCAAAGAACCACCATGGAGAAATTAAATTCCAAAATGCCATCTCTAAAAAAAATTAATATATATTTCAAGAATAAATTATTATAGAGGGGAAATTCAAGATGCAAGCAGAATTATCAATATAGAATATAATAAACAGGCAATTCTACACAGAGATTGACCTGCATAAAATCTTAACACGACACCTGTAATCCCAGCACTTTGGGAGGTGGAGGCGGGCGGATCACCTAAAGTCAGATGTTCGAGACAAACCTGGCCACCATGATGAAACTTCTTCTCTACCAAAAATAGAAAAATTAGCCAGGTGTGGTGGTGAGTGCCTGTAGTCCCAGCTACTCAGGAAGCTAAGGTAGGAGAATCACTTGAACCCAGGAGGAGGAGGTTGCAGTGAGCCAAGATCACACCACTGTCTCCCAGCCTTGGCAGCAGAGTGAGACTTTGTCTCAAAATAATAATAATAATAAAAGAGAAGATCATACGAAATGAAAAGGAGACTTCTGCATTATAGAGATTTAAGAGTCCTATATGGATCAGAACAATACTATTAAGATCAATTTTAAATTAAATACTATAAGTAATTAAAAACATTGAGATTTATAACATAAATAAAGGAAAATACAATCTCAGTAAAAACAGAAAAAATAGCAAATGAATATTATAGAAAAGAATAACTTGAGAGAAATAAATAAGACATATTATCACCAAAAATATATTAATGGTAAATTTTTCCAATAACAGAGAAAGCATGAAAGAAAAAATGATACTTTAGGAGGCCGAGGCGGGCAGATCACGAGGTCTGGAGTTTGAGACCAGCCTGGCTAATATGATAAAACCCTGTCTCTAAGAAAAATACAAAAATTAGCCAGGTGTGGTGTTGCACACCTGTAGTCCCAGCTACTCGGGAGGCTGAGGCAGGAGAATCACTTGAACCCAGGGGGTGGAGGTTGCAGTGAGCCAAGATTGCACCATTGCACTCCAGTCTGGGCGACAGAGCAAGACTCCTTCTAAAAAAAGAAAAAAATGAAAACATGATTTTATTTTAGCTACAAGAGACACATTTAAAATATAAAAAGGAAACATAAATTAAAAAGTTGTAAATAAATAGGAGAAAAAAGATTTGCTAAATTGAAAATAAATTTTTAATTAACAAGAACATAAAAATAATTACAAATGTCTATGCAAATAAGCCTTTCAAAAATATACAGAGAATATGGACAGAACAAGGAATATTTATTAGAAGATATTAATACACGATTTCCAGGAAGTGGTAGATAAGCATATGAAAATCAATAGCACTTAGTTTTAAAAATACATCTTATGCTTTTAAACATTGAGATATTTAAACGTTTTAATAATGAGACATACTTTAAAACCACTAGTCTATTGAATATATCTACAACACAAGACTTAACAATGACAGTTGTCATCCCTGAAAGTTCTAATAATATACAAAACTTACAATTCATTGCACCATAAATTGTCTCAACAAGTTTCCAATTACGTTTACTCTGAAATTTATATTATCTGACTATAATGCAAATTATATTAGAAAGCAAAACAACAACCACAAAAACAATAACACTGACAACAAAACTGTCTAAAAGTGGTTGATATTTTAAAATACGACAGAATTCTTATTGAGCCTAAGGGAAATATCATGTTAATAAGAAGATATTTATAGATGAATATAAAAATAATGGTATAAAAACATGTTATATACTGGGAAGTACACATTTTTAAATTATTAACTAGTAAAGAAGAAAGAATAAAAATTTAATACATGTAATACTTCAAAAGTGAGGAAAATATATCAGAATAACTCCTGGGAAATTACTAAGTAGGATATGATAAACATAAAAGCAGATATTAATAAATAATAAACAAAAAAACTAGACACACCCAAATGTTTATCTGAAGCAAAATGGATTCAGTAGAAACAAATAAGGAACAAATAAATAATATTGGGAGAGAAAATCATTTCATAGCTAAAGATACAGCAGAAATTAAATGCAACAAGGGATATTGTGAACAAATTTATTCAAAATAATTATAATCTTACCTGACATTGACAATTTTCTAGGAGATATAACTTCCTACAACTGACTCAAAAATACAAAAAAATATGAATAAAACTATAAATAAAAAATGGGAGGCCTAAGCGTTATTAGAAATGTGTGATATAAACATTTTAAAAAGCTTTGTTAAACTTTTTTTCAAAATTAAACACCAGTGCCAAATTATTTCAGGGGTGAATTTACTAATGTTTCAAAAAGAAGGAATAACTATAGTCAACAAACTATTACAGAGTATGGTGAATGATGGTGTTTATTTTAGTATATTGTTATATACCCGTGTTATTTACATATTTATATATTACATTTAGTATGCATGAAGTCTTCTATAATTACATGTTTTAAAATGCTTCTGACTACCATTTTGGTGTAGTTCATAAGATAATATTATAAACATAAAACCTGTTGCTAGGTGAATAGATAAATAAATTTGGGTATAATAACACTAATAGGATAACATAAACCAATACAAACAAAAGAACCATTGCTATTTTGAGTCACACAGACAAACTTTTACACAAGCATGCAAATAATTTTTTGAGTGGCAAAGCAAATACCTACAGGCTAAACACAGAGCAGCATACTTTAAAACATTTTGATAGCAACTAAAATTTGAAGGTTATATTGAGTAGGGCAGTATAAAAATGAAGAGTGATATTAAAAAATATATATCACCTATATTTATATCTAGATAAAGAGAAGATGATAGATATGGAGATGTAGATGTATCTGATATATGTGTCTAAGGGAATACAAATAATGGGAACATAAATATGAATATAAATAAAAATACACACATAAATTTAATGAAGAGTTAAGGGTAGTTGTTCCTGTAGAGGAAGCTAAGGAAATAGGAAAAAAATATATATATATAGTTTACAATTAGTGATACATGAAATTGTTCGGTTTATGATGGGTTCATGGTGTTTGATTACATTATTTACATTACATATTGAATTAGTAAAAGATAGACATGGACAAATGACTTTAATTATGAACCAAATTAGCATGGCCAGTCCTATCGTCACATCTCATCACTATGACACTGACTGTTGTACCTCTCTCTTTCACTCGTAAGGACACCTGTGCTTATATTGGGCCAATCATAATAATTTCCCACATCCTCATCTAATTTGCAAGTTTAATTCCATCTACACACTTAATTACTCCACGACATATAACATAACATATTTAGAAGTTTCAGTCATAAGACCTAGACATTTGGGTGTGGAGTATTATTCTGCCTACAGCAGAAAGAACGGAAGTAATAGTGATTTTCAGTTAGAGTCATCCATGTTAGATAATAAAATTTTGAAATAATTTAAAGAAATAAATAATAAAATAAAATTTCAAAATAAATAATGAACCCAGTCTTTCTGAGGTACAAAATTATGACTCTTATTTGTTGATTTTTGTCTATATTTTGTGTACTATGTCTCAAAATTACCAATCCAACTCTAAATACTCATACCGCACATAAAGGAATTAAGACATCATTTTAAATGGTAGATTGACTGTTAAAAAAATTTCCAGTTTAGCCTAGCAAAGATCTATTATCTAATCTAAAAATACACATTTAATTGTCTAAAACTACCTTCAAGAAATCAATTTTACATCAAATGAAGGAGCGTATGGTGGAAATATATTGTGAAAGACAAAGGGAAAACTTGAGACATGCAGGCAGCTGCTGAGCGATCTCTTTTTGTTGCTGCTCTTTTCAGATAGGTTTATCTTACAAGTGTCAGGGGATGTCAGTTTTAACAATTTTATCCTCTTAGGTGGGTTCTATTAAGGAACTATCATCACGATCAGTGATATTTTATGAACATTTTATTCATGGTAGTTTGTCACTTCATTCCTCATGTTGTTTAGACTCCTTCAAAAGTAATAGACATTCACTATTTTTTTTTTTTTGGAAAAATGAAAGGTGACATTTTATTCAAGCATGTCAAAACTCATTACCAGGACCTTGTCCTGTTAAAATAAGAAAAATGGTATGCTAGGATATGATTCATACTTCATATGCCAGGGAGCCCCCCAAAATAGAATATGGTTCAGTTTAATAATTTATTACATCTGTTATGTGAATTTCATTGAAGATAGGCCATTTGGAAGTGACTTCAGTTACTTAACACTATGTAATTACCATTTTCAGGATCTTCACATCTAGTGAGCCATAACACTTTTTTGTCTTTTCTTCTTGCTAAAGTGGTGAGGCTTTAACTCTGGGGATTCAGAGAAAAATGAACACATGAGTGAATGTCCAGCCAGTTTTGATAATTAATGGAAACAGTGTGATGATTCAGAAAGAAATAATCCAGCGTATTCGGGGATGGGAGGATAGATATGTGTTAGGTTGAAATAATAGAGTACCGAATAGGAAAACAAAACATAAAAAAAAAAAACAAAAAAAAAAACAAAGGATGTTGGGTATGGTGGCTCAGCCTGTAATCCCAGCACTTTGGGAGGATGAGGTGGACAGACACATCATTTGAGGGCCAGGAGTTTGAGACCAGCCTGGCCAACTTGGTGAAATCCCATTTCTACTAAAAATACAAAAGATTAGCTGGGTGTGTTAGCATGCACCTGTAGTCCCAGCTACTTGGGAGGCTAAGGCACAAGAATTGTTTGAACCTGGTGGATGGGGGTTGAAGGCAGTTTGGAATGTTGCAATGAGCCAAGATCATGCCACTGCACCCCAGCCTGGGCAACAGAGTAGGACTGTCTCCAGGAAAAGTTTTATGATCAAAGGAAAGGTGCAACATGTAAAAGGAAATATCCTTTTGTTTTGGATGTAGGCAAAGGCAAAGACAGAGTGATAAATATAGAACCTAAAAAGTGAAAATACTGTGATACAAACAGAAATTAAATCTATATTTTGCAAAATGAGAAAAGGACAAAACAGGAAAAATATCCTCATATTAGAAATTTTAGTAAATATAAAACAATGTACATATAAATTAGAAGAGGTGGTTTTAATGTAAGATATTTTAAGATAGATGTTATTAAAGAGAACTATAATATCTTGATAAATTAACAAATTACAAAGAGATAATGTTCCACGTAAAAACTATCTTGCAAACTGGAAATTTCCTACTTAATGAAAATTACTTGACTACAAAACTTTTGAATATTCAGCTTCCTTGGATTCTGAGATAGGAAAACAGGTTATTATTACTGATAAGTATAGTATGTGATTCTTCCATTCTATTATGTATCTATATAAATTAACTCTTGTATATTATGGCCTTTAATATTTCATAGATTTAGATTTATTAATTTGCTTATAATATAGACAGCCTTAATTATCCATGTAACTCACTTTTGAGACTAATGTTATCAATTCTAGAAGTTATGGTTAAATATTGTAATCATTAAAAAATTATGAGCCATGACAGATATTTCCTACTATTGTTGAATGATATTCCAGTTATTGGTAATATTTCTAATTTCTGTAATTCATTGTCTATTGAAATAACTTTAGGAAATTTATGTTCCAGTATTTTTACCTTGGTAATTTTTTAAAATATCAACATGATTTTTGAATATTTCTCTAGTGGAAATGCTGCTAATGAATTCTAAAATAAGTATAACGAAGAATGAGGCACAAAGAAAAGCAATCCATAGCTTGAAAATTACTACCTCATTTTATTTTACAAGTTCTGATACATTTATAAATTGCTGAAAATATTATGCATTATACCCATTGAAACCAATTAAAGGTTTCCAATGATATATAAAACAGCCATATCCCTGAGAGTTTTTACTGTTACAGGACATATTTTCAACTAATATTATGTAATACAATTCATATAATTTTCCCATTTTTAATACTTGAACTAAATATTAAACCACTTAGACAAAAATTAATACAAACAGGTTTATCAGAGTTTAATTCACCCTTAAACCCAAATTTCCTAGTTAGTGGAAAAGATATTTGTTTTATTAAATAAAGATGTAGTGTAAAGAATTTCTATCATAGACATGCTGCTTAATAAATTGATTTTGGCTTTCTAAGTAGTCATATATAGAATTAAGTAGAAAAGTTACTATGATTTCAGGGACACTGATGATTTAGGGACAAATTTCTCAAATATCCTGTGAGAATGCATCAAGATGTGTAATTTTTAACTCCTTTGAATCAGGGAAATGAGAACCTGATGATCATTTATTAGAAAAGAAAATCACTCTTCAAAATGTGACAAGCCATAAATGATATAATATTAATTCATTAACTATAACTTTTAGTAAAAATAAAATTTAAAACATAGATATAAAGGCTAAATTTGATGGCAAATGAGATACATACCCCCTCCCAACACACACACACCTGTATGCATGTGGACATAAATACATATATACACACACACACACACACACACACCCAGAAACACAGAGAGACATGATGAAGCATTAACAGAGTAAAGAATCCTGGATGAGAATCTATAGTGAGTACCTCTTGGTGGCCATAAAACATTTTTAAAAGACCTCAGTTTTTGGAGACAAGAGAGAAAAAAGTAGAGTGAATACAGTCTTGCCTTCATTAAAAAAAGTTTTCAAAAGGAAAAAATATTAAATTATTTTCAAGCCTCACTCTTTACATTGGTATTCATTCATTAACATGAAATAAATGAGATAGACATGAACATAAGTTAGCCATAAAACTATGTATTTATCTAACATACTTGTTCAAAGTGTTAATAAAAATTAGGAATAAATAAATAAATATACCTGGAAGGATGACGCTCCTGGATATGATCTTGTATTTGATATTGAATTAAAGCAACGTTTTACATAAATAAAACAAAATTTTTTTTAAATATTAAAGTCAAGTAGAATTCATCTATGGATCCATCTGGTGCTGGACTTTTTTTTATTGGCAATTTTTTTGATTACCATTTCAATCTCACTGCTGGTTATTGGTATATTCAGAGTTTCAATTTCTTCCTTGTTTCATCTAGGAAGGCTGTATATTTCCAGGAATTCATCCATGTCCTTGAGATTTTCTAGTTTGTGTGTAAAGGTATTTGTTATAGCCTTGAATAATCTTTCTTATTTCTGTGTTATCAGTTGTAATATCTCCCATTTTATTTCTAATAGAGCTTATTTGAATCTTCTCTCTTCTTTTCTTGGTTAATCTCACTAGTGTTCTATCAATTTTATTTATCTTTTCAAGGAACCAGCTTTTTGTTTGATTTATCTTTTGTATTTTTGTTGTTGTTCCAACTTCATTTGGTTCTGCACTGATCTTTGTTATTTATGTTCTTCTGCTGGGCTTCGGTTTGGTTTGTTTTTCTTTCTCTAGTTCCTTGACAGAATTGGTACCAATCCTACTGAATCTATTTCAAAAGATAGAAAAAGTGGGAATCCTTTCTAAATCATTCATGAAGTCAGTATAAACCTAATACCAAAAATAAGAAAGCACATAACAACAAAAAAGGAAACTACAGACCAATATCCCTGACGAACATGGATGCAAAAATCCTGAACAAAATACCAGCTAACCGAAACCAACACCATATCAAAAAAATAATCTAACACGATCAAATGGATTTCATACCAGGGATGCAGTGATGCTTTTACATGTGCAAGTCAATAAATATAATACACCACATAAACAGAATTAAAAGCAAAAATCATATTTTTATCTCAATAGATGCAGAAAAAGCATTTGAAAAATCCAGCATTGGTTTTTAACACCCTCACCAAAATCGGCACAGAAGCGAACATATCTAAAGGTAATAAGAGCCATCTATGACAAACCCACAGCCAACATTATACTGAACACAGAAATGTTGCAAGCATTCCCCTTGAGAACTGCAAGAAGACAACAATGCCCACTTTCATCACTTCTATTCAACATAGTACCAGAAGTCCTAGCCAGAGCAATCAGACAAGAGAAAGGAATAAAGGGCATCCAAGTCAGTAAAGAGGAAGTCAAACTGTGGCTGTTCGTTGATGATATGTTCACATACCTAGAAAACTCTAAAGACTCTTCCAAAAAGCACCTAGATCTGATAAATGAATTCCTAAAATTTCAGGATACAAAATTAATGTACACAAACCAGTAGCAGAATACAAAATTAATGTACACAAAAAAGTAGCACTGCTATACACCAACAGCGACCAAACTGAGAATCAAATAAATAATTCAATCCCTTTTACAATAGCTGCAAACAAATAAAAATGAAATACTTAGGAACACATGTAACCAAGGAGGAGAAAGACCTCTACAGTGAAAACTACAAAACACGGCTGAACGAAATCACAAATCACACAAACAAATTGAAACACATCCCATGATCATTGATGGGTAGAATCAATATTGTGAAAATGACCACACTGCCAAAAACAATCTACAAATGCAATGCAATTCCCATCAAATTACCATCATCATTCTTCACAGAATTTTAAAAAAAATCCTAAAATTTATATGGAACCAAAAAGAGCCAACATAGCCACAGCAAGACTAAGCAAAAAGGCCGGGCACGGTGGCTCAAGCCTGTAATCCCAGCATTTCGGGAGGCCGAGGTGGGCGGATCACAAGGTCAGGAGATCGAGACCATCCTGGCTAACACAGTGAAACCCCGTCTCTACTAAAAATACAAAAAATTAGCCAAGCGTAGTGGCGGGCTCCTGTAGTCCCAGCTACTCGGGAGGCTGAGGCAGGAGAATGGCATGAACCCAGGAAGCGGAGCTTGCAGTGAGCCGAGATCGCGCCACTGCACTCCAGCCTGGGGGACAGAGCAAGACTCCGTCTCAAAAAAAAAAAAAAAAAAAAAAGACTAAGCAAAAAGAAAAAATATGAAGGCATCACATTCCCCAACTTCAAACTATACCACAAGACTATAGTCACCACAACACCAAGGTACTGGTATAAAAATAGGCACATAGACCAATGGAACAGAATAAAGAACCCAGAAGTAAAGTAAGTCAAATACTTACAGCCAACTGATGTTTAGGAAAGCAGACAAAAACATAAAGTGGGGAAAGGCACTGTATTCAACAAATGGTGCTGGGATAATTGGCAAGCCACATGTAGAAGAATGAAGCTGAATCCTAATTTCTCACCTTATATAAAAAGCCACTTAACACGGATCAAAGACTTAAATCTAAAACCCGAAGCCATAAACATTCTAGAAGACAACATCAGAAAAAGTATTCTAGACATTGGCTTAGGCAGAGTTTATGATCAAGAACCCAACAGCAAATGCAACAAAAACCAAAATAAAGAGATGAGACTTAATTAAATCAAAAAGCTTTTATGTAGCAAAAGAAATTATCAGGAGAGTAAACAGACAACCCACAGACTGGGAGAAAATTTTCACAAACTATGCATTTAACGAATAACCAATATCCAGAATCTACGAGGAGCTCAAACAAATTAGCAAGAAAATAATAAATAATTTCAACAAAAAGTGTGCTAAAGACACAAATAGGCAATTCTCAAAAGAAGATATACAAATGGCCAACAAACATATGAAAAAATGCTCAACATCACTAATTATCAGGGAAATGCAAATCAAAACCACAATGCAATACTACCTTACTCCTGCAAGAATGGCTGTTAATTAAAAAATAAAAATAAATTAAGTGTTGGCATGAATGTGGTAAAAAGGGGACACTTTTAGACTGTTAGCAATCCCACTACTGTGTATCCATCCAGAGGAAAGAAGTCATTATACGGAGAAACACTTGCACATCCATGTTTAGAGCAGCACAATTTGCAATTGCAAAAATATGGAACCAGCCCAAATGTTCATCAGTCAACAAGTGGATTAAGAAATTGTGATGTACACACACACACACACACACACACCCTAGAATACTACTCAGCCATAAAAGGGAAAGAAATAATGGCAACCTGGATGGAATTGGAGACCATTTTTCTTCGTGAAGTAATTCAGGAATGGAAAACCAAACATCGTATGTTCTTATTATGAGTGGGAGCTAAGCTATGAGGACACAAAGGCAGAATAATCATACAATGGACTTTGGGGACTTAAGGGGGAAGGGTGGGAGGAGGGTAAGGGGTAAATGACTATACATCCGGTAGAGTGTATACTGCTTGGGTGATGGGTGCACTAAAATCTCAGAAATCACCACTAAAGAACTTATCCATGGAACCAAACACCACTTGTTACCCAAACTCTACTGATATAACAATATTTAAAAAAATAAAATCAGTTAATAAATGATTACTTTTGGTGTAGCATAATTATTTCTAATAGTTAATATGAATAATGAATTTAAGAGGGCAATATTCTATTTCAACACACTCCATCTCTTTAATATTATCTCTCCATTCCCTCTCATTTTCAGATGCCTCAAAACACCTGTGTGATAAAAGCCAAACATCCCCTAAAAGAAGGACTGGAACATCAGAATCCTAATGTCAGAAATTAATCATTTGAGTAAATTAACCATGAGAATGAGAACCCTCCTTGTCACCTAAGTTTCTAAAGAGCTATATCCAAGATTTGGACTGTTTTTAAATTTTAGAAATGTGTTGAATGTTGCGGCAATGTTCGATGTTGTTCTCGTAGAGTATTTGTATTTTCCATTGCCGTGGTGAGAGAGTAAGCTTAGTTTTAGTTTCTGTTTCTGTTTTCTCATTACAAATTTTCATGAGTAATATTGTTCATGAGCATCTCACTGCTTCAAAATCACTTGGAAAGGAAACCAATTTCACCAGAAAAAGCTAATTTTTTCACTCTTCTTTGTAAAAGAATTGGTAGATTCTGTTGCCAAAATCTTCAGAGCAAACTCTTTAAGTGTAATAAATGTAATGCAAATCTCTTTTGCTGTCTTCCAAATTTTACATTACAAATATGGGAATCAATTCCTCAGTGTCTAAGATGTATTTCTAAATTGGATAAAAATCAACTTCTGTGGAAAAAAAGAAAAACAAATGTACGCACGTGCACACACACATATATGTAATTTTATGTCACTATTTTTAGAATGAAAGACTGTATTCTTTCTGGAACAAAAATGCTAATAATTTTTTCCTAAATTCACATTAGCTTGGGAATTATGAATTGAAGGGCCTCCTATGATTAATGTGTCTATATCATTTCTAGGTAAATTTGGCATTTTTCTAGGTTTTTGAAATAATATGTGTGACATTTCTTTCTGAAAGAGAAATATGATTCAGTCTCAAAAATCGTAGTCTATGTGCTCAATCTACGTGCTCAGTCTACATGCTCAATTCTTTACTAGTAATGCATTCTCTATGATTTAAAAACAGAGCAAATGCTATTTGATATCATGTTGCATAATATTAGAGTATAATTTAGTTCATTATTTATAAATAGTTTAATGTGTTGTGTACAAATATATTCATTATTCACTTTTATTTATTATAAATACATTGTTGCTTTGTGAAGCAATTACTGTTTGGGAGGATTCTATCTATCTATTCTCTCTCTCTCTCTCTCTCTCTGTCCATCCAGAGCTATCTATCTACAGCTATCTTTCAATCTACCCCTAAAACAAATATGAATTATATTCAAGGCTTCACTGTGCAAAGTATTTCCTATTATCATGACATTCTAAAATGACTACATAACTGGTTCACATTAGGGAATCACCAAGTTATAATATCTGTTTATGACAATACTAAGAATCACTATTGAGTGGCATAATTTATACTATGAAAGGAGATAACTTCAGAGGTTAAAACTATATGTGTAAAAATGGAAGTGAGAAATAATAGTACTTTAAAATTAAGGTATTTGACCCCAATATTTAGATCCATTTAGGTAACTAATCACATTTATCTGCTTACTAATGGCCTTTACTTTTTGCTCCAATAAATAAAAACTATTACTTGAATTAAATTTTCAGTGAATATCAATTAATTAAAAATCTATACTTACAGAAACTGGCAATGTTCAAACCTGCCTTTAATGAATTGGCCATGATTTTTTTAATTGACCAAATTATTATGGCTTAGTGGTGGCTATACTATGAGGATTAATTCCAAATAACTTGGAATCAGCTTGACCTGTGCTAATAAAATAATGAAGCTTTGTGGCACTGACTCCTGGTCAAGGCATGAAACATACTGTGTAAATGTTTTGTGTATCTATAATTATAAAGAGTTAGGGGAGGTTTGTCCCAACTTATCAGAATTTTTATTGATGACTGTGAAAGTGACATTTTTTGCTTGGTTTTCGTGAGACAGTTTTTCCCTTTTTTCCCACCTCTTCCGCCCACTCCTCCAGGTCCCTGCTGTTGAGGCTGATTGCAGAGAAGGAATAATAAGAAGGACTGTATAAAAATACCTGGAAGAAACTCCATTCTTTTATCTTCCTGGTTTCCAGGTGTTCCATGCACACATCTATTGTATTTGATCTCAGAGAGAAAATGCATTCTGCCAAGGCTCTTACAGAGGGAGGCCAGTAGAAGGCTACAGTTAATGTCACCAGATCCCTGGCTTGGTGATATCCTTTGACTGTGATGCATATCTTTTATCTAACTATGATATAGTTTTTCTATAATAAACCTTTTAAATTGTCACTGTTAGTGAAGTAGCATTTAAACAATAAATATTATCTCAAAAATTATTTAATATTAACATCAATATAAATTGACATAATATGTTGAAACTCAATGTTTTAGCTGAATAAAGGATCAATTCTTTTGACAAAATTTGTTCACAAATTTAGACTTCGTGGTAATAGCTCCTATAAAAATCATAATACAGGAAGGCATAAATAAGATATGGATTGAATAAGAATCAATTCAAAAAATTGAATTTTAATTTATACAAAGTGATATGGTTTGATTCTGTGTCCCCACCAAATCACTTGTAGAAATGTAATCCCCAGTGTTGAAAGTGGGGCCTGCCGGGAGGTGATTGGATCATGGAGGTGAAGTTTCCATGAATGATTTAGCACCATCCTTTTCATGCTGTCCTCATGATAGCGAGTGAGTGAATTATCATTTGATCTGGTTGTTTTAAAAGTGTGTAGCACCTCCCCACTTTCTCTTAGTCCTGCTCCTGCCATGTAAGACATCTGCTGCTGCTGCTTTGCCTCCCACTGTGCGCGGAATTGGTGGGTTCTTGGTCTCACTGACTTCAAGAATGAAGCCGCGGACCCTGGCGGTGAGTGTTACAGTTCTTAAAGGCGGCATGTTCGGAGTTTGTTCCTTCTGATGTTCAGATGTGTTCAGAGTTTCTTCCTTCTGGTGGGTTCGTGGTCTCGCTGGCTTCAGGAGTGAAGCTGCAGACCTTCGCGGTGAGTGTTACAGCTCATAAAAGCAGTGTGGACCCAAAGAGTGAGCAGTAGCAAGATTTATTGCAAAGAGCGAAAGAACAAAGCTTCCACAGTGTGGAAGGGGACCCCAGCGGGTTGCCACTGCTGGCTCGGGCAGCCTGCTTTTATTCTCTTATCTGGCCCCATCCACGTACTGCTGATTGGTAGAGCCGAGTGCTCTGTTCTGACAGGGCACTGACTGGTGCGTTTACCGTCCCTGAGCTAGACGTAAAAGTTCTCCACGTCCCCATCAGATCAGTTAGATACAGAGTGTTGACACAAAGGTTCTCCAAGGCCCCACCAGAGCAGCTAGATACAGAGTGTGGATTGGTGCATTCACAGACCCTGAGCTAGACACAGGGTGCTGATTGGTGTATTTACAATCCCTGAGCTAGACATAAAGGTTCTCCACATCTCCAACAGACTCAGGAGACCAGCTGGCTTCACCCAGTGGATGCCGCACCGGGGCTGCAGGTGGAGCTGCCTGCCAGTCCCGCGCCCTGTGCTCGCACTCCTCAGCCCTTGGGTGGTCGATGGGACTGGGCTCTGTGGAGCAGGGGGTGGCGCTCGTCGGGGAGACTCGGGCCACACAGGAGCGCATGGAGGGGGTAGGAGGCTCAGGCATGGCAGGCTGCAGGTCCAAGGCCTGCCCCGTGGGAAGGCAGCTAAGGCCTGGTGAGAAATTGAGCACAGCACCGGTGGGCTGGCACTGCTGGGGAACCCAGTACACCCCCCGCAGCCGCTGGCCGGGGTGCTAAGTCCCTCAGTGCCCGGGGCGGCAGGGCCGGCTCGCTGCTCCGAGTGAGGGCCCGCCAAGCCCACGCCCACCCGGAACTCCAGCCGGCCCCCAAGCGCCCTGCGCAGCGCCGTGCGCGGCCCCGTTCCCGCTCGCGCCTCTCCCTCCACACCTCCCTGCAAGCTGAGGGAGCCGGCTCCCGCCTTGGCCAGCCCAGAAAGGGTCTCCCACAGTGCAGCGGTGGGCTGAAGGGCTCTTCAGGTGCCACCAAAGTGGGAGCCCAGGCAGAGGAGGTGCCGAGAGCAAGCGAGGGCTGTGAGGACTGCCAGCCCACTGTCACCTCTCACCACCATGAGTAAAAGCTCCCTGAGGCCTCCCCAGAAGCAGATGCTACCGTCATACTTCATGTACAGCCTGCAGAACCATGAGCCAATCACGAAGTCTCAGGTATTTCTTTATGGCGGTGCAAGAACAGATTAATTTTCTTTATATAATAAATTACCAAGTCTCAGGTTCTTCTTTAGCATGTACAAGAATGGATTAATATGCACAGGAAAATTTGTGTCAAAAATTAGTCCATAAAGTAAGAATTAATAAAGTTGCCTTAATGGAGTTTCTTCTAGAAAGGATTTTTCGACAAAAGTGTATAAAATATTTATAAAATAATTTTAAAATGTTTATATTTTTAAAATATAAAATATTTATAAAAATTTGGTAAAAATGTTCTTATCCATAGCATGAATTTAACATCTTTTTGTGAATACAGTAGAGACAAATTATGTACCATTTCTAAATATTAACATCAAGCACTGTTACAGTTAGGATAGTCTCCTGTGTTCCAAAAGATTAGTTTTTGTATGCTTCAAATAATTTTGATGTGCTTTTTTTAATGTGTGAAGTTGCTTTGGCCTATGGGTCTCTAGTATTTTTATATTCAACAAGGTTATCTTTTTTGTTTGTTTCTGAAATTATTCAATGTTTAACCATAAAACACTTATAATAGCATTTGAATAAAAATATGTCATTATATTAACTGTGCAAAATATTTGCCACTACTTATTACTGGGGAAAGGCTACTACTTCTAATTACCTGATTTTTTTTTGTCCTATCTCTTTGTTTGTATTATACAAATCTATATTACGATTTCTTGTGCTTAATGTTCTTTAACACCCCATAGTCTCCAAAATGATGTTATCTTGTCAAGTCTTTGCAAGAAATATGACTAATATATTCTTCAGGACAAAAATGATGAAACCAATAAGAAAAAAGTGGGAGAATTTTATACTTGGTGGAGTAGTATTTAAGACTGTTCTAAACCTCTAAGGCTTTTAAGTATGTTTATTACAATTATTTGGTTATGGATTTTTTTTCCTAGATTACTTTACCTACACACACATGTCATCCACTGTGGTAGTTACTAGATACTGAGAACTTAAAATGTGGCTTGTTTTAATTGTGATGTCATGTAAATATAAAATACATATCAGAACTTAAAGATTTTGTGTGAAAAAATGTAAAAGCTCAATTATGTTTTATAAATTGATTGTGAAAGGACAATATTTTAGATACAGCATGCTAAATAAAATGTAAAACTAAAATTAATTTTAGCCTCCTCTTTTTACCTTTTTTTTAAATGAGACTATTAGAAAAATTTGAATTACATATGTTGGTTATATTAAATTGTTACTCAGCAGTGCTGCACTAAACAATTTGACTTTGCCTGAAAACAAGTTTTATTTGAAAGAGAGAAATGCAAGAGAGAAAATGTTGCTATTATATTTGCATTAAGTTTCCTTAGTTCCTACATATTTGTTTGAATGAGAAAATAATCAAAATGGTTTTTCTGTTTCATAAAGACCTTATTTGCATTATTGTTTCTACCTTCCCTAAAGAAAAGCTTGCTTTTTTGATCAATGAGTTTACAAATGTCAAATCCTAATCTAGAATTACACAAAGAAAACCACACTGCAATTAGGGTTATAAAAGTAATGTCTGTGTAATATTGAGCTGTATTCCTAAAGGAGAATATCCTGTTCTCTTATGCCTTTAACAAAACAAATCATCACTCAACAGAATAGCTCAAACATTCACTTGTTGAGTAAACAGCAATTGAAAAAAGAACTGTAGAAAGGATACTTCAGCATAGTATAAGCATCCAGTGACCTCTTTCAGATCTCTAAAGGAAAGGCAAGATATTTGCTATAATGAAATCCTTTGAGACTAAAAACCCAATGACAACAGCATAGTAGAAAGCAAATAACAAATAAATTTTAGCAAAGTAACACCTCTCATAAAAATAAGAAAATCAAATGCACAAATACATAAGCTCAAATATTTTTATTATTAATTCTTCCTGTTTTGATATAGCAATATAAGAAGAAAATCTATTTTTTTGTTTGTCAAAATGATTTTGATCTACCTTATATTAGTTTCCTATTGCTAATGTAATAAATTGCTACAAACTCAGTAACTTAAACAAGTACAAGTGTATTGTCTTACAGTTCTGTGAATCAGATGTCCAGAATCAGTTTCACTAGGTTACAATCATGGAGTTGATAATGCTGTATCCTGCAGGTTCTAGAAGATAATCCGTGCTTTAGCTTTTCCAGATTCTAAATACTGTCCACATTCCTATTATTCATGCTGATTCTCCTGACTCTGTCTTATAAGGAGCCTCATAATTACATTAGGCCACCAGAATAATGCAAAATAATCTTTCCATCTCTAGATAATTAATTTTACCTGCAAAGTCCTTTTTGCCGTGTAATTAAAGATATTCAAAGATTTATGCCGCCTACCAAACCACCTTATTACCAAAACAACATAGAATATTCTAGCAATTTTGATGATAAAATAATGTCAGTGTCAATTAAACAAATTCATTATCAGAAACATTATCATAAAGAAAACTCAAGAGCCATATGCTTTCACAGCTGAGTTATCTTAAATATTTATAGAAAAATTAACAGCATTTATATACCATATATTTCACAAATTAGAATAAAAGAAAAATCCCCAATACATTTTATAAAGCCAGCATAACACTAATACAAAAACAATATTGTGAGTAGAATATCTCCCAAAAAGACATACTGAGATACTAATCTTTAGTACCTGTGCGTGTGACTTTATGTGGATTCAGGATCTTTGCAGATGTAATCAAGTTAAAATGAGGTCATACCAAATTAGGATTGCCCATAATCCAGTAGAAGTGGTGTCCTTATAAAAACAGGAGACACACACATGAAAAGATACTGATACGTGAATAGAGAAGCAGAGATAAAAATGCTGCGCCTGAGATCCAAAGTAATAAAAGATAGCAGGCAAACCACCAGAAGCTAGTAAGAGAAAAAGAAAGATTCTATCCCCAATTTCAGAGAGAGTATGGTCCTAATGACACCTTAATTTTGGACTTCTAGCTTAGAGACCTGTAGGACAATAAATTTATGTTGTTGGATATCATTTTGTCTGTAGTATTTTGTTATGGCAGCCCTAAGAAACTGATATACAGACCAAAGTATTACAAGTAAACAAAGTAATGTATCATTACAATAGATTCAATATTACTGAAAACAGAGGTAAAATAACCCAAAGCAATTTATATAAATAAATATAACTTACTACTAAGTGGGGTTTGTTTCAACAAAGCACGATTGGCTTAGCATTAAAAAATCCATTAGTGTAATTCACTGTATCAAGAGTATAAAAGAGAAAAATAATATGATATCTTAATATATGCAGATAACTCATTTGGCAAAGTTCAACATCCATCTGTTATTGAAAACACCCAGAAAAGTATGAATAGAAGGAAACTTCAACATGACAAAGGGCATCCTCAAAATGTCTTCTGTTAATGTAATATTTACAGATAAAACATTAAATCCTTCCCAATAAGTTCAGGAAAAATGCTAGGGCATCCATTCTCAACACTTCTAATCATCGTTGCACTGAAAATCTTCATTTCTTCCTTCTGTAATGTGCTTCCTTTCTTTATGAAAAACTGACCTATATCATTTTCTTTCTCTCTGAAGAATACCTTTTGACACATTCCAAGTTCTATCTACTGCCAACAAATGCTTTCAGTTTTTGTCTGAAAAAGACTTTATCTTTTCTTCAATACTAAGGGTAATGTAACTTCATATAAAATTCTAGATTGCTTGGTTTTTCTTCAAACACTTTAAATATTTCACTGCACTCTATTCTTGCTTGTATGGTTTCTGAAGGGACGTCTAATGTAATTCTTAGTTTCTCTAAAGATAAGGTTTCCTATGACCACACCCCACACCACCAGCTTTTCACAAGGTTTTCTCTGTCTTTTGTTTTGTAATAAATATCATATGCCTAGGCATCAGTTTTTTGAGGTTTTTCATACTTGGTATTTTCTGGAATTCCTAAATCTGTGGTTTTGAGTGTGTCATTAATTTTGAAAAATTATCAGCAATTAATATTTCAAATAATTTAATATTTGTCTTGCTCATTTGTCTATTTCTGACCCATCTGATACTTCCATTTCATGTTTTATGTTTTATCAACATCCAACAATTCTTGACTATTTGGCTCAGTTGCTTTATTCATTATTTTTTCTCTCTGCATTTCAGTACTGGAGGTTTCTATCAACGTATCTTTAAGCCCTCTGACTCTTTCCTTGGCCATATCTAATTCACAGGTGAGTCATCAAAGGAATTATTTATTTCTGTGCAATTCTTTTTTAATTTCTAGCATTTTATTATATTTTTTATTTTTATTTTTGAGAAAAAGTCTTGCTCTGTCACCCAGGTTGGAATGCAGTGTCGCAATCTTGGCTCACTACAACCTCTGCCTCCCTGCCTGGTTCAAGTGATTCCCATGCCTCAGTCTCCCAGTTAGCTGAGGCTACAGGCCCCTGCCACCACACCTGGCTAATTTTTGTGAGATTTTTGTTGTTGTTGTTTTGTTTTTTTGGGATGGAGTTTTGCTCTTGTTGCCAAAGCTGAAGTGCAATGGCATGATCTCGGCCTCCCAGGTTCAAGCGATTCTCCTATCTCAGCCTCCTGAGTAGCTGGGATTACAGGCATGCGACACCAAGCCCGGCTAATTTTTTGTATTTTTAGCAGAAACGGGGTTTCACCATGTTAGCCAGGATGGTCTCGATCTCCTGACCTCAGTTGATCTGCCTGCCTTGGCCTCCACAGGTGTGAGCCACCTCATCTAGCCTCTAGGATTTTCTTTTTATTCTTTCTTAGAGTTTCAATCTCCTTGCTTACCTTACCTACCTGTTCTTTCATGTTATCTGTTTTATTTTTCTTTAGAACCATCAACATATTAATAATGGTTATTGTAAATTCCTGGTTCTCTTTACCCTCATGTCTCTGCTGTATCTGAATCTGGTTCTGATGCTTGCTTCGCTTCCTCTCTTCAGATTGTGTTTTTTTTTTTTCTTGTCTTTTAGCATGCCTTGTGTTTAATTTTTTATTGAAAGCCAGACATGTGACATCAAGTAGCAGGAACTGAGATAAACAGTCCTTTAGTGTGAAATTTTATGTTTATCTAACTAGGAGTTAGAAAGTGTTTAGTGTTTGTTATACCTGTAGATATCAGTCTTCAATAGTATCTAGTGTCCTTGCTTTTTCTCCACTGTTAACTTTGAGTGTCCCTGGAGATTTCATAAGTGGAGTTTGTGTCTTGCAGCTTGTTCAATTGTAGTTCACTGTTATTATCCTGGAGCTCTGTTGTTGTAGTGGTAAGATACTGGGGAGGAGAAGTGTTCCACAATAATATGACTAAGTCTTTAGAGGGGGTTTTCTCTCTCTCTCTCTCTCTCTCTCTCTCTCTCTCTCTCTGTGTGTGTGTGTGTGTGTGTGTTTCCCAGTAGACCAAAGCCTCTGGTGGTACTTTCTTTTTCTTCTACTCAAAGCATGACAAAGTTTTCCTCTGATCCTCACAGTGAGAACCTGGTGAAGGTCCCAGAGGAAAACACTTTAAAAAATATAGGATTCACTCCTGCCCCAGACCAGGAATGAGTCCTGGGAGTTTTTAACTCTCCAGGTAGTCCTCACTTTGGTTCTAGCACTTATACTACTACAGCAGCAGGCTTCTCCTCCTCCTCTCCACATAAACAATACAACGTATTTTCCGCTGTCTTCAGTTTTCTTGGCAGCTGTTTGCTCTGTGATGTCAATTCTTGTATGGATCTAAGAGTTATTTTAGGCTTCTGTCAAAGCCTCGATAATGAACAGAGAGAGCCTCTCTAAAAGAAATTATTTTTTATTTGAGAGTGAATATTGCAATGGGAATATACATGTCATAGTAAATAATGAGCATACCCAGGGAAGTAAAGGAAGACAAAGGTTTTTAAAGAGAAAGTGGGAAGGGTTATATAATTATTTTGACGTAATTATAGGGTTAATAGCAAGGATAGCACCAGCCTGAGGCTGCACAGGCAGTTGCCAAGCAGATATCCTCACAGAAGTATTATTTGTGTGTAAGGCCATGATGGCCTTTGTGCAAGGTTGTGGTTTTTGCAGTCTTTTGTGATAGTTCTTGCTATTATGGATGCATGCACAAAAACCCTCCCCTCGCAGCCTTCTCCACCTCCATTTGTCAGGGTTTTTAACACAAGTGACTCCATTTTTATTCTAATAACACATTCTATTTTTTTTTTCAGCTGGGTGAAGTGCATTTGTAATTGCTCATTGAAGCATTTTATGATTTCTGCTTTAAAACTCTTTGTCAGATAGTTCTAATATCTCTGTCACTTTGGCATTTGCCATGCTTATCTTTTGTCCATTCGGTTTGAGATATTTCTAATTCTTTGTATAAGACCAGATTTTTTAATTAAAACCAGGACATTTTTGTGTTGTGTTATGAGACTCTCAATCTTATTTGCATATTTTCTTTTTAGCTGTATAATTTGACATGCCTTCAGCTGGGGAAGAAGAGCCACCTTATTATAACTAGGTGACGATAGCAACTCAGAATCTCCAACGGGTTTCCATTGAGACCAAAGGGGATGATGCCTTGTTACCTTAGACAGTGATGGGAGTTGCTATTCCCCACCAGGTATCCAATGATGCCTTGCTGTTTAAGAGGGGGTGGAAGTGTCTTGTCACTGCTCCCTAAGTAGTCTCCAATGACACTGCAGTGGGAATGGTGTTATTACCCTCTGGTGATGGTGAAAGTATTGACTCTATCCAATACCTCCTCTGACTCTACACTGGGGACCGAGAGGGGGTCCTTGTTAATGCTGGTGGGGGTGAAAGTCCAGGTTCTCTGCATGGTTTCCATTGCCATCATGGAAGAGGTAGTACTGGAGCTGGCTATTACCCGGTGGAGATAGAGTTCCAGTTCCCTATGCAGCCCCCTTCAAAACCTCCGCAGCAGGGGAGTTGGAACATCTTTTTATAGCCTGGCAAAGGTGAAAGTCTAGGACACTAACTTGACAATTGTTGGTAGTGTTTGGTGGTAATAGAAAGGTTACTTTCTCAGACCTCTGTTTCCTTAGGCTTTCCCTTTCCTATTTATTTGTGTCATAAGAACAGGCTTTTGAGGGGGCTTATTTTGTCTGCGTCCATTGACAATTCTGCTTCTAGGCCTCTCCAGCATCCTGAATGAAATATATGAGGCAAAAATAATACTCAGGAAGCTTACTGTGTATCCAAATTTTTCGTTCTGAGACCCCTAACCAGTCTGACTTCTTTTTAGCTTTCAGGGTCTTCTTATATTTTATACATAATACGAAGAGTTTTTAGCAGCACATATCAGGAAGAACAGGGGAAAATATATCTTTTTTTTTTTTTATGTATGAGTTGTTTTTATTATACTTTAGGGTTTTAGGGTACATGTGCACAATGTGCAGGTTTGTTACATATGTATTCATGTGCCATGTTGATTTCCTGCACCCATTAACTCGTCATTTAGCATTAGGTGTATCTCCTAATGCTGTCCCTTCCCCCTCCCCCCACCCCACAACAGTCCCCGGAGTGTGATGTTCCCCTTCCTGTGTCCATGAGTTCTCATTGTTCAATTCCCACCTATGAGTGAGAACATGCGGTGTTTGGTTTTTTGTCCTTGAGATAGTTTACTGAGAATGATGTTTTCCAGTTTCATCCATGTCCCTACAAAGGACACGAACTCATCACTTTTTATGGCTGCATAATATTCCATGGTGTATATGTGCCACATTTTCTTAATCCAGTCTATGGTTGCTGGACATTTGGGTTGGTTCCAACTCTTTGCTATTGTGAATAGTGCCGCAATAAACATACGTGTGCATGTGTCTTTATAGCAGCATGATTTATAGTCCTTTGGGTATATACCCAGTAATGGGATGGCTGGGTCAAATGGTATTTCTAGTTCTAGATCCCTGAGGAATCGCCACACTGACTTCCACAATGGTTGAACTAGTTTACAGTCCCACCAACAGTGTAAAAGTGTTCCTATTTCTCCACATCCTCTCCAGCACCTGTTGTTTCCTGATTTTTTAATGATGGCCATTCTAACTGGTGTGAGATGGTATCTCACCGTGGTTTTGATTTGCATTTCTCTGATGGCCAGTGATGATGAGCATTTCTTCATGTGTTTTTTGGCTGCATAGATGTCTTCTTTTGAGAAGTGTCTGTTCATGTCCTTTGCCCACTTTTTGATGGGGTTGTTTTTTTTTTCTTGTAAATTTGTTTGAGTTCATTGTGGATTCTGGATATTAGCCCTTTGTCAGATGAGTAGGTTGCAAAAATTTTCTCCCATTCTGTAGGTTGCCTGTTCACTCTGATGGTAGTTTCTTTTGCTGTGCAGAAGCTCTTTAATTTAATGAGATCCCATTTGTCAATTTTGGCTTTTGTTGCCATTGCTTTTGGTGTTTTAGACATGAAGTCCTTGCCCACGCCTATGTCCTGAATGGTATTGCCTAGGTTTTCCTGTAGGATTTTAATGGTTTTAGGTCTAACATATAAGTCTTTAATCCATCTTGAATTAATTTTTGTATAAGGTGTGAGGAAGGGATCCAGTTTCAGCTTTCTACATATGGCTAGCCAGTTTTCCCAGCACCATTTATTAAATAGGGAATCCTTTCCCCATTTCTTGTTTTTGTCAGGTTTGTCAAAGATCAGATAGTTGTAGATATGCGGCATCATTTCTGAGGGCTCTGTTCTGTTCCATTGATCTATGTCTCTGTTGTGGTACCAGTACCATGCTGTTTTGGTTACTGTAGCCTTGTAGTATAGTTTAAAGTCAGGTAGTGTGATGCCTCCAGCTTTGTTCTTTTGGCTTAGGATTGACTTGGCGATGCGGGCTCTTTTTTGGTTCCATATGAACTTTAAAGTAGTTTTTTCCAATTCTGTGAAGAAGGCCATTGGTAGCTTGATGGGGATGGCATTGAATCTATAAATTACCTTGGGCAGTATGGCCATTTTCATGATATTGATTCTTCCAACCCATGAGCATGGAATGTTCTTCCATTTGTTTGTATCGAACAGGGGAAAATATATCTAATGCATCTTCTTGGAAGTGTAGTTTTATCTAATTTTAAAAATGTAAAATATTTCAAATATTTAGATTATTATAGAGAATAACGTGAATGACATCCATAAACTATCCAGTCATTTTACAACTGCTAATATTAAGCCTTATAGACTTAAAATCCACGTTTTCTTTTGTTTTAATACATAAAACATTAAGTTGAATTCTGTTCGGCACCTCTCTGTAATTTTTTTCCTCAATTCACAGTGGCAGCACATTTAGTGTTTACCATTCCCATAAATAGCTAATATGTGTTTTTATATATTTATATATACATATTTATTATACAGTAGTCCCCCTTTGTTCACCAAAGATATGTTCAAAGATCCCCAGTGGATGCCTGAAACTGCAAATAGTACTGAACCCTATATATATTATGCAGAAATTTATTTTACCTTTGTTAAAATTTCACAGATAGAAGGTTTGTTTTTACCACAGATCTTAGCAACCTCAGCATATTTTTTTTATTTTCCTTATTAAGTCAAGAACTTTCACCTTTTCAGTGAAAGGAACTATACATTATGGCTTCTCTGTAGCATAGCAAAATTGTCAGCATCACTATTCTCGTGCTTTGGGGTCATTATTAAGTAAAATAAAGGTTACTTGAACACAAGCACTGCAGTACTGAAATAATAAATCTGATAACCTGGATGATGACTAAGTGACTAAGGGGCTGGTAGCATGTAACATGGATAAGTTACACAAAGGGATGACTCACATACAGGACATGATGCAGCAGTAACTGAGATTTTTATCAAACTACTCAGAACAGTGCACAATTTAAAATTTATGGATTTACTCGGTGTGGTGGTGCATACCTATAATTCTGGCTCCTCTAGAGGCAGTGTGCTATGATTACCCTATATGATTGTACTGCAACCTGGGAAACATAGTGGGATCATGTCTCAAAAATAAAAAGATTTTAAACATTTATGAATAATATTAAGTTCTATATGTTTCTAAACATAATTACTTAGGGTAAATTTTTTGATGAATTATAAATTTGTAAGATTTATTCATGCTGATAAGTGAATAGTTTGCTGTTTAAATTTCATTTTTGACTGGCTAAGTATTGAGTGATTTACTTATGATACTGTGTATAAGTGCCTTTTTCTTCATCTCTCTCTCTTTTATATTTTTATTAGTCTCAATGGAAGTTTGATTACATTCAAATTTTTAATCCAAAATCTCAGATTCATATACCTTCAGCCACTACTATGGTTTGAACATTCTCTCTAAAACTCGGGTTTAAATTTAATTGACATTGTGACAGTATTAAGAGATGGGATCATTAAGAGGTGATTAGATCCTTTCTCCTTAATGGATTAGTGCAGTTATCAAGGGAGTGGGTCGGTGGTCTCAGGAATTCATCCCCTTTTTCCCACAGGTGATAGGGAATGAAGATCTTCACCGGAATTGGCCTCTTGATCTTGGACTTTCCAGCCTCCAGAACTGTAAGCCAAATAAATGTATTGTGTATAAATCATCCAATCTGTGGTATTCTGTTATAACAGCAAAAAGTGAACTGAGACAGTTTATTCTTTAGGTAAGACTTTTGTTTTCTAATTGCCTAATGTCACTCAATCTCCAAAGTTTTAAGTCCGAACTTTTAGATTTATAACTATGGACTTAAAAATCCATTCCTATTAGACTAGTCACTTTCTAGTCCTTTGAGATAAAGTGATAAACAATATGAATATGGCTTTTGCTCTTATCAAATGTATAGTCTAATGCAACAAGAAGTTATTGACAAATGTTAACATTGAAGAGTAATATGAAAGGAAGATTGCAGGATGCTAAGTCAACCTATACAAGAGAGAGGTATCTATGAAACAAAAAGAAATCCTTTCTGAAGAAATAATATTATATGAAACCTTCTGTTGAATAGAATAAAGAGAAATTGGGTGGGAATATTCTAGGCAAAGTGAGAAAATGAGAAAATTCCCAGTGAAGTGTGGAGCACAGGATGTTCAAGGGACTACAGAAAAGATGATTTTTTGATCATCTGAATACTAATCAAATTATGGATGAAATGGCATGGAAAAGAGATAATAGGCAACCATATGAAACATTTTTTTTTTCAAAACAGAAATAATGGGTGTAGCAATACTGAAAAAAAAATCTATATTTTATATATTTGTCCCCTCCAAAACTCATGTTGAAATTTTACCCCCAGTGAGGCTGTATAGAGTTGTGGGGCCATTAAAAAGTAATTGGGTGATAAAAGAAGAGTTCTCATGAGCGAATTGATCCATTCATGGATTGGTGGCTTAGTTTACTAATGGGTTGTTACAGGAGTGGCCGTAAGTGGTTTTATAAGAGGAGAAAGATACCTGAATTCGCTGTAGAAGTCCTCTCATCATGTGATGCACTGTACCACCTCAGGACTCTGCAGAAAGTCCCCACGACCCAGAAGAATCTTCCCAGATGTGGTCTCTCAACTTCAGAGTTCTCACCCTACGTAACTGTAAGAAACAAATTTAATTTCTTTATTGATTTCTTAGTTTCAGGTGCTCTGTTATAGGCAACAGTAAAATGGATTAAGACACAAAATTGGTGCTGATAATGGGGCTGTTGCTATTAAAGAATATCTGAAAATGTGGGATAGCTTTGGAATAGGATAATGGGTAGAGGTTGGAAGAGCTTAGAAGATCAGGCTAGAAAAACCCTGCATTGACTTAAACAGTATATTAAGGGTAACTCTGGTGAGGGATCAAAAAATAACAAAATGACTAGAGAAAATTTGATATTTCATAAAGATTGGTTAATTAGTTGTGACCAAAAATCTGATAAAAATATAGGCACTATCGTCCATTCTAACCAGGTATCAGATAGAACTGAGGAACCAAGGTATTGGAAGCTGGAGTAAAGACCAGCTTTATGTTGTTAGAAATTGGCAAATAACTTGTCTGAACTATGTCCATAAGGGCCTTGTGGAAGGATGAACTTGAGAGAGATGAATACTAACATATCTAGCAGAAGAAATTACTAAGCAAAATTTAGAAGGAGCTGAATGTTTACTTTTGGCTGCTTGCACTGATTCAGCAGCAAAGAAACAATTTAAAGATAGATTTATAATCTGAAATTGAAGCAGAACAAAAGGTTTAGAAAACTCTCAGCTTGGTCATGTAAATAGTGAAAACTGTGTTCAGGAGAGGAAACCAAAGATGTGGCCCAGGGATCATTTGGTAATGGAATTAGCCCAGGGACACAAAAATGAAGAGTATAAACTATGGGGACTCCCTCCAAAAGGGGGGAGAGTAGGAAGGATGTGTGCACTGAAAATGTTTCTATTGGGTACAGTGTTCAATATTTGGGTGATAGGTACACTACAAGCCCAACCTCCACCATTACACATATGATACCCGTGTAACTAAGAAGACTATGTTCTCCTCGAATCAATAATTTAAAAAGAAAGAAGGGAGCCAGCTGCAATTTCTAGAGACAATGAAAGACCCCAAAAGCATTTCAGAAAACTCTGAGGCTTCCCCTCTCATCACAGTCTCAGAAGCCTAGGAGGGTAGGATGATTTGGGGCATAGGTCCAAGGCTTGCTCCTTAGGCGTACTTTCCAGAGCCACTTTGAGATTCTGCTCCCTGAAATCCCGTCCAGTGCTTGTTGGCCACACCTGCTGTTGCATAAGTAGGTCCAGGTAGAGACTGATACTTCCCTTCACTCAAGAAGTTACAAGCCATAAGCCTTGGGACACCTACCTGGTGTTAATTATTCAGGCTTACAGAAAGCAAGGGCTATGGAGGTTAGCCAACTTCCATGCAGATTTCAAAGGGTGTCATGGGATAGTAAGATTGCCACCAGGACCTCAGAACTGTGGAGTCACTGGCAATATGCAATACTTGCCTGGGAAATCTTCAGGTACTTGACTTTAGCCTGTTTGAGCAGCTGTGTTGGCTGCACCCAGTAAAGCCGTAGAGACAGGGTTGTTTGAGGCCTTGGGGACCTGATCCCCAGTCTGTCCAGGAAATGGCACATAGAGTCAAAAGAAATTGTTCTCCTTTAAGATTTAATGTCTGTCTTTCGGGGTTTTGCACTTGCGTGGGGACTGTTCCTCCTTTCTTTTGCCTATTTCCTACATTTGAAATAGGAATACCTATGTCAGGCTTGTACTGTCATTGTGTCTTAGAAGTAGCTAACTTATTTTGATTTCACAGGTTTACAGAAGGAGACTCTGAACTTTAGACTTTTGACTTGGTACTGGAACGAGTTAAGACTTTGGGGCAATGAGATTAGGTGAATATGAAAAGGACATGAGTCTTGAGGGACCATGGGCAGAATGCTATGGTTTGAATATTTGTCCCTTCCAAAATGCATGTTGAAATTTAATCCTCAATATGGCAATATTGAGAGGCGAGGTATTAAACAGATAACTGTGTCATGGGGGTCCTGCTGTCTTTAAAGATGTAATTCACTCACAGATGAGTAGATTCATGGGTTAACGAGTTAACGGGTTATTATGGGATTGGCATTGGTGGCTTTATATAGGGTAAAAGAGAGAACTAAGCTGGCATCCCTCCTCATATAAGACCCTGTACTGCATTGGGACTCTGCAGAGTTCCCACTAGATGTAGTCCCTTAACCCTGGATTTTCCAGCCTCCAGAACTGTAAGAAATACATTTTGTTTATTTATAAATTACCCAGTAACAGGTATTATTTTAAGAGCAACAATCATGGACTACAATTTAGGATTTTCAGTATGTCAATTGAGACCATATTGCTTTTAACTCTAAACATGAGAAAGTAGAAGTGGCAAAGAGAAGTGATATTTTAAAGAACACACAAGGAGGGGCTTCAAGATGGCTAGAAGAATTTCTTGCTTGTCTCCTTTACTCAGAAGAACAAAAATAGTATGTAGACAATCACATTGAATACATTATATAAGAAAGAACACTGGAATTCAACAGAAAAGTGACAGGAAACATTGAAATCAAGGAAGGAGAAGAGACAGAAAGAGCCAGCGTGCTTGGCTGGGATTGGCTGGGAGACAGGAGTGTCTTCCCCACATGGAGAAAGTGTAAGTGAGAGAATTGAGGTAGTCCGCATTCCCACCGTGGAATCTTGCCACAGAAGAGCCCTTTGACCCTGCAAAGCCTTGAAACTAACACAGGGAGCTTCCAGGAGACTGTGAGAAAGAATTGCTCCAGGATGGAGTTTGTGCTTGGTCCCACACCCTTTCTCTGACATAAGTAGTTATAGCCAAGTGCCAATTTAAATCCTAGCTTTCTGCCCTGGAGCTCAGTGGCACTGATACTGAGGTGTTAGGAAAGCTTGGGATGTTGCTGCAGGAACTGGGGTGTGATCTGGGAACAAACTCGCACATTTGGAGCTGATAATTGAATGAGGCATAGACTGCAGCTGCTGGTTCTGGTAACTGAACTCCATAGTGACTGATACTAGGATGCAAATGGGGTAGAACTTGCTGCTAGGACTGAATTGCAAACTGGAAAGGCAGTTCCTACAGCTGGGCTGAGGTGTGAACTAGGCATGTGCTATTCTTGCCAGGACTGAGAGTTGAACCCCACTGGGACTATGGCATGAGAGGGATGAATGTTTATCCCATATTGACCCAGGCTGTGTCCAATGAAACCTGCACCATCCACTCCAGTGGCAGGGTCTCAGCACAGCCGCAACCACTCCTTACTTGAGCACTCTACTTGGAGCACTCTGCCCCCACCCATCATGACTGGTGCCTTCTCTCATCATTGGTTGGGCCTGAGCACAAGCCCTCCCACTTGGCTTTTACCCATCCTTCCAAGACAGATCACATAGCCAGGGTTTTGGGAATTGCCCAATTTAATCCACCACTGCAGCATCTGAAAACTCCTCCAGAGGGCCTGAGGTTGAATCTAAACATCTGGTTGCTACCAACACAGCTGGCACCTATCTGCACGCACCATCTGCAAGCCTGAAGACTGGGCTGTCCAGACCATCACAGCCACCACCACCACCAGTGCACACCACTTGGGACTCAGAGACTTGTCTTGCCACTGCTACCACCATCTCCTCTACCACTCTGGCTGCTTAGGGACCTATAACCCACCCACCCACTCAGTCCATCTCTGCCACAATCACCATCCAAGCAAACAATCTGAAAGCCCAAGAATTGGCTTACTGGTAGCTACCAACACAGATGCCAATGTATATTGCCCTGGGGCACAAAAATAGGCATGCTAAAGCCACAGGAGCAATCACTAGTCTTTGAATATTGGCACTTCTGGCATTCTAGTCCCCAGCACGACTTTGTCATAATCTTCACCAATAAGTTTACCCCAAGCCACTGAGGAAATCACAAACATTATGAAAATTGTTTACAGTCAAAGAAATCATAAAGAGACTACACTACTGCAAGTATCCCAAATCATAACCAAATGCCCTATCCAACCCACATTATAGATACATCTTCAGGAAAAAGTCTCCTATGAAAGTAAATTTAAAAATAGGAAGAAGTGACTGTTACACCAGATGTGCAGGTATCAATGTGAGGACACAAGACTCATGAAAAAAGGAAATATGACACCTCCAAAGGAACATAGTAATTATCCAACTATAAATCTTAGCCAAACGGAAATTCTCAAAATAATAGATAAAGAATGTAAAACATTAACTGTAAAGAAACTTAGTTAGATAAACAGAATTCTATAAAATACAGATAAAATATTTAAAAAATCAGGATATAAATGAGAAACTTACCAAAGATATATTTTTTCAAAAATAATATACATTTTTAGAATATATATTTAGAGTATGTTTTTATAATAATCAAATAGAAATTCTGGAAATGAAGACTTTATTAAAGGAAATACAAATTACATTTACATTTGAAAGTTTCAATAATAGACTTGATTAAGCAGAAAAAAGAATCTCAGAACTTGAAGACAGGTCTTTTGATAGAACCCAGTCAGACAAAAATAAAGAAAATATAATATAAAAGAATGAGCAAAGCCTCTGTGATATTTAAGACAGCATAAAGCAATTGGATATTAAAATTATCAGAATCACCAAAAGCATAGAGATAACAAAGAAAATAGAAAACTTATTGAATAAAATAATAATGAAAATGGCTCAGTGATCCCCAAGCAGATACAATGCAAAAATTTCTCCTCCATGGAACATTATAAGCAGATGTATGAAGTCAAAGACAAAGAGCAAATACTAAAAACAGAAAGACAAAGATGTTGAGTCACCTCCGTGAGACTAATATCAAATCTCTCAGCAGCAACTTTACAAGCTAGAAGAGAATGGAATTATATATTAAAAGTACTGAAAACAAACAAACAAACTTCCAACTAAGAAGGGTACATCCAGCAATATTATCCTTCATAAATGAAAAATAAATAAAATATTTTCCAGACAAGCAAATGCTGAGGAAACTTGTTACCATTTTGACAGGTCTTAAAAGAAATATCTAAGGGGGTCTTAAACCTAGAAGTTAAAGGATAACATTTAAAATCATGAACAAACATGAAAGTATAAAACTCACTGGTAAAGTAATCACACAGAAAGGAAGAGAAATGACTCATTACAGAAATCCACCAAAATGTTAAACAATAGAAGAAAAATAAATAAATAATATATAAAACAATCAGAAAATAATTAACAATATTACAGCAACAAAACTCCACATACAAATAATGACCTTGAATGCAAATGAATTAAATTATTCACTTAAAGGAAATAATTGCTGAAAGGATAAAAAAAATGATCCAACTATCGGCTACTTATAAGAAATGAACCTTATAAGTAAAGATACATGCAGACTAAAATTAAAGGGATAGAAAACAATATTCCATTCAAATATAAAACAAAAGCAAGCAGAAGTAGCTGTACTTATATCAGATAAAACACTCTTTAAATCAAAACAGTATCGAAAAGACAGAAAATGTCACTATATAATAATAAAGAGATAAATATAGTTCTAAGATATAACAATTATTTATGTCCCCAGAACCTTAGCATTCAGATTCATACAGCAATTATTATGAGATCTATAGAAAGAGATACACTGCAATCTAGTAATGGTGGGAGAATTTAACACCGCACTCTCACCATTACATAGATCATCTAGATAGAAAATCAATGAAGAAATATTGACTCTATACTGGACTATAGACTAAATGGACCTAACAGACATTTACAGAAAATTCTATCCAACAATTGAGAATGTATATTATTTTCATCAGAACATGGAACATTTTCCAGGATAGACCATATGTTAGATTCCTACAAATTCAAAATCGTATCAACTATGTTCTGAGTCCACAATGAAATAAAACTAGAAATCACAACCAAAAGGAATCTTGAAAATTATACAAATACATGGAAATTAAAAAACATACATCCAAATGACCACTGGGCTAACAAAGAAATTAAGAAGGAAATGTAAAAAAATTATTGAAACAAAGGAAAATGAAAATGCAACATAGCAAAACCTATGTGATACAGCAACAAGAGTGCTAAGAGAAAAGTTTGCAACACTAAAAAAAGTAGAAAGATTACAAATTAACAGTCTAACAATGTACTTTAAGGAATGAGAAAAGAAAGGACAAACCAAACCTAAAATTAGCTGAAGAAAATAACAACAAAAATCAGAACAGAACTAAATGAAACAGACACTAAAAAATTACAACTGATCAACAAAATAGAAAATTGGTGCTTCAGAAAGATAAACTAAACTGATTAATCGCTAGCTTGACTAACCAAGAAGAGAGAAGACATAAATAAAATCAGAAATGAAAATGGAGACATTGCAACTGATACCACAGAACTAGAAAATGTCATAAGTGACAACTATAAACAACTATACATTGATAAACTGAAAAACCTAGAGAACATGGATAAATTACAGCAAATATAAGATCTACCAAGATTGAATTAGGAAGAAATAGAAAACCTGAGCAGACCAATAAATAGCAAGTTTGAATCTATAATAAAATGTCTCCGAATAATAATTCTACCAAATGTACAAGGAACTAATACCAATCCTCTTGAAAGGAACAAACAAAAACAACAACAACAACAACAAAAGAGGATTTTTATTTCAAAAACATTGAAAGAGGAGGAAATTGTTCCTAACTAATTCTGTGAGACCGGCATTACCCTGATACCAAAACCAGACAAGGACTCAGCAAAGAAGGAAACTATAGGTCAATATTCCTGATGAAAATAGACTAAAAAAAATCACCAATAAAATACTAGCTAAATAAATCCACACATGAAAAAGATAATAAACCATAATGACATAGGATTTATGGGTAGGGATACAAGGATGGTTCAACATACACAAATCAATATCATGTCAACAGAATGAAGGAAAAAGACCATATGATCATCTCAATAGATGCAGAAAAAGCATTTGACAAAATTCAACATACTTTCATGACAAAACCTCTCAACAAACTATGCCTAGAAGGAAAAATACTTCAAAATAACAAAAGCCATGTATATCAAACCAACAGCTAACATCATATGAAATGGGGAAATGTCGAAAGCCTTTCATCTAAGAACTAGAACAAGACAAGGATGGCCACTTTCAGCATTCATATTCAGCAAAGCACTTAAAGTCCTAGCCAGAGAAATCAGGCAAAAGAAAAATAAAGGGCGGCCGGGCACAGTGGCTTACGCCTGTAATCCCAGAATTTTGGGAGGCTGAGGCGGGTGGATCACCTGAGGTCAGGAGTTCAAGACCAGCCTGGCCAACATGGTGAAACCCCATCTCTACTAAAAATACAAAAATTAGCTGGCCATGGTGGCACATGCCTGTAATCCCAGCTACTCAGGAGGCTGAGGCAGGAGAATTGCTTGAGCCTGGGAAGCGGAGGTTGCAGCCAGCCAAGATTGCGCCATTACACTCCAGCCTGGGTGACAGAGCAAGACTCCATCTCAAGAAAAAAAAAAAAAAAAAAGGAGAAGAATAAAGGATATCCAAATAGAAAAAGAGAAAGTCAGATTGTCCCTCTTTGCTGATGATATGATGTTATATCTAGAAAAACCTAAAGACTCCACCAAAAATATCTTATATTTGATTAATGAATTCAGTAAAGTTGCAGGATAGAAGGTCAACCTACAAAAGCCAATAGCATTTTCTCTTTTCTTTCTTTCTTTCTTTCTTTCTTTCTTTCTTTCTTTCTTTCTTTCTTTCTTTCTTTCTTTCCTTCCTTCCTTCCTCCCTTCCCTCCCTTCCTTCCTTCCTTCCTTCCTTCCTTCCTTCCTTCCTTCCTTCCTTCCTTCTTTCCTTCCTTTCTTTTCTTTCTCTTTCCTTCTTTCTTTCTTTCTTTCTTTCTTTCTTTCTTTCTTTCTTTCTTTCTTTCTTTCTTCCTTCCTTCCTTCCTTCCTTCCTTCTTCTTTCTTTTCTTTTTCTTTCTTCTTTCTCTCTCTTTTCTCTTCTCTTCTCTTTTCCTCTTCTCCCCTCCCCTCCTCTCCCCTCCCCTCCCCTCCCCTCCCCTCCCCTCCCCTCTCCTCTCCTCTCTTCTCTTCTCTTACTTGCAAGAGAACAATCTTAGCATCGCAGCTCACTGCAACCTCTGCCTCCCGGCTTCAAATTATTGCCTCAGCCTCCTGAGTAGCTGGGATTACAGGCACGTGCCACTACACCAGGCTGATTTTACATTTTTATTTTAGTAAAGATGTGGTTTCACCATGTTAACCTCAAGTGATGTGCCCACCTCGGCCTCCCAAAGTGCTGGGATTACTGTTGTGAGCCACTTGGTTGGCCAGATCAGTAACATTTCTATATATTAGTAATAACGTAGCTGAAAGAATCAATCAGCTAATCTCATTTATAAAAGCTGCCAAAAATATTCCTAGCAATAAAATTAACAAAGGAGGTAAAAATAGCTTTATTAGGAAAATAAACAAAATGCTGATTAAATAAATTGAAGGGAACACCAAAAAAATAGAAAAGCATCTTACGGTCATGGAGCAGAATTAATGTCACTAAAATGATCATATTTCTCAAAGCAATCTACAGATTTAATTCAATCTCTATAAAAATGCTCTCATTCTTTTACACAAAGATAAAAAAAATCTAGAACTAATATAAAACAAAACAAAACAAAAAAGAGCCCAAATAACCAAAGCATTCCTGAGCAAAATGGACAAATCTGGAGGCATCATATTACTTAACTTCAAAATATATTACAAGGCCATAGTAACCAAAGCAGCATAGTATTGGTATAATAATAGATACATAGACCAATGGAACAGTATAGAGAACCCTGAAATAAGGCCACATATTTACAGCCAACTAATCTTTGACAAATCTGACAAGAACTTACACTGGGGAAAATATACTCTCTTTAGTAAATGTGCTAAGAAAATTGGCTACGGAAGAATAAAACTGAACTCTTATCTCTCATCATATAGACATTAACTCAAAATAAATTAAAGATTTAAATATAAGACCTGAAAATATAAAAATACTAGTAGACAACTAAAGCAAAACTCTTCTGGACATTGATCTAGGCAAAGGATTTATTACTAAGACCTCAAAAGCACAGGCAACAAAAACAAAAACAGACAACTAGAAAGGACTTAATTAAACTAAATAGGTTCTGCAAAGCAAAATAAATAACCGAGAGTGAAGAAACTATATGTTGAATGTGAGAAAATATCTGCACACTATTAGTCTGACATGGGGCTAATATTTATATTTGAGGAACTCAAACAGCTCAATAAATTACAAAAAACAACCCCAATCCTGTTAAAAAGTGTGCAGAGGACATGAATAGACATTTCTGAAAGGAAGACATGCAAATGATCAACAGGTATACAAAAAAAAGCTTCACATCACTAATCATCAGAGAAATGCAAATGAAAAACAAAATGAGATATACTTTTATCCCAGCCAGAATGTCTATTAGGCATCTAAAAAGACCAAAAAATAACAGATGATGGTGAGAATGTGGAGAAAAGGGAATTCTCAAACACCATTGTTGGGAATGTAAACCAGTACAGTCACTATGAAGAATGGTATGGAATGTTCTTGAATTCTAAACCTAGAATTACCATTTGATACAGCAATGCCACTACTAGGTATCAACCCAAAGGAAAATAAACTAATAAATCAAAGTGATGCCTGCACTCACATGTTTATTGTAGCACTACTCAAAATACCAAATACACAATCAACCTGAGTGTGTATCAACAGATGAATGGATAAAGAAAATGTGGTACATATACACAATGAAATGCTACTTGGCCATAAAAAAAGAGCAAATTCATGTCATTTGCAGCAACATGGATGGAACTGGAAGTCATCATCCTAAGCGAAATAAGCCAGGCACAAAAAAAATATATTGCATATTCTCACTTATGAGTTAAAAAAATGATCACATAGAAGTAAGGAGTGGAAAGATAGATAACAGAATAGATAACAGACTGAAAAGGGTGAGTTGAGGGTAGAAAGGGGACTAAAGAGAAGTAGGTTAAAGGGTATAAGAACATACAGTTATATAGAAAAATTAAGGTCCATGTATTGTTTTTATCGCAAATGGGACTTTTTATTTACAATATTAAAAGTCTGAACTTTAAACAGATTCTTGGAAGAGTTGTTCATACCCATAAACTTATTCAACTTTAGCAACTATCTCATCCCCAGTAGCTTTTCCAGAACTATACCTTCACCATGAAACTCCATGAGTTTCCAATTCAAATTTGGGCTCCTTCAGCATTTTTACTTTTCTAAAAAAGACATCATGGCGAGCATAAATAGATTCACAAGGTTTTTTTTATGTCATTTCCAATTATGTATGAAATCAATTTACTGGCCACTTCTTTCAAGTCATTTGTTTGCACTTCTCAGGTCATGATTTCTATCACCTTTTTCTGGATTTGGTGGACCCATTGGTGCTGAGCGTAAGACGTCTCTATAACTAATTTTTGCATTTTTTAGTAAAACCAATACAGAACAGACAAAAGAAATTAACATCGATAGTCTTCACGTCGAAAGAAACTTTAATCATAGTCTGCCCTTTTTTTACTGTGGAACATATTTTATCATGGGTAAGATTCATGCCATGGAAGTTTGGAAGTTTTTGACATGAACATCTTCAGGAATCAGCTTGAATTTTCCAAATTCAACCTCATTATTCTGCAGACCAGCAAGACTCACTTCAAACACATGACCCTTGATGCTGTCGGATGCAGTTTTATTTACTTGAGCCCTCGTGACTAGTGTCTTTCTAATATTTTTTATATTGAACATAGCAGGTGCTTTTACATCACCATTTTTCTTAGAAAATGAATCAACCACTTCCTCCTTGGCTCCTTTTTGCGACCTTTCGTGAGGTGCTTGTTTTTGCCAACCACCATGATGACACCCAGAGAGCCAGAAAGGCTAAAACCGATATTTGATAGTAAAGTAGCGTGAATATAGTTAACCAAAATATATTGTACACAGGGAATGAAAACCCTACATGTCCTGGCTTAATCACTACTCATTACATACATGTAACAAACTTTTACATGTTCCTCCTAAATTTGTAAAAAATTTAAAAAATTAAAAAGGGCTAAGAATAGGAAAGTAAAAAATTAAATATTTTAATTATGCCTATTATGTACACACTACCTGTGCTTTTTCAAAGCAACGGGCAGCAATGTGGTATGCTTAAGGAGTAAACACAATTACTGAGATGCAGAAATAAACCTAGGGCTTTTAGGCATGGCCAAGTCTTCATCCCTTGATACTTTTCTACTGGTGCCAGTAAAACACAGGCCATCATTTTCAAGTGTATTTATGGCCAAGTATATGATTTTACAATGTAGACAACATAGTTTAGTTAAATTTTAGAAAAGAAAGTAAATATCCTGAGATCATATCTACATGTAATATTTAGTATTATCTCTCTATATCAATATTGCTGCTGTTATAAAAAAAGAGAACAACCCTAATCACATTACTATGGGCTGAAGAAATTCTTTCCTACATTCTCAATTCGTACTCTGGAACTGGCAAACGTTGTTATACAGATGATGACAGCATCTACTTAATGTGAGGCATCACAATGTACTCCATAGATATGTATAATTATTCTGTAATTATTCCTTATCAATTAAAAACATAAAACCTAAAAAAAGTGAAAACACACTCACACACACATAAACCACATACAGAACCTTTACTAAGTAGGATTTGATAATTGATTAAACGTGGGATGTGAATGAGAAGGAGACAATAGCAATTCCTATCATTTTGCTGTTGAGAGTAAAGGGGTGCATGGTAGTGCTATGTTTTGATGCAGAGAAAAATAAATACTAGAAGACAGTAAGATTGCAGGCAATAAACATCTCCAAATTCTGTTATGAATGCTTTTCTAAAATATGTTGATAATTTGGGTAAAGAACCTAAAAGAGGGCTGGGTGAGATGGCTCATGCCTGTAATCCCAGCACTTTGAGAGGCCAAGGGGGGCAGATCATGAGGTCAGGAGATCGAGACCATCCTGGCTAACACGGTGAAACCCCATCTCTACTAAAAATACAAAAAATCAGCCGGGCATGGTGGTGGGCGCCTGTAGTCCCAGCTACTCGGGAGGCTGAGCCAAGAGAATGGCGTGAACCCGGGAGCTTGCAGTGAGCCGAGATCACAACGCTGCACTCCAGCCTGGGTGACAGAGTGAGACTCCGTCTCAATATAAATAAATAAATAAATAAGAATAAATAAATAAAAAGAATCTAAAAGAGATGTGTAGTGTGAAAGTAGACAGTTGATAATGACATATCTAGAGATAGTATTTGGAGATTCAGAATAAGAAGGTCATAAAGAGTGAACCACAAAAAGAGAAAAGTACACAGTACAGAACCCTACAGGTAAATGGCTGACAGGAAATAAACTGATCCAAGTTATAGAAGGAAAACCAGGGGGATGTGGTGTCAACGAAGCAAAAGAAAATAGTGTTCTCCAAATACAGAAATTGTCAGGTATATCAACCATAACTCAAAGCAAAAGCAAAGTCAAAGTCAAAGTGTATATATTGAATTTAGTGTCATGGAGATTCTTTTAGATTGGATTCCTCTTAAAAGCTGATGCAGAAGTAAGGAGGTGGGGGGCAAATAGTATATTTGAATAGGGATTCAAGCAATTTCTAGTTAGAAAAAAAGAAAGTATAATCCAAAAAGGAGAAATACCACTAACGTGTGGGTTAAGGTGTGGATTATCATTGTGGGCAATGAGGGCTTCAACCAGCAAGGGGGCCTCTGAGATATCATGGAGATCATGCCTCAAAATGGTCTGACTGAGAGAGAAGAAAGCTTGGACATTGATCTATGGGCTCTCTTCCCTCTGGTACTGAGAAGTCTCATGAATAGCGTAAATCCCTTGCACTTTCGAGCTGTCCTAGAAATGAGCAGAGCAACTTTAACATAGGAGAATGGCACCAGGAGGGGCAGTGGGGAGTCACAAGCATTTGAGTCGGGAATGTGTCAATCATTTCACTGCAAAAATTGATCCTTATTAAATACTAACATTAATGAAATGGAAACAATAGAGAATAAGAAAATAAAAATATATATAATGTTTTCTGAAAATGGAGGAGTGCATGAGATGCAGAGCATTAGTGGAAGAAATAGATTAATATAGCAATTAATATAATAACTAACATTTATTTTAAAATTTCTATGTGCTAAGGATTATGTAAATGAGAAGCAAAGTCCTTATAACTTTCTAGAAAGCTTTTATGCTTTATACAATATGAAAAATAATTTGGTTAGTGAACTAACAAAATTAACAAACAAATAGCATTTTTTTGCATGGTAAACTCAATCAAATTCATCTACTTTCCATCTTGTAAAAATGTATGAAATCAAGGTATTTCTAATACACTAAACAAAAGAAAGCATGTTGAATGAGGTTTATTTTTGTTTGTTCACATATTAAGAATAGTTTATCTAAAATTTTATTTGGTTAATAACAAAATCTATTTTCATTCAACCATGGGATCCATTAACATTTTACCTAGTATTATTATATACATAAAGCTATAAACAGCCATAAGGGAATAAAATGCATCCTGTATTTTAGTTTTTACAAATTTCACAGTAAGAGGTAGGAGAATGGTAAAATGTATACAGTTGCAGTTAGTTAAATTTTTGAGGGTTTGTTTCTACTTGAAAGCGACACCTAGGTATTGTAAACTTCTTAAGAGACCATTTTATAACAAGAAACTCTTGTATTTACCTATAAAAATCCAGTGTCAGATATGTAATCTCTTGTACTGAACATCAGAGAAACTAGATGTGCTGTCAGACAGTATTTGCGGTGGTAAGAGTGAATGGATAAAGTCTCTTGGGCCTCCTTTTTTGTCAGTTATTTTTAGGTTTTTCTTAGCTGTATCTGATAGTGTTGTAAGTCCTTTCATCTTGTTAAAGCTTTTGCAGAAACTAACTTGTTAAAACTACCTCACTCAACTCTGATAAGCAAAATAGTACTTTTGTTAATATTGCTTAATAATAGTCTTGTATTTCACTCTAGCCTGGGCGACAAGAGTGAAACTCCATCTCAAAAAAAAAAAGTCTTGTATTTAAAAATATGATACACTTTATAATTTTTAAATAGTAATGACTTGCAGGCTTGAGCTTTTAACTGACTCAGCATATTCATTGACAGTTTACTGTTTTTAAGGTGCATAGATGCCCATAATATTTTGAGCTATTGTAAGTTATCAAAACTTATTAAAGGGGAAGAAAAGATGCTTTGGGATCAAATAAAGCATCAAAATGCTTAGCCGTCTGCCCCCAACCATGGTGATGGGACCGACTGCATGACCGCTTCCTTATTCTTTCCCTTGTTCCTGTGTTACATCGGAAATCCAGACCACAGATCTCAGAGGTGGTCTCATTGCTGCTGTCCCTTTAAGAGTACCTGGAAATAACGAACCCAAATGTCCATCAATGACAGAATGGATTAAGAAAATGTGGCACATATACACCATGGAATACTATGCAGCCATATAGAAGGATGAGTTCATGTCCTTTATAGGGACATGGATGAAGCTGGAAACCATCATTCTGAGCAAACTATCGCAAGGACAGAAAACCAAACACCTCATGTTCTCACTCATAGGTTGGAATTGAACAATGAGAACACATGGATACAGGGTGGGGCACGTCACACACTGGGGCCTGCTGGGGGCTAGGGGGAGGAAAGGGATAGCATTAGGAGATATACCTAATGTGAATGATGAGTTAACGGGTGCAGCACACCAATATGGCACATGTATACATATGTAATAAACATGCACATTGTGCACATGTACCCTAGAACTTAAAGTAAAATTAAAAAAAAAAAAGAGTACCTGGAAATGAACAGCCTGTAGTTGGGCTCAAGCAATAGGAAGTGAAAGTACATTTTCAATGTGGTGACCCTGTCTACAAGAATCTTCGCAGCAGGTAAAATGAATATTTCGTGGAAATGCAACTGAATAAAGACATAATTGAGAGGAAATGATAAAGTTAATGAAAATAAAAATGTTACAAGAATGGACTGAAACAAGGACTTTTTTGTAGCTGAAGAGCTTAATAAGCAATCTAGGAAATATCTGACAAATCTCAACCCTGAAGGCTTTGGTCAAGATGCATTCTCCTTCCTTGCTCCTGTGGTCACCAGTTTTAGGGGACAATTCTTTGTAAATACTTTTGTTTCTTCAAGGCCTGGGCTTTCTGACCAAAAATGCACTGGCAAGCTTGATTAAATAATGATTGCCTTAGCAATTGATAGAGTATTACTCCACAGAGACAAAAAAACTCACCTTCCCTAGAGCCATTTGTTCATATCCCAGGGCAGTAAAAATCTAGGCACCTTTCTTTCAGTTAAGGGGTGGTTGGGCCCACACACCAGCTGCCATCTGTGAGGTCTGAATCACATAACAGCAGGGTTCCTGTGAGGCACGAACAACTGGACATTTGGCTCTCACTGTGTCACTCCGTGAGGGAGAATCAGGGTTTGGGGGAAAAAGCACTCTGATTCTCCATGAGCGATAAACTGTTTGTTTTTTGATCCAGAGATTGTGTGTTTCCTGTAAACACACACACACACACACACACACACACACACACACTTTTAACAACGACTCGCATAGGAGTTCTGTACTTGGTTTGTTACTCTGCATTGCCTTTCAATGTTGCCTGTGTCCTGATCCGCTGTTTCATTGCCTTTGCTCCAGATCCACTTCTTGACCTAGGTCCACAGCAACCCCCAGTTTTAAGCTCCATGTTCTTGACCATATTCAGCACAATTTTGTGCTTGGATTTAACATCCTGCTTCTATCACCCAGGGAACTCTGATTCTAAGCCCTGATTTCAGACAAACACCCAGTACTTGTGAGATCTTATTATGAAAATAGGGTATATTATCATTGGCTGTATGGCCAAGAAAGACATTGGGGCTTCCTGAATCTTAATTGTATTAATTTTCAAAGGGGAATGATAATACTTATTTTCTGTTAAGATTGTAAAGTACATGTGAAGAATAAGTAAGATTTTTTGTGTAAAAATAGGTTGTAAACTATGAAACATTAAACAAAAATTTCTTATGACAATTAACATCATCATGTCAAACCTATGAATAGTTGCCCCAAAATTGACATTCCCATTTGCTAACTTTTCTTGTGCTCCATTACATACATTTTAAGACTTATAGATGAAAGTGAGTACCAATAGTGGAAATAAAAAATGTGGAAAAGATAGGGTCTAAGATAATAACTAAAATGTTTAGGAAAATACTAGGATTCTCATGTTAATTTTATATTAATGTCTTCATTTTTATGTACTATATTATGATTTATACATCATGTTCACATAGTAATAAATGTACATAATTTTAAATAACTATAGTTGATCAAAGCATCCTACTTAACAGGTTATGTATCAAAAATGTTTGCAGCTCATCTGATATAAAGAAGTGCAAAGATGTGATATGTATGTTTTAATAGACTGCTGTTAGAAGTACATTATGGAATCAAACTACCTTAAAATATGTGTATAACCATCTACATAATAATCCATACCTCTCATTTAGGAATATATTTAAGAGAATAAAGAGAGATAAGAAAGAGGAATTATACTTAAGAATGTTTATTGTGATGCTATTTGTTAACACTTGGAAGAAAAATAAAACAAAATAGTCAACAAAAGGGAAATGGATAAGTAAACACTATGATGTAGTTAAGCTTATTAAAAGCAAATAAAATTCAATTTTATAAAACTCAGCTTATTAAAATTAAATAAAATTTCAATTTTACTTTTAATAATTATTGTAAAGAATATTTATGAACACAGAAGATTGTTCCAAAAATACTTCAATAGGAAAATAAAAACATGACTACATATAATTAGGTAAATACGTGCACTTACATATATATATATATATATATGTGTATATACATATGTATATACATGCATTAAAATGTTATAAGTAGTTATCTTTAGAAAAGCTATATCCACTTGCTTGTTACTTCATTATCCATGTCATGAAATTATGAGAAGTTCTCTAAATATCTCTTGATTTGATATAGCAAAATAACTATGTTAAAAAATTTATCTTCATGTGTTTTTTGGCTGCATAAATATCTTCTTTTGAGAAGTGTCTGTTCATGTCCTTTGCCCACTTTTTGATGGGGTTGTTTGTTTTTTTCTTGTAAATTTGTTTGAGTTCATTGTAGATTCTGGATATTAGCCCTTTGTCCGATGAGTAGGTTGCAAAAATTTTCTCCTATTCTGTAGGTTGCCTGTTCACTCTGATGGTAGTTTCTTTTGCTGTGCAGAAGCTCTTTAGTTTAATTAGATCCCATTTGTCAATTTTGGCTTTTGTTGCCATTGCTTTTGGTGTTTTAGACATGAAGTCCTTGCCCACGCCTATGTCCTGAATGGTATTGCCTAGGTTTTCTTGTAGGATTTTAATGGTTTTAGGTCTAAATGCTCATCATCACTGGCCATCAGAGAAATGCAAATCAAAACCACAATGAGATACCATCTCACACCAGTTAGAATGGCCATCATTAAAAAATCAGGAAACAACAGGTGCTGGAGAGGATGTGGAGAAATAGGAACACTTTTACACTGTTGGTGGGACTGTAAACTAGTTCAACCATTGTGGAAGTCAGTGTGGCGATTCCTCAGGGATCTAGAACTAGAAATACCATTTGACCCAGCCATCCCATTACTGGGTATATACCCAAAGGACTATAAATCATGCTGCTATAAAGACACATGCACACGTATGTTTATTGGGGCACTATTCACAATAGCAAAGAGTTGGAACCAACCCAAATGTCCAACAACAATAGACTGGATTAAGAAAATGTGGCACATATACACCATGGAATACTATGCAGCCATAAAAAATGATGAGTTCGTGTCCTTTGTAGGGACATGGATGAAACTGGAAAACATTATTCTCAGTAAACTATCGCAAGGACAAAAAACCAAACACCGCATGTTCTCACTCATAGGTGGGAATTGAACAATGAGAACTCATGGACACAGGAAGGGGAACATCACACTCCGGGGACTGCTGTGGGGTTGGGGGATGGGGGAGGGATAGCATTAAGAGATATACCTAATGCTAAATAACGAGTTAATGGGTGCAGGAAATCAACATGGCACATGGATACCTATGTAACAAACCTGCACATTGTGCACATGTACCCTAAAACCTAAAGTATAATAAAAAAAAAAAAAAATTTCTCAAAATGTTATCCATCAGAGTTGTTGCATAAATACTGAATCTTCCAGAGTTCCTTGAGATCAAGCTGCTGTTGGGAAGACTCCTCTGATAACACAACACTGGCTTCCCTCTCATACTGCTACTTCACTGCTGGTGTAGTCTGGGCTCAGTCCGCAAATACACTCCTTGTTCTCAAATCCTTGTATGAGGCTTTACTGGAAAATTACAAATTCAGATATGTGATCAAAATTATAAGGTGGAAAGATAGATGCTATATCCGGGACTACTCCAGATTTTACTTGGATCCACCGTTCTTTCCTAATATGTATTATTCCTTGACAGTTTCACCAATAATCATTTACATGAATATCAATACATATATCCATCAACTACATGAATATTTATTTAAAATTAATATATTAAGCTCTATTCACTTTCTTGAGATTGAAACTTATATATTATTTCGCTGGACAACCTTTTATAATACTTTTACAAATCTTCTACATTCACCTGAAATGACATACCCAAAATGAAATTTTTAACTCCATTTCATCTCTAAGATGTGTTCCTCCTCTTGAATCCCCTACTTATAAGGTGTTACTTTTACTCAGGTATGTACTATCTTTATTTTGCACTCATATTTGATGAATCTTTTGCTTCTGCTTATTCAGGTATCGGTCCAAACAATAGCATGTCCTTCTGTATTTCCCAAGTGTGGAGTTAGATAATATGCCATGCTAAAGTAACCACAGGGGAGGTTACTTTAGTGAGTAATTACCTGGTTATTGAATTTCCCTGTATCTCCTTGCCTCCAGAGCACACATCTACTTCTCTATCCCACACAAAAACCTATGAATTACTGTGTCCTGTATAACAAGGATCCCCAACACCTAGGGCACAGACCTGTACTGGTCTGTGGCCCATTAGGAACCAGGCCACACAGCAGGAGGTGAGTGGTGGGTGAGCCAGCAAAGTTTGTCATCTTTGTTTACAGCCGTTCTCCACTGCTTGCATTACCACCTGTCAGACTAGTGGCAGTGTTAGATATTCATAGGAGCATGATGCCTATTGCAAACTGTGCATGCAAGGGATCTCAGTTGCATGCTCCTAATGAGAATCTAATGCCTGATGATCTGAGGTGGAGCAGAAGCATTGATGCTAATACAGATTAACATTAGCAGAGAGGTTTGACTGCACAGAGACAATGATAAATCAACTTCTTGCAGACTCATATCAAAACTCTTATCAGTGAGTGGCAAGTGACAAGCTACATCTGGTGGCAGGCTTTATAGTGGCCAGTGAGTTGATGTACTTCAATTGTACAGCTGCATCTGGTGGCAGGCTTTAAGTCAGAATTCAACACGTATTCCAGTCCATGTGTGGCCCACTCATTATTTTATTTACCACTTCCATCTATGCCTCTTTCCCACACTATGCAATTGTCTCAGTCACAGTTTTGCTAAGCCCACAAGCTAACCTTATCCCAAATGAGTGAAAAACAAATATCACTGGAGAGCTTCTTTGAAAAGAGGAAAAGACCCAATGATGGGACAGAGAAGACTCTAAGACTGCCAACAAAAAGAAAGTTGCATTTAAAAGAAAATACCAACAGGCGATTCACATTCTCCAGGCCCTATCTCTATAATATATGGTGGCTGGCTATCCAATTAAGCCACAAAAGCTTCAAAACTGCTTCACCACATGTTGCTCTGCAAGAAGACAAACACCTTGCAATAAAAGACAAGCCTTTGTAGTTTTTCAAAGAAAAGAAATGTGAACATGAAGAACAGAAGCAATTATTGAAGGTCACCACTTCATTAAATGTGTCTGCACTGCGAGCATCATTCTTAGTGGCTAACTGCATTGCTAAAGCTAAGAAGCCCTTTACTATTGGTGAAGAGTTGATCCTGCCTGCTGCTAAGGACATTTGTCATGCATTTTTGGAGAGGCTGCACTTCGAAGGGTGGCATGTGTTCCTATTTTGCCTAGCACAAAATCTAAGTGAATTGATGAAATAGGAGAGGATATTGAGGCACAATGGTTAGAGAAGATTAAATGAGTTACTGTAATACACAATTCAGATTGATGAGTCTACCAATGTTGACAACAAGGCAACAATGTTTGTTTTGTGTGATATATTTTTCTAAAGGATGTTCGTGAAGATATGTTATGTGCACTTTTGTTGGCAACCAACACCACAGCTGCAGAACCATTCATGTCTTTGAATAATTACATATCAGGAAAACAGAACTGGTCATTTTCTGTCAGTATATGCGCAGATGGAGCAGCTGCCATGACTGAACAGCTTTCTGCTTTCACTACTGGGGTTAAAGAGGTCACTTCTGAATGTGAGTCTACACACTATCATCTATAGAGAAGTGTTGGCTAGTCTAAAAATGTCACCAGAACTTAATAATGTTTGACAGGATATGATTACAATTATTAACCATATTAAAGTATTATACATGCCCTTAACTCGCATCTGTGCAGCTCCGTGAGGAGATGAATGCAGAGCACACACATTTCTCTTATACGCAGGAGTGAGATGACTTTCTAAAGGTAGATCACTGGCATGAGTTTTTGAGTTATGAGGGCCACTCCAGAGATTTCTTTTAGAAAATGAGTCACTACTAACAGCATATTTCAGTGACACAGAATGGTTGCAAAACTTGCTTATTTGTGTGACACATTCAACCTGCTCAATGGATTCAATCTGTCACTATGGGAGAGAACAACTGTGTTCAAGTCGGCAGATAAAGTGGCTGCATTCATATCCAAACCAGAATTATGGGAGTGATGAGTGAACACTGGGATTTTTGACATGATTCAAACATTAGCAGAAATTTTGAAAGAGACTGAACCAGGGCCTTCTTTCTCCTAGCAGGTGCATGATCACCTATCTCAGCTTTCAGAAGAATTTGAGCATTATTTTCTAACCACAAAAGACCCCCAAACTGGGGAGGAATGGATGCACTAATTTGTGAATAAGCCAGGTGAATGGACTTTGTCTTCTAGAAGAGGATCAATTGCTTGAGATCGCAGATGACAGCGACCTCAAAAGTATATTTGAGATTATAAATCTCCATACAACCTGGATTAAAGTCAAGGAGAAATACTCTGTGATTGCCACAGTAGCACTGAAAAGTCTGCTTCTATTTCCAACTTCCTGTCTTTGTGAAGGAGGGGTTTCTGCGGTGACAGCAACCAAAACAAGATTATGGAGTTGACTGGACATAGCAACACACTTTGGGTGTCACTGTCTCCTGTTGCCCTCGGATGGGACCTTCTAGTTGCTGGAAAACAAGCTCAGGGCTCCCACTCATTCTACATATGGTGAGTTGTATAATTATTTCATTATATGTTATAATGTAATAATAATAAAAATAAACTGTGCAATGAATATAATGAGCTTGAATCATTCTGAAACCATCCCCTGACCCCTCCCTGCCCCAGTCCATGGAAAAATTATCTTCCACAAAATGGGGCCCTAGTATCAAAAAGTTTGGGGAATGCTGCTGTATAAGATGTAGAGGTTCTGGGTGACAGAAGAGGTCTTTATCTGGATTGAACTCTGTCACTGGAAATGAAGTATCTACATCAACTAGTTAGTGTGGTGTTTGCCATATACACACATTCACCTCGCAGTTTCTTCTGTATATGTCCTTGGAACTTATCAATGCTGTTCCCATCGCACAGAAGAAAACTTCCTCCACATATGTCTGGTTGTTCTTTGCCTGAGGTTTACCTTTCAGAAAATTTCTCCACGTTTTATTTATGGATAGTTTGCCTAAATGTTTGAGTGTTGCTAGATTTATTTATTTACTTACTTACGTAAAAAATTTTATCTTGAATTTCATATGGGAAGGAGAGAAACATATGACTAATCCACCAACTTAATCCCAGAAATTTGCCATTTGCCTTATTTAATTTAATGTAATGACTACCTACCCAATCACATGAGCCAGAAAACTAGCAGCCATTCTCAACCTTTTGCTCTTCATCTCTTAAGTTGAAAAATGCAATCCTTATGTTTCATAAATATAAATTTCTCAATTATTTTAGAAACCATTTCTCCTGTTTGTTTCTGCCCTACTGCCATAATGTAATGCTTTATGTCTCATTGGAATTATTGTATTACATTACAACTAATTTCTCTACTAGAGTTTTATCTCATGTCCATTTTTCACATTACAATGAGAGCAATCTTTCTAAATGTCACTTCTCCTGTTTAAAATCCTTTGATGACCGATTATCAAAACCACATAATTAAGAATCATCTTGCTTACCAGATAGAGATAGAAATTTCTAAACTCCACCTCAGACTTACATTAAAACACATTAAAATGTCTGAGAGTAGATCATGGGACTCTATATTTTAATAGGTATCCCAGATCACTCTTACCCATACTAAAGTTTCAGAACCACTGATAAATTCCTACAGAGTTAGCATGTCTTAAAGGCTATCCATGAATCAGACTTAGCTCTTAACTTTCAGGTCTCTAATTTATGTTAAAGTATTATTTTGTAGCTTATAGTCAGCCCCTACATCAATCTAAGTCACATTTCCATGTCTCTAGTCACTCTGGTCACTTTGCCTGGCATGCTCTTCAGCCCATCTTCACCCAACCGACCTCTACTCAGCCTCCAGGAGTCAGTCCACACATTTGTCTAGCAGTCTTCTGAGGCCAGAGTAAGTGTTCTTCTCTCTGAATTCAAGACATTATTTCAATAATTACACAAATTTTATTGTGTACATTTGTTTTTGTATGCATACAAGAAATTTTGCTGTATGCATATTTAAAAGTTGGTCTTGCTTATTAGAAATATTTATAAAATTTATTTTTTTAGTTTACAGTGCTTAACACATTTTCTAGAATAAGTTAGAATTTAATAAATATTTGTGAACTAAGCTTTTAAACCAAATAGTCTATTACTAGCATTTTAATAAATGTATACACATTAAAATTTAAATCCAAATGATATAATGTACTTATGGTACTAATTTATTTATTTATTTATTTACTTTTTACTTTGTAGTGGGTAGGCAGAGCAAACTATTCACTACAAAATGTCTAACATGAAATAATGACTTCAGTTCCCAGAACTGCAGAGTCATCACCTGAATTTGCTTATCTTTAGTTCAGTACACCTCTGAAAGACATATACTTACAGTTTAATTAGAAGTATTTGATCTCAAAGGCAGCAAGGAACATGTGAAATTCATCTGTAGGGACTGTTCAAAATGCAAAAACATATTTCACATATATTTGCTTTTAGAAGACCCGTCAAATTCTAAATATATCCTATTTTCCTTATTAAATATATTCACACCTTGTACAAATATGATTATAAAAGTTTTAGTATAATATTTACTCTTATTTTATCACAAACATCAAGAATGTTCTGAAGTATGTGTGTATTTACATATTATTGTAATAAAGCACACAATGTGATTTATAATAAATCTCAGGAAAAGCTATGCTTCTGAAATAGGCTGATAATACTTTTATGTTGAATATGACTTTAAAATATTCTGATTGATTCCCTATTTTCTGTATTGTAAAATAGAAGATGAAAACTTGGATCTTAATAAAAAATATAAACCATAGAATGAAATGTGGTTATAAAGAACGCCAGCTATGTTACTTTATTTTTGATTTTTTTAGACATTGACAAATGATATTTGTATATATTTATGGGGAACAAAATAATGCAAATATATATATGTACAACGTACAATGTAGATGATTGAATCAAGCTAATAAACCTGTCCATCACTTTAAATACTTACCATTTATTCCTCCTAAGTGAAATATTCTACCCTTTGACCAACATCTCCCCACTTCCCCCACATCCCAATCTCTAGTATACACCATTCTGATTTCTATTTCTATGTGTTTGATCATTTTAGATTCCACATATAAGTGAGATCATGCAGCTTTTGTTCTTCTATGCCTGGTTTATTTCACTTAACATAATACCCTCCACGTTTATCCATGTTTCCAAAAATCGGTGTACAAGGATTCCCTTTTCTCCACATCCTTGCCATAGACACGTAGACCGGTGGTACCAAACAAAGAACTCAGAAGTGCACTCACTCATTTATAGACAGTTGATTTTTGACAAAGGTGTCAAGAATGTACAAAGACAAAAGAGCAGTCTTTTCAGGAAAGGATGTTAGGACAACTGGAATATACATATGTAGAAGAATGAAATTAGACCCCTATCTCATATCACATACTAGAATCAACTCAAAATGCATCAAAGACTTAAGGGTAAGACTTAACACAATAAAATCACTGGAAGAAATCATAGGGAAAAACTAAAACATTGATCCAGGCAATAATTTTTATTTTGATTTGGATTTGATCCTAAAAGTTAAGGCCAGAAAATCAAATATAGAAAAGTGTGATTTCATAAAACAAACAAACAACCACAACAAAAACAGAATGTGAGGTAATCTACAGAATGGAAGAAAACATTAATAAGCTGAATATCTTGTAAAGGGTTAGTATCCCAAATATATAAAATACTCAAGCAATGCAATAGCACAAAAACAAAAACAAAAAAACCTATTAAAAATGGGCAAAGGACCTGAATAGACATTTCACAAAAGGAAACATGCAAATAGCAAACAACACTGCTCTGTGTATGGAGTAGTCATTCTTTTATTCCTTTGCTTTCCTAATAAACTTGCTTTTACTTAAAAGAAAAAGGTGAACAGATACATGAAACAAATGGTCAATATCACTCATTGTTAGTGAAATCCAAATTAAAACAACAATGAGACATAACCTTACAAAGGTTATTATCGAAATGATTATTATCAAAAATATGAAAGATAATAAGTGTTGGAGAGGATGTGGAGAAAACAGATGCCTTAGTTTAAATCAATAATATTATATCAAGAGTTCTTAAAGAAATAACCAGTTGACAATACTGTGGTCTAACAGAAAGTTAGATGAGAGACAAAAGTGAATATAAAAAGGAACCCACAATTTGTGGGAAAGAAAAATCTGAAAATAAACACAGTATTGTACGATTTAAATGGTCATTAATTTCTAGGAGAGGTGATTTGTGTGTGTGTGTAAGAGAAGAGCTATGAAAAAATATTTTGCCTGAAATTCACTTGAGCAAAACCTGATAAAGTCAAATTTATCCTTATAAACTTACTCAAAGTTTGCTCTGCAAGAAAAGTTAAATTCTTTTTTGGCTGAATTAGATGCTAGGTAAAATAACTCTTCTTAATTTTTCCCCAAAGCTTTACTTTTCTCTTTTTAAAAAATAGTAATCCAAATACTCTTAGTTTATTTTCTAATGTTTTCTGCCAAGCCAGCAATCGGAATGCAAATCCGGAGCTCAAAGATACCTTATAAATGTACGAGCCATTCTTATGGTTATACCATTTAGTTATTGCATCTATTCACTGCAAGGAGTTTATCTGGGGTTTCAGTTTTCTTACTACCTGCATTTTCTGGGCACAACACGATGTAATTGTAAAATTATAAATATCTTACTAACATGAATTAACCAATTCAAAATTATGTCAGGCTAGTGGAGTAAAACTCTCCCAAACTGTTCTAAAAAATTGTGTCCCTTATCAGGTATATATAGAGATTAGAATAAATTATGTTATCCAGCAAAATGTTGTCTATCTATAATTGAAAATCTAGAGTCATCACATATATTTTTGCCTTTTAGAAACAGGAAAAATTATAGATATAGATATATATAATATATACAATAGGTATATATAATATATAATATGTTATATACAATAAAATAGATATTATAAAATATAACATATTTTATTTTGTAATAATACAAATTTTATTTCTATTTATAATTTTTATGGGTACATAGTAGGTATATATAGTTCTGGGACACATGAGATATTTTGATAAAGGCTTGTAATGCATAATAATAACATCAGGGTAAAGGAGGTATCCATCACCTCAAATATTTCTCCTTCTTTGTGTTATAAACAATCCCATTACACTCTTTCAGTTATTTTAAAATCTACAACAAATTTTTGTTGACTATAGTCACCTTATCAGTTATAGCAAGCTATAGTAGTTTTGTAATGTGTTTTGTTTACATGACTATCTCTTTCACTAAATAGTTGGCCAGGTAACATCAAAGTATTATATTATCTTCATGATGCATCTACATTATTTATTACTGTATTTAAGTTTTTTTCCCAGTTTTTGCCAAGCAATTTTAAATCTGTAGAAGTAAGCTATCAATACTGATTACTCAGGCTCTTAAAATATTCTCAAAATTATAGTTGCAAGAAATTATCGATTAATATAGAACACACAACATGGCACCAACTCTTGACTGTCTAAAGAGCAAACTATACTAAATATAGAATCAAAAACATATCCTACAATTAGCCAAAATCTATCAAAAACAAAATACTTATAGAGATTTCCATTGAATTTTCCACAGAAAAAATACCAACATCTAATATTATGTGATTAGACAAAAGTAAAAATAACACTTCTTAAACACAAATAGCTTGTACCATCAAATTCTAAGAAAGATTAGAATAAATTATGCTATCCAGAAAAACGTTTTTGTTAATGTTCCTATAACGTTTTCTATCTATAATTGAAAATCTAGAGTCATCACATATAATGTATTTTTGCCTTATAGAAACAGAAACAATTATAATAGTCCCCCCTTATCCATGGGGGATACATTCTGAGACTGTCAGTGGATGCCTGAAACTAGGGATAGTACTAAATTCTCCATATACTTGTTTTTCTTAATGTATACACGCCTATGATAATGTTTAATTTATAAATTAGGCAGGATAACAGATTAACAACACCAATAATAAAACAGAACGATTATAACAATATGCCAGCATCACTACTCTTGCACTTTGGAGATACTAGGTAAAATAAGGGTTATTTGAAGATTAGCACTCACTGCAATATTGCTACATTCTATCTGATTACCTATGTGGAACTAAGGGGCTGGTAGCATATGTAGCATAGATATGCTTGACAAAGGGATGGTTCATGTCCCAGATGGGAGAGAGTGGGGCAGTGTGATATTTAATCATGCTACTGAGAATGGCACAAAATTTCAGACTTACGATTGTTTATTTCTGGATTTTTCTATTTAATATTTTTAAACCCTGGTTGACTGTAGGTAACGGCAACGGTGGAAAACAAAACTGTAGATAAGGGGTGACTGACTACTATAATAATGTCTAGGATTTCTAGGACATCACATATAATTTACTTCCATTTGTCTCTTTTTATATCTATCCAAACCTTATCATAAATTGCTATAATATTGTGAAAATCACATTTGTTCGTCTGAATATTGATGTGTTTTTGTTAACAAGTTCTCATTATCATATCATAATTCTCAGTCTTCTAATAATAATGCAAAAGTACTAATTCAATAATAATTTAACGAATTTATTCACTAAATTTGTACTGGAATTTTACTTTGAAGCTGAATGCTTTATTTCCATTTACCCAACATTTGCATATATAGTGCTTAAATTATATATACAAACTTTTATTAATTATACCTATACTTCTGAAGAATACTGCATGTGGATACACAAAAGCACATTGAAGAACACAGTGTAATATACAAATATATTGCCTTAATCAAATAAAACCTATCAATTTCATATTGTTATATATATTATTAAATCCACACATTTACAGGGCATTAAAAATAAACTTGACTGTTTTTAAGGTCATTGTGGAAGATAATAAAGCATTTTCTACTTGATTTCAGTTTTACAGGAATATAATTTATGTTAGAAAAACTTGCCTATTAATGGTCAGATTGTTTGCTATTCTTGAAAAACCTGTAACACTGATTTGTCAGGTAGATTATTATTTTTCTATACCCAAGAATGTTTATAATTAAATTCTTAGAAACAAAAGCAAAAACTAGAAAGCAGAGCTATAGTAAAATAATGTTTTAACTATACATAATATAAACAGCACTGAGGGATGCAAATTATTGTTGGTATATTCTAGTTAAATTAAAAATGAAATTGAATATCATAATATTTACAGTAGTTCCAGCCAGATTCATTACTTTTTTATTTATACTACATGAGCATTCTGTGTATGCTCTGGGTATTTAAAGCTGCATATATTTGTGCATATGACAGAACCAATTTATGTGTTTAGATCCTCAGCTGTGTTTTTGCAATGTAATTACAAGTAAGGTTTAATATTTTGTAAATATTTAAATAAATGTAAAAACAGAAAAATCCTGAAGTCACATTACTGAATAGCAATTAAATTTCTGAATGTTAGCTTGTCTTTTCTTAAAAGGTGTATTAAATAAATTTATAATTTATTGAGTTATTCGATATGTATGTCCTTATCTAGCAAAGGCTTCATATTGATAACAGGAACATGTGAAAAATTATTAAAAGAACATTTTTAAAATGATGCTACAATCATTTATTGGGCTGTCCCATCTTGTCTGCTTATATTATTTTGTATACTGTTGTGTGGTTGCTGATGTGAAAGTAAGAATTAAATGACATAAATTTAAAAAAATTAAAACTCTGTACTTATTTTTAGTACAAGTTCTGCCTGTTTTAACTTAGAAAAAAATTCAACTTTTTGTTCTGGGATAAAGTTATTCCTTTATGTATGCATATAGCATCATCATTATGATTCTTAGTCAATATATCTTGACACTGATATAATTCGTGTGACCTTTCTAATACTTCTGTGTTTCTATCATGTTTCTATTTAGTGTTCAATAAAGTGACTGCAGTAACAGAAATCCTTTGCTTATATTGAAGTTGTTTGCTTACCCCCTTCCCATAGGGAAAATCATTGTACGAATCTCAAAATACTATTAGATGAAATAAATTTTTAATGTACTCAATGTCTGATAATTTATGCATGAATTACATATTTTGTAAGTTATACATTAGCCTATCTGTACATCCCCTGGTCGATTTTTAGAAATATTCTTCATTTTTAGATCACTTGGAGTTCTTCATCCTGTCGCTCTTAACTGCTCCACAACTCCATTACATTTGTATTCTCACATTTTTATCCAATCTCTAATTTACTAATAGGATCTTCCTTTTAAAGGGAAAAACATTTTTTAAAAAATATATTTTTATGTCTTCTAAGTGCATTAACAATAATCACATCCTTGTTAAATAATGCACTCAAATTTGAATCTTTAGTTGACATCTTCAAGATAAGTATCTATTGATTTCTCCTTGTCTCCAGTGCTCTCTCCCCTTGGCCTATGGCTCCAGATACCTCTGTTTTGTTTGTTTGTTTTTGCCAATCCTGGAATAGTCTTTCATGGTCTTGCGTATTCCTCATTCCCTACCAAAGTCTATTTCTATTATAATTGTTTCTACCTATTTTAAGTCATTATTATCCCTCTTTTGAATTGCTGCAGATTTTTTCATCACTATTCTCCTTGTCTCTAGCATTTTCTCCTTCTGCAATAATATTCTGTGAGAATCTCGCAATTGTTTATTTACCTTAGCTTACCACTTGTATCATGGTATTAAAATTGCCAATTCACTTGTCTTTTACAAATGTCGATAAGGAATTCATAGGAGGTGACACCGTGTCTTTCTCATCATTATATTACTAGCACAAAGTAAAATGTGTGAAACATAGTATAAGCAAAAAATGTTTTCAATGAATACCTTCCTTGATCTTCTGTTCAAATTGCTATCTTGGGTTTGTCTATGCTTTCATCATCATATTTCTCAAAATAACATAATTACCAATTGCTTTCATTGCTTTCTGAACCACACACTTTAACACCATGCAGTATAGATTTTGTTGTTATTATATTTAATCTGCTCTTCCTCAAACTGTCAGTGTTGCAATGCTAGTATTAACTAACAATTCTCTGTATTTTATTGCTAAAATGCAGAAGGCAAAACAAATTGCCATCTTCCCCAAACCGAATTCAACAAACATCAAGTTAGTATGCATATTGGATTCTATTTCCTCCTAGGCTCTTATGTAGAAGGTGATTAACACGTTTTTAATTAATTAATTCAATATATGTCATTGAATTCCTGCTATGGGATATGGACTTGAAAGAGAACTGAGGCCAGAGAAGTGGCTAAAGTGGATACTGAATCCACATTGTTTACATTAAAGTTAGAATATATAGTTATAGATTAAATAAGTGAAAAATAATATACCTTATAAAGAGGGAAGAACCAGAGGCTTTCTGGGATATAACATAGGAGACCTAAACCTTTGTAGGGGTTAGGAGGAAAGTACAAAATCCTGAAAGTGTGGAAGTTAGTGAAGGCATGATGTATTTTAAAAAAGCAAAACTGAGAGCTTATAAACCTGAATGAAAGAATGGCTGCATAAAATTAAAACAAAGAGTTTCATTTGGTACAACTTCTATTTGAGGTGCTAGTGAAACACTTAAGTGTCAAATTCTGAGAAATAGTTAAATATAAGGGTGTGTGTCTCAAGAACTAGATCTGGACTACAGAAGTAGATCTGGGTGACTTCGGTATGAGATGACAATAGGTTACTTGAGGGTAGGTGCCTTCATCTGTGGAAGCTTTAATGAGTGATAATTAGAAGGCCTTAATTGTAGTTCTAATCATTCCTCAACATTAACCAGTAAGCAAAGGAAGAGTGTGTGATATGCAGCCAGAGAGACAGATGGAAAACTAGGTGAAGGTATTTCACGGGACGCAAAGAAATAAATGTTTTCAGAAGAAAGATGTCAACAGTTCTAACATTTTGAGGGGGTGAAATTTGTAATAATTGAAAATTGTCCATTGAATTCCTTGTCATGGATTTAACAAAACTAGCTTTGTTTAAATAAAGAGAACGAACATAAGGATGTAATGAGATGCTTTGAGGTAGCTGAGGACAGGGAATAAAAGTAAATGTAGACACTTTTCAAAGAAATTTGGTTGTTAGAAGGAGAATAGAAGAGCCTGGTGTCTTCAGGGATACTGAGGGAAAAAAGCCAATAAAGGGAAATGTGTGTAACCATAAGTGGAAAAGAAGCTCATTGAAATGTTTAGGTGGCTGAAAAAGACTGGATATGAATAAAAGCACAGATGGTTACATTTAAATTAGGAGAAGAGAATCTTGTTACACCATCATCAAAAAGAATTAGGAAAGAATGGATTCAAGTACTGTACCTGTGTTTTGCATATTTAGTAGCAGAAAACTGAAAAAAATAAAATAAAATAAAATAAAACCAATAAAAACCCTGCCCCCAAAGAACCTTTCCTTTTTTAAAACTTTTTCTTTGAAAATATGAAAACTTTATTAATTACTATTCATATTTATGTAAAAATGAAATTGAGGTGGAGGGACTTGGATCTATGACAGGAGATAGTTGATAAGCTTAGTGAAATTAAATTGCTGGAGAGTGTGGAGGCGATATTGGAGAGTAAATGCATAGATGCTGTGAAAATGTCTTAATTAGCACTGAATAGATCAATGATGAAGACACATAGTTGGTTCTGTCCAACATTTTGTTTTTGTTCATCTTTTTTGATAGAAGACAGTCGATAAACTGAAATTAGTATTTGGGTAAATTAGTCATTACTTGGTTGTAGTGGAAATTCTAAGTTGAGCATTTTCTTTCATTACACTGAATTTTAACAGTAACACTTCACTTTTTATTAAGTACTAATTACTCATGTACTTGTATTTTAATTTTTTATTGATAAATATTTTACATAAAGTAAAAATACACATGTATTTGGTGTCCTCTGTAATACTTTTAAATACATTCTTACAACTGTGTAAACCACACTGCTATCAAAATGTAGAAAACACCCACTGGCCTAAAAAGATTCTTCATGAACATTCCTTCCATTTCCTCACTTATAAAGACTTCTACTATATTGATTTCTATCAAAATGGATTGGTTTGACACATTCTAGGATTTTACAAGGATGGGATTCTACAGCATGTACTCATTTGTATTTGCTTCTTTCATTCCTCATAATAATCAGGATATTCATTCACATTGCTTCATGAATCAGTAATGTATTTATTTATTATTACATCGTATAAATATATCACCATTTGATTATCCTCTTTTGGTGAATCAACATTAAGATAGTTTTCAATTTAAGGCTATTATATTAAAAAGTGCTTTAAATGCACATGCCTTTGGATTTCTGTTTTCATTTGTCCTGTGTATATACTTAGGAGTGGAAATGCTGTCATAGGGTTATTTTGCTAAAAGTACATAAGGCACTGAATGTCAGGTTTTTTTCTAAAGTAATTTTTCTACTTTATACTTCTGTTAGCAATGTTTGGAGATTTCTTCTTCCACACCTTTTCTTTTCTTTTTCTTTTTTTCTTTTTTTTTTTTTTTTTTGAGACACAGTTTCACTCTTGTCACCCAGGCTGGAGTGCAATGACAGGATCTCAGCTCACTGCAACCTCTGCCTCCCAGTTTCAAGCAATTCTCCTGCCTCAGCCTCCCGAGGTAGCTGGGATTACAGGCACCTGCCACCGCACCCAGGTACTTTTTTTTTTTTTTTTGTATATTCACATGACATGAGGTTTCACCATGTTGGCTAGGCTGGTCTTGAAATCCTGACCTCAGGTGATCCACCTGCTTCTGCCTCGCTAAGTGCTGGGATTATAGCCATGAGTGACCACACACGGCCTCTTGTTCCACATTCTTATCAAAAATTTTTGCCAGTGCTTATTCCATTTTATTGGGATTGTTTGTCTTATTTTTGATTTCTAAGATATCTAAATATATTTATATGCTTTGGAAAAAAGTATATATATATATATATATAAAGTAATTCTATATAGAGAGAGAGACAGAAAGAGAGAGATCTCAATATCTAGAAAGTGTATATTTAGAGAAAGACTTCTATATAAAAATATATATTATATATAGAGAGAGGTTTATCTCTGTGTATAGAGATAAACATATATATAGTTGGCTATGGTAAAATGCCACAGTCTAGGTGATTTCAAAAAACATAAATTTATTTCTTAGACTTCTGAAGGCTACAGGTCCAAGATGATGGTGTTAGCAGATATATATATAATACATATACTCCCTTATATGTGTTTTGCCTGTCTTTTAAAACTATCCTTTGATGAACATAATATTTTAATTTTCATGGAAAATTTATGCTATCTATATTTTTTGCTTTCGGGTCCAATTTAAGAAAATTGGCCACCACAAGTTTTGGAAGCTATTGTTCTCTATTTTCTTCTGAAAGCTTTATAATACTTATATTTATATTTAGCTCAATAATTCATCTCGCGTTAGTTTTTGTTATATGGTGTGAAGTAAAGAATAAGGTTCAATTTTTTTTTTCTATATGTAATACACTTTTCTAGTAATTTTGTTACTGGAATTCTGCATTGGAATGGATCCTTTAACCAAGGAGATCAAGAGCCGGAGCTGTGGATTGGCAATCTCAGTTCTTTTTAACGTGAGCAAAGAACTGCAAACTAACACCAAAATGCAAGCTCAAAACAAAGTTTATTGAAGCACAGCAATAAACTCTCAGCAGGAGAGCAGGCTGAAGTGAAATCAGCCCCTTTATAGAGCTCAGGGTGCTTTTATGGGCTTTGTGGAGAGTTGAGGCTTGGACTGTGTTTGAGTGACAGAATGAAGTCATTTGTTTGAAGTTTATGATTATATAACTGAAGTTAAACTGTGCATGTTTTTGCCCATAATTCCTGAAGAAAAGCCTTTTCACGGGGGCAAAAATTGCATATAAATCTTATTATAATGACTGTATAATGAGGATGGGGTTACCTGAGGTTACAGCCTAGATGGACTGGACATGTGCCATTTTAGTGGATTTTCATCTTTGCCCCAGGTTTTCATTGTCCAGGATGTGCTGGCCACAGATGTTACCACAAACTCCAACCATTAGGGTAGTGTTAGGGTGGTCTTGTGGCTGAACTTAGGTGGCGCTGGGCCTGTCTTAGTGACAGCCCCTCTGCTTTCTTCTCTCACACCTTCCCAGCTGCTAATGTCTATCTAACTACTTAATATTTCCCCCTCAAGAGAAAAGAGACCCAATTCTTTGGGTATATGGATGATGACTACTCTGGCTACTTCAACCTGGCAGGGAGGCAGTGGTTTGACAGGTTCCCTCCTCTTGCTTTCTTTCTGCTGGGAGGTTGGGCAGAGGAGTGTGATGATGGTCCAAGGGGCCATGAGACATGATTGGAACTTCATGGTAACCTTGTAGGAGTATTTGGAGATTTTTGGATTCTAGACAGGAAGAAACGAAACAAATTCATAAATTAAATAAGTATGACCTAAAAACTACAAGTAGTAAAAAGACTACTATAGGACTGAGAAAGGCGATTAACTAGCAAAATGAGGACCAGATGTTGAAGTTTCATCAGTTAAAGCTTCCCAAAACTCCTTCTTCCACAAATTTGTTGACCCTGTCTATAATAGTTTTTAAGTTGGTTTGCACTTTACCTTATTGGTTGCCAAAAAAAGCAATAGTCTTCATTAAGCATTATGCAAGTTACCTCTTGATTGGTCATGAGAAAATCTAAAGCTCATTGGTTTTGTAAGACTATGCCTGCTAATGAAATGATCTGTTCTTGGATGGTATTGATTTGGTCAGCTAGATAAATGATTCATTGAATAATTTCTATGGAGAGTTTTGGGGCAGTAAAAATAGAGTTGAGGAGGACTCCAGCGCCTGTTCCCATACCATCCAGAATGCCAATTGCAGTCAGTGCTGTTAAAATGTCCCTTTTGGCTCTAGCTATTGAGTGATGAGAGTGAGTTTGGGTAAACTAGGGTGCAGGTTCCTGTCCAGTGAGCAGGTAAGCAGAGATATGCCCTGTCTCCACACAGAAAGTAAATGGGATTTGCCAGGTTAAGACAAATGTCAATGGTGATATTGAAGGAGGGTTTCCCCATGCTGTGTGAGTCAGTTTCAATACCCTCATAAGTGGAAGCCAAGGCCATGCCAGGTAATGGGAAAAAACAGGCAGGACTTGATGGAATGAGAGAGGACCTGAAGACCCAACTAAAAGAAGGAATGGTGGCATCCCAGCTAATAACATGAAATTTTGGGGAGCTGAGTTTTTTGCAATTATTATTTTACCTGGAATCATGTGGCTGAAACCAGAAGTTGTGATGTCTAAAAGGACATTCTGGTTAGGGTTTGGGGCAAATAGTAGTACCAAAGTAGCTGGCTTGTTTCTCTTTGGTTGGTTATGTTAGGGGGATTGGGGAAATGAATAAAATAGAAAGCAGATTCAGAATAGTAAGTATGTCCGTATTCTTCTCTGTCAATGATTAAGTTGACCCATAATCGGGTGGTGGATAGGGCAAAGGTATGATCACAAGCCTGAGAAATATTAGGAAAAGATCCAAGTGATGGATCGACGAAGATATGAGACAAAAAAGTGCTTGTCCTGCAAGCATTACAGATGAGAATACAGGTCCTCAGAGGTAGTAATGGTTTTGTTGGTAGACTCTTGAGGAGTATGTGATTGACTGTGGCCTTGACCTTGGGATTGATAGCCCATCCTGGTGGGTCAAAAGAAGTGGGGTCTGGGAAGGTTTCTAACTGACTCCATTCAGAAGCAGGAACGGGAATGGTTAATAAACTTCAGTAGGGGAGGTGTTAGTGCAGACTCAAGAATTTTTGTGAGGTTTTGCAGTCTATTTAAAACCTCTTGGATGGTAGGTCAATACAAGTGTGTCCGGAAAAGATGTTAGAATGATTGTAAGGGTTAATATAGTTAAGAGAGCAAAAGTATTGGTTACCGATTTTAAAAGAGCCATTTTAGCATTAAAACAAATGATTCCACCCACTTGAGAGGAGGCAATTGAATTGCAAATATATGAAAATAATCATAACAATCCAGCTCAGAGCCTTATGAAAAAAGTCACCAGAGACACACACTTTCTGGGTTTAATATTACAGATCAATAATAGAGACATAAGGCAAAAAATCAATGATTATTTTCAAATTTTTAAACTATTAACCTTAAGTTGTCTATAAAGATAAAATATAATTAATATAGAATTTCCAATGTGTTATGTAATGAAGGCATATATGATGAAAACCTACCCATTCCTGTCTTTGAGAACTTTGAGAACGAGATTCGTTTGAGGAACTATTACTTCACAGTGATGGGCACAAGAGATCAGTGAGTGCCAGAAAGATAATTCAAATCAGCAAAACTGAGACTGTACCATGTACCATGTACCATGGGTTCAAGGAAGATATTTCATTCTATTTATGTATCCAATCTGACTTTCTCAATCAAACCATCCCATTCTCCCACTCTCATAAGATTGACTTTTATTATATTTCTCAAGCTAAAAATGAAAAAATTCAGACTTTTTTTATAACACTGCTATTAGAAAAACAGCATTAGATGCTAATATCAAATATGTATGCAATTTCATAAAGAGATATCTAAAAATATTTAGAAAACATGTCTGTTATTTATGTAACATGGAAGACATGTTTTTTATAAAATGTCATATTACGGCTGATACTGTTTTGCAATATTGCTATATCATGTCACAAACTTGACTTCTGAGATACAAGAGCAAAAGCTTAAAACCTGTTATTTAATGTAAACTGTTCAATAAACCATATTATAATTTTAAAAATCTTACAGTATAAAAGTATTTCTGTTGAAAGAAAAAAAGGGCAAACAAAAATATTGCTGATAACTCATAGAACCAACATATTTTAACTCATGCCTATCATTGATAATTTATTTTATTTTTTACATTTCCTGACCCATCTACAATTATTATGTAGAGAACTGTAGCTACATAATCTGACTTAGATCAAATCAAATAATTAAAATTTAAGGATATGATAAATATGTAACTACATTTTACATGCATAGTTTGTAAGACTTCATCATAAATAATATTACACAAATATGTTTATAGATGTGTGTATAAACTATAGAAAATATGGAAAGATCTATGTGACTCAGATATTATCACCCAGTTTTATGAGTGAAAAGTTGAATAAAAGCTAGAAAATTGGATAAAAATAAGAGAAATATAAATTAAATTAAAATACATACATTAAATAATTGCTTTTTAGTTGTTGTACGTGATTGTGGATAATAGCCAAAAGTAGGTCAATTGTGTAGTAGACTTGTATTTTTCAAGAAGAACTTAAATACATTCTAACATGTTATTTTTTTCTTAGGTAGACACATTTTTTAAATTCTTCTTTAAATGTATTCTTTGTCTAAGTTTTAGGCGGTTGCAGTACAGCAAATAAAACTGAGGCATGTATACATAGTTAATACACTGACAAACAAATGAAGTGCAATATCAGGAAAATTCAGATAATCCTGTCTGATGTAGGCTAGGTAATATGTCCCATTTGTCATGTGATAATGCGTTTTTATTTTGCGGATGAATAGCTTATTAAAGCAATCATTTAATAGATGACCATTTGTCCTGTAAATATATCACCTACTATGTACCCAAAAAAATTAAAAAATGAAAAAATGTAAAAGAAAAAAATTAAGTGACTTTGCTGAAAAATCCTTCTGACAGATGCTTGCTTCTATGAATTTTGAATTTGTTCCTCTTATTGCTTTATAAAATTAACTTTTTAATTTGAAGATAGAAAACAAAAGGGAAACTTCTTCATATTTATCTGTATTTCTTCTTAATACAGACATTTTATCCACTTAATAATCATTTCAGTTGAGAATGTGGTTTTTTTTCCTCAGAAATTGTCTTTTAAAAGCAAATTGACCTGCCAAAAAACATTTTTTAAAGTGTGGAGATATAATTTACTGACGGAATCCAAGGAGAAAGATTCATCAAAAAAGGCAAAAGAGAATTATATTATATTTATCATAAATATTAACACTATGTTTGAAGATATGTATTCATTAATGATACATATCATTAGACTTATTTTTAAGCTCCATAATACTTTTTCTCAAAATTATCTAGGAAAACTCAAGAACTTTTAAAACAATATTTCCATAGTTTCATTCAGAAATATATTACACATTTTCAGAAGCTAATTTTTAGTATCTTAACCAACTAGCTTCTTGGAATATTATGAAAGAATTTTCTACTTCCTACCTTTAAAAACCACATGTCATGATAAGTATGGCAACAGTTAACATGACTATGGTAATTATTGCTATAATTTAATACTTACTATTTGGCAGCTACAGAAAGCCTGTGGAATATTAATAATTCTGTTGATTATTTAAAATCTTGTTGATTATCAATAATTAATATGTCATTGAGTTTATAATTATAATACAGAAATAATCCCTATTTTAACATTCTTTAAGAATAAATGAAAACATATTCCGATTCCATGATTTTATCTAGCACATTAACTCCAATTCATACATCCTGCTCTTTTATGCTACCTATCTTTCATTCCTAGATTGCCAATCTCCTAATGCAGTTTTGCTTTTCTCATTTGAAATTCCAAAGAATATTGCTTACCTCTCCACAGAGTTCGTCAGTTTATGCCATTTGTTTTATCTTACAGGCTCCCATGAGATATATATGGCTATACAACAATGTCACTACTATCTATTATATGTTTTAAAATGTTGATTTATGATAAAATAAGCTTAGAACATATATAACAGTTGAAGTCTTTAAAATTATAATAAGACATTAGACTGTTAATGAAAATATAGAAAGAAACATATAGGTTTATTATTTCTACTTCAGGTGGTATTTATGATATTACTAGTAGTTGGGAAATATGTACATTTAAATGAATGGTAAAATTGGAAACATAAATTAGTCATGTACTAAAGGACTGATTTACTTTCCAGATAAATCAGAAGTCTATTGCAGCAAACCCCAAGAGCAAGATGAGTGCAAAACAGTGCATATATATATTTTTTTTATTAAAGTAGTAGTCTTGGCTTGTTAATAATGGAGAGAATGGTATCTTACAAGCTGACCAGTCAGGCATTGAAGAAAAATGACTCAATACATTTTAAAAATGTGTGCAGTTTCTCTCCAATTATTTTTTAATGTGTCTTTTGACAAATTGTCAGGAGTGGAAGTTAGCAGACTTTACTTTTATGACCATTACATTTTGTATCCTGTCAAGTGATGAGTAGCATGATTCTGAATAGGAAGAATGCAGTAAAGAAAAAGGTTTGCAGGGTAGAATTTATGATGACAGGACATATATTTTTCTGACAGAAAGCAAATGTGAAAGGTGGTATGAATCAGAATTAAAATGTCTTCACAGTGCATGTGAACAACATGAGCTACTGTTGGAAATAGGATTTGAGTAAGAGAAAAACATAACAGTTTTTATAATATGTAGAAGCTTGTGTACCTAAAAGGCCTGTTAACTAACAAATCAATTTCAGCTTTCCTTGGGTATGATAGATCTTTGTTCCTAATCATGACAGGTTTAAATATATACACTTATGTGTATATATTAAATAGACACACATATTTCGGTACTAGCTTGGGAATATGATGAATTATGATAGTAATTATGGTATCTTGGCTAGCAGAAGTAAAAGATTATATTTTTAGAAACCATTTACAAAAGTTTATGTGATTTTTGCTTGTATACATAATATTCCATTGACTATTAATGGGAAATATAAATAAAATATTTAAAAGTGACATAAATATGATCATAATCATAAGCAATACTCAAGATATAGCTGCTTTTCATATCTAACCTTATTGGTACTTGGAGCATGTTTTTTGTTTTTTCTTTGCACCTAAAGATTTTCAATTTGCCTCTTCCTTTCTCTTTCGTTATTATCAACTCTAAGTTTAACTGAAGGAATAATTTCCTATTCATCATTTTGCAACACCAGCCTGTCCTACAAAAAATAATAAATTACTTTCTCTTCAAGGTATTTTCTTTCTGAAAACATCATAGTGATTCTTACTAGCCTATAATGTTACCTACATTTTTTCAGGACTTCCGATTATCTATAACTATTTGTATTTTAACCACATTTTACATGTATAGCTTTTAAATCTCTTCATCATAATTAATATTACAGAAATTATATGTTTATATATGTGTGTATAAACTATAGAAAATATGGAAAAATATTTGTGACTCAGATATTATCACCTCGGTTTTATGAGTGAAAAGCAGAATAAAACCTAAAAAATTGATAAAGTAAGAGAAATACAAATTAAATTAAAATACATATATTAAATAATTGATTTTAGTTATTGTATATTATCATGGGTAATAGCCTAAAAACTATCTCTGAAAAAGTAAGCACAAAATTAATGTATTGAAAAATAGTGATATCATGAAGTATATACATATGTATGCGTGTATGTGCATTATAAACATGTATGTATATATGTATGTATGTGTGTATATATACATATTATATATACATAATACAAGGGGTCAGTGAAGATAAGAAACCAAGGTTTTAATGACTAATGAAAGTATGCTCCTTGTACTACTTTTGGCAAGAAAGTGGTTTTGCCAACTCCAGCAACTATTTTACTTGCTTTTATTTGTTTACTCAAGTGATGTTCATAATCTAGGGAGAAATAATATAATGTCTCAGTTGGTTCAAATACCTAAGAATAACATAATTGTAAATTTTAAGATAACTAAAAGAGTGTAATTGAATTGTTTGTAACACAAAGAGTAAGTGCTTGAGCAGATGTATATCCCACTCTCCATGTGATTATTTCACATTGCATGTCTGTATTCAAAACATCACACGTACTCCACAAATATATATACATACAAACATTAAAAATTAAAAAATTAAAAAAGACTATGACAAATAGGTTATTTCACAAAAGCAAATTTACAATTTTTAATTCTTAATACATATTAAGCATAAGACTAAATAACTTTAGATGCTTTTCTCATGTGGTTTTCACATAAATCCTGACATAGAATTATTATTATGCCCATTTTGCAAATAACGATCTTAAATTCAAAATAATTTTCCTTTGATTGCATAGTTAAGACATAATGAGATTCATGTTGAAATTCTGTTCAATCTGAATAAAATGATTTAACCTATTTTCCATAAATGAGAACATGAATAAGAAGTCCCTTTCAGCAAAGTTCAATGTAGAGTTGCAACCCTCTTATTCCCCATCAAGAAAGGCAGTTTCACAATATTACTAACTATTGTCTAATGAGGTAATTAATCCACAATGACCTTCACAGTCCCTTAAAAGGAAAAATTCAAAATTAAAAAATATACAGTATAAGTTCCAAATTAAATATATTTATGCTTGAATTCAAATAAAAACAGTGGTTGTAGATAAGGAGAAGAGCAGCATGGCCAAACAGCCTAGTTTGTTTATGACTTTTAACCCATAATGCTATGAACTTGTACACAGTTGCAAACCATGTATTAGTATAGGTGAGTTCACTAACCTATTAAACCCTAAATATTTGAACTACATTTAGAGAACTAAAGCTACTTGCTAAAGACAGAATAAATTCAAATCAATTGTTTTTTTATTTGTCTATTTTCCTTTTATTTTAAATGTAACTGTGTGATGCTTTGTTAAATGTATAAATATATACATGTTAATCTGCACTTCCCCCAAAGTCATATGATTATAAAGTTCATAGAAAACATTTTTACAAAAGTATTTCTAACATCAAAATGTCTATCCGATTTACCTGCTTAGAAAGGAAAATAAAAGTGCTTTCATGACCTAAGGGAACAGATATGTAGCAGGAAAAAATTAGCTATTGATTTTTCAGACTCAGAACTAAATTATTTATTTATAATATAACTCTATTCTCCTAAGAATTAGGCTATGTAAATATCTTTTTCTTAGGAAAAAAAAGTCACGTTTATTTGTTTATACATACTTTGAAAAGAGTAATATTGATGACTATTTTTTAGCTCTAAAGATATAGGCACAGGTTTTTTATAACTATCTGAGTATAAGTAAAAAAATAAAAGCATTAGAGTGAATAATACATAAATATATATTTGTATGGTTTTTAACTATAGTAACTATTTTGTTAATATTATCCACATCCTATTTATAGGGAAATAAATTCAAATTTTCTTTTTTTTAATTATACTTTAAGTTTTAGGGTACATGTGCACAACCTGGAGGTTTGTTACATATGTATACATGTGCCATGTTGGTGTGCTGCACCCATCAACTCGTCATTTAGCATTAGGCATATCTCCCAATGCTATCCCTCCCCCGCCCCCCACCCCCCACCCCACAACAGTCCCCGGTGTGTGTGTGTGATGTTCTCCTTCCTGTGTCCATGTGTTTCTGTAATAACCACAAGGTATCCTTTCTAGATTGGTCTAGTTTTATTTCCTATATTCAGATAGAATCTTCTGAAAGTAGTATTCTACCAAAGGGGCCTCTTTCTGTTTTTTTTTTTTTTTTTTTTTTTTCCTCATTCTAGAAACAGATGTGATGATGAACCCTGTCAGGTATAATTGAGTCAATATTAGTACTTCCATAAAAATAATTAGAAAAGTTCTAAAACTGAGGGTGCTGTTGTGATGAAAGGATTATTGAGAAACACTGCACCCATATGATAGTATAAGAACTGATGCATTTTACCATAAAACTCAACCATGCATATATACATAATAAAAGTAAAAGTATTTTAAATATTTCCTATATAACAGATAATCTTCTCAATGTTTTATACAGGTTTTCTCATTTAATCATTTGATATATGCAACAAAATCTCAGGAGGTTATACTGATATTCTTCTTATGTGACCAATTTTCAATGTTTGTTCTCTAAGAACTTAGAAAAAAAATTAGCCACTATTTAAAGAATGTATCACTAACTTTTTTTCTGTTTGGTCTTAATTTTATTTCTTAAGGGTTTTTCTTTTGTCACAAGCATGCCTTCTGTCTTAGAATCACCAATATTTTTTAGGACCATTTGTGAATCTTGGTAACATTGTTTTATGCTTTAGTTCAAGAAATGTGCCTGCAGAAAGCAGCAGTAACTATTTGAAGACCATAAGAAGCACTTCAACAATTTTTGTGGAATGAATAAATGGCTTTTCTTTTGATTTTTTTCAGTATCTCTAGATGAAAGAACTAGAATCAACAGATGTGTGCTGCAGGGAGAAATGGTAAACAAGAGCTTTCATTAAATCAGAGATGTCCCACAGCTGTCAAAATGAAAAACAAATTTCTTTGCAATAAAATACTGGATTTGTTTCATGTTTACTGGGAAAATGTGATTCTATGTAAGAGGAAAAAAGTATGAAACCATAATCACCTAATAGAGCTTCAAATATTATTTCAAAACAATAAATAAATATGGCTCATTCCTGCAAAATTACCTCTTAGTGGAATAGCCATGTGATCCCTTCTTTGAGAAGCAAAATTATTTCAAGTCTTCCACTTACTGATGGGCTAATATTTAGCAAGCCATATATGTCTATAAAATAAATATTCAAGTTACAAAAGGAAAGTAATAAACCTAGCTATCAAGGCTTTTATTATTATACAATAGGAACTCAGACAAAATACATTAAATCAATGCAGTTTTAAAGTAGAACTATTGGTATCGATAAATACTATATTCATGTGCTGAAATAATTTAGTGTGTTAATTTACTTAAAATAATAATATATAACTTTTATTAATATTTTCATATCACTACAATACTGTGAGTCAGACTTGGTTATCCAAATTTTATATATAAGAAAACAGGCAGCAGGGCGCGGTGGCTCACGCCTGTAATCCCACCATTTTGGGAGGCAGAGGCGGGCGGATTACGAGGTCAGGATATCAAGACCATCCCAGCTAAGATGGTAAAACTCCATCTCTACTAAAAATAACAAAAAAATTAGCCGGGCATGGTGGCAGGAGCCTGTAGTCCCAGCTACTCGGGAGGCTGAGGCAGGAAAATCGGTTGAACCATGGAGGCAGAGGTTGCAGTGAGCCAAGATCTCGCCACTGCACTCCAGCCTGGGCGACAGAGTGAGACTCTGCCTCAAAAAAAAAAAAAAAAATCTTTCTCAGTAAACTATCGCAAGGACAAAAAACCAAACACTGCATGTTCTCACTCATAGGTGGGAATTGAACAATGAGAACTCATGGACACAGGAAGGGGAACATCACACTCCGGGGACTGTTGTGGGGTTGGGGGAGGGGGGAGGGATAGCATTAGGAGATATACCTAATGCTAAATGACGAGTTAATGGGTGCAGCAAAACAACATGGCACATGGATACATATGTAACAAACCTGCATATTGTTCACATGTACCCTAAAACCTAAAGTATAATAATTAAAAAAAAACCCACAAAAATTAGCTGGACATGGTGACAGGGGCCTGTAGTCTCAGCTACTTGGGAGGCTGAGGCATGGGAATCACTTGAACCAGGGAGACAGAGGTTGCGGTGAGCCAAGATTGCGACACTGCACTCCAGAACCTGGGTGACAGAGCAAGGCTTTGTCTCAAAAATAAAAATAAAAAATATCATAAAATGCTAAAAATTAAAAAAGAATTGCACAGAAATAAATAATTCCTTTGATGACTCACCTGTGAATTAGATATGGCCAAGGAAAGAATCAGTGGGCTTAAAGATATATTGATAGAAACCTCCAGTATTGAAATGCAGAGAGAAAAAATAATGAATAAAGCAATTGAGCCAAATAGTCAAGAATTGTTGGATACTGATAAAACGTATAACATGCAATGGAAGTATCAAATGCTTCAGAAATAGACAAATGAGCAAGACAAATACTGAACTATTTGAAATATTAATTGCTGAGAATTTTTCAAAATTAATGACACCCTCAAAACCACAGACTTAGGAATTTCAGAGAATACCAAGTATGAAAAACCTCAAAAAAATCAGAAAAAGAGAAATGAGCAAGACAAATATTGAATTATTTGAAATATTAATTGCTGATAATTTTTCAAAATTAATGACACGCTCAAAACCACAGATTTAGGAATTTCAGAGAATACCAAGTATGAAAAACCTCAAAAAAATTGATGCCTAGGCACACCATATTTATTTATTACAAAACAAACGACAGAGAAAATCTTGAGGGAAGCCAGGGGGTGTGGAGTGGGGTCATGTGAAACCTTAGCTTTAGAGAAGCTAATAATTACATTAAACTTCTTTCAGAAACCATACAAGTAAGAATAGAGTGCAGTGAAATATTTAAAGTGCCTGAAGAAAAACCAAGAAATCAAGAATTTTGTATGAAGTTACATTACCCTTAGCATTGAAGAAGAATTAACGTCTTTTTCAGACAAAATCCAAAGGCATTTGTTGGCAGTAAATACAGCTTGCAATGTGTCAAAAGATATTCTTCAGAAAGAAAGAAAATGATATAGGTCAGTTTTTCATAAAGAAAGGAAGCACATTAGAGAAGGAAGAAATGAAAGATTTTCAGTGCAATGCTGAAACTAGAGGTTTTCTTTTGAAAGATCTATGTTCCAGGAATTCAAGAAACAACAGTCTTTTTTTTGTTTTGTTTTGGGTTGTTTTTGTTTGTTTTTGTGCTGATCAGTTGCACAGGATTGGATGTGACTCTTGACGATGTCCTTGTATCCTTTACTTATAGGTGTAAACAAAAGCCAGTGATATACATTTTCCTATGGATCCTATTCTGACCTTTGGTTGATTTTATTAAGGCAAAGAAGCTGTTTAACTGGGTGATGTCTGGAGACTCAACTTATTTTGTTAAATACATTGAAGGAAAAAAAGAAGCAAGAAGAAAGTATACACTGTCATCCAGTCACTACTTAAACAAAACAAAACATGCAAAACTTTTACTCACATAATGAAACGATTCTCTCCTTAACAACACTAATTTTTTTCCTTGACTCACACTAGAATTTCCTCTAAGTAAGATAGGAGAGACTTCATGTTTCCCTGGAGGCTAAAATTTGGATGTATACTTCCATCCACTCAAATGAAATGAAGAGAGAAGGCACATATCCACACGCTCATATTTATATTTTTCTCTACAATAACACAGATATATCTTCATTTGAAAGAAAATTATATTTTGTTTAACATTTTCAAATTTGAAGATAAGAAATATCTTTAACTTTTATTTTTTAACTTGGGCTGATTAATATAAAATGAAACATGAGAATATGTTTTTTTAAATAAAGCATGAGAATATTATGTTATAATTGATATTATTGAATTGTGTATTAGCATACATACATAATCAACAAAGAGGATCTAGTTAATAAATATACTAAAACCTAAGTGAATTTTATACCTCTAGTTCTTTAACATGGATAAATTAATATTTTACTTCAAAGTACTAGTTTTTAGTATTATACACAGAAGCTATGTTTATAGTAAAATATTAAACACTGGAGAAGTTCATATATTTTCTTTGTTAATGTTACTTTCCTCTAAACCCATTGGATCTTCATCTTTATTTATAGAGTACTTTTGCTACAACAAGTAATAATTTTTAGTACCACAAGTAATAATAAGTAATAACCTTCAGTACAACAAGTAATAATTTTTTCTTTTGGAATAAGATACAAAAGTTTTACCCTGTGTAGAAAGGAAAAGCAGAGTTTGTATTATTACCCCACACACTCCACGTGAATTTCGACCTCATCAGAGGGGGACTGAAAGAAATTCTGGACCTAGAAAGTAAGGGCAGAGGTCAGGTAGGGTATATGGTCATCAATATGAATAAAATATTGCTTTCTTCTCTGAATAATGTTTGAAGAAGAAACTGAGCTGCTACTAGACCCAGTGAAATTTGTCTGGGAAAAATATGGACATCTGCCCCAAAGATTAATCACATGACCTTTCTAGATTTCCATTAAGACATAGAGTACATATTACTTACTAAGTACACATTATAGATAGAGCTTTATACAGGGCATCTGAATGGTGCCCATCCAAATTATGAAAAACAGGCTGCTACTTGAAGTTAATACTGCAGATATATTTTGAAAAATATCAATTTTGCAAATTCACCTAATATCTTTAAAAATACACTATATTTTCTGTACACATATTTTGTAAAGTAAAGCTATATTTTAACTTTCAGTTAGATAAATGCATATTTTGATAGAAATCGAATGGGTACAGGTTTTTCATGGAATTTATTTTTCCTAGCAGACCAGAAACAAGGAAAAGTGATTCTATTTCACAAATATTACAATGGAATGAAAAATAGAGCTAGAGACCACAACTGTAACAGAAGCAGAGTGAATGATTTCCTGTCCCATTATTCAGTGTCTGTTCCACAGGGCACAGCAGTCATCAATTCAAAACAGGAAATAACAGAAGATTGCAAAAAAGGCTAGAGACTGTAAGAAGTCAGATATGCAGGCAGAATTTAATTATCCAAATTGGAATTTAACCAGGATACCATGGTAGGGCTCTGCAGGTTGGGGAATGCATTGCTATGGGAATGAGCTCCTGTGATATATTCAAGAAATCCTTCAACCATTGCTCATTTTATAAAGTGTGGTTAATGCTGAAATCCACTAAACTTTTAGACCAGCCTCAAATGGCCTCCTTCACTAAAATATCCCCTGAATGCTATTACTTTTTTCATGAATGAGTGCTTTTGACAAAAGGGCAAAAATGACACACATATATGTTATTAATAAACTTAGATATAATGTTTTAATGAAATTTTTGTATTCTTGACATATTTGACTGTTTAATAATATATAAATGGTTTTTAGTCCTTCATAGACCAGAAAAGAAAAAATTGCATTGCCTTCCTTACCACACAGTCTTTATGGAATGATACTATAATATCATGGTATATTAGTATTGAAGATAAGGAACAAATGCACTGTATTGTTTCTGTGCCCCTTAGCATTAAGAATAGAACATTATGCCGTATTGAATATGAACTGCATTGAATACAAATCCATGTCAGTGCTAGGAAAACATAAAGAGAATAGTAATGTATGAAATTATAAACTGAAATTACAAGTTGAATCTAAATAATGTTGAAAAGCTGAAAGTAAGGCTATAGAATAAAGAAATTTATAAAAGAATTGAAATAACACAGTTCACACACAGGCTCTCACATATGTTATAAATTAGGAGCAGAAATTCACTTGATTGTAAATGACTACAAGGTTTATAATTTTCAGAGAAGAAAAGGTAGCTGAGTGACTTTTTTTCTATCTGTATATTTGATTGAGGTCTGTATTTTTCAGGGTCACTTGATAGTGATCCATTTAGGTGCTACATTCATTTTATCCATTACCAATTCACTTTTCAAGATCCTCCCTCTTGCTTCCCCCTGCCGACTAATCAAAGACAAGTCAACGTACAAGGATTGTACAAAAATAAATCTCCCTTGCAAAGGAGTATGAATCATATTTGAACCGACACACAGGACTTAACATCTAATTATACCAAAGTTTACGGGACAAATTGCTGCTCACGAAAATAGCCATTACTATATACTTAAACAATATACAAGAATTAAAGTTGAAAACAATTAAATTATATTTACATGATCATCTTAAGGCAGCAGCACTGGCTATGCACTAATAGCAAGATGTTCTTCCTGAAAATTTTAGAAATGTCAGGTACATGCATGGACACATCACATGTAGGAGAGGTACAATAAGCTAAGCATTACATGGCAATATATCCTTGCAGTAATATCTAAACTAGAACTCTAGTCAACACTATTAATAGTATATTAGTAATATAATAATTTTAAGACATGAATATAAAATTATAAAAATCTATTGATAATGTACTTCTTAGATTACTAGAATTTAAATGACAGCACTTTATTGTTAATAATACGGCAAAGATTAAAAGTCCAACATTGGCTTGCTAGTTTCCTATGATCCTCCTAACCAATTGGCTTGCTAGTTTCCTACGATCCTCCTAACCACCCCTTCTCTCCCATTTCCACATACTTTGGATCTTGGGTCAGGTATCCTATGGGAGTTTGTGACAGAAGAGTCAAAATGCCTACTCAGGAAAAGAGTCAAAACACCTACTCAGGAAAGGCGTTTCGCACTGAAACAAGTCAAAAGAGAAAAGAAAAAGTCTTGTCAAATCTCCATGTTATCCAACTACTCTGACTATGAGACTGTCACTGGGAGAACAGGAATTGAGTGCATATTCAGTTCTATACAATTAACTGGAAGCCTCTACATCCCTTTTTATCACATTGCAGCACTTAAAGATTAAGTGATAGGATGTATTGGTCATTTTCTGCCAAGAAAGTGTTCATAAACAGTTAATATATTAGGTCTACCCAGGTAAGTCACATACTAACCAGAAAATTCATTCATTCTTTTTTTTTTAAACTTTTATTTTAAGTTCAGGGTTACATGTGCAGGTTTGTTACATAGATAAACTTATGTTATGGGGATCTGTTGTACAGATTATTTCATCACCCAGGTATTAAGCCCAGCACCCATTAGTTATTTTTCCCAATTCTATCTCTCCTCTCACCCTCCACCATCCAATGGACCTCAGTATGTGTTGTTCCCCTGTATGTGCCCATGTGTTCTCATCATTTTGCTCCCACTTATAAGACAGCATAACATGCAGTATTTAGTTTTCTGTTCCTGTGTTAGTTTCCTGAGATAGTGGGCTCCATCTCCATCCATGTCCCTGCAAATCACATGATCTTTTTCTTTTTTATGGCTGCATAGTATTTCATGCTATGTATGTACCACATTTTCTTTATCCAGTAACCATTTTTCTTTAACCATTTAGGTTTATTCCATGTCTTTGCTATTACGAATAGTGCTGCATTGAACATACACGTGCATGTGCCTTTATAATAGAAAAATATGTTTCTGTGGAGGATGCAAGTAAGAACATAAGAAAACACAAGGAATTTGTCTTTAGTAGAGATCTGTTTCTAGCCAAAAAGAAAGACAAGGTAAACATTACTTCTTACACTCTCCATTGTTTTCTTCTCTGCTGCTATGGGAACTAATCATTGAGCCAAACTTGGATCAGGTTTGGGACTACCACTAACTTCTTAAATCCATACCCCTAATGTGGTCAATTTCTCTTTTATGTTTCTTCCTGCTTCTGCTGGTGAGCAGAGTATACTTTGATACATAAAAGGCTCCAAAAAGGGTTAACTTGGTATATTAATTAAAATAATTCCAAAGCTACACTATGCCCACAGCTGAAATTTTACCTATTTTTTCCATCATGCATTATGACCAGTGATGAAGTCCAATATATTTCATGACATGTTCCTCAATTAAATTAAATGAAAACATTGAGACCAAAATGATATAATATAAACAACATAGAGATGCTCTTTGAGCTATCTCATTAATACTCTAATATATTGGATAAATTTGCAAGAGCACATTATTTAAAAAAAAAAAGGTACGTGTCTGAAAATTTAGAGAAAGTGAGAGAAATAGATGTTCAAATATCTGGAAAATAAACAGATATATAGATTTGAGTATCATAAAGATAAAATAAAGGCAAACACCAGGGAGCTAGATGGAAAAATACTGACAATAGTTTAGAAGCATAAGAAAGTGAAGCCAATTAGTCATGGCTAAATTAGGTCTGGTACTATTTTTACAAAATGAAAGGCCAAAAATTTTGCCCAAAAGAAAGGCCATGTATTTTGAAAGAAAGAATGATCACTTTTAAAATTTATTTTTATTTTTTATTTTTTGTCAGCAGAACTGCATGCCATCAAGTGGAGACACTCCATCCTTGGTTGGTGCGGGGGGAGGTGGGGGCAGGGAATGGGCAGGAAACAGGGTCTATATAGCTATACAAGCACTTAAGACACATTATAAAATAGCAGACAAACTTGGTTAGGAGAACAAATCCATTGTGGCAACCTTCATGGTTTACAGTTAAAATGAGTAAGAACAATTAGAGATGCCTTTCGTGTCAGTGCCAGGGCAACCAGTGTGTGGTCCAGGGTCATCAGGATTCTTGGTTCCATTATTGATATCAGAAAGTAAGTTAGCATGAGTAAATATCTCATAGCTCTGAATAAAAACATTGAAGTAATAAAAGTTAATAAATTACAGCAAATACACAAACGTATACAGTTACCAAAGGTTGATTTTAATTTAAGATGGGGGAAGAAAGCAAATGATTGGAAGGGTGGGATCCTTTGGATAGCTATTGAAATTCTTACTGATGTAAGGTTATTTTAGATGGAACTAATTGATCAATATTAATAGCAACTGATAGATGTCAGTTAGTACTCAAAACATATATGGCAGATTTATTAAATATCTGAGAATCCAAGAGAGTTTATTGATTAATAGAAGGTTATAGATGTTTGAAGACAAGATAACTTAGACTGTGGGTTGGCTCCCAAATTAGACAGAGTTGCAGCTAGGAGGTCCTTCACCAAAACTGCAACCTGTGGTGTCTACCCCACATAGCAGTAACAGCTGTGAACAGGAACCTTAGAGTCTTGGCAGAACAAGAATTTATACACCCTATATATGAACCCTGTGATGCTCCAATCTGGCTTGTTTAAAAGATAAATGGGATTTGGAGGCTTGAAATGATTTTTGAGAGCTAAATGCCTCAACTCCTATTATCCCTGTGGTGACCTTGAGGTGTTACTAAAGGTGGAGCCTTGGGCAAATTTCCTCACACACTCTGATATTAGTAGTGCATATTTTATCATTTCGACTAAAAGAGACAGGTCATTACAGAACTGCATTCAGGTATGCAGGGAGTTATAAAGGCTGCATGAATTGAGACTACTACAGTTTGTTGATGACCTCCTATTAATGTCTGTATCAGAAGGTAGAAGTCAGAAATTAACTCAGATGTATTTTAGGGTTATTAGAAAATAGGGGATAAGTAGGGAGAAAAGCTCAGCTTGTTCAGACTGTAATATTGTACTGAAATTTTAAATTTCTCGAGTAAAAAATGTATTATACCAAGACAGAGCCAGCTTAATTTTTTTTTTCCTTAGGCCAGGAAACTTAAAGATTCTAAATTATGCCTAGGATTATCATTTTCTGTATTTATACTAGCTTGGTACTTATTTCATTTTGTTTATATCAATCAGTAAGACTAGTCTGAGAAGAATTAAATGGCAAAAAAAGACATAATCTAAACAAAACTTGGAGAGTTTGCTGATCTCTATTCAATAAAAAACCTAATGCTATAGTCACAACTTGCCCAAGGCATATGCCTGCTAAGAATTTAGCAACAAAGACGTGAGGATTGAGTGGCATGAACAACTATGAGTTCCATATTATTGGAACTCTTTGAAATAGGACAGAACATCTAGAACCAGGTACCATATGATGCTCTGATTACTTTCAGAAGCAGCGTACAGGGACATGTCATTTTCCACCATAGTGCTTAGTAGTTTCTATATTAAGCACTCTGGAGATTGCTTTGAAATAATCTGAGGGTTCTGAACCTAGGCAGGGAAGCTAATTACTCAAGTTACGTCATATAAATACATTCTCTTACCAGCAAAAAAAAAAAAAAAAGTCTCATTTTACATGTCAACCAAGAGACCCAAACTAGTTTTAAAACACGTGTAACATGACATGAACTTGAGTAACTATTTAGTAGAAATATAGAATTTTCTTAAATCTGGTTAAAAATATGTAAAAAAGAAGTCCAATTTCTGTCAATTCAGATTTACGAGACTGCAGAGAACACTAAGTTGCTGCTTTTTTCTAGCAACCCAGAGCTGCAAATTGACAAATGCCCCCAAAGAAAGAATTCCACTGGGAAAAGCCGGGCTCATCTCACTAAATTTTCCTCTTTCTAGGATGTTGTACTATCAAGTCCACAATGACTTGACTGCTTTTTCATATGTTCAAATAGCTGGCCTTTTCTGTTTGCTTGCTTTTACTTAATCCGATTTTAAAGATTTTCTCTTTGTGACAGTCTAATACAAACTACTTAATCATATACACAATATATAACTTGAATTATCTATGTAGTTTTACTTGAAATTTTCTTTTATGAGTAAAGTTGAGCATCTTTTCACATAACTAAGTTGCATATAAAGCTTAAGGATTCTAAATTATGCCTAGGGTTATCACTATCTGTATTTATACTAGCTTGGTACTTATTTTATTTTGTTGACAGCAATCAGTGGGACTTTCAGTTATATTCTTTCAATCATATTCATATCAATAGACTGTTCCATTATCTTATTTATTTTTTTCTTTATTGACTTTTGGAAACTTTATATATTGAGGAATTAAGAACTTTTTTTGAAAAATGAATTGAAAGCTTTTTTTTTGCTCAATTAATCATTTTGTCTTCAGAATTGCACCATTTTCTTCCATTCTCTGACACCCTCTGAAAAAGTTTAGGAAGTGTTTGTTTCTGTATTGACCGTTCTTTTTAACTTTTTCCTTCATGGCTCCTGAATTTTGAGTGACAGTTATGTCTTCCCCACTTTAGATTAATAATAGAAAACTTCACTCTTCTATTCTAAAGTTTTGGTTTATTAATGATTTAATGTTGATCCACATGGATTTTTCTTAATTTACAGCAAGAAGAAATAATCCAACTACATATTTCTTAATCAATGCCATCCAGTTTTCTCAATAACATGTCTAAGCACTACAATTTCAAACTGGTTATGTCAGTGCATTTGTGCTACACTAAATTCTCTGATTATTTGGGCCTGCTTGGATAACTTCTTATTCAATTTCATTACTTATTGTTTAATCTATGTATGCAGCAAACATAACTTTTAGTAATTAAAGCTTGTTTACTTAATTTATATATATTTATAATCATGTTTTGCTACTTCCTATCCCTGCACCTATTTTACACATTTTTATTACTATTTTTTAAATAACTCCAGTGCCATGTAGTCTTTTTGAAAATAAGAAGTATAAATATTTTATTAGAATCATATTAGACTTATGCATTATAGATAGCCATTTTTACAATGTTGAGTCTTCCTTCACAAATACTGATAGGACTTTGCATCTGTTAGTTCTCTTATTTTTGTGCAGAATTTTATTTTGAAATCTTACAGAATAAAATCAATGGTCATTTAAGGCTTCTGAATAGGAATCACACTTTGAAAAATTTTCCTAATTTTGATATTTTATATAAAGAGAGTTGAATTTACAGATGTATTCACAAAAGTTTTGTAGCAACATAATTTAGGAGCTTAAGTTTTTATGTCTGATACATGTCATTTTAAAATACAAATCATGAGGTAAGTACTTAGAACTTGTTTTTCAAATATTTCTAGTTGCCCCACATCATTTACTGAACATTTTACCTGACTTCTTCCAAACTCCTTGTAATTCAAATCTTTTTCTGGTGTTGGACTCTCTCTCTGGTAGTATTTTAAATTATCTCATTTTTCTCATTTTTATTTCTTTCTTTTCTTTCTTTCCTTACACAGCTAATAAATAGAAAATCTGTAGTTCCTCTCATTACTTTCACTTTTCTACACACTTAGTAAAGTTTCAAATCCTTCCTCCAGTGTATATATTCTATTGAAAACTATCAGGAAAATAATCACCCTTAACCTCCCAAATGAAAAACATAGTTTATTTAAAATAATAACATTTTCCCACCGTTTCATCAAACCTACCATTATGAAGCATCTGTCTCTTTACTCCTTGCAGTTTCTCCCAATGTACTGTTCAAAACACATGGAGAAATTGAGAGGGCAGGACGCAGACTGGGAGAAAACATTCGCAAATGACATACTTGATAAAGAACTATTTCCAAAATATGTAAAGGCTTAAATGGAAGACACTAAACTGAAATAACTAGAAAGAAACTAGAGAAAAAGCTCCATGACATTGGTTTGGGCAATCACTTATTGGATATGACTCCAAAGCCAGGTAAAAAAGCAAAAATACACAAATGGAACTACATAAAACTAAAAAGCTTCTGCACAACAAAGGAAACAAAAAACAGAGTGAGACAGCCTAAAGAATGGGAAGAAATATTTGCAGATTGTACATCTGAAAGGGGGATAGAGGATAATATGAAGACATATAAGGAATTCAAGAGCAAGAACATGGATAACCCAACTTAAAATGGTCCAAGGACTTAAATAGACATATTTTTTTTAAAGAAGTCAGACAAATGATAAACAGATATATCAAAAAATGCTCAACATCACCAATCATCAGGTCAAGTCAAAGATCATCATCAAGTTAAAGCCATCAGGAAAATGCAGATCACTTCATACATGTTATAATGGCCATTACCAAAAAGACAAAAGATAAAAAATATTGGCAAGAAAGTGGAGAAAAATATGCACACTATTAGTAGTAACATATAAATTAGTAGAGCCATTATTAAAAACAGTATGAGGATTTCTCAAAAAATTAAAAATTGAACTACCATATGATCCAGCAATTCCACTGCTAGGTATAAATCCAAAGAAAATGAAGCCATTATGTCTGGAAGATATCTACACTCTCATGTTTATTGCAGCATTATTCACAATAGCCAAGATATGTTCTCAAACTAAGTGTCCATCAATCGAAGAACATATAAAGAAAACATGTTTCATATACACAATGGAATGTTATTTAGCAACAAATAAATGAAACTGTACCATTTGTGACAACATGGAAGAAAGTGGAGAACATTATGTTAAATGAAATAAGCCAGGGAGAGAAAGACAGATAACAGAAGACTTTACTCATATGTGGAATCTAAAAAGTTGACCTCATAGCAGTAGAGAGTAAAATGGTGGTTACTAGGGGCTAGAGTGGTTGGAGATGTTGTGGAGATGTCAATTAGAAGGGAGAACTAAATTCGAGAGATCTATTTTAAAACATGGTACTATGGTTAAACATATATTATATTATTGGAAAACACTAAGAGAGTAGATGTAAAGTGTTCTCATCACAAAAATAACTATCTGAGCCAATGCATAAGTTAATTAGCTAGATTTTGTCATGCCACAATGTATATCTGCATCAAAACATCATGCTATACATAGTAAATATGTACATTTTGTCTGTCACTTATACAATTTTTAAAAATTAAAATAAAACTAAACAAAATATACAAAATACTCTTAAAACTCAGCAATAAAAAAGTGTACAATCTAATTAAAAACATGACAAAATACCTGATTAGACCCTTCGCCAAAGAAAATATACAAATAGATGACAAATAAACATGCAAAAATAAGCTCATCCTCCTAGGCCATTAAGGACTTACAAGTTAAAAGAACAATGGGATGTCATTACACACCTATTAGAATGACAAAACTTCAAGACACTGACAATACCAAATTCTGGCAAGGATAGGAGCAATGGAGACTCGCATTAACTACTGGTGGGAATGCAAAAGATTACAGGCCCTTTGGAATACACTCTGCCAGTTTCCTACAGAACTAAACTTCTTAAAATAAAATTCAGCAACTATAATCCTTGATAAGAGGAGAAAATTTATATTAACACAAAAATCTGCATGGATACTTATATGTATTTATAATGGCCCAAAGTAGGACGAAACTAAGATGTCCTTCAGTGGGTGAGTGGATAATTAAACTGTGAAAGAGCCACACAATAAACTATTCCTCAATGATAAAAAGAAGTTATCAAAACATCAAAAGCCATGGTGAAAATGTAAACACTGATTTTTAAGTGAAAGAAGCCAATCTGAAAGGCCACATACTGTATGATCCAACTATATGACATTCTAAAGCATAGAGGACTTTTATGGCAGTGAAACTATTTATTATAATGTAATGATAAACTCGTGTCATTATGTTTTTATCAAAACCAATGGAATATGCCACACTAAGAGTAACTCCTAATATAAACTATGAAACTTGGATGACAATTATGTGTTAATGTTGGTTCACTGATTGTAACAAATATACCACTCTGATGTGGAATATTAATAGGGAGGAACCCACGAGTATGTGGGACCAGGGGTATATGGGGATTCTCTATACATTCCACTTAATTTTGCTGTGAACCAAAAACAGCTCTAAAATCAGTTTATTTTTAAAACATACACACACTCACTGAGAATGATACAAAGTCAATATGCAAAGATCTAACATGTTTCTGTATACTAGCAATTAACAATTGCAAATTCAAAGAAAAACAGTACCATTTACAGTTAGAACTACAGACATGAAATGCTTAGAATGGAATACATATTGACAAAATAAACAGATGTATAAACATTATAGGAGCCAGTTTGTTAAAAATTGGAAAATAAAGTTTCAGATATGGAAAGTGAAACTTACTAGAATGAAGAATGTGGTATTGATACCGGCAGCGGACCAGTCTACAACCTGCAATGAGTCCACAGTGATCCCGGCCCTTGTCTTCACAGAGGACCCAAGCAAGTTTTAAAGCAGAGGCAAAGGTTTACTGAAAGAAGCAAAGTATATTTGGAAGAAGGCCACATGGGCTACTTAAGAAATCAAGTGCCCCATTCAGCCCTTGACTCGGTGATTTTATACATTGGCTTGGTTCCAGGGTTTTCTCTTTTCCTGTCTTGATCTCCCTCCTGTGGTGAGCTGTTGCTCAATTGCCACGTGGGCTGAGGTGTGGCATGCACCACCTCTACTGAGGTTGTGTGCATGCTCACCTGGGGTGGTTTTCCCTTACTGGTTGAGAGCCCCCAGGGGAAAGTCATATACCAGTCAAACTCTGCTGTTTTGTCCCCTATTGCTTACGTTTAAGACCTTATCAGGGAATTGGGATTGGCTGGCTTCTAATGGCTCCTAACTGTTGGGGAACGCCTCTTCCTCTTGGTGCAGCTGTGGCTACTTACCATTTCAGTGTGAGAGTAGTATGATCACCTGACCATCACCCAATGAGCACCTGACATCTCTGGGGCACTCTCTTATTATCTCAGAGGGACAGTTTTATGATTGGCTGATCGTCACCCCATGAGTGCCTGTCATTTCCAGTGGCATTCCTGCCCTGCTCATATCTGTCTAAACTACCTCCTCTAACAGTAGTGGATTGTAACGAGATATATTGGTATTTTATGTTCACATGTGTATATGTGAGTTGTGTGTGTGTGTGTGTGTGTATACACATAGCTCTATCCCCAAGCTTTGTTCTCTGAGATGATCTGATATATGTAGTGAGCAAGGTAAGGGGGGCAGGGAGAGGATTATGTGACATCAGTTACATACAAGAAGATTGATAAAACAAGCTAATATGTGAAGGTTAATAGAAGCCAGATTTGGAAAAGAGATTTTATTGATCTGGCTTCAGTTTGTTCTAATAGCAGATGTGTGAGCAGTCACTGCAATACTAGTGTTTGACTTCTTGTCTTCCTGTCACACAGATTTGATGTGCCAAATCTCTGTAGTTAGCAATGGTCAGATCCAAATTAGGCCACAGACCTGGGTGCTGTTATTTCCTCAGTGAAAAGAAATATTGCTACAAGTCAAAGTTCACATTTAATATTACATTTTCTTTTGATCCTAGCTCCTGGTGCATAATTTTATTTTATTCTTATCCTCCTCCAACAGCGTATAATTGGTAAGGGGACTAAAGACTCTCATTGGAAAATGTAATCATGCACCAAAGGCTGATATAATGATTGAGTGTCTGTGTTCTGTTGACAAAGTAACCATTTCTTTGTCTTGACCTCTTAATTTTGCTTACTATTAGAGTTCTCTGTTTGCCCCTGTGAGATCATCTTTTGTGATCTCCTTTTTTTTTTGAACTGCTTCAGTATTCTTCCACACAGGCAGCCTAATGAAAGGATTATAACATGTCCTCTAAGAAAATATTGGTTCAAATATCATTTATAGAATTTATCTGTTAAAGGAGGATGAAAACAGCAGTTGCCCTATTTAAGGCACTATATTTTTACTAGCTGCAAATGAACTAATACGAGAAAGTACACTGTGAAATTCAAAATATTAAGTTAATACTATTTAGGACATTAAGATTTATAATTTGCTAATGTATCCACTGATTAAATGCATCATAGCATGTTTTGCTAAATTTTAGAGTCAATTGTTTCATCAGTTAAAGTATCCAAGAGTTTAAGGTCAATTAGCCTTTTAAGATGTAAAATATGTATTGTGTGAATGTAAGAATACTGTATGAATAATAAATCATTTATGTCAGATTAGGGAAAGATTCATCATCCCCCTGATCTCTTTACTTAGTATTTTTGGAAAAATGCATAGACATCTGATGATTTGAGTTAATTTGTTCCTGAATGCAATTTTAGGTATTTTATAATAACTTTGGGTTAAACATGTTATTAAAAGACAAAGTTAACTATCATATGAATAAAATAAATAAATATTTGAGACTAAAATAACTTGAGCATCTAAATATGCAAGGTTCTTGGCTATATCTTGCGAGAGATGGAAAACTGATACAGTCCCTGACACTCCGAATTTTGTTTCTCATCTTCCTTTTTTAGAAGGAATTTATTAGATTCAAATGAAATTTTCAATTTCCAAATGAATGCGTTGCAACAAGTCCAGATTACTATGTTAATATGTAATAAAGCATAAAATAGAGAAAATATTAATATGTTGGTAGAAATTAGAACAGCCATTTTGACATAAAATATAAAGCATATGTTAAGAATGGCAGAGAAAAGAAAAAGAAGCTGTATTCCCTGTTGATTGCTGCCATATCTAACCTGGTTAGCCCACTCAGAGATTTTTATAGTAAGAAACATAAGTTTCGTAAAGTTCAAGTCATTGCATTTGTTTGGACAAATACTTGTTCGCATTTTTTTATGAATGATGACCCAGTACAATAAAATTTGCCAAAGCTTTTGATCAGACATTTTTATATAGACCCAAACGTGTGTATGTGCCTATAGAAGATGCCCTAAAATGTGGAATACTCACATAATATTTTTGAAGCTACATAAGTAGCACTAGGATATAATGTATTCATTACACATTGTATTCTCATTTTGTGTCAGAGGCTATATAGAATCTGGAAAAGCTAACTTGCCAGTAGTAAAATAAGTTGATTTAAAAAAAAAAAAACTGGAATTGACAGCTTATTTAATTGTTCACTTAAATTTACTCATTAAGTATTTACTGTATGCTAGGCACTCTTCAAATTAGCAGGAATGCATAGGTAAATAGGACAATCTTATATCCTTAATGGTATTTAAATGCTATTAGTAAACAGGAGTGACATATAAACAATAATTTTAAATTCGGAAACTAAATATATAATGGTTTGTGCCAGAGTGCAATGTAGGAAGGTACTTTAGAATGAGTGGTTAGTTTTCTGTGATGGTTATAGCTCAACTGGAAACTCAAGGAGAAAGGACATTTCAAGTTAAAATTGGTAGGTATAGAGATAGAGTTTTCTATGTATAAGGAAGGACTTGTCCTAAGTTTGAAATCAAGAAGTAATCAGGTTACAGGTGACTCAAAGGAATCAGCACAGGTTGAACTAATTGTATCGTTTAAAAGGCCACTGAATAATATTTTTAAAAAAACACTTTTTTTAAGAGCATAGTTTATCATTAACTTAAGATAACTGGGGAAAAATGTTTTAGCAGTAGTTCAAAACAAGTGCAGAAACACATCTGTGTTACATTCACTCTTAATTCAAATTATTGGTGAAATTTAGGAAGTAAGCCCACCTGTTTATGAAAGATTCATTGTAGGATGCCATGTACAGAATTGACTAGATTCTAACTACTACTTCTTCTGTATTCAAACAAAGCATTTGTTAATCTAGGCACTACCTTAAGTATGAAGATCCAGTTAGGGTAATGAGTAGAAAGAATGTACATCTGAAAGTGAGGCTGATTTCAAAAACATATAAAATACTTATAGTCCTAAAAAGTTGTAGACTGGTTTCTTCCTGCTCCTCCAAAATATATACAGCTATAAAATGAGAAGAAAAATGCAAGATACATTCAAAGGAGAGCTTTGCAAGGTAGTAAAACCTAAGTGAAGTGCTTTGGAATACTAGTGCTGGAGGAACAACACACAGCAGGGCATCTATGTCCTCATACCCAACAGAAGAAGGCAACTTAGACCACTGTTTGCCAACTACCACTCTCGCAGCAGAAAGTGACCAAAGTAGGCTCATTCTAATGCTGGATCCAACAGATGTTCCTCCAAAAACAGCAGTTGAGTGATAAACCACCAGAAAGGGATCAATCTTGCTAGAAAAAAGCAGACAGAGGAATTAGTGTCCTTTCCCACTAGGCCCAACTCTCTCCTTCACAATTCAGAGACACCAGGGTGGTGAGGTAAGAGAGACATCTGCCACGAGTAGCTATGTTCAGCACATGTGTATCTTACAGGCAAGGGGTGGATGAGAAATCCCAATCACCATGCCAGGGACGCCTCTTCATTTCTGGAAAAATGAGCATACCCTCAGCAAGAGATACCTAACAGCTCTAGGTAAATAGATAGTTGTAGGTAAAGAAATAGTTGTAGGTTCCCCTTGTAGGTAAAGAAATAGTTGTAGGTTCCCCTCTACAAATGGCACCAGCAGGAACCAGTAGGATCTCAGTGGCTTTGGATAATCCAAGCAGCACAAAATAACACTGCAAAGGTTCTCAAAATTAAGCTAGTTTGGGAACTAAATCACCCAAAAATTAGGCCAGTGCTAGCGGTAACTTAAACAATGGGACTGAAATAAAAAAAATTAAATAAGACAAAGAGTTGCCCAATATCATACATAAAAGGTCAAAAGTAATATTAAAAGCATCTGTCATACAAAGAAATAAGAAAAACATACAACTTAAGTGGGAAAAGATAATCAACAAATGCTGACTCCAAGATAAATTAGATCCCATAAAAAACCTGACAAGAATTTTACAGCAGCCATCAAACAAATGTCTAAAATCAAGTGCAAATTTCATTGAAATGTAAAAGACAAAATCTCAGCAACAAGTAAAAACGATAAAAATGAACCATATGAAAATTAAGAAACTGAAAAATACAATAAATAATATTTAAAAATGGAATAAATTAAATAGTAGGGTAGAGATGACAGAGGATAGATTAAGTGGAGGACAGATTAATCAAATTTATTCTATATGAACAACAGAGAGAAAATATACTGAAAAAACATGAAAAACGTCCCAGAAACTAGTGGACAAAAACAAAAGTTCTAATATTTTTATTATCAGGTCACCAAAGAAAAGAAGAAAATCAGCCTGAAAGAGTATTCAAAGAAATAATGTATAAAAACCTCTTCAATTTGACAAAAGACACAAACTTATAGATTCAAGAAGCTCAGCAAAACCTAAAACAACATAAACCCAAAGACACAGCATAATTACACTTCTGGAAAACTAAAGAAAAAGTAGAAATTTTGAAAGCAGTGAAAGAAAAACAGCATTTATGGGGGAACGTCAATTTAGCTCACTGGTAATTTCTCTTCTGAAATTGTGAGGGCTAAAGAAATTGGCATAATAATTTTCAAACCCTGAAAGGAAAGAAATACCACAGTGAAATCTATATCTTATGAAACTATCTTTCAAAAACTGAGGAGAAATAAAGACATTCTCAGATAAAAAATAAATAAATAAGACTGTCACTAGCATATCTATTATTAAAGATAAATTAAAGGCAGATCTTCAAGTAGGAATCAGTAGAAACAAAATAATAATCTTGCTGTATTAAGATGGAAGAAAGAAAGAGCCAAAATACAAGTACATGAAATATGCTTTCTCTGTTTAATTTTATTATACTTTAAGTTTTAGGGTACATGTGCACAACGTGCAAGTTACTTACATATGTATACATGTGCCATGTTGGTGTGCTGTACCCATTAACTGGTCATTTAACATTAGGTATATCTCCTAATGCTATCCCTCCTCCTTCCCCCCACCCACAACAGGCCCCAGTGAGTGATGTTCCCCTTCCTGTGTCCATGTGTTCTCATTGTTCAATTCCCACCTATGAGTGAGAACATGCGGTGTTTGGTTTTTTGTCCTTGTGATAGTTTGCTGAGAATGATGGTTTCCAGCTTCATCCGTGTCCCTACAAAGGACATGAACTCATCATTTTTTATGGCTGCATAGTGTTCCATGGTGTATATGTGCCACATTTTCTTAATCCAGTCTATCATTGTTGGACATTTGGCTTGGTTCCAAGTCTTTGCTATTGTGAATAGTGCCACAATAAACATATGTGTGCATGTGTCTTTATAGCAGTATGATTTATAATCCTTTGGGTATATACCCAGTAATGGGATTGCTGGGTCAACTGGTATTTCTAGTTCTAGATCCCTGAGGAATGGTCACACTGACTTCCACAATGGTTGAAGTAGTTTACAGTCCCACCAACAGTGTAAAAGTGTTCCTATTTCTCCACATCCTCTCCAGCACCTGTTGTTTCCTGACTTTTTAATGATCGCCATTCTAACTGGTGTGAGATGGTATCTCATTGTGGTTTTGATTTGCATTTCTCTGATGGCCAGTGATGATGAGAATTTTTTCATGTGTCTTTTGGCTGCATAAATGTCTTCTTTTGAGAAGTGTCTGTTCATGTCCTTTGCCCACTTTTTGATGGGGTTGTTTGTTTTTCCCTTGTAAATTTGTTTGAGTTCATTGTAGACTGTGGATATTAGCCCTTTGTCAGATGAGTAGACTGCAAAAATGTTCTCCCATTCTGTAAGTTGCCTGTTCACTCTGATGGTAGTTTCTTTTGCTGTGTCCCATTTGTCAATTTTGGCTTTTGTTGCCATTGCTTTTGGTGTTTTAGACATGAAGTCCTTGCCCATGCCTATGTCCTGAATGGTATTGCCTACGTTTTCTTCTAGGGTTTTGATGGTTTCAGGTCTAACATTTAAGTCTTTAATCCATCTTGAATTAATTTTTGTATAAGGTGTAAGGAAGGGATCCAGTTTCAGCTTTCTACATATGGCTAGCCAGTTTTCCCAGCACCATTTATTAAATAGGGAATCCTTTCCCCATTTCTTGTTTTTGTCGGGTTTGTCAAAGATCAGATGGTTGTAGATATGTGGCATTATTTCTAAGGGCTCTGTTCTGTTCCATTGGTCTATATCGCTGTTTTTGTACCAGTACCATGCTGTTTTGGTTACTGTAGCCTCATAGTATAGTTTGAAGTCAGGTAGCATGATGTCTCCAGCTTTGTTCTTTTGGCTTAGAATTGACTTGGCAATGCAGGTTCTTTTTTGGTTCCGTATGAACTTTAAAGTAGTTTTTTCCAATTCTGTGAAGAAAGTCATTGGTAGCTTGATGGGGATGGCATTGAATCTATAAATTACCTTGGGCAGTATGGCCATTTTCACAGTATTTATTCTTCCTACCCATGAGCATGGAATGTTCTTCTGAAATATGCTTTCTTATCATGACTTTAAAAATCACATTTATAATAGGTAATCAGCTACCAGCATGGCTAGGATAAAAGCAGGCAGAGGAACATGGAAGGTCTAGGCTGACCTGAGTCTTCTGTCCTTCATCTTTCTCCCATGCTGATTGTTTCCTGTCCTTGAACATTGGACTCCAAGTTTTCAGCTTTTGGACTCCTGGACTTACACCAGTGGTTTGCCAGGACTCTCAGGCCTTTGGCCACAGACTGAAGGCTGCACTTTCAGCTTCCCTACTTTTGAGGTTTTGGGACTTGGACTAGCTTTCCTGCTCCTCAGCTGGCAGACAGCCTATTGTGGGAGTTCATCTTGTGATCCTGTGAGTCAATACTCCTTAATAAACTTCCTTTCATATATACATATATCCTATTAGTCCTGTTCCTCTAGAGAACTCTGACTAATACACAAAATCAGAAAAAATAGTACCAAAACAAACAAACCCAAACTACACATCATCTCTCATGAATTTAGATGCAAAAATCATCAGTATATTAATAGACAATATAATACTGTAAAAAAAATCATAGCTTTTAATATGAAGAAGTGCAACATGGGTTGAATATTAGCAAATTAATCAATGTAATATACTATATTAACAGGCTAAAAAATTTATTTAATCTTATCAATGATACAGAAAAATTGGGTGAATGAGTTGAAGATTTACACATTCTTCTGTTTACAGGTTAGAATATTAGTGTCTGCACACTAAAAATTTCCATCACTTTAGTCAGTATGTCTCAAAAATTTTTATGTGTGATACCTTTTAGTAGGTGCATAAAATTTTGCAGGATCTTAAGTTTAACATAAATTATTTTTATTGTTTATTATAAACATAAGTATACACATTTTATGACCATCTATAACTTTATGGTCCAAAAAATTTCCAACTTATAAGACTGTAAGAGCATTCAATTAATATTTACAATATAATTTATCATCACAGATTTTATTTTTATGCTAAAACTGTATGGCTGCTCACAATATGTACGTAGGATAGATAAGAAATTTTTTTCTTTTGAGTTAAACATTATTATTACCCAACATGTTGTGCAACAGTTTTATATTTTCAACACATAAGTTTGGGCTAATGTAGAATTTTCTATTAAATAGCACACTATGACATAATTTTGCCTTCATATGTTATGAATTTGATTATTTTATCATTAGCTCAAAACAAAATAATACATTTATTATGCATATATTATTACCTTGATGCTAAAAAATCTTATTATCATATAAATATATTTTATTTTTGAATTACAATTGAAATTATAAAATATTTTCTCTATAAATTAAAAAAGAGTCAAGGAAAAATTTTAGTTATCATATTAGTACCAATATTAGTAGGTACTGGCACCTTGGTGTCAGCCAAACAGTAAAAGATGAAGCTTATTTCTAATTTCAGTGCTAACATATTACAAGCTTAAAGAAACCACTCTCATCTTTACAACAAGAAAAAACCTGAATAAACTAAACTCAATGACTTGGACATATTGGAAAATAGGTTTCCCTGGCAAGGAGCCACCCCAAAATCTGGAAAGACAGGAGAATCCAGAGGCTCACAGTCAAAATCTGCATACATGGAACAGAGGCCACTGGAATTACACACTAGGTAAAAACAGTTTAAAGGGAACTTTGGTAAGTGCTTAAGCCCAGTGTGGACTACAGTAATATTTAGTAACAAAGTGTGCTCTCACATATTAGTGGGTTTTACCTCCAGGAGTTTCTTTTTTTTTTTTTTTTTGAGATGGAGTTTCACATTTCTTGTCCAGGCTGGAGTGCAATGGCACGATCTCAGCTCACCACAACCTCCACCTCCTGGGTTTAAGCAATTCTCCTGCCTCAGCCTCCTGAGTAGCTGAGATTACAGGCATGTGTCACCACACCTGGCTAATTTTGTATTTTTAGTAGAGATGAGGTTTTTCCATGTTGGTCAGGCTGGTCTTGAACTCCTGACCTCAGGCGATCTGCCCGCCTTGGCCTCCCAACATGCTGGGATTACAGGCGTGAGCCACTGCACCTGGCCAGGAATTTCTTTAACTTATCATAGTGAATAGCTGGGAAAGATTTTCTAGTGGCTCTGGCAGGTGAAAAGGAAAGTGCTATTTGAAGATAAACTTAGATTTCTTGTAAATGCATGTTGTAAACTCTTGGAAAACCATTAAAAATATATAAAATAAGTATGTTTAACATGCTAAGAGATAAAGAGAAATTGATTTTTGTAAAATGTTCAATTAAAAATAGAGAAGAAAGAAAACGAGTGGAAGAGGAGAAAAGCAAAAAAAGGACAAGTACAACAAATAGAAAACAGTTATAAACATAGTAGATATTAGTACAATTCTATAAATAATAACTTTACAAATACTTTAAATAAATTAATTATAAAGCAGAGATTGTAAGAGTATATTTTAAACAGAGCAAGATCCAAATATATGATGTCTAGAATAAATCTAGTTTAAATCTAAAGACTCAAATAAGCTAAAAGTAAAGGTATAGAGAAAGATACAGTATGATAATGCTAATCAAAGAACCTGGAGTAGCTACATTAATTTCAAAAAAACCAGACTTCAAAGAGAATTACCAGGGGTAAAAAAAAGCATTGCTTAATAATAAAGGGCTTTATTCTCCAAAGATAATTAATCCTTAACATGTATGAACCTAACAACAGAATCAAAATAGATCTGGAAAAAATTGATAGAATGGTAAGGAGAAAAAGATTTACACTATTAGAGTTTCAGACTACTTCTACACTCCTTTTTCACTTTCAGTAATTGACAGATCAAGCAGCCAAGAAATCAGTAACGATAGAGTTGACTAGAAGAGTACTATCAAACAACTTGTTCTCATTAATATTCATGAACTATTCCATTAAACAAAAGGGGAGTCCAAAATCTTCTCAAGATCAAGCAAAACATTCATGAAGATGAACCACATTCTGGAAAATAAACACATTATAACAAATTCAAAAGAATAAAAAAATCCCATAAAGTATATTCTTAGACTGCAATGGACCTAAACTAATAAAGGTATCTGGAAAATCCCCAAGTATCTAGAGATTAAACAACACATTTACAAATAAAATATTAACAAAAGAGGAAGTCTCAAAAGACATACAAATAGTCTATGGTATTTTCTTCATAGGAATCAGGGCATGTGACTTTCCTGGCATTGATGTGCACAGTGTTGCTTATCAGGGAAACTCACCCAAGCATCCGTGCCCAAAGTCTTTAGTGTGGATCCATTATACTAGTATGATTGATTGCCCACCTGGGTGATCTCAGGCTCAACTCAATCAGAAGGTTGGGCCCTCAATGACTCAAAGTCCCCACATTTTATCACATTGCTGGTATTGCTAAAACCATTTCATGCTAAAGTATATTGTTAATGTCTGCCTTGGTGCAGGAGCCCTGGACCATGGACTTTTATTCTCATTACATCCTTCACATACAATAACTTAAGTAACATTATGATGTGGCTCATGGGCCCCAGGTAAACAAAGACTCTATAGGGCAGGACATTCCAAGGGTTTAGATATTCTTATCCTCCCAAAAGCTGAGGAAAAAGGCCAGACCTCCTTTTAGGCAAAGTCAAATTTGTTACTATGTAGTGTTTCTCCTCCTTTATATTCTGGAAAATACTGGGTCGAATTAAGGTTAATTTTTGTTTTAACATTTGATACAGTTCTCTAGTCCAGCTATCTGGGCCCAGATATTTTTTTGGGGAGGGGGACATTTTTACATTTTAAAATTTGATTTCTTAATAGTTACTGAGCTACTCAAATTATTTTATTTTGGGAAAATTCTTATAGCTTATGCATTTAAGTTAATTGCTTCATCTCATCTAATTATCAAATGTGTGTATGTATACTTGTCAATAGTATCCCATTATTATCTTTTTGATAATTAGATAGTATGTAGTAACATCTGCTATTTTATTCCTGATAGAGGTAATTTGAGTCCTTTTTTCTTCTTCAGTCTTGATAAAAATTTGTCAATTTTATTGTTATTTTCATTAAACATCTTGATTTCTAAATTGAGTTTCTTTATATAACAATACCATTATTCTCTTGTATTAGTCCATTTTCATGCTGCTGATAAAGACATACCCAAGACTGGGCAATTTTACAAAAGAAAGAGAGTTTATTGGACTTACAGTTCCACATACCTGGGGAGGCCTCACAATCATGGCGGAAGACAAGGAGGAGCAAGTCACATCTTACATGGATGGCAAGAGAGCCATCCCCTTATAGAACCATCAGCTCTTGTGAGACTTATTCACTATCACAAGAACAGCATGGGAAAGACCTGTCCCCATGATTCAATTGCCTCCCACTGGGTCCCTCACACAACACATGGAAATTCAAGATGAGATTTGGATAGGGACACAGCCAAAACACATCAGCTCTTTAAATTGTATTCATTTTGGCTCTGGTGGTTATTTGTTTCTCCCATTTGCTTTGGATTTATTTTGTACTTCTGGTTTCCTGAGTTAAAAGCTTATTTATTGATTCAAGACATTTCTTTTTTTTTGAAATATATGGATTTAATACTATAAATATTCTCTCTAGACTGCGTTGGCCGTTTCCCAAATATTTTGAAATGCTGCCTTTTTATTCAGTTAAATGGAATATTCTAAATCCCCTTGAGATTTTCTCTTTAATTCATGGATTATTCCTATATGTGTTGTTTAGTTCCAACTGTTTGGAGATTTTTGTTATCTTTCCCTAATTGACTTCTACTTTGATTCCACTACAGTCCAAGAACTCACTCTGTAATTTTGATTTCTTTATGTTTGTTGAGGCATTTTTTAATATCCCAGAATATAGTCTACTTTAGTGAATCTCCCATGAGTACTTGAAAAAAATATGTATTCTTTTGTTCCTGGATGGCACTTTTGCTAGATGTCAATTTGAACTGGTGTTGCGAGATTATTTTAAATTTTAAATTATTTTAAGTTATAGTGTCATTAAATTATTTTAAATCCATGTTGATTTTCTGTCTGGTTCTTCTGTCAATTTTTGATGGTGGGGTGAAATGGGTTAGAGGGAAATAGAGGGCTCTGGGGGAACCTGCAAGAGTGAAGGAGAAATAACCTTTCATTTATTTATTTATTTATTTATTTGTTTATTTATTTACTTATTTATTTTGGTGTTCTGTTTTCTGCATGATGATGGGCAATTCAGCTTACAGAACTTTGGGTCATTGTTCATTACTCTTTTGGAGACACTTATGATTCTGCAGATGTGATTCACCTCTATTCACTTTATTCTCCATTGCTGAAGCAGTGGCTCTATGGTTGTGACTTTTTTGGTTCTGGCTCTCACACTCCTGCAGTGTAAGTGGGATCCAGTCTCACCTCTCAGCAACAGTATGCATGCCCCTGAAGCAATTACATTCTTTACAATAATCTGAATCATTGCCTTTCTGAACTATTCTCTAAGTTTCTTCACTTTTCACTCCTCTATGTGACTTATGAGGCAATAGTGACTGGATTTGCTAAGCCTGTAAAACCTTAACATTATTTTTTATAACTTTTGGTTAGTTACTATATTTAACTATTTAAGACTTTTAAAATATTGCTATTTCCCTATTCTAGTATGATTTCTGTATCCTATACTGGGTCCCAGAATTTCAACAGAAGAAAACCATGATGTTTATTGTATCAGGAAGAATACTATTATTGCTAAGTAGTGCTCCACTTTAAACAAGTTCATTTTCCTGATTATGGATATTTGAGTTGTTTCCAGTGTATGGCCATGAAGAATAAAGTTGCTATGACTAGCTATAGGACATTTTCTTTAATAGGCCTGAGCAGGTCTACAAAGAAAACAGTAGGTCTATATGGTTTCACTGTCAAATTTTGCCATTCTTGTAAGCCACAAATAATCCCATTCTATATAATCTTGTGCAAAAAATTTAATGGAGAGGAAATTTTCTAACTCATTTTATGGAGCCAGAATTCACCTAGTATCAAATCCAGAGACTTTATAAGAAAACAAAACCATATACCTATAATCTTCACAAACATGGACTTAAAATAAATACCAGCAAATCAAATTCAAAAACATATAGAAGAGTGATATATTATGGCCCAAGCATGGTTAATTTCAGGAATGCAAAGCTAGCTCAATATTCAAGAATCAATTAGTTTAACTTGCTAAATAAGCAAACTAAACAAGTGAACAAACAAAAATCCTATATAAGACCATCTCTATCATTGCAAAAAAAATCATTTTGACAAAAATCAGAATCCTTCCATGATAAAAATTCTCAACAAGCAAAGAAGAAAATGATTCCCCTTCTCTATCTGTGCATGAAAAGTGCTAACCACAAACACAATTATATGTAATATTCTTCTGTGCATAAGAATTATATCTAATATTGTATTTTAAATTTTGAGTATACATAAATATGTATCTAAAATAGTAGATTTTCACTATAAAAAGAGTGTGATAAAAAATTGTCATCAGAATTCTACACAAAGATTAGAATGTAGAGAGGCATGTCTTATTCACTTTATATATAAATATATATAATTCACTATATATATAAATATATATTATTCACTATATATAAATATATATACACACACATATATACCTACTTAGAGGATTATAATATATAATGAATGTTTACATTTCTATGTATCTTTCTTTAAAAGTATAAGAACAAAATAATCTTTTAGGTCAATAGAGTATTTAAGAATATTTTAAAATATGTGTTTTCTTGTATTATATTTGATATTAACATAACTGCAATTTTCTAATGGGCTCCAATTAAATTTTGTCTGAATTAAATATGATAGAGAAGTGGTCTGTACAATGAAAAGTGACTGGACTTCTAAAGTGGAACAGACATGACATCCTCACAATGTTTTCTTATTATTCTCAAAGTAGCTGAAGGTCAGAGTGTGTGCATTTAAATCTCTTGGGGCTCATTTCTTCTGAGAAAAAAATGTACAGCTCTATACATTCTTGTGCATTTTAATTGTGTTGTTGTTCCCTATTGGCTGATATGTTTTTAATAACTTATAAGCCTACAATTTAGAAAGTCCTAGCCAGAACAATCAGGCAAGAGAAATAAAAGTCATCAAAATAAGAAAGAAGAAGTCAAATTATTTATCTTAGCTGATAATATCATTCTATACCTAGACAACCCTAAATACTCCACCAAAAGACTCCTACAACAGATAACTTCAGTAAAGTTTCAGGATACAAAATCAATGAATGAAAATCAGCAGCATTTCTATACACAGATAATATTCAAGCTGAGAGCCAGATCAAGAATAAAATTCCATTTACAATAGTCAGAAAAAAAATTCCTATGACTACATCTAACCAAAGAGGTAAAAGATCTCTGCAAGGAGAACAACAAAACTCTGCTGATGAAATCATAGATGACACAAACAAATGAGAAAACATTCCATGCTCATGAATTGGAAGAATTGGTGTAGTTAAAATGGCCATTATGACCAAAGCAATTTACAGATTCAATGCTATTCCTATCAAACCACTAACATCATTTTTCATAGAACTAAAAATAGCTATCGCAAAATTCATGTGGAACCAACAAAAAAGCTCTAATAGCCAAAGAAATGCTAAGCAAAAAGAATAAAGCTGAAGGCATCACATTACCTGACTTCAAACTATAAGGTGACAGTAACAAAAATAGCATGATACTGGTATGTAAACAGACATATAGACCAATGAAACAGAATACAGAACCCAGAAATAAAGACACACACCTAAAGCCATATGATCTTTGACAAAATTGACAAAAATAAGCAATGGAGGAAAGAATTCTTATTCAATAAATAGTGCTGACATAGTTGGATAGCCATAAACAGAAGAAAGAAACTGGACCCACACCTTTCACAATATACAAAAATTAACTCGAGATGAAATAAAAATTTAAATGTAAGACCTCAAACTATAAGAATCCTAGAAGTAATCCTAGGAAACAGTATTGTGGACACTAGCCTTGACAAAAAAAAATTATGACTAAGCTCTCAAAAGCAATTGTAACAAAAACAAAAATTGGCAAGTGGGGCCTAATTAAAGAGCTTCTGCATAGCAAAAGTAACTATCAACAGAATATACTGACAACATACAGAATGCGAAAAAGTATTCACAAACTATCCATCTGCCAAAGATCTAATATCCAGAATCTATAAGGAACTTAAACCTTGAACAAATAAAAACGAAATAACCCCATTAAAAATGGACAGAAGACATGAACAGACACTTCTCAAAAGAAGACATACAAGCAGCCAACAAATATGAAAAAATTCTCCACAGCAGAGAAATGCAGATTAAAACTGTAATGAGATACCACCTCACTCCAGTCAGAATGGTTATTATTAAAAAGTCTAAAAACAACAGATGTTGGTGAGGATGCAAGTAAAAGGGAATGATTATGCACTATTGGTGGGAATGTAAAATAGTTCAGCCAGTGTAGAAAACACTTTGGAGATTTCTTAAAGAATTTAAAATAGAACTACCATACCAGGTATATACCCAAAAGAAAATACATTATTCTACCAAAAAGACACATGCAGTCATATGTTAATTACATCACTATTCAAAAACAGAAAAGACATGACATCAACCTAGCTGTCCATCAATGGTAGATTGGATAAAGAAAATCTGGTATATATACGCCATGGAATCCTACACAGCCATTAAAATAAACAAATTCATGTCTTTTGCAGCAAAATGGATGCAGCTTGAGACCATTATCTTAAGTGAATTAATGCAGAAACAGAAAACCAAATACCATATTTTTTCACTTATAAGTTGGAGCTAAACATTGGGTATTCATGGACATAAAGATGGCAACAATAGGCACTGAGGACTACTAGGTGGGGAGATAGGAAGGGGGACAAAGTTTGTAAAACTGTATATTGAGTACTATGCTCAGTACCTCGGTGACAAGATTATTCATACCCTAAACCTTAGCATCATGCCATATACCTAGGCAACAAATCTGCAATTTTACTCTCCAAGCCCAAACAAATTCTGAAATTAAAAAAAAGAATGACGAGTTAATTGGTGCAGCACACCAACACAGCACATGTATGCATATGTAACAAACCTGCACATTGTGCACATGTACCCTAAAACTTAAAATATAATTAAAAAAAGAATTTTACACATGAATTTTAAAACAGTTTTCTCTATGTCTGTGAAGAATGTCATTGGTAGTTTGATAGAAATAGCACTGAATCTGTAAATTACTAAGGCAATCCTAAACAAAAGCAAAAAAGCTGTAGGGAACACGTTACTTGACTTCAAACAATATTACAGGGCTACAGTAACAAAACCAGCATGGTACTCGCACAAAAACAGGCACATAGATCAAAGGAACAGAATATAGAACCCAGAAATAAGACCACACATCTATGACCATCGGATCTTGGGCAAAGCTGACAAAAACAAGCAATGGAAGAAGACTCATTCAATAAATGGTGCTGGGATAACTGACTAGCCATATGCAGAAGATTGAAACTGGACCCATTCCTTATAACATACACAAAAATCAACTTAGGATGGTTAAAACACTTAAATTTAAAACCCAAAACTATAGCAACCCTGGAAGACAACCTAGGGAATACCATTATGGACATAGAATCTGGCAAAGATTTCATGATGAAAGATGCCAAAAGCAATCTCAACAAAAGCAAAAATTGACAAGTGGGATCTAACTAAACTTCAGAGCTACTGCACAGCAAAAGAAACTATGAATAAAATAAACAGAAAACCTATACAATGTGAGAACATTGTTGCGAACTGTGCATCTGATAAATGTCTGGTGTTCAGAACCTATAAGGAGCTTAAACAAATTTACAAAGAAAAACAACTCCATTAAAAAGTGGGCAAAGGACATGAACAGACACTTCTCAAAAGAAGGCATACCCTGCAGCCAAGAAATATATGAAAAAAAAAGCTAAATATTACTGATCATTAGAGAAATGAAAATCAAAATCACAATGAAATACCTTCTCACACCAGTCAGAATGGCTATTATTATAAAGGCAAAAAATAACAGATGCTGGTAAGGTTGTAGAGAAAAAGGAACACTTACACACTGTTGATAGGAGTGTAAATTAATTTAACTGTGTGGAAAGCAGTGTGGTTATTCCTCAAAGAGATAAACATAGAACTATCATTCAATCCGGCAATACCATTACTTGGTATATACCCAAAAGAATATAAATCATTCTACCATAAAGAGCAAGCATGCATATGTTCACCGCAGCACTATTAACAATAGCAAAGACGTGGAATCAACCTAAATGTCCATCAACGGTAGACTCGATAAAGAAAATGTGGTATACATATACATTATGAAATACTATGTAGCCATAAGAGACAACAAGATGATGTCCTTTGCAGGGACACGGAAGGAGCTAGAGGTTGTCATCCTTAGCAAACCTACACAGGTTCAGAAAATGAAATACCACATGTTCTCACTTAAACTGGGAACTAAATTATAAGAACTTATAAACACAAGAATGAAACAACAGACACTAGGTCTACTTGAGTGGGGAGAGTGGGAGGTGTGAGAGGAGCAGAAAACATAACTATTGGGTACTGGACTTAATACCTGGATGATGAGATAATATGTACAACAAATCACTGTGACATGCATTTACACATGAAACAAACCTTCACAGGTATCCCCAAACCTAAAATAAAAATTTAAAAGAAAGATGGAAAATAATAAGAATGTTACAAATACACCTGAAAGTTCTCCACCACTCTATTCATCTCATTCCCCTCCTTCATGTAACAACTTATTCATTCATTTGTTTATTCAAAGATAATTATTAAGCATCTACTATTTTTCAGGCACTCTTCTCCGTGTGAGGAATATCTGTAAATACGATCCACCATTGTGAAATGTACAGTCTAAGTTTCCAATTGTATGTTCCAATCTCCACATTGATGTACATTATGTCAATATGTAGATTTATACATTTGTCATATGTGTAGGTATTAATACATGATATATTACATATTTTAAAATAAATAAACCTAGAATGTACAAAAGAAAATCCTCTACAGTTATTTTCATTATTATTTATTTTATTTTATTTTATTTTATTTTTTGAAATAGGGTTTCACTTTGTTGCCCAGGCTGGAGCACAGTAGCGTGATCTTAACTCACTGCAACCTTCACCTCCCAGGTTCAAGCAATCCTCCCACCTCTGCCTCACAAGTGGCTAGGTGCACATCTGGCCAATTTTTGTATATTTTTTGGTACAGACTGGATTTCGCCATATTGCACAGGCTTGTCTCAAACTCCCTGGGCTGAAATGATCTGTCTGCCTCGGCCTCCCAAAGTTCTGGGAGTACAGGCGTGAGCCACCACGCCTGACCTTCAATATTTTCAATATCAAATAAATCTTGCTTCTTAATATTTGTTCCACTAACTATATTCCTTTCCTGAATTGTGTAGATATTATCAAATGATGAAAAAGTAGATTTAAAGAAAAAAGAACACTTAATTGGTTCTTTGCACTTAATTGTATGAGAATCAATTTTTTTAAAAAGGATAAATTAAAAAACAATTGAGGGTTGCATCATTTTCATTTATTTATAATTAATTAACTTAAGAATTAACTTCTCACACAAAGTAGAACAGATTGTGTTATCTTTCTTTTTCCAAAATGTAGCCTTGCATTTTTTTAAAAAAAGCCATATTTTTTTCACAAGTACACATTAATTCTCTTAAAATCATACTGAAATATGAATTTTTATAGCTTGAAACAATTTTAGAATAAAATATAAAACAGCATTATTAACATGTTTTTTCTCAAAATCACATTCTGATTGAATAAACATATAATTTATAAATATCATTTATGTATGAATTAGAGACTTCTACCCAAGTTGAAATTAGAGGAACTAGATTTACAGTCCCACTTCAAATAACTGAAAATGCTGGAAAAATTGTATGAAAGAACAGCTTTCAGACTTTGGACATCAGAAAACATAAGACAGTAGTTCTTCAGAGAGAGGCCGGTTATTAGACGATCTTTCAAGTTACCATGGCTTACTCACTTGAGTTTCCAGACTGCAGCAAAGGAAGGGAAACTCATACAGAGCCCTGAGCTAAGAAGATGGAACTGGAAGTTTAAGGAGACCAAGGAAGTTGGAGTTTGCAAGAGTTCTGGAGAGGAAAGAGATGCATAAAGAAAGAGAAGGAGTTATTCTCTGAGGACCTGCAAAAGGTCTCCTTCATATGTTTAGCTGAGTCCTGATGGGCACAAATTAGAGGAATCACCTGATGCTAGGGAAAGAACTACCCCAAAATAGCAGAGGAGACAATCTCTAGAGCACACTTATAGATTATATTCCCATGAGACAAAGTGGAGAACCTGATGATCCACTGACATCTAGTAAGAGTATGAAGAAGATTATTGGCTCACAAGTGGGGTCAAATTAGCCCCAAACTACAGGCTGCTGCAATGCCAAACACAAACCTTAAGGCAAGCCTTGAAAAAGGTCAATCTGTTTCCAATTAACTTAACTGCAACACACACAAAAATTCAAGAATATTTATAGGATTGTAAGGTTATCCAGCACTAAACAAGATAACTTTCACAACCTCTAGCACCCAAAAAAATTACCAGACACGAAAAAAAAGCAAGAAAATTATGAAGAAAAATATCAATCAATTAAAACAGACCCAAAATGGAATAAATAATAGAGTTAGTAGACAGACAGACAGACAGACATACTTGCTAAGCCTGTAATCGACATATTCAAGAAGGCAAAGGAAAGACTGAACACAATAAATACAAGCACTTAAAAATACAGTAAAGGTCTAAACCAAACTTCAAGGGGTAAAGCTGTAATAGATAAAATTTACCGAATGCTATTAATGTTAGATTAGACATGCCAGAGATAAAACCATCAAGCTTTAACATGTATCAATAGAAAATATTTGAAATAACAGAGAGAGAAAGCATCGGTGTTTTGTAGGAGAATAACTGGTGGCCAAATATATATATGTATTTAATATCCCCAAAGAACAGGAGAGGCAGGGGAGAAAGATAATTATTTGAATAAATGATGATCAAAAATATTCCAAATGTGATTAAAAGTATAAATTCACAGATCTAAGAATCTCAATTTTTTTTTAAAAAAACCTCTGGTACAAAAATATTAATATGCTTCACAAAGCATATCATAATCAAATTGTTTAAAACCAGTGTAAAATAGAAAATCAGAAAAGCATTCAGAGAAGGAAAAAACATATATGTATATATATATATGGAGAAATGGAGATAAGTATATGGATTTTTGTCCAGAAATAAGAAAATTCAAAAGTCAATCATGGGACATCTACACAGTATTAAATGGTAAAATTGTGTGTGTGTGTGTGTGTGTGTGTAGAGAGTGAAAATGTAAAATCCTCTACCTAGCAAAAATTGCTTTACAAAATGAAGGCAATTTCTCTTGGTTTCCACTTGAGAACATAGAGAACTGAGTAAAGAGTGTCATTGTCACTCCCAATATTAACACAAAACACACACACAAACTAGGAAAGTTTACAAACTTTCTTTAACTTTTCAATTAACAATGGTCACAGGGCAACAGCTTGTCTCAAATCATAGGAAAGACATGGGACAGAGGAGGCGGGTACAGCCAAATATTAGTAAGAAAAATTCAGCCCTGCTAATTAACTGAAATAACTGCAAGGAGAAATATATATATATATATATATATATATATATTTCTCCACAGTTATAGTAAATTGCTTTTATACTGCTCTCTTAGAACTGATAGAACAAGTAGACAAAAAATTAGTAAAGTTATAGGTGACAAAAACAAAACTATAAACCAAAGAACTCAATTGGTACTTACAGAACACTCCACAAAGAACAGTGTAATACATAAGCTTTTCAATTCTGCATGGAATATGCAAAGATAGACTCTTATTTTGGGCCATAAAGCAGGCCTTAAAACGTATGAAAATATATATTTATATTTTAAATATATGTATGAAAATACATATATTTATATTATACAAAGAATTAGACTGTAACAGAATAAAACTATAACTCAATAACAGATATCCTGAAACATTTGCAAATTAAAGTGCTTCTTAATAGCCTAATTGTCAATGGGAAAATCTGAAGGAGAATTTAAGGGAAAATATTTTGAACCATATAAAATTAAAAATAAAATTAAAATACATCAAATTTTTTAAATTAAATCCAAACGAAGAACATCTCAAATCAATAATCTGAAACTGCACCCTAACAAACTAGAAGAGAACAAAGTAAACCTAAAGAAAGCAGAAGTGAGAAAATAATGCAGATCATATTAAATATACATGACATTAAAACAGAAAAAGAGACCAAAATTTTATTTTTAAAAAAGATTATAAAAATGAATACACATCTAGCCAGACTGATAAAAAATAAGAGGAGGAGGAGGAGGAGGAGGGGGAGGAGGAGAGAGAGAGAGAGAGAGAGTTGAATGATTGGTATTTCAGCTTAAAAAGAATATCACTACAGACATCACAGACATTTCTTTTGTATATACATGGAGAGGCTCTAGAAACAGTGTAATCTAATAGCAAATAAAATTCCAAGTATAACTCTCTAAGTTTCTATTTACTATTAAAAAACAACAACAGCAGCAAAAAATAAACTAGAGCTCTTTGGAGAAATGGCTGATTCTGTGATTGAGGCAGAGAAATAAGAAACCAGAAGAAACCTGAAGCATTCTATGGTCCAGGATTAGAAGAAGTGCTAAAGTAAATAAAATAAAAACAGTAAAATAAAATGGGGAGCATATTCGAAGTAAGTGGGAGCCAACCCAATAAATCCTCCAATGACCAAAGCTGGCATAATTGGAGCAACAAAACAAAGAACTGGATTATAACTAAAAATTTAATATATTTATGACTCTATATTGATATAAATAAATAATTGAATAATCAGAAGGAGAGAGTGAACATTTCCACCTATAGTAGCATTCTAATTCATAAATGTATATGTAATCAGGTAAATAGAAAAATCACCATTAAAACATCATAGTAATAATTTTTGCAGGCAAAGTCCACTAATAGATGTTAAAATTCATAGGCAAAAGTTTGAAAACAAAAAGTATGTTCAAGGTTCAAATGTATTTCCCCAAAATATTTACTAACTACCAAAGGAGGAATAGTAAATTTGCTGTAGAAAATCTAACAGACACCAAATAATCAAGTGACAGTCTAACATAACCAGTGAAATGTCATATTACTATAATATACTTCTTGATGTCATGCACAGAGAAAGGCACTTCATCTATTTGTTACTCCTACCAAATATGTATAACTTTTTTCTAATCGTAAGAAAATAGACAAACCCAAACTTTGAGGTATATTCTGCAAAATAACATATGAAACTCTAAAATGTCCAAGTAATGAAAGACCAGGGACGTTTAAGAAACTGGCATAAGTTGAAGAGGCTAATGAAACATAACAGCTTATGAAATATAGGAAGCTGGATTGTATACTGAAGCAGTGAAATGACATTAATGAAAAGACTAAACATTAATAAAGAATTGTCAGAAATTAAAAAAACATTATTTAAAATTCATGCAAAATTCTTTCACAGACATACAAATTTGAAACAAATTATCATCTGCAGATCTCTGTTGCAAGAAATGTTCAAGAATTTACTAGAAACAGATGAATAAATGAAACCAAATGGAAACCTAAATCTGATCAAAGTTTTAAAGAACACAAGATATACAATATTGTATTTATTTTTAAAAATTGTATTTAAGTTTCAATATAGAAAAATAACCATTATATATTGTAGGGAGTATAACATAGGTGAGAGTAAATGGAGTGACAGTAACTACCTGAAGCCTAAGAGCAGTAAAATAGAAGCATAAAGTTGTAAGGTTCATATATATATGTAAAATAGTATAATAATAAATTAATAATACATTATTTAGTATGAAATATAAAACAATGCCAAAACTAAATCGAAGCAGAAAGGAACAGTTGATGAACCAATAAGAAAATTAAATAGAATCATAAAATCACTCAATTCCAAGAAAGGCAGAAAATAAGGAAAAATGAGACAAAGTAAAGACTTTTTTTTTTATTTTGAGAATAACATGTAATTAACAGTCTTCACAAAACAAAACAAATACTATAAGCTGTTTATATGTAATTATGTTTAAAACACCTAAGTACATTTAAAAGAAAAGTATTTAAAAAATACATATCAAACTAGCACTAGTTTTAATAAAAAGGTGTAATGGCTATAGTAAGATAAGGCCAAGTAAATATGAGGGAAAAGAATATCATCAAGGACAGCAAAGGTTAATATATAGTAAGAAAGCAATAAATTTCAGAGGACATAACAATCCTGAAAATGAATGCACCTAATTGCAGTACTTTAAAATATGTGAAGCAAATAACTAATAACTATAAGGAGAAATAGACAAATCCAGAATTACAGTTGAGAATTCCAACATTTCTAAATGATTTGTAGATCAAATACTCAGAAATTCAGTGAGGGTATAAAGAATTAAATGATACTACGAACCAATTTGACCTCAGTGACATTAAGAAAACACTACATGCTACAACATAAGATTTTACATTCTATTCAACTAAATATGAAACATTTGCTAATCTATATCAAATCCTGGACCATAAAATAAGTATTAATAAAATTTAATGATTCATTTTACACAATAACACTCTAACCACAATGCTATTAAATTAAGAATTAATAATAGAAAAATATGTAAAATATACCCCAATATTTTGAAAATAACACTTTCCTAAGTAACTAAAGGTCAAATGAGAAGATAAAAAGAAAATGTGAAAATACTTTGAACTGAAAAAAAAATGAAACTCTACCTATGAAATTTAGGACGCAACTAAAGTAGCCATAGAGAGAAATTTATAGTACCCAAGACCTATATTTAAAAAGAATAAAAATCTTGGCTGGGCGTGGGGACTCACGCCTGGAATCCCAGCACTTTGGGAGGCCGAGGTGGGTGGATCACAAAGTCAGGAGATTGAGACCATCCTGGCTAACACGGTGAAACCCTGTCTCCACTAAAAATACAAAAAATTAGCCGGAGGCTGAGGCAGGAGAATGGCGTGAACGCGGGAGGCGGAGCTTGCAGTGAGCCGAGATCCCACCGCTGCACTCCAGCCTGGGCGACAGAGCGAGACTCTGTCAAAATAAAAAATAAAAAACAAGAGTAAAAATCTAAAACTATAGTCTACAAAATAAGAAACTAGAAAACAAAAACTTAGTAAAATGAAAGTAAACAAAAAACGTGATAGTAATAATGACCAGAAGATAAATCTCTGATAGAGAAAACGGATAAACAACCCAGAAAATATCTAAGCTACATAATAATTCAAACAAGAAAATATCTAAGCTACATAATAATCAAACAACTTAATAGCAAAAAAAAAATCAAGTAACTTATTGAAAACATAGACTAAGGGCTTGAATAGACATTTCTCAAAATAAGACATACAAACTGCCAACAGGCATATGCAAAAGCGCTTAACATCATTAATTACTAAAGTTTCAATATTTGTCTCCTCCAAATCTCATGTTAAAATCTGATTCTCAATGTTGGAAGTGGGAGTCTAATGGAAGGTGTTTGTGTAATGAAGGTGGATTCTTGATAAATGCCTGGGGGAGTGAGTGAGGTCTCACTAGATTTGTTCCCGCAAAAGCTGATCGTTATAAAGAGCCTAACATTCCTACTATCTCTTTCTCTTGCTGGCCATATAATTTATGGGCACCAGGTCCTCTTTACTTTCTGCCATGAGTGGAAGCAGCTAGATGCCATCACCAGAAGCTGAGCAAATGCTGGTGTCACATTTTTTATACAGTCAGCAGAACTACCAGCCAAACAAACCTCTTTTCTTTATAAATTACCCAACCTCAGGTATTCCCTTGTAACAACACAAAGCAGACTAACACACTAGTCATCGGGGAAATTCAAATCAAAACCATAAAGAGAAATCACCTGACATCCGTTAAATTACTGTTATGAAAAAGATAAAAGGTTATGAGTGTTGGTGAAGGTGTGAAGAGATAAAGACCCTTTTATACTGTTGATGAGAATGTACACTGGTACAACCAGTACGGAGAACAGTATGAAGTCTCCTCAGAAAATTGAAAATAGAACTAGTGTGATCCAAGTGGTCCTATTTCTAGCTACCTATTCAAAGGAAATTAAATCAGTATCTTGAAGACACTTGATTATTGCAGCAAAATTCACAATATCAAAGATATAGCAATAACCTAAGTGTCTACTAATAGGTAAATGGATAAAGAAAATACTAAATTGAAGATTATTTGCCCTTAAAAAAGAAAAGAAGGTAATTCAGCCATTTTCAACAACATAGATGAAACTGGAGGACATTATGCTAAATGTAGTAAGCCAGACAGAAAAACAAATACTGCATAATATTACTTATCTGCGTAAAAAAAAACAAAACAAAACAAAAAGAATTCCTAAAACCAGAGAGTAAAGTAGTGGATTTGAGGGGCTGGGAGGAGGGAAAAATGAGGAGATGTTAGTCAAATGATACAAAGACTTGTTTATGCAAGATGAATAACTTTTGAGGATCTAATGTACAGCATGGCGACTGTAGTTAATAATACTGTATTGTGTACTTGAAATTTTCTAAGAGAGTTGATCTTATGTATTCTCACAACATACACACACAAAATGTACATACATGAGGTTATAGTTATCTGAATTAGCTTAATTGTGGAGTGCATTTCACAATGTATATGTATATCAAAAATCACACTGTAACCTCAAACATATACAACATTTATATGTCAATTATACCTCAATAAAACTAGGGAAAAAATTCAGTCCTTTGAGAAGAAAAATAACATTGATTAGTCTTTAGCCAGACTGATCAGGAAAGAAGAAAAAGTCACGGTGGTGAATATTAGAAATCCAAAGAGTGACATCAGTGCAGATTCTACAAATATTAAAGGAATTTTGAAAGTATTTGAACAATTTTGTGCAAATTTATGTCAATAAACTTGACATCTTAGATGAAACGAACAAATTATTTGAAAGACACATAAGACCCAAGTTCATTCAAGAAAACGTTGACTATCTGAATAGCTTTATAATTATTTAAAAAATTGAACATGTAGTTTAAAAACTTTCTACAATGAAAAGTACACTCAGATGCCTTCACAGGTGAATTCTACCAAACATTTAATAAGGCAATAAGGTACTTCCTATTTCATTATCTGCATTAATTAATCATATAACAAACCTAAACAATGAATGCTATTTTGAATTGAAAATTGACACAATTTCCTTATGAATATACATGTTGAAATTATTAAGTAAATTGAATCCAATAATAAAGAACTAAATAGATTGAGATAAATACCGTGCTAATGGAAAAGAGGCTCACTGCTGTTAACGTATATATCACCCACCCACCCCCAAAATCATCTAGAGATTCCACTATGTTTTAGTTAGATTTCTGGCAGGCTTTTTGCTAGAATGTGACAAGCTGTTTCTGTAATTTATATGGCCATACAAAGAACCAAGAGTAGCCACAAACTTTGAAAAAGAAAAATTAAAAATTCACAATGCTTTATTCCAAGGTTTATAGACATGCAACAACCATAACAGTGTGCTATGGACCTAAATACATACAGACACATCAATAATGTAAATTAAAGAGTCCAAATATAGAGCCACATAATGATTTTTGACATCAGAGCCAGGGCAATTCAATCAACAAAAGATAATCTTTTCTTCATATGACCTGGAAAAATTTGATAATCTTATGCAAAAAATTGAAACTCAATCTTTCCCTCACATTATACATCAAAAAAACTAAATGTAAGAGCTAAATTTTTAAACAAAATGTCATTATAGTGACAGTATTGATAAAATTTTCTTAAACAAGACACAAAAAACACACAAAAGCAAAAACTAAATTAGATTTTATAAATATTAAAAATGTTGCTGTTCTAATGAAAATGGTAAGAAAATAAAATATAACCCATGGACTGGGACAAAATATTTGAAAATTATGCATTCAAAAGAGAGTTTTCATTTAGAAAAATAAGAATTTTATTTTTAAAACCCTTAAAGGCCAGGCGTGGTGGCTCACAGCTGTAATCTTAGCACTTTGGGAGGCTGAAGAGGGAAGATTACCTGAGGTCAGGAGTTCAAGACCAGCCTGGCCAATATGGTGAAACCCCATCTCTACTAAAAATAAAAAAAAGAAATTGTGTTCTCATTGTTCAATTCCCACCTGTGAGTGACAACATGCAGTGTTTGTTTTTTTGTCCTTGTGATAGTTTGCTGAGAATGATGGTTTCCCGCTTCATCGATGTCCCTACAAAGGACATGAACTCATCATTTTTTTATGGCTGCATAGTATTCCATGGTGTATATGTGCCACATTTTCTTAATCCAGTCTATCATTGTTGGACATTTAGGTTGGTTCCAAGTCTTTGCTATTGTGAATAGTGCAGTGGAAGGGGAACATCACACACGGGGGCCTGTTGTGGGGTGGGGGGGGGAGGGATAGCATTAGGAGATACACCTAATGTTAAATGACAAGTTAATGGGTGCAGCACACCAACATGGCACATGTATACATATGTAACAAACCTGCACGTTGTGCACATGCACCCTAAAACTTAAAGTATAATAAAAAATAAAAAATAAAATAATTAAAATATTTAATAACTATAAATTTCCTTGTTCAGAAGGGAATATTTGTTGTCCTTTTTTGAAGAAGCAAATTTTATATACATATATGCATGTATATATGCACATGTATTATTTTTCTCAATCAGCTCACTAAAATATGTAAAGCAGAGTTGTTAAGGTATCATTTATATGCATTAAGTATTTGCCATTTGGGCGTAAGATTTTTGAGTTCTGGCAAATGTACACTTTACTAGAACTATCACCACAATCATGATATTGAACAGTTCCATCACATCACAAAATTTAATTGGTGTCTCAATAATATTGTTTCTATAAAAGAGATACATATTTAAGACAGGCATTTATCCAGGAACTAAAGTGAAAATATACCAAGTCAAATCGACAGTCATGTACACCCAATTTCTCTCTCATTTTATTGAGGTTCAGTATATGTATAGAAACGGTCACTCCTATTAGTTCACAGTACTAAAAGACTTGAAAAACATACAGTCCAGCCATGTAATCACCAATGTAAGTGAAGAATAGTTCCATCACACCCTCAAATTCACCGATTTCCCTTTGCATTCAACACCTCTGCCAGCCCAGCCCTTGACAACCACTGATCGTTGATCTGTTTTTATACTTTTGCCTTGTTCATAAATTCATATAAATAAAATCACAGAATATACAGGCTTTTGAATGTGGATTTCTACTTAGCATAAGATATTTAAGATACCTTTTTTTAAGACATTCTTGTTTCATATTTCAGCAGTTTGCTCCTTTTATTAATGATCAATATCTCATTGTATTAAGGTAACTCATTTTGTTTGTCTATTCATCGGCTGAGGTTTATTTGTTCCTGTTTTGAAGATTCACAAAAAAAGTTTTTATAAGTATTCACTTAAAGGGTTTGTGGGAACATAAATGTTCATTGATACTGGCAAATTATGTGGCATGGAATTGTTGGGCCCTATGGTAAGGATAGGTAAAAACTTATAGGGACTATTTCAAACGTTTTCATAGAAGGTGTGCTATTTACCTTCCCTCCATCAACATATGAGGGTTCCAGTTGCTCTGAGTTCTCCTCATCAGTAATTGGTATTTTGTTCTTGTTGGTTAAATCCTTTGAATAAGCCTATAATGATATCTCATTGTGGTATTCTTTTTCATTTTCCTAATGGTTAATGATATTCAGAATCTTTTCATGTGCTTTGATTCTAGATTTAACTGTTTTATCCTGTATTTTTAAAACATATTCTCCTCGGTTGATTTCTTCTAAATTTTCCTTACAATGTTATTTAAAGATTGTTTTTAATTACCTGTTTTATTAAAGAATATAGAAAATATTTTGAAAGTATGAAAGCATAAAAATAAACAATATTTGATAAAAATCTGATAAATTATGACAAACAGATCTGAATATATCAATAAGTAAAATAAGTGCACAACATGTTAGAATGTATCAATAATTAAAATCATGTTAATGAATTATACTTATCAGTTTACAAATGAAGTTGATTCCATTAAAGTTTTAAAAACATAGGTACAAGTTCTTTGCAAAAAAGTCAAGGACATGCAAACATTAAATGCAAGTGTGGAAAATCAGTTAAGAACACTAATAACTAAAATAAATAAACGGACAAATAAAAACCCATGCCTGTAACTATACTGATACCAGATAAAAGGAACATGATGGAAAAAAGTCATTATCATCAGTGCATAATTATAAAAAGTTCAACTCAGAATATATAACACGTTTTGATCACATGAACATAAAATAAATTCACTACTATATATGATCAAATAGAAAAGTATGAAGAAATTAATATATTCACTATCATGATGAGGAGGATTCAGTAGACTTGTCATGACTACAGATAGATCAAGCACACTGTATAAAACATATGCATGATATGAAAAAGAACATTTAACAGGTTTGGTCTTCTATATGTAATTTTTGTCCAGTAATTATAGAAAACATTATTCATAAACACGTTACCCTTTGTGGAATTGTTCAGGTTCTAAACCATAGCCTTGACAAACTTCAAAGAATATGAATCATAGTAACATTAGTCTCCAACCAATACACAATTAAGTTTAAATATGATAACAAAATGATAAGACTATTACCTAATGCACAGATTAAAGAAGATGAAAAGGATAGAAACTTTCATAATATGTAAAAGCATTATGCATCAACATGTGGGTAATAAATAAATGTGATACATTGAAGAAAACATACTCTGAATTAGTTATCAAAGAAAATAAATGTATATGTTATTGAAAAATAAGTAAGTTATAAATCTAAATTGATAATCTGTGTTAAAGTTAAGAATGTGCAAACAGCAATAGCATAACATGTAAGATGTTAAATGATATACCAAAATATAAGGAAAGCAGAAATTAATTTAAGAAATAGATAAAAGTTTTGCAAGATTGAACAAGTGAAAAAGAAATAATGAACAGTGAAATTATATTATGAATAAAAACACAGATATAATCTCAGACTTACAGATAGTTTGAAAATATTAACAAGTTTGTGTCAAGTATTTAAAAAAAAGTAAAGTTTAAAATACCAAAATTTTGTATCAAAATTAAATCAAGAAATAAAAAACTATACATTAGTACAACAGTTAAAGTGTGTGTTAGAAGTTAAACATTTTCCCAAGTAAGGATCCATGTGAATATGGTTTTGCAGAAAAAGTGCCACATTTTCAATGAATAGATCATGTTGATCTTTTTATTTTTATAACCTCTTAAGGTAGAAAGACATATCACTGATTTTGTCTTTTTTTCCTAATGCAGTGTTCCCCTCTATCTGCAGTTTTGCTTATCATGTTTAGTTATAGGTGATCTGAAAATTTTAAGTGGAAAATTCCAGAAATTAACCGTTCATAAGTTTTAAATTGCATGCTATTTTGAATAGCATGATGAAATCTCTTACCATCTGCTGTGTCTGACCTAGGATGTGACAACCTCCTTCTGTCCCGCATGTCCACACTGTATGCACTCCCCGCCCATGAGTCACTTAGTAGCCAGCTCAGTTATCAGATCAGCAATCTCACTATGGTACTGCTGATGTACCATAATGTAATGCTTATGTTAAAGTCACCCTATTTTACTTATTAATGGCCTCACAGCACAAGAGCAGCGATGCTGGCAATTTGAATATGCCGAAGTAAAGGCATGAAGTGCTTCCTTTAAGTGAGAAGCTGAAAGTTCTCCACTAATAAAGACAAATCTTATGCTGAGGTTTCTAAGATCTTTGGTAAGAACAAAATTTTTATCCATGAAATTGTGGAAAAAATAAATATGTGCTAGTTTTGTTGTTGCACCTCAAACTCCAAAAATTATTATAGACACAGGGCGTGATTTGTGCTTAGTTAAGAAAGACAAAGCCTTAAATAATGTGGGTGGAAGACATGAACAGAAATGTATTTCAATTGACAGTAACTGGGTTCAGTACTATCCATGGTTTCAGGCATCCACTGGGGATCTTTGAACATATTCCTGAGGATAAGGGCTCACGCCTGTAATCCCGGCACTTTGGGAGGCCGAGGCGAGCGGATCACGAGGTCAGGCGATCGAGACCATCCTGGCCCACACGGTGAAACCCCGTCTCTACTAAAAATACAAAAAATTAGCTGGGCGTAGTGACGGGAGCCTGTAGTCCCAGCTACTCCCTACTCAGGAGGCTGAGCAGGAGAATCGCGTGAACCTGGGAGGCGGAGTTTGCAATGAGCCCAGATCGCGCCACTGTACTGCAGCCTAGGCGACATTTGTTTCAAAAAAAAAAAATTGATCATTCGTGTCCTTTGTAGGGACATGGATGAAACTGGAAAACATAATTCTCAGTAAACTATCGCAAGGACAAAAAACCAAACACCGCATGTTCTCACTCATAGGTGGGAATTGAACAATGAGAACTCATGGACACAGGAAGGGGAACATCACGCTCCGAGGACTGTTGTGGGGTGGGGGGAAGGGGTAGGGACAGCATTAGGAGATACACCTAATGCTAAATGACGAATTAATGGGTGCAGCACACCAACATGGCACATGGATACATATGTAACAAACCTGCACATTGTGCACATGTACCCTAAAACCCTAAAGTATAATAAAAAAAATAAATAAATAAATAAATAAATATCAAAAAAAAAAAAAAAAAAAAATTGAAAGTATCTCGCTTGCCCTCCAAGTACAGGCTTTGCTGCATCCCACAGATTTTGATATAGTTTATTTTCATTTTCACTGAATTCAAGATATTATTTTAAATGTTCATTGTGCGCTTTGTTTATTGTTGTTGTTATTGTTGTTTGAGAAGGAGTCTCCCTCTGTCGCCCAGGCTGGAGTGCAGTGGCAGGATCTCAGCTCACTGCAATCTCCGCCTCCCGGGTTCAAGTGATTCTGGTTCCTCAGCTTCTCCAGTAGCTGGAATTACAGGCGCCTGCCAACACACCCGGCTAATTTTTGTATTTTTAGTAGAGACGGAGTTTCACCATGTTGGCCAGGCTGGCCTGGAACTCCTGACCTCAAGTGATCCGACGGCCTCGGTCTCCTAAAGTGCTGGAATTACAGGCGTGAGCCACCGCGCCCGGCTCCTTGTGATTTTTTAATTTGATCCAGGAATTATTTAGGCTATGTTTTAATTTGTAAGTATCTTCCACCTGTCTTATAATTGATATTTAATCTAATGTGGTTAGAGAGCACACACTATTTGATTTTATTCTTTAAACATTTTTTGAGACTTAGTTTATGGTCAAGTATATGGTTAATCTTCTTAACTGGACCAAGTGCTTTTGCAAAAGCATTTTTGCAGCTGTGATTAGTGTTCAATACATATAAATTCAGTCAAGTAGTTGATAGCATTATTCATATATCTAACTCATTGCTTATCAGAATGCTTTATAACTTTTTTGGAGACAGGTATGTTAAACCTGTACCTATGAGTGTGTAACTTTATAATTCTTACTTTAATTCTGTACTATTTTGTTTAATGCACTCAGAAGCTCTGTTATTTAGAATATGTGTATTTATGACTTATATGTTCTGAATGAATTGAATATTTACTTCTTATGAAATAACATTCTCTCTTGTCTAAAGGTCTATTTATCTGACACTAATATAGCTGATTCAGCTTTCTTATTCTTTCTGTTTTCATGCCATGTCTTTTTCTATCCATTACATTAAGGATATTTAAGGTTATTCAATGTAGTTATTGATACAGTTGTATTTAAATGCAAAATTTTACTATTTGCTTTCTTCTACCTATATTCTATTTTTTCTCTCTGCTTTTCTTTTACTGGCTTTTAAAAGAAATACACATACACACAAACATATGTATTATAAACTCACACACATATATTTAGAATTCCATTTTATCTATTGCACTTTTATACATATTGTTTTTTCAAATTAAAGTATGAATTATAATAAAAATATATTTGACTACGCTTAATGTAAGTAAAATGCAAATATGATGTAAAGGCTTTGCTGCTCTATAATTCTGTTCTATTCTTCCTCTCTTATCTTTGTTACAGTTACCATATGTATTGCATCTACATGTGTTCACTTGACATATGTACCTATATTCATTTGTACATATGCACATATGGAAACACTTGAGTTTCCATCTAGAATCATTTGCTTACATCTGAAGTATGGATTTTGCTAATCCTGGGAAAGCCCCTAGATTATTATTTATATAAGAGAGCATACAGTTTAATAAAGATTGCAGGTGTTTCTAACTGCCTCAGTCAAAGTTTCTGAGTTCCAAACTCTACTTCACTTAGGTATTCTCTCACAGGCAAAATAGACATTTTAGAATTTTTTATTAAATATATATGCTTAAAAATATGTTAACCAATTTTTTCAGAACTATTTTTTCTTTCCAATGATGGTTATAAGATATAATATCTATTTTAATTCCCTTCTTTATAATTTAGACATTATTAAACCCATTGCTATCCCATATGTATGTGTAGAAAAAGTAATGCCTTATTTTTCCACTCTTGACTCATATTTCCTAAACTTTGCTTCTACTTATTACATCACGCTTTAAATCAATTTGTATAAAAGCATTATAGCTAGAAATTAGAGATACGGTGTGTCATTTAATATTTTAAAAGCAACACAATAAACGATTACCTTGAGAACTATAAAAAGAACTACTCAAAAGGTTTAAAAAAAGTTAATTAAAAGTAGTCAGAAAAAGGTCTCTTACTAAGATATTAATGCAAAAATAACCTCAGAATAGGTAAAATGCAGTTCAGAGATGTGTCACATATGGTTAGATTTACCTTAGATAAAATAATTATATAACAAATTTCTATTATTTAAAGGCATAGGCAGCTATTTTAACAATTCTGTGTACCTTTTAAACTTTAGAATATTATTGCTTTTTATGGTCTCGAACTATTATTGAAAGTAATCTAAGCATGTATCTTTTATTTAGAAAAAATAATTTATAAAATGAACACTGTGAGACCCAGGGTTAATTTACTGACTGAAGATTTAAAATACCATGCATGGGGCCGGGCGCAGTGGCTCATGCCTGTAATCTCAGCACTCTTGGAGGCCGAGGTGGGCAGATCACGAGATCAGGAGATCGAGACCATCCTGGCTAACACGGTGAAACCCCGTCTCTATTAAAAAAAAAAAAAAAAAAAAAAAAAATTAGCCGGGTGTGGTGGCGGGCGCCTACAGTTCCAGCCACTCGGGAGGCTGATGCAGGAGAATGGCGTGAACCCGGAAAGCGCAGCTTGCCATGAGCCGAGATCGCACCACTGCACTCCAGCCTGGGCGACGGAGCGAGACACCGTCTCAAAAAAATAAATAAATAAATAAAATAAAATAAAATAATAAAATAAAATAAAAATAAAAAATACCATGCATGACCAAAACAAATTTAGTTCATGACAAACCTACATGTAATATAGATTGTTTTCTGTAAGCAAATATAAAATTAACTGTTAATGTCATAAATAAGTAAAATTCATTTTGCCAATAACCCAGGAGAAGAAAAAAGATCTACAGAAAATTTCTATGCTGCTAAATTAAAACTACTTTGAAAAGATCCTGTTAAAAGAAATACTTTAGAAAAATTAAATTTAGCAGAGTTTATTTGTACATAGAAACAATTTATGAATAGGACAGCATGCTGATTCAGTAAAGGATTGGAGAGCTGTACCCAGAAACCTAAGCAGGCCGTTTTTATAGACAGAAAAAAAGAAGTGACATAGAGAAATGTCCTGATTCATTCAGCTTGGCTCAGCCTTTATTTTATTCAGACATCTTTAGGCAGTTTACAGCCTGTGATTGGATGAAAGCTCAGCTGCTATGATTGGCTGAGAATTGGCTACTTATTATGGGAATACACTCTCAGGTTACAGTTTGTTTACATATGAAGTTAGGATACAGTTTACTCTGTATGAAGGCAGTTAAGGCCAAATTTAATCTGATTTAATATTCCCAAACCATGTTTCATGTTGTCTTCTTTAATCTTGAATGGTATTCAGAAGATGAAACAATTCTTCTGATATGATATATTTCTATTTTGCAAATTTATGCATACAGTTCAGTTTTATTTTACTGTAAAAATTGTATCTAATGCATGAATACATTTTAGAAATAACTTACTTTATACTGTGAAAAACTTACATGGCATTGTATACATTGTATTCCAAATTGAAAACTTACTCCCTCAATATCCCCTATTTCCAATCTTTGTAACATTTTTTCCATTGCTCTAAAATAAGCCAGTATGTGATTATTTTCTCTCTTCTCTCAGCAAAGTTTAGGGATCATTAATAGACGCTATTTAGAATCTATTCTGTTATTATGTATATTGTCCATCATTTGCTACAGAATAGGTACTCAATTATTTGTTGAATGACTAGATTCCCATGTCAAATAATTCCATTTTTTTTTCATTTATATACCAACTCTGGCATAAGTTCATTTTTTTCTTCTCTTATATATATTATAATATATATAATATATATAGTTGTAGCCCCTTAAATGAGATTAAACTATAATATATATAGTTGTAGCCCCTTAAATGAGATTAAACTATAATATATATAGTTGTAGCCCCTTAAATGAGATTCCTATATCCAACCTTATCAGCCTTCTCGAATTTCTCTTTCCATGCTTTCTGTACTCACCTTTATCCCCCTTGAATTAATTACAAAAATTAAAGAGAAACACTACTCTTTTAAAACACTGCAGAAGTGTTTAAAATGTGGTTTAAGTTCAATCACTTTTAACTTAAAGTTCTTCTATGATTTCTCATTGTCCTATAATATACATTCCAAGAATATGTTTTACAAAGTCCAACATTGTCTGAAATCTGCTTTCTCCCTTTCCACTTCCTCCCTGGGCTCCAGCTGTACTGGCATCTTTTAATTCTTTCTGCCTCAGCACACATGAATTCCTTTCCATTTCTGTTCTCTTTGAATAATTTTTTTTTTTTTAACATCCAAGCATTCTTTAGTTGTGTGTTTTAATTTCATTTTCTAGGCAAAGGTTTTCCTGGACTTCTAAACCCCACTTCACACAAATTCTCACTCTTCCTTCAGATGATATTATTTGTGCCAGGAATCGAGTGAACAGTCCTGACACGTTTGTACTCTCAGGTACTTATACTAAATTATATTTCAGGAGAATATTTATAATGGACTTAAATGCTTTTTCTTGGTTCACATCATTCTAGTTTTAGAAATATATATTTTTTATATATATTTACATATATATAAGATTTTAGATTCATTAAAAGGAATGCAGAATTTTCGGAAGTAATAAAATACCTTACAAGATAGGAATATTAATCATTTTCATGCTTTATAGAGGCAGAAGTCTTTAGGTAGCATTATTAATATCAGAGTATGAGTCAATTTTCTTAGAGTGGAGAAAGGTACCGCTGGAGCATGCGTCTTTGAGAAACTGGAACTTTGTTGGTTAATGATTGAAGTTTACATAAAGTGAGTATAGGGAGGACTTAGCTTGCTTGAAACACAATAATAAGCAAGACACAGAGTCCATTATGAGGAATACGTTCAGGGGGCTTTAAGAAAACCCCTGACTATATCAAAGGTCATTGTTTAATATATTATTCAGGTAGAAAGTTGGATAAGCGATATGAGCTCATTCTGTGATTGTTTAGGTAATAAAGAGCATTTATAGGATCCTGATCAATTTCATGACAAGATGATAGTGGTCTTCCAACAGCAAATGGCTGTTCACTAGTACTAATGAAATTGAAATAGGCTGAGACTAGAGAAAATGTGAGCACAAATGAAATTACTTCAATAACTCAATAATTAGTTGATGGACTGCCTAGACCAAGATAGTGACAGTAAGAATGGAAGAAAATGTAAAATCTATGAGGAAATTTGAAATAAAATTTTATACAACTTAGATGTAGAAAGTAGAAGAGTAAATGAAAAAAAATGACTGTTAGTTTTCACATAAGCAACCAGAAAAAGAACTGATATTACTGACAATAAAGAGGTAAAAAGTATATGATACTAATAGTAATGATTTGCCAGAATTTCAGAAAAATAAAAAATAAAGAAAGGGGTGGGGTAGATATTTTGGTATTTGACAAAATATTTTAGTAGGAGAGAAGCACAAGCTAGCTCAAGATATCTGATTTAGAGTCATAAATGTGCATCCTCCTGTATCTGTGACCTTGGATAAGCCACATAATTTATCAAAACCTCAAGCTAAAATAATAGCTTATTTAGGTATTATTTTATATCTTTTTCTATCCATTACATTAAGGATATTTAAGGTTATTCAATGTAATTATTGATACTGTTGTATTTAAATGTAAAATTTTACTATTTGCTTTTTTTATCTATATTCTATTTTTTCTCTCTGCTTTTCTTTTACTGCCTTTATGAGAAATACACATGCTTATAAGGCAGAATGAATCATTTAATATCTTAAGAAATATCTTTGTGAACTTTTCGCTAGTTCAGTTTGAAGTTACTGTTATTACAATTGTTGTGGTTAGATATTCACTAAAAAGATAGTTCAGTTTGATCTGAAGTAAGACACAAAAGGGGTACAAAACTCTACCAATGTTAACATTTAAAAGTCTTCAAGCTTCAGTTAACATTTAAGAGTTGGAAAACGGAGACCATTGAAAGACATTTTTTATTGTAAATGAAAGCAACATTCTTGGTTGCAAATGCATATCTCTTTTACACAGGAAATGCATCATCTCTAATATGTACCTGGTTTGAAATAATTTTATAATATATTAGCCCACATGTGGTAAAATATTTAAGATATTGTTTGTCGAAATAATTTAAATCTTTGTTATTAGCTGGTAATACAGTTAGAAAATTAAAGAGTATCCATTATAGGATACAATGCAAAGAACATTGAAAAGACTGTACCTTTCACTGCTGGATCTCCTCCTAATATCCTTGTTGAATATAAAAAAATAATTTAGCATAACATTAGGTTTTATGGTATTATAAAATTATATGAGAGGCTTGTTCCAGTTTTATAAAAATTAGCTCATGTTGTGCATTTCTACAAGGGGCACTGATTATGCATACCTAAGACTGCAGAAGACAAAATGCGAGTCCCTTCAGCCTGCTTGCTGATTTCAGCATTTGAACCTTGCTTGGTTTCTAATTAGAAAAATAAATAAAACATGAAGCATAAATAAGGAGGGTTAATGAAAACTACATACTGGGACTAATCTAATAGACTATTTCCAGGAATAGTTTTCACACGTCAGAAAGCAAAATATTAAAAAAGGAGGATACATACTTTAAGAATAAGTCAAATTGTTCTTGTGGAAAGAAATAACAAAATTATAATCCAAAAATAGTCCTGGAATAAATAATATTTTACATTGTGTTTCTTGTAAAACTATTATTTTAAGACCATAGTCAAGAAAAGTGGGCAACAAATGATTAGCTAGATTTTTATCAACAGTTAAAATGTGAGCTGTGAGATATAATGCTTCAGAACAATTTAAGTAATCATGAGGTTCATTTATATTAATCCTATGAATCATGAGGTTCATTTATATTAATCCAACACCAGATCAAAATCTAGAATTCAAAAGCATAAAAATTAGATAGTTTTTGGAATATGTGGTTATAAAGAACAAAGACAAGTTCGACAGTGCTTTGTGTAAATGCAGAAATCCATTAATTAATGGTTAAGTTATATTTTGGGAATTAGTTACTTGAGATAAAATGTTAGTATACTTTAAAGATAACTAGTTTCTCATAGAAATACCTATTTCAGCACAGTACTCATCTTTCTTTTTGTCAATTACACACCATGAGAATTTAGAATCTCAAATGTTTGACCTTCTTCATGGCCTTTTCGCTGTGGTGCAATGACTCACACCCGTAATCTCAGACAGGAGGATAGTTTGAGGCCAGAAGTTCAAGACCAGCCTGGGCAACATAGCAAGACACCATCTCTACACAAAATAAAGGAGTTAGTCAGGATTGGTGGTGTGCGCCTGTGGTCCCAGCTACTCAGGATGCTGAGGTAGGAGGATCGCTTGAGCCCAGAATTTTGAGGCTGCAAGTGAGCTATAATTGCATCACTGCACTCCATTCCAACAGAAAGACCCTGTTTCCAAAATAAAAATAAAAATGGAAAAAAAAAAACTTCAAAATTGGTGCCATTCATTTCATTCCAATTCTCCCAGGCTATAATCATAATTTATATATGTACATGATGGTTAATTTTATATGTCAATTTGACTGGATTAAGGGATACCAAGATAGCTGGTAACACATTATTTCTGGGTGTGTCTGCGAGGTTATATCAGGAAGAGTTTGGCATGTAAGTAGGTAGACTGAATAAAGGTCCACCGTCATTGTAGGTGGCACCATCCAATTGGCTGGGGGCCAGCTGGAATTTCAAAAAGGTGGAAGAAGGACAAATTCTTGCTCTGTCTTTTGGGTCCAGGTCTTCCTTCTTCCCCAGCCCCTAGATGTCAGAAGCCGTCTGACTTTTGGACTCTAGAATTCATATCAGCAGGCTCCCAGGTTCTCAGGTCTTTGGCCTTAAACTGAGAGTTATACCATTTGCTTCATTGGTTTTGAAGCTTTTGAAATTAGACTATGGGCATTCTTGGTTCTCCTGGTTGCAGATGGCCTGTCATGGGACTTCTCTGCCTCCATAAACAAGTGAGGCAATTCCTTTAACATATATCTCTATATCTCTTCAACTCTCTCTCTCTGTTTATCCTACTGGTTGGTCTTTCTAAAGAACTCTAACTAATACAATATAAAAAATCTTGAAGATCTTCTGGTCAGCATTATTGAACACCTCACTTGATGGGGTTAATATCTGACTGCAGCATCATTTTATTCTCACTGCTTGCTTGAGGATGGAAGGATACACAATGAACATTTCCAGAGCTATGCAGTAAAGCTCTAGACTAGGAATTTCAGTAAGTGGAAATCTTTCCTTCAATATGTAATTCTAAATAAAGCGTTTAGTTACTTAATTTTTGATAAAGCCCCAGTCAGAACAAAAAAATGCAAAAGGCAGAAACTTAATAGGATTTTCCCAGTTATCTACTTGAACTGAATTGAAAATTATTGTCTTGAATAAAGGCTGTAAGAATTTTGCAAACTACTGTTAACTATTGAACATAACAATTTGAACACAATAGTTTGTATCCCCTTTTACCTCAAAGCCCATTGAGGGATGTTAACAATTTTCTAAATAAAATAAATCCTGTGAGAAGCTGATAATTGGAATATTTACATATGTGGATGTAGTAAATTAGTAGGATAATCTGAAAGACCAAAGTCAGATGAAAGAGAAATAGTTGAACTATTCTGTTGTTGAATATTTGCAGTTATGAGAATAATCAACCAAATAACTAAGAACATAAATGATACAATTTGGTAACTTGAGAAATTTGACTTAATTCTGAAGCACAGATAGGGTGGAAAATGGGCAACATTTATTTTCTATTTTTAACCTTCTATTGTATTGAAAAGTTATTTGCAAACAAGTATATATATAATTTAATATTTTCCTATTGAATCATGTTTTTTGAGCAAATAGAAAACTATTTTAAATAAACACACACATACACATACATAATAAAGATATGTGTCTATCAGAAACATATCATGGATATTATTAATAATATAATTATTAATTATGCTTCAGATACATTAAACATATTTACACGATTACTACCACAGCTGTTCTAAATACTACATATTATCACACCTCTTGTGCGTTAGAGATACCTATGATCTTGCAATAGATGTTAATCTTTCCTGTCCATAATTTTAAACTTTCAATATCTGTATATACCTTCACAAACAGTATACATCATTGCTTTTTCATATTTGAAAATTTTTCTTTCATTGGCATTTTTGTATTTTAAATAATTAAACATATTTTTATATTTATTGACAGGTTTTTATTTCTGAAGATAGTTGTTCACATCATTTGTGGACTTCATTTTTATTATTAATGACCTGTAAGAGATTCTAATATATTCTGTGTAATTACTAAATATTTGTTAAAGGCCCAGAAAATACAATCCCATCCCAGTCAGGAGCTTGCCTTTTATTTCTGTTTCTGAGCCTTATGACTTACACAATAAGTTCAATTTATAGATCTTCTCATTTCCATGTCTTTCCTCTCTTGTCTTTTTAAATCTTATATCATAATATTCCCCAACTTGTTTCTAAATATTTGAAATTTTTACTCCTTATAACAAGATGTCTAGTGCACTTAGAGTTCATTTTTCTTGTACAGTGAAAATAAAGATCTACTTACATTTTCTTATGAAGAACAATTTGATCACTGTTTTGCAGAGTCTGTGCTTTTCTCCTGATTTGCTGTGCTTTCCTGGTCAGACATTTAGCAACTTTCCATATATGTTTGAGGATATGTCTTAGCTTTCTTTTGTTTTATTGTTCCATATGTCCATAGGTATGGCAATACTATACAGCTTTAATTGCATTAGTTTTAAAATGATATCATATCTGACAGAGAAACTACTCCTTCTTGTGTTCAAACTTGATTCAGTTGTCTATTGCTCTGTATTTTACATACTAATAATATATTTCTAATTCAATAAAACAACATTAGGATTAGAATAAAAGTACATTCATTTTTAGATTTCAATAACTTTTTTATTATACTTTAAGTTCTAGGGTACATGTGTAGAACATGCAGTTTTGTTACATAGGTATACACACGCCATGGTGGTTTGCTGCACACATAAACCTGTCATCTACATTAGGTATTTCTCCTAATGCTATCCCTCCCCTAGGCCCCCACCCCCCAACAGGCCCTGGTGTGTGATGTTCCCCTCCCTGTGTGCATGTGTTCTCATTGTTCAATTCCCATTATGAGTGAGAACATGTGGTGTTTGTTTTTCTATTTTTGTGTTAGTTTGCTGAGAATGATGGTTTCCAGCTTCATCCATGTCCCTACAAAGGACCTGAACTCATCCTTTTTTATGGCTGCATAGTATTCCATGGTGTATACGTGCCACATTTTCTTTATCCAGTCTATCATTGTTGGAGATTTGGGTTGGTTCCAAGTCTGTGCTATTGTGAATAGTGCCACAATAAACATACTTGTGCATGTATCTTTATAGTAGAATGATTTACAATCTTTTGGGTATATACCCAGTAATGGGATTGCTGGGTTAAATGGTAGTTCTGGTTCTAGATCCTTGAGGAATTGCCACACTGTCTTCCACAATCGTTGAACTAATTTACACTCCCCTCAACATGGTAAAAGTGTTTGTACTTCTCCACACCCTCTCCAGTATCTGTTGTTTCCTGACTTTTTAATGATTGCCATTGTAAATGGGATGAGATGGTATCTCATTGTGGTTTTGATTTGCATTTCTCTAATGACCAATGATGATGAGCTTTTTTTTCATATGTTTGTTGGCCGCATAAATGTCTTCTTTTCAGAAGTGTCTGTTTATATCCTTTGCCCACTTTTCGATGTTTTTTTCTTGTAGATTTACTTAAGATCTTTGTAGATTCTAGACATTAGCCCTTTGTAAGATGTATAGATTGCAAAAATTTTCTCCCATTCTGTAGGTTGCCTGTTCACTCTGATGGTAGTTTCTTTTGCTGTGCAGAAGCTCTTTAGTTTAATTAGACCCCATTTCTCAATTTTGTTTTTTGTTGCCATTACTTTTGGTGTTTTGGTCATAAAGTCTTAGCCCATGCCTAAGTCCTGAAGGGTATTGCCTAGGTTTTCTTCGAGGGTTTTTATGGTTTTAGGTCTAATGTTTTTAATCCATCCTGAGTTAATTTTTGTATAATGTGTAAGGAAGGGGTCCAGATTCAGTCTTCTCCATATGGCTACCCAATTTTCCCAACATCGTTTATTAAATAGGAAATCCTTTCCACATTGCTTGTTTTTTGTCAGGTTTGTCAAATATTCAGGAACTTTTTATGTATTTTAGTATACAAAATTCAACAAATTTGTATATTGTCATACATTTAGTGTTGTTAATCATATGGGAGTGGTGTAGGGAACTTCTTGGTAGAGAAGGGTGGGGTCCCTGGTGAGGGATACACCCTAGGGCCTGTGCCCACAACCCAAGTGAGAACAGGAACTTGTGTTCCTGCACCCGAATGTTGCATTTTCCAAGACCACTCAGTGGCCACCCCCCGCCCCCAAACCAACCGTGCCCATGTAAACCTGAGACATTTAGCGGGCACACTAAACATTTGTTTTATCTTTTTTTTACACACACACAAAAATCTTTGTGAAGTTAGAGAATTGTGCCTATTTCATTCACATTCACAGTCTTAGATAAGTACCTAGCCCACAGAAATACCTCAAAAAGTACTTGTTAAATGAGTGGATGAATGAATGAATAAAAAATACTAAAGAGAGATATTCTCAAAGAGTACTTTGATTGAGAATATTATTTCATTATTGGCATAGTACTATTATAAATTGAAAAATATAAACATTCATAAAAGAACACGAAGTCCCATGGTTTAGCAACTTTAGGGCATCAGATTTTCTTACTAAAAATATTTCAAAATATGAAAACATATAATTTTTGTCATCTAAGAACAAGGTTACATTCTGGGCATAATAATACTGTAAAAACATTTTATCACACTGAAAATGCATAAAGCAGTATTCTCTAAAAACCTAGAAAATTATAGAGTAAGCAACAATTCTGGGTTGAAGATTCTTGACTCAAAGCTTGAAGAACATGGAAATACTCTTTCTCAAACCCACACACAAATGGGTGTTTTCATAACACTTTCTTCCTCCAGTTTTGTTAGATGTTGACTCTCTGGACATTGTCAATTTGGACACTAAATTGTATTCTCTTAATGCTACAAACTCTCATCTACCTTCAAGTTTTGGAACCAAAATTAAAGGAAAGAGTGGCAAAACATACATGTAATGTTAACAAACATTCACATTCTAAAATATTATATCTTAATCTCAAAAGGAATAGTTCTGTTTTTATGTGAATTCCCAAAATTTTGAACCCAAGAAGATCTTTTACTACATTTATTTACCTAGCAGGGAAAAAATAAATAAATATATGAAATTACTGAAATATACTATTATCATCAGGAATGCATTAAAATTGCATTTGCAGATAAAACCATTGGCTAAATAAAAGTATTGCTTCTTACCTTGTAAAATTATCTTTGATATCAGTTCTGTAATTTAGGAGAGTGTCAATATGATTGTTTTGTACATGGTGGTCATTTTTAAGACTCTTAGTAATTTCTTTCTGACAATATAAATCAGTCTTCATAGTGGTCATTTCATTTAGAATGTATCATTATATATTCCTGAAATGACTAGTTTCAAATCAGATCAGTTGTTCTCCAGAATAAAAAAAACAAACAGAAATTGCACACTCCAGAGCATTCATCTGTCAGTTCAGATATGTCCTATATTGCTGAAAAGATCAAGACTCACACCAACAGGTCGCTTTGGGAGTCAAAAAATAAAAGCAACCATAGAACAGAATTTAACCACTGGCTACCTCCTATGGGTCAGGCAGCATGCCAAGTGCTCTTTCCACGCATTATCTCTAATTTGTGCCATAATCCTTTCTCATAAGGATTATCATCCCTAGTTTATAAAAGAATAACAGAGGTTTAACAAAATTAAGTGACTTTTCTCAAGATCTTCAGAGTGATTAAATTGTTTGTTTGGAATCAGATCCCCAGGATATTTATCTATTACACCAGAATCCTGAGGCAGCCCACAAATGAAAGGATCATATTATAAATGTGTGGCATTAAAAATTATCACAGGAGTTTTTGTTACAATATGTTCTATCACTCGACAGAAAGCAATTTATTCACCTAATAGTGAAAAACAAGACTTGGTTGGGTCAAGGTGGCTCAGACTGCTAAACTTCTCATACAATGAGTGAAAGAGTCTCCAGGTTCATCTCGTGCTTTTGCTTATTTTGTGTTCTCCATCTAATTATTCTGCTATCCCATCTCTTGGTGGGATCTTTTCTATTCTTTTTCATAACCACTCTGAGTGGTGGTCATTTGTAGGCTAATCTGACACTGAATCTCCAGCTCATCCTTAGTTTCTAAAGCCCAGTCTAGGAATCCAATTTCAAAATATGGATCTCCGCCCATGGGAGCATCCTAGTGCTTACAACCTAACTGATATTAAATTGGATTTACTTTTGGTAATTCAGTGTTAGCGACTGAATGTTTCCGCCATCCCAAAATTCAACTGTTGCAATGTAATCCCCAGTGTGATGGAATTTTGTGGTAGCGCCTTTGGGATATAATTAGACCATGGGGGTGGAGCTCTTATGATAGTGCTAATGCCCTTATAATAGCGCTAATGCCAGAGAGCTAGCTAGCTTTCTGTTTCTCCACGTGAAGATACAATGAGAAGTCAGTAGTCTGCAACCTGAAAGAGAATTCTCACGAGATCTCAACCATATGGGCACCCGGATATAAAATTTTCAGCTTTCAAAAGTGAGCGAAATAAATTTCTGTTGCTTATAAGCCACCTAGTTTATGATACCTGGTTGTAATCACATGGGTCCTTAAAAGTGGAATGAGGGGTCAGGAGAGAAGGATGAAAGGAATATTTGACTCTAGAAGGGTGGACAACGAAGTGTAGGGCCTTCACAAGCTGGAAAAAGCAAAAAAAAAAAAAAAAAAAAAAAAGATTATTTCATAGACCCTTAAAAAGGAGTGCTGTCCTGCAGACACCATAATTTTAGCTCAGTGAGACCCAGATTGGATTTCAAATATACAGAACTGTAAGATAACAAATCTCTACTCTTTTAAGACATTGTATTCCTGACAATTTGTTACAGCAATCATAGAAAACTAATGTACTTATGATCCAGAGTACTGTATTACTTGCATTTTCATGAGCTGATTGGTTAGTTTCACAAGTACGCAACTTTGTTCATTTTAAAAAAAGTTGACATTATTCCCTAGAGTTTTCACATTATTAAACATGAAAGCAGTATTACCTTAATAATTATTTATGTATATTGTTGATCTACCATATTCACACATACTTTTGTCATACCACTTTTTAATCCCTTTTTTCACTTATTAATTCGTTTACTTCATACCTACTATGTAATACTAGGAAGAAAAATCTTTCTTTCTGCCTATTGCCTGAAGTAAAACCTGGTATATATTGAGTAAACAATATAAGATTGTTAATTTTTTTATCAACTTTTATTTTAAGTTCCAGGGTACATGTGTAGGTTGTGCAGTTTTGTAACATAGATAAACACGTTATTTTTTAAGAAAAAGAAAAAAATACAAAGACTTCATTCAATGATTCAGTGTTTGTTAATGACCGATTTTTACAAGGAATGCCACTGGTGTTCCAAGGGAAGCATGAATTTAAAGATTGTAATCATCATCAACTTACTGTTTCCAAAGATTACTCTGCATCTCCAGTGCGTGTGTGTGTGTGTGTGTGTGTGTGTGTGTGTATGTGTATGCGTGTGTTTGAGAGGGTTCCAAAGAGGCTTCCATATAGTAAGGCAACAATATGGCAAAAAATCACCTCTGAAAAGTACTGGTTTATAGTATTAGAAAAGCCCCTCTCAAAAGTATTAGTTTATAATAATAGAATTGAAGATATGCAACTCATCTACATTGTTAGAAGGTAGGGTTATAGGAAAGAATCAGAAGAGTCTCAAGATATTTTGCAATGAACACAGGTTGCTTCCAAATCTTAGAAAATTAAAAATTAAAAAAATAATAAAAATAAAAGATGTGAAAAATGGGTACAATGAACTTGAGAATGCAGAGATCTCTCGGAGATGCTGATTTTATTTCTTTTGTCTACATACTCAAAGGTGGAATTGCCAGATCATGTGGTAGTTCTGGGTTAATTTTTTCTGAACTTCACCAGGCTGTTTTCCACAGCTGATGCACAACTTTACATTCCCAGCAACAGTGTACACGGTTTCCAATGCCATTCTCAACATGAATGAGCCCGAAGGACACTTTGCTAAGTGAAATAAGTCAGTCACAGAACAACAAATCCTGCATGACTCCACTTACATGAGGTAACTATAATAGTCAAACTCACAGAAGCAGAGAATATAATAGCAATGGCCAGAAGATTGGAGGTGGTGAAAATGGGGAATTCTTGTTCAATGGGTAAAAAGTTTCAGTTATGTTATAAGCATAAGTCCTAGAGATCTGCTACACAGCATAATACAATAGTTAACAGTATGTTATAGTGCACTTCAAATTTTGTTAAGAGGGTAGAACTCATGTTGTGTTCTTACACATACAAACACACAAACACACACGGAACACAAGGAAACTGTGAGTGTTGGATATGCTAAATACCTTGATTGTGGTGCTGTTATCAATGATTATTGTATATGTCCAAATTTATCAAATTGTATACATTAAATATCTACAGTTCCTTGTATATCACTTAGCCTTAAGAAATATATTAAAATGAATACATACAAAATATGTACATGCATACATATATTGCAGATGGTGTTTTAAAAGATGTCATATCAAATGATAATAATTCCTTCAACTGGCAAATTATTTTAGGACTAGTTTTACAAAAGAAAGCCTATAAATATGACATCCATCTTCCCAAACATAGGAAACAAAATATGTTCACTTATATTTAGTCAAAATTGAAAAATAACCAAGAGTATTTGTTATTTTAAATAAAAATATGTTGATATCTTAATTTTAATATTGAGCAGTTTCTCACATCATCAAAACATTGTATTCAAATTGTATTTCTTTTAAAGGACAAAATGGAGTACAGTTAAAATGAACATTGATTTGTAAGAGAAAAAAAGAAAATGAAATTCTTAAACTACTTTAACTATATTTTGAACAGATAATTAAATGTTTTAGTTACTCCATATTCTATTACAAGGTTTGCCCTGATACCATGGTGAGATTCATAATTATATTTATGCTGGAATTTTTGCTGTTAATGAAAAGAACTCAAAGGAGAGAAAGTATAGAAAATATAATACTATTTTTGACAGTTTCTATAGATACTTTTCAGAGCCTTTACAAAAATGACACTTTTCAAGGTAGGTTAACATTCACTTTCAAACATCTAAATTAATTTTTACATGCAATTAAAAGGAAGACTATGTGCTAAACATAGCCACTTATCTTCTGCAACCTAGATGTGATCTGTTCAACAGGGAAAGTGAAATATTGGAAAAGAAAATATAGAAAGAATAAAGGAGAAATTTTGCACCTAATAGAAATGTACACAAATAATTATTTCTTCTAGCACATATTTATATAAAATTTTCATAAATAAAATATCTCTAAACACTTATAATAAATATTTAGTATTAATTGACTACTTTATTGTATTTATTTCACCACCATTATGTAAGACACTTATTGTGTTAGGAATAGTGGTTTTTTTCTATTATTTAACAAAAATAATTTCTAGGTCTAGTCAAATCAATTTATATTTTAGTAGATATCTTATTAAAATATATAACATACAGCTGTTTAAACTATGACACCATTTGGAATAATGGTTTCCGCTACATGAAAAACATATTCAAAACCTCATTTAATCATTTAAGCAGCAACATCGTTGTGAAGGAAAGTAATCTCGAAAGGGCATACTATAATTTATAAAAACATCATTAAAAATGTTTTATGTAAACTAGGTTGAAACCAGGAGATTACTAACATTACCTCATTGTTGGATAACAATGCACCTGTATTGAATTTCTTTAATGTGTATTTAGGATAGAGCTAGTTATATATTGTGCAATGTATAACTAGCTCTGTCTTAAATACAAATATATCAATTTTAGTGTATAATCTCTAAGCTGAAAATAAAGTACATGTTAATAAACTAGAGTGACATGTCTTCTAAAACAAGAGAATGATGTAGGCATGTTAAATATCTTGTGGATCTATCAGTGAATGTAGTGTTGAGGCAACTCAACTCAAAATTTCTGCATGAGATTGCTGTAAGCATCTGTTGTGACTGCATTACGATTCAACTGGTCTGTCCACACCAAACAACAGTTTGGTTTCTCATAGTTCTGATTCTGAAAGAACTCTCTATCAAAGGTCCTATAAGCAAATTTCCATCTCTGAGTTTCTTTACTGGGGAACATAATCTGCAGAAGTTATAGCTCATTTCAGAAAATTACTTCCTTTTTACTGATATTTAAAAAATTTTTGAATAAGGCATTTCAGTAAATAACCTTGATTTTAAATTATAATTTAAAATAAATACTAACTTTTACTTATTGCTCTGAGTTATTTGCTAGGACATATACTAAATATAAACATTCTAGTATTGCATGAAATTTGTACATGCCCTGACTATTGAAAAGCAATCTTTGTAAATTAGTATGGTAATTGTTTGTTAGCTAAAAAGTAATATTTGTGTTGCTCAAAAGTATGGTCTTTTGTTGTGTTTAATTTTTGTAATACTTTTGAAAATTGGTCAAGAGATTTAATTAGATATATAGTATTTCCTATATTTTTTCTATTGTAAAGAAAATGTTCTTTTTTTCTGGCAACATACTGTTAAATTTAATAATAAATTATTTTTCTTGATGAATAGAAACTTTTAAGTGCAAAATAATCATTTTAGATTAGATGGTTTAATTTTCTATTTGGCCTTGCACTTCCGTAATTTTTGTTTTATTTAAATATATCCCTTATGTCTCTTCTTTTCTTTAGCGTATCCTTGGTTGTGTTTATTCTTCCTTGTCCTAGCTGCTCTTTTGTTTTAGTTGCTAAGATTATTTTATTCAAATTGTTTCCTAAGTTTGATTTATCATATTTGTTTCACGTATTTCCATAGTTGGTATTATGTATTTATAATGGGTGTTTTAGTTTCTGATCCATAATCTTTTTTCATATCTGTGGTGTTTTGTTAGAGAAAGATTTAATTAATGTTGTGGAGTCATGCTACTGATTTCCTCTGGTTTTGGTTTCTTTTTGTGGGAGAAGGCAGTTTCTTTAATGAATATTTTGATATTTTTAATTTTTATTTTTATTTTTACTTCATCAACATTTTGTGTTGATTTTTTCTTTAAAGCAATCGATGATTTTATGAAGTTGACATTAAGAGGGTTTCTGTAAATTAATGTATTTCTTCATTGAAAAGAGCATGTTTTTGTTCCTAATTCAAGTGTAGTTTTTTTTTTCAAAGGTTTAACTTACTTTGTTTCAAAGTAGTTCTCACTCCAAACTGGAGCAAAAGGAAAAAAAATATTATGGAGAAAAATCACGAACCAACTCATTTTTATTTGACAAAAAATCACTGGCCAAGCTATCTATTTTAATCATTCATGACAAAATATATGAATATGTTAAATAATTTTCATTGTCTTAGTATCTTCAATGTACATTATAGGAATGTATAAAAATAATTATATGCCATAACTAAGAAGGACTTATCTCAAGTGTGCAGGGCTAGCTCAACATTTGAAATTCAGTTACCATAATGTATCACAACAGGCTAAACAAAAAAAATATATAAATTTTAGTAGATGCAGAAAAGCATTTGTTAAAATACAGCATTCATTTGTAGCAAAAATTCTCAGTAAACTAAAGGTATAGAGGAACTTCCTCAACTTGATAAAGAATATGTACAAAATATCTCCAGTTAACAATATGCTTCATTATGAGAAACTTGAAGTTTTCCCACAAGGACTGGGGGCAAGTCAAGGATGTTTTCTCTCACCACTGCTTTTCAACATTGCAATACCTAGCCTTTCCTAATTGTTTTTCTACACTACCATGCCCACCTTTGAGTGATGTCTTTGCTTTGATCATTTGTGCATACTCACAACTCAATCCCCACATACCCTCTATTCTGAGCCCATAAAAAGCCCTGGGATCAAACATATTGGGAACCCTCCTGTCTTTGGGTAGGGGACCCAAAAAAGCAGTTTCATCACTCAATAAAACTTTTTTCTTTGCTCACTCTTCGAGTGTCTGTGTGCCTACTTCTTCCTGGTCGTGAGACAGGAAGCCAAACCTAGTCGACCTAGGGAGCAAAAAATTCTATGTCAGAGTTACCATTAACACTCCTTTGATAGCACTGTATCACAAAACTCTTCCAGCTTCTGCCATTACCCAGTTCCATTTACTTCCACAGATTTAGGTATTTGTTATAGCAATGGTCTATTTTGCAATACCTATTTCTGTCTTATTCCATTTGGGACACCAGAAAAAATATCTTAAATTGAGCAATTTATACATAATGGTAATTTATTGTTCATAGTTCTGGGGACTGTGAAGTCCAAGATGATGGTACTAGCATATTTGATGACTGGAGAGGGCCTGTTCTTCATTAATGTCAACTTCTATGTGTTTTCACACAGTGGAATGGGCGAACACTGTGTCCTAACATAGCAAAAGCGGACAAGGGAGCTCACTCAAACCTCTTTGGTAAGGGCACTACTCCCGTTTGTGAGAGTGAAGCTCTCACAAAGTAATCACTTCCCAAAGGCCCCAATGCTTAATACTATCAAATTGGGTATTAAGTTCCATCACATATATTTTTAGAAGATCCAACAGTCAGGCAATAGCACTTGTGATATGGAGGTGTCATCATATATCATTGCAGGGGTTGTGGTTGGGATTGTCTGAGGTAATATCTATGGAAAGTTTTATCATGTATAATGTGCTTCAAACTTGGTTTCTGTTTTCTGTCTCTGCTCCCTTTCATGTCGTATATTCACATATATCATTATAAGCTTGGGTTATTGAACTTAGTTGGAGTGTAGTTTTATAATCAGAACTTAATGAGTTGCATGTACTTGGTTTTCCTTAAATTAGATGTCCTGAGGGTGTAGCCATTTTCCTATTTATTGTTTGTTCCCTTGCTTATTGAAAATTATTTGCAAGTTACTTGCTTATGATTTATAGACATTTAAAATATATTCCCTGATAAAATGTGTACAAAAGTTTTTTTAACTTCTGCACCAGGGTGAACAATTGAAACTTCTCTGTGGAGATAATATGCCTATTGTCACAATCCCTATTAGCTACTGATTTTGATTAATTGTGTTTCTTACTGGAAAAGGCCCTGAAACAATAGAATATGTCCTATAAATCAGCTACATAAATTTTAGAATGACAATTTTAATAACTATTTTGGCTACAGACTTCTTTTCTGCATTCCTTATCTTGACATGTTGTTTTATTTGAAAATATTGTTAATTACACAGAATTAGAAAGAAACAAAATTATGTTAAGTGTGCTGTAAGACAATGATGAATGACAACTAAAATGGTTATTCAATATGTATTTCCTCTTTACTTTGCTGGGTTAATCCCAGGTTCTTACTATGGTTTTCATTCACAAAAAGAAAACAGGAAATTGTAGTAGTATCTGAGAAGCTAAAAACATCTATTTTGATTTTGGCATTTTAAATCATTATATAATAGTTTTGAATTTTGTTTATTAATGTGATAGTTGCTGCAAATTTTGCCAGAATATCTTATCGGTTGTCATAAGTAGATAATTTCTTCATATTAGGAAGCAGGGATTTTAATTTATAAAACAAAACTTCTTAGAAACCTTTTTCTCAAAATTTTTTACTTTTAGTATTATTTTCTTTCAAAATGTTGTTTTTCTAATAAAAACCCATGAAATTCTTATGAAGAAAAAAATTTCTTTTCTAATAAACAATATTTGGGGGAAATCCAAAACATGAGGCTTATGATGTAAAAGGCAGAATAATTCAGAGTCCTATATTAAACCCTTTAAAACCAGATTAATAAAGGATATAAAGCAGGATTCAATTTTAATGCATAACAACAAGAAATGATTGATTATAATTGCATTGGAAGAATATTATCATGTGTAACTGTACTACTTCAGATGTATTAAAATAAGTATACACGCATTTTTTATAGATGTAAACAATTATAAGATTCAGTCATTCAGTCAAACACTTGTCAACCAACAATGAAACTCTTATTAGTTTTTTTGTACTCATCAAGAAGTGATTTTATGTGGCTGTTCTTTGCTGTAATGGCTTTGGCTTTATTGAGAACAAGCATAGAAAACACCTACATGTGTAATATTATTTAATTTTGTCAATTAAATGAAACACCTAACTGCATCTTTTGCCTAATTCTTCATTATACAATACTCCTCATAAAAAATATTTTATAGTTCAAGTTCAGGAAAAGGTTTCTCTATTCTGGTGAATAGCTGGGCTTCCCTTCATTTGGTATAGAAAGATAGGGAGGATCCTGATTTTATAATTCTGTTGAGTTCAGAAAAAAAGTTATATATTCTACTTTGTTGACTTGTTGGGGGATGCTACTATGTGTTTTGTGACAGTATTTTTCTTGGAGTGTTTTTTCAAAAATGTCAGCATAGCAAAACACCAGGGAAGAGATAGTTTGTGTCTTGCTCTTGGGCAGAGGACAGATTTGTATTTCCTCTGACCACAATAATAAAGATAATGTCTTTCTACAAGGCAAAGGTTGAACACAAGTTTTTGAGCATCTTCTTTGTGAGATTTAGGGATTTCCAAGTTTGAGAATCTTCACCAGAAACATAGACCTACTATTTGGGAAGATACTTTTAGTCTGCTAGGCATCATCTTCATGGAACTTTGAGGACACAGTGAAATGATAGAAGCATGTAGTTCTTATTGTCTGGAGCAATAAATAACGTTATTTTACTCAGTAGTCTAGTAAACAATATTAGCATTTATGAAACTGTGGCAGCTAGCTAGTTAGCTTGCAAGCAAATAAATCTCACTATTTTCAGTTTTTTTTGTGACAAATTTCCTTCTTCATTATCTCTTGAATATCTTTTGGTCTTGAAAGTATTTTTTTTAAAAAATGTTACATCTTTCTAAATTATATCTCTTTTTGCAGTAGCTCATTAATTAATATATGCACTGTCAATGCCAACTGTAGTACCATATCCAAATGTATTTCTCAGAGTTTATCTGAATCCCATGACTTATTATCTCATGAACATTAAATCCCTGTTCCTTAGAAAAAAAGAAAAAAAAAGTCTATTCTCCTCTCTTAACTCTGCAGATATAATTTGATATTTTAAGCCAGAAAAGCAATATGACATAACCATTTAATGAAGTTTCAGAAGCAAAAAATCCTATTGATAGGTTCAAATTCCAGCTTTGAAACCTGTGTTATTGTGGAAAAACAACTCGCTTTCACTGTACATCTACTTTCTCACTGGTAATTAAGTGTTAATAAATCTCTTCATTCTCTGAGTATAAGGGCCATGTCATTGTGTTATTATTAGGATTTTATAAATTGACTCATAAAGTTCTCTTGTAAAACAATGCTTGACACATGGAAATGATTTAAAATACCATTAGTTTCCAGTAATTTATTATTATCACAGCATTTGGGTCAAAGAAAAATAATAATCTAAAAGTAAAACTACAATGCTTTAAGGAAGTCTTTTCCAATAGGTCTTTCTGTGATTATTTCTGTGTTAATATTTGAGTTGTCTTGTTCCTAGTAACCATCAGCTACTAGTTTACTATGTAACAGGAACTGACTTTTTAATAGTATACACTATTAACTAGTTAAATCTAATAATCTAAATAATAAACTCAAATCTAAATAATAATATTTATCTAGTGACTACTGAATTCAGCAACATTGTGTAGATACTATGTATGTGTTTCTACTACAACACTGTGTAGATACTTCCAATACAGATTTTTAATTATGAATAATAAATAAAGCAACTTTTTGAGCCAAATATGATAAGAAGTTAAAATCTGTTACACTGAGTACAAGGTTTAGGAGTTTGTTGTTTTATTTTCTATACTCTTGTAATTTGTAAATTTTTAAAGAAAAAAGTGAGTGTAGCTTGTCAAAGTTATAAAATTCATTTGTTACCAAAGTCATATACTAGCGAAAATAAAAATTCATATTACTGTCTTCACCTTAATCCATAAGGTAAGAGTTCACATATGACTAGAGATAATTTATACTATTATTTGGTATAACACACAAATGAGTCTTTGAAAACGTGAAGACAGACATTAAACTGCTTTTTGGGGATCAGAGATTTCTGCTACAGAGCCGAAATTGTTGTTGATAATAACAGTGTAGTTTCCATTATTGCTTTTAAGGACTGTTAGGGGAAGCAGAAAGAGGGGCAAAATATGAGGGGCAGGGGCAAACAAATTGGGAGGAGGTGACACTCAGATAAAATTGGAGTCAATTTTTAGAAATATGAATGTTTCACATTTACTTTTAAGTTAAACGCTCTATTGAGCAGTCACATATAATGACCCATTACTGTTACCCTTGCCCTTTTGTAAAAATCCACCCTGTCTATACCACGTGAACCTGGGGAGGGTTGAGAGAGGCAACAGAGAAAGAGGGCTGAGCCCTCACTTTACTCAGAATTCTTGGACAAAAAAAGTAGCTCAAGGATTCTCTTGAAACTAGGAATTTAAAGGCACCTATTTTTTTTTGAGACGGAGTCTCGCTCTGTCGCCCAGGCTGGAGTACAGTGGCGCAGTCTCAGCTCACTGCAAGCTCCGCCTCCCGGGTTCACGCCATTCTCCTGCCTCAGCCTCTCCGAGTAGCTGGGACTACAGGCGCCCGCCACCACACCCGGCTAATTTTTTTGTATTTTTTAGTAGTGACGGGGTTTCACCGTGGTCTCGATCTCCTGACCTCGTGATCCGCCCTCCTCGGCCTCCCAAAGTGCTGGGATTACAAGCATGAGCCACCGTGCCCGGCCTTAAAGGCACCTGTTAATCAAGCTGTCTAATTACTGAGCCCACCATCTGCTTAAAGGTACAATCAAGATCAAAGCACACATCTAATTCTCAAGTCACCATCTTTGTTTTTTTTCACTACATAACATTGAATATTCTTTTTTTCCTGGTTATATTTAGATATTATTGACAAAAAAGTATATATATTGGGGCAGTGCTTTTTGATATTTTGACTATATATATATACTTTGTGAAATAATGACTAAAAACAAAATAATTGGCATATCTATTACCTCACATAGTTACAATTTCCTTTTTATTATGTTGTGAGAACACTTCCTATGCACCCTCTTAAAATTTCAGGTAAACAATACATTTTTGTTAACTATCATCAACCCGCTGTACATTAAAGCTCAAGAATGTATTCATCTTGTGTAACTGATACCTTGTACCCCTTGACCAACATCTATTTCCCACCCCCACCCTCTAGTTTGGCAATCTCCATTTTAATCTCTGCTTCTATGAGTCTGACTATCTTACATTCTATATAAGTCATAGTTTGGCAATCTCTGTTTTACTCTCTGGTTCTGCGAGTTTGACTATTTTACATTCCATGTAAGTCAGATCATGCAGTGTTTGTCTCTCCGTGTCTGGCTTATAATTCATTTAGCATGTGCTCCAAATGGCAAGAGTTTCTTCTTTTTTAAAGCTGAAAAAAATTCCATCATTTTTCTGTATATATACAACAAATTTTCTTTATTAATCTATTGATGGACACTCAGGTTGTTTCCACATCTCAGCTATTGCAAATAATGCAGCAATGAATATGGAAGTGCAGACAACTGGTCAACATACTGACTCATTTTCTTTGGATTATGCTCTAAATTTGGACTGCTGGATCATATGATAGCTCTGTTTTAATTGTATGAGGAACCTCCATTTTTTTAAGAAGGACTATATCAATTTACATTCCTAAGAACAGTATGCAAGGGCAACCTTTTCTGCATGCCCTCACCAGCACGTATTAACTTTTGATTATTTGATCATAGTCATGCTAACAGGTGTGAGGTGATATTTCATTGTTGTTTTGATTTGCATTTGTCTGATGCTTAATATTGTTGGGAACTTTTTATAACTTCTTTGGGAAAATGTCTTTTCAAGGACTTTGGCTGTTTTTCCAATTGAGTTTTTAGTTTCTTGTAACAAAAATATACGGATATTTCATATATTTGTATATTATCCTCTTATCAGATGTATAATTTGAAAATACTTTCTCCAGTTCCATAGAGTGTCTACTCATTCTGTTGAATGTTTCTTTTACTACGTGGAAGCTTTTTATTATAGACTGATGTAATACCACTTACTATTTTGGGTTTTGTTATCTGTGGCTTTGGGATTATATATATAAAAAAATCATTACCCAGGACAATGTCATACATGTTTTTCTTATGTCTTCTTGAGTAGTTTTATGTTTCAGGTCAAATATTTAGGTCTTTAGTCCATTTGAAATTGATTTTTGTATATGGTGTAAGATAATGATCCAGTTTCATTCATCTGCATGTAAATATCCAGTTTTCCTAGTACTATTTATTGAGAAGACTATCTTTCACCCATTGTGTGTTCTTAAAACCCTTGTTGAAGATCAGTTATACACAAATATGCAGATTTATTTCTGGGTTCTCTATTCTGTTCCATTGGTCTATATGTCTGTTTCTATTCTAGTACCATGCTGTTTTGATTATTTTCACTTAGTAGTATATTCACACAAAGGGAAGTGTAATGCCTTCAGCTGTGTTCTTGCTCAGGATGCCTTTGGCAATAGTATACTTTTGTGCTTACATATAAATATTAGTCTTGTTATTTTTTGCCTATTTCTGTAAATAATTCAATGGGATCTTGACAAGATTACACAGAGTTTATAGATCATTTTAGATCATATGGATATTTTACCAATATGAATTTTTTCAATCCGTTATATAGGGCTGTATTTCCATTTGTCTTTGCCTTTTTTTATTTTTCTTCAGCAATATTTCATAATTTTCAGTTTTCAAGTCTTTTCCCTTCTTGATTAACTTTAATCTAATAATTTTTATTGTCTTTGTTGTTATCATGAGTATGATTGCTCATTTTCTTTTCAGATAGTTTGTTATTTGTGTATAGTAATGCAAATAATTTTTATGTTGATTTTATATTCTTCAACATCACTGAATTTGCTCATTAGTTCCAATAGCTTCATTACTGAGTCTTTAGGGTTTTCTATGTATATTATCATGTCATCTGCAAACGGAGGTAATTTTACTTTTTCTTTTCTTATTTTCTTATTTAGATGCCTTTTACTTATTTTTCTTATCTAATTGAATTGGCTAGGACTTCCAGTACTATGTTGAAAAGAAGTGTGCAGAGTGGAAATATTTGTCTTGTACCAGATCTTATGGTATTTTTAGAGGACAGTGTTTGATATCCACAATGATCATTTACAGAACTCAAGCAATATGGAAGAAATTTCATTCTAAATAAAAAGCGTTGTCTTATCAAAATGAAAATTATGATGCATGTATTAGGTTTCTCTAGAGGGACAGAACTATAGCATATATATTGGGGGGAGTTATTAAGTATTAACTCACAGGGTCACAAAGTCCCAAAATAGGCCATCTGCAACCTGAGGAGCAAGAAGAGCCAGTCCAAATCTCAAAACTGAAGAACTTGGAGTTCAATGTTTGAGGACAGGAGGCATCCAGCACAGGAGAAAGATGTAGGCTGGGAAGCTAGACCAGTCTAGTCCTTTCACCTTTTTTCAGCCTGCTTTATATTCTAGTCATGCTGGCAGCTGATTAGATGGTGCCCACCCAGATTAAGGGTGGGTCTGCCTTTCCCAGCCCACTGATTCAAATGTTTAATCTCCTATGGCAACACCCTCACAGACACATACTTTGCATCCTTCAATCCAATAAAGCTGACACTCAGTATTAACTGTCACAAGTCCACCTCTTGTCAACTTGAACCCATACACAGTTCTTGAGATCATATAAAATCTTCAGATAAAGACAATAGTAAGGTCATAATTTCACCTATCATAATAAAATTATGCTTTGTACAACTGGAAATATATCAATCCCCAAACCAAATACTATACAAAAGTTAACAATACTTAAATGCTGATATGAAGTCAATAAATCTTATGGCACATGATAAAGGAAAATGAAGTAAAATGAGGACTTTTTTAGTACAAGTGTATATATGCACAAACTTTCTTCTTTTGTTTTAACGAAAGAAGAAAGAAATACTTACGACAATTACAATATTACAGTCCTGCTTTCTGCAGCTGATCACATGGTCATAGCTAGTATTGATGACCACTTTCTTCTATTACACATTCTGTATTACTTTTGCCTTCAGCAAGCACCTCAGCAGGTCGTGATTTTTTCCTTGTTAAACTGACCCAAACCTTCATTCTTGAGGGGTCTGGGCTATTTGCAATCCTGCCTGGATTGTGCTGTTATAGTTTTCCATTGACTGTAATCACAAGGCATGCTAATAATAAGGGACATCCTCATGGATCTCTTGTATTCCACGCATAGTCTTCCTTGCCTCTGATGTGAAGTGGTAGACTGATTTCATCTTGATAGTCCAGGTCAATCCCCCCAGCCAACACTGTAACTCCCTCCCTGGCCTGTTGACTTAAAGGTAGGAGGAGCCCAAAGTGTCCGGATGGCAATCTTAACCTCCAGCTTAATAGAATCATTGTTGTGCCTTCTGGTAGCAACATCCCATCCTCTGGGATGGGATGTAAGACCTCTAGCTAGCAGAACGTAATATTGTGGGAACAGAAACCAAAAATTTTGCTACTGGATTGCTAGGGATACTGGTGAGTGGTGCCACTTTCACTTCCACACCTTTATTCCTGGACCTTTGAATCCCAGCTATGGGAGAAACAGTACCATATATTGGATACAGAGTCAGAGCATACATGGCCTTCTGGAGAACTTTGCCCCAGGCCTGCATAGTATTGCCACCTAGTTGGCATTGTCATTGTGACTTTAAAAGGCCATTCCACCATTATATCAATCCAGGTGCTTCAGGATGATAGGGAACATGGTAAGAGCAGTGAATTCCATGAGCATGAGGCCACTGCTGCACTTCTTTAGCTGTAAAGTGAGTGCCTTGATCAGAGGCAATGCTGTGTGGAATACCATGTTGGTGGCTAAACCATGAGTCCAAGGATGGTAGTCTTGGCAGAAGCATTGCATCCAGGATAGGCAAACCCATATCCTAGTAAGTGTCAATTCCAGTGAGGACAAACCTTTGCCCTTTTCATGATGGAAGAGGTCCAATATAATTAACCTGTCACCAGGTAGCTGGCTGATCACCCACAGGAAAGGTGCCATATCGAGTCCTCAGTGTTGGTTTCTGCTGCTGGCAAATTGGGCACTGAGCAGTGGCCATAGCCAGGTCAGCCATGGTAAGTGGAAGTAAATGTTGCTGAGCCCATGGGTAACCTCCATCCCTGCCACCATAGCCACTTTGTTCATGGGTCCATGGGGTGATGACAGGGGTGGCTGGGGAAAGAGGCTGAGTAGTGTCCACAGAACAGGGTATCCTATCCACTTGATTATTAAAATCCTTCTCTCCTGAGGTTGCCATTGGTGAGCAATCACATGGGTTACAAATATCCTTACAGTTTTTGACCACTCAGAGAGGTCCACACAGAAACCTCTTCCCTAGATTTCTTTGTCATCATGCTTCTTCCAATCATGCTTCTGCCAAGTCCTGGACCATCTATCCCAACCATTGGCTAGAGCCCATGAATCAGTATATAATCACACATCTGGCCATTTCTCTTCCCATGCAAAGGGCACAATCAGGTGCACTGCTCGAAGTTCTACCCGCTGGGATGATTTCCCTTTACTGCTCTCCTTCAGGGATTTGCTAGAAAGGGCTCTAGTGCTGCAGCTGACAACTTTCAGGTGGTGCCTGCATATCATGCTGATTTATCTGTGAACCAAGCCCTAATCTTCTCTTCTTCTGTCAACTGATCATAGGGAACTCCTGAAGGGGCTATTGGTGCAGGCTGGGGGAGAGAAGGCATGCGGTGGCAGGAGTGGAGACCATGGGCATTTGAGCCACATCCTCATGTAATTACTTATGCCTTCAGGACCCACTCGAGCCTGATCATGTATATACCACTTCCATTTGATGATGGAATGCTGCTGTGCATGACCCAGTTTATGGCTAGATGGGTCAGGAAGCACCCAGTTCATGAAAAGCAATTCAGGTTGCATGTTGACTTGATGACCCATAGTCAACCCTTCTTTTTCCACCAAAGCCCAGTAACAGGCAAAGAGATATCTCTCAAAAGGACAGTAGTCATCTGCTGAAGATGGAAGGGCCTTGCTCCAAATTCCTAGAGGCCTCTGCTATGATTAACCTTTGGGAGCCTTCCAAAGGCTCCAAACAGCATCCCTATCTGCCACTGACACTTCAAGCACCATTGGATCTGCTGGGTTATATGGCTCAAGTTGCAGAGCAGCTTGCACAGCAGCCTGGACCTGTTGCAGAGCCTTCTCCTGTTCTGCACTCCACTCAAAACAGGCAGCCTTTCAGGTCACTGGATAAATGGACTGGAGTAACATAATCAAATGAGGAATGTGTTGTCCCCAGAATCCAAATAGGCCCATGAGGCATTGTGCCACTTTCTTGGTTGTAGGAGGGGCCAAATGCAGCAACTTATCCTTCACCTTAGAGGGAATATCTCGATAGGCCTCACACCACTGAATCCCTAGAAATTTTACTGAGGTAGAAGGTCCATGAATTTTAGTCAGATTTATTTCCCATTCCCTGGCACACAAATGTCTCCCCAATAAGTCCAGTGTGTTTGCTGCTTCTTACTCACTGAATCCAATAAGCATAATATCATTAATGTACACCTTGTGGAAGCAAAAAGCAATCAAAGTCTCTCTAAGATTATGGCACCAAGCTGGAGAGTTGATATGCCCCTGAGATAGGACAGTAGACATATATTACTGGCCTTGCCAGCTGAAGACAAATTGCTTCTGGTGGGCCTTATGAACAGGAATGGAGAAAAAGGCATTTGCCAAGTCAATGGCTGTATAGCAGGTATCAGGAGATGTGTTAATTTACTCAAGCACTGAAACCACATCTGGTACAGCAACTGCAATTAGAGTCACCACTTGGGTAAGCTTACCATGATTCACTGTCATTCTCCAATATCCATCTGTCTTCTGCAGAGGCCAAATGGAAGAGTTGAATGAGGATGTGGTAGGAATCACCACCCCTGCGTCTCTCAAGTCCTTGACAGTGGCACTAATCTTTGCAATTCCTCCACTGATGCAATGTTGTTTTTGATTCACTATTTTTCTAAGTGGAGGCAGCTCTAATCACTTCCATTTGGTCTTTCCCACCACAATAGCCCTCACCCTACCCATCAGGGAGCCAATGTGAGAGTTCTGTCAGTTGCTAAGTATGCCTATGCCAACTATGCATTCTGACACTGGGGAATTGACCACAAGATATGTCCAGGGATCCACCAGATCCAATGTAAGTCAGACCTGAGCTATAACTTCACTAATTACCTGACCTCCATAAGCCCCAAGTTTAACTTGAGGACCACAGTGACATTTTGGGTCCCCTGAAATCAATGTCACCTCAGAGCCTCTGTCCAGTAGTCCCCAAAATGTGTAATCATTTCCCCTTCCCCAGTGCACAGTTACTCTGGTAAAAGCCCATAGGTCTCCTTGGGGAAGGATGGGAGAAAGATTAACAGCACAAATTATCAGTCATGTAGTGGGGTCCTTCCTCAGAGGGACCTTGCCTCACCTTCGTTCAAGAGGTTCTGTCTGTAAATTGGCTCAAGTCTGGAAATTGATTGAGGGGCTGTTATTCTCTGTTTTTATAATTCAAATTAGTATTTTATCCATTAGACCTAGAAGTTTTCTGTTTATACAAATTAAGTAGTAATGCAGTAGGCTTTCTATCAATTTCACTTCTAGGAACATTGTGATTAATTAGCCAATGCCAGAGTTCTACATGAGCCAGAGTATTCTGATGGCTGCTTTGTCTCTGCTGTTTTTAATGGCTGAGTGCTGCCACTTGACTACTGCCACCTCGGGATCCAATTATTCCCATTGTATTTACATTTTGTAGTTGTGTGACTGTGGTTCCCACTGTTACATCTAACATACATAGAAGGGCAATTACAGGGCTCTTCAAAGATGCAGGTGCTGCCCTCACAAATTTATTTCACAAGGCATTGGTCAAGGGTATATCTTCTGTACCCTCCAAGCTGAGAAGAGTAGGTCTACAGTGACTAATCAATTCCACCTTCCCAATCTCCCTAAGCCTTTCGGTCCCTTCCTCTACATTAAACCAAGTGGGATCAGGCATTTCCAGCTCACAAACAGTGGGCCATATTTTAGCTAACCAATCAAATAAACTACTAGAACCCTTTTTAACTCCCTGAGCTGCAACATTAAATGCAGAGTCTCTACTTAGTGGACCCAAATCAATAAATTCAGCCTGATTCAACTGTGTGTTTCTTCCATAATTATCCCACACCCCTAATATTCATCCCCATGCCTGTTCTACAGATTTCTGTTTATATAAATTAGAAAACTCAAGCAGTTATTTTCTGGTGTAGAGCAGCTTCTCATAGGTCACACTCTCAACCTCACCTCTAGGGGCCCATTAGGAATTTGGTCTAGTTACAAATCTAGAAGCAAACAGAGGTGTTGGGGGTTACTCCTGAAAAAAATCAACATTATCTTGCCTGGCAACTGCCTCTGGGGAGGCCATCAATGTTGCCTCGGGCAGCACAGAGTTTATATCCTCAGACAAAGATGGAGAGGCTGATGGCAGCACGGGTCAGTTTGGGGATGTTACCTCTACTGGGGATGGAGAAGCTGTTCCTTCTGGCAAAAAAAAAAAAAAAATTATCAGAGTTTACAAACTCAGTGTTCCCAGCATCATCATGGTCCTCCCACACATCCCCATTCCAAGCTGCAGGGTCCCATTCTTTTCCAATTAATGCCCTCTCTTTAACAGTAGACGCCTGGTGAGGCTGTGCATTTACCTTTTGTTGCAGGTCAACCAGTCACATGACAAGAGCTTGTGTCTGTTCTTCCACAATTTCAGCTATTTTTCTAGAGGAAATAAGACTCTCACTCACATGATAAGAGCTTGTCTCTGTTCTTCTGCAATTTCAGCTCTTTTTCTAGAGGAAATAAGACTCTCACTCAGGGTAATCTTAGCAGATTTGAGGCTCAATATCTGTTTCTGAAGCCAAGAGATAGAATCCCTGAGTTCGTAATTTTCTTTCATCACTTTATCCTCTGAACTTAGGAGCAATCAACCAGCTTCATTATGTTCCTTGGTTCTCCGCATATGGTCAAAGGTCTTATGTATAGAGTCACTAAACTCCTTGCTTCTCATGAGCGGTGAATCAGGAGTGTCAAATGCATTTATTTTGCATAATTCTCTAAACAGTTTATGCCAAGGACTGTCAGCTTCCTCCATACTATCAGAAGTTGAGTTTTAACATTTTTTGGTCTAATCATATTAAGCAGCCAATCTCAGAAACCGCCAAACCAAAGAAAAAACTCCATCCTTAATATTCTGTTCCTCTACAATCACTCTAGATACCAAAATCTGTATTTGTCAGGGTTCTCTAGAGAGACTGAACTAGTAGGATATATATATATATGTATATATATATACACTAATTGTGTGTGTGTGTGTCTATATGTGTGTGTGTGTGTGTGTATATATATATATATATACATATATATATATATATAAAGGGAGGTTTATTATTAACTCACACAATCACAAGGTCCCATAATAGGCCCTCTGCAAACTGAGGAGCAAGGAGAACCAGTCCAAGTCCCAAAACTAAAGAATTTGGAGTTCAGTGTTCGAGGACAGGAAGCTTCCAGCACAGGAGAAAGATGTAGGCTGGGAAGATAGACCAGTCTAGTCTTCACACATTTTTCTCTGCCTGCTTTATATTCTAGCCATGCTGGCAGCTGATTAGATGGTGCCCACCCAGATTAAGGGTGGGTCTGCCTTTCCTAGCCTCTTGACTCAAATGTTAATCTTCTTTGGCAACAACCTCACAGACACACCCAGGATCAATAATTTGCATCCTTCAATCCATTCAAGTTGACACTCAGTATTAACCATCACAATGCATAACTGCATTTCTCTATGTCCATGTTTATTTTCATACTTTATAAAAGACATGATTTAAGTCTGCAGATAGCAAGACATCTTTAATCTGTAAGAACAGAAGCAAACTTTCAATAGATATATGAATATTAATTCCAAAACATTCATTGTAGTGCTGCATAGCTAAACTCCTTCCATAAGAGAAAAGCTAGTATAACTCACTGCTGATTTTATCTATATCTTTATTAAGAGATACAATTCTGTTTATGCATTTATTCTTAAAAATAAATACTAATAAGGTATTAACCAGTTAAGTATAAAAATTATGTTTTGTTTTAAATATGCTTTCTACTTTTTAATATATGTTATTAGATCTGAAAATGACTGATCACCTTTATGTTAACACTGAATTATAAAAATATCAAAATGTTTGATTAATGGATATACTCGAGTTTGTAATACTGCAGTTTGGGGATTAAAATATTTAAGTGTCATTTTTTTTCTTCTGATATTTCAGTGGTTCACCACAGTATGTATTATAATTTATGAAGTTTTGAAATGCATTGTTAATCTAAAATGTCTCTGACAATTTGAGGTAATCGTGAAGAAAACTCTCAAATTAAATTCTGCTCAAAATTGCTTTCTTGGAAGACAATATAAACTAAATATTATGTCATTTGGGAGTTGGGGCTGGGTAAAATAATACCTATGAATATCATCAAAAGGGAATAGTTTGTTTTTATGAAATTGCAGGAATCACAGGATGAAACAAAAAGATATGCAGTAAATGTAGTAAACATAATATAATTTCCAGAGTTCATGAGAATCCTGATTAAACTGAGTAGTTTCTAGCAGAAAAACTTAAAAAAAGATTTCTTCAAACTATGTAGTGATATACAGCCCTCTTGTCAGCTTAGCGTAACCCCTTTTCAAGAGGAAGGAAAGGACGTCAAAAAGGCTCAATAGTACTTATGCACAACATATGAAAAAACTATCACATGTATCAAAATAAAAGGTAGGTGGATATACCACCAACACAGCTAGGGAACCCCTTCAGTTATTTTGATCTTCAAATGATTTTGGATAGATAATTATTATCTGGAAGACAATTCTAGTATAAGAGATAAGTATAGTGAATCTTCCTCACGTATGCAAACATTAAGTCTATATAACTTAGGTTGAGACAATTTGAGCATGTGGAAGGGATGATATGATAGTTCCTATAGCTTTTCATTATGACCTGTGAGTCTATTATCTGCATTTCAAAATCATTTGGTCCAAATACCATATATTACCAATGTTATTGGGAAAATGTAGAGTTTAAAATATATAAATAACTCATAAATTGAACACCCTAGAGAATCTTGGAAAAGTGTGCTTTAGAACACTGAAAGATATAATTTTTCAGATGAAAAACTAACTTTGGTTAGTTTCTTATAGCTATAAGATACACTCCAAATTCATTAGCAGAGTTTATAGGTGACTTTAAAGTTGCCTATATAGAAAAATTGTGGACCATAAGAGGAGTTATTGAAGACATTTCTACTCTTAGAACTTACTGACTTCTGGCCTGATTTTAATATGGTCTTATAAAAAAGTATGTACACATAATGAAATTTTTTAAATGACAGGTAAAGTTATATTAATAAATTATTACTTTGAAACTAGAGTGAAAATGATTTTAAGAAATGACAATGAAATGTAATAAAAATAAAAGGAATATGTTTATTAGAAAATTTAAATATATAAATATTTCGAGTTTAATAAAGTATATATTTAAATAAGAGATAAAATATGTATAAATTGAGATAAGGTGAAATAAAATACTTGCAGATAAGGCAAATAATAGTTATTCTACCATTGAAAATAGCCCAATAATTAATCAGAAATCCTATAATTTATTCTGTACTAATATATTCAATCCAGGGATAAATAACTTTATAGAGAAATAAAATGATAAATAATGTAAGAAATAGACTAACGTGGCAGACAGAAAAGTATGGAAGAATTTCAAGCCTCATGAAACAATGAATAGTATAATATTAATAAATTATGTAAAAGTATGTCAATATTTGTGAAAGAGAAAGATCAGAAAATGGTAAAGGGAAAAACAACAGAAAAGCATATATTCTTTACAGTTAAATAATTTGAGATAATAATGCCTTAAATAGACAAAGAGGTGACTTTTTGTTATATACTACCACTGACGTAGTGGCTGGACAATGTGATTAGAAATCTAGATCCTTCTAATTTCTGCTGCACCACTATCATCAAGGGGCTTTTATTTTCATCCTTGCAAGATGACTATTGTATACTCAGGAAGGTTGTCTGCATTCAGTTAGAAAAAAGTGGTGGTGGATAAAGAAGCAACATAGACACACCTAAAAAGAGAATTCAGTTTAGTGTGTCTATTTAAAAAAAATATTAGAAGCCTCCATTTATTGATTTATTTCTACCTCCTATTGAATGGAACTGTGTCTCATATACATCTTTCACTGCAAAGACATGTAAAAAAAATGATCATTTTGCTTTTCTAAACTTAGCAGGGCAAAGTGAAACTTTACTGTGAATACGGAGAAAAAAATTAAATAACTAGTTTTCAACTACCTTCATCAATATGTTAAATAAATATATTAGAAACACTTAAGGAACTTGGGAGGAGACATTGAATTCATTAAAACATTGTTATAAGACAAAATTGAAATGATCAACTAAAAAGAAATAATAAAATTCATTTGGTGACTTAGTTGTTTGGTCGATTGTTTTTATAGCAATAATATTTGGCAAATTTGTGCTCAGTAAATTATTTTAGAGGTTTCACTAGCTTTTAAGCTTTAAATGGAAATGAACAGGATTTCAGTGGCTCGTTTGCTAGGACAGAAAGCGCCTGGAATGCAAGATTTTTACCTAAGGCAGACGTGACGCCTTTATTCCTAATATACCTGTCTATTCTATTTAATACGAATATGCTCCTCTGTGTTCAAGAACTATATTAAGATAATTATTTGTATAAGCTGTGCTCTGTGGTGAGTTAACTAACAAAAATCAATTGTGGTATAATCCAAAACGTCTAGGGAAACACATTTATAACCATATAAGGTAGTTTACAATAAATTAGAAGAATATTTAACATAAGTGGTTATATATGTTTATTAAAATTTTTTTCTTTTTTATTCCTATTATAAAATGCCCTACAATTTGATATTATTCTGTGTATGCTTTTTAAAGTACATTTTTTAACTGATAGTTGTCGTGTGCTATGGTTTGCATTCCTCCAAAATTTATGTTGAAGTGTTATCTCCAAAGCAATAGTATTAAGTGATGAGACCTTTTGTGAAGTGATTAAATCATGAGGGCCCTACACTCATGAAGGAGATCAATGCGCTTTTAAAAGGGATTACAGGAGCAAATTAGTCTCTTCTGTTCCTTTCACTATGTGAGACTGCAGCAAGCTATGCCATCTATGAAGCAGCAAACAAGGTTTTACCAGACACCGGATCTGTGGGTGACTTGAGTTTAGACTTCTCAGCCTCCAGTATTGCAAGAAATGCATTTCAATGATTTATTAATTACCAAGTCTGAAGTATTTTATTATCTTAGCTCAAATGGACTAAGACAGCATGAAGTGAATGCAATGAAAAGGGAAAAGTGTGATTTTCAGCCGATTTATTCAGGGAAAACTAAGTATAAGAGGTGGCTTTTGAGTCAAAAGTTAAAGCTCAGATAATGTTCTGGCACAACAAATTTACAGGAAAGATCAGGGCCATGGAAAATTATAATAAGCACTAAGAATTTCAAACTATGCATTATTATGTAGTAAATTTATTTATTACAAATAGAACTAGTCATTTCCCCCTCTTTCCTTTAATGATATGAGTTCATAAGCAGTGACAATAAAATATGTAAACAAAAAGGCAAAGAAAATATAAAGCCCACTTTTAGTCAAGAGTGAAATTTTATATCTGAGAATGTGCCAATTGAATATTAGAATAAAGCACCTTGTGTGGGAAGTCTTCTGCATGACTACTATGCAGCACAAAGGGCGTGTTAGTTATAATATCCATGAAAAATGTTGGACATGGAAATAAGCCATATCCACAAACCTTACTGAGTTATGCTAAATAAGCCTAAATTAGTAATACTTTGGGGCAATGTTTATGAACACTTTAAAATTCAATAGTATCGTTACATATGTTGTTCTGTGATTGTTTGAGAAACAAATGTTACACTGACAGAATAATTTTCCTGATAAATGCTTCTGTAAAGGCCAGGCTGTTCAGAAAAACTCATCCATATTTTCCCTTAAGAATATAATAAAATTAGCAGAAATATGGAAAATTCCAAGTACTGACACATGGTGAGTTTGCTTATAATAATAAAAGCTCATACATGTAATTTATGAATAGTATTCAAAAGAATTATCCTAAGAAAAACATTTGTAAAACTTTCAGATATTAACAAGAATACACGTAGACTATGAAAATATACAAAATTTCAACTGCAGAAAAAATGCATATAAAGAGAGAGAGAGAAGATTAAAATATGCTCAAATGAATAAGCAATGAATTAGTCATTTTGGAAAGTTGTTCTTATGTTAGTCTATCTATATATTTTAAGCAATAGCATATAACTTTTGTATAATATTTAAGATTGGACAGATTAATTTTTCCTGTTCTTTCCTCAAATAATAATAAAATCAATAGAAAAGATTTTGTAAGGCAAAAATTTCACAGGAACCCAGAAAAGGTAAAAAATAGGATGGGAACATAATTTTTAAAACTGAAAGGCAGATGGATATATGACAAGTGAAATGAACAAACCCAAATTCTGAAATGAAACTGATTTTGGGAGAGTTAGAAATCTGCAAGGCTGAAGAATAGATATTACCAAGTGCTTCTGAATGTGAGGCTGAGGTAGTGCTGGAAACAGGAAAATTGCCTGAAAGTCTGTTGAAATAGTAGTTACATTCCTAGGTGCTATAGTCTCCCCTTCACCATGATAGATGATTGAATGTGTACTGTTGGAAAAAAAAAAAAAAAAAAAAAGAAAGGAAAAGAAAGGCAGAAGTCTAAATATAGAAGACTAAAGTATGTGGTCCTTTCCTTCACTTTGTGGCATGATAGACAGTCTTGTTCTAAACAGAGGAAAATGAAATGTATTTCTCTGGGTAATCTAAGCACACTAAAGAAAAAAACATATATATAATATGTATATATATACACGCATATATATTATATATACACACACATATATACACATACATACACACACGTGTGTGTATACGCATATACATACACACACTTTAGAGTTCAAGGTTAACAAAATAAATAGCTCACTTAATAGCCGTGTCTATGGTAAAGATATAAAGGCTGCTAGCCACTGAATCAAAGCAATACACAGAAATCCTGAATCATTTTGTGAACATTACGAGCAATGCATCGCTAACCATTTGAAGAAAAGTTCAGAAGAGGAAAGAATAAGACCAATGAAAAGAATTTTAAGAAAACCTAGAGAATGTTCTTAGGATATAAGAAAAAATATAATGTCCTTACAGAGAAAAGAAAATACATTATATCCAGTTTAATAAAGGAATAGATGGTATATAAAATGAAACAATCTCAATATAAAAATATGAATATTGATCCATTCTTTTTGGCACTGTCCTTAATCATTTTACAAATTATTCCTTACCTAGATTTATTTCTGTGTGCCAACACAGATTGTACAAAAGCAACTCGTGCTGGCTTAAAAAGAAAAACCTTGGGACATTGACATGTCTTAAATCTCACTTTCAAAAATAAAAATAAAAGAAACTCATCCTTTTTCTGTTCTTTCTTCCTATTCCCAGTCTTAGTATAAAGGGTTTTTTCCTTCTTCTGTGTATGTGGTCTTGATTCCCTTTCCTCCTCTCTTTTCAAGAACATCATTTCATCAATCCCACATAATTGTATATCTCCTCTATTGATCTGTTCTTACTTGCACATAAGTATTCTCGAATTTATTCAATGTAAACAAATTCCAGCAACAAAGAGCATCCTTTATCACTCACTTTTTCTTTAACTATAGCAACAATATTAAAATATATATCCTTTAAAACTTTCCCTCCTGCAATTCCCTCTTTTGCTCTTGTCATTAAGCAAACATCTAATATTGCCTATTATTTAAATCCGGGTACCTAGTAATATAGACTATTTTGTCTTCATTTTTCAAACTTTTTTTCATTATTTTTTCACACATCAGTCTTTCGTCTGTTTTTTCTTCCTATTCCCCAAACTCAATATAAAGGATTTTTCTCTTTTTCTGTATATGTAGTCTCGATTCCCTTCCATTATTTTTCAAGCAACTAGCGGATTTATTCATTTTTTTCCTCTTTATGCAATTTCATATGTCCTTTGCTCTTCTGTCTTGCCTATTTCTTTAAAATAGCAGTCTTCAAAGCTGTATCCTTGAGTTTCAACCTTCCCATAAAACACATCAGCTCTCATAATTTCAATTATCACTTCTGAAATATTTACATGTATATCCCTAGCCAAATGTTTGCCTTAGGTTTTCTGCCTTGTAGTACTAGCCACTGATTCTAACCTTGCAGTATTTCTAATATAGCATTTCCATTCCATCAAATATCCTTCATTCATTTAATTTTTACTTGGATTACTACAAAAATACTTCCTATATAGTTTCCCTATTTGCAGTGTTTGCCTTTAATTATTTTCCACATTAGATTCAGAGTCATTTTAATTATTTTCCTCATTAGATTCTGAGTAATTTTACCCAAACTCCAAATTTTGGATAGTCATTTTTAGTCACTTTTTAAATCATTTAAAATGCTGGACATAATCTCACCTTGTTAATGTAAATGTAATTTATGGCCCTTTTTATCTTTCAGGTTTTATGCTCTGGTAATAATAGAGTTTTTCAGTTCCTTCAAATGCATTGTCATCCTTTACCTAAATTTTACACTTGTTCTCTGAAATTCTCTTCCCAATATATTTTCATTAGCTAACTCCAATTCATCCTTTACAACTCAATTTAAATACCACTTTTCTTTGAATAGGTTTTGTGTTCCTCCTGCTTGATTTCTAAATTTCTACTTTAGCATGTCTATTACAGTAATTGTCTACATATGGTGTCTGAATATGGTCATCTTGTTTACCATTATAGCCTCAATAGTAAAAATAGTATTGAAATAAGATACTATTAACACCCATAAAATAAATGTTGGATAATATAATTTGTTAAGATCATAATAATGTTAATGAACTTGTAAAAGAATTTCTAAATCTAATTGTAATTTTTAGACATAACATGATAACACAGTCTAATTTCTATCCATCTTAGTTATTAAAACATATAAATAACTAGTTTTTTAAAACCAGAGCTAAGACATATAATTCGAATAGACTCACAATGACCTGATTTTGAAAATGAAGTAAAAATTATTCTAGAGTTTCAAAATAAAATGAAGCTCTAAAATTCTGTTGAGGCATCACCAAGTTTTATACTTCTTAAATAATCATTGGTTCTACAAAACTGGTGTGTTGCAGATATGTACAGAGAAAGCATACATCTATGCAGAATGTACTGGTAAACCAACCATCAGAGAGTAAAGCAGTGGAATACGATTTAGCATTTCCAGTTTCCATGGTTTAAATATTCCCGGTATGATTGTTTTCAAGCTAACATGATGAAATATTATATCCCTGAATATATAATTGGTAGAAGATGCACACAATTGGCTATGGAGAACCAGCTGCAATATACACCAATTATATTCTAATGTGAAGGTACTGCAACTTCTAGAATACCACCACCATAAAAAAATGTGGCTATGCTGAAGCCTAGGTAAAATAAACTCCAGTTTTTTTTTAATTTAAGTAAAGGTCTTAATAAAAGTCAGAAAACCATATCTGAACTTTTGCTTTTGTAAATACGTTTTTACTATTATCAACCCAAAAGATCACAGTATGTCCCTTGAGATGATTTATGATTTAATAGAATTAATTTGTACTTGGAAAGTAAAGCCTTTTTCAAGGAAGTTACCCAAAATAAATGTCAGACTGCAGTTTCAATTATTTCAGTTGATAACACAAGGATAATGGTTTACAATAGTCATGGCGTAATGATTTTTCTAGACTCTATTATATCCCATTAACAATGAATGTTGTAGTAAAGCATACCACATTGTTTTATAAATAGTTATTTCCAAATACTGCTACAAATTTGTTTTAGCAATAACAGAAATGATTTAAATTATGTCTGGTAATGTTGATTAAATACATTAATAATTGTCAAGAAGGTAACACAATTACAAACTTAGAAACATAAATTTTCCCTGGTGATGACAGATTAAGCATCATTTTTGACTGAGTTTCTCTAAAGTGAAGAATTTGCTTTCTATCTTGGTTAAATTCAAAGATAGCTTAAACATCATTCACACTTGCGATATGTCAAATTCTCTCAATAAAAAAATTGTTAAAGGTCCTAAGTATCTTAAAGGTACAAGATTGTAATTTTTAGAAATTATTAATATTTGATATTTGAATTGGTATGTTAAATTCCTGTAATGGTTTATTGCTATAATAAACTATAATAAAATAAAAAATAGTTTTAAACACAGCTATCCTCAGGGTAATCACATCCTTAGATTCTATCTAGAAGTTATCAGTCATCCTTAGATTCTAACTAAAAGTTATCAATCAGAACCCAGAAGGTAGTCCCGGTATTGAAAATTTAGCAGGCTTTGTGGGTAAATATGACATTGATGTTTGACAGATTTGTAATAACAATTTTTTTTATTGTTTTAAGAACAATTAGTGTAAAAATATCTGCTTCTAAATCAAAAGACAAATATCGAAATAAGGAATGGAGAGCAGAGATCTTTTTTCATTGTCAGTCACCTAGAGAGCTCATCACTGGAAAACTGTAGAGAGGTGATGTTTTCCAATCTCATTCCATAAAGATGCTTGAAGCGCCTTGGATTCTTGCTAGAATAATGAGGGAAGTCTCTTCAGCAGCTGCTTTCACCTTATGTTTAAGTGCCATTATTTTTCTTCAAATGTTATCCTGTAAACCTTGAAGAGGATCTGTGACATATTCAATATATGAAAATTTGTTTTTCTCATTTTCTTGTTAAAATAGCTTTCAAAATGTTGACTATATTTCATTACCTACTAATGTAAATTCTTTGAATGATGTCTGATTGTTTTCTTCTTAATCGTTTTTTCCTCTTCCTCCCTCCCCTTGGCCTCCTGTGCCACTCTACTTCCTCTCCTTGTTTTGCTACTCCTTCTCCTCCTTTTTCATCCCCCTACTGGTGGGGCCCCATTTTGATTTCTGTCTCCTAACACATGTTCACTTGGCAGTGTAATTGTTCAAGGAAACTAGTCTAAAGTGCAAGGCTCAGTGAGTCTCTTTTCTGATCACTACAATTTGCTTTATATTTATTTTCCATCTACCTTTGGTTGTACACTTAATTTTCACAGCATTCACTCTATTCTTAAGGTTTTTTTGGTTTTTTGTTTTGTTTTGTTTTGTTTTGTTTTTACTTTGAAGGTTAAATTCATTCAAACTCCTTATTGGACTCAAGAACAGTTGCATATTTTTTTTTCTTTCAACATTTTAGGCAATTTCTGTCATTTAATTCTACGTAGTCAAGTCAAATTGCACATTGGTGGTGGGGGAGAAAACCTCTCTCTCTCCTACTGGGAAGTTTTCTTGATTGAATTTACAATGTATGTTCATATCATAGAAAGCTAAGTTTAGGGTCTTGCTATGAAAAATCCAAAAGAAAACATACCATATTTTAATACTAGTTTCAAAGCATAATAAAATGTTATACAGAAAAAAAATAGATGTTGGTTTAATATATCAGTCTGCCATCATACATTCACAACAAGACACTGAAGAAGGATTCCCATAGTATTTTACTCTAGAGAGTGAGCTGAGAAAAACGTTACATAAATGGATATTTTAAGACTTTCATAATACTTAAGAGTTGGATAGCTGAAAATGGAATATGCTTCCACCTCCCATGTTCTCTTTCCCTAGGAACTGAACATCCTGCATTACGTCTGAAGCATCAGCAATAGGTTTGGAACAAATAATATGTATATTTCTTCCAGTCTTGAGAATCTATTATATGTATTTTTTATATTTTTTCTGTGTCATGCCTTACTCATATTTGTAAATAAAACTAAAATACTTCCTACCAAGGAAGACAGGGTCACTAGCAATAGGACCCCGAGTGAAGTTTTCAGAGAGGGTCATTTTCTTCTTTTAGATTTTTAAATAAATTCATCTCTGGGAGAAAAAGTAGCAAAAGGCATTTTTTATAAGCTTTATAGTTACCCCAAGGAAATGAAATGGCTACAAAATATAGATATAGATTTTGTACTTAGATTGTTGATTTGTCGTATGCTATGAAATCAGCACCGGTGACAGTAGTAGCCAGACTGTGGTCAAGTACAGACGGAGATTAATCTAAACACAAGGGAAACAATTTTGTATAATATGTCTGAATTGCTCTCAAGAATTTAGATTAACAAATGTAATATAAATATGGGCAGGGTAGAGACGATGAGTTATACATATATTTATAGATATCTTACTTTTCTATCCCAAAACCTTAAAAATCTATTGCTAAACACTTAGTGACTACAAAATATGACAGCTATTTTATGGTAAAGCCTTTTGTTAATTGATTTTATAGAATTATAAGTTGACATATACAGAAATATATTAATATTTGTTGCTGTGTTTATCCAAATTTTGTCCAATAAAGAACATGGTAAAACAATGTGTCAATATCTATTGAGCTCTTGCTATTTAACAGGCATTGCTGTAGGTACCATAATATACTAATAATTTAATACTCACAAAATATTTTAAAATGAGTAATATTGTTACATAGATTTGATAAATGGGGAAACAAAGATACAGAATAGTTAAGAGACTTGACCAAGGTCACACAACTAAGAAGTGGAGACAGAGATTCAAAACAGGACCCAGAGCCCACACTCCTAACTACTATACAACTGGATTCTTCTCACCTTTGGCTTTCCTGACTTTGATTCTGTGGCCTTTGCTGCTCCTCCCTTGAAATAAGCAATACTTAAAAATATATAAACATAAGTAAGTTTTAAGCATTGAGAAACATGAAGCTCCATTAATTATAACACAAGAAAAATAAGCATTGGCTTATTAAATGTAGGAATATAACTAATATAAGGCACACTTGTAATTTTTAAAGACACTGTAAGAAACCAGTGGTTTGACCTTTTCTAATAAAAATATATATTTCCCTTCAATAAACACCAAGTTCTCTCTTTCCTCCACACCAAATTTTGAAAATTTCATTATTGTATTACTTGATTTCTTTCTGTTGTTATTTTATGTTTGCCCCATTGTACAATTAACATTCCTCAAGCTCCTAATCACTGTTCACACAAAATATCTTAATTTGTGTGCTTTCACTGCACAGAATCCTCTTTGGCTATCTAAATCCAATTTTTCTATAGTGCTAGATTTAATATGACCCTCTTAATGGCATATTGTAGTTCTGCTAATTTTACTTTTATCTCTCTTGTCTCTCAACCTTAAAACACTTAAGGTCAACTTCATTCAGATTAATATTTTGTCATCAGTTATTTTGATATGTACATATTCAAATAAAAATATTTACCTGAAATTCAAATTTCTGTATGTCAGTGACATAATATTTTATTTCTATTTGCTACATTCATTTTTTTCTAAAAAAATTTTATATAGTATTTTATGCTATGCACATACTACAAGTTATGGTATAGTTTATATGCAAATACATTATCTCATATAAATCACTACTGGTGTTCAATAAATATATTAGTTGATTTTCATTTTATGTATTTAAATAAAATACAAATGTATACATTTAGAGGCACATGTTATCCTACATTTCTGACAAGGTGTGTTTAATATATAAAATATGAAATATTAAAATATATTTAGGTAATTATTTCTTCTATTAGTTACAAATTATGAACATTTCTTTTTTTTTTTTTTTTTGCTTTTTGCTTTTTGCTTTGTATAACTATCTTGATTCATGCTGGGAAATTTACTTAACACTAATGTTGATTAGTTTTTCAAGGGTAAGAGAAGTAATAGTTTTCATTATCTATAGTAACCATATACATGCATTAAAGCACATAAATAATACACCAACTAAAATTCTTTATTAAGGCGTTCTCTTACCAAAAAAAATTATGAATTAAAAGAAGTCAGTGAAAATCAACTCTGTGATTTTACCACTGTTAAGGTCCTTTTAATCATATATATAAGCCAATTATAAAAATGACAAAAGCCACAATGCTTTGTTTAAAAACATGATGGCATGTTTTCTTTATTAAGGTCATACTAAAAGAGGTGTTTTGGCTGTCTTTGAGTGCCATGTGGATACTTAATTTCATTTTTATTTAGGTCTTTGTGTGTACTCTTCACAGCTACATCAATGATAAACATCTAATTTTAGTAATATATACTATAGTAACTGGTATCTGCAGTTTGACACATTGCTAATTAAATATTGATTTGTTGAATGAACTCTAGGTTGTCAGTATTTTTCTAATTAGAATAATGACTTTTCCATAGGTTGGCAGTTGTGTTTCTTTTTAAAAAATAAAAGACACATAGAAGCATTTCAAAAGTATAAATTATTAAGTGTATTGTACTTGAAGGTATGGTTAATAAATTAGACAGATTGTAATAAGTTCAGGCAAATTGCTTTTATTTCTTATAATAAATAGAGATTTCATTCTTCCAGTACAGTTTGATAATGGAAAAATGCAGCATTTAATAGAAGTGGTATGACCTTTGGGTAATACTTTTTTCTCAAGAGACCATACTCTGATCTCAGTGAAAAGCTATCCAATGGGATTATTGCATATCATATTTAAATTTAAGATCAGTAAACGTCTCAAAATAGAATTATTTGTCATTTTAAATTATCATAAATAAATCTCTATCAATTGACTTATTTCTAACAATAGCAACATTACATCTAAATAGTATTCTCCAAATAATAAAATCTCTTTAAACAATCCTGAGTGTGGAAACCAATTAAACATGAGGAAAGTCAACAAATAATAGATAACATTAGGAAGGTACCACAAGGTAGCTTTATTATATTTGCAAGAAAGCAGACCTAGGACATTATGTCCTATAGACAGTGTTAAAACAGTTATTGACCATAAATTGCCCTTTGAAGAATAAAATGAAGCATCGGAAGCAGATGCTGTGGTTAGAAAAAGACATAAACTGATGACTGTGCTTTAAAGGGTTTTCCCAAATTGTATCACTTTTAATCCACATAAGAGGGATATGAGTTAATCTATTCTTTCTCTTTTTCTCATTTTTCTTCTTTCCTTCTATACTTTCTTTACATATCTTTTTTTGTTAATTTTGTATTTTCATTTTGAGTGTTTCTTGACTGTTGGCTAGATTAAAAAATGTTTTAAACTTTATGGAATGTAGAGAGCAAAAATGCAAAAAGGAAAAAAAAAAAAACACCTGTATTAGTCTGTCCTCATGCTCCTCTAAGGAACTACCCAGGACTGAGTAATTTATAAAAAAAAAAAAAATTTAATTGACTCACAGTTCCACAGGGCTGGGGAGGCCTCCGGAAATTTATAATCATGGCAGAAAAGGAAGCAAACACATCTTTCTTCACATGGAGACAGGGAGGAGAAGAATGAGAGCTCAGTGATGGGGGAAGCCCCTTATAACATCAGATCTCATGAGAACTTACTCATCATCATGAGACTAGCATGGGGAAAACAGCCCCCATGATTTAATTACCTCCCAGTGGGTCCTTAACACCACACATGGAGATTGTGGTAACTATGATTCAAGATGAGATTTGGGTGGGCACAGACCGAAACCACATTATCAGCCATTATAAGAAACAGAGTGTAATCATTCTCTTTAAAATATTACCTACATCTCACTCCCTAGTCGAATCCCTTCCACAGCCTCAACAAAGAACACTATTCAAGCTTGAACCCAGGAGGCGGAGGTTGCAGTGAGCGGAGATTGTCCCACTGCACTCCAGCCTGGCCGACAGAGGGAGACTCCATCTCAAAAAAAAAAAAAAAAATACAAAAAAAAAATCAGATTTCTTCCTTCACAATTGCATTGCTCTTCTTTATTTTTCCCGAGTATCTTGGTTCCTATACAAGTGTGCAGTTTACTTTGCATTTTTAAACTATATCTAATATAGGCATTTTTCTATGAGTAATTTTTTACTCAGTGTTTTTTCCCAGTTTAACGTAGCTAAGTGGAACTACTCAGTTTTACTTTTTTTTTTTTTTTTTTGCTTCTCAGTAGTATCTTGTTTATGAACATACCACAATTTATTTATCCTTTTATACTGTTTAGTAACACTTGTATATTTCCCAACTGTGGCTAGAAGAAACAAGATTACAATAAATATTATTTTACAATGACTTAACACTGTCAAGTTTTAGTGGGTACATAAAAAGGATCCTCTGGATCTTATATTTTGATGGAGAAAACTCAAGCAAAAGTGGTTTGGTCACCACTTAAGAATACTTGCAGCTATTGACAGTTTAGTATACTGTTGTGTCAAGTATCCTAAATTATCTGTAGGTTAGAGAAAAGAAGGTCAGTTTTATTCTATGACTTGCACACTCTTCGAAATTGTTGAAGGAATGCAACTCAGGTTCTGTTTGTCATGGGATAGGATGAAGACCCTTCAAGACTGGAGTTAAGGTTTTAGGAGATATTAGTTGGTTAATTTAGGATTAGCAAGAGGAAATGATTAATTTAGAATGGGCAACAGTGTGAAACAATATTTTATTGAGATGAATGAGAAAATGTTGGTTCTTCAGCATTTCTCAAAAAGCTGTAACTCAATATTTCGGTATAATCTCAAATTATTTTCGGAAATGACTATGCCAGTTAAATTTCCATGAAAGGCTATGTGTTGTTATTGTGTTTCTATTTTTCTACACCCTACAGACACTTAATACTATTTTGATTTTATTTGCATTTCCCTAATTATTGATGAAGTTGTTCATTTTCTCAAGTGTTATCATCCATGTTTGCTTGATGATTTCTGAAGAGCCTGTTCTAGGCATTTGCCCATTTGGGTTTTGCGTGTTCAGTCTTTCTTATTTCTCTGAAAGTGGGCTTTCCAGATTCTGAGTTGTCCTCTACATTGTTTGTTCAGGATATCTCTATGTCATTATCTTTCTATCTATCTATCTATCTATCTATCTATCTATCTATCTATCCATCATCTATACACTGTTATCACAAATTTTGATGACTTCATACTTAATTTTCTTTATTATATCCTCATACAAGCAGGAGTTATTTATTTAGCTGTAGCCAAATATATTTATTATTATCGTATTTTTATATCATATAATATTTTTCTATCTTGAATAATAATGGCATTATCCTATGTTGTCTTTTACATTTTTATTGTATTTTTACTTTTTCAATTACATATTTACTTACCAATACAATTATGTATTTAGTAATTTTGGATTAAATTTTTATGAATAAAAAAAGGAAGATATCCTATTTCATTTGTTTTCCGAATAGAAATAAACGGTTGACACAAAACTATTTATTGAGAAACATTTCCCCCATTCTGCAGTGCCAGTTTCTCATAAAATAATTTTTCGTATATGCTAAGTTCTGACTTGGTTGTCTTTACTTTTTTGCTCTTTTGACTACACAGCATTGATTAATTTCTATTTCTAAACATCTAGTAAGGCAAATTATCTCATCATGTATGCAATAAATTCGTGCTTACTCTCATTTAATGGTTAGAGGCCAAGAGCACTGCTAAACAACATATATTGGATAAGATTATAAACCCCTTCCATAATAAAAAATTATCTGATCCAAATCATTATTGCAGAGATTGTGAAACCCTGAACTAAATAAGTGACATATGGAAATGTCTTTTTGAAAAATTAATTGTATATTCCATGTGTGGCTGTAGGATTCTGTATAGATATTTTTACATCTCTCTTTATCTCATTTTATTCTCTCACTTGTCTTTTTAATTTCTTAAATCCCATTTATTATATTTTAATTTGGGGTTGTTGTCTTTCAATGTAGCCTTTATCACTGAGGGTTTTATTTTTACTTTCCTGAATACCTTGACAGGTAAAGTGTTTAAAAAAGAAGAACACATTGTCTATTCCTATCATTTCTTTCGCAAATTTAATCGACTCTCTTTAATTTCTTCCTGATTTTGTTCACTGTCTTTTTTCTGACTCAAGGTGATTTTTGCTATCCTAAATATATATTTATTTCTTCTGTACGTAATTATACTGAACATATTTAATTCTGTTTAAGTATCATTTCACAGTTTTCTTTTGCTTTGTGATAATTTTACCCAGGGAGAAATTTTTATTAGTTTAGGCATATTATATGTCACTTATCAATGTTTAAAATCTCTTTTCATGAATTCATTGTTTCCTGTTCAGTTTGGTCAATTTTGGCTGGTATTCAGGTTTTCTAGTTTAATGACATTTATTTCTGATAGCAAAGTCCAGATTCATTAGAGGATATTTTTTCAAAGGCAAAGAAAGAGACTGTGTGCCCACCGAATTATGGTTCTTTTTTGTCATGAAAGACCCCACATTTTTTTCCTTTTAACTATTTTCTTCTCTACCAACCAGTTCCCAAGAATGCCACGTCATTCACTTTTCTCTTTGAAAATAGTACAGAAGCTATGTTTTTTAAAGCTTGACACTTCAAATTTCATGAATTTTAATTCCCTTCTCTTTATATCAATGGTAGTCAGTGGAAAGGGGCTTTTTTTTTTTTTTTTTTTTTTGCTACATAGAACATTGAAAATTGTCTGTAGACATTTTTGGTTGTCACAATCTAAGTGCAGGGATTGTTTAGAGCAAAGTTTGCTGCTAGTGTCTACCGCGCAGAGGCTAGGGATGCTGTCCAACATCCTGCAATGCGTAAGACAGCCCTCCACAAGGAAGAGTCATCTGGCTCCAAATGTCACTGGTGCTGAGATTGATTACCCTGCCTCGTATCATATCCACACTTAGGATGTAATTTTACTCTTTCTAGAACTAGTTGTATATCAAATGTAGACTGTCACTAGTCTCCTCTTCTCTCTTTACTGTGATTTTTTTTCTCCCCGATCTTGCTCATCACAAACCCTTTTGATGGGGACAGGAAAACGAGTGATTAACTACTGGGAATTGTTTTTTTGCTGACAGTTGTTTTGAATTTGGGATAGCCATTGTCTTAAAATTATGCTTACAGCATAATTTTGTATAATTGTGTCTGTTCTTATTAGTATTTTATAATACTTTGGAAGACATACTGGGAGAGATGGACCTACATAACCACCACTGGCCTCAGATATCCAAGAGTTTTCCTCCCGGGTTTTTAGACTATATTTTTTCTTTGATATTTTAAAGACTACCCAATACATATGAATTTGGGCTACTAATTCAGGCAGCAGAGATTGTGTCTTCAAATTATTTGAAGAGATTTATTTTTGTCTCTACCCATTGCCAAACTCCAGGGTAATCAAATATTCTTGCTGTCCTCAGTGGTTGTAGAGAGTGAGAACAGGTCTGTTTGTAGCTCGTATTCTCACTGAGGGTCCAAAATTACAGGATTGCATCTCCTACCTGCCACATCTTTGTTATATTTTGATGTTCTTTTTCTCTTTTCTGAATATCAGTAGAGTAAAATAAATTTGAAAAAATAATTCAGTTTCTCTGAGGGTTTGACATACGCTCTCAGAAAGCAAGCCTTTTCAAGAAAAAAAAATAATCCCATCAAAAATGGACAAAAGACATGAATAGACAATACTCAAAAGAGGATATACAAACAGCCAATAAACATACGAAAAAAGGTTCAATGTTACTAATTATTAGGGAAATGCAAATTAAAACTACAGTGAGATATTATCTAACTCCTGCAAGAATGGGCATAATTTAAAAGTTAACAAATAACAGATGTTGGCAGGATGCGGTGAAAAGGGAACACATTTACACTGCAGGTAGAAAGGTAAACTAATACAGCCACTGTGCAAAACAGTAGAAAGATTCCTTAAAGAACTAAAATAAAACTACCTTTTGATACAGCAATCTTACTACTGGGGCGTTTACCCAAAGGAAAATAAATCATTATATGAAAAAGACACATGCACCTACAAGTTTATAGCAGAATAATTCACAATAGCAAAAATGTGAAACCAATCTAAGTGTCCACCAACCAATAAGTGGATAAAGAAAATGTGGTATATATGCACTGTGGATACTACTCAGCCATAAAAAAGGAAAGAAATAATGTCTTTTGCAGCAACTTGGATAGAACTGGAGGCCATTATTCTATGTGAAGTAACTCGGGAATTGGTAACTAAGTCTCAATGTCATATGTTTTCATTTACAAGTGGAAGCTAAGCTATGAGGATGCAAAAGCATTAAGAATTATGTGATGAACTTTGGGGACTCAGAGGTTGAGAGAGAGGTCAAAGAGAAAAGACTACAAATTGGGTACAGTGTTCACTGCTTGGGTGATGGGTGTATCAAAATCCCAGAGTGACGGGTGCACCAAAATCCCAGAAATCACCACTAAGAACGCATGCATGTAATCAAAAACCACCTATATACCCAAACTATTGAAATAAAAAAAAATAATAACCTTGTGGCTCTGTGTGGCTACTTTTATTTCAAGTTTATCGTCATCAAAGAGTTCTAAGCAGACCATTTCAAAGATTTATGTTTTGTGGAGATGTTTAAAGGACAAAAGAGTATCTAGTTAACCCTCGATTTTCTGGAAACAAAAATAAAGTATATCTTGCTATTTAATTAAAAATAATTGTACCTGACTTTATTGATATTCAACTACAAAGGTGAATAATGAGGTTTCCAGGATAAGTTTTGTTCCCATCAAAATGTTATCAACAAATTATCTGTACTTAGTCACTTTTACAGTACTTAATTTCGATATGATATGATAAAAATGGCACTGTACTTACGTGGTTTTCTTCCCCACAACACATAATTCTGGTTTAGTCATGGAAAAAACAAATCTCATATGAGGGACATTTTATAAAATACCTGAAAAATGATGGTATCTTGGATGGGAACAGCATAAAAAAGACATGAAGTAAAAACAAAGTAAAAAACTGAAGAAATCTGAAAAAAATATGAATCTTGGTTAATAATGTATTAATAATAGTTCGTTAATTATAATCAATATATCATACAAATATCAGCAGAAACCGGGTACAAGATATATGCCACTTATCTGTTCTATCTTCTCAGTTTTTCCGTAAATGTACAACTGTGGTGAAAATAAATTTTATCAAAACTAAATAGAGGCTGGGTGTGGTAGTTCACACCTGTAATCCTAACACTGTGGGAAACTGCTTGAGCCCAGGATTTCAAAACCAGCCCTGGCAACATAATAAGTCTTCATCTCTACAAAAAAATAAAAAAACAGTTGGGCATGGTGGCATGCACCTGTAGTCCCAGCTACTCCGGGGGCTAAGAGGGGAGGATCACTTGAGCCTGGGAAGTCAAGGCCTCAGTGAGCCATGGTTGCTCCATTACACTTCAGCCTGGTCAACAGAGCAAGACCCCATTTCAAACAAAATAAAATTAAATAAATAAATACAAAACTCTTAACATAATTACTTGATAGTTTAATGGGAATGTTAGTTCCTTCTCAGATGATATTGTAAATGTCATTATGCAAAATTCTTTTTTTTTAAATTTAGTTTTGGAACAATATTTTTGTCAATGTTTACTGCCATGCTCTATTGCACATTATGTGTAAGGTTGCACTTCATCTAAGGTAAGAACCAACTGGAATAGCATCATAGTTATTACTTAAATGGACAAAATCTTTGAACTGAAAAAAATAATTGTTCATACAACATAACCAGGATATAAGAACAAAGGGGATTGCTTTCCCTTATTAGTATTTAGGAAAAGGAGCGTTGCATAACATTGGTCAAAAATTTGATTGGGGAATATCATTTAGAATATTTGGCAATTAGGAATAAAAGGAGTCATAAAGAAAGATGATGGGAAGCTCTATGTCAACTCGATTTCATCTCCCCTACTTCTGCCCTTTTTTGGATAATATACCAGTGAATACTAATTTGTTCTCTTTGGGAAAAGTTGAACCTACTAACTGTAACACTCCGGACCTCAGCTTCACTGATTCCTAACATTTAAAGCAGTTGCCAAACAGAAGGATCTAGTGGTTTAACCATAATAACTATTGTTAACTCAATTATGTATCTCTACCATCACCTAAACTCTGTAGCATAATTTATTTATTTTTACTTTATGCAGGACTTATACCAATATTGTTATGTTCTCGTATGTATATAACTAGGTTTATTTTTCCCCATTATGCAGCGGGACTCTATCCAAAACCCATATTTGAAAATTAACCCTTAGCTTATTAAAATGGATTAAAATGAATATGGTAATTTTTTTTTACTATTGATGCTTCTAACCCTGCCTATGTTCACAGAATTGAGCTCTACTAGCATTCCCTGCTGAGTTGCACTTCTTATTTGATTTGTCTTTATGCATTTATGCACTTTATTTATTAACTTTTTTTCCCATATGAGCAGTTGATAAGTTTAACAATTTTGACACTTTCTTCTGACATTAAGTGGATAAGTCATGAGCTACCATAACCTGATTATCACTGCAAATTCTCACCTTGACACTAACTCTGGCACTATATAATAATGAATTATTTTTTCAAGGGATTTAACTTTTTTTAATTCATTTATGGTCCAAAATGGACCACAGTTGGTAGAAAATATTTTCCAAGTGCAACATTTTGTGCATGCTAGAAAGCTTCTGAATACTTTAGAAAACCCAAGTATAATGTTAACAATTGATACCTCATTAAGGAGCTAGAATTATTTTACCAGCTAAATAGAATTTTCTGCCATTCTGTGAATTTCTGGAGATTCTGACTGCATAAACCCAGGAAGTTAAAATCATTATTAGGGAAAAGTATAGTGCTTTTTAGGGTGGCAGGTTCGTGATATTTTAAGACTCATTATTTGTTGTCAGTTGGGCCAAGTCATGGAGTATACTAATGGCATGCATCCTAACTCTGAGAATGGTGATGGGAGTCAGTATGTTGAAGCTCAAGCAAATATCCTAAAGGATATATGATAGTCCCCAAGTTAAAATGATACCCAGTAGAATATTTTTCCTTCATTCTGCCAGGTAAAGAAGTTGAAATATAATCTATCCTTCTCACCTAGTAGATCATTGATCTCAAATCCCTGTTCCCACTTTCTTCAATTTTCCTTTTGCCCTTGCTTAAGAATCCCTTTGAAACATCATTAGTCATTGTAACAACGAGCGCTTTCTCTTTTCCGTGAATTAAGATATAAGGCAAAATAGATATCTATGGGTCAATATTAGGTAAAGAAAATAAAACAATTGTGGATTTAATTAAGTAAATAAAATAAATAATAAATTATCATGTGTGACATATGCTAGAAATAAACATTTTATTTTGTTAGTATACTGAGATTTCTGGGTTAATAACACATAAGAGCTATTATTTCATAAAGTAACCTGTAGTAGCCATCATTTGAATAAAAAATGTATATGTAGTTGTTAAACTAGAGAGATTTGATTAGGATTTAGAATATAAACAATAATGAAGTTTACTATTTTGATTAAAACACTTTCATTTTTGTATTTATAATAAGAATAATATTTATCGTAGATAACATATTAAGAAAGGGGTTGAAATACAACTATATTTCAGGATCCTTACTTTTAATTATATGTTGGATAATCTGGAGTTACAATTCTCCTAAACGTCCTGCATCAGATTGCAAGCCCTAAGATATGTCTTTATAATTCTTTCAGTTTTAGACATCATCACAGAGTTGAGCTATGTAATTATTAACCTGAATTAGAAAGAACTGTTTAGGTTGAGCACAGATCACATCTGTAATCCCAGCACTTTTGGAGGCTGAGGTAGAAAGATTGCTTGAGATCAGGAGTTCAAAACCAGCCCAGCCAACATAGAGAGACGCCATCTCTATTACAATAAATAAATAAATAAATAAATAAGTATAATTGTTTTAGATAGACTAATGACAGATATTTTCAACACAATTTATAAATTGGGCAAGACATTCACAAATAGAAAAAAAAAATAGAATACCAAGTTGCAGATATAAGCATCTAAGTCTAAAATTCAAAGCATCTAAGTCTAAAATCAAAAATTGGATGATATTAAAAAACAAAACTACAAAATTGTATGAATAATATTTGATATGGAATGAGTTACCTTAAATTTGACTTCTATTTTTAACAATATTTATATATGTTTTATCAGTTTTTCAGGCATTTAATTGTTATGCTTCGAGTAGCTATTGCCTCTTAAGAACTAACATTATGGGATATAGTAACGATATTTACTCTGCGAACTTGACATGTCATTCAAACTTTATCTCAAGCTCAGCTACCATGTCCAAACAAACAAACAAACAAAAAACAGGAAAACCTAGTGTATCAATCTCTTTTTTTACAGAATGTTTGAGAAGAGTATAAAAGTCCTACAACTACTGGCACACAAATATGTATATTTATACATATATAAAACTATGACCACTATTTTTTATCAAAATTTAATTTTATATACTACTGCCAGTTTTCAATAAAGAATTAAGGATGAATTATAAATATATTCTACGGAAATGTAGAAGGAAAATTTGACTATAAGTTTCTAGTTTCCCATAGTCATTTACCTTTGTCACTTCAGGTGAGAAATAGACGATTTTCTTTCAGAAGAGTTATGTTCTTGATTTTCTCACTACTGAAACATCTTGACATTTAGCATATAACAGAAAAACTGACACCATTTTTATGGAAGGAAAAAAAATCTTTATACTTTATAAGATGTTCAGTTCTGAAGGAGAGAGCAATGTTCCCTTTCTCCTAAAAATAGCAGCTGAGCGTGGTGACTCACATTTGTAATCCCAGCATTTTGCAAGACCAAGGAAGGCGGATCACTTGAGGTCAGGAGTTCCAGACCAGCCTGGCCAATATGGTGAGACCCCGTCTCTACTAAAAATATGAAAATTAGCTGGAGGTGGTGGCGCATGTCTGTAATTCCAGCTGGGCTGTGGCGAGAGAATAGCTTGGGTGGAGGCTGCTTTGAGCTGACATCTCATCACTGCACTCCAGCCTGGGCGACAGAGTGAGACCAGGTATCAAAAAATAATTAGTAATAATAATAATAATAGCAATAAATATAGCAATTTGCTTGCTGTTAAATGATTTTTTTGAAAAAAATATTAGCATAATAAACCTGAGAATTTTCAAAAATATATTCTACAGGTCATTAAATTGCATGACTTTGTTTATTGTTGATTTCTTATACCCATGCATACTTTGGAAAGTAGAGCATTATAGTGTGAAACTGAGTGAATTCTATTGATGAACAACTTGGTAACATAAAAGATTATATGCAAATAATAATGTCAGTAATGTTATTTAAAATATTTTACTTAAAAATAAAAGATATCAATAGAATATTAAAATTTGCATTTTACACTATGAAATTCTCTGTATTGCTTTTATTAGAAGCATCCTTTAACATACTTTAATAAAGTCCTTTACCTTATCAAATTAAGGAGGGGTTTTTATGTCAAATTCACTTAAAATGAAATTCTGCCTCACAGAGCAGTTATAAAGCTAACTTCATCAGTATTTACAGTCAGCTATAATAAATATATTATTTTTGAAATTTTATAATCTGAGTTTTCTGATTCAAAATGACAACTCGTTTGGAAGCCTCAAAGGACCTTCCCACAACCATTTGTTAAACACTCATGGAGATTCAGTGAAATATTTTAAACTGTTACCAACCTTCTAGAGTAATTCTGACAGGTAACAACATTGGTATGTTGTAGAAATTAACACAAATATGAGGTAAGTTCGAATTAGCTAGAAGAAAAGTAGAAAAATATAGAGCCAGCCTTCAGAATCCTAAAATAAATTCCTCATCTTCTAAGAACTGACATTAGACACAATAAGATGCTTAATGATTCTACTGCTATTGTTCAATTAACTCTAAGATTCAGAACTCTAATAGCAGAGACCTTCTTTAAAACGCTGTTTAAGAACTGTTCTCTGAGACAGAGATTTCAAGTGCTAATTACTGGAAGAACATAGAAAAAACAGTGATGGTGAAGTGTGTTGTGAAGAGAATAGTACCTCCCATGGGTAAATTGCTGTAAGTAAGGGCAAAGAAAACATAACCCGGTAGCGATGCTGGCTGACAAGTAATAGCCTTGGTGTACAACATTGGCTCAGTTCTTTGGCTCAACACCAGATAATCTGGAAACAATGTTCAGAAAAACACTTAATCAAAGTAGAGCAGGACCAGAATATGAAGAACTGCCAGAAATTGGGAATTGGACTGGGAACTGTGCACATCAATTTTCCCTTCTGTTACAGATTTGAAAATAGAATCTGGAAACTGTGCCAGTTGACTGGAAGTGGAATTCAAGGTCAGTTTCCTCATCCTGTCTATTAAGACACAAGCTATGTGGATCTTCTTATGTTGGGGATGAATATGGAGAAAAACAGTAACGTAGGTACATGGAAAAGAATACTGTAAATGAAGGGAAATTGACTAGTTTCAAGACAACTTGAGAATGGCATATTTACATTATTTAGTGCTGATTCTAGATTAAAACACTGAAAAATGTACATAGAGGGGAATAGCATCAAGAAGGTAAATGCGTTCCTATTAGTGTGTTAATCTGTGCATATGAAAAGTATATTCAAAAGAAAATATGATATACAAAGATAATTTAAGCAACTTAAGAAATAAATAATGTAAATTTCAACAACTATAAATTGATGAACTCACTGATAATTAAACAACTATAAAAATAGTAAAAAGAAACTTGTTTTCTATTATTTAAATATTAAAAAATTCAATGTTGATAATATGGTAAATTGGACATTTTCATGCATTGTTAGTGTGATTGTTAAATTCTACAATCATTTTGATTAGGCTGCATGCAAATTTAAAGTATGCAAGCACACAAACATGAATCCCTAGCCTTCAACATCTCTCCAATATCACTTTCAGAAATGTATAATCAGTACTGGTTAAAACAACTTTCAGCTTTTATGGAAATGTTTGATATCTTTTCTGTCTAACACAATAGCTTCTAGCAACATGCGGTTATTGAGTATTTAAAATGGAACTGTTGTGACTGAGAAACTGAATTTTTAATTTTATTTTTAAAATAATTTTATGTAAATTTAAAAAGCTTACATGTGCCATGAACCAATTGGCCAGACAAATGATTCCATTTTGAGATTTTCAGATATAAAGTAGTCTATATTGTCAGGATTGTTATGGCATCCTACTAAATTAAATCAGGCAAAATAAATTGTATTACTAATTTAATTTTGTTTAAATACTTTTTTCTGACTCAACAAAAGTATGCATTGGGCAGAGAGAGAACTAAATCGGAGGTTTAACCTGAGAATGCTTCTTCTGTTGTATTCAAGAGCAATAAAGTCTTTGCTCACAGACAGTTTCCAGTGTGGAAGGATTATTTGCAGTTCTTTACAATTTCTCCTACTGTATCATTCAGATGTTAATTGATTCCACAGCTCCCAAGAGAGTCTACACTTCTATCTGTGTTCCCAAGTCTCTGCACTCCTACTAAATATAGACAACCTTAAGAACATATCTATTTAGGAACTCAAAAAATCTCTGAATGACAGCTACGCCTCCCTATTCTGAGTAACAGTCCAGGAAATTTCGGAGTTTTGCACTTATTCTTGTTGTTCCTGTTAGAGAGACCAGAAATGCGCGGTCAGAAAAGACGTCTAACTTGGGTTCAAGAAACTTAGTCAGGCAATTGACAGGTGATAAAATATTGGAATTACTCTCACTGTATTATTAGGTTGTCAGATCCCCTTCTAGCAGACTCCGGAAGAAACTCAAATTGTCAGGAGTGACAGTAAGAAAAGGCAAAATCAGGTTGCCATGCCACTGAAAGTGACATTAGTTAAGTCCCATTGGGTGCCAGCTGGTTTAGCAGCCAGACAGTACCAGGTCACATAAGGATCAGATCCTTATGAGTACCAGCAGATGAAGTTCTCAGTACATTAGAAAGGAATTCTGTCATTACTAGTGAAGGCCAGTAAAGGACTCTAAACTGTGAAATTCCTAAACTGTGAAATAAATTTTAAGAGGTCCAATTCTAACTATAAAGTTTCATTCTCAAGTATAATAGTCCCCAAAACAAACAAAAAAGTTGTAAATACAAGTACATAAATTCCAGTCAAAGGGTATACAACTCCCTATGTCAAAATTTGAAAGTCTATAGAGTTGAAATTTTTTCTAGAAAATTTAAGTGTACCAAAACTGATTAAAAGTAGTGAAAATCAGAAGGGGCCACTATATTAGAGTCAATAAAAAAAATATTCTTTAGAGTACTCCATGAGTGATTTCAGACAATGTATTCCAAGATTTCCAGGAACAGATAATATAAACATTCTTTAAATTGACACTTAAGCCAATTGAAAATTTAACTAAATCCTATTCACAATAGCAATAGAGTCTATCAAATGCGTAGGTATAAAACTAATAATAAAGGACAAATTACAAAACTTAGCTGGAAACCATAAATAAGACTTGAGGAAATGCAGAAACCTACATTTGCATTAGTACATAAAAACAACTATTTTTCCCTAAAATAAACCTAAATTTCAATGGAAATCTTCAAAAATTCCAGAGCATTTTTAATTTTAGAAGTGTTAAAATTTCTAACCTTATATCAAACATAAGAGAGAATAAAACCAATTAGAAAATAAGGAGTAGAAAGGACCTCCAGCTTCTATCTAACACACTTAAGTTGTTTAAGTATGGTTGCCTATACAAACACGCAAGAATTAAAAAAAAAAAAAAATCAGTCTCTTCATTTTGGAACTCATGGCAAACCTTAGGGAAAAGGTACTATTTATCAAAACATATAAAACTATGCATAATGTGCTTCTAGAAATTAAAAAAAAAAGGCTATTCTGATGTGACATACTACATTTGCTCTTCTTGTTCTTTAGAATTCTTATCCTAACATAAGAACAATCCTCTTAGATAAAAGCTTTTAACAAATACTAGAATTAAACAGAAGGTTGAATAGATATTTCAGCCTCTAATTTGTCACTGCTGATCTGGAGAAAACACCAATTTGTGATGCAGTCAACTTAAAAATTAATTCAAAAATGATTGAAATATCCACTTCTGGTTACAAGTGATAGTTGCACCAGTTTTATTTTTATTAGTTTTTTTTATTCATTCAATAATTTATACTTGCATTTTATTACTATAAAATCTATATTTAGTAAGGTGAATGTCTAAAGGAATAAATGATTTTGTTAAGATACATTTAATAATTGATTTAGATTGTAAATTATGAGGTCCAGTCTTCTGCTTTTTAGTTATTTTTATAATTTACTTTTTCTATCACTTTAGAGAGAAAAGTGGGAATGGGACATACTAAGTTAACTCAACATAGTTTTCAGGAAATTAGGAGTATATGCTGAATTTAAGAAAGCCTGCATTTCACTAAGGATTTTATATTGTTCCTATGTAGGTGAAATATTCTTTTTTTCTCAAATTAAAGGCTAAAATACTTTTTATGCACATCTAAAGCTTTAAAGGACTTAGTAAACTAAGAACTTCAAAGATGTAAAGCATGTTTCTAAAACACGTTTGATAGAGTCAAAATCCTATGATCTGATGAAAAGTGTGGAAAGATAGTAAGGAAATTGAAACAGACATAACTAACAACAAATTGTAGACTCTTCCTCTTTTTCCATCCCTCTCTTTTTTCCTCCACCCCTTCCTTTCTTCATTTATCCTGCAGAAATTTCTTGTGATATTTCTCCTGAGTTTTCAACATGGTTTTTCATCATCGATCTTATCAAGGGCTTCCTATTTAGCTGTTGTTTGTTGCCCACTCCCCAATTTATTCCTGATAACTGTCATTTCCCCCATTATCTGTACATATACACACTTTAATGTTTGATATATGTCTTTGAATAAACACTTTTAAAATAAGAATGGTTTGTATGCAACTGTTTTTAACTTTCTTCAGTGATATTCTACACACCATTTTCTGTTCTATGTTATTTCAAAACTTACACTATTTTAAAAGATGTATCTATGTTGTTCTATGTGCATCTAATTTATTGCTTCTCTTATTGCATAATATTATATACAGACATACACAATATTTTTATAGTTATTACCACCTTGATGCAAAAGTATCTATTTTTCCTCCAAAAGTGTGAAATTTTCTCAGGGATTAAATGCTTTGGCACATGATTACTGGCTGGGTCATAGGGTAAAAGCCTATTAAATGCCACAAAGTGAGACAATTTTGTTAATTTTACACTCCCGCTTGCCATATATATGAGCTCCTGGTTCCCCATGCTCATTGTAAATTGGAATATTTCAACTTTCAAATTTGGCTAATCTGAGGAGCACGGAATGGTGTCTCAGGATTGTTTCAACTTATACTTTTCTCATTCCTAGTCAATTTGAATATCTAATTGGTCTCCTTTTTCTGCAAAACTTTGTTCATTTTTGGGATCACATTACCTGTCTCTTTGAAGCAAATTTGTAATTGTTTCTTGTACATAATAAGTATGTTAAACATTTACTGTATACTACATACTAATGTATACTAAGGTACTAATATGCTATATACTAACTGTATACCAATGAAAATAGTTATTAATTGCATAACGAAGAGTATTCTAGACACATATGCCTTGTCATTTTAAGACATTTCAAGGTATCAGCTCAAATCTGTCATTGATTAGTTTTGAAAACTATGCCCTTTTTTCTATGGAAATGATACATATTAGTGTAATAAAATCATTATTTTTTTCACTATCTGGTTTTAATTTTGAAATAGTAGAAGAAAACTTTTCAACCCATGAAGTACAAAAATAGTCTACATATTCCTTCTGTTAGATTTTTAATTTTTCTTTTACATGCAGGTGTTTATTCCAACTATGCTTCACCTGTGTAGTTGGTATCATGTTTGTTTAGATTTACATTACTCCATATTTTAGCTTAACATTCACAACATAAATATTGACAAACTGTGCATAGGTCTGTCCTATCTCAAATACATTTAAGAATAGTTTGTCAATTATTGTTTATAAATCTAGTTTTAATTTGGCTGTGTTCTTTATATTTCAGAGTTTGGTACGGAAAGAATTATATTCTTATAGATTAAGTCATTTAATCTAAGAATGCAACTGAGTACCTCTATTTTTCTAGGAGATAGTTTAGCTTTTTCCCTTTCTTCTTTTCTCTTTTCTTCTTTTTCTCACTTCCTACTTAGCTCTTTAAATATGTAATTACAGTCTTTTACCACTTCTTCAACAGACACTCGTATAGGGCAAGTTCATTTCACTGTGTGCTTACAAGCTCCAGCATGAGCTGGGTGCAGTAGCTCATGTCTGTAATCCCAGCACTTTGGGAGGACAAGAGAGGTGGATCACCTGAGGTCAGGAGTTCAAGACCAGCCTGGCCAACATGGTGAAACCCTGTCTCGACTAAAAATACAAAAATTAGCCAGGTGTGGTGGTGTGTGCCTGTAATCTCAGCTACTAGGGAGGCTGAGGCAGGAGAATTGCTTGAGCCCAGGAGTCAGAGGTTGCAGTGATCTGAGACTGTGCCATTGCACTCCAGCCTGGGCCACAGAGTGAGACTCCATCTCAAAAAAAAATAAAAATAAATAAAAATAAAATAAAATCAGAAGCTCCAGAATGGAACTCTCCCACACCAAGAAGTTGCCTCAATAAATGAAGTTGACTTACAACTCAAAGTATGCTAATTAGAGTTTTCAGCCGCCTTTATGACCTATTTCTGCCAATGAAGACACCAACTTGACTACCCAGTAGACAAGACACTGAAGCGAATATGCAGGCCCAAATCAAGATGCTAACCATTGATCTAGTGACAATTTGGGGTCAGACATAGCTTTGCTTTGATTTGTTGGAGCATATCTCACAGAACTGAGACATTTCCTGAATTATATCAGATATATACACAGCAGTTAGACTTAATTGCTTAAACATATCATGCAGGTTCCCCATAGCTGACTCTAACCTGATAGAATGACAGGTGGCTAAATATATATTTAACAGGTTACAGAAAAAACAATGAATACTCAGGAAAATAGTCATCAGACCACTAGTTTTTGAGACCAGATCAGTTTAGTTAAATAGCTGTCTCATACAGGAGATGGTATTGCTGATGGGCTAGGTCTCTGCATCTGAAGAAAGCAAACAGATTTTTAATAAGAGGGATTTCTATGAAAAAAGAAGAAAACAAATGTTAACATTGGTCACAATTGATCCAGATGTTAGACTCAAAGCATATTTAGTTACAGAGGAAGAAGGTGTTGGGAGCCTGAAACGTTTGTCTCACCTATTTTACAAGGAATAATGGAGTATTAATTTCATTAAGTCCAAATCAGATAAGTGGAAGAAGAACTTAAAAGTGTTAGTTTAGGAAATCATAGGCTCAAATAGAATTCAGGATTAGTTCACAATGCAAAAAGATTAAAAAACACAAAAAATGATGAACAAGGCTGGAATCTAACAACAGAAGTATGATGATAGTTTTTTTTCTGAAACTTATTTGTTTTCTCTCCAATCCCCATTTTTACATTCAAATTATAGTAGGACAAATTTATTTGCAAAATAAAGTTTTGCAAAATAAGTTTTACTTGTATTATACTTGGCCTAAGCATTTTCATAAAACGCAAAAAAAAATCTGTCGTATAGGCTGCTTTTAAAATTGGCTTTGTCCAAACTTTGTTCTATAAGGAATCTCTGATTAGACTTCTTAAGCCTTGAGCCCAGCCATAGATTTATCTGTGCCTGCAAATACTTGTATGGATTGAATATATTCTTCTCCTCTTGAGGTTCTAAGACAATGGCGTTCCTGGGACTGTCAGAAAGTGGCATCCTTTACTTACCAAAGTTCAGGAAACCCTGTACAAGGACTGTGTAGACAAGGTGCGAGGCAAGTTCTTCCCAAGGGACTTCAATTGACACTGCAAGTCAAGTTTGATCCCTTAAAGCAGTCTGTTTATGTCAGAAAGTATGTCATTTAAGTCAAAGCCTTGCTAAAATAACCAGTGTCTCCAATGGAATCTTGTTATAAAAGAAAACAGACTCTTAATGAACTTATACAAATAACTATACTGCCATAAATTAAATATAGTTAACGGATAATTTTCAAATTCTGGGGAAATCAGGTAGCAAGAAAGAAATATGATCCAAAGTTTGCGCATAAGAGTGTACTGTACCCAATTGTTAAAAGCTTCAAATAGCTCAAAGAAAAAGATTTTTCTAGACTATGAAAAACAAATTAATTAACAATGTTTTACAATTAATAATGATGTCCTTGCCAGGGTATGGGAGGATGGATGATCTATCGGTGGAGCCTTGTATTTCCACTATCTTGATCTGCCCCTCTCTTGGGTGTTCAGTGTGCTTTTATTCTAATGTTTAATCTAAAAAAGATAACTCCCTTCAAATTTTAGCCAACTTGCTCATACTCACAGAATTTCTTGTAAAAGATAAATCTTTAAAAAACATTTATAACTTGTTTAAACTTTTAGCTTTGTCCTATTACTCTTCTAGCTTAGGACAACCCTTAAAACCTTCTGAAATAAACAAAATTACATTATCTTTAGCAATTCATATGTCCATGCCTTCTTATAACCCTTTACCAAAAAGATTCACTTTCCTTATACACCTTGCATGTAAAACTGTTTCTCCAGTAGTCTCAATTACAGGTTACTTTGTTGACTATTGGCAACCTTTATTTTTGGTGGAATACCTGGGATATAAGCTATTTTAACCATATAACAGATTGTAGATCCCAGGACAAGAACACAGTGGCAGACACTGTCTGGCTCTTCCCAGCCTAGCCATGGGACCTGGCTAACTCCATATATCTCCAGTCCTTTCCTAAACTCTAATGACTGTAAAATAGACAAGTCAAATGATCTTTAAAGGTCATAGAAGCAGGTTGTGGCCTTAAAGCATCTAGCAAACAGTATCTGATCTGCCTAATTTAGACCAAATATCTAAATTTTGAAGACATTTTTATTTTAGTTTGCCAATAATCTTTAAACTTTCTTTATTTTGCAAAGATTATTAGAGTCATGTGACCTAAAGACATTAATGTTTCTATTTTTCTGAAAACATGTTTGTTTTAGGTTTCTATTTTTTAAGTCAGCTAATTAGAGCTCTTTCATATATTTTGGTAGTGAAATATTCCATACGACAGAAATACACAGACAGAAAGATGAGGAACTGGTAGGGTGCTAAAAGATTAGATACAAGAAGAAGGAGAAACTGCCAGTAAACAGAGAATCAGAATTCTGTTGACTGTGATGTTTTTAGAAAGTGAGTGGGGGCTTTAAAACAGTATCTGTACTAACATATACCTCAGACATCAGCTTTAACTAAGTTGATTTCTAACTACAGAGCTCTTAAAAGAAGAATATTTTGATACTTCATTTACCTAGAAGAAATGGCCAATATTCCTGGCTTTTGAATAAGACAAAATTATTATTTCTCAATAAGAATGCATCCTTTTTTGCATACTTTATATAAACCTAGAAAGCAAGAAATTCTGAACTACTTTTAAGATATTAGCATTTTATAGATTAGAACCATTTCACAATTTTTGGAACATTTTGCACCTGTAATATCCTTTCTTAATTGAAAATGACCCAGACAGCAAATAAGCATACAAAATGATTTTAAGATTTTAAAGTATACAAAACATGGTGGCTCACGCCTGGAGTCACAACATTTTGGTAGACCAAGGCAGGTGAATCACTTGAGTTCAGTAGTTTGAGATCAGCCTGGGCAACATGACAAAAACCCATCTCTACAAAAAATACAAAAAAAAATTTAACTGGGCATGGTGGTGCAGGCCTGTAGTCCCAGCTACTTGGGAGGCTGAGGCAGGAGGATTGCTTGAGCTGGGGAGGCAGAGGTTGCAGTGAGCTGAGATCATGACACTCTACTTCAGCCTGTGTGACAGAGTGAAATCCTGTCTCAAAAATTAATACATAAATAAATAAGCAAAACTTTTACCAACTAGCATTCATTTCATTTATATGCACCCAATTTTCAATGTTTATCCATTAATTTTGATTACTTAAGAAAAAAGATATTACACAAATGTGGTAATTAGTAAATATTAGGTGTATATCTAAGTAAGAACCTTAAACATATGGGCATTTTGTTGATAATACAGGTTTAGCTTTTTTCATGGAACTAATATTAAATGTCTTACTTATCAATATCATACAAACTGAGATCATTCTGTTTGGGCTGTGTTTATAGTTTTATAACTCTTATGCCAAATTTTAACATGTTACAATATCTGACAGAGATAAATATAAAACCACTTGATCAATAAATTTAAAAAAGTATGTTGACAATTCTCAAGACTTTTCTAATATTATTTTATCAATAACTTTGAAGCCAGCTTATTTATTTAAGGTTTTACTTATTTAAACTTATTTGAACATGGGAACCATTTGACTTAATTTATGCATACTCTTTAATTAAGCTAGTTTGGTACTTTGGGCCACAACATCTAACGAATACATGAATGTTTTCATAAATACATACATGCTCAGATAAACAAATATTATTTTAGCTTTTATTTCAGAACTCTAGATGTCAATAAAAGGTCATCAGTTCATAAAAAATGATTGCCTCTAAACAGCTGTTTTTATCTTAATACCAGTAGAAAAGTAATAGAATAGTTAAATCAGACAGAAAATAAAATAGTGGAAGGTATGCAAGCCTCTGCATAGCAGCCATATTTTACAGGTATGGCATCAGAGAGAGGGAAGGGAAAGAAAGAGAGGAAAAAGTTAAGTGAAAGAAAGGGAATTCAAGAGCTTTCTAGCCACTACATGGCACAGGGTTGATACTCTCACCACCCTCATTTGTCTCCCATTAGGAAGAGCCTCAGAACTCCATGTTTATCATGGTGCTGGATGAGTCTCTCCCACCTCTTCAAGTCACTGGTCAAGGTAAGTGGCTTCCAGCCAGAGGAAGTAAGAAGCTAGGAGTAAAGCGGTAGGTGGCTCTCTGAAGATAGAGAGATGAGATCGGAGGTAGAGAGGAAAGAAAAAAATCAGGGCCCATACACCAAGTCATGCATTCACACATGCAAACGGTGCTCTTCCAAATGAGTCCTGAATTAAAGGGGTTGAATTAGGTCCTGAATTTTCCTTTTCAGTTCCGAATGACTCTATGGGCAGCTGAGTCCAAGCCAGGCAAATCTCCCATGGTGCTGCACATACAAACAAATACAGATGCATAAAATGTTCAAATGGTGTCACTAGCAGCCAAGTCTTAAATACAGCAGAGCCCCAGTGACACCTTGAAAGAAGCAGAGGGTAGTCAGGTGCACTCCAACTAACTTACCAGTTCCAAAATTTGACGGCGTTTTTCAGAGATCACTTTATTTGTACCAGTGAAGCTTTGAAGGTAGCAGACATCATACCAGGAAGCAAAAAGGAAGCTTCCCCGAAAAATAAAGTGGTTTTAGCAGCTGCTGGGAAGTTCATTGTTTCTGTCATGGGATACGCTAACCACAAGCAGTTGGCACCCACAGGTCTTGCCTGGTAGCAAAACCCACCTGTCAAGTGCCAGCTCATCCAGAGCACCCTGTGTTTTCCCCATATAGGCCACCAAATTTGAAACCAAAATGCAGGTTCAGTCATTCACCACTTGCAGATCTAATTAACAAGAGTGAGGTCAAGTGTGAAGAAAGTGACTTTTTATTTTAAGGGAAGAATAAGTACATTGCTTAGTTCTAAAACTAGGGGAATAAGTACAGACCTCCTACCTTAAGGGTACTGCTTCCTTTTTGGAGCAGAAAGCAGGTGCTTTTAAAGGTAGGCTGATGCAGGGGCAGAAGTTAGCAGGTGGGGAGTCTTCAGTGCCTCATCTACCAGGCAGTTGAGTTGGCATCTTCGTTGGCAGAAATAGATTGTAAAGGTGGCTGGAAACTCTAGCAGGTATACTTTGGGTTGTAAATTGACTGTTGTCTCTTGAGGCAACTTCCTGGTGGGTGAGAATTCCATTCTGGAGCTTCCTAAGCACACTGTTAGATGAACTCGCCCTGTAGGGGTGGCTGGGGAAGATGAGGTGAAAGGCTCTAGTTACATTTCTAAAGAGGCAAGTTGGAAGTAGGGAAATGGAGGAAAGGGAAAAGAAGAGAGAGGAAAATAAACTATCTCTTGGAATAGCGGGGATACTTGGTTACAATGACGCTATTCATGTCATTATCTAGTCAGTAGTAAGGTATGTTTGATTACTGAGAAAGTAGTTTTGTCCCTAAGAGATTCCCTTAGAGTAGATATTACTATACATAGTATTACAATGCATTCTCAGATATTTATGTATAATTCTCAGTAAATTATGTATACCATCCAGTTTACTATATGAGTCTTATTAGTTTGATGCAAAAGTAATGCGGTTTTCACATTGTCGAAATTTGCCATGTGATATTGGAATACATTCTTAAACAAAGTTGTTATGTTATACATCATTTTAATGTGCACTTTGTGATTGTTTTTGCTAATGACTTATTACTTGCTGTTTATTTTAGACCATGGAAATGATATTAGATAAAAAACAAATTTGAGCGATTTTCTTATTCAAATTCAAAATGGGTCATAATGCAGCAGAGACAGCTAGCAACATCAACAAAGCGTTTGGCCCAGGAACTGTTAACAAACAGTGGTGGCTCAAGAAGTTTTGCAAAGGTGATGAGAACTTTGAAGATGAGGAGCTTAGTGGCCAGCCATTGGAAGCTGGCGATGACCAATTGAGAGCAATCATTGAAGCTGATCCTCTTACAACTACATGAAAGTTGCCAAAGAACTCAACATCGACCTCTACCATACAGTCATTCAGCATTTGAAGTAAACTGGAAAGGTGAAAAAGCTCAATGAGTGGGTACTTCATGAGCTGAGCAAAAATTTTAAAAATTGACATTTTGAAGTGTTGTCTTTTCTTATTCTACCCCAAAACAATAAACCATTTCTTGACTGGATTGAGATGTGTGACAAAAAGTGGACTTTATATGACAACCAGCAATAACCAGCTCAGTGGCTGGACCAAGAAGAAGCTCCAAAGCACTTCCTAAAGCCAAATTTGCACCAAAAAAAGGTCAGAGTCACTGTTTGGCGGCCTGCTACCAGTCGGATCGACTACAGTTTTCTAAAAGATGCACTGAAAACTGCAATGCTTGCATCCAGCATTGGTCAACAGAAAAGGCCCAACTCTTCACAATGACTGACCTCATGTTGCACAACTAACACTTCAAAAGTTGAATGAATTAAGCTACAAAGTTTTGCCTCATCTTCCATATTCACCTGACTTTGTGCTAACCAACTACCACCTCTTCAAGTATCTGGACGTTTGCAGGGAAAATGCTTCCACAACCAGCAAAGGTGCAGAAAAACGCTAAGAGTTTGTCGAATCCCGAAGCGTGTGTTTTTGTGCTACAGGAATAAACAAAGTCATTTCTCGTTGGCAAAAATGTGTTGATTGTAACAGTTTCTATTCTGATTAATAAAGATATGTTTGAGCTTAGTTATAATGATTTAAAATTCAAGGTCCAAAACCACAATTATTTTATTTTAATATGATATATTGTAATTGACATAACTTACATACCATAAAATTCAAGCTTTTAAAGTATAAAATTAAGTAGTTTTTAGAATATTTAGTAAAACATGTAACCATTACACTAATTTCAGAACATTTTCATCACCCCAAAAGAAACCTCATACCTTTTAGCAGTAACTCCTGTTTCGCCTTTCCCCAGCCCATGGCAAATGCTAATCTAACTTTTATCTCTATGAATTTGTCAATTATGAACACTTCTAATAAATCGAATCACAATTATACAATCTATGATATATCGGTGTGGTTTGCTTTACTAAGAATAATATTTTTATGGTTTACTATGTTGTAGTATGAATTAGTACTTTATTTTATTATGACTGTATAATATCACATGGATATATGAAAATTTATCAATACATCCTTTGATGAATATTTGGGTTTTCTCCACTCTTTGGATATAAGAATAACGTTTCTTCAAGAATTCGCATATATAAATTTTTGCGAATATATAGTTTTAAATTTTGGGGTATATGATGTGGAGTGGTATTGACAAGTCATATTTTTATCTTATGCTTAACTTTTTTTAAAAAAATTACTGCCATAGCTGAGTGATTCTGATTCTCATTTTTTTTTGTCTTCAATTGGTGTTTTTCTTTTATTATGTCCTGTGAATTTTTTGTTGAGTGTTGGACATGGTGTACTGTGTTTAGCAAAAACTGAGTTTCATAAGCCTTTAGTAGGAGATTTTATGTTTATCTGCCTAGGCGTTCACTTTTGTTGTTGCTGCAGGTGTCAGAGGCTAAAATTTCCCCTTGTGTCTTTGTTTTTGTCGTGTGTTTAGAGATATATTTTTAAGTAAGGCCTGAGGTCTGCAACTCTTTCCATTGTAACCCCCTGTTGTTATACAGGAGACTTTTTGATGCGTTGGTAAGGTGTGGCAAAGGGGGAGCATTCTATAGTCCTTTGATTAGGTGTTAGTCTTTTTAGTATGCCTGTGCCCCCGGGTTGTGAGCTTCACAACTGTTTCTCATTTCGGTGAACATTTTTCCTTTTAGATCAAGTAGGAGCCCTAGCGGAAACTGGAGTTGGTTATTTCCCTTCACCTAGTCATTGAGGTTCTGGTAAATACCCAGTCAGTTGGGCTTTGTTAATTCCCAATAGTTTCTCTTGGTAAAATAGTTTGTTTTGAGGGCAGATCTTGTTAAGAAGAATAAAATATTCCAAGTGTATTTCATAGTGGCTATATTTCCTCTTCTGCAAGAACTGGAAGGTTTTTGTTTGTTTCTTTGTTTGGGGTTTGTTTGTTTGTTTTTACTTTTTTTATTTTCTCTTCCCCAATCTAAATTGTAAGTATCTGGTACAGTTCCTGGAAGTAAAACCCACTCAAGTGTGGGCCCTACCTACCTCCTCCCAAGACCAGGCTTTGGGGGATTTTTAATAATCGAGTTTATCCGCACTGGGCCTCCTGCGATTTTTCATCTGCACTTTAAAGTTTTTCTACCCTGAGTATAGCTCCAGCAGTGTTTTCTGTCCTGGGCTTTTGCCTTTGTAAATGTGATTTTCTATATCTGCCTATCTATCTCTCCACTTTGAGGAGAGAGTAATTTTTCTGTGATTTCAATTATCTGATGATCTGTGAAGAGTTTTTGATACTCAGTTTTTAGGTTTGTTTGTCGTTGTTTTTCCTGTTATGAGCATGGGATTGATGACTTGTGGGTTTCATACATGCAGAACCAGACTATCTATAACTTTCTGGGCTACTACAAAAGTTTTCCAAAGCAACTGTATCATTTTACATACCACCAGAAATGCATGAAGGTTCTAATTTTGCAGTAGTTTTGCTATCACTTGTAATTATCTGTCTTTCTTTGCAACTATAGCCTGATTACTGGTGGAAAATGGTACGTCAATGTGTTTTAACTTGCATTTCCCAGATGACTAATGATGGTCAGGGATTGTTACATGTGTATTGGTCATTTGTACATCTTCCTTGTAAAATTCTCCGCTTGATTTAAGGCCAGGTGTGGTGGCTCACACCTGTAATCCCAGCACTTTGGGAGGCTGAGGCAGGCAGATCAGGAGGTCAGGAGATCGAGACCATCTGGCTAACACGGTGAAACCCTGTCTCCACTAAAAATCCAAAAAAAAAAAAAAAAAAAAATTAGCTGGGCATGGTGGCGGTCACCTGTAGTCCCAGCTACTCGGGAGGCTGAGGCAGGAGAATGGCGTGAATCTGGGAGGTGGAGCTTGCAGTGAGTGGAGATCGCACCACTGCACTCCAGCCTGGCAACAGAGCAAGACTCCGTCTCAGGAAATAAATAAATAAATAAATAAATAAATAAATAAATAAATAAAAATATAGCTGATTTAAAATCCCTATCTAGCAAGTCTGTATCTGGCCTTCCTTCAAGAAGAAGGAATTTATATGGACTGTGTGTGTGTGTGTGTGTGTGTGTGTATAATATACATCATATATTTATCTTAGTACAATATTAATAATGAGATAATATATTTATAACTATTAGATTATATAATACGTTATAATATATAATTATCAATGTGGTATCATTACTATATTAAATATATGAATAATATGACATATTGTTAACATATCATTAATATATTATAGAATTATTATGTAATAATTATACATTATTTTTATATACATATTCTCTCCAGAGGCCATATTTATTTTTATGTTTGTAAATTTTGGTTAAAAATTGAACATTTTAGGTAATATAATGTGGCAACTTTGTTAGTCAGGTTTTCCCGTCTCTGAAGCGTGTTTTCGTTCCTGTTTGATTTTGTTTTTTGTTTAGTGACTTTAATGAATGATTCCTGCAAACTGTGTATTCTCTGTTGTAAGTGGCCACTGAAATGTCTTGAATTTCTTTAGTGATCTTCTAATGATTGGACAGGGTTTCCCTTAGACACTTGGAATCAATGTCTACTCTTCATTGCCACAAGTCTTTTTGTGCATGTTAGGATGTACCCTCAGCACTCACTCAAGCAGCTTACCACTCCATCTTAGCCTTTACTTCTTGCTTGTGCAGAATGTCATAGTCAAAGGTGAGAGCTTAGGGTGTTCTTAAGTCTTTTCTCTTTATGCACACAACATGGACATGCACAAAAGTTAGTCATGTGCATGCAGCTTCATATATTCCCAGGAATATGTTGGAGCATTTTAAAACCCTCTATGGACATCTCTTCTGTCACACCCATCTGTGTGAAGAGAGTCCACCAAACAGGCTTTGTATGAGCAACAAGGCTGTTTATTTCACCTGGGTGCAGGTGGGCTGAGTCCAAGAAAGGAGTCAGCAAAGCATGGTGGAATTATCATTAGTTCTTATAGTTTAGGAATACGTGGTGGAGCTAGGAACAATTATTTGTGGGCAGGGGGTGGATCTCACAAAGTACATTCTCAAGGGCAGGGAGAATATTACAAAGTATCTTCTTAAAGGCGGACGGGGAATATCACAAAGTACATTATCACAAGGGTGGGGAGGGTGTATTGTCATAAGGTCAGTTGATCAGGGTGGGGCAGGAACAGATCACAATTGTGGAATGTCATCTTTTGTGGTTCTTCAGTTGCTTTAGGTCATCTGGAAGTATATGCACAGGTCACAGGGGGGTATGATGGCTTAGCTTGGGCTCAGAGGCCTGACATATTCTCCTAGATTTTCCCTGTAAAGCTTATGATTAACCTGTTGTTTCCCTTGACTATTATCCATCACAACAGGCCACTAGGCAGCTGAAGTGTTATTTTTCCTCTGATTGTTTTTGGCAAAGGATCCCAGGAATAAGGCTATTTCCATTTGGTAAGATATGAATCTGTTCAAATAAAGGCAATTTTGCAAGTGGAATCTTCCAGGCAACTACCAGAAAGATAAAATAATGAAAATTATCTGAGAATACAGCTCTGAAGGAATTTCATCCCTAATCTGTGTCCCTCCTCACATCAGTGGTTGCTGGGCAGCTGGTTTTTACCATAAATTCAGACTTTTGGTTTTCAAGGTAACAATAGAGTTGGGGAAGGAGTACTGAGAATAGGGCAAATTAAAATGCCACAAACCCACTGTTATTTTATTAAGTAAATGTGATCAGGCCATTATAAGCCAGTTACCCTCACCCCTAAATTCTCAAAAGGTTGGTACACACACACACACACACACACGCTAATTTTCTTGTTCTGTTTTTGGAGAAGAGAATTATTGGAGCTCCTTACTCTGACATTATTGCTGATGTCAATCTGTTATACACTTTGAAAATGTTGGATAAAATATTCTGTTATGATTTTGCTAACTTAGGTACCTATTTCTAGCATTATTGTTTTTATTTTATAAATTGTATCAGGCTATATAAATTTTTTCCAAACAAGTTTCTGCTTTTGTAGTTTTGAATTTACTTATCTATAATTTACCATGTATGTTTCCTTTTTAAGAATGTTATTTCTTGTGATTTTATTATTTCTAGAAAGCATAATTTAATTCATAATACACAAACATACACAAATATAAGATTTGCTTTTGGAGCTACATAAACTAAATCTTACACTTTCATATTTGTAATACATTACTCTCATCATTATCTACTTTTTGCATTTTTAAATTTTGTTGCCTTTTTGACCAAGATTGTTTTAAGGTATTTTGGCTAACTTTAGCAAGGACAGGAATTTATTGTAAAGATATTGGGAAGCTCTTGCACTCGCCTGGAAGGCTAAAAGACCAAGGTTCCGAAAATGAGTAGGATTCAAGATAGGGGAAGCTACAAAAGAGAAAGAGTTCTCTGTGCAGTTGCAAGCCATGCTGATCCGAACATTCTCTTTTAGGCATTTCTATCATATTTCCTGTTTTATTCTTTCATTTTTATATCGCTATTCAGTATTTTTAAATGTATGCATTTATTCATTATAATGCAAATTGTCTGCCTGGTTGTACAATGATATGCATCACCTGAGAGCAGGAACTATTTTCTTTGATTAAACATTCCCTAATGCAGTTTTTTGATTAGTTGATCTTATGTGCTAACCTAGGTTTTGGTTTTGTGTTTAGTTAACTGATTCATTCTCTTTCCCTCAAAGATACCTTGAGAGGCTATTAAAAACTTGATATACATATATACATATATATATATACACACACATATGTATATGTACGCCTATACATATACACACATATGTATATGTACGCCTATACATATACACACATATGTATATGTACCTATATATAGATATATGTTTATTATATATGAAGTATTCTCACATTTCCCATATATATTCTTAGTATCTCAATAGTTGCAGGTACAGAGTTTAAGGAAACAGAATATAGGAATAAAGGACATGCTTCCACCCCAGGTATACTCAAGAATTGCAGGAGCTCTATTAAATGTTCTTTCATATCATTTACCAAACTGGGAGTATTCCCATTATTTGCCAGTTATTCTTACCTCTAAACCTTTGCTTTCATCTGGTCAATTGCTTCTTCGTATAAATTAAATCAAGATTGATTTTCTCTCTCTATTTAGGTGGTCTGCATGACTTAATCCTTCTTTTCCTTTTCAAGATGAAATCCATTTTCAGTAAACCTTGTTGATGTTTCATCTACTTGCCTAAGATTCCCTTGCATTGGTCCCATGCTCCTCTCACCAAGTTTCTGTGGACTTTTGCTTTGAATAGCTTGAAACTGTGACTCTAAATCAAAGACAACCCTCAGGCTATGGAGCTGTTTTGCTTCTGTGCATACCTGGAGTGGGCGTTTTCATACCTCACCTACCACTCCCTTTGTCTGGGGCAGCTCTTGGTTCATGAATAACTTGTGTGGACATATAAAAGTCTATTTCTCAGAGCTTCCATTGGGTCAGCCTGGACTTTGAACCTGTATACTCTCAGTTCTTTCCTCCCTTTCCTTGCCTCCCTTTCTATCCTCTCCATTCTAGTTGTATTCTTTACCTATGTTACTGTTATCTAAATCTTTATTCGTTAATATCTACTACTAAATTTATGCAGTTAGTTCCCATGTTCAGCTGTATTTTTTGGTACAGAATTATCTTTCATTTAACTGTCACATTTCTCATTCTTTCTTGAAATATTCAATCTTAATCTTTAACTTCATCAAATATATTAATCGGATTTCATTCAGACTTCTGAAGATACTGATCTATGTCTCTTTTCTCATTTACTTCCATTTTATGTTGTATTGTGTTGCTGTTTTTAATCATAATTTTTGCTCTCCATTGTATGTGTGACTTTTTGCATGTGAAAAATGTAGTAATAACTAGAAGTCAAACTAATTTCATTTTTTCCTCAGAAATTCTTTCTTTTTTTCTCTGATACCTCTTTAGCACTCTGGTGCCTTTGAATGCAACTTTTATATTTTTTCGAGCTGTTCTGATTGTTTTCAATTAGATAATACAATGACCTAGTTTATAAATAATTGTTTAATCACTCATCTATGAGTTATTGGTTCACTGTACAATTTATGCACATTGTAACAGTTCTGTACATGTTTATTAAGTTGTCATTGCAAGATCAGTGGTTTAATCTTAGCTGAGAACAAACTAACATTGGCTAGGAATAAAGCCATAGAGATCTGAGAAATTTAATACATGTTCTAAGCAGACAACAGCATCCAAAAAATATGAGACACAACATGGTTATTGTAGCCTAAAAGATTTGGGATCACACCCTGCTGCTGCAAGTTCACTAGCTCTCTGAATTTGTGCATGTGTTAAAACTCTAAAGTAATTTTTTTATATAACATAAAGTCATTCCGATGAAAAAAGGAGTTACTGGACATAAAGAACTTAGCACAATGAGTGATGCTTGAGTGCTCGAACATTGAACTTTTTATTATTGTAATATTATCACTTGATAGATGTACTATCCTAGTGATACAACTCCAATGACCGGGGAACACCAGGGTCCTTGGTCTCATGCTGAATTAGGTAAAATGACACGGACATACGTGGAGTGGTTTTAAGGAGCAGAGAGTTTAATAGGCAAGAAAGAAGGAAGAAACTCCCCAGTACAGAGACAAAGGGAGGGGGCTCCAAGCCGAGAGAGGAAACCCCCAGTGCAGCAGAAAACATCCAGTTATATGATGAGGCTGGAGGAGGCAGTGTCTGATTCGCATAGGGTCTAGGATATTGGTTTGACCAGGTATGTCATTAACGTAGACCGTGAAAAAACTAGCCCTCCCACCCTAACCTTTTAATATGCACACGCAGGGTGCGATGATGTTCTACACACTTGGGGATATGTGGGGGCGGCCATGTTGCCAGGCACGTGTGGTGACAAGAAGAAAACCATATTTGGGTGGATCCAGTTTCTAATGGCCTGCATTTGTGTATCAAACTTGCCAGGTGGCACTAAGAGCTGGGGCTTTCCTGCTAAACAAGAAATGTTTTTGGAGCTGCTTTAAAATAAAAAAAAACTTCCCAAGGATCCGTTTTCCTCTCTATCTGCCTAAAATAATTTAATAACTCCTATAACACTAGAACTTACCCTGTAAGTATGAAGTAGCATGTCTGTAGGAATTTGGGATGAGACAATCAGGCAAATTTAAAAGGCTCAGAGATCAAATTATTTAAAATTACTAAATAATTGATAATATTCATCCTATGTAGATTAAATTTTATCTGATTCTTTCTCACAAGTCTTAATCTGTAGTCACTGAGCATTTTTCCTGTTTCTCTCTGGAAACTTCTCAAGAGTTCCTTGTCCTGCTTTTGCTATATTCTAGACAAGTAAGAAGAAATCTAATATAATGAAGAATGCTTCAGAATTACTGAATGACTTTTTTTCTATTTATACCCTCCCAAAGTTACTAGCAGCTACAATTTTACCTTTTCATTGGCAATTAGTAAAGACATACAAGCCAAAGAACCAGTATCCCCAAAAAAGTGAATAAATCTTTGTAATGGGCACATGTTTTGCTGCTCAGTATTCAGCCATGGGCAATTTTGAAGATGTTTCCTGTGAGTCTGGGGGGAAAAAATCTTTACTTTCCTCAGTAGTGTTACAGGAGTGAAGTTTTTTGTTTGTTTGCTTTTGGTATTTTTGTTGTTGTTGTTGTAGTTTTTTTTCCCCATAAGACCTTAAAGTTTTAGCCCACAGAAGCTTCTGGCAACCAACGGATATTTATGAAGAAACTCTGATGAAGAAGTATTTTGAAGGGTAAAGAGAAAAACTGGAAAAAAGTGTGTAACACTTGCAGTCAGATAAATTGATACCTAACAATTTTTCACTTTGTATTTATATGAGCAAATCAATTATTATACCTAATTTGGCTGAATTCATTTTTTATAATTTCCAAATAAAATAATTCTAAATGACATACATATTCTGTTCCTTTGACCTATCTATTTAAATATATATATACAATTAAATATATATACACATATTATATAGATATATATTTAGATAGCAGGTAAATACCTTTGATTTTTTAATAAGCAAAAGCAATGATTTAAGAATGATTGGAACAAGTATAAACTTCTCTATAGAACTGTCATTTTCTTAAAAATGAAAGCTTTTATTGTGTACATTTATTTCTGATTCAGTAACATTAACTTAATTTCTAATTATACATCTAAATAGTGGAGTTATTATTTTAACAGATATTTATTGAATCCTATCTGTGCCAAGATTTGTTCTTAGCCTTGTAGATACATTAGCGAACAAAGATGAAACCCTTGTCCTTTCATCTTGTCACTGTGGGTGTGAGGAGGAGGGGAGGCAAACAGTAAATAAATAATCAATTAAAGCATGAAAGATTTCACATGGTGATACATGTTATAAAAGTAATGTAGGCAAAAAAGAAAAGAGAACTTTTAGTCAGGAGGAGGTATTTTAATTATTATGGTTGAGAAGGCCACACTAGTTAAATAGTATTTGAGCAAAACATGGCATGTCACATGTTAGCTTTGTTTAAAATTTGGTCAGGATGTAAAATACGATTTAATTTCTTACACTAACATAGCAATTAGTTTTATTAAATATATAAGCTCTCTTTTCCCTTCCACCTTCTTCAGATGTCTACATATTGGTTTTTGATGTTTTGTTTTGTTTTTTCAGTAAACCATGTTATCTATCACCTTGAATTTTCAGGTATTTTTTTCTGAAATAACACTTAATTTTCATAAAAATGTTGAGGCAGTAGCCACACTAGCATAATGAAGGTAATATATTTTGACGTTAAGAACTGTGGTTTTTCTCATTGATAACTGTCTTTTATTGGTATGATCCTCGTACTACCTTCAATTAATCAAATGTCACGTTAAAGTTGACAAAAAAATCATTTTGTTGATGAAAGACTCAAGACACATATCCACTACCATCAAGCGAAGATTGTTTCCCTGTAAATTGTTCTTGGCAATGGTCAGTTTAAATGTGTGTATTCAGTGAGTTTTAAATCTTTGTGTGTTTCTTTCAGAAATGAATCCAGTCTTCCACTAGTTCTTATAGCTCATTCATGCAGAGTTGCATAGACATTAATTATCTGTTGCTACTACTGGGCTTATAGAAACTTTTGACAAAAATGAGAATACCATTCAAGTTGAGAAGATAATTATCCCAGTCAATATCCTGTGGGTACATCAGAAGAAAAACAGTTGTCAGTGATGTCACCCAAGAGCTGACGCCTCTTTTATTACACAGGAAAAACCAATATGGTATTGCAAGTATTTAGTAATAAATGAAGTTTGTTTTAAATCTGTCCCTAGAGCTTAAAAGTAAAAGAGATGTGATTTTTCCTTGAAATCACTAAGCAGAATATAAGATGAACAGTACTGTATCATTGCACATTTTTTAGTGTTCATGAGTAACACTCAAAATATAATGTAACTCAAAGAACCAGAGAATAGAATGGTGATTATCAGAGGGTAGGGTGTTGGAGCAGGGATCAGGAAATGATGATCAAAGGAAAGAAAGCCTCAATTAAACAGGAGGAATAAGATTTTTGTCTACTTTGAGATATATTGCACAGCATGGTGAATATAGCAATTAATTATGTATAGTATATTTCACAATCACTGAGTAAATTCCTCATGTTCTCACCACAAAAAGTATTAAGCATCTGAGATGAAGAATATGTTAATTAGCATTCATATCATCATCGTTTTATACTCAAATAAACATATAGATTTATACTTTGTCAATTTATAATACAAATAAAAATAAGTAAAAATATAATGCACTACAATTGGAAAATGTATCTGTTGCCTCAAACAGTCCAGAGGTATTCTGATTACATATGTTGTTTTAAATATTTAAAGAAAGATGACATAAAACTTAGTAAAATTGAGTTGATGAAACTTACTAGCTTACTCAATGTTACCTCTGTCAGCAAAGTGAAGTGGATATGATGAATTTAAATTTATAGTTCAAATGTTTTAGCAACACTTTTCCGGCATGGGCTGATCTATTTCTCAGATGGTAGAACCAGAAGCAGGTACTATATACAATATATAAAGAGAAACTCTAGGGTCTGTACATTGTTAAATCTAATAGGAGAGAAGACTACAGTTAATTAGATGATTAAAACAGCAAAGTTATATGAATAACACTCTCTTAATGATATCTGCATGGATTCATTTAGAAAGATGAATGAAATTCTTAATTTTTTCCTATGTCTGGGCATGAAACTGGTAATACCTCTTAATCTTTGCTCTGATAGGGGAATAGGAATCATTTGTAAGCCCATACTTAAAGTGAATGATTATTTTAGAAACAAAACAATGTTTTATAATTGGTAAACATTTAAAAATTAGCTTTTTAAAATATAATATATATTTTAAAAATACATCTCTGAAATTGAAGACTGATTTTAATTTTGAAATACGTGTTCTTTAATGTTGTATCAAAATATATTAGAGTAAAATGTTAAGATTATATTAAATAGAAAATATAAACATTGTTACACAATAAATTATGTCATACATATTCCTATGTCTATGCATATAGGAAGTTTTATTTGTATATTTTCAACATTATGAAGGTTTGGACTAGAAAAATTCAAAGACACTTTCTCTAGGGTTGAACAATTAATAATTTACTTAATATTGGTATGTTTTGATTATGTTATAGTTAAATGTATCTCCTTTATTATTTTATTTTTTACCTGAAATTGTGGAAAGAGCAAATGATACGTGAAACAGCAAGACTTATGTATATAACCGTCCACTAGGAAGCACTTCCTGCTTTACACATTTTACCATAAATGCCACCAACTCACATGCACACACACACAAAATGCACTGGGTTGTTAAATATATTATCCTTAAAGTATCATATATCGTATGTCTTTTCTGCCACATAGTAGAATAATATAGGAACTTTAGCAACACAGTGACAAGATGAGTATAAACTAGAGTAAAATCAAACTCTCTATTCTTTAGTAATTGCAATGATAGCATTTTTTTATAGTTGAGTTGTTTTTTCTATTGTCTATTTTATACACACATATAAATACATACATATAAGCACACATATATGTCAACACTATTTCTTGAAGAGTGACATTTAGTTGGTTAGTTGCCTAAAGACATTGTGTTTATAGAAAGTAAAATTTCTATTTGTATATGATAAAACATTTGTGCCATGCCATTTACATCTATTGGAATTTTAAAGCAAAGGTAGATGAGGACTAAGAAATGTTTCTGCCCTATCAATTTTTTTTTTTTTTTTTTTTTGAGAGAGGGTCTTGCTTTTTCACCCAGACTGGAGTGCAGTGGTGCTATCTCGGCTCACTGCAGCCTCAACCTCGTGGGCTGAAGTGATCCACCAACCTCAGCCTCCTGAGTACCTGAGACTACAGGCATGCCCCACCATGCTTGGCTTAATTTTTGTATTTTTGTAGAAATGGGATCTCACTATGTTGCCCAGCTGGTTTTGAACTCCTGGACTCAAGTGATCTGCACACCTTGGCAACTCAAAATGCTGAGGTTACAGGTGTGAGCCCCCTCACCCAGCCTGAATCAGTACTTTTATATTATTGATCTTGATTATTATCCTGCCAATTTCCTTATAACATTGACCTTTCAACAACATGGATTGACACTCTGTAGGTCCACTTCACACACAGATTTCAAAAAATAAATACATTGGATAATATTTTGGAGATTTGTAACAGTTTGAAAAAATTGAAGATGAAATATGTAGCCTGCAAATGTCAAAAAATTAAGAAGTTAGTTATGTCATGAATAAATATATATTAATGTATGAAGATATTAATTTATTTTATCATTTACTCACATACACAAATCTATTACTAAAACTTACAATATCAAAACTTACACGCAAACTTTACACCTTACATGGCATCATTTTCAGTTAAGCAAATATAAACATAAGTAAACTCATACTATTAAATCATAACTGCAGTATACATTGGAATACGGTAATGATCTTGTAGTCACCTTAAGTTGCTATTGCATTGACCTCAAGTGTTGCAAATATCCTTGTAAAATGCCATGAGAAGCTAAAGGTCTCTGCATGAGCATTAAGTCTCTTGAGTAACTTGCAGTAAAAAGGGAGCTTTTGTGGTTCTCTTGCATTTTTCATTGTGTTTGCTGAAATACTGTAAACCTTGAATAACACCATGGGATCCACATGAAATGTCACTAGTGGTGCTGAATGTGCTCCCCAGAAGCAGAGAAAAGTCATGACATTAGAAGAAAAAGTGGCATTGCTTGCTCTGCACTATAAATTGGGGTCTGCAGCAGAGGGTGTCCACAATTCCAAGAGAAATTAATCCTGCATAAGAACCATTATAAAAAAAAAGAAAAGGAAATTCATGAAGCTGTCACAGCAGCTACACCAGCAAGCATAAAAACTTTGTACTCTTGGCAAAACATCTTTGTGTCTTGTGTTGAAAATGCAACTTTTATGTGGGTGCAGGATTGCTATGATACAGGCATACCTATAGACTCTAATATGATTTGAGAGAAAGTAAAGTCATTATATGACAACTTAAAGCAAAATGAAGGTGAAGGATCTAAAGCTGGAAAATTTAATGCCAGCAAGGATAGTTTGAAAATGTTAGGAAGAAGTTTAACTTTTAAAATGTCAAGATTGGCCAGGCGCAGTGGCTCACGCTTGTAATCCCAGCACTTTGGGAGGCCGAGGCGGGCGGATCAGGAGGTCAGGAGATCGAGACCATGGTGAAACCCCTTCTCTACTAAAAATACAAAAAAATTTAGCCGGGTGTGGTGGTGGGCGCCTGTAGTCCCAGCTACTCGGAGAGGCTGAGGCAGGAGAATGGCGTGAACCCGGGAGGCGGAGCTTGCAGTGAGCGGAGATCGCGCCACTGCACTCCAGCCTGGGTGACAGAGCGAGACTCCGTCTCAAAAAAAAAAAAAAACAAAAAAAAATATCAAGATAACAGGAGAAGCAACTTCTGCTGACCATAAGGAAGTAGGAGGGTTTCCAGGTATCAGTAAGAATATCATTGAGGAGAAAAGATATCTGTCTGTAGAGATTTTTAATGCAGACAAATGTGCCCTATTCTGGGGGAAAAAATGTCACAAAGAACATTTATTAGTATGAGAGAAGTGAGCACCAGGATGTAAAGCAGGAAGCGATAGGCTAACTCAACTGTTCTGTGCAAATGCAACTGGGTTTATGATCATGACTGTCTTTATATAAACTGCTAACCCCTGAATCCTGAAGAAAAAAGATAAATGCCAACTGCCTGTCTTTTGGTTATTCAACAAGAAGGCCTAGACAATAAGAGTCCTTTCTCTGGATTGGTTTTCTCAATGTTTTGTTCCTGCAGTCAGAATGTACCTTGGTCACCCAGGCCCTGTGAGTTCAAAACCAAAAGTGTTGAAGTAGTCTACTTGACCACAAACACAAGGTCTTTAATTCAGACTCTAAATCAGGGGGTCATGAGGATTTTTAAGGCTAATTATTCATGGTACTTTATGCAAAGGATTGTCAATGCTGGAGAATATCATGATAGTATGTACGGATTACACCATTGAAGGTGCCTACATTGTTATAATGAAAACAGTGCAAGTCACGGAGTGCAAAACAATAAATTCCTTCTGCAGAAAACTGTGTCCAGGTGTTGCACCCAAACACAAGGTTTCTGATTCAGCTTCTATATTAGGGGGTCATAAAGACCTTTAAGCGTTGTTACACAAGTTTCTCTATGGAAAGGATTGTCAGTGCTATGGAAGAGGATCCCTAGAGAGAATATTATCAAAATCTCAAAGGATTCAATATCACCATTGAAGATGTCATCATTATAGTGAAAGCTCTGAAAGCCATTAAGCCAAAGGCAACAAAAATCTGCATAAGAAAATAGTGTCCAGATGTTGTACATGACATCATGGGATTTACAAAACAGAGTCAATCAAGGAAATCATGCAATAGATCATAGATATGGTGAAAAAAAGGTAGGTGAGAAGTAAAGGCTTTCAAGATATGAATCTTGGAAAATATGCGTCTTCAAGAACTAACGGGCATCACACCAGAGGAATTAACAGAAGGTAACTTGATGGAGATAACTGCCACCCAATTAATTTCAGACAATGAAGAAGAAGATGTAGAAAAAGCAGTACCAGAAAACAAATGGACATTAAGCAATCTGGCAGAAGAGTTGTGATTTCTCATGACTGCTTTTGACATCTTTTATGACATGGACCTTTCAATGAAATGGACAATGAAATGAAAGCAAACTGGAAGGATTGGTTCCATATACATTTTTAAAGAAATTTTAAAAAGCAAAAAAAGGCCAGGTGCAGTGGCTCACGCCTGTAATCCCAGCACTTTGGGAGGCCAAGGTGGTCATATCACCTGAGGTCTGGAGCTCAAGACCAGCCTGGCCAACATGGAGAAACCCCGTCTCGACTAAAAATACAAAATTAGCCGGGGTGGTGGCCCATGCCTATAATCCCAGCTACTTGGGAGGCTGAGGCAGGAGAATCGCTTGAACCCGGGAGGTGGAGGTTGCAATGAGCCGAGATCGCGCCATTGCACTCCAGCCTGGGCAACAAGAGCGAAACTCCATCTCAAAAAAAAAAAAAAAAAAAAGCAAAAAAAAGAAACAAATGTATTTTTGTAAAGTTACACCAAGTATGCCTTCCTCTCCTGCCTACCCTTCCACCTTCTCCACCTCTTCTGACTCTGCCACCCCTGAAACCGTAAGACCAACTCCTTTTCTTTCTCCTCCTCAGCCTATCCTATGTAACAGCAATGAGGATGAAGATTTTTATGATAATCTACTGGCACTAAATGAATTGTAAACATATTTTCCCTTCCATATGATTTTCTTAATGAAATTCTTTTCTCTAGCTCACCTTATTGCAAGACTAGAGTATATAATGCATTTAACATGCAAAATATACTAATAATATACAAAATATACTAATAATATACAAAAAAGTTAATGAACAGCTTATGTTACTGGTAAGGCTTCCAATCAATAGCAGGTTATTAGTAGGTAATTTTGGGGAAAGTCAAAAGTTATATGTTGATTCTTGACTGCAGTGGGTCTGTACCCCTAACTCTTGCAATGTTCAAGGACCATCTGTGTATTTTATGAGCCTACTTTTATATTTATTTTTAAGAAAGAAGCACAATTGCATATATAACTAAATGTTTTTCAAGCATCAGAGTTAATTATAATAAGACAATATGAATATAATTGTATAAATATTTAATGCTTATGTACATGTTTATTTAAATATAACATAATATGTAATTAGAATAACAATTATATTAATATGGTAGTGCAATAATATACATATAAATAAATAGGGAACAAGGAGCTCAGTTTGCCTTGTACCTTAAACAAATCAGAAAATTTAATTTTAGGACTTCAAAACACACTAGAAGTCTTCACATTTCAGAAGACATTCGTTTACTTATCGAAATCATTTTTTATACCCTGTGCTCAGAGCAGAGTTGTTAATTCACATAGTTTTTACCTATAAATATCTTTTATTTTATTTTTATTTTTTATTTTTTAAGATAAGGTCTCACTCTGTCACCCAGATTGGAGTGAAGTATGTGATCTCAAATCACTGCAACCTCTGCCTCTCAGGCTCAAGCAATCCTCCCACCTCAGCCTTCCAAGTATCTGAGACCTCAGACAAGCACCACCATGCTTGGCTGATTTTTTGCATTTTTTTGTAGCGACAAGGTTTCACTATGTCTTCCAGATTGCTCTCAAACTCCTGGACTCAAGCAATCTTCCCACTTCAGCCTCCCAAAAGTGCTGGGATTACAGGCATGAGCCACAACACCCCGCCTCTATAAATATATTTAACTAACTCAATTGTATAAAGTCATCTGTTGAATCTAAATCCAGTTATTCTTTAAATTTTCAGTGAGTATATTGTATTCTGCAATTCAAACCCCTTAAAGCATATTTCTAGCTATGGCTTCATTTACTCTATTTTGTATTTTAACTTACTCTCATCTACATCCTATATCAGAGACATAGGTTGATGTTGCTCATCTGCTTATATCATCTGTATATTTTATCCATCTTTCCATGTTAATAAATACTCATCTTGAAAATCATTGTAACGATTTAAATTATTGATATAATCTCCCCTCTAACCAATACTAAATATTCTTATATTGAGTCACATAAGCCGATATTTAAATTCCGGTTTTTTTTTTGTTTTGTTTTTTGTTTTCTTTTTTTTTTTTTTTGAGACGGAATCTTGCTCTGTCGCCCAGGCTGGAGTGCAGTGGCGCGATCTGGGCTCACTGCAAGCTCCGCCTCCCGGGTTCACGCCATTCTCCTGCCTCAGCCTCCTGAGTTGCTGGGACTACAAGTGCCCGCCACCAGGCCCAGCTAATTTTTTGTATTTTTAGTAGAGGCGGGGTTTCACCATGTTAGCCAGGATAAATTCCTTCTTAATTGGCACATTGTTAAAATATATTTCGACTACACAGCTATTACCTTGAGAATCCACTTAACTGTTCTCCTGGGATAAATTCAAGGATACTATAAACTGTGCTTCCTACTTCTTTGGCTTAACCACTTGCTTTGGGAGAATTCATCTTGAAATAAGTCCCGTTAAAAAAAAATTTTCTTGGGAGATAAATCTTCACCATATTTTTATATCATGTCTGGTAATGCATTATTTCCTTCTCACTTTGAATAATAACTTCATGAACAATTGATTTCTTCATTGTATTCCAGTATTTATTATCTCTGATGTAAAATCTTATATCATTCTGAGGTTACTTTTTTCCTGATCTGTAATTTGTAGTATTTTCTTTTCTGTCTTGTTCTAAAATTTCATGTGGTTTTCATGGATTTGTTTTGAACTTCATTCTTTCCAGTGTACACTTAAGTAAACACTTTTACTATATACTTAAATCATCTTTCAATATGAAGAATATATGATTATGATAAGAAAATTTGTTTTGTTATTGACTTGATAATTTTTTTTATTGATTGATTCTAGATTTCTATTTTTGAAAGGTAGACCTCCTGGATTATTTATTTATGCTTATTATCCATCTCTTTTTTCATATCAATAGTCTTGAAAATTTATTTAACTTTAGTTTACATCTCTTCTTTAAACGAGTTTTAAATTAATGCCTTTATTTTAAGACCTACTGCTAAATCCAAATACTATATTGGAGTCTGAAGTAGAAAATGAAAAAATTGACTAAAGATGACTTCATTTAAGCTATAAATTGTTGTTCCTTTTATTATTGTATGTGTCTTCTCCTAATTTATTTCATCAGGCTTCCATCTGCTACCTGTTCCTGACAATGTCTTACTATTGATTCCATTAATGAATTCTTCATTTATTTTTGCTGTGATAGTATTGAGTTTTGTAATTATTTGTATTTTAACAGAACCTAAACATGGAGGGCAGAAACACGTGAACTCAGCTGATCAATTTGAACAGAAAGTACTTGCTTACATGTAAACTTCACAGGTTTTTATAAGAACTCTATAGGTAAGTGGAATTTTATGGTCAAGTTTTATTTCCATTTCTTTTCATTATTAGTGTAACTTTATTGAGGTGTAATTGATAAACCCCCCAAAAAAGCTGCACAGATTTAATATGTATAATTTGATGAGTTTGAACATATGCATCCACCTGTGATACTATCACTAAAACAAAAAACTTTTTATACATACATCTTCTTATTTTATTGTTTGTGTTTGTTTATTTTTAGCTTTTTAAATTGGTACATAATGATTGTACACATTTCTGGGATACATGTGCTATTTTGATACATCCATACAATGTGTAATAATCAAATTAGGGTAGTTGGGATATTCATCACCTCAAGCATTTATTGTTTTGTGTTGGGAACATTCCAAATCGTCTACCTATTTTGAAATATATAATAAATTACGGTGAGCCATAGTCATCTTATTGTGCTATTAAACACTAGAATTTATTCCTTCTATCTAACTGTATTTTTGTACTCATTAACTAATTTCTCTTCATCTCCTTTTCCCTACTTCCCTTCTCAGCCTCTGGTAACCCCATTCTACTCTCTACTTTAGTAAGATCAGTTTTAGCTACCACATATGAGTTGAGAACACATGATATTTGTCTTCCTGTGCCTGGTTTATTTCACTTAACATAATGTCCTTCAGTTTCATCCATGTTGCTGCAAATGATAGGTTAAAGTCACAAAGTAGGATTCTGGCTCAAGAATATTTGAACTTTTATTTAGACAATTCTCTTATTGCTAACCAATTTATGAAAGGATATCTCTTTTATGGCAAAATCTTGATAAATTTCATTTTGGGAGGATCTGATAACTTCTGAGATAATGCCAAATTGTCGTTGATTGAATTATTGGATGCAATTTAAACTTGACTTTAATGCTAGCTGTTTCCTAGGTAAATTTTGGTGTCCTTCAGAGAAACCATAACATTATTATTTATTTAATATAAAATTATTTTCTTAAGTCAACCAACTTCAGGTCCCATGGCAATGTATACAATAATTATAATTAATATATATTAATTATATATTACATATGTAGCAGACTGCTATATGTATGTACTGTACAATTTTATATATATAGCAGTATACTTACACATTATACCATAGAGCCAACTCTAACAGCAGCAGATTACTACTTAATTTTGAAAGATATGCTAATAAGGCTATCATATGTAACACTAGTAGTTCTTCTATTTACTTGAATATTACAAGATGCACTGGGCATTGCCAAGATACAAATTATGTATGTATTACTGTAAAACATAGATCATTTATGAATTTCTATTAAACCCATTTTACTCTATTTTATTAAACTTGAGAGCTGTGAGCTATCTAGAGATTCTAGTTAAATTAAGCTAATTAAAACATGGAAATAGCAAGGGTGAAAATGGCATACATGTAAATTGCTTAATGCAAGTTTAAATTAATGAGTAAAGCAAATTTTGAAGTGCCCTGTTTTTATGCAATTTATACAGAGTTGTCTCTTTGCCAATACAGTAAAGTCACAATTATCATATCCATAAAATGTCAATGATTTTGAAACCTTGTTTTATACATTTTTCTATTTGGAATGTCAGGGTATTTGTAACAAAAATACTTTCTCTTGAATTTTCATGATGTACTGCTAATTTAGCATAGGTCTATATGTTACGGTATTTATTTTGTTACATAGTTATGCTTTTATTTTCTATGAAATGACATTGAATTTTTGTTTTACATTGTTTTCTTCTAGTACACACATATATAGTACATATATGTGCTTAAGAAATAAGGACATGCAGAAAAGAATATATTCAAATAAAATAAATTAAGCTGATTGAAAAGGTGTGGAGGAAAATGAAGGGAAGGAAAAGGCAGATTAAGAACTAAAGTTATATTCTGATGTTGTCTTGGATATTTGTATGTGCACACACAAATACATACACATCATTTAAATATATTTTCATAATCTAGACTTCTGTTAGCAAAGTTTTGAATTAAAGAAAAATAACCTAGGGTGACAACGTTAAACATGAATTTCTGAGATCAGAGAATTTATTTTCAGTGTTTTTAGTATATGAAAAAAATTGGCCATTGGATTTGCATTACAGGCAAGAATAACTATCTCAAGGCTATGTGATCTCAATGCCTTTCTAACTTCCAAATCCTTTCAAAAGCTCTTCTTTCAAAACTATCCGCTAAATTATACTTTTAAGGATACACACTGCACTTGCCAACAGATCTTAACTAGTCATTTATTTGCTTAAATCATATGTGGTTATTGACTTAGTACATTTTATTTTGACCTTTTATTTCAAAGAAAATAGCAATACTATGTTTAGGGCTGGGTGCAGTGGCTCACGCCTGTAATCCCAGCACTTTGAGAGGCTGAGACATGCTGATCACAAGGTCAGAAGTTCGAGACCAGCCTGGCCAATATGGTGAAACCCTGTCTCTACTAAAAATACAAAAATGAGCTGGGCATGGTGGAGTATGCCTGTAGTCCTAGCTATGTGGGAGGCTGAGGCAGAAGAATTGCTTGAACCTGGCAGGTGGAGGTTGCAGTGAGCCGAGATCATGCCACTGCACTCCAGCCTGGGCGACAGAGTGAAGACTCTGTCTCAAAAAAAAAAAAAAAAAAAAACAAGGAATAATATTTTTAAATGTAAATAATGCTTTTTGATACTAATTTATTTTACCCATAGCTATCTGTCTGTTAATTACAATTGCCATGTCATTATTTTAAATTGTATAGCAATTTTGGCTTAAAAATATTTGTAATGTTGTTCTCTGTTCCATGTGTTCTGCTTCCGCTGATGTCAGTTGTCTTCTTTATTTTATGTGTGCCTCTATCTGATGTGGATGTTTTATCACACGTCTGTGTATTTGTTAATAAAGCCATTTTTATAAATTAAGAACCAGGTGGATTATCATAGATTGCTCTAGTAGACTCCTTTTGAAGCTATGGATATCTTATTTTTCTCTTAGATTGTGAGAACATGACCATGTATATTTTATCAAATTATTTTTATCAATAAAATGAAGAATATATTACCTACCACGAATGATTAATGTAAACCTTAAAATTATATGTTAATATTTCTGTTTCTATTTTTTAACATCTCTGTCTATATTACCTTACCCTTGTATTATCTTTATTGTCTTCATCCAGGAATGAAGTGTAATTTTAACATTAAAAGTATTTTTCCCATTATGACTAAAATTTTGTAAAGCAATCAATGATAGAAAATATATAAATGTTTCTGGATGAAAACCTTAATACCAATCAAATAGTTTAGGTTTTTATTTGATTTTCACTTGTTTTGTCTTTTTTTATTTTATTTTATTATTATTATTATTATTTGAGACAAAGTCTCACTCTGTCACCCAGTGTCGTGATCTCAGCTCACTGCAACCCCCGCCTTCCAGATCAAGTGATTCTCCTGCCTCAGCCTCCCACGTAGCTGTGGTTACAGATGCTTGCCACCACGCCCAGCTAATTTTTGTATTTTTAGTAGAGACAGGGTTTCATCATGTTGGCCAGGCTGGTCTCAAACTCCGGAACTCAAGTGATCTGCCCACCTCGGCCTCCCAAAGTGTTGGGAATACAGGCGTGAGCCACTGCCCTGGACTAATTTTTACTTATTTTAAATACCTTTTGAAAACTATTTTATCACATAGTAATAAAATATATTCTTGTTTCATGTTTTTATATGCAAAAATCCAGTTAAATATGTTTGTCTTATATTTGATTTATATTCCAATAGCATTTGTATAAATTTATGAACAATGGAATTTCTTATATATCTATATTTTAAATAAAAAATATGGAGAAGATACAGAAATCCTAAATACTATTACTGATCTCAGAATCATGGAGCAGAACATTTTATCAAAACTAGAATTACATATAAATACTGAAGAATGTGCATAAAGGAAAGAATGATCAATATGCAAGCATAAATCTTAAATAATTGTTTATCAGGTGAGTGCTAGAGTTCAAATACATTGCCAAATGATTAAAATTTCACTTGGAAAGTTTTAAAAGCACCTGCTAAGAAAAATTAAAAGTGAAAACTAGTCACCTTGCACTTTCTTTCTCAATTTGGTAAAATGCATTTAAATGAAATGTAAAAATGAAATCAAAATCTTACACACTTCCTTGCTATGTAGAGGATAAGTAAAAATGCAAAGGGCAGAACCTCAGGAGGTGCAATGCATTTCAAATTAGAGGCAGGTTTTTTATGTGTGGAAAGTGAACAGGCTTGACCCACTATTTCTTAAAGCTCACCTTACATCTTATAAAAATTCAGAAACTCTATTAAATGGAAAAAGAGCTACTTTTCCCCTTACCATTCTAACCATAAAGACATCATCTTAGTTCCTCACTTAAGAACATTTGCAAAACTTATCTACCAGACTAATACTATCTAAAATACTTATAAGTAAACAATTTTATTAATTAAACAAAAAACAGGACTTTAGACCTTTAGTCCTCAGGAAGACCTAAAATTTTTCTTATATCTATCCAATGGCTTAATTTCATAGTGGTGAGAAAACTATAGGTTTTCCAAATGTATTATGTGATTTTGTTTTATAAATATTCTTAGATGTCTAAGAGGAAACATATTTGAATTAATTTTGTGCATTTTAGTAATTTCACATTTTAGGTACGGCATTGTAGGTTTTTCAGAAAATAGCCACCATATTTTTATCTCATTTGATTTTCCCATAACTCTGTGAAGTAAGTAGCTATTATACCGTCAGAACAGTTAAGATAATTGCTAACAACAACAACAAAAATATTTTTTTGTTACACAACATATAAGCAATAGAACCAGAGCATATAATATATTTTTTGGCTACTATTCTTTGTGACAATAGGGCACTAGGCAGAGTCCTGAGGCCCACTATCCAGGCACTAGCTCCAAAACTGTGAAAACTTGAATCAAGAAAAAAATAAATAAGCCTGATCCCTCAAAAAGTTAACAGTCTGTGTATTCCAATGTAAGAATAAAGATGAGGGAGATATAAGTGGCTTTCTTTAATTATTTTTATATCTTTAAAGTACATGAATGTCTGTAAAGCAAAACAGCAGAGACTATGGCTGTAGTTAAGCATTTTAGAAATATACGTGTACACTAAAAGAACTGTGCATTAGAGAAGTTGAGATAATGACCTCCATAATCAGGTACCTACAAATGTGACATACTGATTTGTGTCAATTAGCTACATGTCAAAATCAATTTATACATATTACTCAAATATTCTAGATCAGGACTCTCAAGAGATTTCATGCAATTTAGAAGGTATGTAGCTGAGTAGCAACATTGCATACTTAATGTGTATAAACTAATACAGAAAGAAATTGGCAAAGCAGAAAGAGGCAGTAAGTTATTGGCACATTTATCAGGTAAGGTTCTTTATAAATGAAACAATCTAAACTTCCTGGCAGTGGGAAAAAATGCATAAACATCAGCAGGCAAATCAGCTTGCACAAGGGATTGCTAAAAAGAGCTTGATGCCTCAGCGTTTCTCCTCTCTGAGGAAAGAAACCTATTCTGGAATTAAAGCTGGCTAAACAGATAAAGGTTGAACTTTTCAACTGCAAAGTACGTATAGAAATTGGTCCCTTTTTAACTGAGACAAGCAGTAAAATTTTACGACACGTCACCAATTGGGTTTTTCAGCATTAAATACCAGAAAGTCTATTGTGTGGCTGTCTGCAATACAAATGAGGACTGGAGAGGTAAATAGTAATCTAAAATGGTTCGTATGAAGATCTACAATCAAAAAGTGGTGAAGCACCTGTTTTTCTTTGATGAGGTTTCTGACTCTTTGATATTTCAACTTTCATGAGACAAAAGTACACTAAGTTATAGGAGTGGAAAAGAAGGTTTGAATGAAAATTAGAAAAGTAAAAATTGGAGTTTGTATGGCTGGGCCAGATGTATAAAATCATTAGTTTTATCTCGGTGACAGAATTTTATGGAAAACAATAAAAGCTACATAAAAGAATGCTGATAGCATCACTTTACTTTTTATTAGCATTAGTTTAGATGTGTATGAGAGCGAATATGCACCAGGGAGAAGCAAGTATGGAGAATTTTTTTTGGCCATTAAGTTAATGGAGCTGATAAATGGAATTGTAACATTGACACTAAGTGACAGTCTTGTTTCTCTTGTTCCTTTAAAATCTGCTGTTTCATTCTAGTTACTTCAACCTTGAATTTCTAATGTGTACAGCTGTTACATTTAATAGTTGTTTGGTGATTTTATGTTATTCAAAAGAATAATAAAAGGAACACAACCTCTGCTTGAATAAAGAAAGTTAAAACACATTAGTGAAATTTCAGATCTATATCTACATATGACTTCAACAATTTATTCACAATAAAATTAATTTTATTTTTCTTTCAGACTGAAGGTCGGAAAGAATGGTGTAATAGAGCCAAAGAAGATGACTTAAAAAAAAAAAATCAGGGTAGAGAATAAAATAAAATTATATCTTATTGTTTTCACAAAATTGTTCCATTGCTAAGAGGACAAGACACATTCATGTGTACATTTCTAGAGAATCAAGTAGCTACTTTCTATACCTTTTCATACGCAAATCTAACATACATAAAATGAATAACTGATACTTATAGTATATGTATTTTAAAGTGAAGAAGAGGCCAGGCACGGTTGCTCACACCTATCATCCCAGCACTTTGAGAGGCCACGGTGGTAGGATCACCTGAGGTCAGGAATTTGAGACCAGCCTGACCAACATGGTGAAACCCCGCCTCTACTAAAAATATAAAATTAGCCGGGCGTGGTGGTGCATTCCTGTAATCCTAGCTACTCAAGAGGCTGAGGTGGGAGAATGGCTTGAACCCGGGAGATGGAGGTTGCAGTGAGCCGAGATCGCACTGCTGCACTGCAGCCTGGGCAATAAGAGCAAAATTCTGTCTCAAAAAAAAAAAAAAAAGTGAAGAAGAAAACTACAACATAATTTTGATAGAGTATAAATCACATTATCTTCATCAATACAGTTGATAAAAATGTGCTGTTAGAAGAAAAGAATAAAGGCTGAGTATTCTTTTGTAAAATCTTCTGCCTGAATTCCAGTCAATTATATTGAATCAGGCATATTACTTTTGAGAAATCTAAAATTTTATCAAATTATTTATCTCCACAAAATTATTTAAAATGGGATGATTACCTTAGCAAAATTGGCAAAATAATTATGTCAATCTTTTTTTTGCAGGGAAAGTTAATCATGAGTCTGGGGAAAAAAAAGTTCATGGTTTTATGCTTAAAAACCTACAACTCTTTTTTAAATAAACCAATTAATAAATATATAAATATAAAAATAAACAGATTAAAACCCAGTTCTTGAAATAATTCATGAGGTTAGGTTTTTTCTAATTATGAAATTTTAGAAGTTTAAGTTTTTAAAAATATGATATTGAAGGGAGGCAGAGCAACATGGCTGAATTGAAGCCTCCAGCAATTACCCCTTTGCAGAAGCATCAAATTCAACAACTATCTACACGCAAAAAACACTTTCATAAGAACCCCAAATCAGGTGAGCAATTAAAGTACCTGGTTTTAATATTATATTAAGGAAAGGGCACTGAAGAAGGTAGGAAAGGCAGTTTTGTATCACTAACACTATCTGCCCCCCCAGTACCCCTGCAACAGCCACCTGGTACATAGGATCTGTGCGTTTTGGGAAAGGAGAGCCCGGTGATTGTGAAACTTCACTGGGACTCAGTGCTGCCCTGTCACAGCAAAAAGCAACATAGGGAAGAACCAACCAGTGCTCATAAAGGAAGCGTTTTAAACATCCCTAGCTAGAGGTGATCATCCATCTCAGTGGTTGGAACCTGAGTTCTGGCAAGTTTTGCCATTGTGTACTAAAGTACTCTGGGGTCCTGAACACATTTGAAAGGTAGTCTAGGCCACAGGCACTGCAATTCCTGGGCAAGTGCTGGTGCTGTGCTGTGCTCGGAGCCAGTGGACTTCCACTGCACGTGACCTAGTGAGAAACCAGCTGGGGCAGCCAAGGGAGTGTTTGTGTGACCCTCCCCCAACCCCAGGGACCATAGCTTACAGCTCTGGAGGAGGCTATTTCCTTCTACTTGATGAGAGGATAGGGAGAGTAAAGAGGACTTTGTCTTGCCTTTTCAACACCAGCCCAGCTTCAATAGAATAGGGCGCTAGGCAGAGTCCTGAGGCCCGCTATCCAGGCACTAGCTCCAAAATTACATTTATTGACATACCGCAGGCCAGAAGGGAACCTGATGCTTGCCTTGAAGGGAAGAATTCAGTACTGAAGTATTAATCACCCGCCGAATAAAGAGCCCTTGGGCTCTGCATAATCAGCAGTGATAGCCAGACAGTACTCCATGCTGGCCTTGGGTAGACTCAGAACCATGCTGGATTCAGGAGTAACCAAGCACATTCCCAGCTGTGGTGGCTATGGGAGGAGAACTCTTTCTGCTTAAGGAAAAGAAAGGGAAGAGTAAAGGGGACTTTGTCTTACAGCTTGGGTACTGGTTTGGCCACAGTTGAGAGCACCAAGCAGTCACCTGGGGTCACCTATTCCAGGTCTTGGCTCCTTGATGACATTTCTATATCTGCCCTGGACCAGAGGGAAGCCCAGTTCCCTGAAGAAAGGCATTTAGTTCTGGCAGCATTTACCACAAGCCGACAGAAGAGCCCTTGGTCCTTGAGTAAATATTGCCAATAGTCAACCAGTAGTAGCCACAGGGGAAAGTCCTTTGCTTGAGAAAGGGGAGAGAAGAGGAGGAAGGACTCTGTCTTGCAGTTTGGGTGCCAGATCAGCTGCAGTAGAATGGAGCACAAGGTAGATTCCTAAAGTTCCCAACTCTAGACCCTGGCTCCTAGATGGAATCTCTGGACCCACCTGGGATCAGAGGGAGCTTCATGCCCTGAAGGGAAGGATGGAAGCCTTGCAAAAATAGATTTGTGATGGCAGCACCTGCGTCTTTGAAGAGCCCTGTAATTGCTCTTTTCTGTACGTCAGATCTAACAGTGGAAACCACAGTCACTCAACTACAAAATTTAAATACAACAGAAATAATTAGATCCTGAGGTGGCAGGTGCCAAGGGGCAGCACTCAACCATCAATGGCAAGGTGAACATTGCTACCATAATGGACAGCAGAGGCAAAGCTGCATTTAGAATAGTCTGACTTGTGTAGAGCTCTGGCATTGGTAATTAATCATGGTTTTCCTAGAAAAGAAATTGATAGGAAGCTTATCGTATTCATACTTAATTTATACAAACAGAAAACTTCTAGGTCAAATGGACAAAAGACTACTTTGAATTATAAGAACAGAGAATCCCACCCCCTCAATCAATTTCCAGACATGAGACAATTTACAGAACCAGAATCCCTTGAATGAAGAGAAGGCTGGGTCCACTTGTGGAAGAACCCCACTACATTACTGACAATTTATGCTGTTAATATTTCTCCCATCCTTCTCCAAGGAGACCTCCGGCCTTTTACCAGGGCAACTCTGCATTGGGAAAATGGAAATGATCAGATATTTTGGGGACTACTGGACACTGGCTCTGAACTGACATTGATTCCATGGGACCCACTGTGTCATTGTGGTCCTCCAGTTAAAGTAGGGGCTTATGGAGGTCACATAATTGATGGCATTTTAGCTCAGGTCTGATTTACAGTGGGTCCAGTGGATTCCTGCACTCATCCAGTGGTCATTTCCCCAGTGCCAGAATGCATAATTAGCATACAGGTACTTAGCAGCTGACTGAACTCCCACATTGACTCTCTGACTGGTAGGGTGAGGACTATTATGGTGGAAAAGGCCAAATGAAAGCAATTCGAGCTACTTCTACCTAGGAAAATAGTAAATAAAAAAGCAGTATTGCATCCTTGGAGGGATTGCAGAAATTAGTGCCACCGTCAAGAACTTGAAAGATGCAGTGGTGGTGATTTGACAGCGGATTATGGTAAGCTTAACCAAGTGGTGACTCCAAATGCAGCTGCTGTACCAGATGTGGTTTTATTGCTTGAGCAAATTAAATCATCTCCTGGGGCTTGATATGCTTCCATTAGCTAGGCAAATGCCTTTTTCTCCATTCCTATCCATAAGGCCCAACAGAAGCATTTGTCTTCAGCTGGCAAGGCCAGCAATGTATCTTTACTGTCCTACCTCAAGGGTATATCAACTCTCCAGCTTTGTGTCATAATCTTATTCAGAGAGACCTTGATCATGTTTCACTTCCACAAGATTTTATCCTGGTCCATTATATTGATGGCATTATGCTGATTGGATCCAGTGAGCAAGAAGCAGCAAACACAATGGACTTTTTGGGCAGACACTTGCTTGCCAGAGGATGGGAAATAAACTAAAATTCAGGGACATTTTACCTCAATACAGTTTCTAGGCTTCAGTGGTGTGGGGCCTATCTAGAGATTACTTCTAAGATAAAGGATAAATTGCTGCTTTTGGTCCTTTCTACAACCCAGAAAGAGGCACAATGCCTAGTGGGCCTATTTGGATTTGAGAGGCAACACATTCCTTATTTGAGGGGGTTACTTCAGCCCATTTATAGAGTGACCCAAAAGGCTGCCAGTTTTGAGTGGGGTCCAGAATAGGAGAAGGCTCTGCAACCAGTCCAGGCTGCTATGCAAGCTGTTCAGCTACTTGGGCCATATGACTCAGCCGATCCAAAGATGCTTAAGGCATCAGTGGTAGATAGGGATTCTGTTTGAAGGCTTTGGCAGGCCCCCCATAGGTGAGTCACAGCAGAAGCCTCTAGGATTTTGGAGCAAGTCCCTTCCATCTACTGCAAATAAATACTCTTTTTTTGAAAGACAGCTCTTGGCCTGTTACTGAGCTTAGGTAGAAACAGAACATTTGACTATGGGTCATCAAGTCACCACGTGACCTGAACTGCCTGTCATGAACTGGGTGTTTTCTGACCCATCTAGCCATAAAGTGGGTCATGCACATCAGCATTCCATCTTCAAATGGAAGAGGTATGTAGGTGATCCAACTCGAGCAGGTTAAAGCACAAGTAAGTTACATGAGGAAGTGGCTTAAATGCCCATCGTCTCCACTCCTGCCACCCTGCCTTCTCTCTCCCAGCCTGCACTGGTGGCCTCATGGGGCGTTCTTTATAATCAATTGACAGAGGGAGACTAGGGCATGATTCACAGATGATTCTGCACAATATGCAGGCACCACTCAAAAGTGGACTGCTACAGCACTACAGCCCTTTTCCAGGACATCACTGAAGGACAGCGGTGAAGGGCAATCTTCCCAGTCGGTAGAACCTCGAGCAGGGCACCTGGTTGTGCACTTTGCATGAAGGAAGAAATGGCCAGATATGCAGTCACATACTGATTCATGCACTGTAGCCAATGGTTGGCTGGATGGTCAGGGACTTGGAAGAAACATAATTGGAAAATTGGTGACAAAGAAATTTTGGGAAGAGGTATGTGGATGGACCTCTCTGAGTGGTCAAAAACTGTGAAGATATTTGTATCACATGTAAGTGATCACCAATGGGTGACCTCAGCAGAGGAGGATTTTAATAAACAAGTGGATGGAATGACCCGTTCTGTGGACACCACTCAGCCTCTTTTCCCAGCCACCCCGTCATCACCCAATGGGCCCACGAACAATGTGGCCATGGTGGCAGGGATGGAAATTATGCATGAGCTCAGCAACATGGACTTCCACTCACCAAGGCTGACCTAGCTACAACCACTGCTGAGTGACCAATTTGCCAGCAGCAGAGACCAACACTGAGCCCTCAATATGACACCATTTCTTGGGGTGATCAGCAAGCTACCTAATGGCAGATTTATTATATTGCACATCTTCCATCATGGAAATGACAGATGTTTGTCCTCATTGGAATTCACACTACAGATATGGATTTGCCTATCCTACATGCAATAAATGCTTCTCCCAATTCTACCATCTGTGACTCACAGAGTGTCTTATCCACCATCATGGTGTTCCACACAGCATTATTTCTGACCAAGGCATTTACTTTACGGCTAAAGAAGTGAGGAAGTGGGCTCATGCTTATGAAATTCACTGGTCTTACCATGTTCCCCATCATCCTGAAGCAGCTGAATTGATAGAACAAAAGGTGGAATGGCCTTTTGAAGTCACAGTTACAATGTCAACTAGCTGACCATACATTGCAGTGCTGGGGCAAAGTTCTCCTGAAGGCCTTATATGCTCTGAATTAGTGTCCAATGTATGGTATTTTTTCTCCCATAGCCAGGATTCATGGGTCCAGGAATCAAGGGGTGGAAGGGGAAGTGGAACCACTCACATTACCCCTAGTGATCCATTCCCACAACATTGCATTCTGCTGGCCTAGACATCTTAGTTCCATAGGGAGACTTGCTGCCACCAGGAGACGCAACAACAATTCTATTAAACTGGAAGTTAAGATTGTCTGGACACTTTGGGCTCCTCCTACCTTTATGTCAACTGGCTAAGAAGTGAGTTATAGTGTTGGCTAGGGTGATTGACCCAGATTATCAAGATGAAATCAGATTACTACACCACAACAGAGGTAAGGAAGAGTTTGCATGGAATACAGGAGATCCATCAGGGCATCTCTTATTATTACTATGCCCTGTGATTAAGATCAATGGGAAACTACAACAGCCCAATCCAGGCAGGACTACAAATGATCCAGGCCATTCAGGAATGAAGGTTTCAGTCACTGCACAAGGAAAAAAAAAAAGAAAGAGAGAAACCTTCTGAGATGTTTGCTGAAGGCAAGGAAAATACAGAATGTGTAGTAGAAGAAGGTTCTCATCAATACCAGCTACGACCATGTGACCAGCTGCAGAAACGAGGACTGTAGTCATCGTATTTCCTCCTTATTTTGTCAAGAACAGGCTTGTGCATGTATACACTTGTACTAAAAAAAAAAAAATCTTCATTTTATTTTACTGTTTTTCCTTTATCATCTGACATAAGATTTCTTGACTTCACAGAAGAATTTAAGTACTGTTAACTTTATGTAATAATATTTGGGTTGGGGATTGGTGCACTTCCGGTTGTACGAATGATAGTTGTATTATGTTAGGTGTAATTATCACCTCGTTATTTTCTTTACTTGAAGATTATGTATGATCTCAGGAGATGTGTATGGATTCAAATTGACGAGGAGTGGACTTGTGATGGTTAATAGTATCAACTTGATTGGCTTGAAGGATGCAAAGTATTGATCCTGGGTATGTCTGTGAGAGTGTTGCCAAAGGAGATTAACATTTGAGTCAGTGGTCTGGGAAAGTCAGACCCACCCTTAATCTGGGTAGGCACCATGTAATCATCTGTGGCAAGAATATAAGCAGGCAGAAAAATGTGAAAAGAGAGACTGACCTAGGCTCCCAGCCTACATCTTTCTCCCATGCTGGATGCTTCCTACCCTTGAATATCAGACTCCAACTTCTTCAGTTTTGGAACTTTGAGTGGCTCTCTTTGTTCCTCAGCCTGCAGACAGCCTATAATGGGACCTTGTGATTATAAGAGTTAATACTTAATAAATTCTCATTATATATATACATTCCAATAGTTCTATCTCTCTAGAGAACCCTGACTAATACAAGCACATCTCAGGAAAATATCCTTCTAACATGAAGGAGAAATAAAGAGTTTCCTGGACAAACAAAAGACGAGGTACTTCATCAACACCTGACCTGTCTCAGAAATGAAAAAAATGCTACTGTTATTCAATCTGAAAGAAAAGGACATTAATGGGCAATAAGAAAAAATCTGGTGGTACAAAACTTTGAGTATTAGAATGTACACAAAAACACAGAATTTTATAACACTGTAATTGTGTGTAAACTACTCAGATCTTGAATTGAACAATGAACTTGAGAAAAATAATTACAACTTTTCAAGACATAGACAGCATTATAAGATATAAATAGAAACAACAAAAAGGGCAGGGGAATGAAGTTAAAGTGTAGATTTTTTATTAGCTTACTCTGTGCTTATTTGTTAGTTTGGCTATTTGTTTATATAGTAAGTATTCAGTTCTTGTCAGTTTAAAATAATATAAGATGTTATTTTCATTGTTCATAGTAACCTTAAATCAAAAAAAAAAATACAACCAACATACAAAAGATAAAAAGCAAGAAATTAAAATATGCCATCAGAGAAAATTGCATCCCCTGAAAGGAAGTCAGGAAGAAAGGAAAGAAGGAAGAGAAGACCACAAAACAAAGAAAAAATAGCTAATGAAATTGCAGGAATAAGTCCTTACTTATCAATACTGACATTCAATGTGAATGAACTAAACATTCTATTCAAAAACATAAAGTGATTGAATGGATAAAAAAGCAAGACCCAACAAACTGTTGCTTACAAGATACACACTTCACCTATAAAGAAACACATAGACTGAAAATAAAATGATGGAAAAAGTTATTCTATGCAAATAGAAATAAGAAAAGATCATGAGTAGATATACTTACATAAGACAAAATAGATTATAACCATAAAAAAGGCACAATAGATATACTTATATGAAACAAATATATTTTAAGATTAAAATATAAAGAGACAAAGATCATTATATAATAAAAAGGGATAAATTCAGCAAGAGAATAAAACACTTGTAGATGTATATCTACATGTACATGTGGCACCCAGATATGTAAAGCAAACATTATTATAGCTACAGAAAGAGACAGATTCCAATACAATAAAAGATGGAGGTTTTCGGACCTCACTTTCAGCAATGAAAAGATCATCCAGACTGAAAATCAACAAAGAAACATCAGACTTAATCTGCACTATAGACCAAATGGACCTAATAGATATTTACAGAATATTTTATCAGTAGGTGCAGAATAAACATTCTTCTCCTCACCATATGGATCATTCTCAAGGATAGACCATAAGTTAGGCCACAAACAAATAAAAAATTTCAAACACTGGAAATGGTATCTATTAGCTTCTCTGACCACAATGGAATAAAACTACAAATCAACAACAAAGAAGATTATGGGAATTGTACAAGCACATGCAAATTAAACAATATGCTCCTGAATGACCAGTGATTCAATAAAGAAATTAAAGATGAAATTAAAAAATTTATTGAAACAGATAATAATGGAAACACAGCATACCAAAGCCTATGGAATACAGCAAAAGCAGTAATAAGAGGAAAGTTTCTAACAATAAGTCCCTACATCAAAAAAGTAGAAAAAACTTCAAATAAGCAAATTAATGATACATCCCCAATAACTAGCAAAAAATGAGCAAAATAAGCCAAAAATAAGTAGAGAAAAAGTAGTAATAAAGATATAAGTAGGAATAAATGAAACTGAAACAGAAAAAAAAAGATCAATGAAATGAAAATTTGTTTTCTAAAATGATAAGCAATATCAACAAACATTTATCACAACAAAGAAAAGCAAGAGAACACCAAAAATAAAATCAGAGATGAAAAAGGAGCATTACAACCAATACTGCCAAAATAAAAAAAATCAGAGGCTGCTATGAGCAGTTATGTGCTAATAAGGCACAAAACCTAAAAGCAATGCATAAATTTCTAGACATGTACAACCTACCAGGATTGAAACATGAAGAGATCTAAAACTGGAACAGACTAATGACAAGTAATGATATCAAAGCTGTAAAAAGTCTTTCAGCAAAGAAAAGCTCAGGACCTGATGGCTTCACTGCTGAATTTTACCACACATTTAATGAAGAATTAATACCAAACCTACTCAAATTATCCACCCCCAAAAAAGGAGGAGGGAATACTTCCAAACCCATTCTAAAAGGCCAGTATTATCATGATTCCAAAACAAGACAAAGACATCAATATCCCTGATGAATACTGGATGAATAAATCCTCATTAAAATAACAGTAAACTGAATTCAACAAAACATTTAAAAATTGTTCATCATGACCAAGTGGAATTTATCTCTAGGATGCAAGAATACTTCAACCTATACTAATTAATCATGTAATACATTATATCCATAGAATAAATGACAAAAATCATATGACCACTTCAACTGATGCTGAAAAAGAAACATTTGATAAACTCAACATCCCTTCATGATAAAAACCCTCAAAAAACTGGAAATGGAATATACCTCAACAAAATAAAAGCCATATATGACATGCCCACAGCTAGCATCATACTAAATAGGGAAAAACTGAAAGTCTTTCCTCTAAGATCTGAAACAAGACACGAATGCCCACTTTCCCCGCTACTATTGAACATAGTACTAGAAGTCCCAGTCAGAGCAATCAGACAAGAGAAAGAAATAAAGGGCATTCAAATTGGAAAGACCGAAGTCAAATTACCATTGTTTGTGGATAATATACTCATATGTTTGAAAAAACCTAAGACTCCATAAAATAAACTATTAGAACTGATAAACAAATTTATAAAAGTTGCAGGTTACAAAGTTGACATACAAAATCAGTAGCATTTCTATATGCCAACAGTGAAAAATCTCAATGAGATTTCAAGAAACTAAGTTCTATTTACAATAATTACAAATAAAATAAAATACCTAGGAATCAACTTAGTCAAAGAAGAAAAATTGTTTACAGTGAAAATTATATTGATGCAGTTAATTGAAGAGAACATAAAATAAGTAAAGATATTCCATGTTTATGGATTGGAATGATCAATATTGTTGAAATGTTCATACTCTCCAAAGCAATCTACAGATTCAGTGCAATCTCTATCAAAATACCAATGACATTTGTCACAAAAATAGAAATAATAATCCTAAAATTTATATGGAACTGATAGTGAAGGAGACAGACCAATTCCTAGGCAGACAGGGATGGGTCCCAGGCAAAACCTGACTTTCAAGCCAAAGACAGTTTAAAGCCAGAAAAATGATCTGTGAGCTCCAGGTAGAGTTCATGACTGCAGTGATAACTTTCTGGATGCCTTTTAACCAATCAAATGCCCACGTATAGAGCAATCACTGTGTACTCCCCAATTCTGAGCCCATAAAAACCCTGGACTCAGCCTCACAATTGGCTACCTGCTTTCAGGCCTCCTCTCACACAGTAGGCTACCCACTTTGGGTCCCCTCCTGTGTTGAGAGCTTTTTGGTTGCCCAATAGAATTCCTCTCTGCCTTATTCATTCTCCAGTGTTTGCCTAATCCTATTCCTCTTGGTTGCAAGACAAGAACCTGAAACGCACCAAGCTGCTGGAGGCAGGAACAAGGGCTATAACATGCCCCCATCCACTGAGCTGCGGGTAGTGGGAATGAGAGCTGTAATACACCACTCTTTGCCAAGCTGCGTGTGTGAAGCGAAGTTGCTGAGCATTATTCCCTCCTGGCTGGCTCACAAAAGCCACAGCATTTCCTGGGGGCTCAGACCTTGGGATTTTCCAGGTGAGAACTATAACACACCTTGGGGCTCGTTTTTTGCTGGCATCTCTGAGTTTTTGGGTGCCACTGCATTCCCCTCATCTGGATGCTAGTGCCCAAAGCAGAAGCTGCTTTTTTTTTTTTCATTTTATTATTATTATACTTTAAGTTTTAGGGTGCATGTGCACAATGTACAGGTTTGTTACATATGTATCCATGTGCCATGTTGATGTGCTGCACCCATTAACTCGTCATTTAGCATTAGGTATATGCAGAAGCTGCTTTTGGTACATTTGGTTCAGCCACAGGCTGAGAGTGGATCCCGCAGCGTGCACAGGATTGGGCTGAGGTGATAGTTGGGCACAGCCTGCCAGGCTGAGTGTGCAGAACAAGTCTGGCAGGCAAGAATGAGGCCCCAGACAGAGGTCACGGTGGCTGCAGGGATTTCTGGCTGGTGAAGCAGCACTGAAAAAATCCTGTAACAGAACCACATATATGGAACCACTAATTTTGCTATCCTGAGAAAAAAAAGAGCAAAGCTGAAGGAGGCATATTACCTGATTTCAAATTATATTACAGAGCTATAGTCACTAAAACATCATGGTACTGGCATAAAAAACAGACACATAGATGAATGGAAAAGAACAGAGAACCCGGAAATAAATCCACACAATCACAGAGACATCATTTTTGACAAAAGTACAAAGGACATACACAGGGGAAAATGTAGTCTCTTTAGTAAATGGTGCTGGGAAAACCAGAGATTCATATGCAAAAGAATAAAACTAGCTCCCTATCACTTGCCGTATACAAAACTAAAATCAAAATGGATTAAAGACTTAAAGCTAATACCTCAAACTATGAAGCTACTACAAGAAAACATTGGAGAAAATCTTCAGGACATTTGTTTAGGTAAATATTTCTTAAGTAATTAATATCCCACAAGCACAGGCAACCAAAGCAAAAACAAACAAATGGCATCAAATCCAGTAAAAAAAAAAAAAAAAAAAAAGGCATCTGCACAGTCAACGATACTATCAACAAAGTGAAGAGACAACACACAAAATGAAATAATATATTTGCAAAGTATCCATCTGACAAAGGATTAACAACCAGAACATATAAGAAGCTCAAAGAACTCAATACCAAATAGTCTAATAATTCAATTAAAATATGGGTAAAACATCTGAATTGACGTTTCTCAAGAGAAGATGTACAGGGAAAAAATATGAAAAGATGCTCAACCTCACTGACTATCAGGAAATGAAAATCAAACTGCAGTGAGATATCATCTCACCCCAGTTCAAATGGCTTTTATCCATAAGACAGAAAGTAACAAAAGCTGGAGAAAAGGGAACCTTGTTACACTGTTAGTGAGAATGTAAATAAGTACAACCACTATGGAGAAAAGTTTAGAAGTTCCTAAAAAATCTAAAAATAGAACTACCCTGTGATCCAGCAATCCTATTGCTAGGTATATACTCAAAAGAAAGGAATTCAGTATATTGAAGAGATATCTACATTCCCATGTTTATCACAGCACTATTCACAATAACCAATATTTGGAAGCAACTTCAGTGTCCATCAACAGATGAACAGATAAAGAAAATGTGGTATAGATATACAATGGAGTACTAGTCAGCCATGAAAAAGAATGAGATCCTGTCATTTGTGACAACATGGATGGAACTGGAAGTCATTATGCTAAGTGAAACAAACCAGGTACAGAAAGACAAACTTCACATATTCTCACTTGTTTGTAGAAACTAAAACTTAAAACATTTGAATTTATAGAGCCTAGAATGATGGTTACCAGAGGCTGAGAAAGAGAGTGGGAGACTGGGTAGAAGTGGGCATAGTTAATAGGTACAAAAATATATTTAGAATGAATAAATAAGAGCTAGTATTTAACAGCACAACAGGATGACTACAATCAGTGCTTATTTATTGTACATTTTAAAATAACGAAGAAAATACAGTTGGATTGTTGGTAACACAGAGAAAAAATACATGCTTAAGTTTATGGTACCCCATTTACCTTGATGTGATTGTAACACGTTGTACGCAGGTATCAAAATATCTTATGTAACCCATCAATATATATTCCTACTATGTACCCACAAAAATTTGAAAGAAAGGAAATAAAATAATGTTGACAAAATAAATAAATAAATACAGGCATATGCCTGAAAGAAACAGTTATTTATGAAGAATTGCCTCTCCCATACCAAAGAAAACAGAACAAAAGATTACTTCTGTGAAGTTATCACGTACAAAAATGCTTGGGGAGGGTGAGGCAGGGAAGAGTTATTTGAAATTTATATTCATATATAAAAGGGAAAATTGAAACTGTTGATTTCAGTGTTATGACTGTAAGTAAATAAGATACATTATCATACATCATTTTCTAAAACAACATTAAATAAACACTCACTAATGTTGGCAGAGTGGATTGATAAGTAAAAGTTCAAATTGACTAACAATATTGTCTTTTTTTAAAAGGACATATAAAGTTAACTGTAATCCTTAATAGTAAATGTAGCTAGCACAAACAGATGACTTTACAAGTTATCTTGTGTTGACCAACCATGAACAATAGTAACTTTGGTTGTGTTATCCTCTGTTTTCAATAGTGCTTCTCTATGGTGCTTTTGTTTAGAATATCTTTGCTAAACAGTCAACATATTTAGGTTAAATACTGGGACCTTGTTCATTCTTTCACTTAGTCATTTGTTTATTTATGTATTCATATATTTATAAACTCTCAACATGAGTCCATAAGGGATTGAGTGGAGAAATAGTAACCAGTTTTGCTATTACAATGAGTCCTCATTTAATGCCATTGATTGGTAACATCAAGTTAAAGACTTCAAGTGAAGTCTAACTTTAACTTCAATGTGATGTGAAATGACTTATAGCAAAACCAATTTTGCCATAGGTTAATTGATTTAAAGAAGAGATAATATCCCAGGGCATACTTCTAGTCACGAAAACATCACAAAACTTCTAAATAAAGACTAAATCTTTTCTAATATTAAAGTAAATAAAAGCTGTACATACATTTTAAAAGATTAAAAAGTGTAAGCTGGACTGGGCGCGGTGGCTTAGGCCTGTAATCCCAGCACTTTGGGAGGCTGAGGCGGGCGGATCACGAGGTCAGGAAATCCAGACCATCCTGGCTGACACGGTAAAACCCCGTCTCTACTAAAAATACAAAAAACTTAGCCAGGCGTGGTGGAGGGCGCCTATAGTCTCAGCTACTAGGGAGACTGAGGCAAGAGAATGGTGTGAGCTACTAGGGAAGCCGAGATCGCGCCACTGCACTCCAGCCTGGGTGACAGAGCTGGACATTGTCTCAAAAAAAAAAGTAAGCTGAATATTGTGGTCCAGGGTTCCAGGTGGCCAGAGTCTATCTCAGGCAGCTCAGGGTGCCAGATGGGAATCACTCCTGGCCAAGACACCATTCTATGGCAGGGTACACTCAAACACATGCTCACACTCACTCAGACTGAGACCATTTCAACACAACAACTAACATAAGGTGCACATCTTTGGAGTGTGGGAGGAAACCCGAGTACACAGAGAAAACCCGTGCAGACAGAGAGAGAACGAGACAACTCCACATAGACTGTGGCCCCAGCCAGGAACTGTTTTTTGCTTTTTTTTGATTAACATTACAATGAAACAAACTTAAATGAAATTATGTTCTTCAATAACCTGTGTTACTCAAGAATCTGATGCATAGCAAAAAACTGTGAACAATAGAAATGTAGTACAACCACCATTTTTATTTTCTTTCATGCTTTAGTATGGATTGAGATTAGCTGGGCTACCATTATGGTGTTGTTTCTTTCAGCTGGAAGGTGAAGACTGAAATCAGTGTACTGGTGTACTGGGTGACTGCTGTACTGCGTTAAATAGTATTCCTGTCAATGCATGTTCACTTAGAACCTCAGAATGTGAGCTTATTTGCGAATAGAGTCCTTGAAGATGTCCCTAGTTAGGATGAGGTCATCCTGGACTGAGGCGGGGGAGTAAATTCAGTAAGTGGTATCTTTGAAGAGAAAGAGAGAGATTCCTACATAGGGACGAGAGACACAAAGGGAAGAATACCACTGAAGACTGAGGCAGAGTTTGGAGTGTTGTACATAATGCCAAAGATCGCTGGTAACCACCATAAGCTAGAAGAGAGGCACAGAACAGATTCTGCCTCTCAGCTTCCAGAAGGAACAAGCCCGGCTGACACCTGATTTGGGACTTCTAGCCTCCCAAACTGTGAGGTAATAAATTTCTGTTCTTTTAAGCTACCCTGTTTGTGGTAATCTGTTACTGCAGCCCCAGGTACTTCATAGTAGTCATCTCTTTTTCTCATCAGGTAGTCACAGCATCCCTCCTTCTCCAGTGCCTTTGCCACCACATTTCTCTACACGGTCCCTCTAGCTGGGTAGATAGACTTCCTGCATTCATGCTTACAGTGCCAAAAACCCAACAGCAGAAGCTGCCAGGGTTCTAAAGGTTTGAAACTGGAAGACACATAGTGCTATCTTTGCTGAATTTGATTGGATAAAGAAAATCTCATACAACACACACATTTATTAGGAAGGGACTATAGCATAGAATAAGCACTAGGAAGTATATATAACTCACTGGTGTCCTCCAGTGTCAACGATGTAGTAGTCTCCCTTATACAGTTAAGGATAACAAATGACAATAAGGTGGTATGGATGAGAATACGTTATAAAGCATCAAGATTTTACATTAGGGTAACTAGGAAACAGACATATTGTGAGAAAAAAAAAGTCAGAATTTAACAGATTTCCCTTCCTACTATTTCCATATCTTATTAATATCTATTATAATGAAAGAACTTTTTTCTATTTGTTAGGCACATATGGAATCTCCAAATTCTGATGACTTATTACTAAGGACTATCCAAGTTCCATTGCATTGGCTTAATTATTCATGCCTGGCTTTAGAGCCTCTTTGTGACAAGACCAAAATCAATGGAAACAAAAGTTAAATTCTAAGAAATTTCTCAGCAACTCACTTGGAGAAAGTACTGTTATTGTTAATTATGGAATATGAAGCTTTATAGGAGAGTTGAAATATGTCATTGAAAGATAATTCTCTTATATTCATAAAGCTTCTGATCTAGTGAATGATATGCCAACATACCACTGGAAAAAAATATAACGAAATTCTAGTAGTGATAATAACTGATTAAAAACAAAGCAGAATAAGTCATGAAATGTTAACTGGAGTGCACAAGGTTTTTCTGAGATGATAATTTGAAAAGAGACAGGTATTAGCTAAAGGAATAAACCACAAAAAGATTTTAGGGGCGTGGCAGACATAGAAAATAACGAGAATAAAGGCACATAGGCAAGAAGAAGCTGGTACCAATTTCAAGAATTTGGGTAGCAAAATTTTGATACTTTTAGTTTATTCCAAAGATGATTTTTTTCATGCCTTACTCTTTCCGGAAGTGCTAAAAATCACACTGACTCAGCTGAAGCTGCTGTAGAAATCCTTGTCAATTAGCTCACCATGTAACAGTACCTTGTGAGGGCACTAGAGTTTAGTGATGGTTTTAAATCTTTGCTGCCAAAGAAGATTTACTTCTTTAAGGATTTCTTGGCAAAAATTGATGCATTACTCCCATGAGGCTGGCCTCACAACTCAGAATCAACAGGAAGAAATCATATGTATGCCTCAAAAGCCGATCATTTATCTCAATACCACACGTAATATCCTAAACCTTTGTTCCTAGAACTTTTTGGAAGCTCACATATTACTGAAGTGTAAAACCTATCATAAAAGTTGGAATGAAAACCTTATTTTAAAACCACTACAGCACTGATGTGCTTTCTCTATCTCACTATCTCATTAAATAGAAGTACATCTCAAAGAGGTTCTTACGTTGTATACCTTCCTGAAAACTGTTTATTAACAAAAGGCATCATTGAGTTTATTTTGCCAACCTTAAAATAGCTATGAGAAAAGAACCAAATAATTTCCAGTGCATTTTTCTGTCATCTTAGTCAGACTGATCTTGAGGAAATGCATTTTCTTCAACAACTATATCACTTCCTTTTATGTGGCAGACATCATTCTAAGTGCTTTGGTATTTTGTTTGCTTATTTGATTAGTTTCCCCAAATATTTCTCTTTACTTTTTGCCTTGGACTCAGTGTATTCTGACCACTGAAATTATCTTGGCAAACAATGACTGCCATCTTTGGGAAACTGTTCAATAAGCAGCAGCAGAGTCACCAAAGTCCAGATTCTGCTCACTGGCAGTATTCTTTAGAAATGCGATGCTTTTCTAATTGAAATTCAGGTCAATTAATGTATTTGTAAAGTTATTATTACCATCTTTTCCTTTAAACTGGAGTTTATATTTTATGTTATTTTGATATGCTTGCGTTTAAATCTATGAGTTTGATATTTGTTTTCTATTCATCTCTCCTCTTCATTGCTATTGCCTGTGATTCTTTGTTTTGTTATTTTAGTGGTTGTATAATATACTATAGCCCTTTAATTTATCACAACCTGTATTTGAGTAATATGATATCATATCACATATATTATAAGAAAATTGTACGCAACATAGTACATTTTTTCATTGTCTGGCCTTCATGCTTATAAGACACTTTATCTCTCTCTATATTAGAAATATCACAAAATAATGTTTTTTATATTTAATCAGTCCATTATCATGTATATTTATAAAACAAAAAGTATTTTATATTTCCCCACATTTGCTGTTCCCAGTGTTTTTTATTCCAAATGCCGTAATTTTCTTTCTGTTTGAGGATTTTTATTCAGTATTTTTTTCTGATACAGGTGAGTGGGTGATTATTTCAGCTGTTGTATGTCTGAAAGTAAGTCTTTATTTTTCCTTTATTTTTGAAAGATATTTTTACTAAAAATAGAGCTCTAAGTTGGCAGGTTTTTTTGTTTGCTTTCCTTTCAGTATTGGAAAGATGTTGCTTTCCTTTTTCTGTTACTGCATATGTAATGTTTTGTGTGTGTGTGTGTGTGTGTGTTTGTGTTGTGTATATTTTGGCTCCTTTTAAGAGTTTCTCTTTATCATTGGTTGTAAGCTATTTGATTACACCGTGGCTTAACATAGTTTTCTATATTTTTTTGGTAATGGCTTCTTTGTAAGTTTATTATTTTTATCAAATTTGTAAAATTTTTATCCATATTTACTTAAACATGTTTTTCCTTTAACCCTATTTCTTTCTTCTCCTTAAGGAACTCCAGTTTGATCTATACGAGGCTGCTTGAAGTAGCACAGCTCATTGATGCTGTTTATTTATGTTTTGGATTTTATTTTTCTTCGTGTTTTATTTTGGATTATTTCTAATTCTATATTTTCAAGTTTTTATTTTTTTCTCTGTAATTGTTAATCTGTTGTTAATTCCATGCAGTGTATGTTTTTTATCTTAGGTATTGTGATTTCCATCTCTAGAAGTTTATTTTGGGGCTTTGTTATTGCTTCCATATTTTTACTAAAATGCTTAGTATTTCTTGTGTCTTCTTGACATATAAAATGTAATGTTAATAATAATGGTTGTAATATTATTGCTCGCTAATTCACTGGTATCCTCCAATGTCAACAATGTAGTAGTCTCCCTTATACAGTTAAGGATAACAAATGACAATAAGGTGGTGTGGATGAGAATACGTGATCAAGCATCAAGATTTTACATTACGATAACTAGGAAATAGACAGAAATGAGTCATTTCTAGGTCAGGTTGATTGATTATCTTTTCATTGTAGGTATTATTTTCATAGTTTTCATCTGTAGATGATAACCACCCCCAAACTTCTATTCTAGAAAAAGATCACAGGTGCAACACAATTTAAAAGACCAGAGGCATAGTGATATTTAAAATGTTCCAAATACTTTTTATGCAGCAAGTGTAGTATATTTATAGATATTCAGAGGTTATAAACTTTGTTCAGAAAAACTATAGCATAAACTCATTTATAGATAGGAATGTAATACCTGAAATATATATTAGCCAACAGACTGCAATATCACATAAAATTATGCATCTCTGCCAAGTGTAATTTATTCTAAATATGCAGATGATTCAATATTAGGAAATCAATTAATATAGATACCATATTAATAAGGTTGAGAAAGAAGATCACATGATTAGCCTCACTGAATTTGCAAAGAACTCAAAATTCAACACTTATTTCTGTTGAAAATCACTCAGTAAATTAAAAATTAAAATTTAATTAAAAAATATTAAAATATTCATACTTAAGGCCAAAAACCTTAATACAATTTAATAGAAAAATATTAGAGATAGTCTTATTAAGTCACAGCTGCCCATTTCATTCTCTATCATTGAATTAAATTCATTAGTTAATACAATTAAAGGCAAGAAATTAGACACTATGCATTAGAAAAATTGAGTAAAATTATCTCTATTTTTGTAAATTATATATAGATTACCTGGAAATCCATGTCATTATCCAACATGTTTTTATGAAATTAGAAAAGTAATATAGGAAATTATAGGTAAAGGAAAGCATGGGACACTGAGAGAAAGATAAAATTAGAAGTAGATGGAGAACAGTTAAGGACACCATCTGCAAATGGGACTGTTTTGAAATTATAACTAAGCAATCTTATTCTTAGAGAGATGTAATTTGAACCTGATTTGTAATGGTTTTCCCATTTAACTTAAGTATGGTGCATTTAAGACAAGTCAGTCAGTAATGCTGCCTCAAATCAGGCTTTAATAAAATTAACTGGGAAAAGAAAAATTGATTTTTATGTATACACATCACCTTTCAAAGGAGATGTTTCATATTTTAAGAGCAAATTAAAATGCATCTGGAATCAGAGCATGTATGCAAATGTCCTATTAAAGAAGATCATCTGAAAAATATTATTGAAGGCTCTTTGCTTTCAAGAGACTTTGAAGTTTATTAAGTTGACAGGATTTTGAGCAGTGATTTTAGCCCTTTGGACATTTAACTTTGGTAATAAATGGTTTCTGTAGTCTTCACACTAAACATTTCTTTGATTTAAAGAGTATTTGAAAAAGTTTCCTGTCTTTTAAAGAAAAAAAAATGCTACAGGTTATGAAACTGCAGTTTTGCTTCTTCTAACTTTTTCTTTCATTTAGCATACCCTTAGATTGTCCAAATATATTCACTTCAGCATAAGCCCAAAGGAATTATATAACCTTGTAGATGAAAAATTTTACTACCGCTGAAACATTATAGAATAGATACAGAAAACACACACACACACACACACGCACACACAAAAATATAAAATTATAGAATTTCTTATCCTTTCATGAGATTAATATAGTGATGATTTTGGAACATTGAGAAAATTGGACTCACTTTAAATATTTATTTACAAACATCAATTTATTTTGAAAGTGTAATTTAAGCTGGGCGCGGTGGCTCACGCCTGTAATCCCAGCACTTTGGGAGGCTGAGGCGGGTGGATCACGAGGTCAGGAGATCGAGACCACGGTGAAACCCCGTCTCTACTAAAAATACAAAAAAATTAGCCGGGCGTGGTGGCAGGCGCCTGTAGTCCCAGCTACTCGGAGAGGCTGAGGCAGGAGAATGGCGTGAACCCGGGAGGCGGAGCTTGCAGTGAGCCGAGATTGCGCCACTGCACTCCAGCCTGGGTGACAGAGCAAGACTCCGTCTCAAAAAAAAAAAAAAAAAAAAAGAAAGTGTAATTTAATAATGAAGAAATCATCTTTCGTTCACTTTTATTTCTCAGACTCAGTTTTAAGGATTGAATTAATGCTGAATGAAATTATCTGCCGTTTTTCAGCAAATAGGCTTATTTAGTTGGAAGAGTAAGAATATTGTGAAATTCCTGATGTATTTGCATTCAAAAATTACTTCTTGAACATAATATATTGGTCTGACATTTTTTCTACTTTTCTAAAATGAGAAATGTCATATCAGTTTTATGAAGAAAAATGAATACCTGCTCTATTATTTTCCACAACAAATCTGAAGATAAAATAATTTTAACGGACCCCTTGTTCGTGTTATGTTATTTAAGAAAAATTTGCTATTTCTCATCAATCAAAAAAATGCAATGAAAATATAAGGAGAAATCATGTATCAATAAAAAGTATTTCAGATCTTTTTCAGATCCAGTGATCCCACTGTTGGGTATATATCCAAAAGAAAGGAAATCAGTACATTAAAGACATATCTGCACTCCCACGTTTATTGCAGCACCCTTGACAATAGCCAAGATATGGAATCAACCTAAGTGTCCATCAACAGATGAATAAAGAAAATATAGTACATATACACAGTCTAATATTAGCCTTATAAAAGAATGAAGTTCTGTTGTTTGAAACAACACGGATGGCACTGGAGAACGTTATGTTAAGTGAATAAGCCAGGCACAGAAATACAAATATTGCATATTGTTACTTGCACGTGGGAAATCAAAAAATAGATCTCAAGAAGAGAGAAAATGGCTACCAGAGGGTGGGTAGATAGCAAGGGAGGGGAGTAAATTGGCATGCTTAATGGGTACAAAAATTTGGTTAGGTAGAAGAAATAAGATCTAGTGTTTGGTAGCACAGTAAGGCAACTATAGTTAACAATAATTTATTGTATATTTCAGAAGATCTGTAAGAGGGGAATCAGGATATTTTAACACAAAGAAATGATAAATATTCAAGGTAATAGATATCTCAATTATCTTGATTGATCATTGTATGCCTGTATCAAAATATCATATTTACCTCATAAATATGTACAAATACTAGGTATCAATAAAAATTAAAGATTTAAAAAGAAGCAAACATTATGAAAGAATTAAAGCTCCAATATTCCATTTATCAATCTATTTCACAAATATTTATTCAGAGGAAATTGCAGTCTTAAATTTAGAGATTCGCATGCATTTTTTAAATAGTTTGACTATATTTTTATTCTTCTTATATTTAATATTGTTTACACAGTTTCGAACTATATATTAATTTTTAAAAATTTGTGGGTGAAATATATGACAGCTCAGGAATTACTGCATACTTTAATGATTGAGCAAAAAAATTCTTAAATATTATACTTATGTTTATATATTTTTTAATTTGCATATAGTTTTACTAAAATATTTTCCATTTTATACAACATATCATTTATCAAACTCTCCTTGTTTCCTTTACTACTTGACTTATATATTTATATTATCCTACTATGTTTAAAATATAAATCACAGTGATTCCCAGAAATTTAGAAATAATTTGCACTTTTTACAAGGTTGCTAGAATTGTTATAAAGCATGCAAATGTTATACACCTTGTGTGTATTGACTAGAGCATCCATTTTCAGAAATTAAAAGAAAATCTCACATTCCATCCAATGAAATACTGTAGAATTTTAATTCTGCTGATGTGGAAGATAGATATTTACATAATTTAATAGCCAAGCGCAATTAAAAAGATAATGCATGTAAGGTGAATCTGTTACAGTTCTTCTAAAATTGCTTTTACCTTTGTTTTAATGAACTATCTTTTTATCTCAGGGTGTGTAAGTGTTAAATACTAATTATTTTAAGGTTTTTGAAGCAATATGGATAATTATGTCAGAAACACAACCAAATTATCATTAAACTCGTCTTATTTGAAAGAAAACTCCACACATCAATTTCAATTATTTCTCTGTTAGCATGGCTTCATCCAATATCATAGAGAAAAAAGTGGTTATTACTTGGGTTGCGCTACCTTGGACAATTATAACTAAGTAGTTTTGACTAATGAATAGATCAATATGAGAATAATACAGTTCATATTTTTTATAATTCTCTGAAGTATCGAATATCCACACAAACATGCTAACACATGATCAAAGAACATGATTAAACACATAAAATAATTATCTTTTGAATAGATTTAATGCAGAAATAACAACAAATAGAGGTTTAATATTTCTTCTTTTCTTTTTCACATAGCCAGCATTTACTCATCCTTCAATCCTCATGACAATACTATAACATGAGTAATAATCAATTTTCTGATGCCAGACACCTAGTTAGTGTCCTGCAGAATAATAGTTTGGAGCAGTGCCAGTTTATAATGGAGTTCATAATGTAAGACAATAAACTAAGCTTTTCATAAAGCTTAATGACATCAATTTAAATGAAAAATTTTAAATATATGGAGCATATCACCTTTTCATTTTGTTGTTGCTTAAATTTTATAGTAGATACTAATGGCAGCAAATGTAAGTGATTTTTTATTTTTTCTTTTCTTCTTCTTTTTTTTTCAAGGCAGAGTCATGCTCTGTCGCCCAGGCTGGAGTGCAATGATGCCATCTCTGCTTACTGCAACCTCCGCCTCCTGGGCTCAGTTTCCTGCCTCAGCTACTGGAGTAGCTAGGACTACAGGTGCACACCACCATGCCTGGCTAATTTTGGTATTTTTAGAAGAGGCGGGGTTTCACCATGTTAACCAGGCTGGTCTCGAACTCCTGACCTCAAGCATTCAGCCCACTTCAGCCTTCTAAAATGATGGGATTATGGGCGTGAGCCACCGTGCTGGGCAGTGATATTTTATTTTCATATTTCAGTGTAATGTTTGGACAACATATTAAAGAAAAATTTGAAGATATAAAAGTAATTTAGAGGAAGCATATTTCCATACCAATTATCCTTTATCCAAAGTATTGAATGTAAAAATATAAGTACATATAGCTGACCACTACAAAGAAAATAAGAGCCAAAATATAAATCAAAGGTTTATTTAAAGACAAAGTATAATACTTTTTGCTCCATTGATGTCTATTTTTTCAGTCCCTCATAGATCACTGGAGAGTGGTACATGTCTGTGTCAGCACATGCTCCCCCTTTTCATCTTCTTGTTGGTTCTCAAAGATGCCGTTGTTCTCCACAGAATGTCATGTTATGTTTGCTAGGTAATCACAGCAGTTCCCACCCTCACATCTTTTCAGCTTCATCTACCAATAAGCTTTCTTTCCAAGAGTCCAACCAATGATGTAGCCTGGTACCCACTGGCTAATATTGGTCATAAACTTGCTTCTCATTTACCTAAGAGGTGGCTAAATTTAGGCGATGAGTCCATCCAGTGTCCTTAAATGTTGGGATCCACACTAACCAAGCAACAAGGGAGGAAAGCTATTCAAAGAATATTTAAAACACTTATTCTAGATCCAGGAAATCATCAGTGAGCAAAGCAAAACAACAACAACAAAAAATGTTTCTGCCTCTAGAGAATTTGCACTCTATTGGGAGAATTTAGATAATTACTTTTAAACACAGCAACATTTAGAGTATATTGTATGTTAGAAAGTATAAAAACTCAAGATAGTGAAGATCAAGGGTTCAAGATAAGTATAATTTAAGCAGGGATGTTTGAAATAAGTCCAGTCAAACAGCAGATACATAAAAACATGAAGACAATGATCAAGGTAGCAATGCATGTATCCAGGGAAAGGCAATCCCAGGCAGAGAGCACAGTTGATGTAAAATGTGTTCACTGTAAGAACTACAGGTTTTAATGGAGAGAAATGGGAGAACCATTAGAATTTTTGATTACAGAAATTATAAGATCACGTTTTAGCTTTGAAAAATTACTCTGGGTGTAGTTTGCGTTGAAAATGAATATAAATGAGCAGAGGTGGAAACATGGAGACAAGTTTTGAGTCTCTTGCAGGAATCCATACAAAAATTGATGGTGGCTTGAAACAGAGTGAAACAATGAAGATAATGAGAAGTGGTTAGCTTATGTATATATTTAAATGTAAACTCAATGAGAACTTCTTATGAACCGAATGTCAGGTGAAGTAAAGAGAGAAAAGAGGCAAGGATAACTCCAAGGCATTTTGCCTGAGTAAATGTAAGGATGAACTTACCATTAGTTGGTATGGTAGAAAGAAGATATGTGTCCTGAACAAATTTTCTCTGGAAATTCAGGAATTAAATTTAGGACATGAAAATGTCAAGATGTCTGCTACAAGTGCTAGGTACTGATGACACTTAGCTTGAATATATATAATTGACATTCGAGGGACATATTTAGAGTGTAGATATAAATTTGGAAGGAGTAAAGATATATTTTATTTAAAGATTTGATAATGCTTGAGATCTACAAGGAAGTCTGTGCAGAATGAGAACACAGAGGAAAGAAGAAAAGAGACAATTTTCAGGGAATGAGTACCAGGGCAGTGGGAGGTAGGGAAGGAGAGGATGATTTGCCAAAAGAAAATGTAAAGAAATGTTTGGAAAATTTAGTTGGAGGTAAATTAGATGACTATGATATCCTAAAGGCCAAATGAAAATGTATTGAATTCCTATGATATATCAAGTAACATGAATATTTTTAAAAGACAATTATGTTTAGCAAAGTGGAGGCCATTTGTAATTTACAAAATACTTTTGCTAAAGTTATGGGGTGCATATATGTGTGTGTGAGCATATGTGTTTGAGTATATGCTGATGACAATCTTTTAGCAGAGTGAGGAACATTTTGAAATGTGTCAAGAGAAGGAAAAATTTCTAGAACAATGTCTGTAATGAAAAAGAAGTAATGGCATCTAGTGCATAAGAAGGGGGACTGAAATTAAATGGAACAAGGGATAATTCATGTAAATCTAAAGAAAAACAGGGTAAAACCTATGGATAAAAATAGTTAATATATGAACACTGGGAGCATATAGAAGTTCTTTTTTAATTGCTTCAAGTTTCTCAGTGAGTGAAGTTACTAAATACTACAGAAAAAAAAGAGAAGAATTAAATAGTCTCATCTTGATAAATGGTGGAGTAAATGGAGTAGGAAAATACGTGTCCTGAGGCATTTTGCACCATGGAAATAGTGGTTATGAATTGTTAGTGAAGGCCGTAGTGCAAATCTCTTTCTTTTAACTGTTCTTGGAAAAACACAATATTCTAGATGTGATTTGTAACATAAAATAAAAGTAAATAAAAGAAATTCAAACAAAGGTATCAAATATTTTTAAATTTTGAATCAGTTAGTATTTTTCAGCATGTTTTACCCAGTTTATTATAATCATATCTGTAGCTCTGTTGAGATGGAATGTTTGAAATGGCTTCAGTATAATTTCTTATTTTTATTTATAAGTTTTCCATAAGGAAACTTATTTTAAATGTAAGTAATTATAACACCTAGTATTGAATATTAGAATTAAGGATGAACTAAATTATTTGTCTTGTTAAAGAAGTCAATCCATGGCATGTTAAACTAGACACCCATTCCATTGATGAGAATCCAGGTCCAGGTACATGACCTCAACCTAATTGCAAAGGAGGCTTGAGAATATAAATGTTTTTGCTGAGCACCTAGTTAGTTTGCTATTTTCAGCCTTTGCCCCTTACCACAATGTATGCCTCCTTTTGCATTTTAATAAAAATAATTTTTATAGTATTTTTTATTTTTTTAAATTGAACTCTGAAGTTAATCATCACGTTATAGGAAACCCTATATTACATTATAGAAAACCCATGTATTTCTAAAACATGAATCGATAATTCTAGATTGTCCATACTTAAAAATAAATACTGACCAAGATGGCCTTAACATTTCCCTCAGCTTAACTAGACTTTAGCCAAACTTGGCCCCTGACCTTCCTCTCACTCCAGCCCTTACGGAATCCATATATCCTAACCGTACACGCCATTTCTCTCCCTTTTCCTGAAACATTTAATTAAAACAAAAATTATGACTGTACATTCTTTCTCTGACTCATTGAGTTCTAAATTTTTCAAAAAGCCTCTTTTGCCAGTTTTATAAGCCAAGACTATTTTCCCCCAGGTCCTGAGGGCTATTTCTTTGAAATGAAATCAAGAAAGATAGCACACTTATCCCCCAGTCTCTGCGCAACTTCAGTGGCTACCTTGCTTCTTCTGTTGGGAAGGCAGGACAGAGCTTGCTTTTCTTCTGGGTAAGTGCAATTAGCATATACAGACGGCCTAAGATCTTCCCAACTCTGCTTTTAAAAATTCTGCCCTTTGTTTTAGCTGAGTTAACTTCCGACTATGTCATCTTTCTCATTGCCTTAAATAGATAAGGAAATAAAGTTTTCCTTATCTATTTAATTTTGTCTTGTGTTATTTTTTATTTGACATTACCTAGTGTCATTTGGTTTTGTGACATGACAGTTTCAAAAAGAACTATACGATGGAAAATACAGATGAATAATGCTAATCAAAAATAAGCTGTGTTTGAATAGGCTTCTCTTTGTTTTCTGCAAAACGTCCTTAAGTAACTATACATTCATACACCTTTCAACTCTAAAACTGGATACAGTAGCTTACAAAGGTTGAACTAATAAGAAATTTTCTTTTCCTCACTATGACTGTACTATGAGAATTGTGTTCATTTAAATACTTCTGATTTAACGCATAATTACTGGTATTTTCCAGGGATGTAAATCAAATATCTTGTACCAAAAATCAATAATAGCAGTTTTTGAAATCATTTTCTATTGATGAGATTCTGCTTCCAGAAAAAGACTTAGCCCACAATTTGAAACGTCATAGTAACATGAAAACAGTACACAATTACTGTAATTTAGAATTTAACTCACATTCAAATTGAAATGGGAAAAAAAATAAATCCCTATATGAAATTGTTCTCACTGTCTGTGTTTTGAAGCATCTTTTCAAAATATAAAATCAACATTGCTATTCTAGTCACAGCAAAGCATTTTCCAAAATGTCATATTGAACTCATTACTGGAAGAATGACAAGGTTTTCTAATGTGATTGTTCTTTCCTCATAATAAACGCAAAAATTGCCAGTGCTTGTGAACTAAAATAAGATGTGATTGGAGTTAGATGAATTAGTTCTTATGAATATGCATTTCAAGTGGTTATATTTAAAAATATATGAGTGAGTATGCTTTAGTCTCCATTTTAACCTGTATTTAGTAGACTACATTTTTATTCTGAATTCTTCATATTAACTTTCTTGAAATCCAAGCTACTGCAGAGTTAAATTTTAAAGAAAAGTTTGGCACAAGGTCATCAATTAAATTTTTTCGGCTTTTTCCACCTTTGCTATTTACTTTTATCTTACTTGTACTTTTATCATATTTTATCATCATTTTTAATCATACTTTCAGCATATTCTCCATCATTCTGGATCATATTTCCTTGGCTTGTTTTTAGAACACAATGGTGATTTTTGCTTTGCTTTTAATGAAATGTTAGGTAGTAAACAAAATTGATGGCTACTTCTGGAAACACACGAAGCATGTAAAACAGAACTCCACATATTTTAAAGTAAATTACAATGGGCAATTTTCAGTATGATATGCCATCATATTTCAGCTGTACCTACAACTGTTATGCTAAAAAACAATTTTTATCATAACACTCTATGCTATTAGCATGCATGAGAAGACTTAGGTAAATGATATAAAACATTTTTAAGTAGAAAGAACATTTAAATAATACATGCATTTTAGTTTAGAAAGTTAAGTTTTCTTTCTGTCCTTTTTTTTTTTTTTTTGAGACGGGATCTTGCTCTGTTGCTCAGGCTGGAGTGCCGTGGTGGAATCTCGACTTACTGCAACCTCCGCCTCCTGGGTTGTTCAAGCTATTCTCCTGCCTCAGCCTCTTGAGTAGCTGGGATTACAGGCACCTGCCACAACGTCTGACTAACTTTTGTATTTTTACTAGAGACAGGGTTTCACTGTATTGGCCAAGCTGGTCTCGAACTCCTGACCTCAAGTGATCCTCCTGTCTCAGCCTCCCAAAGTACTAGGATTACAGGCATGACCCAGCACACCCGACTCCCTTAGATAGTTAAGTTTTCAAAGAAGTGTGTTTTGGCACATAATTTTAGTTTATCTTCAATAACTACTGAGTGAATAGTTACATTTCTTCCTCATCCCCAACTCTTTGTGAAATTACTTTTTTTTTTTTTTTTTGACTTTTTTCTTCACCACTCCACTGAAAATTACTTTGCTCTGGTCACTCAAATCAAATTTTTCACTTTTCTTGGCCCATTTAGTGGCATTCCAAACATTTGACCAACCTCTAATTTTTTAAATGTCTTTTGCATTTAGTTCTTCACTGTGTAGGTCACAATTATTTCTCATACTTTACCACTTTATTCTAAGTTGCATCCCTTGTCGAACTATAATCTCATACCATAAATGAATGCTAAAGTTCCTTAGCATGTGGCCTTCATGCATTTTTTTCTTTTACTCTTCACTTTCTGCCTAGTCTGTCTGCTTCCAAGTATGGTCAACATTGAATCAACTAGGGAAAATTAAAAATATGAAAATGATTGAGCTACTACCCCAAATAATTACTAGTAAAATGACAAACAATATAGACTCTCTCCCTAGTTCTTGGAGTGGATATGTAGACAGAAGTCCTGCCAGAGCAATGTGATAATCCAGGCTCTAGCTTTCAGACTTGCAGAAATGACTGGGGAAGTAAATTATACCCAGAATTTTCCTTGACTAAAGATAAATGCAAGTAAGAACTTCAGAACTACCAAGTCTTGGTATAATAAAAGTTGCTGCTAAGAATTGCCAGTTTTCTTTAATGAAAGAATAAATTGGATCTGTGTTTTGTACGTATATAGGCGTATAATGTATGTCTATAGACCAAATCTGGGTTTCGCACATATGTGGGCAATTTTTCTCTAGCATAACAACTATTCATATATACATAGATTAATATATTTAAATATATGTACATATAAATGCATATGTTTTGAATACTTATTTAAAATATATTTATCAATGCACATATATGAATATTTCTTATGCTACAGATAGACATATATATGGAAAGATAGGTTTATATATTATAACGGAAATATGGAAGGCCAGAAAACAGTGAATAACATCATTAATTGTTGAATGCTGGAATTCTGTGCTCAACAAAAAAATTCTTCAAAAGTGAAATTGAAAGAAATTATTTTCAAATGAATTAAAACTAAATTTAACACCAATCAGTCATTATGATAAAAATAATTAAAGAAATGCTTCAGGATAAAATACGATTCTGAATGTAAAATACCAAATGAAGAAAGGAAAGGCGAACATACAGATGTTTAAATATGTATGTAAATCTAAATATTGACTATTTAAAACAAATTTTAGGTCTTGAAATTTAACATATTGATTAAATATAAGATTCATGAAAACAATAATCCATTTTTAATTTTGCTACTTTTTGAACCTTTGAAACCGAACATAGTGATAACACATATTTTAATGTCTTTCTTTGCAAACTGCAACGTATGCCTCATTTCTCATTTAGTTTTGATTGAATGATTACACTCATCGTTGTGAACCATTTTTTTTCTGCCTCTTTGGATGCCTCATAATGTTTGATTGAACACCAGACATTGTCTATTACACCTTTTCGGGTTCTGGATATTTCTATATTTCTATAAATAATTTTTGACCTTCTTCTAATGTACAGTTAAGTTACCTGGAAGCCATTATGTTCTACTTGATATTGATCTTATGATTTGTTATGTGGGTGTAGAGTAATTCTGAGTATTTCCTCTTACTTAGGCAAGATTTTATAGTTCTCTCTCCAGTCCCACATGAATTATGAATTTTTATAAAGTAACTGGTGAGAATAGGCCCTGTTCATGTTACACATTATCTGTGTAATGGAGCTACTGTCCCTTATAATATGTGTTTTTTTAACCTTAGTATTATAGACATTCTGATATGGACAATTCTATATTGTGGGGAGAGTGGCAGTCCTGTACGTTGCAGGATATTTAGTAGTATCACTCTCCCCTACAGACTAGATACCAGGAACATTTCCCCAGCAGTGTAAGTCAAAAATGTTCTCAGACATTGCAAAAGTTACCTGGTGGGGATGGGAGAGAATAGTGGCGAATATCCTCTGGTTGAGAATCCAGTACTCGAACTCTCCTCATCTCCCAGCCATGCATAGTTTCCTTACATGCATACATTGAATACGATTCTGCTGAATTCTTGAAGGATCACCTCTGCAAATTTTTAGGGTTTTTTTCCTCAGTGTAGCCGTCCCCTATCAGAATCAGAAAATTTTCTTTTGAACTCTAGTTGCCTTTCACTTCTCTAAATCTCAGCTCCATCTCTGCAACTTAAAGAGCCTATTGGACTCTCTCTCAGTTTCCTTTCCCTATCCTGCAGCCAAATAAACACAGAAAATTGTAAGACTCATCTCCCTCAACCAAATTTCTCAGGTAATACTACCTTGGTTGTCCAGTGCTTACGTTCTCAAAAAAGGATTATATCAGGCATTTGGCTTGGTTGTTCTTGTTGCCGATAGGTGGGAAGGCAAATCTGATTCCATTACTCCATAGTGATTAGCAAAGGATGTTTCTCAACAAGTGGAAGAAAATACGTTAACATTAAAGAGTTCAGGGATCTATACATGATTTGGAAATTTAAATTCTCAGGAGGGTCTGCAAAATCCTAAATGCATGCTATTGTCTCTAGAGTAAGAGTAGGAGGCCGAGCAATGGCCACCCAAAGATATCAGGTTCTATCTCTATACCTATAAATGTTTCCTTACAAGGAAAAAGGATATTTACATATGTGGTTAAGTATCTTGACATACAGTGATTATCTGGAGTCTCTGAAGTGGGCCCTGAATCCAATTAGAAGTGCCTTTATTAGAGGAAGGCCAAGGGAGATTTTATGCACAAAACAAGAGGAGGTGATATGTTCACAGAGGCAGAGATTGCGGTGATGCAGCCACAAATAAATAAACGTCAATAGTCGCCAGAAGCTGGAAGAGGCAAGAAATAAATTCTCTAACGGGTCTTCAAGGATTAAGGTCCTGTTGGCACCTTGATTTTGACTCATGTGAAACTGTTCTGGCCTCCAGAGCTGTGAGAACAAATTTCTATTGTTTTTAAGCCATGACATTTGTGATAATTTGTTACAGCATCCACAGGACACAAAGAAACAAATAAAAAATAATAAAAGTGTGGGTAACTAACAAATAAACAATTGAATAAAGAAATGAGAAACAAATGTAAAACAAATAGTAAGATCAAGGATTGAAACCCAAATATATAAGCAGCCTGTTTTGGGGGCAAAACATGCATTATCACAATTTTGCCCCATGTTTAGTACTGGCAAGCCCCAGAAGAAAGCTACTGCGGAATGTCAACTTTTATTTTGCGCTTTTTTTTTTCACTTTTCAATGTTGTCACCTCTAATCTTAGTTACCTCAGTAACCCTCTAATAATTACTGATTTTACAGTCATATGTATGTGCATATGTATATTTACACACACACACAGTTATGTATATTCACATGGGTGTATGTTGGTGCTGTTAATGCATTTTCAACATAAGCAGTCAGTTTTAAAACTATAAATATTATTATTAAAGAAAATATGTCTCAACTAAAAGTATTCAAATGAAAGTTGGATCATTATGTATTTTCTAAAGTTAATAATCTAAATAAATATATAGGATGATCATTAGTATACAAATATAATTTACCAAGATCACGTCCTTCTCTTACTCAAAAGAGTAACTCACACTAACCCCATTACTTTTTTAAAGTTATTTTAAATAGGAATATCTTGAGTTAATGGAGACAAATAAAATGATTCAACAAGTCAGATAATGAACAGTTAGGCATACACAAAAATCAGAGTGTGGCAAGTTTCAAGATCATTTGTAGACTTTATCCTTTGTTAAACAGAAACTTATGAATTTGAGATATGTTCTAAGCCAAAGGTAATATGAGTTGTCAATAAATGTACTTAACAATGTAATTAATAATAATCAACTAGATTATAATAAAGACATCATATCGATATTAAGATACATAAAATATTTATACTTATATTATCCTAATATAAATATCAGTCATATATTTATTAAAAGTCTACTTGTTAGTTTTGTGGCCTTTTAATACTCAGAAACAATCCATTGATAATGTTATTTAAATCTCAGTTTCACACTTTCAAGACCTACCTTTCAGAATATTATTGAAGACAGTGAGACAAAGAGCTTGCCTTATTTTATTAGCTGTAAGATGTGAAAATACAGAAATGATTGTCACCATATTTGAGAAAGACAGTTAAGTAGTAGGAAAATGGAGATTGAGCTTTGAAAATTAATCTGATTAAAAATAATAAACACTGAATCAACTTAATTATGTCCTCTACAAAATGTTGTACCATAGTGTTCCAGATAGATTTATCCACTTTTCCCCATATGTTATCTGACATTTATTTATAGTTTTAAAATAAAATTGTTGTTTAATATTGGATTTTCATTTATATATATTTATTTTCCCAAACAGTTAATTATTCAAGTCTATGGACTATATGACTTTAAAACATTTCTGTTCTAAAAGCTGAAATATTCTTTAACATGAAATCATAACTGTCAGACAAGTAAATTTTCTTTATTAACATGAAATAATTTCTGCAGAATGGTTCATCATTTCATTAGATAATTTAAATTTTTTTCATGCTATAAACATGGTATGTCATTTGTCTTTTCTCCCTTCTATTCCAGAACAAAAATTTACATTTTTATCTATTGTGTTTGTTTCCTCATTGAATGAGGGCAAAATATATTTATTTTTATATTTTCTAAGATTCTAAAATTCCATCCAGCGTAAATACCAAAATATTATAACATATAATAAAATATCCAGTTTTCACATTCCTATATGAATGCTTTTTCTACTCTTGCTCTCAAGTAACATGGATGAATCAAAAGAAAATCCTCAGGAATGTCAAATGATAATTTTGTCTCTTAAAGGCTTTCTCCAAAAATAATCACACACTGAGCAACACTGTCGACAAAAAAATTTACATCATTTACAGATTCAAACCGGGACAAGTGGCAAGGGTATTACACAATTCTACTCATTTATGTATAAAATAAGTTATGATTATTCATTATTCAAAATATTTTTTACTAATAAAGCCAATGAAAATTGGTGTTAAGAATTCCTCCTAATGATAAAATAAATGTGACCCATGAAGCACTTTCTTGATTCTAAAATGTTCAGATATGTAAGCATACATTTTCTTCATGTAAGGAAAACAATTACTTTTGTAGATGGTGAAACATGATACATGTCGAGTGGTGTTTTCAATATTGCAGTAGAATAATAGAAAGAACCGATGTTAAAAAAAAAAAGAAAAAAAAAAGGCTAATGATGTAAAAATTCCAAGAATCATTCACGAGATAAATACAGCTCAGTATGCCTATGTTGTAGCTTGGCAGTGAGTTCAGAGCTTCCATTTTTCACTTACAAATGCATTATAATGAGGATTTCTTTCAGCTCTATGAAAAATTCAACATTTTTCTAAAAATGAAGAAAAAATATCCAGTTCCATTCACTTGATATCTGGGTTTTTATATTTTTTTACTTCTCTCTTATACTATGTACAGTGCAAATTGTGCTTTTAAAATTGATTATATTCTCAAGAAAATAATCTTTATTGCAATTTCTAGGTTTTAGTGAGTAATTATCCTAAGGCATCATTACTATCTTAAAAAATTCAAGTTAATTACAGAATTATTCTTTTACTTTACCCTTTACAATTCTCTAAATATATTTAATGTCATTATGGGTGAGAGGCACTATCATAATGTTAATCTCTTTATATATCAGTGCTTTCACCTCTTTGGCATAACTTGTGAAATGTCATTTTAAAATGTGTACTATGTATTATTTATACTAGTTTGCATATATTTCAGACTGTACTTAACTGTGTTAAATGTTCAATGACTAGATAAGGTAGCAAGCTACAAATGAGAAAGACTGTTAATTCAAAATTTGTAGGACTGTTTAAACTAGACAAGAAATATATATATATACATCTATGTTCAAAATTGTGATATTTCTGTTTTCAGATTATTTAAATATTTTTCTTTATTTTGATATCTATAGGCATTCACTCAAAAAGAATATATATATATACCAAAAGTGATTACTTGAATTATTTAATATTTTAGTTTTCTCAGCCAGGAATTAAAACTACCTTTGCTTTAGACTTACACAAAAGAATTCATGATTAGTTATGACACTAATATTAAGAATGATAAGGTGCTTAATACTAAGATGACAGCCTAAGTACACTTATTTTTCAAATCTCTTGTGGGAAGACCACTATTATTTTTCCTTTTTTAGTAAAAATTTTGACATTTTTAAATATAACTAATTATATTTGTTTAATGTATCAATACCAAATATGAATTATCCACATCTCTTAGGACTTTAGCCAGAAAAATTATTAACACAATATAGATGGTACCAATTAGTCCTAAAAATTCAAAATTCTATTAGGTAGAAATTTGGGGGCATGGTAGTATCCCAATTTCACATATAAAAAAATGAGAGTTTGAAATTGTGACTTGGGCAAGATCAGACTACTGTTTACTGACGTATTAATCAGGGTTTTCTAGAGAGACAGAACTAATAGGATAAATATATGTGTGTGTGTGTGTGTGTGTGTGTGTATGTGTGTATAGATAGATAGATGATAGATAGATAGATAGATAGATAGATAGATAGATAGATAGATAGATGATAGATAGATAGATATGTATACATAGAAGAGTTTATTATTAGTGCATATGAACACAAGGTCCCACAATAGGCTACCTGTAAGCTGAGGAGCAAGAAAAGCCAGTCCAAGTCTCAAAACTTGGAGTCTGTTGTTGGAGGTCAGGAAGCATCAAGCATGGGAGAAAGATGTAGGCTGGGAGGCTAGGCCAGTCTAGTCTTTTTGCATTTTTTTTTTTTTTTTTTTTCTTTCTCCTTTATATCCTAGGCTCCTTGGCAGGTGATTAGATGCTGCCCACCCAGATTAAGGGTGGGTCTGCCTTTCCCAGCCTATTGGTTAAATGTTAATCTCCTTTGGCAACACCCTCACAGATATACCCAGGGTCAATACTTTGCATGCTTCAATCCAATCAAGTGGACACTCAGTATTAACCATCAAAAGTTCACCCATTATAAGTTGACCCATACACATCTCCTGAGATTATGCATAATCTTCAAATAAATTCAAGAATATGGTCCTAATTATACCTAAAATAATACAACTGTCCTTCGTACAACCGGAAAAGTACCAATCCCCAACTCAAATGCTATTGCATAAAGTTAACAATACTTAAATGCTGGTAGGAAGTCAATAAATCTTATGTCCCATGATAAAGGAGAAAGGAAGTAAAATGAAGATATTTTCTTAGTACAAGTGTATACATGCACAAACATGTTTTTAACAAAAGAAGGAGGGAATACTTATGACAGTTACAGTCCTCGTTTCTGCAGGTAACGGTCAAAACTGGTATTGATGACTACCTTTTTCTTTCTACTACACCTTCTGTGTTCTCTTTGCCTTCAGCAAGTACCTCAGCAGGTCATGTTTTTGTTTTGTTTTGTTTTTCCTGGTGCAGTGATCCGAACTTTCATGTCTGAAGGGTCTAGGTCATTTGTAGTCCTGCCTGGATTGGGTGGTTGTAGTTTCCCATTGACCTTAATCACAGGGCATAGTAATACTAAGAGGTGCCCTAATGGATCTCATGTATTCCATGCATACCATTCCTTACTTCCATTGTGGAGCAGTAGCTTGATTTCATCTCGATAGTCTGGGCCAGTCCCCCCAGCCAACATTGTAACTCCCTGCTTAGCCTGTTGACTTAAATGTTAGGAGGACCCAAAAGTGTCCAGGTGGCAATCTTAACTTTCAGTTTAATGGAATTGTAGTTGTGTCTCCTGGTGGCAGCATTCCTTTCTCTGGAACTAAGGCCTCTAGGCCAGCAGAATGGAATGCTGTGGGATCAGGAAGCAAAAATTTTGGTAGTGGATCATTAGGAGGGGTGGTGAGTTGCGCCACTTCCACTTCCACCCCTTGATTCCTGGACCCATGAATCCTGGCTACGGGAGAAACAGTACCATATACTGGATGCTGATTCACAGCATACACGGACTTCTGGAGAACTTTGCCTCAGCGCTGCAAAGTATTTTCACCTAGTTGGCATTGTAATTGTGACTTTAAAAAGCCTTCCACCATTCTATCAATCCAGCTGCTTCAGGATGATGGAGAACAGGATAAGACCAGTGAATTCCCTGAGCATAAGCATGAGCCCACTGCTGCACTTCTTTAGCCAATGAAAAGTTGCCTTTTCATTCTATTGATTGTTTCTTTTGCTGTGCAGAAGCATCTTAGTTTGATGTAATACTACTTGTATGTTTTGATTTTGTTGCCTGTACTTTTGGGTTATATCCAGAGAAATCTTGGTAAAGACCAATGTCAAGCTTTTTCTCTGTTTTCTTTTTTTTTTCTAATAGTTTTAGAGTTCAGGTCTTATGTTTAAGTCTTGAATCCATTTTGAGTTGATTTTTGCATATGGTGTGAAATAAGGGTCCACTTTCATTCTTTTGCACGTAGATATCCAATTTTGCCAAAACCATTTATTGAAAAGACTATCTTTTTCCCATTGTGCGTTCTTGTCACCTTTGTCGAATATCGGTTAACCATAAATTTGTGGGCATATTCTCAGACTTTCTATTTTCTTTAATTTACCTATGTCTGTTCTTGTGCAGCACCAGGCTCTTGGTTATTATAAAATTATAGTAGATTTAAGATGAGGTGGAATTATGCCTTCAGTTTTGTTGCTTTATGCAAAGATGCGACATTGTTTCTGATTACAGGTGACAAGATTTTTCATATAGAAAACCTTAGACCCTAACAATTAATTGTTAGAATAAGTGAATTCAGTAAAGCGTTAGGATATAAAATCAATATACAGAAATAAGAAAATAAGTAGCACTTTTTACACCAAACTGCCCCCAAAAATCAAGAAAAAACCTCATACCATAGCTACAAAAATAATAAAAAAAAAAAACTTAGGAATAAACTTAAACAGTGAGGTGAATGGCCTATATACTGAAAACTATAAAATATTGATGAAAAGAAATTGAAGTTGATAAAAATAAATGGAAAGATACACTGTGTTCATGGACTGGAAGAATTAATATTACTAAAATGCCTATACTACTCAAGCAATCTATAAAATTCCAGTGTTAATTTTCATAGAAATAGATAAATAAATTCAAAAAACTGTGTAGAACCAGTGAAGACCCTGAATAGCCAATAGAGACTTGGGAAAAAAAAAGCTGTTAAAAGTGTTTTTGCTCATTTGCTTTCATCTAGTGTAAAAGAAACAAAAAGAACAATGAAAATTTTTATTGTTACATATACTATTATTGATACAGTTTGAATATTGAAATTATTGCACCCTTCTAAAATTTACAATTAAAATTTTGAAAAATTATTGGACCCAAACAAAACAACAACCAATTGCAGCCCATGGAAGTCAATGTAAAGAAATTTTACATTTCTGTCATCTTAAGTCAATACCAGATTGTTTCCGCGCATAAGGGCAGAGCAAGTTGGGACATTTATTGGTCATTTAAGTGTATACATATGTATATATATACATATATATTTTTTTTTTTTTTTTTTTTGAGATGGAGTCTTGCTCTGTCGCCCAGGCGGGAGTGCAGTGGCTCGATCTCAGCTCGCTGCAAGCTCCACCTCCCGGGTTCACACCATTCTCCTGCCTCAGCCTCCCGAGTAGCTGGGACTACAGGCGCCCACCACTGCGCCCGGCTAATTTTTTGTATTTTCAGGAGAGACAGGGTTTCACTGTGGTCTCGATCTCCTGATCTCGTGATCCGCCCACCTCGGCCTCTCAAAGTGCTGGGATTATAGGCGTGAGCTACCGCGCCCGGATCATTTAATGTATATTTTAGCTCAATTTATGTTTTATTATACTTTAAACTTTTGTTTTTAGTAGATTTTATAATCTCTTTTTAAAAAATTTGGCATGTACTCTCCTTTTTTATCCTATTTTCTTAGTTTTTAAATTGTTTCTTACCTTTTGCTTACTGCAAATATAAATTAAATTTTAGCTTCATTCTGTTTTTCATTTGGTTTTAGTCATTTACTTTGAATATTTTAATTTGTTTTTATCATTCTCTTACAAGCTAAGCTATATGTTTATGTGGGTGTTCTGTACAAGCAATAAAAAATATATTTTTCCATCTTGTTAATTTTCTAAGTAAAGTTTCTATTTCCTATTTATTCAGTAGTTTAAATCTGTTAGAACTACTAACCCAGTGCACCAATACATTAACGTGGCCTTTCCCCTAAGATAGTGGCAAGTCTGCTGGTGTATTTCAACAGCTCATTTCTAAAGTTAGAACTCTGCTTTACCTTTACCTACTTTCTTACCAAATACATCTGCAGATTAACTGAAAGCAGAAATTGAAGCTATTTCATTCCAAACTAGGCTGAAAAAGAAAGAAAGAAAAAAGAAAGGAAGGAAGGAAGGAAGAAAGACCTGCTACCCCCTCTTTGACCTTATATCCTATTATTTATTTCCCGTCCTCTCCGTTGCAGGCACACTGGCCTCCATGCTGCTTCTACAAAATGCCTTGGACATTTCCACCTCTGGGCACCGGTACTTACTTTTTAAAAAAATATTCTTTCTCCACATATGCACATGGTTGTCTATCCCACTCTCTTCAGATTTCTACTCAAAGTTATCTCTCAAAGATATTTCCCTTGGTCAGTCTTTGGAAATTTACCAGCACATAAATTCTTATTTATTTCCTTAATTTTTTCTACTTTGCACAAGGTTTTATTTTATTCCTAGCCCTAGTTCTAGCTTCTAGAACATTGTTGCACATAGTAAGCACTCAATATATATTCATGAATGAGTCAATAAATGAGTGAAATTATCTCTATGCAAGTAACTTAATCTAGAAAGCCCCAGACATCCTTATCATAATTAGTAATTCACCATCTTAGCCCCAGAAACATGGACTCTTACACACAATAGTATAGTCATGTAGTGACTTCACATTCATGAAATAATAAACTGGAAAGGTAAATGCTTTAATTTTCTGTATGAAATTAGCTCCCTGGAAATCAGTTCTCAAATCTTATACTTCACTGGAATAGTAAAAATTGGGGTTATTAAATAAAGTGGATTTGAAAACAAAATACATTTTATTTAAGAAAAAAATTATGTTCGTTACTTTCTAGCTTATGATAAATTATAAACATGTAAAGTACTGCACTATATGCCTAAATTTTAAAGTTGTATCTTCAATTTGTATACTATGCTTTGTTTCATGTATTTAGTTTGTATTCCTCGAATAAGTTTCTTTTGAAAATAGATTATTTAAATATAACACCATTTATATAACAGGTAAATAATGCTTTAAGTAAGGGTTTTAAAGAAAACACTGTTATTTTCCTTTATTTTAAATTAGGATTTTATCTGATTCTGCAAGACAGTTAATGTTTGTTTTATTTCCAGTGTGAACAATTCTTCTCAGTATTTCCAGGCCAACATTTTGTGGTGGTGCTGAGCTGAGAGCAGCCTTCCCTTCTCTGTACTGCCCCCTGTTTGGTAGATTATCACCAAGGAGTATAACATGTCTATTTTGTTTCAGTTTAAGCACAGTGAACTTTTGTTAGGTCAAGGTACACTGCTTAGGTTAATTCCCCTGAGTATAGTTGTTTCCTAGAAATAAATATTATATGTTTTGCTTAAAGCTAGTACCTCTGGGTATTTGTGCTTTGGGCAGTTTAGCACTTAAGTGGATAAAGTTGTGCTGGATAAAGTTGTGCATTGGAATCTAAGTTATTCCTTTGTTCTATGGTGGTTGAAGGTCCCTACTATTATATGCTTCTTAATTCTGTTGTGATTAATATTTTCCCAAACTGTTACATAATGATACCTTTCTAAACTACAATAAATGAATAGAAAATAAAATAAATATATAAAAAATACAAGTCTTTTAAAAATATTAGATTCAATGGACAGGAATTTACTCTATTGAGTCATAACATTTGTAAAATATTTTCTCAATGTTTATAATTATTGTATAACAGACAAATTATAAACAACTTATGGGCTGGCATTAGTTACTAAAACCAATTTTAGTAGCACTAATTTAGTGACAACTGAACTGGGAATCATGTTTTCCACCAGAAGAAGAAAATACTATTTAAAAAAAAATAGTTAGACAGTTGATCATATTTACAATGTTGTAGATATTACAACCTTTATTGTCTAACTTACTGAAGACAATTGGCATGGTCTAATGATACACTGAGTGTTTTGAAGGACCGATGTGGCTAAGACAATGGTCTGGGATTGGCAATAAGAGTTAAGGAATGTAGCCGCCTGATTGCAAGCTCATTCACATGTAAGAGTGTTGGGGAAGGGGAAAACAAAACAAAATATAGCCACTTGGGAGGTCTTTACCAAAAACAATATTCTCAAGAGAGATTTGGATTTCAGTTAGAGGCAGCAATTGAAAGAAACAGTGAGAAAAGAGGTTAAGGATATAGTACATTTTAATCATATTGGCATTGAGTATTTTGAACTTGAAACAGGATGCATGTAGTAGATTAGGAATGTGCAGAGCTACTTTGGAAGGGGAGTGATGGGCAATGAGTGATATCTTGGCAGTTTTGTATTTCTTGTGGTAATTGATAGAACAAGGATAGAAGTGATGATGGTATCTGTCTTGATTGTTTCTTAGGCAGACTGGGGTGTTTGTGGCTGAGAGTGTTTGCCTATTTGCAAGTAGAGTGATACACATAGTGAGTGCTCTTTTCCCCTCTCCTCAGGAGAAGCCATGTAACAAGAGACACAGAGTTCACTAATCTCATTCTCACTCCTGCTGATGGTGTCTAAGAGATGAAAAAATATATTCCTGGGATCATCACGAACTTTGGATGCTCTTCACTCCTGCCTATGCACTGAGACAGAAAAGGCAGACTTGCCACATACAGTTTCACAGATATAGTATTTCTTATACTTCTACTTTTCTGTTGATCCTGTATATTAATTTTACTTACTGGTAATAACATATTAGCAGTTTGAACTCTTTTAAAGCTTTGGTTATGTATTTAATAGTGTTGATGCTCACTAACAGAGAGAATCAGCGTTTTGCCTAGCAAACTTTTCACAAAAAGTTAAAATTTAAAAAGTGTGTTGTAGATCTAGAAGAAAATGGTACCAGGAATCATTATTTACCTAGAGTTTTTGTTTCTCCTCCTTCTCCTTTTCGTCTCCTCCTCTTCCTCTTTATCTTGACTATGTGCAATACAAAGTTAATTAGAGAATTATATAATTATATTTGTTAGAACATGATTCTAATGAGAACATTAGTGTTTGAAGGAAACAAATGAAAGAAATCACCACAGAAAACACAAAATACTGAAGTTTTTTGTACAGTGGAAACGGTAATAGAGATTCAGGTGTGGTACCTGAATACTACCATTCAACACTTGTATTCTAAATGTTAGAGTCTTCATTCATAAAAACTTAAAGCACAGACTCATTATTCCTGATGATAAGCAAATCCAAGAGTTTAAGATGAGTGTACACTATCTTTCCTAAGTAATCTCAAATATCTGAAAATAAAAGGTTAATTGGATTTTTAATAGCTTACCAATAAAATTAGTTTTTCCTACTATTCCATCACAAAAAAAAACAATGAAATAGTCAAAAGAGAAATGAAAAATATTTACAAAAATTACACTACTTTCCTATTGTGAAAAGCAATCCAAGTCTCGGGTCTGTGCGTATAAGGGGAAAAAAATGAGATACCACACCATTAAAGGTTAATGGTCATTTGAAGGAAGTGAGAAATATGAAGTACAAATTTGGGCTGAATCCAAATGATGATGGCTTGCTTATATATCTAACAATTTACAGAAGCAGCCCAGAAAACTCCAGTTGCTTTCTCAGAGTCTCTAAAGGAGTTAATGCTAATGGAAGGACTACATATTTGGTTTATTGCATGGTATTTTCAATCCACTTGAATTTCCCTTGATACGAGGCTGCATACAGCTGGTAGAATGCTACAATTAATGTAACTAATAACAAACGTTAAGTAAGTGTTTGCTATGTGCAAGCACTTTAAGTGGATAATCTAATTTAATTTAATCACCACATCAACCCAATTTGATTAGGATTACACAACTAGTAAGTTGAAGAGCTGCTATACCATCCTAGGGACTCTTACTCCACAAGCTGCTTTGCACTAGTGTTTCCCAGGTCAGAATGAGGACAGTGTGTGTGTCAAACCAGATGGTATAGGTCTTGATGTAAATTGTACTATTTCTCATTTTATAAGGTTGCTAACTTTATAAACTTAATTCATTTCAAAGTAGGTTAAATTATTTGACCATGGCCTTTTGTGGCATATTTCAGCTACATAAACATGCTAAAAGGCAAATAATGAAACAAATTCAACATGAGTTTGTCTGAGATTTGTTCTTGAAATCCTGCTGTGGGCTTGATAGATGAAAAATGGTTGAACTAATGTGAAACCTGTAATGGTTTAAATATACATCTAAAATTTTCTATAATCATGGGGTCAAGCATAATGCTCACAATTATATAAAAATACTTTTCATAATTTCAAAATCATTGAAGGATCATATACACTGTGACAATCTCAGTCAAAGTTAACTTACTGGTAATGTGCTTTTAGCAAAACAATGAGAGGCCCCTGGGGACACAAAGGACACCTATCTGAAGGATTCCTGGAATAGGCATATCCATGTTAGGTTTGGCAGGGTATGCACAGCGGGCGGTTATGTTCAAAGCCAAATCAAGCAGAAATAAATTGAGTGTAATCCCTGGGCTGCACATATTCCAGATCAGCTACTACTATTTGAATAGGCTGTTGAATAAAGGGTTTTAAAAAGTTATTCCTGTGGTTAGCTAATTTTAAAAATATCTCTCATCCGTTAACTTTATAATAAGGGGCAGGAAGCCGGAATGTACACTGAGTGTAAAGGGAGGGAAATTGAAGTATGTCATTTATTAAATAACTACTGGAAATCTATTTTCAGTTGTATTTTGTAATTCTAGCTGAATATCAGTACCGTTTTTCATTTTTTTTTTTAAAGAAAAGGGCCCACAAACAAGTGGAAAAAATGCTAAAACAATCTGTTCTTATACCTTATAAATTCTCAGTAGGAAGCTTGTTTGGTTGGTTTCTTTCAAGGCTTTTTTTCCCCATATGTTCTTTTTCCACTGGGAAAAGTTACTCTTTTTTCTTTAATGGTAATCTCTGTCTCTCTCTCTCTCTCTTTTTCCCTTCTCTTAGTTTTTTGCCAACATATCAATAATATTTTAAAATATTTTATAACCAATTATTTTGTCTATAGTACTGTGATCTGTAAACCACTTTCTTAATCTATTATATTCTCTTAAGTAGAATGTGAAAATTTTCTCTTAAGTAGAAGATGAAAATTTTTATCACACAACTTTTATTGGGGATTTTCAAATTTCGAGTTTTTGGCATAAATTTTTCTTGTTCTCAACTTTTAACTAGTTGGGGGAGATAGAGCATGAACACATGTAACTGGAAGATACTATATGTAATCTTTGTTATTTTTAAAAAAACTAATGTTATTTTAAAGAAAATTTAAGTTTGTTATACTAAATGAAAGTTAAAGGTACAAAAAGATGACAGTCAATATCAGAGGAAATTAAATCTTTAAAGTAGAACAGGAAACAAACAATAGATACCAGTGGAGTATTTGCCTTCATTTATTCAACAAACATTTAATTGAATATGTAACATATGCCACACTCTTTTCAAGGCTCTAGGAAAACACTTAACGGTCAAAAAGACAGACATAGCCTCTGCAGTTACGAGACGTAAAAGTTGTTGAGACTCAATGACACGAGAAATATGAATATAAAATAGAGAAGGGAGAACAAGGAAAAGTACACATATGGGGAGGCAAATACATTATTTAGAGCATAATAACAATAATATAAAGTTATGGTGCACTTCCTAACTTGGACATAATGTGATTGATCAGAAAATAGGTTTGAGAGAACACGGTCTGTCAAATAAGTTAAGAACAAGCTTAAATCCTGGTTTGTTCTGTTGACAATAAGGAAATATTGATAGTTTCTCAACAGAGCAGTGACATATCAAATAAGTTTAAAGGAAAAATGTTGGTCTAGGATAGGTTTTTCATAAGAACCAACTTAATCCTCACACAAACACTGTATTGCATTTTAAGCATGAGTAAAGAAACAGCAAAAATAAAATTTTCTTAAAGAGATAGTGTAGAGATTCAGATCCAGATTTATGTGAATAAAATATTCATGGATAGGGATGGCAAAAACATAAGTAAAGATGCTTAAGTGGGGAAATGCAAATAAAACCACAATGTGATACCACTATGTACTCATGAGAATGGCCAAAAAAAGTGAGAAGACAGGAGGGAGGGGAATAAATAAAAACACTGTAAAGGGTAATTGCTGGGGAAATTTTGAAGCATTTGGAAGTCTCATGCAATGCTGGTGGCAATGCAAAATAGAACAGCCCCGTTGAAAAAGGGCTTGGTGTTTTCTTGTGAAATTAAATGTGCTCTTAGCATGTGATCCAACAATCCAATACTCCTGGTATTAGCCAAGAAAAATATGCCTACATAAAAACTTGTAAGTCAATTGTTATTGACAGGTTATTCATAATTGGCAAAAACTAAAAACAAATGCACTATGGTAATTATTTTTTTGTGTGTGTTGGGGGTACAGGGGTGTTTGGGGACAGAGTTTTGCTCTTGTTGCCAAGGCTGGAGTGCAATGGCTCAGTCTCGGCTTACTGCAATCCCTGCCTCCCAGCTTCAAGTGATTCTCCTGCCTCAGCCTCCTGAGTAGATGAGATTACAGGCACCTGCCACCACGCCTGACTAATTTTTGTATTTTTAGTAGAGATGGGGTTTCACCATGTTTGTCAGGCTAGTCTTGAACCCCTGGCCTCCAGCGATCTGCCCACATTGGTCTCCCAAAGTGCTGGGATTACAGGCATGAGCCACCGTGCCCAGCCATATATGGTAACTCTTATAATAAAATACTACTGAGCAATGAGAAAGAATGAAATACTGAGATATTAAAAAAGAGGTGGGAACTAAAATACATCATGTTGTTAACAAACTAGGCATATAAGGCTATATATTCTGTGATTTCATTTATATGACATTCTGGTAAAGGCAAAAGCACAAGAACTGACATCAAAATAGTGGTTTCCAAGGTCTGCGATGGTAAAATGGGATTGATTATAGAGGGGCACATTTTTTTTTTGGATGTTGAGACTATCTTCATTTTAGATGGAGGTTGCATGACTGGATACACTCGTCAAAGTTCATAGACTTGTACAAAATTTATGGCATCTAAATAATGACTTGATAAGAAACAAATAAAAATCCATGGGCATGCCTTGCTGAGTGATGGATAATGAAGGTGTGCTCTTTGGGGTAAGAACCCTAACTATTAATATCCATAGGCGTTTGGGAATGAGGTTTAAGTATGACTTTCATTTTCTACAGCTTAAGCTCATAGTTTAACCTCTATAGGCTTTAGTTTCCTCATCTATGAGATAAGAATTCAAGTATTCCTTCATTCATCAAATATTCATTATTTTGAGGCATAAATTTTTAGATTGAAAATAGATTAGTGAAAAAAAAAGACTAAATCTCCAATTGTTGACCCTCTTGGAACGTTCATTATATTGAGGATAAATAGAAACTAAAATAGTAGTAAGAGTATTTAATCCATAGAATTGTTATTAAGGCTAATTATTATTATATATTTAAGTTAAGGAAGATATATATACATAGCTCATAGTAATATAGATATTTAGTAGTAATATAGATATATACATAGTAAAATAAATATGAGAATGTGTAACACATAGTGTAAATATGTATTGTTATTTTGTAATTAGCTTTATTACTTGCTCAAGGATGAATATTCAATATCATGCCTAAGCAGATGCTTGGCTGCCATCATTCTGTGAGGCAGTGATAGAAAGTCCTGAGCAGGGTGTTGGGGCAGAATGGAGGAGTCTCACTTAGAATGAATGTCATCTCTCCTGTCTTCAGTAGCTAACTTTCCTAATGCCTTTGCTTCTGAGTAATGTTGACAAAAATAAGCCTAACACTTTAAGATATTTGAAGAGATATATTCTGGGTCAAATGCGAGGACCATGACCTGTTACACAACCTCAGGAGGTCCTGAGAACATGTGCCCAAGGTGGTTGGGTTACAGCTTCATTTTGTATATTTTAGGGGGACATAAGACATCAGTCAGGCTAGGCACCATGGCTTATGCCTGTAATCTCAGCTCTTTGGGAGGCCGAGGTGGGTGGATCACCTGAGGTCAGGAGTTTGAGAACAGCCTGGCCAACATAGCAAAACCCCATCTCTACTAAAAATACAAAATTAGCCAGGCGTGGTGGCAGACGCCTGTAATCCCAGCTACTTGGGAGGCTGAGGCAGGAAAATCGCCTGAACCCGGGGGGCAGAGGTTGCAGTGAGCCAAGGTCACACCACCACACTCTAGCCTGGGTGACAAGAGTGAAAGAGTGAGGCTCCATCTTAAAAAAAAAAAAAAATTAATACATGTGAGGTATACATTGGTTCAGTCTAGAAAGGTGGTGCAATTGGAAGTGAGAGCTTACAGGTCATAGGTGTATTCAAATATTTTCTGATTGCCAGTTGGTTGAAAGAGCTATTATTTAAAAACCTGGAATCAATAGGAAGAGGGTCTGGGTTAGGATAAGGGGTTGTAGACGCTGAAATTTTTATTATGTAGATGAAGTCTCATAGGTGACAGCCCTTAGAGACAATATGGCAAATGTTTCTTACTCGGGCCTTTAAAAGGAAGATAATATAATGGGGCATATCCAACTCCCAACTTCCCATCATGACCTGAACTAGTTTTTCAAGTTTCTTTGGAATCTTCTTGGTCATCAGAAGGGGTCCATTTAGTCAGTCAGCTGTGGCGTTTAGATTTTATTTTTGGTTTATACTACAAACTTCTGATTTAATGCCTGCAAGTCTTCTGATAGGATAAAATGTCATCATGTTGTGGAAGTGCAGGTGAGGGTGAGAGTCAAACAATGTCACAGCTTTTTAAATATATATGTATATCATTAATATTACTTTTGATTGGCATGTTATAGCTCTTTTCACAGGCTTTAGAGCTGTCCTCCTATTTTCAGCTTCACATATCTTTCTCCTTCCACACCAATTCTTGAAATCTTTCTAACTTCTGTGATGTGAACTGATGTTTTCTCGGGGCCGTTCATTGTTTTCACTGAACTGTCAGTAACTTTTGTTGCTTCTGTCCCCTTTGCTTTCTTGTAAGTTTATGCCCTTTTCTCTCTTTACTGTCATTTAAGTGAGGTTTTAAAATTAAGTTTGTTTGCTAGAGCTGCCATAAAAAAGTACCATGGGCTACATGGCTTAAACAACAGAAATTTATTTCTCACAATTCTGGAAGTTAGAATTCTAAGAGAAAGGTAAGAGCAGGGTTGCTTTCTTCTGAGACCTCTCTACTTGGCTTACACAGGGTCGTCTTCTCCTTGTATCTTCACAAGGTCTTCCCTCTGTGTGTGTGTGTGTTTATACTATTCTTATAAGCACGTCAGTCACATTGAATTAAGGCCTACTAATGACCTTATCCTAACTTGATTACTTCTTTAAAGACTCTATATCCGAGTATAATCACATTCTGACATAACAAAAGTTAGGACTTCAGCATATGGATATCGAGGGGACATAATTCATCTCATCACAGGAGGTATTTGAAGGTAGCTATGTCTATTATAAAGAATACTCTTAGGCATTTTACATATTATATACTACCAACTACAAGTAAATTAAAAAATGAACAGGTCGTTTCACAGTGATTGGGTATAAATATCCAGAGATTTTCTTCAAAAATTGTTAAATTGAATTTGTCATTGTATCTAAATATACCTATGATTCTTATGAATTAAGACATTTGTAGTAATTTTTAACCATGAAATCTAAATCTGAATGATCTATATTTGAAAAACTTCTCTGGAGTCACATAGATAACTGAGTTATGAAAAACATATATATATTAAATACATATTCATTAAGTGAGTAAGTGAATTAAAAAGCTGTGCACTTTGGGACTACAAATTCTGCCTGGATTTTATTTAAGCATGCAGATTAATCCACAATCAATTATAACCTTGTTTCCTTCTCTGCTCAAGACCCCTTTGAAATGACAAAATTGCAATGTTTAAAGAGAGAAAGACTACAGGACGATATACATCGATAGAAGATATTCCAGCTATTTATTTGGATTCAGAAAAGAGAGGATATGTGCCAGGGTCATTTTTCTCCCCTAGAGAAACTAAAACTTTGAATGGAAAACTCTACTGGGTATGAGATTTGTGTATCTTAACAAAATGCTGCCAATAAAATGCTGCCAATCTTAACAGTATGATCCCATATCATACTAGATCAGTAGTTCTCACCTAGGAACAATGTTGCCTCTGGGAGATATTTGGCAAAGTCTATTTTTTTTAAATATGCTCACAGCTGATGAAACGGATGCTACAGGGATCTAGTGGGTAGAAGTTAGGGATGGTGCTAAACATCTACAATACACAGGACAGCCTCCTGCAACAAAGTATTAACTGATTCTAAATGCCAATATTGCTGCTGCGGGGAAATCCTATGTTAGATAAATCTTACCGTTTTACACAAACTTTAAATCAGCTTTTAGTGCCTCATTATTAAATATTAATTTGGTGCTTAAGGACAAAGCATGTTATATAACTGGGATAAAAAACAATTTTTAATCCAGAGGGAAAATAATAACACCAAGTGTTATTGTCTAAGTGAGAGTGGGAGTGATTGGTAATGCTCCCTTCCCTGCTGATAAAACTTAAGAAATAATTCTGAGAGTTGACAAATAGACAATTAATTTTTTACCTCTCTTAATAGCTGATAAAGGTATATCTGAGAAATTCAACTTAGATATTAGGTAAATGTGTTTCCTAGTACAAGATCTAGGAATAACCCAGACATGGGAATGCAGACCAGTGTTATATATAATCCTCTTCATTCCTGTCTCTAAGGGACAAACCTTGTATGTGGAATACGGCAGCATGTGTGACCTAGAGAAGTCACTTGATTCCAAGACACAAACACCCATATACAAAGGCACAGAGGTATACATGCTTATTTTCTCCTCCAAAACTCACCAGTGGATGAGTTACTCCACTTGCTCTGTCTTACAATGTTAGAGGGCCAGTGAAAAAATACACATGGGTTACGTTATATGTTTTCTTCTATACCAAAGAAATGATCAAGAGTGAGGAATCGGCATTCTCCCAAACATAAAAACAAGAAGAAAAAACATAAGAAAATATAATATTCTTTTAGAGAAATTAGATTATAATATTAAAAAATAACATAAAAAGAAACATGAGAAGAAAAGTTATTAAAAATTGTGCATACAATACATAAATAAAAACCATAATTAGAAGGATTAAAAGATAGAGTTAAAGGAATACCAGGTGAAATAAAGAGAAAAAAAAACCTCGAAGATACAGAATATAAGAGACTTAACAAAAGAAAACCGGGCTGAATCTAGGTAATTGTTAACTACACCAGGAAGAGACAACAAAAAAAATCTGAAAAGAAGAAATAATCAAAGAAATGAGGCAAGAAATCTCAGAACAGCATGTCTCCAATTAAAAGCTTGACAAAGGATGGTTAATTACAAAAATTAACACATTTTAGAAAGCTTTATTTTGACATTTTAGAATTTCAAGAATAAACGGGAAATTCTACTATGTATCAGAATTGAAAAATGTTATTAAATATACCACATGAAGATAGTTAGGTGAATAGTAAAGGTGATAGAGAAGAGCCTAATCCTTGACTATTATAATAGTAAATCCACACAACATATATAACATTGAAAAATCAAACAATGCCAGTACGAATGCAAAGGCAAGATAAATATATCACAGAGATGGATTATTTTGGGGACTCTAGAATAAAAGTTTCAGAAAGTTGAGGAAGAAGACTAATTCTTTTTTATTATAAGACTCTTAGGAATATGCCATGAAAAAAACTATGTGCATGCTTTATTTTGAATAAATAAACTGTTTGCTCTCTTTTGTTAGTTCATTATGTACAGGTTATTTAAATTGTATTGATTCATGCAATGGTAATGCTTTATAGTTGCCTGTAGCTACTAAAATCTGAGACAGTAACATTGTGGTGCAATTAACCTCTATTAGCATGTTTGAGTAAATATTACAAAACAATTTTATTGACATTTTAAAAATATTTTTTTAAAAAAGATATTATTTATTCAATAAATATTATTTTGAGTTATTTTTCTACAGATACTAACTCTCATAAGTGATACAATGAGAAAAGATGTATTTCATGGTATATTCCCCTTTTGTATATGAGAACAAGAGATTTCCTTCTAATTTTGATTAGAAAAGAATGTCATCCTAAACAGTTAATACACATTAACTATCTCATAGAAATCCCTTCAATAATTTTCTATAGATAATTTGGTTGATTTCACTAAAAGTGAATCCATTTTATAAAGAGTTAAATAGAAATATAAGCAAGGTACAGGCAAACCCTTCAACAATTTTTCCCCTCTAAACATTTATTTATGTTTTAGCTAACATAAAACTTTGTAGTCTCTACATATAGAAAAATAACTTTAAGCTTTGGCATCCTTAAAAAAACCATCAAAACCAAATCTGAAACAAAACTTTTTCTTTAAATATGTTTATAATTATTTTGCATACAAACTGACAATTTAGTGACAAATTTACAAAATTTATAAAATATAGGAAAAACTGTAATTAGCATGCTAACACATATTTTTTTCTTTTTCCATACTAGAAATCACCAGTGTACACTAGTATATACCAGAGATATTTATATATTAGAAATATTTATGTGCAATTTTTACTTCAAATTTGGGAAGATATAGCTCAAATGATTTGCCGCCCTTTTCTAACTAACCTACAGATTTTAAAGTTTTTCCAAATCACTGATAATTATTGTGCAGTATACATTTTAATAACTGAATAATAGTCAATATTTTTGTATGTCATCATTTTTAAAAACATCTACACTCTTTGGGAAATGCCTGGCAAATATTATTATATCTATTTATCATATAACTAATGGATAATTAACCTTTTAGTTGCTTTCTTTCTTTACTTAGTTTTCTTTTACTAAAATGTGTTATAAACAGCCTTATGCTAAACTCTTGTGCACACCACTAATAATTTTTTTAGTCAAATCAATAGAAATAAAATTTCAATTTAAAAGACAAAAACATATTATACATATTAACAGTCCTTACCAAATTCTCCTTCAAACCATTCTTTTCTGTTTTCAATATACCAATGGTCCAACAAAGTTTCATAACAATTCACTAAAGTTTATGTGGAAAGACAAAAGTCTTTTAATAGCTAACATGATACTAAAAAAAGAACAAAGTAGGAGATTTAACAATATCTGACTTTAAGACATTAGGAAGCTACAGATATTGAGACAAAGTGATATTGGCAAAACAAAAGAGAAATAGATCAATTGAACTGATATGAGAGTTCAGAAATAGACCTATGCAAATATAGCCAACAGATCTTTGACAAAAGATCAAAGACAATGGTGGAAGGATAATATTTTTAAACAAATGATGAACACCTGTCTACCTATGTGCAAAAAAAAAATTAGACACAAACTTTATATCACAAAAATTCAAAATGGATCACAGACCTAAATATCAAGCATAAAATTATCGAAATTTGAGGAGGCAACATAGGAGAATCTAGGTTACCTTGAGTTTGGTGATGACATTTTAGATATCACACCAGAAGCACAATATAAAAAAAATTGATAAATATTTTAAAGTTGACAATTTCTGCTCTGTAAAAGATTTCATTCAGAGAATGAAATAACAAGTCACAAACTAGAAGAATATATTCACAAAACCTGTTTCTGATAAAAGACTTGTATCTAAAATATACCAGGAATAGACAATATATATTTTTTAAAAAATAATAAATGAGCAAAATATCTAAACAGACACCTCACCAAAGATATACAGTTAGCAAATAAGCATATCAAAAGATGCTAAACATTATATGTCGTTATTGAATTACAGATTAAAACAATAGGCTATTACTACAGACCTATTAGAATGTTTAAAACCCAAAACACTTGACAAACCCAAATGCTGGCCAGAATGTGCAGCAACAAGAATTCTTATCTATTGCTGGTAGAAATGCAAAAGAGTACAGCAACTTTGAAAAATATTTTGGCAGTTTTTTAAAAGGTAAACATAGCCTTACCATATAAGTACAGGAACCACGCATGTAGGTATTCACCTAAATAAGTTAAAAACTTATGTTCACACAAAATCCTACACACTAATGTTTATAGGAGCTTTATCCATAATCATCAAAATCTGGAAACCATCAAGATGTTCTTCAGAAAATGAATGGATAAGGATTCTGTGGTGCATTCATATAATTAAACATTATTAAGGGATATAAAGAACTAAGCTGCCAATTCATAAAAAGATATGAAGGGACCTTAAATTAATATTAATAAGAAAAAAATGCCAGTCTGAAAAGACTACATACTGTATGATTCCAACTATATGACATTCTTAAAAAGACAAAACTATAGAGAGAAAAAAGACAAATCATAGCCAAATGTTGGGGAGAGGAAGGAATGAATAGGTGGGACATGGGAGATTTTAGGCAGTGAAAATATCTGCGTGGTATTGTAAGATGGGGTACAGGACAATATACATACATCAAAACCCACAGAACTGAACAACACAGAGCCTGAAACAGTGTAAACTATGGTATTTAGCTAATAACAATGTGTCATGTTCATTCATTAATTGCACACACTCATTAGAAATGATAGTTGTAGGAGAAACGGTGGGAGGGGGAGTAGAACTCTATAGGAACTTTCTGCTCAATTTTTCTGTATACCTCAGCTCTAAAAAGAAAGTCTACAATTATTTGTAAAAGTTTTATTTTATTTCTACATGTATGGGACTTCCCTATTACAAAATAATATATCTATGTGGAAATCCATAGTAAATGGCTTGATGAAAATTATTTATTTTAGAAGATTCAGACAATAGTATTACAATTGTTTTATTTTCAAATACTCATAAATACAGATATGTATCGCTTAATAATGAGGATACATTCTGAGAAATGCATCATTAGGAGATTTCATTTTTGTGTGGACATCATAGAGTATATTAACACAAACCTAGATGGTATAGCCTATTGCACATCTAGGCTACAGGCTATAGACTCTTTCTCCTAGGCTACAAACCTGTGCAGCATTTTACTGTATTGAATACTGTAGGCAATGGTAAAATAATGGTAAATACTCGTGTATCTAAACATATCTACACATATAAAGATTACAGTAAAAATGCAATATAAATGGTCAAAAATGGTAAACTTGTATAGGTCCCTTACCATGAATACAGCTTATAGCACTAGTAGCTGCTTTGGATGAATCAGTGAGTGAGTGAGTGGTGAGTGAATGTGAATACCTCGGATATTACTGAACAGTATTGTAGACTATAAATACTGTATAGCTATGCTATACTAAATTAATATAAAATATTTATATTTCTTCATTAGTAAATTAATGAACTTTTGCTAACTAACATTTTTACTGTATAAACTTTTGTTTTTTTAACTTTTTGACTCTTATAATAACGTAGCTTAACACACAAACATTTGTACAGCTGTGCAAACAAATTTTCTTTATATCCTTATTCTATAAACTCTTAATTTTTTAAACTTTTAAAATTTTGTTAAAAAAAGGCACAAACACGCACATTAGTCTAGGTCTACACAGAGTCAGGATCATCACTGTCTTCCACATCTAGTTCCACAGGAAGGTAGTAAGGGGCACAAACACAAATGGAGCTGTCATCTTCTATGATAACAATGCCTTTTTCTGGAATACCTCCTGAAGGTCCCGCTTGAGGCTGTTTTACAGGTAACTTCCTTTTTTTTTTTTATTTTTTCTAAACAGAAGAAGTACATGCTAAAATAACAATGAAAAGCATAAACTAGTCAACATATAAACCAGTAACATACTAATTTATCATCATTATCAAATACTATACACTGTACAAAGTTACACGTGCTATACTTTTATACAACTGGCAGCACGGTAGGTTTATTTATACCAATCATCACCACAGACATATGAGTAATGCATTTTACTGTCACATCACGAAGGCTACAATATCACTAAACAATAGGAATTTTTCAGCTCTATTATAAACTTAGGGAACCATAGTCATATATGTGGTCAGTTATAATCTTAAGGAAACATAGTCATATGTGGTCAGTTATTGACTGAAACATCACTACATGGCACATGACTATACTTTTATTCATTTCTTTCTGGCATTAAGGCCCTCTAAATGTAAACATTTAGCACAACACTTTGGAGCTTTCTTCATTTTTTTTTGTTTTGTGTTTCCGTGGGTATGTTAGTATGCTTCTAATTTAAACAAAATTGATACCTATTAAGCATTGCTTATTTCAAGCAAAACTACATGCTTTTTCATCCAAAGTAGATGATAATCTCAATATTTTATTTATTGATCAATTGGAACCAAATGTTGCATACTAATATTAATCATGAAAATTGCTCACACACTTCATGATTCTTGTCTATGAAATATTGAATGTGTAAATGAAATAATAGTTGACCTAATACAGTTCACATGAATAAACTGAGTATATGGTTAGCAGCATTGCCAAAGAGATAGCAGATTTGCAGACCCTCCCTAAATTACAAGATTACACTATTTTATTTTACTTTATTTTATTTTATTATTATTTTATTTTGATGGAGTCTTGCTCTGTCGCCCAGGCTGGAGTGCAGCGGTGCCATGTTAGCTCACTGCAACTTCCACCTCCCAGGCTCAAGCAGTTCTCCTGCATCAGCCTCCCTAGTAGCTGGGATTACAGGCATGTGCCATCACACCCAGCTAATTTTTGTATTTTCAGTATAGACGGGGTTTCACCATGTTGGCGAGGCTGGTCTTGAACTCCTGACTTCAGGTGATCCACCCGTGCTGGCCTCCCAAAGTGCTGGGATTACAGGCATGAGCCACCACACCAGGCCTACACAATTTTAATATATAAATTAAAAAAACAGTCACCTTTAAGTAAGCTTTATTACACAGATATTTTGATGATAAAAAACCGACTCTAAAGCCAGAAAATTATAAGTCATTCAAGCAGCATTTAGTCACTGATTTTCTAATGTAAAGTCAGTGATAAAAGTGTAAAAAAAGACTATAGTATTGTTTCCAGTTTAAGATTTTATGGTACATGACATCATATTCCTCAGATTTTCTCTTTCCCTAAAAGCCATAGAGATAGGTAAAATATAACCTTCTCCTGCAGTAAATATAAATACTAGAATTGAAACCTCCCTTTAATTCTCATCTATATTAAGGTATCCTTGGCAAAGACAAGACTTTTTAATTCTTTCACATTTTAAACTTAGTTTCCAAGGCAGTTTTCTTTGAGATGACCAGCCTGCTGGAGAAAAAAACTTCTTGGGGGCTTTCGACTATACCATGTCCTCTTTTACATTGTTGATATCACAATTTTCCATTTTTTTTAATGTTTCTTGACTCTCTTATGTTGGAATCTGCACATAAATTTAGGTAAGCTCAACACATCACTTGAGTTCCACAGTAAAAAGACAATTTTACGAATTACTGATAAACATTTAATGTGTCTAGGTTTATTTCATTTTGGATAAAGAATTGTACGGCATAGCCAACAAAGAAACAACATTTATTTTTTAAATTCTTAGTCCTGGTTTAGGTTGAACCCTACTTTTATAGCTCTATTCCTATTTATATTCATACTTTAAATTAAATACAGTTGCTACTGAATGAAGAAACAACGTTTTCACTCTAAATTCAGTTCCTGGATGGGCTCAGATTCCTTGGAGCAAAGCTGATATCAATGGCAACATATTTGGCAACATTTGATGACTTGTTTTCTGTGATTTATTAAATTGGGCATTCATAGAATAGCTATTTAAAAATAGGAACTTCTTTGGCAAATACTATAGGCCTCACCTTTTATTGTTGAACAAGTTTATGGTTTTGAAATTGTTTATCAAATGAATCAGCAAATCAGGAAACAAAGAATATGGTGTTTAAGAGCAGAAAATTTCTACCTGCCATTATCTCTCAATTCTTTTCAATTGCCCTTAATTTGAAGTGTATTGACAAGCTGACAGACTAGAAAGTTCTTCACCCTCCTTCCTGTCGTGAATACACAAATTCAACCATTCATAAACAAATTCACTTTGTTAGAAATCCAGAAACTAATATAGAGGCTCCTGCATCCAAGGTAAGTAGAAAAACTACCTACATTGAAGCCAGCAGAGAGGTTTGAGACAAGGTACTCTCTTTGACATAATCCTACCCCCAGCACAGTGCCATGGATTGTAAAGAATCTCCCCACTCAAGCTTCTAGCCTGTTTCTGAGATGTGATAGATGTAGACTACATGCCAAATGGCCCAAATTTTCATAGGGCTATGCACAGAACTAGCTTCTCTTTTGCTCATCTCAGAGTGCTGATGGAACAAGGCATAATTAAACTGACTGTATCCAAGAAGAACTGAGATGACAGTTCGGTCTAGCAGCAACCATAGCACAGTAATCCCTTTGCCTTGTTAAGCACAGAGAAAGTGAATGAAAAACTTCAAATGCCAGTTTCTTCCTTCAGAGTTAAAGAGTTGGACTGAGCATCCAAGAATTCAACTTTTCTGAGAGCTACTTGAAGAACTAGGTTCAGTCTTGTTCAGCTCAGAGAAGTGACAGGACCTGTCATAATCTAAATAGATGCTTAGGGGAAACTAAGAAAAAAGAAAACAGGTTGGAGTAGCAGGAGTGTTGGAGAGAAAGCCAGAATTCCTGTCCAGTCTGATTAATGAGTTTCTTCTCGCGTTCAAAGCAAGTTTGTGAAGACTGGGAGAGACAGTCGTTTTACCTAATGTGATGATTCCAACATAGAGAGTTAAGAAATATGAAGAAACAGGTAAAGTATTCTAAACAAAAAAATCAACTAAAAAATAACCATCCAAAACACGCTTATTGGATTCAGAAGAACAATGCCTAACAAAGTTAGAATTTCAAAGGATAGGAAAATATTAAAAGTTACCAAACAGAAATCATGGAGATAAGAATATAATAACTTGTATTAGTCTATTCTCACATTGCTATAAAGACCTGAAACTGGGTAACATATAAAAGAGGCTTACTAGGCTCACAGTTCTGCAGGCTGTAGATAAAGCATAGTGGCTTTTGCTTCTGGGGAGCCCTGAGGAAGCTTCCAGTCATGATGAAAAACAACAGGGAATGAGCTGTCTCACATAGACGAAGTAGGAGCAAGAGAGAGTTGGGGGGAGATGCCACACACTTTTAAACAAGCAGATCTTACAAGAACTCACTCACTATCATAAGAACAGCACCAAGGGGATGGTGTTAAATCATTAATGAGAATTCCATCCCCATGATCCATCCACCTACCACCAGGCTCCACCTCCAACACTGGGGACTACAATTAATTCAACAAGAGGTTTGGTGAGGATGCAGATCCAAACCATATCACTCTGTTTCTGGCCCCCTAAATCTCATGTCCTTCTGACATTCTAAATGCAATAATCTCTTCTCAACAGTCCCCAAACTTCTTAAGTCATTTTAGCATTAAGTCAAAAGTCCAAAGTCTCACCTGAGACAAGGCTAGTATATTTTGCCCATTAGCCTGTAAAATAAAAAACATGTTAATTACTCCCAAAACAAAATGTGGGTATAAGCATTGCATAAATAGTCCCATTACAAAAGAGAGAAACAACCAAAAGAAAGAGGCTATCGGCCCCATGTCTAAAACCCAGCAGGACTGTCATTAAATCCCAGTCTAAAACCCAGAAGGACTGCCATTAACTCTTAAGCCTCCATAATAATCTTTGACTCCTTGTTCCACATCCAGGGCACACTGATGCAAGGGGTAGGCTCCCGAGACCTTGGACAGCTCCACCCCCGTGGCTTTGCATGGTTCTCTCCCCAAGGCTGCTCCCAGAGTTGGCGCTGAGTGTCTGGCTTTTCCAAGCTGAGGATGCAAGCTGCTGGTAGATCTGCCATTCTGAGGCAGAGACAGCAGCCCTCTTCTCATAGATCCACTGGGCAGCAACCCAGTGGGGCTCTTTGTAGGGGCTCCAACCCCACATGGTCCTTCTACATTGCCCTAGACAGGGTTCTCCGTGAGGGCTCTACTTCTTTTCTTTCTTTCTTTCTTTCTTTCTTTCTTTCTTTCTTTCTTTCTTTCTTTCTTTCTTTCTTTCTTTCTTCTTTCTTCTTTCTTTCTTTCTTTCTTTCTTTCTTTCTTTCTTTCTTCTTTCTTTCTTTCTTTTTCTTTCTTTCTTCTTTCTTCTTTTCTTTCTTTCTTCTTTCTTTCTTTCTTTTTCTTTCTTTCTTCTTTCCCCTCTCTCTCTCTCTTTCTTTATTTCCTTCCTTCCTTCCTTCTTTCTTTTATTATACTTTAAGTTCCAGGGTACATGTGCACAACGTGCAGGTCTGTTACATATGTATACATGTGCCATGTTGGTGTGCTGCACCCATTAACTCGTCATTTACATTAGGTATATCTCCTAATGCTATCCCTCCTCCCTCCCCTGACCCCACGACAGGCCCTGGTGTGTGATGTTCCCCTTCCTGTGTCCAAGTGTTCTGATTGTTCAATTCCCACCTATGAGTGAGAACATGTGGTGTTTGGTTTTCTTGTCCTTGTGATAGTTTGCTGAGAATGATGGTTTCCAATTTCAACCATATCCCTAAAAAGGACATGAACTCATCCCTTTTCATGGCTGCATAGTATTCCATGGTGTATAGGTGGAGGGCTCTACTTCTACAGCAGGCTTCTGCCTGGACATCCAGGCTTTTTCATACACAATCTGAAATTCAGGAAGAGGCTCTCAAGCCTCAATTGTTGCACTCTGTGCACCTGCAGGCTTAGCATCATGTGGTAGCTGCTAAGGTTTATGGTTTGCACCCTCTGAAGCAGTGGTCCAAGCTGTGCCTGGACCTCTTTGGGCCATGGCTAGAGATGGAGACACTGGGATGTGGAGAGCAATGTCCTGAGGCTGTCCATGGCAGTGGGGCCCTGGGTCTGGACCATGAAGCTATTCTATGCTGTTTTCTCGATTATTAGCACTTGGCTCTTTTTTACTTATGCAAATTCTTACAGCTCACTTAAATTCTTTCCCTGAAAATGGGCTTTCTACCACATGGACAGCATGCAAACTTTCCAAACATTTACAATCTGCTTCCCTTTTATGTATAAGTTTCAACTTTAGATCATTTCTTTGCTGACACAAATAAGTTGTCAGAAGCAGCCAGGCCACATCATCAATGCTTTGCTGCTTAGACATTTCTTCCACCAGATACCCTAAATCAACCCTCTCAAGTTCAAAGTCCCACAGACCCCTAGAGCAGTGGCACAATGCAGGCAAGTTCTTTGCTAAGGAATATCAAATTGACATTTACTTCAGTTCCCTATAACTTACTGATTTCCATCTGAGACCTCATCAGCCTGGCCTTCACTGTCCTTCTAACTGCCAGCATTTTGGTGATAACCATTCAACCAATCTCTAGGAAGTTCCAAATTATCCCTCATCTTCCAGTCTTCCCCTGAGCATGCCAGATTCTTCCAACCTCTTCCCATTACCCAGTTCCAAAGCTGCTTCCACATTTTTGGGTATCTTTAGAACAAAGTACCAATTTTCTGTATTAGTCAGTTCTTGTATTGCTATAAAAGAGCAAGGGAGAGTGAGGGGAGAGGTGCTGCAAACTTTTAAACAACTAGATCTTAAGAGAACTCACTCATTATCATGAGAACAGCACCAAAAAAGGTGGTGCTAAACCATTCACCAGAAATTTACCCTCGTAATGCAGCCACCTCCCACCAGGCACATATCCAATACTGGGTATGATAATTTGACATGAGATTTTGTGAGGGCACAGATCCATACCATATCAAACTGAATTAGAAAATTCTACTGAAGATAAGCAGAGGACTAAATAAAGCAGAAGAAAAAAATTAATGCATTTGAAATTAAATAAAATTAAACAGAACACTCTTAACCCACGGGACACAAAAGAAATCAAAAGGGAAATTAGAAAATACCTCTAAACAAGCAAAAACAAAAAAAAAAATCAACTTATAAACTATAAGATATTTTCCTTAAACTCTATTGAAAACACAAATAAAATACCCATAGAAGTTACACACACACACACAAGATAAAGAAATCAAATCATATTAATATGGAAAGTTAAGAAAACACAAAGAAATAGCAAGAGAGAAAATACAGGGACAAAGAACTATAAGACAAATGGAAAACAATAAACAAAATGCAATAGTAAATAATTCCCTATCAACAATAACTTTAAATGTAAATGGCTTATGGTTCCTGATCAAAGACATGGAGTGACTGAATGGATTAAGGAAAATAAGACCTAACTAGATGTTATCTACAAGAAATGAACTTCAGCTTTAAGGACATGCAGAGGCTGAAAGTAAAGGGATAGAAAAAGATATCTCTTGGAAATAACAACCAAAAGAGAGCAAAGATGAATATACCTGTATAAGACAAAATAGATGTTAGGGAAAAAGATTGTCATAAGAGACAAGGAAACATATATTGAGAAAGTGTCAATTTATTGGCAAGATATTAATTTAACAAATTTTAATATGTAGACATAGAACATCAGGTATATAAAACACACTGAATATGTAAAACAAACATTGACAGAACCGAAGAGAGAAATATACAGTAATACAATAATAGAGTAGGAGTCTTCAATACACTACTTTCAATTATGGAAAAAACGCCTGACAGAAAATCAACAGAGATGACAGATTTGAACAACACCATACACCTAATTGGTCTAACAGACGCACACATAACATTTCACCCAAGATAAACAAAATTTATCTTCTTCTCAAGTGCACATGTAACATTCTCCACTATAGATCACAAGTTAGATCATAAAATAAGTCAAAAAAATTGAGATTTAAATCATACGAAGTATCTTTTCTAACCAAAATAAAATGGATTAGAAATCAATAACAGAAAAAAATAGATTAAAAATTATAAATATGTAGAAATTGAACAAAACATTCTTGAACAACCAATGGGTTAAAAATGAAATCAAAAGGAAATTAGAAAATATCTCAAAACATGTGAAAACTTAACAGAACCTACTAAAACTCACAGGGAGCAGCACACACAGTATTTAGAGAGTAGTTTATAGTGGTAAATGCCTCCAATTGGTAAAATGCCTCCATTGAAAAAAAAAAAGAATCTCAAAAAACCTAACTTGATATTCTTCCTGCTATTCAAAGTTAACTGTCAGAATATGTCACAGAGGCTCTGAACAAAGTGCACATACAGGGAAGGAACATTACCATATGGAATGGGACTGTTCAGCTAGTACTCCAGGCCCAAGACAAGAACCTACGGATTCATTAAGTGGCCTATTTTCAGCACAGAATGTAACTCAAAGTTCAGCAAGTCAGAATCTATTTTGAGTCTGATTTCAACTGGCAACATGCTTTTTTAAAAAGCACTGAGCTGTGATTGTGAAGTAATGAGCATAAATTTGCATCCCTAGCATGCGGTACCTCTGTGGCCTTGGTTGTATCAAGATAAGTAAGAGTATTACCACCTCTGCGTAAGTATTCTTTCTTCTATGCAGTTTTGTCTTTTATAAAAACGTGTTGTGACATGATAAATGCAAAATTATTATTCAGACTTCAGAATTTAGAAAGAAGACTAACCACTTAATAGAACGTAAGGTCCAGGTGATGTCAAGAAAAAAATGTATTATGTAACCTGATATTAAGGCAATAACAGCCTTGGCAATTAGAAAGATTAGTATTGATTTACATCTTACATTTAAATAAATACATAGCATAGATTTCAGGCATTTTTAAAAAACTGAAACCAACATTTATGTATACTTTTTTGTTCTATATAAATTACATACATTTTATTTGGAGAGATAAAAATGTAGATTGCTTATTAGCCACATTTATTATCTCTCCAAATAAAATGTATATAATTTTGTTACTTTTTGCCTAGGTGCAAATATAAGAAAATGTTCATCTTATTCTACACATCTTTTGTTAACTGTAAATAAAACTATAATGCAATCGCAGAAATAACTGCATGACCATTTCTAGCACAGTAAAACAAATAAAGAAATGCTAAATAGAAAAGTATCCCTTAATGACCAACCATTACCCCATTATAGATGTTTTGATTCTTTTTCATATTTTTTGCAGTATTAAGATTTACACATGGCCGGGTGCGGTGGCTCACGCTTGTAATCCCAGCACTTTGGGAGGCCGAGGTGGGCGGATCACGAGGTCAGGAGATCGAGGCCATGGTGAAACCCCGTCTCTACTAAAAATACAAAAAATTAGCTGGGCATGGTGGCGGGCGCCTGTAGTCCTAGCTACTCGGAGAGGCTGAGGCAGGAGAATGGCGTGAACCCAGGAGGCGGAGCCTGCAGTGAGCCGAGATCGCGCCACTGCACTCCAGCCTGGGCGACAGAGCGAGACTCCGTCTCAAAAAAAAAAAAAAAAAAAAAAAAAGATTTACACATTAAGGAATTCTAATGTTACTCATTACGAAACAGACATATTTTGCCTTCAAGATATAAAAGTAGTACTGCGTTCCAGTATTGTAATTTAATCAAGCAAGCAGGTGGTTAATGAAGGCTTTCTCAAAATTTGAAACCATTTACAATACCAAGAATTTGAGAAATATAAGAATTTTTACTATGCAACATCAAAATTTGTAGCAGAAAAACTTATGTGAGTTCAATGTAACTCTCTGGTAAATTTGGTCTCAGTAGAATATAGATTGATGATATTTGGCAAGAAGTTTTCAACTAAGAACTTACAAGATATTTCTTAAATCTTTATTGCTCTTTCTGTCAAGTCAATTCAAAAAACAAATCTATCCTTAGAGTAATTGAAATTTGCTCTAGATTGTCATTGAATGCTTTACAGCAATACACTTTGATTATAGTATCAGGAATTTTTAGTTTTTATTGAGTATTACAGTGGAACAGAAAAATAAATGATTTATCAACTGTTGGCAAGGAGATAATTGTGTAGTTTGTTCAACTAAAATTATGTCTATTTTTTACATCCTTTGCAAGGTTAAAATATTAATGCCATAAGTCATGTTTCAATGGAAATTTGATAGTCTTATAAGATCTACTAAAGTGTAGTCAAATAGTTGTTTTGCTTCACTCTTACATATTTCTGTTAAATGCAAAATATCCAAGCAGCATTGCCAGAATACTGTACAACTTATTCGACCAATGGCTTAGAAATCATTTGATAAGATCACTGTGTATTTAATTGTATTGCCTTCAAGGTTTTAGACAGTAATCTGAAAGTGTTATCTAAAATAAAACCACTATGTTACCTAAAGAAATGCTCATGCTATAGAAAGCTCACACAGTCCCAAGTTAACACATTTTGAGGTTTTTCAAAAAAATAGAAAGGATGTTGATAAAACCAAGCTCCAAAGCAAATATAACTGTTGCTGATATAATACTATAAAATGACTTAAATAGTTTAAATGAGTTTGTGGATGCTGCAACGCTTTAAAAATTTCTAAGTTTCTACATGGTAGTTCAAAGTTACCATCCTATGTAATCAAGAGAAATCTGCACCTCAGGTAATTCCAGTTGATGTAACTCTGTCGGTCAATTATAAGTAGGAATTCAACAAATACAGTTTTGTTTCTTGTAACACATATGATATATGTACCCACAAACACATTCATATTTTTATTTATCTATTTTTATTTTATTTTATTTTATTTATTTTATTTTAATTTATTTATTTATTTATTTTTTTTGAGACGGAGTCTCGCTCTGTGGCCCAGGCTGGAGTGCAGTGGTGTGATCTCTGCTCACTGCAACATCCGCCTCCCAGGTTCAAGTGACTCTCCTTCCTCAGCCTCCTGAGTAGCTGGGATTACAGGCGCGCCACCACGCCCAGCTCATTTTTGTATTTTTAGTAGAGACAAGGTTTCACCATGTTGGGCAGGCTGGTCTCAAACTCCTGACCTCATTATCAACCCGCCTCGGCCTCCCAAAATGCTGGGATTACAGGCGTGAGTGCATGCATTATATTGGACAAAAATGCATGATTAGATACTTTTATTTGGTATTTTTATATTTTTCAAAATCAAAACTTGATCTTTCAAAATAACATGAAGTACAAAATATCACCTTGCATTCATTAAAGGAGTTTAAAGAAAATACATTTTTATACTAACATAATTTTCTTTAGTCACAAGAATTACAAAACGCTACTCTGTTTTTACAAATTTCTCAAATCTGAGAAAATAAAGGACAAATAAAGAAAACAATGAAAGTATTGATGATTATTATTTACAAGTGATTTCACTTTAATCAAGTATATTTGTCTTATCAGGATTATTGGAAACATATAGCCAATAGATATTGTCAATTTATACTTACTGCTAAGATAGGCATATGAAACATAGGTAGACATGGCATATATTCATATAAATTCCTATGTAGTCATAAGCATACATAATAATATATAAATATGCATATACAATAATTTAAATTTATTTAGATATTAGATGTTGAGCATCTCAAGTCTAAAAATCTGAAATCCAGAATGCTCCAAAATTTGAAACATTTTGGATGCCAATGTGACACTCAAAGGAAATGAAATTTGGGCCTTTGGGATTTCAGATTTTCAAATTTGACATTATCAGCATTTAAGTGTAACTGCACGTATTTCAAAATCCCTAAAATACAAAGTTTGAAATACTTCTGGTCCCCAGCATTTCAAATAACAGATATTCAGTCTGTGTTATATGAATAAATTGGTAAGAATCTCCATAGGGAAATTAGGTGATTTACGATTTTGAATCTATATTTGATAGAGTATTGAATTTAAATGAATAGATTGGATTTAAAATTTGGGCCAATTTATTGCTCAATTGGGTGGAAGGTTTTATTAAATCCCTGCTATCGTTGTTTGCAAGTGATACCCCTACATCTGCACTGGCTTTTTATGACTTTTTTATTCTTAGATTTAAAATATTTTTGTTTTTTTCCTTATTATATAAAGAAAAATTACAATTAATGAGGTAATTTTTTGTGTGTCTAATTGTAGATATTTGAGATAGGTCACCTAAAATATTAATGGCAATGACAAAAAGTTCTTAATTTGTCTCAGGCATTTTATTTATAAAATCTTTGCATTATCTTGAGAAAGTAAACAGAATCAGAAGAGTATTAATTCAATTGTCAATATTTAATTGAGATTAAAAAAGATAAACTACTGCAGCTAATAGATGTTTGTTACACTGTAATTTTAAAGGGTGAATTATAGTGTTATTTTTCCTTGTTCCTATTTAAAGCCTTATCAAGTTTGAAGAATACTCTCCTTCTACATTTCTCACCATGTGATTTATGATAAAATGAGCATCTTTCCATGTTTAGGCAAAAATCTTATCCAAATTGCTAAATTTGGATAAGATTTCAACATGTTACCCTTTGCAGTTTCAGTGTCTTGAAATATCTCTGAATTCCATGAATGGGAAGGTTTTTGCCCATGTCAATTCCTCTGGACATCATTATTTGTATTATAGTCACTTTTCTCGATTGTATTGATAAGATTGCCTTAACTAAGCCTCCTTGGCTGCACATTAGAATCTTGGTCAGCTATTTCTTCTATCGTGCCATATATATTCAATTTAAATTTTACTTTCATTGTCATTACATTTATTGTTTGTTGCATTTTACCCTTGTTGGCCCATCTCTTTTATTTACGTATTTATTTTTTGTAAAATGACATGTGGGTTTATCACATTATACAATAAAATAATATTACACACTTTGCTGTCTGTGTGTGAGCAGAATAACAGATGAATAGTGACCTATTACTGTCCAACTTTGATTGATGTGATGTGATTAGTTATTGATCATGATATACAGTTGCTATATATGCAGTGATTTGTAGAATAGAGAGCTAACCACAAACTTAATGCTATATGCAATCATCCACAGCTGATATATCATGGTAACTGAAATTTGTACTGTGTGTTGTGGGTACTGGTGTTATTTAACTAAGCCATGGTAACAGAAATTTGTGCATATATAAATTGTTCATAGTGATGCTGCCTATATTTGTATGTTAATATATAACTTCAAATAAACCTGCCACAAGGTGGAAATAATAAAAAGTAATTTAATAATCTCATTCATGATATTATAAACAGTTCAATGCAAAGAGTCAGAGAAAAACACACTTGTTACAATTTGTATTAAGTTTGTATTGTTCAATGATATGTATCAATTTGGTCCATAATTTAAAAAGTAAACCTTAATCATAAAAAAATTAATTGACAGCGAAATAATTTTATCTATATGGCACACGAATATATCAGTGCTTTCAAGCTGTTTACAAAACTAAATACTTTTATATGTTGATAAATTGATACATATTAAACAAATAATAAATTGTTAACATAGCAAGATTCATAAAAACATCCAAACTATGATTATATTTTTTGTAAAAAGTAAAAAAAAAAAGATTTCTATTGAACATTATCTCTTGCTATTTATCTACTCTATCTAATCCTATGTATCTTTGCATAGCACACAGAAGAAGAACACACCAGCATTAACGATGGTTTGCTGGTGACTGGAAATGACAGTGTCAAGCAGAATGCATGTAATCAAAAACATGCATGGCTCTTATAATTTTAAATATTTAAAATATCTAGTTTAGAAACTGGAAAGAAACAACCATCAAGCATACTCAACTGAGAACAAATTTACTCTAATGCAGTTGTCAAATTTCTATGGAAATAAATCTAATTTATACAAATTGTTTGGAAAATTCAATGCTCCTATATCGATTTAAATCATTAGTTTGCACCAAGCACCAAAATAAAATCTGGTTAAACTAAGTCAGTGTGCAACCTGTATTGATATAGGTAAATAGTACATTCAGACTGATGGAAAGATGACAGCAGACAATGGCAGGGATGCCCTGCATGCTATTTGCATAGATCAACCAACATTTATTTAGCTAATGGATAGAAAGAAAGAAGTTAGTGGATCAAGGAATCAAGATTAAACAGCTGAATAATTAATATAATTTTTTAGGATGTGCAATATTTCGAGGTTTCAGGTCTCAAAAATCTTCACCAAGGGGAGATGAGCTACAGATGACAACACCTGAGTGAATCGGTGTTACATCTGTGCTTCATTCAAGTGCAGCTTCAAAGAAATAAGGGTAAAACAGCTCTGTGAACAGGTTATGCTACCTGTATGCTGGGAGTCATCATGTTAAAAATTAGTTTAAATAATATTCAATGTAAACACAGTATACAATACATATAACATGCAAACACATATAACGTGGGAATATATTACCACCAAATTTGGCAAATTCTTAATCTATGCCATCTATAAAAACTTTCAAAAGATTAAGACTGACATTAACCTCTTTTTATGTGACAGTCACTTTCATAAAAGTTATGCATGTACTATCTAATTAAGGAAGTATATATTACAACCAGGGAATTACCCAGTCATCATTTTTTACCTTTAGCCTTCCCAGGCAGATCCAGCCTAATATAAGTGCTTTCTGGGATTTAGAACAGTGGAAACAGAACAAAGGTCATTTATTAGTCAACGTAGGTTAACCACTGTAACAACTCCTTTAGTAGCTTAATTGAAAATAATTGTTTTTTATTTGTGTTTGTTTTCTTCACTCGCACTCACTTCACAGTGCAGTGCCCTCCAAAGCTCTCTATTCTGTACAATCATTCAGGAATTCAGATTGTTTCTATCTAGGGGCTCTACTACCCCCTGGGGTCATATAATCTGGCCAATTGTCAAAAGCCTCCAGGGAGGGTGCACAGAGGAAGTATGCAGGCAGTTTTACTAGGGGCATCCTGAAAGTGCCATCTCTCACTCTCCACCCACCAACCCCCATGCCTTTGGCCTGAACTCAGTCATACAGTGCCACCTAACTTCAGGAGTCTGGAAAACAGAGGCTATCTGATTTCTCATAAGGAAAAAATGTGACTTTGTGACTATATTGCATGTCACTCTCAGAGGTCATCTCCCCAGGCATCTCTGGAAGTCATATTAAGAGAAATGTAGCATAAATACAGAGCCTATGCTTCAAAAACACTACAGGTAAAAGAAACACACACACACACACACACACACACATGCGCATACACATGAACTACAAAAAATAGGTGAATATTTAATGGATTTAAGATGGTGAATACCTTCTCAATTTTCAATGAAGAACACGAAATCACAAAGAAATAAGCCAGTATTCTTTACTAAATGAACGTTTAAAATTATATAGAACAACATAATTAATAATTATTTTTGTCGAAAAAATTACTTGGGAAAACATTTCTAGTAAATATGAAAAGCGATTAATACCTACTTCTTAGAAAAGTTCTCAAAAATTTAAGATTAACATTAACCTTTTTTAAAGCGTCAGGCATTTTCATAATGGCTGTACAGTTGACCCTTGAACAACACAGGGGTTAGGAATGCAGACTTTCCATACCGTCAAACATATGCATAGAAGGTTTTACTCCCTAAAAGCTTTACCAACAGCCTGCTGTTGACTGGAAGTCTTATAGATAACATAAACAGTCAACCATATTTTGTATGTTTATATGCATTACATGAATCACTCTTACAATAAAGAAAGCTAGAGAGATGAAATGTTGTTAAGAAAATCATAAGTAAAAGAAAATATATTTAATATTCATTAATTGGAAGTGGATCATCACAAAGATCTTAACTTTCATTGTCTTTACGTTGAGTGGCCTGAGGACTAAGAAGAAAAGTTTGGGTTGGTCTTGCTGTCTCAGAGGTGGGCAGAGGCAGGAAAAGTAGAACAGGTGAAAAAGAGGCAGGAGAGATGGGCATACTTTGTGTGATTTGACAGAAACACATCATAATTTTTTTCTGAGTTTTTGCTTTTCCATTTCTCTAAAAATACTTCTCTAGATTACCAATCCTCCACACAGATTTCAATATATGGTACATATCAAGCAATTCAACTTTTTCTTGTAAAGTCATGATTTTTCTCTGCTTCTCAGGAGCACTTCCAGTATCACTAGTGGCACTTTGTATGAGTCCCATGGTGTTATTCAAGGTTTATTGTAGTGTACTAAGCATGATTAACAATAAGTGAGAATTGTAAGTTATCACTTTTACTTTGATATGCAGTTAGAAAGAACTGCTTCCGTGGAGATGATTAGCATCACATGGCATTTTAAGTGGATACTTGTAACACTTGAGCTCACAGCAACAGGAACAGAAGGTGGCTACAACATTATGACAGTAGTAGAGTATGTACTACAGTTAATTTTACGCAGTTATGATTTAATACTGCATCTTTATGTTTGTTTATGTTTCTACTGCAAGTGATGCCATTTACACTCTGTGTTTGTGTATGTATATTTTGATAAATTTTAATGTTTTATAAGAGAAAGTGGGTGATAAAATAGACTAGTATCTGTAGTAGCTACAGTATTATAGTATATAGATCTATAGACATTATAGACTAGTATCTACAGATACTAACCATTATAGATCATAGTATTATAGATAGTATAGTATCCATAGATACTAGTATATTTTATAATGATAAAATAGTATCATTCATTAGATTAAACAGACTAGTAGTGAATGATAAAACAGATGAGTATCTACATATATTTTATGCATTCATGACATATATATAATTTTTTAAGCTTTAAATAAATATGTATAGACTATGCAGTATACTTGCTAGTTTTTCACACTGTCACAAATCTGGAAAAGTTTTTATAATATATTTATTGGAAAAAATACACACATAATTAGATCCACGCAGCTCAAATCCAGGTTGTTCAAAGGTCAAGTGTAAATGTATTGTGTTACTTATTTACACTAAAATCTCAATAATTATTGAGTGTATTTTACTGATAAAGATACCAATTTTCAGAAAGGTCAAAGTAATTTTCCCAAGTTCACAATGTTTATAAGTTGATGAATCCTCCAGATCATAAGAAAAAATACTCAAAAATAGCAACAAAAAGAGAAGTGTTAAAACCGGATCTAATTAAACTAAAGAGCTTCTGCACAGCAAAAGAAACTACCACCAGAGTAAACAGGCAACCTACAAAATGGGAGAAGATTTTCACAACCTACTCATCTGACAAAGGGCTAATATCCAGAATCTACAATGAACTCAAACAAATTTACAAGAAAAAAACAAACAATCCCATCAAAAAGTGGGCAAAGGACATGAGCAGACGCTTCTCAAAAGAAGACATTTATGCAGCCAAAAAACACATGGAAAAATGCTCATCATCACTGGCCATCAGAGAAATGCAAATCAAAACTACAATGAGATACCATCTCACACCAGTTAGAATGGCCATCATTAAAAAGTCAGGAAACAACAGGTGCTGGAGAGGATGTGGAGAAATAGGAACACTTTTACACTGTTGGTGGGACTGTAAACTAGTTCAACCATTGTGGAAGTCAGTGTGGCGATTCCTCAGGGATCTAGAACTAGAAATACCATTTGACCCAGCCATCCCATTACTGGGTATATACCCAAAGGACTATAAATCATGCTGCTAAAAGACACATGCCCACGTATGTTTATTGCGGCACTATTAACAATAGCAAAGACTTGGAACCAACCCAAATGTCCAACGATAGACTGGATTAAGAAAATGTGGCACATATATACCATGGAATACTATGCAGCCATAAAAAATGATGAGTTCATGTCCTTTGTAGGGACATGGATGAAACTGGAAACCATCATTCTCAGTAAACTATCGCTAGGACAAAAAACCAAACACCGCATGTTCTCACTCATAGGTGAGAATTGAACAATGAGAACACATGGACACAGGAAGGGGAACATCACACTCCCGGGACTGTTGTGGGATGTAGGGAGGGGGGAGGGATAGCATTAGGAGATATACCTAATGCTAAATGACGAGTTAATGGGTGCAGCACACCAACATGGCACATGGATACATATGTAACAAACCTGCACATTGTGCACATGTACCCTAAAACTTAAGGCATAATAATAATAAAAAAAAGAAAAAAAACTGGCAAATGAAAATGAAGTATTATTGAAGATTAAATTTACACTGTTCCAGCAGGTTAAGAAGGAAGAAACTAGGGGAAGGTAGGGGGAAACGACATACTTAACATATTTATGCCCTAAGTTTCTGTGCATAGGCATTGCACAAGGAATTTTGGGCAAATGAGAAGGACAAATACACAGAGGCATGCACCTACATATGTGCACACACGTGCATTGTCTGTGATGTGCAGAGTAATGATCAACAATAAATGTCAATCTCCTAAAACCATGAAACCTGCAGACCTGTTAGACTGTATGGCAAAGAAAAATTAAGCTTGCTTCTTTTGATGGTTTATTTTACAAGTCAGCTTGGCTAGGCCAAGGTATCCAAATATTTGGTCAAATACCAGTCTAAATATTCTGTGAAAGTAGTTTTTAGATGAGGATAACATTTAAATCTGTGGACTTTCAGGTAAGCTTATACCTTTCCATAATATGGGCGGACCTCCTCCAATCAGCTGAAGGCCTTAAGAAAAAAAAGACGGACATCTTCTGAGGAAGAGGAGATTCTCCTCCAGACTGCTTGAAAACTGGAGCTGCAACATCAACTCTTCCCTGGGCCTCCTTCTGTTTCTTGGCCTATCCTTCAGATATCAAAATTTCCAGTCTCCACATTGCATATGCCAATTCCTAAAATTAAATCTGTATCTCTGTAGATACACATATCTTATTTGCTATGTTTCTCTGGAGAACCATAACTAATACACTAATCAACTAGCTTTTTAAAATTATACCTTAAATTCTGGGATACATGTACAGAGTGAGCAGGTTTGTTACATAGGTATACATGGGCCATGATGGTTTGCTGCACCCATCAACCCATCATCTACATTAAGTTATTCTCCTAATGCTATCCCTCCCCTTGCCCACCACCTCCTGACAGGCCCTGGTGTGTGATGTTCCCCTCCCTGTGTTCATGTGTTCTCTTTGTTCAACTCCCACTTACAAGTGAGAACATGTGGGGTTTGGTTTTCTGTTCCTGTGTTAGTTTGCTGAGAATGATGGTTTCCAGCTTCATCCATGTGAGAGTCTCCTAAATTGTCTTGGTGTGCCAAATGTAATTACAAGAGTTCTTAAAAGCGGAAGAAAGTCTGGATTGAAGGGAGATGCAACTACGGAAGATACCATTATGTTGCAATGTGAAACAAATTCAATCTGCCCTTGCTGTCTTTGGACATGGAATAAGACTAAAACTCAAGGAACGCGAGTAACTTCCAGAAGCAAGAAAAGACAAGACAACACATTTTCCTATAGGGTTTCCAGAAAAAAAAAGTAACCTCCTAACACTTTTATTTTAGCCCAATAAGACTTGTGTTGAACTTCTAACTTACAGAATTTTAAGACAGTAAATTTGTGTTTTAAGCCACGACATTTGTGGTAATTTGTTTTAGCAGCGATAGAAAAGACATGCATGTCTTACTCCTATACAAATCTAGAGATATGTAGCTATATTAGAAATACCATCACTTGTAAAGTACTCTTTTGTGAATTCTGAAGGTTCCTTCTGTATGTATTGAAAGCATTCGATCATTTATTTTGCCAGAAATAATATATCTCTGTGTATATTAAAATTACTTCAAGGATAAGGAACTATATAGGATGAAGTTTGCAGAATATTTTGTTACTGAAACCAAATACATCAGCAATATAAGCATGACTTAATCGTAGACAAAATTTATATATGATATCTTTATATTTAAATTAATTTTACTGATAGTATTAGACCACAGTTTCCATTTTGTTCATAGAGGTTAAACGTATACCTACTGAAAGAAATGACAATTAAAAATGCCGATAAATGTAAAATGTCAAGATATTTGCATTATACCTGTTTATTTATTTATGCATTATTGATTAATTTTTATTTGTTTTATGAGAAGCAGAATGAGACATGTATAATTTTTCCATTATTTTGTCCCTATCTCATTCCTGCCCACAATCATATTCTCCTGCCCATGGTGAGAGATAATATAATTTGAAGATGTATCTCATCAAGGGGCATGATCACTTCTCACACTTTGTATTAGAGTAGGTGCCAGTAATTGTATTGAAGGCTATTTATCCCTGCACATGACAGATATTAAATTCCTGATATTATCTATTTAAACTGTGGTCAGGTAATTACAAAACCTTTCCTCAGTGACAATAGGCAGGGAGGAAAGAGCATAAAGAAACCATTACCTGTTTCCAAGTGTGCACAGAAACCATCTCTGGTATAGTAATTATAAGGATCACTTAATTTTCAGAGGTCTCTATTCCCATGTGAGCTGTGTGATCAGAAGAGGTCTACTAACTATCAAATATATAAAGCCTTCTAATAATTTCTGTACCTCAGGTAATAAAGAGTACAGTGCAGAGCAGGAATTGAGATTTTAAATGGATTAATTTTTATATGTGCTCAACTCCAAATAGCTTTAGACTTTTTCAGTATGTGCAGGGAAAATAAAAATTGAAACCAAATATTCTGTGAATAAAATTGTCTTAAGGAATTATTAACATCAACATAATAATTGTTCAAATAACAGTTACAATTTTAAAAAATTGACATCCAATAAAAATACTTACTTACTATTGCACTGCAGGTATCAAAAATTGTGAGGTCTGATGGCTTCTAAGCAAGATACTTCACAGAGAGCTTAACATATTTATGTCACTTGACTCTTTTCACATCATTCAAATAAGTGCCATGGTTACTCTCATTTTAAAGATTTAAAAAACGTCAGTAACTTACAACTCATATTTCATCTTTCCATTTTATTGCAAATAGCCCTATATATTTTCCAATGAAATTCACTTGTTACTTTAGATATGTATTTCCAGTTCTATAATATTGAAATTGAGTAGAGATTATCTTTTGGTCCTTATGTATGTACCTTGTTTTTTTGTGTGTGTGTATGTGGGGCGGAGATGTCTTTGCAAACATTTAATCTGGTAAATTGGGCAGTGTAATGATTGAATTATAATTAAAAAATACATCTGTACCTGCAGTTTAAGTGATAGATTTGAAGGGAGCTCCATGACTTAAAGTCACAAAGGTACGGCTGGGCGCCGTGGCTTACGCTTGTAATCCCAGCACTTTGGGAGGCTGAGGCGGGCGGATCACGAGGTCAGGAGATCAAGACCACGGTGAAACTCCGTCTCTACTAAAAAAAATACAAAAAATTAGCCGGGCGTGGTGGCGGGCGCCTGTAGTCCCAGCTACTCGGAGAGGCTGAGGCAGGAGAATGGCATGAACCCAGGAGGCGGAGATTGCAGTGAGCCTGAGCCGAGATCGTGCCACTGCACTCCAGCCTGGGTGACAGAATGAGACTCTGTCTCAAAAAAAAAAAAAAAAGTCACAAAGGTACTACAGCTTGAACATTTCACAAGCTTTATCTATATTGAGATGATTTCTTTTCTGCAAGGGCCTGTTGTTAAAGTGCTTGCTCTTTTTCAGTTGTTGAAAAAGCATCTAGAAAGAAATGTTTACTTTTAGACACAGCTTTGAGGGTAATGTTAGCTAAATTCTTATAGGAAAAAAATATCAAAATAGGAGGATGGATTGTTATTCAGTTAACAAGATATGTTGGATATATACTCAATATTGTCACACATCTGAAAATTTTATGGGGACCATTTTTGTGACTTGATTACCACAAGATTTCAGGTGACAGCACAAGAAAAGTGGAAGGTTAGATCATGAAAGTTTTAACAAATTTTCTTGTCAAGGTCTGCAAAAATTTTACAGTAGCATTTGTATTTTCTCTAAAAAAATGACATATTCTTGAGACAAAACTGATATTGGCAGGCCAGGGCTATAAATGTATTTGTGGTAAAAACTGTTGCATTAACTAAACTAACTGTTGCACGAGGAATACCTGATGGGCATTCATATTCAACTTCTGCAACGTTTTAAAGGGCAGCCCATCCAGATGTAGTATATTCATGAAAACTAGGCAGTATTTAATATCAGCAATCCCCAATATAACTAAAGAAAACTTACATGGAAAGAATTCCTTCTAAGAATAGCAAGAGCTTGTTATTACTTGAAGTAGCATGTTTCTTTCCTATTTGCATTTTGCCAAACTCTGCCTGCCTGACCATGCTTTTCAATATGTACTATGTTTCTTGAAAAACATATTGATGATAAAAGAACACAATGTTACATCTAGGGCTTTAGATTGCATTTACATTTTTGCTGAATAATTATTAGGTCTCGACAATATTTACTCCATGCGTTTTCTGCATACTTTATTGTGTAGGGGTTAAGGTCAAAACTATTTAAAAACAACTATTCTCTTTATTCTAGATTTAAAACATCTCATTTATTCTCATTTTATTTAGATTTTCTGGTGGTAGGTTTTATTTATAACTCTAAGAACAATTTACTTCACTGGATTACAAACTTTCCAATGTCTATCTAGCATTGGTCATGATCATTTTTAATATACCGCTAATAGATATATTCGCAAATACAGTTTTTGAAACCTCTGATCATTTAGAAAACCATGAATATTTTGAGTAAAATAGTTGTGTTGTATTGGTGGGGGTATCTTTCATGTACAGGGAATTCCCTGACCCCTTGTGCTTCCCGAGTGAGGCGATGACTCACCCTGCTTCAGTTCACGGTCGGTGGGCTGCACCCACTGTCCTGCCCCCACTGTCTGACGAGCCCCAGTGAGATGAACCCGGTACCTCAGTTGGAAATGCAGAAATTATCCTTCTTCTGCGTCGCTGACGCTGGGAGCTGTAGACTGGAGCTGTTCCTATTCGGCCATCTTGAACAGAATTTCTTCCCTCCATTCTCACGAGAGAAAAGCTAACAGATTGAAAATCAACAACTCTTAATAGCTTCAGTCCTAGAATTTAGAGACAGGTGACTACAGAGAATCAAAATGCACAGAGAGGAAAAGGTGCAGCTGGGAGATACCAGGCCAGAGACTGGGAGAAACACTCACAGGGTAATTGATTAATTGCTGGAGATGGAGTGTAATCTAGCTCGAGACATAATTCATAGGTGCCACACCTTAGCAGGTACCTACAAACATTCATGAGTTCTATCTCCAGGAGCTAGACCTGTTTATCAGGGTGATGATAAAAGAAAACATGTCCTAATGCTTGCAACGCGGGGTGAGCAGGGAGCAACCATTTTGAAATACACCCAGAGCATTCTTTTGTCATTAATAAAGGGTTTCCCTGAAGGGATCTTATTTTACCTGATCCTAATTGATTAAAGGGGGAAATAAATACCCAAATTGAGCCCCCTCTAATCTTTGACATGGGAAAAGGGAAATTTACAATTCCAGCATTCAGTCCTACTAACAAGGCAGTGAGGAAGCTGAGAAGCACTTGTGAAGGTCACAGTGAGGGTAAGAGGCCCAGTAGAAGAATGATAACTAATCGCAGGAACAAAGAATGCTTCCCCTCCCTCAATACCATATCACCACATAAATAGGAGTCCTGTATAAAGAAAGAGAATTATAGGTGAAAAGAACTGTGTGGCTCAGACCTTATTTAGGAATTAGTCTGTAGGGAAATCTAAAGATGACATAAGAGGCAAAGACCAGGGCATCAGAGAAAATTTTAACCTCTTACTCCTACAAAAATAGCAAACAATGACTTAGATAAACATAAGTCCTTACATGACAGATCTGTTTATTTCAGTTTCTTTTACCAAACATTATATTCAGCTTTCAACAAAAAATTAAAAGTTAGGATAAACAACAAAAACAAAAATAAAATACAAAAATAACAGTCTGAAGAGACAAAGCAGCACTGTAACCAAATTTATACATGGCAGAGATTTTAGAATTACCAGACTGAAAATTTAAAATAATTGTGGCTAATATTTTGGAGACTCTTATGGAAAACATGGACCATATGCAAGAATAGATGGACAATGAGCAATGTAGGTAAAATCAAATGGAAGAGCTAAAAACCAAAACACTGTGACAGAAATGAAGAATTCCTTTGATCTGATAATCACTGCACTGGAAATGGTTGAGCATAGAATCAGTGAGTTTGAAAATGTGTTGGTAGAGACCTTCCCAGCTGAAAAGTGAAGAGAAAAAATAATTTAAATATGAAACAAAATATCCATGAATTGCAGCACTATGAGAAGAAGTATAACATATGGATAATGAAAATATCAAAAGGAGAAGAGAGAAAGGAGAAGAAGAAATATTTGAAGTAATAAAGGATCAGAATTTTCCAAAACTAATTACAGAAAACAGAACCAGAAAATTCCAAACAGGATATACGCCAAAATATGTATACTAGCGCATATTACATTTAAAACTAAATATAAGCTTAAAATTATATTTTAATATAATTAAATTAAAGACAGAAAAGGCAGAAAATTAAAGACAGAATCTTGAATGAAGTCAATGGGCAAGTCCTTTTCACCCATAGAAGAACACACATAAGGATTAGACTTCTCATCAAAATCAATGCAAAAAAAAAAATGAAAGATGGACTGAAATATTTGAAGTGTTGGAAGACAAAAAAATCCATCATCATAGAATTTTGTATCCAGTAAAATTATCTTTTAAAAATGAAAAATTGAGACTTCTGATTTCCAGTCTGGCATGTTAGGGAGCCATCCTTCCCATTCTTACAGCATGAAAAAAATATGAAGAGCTAAAAATCAACAATGCTTCTGAGATTAATCAGTGAATTGTGGTAAAAGGAAAAGCGCTACCCTCTAAATCAGAGAAATAAATAGGTGGATACAGAGGAGCAGCACAGAAGTAAAAACAAATGATGAAACCAGCACTGGGTACATCATAGCTGGGTTTTGATTTAAAAAAAGGCATATTAAAATATAAAAAATACAATCTGAAGACATAGAGCAAGCATCAGAAATAGACTCAAACATGGCAAAGATAATTAGTGATCAGAAAAATTTCTAAACAATCAAATAAAATCAACAGAATGCTGCGAGTTTCAATAGAAACATATAGAGAAATACAGTATCTTATTTGGAAAAACAAATATATAATTAAATTTGTGAAAATAACATAAATTAATAATGAGGAATTACGTGCAATTATGCAACATCATATTTAAGAATGTAGAGTTAATAGATGACTTTCTAGCAAAACACAAACTCTTATATTGATAAAAGGTAGATATTTGAATAGACTACAAAAAATATTGCAGAATTTCTACAATTCAACAAAGTTGATCAGGCCCATATCATTTTATAACTTGGTTAAAATCAATCTTATAATTCCAGTGTGACTTAAATTTTTTAAAATCATAAATCATGGAAGAAGTACCTCTTAATTTTTAATAGTAAAGCCTGATTGAGATAATCCAAATTGAAAACAGAAAGAAAGTTTACATAAAAAACTAAATGAAAAAGGTACAGGCCCTGCTGCTACACTGAAGTGCTTTTCTTAAAGGCCCCTTGCCAAACGGTTTTTTTGTTTGTTTGTTTGTTTGTTTGTTTGTTTGTTTGTTTGTTTTTCCCATGGAACCCCTGCCACTCAGCTGATTTACTGCCTGCCTGCACTGCCCTGCTGGAGTGCTCTTGCTCTCAGAGCCACTACTGCTTCACCAGAAGGCTATTTCCCACATCCCCATCACTGCCCCACTGGAGCACTGTTGCTGGTGGCCCACAATAGAGCACTGTGCCAGCAGCCCATACTACCTCAGCTACCCCAGTACACTTGGTGCTATGTCTTGAGGGGCCAGAGGACAAAGCCGTGGGCCTGGTCCCAACCCCAGGGTTAGAGCATCCAGCCCAGGAGCACCAAGCTGAGCCTTGACCTTCTGGAAGTATCCAGATATGAAGCCAATTAACTAAACCCAATTTATACCACAGTCAAATCTTAAGGGCAATAAAGAACATAAAAACAAAATGTGCCAACCAAAGGACAGCACCTTCAAAGATTGAAAGAACGTTAGCCCTTACAAATGAGGAAAAATACCAGGACAAGAATTCTGGCAGCTCAAAAAGCCTGAATGTCTTCTTATCTCCAAAAAGTTGCAGTAGCTTCTCAGCAATGGCTTTTAACCGGATTGAAATGGCTGAAATGACAGATACAGAATTCGGAATCTGGATGGCAAGGAGGCTCAATGAGACACAGGATAACCTTAAAATCCAATAAAAAGAAGATAGTAAAGCAATCCAACAATTGAAAGATGACATAGCTATTTTTTTAAAAAGAAACAAACTGAATTTTTGAAAATAAAAAGTTAACTCTAGGGATTTTATAACGCAATTGGAAGCATTAGCAGAATAGACCAAGCTGAAGGAAGAATCTCTGAGCTTAAAGACAATTCTTTTGAATAGACATAGGCAGAAAAAACAAACTTAAAAAATGAACAGTCCTCCAAGAAATATGGAATTATATAAACAGACTAAATCTATTACTCACTGGCATTCCTGAAAGAGGAGGAGAGAGAGTAAGCAACTTGGAAAATACACTTATATTCCATAAAAATTTTGCCAGTCTCAGTGGAGAAGTCAACATGCAAATTAAAGAAATTCAAAGAACCTCTGTGAGATACTGTATAAGACAACCATCCACCAAAGACACAGTCATCAGATTCTCCAGTGTCAACACACACACACACACACATGCACACACACACACACATTAAAAGCAGCTAAGAAGGAGAAGGTGACTTACAAAGGGAAACCCATCAAGCCAAAAGCAGACCTTTCAGCAGAAACTGTACAAGCCAGAAGAGATTGAGGGTCTCTTTTTAGCATCCTTAAGGAAAAGAAGTTCTAATCAAGAATTTAATATCTCACCAAACTAAGCTTCATAAGCAAGGAGAAATAAAATCCTTTTCAGAAAGCAAACACTAAGATAATTTATTACCACTAGACTTGCCTTACAAGGGTTCCTTAAGGGAGTTCTAAACATGCAAATGAAAAAAACACATGATACCACAAAAACACACTTAGTACATAGCTGACTGATACTCTAAAGCGACTGTACAATCAGGTCTACATAAAAAACAGCTAACAACACTATGACAGGATCAAATCCTCACATATCAATATTGACTTTAATTGTAAACAAGCTAAATGTTCCCACTAGAAAAGTATAGAGTGGCACGTTGGATAAAGAGGTAAGACCCAACTCTCCGCTGTCTTCAAGAGATTCATCTCAAATGTAATGACACCTATAAGTTCAAAGTAAAGGGATGGAGTAAGATCTATTAGTCAGACAACAAAAAAGAGGTAGGGGTTGCTATTCTTATGTAAAACAGATGTTAAACCAACAATGATCAAAAAAGACAAAGGACATTATAGAATAATAAAGTGTTCAACAAGACTCAACTATTATAAATTTATAGGTACCCAACATTGAGCACTCAGATTTATAAAACATCTTCTTAGAGACCTACAAAGAGACTTAGATAACTACACAATGAAAGTGGGAGACTTCAACACCCCACTGACAGTATTAGAGAGATAACTGAGGCACAAAGCAAACAAAGATATACTGGACTTAAACTCAACACTTGAACAATTGGGCCTAATAGTCATCTCCAGAATACTCAACAACAATGGAATATTCATTCTTCTCACCTACACATGGAACATACTATAAGAGAGATGACATACTTTGCTATAAAGCAAGTCTCAACAAAATATAAAAAACTGAAATTATACCAACTACACTCTCAGGTCACAGTGTAATAAAAATAGAAATCAATACCAAGAAGATCTCTCAAGCTCCCAGAAGATCTCTTAAAAACTTGCTCATGACTCATTTTTGAATAAAGAACAAAATTAAGGCGGAAGTCAAAAAATTCTTTGAGACAAATGAAAATCAAGACACAACATACCAAAATCTTTGAGACACAGCTAATGTAGTGTTAAGACAAAAGTTTACAGTGCTAAACACCAACAACAAAAGGTTAAAAAGATCTCAAATGAAAACATAACATTGTTCCAAGAACTAGTAAAGCAAAAGTAAACCAACCACAAAGCTAGCAGCAGAAAAGAAATCACCATAATCTGAACCAAACTGAATGAAATTGACAAGTGAATATAAATTCAAAAGATCAGCCATACCGAAAACTTGTTCTTTGAAAGAATAAACAAGACTGATAAACCACTAGCTAGATTAATAAAGAAAATAAGAGAGATCTAAATAAGCACAATGAGAAATGACAAAAGTGACATTACAACTCACCCCCCAAAATACAAAAAATCCCCAGGGACTATTATGAACACCTTTAGGCACACAAACTAGAAAATCTAGAAAAGATGAATACATTCCTGGAAACACACAAACCTTCGAGATTGAACCAGGAAGAAGTTATATCCTGAAGACACCAATAATGAGTTCCAAAAGACCTACCAACCAATGAAGCCCTGGACCAGATGAATTCATATCTGACTTCTACCAGATGTACAAAGAAGAGCTAGTAGCAGCCCTACTAAAATTATTCCAAAAAATCAAGGAGAAGGGCCTCCTGCCTAACTCATTCTCAGAGGCCAGCATCATTCTGATACCAAAACCTCGCAGAGATGTAACAATAAATGGAATCTTCAAGCCAGTAACCCTGATGAATATAGTCATCAACAAAGTAGTTGCAAATTGAATCCAGCAGTACATGAAAAATTAATTCACCATGATGAAGTAGGCTTTATTTTTGGGATGCAAAGTTGGTTCAACATAAACAAGTCAATAAATGTGATCCATCACAGAAGCAGAATTAAAAACAAAATCTACATTATCATCTCAATAGACACAGAAAGGCTTTTCATAAAATTCAACATCTCTTCATGTTAAAAACTCTCAACAAATATAAGCATCTAAGGAACATACCTCAAAATAATAAGAGCCATCTATGACAAACACACAGCCAGTATCATACTGAATGGGCAAAAGCTCAAAGCATTTCCACTTGAGAACTGCAACAAGACAAGAATGCCAAATTCCACCACTCCTATTCATCACAGTACTGGAAGTCTTAGCCAGGGCAACCAGGCAAGAGAAAGAAATAAAAGTCATCCAAATTATAAGGGAGGACATTATTCTAAGTGAATTAATACAGAAAGAGAAAACCAAATATCGCATGTTTTCACTTATAAGTGGGAGCTATACATTGAGTAAACATGAATATAAATATAAGAACAATAGACATTGAGGGCTACTAGAGAAGGGAGAGAGAGAGGGAATTATGGGTTGAAAAACTATCTGTTGGGTACTATATTCAGAGAGATTCAAGCAATCTCTTTCACAGAAGATATTATTCTAGACTTAGAAAACGCTATGGACTCTGCCAAAAGCCTCCTAGAACTGATAAATGGCTTCAGATAAGTTTTAGGATACCAAATCAATGTACAAAAATTAATTGCATTTCTATACATCCATAATGTCCAAGCTGAGAGCCAAATGAAGAATGCAATTTTATTCACAGTAGCCACAAAAAGAATAAAATACCTAGAAATACAGATAACCAAGGTGAAGGATCTCTACAATGAGAATTACCAAACACTACTGAAAAAAAAAGAGACATCACAAACAAATGGAAAAATATTCTATGCTCATGGATAGCAGGAACCAATATTGTTAAAACGACCATCCTGCCAAAAGCAATTTATAGATTTTATGTTATTCCTGTCAAACCATGAACATTATTTTCCAATAAATTAGAAACCATTATTCTAAAATTCATGTGAAACCAAAGAAGAACCCAAATATCCAAAGGAATCCTAAGCACAAAGAACGAAGCTGTAGGCATCACACCACCTGACTTAAATAATTTAATAGGCAAAAACAATCCCATTAAAAAACAGGCAAAAGAGGTGAACAGACATGTCTCGAAAGAAGACATACATGCTGTCAACAAATATATGAATAAATGCTCAATATCACTAATCATTAGAGAAATGCAAATCAAAGCCACAATCAGATACTATCTCACACCAGTCAAAATGGCTATTATTAGAAAGTCAAAAAATAACAGATGTTGGCAAGATTGCAGAGAAAAGGGAACACTTATAAACTGTTGGTAGAAATGTAATTTAGTTCAGCCACTATAGAAAGCAGTGTGGAGATTTCTCGAAGAACTTAAAACAGAGTTATCATTCAACCTAGTAATCCCACTACTGGGTACATATCCAAATGAAAGTAAGTCATTCTACAAAAAAGACAAATGCACTTATGTTAATTGCAGCTCTATTCAAAATAACAAAGATGTAGAATCAACCTAGATTTCCATCAACAGTGGATTGGATAAAAATATGTAGTAAACATACACTGTGTAATACTACACAGCCATAAAAAGGAAGAAAATCATGTCTTCTTCAGTAGCATGAATGTAGCTGGAGGACATTATTTTAAGTGAATTAATACAGAAAGAGAAAACCAAATATCGCATGTTTTCACTTATAAGTGGGAGCTATACATTGAGTAAACATGAATATAAATATAAGAACAATAGACACTGAGGGCTACTAGAGAAGGGAGAGAGGGAGGGAATTATGGGTTGAAAAACTATCTGTTAGGTACTATATTCACCCTCTGGGTGACAGGATCATTTGTATATTAATCTCAGCAACACATAATTTACCAGTATAAAAAAAAATGCACATGTACCCCATGAACCTAAAATAAAAATCAGTAAGAACTGAAAATACAGACAAAATTGTAATAACTTGATTTCAGAACTGAAACAAAGAATACTATAACATAATTAAATAGGTTTTAGTCTTTCAAGGATAAAACAATGTACAAAAGAACCAAGTAACCTAATTCTATACAAAGTAAAAAAAAAAGACTTTTACAGGCACTTGATAAAAACATTAGCACTCATTCATTAAGTATATGTGTTAAATTTAAATAAAATACAGTAGACTTTTCTCAACAAAAAAATCAGTATCATATAGACTAATGGAATGCCAAAATACATTTTATACTGGGAAAAAGCCAAGGTATAAGCTGCAACCACTATTTTCAACATAATTTTGAGAGCTTTGTCTTATAAGAAATAAAAATAAAACAATATTTTTCTGATGTTATGCTCATTAAATAGCTCATTGTACCATTGTGTGACTTTGAAACATGATTGTTTAAGTCTCAATGTGCTCATATGTAAAATAAAGGTAATAAGAAAACATACCTCTTTTGCTACGAAGATTAAATTAATTAATATAGACGAAGCATTTAGAAGAGTGTCCAGCACATAGTAATTACCATAGATGTACTTGATGGTGTTCACTGTTACTAGACCTAAAAGCAAAAATTGTAAGATAAGTATCCACATTTACAATTAGTAAAAGATTAATAACTACCCCCAAATGTCTTATGAATTTTCACAGATATGTTATATGTTGCTTCTCTCAGAGCCAGAAACAAGAAATGATTAATACTGGAGAGGAGATTTTTTTTTGAGATGGAGTCTCTAGTCTGTTGACCAGGCTAGAGTGCAGTGGCCACGATCTTGGCTCACTGCAACCTCCACCTCCCGGGTTCAAGCAATTCTTCTGTCTCAGCCTCCCGAATAGCTGTGATTATAGGCACCCGCCACCGCCCCCCGCTATTTTTTATTTTTTTTTAAGTAGAGACAGGGTTTCACCATCTTGGCCAGGCTGGTCTTGAACTCTTAACCTTGTGACCCACCCGCTTCGGCATCCCAAAGTGCTGGGATTACAGGCGTGAGCCACCGATCCCGGCAGAGAGGAGATTTTGTAACTAGAGGATTCGTTACTCTAAATGTCCCCTTATAAAGAGTGTCATGTTTGGCACCAAATAAAGATATGATGATGTTGATGATAAAAATAATTAACATCTATTGATTTCTTATTATGTAATTTGCCAGGTTTAGAGTTGCTAATTATTTGCCTTCATGTTAATTTTTATTCCATTCAAGTTTCATTTCTTGTCATTTCGTAACCTGGGATGGGTAGTAAATCGCCAATGAGACTTCCAGTATAAATGAATAGAGCAACAATCAATCAATCAATCAATAACAATTTTATTGATATTTGTGGAGAGTGAACTGAAGATATAATGTATTTTCATATTAAGCATTCTGTCTGATTATACACTGATCATATTATATAGTTGATACAGTTGATCAAAGGAAGTTGATTTATTTGGGACTCAATTTTTTATTGCAATTTCATTTTGAAATACACTTTCTTTTTTCTTTTTCTTTCTTTTTTTTTTTTTTTTTAGACCGAGTCTTGCTCTGTCGCCAAGGCTGGAGTGCAGTGACGTGACCTCGGCTCACTGGAACCTCCGACACCCTGGTTCAAGAGATTCTCCTGCCTCAGCCTCCCGAACAGCTGGGATTACATAGGCACGCGCCACCACGCCCAGCTAATTTTTGTATTTTTAGTAGAGACAGGGTTTCGCCATGTTGGCCAGGATGATCTCGATCTCCTGACCTCGTGATCCATCTGCCTGGGCCTCCCAAAGTGCTGGGATTACAGGCATGAGCCACCGATCCCGGCCTGAAATATACTTTCAAAGAAAAGCATTATTAGGCCAATTGTAGAGAATGTGCTATAATATTCATGACAGTTACATTATGAGAAATTGGGGATATTTAAAAAATTTTTATTTTCACAATAAATGTATCCATATGAAATGTAGAAAATGTAATGCAGGGAAATAAAATGTAGGTTCCCTAATGAGACCCACTTATAACCTAGGCCATTTAGTTCCATGAATCAAACTCACCACTTGGTAATATCACACACACACAGGTAATTCAAATAAATATTTCTGCAAAATGAGAAGATTCTGCACAATGAAATGCTCTTAATGTATATAAAATCATCACGTTAAACAATGTTTATGAAGACTTTGTGTAGTACTTTATATTATCTGTGAATCCTAGAGAAGAAATTTTCCTCAGATTTCAGTGTCCAGAAAAACTTACTGTCTTGTAAGCCTGTTATATATATTTCCTTGATCAGAACTTGCTCAGATAAATGTAGTTCCAATCTTTATCCAAGTAATAATATTGTAAAATATGTATAGTTGCATGTTAGCTTTACTCTTAGATTTATTCAATTTTATCATTCTTATTTGTGTTTTAATCCATATTTTTGATTTGTTTGTTTTGTTTTATCTAGTCTTATAATCTTTTTAAATCTTGTAATAAAATATGAGAAAGTTTAATGCTACAGGAGTGGTTACATGCTAGTGTGGATAAAGCACAGAAGAATTTGTAATGAATATTGGAATGTGAAACCAGACTGTTAAATTAGATACAGAAGTTAAAGGACTAATACATCACAGTAGGGAATTCTCTCTCGATCCTTTTATAGGCAGCTAGAAGAAGCCAGAGAGCACCTTCAACCCTCTGCTCACAAATCCCCTCATCCATTTTATTAGATGCATTTTCTATTATACCTATCTCCCTAGGAAAGATGTTTCTAAAGTTTCCAACATCTTTCTCCCAACTTCCAATACAATCTTCAGTTTCATTTAAACCTTTAGTATCAGACTCCTCAGTTGGCCATCAGATTTGTGCTCTCTGATAGGCTTTAACCAACAGTGTCTACAAGGCCCACCCAGCTCGTGCACATCATTCCCACATTGTTTTAGGTGTTTTTCACAGTACCACACCATTCTGTTACAATAAATATTTCCAGTTACTATGGCTATTAAACAAATAGCTCCAAAATTTAGCAAACCAACTATTTATTATGCTCACAGTTTCAATGGGCAGAAAATTCAGATAAGGCATGGTTAGAATGGCTATTTTCCATGATATCTAGGGCCTTAGTAGGAGAGCTGAAGGCCAGAGGCTGTAATCATCTTAAAACTTAGTTATATATCTGACATCAATTGATGCTGACTGTTAGCTAAGCCCGTAGCAGAGACTTTTGGATGTAATATTTAAACATAACAACACCATGTGACCTGGCATTCACACTTTGTGGTTACTGACATCCACTAGTAAACAGAGAGAGACTAAGTCTGGCCCCACATATATTGGAACATATATTCCACGTCTTGATAGAGTAGAGGTGTATCAATGTCACATTGTAGGAACGATATGTGCGATGGGATGTATTCGTGGAGCTATTTTTGGGATATTCAATTGGCAATACCATTTTATTGTTAATGCATATTTTTCCCTTTTACGGTTATTAAGATAATGCCTTTATGAGCATTCTTCAAAACATATTTTTAGCTTTTGTGTACAAAATTTATTTATCCATTGTATATTAAGTAATGACATTGATAGGTAATAGATATTCCAGGTTTTGTAACTGTATGTGTATTTTTTATGTAACAGAATGCATTTTTGTTAGGTCTATGCATAGTAATGACATTGCTGACTCATATGTATGTGTACACATACGTGTGTGTGTACATGAACACACATATATGTTTACACATACATACATATATGCATTATACATACACATTTATAGAGACTATAGTAGACAATTTTCCAAGGAATTTTTATGAATTCATACGCTGTATTACTGATATTTTTAATTTTCACCATTATGGCAAATATTTGTATCTCAGTATAGCTTAAATTTATATTTTCTAGATTTTTAAGAAGTGTATATTTTTATATGCTTTGACATCTGAATCATCTTCCATATGAAGTTCATATTCAAGACTTTTGCCTGTTTTTATTGAATAATTTATCTTTTGCTTATTAATGAGTTATTTAAATAATGTGATTATAAGGTTATTTTTGAATATAAGTTCCATGTTTTTGTGTTAATAGCCTTGCTTTATACTCACTTGATGGGTGCCCTCTAATTATCAGAGTTTGTAATTCCAATTTATTATATTTAGTAATATTTTCCTTTGTGTTTAGTAGTTTTGATGCTGTTTTTACAAAATATGCTTATCTCTCAAGCTGATGAAGGTATTTTTCTATCTCATATTCTATATTTTAGTATTTTCTTTAGTTTTTATTCACATTTAGAAAGTATGTAATCAATTTGAAATTTGATTTTAATGTAGAATATGGATAGGGATCAAGTTTTAGTTTTTGCTTATGGGTATTGAATTGACCCAGCCTTATTTATTAAAAATATGAACATTTTATATTGATTGGTAAAGTCTCCCACGTCAAAATTTATGTATTAATGAGTGAATTAGTTCTGGAAGCAAAGTAGGTAATATTTTGATCCAATATCCTACTTTGTCTTAAATATATGGCAAGTTAAGGCATTTTACTTTGTCATTTAAAGGTTTCAATAATAGTTTGTTTGTTTTTGTTGTTGTTGTTTTGAGACAGAATTTTGCTCTTGTTGCCCAGGCTGGAGTGCAATGGCGCGATCTCGGCTCACTGCAACCTCCGTCTGCCGGGTTCAAGTGATTCTCCTGCCGCAGCCTCCCGAGTAGCTGGGATATGTGCATTATAGGAAACTAAAAATCACAAAAGGCAAATAACAAATGCATCTACAGTGATAAGCAGTTTACAGTTTGATGTGTCCTTCTAGGTCCTGTGTGTGTATAGTCACAACATCTCATTTTATGAAGTTGAGTTTGAAAAGTTTGTATCATGCTGTTTCAAACACCAGAAATATTTACTAATTCAAAATCCTTAACCCATATGAGTATTTTGAGAACCAAAAATACGCCACATCATCAAGTTTTTTTTAACCCGTCTTGTTTATTTTTAGACATTAAACCTAAAATGATTTACTTTTATCATGACAATGGGTTCAGTACTAGGATATCTATTATGCTGCATCACAAATTTACAAGGTCTCTGTCTATTTGGGTGGCTACGACAGAATACCATAAACTAGGTAGCCTATAAACATCAGAAATTTATTTCTCATAGTTCTTCAGGCTGGGGAGTCAATTACAGTTGATGCAGATTCAGTGTCTGGTGAGGAGCTGTTTTTTGGTTAACAGCTGGTGCCTCCTTGCTGTGCCCTCACATGGTGGAATGGTCAAGGCGGCTTTCTGGGGCCTCTTTTGTAAGAGCATTAATAGGCTGGGCGCGGTGGCTCACGCTTGTAATCCCAGCATTTTGGGAGGCCGAGGTGGGCGGATCACGAGGTCAGGAGATCGAGACCACGGTGAAACCCCGTCTCTACTAAAAATACAAAAAATTAGCCGGGCGTAGTGGCGGGCGCCTGTAGTCCCAGCTGCTCGGAGAGGCTGAGGAAGGAGAATGGCGTGAACCCAGGAGGTGGAGCTTGCAGTGAGCCGAGATTGCGCCACTGCACTCCAGCCTGGGCAACAGAGTGAGACTCTGTCTCAAAAAAAAAAAAAAAAAAAAAGAGCATTAATAACCATGAGAGTTCTGCCTCATGACCTACTCACCTCCCAAAGTCCCCATTTTCTATTAATAATACCATCACATTGCTGATAAGATTTTAATATATATACATTTTGGGAGAACACAGACATTCAGAACATAGCACAAGGTAATACTGTTGTGTTGGTTATTGAAGTAGAATTCAGTAGGTACCTCTAATGAAATATCTTGGAATTGTTCAAATGGAAGTATGTATCACTTGTATGATACAAAATATGAGATACCAAACCCAATATGATGAGATTACCATGAGAATTATCAGTTAATTTTTTGAGTCATATGAAAATTTTGTTTTATTAGTTTAACATGACTTGCAAACAAATTAAATTTATTTGAGAATCAAGAGATGCAATAGTTATATCGCTTTAGTAAAAGAATGATGATATCTAATTTACTCTACTAGATATTAAAATATATTTTAGGACTATAATAATTATCAGTGTCATAATAATGCTATGAGATAAGACAATCCTTGATAGAAAATTATCTTTTTAATGAAAATATCATAGGATTAAATTTGACTTATTTAATATATTTTTAATACTTAAAACTCATTAAATGAAAAACCTAGAGTTTTTTCAAATAAAATCTTTCTTAGAAGAGAAAAATATGAAATTCTTATCAGCAGCAAAAGAATGATTAAATGTCTACTTTGAAGACTTCTGCCAGATTTGCAGAAACCAAGAGTTTTGTGCTCCATAATCATAAAATTATGGTGACCAACAAAACAAAACAAATACACTTTGGAGCAAATGTAAAAAGCAACAAACCTGAGGGGTCATCAGCAATATGGGGAGAAAATATTTGCCTCAGTTATAGTAAATAATAAGTTGTCATAAAAATACAGAAATAATTCTTATAAATAAATGAAAAGATGTTTAGATAAATTGATTTGGTAAAGCAATGTCTTTCAATCTTTGTCTATAGCACACATAGGAAGAGGCAATCAGCATCTCACAACTGTAAGCCATTTGAGGCACACTAGTATATAACAACATACCAGAGGGGAAACTCCAGCTTTAAGAGCATACTGACACCATTGCCTGTACCTTTGACTTGACATTAACACCATGGTTATACATTCTTAAGTTTAATCTCTTCTATCAGCTACGAAGTACTCTAGTTTCAATGTGATGCATCAGAATATGGATCCAGAGTGACAGGATTAAAATAAACATAAATAGATGATTACATACTAGCAAAGAACTATGTACTCGACATCTAATAGGAGAAAAGAACATTTATATACAGTGACTAGACATGTTCCCATTTAGACATGTGCGGTTTTGAGCGTTTTACTTTGATATGCTCTTAGGAAATGCCAATATTCCTGCCCTCAGACGTAAAGTGGGGGTATCTACACACGAAGTCACTTCATAACACCATATTGGTCAATGACAAACCACATATATAACTGTGGTTCTATAAGATTTTATTGGAACTGAAAATATTCTATCACCTAATGACATAATAGCACAATGCATTACTCATGTATTTATGGTTATGCTGGCATAATCAAATGCACTGTGCTTCTAGTCATCTAAAAGTTTAGCCCATACAATTATGTACTGTACATAACACTTGATGATAATAAATGACTATGTTACTTGTTTATCTACCTACCATACCATAAATTTCGTCATTATTTTAAAGTATTGTGTTTCTACGTATTAAAAAAAATTAAGGGTAAAACAGCCTGTGGCAGGTCTTTCAGGAGGTATTCCAGAAGGTATTGTTAACTTAGAAGATAAGAGCTCCATGCATTTTATTGCCCGTGAAGACCTCCCAGTGGGATAAAGTGTGGAGGTGGAAGACAGTGATGATGATCCTGACCTTGTGATGGCCTAGACTAACGTGTATGTTTGTGTCTTAGTTTTTAACAAAAGAAAGTTTAAAACATAAACAACTGAAAATTGAAAATTTTGAAAATGGAAAAGGATTTGTAAGATAAGGCTATGTAGAAAGAAAATATTCTGTACAACTGTATAATGTGTTTGTGTTTTATGATGAGTAAAATTACAAAAGAATCCAAAAGTTTAATAACATTTAAAAGTTTATAAAACAAAAAAGTTACAGTAAGCCAAGGTTAATTTATTATTGAGGTAAGAAAACATTTTTTATGAATTTAGTGTAGTCTAAATATACAGTGTTTATAAGGTTTAGAGCAGTGTACAATAACGTTCAAGGCCTTCAGATTCACTAACCACTCACTTACTGACACCCAGAGCAACTTCCAGTCCTGCAAGCCTTATTCACGGTAAGTGCCAAAAACATGTGCACCATTTTTGATCTTTTATAGTGTATTTTTACTGAACAATACAAGAATATTTACCATTTTGGTGCAATTACTTACAATATTCAATACAGTAACAGTTTTGTAGCCTAGGAGCAATGGGCTGTACATATGGCTTAGTGAAATAGGCTATACTCTCTAAGTTTGTGTAAGTATACTCTGTGATATTCACACAGCAACAAAATTGCCTAACAACAATTTCTTAGAATTTATCATCATCGTTAAGCCACACAGGACTGTAAACAATGTATCTAACAAGTAAATTATAATTGTATTCATATTACACTTTTTCAGAACTCTAACTGTCCAACTCAATGAGAATCTTTGAAAAGATTAAGTAAATCTATACTCATAAATCATTAAGATGTAGTATTAATGGCTAAAGCTAGTATATTAAAAATAATCGTTTAGTTCTTCATCTTACTAAAAATGAAGTAAAATACAACTATTAATAACAACAACACCTTGGGAAATGGGTTATTAACAGAGACGCGATTACAACAAAATTTGGAGGCCAACAACTGGATAGTTCAGGGAGACATTTTTTGTAGCTGCAGTTTCTAGACCTCACTGAGAAGGATACAGATAGAAGTGCAACCGGTTGCTTTTCCCCAAACCAGGAGAATAATAGAACTGCAATATCATATTTGCAGGAGATAGTGGGAGTAAATTTGAACCAATGTTTCTGTACAGAACGGGAGATCCAGCTGTCCTCCTCTTGTATTTTACACACAGGCTGCCCACAAACCCACGTCTGCTTGTTAGATAAGAAACAGGAATTCAATTCTGTAAAGAATAGACATGAATGTGACTTTCAGAAATTTATTAATTTCTAGAAGAGCCACAGAATTCAAAATTCAACTAAACATGAAGCATGCCAGTCTTCAAAGCTGTCCCCTGAACATGGCTTTCTTAGTAACTTGAACTTAAATAGATTACGACATCAAGTTGCTCCACATTGTAAGTGACAGCATCATCATTAAGACAAAATGATTTATGACCAGGATATATGTATGCGTGCACATGTGTGTGTTAAGATTACACAAAAGTTTAATGAAATGAAAGAGAATCAGAGTGTGCTTAGTCAAAACATGCGCTGTACAACTTTGCGATGTTCCCCATTGCTCTCAGACAACCCCTATTGTCTTGTAATTGTGTACTTTACAAATTTACATTACTTACTGGATATTGAAATATGTGATTCCTAGATGACAATAATAAGCAATAGGAGGATTTTATATCATTTTGCAGTTCATGATACATGGTAAGGTGACTGCTGGTAGGTAGCCTGGGAAACGATAAATCAAATAAGGTCAGGTGGCAGAGCATTTTGTGAATTAAGTCTGATATTCTCTCAGGTCCAAATAAAAAAGTTTAATGAGCAAATTTTATTTCAATGGTGAGAAGCCTTGGTGGTTGCTTCTTATATTATGTTGACATAAAAATCAACTGGCCATAATAAGGCTGTTGTGCAGTTGTATATGATTTATCTATTTATTAAGATTAGAGTTCCTTGTCATTTTTTGTCCACAGAACAATAATGCATTGAGAATTTTAACCAACCCATTTTACTCTTTGATATGGAGTTCTTTTGCCTCATTATAAGTTGCTGTTTATCTCTTATCTTTAGATTTATTTAAGAACTCTAAGTTTTTTGCTTACATTCATTATTCTTTATCTTTATTTTTTATAAGAATGAAAAAAACTCAAGAATAAACTAGTCTCCTTCAACTAATTTCTAAAGGTTCTTGCTCTCATCCTCTAATCAGGAAGGTCAGCAAAGCTATCTAGTCAATAGTTTAATGGAGTACCTGGCCTCCCAACTCCTGACCTCTTGCACTTTCCGTTCTGCTAAAACTCCCTGACCTTAAAATGAATACCTTCATTAGCTTTCAATCAGAGATATACTGCTGTTAAAACCTAAGATTTTTACTGTGTATAGCTAATCTCATTTATTATTTCTCCTCTATATCATAATTCTCCTTAAAGTGCTCAAATTTTTATCTTTTTCATATTACAAATTAAATTGGATTAAACACGATTTTTGAATGCTTAAAACCCCCGTTTCCTAAATAGCTTTATTAAGATATTAGCTTTTTAAATGTGGTTGAAAAGTCAACCTCGAGCTCAGTCAAAATGCCTGATTTCTGTAAAAGAATTATCATTCCCTTCAGCTGATTATTTTCTCACACTGGCAATTTAACTGAGTAGCAACCACGTGATATAATTATTAGCTACCTACTTCGCAAGTGAATTCACTAGGTCATACCCTTTTGGAAGCTGTTACTTTTCTAACGTTTGAAAGTAATATACTGCTCCTAATAACTAGCTTCATTATGTGAAATGATTTTAAATAGTTATTTAATCCTGATACAACACCCACTGGCAGAGGTCCACAGCTTGGACCCTGTTGGGAAGAGAAAATTATTTTTACAATGTGGCCATTTACTAGAGTAATATTTATTAAAATGTGTCTTACAGAATACAGATCTAACAAACACTTAATGAGAAATGTTTTCCAAGGGCAAATCAATTCTGTAAATACTGCCAATTATGTTCTCCTCTACAAAATAATTTAGTGTATTAAAAGCTCTGAGAATGCCTGCAATAAGGAAATGTATTTGATGTTGTTTAAGCTGGAAATTCCCGGACTTATTTGCCTAAAGTAATGAATAAATCTCTATTTTAAAAAAGCACATGTTAAAATATATTTGGGCCTAATATTTCATGGATCATTTATAAGATATTATTCTAAACATTTCAGAGTCACATGGAATATATGCAAATTATGTTTTCTATACACTCTAAGAGAATGAAAATCGATGTCTACTGATAATTTGTGTTACACTTTCACAAGAAGTCATGTTATACTTCAACTATCAGTAATATAGGCTTAGATATAAACGTGAACATATGAAGGACTGAACTTCTTTAAAATTCATCTACTCACTGTCTAGAAAAAGCAGAATATAGGAGGTTTCCCCGTTGCTAATTTAAGTAATAAGTTATATCTAATTAAATATGACTGCTTTATTCAAAGTAAAATTTTAGAGAAAGAGTAGGTTTTTAAAGCTTCTGATGCTTGGTGTGGTATCTCACACTTGTAATCTCAGTCCTTTGAGAGGGAAGAGGCAGACTTGAGGCCAAGAGTTTGAGATTATCCTGGGCAACATAGGGAGTCCTTGCCTCTACCAAAAAAAAAAAAGTCACATGCCTGTAGTTCCAGCTACTCAGGAGGCTGAGGCAGGAGGATCCCTTGAGCCCAGGAGTCTGAAGTTACAGAGAACTGCAATTGTGCTGCTGCACTCCAGTCTGGGTGGCAGAGCAAGACCCAGTCAATAAACAAACAAACAAACAAACAAATAAATAAATAAATAAATAAATAAAATGGCAGGAATATATAAAAATATACTTATGAGTGTTCAGAGTTTACTTACAGAACTCCTAATAATTTAATTATTTTCCTTACTTGCCATCTGGTGGCAGAAAACCTTAGAGATATTTTCAGTCTGAGTGAACTGATAGTGTGGGTTAGGATTTATGAAGCGTCTAGCATCTGCAAATAATCACTCGAAGGGTAATACTGAATATACAGGTTATTTCTAAAGGATCTTACAAAATGGTGGTGTAAGCTCTAAGTATAGAAAGATTGTGATAAGGTACAAAATTCAGCTTCTGGAAACGAGGCAAACAAGCGTTTGTTGACAACGTCAAGAAGCAGAGAAAACCACTTGCAGAGATGGTGGAGAAAGAGACCTTTGGAAAACTACATTGGCATTTGCTGCATTTAACTTTACTTTGTCTAGCTTCCCTTTTCCTGTGTTTTGATATAGCTCATTTCTCATAATATTCAAGTTTGAGATCTTGTCCTAAATACCCAGAGCCACTTGAGACTTCCCAATAATCATATTTAATCAAAGGTCATTTAGGTTCAGAGTGACTCTGAATGAAAATTAAGAAAAAATAATATTAAAATGTCATATATCAATTTGATAACATTTTTATTTGAATCTGATACTTTATATTTAAAAAATACACACACTTGATAGTAGCGTCTTTCCCAAATTCACAACTACAGTTTTGTTTCTCTTAAATTGACTTGAAATTTAGGTATTTTTGAGACATGGAATTTATATTTCTAGACTCTAATTCTGGTCTTTAAATTGAATATGTTTTCAGCAAATATTTGTATAATTTCATCAAAATAAGTCTGTAGATAGCAATATACTTGCAATATAACCATTATTTCACAAAGGTCAAATATAATATAAATCATTTCTAGTTAAGAAATAAAGGACTGCTGTTTTGAACTGTTATTTAAAGAATGAAAAGGATTACAATATATAGGTTTGGCAAATGGGTGTGGCATACAAGTATTTGAATGGAATTGCCTCTGCCTTCTATAGTATTTTCATATTAAGTGCATGAAAAATGTACATTGACTTTACATGGGAAAAATAGTTATGAAAACCTAAATTATTACTATATTGTGGAAGATCTCAAACACTAAAATATTTAGACAGATAAGCAATGAGAAATCATTTAAGATTTTTGTGTAAGGGATGATGCAATACTAAGCAATTTTAGAAGACGTGGGGGAAGCATGAAGGCAAGGAAAGTTATAATAGTTGTATTATACTGGCCCACCTAATTGTAATAGCTTTTGGAATAAGTGTTATCAATGGATGTTGAATGAAAGGCCCAGATGTGCAACATAGGGTGATTCAGTAAGACACAAGAAGAGAATGGCATTAAGAATATGAATCTAGAGACACAATGTTGACATTGGTCTAATTAGCTGCATAGCTCTGGAAATACTAATACCTGACCTCACCAAACCTAAGTTTACAGGTCTCTAAAAAGGAGGTAACAGTGGCTTTTATGGTTATATAAAATAATTTGTGTGATCCTCTTAGCAAAGTCCTTGGTACAATGTTCAAAAGTTAGTTATCCTAATCCCTAGTATGCTATTTTTAAGTTACTCAAATTTATCTTTTCTTATGCTAATTTTACACAGCTAAATAGTTCAAATAAATAAAGCTTGGGTAAGTAATATGTCTCTGATTAAAATTTATTAGGAATCAAGTGGATATAAAGGTCAGAAATGCATAAATAAAGGGAATGATATGTCAATCCTGAATTTACATATTACAGTTTAGATGACTGCAAATAAAATGTTTTTTTTCCTAAATGAAAACCTCAGAATGCAAAATGGTTCTGAGTCGGTCAGTTTAGGTTCTTTAAGGTATGGAATATATCACTGAGATAGAAACTAAAGGAACTTACTTTACATAGCAGAAATTGTTATTCAGTAAATGCAATAGTAATTGTGGTTTTTGCATTGTTGGAATTTGCCGTTTGATATTGGAAAACATTCTTAAATATAAATAAATGTGATTATGTCACATATTATTTTAATGGGCATTTCTTGCTTTATGTTTTCTTGCTAATGATTTATTACTTGATTTTTTAATGCTTATTTTAGAGTATGGAAGTGATGTTAGACAAAAAGCAAATTTGAGTAATTTTCTTATTTGAGTTCAAAATGGATCGTAAAGCAACAGAAACTCACAACATCAACAACGCATTTGGCCCAGGAACTGCTAACGCACATGCAGTGCAGTGGTAGTTCAAGAAGCTTTGCAAAGAAAACAAGAACCTTGAAGATGAGGAGCATAGTGGCCGGCCATCAGAAGTTGACAATGACCAACTGAGAGCAGTCATCATAGCTGATTGTCCTACAACTACAAGAGAAGTTGTCAAAGAACTCAACGTCAACCATTCTTCAGTCATTTGCATTGGAAGCAAATTGGAAAAGTGAAAAACCTCAATAAGTGGGTGCCACAAGAGCTGAGTAAAAAAAAAAACAAACAAAAAAAACCATTTTGAAATGTCTTCTTCTCTTATTCTACTAAACAACGAACGATTTCTCAATCGGATCGTGACATGCCAATGAAAAGTAGATTTTATAGGACAACCGGAGACAACCACCTCATTGGTTGGACCCAGAAGAAGCTCCAAAGCACTTCTCCAAGCCACATTTGCACCAAAAAAATGATCATGGACACTGTTTATGGTCCCCTGCGGGTCTGATACAGTACAGCTTTCCGAATCCTGGAGAAACCATTACATCTGAGAAGTGTGCTCAACAAATTCATGAGATGCACCAAAAACTGTAATGCCTGCAGCTGGCATTGTTTAACAGAAAGAGCCCAATTCTTCTCCATGACAACGCCCAATCGCATGTTGCACAACCAATGCTTCAAAAGTTGACTGATTGGACTACAAACTTTTACCTCATCCGCCATATTCACCTGACCTCTTTTCAACTGACTAGCACTTCTTCAAGCATCTCAACAACTTTTTGCAGGGGAATTTCTGCAGGATGCAGAAAATGCTTTCCAATAATTCACTGAATCCCAAAGCATGAATTTTTACACTACAGGAATAAACAAATTCATTTCTTGTTGGCAAAAGTGTGTTGATGATAATGGTTCCTATTTTGATTAATAAAGATGTGTTTGAGCCTATTTATAATGATTTAAAATTTAAGGTTCGAAACCACAGTTACATTAGCACTAACCTAACTGTACTGAAAGCGATTCTATAAACAATTTTTAAATCTTTTAAAATTTTTTAAACAATCTAAATGTTTTTCTTCTAATCTTATTATAGTTCTGTGCTAACTCTCTGGTTATAAGCATCATATGTTTGAAGAGATGTACACTCATGGATACATTAATAATGACAAAAGTTTAGGATGTTCTTCAACATGGAATAATTATCTAGAAAAATATTTTAGCTTTCAGTTTTTCTGTTTGAACATGTAAAAAAAAGTCTTAGAATTCAGATGCAGTTTCTTAATTGCTTTGAGGGTTTTTAATTTTATTTAATTTATTTATTTTAGGAAGGGTCTCCATATATTGCCCAGGCTGGAGTGCAGTGGCACAATCATGGCTCACTGCAGCCTTGACCTCCAGGGCTCAACTGATCCCCCTGCCTCAGCCTCCTATTTAGCTGGGACCACAGATGTGAGCTGCCACACCTAGCTAATTTTTTAGTTTTATTATTTGTAGAGACGAGGTCTCCCTATGTTGCCTTGGCTGGTCTCCAACTTCTGGGATCAAGCAGTCCTCCAACCTCAGCCTACCAAAGTGTTGGGGTTACAGGCATGAGCCACTGAGCCTGGCTTAGTATTTTTAATTTTGAAGGATATGCATCCTTGTTATGACATAGTTGGTATTCCATTGGTATTTACACTTATTTTCCATTCCAGGTAATGTCTTAAAAGTTGTCATTAACTAAGGAATTTTTTTCTATATCATGAATTTTTAACAATCAACACATTAAAAAGTCATTAAGCTCTCCTCCTTCATGTGTGTCTACTAGTGGTTTCATCCCATTTGAAACTAATCATTTGTTAAAAAAAAGTGTTAACTTTTAATTGTTCTAATATATTATAGTTAATATACATGTACCAGAAGTGTAATGTAAAAAAAGTAATTTGCCAATAATCTACTTTTTCTTTAGAGCATATTTTCTACGAACTTCAAATATTATTTTGCAAGTTACTTAACTACATAATGTACTAACTTTTGTTTTTATTAATGAACTGCAGCTTTAAATGTTATAGCAAGTGTTGATCTCTTCATTGTTCTCAGTGGAAATAGTTACTATGTTAGCCCCACTAAACATTATTTTCTTTTTCTTCAAAGTTACAACTGGCTTATACAGGAGAAAACTGGTTTTTATTTAAAGATAGGCAAAAACCTTCCCAGTAAGTTATACTCTGACACATATTTCCAATTTAGAATTCAACCTGGCCTTCAGTTAATTTTTTCCATAGTTGCTATCTTTTCATTGTGCTGCATAATTTATTACTGGTATTATTCTGCATTACCTATAGGAAATAAAACTAAAGTTTTAGTCATTTAAAACAACATTTTTTTTTTGTTCAATGAGTATGCCTATCATGTCATGGTTTGGCACAAGAGATTGATCATATTTGTCTCTCAGGGACACTGGCTGACAGAAGGTCCGATGTGACACACACTGTTACGATATCAAGGGCAGGGACAAAACAAAGTGGTTACTGGCTTTAAGAGCTCCTGCCCAAATACTACACATACACGTTTTTGCAATTCATTAGCCAAAATAATTCCTGAGTTCCAGTAAACAAAAAGAGTGATCTCAGATTATCTCTAGCACAAGACAATAGGACATTCATGAATAACCTTAATGATGATAATAAGCCATACTTCAGGTCAAAAATATTCATATTAGGCTCATACTTCTTTCTGACACTAAATGTTACTATTTTAAGTATCCTCTTTCTCAACAGAGAAAACTACAAAGCCTAACTTCATAACAACCTCAAACTCAAAGCCCAGGTGTGGTATGTCTTGGTCTAGAAAACTTCTGATTTAAAAGACTCTTTTGTTACCTCATATTTAATAATTGAACAGATATGGAATAACTATAGCAAACACCCCTATAATAAACAGGTACAAAGTTGAGTCAACAGCCACTTGTTGTTAGCTTTTGCTAAGTCTCACTAGACAGAATTTGTGGTGGCCTTCCACACTGGGATAGAAACTGTGCCTTGATTAGTCCCTGATTCCAATTCTGTGGAAAGTTCCCCAGTAGAACTGGTTTTATCAGTGTGAGACAAGTGTAGACACAAAGAGTCCTACTTTCAGGAATTTTTCTGCCCTTGATTAAATGCTCTGCTGTCAACTGTCTTGAAATTCTTAATCATTTCATCTTTGAACTTGTGTTTTGTAGGTGAAGTTTCACTGGACAGTAGAATCTGCCTGTGAGCAGAGGAGATATGCTGGGTAGCAGCAAGCACATTACAGGCTCAGGTCATGGTGATGGTAGATGGGAGGAGGGGGTTAAGGAGTATCTAGGGGAAAGAATAAGCAATGTGTCCATTGAGTAGTTGACATGGCTCACCAGCACACACATACATGCCTGAGCAATTGGAGCCATGGGGCTCAGAGGTGATTTCCTAGGGATAAAAATTATGACAGTGATAAGGGCAATAGCAGGAGAAGTAATCACAATGAAAATATAGGCTACAGTCCTGGGAAAGAGGAGGCAGGTGCTCTTCCCGGGGGAAGCACGAGCCCTGAATTGAAAGGTCATTTTGTCTGTAGACTCCTAGAGCATTTGCACAAATTTTAATTCTATGCTAAATCAGAAACTGCAGGCACTCAGAGTAAATTTTTTCAGTTAATTATTACCAAACTGAAGCACAGACATCATCAAATAAAAACAAATCAGACTTAAGTAAGGAGAGACTTTATTAGAAAATATTACTGCAATATCAAGAATGTTTCTACCTCAGAATGTGTAGGCAGCTCAATATCAAACAGTGAAAGGCTTTATTTTATGGGGTGAACTAAGCATCATGAATAAGAACTTTTAGGAGAATCATGGCAAGAGCTGGAGGTGACACCATGACTGACATGGCTTACCAGGAAACATGCATTGCTGTGATCAGAATGAGCTATTAAAAGATGTCTGCTTGGATAAACCTAAAAGTGAACCAAAGTTCAGGGTATTGTAAAGACAATAAAAGCCTGACTAAAGTGTGGTCAAGCCAAGTTAGAGGGTCAGTCATGGAAAATATGTGAGCATTTGGCTAAGTTCCCTCTATCAGAGAAGACAAAGACTGTACTGAAACACAATTAGGGATAAAATAACAGTCATTGTCAGGCTGAGGCTAACCAATGCAATTTTCAGAAGTGGGCTGGACTTTATGTTATAAGCCGGCCTTGAAGGACAAGCCATATCACCTGTTAAAAGTCCCATGGAAGATATACATAACCATCACTTGTGATCACTGTGGAAGAGCTTCCTCCAGAGATGCCTAATGGAAGATGATTGTAGAGGACAACTCATTGGAGTTACTGTAGTTCTCTACTGATGATGTTGGTGGTTTTGGTTAGAATGACAGTCCTGGTTATTTCTTAAGGCAGAACATTGAAAATATTGGCATTCTAGTGACCTTGAGTTGACCATGGGGCAGCTGCTCCAGGAAAGAATACACGATCTGCTGCAATAGTCAAGTCCTTTAAGTTTACTCTCACTCTTTTAACCTTTCATTCTAAGGCTAATTGAGAATCTTGTGAGAAAGTAAGGTTGAAACCTCCTTCTGGGGCTGGAATTCTGCACCAAAGTCTGTAGTAGTAATACATTTTTTGTAGACTTTTGGATCATCTAGTACCTAGAAAACTTAAACCTTATGTAATAGAGTGGTTAAGGTGAGAAAAGAAGACAATGTGGTTAAAGATTTGATAAGAACTAATAAAGTTAGCTGAATAACAGGATCCAATTAGTGGGCAGATACGTATAGGCATGGTTGCCACAAATAAAATATGTCTTATTAGTGGTTATCCAGGTTTTGTGTAAATAATTGTCCCATGATTTTGTATTTTGGAGTCTATAGGACCCCTTGGGATGAAGATACCATCTTGTCCACTTGGGAAGAGAAAAGTTTCTTTAATGAAGACAATTATTCCAAGCATATCAGATAAAATTATATTTATGATTTTCTAGGTCTATTAAAGCACATAACAGGGCAAGGAATATGAACTCTTGCCTTTCATTGTAAAAACATAGGTATTTTTATTGGTTGCAGAGTATTTATAATTACAGACACTTAGGCCCATGAAACTGTCCTTGGTTATGTTGGGGTGGAAGCATATACAGCTCTTTTGAAAACATTGAAGTTGAAGGAAGTTCTTGTAGAAGTTTAGAGGGAAAACCTAAAGGGCTTCTGAGTGATAACGTAAATGTCCTTGAACCTGAAATAGCATAAACATTTAGGAGAATCTAGAAGCTTCTAAAGGAAAGAGAGGATATAACCAGCAAGCAAAAATAGGGTTGTGATATTTTGCTATGAACTGGGTGAATGAATATCATGGACTCAGAGATCTTGGTTAGACTCATGGAATTATTAATGAAGGAACAGCTTGGGTGAAGCAAGGAAGAGAGAATACAAAGCAAGGTCTGTTATTGGAAAGCTGAAGTGTAGTGGGGGTGAAAATTTATGTAAATACCAACTTGAAGGAGACAGAGAAGAAGAATACAGTCAAGAAAGATAACAAAAATACTGAGGTTAGGAAATAAACAAGGAAATCCTAGGACATTTTGTTTTCAACATTTTAAGGGAAAGGTAACTAGCTCTTATTTTCATCTGGTTGGTCCAAAGTTCTTATGAAAGCTATCTACCTTGTGATGCCTTTTGTTTATGGAGGAATCTTGAGAGAGCTACAGTTTCCAATGTCCAATTTAGATGGACTGCCATTTGAGGAGCTTTTGGATGTTTAGAGTTGAACGACATGCATCTAGATTGGACCTCTTGGAGTTTTGCAGCAATGTTAGTGGCGAGGAGTATGACATAAGGCCCTGTGGAGAAGGTAAAAGATTAGTTTTCTGATGACGTCCCTTCCAGAGAATTAAGTCTCCAATTTCTAGGTTGTAGAGTGGGGGTTTTCATAGAACTAGAGAAAAGCAGCTTCTACCTGTTGATGGTAGGTGAATATAATTAATAAATCTCTTGAAGTATTTTGGAACATGTGAATTGATCAGGTTCAAATCTTCAAGAGGCAGGAAAAACAGAGAATCTTCATGTCAGCCAGTTATTATTTTATATTGGGACCTAAGGAATAAAACCTTATATCATAGGAGATTAAGTCCTTTCTTCATTTTAGCATTTTTAAATTTTATTTTTCCATTAGCTCTGTTATTTCAGGTGAATGGAGATGGTTTTATTTTTTGATATCTTATGTCCCTTTAGAGCCAAGATTTTTAATAAATAGTGTGTGGTTTCCAAAGAATTATCAAATATTATAGAATAAAGAAGAAAGTCATCTACATATTGGATGAGCGTTAAATTGTAAAGGAAGACGAAATCTCCTTGGATTTGCATTTAATGTCCAGGAAAAGTAACTGGGGTCTTCTGTAAATCTCTGGTACACGACTAACCAAGTACACTGTTGGTTTTCCCATGTAAAGGAGATTAGCTATTGAGAGTCAGGGTGAAGAGACATGCTGAAAAAATCACAGCATAAGTCAACAATGGCAAATGAGTGATATCGGAGGGTATGAAAGTGACTGTAGTATTGGGGTTTGGGGCCCAAAGGAATCTGGGTTTTACAATTTTATTTATGGCTGGTAAATATTCGACTATTTGTTAACACTTCGATTAATTTACTCACCCCAATCGTCATCCCCAGGTAAAATGAATGTTTTGCATGGGCAAAAGTTGGAAGCAAGGAGACCTTGCCAAGGAGTCCTTAAATAATAGGTTAATAGTAAAAAATCATAATAATAATAATAATAACCTCAGGTCTTAAAGGATATTGGGATAGTTTAGAGAGGGACATAGTAAGCTCTAGATCCACTTTTTGGGACTTCGCTTTCTAAATAAGCCATGCATCCCTAGTTCCCATAACCCAAAATGAGTAAGAATATAAATGAGCATGTTCTAAATGTGGGAATTGTCAAGAGTTTGAAGAGCTATCCGAATGGCAAAGACAGTAGGGTGATCTTCCAAAGCTTTCAGAGGACAAAGATAGGAAAAAGGAAATTTCCCCCTAAGTTCTCTTTACTTTTTATATTTAAAATTGGATTGTACATTATTATAGTTATGTTTTTGTTTCAACACCACTGTGATGCATAAACAAACCACTTTTGAGCCATTGATCTATTTTTATAAATTAAAGCTTTGATGTGAGATTTCAATATCAACAAAGTAAACATTTAAAAAATATGAATAATAGCACATGAATGATGTGATAAAAAGATAAACTGAGATAAAGTGCGCTGAGTTAATACATGCTAACCAAGACAAGAGACCTCACAGTCCTTGTGGCACAGATACAACCTCTAGAGCTCTAATGATTTCTACAAATCTACAAATGTAATTTAATGAGTGGAAATATTAACCATATATTTTAGATTTATTAAATGTGAAATCAATGTTTGAGTTCCTATTTTCTTTTTACTCTCGTAGTTAAAGATTGCCTCAGGATTACTTTATAAACTGCAAGACCCCACCAGTATCCCAGACTCTATTTGTTAATCTCTATTTGTTAAACACTGCTTACTGGTCATGCTTCACAAATCACTGGTATTTCAAAGATGTAGAATTTACCAAGGTCTCTTCCTGTTTAAACATTTAGGCAGCAAAAAAGATCATGAATGTCAGCATCTTAACCCTTAATCCAATTTGTTTTAATCTTAAAATGTTAAAGTAGAGAACAAATCTTTTATAGTTGAGATAGTAACTATGTTCATGATTAGAATTAATTGAATACTCAATGAGTGCTTCTGCTTCAACAGAGTTGGTTTACTTTCCCTGTCTTATTGGGGGACTCTTTTGCTGACAGAGCAGTGCTTTTCTGTTATTTGTTTGTGGATTAATAATCATTTTTAATGATAATTTAGGTTTTCTTACAGTATCTAATACTTGAAAGACATTTTTAAATAAATAAAAGTCATAATAATTCTTCTGAAATAGATTAACTGAATTAAATATCACATCAATAAAATTATTTTATTTTTGCTTACCCCATGGTTTTCTGTTTATTAAATATTTATTAATATTTATGTCAAGAAGCATTTTATGAAAATGAGAAATAAACACACAAGAGATAAAATAAAATTTAGTAGTGGAAATACTTATTCTCCTATACCAATGTGGTTGGGCAAAACCTCACAATTTGTAATGAATCTGTTCTGGATTTGATCTGATGTATTGTATCACCTAAGAGAAAAAAATTGCATTATCAAAAACATTTTAAAACAAGCTACGTTCTAGGATACCAGACTGTTTTATGTTTTAGCTATTGTTGGCTTTCCATTACTGAAAATAATATGTTATAAACCCAGTGTTCTATTTTTATATTTAGGTATATCAAATTGATGTGAGTGGCAAATTCTCTGCTTGATATATTTTCCCAATTAAAACCAATATGTTTTCATACGTGTTCTTAAAAGTGACAATTAAAGTGGTTTGACTATCTCCTTTCTTTCTTCTAAAAGCTAGAACATTGCATTCATATCAGCAACACTGCTTTTTGATAGTTCATCATGCAGTATCTAAACCCTTCTTTTGCGCTGTTTAACCTTCACATTACTTACTCTTGTTCCATCATTGGTCTCTTGACCCCTCATCAGACACTGCTGCAGGTCAATTTTATGTTTTCCTACTATCATCTCTAATGCAGCATATACAAAGCTAAATTTTGTTCTTTCTCTTAAACCTAGATCTTTTTCTGTCTTCTCTATCTTGAGGAACCCACAATCTCCTATCTACTAATTCACCTGTCCTTTACTCCTCATAGCCATTATTGGTGATTATAATTGTGAATTGACTCTCAAGTCTTCTAGATTGCATTTTGATTGTGCATGTCGGTGCACTATATTTGTTAAACTCTATTTGTTAAACACTGCTTATCGGTTATGCTTTGCAAATCACTCGTATTTCAAAGACGTAGAAATGCACACACACATGCAGACACACACATATAGATAACATAGTATCATATCTTGCTGCTCACTAGGTGCTAGAATCTATACTAAAGGATTTTCAAACATTATTTCACATAATTATCACTCATAATTTCTAGTGTGAGTAAGTCCCTTATAGGTACTAAATAGCAAAGGTATAATTAGAATTTTATTCAGTTTGATTTCAAATCTCGGTCAGACTTAACTCCCTTGATGAAAATGATTCAGATATTTCCTAATCGAGGTCCTTGATACTTCCCATACTAAAATCAGTTTTCCACAGTATCATATTTTGCTAACATTATAATCTCTCTAAAAGGCAAATATAATTACACTTTCTTACTCAAATATATCATAGACAATTCTTTATAAGAAGTATAAGACCAAACTCCATATTCCAAAGTTCATTTTGATTTATCTTTAGATAGCTATATTTTTTTTCTCTTACTTGAAATCTATAGTCATCCTGGACTTCTTGTAATTTCTTGAAAACATGAAGGGCCTTTTAAAAGTGCTTCTGATCAATCTCTTTGCATTTCCTGAAATCGCCTTTCTCCTCTCTATAGAATAAAAGCCCCTTCTGTCTAACTTAGTCAGAAAATTCTATTTTAATCTAGTCATACCAATGAGTTGTAACACTATAATACTTCTATCATAAATTTTAGACACATTAGGTAAATAATGCATCAGAGACCTTTCCAAAAATATATACATTGTGATTAGAAAAAAATATTTTATTTTATTATTTACATGAGATAAAGCACTTTTGTAACATATGACATCATACAATCTATTATTCCTTTAGCATCTCAGATCTACATATATTCATTCTACTGTTTATTCTTGTTTTAAATTCTTCAATTACAGACCACAATTTTGGTTTTAGAAATTCACACATTTGCAATGGCATTTGCAAAAATGTGCTCTTAAACATAGCCCTAATAAACACCTGTTACATTCATCAGCATGCAGAACCAAATTATTTTCACTCTTTGATAAGCAAATCCTTAAAGGCATGCATATATATTATTGTTATTAAGTAAATACTTTAATTTCAAATACTAATATTTTCAATATCACCTGAACAAACAATTTGAAGAGAATTTTGCCAATATCATGGCCTGTTATATTTTCGTATATGTTACTTTGAAAGTACCTAAAAATATAGAGATTGTACACAAAAACATTAAAGACATGCATATATGTTTTTGTTAGTATTAAATACTTTTTATTTGAAATACTTCTGTTTACAGACTCAGCTAAAAATATGATTTAGAAGAGAATTTTGCCAGTATAATGGTATGTTACATTTCTGTATGTTATTTTGACAGCATCTTATATTCATATATGTGTGTATATATATATGTACATTATATAGATATACAAAAACGTTAAGGGCACTCTATTGGCAAAATTCTTTTCTAAATCACACTTTTAGTTGTCTTTGAAAATACTAGTATTTTAAATAAAAAGAAACAATTTGATCACTATAAATTTTCCAAATATCTGAGGTGAAAAACTTGAAAAAAGAAATACCTCAATGCCAGCTCTCGATTTTTTTTATTTTCAGTATTTATACATTTATTTAATAATAACAATAACAAACAATAGAATGTAATAACCCCTATATAGAAATGTTTACATAGTGGTTTGACCCCGGACAAGCTTCTTAACCTTTCTGATACTCAATTTATTCATCTGTAAAATAAGGATAAGAATAGAACATGAAAAATCCACAAATTTTTGATGAGAATTAAATTAGCTAATTAAAAAGCACATAAAACAAGATCAGGCATATAGTTAAGTGTAATCATCAAAGCTGCCTTTGTCAACATGACTAATAGAATGGTAGTCTACCCACATTAATATAACTTTGTTGTTTCTTTGAGGAAGTTTATACCAAAGACATATAAAACCATGAACCAATAAATAACTTCGCTATTTACTGGAATTATAAGAAATCAGTTTATCAGATGATAACAACTGGCTCATTTATCAAACAGCAGTGTGCTCATCAACATTCACTTCAAGATCCTTGCTTCACTCTGTCCAGTCCTAATAGCATGAATAATGCCAAATCAAATATCATCAAATGCCAAATGCCAAATCTAAAGCAATTCCCCATCATGAAAAATCCACCTTAAATTACTTTACCCAGACCACAAAGTCTGAATCTTATCCCGCCTTTGACTTTCCCTTCTGAGATGACGCTAAGAATGAGATAGATGGTTTTCTCCCTTATTGTAGTGAATTTAGTTTCGTTCAATTAAAAGTTTCTCAGGCCGAATGTGGTGGGTCACACCTGTAATTCCAGCATTTTGGGAGGCCGAGGTGGGCTAATTGCCTGAGGTCAGGAGTTCGAGACCAGCCTGGCCAATATGGCAAAACCCTGTCTCTACTAAAAATACAAAAATTAGCCAGGCGTGGTGTTGTGCGCCTGTAATCCCAGCTACCCAGGAGGCTGAGGCAGGAGAATCGCTGGAACCTGGGAGGCAGAGGCTGCAGTGAGCCGAGATTGTGCCACCGCACTCCAGCCTGGGTGACAGAGCAAGACTCCATTTCAAACAAAACAAAACAAAACAAAAAAAACAGTTTCTCTGGTGTTATTTTGGGAAATCAAGAGTACCATATAAGTAATTATGTTTCATTCAATCAATTAAAATACAAAAATTCATCTCATATATTTCTACTTAAAATTTCTACTGAAAAATTAAAAAGTTCAATTTTTAATCATTTTTCTAATAAACTGCATTAAAATTTTCCAACCGAATGATTCAACCGCCACTTTTTAATTAATTATAATTAATAATTAATTTATATTCTCACTGATTGTTTTCTTCCCACTTTGAATATTTTCCCCCTTCTGATTATTTTAAGGAATTAAATCTATTATTTCTTCCCTTCTGAAGAGTGAAAAAAATCTTCCCATAATCCTGATTAGATACTGTTAATTTAAAAAAATCATAATATATTGTCTCTGACATCAAGAGTTTTATAATACCAAACGGTCTTTTCCTTCTCTCTTTATTTTTTTTCTTTTGAAATTACATAACGTTTTAAGGACAAATTTATGTGCTTATTTTTTATTAAATAAGTTTTAAGATTGATTTTTCCTCGGATGCACTATGACTTATAAATCTTTAGATGTAAGTAAGGAACAAACTTCAAATTGCAGCAATCAGTATAGTTATATAGTTTATGTTAATTGAAAATACTCTTTACATTTCCCTTAGGCTTAATTAGGAAAAACATCAAGAAGTTTAGTAACTTTAATTAGCCAGTTTTTCAGAATTTTTTTTCATAATTAAACAGTTCTGTAGCTACCACTCTCATCACAACTATAATGAGGAAATAAATTACCTTTTAGAAATTGACCAAATTTAATAAGTAAATTCAATGAAGACTAGATTTATCATGACTCCAATAGTCAATGGGTATGACCAGCTCATCATTTCAGATTTATGGTATTCAGTGCTTCCCTAAACTGAACGTAAGCTACTTCAACTGTAATATAATAATGAATTTCTAATCTATAAATTTGAGTTTCAATTGAAATTAGTAAAACCTCTTGACTTAGTTAATGTATTAAACGATGAGTAATTTTTTTTTTTTTTTTTTTTTTGAGACGGAGTCTCCCTCTGTCGCCCAGGCTGGAGTGCAGTGGCGCGATCTCGGCTCACTGCAAGCTCCGCCTCCCGGGTTCACGCCATTCTTCTGCCTCAGCCTCCCAAGTAGCTGGGACTACAGGTGCCCGCCACCATACCCGGCTAATTTTTTGTATTTTTAGTAGAGACGGGGTTTCACCGTGTTAGCCAGGATGGTCTCGATCTCCTGACCTCGTGATCCGCCAGCCTCGGCCTCCCAAAGTGCTGGGATGACAGAAGTGAGCCACTGCACCTGGCCAAAGCTGAGTAATTTTTAATTCAAATAATATCCTGTCATGTTTCCAGAAACTTTTTGTTATTTTTGAATGACAAAACATGAAACTAAAATGAAATGAGAATTAGTAACTAACTACTATTGATAATTTCAGAGAAGAAAAATAGTGAGATATAATCAAATTAAGAGATTCAGTGACATCATTACCAATTCGTTTATTTTATTATTCTTCCTCTTTTATATGAAAAAAATCTATCTAAAATATATTATAAAAAACATTCTTCCAAATTCCTGTTAACATTAAAAAAAAAAGGAAGAGAAGAATAAAGTGAATTCATAGATTCACTATGGAACTGAAAAATTGAGTGGTTTGTAATTTTTAAGCAGCTAAAGGAGCTCAAATAGAATGAGCAGAAGAGTTTCTCTAGCTATGTCTCTCAGGTCTTGTTCCATCGGGATCTGATGTGGAATGTAAGAGTTATCTTCTAGTGTCTATGCAACTATTACTAACAATAAGTGAAGGACTTTGTTTTATATTTCTTGAGTTTACACTACTTTGCTTATAATTTAAATGTTCAATACATTTCTCATAAATGAATGAACTGGTTCACTTTCTACAAGTTAGGAAGATAGAGAGATAGATATACATGAAAATTAAAGGTGATCTGAATAAAATTAAAATGAAATACATAGGAACCTGGGAATTACCAAAAATAACTATTATTAAAAGAGATTTTAAATCACATTTTAATAATTTATTGCACATATCTATCTTAGCATAAATGGAATACATTATTTATGGATTTCTTTAGATCAGTAGAACTCTTCAAAATAAGAAGATGGATATAAAGGTAGACTTTAGTGTATTTTGATTCAAATTTCAATAATGGAAATGAGTTATAAATTTTACTATATTCTGTTGATTAAGTGTACTGTAAAAGTCTCCACCATCCATTACATTTTATTCCCTAACTTCCTTAATGTAGCAATTAGAAGTCGATTAGAAATGTCCAAGAACAATAATACTTAAATATCAATTAGGAACCCATGCTGCTAGAAAGATTAAATATTTACTAAAATAACAAGAGCCTTGAAACTAATGGTTCCAACTTCATTACTTGAATACATTTTTGAACTGCTATTTTCTGCCTCACTTCACTGTAATTGCAAAATGTAATAGTAGCAATAAATGTTTCAGACTAAAGTACATAAAAGGCATAAAGCTTTTAGGTCATAATGACACTTGTTTAGATATAGTACACAGAATCACAAGCAGTTTTTGTTACAAGTATATAAAGGTCTAATTGAAAAGAAAACTTTGTAATTATATTATTTAAGACTAATTATATTTAATGTAATTGATGGAAAATAAAGCTACTAAGTTTATTTCTTATGAAGAAAACAAAATAATTAAAATGTGTTGGACTACTTATTATGCCTTGGTAATTTACATGGTAACAATAAAGTCAGAGTTATATGAAAATTCAGTTAAACATTTCTAAGAAAGTTGTTTATAACTTTCCTATAAATGTTGCTGCCATTAAAAAGTTTTAACTATTAAATTTGTACATATTTTGATGATTTACTGCATAGATTATAAGGAAGCATTGAGGTATTTTTAACAGTGGCTTATAGACATGATATAGTTATACTTCTGAGGGTAAGTTTTGTTCACATACAAGCAGAACTGTTCCGTCAGCATTCTCAGAATAAGGAAAAAATCAGCATGCATGTAGTCACACGCAATAGCCACCTAAGTGACACGACTTATGTCTGGGTTACTGGGATACCAAGGTGAAAACCTTAAAAAAAAATGAAAAGAGAGAAAGAAAAAGAGAGAGGGGGAGGGAGGGAGGGAAAAAAGGAAGGAAGGAAGGAAGGAAGAAAGGAAGGAAGGAAGGAAGGAAGGAAGGAAGGAAGGAAGGAAATAGAAATCCAATACTGAACAGATGGAAGGAGGGAAGGAACGAAGGAAAGAAGGAAGGGAGGGAGGAAAGGAAGGATATAGAAATCCAATACTGAATAGATGGAAGGAAGGAAGGAAGGAACGAAAGAGGGAAGGAAGGAAGGAACGAAAGAAGGAAGGAAGGAAGGGAGGGAGGAAAGGAAGGGTATAGAAATCCAATACTGAATAGATGGAAGGAAGGAAGGAAGGAAGGAAGGAAGGAAGGAAGGAAGGAAGGAAGTAGGTAGGTAGGGAGGGAGGGAGGAAGGGAGGGAAGGAGGGAGGAAGAAAGGAAGAATAGACATAGAAATCCAACATTGAATAGATATTTGGTCAGGGCCATGTCGTAGAAGGAAAATATACGATCATTTGCTATATGAGGCCTCCCAGGAATACTCAAAAAGAATTCTAGTAAAGTGGGAATGATGCTTATCTTTCAGAGAGGAAAAAAAGAACAAAGGTCGTTTGAATAAAGAATCTTAACACAAAAAGTTGTCCCATAGGTACTCTACATTTGAAAAGACAGAACATTATAATTATTGTTAATAACAATATGATGTACATCAAGTGTTTTACAGAATGTGGGACATGATTTTCACGTCCCACCAAATGAGCCAAAAAAAAGGTTTATTTAAAATAAAACAAATATGTTTAGTTGGAATAATCTAACATTGGTATATATACATATCAAATTTTCCATTTTAAAAATATTAAATGTAACATTTTTATAGTAAAATAGATCAAAAGTAATATGCACTCAGAAAATTATTTTTTGGATTATTTGTTTGACGATAAAGATGAAAATAATACTCTAGGTCACATTTTTCTATTAATCAAACAAAAGTATGAGAAATAAGATATTTTCATTAATTAATCCTTGCACCATTCTCAACATATGTTTATGCTATGTAAATTTCAATATGTATTTAAATTCTACATTTCTCACAAAATATTACTAATTTGTAATTATATACTAACACATGCATCAGAAAAGCCTAGTCTGAAATGAATACCTTCGAATCTTTATCTGACTACTTCATGTATTTCCAAAATGCATGATATTTAATCTCCAGAAAAATCATCTAGATAATATTTGACATAACTTGCAGATATCCCAATACTTACAAGATGATGACTCATTAAAATCTATGTCATTAACTAATAACCAGTACTCAGGTAAGTGAAAGCCATTTTGAAGACAAAAATTAATTAATATGTTTATCAGTCCTGGTTATCCAGAGAAATGAGACTAATGAGATAAATATAGATACTTAGAAGGAGATATTCGTTATGGGCATTGGCTCATACAATTGCAGTAGATAGGAAGGCCTACTATCTGCCTTCTGCAAAACTGAAAACCAGCAAAGATTGAGTTGCAATTTATTTCAAGTACAAAGGAGGAGCTGGATGCCCAAGTGGGCAGAAGATTTATGTCCCAGCTCTAACAACAACAACAAAAAAAGGTAAATTTGCCCTTCTGATACTTTTTAGTTCTATTCAGGTACTCAGTGGATTGGCTAATGTCCACTCACATTGTTGAGGATGATCTCCTTTACTCAGTCTACTGATCTGAATTTCCTTTGGAAAGACCCTCATGCGTACATCTAGAAATAATGTTTTAGCAACTATCTGGGCATCCCTTAACCTAGCCAAGCTGACACACAAAGTTAACCATCACAGTACCCTATCACACACCATATACAAGTTAATTTAAGCTAAATTAATAGTTAAAATTGGAAACAAAAACTATTAAAATAGTAAAAGTATGTATACTTTTTAAAATCTCTCAAGAAAGGAAATTTTCTTAAGAAAATTAACCAGAAGGTATAAACAAACAAATAATACAGATCATACCCATGAAATATGTTAATTTCTATTTACAAAAGATGTATAGAAATAAATGAAAATAAAAATATATAACCCATGAAAAATATTTTCCTATAATGGCTTCCCTCATCTATCCATTTTCTCAAAGGCAAAAATCGAGAGTCCTCCTATATTCTATTTGTTCTTGCTACCCACATCCAGATGATTACCAATTGTATGAAATCTTCCCACATCTGCAGAATCGTAACAGAATTAAACCATTTCTGACATCTACCACTCACTCACTCCAACAGCCTCCAGTGTGAGTTCAGTTTTTCCATTCACTCTTGGAACTCCTATCTGTTGTTCAGCAGCAACTGCCAGAATGATCTTGTTAAAATGCAAATCAGAGAGAGATAGAAAGAGATTTAATTTGGGCAGGAAATATATAACTATATTAAACACAGTACAGGGAAAGTTTTAACTGAAGGGACATCTGTGTTTGAACACTATGAGCAAGGCTTTATAATAAATACTTTGAATCTAAAGATAAAAATTTGTTGCTGCATCTTGAGTTCTCAGATAGGCTTGATGCTTTTTTTTTTTCTTCTCAAGCATCTGGGAATTAAACCACTCTTGGCAAGGGATGTGAATAAGTAGACAGGAAGAGATTTTAAAATTATTTTATCCTGCTCTTCTTCCTAAACAGGGAAATAATTTACATTTCTATAATAAAATTGTGTTTTAGACTTGTTATTCCCATCATAGCAGTTAGCTTTATTAGAAATATGATAAATAATGATTGAATTAATGAACTTTTTTGTGGTTTATACGCTGAATTTTTAGTCTTTAAGAACTTTAATGATAGTAAAATAAATTCTTTTTATTTTTTTTCTTTTTAAGTCGGAATCTTGCTCTGTTGCCCAGGCTGCAGTGCAGTGATGCGATCTCAGCTCACTGCAAATTCTGCCTGCTGCGTTTTAGCAGTTCTCCTGCCTCAGCCTTCTGAGTTGCTGAGATTACAGGTGCGAGCCACCACTCACAGCTAATTTTTGTACTTTAAGGAGAGACAGGGTTTTGTCATGTTGGCCAGCCTGAGTCGAACTCCTGACCTCAATAATCCACCCGCCTTGGCCTCCCAAAGTGCTGGGATTACAGGTGTGAGCCACTGTGCCCAGCCAAATTGCAAAATAAAGTCTTTATATCAGCTTTTCCCTGACTTATTTATTGAATCCTATCTACCTCAGCAAATAACAACACCATACATCAAGTTACTCAGGTCAAAAATCTGAAAGCAGTTCTTATTTTCTTCTCATAACACATATGTTAGCTAATCTTTCAAATGGCGAATATTACTTACCAACTGTACAGCTAACACCCTGCTCACAATACTTTTGAACTCTAGCAAATCTCCCACACATCAACGTACATCTATTTTCTTACCCCACACTTATTTAATTCATAGCAATTATCATTATTTAAATTATAAAATATAATATGAAATAAATTCTTAGATATCATGCTATATTAGACTATATAATATCACATTATGTTAATTACTTATTTTATTATTTCGTGATTTCCCCCTTCTCATCAAAATGAGTATGGATATTCCTTGTGAAGTTCTATTCAATTCTAGAACAGTGCCTAGCACCAAGGTAGGCTCTTAAATATATGATGAATAATATATCACTAGGAAATTACAAATTAGAACAATGAGATACTATTATGCACCTATTAAAATTACTAATTCAAAACACTGACGATAACAATTGTAGCTGAGGATACGAGGCAAAAGGAATTCTCATTCATTGCTAGTAGTATTGCATAATAGTACAGCTGCTTTGGAAGACAATTAGGCAGTTTCTTCCAAGATTAACCATGCTCTTGGATCCAGCAATTGTGCTTCTTGGGATTTATGTTGGGAATGCCAATATGGTACAGCCCCTTTAAAAGATAGTTTGGCAGTTTCTTCCAAGACTGAACTCAGGACTAAGTGAAATTTGTCTAAATTATCTTTACTTCATATGATATTACAAAATCTATTAAATTCTCTCTCTATATATATATAATATGATAGGTATAAATATATATTAGACATATAGTTTTATATGTGTAATAGATATACATATGTAGATCACATATATAAGATAGATATAGACATGTGAATCATATCTATTATATATATGCTAACCATAAATATATATTACATGCATAATTATATAATATATGAGCATAAATGTCTACATTATATGTATACACATATATAGAGACACAGAGAGCGACTCTGTGTCAATGATTAATTAAACTTGTTGATGCCATAGAAACAGATAATTAGATGATTTTCTTAAAGTATATAACCGAATGAAAATATAATTGTCTAATACACTATGATCACATGTGTCAGATATAAATTATCTGATCAGAATTTATCCTGAAGATGTGAATTTAAAATATTCAGTGGAACTGAATATTCATATATACACAGAATGATATCCAGGTTGAGAATTACTTTAACTCAATGCTAATTTATATATGTTCTGAGGATCTGTTAATCCACCATGTGCTTTTGCTTAATTTTAAGTGAATGTTATTTTTATTCACATTAGAGTACCATAGAATATCTCAACATTTTCAGGACCCAACTCCTGGATTATTTAGGACTCATATTTAAGAGAGACTATCATTTTGACATAGAGGCACAGACTTGAATTAAGTTGTCCGCCTAAATAAAATAAGTTTTTATTAGTGTGAACAGATTTACAATACTAATTTACATATGTTTTGACTGAGTTACCTTTTGATTATGTGAATTGTTCTATATTGCTATCATTATCAACTTTTATTCAGTGTTAGAGCTGGCAGTGGCAAGTTCCTTAGGTTGTAAAACACATTGTTATGTTTTATGGAATTAATTAGCTATTTAAGCTTGGTAAGTGTTTGAAAAGCTTATAAGTATGGAAGGTTACTCATATTGTTTCCATCCTAGTGTAAAATATTACGAAGTGAGTGATAAAAGGTATTCACTTTTTGGTCATTGTAGATCAATAAAATTTAGAGTGAGTGGAAAAAAAGAGAATTATCTTTGCATAAGACATTCCAATATTAATCATTTTAATATAATCACCCTAAGCTAAAGCAGAAAGACTAACTTTGTAATTTATAAAGGAAACCAAGTTTCTAAAGTTAAACTTACAGTAAGCCAATACGAAGTTGAGACAGCAAGAAAAGCAATATTTTGAGACATTAAATAAAATGTTCCTATTTAAATGTGGATTTAAAAAATCATGCTATTCAACGTCAGAGCATATTTGGAAGTCTTTCTCAGTCACAGTGTCCTCTGATATAGGTTCTAAGACATTTCTAAGTTAATTATATTTTTCTGTCAGAGAAAAAAGACAACTTAGCAGTAAATGTATAATAAGAAATTAACATAATAGGAATAATAGTGGTTACATTTTTTATTTTTGCTATCTTTCAGTGCAAGGGACTATACAACATAAATTATCTAATTTAATTCTTCCAACAATCTTATGAAGTTCTTCTATAATAAGCTACTGTATGTATTGGAAAAATTACATTTGAAAACCTTAAATCTCTTACCCCAAGAAATGTTTTTAATACACAGTAATACCAAAATTTGAACTCAAGTTTAGGAAGGATGAGGATATTAAGTCATATAGTGTTATGCTCTGGAGATATGGTCCATAAATTATGGTTTAGTGTCTGGTGACCTATTTTTGGAAATGTTTATTGCAAAACAGCCATAGGTTTAAAATTTGCATAGGAGAACTTTGTTCTTTGGATGACTACCGAGTTATGTATGCATATGGTGAATTCTGCAAGCCTCAGTACAAAACAATTACTAGGTATCTGGGAGTTCAATAGAGAGTCCACAAGTTACATTATATTGAGAAACAGAAGAATACACAAGCCAGAGAGAAGAAACCAACCTGAACATTCCAGACAGTTCCTTGAAGTTGGCCAAAGAGTTTCCTTCATAGTAGCCTTGTCCTAGCCCTAGAATAATGGCTATACAGCATCTTACTAACAAAACTTAAATATAAGCTGGAATATCAAATTCATTTGCTAATAAATTGCCTGCCTTCAAAACAAAATTTAACACTATTTAATGAAAGACAACAAAATAACAATCTTCAACAGCGTAGTATCTATAATGACCAACATAAAATTTTTAAGTAAAGAAAAAATATAAATATATATATATTAGACATGTGAATAAGCAGAAATATGTCTATCATAAGGAGGAAAATATAATAGTGAATAAAAATAAATCCAGATTTGACAGGGATCTCACCATTAACAGAAATGAAAACAGCATTTACAAATATGCTCAAAGATATAATGGAAGATATTAGAATGGTCAAATTATGGCCTACACGCTGGCTAATTATTTTCATAAAATTTTACTGGAAAACAGCTATCATATACAAAGTGTTTAGTGCTGCATTTGCCAAAAACCAGCAGGCTTGAGTATAGTAGTTGTAATAGAGACCACATGGTCTCCAACCCTAACAATTCACTTTATGGCTCTTTAAGCAACAGTTACTTGACTCCTTGAAAAAGTGAATACAAACGAGTTAGCAGAAAGGGGATTTCAGTATGGAAATAAACATGGAAGAATAAAGAGCATGAGAAACAGCAAAGGAGCCATAATTAACAGTCTGTTTTTCTTCATTTTAAGTTTCTTTAAACAAAAACAATAAAACTGTATTATGGTATGGATAATATATAAAAAAGTGAAATAAAGGGCAACAATAATATAGATAACAAGTATGAATTAAATGGAAATATAGTTTTGTAAAACTTTTATAGGTGAAATAGTATAAAATACAGCTACCTAGAATTCTATGATTTAAAAAAGAATGTGTATTCTAAAGCTTAAAAAACCTAAAATATCTTTTTAAAATGAATTATACTGAAAAGCAAATAGAGAGAAATTGAATACTAAAATACAAAAGGTGAATGAAACACAAGAAAGCCAGAAAGAATAAACAAAGAAAAAAAAACAGGACGAATATAAACACCTATAGCAGAGTTAAACCTAAAAATAGCTTAATTCTTCTCTGAGATTAGGTGTGGCATTCTTTATGTTTATTCTGCTTGGTATGTGACCTAATTTATATGCTCTATTTTGGGAATTTTGTCCTTGTTATCTCTTCAATGATGGATTCTGCCCTATTCTACAATAGTTTCTTCTTCAAAAGTAATTATACTTTTGTTAGTTCTTTCATTTTGTTTTATATATTTCATGTAATCTCTTATATACTTCCCATAAATTTGCCTCTCTATTCTTCAGCCTGAATATTTTAAATATATTTTTTCATTTCGTAATCTCCATTTTATCCGCTGTTAAACCTATTGCAGATTTTAAAAATATTAGTTTTTTTAAGAATTCCCATTTGTTTCTCCTTTATAATATCTGTCAATATTTTCTTTGTTGATTCTTAACTGCTTGGATTTATTTGTCATAGTTATTTTAAAGTCCACGTCTGAAAATTACTGTTAAAAATACTTTGATTTTTTTAAACTTTTGTGTTTTAAAAATGGTGCTTTTTTAACTAAATGATGAGTCTTGTCTATAAAAAATATAATGGAAACAATTGGAGGCTGTGGTTGTCATCTTTCTTCAGAGAAAATGTATGGTTCCTTGGGGTAGGCAGCTACTCTTGGGGTACCATATCCCTTTTCCCTGTTGGGGCCCAAGATGATGTGAAGCCTGGCTTTAGTCCTTGGGAATCTATGATCTATTATGCTTCATCTGTCATCCCATTATGGACCCCTTAGAGTTCCAATCAATAGCTTGGAAAATTTACAAGTCTTCATTTAAAGTGTGCTTTCAAAGTCTCACGAGACTGCAGAAATCTTTGCTCAGCTTCTCAGTCTATTGCTACCGCTCTCAGTTTTTGAATCAGCATTCACCTCGAAAGGAAAAGAGGTCCCAAAGTCCCTGATAGCCACTCTGCACTTTCCTCCGATACAAGTTTACAGCCCCTGAAATTTCCATTCTCTTTGTAGCTTTCCTTCATACATAAGATATTTACATTTTGTCAAGATTTTAAAATCAGTCTCAGGGGAAGAATTGGTCTGAAAGTAGTCAAACGTTGCCAGAAACAAAATGTCACCAAAGATAAGATGAATAGCATGACACTTTTAGGAATAGCTTTCTTTTGGTCTTTCCTCGGCTTGTTGAGGTTTCTTAATGATTACAAGATTTTTGTTTTTGTGTATTAGGACTTCTGATTTGAAAGCTGATGAAGTATTCTTTAAAAAAGGAAAAAAATGACTTTTGGATCGAAAGGTTAGAATAGGTGTTTAGAGTATACTTGCAAAGAGTCTAATAGACTAGACCACCTAATAATGCAAATATATATTCACAGAAAATAACATAATGTAACAAGGCTAAACTTGAATTGAAGGACATTTTCTCCAGAATTTGAAGAAAAAAGTCATAGAAAATCAATAATTATAACATTAGCATTCATTCAATATACAGTGATTCATAACTAATTCATTTCACCGCCTCATCTATATTTCACTGATGTGAACCAATAGAAATATATGGCTTGTAATAAATAAATTATGGATATGCTTTATGTTTAATATATATAACCTTGATTTAATGTAATTTCTTGAAGATCCAATAATTCTAACTTTTATGATTTATAAACTTTTTTAAACTTTTTGTGGTCAAAAGATAATTTTGATTACTCTCAAATGAGTTTTTCTCAATAGAATTGAGAGACTATAAATCTATGATTGAATTTTGTGAAGTTTCCTAGTCAGGGTAGTTGATGATAATGTTTTCTTCCAGATGAAACATATTCCTTATTGCTCCCTTCACAGCATAGTAGCTACTTCTTGACTATGTTTCCTTCCAAACACCTAAATAAATAAAGCTACCTACCTATAAAAACACTAATAGCTTAGTGCAGACGTGTAGAATAAAACCAACATATTTTGTCATACATAGTTTCTTGTGATATTTTGTTCAGGTAAATAAAGAATAATGAGAGAAGAAGAGAGGGGCAAACTAGAGTGAAAGAGATAGAAAAGAGAGTCAGAAATGGTGTCATAGTGAAAACTGAGACAGATAACAAGGATTCTGAAGGAGAAAGTGGAGATATATTTAGTTCATTAAAGGTTCAATCTCAATTTGGTTATGTTTTGAAGTGGTGTATTTAGTCTTTTGAAGTTTTATATGCAATTAATTTATTTTTGTTATGCTATCATTTCTCTTTAATGGTAGCATGGGTTTATGCTTTTGATCCTGGTAAAAAGAGAGAAAGTGCTGAGATTCTAGGTTGCTTTCAAGAAAATTGATGGGAGGAATAAATAATAAGATATAAATACTATCTGGCTAATAACTTGCTTGGATTAAGAAAAAATTCCTTTAAGATAGACAAAGTAAGGTCATATGCAATCATGATTAACCAGGATATTTTCAGAAAAATGTAAATTACTTGAAACTGTTATGAACAAGTCTTGCAAGCTACTGTCTCTATAGTGGAAGTTGTATATTTATTAGCAAGTAACAAAACAGGAAATAGAATAGAATAGTTTTTTAGTCTATTCCCTTTCATTGATTTATACGATTATTAATTTGTTTAAATAATAGAGACAATCACAAACACACATACACATGGGACAGCTCCTAGGGATGCACTTTATTCTTATGATGAATTTTTAAAATCAATAATGTTAACTTTAGAAACTGAGGTAAATAGGATTTCGGTGTGAGGCTTTGTGGAGCTATGCTGTGTTCACTGTTTGCTGTAGATGTAAGTGTCAGAGGCTAAAATTTCTGTGGTGTTCTTGTCTCCCTCATTGTCTTGGGTTTCCCTAGGGACTTATTTTTTTTTTTTTTTAAAGGTATGAGTCCTGTAGTTCTTTTCAGCTGAGTTAAGTTACAATACAGAAGCCTATCATTAATGTAGCAAAAAGTTAGGGGTGGAATAAATGCCCTATCATTAGGTTGGGTGTAAGGCTTTTAGCAAAACTGTGCCCTGGGCTGTTACTTTGACAAATGTTTCTGGGATTTTTTCCTCCCCCTTAATTAATACAGGAAGGCTAGTAGGGCAAGAGAAGGATGTTTCCCGTTCCCCATGTTGGTTAGGCTCTGATAAATCCCCCTATGGTTAGGCTCTAGTGAAATCGTTTTCCTTGGGAGCATACCTTTGTGAAGGAGAGCGGAATTCTCTGAGCATATTTCAAAGTGTTTCTTTTTCTCCTTTCTGCGTTGGAAACAGGAGAGATTCTTAATACCATCTTCACCATACAAACCTATTGGGGTTCACGGAAGGAAAAAGTGTGGCAGTTCTCCTAAGACTGGTCTTTCAGGAGTTTTTATATCTCAAGCTAATCCACACTAGTCTCCAACAATGAGTCAGTTACTCTCTATAAATACCCGATTCTGGCTGCCAGTGGCTGTTTCTGCTCAAGATAAGCTGTGATGCTCTGCATCTGCCTGTTCCGGTTTTTGAGGCAATGGTTTGCCCTTTGACTTTAAATTTCTGATGCACGGCAGAGCACGGTGGCTCATGCCTGTAATCCCAGCACTTTGGGAGGCCAAGGCGGGTGGATCACGAGGTCAGGAGATCAAGACCACGGTGAAACCCCGTCTCTACTAAAAATACAAAAAATTAGGCGGGAGTGGTGGCGGGCGCCTGTAGTCCCAGCTATTCGGGAGGCTGAGGCAGGAGAATGGCGTGAACCCGGGAGGCAGAGCTTGCAGTGAGCTGAGATTGCGCCACTGCACTCCAGCCTGGGCAACAGAGCGAGACTCCGTCTCAAAAAAAAAAAAAAAAAAAAAAGTGCATTGTTGGCTTTCAGTTTTTCAGCTTTGTTCTTATAAGAATGGGAGTAACAACTTCCAGATTCTTTGTATCTGGACTGGGAAACTAGAAGTCTAACATTAACTTGTCTGGCCAAGGAAAGGTTAGTATAAGGAGTATGTGTCACTTTTGGCCTGATGTTTTAACAGCCAACGAACAATTGACAAGTTTTAAGAATGTTAATGTCACCCTCATTTATATTATAATTATTTTCAGAAAATTTCATAAGAATTTAAATCTAACATGAAATAAAATCAAGATAACATATCCAAAAATGTGATGTTTATTAAAGTTTTATCTAATTTTAGTAAGTAGCAGATTTTATTCCAAAGCAAACATACATGATGGTATGTTATTTAGATTTTTTAAAGATAAGCGACATTTAAAATTGCCTTTGTATTTTAATTTCACTGGAAAAGAAAGCATAGAAATAATTAAAATTATACTTTCATGACATTTGTAAAGTGGTTAAAAATATGTGTAAACCAGTTTCTGTTACAAATTTAAATTTTTAGAGACCAAAATGCACTTTAAAGGCAAAAAAATTTATACTAAGGAGGAAAAAGTATTATAACTTTTACAAAATACTCAAAACATAACATCTTTTCTGATTTCTTATATGCTTATTCTATGTATTTATCAAATGGCATTTTCGATTTTCTTGTTATATTTTTCTGTTTTCTTTTATAAAGTAATTATGCCAACACTAGGGGAACGTAATCATAACAGTGTTTTTTGAAAACAAAATTGGGATTTATAGATTCTAAGTTCTTTTCCTTTTAACATTGAAACAAAGTTTTATTTCTATTACACTTGGAAAATGTTCTAAATATAATGCTTTTCTAAGTTTTAGTATTTACCTAATACGATCTCTCACAGGCATCCTTTATTTTTAAATGTATTTTATTTTAAATTTTCTTTAATTTTAATTTTTATGGGTACATAAGTACATGTATATATTTATCGGGTACATGTTGTATTAACATAATGCTTTTGAATATACTTGTGAAACTAATACATATTATGAAATCAGTTTTTAATATTACAAACTACATCATGTCCAGTCATGAAACCAGTTACATAATCTTGCAACTTATGTAAAAATAAATTACTATCATACAACTTACAAAAATGTATGCAGTGATATGCTTCATTTGTAGGTATTTTGCCTGCATTACATTTGACATATGGACAAAAAAAAAACAGTCTCCTGGAAAAAAAATACGTCAAAGTTTTCCAGGTAGCATTCTCTTCGTAGACATTGTAATAAAATAACATGAGAATAAGATAAAAAATTAGAGATTCTTGTTATAATGCTTTTCTGAATATTTAATTGTGTTCTTTTGATCAGATTAATGTTCTAGCTCAAGGGTACCCAACCCCTGGGCCACAGACCACTATAAGTCCTTGATCTTTTAGGAACCATGCCAGACAGCAGGAGGTGAGCGGCTGGAGCAAGCATTACTGCCTGAGCTCTGCCTCCTGTCAAATCAGCGGCAGCATTAGATTCTTTTAGGAGCATGAACTCTACTGTGAACTGTGTGCATGCAGGGGATCTAGGATGCCCACTCCTTATAAGAATCTAATGCCTGATGATCTGAGGTGGAACAGTTTCATCTGAAACCAACCCCTGCTCGCTGCCGTCCGTGGAGAAATTCTCTTCCACAGAACTGGTCCCTGGTGCCAAAAGGTTGGGGATTGTCTCTATAGTCTTCTGTTTATGCTATAACACAGTGATAATACTACCTTGTTAAATAGTTTGCTAAGCTATAAGGATTAAATAAAATATATATTTGCGGCTAAATTGGCTAAATAGGGGTACTGACTGGGTTTGTGAGGTACAGCCTTTGTATACAGCTCCTAACTTTACCCACAGTGAATGTATTAATATTATGACATATTTAGATAACATGTGAAAACACAGAAAATTTTAGTTATAAAAAATTATAGACACATTACCTTAATCATCTGTTGTGTAATTCTTTTCATTCTCTGCCCATGTTTTCTTTCGGTACAAAACCAATTTTGAATTAACTACAAAAATCTTTATTTCCTACTATTAATCTTGGTGGAATTTTGTGAAATATAATTTTGGTGGAATATCTAAATTCCAGTGGACACTGAAATAAAGCTATCTCTATCCAATATAATGTTTAGAAGACCGTTTCTTCAAAAAGCAGTCCCATTTGCTATCCTAGAAATTATGTGTGAGATTTATACAATAATCTTTACTCCTAGCACATTGAACCAAAAAAAAAAAAGATTAGAACTAAAATTTCTATTTAAATTTATTCTAAGCCCATCTGTAACTTTTAGATTGTTGCTTTTGGGGAATATTGATGCAGAAAATCACATTATTTAAAAGGAAATGTCTTAATATGGTTTAATTGGAAATCTCAAAATCATATAACTTATCAATAGATACTGGATTGGAAGCTTATCTCTGTACTCTGGAAGTCACACATTTTTTTCAAATTTTCTTTAAGTTAGGGCATTCATTTAACTAGCTGATATAACATATAGTAAAATTTCTGGCTACAATATATTCACAAGTATTCTGAGAAGAATAGCTGATGGACTGATATATTTCAAAATTGTGTACTAGAGCTAGTAGAAAACAAATCTATAAAATATATAAATCTTTAGTCAGACTCCACAAGTTCAAAACCACTTGAAGCATTTCTACATCTTGCATGATGTTTAAATACCTATGTGATGACATATTGAGGTTAGAGTTCTCAGTGAAGCAGTTCTGTGTATCTGAAAGCACTTGTATTGATTTTATCTCTAGATAGCAACTATGTGACAATTGATGGATTGTAGGGACCACGGTTCATTAACTCTTTATGCCTATCTCTTGTCAGTGGACTTTTAGTATTCTTATTTTCCATTTGCACATTTGATATATACAGAAAAATTGCACTTTCTTTTGTTCAATATATTTTATGCTAAAAATTCAATGATATTAATTACCCAGAGAGTAGTCTTAAATAATATGTATTGAAATCTATTGATATGTTTATTACTTTATTTTAGCCAGTAACATAAAAATATGTTGATTCCATACAAGAGACATATTCATTATTCTTTTCATCCTGAATCCTTACATCTTAATAAATCATCCTGCTTATTGATATTGCTAGACATGAGTGTATTTTTGGTTGATATACAATTAACAAGTCTCAGAAGGCTAAACTCGCCTCCTCACCAATTCTCTTATTAGGTCAGTTGACTATATAACAAAGGGAAATCTTTTTATGATAATATTATTTAGAAATTAAATATATCTAAAGAGTTGAAATTATATGTTAGAATCGTATCATTTTGGGAGATTTTGAAACTGTTAAGGGTCAGTGAGAATGGACAGAGTTTGTTGTTTATGTGATAGTGAAGATCTAGATGGCTTTTTTTATATTAAACACTTGATACAATGAAATTCATAGGCTCTAGTGAACCGGTAGTCAAAAGGTACATGATGTAAAGATCAAGAATGAGATTTTATCCTGTTATTTACCAGCTGAATTCATTAAATTTTCTGAGAGTCACTTTTGTCCTCTGTAAAATAAGAATAATAGCTACCCTGTTGTGAGAGATTAAATACAGTCTGATAAGACAAAGAATAGATTCTGAATAAATAGAGTGTAACATTTTATATTATGGCTTAACATGAAATTAATTTGGGCAATCGTTATAAATAACAGATGTGTAAATAAGATCAGGTAGGAGAAAAAATTCTTGGCTTTTGGTTACAGTGACCCAGTGTGATCTTTATAAAGAGTGTGATGACAAGAAATGTGAGGGCAGCACACACTTTTTCTCAGTTTAATGCTCAGCTAGATACCAGAAAGACTTTAAGTTATATAACATAAAACTCATTTTTAAAAATTAAGGATGCTATTATTTTTTTCTAACTTGCTGACATCAGCTTTTAATAATTCTAGTAATTGATCAGGCAACATAAATGAGATTTAAATAAGTACTATAGTAGAGAATCTGATATTATGTATTCAATAATTACATTTTATAATCATATTAACTATATTAAATAACTATAGCAAAATGCAAGTATTAAAACAAAATTAATTTTTAATATTAATCTGAACATTTGAAATGTTTGGTTACACATTAATTGAATGTGAAATTATATAAGCATTCATTATAATTGTTTTATACAAGAGGAACATGTAAAGCACTCAAGTTATAGTAGTGAGATAGTATTAAAAATTAAGTCATTGGGAAAACACAACAAAATAATAATAATTAAATTTTTAACTGAGGAAAAGTGTTTAAAACACAAATCACAGATGTTTCACAAAAAAAGGTGGACCATTTGAACATAAACAATATGTCAAAACAAGTCCAAGCCAACACAAATAAAACAAAATAAAAGGTCAAATAAGAAACTTGGTAAAATATTCTCAATGAATGCTACATAATCATCAAAGGATATACATAATTTTAAAATTAAAGAAAAATTAATAATTGATAATATATTTACTCACAATAATAAAGTATTCTAAGAAAAAACATATTTTTGAAGAAAATATGTATATTTAAATATAAGAATTGATTATTCTCAAAAATATTCTTAAAGAAATGTATATTGAAAACCTATTGAGATATTTTATTATTAATTTCACAAAGATGAGTTATGTTGTTGTTTTTTAAATGACAAAAGATAATGTTGACAAAACAGATACCTTGACGTACTGTTAGTAGTTTAAAATAGGAAATTCTTATTAAAAATGATTATGAAGTTTGAAATTCTTTTTGTTTACTCAGTAACTTGCTCTGCGAGTTACTATCCTAATGAAATACGTGAGATATATGTTATTATAATGTCGTTATTAAGCATAAAGCAATATATTTGCTAACTCCAGGTAACCTTAACCCTTTGAAATAATAAGATCAATTTTTTATTATTTATTATTTTTAAATTTTTTAGCGACAGGGTCTTGCTCTGTCACCTAGGCTGGAATACATTGGCACAGTCAGAGCTCACCGTAGCCGCCACCTCCTGGGCTCAAGCAATCCTCTCACCTCAGACTCCTGAGTAGCTGGGACCACAGGCATGTGCCACCATATCTGACTAATTTTTTTAATTTTAATTTTTGTAGAGATAGGGTCTGTCTATGTTGCCTAGGCTGGTCTTGAACTCTAGGATTCAAGCAATCCTCCTGCCTAGGCCTTCCAAAGTGCTGGGATTACCTGCGTGAACCATTGTGCCTGTGTAAGACAAATATTTTAAATTAGGATTTTTTTTTAAAAAAGTGAATGTTCTAGGCACTACAGTTTATGCTATTGTTTATTTGTTTTATGGCATATCCACTATTATTACCCGATTTCTATATCTCTTTTTCAAAGTGACATTATCTAGTGAGTAGATACATGCGATTTTAAAATATTTTATTTTAATCTTTAAATTTTTATTTCCACTCCATTCATACTCTTTTATGGAGTGGAAATAAAACTATCTTGTGTGCTAATTTTGTGTCCAACTAATGACTTTCTAAAAATATTAATTGTAGCCAATACTACTAAATCTTTTATATACATTATTCTATTTATAAAAATTATCTACTGAACATAAGTCTTTCCTGAAGTTTATACTGAAATCTTTATGTTCAGGTAATTTAGACAGAAGAAAGTAACTAAAGGGAGATTACCGTGATGAGAAGAAAAACGAAAGAAATTGTTCTTGCTGATGAATAATTCTTGATTTACTAGCAATGCAGCAATACTTGTAACAATACAAATGTTACAGGACTACCTTTGTTGGAAAAGAGAATTTGCTGCTGTAATTACTGACAACAGGCAACACTGCAAGAAATTACATTCAGAGAAGTATGAAAAGTGGTAAATACATTAGATGCTGCATGAGCTCCAGGATAGGCTAATTTTTTTGTTTTCCCTAATAATACTCTTCATAGTTATCAATATTTTAAATTTACATTATGTCTACCTAATATGTTATTATAATTTTTTAAAAATTAGTAGCATATTTGCTGCTAAAATCTGTTGAAGGAAAGAAAAAACTAGTAAAAATGAGGCAAAAAACCAAACTTCTATTGTAAAATAGTGCTAAAGTTTAAACAGTTAGTTTCTAGAAATTTGCTTACGATTTAGGAAAGTATAATATGTTCCCTGGCATATTTATAATAAGTGAAAAATAGAATCTTCTTGAAGAAGTATGCTAACACTCTTACAACTCTTTTGTAGACTATTAAATATTGCAGATACTGAAACTTTATTTCCTTCTTATTGCTGCTTCCTTACAAAGAGAAGAAACTTACCCTTTCCCTAGGGTTGCTTTTTACAGAATAAAAGGTTTCTGCTCACTGCTCAACATATTCAGCTTTGATGTTTAGGAAATTTTCCCCAATCTTCTATCTATCCTATTCGAACCTAAGTTATTCAGTTATCTTCTGAAGCACCACCTTACTCCCAACTGAGATCTTGTCTCCCTACTGATGATCCTTTGCTCCTTTTCGTCAGCTCCTAGATCCAAGTCACCATCATCTCTCACCAAGACAGTCAGGCAGCTACTTATACTGACTTCTTGCTTTCAAACATATCCTATAATAATCTACCCACCACCAAGATACCAATGTGATCATCCTGGAACAAAAATAAGATCATATCTATCATTTTAATGCTTAAAATCTTCCAATAGTTTTGAATTGCATGTAGAAAATATACAACCATTTTTTTTTGACCTGCTGGTCCCTGCACGATGTAATCCTGACTTCTTATGTAACATCACCAACTGTACACGTAGTTATCAACCATAAGCTAGGCTAGTGTTTCCAGATTTATCAAAAAAGGGGAAAATAATAGCCATGCAGCTTGATTTAATTTTAAAACAAAACAAAACAAAACCTTTAAAAGTGTAAGTATGTCTTATGCAATAGTTGGGGCATACTTAGACTAAAACATTATCATTTAAATGTAGAATTCGAATTTAATTAGGTGTCTTGTTTTTTATCTGGCAACCCTAATCTAGTCCCAACAAACTTCTTTATCTTCCCCCAAACTGTCAGGCTTATACATGCCACATAGTTTTGGAACATACTTTTCTCTGTGCCTGAAATGCTCTTTCTCTAGGTTTTTATTTGAAATAAATATTAAAATTTGTATGAAACTAGGTACCAAAATAAACCATATGTGAAAATTGAAAGTGCAGTGGAAAATGTTTATATGTAGTATTTTCAAAGACTATAAAAGCCATTTTCACAGATCTAGGATTCCTACATGGTATCAAACATATAAAAACAAATATACAGAAATAAAAAGGAACATTCTTGTAAAAAAAATTCCTTTGAGAGAATATAAACTCAAGGAAGACAAATAGAGACCAAATCAACTATGAGCCTGTGTAATTGTCCTCCATATACGTCCGTGTCCTAATCCCTGGAACCTGTAAATATGACCTTAAATGGCAAAAGAGATTTTGCAAGTATGTTTAAATTAATGATCTTGAGAAGGAGGGGTTATCCCACATTATCTGAGTAGGCCAGATATAATCTCCATGGGCTTTATAAGGGGACCCAGTAGGAGTCAAAATCAGAGGAGAGGGTGGTGTAATAACTGATGTGGAGATTGAAGTGATGCAATTTGAATATGGAGGAAACGGCTACAAGCGAAGGAGTACAGGCGGCCAGGGAAAGCAGAAAGACATGAGGAAACATATTCTCCCCTCAGAGCCTTCAGAAAGAACCATCTTGCAGACAACTTGATTTTAGCACCATTGGACTTAGGCCTCAAAAACTTTAAGATGATAAATTTGTGTTGTTTTAAGCCACTAAATGGTTGGAGATTTGTGGTAGTGAACACAGGACACAAATACACCAACCACTCACAGCCCCTATTTTTTTCCCATTACAAGCTTCTAAACTAAAGCAGTCCTAATCTTGTGGAAAAAAATAATAGTTATGTTAAGTTAGTTTCAGAGTTTAGAGTTATATGTTTGGATAAATATTCTAGTTAATGAATTTCTACTTAAAGTGAATGGAGGTTCATCTTTTATTTAAAATGAATCAGGGAAGTTCTTAGACATGAAAGAGTTTTCAAAAGATGATTTAGATTTAGAATTTCTAAGTCTAAAGGTTTAGAAATGTAAAGATTTACTTAATAATTTACTTAATGATCAGGGACTATTCCTTTTAAAAGAATCTTATTCACCTTTGTCTTACATGTAATATTTAGCCAGCACTCCTGCTAATAAGTCTTAATCATTCATCTGTACTCTTTACATTTATTTAAAAACTTTTGGTGAGGTGAGTGGTCTCAACCCTTAACCTATTTTTATAACAAGAATAATTAAATATTTTGAGAATTTCCAAAAATAAGCTAAGTGATATCTATGAAACTTTTTAATTTTGCCATTTAAATAGTCCTGTCGACTATAGAAAATACTTTAAGTCATTCCTTGAATGATATGCAGTTTGTCTACTGTTCAGAAATCAAGCATATAAATAAATGCATCTGTAGACTCTCTAGTCTGTTGCTAAGAGACCACAAATTATGTGGCTTTAGAATTGGGGAACCAAGAAGCTTACTATGTATAACGTATGTCCTAAAAAGAAGAGAAAGAGAAAATACAACTGGATTTTTATCAAATACAAGGATTGCAAACATAATAGTATTCATGACTATAAGGCATTCAGTAAGAGCACAATTAGGAAGAGCAGGAGAGGAGGGGAAGTAATGATCAACAGAGTGGCAATCAAAACTGAGAACCTTAAGAAATTCTTATCTCTTTTTCAAAATCTGGAGGCAGAGCATAGGCTTTGCTTTAATGTTCAAAAGGCTACTTGGTTAATTTTCAGCACAATGAAACAATTTCTAAAAACAGCATAATAAAACATCTTCTTCAACACAGCAATTTTGTAGATGTACACAATTTGGCAACCTGAGAAAAGATCCACATTTGGGTAGCAACATTTATCTAAAATTAATCTAGTCATTTTCTGAGTATGAAAATACACAGTATAGCAAACAGTGCAGGAACGCTAAGAAGGCTAAAAATCGTTGTAATTTTTCTCTGTAGGCTTTTTTATACTGTCTGCCCATAAGTACTAGATTGCCTAAGATTCTCGTACATTTCTGCTTTGTGTTTTTAAAAGTCTCCAAATAAAGTCCATGCAAAAAAATTAGAAATCAATAATGTCCATCACATTTTCTCTCCCTTTAAGTGAAACAGTATTTTTCTATATTCAACTAAACAGCAAATATCATCTCCTTAATATTGTTGATCACCTTCAATTCAGTCCAAACAAAAAATCTTCAAATATCTGCTTCTCTTTCTCCTTTACTTTTCCTCTTGATCAATAATACCCCTCTTTATTCACTTACCCAGACTCTGAACCAGAAACCCTTCTAGATGCCTTCCCCATTTAAAATGTAATTATTAATTTTCTGTTCCCATATTTTCATCCTGATCCCACTACTTACAAATTCATTATCTGCCTTCAGATGCTTTCATCTACTTTTATGGGCCTCACTAACTCTCTTTTAGATTCCCATTATTCATGGCACTATTTATTGGTAATTTATGGGCAATTCAAATTCTTTACTAATTGCCCAATGATGACATAATAAAATAGAAATATTTCAGTGCATGACTTCTCTTTCCTGTGAAACCTGATATGTCCACTTATTTCTAAATGATTTTTCAAGTTATATTAATTTTCTCATTTTTCCCTTAATCTGTACTACTTCTTTCTGTGAAGCCTTCCTTGACTTCTACAGGGAGATATAAGTTCTCTTTTACTTGTACTTCTATTGTGTCTTGTTTAAACCTCACATATCAAGGATTTTATTCATAAACAACAGAAAATACTAAAGCAACCACCATTCGAACATTGTCTTTTATTTTATCTTATTATTTCATGTTGTATTATATTAGTTGACTGATTTCATATTTGTCATTCCAGGTGAACCTTAAATCTTAGACATACTGGGTTACCTTTCTTTTTAAAAATTTTATTAAGGTATGTTTGACAGTTAAAACTGGTATATATTTAAGGTGTACAATTGGATAATTGATATACATATACATTATGAAATGACCACATTCATACTAATTAATATATTCATCAACTCAGATAGTTACCATTTTATTTTTCTTTCTTTTTTTCTGAGGTGAGAACACTACAGGTCTACCCCCTTAGTAAATTTCAAGTATACTATGAAAGATTGCTAACTATAGTTACTTTGTTATACTTTCAATCTCCAGAACTAATGAATATTGCATAACCAAATGAATAACAGATTAAAAAATTCTGAGACAGCTTTTTAAATCAATTTTGTATAACTAACATGAAGCAGAGTTTATGGCAACATAGTAGGTGTTCCATGTAAATATGCTATCTGAATTTTAAAGTAAATCATGTGAAATAATTTAGATGAGTCAGTTTGTGTGGCTTATAATATGATTAGGCAGGAAACAATTCACCATTGGTGAAAGTATATTGAACCAGATTCTCTGAAGAGTCATCACACTAAAATGCAAATGTACACTACATAAATTGCAACAGGCATAGCTAAATGAGTTGTAAGCTTCTCTAGCCAACCTCTAAAATAAAAATAAAATACAATGGCAAGCAGGGCAGCAAAATAAGAGCAGGAACGTGAAGGCAGTGAGCAAAAGCAAAACGTAGGATAACACTGAAAGGAAATTATCATCTCATTACTGTTTAGAGGCTAAAATTTACAAAAAAGCCTCAGGTTTAATCCCTCAAATATTTAAGATATTGCAATTATAAATATAGAACACAAAATTACTATCTGTCAAATACATATGATAAGAAAGAAGGTATCACAAAAAATAAGCAAGGAACAAAAGATAATATAATGGCCTATGATATTTGGAAGCTATATAGATAGTATTTTACACACATACACACACACACAAATTTTAAACGTCCTGAAACGAAAAATGTAAGGCCCATTAGACATACTAAAAAACTTATAGTGAATAGAAGGTAGATTTGACTGACAAATTAAAATGAAGCACAGAGAGATTTAAATATAAAAAGAGCCAGTGAATAATATAGGGCATAGGGGATAGAATGAGAATATTTAAAATTGGCCAATTATAGATCCTAAAAGAGAAAATAAAGATTATGAAAAGAAGTAATGTTTGAAAAGGTAATACCTGTAAACTTCCCCATTACTAATAGCTGTGCATCCTACAGGTAAGTCATCAGTAACATTTTTAGGCTATTTCTTATGTGTGATTTAAGAGTTGAACAATTTTAACTTTTCTTGTTTTGACAACACAACTCTTGGCAATACAATTCATCTCATCTATAGAGAGAGACTATTCCATATATATATATATATAATATATATAACTATATATAATATATAACTATATATAATATATAACTATTATAATATATAACTATATATATAAAATTGTAATTGTATATGTATAATCCCTAACATATACAGTATGTGTATAATTGCAATTGTACAACCCTACCTATATATATATGGAGAGAGACTATATATAGAGAGAGACTATTCCTTATATATATATATAATTATATATATAAAATTGTAATTGTATATGTATAATCCCTAATATATATAGTAAGTGTATAATTGCAATTGTACAACTCTATCTATATTTATATGGAGAGAGACTATATATATATAGACTATATATATATATAGACAAATATATATATAAATATATATACAGACAAATAGACTATATATATATATATATACACAGACATAGTCTATTTGCTTCTGGTCACTTATATATACAAGTTACTACAGATCTTGTCTATATGTAGTTTTTAAGTTTGAGGGCTTTGTATTATACTTGTATCCTTCTCTGTTCTCTACTTATCCCTCTCTGTCTCTTCATTTCATTGTGCCTATATGAAACAAGCCGCTGGGTAGGATCTTAATCTCATTCCTGTGCTGACTTTCTACACACTGGCTCCCATCACAGGGCAGAAGCTCATAAAAGAAGATGTATATATAAGTTTGGGCCAAATATTTATTTTTTCATAAAAGTCACAATTTAGGGTCACAGCTTATAACTGCTGTATCTTGTGACATGATGCCAAAAGTCTTCAAATCTCCAAATTATCCATCAAAGTAGCTGGCAGGCCATAAGCAGCTTTAGCAAAATTCTGTCTGCATCTATTGCAATTTGCAGACAGAATAGGTTTAGACTGTTTACATTTCTCTTGCAAAAATTTTGCTTAAAGTAGAAAGAAACAACAAAAACATAGCAAGTTTTAAAACTGACTTTAACCTCCTTATTAACATTACAGTAGGCAAGGTGTGTATTCTGTCTTCATTGATACAATCAATAAGAGTTAGTCAAATGTTTCACCAGGGATAACTCAATATTGTAAATATATTAATTATTTCCCAAATTATTTTATAATCCAGTGCAAAGCAAAATGATACCTCTGTGTGAATATTCCTGAAAACAATTCTAAAATTTTAATGAAAAAATCAAAACCCCAAAATAGTTTGAAGAAGAATAATATGTTGACATGGCTAACCTTACCAGACATTAATATATATTACAAAACTATTGTATTTATCTTTGTGGTGTCACCTCATGAATTTTCCCAGTAATATATGGGTCATTATGGGAATCCCAAAAAGAGGCCAATAGATATAGTGCATATTGCTATGTAATAGTGATAATATTACAAAACTAAAATTATTCTTCAGTAACAATTGCTTAGATATCCCTTAAGAAATAAAAATAAATTTGGATCCTCACTTTACATGACACAAAAAAATCAATTCCCAATAAACTAAGAGCTCAATGCTAAAATATGGTGAAGAAACTGTAGGAGGATATATTTACATCTCAATTTCATGAAAAGGACTTCTGCAAAATACACAAATAAATACATCAAGAAGAAAAAGGGAATAATTTTGAATGTTTAGCAATAGGTAACTCCTATTGTAGGTAATATACAGACAATACAGTACTCGAAAGAAGATATTTGAAAAATATACTAGTGAAAGATTAATACAGAAAATATACAAAAACTATATTTCAGTAATAGAAATTCAACTCAGGAAAATGTGGTCAGAAGATAGAAACTGATACTGAACTGAGGAGGAAACAGAAATGGCAAGCTGTTAAAATGTTGTAAATATTGGGAAATATGCAAACGTTGGAAACATTTGGATACAATTCTATTCTCTCTAGATTGGCAAATTTGAGAAATTTGTTATTAACAAATGTTGGTATAGATAAGAAATGGTAAAAGCATATGCATATTGTCAGGAATGTATAATTGATAAAACAATTTGGAAAATATTTTTGTATTATCTTATAAAGTTGGAAACATGTAAACCCTATGCACAAGATAATCCATAGTCATTAATAAATTTTAAAGACATGACCAGGCATGGTGGCTCACATCTGTAATCCCAGCACTTTGGGAAACAGAGGCAGGCGGATCATGAGGTCAGGAGATCGAGACCATCCTGGCCAAAATGGTGAATCCCCGTCTCTACTAAAAGTACAAAAATTACGTTGGCATGGTGGCATGCCCCTATAGTCCCATCTACTCAGGAAGCTGAGGCAGGAGAATCGCTTGAACCCAGGAGGTGGAGGTTGCAGTGAGTCGTGATCGCACCACTGCACTCCAGGGTGGCGACAGAGCGAGACTCTGTCTCAAAAAAAAAAAAAATTTAAAGACATTTTTGTGCAAATACAGAAGGCATATGTGAGAGTGTATTTAGAAGTATTATTTATAATAATGAATACATATAAACAAATTTTTATTAGTCAGATAATGAATAATTGTATTAATGGAATAGATACTCATAATGCATTATTATACGTCAGAAAGTATGAATATACAACAGTCATCTAAAACAACGTTACTGAGCCTAAAATATGCAATACTGTGTGAGAATGGTCAATTCTAGATGAGTAAAGTAAGATGCCATTTGTAAAAGGCTAAAAATCAAACACAATAAAAAATACATTGATAAAAACTTATGCAATTTATGATAAAACTACAATAGAAATGTAATTTTTGATAAGCAACCACATTTAACTAGAGGCAAGAAAATGGGAAACGGGGGAACACACAGGTGCTGGCAAACTTATCATTAATATTCCAGGTTTAAATTGAATGGTACACTAATGGGTGTAAATTTAAATATGTTTTAGATTTTACGTGCATACTATACATATTACTTTGTGTGCATAAAATATTGCATAATATAATATGTTTAAATCTTAATACTATCTTATCCTATAATTGAGTAACTCTTGACCTAGGTACACACACTGATCAATAGATTTTCAAAACTCCATGAATGCTGTCTCGTTGATCTCTTGCTAAAGCATTGCAGTGTTTCATCTTTCCCTCCTCTCTACTTCTTTGTCTTGTGAAGAATAAAAGGAATAAGCCACAATTTTTAAAAGAATATTACTGAAATAGTGGGGTTGTGGGAGGGTCAATGAATCAAGAGAGCTTATAGAAAAGAGTTTAATCTGTAAAGGATAGACGGATTAAGGTGCTAAAATGGCAGGAAAAGAAGTCAAATTGATCTGAGAAATCTTTTGAGAAAAGAAAGTAAGAATGCTTCCCAGAATTTTAAGGTGCCAGAGAAAAGGAGGACAAAGAATATTTTCACTAGAGTTGCTTCAGACTATTTACTCATTAAATGTTTAAGAAAATTATATCTTAGCGTGTGCTTTTTATGTATCTACTGCTCTGAGATTGCAAGAGTAAGTTCTAAATGTCCATATTTAAAACAGCAACAACAAAAATTGAGAATGAGTATTTTTGCATTTTTTTTTTTGTTGACAGAGTACAAGAATTTCATGAGATTCTCAAAAGAATTTGTAGTGGGCATTTGTCATATTTGTCTGGCTGTCCAATGTTTTTCCTGCATATCAATTATTTTAATAGAACGTTCATGTCTTGGATTAAGACAGTGATCCTTGGGCATCAGTGGCAGCACTGGCTGTTTTCATCCAAGCTAACTTTCAGAGTGTAAGCACAGCAATCTGTAGCATTTAGTGCTGGATGGTGATGACAACAATGCCCTCACTAAATCAATTTGCATCTCCACTATTTTTACTTTCTTTTTCTTTGTTTCTGTTCATTAAACATAGAAGTCGAGTACTTGGGCATATAACTATGACTGATAAGAGATTCACATAATAAATATTGCAAATTGACTCCCTCCACAACTATTTCAACCTCCTTCTCCCTGGCTGGTTCTGCTATAGAAGCTAGAAAGCAGGCCGGGAGTGGAGGCTCACGTCTCTAATTCCAGCACTTTGGGAGGCTGAGGTGGGCGGATCACGAGGTCAGGAGTTCAAGATCAACCTGGCCAATATGGTGAAATCCTGTCTCTACTAAAAAATATATACAAAACTTATCTGGGTGTGGTGGCGCGTGCCTGTAGTCCCAGCTACTTGGGAGGCGGAGGCAGGAGAATCACTTGAATCCGGGAGGAGGAGGTTGCAGTGAGCCGAGATCGCACCACTGCACTCCAGCCTGGGCGACAGAGTGAGACTTCGTCTCAAAAAAAAAAAAAAAAAAAAAAAAAAAAAGCAGCTAGAAAGCAAACACTCAGCATCCAGCCTCCCTTAGAATTTAGGATTGTTTTATGTGACAGATTTGGAGATGGCAGAAATTCTTGGGGATGTTTTCCCATTCCAAAATGAAAGTAAAAAAGAAAAGAGGGAAGGAGGGAAGAAAGGAGGGAAGGAAGGCAGGCAAGAAGGCAGGAAGGAAGATAGGGAGGGAGGGAGGGGAAAGAAGGAAGGGATACAGGAAAGGAAAGGAGGGAGAGAGGGAGGCAGGAAAGGAAGGGAGGGAGAGAGGGAAGGAGGAAGGGAGTGAGGAAGGAAGGAAGGAAGGAGGAAGGAAGAAAGCAAAGGGAAGGGAAGGGAAACGGAAAGGGAAGGGAAAGGGAAAGGGAAAGGGAAAGGGAAAGGGAAGGAAAGGGAAAGGGAAAGGGAAGGAAAGGGAGAGGAAAGAATCCAGGGAGGAAGGGAAGGGAGGGAGGGAGGGAGGAAAGGGAAGGGAGGGAGGGAGGAAAGGAAAGTAGGGAGAGACAGAAGGAGGAAGGGAGTGAGGAAGGAAGGGAGGAAGGAAGGAACAAGGGAGGAAGGAAGGAGGAGCAGAAAGGAGGGGAAGGGAAGGAAAGAGGAAAGGAGGGGAGAGAACCGAGAAAATAAAGGGAAAAAAAAAGAAACTGGATAGGAACTTTTTGTTGTTACTATTTTTCTTTCACTATTTCAATATCAAATGGTGTAACAGTGATATTGTAGCCCCAAAGTTCAGTTTAAAGCTCAAAGGTTGGTGGTAGATGAAAAATGCTCATATACTGGATATTAAAGGCCTCTCAACAGACATCTTTTCATGTAAAATATAAATATACTCATTAATTATTTTAGCCACTGTTATTTTTTCTATTTCTCAGAGCCAAATACCTCCCTGATTGACACAGTTCATGGCACAACAGAGATAAATTTCCCTGCAGTTGATAACATTTGCCTGTCTTTTATTTAAATGATGAGCATACTACATATGTAGAATAAATTATAAAAGATAAACATATGTCATCCTGTTTTATTCAAATATCATATTAAATCTTCACATTTAAAGAATTAATAATTTTCATTATGTACTATGAATATTATGCATGGTTGAAGAACATGTATTGTTCATTGTAATAAAGATTATACTCCTATTCTCCATCTAAAGTTTGATTTTTGTCCACATTTTAGTAACTACTCCATTTTAAAAAAAAGTCAATAGTAATGTCAGTAGCTTTTGTTTCTAAAACAACCCCTCACCAGCACATGGATTCCAAATTGATATTACAATATTGTCTTAGCCTCAGTTTGATCTCACAGGCCCTCAAAATGTTTGCTTGCATATCTTCAAGTATTTCTGTGAATCGGCAGGATTATATCTCTATGGCACTTAGAAGGAAGCCAGCTCCTGTTTTTCTGCTTCACCATCCTCGTGATGGCTTTTCATATGGCTTCTACTCAAGGAGAACGCTGTCCATTACTGCACAGCTGTTGCCTGCTGGTACCTTCCCTGAGTCCTCCGGAGAGCATTAGCTGTCTCACAGCTCTGAGTACATAGGCAGAGAAGAAATATTGCGTAAAAACAGAATATCAGAAAATATTTGTCAGCTCCTTCGTCTCAAAGTGTTAATCCCTGATAATTTAAAAGATATTGTTGGGCCAGGCAAGGTGGCTCACGCCTGTAATCCCAGCACTTTGGGAGGCTGAGGTAGGCAGATCACGTGGTCAGGAGTTCGAGACCAGCCTGGCCAACATAGCGAAACCCTGTCTCTACTAAAAATACAAAAATTAGCAGGGCATGGTGGCGCAAGCCTGTAATCCCAGTTACTCAACAGGCTGAGGCAGGAGAATCACTTGAACCCAAGAGGTGGAGGTTGCAGTGAGCCGAGATTGTGCCACTGCACTCCTCCAGTTGGGACGACAGAGTGAGACTCTGTCAGAAAAAAAAAAAAGCTATCGTTAGTTGCTTGAAGTTGACCATGGTAGAAGTAGTTAACACTAGGGAAATAAGCATATACAAAAAAATTGGATCCTTTGTACATTTTTTGAGAGGAGTATGTTTGTTAAACATTTACCTGACACACTTCTATCTGAATATATCACCCAGTCCAGAAAGGGGAAAAATATGCATAGAACTTTCACTATTTTTTTTGTTTTTCCATCCTTTCTCACCAGGGTCTGATGAACATACGAAAAAAAAACAAAAACAAAATAAAAAAATAGCAATAAAAAAATTGTGTTCCAACTAGGCGCGGTGGCTCATGCCTGTAATCCCAGCACTTTGGGAGGCCGAGGCGGGCGGATCACGAGGTCAGGAAATCGAGACCATCCTGGTTAACATGGTGAAACCCCGTCTCTACTAAAAATAAAAAAATAAAATAAATAAATAAATAAAAATTTAGCCTGGCGTTGTGGCGGGCGCCTGTAGTCCCAGCTACTGGCGAGGTTGAGACAGGAGAATGGCATGAACCTGGGAGGCAGAGTTTGCAGTGAGCCGAGATCGCTCCACTGCACTCCAGCCTGGGCGACAGGGCGAGACTCCGTCTCAAAAAAAAATACATAAATAAATAAATTGTGTTCCTTCATCTCTAACCAAAAGAAGAAAATATGATTTGTATTAATTCATGAAAATAAAGGCCTAAATGTGTTAACTGTTCACTATTTCTTTAAACAACTATATTCGGGATTATTTTTTGGATTCTCCAATAACACTTTATTACAAAAGTCAAGATAATGTTATAATTTTTCTGTCTCTTTCTCTGTCACATGCACACCTCCTACTCTCTCAGTTACAGGTGCTAAATGTCAAATGTTCTTGAACAGCATATTTCTCTTAACCGTTTTACACCATTTCTCTGAATTAATAATTTCTATTCCCTATATTTTGCCTGATATTCCTGACATTGTTAGAGGATTAAGTCGTCAGAAACAGAGCCAAATATTATTCTTATCCTTCCAGTAAACAGTATGGCCACTATACTGTTATGGATATTAAATAGAAAGAGTAGTTGTTAAAATCTTATCATAAAATCATGACGTTTACTGAAATAGAGTCTGAACTCACTTTGTGTTCGACTACTCACAGATTTCAAGACCCAAAAACTTTAATTTCCCCTTCTGCCCCACATCAGAGCAAGCTGCTAAGAAAACTTAGTTGTTTTCCACTGATAGCAAAAGGAAGTTCAAACTATGTAAGCCCAGCAAGTATGCAAGAATGGTCCCTCCAGCCCTGCCTCCTAATCACAATCACCACACCCCTCCATCCGCAGCCAGTCTCCTTTCGCATCTCTCCCATGTTACTTTCTGTCCTGTTTGAGACCTTGCCTTTCTCCATCCAGAAAGCCTCATTATGTGACTAATAAACATCTTTTTTTTTGATGTGTGCAACATGATCAGTCATGACATCTGAACTGAATTTTAGGTGGTGGGAGGGTATCTTGTATCAATTGCATGATAAAGATGTTTACACAGGCTATTGGGGCTTTTTTTTTGGTCCTATAATAGGGAAAGAATGGCTAGGAGAAAGTTCATAAGGCAGTGTTAACTCAGTAGAGATTCATTTATATAAAATTTCACAATTTCTGAGGAACTGCTAATATTATAATTTGTCTGTATTCCTTTGTGTAGTATAAAGTATTCCTTGCTTTTAATGATGATATCATTTTTATCACGTGCCTGGAGTCCAGTAAGTAGAAAAAGATGCAATACAAATATTACTGTACAATCATTAACTGCACTGTAAACAAGAGCACTGTCTCCTAATGTCTAGAAATCTAGAAAAGTGTATGATTTACAATACACAGTACAGAATAAGAAAAAGAAGAAGAGGAGGAGGAGGAGGAGGAACAAGAGGAAGGAGAAAGAAAAAAATAAAATAAGCAGAATAGAAAGAGTGCAATATTAGAAGTACCATAAATGTTATGCTTATTTAGCACATTAAGGACTATCTTATGGATGGAACGGAGGTAAAGGAAGAAGAGTGATGGGGACTATATTATGGAAGAAGAAGCTTTTGAACTAGGCCTTAAGAAACATTCAGGAATTCTAATAGTGGGGTTAATAATGGAATAGTAATGGAATTGGGGCTGGAACACAGCATTTTAAATATTTTATATTTAAAGCAATAATAAAGATCTGAGAATTCAAACCTGATAGCATAAAAAAAATAAAAATGCGGCTATAAGCAACAACACAAATGAATCTCACGAACATAATTTTGAGGGAAAGTAGACAGATGTAAAAATTATATACAATGTAATTCCAGTGTGATGTTCAAACAGGCTTTTAGCAGTGTGGATCCTGGTTACCCTGGAGAGAGAGTGTCTGCTTAGTGATTGGCAGGAGTCTTAAGGGGGCTTCTGGCCGGGCGCGGTGGCTCACGCTTGTAATCCCAGCACTTTGGGAGGCCGAGGCGGGCGGATCACGAGGTCAGGAGATCGAGACCACGGTGAAACCCCGTCTCTACTAAAAATACAAAAAATTAGCCGGGCGTGGTGGCGGGCGCCTGTAGTCCCAGCTACTCGGAGAGCCTGAGGCAGGAGAATGGCGTGAACCTGGGAGGCAGAGCTTGCAGTGAGCCGAGATTGCGCCACTGCACTCCAGCCTGGGTGACAGAGGGAGACTCCGTCTCAAAAAAAAAAAAAAAGAAGGGGGCTTCTGGAGTGCTGCTCAGGTTCTGTTTCTTATTCTTGGTGCTGATTAAATAAACAGATTCAGATTATGAAAATTGATTGAGATGTACATTATGCTTTTTACAGGTTTCTAAATTAATATTCTAGTGAAGACAAAGTTTATTTTCAAAATGAAAGCTATATATCAGTTATGTTTTGCATAAAAAATATAAATGGTGGAATTTGACTAATGATTGAATTAATATTGTAAAACAGGGAGAGACCTATTTAGAACCTGGAATGAGACTGTGATAAGCTGTAAAAAACAGTTCTAAGAAATTTCAATGTGCTAAAATAATGCACAAAAAAATCTGAATAGTGACATATGTAGAGTTTTAGTTTTACCAAACTAATCTGAAATTCATGTAGATAATGAGGTATAGGGAGTGGGAAGTAGGCAATGACATGATTAGACTTTGGAACAGCTGGTCAAACAGACTAGACAATAGTTTATGCAGCAATGCATTAGTGTGAAAGCAGTGAGAATATTCTCAAAAGCCAGTCACTTTATGTCTTAAAATATCTTGCAATTTAATAAGATTAAGCTAAAAAGGAAGTATGATGTAAAGACACTATACCTTCTACCTAATGATACTGTAGAAGCTTATATAAAGAATTTTAGGTTTTAAGAAATGAAATGAAGGACTCTCAGGACTTGTTTTAATTATATTCTTCTCTATATTTTAAGAGATAGAGAAAAATGGAAACTTCCCTTGTTTGGAAAAAGTTCAATTAAATCAATGGCTCAGTGCCTTTTGGGGAAATTCAGCTATTCACTGTATGGTGTTTGGACTCTATTTCAAAGTGGCTCTAAGGTGTTATAAAAAGTGGTAATTAAGTTTATCAAACTGATTTGTATAGGCTTTTGCCTGAAGCTAATGCTATATTTGTTTCAATAAACTCAGTGATAACAGGCTTAAGCCTTACTTATTTTTCTAAAGAAAATTCTCTTGACCATAATACAGTCTGTCATGAACGAACATAAATTCTGCAGCTCTTGTTCTATTTAAAGCATAGAAATGTGCAATTTGAGCTAGAAATACATTGTAATGGGACATTAATTATTCTTCAATTTGGCATTTTTCCTAGACATTAGCACCCAACACAGGAAAGGGTAGCCTTCTTGGTATTGGCAGGAGAGGGTGTAAATAGTCAAATTTCTATGATTGCAAAGCTCGGAAGACTGCTTCATGGCTCTTACAACACACTAAATATTAATAGTTACGCATATATTTTTAGTTGTCTAAATTATTCCCATGCTATTTTGGGTACAATATTTTTTATTATTTTAGTCTGCATGCTTTGCCTTTTTTAGCAGATCACTTTGCACATGCAAGTCAGATTATACAGTTTTCATATCAACCTCCACCAATCCCACAGAGCTACCTGCTTGGCATCCATCTTCCTTTCCCCTTCTGTTATAGTGGAATGTGTTTCTTTCCCTATCAGCTATTTGCGTGTAATGTAGTTTCTCTCTTTCTCTCTTTATAATAACTGTTTTTAATGGGTACTATCTTTTGTAATGCCCCTTATTTTGCCTTTTTTTATGGATAAAAGCACTTACATCCAAGTAAACTAATTTACAAATCAGAGAATAAAAAACATAGAAGCAAAAATCCATATGTGTTCAAATTCAAAAGCAACTAGGTACAAACAAAACCAAAATACATAAGAAAAAAATAAAAACAACTTGGGTGAAACTAAAAGTAAGACCTATAAAGTCCTTTAAATGTATATAAAATAAAGGTTTATTATTAATTTCCTTATGGGATTATATGATTGAGTTATTAAGATAGAAAATTCCATGGCATTGACCTATTTACTATAAGAATAATTCTAATAGTAATAAATTAGGTACCTATTGTGAACTGTGTTTTTGCCTCATAAATTATTTATCAGACTATAACTCAAGAAAAGCCCCCAGAATAGGGGCAGAGTTTCTCTGGAAATGTCACAGTGAGCAATTATTAGTGAAAGGCCTTCTCTGTATTTCTGTACCTTTTTCTGTATATGTGCTGAAGATCTATTTCTAGAATAACCCAGATTTCTGGATCATGGCATAGTGAGCATACCCTGTGTTCTAATAACCAAGCAAAAGTAATCATCAAATGATGGGAACACAGTGCCTCAAAGACTGTATTGTCAGAGGAAAGGCAAATAGTAGTGTTAGGGTGAAAAATGAATGTTAGGGTGAAAAAGTTCCTGGGGATTATCTGAGGATTACCTATTGCCCTTTCCACTGTCTGCATGCCCACCACAGGCATGGAATATCTAACATCAGGACAAAAAGATTCTCTTAGTAGTAGTTAATTGTCTTATTAAATTCATTCTTAATATGAAAGGACCAGTGTTACGGAAGACACTCATTCAACTGGCAGACTCCCATCTTCATGGGTTTCAGTTATCCCAGAAAATGAATACATGCCTTAATCCTTCACTCTTTAAATTCTATTAATAAAATTGCCTAACCCGTCTAAAATAACAAACCATATATGTGAATCACTGACAAACATCAGGGAAGGAATATTTGAAATAGGAAGGAAAATCTCACCAAACAATATTTAGTTTGGTTTTGTTACATGGAATTGCCTTACTGAAGGTTATAAATGTCTCTTAACACTAAGCTTCACCACTAAAACTCTACGTTCAAAATGAAAAGAAAATTAGGCTGTGCTAATTTTTTTACTACATAGTCTTTGAAATACAAAGGGTCACTCTCACTGTAATATGTGAATTATATATATAAACATTTGGGAAAATATACAGATATATATGCACACATATATATATAGTACATATATATGTATGCTAAGAGCTAAAATAGCTTTAAGCTATTAAGCTAAATAGCTAAAAGACCATGTATTATTTTTAAACAAATTATCTTTCAATACCTATATAGTATATTAAATATAAAATATTCAGTTATTTATGAAAATGTGCTGGACAGTAGACTAAATGCTAAGATAGCCAATATAAATAGACTATTACTCTTCTAGTAGTCTTGTTGATTAAGTCTGTTTACTCTGGTGAGAAAGAATCACAATATTTCATTGTGTTAACAAATTATAAATTTATTTCTCTCAACAAAGTCTGGTTATAGCACTCAGTGGGTAACATTCCATGTAGCGTTAAAGGATCCTGGCTTCTGCCAAACTTCCACACCATCAACTACTAGAGCAGTGTTGTCTGATACAGTAGGTGTTAGCCACATGTGGCTCTTTAAGTTTAAATTAGTTAAAATTAAAAATTAAGTTTCTCTAGTGAACTGGGTATGTTTTAAGTTCTCAATAGATGCATGTGTTTACCACACTGAAAAGTCCAGAATTAACTCTTCTTGAGCCTTTCATTTGTATATACGACAAGCTTATCATATACAGAGTAAGGAAAGCACACACACACACACACAAGCACACACACACAGCAAAAATGGAAAACAATGTAGATTTTAGGATTTAGGATTTAAATGAAGTACTTCACTTTCTTACATTTTTTTGTTGGTCAGAGGTATGCTCTGGGACCCACATAAATACACGAAAAACTAGAAATATGTTTTTTATTCCAAAGAGGAAAATTAAAACAAAATCAAGTGAACACATAGCATTGCTTTTACTACAGTCTACATTTGTAGTCAACAAGCAATCAATTTTCTTCTCAATGCATAAAATTTACTCACATGCCTACTCCCCAAAAGAGATATGCCAAAGTCTTATACAGTTTCTGTATATAGCTTGAAGCCCATGCCTGTTTCATGGACAAATTTCAGAGAAACAAACAATTATCACATTGGCCAAATTGAATGAGATTTTTAGGATGTTTTTAAACCTTGAAAACTCTGACTTAATAGGGCCCACAGAGGAAATTATATAACACAATGAAAATGAAATCGATACTCTTCTTGATTAAAAATATGAATTCAGACTTCCACATAACTATTTTTAAAAGCTTACTGTATTTAAAGGGAAGGGCTCATCTACGTTTATCAATGTGCTGCTTTTCTTCTCCATACACCTGTATGCTATGCTTACAAAAATATTGTTTAGAGGTAATACATAAACATAAAGAGAACTTGAGGTAGCTTTTTAGCTTAACTAAATGAATCATTTATAGTGATAATTACACCAATAATCTGTCAACACTAAAGTCTACATTTATTTCTGCTTCTAAACCCAAAAAAGTCACATTGTATATTAATTAGCATGTTATGTCTTTGCTTTGTCAAAAAAAATGCATTATATTATTATGAATTAAATGGGAGAAAACAGAACGCTCATGGGTTAAAAATTCAAAAACAGTGAATATAGGATTAATATAAAGGGTGGGATGAAAACATCATATTTTTAATTGGAACCTTATATAAGGGAATATCAAAGAAAAAATTAGGCAATTACCAAGCAACAATGAAAAACGCAAAGACGACTATTCTCAGTTATAGCCCATAGCTGCTCTTGTACTTCCTGGAAAATAAACGGCCTCAATTATAAACTTGGCAGAAAGAATAATGTTTGTGAGTTATAATTAATGTAACTTACATGAGCTGATTTTCTCAGTTTTATGACCAGTAACCTACAGGTGAACAAAATATTCCATGTTTAAGATGTAGTTCATAATTTGGCACTGATTAACATTTAATATACAAAACAATGTTACTTAGTGCATTTACTTGAAATCTGGAAATATTCTTCAGGAAAAAGCAGAAAAGATTAAAAAATTGCATTTTAAATAATTATTACTTTTATTTATTCATGCTACTCTCATAACTTACTTTCACGTTGCCAGTGTAAAATGATTGTTTGGAAAAATAATTGTTTTATAAAAATGTCCCTTGTTGTCTGGAGTTGGTTATTTTAAAAATTATACCAAATATTAATAATGAAATAAATATTTATTTAAGAATCTACCTTGAGAAAGATTGAAACATAAAATATATTTGTAATTGAAATTCCTATTTAAGCAACATACTTGTGAATTATTAAGAGTCAAATTTAAATTTCAAAAGTAAGTTAAATACTATATATTCATTTTTCTCCAGTAAGTATTTCAACACTAAAATATCTGTTCACATTCTTCTTGATCAAAATAATCAATAACACTATAAGAATATGGACTCTTTTTGAATAATTATATCAAGTCATAAAACATAAGGAACATATTTCATAGTTTGGTTATAATAGAATGCTTCATGCAGTTTTGTATCTCTTAAGAAATAATTTGTCCCCAATTCAACATGTAATTTAGAACACTTAATCTTTGAGATATAAAGGAAACAAAAACTAAAAGCCCTCAGTATTCATTTAAAACATGCATTTCTCATACGACAAGTCAATATTGTTTTTGCTCTCTCTGCTGAAGAGATCATTTAACACAGTTACTCCGCTCTCTATCATGCTGAATGCTAGGAATACATTGATATGGAGTGACAGCATTAGCATAAATTGGACCCAGTGCACGTTTGTTTCTTGCTAGCTACCCATCTTCTCATTTTACCTGGTAGATCAGAAATAAAAGAAGGCAAAATGATAAGGATTTTTTAAATTTGGAAGCACATATATGAAGGCATTTGTGTTGAAATGTTAAGTATTGAATGAAGACTGTGATAATACAATGCATAGTAAAAGATCTGGAAGGAAATTCACAAAATTTTTCAGTGATGATTGTTTCTGGTGAGAAGCAACTTTCTCCAAGTAATTGCAGTGGGCATTTGTTGTTTTGAACTGGATGCCATTTAAATACTCATACTTTATTGTTGAATCCCAAGTAAAAGTGGAAAGCAGGGCTTCATGCTAACTACATAATTTTAATAGGGGCCAATATTATTTTATTCTCTCTTAGCTAGGGTCAATGAGATGCTACTGTGTCTTGGTGAGTGGCATAAAACCTCAGAAGCCATAGATTTTTCAGCAGATATTGTCTTCCAAAATCTGTTTTTCTTCATTTTTAACATTGCAAACGATCTCCTCAATTTTTTAGTGACACATATGGCCAAATAGCAACTCTTAAAGCTCTACATAACCATGTGACTAAACTCTGTCGAAGAAAATGTGAGCAGAAGTGAGATATGTGACTTCTGTGTAATATCTTCAAAGTGAGATTACACACCTTCCACTGCCGTTTTCTGCCAGCCCTACATCTGGAACCAGATGTGACGATGGTGAGCCCTTTTTGACAACATGGATAAAATTCATACCCACAAGATTCATGGAGCAAAGACATGGAAAAACCTGATTCAGTTTCTGAATACATTCAGGAAGCAGAGCAGCCCAGTTGACACACCAGATACTCCTCCAAACTTCCTATAAATTTGTCCCACCCAGTCCTAGATTCACACCTCTGCATCTTCCACCCTTTCCTTTCCTCCAGATAGTGTCTCCCCAGCATTTGAGAAAACTGTCTGGTAAAGAGAAACCATCTGAAAGGGATAGATGTGAAACAAACTAAGGAGGCAAAATCAGAGTTCTCGTAAGTGAGCAAAAGAAAGAAATATTCACAAGAAAATAATATTTCTGTGATTATTAGTAGTTGCAAAAATCATTACAGAGTTCAAAAGACAGTTGCAAATTTAAAAAGAAAGTTACCAGACATGAATTTTTTTGCTTACTTGTTATGTGAGGGATCAGAACTAGTAAAACATATATTAGAAAGAAGCAAATGAATAAATTTACTTGTATTTATTAATTATCATATATATTTGAAGTTATAATAGGAAGATAAATTACGGATGGAAATTTAATTAGTGTTGAAAAGCTAGAAACTTTAACCACCTTAACAAATTCACATTTATAGTTACATGACAATCCTAAAATGGAACAGTTCTTTGATCATCATCACACTTACACAGTAAAGAGTAATTTTCAAAACTTAAAATATATTTTAAAGTACTTCAGGATAAATTACCTTATACTTCGCTTTCAGCTATATGTAAGTTACTAAATTCAATCTCTGTTATGCCAGACAGTAAATTTAACCCTCGATTCCTAATTAAAGTGCGTACTTGAAGTGTTGAGCCTTTTCCTATAAAGCTTATTCATGTCATATTTGAAAAGTAATTATGATTGAGTCAAGCCTCATGGCTTCCTTGAAATTCTGCTCCCATGTTACAGTAACAGAAGTGTGACTTCAATTTTCTCTTTTGAATTGAGAAATAATTGAGGACATTTTTGAAAAGAAGTCAAGTGCTTGTTTTCTCTGCATAATCCTGCAATTTTGTTTTTTGTGTGTAGCATCATGGACGATGTGTTTAATGCTGATGAGCAAATTGTGTTTAAGCCAGAAATGTAAGAAGCGTTTGCAGATAAAAGAAATACAGTGAGTTGAAGCAGACAGAACTAATTAATGTGGATCCATTCCAACTGAAAATTGTGGTTTTGTTAGTTAAGAAGGGAAATGTATGGTTCATAACTCAAAAACTCAAATGATAGAGGTAAATCAAGATATCAAAATAAGCAGCAACCATAAAGATAGGAATATGTTGGATTACATCATCAGTTGAAATTATTATGTACATTTTATTTGAATTGATTTTGGGATCATTTCATACTCAAGATACAGATTTAGTCTATTATTATTATTACTTGAATGGAAAGGCTTACATCCTTAAAATATTATAATGGGATAAATTCCAAGTATAATTTTCTTATTGTTAGTATATAATAGAGATAATATTATTTCTAGAATTGCTTTAAACAATAAGTAGATATGATCTCTTAAAAGATGTTTCTCCACATCCTTATGCTAGAAATAAAATATAATAAAAATAAATAAAAATTAAAATTTAGATAGATAAATCATTTAATAGTAAATAAGTGTTAGAATATTAAATTCTAAAGTAAATAATATTAATAGATAACAGAGACAAAGACAGCAAGCACCTGGTATGTGTACATGCTTGTTTCCTTTATAAGAGAGGATATAATACTTCATTAATGAGCTTGGATTAGAAATAGACTTTTAAGTTACAAGACATTAATTTTAAAAATTGATTTATTAAAAAGTTTTTGAGTCCTTTATTATTCAGTTGATTTTCATTTCTTCAGATGTAAAAAGCAGTCCAAATGAAATGTAAGTAACAAACCAATGGCTATAAAAGCTAATCTGAGCCTGAGTTTTTTATCATTATCAGATTGTATAATATTTTTCAATTTAACTACACTTTTAAAATCATCATATACAAATAGCACAATCAAATTCTTATGTTTCCTTTCTCCAATCTTATGCGCTATCTCATTTATCAAACTTCAATGGGAAAAACAACTCTTAAAGTAAATAAGCAAAAAGGAAAAAAAAAGGCTGAACTTTACAGTCAACTGGGTGAGCATTTATTTGAATTAAACATTTAAGTGTTGTTAATTAAGTCATTAACCTTTACATTAAAAATTCTACTTCACACTGTGTACTACACTGCAGTTCAGCTGTAGTTCAGGTGTTAGTTAATTAAATCTAAAGCCAAGATATTTGTTTGAAAATCCTCTATTAATTCATTTAGTAGGATGCTAAAAAACATTCAGAGCAATTTCTAGATATATTTTGCTACTATTTTATTATTAAAAATCTTTACTCTTAATTATTTAGTAATTTGACCAAAAACACCAAACATCATCTACTAATTAAGATGCACAATTATGGGACTTTCAAATATAAATATAATTGGGATTATAGATCCTTTACTCCAATTACACATTTTCATTTCAATTCTATACTCTGTATTTATGACGTGATGTTCATTTTTAGATTAAATTCAAGAAAATTTAATTAAATTAATGACATTTTACATAAAGACAAATATAATTTAGAATTCTTTTCCTCAGTTACAGTAAACATTCTACACATTATTGCACTTACTATATAATTATGTGGTAAATAAAAATGAATCTTGGTTTTATAAATTTAAAAGATATATTGAAATCAGTTTGACTTAGACCACCAAGCATAAAGGTAGACATATATTCTATCTATCTATCTATCTATCTATCTATCTATCTATCTATCTAGCCTATCTCTTATGTTCCAAATATCTACTTGCTTCTCAGAATAAGAGAACTATTACATAGGCAGTTTTCAACGTGACATTTTTACCCCCTCAAGCTCTCAATAATGTAATCATTTAGAATCATATGTTTTATTGTTATGTAATTTATACTTTTATAATTTTCATAAAAATTAAACAAAAACTTACTTTAAGGTAGAATGAAAACATTTAAGTTAACCAGATGAAGAAATTTTGAAAAGCATAGTTCCCAGCTTAACTAAATTGATAAGAAAACAATCCAGAACAATGATATTTACTCATAGAAATACGTGCAGAAGTCTCTCCTCATAGAACATTGTTAATAAGCTATATACAAGCTGCCTACGTTGATTATTTTTAGTTAGCATAGAATTTGTGAGGCCTGGTTGTATGGAGGATAAATGTAATCACAGCTATGTATTTCTTTTTTGCATTGTTTTTTAGTAGCGTAAAAATAGGAGGATCCTCGAATCTGAAAAAACACATTTTAAATAGTGTTTCTGAATATATTGTTCAAACCTCATAACTTGATGTAGCAAAAACAAACACCTTGGCAGCTATTTCTCATGATGTTGTGTTCCAACGACTTTAAGTTCCAGAAGGAATATGTTATCTACGCATGGCTCTTTCCTTTATCCTTTGAATAATTCATAAAATTTAGTGTAATATCTAGTTTTGACAAATCAACGCTTTACCTTAGCACAGCTTGTTGAAAAATCACCAGCAAGATTGTTCTTAAGATTCATGGAACACTTTTGGCCAAAAAGGAGACTGAGTGGAAAGATATCAGGATTGAGGATATCAGGATTATCCTGAGGATAAAAGGAGTGATTTCTGGGCATCCTTGGGATGAATTAGCACAATTCTTAAATAACTTTGTAAAGCAATTTGCAAGATCCAAACACAGGCCAGGAAGATTTGGCCAAGGGAAGAAACAGAATGAAAAGCATTTTAAAAATAAACAAAAGTAAGCAGAAATTGCTATTTCCTTGCTGCTCTTAGCATTCCTATTGAACATACCACTTACGAAGAGAGAAAATATAATAATCTAAGATAAAGAAAAATATATTTATTTTTATTTCTGTTAATGGGGAACTGGACACCTAAGTAGATATTGTAAGTGAAGACCATACCTGTGGCTAAGAACCATGGCAAGTGACCAAGTAATGCAGTTTTCTACTTCGACCTAGACCTCAATCTACCATGATTTCCATGAAGAATAGTGAGGCCCAAAGGCATAAGGTGGAAGGTATGAAGAATATTGGAGGCTATGATAATGGTTATTACATACATTAGAAAATAGGAAAGCTCATCTATTGTTTTGCCTCCATTACATGAAGACATAATGTCAATGTATGTGGAATGAGAATAAAAGGCTTTATCTTACCATTATTACATGACATGTCCAACAAATCTTCCTTTTATCCAGTCTTAATTATGATGCTAAAGGGGAACTTTTGGGATCACTTGAGCCCCTTCCTTACAGTAAATTATGCAGTACAGTAATACATCACTGAGAAATGTGTTTTAGGCAATTTCATAATTGCACAAAAGTCATAGAGTGTACTTGCACAAACCTCGATGTTATACCCTACTAAAGACCTAGGCCATATGGTATGGTCTATTGTTCTTAAGCTACAAACCTGTACAGAATGTTAACTGTAGTGAATAATGCAGGCAGTTGTAACACACTAGAAAGTATTTGTGTATCTAAACATAGAATAGTTAGAGTAAAAATACAGTATTATAATCTTATGGCACCACCATTTGTACACATTTCACTATTGACTGAAACGTCATTCTGTGGCAGATGACCATCTTTATTTTAGGATGCTGAAAGAGATCGTTGGCTGGAGTGTAATTCTGATTCCTGCTCACTCCATTTTAGGAACCTCATCTGCCTAGTGTAGGAGGGAGATTGCTCACTATGACTAACACAACACTCTATGGATTAAATGGGGTGTTTCCTCAAGCACTTCAGCTATACTTATACAAGAAAGTTTGTACAAGAGGCAAAGGATGACCAGCATGATATAATGGACTTAGAAATATAGAAGTTCCATTTCAGTATCAAAGTACAGCTAAGCATAATCGTATTTTCATGAAAATTAAATGGTATTTTAATTTGATTATCCAAAATGTTAACTGAACATGAAATGCCAAAACCAAAACCTAGTTAAATTATTTAGTTTCATTTTAAATAGCTAAATATATGATCCACAATATTACATTTTCTAATATTTTTCTACAAATATTTGATAGGAATGTTATATGAGTTTGAAATAATGTAGAATGCATTTCCTGAATTTCGCTTGTGAGTTGAAAATTCACTGAAAACCAGCTACAGCCAAGATGGGGTTTCATGTTTAGACCTTGTCTTCCCACATTTCATCCACGTGTGAATCTTTGTGTGTCTTTTATGATGTTCCTTCTCTCAATATAAGATTTTTATTTTCTGAGCTCCAGTGAGTATGTCATGCTTCCTCCCTGCCAAAAACTATTAGCTTTTCTTCCGCTTCTATAGAAAATTATCTTGCCCTTGATAAAATCAGGGCCATAAAATTAAAGAAGGCTACATTCTTAAATTTGCATGGAACAGAGTCACCCACCAACTAGGAACACTCAAATTAAACTATTATGTATTAGAAACATTTTAGTTTGTCATGTAAATAAATGAAAACAAATTTCAATGCAGCAACTGTACAAATTATGCTGATATGTTTTTCTTCCACTGTGCATTTGCAAATGGAAATCCTAGAATATGAGCTCCTTGAGATTTGGACTAGGATCTGATCATGATTCTCATTTTATGTTCAGTGTCTAGCAAGACCATATTCTCTTTTGTTGTTTAGAACAAACACTGTGTCAAATATAAATTCATCATACATAAACAAACATGTATTTGACTCCCATTCTATTCAAATATTTATCTGTCATTTTTTCAAAATTTATATTCAATGGATTTTTAAATATATATTATAAGTATAAATTTTCATTGCAAATACACTTTTACAGTTTGTTTTCTTGAAATGGTTTTAACTAACCTGTGGATTAAGAAGCAATAGAGAAGAATTGGGTGTGAGGGAAAGTTAGGCTATCCTAATCTAAAGAAAACATAAAGATTGGTGCATTGTCAACTATGTTGTCATAATCACCTGGTTGCTAGCTGGTGATTACTCCTCTTATTTCTTCCTGTGATCAAATTTTAGTAAGCAATATAAGTCATATGTGAAAAGTCTGAGGGTATGCACTTTTTCATTTCATAATAGTCTGTAATGGTCTTGGCAGTACTTAATATTTTTTTGTCTGAGTACAGCAGGGATGCCTACAGATGTTGACCTCCAATATACATTGATACCTTGACTCCACATTCTCCTTCTTACTTTCACTCCACTGCTGAAAGATGTTGTCATCGACCTTCATATTTTCCATTTCATAATAATTTCATTATTATTATTATTATTATAGGGATGATTACAAAGTGAGACATTCTGTATCTTTGTCTATCAGTCTGTCCTCTGAGCCTACCTACATACTACAGAAAAAAATTGGATTTTCTGTTATCTCCTTTAGCTTTAATTAACTTGTTTATGGATGCTACCAAGGCTGAGGAAAAGTGTTAGGGAGGCTTACTGCTTTTCAGGTTACCTTTTTAATATTTTTACTGAATAACATACACACAGAGAAAACTGCTCACAGCTCACTGATTTTTAACCATCTGCGAATACCTGTGTAAATACTGTTCACATTCAGAAACATCATCACCACCACCATCACCAGCATGCTTCCTAAGTCATTATCTGACCCCAAATTTTGATAGATTCATCTAAAGGATTGGAAAATGTTTCTTCATTTTCTATTCTCTGGTAGAGATAGTAACAGACTCATAAGCAGTTCTTATTTAAATATTTGAAAATGTTCATAAGTAAAGTCATCTAGGCCTCACAGTTTATTTTTAAATAACAGACTATATTTCTTTAATAGGTATCAGAATAGCCCAATTTTATATTCCTTCTATTATCTTTGATAAATTGTATTTTTAAAGAATTTGTCCGTTATATCTAAGATGGAAAGCGTATGGTAGTAAAGTTGTGCAAATATTTTTCCTTTATATCACTAGAAAGCAGAGCCCATGGTGGCATTTTTTTTCCTGGAAGTGACAATTGGTGATTTGATAATTTTTTTTGTTTTTGGTCAACTGTGCAAGGAATTTTGCTCATATTTCTCTTATGTTCTTGTACATATTAATTATAATGTTTTTGACCACTAACTCCAATATATATATAATCTAAAGATCTGATTCTATTTTATGGTTTAATGTTTCCTGCTTATCAGTAGAATAGTTCTGCTTATTCACACGTCCCCTGGTTATTGGCTGAATATCTTTGCTTGATTGCATGATTTATGCCAGAATTTTTTAAAAGAACCATAGATGTTCTAGACACTGTTATCATTCATTATAGAGGGACTGCAACTTCCTGTGTTAGGCAGATAAGGTAAAGTGGGAGTGTGGTTCACTTGAAAACACTTAGAACAGCGTTTCCAGAGATAATCTCTGAGTTACATTTTTGTTAAGGTTCATACTTAATTTCTTTCATTCTGTTTCTGAATACGACACTCTGGAGATTTCAACTGTGAGACAATTGGTCTTTGGATCCTCAGCTCTGAAATGCTGATGAAGATTTCTTCCACCCATTAAGAGGCTAACTTGTGCAGGCACACAAATGAGTTTATGTGGGTTAGTGTGTGTAGTGGTGTTTGGAGTGGTTTTTATTGTATTAAATTCGATGAATTTTAACACACATATAGATTCACATGCCCACGATCTCAATCATGCAATAGAACTTTATCACTCCAAAACTCTTTTTCTTATCTTTTTATAGTCACAAACTCCTCTTGCTCCTTATGATCAATGATCTGTTCTAAATCACTATAGCATTGATTTTTCAGGATGTCATACACATGTGATTATGAATCATTTAACCAACCGATACTGGCTTGTTTCACTCAGCATGATGCTTTGAGATTCACTCAAGTTGTATATATCAGTTTGTTACCTTTAATTACATAACAACATTCAATTATATGTATACACTAAGATATGTTTTTATATTCACCAGCTGAAAGATATTTGAGTTCTGTCCAGTATTGGTGATTATGAATACAACTATGAGGAACCATCATATGGAGATGCTTGTGTGAACTTATGTTTTTATTCTCTACTATAAACAAGTACAAGTGGGACTTCTGATACATATCTAACTTTATTACAACAGCTGCCTAAATTTTCCAGGGTGGATTTAATATTTTGCATTATCTCCAGGAACATATGTGAGTTCCAGTGGCTCCATATTCTTAACAGAATGTAATATTGTTATATATAATTTAATATGTTAATATTAAATAGAATATTAATACTATTATTAATAATGTTAAAATTATTAAAAATAATATTAATATTAATATTAATATTCTTATAATATATAAGATAAAATAATATATAATTTCATTATTATTATTATTATAGGGATGATTACATATCCTTATAATATGTAAGAATATTAATATTAATATTAATTAATGGATTAAATTAATTTAATAGAATATTAAACAGAATTTAATATGTTAATATTGTCAGTGTTACAGTGCCACTGTAATAATTATATAGTGCTATTTGATTATGGTTTTAATTTATGTGTCTATAATGGTTATAATGTTGAATATTCTTTCATGTGTTTTTTATTATCTATATATCTTTTTTGGTAAAGCTTATATTTGAATATTTTAACCACTTTTTATTGGATTGTTTTCTTAAATTTGAGAGATGTGCTTTTTACTTTTATTATTATTTTAAATTGACATATAATAATTGTATATATTTGTGGGATTATTTCAATTCATGTATAGAAGGTGAATGATGAAACTAGAGCAATTGGCATGTTCATCACCTCAAATATTTTTCATTTATTTGTGCTGGCAAAGTTTGGAATCTATTCTCTTAGCTATTTGAAAATACACAATACATTATTGTTAATTATAGTCACCCATAGTACTATAGAACACAAGATCATATTTCTCCCATCTAGCTATACTTTTGTATCCTTTATCAAACCTCTGGCTATCCCCTCACCCTCCCTTTCCCCATATCTAGTGACCTCTACTCTAATCTCTATTAGTATGAGATCAACTTTTTTAGCTTCCACATATGAATGAGAGCATGTGGTATTTATCTTCCTTTGCCTGGTTTCTTTTACATAATACAATGTTCTTCAAGTTCATCCATGTTGCTGTGAATGACAGAATTTTGTTCTTTAAATGGTTAAATGGTATCCCATTGCAGTTATTTACCACATTTTCTTTATCCATTCAGCTGTTGATGTACACATAGGTTGATTTCATATCTTGGCTTTTTTGGATAGTGATGCAATAAACATGGGAGTGCAGATATCTCTTCAACATACTGATTTCCTTTCCTTTGGAAGTCCCAGTAGTGGGATTTCTGAATCATATATTAACATTAGTTTTTTGGAAACTCCATACTGTTTTCCAAAATGGGCTGTACTAATTTACATTCCCACCAAAAACATATGAGTTATCCTTTCTACACATTCTTGCCAGTATGTAGGTTGCTGGTGTGTGCGTGTGTCTGTGTGTGTGTGGTGTGTTTCCTTGTAGTCTTTTTGATACTAGCCATTGTAACTGGCATAAAATGATATCTCATTGCGATTATGATTTGCATTTCCATGATGATTAGTGATGTTGAGCATTTTTATATATACCTGTTGGTCATTTGTATATTTTCTTTTGAGAGATATCTACTTAGTTCATTTGCCCGTATTTTAACCATATTATTAGTTATTTCGCTGTTGAGTCATTTGTGTTCCTATATATTCTGAACGTTGATCTCTTGCGAATGAAAGTTTGCAAATATTTTCTCCCCTTCTGCAGGTTGTCTCTTCAATCTGTTGTTTCTTTTGCTATGCAGAGACTTTTTAGCTTGATATAATCCTGCCTATTTTTGCTTTGTTTCCTGTATTTATAAGGTCTTCTCCATAAAATCTTTGCACAGACCAATGTCCTGAAACATTTAACCTGTGTTTTTGTCTAGTAGTGTCGTAATTCAGGTCTTACATGTAAGTATGTAATCCATTTTGAGTTGACTTATACATGGTAGGAGATAGGGAAAATTCTATATAAAATCATTTTATATATCAATTTCATTTTTCTACATGTGGATATCTGGTGTTACCAGCACCATTTATTGAAGAGACTGCCATTCTCCAATGTAGGTTCTTGGCATGGTTGTCAAATCACTTGGCTATAAATACATGGATTTATTTCTAGATTATCTATTCTGTTTACTGACCTATGTATCTGTTTATATGCCAATAACATGCTGTTCTGGTTACCTAGCTTTGTAGTATGTCTTGAAGTCCAGTAGTGTGATGTCTCCAACTTTGTTCTTTTTTTCTCAGTATTTCTTTGACTATTCAGCATCTTTTGTGGTTGCATTCAAATTTTAGGATTGGTTTTCCTATTTCTGTGAAGAATTGCATTGGTATTTTGAAAAGAGTTTTCATTGAATCTCTTTGGTAATTTGGTTATTTTCACATTATAAATTGTTCCAATACATGGACATAACATATTTTCTTTTTTTGTGTCCTCTTCAGCTCATCCTCTTTCATCAGTGTTTTATGAGCTAGTTTTCTTTTCTAGCAATCTTTCGCCTCAATTAAATTTATTCCTAAGTTGTAAGTGCACGTGTTTGTTTGTGTGTGTGTGTGTGTGTGTGTAAATGCTGTAAATAGGATTGTTTTCTTGACTTCTTTTCCCACTAGTTCATTGTTGGTGTAAGAAATGCTACTGATTTTTGTATGCTTACTTTGTATCCTGCAACTTTACTGAATTTGTTTTTCAGCCCTAACAGTTTTTTGGTGGAATTTTTACATTTATATATATGTGTGTATATATATATGTATATATATATACATATATATATACATATATATACATATATATATAAATATATACATATATATACATATATATATAAATATATATATATGAGATCATGTCCTCTACAAATAGGAACAATTTGACTACGTCTTTTTAATTTGAATGCTGTTTCTTTCTTTTTCTTACTTAATTGCTCTGGCTATGACTTCCAGTACTGTATTGAATAAATGTGGTAAAAGCAATCATTGTTGTCTACTTCTAGATTTTACAGAAAAAGATTTCAACTTTTCCCCATTTAGCATGATGTTGGCAGCGAGTTTCTCCTATATGACCTTTATTGCATTGTGATACGTTTCTTCTAAACCTAATTTGTTGAGAGTTTTTGTCATGAAGTGATGTTGAATTTTATCAACTGCTTTTGCTGTATCCATTGAGATGATTATATGGTTCTTGCCACTTATTCTGTTGGTTTGATATACCATGTTTATTGATTTGGTATGTTAAACCAATTTTGCATTACTGGGATAATTTCCACTTGATCACGATGAATGATCTTTTTAAATGTGCTGCTGGATTCAGTTTGCTAGTATTTTGTTGAAGACTTCTGAATCTATATTAATCAGGGATATTGACCTATAGTTTTCTTTTTTGTTGTTATGTCCTTGTCTGGTTTGGGAATCAGAGTAAAATTGGCCTCATATAATGAGTCTGAAGGAATTCCCTCCTTTTCCGTATTTGGAAGAGCTTGAAAATTGTTTTTTTTTTTTTTATGTTTAGTATAGTTCTGCAATGAAAGCATTTAATCTTGGGCTTTTCTTTGATGGTAGAAATTTTTTTTAAATATTCAGTATCATAACTTGTAATTGGTCTGTACTTTTTTTTTTTTTTCTTTTTGGTTCAATCTCAATAGGTTATATTTTACAGGAATTTACCAGTTTTTTCTCAGTTTCTGAATTTATTAGTGTGTAGTTATCTGTAATGGACTCTAAGTATCCTTTGTATTTCAGTAGTATCAGTTGTGACATCTCCTTTACCATTTCTGATTTTATTTATTTGGGTCTTCTCTCTCTTTTTTATTAGTTTCGGTAATGGATAGTTGATTTTATCTTTCCAAAAAACCAACTTTTTTGTTTTTTAAATAATTTCTATTCATTTAGTCTCAATTTTATTTATTTCTGCTCTGATTTATGTTATTTCTTTCCTTTTTGTGATTTTGAGTTTAGTTTGTTCTTGCTTTTCTAATTCCTTGAGAACATTATTAGGTTGTTTATTTAAAATATTTCTGCTTTCCTGATATAGGTGTTTATTGCTATAAACTTTCCTCTTACCACTCCTTTTGCTGTTGCCCATATTTTGGTATATTATGTTCTTATTTTCCTTTGTTTCAATACTATTTTAATATTTCTTTCTTTTTTTGTAATGGCCCATTGCTTATTCAGGAGCACATTGTTTAATTTTCATGTATTTGTACAATTTTGAGGGTTCTTCATGTTTATTCTATGTGGTCAGAAAGGACACTTGATATAATTTCAGTTCTCTTAAATTTTTTGACACTTATTTATTTTGTGGCCCAAAATGTGGCTTATTCTGGAAACTGTTTCACGCACAGGTTAAAATAATTTTCATTCTGCAGCTGAAGGATGCAATGTCCTATAAATGTGAATTAGGTCTATTTGGTCTAAAGTGCAGTTTAAATCCAAAATTGCTTTGTTGATTTTCTGTCTAGATGATCTATGCAATGCTGAGAATGGGGGGTTGAAGTCCCCAATTATTATTTGATTAACATCTATCTCTCCCTTCAAATCTAAGATTTGTTTTATATATCTATTTCATCTGGTCTAGCATATATATTTATAATTAGTATATGCACACACATATGTAATCATGGAGTACTTATTTCATAGGGGCAATAAGTATACAAACCAAAGATTTGAAAAGGCAGTGCTTCAGAAGCAGTAATAGTCTATGTGGAATGGATTGAATATATGTTCGATGAAGATTTAGCAAGATAGTAATGATTATCATGAGGCCCAAATTAAAGGAAAATCAGGATCCCTAATAGGGTTCATGCATGATAAAATATGTGTTTCTTCAGCTTTTTAAACAAGAGATTTGCATTTTGAAATATACAAAATAATGATTTGCCTCACTCAAAATTACACTGTAGATGCAGCTTAAATTGAATATAATTTACATTAAATGCTAATTTGTTATAGTAACAGTCAGGATGATTGCATTGATTACTTCAGGCATTTATATTTGGGCTATAAAAATTATTAGTTAAAATAAAAATTAATTTGCTTAAGCAGTATATATTTGAGATTTAATATGTATGCTTAAAATATTTTAGGAAGCTTCAGAAATAACACTTTAAAAACAGTGACAAGATGGAAAGATGATTTATTTGTTCCTTTTATGATATGCCACTTTTTCCACACTAATCAGCACTGAAAATATAATTTATATATTGGTTTTAAACATAGAATGAAGGGAATTGTGTTCAATAGGCTAATTTTTCTTTGTATTTGAAATAGCTGAAGTTATGGAAACCTGCGGGTTAGTGTATATGTATGTTTAAGAAATAAATAACAAAGGAAGAGAGATTGAATTACTTAATCAAAGTTAGAGACTAGACAAACTTACAATTGTAAATAAATATTCGCCAGTATTTACTATACAAATGTATCGTAGGCATCTTGTTTAGGAATCTGTGTGTGATTTTTTTTTCTCTAGTTATTGAAACAGGCATTCACAAATTACATTTTCTGGATATCATAATTACATTTGTTCCCAATATGATTTTAGAATGTACAAATTCATTACTTTCTGCCTCCACTTTTAAAAAATTCATCCATTTAATGAATTATTGAACTCATTTCTACTCATAGGCCAGACACTACTTTAGGCAGTGGAGATAACAACAAGGAACAAAATAGATAAAACACCTTGCTCACTAGGAACTCATATTTTTGTATAAAGAACTGCTACACTTTTTTTAATTAATGATTGCTACTAATCATCATGCTACATGTGTAACAGTAAAAACAATGTAGAATAAGAAAAATGTTCTATTATTCTAATATAATAACTAGGCCACAAAAAAATCTATTCCAGGACTATGTTTCTGGATTTATTTTGTTGAAAGTTAGTTAAAATACAAATGATTTAACCTGCTTCTGTGCAATATCACAAGAAAGAAATCCTGTTAAGGCAAACATGGTAACCTTGCCATGTTCCTGGATAAACACAGCTGCATGAGAGACTCCAAGCAACAAGATATGAAGAGAAGAAACCCCCAGATAACGTACAGAAATGTGGAAAGAAAAAAATATATTTTAAGCCATACATATTTCCTATATATTTTAAGCCATTAAGTTTATGTTGAGTGTTTTAGTCAGAAATAGATAGCTGAAAACAGAAATGATACTGGAAGGGTGGTGTCAATATAATGAAAAACCTAAGCATGTGGTGTTCACTATGGATTGGACAGCAGATAGAAGTGGGAAAGACTTTAGTGACATTGTGAATGAAGGTTGAAAAATGTAAGGATGTTGTGGTGGGAAAGAAAATGAAACTATTAGCTACAGTAATATGAATAATACAAAGTGTACCTAATGTACTTGGAGTTCTGGCTAAGAAAATCTTCAGGCAGAATGCTGAATGAGATATGAACTAAAGTAGCTATTCTCTCTCAAGAATAACTTAAAGAAAACATTTCAAAACCAAAATTTTGTAGGATAGAAAAGTATACATTTCCAAATCCACAGACTCTCTAGCTAGGAAAACATGCTCAATGAGCAAAGATATAAATAGAGAATGCTATCAGTAAATGTGGTCTTTGGGTGAAGATCAAATAAATCCATAAGATCATTTATTTCTACTTTAGAAATAATTTAGCAGTGTTACACAGGCTCTATCAGGTAGAAAAATGAGCTTCCAAGAAACTTAAGCAAATCATTCCAAAGTATCATGATTAACAACCCAATGAGAGAAGAGCATGACTCAAAAGATTTGTGAGTTAGATAGCTTCTATCTAAGACAGTGGATTATAATTTGATATACAGAAAGTCTTCAACATCATAAAAAGAATTGTATAAGCTTGGACTCCAAAGGACACAGATAAAAATAATGAGGCCTTTGGGTCCTTAAATTTCTATGGATAGGCTGAGAAAATTATTTAGACACAAATATAGACAATTATTTATGGAAATAAAAGACTTCTTAAGACGCATGACCAAGGACCTAGAGGGTAAACCAAGAGCTGAGTAAAACAGTGTTTCATTGAACTATGTCCAGGAAGTCCATCTGGTGGCTTCTGAAGGAACACTTCCTGCCCCTGGAGCATGGAAAATTGGTGATGTACACCAGATTCAATTTCAGAATTGTAATGGCCAGATTACTTCAACATGCCTCTCATTTCTCCTCTTTTTGAATGGTAATGGCTATTGCAGTATTGTGTTGGGTGTGGGGGCAGTTGTAAAAGGGCAGATGACTTGGTTTTTAGTTCATAGGACTTTGATTTTTGGAGAAACTAGTCCCAAATTGTTGTGCTGGAGAAACTGCAGACAAGGTGCCTTATCTGCATCATCTTAATTTAGAAGATGGGATCCTGGACTTACAAGTCTGTCAAAGATTGCAATTGGATGAACATTTCACAATCCTAGAATGAAGGTGGGTGGGTATATTTTGTATGTAGAAAAAAATGAATCATTAAGGCCCTAAGGAATGACTCTAGTAGAAGTTAAATGTAACTTCTGCCCTAGAACCACTCTTTCCTGTATTTATGCCTTGACCTTGAACATTAATAACTGTGATGGAAGTAGAGACTTGAAAAACTCTTGCTTGCTTCCAAACATTTATAAGAAAATAAAACACATTTGTACAGTCTTAAACTACAGTTATGGCAGTTATATTTTATATAGACATACCTAAAATATACGTAAGATAAAAAAAGACAAGCTGAAATAGAAAAATATACAACAGAAAAATCATAACCAAAGTAAAGATGAGTATCTATACAAACAGTGAGCAACATAAACAAAATATTGTATTTAGAAAAAGAATGTCTTCATATAATGATAAATTGCTTGTTTCTCCCTATTCTAAATTTATATATGCTTAATAACATATTTTTAATATGCAAAGCAATGATTAAATAAATTATGAGAGTAAATAATAGGTAAGTTGAAGAAGATTTAAATAACATATTTTAATATGTAGGACACTGAATTCTTCAAATCAAGGCAACTAAACAATAAATTCAATGGTCAATAATATAATAGTCTTTATCACATTTGGAAACTTTTGAAAATTATGCTACAGACTAGGTTATAAAACATTTACAGAAGTTCTAAAAAATCTTTTTGGTAGTGCATTCATCTTAGAACTCAATAGTGAAAAAAAAAAGCAAATAAAAAATAGTCTGTTAAAGAAATTAAACAAATTGTTAAAGTGAACTAAATATGGCCTGAAAAGGACTCCATACTTCCATATTTGGGTCCTTGTGGATGAACTGCAGCCTAGCTTAATCAGTAGACAAGACTGAAAACCTAGCTTAGAAGTATGGTTCTGTAACAATAGCTAAGTCTTGGCCAATCCCAGCGGCTGTACTTCAACCATTTATACACTGCTGAGTGTTCAATAAGGCAAACTCCCACCTGTAACCAATTCAGCTGTTCTGTACCTCACTTTCAATTTCTATACATCATTTCCCTTTTTTGTTTATAAATCTTCTTCCACCACGTGTGTGTGCTGGCGTTTCTGTGAATCTGCTGTGATTCTAGGGGCTGCCAAATTCACAAATCATTCATTGCTCAATTAAAATCCTTTAAATTTAATTTGGCTGAAGTTTTTCCTTTATCACAATGAAAGAAAAACCTAAAGAATTTTTAAGGAAATAATTAATGTTAATAAAAGCAAAAATTAAATAGGCCTGAGTACATGGTAAGGAAACAACAAAATTATTATATTTGTGGAGATGTTTAAGAGATAATTCAATTAAGAAAAGAATATTTTTCAAATATTTTGTATGTTTGTTTATATAGCCCTAACCTGGTCATTGCATAGGGAGAAGAGAAGAAATAAATGGTCAAGTAAATAAGAACTAAAAATGAAAGAGTATTAGAAAACTGGTCACGTAAAATTTATTCTTCATATAAATAACATTGCTAAACTCATAAACAGTAAGAATGGCCTTGGCATAAAGGAGAGAAAAACTTTATTCTGACACAGAAACAAAAGATTAAATGGGTAAAGACATGACAGATATTTTTAGTTGGAGTTAAAATAAGCTGAGTAGTTATATGGCATCAAATTCGAGCACAATAAAAATGCTAAGAAGGAAAAAGACATAATTGGCATATAAGCTCAAGAAGCATGAAAAAGATGTGAAAAAGTTTTCTGTGGAATATTAGTAAAAGTCAATATAGAATTATTGCTAATTAAAATTAAAAGCTAAAGAATAAAGGGATAGATTTGCTTAGTCGGTGGTAGATTTAGGATATAAGATTTTGTAATTATTTTAACACATTACTGGCATTGAATAATCTAAGATCAGGAATATAGCATACAAATGAGAAAAGAAAAATAGCTAAGAGCAGTCTGAGCTATGTGAGGCACAGAAAATTCATCAGGCCCAGAAAAACATGAATGTGGGACTTTAGTCAGCCATCTCCCAGCATGCATGCGTGGGAGCAATTGTTTAAAGGCAGTTTTCTCCCTGACTAGCTGCCTCACCTATTATCTTCATGTTCCTGGAATTTATGATACAAAGTACAAGGTATAGCCAATCAATAGCTAATGTTGTTTTAATGGAAATTATTGGTAAACAATTTAGAAACTACCTCTTCTTTTCCTTTAAAAACTTACATTAACTGTTACTAATCCAAGTGCATATTCAGGACAACTTGAATCTATGCTCCTAAACTGCAGTCCTCAAAGTTCGCCCAAACAAACTCTCTACTGATACTAAGTTTACCTCAGTGTTTTCCTTTACGTCCACACAAATAAACTCTTTGCTTTTGTCTTTCAATGTTTTTACTGTGCCATATCTGGGCATGAATGTCTGTGATGATGTTATTTTGAGTTAATCAAGCTTCTTAGATATGTAGATAAATATTTTTCAGTAAAATTGGAGTTATTTTACTTATTAATTTTTCCAAAAATTTGTTGTTTCTTTCTTTTTCTCTCTTTCTCTGTTCAGTACTCCCATTATGCATATTTTGGACTTTAAACTATTCCACACTTCTTTGAGGCTCTGTTCATTTTTTTTCACTTTATTTTCTTTTTCAATTGCATTATCTCCATCAATCTATCTTTAAGTATGCTGATTCTTTCTTGTTCCAGTTGAAATGTATTGTTGAGCCTTTCTAGTGAATTTGTAATTTCAGCTATTGTACTTTTCATCTACAGAATTTGCATTTTTAAAATGATATTGTCTGTCTCTGTATTGATATTCTTTACTTGAAGTGACATCTTCATGCCTTCTTTTACTTCCATAAGACTGGTTTTCTTTAGTTCTTTGAACAAATTTACAGTGACTACTTTGAAGGCTTTGTTAAAACTGATATAAAGTCCTTTTCACAGGCAGTTTCTGTTGCCTGATGCAACTTTCTTACATTTTTGGGTGTCTCATAATTTTTGGTTGAACACTGGGCACTTAATACAATATATTATAGTAACTCTGGATACTGATCCCCTTTATCCTCTCTGAGGTTTGCTTTGTTCATTGTTTGCTTGATTACTTGTTTTTGACTTGGCTAAACTATTTGTAGATAAGCTATTTTAAAGAAGTTTGTCTTGCAGTGTTTTGGGAAGTTTTCCTTAGCGCGTGAATGAAGACTTTATGTAGTTCCATGAAGAGTAGGGCGTGGGAGTGCTCACAGTCACTCTCTGATCAGTGGTTTTACTGGTTGTCTCCTTGGTTGTCTTTTTTCCCTAATGTCTGTTCAGTTGTCTACCTATTTAGTATTAGGCTTTTACTAATTACTAGTGGATTGCGCTATTATTTGAAACAATGCCCTGGGGAATACATTCCTCAGTAGTCTGATCCAATTACATCTAGGTCCTGGTAGTTTTTGGGTCATTTCTTTAGGGTTGTACTAAACCCAGGAAGACTCTACTTAGCTGTCTCTTTCACTGATTCTCTGTGGTGTACTAGCTGGGCTATGGTTAACCTTGTTGCTCTAAATTAAAGAAAGCAATTGTTTCCAAGAATTCCCATATGCTTTAACCTCCTCTTCCTCTGATTCAAATAAAGTCATTGTCAGGCCAGGCGCGGTGGCTCACGCTTGTAATCCCAGCACTTTGGGAGGCCGAGGCGGGCGGATCACGAGATCAGGAGATCGAGACCACGGTGAAACCCCGTCTCTACTAAAAATACAAAAAATTAGCCGGGCGTGGTGGCGGGCGCCTGTAGTCCCAGCTACTCGGAGAGGCTGAGGCAGGAGAATGGCGTGAACCCGGGAGGCGGAGCTTGCAGTGAGCCAAGATTGCGCCACTGCACTCCAGCCTGGGCGACAGAGCGAGACTCTGTCTCAAAAAAAAAAAAAAGTCATTGTCTTTGAGAAGAGTTTTAAAACTCTGTTTTATGGACTAATTCTCCCCTTGGATAAAAATCTCTAAGTAATTACTCTGGGTTCTGAGTGGAGTGGTACCTCTGGTCTTATAAGGTTTGCTATCTGAATGAGCTAGGGCAAGGACAATTGTGAATTCAGTATTCTCAGCCTATGTACCTAGGGAAAAGTCTCTCTCCTATGCGTAGAGATTTAGTGCAAGAAAGGAGCCCAGGACATTTGACAGCACTCATCAGAAATTTAGCCTATTGTGTTTCATGTGGACAGGGTGAGAAATGCTGTTGTCTTGACCCTCCCAGTGAGATACAGTAACCCTTGATTGAGAACTAAGGAGAGAGGGGGAAAGCAAGCCCCATCTTTTTAGCCACACCCACCTGGAGTAAGGCTTCCATTTTGCTGAGCTGGCGGCAGGTGCAAAAGGTGGTGATATGGTTTGGCTCTGTGTCCCCACCCAAATCTCATGTCAAATTGTAGTCCCCAAATATCAGGGGAGGTGCCTGGTGGGAGATGAGTGGATCACAGGGGCAGTTTTCCCATGCTGTTCTCATGCTAGTGAGTTCTCACGATATCTGATGATTTAAATGTGTGTGGCAGTTTCACCTCACCCTGCTGGGCTCTCTCTCTCTCCTGATGCCATGTAAGACATGTGTTGCTTGACTTTTGCCTTCTGCCATGATTGTGAGTTTCCTGAGGCCTTCCCAGCCATATGGAACTGTGAATCAATTAAACCTCTTTTCTTTATAAATTACTTAGTCTCAGGTAATTATTTGTAGCAGTGTGGAAATGGACTAATACAGGAGGTAACAGGTCATAGCTCAAATATCACAGATTTTGGCTGTTCTTAGAGGGTTTTAATAGCTTTTCTTAAATAAATATTTCTTCATTTGTTTCAGGCCTTTAGGACAAACTCCAGAGACTTTAAATAGTTTTTTAATGGTTGACCCAGTTTTGCTTGTTTTCCTGGAGAGTGGATCTGTGGAACTTGTCAGGCTACTATCTGGAAGTGTGTACTAATACCTTGCTGTACTAGTCCATTCTCACATTGTTATAAAGAAATATCTGAGGCTGCATAATTTATAAAGAAAAGATGTTTATTGACTTATGGTTCCAAAGGCTTCTGCTGTGGCAGAAGCATAGTAACTCTGCTTCTAGGGAGGCCTCAGAAAGCTTACAATCATGGCAGAAGGCAAAGGGAGAGTCAGGCAATTAACATGGCCAGAGTAGGAGGATGAGAGAGAGAGAGCACAGGGTGGGGTTGGTGGTGGGAAGAGCTAAACAGTTTTTAATAACCAGATCTCATGAGAACTCGATCCCAAGAACAGCACTAGGGAAGTGGTGCTAAATAATTCATGAGAAATCACTCCCATGATCTAATTACTCTCCACCAGTCCCCACCTCTAGCATTGGGAATTACATTTCAACATGAGATTTGGGCAGGGACACAGATCCAAACGGTATCATTTGCCACATTGGAAGTCAAACTAAATGCAGTCATACCTCTGTATCCATGAGTTGAGAATCCATGGATTCAACTAATCACAGATCAAAAATATTCAGAAAAAAATTCTACAAAGTTCTAAACACAAAAACAAATTTGCTGTTCACCAAATAGTATGTTGAATTCATGCAAATGAAGTGTGTGCATAAGCATTGTATTAATTATTATAAGTCATCTGGAGATGATTTAAACTATACAGGAGGATGTACATAGGTTATATGCAAACATTATGCCATTTTATGTAAGGGACTTGAGTATCTGTGCATTTTGGTATCTGTAGGGAGTTCTGGAACTAGCCTCCCCCATATAGGGAGGCATGACTATAAAGTCTTATTAAAATTGAAGAGCTGGAAGATATTTTGTTTTAACAACAACAACAAAACACCTCCAAAGTAAATATCTTGGAGTTATAAAATACTAAAATATTGAAAATTTTCTTTTCAGCATCTGCTCAAATATGCCTTTTATTCTGTATCCTATACCTTTATTCAGAAAATTATATATAGCTAGCTAGATAGATAGATAAATCAATAGCACTTGCTTTTTAAGTCTACTGAAAAAAATCAATGCATAGGCTGTAACTTGAACAGGGTTGATGGATTGTCTCTGAATGTAATCAATATAATAAACTCTAACATGACTGAGCTTTCAGAAGTTTTTTTTGTAATGGATTTAAAATGAAGTCTTCATGAAATTTAGTACATTTAGTATTCCAACTAAATCTATATGTATGTACTAGAGAAACACTAATAGTCTCAATAATTACACATAATTGTATAACTTTTCATTTTTCATATTTGTTGATTTCTTATTAATAGCAATAGAACTGAGTTATTTTTCCATTACTACAGTGTGATAAAAACCTATCACACTATATGCTTCAGAAGCCCAGTTAATTTTGAATGATTAATTTTTTTTATATTGATAGATATTATTCTACAACTGAAGAATGAAAACTCTCGGTGGTTTTTACATACTGTTTGTTGAAGAACTAGCTTTTTTACTGTGTGCATTTTTGTTCATGCTCTAGAACTCACCCCAAAATAATTTCAATTATATTGAGTATTTTGTTCTTAAATTATCTCCATGATCACCTTTGTTCATCCATCTGTTGTGACACATTGACTTGTCTGCCTACTGAAATGTAATTGAGTTTATTTGGCTGAATACCAGAATGCTTCTAACAATACATGTAATACAGGTACAGTTCAATTATGTCTATGCTATCACTGTTTTGTGATTGGCAGGTCCAGGACCACATATGCAAAAGTAGTTCAGAATTCTCCCAAGTATTCTAACCAAAATACATAACAGTAAATAAACTAGTTGTTTGACTTACTTTTTTTTTCTATAAGTTTTGGTGATATTTACTGTGAAACTTAAATTTAAATAAATACATACACCCACACAAAGCATAATTTGGTTCTTACTGTATAAAAACCTTTTGTGTATATTGCAAATGAAAAAATAATTAGCTGTAGGCTATAATGAAGCACTGCATCTCCATTTAAGAAAAAAGGGAACGATTTGAACAATTTTCAGTTTTGAACACAAATGATCATAGTTATAATATTTCATATCCAAATAAACATTACATTAAGAAAAATAAGTAACTTCATGTAGGTTTATTATTGGTATTATCAATATTTTTGTAAGTAATAGGTGGACTAGAGCAATAAAAAACAATAATGTTTGAACTAGGAATATGTATTTTCATGCTTATAATTACAATTAAAATGCTGCTTAATAACTGGAAGCCTTTCCGTAAGTTCAAGCCTCACATCCTTCGTTAATAAGATGAGGATAATGATGCCATCTTGTTTTATAGATTTTTGATGCAGTACATATTAAATAATGTCTCCAAATATACTCCCAATGGTTATAGAAATTTAGATATTAGCATACAAAATTTAGATATTATAATTATTTTGGTTATGACAACAAAATAATTTAGTAGCCATGGCATTATGTAATATAATGTGCCTAGAAAGACTCGTTTCAAGTATATGCAGTGTGCATGGTTGATATTTAATGAACACTAACTGTGTTTTAAAACCGGCACTACTGTGTTTTAAAAGCAGCAAGTGAACAAGTAAGCTTCCATATGCAAATGTATTAATTAAAAATGGTAATTTGGAGTCAGAAAGAAATCCTAGAAGATTCATCTATCTGACTGTTTAGAACAACGAGACTCAAGAATATAACAAGCACTTGCATAATGTCATGTAGTCAGTGAAGGGCAGGAATGACATTAGGATCAAGGTCTTCAAATTTTCTAGTCAAATTCTCTCTCAAATTGTGTTATTTTATACAAATATTGATTAGTTTATGACACAATTACTCTTGGTTGGGTTACATTTCCATGTTCTATAATTACAAATTATTCTTCAATAAAATTTTAATCCTACCTATAATGTATTCTCTTGGAAATTCTCATTGAAAAAAATGTATTTACCACACTTTATACAGCTTAAGATTGCAGGCATTTGAAATTGAACCAATTATACAAATTTTAAACAGAAATTCTGTCTATGTGTAGCTTTAGCTAGGGAATCAGTTCCTTGATTGTTGGAAACAAGACAAAGATTGGGTTAATGTTAGAGATGGAAATGTTCATTGGAAACAGTCAGTTCAGCCTAACCGTGAATGTTCTAAGTTTGCCACAAATATTAATATACTCGTTCCACTTTGGATGTTGGCATAAAGAAGACAGGAAAAGGATACTATGCAAAAGAAGGCAAAAAAGTTGTATTCTTCTGAGTCAGAGAAAAATGCCTTTTTTTTATTATTATACTTTAAGTTCTGGGATACATGTGCAGAGTGTGCAGGTTTGTTAAATAGGTATACACGTGCCATGGGGGTTTGCTGCACCCATCAACCTGTCATCTACATTATGTGTTTTTCCTAATGCTATACCTCCTCTAGCCCCCGAGCCCCTCGACAGGCCCCAGTGTATGATGTTCCCTTCCCTGTGTCCATATGTTATTGTTCAACTCCCACTTATGAGTGGTTTTCTGTTCCTGTGTTAGTTTGCTGAGAATGATGGTTTCCAGCTTCATCCTTGGCCCTGCAAAGTACATGAACTCATCCTTTTTTATGGCTGCATAGTATTCTATGGTGTATATGTGCCACATTTTCTTTATCCAGTCTATCACTGATGGGCATTTGGGTTGGTTCCAAGTCTTTGCTATTGTGAATAACGCTGCAATAAACATGTGTACATGTGTCTTTATAGTAGAATGATTGATAATCCTTTGAGTATATACTCAGTAATGAGATTGCTGGGTCAAATGGTATTTCTGGGTCTAGATCCTTGAAGATTCACCACACTGTCTACCACAATGGTTTAACTAATTTACACTCTCACCAACAGTGTAAAATGTTCCTATTTCTCTACATCCTCTCCAGCATCTGTTGTTTCCTGACTTTTTAATAATCACCATTCTAACTGGTGTGAGATCATTTTTAAGCAGAAAGAACAATATATACCTAATAGTAGGCAACAGATGAAGCTCTTTGGATATTAATGAACTCAATTTAGAAGTTCTACTTTCTTCAGATGACAAGTGTAATGAATTATGCTATAATTCTGTTTAATTTTCTATTTTGTAAGTTTTGTCAATCAAAAATCTATTTCCTGAACAAAATGCTAAGTTCTTAACAGTAAATGAAAAACTGCCTCTTGACAGTTTCAAATCAGAACTTTCAGAATCATCAAGTCACTCAGTATTTTTTTTTTTTTTTTTTTTTGAGACGGAGTCTCGCTCTGTCGCCCAGGCTGGAGTGCAGTGGCGCAATCTCAGCTCACTGCAAGCTCCGCCTCCCGGGTTCACTACATTCTCCTGCCTCAGCCTCTCCGAGTAGCTGGGACTACAGGCGCCTGCCACCACGCCCGGCTAATTTTTTGTATTTTTATAGAGACAGGGTTTCACCGTGGTCTCGATCTCCTGACCTCGTGATCTGCCCGCCTCGGCCTCTCAAAGTGCTGGGATTACAAGTGTGAGCCACCGCGCCTGGCAAGTCACACAGTATTAAAGTATGCCGCCAGCCGACAGGCAAAATAGAACCCCCGTGGCTAACTGAGTGAGGTGCTCAAAGTTAAAATAGAGTCAGGTGGCCATGACTGGGTGTGGGAACTGTCACATACTCTGTGTTCCTGGAAAGATGTTGCAAAAGTGTCATAGGATTTCCCTTTCTATAATCAAGCCAAACAAGTTCCTCTTGTTAGTGGCAAGATGAACGGCAGACTTAAACTGCCCCCACCCCATGGCTGTTTGAAATAAACGTCTAAAAGAAATTTTTGTTTTGGGGCTTAAAAACAATCAGAGCCTGACTATTTTGACCAATCAGAACTGAACAAGTTTGAATCCTTCATTTGCATCAATGGATCTGATTGAGAACTGAGGTGAGAACTTTCCCTATTTAAGCCAGACACTCCTCTTGTTCTTTAGAGAGCACACTTTCACTTGTACTGAAGGGTGTGCCTCTCCAACCTGCAGATTGATGTTTTAGAAAATAAAATTCTCCCTTTTCCTCCTCAGATTTCATGGTCTTTTGAATAGACAGTTGCATAACCAATAACAACGCATAAAACAACCCCAATCCCTTATGTAATAACAGCTGATCCTTGAGCAGCAATGAGGGGGTTAGGAATCCTCCGTTCAGTTAAAAAAAAATATATAAATATATATATTTATATTATATTTTGGAGAATCACAAGTGTGTATATATATATTTACATATTATATATAAATATTTATATATGTAAATATATTATATATAAATATTTATATATATAATATATATATATACACACTTGTGATTCTCCAAAAACTTAACAACTAACAGCCCACTACTGACTGGAAGTCTCAATGGTAACATAAACAGCTGACTAACACATTTTGTATGTTACATGTATTGCATAATGCATTCTTACCGTAAAGTAAGTGAGAGAAAAGACGTTATTCAGAAAATATTAATGAAGAGAAAATATATATATATATATACTAGTCATTAAGCGGAAGTGATCATTACAAATGTCTTCATCCTCAATGTCTTCACATTCAGTAGGCTGAGGAGGAGGAGGAAGAGGAGGTTTTGCTGCTTCAGAGGTGGCAGAGGTTTAAACAAAATCCACATATGTCAACCTTCACAGTTTAAACTTCTAAGTTGTTCAAGGGTTAACTGCTCAAAGAGTTGGTGAAGATGCCAGGAAACCAGAACCCTCAACCACCAACTAACCTAGATGTGATTCATGACGTTTTATCGTGAGAGGGTTCAGTGGTATTTACAACCTTCCCAATTTCAAAAAGAAATTCTCACCAATCCCCAATTGCTTCCTAATCTTTATTAATACTTGGTCAATTCCCGAATGAAACTCAAGCTAAGGTACAACTCACAACTTAATATCTGGCATAGAGTACTTCATTATAATTGTTTTCTTTGACGCTAAGACTGGCCTGCTTTTATCAGCTTTTGCTGGCCAATAGTTTTTGCTAACTCTACCATTTAAATATCGGTTTTACCACTTAACATTTTAAACTTAAGCTAGTCACAATGTCATTTAACCTTAGTTTCTCATCTGTAACACAGTGGTAATAGATCCTGACAACAAAAGTTTGTGTTTTGAGAGTGAATTATAAAGGATTAATAGATGTGTATCTTTGAATGTCAAATGTTTTCCTTGCAAAGTGTTTTGTGTAGTATGTACTCAAAAAATACTATGCTATGCTTTTAAGTGAAGGAAGTGATAAGAACAATTGCAATAAACTACATGTAATGCTAGATACATATCTCCTGTAATTAATTTAATTTAATTAACTAATGTACACTGTGTGCATAGTTTACAGACAACGCTAATTGTCACAGATAAAGTAAAAATTGTCTTGAATACATGAGGAATTCTCACCACTATTACTGCTGTGAAACTGATATAATGCCAGTCTTTGTGAAGAAAGCAGAGAGGGCCCACTTATTCCTCACCTCTTCCTTTCCAAATTTTTATATTACCAGTTTATTGGAGTTTGAAAGTGTTTTCTGGGGTATGTATTTTACTAGTATCTACTACAACCAAAAATGCCAGTCTGAGAATTCTAGGCATGGAAATAAAGAAAGAGAGGAAGTGTGAGAGAGAGAATCACTGTCCCCATTGAAAATGTGGATTTATAAGAAATAAATCATATTTATTTTTAACTGGTATTTTAATGGTTAAAATGGAAGAAGAAGAAGATGCAATTTAGATAACTCTAGAAGTTAACTGCTCTTTCATCAGAGTTTAGATACTTTAAAACTTGAGTATTTTTAAAATATTAATTTTACCAATAAAGATATATGTTTACATAATTAATAAATGGCAAAACCAGCTAGAGACATTAGTAAAGATTTTTTTAAAAAACCTTTACGTATGTGAATTATTAGTTCTACTGTAATAAGATCAAATAAAAATATTATTAATAATTTTGGTTCAAACCCATTCTGGCTTCCATGGTAAGTCTCCAGAATCTAGTGGGATTAGATTACATTTTACACATGATTTACCACAGAGAATAAAGGCAAGACTGTTATAATTTTGTCTTTATAGCTACTCTCTTTGTGCCCAGTACCCAGTGTGTCACTAGAGTATATGTTTAATCAACCCTTTCCAAATCTGCACTCTTTTAACATATGAGCTGCCAGAAAAAGAAAAAAAAATCCAAAACCATAAAGAACTAGCTTTAAACAGGTGATTGTATTAGGAGTAAAATAATTAACCTGGTTTTGTGATCAGTGGAAGAAAGTACACGCAGTGTTGACAGAAGGAGGATGTAGATTTCTGTAGATGCAGAAGTCCTATCAAATTGGTATCATTCTTTCTCAGCTTTTAAAAGTCTTTTCGAGGTAAGAAATAAATCGAGTTCGGATCATCCTGTCAGAGCACTGTTTCAAAAAATGAACAAACGTTGCATTTTCAGCTCTGCCACCGACTCTGAAGCTTGTTATAGCAACCTACTTTGCCCAGTTCTGTCATTTAAATGTTGTCATTAGTTTGTGATGGAGAGGAGCTTTCAAACTGTGTTCAGTTTCCTTTCAGTTTTTCTCTCACTCAGAATAATTTTCTATTTACTCCAGATCAGCATATCCAAGCCTTTTAAACATATATTTAGTTTATTATATATAAGGAATTAAATAATTGTAATTTTCCTCTTCTCCAACGACCATTTAGTGTTGCTGTCTTTACAATTTAAACAAAAGCCAATGCCATTGCTATAAATACAATGGTAGCCTGGATGCAATTTTGTAGAATTGATTCAAACATACAATTACTCTTACATGTGTTATGAGGCACAATCCAACATATAATTATAACTCATGAAAGCATGTGGTTTCAGTACAGGTTTTCTGCTCCATTTCTAAACTAAAAATTGATTGTCAAGAATTTGTATTGGGCAAAATAAGAAGAAAATAACTGAAAAGTAGGCTTTAGTTTCATATTTTATTTCATTTTGTATTAAAACATTTTTTTTAAGAAATGGGGGCTCACTATATTGTCCATGCTGGAGTTCAGTGAGATTCACAGGCACAGTCATGGCACACTGTAGCCTCAAACTTTTGGCCTCAAGCATTCCTTTTGCTTTAGCCTACTGCATAGCCAGGAGTACAGGTATATACCACTGCACCTGGCTTTTATATGTTTTCTTATACTGACCTTCTAGGATAGTATTTTATGGCATAAAAAATTAAAAAATCAGGGTCAATGATACTTGATGTTCTTGTTTTAATTTTACTAACAATAATGTTAGCTATAGTCAATTATTGTAGTAGAAGTCAATTACAGTACAATTTCTGAATCCTAGTTATTCATTTTCCTATATACAGACAATTTACAATAGTGCAATATGCATATTTTTAACAAAATAGTATGATGCAAATATGTACATGACAAGTATCAAAACGTATGAAGAAACAGGTTTGAGGCAGACCAATTAAAATCCTAAGAATCGTTGGAACAAGAACATTACTTAATGCCTTAATTATCCTGATAATAATAATAATAAAAATACCAGTGCAGCTAAAACAATATCCTAAACTCCTAATAAGTAACAAAATATTTTAGAATTAATGAAAGAATTTACCTTGACAAAAAAAGGTGAAAACAGCTTGTTCAATACTGTATACGGAAGGATGGCATTATTGAGTTATAAAAACAAGGGCAAAATATATAAATATCGGCTGGAACAGTGCGATCAGAACTTTCTGAGCAGAACATGTGGCCAAACTAAGACAAAGAGAAAGGGAAGACCGTGGGGTTGAACAGGCATTATGCATAGTACTGAGCTGGCTAAGGCCAGCCATTCCGTGCTCTTTGTCTTTAACTACTTTACTTGGGAGCAGAAACCATAAGTGTATTGGAAAAATGCCATATGGATTAACACAAATTTCAACTTATGATAACTTCATTGCCCTTTTACCAGTCACTTACTATGACTTAATTTGAATTACAGAAATATTCACTGAAACAAAATTAACTATTGATTAAATTATTGTTATTTGGATAAAATAAATTGTATTGTTTACCCCCTAAAACACTTGCTTTAGTATTTGTATCTTTACATTGTATATACATATAAGTAATGATTTTTGGCTAAGTATATTTTAAACCCACATAAAAATTGGTTACAGTGATTGTCTTTTCCGTTGTTAGAAATATTTCCATGTTCATGTAAAGCCAAAAGGATTTAAGTAGGAATTATGATAAAATAAAAATAACTAGCACATTTTATGAATCTTTTTATTCCTGTTTCTACTTTTGGAGGTTTAAATTTCAGATATTTTTAGTTTTCTATTTTGCTTTTGTTGTAAGTTTGTGTTTTTCCCAGAGTTATATCTGAAAATTCTCCCTTGGACCCAAATCCAAATTCTGTTAAGAACTAGATTAGGTCCTGTCTTTGGTGGACTTTTGTTCCTCTTTTGCCCTTTATAACTTTTTTTTCTTTCTGATCTTCTCTTGGACTTAGAGTAAGCCCCCATTCTCAAAGCTCTTGCTCACACACAGCCTTATATAATGGTCATTTCTAATTTGGGGCATATTCAGCATTTTGAATAGTCATTTGTGAAGACAGACTGCCTCGAGATTCTTGACATGACTTGTGGTTTTGAAAAGGCCACTCAAAATGTTCACTTTTCCTTATGCTCTACCAGATTTTTTTTAAGTTCTTTGGAAAGTTTACCGGTATCCAGGGAGCAAAGAAATAGCTTTGGTTACCTTTTAAAGAGTTATCAGCTAAGATTACAGTGCTACTGCTCATCAATTTGCTTTTCCACACTGATCTCTGACTTGAAATTTTCAGGCTGTCTTGAAGGTCAAGTAACAAAATAGCACTATTCATTATAGGGAACATCACTCTTGCCCTTTCGTTGGGAGGACCCTGCTGTTCCATAGGTATGACAGCAAAAGGAGGGGCAGGAAGGCTCTATCTGCTTCTGACCTTTGCAAGCTCCACTTCAGTAGTAGCAAGCATTAATGTAGGGAAATGTCTCTCCTCTTTTCAAAAACATCTTGTTAAAATTTTGCAACTCAAAAAGGTGTCCAAATGTTCCATCTATTTAAAGAAGCGAAATTTTAAAATACAAAAGACAGATTACACACTCTTTATAGGCCCGGATTGTTAGTAATTTAACAACACTCTTCTCTCATGGGAACATCAGGCTTAATATTTAACATGCCCTTTTATACCCTGTTTTCAAGATAACTCAAACATCTGCTTTATGACAGGACTTCAATCAGCATGGAGTCAAGTGTAACTATCCGCTATTTCTTTTTATAGAAAAGATTAATTGTGTTTTACAATTTTTGAGTGACAATTATTCTGATGGATTTCTTTCACAATTCTGTCCTCTCCAGGCTCAGCAAGGTGATAACTGATGTTCTTTCTACAACATCAAAATATGTTCTATAAGAACCTGACCCGAACCAGTATATAAGCAAGAGCCTAAATTGGCATAGGAGCAAGAAATGAAATTTTACTTTATGTGAAACTTTATTTATTTTGACTGTCCTTTTTATCATAATAACCTACTCTGGTTAATTCACTTTTATAATTTGGGTTAGCACAACTCGGAAAATAGAAGCATTTTTCATTTAAATATGGAATTTAACGAAAGTTTTTACGATTTTAAAATTAAATTCTAACAACTAAAAAGCTCTCTTTTTCAAGATCAATTTTGGTAATTCCATAACATAAAAATTGTACTCATAATCATCCATTAATATGCAAACAGCATTAATTTGCATGGGCAATTTGCTGCAATATGCATCAGAAAAGAATGCAATCTATCAGCTTAACCTTCAAATTTCATTTTTTTAATTCACTGCATACCTACTCAATTTTTTCCAAAAGTTTTGCCTTATTATTTTATTCTTTTATTGCGATTTTACCTCTTTGGATTCAGAAACAACATTTAGTCAGGTAATCCTTTTCAAATATAGACTTTCATCTGGTTTCTAGCTTATTTCTGCATTTCCCTCTGGTCACTATTCTTTAGGCTACTGATGTCTTAGATGTATGTAACAATATCTTGAGCATAAGTGGTTCAGAAGTTGCAGTACAATCGTCCTTTATAATCTTCCCAAAAGAAAACTGTAGACATTCTTCAAGATTAGAGATCCTAAAATCCTGTCCCTTGCTTTACTCAATCCCTTTTGTGAAATTCCAGGGCACTAAAACTAAGATCAAAGCCATTGTCAAACATTATGTATTTTGAAAAAGGATTCTTTTTCTCAAATGTAACTATCTGAAAAATCATAAAGTGGTATCCAAAATTGTATAACTCTTAAAGAAATCTGGGACTTAACTTTCATTTTTTTTTTCAAGAAAAATGTAGAAACATTATTGCAACTGAGATTCACTGATGAATTTATAATTCATTTAATGACTCATTTATTTTTAATTAAAGTTCATTATTCTGCCAAGAAGAAAAATTAAAAAAAATGTAGCAGAGAATTCCAAATCTGCAAATTAAAGAAAGTCAGAAATAATTATTTCTTAATATAATATTTATAAAATCATCTGGCCTATAGTATTAAGGAAAATCCTGTAGCAGACAAAACAAATTAAACAGACTCATCCATATTATTTTAGTGGATTCCCATATTATTTTGGTGGAAAACATGCCTAGATTTGGTATTAATCCACACTTGGTTTACATAAGAAAAAGGGAAGGATTGGTAGGAATCCTTCCACCTAGTGGAAGCTAAGTGGAAAGAAAAATAGGAAGCCACTGTTATTTGAAGAAACTATGAATTGTGAGTATTTTTAGGTATAAGTATAAATTAAGGCAATGACAACGTTTGATTCCATTTCCATATGAACTAATTTTTGCCAGTCTGTCAGTCATAAGAGATGGAAGAATTATAGTGCATCATTATGAATGTTACATAACAAATAAACATATAGAAATAAAACTATAAATTAAATTAGAGGAAGTATGTGAAAGATAGAAATCTATAGTGAATAAAAATAAAAACAGACTATAGAAAGAATGAGAAAATGATGATCAAAGTTAAATTACCTGATAATGTGTGTTAGACTAGAAAACATTGGGAGAAAGTACAACTACATCCTTTCTATAGTGATGAAATCAACATAAGATGGGACAATTCTTGACTAACAAAGCTTATTTTCCTGTTTCTAAATATCTGAGAGAACATATATTTTTAAGTTGCAGCAGAAAGTTTTTCTTTTCATTTTCTTCTCTTGGAAATCAGTGAGAAACAAATAGAAAATAAGGATCAAAATAAAAATGGCAACTTCAAAGAACAAGAGATACGTAAAACTCTGAAGTGCAAAGTGGAGGCAGGGGGTATTTCTAAATGTTTAGAAGGTTGAATAATGAGTGCAGAAATATATAGCTCAGCATACCCATTGCTAGGAATCTTACAAAAGCATACGTAGTACACTTTATCAAGTAAGTAGTACACCCTGAAGTAGGAAGCAGCAGTTATATCTTCAACAATGAAAATTAAGGCAAAGACTGTAAGATCTTGCTGATTTGATAGTTTGGCAGGCAGTGATAAATGAACACATGGACTGCCCATATATGTAGAGAGGAACACATTTTTGTGGCAAGGAGGAGAAGAGATACCACCATTGTGAACAGCCCTATGGTGCTAATCTTGACTGGCTGGGGTGATCTCACTGACATGCAAATAATCCTAAAACATGAGGGAAATTCTGGCAACCAAGTACATGAGCCTAGATTCTCTTACAGGAAGAGTTACTTGGTTCAAAGAAGAGAAATAATTCAAACCAAACAATAATAGACTAATACAAAATAAATAAAATAGGAAAGAAATGGAAGAAGAAGGATAAACAACCAAAGGAAGAAAATAACCACAAAAATGTTTTGGCAGGTCTGCTAAAAGTCAGAACGAAAATATCATACTTAATTATAAAGTTATTGAGGCAGTTATATTAATAACAGAGCATTAAATATGTCTTCATAGGGAAGAAATGGTGAGAAGAAAAGAAAACATGAGCTGTTCAGAGAGAAAATAATTGTAATAAGAAGTAAAAAATCTCATAGATATAAAGGCTAAATGAGAAGCAGCAGAAATATTATAGACATCTCCAGAATCACAGTAGGTAAAACAAAGGACAAGACTTAAAAATTGAGCAAAATAGAGTGAAAATTTAAAAAAAAAATTGAACAAGATACAAAGAAAATTCAAATAAGCATTTTTTTCCAAACAAGATTTAATAAACACATAACTATTATCTCCTAATTGGTATGATCTAAATAGTGGAACAAAGAAAAAATATTTAGAGATTCAATTAAAAAATAAAACTTTTTGGATATAAAGGACCACTTGAATTTACTTCTTTAAAGGGAATATTATATCCCAGGAGAAGCTGACCTAAAATCATCTACTAGAAAATAAATCCTGTAAGTTAGCTGATTGTCAAATTTCATATATATAAATGCTTTGAGTAGCCAGAAAAAAAAGATTTAATTCTTCTATAAGGTGAAAAAATAGGCCAACCTTCAACTTCTCCACAGCAATACTCAGTGTTATAATGATAGTGAAAAACTACATAGACAGTCTTCAAGGAAGGAAAGTGTGACCTAAGACAGTTACAACTAGCTAAACTACCATTCAGATATGAAGGTAATAGGGACAAAGGAGTCATGTTGTGAACTTAGCAGAAACCAGACTTCCTGGTAATTTCATTTGAACCGTAAGTTCGTTTTGAAGAAAATCTCAGAGAATACATGTCCTTGACAAAGAGAAAGATGGCAAATGTAAGTCAAGGGACATTGAAGTATTTAATTGTCTTATTGAGTAGGATGAAAAGCACAGTTTGTGGTTATAAACATGATGTCACTTTAATAACAGCAAACAATAAAGAAATATACAGAAATATATAAGGTACTTTGTGTGCTGATTTCCAAATTTTAGTAGCTAAAATGCATATCATTTAGGTGCATAAATTAAATATTTTTAAAAGGGTACATGTAAGTAACAACAATAATAAGCTGTAATAAAACTGAAAGTAGAATGTAAGAGTGGAAATGAAAAAACTGACAGAAAATGAAAATCAGAGAAAATTTTCTTTTCACTCTATACTTTAGTGTATCTTTTAAATTTTGAAACACATACAAATATTACCCACTCAAAATGAAGAAAAAAGAGAACAAATAAATGAACAAATGAACAAATAATAAACAACTATCTGAGTAAATAAATGAATAAATAAAATTCCTGATCTGATCCGGAAGACAGTGCAAAACAGACAAAAAACTTCTGGATAGTCAAAAGGCCTTAAGATTTTCTAATAAAATGTATCAAAACATATATATTATTTATATCCTGTTAGCAATCTTTAAGCAAGTATAGAATTGTGATTCATACAACCAATGAATAGTAGATTAGAAGTTAACCTAATGTGGTATATTAAAATATATTACTAACAAAATGCATAGTTCAAAAGCTAAAGAGGTATTGCTATAGTATGGGGATACCTTGATTGAGACTATCTTTTACTAATATATATGTGTGTGTATGCATGCACATACATATCAATATACGCATACAAATACTGTAATATATATATTTATATATGCTTTTCTTTTTTTTGAGACAAGGTCTTGCTCTGTCACTCAGGCTGGAGTGCAGTGGCACAATCATGGCTCACTGCAACCTCTGACTCCCGGGCTCAGACCATCTTCCCATCTCAGCTTCCCAAGCAGCTAGGACTCAGGCACACACCACCCTGCCCAACTAATTTTTATTTTTAATTTTATTTTTTGTAGAGATGAGGTTTCACCATGTTACTCAGTCTGGTCCACTCCTGGGCTCGTCTATGGCTATACCAGCCTGAACGTGCCTGATCTCGTCAAACTCCTAGGCTCAAGTGATCCTCTCGCCTCAGCCTCTGAAAGTGCTGGGATTACAGGCATGCACTACTGCACCCGGTCTATATGCTTTCTATGCATATAATTTGTTAGAACTGTGTCCAAATATAATATGTATACATATTACACTTTGTTTTTTGATGCTCTGTTATTCACTGAGATTGCATTTAGTATCTGATATGAGATCTTATTTATCAGTAATTTCTTTTGTGTTTTCTTGTCTGCTATTTACTAATATTCACTGTACATTTTTACTTTTTGTAATTTTATGCTCTATTAAAAGTTAAATAAATTGTTCAGTATGATATTTATGATTTAGACTGTATTCAATTATTCAAAATACCATATTTATGTAGGTAAAACAACGCTTTCCTCTAAAAATGTATGTTACAATTATTTCCAATATATGTGTAATAAAATTAACTTAGATTTCCTTTTATCTTCCCCAAATTTTGCTTGTAAACTAGTGTATCATATACAGCTATGTTGTATGTGTTTACAATATGGGAGTTGTTTCTTGCCAATTAACTCAATTCCGTTTTTCTTGTCTGCCAATGATATAAATTGAAGTTATTCTTTTGAAAATTAACTTTATTACCATAAATATACCAAAATTAATTTTAATATAAAATAAAATAAGAACGAAATAGAAAATGATTTTGAGATGGTTCATAGCAAACTCTTTGTACAGTCTATATTAAAAATGCCCATTTTTAAAGAGTGGTTTTTTTTGCAGTTTTTTTTGCTAAGGTTTTTAAGATGATGAATGCAGTGAATTTTCAAATAGTAATGTCTACTTCTTTGCTGGTAAATTTCTCATAACAATTATCATCCAAAGCCTTTCCTTTAAGAGCTTGTGAGCTGTACACCCAATCAGAGTCATCAGTCTTAAAGTTCTGACAATTTAATGCACAGAATTAAATGGGCTAAATATAGGGAGTTCTTGAGATATAAAGGTTATATAAATATTCCAGAACTAAAGATTTAATTTGTTAAAAATATTTTGTCATTACCAATAAGTCTTAATTTCCCATAAGAAAATTTACAAAGGTGGAGTACCGTGTCTATATGACATGGCATGATTATGTATCTGCATAATAGTGTGATTTTTTTTTCATTTTTTCCCCTTCCATTTAGAGTAGTCACAATAAGAGATGATACTATTTATCCATTGGATCATTTTTTGAAAAATATAGCATGAAATGCATACATTGCAACCGACCAAGCAATGGGCTCATTGCTTGATGCATATAAGCCAATTTTATCACACCAGCTTTTGAGAAAGAAAGGCTTTACTGTGAATTGACTGGCAAAGAGACTGGAGGCAATGCTCAAATCTATCTCTCCAAATTGGGGACTTGGGCAGGATTTTTAGGGAGATATGTCATGATTGGGTCATGACAAAATGTGATACCAGGACATGATCTGATTGGAGCATGCCATAAGGTGTTACTAAGGCTTGCTTCTTAATTAGATCTCTGTTCCTTGTCCCAGCACTTTGGTTCCACCTGTGGTTGACTTTTTAGTTTTGGCTGGCTTTGGAGTCACAAGTTGAGCACATTTATTTCATCTGGGCAGACTCAGGTTACATGACCTGAAATTTGGGAGTTCATGGCAGATGAAAAACAACTCACCATTTCATTACAAAAATTAGTAATTGTAACATTCATTTGATTAGGCTGGTTACATGATTGTGCTGGTTATGTGATTATAACATTTCTAAATTTAATAATGTAAATAGCCTTGATGTTTTAGGGTAAAAAAATATCAATTCTTTTTTTTTTTTTTTTTTTTTTTTTTTGAGACGGAGTCTCGCTCTGTCGCCCAGGCTGGAGTGCAGTGGCGCAATCTCGGCTCACTGCAAGCTCCGCCTCCCGGGTTCACGCCATTCTCCTGCCTCAGCCTCTCCAAGTAGCTGGGACTACAGGCGCCCGCCACCAAGCCCGGCTAATTTTTTTGTATTTTTAGTAGAGACGGGGTTATCACCGTGGTCTCGATCTCCTGACCTCGTGATCCGCCCGCCTCGGCCTCCCAACGTGCTGGGATTACAAGCGTGAGCCACCGCGCCCGGCCAAAAAATATCAATTCTATAAACCAGGATTGATACCTCTTTTGTTCACTTTTGTATCTTTAGCCAAAGTCTAATACTCAAATTCATATAAATACAATGAATGGTTGTTGAATGTATAAATAAGAAATACTCATGCGCTCTTGGGAAAATGGGAATCAAGAAAGGCTCAAGCCAATACAATTTTATATATGAGTTGTTTGGTTTTAATTACTAAAGCAAACACTTTTTAAACACACTCACATATAGGAAAACCCTTGAAATAAGACAATTTCCCATTTTTCCTCTGAAAGACACACAAAAATAGACTGTCGGCCAATTTGACTGCATCAATTTTCGGGAATATAAATTAAATTTGTAAAATGTCTCTTGAGTAAATTTAAGTTATTGATTATGCACACAAAATAAAATAAGCGACATTGATTTCACATTTTATGAAAAAATTATTTAAATTTTTTACATAAATTTTTAATATCCTTGTGTATTAGCCCATTCTCACACTGCTATAAGGAAATACCTGAAACTGGGTAATTTGATAAGAAAGAGATTTACTTGGCTCACGGTTCCACAGGCTATACTGGAAGCATTGCTGGGGAGGCCTCAGGAAACTTATCATCATGGCAGAAGGTGAAGGGGAAACAAGTACATCTTGCTATGGTGGAGCAGGAGAGATAGAGAGAGGAAGGGAAGGGGGAAGTGCTACACATTTTTAAACAAGGAGATTACATGAGAACTCACTCACTATCATGAGAACAGCAAGAGGGAGGTCCGCTGCCCCCATGATTGAATTACCTTTCACCAGGCCCCTCCTCCAACGTTATGGATTACAATTCCAGAAGAGATTTGGGCAAGGACACAAATCCAAACAATCTCACCTTGTGTACTTCCACAAAATACATTTTTAAACAAATGTCTATTATTTATAGCCATAAACTGTTCATTTATAAGTTGTGTGAGAATAGCACTTTTGATATGTATGTATACACATATATGTGACAGACAGGGAAAGCAGGACAGGGACCCCCCCCCCATTTCCCTTACATGCTGTGCTGACTGCAACTACCTCAGCCTTGTAGCCTTGCAATCACAAATGCTTCCTGTCACAAAAATAGGCCAATCAAACCTGAAACAAATGAGTACTATGGCCACAGTCATCGGGACTATTAAGAATGAGGACATACCAGAAGACCCTTCCCAAAAACATATGCCCAGTAATGTCTTTTCTTCATTAATCTGAACTTTTCTTCATTTTAATAGTGAAAATCACACCCATGGGTAGAAATTTAAGATACTAATGAGACCTGCACCACCTGAAGGAGCATAATGAAAATAGTGAAAATCACCCACAGGTAGAAATTTAAGATACTAATCCTGAAGGAGCATGATGAGAATAGTGAAAATCACCCACAGGTAGAAATTTAAGATACTAATGGGACCCACATCACCTGAAGAAGCATGACAAGAAACCGCACAGGTGTAACTGACAGACCACTCCAAACATGCAATGGTGTTGCCTGCAGGAAATCCAAAGAAAATAAAACTCTAAACCAACCTGCTTCCAGAGAGCTAGCTGTGGGACCCTTCCTCTTGCTGTCTCCCTTTCTAGGGAGCTGAATGTCCCAATAAACTGCCTTGCTCAAGCCCATCACAGACTCTTGGTCTATTTCTATTCACTGAGGGTCAAGAGCTGATATGGGTTGGATTTGTATCCCTGCCCAAATCTCATGTCAAATTGTAATCCCCAATGTTGGAGAGGGGGCCCAGTTGGAGGTGATTGTATCACAGGCGCCAGCATCTCATGAATGGTTTATCACCATCACTTTGGTGCTGTTCTCATGATATTTAGTGAGTTCTCACAAGATCTGGTTGTTTAAAAGTGTGTAGCACCTCCTCAGTATCTCTCTTGCTCCTTCTCTGACCACATAATACATGCCTCCTTCCTGTTTGCCTTCCTCCATAATTGTAAGTTCCCTGAGGTCTTCCCAGAAGACAAGCAGATGCCACCATGCTTTCTTGTACAGCCTGCAGAACTGCGAGACCATTAAATTTCTTTTCTTTATAAATTACCCAGTCTGAGCTATTTCTTTGTAGCAGTGTGAGAATGGACTAATATAGAAAATTGGTACTGAAGAATGGGACATTGCTATGAAGATACCTAAAAATGTGGAAGCACCTTTGGAACTGGGTAGCAGGCAGAGCTTGGAACAGTTTGGGGAACTCAGAAAAACACAGGAAGATGAGGGAAAGTTTGGAACTTCCTAGAAACTTGTTCGATGGTTGTGACCAAAATGCTGATGGTGATATGGACAGTGAAGGCCAGGCTGTGGAGGTCTCAGATGGAAATTAGGAACTTACTGGGAACTGTAGAAGAGATCACCTTTGCTATGATTTAGCAAAGATTCTGGCTGCATTGAGCCCCTGCCCTAGGGATCCATAGAACTTTGAACTTGACAGTGATGATTTAGGGTATCTGGTAGAAACAATTTTTAATCAGCAAAGTGTTCAAGATGTGGCCTGGCTGTTTCTAACAACCTGTGCTTATATGAGTAAGCAAAGAAATTACTTGAAACTGAAACTTACATTTAAAAGGGAAGTAGAGTGTAAAAGCTTAAAAAAAAAATGAAGACTTGCCATGTGGTAAAAAAGAAAAACATATTTGAATGGGAAGAATTCAAGCAAGCTGCAGACATTTGCATAAGTAAAAGGAGGCAAAGTGTTAATAGCCAAGACAATGGGAAAAAAGGCCTTGAAAGCATTTCAGAGAACTTCATGGCAGCCCTTCCCATCACAGGCTTGGAAGTGTAGGTGAATTGAATGGATTTCTCAACCAGATTCAGGGCCCTGCTGCCTTGAACAGCACGGGGACAATGCTCCCTGCATCCCAGCCACTCCAGCTCCAGCTGTGGCTAAAAGGAGCCCAGGTACAGCTTGGGACCCTGCTCCAGAGGGTGTAAACCATAAGCCTCAGTGGCTTCCACGTGGTGTTGAACTTGCATCTGCATACAATGCAAGAGTTGAGGCTTTGGAGTCTCTGACTAGATTTCAGAGGATATATGGAAAAGCCTGAACATCCAGACAGAAGCCTGCTGCAGAGGTGGGGCCCTCACAGACAACATCTACTAGAGCAGTGAAGAGGGAAATGTTGGGTTGGAGCCACCACATAGAGTCCTCACTGGGGCACTGCCTAGTGCCCAGATTCCAGAATGGTAAATCTACTGGCAGCTTCCACCGTGCCCCTGAAAAAGTGGTACTCAACACCAGCCCTGTAGATCAACTGTGAGGGCTAAACCCTGCAAAGTCAAGGGGTGGAGCTGCTCAAGGCCTTGAGAGCCCACCCCTGGTACCAGTATGCTCTGAATGTTAGACATGGAGTCAAATGAGATTATTTTGGAGCTTTAAGATTTAATGACTGTCCTGCTGGGTTTTGGATTGCATGGGGCCTATAGCCCCTTTGTTTCATTTAAAAATTTCTCCCTTTAGAATGAGAATATTTACCCAATGTCTATATCCCTATTTGTGTATCTTGGAAGCAACTAACTTGCTTCTGATTTTACAGGCTTATAGGCAGATGGGATTAGCCTCTTCTTAGATGAGACTTTGGACTGGAACTTTTGAATTAATGTTGAAATGAATTAAGACTTTGGGGGACTTTGGGAAGGCATAATTTTATTTTGAAATGTCAGAATAACATGAGATTTGGGAGGGCCGGGGTGGAATGATATGGTTTCGATCTGTTTCCCCACCGAAATTTCATGTCAAATTGTAATCCCCAGTGTTGGAGGTGGCTCCTGGCAGGAGCTGATTGAATCATGGGAGTAGACTTCTCATGAATGGTTTAGCACCATTCCCTTGGTGCTGTTCTCATGACTGTCAGTGAGTTCTTGCAAGATCTGGTTGTTTAAAGGTATGTAGAACCTCTCTAACCTCTTTTCCTCCTGCTTCAGCCATGTGAAGTGCTGCCTCCCTATTTGTCTTTTGCCATGATTTTAAGTTTCTTGTGGTCAACTCAGAAGCCAAGCAGATGTCAGCATCATGGTTCCTGTACAACTTGTGGAACCATAACCCAATTCAACCTCTCTTCTTTATAAATTACATTGTCTTAGGTATTTCTTTATAGCAATGTAAGAATTTACTAATACAAGAGCCCACCAGCTGGTAGTATACACACATTATATTTTTGGGCTTTAGCCTTAAAATCCCCACCAAAACACTGTTTTCATCAAGTTACTTTGATCAGCTTCTTTCCTTCCCTCTCCACCCCTTCTCCCTGCTACTTCATTAAGTAAGGTTGTTTTTCATACATTTCAAACATAGTTACATTCATCTGGCACAGTCTATATTTCATCCAGGGATCCCCAGACACTCTGGCTGATTTTTTTTTAGCTTGCATAAAATAAGGTGTATTCTTTGTGATATGCTGTTCTATGAGTTATTATAAAGACATAGAGCTATGCATCCACCATTCCAGTACCTTATAGAACAGTTATTTCATGCTAAAGTTTCCCCCATATTTCCCATTATAGTCAATCACTATCCCCTCTCCCAACTCCTGACAACAACTGTTCTATTTTCCAACTCCATAGTTGTACTTTTTCTAAATTTCATATAAATTTGATCCTATTGAGTGCAGTGATGGCCCTTCTGGAGATGCCTTTGTGAGGATGCTGGCTGCAGCAGGGACGGCACAGCTGGGGCTGAGTGCTCCACAAAGCTGGTGGGAGCCAAATACAGGTAAGAGCCCCACCCCTTACTGAGGTGGCAGGGCAGGAGCCTGCACTCCCAGGTATAGCCTTAGCCACACAGCCACGGCTCCAGACACCAGCATCCCTGTGCTCTTGGGGGACCCAGGAAAAACTGCCCCCACAGGCTTGAAAATGTCTGCTCCTGCTCCTGACCTCTCCCTGCTCCTAGTGCCCACTCTGGGGTACAGCAAAGTTGTGGCGAAGCCTAGGTGCTGCCGCAACTCAGCCAGGTGTGCGTGTGCTCAAGGCAGCACTGACACAACAGTCTCCTGCAACCTCAGCCCCCTTCAGACTTTGGGTGCCAACGAGGACAGGAGGAGGCCCCGGGGCGTTGAGGTGGCCTGGCTCAGGGCTGCAGATGCCTCTTTGAGGTGGCCTGGCTCAGGGCTGCAGATGCCTCTCAGTGCAGACAGCCTGGGCACCATGGACAGCATGTTAAAGGCAGACAGTTTCTTAGGTGGAAAGGAGCAGGTCTCTGGTAAAACCTCATCTTAAATCCAGATACAGCCTGAAGGCTGGGGGGCTGGGCTACCAGTTCCAGATAAAGTCTGCAGCCCATACTGAGAACTTCATTAATGACCATTCAGCCAATTGGATGGTGTTTTTTCCAGGCCTGTCTGTGGTCACCCATGAACCAATTAGCAAGCACTTCCTCCATTCTAAGCACATAAAAAACCCATACTCAGCCAGACTCACATACTTGTTGAGATGACTTGGCTGAAGAAAGGAGCTACATGATACGGGTTTTCTCTCCACTGAGAGAGCTGGACACTTGTTGGGACGACCTGCCTCCAAAAAAAAAGAGCTACCCACTATGGGTCTCCTCTTTGCTGAGAGCTGGAAACTCATCAGGACAACCTGCCTACAGATAGGAGCTACACACTCTGGGTCTCCTCTCTGCCTGTGGTTACACTTGTCCCCTCTTGAACCCTGCCACAGGGCCTACATAGAGTTTGCTCCTGCCAACACTGAATAAGTTGACTGGTTCCTGCACTTGCCCTTCTACACACTCAAGGGGTGGAGCATGCTGGACCAGAGTGAATGGAGTTTGCTCCTGCTGGCAGGTTCCCGCAATGGCTCTCTCCTGTTGCCATACTCATTCACTCATGCATTCCCTCCTACGAGAGGCTGAGTGAGGCAGGCTGAGTAAATGGGGCACTCCTGTCATGAGTCCTTCAAAGGAGTCAAGAAAATACCCTGTATCACTTGCATCTGCATAAAGACATGAACATATTGAAACTGGGTTTGCCTTTTTTCCCAAGGACTTCTTTTTATACATTCCCAACAGAGTGGAAGAGGAGAAACAGATTGTCATTAATAACAAGGCAGTTTTTCACCAAGGATAAGTTATTTCACATTTGCTCGTAATCAAAAAATTCCTAAAAGAAAGATCTTCAGTTTTTGACAACAAAACAGAGAGTCTGAGGAAAATAATCAGAGCTCAGACTTAGTCCTGGACTTTCCTCACTATCACAAATGGACAGAGACCTGGGTGGGAGGCTCAAGGAAGTCTCACTGGACTTTTGATGTCACCATAAATAACAACACAAGGTTTAGTTGGCCAAGCAAAATTAAATATATTAATATTATTAATTTATTCATTTTAATGATGTATTTAACCTGGCAAGACAGGGAATGATATTTATTGGTTATGGGTCCTGTAATAATGTGGATTAAGACATGTCATTCAAGTCAGAAGAGTATTCAAAACTATTTGTGAAATAGTAGTTAAAGATTATTGAACATTGCTAAGCAAAGGTCTTAGAGTGATGCTTCACAAGCATACTATTTATTCTGATAACCAAACCGTTTTTTGGGGTAAGTTGATTTATAAGAAGTGACTGGTGCAAATTGTTGGTGACATTCTACTGACACAGAAAGCAGGAAATTGTTTTATGGTAGTTTTTATCAACGTGGCTAGAAACAATCAAATTAGGGATTGAGTTGTAAAAATAAGGGGGAGGGGCCAGAATGTTAAACAGGATACAAATCATAAGGAGTCTTATGGGATGTAATGAGGGTTTGGGATTTTATTTTAACTGCAATAGGAAGTTGTTGGGGAAGTTTAAATATGGTCAGTTTTCTGCAATAAATAATATATATATATATATATATTTTCCAGACAGAGTCTTGCTCTGTTGCCCAGGCTGGAGTATAGTGGCAGGATCTTGGCTCACTGCAAGCTCCGCCTCCCAGGTTCATGCCATTCTCCTGCCTCAGCCTCCCAAGTAGCTGGGACTACAGGCACCCGCCACCACGCCCAGCTAATTTTTTGTTTTTTATTAGAGACGGGGTTTCACCGTGTTAGCCGGGATGGTCTCAATCTCCTAACCTCGTGATCCGCCTGTCTCGGCCTCCCAAAGTGCTAGGATTACAGGCATGAGCCACCACGCCTGGCCAATAAATAATACTTTTAAGAAGCTTTAAAGTAAAATCTGAAGACTAATCTTGTAAAAAGGCATATAGATAAATAAATAAATATTGGTCGACTGAGTTTTGAGAATCTTTGGTTACTTGCTTTTACATTTCTGACTGCATTAGGCTCCTTTTAGGCAAGGTATTTTACAACTTATCAAAGACTTAAAGGATGAATTTAGGACGGTTCTTTTTCCTAAACTAACTGACTCTAAGATTTTGTGAAATTTAATTTTTGTCCCTTATGAATATTTTAAAATATAAAATAAACAATCTGTACTTTTTTAAAGAGGCAGGGTCTCTCTATGTTGCCCAGATTGAACTTGAACTCCTGGACTCAAGTGATCTATCAGCTTCAGCCTCCAGAGTATCTGGGACTATAGGTACACACTGCCATGCTTGGCATCCAAACTTATTTTAATCAGAAAACAAACCTTAATATCTATAAATTTTCATGTTTTCATGTATAACCTATTAACATATTAAGGAAAATTAAGTAGAATTGAATAGCATCTCAATTTATTTTCAAGAAAATAATATAGATTACAAGGAGATAATGCAGCAAAATGTTACCCTAGTTCATTTGCACCTACAAATTGCAATGGACTGTCAAATGAAAAGTTGTCAAATAATCTTTAAAGATAGATACATACAAATGTCTCCTAAGTTTTCCTTTATTTAGCTGAATTCATTCACTAGCTTAATAAATTCTCACCATAGTGAAATTGGTGTCATAACCATTTGGTAAATTGGACTTTCCACCTCTTCAACTTTTATCAAGAGTGGTCGGTAATAAATGTCAATATCAATACTAAAATTACAGAATTTGTTCATTTAATTAAAATAGCTAAAACACTAAATCTCTATTTACCTGCAAACATTTGATAGTTTTTGGATAGTAGTTCAAATTGAGAGAAAGAATGTTATAAGCACTGGTAAAGTTTCCACAGAGTAGATAATTTTTTTTTTTTTTTTCAAGACAGGGTCTCATTCTGTCACCCAGGCTGGAATGCAGTAGTGCGATGTTGGATGACTGCAACCTCCGCCTCCTGGGCTCAAACAATCCTCCCACCTCAGCCTCCCAAGTAGCTAGAACCACAGGCCCATGCCACCAGACTTGGCTACTTATTATAGTTTTGTAGAGACGGGGTTTTACCATGTAGCACAGGCTGGTCTTGAATTCCTGGGCTCAACTGATCCTCCTGACTAGGTCTCCCAAAGTTCTGAAATTACAGGCATGAGCCACTGTGACCAATCCTTGAGTAGATAATTTTTAAGATAGAAAAATGGGTAAACAAATTCAATTTTTTGAAAAATGTTTAATCATAGCAGCAATATATATTAAATTCTAACACTATCCTCCTTTCTTATTTTAAAAATTGTTACAGTATCCTCAGATTGCATTTCCAAGAGTACTTACATTGCATAACAAAAGTAAGAAACATAGATTGTTTAATGTTTGCAGATAATTATCTTGCTCTTTCTGCTGCAATTTCTCACTCTTTCAAAAATTGTTAATTTTAACACTCACTACAAATCTGGACTGAAAACTTTAGTGAAAACAAGGAGCTAAAATAGATAGCACTGAATTTAGTTTAAATTCTGTGATTAATTAAACAAGAATTCTTTTTCTCAAGAAATAAATATAAATGCAATAATAACATTTGCAAAAACATGATAGATTGAGTAATTCAGTAAATATTAATTTGAGTTCACTGTGTGAGGTACTATATATATGAGTTATAAAGTTAGATACAAAAATGTGTTCTGAATAAAATATACTTATCTATCTTGCCTTATTTCGGAAACTTTTTAAAATTAAAATTACATTTATCACTTACAATTCTTCACAAGGTTATATTTTCAAATAATTTTCATGGAGAAATGCACATTAACTTCCAATTATCCTTACAACACACACAAGGTTAATAAAATGGTTAAACAATAGCCCCAAATCTTTACAGTACGTTTTCTAATAAGAAATTCAGACATTTCTTAAGTTATCTTACGTTTTATCAGGAAAAACACTATTTTTATTTGTTTTGTTTTGAAAGGATTATTTAGAGGATCATGATAGTGGTTATGGGCATACATTTGAATAAAAGAAATCAAGTAATAGATTCTATTAATTTTCCTAGATCTTTCCAATTTTGTGTATCTAAAGCCTGCTTTTATAGAACATTTTTTCCATACAGTAAGTTTGTAGGATTTTTCACTAGAGTAAGAAAATATTTTCATTTTCAGTTGTAATCATAGATAAATCAACATCTTATAGTTTTAAAACATCACTTCTTAGACACTTGCACTAAAGTCTTTCAAAAGTTATTCTGTGTATGCCTACATGGCACATGCACATATGATCAAAATATACATGGATAACTCAATCAAAAAATCTGTTGGCTATATTCACCACTTATTAATCATATAATTGAATTAAAACATAAAATTCTTAAGAAATTTTTCAATTAACTGAACAAAAATGTGTGTTTTTATGGCTGTATTTTTTCTATTTTATATTTTCTCAAATACTTTTTATTGTACAGATAATTTTTTTAACTCATGAACTTTATTAACTTTTATATAAAAATAATAATCTATCAGTTAGGATCTCAGGAGGCATAAACAGGCAGAATATTATTATACAAAATGTTAACTACTTGCAAACCAAAAAGGCCCAATGTGAATATGGAGGGATCATAGACATAGCAATTGTAGAAAACAGCTTCCACTCCTAGCACAGAAGAATAAAGAGAAGAAGTTATTAAAATTATGCAGTGTAAAAGAAAGTTCCTTCTGGAGCTGGAATCCAGACTGCTGAGAAGTTGTGGCTGGCACAGGTATCTCTGAAGAGCATGATGGGGCTTGTTCTGGAATGATGGACAAACTGCAAACTGGAACCAATTGCTGCTACTGTAATCAAGTGTTTCTGGCAGAATGAACAGCCACTGTTATGTTATGTTGACATTGACAGGAACTGGAAGCAAATGGAAAAGAGTGTGTCTATTGCTTTCTTTCCAGTATTCCGTTGTCCCTTTAGAGCCCTCAACTGGTATCCCCTAACACTAAGCCAGTATTACAAAAATAGTGTAAGAGGGTAAGTCTGGAATTGAGAGGCAGCAGTTGAATAAGCAGCAGAAATGAAAAACAACTGCTAATTTCTAATATATATTGGATACTAGGAGTTCATAATAGAATAGGAGGTAAAATGAACAGTGAAAAGGTCAGTTGTATCAGAGTTATAGTTTGAGTTACCTGGAAAATTGAGACAGAGATGGACTCTAGTGTGCAGAATATTAAGGAGCATCCTTGAGACAAAAACGTGTGCAAGATTGTAGGAGCAAGTAAGAGAGGCAGAGAGAAATCAGTTTGAGATACACCCTTAGGAACTCCACTGGAAGCTTTGGCACTAAAGTGGTCATTCAGTGTTGCCCCAAGTAGGACCATGGCAGCAAGATCTTTAAACTCCCTCATCAGTCAGTAATGATGTGGATTACCCTGGAAAAAGATGTGACCTTTTGCAATCTCTTCAACTTAGGCAATCTCTAAGGGGGCATATGATTTCTCTCTGTTGGCTGGTTTCCTATAACAATCCCAACAGTTGGGGTAACAGTTCTTAATCGACTAATCCAGGTGGCAAGTTACAGTGTCCACCAAAGTCAGCATAGCTATTGAAGTCATTTGTAGTAACTCCAACTATCCAAAAAATATGACATGAAGATGGGAAAGTGGTTAAAGTAATAGCTACAATTTAAAGTAGTGACAACACCAAATTTTGGAAAGGATGCAGAGAAATTGAATCACTCATGCATTACTTGTGTCAATGTAAAATAGTGAAACCACACAAAAAGCAGTTTGGCAGTTTTTAAAAATGAAAACAAACATAAAATTTTCATAGTACCCAGAAAATTAAGTTTTAAACATTTACTCCAGATAAATGAAAACTTATGTTGAATAAAATCTGTATGAGAACCTGCAGCAGTTTAATTTGTGTGCAATAGCCAAAAACTGGAATTATCCCACATGTACTTCAAAAAGTGATTGGTGAAACAAATTGTGGTACATTTACACCATGGGATAGTACTCAGCAATAAAAAAGGAATGAAATATTCTTACACATCATCACTGGAAGAATCTCCATAGAGACAGGCTGAGAGGGAAAAAAAGCTAACTTCAAAATCTTACATAATGTTTGTTTCCATTTATATAGTATTTTTGAAATGAAGGTAGTTTAGAAATGAATGACAGTGTAGTAGTTGTCAGCGGTTGGGGACCAAGGATGAAGAAAGTGTTGAAGGGTGGGTCTAGCTATAAAAGAGAAACAGAGAAATCACTGTGGTGTTGGATCTGTTCAGTATCTTGATTTTCATGGGGTACAAAACCTACAGGCAATAAAATTGTATAGAACTTATTATACACTCCCACACATGCATAAGTGTAAGTAAATCTGGAGAAATCTGAAAATGATTGGTGAATTGCCTCAGTTCCAATATCTTGGTTGAGATGGTAGTCTATAGTTTTTCACAATGTTATTATTGGGAAAACCTGGAGAAAATGTACAAGGGATCTCTCTGCAGTATCTTTTACAACTGCATGTAAATCTGCAACGATCTCATTAACCATTTCAGTGAAAAAAGACTGACTGAATGATATAGATTAAAATGCTTATGTCTGGACCTGAGAGATATCAGTGTGAGATGGAAGAATCAGAAAAGGAATAAAAGAAATATTAGTTCTTAGATATTACGCCATTAGCTCGACAGGTAGACATGAAGCAAGAATGCAAACATATACATACACTTGATTACTATACCTGGTATACCCCATTACAAAGACAGACTTATTCACCTAGTTCTTGATAGAGGCCAGGAACTTCTCTTGGAAGTCTGATTCTTCTTCTCCTTATTCATCTTTTTACAGGCCTCCCCACAGTATTCACCGTACCTTGCATACAGTCCCTAATTTCGAAGTGTTTGTTGACTGAATATGTAATTTAATCATTGAGCTCACTGATACAGAGTAGTGTGCAAGTTTATTGCATGATAGACTGAAAAGGATGGAGTATTTTGTATGCTTAGTAAAGTAATAGAACCGAAATGAAGAGTAACTAACAAAAGTTTGATTGGAAATCATTGTGAAACTGAAAATTAATTCAAATTAAAATTTTGGAGGACTTTAATTGGTAAGTCTTTAAGAGATACTCATCAGAGATTTTAGAAAAGGATATACTATGCATCACCTTATACACATGCAGAGAAAAAAATCAATTTAGTGTACTAAGACTTGATTCTCTTCAGTTTCTGATCTAAATTCAGTTTTACCATCTATGCAGTTGTTTATGACTCTGGAGACATTTTTTATTCCTCCCTCTCTTTTACCAAATATGTCAAATTTGTCTACAATCCCTTTTGATATTACTTCCAAATTGTTTCTTTATCTTCATTTCTACGGTCTGTATTCTAATTCCAGTTCTCATTATCTTCAGCTAAACTACAGCGATGTTCTCTAGACTGGTATTCCAGTTGATCGCCTCCTCAGCTTCAAATCTATCTATTTTGCCACCCACAGATTTAGTTTTCCAAAACACAGATTGGATAAAGTTATACTACTGTTCAAAGAGTTTCAACAGCAAAAATAAAAAAATAAAAAATAAAAAAAACCCTCCAAACTTTTCATCAAAGTATTCAAGACTTTGGCTAGTTTGGTCTCAATTTGTTTTTCTAGCAGGAATGCTTGTAACATTTTTATGCTATAACACTCCCAATAGGTCAGCGTGCCAAGCTGTCTTCCAAAAAAAAAAAAAAAAAGCCATGACTTTATTTTATCATTATGTCTGTTGAAATGCTCTTCCACATATGTGGTAATTGCATTCTTTACAGTTGATCTCAAAAATAATCTTTCATTATATTCCTTTCAAAATTTATTGGTTCTTTCAAAAGTTATTTTATGTATATATTTCTCTTAAATAGAAAGAAATGTTTTAAATGTTTCTACCTCCTACGTTTGATTTTTTGATTCTGTGAGAGTAGAGATCAGGTCTTATTTATCCAGTGTCTGAAAGGTTTACTTTTCACTGAATGAACCTGAATTCACTCATTCTTTCGATTATTATTATTGGGGAACTACCAATTGCTAGTCCTATGTCCACATACTGGAGAGCCAATAATGAATAAGGGATCAATCCCTGCTTTTATGCAGCATTCATTCCAGTGGCAGAGACAAGCAATAATAAATAAACATGCAGCCACCTGTCAGATACTGAAAAGTGCTATGAAGAAATAGATAACACTGGGTGGAATTTATGTATATCAGCAGTTAAAACACTTTTTATGGAAGTCAAATTGATATGTAAATATATCTGGGAATGTGTTTTAAATGTGCTTTTAGTATCTAGTAACAGCATAACTAACACAAATTTTGTGACTGCTGGCTGTGGATTTTGAAAGGGATATTTCAAATGGTTGAAAAACTCTCAGCAATCATACTGGTAAAACAACATAATGAAGCAGACATAAACTGTCAGATTCTAATGCTCTTTTTCTCGTTATTAGAGTGCCTTTTTAATTTAGAATATAATATGGAAATACTGATCAAGTTATCTTTAGAATTTTTGCCTCATATTGCTATAATTACACTATGTTAGACTAAAAGTATTTTGAAAAAATAGTGTAGGGTGGCCTGAAAATTTAAGGACTATGAAAAGAAACTCTTCAGGGTATCAAAAATTTTAAAAAGGAGATTTCAGAGGCAGAGGAAGATGGTGGAACAGAAAGCTTTACTGATTGTAGCCCCTACAAGGACACCATGTTAACAACTATCTACACGGAAAAAAACACCCTTTTATAAGAGCCAGAAATAAGGTGAGCACTCATAGTACTGGGTTTTAACTTCATATCACTGAAAGAGGCACTGGGGAGATAAGAAAATACAGTCTTTGATCACTGACGCCATCCCTCCACTACCCCTGACAGCAGAGGCATGGTGCGGAGAGCGTCTCTGGGTGCTGGGGGAGAGAGAACACAGAAATTGTGAGGCATTGAAGTCAGCGCTATGCTGTTAGATCAGAAAGGAAAACCAGACCAAACTTAGCTAATGACTGCCCAGAGAGGGAGCACTGAAACCAGCCCTAGCCAATCCCTGTGGACTGAACTTGAGTGCCCACAAACCTTGCTACCAACAACCAAAGTGCTCTTGGTCTCTAGTAAACTTGAAAGGCAGCCTAGGTCATAAGGACTGAAACTTTTAGGTGAGTCCTGGGGCTGGACTGGGCCCAGAGACAGTGGACTGGGGGTTAGGGGGGAAAGTTCCATACTGAGACACTAGCTGGGGAAGCCAAGGGAGTGCTGGCATCACCCTTCTCCTAAACTCAGGCTGCATAGCTCATGGCTACAAAAGAGATTCCTTCCTTCTACTTGAGGCTAAGAGAGAGAAGAGTGGGGGGACTTTGTCTTGAAACTTGGATACAAGCTCAGCAATAGCAGGACAGGGCATTGGTCATACTCATGAAGCCCCTATTTCAGGCCCTAGCTCCCAGATGACATTTCTAGACACATCCTGGGCCAGAAGGGAGACTGCTGCTTTAAAGAAGACAATCCGGTCCTCTCAGCATTCATCACCTTCTAACTGAAGAGCTCTTGGGCCCTGGATAGCCAACAGAGATACCCAGGTACTACATCGGGGACCTTGGTGATCCTTTGAGATTTACTGGCTTCAGATGAGACTCTGCACATTACCAGCTGTGGTGGCTATGGGATGAAACTCCTTTTGTTTGAGAAAAGCAGAGGGAGAAGTAAAGGGGACTTTGTCTTGCACCTTAGCTACCAACACCACCACAGTGGGGTAGGGTGCCAAGTAGGCTTTTGGGGTGGCATTTCTGTACCTGCCTTGGGCATGAAGGGTGATTCCCAAGCAAGGCAGCATTCACCACAAGCTGGCTTAACAGATTTGGGGCATTAAAAGAACATCATTGGTAGTCTGGCAGTACTCCTTGTGACCAGTAGTGGTGTTGGCTATGGGGTGAGGCTCCTCTGCCTTGGAAAGGAAACAGAAGAGTGGGAAGGTATATTATTCAGGGCTCTCTTAGAGGGACAGAACTAATAATATATTTATTAGACAGAACTAATAAAATACATACACTATATATATATAGTGTAAGTTAATTATAGATATACACACATATATGTACATATATACATATATGTATATATGTATGATATATATGTATGTATGATATATATGTATATATGTATGATATATACATATATGTACATATGATATATATATGTATATATGTATATGTGTATATATATATATACACACACACAGACACATATATATGTGGGAAAAATAAGTAAGTACTACTTAAGGACAGACCAATAGAATGTATTTATTATATACATATGATTATATATATATATATATATAGTGTGTAAGTTAATACAGAAGATATATGGGAGTTAACAGACCTTGTTAACACAGGGTCCCACAATAGGGTATCTGAAAGCTGAGGAGAAAGGGGAGCCAGTCCGTGTCCAAAAACTGAAGATGTTGGAGTCCAGTGTTTGAAGGCAGGAAGCATCCAGCATGGGAGAAACTTGTAGCAGGCTGAGAGGCTAGGCCCATCTCTCTTTTTCACGTATTTCTGCCTTCTTTATATTCACTGGCAGCTGATTAGATGGTGCCCACCCATATTAAGGGTGTGTCTGTCTTTCCCAGCCCACTGACTCAAATATTAATCTCCTCTGACAACACCCTCACAGACACAGCAGGATCAATACTTTGTATCCTTAAATCTAATCAAGTTGACACTCAGTATTAACCATCAGAGAAGGATTGCATCTAGTGATTTCAGTGCCTGCTCAGGCACAATACAATAGAATATCAGGTAGATTTCTAAAGGTTTTGACTACAGTCCCTGACTTCCAGATGGCACTTCTGGACTCAAATGGGGCTTAGGGAGCTTTGCTGACTTAAAGATAAAGACACAAGCCTGTCTGGCTTTGCCACCTGCTGAGTGTAGAGCCCCAGAGCCTTGAGTAAATATAGGAAGTAGCTGGGCAGTGGTTACAGCCTTGGGTGAGACACGATACTGTGCTGGCTTCAGTTGTGACCCAGCAGAGTCATAGTGGTGGTGGCCACAGGGGTGTTTTTGTCATTCCACTCCCAGATTTAGGTGGCTAAGAATAGAGATAGAGGCTACATGTTTGGAAGAAGGTAACAAAAGAGAAAAAGAGTCTCTGTCAGGTAATCCAAAGAATTCTCTCATATCTTGTTTAAGAGTATCAAGGTGGTACTTCTACAAATCCACAAGAGCCATAGTGTTCTTGTCTTGGGGGACCCCTAAAGCACATATGGCTTAGATCGCAACACTCAAATCTTTTCAAATGTCTGGAAAGCCTTTGCAAGAAAGACAGCTACAAATAATCCCAGACAGTGGAGACTACAATAAATACCTAACTTTTCAATGCCCAGACACTAAGAACATCTGTTAGCATTAACACCATTCAGGAAAACATGACCTCACCAAATGAACTAAATAAGGCACCAGGGACCAATCCTGGAAAAACAGAAATATGTGATCTTTCAGACAGAGCATTAAAACAGCTATGTCAGCCAGGCACAGTGGCTCACATCTGTAAGCCCAGCACTTCGGGAAGACAAAGTGGGTGGAACACCTGAGGTCAGGAGTTCGAGATCAGTCTGGTCAACATGGCAAAACCCCATCTCTACTAAAAATACAAAAATTAGCTGGGTGTGATGGCAGGGGCCTGTAATCCCAGCTACTCAGGAGGCTGAGGCAGGAGAATTGCTTGAACCCAGGAGACGGAGGTTAAAGTGAGCCAAGACCATGCCATAGCACATCAGCCTAGGTGACAAGAATGAAACTCTTTCTCCAAAACAAACAAACAAACAGCAAAAACAAAAACAAAAATGGCTGTGTTGAGGAAACTCAAAGAAATTTAAAATAACACAGAGAAGAAATTCAGAATTCTATCAGATGAATTTAACAAAGATTGAAATAATTTTTAAAAATCAAGCAAAAATTCTGGAGCTGAAAAATGCAATAGGAATACTGAAGAATGCATTGGAATCCTTTAATATTATGATTGATCAAGCAGAAGAAAGAATTAGTGTGTTTAAAGACAGCCTATTTGAATATACACACTCAGAGGAGACAAAAGAATAAAAAACATTGAAGGATCCCCACAGAATCTAGAAAATAGCCTCAAAAGGGCAAATCTAAGACTTATTTGCCATACAGAGGAGGTAGAGAAAGAGATAAGGGTAAAAAGTTTATTCAAAGGGATAATAATAGAGAACTTAATAACCTAAAGAAAGATATCAATATCAAGGTACAAGAAAATTATAGAACACTAAGCAGATTTAAACAACAGAAGACAACCTCAAGGCATTGGATAAGTAAACTCCCAAAAGTCAATGATAAAGAAGGGGTCCTAAAAGCAGCAAGAGAAAAGAAACAAATAACATGCAATGAAGCTCCAAAACATCTAGCAGCAAACTTTTCAATGGAAAACTTACAGTCCAGGAGATAGTGCCATGACATATTTAAAGTGCTGAAGAAAAAAAAAAAATTACCCCAGAGTAGTATGCCAGGGAAGATATACTTCAAACATGAAAAAGAAATACACACTTTTCCAGACAAACAGAAGCTAAGGAATTTTATCAATATCAGACCCATCTTATAAGAAATGTTAAAGGGTGTACCTCAACTGGAAAGAATAGGATATTAATGCACAATAAATAATAATCTGAAAGTATAAAACTTAATGGTAATAGTAAGTACACAGAAGATTATAACACTGTACTGTGATGGGCAAATTACTCTTATCCTAAGTAGAAAGACTAAACAATGAACCAGTAAAAAATAATAACTACAAAAACTTTTCAAGACATAGTACAATAAAATATAAATAGAAACAACAAAAATTAAAAAGTTGGGGGTATTAGTTGTTTTTTTTTGAATGTTTGTTCATTAATGCAAATAGTGTGATGGTTAATACTGTCAACTTGATTGGATTAAAAGATGTAAAATATTGATCCTGGGTGTGTCTGTGAGGGTGTTGCCAAAGGAGACTAACATTTGAGTCAGTGGTCTGGAAAAGGAAGACCCACCCTTAATCTGGGTGAGCACCAGCAAATCAGCTGCCAGGGAATATAAAGCAGGTAGAAAAATGTGAAAAGACTAGACTGGCCTAGCCTACTAGCCTACCTCTTTCTGTGGTGCTGCATGGTTCCTGCCCTCAAACATTGGACTCCAAGTTCTTCAGTTTTTTGTTTTTTGGTTTTTTTTTTGAGACAGAGTCTCACTCTGTCACCCAGGCTGGAGTGCAGTGGTGTGATTTCATCTCACTGCAAGCTCCCCTTCCCAGGTTCACGCCATTCTCCTGTCTCAGCCTCCCAAGTAGCTGGGACTACGGGCGCCCACCACCACGCCCGGCTAATTTTTTGTATTCTTAGTAGGGATGGGTTTTCACTGTGTTAGCCAGGATGGTCTTGATCTCCTGACCTCGTGATCCACCCACCTCAGCCTCCCAAAGTGCTGAGATTACAGGTGTGAGCCACCGTGCCCGGCCAGTTCTTCAGTTTTTGGACTCCATCTGGCTCTCCTTGCTCCTCAGTTTACAGACAGTCTACTGTGGGGCCTTGAGATTGTGTGAGTTAATACATAATAAACCCTCCTGTATACGTATATATCTGTCCTATTAGTTCTGTTCCTGAAGAGAACCCTGATTAATCAGATTTTGTTACCAGGAGTGGTTCTAGAGGAACAGAATATTAAGCACGATGTTTTTTTGTTAGTGTGGGCTTCTGAAGTTGGCTGCTTAATATGATTAGACCCAAAAATGCTAAGGGCTCTACTTCTAATAGTATGAAGAACACTGATGACTGTGGTGTGAACTGTTTAGAGAGTTATGCAAAATGAATGCATTTGACAGTCATGATTCTCTCTTTGTGAGAGACAAGGAGTTTTGTGACTCTCTGCATAATACCTTTGACCATATGTGGAGAACCAAGGAACATAATGAAGCTGGTTGTTTGCTCCTAAGTTCAATGGACAAAGTGATGGGAAAAAAAATGATGAACTCAGATATTCTAACTCCTGGCTTCAGAAGCAGATACTGAGCCTCAAATCTGCTAAGATTGCCCTGAGTGAGAGTCTTTTTTTTTTTTATTATACTTTAAGTTTTAGGGTACATGTGCACAACGTGCAGGTTAGTTACATATGTATACCTGTGCCATGTTGGTGTGCTGCACCCATCAACTCGTCATTTAGCATTAGGTATATCTCCTAATGCTATCCCTCTCCCCTCCCCCCACCCCACAACAGGCCCCGGTGTGATGTTCCCCTTCCTGTGTCCATGTGTTCTCATTGTTCAGTTCCCACCTATGAGTGAGAACATGCAGTGTTTGGTTTTTTGTCCTTGCGATAGTTTGCTGAGAATGATGGTTTCCAGCTTCTCCTTTAAAGAAGGAGCCAAAATTGTGCAAAACAGACACAAACTTTTATTATGTCAGTGCTGACTTACAATAAAAGATGCATGCATGGCCTCACCAGGTGGCTACTGTTAAAGTGAGGGCATTGATTGGAAAAGAATGGGACCCTGAAACTTGTAATGGGGACATGTGGGGGGACCCTGATGAAGCTGGGGACACTGAGTTTGTAAAATCTGATGAAACTTTTTTTGCCACAAGGAACAGCTTCCCCATCCCCAGTAGTGGCAACATCCCCTCCCTGACCCATGCTACCATCAGCCTTTCCACCTTTGCCTGAGGAGGCAAACTCTGTGCTGCTTGAGGCAACAGTAATGGCATGGCCTCACTTAAGGCAGCTGCCAGGCAAGATAATGTTGATTCTCCTCCGGAGCCACCACCCACATCCCTGTTTGCTTCTAGACTTATAACTAGACTAATGTCCTGGTGGGCCCCTAGAGGTGATGCTCAACATGTGACACATGAGGAGGTGCACTACACTCAAAAATAATTGCTTGAGTTTTCTAATTTATATACGCAGAAATCTGAAGAATAGGCATAGGAATGGATATTAAGGTTGTAGGATAAGTCTGGAAGGAACAAAGGGTTGTATCAGGTGGACTTCACTGATTTGTGCCCACTGAGCAGGGACTCTGCATTTAATATTGCAGCTAGGGGAGTTAATAAAAGGTTCTAATAGTTTATTTGCTTGGTTAGCTGAAGTATGGATTAAAAGATGGCCCACTATAAGCAAGCTGAAAATGCCTGATTTCCCTTGGTTTAATGTAGAGGAAAGGATTCAAAGGCTTAGGGAGATTGGGATGGTGGAGTGAATTAGTCACTTTAGACCTACTACTCCCAGCTAAGAGGGCCCAGAAGATATACCCTTGGCCAATGCCTTGTGAAATAGATTTGTGAGGGCAGCACTTGCATCTTTGAAGAGCCCTGTAATCACTCTTCTCTGTGTGTCAGAACTATCAGAAGTGCAGTCACTCAAATACAAAATTTAAATACGATGGGAATAATTGGATCCCGAGGTGGCAGGGGCCAAGTGGTGGCACTTGATATCAAAAGCAAGGTGGACATAGACACAATAATTGACAACAAAGGCAAAGCAGCAATCAGAATATCCTGACTCATGTAGAGCTCTGGCATTGGCTAATTTATCACTGTGTTCTTAGAAGTGAAATTGATAGGAAGTCTACTGCATTTCTACTTAATTTATATATAAGCAGAAAACATCTAGGTAGAATGGACAAAGGACTATTGAATTATAAAAACAGAGAATCATGGCCCCTCAATCAATTTCCAGACTTGAAGCAGTTTACAGACCCAGAACCCCTGAATGAAGGGGAGGCTGGGTCCCCTTGAGGAAGGACCCCACTACACTACCAACAATGTAAGCTGTTAATGTTTCTTCAATACTTCCCCGAGGAGACTTTTGGCTTTTTATCAGGGTAACTATGAATCGGGGAAACGGAAATCAGTGGACATTTTGGGGACTACTGAACACTGGTTCTGAGCTGACATTGATTCCAGGAGACCCAATACGTCATTGTGGTCCTCCAGTTAAAGTAGGGGTTGTGGAGGTCAGATAATTAATGGAGTTTTAGTTCAAGTCTGACTTTCAGTGGGTCCAGTGTGTCCCTGGACTCATCCTGTTGTCATTTCCCCAGTGCCAGAATGTGTAATTGGCACGGACATATTTAGCACGTAGCAGAAGCCACACATTGGCTCCCTGACTGTTAAGGTGAGGGATACTATGGTGGGAAAGGCCAAATGGAAGCCATTAGAGCTGCCTCTACCTAGAAAAATAGTAAATCAAAAATAATATTGCATCCCTGGAGGGATCATGGAGATTAGTGACACCATCAAGGAGTCGAAAGATGCAGGGGTGGTGATTCCCACCTCACCCTCATTCAACTCTCCTATTTGGCCTGTGCAGAAGACAGATGGATCTTGGTGAATGACAGCGGATTATGGTAAGCTTACCGAAGTAGCGACTCCAATTGCAGCTTCTGTACCAGATGTGATTATTGCTTGAGCAAATTAACGAATCTCCTGGTACCTGATATGCAGCCATTGACTTGGTAAATGCCTTTTTCTCCATTCCTGTCCCTAAGGCCCACCAGAAGCAATTTGCCTTCAGGTGGCAAGGGCAGCAATATATCTTTACTGTCCTACCTCAGGGGCATATCAACTCTCTGGCTTGCTGTCATGTTATTTACTTTTCACTTCCACAAGGTATCATATAGGTCCATTACATTGATGACATTATGCTGATTGGATCCAGTGAGTGAGAAGTAGCAAATACACTGGACTGATTGGTGGGACATTTGCATGCCAGATGATGGACAATAAACCTGACTAAAATTCAGGGACCTTTTACCTCAGTAAAATTTCTAGGGGTCCAGTGGTGTGTGGCCTGTCAAGATATTCCTCCCAAGGTGAAGAATAAGTTGCTGCATTTGGCCCCTCCTACAACTAAGAAAGAGGCACAATGCCTAGTGGGCCTATTTGGATTTTGGAGGAAACATGTTCCTCATTTGGGTGTGTCACTTTGGCCCATTTATCCAGTGACCTGAACTGCCGCTAGCTTCGAGTGGGGTCCAGAACAGGAGAAGACTCTGCAATAGGTCTGGGCTGCTGTGCAAGCTGCTTTGCCATTTGGGCCACATGACCCAGCAGATCCAATGGTGCCTGAGGCATCACAGGCAGATAGGGATGCTGTTGGGAGCCTTAGGCAGGCCCCCATAGGTAAATCACAGAAGGGCCTCTAGAATTTTGGAGGAAGGCCCTTCCATCTTCTCCAGATAACTACTCTCCTTTTGAGAGGTGGCTCTTGGCCCGTTACTGGGTTTTGGTGGAAAATGAATATTTGACTATGGGTCATCAAGTCACCATGCAACCTGAACTGCCTGTCATGAACCAGATGCTTTCTGACCTATCTAGCCATAAAGTGGGCCACACACAGCAGCATTCCATCATGAAATTGAAGGGGTATATAAGTGATCGGACTTGAGCAGGTCATGAAGGCACAAGTTAAGTTACATGAGGAAGTGACTTAAATGCCCATGGTCTCCATTCATTCCACCCTGCCTTCTCTCCCTTAGCCTGCACCAGTGGCCTCATGGGGAGTTCCCCATGATCAGTTGACAGAGGAAGAGAAGACTAGGGCCTGGCTCACAGATGGTTCTGCACAATATGCAGGCACCACTCAAAAGTGGACAGCTGCAGCACGGCAGCCCCTTTCTAGGACATCCCTGAAGGACAGCAGTGAAGAGAAATCTTCCCAATGGGCAGAACTTCAATCATTGCACCTGGTTGTGCACTTTACATGGAAGGAGACATGGGCAGATGTGCGATTATGTACTGATTCATGGGTTGGAGCCATGGTTTCCCTGGATGGTCAGGGACTTTGAAGAAGCATGATTGGAAAACTGGTGATGAAAAAATTTAGGCAAGAGGTATGTGGATGGACCTCTCTGAGTGATCAAAAACTGTAAAGATATTTGTATCCCATGTGAGTGTTCACAAATGTGTGTCCTCGGCAGAGGAGTGTTTTAATAATCAAGTGGATAGGATGACCCATTCTGTGGACACCACTCAGCCTTTCCCCAGCCACCCATCATTGTCCAATGGGTTCATGAACAGTGGTCATGGTGGCAGGGATGGAGGTTATGCATGGGCTCAGCAACATGGACTTCCACTCATCAAGGATGACTTGGCTACAGCCACTGCTTAGTGCCCAATTTGCCAGTAGCAGAGACCAACACTGAGCCCTCAATATGGCACCAATCATTGGGGTGATCAACCAGCTACCTAGTGGCAGGTTGATTATATTGCACTTCTTCCATCATGGAAAGCACAGAGGTTTGTCCTCAATGGAATAAGCACTTACTCCAGATATGGGTTTGCCTGTCCTGCATGCAATGATTCTGCCAAGACTACCATCCACGGACTCGTGGAACGCCTTATCCACCATCATGGTATTTCACTCTGCATTGCCTCTGAACAACGCACTCACTTTACAGCTAAAGAAGTGTGGCAGTGGGCTCATGTTCATGAAATTCACTGGTCTTACCATGTTCCCCATCATCCTGAGGCAGCTGATTTGATAGAATGGTGGAATGGCCCTTTGAAGTTATAATTACAATGTCAACTAGGTGACAATAGGGGCAAAGTTTTCCAGAAGGCCATGTATACTCTGAATCAGCATCCAACATATGGTACTGTTTCTCCCATAGCAAGGATTTATGGCTGCAGGAATCAAGGGGTAAAAGTGTAAGCAGCACCAATCACCATCACCCCTAATGACCCACTAGCAAAATTAGTGTTTTGCTTCCTGTTCCCATGACATTATGTTCTGCTGGCCTATAGGTCTTAGTTCCAGAGGGAGGAAAGCTGCCACCAGAAGACACAACAATGATTTCATTAAACTGGAAGTTAAGATTGCCACCTGGGCACTTTGGTCTCCTCCTACCTTTAAGTCAACAGGCTAAGAAGGGAGTTACAGTTTTGGCTGGGGTGATTGACTGGGACTATAAAGATGAAATCAGTGTATTGTTTCACAACAGAGGCGAGGAATAGTATGCATGGAATACAGGAGATCCTTTAGGGCATCTCTTAGTGTTACCATACCCTGCAATGGGAAACTACAACAGCCCAATCCAGGTAGTACTATAAATGGCCCAGACCCTTCAGGAATGAAAGTTTGAGTCACTCTACCTGGAAAAAAAATCATGACCTGCTGAGGCACTTGCTGAAGGCAAAGGGAATACAGAATGGGTAGTAGAAGAAGGTAGTTATCAATAACAGCTACAACCACCAGACGAGGTGCAGAAATGACTGTAATTGCCATGAGTATTTCCTCTTCTTTTTGTTAAAAATATGTTTGTGCATGTATATACACTTGCACTAATAAAATATCCTCATTTTATTTCGTTTTTCCTTTATCATGCAACATAAGATTTATTGACTTCATGTCAGCATTTTTAACTGTAATAGCATAAAGTTAAGAATACTTTGTTAACTTCTGGGGATTGGTGCATTTCTGGTTGTATGAAGGATAGTTTCATTATGTTAGGTATATTTATGACATTATTTTTGTCTTTGAAGATTATGTATGATCTCATGAGATGTGTATAGGTTCAAGTTGACAAGGGGTAGACTTGTGATGGTTAATACTGAGTGTCAACTTGATTGGATTGAAAGATGCAAAGTACTGATCCTGTGTGTGTATTGAGGGTGTTGCCAAAGGAGATTAATATTTGAGTCAGTGGGCTTGGAAAGGAAGACTCACCCATGATCTAGGTGGGTGCCATCTAATAAGCTGCCACTGAATATAAAGCAGGCAGAAAAACATGAAAAGACTAGACTGGCCCAGCTTCCCAGCCTGTATCTTTCTGTGGTGCTGGATGCTTCCTGCCCTAGAACTCTGGACTCTAGGTTCTTCAGTTTTTGGACTCAGACTGGCTCTTCTTGTTCTTCGGTTTGCAGACAGCCTATTGTAGGACCTTGTGATCATGGGAGTTAACACTTAATAAACTATATATATCTCTTAATAGTTCTGTCCCTCTAGAGAACCCTGATTAATACAAAAAGTGTTGTTATTAGGTTAAAATAATGGGTTATAAAATAGTACTTGAAAGCCTCATGATAACCTCAAACCAAAAAACATACAGTGGATACACACACACAAAAAAGCAATAAACTAAATTATAACACTAGAGAAAATTATCTGCACTAGAGGAAGACAGGAATGGTAGAGAAAAGGAAGAGAAGATCATCACAAAACAACCAAAAAATAACAAAATGACAGGAATAAGTCCTTACTTATCCGTAATAGCATAGAATGTATATGGACTAAACACCCCAATCAAAAGACATGGACTGGGAGAAGGGATGAAAAAATAAGACCCATGAACTGTTGCTATAACAAATATATTTCACCTGTAAAGACACAAATAGACTGAAATTAAAAAAAAAGATATTTTATGCCAATGGAAACCATAAAAGTACAACAGTCACTATATTTATATCACACAACATAGATTTTGAGACAAAAACTATAAAAAAGAGACAAAGAATGTCACTATATAATGACAATGGGGTCAATTCCGCAAGAGAATATAACAGTTGTAAACATATATATGTATTCAACACTGGAGCACTCAGATATATAAAGGAAATATTAGTAGCACTAAAGAGAGAGCTAGGCCCAAATAAAATAATAGCTGCAGACTTCAGCTATTATTTAGTATTAAGCAGATTTTCCAGAAAAAAAATCAACAAAGAAACATCAGACTTAATCTGCACTATAGACCAAATGGATCTAATAGATACTTACAGAACATTTCATGCAAGAGCTGCAGAATACACATTCTTTTTCTCAGCATATGGATAATTCTCAAGGATAGACCATATGGTAGATCACAAAATAAGTCTTAAAACATTTAAAAATTTGAGGTAATATCAAGCATCTTTTCTAGCCATGATGGAATAAAACTAGAAATTAATGACAAGAATAATTTTGAAAACTATACAAATACATAAATATTAAACAATATGCTCCTGAATGACCAGTAGGTCGATAAATAAGAAATAAATTGGAAATTTTCTTGAAATAAATGATAATCCAAACACAACATAAAAACTGATGGAATATAGCAAAAACAGTACTAAGAGGGAAGTGTATAGCTATAAGTGCTTAAATTAAAAAAGACAAAACATTTCAAATAAACAATCTAACAATGCATCTTAAAAATGAGAAAAGCAAGAGAAAGTCAAACCCATAATTAGTACAAGAGATAATAAAGAACAGAGCAGATATAAATGAAACTGAAATGAAATAATAAAACAACAATACAAAAGATAAATGAAATAAAAAGTTGGCTTTTTGAAAAGTTCAACAAAATTGACAAACCTTTAGCCATACTAAGAAAGAGAGAAGATTCACATAAATCAAATCAGAAATGTAAAAACAGACATTACATCTGACACTGCAGAAATTCAAAGGATCATTAGTAGCTGCTATGACCAACTACATGCCAATAAACTGGAAAATCTAGAAGAAATGGAAAAATTTCTAGATATATACAACCTACCAAAATTGAACCAGGAAGAAATAAAAAACCTGAAAAGATGCATATAAAGTAACGAGATAGAAACCATAATAAAAAGTCTTCCAGTAAAGGAAATCCTGGGACCTGATGGCTTCACTGCTGAATTCTACCAAACATTTAAAAAACTGATACCAATCCTAATCAAATTATTCCAAAGAATAAAGGAGAGAATTCTATCAAACTCATTCTATGAGGCCAGTGTTACCCTAATAGCAAACCAGACAAAGTCATATCAAAAAAAAAGAACACTACAGCCCAATATCTCTGATGAATATTGATGCAAAAATTCTCAACAAAATACTAGCAAACTGAATTCAACAATACATTAGAAAGATCCTTCATCTTGACCAAGTGGGATTTATCCATGGCATACAAGGATGCTTAAAAAGAAGCATATCAATCTATGTGATACATCACATCAACAGAATAAAGGATTAAAAAGAATGTGATCATTTCAACTGACGAAAAAAAAGCATTTGATAAAATTCAATATACCTTCATGTTAAAAATCCTCAAAAAATCTGGATATAGGAAGAACATACCTGAACATTATAAAAGCCACATATGATAGACCCACAGTTAGTATCACACTGAATGGTATGAAAATGAAAACCTTTCCTCTAATATCTGGAACACTATGAGGATGTTCACTGTTACCACTGTTATTCAACACAGCATTAGAAGTCCTAGCTAGAAAAATTAGACAAGAGAGAGATACAAAGCGCATCCAAATCTGAAAGGAAGAAGTGAAATTATTTTTGTTTACAGATTATATTATCTTGTATTTTGAAAAACCTAAACAAATCACCAAAAAAACTATTAGAACTGATAATCAAATTCAATACAGTTGCAGGATACAAAATCAACATTCAAAATCAGTAGCATTTCTAAATGCCAACAGTGAACAATGTAAAAAAGAAATTTAAAAAAGTAATCCCAATTACAATAGCCATAAAAAATTAAACACCTAGGAATTAACCAAATAAGTGCAAGATCTCTATAATGAAAACTATAAAACATTGATGAAAGAAATTGAAGGGGACACAAAAAATAAAAAAATATTATATTTTCATGGATTGGAAGAATCAATGTTGTTAAAATCCCCATACTACCCAATCTACAGATTCAATGCAATCCCTATCAAAATATCAATGACATTCTTCAATGACATAGAAAACAGTAATTCCAAAATTTATATGCAAACACACAAAAAACAAGAATAGCTATTCTAAACTCCCCTAAACAAAAAGAACAAAAGTATAGCTATCCCAAACTATCCTAATAATAATAATAATAAAAACTGGAGAAATCACTTTACTGTCTTCAAACCATAGTAAAGAGTGATAGTAACCAAAACAGTACTATACTGCCTACAAACAGACACAAAAGCCAATGGAACAGAATAGAGAATGCAGAAACAAATCCACACAACTACACTGAACTCATTTTCAATAAAGGTGTTAAGAAAATGCACCAAGGAAAAGGCAGTTTTTTTAATAACTGGTTCTGGGAAAACTGGATATCCATATGCAGAAGAAAAGAACTGACCCCTATTTGACATATACAAAAATCAAATCAAAATGGATTAAAGACTTAAACCTAAGACCTCAAAACACGAAACTACACAAATAAAACATTGGGGAAAACCTCCAGGACACTGATCTGGGCAAAAATTTTTGAGCAATATGCCACAAGCACAGGCAACCAAAGCAAAAATGAACAACTGAAATCATATTAGGTTTACAGCCAAGGATACAATCAAAGTGAAGTGACAACTCACACAATGGGAGAAAATATTTGCAAACTATCTATCTCATAAGGATTAACAACCAGAATATATAAGGAGCTCAAACAACTCTACAAGAAAAAATCTAATAATCGGATCAAAAGATGGGCAAAAGAGTTAAGTAGATATTTCTGGATAGCAAACAGGCATATGAAAATGTGCCCAACATCATTGACCATCAGAAGAATGCAAATCAAAGCTAAAATGGGATAGCATCTCACCCCAGTTAAAATGGCTTATATCCAAAAGACAGGCAATAACAAATGCTGGTGAGGATGTCAATGAATAAAAGGAAACCCTGGTACACTGTTGGTAGAAATGTAAATTAGTATAAACACTATGGAAAGCAGCGTGTAGCTTTCACAAAAAAACAAAACAAAACAAAAAAAAAAACAAAAAATAAAGCTACTATATGATCCAGCAATCCCACACCAAAATATACACCCCAAAGATCTGAAATCAGTATATCCAAGAGGTGTCTGTATTTCCATGTTTATTGCAGCACTGTTCACAACAGCCAAGATTTGCAAGCAACCTAGTGTCCACCGATAGACAAATAGATACAGAAACTGTGACACATATACCCTGTATTAGCCTGTTCTCACACTGCTAATAAAGACATACCCAAGACTGGATAATTATAAAACAAAGACGTTTAATTGACTAACAGTTCCACATGGCTGGGGAGACCTTACAATCGTGGCAGAAGGCAAGGAGGAGCAAGTCACATCTTACATAGTGGCAGGGAGGAAAGAACTTGTGCAGGGGAACTCCTCTTTATAAAAACAACAGATCTCCTGAGATTTATTCACTATCATGAGAACAGCACAGGAAAGACTCACCCCCTTGATTCAATTACTTCCCAATGTGTCCATCCCACAACACCTGGGAATTGTGGGAGCTGCAATTCAAAATGAGATTTGGGTGGAGACACATCCAAACCATATCAACACAATAGAGTAAGATTCAGCCACAGAAATAAGACACAGTCATTTGCTAAACCATGAATGAAACTGGAGATCATTATGTTAAGTGAAACAAACCTGGCACAGAAAGACAAACATTGCCTTTTCTCACTTATTTGTGGGATATAAAAATCACAACAATTTAACTCAGGGACAGAGAGAGTAGAAAGGTGGTTACTGGCAGCTGGGAAGGGTAATGGGGTGGTGGTGGGGAAAGGTGGGGATGGTTAATGGGTACAAAAAGAACATAGGAAGAATGAGTAAGATCTACCATTTGATAGCACATCAGGGTGACTGTAGTCAATAATAACTTAATTGCACATTTTAAAATAAAGAGTATAATTGGATTAGTTGAAATTCAATGGATAAATGCTTGGATTGATGGATGCCTCATTCTTCATAATGTGCTTATTTCATACTGCACGCTTGTAGGAAAACATCTCATATATTTCATAAATAGATGCACCTATGATATACCTAAAAAACTGAAAATAAAAAAGTATAAAGAATATACTTCGTTATTTTAAACTTTATATCAAATTTATATTTTGTTTGCCCTTGTTTTATTTTTATTTTGTTTCATTTTAAACACACTATTAAATAAGGATTGTGGGGATAACTAATCTTTTTGATAATTTTAATTTTTATAATCATTCAGACTATACAACTGGCTATTATTTTAATCTGTGTATTTTTTATGATACCTGGATGTTATGTAAACACTTTTAAAGTGATTTTTTTCCATTTGACGATATAGAAATTCTGTTGTGTTATTATAAAACATTTTAATATTTACAGTGGGTTTTGTGGTATTAATGAGCAAGGGTAATAGGTTTTTGTTTTAATTTTTAAGTACTAGGGGCACTACATATTATAAAATTTTTAAATAGTACAGGAGGACTTAGAATGAAAGGGTTCTTTGTTCTATCTTTCCTATTTTATGTATTAGTCAACTTATTTGTTTTTGGCAATTTGTGTTTTTCTCCTCTTCTGGAATAAACTTCTTAATGTAGGAAATACATATGTATTCTTGTTATTTAATTTATTATTAGGAGGCCTTATATATTGAATACTACCTATGAAATAGGAGGGGGAAGTATAGTACTTAGATTCCTCTTCTCAAATGTTAATGGTTATAACATTAGTTGTTATAGAGGTTGATTTTCAAAAAATTAAATAATAAATGTAGTGATCCTAGAATATCTAAGAGGTACTAGAATAAATAACAGGAGCTGCTAATTTTAAATACGTCTCAATTATCTAACACTACAACATATTGTATAATAAACTCAATATTTAGGGGCTTAAAACAACAATAACTTATTATACCTACAAATCCAAAGAATGGCTAAGCTGTTCAACTGATCTTGGCTCAGCTTGGGTGGTTTTTCTGGTCTCTGTAGGACTCAATCACATATGTTGGATGGTATTGAGTAAGAAGATTCAGCTTGTTCCATAAATTTCCCATCTTTCAGAAGGTATATCTGAGCTTATTCTCATGATGGTAGCTGAAGTCCATGAGTGACAGTAGGAGATTTCAAGGCCTATTGAGGGCTAGTTTGGGAACTGACACATCTATGGTATTCTATTGGCTAACACAAAACCCAAGGCCACCCAAATTCAGAGGGGGAATGCACAGTTTCCCTCTCTTGATTTTGAGGAGATGCAAACTCATTTTGCTAAAGTCATGGATACAAGGAGATGTGAAGAACTGGGGTGATTTTTCCTATTAACGTATCAAAAAATGTTTTGAAAATAACTCACATAAGCAAACATCTGATGGTCTCACCAGAATTAGAAAAGAAGAATAATTTTGCAATATACTTTGTTATGTAAAAAACTGAAATAAAGTTTTTTTACTACTTTTTAAACCTCTTATTTAAGTAGACCCATCTGGAATGGAGATTACACCTCTCAAATCGCTATACATAATATAGACACCAACAAAATATGTCTATGAATAAAACGTTATCTCTCATGCCAAACTTTCCCCTAAAGTACAGAACTTAAATGATTAGAATATATTTAAAACTAGATGTGGGTGCAACAAGAAGGGGTTCATTAAATCCCAATTTAATACTCTCTTATTTTTGTTCCCATAACATCAGTATATGGGGATGCTATTTACAGAGATTCGTAAAATATAATGGTGATTAGCCATCCACATACATAATTCATGAGGACAAGTTGCAAACATTTCTGGTACATGAAGAAAATCTATTTTTCATTTGCATTTTTTCAATGACTATGCTGAAAAAGTTTTCATTTTTTTGATGCCCCCCAAATAATCAGATTTTATATTTGCATATCATTAATCATAAATAATATCTATTCAAGTAATTTACTCACTTAAGTGTACTATAGATTTAGAAGACCAGTGATCTACTTATAACAATTATAATAGTTATCATGAATGCATGTGAAACTTATCAAATGGCAGAGGTCAGAGAATCAAAATTGGCCATTTTTCTTATTGATCCATCTGTGACAACTTTAAATGGCTAACAATAACTTTGTGAGGAGATTCATATAAGGGACAGTTTACCAAAGTCAGTCCAACTAGTATGATCAGACTCTGACCATATTCTTTAGAGCATTCATGTGAGATATAATTTCTGTAACCTTGATATTTTATCTGTTGAAAGGTAATAAAATCACAAATTAAAAAAAATATAGTGAAGATAAACCTATTTGAATAACTTAATTATAATTATACATTTTTAAACACCCTCATGAGAATGTTTTACTTGTAACAGAAGGTGAACTTCTGATACATACTGAAAGTGTTTTTGTAGTGTAGGTGTAAGAAGACATAAAGTAATCAAGGTCTTACTCGGCAATGGTTTCAGAGACAGATTGGAAGCACAATTATGCAAGGCAAAGCCTCAAATACTTAACTCAGATAAATTAAGAGGGAAAATACTTAACTCAGATAAATTAAGAGAGAATAGACGTAGGAAAGAGTAAAGTTTATGATAAGAACTGTGATTATGGGTAGGTTAAATGGGACATTACGAATGAAGATTTTGTTGGGAGCCCAGAAGACCAAAACATCTATCACCTCTCTATTTAATTCATTTATGTCTATAACACTACTAATATGCCATACTTCTGTGATTCAAACTATTTCAGCTTTTTCTTTTCATCCACAGCCATGGAAATGTCATTTGAATGGCAAAGAAATCATCCATTTAAAGATGCTTGTACAAAAGTTATACAAACTGCAAACAAGAAACATATCTTTGAAAATCAGGCCTTGTAATTGTTCAAATTAAGTTATATAACTTCAACTTACTTTTCTGTTATTTATTTTCTATTCATTCATTAAGCTGTACATAGTCTACAAACTTCAAACAAAAGGAATGTTCAACATACAAAATTTTATTTTAGCCTAAACGTTGGTGCCAGATAACAAAACGTACATGATGTGTTCCACACAGTGTTATAATTATGTTCAAAAATAGCTAGCATTCAATTGATACTAAATATGAATAAGGCTTTAGGCATTACATAAATTGTTTTATTTATTTATTGAGATGGAGTCTTGCTCTGTTGCCTAGGCTGTAGTGCAGTGGCACGATCTCAGCTCACTGCAAACTCCGCTTCCCGGGTTCAAGCAATTCTCCTGCCTCAGCCCCCTGAGTAGCTGGGATTACAGGCGCGCACCACCATGCCTGGCTAATTTTTGTATTTTTAGTAGAGACGGGGGTTTCACTATGTTGATCAGGCTGGTCTCGAACTCCTGACCTCAGGTGATCCACTGGCCTTGGCCTCCCAAAGTGCTGGCATGACAGGAATGAGCCACCACGCCCGGCACGTAAATTATTTTATAACAATATTAACAAGTTAGTTAAAAATATTGTATTTTATGCTGTCAAGTTCAGTCGCTTTCATATTAAATAGAACTAAAAATTCCAATCATTAAAATGAGATGATGGTATGACTTAAAGTTACCAATATTAACTGTTAACAAAGAGAAAGGAGAGAGAAAATTCCATCGGAATGTAAGAATATTCATCTAGGAATAGAGAAAGCTTGCTTCCACCAAAAAAACCTTAATAAAAATAGAGGATAAAACAAAATATCTTAAAATATTCAGTATTTTGATTTAAACTACTAAAAATTGGCATGGGTAAAATAATTTTTGAACAGAAATCATTTTGGAGCTTTTCTGTTTCAAAAGTTAATGCTGCTACTGAAAACATTATGTAGCACAGAAACAAAATGACTTATGCAAGAATATGTCTGATTTACACTTAGACCTAACAATAGAACCAGATTCCACTGATTGCAGAGTCCCCTTTCAAAAGGCTTAGACTTTTAGATCATTTCTTGGCCTCTAGCTTTTCTTAAGCATTGGAATTTAACAAATGGGTCACACTATTCATTTTGTGGGTAGTTCTAAAGGTTAAGTAAAAAAAAAAAAAAAAAAAAAAAAAAAAAAAAAAAAACATGGAATTGTGTTTGATAAAATAAACAACTACAAATTTTCAGTGTTCGACAAAGGTTTTTTTTTGCCTAAACCACCATGAAACTTTTAACAACTCATGAAAAGTCTAAAGTTTGAGGGAAAACCTGATAAAATTCTGAAATTCAATTGTGAGTCTCAGAATAACCAAAAGTTTACTGTAACATCTGTCGATCCAGTAGAATGAACCCGAAACATTGCTCAAGTAAAGGCGTAATTTAGTTAAAATAAAGGGTGGTGGGGGTGGCATAAGAAAATATAAACTTTGCTCTATATTTTGTTAACATTATCCTGAGTCTACTTTTCATCCAAGCAAAGGCAACCTCCTGAATCACAGGAATTTCCCACAAAAGTGGTAGTTTTTGTACCAGGTTCCACAATTCTTTGTTTCCTAATCCCTTATTATCTTACACATCCTCTACAGTAGGTTTTCTAATTTGTCAATATTTCTGTTAAAATAAAAATCCAGGCAATAATTAAAGGTACTCTAAAAGTATCTCAATATTTTAACTGTGGGAATTTAAGACAATGTATGAAGAAGATATATAGAAAAATAACATATTTTTATCATTTGACTTGCAAATTCATCAAGAGCAATGGATTTTACAACCTCCAAGCAAAATTTATGAATATTTACCTAATGATTTGTTTTTTCTTTAAGCTATTTGTGTAGAATGAAAGCATTTAATAACATCCTGTGCAAAATTCAAATGTTAGGTAATTCTAAATTCATCTGGAAATATATTCCAAAAGTGTTATAAGATTTAAAGATTCTTTTAGTGGCAGGACACAGCACAATGATACTGGAGAAGATGAAAAGCAGAACTCTCTTACAGACAGGATTGAGAGAAAACTGTCAGATAGAATCAAATGTGGGTTGCACCGCATAAACAGGGTGATAACAAACAGTAGCCATAGCGGCAGCTTATTTATGGCAAATGAAGTGGGGCAGTTAGGTTTTGTATGCTATCCGTGGATTGACTAATGTGAGTAATTTCTCAGCCTTCAGGAATCAGTGCTATTCCTAGTTGTCTGGTACCTGGCTTGGGGTAATTAGGATGTGTGTACAGTGGACTTGAGGGTGTGAAAGCTCCTTAAAAAAGGAAAGTGGCTGGGATTGGGTGTATTCAACTGCTCAAAAAGTAAAACTGGCCAACTCCCACCAAGAACTGGCTTAAGACCGCATTTTTTTTTCTCATCTTGTACCAAATAATATCTTAATAAAATAATAAATATTGAATGAATATTGAGAATAAAACAGATTAAATTAAAAACCCATTTGAATTGAAAGTGATTCAAAGGCAAGTAGAATAAAATCTAAAAATACGAAAAGAAAATGTATGTTTAGATGTGAATGGAGATTATAAAATTGTAGATATCTCTTTTCAAGTAATATAATGCAATCATTCATAGCAAGTAATAAGAATCCAGAATTTTTTCAGATATTGTATTCCTCTCACTAAACACTGTGAAGCTAAAATCTAGATAATATTAAATCTGACCTCAGCAAAGTCAAAATACACCATGTATGGTCCAACCTGAAAATGTATTTATTTATTTTTTAGAATCTTTTTTTTTTTTTTTTTTTTTTTGGAGACGGAGTTTCACTGTTGTTGCCCAGGCTGGATTGCAATAGTGCGATCTCAGCTCCTGCAACCTCCCGCTTCCCAGGTTCAAGTGATTCTCCTGCCTCAGCCTCCGGAGAAGCCGGGATTACAGGCATGCGCCACCACGCCCGGCTAATTTTGTATTTTTAGTAGAGATGGGGTTTCTCCATGTTGGTCAGGCTGGTCTCAAACTCCTGACCTCAGGTGATCCGCCCGCCTCGGCCTCCCAAAGCGCTGGGATTACAGGCATGAGCAACCGCGCCCTGCCCGAGAATCATTTTTAAATGTACGTCTCAACAAGTTTTGAAGAATTCATGCACCTGTGTAAACACCACAATACTAAAATACAGAACATGCGAGCACTTCCAACAGTTCCTTCAGTATCGTGTCAAGCAACTCTACCACCCGCCCCAATCTCCTTTCACTATGGATTAGACTTTTCTAGAATTTTTAATAAATATGATAATTTAGCATATACTCTTTTTGTCTGGATTCTTCCAGTCAGCATGTTTTTGAGCTTCATCCATGTCATTATATATAAAAGCAGGTTTTTTTTAAATTACAGAGTATTTTCCATTGAGTGGATATACAACTGGTTGTCCATTTATCTATTGATGGATATTTGAATTGTTATCAGCTTTTGGCTATTCTGAATAAAGCTGCTGTGAACCTTTCTGTACAAAGTGTTGTGCAAATTTATGTTTTATTTTTATTTTTTAAATACCTAGAAGTAGAATAGTTTGGTTTTGTGGTAAGCATAGATTGAATTTGATAAGAAAATGTCAAACGGTTTTCCAAAATGGCTGTAGCATTTTTTCTTCCCACTATTAGTATATGATAGCTCCAGTTGTTCCAAATCATTGCCCTTATTTGGTTTCCACAGTTTAGGTATTTTTTAAAAAAACAATTTATGCTATTTTAGCAGATGTATAGAAGTATCTCATAATATATTTAATTTATGTTTCCCTGATGGCTTATGACATTGAACAACTTTTCATGTGCTTTTTGGTTATATGTATATTTTTTGGATAATTTGTATAATTTTTGTTTAAATGTTATGCCGATTTTTAATTTTTTTCCAATTAAGTATAAGAGTTCTCTATGTGTTCTGAACACAAGTCCCTTTTGATAAATGTTTTACAAATATTTTCTCTCAGTCTATGGCTGGCTTTGAAGTTTCTTAGAATGTGTTCATAGAAATAGATTGTTCAGTGTTCTTTTTCATTTTTGGTCTGAGATTTTGTATTCAATAAAATCTTTGCTTTTCTTTGAAGATCAGGAAGATTTTCTTCTATGTTTAATTTTAGTGATGTAGTCAGTTTTAATTTTATATTTCAATTTATGATTTTAATTACCTGTCTATTTAAACATGCAAAATTAAATTGCCAACATTTTAATTTTAAAATGAATAAAATGATTAAACCATGGTTCAGAACTTTACAGACTTGGAAAGATGAAACTTATACTAAATTTCTTAATATCACTGGGATTCCTGGGATTAATATACAAAACATATTTTAACAGGGTACACATTTCTACTATTCCAATCCATAAAAACCTAATAAATTACAATAAATGATTTATTGAGTGAAGATTTTACCAGTATTTGTAATTTAATAAATCCAAACTCATGGAGACAAATATGCAGGATAAATAAATAAAGTGTCCAAAAAGCAAATTTAGTGAGGAAAAAAAGGGCAAGGATTTAAAGTCCAAGCCAGGTAACTCCTATCATTAACTATGCTTGTCATTTGTTTCTGTGTAAAAGCAAACAACAACAAAAAAATAAAAATTTAAATGCAATGCCACAAATTAATTTTAGCTAATTTTTTATATTTTTGATAATGATTTCAGATAATCAAAACATTCTAATGTTGCTTACACTTCCTCTGTTTACCTGTATTTATAGTGATGCAAAAGAGATAATATTCAGCTTTAGATTTTGAACAAATAAAATATATTAGGATGTTTTTAAATTAATCAATGCATTTTCTAAACATGTATGGAGTTACTGAAATGTATCACTCATTGTTCCAGGTAGTAGGCAAATAGTAGTTAAAAAAAAAATCCTTTTCATGATGGAACTTACATTCTAGATGGCTTACTGAGTCAAAATATATTCTTCAAACACTTCACAATTGATAAGAATTTTTAAATAACTGTTGTTTCATAAGTATTTCCTTGGAATACACCCACACACAAGCACACACACACACATAAATATAGGTCTTCTTAAATATAAAATATATCAAAGCATAAATACTTTAAATTAATGATAATAATACCTTTAAAAGTGTTGGTGGTAAAATCCAAAACATTATAATTCATTGTTTAGTGCCAAATTAATTTAACTACAAAGTAAAAATATCCCTACATAGATTAAAATTATTGATGCATAACAGTTAAATAGGAAAATACAACAAAACATTATTATATATTTTTATTTCAATAGAACTGTCATTATTCTGTTAACATAATGGCTATTCTCTTTTAAGTAAAATACTTATGAGATGGTTAAGATATTTATAATATTTTTTAAACCCTGAGTATGTCAAATTTTCAATAAATATTATACATAAATAGATGATAGATAAATAGCACTGTATTCAACTTCCACTCAGATTTTTTCTATATAAGTTATTCTGATATGAGTAATCAGGTTTCCTAAATGTAATATTTTGTTCATGTTATTAACATTAATTCTAATGTAACAAAAGGAAAATGTAAATAAAAACAATGTAGATACACAGAAACTTAGATTTGATGATGGTAGGTAAGATAGCAGAAGGTATGAAAGATCTAATGTATGTGGTAAAATATAAGGGAAACCAAGAAAAGGGCTGCTATGTTCAGAATCAGAAAAAAAGAGAAATAAATGTCTGTAAGATTTTTTTTTTGTTATTTAGAGAACTTTTGTCAAATGAGGAAATTTGCTTATATTTTTATTTGTTATTCCATCAATAATATGCTACATTGCTTACTGCTATTTAGTAAAATGATGTCATCAGCATCTCTACTTTTTCTTTCCACTCACAAATCCTCCTTTCTATTACATAGTAGCTAATGCTTTTATAGGGCTTCAGACTTTGGTTGTCTAATTTTTTCATTGCTCCCACGAGTGTCTATTTTGTGGCACCCATTATGCAAGGTATTAGGTACACATAATGGAAAATGTCAAGTATGACCATTAGACTGTCAATGAGTTAAATTCCTTGTATTGTTTCAATAATAATTGTTTGCACAGTTTTCCTGTGTTTTCTAGGGTTTTGAGATTTGCTGTGATACACCAGTAGTTTAAAATCAAAATTACAGTTTCATCCAGTAATGAAATATCAAGTTTTGCATGGTAAAATTTCTACTAGAGTTTTGTTCATGATCAATATTGAAATTTAGTGGTTCTAAAGTCAAAGCTATTCTTTTAGAATAGTTTGTTAGTATTAGAGGTCGTTTTCATCTTTAAATGATAGTAATAGTGCCTGACTATGAAAACTTTGAAAGACTTAAATAAAAAGAGAGGCCTTATTTACATTACATTACATACATTAGCCTTATTTACAAATCTGACAATACACCCTTACTATTAAATGAGAGAAAGTGATATTGTATTGTAAAGTGTCCTATTGTTTAGTTGGTATGTTTCTTTAGTTGGTATGAATAAAAAGAGGTGGGACTGGAACACGATACAAAAATAATGTAACAAATTCAGAACATCTGCTAAGGTCATGCCGTGTACTTTTCGAAATAATTTCCACATCAAGGAAGCTATAGAGGAGCAATTCTCCCCTAAAACTTGTGCCAAAGAAGCTAATTATAATAAGCATAGAGATCTGCAGAGACGTTAAGGAAAATTACTTATTCACTTAATCAAATACCTCAGCATGGAAGAAAGTGACTTAAAACCTGAATGGTAATTCCATAGGGGAAGCCCCAAGTAAAATTTTGTCCACAAAGATTTTCTATCTTTAAATAAATTAAATAATTTTGAAGTGAAAAAAACATTTTTAAAGCTTTAAACAGAATAAATTCATAAAAGGAAAAAAATGGTGGATGAATTCAGAATTTTAGAAAGGTTTCAATGGAAACTTTCTAGCATCTGTAGAAACTCATAGCAAACAGGATCATTTGAGATAAAAAGAGAGAATACATCCCTGGTAAATGTGAAAAGAAAAAAATTATGGAAAAAGAAATAGTTTCCTATGAGGACTGATGAATGCACAAATTTGAATCCATGCTGTTTCCAAGATATTAAAACTAAATATAGTACATCTGCTCTATGGCATCAAAGATAATATATCACAGTGTGAAGTTTCATGATGATTATGTATATTCAGCTGTTTTTTTCTGGATATTGCTATTCCTTTGCTTTTTTCATTATCTGAGAGCAAAAAGAAAGTATGCTTTTAAGGAACTTGTAAAAAAAAAAGTAAAGCAATCCAGGTGACACAATAACAAAATGTGCAGCAAAATAAAAATCTCATATTGGAAAGTAGGCTGGCTTTCAGACCTAGAACTGATTACACTGTTGGATGACTAAATACTCCAGGATAGTACACTCCAGTGGCTGAGGTATAGTCCAAATCATTCATGCACTAGTTCAGCCATATGATACAATTTTTGCATGGTTTAAGAGAAACTACTAACTCAAACTCTTATTCTGATTTAAACCAATACAGGTACAGGAGACAGAGGAGGGAGGCAAGGTATTACAAACACATACATTAAAGGAAAAATAAATAACAAAAGATTACTTGCTTTTACAAAAAATTGGTTATGATGCTGTGCCATGAGACCATCACCTATTCCAAATACTACCATGAACATATTTTAAAATCACAGTTTTTTTTCCTCTATGACTTGTAAGATGCAAAACAATAGAATTATCTCTATTCCAACTTAAAGAAGGAAGATAAAATAGTCTTAGCACGTAATCATAATAATTAATTTATTTTTAAGGTAAACAAATGCATGAGGTCATTTAATAGTGGAAACTTGATACCAGTTAGCTTTCAGAAAACATGTAGCAAGTACAGTTTTCTTACTCCATCACACATATCGAAGCCAGGAAATTTAGATTTCTGTGATCATGGACAGAAACTTATTGTTAATGTGTTTTTCTTTTTCTCAGTCTCTTCCCTGAAATAGAATTCATGGCTCATGCTGTGACTCTGCAATATTGTTCCCTGCAAGAAGCGATTTTGTTCTGCCTCAGAGGCAATATGTTTTTATGCTTAATTTTGCCTTGGGTAACCAGAATGCTTGTTTATATCCTTAAAATGTCTTTTAAAGAGATTTATTTTTATGAATCATCGACAAATCCTGCTTCTAGAATTTAATTCCTTCAGTTACGTATTGAGTAAAACATTTACATATTCTTGTTCTGTCATAGGTTTATTAATTGTGATTAAGCAGTAGCATTTAATCCCATGTGTGGAAAGTTACAAATATATCTTTTTAATATTTTCAGCATTACTTTAATTATATGCTTTTATTTAAAGTTTTATCACTCCTCTTGATTAGTTTAGCTCTAAGTATACTTAAATAATTTACATTTACAATGTAATAATGTTATGTACTAAGTTTTACCTTTTGAGCAAATATAAAATAAAACAAAGCTCTGTTCAGAAGAACAAGAGGAATCTCCCTTCAATGGCTGAGGGGAGATTTAAAAAAATCCAGTCTCTATCATTAATTGTTGAGATAATTTTTATATTAATTTTCATAGTTCACCAAATAATGGGGCAATATGGAGAAACTGATTTATATTTCAGAACAAGTGACATAACTAAAGCATCAAAAATTTCATTTTAAAGGTAGTTAAATTAGAGAGATGACTGCAGGTAAAGCTGTCTATGTCTAAGTAGGAAGGATCATCAGACATTTAGATATTTGGTAATAGTAAAAAAAAAAAAAGGTTAATTAATTAGGAAGTTCTACTTAAATAAAATTTGCTCCCTCTTGGAGGAAAGAATCAATTGTAAACTAAATAAAAATAATTTAAAAAAGAATAGCCAACCCTCACCACTACTCCAGAATTGCCCTTGCCAAAGATGCCAATGATCCCCACGTTGCTAAAAGGGCAGTTATTTCTCAATACTTAACCTATCTGATTGTCAGGGAGGATTATTCTTTACATCTTAAACCCTTTTTCCCTATGGCTTCCTGGACATCACAGCCACCTGGCTTTTCTTCTTCCACTTTGGAAAGTATTCGTAACTGTATTTTTCTATTTTCTTCTCATTACTCCACTTAATAAATGTTAAATAACCCAGAGTTTTAGTGCTTTACCCACTCTCTCTTCTGTCTACACTAACTCCTTAGTTGATTTTAACTCGAATTGTGGCTTTAATACAATTCAGATGCTAATGAACTCAGAAATGTGTATTTCCAGGCCAGACTCTCAATTTAAACTCTGGAGTTTATCTCTTGTTATGTATTTCAATAGCTAATATATATCACTTAATGTCTTGATATTTCAACCCCCAATCCAGCTCCTCCTAGAGCAATTCCATCTCAGCTAATGCCATCTACATTATTCCAGTTAATTAGGTCAAAATCTTGTTATCTTTGATTCCTCTCCTTTTTCATTTTCTAGATCTAGTGTGCAGTAAATCGTGATGGACAGTATCCAACAAAATTTATCTATAATTTGGCCATTTTCACTCTGTCTACTATCCTGGTTTAAGAAACAATCTTTTGTCCACATTGTATAGTAGCCATATATACAGGTTTTTTGTTTTGTTTTGTTTTAGCCTTCCTGATCCTTCTCAGCACAGCTCCCAGAGTTTTTACAATTATGTTATATATGAAATAATGTTATTTCTCTTTAAATACTCCTAATGGCTTTGTGTCTCTTTCATAGTAAAATCCAAAGTACTTATGACCCTGCATGACCTGAATTCATATTGCCACATTAATCTCAGCTCTTACTTTTTCCATTCTTTTCTTTCTATTTCAACCATTTCAGCCTCCTCCTTACTGTCCTTTGAGTACACCAGCCATTCTTCATCTTAGGGGCTTTTGCCTCACAGTTTCACTCAAAAACTTACATTCTCGATTAGGCCTTCTATAGTCATTCTATCAAACATGTCCACACATATCCCAACTTTGTAGTATCCCTCCTTCATTCTTTTTAAATATTTATTCTGCCACTGATAGAGGTAGTCTATAGTAATCTCATTTTTCTTATGTCTCTCTTTATCCTCCAGAATAATGATCTAAGAAGAAGGACTGTTTTTTCTGTTTTGTTTACAATTGTATCCTGAATACTGAACCAATTCTAGACACACAGTGAGTATGCAATAAATATTTTGAGCAGGCAAATGAATGCTTCCTGCATTAATCCGACCTTATTTATCAATATCTTATCAATTTTTCCATTTTATCTGCCCCAGAAAATCAATACCTTAACTCCACTGGAGAAAAAGAATAACTGAGTACATCTGAAAATATACAGCAAAAGAATACCTGGGTATATCTAAGGCATAAGACACCAAATCCTGAGTGTTACAGAACTGTTAGAGAATTTATAATTCTTACCATCCACATAAACTTACCTGATGGTAGCCTGGCACGGTGGCTCACGCCTGTAATCCCAGCGCTTTGGGAGGCCGAGGCAGGCAGATCATGAGGTCAAGAGATCGAGACCAGCCTGGCTAACATGGTGAAACCCCATCTCTACTAAAAATACAAAAAATTAGCTGGGCATGGTGGCGGGCGCCTGTAGTCCCAGCTACTCAGGAGGCTGAGGCAGGAGAATGGCGTGAACCTGGGAGGTGGAGCCTGCAGTGAGCGGAGATCACGCCACTGCACTCCAGCCTGGGCGACAGAGCAAGACTCTGTCTCAAAATAAATAAATAAATAAAATTAAATAAAAAATAAAAACTTACCTGACGGTAAGAAATATAAATTCTATGACAATTATAATTGTTATTCTGTAACAATTCTGTAACACTCAGGAATTGATATCTTATGGGCTTGAAGCTTGAGTGATGAGTCATCCAAGGCAATAACCGTAATAAAAATCAAACAATGGGGTAAAACTAAACACTACAGAGATATCAACATCTGAAAATCTTTGGGTGAATTCAGTGGGTCAGTAATATTAGAGACAATACTTCTGAGCTGAAGAGAAGAGCACAAAATAATAGGGTGAAAAGTAGAAAATGAATGGTTACCTGATAATATCTTTGAGGTACTTCTAGATTTTATTTTTTCAAGTAGGACATGTTTCATAAAGTTGCTTTGCTAAATTATCAGAAACACTATATACACCATAGAAGAGAGACCAATCTTATAAAAGGAATATGTTTACTCTTGTCTTTCAGTATACCTAGAATTTTTTTTTTTTTGCATTCAGTTAAATATAGTATTTCATAAAGGAGAAAAGTCAAACACACATCCCAATGGAAAGTTAACTTCATATATTTAAAATACATTTCCATGTGTCCAGGACAGATGTAAGGATTGTAGCATTTCTTTAAAAAGAGAGATGGGAATTTACTTCCCTTTATTTCCTTAGAACATGTGTTTACAGTGAAAAGAGAATAATAAGACATTTCTAGCTACATGAGAATTCATGTTTGAAAATAGCAGAAAGTTATTTAGGGTATTTTTTAAGTTTTCTGGATGTCAGGACCTTAAGGTAAGACATAATTCAATAGCAATAATGTACTTTTATGGTTTATTGCACAGGAGAGTGTCTTGGATAAAGTCATTTTATAAAGATTAATTTGACAAGAACAATTAGTTAAAAAAGGAAAAAAATAGACTGACAACAGGGACAACACAAGATCTGACCATCTGACCATCTGACATGAAACTTAAAGAAATACATGTTGACTGTAGCACAAAACAGAGAAGATAGACTGAGGGTCAGGGTGAGGGAGAGATCAATTTAACTTAGGGGTTACTTTATTATGGACAATGAAGTAATAGATAATAAATAAGTAGTAGTTACATATAACTTTAATTCTAAATATATCAAAATACAAGATATTTTGATTTAGTTTGTCATTATTAAAGACTGTCAATAAACATGTTAAACATTAGAATACATAGAAAACATACACACACACACATCATGACACTGAGATCTCAAAATATTTCTTTGATTTAGTTCCACATTCCAATGTGTTTTGTAATGAACACAGTTTTTGAAGAAATAGTAACATTGTTTGTTTACATATACTTGGATTTTGTAGTTTCTGAAAGAAAAGAAGTAAAATGCATCAATTATAATCATATTCTAGAAATTATTGATTACATTTTTACTGTTTCCTGTCTTTGAGGAAGTTGTAGAAACATTTAGAAACTTAAGTGTCTTTTAAAGAAAACGTTTAAGTGAAAGTTTAGAACACTTACTGCTTTCTAGTGAATAGAAAATAATACCTTGAGTTGATTACTTTCTTTCATGTAAAAGATGCCCTTTACTCAGCAGTAAATTTCCTTCCCAATTAGTGTTGATTAAAAAGTGCCCTAGGGAGCAGCTGTCATGGTCTCTACAAATCTGTTACTATATAGCTTCTTGTCCTTTTGAAGATATTTGTTTTCTATTTAATAAATTACAGACAGTATATTAATGACGCCACTTAAAAAAATCCCTTGTATTTTAGAGTGCAGAATCAGCCAATACAAACAATTCCAATTCAATATCTAAAATGGCAAGAAAGGATTTTCTGTGAATATTAATGGCATTATAAACACTGCCTGGCAGTCTTTGAATGCACATGTTCAGAAAAAATAAGTATAGCTACTATTTTTTAGATAGGATGATTTCAAAATATGTGATATGCTTTATCTCGCTAGTGTTCACTAAGCTACTGTTCCATTCTCCTTGGACTAAGATATAGAATTAGTATTTTTTTTTTCTTGTGGAGGAGCTTTAGGGCTTCATGGACCAGCATCTGAAATAATCTTCACAAGGAATTTTGCACAGCTGGTTTCCTTCAATGTTTCAGGTCTCAGATTAAATGTCGCATCCCTAGAGAGGTCACAATTATTCATACTCATTAAACTTTTCAAGTCCACATGTATTATGTATCAGGTCATTCATTCAATTCTTTTATAAAATGAATTATAATGCATATTTTAAATTTGTTTATATTTTCTGGCTTTTATTTTTTAATTTTTCTTTATTAGTAAAACATTTGTCTCCTTGAGTGCACACATACCCACACACAAATGCTAAATCTGCTTTATTAGGCTCTACCTCCAAGGATTATTTAAATATTGCTACTTAAAGATAGAAATGAGAATAATATTGGAATTCATAACAATTTATATTTGCACTTTGCTCATAGTTAGATGAAAGAGCTCTTTCATTTATTATAAAACATTTTATAAATTTCTATTTTAATGTAAATTTTTTAATATTTTGATGTCTTTTTTCCTTGGGGAGTTGTTAGATTGTCTTGTCTTTTCTGTTTCTAGATCACAGCCTTCTAACTATAAAATACTAACTACTCCATATAAGTTTCTTCATTTCAAAGCATGCCTCAGCCTCGAATTATACATTTATCAATAACATTTTATTTCTACTTTCAGAAAAAAAAGTCTTCACATGATTTGGAGTTTATAACAGTAGGCTTATAACTTTTTTATAATATAGGAATGAGTTAACATTTAATTTTAATTTTAGAACTCATTGAATGTACATATTGTTCTAATTATTATTGTTATGTGCAAACCATTTCAAATTGCATGCCATCACACAACAATCTTTTTACTGTGCTTAAGAGCAGTGAGTGAGGGAATTTAACGAGACCCAGCAGAGATGGTGTGTCTCTGCCTCATCATAACTGGTAATGTCTAGAAACCCCGGAGGCTGAAATCTGGAGCCTTCTTTATTCCCATATCTGATCCATTAACTAGGATGACTCTAAGGGCTTACTTGGATCTGTCAACCAGAGACATAATGTCTTCATGTGGCTTGGACTCACCTGACCATGGTGAGTTTGTTTCAAGGTGAAACATACTGAGCAAATATATGCAAAGCCAGTGAATCAAAAATCCAGGTGAAAACTGCGTTGCCTTTTAGGGCCTAGTTTCAGAACTCCCATAATATCACTTGTGTCATTTTCTATTGGTTTAAAGAGTCACAAGCCTGTCCAGTTTTGTGGTAAGAACACTTAACCTGAGCTACACCCTCTTAATAAATTTTTGAGCGCATAATAGAGTATTGTTAACTATGGGCAAAATGTGGTATAGCAGATCTCCAGAACTTACGTAACTGAAACTTTATGTCCATTGAATAGTAATTTCCTATTTCCTCTACCCTCTAACCCCTTAATTCTACTCTCTGCTTCTATGAGTTTGCCTACTTTTGATATTTCATATAAGTGGAATTATGCAGCACTTGTCTTTCTATGAGTGGCTAATTTCACTTAGCATAATGTCTTCCAGGTTCACTCATGTTGTATATAGCAGAATTTCCTTCTTTTTTTAACGTTGAATATTCTATGTGTGCACCACATTTTCTTTATCTATTCAACCACTGATGGTCGTTTAGGTTATTTCTGTGACTTGACTATTGTGAGGAATGTTGCAATGAACAGGGAAGTGCAGATATATTTTGAGATCCTGATTTGAATTCCTTTGGCTATATACAGAAATAGGATTGCTGGATCATATGGCAGAACCATTTTTAATGTTTTAAGGTTACTCCACATGTTTTTTTACAGTGGCTGCACCATGCTGCATTCCTTTCAATAATGTATAAAGGTTTCAATGTATTTACATCCTCATCAACACTTGTTATCTTTTTCAATTTTTTGTTTGTTTGATAAAAGCCATTCTAATAGGTGGGAAATCATATCTCATTGTAGTCTTGATTTGCATTTCCCTGATGATTAGTGTTATTGAACATCTTTTCTTACACTTGTTGGACATTTGTATACCTTCTTTAGAAAAATATCTATTCAAGCTCTTTGTCCAATTCAAAACAGTCTTGAAAAAGAGCAATGCCGGAGACATAACATTTGCTGATTTCAGAATATGTTACAATTCTATAGTAATTAAGATAGTATAGCAGAGATTAATATCCAAAATGCATAAGGAACTCCTAAATCTCAATAGCAGGAAAACAAATAATCTTCTTGATGATGGAAGTTTCCAATTACTCATAGCCACTTTAAAACCACCACACATGTATTTTCACATATCTTCAGATACATATTAACATGCTATGCAATTAAACAAAATTTCTAAAATTACATTATTTCCTCTTATTTCTGGCCATAAGAGTATTTATTCTAAATTCTTTGACTCAACACAAGAAAAAGATGGAGATAATGCAGGTTGTACATTTTGTAAGTATACTGCATATAAACTTAATCATGAATTAGGTGTATACTTACAGGAAATTTATAGATGAAATCTTTTCTATCAAAATTATAGGAAAATAATTTGGTAACACAAAATGCATTCTCTTAACAAAATTACTTCATATTATTTTATGGCACTTCCAATCATAGTATAAGTTTATTTTTCAACTGGAGAATAAACTTACATATGTGTTTTGTTGACTTCTCAATATTTTATATGAATTTGTTTGATATTCTCCTTCAAAATTGAGACAGCACTATGTCTAGGAAATATAAGAAGATTTCTAGATATCACCCAGGCTTTGAAACTCCATAGTGAGTACATAACAGGGATTAACTTCTGAATCATTCTGGTGTCAACTCTGTTAGAACTGGCTCTGGGGACATTAAATGAATTTGCACTACCAGGACTTGAGCAGTGAAACCTGTCCTATGTGGATTACAAGAAGTTGTTTTAGTCTTCTGTCACATTAAATTGCTCTTCATTTTTTTAACCTAACCCTCTGCATTTACCTGGAAAATGTGATTATTTCCTAAAAGCAAGGAAATATTCATGTACATTTTGTGTCTTTCATATTTTTCTTGCTCCCATAAAAGCACCACATATGAAGAAATACTTATTTTAAGATACTCTACTGGGTTCACAAAATCTAATTACTGGGAAAGTGATATGATAGACTAGCAAGTGTAATTGAATGCTTTTCTTTATTTATGTGTATCTCTAACTTTTCTCTATAAATGTCTTCTACATTTTGTAGCACTATTCTGCTTCAGGAGCTAGCATTTATAACTCAGTTTCATTGTCTTCCTTACATTATTTTTTCTTAAACCTATTATTTTAGAACACTGTAATTTTCATACAATGTCATGGAAAGATGACTGATTTTATAAGGAAAAATTATATCCATTTATTTTAAAATAATATATTCAATTTTAATTTTCAATAATTTTTGTGCTGCTACATCAACATTGATTCTGAATTTTAATATTATCTTTGATGTAAAAGAGATGCTTAATCCAATGGTGAATTCAATTTGATTACTTCAGTGAATCTGAAATTTTCAATCTATTCTTTCCACAGAGCCCATGATTCCTCTTTACTAAGAATCACTCATTAAAAATAAAATAAACAGTTGCATCATTGAAGTGGATTTTAAAGGGCCAAAGTGAAAAATACTGGAACATCATCGATATCCCCAACTATAGTCTTCTACTTCTTAAAAAGGAGTAATTTCTATTGCCTGTCTGACTTCTACATTAAAAAAAGAAAGAAAGAAAAATAGGAAAAGAGAAAAAAATGCTTTTGTACATAACTTTTTTTTTTCCCTGAAATTGTTACTGACATACCTGGAAGTTAGCAATATCACTGCAGCATTCTAAAGCTGTCCTGCTTACAGTGTTTTTTTCTTTTAGAAACTTGAAATAAGAGTTGTATACTGACAGCCAAATAAAATAATTAACTGAACTCTCAACAATCCAGGTTGCTATTTAAATGAGTCTTGGCATCTTGAACTATTATGGTGGGTAGGTAACATGATGAAATATTTCCACTGATAACAGAAAGTTGTTTCTAACCTATTTGAATACATTAATTGCTTTGAGTGGAGAGCAGTAAAGAAATTGCAGTTTGTCATGCTACTTTTCCAACATTTTAATATTAACAGGTCTCATAAACTCTGAAACTAAATGATATATTGCTTCTCTAATAAAACAGATTTGCAAGTCAGTATAATCTCTATATTTTCAAAATTGAAGATTTGTTTTAGTAGAGAATCAATTATGAAAAATTATAATATTTTTCTCCTTAAAGGCATGAATCTTTAATAAGGTGACATCAATTTAGAAACAATTCTTCCTCTAGAAATAATATGTACCACTTATGGTTGAAATAATATGTACCACTTATGGTTGAGATGCTGTGCATGCTTGTACAAATTTTACTGTGCATAATTAAATTGGGCCTACATGTGAATCTTATAAATTTAATATTAATTATTCTGGAAACACTATGTGTTAACCGTTGCTGCTCAGTTTTTTCAAATAATAAAACTGATGTCAGACTGAGTATACAACAACATCTTGTGAGCCTCCTTTAAACTAATGGCAAATCTCCAGAGAAGAGTGAAGGTGTAAACCATTACCCCACAAACACAACAGCTTAGAGGTAGGGTCAGGGGCAGGTTGCTAAAGTTGTTATGGGGGATCAAAAGCTTTTACTACAAGAGATTAAGCACAGAGTCAGTCTGGCATCTCTTCTATAATCAGGCAATGTATTAGCCCAGATTTATCAAGAACCAACTATGTGTCAGCCACTATACCAGAAACTGCAGCTATACAGGCAAAGAAACATGGTTTCTTCTCTGGAATATTCTTCAGTGCAGATGAGAAGATCATAGTATACAAATAAGAACAACAATGAACTGAAGTACTGTAGTAGAGAAATCTACGAATTTCTCTGGGGACACAGAGAAGGTGAAAAGGTTCTTTTTATAACAGGCGTCTTCCCTCTGATTCTAATCCTTTAGTTTTCTGTTTTCTTCCATGCTCCTTTAACTCTTCTCTTTCTATATTTTACCTGATTAGATAAAGTCCATCTCTTCTTTGCACATAATTGTATTAACATCTCACTTAATTACAGTAGAGTACAGAACCACATAGTTCATTTCTTAAGCACAATGCAGTACATGCATGCATAGCTTTCATTGTCTTTTGCCTAAGCTTTTGCTTTTCTCGTAAGATAATGTGAAAATCCAGCCAAATTTTCACCTAAATTCTCTGCTTTCCATTGCTCTACTAGTCCTACGTATATTTCACACATAAATAGTTTTCAAATATAAACCTCTAATAATTTTTTTATTTACTCAAAAATATTTAGCTACACATTTTTGTAGTGAATAACCACATTTTTGTTTCCATACAAAAATGGGAGTTCCTTTTGCATATAAAACCAAAGCAAATTTTCTGAACCTGATGCCATGAGTTCACCTAATCTGAACAAGTTTTAAAAGATTATTCTTCAATATAGTTACATCTATCAGCACTTGTACCAGCGAGTCATAAGAATTACCATATGTTCACATAATCGCTAACAAATGGTTCATCTCAGTTTGTAATTTTGCAACTCAAATGACCATACACAATTTCTCACTGATATTTCTGTTTCTTTGGTTTCTAATGTGTTTACTGTTTGGATTTCTCCCTTCATAAATTTTCTATTCATATTACTTGCAATTTTAATATTACAGTATCTTCTTTTCTTGCCAAACTGCAGAAAATGTCTTGATATCCTATATATTACCTACTGGTTGTAGAAATTATAGATACTTCTTCCAAATTTATAATCTGTCATATGTATACCTGGGATGCTTTATTATACAGAAAAACTTCACTTTATTTAATCATAGTCATAGATTTACCTTAAGGTTGTGCTTTGCGGATTTTAGAATTTCTTGCTTACCCCTAGATTACAAATGTATTTTTATATACAATATATATTAACTGGATACTTCACCTTCATATTTATTCTTAAACGTAAATCACTTTAGGACATGGCGTCATTTAAGAAACAAGCTGAATGTTTCTCCACATAACTTACCTTTCTGAACACCAATGTCAAAAGAATTCTCTACTCATTTATAGGTCCATATTGATTATACATTTAAATTCTACATAAAGAAGTAAATCCAGAATGGTGGAGTACAGTTCTCTGAAAATATAATCCTCCACAAGAGCAATGGCAACAATGGCAACAATTTTCAATATTAGTTTTTTAGGAATTTGGAAATTAACCAAAAATTTTCAAAAATCTGGTAAATATTTATTCAACAAAAGTGTCTGAATCCAAGTAAGAACAGTAAGCTTTGTAGCATTTTAACTTGTTCTATCGCCATCTCCTTCCCCCTAACTGCTGTCGCCTTGAAAACCAACAGCCTAACAATTATGGGAGCTGTGAAAACAAGCAGTCTTCTAGCCACTGGGGAGAGCAGAACAGTTTCTGAACTCTTTAAGAGCTCATCCTCACAAAATTGTAGCGATTTGACTTAACTGTGAGCTCCCTGAAAAGCTTCAATCTTTGTGGTTGTTTTTGATCGGACTCAGAATTCACTCTGCAAACAGCACCATCCTGTTTGCATTCCTCAGAAACAATCAGTGGCAATTGTTGAACATTTCAGCTCCTAAGGCAGCAATAGCAGTTGTTTAAAAGGTTGACCAATGATCTTAAGAAGAAAACCTTTTTCTCTCTCTTTTTTTTTTTTTTTTTTTTTTTTTTAAATATACAGTTTCCACAGGGCTTTGAAAAGCTCTGACTGATTCCAAGAAATCTAGAAGTTCATGTCCATGTGCTGGTCTTTGTGTATGACCAGGGAAAACCTGAGAAAGTCCTAAACTCTCTCATGTCTCACTGACCTTGAGGCTGTATACAAGCAAGTAGTGAAGACTAAAGCAAAGTTGTTAAACCCCTATGCTGCCTGCTGGAGTGGTTAAAATATTCCCTAATCCACACAGAGCCTATTGACAAAAGCTGGGAGATTCATTCGTTCAAAGCATTTAAGAAAACTTCTGTTTCTTAACATAGACTGTCAATCAAGGGTTCTATTTAACACTATTGTTCAAAAGTGAAGAAAGATAAGACAATCCATGGTAAAAACAAAACAAAACAAATTTCAGAATAGGTGTAGAGAAAGAGGGTATAACAAATTTATCTCATCTTTACCAATTGATTCTGTTTCAAACATTGTCAAACAGAAAGATAATTGAGCAGAGATTTCAGTAGCCACATGTGACAAACGAGGCTTTACAGAACAAGGCCAGTAAAATCACCACACAGAAAACACAAACAACAACAATAACAAAAATAAACAACAAAAACCCTGGGAAGAAGTATTTGGATTTCAAGTGTTACACACTGTTTTATTTAAAATTCCAAAGAATTTGGGGACATGCACAGATCAGAAAAGTATGCCATGTATGCAGAAAAAATAAAGCAGTCCAAAGAAAATGTCTCTGAGGAAGCATATACTTAGTACTCTAAATAAATGTGTGATTTACTACATGAAATCTTTAAATAATTTGCTATAAATGCATTTAAAAACTAATGTAAACAATGTCTAAAGAAATAAAGGAAAACATGAGAATAATGGCCCACCAAATATAAAATAACAGTAAAGGAATAGAAGACATATTTAACAATTCAAGAGAAATTTTGAGTTGAAAAGTATAAAAACTGAAAGGAAAAAATAAATTTACTAGAGGAGAACAATGGTAAATTTGAACTGCTGAGTTGCCTATCTTTTAGATAGGATAATTGGAATTATCAAGCCTGAGAAACAGAAAAAAAAGAAGAATGAAGACAAATGAATCAACTCTCAGACACCTGTGGAACAACATCAGGTGTGCCAATAAATGCCTAAAGGAAATTCAAAAAAAGGGGAGAAAGAGAAAATGGTGGAAAGAATATTTCAAAAGATAATGGCCAAAATCTTCTTAAACTTGATTAAAAGCATTAACCTGAACATCCAAGAAATTCAACAAACTCTGAGTAGGATAAACCCTAAGTTACATACCTACACACATCATAATCAAACTGTCGAAAAACAGAGAATCTTGAAAGCAGAAAGAGAGACGCTACTAATTATGAGGGAATCCTAATAAGATTAACAACTGATGTCTCATCAGAAACCATGGAGCCCAGAGATACTGGAATGATATACGAAAAGTGCTGGAAGAAGAAGACTGTCAATCAAGGGTTCTATTTAATACTATTGTTCAAAAGTGAAGAAAGATAAGACAATCCATGGTAAAAACAAAACAAAATAAATTTCAGAATAGGTATAGAGAAAGAGGGTATAACAAATTTATCTCATCTTTACCAATTGATTTGTTATGGTATCCTTGGTACATTTATCAATCTCTTCTTTTTGCCAAGTATTCTCCTAGAAGCATTAAGAAAAGCATAGGCCACATTAAAAAAGCAGTTTTCACACATTATAAATGAAAGAGCATACTATTGGAGGCTAGAAACCTCAGATTCTTTTTTTTTTTGAGAGGAAGTCTCCCTCAGTCGCCCAGGCTGGAGTGCAGCGGCGCCATCTCGGCTCACTGCAAGCTCCACCTCGCGGGTTCACATTATTCTCCTGCCTCAACCTCCCAAGTAGCTGGGACTACAGGGCGCCCGCCACCACGCCCAGCTAATTTTTTGTATTTTTAGTAGAGACGGGGTTTCATCGTCTTAGCCAGGATGGTCTCCATCGCCTAACCTCACGATCCGCCCACCTCGGCCTCCCAAAGTGCTGGGATTACAGCGTGAGCCATAGCGCCTGGCCTAGAAACCTCAGATTCTAAATGCAGACTTATAAAGTAGCTCTAGAAGCTAGGGTTGCTTCTGGGTTTTCGTTTTCATGTTGTGATGGAGGACGTTATGCTGGATCAGTGATCCTCCATCTTTTTTTCCTTTCTTGCTAGCCAATCTGCGGAAGATGTCACACTCCATGAAGTACATTTTCTCAAGATGATATTTTCTCAGTAAGGGTAGGTTTAGGGTCATAACAGAATCAGAGTTAATGTACAGTTCGTGTCTGTGATATTTACTATTGTAAGTTTTTAAATGAATAAATAAGGGTAAGATATATTCAAGTGGTTTTCCAATGTATTATATTGTATTACAATAAATTCTATTATATCAAATAAGATCCTATATAAAGTTAGGAACTTTATATAAAAGTTGATCAAATTTGATCAAATAAGAACCTATAGAAAGTTAGGAACTTTATATAAAAGTTGATCAAATTTGATCAAATAAGAACCTATATAAAGTTAACATTTTATTTTATAGAATACTCCAACTAATGAATAAATAAGAAATGGAAGAATTAGACAGTCACTGTTTTGCAATCCTGCTAATTTTGGACGACAGTGTGATGGGAACATAGAAGTTTATTATTTTATTTTTCTTGTTATTCTATCTCTTTAGAAGTTTCCATAATAATTTTTAAAAATCCTATAAAGACCTATACTTGCCTCTGATATTTCTAATTAGTACTATTGGCCTTTTTCTGGTCCTCTGCCAACAGATACAGAATTGATTATAGTTGTTATAGTATAAAAAGTATAGGCCAGGCATAGTGACTTATGCCTGTAATCCCAGCACTTTGGGAGGCTGAGGTGGGTGGATCACTTGAGGTCAGGAGTTCGAGACCAGCCTGACCAAGATGGTGAAACCCGATCTCTACTGAAAATATAATAATTAGCCAGGTGTCATTGCGGGCACCTGTAATTCCAGCTACTTGGGAGGCCGAGGCATGAGAATCACTGGAACCCAGGAGGTGGAGGTTGCAGTGAGCTGAGATCTCACCACTGTACTCCAGCCTGGGCAACAGTGTAAGACTCTGTCTCAAAAAAAATTATAGTATAAATGATTGACTATCCTGACTGATATTAATATATATAATATATTATATTAGTATATAGCATATTATAATATCAGTCAGGATAGTCACTCATTTTCACTTTTGTTTTTCAAAGTAGACATATATTATGAATATTTCTTATTATTATAATTTTTAGAATACATTTGTCAATTTTTAAAGTCCAAAAAATACGTTAATTGGCAGTAAATTTATGGATTATTTGGGATAATTGACAGTTTTATAATATAGTGGAATCTTGCCCAAGAGCGTAAAAATCACCTACATTCTTTATTAATGTTGTAATTGTTTCAGTATATAGCTCTGCATATTCTTGATATGTAAATGTCTAGATATATTTACATATTTTATTGCTAAGAATACAATTTGTTATTTTATTTTCAGATTAGTTATTGTTGGTATAGAGAAATAGTACTGAGTTTTTAAACTTGGTTTTCATCAAGAAATCTTGCTGAGTTTTCTTATTATGTCTAATTGTTTTTCATTTTGGTGGGCTTTCTGTGAAGAAATCATATCTGCAAATAATGCTATTTTTATCACCATTCCTTTCCATCATTACATCTCTTCTTTCTTGTTATTTCCTGATGTGTCCTTTCTTCTGTTATGGTAAAATATATCACACAGAGATCTTCATTATAGTGCATCATTAGGTTTTATTTGTCTTTTCTCAAGTCCTTCACATTAAATGTTCGTATCTTATTTTCTTATTTCTCAACTCATTATTTTCTCATCATGTTGGAACATATATTACAATGTAGAAATGTGAAAGTAACTTCTTTAAGTGCTCAAAAAAATTTCAGCTGAATATTGAGGAAGATAATGAAACTGACTCTCACTCCCTTGGAAAGGAGGATTCTGCAAAAGCAAATTATGTAGCCACGTCTGTTATACACTCGGTGTTAACCTGTGACTCCCGCCAAGCAAAAAAGAACTCCATAGAGACTTTTCCTCTTTATATTTCCTAGTTCTGTTGTTTCCAATCATGTTTAAATTTACTTATCTCTTTTACTTATCTTTGAATATTCAGTGTGTTTTTAGTACCTATATGAAAACTCAAAAGTCTTCGCTACAAATTTGCTAACTATCCAAAGTTATAAATAAAAATAAACAGAAGGTTCATTTTTTCTTAGTTATTATAGATCTTAATGCTTTTTGTAAAATATATTCAAAAATTCTTCTAAACTGTTTTAGAATATTTTAAAGGTAGTTGTTTGTGTTTTAATGTAAACATTAAGAATTTGTACATTTTCCTTTCCAATATATTGAAGATGGCATACTAGTGTAATCCCCCAAAGCCAAATACCAGTTAAAATGGCTAAATTGTTGAGAGAACAAAAATTAACACAATTAATATTTTGGTTGTTGGTCAAATTATGTTTTTCATGTGCATATAATTTTAGAAATAACCATACTTTTGTTGGTATTTTGTTGTGCTTCATTTTAATATTTCAAATGATTATGGGACTATATAAAAGAATCAGTGAGCTTTGTAAACTAAGTGACATAAGGCAGCGTCACATTATGTATATACATAATTCCTAATTGTGTAACTTTACTTGGATGGTTGTAGTAGTACAAAAATAATTGCACTTTGTTTAGGAAAATTTTTTAAAAATTGATTTTAACATTGAAGAATTTTTTATATAACATCTAATGACATTTAACAGAACCAGTGATCATGGGACACAGTTTGGGATATGCTGTTATAAAAGAACCTTACCTTGATTACTGGTTTTTGTCCTCCATCTAGTTTCTATTTTAAAATCCTAATGATTAACAGAAAATCTAACGAAAAAGAAAATCTAATGATTGATAGTGTCCATTTTACTTAACTAAAGACATCGTTATAAAAATCTAATATTAGGTGAGCTAGCATTGCAATGCATCACACTTAGCAAAGTGCACACAATTAGCAAATTGTGAAAACACAAAAACAGGAGTGGGGAATTCTACCCATGGGCTGAATCCAGCCACACCCATTTATTGAGTTTGTCTTTGGCTGTTTTTACTCAGCAGCAGGAATGAGTAGTCACAACGGAGACTTCATGGTCCACAAAGCCAAAAATATTTACTATCAGACCCTTTAAAACTTCATTGACCCCGATATGGAATATTTAGGTGTAATTTTTACCTTCAAGATGGTTAGTATCTAAGTAGTTTTCTCTTATACATTGTAAAAGACAGGTGTCTTTTTGAGATATGAAAAGAAAAACAGATTTTTAGTTGCAAATTTTATGATAGACAGTTGGAGTTACTGTTGTATCTTATTTTTACTTGTGATTCATGTTTATATACACTTAGGTCAATGTACCCCTGGAGGTGTATGTTCTACATAATTATGTATCAACAGAAGTTTCTAAATTCCTTTGGACAACTTAAAATCAATAAGCTAATGCCATCTCTACAGTTCTCAACCATTCTTAGATTGAGTTGTGCAAATTATTATAAGTATTTAAAACCATATATTTGGGTGAACATCATCTGACACTATTATAGTATTTATCATATTTTAATGATATTTTAAAATATACTTCCCAGACTAAATGTGAATATCTTTAGAGCAAGGATTGTGTTTTATTCTTAAATTTTATTATTTCAAATAATCATAAAGACTCAACAAATATTTTGGATATGTTAATAGATATCTGATAGAACCAGATGGCTATGGATTAGTAACAAAAACTACTAATTAGTTGGAATAAGTTTAAACAAGCTAGATGTGAATGATTTGTACTATAATATTGATGCCCTCAGCCATTCATTTCTTTTTCATTCACATGTATTGTAATCATTTTTACTTGATGTGTCTCGAAGCTATATGTCATTGCTGAAATCTGGAAAGATGAATGCATTTTACTGAAATGTAAGCAGTTTACTTTGCCATCTGTTTGCTAATTGTGTCAACAAATTCAATTTAGGCATTGTTTTAAAATATGAACAAGTTTCTTCTTACATCTGCCATTTATAAAAATCTATGTTAATACAGTAATATAAAAATGATCAGATAAATATTAAAAGGAATTACTAAATTTAGAAAAATGTTTTGAACTTTTATTAGACCAAGGAAGTATCTAATCACTTGGAAAAAGAGAACTTTGACATGAAAAACTTTTTTTTTAAATGTATAATATTTTCAAATGACCAAAGGAGAAAAGGAATCTTAGAAAACCATGAAAATGTAAGGAATGTGTAATTAAAGTTAATATAATAATACATGTTATACTTTGTGCTATTTCCTGTATTATATTATAAAGTAAACATAATAGAGTTAAAAAGTTACATTTTCAAATTTTATGCATCATAAATACAACATAATCAGATATCTAGTTCTTACTTTTTAATTAAAAACTCGTTTAATGTTACAGACTGATTAAAATTAGGCCAAATAAGAGAAATGGGTGAGTACCAGGCTGTAAAGAAAAAAAAATCACAAAGGAAACATTAGAAAGTTTACTGAACTGATCATGCATCAGTTGCATGGATAAGCTACCTTTTCTTTATTGGTTGGTTCATGGATATTTTAGTTTTTTCCACTTTATAGCTGTTACAAATAATATTTTCATGAACATTCATGCACATATTTCAGTGTAACATGTGTTTTCATTTCTTTTGGAAAAATACCTAGGAGTAAAATTACTAGTATGGTAACTCTATGTTTAACTTTTTGAGGAATTTCCAAACTATTTTAGAAACCGTCTGCATTATTTTACGTCTTCACAGGTAAGGTATGAGGACTCTATTTTCTCCATTTCATCACTTGTTTTCCTTCTTTTTTGTCGTAGCCATCCTAGTGTATATAAAGTTGCACATCATTGTGGTTTGGGTTAACATTTCCCTGATGGCTAATAATGTTGAGTATCTTCATATGTGCATATTGCCATTGGTATATCTTTTTTGAGAGAATGGCTATGCCGATTATTTGTTCATTTTTATTGGGTATTTTGTCTTGATAATATTGAGCTATAAGAGTTCTTTATATATTCTGGATACTCATCTCTTATCAGAAATACGATTTACAAATATTTTCTTCAATTCCGTGGGTTGCCTTTTTACTTTCTTGACGGTGTTCTTTGAAGAACAGAGTTGTTTAACTTTGATGAAGTCCAGGCAATTTAATTTTTGAAAATTCAAACACTTTTGGTGTCAGAGTTAAGAAATCATTGCTTCTTCCATGCTCAAAATACTTATACCTGTGTTTTTTCATGAATTATATTTTTTAGCTTATATTTAGGGCTTTGTATTATTTTGAGTTAATTTTTGCCTTAACATGAAGTAGAAGAACTACTTCACCTTTTTTGTGTGTTTCTATCCAGTGGTACCTGTATCATTTGTTGAAAAAACTGTTCTTTCCCCATTTAATCTTCTTGGCACTCTTGTGAATAACAGTTAATTTTTTTATTGACTACTGGACATTACAGATAACATCCTGTAGAAATGCAGAATTATGTTATTTTTCACTTGAGGTTTTTATTTTAACTGGAAATTTAGTTGCTGGTGGATTTCCTGGAATTTTCTTAGGCTTGCTTTTACACTTTGTTAGTGTAAACCAAAGGAAAGACTAAGGCGTTTCTGAATCCCACAAAATTGGCACTACTAGGATTCCACACTCTGCATTCCCTTAGGATTTGGTCAGGACTTAAGTTTCAGCTTTGTTAGGATGTGGTTTCTATTCCTAGGGCTGTTTAACATCTCAGCTACTTGTTAAAGATATCTCTCCAGTGATGGGGCCAGAAGTCCCCAGATAGTGCTTTTTCTGCTTTTCCCCATGACCAGCCCTGCTCCATTACTACACACTCCTTCAGATGCTAGATTTGGAAAGACCCAAATGGTCTGACTTTTTGCATATATATCCCAGTCCTCATGCACTGGCAGGAGTCTCACCTTGACCCATGGAGCTCCCTCTCTGCACAGCTCCATCCTCTCTAATGCTTCATCCCACAGATTCCTGCCACTTCAGTTGCCCCAACTCATCATTTGCTCTTCAGCCTTTGTGGAAATGCATATTCTGCTGGACTGACTTGGGATTGGTTGGAAAGCTATCCACAGATGTGAAGCTGGAAATCTGTATGGTTAAACTCGAGTTTCCCTCTATACAGACAACACAGCCTTAAGTTGTCTGTTGCCCATTGCTTGAAAACAGTTTTTCTGTCTTATAGTTCTTGATAGTGGCAGGGCTAACCCAATACTAATACTTTATTATAGCTATTTAATGTACACTTTTATAAGAACCCCTTATAATGGGTATATATTTGTTTACTTTAAGTACTTATTATTTTCACGGGGTATTTATTCCATAAATTATTTGTGATAAATGATGACATATTTCACTATATGTGTAATATCCTGGATTGTTTTTTGTAATTCTGCCTTGGACAATTTTGTAAAATTCAAAGAGAGACCAACAATTCTAAAATGGCAGGAAAAATTACAACATAACTATTTCAATAGCAGAAGGCTAAGGAAAACAGAAAAATGCCTTCTATAAATTAGCTGAATTATTTGAATGCTATTCAAATTACTAGAAATCGCTTACTAAAGAGTACAAATAACACGGTTGCTGAAATGTTAACAAGGGAGAAATTATTCTAAATGAGTGCTCAGCTGGAGGAAATAATTAGGTAATGAATGGTTAATTGGTAGAGTAGGAGTTGGTGTGTAGGTATATTAAAGACGATTAAAAAGTCTCAAGAGACATGGAGCAAGAGAGAAAGCAATTTGTTGTATTAACCACGACTCTTCCTTCCTCCACGTTTCTGAGATATGTAACATCATCTTTCAAGGAGAAACCTGATATCTTTTATTTATTCACCAAATGATGAAAATTATGCAAGCCAGAATAGAACTACTTAACACATGCAGCTAGAAGATTATCACAGAAGAAACACATATGTACAGTAGGCCACTCCTGTTCTCACCATTCAGTAGACTATGGGAGAAATAGCACATTGTCTGGTAGAATATGAACACACTTCCCCCAAATAACTTTCTTATGTAGTATTATTTTATTTATGAGATACAATAAATCACCAACTCATATGAAATTCCGCTCGATGGGAAGAGACTCTCTGATCTCCCAAAGACTTTAATTTCTTTCAACTCTCTTGCAAGTTTAAGATTTTATAATCAGATCTCCCAGCCCTATGAACAAGACAGTCTATATTTGTAGGGTTGCCAGAAGATATACAAGACTTCCAGTTAAATTATATATTATATTCATAGAAAGAACTTTTTAAAATATAAGTATGCCCTAAATGTTAAATGAGATGCACAAATACAATAAGTCCTCACTTAACATCACAGATAGGTTCTTGGAAACTGCAACTTAAAGTGAAATGAGATACTGTACAAAAAAACAAATTTTACCATAGGCTAATTGATAAAAGAAGAGTTAAGTTCCTACTGCATAAAATATGTCTTTTGACTTTAAATCCCAGTTTCCAATAATCTATTACAATACTATAAATTATTTATTATTCACCTGTAGAAACTTTTTGTTTTTTTTTTTCTGGTTGTTTTCAGTATTTTTATCTTATTTTTTTTACAATTTGACTATTTCCCTTCAGTGTTGGATAAAGCAAGTAACTTGCTCCTAACCAAAAGAAAATGGCAAAACTGTAAGGATTTTGTTGATATAGTTAAGACTTCTAATTAGTTGATTTTCAGCCAATAAATGGGAAATTATCCTGGTTAATATGCAGGCATTCTCTGAAACAGGAGACCTGAAACTGTAAAGATGCTATGCTGTTGGTTTGGAAAAAGTGATATGGTAAATCACTATGGAGGGCTTTCCTCTGGGACGTGAAAGCTCAGTCTTATCACCAGAAAGAACTGAATTCTGCCAATTACCTGAGTAAAATCAGTAGATGGCCCCAAGCTCCAGGTGGGAACACAATAGTCAACATCTTGGTTTAAGCCTTGTGAAGAAAAGGAATCACGTAGGCTGTGTCCGGACTCTTGATCCAGGGAAACTATGAGATAATAAATGTATGTTGTGTTAAGCCACTAAATTTGTGGTCATTTTTAATGCAGTTTAGAAAACTAATACAGAAACTTCAGTGCCAAGCATAAATAGTTGGATGTGATTACACTTTCTCTTATTGTATGTAGATATCTTCATCTAGTCCAAGTGTTGTTTTCTCTTCTTCCTAAAACACATCGTTAGATAAAATACAGATGAACATAAAAAAGTTTTATTCTCACTAATTTTCCCTTATATCTGTAACTTTTCTCCCAGATTAAATTATAAAAATCCAAACAGTTTATCCTTATTTGTCTCCCAGTGTCACCTGTCACGTGGCTGAGTTTATTCTGGTATTCAATCAATATTTGCTGATTATAAAAACAAAACCATAAACTCAGTGGATTGGACATTTCATAATTAAATAAATAAAACAATGGTGTAAATAAACCAAGAAAAATGGTTAATTGGCTAATTTGCAATGCTAACTCATTTAAATAAGGTAAAATGATTTCTGCCTTTTACTGAAATGTTTCCTCTTACCCTCTTATTTACATATTTGCATAAGTCCTCTTCTCTAAAAGTTTTTAAGTTAATTTTAATAATATATTTCTCTATATTTTCATATTGTTTACTTTTCTCCCATTTTATTAATGTTTTACTTTAATAATTAGAATCATATTCTTCTATTTTATTATGTTCAGAAAGTTTTTAAATATATTAATCCGAGAATTTTGTGTATAGCAATATTTTATTTGTATTGCTCTGATTAAGTTTTTGTTAATATAAGCTAAATATAAAAATGGCATCAATATGAGCTTTTGGAAATCTTTAAAGTCTACTGCAATTGCATGTAGATGAAGTATATTTAAATTTAATTAGTGTTATACTTATTTTTAGTAGAATTCATATGCCTCTTTTTGGCTAAATATAAACATTATACTTAAAAAAATTTAACATCTTAATACTTAAGAATTTTAGATATCTATGCATAAGAAAACTAATATCTGTAATTTATTATATTGGTTAAAATGCAAACCTGAAGTAAGCATTTTACATACACAAAATAAATTAATGTTAATAACTCATGAAAATGAGATTTGAATTCTGAATATATTAGTCCAGCCTGGAGAAAGATAATTATTTAAACTGTAAAGAAATTTGGAGTAATAAAAGGTAAACAGAAAACTATAAAATAGAGATGTTTCATTTTACACAAGTATTTATGTAAAGTTGGCCTTAGAGTTTAAGGCCAACATAAATTTAGTGTGTGAAAAATTTAATGTAAGGTTATGCTACTTTAGAAAGAATTTGATCATGTGCCCAGTACTGACATCCTATAGCTAATTTAAACTGAAGACATTTACATATTTCTGGCTTCAGACTGCTAAATTGAAATGTGTAGGCTCTAATTGCATTCCAAAAATTATTTGTAGGGAGTTTAAGAAAAAGATCTTTGAAATCTTGTTGGAATGCTGTTTATATATTAAGTATGTCAATATGTAATGTGACTAAATCAGTGAATCTACAAATCAGTTTCAAGGGAAGAACATCTGTGAAATCTGAACATCTGTGAAATTCTTTTACAATCATCTTAAATTTTATTTAGAATTGCATGGGGGTGTCTTGAGAGTCCCCAGTTATTCTCTTGAACTTATTGCTATCTCAATCTGCATGTCATGCCACTAATCTCTTTTGATTGTTAATCAGTTTCACTTTGAGATATGAGGATCAGACAAAATTCAATATGTTTGAAACCAAACTCACTGTTCCTGTGAAATGGACCATCTTCCCTGAATATCTGATTTATGTACTTAGCCATTAACCAAGATCAAACATATTTTTTCTGAATTTCCCCACTGATACCTTCAATTGCTTGTCATATCTTGCTAATTCTTCCCTCAAGTTGTCTATTATATCTGCTAGCTCCATTTTCTCACAACACACATAGAAATACACACATTCTATTTCCACTTTTCATTAAGGCCTGAGAAATCATTAACTTTAAATAGCTTGGAAGCTTTCTAATTCTTTCTAAGCTTTCCTCTTTAATTTATCCTGCATATAAATATCAAATTAATCTTATAAGATTTCTTCATGTCATTTTCTTACTCAAACAAAAGCAATAGTATTCATTTAACTTACTATCCAACATTTTACAATGTTTTCAAGACTCTTTCTATATCACAGTTTCTAACCTCTATATATGAATTTCATTTATTAGTCACCTCATATTGTCCTTTTGCATTCCACATGGTAAATCCTAAGTTCCCCAGATTGGCTTTTTACTTTATGTGTAACAAATGAAATTTGTTAACATTTGGCTTTGAAAACTTAAAAGCCCTACCAATTATTACTAAAGAAATCTTAAGAAAATACATTTCTCTCATGTAGCTCAGGAAAGCAGTTTCTGTTCTCTTATTATGAAAGCATTTTTGCCAAATGTCATTTTTAAAAAGCCACCTTAAAAGTCACATGGACCTTAAGCATTACTGGTTTGTGCAGTAATGCTTTTTCTGCTAAAAAGTCCTGATACTGAGAAAATATTTGAAAGGTGTTTTACCTCACCAGGAAGACAGGGGGGAAAAGGTAACCCAGGGAGAAGTAACAACTTGTGGTAAAGGTACAACCTTGTGTAAAACTGTGGAATGTTCACAGATCACTGAACCATGTTGGTCTATGGGTTGAAGTGAAAAACCAGGGCACATGATGAGTTTTGAAAGGTAGAGGAGTATGAATTACGTAAGTCTTAGGGTTAAAACGAACTAAAGGCCAGGTATTTATTTACTATCGTTGAAAACCGGAAAGTAAGTCATCACAATTTTCTGTGACTTTCCGTGGGATACATAAAGGTAGCATTGATCATTAAATAAAAGATGACCTCTGAATATCTTGTTCAAATATAATTTAAACTTAATATGTTCTAATGTTGTAATAGACATAGGGATATAAACTCCTCACAATTTGGTAAGAGAGACAGACAAGAAAATGACTAATAACAATGTGGCATAGCATAGATGTTCATTGTCCATAAGATAATTTTAGAATAAAGAAATAGAAAAAAATAGAGAAAAAAATGCATATAGATAAAAAAATCTGAAAAGTTAAGTGTATGTGAGTAAAGAGGGAAGAGAAAATCAAGGAAGAAAAACTAAAAAATATGCTTATCAGTAAAAAAAAAAAAGCCATCACTGGCTGAAAAAATACAAATTGGTGAGTATGAGATGTCTTGGATAAGTATTACTAGTTACGAAAGCGGATGGCAATGGTGTTATGATTTTGGAGCTTGATTCCCTAGGTATTTCCAGCCTTAAACTTGATGTAAAACTTGATGTGAAGATTCGGGCTTGTGGAAAGTTAAGTCCCCGATAATTTGGGATATCTTTTGTTATTGCATTATAATCTAATCAAGGCTGACTCATACATTAAGCACAGTACAGACAGTGCCTAAGGCTCATATTACTTTAGGGACCTGAGAAAATGTCTTCATTCCTTTAAAATTGGAATAAAAATTATTATATTCAGGCCTGGATATATTCATCTTTACTCTCTATGCGGTCATAAAATATAATAATTTTTATGGAAGATGGAACCACACTTGTCTCAGGACTTATGAAAGTCATAATGTGGCTCAAAGCCCTTTCTGAATAATAGGAGTTGAGACCTTTTTGTTGGATGTAGTCATAACACAAACATAAAATAATTGGAAATGACAAGGTGTCAAGTAGTCAATTGCTAAGAAAATTGTAGGAATGAAGAAACTTCATTTATATTACATAGTAACAAAACATTTGATAAAACTGTCACCTGTGACAGTACAGAAAGCTTATTATGAACTTAATTATGAACATATTATGAACTTCATAATATCCATAGTGTGTTGATTTGTACTGGCTATGTTTGACAAATTAATAGAGGAAAAATGAACTCAGAAAATACTGTTTCTATTTTAAGCAAAACTGAAACAAAGTAAAAAATACACAAATCCAGAAACTTGTAAAGATGAAAGAGGAAATTGATACACAAACTGTAAAGGATAATATTAAGAACCACTCAAGAAACAGACTTGAAGAAAATATCAAATAAAGGGTATAGTTATTACCCCTCCTATTAAAACCAAATGAATTAAAATACCATTCAGTAATTCAAAAGGGGAAATCTTAGTATATGCAAAATATCTGAATCTCAGAAACATTACAGACAGTATAATATCTGATTCTACAGATTATATTCTGTAAGTTTGCATTTACAGGAAGTTCAATAACAATCAACGGTCATCAGGAACAGCTACATGATTTTATGCCCCAGTACAAAATAGAAATGCAAAGTCCTCTTTTTTTAAAAAAAAAAAAAAAAAAACTCTCTTGGAGGATCTTGCTATGCTTCCCAGGCTGAAATGCTGTGGTGATTATACCTTACTGCAGCCTTAAACTCCTGGGCTGAAGTGATCCATCTACCTCAGCCTCTCAAGTAGCTGCAACTAACTACAGGCACATGCCACCACATGTGGCATTTTTAAAACACTTTTTGTAGAAATTGAATTTTGCATTGTTGCCCAGGCTGATCTCAAACTCCTGGCTTTAAGCAATCCTCCTGTCTCAGCCTCTCAAAGTGTTGGGTTTGCAGGTGTTAGCCACCACTGCCAGACACATGGACCTTTTGTATTGTATTTTTGTTTCAATTTTATTTCTGCTCTGATCTTTATTATTTATTTTTCTCTACTTATTTTGTGTTTGGTTTGCTCTTGCTTTTATCATTCTTTAAGATGCATCAAAGGCCAGGCATGGTGGCTCACATCTGTAATCCCAGCACTTTGGGAGGCCGAGGAGGGCAGATCACCTGAGGTCAGGAGTTTGAGACCAGCCTGGCCAACATGGCAAAACCCTGTCTCTACCAAAAATACAAAAATCAGCCAAATGTGGAGCGGGCACCTGTAGTCCCAGCTACTTGGGAGGCTGAGGCAGGAGAATCACTTGAACCTAGGAGGCAGAGGTTGCAGTGAGCCGAGATCACGCCACTGCACTCCAGCATGTGTGACAGAGTGAGACTCTGTCTCAAAAAAAAAAAAAACAAAAACAAACAAACAAACAAAAAAAAAGATGCATCATTACATTGTTTATATGAAGTTTGTCTTACTTTTTTGATGTAGATGCTCATTACTCATTGTTATAAACTTTGCTTTTAGTACTGCTTTCATTATATCCCATAGGTTTTGATTTGTTTCAAGAAACTTTAAAATTTTCTTCTTATTTTATTACTCATTGATCAGGAGTGTATCGTTTAATTTCTACATGTTTATATAGTTTCCAAATTTCCTCTTGTTACTGATTTCCAGTTTTACTCCATTGTGGTTAGAGAAGATACTTCATATTATTTCAAATTGGGGATAATGTTTTAAAACTTCTTTGTGACCTTACATATGGTCTGTCCTAGAGAATGATCCATGTGCTGACAAGAAGAATGTGTATTCTGCAGCTATTAGATGAAATGTTCTGCAAATATCTCTGAAGTCCATTTGGTCTATAGTGCAGATTAATTCCAATGTTTCTTTGTTGATTTTCTGTCTGGATGATCTGTCCAATGCTGAAAGTGGGGTGATGAAGTCTCCAGCTATTATTGTATCACAGTCTATTTCTCCCTTTAGCTCAAATAATATTTGCTTTATATATCTGGCTTCTCCAGTGTTGGGTTCTTCCATAATTGTTATATCTTCTCGCTGATATGTTCTCCTTATCATTGTACAATGACCTCACTTGTCTCTTTTTACAGTTTTTGTCTTGAAATCTATTTTATCTGAAATACATATAGCTACTCCTGCTCTTTTTTTCGTTACAATTTGCATAAAATATATTTTTACATCCCTTTATTTTCAGTCTATGTATGTATTTATAGGTGAAATGTGATTTTTGTAGGCAATAGATCATTAGGTCTTGTCTTATTTATTCATTCAGTTATTCTGTATCTTTTGATTGCAGTTTAGTTTATTTACATTCAATGTTATTATTGACAAGAAAGGACTTACTATTGTCATTTTGTTATTTATCTTCTTGTTATTTTGTGGTCTTTTCTTCCTTAGTTTCTGTCTTACTTTGTGTAAAGATTATTTTCTCTGGTGTTATGTTGTAATTTTGTGCTGTGTGTGTGTGTATATGTTATAATTTTGTGCTCTGTGTGTGTATATATAATTTTGTGCTGTGTGTGTGAGTGTGTGTTGTATGTTTCTCAGTATGAGGTTACCATGAGGCTTGCAAATAACATCTTTAACTCATTATTTTAAACTGATGACAACTCTGATTGCAAAAATAAGCAAACAAGCAAAGAGAAACACAAAAATTGTACATTGTTATCATAAGCAAAAAAAAGAGCAAAAAGAGAACTAATAAAAATATACATCTTAAAATTTTCCCTGCTTTTTTAACTTTTGGTCATTTCTATTTATATCTTATAGTACTGTCCATGTCTTGAAAATTTGTCGTAGTTATTATTTTTGATTGGTTCATTGTTTAGTCTTTCTACTTAAGATAACAGTAGTTCACACACCAAAGTTACTCAGTTACAATACTGTGTTTTTCTGTGCAATTCCTATTACCAGTGAGTTTTATAACTTCATATGATTTCTTATTGTTTATTAACATCATTTTCTTTTTGATTGAAGTACTTCCTTTAGCATTTCTTGTAGAACAGGCCTGGTGTCAATTAAATCTCTCAGCTTTAGTGTGTCTGTGAAAGTTTTTATTTCTTCTTTATGTTTGAGGGATATTTTTGCTAGATATACTATTCTAGGGTAAAAGGTTTTACTTATTTTTCTTCAGCACATTGCATGTGCCATGCCACTCTCTGCTGGCCTGAAAGTTTTCCACTGAAAAGTCTGCTCCTAGACACGAAGGAGCTCCCTTGTATGTTAATTTGTTTCTTTGCTCCTGCTGCTTTTATAATCTGTTCTTTGTCCTTGACCTTTGGGAGTTTGATTATTCAATATCTTATTTGAGTTAAATCTGCTTGCTGTTTTATAATCTTCTCACAGTTGAATGTTGGTATCTTTCTTTAGGTTTGGGAAGTTCTCTGTTATCGTGCCTTTGAATAAACTTTTGCCCCTATCTCTTTCTCTACCTCTTCTTTAAGTCGAAAACTCTTAGATTTGCCCTTCTGTGGCTATTTTCTAGATCCTCCAGTTGTGTGTCAAAGCTTTGTATTCTTTTTTCTTCTCTGACTGTATGTTTTAAAATAACCTGTCTTCAAGCTCATTAATTTTCCTTCAGCTCGATCATTTCTACTATTAAAAGACTCTGCTGCATTCTTCAATGTGTCATTTGCATTTTTCAATTCGAGAATTTCTGCTTGATTCTTTTGAATGATTTCATTCTCTTTCTTAAACTTATCGGATAGGATTCTGAATTCCTTCTCTGTGTTACCTTAAATTTCTTTAGGTTTCCCAAAAACAGGTATTTTGATTTCTCTGCCTGAAAAGTCACATATCTCTGTTTCTCCAGGATTGGTCTTTGGTGCCTTATTTAGTTCACTTGGTGGCCTCATGTTTTCCTAGATGGTCTTGATACTGGTGGATGTTCATCTGTGTCTTGGCATTGAAGAGTTAGGTATTTATTATAGTCATCACATTCTGGAATTGCTTGTACCTGTCTTTCTTGGGAAGGCTTCCCAGGTTTTCAAAAGAACTTGAGTGTTGTGATCTAAGCTGTGTCTGCATTATGGGCCACCTGAAGCTCAGTAACACTGTGATACTTGCAGACTAATAGAGGTACTGCCTTTATGGCCTTGGATAAGATCCAGACGAATTATGCGGATTATCAGGCAGAGATTCTTGTTCTCTTCCCTTACTTTCTCCTGAACAAACGGAGTCTCTCTCTCTCTGTTGTAAAGTACCTGGGGCTAGGGGTGGGATGACACCAGCATCCCTGTGGCCACCACTAGGACAGTATTGATTCAGATCTGAAGTTAGCATATCACTGGGTCTTGCCCAAGGCCCACTGTAACCACTCCCTGACATCTGCTGATGTTGGCTCAAGGGCCTGGGGCTCTATAATCAACAGTTGGTGAAACCAGCCAGACTTGTATTCTTCCTTTCAGGGTGTCAAGTTTCCCCAGACCTCGAGTGGGTCCAAGGGTGCCAACTCTGAGCCAGGGACTGGAATAGGAAACCTTAGTAGTCTACCTGGTATTCTATTTTACTGTGTCTGAGCTGGCACTCAAACTATGCTGGCACTCAAACTATGCGACATATCTTTCCCACTATTCCCTCCCTTTTCTGCAGTCAGAGGAGCCTCACCCAGTGGCCATCACCACTGCCCCACAGGGAGCATTGTCAGGCTACTGCTGATGTTCCCTTTAGGTCCAAGGGCTTGTCAGTCAGCTTGTGATAAATGCTACCTTGCCTGCAACTTACCCTTCAGGGAAGTGGGCTCCCCTCTGTGGGCAGGCATCAGCTGAATTCAGGCTGGTTTTGATTTATTTGTGACAGAACATCCTTGAATTCAATCTAATGTCTCACAATTGTTGTGCTCTCCTTCTCCCAAGTGCACAGTTTTTCTCTCTCAATGCCACACAGCTGCTGTTGGAGATGGGAGAGGAGTGGCATCCCTGATTCAGGGCTCTTTCCTACCATCTTTAGTTCCTCTTTTCATGATATGAAGTTAAAACCAGATACCATCAGTGCTTATGTAATTTTTGGTTCTTATTAAGGTGCTTGTTCTGTCTAGATAATTGTTAAATTGGTGTCCTTTCAGTGGGGCCACGTTCAGTGAAGCCTTCTGCTTAGCCATCTTGTCCCTCTCCTCTGCTCTACTTTCTAATTTCAATAATTTTAAGCAAATTTTCTTCAAAATTGCCTTCTCAACAGGTTGCCACATCCTTTTGTTTTATGCATATTTTGATAACATAGTCAAAAGATTGTATTTTATTATTTAAATTGCCTCAATAGCTTTAAATATGCAGGACCTTATCTCATGACAGGTAGAGACAGTAAAGAAACAAAATCATACTGTAATGATCTTTCAAAATATTCACGTCAATTTTATTCTCACATTATATTTTATTATCTCTAATTTCCATTTTCCTTGGAACATCTTAGCTATACTTTATTGTAAAATTTATAGCATAATCACTGTGTCAAGTTAAACATTGTAAGTACACTGATTTGGTCATATTGCTTTAACCTTTAGAAATTATAGCAATAACCTCATAGAAATAAATTCAGCAATTAGGCTCAAATTATGGCTATGTATTTTGCTTAATACTTAGTAGTTTATTAATTAATATGAGTGGCATATAATAAAATATGAATCCTTATTTTCCTAAAAAATATTTATGAATAAAACTCAGTCTTACTGTATAAGTATATAGCCTATAACTTATTGACTGACATTAACAGACCCAGCCTGAACGTAGAGAATAGGTATATAGATCACCTAATAACAATGCTTGCACATTATTAATTTGTACACAGTAGTGGTAGTTGATACATACAATAGACAGACTGTTGCATTTTTTGAAACCAAATAGAGAAAATATCTCTTAAATATTATAATGATGATTTTTTTCATAAATTAGATATTTTTTTTCTTTAAGGTACTTCTAAGTGATAAAGATCACATGGAAGAATTATTATGAATCTCAGAGTACCAATTACTGGTTTTAAAATGTATATTAAATGTTGGAAAAAAGGCTGAAATAAAATACAAGTTTATAAAGAATAAGTAATTAAAGAAAATTTTATCAATAGATTTTTCTTTATGATAAATCTATTATTTATTGAAACCATAAAATAATGTGAACAAGTCATTATATATGCTTATTTTTCTGTTATTCTACCATTTAAAAAATGTATTACCTCAAAAAATAGAAAAATATTTCTAAAAGATAAAATCCATGCTTCCTTGTGTCTGCTAATAGTAAAGCATGAAAATGTTGTGATGTGGTTTGGCTGTGTCCCTCCCCAACCAAATCTTGAATTGTAGTTCCCATAATCCCCACATGTTCTGGTAGGAACACAGTGGGCAGGAGGTAATTGAATCATGGAGATGGTTACTCCTATGCTGTTCTTATGTTAAGGAGTGAGTTCTCACACAATCTGATAGTTTTATAAGGGGCATTTCCCCCTTTGCTCGGCACTTCTCTCTTCTGCTGCGTTGTGAAGAAGGATACATTTGCTTCCCCTTCCACCATGATTAGGTTTCCTGTGGCCTCCCAATCATGTGGAACTGTGAGTCAATTAAACCTCTTTTCTTCATAAATTACTCAGTCTTGGGTATATCCTTATAGCCATGTGAGAATGGACTAATACAGTAAATTGGCACCAAAGGAGTGGGGTGCTGCTATAAGGATACCCAAAAATGTGAAGCAACTTTGGAACTGGGTAACTGGAAGAGGTTGGAACAGATTGGTGGGCTCAGAAGAAGACAGAAAAATGTGGGAAAGTTTGGAGCTTCCTAGAGACTCTTTGAATGGGTTTGACCAAAATGTTGATAGTGATATGGACAATGAACACCAGGCTGAGGTGGTCTCAGATGAAGATGAAGAACTTGTTGGAAACTGAAGGAAAGGTGACTCTTGTTGTACTTCAGCAAAGAGGCTGTCAGTATTTTGCCCCTGTTTTAGAGAGTTGAAACTTTGAACTTGAGAGAGATGATTTAGGATATCTGGTGGAAGAAATTTCTAAATGGCAAAGCATTCAAGAGGAAGCAGAGCATAAAAGTTTGGATAATTTGTAGCCTGATGATGCAATAGAAAAAAAATCATTTACTGGGGATAAATTCAAGCCTGCTGCAGAAATTTGTATAGGTAACAAGGAACTGAATATTAATCACCAAGACAATGGGAAAAATATCTCCAGAGCATGTCAGACACCTTGACAACAGCCCCTCCTATCACAGGCTTGGAGGCCTAGGAGGGAAAAATGGTTTCATGGGCCAGGATCACGGTCCCTCTGCTCTGTGCAGCCTTGGGTCACGGTGTCCTGTGTCCCAGTCACTCTAGCTGAGGGCTAAAAGGGGCCAAGGTACAGCTGGTGCCATTGTTTCAGGGGGTGAAAGCCCCAAGCCTTGGTGGCTTACATGAGGTGTTGGGCCTGCAAGTGCACAAGAATCAAGATTGAAGTTTGGGGACCTCTGCTTAGATTTCAGAGGATGTATGAAAATGCCTGGATGTCCAGGCGAAAGTTTGCTGCAGGGACAGAGCCCTCATGGAGAATCTTTGCTAGGGCAGTACAGAAGGGGAATGTGGGGTTGGAGATGCCACACAGAGTCCCTACTGGGGCACTGCCTAGTAGAGCTGTGAGAGTAGGGTCACCATCCTCCAGACCCTAGAAGGGTAGATCCACCAGCAGCTTGCATCATGTGCCTGGAAAAGCCACAGGCACTCAATGCCAGCCTGTGAAAGCAGCTGGGAGGAGGGTTGTATCCTGCAAAGCCACAGAGGCAGAGCTGCCCAAAGCCATGGGAGCCCACCTCTTGTATCAGCATGACCTGGGTGTGAGACATGGAGTCAAAGGAGATAATTTTGCAACCCTAAGGTTTAATGACTGCCCTATTAGATTTCAGACTTCAGTGGGGCCTGTAAGCCCTTTGTTTTGGCCAATTTCTTCCATTTAGAACAGGTGTATTTACCCATTGCCTGTAACCTCATTGTACTGGGAAGTATGTAACTTGCTTTTGATTTTACAGGCTCATAGGCTGAAGGGACTTGCCTTACCTCAGATGAGACTTTGGAGTTGGACTTTTGGGTTAATGCTGGAATGAGCTAAGACTTTAGGGGACTGTTGGAGAGGCATGTTTGTGTTTCGAAATGCAAGGACATGAGATTTGAGAGGGACCGGGGCAGAGTTATATGGTTGGCTGTGTCCCCACCCAAATCTCATCTTGAATTGCAGTTACCATAATCCCCATGTGTCATGGAAGGAACTCAGTGGGAGGTAATTGAATCATGGGGGTGGTTACTCCCATGCTGTTCTTGTGATAGTGAGTGAGTTCTTACAAAATCTGATGGTTTTATAAGGGGCCTTTCCCCCTTTGCTCTTCACTTCTCTCTCCTGCTGCAATGTGAAGAAGGACATGTTTGCTTTCCCTTCCACCATGATTTTAAGTTTCCCGAGGCCTCCCCATCCATGTGGAACTGAAAGCGCATTAAAGCTCTTTCCTTTATAAATTACTCAGTCTTGGGCATGTCCTTATAGCAGCATGAGAATGGAACCATGCTGGAACCAATGATACAGTTTCAAAGTTTTATTTGAAAAAAGCAATGAACCTTATTAAAAGAAATTATTTGGATTACATTTTTATTCCACCAAAGCCAACATTATCGCACAACATCTCTCTTAAGAACCTCTAAATTCAACATTTTATGGATAATAAATATATAAAGGTATGGACTTACTAAGACAAACATGTTAAGAAAAATTTAATGACACTTTTAAACACAAATTGTTTTATATGACTTTATGTTTATCATAGCAAATGTTATTTTTTACATACAGGTTAAGTAAGACTTTTTAAAATTATTCTAAACACATATTCAACAATTTTTTTTGTTTTTTAAGTTAAGGAATGCCTTGATATTTCAATCAATTTCCAATGTAAGCCTATGTGTTTTACTTGTGCCAAAGAACAACATACACTTTAGATACCACTATTATTCTTACTGTAAAGGTGAGACAATACTCAATTAGAGGAATTTTTTCTATGAAAAAAACTAGCAAGAATTAAAACTGAAGACAATGATCCCATTTTTGTTATATTGTTGGCATTTTGATTCACTCCAAACTTGTATATTACTTTGTTCTTTTACTTAAATATTTTTCATTAAGTTTAGAGAACTATTGCTATGACACATTCATTATTGGAAACTACAGAATGTACAGTATTCAATGAAATGTTTAAATGCCCAGATATCCTCAGAATAAATATCTACAGAGCCTGACCAGTGATATGCTCTGACTCAAGCCAGATATTCTCTCTGACATATTCTGAAGTTCGACACAAATATTACTCTACATCTAAGACAAAACTCTAAGAACTAAGAATTAAGCTGAGCAAACTAATTATAAAACAGAGTCAAAAATGTACAGTCAAGTTAGAAAACCAGCGAGTCTAAAGCAAGCCAGAGAAGAGAGTCAGGGCTATACTGGGTGTAGCAGAGGCAAGTCTGTGGTTTACTTGCATCAGTCAGCACATCAGCCCAGCCTGAAGAAACAAGATCAGTTTGCTGAGACACTCATGCATTATTCCATGTATTCGAGACTGAGTTTTGTAATTTTGTTACAGGACAACAAACTTACCAAATGAAAAACTGGTTAAGCATATAGGCAGCTTTCTTTTCAGATGCCACCTAATCTATAAGTTTTTATGCACAGCAAACCTAAAAAGCAGCAGTCCAGAACCCCCACTGGTATTAATGTGTCATATGAAAGATATCTAACAAAAAAGTGCCTTGTAAATACAGAATGAAGACTAGAACTATTATAATTTGTAGCATTTATGAAAGAGAACTCTAAGTGTGGTATTACTGATCTGAACCTAGTCTTTCTGTCTCTACAAAACCAACTGGAACATACATGTTTCAGTCTCTTTCATTACCTCCATCCACCCCTTTTTAAACTTTATTGTTATCTAGATATGGAAGTTTGGAATACAAAACTATTGATACCATGAATACTATCAGAAATGTTAGGGTAGAAAGGATAATTGTTCAAGCAAACAAATAAATTCTACTTTGCCACTGTACGTGTTGCTTATGATACTGTAGCATTTAATTTCTACCCCAAAATTTAGTGGTATAAATAACACCCACTTCTTTAGGTCACAATTCTGTAGACCTGTGATTTGGGTTTAGTTCAGCTAAGCAGTGCTTCTGCTGGGATTGACTTGACTCATTCATGCATCAGCAGTCAGCTAGCCGTTGATGTCTTTACTCACATTCTCATATTTGGCAATTGGTTGTCAGCTAATTCAATGATAACAATTGTGTCTCTCTTCATCCTGGGGGGTCTCATCATCAAATAGGTTAGCTTGGATTGGTTCACCTACCGGTTATAGAGTTCCAAAAGTAGCAAGCATGAAAACCTCAACTCCCCAATGGTTTGTAAGCTCCTGCTTTTGTCACAGTTGTAATGTCTCACTGGAGGAAGCAAGCTATTCAACAAATTCTGATTCATGGGCTAAGACAAAAAATACCATTTGACCCAGAAATCCATTACTGGGTATGTACCTAAGGGAATATAAACCATTCTATTATAAAGACACATGCACACATATATTCACTGGAGTACTAGTCACAATAGCAAAGACATGGAATCAACCTAAATGCCCATCAATGATAGATAGATTGGATTTTAAAAATGTGGTACATATACACCATGGAGAGCTGTGCAGCCATAAAAAAAAAAAAAAAAAAAAAAAAAGATCATGTCTTTTGCAGGGCCATGGATGGAGCTGGTGGCCATTATTCTTAGCAAACTAACTCAGGCACGAAAACGAAATACCACATGTTCTCACTTATAAGTGGAAACTCAATGATGACAACACATGAACATGTAGAGGGGAACAACAACACAATGGGGCCTATCAGAGGGTGGAGGGTGGAAGGAGGGAGAGGATCAGGGAAAAATAACTAATGGGTACTAGGCTTAATACCTGGGTGATGAAATAACCTGTACAACAAACCCTGATGACACAAGCTTACCTATATAACACACCTGCACACTACCTCTAAACTTAAAATTAAAAATATAAATAAAACAAAATAAAATAAAGACGAAAGAAAATAGACTCTGCCTCTGATAACAGAGGAGCAATAATTTGGCCACAAACAGGAGAGCTCTAACTCAAGATTAACAAGTAGGCAAATTTGTTATCTCATGTAACTAGAAGCCCAGAGATAGAGTATCCTTGAAAATTATTGATTTAGGAGCTCAAAAATGACATAAACATTCTTTCAGGTCTTTTCTAACTTGAAGAAATGCTCATGGCATTTAAAGACGTGTAAAATAATGACCAGAGCAGGTCCAGATGTCTCCTTTCACAAAGAATAAAGGCATCAGGAAATGGGAATGGGAAATAATTTCTGATGAATGGGAAAACTTTCCCAGAATCCCCCAGGGATCTCTTTTTGTTTAACATTGGCTATACTGGTGTTACAAAACTGTTCCTGAAACAATCCTTTCGTAGGAGATGAAATCATCATGACTATCTTATACTGAACAGGTAGCAAGGGATGGATTGATTCAACAATGATTAATTGCATACCTACTATGCAAGTGTACTATACTAAGCACCTGGGATATAACAACGAATTTAATAGTCTCATTTCTCGTGGAGTTTACAGTCTAGTCAGATGGACATATAATAAACAAATAAAAACACATATAATGTACTACTGATAATAAAAGCCACTAAGGAAGGAAAAAAAAGGGTAAAATGAATATGGAAAGCCAGAGAATGGATTGGGGTTTTATTTTTTTATAAGAGTGTTTAGTGATGTCTTATTGGCCAGGTCCTTTGATCAGAGACTTGTAAAAAATGAGGTACTATGCCATATGGTTGTCTGAGGGAAATAACTACCCATGCAGAGGGAAAACCACTTGCAAAGACTGAACCTGAAGGAGGCTTATTTGAGGAAAATAAAAAAAGGCCAATGATCTTGGATAGAATAATCTAGGGTTAGACGGGTAAAAAACAAAAAGTTAATGGAGATAAAATCACATAGATCCTCGTACACTACAATAAGGTTTTCATCTGTTCCTCCAATTGAAAGAGAAAGGCATTTGAGGATTTTGAATTAAATTGTAACATATCTGGATATATTTTCGAATACTCTGTTATGTGGATAATAGGCTATATGGGGCAGGGGCAGGATTTGAAAGAGCAGAACATTGCAAGACTCTAAGTGAGCAACAGTCGTATCTTTGGCCAAGCTAGTTATGACAGAGAGGTGCTATGGTTCTTGATATATGTTAATCATAGAACAGAGATAATTCGATGATGAATTTGATGTACATTATAAAAGTAAACTCTGAGTTGTATATTCCTTATTTATAAAAGAACACATATTTCACAGTGTTGTTGTAAAGACTATATGATATATTTTATATAATATTATATTCAATAATTTATTATATCCAGCCTTTCATCTTACCCTAAAGATTATAGTTCATTGTGCTAGTACATTGAATTTTTAGCTAATAGGTATTTCACATACCATGAAACTTCTAAATTAGGAGGTAGGGATGGATTTGAGTGAACCTTGGGAAATAAAGTTTAAAACTGAGTTTAAAGGTCAGGAAGGTATGAGCAGAAAACAGGAAGGCAAATAAAGTGTAATGAGATAGAAGTATTTGATTCTAGGTCACACTGTTTTTATTGTTCTTTATTACTGTTAATGTTAACTGGTTACCTATAGAGATAATGCTCCCTTCTTCATCAGGTCTTGCCATTTTGGATGAATTGTAACTTTTCCCAAGGGCTCCAAATAAAATACCTGGAAATACTGTAGTGTAATCTCAAATTCAGCAGACTAGTTCCCATGACACTTTTCCTGGCCCATATGCTTCCTAGCAAGCAGACACTAGCATTATCTTTATCAGTACATTTTGCTGCCTTTCATAAGCTCAGCTTTCTGTAAGGCTACTTATTTTATCTGACAACAATGTGATTTTAATAAAACCATTTGTTATCTGAAATGTTAAATATTATTATTTGTCTTTTTAAATACATTTTTGCAGTTATACTTACTGTGTCACAAAAATCATTCCTTACAATTTCTACCTCTGCATTATTAGTATAAAATATGGGAAAACTCTGATATAAATGTACTTTCATATCTATGGGTTTAGTTTTAGGATATAGCAATATTTGGTTTTACTATAACTTTCACTATAATATGGGATATTTTTGTCCTCAGTAAGATAATTCCTGATAATATGGTCACATTATTAGAGGTTTAAATGACCTTTCAAAGAAGCTAATTTTCTATGAGACATAATTTTATTCATAAAATTTGTATTTGTGAAATACAGTAATATATATATATTTCTTCATGATGCACAATGTTATGTCACCTTTACTGTAGGCATAGATAAAACTGATAATTTACTTTTGTTTGTTTTAATAATATTCCAGCAGAGATCTTCTTATACAATCTCTATCTCTCTCTTTCATTCTCTCTCTCTTTCTCTCTGTGTGTTTGGGGGTGTGTGTGTGTGTGCGTGTGTGTGTGTGTGCCTGTGTGTGTCTGTTTAAATTAAGTCTAACCTAACAAACTGGGACATAAGTTCATTATTTCAATTTGGGTTAAATATCATAGCAAATTTTTAGCACTCAAATTTTATATTCAAAGATAGATTTTGGCTGCTGGCTCTGTAGCACTTTGAGATAAAACGTGTTTATTTAGAAATTATCCTGGCTGTTTTAATAAATCAGTGGTGTTAAATGTCTTGAAAACAACATAAGTAGGCAGCATATAAGTTCTACTTTTCCACAGTGTCAGCCAAACTCTGCGACTACATACATTTCAGTGCCACAGTATTCATAGCTTATAGAAAACAGGAAAGAAATGGTGTTAGTTTCTTTATAGAATCATATGTAGTCTTGGCAAAGTTGGAATAAAAAGATAACCACTTTTTGAGCATATGACGATGACTTCAAAATTCAAATGTGTACATGTATAAGTTGAACAATAGAATTATCAATAGTCAACCATTTTTACCCTCAAAAAATGGTAGTTTCCCGTGGCTCAATCTAAAATGTGTGAAAATCTGAATATATGGAAAATACAGGATAATAATCCATCTTTACAATGTTATTGTATATATGAAAAGTTAATAAAATTCTGAGAATATAGAAATAAAAATAAAGTGAAGTAGTTATAAAAATCATCAAAATACTGAAAACCACAAATAACATTCATCATAATTCTTATTCCCTCAGTGAGTCCAAATTACTTAATATGGATCATGCAACTTTTTCAAGTACAAGCTATTCTTATAATTTCTTGTTGATGTTATTGACTTACATGCTGTAATATGCAATACTGGCCTTATGCAATTTAAAGTCCTGAAGTTTGTCCTTTACATCTCTCTTTCCCGTTGGATGTACCCTTCCCTCCTCCCAGAGTTAATTCTTCCAAGATACATAAGAAAACATATTCCCCTTTTGTCCTTGAACCTACAATATTGTGAAATATGTATTTGGTTTTCCCTATTTCCTGACATACAACTCCTACAATCCTTGGAATATCCAAAGTGATGTCTTTTTGTATTTAATGATTTGACTAATGGCTGGCAGCCCCAAGGTAGCTTCAGGATGGAGACTGGTCACAGGAGTTTTATGTCTTATGTTTAAGTCTATAATCTATTTTGAGTTAATTTTTGTATATGAGGTAACATAAGAGTCCAATTTCATGATTTTGCATGCAGATATCCAGTTTTCCCAGCATTATTTATTGAAGAGACTCTTTTCTTCTCAGTTTAATACATATGCATGCGATTATCTCTGGAATCTGTATTCTATCCACTGGTCTATATGTCTATTTTAGGCCACTATCATACATTTTTATTATTTTTATATTTTAAAATCAGGACGTGTGATGCCTCAAATTTTGTTCTTTTATTTCATATTTGACACATAATAATTGTACATATTTTGGGGAGTACAGCGTGATGTCTCAGTGCATGTATACAATGTATAAGAATCAAATTAAGGTTATTAGTGTATCTATAACCTCAAACATTTATCATTTCTTTTGGTGAGAAAAGTCAATATTCTCTCCTCTATCGATTTTGAAGTGTACAATGTATTATTGTTAATTATAATCACCCTACTGTGCAATGGAACACTAGAACTTAAGGTCTTTGTCTAATTGTAACTTTTTACCCATTGGCCAATCTATCCTCATTCACTCCACTCCACTACCCTTCCAAGCCTCTGGTAAAAACTGCTTTACTCTATGAAAACAACATTTTTAGATTCCACATATGAGTGAGGTCACTTGGTATTTGTCTTGCTATGCCGGGATTATTTCACTTAGCATAATGTCTTCCAGGTTTATCCAAGACATAATTAGAAGTTGGGAAATTTCAGTCCATTCTCCCAACTGCCAGGAAGGGGATTAGTGCTGAAGGTTAAGTTGACAGCAAAGGCCAATGATTTAGTCAATCATGCCTGTAGAATGAAGCTTCCATAAAAATCCAAAAGGACTGAGTTTAGAGGGAAAGATAAACATATAGAGATTCCTAGAGTGTGTCTCCATGGAGAGGGCATGAAAGCTTCATGCTCCTTCCCACATAACCTCATACTATGCATCTCTTTACCTATATTCTTTGTAATTATTTCCAAATAGTTAACCAGTAAATGTAAGCTAAGTGTTTCGCTGATTTCTGTGAGCCACTCTTGCAAATTCATCAAATCCAAGGAGGGGGTAGTGGGAATCCCAATTAATAGTTGATCAGTCAGAAGTATAGGTGACAGCCTTAGGATTGTTGTCTGAAGTAAGAGAAGTCTTGTGGGACTAAGCCCTCAACCTAGAGGATCTGATGCTGTTTACAGGTAGATAGCATCAAAACTGAATTGAATTAGAGGTCACTCAGCTGGTGTCCACTGCAGAATTGATTGACTGCTTAGTGCGGCGGAAACAGCCCCATATATCTTGGATCACAGAAGCATTCTGTGTTGTGAATGGAAGAGGAGAGAAAAGTAGTTTGGTTTTTTCTTTTCAGAGAAACCCATTAAGGACCATTTCTGCCCATAGTAGATGATAAAAAGAAAACCTAGAATTTGTTATTTCAAACTGGAGGGCAGAACATTTTAGTCAGAGTCCTGCCCCAGAAATCTGAATCCAATGCAAATAGACCATTAAGATCAAAAAAGGCAGAAGTAGGGAGCAGTAGCAGGAATAGTTCAGTTCCTTGATCACTGCTACCAGGTCAGACTCAGAATTATGTTTTAAACAACTCTCAGTTATATTTGTATTAACTCTTTGAATTTAAGCTTTGTTTCAGAGGGAACAAAGACCTTATTCAAGAATGCCAAATAAAAAAGCAACCAGGATAACTACAAATCATTTATCGCTTATGAAACATACATTTTTATTCATGTTGCTATTCAAATAATTTCATTAATTGAATAGTTAAGGGGCCATGCACTTAATTAACATAGCTCCTTAAGTAACTTGAGAGCCAATAAGTGACTTTACCAGCCAATATAGGGAAGGCAGGCGCTGCTTTTTTTCGCATTTTGATAGTCTATGCAATGTCTTTGATTGCTCTTTACTCCCGGCCTGTGCATAAAAATGATATTTTGCTCATGAAAATGCTTCATCCCAAAGAGGCTAATGAGGTTAAGGTGTGATATGGTTTGACTGTGTCCTAACCCAATCTCATCTTTAACTGTAGCTCCCATCATTCTCACATATTGTGGGAGGGACCTAGTGAGAGGTATTTGAATCATGTGCGTGGGTCTTTCCTGTGCTGTTCTTGTGATAGTGAATAAGTCTCATGAGATCTGATGGTTTTACAAGGGAGAGTTCCCCTACACAAGCTCTTTTTCCTGCTGCCATATAAGACTTCCCTTTGCTCTTCCTTCATCTTCTGCCATAATTGTGAGGCCTCCCCAGCCATGTGGAACTGTGAGTCAATTATACCTCTCTCCTTTATAAATGACCCAGTTTCGGGTATGTCTTTATTAGCAGAGTGAAAACAGACTAATACAGGGTGACTTACGACATAGGTGACATGGTCCACAGTCAGCTTGGTGCACTCCAGGGAAGTACAGAGAGACTGACATCGTGGTTCTTAATGATGGTGAGGCAGGCTGTACTTTTATGCTAACTGGGTGTTTTAGACATGACCTACCTTTTATTAATCTAGGGTTACATCACTCTTACTACTGCCTTTAACATTCTGATAAACAAGTATGAGCACAACAGATGTTACTCTTTATATATTAAGCACAAGCAGGTGCTTTTAGGAGCAATACAGTCTATCTTTATCAAAGACACAAAGGATATGAACAGACACTTCTCAAAAGAAGACATTTATGCAGCCAAGAAAAGTATGAAAAAAAGCTCATTATCACTGGTCATTAAAGAAATGCAAATCAAAACCACAATAAGATACCATCTCACACCAATCAGAAAGGCTATTATTAAAAGTCAAGAAAAAACAGATGCATGCCTGCGAGGCTGTGGAGAAATAGGAACACTTTTACACTGTTGGTGGGACTGTAAATTAGTTCAACCATTGTGGAAGATAGTGTGGCGATTCCTCAAGGATCTAGAACCAGAAAAACCATTTGGCCCAGAAATCCCATTACCGGGTATATACCCAAAGGATTATAAATCATTCTGCTATAAAGACACATGCAAATGTATGTTTATTTCAGTATTATTGACAATAGCGGACTTGGAACCAATCCAAATTCCCATCAATGATAGACTGGATAAAGGAAATGTGGCACATATACACCATGGAATACTATGCAGCCATACACAAACAAATGAGTTCACATCCTTTGCAGGGATATGGATGAAGATGGAAGCCATCATCCTCAGCAAACTAACAAGGAAACAGAAAACCGAAAACAGCATGTTCTCACCCATAAGCGGAAGGTGAACAATGAGAATACATGGAAACAGGGAGGGGAATATCACATACCGTGGCCTGTCAGGGGTTGGGGGGCAAGGGGAAGGAAAGCACTAGGACAAATACCTAAGGCATGTGGGGCTTAAAACCTAGATGATGTTGATAGGTCAGCAAACCACCATGACACATGTATACCTGTGTAACAAACCTGCACATTCTGCACATGTGTCCCGGAGCTTAGAGTAAAATAAAAAACAATAAAAAAGAAAATAAGAAAAATAAATAAAAAATAAAACTTTATCAATGAATTGGTGGCCTAATAAACAACTAAATATGTATATAAGTGTAGAAGATAAAATATGTTTGCATTTTTTTTTCCAGAAAATGCTTCAAAACCAACAATTCAGGTGAAACATCCTTTAAATGATATATAAATCATAAATATCACATGTGGTTTTTACTTTACTAATGTCCAGAGTCTCATACATTTTCTAATACTGTTTAATGTTCTGCACAACAACTCAGAAAACTGAGCCAGTTAGTATTAGAATCACGTCTTCTGTTTCTCTTGGAGTAAAGTATAAAAAATATTTCTGAAGAATGGCTTAAATTATATGATAAAAAGTTTTTCTGAATAATATATATATACAGTAATTAAAGATAAAAATCACTATGGATCTTGATAAAATAAATAAGGTAGCATGACAATTGTGTAGTTAATGATACATGCTGAAAATGCTGTGTGCTTTACAATAAAAGATAAAGGCTTTAGTTACTCAATTACTTGCACAAACAAGAACTCGGGCTTGAAGAAATGACAGGGAAGAGATAATGGAAGATACATCAAAAAGGAAAAAGCAAGACCACGATCTAGCAGTGAGAATAAGTCAGTCCGTGGTGATCAATTTGTCAGGAAAAATTTTGCATTTTTATTCCGTGGTGCTGACATGTTATCTGCAAATAATCTGTATATAATCAGTTGAATTTTGTGGCTTTCCTCTCTTAAAATTGTTACATAACAGAAACCAAAATAACACTCTTATTTCTTCTTGGGACCATGTGAACGGTTGCCTAAATGTCTGGATCAAAGATTAGTGCTCCTTGTTCACAAAGCAGACATAGTGTTGATTAATCCTTGACAAGACCAACAACTCTGACTTTTGGAGAAAAACGAACAACTTAAATTATTGTAGCATATTTGAGTAGATGTTCACGAAATGCCTGATCGCCTAAGATTATACATTTTCAAGATCTACTTTTAGAAAGTTTAGTTAATGAATTTCTTTCTTTCTTTTTGTAACTCATGCCCTCCATTATGGACAGTTAGTGTAAAGATTTTACTTATGGAAAATTCTAATCTATCATATTGTCCTAGAGGTTAAGAAACCATTGATAATTGCCACTGCATTAACTTTCGATAATTATAGTCCAAAGACCTGATGCTTTAGATTGGCTCCTTGGATACTTGAGCTCAGAGTTTAAGACTTGTTTAAGCTTGGTCTATGTTTTTCCATTTGAATGTAGAGCAAAAGACAAATATAATAAAGACACAGTATTTATTATAATGGAGGAGTAGACTGAAAGTCTGAAAGGACTAGTTCATAGAGACATAAATCTAGGAGGCATAAATTCTGTTTGGTTTTTTTTTTAACAGTTCTTTGAGAGTGTAAAAAGTTTCCACTAGGACTTTTTCACACATACACTTTACTTTCAGATAGGTATTAGTAATGGGAAAGTATCATAAGTGAGCATGAAGTCTCAAGGAGAGAGAACACTGAACTGAAAGAATCTGACAAAATTATTTTTGGTTAACGACCATCTTCTACTTACGAAATGTACATTTTTGCTACTCAATAGCACCCATTTAAGATCAATTTTGTTACTATTGTTTTTCACCATTCCTTATAATTGGGCTGTATGGAAACTTCATAGTCATGGAACTAGTGCTCTTTTCTGATTGGTTGTTATAAAGATTTTATTTTGCATTTGTAAGTCAAAAGATTTAACTATAGTACTATAGAAGTGCTATGTATATTATATATGTTATAAAGATTTTATTTTGCATTTGTAAGTCAAAAGATTTAACTATAGTACTATAGAAGTGCTATATAGGCCGGGCGCGGTGGCTCACGCTTGTAACCCCAGCACTTTGGGAGGCCGAGGCGGGTGGATCACGAGGTCAGGAGATCGAGACCACGGTGAAACCCCGTCTCTACTAAAAATACAAAAAAATAGCCGGGCGTGGTGGCGGGCGCCTGTAGTCCCAGCTACTCGGAGAGGCTGAGGCAGGAGAATGGCGTGAACCTGGGAGGCGGAGCTTGCAGTGAGCCAAGATTGCGCCACTGCACTCCAGTCTGGGTGACAGAGCAAGACTCCGTCTCAAAAAAAAAAAAAGTGCCATATGTATATATACATATGTGTATATACACATATATATATGTATATATATATACTTTTAAAGTATTTACTAAAAATAAGTGTGTTATTTTTTCTGATGTTAATGGAAAATGTTTGTTTAGATAGAAAAATGCTTTCAAATGACACCCAAAAAGGTAGCACTTCAAGGAATCCATACATTAACCATGTATTACTGTGTAAGAAAGTACAGAATTGGCGTAAAGATATATGGTTTCTAACACTGACTTTGTCACTTAACCACCAATTTTAAATTTTTTCGTATAGTAATGGAGCTCAATACTATTTCACCTATTTGTAGTATTTGGGACAGCATCTGATAACTAATTTTGGTGAGAAAATTTTAAATTTAGTTACCAAAAGCTAGTTGGTAAGATGAGTTTCACATTTAAAAATTACTGGATAATAATTCTAAAACAGAAAAAATGATACCATACTGCAGAACACAATAAACATTGGGAGGAAAATACCATATGAACCTGGTTTATATATGATAAAGAAAATATGTTACTGAGAAAATGGAACATTAGGGTTTTTAATCAGGAGGCAGAGGAGAATGTTCCACATAAAGAGAAAACAAAATCTTTATGTGTATGATAAGTGATATAGGATCCAGGAAAAAAAGCAAAATCACACACAAAGATTATGTTTGGTTAGGTTTTGCTTTCTTATTGCTTCTGGCTGGAAGCTATAAATAATGACTCTGAGATCAAAGTGAAATAGGAAAACTGGCTAGAAATGTATTATCGTAGGTGAAAGATAAAAGATTTTTATTTAAGCCTCCATCACACTAATTATTATCAATATACATAAATTATATTGTATCTATTATTTCAGTATAAACAAGAAAGTATTGCTATTATTTTGCTTTTCCACTTGCAATATGCAGGTGGAACTGTTAAACTGTCCTTTTATTAATTTTTTATTAATTTTATTAATTTTTATAAATAATAATTTCATAATTTATAACGATGTTATGAAATTCATACAATGACTCAGGCCAATGCCTTAATGCTCAGAATCTTATATATAATAATTTATTTAATCTTTATGAAAACAATTATAATAGTTCTATTTTCATACCTCCTAAGAAGTTTATGCTTTAGACTGGAATGTCAAATATGATTTTATTTTTCTCCTTTATCTCTTCTAATTTTGGTGCCTGTCTCTGATATGTAGTTAATTTAAGACACATAGTTTTTATAACACATATGGCACTAATGCAGCCAACTATAGTCTCTATTGTGCAACCTAAAAAATAACTATTTTTTCCTATGCTGAAAGAAAGCATGGCCATTTTGTACTTATTGAGGCATAGACCTCCTCACTGCTGAGAAAGGAGGATTCTGTACCTTCTTAGCAGAAGAGTGTTATTTTTACACTAACCAATCAGGGGTAGTATGAGATGCCGCCTGGCATTTACAGGTAAAGCCTTCTGAAATCAGACAATGCCTTTCAAACTCTTATACCAACTTCTGGAGTTGGGCAACATGGCTTCTCCCATTTCTAGGTCCCATGGCAGCCCTCTTGCTATTACTCACCTTTGGGCCCTGTATTTTTAACCTCCTTGTCAAATTTGTTTCCTCTAGGATTGAGGCCATCAAGCTACAGATGGTCTTACAAATGGAACCCCAAATGAGCTCAACTAACAACTTCTACTGAGGACCCCTGGACTGACCCACTGGCCCTTTCATGGCCCAAAAAGTTCCCCTCTGGAGGACACTACAACTGCAGGGCCTTTTCTTTGCCCCATCCAACAGGAAGTAGGTAGAGTGGTCATCACCCAATCCCCAACAGCAGTTGAGGTATCCTGTTTAGAGGGGGCATTAAGAGGTGAAGCCAGCTGGGCTTCTGGGTCGAGTGGGGACTTGAAGAACTTTTCTGTCTAGGTAGAGGATTGTAAATGCACCAATCAGCGCTCTGTGTCTAGCTAAAGGATTGTAAATGCACCAATCAGCACTCTGTAAAAACACAACAATCAGCGCTCTGTGTCTAGCTAAAGGTTTGTAAATGCACCAATCAGCACTCTGTAAAAACGCACCATTCGGTGCTCTGCGTCTAACTAAAGGATTGTAAACACACCAATCAGCACTCTGTAAAATGGAAAAATCAGCTCTCTGCGTCTAGCCAAAGTTTTGTAAATGCACCAATCAGCACTCTGTAAAAATGGACCAATCAGCACTCTGTAAAATGGACCAATCAGCGCTCTGTGTCTAGCCAAAGTTTTGTAAACGCACCAATCAGCACTCTGTAAAAATGGACCAATCAGCACTCTGTAAAATGGACCAATCAGTGCTCTGTAAAACGAACCAATCAGCAGGATGAGGGCAAGGCCAAATAAGGGAATAAAAGCTGGCCACCTGAGCCAGCAGCAGCAACCCACTCGGGTCCCCTTCCATGCTGTGGAAACTTTGTTCTTTTGCTGTTCATAATAAATCTTGCTACTGCTCACTCTTTGGGTCGGCACTACCTGTATAAGCTGTAACACTCACTGCGAGGGTCTGTGGCTTCATTTCTGAAGTCAGCAAGACCACGAACCCACTGGGAGGAACAAACAACTCTGGATGTGCCACTTTTAAGAGCTGTAACACTCACCACAAAGGTCTGCGGCTTCACTCCTAAAGTCAGTGAGACCACAAACCCACTGGAAGGAAGAAACTTCAGACACATCTGAACATCTGAAGGAATAAACTCACCATCTTTAAGAACTGTAACACTCACCATGAGAGTCCATGGCTTCATCCTTGAAGTCAGTGAGACCAAGAACCCACCAGAAGGAACCAATTCCAAACACAATATTACAACTGATGCACCATTGAAATATAAAAGATAATTCAAGGTTACTATGAAAACCTTTATGTATATAAACTAGAAAGCCTAGAAGAAATGGATAAATTCCTGAAAAAAATACAATCCTCCTAGATACTCTGAACAGATCAATAACAAGCAGTGAGATTGAAATGATAATTTTAAAATTACCAACAAAAAAATGTCCAGGACCAGATGGATTCACAGCAGAATTCTGCAGGACATTCAACAAAGAATTGGTAGCAATTTTTTGACACTATTCTACAAGATAGAGAAATAGACAACCCTCTCTAATTCATTCTATGAAGCCAGTATCACCCTGACACCAAAACCAGGAAAGGACATAACCAGAAAAGAAAACTATGGACCAATATTCCTGATGAATATAGATGCTAAAATCCTTAACTACATATTAGCTAACCAAATTCAACAACATATCAGAAAGATAATCCACCATGATCACGTGGGTTTTATGCCAGGGATGCAGGGATGGTTTAACATATGCAAGTCTATAAAATTGATAAACCACATAAACAAAATTAAAAACAAAAATCACATGATCATCTCAACAGATGCAGAAAAAGCATTTGACAACATCCAGCATTGCTTTATGATTAAAACTCTCAGCAAAATGGGCATACAAGGGACATACCCCAGTGTAATAAAAGGCATCTATGACAAACCCACAGCCAATATAATATTGAATGGGGAAAAGTTGAAAGCATTCCCTCTGAGAAATGGAACAAGATAAGGATGCTCACTCTCACCACTCCTCTTCAACACAGTACTAGAAGTCCTAGCCAGAGCAATCAGACAAGAGAAAGAAATAAAGGGCATCCAAATTGGTAAAGAGCAAGTCAAACCATCACCATTTGCTGACAATATGATCATTTACCTTGAAAATCCTAGACTCCTCCAGAGAGCTCCTAGAAATGATAAAAAAAAAAACTCAGCAAATTTTCCAGACACAAGATTAATGTACACAAATCAGTAGCTTTTCTATACACCAACAGCGACCAACAGAGAATCAAATCAAGAACTCAAGCCCTTTTACAATAGCTGCAAAATAATAAAATACCTAGAAATATACCTAACCAAGTAGGTGAGAGCCCTCTACAAGGAAAATTACAAAACACTGCTGAAAGAAATAATAGGTGACCTGAATAAATGAAAACACATTCCATGCTCTTGATAGGTAGAATCAATATTGTGAACATGGCCACACTGCCAAAAGCACTCTACATTCAACACAATCCCCATCAAAATGCCATCATCATTCTTCACAAAATGAGAAAAAAACAATTCTAACATTCGTATGGAACCAAAGAAGATGCCACATAACCATAGCAAGACTATGCAAAAAGAGTAAATCTGTAGGCATCACACTTCCTAATTTCAAACTATACTATAAGGCCATAGTCACCAAAACAACATGGTACTGGTATAAAAATAGGCACACAGACCAATGGAACAGAATAGAGAACCTGGAAATGAACCCAAATACTTACAGCCAACTGATCTTCGACAAAGCAAACAAAAACATAAAGTGGGGGAAAGGACACTCTTTTCAACAAATGTTCCTGGGATAATTGGCTATTCACATGTATGAGAATAAAACTGGATCCTCATCTTTCACCCTATACAAAGATCAACTGAAGATGAATTAAGGACTTAAATCTAAGAACTGAAACTGTAAAAATTCTAGAAGATAACATTGGCAAAACCCTTCTAGACAATGGCTTAGGCAAGGATTTCATGACCAAGAAACCAAAAGCAAATGGAATATAAACAAAAATAAATAGTTGAGACTTAATTAAACTAAAGAGCTTTTACATAGCAAAAGGAACACTCAGCAGAGTAAACAGACAACCCACAGAGTGGGAGAAGATTTTCACAATCTATACATCTGACGAAGGGCTAATATCCAGAATCTACGATGAACTCGAACAAATCCATAAGAAAAAAACAAACAATCCCATCAAAAACTGGGCTAAGAACATGAATAGACAATTCTCAAAAGGAAGATATACAAATGGCCAACAGACATATAGAAAAATGCTCAGCATCACTAATGACCAGGGAAATGCAAATCAAAACTATAATGCAATACCACTTTACTTCACAAGAATGCCCATAATCAAAAAATAAAAAAAAAATAGTAGATGTCGGTAGGAATGCAGTGAATAGGGAACACTACTATATTTCTGGTGGGAATGTAAACTAGTACAACCACTATGGAAAACAGTGTGATGACTCCTCAAATAACTAAAAGTAGAACTATCATTTGATCCAGCAATCCCACTACTGGGTATCTACCCAGAGGAAAATAAGTCATTATTTGAAAAAGAAACTTGCACATGCATGTTTATAGCAGCACAATTCATAATTGCAAAATCGTGGAACCAACCCCAATGCTCATCAATGAGTGGATAAAGAAACTGTGAGATATAGATAGATGATAGATAGACAGATAGATAGATAGATAGATGATAGATAGATAGATAGATAGATAGATAGATAGATAGATAGATGATAGATAGATAGATAGATGGAAACCTACTCAGACATAAAAATGAATGAAGTAATGGCATTTGCAGTCACCTGGATGAAATTGGAGACTATTATTCTAAGTGAAGTAACTCAGGAATAGAAAACTAAACATCGTATGTTCGCACTGATATGTGGGAGCTAAGCTATAAGGATGCAAATGCATAAGAATGATACAATGGACTTTGGGGACTTGCAGGGAAGGGTGGGAGGTGGGCAAAGGATAAAAGATTGCAAATCGGTTGCAGTGCATACTGCCTGGGTGATTGGTGCACCAATATCTCACAAATCACCACTAAATAACTTACTCATGTACCCAAACACCCCTCTATCCCAATAACCTATGGAAAAAAATAAAACAAAAATAAAAAAGAAATTCAGATTATATGGCTCCAGTCCCCATCTACTAAATTAGAAACCAGAGAATGTTATCCTTCACTCTGCATAATAATAAGCTTTCCAGATGATTGATGGGAAATAATGTTTGAGAACCTCTGAGTTAGAGAAGTTCCAAATGGACCACAATGGATTTAACATATGTTTTGTTTTCTTTTGTCATTTACTGTCCTGAACTGCGTATTTACAATGTCGTTTTACTTCTTCTGCATAGGGTCTTCTCTAATATCCTGCATGGTTTTATTCTACATAGCCTTTGACTATGGTTATTGTCTTTTTATTTAAAAACCTTTTGTGGGAATGGGTAACTACATTTTGTGTTTCGAGCATGATTAAATAGTTAAAACATAATTATTTGACTTTTTAAAAAATGTTAAATATTACTATGCAATTTTTTGTAGTAAGATTCATCTGGTATTTATATGGCAGACATTAAAAACAAGGATTTAACGTTCATACACACATACATGCATGAGTAAATATATACATGAACACATATACACAAAACAATATATGTGTGTGTGTATACAATATGTAGACATTTATTAAGTTGGTGCAAACATTTCCACCAACCTTATGTATATAAATATATATGAAATTACACCCATACATATACATATCTTAATCCTAACAATCTTCTCAAGAGGTAAAATTATTAATATCTTATTTATACAAATGAGGTAAGTAAGCAACAGGTAAGTTAAAGAATTTGGCTAAAATTGAATCCCTTAAGGGACAGGGAAATTAAAAACAAGGCAGTCTGGCTCAAATTCATGAGGTGTGTTGGCTACATTGCACTGAATAAGCAACAATTGTTTGCTTTTCCCTTCAGACATAATGTAAAAGGATGGGTATAGAACATGGCTGTAATAAATGAATTTGGATTCACAAACTATCCTGCAAGTATTTGGGAATGATTCTCTGCATACTGGCTCCTCCTAAACCAGTGAGGGTACTCCTTCTTCTTACACATACAGTGAGTGAACATTTAACAAAATATGACCATAGTTATTCCTCTCTCTGATAGGATCAAAGTCAGATTAATAGTAATAATATATCTCTCAATCAAGATACAGTATGAGATCCTCAGAAAAGAAATTTAAACCCAAGGTGATAAAATGTTTTTGCCCTTGCATATTCTAGGAGAAATGATGGTTAGCCCTCTTTGACAGGAAGACCATTGCCTTCCCTACTAAACAGCCCTCCCCTCCCTCAGCAGAGAGAAACCTGGACATATGAAAACCTGTAACTGACTTGAGCCTGAGATGGCAGTAGGCCAGATACAAATAGGCACATAATAGAAGCTGAAAAAGTAGACAGACTGGGCTAACGAAGAGAAAGAGAGATGGACATACCTTCTGATACATATTAAGTACTATACAAATCTTATCACAAATAAACAAAATTGCATAATAATAGAACAAATTTATTTTAAAAAGTCAAAATAATCATATTTTAACTATCTGTAGCTGAAAGAAAATTATGAGGAAATAGAATTGGGAAACAAGTCACAGGATCTACTTATATGTGCATATGACAAAGAAATGAATAAGGTAGGTATTATCACAACTATAATCCTCTAATGCTGTAAATCTTTGGAATTTTGTATGCTTGGAATTTGGAATTTATAATGTTTGCTTAACCCCTTCAATAAATGCACTTTAGTTTGTGTTCATTTCCAGTCATAAGGAATGGTGCCAGTATTTCCCCATATCTTCTGCAGGCTCATGCCCTCCACTTCTCCTGTAATAAATTAAAAGTGCTGTGAATGTGGGAAATACCATTTTCTCCAGCATGTGAAGCACTGAAGCACACCCTCCTGCTTTCAAAGTTTGTTACCTAAAAGTCTGTTATACCAGCAACAGCAGAGAGTTTATGCCTCTAAGGAATAGAACAGTAATACTGTGAATATATATATATAGATATATTTTGTTTTTCTGTGAGAAAATAAGTTTGAAGTGAATGGTATTATGTAATGTTCCACATCACACCTTCTATGAATTATAATATGAATTACATTACCTCACTAGGTAATTGTCAGTTCTTGGAGAAATAACCCTTTATTAAATGGATAATTTGAATTGTAAAATGGGAATGATAGTACTTACTTTTGTGATATTCTGAATCTTACCAAATTTTGTTTCTCTCTTTATAATTGCTTTTAAAGTGGCACTGCTTAGTGCTGATATATCCAAAATATTTATTAAAAAATGAATTTATTATTTGGAAAATATTCTTTGCAGATGCATACGAAAAGATAAACTTAAAAACAAACATAATATAGTATCTTTTCCCACATTAACACTCTTTTTGAATTTCTTATCAAGAAAACTTCTAATTACTCTCTTTTTATTAAAGGAACAAAATTTTCATGTAAATATAAGCTAAATCATCTGGCTGTGATTTTGGGATACGTAGTAGTTATTTAGGTTGGTGGATCATGAGGTCAGGAGATCAAGACTATCCTGGCCAACATGGTGAAACCCCATCTCTACTAAAACTACAAAAAATTAGCTAGACATGGTGGTGTGCACCTGTAGTGCCAGCTACTTGGGAGGCTGAGGCAGGAGAATCACTTGAACCTGAGAGGCAGAGGTTGCACTGAGCCAAGATTGTGCCACTGTACCCCAGCCTGGTGACAGAGCGAGACACTGTCTCAAAATAAATAAATAAATAAATAAATAAATAAATAAATAAAAATTAGGTTTTAGAAATCATGTTTGCTACTACACTTTAAAAAATTTGGCTATATAATCTTGGAAAATATTGTTTTAGTGCTTACTGAGCAGAGTTTGCTTGAAAGTGGCTATGTACCTATATAAACACTTTCAGCTGAAGCAAAATGGAGACTGCAAAAATTAAGTAATGATATGTCTCCAAATTTATACAATGGAAGAGTAAAAAAAAAAACACTATACCTTTTAAGTGTACAAAAATGTAGTCCACAAGTTAAACATTTAGATAGAAATGTAAAATGAATAATAAGGTTGATATTTATTAAACATCATAGTACATGCTAGGCTCTTGAATACGCTGTGTTGGCTATTTTATACATTTATAACCTATCAGTAATATAGAAATTATTTTTAATTTTTCTCAAAGAAGGTAATATACATAACAAATGCATGCCTTTATAACTCACCATTTTTATTGCTCTATCTTTTGAAAAAATATAGTCAAGTAATAAGACTCATATTTTAAACTCCGGATTTAAAGATAAAATTGTAGAATAATTATATGCATTAAGTGAGTCCTTATTTTTGAAGTAAAGAATACAAAGAAACTTTTTTTGTATTTGCTTTGGAAAATGTGTTGTAGTAATAAAAACAATTAAGCATGTTGAATATCTATGAAGGACCTTTGTGTCTAATGTCACATAACTATTTTTATTTCTATATAACTGGATGTATTTTACATTGCACAATTGTATATTTTCATAGATTAGATCTACCAGAGTCCAGAATATTCATTCATAGAAGAAATTTAAAGTTCTGAAAGGGAAAAGAAAAATTATTGACGTTTATTAGAACTTGGTCTAATATGTTGAAAAGAGTGGTTCTATCATAGATTTTTAGCTTTATATTTTCTTTTGCATTTGTCAGAGAGAAAATTAGACGCTTATAGGATTTCCTTTAAATAAAGGAGAAAAATTAGTTTATGTTGATACCCTTTCTGAAACACATAATTTATATTTTAAGACAGTACTTAAAATAATGTCAAAGTATACTTCAGAAAGAGAAAAAATTTTCAAGCAAAAAGAAAGGCATTACATAATGATAAATGAATAATCTAAGAAGATATAACCATCCTGAAGTTATATGTATACAAAAGTATAGAGTCCAAATAGTTGTAGCAAAAACTGATAGAACTGAAAAAGAAAAGAGACAACTGTATTATTAGAGTAGAAGACTTTAACAGCTCTTTCATTAATTAATAAACCATGCAGATAGAAAATTAGTAAATATATGGTTGACCTGAACACACTACCAATCAAGGAGACAGAATTGATACTTACAGAATATTATTTTTGACACCAGCAAATTATGCACTCCACTCATGCTCACATAGATCATTCACCAATATAAACAGCATTAGGCTTATTAAGTACACTAAGGAATTTAAAGAATAAAATCATTTCATCAGAAAACAATTTAATTAAACTAAAGCTCAATAACATAAATATAGAAGGAAAATTCTTCCAGATATTTAGAAATTAACATATTTTATAATAGCATAAGTAAAATAAATTTCAGGAAATCAGTAATATTTTAAATAACAAAAACATAAATCTAAAACTTGTCAAAAACTGTGGGATTCAATGAATGCAGTACTTAAAGGAGAATTGATTGCATTAAGTAAATATGGTTAAAAAAAGATAAAATCAATAACCTATGTTTCTTCCGGAGGATCTGGAGACGAAAGAGTAATTTAATCTTAAAATAAGCAAACTAAATTAAAGCAAAAATAAATAAAACTAAAAATAATAACTTAAAAATCAACAAATGAGAAGGAGAGACACAAACACTATCTGAAAAAAGGCATAATCCCTACACATCCCATGAGCATTAAAAGGATAATAAAGGAGTACTAAGAAAAATCTATGCCCTAAAATTTGATAATATAGATGAAATGTTCCAAACTTTTGAAAGACGCAAACTACCAAAACCTACACAGAGGATATAGATGACCTGAATATTCCTACATATATTAAAGTTATTGGAACAAAAATTAAGTACTCTTTATCAAAGAAAGCACCAGGCCAAGATGGTTTTACTGGTGAATTCTATCAAACATTTAAGGAAAAAGTGATATCAATTCTACACAACTACTTTCAGAAAATAGAAGCAAAGTTAAGTCTTCTCAGCTCATGTTATGAGGCCAGTATTTCCCTAATGCCAAAAAAAGATGAGACATTACAAAAAAGGAAAACCAAAGACCAATATTTCTCACAAATAGAAGTACAAAAATCCTCAACAAATATGAGTTAACTGAATACAACAATGTGTAAAAGTAAGTATGCACCATGAACAAGATGCATTCTAGTTGTGCAAAGATGGTTGACAATGAATAACAATATATTCATCTACATCAACAAGATAAAGAAAAAAAATCATATGATTATATCAAATCATTGAGAATAGCATCTGCCAAAATCTAACACCAATTCATAATAAAAATTCTCAGAAATCTAAGAATAGTGAGGAACTTTCTCAACTTGATGAAGGACATTACAAAAAACAAAAACATATCCACAATTAACCAAATATTTACTAATGAGAAACAAGACACTTTCCACCTAAAATTGGAAAAATGAAGGAAGTCCTCTCTCACCAACCTTTCCAACCTTGTACTGGGAGAAAACTAGTTGTTTGAAAAGTAGTACAATAAAATAAGAAAAGGAATTAAGTAACATATAGATTGAAAAGGAAGAAGTACAACTGTCTTTATCCACAGATGGCATAATTAACTATGCAGGAAATCCCAAAGATTCAAGCCACAAACACTATAGAAAAATAAGTGAGCGTAAGCAAGAACGTTGGATAAAAAATACTAATATATAAAAGTCAATTTCATTCACATATACCAGCATGAAAAATTGGAATTTGAAATAAAAAAGATTTGCACAAACCAAATGAAATACTTAAGTGTACATCTAAAAAAAACCCCTACAAAATAGTAATAAAAAATTCCAAGAACATAATAATGAATGGAGACATATTCCATACTCAGGGACCAGAAAATTCAATATTATTGAGATATCAACTCTTCCAACATGATTTACAGGTACAATACAATCAGAATACAAATTATACCAGAATAATTTGTAGATATCAGGAAACTCATTCAAAATATATATGGAAAGGAAAAACACCTAGCATAGCCAACACATTACTGAAGAGAAGAACATGATTGGAGGACTTACAGTACATGATTACAAGCTATAATAATTAAGACGAAGGTAGTGTGGTATAGACGAAAGAATAGTTACATAGATAAATGTTATTGCAAAGAAATCCCAAAAGTCGTCTCACAACTACAGAGTCAACAGAATTTTGCCAACTAGCGAAGACAATTCAAGGAGAACGGATAGGCAGCAAACAGTGCTGGAATATGTGGGCATCCATAAGCAAAAAATGAACCTAGACAGTCCACATTCATTTCACAAATATTAACTCACAATTGACCAAACACCTAAAAGTAAAATGCATAATAATAAAACTTCTGGAAAAAAATCACAGGGTTAAATATACATTTACTTGGATTTGGTAGTGAAATTTTACATACAAAGCACAAAACAAAAATGACCTATGAACAAAAAACATGACAAAATGGATTTTAATACAATTAAAATCTTCTATTGTATGAAAGAAATGTTGAAAAATTAATGTACAAGCCACAGACAAGGAGAACCTATTTGCAAAATATGTCCCTCTACAGGGCTTGCTTACAAAATGTACAAATAACTATTAAAACTCAACAATAGGAAGGAAACAACCTAATTTTAAAAGTGGGCAAAAGGTCTGAACAGACACCTTATCAAAGAAGATATACTCATAATAAATATTCATATAAAAAGATATTAAGCATCATTTGACATTAGGAAATTACAGATCAAAACAATAATGTGATACCACTACCCACCTATTAGAATGGCTGAAATTCAGAAACAATGAAGACCAATTGCTGACTACACTGCAATGCAAGAAAAACTCCCCTATTTACGAGTGGAAATGTAAAATGATACAATCATGTTGGAAGAGATTTTGACATTTTCTTACAAAGCTAAATGTAATCTTGCCATATAATTATATATTATATATAATATATATATAATAGTGCTCCTAGATGTTTACCCAGATAAATTTCAAGTTATGTCCACATAGATTTCTGCATGTGAATGTTAATAGATACTTCATAATCTCCAAAAACTTAAAGGAACCAAGATGTCCTTCAATAGGCAAATAGATAAACCACAGTACATCATACAATCAGATATTATTCAGTCGTAAAATAAATGAGCTATAAAGTTACAAAAAGACTCGAATGAATCTTGAATATATATTGCTTGTTAAAGAAGTCAGTATGAAAAGGCTACATGCCGTAAGATTACACTTAAATGGAATTCTTGAAAAAATGAAACTATAGATACATTACAAAGATCAGTACTTACAAGCAGTACAGTGATGGGGAGAACGAGTTAAATATGTGACACCCAGGGAGTAGTTTAGGACCATGAAACTATGCTAATGATACTGTAGTGGTGGATATGTGACACTGTGCGTGGGTCAAAACACAGAACTTCATGGAGCAAAAGAGTGACACAATGTATAAATATTAAATAAGAGTTCAGGTGGTCCCAGGTTGAAAGGCAGAATGTGACAAAAGAACTTGACTGTATTACAAATATAGGAAACAATTTTATTGAAGGGGATGAAGAAAAAGTTACTGACCTAAGTAAACTTGGAAATGAGTGAAGTAAAGACTAAAAATATTTTTAAATGTACATGAGTATTATACTCTAGTTAATAAAGATATTTCCATGAGGTACATATTAACAATTTGTATACTGCTTTACGTGTATACTGAAAATTAACAATTGAGTAAATTAATGGCAAAAAATTGAAACCAGGTTTCTCATTGGTGGAGTAAATGTCTACAGACAAGCGAGAGTAGGTGGCTAGAATGATCCACGTGGTAGTAAATTAGAGTTTGGCATATTAGTATGAACCCGTTTGCCTCGTCATATACACAGATAGAGTCTATAGAAATATGTAGTTATGTGTATATACATTGGTGAGTATACACACACTTATTTATATTTAACTGAGTGGATCTAGAACCAATGAAAACCCAATAGCAATGTTTACACCTGGCAATCCTTTTTTGGTTTCTAATATTATTCTCTAGTAAGAAAAAAAGCCCAGGTTCTTTGGATAAATATCTGATTCTAGGCCTGAGGCAAGAATACTGCAAAATGAGCCTAGAACACCTTGTAGTGCCACAAATTTAAAAAGTGCTGACACACCTGCACACCCACAAATGCACACAAAGATTTGAGTATGTAAAAAGGACAGAAGGGCCAACTATAAAAGCTCCCAATGGCCAAAGCTGAAATAATTTGAACCAAATAAAATGCTGTTAATTATAACCCAAAGTATGAAATAAATATCTCTGAATCCATGCTGACAGAAATAAATGATTAAATAAACAGATAGGTAGATATAGATAAGAGAGATAAAACAAATTTCTTATGCAGAAAAATTCCAAGAAATTTATGTTGATATTCCTCTCTCAAGGATTAGGAGCACCCCTCTCACTCCTTAAGTGCAAATTTCACATAGTGAATTTTTAAAAATAAATTTCATACATTAGCAGGGAGAAAAGAGTAGTTTTACAGTTAAGAAGCTTTACAAACACTACTTCAGCCAAGTGATCAAGGTTAACTTCAGCAATAATAAGTCATGTTGGCATTATGAACTATGACTATGATGTGATACGATGGCACCTTGCCTCCTAGGTCTCCCTCCCCAAAATGCAGAACCCAATCTAAAGAGAAGAAAATATTAATGTAAATCCAAATTGACTTGATTTGTCAAACCAATTATCCTAAAATCTCTCATAAAAAGGAAAATCTAATAATCTGTCAGTCAAAAGAAGCCTAAAGAGATGTGATTATTAAGTGTAATGTGATATCCTGAATGGGATTCTATAGTAGAATAACTATATTGGTAAGAAATGAAGGAAATCGGCCAGGCACGGTGGCTCACGCCTGTAATTCCAGTACTTTGGGAGGCCAAGGCGGGTGGATCACCTGAGGTCAGTGGTTCAAAACCAGCCTAGCCAACATGGTGAAACCCCGTCTCTACTAGAACAATCCAAAAATTAGCCAGGTGTAGTGGTGCACACCTGTAATCCCAGTTACTCGGGAGGCTGAGGCAAGAGAATCGCTTGAACCCTGGAGGCAGAGCTTGCAGTGAGCTAAGATCGCACCACTGCACTTCACCCTGGGTGACAGAGCAAGACTCCATCTCAAAAAAAAAAAAAAAAAAAAAAAAAAAAAAGACGGAAATCTGGGTAAAGTATGAACTTCAGTTAAAAATCTGTGGCATTTATTCTTAAACTGTACAAAATGTACTGGAGAAATATATGTTAATAGTAGGGGAACCTGTATGTGGGATATATGGGATGTCTTACAATTTTCTCATAAATCTGAAACTTCAAAAATGAAGTATGTATTTTAAATGAAATCTTCAAATAACATCTCTGGCAATATGCTCATACTTCAATTTTAAACATGAACTTCCTTGACCTTTTAGCTTTTAGACATTCAACAGTTATTATACTCATGTTGAAACATTTCATTCTCTCAAAGCACTTTTTTTTAAAACCAAAAATGTATTCTTACACTAGGTTAATCTTTTAATGGGGGTTATTTTAAATAGGACTGATTCAATAATCTTAGTGAACCTTCACTTACCAAGCAGTTTAAACGTATTTTGTACATAATGAACATTTAAGTCAATGAGTATTTTAAAACTAGAGGTCTGTTGACTAATGCCCAATTTTAAAAATCTTCTAGAACCTAATAAAATGTCACAAATGACAAGGACTGTTGAATCAGCATTTCTAACATTATTCAGTTCAATATCTATTATGAAGTTCCTTTAATAGTTACACTGCAGCACATTTCAAAGTGCAATAAAATAGAGTTAAAGAGCATTTTTTGTGAGCTAGACTGAAAGCAATTGCAGAAAATATTTCAATCTGAGTTTCTACTGTTTTAAGTTATGCTTATTGAGGTTTCTGTATATGTTTTTGTTTATTTTTAATATATGCTGTTAAAGCACTCAGGAAAGCAATTTACATGGAAGATAAACAACTTGCTGACTACAAGGTGTGCTGCATGAGCAAAACGGCAAGTACTCTCTGAATTGCAATTCTAGTTTTGCAGTTTACTTAACTGGAAATTGTATAATAGAATAAGAATCCTGATTTGTTTCTTTTCATTATTGTTTTCATATGCTACCATACCTATGCATGATGTGGATAATGCAAGCCTTTTGAACTTTGATGCTTATGACAATTCAGAGTTTTTGTGTCTTTTTTTTGTTGCTATTTTCTAGTTGCTATTAATATATTTGAACTATGTATAATAAAGAACATTTAAAAACAATCAGCACTCTTCAACTTTATTTTTTAATATTACTCAGTTAAATGTTCAATAGTTTGTGCTATGATTTGATTTACTGTTTGACACAGGGTTAATTACAAGTGTATTTTGAAACTTCCAAAAATACATTCTTTCTAGTTTTGGTTTTATTAATTATTATCAGAGAACATACAATATATGGTTTTTATCTCATGAAATATATTGACACTTACTATAGAGCTCAGAATATCAATTTCTATAAATACTCCACAAACGTAACATAAATAAGGCCTTCTCATTGGTCAAAAAATTGAGAATTAAATATTATGTTGTAATATTCATAATAACCAATTGTTATCATTTTTATATTTTCAATATGTTGTAATTTTCATGTAATTGTTCCACTAATACCCAATAAGTAAATTTTAGGCTAGTCTGTTGCATGTTAACTGTGTGAAATGCAAGTGAAACAGTACATGAAAGAAGTCTGTAGTCTTTAAAAGCATACAATAAAAGACAACAAGTGAAACTGGTGCCCTGAGCCTACAACTCAAGGACTGGTAAAGCAATGTGCTTGAGATGGGTGTAGTTGTACTGGACTTGCCGTGCACTGGGCTCCCAGAGAGGGATTCTGTTCCCATGATGTTACACATATTTATAGAGACAGGAAGCAGAGAAACAGCTAGTTATGTATGGAGGAAAAAAAAAAAAAAAAAGGTGGGAACTTCCTCATCCAGGAAATTGCTTCCAAAAAGGGGAAACCCTTCACAGATCTGACACTGGCATTAGCCTGCTATTTAGTTGAGCTAAATCAGACATGGTGAGTCTACTTTTTAATAAGCAACCTAAAAGGAGAAACAAATGAACCTTCTGGATTTGTGTGTGTGTGTTTCAATAGGATGTTAAATGGGGAGCCACTAAATGTGTATTTATTATTGAGCTTAGGCAGATAAACTTTGTCAATTTTAGAAATTTTTATTCTTACTTTGGTAAAACTTTTTTTTCATGCAACTGGATATAAATATAATGATTATTATTGGTGCTTAGAATTTGCAAATCTTCCACATCCAAATTTTCTCTTGTTACTCTTTCTATTTCACTTAATTAAAAATCAATTTGTATGTAAAATTCTTTTACTTGGCATTTTATATACAAAGAGGAATTTATATATAAAGAATTTTGTATAAAGAACAAAGAACGTTTTCTTTCAGCAACCATTTTGTGTTGACAATGAGAATTCTGAAATTTAGCCTTTGACTTTCTTTTCTCAAGTCTGGAATCTTTAAAAATGTTCTCTTTAACAATGACCTTCTGGGTTTCATCAAGAGATAGATAGATAGATGATAGATAGATAGATAGATAGATAGATAGATAGATAGATAGATAGATAGAGATAATATATATTCAAGATACCTATGTATAGATACATAGATATCTATAGAATATATATATATATAGAATATATATATATATATATTCTAGACATGGTGTGTTAGTTTCTGTAAGACATTATCACAAACTTTTTGGCCTAAAAACGAAAACAATAATTACCTAAATGTTTTATAGATTTAGAAGTTGGACACAAGTCCCACTGGGGTTAAATAAGGACTGCACTTGTTTTTTTGGAGGCTCCAGGGAGGAATTTCTTTTCTTGTTTTCCAACTTCTAGAAGCAACTCACATATCATTATTCTGTCTATTAAAAATGGAAAATTTTAAACAAATAATCTTTCTTGGCACCCATAGGCTCTTTTAAGTCCAAAACTTCACTTCTATAAATCCTTTATATTAGTGAATATATCCTCCATTTTTTGATAATTTTTTTTCACTTTTTCTTTCTCTCTCAGAGATTTCTAGATCATGAAATAAGGATTTCTGCATATCTTTACTTTTTTGTTTCATATGGTTCACTTATGTTTTTATTTCATTTGGAGGCAGATAAGTATGATTGCATTATCCAAATAATAAAGTTTGCATTTAACCATACATTTCATTATTTAATATATCCATTGAAATGTTATTTTGTAGTATGCATACTTAAATTTATTGATGGTTTTCTGACTACTTTTGATAGATGCATGTTATTATTTCCTAAATACAGTATGTTCTTGAAACTACTTAGAAATCAAATTAGACATTTAAAATCTCTTTTCTTCCCATAAATACAACTAATGTATATTTATATGTGAAAAATATATTTTTTTAAATTGTAGCAGCTGTGGTTTACTTTCTTCGTCTTTGTGTAGTTCTCTTTCCCCATTAGGCACCTCACTTGAATCATAGGTTGGTGGGCACGCTTTGAAGCAAGCATTTCTGAAAGCTTTACTCAGCAAATCGAAATGTTGCTAAGAAAAAAAAAAATTCAAGAAAAGATAGATTTTCTCTGGAAGTGGTATACTTTAGTATATTTTACTCATTGTAAAATATTATTTTCCTATATATCAACTTGCTTTCCAATAAGGTCACATACTATTTTAGAGAGTAGTTCTAAAATTGTAGCTGGACACACAAAAAAAATCACCATTCAAGATTCTAAGCTTTTCTGTTCTTCTTGCATTTATGACATAGAAGCTAAGAGAAAAGCATGGAACAGCTTGTACCCTAGAGCTTTTGGGGTAAGCATGGCCCTGGTGACACCTTGATTACAGACTTCTAGCTTCCAGGATTGTGAGAATATATTCCTATTGTTGTACATTTTTATTGTTTTAAACAATACATTTCTATAGTTTATTTATGATAATTTGTCATAGAAATTCTAGAAAACTACCAGAATGTTGTCTAATTAAAATACCAAATATATTTTCATTCAAAAATAAATAAAAATAAATATGAAATAAAATAGTAGAGTGAATAAACAAACTGTATATAATATGGTATACTATTTGTATATAACATAAACACATTCACTGGAATAGTTTAAATCCTCTCTAGATTACCTACAGTACTTAATACACTAGGTAAATAGTTGTTATACTGTATTGTTTAGGGAAAAATGGCAAAGAAAAACAGTCTGTACATGCTCAGTACAGAGGCAACAATTCTATATTTTGGGGTTTGGGGGGATACTTTTGGTTGAATTCATGGATGCAGAACTAATGGTACAAAGGGCCAACTGTACAGCAATAAAAAAGAGCAGAGGAAAAGAGTAAATTTACAGTGGATATATCTGATAACACTACCTTGAGGTCAAAGTCAACAGGAAGGTCATGTTGTTAGCATGCACCCTTCATATAATGTCATGAAATGGCCCTTTATTTCTGTGGTCTTGTTTTCAAAACCACATAACCTCAGCATAATCATGAGAAAAACATCAGGCGAATACCACTGAGTACATTCTAAAGAATACCTCAAAATTTTATCTTCTAATTCTCAAAAATGCCATGGTTATTAAAAACAAGGAAAGTCAGAGAAAATGTCACAGTCAAAAAGAGCTTAAAGAGACATTATGACTCCATGGAATATGGTAAACTGGAAGGCATCCTGAAACAGAAAAAGGACATTGGGTAAAACCTAAATAAATCTTAATAGAATATACACTTTTATTCATAACACGTGTCAATTTTAGATAATTATATGTAAGAAATGTACCATACTAATGTACAATTTTAATAGGGGTAACTGGGCATAGGGCATAAGGAAACTCTGTATCATCATCTCAATTTTTCCACAAATCTAAGAGTGTCCTGAAAATAAAGCTTTTTAAAAAACACCAATTTGATTTACTTTTTAACACCTGTATCATGCTAGTCTTCATTGATCTAATCACAGTTCTTCAGAAGTAAGTCAGACATGCAGCTTTTGAAAAACTTTACACTGAATGATGTTCATAACAGCAGTCCCAGGCTCTGGTCCACAGAAATATCTGTAACACAGTCATCCAGAGGACTGTAAAACAGGGACACTATTTCATTTAGAATTTAAATTTCTTGAGATGAAGAACCAATATATTCTACTGAAGATGATAGCCTCTGGTAAAGAGCAAATAAACTTTGATGAGGCAATAAAGCAAAACAAAGCCAGATTAACAAAGCTGTGAAAATCCAGTATATAAATTATAGTCTTACTATCCAAGAGTGCCAATCTATAACCTAGAAAATTAATTTCATAAATGGGTATTTTTAAAGTGTTCTGTATTTTAACAATAGTGTTTAAATGTAGTGAAATGGTTATCTGAAGTTCTGAATACATACAATACATTACAATAAAGTCAATTAAGTTAAGCCACTCAATTCCTGAAGGGGCTGCAAATATGTAATATTCATTTGTAGAAACGTGAATTGGAAATGTGATATCACTATGTCTCATTCTAGGTTCAGTCATTATCACTGGAATGAAGTCTTGTTATTTTATTTTTAGTTTTTCATTAGAAGCTTTATAAGAATGAAACATTAGCATTTTCATGCTTTTGTTAATAAAATTGTTGAACTTACTCTTGGACATGTGAATAATCATATTTCAAGTGCTTTCTCCCTATTGTAATTAAAGATTGGCTACTTGACAAAAATTCTGTTATCAAATAATAGACAGTATTGCTTTCAAGTACTGTATTATTATTTGGAAAGCATTTTGCTCCCAATTTTTGATATCCTTTAGTATTTCTCCAAAATTAGCAATAACCTTGCTTAAACCCAAAGGACATTACTTAAACTTTATTTCACTTGTCCCCTCAGTCACTTTTGACACTGATGACACTTCCCTTCCAGACAAAACACTGTCTTATCTTTGGAGATGTTGAATTTCCTTATATATAGTTGCTGATACTCATATATATATATATATTTTTCATTAATACTTATAAATTTGCTTTGTATTTCTTTTCCTCTTATCATCTCCTAAATTTTGTTTTTTCCTTAGATTTCTGTACTAGGATTACTTTTTTTTTATTTCTACAGTACATTCCTTGACAAACACATTAGCTCCAAGGGCTGGTATTTTATTTGATCTCTAAAGAGTGTTAATCCAGAACAGAACGATGTTATAATATATGCACTGACTTCAGACAAATATGAATTCAAGTATTTTCCTTTTGACTTACTTTCTGAGTGACTTTGGTATCTTGCTAAACCTTAATTTTGTTTCTTTTATAAAATAATAATAATGCTGATGATAATATTAATAATACAAATATTCACTCTATAATTCATGGCAGATTCTGTATAAAACACTTTATATGAAGCATCTATTCCTATTCTTACTTGAACACCATAAAGTATGTGGTAACATAATATTATACAGATAATAATTTGAATATCTTGCCAAAGTAACTTACCCATAATTAGAACTCAGTTCTGAATGAACCATAGTATAAGCTCATAATGTCTACTTTAAACTGTTTCTTCATAGCATAACCCCCATAAAACAGCAATACTTTAACTTTGTGTGTGTGTGTGTGTGTGTGTGATGTCTTAGACACTTGTACATCAACGACATAGTAAATCTCTTCAATAAAGTGTATCCTAGCTCCTTCAAATTTAACTTAAAGGCAAACTATTTAATATACTATTTTTCTGACTATCCCAACATATTGCTCCTCCTGCATCTCTTCATTACTAAGTTTCCCAAAGTAGAAAAGGAGAGTCATCCTTTTCCGCTCATTCCCTCCCTCATCCCCTACTAATTTATTGTCAAGTACTTAAACATCACTTATTGAAATTATTGCATCTATTTGCTTCCTCCTTTTTTCACTTATTTCTGTGGTTGACTCTACCATACCCTCACTGCTGGTTAACTGAGATCTGTTTTACCAAACATACTCAGTGCTCATAGTCTTACGCTTCCCCTAAGTCTTTTCAAAGAGTAGCAGAGAAATATTGCTTTTTAATGGAGTATAATTTTGTCACATTTTCTTTTTTACCCCCAGGGTGCAGAAAAATGTTTCCTCTGTAAGCTCCATGGCTGTGAAGCTAAAATTGAATCGTCTTAATGCAGTTTACAAGATTCTATAGAGCTGTGCTGGCTTATATCTAAAGTCCTTTTTCACATTACTAATTAACTGTATTTAAAGAGTAGTGAGGGAGGCTGAGGCAGGAGAATGGCGTGAACCCGAGAGGCGGAGCTTGCAGTGAGCTCAGATCGCGCCACTGCACTTCAGCCTGGGCAACAGAGCGAGACTCCGTCCCAAAAAAAAAAGTAGTGATTTTTCCCATTTCAGGACTTCAAGTTTTCTTTTTATTTTATCTGGAGAACTGCTGCCTACATGCTTTCTTTTCTAGCTCCTTGTACAGGGAGCACAACATAATGATGAAGGGCACAGCTTCTACAGCTGAAATAACAGGGTTCTACCATTTTCTAATCTTGGGAATGTTACTCAACCACTCTGTGTTGCAGCAGTTTCCACATCTGTAAGATGAGGATGATAACATTCTGTGTCTCACTGGTTCTTAATGAGGACTAAATACTATAAGGCTTTTACTGAAATAAAATTAGCATTTATATTGTTTCAAGAATATATTCTAAATAAGAAAGACTATATCATTACATGTCTCTGCAATCTAAAATCCTAACATATATTTTGGTAAACATTTAATAAGGACATTAAATGTATACTACATTGCAATAAGATGTTGATAATCCATAATGATGAATTTAATATTAAAAAATGAACTGGAAGATAAATTTATTCAATGCTATTTCAGTGAAATATGATGGACAGAATTCTGGCTGACAATCAAATACACAATTTTACTTTTCTCCTAGCGTAATTTCTGTACCTGATCTGTGCTTGGTAAATTTTGTTTTTATTTCTATTTTTCTTTTTTTCAATTTTTAATTTTTAATTTTTTTAAGACATGGTATCACTCTGTCACCCAGGCTGGAATGCAGTGGCACAATGACAGTTCATTCAGCCTCAACCACCCAGGCTCAAGTGATTCTCCCACCTTATCCTCCCTCAGAACCTGGGACTACAAACACATGCCACCATGCTCAGCTAAGTTTAAAAATATATATTTTTGTAGAGATGGGATCTTACTATGTTGCCCATGCTGGTTGCAAACTCCTGGGCTCAAGGGATCCACTTACCTCAGCCTCCCAGAATGCTGGGATTACTGGCATGACCCACATTACCCTGCCCAAATTTTGTTTTTAAATGAATGAGTAAATGAGTTTGTCTGGACAGTCCTACCTAGTTAATCAAAGTATGTAACACACTAATAACTTTCAAGTAAATAAGTTGTTTTTAAAAGTCATGTGTCATCTTTGGTTTCATAATATAATTACTTTTTTCTGAATTTATATGCAATATATAAAATAAATATAATGTCTGCTAAGTGTATAGAAAATATTTTAGATGGAAATCTGTAAAGATTTTGCTTAATAAGAGAATCAAGTATGGCATATATTTTATTTATCAGTTACAAAAGTATTAAGTTATAATCATAAATGTTCAAGAGTATACTTAATTTTACAACATATGCCACCTATCTGAAGAAAAATACCTGAACTTAATTTTCTTTTGGTCTTGTTTTTCCACTGATGTGTGCATTCTGGATATGAGAGCAATTAATTTCTTTATAGACCAATGCAAATTAAAGAATGAAGCTTTTCAAAAGAAAGGTTAGCATCTAATATGAACTGTTCCCAAATTTTGGCCTGGTATAGTTAGGGTTTCCATTATTTTTAAATCAGCAGAGAAAGTGCTAATTACTCATTTAGAGATGCTAAGGTGGCCCTGGGAGGTCTATAAAAAGACATAAGACCCCAACTAGAAAACATATCTTCTACCAGACTTACTTGTTAGCAGCTCTTCCCTTTGAAAACCTCAGAAAGATTTTTACAGTCAGTCAAGAAGAAGTCTATTATCTTTAAGTGGAAAAATAAGCATTATTAGAATTCTAATTTTAAAACTTACTTCATTAGGACTAGGCATTAACCCCCAAAATTTGTTTGTCTCACCGCACCGGCTAGCAAATTCACCCAGGGAAAGGTCTTTCTTGCAACTCCACAATTTGGGCCAAGACCATCTAATTGTGAGCACCAGCAGGGAAAGAGCAGGAAGAAGCTCTGAGTAGGCGAGCAACTTGCATCTTAAGGAAGAGAAAATCAAGCTAGATGTCAAGGGTGCTATTGTTAAGACCGATACTAATGAAAAAGGACAGATAAACAGAAAGAGACTAGTGTTGCCCAGTTTTTACCAAAGAAGCTCATTCTGAAGTAACCTTATCAGTAATATAAACCAAATGGGATTCCTGAGAGGGTTCTAAATTCTTTACTCTCTGATGTCTTTTGGAGAGCTTTGACTGAATGAAACCCTAACGTTTTCAGGGAATCAAACTCATGTTCTTCATCTGTCAGTTCAAGACACGACAATGCATCACCTTTGATGGTCTCTGAACCCACACAGAACCTGATTCCCCAGCCTCTATCTTGTGTTCATGAAAGAGCTGCCTTTGTCTTGGTCATGCTCGGAGAAGAGAAACCAGCAATTATACGCTCCAGGTGTTTGCATCTCTTCCCAGTGTATGAGCTCACCCTTTAAACAGAAAAAGTGATTGAGCAGATCATAAAATATTACCCTGAACTTAAGCTAGCATATGCTATGCGAAGCAAGAATATGAGAAGATTGTCATTGGTACCAAGTTACAAGCAGAGAGAAACTACTTATCTAATATAAAATTATCTTTGGATTTGACAAAAAGGTATGGAACTAATAGGGGAAGGTAGAAAAAAATGGCTCACACAGCTCTTACTTTTTTAATTAGGATTTTTAATTGTCACACAGAACTGAAGTATATCATCTCAAATATTTTAAAGTGTACAGTTCAATTGGGTAAATATATTCACGTTGTTGTGCAACCAATCTCAAGAACCCTCTTCTTCTCACAAAACTGAAATGTGGAATTACGTTACATAACTCCCCATTCTCCTCTTCTCCTAGTCCCTGGCAACCAAAGTTCTACTTTCTTTCTCCATGAATTTGACTACTCTTAGGTACTTATGGCTGTAGAATAATTAGTTTATAGTATTATTTTTTGGTACTGGTTAATTTCACTTAGCATAATGTCCACAAAGTTTATTCCTATTGTAGCACGTGTCAAAATTTTCTTCCTTAAGAAGGCTGAATGATATTCCATTGTATGTATGTATGTACCACATATATACTACATCCATTTTGTTTATTCATTTTTCCATTAATGAACACTTGGTGTCTTCATTCATTTGTGTTGCTATTAAGAAATGTCTGAGGTTGGGAAATTTATAAAGAAAAGAAGTTTATTTGGCTCATGGTTCAGCAGGCTGCACAAGAGACATAGTATCAGCATCTACTTCTGGTGAGGGTCTCAGGAAGCTTCCACTCATGGCAGAAGGTGAGGAGGAGTGAGCATCACACATCAAGAGAGGAAAGAAGAGAGGGGCTGGGGTGCTGGGCTTTTCTTAACAAGCAGTTCTTTAGGGAGCTCACAGTGTGAGAATTTACTCATTACTAGGAGAACAGCTCTAAGCTATTAATAAGGGATCGGCCCCACAACTCAAACTCCTTCCACGAGGCCCTGTCTCCAACACTGGGGATCAAATTTCAACAGAAGACTTGGTGAGGCCAAACAAACTATATCCAAACCATAGTACTTGAATTGCTTTAGCATTTTAGCTATTGTGAATAATTCAGCCATCAACATGGGTGTACAAGTATCTCTTCAAGACTCTGCATTTAATTTCTTCGGGTATATACCCAGAAGAGAAACTGCTAGATCATATGGTAATTCTATATTTAACTTTTTGAGGAACCACAGTAACTATTTTTCATAGCAGCTGCACAATTTCACATTCTCACCAATAGTGCACAAGAGTTCAAATTTCTTCATATCTTTATCAACAATTGATATTTTCTGAGTTTTTTTGATAGTAGCCACCATATAGGTGTGAAGTGTTATCTCATTGTGGTTTTGTATCTAATTTCCTTAATGGCCAGTGATGTTAAGCATTTTTCATGTGCTTATTGGCCATTTGTATATTTGCTTTCAAGAAATCTCTCTTAACCTTTGTCCATTTTCGTATTTGAACTAGGTTTTGTTGTTGTTATTGATGAGTCATATAAGTTAGTTACACATTTTGGATATTAAACCCTTAAATGATATATAATTTGAAAATATGTTTTACCATTTCATAGGTTGCCTTTTCACCTGTTGAGTGTGTCATTTGACTCATGAAAGCTTTTTTTCATTTTGGCGTAGTTTGACTTAGCTCTTATTTCTTATGTTGTCTGTAATTTGAGGGTGATATTCAATACATTATTGCATCGAGTGTCAAAGTTTGTTTCCCTGTGATTTTTGCAATAATATAATAGTTGTAGCTTTTACGTTTAGGTATTTGATTCATTCTGAGTTACATTTTGTATGTGGTATAAGGTCAGGATCTAATTTCATTCTTTTGCATTGTGGGTATCCAGTTTTTCCAAAATCGTATGTTAAAAGACTGTCCGTTCTCTATTGAATATTCTTGGCACTCTTGTCAGAAATCATTTGACCCTATATGCAATGGTTTATTTCTGGGCTTTTTACTTTTTTCATTTGTTCTATATGTATGTGTTTATGTCCATAACACACAATTTAATTACTAAAGCTTTGTAATAAGTTTTGAAAACAGGAATTGTGAGGACTCAATGTTATTTCTTTTTAAGATTATTTTGGCTTCTCAGAATGCCTGGAGATTTTATATACAATTTAGGGGCTGGGCATGGTGGCTCACGCTTGTAATGCTAGCACTTTGGGAGGCCAAAGCAGGACGATCCAGTGGGTCCAGGGGTTCCAGACCATTCTGGGCAACTTAGGGAGATCCTGTCTCTAACAAAAAAGAAAGAAAGAAAAAAAGAAGATATTTTATGTACAATTTAAGATGGATTTTTTCTATTTCCAAAAAAAAATCCCATTGGGATTTTGATAGAGATTGCATTAAACATTAGATTGTTTCAGGTAATATTGACATCTTAACAATAGTCGATCTTCCAATCCGTGACCGTGGATATCTTTCCATTTATTTGTGTCTTCTTTAATTTCTTTTAACAATGTTTTGCAGTTTTCACTTTACAACTCTTTCACCTCTTTGGGTAAGACTATTTCGAAGTACTTTATTAATTTTGATGCTATTGCAAATGAAATTGTCTTCTTAATTTCCTTTTTTGAATTGCTCATTTGTCCACATGACTTTCAAAGATTAGCCATGAATACACAGGAATTTGTGTTTGGAAGGTGGAGTTCATTAAAATTCAATATATTTCAGACTCGTCAAAGTGACATTTTGAAAATGAATTATGAAATCAGAGGGACTTACAGCTGAAGAAATTTTAAGTTTATCCAGTCCAGCCTCTTCATTTTACTGAGAAGGAAGTAGGCCCAGAAAAGTTAATAATTTTTAACCTTTAACCTTGTCATAGAATGGGTCATATCTCTGGACCATCTATACAAAATGTTTAAAATGCTTGTACTTTTTTCCTGAAATATTGCTACATGTATATAATTTTATATTTAATAAGAATGTCTTCTCCCTTATTCTTTTTTCCTCTTTCTTTCATTTCTTCTATTATAAACTCCATTCACACTATAAGCTCTTTCACCAACTTTTTAAAAATAGAAATGTAGTAAGCGCTGACCATACTAGCTCTTGAAAATCAGTTGAGAATGAGACAAAATCCCTGCCCTTGATGAGTATATATATATATATTTTTGAATTCAAATATATATATTCAATTATATATATATATATATATATATATTTTTTTTTTTTTTTTTTTTTTTTTTTCCCGAGAGTAAGTCTCACTCTGTCGCCCAGGCTGGAGTGCAGTGGCATGATCTTGGCTCACTGCAACCTCCACCTCCAGGGTTCAAGCGATTCTCCTGCCTCAGCCTCCCAAGTAGCTGGAACTACAGGCACGTGCCACCATGCTTGGCTAATTTTTTAATTTTTAGTAGAGATGGGGTTTCACCATGTTGGTCAGGCTGGTCTCAAACTCCTGACCTCAGGTGATTTGCCTGCCTCGGCCTCCCAAAGTGCTGGTATTACAGGCATAAGCCAACATGCTCAGCCTGATGAGTATATTTTATGCCATTTTATGAAAGTTACAGATACCAAGATGCAGTCACTCTTGTCAGAAACAGACAAATTGGATCTGGGAGATCATAAAGAAGGAGAGCTCACAATTATATGTCTGAGATAAGAACTGTCTCAAAAACTTTCTAAACAAAATCCACAAGAAATTCTTTCATACATCCCATCCTTTGTACAAGTTGCTGATTTTGCATGAATACACATATTTTTATGACAAGATGTATTGCTAGGCATTCTTTAAGCTTGCACCACCGCAGAAGAGAGGCTCTCGGAAACAAATCTGCCCAGCAACAGTGTCTCTGCCAATAAACTGATTCTTGTTTTGAGCCTCCAGAACCAATCAACTTTGTTTCCATGCAGTTTACCTGGACTTCTCTCTTTGGCCAAGAAAAGCTTCCTACTGTGCTTTTCTTTCCTCATACACCTGTAGCTTGTCATTGCTGTGCATCCCAGACTATATAATCCTTTTTCCTCACTCACAAATAAAAATATGTTTGGAGAAATATTTCTCTGTTGTCATTTAGCATGACACATTGAAGCTGCCAGATAAATGAGTGAGTTATTACAGTACAAAGTGATGACTTATGTTCCTGAAAGTGCATGAAAGATGTATTATTCTCATTTCCTTCCCAACATTAAATGTGCCTTCATTGAAGAGTCAATGTGTCAGGATTTTTCCTTCTTTGATCATGTCACCATGTACATATTCTGCATCTGCAAATAAACTAGGAAAATGCTTATTCCTGCCTGAGGGAGCATCTCTTACTCTGCTGAATGAAAAGTTTCATTTTTCTTTTCACCTCTTTGCTCTAAAAAGTTTACCTTCTTATCTCTTACCTCTAGCATCTTTTGCAACTCAACCAGTTCTAGGTCTCTAAGGGCATTGTTCTTTTCTCAAATTCATGTCTCTTTCTTTTAATTTTTTTTTCTCTAATTCTGTACCAAAAAATTTAAACCATTTAAAAGAAAACCTGATGTTACTAATAAAAGTTACTCATGTATTTAGAAGTTCATTTGTCCTTCGATAGTATTCATATTAATTGAATGTCTAGTTCTTCAGTAATTTGAAATTATTAAAAGACATTTTCTATGTGCTGTTTTTAATATTTTTTTTTCCATTTTAAAATTCCTCTTTCTCTTCCTTTCTTCTTTTATTCATGCTTTCTTCCTTTCCTTTACCCCTTCATGCCTTTTCCACTTCCCTTTTTTCTTTATATTTCTTTCTTCCTTTCTTCTTTCCTTCTTTCTCTCATTTCTTCTTTTTTCTATTCTCATTCTCCTTTCTTTTTTATATTTTGTGAGTCTTAATATTTAAATAAGAAACTCTTGGGGAAGACTATGAAGGGTTCAATTTCAGATTCTGTTCATATTAGCTGTTAACCTTTCCTACACACCAATTTCTTCTCTGTAAAATAGACATATTCAAAGTGAATTTAATGAGAATAAGTGTTACGGAAATTAAATGATTTAATTGATTTTAAATAACAATAAACTAGGAAGATCACTGTATCCACAATATTTGGATGCAAATTTTAGAATTAAAAGTGAATACTAAAATAACTTAGAATATGTGCACCAATTCCTTGACCAATGCATGCAATGTGGTCTCATCAAAATCAGATATAATGGATACTCTAGAAAACCATTAGTGTTCCTAGCCAGAGACTATAACATTAACCGCAGCAGTGATATAAAGAGAGAAAATAAATACTAGAACAAGAGAGAAGCTTATCATTTTTAGTTTTACTAAAATGACTAATTTTTCTCTAGAAGTTTACATTCCTGTAATCTTCAACTTAAATTGGTAAACATTTTCTATTGAGAAGCTGAAAAATATTACCCTATACAAACTTCTTCAAGATGGTATTTAAAATACTTATATTTTCCGGAAATGTTTGGAAATGAGTAAAGATATCACAACTTTCCACCACCAAATTCCTGGGTCTTTCTTAGAGTACCCTTTTCCTCTCAGATTCCATAACATATTTCAATCTGAAATAAAATAGTTTTCTTTTTATTCTTTTGTGGTTCAGTTTCTGGAACATGCTTAATCAACTAAGTATCTAGAGCAAAATATCACTAGTTTGAGGGAGCAGCATATACTAAGTTTTAATTATGACTTTCTATGCAAACCTTTTGGTGTAAAAATGTCCACAAATCAAATTTACATCTCCTCTCTACAATTTTTATTTATTCTTTTACTTTATTATTATATTATTATTATTATTTTGTAGGGACCGGGTCTCACTATGTTGCCCAGGCTGGTCTCAAGCTCCTGGGCTCAAGCAGTCCTCCTGACTCGGCCTCCCAAAGTGCTGGGATAACAGGAGTGAGTCACTGTTCCTGACCTATATAATTTTTATATCACCAACAAATCTAATCTCCTCCTTAGCTCTGTGCTGCCACTGAAACTATATCAGCAATGATTATTAATTCTTGCTATTTAATTTGTTAGGTTGATAAGTACTGACAATCAGGGATAGTTATACCCAATATATGTCTTCCCACTGTAGTTTGCAGACACTTCTTCACAGAGAAAATCTTTAAATATATAAGCTGAGTTTGCTGCTATTAACTATTTCCAGGCTTTTACCCTCTGTGTCTAGTAATGACCCATATATTGTCTGACATCCATATCTTCTTACATGTTTCTACAAAATATACCATCATTTCCTAGTTTTTAATTACAAGGACTCAACAACATATTTTTTTTTTACTTTAATGTAGTTGACATATTACTTTTTGGCACCTCTATTCTCATAATAGACAGTGGAGATGAGAAGGCAGTAGTATAATGTCTTCAAAGTAAAAAAAGAAAGAAAAATCTGTAAACCAAGGATATTATATCTGGCAAAACTTTTTAAAAAAATAACGACAAAAAAAGGCAGTTACAAAAAAGCACAATCGAAAAACGAAACAAAATAAAACAGAAGTAGCTATCAAATCTTTCTCAAAAGACATATAAAAGAAAGTTCTTCAGACTGAAAGCACATATCCGTAGTCAGTTATTCAATGCAGATGAAAATAGAAAAAGAACGAATAAAGGTAAATATGTAACTATAAAATACAGTATAAATGCATATTTATCTGCTTAACTGATTTAAAAAAGCAATTGTATAAAACTGTACATGTATGACTATATTGTTGCCATTTAACATATAGAAATGCAATATTTGTATACTGCCAATAACTGCACAAAGAAGATATGTGGGAACAAAGCTGTATTAGACTAAGAAAATAACATTAGATAGTAAGTTCAATTCATAGATACAAATAAAGTAAACCAGAAATGGCCATTTAAAACTTTAATATGACAAGATCTATAAATATATACCTGTTCTATTTTTTTAGCTATATTCAAAGACATAAGATGTCATGAAATAATAATTCTAGAAATGTATGGGTAAATTTACAACATTTGTTGGTGTAATATGTATGCCAATAATAGCAAAATAAAGTGGTAATGGAAATAGTGCTTCATAAGGGAAACATTTCTACAACCTTGCAGAGTTAAGATAGTTTTAATCTGAAATAGAATCTCATATATTAAGATGTATACTAAGCTGTAGAGCAACCACTAAAAAAAACAACAAAATATAAGAAAAATCATTAAAGTAATTAAAAGGTCACATTAAATACGTATTCGTTTTATGAAAAGAAAGTATTAAATGAGGAATAGAGGAGCAAAAAAAGTATGATCATGCAAAAAACAAAAAGTGAAATTGCAGATGCAAACGTAATTATATCAATAAGAGCATTAAAGGAGTAGATTAAAACAATGCATTCAAAAGACAAAGGTTGCAAGACTAGATTTAGAAACACATTTACTCTATACTATCTAAAGTAGATGCACTTTAGATTAAAAAACATGAATATGTGGAAAGTAAAATGAAAAAATATATATCATGCTAATAAGCATAATAAGAAACTTGGAATGGCTAAACTAACATAAGTAAGACTACATAGAATTTAAGTTAAAAAGAAAATCTGTTTCTAGACATAAACAAGGCCATGTTATAATGATAATGACACATGTCGTTATCCTGGAATGGCTAAACTAACGTAAGACTACATAGAATTTAAGTTAAAAAAAACTGTTTCTAGACATAAACAAGAACATGTTATAATGATAATGACACATGTCATTATCCTGGAATGGCCAAACTAACATAAGACTACATAGAATTAAAGTTAAAAAAAAAAAATCTGTTTCCAGACATAAACAAGGACAAGTTATACTGATAATGACACATGTCTTAAGGAGCCAGTCTTTATTGTGTTGAGAAGGCATTTTATAACCAAGCTTCAGTTTTACTGTTTTTCAGGCTAAAGGAGTAGGAGAATAAAGACGTCCAAGAAGCAAGGACAGGCACTGGTGGAGTTTTCTTTTGCTTCAGGCAGAAGGCTAAACTCTACCATAGGCAGTGTGGCTTTTTATAAATTCAGTCCTGCTTATTAACATTCAATGCTCAAGTTTCAGAAGACTTTTGAGGTTTATTTTCTTTCCTAACTTTCTTCTCTACATACAGTTCTCCTAGGATTCTTTCTGGGTAGCAATGGTAGGAGTGTCAGAGTGGCTATTTAGGTTTTAAGATATAGAACTATGCCATTTCTTAGTCTGTATACATTTATCTTAATCCCTTAACCTATTATCTAATGACTGACAATTTTGAACAACTTTTTGTCCATTCATTCCTTTTTTAATTTATTGACATTTGCATGCCTGTAGGAAGAGTAGGTTTTATTACTGCAAAAATGTTAGATATAGTAGACTTAAGAAAGCAGAGCAAGTAGATTGTCTTATTGTAAGCCTAGTTAAATTGCCTGTGGTCTCATTTTGGTTTGCCAAATTAGGTAAAGCCAACGAATCATTAGAGTTTAATGTGTATTTTAACTATAAACCCTGTGAGTTTCTCAATCATTAAAACAGTCGCTTGAAATTTAGGGGGTACAATTATAGACAAATACTTAAAAATCATCTTGGATATCGAATTGAGGATCCTGTGCACTTCACTTTTTCCCTGAAAAAATATGTAAATGAATTTGAAATAAACTGACAGGCTTACAATAGAATGAACATTTTTCCAAAAGCAATGGTGTATTTATTACTAAGGACAAAAGTATTTTGTTTATACTTTAATTTGTACTTACTAATACTTTATTTGAGGATAATGGATTTTATAAATAACATTTGAAGCTATATTTATTTAAATCAAAAGGTTCTGATATATAATCTATAGTTTTAGAATTTATTAAAAATAGTTGAAAGTTGCAGCAATTCTCTAAGTTAGTGTTTGTCAACCAGGGGCAATTTTGCCTCCAAAGGAATATTTGGCATAATCTGAAGACATATTTTGTTGTCAAAACTCAAAGGAGCATGACATACTGCTAATGTTTAGCTGATACAATTCAGAAATGCTGTTAAACGTTCTACAATGTACTGGATGGTTTCCTACGACTAAAAAATTATTTGGTTCACTATGTCAATTGTTAGAAGCTTAAGGGGCTCTACTGTAAATTGTATAAAATACTTGAAAACAACTTCAGTTTGATAAGTGGCAAAAACTGAATATGACATTATCCCTGGTTTTAATACTGTACTTTCTGCTAAATTTTCCTGTTAACATGAAATTAGTCTAAAAAGTAAAGTAAATTAATTTTATTTTAAAAGCTAAGATGGGCTGGACACAGTGGCTAATGCCTGCCACCCCAGCACTTTGGGAGGACGAGTTGGATGGATCACCTGAGAGGTCAGGAGTTCGAGACCAGCCTGGCTAACATGGAGAAATTCCGTTTCTAGTAAAAATACAAAAATTAGCTGGGTATGGTGGCATGCACCTGTAGTCCCAGCTACTTGGGAGACTTAGGTGCGAGAGTCACTTGAACCTGAGAGGCGGAGGTTGCAGTGAGCCGAGATCACGCCACTGCACTCCAGCCTGGGAGACAGGGTGAGACTCCACCTCAAAAAAGAAAAAAAAAAAAAAGAAAGAAAGACGAATATCTAAAAACAAATTTTTATCTGAAACTAATATTACATTAGAAAACAATTATTTTGTTTTATGAATAAAGTAATTCTAAAGGATCTATGTTAAAATATTTTTTAAATTTTATCAGAATAATGCATGCAGAAAATAACATCTAAAAGAGAAAAACTGATGTGTGTAAAGGGCTTATAATGCTATAGTAAGAAATGTATCCATACAAAGATTATATATGGATGACTTATATCAAACTGAAGGGGATAGGCAACAAGAACAAGTAGAGATTTGCAAAAATCAAGAATTATGTGTTATAAAAATAAAGATGTATGGTTCTGGTGTCAAGTTCATAAGCCTGAACTTCCACAGAATATTTCTTTAAATGCGCTTTGTTCCTAGCCCACTCTCAGTGTTGCCAGTTAGAACTGAAATCTTAAAAACAATGAAGATATAATGTGCTATTTCAATTAACTATTACTTTAATTTGTTTATTTTATTTATTTCCAAGCACCGACCTATAATTAATTGTTTCTTCACTTGACACTTTAAATGTATTTCTACTATGATATTTGTTATACAACTCTATGAAATTATTTGGATAAGTGACTTTCTCACCATAGACTTAAACTCTTTAGAAAAATGGACTACATCTTGCTCCTTTTCGTTTCCCTGAAAACTAGCATAGTTTCTAGTGTGTGTATACACACACACACACACACACACACACGTATATATATACATGTTATCTGCAGATGCTGGAAGGAAGAAAGGAAGGAAGACTAAAGGAAAGAAGGAAGGAAGACAAAAGGAAGGAAGGCAGGGGAGAAGGAAAAAACAAAGGGAGCTTTAAATAAAATTTAATTAACTTTATTTGAAGAACTGTAAATAAAGTTTAAATAATGGTATATAAATAACTTTTAATAAATTTTAAATAAAGTTTTAAATGAAAAAAGAACATTGAAATTTTGCTCAACCTCCCTGTAAGTCAGTGTAAGGAAAAAAAAATCATTTAAAAATGGCTCCAAAGGACAAAAGTGGAAACATGGTGTTATTCAGAATACATGAAGCTACTACTCCTCCAGGCTGAACACATGAAATTATAATTACTGCTGCTTGAGGGACTGCTATTGTTAGTACCATTGCTTGGGTCTTAACAAAAATGATACTGGGACCACTACTGTTATCCACAGCCAGAAGTGCTTTTTTTCATCTTCTGCTTTCAAATCTTACACAGAGATGCTTGTTCATATCCTAGTCAGAATAAAGATATCACTGAATATGAGATGTCATGAAGGATGTGGCTTTGTGCATGTATATTTAGTTAGTAAATTGACAGTTTCACGAGATGAAATAGTGATTTATTGCATATAAATATGCATATGAATATTGTTACATTAAGTCCCAATGTAACAGTATTAAGTGGGACATTTGAGAGGTTATTAGGCCATGAAGACTCTGCCCTCATGAGTTGATTAATGCTGTTATTGTGGAAGGGGAATTGTTATCATGGATAAGGGGTTTTTATATTATATTAAAATAACTTCTTATTCTTATATTAATAAAAACACGAGTTTAACCCACTTCTTTCTTTCTCACACTTTCTCCTTGCCTTTCCACCATGAGAGATTGCAGTAAAAGGCCTTCAGTAGATGCTGGTCCCTTGATCTTGGACTTCCCAGCTTCCAGAACCATAAGCCAATAAATTTCTCTTCATTGTAAGTTACCCAGTCTCAGGTATGTTATAGAAGTTGAAAACAAACTGCACTTTGGGACACTGAGGTGGGGGGGTCATGAGGTCAGGAGACTGAGACCATCCTGGCCAACATGGCGAAACCTGTCTCTACTAAAAATACAAAAATTAGCTGGGTGTGGTGGTGGGCACCTGTAGTCCCAGCTACTCGGGAGGCTGAGGGAGAAGAATCACTTAAACCTGGGAGAAAGAGGTTGCAGTGAGCTGAGATGGTGCCACTGCACTCCAGCCTGGTGACATACTGAGACTCTGTCAAAAAAAAAAAAAAAAAAAAAAAAGAGTAGAAAACAAACACTAAGACAACTTGTGTATTTTTTAAAAATTTATTTAAAATTTGTTTTCCCTCTTCTCTAGAAATTTTAAATAGAAATTTAATAACTGTGTTTTCAGGAAACACTTCTGTGTGGTTCCCTGAAGTACGTAACGATGAGCAAAAAACATATGTCAAAAAATTAAGATTTTTTAATTGAATTACAATAAAAATACTACATGGTAGAAGATATCAGAGTAAAATGTCAAATTTATTTCTGTTTTTATGAGTTCCTTGAAATTCAACATTGCTTCATATGTGAACATGAATGGTAGAGATGTGAACGTTCATAAAATTTGTCCTAAAGTCATTTTTGCCTTAAAAAGTATTAAAGATTTTTAAAATGATACTTTTCTCTTACAATAGTAGAATAAGCTCAAGGTCAAAGAACAGCATTTATTCATTTTTTAATAAGAATCCAAAGCTCACAAGAACAGAAATGCTTAAGGATATCAACAAAGATGGTGTTTTAGGATAAAATCCCTGAAGATGGTTCCACTGTGTGAAAAGGAGTCACAATTATTATATTCCCTTCATGTTTATCTTTAAAATGCCTCCAGATATTGTTTTCTTAAAAATAAAAGTACCTAGGAACTAGAAAATGTGTTTTTAAATATCATAATATATTGAAAGACTACAGGCACACAGCAAGATTTAGGAAAATTTAGTTCCTCATTTTCCGTTAGTTTGAACAATCTTGAGAAAATAAATTGTAAGTTTAGATATTGCAAATGTTTTTCCTTAAAGAATCTGATTAAAATGATAAGAATGACTATTCAAATTTTACTTCACCACAAAGTAAACAAAGATTAGAACAAAATATTCATAAATACATGTTTGTGTGTATTTATGTGTTCTAAGGCTTTATAAAAGGAATCTCACAAACCATACCATTATATTAAATAATCATCAACTTGGAAGTTAAATATGCGTGCCATGGTTATATAATCATATAGGTAAATATCTATATTCCTTTATAAATACAATGAAAATAGTGTTATTTCTGAGATAGCATATATATAGTTGTCTACAAATATATATATAATATCCCTTTATGAAAACAATTATATACACATATTTACCTACCACTTATATTCAACAAGTAATAATTTTTATAGACTGATATTTTAAAGAGAAAATATACTTTATATGAAACTTTAAAAAAAAAGACTTTTTTCCCGTGTAAGTCAATTTATAAGTTGCAGTGAGGCTTATTAACAGGAAGTTATTTAGAATTATATGTAACAAAGTCTAAATGTCAATATAGTATCTGCATCTCTGTGCCTGAGTATTTTTCCAGCTCAAAGGAATGATGCTCTGTTTTTGTGAGTGTAGCAAGGCTAAAATGCTAGGAATTAACAACCCTTGGGGAGCAACCCCCAACCATGACTGATAAGAATTAGTATGTAAATATCCCACCTCCATTTATCCTCTAGTATAAGAATTCTGAGCCATGTGTTTTAAACTTCTTCCCAGAATCTCCCTACAAAAATAAACTTATTACTTATAGTCATAGCTGGCTTAATAATGAACACTTTATTGCCTTAATTGGCTATTTTTTTTTTGTCAATTCCCCACTCCACAATTTATGTTTCTTTCACCTACAAAATAAATTGCTTACACTGGGAGTATTGTCCATGGTTCTGAAGTGGTCCCTACAGTGAGGTTTCTTTGCATTTAGAAAGAAGAAGAAAGAGTGAAAAGGACTGCATCTTATGGTTTGAGGGCCATCTCAGCTGGAGCACAATAGAAAACCAGATAAACTTCTAGGGTGTTTGATTCTAGCTCCTGGCTTTTTGATGGCACCTATGGAGCTGCCTGGGGTCAGTGAGAGCTTGCTGCCCTGAAAGGAAGGACCCAGGAATGGCTGGCTTCACCGCGTGTTGATTGTAGCACCTCAGGGCCTCGAGTGAACATGGGTGGTAGCCAGAGATTGGTTACAGTAGGCCTTGGGCGAGACCCATTGCTGTGCTGGCTTAAGGTCTGACCCAGCAAAGTCCCAGTAGTGGTGGCCATAGGGGTGCTTGTGTCACTCCACTCACAACTCCAGGCAGCTCACAAGAGAGTGAAAGACTCTATTTGGGAGAAAGTAAAGGAAGAAAACAAGTGTCTATGTCTAGTAATCCAGAGAATTCCTTCAGATGTTATCCAAGACTATCAAGTCTGCAAGAAACACAGTGTTACTGGGCTTCAGGTGCCCCTTAATGCACACACTGCTTATATCACATCACATTCCTTTTGAATACCTGGAAACACCTTCCCAAGAAGGACAGGTACAAAGAAGCCCAGTTTGTGAAGACTACAATCAATACCTAACTCTTCAATGCCCAGACACTGATGAACACCAACAAGTATCAAGACTATCCAGGAAAACAAGACCTCATCAAATGAACAAAATAAGGCACAAGGACCAATTCTAGAAAAACAGAGATATGTGAACTTTCAGACAGAGAATTCAAAATAGCTGTTCTAAGGAAACTCAAAGAAATCCAAGATAACACAGAGAAGGAATTCAGAATTCCATCAGACAAATTTGAAAAAGGCTTTTCAAATTTTGAAAAATAATTTTTAAAAAGAATAAAATAATTAAGAAGAATCAGGCAGAAATTCTGGAGGTGAAAAATGCAATTACATCTTAAGAATGCATCGTAGTCTTTTAATAGTAGAACTGAACAAGCAAAAGAATGAATTAGTGAACTTGAAGATAGGTGATTTGAAAATACACAGTAGGAGGAGACAAAAGGAAGAATAACAAAAAGAAGAGGCATGTTTACAGGATTTAGAAAATAGCCTCAAAAGGGCAAATCTAAAAATTATTGGGCTTCAAAGGGAGGTATAGAAATAGATACAGGTAGAAAGTTTATCCAAATGGATGATAAAAGAAACTTCCAAAACCTGAGGAAGACATCAATATCGAAGTGCAAGGAAGTTATAGAACACCAATCAGATTTCACCCAGAGAAGACTACCTCAAAGTATCTAATAATCAAACTCCCAAAGATCAAGGATAAACAAAGGATCCTAAAAGCAGTAAGACAAAAGAAACAAATAACATAAAATGGAGCTCCAATACATCCGGCGACAAACTTTTAAATAGAAGCCTTATAAGCCAGGAGAGAGGGGCATGCTATATTTAAAATGCTGAAGGAAAATACCTTGTACCCTGGGATAGTATATCTGGCAAAAATATTCTTCAAACATGAAGGAGAATTACTTTCCCAGGCACACTAAAGCTGGGGGATTTCATCAAAACTAGACCACTCCTACAAGAAATGCTAAAGGGAGTACTTCTAGCAGAAAGAAAACAATGTTAATGAGCAGTAAGAAATCATCTGAAGGCATAAAACTCACTGATAATAGTAAGCACACAGAAAAACAGACAATATTATAACACTGTAACTGTTGTGTGTAAACTACTCTTATCTAATGTAGAAAAACTAAACAATGAATCAGCCAAATGTAATAACAACAAAAACTTTTCAAAATATAGACAATACACTAATATATAAATAGAGAAAACAAAAACTTATAACGCAGGGGAATTAAGTTAAGGTGTAGAATTTTTACTAATTTTCTTTCTGCTTGTTTATGTGTTTGTTTATGCAAACAGTGATAAGATGCTATCAGTGTAAAATAATGGGGTTAAAAGATAGTATTTGCAAGCCTCTTGGTAACCTCAAATTTTAAAACATACAATAAGTATAAAAAAAATCAAAAGCAAGAAATGAAATCATACCTCCAGAGAAAACAATCTTTATTAAAAAGAAGACAGGAAGCAAGAAAAGGAGGAGAAGGAGACCAAAAAAGAAAAACAAATAAAATAGAAAACGAATAGCAAAATGGCAGGAGGAACACCTTACTTATCAATAATAACACTGAATGTAAGCTCTCTAATCAAAAGATACAGAGTGGCTGAATAGACTTAAAAAAAGCAAGATTCAATTATCTGCTGCCAGCAAGAAATACACTTCACCTCTAAAGACACACATAGATGAAAAGTAAAAGGATAAGAAAAGATATTCCATGCCAATGGAAATTAAAAATGGGAGGAGTAGCTATACAACATAGATTTCAAGACAAAAACTACAAGAAGAGACAAAACAGTCCTTGTAAAATGATAAAGAGTTCAACTCAACAAGAGGATATAACACTTGCAAGTAAATGTACATTAAACACAGGAACACCCAGATATATAAAGTAAATATTATTAGAGCTACACAGAGAGAAATAATCCAATAAAATAATAGCTGGAAACTTCAATACTCCACTTTCAGCACTGAACAGATACTTCAGACAAAAAAAATCAATAAACATCAGAGTTAATCTGCACTTTGGGCCATATGAGCCTAATAAATATTTACAGAAAATTTTCACAAAAGGTTGCAGAATTTACACATTCCCCAGCACACAGATCATTCTCAAAGATAGACCATACATTAGGTCACAAAACAAGTTTTAAAACATTCCAAAAAATTGAAATAATATCAAGCATCTTCTCTGAATACAGTGGAATAAAACTAGAAATGAATTACAAGAGGAATTTTGGAAACTATACAAATACGTGGAAATTAAACTGTATGCTCATGAATGACCAGAGCATCAATGAAAAAAATTAAGAAGGAAATTGAAACATTTCTTGAAACAAATTATAATGGAAACACAACATACCCAAACCTATGAGATACAGCCAAATCAGTAGTAAAAGGGAAATTTACAGTTGTAAGTGTCTACATCAAATAAGAGGAAAAACTTCAAATAAACAATCTAATGATGCAGCTGAAAGAGCTAGAAAAGGAAGAGCAAACCAAACTCAAAACCAGTAGAAGGAAAGAAATAATAAAGATCAGAACAGAAATAAATGAAATTGAAATGCAAAAAATACAAAAGTTCAATGAAATAAAAATACAAAAAGTTCAATGAAATAAAAAGTTGGTTTTTTGAAAAGTACATACCCTGATGTGTTTATTACATATTGTATGTCTGTATCAAAATATATAATGTACCCATAAATATATACACCTACTATATTCTCGCAAAACATAAATAATAAAAAAAATAGGCAAGGGGAAGGAGTTACTCTACTGGCTAGATAAATGATATAGATCATTATGATGACATAAGGTTGTTATCACATAGGGAAGTAGGGAAGGAAAGATTTGGAAATGAAGATATTCACAAGGGAAGTGAGTAGTGTTTTTTTTTTTTTTTTTCAGCAGATAATCATAAATAGAAAATTTCAGCCAAGTAACCAGGGACTCAAATGACGGTCTGGGTTCCCAGTAATGTGCTGGGAACATTTTTTTTTAATAAAAAATACAAATCAGAGCTTGAATTATTGTTGTGTGGATTGTCTAGAGCAGAGGTCGGCAATCTATAGCCTACAGGCCAAATTTGGCTCGTGGCCCTTTTCTTCTAAAGACTACAAGCTAAAAATGACATTTACATTTTGCAGGGCTATTTAACACAAACAAACAAAAAAAAAATAAAAGGAAGAATAAGCAACAGAACCATCGGTGACTCACAAAGTGAAAAGTGTAAATGGAAACTCCCTGTTTCTTTACAGAAAATGTTTGCTGATCCCGGGTCTAGATGATCAAAAGTGATGGACAAATATTAAGAGTGCAGCTTAGATGTCAACATGTATCAGTCTATAACTCTTACATGATAATTAGTACAAAGAAGGGAGGAAATGTATTTCCAATATTCAAAAACTATTATCTGGTTTAGCAAAATAGTTGTTCATGTCACAGGCAAATGGCTGTTTTGCATTTTCACTTTTGTCTTATTTGTTAACATGCCATAAAGAAACATAACAACTAACATTCAGGTTGAAAATATAATTGGGGATCCAGCAGTCAACAAGTTATCAGCACATCACTAGCGGTACCCCTCTGGCAAGCAGTTTAGACCAAGAAATATGCTGTTAGAAGGCAAAGGGACTCTAAAATATGTGGTAGAAGTGGATATAATGAATATCATGTGTGATCTCAGGACTTATTGCCTTACTGGGGACTTATAGCTTGGTCATTAACCCTCCTGTTACAAGTATCCTTCTTAGAAATTGTGACTGATCATGACCTTGAAGCAGTAACAGGACGGAAGGAATTTAAGATAGAGCACAAAGGGATTTGACTGATGAAATGTGTAGACTATACCACAGGCTGATAGTGCCACACTCAAACCCTTCATAAATTGCAATGTACTTCAGCGGATTTCCAATTGTCAGTATCCTCTTTGTGCCTAAGAATGTTTGTCCACCATTGAGAATCAGCATGTGACAGGTCTTACATTTCTGGAAATGAATACTCCTAGCATCATTCCACAACCAATGACTGAAAGGAGTTAATATATAAAAGCTCAGCACCCCCATCCATCCAGTGAGACAATTCTAAGACATGTAATTTACAGCATTTTCTAGAATTTCCCTCTGGGTTTAAGCTCCAGTTTCCCACAGTGGATGTTGACTAAATAAGACATCCTTCAATGACTGCTTCCTTTCGTTGTTTTAAATCCCCAGTCCCTGGGCATTGTTTCTTGCACCTACCTCTATTCTCAGAATCTCTTTTCCCAGTAACCTAAACTGAAACAGCTTTTAGCAACTCAGAAACTCTCCCAAGTACTAATGAGATCATCGGTATTTTTTAAAGTGCTGTAAACCATAGAGGGGGAAAAAATGTTCTGGTCCTTCACTGGTGTTTCTCTGATTTAAAAAGCAAAGTGAAATGAAGTGAATACATTTTCTTTTAAATGATATATTATGAATTGCTATAATTTTTTTATTTAATTATTTGACAGAGCATTAGAGAAATCTCTGGTGAATAGAAGAAAATGAAAAGCACTCCAGCTAAAACTGGGTGAAATCCTCTGGTTAATACATCTATCTATATCTATCTACCATTCTGAGCTGTAAAGTAATAAATAAGCTTTTTCCTAACTATTTTGTTGTAAGTACGAAATATATAACTAAAGTAACAGAGGGAATAGGAGGATAAATTTTTCCAAATGGCAGAGAAGCATAAAAAATTCTCTAGATTGTTATTTCCTAAAAGGTGTTCCATGGAAACACTCGTCTTTCTATAGCTCTTTAAAAATAGTAAATTTAAATAGTGTGTTTAGAGATCACAAGAAATGCTGTCTTTTACCTCCACCTTATTTACCCCTCCCCTTCCTTTGTGTATTCACAATGCAAATGTAACAATTCTATTTTAATAAGCTTATTTTTTCTTAAATGTTGTTTTGTTTAGTATTCTTCTGACTTGCTTTATAAATGATTTGTAAATGAGTATATATGTTATGTGTAAAAACACATAAGACATAAACTGTGGAAAGCATTGTTCTTGGTACTCAAACATTAGGATTCAAGAAAATCTTATTAATGAGATGTCTTACCTCAAATGCCATTCTTCTGTATATTTTATTTATTTACCTAATTTATCAAGGATGATAAATTATATAGTAAGTCCACACACTTGCCTATAATAAACATAAGACCCTATATTGATTATTTATTAGTGTCTAATACATTTAAGATATTTATTAAGATATTAAATACAAAAATATAACTAATACATTTTGAATACATTGAATAATCAATCAACAGGTATTATCTCAGCCACCTCAAAAACTTATTTATATGACGCAACGTAAAAGACAAGTTTACTTAATAAAACAGATGCTGTAAGAGAAAGATGTGTAGAAGGTAGCTTATTTTCTTACCATAAATAATTTGAAATTTTAGAACAAAGCAAGATTTAAGTAGAATTCTTAGAGTAAAAATGTTGCCACACATAATTAAATGCCAAACGTCAATCTCTAAAATAAAAATGTAATTTCATAACAAACAATATAAGCATAAACTTGATAATTCCTTTGAATTATTGTTAATAACTATATTACATTAATTATGTCATATTAATAGTAGTTTATTTTTTGATGTCTGTGCCATTCTTTATTCATATTGGCCTTCCCCACAGCACAATTCAAACTACAATTTGCCTGGATATAAAGCAAACTTTCCTCAAAGGCCCAGCACTCTTCTTGTTAATGTAGCTTGGAATTTCAAGGGCATACCTGACATAACAATGTGTTGGCATAAATATTTCTGACATTTATTCACTGTACTTCCTTTAAAAGCAAGTTAATATTTCAAAAATAAATTAATAGTAACATCATTTCTCAGCTCAATTATAAAATATGCTAATGTGTCAGACATTCTGAATGCATCAGGATTGACTGGGGACTACTGTAGCCTAAGTAAAAAGAATTTTAAAAAGCAGTATTCCATGGTGACTAATTTTACCATATGGTCATTTGGCTTTGATTTAATTCAGCCATAGGTGTTAGGAATTTTATGATGTACCTAGACTAGATCTACTACTTCTAAAAAGGACATTTTACAGAAAAGGAGATATAAATAGTATGAAAACTTCATTTATTATATTTCTTTTCAAATTTTATTCTGCTCTTTTCAAACTCTCCAAGGAAGCATATTTCCTTTGGTACCTTAGAAGTGACTTATTCAATTAAGCCCAAATCTGAGAGTACTGACACCATTAATGTGTAGGAATTATATTTTGGATGAACTTTGATAAATCAGGAATTATCAGGGAAATTTCTCACAATTAAACTTTAATTATGCCTAGATACCAGAGAGAGAGAGAGTTTCTGAAGTATAAAACTCCTGCACTGATTAACTAAAGCCAACAATCTTTTCAAGTGCATTTTGAAAAAAAATCCAACAGTGGGTATTTAAAATATGTGTATGTGAATTAAAAACATGTGTACATATTTCTAACATGAGTATGTGTGTCTACACTAACACATACCATTTATTCAGGCATCAGCAATTTCGTTTTTCAACAAGAAAAGAGTTATGCCCATGATTGAGCATTCACTTGATCTGGTTGCCCATGTTAAACCTATACGTTTATGAATAGGCAGTGTGAAGAAAATCTGAGACTTACTATGTGTACCCCTGAGAAATGAAAGCAGATCAGGATCTCAGTGATGACAAGTGAAGTTTCATGAGTATGATCTGACAAAATTTAGGCTTAGACTTTTTATGGATTCTATTCACTTTTTGTGTTTAAAAGGTGGCAATGTATGTCCTTACATAGGATATATCACTTCTTTGGGCATTTGTGTCTTTATAAAATGAGAATAACAATTTCTCCCTTATGTTCTTTGTGATTTTGTTTCAAGAGTGACGGTAATTGAAAATACTTCTACAAATATAAAGGTGGGAATTCCTTCTATGTTTGTACCTGACTGTATTTTTCACGAAAATCTGTTAGGGCTGCATGAGATTGTATGTAATAATAAATTGAAGCAAAGAAAATAAATGAAAGAGATATAAAATGGGATTACCAATCACAGAAGATGTGAAATGCATTTTTAAACTCACACAAATGAAAAAAAATGGCACAAGTGAAGATTCAGTGTAGGCTTCAATGTTCTGTGGTCGAAAAAAACTAGAGCAAAATGATGCCTATGTGTTATAACCTGTACAGCCTTCCAAACAGCTTCAAAGACTCACAAGGCATGTGAATATGCTACTGATATATTTGAAAGATAAAACTATCAAAAATCACATTCTAAGAATTACCATGTTAATTATATATTTAATTGAAGCAATATGATGCTTTATCATCCTTTAAACTATCATTGCTAGTGGAATCCATTTAGCCAATCAACAAAGATCAATGGTCATTTTAGATAAAATAGTTTGTTTATTTCTAAAAACTATTCCGAAACTACAATTTACAAGCTGCCTTGTCCTGTTAATTCACTTCATGTTATGTCTTCCTGCTCGTGTTCATTTTCACTGCCTTCACTGTCAGATAGGTGTTTCTTCTCTAATTGCCACCAATGTCACTCTATTCACAAGGTGACACTTGCGATAGCAGCTTTGTCACCTAAATCAGTGTGAGCATTGCCTGTGTTGACCAGTACGTGAGCATCTGCCATCTACTTCTCTGATTGCTTGGTCCCAATTAAGAAGTTTTTGCTCAAATTAAATTTAGTGCACTGCATTCAGGTTTCAATAAGGGGAGGGTAGGTTAGAATTGCTTGATTAGAAAAAGAAATGTACTTTTGTTACTCTTTTCATATTCTATTCTTATTAATTCTATTTCTTGTCAACACAGCATCTATTTTTTTTCACTATGTATTGTTTGGATTAAGTTTACTCTTTATTCTGATGTTCATGGAACATATATAGGAACCAGTTAGTTTTGAAGTGTAGAGAGGGAAGAAACAGACAGTGATATATTAAGCATTATCCCTCAGAGATACAGGACAGTCACTATTTTTGTGAGAATCCTCTGCAATTCCAAGTGCAATGTTCTTTTTGCCTTTATCATTGCTTGATGTAAATCACATCTTTGTTTCATTCTGATTTTTCTGCATTCTAACTTCATGATCCTCAGCAGGTCATTTAACCTCTTAAACATTTCTTATCATTAAGCTAGCTTTCAAGAGTTTGCATTATACGATTTATTTTTACTTATTCATTACTTCATTTATTCATTGACTCCTATAATGTTTCTTCCTTATTACAGTATAAACTCCAAGACCAAATGGACAGATTTGCTTGCTTAACTTTATATTTCTAGTACCTAGAACTATGCCAGTAACATAGTAGATACTTAGTAAATGTTTGAAAGACTGTCTGAAAGATTCTGCATTATCTATGCCAAGAAAGAGAACATTCATACTAAGAAGTAGGGAATTTGATAGTCTGCTAAATAGAAATTTTCTAGTTGATATTATAAATTCCTGTTTTAATGATTAAATACTGCTGATACCAGGAACCAGAATATATGTGACTTATTTGAAAACAGGAGTATCGACTTGAGCCAAACAATAGTGTGACTTGTAAAACACTAAATTAAAATCATCCATCAACTCAGGAGATAAACTTTATATTTTTTTAAAAAAATGTTTAACTTACCTGGGTGTAGATGGTACAAATCACCTAATATTTTTAGATCCACTCCAGTTAGGTGTCTCCAATCCCAGTTAAAAACTTTTGGAATTCTAGCTTACTAGTTATTTTTTCTTCTATTGGTGCTTTATAGATACTGTTGCTTCACTCTCTTTTGTTTGCATTGTTTCCAATGAGAAAATTGATATCATCTTTATCCTTTTTCCTCTGTATGTAGCATGCATTTTTCCCAGTTTTTAAATTTTTATCTTTATTACTGCTTTTGACCACTGTGATTATGATGTAATTTTCTTTGTTTTCCTTGCACTTGAAGTGCATTGAGTACTTGGATATTTAGGTTTATAGTTTTTATCAAATTTGGAAAAAATGGCAATTATTTTATTCAAATATTATTTCTGAATGTCTTATTCTCTTCTCCATGGATGCCTGTCACACATATATTAGGTATTTAAAACTGCCTCATAGCTCAGGGTTATTATGTTCAAAGATTTTTTTTATTTTTGTGTGTTTAATTTTAGATATTTTCTATTGCTTTGGGTTCAAGTTCATTAATATATTTTTTTCTAGAATGACTAATCTGCTGTTGATTCCATGCATTGTATTTTTCATCTCAGTGCAGTTTTAATCTCTAGAAGTTATATTTGGTTTTTCTTTTTGAATTTTTCATGTCTCTATGTAACATGTTCAGTCTTTATTTTTATGATATGGGATAGAGTTACAATAACTCTAATCTTGTGGGTTAATGCAGTGATTAGGTCTCCTGCCAGGGAAGCCAAGATGGTGGGAGAACTGGCTGTCACTTTTACCTCACTTTTTCCAATGTAGAAACAATAAGTTGGTGGAAAATTGTTGTCCACCTGGTGCCTGGTAGGATGGGGGGAGGAGGGTTGCAGATGTAGAAGTCTGAATATTTTACTGTCTGCTCAATTTTTTTTTCACTTCTCTGTAGCCCCAGAAACTATTTCATCTTCATATTTGAGATCGAGGATATTTCTGTTGATATTGTTGGTACTGTAGGCTTGTTTCTGATTTTCTGTTAAAGGAGAGTGAAGTCAGCTTGCTCCTACAAAACGGTTTTGCAGCTGGAAGACCAACAGTGGAGCTCCCAAGTATATAAAGCAAACATTAATCAATCTAAAGAGAGAGATAGACTGCAATACAATAATAGTGGCGACTTTAACACCTCCTCTCAGTAATGGTCAGATCATCCAGAAAGTCAACAGGAATATGTAACAGTTAAACTACACACTAGATCTAATAGGTCCAACGGATATTTTATAGAATGTTTTGCCCATCTTCTACAGAATAAACATTCTTTTCATCGGCACGTGGAACATTCTTCAGAGTAGAACATATCTTAAGCCACAAAGCTAATCTGAACAAATTGTTTAAGTTAGAAATCATATCATGTGTCTTTTCAGACCACAGTAGAATAAATCAAGAAATCAATAGCAAGAATAACCTTTGAAAATTAAAAAACACAGGAAAATTAAACAATATGCTCATGAATAATCAATGGGTCAATAAAAAAGTAGGAAACAAATTTTTAAAATTTCCTCAAGCAAATAAAAATGGAAAAATGTAAATACAACGTACCAAAATCTATGGGATAGAGCAAAAGCAGCATTATGAGGGAAGTTAATAGCAATAAATACTTATATAAGTAGAAAGACTTCAAATAAACAACCTAACAATGCACCTAAAATAACTTGAAAAACAAGAACAAACCAAACCTAAAGTTAGTAAAAGGAAAAAATCATAAAGATCAGAGCAGAAATAAATGAAATTGAGACTAAAAAAATACAGAAGACCAACAAAACACGAACTCAGTCTTTTGAAAAGATAAATGAAAATGATAAAACTTTGGCTAGGTTAACTAAGGGAGAGAGAAAGAGAGAGAGACAGAGAGAGAGAAAGAAAGACCCAAATGACCCAAATAAAGAACATCTTAAATTAAAAAGACATAACAACTGACACCTCAGAAATACAAAGAATCATTAGAAACTATTATACACAAACAAACTGGAAAACCTCGAAGAAATCAATATATTTCTAAACTCTTACAATCTTATACAATTGAACCATTAGGAAATAGAAAATCTCAGTAAACCAGTAATGGGTAATGAGATAAAACCCATAATAACATCTCTCATCAAAGAAAAGCCTAGGTTCTGATGGCCTCAAATGCAACATTCCACCAAGTATTTAAATAAGAAGTAGTACCAATTCTACTCAAACTCTTCCAAAATATTGAGGAGGAAGGAACACTTGCAAACTCACTCTGTGAGGCCAGCATTACCCTGAAACCCAAACCAGACAAGGACACAATTAAAGAAGAAAGCTGTAGGTCAATATCACTGATGAGCATAGATGCAAAAATTCTCAGCGAAATACTAGTAAACTCAATTCAACTACACATTAAAAAGATTACTCACAATTATCAACTGGGATTTATCCCAGGGATGCAAAGATGGTTGAACATATGCAAACAGGTAAACACAATACATCACATTAACTAAACCAAGAACAAAAGCCATGTGATTATTTCAATAGACACTGAAAAAGAATTAGATATAATTCAACACCAGTTTAAAAAAAATCATAAAACTGTGTATATAAAGAGCATACCTCAATATAATAAAGGCCATATATGACAATACCAAGCTAATATCACATTGAACAAGAAAAAATTGAATGCCTCTTCCCTAAGATATGGAACAAGACTAGGGTGTCCACTTTAACCACTTTTATTCAACATGGTATTGGAAGTCCTAACTAGGGCAATTAGGCAAGAGAAAGAAATAAAGAGCCTCCAAATTGGAAATAAAGAAGTTGGAAGAAGAAATAAAGAAATTAGGCTTGTTTGCAGTTGACATTGCCTTATACTTAGAAAAACCTAAAGACTCCACCAAAAAACTGTGAGAACTGATAAATGAATTCAGTAATTTTGCCAGATACAAAATCAACACATAACAATCCAGTAGCATTTACATACACCAACAGCAAACAATTAGAAAAAGAAATCAAGAAAGCAACTTCATTTATTATAGCTACAAAAAAGTTTAAAAACATAGAAATCAATTTAACCAAAGAAGTGAAATACCTGTACAAGACAAACTATAAAGCACTGATGAAAGAAATTCAAGAGTACACAAAAATGAACCAATATTCAATGTTCATAGATTAGAAGAATTAATATTATTAAAATGACAATAATACCCAAAGCTATTTGCAGATTCCGTTCAACTCCTATCAAAATACCAATGGCACTCTTCACAGAAATAGGAAAAATAATCCTAACATATACATGGAAACGAAAAGAAATTCCGAATAGCCAAAGTAATCCTGGGTAAATAGGACAAACCTGGAGGTATCATACTACCTGACTTCAAATTTTATTACAAAGTTATATTAACCAAATTAGCACAGTAATGGCATAAAAACAGATATATAGACCAATAGAACATAATAGAGCATGCACATACAAATAGATGCATTTACAGCAAACTCTTCTGCAACAAAAATGCCAAGAACATACAATGGGGAAAGGTAAATCTCTTCAATAGATGGTGGTGGGAAAACTAGATAACTACATGCAGAAGAATAAAATAGACCCTTATCTCTCACTATACATTAAAAAAATCAAAATGGGTAAAGACTTAAATCTAAGATTTAAAACTATGACAGTGCTAGAAGAAAACATTGAGGAAATGCTCTGGGACATTGATCTGGGCCAAGGTTTTTGTGTAAGACTTCAAAAGAACAGATAACCTAAGGAAAAATAGACAAATGGGATTACATCAAGCTAAAAAAATTTGCACAGCAAAGCAAACAATGAACAAAGTAAAGAGACAACCCACAAAAATGGAGAAAATATTTGCAAGCTATCTACCTGACAAAGGATTGAAAACCAGAATATATACGGAGCTCAAACAACTCAATAGCAAAATATATACATATATGTTTAAAACATAAACATATACATATAATTATATGTATATACACATACATGTTTTACTATTGATGGGCAATTATATTAATTACATATTTTGATCATATTTTTATTACATTTTACAAATTTTAGGTTGAATACATATATATATATTCTGATTAAAATGGGGAAATGATCTAAATAGATATTTCTCAAAAGAAGACATACAAATGGCCAACAGTTATATGAAAAAAATGCTCAACATCACAAATTATCTTGACAACGCAAATAAAATCTACAACGCAATATGATTTCACTCCAGTTAAAATGGCATTTATCAAAAAGACAAGCAATACCAGATGCGAACCCTTGTACACCCTTGTACAAGTGGGCAGAGGACATGAACAGACACTTCTCAAAAGAAGACATTTATGCAGCCAAAAAACACATGAAGAAATGCTCATCATCACTGGCCATCAGAGAAATGCAAATCAAAACCACAGTGAGATACCATCTCACACCAGTTAGAATGGCCATCATTAAAAAATCAGGAAACAACAGGTGCTGGAGAGGATGTGGAGAAATAGGAACACTTTTACACTGTTGGTGGGACTTTAAACTAGTTCAACCATTGTGGAAGTCAGTGTGGCGATTCCTCAGGGATCTCGAACTAGAAATACCATTTGACCCAGCCATCCCATTACTGGGTATATACCCAAAGGACTATAAATCATGCTGCTATAAAGACACATGCACACGTATGTTTATTGCGGCACTATTCACAATAGTAAAGAGTTGGAACCAACCCAAATGTCCAACAACGATAGACTGGATTAAGAAAATGTGGCACATATACACCATGGAATACTAGGCAGCCATAAAAAATGATGAGTTCGTGTCCTTTGTAGGGACATGGATGAAACTGGAAAACATCATTCTCAGTAAACTATCGCAAGGACAAAAAACCAAACACCACATGTTCTCACTCATAGGTGGGAATTGAACAATGAGAACTCATGGACACAGGAAGGGGAACATCACACTCCGGGGACTGTTGTGGGGTGGGGGGAGGGGGGAGGGACAGCATTAGGAGATACACCTAATGCTAAATGACGAGTTAATGGGTACAGGAAATCAACATGGCACATGGATACATATGTAACAAACCTGCACATTGTGCACATGTACCCTAAAACCCTAAAGTATAATAAAAAAAAAAAAAGAGTATTAGAAAAAAAAAAAAAAAAGAAGATAACTATGAAAAAAAAAAAAAAAGAAGAAATAAGACCTACTGTTAGATAGATTAGTAGGATGATTATAATTTATAATAAACTACTATATATTTCAAATAATCAATTGTATATCTTTATGCATATTTCTATCTTATGATCAATTATATATTGTATATTGTATATTCCAAAATATATAATTCATTATTATATATTTAGAATATATTAGAAGTAGAATATACTAGAATGTAGCTAGAAGAGAAGTATTTGAGTGGTTCTAGCATAAAGAAATGACAAACATTGAAGGTAATGGGTATCCCAAGTATTTTAGTTTGATCTTTACAAATTATTAGAATGTATTAAATTATCACATGTGCTCCAAAACTATGTACATCTATCGTGCATCAGTACAAAAATGTAGTTCATCATGCTAACATAATACAGAAGAAATATTATTTCATCATCTCAAAAAGTTGACATGATCTGTATTTAAATATATTTGAAGTCAATTTATCTAAAATGATCAACCAAGGAAGATGTGTACAGTGAAAAAAGAAGAGAAGAACTCTGAAATATTGTAATTGAATAAAGCCATAGAGCCTACAAATGAGAGGAAGTTTTCAAAATGATTGGGAAAAGATATAAAAATGTGGTATGTTGAAAACTAATAAAAATGAATGTTTCACAATAAGAGAGTATCCAAATACACTGAGAGTTGCTAAAAGGCTAAATCATTGTCCTTCAGTTTGGCATACTAGAGGTCACTGGTGACCTTAACAGGACAATTTTCAGTGGAGTAATTCATTAATTTATTCAAGAAATATTGCAATGTGTACACTGTGTATTACATACTCTTTAACCTGCAGTGAGTGAGCTGAAAACGAAAAATACCTGCCCCTTGGAATTTACTTTCTAATAGCAAGGGAATGACAATAGTTAAATAAGTAAAGTATAACTACATCACATTATGGTAAGTGTTAAAAAAAGAAACAACAAAAAGGAGTGAGTGGACACAATTTCACATGGGATGAAAACACTGACAACATTCAGATGGTAATTTCTGAGCAAAGACCTAGAAAAAAATGGAAAAAGCTAAGATCCCTCTGAAAAAAAAAATACTTGTAAAGATTAGGAAATTGAAACTATAATAGAATTTTTTAAATTTGTGTACATTTAATGGGTACAAATGCAGTTTTGCTACATGAATATATTGCATAATGGTGAAGTCTGGGGGTTTAGCATAACCATCAGCAGAATAGTGCACATTGTACCCCCCAAGCATTTTCTCAACCCTCACCTGTCTCTACCCCTCACCCTTCTGATTCTCCAATCACTGTTATTCCACACTCTATGTCGATTTATACACATTACTTAGCTCACACTTATAAATGGGAACATGTGGCATTGGACTTTTGTTTCTGAGTTGTTTCACTTAAGATAATGGTCTTTAGCTCCATCCATGCTTCTGCAAAAGATATGATTTAATTCTACTTATGGCTGAATAGTATTATATATCATATTTTCTTTCTTTCTTCCTTTTTTTTTTTTTTTTGACACAGGGTCTCACTTTGTTGCCCAGGCTGGAGTGCAGTGGCATGACCATGGCTCACTGTAGCCTCAACCTCCAAGGCCCAAGTGATCCTCCTACCTCAGCCTCCCAAGTAGCTGGGACCATATATACGTGTATGTGTGTGTGTGTATATATATATATATATATTTAATTTTTTGTAGAGACAGGGTCTCTGTATGTTACCTGGCTGGTCTCGAACTTCTGGGCTCAAGTGACCCTGTACCTTGTACTCCCAAAGTGCTGAGATTACAGGTATGTGCCACCATACCTGGCTACCCCACATTTTATTTATCCAATCATCCATTGATGGACATAGGTGGATTCCATATCTTTGCTATTGTAAATATTGCTGTGATAAATATAAAAGTGCAGGTATCTTTTTGATATAATGCTTTCTTTTTCTTTGGGTATAAACTCATTGTGAGATTGCTGAATCAAAGGGTAGCTCCATTTTTGGTTTTCTGAAGAATCACCATACTGTTTACCATAGAGGTTGTACTAATTTAAATTCCCACCAACAGTGTGTAAATGGCCCCTTTTCTCCTTCTCCTTGCCAACATTTGTTATTTTTGACTTTTTAATAAGTCATTCTGACTAGTGTAAGATGGCATATCATTATGCTTTTAATTTGCATTTCTCTGATGATTAGTGATGTTATTTATTCATATGCTTATTGGACATTTGTTTAACTTCTTTTCAAAAATAGACATACAAAAATGTTCATGTCCTTTATCTACATTTTAATGGGATTATTTGAGGGTTTTCTGTTGAGTTGTTTTGTTAGAGTAAGCAAATAGCCAGAAATTAGCAGGCAAGGGAGCCCGTGGGAAAATAAATTATGGAGATACTGCCCTCTAATAGTCAGCGCTGCCCACTGACAGTCAGCAAATAAGACAATGGCTACACTGGCTATTCTGGCCTTGTGGTTGGGCTCCTCTAGCCCTAAAGTGGATTTATGAGGCCTTAGCCAGAGATAACCATGGTAGGAACTTCTGCTGATGAGCATCCTCACTCCTGCAGTAACTCACCCTAAAGCAGCCTTTTGCTCATTACAATAGTGAAAAAAAAAAAAAAAAAAAACACTTCTGGGTGGAGACTGTAAATGGTAAGGAGACATGTGATGTGTGTACTAGCATGTACAACCACAGAGCATGTGCACTCAAGGGGACTGCCTACAACATGATTGCAAGTGACAAACCCTCACACCCTTCATGAATAATTATTTAAGATTGTCATAAAGAGAGTCCCCAGCACTAGCTGCTTCTTGTGCATCCTCTCAAACAGCCAGCTCTGTTTCATCTTTCAGAGTGTACTGTCTCTTTAAATAAACACTGCTACTGCTATTTTTCCAGCTAGACCAGCCCAGAGCTATATTCCAGCCAGGTCAACTCACTCCTCTCTTGGAATATACATTATCTTCCTTCAATAAGCTCTGGTACTTACCCCTTGCTGTGTGTCTCTTGGCTGAAATCTTCCTTCTAAGAAGACAAGAACCCAGGATTCTTGCACTTCCCAGTAACAGTTTGAGTTCTTTGTAAAACCTGAATATCAATCCTCTGCCTCATGAATAGTTTGCAAATATTTTCTCCCATTATATCAGTTGTCTGTTCACTCTGTTGATCACTTCTTTTTTTCTGCAGAAGCTTTTTAGTTTTCCTTTGGGTATAAACTCTGTGAGATTGCTGAATCAAATCATTGTGAGATTTGTCTATTTTTGTTTTGCTTGTTTGTGCTTTTGTGATCCCAGTCATGAATTCATGGCCTAGACCAATGTCCAGAAGAGCTTTCCCTAGACTTTCTTCTAGTAGTTCCATAGTTTCAGGACTTACATTTAAGTCCTTGATCTATCTTGAGTTGATTTTTGTATATGGTGAGAGACAAGGGTCCAAGATCATTCTTCTACATATGGCATCCCAATTTTCCCAGTACCATTTATTGAAAAGGGTGTCCTTTCCACAGTGTATGTTTTTGTTGACTTTGCTGAAGATCAGTTGGTTGTAGATAAATGGCTTTATTTCTGGGTTCTCTATCATGTTCCATTGATTTATGTGTCCATTTTTATACCAGTACTATTTTGTTTTCATTACTCTATCCTTGAGTCTAATTTGACTTCAGGTAATGTGATGCCTCTGGCTTTGCTCCTTTTGCATTGGATCGCTTTGGCTATTTAGGCTCTGCTTCGGCTCCATACAAATTTAGAATTTTTTTTTTTCTAATTCTTTGAAAGCTATTGGTGTTTTTATAGAAACTGCATTGAATCTGTAGATTGCTTTGGGCAATATGGTAATTTTAACAATATCAATTTTTTCAATACATGGGCATGGGAATTGAATTTTTGTTTATGTCATCTTCAATTTATTTCATCCGTGTTTTGTAGTTTCCTGCATAAAGAATTTCATTCACCTCCTTGGTGAAATTTATTCCTGGGTATTTTATTTGATTATGCTGTTGTAAATGGGATTGTCTTCTTGATTTGGTTCTCAGCTTAATTGTTATTACTGTGTAGCAATGTCACTGATTTTTGTAAATTGATATTGTATCCTGAAATTTTACTACATTTCCTTATCAAATGTAAGAGTTTTTGGAGGAGTCTGTGGGGTTTTCTAGGTATAAGATCATATTATCAGCAAACAGAGATAATTTGAATTCCTCTTTTCCAATTTATATTTATTTCTCTTGCCTGATTGCCCTCACTAAGACATTCAGTACTATGTTGAATAGGAGTGGTGAAAGCAGGCATCCTTCTATTATTGAAGCTCTTAGGGGGATTGTTTTCATCTTTTCACTGTTCAGTATGATGTTGGCTGTAGGTCTGTCATATATGGCCTTTATTATTTTGAGATACTTTTTTCTAGGCCTAGTTTGTTGAAGGTTTTTTATTATGAAGGAGTGCTGAGTTTTCTAAAATTCTTCTTCTCCATCTATTCAGATAGTCATATGTTTTGTTAAATTCTATGTGGCAAATCACATTTATTGCTATACATATGTTGAACCATCATTACATCCCTGTAATACAACCTATGTAATCATGGTGTATTATCTTCTTATGTACTTTTAGACTTGGTTCGATAGCATTTTGTTGAAGATTTTTGCATCTATGTTCATCAGGGATATTGGTCTATAGTTTTTTTTTTTTTCTTCATTGTTGTGCCTTTGTTTGGCTTTGGTATCAGGATGATACTTGTTTTGTAGAATGAATTAGGGATGATTCATTCCTCCTCCATGTTTTGGAATAGTTTCAGGATTGGCACTAGTTTTTCTTTGTATTTCTAATAGCATTTGGCTGTGAATCCATCTGGGCCTCTGCTTTTTTATAGTCGTTGGGAGATTTAAAATTACACGTTCAATCTCACTACTCATTGGTCTGTTCAAAATTGCTGTTTCTTTCTAGTTCAATCTTGGGAGTTTGTATGTTTCCAAGAATTTATCTATTTCATCTAAGTTTTCTAGTTTGTGACAGTTTAGTTGTTCATAATAGTCTCAGATGATCTTTTGTATTGTTTTTGATATCAGTTATAATCTCTCCTTTTTCATTTATGGAAGCATAAAAAATAACTAATTTGTTTGGCATACAACACTGTGCAGTACACTAAAACACAGAAGCTAATAGACTGGTTGGTCTAATTATCTCACAGCTAATCCACACTTATACGGTCAAAAAGTAGCACTAAGTTTCTTCGGAAAGAATGACTGCAATAATGAAGCTATTAATTATGAGGGTACTCTTCAGGTGCATTTAGGAGGTATACATTTTGAAATTCATTTTTATAAAGAAATTTTATTCATACGCTGAAGCAAATACTCCTGGAAAATAAGATTCAACAGTTGATTAAATGTGTTAATGGGACAAGTGAAATTTATTTGGTAGTATAAATATGATTTATACTAAAAATTAAAATTGGTATTTAAAGATAATAATGGAAAAGAAAAGGTAAGTTGAACACTGCAGAGTTAAAAGACAATGCCTAGATTACATTTGCCTACACTTTAATTTCATGATGGAGAGAGACACCCTGAGAGTGTAAGCTACCTAATATAATACTAGGGTGAGGATTAGACCTATATACTTCATACGCAGACAATATTCACTATATTCCACACAAAGCTCACAAACTCTAGTTTGTGCTTGTTCAGGTGAAAGTGTTATTATTAAAAATGTGTTTTAATTCAGGCAGTTTAATAGAGATCCTGCTTTCTTCTAAGTGATATAAACACTTTTACTAAGAAAATTGCTGCACTCCTTTAATCTCACTACACCTATGCCAGGTACCCAATAATCCATGAAATGGTTTAGTTTTCAATGTGTTTAAAAGTGCTTAGCACTTTTAGCCATGTGAATCTATTAAGGACTTTTATATTTTATTATGATATTGTATTAATTAATTGATATATCTGAAACTATTTTTGAAAATGCTGCCACACAGAAAAAACAACAAATAATGAATCTAAATTTTTTAAATATAGACTTTTTTTTAAAGTGTTTGGACTGTGAAAATTATTTTATAAGGAAAATTTGGGCTTACCTAAAATACATTTTAGAGAAAAATATTTGATTCATCTAAAAGGATATAACTTATAAGGGAAAAAAGAAAAAGCTAATGAATAAAAATACAACCTATAGTAATATATTTTATATTTTATTTTTAAGGCTGTACTTGCAGTAATAGGAATATATGTTAAATTCTAGATTTAAAAGATGACTCAAATAATCAATTATCATTATTAAGCATAAAATATAAAGAAAAGAATAATTAACTCATTTAAACATTTACCAGGTTATTTGAAAATATTCACTTACCTGACATATTTATATATACATTTGAATATATTAGAGGAAATTTTATTTGACTTTGTATTTAATTAGTCCTTTGGGAATACTGTGGGCCAAATTGTCATTTTGAGATGTTGTGGGCTGAAAAATTATCAATGGTGATGTAAACTTTTAGAAAATGAAACTGATTATTAGTTCTATTATGTTGTAAAAATATTAGAAATTATACTACTGGAGTTGTTAAAAAACTATTAAAATACATTTTCCAGTAGAAAATTTATATATTAATCATATGAAATATAAATATAACGTTAAATATTCTCCCTTATTCATTTCTACAATGTATTTTCACGTTACTTTTAATTTTAAAATATTTTTCAATGAGGGTATATTTTAGAAGATACCCGAAAAGACCTTTCCTTAAGAATGCATTTTTTAAATATTAAAATAAATGTTAAGTGTTTTATAAATGCACATTTAACTAGTTTACTAAAGTATTCATAAATATATTACAAACAGTATTTAAATATTCTTTACTTTTTTAGATCAGTTATAGACTTACAGAAAAATTGTGAAGATAGTACAGAGTTCTCATATACCTCACATCCATTTCTTCTGATTATTAACACCTTATATCAGTATGGCACATTTGTCACCAATAATCAGCTAGTATTGATGCATTATTTTTAACAGAAGTTTGTATTTTATTCTGATATACTTATTTACATTTTTATAGTTTTAACCTAATGTTCTTTTTTGTTCCAAGAGTCTTTCCAGGATATTGTATTATATTTAATTATTCTGTTTGTTAAGGCTCCTCCTGGCTGAAACAATGCATGATTTTTTTAAATTAGTATTTTATTCCTAGAAATTATAAGTGTTCACAAGCTAGAGCTCTCTCTCTTTCTGTCTCTCTTTCTCTCTCCTTCTCTCTTTATGGAGTCTACAGCAGCCCCCAAAAATGTTATCAATATTAAATGTGTAGCTTGGCTTACTTAATTTTTGAGATGAAGTGGCAAATTATTGTACAATATAAGAATGTTAACAGATTTGGTAATTGCACACCATTTTATTTAATTACAGATACATTCTGAAGTTGTTTTCTAAGTGATTCAATTAATTCAAAATATTTATTGCTCTATCAGTCATGTTAGGCTAAGATAGATTGTAGCAACAACCTGCTTGAAAATGTTAATGGCTTATAACAACAGGTATTTAATTCTTAATCATTTGGCATGCCCCTTGAGACTCATTGCATTACTTCTTCATTTTGTGACCCTACTGAATGAATAGACACTCTCTGTGGCATTGCTAGTTTTGTGGCTAAAGGAATAGAGGAAATGCCAGAATTACATGAAAGCCCTAATAGGCAAGAGAGACAAGTATAAACAGGCTGATGCAATTTGGTGCCAGTAACCCAGTGATGGAGAGATGGAGGAAGGTTATGGAAGTATTTCTAGGTGAATGAATTTTCCAGGCAGAATCTAAAGAAGAGTAAATTGACCTAGAAGAAAAGAAACACAAGAGTACTCCAGGCAAAAGGAGTAACATATTTAAGTGACAAAAAGTTGAGGATTCCTTACTTCTTTTAGGGAATTTGAAGTATGTGGGCATGGCTAAAGAGCAAAGTGGGAGAGTGAGGCAGGGAATGAAAGAAACTGAGGCTGGAAAGTTGCGTTGTTTTGTGTATATTAGCTTAGTGATGAGGGATGATATCTATACAGATCTTGAGGAAGCCTGCTCCCAAAAATATATAAGATGAATAGTAATTTCATGGCAAACTAATAAGATATAAAACAGATTATAGTTTTCTGTTTTTCTCACCAATAAACACTATTGACATGGAGAATATGAAACAAAGGTATCTATTTACAACATGGAATTGAAGGAACATGCAGCACACTAAGCAGATTGCAGATTTCTGTGGTGAAATGTGGAGGGCTGGATGTCCGATGCTGGATGTTTTCAAGAAGATGTGCTAACCAGGACAGTTTCTTCTATTGTCTTACTTTCAAAGGTGATCAATCTATAGGCGGAAGGGCAGCAAGAGTGAGGAAAGTAGAAGCAAGCTGAAGATAGTGGGAACTCCCTCGACTCTCAGGCCCTATCAAAAAGGAAGGCTCTAGGTTTTATGGACCTGAACATAGCAAAAAAGGAGACCCATACATCTTTGATCTTAGAATGCAGCGTATAATCTTACTGGGAATGTAAGCTGTGCCCACCCCAATGAACCAAGTGGTTGGTCAAAGAGCAAATTTGAAGGGTTGTACTGGAAGCAAGGCTGAAGATTGGCTGAGTATCTATGAGAATGAAATTGTCAATAAACAAGTGTTTTGGGACACCTACATGCACCAACAGTACTTGCAAGTCTTTTCCTATCTGAACCAGAAACAAGCATCACTTGTGCTGAGGGAACAGGTTCAGACTTTGAGGAAGCCACACCCCACCCACCCCACATACACCAAAATGATGTGATCTAATTAAACAACAGAGAACAACACAGCCAACCCTGAGAAGAAGGGCTATGTTTTTCTTACACTGAAAAGAATAATCTCATGAGCATGAGTGTTCTGATGGTAAGACTTCCTTAGAATCAAATAGAGTAGGGGAAGGTAAGCCAAATGTAAAACTTTAATTGAGCCTAATTTATCAATTCTTAGTTGACCAGAAAAACCACTAGATGGACAAATAAAATGCAGAATTGATTGAACTAGGAACAGGGGTAGTTCAGAGTAAGATATCAGCTTTGTATATAACAGAATATAGTTGTGCATACATGAAACTCAAATGAGTATGTTAGGAAATTTCATACCCAACATGAGCTAAGCAGTCTGGATACTATAGAAAAAGCCATCAACAGGTTGTTATTTTTGAAAAATCCCTTGGGTTGCATTGTGGATGATGGACTAAAGAGAGGATGAGTATAGGATGTAAAGGCAAGGGGCTCATTGGGTGACTGATGAATGAATATTCTTATTGTTGCTTTGATGAGCTCATCTTTTCCCTAGAAAATGCAACGTGAGCCCATTTAGAAATTTTAAATATAATGTGTCATTTTAGTATAGCTCCCATTGCCTTACATTTATGAATTCCACAGGCTATGTTGGTTATACCAACTTATTTATATATACTAGCTTCACCAATCAATCTTATTTGTGCCTTGATGATTAGTAGAGGACATTATTAGGGCCGTAATTCCTTGAACCCTTCCTTTTATCAATTTCTAAAAACTTTTTTTTTTTTTTTTGACAGGGTCTTGTTATGTCACCCAGGCTGTAGTGCAGTGGCGCGATCTTGGCTCCCTGCAATCTCCACCTTCCAGGTTCAAGTGATTTTTCTGCCTCAGCCTCCGTAGGAGCTAGGATTAGAGGTGTGTGCCACAACGCCCAGCTAATTTTTGTATTTTTAGTAGACACAGGGTTTCACCATGTTGGCCAGGCTGGTCTCAAAGGCCTGGCGTCAGGGGATCTGCCTGCCTTGGCCATCCAAAGTGCTGAGATTACAGGAGTGAGCCGCTGTGCTCGGCCTCTAAAAACTTTTTACACAGAGTGTTGATGTTTTACTGATACTGTTCTCAAAACACCACCCAAATAGCAAAATTTTATTTTTAATATGTGATATTTCTTATCAATAATAATTTAGCATAAAACTAAATTTAGCTTCAGTTCCCAGTGTATCATTATCACACCTGGTTGACACTTTGTTACTGCAACTTTTCAGAAGTGTTATTTATCTCCAGTGGGCACTTTTATCTATGTGGTGTATACCATTACTGTCCTATATATTTTTTAAATTTAGCTTATTTTCCTATTATTATGTATGTTTATGTGAAGTATTTCTTAAAAGAGAATATTATTATTGGTTAAACATTCTAAAATATTTCCTTTATTCAAAGTTTTAACCATAAGTTTTGATTATAGATAATTCACTAGCTTAAATAGACTTGGTAAATGAAACTAATATTTATTTAGAAAATTGTATAACTTTAGTATAGGTGTATGTGTAATATTAAATGTAGGTCCTAAATTTGTTTGATGAAACCGTTGATATCACTGATATCATGATATATGCCAAATGTGACTGGAGGCATATTGTACTGGAATCCTAAGAGAGAAAAAAGCAACGGGCTTTGGTGGTTGGAGCAAAGCCTCTGCTCCACACACTACCTGAGTGATCTTCTATAGCTCACTGGTCTTTCAAGCAGAAGTAATTCACAACCCTGTACTTTATTTCTATTTCTGTAAAATGGGGTCACAAAGCCCTTGTTTATAAAGTTGTTGAGCACAACATCTAGAACCCATCCAAACATTGGAAATATTCAAGTTAGCTATTTTTATGACTCTTAGAGATAATTATATATTATGATACAGAACATATTATTTAATCTAAGCAAAGAATGAAATTTATAACTGAAATCAGTTAATGCTTACATTAAATTATATGTTTAGTGTAACCAAGTGGTTAAAAGCATTTTAACTAGTACGACATCTGAGAATAGAATTTTCTCCCAATTTGAATCTACAAACTTAGATTTTTTCAATTAGTATTTTATTTTAGAAATTAGACCAATAAGAAACAGAAGACAGCTTCAATATTTTCACACCACTGACTATTTATACATACATATTTAAATTGCTATGGTATCCATAATATACTACATCTTTTAAAATTGTAATCATATCCACCTTATATACATTCATATAACTTTCTTTGACAAAAAGGTTAAGAATCAATATAGTTTATAGAAAGACCATTTCCAAATTTCAACCCAATACTTGATTAAAATAAATAAATGTACGATATAAATAAAAAGCTACATTCTTCATTTAATCCACAAATATTTATTCAGTTCATATTATGTGCCTGACTTCTAGATATTGATATAACAATAGAGGAAATAAAGTGACGGCTGTCATAAAGGGTACATTTAGTACAGAAAAAATGTACATATGATTTGATCATTTTCTACCATGTGTTGATAGGTGAATGCACACATACACTCACACACACACAGACACACACACAATAAGGAACACAGAAGTAGGAAGGTGTCAGTGTGTTTGGGCTGCTGTAACAAAATATCTTAGAATGGGTAATTTATAAACAACGGAAATTTGTTTTTCACAGTCCTGGAATCTAGGCAGTCCAAGATTAAGGAGCCAGAAAAACTGATGTCTAATGAGGGCCCAATCTTCATATATGGCACCTTCTATGTGTCCTCACATGGTGGAATGGGCAAACAGGTTCCTTCAGGTCTCATTTATAAGGGCACTGATATAGGCACTAATATAGGCTTTTTCTACCATATTCTGTGCACTTCTGTTGAACCCTTACCAGAAATGCCTTTAATTCCCTATTTCTGTCCATGCTCTGTTTAAGGCAATCTGGACTTATTCTACTATTCTTCACAATTTGAGCAACCTTTATTTATCATCCAATTTCAAAGCTACTTCCAAATTCTTAGGTGTTATTTTTTAACAGCATCCCACATTTCTTACCAAATCTATGTTAGGTTCTCAGGGCTAATATAATAAACTACTGAAGACTCTGAAGCCTAACAACAGAAATTTATTCGCTCACAATTCTGAGATCTTTTGCAATTAAAGTGTTAGCTAAACAATCCTCCCTTCAGAGTCCGGAAGAGAATCCATTTCTTGCCTTTTCTAGCTTCTGGTGTCTGCTGGCATTTCTTATCTTGTGAACGCATCATCCTAGTGTCTGCCTGCATCCTCACATTATATTATTTTGTGTGTCTGATCTCTTTTTGCTCCTCAGGAAAGTTGTGATGGCATTTCAGACACAAGCTCAAATAGTTCAGGATCGTCTCCCGGTCTCAAGATTCTTAATCATACCTGCAAACGTTTACCATGAAAGGTTAACATTCACTGGTTCCACAGATAAGGACATAACGCCTTTATTGGAGACACTGTTCAGGAAACTATACCTGTTAACATGGAATTCTCTATCTAATCGAAGCAATATTATAAATGAAGGTGAATAAAAGATATTTTCAGATAGACAAAATAGTTTATATTTATCTGCTGAGATTTCCTATTTGTTCATAATGCATATTTTATTTTTTGCTCTTGAGAAGTTATAGCAGCTGCTTTAAAATCTTTAGCAATTCCAACAACTATGTCATCTCAGGGTATGCTTTATTGATTGTGTTTTCTTGAGTTTGGGTAACATCTTTCTGTCTCTTTCTGTGTCTCAATATATGTATGGTATCCTGATGATACATTGTAAAAACTCTAGATTCTGTTATGTTCCTCTGAAGAGCATTTTGTGTTTAGTTTTAACATACAATAAATTATCCTGACTCAAAATTCAATTTATGTTTCCCTGTGGATACATGACATTTTCTTTAGGTTTTATAGATTTAGCCAGACTTCTTGGAGTCTGCTCTGAACATCCATAGTTTAGATATAATCAGAAATTTAAATAGTTTTTATTCACATAATTTGGCACTGTTTCTCCCTTAATGTGGAACTTCTTCACTCTCCAGATGTGGTGGCTCCAACTTTTTCTTTAAGCCAGTAAGACTGATACTTTTTTTTTTAAGTTTTAGTCTCCTTAAATTGGCAGTCTCACATCTGCATTCCGGCAAAAAGAGGCATGCAATGAGAAACAATGCTATTTCCTTCAAAGTGCAAACTCTCATCAAGCAGTAGTTTTTCTTTTCTTTCTTTCCTCTTCTCCTCTCTTCTCTTCTCTTTTCTTCTCTTCTCTTCCTCTCTCTCTCTCTTTCTTTCTTGTAGTTATAAACGAATTGGTTCGACAGGAGTTACCAGAAGCAGAAACCCTTCATTTTGTAATTAATTAATTTGGTGGGAAGGAACTTTGAAACCATGTAAATATTCTTTCATAGAACTTTCATATTATTAATTTAATTATTTATATCAGCATAGATTGATTTTCTTCCTATTATATCCAAAATATTATAAGCTATTTCCATCATTAATTATTTTAACACAGGACAAAAGTAGCCTCAAGAGTTACACTCACATTTTTGTGCCTCTTACCTGTTTAAAATCTCAACCTACTCAATATATATGTGTAGAATAAATAAAGGAATAAAACCAAATTATTGCTGGCTCTTATGAAGCAATTTGAAAGTATAGTGGGATAATGTTGAGGGGCCAGATACATACATACAGACCTTCATGTCTATGAATTTCTTATTTATGTTTCTTCTAATACATTACAAGTTTTCTTGGTTTCTAGAGAACAGCTTTGGAGAGATCTCCAGAAATTAAGGGGGTATGGGGGAAATCACCTAAGCAATTAGTGTAGGAGATCCAGAAGTACCAGAGAGAAATTGTTTGTGCTCCCTACAGAGACATCTTGGCAGAAGTGTAGAAGAGCTGACATAAAGTGTGTACTGTAAATAGTGTGCACGTGAATACTTAATAAAACAGCTCACGTCAGGGAATTAGAATCTGTGAAATCTCACATTATTTAGCTACATTTTATTTAATAAAGTCATCCCAGCAAGTAATTATCAGAAGTATGAAAAAAAGTTTCCCTTAGGACCATTTAAGTAACAGTGTCATTACTGATTTGAGACAAAGACTCTTAAAAATCCGCAAGATTTTTTAAATTTATCCAGGGTTGATTTGGAGTACTCAATTTCATTGCAATAGTTAATATTAAAGTCCTTAAAATAAAAGGGCTAATTAATAAAGTGATGGGAAATGTACTCCCCAAAACAATTCTGGAAGCTGATGAGAAAGAAAGAATGAGATATTGGCTTGGAAATAATAAAAATAGTCTGATTTTATCCATTAGGGATGGTTTTATGTGGTATCCTGCCTCTGATCCATCTCCTGTTTCTAACAGTCCTCTATGAAAATAAAATTATAAGTACTTCAAGAAAGATTTTGTGATGAACTTTCAGCACTGCTTAGGCAAGTAGAATATTTGCATAGCATTGGGATGAGCTGGAACATATTCTGCCTGGGACTATAGCCCACTTTAATTAAATCCCATAAACTAGTTTATACGCTCAAGAAATATAGTTTTGATCCTGAGAAACCTTGGTCCCATATTTATAAGTATTACAAGATGGTCTGGGGTCATCTATTTATCATTTTTTTTAATAGTCACATAAATTTTTCCAAAGCACATTGCATATTTAGTACTATCTTTTAAATCTAGTTTTTAATCCAGGTGAAATAGTTTTATATTTCAGGTAATATTTTTTATATTTTTTTCTTAAATCATGTGCTGTATCTTTTGAAGAGTTCAGGTTTAAAAAATGTTTAAATTGTTACTCTTATTTGTGTATTTTAGAAGCACATACTAACTCATATATACAAAAAATTACCTTATAGCCCCAACTAAAATGTACACAAAAGCTAGCATCCCTTTGCATTAGATAACATAATGAAATTCATTTCATAACAGTGGTCTACAAACTCAAATGTGTTCCAGGGCCAATCAGGTAAGTAAATTAGTAAAGAAGGGATGTAATAACAAGATGGTAGTGACCAAGTAGTATATTCTGCATCTAAAGTCAATTTTAAAACTCTGATAACCAATCATAACATAACTCCTATCAAATGTGCAATTGCTACTCTAGATGGCAAATAAAACTATATTGATTCTTGGACTCAAGTAAGCTGTGCTGCAGTAAAATAAACCCAAATTATCACTGGCTTAATTTAATTATTGCATCTTGTGTTACTGTCTAATATGGTCAGTGAGGGTTCTCTTACCTAGATTCATTTAATACTCAAACTTCTTCCACATAGTGATGCTACCAACTTCAACATGACGTCTTTGGTCACTGAAAAGGGGGAAGTAATATGGTGAAAGTTCTCCAAGAAGACAAGTAGTCCTGTCTGGAAATCATGTATATAATTCTTACTCATATTCTACAGGCCAAAAATCAGTAATACAACTTGACTGCAAGGGCTTGCAAAGTAAAATTATTTGAGAACCCAGAAGAAAAATAAAATGGGTTCTAATACAAAGCTTTGCCATTGTCAAAATTAGGTTTCAACAAAACGATGTAATTTCCTTTTAATAAAGATCACCTTACATTATGCTTTAGAAGCAAATTTTAAATATTAAATTAGTAATTATATATGACAAATTGAAAAAGTGAAAATGCAACTGATATATACATTATTACTCAAATATTAATTACAAATTGAGTAGTTGTATTTCATTCTGGCATGTCCAGTCATTATCTTATTTAATAATATAGTTTTCATTAGTCTAACCTCTTAATAAGCTTCGGTACAAATTATCCCAGTGTTTGCCAAAAATAGAGAATATAAGAGAACTTCCAGAGGCAGTCTTAAAAAATTCAGCCTCTTTTTGGAAATAGAAGTTTAAGAAATTTGTTCTAATAATCTGCAGAAATTTTCTACCCTTGTCTTTGAAAGGAGGTTGATTACATCATCACTATAAACTCAATCATCACTCCATACTAGAGGACAGAATTTAAGTAAGATCTTTCTTTGTATTCCAAAAGATTCAAACATGAAATGTATTCCTTGAAACTTGGACGTGTTTACAGCTTATCAGAGATAAAGGCAGGCTAATACGAGAGAGGGTGAGAACCTCTAAAAATAGTATCGTTAAGGTGAGAATTCAGTATAAACAGCATCACAAAGGGCATTATAGCCATGTTATCCTTATTACTCTTTTGCTTATTATAAATATAAAAATATGCTGTAATTTTGTGTTTTTCCTAATATAATAAACTTTTCCTGAGCAGTGACCATATTATTTTTCTGTTTTGTTTGTTTGTTTGTTTGTTTTGATTTTGTATCCAAGGCATGCAGAGTAGTAACTGGTAAAATCCTGTATAAACTAACCAATAAATGATGAATTAACATAAAAAACCAAAAAGTTATTTTAATGCTCTATGAAGCTAACAGACTATTAAAAGATAACACTGATAAAGTGCAACAGCTTAATTTTTTTCCATCTTTCTTTGGTTTTACTTTTCTTCTCTTTTTTGTTTGAGACAGAATTTTGCTCTGTTGCCCAGGCTGGAGTGCAGTGGCGAGATCTCTGCTCACTGCAACCTCCACCTCCCGGGTTCAAGCGATTCTTCTGCCTCACTCTCTCAAGTAGCTGGGATTGCAGGCGTGCGCCACCATGCCTAATTTCTGTATTTTTAGTAGAGATGGAGTTTCACCATGTTAGCCAAGCTGGAATCGAACTCCTGACCTCAAGTGATCCACGCACTTCCACCTCCCAAAGTGCTGGAATTACAGGCATGAGCCACTGTGCCTGGCTTTCTTTTCTTTTTTGAATGCAAGAGTAGAAACATTTTTGCTGTTTATCTTTCACTCCTTGTATTAGTTGTCTATTGATATGTAACCAATTACCAAAAATTGAGAGACTTAAAACAACTTACAGTTTTTATCTTATTTTTTAATGGTTTAAAGTAAGAGCTAGGATTGCTTAATCATATAGGCCCAAAGGGGGAAATAAAATAAAAAAGCATTCTTTACCTATACTCTTCATCTATACCTCTACATAGTTACATGTCCATGAATTATTGATTTGTATAAAAAATTTATATTCTGTTCCATTGGTTTTTACTTTTATTCTGATGGGTTAGGAAACTGTAGGGTCCTATTGGGGTTTTCTGGAGTCTCACAAGTTGGTAATCAATGGTATATGCTGGGCTGTATTCATTTCTGGAGCTCTGGGTCCTCTTCCAAGCTAACATGGATGTTGGCATAATGCTTGTGGTTGTACAACTAAAGTTCCTATTCGCTTGGAAAGCCACTTCACCTCCTAGAGACTGACCTTAGGTTCTTGACAAAACATTTTTTCCTAAGAGCACTGGCAGCCTGGCAGCTTACTTGTCTGACTTCAAAGGAGGCCCTAGCCCTCTTAAGGGATTGCCTAATTAGATGAGGCCTAGGAATTTCCCTTTTAACTCAAAGTCAACTGATTAAGGACCTTATTTGCATCTGCAAAATCCCTTTTGTCATATAACATAATGCAATCAAAAGAGTAATCTCATCATATTCAGATGTTTTCTCCACACTTAAGGGGAGGAATTATACAGGATATGGGCCATTGGAGGTTCATGTTAGAATTCTGCCTACCATACCCCAGACGCCAAGTTGTATGTTAATCATGCTTCTTGATGTGACTCCATATACTGAGTGTGGCCCACTATTGTCAATGCTCATCCAATGCCTCTCCCCTATTCTATATAATTAATATTTGGTTAGCCACTCCCTTTATATCCATTATACTATGTCAAGTCATATACTGTTCTTTGTATAAAGCATGTTTTATTGTTTTACTGCAGTTGATTTTCATATATGTTAATGATATTGTGTTGATCTATTCTGTTCTTTATTTTACTTTTTCTGTAAACCCTGCTTTTTGAAAGGTATACTTGCAGTTTCATGTGCACATCTACTCCTTTCTGAATGTTCTGTTGTGCTCCATGTTGAGCATTAATACCATTTTATTTTGTTTTATTTTATATTTATTTATTTTTTACTTAGCTTTTTATTATTTTTATTATACTTTAAGTTCTAGGGTACATGTGCACAACATGCAGGTTTGTTACATATGTATACATGTGCCATGTTGGTGTGCTGCACCCATTAACTAGTCATTTACATTCGGTATATCTCCTAATGCTATCCCTCCCCCCTCCCTCAACCCCACAACAGGCCCCGGTGTGTGATGTTCCCCACCCTGTGTCCAAGTGTTCTCATTGTTCAATTCCCACCTATGAGTGAGAACATGCGGTGTTTGGTTTTCTGTCCTTTCAGTAGTTTGTTCAGAATGATGGTTTCCAGCTTCATCCATGTCCCTACAAAGGACATGAACTCATCCTTTTTTATGGCTGCATAGTATTCCCTGGTGTATATGTGCCACGTTTTCTTAATCCAATCTATCATTGATGGACATTTGGGTTGGTTCCAAGTCTTTGCTATTGCGAATAGTGCCGCAATAAATATACGTGTGCTTGTGTCTTTATAGCAGCATGATTTGTAATCCTTTGGGTATATGTCCAGTAATGGGACGGCTGGGTCAAATGAGATTTCTAGTTCTAGATCCTTATCTGCATCTCCTACAATGTAGCCTCAAATTGCCTTCAATGCCTAATGCTATAAAAAATATAGAACCTACATATTTGGATTTTTTATTTTTGGTCCTATATCTTTTGAACAGATATCCAGAAAGATAATTTCTGCATCTTGAAATATAGTAACATTTAATTGAAATACAGTACATACAGTACATAGTGCTGTTTTGTTCTTCACAATGACTGCACAAAACTAACACTTCTTTTGTTTTTGTTTTTTTTTTTTGAAACAGAGTCTTGCTCTGTTGCCCAGGCTGGAGTACAGTGGCACAATCTCAGCTTACTGCAACCTCTGCCTCCCAGGTTCAAGTGATTCTCCTGCTTCAGCCTCCTGAGTAGCTGGGTTTACAGGCTCCCACCGCCACTCTAGCTAACTTTTGTATTTTTAGTAGAGACAAGGTTTTGCCATGTTGGCCAGGCTAGTCTTGAACTCCTGACCTCAAATGATCTGCCCACCTCAGCCTCCCAAAGTGCTGAGATTACAGGCGTGAGCCACCATGCCCCCTAAAAACTAACATTTCACAGCAAGCCTTGAGGTTTCCAGGAGATTTAATAGGCAGGTATTCATTTAACATTTTCCAGCTTTCAATCTAGTGAGCACTATGTAATATCTCATTTTTGTCTGTTATGGGTTTAATTGTGTTCCCCTAAAAAGATACACTGAAGTCCTGACCCCTAGTGTTTCAGTATGTGACGTTTTTGGAAATAGAGTTCATGCATCTATAATTAGTTAAGACAAGGTCATACTGGAGTAGTGTGGAACCTAACCCAATATGACTAGCATCTTTATTAAAAAATAGTCATATAGAGACACAGAGAGAATGTCATGTAAAGATAGAGACAAGCCAAGGAATAGCAAGGATGGCTGGCCATTGCCAGAAACTAGGAGATATGCATGAAACAGATTCTCCCTCAGAACCCTTAAAAAAGAACCAATTCTACTAACAACTTGATTTCAGACTTCTAGCCTTCACAACTGTGAAGGAATAGATTTCTGTTGCTAAAACCACCAAGTTTGTGGTACTTTGTTACACAACACTAGATGTTTTGATGCTTATATGTAAAAATAAAGTTAATATATACTTTTTATCCAATAACTCTGATAGATTTACTTAACAAGAATAGCTTAAATTTTCTGCATATCCAGTCGCATTAACTGAAAATAAGTTTGATTATTTTCTAAACCTTACATCTTTTTTCCTCTTTTTCTTGCCTTATTGCACTGGCTAATTTGATTGGAAAAATATTAGAAGTGGATTATTGTATTTCTTTTTTTCAGCTTGAGAAACTTCACTTTCATTTTATTTTTATCAAATAGTCTTTCTACATATCTTGAAAAATCAGAGTTTTTCTCCTTCTCTCGATGTAAATTTTATTTATTCATTTTAAGGCTATGCTAACCATGAATATCCAGAATCCATCTTGATTGTGATGTATAATACTTTTCATGTATTGCTGCATTCACTTTGTAGAATATCGTGTTTAGGGTGTTTCTATCTTTATGAAATAAATCTGTTCATATTTGTCTTGTAGTCATTCTTGCTAGGTTATGGTCTATTTTATCAGTTTTTTTTTCAGAAAAATGATTTTTATGTTTTATTCTGTTGTGTATATTTGTAAAAATGTGCACATATTTAAAATGTATTAATTCCAACTCATCTTTATTGCCTTCCTACTCAGTTTCAATTTTAATTTCATGTCACTTTATAAACTTCCTAAGCTAGAATATAAAACCATGATTTTTTAGACTTTCTTTTTTTTAAAAATATACACTTAAGACTCTTTGTCTTGTGCACATGACTTATGTTGCATAACACAAGTTTTGATATGTCCCATTTATGATCACTCAATTCAAAGTATTTTAATTTTAATGTTTTACTTGTTCTTTGACCTATATTTAATTTATAATAGAATACTAACAATTTATTTAAACAATGCAATTTTATAAACAATAGCCATGATTCTGTTTTTTTTTCAGGCTTAATTTGAGATAGATCAGAAGACATGTTCTATGTATATCCAAACTTTCAAAATATGTTTAGGCATTCATTGTAAAGAATAGTTTTTCTGCTTTTGTTGAGTGCATTGTTCTAAGTTTGTCAATGTTGTCATGATTATTAGTAATGTTGCTATTATCTTCTATATCTTTACCTGAAGTTTTAGTACTTAATTATGAGACATTGGCTGAAATGTATGAAAATTCCTAAATATAATTGTGCATTTTTCTATTTCTTTTTCGAATCTAATTGTGCTTTATATATGTACATCTATCTTATACTGAAAAGCTATAATTCTTTTCCTTTTTTCCAAGCAATGAGACATTGTATTCTAAAATTTGGTTTTTTTTAACCTTGGTAATAGCTTTTATTCATAAAATCGTTTATCTAAAATTAGTATAAAAAGATGAAATATTTTATTGGGTGTGTTTGCTGTATCTTTTTCAATTCTTTTTACATTCAAATTTCCCATAACCCTTTATTTCTTTTGTGTCTCTTGTGAAAAGTATAGGTTTGAATTTTCCCTTATAATACAATGCTTTTCTTTTAACTGATGAACTAGTTCAGTATATGATTAATGTAATGCCAGTAGAGTGTGACTAAATAGGACAAATTATAATTTGATTTATATATGTCTCTTCCAGACTATGCTTCTTTTCCTCATCTTTATTATTTTCCTTTTTTTTTTTTTTTTTAGATGCAGTCTCGCTCTGTTGCCAGGCTGGAATGCAGTGGCACAATCTCGGCTTGCTGCAACTGCTGCCTTCCGGGTTCAAGTGATTCTCCTGCCTCAGCCTCCTCAGTAGCTGGGACTACAGGCGCACACCAGCATGCCCAGATAATTTTTGAATTTTTAGTAGAGACCGGGTTTCACCGTGTTGGCCAGGATGGTCTCAATCTCCTGACCTCGTGATCTGCCTACCTCGGCCTCCCAAAGTGCTGGGATTACAGGTGTGAGCCACCGCATCCAGCCTATTATTTTCTATTTAAGACATTTTATTTAGTTCATTTCTGCTTTTACTAGCATATTTATTAATATATTTTTTAGTATATTTGAGACTTCCCTTGGTATGATCAAATTCATTCTTTACATAGTTAAATATAAATCATAATGTTTACCACTTCCAGGACAATATATAATAACCTAACAACACTTTAAATCGATTTATTTCTTCTACCTTTTTCTCATAAGTTTCCAGATATTTTATTTAGTAATATTCATTTAGATTTACCCAAATATCTGTGCTCCATTTCTTCATTCCTTCTTCTACTTACTTACTCCATCTGGGAACAGTTTCCTTCTGTCTATAGAAATCATTTTGCTATATTCTTCAGTGTGTGTAGGTTTTGATAAATATGTCAGTGTTCAATACTATCAATATGTGTTAAGCTTGCCTTTTTTATTGGTGATATTCTCAATTGGTTGTAGAAATTATTGGTGACGTTTTACCTTTATTTTTGAAGTCTATTGTATTATAATTTATATCATTTCTATAATTTTGATCATAACTGCTATCATTGTATTATCATTTCTATCATCCTAACATTGTAATGAGTTGAATAGTGTCTCTCCAAAATTTATGTCCACCAGGACCTCAGAATGTGACCTTATTTAGAAATTGTCTCCTGTGGATACAATTAGTTAAGGATCTCAAAAAGAAATCATCTGTGTTTCTGGGTGGAACCTTAATCTAATGACTGATCTTCTTATAAGAGGAGGAAAGGACAAGCAGGAAAAGAGAGAAAAAGGCCATGAGAAGATGGAGGCAGATAGATATTGGAGTGATGCTGCCACAAGCCAAGGAATTCCAGCAGCCATCAGAAGCCAGAAGAGACAAGGAAGGATTCTCCCTTGGAATGTTCAGATGAAGTGTGGCTCTTGACCCCTAGATTTTGAGTTCCTTGCCTCCTGAACTGTGAGAGAATAAATGTTGTTTTAGACAAGTTTGTGATAATTTGTCCAGTACTCCTAGGAAACTAATGCAGGATCTCAACTACTAGCCTTATTTTATATTCACTTCTATGAGAGCAACATGTCATACTTCCTTTTTCAGCTGTATCTAGAAATGTTTTTGGTTTTTTTTTCCAGAAATTAGCTGTGATATGTCTAGATGTTGAGGTTTTCTATATTTATTTATAGCTTTGTTCAGATTTGTAAACTTGTTAAGGAATTCTATAGCTTTAAAAATCTATGGTCATTGTCTCGTCAAATATCTTCCCACTCTATATTGGAATCATGTCCTTTTCTTTGATGAGCCTAGCAATCCTTTGAAACCCTTGGGGAAAATGATATGACTCCAATAAGGAAGAAAAGGGAAATATTTTTGGAATTAATTAGAAAATAAATTAGGAAATGAGGTTTATCCAGTCAATAGGACAATCAATTGGCAAAAGTGATCTTAGATGGTCTTAAATGGTTAGCAATCAAAATTTGGAATATCTCAGGGTCAGTTTTTCATGGCATTGCTCTGTGTTGTATTGTGACCTATGTGTTGTGTATGTGTGTGGTCTCCTCATGTGTCTCCTTATTCTGGTCAAGCAATATTAGTATTTGAGTAAACTCATGCCATTGGAACTGACATTAGAGGTCAGAGGTGTTGATATGCCAAAAGAAAGTCAGCCCACCTCCAAGGTCCCCACTAGACAGGCACTGCACTTTGTAAGACCTGTGGGTCTGAATAGGAAAATGAAAGAAGTGCATCTCTCTGGATCGTAGGTGTGCTACCCCACACCCTGCAACAGATTACAGAGAGTGGAGGTCCCTCTGGCTGGGCCCGTGATTTGGGGTACTCTGTCCTAATCCCTGAGAATTATTATGGCAAATAAATGAGACCATAAGTCAGAGATGACAGGCCAATCACAGCCTCCTAAGCATGTGCAGTTGGGGAGATAGATGCCTTCATAAGCAGCCAGCATGCCTCTGCAGCTGGCAGGCTGGGATTTCGTACTGTGTATGGTATCATTTTTGTCCCTTCCTGGAAGGATATTAACAGTCCAGTCTGGGCTGAGCTGACTAAAGCATTACTTAAAATGACTAAAGGTAAGAAAGGTTATATTTTTACCCCTCTCAAGACTCCAGAAAGAGGTGGCTATCCTGGGGAACAGTAGTTATAAACCACACGATGTGTGCTGGGCTTTGGTCACTATGACTTCTCACCACTGTGCCACCTGAGGAGAAGTTAGGAGCTTCAACTCCCAGCTAGGAGCAGAGACAGAGGGGAAGAGCATCTACAGGTGCCCTCTAGTGAGTAAGGCAGCACAATACCACCATGAGACTGATAACACATCTTTTACTCTCTGCCTCTAATCACCAAGGGAAAGTAACATAAACAAAAAAGACAAATGGCGAAGGTCTAGTTGAGAGTTGGTTCTCCTTCACAGGAGAAAATATATCTTCTTCTGTTTCACCATGAGGAGCAGTCTCTCCTCAAGGACTCACCCAGAAACTAAACAAAAAGGGGTTTCCCGGCTCTATTGAATGTATCTGGCTGGAAGCCAGCTTCAATTAATAAGGGCTAAAATTAAACATTTGGTTTTTATAGTAAGATTAGAAAAATGACATTTCTACTAAAGGATCTTCACAATTGGTATAGAAGATAGAAATGACCCCCAAAGGAGCTTTTGGGCCCCTGTACACTGTACATACTTTCTTGGTGTGAATTTCTGTGGCTTGGACAGCCACCTATCCTACCTTAGGCTCAGGCTAGGCAGCTGACTGTCAATGGAAAATATTAGCTGAAGCCACATATCATCAGCTGGGGATGATAGAGTAGGCTTATCTGGCCATAGAGAGTGTGATGCATGATGCTTTGGCAAATTTGGAGGAGGCTGAATTGAGTCCTGAGTCCATCTGGACACACATAAGCCCTCTGCTGGTATTGATGGCTAATGCTAAAACAGTTCAAGAAGTGCACTGCCCTAGATTAAACAGAAACTTCTGAAAGAGAAACTCAGTCAAGTGATGGCTGCTAATTCTATAAACTATACCTTACTTGGACTTAGTCAAAATTACCAACAAAAGGAAGGCCTCCATACTTCTAGGTCAAACAAACTACCTACAGCCAGGTTTATACATAAGCATGAAACCTGAGATGAACAAGATTAGTTGTCATGGACTCTAAGGAAAGAGGGGCTCCCACATTGAATGATATCTGGTAAATTGGTGGAGCATTTACATTACTTACTGGGCTAGGTTGCAATCGGCAGCAGGCTTCTCCTTGGGAGACAGCCTCACTTTCACCACCAGCCCTTAACCTTAGCCAGTGTTAGGTACCTGCCCCTACATATGGATTTAATTGCTTTGAAAGCTTGTATTTTTCAGCAATCATTCCTTTACCACATTAATTATAGTTTGGGCTCCAAAAAAATAAACACTGGCTGTCTCTGTTGAACAGAAGTGTGCAAATCTCCCTAATCTCAGGAAATACTCATGCATTAAAGGGATCCCCCAGGAGGTGACTTGCTTGGCAGGAGGATTAATTAACTGGGGGTAAATTACCCACTTAACTATTAAAATTGCCTCAGTTTTGCTAAGAGATGCTTCAGTTCTTACTCTCACTCTCCTGTACCCACTTCCTGGGGACTATCCTTTTTGTCATTATTGGAATGATGAAACTCCTCAGACAGAAAGTAACCTGATGGAACAAGCCTAAGGCTTTTAGATTATTGGTAGACACCACCCAGTAGAAAGCAATTAACTTTTCCCTACCAGTGCAAGGGGTAAATGTCAGCTAAGGAAGGCAAGGCAATGCATCTAAGGTAAGATAAGGCAAGGCAATGCATTGAAGAATTATGACCTGTCATAGCTAAGTTAAAAAAGGTGCTGATTCCTTCTATTTCTCCTTTCGGTTCCTCAGTATGACCTCTCCTGAAAGCTACTAGAAGGTTAAATAAAGCTATTCCCTTTATAAGATGCTTTTATAAATATCCAGATATCTTTACTAACACATGACACTCAAAATAACATGGGTAAATAGTTTGGAGTTGTAGACTTGGCCAATACATTCTGTTTAGTACAGATTTTACAGGACAGTCAACCACTACTCACTTTCAACTTTGGGGTAAACAGTATACTTCTTGGCTGCCTATGGGGTACTTAAATTGCCTTGTGATTGCACACAGACTTGTAGAATGGGCCTAGATGCCTGCCTTGTACTCTCACCAGAAACTTCCTTTTGGCATTATGTCAATGACATCTTCTTAACAGGACCTGACTATAGGTCATCTCAATGAGGTGTTTACTAGTGTTTACGATGAGTCTCACAGGTCATCATAATCATTAATAAACACTTCACTGAAAGGGGATGGGAAATTCTGTTGCTTGAGATAAAAGCCTACCCCGCCACAAGTCTGTTAAATATGGTGGACACTTTGGAACTCAGAAGAACAATGATTCTCAATCTCATAAAAGACAAGCTTCTAGCACTCTAACGTCTTACATGAGGAAAAAGGCCCAATATGTAGTGGAAATGTTTGGATTTTGATGCAACACATTCCTCACCTCCAATATTTGCTTTCCCTCATCTACTCAGTTACCCCTAAGTCTTCCCCTTTTCAGTGGAGATCTGAGCAACAATAGGCATTAGATAATCTAAGAGGAGACTATCACTTCAGCTCTCCCATTAAAACCTGGAAGGCAAGACTTAGAATCATAAGTTTCAGCCATCCCCAAATTTGCTTCCTAGAGCCTCTGGACCAAATAAACAGGTAAATGAATAGCCACAGGCTTTTTGGGGATGTGGCTCCCAGGCTCAGCCCAAAGATATTCACCATGAGAGAGGCTACTTTCAGTGATGAACTAGGCACTTACTAAAATGAAAGGCCTTGCAGTGCAAAGCCTGTTACTCTATGAACTGAGATTCCTATTATACCCTGGTGATAGAAAAAGCTCCCTGTAAAATTGGGTCATCAATAGAAGCTTCCTTGTTAAAATGGAAATTGTATTTACAAGACTGAGCTTATTCTCTTTCCACTGGAGTGTCACCATTCCATGAGGAAATAACTACAGTGCCTGTCATTGAGGTTAACTTGCCAAAAGCTTCAGAAATGCCTCTTGCTCAACAGCAACTAGATGGAGGATGACCAGTGCTCTCAAAGCAAGAAAAGCAATAGGCTTTCTTTACTGATGAAGTGAACATGTGGTATAACAGAGCCAGACAATGGATAGCTAGAGTCTATCAGCCCTATTCAAACATTCCCCTTTCCATACAGGAGACAGACCAAAATGTCTAATGAACTGATCTTTGTGTAATATTTCCAGAAATATAGGATGCCCTTGACAAATATTTTTCTAAGGTTTATGTTTTCTTTTCTCTTTGTCAGTGGTTAATGAGGTAGGAACTTTGGAAAATTAGGGCTGGAATGTAAGTATAAGGCTAAGAAAATTTGAGTAAGAATATGGGGAAGATCACCGCATTGGCTCCTACTCCTACACCAAGATGTACCATATCTCAGCTTATACTACATAAATCCCACTGGAGGAATGATACAACCTTAAAACTGATGAACTAACCAAACAACCAAATAGGTAAGACTCTTAAAGGAAAGTGAATCTCCAAAACTTTGGGATAAGCCACCCTCCCTCTCCTTTCTATCAGTGGTCCCAGGAGAACTCAGGACATTTGGCCACAGTGGATTTACAAAAAAAATGATTTTTAATAGAGAAGTATATTGAACAGAAAGATACTTACCAAAACATTGGAGACTGTGTCACACACCAGCAATCTAGGTACTGAGTCTATCACATGGGAGGAGAAATTTACAAAGAAGGGCCATACCACAACTGGAAAATGAACTGCATTGGGCCTCTCTCTGCAGCAGCAAGAGCCATCAAATATGCCTAATAAGGATGTACACCTACAGGGGCCTTCTATTGGCTTACCCATCCTAGGCACCAACCTCTGCTAATGTTATTGAGGGATTAATAAAGGAGGTTACACAGCTTTTGCATAGTGCCACATGATTTATAATCAGATCAACATTTCCACTTCACTCCAAAGCAAAGGCAACAGCAGACATTACAAAATAATACTGTTGGGTTTTTCACCTCCCCTGTGGTCCTACAGGAGTGGGTATCATAGACATCCTGGGCTTTTAAAATAAAAGCTATGGACACAGCTTAAAGGTAAATGGACTCCCAATATATAAAAACTACAGTCCATATTCTTGATTACATTAAATTCAAAGCACTATGGCATGACTACATCATATTTAAATGAAAAACAAATGAGAACAAAGATATCATGCTTCTAATATAAACTGAAGCTTGTGATTGGTGCAATCAAATTAACAACACTGTAATCCACAGCCAATATTCACAAACATTATGTGCCCACAGGGATAAAATTATAGCCCTTACTAATACCTGGGATGATAAATATAAACCCTCCCAATAATGTACACCTATTGCATGGTTGGCCTCTTTTCCTGTTAATTATAATGATTATACTCCCTTTGGTGTAAGTCCCATTTATTTATTTATTTTTATTTTTTGAGATAGAGTCTCGCTCTGTCACCTAGGCTGGAGTGCAGTGGCACAGTCTCAGCTCACTGCACCCTCTGCTTCCTAAGTTCAAATGATTCTCCTGCCTCAGCTTCCCAAGTAGCTGGGATTACAAGCACACACCACCACGCCCAGCTAATTTTTTGTATTTTTAGTAAAGATGGGGTTTCACCATGTTGACCAGGATGGTCTAGAACTCCTGACCTCAGGTAATCAACCCACCTTGGCCTCCCAAAGTGCTGGGATTACAGGCGTGAGCCACTGTGCCCAGCCCCCAACTCCTGTTTATTTAGGCAAAAAGAAATTGCACTGACAATGTGGATTTTCTCCCTGGATGCTAATCAGTGTAAACGTGGATGACAATATATACAATATAGCATTACCTGGACCAAGGCTTTTCTAAAACCTCAAGGGTTACAATCAGCTTGTGCATTCTTTCCTAACCGGACCTCACAATACCAACTGCAAATTTTGCATAATACTCAATGCAAGTCTGTTCTGCAAAAATTGCAATTCTGGCTGCCCACTGTAAACAGCAGAGCTCTTGGATATCACAACAAAGACTATTCTTATGAAAAACATCTTACATCCAATGGAGATATCTATGCTCTGCATGGGTGTTTTTTCACCCAAATTGACAACCACTTGCATAAAGCTATTACAAAATGTATCAGACCTACCAAGATCATCATTAATAAGTAAGTATTGGAGAAATATTTGAAAGAAATTACCTCTCAGTTTTACTCTTCTGAGTACTCCTTTAAAAAGTACATGGCCCACCCACAGGTAATAGAAACAGTAATGAGAATGTCTGTAATGAAGGTAACCTGTGGGGAAATTTATTGGTGTAGTCACACAGCCACCTCCCATACAACGAACCCTGAGGCTATTAAAGATACACAAATGATTGCTTTAGAAAAGTTTCCCTTAGAATTGAGGAAATGAAGCAAGTGGTCCCCCATTGAAATACAGCTGTAATAAACAGGGAAAGAAATAGGTGAAGTATATAGCACAATTGTATATGTTTTAAAAAACTTGGTCCATCTGTGAGCATCCCATATATGAGCACCCCATAGTTCAGGATCTAACTTGGTGCATGGCTAAATTAACAACTTTTTTTTCAAACCAAGACAGCAGCTGTGAAGTTTATCCCCTGCTCATGAAAACACACCAGTATTATTGGCAATCAACAAGAAACTCAATAACCAATAAATACTAACCTGAATAAAAAGTATCACACAATTGCCCACCAAACCAAACCTGCATCTAGCCTTAGCCACAGTAATACCTTGAACTGCCTGCTGGGCTTGCTTCCAGCTATCCAATTTTAGCACAGTTAGCATAATACCTCTCCCCTTACTAGGTTCCCCAGTAAGCCCCACTTGTCAAAATAAGCCTATTCTCCTAATCATGGACATCCAAAAACAACATTATGGACAATGGTAGCCTGAGTCCATACCTATCAGGGGAAACCAGCCCCTGATATTCAACATGAGTCCTTTTCTATTTTCCCTAAGTGTCAGCAGGTCTTAGAAATAAAGGGAAAGAGTACAAAAGAGAGAAATTTTGAAGCTGGGTGTCCGGGGGAGACATCACATGTCGGCAGGTTCCGTGATGCCCCCCAAGCCACAAAACCAGCAAGTTTTTATTAGTGATTTTCAAAAGGGGAGGGAGTATATGAATAGGGTGTGGGTCACAGAGATCACACGCTTCACAAGGTAATAAAATATCACAAGGCAAATGGAGGCAGGGTGAGATCACAGGACCGGGGCGAAATTAAAATTGCTAATGAAGTTTTGGGCATGCATCGTCATTGATAACATCTTATCAGGAGACAGGGTTTGAGAGCAGACAACCAGTCTGACCAAAATTTATTAGGCAGGAATTTCCTCGTCCTAATAAGCCTGGGAGCGCTACGGGAGACTGGGGCTTATTTCATCCCTTATCTACAACCGTAAAAGACAGACAACCCAAAGTGGCCATTTCAGAGACCTCTCCTTGGTAATGCACTCTCTTTCTCAGGGATGTTCCTAGCTGAGAAAGAGAGTTCAGCGATATTTCTCCTATTTGCTTTTGGAAGAAGAGAAATATGGCTCTGTTCCACCCAGCCCACAGGCAGCCAGACTTTAACATTATCTCCCTTGTTCCCTGAACATCGCTGTTACCCTGTTCTTTTTTCAAGGTGCCCAGATTTCATATGGTTTAAACAATTTGTGCAGTTAATGCAATCATCACAGGGTCCTGAGGTGACATTCATCCTCAGTTTACGAAAATGACTGGATTAAGAGATTAAAGACAGGCATAGGAAATCACAAGAGTGTTGATTGGGGAAGTGATAAATGTCCATGAAATCTTCACAATTTATGTTCAGAGACTGCAGTAAAGACAGACGTAAGAAATTATAAAAGTATTAATTTGGGGAACTAATAAATGCCCATGAAATCTTCACAATTTATGTTCTTCTGCCATGGCTTCAGCCGGTCCCTCCATTCGGGGTCCCTGACTTCCCGCAACACATACCAATTTAATTAATCTAGGTGCCGAATGCAAAGTGGGTAGCATGTAAACTTGTTTGACTGTAATAGTATATGCTCCTATTAACACCACCTGGAATTGGATTAAGCCACACAAACTTACCTTAACAGAAAAAAAGAAGAGAGGGAAGGAACCTGGTGGGCCTGCAAAGGAATTAATTGGCTACTCCTATCACAAACTTATCTTTGTCCAACCCTGGGTGAATTGTACTTAGCAGTATATCACCTAAGTACTTGCCCCCAAAACCCATACTAGGTATAACTCTCCAATGACGAAAATGAGCTTTTCAAGTAATTCTCCTGGTACTCACCACCTTAGGATCACTATTTTGGGAGCTGTAAAATCATCATATGTGCAACCCAAGACTGAAACTCTTGGTTGGATCTCATATACTAGAGTGCATGGTATTAGATAAACTTATATCCCTAGATACTTATTAGCTGCTAAAGGAGGAGTCTGTGCACTTAACACATCGTGCTGCATGTGGGTAGATAACACTCACTAATTGTTACAGATTGCCAGGGACATGCATTAAAGGGGGTCACAGCATTATTCTACAGATTAAACAGATGAAACAAATACAAATCTTATCCTCTTCTGATCTATTTTTGCTGGATTCCTCCACCCCACCCCTGCTAAGTGGGCAGATTGGCTGCAGACAGCTATTATGATTGAATGATTAATATTGGTGAATTACTGTGATAAATTTTAATTGTATTGTTATTTTTAAAAATAATAAAAATATCTTTTTTATATTTACAAAATAGAATAGTTTTACTCTACCTCCTAAATTGTGATAGTGATCAAATAAAGTTATATATATACACATTATATATATACACACTATATATATATATACACACACTATATATATACACTATATATACACTATATATATATATATATATATATATGAACTTCAAGCTTCAAATTGCCCATGTTTGTATGTAATGTTTTATGGGCTAGAAAACTTGTTTCACATACTGGTTTTTCCAAAGATTTCACAAAGCTGCTGCATATCTAAATATATGAGGTATGTGGGGGGTAGAGGGAGTAATTATAAAAGACAAAATTTTTTTGAAATTTTCAGTTGGCATTATGTTTTTATAGTTTTTGTGTCTTAGAACTAATGTCCAGGAAAGAAGTTAAATATGTCTGAAGTAAACTTAGTCTCAAAAAAAAAAGAAGAGAAATGAAATAAAGTTGTCATATAATACCACATTTTGCATACATAATAGATAAATAAGGTGAGACTAACTGTAGTCCTCTTTTAAGAAGTAAGTAGCTGTAGACTCAGCCATATGTCTAAAACTGACTTTGTAATGAGATTTCAGGAGTGTGAACAAATGCACATGACTGAACACAGAGTTCTATTATAGCATACTGTAAAATGATGAACTGTTAATTTAACAGAGTTTTGCATGAAAGTCTAGTCTTTCTCTGTAAGGCTAGATTTTTTAGGAAGAATGATTGGGAGCCATTATAAAGGAAGCAAAGCTAACTCCTTCCAGATGCAACCTTTCTATGTTCTCTGCCACTCTTACTGCAGACATATGAGTAAGGGTAATACGCTTGGCTTCAACAGGAAAAATACCAGCATTTTCTCAAGTGAACTAATTCATCAAGGAGACAAAACCAATGTAGAGTCATCCACAGGAGCCAAGTGTATTAAATTGTATGTGGTCATCATGCATGCTTTCTTGTAATAAAGTCATGAGAAATAAACATCATCCTAAAATCAAGTGCTTTACATTTAATTAACCAATATCAGAATATTCACTGACTTTCTCATGGGATAGATTTTGAAGTGGCTGCTGCAGTTTATTATGCTTCTTTTTGCATGCAAAAATGATTTTGTTGTCATGTAAAATAAGTAGTTAGATCTCTTTTAATAAAACCCAAATCCCACATTGCTCAGTCAATAGCATAATCATATTCCAAAATAGGGAGCTTTAGAACATAGAGAATATAGCTAAGAAAAAAGCTCAAAGGAGGAAACATTTTTGGTTATAGGTAGATGTCTGCATATAGGAGAAACAACATCAGAAGCTGACAAGCTTTTTCGTTGTAAGGAATTGAGTTTATTGCCTTTACTGGAGAACATACATTTTTCCCTTGATTTCAACAATGAAAATTAAAATTCCTTATATTTTACATTTTGATTGTTTGTGAAAGGGAAATGCAGGCAGGAGATAATGAAGTTGACATATTAAACAAACGTAAGACAACTCATCATGTTATGATTTTGAAAATGATGATAAAAATGATTTTTATGATTAAGGGTCACTTTTTTCAGTGTGCATAAAGAAAAGAGTGTGTCTTACCCCTAAACATAACTTGAGGATGAACAAAAAGGATACAAAGGAAAGTAAGCACATAGTCCTAAAAATATGATATTATGATATTATGGTACCAGAATGTATAAGTAAGAAATTACACAGAACTAATAGTGCTGCATCTATGGATAAACAACATCCAGGAATTACTGCTTCAAGTTTGATTATAATTTTTAGAAAAAATAAAAGTGAAGGGAATCTTGAACTGTTTCATATTCAGAATCAATACATTTCTTAAGCAGGTGACATTTTTCAGACATTAGTAAAGAACTCTTACAACTCAAAGACAAACAACCCAATTAAGATTTGGCCAATGTCTTTGAATAGACATTTCATCAAATAACATATACAAATGGCCAATAAGAACATGAAAACATGTTTTATATCATTAGTCATTAGGGAAGTGCAAATCAAAACCACACTGAAATACCACATCACACTCACTAGGATATCCATAACAATTTAGAAGCATTAGTGATATAGACAAATCAGGAGAACACCAGTACACTGCTGGTGGGAAGATAAAATGTTTCAACTGCTGTAGAAACTAATTTGTTGGTTCTTCAAAAAGTTGATAATAGAACTAATGTATGACCTGGCAATTCTACTTCTAGGTATATACTTGAAAGAAGTGAAAACAACTACTCAAATAACTACTTCTACACATGTGTTCATACCAACGGTATTCACAATAGCCAAAAGGTGGAAACATCCCAAATGCCCATCATCGAATAAATGAATAAAAAGATAGGGTGGTATATACAAACAATGAAACATTATTTAATCAATAAAAGGAATAAAGTACTGATAGATTACAGTATGGATGAATCCCGAGAATATAATGCTAAGTGAAAGAAGCCTGTCATAATTTGCTACATATCATATAATTCCATTTATATGAAATATCCAGATAAGTATATTCATAAAGACAAAACAGACTGGTGATTGCCAGGTGTTGGGGGGACATGGTGATAAACTACTAAACTGTAGTTTGAAACTGCTTCAATAATTCTTGGCAATAACATGCTCATTTGGAGGCTCATATCCAGAAGTCTTATCTAGTTATAATAAGGCAATATTATGGATGTTAATATATATGAAAGTGTACATTAGATACAACTTAAACATTGGAAAGTTTAGTGTTTATTATTCATTTTTTAAACCACAAACTTTGAATGACACAGAAAAACCTGTCTTATATTAGTGTTATCTATTAATATAAAATGCAGGCCGGGCGCGGTGGCTCACGCTTGTAATCCCAGCACTTTGGGAGGCCAAGGCGGGCGGATCACGAGGTCAGGAGATCGAGACCACGGTGAAACCCCGTCTCTACTAAAAATACAAAAAATTAGCCGGGCGCGGTGGCGGGCGCCTGTAGTCCCAGCTACTCGGAGAGGCTGGGGCAGGAGAATGGCGTGAACCCGGGAGGCGGAGCTTGCAGTGAGCCGAGATCGCGCCACTGCACTCCAGCCTGGGTGACAGAGCGAGACTCCGTCTCAAAAAAAAAAAAAAAAAAAAAAAAAATGCAATGTATTTTTAAAGAGGTTTTTAAAGTGTGAGTAGATAATATTTTAAATAATCAATTAGAGACTTTATTTGTCAAGATTACCCCATTCTCTGGCTAGAGAGTGTCACTGAGTCATTACTGTACTAGATTTAGTGAATATTAATTTTACTTGTGCATTCAGGGAAATAACATATCCAAATAAACATGCTTCTTGGCATTTTGCTTCTTTAATTTTCACTTTTAATACATTTCCCTTTAAGTCTTTAATCATCTTTTCACTGAAGATTTCTCTTTCATTCTGTTCATGTGTCTGAGGAATTAACAATCATATTCTCAGTGGTTTCATGTAATCAAAACCTCCTGATTCAAACACTGTGTGCAATCTGCAGGGAGAACTTATTAAAAGGGCTTTGCAGATTTGTTTAGTGCTCTGTTCAGAATATGAAAGTGCAGACTTTTAAATATATCTGAGACAACATTGTCAATTCATTACACTGTTGAAAGAACTTTTGAACTAGACATTTTCCATTATTTACAGCATGAAATATTGAGAGTCAAATTTTTGCTAAAATAATTTTGGGTAATATTAACAGATGGTGCAAAATGAAGCCAAGTTGGTAGGTTTCAGATTCACAAGCTCACTGATTTGTAAAAACCCAGACCAAACTACAACATCAGTCAGTGAGTTGTTGATGGCCTCCTGAAAGCTTCCCTAGCAGAAATGAGGCCGTGGAGGCAGTTTTGATTGCGTGTATGTGTGTGTGTGTGTGTGTGTGCGTGTCAGAGAGAGAGAGAGGTTCTGTATGCAAATGACAGACAGTCATCCTGAACAGGTTTACATATCCATAAGAGGCATGGCTGAATTTGATTCATTTCAGTGGAAGATTATCAGGTGATATAATAGAGACAAAAAGTCAAGCATATTCTTTAACAGTCTTTGCTTATTAAGGGAAGGAGAAAGTGAGATGGTAGTTTAAGAAGACACAGGATCTAGACATGAGTCTTGGAATGTAGATCTGGGCATAAATCTCAGCTCTGCTGCATACAGAGCATGTAACCTCCGGCAAATTATTTAATTTTTGTATACATGAGGCTACTTGTGTAAAATGGGGCATATTAGCACTTATTTCTGAAGCAGGTTATAAATTACATACAGATAAATTACTGTACATAAAATATGAAGTAAAATATGGAGTGCATGTATGTAAAAACTTTCAGTACTATGAATGCTATTATACTTATTATTATACTAATTGTTAAAGTTTTCATTTTCAGTAATAAAATTTATTTTTTCTAAGTTTGACATGAGTTTTGAAATGATTGGTATCACTACTTTGATTTTAGTAAATTTTATATTGGGCAATCAGAAAACAAGATTTCCAGGCTTGATAGAATTCTGATTTTATACGTATAAACTACAAATATGGAAATCCCTGATCTTGAGCTCAGAATATGTATATGATTGTTAACATTTGATAGGATGGAATTTTTATTAGAAAATATGCATCATATTTTGTGTAAGATATTCTGGCTGTCTTTTTTAACAGATTGCTTCTTAGAGTAGTTTTTCTTAAGGAACTTATTACACATATTCTTATGTTTCTTGAATAATTTAAAGCATTCTAGAAATTATTTTAGGTAATATCAGCTATAATAGAACTATATAGGAGAGTTTATTCTTATAAAGTGCAGTGTGAAAGTTATTTGAGCTGGAGGACTTAGGTAACTTGAAATCAAAAAAAGGTAAGCACATTAGGAGAGGAAAGTATGAAATATGTTGCTCTTCTCCTAACAAGTAGACTGGAACATGGGGTGAAGAGGTGAGAATAACATAGACACGCAGATACACTTCTTATGCCAAGTTGGCTGAGATGTATTGAGGCAGAAAAACCCCAAGAGATGTGTGTCTATGGTAAAATCAAGGCCAGGTTGAAAAAGAATAGCAATTAAAGTCTGGGACTACAGCCAGGTTTAAAAAACAAAAAAGAGCAATAATTATTAAAATTAGGAAGAGGTGCATAAAATGATATTCACTTTTTAAAGCTACAAGCAGATTGTATTCCAAAAGTTTATTATTATTAAGTTCATTTAGTAATTGATATCTGAGCATATTTCCCCTATTAATATACTCTCTCTTTATCTCTCTCTCTCCATGTGTGTGTTTGTGGCTGTTCTGTTGTTATTAGAAAATTGCTACGTATAAGATATGTTCTTTGTGATTTAGTTTGTCAATGAATGCTGCGGAGACAGTGAATAATAAGATAAAGCCTTTGATAATAAAGAACAAATAGTAAGTTTAACGATTATAAAAACAGTAAGAGTTAATATTTGAGCAGTTATCATATGCCAAGCACTGTAATTTTCTTTTTTTTTTCAGATTAGGAAAATGAAGCAGAGATATACAACACTTGATTAGTAGCATTGGTAATCCTAATAGTGACGAAATCTAATTGTGAATTAATTGAGAAAGAAAAATACCTGGGCTCATATCCCAGCATCTCCATCTTCGCTTCCTAGTTATATAAATTTGGCAAATTTATGAAAATACCATCAGTTTCTTGACATATAAAATGAGGATTAAAACTATATGTGTCAGATGATTGTGGTAAAGATTGGTAGGAGCTTATTCTAATTTATCAGAAATGATGGGTGCAAGAACTGTTCCAAGTGCTTTGCATGTACAGCTCACTCAATTCTCATAACAAAACAGTGAAGAGGATACTCTTATTATCACCATTTTATAGGTGAAGACACTGGCGTGCAGAGATATTGAGGGACTTCTGTCAGGTAACAGAGTTAAAAAGTAGCAAAGCAGCTATACGAGCCAGGCATTGGGGTTTCAAAGACCAGTATCTTAAGGATTATATGCTCTCCAACCAGTACCACTGCTTGCTATGTATTTTACACACTTAAGATTCTATATGTGTATGTGTGCATGTCTTTGCCTATATATGTATATATATCTATATACATACATGTATATTGAAATATGTTTTAAACACATAATGAACTCCTAATGAAATATTGCCATTATTGTAATTATTATCATTTCATAGAAAGTACTTCTGTCTCAGAAGTGGCTGTGGAGCCATTTCTGTTTAAGTCACGGAAAAAAAAAAGTCAAAAATCTAATTGGCTTGCAGAGTTTTTGATATTGTGATATCTGATTGGACATAGGAGAAATGTGGCATGTACTTTCCACTCTGCTTCCAAAATGAGATTCTATTTCCACATGCAATGGATTCTTGGAGATTTTAAAATCAAATAAACAACAACAAAATAAACTTTTTTCATTCCCCATTGTTTTTCCACAATCTTAGCACTTTCTTAGCAGCAAATTGACTCATCTTCTAGGAGATGGAAATTTCATTATTGTCTTTGATCAGAATACAGACATATTTAGAATATCTTCCCTCCTATTTTCATAATTTCATAATCTCTTGTGACCTAGGTGACATTTCTTTTTGATGCTTTGATTTCTCTGCCATGTTTCAAAACGCATAGATCATACAAATACCTGAACAAAATCTTATCCTACTTGTTGATTATGTGAATGATAAAACTTTTCAAAACAAAGAAACCCAGCTAAGAAGTTTAACATCGTTTAATCCAAGAGTTTTATTTCACATCACCAGCTACTTGAGTAGGGAAACTGGAATTTTCTTCCTAACTCCAACTGAGGTAACTCTCAGTGTTGAATCAACACACCGTGTAATTATTGTATAAGAAAATATGTTCCTTCTTCTAATTTGAGATAACATATCCCCCATACCATCTACCAGAAGTACGGATAGATGTAGATATAGATATTGATCATCTCCTAACATGTGTTTTACTTTGGATGCTCTTCTTTGTTGGCATTAATGGTAATTTGCTTGGATTTGAGTCACCTGGAAATTAAGAACAGTAGCTTTGGAGATCAAGTTACTCTGCCTGACATTTTTCTGTCTCTCTGGCCTAGAATATGGTAGGAATGCAGCAATCAATATCTATTAATATTTCTCGCACTCAAGATGGAAAAGTGGCTGCAACTTTGCAGATTCTAATATGTCATGATGCCCTAAAAAGCAGGACCTGTGTTTGGACATAAGAATATTATGAAAGCTATGTAAGAGCAATCCAGCACAAATGAGCTCAATAGGTGTCAAAGGAACTGCACTTTCCTGATGACAATTTTACACAATGATTTAGAATAGGAACTTAGGTGGGGGACAGACCGTGGTCAGAGTAACCTAATCATCAAGGCCAGCATCTTCAAATCCCTCTGCTCTGTTTTCATACTACCTCCTCTGTGTAACACAATCTCCATCTGCCTCCCTCTTATAAGGGTATATGGGATTGCATTTAGGGCCCACACAGCTAATCTAGGGTAATAACTTCATCTCAAGATTCTTAATTAAATCAAAGTTACAAAGAGCCATCTTTGACAGGGAGAAGGGCACATGTAAGGTAACGTTTACAGGCTACAGGGACTAGAACATGAATACCTTTTAGGGGAGGTATTTTTCAATTTACCACAGTAAATATTTAGTGTCTGTGTTTCTGCTAAAAGGTGTTGTATAATGCAAAAATAAAAGTTCTGTTGGCTTCCTAGGTACCTCTAACACCTTTCTCAGGGCACAATTACTAATCCTACCAGCCAATCAATAATAACAAGTACAGTTAGCACATATATAGTAAATAGAAGCCAGGGTCTGTTCTATGTGCTTAACATTTACCAATTCATTATACAGGAAATATACTTACAAAACTCCCTTTAAATGTGAGAGTGAGGCCAGTTTTCTTGTATCAATTGATAGTTGTTCAAACATTTAAATTAAACCCATTGTCCTACAAATAATGAGATACAAAGACTAATTTTCAATCATGGATATTTTCTAGCCACTTCTCAAGAACAGTGAAAAAAGCTCATTCTGAGGACTGAAAAGTAGCCACTATGCAAATAGAATAGTTATTATTCCCATTTATTCACCTACAGTGGTGCTTCCATGAAGGGCCTGCAGCCAGGGCTATGCAGAATGGTCATTTTTAAGACTGCAAGATATACATACAGTTTTATTTACTTTAAATTAGACTTGAAGCCATGAAAAAATCAATCCTTGAATCAAAAAGAAAATAATTTATTTAGCATAGCAGTTGATAAGGAGGTTACTAATGTTTTCTTATAACTTTTAAATTGTAACACATGTAAAATCTGCAAGTTTTTGTTGTTGTTGTTGTTTTCCATTTAAGGATACTTAAGTCTCTAGCTTAATGGGAAACGGTGGTATGTTAAATGAATGCTTCCCAACAAGACTTAAGTGACGTTTGAAGAACATGAAAAACTTCTCAGCACAGAGCAACAAATCATTTTGAAATATAGTATAATTTTGTAACTATTATGTTTTCTTTATCTCTGCCTCATATCTTGAAACACTTAAACAGTTCATTTCCATGTATAAATACATTCTTCTATATCATCAAGTCCAAAACCAAAGTCACCACTTCTTTGGGACAACATTTTGAGGTTTTTCAGCATTGCCTTCAAACTCACCGTTTGTACTTACATTTGAAAGCATTTTAAAAACTCTTAAGGTTTATCTCCCTAACCCTTCTCTTCATTCCATTTCATAGTCTTTTTTTTTTTTCAGGTAAATGTTAATATATTTAATTATCTTTTAGTTTAACTTTATTAGCATTAATTGCCTTATTGAATGATAATGTACTTCAGCAGCTACCTGAGAGATGTATGTTTTAGTAAGGGTTGTTTTGCATGGACCTCTATTTCCTGATCTGCACTCCTATAAAGCCAACACTTAAGGAGATATTCTCTTCATTTTATACAATCCTGCTTATTTACCACCTTTGCCACCCTCCCAGTCTCATGTGATCTTGGCGGCTCAGAGGCTAGTTTGACTACTCTGTGTATAGTCTTGACTGTTGGGAGACAGTTATACTGGCCTTACCCCACTCCATGAAACAGCCTTCAAACTAATAACTTTAACATTGATTAAAAGAATTACTTTAACTTTCTTTGTCCTTGACTACTATCTGTATTTCATTTTGGATATATAGTAGAAAATCAACATCTATAGTATTCTCTTGATAACAAAAACCAGTAATAAATAGAAGTACTGTTTTAAAGATGATGCAGTAAGATGATGCAAAACAAAAAGGGGGAAAAATAAAAGTAAATGAACCATTTATACTACAAACTCTTCTTTAGTTGAAGATGAATGACTGAGTCATGAATTTGATGAAACACGAGAGAAGTACAGCAAATTTCCTTTGTCTAATCATTTTCTTGCTGAAATTTTCCTTAAAATTAGCCAAATTCTTTCACAAAGTCTTTTTGAAAATTCAGTTTAATAGGCCCTAAAAAGGGTTTAGGGCCTAACATGGGTTAATCTCACTACTAATAGATAATTTCTTTTTGTAAGGATGTATGTATTCACCCCCCAAAAAACCCGGAGCTTTGAATCTGTTGCTGTTCTCAGTCTTGTTAGGCTTGTTTAGTGATGAACACTGTTCAAAAGTTTGAATATCCAGTGTCATTTGTGCATTATTTAAATTTCAGTAATATGTTTCTATTTATATAAACTAATAAGATAAAAACATTCCTGATTTTTTTTACATCTTTGAGATTTTATAATTCTGTGTTAATTTTTGGAGCAAATTGTGGATAATTATGAAAGTCAAACCAGGTGCTTGTTACTCATTTGTAAACTTCATCTGAAACACATTATGCCAATATGTATTTCTATATCATAATACAATCATATTATAACATAAAGATTCTAAAACATATAGGTCACTAAGTTAACAGAAGATTCCAAACCGTATTTGTATTCTGCACCTTAAAGTGAAACCGCCCCTGGCATTTCAACAGTTGTAATTAATGCCAAATATTATGTAGCAAATCATTATGCCTGCTGCTTTCTTACCCACCTGCTGATTATCCTGTGATCTGTCTTGCTGCTTTGTCAACCTGATGAGTGGTGTTGCCCTCCAGACACCCTGCCCACCTGTTCATAATTTACTTCCAGCATGTCATACTTGACTATTATATGAAATTAAAAAGAAATACTATGAAAATGATCACTTTCTAAAGCTGACATTATAATAATGTAGATGCTATGGCGACTTGTTCCTAATTCACTAATAATTGCCCTATATTCCTTCTCCTTATATTAAACAAGGGCACCTTTTCCCTTGTATTAAAAACTTAATTGTTCTCATGAATGTCCTTCACGGTGTGCTTTAAGAATATATTCTCCAGATAGTCACCTTCTTCATCTCTGCAAAAAGCTTCTGGGACCAAGAACAAGAAAAATGTGGCAGGTGCGGTAAGGGCCAATTAAAAAACAAATCTGCACTAACTGATGGGTAATCTTCAGTAAAATCACTAGTGACAATACCAGATGCCTGGGGAAAATTGACATTGACCAGATCTGTTCATTGCTGGCAGTGCTTTGATTCATCTGCACCATGCAGCTGTTGTAAAGGTAAATGCCTTGCACTCCCATTTTGTGCTTTTATGGGTTTGTTTCGTTGCAGCAGTCTTAGTATTTCTTTTTTTTTCACCCAGGCTTGTAATAGGTCAGATGCTACCATTTTCAAACAGCCTTTCCATCTTTCTCTATTTCCCAGAGAGCCAGATTTGCAAGTAGATTAGTGCTGCATTTCAGTTAATCACATTCTGAATTACTAAACTGTTTGAATATAGTTAATGAATGCACATTTACCTAAAAGGTGGACAATTCAAATGAGAAAAACAGGAGACTTTGTCTTATTTTCTCCTATCTATGATATTATTCAATTTCAGTGAATGTTCTTTTCCCATTTCGAGGAGAGTCTCTCTTATTCACACTGTCTTAGCACATAGGACTCAGCCTGGCACATATTCAGCACAGAGTAATGTTTGTTTAATGTTGCCCAAATAGACTCGTATTTATTTCAAATAAATGTTCAAATACCAATGTCCTCAAATCAATATTTGCCATTGTATTGAATACATTCTCTGCTTTTGTAACTTGCTAGATCTGTGTGCCTGGTGGTTTATTCAGGGTACATAAAGTTACATAAAGCCACACAGTGAATATGTCAAAGTTTTCATCATAGGTTTTCATTAATGGTCTATAATTTTATAATGAAATAAAAATGTGCTATAGAGTATAATGGAAATGTTACTTTTTAAAAATAAAACAGGAGAATAAATATATATGACTTTCTTGAGAGAAAACTTTCAGACAAGCCTGACAGCACAGGAAATGTTTATTTTCCCTGGTCCTTCAGGAGTTCATTGACGGAAAATTTTAAAAAAATTACTTACCTCATTAAACTACATTAAATAGCCTATGAAATATACCGTGAATCAATCCAATTCTTTCCACTCCAACCATCACCCCATCAAATTCAAGTCACCTTCAATAATCACCCAGACTCTATATTTTCTAACTGTAATAATATGCCTATAAACTACCTCGAGATCTTGTTAAAATTATGACCCTATTTCCCTACATCTGTGGTGGACTCCAGGATTCTGCAGTTTTAACACACTCCCAGACTGATCCTACTGGCCCACATACCACACTTTGAACAGGGAGGACTTAGCTTATTTTCTTTTTTATTTTTATGACTCTTATCCCCTACCTCTTACAGTCCACAACTAGGTATTTGCCAGATAAGTCTTTTTATACTTACTGTAAACCCAACATCAACATCATACATTTTAAAATCCATCATATGTCATTTTTACCTCACAAACTTTAGCCACAGTCATTTCAATTCCTCAATCAAGTCGACCTCTTTGCACCTACTACTCAACAGTTGCACATGGACCTGTTTCGATCATTCTACTCTCCACCTCTATTAATAGCTGGCTCTCTTGTCCTTCAGAATTCAGCTTAAATTCTACCAGCACAGATAGAGTTTCCGTAACTACCTTCATGGGAGTAACTACTATGCTCTACTATTCTCCCCTGTAAGTTTAGCTTCTAAATATTGTAGAAATTCATCTTGTAATTGTGTGTTTGCTTATTTACTTGAGTATTGATTGTAGTCCCTGCTAAGGAATATGCGCCATAAGAATTGTAACAAAGTCTGTTTTAGAAAGCAAGTTTTGTACAGGGAACACTTAATACCTGGCAAAGGGGAGCATTTAATAATATTTATAAAATAAATATATACTTGTTTTCTAGGTTTTCTTTAGCCATCTACCTACTCACACAAACAAAACATTCTGAAATTATATTACTTTTACTTTTTTCTTTTATATTGGAAAATATTCAATCTAACACATGGATATATTTTATTTTACATTTGATCATTCTTATTTGAAGCCATAAATTCCATTCAATTTATTAAAGAGAAATTATCATAAGTTCAGGACACAATTGAATTTCATAAGGAAGATTCAGTAGGTCCAATGCCTCCAAATGGTTTGCAAGAAAAAATTTGCAAACGAATTTGTACTTGATTACTATTCTATGAATGGTTACTATGCAAATTCATAACTATGGGTATAGGACGTGTGTCACTAAAAAGGCCTAAGAACCTATGGAGTGCGTGCCTCTGAGTGATATTTTATAATTAATGGCTAATATTTGTTGAATGCTTACTATGTCCTTTATTATTCCCAAAATGAAATGGCTAAAACCATATTCATAAATGCTGTCATAATTTGGAATAAAACATATATCTAACTTGCCTACCACAATATCTAATTTACCCACTACACTTTGCTGTTATTTTTTAATAGGTGCTTTTTTTCTTTCCCTTCTTCTCTACTTTTTCACTCAATTTTTTGTGTTCTGTTCTCTTCTCTTTCTCCCTATCACAATAACCTATGTTTCACTTTGGCAGCACAAATGGTAACGTGATTTGGAACACACCATCTCTTTCTTATTTTACCATGAATCTTAGGATTAGCTAAAAATAATTATTTTTAATTATTTCTAAAATGACTTAATTAGCAATCAATCAAAATAAAATGTTGAGACATACTCAAATTAGTATTTTTTTTTTCTTAACAAAAAAGCCTTGCTGAGAAAAATATAAGAATGAAACACATGCAATCAGGGATAGAGGAAGATTGTAGTTTGTTTTCACCAACATGGCAATGTAAAAAAATTGTCAAAGTCTCTTCAAAATGTTAGTTAAAAGACTTTAATTCTTACCCTGAAATTGCTCTAGAAATCACTAGTTTGTGCACTTCAAAACAAGGTTTGTGAAATACACAAAACTCTTCCTGCCGTTTTCTCTCAGCATTTCTGAGTTCCTAATCCTTTTACAGAAGGTGAAAACCAATTGCTTTTTTTTTTTTTTTTTTTTTAATCAAAGCAATCTTCAGCCTGGAACACTCCTGTTATGTTATTTGAGAAACTCTCCCCCTTCTCCCTACCATCCTCAGGACTATAGACTCTCTGGCTTAGGGAGAGAGTGCTATTAATTGAGAATGACCAAAAAGTACTGCCAATTTGCTCCAAGAAGTCAGAGAACTTGGAAAAAGCTAAAAAGGCTATTCTCCTTTGTATTGATCCTTGTATGAAGCACAATCACAGGTCGCCAGCAGTTTTTCCTTCTCTTGTTTAAAATCAGATGTAATTTACTGTTGACAAACAACAGTGCAAGATGTGTTCGATTTGAGGTCACTTCTCTCTACTCTACGTTTTGATCCTATATCGACCAACCAAGAAATGTTCAGTTATTTTTAGCTAAGATCATACCAGCTATCTACAGGGATTTGCAATTTTACCTATAACTTCATCTAACATCTACCTGCGGATAAAAAAATACCTAATTTTTGCAACCTAATCAGCAAACTAAAGGAAGCAAAAATATGATTATTCAGGAAAGTAAAATTTATGAGTTCATGATGACAAAAAAACAAACTTCTCCTCTGAAATTTGCATAGCATTCAATCACAATTATAATCATCACTGTATAAAAGTAGAAGAAATGAGAAGAGTATATTGTTACATGATCATGTACTCCTTGTACTAAAATAATAGAAAACCTAACTTAAGATTGGTTTTTATAGTTTACTATAAAACAAGTGCAATGTAGATATGAGGGGTGGAAAGGAATGAAAATATTTTGAAATACTGTAAAGAACTTCTCTGCTTTAACAGAATTATTTTGAAATCTGCTTCTGCACAGTAAAAAAAAAAAAAGGGGGGGGGCTAACAAAGTCTATCTTCCAGAGTGGCACTGAAAGAGATAACATCAACAACAAAATTATACCCATAATATTACTGAGTTATAGGATTCAGAGCAGGGTAAATAGATGTAGGGTCAGGTATGAATTTAACAGGAGGATAAATACACTATTATGGCCACTGGCTTATGAAGATAAGAATACAGGTATTTTTAAAGGAGTGGACAAATTTATCCATTAAGAGTATTTATTTACTACCTGTTGTTTGTATAGGTCCCAATATTTAAGAACAAAACTAATAAAAGAAAAACAACAACCATGTAGAATAGGTACAATTTAGAAGAGAGGTAAATAAAAGTGAAATTGTCATATAATATAATTAGTGATATGAAAGACAGAAACATGGCTGCTATCAGAGTCATGGGAAGGGAGAGGAAAACCTACCCTAGATAAAATGAGGAAGTCATGGAATCTTAGTTGGACAAGAAACTCCAGAATTGATTATTTAATGATGATTAGGCAGGTGTTACTTACTGGAGAAGGAGGGAACATCACTTAATGTGAGGGAGGTTCTTTCCAGAGGTCTAGAGGCTAGGACACAGGAGGGGGCTTATAAAGAATTAGAAACCGCTCAGTATAATTTACCCAAGGGAAAAGCAGAAACTCTCTAGTAAAGATATAAAGTTGGAGACATAATCTGAGAGCATATCATGAAGGTCCTTCTATATCATAAAAAGGAGATTATAGTTTATCTAAAAGCTGAGAGGAGTCATATAAGATTTTAAATGGATAATAATAATAACAGCTTCTGGTACTGAGAGCTTCCTATATGAACAATACTGTAATATCTTCCATGCATTTTCTTTCATTTAATCCTCATATTAACCTTATGAGATAGGTGCAATGATGATCCTTATGTTATAAAGAAGTGAACCAAGACTTGGAGAGGTTAAGTAATTAACTTGCCAAGGCCACAGAGCTAATAAGTGGTAGAGCCCAGATCACAGACTCTTACTCCAGAGCCTTCACATTATTAATTCCCTTAATTGCTTCCCAAGAAGGGAAATGACATATCAGATTTGTCTTTTAGAAACATCACTTAGGTGGTAGATCATGTATTGATGGAGGGCAAATTAATGGCATAAAATAAGGTATCAGAGGAAGGCAGTTAATAGGTTACTGATATAATGAAATTGAGAAATAATAAGGACTTGAAATAAAAGAATGAACAGAGTAAGAGATAATACATAGGTAGAATTTAGAAATCTACAGAATTGTTACAGACAAATTTATACTTTGAAACCTTAACCCTGAAAGTGATTATTTGGAGACAGGCCTGTCAAGAAGTGATAAAAGTTAAATGAGGTCATAAGGGTGGGGCCCTAGTCTGACAGAGCTGGTGCCTTTATGAGAAGAAAAAGAGACACCACAGCTTACTCTCTCTCCATCACATGAAGACACAGCAAGAAGGTGGCAGACTGCAAGTCAATAAGAGAGACCTCATCAGGAATTGAATCAGCCAGCACTTTGATTTGGGACTTCACAGCATTCAGAATTGTGAGAAAAATACATTTCTGTTGTTTATTTTTTAATGGTATTTTACCATGGCGGCCAGAGCAGACTAAGACAATTATCTTCTGAATATGGAAGCTGAGGGAAAGGAAAAGTCAATGACTCTCAGGTTTCCAGGTTACAAATTTGCCATTTCCTGAGATGTGTAACATAGGAGAAGTAAAAGATGTGTTAGGAAAGAGAATGAACAGTGTTATTCCTGGGGATTTTCTGATTGTACAGAATAACTTTTGGAGAATTTTTCAGTAGACCGTTACCAATTGGAATAGAGATATTAGGTCTACAAAGAAATTTGTGAATTATTGTGAATATATTATATGATATGTGTTATATATACAATATTACATATAAAATCATCTCTGTATTAACAATGGTTATAGAAGGAATTATGGCAAATTATAAGTTAATTTCTAATTTGAATTAAATAAAAATAATAAACTAACATAACATGGATTCAATACCATTTAATATTATATCCAATATTGGAATACCTTCTACACACTTTATGTAAATTGTAAATTAATATAATCACGGATTTTAAAAAACTTACTTAAAATGTTATATCCATGACAATCAAAATATTATAATTTCTTGAATAACATTGTTATTGTGTCTCTGTTAGTACTGTTTTCATTTTCCAAATATCAAAGCAAACTATGCAATATTAGTTTATAAATGAGCAAAATGCCCTCTGATTTCTCAGTTTCAGACAATTTGGAAAATCAGTAATTTAGAATCACATGATCATGTTTTGCAAATTATAAACTCTTACTCATTTTTCCTGTTATTACTGTTTCCTCTAAAAGACTCAGTTCATGGGAATCATTGAATAGTCACTCAAATTATACTATTTGTCAACTCTGTCGTATTTCTTTCCACCCATTCCTCAGAGTGACCCTTCAACTTTCTGACAGTCAGGGCCCTAAATCTTTCTAGTGCTAAATTGTAAAACTGTTGTTGTTTTGATGAAGTAGGTCAGTTTCAGCCTTGTCTTCAAAGCAAAGTCACCGCAGTCACTAAGTTGTAGTGAATGCTAAGACTTACAGTCTTTTTTTTCTGTACTTATATAAAAAAACTTTAGAAATAATCAGGGCAGAAATCCATTTAATCATTTGCTTGAAATAAGAACCAGAGAGGGGTTCATGGCTTCACAGTGCCCTAGCAGAGCAGAACTTTGACTCCCCTGCAGATAAACAGCCAACAGAAGGCTGCTGGTAAGCAAGCACACCACAGCACGCATTTCATTACTGCGTAGAAGAGCATTAACATGTCTCAGTAAACATAATGCTTGGCTTATTGTTTATTCAGGGAATATCAATATTTAAAAGCTGGGCAGAAGAAAATGAGTCCTCAATGAATACCGAAAATTATTGATCAAAAATGAAAGGCTTGAATGAGGAGGAGGAGTGTCATGATGCCTGAAGAGGGGAAAGGTCAATTGTGCCAAATGCTGCCAAGAGACCAAATGAGAGAAAGGGTAAAAAATGCTAAAAGTGTTCATTGGCTTAACTAATAAAGAGGCACGTGGAGATCTGAGAATGTTTCAGAGCAGTTCGGCATTCAAAATGGCATGGAGGTAAAGAAATGGAAAGATCAAGTGAAAAATTTCAAAAAGGTTCTAGAAAGAATGGAAGGTAGGCTTTTCAATAGAAAAATGAATACTTTTCCTTCCTAAATATTATATAGAAGCATGTTTAAAATGATCACAGAATGACAACAGTGAAGAGAAAAGCTGTAAGTAAAAAAGAGTGTTAAGAAAGTGTATGGATGAAATGCTCAGGACAAGGATGGAGTATGGACAAAATTGCTACCTGACTCAAGCCAATCTGAGTATGCATAATAACTGAATATTTTGGTAGTAATGCTATGTTCAAAAATCTTAAGGGGGGATGAGGTTTAGTTATTGTTCCTTAGATTTACCACTAGCATGTCATAAAAATGAGTCTCAGCCCAAATTCTGCCAACATACACACATTTATTAAACAAAAATTTATTACCTAGCAATTTCAAAATGCTTTATTTAACCTATTTGATAAGTTTGATGAAGAACTAGCTTTCTGCCCTTTTCAATGCACCAGACTTTACTTTATTTACATAATGAGGTTTACACATGACTGTTGTGATGATATTCCAGAAACAGTATTTATTCATCTTTATAGTTGATATCTGGCAACCAGAAATTCTACTTTACATAACTGGACTCATGATGGCTTTGAAATGAAGACTTGGGTGCCATTTTTAAGAATAAAGGTTAATAGAGCCCTTCAATTCTTATGCCTTGGTCATTCAAGGATAAAGTATACTTCTATAGTATTTTAGCCAAATCACAATCTTAAATACCTGCGCTTTCACCAGTGACACTTCACATTTAATATCTATCATGCTCAGAAGAAAACACCATTTTTACTGCTGAAAACTTAATTCAGACCTGCAATACGAAAATTTGCAAAACCGTGTGGTTGTTTAGAGATTCGGGAAATGTCAGAATATAGCGTTTCTGATCAGTCCTGGAATTTGTGTTTCTGTCTAGAATAATTGAGTAGTTTAATATTGTTTAAATTGATTAACACATGTATGTTGAATTCTTGATGCTGAAGTGTTTTCAAATAGATGAAAATATCATAACACATGGACTTTTGCGAAAAGCATGGAATCTCCTAGAACTTATCCTTCAGAAATATATTATCAGGGATAAAAATGCATGGCATAAAGTCTTTTTGTAATTATTAGATTTTTTTTCTTTTTTCAATTATCAGAATAGAATGTGAGTGAGCTATGCTGGACCAGATGCAAATTTTCTTTTGTCTGGGTTAGAGCAGCCAAATTCAGAAATATAAAGAAAGCAAAATATAAACAACCTGCTTAGACCCTATTCCTTCTAAATCTATGTCTACTTCTTCATTTTATTACTCCAGTATCAAGAAAAGGCAATTTTTAATTCTTCTAGACAGTGAAAGTACAAACAGAGTTTGCATAAAAGACTGGATTGTACAATAGAATGTTCACTTTAGCTTTTTTGAGAGAGCTGGTACAAGCTGTCCATTCCCCGACCTTCTTAGGCTGGTGAAGTTAACATCGGCCCAGGGCCGGGCTCAGTTCAGCACCCAGGAGTTGTTGAGTGGGTCACAAAGAACAGAATCCTAGGAATGAGCATTGATCAAATGCCCCTAAATCGGGCCAACATTTGTGGCACAGCATCTTCCTTAAAGTGAACAGTGTCAAAGAGGTCTGTGAACTATTATTAGTGAACAGGAGGCCCATAATAAAGAACAATGTGAGAAATCAATGCGAAATAAATAAATAGATCAATAAATAAATAGATAAATTAATTAATAGATTAATTTAATCTATTGATAATTAATTTATCTATTTATTTATTGAGACAGAGTCTCGCTCTGTCGCCTAGGCTGGAGTGTAAGTGGCACGATCTCGGCTCACAGCAAGCTCCGCCTCCCGGGTTCACGCCATTCTCCTGCCTCAGCCTCCGGAGCAGCTGGGACTATCTGGAACAATAGTCCCGCCAGCACGCCCGGCTAATTTTTTTGTATTTTTACTAGAGACGGGGTTTCACTGTGTTAGCCAGGATGGTCTGGATCTCCTGACCTCGTGATCCACCCGCCTCAGCCTCCCAAAGTGCTGGGATTACAGGTGTGAGCCACTGCGCCCGGCCACGAAATTTAATATACAGAGGGAGAACAGTAAAAAATAAAATGGCAAGAAACATGTAACAGAGGAATTGAGCCCAGATTGTTGCAATACAATGCGCAAAATATAAATAAATAAATAAAAAGAAAAGTTTAGGGTGTTCTGTCTAAACAAAATTCAGAATTCTCAACTCGTCTATATTATTATGAAAATGCAAAGAGACGGTAACAGAAGATTCTAAAGTAAAGGCAACAGAATAACAGCGTCTGCAGTAAGGACAAAACATTTTGACTGCCAGGGATTCAATTTAACAAGGGTGGAGGAAATCCCTGGAGGCAAAGCACTTTTCCAGACCAGTCCACTACACAAGCCTGAAATCAAAGAAAGGATGGTACTAATGACAACCTCATTCAGGCCTGACATTCATTCTCGCATGACACAAGATTTTTAATGTGGCAGAAATAGAGAATAAGCAAAACTTTTTTTGTGTACTCCTATATATGCCTTAATTACTTAAAATCTATTTATAAACCTATACATGGTTTACCTATAATGTAATTTTGCTGTTTAATTATTAATCATTTTCCTTACATTTAAAAGAATCCAAGTTTTTCAGATACTATTACCGCATATACAACTCTGAGGAGAAATAGCTGAATATTCCATCAGAATCTATGTCAAGACAGTTTTAAGTATTGATTAAAAGCATAGACTCTGGAGTCAAGCTGTATGTTTGAATCTTGGAACTGTAACTTAGTAGCTACCTGGCCATGGGCAATTGTTTATCCTCTCTAAACTTCAATTTTTTAAAAGTTGGAATAATCATAGTTGCTATCTCGAAAGATTATTGTAAATTTTAATTATAGACCATTTCCAAAGGACTTAAAACAGTACCTGAAATACTGTGAGCATTTGATAACTATTTACAATTTTTATTATAAAGTAGGAGATTCATTACACAACATAGAAATTTATTACACAACAACACAGAACTCTTGCACAGCTGCCTCCGTTACTCTGTTTTGATCATTCAGCTTTTACACAAGAAAACAAGTCATTTCTGATAAAACTAAAAGCAGTCTTCTTTGGGGTACCAATGTGGAGCTACACCACCTTCAACTTACCTGTATTAAAGGTTAATAACCCCAATCAAAGCAAAAAAAAAAACAAAAAAAACAAACAATAAAAACAAAACCTCAGTATTTTTGGTCATTATTGATGCAGTACAGATAGAAAAAAAAAAATGGATCCTTTCTATGAATGTATAATGGAGCACGACGGCTGAAAATTTAGTTGACTAGATGTTAAATGGTTTCCAATATTAAAAAGCCTCTTTACCTCTTGCCTATGCTAGAAAGAACCAAGAAATTTAAACCAAAACAACTTTATTAGAATACATACATGCACACACATATGTAATCTGTGTAGATCACTCTGGTTAATCATTCCAGTAAAACACTTGAGAACACCAAAAGGAAATCAAAAGAAAGAGAAATGTGAACATCAGATCATTGTGCCCTCAGCATTATGGACTATATTCAAGAGCTATATTTGATTCATTGACACATTTAAATTAAACCAAATATATTTTTAATCCAAAAGATTCCATTACACCGAGATGATGATAGGACAATTGTCCAACTTGAGATTTTTACTTTATTTTTTAAATTTGTTTAGACAAGCTTAGAATATTATGTAAATCAGAATAAAAGACTTTCTGGTCACATCTGCTATGGGCATGACTGCATAAAAACATTGCATTTCTTAACTACTTTGCACTTAAGCTACATGCAACAACTTAGAAGCAGTGTAAATCGGAGCTACTACAGAAAACCTGAAAAATTTATGTTCAGAAGAAATCCAGAAACATTATTAATGATTTTCTTAATAGTAAGTCCTAAGTCTTAATATTTTTATCACTCACAAAATCATGTATATTTGTATAATAGATGGCAGCACCCTTAATATATGTTTGTTTTAGTTTTATCTTAATGCAGTGAAGTGCCTTTGGTGATTACAGGTTGACTTTAACTAGAAAATTTTTATTAATTATTTCAGTGAACATGTCAGCCACGAATACCTTATTTATGGCTTGTCTTCACAATTCATCATTGAATATGGATCAAGTTTTACCTCCTTATTCTGTCATCCATATTTTTACAGTATTTGTGGTCTATTTTGCTTCGAGTTTATCTGTTGTAATAAAACTTGAAGATGAAATTTCACAACACCACAATATGACTCTTTCTTAACAGTTTTATCTCAACAAGAACATACATGTTTAGCAGGAGAAGGTACATTATTGATTTGGCTTTATCTATTTAACGACCAAGCAAATTACATCAAGTATCAGAGGGCTGACACCAGAGAATAAGCAACTACAATTAGAGTCTTCCAACTTTTTTATCACTTTGAAGAAAAACCTTATTGTTAATGACTCTCTTCTATAGTGAAAGTCTTGTGGAAAATGAGAAATAGCCTATAAAATATGGATAATTTGAACAAAAAATGCAAAGTATGGTACTTAAGCTAAATTTCAATAAATACAGTGGTTCCAACTCTGGGTGTGTATGTCTTTCAGAGGATTCTAAATGGAAGGACTGAGAGTCTTTTTACCTTGAAAGAATTGCTTCCTCCTTTTTGAGGAGCCAAATGTACTGAATATGATGTTTGCTTTATTTTCCCATATAGATAAATTGTGATTGAAAAGAATATTCATAAGAAACATATTTTGCATAGCCTTCATAATATAATAGATTTTTCTTATTTTAAACTGGCAAACAATGACTTTGTTTTTCTTATTTAAGTGTTGTAGCATTACATGTATTAGCAGATACCAAGGGCTTATTCCTGTTCAGTAGGCAGAAAGAGATGAAACCCAGCTGGAAAAAAAAAAAATGGTTCATTTCTTTCTTGTTATTCTCACAGCAATATGCAAGTGGGCTTTTTTTCCAGCCATGCTTTCTAATTACTGATTTGAATGGTTCTCTAGATTAAAAATAAAGTTCTTAATTGAGTATAAATTAGTTTCGAAAATATCCAACAGACAGATCTTTTCTCTCTGACATTATTAGAATCAAGATATTTCCTAATTGAAGAAGCTATAATATCACTATATCTTTTAAAATATTATATGCTCATGTCTTATGGGAAAAAAGCACTGAGGTTTTATTTCGTGTGGTTTGGGAGTTAAATTAGGATGTATAAATATATTAAAATACTCTCAGAATAGATTTTTATCAAATTAACTACTTCATTTCTTGGAGACTCCTGAGAAACTTTGTACCAGCATGACAACAGCTGCCAGAAGTTTTTTTTTTAATGCTTAAATACATTTAAGAATAAAGTATCATAATACCTTATATAGCTTGAGGCAATGTGTATACATGTTTTAGAGAAGTGACAGCATGACTGAGCAATAGACATCAGATACAGACCCAACAGCCTTACCATGGAGGCACAGCACCCCCGCTCCCACCTACTCATCCAAATGGGCACATAATGAGTTATTTTCACTTTCTATCCTTTCAGGGCTTTCTTAAGCTGAGCTTTCATCCATCATACTAAGCACATATTTCCATTAAAAAACTATTAGTGAAAAGGATGTTTTGTTGTCAGACGCATTTTAGTATTTATATTATTTAATTTGAATATATGTGACGTAGAATAGAGTTACATGTATACAGATGGCACGTGACTTATGATGGTTCAAGTTACGGTTTTTAATGTTTATGACGGTGTGAAAGCTAATATGCATTCAGCTGAAAGTGGTACCATACTCTCTCCTGATGCTAAACAGTTGCAGAAGAGGTGCAGCTCCCACTCAGCCATGCAATCAAGCAGGTAAACAACCAATACACTACAGTGCACTGTGTTGCCAGATGATTTTGCCCAACTGTAGGCTAACAAAAGTGTTCTGAGTGTTTTTAAGGCAGACTAGACTAAGCTATGATGCTCTCAGTAGGTTAGGTGTATTAAATGCACTTTTGATTTAAGATATTTTCAACTCATAATGAGTTTATTGGGATATACCCCCATTGTAAGAGAAGAAGCATTTGTATGTATTTTACAGTAATGTAGCAGAATAATATAACATATAGAGGAAGATATATACATTTCAGATATGTATGAGGGATTTGTGTGTATTATATAAATCTATAATTAGTTGGTGAATATTTATTTTTATAACTGGCAAGATAAGTTTATTTAGATAGGGCTCTTCTAATAAAAGGCAGAATTCCCTTGGATTCTTTGAAATAATTAGGTAACACATTATTATGAACTGAATATTTCCATTTTTCCTTTCAACATTTTAAAATTTCTTCCATTTGTAAGACGTGAGTTTAAGAGACTCAAGATAATTTGCTTGGTAACTGGCAGATCTGAGAAAATAACCCAAGGGTTCTGACTTCATGTATTTATTTTGACTACCATATCATGCTTAATACTCAGTTATATTTGGTCTTAAATATCACTGAGTTCTTGCTGTGGAATCTGATTCTTAAATAAAATTTGACTCTAAGGTATATAGAGAGCATTCTTCTGTCACTGAGTCTCAATTACAGTGTATTGACCCCTTCAAAAAAAAGTACACATTCATGAAGAAGTTTGCTGTAATTGCTCATCTTAAAGTGAATTCTGTGTTATAGTAAAATAGATATTTCCATTTTCAAATGATTTGTGGTAGTATCATTAGGCATCATTTTTCCAGAATAGCATCCTATTGTTATCATACAAATAATGTTGTTAATGTAGCCTATCCCCCCCATTTTAAGTAAGAAAATCAAGTTTCAAATAAATAAAGTTATTTTTCCAAAGTCATATTTTTGGCTACTGACTAATAATAAAATTAATGACAGAAATTGAACTAAAGTCCAGTTTCTTGAGCACCAATCTAATGCTTTTTCTGCTGTATTGTGGGTGCTGTATCGCATTGCAGGGAAGGTAAAAAATGTTTACTTGTTTGCATAATAACTTATTACTGATACAGTTTTTAATTGCAAAATGTGATAAAAAATCCCAGGCTGCACGTGAGACTTAGCTTTTTGTCACTAACTAGATTTTTAAACCACATATTCTTTCCAGGTATATATTTTACTCATTTTCTGACATTTTTAATGATCACTAGATGAAATCTGAAAATTGATAGTGAAGAATATTTATAAGAAGAGTTACTGTTTTCAGGTAGAAGAAATGTCTCAAAATTTATTTCTAAAAGTGACAAATAATATACATAAAAAAGCTTCACTAATCAGAGTAACCAAAAGATAGAATGGATTAACCAAGGAGATAATGAGTTCCCCATCAATGAAGGAGTTCAAAAAGAGGCAGAAATACTCACTTGTCAATATACTGTATTATAAATTTATGAATAATATGGAGTTTTCATTATATGATTTGTAAGATTTCTGGAATTTCTGAATTTCTATCTTTACATATATATTTGATTTTTCACATTGTGAATTTTTCATTATTATCAATTAAAATGTACAGAAAGCCAGAAGGCATACTTATTTGCTATACCACTTCTGGTATTCTCTTTGGATCTTTCTTACTTAAAAAATTAAAAATGATTTTTGAAATTACTTGTTTTTACTTATAAGCATATGTAAATATAAGCAAAAGAAACATTTTTAAATGTAGCCTTATGACTATGAGGGTAACCTGGCTGTGACATCTGTCACTCCATTAATCTCCAGGGTTAATTCAGCTGGCTAATTTAGCCAGGTAAACTGGTTGGCTAGGCAGTTGTTCCCTTCTTCTCTCACTGCCCCATGTATGTCCCTCCCAAAGCTGCACGCTTGGTGGAAGAGAACAACATTCCCTGATAGAGTAGAACTCTTTTTGATCAAGAGTATATTTGTAGCTGTAATCCCCAGCTAGAACATCCTCTAAGCAAGCTCTTAAGGTCCATTTGTAGGAGAACATAGGGTACTCAAACCCATGACTCCAGAGACATCCAAGCGAAGTGGATGTGGACAGTCTGCACTAAAAAAAGGAAAAAGAAAAAAAGAAAAAAATATATAGCCTTACATATTGGGTTGATTAGTTGATTTTTTATCATTATTACTTTCCTTTACATCTTACTGTATTTAAAATAATTACAACTTCAAAATAAAGAAAAACTTATCTGCATGCATTCAATTATAATTAAATACATCATGTAAAACTAACAAAGGTATTATTTGCAAACTTTACAATGCAGGTCCGTCTTCTGATTGACTTCATTTGATAGTATTTTGTCAGTCATGCATTTCCAAAGGCCTTTATGCCATTGGAAACCTTTGTCCTTTGGCAGGTGTATCTGTTCTGTTAAATTCAGGGAAGTTAACTTGCTAAACAGGAGGCAGTGTGCCATGTTCAAAATGAATTGAGCCTCTGAAGAAATTCCACTAAAAACCTTATTCTTTTTCTGAACCTAACCAAAAAATTAGAGTAACAAAAATACTGCCAGGCACTAGGCTGCTTCCACAGAGGAAATTTTGAATAAACATGTCATACAATTAATTTAACAGTTTTTCATGCTCAAATCAGTTGACAGAGACTTTCTGGAGAGATTCTTGTTTCTCTTTTCCTATTTCTGTAATCTTATTAGCATATTGTGACAGTAAAAGCCATCACTAATAATAAATTAGGTCTTAATTGTAAATAATATTCCAGTAAAATTTAGGAAAAAAAGCATTTCTGGTCTCAACATTTTGGCATGCCTGTCAGCAGTCATACAGGCAAAAATCAATATTAAGTTGTAATTCAGCAATAGGCTTGAAAATCATCTATACCATTATCATTATTATTTTGTTGTCTCTCATAGGGACATCAGACATCTGGTTTCAAAGATAATGGCAGTAACAATTATTTGCATCATAGCCCTAGCTAACTAGATAGCTAAAAACATCTGTTATGATCTTCAGTTTCTTTAACCTATCCCTTGAGAGACTTTGATCGCTGAACTATTATTTTTTCAAATTTCTCTCTGCAATAATCATTTTTGCAAAATACAGATTACTTGATACTTAAGGAAATTGACTATAATGCTGCTTTTCTTTTTTTGAATTTAAAACTGGAGAAGGGGCCAATAAAAAAGATTTTATAAGAAAATTATTGTACCAGAGCTGAAATTTTACCATCATAGCTATATTGAATTGCCCTTTTAAACTAGGGTCATTGTTTTTCTGTGATATATTAAACACATAAAAAATAAGGGCACAAATATTCAAACAAACACATCAGGTATTTACTAGACTAGTATTATCCATTGCAAGCAAAACTTGCAGGTAATACTGTTTCCAAAATAACTCTTTGGTTCTGTAATTAAAAAATTAATTAGGAAGCATATGTGGCCCTACCATGTGTTAGCAATATACTAGGCTCTGGGCTCTTTTATGCATATAAAAAATGTAAGCCAGCCGGGTGCGGTGGCACATGCCTCTAATCCCAGCACTTTGGGAGGCCGAGGTGGGCGGATCACGAGGTCTAGAGATCGAGGCCATCCTGGCCAACATGGTGAAACCTCGTCTCTACTAAAAATACAAAAATTAGCTGGGCATGGTGGTGCACGCCTGTAGTCCCACCTACTCGGGAGGCTGAGGCAGAAGAATCGTTTGAACCTGGGAGGTGGAGGTTGCAGTGAGCCGAGATGGTGCCACTGCAGTGCAGTGAGAGAGAGAGACTCCATCTCAAAAACAAACAAAAAAAAACGTAAGCTACAGGTTTCTTCCAAACCTACATTCCAATCTTGTAGAAGAACTTGAAATAATTAATAAGTAAAATAGAAATCCTAAACTATAGAATGCATACAATGGTGTTCAGCAGAAAGAAATTTTTGTGTGCAAAAAATAAAAAAGTTGGAAAGAGAGGAATTTAATTTGCAATGACCAGCACACTTCATGACAACCACATGACAGTCTGGGTTCCTCTAGCTACCTGAATAGAGTTAAGCACTCAGTATTTGTTGACTGCATAAAAAAAAGAGTTTATAGTTGAATAAATTAAACAGAGACATCTTTAAGAAAGCATGAGAGGAGTAGTATGGCCAATGGCTTTTATGATGATTGAGGTAGGAATAGAATGAGAATTGAAGTGGATAAGGGAGGTAGGCCAAGGGTGAACTTGAGGGTGGGGATGGGGCAACATTAGCAAAGAGAAAAACTTGCTCAGGTATAAGGCTCATATGAGATACAGTGAGAAAAATATATCATACTAGCATGAGGATTATAGACATTTTATAAGTCTATAAATGATGGGTTGAAAAATTTAATTTAACCCATTTTAAAAATTTTCTTTAGCAGGGAAAATAAAAAAAAAATGAGGAAAACAGTAAAATATGAAGAGCCTGGAAGCACAATAACAAACTTAGTCGGGCAGGTAAAAAATTACAATGGCTACACGAGTGTAATTTTACTAGTGTAATTTACACAAGTGCAAAACAAAGGTTCAGTTAGACTTCATGACTAATTAGATATACAGAACAAAGAGAAGAAATCTTCAATGCTGAGAAAGGTGAGTAACATTAATGACACTAAAGATTTTGTGTAATAAGAAGATCATTTCCATTCTGAACACCTGAAGTCTGAAGATTCAATTAAGCATTTGAGTGGAACTATTAAATACATAGTTGGAAATACAATACTGGAATTTTATTTAAATATTACATTTGGAGCTATAGGATATATAGTAATCAAAGAAATATGGTGAAAAAGTTTTGAAAAAGTTATCTAAGTGAATAGTATTTATTTTTGTTTAAATTAGAAACCAATTTTGAAATGGTTCCAAAAAGATTTGCCTTGCCAAAATGTTTGTTATTGTTAGCAGTGTTCTGGATATCTTATTATTAGTATTCAATGTTTTATATTATCTCCTTTTCATAGAGAAACCCTATATCTTTGATCAAATTACACATATCATAATTCCAATATTTTATTTGTATTGAATCTGTTTGAATTTAAGGATTAATTAGTACTGAAAGACTGTATTTTAATGTATTGGTATGTGATTATTCTTTTAAACATAATATTTTGATTCTTCAGCATAAAATGAAATTTACAAATAAAGAATTCATCTAATTTTTTAAAACCTATTTTTTTTTATTTCCCCAACTATATCAGTTATTTCTTGGCTAACTTTTTCATCTTTCAGTCTGTGGGATTTGGATGAAGCTCATTCTCTTTTTATAAATGTTCTTCAAATTCAACCTGCTGCAAGCCTAGGTGAGTATAATTGAACTCAGGAGAATATTTTAAAGTACAAGAAAAAATAGGGCAGAGAGAAAACATATGGTTTCCTAATTATGCTGAAGGTTTTTTTTTTTTTTTAACTTTTTCTTTCTCTCATGATTTTTTTCCCCAATTCACCGTGCATAGCTGGTTCTGTCATTTGACAGACTTCTTGGATGGAGCAACAGCGACATATATTCAACTGTGGAAAATTGGCACTTGAGTTTTTCAATTGTGTTTGTTAGATAACCAGAGTTTTGGGAGTTACAGAGCAATACTTTCTCAGAAATATTGCTGCCAATAGGAGCTCTGGTTTATAACAGGCCAGGCTTTAAAGAATTCAAGAAGTCTCAATATGGAAGGTTGTTTTCAACAAAAATAATTGCACATCAGTAACATGCTTTCATAGGAAAATTTTAGTTTAGTAATACAAACTATATTGTTGGCTTTTATTTACTTTTAATAACATTTAGATTTTATATGGTATTATACATCTATCATTTTACTGGCAGGTACACACGCCCTGAATGCATATTACTCCAAAAGCATCAATAATAGAATTGGATTTGAAATAGTCATCCACACACTGTGTATTAAACATAGGTCATGCACAGGTTTGTGTAGGTTCCACAAGGTCTTTTTTTCTCCAGATTTCAAGCATAAATTTCAGATAAGGTTACTTTAAAAAATTAAAACAAAGAAAACTACTCATTTGATGCTTGAGGTGATATGTCCGTATAAGTGATTTATTTTTAAAGCATTTTCAAAATGTATTGTTACTGAGACCATTATATTATTTCAGTCAATGTGCTTGGATGTATTATAACCTCGAGCAATCGTTCTTATAATTTATTTATTTTAATTGGCAAATAATAATTATATATATTTATGGGATATCATGATGTTTTGATATATGTATACATTGTACAATAATTAAATCCAGATAATTAACATATTTGCCACCTCGATACTTATTTTTTTGTGTTGAGAACATTTAAATTCTACTCTATTAGCAGTTTTCAAATATGCAATAATGATTAACTGTAGTCCCTATGCTGATAATAGACCTCCAGAAATTATTCCCCCAACAGAAGCTTTATAACCTTAAAATATTCTTGTGCCATTTTGTGCATGACTGATATATTCAATTCTGTTAATTCTCAAATATGAGCCAAGAGAATTTGTGGATGTTTTTCAAACAAAGGTAAAGAAAGAAAGAATATATCTCATAGATTTAAGTATTATTTTGTTTGCTAGAGTTCTATTCCCTTCTCTAAAGAAGAAATTAATGAATCACACATTTTATATGATGGCTATTCTTCAATACATGAAGTATCTTTCGCCACAGTTTTTGTTTACAAAGGCACCTGGTGAATTCTAATGTACTTTCTGTGGCACAGGTACACTGATAATGAGAACAAAGTGTCTTTAACACTTCCTAGGGGTATTTAGATTGCTGTTAAAGTAGCTTCTATTTTAAGTTAATAAATTGGTATTATGACTTGCCAATCAGATATTATGGGTTTGATTTTTATCTCTTAGTCCCCTAGAGACTGATCAACTGAGTTTCTGATTTGCAAAGGTGAGTATCAGATGCAGATGCCTTTAAGGACCAATTGACTGTTTCTCTTCTTGAATGCCTGTGTAATGGAAGACCAAATGAGCATTTAAACTTGGATTTAAAAAAACAGAATAGGAAATATATTCAAGAACTATTAATTATGAAGACACAGTTATCAAAAAACATGTTTTCACAGAGAAAACAATATAATATGGTTAACTCTACTAACATGAGACAAGCTATGATGAATGAAGGCAACTTTAAAATTATCAGCAAACTTCTTGAACATCATTGAGTTAATCCTTTATCTTCCTTTTGCCTATCTTCCAGTAGAAATGATGAAGAGAAATTAAATCACTACAACATTAATATCAGGAAAAACACTGGTAGGTAACAGGTATTAGTGATCAACCATGATATCATCTATCACCCACTATTGCAAAACTGAATGTTTATAAACATATTCCATTGTTTAATAATCCAGGTAAATATTGCATATGTGTCAATCAAAAGTCAGGGTTCTCTTAAGGTTTTGCTATATATGCCCACACTTCCCCCTCTCCTCTCCATAATATAAAATGTATTTTATTGTTTTCCTTATAATATTAACTTTATACTATAATGGTATTGTAATGCTCATTTTTAATCTCCACAGTGATAAGACACAAATGTGAAATTTAAGTTCTATGCACAAATATTCTTGATTGTTTCTGCTGTTTAAATATTGCTATATAAGGTAAGAATGTATCAATATCTTCTTATTAAATATGTACTTTTTTCATTTTGATTCTCTCTTCTACATTCATGTACTTCTTTGATTATTTATGACTAAATAATCAAAATGTCAAAAGAAGTATTAATTAAATTTATAATTTCTCTATATACTGTTCCCTGTCTATTCAAACTGTTTTACATTATATTGATTCATCCAAGTGAACCAATGAAAGCACATTCATTCCTATCTAATCTGGGAGAGAAAGCCGGCATTTTTCAGCACCTCCAAACTCCAAATTACCTTACATCTAATTTTGTCCCCGTTGACAACACTGGAAAACTGATATCGTCATCTGTGAGTTACTGAGAAAACTGAAGGTTAGAAAGTTTCAACAACTTGGTCAAGTTTATCTGCAGTGAAAGAAGAGAGAAGCTTTACTGTAGGTCTCCCTTATTTTAAAGTTTGTGATTTTTCATAAAATTAGTAGTTTACAAACTTACATTTTTTATGTAATAAAACCAAATATTTTTTCTATCTCCATGTAAGAACTCTATTATTGACTATTTCCACACACATTTTATGTTCTACTGTATTTTAATATCTTTATAAAATGCATTTATATTTAATTTTTTATTATTCACATAAAATGAATACCTTTTTACATAAATAGACTATAATAATAGCAAAAATGTAATGACAACAAAATATTGCTGACTGCCAAATGTTGTGAGCCCAAGAGAAGCTTTGTTAGAAAGGGAGATTAACACATAGTAGAGAAATATTAAAAATATATTAGCTTCAAATGAAATTTAATACTTGAATCCATCAGAAGAAAATAAAGGGAATTAATAAAGATGCATGTGTCTCTTTATATCTCATTTTCTTTCTCTTTTTTTCTTTTTGAGACGGAGTCTCGCTCTGTCGCCCAGGCTGGAGTGCAGTGGCGCAATCTCGGCTCACTGCAAGCTCTGCCTCCCGGGTTCACACCATTCTCCTGCCTCAGCCTCTCCGAGTAGCTGGGACTACAGGCGCCCGCCACCACGACCGGCTAATTTTTTGTATTTTTAGTAGAGACGGGGTTTCATCGTGGTCTGGATCTCCTGACCTCGTGATCCGCCCGCCTCGGCCTCCCAAAGTGCTGGGATTACAAGCGTGAGCCACCGCGCCCGGCCCTTCTCTTTTTTCAATGATATTTAATGGTCTGTCCATGTGTTGTTTAAGATAATCCAGAATCACAATATTTATGTTCCATAATTGGGACATGTAGCACTAAACTACTAAACTTTAGGAGGAAGCAAAGATCTTTTTCAGTACTATCTTCTGGAGACCAGAATCATTCATTGCCACCTCTGCTGGTGAACATATTTGCTACATATCTATAACGGAGTCATTAGACAATATGACTTTGAGATCATAAAGAATTCATATATAGAAAATACTTATATTCATTAGCAATTGAGAGAAAGTGTTGTACTGTATTTTATTGATTTGACCCATTAATCCAGAATCAGTAAGTTTTCCAACAGCAGATAAAATAAGAATTCATCTGAAATGTCACTTCTAATGAAATGTCTCTTCTGTTGCCCTTCGCAGGTCTATAATAATATACTTTCCAGCCCCCAAATTAAGATATCAAATAAAATAATACAATCAAGTGTAAAAATGTATTCCTAGCAATTTAAAACTGGAGACAACCTTATAGAATAGCTTGCATAATCTCCCCTTAAGAAACATGTGGAAACTAAGATATAAGTAAATGAAATGATTGTCCAAGGTCATACATTAATTAACATTATAGCAGTAACTACAGATAATGTCTTATTTTATAATCTAGGCCTCTTCCCAGTACACTTCAGGGCTATGTTTATTCATTATATAAAGAATGGAGACAAGCAACAACAATAAACAAAATAGATTGAGTTTTCCTAATCTCAAATTGTCTGATAAAACTTAAATAGAGAATGGTGGGCCATCTATCAAATTTCCTTTACATAAATAAATATGTTGCTTCCAAACTCCAATTTTTGACTTTAAGATATATTTGAATGTCAGCATGAGATTCAATATTCTACTGTTAAGGCTAGATCATTAAATGATATGTATTGTTTGTTAAATGCAGGCCCTAGACTGATTAAAGTAACCCACAGATTTATAATTGCTAAGCCTAAAAGAGTAACAAATAATAACCGAGTAAAGCCTTCCTATTAGAGGGTACAAACCATAAGAATATAGCACGCATTATTGAAACTGCTGTCCAGCACCATTTTGAGCCATAACTCCTACTTTAAATGTCACCTGATACTCTGGAGATTACTTTTTCAAATGCAGCATCTTAATTAAGTCATATTTTACATAGAAAGTAAAAAGACATAGGCTAAATGTACACACAAGTGCTGAGTTGACTTCCTGGTATTCTGTGTGGAGGGAGTCTGCACTGTAATGACTAAATCTTCTGCACTTTATCAGACTGGCTACATGTCATATTAATTCAAACAGTAAAACAACCAACTACTCTGTTGTTACCAGTCACTTATCTGGTCCAGGCATATCTATATCCATGTGACAACTGGTTGTAGTAATTTTTTATAATGTGATAAGTTTACCAGTATAAAGTTGAAGAAATTCTTCTGTAAGCAAATTACAAATGTGGGTGGGAATATCTTACTAAACTATTGGTTCTGCCTTTCGTTCTTACACACATTTGGAATAATTTATTGGATAAATTTTCTTCATTAGCTTTCATTATACCAGATTATTATTTCACTTTTAAAATTATCTCCAGTTATGTGAAAAAAGTAGATTCAGTGTAGGGAGATTGATAATATGTACTTGATAAGTATGTGTAGAGAAAAAAAATAGGCAGTATTTTGAAAGCCAATATTTGTGCACATTTTTCTTTTCATCAACAGAATGGTTCTGATTTTTCCACACAATGCTATAATCAAATAACTATATGTAAATATTAAGTAATTTTAACATAATTTATATAAATGAAGAATATAAAAGAAGAAATATGAAGTTTTATCTGTGAATTTTTTTAACCTAAATTGATTCTACTCAATCTGGAAAGACCCTTCATAATGGATATGCATTTAACCTTTTTAAAATATGACTTTATTAGAATATTGCAAAAGTAATTGTGGTCTCTAATGGCAAAAACCACAATTACTTTTGCACCAGCCTAATACTACAATGTATGCATAGAAGCATATAGTCTATAATATGCAACTATATGAGTATACACAATAAAACAAAAACCCATGTCTAACGTCCCAATGCAAAATGTAAAACACTGTATTGTGAATGATGATTAATCTTTATTTATACAAATCTTCCCTATTTTAATACTATCTCCTTTTGTACTTTTCTCTCCTTATTTTCAAATTCTGAAGCACAGTTCTTAGATAAGATCAAGGCCAAGAGCAAGGAATGAGGGAAGAAAGCAATTAATCTCTTTGGTATGAAAGACAGTCATAAGTGTGAGCATACTCCCATATACTTTATTTTTTTCATTTAAGATATATCTTCATAAAAGAGAAAAACAAGTTGTATTGAGGTTAGCATACTGTAATAACAAATTTTTAGAGGAATTGGCCAGTTAGTTTTGCTATAGCCTCTGCATATTAACTTGTTTTAGTCACTTAAGTTAGTTAAATGGAGACCATGATTTATTTTGACTGAATGTTTTCATACTGCTTTGAAAAAAAGTAATGTTTTTACAGCTTTTCTAATGACAATACAGTGATCAATCCCAAAACCAGATATGATGCTTATGCTTTATTTTTTTAAATCTGAGATCTACTTTTCTATCATTTTTAAGACACCTCTGATTGACAACGTGTTTAATTATCAAAACTCCAAATGTTTCTAATTATCTTGTAAAGAGTACTGAGTAAAGATTTAGATTATTAATACCTAAATTCACTGGAGGGAAAAGTAATTGTATCTAATGTTAAATTCTACTTGTTTCAGGCTAATAATACTATATAAGCTTGTACAAACCAATAATATAATTTCATATCATTTTTATGAAGTATAAGAACATAAGAGCTTCTGCACAACAAAAGAAACTATCATCAGAGTGAACAGGCAACCTACAGAATGGGAGAAAACTTTTGCAATCTATCCATCTGACAAAGGGCTAATATCCAGAATCTACAAAGAACTTAAACAAATTTACGAGAAAAAAGCAAACAACCCCATCAAAAAATGGGCAAAGGATATGAACAGACAGTTCTCAAAAGAAGACATTTATGCAGCCAGCAGACATGAAGAAAAGCTCATCATCACTGGTCATTAGAGAAATGCAAATCAAAACCACAATGAGATACCATCTCAGGCCAGTTAGAATGGCTATCATTAAAAACTTAGGAAACGACAGATGCTGGAGAGGATGTGGAGAAATAGGAATGCTTTTACGTTGTTGGTGGGAGTGTAAATTAGTTCAACCATTGTGGAAGACAGTGTGGCGATTCCTCAAGGATCTACAACCAGAAATACCATGTGACCCAGCAATTCCATTAATGGGTATATACTCAAAGGATTATAAATCATTCTATTATAAAGACACATGCACACATATGTTAACTGCAGCACTATTCACAATAGCAAAGACTTGGAACCAACCCAAATGCCCATCAATGATAGACTGGATAAAGAAAATGTGGCACAAATACACCATGGAATACTATGCAGCCATAAAAAAGGATGAGTTCATGTCCTTTGCAGGAACAAGGATGAAGCTGGAAACCATCATTCTCAGCAAACTAACCCAGGAACAGAAAACCAAACACCCATGTTCTCACTCATAAGTGGGAGTTTAACAGTGAAAACACATGGACACAGGAATGGGAACATCACACACTTGGGCCTGTTGGGGGTTGGGGTCTAGGGGAGGGATAGCATTAGGAGAAATACCTAATGCAGATGAAGGGTTGATGGGTGCAGCAAACCACCGTGGCAGGTGTATATCTCCGTTAACAGACCCGCACATTCTGCACATGTATCCCAGAACTTAAAGTATAATAATAAAAAAAGAACATAAGAAATAATTGCAAAATGTTTATATGGTACAGAATATAAGAGTATTATACCACGCAAATTGTTCTCATTTGTAGTGTACTAGATTAAGCTATCATTAACTCTTGTATCTAATGCAGCAGCCACCTAAATGATATCAATAGGGCCAGTCTTTGGGTTACACCTAAAACAAAGATATAATTATGTCATGCCCCTGATTTCAAAGTAAGATCAAGACCCCCCAAGTGCTAATTGATTAATTTTCAACTATATCTCCTTTCCAGTATTATTCCTAAAATATCTTAATTTTATAGCATATGCCTTTCACCGAGCAGCTGTTGCACTTTCATACTTCAGAATTACAACTACTCCTTCATGCTAATTTCTGCCTCTGCTGCAGTTACCTGCATCTCTGCTGCCACCTTCTTCAACCTCTATAGGATCACTCAGAAGACTTAGTGTATACTTGTTTTCCTCAAGTGAAATCAACCATATTGTGGCTGGATATATTATGCAGACTGCATCTTAACAGGTACCAACATATTATATTACATGATGTGTAAACATAATTAACATTGAAGAAGTTTTCAGAAATCAGTATTTATTTTACTGCGTCTTCTTAAGGCATTTTGGACTATGCCGTACAAATCATTTGTCCAGAACATAATGTTTTGCTTAGTTCTTTGTTCAGTGAGTAAAAAAATTATTGTGTTTAAAATTAGAATATCCGACTGACAGTATAAGAATATAAGAATACTTGTTAAACACATCGATAATACAGTTTCAACCAAGTTTCATTGATTGCATGCTTTTATTGTTTTTAGCTTCTCATATTAATTTACAAATTTACTTTTGTTTATAATTACATATTAAAAACTAAGATTATAAGAGTTTTATATTTTCTTTTAGGTCCACAGACATATTTATGTGATATTATAATAAAATAATCCATTAATACTAAAGAGCTGAAAAGAATTCCACGTATCTCAGCAAAACCAAAACTTAAGCTGTATTCATTTTCTCTAGAAGGATTTCTAGAAGAGCTTCTAGAGAAAATACAGTAAGTTATAGTCAACATTTCTTCTATCATTCAAACTGCAATGCAATAAATTTTCAACAAAACTAAATCACAATAGGTGTATCGCACTGAGAAATAAATACCAACATGCTAGAAAATTAAAATAAAAGCAAAGTAACTTTTATCCAATGATGTACTAGGTTTAAGAGAAACATTCAGTAACAAAAAGACAAGTAGAGAAATAAAAAGCAGAAATAACAAGATTGATAATCAGTCAAATGTTTTCTCATTCTTTGACTTTCTTAGTTTTTTCTAAATTTTTTTTTCTAAGTAGTTTATTAAAAGAGAAAGAAAAATCACAATATCCCGCTTCCCTACACAAATTTAGAAAACTTTTTATTTTCTTTGCCAATTTATTTCTTTCTGTTTTACACAAATTCATTTAAAACGTTGTTAATGACTACATAGGTTAAAAATTCCATTTTATCTTTAGTGTAGTTATATTATGTGTGTTCTGTGAGAAAGAATGCTAGAAAGCAATTTATTCCACACAAATGCATTTTGAACTTTTACTTACCAAAGTTGTCTTCTACAGTGAACTCAGGTGGTATCCAAGAAAGCTTCTAGTAGAAGATGTCTTTTGATTTGAAAGAAAAAGGATAGGCCGGGCGCGGTGGCTCACGCTTGTAATCCCAGCAGTTTGGGAGGCCGAGGCGGGCGGATCACGAGGTCAGGAGATCGAGACCACGATGAAACCCAGTCTCTACTAAAAATACAAAAAATTAGCCGGGTGTGGTTGCAGGCGCCTGTAGTCCCAGCTACTCTGAGAGGCTGAGGCAGGAGAATGGCGTGAACCCAGGAGGCGGAGCTTGCAGTGAGCCGAGATTTCGCCACTGCACTCCAGCCTGGGTGACAGAGCGAGACTCCGTCTCAGAAAAAAAAAAAAAAAAAAAAAAAAAATTAGCCGGGCAGGGTGGCGGGCGCCTGTAGTCCCAGCTACTGGGAGAGGCTGAGGCAGGAGAATGGCGTGAACCCGGGAGGCGGAGCTTGCAGTGAGCCGAGATTGCGCCACTGCACTCCAGCCTGGGCGACAGAGCGAGACTGCGTCTCAAAAAAAAAAAAAAAAAAAAAAGATAGGAGTGAGCCAAGCAAATTTTGTGTTTATTACGCCTGAAAGAATTGAGGACAGCCTGAGTAATGGTGTTAGAGAAAGGGAGTAACAAGAGCAAATCTTCAATAAGGTTTGAAGTATAACAGCGGTGTCTTAAGAATCAAGTGAAGAAAGAAAGATGAGAGACAGAGCCAGACATACTGGTAGAGGGAGACTCATACAAAAACAGAGATGCAGATAGCCTTTGAGAGAGAAAAAATTAGAGAGGAACAAAAGGAGAAAGGAGATGCGACAAGAAAGAAGAGAGGAAATATAATAGGAAAAAAAGGAGCAGAGGGAAAATTTAAAAAGATAATGGAAGTGAAAAGGGTAATTAATAAATTTTAATTAATAAACAAATAAAATTAATAAATTAATTAAAATTTTAGGAATTAGGAAAATACTTTTTTTATTTTTCTATTTTCTTCAGCATATTTTTACATGCTGAATATATTCTTTTTTTTGGTACTATCTTTTATTTTTTTTTGAGACGGAGTCTCCCTTTGTCACCCAAGCTGGAGTGCAGTGGCGCCATCTCAGCTCACTGCAAGCTCCGCCTCCCGGGTTCACGCCATTCTCCTGCCTCAACCTCTCCGAGTAGCTGGGACTACAGGCGTCTGCCACCTCGCCCGGCTAAATTTTTTTTTTTTTTTTTTTTTGGTATGTTTTGTATTTTTAGTAGAGACGGAGTTTCACCGTGTTAGCCAGGATGTCTCGATCTCCTGACTTCGTGATCCACCCTCCTTGGCCTCCCAAAGTGCTGGGGATTACAGGCGTGAGCCACTGGGCCCGGCCTTTTTTTTTTTTTTTTTTTTTTTTTTGCCTTAGCTCCCTAAGATTTTCTCCTGTCTTTTCTTTTTTTTTGAGACGGAGTCTCGCTCTGTTGCCCAGGCTGGAGTGCAGTGGCAGGATCTCGGCTCACCGCAAGCTCCGCCTCCTGGGTTCACGCCATTCTCCTGCCTCAGCCTCCCGCGTAGCCACCACCACACCTGGCTAATTTTTTTGTATTTTCATTATTTTTAAAGCAAATTATTATTTATTGTGCCCTGAAAGAGTCCATCATGGCTGGTTTAGTTGAATCCTTTTGTCTGGGTTTCTCAATGACTCACAGACCACTTGAATCAGAATTGCTTGTGATATTAAAATAAATTTAGTTTCCTGGATATCACCCCAATCTGCAGATTCGGAAACTCTGTGGTTCACCTCCAAATATACATGTTTACCAGGCAGGCTAGATGATACATATGCACACCTAAATTTGATATTTATGGTCTAATATTTACAGAAGCATCATGTGAAGATGGACTTCAGGTAGACCAGAGCACATACCTCCCGATCTGCCACACTTATTTTGTGTGTGGAATCTACATGCCATTTTTCAATTGTTTTTCCCAATTACAGTTTTGCGTAATGATATTTTATAGAAGGACAAACCAAAGGTAGAATTCCTTCCTCTTCAAGAGTCCTCAGTCCTTTTTCTTACAGTATTCATTGTGACTTTTAAATATTACCTTCTTATGGTAATTGTGCATCTGAAACACCATAGCTGCTTTTGCAACTAACATGCCTAGGTCTCACCACAGAAATCAGGCTACAATGGTATGGGATGGGTCCTGTCACTGCTATTTTATAAGGCTTTCCAATTGAGTCTAATGAGCAGCCAGAGTCACCATCCTTGAATTTAGCATCATAAAACCATGATCCTCCGTTGAGAAGATTATCTCCATTCATTCACTCAAGTTTAGTTTGAGTAACGTATTCCCATAGCTGTATTATGGACATAACGTATTCACATAGCTGTAAGTCTTTTTAAAGGCGTGTTATTAACTGGTGATTGGGTAATTAAACCACAAAGATTAAGCAGTCAGGGCCTGGTAATGCTCTGATCTCCCACAGATCACAGACAGATCCCACAACAGAGGAGTTGCTGGTCTTCCCCAGTTATAGGGAACCAGGCACATGGCTGTTGGGTGTGGTACTTTATAGACATTGAAGAACAAAGGAAATATTGAATCCCTTATGATCAATTACTTAAAAATAAATGGATAAACTACTACCTGCTAAAAGCATTTCTGAATATAGAAGTGTCAGAGAATTGAATCACAAAAATGGGTGATTAAAATAATACATGCCTCATTTTCTACCTTTACAATTGGCCTCAGTTGTACTAAAGCTCCCCCGACCAAAAAAGAAAAGAAAAGAAAAAAAAAAAAGAGTATGGCTGTTATTTACACGCATGGATCTAAGGTAAGCTCTTTCCATATCCAGTTCTTTCAGCAGTTGTAAATAATCTTCGAATTAAAATTAACCAAAACATTCTTGAAATCTGCTGGATGTAAGGTACTTTGTGTGACAGAGTAGTTCACTTTCTATCTTTATTTGTTGACATAAATTGAACCAAAAATTCCACACTTGTTTTTTCAAAATTTTACTTAAAGTCTAAGTTTCAAGCATATCAGAACACTAAGAGACACTTAGTTGTATATTACACTAAAGCATTGCAGCAATTCAAAAATGTAGCTTTAAAGAAAAGCTAGAGAAAAAGAAACCATTTATTTTTCCCTGAGTAAAATATCCTTTTTAACCTTCTTAATAGCACCTTCCCCTGTTTTAAATTGAGTCATTCTGAGTACCTGAGTTTCATGTTTTATAGTTTTATAATTTGTAACGTCTGGCAAAGATCAAGGATTCTCACTTTCCACCTCACAGATGTCCTTGCAAACTGGAACACGATTTAAATGGTTTACATACATATATTACTCCATTAGTGCCTAATTAAAAATACATCTGACAGCTGGCAGACAATGAGGTGCTTCAGATAATCCAAGTGAACTGATCAAGGATGGAAAATTGCGCTTGTACTATTTATATGAATTCATGGCACTTGTTTGTCATTTTTAGGAATGTTTTTATTTCCCCCAGATTGTGTACATTTTGTGTACATGTGGTTACTGGCATATTCACGTTGCATTTAGATTAAATGTCATATTTTATGCATATATGGTCTATTTTTCTATAAGAAATTCTCTTTAGATATAAACGAAAATAAAGTCTTTTTAAACAAGTCATGAATTTGTTTCTGATTCCCTGAGAGCTAGTATTTGCTCCTTGTACATGGCTTTGTCTTCTATATACATCAAAGTTTTACTTGGTCCTTGCCTTTGAGTATTTGTATAGTTGTTTTGCTCATGAAATAGACAAGAAATAACTACAAACACCATATTAGTAAGGGATCTTCAGAGAAACGGAACAATAGGCTGTGTAAGTATCTATATTTTGAGATGTAAAGAACCAGCTCATGTAATTGTGGGTGCTGGCAAATCTGAAGTCTGCAGGCAGACTGACAGGAAAAGGGCCCAAGAGTTGCTGTTGCAGCTGTATGGTAAACGTGCCCAACAGCAATAACTTAATCACACCCTGAGAATCACCCTGTATGACAGACTCACCTGAATATGTGTTCCTAGCTAGGGAATCCAGGAGTGGCCAACCAGGAGATTCGTTCATTGTCTGTAAAGGACAACTGAGACCCAGGTCCATTCCATGGAACACAAATTCTATAGGGGCTCGAGGCCCGAGTTCTGGATTGAATGAAGGTGGAAGTTGTTAGGGGGAGTATACCAAGTGAAAATGCTATATAAGCTGCATGCTTTTTGCAAGCAGTTGTGGTTCTCCTGCCCAGACTGCTGCCACTGGACTCTAAGCCCTTGATAAAACTCCATGTATTGTTTGCTGGCTCTGGGTCTTTGGCCTCTTGAACCTAGTGCCAAACCCACTGGAGTCTATAGGGGTTCAGCATGACAGCAGCTCAGGTACAAAAGCAATGTGGAGCCAACTTCCTTTTTCCTGAGTGACCCCAGTCTTTGCTCTTAAGACCTTCAACTGACTAATGAGGCCTACCCACATTATGGGGCGGGGGGTAATTCACTTCACTCAAAATCTATTAATTTAAATGTCAATCACATTCAAAAAATATCTTCACACCAACATTTATAGTGATGTTTGACCAAAAACCTGGGTACAATGGCCTAGACAAGTTGACACCTAAAACTAACCATCATAGACACATAGAATAAAAACAGACAAAATCCAAATAAATGACATAGACAGTAAAGGTTATTTTAGGGGGATAAAAGTAGATTTGATTGGAAGAGAGAAACAGTATCGAAGGAATAGTAATAACAATATAGTGCTTTGGAAAGCAAAAACATTTGAATAGTTGCTAGGAAGTTAAGTCAGGAATGTTCTACTGATTTATCATGTCTTCCTACTCTTTGTTCCACTATCCACTTTAAAAACCTTAAGCTAGACATATCTAATTTCCCAGGAGAAATCATTTGCAGGTAAAATGCCACCACTGCATTATTCCACTGCAATACCAAGAAAAATGCAAACACTATAGTTGGCATAGAAAAAAGTCAGTGTTATGTAGCAGCACAAACAATAGAGAGCTCTGTGTTATTAGAGCTATAATACAGCAATAAGTTTTTAGTATTCCAGGAAAAAGGAGCTTAATCAATTGTATGGATACTGTCTTCCAGCTCAATTACTGGGAAGGAGTATCTGAAACATTAACTTATATAACTAGTTAAAATCCAGCTGGATCATGAACTGTTATTTGGGAAGCAAACTGCTGAGTTAAAACATATATGAATTATTATCTATTCTTACATTCATTTAAAGTTAAAACATTGAAATATGTCATAATGAATAAATCAATTCTGGAATTATATAGTGCTTTCAGTCAGTGATATGCTGGATATAGCTCTGGCAAGTTGCCAAGAACCAGTACATCTCTTCCCAGCTCCACATTAGAAATGGCAAGTTGGTAACTTAATACTTGTGCTACAGGAAGTGACAAATGTGTTTTAACCATAGATTTATTGTTTGAGTGAAAAAAATGTATCCATAATAGTTTAGCATTACACAATGTAATTCACACTATTTCTTTATCCCTCAAGTAAATTGCTAGCAAGTAGATTCTAACAAAATGTATGCAGATATAGTTAGATCAAATTATTATTTTTAATCTGTTGTATAATTATTTGTCTGGTCTTTTTCTTTGGTTCCCAAAATTCTCAAAATTTTCTGAGCAATAGGAATTTTTTTGTTATTTATGGTTGGCTACTTTGGCCATGCCTGAGTTTATGTTAACTACACAACTCACAATGGGAAGTGGGTACATCAAAAAGACCAGCCATGTGATTACAGGGGTAGAGCTTTGAACAAGGTGATATCTGCCTGACCTTTGAGGAGGGAAGTAGGGATATAGATTGAGTTTAATCACAAGACCAATGATTCAATCATGCCTTTGTAATGAAATTCCAATAAAAACTGTGGACATAGATGTTCAGGAGAGCTGTCCTGGTTAGCAATATCATGTGCACATAGCTGTACATTGATGTGCCAGGAGGGTGATTCATCTGAACTCCATGGGGAGAGGACAAAAGGAAGGTTCAAATTTAGTACCCTTCTAGAACTTGCCCTATACATCTATTCTTTTGTCTGGTCTTGATTTTTTGCTATAATAAAACTATAATAAGTATAATTATTCATCGAGTTCTGAGTCATTAGAGTGAGTTATCAAACTAGAGGGGATAATGAAAACTCCCTCCCTGAATTGGAGTCAGTTGGTCAAAAGTGTAGGTAGTCTAAAAACTCCAAGTTTGAGGCTGGCGTCTGAAGTGAGAGCAGTCTTTTAAGGGTCCATGCCCTAAAGTAACTCATAAAGTTTGGCTTAACTTCAGGTAGTTTGTGTCAGAATTGCATTGTACATCATAGATCCAAACAAATAAAACAAAAGTTAGGAACATAATTTTAAAAGAAAAGACATGTACTGTAACTTATTGCTTTTTAAACATTTTCTTGAAGGTTTTAATCAATTCACTCTATTGCAGTCTTTTTCTCTTTATTGTCTTTTATCTGACTTCAAACACCAAATATATAAAAAGGTAATAATATAAACACGTGATATGACATATAATTATCAAAGACACCCTATCTTTGGGTTACATTCATCCTTGGGTTACTGTCTCAAAGAGGAAGAAAAATTGTATTTTGTTCATGACTAATGACTAAATAGAGATTATTTAGGAAATAAAAGATGGAATATAGCAGAGACTACAAGATAAAGTGTACCCTCTTTTATTTTTATTTTTATATTTCTCCCTCTCCCTCACTCTTCTATTTTGAATTTTTGCCTCTTTCCTATTTTTTTCCTATGCATCTCCAAGAAACAAACCACATTACTAAAAATCACTATATATTAATTAAATAATTATTCCATTAAATTTAAAAGTATCATCTTAAAAAGTTAGAGGTAGGATAGTAATAGATATTTTCAAGCAAAATGATATTAAAGGCAAACATAACCAATTCTTATAGCTTAAAGATAATTTAATTCATCTGCAATTACCATTCATTTACAGATAAAACAATAATGCTGGATGCTAAAAGACTTGCCCAAAATCGCAACACAATAGCTGAGTCAGCTTATAAAACAACGAGGTGATGGTGTTTAGATTTTCGTCTTTGTGTATTATCAAATTGAAACTGAGGAATGAGAAAACAATGACAAGGAACATCAGAAATCACCAAATAATAAATAGTAGCTGGGTGGTATATTTACTGAAAACTTTAAGAGAAAGAGAAATCTCAGAAGGGGTTGGTTATAGCTTGTGTTTTTGGCATCATTCCCTACAGAATATTAGCACAAGTAACCTCAAATCCTTGGAAACTTTTTCTTCTTTAAAAACAATAAAAACTGTCAGAATACTAACCCATACCCGGATAGTCTGGCTCACTGGGTTTGGGGTGAAACACAGACATCTACATTTTTAAATTCTGATTTTTAGTTGAAACAAGATTCTAAACCATAATCTAGAATAGATTTGTGCAATAGAAATTTTCTATGATAATAAAATATTCTATGTCTGTGCTGTCCAAAACAGTAGTTACCAGTTCCAAGTGATTATTGAGCACTTGACATAGGACTAGTGAAGCTAATGAATTGATTTTTAAATTGAATTTAATTTTTAAATTAATTTAGACTTAAAGTATGCAGTACTCTTCATACTCTATTATGCAGAGCACTATAAAAGATAGAAGACTTTTTGTTAACAGGAAAAGCACGTGCAAAGGAACAGAGATGCAAACAAGCACAGCTTAAGTATATGAGAAAGATTCAAATATGTCAAGCAAAATGTAAAGGCTAAGGTGTTGTCTGATTAAAAATGGAATAAAACTCAGTCTGTATCTAGTGTATATTGAACAAACACTTGGGAAGAACCAACAGAAGAATGTTTGCAGTATACACCAAAGAGTAATTAAAGAGAACTTATCCAAAGGAAGGAATGCCCACCACGTTGAATTTGTCCTAGAACTTCTCTGTCAGTTCATAGAAGGGAATATAAACTCTCTAGCCCATGGATACATATCTGGGTCCCTGATATAAAAGGCACCAAAAAGTCCTTTATCTGAGTCTATATAAACTTAGAACACAAACAGTACTCTGAGAATTAAATAATATGGAAACTATTGTGATTTTTATCGCCTTTCCTGAAGATATGCTCAGAAAAGATAAATGGTTGAACTATGTCAATATAGTTTGAGGATAATTTAGGATTATTTCATTTGTAAGACACACACACACACACACACACATGCACACACAAATCTTACATTAGCTTTATTATTAAAAACAAAATTGGTTTACATAATTAAAAATATTGTAGTTGAAAAACTTTCATACATAATTTATTAGGAAGAATAAAACAGTATTATAAAAAATTTATCTTTCACTGTCTCTTGTCTCTGCTTTCTTCAGAATTACCTTCACTCTCTGCCACCAGCAGTAGATTCAGGCTATTGTTTCGCCAGGCTCTCACTCAGCTGAAATGAGAATTTATCTATTCACAATTTCTAGCAAAAGCCCCAGGATTAGAACTTAATTAACTCTGATTAAGTCATATGACTACGTGGATAAATGGATTTAAAAATCAAGTGCATATATACATATACACAGCATAATATTACCCAGCCTTTAAAAATAAGGAAATCCTACCATTTGCAACAACATGGATGAAGCTGGAGGACATTCTGCTAAGTCAAATAAGCCAGACATAGACAAATGATCTTGCTTATATGTGGAATCCTTAAAAAGTCAAATATATAGAAACAGTAGAAATGTGGTTATCAGAGGCAGGGAAGGGGAGAGAGTGGAAAGATGTAGGTCAAAAGGTACAAACTTGCCGTTAGGTAGAATGAAGAAGTCTAAAGATCCAATGTACAACAGGAGGACTATAGTTAACAATATATTATCCTCCAAAAACTTGCTGAAAGGATAGATTTTAGGTGCTTTTACATCCACATGCACAAAAGATAACTATATGAAATGATTAATATTTGAATTTATTGACTATAATAAACATTTCATCATGTATATGTATACCAGATCATGTTGTACACCTTACATATATACAATAAAAAATAAAAATATGTATATATGCTTATAAATAAATCTATCACTTTGGCACTGGTGTGTGTTGTCCTGAGGTGCTCACTTCTAAAGGTACAAATGAAATCAGCCCCTCCAAAATCATATGGACTTAGAGAAGGTGGTTCCTCAAGAAAACTAAAGACAGAATAACAGCACTTGAATTCTGTCACTGGAGAGCCCAATGCAATAAAAAAGAATGAAATCCAGGTGGGTTGGAAGAATGGCAGGAAAAGCTGTGATGTCAATCACAACTGCACACATTACTGGTGGCCTCTGGTAGAAATATTTGTTCATGAACACTGACGAAACATACTGCTGAACATACTGATGAACAGTTGTGAAACAATGGGAGAGCTGAAGATTTTGCATTAGTATTATAACAAATGGAAGCAAAGAGCCAGTAAAACTTGGTTCTTACTATTAATGAGATCTCATTACACTATATATCAGCAAGTAGTAGCAAATTTCAGATGATAAAAGCGAGTAGTAGTATGTAGGGAATATGCTTGGGGCAATTTTCAACATATGGCTAGACCATGAAGGAAAATAATAAATAATATATTGACAATATAGGAAATAAATACTGTTAGCCAAGTTGAGGTTCTTTTCATTTGAATTTTTAAAAATAATTATATATATATTCATATTTAATTAATTTTAAAACTGTTAGAGGTAGGGCTTATTCTCCCTAATGTAAAGAAAAGGAAACTTGTAAATATTAAGTCTCTTACAGCAGCATGGTCTTGTAATTCAAAATCCTATCTATCTTTTAGTTAGCATCACTAATGTTATAGGTTACTATAGGATTTAAATGATTTTTGGAACAGAAATTAATAAATTTTATCACCAATTTATGTAAAATAGATTAAAATAGAATCACTCTGGCATAAGATATTTATGAAGAGTTTTGTAACAGTACAGATTTTTAGGAAATATATTCTAAGATATAAAAAATGTGATGAGAGACAGGTAGATAGATATAGAGAGAAGAGAGAGAAATAGATGGTGAGAGAGCTCAACTCTTATAAGAAATAAGTAAAAAAGGAAGAATACATGAGTTATGAAAGGAAATATCCCAAGAATGGTGATTGTATTTATTATCAGAGATGAAGAAAGAAAGGGTCTATTAACAATATATAGACACAGAAGAGAGATAGGGTGGACAGATAGCTATACATTTGTATTTGTTAGTAAGTGTGTGAAAGTGTGTGGGTAGTGTGTGTGTTGGGTGTGTGTGTGCATGTGTGTGTGTTTAGATGCACAGATATATATTTCTTTTCCATTTGGTTAATGGTAAATGAATTACATACTACCCTAATATTTTAGATCAAGAAACTGAGTCAGAGATGTTAAGTAATGACCCATTGTCACAGTAGGTTATAGATCTGAGATTAGAATTTGAATAGTCTGATTTTCAAATATACAAATATTTTCTAACATAAAAACTAGAGTATGAATTTGATATACCTATAATAATTTTGATTAATGTGGAGCCAGCACCAAATTTAATTTAAGTAATACATTTCATGATCATACCATATTCTTCAAGTCCTGGCCAATATGTGACTGATATATTATTTAATGAATATCTAACAGGAAACTACATTTTAAATATAATTTTAACTTTTATTTTAGATTCAGGGGATACATGTGCAGATTTGTTACGTGGTATATTATGTGCTACTGACATCTGGGATATGAGTGAACCTGTCACCCAGGTAGTGAGCATAATACTCAACAGTTAGGTTTTATTTATTTATTTATTTATTTTTATTTTATTTTTTTTGAGATGAAATGTTGCTCTGTCACCCAGGCTAGAGTACAGTGGCACGATCTAGGCTCACTGCAACTGCTGCCTACCGGGTTCAATGAATTCTCTTGCCTCAGCCTCCTGAGTAGCTGGATTACAGGCACACACCACTACGGCCGGCTAATTTTTGTATTTTCAGTAGAGAAGGGGTTTTGCCATGTTGGCCAGGGTGGTCTCAAACTCCTGACCTCAGTGATCCATCTGCCTTGGCCTCCCAAAGTGCTGGGATTACAGGCATGAGCCACTATGGCTGACCAACAGTTAGTTTTTAAATCTTTGCCAACTTACTACCTCCCCCTTTTAATAGTCATCAGTGTCTATTGTTCCCATCTTTATATCCATTTGAACCCAATGTTTAGCTCCCACTTATGAGTGACAACATGCAATGTATGGTTTTCTGTTCCTGCATTAATTCATTTAGGATAAAGGCCTCCAGCTGCATCCATGTTGCTGCAAAGATATTATTTCATTCTTTTTGATGGCTGCATAGTATTCAGTGGTGTATATGTAGCACATTTTCTTTATCCAATCCACCCACTGATGGGCACCTAGGTTGGTTCCATGTCTTTACTATTGTGAATAGCACGGGGATGAACATACAAGTACATGGGTCTTTTAAGTAGAATGATTTATTTTTTGTGGGCATATATATTGAGTAATGGGATTGATGGTTCAAATGGTAATTCTATTTTTAGTTCTTTGAAATATCTCCACATTGCTGACCATAGTGGCTGAAATAATTTACTTTCCACCAACAGTGTATACAGCATAACTTTCTTCTATGCAACCTCACTAGCATCTGTTATTTTGTGTGTTTTTAATAATAGCTATTCTGACTGGTATGAGATTGTATCTCATTGTGGTTTTGGTTTGGATTTCTCTGATGATTAGTGATGTGGAGCATTTTTTCATATGTTTGTTGGCTGCTTGTATGTCTTTGAGGAGTGTTTAATGGGGTTGTTTTTGCTGGTTGAATTGTTTAATTTCCTTAAGGATATGTATATTAGATCTTTGTCAGATGGATAGTTTGCAAATGTTTTTCCCATTCCTTAGTTTGTCTGTTTACTTTGTTGATAGTTTATTTTGCTGTACAGAAGTTCTTTAGTCTATTTAGGTCCCACTTGTCAATTCTTGCTTTTGCTGCAATTGCTTTTGAGGACTTATTTAAAAAATCTTTCCTAAGACCAATGTCCCAAAGAATATTTTCTAGATTTTCTTCTAAGATTCTTGTAGTTTGTGTTCTTACCTTTCAACCCTTAATTCATCTTGAGTTAATGTTCATTATGGTGAAAAGTAGTAGTCCATTTTCAATCTTCTGCATATGGTTCACCAGATATCTCAGCATCATTTATTCAATAAGGAATAGATTTCCCATTGCTTGCTATTATCAACTTTGTCAAAGATCAGATGGTTGTAGATGTGAGGCATTATTTCTGGGTTCTCTGTTCTGCTCCATTGGTCTATGTGTCTGTTTTTGTACAAACACCATGTTGTTTTGGTTACTGTAGCCTTATAGTATAGTTTAAAGTCAGGTAATGTGATATGTCCAGCTTTGTTCTTTTGCTTAGGATTGTTTGGGCTACTTGGGGTGTTTGTTTGTTCCATATGAATCTTAGAGGAGTATTTTTCTAATTCTGTGAAAAATGACATTGGTACTTTGATAGGAATAGCATTGTATCAGTAGACTGCTTTTGGAAGTATGGCCATTTTAGCAATACTGATTTTTTCAATCTATGAGCATGAATTCCTTTTTCATTTGTTTGTGCACTCTGATTTCTCTTTTTTATTGATTGTTATAGGGATCTGTCATCTCCTTGGTTATATGTTTTCCTACATAATTTCTTGTGTGTGTGTTTGCATATTGTGAATGGTATTGCACTCTTGATTTGACTCTCAGCTTGAATAATGTTGGTATATAAAAACCTGGCCAGGCACGGTGGCTCACGCCTGTATTCCCAGCACTTTGGAAGGCCAAGGCGGGTGGATCACCTGAGGTCGGGAGTTTGAGACCAGCCTGACCAACACGGAGGAAACCCATCTCTACAAAATACAAAATTATCTGGGTGTGGTGGTGCATGCCTGTAATCCCAACTATTCTGGAGGCTGAGGCAGGAGAATTGCTTGAACCCAGGAGAGCTGAGATAGCACCATTGCACTCCAGCCTGGGCAACAAGAGTGAAACTCTGCCTAAAAAAAAAAAAAAAAAAAAAAAAAAAAAAAAAAACTACTTATTTTTGTAAATTGATTTTGTATCCTGAAACTTTCCTGAGGTTCTTTATCATTTCAGGAGACTTTTAGTGAAGGTTTTCAAGATTTCTAGTTATTGAGTTACATCATCTGCCAGAAGAGATAGTTTATAAATCTTAATGTTCCAATATTGGGTGCTTATTTATTTAGGACAGTTAATTCTTCTTGTTGAATTGAATTCTTTATCATTATGTAATGCCTTTTGACCTTTTTCACTGTTGTTGGTTTAAAGCAAGATTTTCCAACCTGTGGCCCACAGGCTGCATGCAGCCCAGGACAGCTTGAATGTAACCAAATACAAATTTGTAAATGTTCCTAAAACCTGAGGGGGTTTATTTTGGAATTTTTTTTTTTTAGTTTATCAGCTATTGTTAGTGTTAGTGTATTTTATGTGTGACCCAAGGCAATTATTATTCCAATTGTCTTGGGAGAAGATTTATAAAACAACTATTTTTAGGCCTACAAAACGACTTAGTTGGCCACACAATAATAGTTGGGGACGTCAAAACCCCACTGACATTATTAACCAGATCATTGAGGCAGAAAACTAACAAATTTTGGACTTAAACACTTGACCAATTAAATTTAATAGACATCTACAGAATACTCCACTCATTAACCACATAATATACATTCTTCTCATCTGCACAGAGAATATACTCCAAGATCAACCACTTGCTTAACCATAAATCAAGTCCCAAAAGATCAGGCACCCCTCGTTTGAAGTCTGTTTTATCAGATGTAAGCATAGCAACCTCTGCTCTTTTTGGTTTCTATTTTCATAACAGATCTTTCTCCAACCCTTTACTTTGATCCTATGGTTGTCGTTACCTGTGAGATGGGTGTCTTGAAGAGAGCAGATACACGGGTGTTGTTTTTTATCAGACTTGTAACTCTGTACCTTTTAAGTGGGGTGTTTAGAGTGTTAACATTCAAGGTTAGTATTGATATGTGAGGTTTTGACACTATCATGAAGTTGTTAACTGGTTGCTTTGTAGTTTCTATTATGTGGTTGCTTTATAGGGTTTGTGGGTTATGTACTTAAGTGTGCTTTGTGATAGCACGTATAGTCCTTTTTTTCCACGTTTATAACTCTCTTAATGATAGTGTAATCTTCTTAATGAAGACTGGTCTAGTGGTCACTAATTCCCCTAGTTTTGGTTTGTCTGGGAAATATTTTATTTCTCCTTCACTAATGAGGCTTTGGTTGGATATGAAAATCTTGGTTGGAATTTGTTTTCTTTAAGAATGCTAAAAATAGGCCCCCAGCCTCTCTTGGCTTGTAAAGTTTCTGCCAAGAAGTCCACTCTTAGCCTGATGGGGTTTCCTTTGTACATTATCTGACCTTTTTCTCTGGCTTCCTTTAAGATTTTTTTTCTTTAGCATTAACTGTAGCTTTGGTGCTATTCATTTTGTATAGTATCTCATAGGTGTACTCTGGATTTCTTGTATCCAGAAGTCTACATCTCTAGCAAGATTAGGAAAGTTTACTTGAATTATTCCCTCAAATATATTTTCCAGGTGGTTTACTTTTCCTTCTCTCTCAGAAATGCCAGTAATTCACAGATTTGATCTCTTTACCTTATCCCACATTTCTCACTTTGTTTATTTCTTAAATTCTTTATTATTATCATTATTATTATTATCAGGCTCACTTAGTTTGAAAGACTAGTTTTCCAGGTCTAAAATCTTTTTTTCTGCTTGGTCCAGTGTATTGGCAAAGATTTCAGTTGTATTTAGAAATTTGAGTGATTTTTTCAACTCTAGAAAATCTGATTTATTATTTGTTTATCTCTTCTTTCATTTCCTGGATTAATTTACAATTTTGTGTTTATTTTCAACCTTGCCTTTAATCTCATTGAAATTCCTTGCAATCCCTGGTTTGATTTCCTTATCTGTCATTTTTGGGTTTCTATTATAGTTAGGGACCATTACTGGAGAGCTAGTATGATCCTTTGGTGGTGTCACTACATTCAGATCTTTCAAAGTGCCAGAATACATGTACTGTTTCCTAATCATGTAGAGATACTGGTTCTTCTGATTTTTGTAATTACTTTTGTGCAGGTAGATTTTTTTTTTCTTTCCCTAAAATATTATTGTTTTTTTCTTCTCCTTTTCTTTTCCTCTCCTCTCTAGGGCATATGACTGTGTAGAATGCTGTGTAGGGTATTTTTGGCTTCACTTCTATAACCCTATTACTTCTTTCAGCAGGTTTTATATTGAGCTGTGCTGTTTGACCTAGAAGCCAGTAGATGGTGTTTATGGGTTAGAGTGAGCTGTGGCTAGAGTGGCTGGGTGTATACTTTATACTTGTTTATCAGAAGAAACTGTCTGTTGCCTCAGGCAATGGGCTGATCCCTGGAGTGCATATTGGTCTGAACTCCCTGGTTAGGCCTGTGGGAGAGCAGGGGCAAGGTGAGCAGGGCCAGACTGGGCAGGCCCACCTACAGATCCCCTGATGGCATGCACAAACACCAATCCCAAGGGAAATCCAGTAGGTGACCAGTAAGCACTCAGAGGTGTGCCTAGGCATGGAACTGGGAAACCTCCTCAGCCCCAAGTTCTCTGCATGGGCAGAGAAGCTCACAGAGTGGATACTCATAGCCTAAACTCCTAATGCAGAGAGTGAGTACTCCGGATCCCTGGAGATCTGCCAGGGAATTGAGTGTAGAGAGCCCTGCTGCACCACAATTTCCTCACAGGAAGGGTGGGATACCAAAGGCTGCTGTTAGGGCGAGCAGGTGCGCCAACTGTCTAGAAATCTACTTGGGTGCAAAGCTGAGAAAGCCCTGCTCCACCATGATCTCTGCACAAGTAGGACGGGGCAGCTCAGGCTGGTAATCCAGGTGAGCATGTCCTCTGACTGCCTGGGGATATGCCTGACTGTGGAATAGAGAGGGCCCTCTTGTACCACGATCTATGCTCAGGAAGGGTGGGACAGCTCGGGCTGCTGCATCAGGTGAGAAGGCGACTTGAATGCCTGGAGATCTACCTGAATGTGAAGCAGAGACGGCTTCCTCATACCAGCTACTCTGCACGTGAAAGGTGGGGCACCTCAGGTTGCTCATTCATGTAAGTGGGTACTCTGAATATCTGGAGTTCTTCCTCGGGATGGTGCATAGAGGGGCCATTGCATCAACATCTCAGGGCAGCAGGCTGAGATATCCAGCACTGACACATGCAGACCAGTTCCAGGTCACCAAGCTGTCCCTGACTGCAAGCCTTGTCACCCAGGAGAAACTGTACCTGTAGCAGCTCTCCTGCTGCCCCAGGCCTGCAATGGAGGAGAGTGCTACTTAGGCAGTTTCCAAAATTTTGGCTCTGGAGGGCCCTGCTCCTCCAGAGCAAGCCCTCCAGTCTCTGGCCTGAGAAAAAAATCCCTGCATGGTCATGCTGCTGGGTTGCCAAATAATGGCTGACTTTGTCTGTGCCTGGATTAAAAATGGCATCCCGCTCTTGGTCTGGGGTCTGGGAAAATGCCTGTAACTTTTCCCAGTGTCTTTCCCTCTCAGAGCCTCCAAGCCCCTCCCCAGGTGAGCTCCAGGGCTTGGGAGAAATATAGTGCTCTTCTCAGCCCAGGTTGCTCATATCCTCATAGAAAAGGTGAGTCACAGAGAGAGGCTCTTTGCCTCTCTTATGTCCTGGGGATTCCCTCACTTTTATTAGCTGGACGCCATCATGGGGGCTATTTGCCCATGTTCTCCTCCCTGTAATCTGGGGTATCCTTCACAAATCCAGTGGATTCACATTTTGTTTCTTGAATTAAAGCACACAGAGCTGATACTTACACACTCTTTTGCTATTTCCAAATGACTGGGGCATGATAAAAACCCTCTAATCTTCCATCTTAGAGGAAAAAAAAAGGAAACAATTTTAAATTATCACTGTGTTGGCTTTTATTTGTTTAAAAAATTACATTTTAGAGCAATTTATTTTCTATTTTGAGTTTACCATTTAAAAAAATGTCCACAGCATGTAGGAATAAATGGAATAAAAATCCCCAACTGTTTTACCATTGAGATCTCTGTTTTTAGAACTTCTGAGAAAAATCCAGTTTTCTAGGTCTATGATACACAACACTGATTTTCATCAAAAGTATTGTCACCTAGCTATTTTGAGGTACTTTCTTTTTGTGCTCATGGTAGGAACAAAGAAATGGTAAAGTAAGCATGCCAAGGAAAGGAACTGGGAGATAGTAATGGAGACTGGAAGCAGAGAATTTCCTTAAGAGGATCAGAAAAATATGAAAAACGTTTCTCTCACATTACTTTAGCTTAGGGAAATATTGAAGGCAAGTATCAGTAAAGCCTTTAACATATAAAAGGCAAATTGAAAAAGAAACATCTTTATCACTAACATGCTCTAAATGAACTTTAGATGCATCTCCTTACTCTCTGCTATGGTTTAAATGTTTATGTTCACTCCAAAATTCATGTTGAAAGTTAATCTTCATTGTGGTGGTATTAAGAGAAAAGTCTTTTGGGAAATGATTAAGCCACGAAGGGCTCTGCCCTCATTGATACAGTAGTGACTTATAAAAGGACTAGAAGAAACTAGCTTAGGCCCTTTTGTCTACCTTCTGCCATGTGAGGATGAAGACACCTTCGATGGAGCAGGCCCTCGCCAGGCACACTGAACCTGATGACGCCTTCATCTTGGACTTCGCAGTTTTCAGAATTGTGAGAAATGTCTGTTCTTTATAAATCACTGTCTTAGGTATTTTGTTATAGCAGTATAAACAGACTACAACACCCTCATTGAAGGTACTTTTGCTTCAGTCTGTTTCTTACAAAGCAAGATATAATGCCTTTCATTTATATGGAATAAAAAATTTTTAAAGTAGTTTGATTCACAGTATAGCTATGTTTTACTCATTTATTCTTCTAAATCATTCCATTATATTCTGTCTTTTATATAAATTAAGCAGAAAAGTAAAATTTGTGTTTATATAGACAAAATGAATATGGAAGAGGGGATGTGAATGCCTGCATGAGAGAAACAAACGGACAAGCATGTTTTGCATTTCATTTGTGGTAAATGTTCTGATTTCACAAATTACTTTTACTTTTGCAAGTCCTTTTCTGTACACTAGATGCGACAACTACTCATTTCAAATGCATTTTTAAAGCAATTTTTTCACTTAACTACTGTATTTTATGACTTGTAAAATCTACAAAGCCATACAATAAATTTAAGTGTTATGGGGAAATGCCATATATGTACACCAATAGCTCTGATACAAGGCACTGTGAAATGTCATACATGTGTTACTAAACAAAAACATAAGTAAAATTGTCACCAGCTAGGTATAATATGGAAGGTGTCATATAATGGTTGACTTTTAAATAGGAGTTAAAATATTGGTAGAATTTAAAAAGACAAAGATACATTTTAATTCAGGTAATGAAGAGATCCCATTCTATCCGGAATTTAGTGTGCACCCTACTGTGGTTTAAAAATGACTCTAGCTTTTTGCTTTCAAAGCCTAACTAGTAGCTGTGCATTTAATTTATATCCTAACAGACAAAAGTAATTGCTGTGCTTTGCCAAGTTCAAAAAGATTTTCCTTTTATTTAGCTCTCAAGTGGAAGTATTAACCTACTGTAGGTATCACTACCTTTCTTTGTAAAGGGGGATAAAAATGTGCAATTAACTTCAGACATTTTCTTAGAAACCTGGTATCCTACTGGGCAATTTCGAGGCAGCAATTGCTTGATGATATATTTCTTCTCACCTGACTTTTAGCTCCTAAAAACATTATTGGAGCTTTTCCTGTCTGTAAGTGGAAAGGCATGTCTCTGTTAGAAAGACTATTAATGCAGGCCCTAAGTAGAGAGGTTATTTAACGTTCAAGGAATTGGAGATGTTCATAAGCCAGTTCAGAAGATCATTCTACTATTGAGATGGCCCCACAGATTTTGAGTTAATAGGAAGTACTGGATCAAAGTTTAGAGAGCTGATTAAGAGCAGGACTGAAGCAAGATCACTCTTGAGAAAGTTCCCAGAAAAATAATATAAAAAGAAAGTGCACACTTTTTATAGTCTCAAATTCTGCCTTAAATTTCAGTTTAGAAACACTAGGTACTATTATTTTTAATATTTGCTTATAATATGTGTTTTCTCAGTGAAGTTATTAAAATTTATGTTGGAATTCAGGATAATTAAGATTGTATTGATTTAGTTCATCTGCTATTTGACTGAAAAACTGATTACTGCTGCCAATACTTTGAGGTGATACCTCTGCCCCATTTCCTTGAATCTGAACTGATTGGCTTGTAACCATTAGAATGAAGCAAAAGCAACACTATGTAACGATCAATGATAGGTCAGAAAAGTCGATATAACTTTCATCTTGGATTAAAATTATGAATTTTGGGTGAAAATATCACAACTTTTTGGAATCATTGCTCTCTCTCTGTTTGCCCTCAGAGTCAGTCACCATCCTGTGAGAAGGTCAAGCTATGTGGAAAAACCATGTATATAAGCACTCCAGTCTACATCCCAGGTTGAACACAGCGTTTGATCATTCCAGCCCAGTTGCCACATATGTGAGTGAAGGAGTGTTCAGACGATTTCAGCCCACAGGCTATAAGTGAACCCCAGGCTTCAACGTTTTTGCCTGAGTCCTCAGACATCTTAAAGTACAGACAACCATTCCTGCCATGACTATACCATTCTGTTCAAATTCCTGAACATCATTTTTAAGTATAACACCATGGATATCTTATGCCACAAAATTTTGGTGTGTTTGCAACACAGCAATCATGACTGAGACAACCTTTGTCCGATATTCTTTCAATAAGAGTAGGGGAAACCTATTTATACGCAGTCTAAGCTCTGTTACAATTGTGGTTTAATGCTACTGCTGTTTAACTTTTATCCTGTTTCTTTAGTCAGAGTGTTAAGTTCTAGCTATATTAGTTTCTTCTTGTATTGATATAAAGAAGTAACTGAGACTGGGTAATTTATAAAGAAAAGATGTTTAATTGGCTCACAATTTTGCAGGCTGTACAGAAGGCATAACGGCATCTGCTCAGCTTCGATTGAGGCTGGGGAACTTTCAATCACGGCAGAAGGCAAAGTGGGAAAGCATTTCATGTGGTCAGAGCAGGAAGAAAGGAGAGGACTGAGATGCTGCATACTTTTAAACAACCAAATCTCATAAGAACTCGCTCACTATTGTGATGACAATACCATGTGGGATGGTGCTAAACCATTCATGAGAAACTGCCCCTATGATCCAATCACTTCCCACCAGGCCCCACTGCCAACACTGGGAATTACAATTCGACATGGGATTTGGTGGGGACACAAGTCCAAACCGTATCATAAACTTCACCATACTTTTATTCATATAAATTGAACAATGTGAAATGTTTCTTTTTCCTACAATCTGAGATATTCAGCTATATATTGTGTCTAACCTATTCTTTCCTGTGGAGAAAGCAGGCCAACAAACATGACTTTATCTCAATAAATTTTCTGATTATTATAGAACCCTGTGCCAGTACACAGGCAATCTCAGGGGTTTTAGTAAGATAAGGTTCTCCAAAATCAAGACGTTAGTTTTGGGGAGCTAGGTCCACCTTTGATTTGCATAGCCATCGTTCTCCTACTTTACTAATTATACCAGCCTTAAGGAACACATGTATGTATATTAGAACTGCTTTTTTACATTTTGATTCATATAAATACTTATTTGTATGTATTACAATTCATTGGCACTGTATATTTGTTTTGAAATATTTAAATGAAGAAAATATCTGGTGCCCAGAGCATCTGCAATGATAATCTGCCTGACAGAGAGGAGAGAAAAGTGATACAAAAGGGAGAACTGGGGCGATGTGACTCAGAGTCCTAGCTCTCTTTCAGTTTAGGGCTGATGCTACATTTCCAGAGATAAAGACTGCATGGAATTGGTTATGTTCTTGAGGATCATTTTGCTAAACTGTAGAAAAGAAAGTTTTCCTTTGCTGAATTCTTGGTTTCAATTGATCTCAGATCTACCAAAGTGTTTTCATCTCTAACTATGTGGTAGGCACAGAACTTGAGCTTAGAAGTAAAATGATATAAAATAATGAGAGCCGTGTCTTAACTTTGCAAGGCAGTAAGAGACACAGTGGATTAATTGTACAATTTTAGTATAGGATGGTAAGTAATTTGAAGTGTGTGTGAGTAAGTGTGTTGTGTGTGTGTGTGATTATGTACCTGTGTCTGTGTGTGTTCTCACCGCCAGCAATAGAGTAGAATAGTCTACCCGTAAGGATCAAAATTATTTGCAGGAGTACGTTTCTCCTTGTCAAAATTGTTGGCTCAGACAAGTATAGTATGCTTAACTGTTTTTTCTTCCTAATGAGTAGTTTTAGATACTATAATCTTCTAACAGGTGGTACTTGCAAATTCTTGTCCACACTTGTTCCTGTTCCTGGTGAGATGCCTCTATTCTCACTTTTCTTCCCTGGCCTGTCCATATTGTGATAAGGCTTTGGTTGTCCAATACTTTTACATGTTACAGGAACTAATGCAGTAAATAGGTTGACAGAAAGTTCACTGTATTTACTAAAATCAGCTCTGTCCTGCTGTTAATGAACATTGATGCAGGCAATAAACTGATTAAAATTGTTTTGCCGGTGAATCAAGAAATAAGCTATTTAAAGACAGACATTACTTTAGCACCAAGAGCTTGCAAATTTGGAGTTTGGGTTTTTCACATTAATGTAAACAGCTAGCTGGATTAAAAATGACCTGTCACACTCACAAACTATTCAGAGGAACAGCATGATTACGTGAAATTATGATGACTTGTTTTCTCCATTACCAAACAACTCTGAAATGTAGTATTTTTAAAAGAATGTTATATGAATATAATGGGACTAGTTTCTGTGAAAGATTCTTGCCTTGTGTTTATTACATTTCTATATTAGCAGTTGTTTCTAGTTAGAAGGCAAATTGAAATTAGTTTATTCTGTTTGAGGGTGGGAGCAACCTACTGTTCTAAATAATTGACTGTAAAATAGTATGTGGGTATACATACAAAATGATAAATCTATATAGCAAGCACTAAATGGAGTGCTTGAAACCATTACTGTTATTTGCCAATCTGAAAATAATTTTCTTTGTTCTATTCATTAGGGAAAATCTAGAAATAAACATAAGCACAATTTGAAAAACATCAAAAAAAAAAAGCTATGACTTTCATTAGTGTTATCATGCTAGAAGATAAATGTTCTTCACACAACTTACTGGATGTATACATTTTTACAACACTTGAATGTATTCCAGGTGATTAAAAACAAACAAAATACAAAATAAGAATGCAAATTTGGCCGGGCACGGTGGCTCATGCCTGTAATCCCAGCACTTTGGGAGGCTGAGGCGGGTTAGGAGATCAGGAGATCGAGACCATCCTGGCTAACATGGTGAAACCCCGTCTCTATTAAAAACATACAAAAAAAAAAAATTGGCTGAGCGTGGTGGCAGATGCCTCTAGTCCCAGCTACTCAGGAGGCTGAGGCAGGAGAATGGCGTGAACCCGGAGGGCAGAGCTTGCAGTGAGCAGAGATTGCACCACTGCACTCCAGCCTGGGCAACAGAGTGAGACTCCATCTCAAAAAAAAAAGGAATGCAAATTTAACGAATATTGCATGATCTCCATTATGTGCAATATACTGCATTGCATATAAGCATAAAGATGAATATAATACAAAGCAAAATATAGAATGACTTAAAAAGGAAACAGAGTGTTAACAATAGTCAGGAAAGGATGAATAAATCTCTGAGAGAACAAAGTCAGAAAGTCTCAATAATGAAAATAGCATGTATTTGAGATGGGGGCTTGTGAGACATTGGGAAGTTAACAAATAATGGTGTGAGACATTCCATTATTGCATTTATTCTATTTACAATTGTATTTAATTAATCAAAAAAAGATATACTGGGCATCTGTTGGGTTAATGCAGTCATGCTATTTCTAAAGGATATCAATTAAATATATAACATGTTTCACAATCTAGCAGAGAAAATAAGTCATATGCCAAAATAATACATGCTAAAGAACACAAAATAAAAACTATAAGAATTCAGAACAGGAAAGTTTACTTTCTATTGCAGATGCCAGAGAAATATTGTGGAGGAAGTGGAACTTGACCTACACTTCAAAGGATGATTTGAATTTGAGCAAGTGCTTTGCTTCTCGGTCTTCTTCTTCTCCTTCTCCTCCCCTTCCTCCTCTTCCTGTTTCCCAATTTTTGGAGAAGTATAGAATGAGGAAAATATCATATACAATTATCTACCATCAAACAATTATTTCCACTGAATATCATATATCTATTTCTCTGTCATTTTTCACTACTTGTCAGTGGTATCTTTGAAGGCAGAAAAATATTTCATTCACCCTTAGATTCTTCATGCTAAACAAAATGCCAACACATGATAGACCCTCAAAAAGGACTGTGCAGTCAATGAAGGACAAAATAATTAATGGCAAGGGGCAGCAAAGTGGGAGATGTGTTTATGCACTTGGATAAAAACTGTTTGAAATTGGCAAAGAATGCTATTTTGCCATAAGATTTAAAATAAAGCATGCTCTATTTATAATAATTCTGACAGGCAACAAGGAACATTGAGATTTTCCCCCTACATAATGGATTATATAGTATTGACATTATCTCCTCCGATATGCTTCATTTCACCTATTTATAGACCATATGTTGTTGTATAACATAAGTGTGCTACATATGTACATATGTTCATGTTACCGTATAACATAGGTATGTACATATACATAGCATTATTATATGATGTCAATAAAGTCATGAGATACAAGAAAATGAACTCATTTGGATAGTCCCAATTTATTATTGCATGATAGAAAAGGACTACAAGTAATGGTAAAGACTTAAGCACACAGAGTTTGAAATTAGACAGAATCTTGAATTATCCTTGTTCTATCACTTTTTGCTACTTAAGCTCTCTAAACCTCAATTTTCTTATCTGTAAAATGGGGTTCAAAAAGTACCTACTTCATAATTTTGTTATAATCATTAAATGAGATAACCCATTTAAATGCATAACACAGTATAAAGGGCATACTCAATAGTTATATATAGGAATGGGATTTCTACATCGCTGTAATTTATAAGGTGCTTTCAGTATACCAGTTCCATCACCATTGACTAAGCATTACCTTAGATGTAAATTATTTTAGGAAAAACCTGAGTCTAAGTGTAAGATAAATGATTTATTATACAGGAATAAAATTAAAATGAGGGAATGCTATTGATACAATGATTGACAAAATATTGTCCTTTGCAGCTGTCCTTTAAAACTCTTTCAGTGGAAAGAAATGCAGAAGAAGAAAAGATTGTTCATTGCTAAGTTAATGCTGTTTTAGGTTCTTTTTATCGCTGCTACCCTCATTAGATACAATAAACTTAGAAAACGTTTCTAACTCAGAGGCTAATACAGTAGGAGATTATCAGAACAGGAACTGAGTCTGTGGTTGTTGAACCCTGTACTGAGGACCCAGATAAATACCTTATAAAGATTACCTGTTGTTTGACATTACCTATTTTAAGATTTTGCACTACTACATCACAACATCAACATTTCAAAAAGTGGTCCTCTTAGCAGGGAGACTAGCAGAGCACCAAATGTGGCCCCAAATAGTTTTTCATTAATCATCCCTTATTACTGTACTTCCTCTATATCTTGTTATTAGGGAAATGTGGAAAACCTATAGACATTCAGGATTTTGTGGAAAGAAGAATGGCAGGTAACAATAATCAGGAACCTCATTCATAACACAGCTCATCTAACTAGCCCTACAGAATTTGTCAATGAGGAGCTCAGAATTTAATGGGGAACAAACATTAAAAGACAATAAAAATATAAATATTTATTTGAAATTTAAATTTTAAACTGATTACTTTGCGGGGAATATGCAGTCTCTAATAAGATGTGATGTGATAATTGTATGTGCTTTTTAAAATAAAAGCTCTTACATCAATTTACAGGATGTCAAACAACTTAACAAAAATCTGACAAAACAAAATCTAATAGTCATGTCAATTTTACCTAACCTCAAAACATTTAGTGAAAACACAAGCTCTAAAATTCAAAATTATACTTTGATATGGCCTGGCTCTCTGTCCCCACCCAAATTCCTGGCTCTGTGTCCCCACCCAAATTTCATCTTGAATTGTAACTCGAATTGTAATCCCCACATGTTGAGGGAGGGACCTTGTGGGAGGTGATTAGGTCATGGGGGCAGTCCACCCATGCTGTTCTCATGACAGGTCAATGAGTTCTTACAAGATCTGATGGTTTTATAAGGGGCTTTTGCCCCTTTGCTTGGCACTTCTCTCTCCTGCCACCGTGTGAAGAATTACATGTTTGCTTCCCCTTCCATCATGATTGTAAGTTTCCTAAGACCTCCCAAGCCATATGAAACCATGAATCAATTAAACCTCTTTTCTTTATAAATTAGCCAGTCTTGGGCAGTTCTTTATAGCTGTAGAGAACAGACTAATACGTACTTTAAAGAGTCCTTCACAGTAAAAAAATAATAATAATAATAGCTCAATATAAGTATATCAAGTGTAAGAATTAACATTTGGCATGCAGGAAAATACAGAGAAGACCCAGAACTTATGTTTTATGGCTATTAAAACTGAGTTTTTGTTAAAAGAGTTTAACTCAAGTAATCTCAGTCTTAAAAATACTTTTATATCTCAGTAAAATCTGCAGTAACCATGAACACAACAGCTTTACAGATAATATCTCACTTCATTATCTGGAATAATATTTTTAGCTGTGTGACTTTGGAAAAGTCACTTAACTCTGTTACGTTCAGTCTTCTCAATGTAAAAAATGGGAACCGTGTTAATGTTTAACTTTTAGGGTTATTGATTTAGCTAAACAATAGGGTTTATTCAAATCCCTATTAGAATATTATACACATATTGAACATTCAATAAATGTTATTTGTCATTATTTTATACATAATTTAATATTAATATTAAGAACATTCTATAAAATGTGTATCAATCAGAATAAAGAATCAGGCTCAAAATAGCTAAGTGAGTAGTCCAAGGACAAAAGCAAATTAAGTGGGACTAGAAATGAGATCTCTATGATTCTAAATTGTATATTATTAACAGTTATGCTATGCAGCCACAAAATTCAAGCAAGCAGCAAATATTTACAGAGTACCTATGACATCATAATATCCTATGAGCTTCCAGAATGAAATGAGGCATAAAATAGGTAAATATTTTCACTCGTGGAATTTATATTCTAAATGAGATTAAGACCATATACAAGGAACTAAGTTGAATTGGTTATAGATTATGTTGAGCACTACCAAAAAATTCAGTGATGAGAAGAGAGAAAATGGAAGAGTCTTTAGGATAATCAGGGAAGGCTTCTGTGAAGAGGTGACATTTGAGCTGAGATCTGAAAGTTGAGAATGAGCCCTCCAAGAAAACAGCTGAGGGAAAAATATATCAGGTGGAGGGATTAGGATATTCATATGCCTGGAAGTGGCACCGTAATAGATTTGCAAGAATAGAGAGCCAGGAAGTCTGTTGTTGTTGCAAGAGAGTGAGGATGAAAGATTGCAAACAAGCTAGAGCATGCAAGGACATGTAGGTCATTGTATGAAGTGTGGATTTTATTTTAAAAGCCCTAAGAAATCATTGATGGATTTAAGCAGAAAAGTGGAGTAATCTAAATTGCTTCTCTGAAAATAGGTTGGAAAAAAACAAGTATGAAGAAGTTAGGCCAACTACAAAAACTTATTATAATAGTAACATCATGAACTAGAAACTTTCAGTGGAGTAAGAAAGAAATGAATGGATTTGAGAAATATTTGGAGCAGGGTGGAACTGACAACACATTGTGAGGAATTGCAACTGGGTGGTAAAAAAAAAATGCACTGAAGCTGTTCCTAAGTTGAACAACTGGGTGAATGATAGTTTTACTGTGAGAAGATTATGTTGAGTTGGGAGAGTTAAGACCTCCATTTCGATCCTATTAAATTTGAGTCACTTCTTACACATTCAAGAGGACATAAGCAAATGCAGGTGAAATAACTCCAAATATGTCATCTTAAATATGAAGTAAAGAGATAGACTATACTAGTCTGTTACAAAAAGGGAAGGTGTAACAGTAGAGGGTGATGGGAAATCTGGGGCCACTTCCTACTATAAAGACTGTTTTCTTATGAATGGAAGAGGAAATATTATTTGTTTTGGAACAGTACTTCTGGAATTGTTTCTTCAAAAGCCAATTCCTGTCACACTATGAAATCAGCTTGCACTATCTCATGTTGAAAACAAATTCCAAATTTTTGCTGCTTAAATAGGAGAGAATAAGGAAAAAAAGGGTCTTTTAAATAATATTTTAAATTAGTATTAATATATTAATAGTTACTAAAAACTGTTTTAATCACTACTAATATTCTTTAATTCCTAAAAGTGGACCTTTAGAATACACATAATTACTCTATTATATTTCTGTTATGTTGAATATAATTAAAATTTGGAAATGAGTGACTGATTTCTGTAGTAAGAACATAGAAGATTAAATGAGTTTTGTGGATAATTAGATGTGGATATTCTACGTCTAAAGGTGACCTACATTTTCCTATGGAGTTAAAGAAAAACATATTTCTGTTTTGCCTTTTATATGTTTTGTCAAACATAATAATATGTTAAATAAGGTCTGTTAAATTAGCATATAAACTTATGGAATTCATGGGAACTATAAAACTTAAATATAGATATGATACTTTTGCCCTTCAGACTGGAAACATTCATTTATTAGAGGGTACAGATAAATGATTCATTTTGTGCTTGTTTTGTATGTTTTAATAATAGTGTAAAATTGAGACATTGGAATAACCCATGAGCTATATTTTTCTATAGACATTGGGTACCTGCTTTTGTAAAAAAAAAAAAAAAAAAAAAAAAAAAAAAAAAATATTTTCAGTTAGTTCTTGCTCCCTAGAAATGAGAAAATAATATTTATTAGTAACTGAGTATGTAAAAAACAAATGTTTAAACATTTTGATCATGGCTTCATGTTATTTGGAAGCTAAGAATGTTTTCATGTTGCACATCATGAATATATACAATTTTTATTTGTCAATTGTACTTTAATAAATCTGAAAAAAATTAAAAAATAAAAAAGCCAAGAATATTTTATTTAAAAGAGGCTTAAAATGTTAATTCCTTTCTTCAAAACAGAAATTCCTCATTATGATCCCCATACTTTTCAACTGAGTCAGTGTGTAAAGGTATAAATAAGTCCTTCCCATCAGGTACTATTCAAGGGTACATGGCAACTGTTTAGTGGGTAAGTGAAAGATTTGGGAAAGCTTTATAGTGACATATCCATTCCTTACAAAATACAAATCAGAGAGTAAATAGTTATCATAAAACTGAGGAATTAGAGCATATCCCTAACATTCTCAATCCCTAAATAATTTCTGAATAAAAACATCTATTAAAAATTGAAGTCCAGACTTTTAGCCAGATGGCTTAGGGTATTAATGTTTTGGTAGATTCTTCTGCTAAAAAAAAATAAAAAAGAAAAGAAAAGAAAGAAAAAAAGAAAAAAGCAATGAGAGAAAAAAATATAAAGCACGATGGTCAATTTCAATAATAAGATTTACATTTTCATGGCTGAGAAATTGAGCAGAAATACAAAGAAAGCAGCAAGAATTGAGCCATAGGCCTGCTAGGCTCTAATTGTAGAAGATGGAAGGGCCAAAAGTCTGGCTCTGGTAAGGGATCATTTTTCCTGCTATTATCTACTTTTTCCTAAGAGGTAGGGTAGGCTTCTTTGTAGATCAAAAAAAAAAAAAACTAGAAATATAGTGCAACCGTGTCTGAATCTGTCTATTATTTCTGTCAAACTTTGGAAAAGACCATGTAAAGAACAAATTAAATTGTGGGTTGGTGACTACCAGGTCCAGGATAGGGCCTAGGAACAGAGGAAGGGAGTAATAAAACTATGATAATTTATAAATAAAACATTCTATTCAAAATGATCTTGGAAACTAAAATTCTGAAACACTAATAAAAACTAATGCTAATAGCAATATTCCAACAAATCAACAATAGGTACATTCATTTTCTCCAAATAAATAATTTTATGGCAAAGACTGATTAGAATTTTTAAATAATGTGAGATGTTCAAATCAATAAGTAAAGAATATCATTTAATAAATAGCAAGAAAATATAACCAAAAAGTGATCAAATTTAAGCCAGGATAATTGGATATAAAAGGAACTTAGAACTCTTGGAAATTATATATTTACATACATGTGCATATACAAGTATGTTATTTCCAAGAGGTCTAAGTTCTTAGATATGCACATATATATGTATATATGTTTAAACAAATGTGTACATTACATGTATCTATTACATGTATATATTTATAATAGACTTTACCTTACAACATGCAAAAAGTCAACTGCACATGATTTATGAATTATAGGCCTAAACATTAAATGCAATATTTTATATTTTTAGAGAATAATATAGGAAAATATTTTGAAAACTTTAAAGCAAAAAAAAAAATAAAATAAAATTGACATAGGGAAATGACTGATAAATTTAACTCCTAAAACTAAAACTGTTTTTTTTTATCTAAAGAGAGGTGAAAACATAAATCACAGAGTAAACAATTTTTTTAAACATTTATAGGTAATAAAGAACCAGTATCTAATATATATAAAAAGTAAATCATCAAGGGGAAAAAATAGACAATCAAATTAAAAAATAGCCAAAACACCTAAAAAGCATAACTTAAATGGCATTTCAAAATATGTAATCAATGTACAAAAGTGGTCAAAATTATCATTAGGAAAATATGAATGCAAACTGCAAAAAGATAAAAATATTGACTGCATCTCTGCCCTTTAAAAAGATGGGCTGCAGAATTGCAGTAGCTACTAATAATAATTACATTGAGAAAACAGATATAAACCATGACTATACAACCTACCACATATCCACCAGATTAGCAAAAATAAAAATCTGACAGTTTGGAAGGCTAAGGCAGGGGGATCACGAGGTCAGGAGATTGAGACCATCCTGGCTAACACGGTGAAACCCCATCTCTACTGAAAATACAAAAAATTAGCCAGGCGTGGTGGCACGCTCCTGTAATCCCAGTTACTCGGGAGGCTGAGGCAGGAGAACAGCTTCAACCCCGGAGGCAGAGGTTGCAGTGAGCTAAGATTGCGCCACTGCACTCTAGTCTGGGAGACAGAGCGAGACGCTGTCTCAAAAAATAATAATAATAATAACCAGACAGTACTAAGAGTTAGAGAGAATAGAGCAACTGAAGCTCTCATCTATAGCCTTAAGATTATAAATTAATACCACCCACTTTGGAACATTAATTGAAACAATCCAAAAACTTGAAGACAAAAATGTAAAGGTAACCAAGCCTTTAGTGTACAAAGTGGACTTCTCTGTATATAACCTAGAGAAGCATGTACTTTTGCAACAGAATAATTATAAATGATTGTTCATAGCAGCATTATCTGAAATAGCTAAATACAAGTAATTTATTATAGTATATTGATATAAAATATCTAATAGTAATCAAATCAAGAATGTGACAACAAAATGTTAAATGAAAGAAGCAAGAGATAAAATCTTGTTTACCATATGATTATGTCTTAACCTGAGTTCTCTAAAAAATAAAGCCTGAAACTTGGCTTAACTTTTGGATCAATGTAGTTAAATCTCAATATACTGTCAACTTGAATGCAGCATTTCTTTTGTTATCTTTTTCTTTCTTTTTTAATCCACTAATCTACTCTTCCATAAGTTTCAGACAGAATAGCTGTGCTTCAAAAGTTTCTTTGTAATGACCATAAGAATCTTGTTATAGATATATCTGGACTATGTAATATTTAGAAATAAAATTTACCTTTGAGTTAGTTTGATAATTCTGCTCAAGGAACATGCATCTTTTGGGCCTTAATCCATTATCAGTGATGAAATATCCATTTTGTCAGTTTCAATATTTATTTGTTCATAGCACTGCATTAAATATGAAATTTTAAAAAACAGCCAATCATTTTGCAACTTTTTATGTATTCTCTCACTAGATGCTATCCTAGTAGTGAATTAAAATTTGAACTTGGAGATCATCTGGCATTGTTTAAATCATGGCTCTTCTACATTATCTTTACAATTGACAGAAAGCGTGACTGAAGAAGAATGTGGCAGAAGTCATTCATTCTGAATGAGGCAACGACGACCTAAAATGAGGGCAGGAAGATGAACTGCATGTACAAGAAGCATTATTCCATTCTTTATTTCTGGTTCTTAAAATCATTTGGCTAATTTCCCTTGTTTTAGACAATTGTTTAAAGCAGACTTATTTGCTGTATTATAAATAATAGAATTTCAGTTTTTAGTTAATATTTAGATTAAGACAAAAGAGAAAGATTGTCATATCAAAAACATAATTTGTTAATTTTTAATATGTAGATGCGTTATCTTTATGCTTCAACACAAAGCATCTGAAAGTTTTGACTGCATGATCATTTTAACAGTACCATAATTTTGGCCATAGAAATAGTTGAGCTTTAAACAACCTATCACCAACAAAGTCTTATTTTGTTTTTTATTTCATTACATATGTTTCTTTATCTGTTTAAAATATAAATATAAGTGTTAATGATGATCACTTCTAGGTGTAGTCGACTAACAGTGTTTCTAATTTTGGTGATCCTTTGAAAAAAGAATTAAGCTGAAATTGACAACACATCTTTACTTCATAGAGAGGCCAAATTAATAATGAAGAAAACTTTTGTGTTAATAATCGAGAATGTAAGAAATAAACCCCAAGCAACATGAGCATTTCAAAAGCACATAGTACATATAACCATAAAAAGCCCAATTATAATTTATTCTGAAATAGTCATTAAGTTAACTTCTCTAGAGGTCTTCACAAAGTAACACTTGTTGTTTCTACTATAAATATACAAGGCAGCTTTTATTTTAAAATAATTATAATCTTAGCCATTTTACTAATTTAGAATGATACACAACTATTTTATGAGTGATTCGACTAAATGAATGTTTCTGTACATCTAGTTTACTTCTGGGCTGTACAATGTCATGCCCTTTGGTAATGTTTACTTAGTGCTTGCCAAATTTGTTAACACACACATCCACACACAGAGTACTGTGTCTGTACAAACGTGATTAATGTCTATCTGCTCCTCTAGAATAAAGCTTCTTGAGGGCAGGGACCATATCTATTTTACTGTTCCTGTATCCCCAATCTATACAAAAGTGACCTGTATTGATAACGTGCTTAAAATTTTTAATAAATTAAGATTTCATTAATGAAATAAGTAATAGAACTAGAATTACTTTCCATCAGATATATTTCGTTTGAATTTGAAATTAGCATGTTTGCCCTGAACTCTTCACCAGGCTCTCTCTAGACTTGTAAGACCAGAATCTTCTATAAAATTAATTAATACGGATGGTTCCTGACTTAGGGTGATTTACGTGTTTTCAACTTTATGATGATATTAAAGTGATATGCATTCAGTAAAAAGTGGTACTGTGCTGCCATGTTGGGCAGCTCCTAGTCAGCCACGCAATCACAAGGGTAAAGAACTGATTCTCCACAGTGTACTGTGTTGGCCAGATGATTTTACACAAATGTTGGCTGATGCAAATTCTCTAAGCACGTTTAATGTTGGTTAGACTAAGCTCTGATGCTTGGTAGGTTAGATGTATTAAATACATCTTTTTTGACTTACGATATTTTCAACTTACGACTGATTCATTGGGAAACAACCCCATTGTAAGTCATTGAGCATCCATACTCACAAGAGCCCTATAAGGCATATGAGTTAAGTTCACAGTTAGTAAGTAGAAGGGTAAAGACTGAAGACCAATTTCTTCTTACTAGTGTTCTCCTTTCTTCTATAATATACAATGCTGATTTTCACTGGGAATTGAAAGCATATTGAAATGTTATTTTAAGTACTGAGTCAACATTTTCAGTGCAAAGGTATTAAGTAATAGGCCATTAGAATTTTTTATAGAGGATCATCTAATTTGTAAAGCTAAGATACCATAATATAGTATAGTTTCCAAAAGATTTCCTAACTGAATTCTTGAGGGATTCTGAGTTTATAAATCAGACAAAAGAAAACACTTTGGTTGATGAGGATACAAATGTGGAGCCTACATAGCTGATTTCCCTTCATCCCTCTCTTTGAGATATTTTCAAAGAACAGAAGGAGTCCGTGGAACATTTTGTTTGAAAATGGTGACTTTCGTCTAAATTCTCAAAGGTTCAAGGGAGTTACATATCATTTAACCCTAGGTTTCTATTTTCATGTTGTTTCTTAAGTGCATAGCAAGCTTTACATTTATGTTAAAAGAGTAACACATGTATTCTCTTAGATAATATGTAATTAACATTATTTTGCTTTAGAGAAGATGGCCCTAGAAATTTTTACACCCTAACAATAGGTTACTATTATGCTGAACAGTGCTTTATGAAATATTTCACTTCATTTTATTACAATATTTATTTTGCCTTTTTGTGTCTTAAGAAATTTGCTTAATCCGAGATTGAAAAGATTTTGTTTTCTATGTTCTGGTGTAGACGTTTTTCACTTATTATTTAGGTTTATGATCGCTTATGAGTTACTTATTGTAATGATGTAATGTTATTGTAGATGCTTAGTTGTTTGCGTACAAATGTCCAAGTTCTCTTCACAATTTGTTTAAAACAAAGTTTAACAAATCCTTTCCCCCCTGAATTACCTGGGCCCGTTTTTTAAAAACTAGCTGAGATTTCAATCATGTTCCATTTACCCAAATATCTTTCATTATTCCAATACCACCCTGTGTAGATAACTACAGCTTTATGAAAATGAGGCAATATAAGTCCTACATCTTTGTTATTTTTCAAATTAGTTTAACTATACAAGGACCTTCGCATTTACATATAAATTTTAGAATCAACTTGTCAATTTATATTAAAGAAAAGAGCCTGCTGAGAATATGAGAAAGATTATGTTCAATCTACAAATCAATTTGGAAAGAATTGGCAACTTAATGCATTTCTCAGGTATGAACTTACTCTATTTCCACACCTATTTTGTTCTTCTTTAATCTCTTTCAACAATGTTTTATAGTTTTCAGTGTACATATCTTAAAATGTATTAACATTGTAATTATTTAATGTTTTGATACAATTGAAAATGTTTAATATCATTTTTAAATTTTATTACTAATATATATGAATGGAAAATATTTTTATCTTATTTCTGGAAAACATTCATTAGTTTTAGTAGCTTTTTATAAATTCTTTTAGGATTTTTACATAAGTGATCATGCTGTCTGTGAATAAATTAGAATTCATCAAAATTTTTAAAATTCTACTTTTCAAAAACACTAAAGTGAAAAAATGCTACAAGCTGAAAGACATATTGGAAGAACATATTTCTTCAAAGGAGCTTGTATACATAATAAGGAACTTTTGTTACTCAATATCACAAAGAAAGAAATAAAGCAAATTTTAAAATGATTTGCACAGGCACTAAAGGTATCAATTTGCAGATAAGCACAGGAAAAAATATGTGACACAAGCAGCAATTGGGAAATAGAAACTACAATTACAATGAGTTACTATGCCATGCCTATTACAATGGCTAAAATTAAAAAGAATGACAACACTTGGTGCTGATGAGGATGTGAGAGAAGTAGAACTATCTTACAATGTTTTGGGGGATGCAAAACGGTACAATCACTTCAGAAAACTTGTTGGCTCTTAAGTATCTACTTGCTGTTTGACGTAGCAATTTCACTTTTAGCTATTTACCTACTCAAAATTAAAACACATGACAACATAAAAGCTTGTACATAAATGTTTACAAGAACTTTATAATAATTTCAAACTACCAAGCACTAAAAAATTCATCAACTGTTAAATAAGTGAACAAAATTTTGGGCATATCCACGAATGCACAAATAAAAAGGAAGCCACTATCAATCTATGCAGCAATAAAAATGAATGTCAAACACTTTGTGCTATGCTAAAGATGTCAAACACAGAAGACTACATACTCTATTATTCCAACAATATAGCACACTAAGAAAGGTAAAAATTAATCAGATCGGTAGTTTCCAAAGGCTGGAATAAGGGAAGAAGATGACAAAGAGGCATAATATCACTTTCTGAGTGATGAAAATATTTTGTCTTTATTTTGTTGTTATATGGCAGTATACATTTATAAAATTTATCAAACTGTATATCGATTTTGCCATTTACTGAAACAAGAAGACTGAGGATGGGAAACCCTTGAGGGTTAGGAAAAAGAAAAACCAATGGTTCTATTTTTGACATCTCAAGTTGAGATTAGTATTTATTATGAAAATAGATCTGCAAATTAGACAGTTGGGTACACCAGACTGGAGCTCGGAGAAGGGGATGAGTCTATAAACAGACAGAAACAAAATAGACCACTGATGGTATTTAAATAATGACCAGTAGGAGATATTCTTTAATGAGTGAAGACAGAAAAGAAGACAAGGCCAGAGCCAATTACTCAGTCCCGGGGAACTAGTATATTTAGGGGTTGGGCAGAAAGTAAGAAGCTAGAGAAAGAGACTTGAAAAAGGGGGTCAGAATGTAGGAGGTAAACCAGGAACATATTGTCACAAAACAAAGTGAAGAAAATATTTTTTAAATAAGGGAGTAGGCCAGGTGCGGTGGCTCATGCCTGTAATCCTAGAACTGTGGGAGGCCAAGGCAGGTGGATCACCTGAGGTCAGGAGTTTGAAACTAGCCTGACCAACACGGTGAAACCCCATCTCTACTAAAAATAAAAAATAAATACAAAAAAAAAAAATTAGCCAGACCTGGTGGCCGGTGCCTGCAATCCCAGCTACTAGGGAGACTGAGGCAAGGAATCGCTTGAACCTGGGAGGCAGAGGTTGCAGTGAGCCAAAATCGCGTCATTGCACTCCAGGCTGGGCAACAAGAGCAAAACTCCAACTAAAAAAAAAAAAAAAAACAAACAAAAAAAGGAGATTAGAGGCCTATATGCAAAAAAAAGGAACCCATAAGAAGTCTAGTCAAGGTGAGGCTATCTTGGTCATATGAAACCTGAGCTAAATACAGACGAAGGTATCTAGCAAGAATGGAATAATGCATAAGGAAAAGTGTCAGGATTAATGGATTAAAGACCCTAATAAAACTGAGTATTAGTGAGTTAGGGTTATAGTTAAAAATGAGCAGGAAAGATAAGTAATTGGTGGTTTAGTAAGCAGAGTGCTTAAAATTGAGATTTTTAAAAATGGAATATGCAGCAATAGGTAGTAAGAGATTCCAGGTTATAAGGATGAAAGCGGTAAGCTAAGGCAAAATGGGGAAAAAGTCATTTGAAGATGAAGGATTCAGTTATCATTAAAATTGAATGTTTTGTCAACATGGTTGTTGAAATAACCAAGAATAAAAACAGGGGCACTCACTGAGAGATATATAATAAGCCTGCCAATAAATGCCTTAAAATAGTCAGTGTTTAAGAAAGACTAAATTTTATCAGTGTTAATAACACGGGAGTGCTATGTTCTGAGAGCCATCGTCAAGAGCAGTTTTCTTTTTGTTGGTTTGTTTGAGAATAGAAGGAGAATAAGGTGTCTGAAATAAGATGGAACCCTTCCAAGGCTTATGGTACACAATGTGTGGGAAGAAAACAGCCACCAACAAGTTTTCATTTTGTTTTTGCATTTGCCCCACATTTCAGTTGAATCAAGAATGTCAAAGGAATATTTGGAGAAGTTTTTGGAGATATAGATTTGGCTTTGAGTTCTGGAAAATATAATGCCAGTATTTGTGGGATTAAGAAGTGATAGGAGATTAGGTCAGATTAGGGTGTATATATGATGAAGGGTCACCTTAAAGTTTTAGATGTAGGGTAAGAAATGAATAAATAGGGTTGCCAACAAATGGTGGAATTAGTACTGTTGTTCTCTTAGGGTAATGGGAGTAATCCATTGTAATCATTGCCTTTTTCTAGTAATTAATCTCTTGGGCAGTGTAAATCGTGAGACAGATGGTGTTGTGGCAGAGGGAAATAACTTGCCAAAAATGGGGAAGATGCTCTCTAGGCTTCCCTTAAATCTCTCAGTGGGCAATGTCATGATCTGGGCAAGGCACTTTTACCAAGGCCTCTTGATGATTGTTATAATGGTGATAGTTCCCATTAAAATGAAAACTTTGAGCATTGCAATTAAATGATTCATGATGTTATTATGGCAGCATTAAAAACACATAAATGCTTAGTCCTTCACTTACTATTTAACTAGAAAAATTGACCATTTGTGGATAATTGCCACTGGGTAAAACACTAATGCTGACATTTATTTTATGAATCCATTTAAATTGTATTTCAGAGTACTCATTTCTTCTCCCACTAGAAGGTGAAAGAAAAGAAAGTAACTATTAAAACATGTCGTCTGTGATATTTACCTGCAATCCTAAAGATGTGCTTTTTATGAACTCTCAGAGGCAATATGCTAAGATTGAGGTGAGTTTTCAGAATGGCAAAAAAAAAAAAAAAAAGCTTGTTTTTTTGTTTTTTTTTTCCACAGGCTCTCTCTCACCCCTGCTTTTCATCTATAATCCATGTTAGATACCCCCAACCACTGCAGATATAACCGACTGTGGGCCACCCTGTAAAGAAATGGATTCTAGGAGTTTATTCTGCTGTAAACAGGCTTACTACTAAGTCAGAACTGACAGATTTCTGTAGCTAACAAAGCACTGTGTCAAAATGACATTTCTTTGTAACTTACATTAATGTTTTAAAATCTGTACTCGTGAGGTATAGGCTTCTTAGTCGATTTTACAGAGACCATGCACATTTCTATAAAAATAATGCTAAATGTGAGCTTGCTCTTGTTTGGTCTGCACAGAAAGAAATGGAATTTTAAAGCAATCTGGTAGAGTGTGTGTGTGTGTGTGTGGTGTGTGTGTGCATGTGCATGTGTATGGCATTTACTCTGCACAAAGAGACACGGGAGGTGGTGTAGGAGACAAAAAGGTAAGTTACAGAAATAATTAAATAACCATACTCATAACATGGTATCAAAGCACAAGAAAGGATGCTTTAGAGGTACTAATTTCTCACAATTACACCATGAAACACAATAAATAGACATCACTATTTTTTTTTTTTTTTTTTTTTTTTACAAAGAAGTTAGCTGAATTTCAAGGAGGGTTGAGTGGATAAGCATCTTATCCACAATCACATAGCTGTTACATATTCTACTGGATCACAAGACCAATGTTTTTCCATTGCATTATATGCGCTTCTTATAAGAAATAATCCACATCCATTTAATGGGGGAAGATAAGTTACCTCAAAATATTTTCACAAGAAAATACATGAGGAAAAATTATAATATATGATATGGAAAATGAAATTATTCAAAGTTTTATACAAGGAGGATATGACATTTTATACAAGGAGGATAACATGAGGAATTTTATTTTAAAAGTGCTATCTTATTTGAATCAGGTAGGAGAGAAAATAATTTGAGCAATTTGAATAGATGTCTATGTCATTTAAAACAGAGAAAATTGAGTTGCCCAGTTCATCTGAGCCGAAGCTTATAGTTTCTTTGCACTGTTTGGTTTTATACTGAAAAGGACAATAGAGTATAGACAGGAAAGAATGATCCAGACAAACCACAGATTGAAGCTGCAAATGATAGAGCACATAATTGATGAAGCACTCTTCTGGATGTAACAGGGCACACGATCATAACCACCATTTGTCTTCGTTTTTACATCTTAACACCTCTGAAATCAGAATGGGTTTTACAACTGATATTATAAGAAAGCATCGTTATCAAATTTTAATGGCAGCATTTCTCCTTTCTTAGTAATACATAGTGTAATTGAGACTTATGCAAAGATTGGGTCTTCTAGTTGATAAAAGAAGTAAATATCGAAGGTTTATTTATTTGTGATTCTTAGACTCATACTTTATATTTTTATCCTTTTAAAAAATCTCTTCTTCACCATTTCTCACTTAGAGTGCAATGCATCTAACATTTTTCATGTTCTTAAAAGCCTTTACAGTTGCTATCACGTACAGTTTGGTGAGTCCCAGAGCTATGCTCCTGACCCTGTCCTCCCCTTACCCGCTGCACTATCTCTGAGCTATCTCCTGGATGCTCTCACTCTCATGTTGCTATGGTTTGAGTATTTATTCCCTCCAAAACTCATGTTGACAATTAATCCCCAACATGTCAGTATTGACAGGTGGGTTCTTCAAGGGGTGATTGCATCGTGAGGCTCTATCGTCATGAATGAATAAATCCACTAGGATTAATAGGTCAATAGATTAATGAGTTATTATAAAAGTGAGACTATTGGCTTTATAAAGAGAGGAAAAATGACATTTGCTAGCGTGCTTAGTCCCCTCACCATATGAAACCTTGCCCCTCCTTGGTGCTCTGCAGTCTCCATCAGCAAGAAGGCTCTTATCAGATGTGTTCCCTTGGCCTTGGACTTCTCTGCCTCCATAACTGTAAGAAATACGTTATTTTGCTTCATAAATTACATAGCTTAATGTATTCTGTTATGAACATCAGAAAATGAACAAAGACAGAAAATTGGTACTGAGAAGCTCAGAATAATTACCTAAAAATGTGGAAGTGGCTTTGGAACTAGGTAATGGACAGAAACTGGAAGAATTTGGAGGAACAGGCTATAAAAAGCCTAGATGCTGAGGAGGGCTTACAAGACAAGAAGGCCATGAAAAGTTTGGAACTCTTCAGAGATTTGATAAATGGTTGTGACCAGAAGGCTATTAGTAATATGGACAGTAAAAGCCATTCTAATGAGTTCTCAGATGGAACTGAGAAACAACGTATTGAAATTTGGAGTAAAGGCCATCTTTGTTAAAAATTGTTAAAAAAAAAAATGTTGGCTAAACTATATTCATGCCTGAGGGCTTTGGTGAAAGCCAACTTGAGAGTGGTGAACTAGGTTATCTGATAAAATAAATGTCCAAGTAGCAAAGCATTCAGGCTGATGCATAGCTACTTTTAACTGCGTACATTAAGCTGTGAAAGGTAAAAATGACTTGAGGATGAAATGTATTACCAAAAATGAAACAAAAGTCATAGATTTGGAAAAGTCTCACATAAAGAGTAAAAAAGCACATTTGGGAGAGAAAACCAAGGGTATAGTTCAGCAACCGTTTGCCAAAGGGTTTAGCATAAACAGAAGGGAGCCAGGTGCTATTCTTCAAAACAATGAAAGCAAGACCATAAAGGCATTTCAGATATTTGAGGCAGCCTCTCCCATTAAAGGCCCAAAGGCCTAAGAGGGCAAAATTTTTTTCAGGGATGGGCCCAAGGCATCCTTCACAGACTTGCTGCACAGAATGATGGAACCACCACTCAAGAAGATATAAGCCATAAGTCTTGGAAGCATCTACTAATTCGGCAGGCTTGCAGAGAGCAAGAGCCATATTCAAAGAATATTGCTGAAAGCCTAGGGGCCCAGGCAGAGACTTGTCACAGGGGTGGAAAAACTGCAGAGATCCCTCAGTAAAGCAATTCTGAGAAAAAATGTGGGGTCAGAGCTGCCACAGAGGGAGTTCACTGGGGCAATATCTAATGGAGTCATGAGAGTGGGACCGTCACTGGAACCCCAGAACTGTGGAGTCACCAGAAGCTTTAAATGCTTCCCTGTGAAAGTTTCAAGCAACAATCTCCAACCTGTCCAAGCAGCCATGGGGACTGAACCCAACAAAAGCCATGGGGCTTCCTGAAGCATTGAGGGCCCAGCCACTGCCCCATTGTCTCCTGGGGGTGGTACATAGATTCAAAAGAGATTATTCTCCAGCTTTAAGATTTGCACATGTACCCTAAAACTTAAAGCATAATAATAATAATAATAATAATAATAATAATAATAAAAGATTTGAGGTTTGCCCTAATAGGTTTGCTGAAGGTCTTTCACTCCTTTTATTTTTGCCATTTTTTCTGTTGTGGAATGGGAGTGTTTGTTTTGTACCTATACTCCCATTATATCTGGGAAATTGACAACTTGTTTTGATTTCACAGGGTTGATGAGACTCTGGATTTTGGACTTTTCAGTTAGTACTGGAACAAGTTAATACTTTGGAGTTATGAGATTGGATTGAATGTATTAGCATATGAGAAGGACATGAGTTTTGAAGTCATGGTCAGAATGTCAAGGTTTGAATATTTGTATCCTCCAACCTCATGTTGAAATGTAATCCTCAATGTAGCAGCATGGAGAGGTGGGGATTTTTTTTTTTTTTTTTTTTCAGATGGAGTCTCGCTCTGTCGCCCAGGCTGGAGTGCAGCGGCAGGATCTTGGCTCACTGCAACCGCAACATCCCGGGTTCAAGCGATTCTCCTACCTCAGCCTCCTGAGTAGCTGGCATTGCAGGAACACGCCACCATACAAGGCTAATTTTTGTATTTTTAGTAGAGGCGGGGTTTGACCATGTTGGTCAGGCCAGTCTTAAACTGCTGACCTCATGATCTGTTCACCTTGGCCTCCCAAAGTGCTGGGATTACAGGCAAGAGCCACCACGCCCCGTCGAGGTGGAGTCTTTAAGAGGTGGCCCACTTAGGGTTTTGTAGGCTCTCACCAGAGGCACTCTCTTGACCTTGGATTTCTCAGTCTCCATAATTGTAAAAATATATAATTTCTTTATAAGTTATCCAGATACAGCTATTCTTTTATGAGCAACAGAAAATTAAAACACGTCTTCAACTACTGCTAATGATTCCCCTTTATGCATCTCCAATCCTCATAACTCTTTAAAATTGCAAACAAACATTTCTGACCACCCCCTAAACATATCTAATTCTTCTAAATCTGAAGCCTTTGGAGGCTTGGAAACCAAACCAAAAACACACCTATTCAATAAGATAAATTGCTTTCTTTAGAAGGTCCCCAAAGTATCTTGAAGTTCCTAGTCCTGTCAGAAAGTGACATTCTTTTTTGTTTTTAAATATACTTTTATTTTAAGTTCTGGGACACATGTGCATGTAACAAACATGTATGTCCTGCACAGAAAGTGACATTCTTCTTACTACAAGGCCTGGAACTTTGTAAGGGAATCATGTAGACTAAGTATCGGACCAGTCTTTTTCCAAATCTCTAGTCTTTATAAAGTCAACCTCAATCCCTCAAAATAATCTGGTCACATCTGAAAATATAGCTCTTAAATCTTGGTAATGAAAGGTGACAGCATGCTGGCAGTCCTCACGGCCCTCACTTAATCTCGGCACCTCCTCTGCCTGGGCTCCCACTTTGGCGGCACTTGAGGAGCCCTTCAGCCTGCCACTGCACTGTGGGAGCCCCTTTCTGGGCTGGCCAAGGCGGGAGCTGGCTCCCTCAGCTTGCAGGGAGGTGTGGAGGGAGAAGCGCCAGCGGGAACCAGGGCTGCGCGTGGCGCTTGCGGGCCAGCTGGAGTTCCGGGTGGGTGTGGGCTTGGCGGGCCCCTCACTCGCAGCAGCCGGCAGGGCCTGCCGGCCCCGGGCAATGAGGGGCTTAGCACCCAGGCCAGTGGCTGCGGAGGGTGTACTGGGTCCCCCAGCCGTGCCAGCCCACCGGCATTGTGCTCGATTTCTCACCAGGCCTTGGCTGCCTTCCCACGGGGCAGGGCTCGGGACCTGCAGCCTGCCATGCCTGAGCCTCCCACTCCCTCCATGGGCTCCTGTGTGGCCCAAGCCTCCCCGACGAGCGACACCCCCTGCTCCACAGCACCCAGTCCCATCAACCACCCAAGGGCTGAGGAGTGAGAGCGCACGGCGCGGGACTGGTGGGCAGCTCCACCTGCAGCCCCAGTGCGGGATCCACTGGGTGAAGCCAGCTGGGCTCCTGAGTCTGGTGGAGATGTGGAGAACCTTTATGTCTAGCTCAGGGATTGTAAACACACCAATCAGCACCCTGTGTCTAGCTCGAGGTTTGTGGATGCACCAATCGACACTCTGTGTCTGGCTGCTCTGGTGGGGCCTTGAAGAACCTCTGTGTCGATACCCTGTATCTAACTGATCTGATGGGGACGTGGAGAACTTTTATGTCTAGTTCAGGGATGGTAAATGCACCAATCAGCGCCCTGTCAGAACAGACCACTCCGCTCTACCAATCAGCAGGATGTGGGTGGGGCCAGATAAGAGAATAAAAGCAGGCTGCCCGAGCCAGCAGCAGCGACCCGCTCGGGTCCCGTTCCACACTGTGGAAGCTTTGTTCTTTCACTCTTTGCAATAACTCTTGCTACTGCTCACTCTTTGGGTCCACACTGCTTTTATGAGCTGTAACACTCACTGCGAAGGTCTGCAGCTTCACTCCTGAAGCCAGCGAGACCCCGAGCCCACCGGGAGGAACGAACAACTCCAGATGCGCCACCTTAAGAACTGTAACACTCACCAGAAGTTCTGCAGCTTCACTCCTGAGCCAGCAAGACCACGAACCCACCAGAAGAAAGAAACTCCGAACACATCCGAATATCAGAAGGAACAAATTCCAGACACGCCACCTTAAGAGCTGTAACACTCACCGCGAGGGTCCGCAGCTTCATTCTCGAAGTCAGTGAGACCAAGAACCCACCAATTCCGGACACAGTAAGGTAAGTAGTGTCTTCAATTGTACCCTGTTACAGAGAAAACAGATTAAAATAATTACATTGCCATAAAATAATAATGCTCATAGTTTCCAAATTTTGGAGGGATCAAGTAGAGACAACGGTAAATGTGTTAATGTTGCTCACAGTGGTGTACTTTACCAAATTGCTATAAAGCTATAGATGGCTTAAAAAAAAAAGTTTTCGGCCGGGCGCGGTGGCTCATGCTTGTAATCCCAGCACTTTGGGAGGCCGAGGCGGGCGGATCACGAGGTCAGGAGATCGAGACCACGGTGAAACCCTGTCTCTACTAAAAATACAAAAAAATTAGCCGGGCGTGGTGGCGGGCGCCTGTAGTCCCAGCTACTCAGAGAGGCTGAGGCAGGAGAATGGCGTGAACCCGGGAGGCGGAGCTTGCAGTGAGCCGAGATTGCGCCACTGCACTCCAGCCTGGGCGACAGAGCGAGACTCCGTCTCAAAAAAAAAAGAAAAAAAAGAAAAAAAAAAAAGTTTTCTTAACTTTAGAAGTCAAAACATTTACAAAATTAGCAAGGTTTTAAACAAAGATATCATAAAAATATTTCAGTACGTAATTTCAGCCCCATGTATTATAATTACAATATTTTTCTGTTTGATGTTAGGTTAGCAATTTTATGAGTCTTTTTGTTGTTGTTTTTATTTTTCATTGGAGTTCTAAAAATTCTACTAAGTCCAAAGTTTGGTCTCAAAGTTGTCAGAAACCTGTATTTGACAGTTCTTTTTATAACGCCCATTAATCTATTTGAAGACACAACACTTCAATATTTGCAAACAGAAAAAAAATCAGAAATAAAAAATTATAATAAAACAATTCAGGAAAAATCAGAATAAAACAATTAACTGTAAATAACATGAATTAAAATAGCCATGGTTAAACACAATTGACAAAGAAATTTGTTTTTTTCTGTGGCCTATATTTAATAAATTGCCATAATCATAACTAAAAACATATACAAAGACATATATGATTTTTAGAAATATCATGCCATCTTGGACCTATATTAATAACATACCCATACAAATATAATTTAATAAAGTTTAAGCATCATTACTTATTTGGCAATGCTTCCCATCTAATTTAATATATCAAATAAACCTGTTTATTTTCTCTCTTTTGGATGCTTCAGAGCCATCTGGAACATCCCAAAGTTAGTTTGGGGTAAAAAATTATAGTAATTTCGATTTTGGGAAAATTTGTCCAAAATAAAGTTTCAAAACACTTGATCCAAATAAAATCACAAACCACTGCAAAATAATAGTCATTCATTTAGCTGAATTGTTAATTATTTTAAAAAGCAAACATCTTTACTCTGAGAGAAAACTCAATTTTCTGAATAACTAAAAGATATAATAAATACACGGTGAGATTCACAGAATCTGCTTTTCTCCCTCCTACCATCCCTTTTTTAGTTTTGTTGTAGTGTACCTTTGATATTAAGAAAAAAAGTGTAATAAATCCATTGAATTTTTATTCATAAATAAAATTTTTAATAAGATTTATCTTTCATAATCCTTTTACAACATTTAATCCATTCAGTTTTATATATATTATTTCTTCCTTTATTCCTTCATTGGGAAGCAACCTTTAAACAACCTTGAAATTGGACAAAATTACATTTAAAATAAATAAAACAAATTATAAGCCTTATAACATCTTACTTTCCTTGTACACTATGTATATAGAATTGTTTATCTTATGTCTAGTAGTTTTAATTATAACTTAAAGTCTTTGTAACTATAATTTCTAATGAAAAACATAGGAAATAGACAATTTTAAATTGTCATATACTAAAACATTTTATGAATAACTATTTTATAATTTCTAGAAAGTTAGGCTTCTTCATAGTCCAATTTTTCAGTGTGTAACAGAACATATTTACTAACAAACCTAAATATCTTCTGTTTCTCTGAAAAAAGACACCTAAAATATATAACCTTAAACTTACATTTAGTATTTAACGTTTTAGCATTAAATCTTACATGGAAATGACCTAGATAGTCGATGAATATTCATCATTTAACTTAGCAAAATTCTAAGGGTGTAGTTACCAAAGAGACTAGAAACTGTTAAGTAAACATATAAAACATAGTTATTATTAAACAGTTCATTTCTAAAATTTTATTTGATTTATATTTTATTTAATTTATTCATTATTAACAAGTATGTTTGGAAGATTTCAGGAGACATTAGATAATATTAGTCTTAATAAGCAGGGAAATTGCTGGATTCAGAAGTCACTGTAACTACCAGGCTATCAATCCAGAAGCCTCTTCCCCATTATATTGGCTAGAATGTCAAGAAAAACAGCACTTTTAAGTGGACCTTGTAAAAAATAACAAATTTATTTTTTCTTTGTTTGCAAGTCTAGCTAATTAACCAGTCTGTGGGGGTGGGAAATACCTTAGGAATGGCTTTTTAAAGGTTTTTTTCCTATTTAACCATTTTTATTATACGGTATATTAGGAAAGTGTCATTAAAACAAAAATCTTAAAGACAGATACATGAAGCATTTTGTTTTATTTTCATGGCTGATATACATGAAGCAATAGACACTGTATTGTACTTTCATTTGTACCTTTGTTCCTGGGTTAAACTCATACTTTTGTCATCTTAAATACCTAATAGAGATAAAAGTTATATGTCATAATTATATTTAATGTTTATAGACATTTAGTTTTAATTAGATAAATAATATTTTTATTTGCCAAAGTTCATTAGTCATGTGAATTTAAAAATCATCTAGGTCAATTGTATTTTTCTGAGAAAATAATTTTTATAAATGCCTATTTTCTAAGCCAATGAAAATACAGCTTTTCTTAATTCATAGTAGAAAAATATCACACATTTACAATACACACACATACATAAATATTTACAAACATACAAAGAGTAGCAGATTTTGCAGTTTGCATATATTAACAGCAATTCAAGAAGTGTGACGTGGGAGGTCAGGAGCGGGGTAGGGGGCAGGCGTCAAATGCGATTGACTAAGGAAATTTCCTTAGAAGAAAACAGGATCCAAAAGAGAGAAAACCTTAAAATAAGATACAGTCTGAATATCAACTTGTAGTTAATCTGATTTCTAGCCATAGAGCTCTCTAGGAAAATAAAATATTTTAAATATATAAGTAACAAACTTTGTCGTGCAAGCAGTTGGCCTTTTGCCAGAGCCTGGTAGAACCAGCCTTGACTGTTTCAAGGGAAACCTGCATGCTTCAATTCTATGTCAAGATCAGCATGTCTTTTTATGGCTTATAACCAAACACAAGAATTACATCCCCATAGAGGGTACAAAAATGCAGTCTCCTTCAAGATCTAAAGTTCTTTCTAAAGATAACCTAAGAAAGCAGAGATCTCTTTATTAGCAAGGCAATGAAGCTCGAGACAATTAAGACAAATTCACTTGAGAGCTGGCACATTCAAGTGAGCAGATATTTCAAACTCCCAGCCAATTGTCTCTCTGCCCTTACATAAGCCCACCTATGTTGTCTGTGGTGTCAGAAGCCAGATATTAAATTTAATACTTATAAAACTAAGCTTGAAATAGTTTGGATTTGTGTCCCCTCCCAAATCTCAGTAGAATTGTATTCCCCAGTGTTGAAGGAGGGGCCTGGGGGGAGGTGACTGACAGAGAGGAGGGAGTTACAGAGGTTGGTTAGGCAGATAGAGAGGGAGGGTCTTGGGAGTGGAAAAATACCTGCAGGACTGCACCTGCACAGCTCCTGTAGCTAACGGAAAGAAACTGAGTTAAAAATTGATCTAGAACCAGAAATACCATTTGACCCAGCCATCCCATTACTGGGTATATACCCAAAGGACTATAAATCATGCTGCTACAAAGACACATGCACACGTATGTTTATTGCGGCACTATTCACAATAGCAAAGACTTGGAACCAACCCAAATGTCCAACAACGATAGACTGGATTAAGAAAATGTGGCACATATATACCATGGAATACTATGCAGCCATAAAAAAGGATGAGTTCATGTCCTTTGTAGGGACATGGATGAAACTGGAAAACATCATTCTCAGTAAACTATTGCAAGGACAAAAAACCAAACACCACATGTTGTCACTCATAGGTGGGAATTGAACAATGAGAACTCATGGACACAGGAAGGGGAACATCACACTCCAGGGACTGTTGTGGGGTGGGGGGAGGGGGGAGGGACAGCATTAGGAGATATACCTAATGCTAAATGACGAGTTAATGGGTGCAGCAAACCAACATGGCACATGGACACATATGTAACAAAGCTTCACATTTACCCTAAAACCTAAAGTACAATAAAAAAAAAAAAAATTTCCTCTTATGCCAGGACATCTGCTCAGAAAGGACTGTCCCAACTTAGGCACAAGTGCAATAAATCAACCTAAATGTCCTTAACTTGATCTAACTCATTATAATGTTATTAACATGATATTAGCATTGTGGTTTTCATACCCCACCCCCACCCCATGCGTTTCATTTAGGCATCCATGGGTAATAACCAAGATGGAGTCACTATGGTCAACCCCAGGCATGTGCAGATGCAATACCCCCAAGGAGAAACTTTACTGCTCCATTTAAGTGGAGCTCATAGAAGACTTCCTTGTCTTTGCCACATAAGAGACCCAGAACTGAGCTCCATTTCTGGCAACATGCTTTCAGATTCCCTTTCTTTGCTGAGAGCTTTCCTTTTGCTTAATAAATTCTACTCTACTCGTTCTCTGGTGTCCGCATACCTTATTCTTCTTGGTACGGGACAAGAACTTGGACCTAGCTGAACTTGAGACTAAACAGACTTCAACAACTGGATCATAGGGGTGGACTCTCCCTTGTTGCTCTCATGATAGTGAGTTCTCACAAGATCTGGTTGTTTAAAAGTATGTAGCACCTCCCTGTTCGCTGCCTCTTCCTCCTGCCCTGGTCATGTAAGACATACCTGCTTCCCCATCCACCATGATTGACAGCTTCCTGAGGCCTCCCCATTCATGTTTCCTGTACAGCCTGTGAAGCCATGGCCAATTAAACCTCTTTTCTTTATAAATTACCCAGTTTCAGGTATCTCTTTACAGCAGTGTAAGAAGAGACTAATACACTTCTCAAGACATAAAAACAAGCTAAAAGTAAAAGCTTATCATGATTTTTCTCCTTATGACAAACCAGACAAGAGATGGAGACTAGAAAGACAGAGACCATCTCTGGGAGTCTAAAGATCAATAATCAATTGACACCTGAAACAAATCCGCAAAAGTCACAAATTCAAAGAACTAATTTCTTTATAAATGTTTTTCTCTTGCTAGTCTGAGCTTGAAACATAAAGGAACAAAGAAAAATTTTTACCTTTCTCTGTCAACAAGATACCACAGATAGAAATCTGGGAGAAACTGACATTGGTCCAAAATTTTACCTTTTTCTGGTGGCTGCTCTTAAGACTCTGGGGATTCCATCTTTAAGTCCCAGAGGAAGGGGAGTCCTATAATCTTCTGACTGTTTCACAAAATGAAGAAAAAAATGTATATGTATATAGATATATGTATATATACACACACACACATATATACACATATATGTATACACATATATACATATATATACACATATATATACATATATACACACACACATATATATATATATATATATATAGAGAGAGAGAGAGAGAGAATATCTTTTCCCAATCCTCACATATTCTTAACTGTGGCACCTCTATAATAAAAGATTAACAAGAAATAAAGGTGTACAAATTTAATGTGTATACGGACATGGGAATCATACACAAAGTATGAGACTCAAAGGAGGGGCCAGATGACTGAAGTTTTTCCATTGCCCTCAGATAACAGAAAGAGTGAGGTCCTGGGGATTCTAGGGGTGGGGAGGGGAGGTGGCATCACTGGTCATGGGTGAGTGAAGGGAGGAAAATATGTCAGGCAAAAACTGTCTTAATTTGCATATCAAAATATCTCAGGTAGTCTCAGAATTGCCCTCAGAAAGAATAGATGGTAGCCTGTGGTGAAGGTTCTCTTTCAGATCTTTAGTCTCTTTTCCTGTGGATTAATCTTACCTAGATCTGGCCAAGAGGAGCCTCAGAGAAAGCTTATTTGCATCTGCTGTTTACCTCATGTTACTAATGTAGGTGCCTACTACAGATACAAATCACCCCCATAGAAGACAGCTTTTCAGGGCTCTTCTTGTGTTTGCAGCCCTTCTGAATAGTCATTTCAACATGTGCTAAAGAAGCATATTTAGGAGTAAAATATTCTGGTTTCCTTTACAACAAGGAAACATCCCTAACCTTGCATTCATAATCTCAGTTAAAGAAATCAAGATCAACATACTTGTCCAAGTGAGAAATCAAAGTTTAGTAAAAATATTTTGCTTTTCACACTTATCACACATCAAAAATTGTTCTCAATGTCCTGTTGATTGTATTTACTAAGTATTCCTTGTCAGCTACTTGTTTACATTCAAGAAATTTTTTTTTCAAATAATTGAGATGAAAGAAAAATTTGCTCAATACTAAAGCGTTCAAGATTGATACTCATCCCTCCATCTTCAATGTGAATAATTATTAACAATTTATTATGTGTCATTCCATCATTAGTCTTTGTTTATACAAACATAAGAATTTTTGTAATTTTTTCAGTCCATCTTATTACTATTGCCACTAATTAGTATCTAATAATTTTTCCTTTGATCTATTAAATAGTGTAAGGTCCAAGCAGAAAGTTCCCCTTTGCCCACTGAAGATTAGCAGACAAATCAACTCACAAAATGCAAGTTAATTAGTGAAAAGACAAAATGTATTTAATGTGTTCATAAGAGTCTTTACAATGAAGACACAAAGACAAAGGGGAAATTATCCATTTTTATGCTTAGCTTCAACAAAATATGGACAGCTATGTGGAACTAAGATTGGACAAAAGGAGTGTGGTCTAATCTTAATAGACTAAGTGGGAAAACTCAACAAAGCTCATCTAGATTCTTCTTGGCCTCTCTGAGCACGCATCCCTCCCTTTGGGCTGTTGGGCAGGACAACAGGGTTCTTATAACCTACAGTCAAGCAAGGTAGGTCAGATCATTTTTTATGGCCGGTTTATACACAGAGAGGCAGAGGGAATGTTAAAACAATTGTTTTTGGTCTTGTGGCTGGCTTTGGGGAAATGGAGTTCTTGTTCCTGTTAAACAACTTGAGGAAGAGGGGTTCTAGTTTCTTTGGCTATCCTCAGGGACTGTGAGACAGGAGAGCAGGGGAAGGTCCGAGAAAAACTTTGTTTCTAAGGTTGCCTCTGCCTTCATTTTCAGAGTACTGTTTTCTGAGACCCAACAATAGTTTGCTAACACTCTTCCAAAAAAAATTTTTTTTTTTTTTTTGAGACAGTCTTTCTTTGTTGTCCAGGATGGAGTGCAGTGGTACAATCTTGGCTGACTGCAACCTCCACCTCCTGGGTTTCAAGCAATTCTCATGCCTCAGTCTCCCAAGAAGCTAGGATTACAGGCTCACACCACAGTGTTCTGCTAATTTTTGTATTTTTAGTAGAGATGGGGTTTCACCATGTTGGCCAGGTTGGTCTCGAACTCCTGACTTCAAGTGATCCTCCCGCCTCGGCCTCCCAAAGTGCTGGGATCACAGGCTTGAGGCATTGTGCCCATCCCCAAAATACTTTTAATATTCTCCACTTACTATAGGATAAAAATGAATTTATCAGAAGACAGAAAGCTCATGGCTAAAGAAGATTTTATCATCAGATACTTTCTTTAGCATACATTTTTGGATGCTTGCTTCCTGGATTTTGGGTGAGAAACCAGATATTAAATGTTGGCTTATGTATATGGCATATGTGAATTTCTAGCTTCTAGAGAAAATGGTACATAATGAAAAAAACAGCATATAAGTGTTTTTGGATGTCTTGAATTGGTTTTTGGATATGTGACCATAAACCTATATGTGTTTTTTCTCTCATTAGTATAGATGTTACCAATAAAAATATAATTGCTAAAACAGAATTTTATGTTTTTTCTGCATAAATTTAATACACTATAACTTTACATTATATTTCATCTGTTATCTTTAGTAAATTTGACTAATTACATTAGACTTTCATTGTTGTCTTTGGGTTATTATTTCAGGAATGGCTAAAAAAATTAAATAGCATTTTCAAATATACATTTCTCATTCAGACGAGATGTACATTCACTTCTTTAAACTTACCAAAGGTGACAGATTATGCATTATTTTTCTGTTTTTTATTCTAAAGTTGATATTTTATATATGTAATAGCCATCAAAATAAGATGAATGCCCTGTAACAATATTCAAAGGTTAAAAACTTAGACTAGAAAGTAAAAGGAAAAAAGAATATTATAAAAATAAAATAATAATAATAAACCTGGAGGTGTAGTGATGACTGTGATATGTTACCTAGCTACCTAGATGTGCTTTCAGTGGAGGTCTTGTCCTTGGTTAAGAGGTTGAGAGTGTTATAGACACATAACCTTTAGGTGCTTGCTTCCTTAGGGGCTGCTGCAACCGTACAGTGTCATCTAGCCCAAGTCACACACTGCCATATCCAATGACTGACAGTTATGAGAGTATAAATGACTTGCCATCTCAGCCCAACTTAAAGTAACTATGGAGGACCACTATAGTTCCAGAGCTCCTAGAGTCATCAGTCTAGGCTGTTTGGGGGCTTACATTCTACCTCAACTTCTCCTTCTACCCAATCCTGCTTCCTATCTCTGCCTTACACAAATGTTGATCGTAAGTACACTTTTAAATAAATATCTTGCACATTAAGTTAGTCTCAGAATCTGCTTTCTAGAACCCAATCTATTACAGGAGGTATAGATAGGTGAAATAAGGTGCCTTAGTTTGGGTTCCCTCAAAAGCAAACAGTAAGAAAAATATTTGAGTAAATACTTTATTTAGGAGGTGAACTGACACAAAACCTAGACCTTAAACTTCGACTCACAAAAATCAGAGGTCTTACCCATTATCAAGCTTTATGAAGAAGTTAAAGAATAAGCAATCAAAATCCAGGAGTGAACTAGTGGGAGGTCTGGGAAACTGAGACCTGCTCCCTAGAACCTTCTTTCCCATATATAAACATGCTGTCTAGACTAAAGTAATAAAAGAGGCCTCTGGGGAGATATATGAATTACAGCCATAATACCCTAGATTATTATACAGCTTATGAGATTTTCCAGAGTCATAGCTCACAAAATATTTAGTTTTTAGTTTCTTGGACAATAAGCAAGTTTAAACTAGGAACTTTCTGTTACTAGAAAGGGGTCCTGATCCAGACCCCAAGAGAGGGTTCTTGGATCTTGCTCAAGAAAGAATTTAGGGCAAGTCCACAGTGCAAAGCAAAAGCATGTTTATTAAGAAAGTTAAGGGGTGAAAGGATAGCTACTCCATAGGTAGAGTAGGGTGTCCTCAAAAGTAAGAGGAGGAATGTGTCCACACTAGGTACAATGTTGTTTATATATAGGATTAAAAAAAAATCATGGGAGATGTGCTCTGCTACAAAGATTTGTAATGAAGGATTATTTTATGAATTACTATCTTTTGCAAGAATTGATATTATTATTAGGAATGCTTCTGTTCTCAAGATACCAGGCTATCAGCATACTCTTTAGTTGGGATCTGTTTAGTAAATATTATCAATCTATTCCCTTAACCATAAAGATCTAGAGGCTAGAAATATGTAACTTTCTGAGAATGCAGCCCAGCAAGTCCCGGCCTCATTCTTCCTAGCCCTCACTCAAGATGGAGTCACTCAGGTTCAAACACCTCTGACAATTCTGCTTAAAGCGTTTGATACGTAAAAAACTCTTCTCCCAGCAAATAGCTTTAGTATAGTTTTCCAGGGCAGGATTTCTTGTTATCACGTTTATAAGAAGGTAGGACTGGGACAATTGCCTTCCTTTTTCCCCTGGTAGCATCTCCCCTCAAAGATCAGCTGTTTTAATTTCTCCCCAGAAGAAATAACAAGAAGTATGGTGAAGGAGTAGAAAAGTAAGCAAGAAAGTTAAGAAAGCCTATAAAGTGCTTGCTAATTAGGGGAGTACTGCTGAGCCAACTAAGAATTTATTCATCTGGGAACCCTCTGAGAAACCATATCAAACAAACCTAACAATTGTTCTAAAAAGGAACTAGGAAATTAGAGTATTTTTTCCACCAATTCTTGTTGTCTCTCGAATAATTTATTTTCTTTGCAGAACATCAATGTAAAACTTTTTTAAATTAAAAAAAGTCTAATATGTTATCAGCGAAAGAAAAAAATGAAATCTTCCTAAATATTAGAAGAAGCAATTGCATAAAGCAAAACAAAGAGACTAGAATTACTAAAAGGGAAATAAACCTTAAAATAGTGTAGAAGAACTAAAAGTAAAAATGTATCTGCCATATCAATCAATGTAAAAAGATTGCAGACATAATCATAGGCTATATATAGGAAACACAAAAAACAAAATGATTGTCAGTTTAGATATGAAGTATGACTAGAATTTATAAGAAAAAGTAGAGGGTCAAATTTTAATATCAGACAGGTATATTTTAGGATGAGAAGCATTAAATGAGATAAAAAGAGAACTTTATAACAATCAATAGTTAATTCCTCAAATGAAAATCTAACAATTATGCACATTCTTTACAAATACACAAAGTGCACATATTTTTTTATTATACTTTAAGTTTTAGGGCACATGTGCACAGTGTGCAGGTTTGTTACATATGTATACATGTGCCATGTTGGTGTGCTGCACCCATTAACTCATCATTTAACATTAGGTATATATCCTAATGCTATCCCTCCCCCCTCCCCCCACCCCGCAACAGGCCCCAGTGTGTGATATTCCCCTTCCTGTGCACAAAGTACACATTCTTTACAAATGCACATGAAACATTTAACACATGTGAGCCCATAAAGCAATTCTCAATTTCAAAAGAATTTGATAATTCAAAGTGTCTTCACTGGCCACAGTAGAATTAAGTTAGAAATCAATAACGAAGAGATAAAAAGAAAAACCCCAACTTCTTTTAACTCAAGTAATGCAATGTTAAATAATTCTTGAGTCAAATAAAAAAATCTCAATGGACATTTTTAAATGTTTTGAATTTAATGATAATGAAAATATTCATATCACAACTCAAAATTGTTGTACTTAAACTGATCTGTGGGGTTAATGTAATCCAAAGAAAACTCTCAGCAGATATTTTTGTGGTTGAATTGAATGTGCTTATTTTTCAAATTCAATAGATATTTAAAGGGCAGACTACTAGTCAAGGCAATTTTTTAAAATAAAATCAAATTTGGAAGACATATACTTCCAGATATTAAAACTGTTATAAAGCTAAAGTTGTTGACAGTCTTGTATTCATACAAGGACAGACAAATAGAGCAATGGAATGGAATAGAGAACAGAATATATTTGGAACCCATAGGTTTACAATCCTGTAACTTAGTTCTTTGCAATATAGTAATGAAAATACAGTTTCTTTAGTAAATTGTTTAAATAAAAAGCATAAGAAAATAATTTTGCTATTGTGAGATCAGTAAAGATTTTATAAACAAAGATATAAAATAAATAATTACAAAAGGATTGATAAATTGAATTTCACTATAATTAAGGAAACCCTGTTGATAATAATACACTATGAAAAAACATGGTTGAGAACAATTTTATTATTTAGCCATCAAATTTGTTGGGGTGTTCAGCCTCTATAATTTGATTTGTTGTATTTTTTAATTAGGCCATAAAGAGCTATACTACAAAATACATATTGTTTTGTTATTTTTAGTACAGGTGAAAACTCTTGCATCTTATAGTAAAAATTCAATGTCTTAGGCTCTCCTGATAAGTTACCACGTTAAGCTCCTAATAAAATGTAAATAATTGAGGGTTTTTATTTGAATACATGGAAAGTAATTTTAAAAATTAACTATTGGAAAGACAAAGGGGGCAAAAAAGATGTTCTGAAAAAGAGGAAAAAATAAGAGGAATGTCAATCATGCATCTTGATCTTAAGGTTTTAGGAAAAACTTCCACAGAATTGATGTCATCTTCCTGATTCATAAAATTTTGGAAGAAAGTATCCTGTTTTTAAATATTGTTTGCTTTTAGAACCTTTAAAAATGAGCTTCAGGGTCAGACCCCACATACCACAGGGAATACAGTCATAATTCAGTACCCTAGAGCTCACTGAGTGTATAGTTAAGGGTAACTGACTTATTCTTTTTTTTTGGGACAGAGTCTCACTCTGTCACCCAGGCTGGAGTGCAGTGGCGCGATCTTGGCTCACTGCAATCTCCACCTCCCAGGTTCAAGCAATTCTCTGCGTCAGCCTCTTGAGTATGGGATTACGGGTGCCCGCCACCATGCCCGGCAAATTTTTTTTTTGTTTTTAGTAGAGATGGGGTTTCACCGTGTTGGCCAGGATAGTCTTAGTATCTTGACCTAGTGATCTGCCCACCTCGGCCTCCCAAAGTGCTGGATTACAGGCGTAAGCCTCTGCACCCAGCCTCTTTCTATTCTTAATAGTAAGTCAGTGTTGTTATTGAGTTAACTGAAATATGGTGAATACTAAACATCCCTAATTACTTTATTGTCCATACCTTCCTCAAGATAAATTAATAAATCTTTGTGATTATTAGAGAACATTTAGTTAACCTCAGATAGGTGTACTATATTATATTATATATATTCTCTATATATTTATATATTATATAAACAAGCAATTAAAAAACATCAGAAATCTAACTGTTCTTCAAATTACTTGTAAAGGAAAAACAATGCACTTTTGCTGTTTTTGTTCTTTTTTTAATCTCATTACTAATCCATTCTTTCTCATAGAATGCATATAATAATAGGGAAAAAAAGGCACATAGAAGTTTAAGGATTTTAAGAAATTTTTCTGGCTAGAACTACAGCACACAAAGGTATTTAAGGTAATTTACATGAAAACAAACTCAAAACCAAACAAACAGAAAAACATAGCAGGACTTAAATGAAACAGTTGAAATGTGACTGAATAGATGCAGGAAGCCAGTGAATAAATGTGATTGGATAGATGCAGTCAGATGTTTTCAAGGTTATGCAAGTCACAGTCATGTGGGGTTCAAACTAACACACATGTAAATACATCGGGTTCTCACTAGAAATATCAAATCTTAGGCCACATCCTCAGAGATTCTGTTCCAGGAGATCTGTTGTATTTCCTCAGAATCTGCCCTTATGATAACGCACTCCTAAGTAATTTAAACTGCAGGAGATTCAAGAAGCACCCTTTAAAAAACACATATAGATAGTGGCATCTGTCTGAAATTGGTGAGTCTGCATATCTTAAGCATATGCAAAGAGCTTAGTACACTGTTAGGTACAACAAATGTTATCAGATGTCTTACATGTTTTAATCTCAATATTTAAAAGTGGAAAACAGTGAAATTTGGACATTGCAAAGACTGCTATCTATGCTGTGAGTGACTTGCAGGGGGCAGGATCAGTCCCCCACTGGTTTAGATGTTGATATGATGGTGCCACACATGCACCAAGAGGGTATGAAAAGATTATTATTCGGAGGGAAGTTTTCTGAGGTAAGTCGGCTTCGCTTTCTGAGGAGGACAGGCTCTCAAGCAGGTTTGAAAATAGTTTGAGAGAGAGGGAGTAGCTAGTGTCTTGGTGTTTTTTGTAGTTTGAAAAAGAAAAAAATGCACTTTTGTTATTTTTGTTCTTTTTTATCCCATGCCTAATCTATTGTTTCTCTTAAATGTATATATTTCTTATGAAAATGTAGTGAGGGTTTCTGCCTACCCTCTGGGGATTACGTGGTTTGAATTTTAGCTGGAATGAAAGGAAGGAATATTTGAGGGGATATGTTGTTGTTATTTGTTTTGTTACCACATGTGAGTCTAAATGGGAAGAGGGAGGGGTGAGGCTTGAAAGTTGTCAGCAAACATCAAAAATGGAGTAAAACTCCTCTTATTAAAATACTTCGCAATATTTAGTCATTAAGACGTTGTTGAAAATTTTGAGATATTATTATAGCTACCTGCAATCAGAGGAAATATCTATCTGTATATATTTTAATCTACCTGTATTTTTAAATAAAAGACTCAGTAATTGCTGAAATATAATGCAGTCCATGGCATTATTGCAAACATTTTGCAAAATATAACATGTTTATTTTAACACAAAAACATTATTTGCAAGTGTTGTTCTGTCTAAATCTACTTTAATTGTACTGTTTGAGTTTTTTGAGCTTAATCAAATAAATTTAAAATAAACATTATACGAGAGAGTCCATTGATTTACTAAATCACACAACAAAATAATCCAACACTCATAACCGCTGAATATGTATAAATCTTGTAGGTCTTTCTAATAAAATAATTCAAAAGCAGTTTCTACAATGGAGATTTTATATTATGGAAATATCCCATATAGCTGAATTCTTTCAGAAAGTGGATTCCACAGCAAGATTTTAGAAATTGACTAAAAATAAAAAGCCAAATGATGACTTTCACTCATATATATCTTCGTATTTTGAAAGTATTAGGATAACATGCAGAAAAAGGGGAAAAACGTTGGCATATAAATATCCAGCCAAATGCTAAACTTTAACAAAACCAAAGAAAACCCTCAGATAAATACATACATTGATCTTGAAAATACTATGTGAAGATTATAATTCTAAATATGGGGAAAACCAAAGTGATTTCTTTTAAAGAATAAAAAGTTATAACTGGCTCTGAAGAAAGCCTTACCACCTACCTATGAAAACAAGTTTTAGCTGCAGGTGAGTCAGTAAACAAGCCTTAAAAGCTTTCAGAGGAATAAAACAACAAGGAGTAGAAATGGAAAAAATTTCTCACAGGGAACAAAGAAGCCAATCATTTATATAACTCTGCAGGGACGGTTTATAACTGTGTCTGTGAATACCATGTCCAGGAAAATTTAGACCTTCTCTTCAGTTCTCCATTTTTCAGGTAAGAAGAATGTTTGGATAAGTACTCTGACCAATGCTTGCTTTATTGTTTTCTAAAATAATGACTGTGGCATATTATCTTTTTAATGGAAAATTTTAGGTTAATGAAGAATCTGGGGTGGTACACTATAACACTAAATAGGCAATGAAGTATTGATATTTAATCACATTTTGGAAAGAAGAAATTTATTTACTGAGCAATGGTGAAACCATTTATCTTCTGAGCTATTAACAACTATGTCACCTGATATAATTGTATTCATTTGGATATGATTGTACTGATTTTAATTTATAGGTTTATAGCATGGTGCCCATGAGCAATGCCTACCATGTAACCTTAGCATTTATATTATATAAAAGTATTTAGTTACCATGCTGAAAAACATTAGAAATGCTAAAGAAACATGAACAAAAAGTTTTTAAAAGTCAATCACAATAACAACCAAGATAAGCAAAATAAAACCAACACTAACTGTAGTCCTATTATATAAAATGCCATTCAGAATGAATTAGAAGTCAAAATAATTTGCTGGGCACAATGGCATCCACCTGTTGTCCCAGATACTCAGGCGACCGAGCAGGAGGATACCTCAAGCCCAAGATTTTGAGGCCAGCCTGTGCAACATGAGACCCTTTCTCAAAATAAATAAACAACAACAAAAACAAAAACAAAAGAATCAATTCTCAAGAAGAATTAGGATCCCTATAGTAGTCTGGCCAAATGAATGGACAAAGTCTCAGAATATCTAATATGGTTTGGCTGCGTCCCCACCCAAATCTAATCTAGAATTGTAGTTGCCATAATCCCCATGTGTTGTGGGAGGGATTCAGTGGGAGGTAATTGAATCATGGAATAGTTTCCACTATGCTGTTCTTGTGATAATAAATGAATTCTTATGAAATCTGATTATTTTATAAGGGGCTTTCCCCCTTTTGCTCAGCACTTCTCCTTCCTGCTGTCATGTGAAGAAGGACATGCTTCCCCTTCTGCCATGATTATAAGTTTCCTGAGGCCTTCTTGGCCATGCAGAACTGTGAGTCAATTAAACCTCTTCTTTTTATAAATTACCCAGTCTTCTTAGCAGCGTGAGAACAGACTAATACAAGATCATTTATTAAATGTATCAAATAAAATACTTAAGACCAAACCAAATCAACTATATTTAACTGAAGTTATATCCATGGATCTCTTAGTGGCCTTTGAACCCCATATAGAAAACCACTGGTAATATGAATGTAGTAGAAATGAAAAGATATATAAGTAGGCTAGAGATATATTTAAGCAGCAGAAATTATCGAACTTTTTGATGGAATATATTGGGTGGAAGTGATTGAGAGTGAGGGAGTAATCGAAGGGACACCAAGTTTTCAAAGTCAAATGATAGTGGGATAGATGCTGATGCCCTTTCCACAGATAGTGATAACCAGCTGGTTGACTTGGATATATGTTTACAACATAGTGATAATAGTGGTGGGAGAGATACAAAAGTTCCACTTTGGCCCTGTGGTTTTGGAAATGCCTTTTAGATTCTTCAAACAAGATGTCAAATCGGCAGTTGGAAGCTTAAATTGCATGTCAGATGAGAGTCTGTGTTACAGAAATAAATATATACACTAACAGCATATTAATATATGTTTTAAAGCCATGGACTTGAATAAGATCATGTGGAAGCGAATGTAAAAAGAGAAGAGGCTCAAGAACCGAATACTGCAGTAATCCATCCTTTAGGTGTTGAGCAGAGGAGGAACCATCAAAGGAAACAGTAGGAGAAAAAAACTTTAAAAAGCACTTTATAGTGGAGTGAGGTACGTAGAAATTGAAATGTTTTAGGGTGAGGTGTAAATTGAAATTGAGACAGAATAAGCAATTCTTAGAAATTTTGGCTGTGAAAGAAATTAGAGAAGAGAATAATAGCTGATGGACATAAGGAAAAAGAATGTATGTTTTGGGTTGGGAGATATTAGGGGGTATTTATAATCAATAAAAAGTGATCCACTGGAGAGGGAAAGATTGATCATATCATTCAGTAAATAGAACCAAAAAGATAACATATGTCTTAAAAATATACCCAAAAGGAACACTTTACAGAAGCTCCAAAATGACTTAAAAGTAGGGATAAATAATAAGATACTTTGTTACAGCACTGTAAAAATATTTACTACTTTTATTAATTACTACCATTTATTAAGAGTTTATCATGGTCACAGAGTGAGATGTCTTATGCATATTATCTTTAAATTTCACAGTGCCATAAAAAGTTATTTTCATTTTTATATGAACAATATGAGGCACATACAAGTTAAGTGTGTATGTGTGTGTGTGTGTGTATATAATTTATCTCTTGGTCCCCATAGCTGTTTTTATACAAAGACAGATAAAACCTACCTTCTTCAATGCATCTGGTGATTATGTAAATGTTTTGCATTTTTGCTAAAACTTGATTTACGGAAAACCAGTTCTGTAAGATGTAGCTATGTATAGTGCACGCACGCACACACCCACACATGCACAATTCAATTGTTAAATATGTTTGGGAAATCTTATTGCTGTTGTGGTTTTCAGATAAATTCTTACAAGCTTTCTTCTGATAGGCTGTCATTTGGAATTTCCAAAGTGGCATCAGTAAAGATGACTGCCATGTACTGTGGCATAGATTGTGCACAAATCTAGTCAATTATGACACTCCTAGATATGTTCAATTCATAACCCACAAAATAATACCTGAGTGTTCAGTTCCTAAAGCCTGGTATTCAATCTTATTTTAATATGGAAAACTTTTTTTTTTCTTATAAATCTCAAGAGGCTAGAACTCAGCACGGTTTACTTTAGGAATTGTCAGTGTTTTATTAATTGCTCCTGTTATTACAAAATATGTACTAATTTATTTAAATCAAGATATAGGAATAGTATATTATAATAACACTTTTGCTATGCCTTCCAAATTTAGGGGAGGAATGTGTGCCCCAGGTTTGCCATTAGGATTGTTTATACAAGGTGTTCTGTGCTATGCAAGAGGTTCAACATATTCTGTGCAACAGGCTTTTTGTACTAGGAATTACATCCTCACTTAAGAATTATTCAACTCAATCTCTGTGTCATCTATGCTTTTAAGACAAATTCAGATTCTACAAGACCATTTATTCATCAGAGTAAGAAAACAGAGTCACAGACAAAAATCTGAGGCTAAGCTGTCTTTGGAAACAAACAATATGCTTATTTCTTGATTACTAGAGTCATGGATGCAGGCATAGAGATAAATTTATTGTAAAACTACTGGTTATATATTATCTAAATTTATCATGTATCTGTGTGTGCATGTATGTATGTGTGTTGCAAATAGTACTTCTTTATAGGTGGATTAAAACATATATGATAAAAGCAGTAGATGTTTAATGTTAATCAGTTTAAAATCTAAAGTGCTCTTCCTCAAAACCCATGTATGTTTGCTTCAGTCCCCACAGTTCTCCACCATTCTCCCACTGACTTGATACTGGACAAAGTGCAACAAAAGAGGATTCCAATGGCAGTGGTTTGAAGTTGATAATTAATTACATAAAGTCACATTTGGAATGAATAGCACCAATGATCCTCATCCAAAGGAACAGCTGTTATTCCCTCAATTTCCTATCAAGACAAGCTGAAAAATATTTTTGATAAAGTGAGAAGATATTTAGTAAGAATTTTATTTATTTTCTAAACTTAAGAATAGAAAGTACGGGTACAGCATCTGAGAAGGCACCTCACAATGTTTTGATCTGATTCCTAACTTTTACCTTTATAAAAATGACTTTAACTTTGTGACTTGTTAACTCAATAATTGTGTAAATCAAAATTTATGATCATTAAAATTTATGGTCTATAAGTCAATCAACTATAAATGTTCAAGTGTCACTTAAAATAGTAGGTCTCTATTATAATACTTGGGTAAGAAATTAATAATGTCTGAATGTCCATTAGTTATAACTTTTAAATTTCTGTTTCAATTAATTAACTCAAGCTTAAGGATTTGGCTGAATAATATAGGTTTCACTTACTGAAAAAAAATTTCAAGTTTAAATAACATATTTTTTATTCCAACATAGAAAAGATGTCCCTCAAGAAATCTTGCTTAAAGTAAAAAGAAATGCTAATGAAGCAACCCAGTGTTTGTGTGCCAAGTTCTTCTGTTTCTCTATACCAATGTATCTATTCATACAAAACAACTTTGATATTGGCTATTTTGTACTTATAACTAGGCTGGTATGACTGTAAGCCCTATGTTAGATGTACCTCTTCTTAAAAGTTGATGGTTTTTAGAACAGGATTGATTCCAGCTCAGGGTGGTCTTAGGAATGTGGATTTTGCTTCCTGATATTTAATGAGGCAGGTCATTAGTTGGTGGAAGCTTCATTCCAGATGGTAGGTGATAATAGTGCATTTAGGGAGATGTGCTGAATTAAGGGAAAAGTTTATTTACTTCCTGGCCAAGACTTTCTTTTTACCAAAGAAGGTATTTTTAGACTCTGAATTCCCATTTGGTATCAATTACGAGAGCAAGACCTAAAGAAGCCAATGCCCTTAATAACATATTTATAATTTCTTGCTAGCCTTTTATTTTTGTTTTTAACACTGCATTTTCTTGGTTATTATGAAGCTCCATAATTTTATCACTCAATCAGAACATTGGCAAGAGTTGCATGATATTTAAAAAGAACTATTTTATATTCTGTAACATCAGTTTCTGGTACTCGTTACCAATGATGAGGACAGAAGTTCTTAAAATTGAATGTCTTGATTTTAGGGAGAAGTATGATCCGAAACTTTATATATATGAATATAATGCTCTACTATGGCCTATATATCAGTATTTACATGTGTGGTGGTAGATTTACTTTCCATTCTTGTGTTGATCATTTTACACTTGAAGCAAAACTCTCTCCAGGATTAGCTTATTTAGGATGAATAGGTCAAGCTGAGTATGGAAGCCAGAACAATAAAATTCCTTATCATCTGTGGCACAGAAGCCACAAATCCTTCTGAAAAATAGGTGCTTAGAGAAACTACATGAGCATAAGTGCTTTTTAATGCATGGCAAACAGTACAATTCAAACAAGAACCTTATGTTATACTGCAGTATGTGAATTTTAAATTAAACTATTTATTTACCCTCACTTTCAATAATTTCTGGGTGAAAGAAGATCTAAATAAATGAAATACCAAATACTTTATTGCCTCAATTTTATAGGAAATAATGAGAACAAGAAATTATATCGAGAGATGTTAATCTTTTTGCCAAGACAAATACCTAAATTATGAATATAAGCATTATTGTGTTGCTTTTGAAAAATTGTCTTAAAAATGTTTCGGATATTTTTAAATGTCACCCTGCTTATTTTATTGGATTTCAACTCAGGGATCAATGGTAACTTTTATAGCAATATATGCATATATAAATGTATTTCTTAAAAATATTATGTACATGTCAATGTACAATTTGTCAAATGCAGAAGCATTCCAATGGATATTTAATAATATTTTATTCTCATACATTAAGGAAGTTATATCACGTGTGTAAACAAATGATAAGATAAATATATTTATATTTGTTTTTAAATTATCTTGAAGTATATTAATGTATATTAATCATGTTCCTTAAACATGATTCTTAAAAATAAATAAATAAAATTTTTAAAACATTCCAAATTACCTACCTTCTTTTGAAGAGTTCTGTTTGACAAAATGAGTACCTGTAGGTATATTTTCGACTTATATGATTTGGATATTTTTCTTTTTTTGCCAAGTAAAGTCTAATAGCAATTTTTATAAAATTACTTTAGCTAACTTTTCGGTTTTAAAAAATCCAGGCACAAAAAATAGTTAGAATGAATAAGACCTAATATTTTATAGAACAACAGGGGGATTATAGTGAATAATAATTCAACTGTACATTTTAAAATAACTAAAAGAGTAGAATTGGATTGTTTGTAACACAAAGGATAAATGCTTGAGGGGATGCACACCCAAGTTTCCACGATGTGATTATCATGCATTGCATGCCTGTATCAAAGCATCTCATATACCCTCATAAGTATATACTCCTACTATGTACCAACACAAATTAAAAAAATTAGAAAATAATAGAATAAAAATTCGAGGCACCGTATTTAAATAAAAAGACACTTTAAAGCAAGGTTGCCCAACCGCCAGCCTATGGGTTACTTACAGCCTAGGATGGCTTTGAATGTGGCCCAACACAAATTCTTAAACTTTCTTAAGGCCGGGCGCGGTGGCTCACGCTTGTAATCCCAGCACTTTGGGAGGCCGAGGTGGGCGGATCACGAGGTCAGGAGATCAAGACCACAGTGAAACCCCGTCTCTACTAAAAATACAAAAAATTAGCCGGGCGTGGTGGCGGGCGCCTGTAGTCCCAGCTACTCGGAGAGGCTGAGGCAGGAGAATGGCGTGAACCCGGGAGGCGGAGCTTGCAGTGAGCCGAGATTGCGCCACTGCACTCCAGCCTGGGTGACAGAGCGAGACTCCGTCTCAAAAAAAAAAAAAAAAAAAAACTTTCTTAAAACTTTATGAGATTCTTTTACATTTTTTTTTAGCTCATCAGCTATCATTTGTATTAGTGTATTTTATGTGTGGCCCAAGACAATTTTTCTTCCAATGTGACCCAGGGAAGCCCAAAGATTGGACACTACTGCATATGCAGGAGTGCCTATTTAAGGAATGCATATGCTGTTATACCAGTTTTCCAGTAGTTTTCAAAGCCTTTAGAGGGAAAACAAATCTAATAACATTGCAATAATTAAAGAGCAATATAACATCATATAACCAATGGATACTGAAAGACAGTATTAAAAAAATGCCTGAACTGGAAATATAAAAACTTGAGAACGATTATTTATTTAGAAAATTACTTTACTGATATATAATAGTTGTGTTTTAACAAGTAGGTAGCTAATCACAGTCACTCCAGTCCTTGATTTTCACATTTAAAAATTAAGCAGTAGGATAAAAATTCAACAACTACTTTTAGTTCTAAAATTCTATGATTTGTTAAGTAAAAAGAAGCATTCTGATTTGAAGTTGTTAAACAAACTTCATAATAGAGGTATGATTTTATAGGAACTAGAGTATTGGTATATGACTTGGTTAGGCAAAGAGAAGAAAGGAACATTTTTCCCAGAAAAGCAATTAGCAGTAGAGGAAATTAAAATAGAGAGGAAATAGTGGGTAAGAAGGGGCTCTGCCTCAATGGAAAGAAGACATAGGTGTAAGTGCTAGGCTTTGAGAGACTAACATAATGAAAAGCCTTGAATTTTAGGATGAGACATTTGGACTACCTGCTGTGAAATAAAAAGCTATGGAGCAGCCTGGAGCACGGGAATGGCATATTGAAATGTGCCTTCAGGATTTGCAATTCAGGATGAACTGGAAAGTGGAGATAAGAAAGAGTGTCCATCCGGCGGTCACTGCCTTATCCAAGTACAAAGCAATGAGAGCTTAGGGTGCTGGCAGTTAGAAGCATAGAAGATGGAATATTCAAGTCACTTCAAAGAACATTGAAAATTGAAGAAACATTGCTTTAAAAAAATCTCTACTGGCTGGGCGCGGTGGCTCACGCCTGTAATCCCAGCACTTTGGGAGGCCAAGGCAGGTGGATCACGAGGTCAGGAGATCGAGACCATTGTGGCTAACACAGTGAAACCCCGTCTCTACTAAAAATACAAACAAATTAGCCGAGCGTGGTGGCAGGCACCCGTAGTCTCAGCTACACGGGAGGCTGAGGCAGGAGAATGGCCTGAACCCGGGAGGCGGAGCTTGCAGTGAGCAGAGATCATGCCACTGCACTCCAGCCTGGGCGACAGAGCTAGACTCTATCTCAAAAAAAATAAATCAATAAATAATAAATAAATAAAATTAAATAAATCTCTACTAAGCCTGATTCTCTGTCTAGTGATCTGCTATTGAGGCCAGACTGAGGTATAAAACAACATTGAAGTAATACCCGTGTGAGCTTGATTTGAGCCCTTAAATTACTCATTGTGATTCCTTGTGTTACTAACCTATTTCCAATTATACATGTTCCCTAGAAAGTTTTCTAGCACCAAATAGGTACTCAATAAATACTGATTGAATCACTAAGGAATTGAATAAACTTAGCAATTTAAGCCTAAGTTTCCACATCCATAGTATGGTATTAATAACAACTAGATTTTAGAAGGTAATATAAATAAATCATATAGCCTAATGAGTACTTTACAAATGTTATTTATGTCCCAAGATGAAAATTATAGACGCAAATTTAAAGTTTTTGATTCAGTGACTGTTTGCTTAAATATTTAAACATTTCTTTCAGAAATGCTCCATGTATATGTGTTTGCGTTTTGTGACAGCTATAATTTAGGTGCATATTTCATATAAAAAATATTGAAGCACTCAGAGGTTAAATAATCTGCCTAACATCACATAGTTTGTTAATGAAAACCCTCTAGTTAATCCTTGTGGTTGCAATTCTTTACTACTCACTGGTTACTATTAAACGACATTTTACTAAATGTGTGTTTTTATATTTATGTCAAGCATTTTTGTAGGGCTAAAGCATGAATTATAATAGGAGCAAAGAGAGATGTCTCAGATCTGATAAATTCCACGGCAAGGAGTTCAAGCTTTCTTCTATAGATGCCAGGGAAACAATGAAGAATTTTAAACCTGGGGATCTGATCTAGTTGGATTTTATCTACAGTAGCTCAATCTAGCATACATGTGAATAAATGATGCAAGATGAATAGACCTAGAGCCCAGAACTCCCAGCTAGAATCTTCAGCAGTGACTGAGTGAGAGATAATACCAGAGGAAGGAGAGATAAAAGAAAGAAATGAAAATGAGGAAAGACACACATGGGTTTCAGCTGTATGTGTTGTGCTTTACTTTGGTTTACTCTGATATATTTGTGGTGAAATATTACGATTTTATATTGTATTTGACAGTGTTTGATAGAGAATTGTTTTTTTATATGTAGCTCTGAAATTTTAATGCAATTCATAGTAAAATAGAGAAATCATGTGATTTTGATTTCTAATAGTAACAGCAGGCATGTGAGTGGCAGAATATTTCTATAGTTGTTTAGAAATTAAACTAAGAGACTAGGGGAAGAAAAATGAATCAAAGATAATTCCTAGGGTTTTTTTTTTCTAGATGTCTACTAGGTCTATTTGGTCAAGTGTTGAGTAATTCAGAGATATCTTTTTTTTTTTTTTTGAAACAGGGTTTTGCTCTGTTGCCCAGGCTGGGGTGCAGTGGTGCAATCTTGGCTCACTGCAACCTCTGCCTCCTGGGGTCAATTGATTCTCCTGCCTCAGCCTCCTGAGTAGCTGGGACCACAGGCATGCGCCACCATACCTAGCTAACTTTTGTATTTGTAGTACACATAGGGTTTCACCATGTTGGCCAGGCTGGTCTTGAGCTCCTGGTCTCAAGTGATTCACCTGCCTCAGGCTCCCAAAATGCTGGGATTACAGGCGTGAGCCACAGCTCCTGGCCGATTCTTCCTAGGTTTCTAAAATGAGTTTATGGGTATATAGGGATTCAAAACATAAAGAAAGATAATAAGAAAATTAGGTTTAGAGAGTGAGGGGATTATTATATATAAGAGAAAAGCACTTTTTCTAAATTCAGGACCCGGAGAATATAAAAAGACATTGTATTAATATCAAGGGATAAGATGAGTTGGTGTCAATACACAAGAGGGATAACATCTCACTCCCAATAGTTTAGAAAAGTAGGCAGAAGAGGTGTAAGATTATGAACATATCTTCCTGAAATCATAAACTCCAAGGCAACCCAGTGACTTCTTAAAACATCTTATCACTTTCATGCATTCGTCCCTGCTACTCAGATTTGTGCTTAGAAATATTTTGCTATTGTTCCCATCCTGAAGTAGATTCTGGAAAATTAAATTATCATCATCAAATCAAGTAAAAAAACTGTCATATGTTCTACTTTTAATCTAACATCTTAAAGATTACTAATTAGCTAAAATATGACTTTTTACTCTACCTTCCTCTCAGTCAGTTTTATAATTTTCACTATCCTAATGCAATTACATGGTTTAAAAATGAATAGAATAGGTTAAGAGAAAGGTATATATTATAAAGTAACATTTATTTTTATAAGTAGAAGTATTGATGAACCTACTATTTCAGTCAGAGTTTCACCTGTGAAAGAAAACCCACAACAGACATTGTAATAGAGGTGAGAAAGAAAAGAGCAGCTTCTTCATCTGACAGCTGGGAGTTGACCGTTATATGTTCCTGCTGAACATGAACAATTTCAGATAATACCTGTGTAAAATGAATTGAATTGAGAGAAACAAAAACAAAATCACTTTGCAAACCTGTCTTAACACAGACAAAAACAAAAACACAGTACAAAAAAATGACCACCAAACCACTCTCACAGAAAACACTACTGGCTGCTACTTTTTCACAGTTACAACTTTACATCTGCTCTGTTCTGTGCACATCCTAAATAAAAATTACTAAGGTAACAAAGAATATAACTAACCACACTTTTGATAGCACTCATTCCAGAGCAAAAATAAGAAACAAACAGAAGCTATTTCCTTGAATTCTTCCCCAAATCACCGAACACAAGCTCAGATCTTATGAAGAATCCATTCTATTCATAAGATCCATTCTATTCCATATCACCATCTTTTTGAGATATCTAATGCTTCCCTTTGTGTGTGCTCTCCCTGGTTGTGGTAAAGAACCCAAATTTGACTAAAGGTATGTTCCTGGTAGTAGTTGTCTGATGAGAATCTACAGAAGAACTTTTAAAATTGTGTAATAAAATAATAGAAAGAGAAAACTGAAGTAGTAAGGCAACCCTAAGATTAGCCATAGCAAGCAGGTGCTACCACTTCTGGGACTAGGGCGACAGAGAAAGCGGCTGATTTTAAGAAGACAAGAGCCTAGTAAGAACTGAAAACATTGAAGTTTAGATTCCCAGCAGGAACAGAAATCATGGAAAAAGCAGCTATTTTGTGGAAACTGAGACCAGAGGAAGACAAAAATACTGCTGGAGAATGTGATGTCAACCACAGGTAAAGGGGAGACATGTTTTATCTTCTTATTGACTGAGGATAGGGTGAATTGTCTTTGAGGAATGATGATATCATTCAAAACTGCTACACTTTTTCAAACATGAGATCCCATACTAAACCAAAAAAAAAAAAAAAAAAAAGAAAGGGAACATCAAGAAACAGCACTACTAAAAAATAAAACATACCAATATAATTACAACCCTAGTGACCTCTATATTAGAATTATCTAAATTGGATTTTAAAATAATTCTAATTAATATTTTCAACAGAATAGATACGAATGGACCATTTTATCTGAAATCTGAAACTGCACTGTGAAAAGAAAAAAAAACTATAAATCTAGAACTGAAAAAAATGTGCAATTGCAATGCATAACTTCATAAGTGAGTTTAACAGGACATCAGATACTGCTGAAAAGAAAATAAGAGAGCTTGAAGATAGATTAGTAGTAAATTCCACCAAAGTACAGACATCAAAAGGGATGGAAAGTACAGAAAATATTATAAAACATATATAGGTAAAGAGAACTACCATCTCACACAAAAAAATTGACTTGTAATTTTAGATTGACTTATGAATAAATGTATACGAGTTGAAAAATATGTTTTTTTCTTTTTAAATTATGTTAAGTATGTCAACTTCCCCATATAATATTAAAAGAGAAGCTATTTAATTTTTCATGGCTTGTTTAAAATTCACCATTAGGCAAACTGAATTCTCAAGCACATAAAAAAGCTAATCCACCACAATTAAGTGGGCTTTGTTCCTGGAATGCAAATTTGGTTCAACATATGTAAATTAATAAATGTGATTCAGCCCACAAACAGAAATAAAAACAAAAAGCATATGATCATTTCGACAGATGCAGAAAAGGCTTTTGATAAAATTCAACATCCTTTCATGTTAAAAACAGTCAAAAGTCCAGGCATCTAAGGTACATACACCAAAATAGTAAGAGCCATCTACAATAAACCTTCAGTCAACAACATAGTGAATGGTCAAACTGGGAAGCATTCCCCTTGAGAACTGAAACAAGACAGGGATGCTCACTCTCACACCACTCCTATTTAACATGGTTCTGGAAGTCCTAACCAGAGCATTTAGGCAAGGGGAAGGAATAGAAGGCATCTAAATAGGAAGAGAGGAAGTCAAAACATCTTACTTCACAGATGACATAATAGTATACCTACAAAAGCCTGTAATTTCTGCCAAAGGGTTTCTTGAGCTGATAAACAACCTTAGCAAAGTTTCAGGATCCCAATCAGTGTACAAAAATTAGTAGAATTTCAATACACCAATAATATCCAAGCTGAAAGCCAAATCAAGAATGTAATACCATTCACAATAGCTACAAAAGGATTGAAATGCCTAGGAATACAGCTAACCAGGGACATGGAAGATCTCTACAATGAGAATTACAAAACACTGCTGAAAGAAATCAGAGACAACACAAATAAATGAAAAAACATATGCTTATAAATAGGAAGAATCAATGTTCCTAAAATGGCCATAATGCCCCATAAAATTTATAGATTCAATGTTATTCCTATCAAACTACTAACAACTTTCTTTCACAGAATTACAAAACAATATTATAAAATTCATTTGGAACCAAATAAAACCCAAATAGCCAAAGCAATCCTCAGTGATAAGAACAAAGCTGAAGGCATCACATTACTCAACTTCAAACTATACAACAAAGCAACAGTAACCAAAACAGAATAGTACTAGTACAAAAGCAGACACATACACCAATGGAACAGGTTAGAGAATGTAAATATAAAGCTTACAACTACAACCATCTAATCTTCAACAAAGTGAGCAAAGGCAAGCAATGGTGAAAGGATTGCTCATACACTAAATGATGATGGGATAACTGGCTACCCATATGCAAAATACTGAAATTGGGTCCTACCTTTTACCATACATACAAATCTACTCAAGTCGGATTAAACACTTAAAGGTAAAACCTAAAACTTTAAAAACCCTTGATGAAAACCTATAACATACCATTCTGGACATCGGCCGGGCAAAGACTTCATGACGAAGACTCCAAAAGCAATTGCAACAAAAATAAAAATTGAAAAATGGCACCTAATTAAACTAGAGAGCTTCTGCACAATAAAAAAAGCAAGAAAAAAAAAAAAAAAGAAAAAGCTCAACAGAGTATACAGACAACTTACAGAATGAGAGAAAATATTCACAAGCTATGCATCTGATATAGGCCTAATTTCCAGAATTCATAAAGAACTTAAACAAATTACCAATCAAAAACAACTTCGTTTACAAGTGGGCAAAGGACACAGACATTTTTCAAAAGAAGTCATACATGTGGCAAACAAGCATACAAAAAAATATTCAATATCACTAATCACTAGGGAAATGCAAATAAAAACCACAATGAGATATTATCTTACGCTAGCCAGAATGGCTATTACTAAAAAGTCAAAATTAACAGATTCTGGCAAGGATGCAGGAAAAGGAAATCCTTATACAGTGCTGGTGGGAATGTAATTAGTTCAGACATTGTGGAAAACAGAGTGGAAATTTCTCCAAGATCTTAAAATGGAACTACCATTTTACCTAGCAGTCCCATATTTGGGTATATACAAAGAAATATAAATTGTTCTACCATAAAGACACATGCCCACGTATGTTCATCACAAAACTATTCATAGTAGCAAAGACATGGAATCAACCTTTATGCCCAATTAATGGTGGACTAGATAAAGAAAATGTTGTACATATATACCATGCAATACTATGCAGTCACAAAAAAATGAGATGACATCCTTTGCAGCAACATGGATGGAGTTGGAGGCCAATAGCCTAAGTGAATTAACACAGGCACAGAAACCCAAATATTTGCCGTGTTCTCACTTATAAGTGGGAGTTAAACATTGAGTACACATGGACAAAAAGAAGGGAACAATAGACACTGGGGCCTATATTTGAGAGTGGAGGCTGGGAGGAGGGTGAAAATTGAGAAACTACCTATTGAGTATTATGCTAATTACCTGGGTCACAGTATTCTCTCTACATCAAGCCCATGTGACATGAAATTTACCCTTGTAACAATTCAGCATATGTACCCCTTGAAACTAAAAGTTGGAAAGAATGAATGCATAAATAAATACTACATGCAAAATAAAATAAAACAGTAAATATGAAATTTTATCATTGAACAATGTTTAACAAGAAAAAAGTGAAATCAGAGTGATCCCTAATAAATTTTACAACCTATCAATATATTTTACTTCATTACATTTTTTTCTCTCAGGTATTTTAGTGCCACGTGGATGTCAATTTTAGTCACATACAAAAGTAAGTGTTCTCCGCTAAATGGACATATTTATCAAGAAAGAACATCTTGGTCTTCGTTTATAATTTAGGGTTCTTCTAGTCAGGAATGGACAAATGTCTTCTGTAGAGAGTCAGAGAGTGAATATTTTAGGCTTTTCTGTCAATATGGGCTCGGTAGCAACCATTCAACATTGCTGTTGTAGAATAAAATCAGCCCTAAACAAGATGTAAGTGAATAGATCAGCTGTGTTCCAAAACAAACCTCATTTACATAAAATGGTCTGCTGGCAACAGTTTACCAATTCCTGTATTAACTCAAACATTGATGAAGATAGTTTTGTTGATTAATGTGTTATTAGACCTGAGATGTTTTCATGTTTGTTTGTTTAATACTCTTTTGATGGTAGATAGAGTATTCAAGATGAGGTTGCTTGTTTACCTAAATTCAATTAGCAGCCCAAATTAAAGCTATATTTTGTTAAAATTCTCTCTCAAATACACTGAGAGAAGACCTCTCCTAGAAAATAGTTAATTGAACAATTTACTCTTTAATTCTTTATTCAAAAATTTGTGTGAGATATGATTTATGCAAAACATCACTATGAATGATACGAAACACTGAGGTTCCTGTTTTAAAAAGCAAATATGGGAGACTTTAGTTCAATATGGCTGATGAGATGCAACCAGTGAATTCCTACTCCACAGAGAAAAAGCGTAATAGCAAGTAAATAGTTACAATTTCAATAAATCGTCTAAGAGCAAACAATAAGATTAAACAGAGAAGTGACAGAGAGCACCAAAAGCAAGTAAGGAGACAGAAGCAAGTCAACCTGCTTGGCTGAGATTGGCTGGGACCCTGAAGAAGTTCCCACATGTGGAGAAAAGGTAAGACAGTGATCCTCAGAGCTCCACACCTTCACAGTAGTCTTTGACAATCCTAGCTATGGGACAGCCCATCAACCCACATTGGCCTTGATACTAACATAGGGAGCTTCCTAGAGATTGTACAGAGGCATTGATGCAGAGAGGGAGCTCACATAGACTCCCACAGGCTTCTGATCCTTAAGAAGCTACAGCTTGGCACCATTCAGCGAGCTAAACTCCCAAAGAACTGTGTCCTGTGCTGGCCAATGCTGCCAAAGTCACTGCTGAACTAAGGAGGAAGAGGGAAAGCCAGGTATCTTTATGCACCCTGAGGACAAATCCCCCTGCTGCTGCGGTGGACTCCTGTGGGACTGACAGAGTCGAATTTCACTCTTCAAAGCTACTTGCCTATGCAGCCACTGACAGTAGCCCCACCCTCCCAAGTTCAGGCCCGCAGCTGGTGCCATTCTGATAACCTAGCCTCCAAAGGTCTGTGTCCTGCCTTTGAGACAGTGCTAATGCCGTGGATTCCTCTGCTGAGCCAAGAAGGAGATGGGAGACAGTACTTCCACACACTTTAATGACAAATGCTACCACCTCTGTGGGTGGCTGCTGTGTAACTGAGGTACTAAGAAACTATCTGTCCCACAACTACCTTCCTATACTACACTCACTGACAGTGGCCTCATCCTTTCCAGTGGTACTCCTGCAGTGCAGCTGCCACTGAACACACCTGAAAATTCTGCTAGCAGCTTGAGTACCACCCAACCCTTCCTGTCACAACCAGCAGCTGAACACATTAGCAAGGGGCCTGAGAATAAGTTAGCTGGCCCAATCTCATTCCCCTAGTATTGAGCATGCTGTCTGTTGCCTAGAAATCACAGAGCCCAGATTATCACTGTTGGCACCTGAACACTCCTCTCAGGGGCAGAAACAACCTGCCTCTGCAGCCAACCCACCCACAAGTACCACCACCTGTGGCAGCCACCACCAACACTGGCATGAACTGCTTGGGTTCCACTGGTTTGCTCCACCACTAATAATGCCATTGCCAACATCACACCAGCTGCCTAGGGGTTCAAGAACCTGCCACAGACCCAGCCCACTGCTGCCACCAACAACATCTGGGCAAACCATATGAAGACTTAACACAGAACTGCCTGGGCCCAAAAATACCAGTACCGGGATAAGCCACTGTGAGGCCCAAGGACAGACAAACTCAGCTCACTGCTGCCACCACGGGAACACAACATCTGTCCCACATAGCATTTTACTTCCCAGCAAAACTTCACCACAGTGTCTACTGATAACTGCACTCTAAGCGACTGAGGAAATCACAGAAAACACTGATGCAATTTACATCTGAAGAAATTCTACAGAGATCACACTGCTGCAAACAACTAAAATCAAAGCCAGAATGCCCTACCCAACCATAAACATATATATCTTCAGGAAAAAGTCCCCCTACACAAAAGCTATCTAAAAAAATTGGAAGAAGCAACTATTACACCAGATGTGTGGATATCAATGTAAGGATACAGGAAAAATGGTAAAGCAAAAAAATCTGACGCTTCCAACGGAACACAATAATTCTACAGCAACAGATCCCAATTGAAATAACATTCACAAAATCACTGAATAAAGAATTCAAAATATGGATTTTAAAGAAGCTCAATGAGTTACAAGAGAATTCTAAAAAAAAATACAACAAATTCAGAAAAGTAATTCTGAATATAAATGAAAAATTTATCAAACAGTTAGATATTCTTTAAAATGAAACAAACAGAAATCAGGAAATAAAGAATAAATAAAATACAAAACGCAATTGAAAGCTTCAACAATAGATATACTATCTTAATTTAATACTATATTAATTTAATCAAGCAGCAAAAAAAATCTCTTGAAAACAAGTGTTTTGAATTAATCCAGACAAGCAAAAGTAAAGAAAAAAAATAAAGAAAAGCCAAGCACTGTGTCATTTAGGACAATATAAAGCAACCAAATATTCAAATTATTGGTATCCCCAAAGTTGAAGAGAAAATGAAAGGGTTAGAAAATTTATTTAATAAAATATTAGCTTAAAACTTCCCAAGTTGAGTAAGACACCTAGACTTCCACACAGAGAATGCCCCCAAATCCCCAAAGAGATATCATACAAAATGGTCATCTTCATACCACACTGTGGTTAAACTGTCTAAGACAAAGTAAGAGACAAGATACTAAAAGCAGCAAGAAAAAAGCATCTAGTCACCTATAGAAGAACTCTCATGAGGCTGACAGAAAATTTCTCAGCAGAAACCTTGCAGGAAAGGAGAGGATGAAATGACACATTCAAAGTGCTGGAAAAAAAAATGTCACCCAAGGATATACTTTTAAAAATTATCTTTCATAAATGAACAAGAAATAAAGTCTTTCCAACTGAGCAACTGCTGAAGGAATTTATCACCACTGGACCTGTCCTACAAGAAATGCTCGAGAGAGTCCTAAGCTTAGAAGCAAAAGGATGACATTTATAATCAAGAACATACACAAAAGTATAAAATTCAGTAGTAAACTAAACACACAATGAGAAAGAGAATGGCCTCAAATGCTACCACTACAGTATACCACCAAATCACAATGACAAACAATAAAAGAAAATGAAAGGAACAAATAATATTAAAAACAAAAATCAAATAAAAATAATATGATAGTAACAAAACATCACATAGAAATAATAGCCTTGAATATAAATTGATTAAATTTCTCACTTCAAAGATAAAGACTGGCTGAATAAAGAAACATGATCCAACTATGTGCAGGAAAAAAAAAAAAAAAACTTTACCTGAAAAGACACATGTAGACTCAAAGTAAAGAAAAGGAAAAAGATATTTCACACAAATGGAACCAAAAGCAAGCAGAAGTATTTATATGGTTATCAGATAAAACAGACTTTAAGTCCAAAACAATTTTTTAAAAAATGACAAAGAAGGTCACTGTATAATGATAAAGAGATCAAGAGGATATAAAAATTGTAAATATATATGAACTCAACAATGGAAAATTTCAATTCATAAAGTAAATATTACTATATCTAAAGAGAGAGATTTATTAGATTACTAAATCTAAAGAGAGAGATAGACTCCAATAAAATAATAATGAGAGACCTCAACGCCCCACTCTCAGCATTATACAGATTATCTAGACAGAATATCAACAAAGAAACATTGGATTTAAATGGGACTGTAGACTGGATAGACCTAAGAAACATTTACAGAGCATTTTATCCAACAATTGCAGAATACATATTACTCTCATCAACATATAAAAATTCTTCAAGATAGACCATATGTTGGGCTATAAAACAAGTGAAAATATTTTAAAATTAAAATTATACCAAGTATTTTCTCAGACCAGATTAGCATAAAATCAGAAATTTGTATTAAGGAAAACTTCAGAAACAATACAAATACACTGAAGTTAAACAACATGTTTCTAAATGACCACTGGCTCAATTTAAAAAGTAAGATAGACATTTAAAATTTTCTTGAAACAAATGAAAATGGAAACACAATGTTTCAAAACTTGTGAGATACAGAAAAAGGAGTGCTAAGAGGGAAGTTTATAGCAATAAATGCCTATATCAAAAACGTAGGACAATTTAAAATAAACAACTTAATAATGCACATCAAGGAAACAGAATAACAACAAAAATCCCCACAAAATTAGTGAAGGAAGAAAATAATAAAGATCAGAGCAGAATTAAATGAAATAGAGAATAAAAATATAATACAAAGAATCAGTGAAGCAAAAAGTTGGTTTTTCAGAAGACAAGCAAAATTGACTAATCTCTAGCTAGACTAATCAAGAAAAGAAGAGAGAAGACACAAATAAACTCAGAAATGGGAAAGAAAAGAAACGAAAATAGAAAAGGAAATAAAGAAAATCAAAATTACAAAAGATCATCAGAGACTATTAGGAGCAACTATACACTAACAAACTGGAAAACCTCAAGGAAATGGATACATTTCTAGAAGCATACAACCTACCAAGATTGAGTCAGGAAAAAATGAAAAATCTGAACACACCAATTATGAGTAGCAAAATTAAATCAGAAATAAGGTCTTTCAACAAACAAAATCCCAGGACCAGATTAATTCACAGCTGAATTCTACCAAATATATAAAGAAGAAATAATACCAATACTCCTTAACTATTTTTAAAACATTGAAATGGAAGGAGCTCTCCCTAACTTATTCTTCAAGACCAGCATCACCCTGATACCAAAACCAGACAGGACCACAGCAAGGAAAAGACTACAAGCCCATATCACTGATGAAGAGAGACAAAAACATTCTCAAGAAACACTAGCAAACTATATACAACAGTGTATCAAAACCAAAAACAAACAAACAAAATAGCATAACCAAGTGGGATTTGTACCAGGGATAAAAAGATGTTTGAACATACACAAATCAATTAATGTGATACATCACATGAAAAGAATGAAGGACAAAACCATATGACCATATAAATAAATGCAGAAAACATATTTGATAAAATTCAACATTTATTCATGATGAAAACTCAACAAACTAAGAATAGAAGAATCTTACCTCAAAGCAATAAATGCCATATATACTGTATCCATTGTTCCTTATCCTCAGCTCTGGGAGGCACAGGTGACTCTGCCACAACTTTTGTCACCCTGTGGAATGCACAGACTGTTGACATTCAGGAAAAAGGCCATAGAATTCTCTCTGGAGGAGTAGGAATGACTGAACTCTGCACAGCAGAATCTGTATAAGAATGTGATATTAGATAACTACAGAAACCTGGTTTCCTGGGGTCTTAAAATCTCTAAGCCAGACCTGATCACCTGTCTGGAGCAAATAAAAGAGCCATGTAATGTGAAGAGCCATGAGGCATAGCCAAACACCCAGGAATTTTCTTTGTGATCACCTTTAGAAACGGAGAATACATAAAACATCATAAGCTTATAAAATGTATATTTTAATCATATAACAACTTCAATTGAATTAAAAAAAAAACCCTATACTTTGAGTACTACATCCCTGCACCACCACCACCACTGGTGCAAACACACATGCAGAAACCTGTTGCCCCACAACCACACCCCTGCCAAGCTGCCACCACCACTACTATGAACGTCCATTCAGAGGCCAGCAGTCTCATGCCCACCAGAGCCACACCCTAGCCAATAAGCATGCACCCTGCCATGCTATCACTGGTGCTGGCAGGTGCAAACAAGCACAGAACCTGCTGCTGCCCTCTTACAAAATCTTTGGCTGCCACCACCCATTGGAGGCATTTTTACCACCCAGTGGTCTGGTAACACCTCAGCTCCTCCAGTGTAGCAGGTTCCTAAACACGATGGGCCAGAGAACAAAGCCGAGAGCCCAATACCTGCCACCCAGAGATAGAGCACACAACACTGGAGTACTGAGCTGAGTCTTAGTCCCCTAAACTCTTTCAGAAATGAAGTCAGTAGACTGAACCCATCTTAGACTATAATCAAACCCTCAAGGATATAAAAGAAGCTAAAATCAAAACAAAATCCATCCAAACAATAGCAGCTTCAAAGATTCAAGGTATATCAGCCCACAAAGATGAGAAAGAACCAGAACAAAATCTCTGGCAACTCAAAAAGCCAGAGTGTCTTCTTACTTCCAGGTAACTCTACTAGTTTCCCAGCAATGGTTCTTAATCAGGCTGAAATGGCTAAAATGCCAGAAAAAGAATTCAGAATATGGATCGGAAGGAAGATCACTGACATTCAGGAGAAAGTAAAAATTCAATCCAAGGATTCTAAGGAAGATAATGAAATGACATAGTAGATGAAAAATGAAATGGTATTTTAAGAAAGAACCAAACTGATCAGATAAAGCTGAAAAGCTCATTACAAGAATTTTAGAATACAATCACAAGTATTAACAGCAGAATTGACCAAGCTGAGGAAACACTGTCAGAGCTCACTGATATAACTTAGACCAAAAGAAAGAAACAATAAAGAAGAATAAACAAAACCTCCATGAAATATGGGATTATGTAAAGACACCAAATCTATGACTCATTGGCATCCCTAAGAGAATGAGAGAAAGCAAGCAACCTGAAATACATATTTTAGGATACCACTCATGAAAAATTTCCCAACCTCACTAGAAAGGTCAACATTCAAATTCAAGAAATGCATAGAACCCCTGAAAAATACTACATGAGAAGACCATTCCCAAGACATATGTTTATCAGATCATCCCCATGACACATAGTCTCCAAGATTAAAATAAAAGAAAAAAATGTTACAGGCAGACAGAGAAAAATGGGAAGTAACCTGCAAAGGGAGCCCCATCGGGTTAATAGCAAACCTTTCAGGTGAAAACCTACAAGCCAGAAGAGATTAGCGGCTGTATTAGTCTGTTCTCACACTGCTATAAAGACATAGCCGAGATTGGGTAATTTATAAAGGAAAGAGGTTTAATTGACTCACAGTTCTACATGGCTGGGGAGGCCTCAGCAAATATAAAATCATGGCAGAAGGCAAGAGAGAAGCAAAGGTATGTCTTACATGGTGGCAGGCAAGAAAGAGAACAATGAGTGAAGGAGGAGGAACCCCTTATAAAACCATCATATCTCGTGAGAACTCACATACCACCACGAGAACAGTATGGGGAAAACACTCGCCCATGATTCAATCATCTCCCACCAAGTCCCACCCTCGACACATGGGAATTGTGAGGATTACTTACACTTCATGATAAAATTTGGGTGGGGACATAGAGCCAAACCATATTAGGGGCCTGTATTCAACATTCTTAAAGACGAGAATTTCCAATTAAGAATTTTATATTCAGCCAAACTAAGCTTCATAAGCGAAGGAGAAATAAGATCCTTTTCAGACAAGCAAATGCTAAGGGACTTTATTACCACAAGACCTGCCTTTCAAGAGTCTCTGAAGAGATAGCTAAATATGGAAAGGTAAGACCATTACCAGCCACTAAAAACAAAAAGAAAAACAAAAAACTCACTTACGTGCATAGACCATTGACACTATAAAGCAACAACACAAACAAGTCTGCATAATAACTAGTTCACAACTCAATGACAGGATCAAACCCACACATATCAATACTAACCTTAAATATAAATAGGCTAAATGACTAAATTAAAAGGCACAGAGTGTCAAGTTAGATAAAGAAGCAAGACAAAATGATATGCTGTCTTCAAGATGATATGCTGTCTTAAATGCAATGACACCCATAGGCTCAAAGTAATAAGATGGAAAGAAATCTACAAAAAAATTGAAATCAGAAAAACAGCAGGGATTGCTTTTGTAATTTCAGACAAAACAGACATTAAAAGAGATCAAATAATACAAAGAAGAGCATTACATAATGGTAAATGACTCAATTCGACAAGATCTAAGTATCCTAAACATATAAGCACCCAAAGCCAGGGCACCCAGATTCATAAGCAAGTTTCTAGAAACCTATGAAGAGACTTAGATAACCATACAATAATACTTGGAGACTTAATACCCCACTGGCAGTATTAGACAGATCATTGAGGCAGACAACTAACAAAGATATTTCTGAACTCAGCCAGGCCGGTGATTCACGCCTGTAATCCCAGCACTTTGGGAGGCTGAGGGGGGTGGACCATGAGGTAAGGAGATCGAGGCCATCCTGGCTAACACAGTGAAACTCCGTCTCTATTAAAAAATACAAAAAAAATAGCTGGGCGTGGTGGCACGTGCCTGTAATCCCAGCTACTCAGGAGGCTGAAGCAGGAGAATCACTTGAACCAGGGAGGTGCTGGTTGCAATGAGCTGAGTTTGCACCACTGCACTCCAGCCTGGGTGACAGAGTGAGACTCTGTCTCAAAAAAATATATATATATATATTTCTGAACTCCACACTTGATGAAATAGACCTAGTAGACATCTAGAGAACTCTACCCCCAAAACAACAAAATGTACATTCTTCTCATCTTCACATGGCACATACTCTAAAATCAACCAAACAATAGGATATAAAACAGTCCTCAGCAAATTCAAAACAACCAAAATTATACCAACTACATTTCTGTACCACAGCACAATAACAATAGAAATCAATGCTAAGCAAATTGCTTATAATTATACAATTACACAGAAAATAAACAATCTGCCCCTGAATTATTTATATGCAAACAATGAAATTAAGACAGGAATCAAGAAACCCTTTGATACAAATGAGAGCAAAGATACAACATACTAGACTCTGGGATATAGCAAAAGCAGTTTTAAGAGAGAAATACTCAAATTGAAAAGTTAGAAAGATCTCAAATTAACAACCTAACATCACAACTAGAAGAATAATAGAAACAAGACTAAACTAAGCCCAAAGCGAGCAGAAGACAAGAAGTAAAAAAAATCAGATCTAAAGGAAGCTGTGAAAAATCAGGAACTATTTTTTGTTGTTGTTGTTTTTGTTTTTATTTTTGAAAATTTAGTAAGATAGATGGACCACTAGCTAGACAAATAAATAAGAAAAGCGAGAAGATCCAAATAAACACAATCGGAAATGACAAAGAAGACATTACCATTGACCCCAAAGGGGAAAAAAAAAAACCCTCAGAGACTACTTCTGTGCACACAATCTAGAAAACCTAGAAGAAATGAATAAATTCCTGGAAGCATACAACCTTCCAAGATTGAACTGGGAGAAAATTGAATCCCTAAAGAGACCAATAATGAGTTCTAAAATTGAATCAGTAATAAAAAGCCTACCAACCAGAAAAAGCCCGGGACAAGATAGATTCACAGCCAAATTTTAGCAGATCTATGAATAAGAGCTGGTACCATTCCTACTGAAACTATTCCAAAAAAATTGAGAAGGGACTCTACCCTCATTCCTTCTATGAGGCCAACGTCATCCTGATACCAAAATGTAGCAGAGACACAACAAAATAAGAAAACTTCAGGCCAATAACTTTGATGAATACTGATGCAAAAACCCTCAATAAAATATTTGCAAACTAAATCCAGCAGCATGATCAAGTAAGCTCTATCCTTGGGATGCAAGTTTTGTTCAACATATGTAAATCAATAAATATGATTCACCACAAAAACAGAACTTGTTAAAAGCACATAATCATCTCAATTGATGCAGAAAAGGCTTTTGATAAATTTCAACATCGTTTCATGTCAAAAAGCCTCAATAAACTATGCATCGAAGTAATATACTTCAAAATAATAAGAGCCATCTATGACAAACACAGCCAACATCATATTGAATGGGCAAAATCTGTAAGCATTCCACTTGAAAACCAAAACAAGACAAGAATGTCCTGTCACCACTTCTATTCAATATAGTACTAAAAGTCTTGGCCAGAGAAATTAGGCAAAACAAATAAACAAATAGAGGGCATCCAACTAGGATGAGAAGAAGTCAAACTACGTCTGTTTGCAGATGACATTATTCTAATACCTAGAAAACCACACAGTCTCTACTCAAAATAACCAATTCAACAAAGTTGCAGGATACAATTTCAATGTACAAAAAATCAGAAGCATTCCTATATAACAACAACATTCAGGGTGACAGCCAAAGCAAGAATGCAATCCCATTCACAACAACTACAAAAAGAAGATAGAGAAATACAGCTTACTAGGGAGGTAAAAAATCTCTACAATGAGAATTACAAAACACTACTCAAAGAAATTGGAGATTACACAAATGGAAAAATATCTCATGTTCATTGATAAGATGAATCAATTTTCTTAAAATGGCCATACTTCCCAAAGCAATTTACAGATTCAGTGCTATTCTTAGTAAACTACCAATGACATTCTTGACAGAATTAGAATAAACTATTTTTTTAAATTCACGTGGGACCAAAAAGAGCCTGAATAACAAAGGCCATCTTAAGCAAAATGAACAAAGCTGGAAGCATTCCATTACCCAACTTTAAACTACTACAAGGCTACAGTAACCAAAACAGCAAGGTACTGTTACAAAACAGGCACATAGTCCAATGGAACATAATAGAGAGGCTAGAAATAATGCTACATACCTACAACCATCTGATCTTCATTAAAGTCAACAAAAACAAGTACGGCTCATTCAATAAATGGTGATGTGATAACTGGACACCTATATGCAGAAGATTGAAACTGGAGCCCTTCCTTATACCAAAACAAACATTGACTCAAGATCAATTAAAGATAAACGTAAAACCTAACACTATAAAAACCCTGGAAGAAAACCTAAGAGATACCATTCTCTGGTATCTTTGCCATATATTTACATTCTCTGGATGTAGAACCTGGCAAAGGCTCCATGACAAAAACTCCAAAAGCAATTGGAAAAAACACAAAAATTGACAAATGGCACCTCATTAAGTAAAGAAATTCTGCACAGAAAAATGAACAAACAGACAACCTACAGAATGGGAGGAAATACTTGTAAACTATGCATTTGACAAAGGTCTAATATCCAGAATATATATAAAACTGAACAAATCAAAAAGCAAAAAACAAACTACTTGATTTAAATGTGAGCAAAGAACAGGAACGGACACTTTTTAAGAAAAGACGTACATGCATCCAACAAGCATATGAAAAAGTACTCAACATCACTTATCATTAAATAATGTTAATCAAAACCACAGTGAGATACTTTCTCACACCAGCCAGAATTGTTATTATTAAAAAGTCAAAAAATAATAGATGCTGGCACAGAAGCAGAGGAAGGGAAATGCTTATATATTGCTGGTGGGAATGCAGTTAGTTCAACCATTGTGGAACACAGTTTGGTGATTTCCCAAAAAACTCAAAGCTGAATTACCATTCGACCCAGCAATCCCATATTTGAGTATATACCCAAATGAATATTAATGATTCTACCATAAAGACACATGTACATGTATGTTCATTGCAGCACTCTTCACAATAACAAAGACATAGAATCAACCTAGATGCCCAACAACAGTAGACTGGATAAAGAAAATGTGGTACACATACACCACGGAAAACTACACAGCCATGTAAAAGAATGAGACCGTGTCCTTTGCAGCAACACAGATGGAACTGGCAGCCATTATTCTAAGCAAACTAATACAAGAACAGAAAACCAAATATTGCCATGTTCTCACTTATAATTGGGAGCTCAATATCAAGTACATAATGAATGCAAATAAGGGAAAAACAGACACTGGGGCCTACTGGAGGGAAGAGAGAGGGAAGACGGTGAGGATCAAAAAACTACCTACCAGATACTATGCTTATTTCTGAGAGACAAAATAATCTGTATACCAATCCCCCATGACTTGCAACTTATCTATATAACAAACCTGCAATATGTACCCCTGAACCTTAAATAAAAGTTAAGAAAATAAAGGCCCTATATAAGAAACTCACAGCTAACATTATACTGAGTGAGGAAAAGCTGAAAGTTTTCCTCTAAGATCTGTAACAGTACAAGAATACCCACTTTCACCACTACTATTCAGTAGTGGAAGTGCTAGCCAGAGCAATTAGGCAAGAGAAAAAATTAAAAGACAACCAAATTGGAAAAATATAAGTCAAATCGTCCCTTTTTACTGATAATGATTTTATTTCTATGAAAGACTAAGGCTCCACCAAAAGTCTCCTAAATATTATAAATAAATTGAATAAAGTTGCAAGACACAAAATCAGCATTCAAAAATCAGGAGCATTTCTATACATTATATTAAGCTAGCTAAAGAAATCAAGGCAATCTCATATACAATAGATTGTAACCTTAACCAAGGAAGTGAAATATTTCTACCAGGAGAACTACAAAATACTGATGAAAGAAATTAAAGATGACACAAACAAATAGACATCCCATACTCAAGGATCAAAAGAATTAATGTCATTGAAAACGAGCATACTCCTCAAAGAAATCTACAGATGCAATGCAATCCTTAACAAAATAGTAACATCATTTTTCACAGAACTAGAGAAAGTAATCCTAAAATTTGTATGGAGCCCAAAAAGAGCCCAAATAGCCAATGCAATCCTGAGCAAGAACAAAACTGGAGGTATCACATTACCTGACTTCAAAATATATTACAAAGGTAGCCCAAACAGCATGGTATTGGTAAAGAAACAGACACAGAGATTAATGGACAGGATAGAGTCCAGAAATGAATCCATATACTTACATCTAAATGATTATTTTTAAAAGCACCAAGAGCCTACCCTTGGGAAAGAACACTATCTTCAATCAATGGTACTAGGAGACATTGGATATCTGAATACAGAAGACTGAAAATGGATGCCTATCTCTCCTCACATACAAAAATCAACTCATGATGGGCCAAAGACTTAAACATAGACCTGAAAGTACTAAACTAGGTAGAAAAACAACAGGAAAAATACTTCAATAGTGTTTTAGGTCTAGGCAACGATTTCATGTCTAAGAACTCAAAAGCACAAACAATTCTAATAAAAATAAGGGAATGAAACTATATTAAACTAAAAAGCTTCTGTACAGCAAAAGAAATTATCAACAACTTGTTAAATGGAATAAAATATTTGCAAGCTATTTATCTAATAATGGACTAATATACAGAGCATACAAGCAACTCAAACAACTGAACAATAAAAAAAAACTCATTAAAATTGGGCTTAAGACATGAACAGACATTGCACAAAAGAAGCATACAAATGGCCAATAGGTATATGAAGAATATGCTCAACATCACTAAGCATCAGGGAAATGCAAATCAAAAACACAATAAAAAAAAAAAAACCATGTTGGAGAAGATAAGGAGAAAAGGGAACTCTCATACAATGTTGGTGAGTATGTAAATTGGTACTACTATGGAAATCAGTATGGAGAGTCCTGCAAAAATTAAAAATAGAACTACCATATGACTTAACAATCCTACTTCTGGATATTTATCCACAGAAAAATAAATCTGTACATCCAAGGGATACCTGCACTCACACGTTTATCACAGCACTATTCACTATAGCAAAGATATGGTATCAACCTAATTATCCATTGTAGAAAAATGGATAAGGTTTTTCTGTGGTATATATCCACAGTGGCATACTATTCATTGATAAAAAAGAATGATGTCATTTTCAGCAGCATGGATGAAACTGGAGGTTATTATGTTAAGTGAAATAAAGCCAGACACAGAAAAATAGATGACAGACGTTCTCACTAATATGTAGGAGCTCAAAAACCTGATCCAATGGAGATAGAGAATGATAGATACCAGAGCCTGGAAAGAGTGTGTGGGTGGGAGGAGGGGATAAAGAGAAGTTGGTTATGGGTACAAACATACACTTAGAACAAGCAAGTCACAATATTAGATAGCAGAGTAGGGTGAATATAGTTAGCAACAATGTATTGTATATTTCAAAGTAGCTACAAGAGAGGACTTAAAATTTTACCAACACACAAAAATGATAAATATTTGGAATGATGGATATTCCTAATATTCTGATTTGACCATTATACATTCTATGCATGTAATAAATACTCACATATAACCTCATAAATTTTAAAGTATTTTGTATCAATAAAAAATTAAAAATCCAAATATGTACTTGTGTACATATATACCTTTATTCTATGTATTGCTAAACATATACCTGTACTTTATATTATTTATTGAAAAACCAACAGTATATTCAACTCGATACCAATAGTTATTATGAAAATGACACGGTGAATAGGGGCAATTATTAATTTTCAGGCATTTATTTTGCTTTTAGTAAACATTCAATGCAAAGTATCAAATAGAGCTATCCTATTCTTGGAGATAAAAATAAATTTTGGTGTTAAACCAACATTCAACACATGATAGGAAAACTATTGTGTATTGGTATCCCTGGGGATGGACATTTAGGAGTCCCTGGCGATAGAAAGAAGGTATGGGCAGGTCCTTATATTTTCCCTAGTAAGCCCAGGTTTCAGGTTTCTTCATTGATAAAATTCTAGAACGTCCCATGCTTTCCTGATTCTGTGCCCTCTTCCTCTGTCACTTTAAAGAAATGGATACTTCACTACTTAGAAAAATTATCTAAAATGTGGAAATAGGACAAAAAGATAACCATGTTTTTTCAACGTCATACTGAAACATTTTCTAATAGGTCCACCAAAGGATTTCTGAGCAGTAGAAAAGATTAACTTAAAAGTTATATTTTTATTGCCCTGCAGAATATTTCATATATACATATAGACGTGTATATATACATATATATACACGTCTATATGTATATATACACATCCATATATACATCCATATATATATATGGAATATATGTCCAGATATATATCCTATACATAACATGGTATATTCCATATATAATATATAACGTATATATAATGTATATAGTATATCCCGTGTGTGTGTGTCTGTGTATGTGTATGTGTATGTGTGTGTGTGTGTGTGTGTGTATTTATATGTGATATGGTTTGGCTCTATCCCCACTCAAATCTCATCTTGAATTGTAGCTCCCGTAATTCCCATGTGCCATGGGAGGGACCCAGTGGGAGGTAATTGAATCATGGGGGCGAGTCTTTCCTTGTTGTTCTTGTGACAGTGAATAAGTCTGATGGGATCCGATGGTTTTATAAAGAGGAGTTCCCCTGCACATGCTCTCTCTCTTGCCTGCTGCCATGACGTGATTTTGCTCCTCCTTTGCCTTCCCTCACTATTGTGAGGCTTCCCCAGTCACATGAAACTGTGAATCCATTAAACCTCTTTTTCTTTATAAATTACCCAGTCTTGGGTATGTCTTTATTAGTAGCATGAAAACAGACTAATACAATATGCAAATTTATCTAAGTATTCTTTTGAGTAGATAACTATGGAAATCTATATTCTTCATTTTTTACCTGAACCAACTCAGCTATCCTAAACGTTCTCTCATTAATAAGATAGTCATTGAATGCTATCAACTATAAACTTACATAAGAGTAATCTTTTAGTAAAAAATTATATAATGGCAGCTCCACTTCCGATACTCCATGCTATCACTATTTGATATTGCATGTGTAACTAATTTTACCAAAGTTATGAAGCAGAGAAATAGTTATAGCACATACAGACGTACAATGAAGACTGAATCGGAGATCTGACTGCTGTTAAGTTTCCTTTAGTTATCTCTAAAAAGGGGATTGACTTTTTATTGTGTGCTCCAACATCTGTTATATCTCTTTCCTCTGACATCCTCCCCTCATCTTTCTAATTAATTACATCTGCCCTTTTTCCCAAACAAAAATTTATATTAATTTACCCACAGACTAGTTTAGCTATAATTTTTAAAATTATATCCTAGTCCATTAAGGCTATTCCCTGACACCTTCACCTATGTGCACAAAGACAACTGCTAAAAGAAATATCTAAAATAGTGTTATTTTTCTCCTAAGGTCAGGTTGTTAAAGAGAGTGAAGTTCTATATGAAAACAAGAAATTGATCTGTAGTACAGAAGTGTGAAAAGGCTTGCGAAATGGGAGGTGGGGAAGACCTTTCAATCAAGAGGGTAGCAAGAGGAATCAATATCCTCATAAGAAAGCCCTAATTCAGTCAGGCTATATTTAAGTTTGTAGAAACATCTAAAGAAGAGTTTAATATCAAAGAGTAGTATTGAAGAATCTTTGAGGAAGAGCAGAGGAAAGAGAGAATAAAGCATCTGAACAACATGAAAATAATTTTATGGGGAAGAATATATAACCAGAGAGTTGATACTTGGCCAAGTACTAAGGATGAGAAGGATGAAAACTGTGTGATAACATGTCTGGAACAAGAAATTCCTTATCAAGACTGAGCTTCAGCATTGTAAACATAGAAAACTCATCGATCAGAATGTAAAAGGCCAGTAATGAAAGAAATTATCTATGCTAACAGAAGGGCATCCTGCCTCAAGAGAGGTAGTGTGACAGGAGACGAAATGATATATCGGCATCTGACAAAGATAAACTTAGCCTTGATGATGTATTTGGTTATAAATTACATTTGAAAAAGAAAAGCAGCCACTGACATCTGGGTTCTAGTCTGGCACTGTCGGCTTTTGATGTTGTAACAAGCTGTCCAGGCACTTACAAATGAGCTGTGCTTTTCTTCTGGTAAACATAAATATTTTCACAGAGCACCAATATTAGACAAGAATAATCTGTGATTGAGATGAATCAAGGCAAAAACAAGTCTATTCTGTCACAATCATGACTGAACACAGGCAAAAAGGAAAGTTGTCCAAACTCCAAAAATGACCAAACATGTCCTCTATTCTGGCTATTATAAATGACTGCTTCTTAAAAAAATGATTAACTTCACTCTATCTATCTTCTAAAGAAGAATTATTGAAAAGACTCAATTATACAATCATTTCTGTTTCCTGGTAATATCCAATTCAAAGAAAAGTCCCACTTCCTTGTACCTGCCCCAAAATTACTTAACACAAGCCCAAATTCTAAAATACATGTTTCTAACCTCCTTTTACTGAGACATCTTTCAGTTCCCTATGGTGTGCATTATCCCTTTTTATAGTGAGTCAATAATCCTAACTTTAAGTACAAGGGTGCTCCTCATAGCCTTTGATGATAGGGCACTGACATATAGAAACAAAATCATTTATTTATAAGCATATGCACTCAGACAATGTTAACACGATGTTCAGTCTATAATTTGTACAGAAAGTTCAGTTTTCTTTCTTTTATTCTGGTGGAAGTCTTCAGTGAAATAATTTGAAAGATGGCCCAGGCCCAGGATCCTGACCAACAAAATGCTGCTGCACACAGATAGTCTCACATGGTCACAAAGGAATAGAAAAGTAAAAAATACATGTCACAGCAAAGACACACATAGCAGTTGCTTGCTGAGGTGTGGTTGAAAACATTTTAGCCTTGATGATCATGGTGAGACCACGTCAAGCTACAAGAATTGGCATAGGTAGAACTAAGAATTACAGCCAAAACATGCCAAGTAGCTTTCATTTCTGCATCTTCCCCTAAACTGAAACCTATTTATTATTTTTGGAGATTATTATATAAACTTCAAGAAAAAGAGCAAAAGCACATCAAAAAACAAGAGGGTAGGGTTCTTGCTAAAGTTCGTTAATAAAATAGTTTACTTTATTCATTTTAGGGCTTTAAAAGAACATTGACAATTATGCTCAATACCAGAACCTAAGAAATAATGCTGATCTTGACTTACCATTATCAATACTCCTATAACTATTTGTGTGTGGGTGTGGAAGTGAGAGCTCCTTGGAGGCACTTGTTCATTTATCTAACACAATTTATCTTAATATTAGCCACTTGTAAGAATTGTAAAAATAACAGTGTCAAGTTTCAACCAGAGATAAAATGTATTATAATCTCTTTTACTTCTACAGGTGTGGGCACTGTCGTTTTTAAAGAGCTCCCTTGTGAGGGAATGTCGATAATAATTGACAACACAATGGACATAATTCAAATTAATCAGCAGAGCCGCTACCTTCCTTGAAGGATGAGATCAGAGAAACTTTAATCAGAAAAGACCCTACCTACATGGAGTCACTTCACAGTTTGCACCACTACTGTACAACTACCAAGGACCAATGAGATTAGAAGTTAAATCTCTCAACGAATATAAGAATAAGTATTGGCTACAATTCCTAAACCCCTGCAAGCATCAAAAAATTATTTCAATTAAGTTTATTCAAAAGTTACACCAAATTCAAAGCCAAAATGTTCTCACTACTTTACATCACATTTCAATATTTGCATAATCAACTATTGTCCACCCAAACTAACCAGCCCAGAATAACTCAAATCAATAAATAAGTAAATATCAATGATATAAAATTCACCAGACTTGCTTTTACTCTACAGAGAAATAACTAAAACACTTAATAAGATGTCAGCAGCAATGGCAGAGTAAGTACCTCCAAACATCATTTCTTCCATGAAAGCAATGCAAAACAGGCAGAAATGGTCAAAACCAACTTTTTCACAATTATGAAAATTAACCAAAATTTACAAGAATCTGGGAAACATTTGGTCAATGTTGGTAGCAACAGCAAGCTTTGTGGTATTTGAACATATCCAATCACTCCAGCTCTGCAACACTCTTGAAAACCAATAGTCCATAATCAAGGTGAAAGCCAGCAGCCTGATAGACACCGGAGTGGGCAGAACAGGGTTGGTGCCCCTTCTGAGCCTCATTTCCAGAGAATTATCATTATTTTACTTGTCTAGTGGTTTCCTGGAATACCCCTCTGATGGAAAAGTAGTGTCAATTTGACCTGACTCAGTGCTCAATCATTACAGAAAACCTTTTCTCCAGGAAAATCCATATGAAGAAATAAACGGCACAAGTAAAGGTAAAAACATAGGTACATTTAAAAAACATATATATGTGTGTGTGTATATATATATATATGTATGTATATATTTGTTTCTAAGTCTTACATCTTATTTTTTCTCTTATCAGATTTAGAAGAAAAATGCATAACCCAATAGTTATAAATTTGCATTGATGGGCACCAAATGGATAATGATGTAATTTTCATGGCAAAAACAGAACAAAGAAGGGGTAGTAAAATAGAGCTATATAATAGTAAATATTTGCATATAATTAAAAGTAAATTGATATTGATTCAAACTAGATTGTTATAAATTAAGATAGTAATTTTAATCTGCAGGACAACACTGAAAAATACTAATAAACAGTATACTAAAAATTACAGAGATTAAAATGATACATTAGAAAATACCTATTTAACATAGAAGATAATAATTGAGGAAAAGAAGAACAAAATAGACAAAATACATATGGGAAACAAATAGCAAAATGGCAGATATAATCCTATCAAATAAGAAATCTCATTAAATGTAAATGGTTTACATAGAAGCAGAGAGTAGAACAGTGGTCACAAGGGACTGGAGAAGACAAGAGAGAGTGGAGGATGGAGACGTTGGTCAGCAGGTAGAAAGTTACAATTATATAAAAGGAATAAGTTCTGGTGTTCTATCACACAATAGGGTAAGGGTGGATAACAGTTAAGATATATTTACAAAGCATCTAGAAAAGAGGCTTTTCAGCATCCTCACCACAAAGAAATGATAAATGCATGTGATGGTCACACTAAACACCCTGATTCGATCATTGTACAACACGTACATATATCAAAACATCAAATAGTACCCCATAAAGATGTACAATTACATTGCATCAATTAAAAATATATATAATTTGAAAATGTAAATTGTTTAAACTCTCCAGTGAAAAATAAGAGTATGTCATAAGAGATAAAAAATGAAATGATTCCAGAAAATGAGGTCTAAAAGAGACACACTTTAAAAATCAAAAGCACAAATAGATGGAAAGTAAAATAAAATGGAAACAGAAACAACATTTGACAGTAACCAAAAGAGAGCTGAATTGTCTATACTAATAATGAATGAAATAAACTTATTTTTCTTTTTTTGAGATGGAGTCTTGCTCTGTTGCCCAGGCTGGAGTTCTAAGGCATGATCTTGGCTGACTGCAGTCTCTGACTCCCAGGTTTGTCAAGCGATTCTCATGCCTCAGTCTCCCAGATAGCTAGAACTACAGGCAAGTACCACCACGCCTGGATAATTTTTTTGTATTTTTATTAGAGACTAGGTTTTGCCATGTTGGCCAGGCTGGTCTTGAACTCCTGACCTCAGGTGATACGCCCACCTCATCCTCCCAAAGTGAGGGGATTACAGGCATGAGCCATGGTGCCTGACCCTAAATAGACTTTAAGATAAAAATTGTTATTAGACTTAGGGAAGGACATTCAATAATGAAAAATATCCATTCAATCAAAAGATAAATAATATCAAACATATATAAAATAGACAAAATAGCCCCAAATACGTCAAGCCAAGATTGACAAAATTTATAGGAAAAATAGACAATTTAATAATAATGTTTGTAGACTTTCATTTCCCACTTTCAATAATCAATAGAACTGGAAAGATTACTCGGATAATAAGTGACTATTAGAGACTTAAAAGACATATATAGAACACTATACCTTCAAACAACAAGATAACACATTCATTTCAAATGCACGTAGACCATTCTCCAGGATAGACCATGTGTTAGCCAAAACACAAGTCTCAATAAAATTAAAAGGATTGAAAATATATTAAATATGTACAACTATAGTAGCATGAGATTACAAATAAGTAAAAGAGGTTGGAAATTTACAAACATGCGAAAACTAAACAATATATTCTTATATAACCAATGATAAAAGAGAAACTAGAAAATACTTGGAGATGAATGAAAATGGAAACATAACACACAAAAACATTTGGGAAGCAGCAAAAACACTACTCAGAGGAAATTTATAGTTATAAGTGCCTATATTAACAAAGAGGAATTATTCTAAATCAATTAACTGTTTTAGGATCAAGAATGAAAGAGGGAGTATTACTACCAAATTTACAAAACCTAAAGGGATTATAAGAGGATACAAGAAATAATTATGTGCCAAAAAATTAGATAATCTAAGTGAAATGGACAAATTCCTAGAAAGAACAAACTACCAATTCAGACTCAAGAAGAAGTAGAAAGTCTGAATAGATTAATACAGAGTAAAGACATTGAGCTAGTAATAGAAAAACAACAAGAAAATTTCAGAACCCTATGGGCTCACTCATGAATTTTATCAAACATTTAAAGAAGAACTAACACAAAACATTGATAAATTCTTACAAAAAATAGAGAAAGAGAAAATATTTCCCACTTCTTCCTATGATACCAATCCAGACAAAAATACTAAAGAATTGTATCAAAACTCCAAACTGTTGTCAAATCCAAAGTCACAGAATTTGCGCTTATGTTTTCTCCTAGGAATTTTATGATTTTAGTATGAAAGACAACAAATTTGGAAGACTCACATTTTCTGATTTTAAAACTTACTGTAAAGCTACAATAATCCATATTCTGTGTTATTGACATAAAAATAGACATTTTTCATGAAGGGTGCTAACATAAATCAATAGTGAAAAAGTCTTTTTAACAAATAGTCATGAAATATTCACATCCAAAAACACGAAGTTGTATTCCGACCTTGCCCCGTTTCAAAAACTAATTAAATATGTTATCAGTGAACTAAACATTACCACTAAAAGTATAAAATTCTTGGGAGAAAACGTAAGTGCAAGCTCTGGTTCTGTGACCTTAGATTTGGCAATAGTTTATTAAATAGGACGTATAAAGCAAAAGCTACCAAAGAAGAAAAAAAATAGTTAAATGAGACCTTATCAAAAATTTTCAAAATGTGCCTCAATATGTGCTATGAGAAAGTAAAAAGATAACTCATATAATGAAAGAGAATATTTGCAAATATATCTAGTAAACATCTAGTATTAAAAACATATAACAAACACAACTCAATATAAAACAAATAATCCAATTAAAATTAGCTATAATTTTGAATAGACTTTTTCTAAAAAGATAAACAAATGGCCAATAAATGCAGAAAAAGATGCTCAAATTCATACTTTTATAGTATATAAAATTTTCTATATATACTTTAATAGTATAGTCATTAAAATATATACTTTAATATATATTTATATATTATATATAATTATATATATTATATATGATTAAATATTATATATAAATATATAAAATATTAAAATATATACTTTTATAGTATAGTCATTAGGAAAATGTAAATCAAAACCACAGTGAGATGCCACTTCACACTTTCTTCAATAGCTGAAATGATTTTTAAAAATGGAAAGTAAAAGTGGCAAGAATGTGGAAGAACTGAAACCCTCATTAATTGCTGGTGGGAATGGAAGATGAAGTAGTCACTTCGTAAAACAGTTTTACTGCTCCTTAAAAATTTAAACATAGGGTTACTGTATAACCAAGCAATTTCACTTCAAGGTATATGTCTAAGAGAATTAAAAAAACACATTCACAAAAAAAGTGTACATGGATGTCCACGGCAGCATCATTCACAATAGTCAGATATTAGAAACAAGCCAAATGTCTGTCAGCCAATAAATAGGTAATGGCCAGTAAATGGGTAAACAATATGTGGTATATTCATATCATAGAATAGTATTCAGCCATAAAAAGAACAGTGTATTGATCCACACTAAAACGTGTATGACGTTTGAAAATACAGTAAGTAAAAGAAGTCAAACACAAAAGACCACATAATGACAATTTATAGAAAATGTCAAGAATAAGAAAATCCAGAGTTAGAAAACAGATTAGCAGTTGGCGGGGGCTTTGGGAAGCGGGAAACAGGAAGTATGACTTTCTTTCTCCTGGGGTAATGAAACTGTTCTGGAATTATGTAGTTGTGATGATTACACAGTTCTATGATTATACTAAAAACCACCTACACTTTAAAAGGGTGAATTTTGTGGTAAGAGAATTATATCTTAAAAATAAAAACAAAACCCTTCAATTATCCAATTAATTATTTCACTGACAAATGCATTAAAGGCCCTCAGATGGATGTCTATTTTCCAATAGAGATATTAAGGTTTCAAAATCATCATAATGTGTCTTCCTCTCTCCAGAATTTATTCGTTTAGAGAATACAAAAACATGTTCTTTGTTTTCATGACTTCTCCAACTCTATCTGTATGGGCAATCTTTCACTAAATCTGAAGCGACTCACTCCACAACTACTAAAAGATATGCACTCAAGCCTATGTCTCCACTGTGCCCCATTTTTTCAAACTTTCAGAGGGCTAGTAGGAATTTACACAGATAAAATAAATTACCAGTTAACAATCTTAATAGCTATTCTTCACTCAATTCCTAATGATTTTAATGTTCCCAAAATAAGATATATATTTTGGCCTGAACCTATATTGTTATTAAAAAATATCAGGGAGGCTGGTGTGAAAAGGTAAAATAAAAGCTAAGCACAATAACTGGCTTAGCTTTCCTGAGATGCTAGTCAATTTCTTGTCAGTGATGTGTTGTACACCATTCACCAATTCACCAGCCTAAGGCATTCCGGGGCGGAGGGTGGGGAAACTACCAAAGAGTTAATTAGGTCATCATGCTTATATCTCAGGGAGAATAATACTCTAAGACATAAACAGCCTCTTCTAGAATGTGGCGTCTAAACTCAATTTTATATCTTTTAGAAATTTGTGATTATGGTAACTGTTGCGTGTAAGTTTTCTCTGAGGTTAGCTTTGTCTTCAAAGTATCATTTCTGCATGAGTTTTAATTTTCTGGGATGTGAAAGGTAAATTATGTGAGTATAGTCTACTCACACACAACCTCTAACCTTTTTAGATAAAGGCAGATGGCATTTTTAAAACTCAATGTGTAAGGAATTGTAAAATCACAATTCTTTGCCTTGTAGTTTGTAAAATTTCTTTACCTGGGTAGAAGGTTTCCGTAGCTCTTTCTCCCTCTGCTACACTTTTATATACTTCCTAAGACAGATGTTGGAAGCTAAACAGGAAGAAATGTTTAACATAATTTCTCCTCATAACTTTCGTTTCTTCATCTGAATATGTGAAGTAGTTTGTAATCTTTGTTATTCCGATGAATGCACTAACATTTCTTCTCATCACCTATTTGGATCCTAAAAAGGGACCTAATTTAGTTTCTTCTGAAGTCACCAGTCATATCCTCAGCTATGGGTGAGAAATCGGAAAACAGCAACAGAGCCTGAATCGCTGTGTCATTTCTTAGCTCCATCCAGTCCAGATCTTTCCTTCTCCTCCAGGAATAATCCTGGAGATATTATTCCCAAGGTCTTTGATATTCATAGTTTTATGGCCCTCTTTGTGGCTTCCTTACTCTCACTAATAAAGCTATTCTCAATTATATGTGATCTTGATAATTCCGTGTAACTTGTACCAGAGTATCTCTACAATTCATTAGTTGTTTCTGAAAAGGAATTTAGCTGGTAAACCCTAGTGCCCCAGCCTTACCTTACTGCCAAACCCATGTCAAAATAGCCAGCAGCTGACTTTGAAGTGAGAGACACAACAGGAGAAACCACTTAAACTTGGGCTGAAGGCTATGGTTCCTTCTCATGATATCCCAGATCCTCACTACTGTGGCCCAAAAGGCTTGATGTTGATCCAGGATAATACCTAATCTTCACATTGATTGTGAAAAACGAAGAAGTGGGATTGAGGGTAGAAACTTGTTCTCTCTTCCGGGGTCACAAGCACCATAGGGTGCAGAGCATGCTGGAGAACTTCATTTCATAAGCAGAGCTCTGCTTTTTCAGAGAGATTATTACAGTTCTCAATGGCTCTGTCATTGGCCACAGGCAGCTCTTTAAGCCTTATAATTTCTGTTGGCAGCAAGTGTGGAATCGTTTGGTGATTATTTTGTAATAATCATAGACACATGAATCAAGGGTGAGCCTGCTAAGTGTAGGTATGGTGTTCAATGTCTATAGGACAAGACATTAGTGACTTTTTAATATGCATGTGTGCTGAATGACTTATTAACCACTTTCAACTAAAAAGGTAAAGCTAATAATCAAGGAAATATGAAATCCTATCTTTGCCCTAAAGAATATTTTTCTCTTTTACAGAGACAGAATTCTGGAGGTAGAAGAAACATAAAAAAGTTAAGGGACTTTTTGTGGATTACATAAAACATAAGTAGGAAAATAGCACTCTATCCTAAGTTCTTCGAAGTGCAACTAAGTTTTCTTACCTCTAGCTAATGAGGAAAGACCAATAAAAGCACCACACAAATACTTACTAAATATATGAATTGCTAAATATTCTACTTTTTCCCATTATCTGAAAAGATATTTCTGCATAGTAGGAATACTACTAAGATAAAGTAAACACAAAGATATAAAGTATAGCACTTCTGTCAGAGATTTTCATTAATTGAATAAAAATATATTGAATTCCAACTAGGTGCCTAATTCTGTAATAGGCATTGGAGCAGCTTATGTAACTAAGGTACCGGCTCTATCTTTACTCAAACAAGTAGCTATTAGCTCAGTGGGAAAGTGAATTCTTAACATGATGTAATGCATGCACTGTAGAGGCATCCTGAACAGAAAAAAATGAAGCTTTTCCATTTGGTTTACATTTATCACTTAGAACGATTGGTGCATGAATTTTTATGTTGGTATTTTTTTCTTGTCCAGTGTCCCTGAAACTACTTCCACTTCTACCAATTTATGATTTTGAGCTGGATATAGTATAATTTTTATTTGCTAGCATCGTTGTTCCTTATAATTTCTTTATATATTTTTATCACTTGTGTTCTTTCTTGCTCTATATCCTGCTCTTGATCCCTCCATTTTCCAGTTCTATTTTTTTAAAATGTCTATTGAAAATGCATTCCTTTCAGTTTACATGTTTCCCCTTGATATGCCCTAATTATTATTTTTGATGTTTCCATTATAATATGTGCTATGTAAAATACAAAAGTTATTAAGATCACTATTATTAGATTTAGGTGTACCTGCAACAGGTAGTAATAATGAAGCCCAGATTACTGAATTGAGCACCTCTTTTTCTTCTTTAGGTTCAAGTAGGGTAATAGGCTGGACACTGTGTATTCCAGCTTTTCGGTAGCCCCTTTGCTTCTAAACATTCAAGAGGTCCAGGTGCAAAAATATCTAAAAGTTCTTTATACATTTTTCTCAGTTTACTTTCTGCTCTTAGTAAGCTCAAAATCATTAAGGGAACTGAATGAAATGTTAGTTCAGTCTGTTTCTTTCTCAAAGCAGAAGAAAATCTAATAAGGAGTTCTTAAATGAGTTCTATTAAACTTTCAGTACAAAAAATCTTTTGAAAAATGTTCTGGGACATGTCAGAATTTTTGACAGATATAATCATGTTTAACAAACTACTGAAGCTCATGGACATATACAGAAAATAAAATGCAGCATTGAGAAAATAAAGCTATACTTTCCTTGCTGGCAGTAACTGATAACTAATTAAAAATACTAGCATTAAAGTTTACTTGGTAAACATTTTCTTATTTTTACAGAAATAACATGATAAATAGAATATTAGATATTTTTCTTCTTTCACAAAAACGCTATGCTTTCTAGTTTTATAAAACTTTGTAAACGCCATTCTTTTTGTTAACTGCACCTATTTGAGATTTAAGGTTTCTGTATTTTATGTAAATTCAAGAATGGAAATGCTTTGTAGGACACAATATTCTAAATATTCTTTATGAATTTATGTATTTTTGCTGGTATTTTCATTGGCAATGCAACTGTAAAAATGACTATCTGCTTTCCTGTTCATGCAAAGAATATAAGCATGTTCTTAGGTTCATGATAAAAATTGATTATTAAACATTTTTGTCAATATGTGAGGTCATATCTGTAAGCATAATTTTTCACATAAACACAATTCTAGCAAAGGTACATTAAGAAAATGATTTTTAAAATGTAATTTCTGAAAGCAATTTTCTAGCAACAGAAGTATTAAGTGCTGGGAGGAAAAGTGGCTCAAATGGGTATCTTGAAAAATTACTTCAAGGTGCCAATTCTGGTTCATTACTTCAAAACCATCAGATGTGCTTGAAATGTATTTTCCCACATTCTTTAATATACTTGAAATAATAACACTAAGCATTAAAATACATTATTAACACTTAGAATCTTCAGAATCCCTCCACTTAAAGTATCACATTTTAATATTTTTCTTGTTATGTTTTTCTAGAGAATAAACAGAATATTACAAACTGAAAAATTTCTGAAACCAATGCTTTAAATCACTAAAATATTTAAAATATTCTGCCTAGAATGCATATTTTATTAATATTGTATCTACATTATATCTTTCTTAACATCATATATATGTATATATATTCTTGTATTTTTTAATTAAAAGCTGTTTGTCCCAGAAACACTAAATTTTTAAAATGTATGGCCATTAAGCATATAGTTGAGAGCTGGGATAATCATTGATGTAAATACAAGCTTTTTCTTAAAACTATGTATTATATATTTTTCTAAAATCTATCTGTATAAATGAAGAAAGTTTGGGTAAATTAATTTGCATTATATAAATTCAAGAGTTTGTTATAGTTTGTATACATTTCAATAGTAGTTAACAGTAAATTAAAATGCTTTTTTAAAAGAGGTAGCTTGTCTTTTGAGAATTGTGTTAGCATAGGGTGTTGCTTTTTCAAATATAGATAAAACATAAATGTTAAACACATATGTAATTACATTACTAAAAATAAAGAAAACACATGCAATTTATTTCATTAATAACATCTGCAAATTTATACATAAGTGATACGATTTCAAAATGGTGACCATTCTTTCATTCAAAATAGATTATTAGACTGATACATTAAAGGTGCTCTTAAATTTGAAAGGGTAGCAATGGAAATACAGACATTCACTGCTAGTGTTGCTATCAGCAAAGGGATGAAGTACTAGAAATCTGTATTTTAGATGTGTTTCATTTTTGTAAAATGAGTTAAAATCTGCCAATATTTGTTTCATTTATTTCTCCAAATTTAAACTTAATAGTCATGCAATTGGGTACCTCAGTAACACCTGAATTTGATCATGATGAGGATTTGTGTGTGAAGTCATATATGTTATACATGAGAATCACACAGCTCTGTTCCTTTCTATCTGGGTCTCAGAAAAACTACTTACTCTCCCTGGGTATAAATTTCCTTTCTATAAGGAATAAATATGCCTATTACTCAGAGGTGTTGGAATATTAGTTGAGATATTATATGCAAAAGTGTCAAAAGTTGTGACTCACACATTATAAACACTAAGTAGCAGTAATGTGAATTATAAAAGAAAGGGAAGGAGGGCTAAAAGCAGTATTTTAATAGGTTGATTCAATAGATTATTTATCGCTTTTTCAATTCTATTGGGTAATTAATTTTGTTAGTGTCTAAGATGAATGTGAAAGGGGTGAAACATATTCAGTCATTCAACAAGTATTTTAAACTCTCAGTTGTGTGCAACATGGTGCTAAACTCTATAGAAAATAAGAAAAAAACACATTTCTGTGTTTAAGAATACTGCCTGCTCGTAAGGAAGCAGTCAAGTAGTTGAGAATCCAACAATAACATACTCCAAAATAGTGAGTGGTAACTTGTGTGGTGTTTTTAAGATACAATAGGAACTCAGAGAAAGAGGAACTTTGAGTATATTCCAAGAATTCAGAAACACTTATTGAGCTAGACATAGAGAATGAGTGAATTCTACGTAGGTGGAATGGAGAAAGAAGTTATTCTGACAGGAAATTGAAGGAAAGAAAGGCCATATAGACTCTGAAAGCAGAATGGAACTAGTTGTGCCTTCTGACTTATTCATTTACTAGCTGCAATATCTGGGGTATTACTTAAAACTTGAGTTTTATTAAAACGACATGTGAATAGTAATACTGTGTAATAGTATCTAATGGTGTTTCCACTATGGGGCAAGGATTCAGAAACAATGAGAACAAAGAAGCAAACAACTTGGCCACAGCAGAAATGGATATATAATAATAGGTACACCATCGAGTGCTAATGTGGCCCCTTGTCCTGCTTACTGGTATGAGTCAATGAGCTCATAGTTCATTTCCTGTTATTTCAGGATGCGTTTGTTACTCTGTAGGTTCCAATTAATAATGAATACAGGCAGAAACTTGGTGAGGAGCTAGCTAGGGAGGCACGGCAGGGCAGGGGTGGGGGGTATTCTGTTCCTTTTCATTTGTATTTTTATTAAAAATTTTTTTACACTGCTTGACTTGATTTGTTAGGAGATCTAGGAGAAAGCAATTTAAGCTAAATCTGAGGCATCATTATTAAGAACCTTCTTGGCCTGGTTTAGCTAACTTATCACATCAGCAAAAGGCAAGAGAGAGTTATTGTTTTATGTGGGGAACGTAGAAAAATAAAATAAAGATGGGAATTAATGTATTCGCATGCACACACACACACACACAAACACACGCACACACTACACTCAAACAAAATCTTCCAGGCTACATAAATTGAGTCAGAATAAACAAAAACCATACAACACTGAAACAGTGGGAGATTATTTTGTGTCTCTTTGGTTGACTGGGGAAGGACATATATTGGAGCCTGCCTGAGCTGTCAGCTGCATGACTCCAAGAGGTGGCAGCTACAAGAGATAGATGAGAAGCCCACCACAGCCAGCTCCCCTTCCCACCCCAACATAAGAAAAACAGGGTATGACACCAATTCAGAGGGGAGCCAGCATGCAGCAGCAGGGAAAGAGACTGCAGGTGCTGATTACAAAGTGCCCTCAAGGCAAGTTGCTGGCCTTACCTGTTTTACTTCAGTCTGAAGCTCACCAAATGACTTCTTTCCACAGCCTGCCATTCTGGTCGAGTTGCTGGCTTCCTGGTCATCCGGGTCTTGGAGCTAATTGTAGAAGGAAAGCAGCTGAGTCAGTGAATAGCCCTGATCACACTTCACAAGATGAACCTGTGCCTAGCTACCTACTACAATCAATGAAATAGTCCTCACCTGTGCAGCTTCATTTGTTTTTTTTTTTTTAGGTCTTGGAGCTAATTGTAGAAGGAAAGCAGCGGAGTCGGTGAATAGCCCTGATCACACTTCACAAGATGAACCTGTGCCTAGCTACCTACTGAAATCAATGAAATAGTCCTCACCTGTGCAGCTTCATTTGTTTTTAAATTCTATAAAACATGTTTATAAAAATCAATTAAAATTAATGTAAGAGCTTACCAAATCATCAAAAAGTAAAGATTCTTATTACCACTAGCCAGGTCAAAGAGTGTAACTTCGCCCTTCCATGTGCTCTGTTCCAATCACAAATTCCTGTCTTCCTCCAAAAGTAAACACCACTCTATTCCGTTTGTTTCTTTAGTAGTATCACCTAAGTGTGTGCCCATAGACAACAGAACTTTGTCTTGCTCATTTGAAAAAGTTGACATACGTGTTAAATTGCTTTCATTCATAGGTTTTCTGTTTGACTATTTCTTTTTCTTTCTGTTGAAGAACCTGGGAGGTTTGGCCTGCACACTATCACTCAGTCAATTGCACAATCTTGTAGTAGGTTGGCGTGTTCCTGTGTCTACTGCATTTCCTACAATTTGTCAACTGGATTCAGAGGCTAGATCATATTTGATCAGAGACTCAATCAAATCAAATGTAGATTTTATCCTTTGGCAGGAGTATAAATGGCATTTTCTTCTCTCGAGATATTTGTAACATCTGGTTTTCCCATTTTTCTGTGAGTTATAAGTTGTTGGTCAGTGCCTAGATTCATTAATTCACTGGAGATGATTACAGAATGATCATATTTGAAGTGTTTTAATGTATTTTTCATACTTTGCTAAAATATTTTTATAAAGAGACATCCCTTCATCTACTTCTTGGTTTCTTGTATTAGAGTTTATATTGGAAAGGCAAAATAAAGGAGCGATTCACATTTTTTATTTACCTGTTTTTATTGTAATTAATAGGCTTCTTGTTCATTACAATAACTCTCCAAAAATCAACAATCAATTTTAACGTTCTTATAAACTCATAAATATATTTCTTGGGTTTTATCCATTGCTCATATCATTCTAACTGTAGCTTAAATTATCCCATTTCAGCCCATAATAGCCTTTTCAAGTAGGTTTTTAGGTACTTTTACTATAAGGTATTTTTATTTTATAATTTTCTTGCCATATTTTGTACAAAGATATTCTAGGTTTCTCTTATGCTAGTCTAAAACCTGGAATCAGTCATTTATTCAAGAAACCCTGGTTGCCATTAGAAGTGAATTGTATTGCAAGACAATAATTTGAATAACAGGAATGCTCATCACTCCTGGATTAGTCAGGCTGCTTCTTTCAAAAGAGAAAATATGCATTTATAATTTTTTAAGATAAAATACGTCAGGTATTCATACCGATATTTTACATTCAAATCAGGTCTAACAGTTTTGTTGCTTAATCTCTTCTCTGTTGCATCTGTATCTCATTTCTTCCACACCGAGAGAATCTTAGTTCTCCAAGACCCTGGGGATGATAGAATTAGAATATCTCATAATAATTAATTTGCATTTTAGCACATTATAAAAACAGGAGTCTCAAGATAATATAGCATTACCAATATAAATTTAATTACTAAAACTCATTTTTACATATGCTCCTCCCATTCTCTCCACATCTTTTATAGTTATATTATGTCTCCATTGTCATTTATATTTACCTCTACAAATAACCATACATGTCATGTTTACTATCATCCTTGTGTCAATGTCTTTTTAGTCATTTTAATTATGTAAATATTATTGTCCAATTGAGCTACTACATTCCTGCATTTTGAGAATAGTTTATTTCTGAATTTTATAAATTGAAAGTTATTTTGTGTTCTTTGAATTTGAAAGTCTTTGGCCCATATATTATTTTCTGGAGTATATTAAATGTTAGTTCACTTTTTGCTTACTAAAAGAGTTGTTTTCAAAAGCTGATGTAATATAATATTCTCTCTCTCTTACATCTATGTTTCTTTTTTTGCCTAGATGCTCATATAATGCTTTTTTAATTTAAAGTCAGTAATTTTATTAGTATATGTTTTAATAATGGTAATTCTGGTTCAATAATCCCAGATACACAATGTATTCCTTAATATGCAGTTTCACTGTTTCACTATTTTTTAATTTCAGAAAAGTGATTTTACTTAAGTTTTTAGTGTTAGGTCTGTTTCCCTGACTTTGGTTCTCTGCTTAGTGACTCCTATTTTCTGTATAGTAGATTTTATTAATCTTTGAAAATTTTACTCAAATCATTTTAAGATTTTTTTATTTTAAAAGGTATCATTCATTTCATCTATTTATTTTGAGATATCAGTTGTGTTTATTTGCCCTTATAATTTCTCTAGTTTGATTCTTATTTATAATTTATTTCTTATATTTTTAATTCTTTTCTGAGCTATAACATCATTTCTGAGTTTTCCTTTTCTAATTTATTATTTCATTTGTTGTACAAACTTGCTAATGTCTTTTAGTTTTCTGTGGAGTAATAAGTTATATTTTTATGTTTTGGAAGCATGTTGTCTGGAGATCTAGCCATCTCTGTATGTATGGATGCTCTTTTGTCTTTATTCTCTCTTTTTTTTTTTCCTTTTCATAATTTTGTACAATCTGGTTCATTTTTGGTTGATCATTTTGATGAAATGTTTGTTTTATTCAGGTTCTAGAAGAAGCTATGGCTCAAGAGTTTTTCTAACTTAACAGTGTTATAGTGACACAAGTCAGTATAAAAACTTCCACCTTGAATAATATACCAGTAACACAAATCTTCAGGTGATTATTTTAGGTATTAAGGATGCCAGATTTTTCTTACTATACAGTTCTTTACATTGTTTGACTAATTCTTCAGTCAGTGGGGGTCATATCATGCAGCTCAGTATGGCACAGATTGTAGACAGCATGAAAATATTTTAGCCTAGAATGGCTAATTGTGGGACATATGTGGAAGATGTAAGTAAAAATTAAATTCTCCTCATAGCAAGTTTATACAGAGGAAGCCTCCCATATTAACCTTACCTTGTCTGTCTCTTACTTTGTATTAAACTCTACGATCACCTCTAATAAACTGTTGTTCCCAACAAAAGCCTGTACCATAAACAACAATGCATGTATACATCACTTATTTAATTACACAGACCAGACAGAATGAATACTCTATTTCTCCCTCCCATATGAAGACTATATTTTCCTGGTTATATACCATTCTCTCTCCTGAGCATCCATATTAACCACCTTGTCAACACACACACACACACATACATACACACACACACATTCAAACACACATATCTTAGTCATTAAGGCTAGAAGCAATGAGGAACTACCACTACAAATATACATACATGCACACACAAACAATCTAGTTAGGCAAGGCTATGAGAGAGGATTTTCCAAATGCATACAGAGATAAGGGTGAATCCTAGTTGCATGGAAAGTTTTCTATCTACAATCAAGATCGGGCATTAGGGTTCAATCCTCTGTGTGTGACTTCTAGTGGGAGCCACTAGAATGCAAGAAGAGTGATGATTTTTAAACCTCTCATTACAGTTGACGTGCGTTCCCATGTTCACGTCTTCATTTGGGTGGCAGCCATTTTCTACCAGTAATTATGAAGGCTTTAAAAGTTCACTTTTCTTTACTGAACCTTGTGCCAGCACCATGTTTCATTCACAAAGCCAATACTTTAAGATCCTGGCTTTTCAGATCTCAGAACAGAATGCAACAAAGGTGATTCTAGGATAAAGAAAATGAAATGTAAAAACAGATGGAGCAACTATCTACATGTGCATCAGAACTAGGTATTATGGTGCCTTCATGTTCCTTGAAATACCACAGGTAAAGATGAAACACTAACATGATATTTTGCATGCTGTCAGCAATGATGTGGAATGAAGCTGTATTAGTCCATTTTCATGCTTCTAATAAAGACATACCGAAGACTGAGAAATTTACAAAAGAAAAAGATTTAATGGACTCACAGCTCCATGTGACTGGGGAGCCCTCACAATCATGACAGAAGGTGAAAAGCACATCTCACTTGGTGGCAGACAAGAAAATTTCTGCAGGGAAACTCCCCTTTATAAACCCATCAGACCTCATGAGACTTATTCACTATCATGAGAATAGCATGGGAAAGACCTGCCCCCATGATTCAATTATCTCCCACCGGGTCCCTCCACAACATGTGGGAATTATGGGAGCTGCAATTCAAGATGATTTGGGTGGGGACACAGCCAGACCATATCATTCTGCCGTTGGCCCCTCCCAAATCTCATGCCCTCACATTTCAAAACCAATCATGCATTCCCAACAGTCCCCCGAATTCTTAACTCATTTCAGCACTAACTCAAAAGTCCACAGTCCAAAGTCTCATCTGAGACAAGGCAAGACCCTTTTACCTATGAGCCTCTAAAAGCAAAAGCAAGTCAGTTTCTTTCTAGATACAGTGTGGGTACAGGCATTGGGTAAATACGGCCATTCCAAATGGGAGAAATTGGCCAAAGCAAAAGGACTAAAGGCCCCATGAAAGTCTGAAATTCAGCTTGGCAATCATTTTAAAGCTCCAAAATGATATCCTTTGACTCCATGTCTCACATCCAGGTCACGCCAATTCAAGAGGCGGGTTACCGTGGTCTTGGGCAGCCCTGCTCCTGTGGCTTTGCAGGGTACAGCCGCCCTCCTAGCTGCTTTTGTGGGCTGGTGTTGAGTACCTGCGGCTTTTCCAAGTGCTCAGGGCAAGCTGTTGGTTGATCTGCCATTCTGGGGACCCCAGTGGGGACTCTGTGTGGGGGCTTCAATCCCACATTTCCCCTCTGCAATCCCCCAGCAGAGGATCCCCATGGGAGCACTGCCCCTGTAGCAAACTTCTGCCTGAACATCCAGGTGTTTCCATACATACTCTGAAATCTAGGTGGAGGTTCTCAAACCCCAATTATTGATGTCTGTGTACCCGCAGGCTCAACACCAAATGGAAGCTGCCAAAGCTTGGGGCTTCCACCCTCTGAAGCCACAGCCTGAGCTCTATGTTGGCCTGTTTCAGCCATGGCTAGAGCAGCTGGAATGCAGGGCACAAGGTGGCACACAAGATGAGGACCCTAGGCCCACCCCACAAAACGATTTTTTCCTCCTAGGCCTTTGGGCCTGTGATGGAAGAGGTTGCTGTGAAGACCTCTGACATGCCCTGGAGACATTTTCCCTATTGTTTGGGGATTAACATTCAGCTCCTTGTTACTTATGCAAAGTTCTGCAGCCAGCTTGAAGGCTTGAATTTCTCCTCAGACAATGGAATTTTCTTCTCTATTGCATTGTCAGGCTGCAAATTTTCCAAACTTTTATGATATCCTTCCCTTATAAAACCTAATGCCAGCCACGCATGCTGGCTCACACCTGTAATCCCTGCACTTTGGAAGGCTGAGGTGGCAGATCACTTGAAGTCAAGAGTTTGAGATCAGCCTGGCCAACATGGTGAAACCCCATCTCTACTAAAAATACAAACAATTATCCAGGCATGGTGGGAGGTGCCTGTAATCCCAACTACTCAGAAGGCTGAGGCAGGAGATTTTGAACACAGGAGGCAGAGGTTGCAGTGAGCCAAGACTGCACCACTGCACTCCAGCTTGAGCAACAGAGTGAGACTCCATTTCAAAAAACAAACAAACAAAAATCCTGAATGCCATTAACACCACCCAAGTCAGCTCTTGAATGCTTTGCTGCTTAGAATTTTCTTCCTCCAGATACCCTAAATTATCTCCCTCAAGATCAAAGTTCCACAAACCTCTATGGCAGGGGTAAAATGCCACCAGTCTCTTTGTTAAAACATAACAAGGGTCACCTTTTCTCCAGTTCCCAACAAGTTCCTCATTTCCATCTGAGATCACCTCAGCCTGGACTTTATTGTCCATATTGCTATTAGCATTTTGGGCAAAGCCATTCAACAGGTCTCTAGGAAGTTCCAAACTTTCCCACATTTTCCTGTCTTCTTCTGAGCCCTACAAACTGTTTCAGCCTCTGCTTGTTACCCAGTTCCAAAGTTGCTTCCATATTTTTGGGTATCTTTTCTGCAGCACTCCATTCTACTGGTACCAATTTAATGTATTAGTCCGTTTCAAGCTGCTGATAAAGACATACTCAAGACTGGGCAATTCACAAAAGAAAAGTGTTTAATGAACTCACAGTTCCATGTGGCTAGGAGGCCCCACCATAGTGGCAGAAGGTGAAAGGCACAACTCACATGGTGGCAGACAAGAGAAGAGAACTTATGCAGGGAAACTCCTTTTAATAAAACAGTCAAATCTCGTGGGACTTATTCACTATCTTGAGAATAGCACAGGAAACGCCCACCTCCATGATTCTATTATCTTCCATCGGGTCCCTCCCACAACATGTGGGGATTGTGGAAGATACAATTCAAGATGAGATTTGAGTGGGGACACAGCCAAACCATATCAGAAGCTGATGGAAGCAATGGAGACTGCTAATTGTAAGAATAAGATAGGCTCAAATTAGCTACCAAGTATTCATTAGGTAGGAGAAAAGACCACCACAGTGTCTGTTGTTTTAGTGCAATGTTTAAAATACAGTGACTGACTTCTTGACTTATCTTAGCTCTGTTTCCCTCCCACACTTTTACTTCTCACATTCTTACCTACTGGGGGATGAAGAGAAGTTGATTAACAGAAACTAATAAAAAGTTTGATAAAAGAAATAAGATCTAGTGTTTGATAGATCAGTAGGGTGAGTAGAGTTTATAGTAATCTATTGTACATTCAAAACAGCTGGAAGGGAATAATTAGAATGTTTATAGTGTAATGAAAAGACAAATACTTAAGGTGTTGGCTATCCCAAGTACACTGATCTTTACAAATTATGTGAATCTATTAACTTATCATATGTACCTTGAAAATATGTACATGTATTATGCATCAATAAAAAATCAATGGCATAGATACCTTTTTAGAAAGCATGACAAATAAAAGTGCACAATTTTTTTAAAAAAAGATAGAGGGATAGCACTGGCCATGCTGGGCTGGAACTTTTTGCTGCCACCCATGTATTATCGCCATACTGAGGTGCATGGTATGCCTCCACTAAATAAAGAATGAACAAAACAATGAAAAGAACTGCAAAGTAGAAAAAATATGATATCTTAAAGACCTAAAAGAGTCATTTGGAGATTTGTATTCTTGGTGTACTACTCAAGGTGGAAGTTTATGTAGTGATTTGTATCACTTGTTTATGATGGCATCTGTGCTATTACCATATTAAAAGTTTACATCTCTTTACATTGTCCAGAATTGTTGAATATTTACTGGGAATGAGGAATGTCCAAGGAACCAGTGAGTAAATTATACTGAGTCGTATCCAGGTCTGCTGAATGTCTAAGGCTCTTGCAAAAAGTGGTCCATGGATATATGTGCCTGTAATACCATAAGGAACTGATTTCTATGGTAAAGATAATTATTTATGTGTTGCTTCCTGCAGTCTAATGGTATAAAAAGAACAAGTCTGTGTGTTTTCTGGCTCAATCAACCTTGAGTGAGTGGAATTAACTAAAGTAACTAGAGAAATATTGGGAGCTGTTTGTATAATTTTAGTTGACTTCTTTATATCACAAGGCCTTTGCAGTTTTGTTTGCAGGTTGGATACTAAAACAAAATGAAAGCTATTTAAGCTGACTCTGTGTTACCATTCTTGACAGGCTCTGAACTCTAATAAGCCTCTATAGTGTAGCCTATTTTAATTGGCATTAACTGTTTACATTCCTATACAACCTGCAAATAATATAAATTCTAATTAGGAAGCACTTTTGTTTTATTTATTGTTGTATCTTAAGAGCCTAGTATCATCCTCAATAGGTGTATGATAAAAGAACGAATGTGGTTCCCAGATACATATGGAACTGTTTTGCAGTCGAATAAACCAAAGTCTTCAAAATTACATAGTTGTGTATCTCAATAAGATAGTAAATAAAAGGCACATAGAATAAGATCGTTGTAATAGAAAATTTAAGAGATTTTTCAGAAAAAGACAAGTCATTCTATAAATAGTGCATGCAGTATAGAAAGGCAAGGTACCGTGAAATATGTGAATGGGAAAATACTTTGGAAATAAAGAAATAAAATCAGTGTATTTCTCAATACTACACAGATGGTACACATGAGAAGAGCAAAAACTGTTTCTAGCTTTTTAATTTAGAATAATTAATGTAGTCACTTAGTATTAAAATGCTAAGAATTTACTGAAGAGATGAACTCAGCATGAAACATTTATAGGTTGAGTAGATGACATACATTAATCCAAAGATGTCTTCATAATTATTATTATAGAACTACAGTAGAAGAAACAAACTGAGCTTCAGCAGCTCTAGTTATTTTCGCATGAGTTTAAAGATTTTGAATAATGAGAGCTGTTGAATGATGCAAGGATGGTATTGATTTTTTATTTCTAGAAGTGTTCATATATAGTATTTGTCAGATTTATTTATAGAGCCTTTCTATTTCAGAAATTATGTTTTCCTTTATTTTTTATCTATATGTACTTTATGCAACCCTTGAGTCTGTTATTTTATTTTTAGTCCTTTTTTGATAGTATAAAAGAAGTAAAAATCTTCACTCCTTACAATTTTTTTGCATTTTTTTTTAGTTTACTAGAGCACTTCATCAAATTTCAGTATAGGTAAATAAAATATTTAAACATCATTCAGAGCAATTCTGTGGAACTAGTGAATTTTATACACACAACTAAAACAGCAACAATAAGTCAAAATTTATACAAGGCCAAATGCTTTTAATTACTTTCCAGATATAATTATGCATATACACAGATGGCAGATAGAACAGCTTAGTTATACAAAAGAAGGTGCATGAATAATTGCTATAGCTTGAACAACAAAAGTAAGTTGTTTTACATATAAAATGATAGGATAAAAGATGTAGTGAATTTGAATCTGGTTTAAACAGGAGTCCTGATTGACATTATAGTCTCAATAACACAAAATTGTGATAAACAATAGTGAATAAATAATACAGAACACACCTAAATAGCTGCTTAGAATTGCAGATGGATGCAACCTTGTCTCATTGAAGGTCTTCAGGCACAGCTGAAACATTCAGCTAAATAAGGTTTAGATGATGGAGAAGCTGGCCACAAGCTTTTCTAAACACCCAAAATGTATGTAAGCAAGCATTCAGAATTGGCTGCTGTGTTTCTAATGACAAGCAACCATCAAAACCAATAGTTAAAGCTAAGAATAACATTTGGCTTCCATTTTCTCAGGACACAGAGGAACATAAAATATAATAAATAATGCTTTATATTGACTTAATGAATATATTGCTTTATTTTACCACGTTTTAATTTCCACTTAGATTATCACTAAGATTTGAAAATAAAAATAGTTTTAGCTTATTATTAGAAAGAATAGAAAAAACTGAGTAAATGAGTAAATTATAATGCATTTTAAATGCTGACTATCTGCCCTCATTTTTAAAAAGGTTTAAAAATTAATTAAAAAGTTATTTTCAAAACAAGATCTTTTCTTAATAACTTTTTTAAAGTCTGAATATGCACATTCTACTACTGATGAACAGCAATATTCTCCATGGTGTAAAAATGTTTCAAAGTTTTACACATGTGCCTGAATTTGAATTACATGGGTAAAAAAGATTACCTTAACCAAGCTCTATAGGAATATGAATCATATATAAAAAATCTTTGTAATTTTATTGAATGTATTATGATATATACATATATTTACTTAAACAAAATACAAACTTGAAAACAAATATTTAATGACAGTAGTAAAATATTTCTGCTTATATCTTAGGGCTGTCTGATTCAAAAAATGTTAAATCCAAATGCAAACTTTCTGATTTTATTTTTATTTTTAAATGTATCCACTATATGGAAAAAAGGTGCCTTCATCACTCACAGTCTGAATAGAGATTCCCAATTATGTCATTTCACTTACGCAGGGTATTAAATGCCTCATGGTTTTGATGATTTTTTGAATTAAATAAGTTAAGTACATTTATTGGTATACTTACTTGTAACTCCTGAGTCAATTGTTCTAAATGAGTACTTTGCCAGATTGGAACATGAGACTATGCTACAGGAAACAGAGAAGCCATTTTTCAATTATTTTAATTGATAATTAGTGATGATATCTTCTTTATAATAGGTGATATATGTATACAAAAATTCCAATATGTTATGTTAAAGAGTATAGTGACTATTTAAAAAATTATTTTATTGCAGCAAGAGCACATGAGTTCTACCCTGTTAACAAATTAAGTATACAATATATTATTACTCTAGGTATAGTATTGCACAGCAAATCTCCATAGCTTATTCATCTCGCTTAACTAAAACTTTATGCTTGTCAATTAGTAACTCCCAATTTCCCTCTTCCCCCATCCCCTGGCAATCATCATTCCACTCTTTGATTCTATGGATTTGAAATTTTAGATGCTTATGTAAGTGGACTCATGCAGGATTTGTCTTTCTGTAACTGGTTCAGTATCACTTAGCACAGTGTCCTCCAGGTTCATCCATGTTGTTGCATATTGCAGGATTTTCTTCTTTTGTGATGCTGAATAGTATTCCTTTGTGTATACATATCAAACTTTATTTACCCATTCATGAATAAATAAAGCTGATGCACACTTAAGCGGATTTTACATCGTTTGTTGTGAATAGTGCTGCAATAAAAATAAGGGTGCTAATATCTCGTCGATGCTCAGAGTCACTAATCATCAGGAAAATGCAAACAAAAACCACCTATCAGGATGGCTATTATCAAAAAGAAAAAACGCAAGTGTTAGTGAGGATTTAGAGAAATTGGAACCTTTGCATACTGTTGGTGGGAATCCAAAGTGGTGCAGCCACAAACAGATGGAGTTTTCAAAAAAAAAAAATGTAAATAAAACTATCATATGATCTAGGAATCCCACTTCTAGGTATTTATCAAAGAGAGTTGAAATCAGGACCTCAAAGAAGTATCAGCACTCTTATAATGACTTTCACATTAACTCAACATAGTTTTCTTGAGCAACCTCAAACTCCCTTGGCCATTTTCCCAAATCTGTTGCTTTTTCAATTATTCCAGGTTGGCAATTTTTTTTTTCTAAAAAAGGACAAACAGTCAACATTTTAGGCTTTGCAGGCTGTAAGGCTTCTATTTTACCGAGATTTGCCAATGATTTGTAGAAGTAATTTAAAAGCTGAGCAATTGTAAAGCCATCTTATCACAAAAGTTCATTTTATTCACGTAACTCATAAAAGTCAGTATGGTTTCATTAAGAAACTGTTCCATCAATGATATAAAAACATTTTCATATCGTCAACAAAATAATTGTTGCATATGAAATTATTACTCAGCATACCTATCTATTAATTAAAGTATACACTTTAAAACCATTAAGAAATGAAGGAAATATAACAAAGTCTCACCGAATTGATTTTTAATATGGTTTGGTTCTTAGGTTGTTATTCTTTACAATTGCAGTTACTATATTGCACATTCCAATAATTGTTTATTATTTTATTCAAAACATGCTATGCATATAATGATTATACAGATATAGTAAATATTTATACAATTTCCATTAAACAGAAACAAACTTAGAAAATAATGAATCCCCTCAGATTTCTTTTGGTAATTTAAAATATATATATTTTATATAGTGAAATTGAAATAAGGCAAAAGAACTCATTTAACTGGCTATGACCAGAGAATTATCTTTATATTCTACTTGAGTAAAATATAATAAAACCATATGACTAGATCAAAAACTTTGCTTTTTTTAGATTTAATGTCATCCTTAGTTTGGGAGATAGAGTGAGTAAAGACAATTTCTGAGTATTGTTAGGGCATATCCTTATAAACACACACTTCCTCCACTAACAACTACTTGTTGGATATCGTCATCTTGAGCAATATGTTCTTTCAGGTAAATTCATTTAGTTATTTCTCATAAAATATTAAGTTCTGTTATATTATGTGCAAAGATTTGTGTTAACCAACCTCGAATATCAGAAATGTCTTCAGTTTCAAGTAACTGTGAGTGTAGTGAAGAATGTAACTAAAATGTAAGCAGGAATTAACGAGGTGTGTAGGCAAAGGCATATGTTTTAGATAGAGGAACAGTGTGAATGATGACATGTCATCAACAAATATGTAGTGGGAGTTTTTTGTGAGCAAGGAGTGTTCTAAGAACTGTGATATGGTAGTGGGTAACAGAATGAATCACAGCATTCACAAAGTTTCCGTTCTTGCAGAAGGAGACAAACAATAAACCAATGAGCAAGAATATCTGTAATATGAGAAGCTACATCACACAGTGGACAAAAGCATAGATGCTTGAGACAAATTGCAAGGGCTTGAATCTCAGCTCTGCCACTTGACAACTCTGTAGTCTTGGGCTAATTCTTAACATTAGCTTGCCTAAAGTACCTCATGGGTAAAATGGATATAACAAAACTATCTCTTAATGCTGTTACGAGAATTGGATGAGTTAGTGCAGGTCAAATGCTTAGAATAGTGTGTGGAACATAATGTCATAGAAATTTTGCTTTTATTTTCGAGAGCTACGAGGGGAATAAGCAGCTTAAGGAAAATAGGGAAGAGTGTGTGGTGTGGTAATGTGATAGAGGATCATCAGGGAAGACCACTCTAATTAGGTGACAGTTGATCAGAGGTCTAAAAAAGGGTGATGAAATACACCATGGTGAAAGCTGGGAGAAGAGTGTTCAGGCAGCAGGGGCAGCAAATGCAAAGGTTTATAGACCATTCTAAGAAGTTTGGCTTTTACTGATATTGACATGAAAAGACAATAGAGGCATTGTGGCAACAAATGACATGATTTGACTTATATTTTAATCATATTGCACTGACTGCTCTAAGGAGAATAGACCCTCAAGGATCAAAAGAGGAAGGTCTGTTAGGAGGCTATTGCAATAGTCTGGGAGAGAGGATGATAGCCTGAACCAGGGTGGGGCCAGTGATCACATAAAAAAGAAAAAAAATACGGGCATGGTGGCTCATGCCTGTAATCCCACTACTTTGGGAGGCTGAGGCCAGCAGATCACCTGAGGTCAGGAGTTCAAGGCCAGCCTGGCCAACATGGTGAATCCCTGTCTCTACTAAAATACAAAAATTAGCTGGACATGGTGGTGGGTGCCTGTAATTCCAGCTACTTGGGAGGCTGAGGCAGGAGAATCGCTTGAACCCAGGAGGCGGAGGTTGCAGTGAGCGGAGATTGCGCCACTGCACTCCAGCCTGGTTGACAGAGCAAGACTCTGTCTCAAAAACAACAACAACAACAAAATTCGATCTCTAAATTTTTATGTAGGTAGTTTTTAGGTATAATTAAATTTGCATTTTCTGACAGATAGGGTTTGGGTTAAAGAAAGAGAAGTCAAGATGCTACCCAGGTATTTATCCTGAGAAACCATAAAAATACAATTTTCTTTTATTAAAAAAGACTATTTGACGGATAAGGTTTCGAGCCTTCGAGAAAATAAAAGTTGCAAACAAGTGCAAAATGGTTAGTTTAGCAAAAAACATGGATTGGAAAAGGAAAGCAAAAGATATGCCCTTTATGTGCAGAAGTTTTTGAGGTGAAGCCAAGTATTTTAATTTGTAGATGTCTTCAAACAGTTCTTTCTTGCTTGCTTCCTTGTTTTACTTCTTTCTATAGAAGATGATTTCTGTTAATTTCTTTTTTCAGCACTTTGTAAGTGGGAAGTATTTACCTAATTGAAAAAGCAAGTATGACTTTCCATATGAAGGAAAACTTAATACCTGAATAAAACCAAAGCTATTTTAAAAAGATAGGCTTTATTGGAACCCTCTTGGGTTTTCTTCTTTGTACTTCTTAAGACAAATTACACGAAACACAGTGAAGAGGCCTCTCTGTTGCCACTTGTGTATTTCATCCACATGGAAAATCTACTTCTGATCTTTTAGAATATCACAGATAGCATCTTAAAAATTTGTAAAGTATGTTGACTCACATTCTCTATAAGCTAACTGCTCAAAAACGTGTTATTCTTGAGTTTCTAGATTTTTATTTTCGTTTAACCGTTCATTAAAATAATTTCAAAACATTTCTATAGAACTTCTTTTTATTGTAACATAGAAAAACAAGTTTCCTTGTGACTTACTTCCTAGAAATAACTCTGAAAGCTATTGGTGAAACCCACAGAGTTTACAAAGTACTATGTTTAAAAGTTAAATAGTAATCTCTCTAAAAGATCAAGATTATTTGGTCAATATGATTTGTCATCAAATAAGAGGACAGATATTATACTTTGTTGCAGTGTTTTTTAGAAAATATGTATCTTGTTATATCTTTTAGAGCAAAAACAACCTGAGGAATACAGGCAAAATTCCTTATAAAAATAGTAGAATTAATACAAAAGTAATGTAAAGGTTGATATTACAATCTTTCACACCGATAGCACCATTTCACAAATTTATATACATGTGGAGTAAAATGAAATCCTAAATGATGCAGTTTATTGTTTGGTGACAGAAATGTGGATTTCGGAAATTTCAGTTTCAAAAACTGAAATTTACAATTACCACACTGCTATGTATTTTCATGTAGCACATCATCAAACTATTCAGAAAATTGATTGATTAGCTAAAACATAGGCCAGAAGTATGTATAATGCTGTTAAATATCAAATATAGTGGCTCCATATTTATTTACATAAATAAAATGCTTTCAATTTGGAAACAGTCTTAATAGCGAGTTAGTTAGATGGTTAACTAGGTTCAAGCCCCTCCCCAATCACCACAGTAGGCCAGAACAAAAAGCTCTCCAATTAGGAATAATCAGAACAAGGTTGCAACACTATGCAACTCGTAAACATAGCCATTCCTGAGACAATACAGAATGGTTATAGGACATTAGAAGGGAAAAGCATATTAATAATTTACAAAAATCACATATAGAATGGATGACTATTGCAGATTCAGCTATTTGTAAGTAATCCCAAAGGATCAGAACATGTAAAATTCTGATTTATTTGTTGTTTGGTGAACCAAATTCAAATAGCAGCAAAGAAATTTCAGTGTGTAATTTACTGAAAAATACGAATGAATAGATTGACAGTGACACATGTGAAGTGGGATTTGAAACACTGAACACAGATTATACCAAGAGGCTGTTTTACACTGGAAAAAATAATCTGTAGTTAAAAGAGTAAATTCAGGAGTTAAACCAACCAACTACCTTCATGACGTCTACAACTAATTTTTCTTTCTTGTGAGGGGAGAAGAGCAATCCTCTTTCCTAGAGTTGTTTTAAGTATTAAACATGGCAGATGAAAACATTCTCAATAGTTACTGACAGTAATTGCTATTGTTTAGTAATTTTCCTTACTGGACAACATGACAGATGAATGCAGTGGGGTGCTGAATCATAAAGTTAGTCTACTTACTTTTCATTATAACTAAATATGTTTGCCTCAAGTTTGTTTTGTTCAATTTTTCGGCTCCTTTTAATTTAAGCTGGTTATTTACTATTATGTTCCTTCATTCCCTATTGCCAAACAAAAAAGACTACAAATCACATACAAATTTACACATAAATCAATTTCACAAAACTTACACATGAAATAGCTTCTTAATAATTTTCAAGACATGAGATATGTATTTGGAGAATAAGACAAAGTGAGAAAGAGGATCTCTTTTTAACTTCAAGTATGTGTAAGAACTGAAGATATCAAACATAGTAAAAATTCAATAAGGAAAAAACAATATTTTTATTCTCAAAATTTAATCCATACCTTTAGTTGACATCAACTACAAGTTTGCATACTTCTCATACTAAATTATCATTTAATATATGAAAAAATTGATTTACAAATGCAAAATGAGATTTAATTGAAAGAATTTGTTATCTTCACCAAATTATCTTAAGTATCAATTTATCCTTGTACTTCAGATTTGATTGCACCAAATACAATGGATATAGTCCTAAAATTTTAAGTATTATTTCATACAATAAAATAAATAATCAAAAAGCCTATTTAAATAACTTATTCTCCACATTAGCACTGGAGATTGCTGTATTAGTAGAATTTTTGCATTGTGCTAATATTTAGAGAGAAACTACTCTGTATCAAGCACTGTGCTATAAGAGACATTGTCACCACACTCATTGAAATACAGCCTACAGCAAGAATTGGGTATTTAATCAAGCTTGTCCAACCCACAGCCCATGGGCTGCATGCAACCCTGGATGGCTTTGAAGGTGGCCCAACACATCTTTATAAACTTTCTCAAAACATTATAATTTTTTGTGACTTTTTTTAGCTCATCAGCTATCGTTAGTGCATTTTATGTGTGACCCAAGACAATACTTCTTCTTCCAATGTGGCCCAGGGAAGCAGAAAGATTGGACATCCCTCTACTAAATAATCACACAAATGAGGAAATGAATGCATAGGATTCTATGCATATCTTTATGGTTCATAAAAGAAAGTGTAACAAAGGCTTAGATTGAGTTGTCCAGAATGACCTTTATAAGGAAATAACTTTTAACTTGAGACTGAAAGAATGAGTAAGATTTAGTCAAGTGAACGTATTCCAGGCAGAAGGAATAGCATGCGTGAAGGCTTGGAGTGGCTGCTGCAGATGGAATGCTGCATTGTGACTACAATGTAGAGAATTCAAGAATGAGTGGTACAGATTTATCCTGGAGAGACAGGAAGAGTCAGACCATATTGGGTCCTGCTGGCCACATTTAAAAAAATATTAGTTTGGAACACCGTTTTGGTGTAAGGCATAAGAGTTAAGAACCGATGTTCTACTCTAGGTAAATGATTTATTTCATTACCTGTTCCAGCTTCTAGAGCTTGCTCACCTTCCTCATTGTCTCATCTTATTTTGCCATCATTAAGACCATTACATTGCTTCTCTTTGACCCTTTTTCATTATCCCCTCTCCAGGGATCTCTACCTCCCCTCCCCTCCCCTCCCCTCCCCTCCCCTCCCCTTCTCCCCTCCCTCCTCTTCCTCCCTCCCCTCTCCTTTCCACTCCTCTTCTCTCCTCTTAACCCTTATTCCCCTCTCTACCTCCCTGACCCCAGATGACTCATGTGCTTAGAGTGGGCTCACTATTATAATCCAGAAAATCTTACCTCAAAGTCTGTAACCTCAATCACATACCTCTACAAAGTTCCCTTTGCCATATAAGGTGACATATTCACAAGTTCCAGGGATTCGAGCATGAATATCTTTGGGAGCCATTTCTGCTTTTATTGAAAATTATCTGGTGAGGAGAACATTACCCCATGAGATAATCTCTCCCAGACATAAAAAGGAAAGGATAGGAATTCCTTCTGATGCTAAAAGAAGTAGGCTGTCATAGGACAAAAATGCAATGATAGATAGATAGGTAGATATAGATAGATAGATAGATGATAGATAGATGATAGATAGATAGATAGATAGATAGATAGATAGATAGATAGAGAGATAGTTAGAGATATAAAACTCTCTCTAAATCTTCAACTCTATCTCTACCTATCACTAGAGGGATGAGAAAGAATGAAAGTATAAAAAGTGAAAGGCCAAGTGATCTGAGAATTTCTTGATTATCATCCCCATACATTTTTTGGTACTGTTTTTGGTGTCTACCCCTAGGTAGTGTTGAAGCTCTGAATTAGGTGCTGGAGGATATGAGGAAGATCTGAACATTTTTCAGAACTGGAGACAGAATGTGGTTGTTATTCCTCTTACTTCTTTAAAAAAAAAAAGTGTCAAGTCCATTATAGAATCTTTCACTAAAATGGAGTAGAGGCTGGGTGTGGTGGCTCATGCCTGTAATCCCAGCACTTTGGGAGGCCTAGACGGGCAGATCACCTGAGGTCAGCAGTTGAAGACTAGCTTGTCCAACATGTAGTGAAACCCTGCCTTTACTAAAAATACAAAAATTAGCTGGGAGTAGTGGCACATGTGTGTAGTCCCAACTACTTGGGAGGCTGAGGCAGGAGAATCACTCGAGCACTGGAGGCAGAGGTTGCAGTGAACCGAGATCGTGCTACTGCACTCCAGTCTGGGTGACAGAGCAACATTCTGTCTCTCAAATAAATACATAAATAAATAAATAAGTAAATAAATAAATAAATAAAATGGAGTAGAGTGGCTACAGGAAATTACAAATGACAGATTATGTGTTTGGGCAATGATATGACCTGGGACAGAAATTTGCCTGGTTCCCAATCCAGTGGCTAGTATAGATAATTTAAGAAATGTAGACATTTCCATGAGTCCTTGAGGGGCAGAAGTGAAGCAGTCTGTAATCAAGAATCAGTTTGCCTTGCAGAGATACATATTAATGAGAGACAAGAACTATGCATCAGAAGTGATAGGATGAATATCCCCAAGGGGCACATGGCTGATTTTCTGCAGGTCAGAAGCACAGAAAAATCTCAGGAGAGGTCTGTGGCCAGCAGAGGAGGTTTGCAACCAATGAGTATTGGCATTGCATACAGAACAGACTGTATGTTAATTGGGCAACAGGGATAGCAACAGGGGTAAGTATCTACCATTAAAAATGGGGCAACAGAATCTATAATGAACTTAAACAAATCAACAACAACAACAAAATAACCCCATTAAATAGTGAGCAAAGAACATGAACAGACACTTCTCAAAAGAAGATACATAAGCAGCCAACAAACATATAAAAAATTCTCAATATCACTAATCACCAGCAAGAATGGCAATTATTTAACAGACAAAAAAACAATGGATCTTGGTGAGGTTGCAGAGAAAAGGGAATGCTTATACATCGTAGATGGAAAGTAAACTAGTTCAGCTACTATGGTAAGCAGTGTGAGGATATCTGAAAGAACTAAAAATAGAATTACCATTTGACCCAGAAATCCCATTATTGGATAACCCCCAGCAAATAAATCATTCTACCAAAAAGACATGAGCATTCATATGTTTACCGTAGCACTATTCACAATAGCATAAATGTAGAACCAACCTAGATGCCCGTCAACTGGTGGATTGGATAGAGAAAATGTGGTACATATACACCACGGAATAGCATGCAGCCATAAAATGGAATGAAATCATGTCTTTGCAGGAACATGGATGCAGCTGAAGGACATTATTCTAAGTGAACTAGCACAGAAACAGAAAAACCAAATGTGACATGTTCTCACTTATAAGTGGGAGCTAAACATTAGATACACATGGACATAAAAATGGGAACAATAGTGGAGATTTCAAAAGGGCAGAAGGAAAGAGGGGCAAGGGCTGAAAACCTTCCTATTGGGTACTACATTCACTATTTGGATGATGGGATCAATAGAAGTCCAAACCTCAGCATCATGCAACATATACATGTAACAAACTTGAACATGTGTCACCTGAATCTAAAATAAAAATGAATAAATAAATGAAATGAAGAACAGGCAGCAAGGGGTAAGCAGGAGTCCGAAAAGAAGTACCAGAAAGCTAAGTACTAGGATCACACAGGAAATTTCCTTTGAAAAAAAGTTGCAACTTGAGGAAGGAAAATGTGTTAAGAAGAAATTCTGAAGGATGGAGAAGTTATAAAATGAAACTGAATTCACAGAGAGAGAGAGAGTGAGAGAGAGAGAAACAAACTGTTTCAACACAAAGAGCATCCCTCCTCAAATTCCAATTCCATCAGTGACAAAAGAGGCTGTGGTTCCAGATGAAATCAATTCTAGAAAGAAAAGAAAGAAGGGTATTTTTTTTTTTTACCGCGGAGGTTGGGGTTGTTTTGTTTGTTTGTGTTTTAGCATATCTGAGCTGCTTAGACTTTGGCAAACTCCCATATGCAGCAAATTCTCTTTTGGAAAATTGAAGTCAATTGAAAAATGCATTCTGACATAATCTTATCTTTTGCAAGACTAACAGTTGCCGCAGACCTACTTATTTAGCTCAAGGATAGTTTAATATTTTATTTAAAAGAACATACTTCAATATTTGCTCCTTAACTGCATTCTGTGTCAACAGCTGTCATTACAGTTTTTGGCATCAGAGTTGTTACTGCAAATTGACCTTCAATAAGTCATATAACCTCACCCAAGTAGATGACAAAGCTTTGAACAAATAATGTAACTTCATAGTGAACACTTCAGGTCGGAGAGTAACATGCACTTTGTTTCTCACAAGATAGAGCACTGGATTTTCCTATGGAGTTCATTTTAAATCATCCTATTTTTTGGTAGACATTAGGCAACTTATATAATATTGTATATTAACTTTAGTTTTGGGCTGTTTACAATGATCTGAAATTGTTGTTTGTGATATTTATGAATTTTAAAATGCTATGTTTCCCCTTACCTAGATTATATCCAAAATTTTGCAAATTGCTTCCCCTCTAAATTACCAGAGTACAAAGAAATATCAAAATGGAGAAAGGAAAGAATTAATAAGATGTTCTCGGGTATCAAGATAAAATAACTATCCATTTTTTTTTCACTACCTGGCTTGTTTACTGGATGTGAAACAGAGTTTACAATCTTCAACTTCCCTTAAATAAAATCAGAAAGCCTTAATTCTACCTCTTTCATGGTACTAAAAAACTTTTGAAGTTTATGAATTATATTTATAATCTTTTACCTAAGTATTAACTAGATCTATAAGGCAAAGTGAGACAGATAAATTTTATCTAATGAATAAAATAACACATTAGTAAAAATGTTCTATAATCATTACACTAAACTTGCCTGATATGTTAGTTAACATCAAAACATTTAACTGGATGATGTACTGCTTGCAGATCCAAAGAAGTACCAAAGAAGAGGTCCCTCTATCCAGTAAGACCTGCCCTGTGATTGTACATGAAATGGTTATGGAGAAAGGGAAAAATGACTGCCTGATCATGAAAAATCATTAATCAAATCTGAAGGCACATTCGCCCTCAGTGATGCCGTGTAAACACTGTGAAACCGAAGTTATCGAGTTAGTTTTGTCAACACTGGCATGTCTTAACAAAATTGCTTCAAATTATATGTTTGTATGTGTATGTATCTATAGGTACGATTTTCTAGGAAAATCACCTTTTGGGTTTTGAATCTTGAGTCTTATATCTGATGCATTAGAAGGAAATTTTCTTCCTTTGGCCACTATGCTATGTCTACATTATTGGGAGTCGGTAGGGATTTTATTAAAACCAAATAAATGACACCTGATTTTAAACTTAAGAATAAATGCTATGTTTGAAGTGAAATAGTATGAACACCTTTGAACTACATATTGTGTGTCAATAAATTATTTTTGCGTAGATAACCCAGTCTTTAAATGTCTTTACAACATCCAGTAGCCTAATAGAAGAAAGCTACCATTGGTGACCCTTCCTAGAGACTTTTCTACTTCATGCCGTTCCTGCTGCTTCTTCTACCATGCCTAAGTGAGCCAGACACAGAGTTTAAAGAACACACAGGGAGCCAGGCGCGGTGGCTCACACCTGTAATCCCAGCACTTTGGGAGGCCAAGGCGGGAGGATCACCTGAGGTCAGGAGTTCAAGACCAGCCTCGACAACATGGTGAAACCCCGTCTCTACTAAAAATACGAAAAATTAGCTGAGCGTGGTAGCAGGTGCCTGTAATTCCAGCTTCTCAGGAGGCTGAGGCAGGAGAATCTCTTGAACCAGGGAGACAGAGGTTACAATGAGCCAAGATTGTGCCATCGCACTCCAGCCTGGGCAACAAGAGGGAAACTCTGCATAAAAAACAACAACAACAGCAACAACAACAACAAAAAAAAAACACAGGCTGCAGAATGGTTCTGTCTCGCTTTCTCTGTTACCAACAGAGCGAGTCACATCCTAACTGAGCCAGTGAGAAGCTGGAACCTGTTTCTCTTCCTGGACCACAATTTCCTCTGTCACCCCCTCCCCACTTTAGAGTTATGGTTGGTAGGTAATGACATACCAAATAAATTGTGTTCTCTGCGGAAAGTCTAATCATTTAGAGAAAAATTAAAGAACCGTATTTCAGTTTCATCTTTATAATTAGAAAATGAGTCTTTAATTTGACTAAGAAACTGTGCATTTGTTCCTATGTGCACGTAAATGTATAGTATGTGCATTTTAGGGGACTAAGACATCAGGGTTACCTGTGCTTAAGGGTAAGTTCATGTATTTACTAGTCATGGGAAAGGAATTCAATTTTTCTGGGCCTAAATTCTCTAATCTATTAAACGAAGCATGGTTCAGTGTCATTAATTTGGGTGGTTGTATAAAATAATATAATAACAACAATTAATATTTACTGAGCACTTACTATGGCTCAGAATAACCTGTTTTAGATTTAGTGTCCCATTTTACCTCACAAAAAGTCTTTAGTTAATATGACAAAGGAACAATTTTTAAAAACTTGAAAACCTAACCTTTGTGTAAGTTAAACCAAATTCTGATATACTGAGCACACAAAAGTGAATCAGTGACCATGGAACATTTTAGAGATTAGAGCAAGTACCACTGAACATTATTTTAGATATGCAGTTCAGTAACTGTATCAAGTCAACTGATATTTTTGACAGTTCTCCTTTATGAAGTCAGTGACTATATCAACACGATTTGCAAACGCAGAGAGCACAAAAAATTTGAAAAAGAAAAGATCTATTTTTATGGTTCAGATATATTATAAAAACCTTGACCAGAAGGTCTCAAGAGTGTAGGGAGGAATTTGCACTCTTAGAGTTTATCATTGAATTCAGAATCCTGTGTAGAGTACTTGATTAAGGCGATAAGGCTACATCTGGAAGGCAGAGAGTCTAGCTAAACAAGCAGTAGGTTTCCAGTGTCACTCTATACACTGTAAGTAATATTCTTTTACAGATTCTTGCATGGTTCAGAGGATTAAAGCTTTATCTTTCGAAATAAGTCCGATATCTCCATGTTATTTAACACCTAGCCCAGTCTGAACTTCTAACACTTAACTAACTTTTCATAAGAAAATTAAAAATATGTATTTGGCATGGAAGTATATTAAAGTGATTCCTTAGCACCTACAAAGATTAGTATGTTAAATCTAAATTATTTTCCCTGTTAATCAACAATTCTAAAAATGGAAAATTTGGCTTTTGTAATATAAATATATATTTGATCAATTATCAGAACACGCTTTTTAAATGGGTTAAAAGAATATTTTTGGAAAAGAAGAATGATTCAAAAAAGCTTATGTCATTTTTTAAAGACGGGGTGTAGATATCTTTCCTATACAGAAAATTAAGAAGTAAAAATCTCAGTTGTCCCCATCATTAAAGAAAGTATCACTTCATTCTTGTTTTTTTTTGTTATTTTTACTATTTCTCTACTATACACACCCTCTAAACCCAAACAATGCTATTTTAAATTTGATTTTTTTTTTTTGTTTTTAGAGACAATAAGGAAAATGCAGCTGGACGTGGTGGCTCATACCTGTAATCCCAGCATTTTGGGAGGCCAAGGCAGGAGGATTGCCTAAACCCAGGAGTTCAAAACCAACCTGGGCAGCATAGTGAGACTCTAACTCTACAAAAAATAAAAAAACTAGCCAGGCATGGTGGCACATGCCTATAGTCCCAGGTACCTGGGAGGCTGGGGTGGGAGGGCTGCTTGATCCTGGGCAGTCTAGGCTGCAGTGAGCCATGATTGCGCCACTGCACTCTAGCCTGGGTGGACAGAGTAAGACCCTGTCTCAAATTGAAAAAAATAATAATAATTTAAAAAGAAAGAGAAGGAAGGGAAAATGCAGAATTTGGTCAGCTTTATGAAGAATATTACACTCTTTACGCATTTGTTTAAACACAAAACACAATCAGTTACACATGCCAAACAAGGCAGGCCAGCATGAATTTATATTCTTCACCCCACGAAAAGCAGTGTGATCACCTACTAATTGTCTAATCAGCTTACATTTTACATAAATCAATTATCTTCAGTTAAAGACTCTAGGGTTCTACTGTGAGCACTCAGTATTCTGGATCCTACATGCAGGTTATCTCGGAAGATTATCTTATTGAAACACTTAATTCATTTGACACTACTGACATTAACTTCAAATATAAGCAGCTTCTTCAGACTAATAAGAAAATCTTAGGTATTGTGCATCTTTTACTAAGTCTAGGTGCTATGGACTGAATGTTTGTGTCCCCTCAAAATTTATATTTTGAAATTCTAATCCCCAATGTGATGGTATTCAGAGGTGGAGACTTTGGGAGGTGATTAGGGCATGAGGGTAGAACCCTGATGAGTGGGATTACTGCCTTTATAAAACGACATTTAAAAGTTTGCTTCTCTTCTCTGTTCTCTGCCATGTGAGGCTACAACAAGAAGATGGCCGTCTGCAAACCAGGAAACAGGCCCTCACCAGGCACTGGATCTGCTAAAGACTTAATCTTGGACTTCACAGAATACAGAACTGTGAGAAATATGTTTGTCTTTCAAGCCGCCTAGTCTATGGTAATTAATTATAGCAACCTGAACTAACAAAGAAAAAAATAATTGTGTCATTGTCTGTGGATAGAAATTTGGAGAAACACACTTCATATTCAGACTTAACAACATGAATATCTTTTATAGTTATGATTTATGATCTAATAAATTTTAATCTTCTATGTTCAATAATTCTAAAACCTACCTCTTAAAGAAAATACAAGCCAAGCTCAATTATTTTAAGTGAAAACAAGACTACCATTTTAGTTATATTTATATTCATTTATTTTTCTAATTCCTTATCCTTTCTGATCAGTTTCATTTCAAGGAGTAGAGAAAAATAAATTATTGAGATATTAATTGGCTTTTGTTATTAATTTAGCTATAAAACAAATGTACAATGGGGAACAACAACTTGAATGTGCATATAAAAACTATAATAGTAAAATATGATATATATGTGATGTAATATATATATGCCCTTGCTCTGTCAACTGAGAGGGCCTAAAAATAATGTCGATCCAGTAAGAACAAGCACACCTCATGTCCAGCTCCTGGTTTATAATACTATTCTTTAATAAAAGAAACTAGGGCTCCTCAGCTCATTCTAGGGCTAGGAAATATACAAAATGAGTCTGGAGCATCTTGTAGGCATTACCAGAAAGTGAGAACATTTTTAAAAACAAATCAACAAACACTTCAATGGTGGAATACGTCAGTGTGACACAGAGCCAGCTCTAGAACTCTTAATGGCCAATGCAGGAAAAATCTGAGCAGAAATTAAAATACTATTGAATTGTAACCCAAGTATAAAATAAATATCTAGGAGTCCATATGGATATAAACAAATAACTGAGTAAAAAAATAAGTGGGGGAAGAGGGATATCTTACGCAGAACCTTTCAAATAATACGTGTAAATGCCCTGTCCTCAAGGAGGTAGATAATAGCACCACATTCTGTATGTGAACTGTGTACAGTGACTTCCTTCCAAAAAGGACAGTTTGAAAAGAGGGAGGAAATGGTAACTTTGTAGTGGAAAAACCTGACGAATACTATCTTGCCCAGGTGATCAATGACAACATCAAGAGTGATAAGTCATGTAGATAGTGAGTACCCTTTGCATGATATAATGAGAAGGGCATTTCATTTCTTTCTCCAAAAACTCATAATCTCAGCCTAATCATGAGAAAAACACTGGAGAAATTTCCACTGAGAGATGTTCTGCTGAATACCACTACTCCTCAAAAAATGTCACAGTTCACAAGATAATTCTGGGAAACTGTCACAGCCAAGGGGAGCCGAAAGAGATATGACAACTAAATTCAATGCAGTATCAGAGATGGGAACACAGCAAAGACACTAAGTAAAACTAAGAAAATCTGAATCAAGTATGAAGTTTAGATCACAAGAATATATCAATATTTGTCAATAGTAACGAATATACCAGCCAAATGTAAGATGTTAACAATAGGGGAAATTGAATGTGGGATGTATGGGAATTCTGCACTATCTTTGTAATTTTTCTGTAATATATTTATATATGTATAAATATATATATAAATATATTAAAGTTTAAAAATATTTAAATAAAAGAACACTACATACCTTTGTGAAAAATGAGTTTAGGTTAAGTAAAATGCAGCTCTGCCCTTTCTCATAAGAGCATTTTTAAGTACTGATTCAACCAGGGTCCTGGCTGTAAGTTCCTCCTCCATAGATTCTTTCTTTCCAGCCAAGTGTATGCTTCCTCTGTTACTTCTATAATTCTTTGCATATACTTCTACTAAAACATTGATAACCTGACTAATGATATACATTTACTTTCCTCTCCTTCTAAATACCACTTTAGGGAGTTAATAAAATAAATCCATCTTCATATCTGCAAACTTTACATAGCACAGTACCAAAGTTATAAGATAAATAAAAAATTTGTTGAATGTCTTCATAAATAAATAAATATACATACAATGCTTTAAACCTAAATATACTCATGGAAATCAAGTATTTTTTAATCATTCACAATATGCGTTAAATTGTTGTAGAGTTGAAGGTTATATGGCTTTGACAAACATTCTTCGTCTGTCCAAACTTTAGTCAGGCTCCTGAATTTTCGCCTAGACCCATCTGTGTACTTTCTTGTAAAATCCAGTTTCAGCAAAGAACCATGTTAAGTCAGTTTAGCAAGAATTCTCCACTCTTGATAATCTGATCATTCTCAATATCTGATCAGGTTTTTCATCTTCAACCATTTCAAAAGTGGTATCTGGTCAGACTGGCCTGTATTTAGCAAGAATCTTCCTTACTCCTGATGTTTCCTCTTAGTAATTTTCCATCCACTGACCCTTGCCCTTATCCTTTGCCATAAATTCCCACTTGTCAATGTTATATTCAGAATTCAGCTTAAGGTCTCTCCCCTACTACAAACTCCCATTGCAGTGGTTCTTATGTCTAACTCGATGATCCTGAATAAAGTATTCCTTTCTGTGTTTTAATAAGCGTCATTAATTTTTTATTCTTTAACAGCTTCAAACTAGTAATATTTTTCATCAATAGAACTGAAATGGTGATCTCTAATTTATAAATGTTTTTTCATTGTCCGTGAGTCAAATATAATTCACACCTTAGTTGTTACATATAATTACTGAGAATAACACTGAGGTGTGCCAGATAGTTTATTTAGGCAGACTATATTTTTATAATTTGGTCTCACTTGCTTTCTTAGCTTCATCTATAATTACTCCAATACAACTATGTTCCAGTCAAACAAACTTTTTTAAAAAAAACTATTCTATTTCATAGAATACCCACTTTCTATACCTTCTATCAGTAATACTTTCTATCCTCCCAGTTTGGGAATTTACTATGAACATTTCAAGACTAATACGAGGTCCTTCAAAAACATATGGTAACTATCATTTATAAATTTATTCCCAAGGGCAATTATGGAAGTCTAGCTATATCTTTATGAGTCGAAACTTTCTGAGATGAAAGGGTTCAGAAATGCCTTAAGCGCTCCAATTAAACAAATTGGAAAATAGTAACTACAACCAATAAATCCTTAGAACTAACTTGCAAATTGCTCTTTTCTGCTTAAAAAAAGAAATGCCGGCCGGGCGTGGTGGCTCACGCCTGTAATCCCAGCACTCTGGGAAGCCGAGGCGGGTGGATCATGAGGTCGGGAGATTGAGACCATCCTAACACAGTGAAACCTCATCTCTACTAAAAAAATACAAAAAGTTAGCCGGGCGTGGTGGTGGGAGCCTGTAGTCCCAGCTACTTGGGAGGCTGAGGCGGGAGAATGGCGTGAACCTGGGAGGCAGAGTTTGCAGTGAGCCGAGATCGCACCACTGTACTCCAGTCTGGTAGACAGAGCAAGACTCCGTCCCAATAAAAAATAAAAAAATAAAAAAAAGAAATGCTTATCTGCATTCTTTAGGTTACAAATGCACTATTAAGATTGAACATAAATATAAATTTAGATTTATAAATTTTAACTTTTTATTACGATTTAAGAAAAATATATTAAAAATGAATTTCCAAATGCGCGAAATTTCAGTTACCTTTCTTCACGCAGTCAGTTGACACATTTTTCTTGTGAGGGCCAAGTTTGGATTGCATTTGTCTCTGCTCTGTTCTATATGACAAAAATTTATTTCTTCTAATCAAAATCCACTCTACTTTTATCGAGATGCGTTCAGACATCTCGATATTTTTTGCTTGAACTTAATCTTATTGCTAATAGTTCTAAGCCGTAGTTTGCCTATATATCAAATCTGAAGAGAACAAGGTTTAGAGAATGAGAAATCTAAAGTAAAATTAAAATCTTACAAATGCATTGATTACCTGAAATATTATACCTGATAATATTGTCAAAAGACAAAATTAGAAGAAATTTAGTATTAAAGATAGAATTGGCTTTTATTAACAGTTTATAAATTGAACAGTATCACATCTAGAAATAAATAAGTCCTCCATCGGATATAGCAGAACAGTTGGTTTTTGTAAGGTAGGAACATGGAAACAGAATAATTAAAAAGTGAATTGGTTAATAACAGATTACTTCAGGTTACTTTTCTTACAAGAGTTAAAGCAGAGGGGATTTCCTAACCAAGCCATTCATGTTGACTAGGCCCTTTCCAATTGGTCGCTAAGGATCTCCTGTTTTCAGGAAAAACTGGTCTGTTGGGAGAGTTTTCTGCTTCCATAAAAGTTTTACTTTGTCTAGCATTTAGCATGAATGACTGCATTTGGGTTTGGTCTGTTGGGGCCTAATACAGGAGCTCAGATCAAACAAATTTTATTTAACAGTATTTTACTACTTTTTGAGGGTTGGAGTGGAAACAAACACCATTCACTTATTCTGAAATTATATATGGCTAAAACTGGTCTTGAGATTGCCTATCCATTTGAAAACTCAGAGAAATGCAGTCTGTTTCATGTTGAATAGAGCACCATAAGGGCAGAATTGTATCTGAAGCTTTCCAAAATATTTCTCATTATAACAACTAATAAAAATAGATGCATACATTGTATCTGTAACTATTTATAGCACCTATCACGTTGCAATTAGTAATCTGCTTATTCTTCAATATCTTAGGAGAGATTATCATTTCTTCAGAGTGAGGGCCATATTTTATTCATCATTATATATTTAGCAACTGGTTAATAATAATAATGATCAAAATTAACTATGGTTTCAAAGAGATTAAGCAATTTGCATCATATCGTATCACTAGAAAATAAAAAAACTTGTTCAAACCCGTATCTTTTACATTGCAGAACCCACGTCCTTGCCTTTTATACTATAATATGGCTTATTTATTCATTTAACAAATATAGTTGAAAAATGTACTATATGTGCTAGGGACTGCTCAACATTGGGATGTGTCAGTAAACAAGACAAAAATCTTTATTTTCATGAAAATTATGTCATATGAAATAGGAAAGAAAAAAACCAAACAACAAAATCATATATAAAAAATATGCAAGATCATAGTAGAATAGCATGAAAACTTTTACAACAATATTTTTAAAAATATGGGTGAATGAGACAGTTTTTTGAAAAGTAGACTAACATAAGAAATTGAAGAAACATGAGAACCCTGAACAGACTTGAAAAAATTGTGAAATTGAATTCCAAATTTAGAATATACATGTAGAATAAAAGCACTAGGTTAGGTGATGTAAAATTTTCTCAATTTTCAAATGTTTTACGGTGATGCACGGTTTTACCAGCTTTAAAAGCATTAACATGGTCTGCATTATACCACAGCTTTAGAGATGGGAAAATGAGGGGAAGGTGCATTTTAGAAGGCTACTGAAACATGGAAAAACTTAAGAAGTTGAAAAATAAAAAATTATTGATCAATTTCGGTTTTGAAATAGATGCAATTATTTTAAAGAAGATATTACTTTTGAAGCCATGAACACATGTATACACATATACATACGGAAATATATATATATGTATATATATATATGTATATATATATATATATATATACACACACACACACACATTGCATGGCCATTATAAACAATATGTGTCCCAGAAACACATTATAGCTAAATATTGCAGAAACATTTGTTGCGTATCACTACATTAGTACATTAAAGGAGAAAGCAAATTAGTCATTTAAATAATGATAGTATATTATTTATTAAAATTTGGCAGGCATAAAGACATATTTATTTAAAAGAGCTAATGGGGGAAATTTTGTAGATAATATAATCTTTCATATGCTGATAAAATATTAAAATACTAAGCAAATACTGTGCTGTGAAACATCAGAGTTATTCAACTTTGATGCAAAAAATACAAAAAAAAAAAATCACCATTTTACTAAGAGACAAAGCCAGCCAAGTAGGACATGAGAGAAAAAAAATCAAAGTATAATGATTGGAAGTAGAAAGAAATAAATCTGGACACATTTTGGAGAATGCAACTGTCTACCTAGAAAGTAAAAGAGAGTCCACAAACTACTGGAATTATAGAAAAATTAAAGAGAGTATCTGAGTACAAAGATCAATATGTAGAATCAAACGTATTTCTATCTACCACAAAAATAGTATAAACTGCAATTTTAAACAATATCATTATAAGTGACTCCTTGAACAAATGTTGAGTATAGTGACTTCTTTCCATAGAGTACTTTATGGAAAGAGTGAAATAAAAAAGAATAACCTTGCCTTGGAGAAACTTGACAAACATTACCTCAAACCACACGACCAAGGTGAGTATCAATAATATCAGGAGTTACGTTGATAGTATGTAGGTGAATATCAACAATCATGTTGATAGCATGTATCCTTGATATGATATGGTGAAAATGGCACTTTGTCTCTATGGCCATCTACTCAAAAAACCATAACTATGGTTTAATCATTAGAAAATTATCAGAAAAATCTCGATTGGGAAACATCCTAAAAATACCTGATTAGTACTTCTCGAAACTTTTAAAGTCATCAAAAATAAGGAATGTCTGAGAAACCAACCAGAGAAGGCTAGGGAGTCATAAGGATTAAATGCAGTGTAGTATCATGATCCTGGAGGAGAAAAATGCCATTAGGAAAAATTAATACAGTCTGAATACTGTCTAGAACCTAGCTAACGATAATATGTTAAAAATAGTTTTGTTAGTTGTGATTGATGTACCGTTGTTAAGTAAGATGCTAAAAAAGGGGGTGGTCTTTAGGGACTCTTTGTATTATCTTTTCCACTCTTTTATAAATCTAAAGCCGTTATAGAAAAAACACTTATTTAAAAATGACATTTGTAATAACAACAAAAGACACAATACACCAAGGAGCAAAGCTAATAAATATGTATTGATATTGTTAAGACTGCTGCAGAAAAAGAATAGAATAAGCTCTAAGAAATATTTGCAGAGGAAGACTAAAAATCATAAAACAAGATAATTCACAAATTCATTTGAAATTAATCCAAAATTACAACTGCGTTTTCTTCAAAAATCTTGTAAGATTTATCCTAAATATCTTGTGGAAAAATTTGAAAACCAAGGATAGAGGTTGACCAAACAAACAGAATAAACTGCTTCGAACATACCTACAGCTATTCGAGTTCTTCATATATGACAGAAGTGGCATTGGGAAGTGGAGAGGAAAGTATGGGTTATCCAGTGTGTTATTCTGAGATACTTGCCCATTCACACAGGTGGGGAGGTAATACATAAAATTGTATCTCTGCCTCACACCAAACTGAAATAGTCATAGGTAAATTAAATACTCCAATATGGAAATGTGAACATCATAACTGAAAATAATTAAATAGAAAATAAGCGAATTGTTTTGATTATATCAAATAACCGCCAACACACAAAGTGAGAGAAAATGTTCACCTATAGGTAAAAGGGAACATTGCAATGAAATCTATAACTATGCACTCAAATAAAATTTCTTAGATGTACCCTCATGCCAAGTTGAAAAAGAGAATATAGCAACAGAAAAGCCTTTATAAAGAGATGTTTTAAAGTTTTCTCTTGACTTTAAAGATATTAAATTTTTTACACTAATGTGCAAATTGTTAAATATTGTCCCAGTTTCAAACCTGTTCTTCCATGTTAACAGGTTTGCAATAAGGGGGCTGTCACTGCAAACCACAATTTCCTTTGCCAACTGACTCTCTTGGGCTGTAACAACAGAGAATACTCAGGAGGCTGGAAACATGGGGAAGGGAGGAACACACAGGCTTCCTGTTTGCTTCCTTTTCTGTCCTTCTTTGTTTGCTTTCTCTTTCCTTCCAGTCAGTATTGCCTTTGCACTTTTTTTTTTTCAGCAGTAGTTTTTTGCTGTTTTCAGTTTTCAAACAATTACAAAACCACCCTTATGTGCATTCTCAGAGATGACAGTGCCAGCTGGCTGGGGCCCTGACTGGCAAGGTCTGCGTCCCAGGTCAAGGGATTCCTCTCTCAAGCTTTAAAGCATCAATAATTCACCACTCCCTTTGGTAACGGTTTCCTGTTGTTTCAACTCTTGTAATATTGCTGTGTTCCATTTTTTTCTTTTTAATTTTTCTATATCTATTTAATGATTCTTTTTTTGTTTGTTTGTTTTCATTTTTTTTTGAGATGGAGTCTCGCTCTGTCGCCCAGGCTGGAGTGCAGTGACACCATCTCGGCTCATTGCAAGTTCCGCCTCCTGTGTTCATGCCATTCTCCTGCCTCAGCCTCCTTAGTATCTGGGACTACAAGCACTCGCCACCACGCCCAGCTAATATTTTTGTATTTTTAGTAGAGAGGGGTTTCACCATGTTAGCGAGGATGGTCTGGATCTCTTGACCTCGTGATCCACACACCTTGGCCTCCCAAAGTGCTGGAATTACAGGCGTGAGCCACTGCACCCTGCCTACTTAATGATTATTTACACTGAATTAACTCAGCTAAAATAACTGGGGTTGTTTCCTCTCCAACCCTCCTGCAACTTTACTGATCCAGCAGTTGTGTTTTAAAGTTTGACTTGTTTTTAAGAATATTTTTCTTACATTAATAATTTTTTTTAATTCTATTTCTAGAAAGCTACATAGACTACCTGTTTTGGTCATTCCCTTAGCAGCCTAAAAAAAGATGCAAAGATGTAGTGAGCTTTTACATATTCTATATAGAGACATCTATTAATTCTACTGAACATACTTGTCAGCTATTTAAACTGTTGTCCATGTGGAGCATTTGATGTGAGGAAGGAAAGTTATGGACCCAAAACAAGTCAAATAAACAAGTTAAATTTTGGTACCAATATGATTTACCAATATCTTGATGATCAGGAAGAAGCTTGACTATTACACAGTTGAATCTATATGATGTACTCTGATACACAATCAAACTTCTTTAAATTGTATGTTACCTAATTGAGACCTCAGCAACATGAGCATTTATTAGTTTGTGAGAAGATACGATATTTTAAAATTATATAATTCAAAACAGTTTAAAGACCTCTTGTGAAATTATCATATTGACTCCCTAATTTTCCTGCATGGCTGTGCTAATTAAATTTTAGTCTTCCAAGCATATGTTATAATTTAGTGCACTGGCATATAAAATTTTATGTAGGATTCAGTGTTCCTAATATCTCATAGGATCCACTGTACCACCGATTTAAACTAATAATGCTGAAAAAGATGTTTACCTTCAAGATCCCTGTGGCACTTTAAAAGATCAATCAACTTGGCACTTTTGAAAATTTAAATTAAATTGATGATGTCTCATTACACTCTCTTTGATGATTATGTTTGCACAGAAGCAGAATATAAATCTTAAGAAAACTGGCTCTGAAAAGCTAACTAATAGAAAACATGATAGATGCTGAATGTAGACATTGTGACTTTTGTTCATCACTGATAGAGAAATTAATCATTTTAATTATTTTTCATTTATATCTGAAGTACACCTTATGAACTTAAAAATTTTAAAATAAGATGAAATAAAATATAACTGACTTTTAAATATTAAGAAATGTATGTTTGTTTATAATACTAATTTGCTGTTCACATAATAATTTTCAGAATAAGCCCAGAATTATGTAACTTGTGGAAAATAAACTATAACATAAGCACATATCCACATGATCTATACGTCAAAATATAAACGATCCTTCTAAAATTGTTTATTTTTAAAACAAAAGTAATTATTGGCCATTAATATTTTGTACATATAACTTAATGGTGATTTTGTCCCTTTAAATTCATTTACATAGTTTGAAAGAGAAAAAATAATCATCTTAATTGATGCAAAAAGGGCATTTTCTAAAACTGAATATCCATTCTTGTATAATAAATAGTAAATTAGTAACTAAATCCAACAGTACATCAAAAAGATAACATATCCACTCTACTCCAGCCTGGCAACAGAGTGAGACTCTGTCTCAAAAAAAGAAAAAAAAGAAGATAACACATCATGATCAAGTGGATTGCATCCCAGAGCTGCAGAGATAGTTTAACATGCAGGTCAATAAATGTGATATATCACATAAACAATTAAAAACAAAAACTGTATGATCATCTCAACAGATGCATTAAAAGCATTTGATAAAATCCATCATCATTTATGATAAAAAAAAACCCTCAAGAAACTAGGCCTAGAAGGTGCTTATCTCAAAGTAATAAAAGCCATGTATGACAAACCCACAATCAACATCATACTGAATGGGGAAAAGTTGAAAGCATTCCCCCTGAGAAATGGAACAAGACAAGGATGCCCACTTTTGCCACTTCTATTCCACATGGTACTGGAAGTCCTAGCCAAAGCAATCAGGCAAGAGAAAGAAATAAAGGGCAGTCAAATTGGAAAAGAGGAAGTCAGACTGTCACTGACAATGATATGATCATATACCCAGAAAACCCTGAAGACTCATCCAAAAGGCTCCTAGATCTGATGAATGAATTCAGCAGTCTCTAGTTACAAAACCAATGTACACAAATCAGTAGCACCAACGACCAAGCTGAGATGCAAATCAAAAATTCAAACAGCTGCAAAAAAAACAAAACCAAAACCAAAACCTAAGAATATACTCAACCAAGGAGGTGAAAGACCTCTACAAGGAAAACTACAAAACACTGCCAAAAGAAATCATAGTTTACACAAACAAATGGAAACATATCCCATGCCCATTGACAGGAAGAATCAATATTGTGAAAATGACCATACTGCCCAAAGTGATCCACAGATTCAATGCAATTCCATTAAAATGCCATCATCATTTTTCACAGAACTAGAGAAAAACAATCCTAAAACTCATATTGTACCAAAAAAGAGCCAGCATAGCCAAAGCAATACTAAGCAAAAAGAACAAATCTGGAGGCATTGCATTACCAGACTTCAAATTATACTACAAGGTTATAGTTACAAAAACTGGTATAAAAATAGGCACATAGGCCAGGCACAGTGGCTCACGCCTGTAATCCCAGCAATTTGGGAGGCTGAGGCAGGTGGATCACCTGAAGTTAGGAGTTCAAGACCAACCTGATCAACATGATGAAACTCCATCTCTACTAAAAATACAAAAAAATTAGCCAGGCATGGTGGCCGGCACCTGTAATCCCAGCTACTCAGAAGGCTGAGGCAGGAGAATTGCTTGAACCCGGCAGGCAGAGGTTGCAGTGAGCTGAGATCACGCCACTGCACTCCAGCCTGAACAACAGAATGAGACTCGGTCTCAAAAATAAAAAATAAAATAAAATAAATAGGCACATAGACCAATGGAATAGAATAGAGAACCCAGAAATAAAGCCAAATACTTACAGCCAATTGATCTTTAAGAAGCTTGCAAAAACATAAAGTGGAGAAAGGACATCCTATTAAATAAATGTTGCTGGGAAAACTGGCATGCCACAAGTCAAAGAATAAAACTGGATACCTGTCTCCCATCTTCTACAAAAATCAACTTAAGATGGATCAATGACTTAAATCTAAGACCTGAAATCATAAAAATCTAGAAGATAGCATTGGGAAAGCTTTTTTTGGACATTGGCCTCAGCAAAGAATTCATAACTAAGACCCCAAAAGCAAATGCAGCAAATAAATAAATAAATAAATAAATAAATAAATAAGACCTAATTTAAAAAGCTCCTGCACTGCAAAAGAAATAATCAGCAGAGTAAACAGACAACTCACAGAGTCGGGGGAAATATTTGCAAACTATGCATTGGACAAAGGACTAGTATCCAGAATCTACAAGAAACAAATCAGCAAGAAAAAAATATCCCATCAAAAAGTGAACAACAGACACGAATAGACATTTCTCACAAGATATCCAAACAGCCAACAAACATAGGAAATAATGTTCAACATCACTTATCGTAAGAGAAAAGCAAATTAAAACCACAATGAGAGACCACCTTACTACTGCAAGAATGGCCATAATTTAGAAGTCAGAAAACAATAAATGTTGGGGTGAGTGTAGTGAAAAGGAAACATTTTACACTGCTGATGGGAATGTAAACTATTACAACCAGTATGGAAAATAGTATGGAGATTCCTTAAATAAAAGCAGAACTACAATTTGATCCAGCAGTCCCACTAATGGGTATCTACTGAAAGAAAAAGAAGCTATTATATGAAAAAGACACATTACACGCATGTTTATAGCAGCATAATTTGCTATTGCAGATGTGGAACCAACATAATTGTCCATCAACCAATGAATGAATAAAGAAAATATAGTAAACATACACCATGAAATACTACTCAGTCATAAAAAGGAACAAAATAATACATTGTGCAGCAACTTGGATGGAGCTGGAGTCCATTATTTTAGGTGTAATAACTCTGTAATGGAAAACTAAATACCATATATTCTCACTTATAAGTGAGGATTAAGCTAGGATGACAAAAAGATGTTCAGAGTGATATAACAGATTTTGGGGATTCAGTGAGGAAGGTTGGGAGAGGAATGAGGGATAAAAGACTATATATTGGGTACAGTGTACACTACTTGGGTGATGGGTGCCCTAAAATTTCAGAATTCAACACGATAGAACTCATCCATGTAAACAAAAACCATCAGCACCCCAAACATAATTGAAATTTTGGAAAAGGAAAAACAGTAAATTAGGAATAGAATGATAGTTTATTTTAGATAGATAGATAGATAGACAGATAATAGGTAGATAGATAGCTAGATAGATAAATATTTTCAAATTCCAGTTTATATTTTAATGAATATAAGAGGGATTACAACTCTACAATTCGAAACTCTGGTAATTAAAAAATAAGATTAAATTATCAATAAAAATTAAACAAGGCAAAACAAAACTAAGCAGGGAGACACATCTGTAGTCCTAGTACTCTGGAGGCTGACACAGGAGGATCTGTTGAGTCCAGGAGTTCAAGACCAGCAAGGACAACATAGTGAGATTCTGTCTCTACAAATAATAAATCAATTTTTTTTAAAAGGCAAAACAATCATCTGCATTCAGTATTTATTGTGTATATTACGGCAATAACAGTCTGTTTAAAGTTAGAATAATAAATGATATATTAAAAATAAATCTGTCAGGAAATAAGCAGGATCAATATGAACGATAATAGTTTCTTGATAAACATAGGCCCTGAGAGACAGTTGATAGAAATAAAATAACCAAATATTGTAAATTCTTAAGTTGGAATCCTAATGGAATTTTTTCTTAATTTGGCAAAGTTAAATTGGAAAAATAAATTGTTTCTAGAGCATGCATAGCTTTCCTGGTAACCAACCCCTGTTGCGAGGTGGGCTTTTCTGGCACGAGGCCCCGTAGTGTCCAGGAGCCAACAGCTTCCAGCAGGATGTTCTAGAGCAGAGTGCCTTCAGTGAGAACATCCTTTGAAGATAATTCGCCCACACTCTAGAGCAGTTATTAGAAGACTAGAACTGGTATGCCAAATCTAGGCTATCAGGTGTTTTTGCAAATAAAGTTTTATTGGAACCTAGCCATATCCATTTCTTTAGTTAGTTGTACTGGCAATTTTCACACTACAATTGCAGAATTGAGAAATAGTGACAGAGATTGTATGGTTGTCCACAAGGCCTAAAATATTTATTATATGGCCCTTTATGGAAAGTCTGCAACCCTTGCCTTAGAAGGAGAATTTCCAGCAAGATTCAGAGGTCAAATTTCCAAAATGTTCTTCTGCTGCATCTCCACAATTACTCTGATATGGATTGACTCATGGCTGTGTTCCCTCCTACAAAGTCTGAATCTAACTTCTGGGAGAAAGAGTTTCTTTCTTGTGCACTCTTTCTTAGCCCTGTAGATGGCAGCTGCTCCTTTTATCTGCTATTCATATAGTCTCTAGAGTTCTATGTGCTTCTGATTAGCTAATCCCTCATTATTCCAATTCTCTGTTAGAGCTAATAATTCTTTAAGGTAAACTCTCCATGTTCAAATTATTCTCTGCTGTCTCTTCATTGGCTTTCATTGATATACAATGAGTATGATTTTTCTCCTTTTATTTTTAACCTATGTGTGCATTTTATTTAAAGTGGGTTTCTTGTAGAAAGTATATCGTTTGTTCTTTTCTTTAATATATATACAACCTAGCCATCCATGCCTTTTAAATATATGTTTGACCACACATTTTCAGTGTAATTTATTAATATGGTGGATTTATTTATTATATATATAATATATATAATTTATTAATATAGTGTAATTTATTAATAGGGTGGATTCAAGTCTATCATCTTTGTTTTCTCTCTTCTCCATGTGTTCTTTGCTACTTGCTTTCCTTTTTTATGCCTTCTTTTAGATTAATTGAAGATTTATTGAATTCTACTTGCCTCTACATTTGACTTATTAATGTTTAATAATAATGATTTTAAATATTTGGTACAATATTCTAGATATTTATGATGGGAAGAGAAATCCAGTTCTTATTACTACACCATAGTGGAAAGTTGAAACTCAATAGGGAGTATTTATTGTATATGTTCTTGGATTTATATAAAACTATTTAAGTTTTATATAAAAGAATAAATATTCAAAAAGTAAAATAATACATAAGTTGATAAAAGCCAAAATTTTGAAAAAAAATAAGAACAGATGGATATCAGGCTATATAAAAATTTATAGTATGTTAGGACATAGGATAAAACCTACAAATCAGTTTGTATTGGTGTAGGACCAGAATAATTTATCATTTCACTTAATATAGAATCCAGAATGAGAAAGCAGTATTTATGAGAACTTTATGGATGATAAAAGCAGCAGTTTAATGGGAGAGAATGAATTACTTATTGCTCTTACAACAGATTGTACAAATGGAATAAAATGAAGTCAGATCTCTATGTCTACTTTATTATAAAAATAAATTTGAAATATTTTAAAATGTTTCATTTATTTAAAACCATATAAAAATGTTTTTAAGAATATCTAAATCCAGTGTAAACTAGAGTTTGGAAGAATGTTGATAACTCTATTAATTCAGATAGGCTAGATTGTGCAGCTATAAAAACTGCAAAAACTTAATGGTTATAAAAATAAAGGCCTATATGTCATTACATTGTACATCCATCCTAAGCTGTCTGTGGCTCTTATCACCCTGACATCAAAGCTTATGTGAAAATTATCATCATAGATGATGCTGGCTTTTGTAGTACACTCACTAGCTCTAAATACTTCCTCCCAGGAATCAGACTTGCTTTTTCTGCTCACAGTTTATTTCCCAAAACAAGTCACATGTCAATGCCTAACTAAAGAAATGAAAGTGTGAAGTAAAGTTCAATTCTAATGGGAACTGGAAATACTTGTTCAATACTTCTCATGAACACCTCACAAGCAAACCTCGAATCTCTAAAAAACTATTTGGGAAACTACATTATTGACTCCAGAAAAAAAATATATAATGAATAATTTATCATCATTATTATCTCTAACATGCAAAGTAATTCCAAGTTTGTGAGAAACAGAAACAAATGCTCCCAGTCCAATTAAAATTGAACAAAAGATAACAATAAGGACTCCACAGGGATCAAATCTCAATATCCAACAAATGCATATAAAGAATCTTAAGTTTAGTCTCATGAGGATAATAAATACTAAATCATTAATGAGGTATATCATCCCCTTTGAATGAAAACAAAATAAAAAGAATTTTTCACCTATGCCTGGTAGAGATATGAAGAAAATTTGCTGATAAAAAAGATGAATTTTACCACCTTATTGAAAAGCAGCATCTATCTATTAAAATTAAACATAAAATTTCACATATGAAGCAGAAATGTTACTTCAAGGAACCTACTCCACAGGGATTAAAAACAATGATTGAGAAAGGTCTATTGCTATAGACTGAAGTATGTTATTTCAGAATTCTTATGCTGAAGGCCTAATCCCCAGTATGTGACTATATTTGGAGGTAGGGCCTCTAAAGAGGTAATTAAGGCAAATGCGGTCATGAGAGTGGGGCTCTAATCCAATATGACTGCGCTCTTACAAGAAAAGAAAGCTACCAGGGCTATGATCACATGTTGAGAAGGGCATATAAAGACATAGCAGGAAGACAGCCATCTACAAGCAAGAGAAGCCTCGGGCACAACCAAACCTGCAGATATTTCATCTGGGACTCCCAGCCTCCAGAACAGTGAGAAATAAATCTCTTTTGTTTAAAAGCAACCCAATCCATGGTATTTTGTTACGGAAGCCCTTGCAGACTAAGACACGTATGTTCATATACAAAGATGTTTATTGAAGTATTGTCTATATTAGTAAAGAACTTTAAAAAGGAATACACATCTACCAGAAAATAACTGAAAATATTATGGTATATTCACTTCATGAAATATGATGTGGAGCTTATGAAGAATAATTCTGTCTATACTCCAGATGAAATGGTTAGAGTTCAAGCAAGAATGTTGGAGTGAGAATATAGAGTTGTAGAAACGTATTTATCATCTAATTCAGTCTAATTTTTTAAGTTTTTGTAAAAAATAAACATTTTAAAAATATATATAAATGCACACACGCGTGCACACACACACACACACTAGATCTTACTTCCTCTGAGAAGTCTTCCTTTATTCCACAAATATGGGTAAACTTTCATTATCTATACACCCATGAGGCATGACTTATACTTAATCAGTTGTGTAATTCTAAAAGGCTAGCAAATATAAAAAAATAAGCAGTTAAAAAAACTCTCTGCTTATTTTTCAAAGTTGCTATTGAAATATTTGTAGCAGAAATTGAATTTGTATAACAATGGTTTCTTATCCTTTGAATCACAATAAATCAGCAAATTTTATTTATCCTTGTTTGAACAATTCAGAGGTCAGGTGACAATAGTTACAAATTTTAAAAGGTAAATTTCGACTAAACAAGCAACACTTGAGAAGACAATTTATATTATCATCTCTCAATGTCAGTGAAATGAATATATTTATACAATTAGTTGTATCTAGAATGTTATAAACTATATTTCACAATCAAATACAATTCATGGGAGTTAGAATGGACAGTGTAATAGGCAATTTATTTTCTTATCCAATAATTTTGATTTATTATCTTGTTAAAAAACACACTATGAAGGAGAAACATTTCATCTTTTCCCAACAGTATTCTGGTAAAGAAACCAGCTAAAACCACTTTCAGATGAGGTAATTTAAACATGAAAGAAACAGAGACAGAGAAGGAGAGAGGGAAAGAAAAAATATATTTCATTTTAATCCTCATATAATATAAAATAGACTCACAGAAATAAAGATAGATGATCACGCTGTGTGGTGATTTTTTTTGTACTGCGCTATTTAGAGTTCACCAACCTTTTTATTCCCAGTTATCGTATTTTGTTATAAAATGTTCATGTGCTTCTTTTCCATAGCTTCTCTTTCTTTTCATGTGTTTATTTTCATTCCTTTTCATTCGATTTAATCATTTCATAATTGCTCATTGAAGCATTTCTGTACTTTAAAGCATTTTTATGCTCTTGAGATCACAGCCTGTCTTATTCACCATTGTATTTTTACTTCATAGCAGAGTACCTAAGATATAGTAAGCACCCCAAAATTTTAAGTGAATGAATGAATGACAGATACATTTTCCATGGGTATTTGAAGCATTTTTATGCTTTAAAGCAGCTATGGCCACTTTAAAATTATGGTCAGATTATTCTAACATCAGTGCCATCTCACTGTTGTCATCTACTGATTATCTTTTTACAATCTGCTTGAGATCTTCCTGATTCTTGGTATAGTAAGTGATTTCCCATTGAAGCCTGGGTATTTTGAGTATTGTGCTATAAGATGTAGAATCATATTTACATCCCATTTTCAGCAAGCCTCCTGTGCCACCATTCTTATTACAGCCAGGTGGGTGTGGAAGCCCGGGCTCCCGACAAGACCTCCACTGACATTGTTGGAGAAAGGTGACAGGGGTATCACTTGTTAGTGCCTGACAATGATGAAGGTCTGAGGTCCTTCCTCTGCTTCTCTGGCACCAGCTTGGCCGGAGTGCTAGGAGTCTCATTAGTCGGGCAGAGTTCGAGTCTAGGCTCTCCACACAGCCTTTGCTGGCAGGGCTGAGAATAAACCACAGGTTTTGTTTATTTTCGTGTGTGTATGTGTGTGTGTGTGGTAATTCGGTTGGAGTAGAATCGCTATTATCTAAAAGTTTTGTGACTTTCTTTCTTTCCTTGCTTTTTGGCCAGAGAGAGCAGATATTTTGAAGGTCTTCTTTTTATCTTCATGTATTAACATTTCTGGGAGTCTGGCTTCTGCAGTAGCTGGTCTGTACTATATGAAGCTAAAATAGAGCCAAGAGAACTCACCACCATGTCATTCCTTTATGAAAACCAGCATCTACCTATTAGAGTTAAACATAACTTATCACACATGAAGCAGAAATGTTACTTCAAGGAAACTACTCCAAAGGGCGAAAAGCAATGATTGAGAAAGGCCCATTGCTATGGACAGAAGTGCGTTCTCTCAAAATTCATATGCTGAGGCCCTGCTCCCAGTATGTGACTATATTTGCAGAGAGCACCTCTAAAGAGGTAATTAAGGTTAAACAAAGTCACAACAGTGGGATGTTAATTCAATACGACTGGGCCCTTATAAAAAGAAAAAGAGACATTAGGGTTGTGACCACATATAGAAAAGGCCGTATAAAGACATAACAAGAAGACAGCTATCTACAAGCCAAGCAGAGAAGCCTCAGGCAAAACCAAATTTGCTGACATTTCATCTGGGACTCCCAACCTCCAGAACGGTGAGAAATACATTTCTTTTCTTTAAAAGCAGCCCAGTTTATGGTATGTTGTTATGGCAGTCCTTGCATACTAAGACATGTAATGCACATATACAAAGATGTGTATTGAAGTATTTTCTATATTAGTAAACAGCTGTAAAAAAGGAATACATATCCACAGGGAAATAGCTGAAAATATTATGTCAGTTACCTTGCTGATATGACTTTTTCCCCCTACCTCTCAGAGTTCTTTTTTGGTTGTTTTATATATGATGTCCAGGGGTTTTAGCTGTAACAAATAGGAAGTATAGACAAATAGAGGAAGAGAGACTTATCTAGAAATTGGAATTATAGTTTTTTTAAGAAAGTAACATAAACTATTCTTTTTTCTTTAAGTTTGCAAGGACATATGGGAAAAAAATTATCAAAAAACCTGAAAACTCAACTATACTCTTTTTGTTCTTCTTCCTGAGGAGGATTTGCAATCTAATTATCTTTAGAAATTACACAGGAGGCTGTTCCAGAAATTGTATTGTTGCTGTTGACATATGACTACTCATTTCTCTCTCCAGCATGCCACTTTTCATATCTCACCATTAAAACAAGGGTAAAAAATGGATAGATTTCATTTAGGTTAGGGGCAGTCTAGGCAGATCAGAAAGTAGGTTGTTTTTTGTTTGTTGGTTTGTATTTTGTTTGTTTGTTTCTTTTCTCCTCTATGCTGACTTTGGCTCGTTTTGCTATCTTTTCTGCAGATTTCTCTTCGGTAGAGCAATCCTATTTCTGGTGCTAACAGGGCTATGATCTGTGAAAATCCTTCTATCCCCGTTTGTACTTTCACTCAATTAAATGTACTTAACCTATGTTTCTCTCTCTAGAGGCTCCTTTTGACAGCTAATTATCTAATTCAAACTGATAAGACACCAAGTTGTTAAACATCCCAAGTCATATACTTTGATTTAACAAAGATTTTTCTGAAGGCCATGTTGTAACTCAAAGGAATTTTCGTAACAGGAATATCAGGCACAGTGCCAGACCCATTGGGAACGGAGTTATTGAAAAGATTGATTTTGTGTTCAAAGGATCCAGTACCTTATAACTTACAATTTATATGTGTTCTCTGGCCCTGATTTAAGGATACTTTTCTACTCTCCCATATCAGGTAACCAGAATGCTTTTTGGGGAAAGTTGGCATCCATGCCCCATTGATATGTATTGGTAGTGTTTTGAAAGCAAGACATCACTAAGAAATAAAAATGTTTACATCCCATTTTCAGCAGGCCTCCTGTGCCACCATTCTTATTACTGCCAGGTGGGTGTGGAAGCCCAGGCTCCCGACGAGACCTCCACTGACACTGTTGGAGAAAGGTGACAGGGGTATATATACTCTACCTTCTCCTCTTCCCTATTTTAAATGCACTAAAACTTATTTTAAATTTTATAAGAAACATTCCTAAAATTTTGATAGAACAAAATAGAAGTTTAATCTTTTTTTAATACTAATGGCTGTAGTCTATTAAAATCAGTATTATTAGCCACTCCTTTATAGTTTTGTTTTGTTTGTTTATTTGATTTTGCTTGAAAGACCTATAAAGTCAGCCTTTTAGTATAAAAAAATCAAATAAACTATAATAACGCTGCAAAAAAACCCTAATTTTGTAAAGGAAACAAAAACCTAAGATATTTAAGAGTCAATCATATCACCTTTCTCAACATTCTCACTTGTTCCTCAGTTGACTTCCTCCTTCTCTTCTACTTCTTTTACTCCCTCCTTTTTATTTGCCTCGTTTCTCTCTGACACTTTCTTTGCTTTTTCTTTTTCTACTTCATTTCACTTCCTCATATGTTTTCTCTAACAGAAGACAATCTCAGCTATTAATCATTCATCCATATCTTATACTTACCTATAAGACAAGAGTGAGTTGCAAGCCATAAACTCATAATAATCATGAATTATCTGAATTATCTGCATTGGCATGCTTGCTCAGGATACTACCCTGTCTTTCATAGAACCTGGGTTTATGTCCAAGCATAATTTACCTAAATATACATTTTCTTACACTTTGAACATAATCTTAGCCTGAGTCTCCTTCTATCCAATAAGCTTGTTTGTAGATTCTATATCTTTTAAAGCAGAAAGATGTATTTCAAATTATTTCCATTGAGAAAGAATAAACAATAAATGCCTTTAATAGGTTTTTGAAAAGAAGTCACTGGTACACATATTTTAGAACTGGGCAATATTTTTCTCCACTCTTTTATAATTAAGCAAATAATCCATTATTGTTAAAGGAAGACTGATTTCATCTTAACTAACTATTCTAATAATTGATACTTTTATTGGGCCACTACTATGTCCAAGGCACCATGTTAGGAGAATTATGTGTGCTCCAATCCAACCAACAAACTTATAAAGACAGGTTTTAGAAACTCATTTTAAGTATTGAGGAAATTAAGGTTTGCAAGAGTTAAGGTATTTGTCCATACGTTACAGCTGCAAATGGCAAACTGCAATGCTAATAGAATTCTATCTGATTGTTCCATCACCTTCGGTTGCTTTTTCAACTGTGAAACAGAATCAAGTACATATTGTGACAACACTTCAGAGCCTATCCCAAAATCTCGTTTTAAATTTGTATCAGAGTGAACTTGGTGGCTAGAACTGCCTATATATGTCCAGCAGTATGAGGGGCAGCCATTCAGAGTTGCAGGTCTGAGTATGTCTTTGTGAATGATGAAGAGAGCTTATTCTCCTTGCTCTTTTCTTTACTGCCACCCCTCCCCCATTATTCCTCTCCCTCACACTGGTCTAGAGAAAAGGAGAGATAAGGTTACTAACTTCACCCAGTGTGTCTGCATGATCACCTCTGTTGAAGGTTTCAGCAGGGGAGCAGATTGAATGTAACTACAAAAATCAGATTTGAGGATTATCTATGGATTTCATTTTCTATCTTCCCCCAAGATAATAAAAAGTTGGCTATATCTATGTCAAATTTATTACCTCTCTTAACTAGTTTAGTTATTTATTAGGATTTCTATAATACTGCCTTTCTAGATATGCTGAGACATTTTAAAATGTAACATCTTGAAATGTAAGAATCATGACTTTTTAAATGGCTTCATATAGAATGTTTTTATGTGATCATATATGTTTTAGATGATCAAGAGGATTCTAGATGTTAACTAACAAATTTAATAATTGATTTTTACCTTTAAATGTGACATCATTACATTAAACTGAAGTGATTTATCCATGTGTTCTGATTGTTCAATTCCCACCTATGAGTGAGAACATGCGGTGTTTGTTTTTTTGTCCTTGTGATAGTTTACTGAGAATGATGATTTCCAGTTTCATCCATGTACCTACAAAGGACGTGAACTCATCATTTTTTATGGCTGCATAGTATTCCATGGTGTATATGTGCCACATTTTCTTACTATATAGGTCAATTTACTGCAATGGTCAGTATTCCTACCGAAGCACTCTACTGTTGAAAAGTAAATGTTGGCAACTCAGCCCACACTTTATTTCTGAAAGCAGATATAATGAAGAGATTAGAAATAATCTATTTCATTTTAATGTTCAATTCTAAGGAAGTTTGTAAGGCAACATGTATTGATATTACTTCAAAAATTCAAATATATTGATATTTTCTGACTATTTCAATGTACAGTATATTTCTATTTATTTCATAAATACATTCATCTTTCTCTCTATATAGTGAATATTGGAGAACTTTAGTAGAATTTTAATTTAATTTAATGTAATTAGATTTAGCGAGAAGTAACTAAAGCAATTACACTAACAGTTTGAAATTCACTGGAAATTTTTATCAGAAAAGAAAGAATTTAAGTTTATAAATTCACTGGTTACATATTCATCATGAATGGTATTTTACTGTATCTTTAGTAAGTCATAAAGAAATTATGAATATTAAGGACAAGAACAAATACTGGTTCTGTATATCCTTTTGTGTCTGTAACATGAGGATGAAATCAGGATATACTGGTTTCAATTTTTTCTCAGAATCTGTCCTTTACTTATTTGATATAATAAATTCACCCACTCCTTTGTATAATAAGTCACAATTTCTTATATAATTAAACCCATTAAAATTATTTTTAAATGACAACAAAATCTACTTGTCTTCAGTAAAACTATAACTAGAAGTCATAGAAGGTTAAACTAATTGTTTTCTATTTTAAAAAATCACTGCTTTATTTGAATAATGTTTAAGATTTTTAGTGTCCCACATTTTGGGTAACTAAACTGTGTGATGATTTTAGCACTTAATAAAAACCGTAAAATTTTAGTACTGGAAAAGTCTCTGAAGTCATGTAGTTTGACTCCATTTTGCTAGTGATTAAACTTAAAAGCCTGAGGAATAAGTGACACTGAAGGTCAGAAATACAGTTATTGGTAGACTCTAGATTGAAACTCGTGATTTGTCCAATTTTTCTATAATCGTTGTTCTTGAAATAGGTTAAAGAGTGCAGATTATACAATAGATAAAGCTCTATTCTTAAAGAAGTAACGCAAGTTAACCATTACTGAGAGCTTTGCATAGTCCAGATATGACACAAAGGACTTTCAACATACACCATCTCACTTAATCTTCCCAATAGCTTTCTTAGGTAGGCATTATTATTAATACCTCTTTACAGATGGGAAAACTGAGACCAAGAAATATTAAATTTTTCTAAGTCACACAGCTAGTACACGCCAGACACAAAACTAGAAGCTAGGCAGTTGGAAAGAGAATATGCTTAGACCCCATTCAATTTGCCATCCATTAGTAAACCTCCACTTGGTCCACTTGTTAAATTAGCAGATGTATCACCCTCCTTTAAAAACATGCTGATTCATGCCAAGGTCTACCAAATGTCTGAAACTGACAAGGCTACTTCTTATATGTAAAGTACTAAAACAGTGACTGACACAGAGTAAATCGAAAGTAAATTTCTCTAATTAGTTTCTACGTTCATTGACTTTTCCAGGTAACCAACCACCTATGAGCCACAATTAACCGTAAAGGTAGTTATCTAGTGTATTAATTTCCATACTGAAAGAGTAAAAATTCCTTAGTCTTTCTGCCGCAGAAGGACTAGATATGCATGAACATATTATTTATTATTCATTGTTTCTCAATTTTGGAAATTGTTCCTTGGGATAAAGTTAAACCATAACTAGTTAGGGAGGTTAGCCACAAAAAATAACCTGCTACTCCATTCTGTGAAAAAAACACACATGAATGACAAATGCACCTGTATATAATCAAGTCCATATTTCCTTAACAGTTTATGGGAAAAGAATCAAAAGTGTGATTACCCATATTGTCAAAATTAGTGATTTTTTCCCCCAAAAATCTAGTGTCATTAAAATTTCCAAGAATGAAAAGACAGCTATGGAATTAGACCTTAGTCATTTTTACATTGGGGACAAAGACTGTGTATTCAAACCTCAAAGGCTGTATGATCACAGGTGGGATGCTTTATGTCTCTCTTATTTTTTCATTTAAAAGTGAAAAAGAAACAATAATGAGTCTCATAGAGTTGTTCTGAAATTAATTAAGCTTCTAAATGTAAGGTGCTTGGAACAATGCTGGGTGCATGCAAGTGCTACATCAATGCCTCTTCCTTCTTTATACATACCTTTAGGTTTTTAGGACTTTGAGTAAACACATTATGTTAAGTGTTAATTAATAACTTCAAATCAATCACTTCAAAGTCTTATTTTCAACATAATCAAGAACCTCGATGATGTATTTTACCTTTTAGGAACATGTATTATTTTATTTTTTGTAAATGATTAAGATCGCTGCTGTTGATAGCCTTAAAAGCGTCTTCAGTCCAGTGATCAGTGACTGAAAAAGAGCTATGTTTTATAACTGATGTGATATCCTGTCCCTTGGGAGGCAGAACTGTCATATTGATAGTAATATTCTATTTCCAGAATGAGCATCTGAACCACAATATTAAGCCTTGGACATTCTACACCATGTCAGCAAGACTTTAATGCTAAGACAACTGGAAAGCTGAAAATTTTAAGCAAACAACTTGAACATATTTCTTAAGCCTGCATAATTATCAAATACTTATTTTGACTTGTAAAATATTGAGATTATGACTTGAGTTTCCCTTTAGCATAACAGACTCCCATTTAGGCATTTCTGAATATATTTACAGAAGGGAGAGCAGCTGACAGGATGTTCTGATTTGACTCAGTGAAATGGAAGAAAAGTTCCATGCACTAGGATTGCTGGAGGTCACAGTTTGTGCTGCTGAAATCATTCTTTAGCCTCTTTCATCTCCTTCATATACCCAGGGGCATGTGCTACAAGCCTGGAGAGCAAATAAGCGACACTGTAACAAGTTGTTTTACTAAGACATCTAGGAATTTGAGAACAGGGGACTACAAACTTTGTGGCCTAATTCTTAAAAGGTGGGAAAATGGGAAGGAAAGAATTTTTTTCCTCATTCAAGTGAGGAGACTACATGAATCACCTCACAGGCTGAGACTTACGGAGTAGTGTCCAAAGCAGGAGAGCAGAGGGGCCTGGCTTGACCGGGAAATTGGACAATCTATCCTAGAATGAGGAACACAAACCAACAGATGTTTAAGCAGAAATCAGGGTAGAAGAGGAGTGGATCATGTGCATGAGCAAATGCTGACAGAAGGAAACAGACTGCTCCACATGATAGCTAAGAGATTAAATTCTCAACCATATTTAATTTCTACCTTTCAACCAGATGAATGGAATTAAAAATGAGCTTACTGGTATGATATAGTGGTAAGAATCCCATTTGGAAGGCCAAACAGGATGCATTCAAAGCCTGACTTGATCATTGTCAATGAATATGATGATAATACTGACCTCAAAGTATTTAAAGGAGTATTAAATGAGTTAATTTATGCAACTGGAATTTTCACACATCAGTGATGGGTCTGCAAATGAAAAAACTCATCTGAAAACCAACCTGTCAGTTTCTCATAATGGTAAATATCTACCTAATTTATGAACCTTCTAAATATTTATTCAAGAAAATTAAAACATATATATAGAGAAAAGCACCTTACACTAGAATGTATCTCTCTATAAGTATATATATAAAATGTCTAACATTAGGAGTGCTTTCTCTGAACTATAGAATTATAGTGAATATTTTCTCTCTTTAGGGTAATTTTAGAAAATTAATTTAAAAATTGTTTGGTGTATGGAATAATTTTATTTGTGTTTCTCTAACAATTATGTGATTTCACCATTGGAAATAGATATGAGGAACATGGGAGAGATTTCCTTTGTCTGCAAATGATTGGCACTAATAAGTGACTCCCTACAGTGTTATTTTACAATTTCCACGGTGTTGTGCTGGGTGAGCATAACAAATACTGAGAAACCGTCAGGTTCTGAGAAATTTGTGGGAAGAGAAGACATTTAACCATCTCAAAAAAAAAAAAAAAAAAGAAACACCCTGTAAAGTAAATGCTATTATTTCAATAGAAGAAATAGAGACAAGTCAGAATTAAAGATCATTACTTTGCCTAGTTATATAAATAAGGGTTAAAGCCAATATTAAAAACAACAGCAACAACAAACTAAGTAGCTGAATGAACCCCCAAATCCATGTTTCCTTTGTTGTACCATACTGTTACATTCATTTTTGCTGGGTTTCTTTGTTTTGATATGATTTTGTTTTATCCTAAATAGTATTTCCTTAAAACTTCCCATTTATTGCGATGTAGGAGCTCAGTTTTTGTTTTTTTAAATTACCTCTTTCCCCTGCTTTTAATATAGGGAAAAGTGATGTATAGGGGAAAGGGTATCCACTGGTGTCCAAAGGAGCTTCACTGATCTTTGCTCTTGGTTGCTAAATTTGTCTAATTCTTGACCTGTAAGACTTGTCATGCCTGCCTTGTATGGGATTATATGTAGGTGCCATTTTAGAGTCCAGGACCCCAGACTTTTGCTATATATATCCAAGTTCCAACCTCTGCAAGTCTATTTGTGCTAATTGAAAGGCCTCCCTGTGTTCCTTGCACTTCCATGCCTCCAGCCAGTCACCAGCAATTATCTTGCTCTCTTTTATACACATTCAGGCCATGGGGATCCAGGAAGCTGCTATAAAATTATATATTTAGCTATATCTACTTGTGATACACCATTATCCTATGGCTTATAAAAATATGTGAACATCTAGGTCTCTGCCTAAAGGTTTTAAATAACGTCTTACTATGCCTGGGGATACATGTTACAAACTCACACATCTGTCTAGACTATGATGGCCCTCTCCCTCATTTCATGCACCTGTGGGCCCAGAAGCCAGAGAAAAGCAACCTTAAACCTCCCCCTACTCTCTCTTTTCCTCTTTCTGTTTCCCTGACTTGCCAGTCAATCCCTTAGTCTGGAAAGAGCAAATCTTTCTTTTATTTATTTATTTCAATGTAATTTTTAAAATCTATTAAAGATCAGCAAGTTTAAATGGCTTAGGCCCCAAGAGAAAAAAAGGAATTATCCTATCAAATACATCCTCAGCTCTGCTCTTCCTGGGATAGTTTAAACAACATTCAAATAGTTTTAAACAATATTTAAATGAAATCAACATATACTTTTTCTCTCAAAATTTCTATTTTTAAGCCTATTATCTTTCTGCAAAATCTCATTTGTACTCTCAGAATCCAAATTTTAGTTGAATTTTTGTATTTGTATTCTTTCTAGAGTCATTGTAAAATACTGTCTCCTACTCCTGCTACAGGCAAATGAAGTTTTAGGTTAAATGAGGAGAGGGTTTTACTTAAGTGAAGGCAAAAGACAAAGACAACCACATAAATGTTTTATTAAAATGAATGCCAATTACTAAATATATTTCTTATTGTCAAAAATTATGGCTGGGACTTCTTCCTAAATGTTCTCTTAAGTGCCATATTTTCTATATCTTAGTGACTTTGCATTATTCTTCTTCTGGAAATGCTACAGCACCTTTCATTTTTTTTACTTACATAACTAATATAAATTTCTGAAAGTTGAATATGTATTATTTTTGGTATAAAATTTTCTTTAATGCTTTAAGGACTGAATGAGCTCCTCTTTATAAATGATTGGCAAGTGTTCCTATGTAGCAGGTATGGTTCTGTCTTTGAGGAACTTCAAGACAAATGTGTATAGATAATCTTTTATAAAGAGCCAGATGGTAAATATTTTAGGTTTTGTGGGTGGTCTCCATCACATTTCTTGTTCCCTTCACCTTCATCCTTCTTGTTCTCCTTCTCCTCTACCTCTTGCAATCTCTTAAACATTCAAAGATCATTCTTAGCTCACAGGCCTTGCCGCAATTTCCCCAGTATGCTATAGTTTGTTGACCACTTTTCCAGATCAAGGGGGTAGATAATAAATACACACATACACAAATGTGTGTGTGTGCACATAGGAAGTGAATGTTGAAATAAGAAAATAAGTGCATGCATCTGACAAAGGTCTAATATTTAGAATCTATAAGGAACTTAAACAAATTTACAAGAAAAAAGCAAACAACCCCATCAAAAAGTGGGCAAAGGATATGAACAGACACTTCTCAAAAGAAGACATTTATGGAGCCAACAGACATATGAAAAAATGCTAATTATCACCGGTCATTAGAGAAATACAAATCAAAACCACAATGAGATACCATCTCACGTCAGTTAGAATGGCAATTATTAAAAAGTCAGGAAGCAAGAGATGTTGGCGAGGCTGTGGAGAAATAGGAACGCTTTTACACTGCTGGTGAGAGTGTAAATTAGTTCAACCATTGTGGAAGACAGTATGGCGATTCCTCAAGGATCTAGAACCAGAAATATCATTTGACCCAGAAATCCCATTATTGGGTATATACCCAAATGATTATAAATCATTCTACTATAAAGACACATGCACACGTATGTTATTGCAGCACTGTTTACAATAGCAAAGACTTGGAACCAACCCAAATGCCCATCAATGATAGACTGGATAAAGAAAATGTGGCACAAATACACCATGGAATACTATGCAGCCATAAAAAAGAATGAGTTCATGTCTTTTGCAGAGACATGGATGAAGGTGGAAGCCATCATTCTCAGCAAACAAACACAGGAACAAAAAACCAAACACTGCATGTTTTCACTCATAAGTGGGAGTTCAACAATGAGAACGCACGGACACAGGGAGGGGAACATCACACACCAGGGCCTGTTGGGGTTTGGGGGGCAAGGGGAGGGAGAGCATTAGGACAAATACCTAATGCATGTGGGGCTTAAAACCTAGATAACAGGTTGATAGGTGCAGCAAACCACCATGGCACATGTATACCTTACGTAACAAACCTGAATGTTCTGCAATGTATTCCAGAAATTAAATCAAAATTAAAAAATAATAGAAAAAAGCAAATGGGTGTATGGCTATTTTAAAAAGATATGTCAGAGAAATGACTTCATTTGGAAAAGGTGACATTTGTGGAAACATCTTGAATGTAGTGAATAAAATAATGAGTCATCTAAAGAACCAAGAGAAGATCTTATAGGCAAAAGAAATATCAGGTAAAAATTTGGGGAGCTGAGAAATAAAAACAAGCAATATGTTTTGAATGGAGCAAATAAGTTAAAGTGTGATAAGAGATAAGATCAGAGATGAAGATAAAGATAATGTTATACAGAGTGTTATAGGCAATTATAATTCTTGAGGATTGACTCTAAGTGTAATGAGAAGACATTGGGGGGCAAATGCACCTGACCCAGGAGTTAGAGAAGCTTAATGATGGCATTTGGTGGAAGCCGGAGGGACTGCAGGCCCAGATGCTGCTCAATACACGAACCAACAATATGTGTCAGCAGTTCTGATACCATGTCCATACACTGCTCCAGCCCCTCACACCATACTGAACTAAGCATTAACACTCATCTGCCACTTAACTTCTGCTTACCAATTACATGCTGGTATGGTCTGAATATGGTTTGTCCACAACAAAACTCATGTTGAGGCTCAGTCTTCAAGATGGTGGTGTTGAGAGGTGTTGCCTTTAAAAATGATTAGGTCAGCACCATTTATTAAATAGGGAATCCTTTCCCCATTGCTTGCTTTTGTCAGGTTTTTCAAAGACCAGATGGTTGTAGATATGCAGCATTATTTCTGAGGGCTCTGTTCTGTTCCATTGGTCTGTATCTCTGTTTTGGTACCAGTACCATGCTGTTTTGGTTACTGTAGCCGTGTAGTATAGTTTGAAGTCAGGTAGCATGATGCCTCCAGCTTTGTTCTTTTGCCTTAGAATTTACTTGGCAATGCGGGCTCTTTTTTGGTTCCACATGAACTTTAAAGTAGTTTTTTCCAATTCTGAAGAAAGTCATTGGTAGCTTGATGGGGATGGCATTGAATCTATAAATTACCTTGGGCAGTATGGCCATTTTCACCATATTGATTCTTCCTACCCATGAGCATGGAATGTTCTTCCATTTGTTTGTATCCTCTTTTATTTCATTGAGCAGTGGTTTGTAGTTCTCCTTGAAGAGGTCCTTCACGTCCCTTGTAAGTTGGATTCCTAGGTATTTTATTCTCTTTGAAGCAATTGTGAATGGGAGTTCACTCATGATTTGGCTCTCTGTTTGTCTGTTATTGGTGTATAAGAATGCTTGTGATTTTTGCACAATGATTTTGTATCCTGAGACTTTGCTGAAGTTGCCTATCAGCTTAAGGAGATTTGGGGCTGAGATGATGGGGTTTTCTAGATATACAATCGTGTCATTTGCAAACAGGGACAATTTGACTTCCTCTTTTCCTAATTGAATACCCTTTATTTCCTTCTCCTGCCTGATTGCTCTGGCCAGAACTTCCAACAGTAGGTTGAATAGGAGTGGTGAGAGAGGGCACCCTGTCTTGTGCCAGTTTTCAAAGGGAATGCTTTCAGTTTTTGCCCGAAAACTGGCTAGCCATATGTAGAAAGCTGAAACTGGATCCCTTCCTTACACCTTATACAAAAATTAATTCAAGATGGGTTAAAGACTTAAATATGTTAGACCTGAAACCATAAAAACCCTAGAAGAAAACCTAGGCAATACCATTCAGGACATAGGCATGGGCAAGGACTTCATGTCTAAAACACCAAAAGCAATGGCAACAAAAGCCAAAATTGACAAATGGGGTCTAATTAAACTTAAGAGCTTCTGCACAGCAAAAGAAACTACCATCAGAGTGAACAGGCAACCTACAGAATGGAAGAAAATGTTTGCAATCTACTCATCTGACAAAGGGCTAATATCCAGAATCTACAATGAACTCCAATAAATTTACAAGAAAAAAAACAAACAACCCCATCAAAAAGTGGGCAAAGGATGTGAACAGACACTTCTCAAAAGAAGACATTTATGCAGCCAAAAGACACATGAAAAAAATGCTCATCATCACTGGCCATCAGAGAAATGCAAATCAAAACCACAATGAGATACCATCTCACACCAGTTAGAATGGCCATCATTAAAAAGTCAGGAAACAATAGGTGCTGGAGAGGATGTGGAGAAACAGGAACACCTTTACACTGTTGTTGGGACTATAAACTAGTTCAACCATTGTGGAAGTCAGTGTAGCGATTCCTCAGGGATCTAGAACTAGAAATACCATTTGACCCAGCCATCCCATTACTGGGTATATACCCAAAAGATTATAAATCATGCTGCTATAAAGACACATGCACATGTATGTTTATTGCGGCACTATTCACAATAGCAAAGACTTGGAACCAACCTAAATGTCCAACAATGATAGACTGGATTAAGAAAATGTGGCACATATACACCATGGAATGCTATGCAGCCATAAAAATGATGAGTTCATGTCCTTTGTAGGGACATGGATGAAACTGGAAACCATCATTCTCAGCAAACTATCACAAGGACAAAAAACCAAACACCGCATGTTCTCACTCATAGGTGGGAATTGAACAATGAGAACACATGGACACAGGAAGGGGAACATGACACTCTGAGGACTGTTGTGGGGTGGGGTTAGGGGGGAGGGATAGCATTAGGAGATATACCTAATGTTAAATGAAGAGTTAATGGGTGCAGCACACCAACATGGCACATGTATACATATGTAACTAATCTGCACATTGTTCACATGTACCCTAAAACTTAAAGTATAATTAAAAACAAGATTAGGTCATTAAAATGGATTAATGTCTTTTTTATGAGACTGGGTTAGTTCTCATGGGAATGGATTTGTTCTCTTGGAGACAGATTAGCTCCCATGAGAGTGAGTTGTTACAAATGGGTTTGCCACCATGTTATTTATTTTTTTTTTTGCATGCATTCATTTGCCCTTCCACTTTTCTGCCATGTTTTAACACAGCATGAGGCCCTTGCCAGATGCAGCCATTGGATCTTGAACTTCCCAGCCTGTAGAACCGAAAGCTAAATAAACCTCTTTCTTCATAAATTACCCTGTCTTAGGTATTCTGTTATAGAAAAAAAGTAGTAAGACACATGCAAATTTCTAAGAGTTCTGGTAAAATGAATGAATGGATATGTAGATAGACATATGGGTAGACAGATAGATTTCTTGCCAGTATATAAATGCAAAACACAAAAGCCAAGAAATAAAAGAGGTTTTAGGAAGGAGAAACTGATCAACATGTCAAATGTTTTGAGTGGTTGTTAGGCAAATGTGGACTGGAGGACTGAGAACTGATTTAAATTTGGTAAGTATTGAGGGCTAGGAATCTTGACCAAAATGGATTCAGGGATGTTGGGGAGATGAAAACTGAATCACAGTAGATTGAATAGAGACAGACATGACACAGCAGAAACAAGTCTATAACTTTGTTGAGAAATTTTGCAACAAAGAAAAGCAGACAAAAAACAGGCATCTACTGGAAAGTATTTTTAAGAAGGAAAATATTGAAACAAGATTTATTCATATCATTAATTAGCGAAGTAGAGATTAATGACTCAGACAAAAGAGGGAAGACTGAGGACAAATTTCTGATTTGATGGAAGGTGAGAGTGTTGTCCTCTCTTCTTCTCTTCGTTTTTTTTTTTTGTTTGTTTTTGTTTTTTTGAGACAGAGTCTTGCTCTGTCACCCATGCTGGGGTGCAGTGGCCCAATCTCAGCTCACTGTAACCTCTGCCTCTCATATTCAAGAGATTCTCATGGCTTAGCCTCCCGAGTAGCTAGGATTATAGGAGTGTGCCACCATGCCTGGTTAATTTTTGTATTTTTAGTAGAGATGATGTTTCACCATGTTGGTCAGGCTGGTCTTGAATTCCTGACCTCAAGTGATCTGCCCTCCTCGGCCTCCCAAAGTGCTGGGATTACAGGCATGAGCCACAGTGCCTGGCCCTTCCTTTTTATCTCAAGTGTCCCCTTCTACTATAGTCTTTACTTGTACGAATAATTTGTAGCTTTGTTTTGTTTCTACAGCTTTCTATTATCTTCATGTGATAGGGTAATTTATCCTCAAATAGGTTAAAATCTCTGAAACAAAACCTAACATAGTACATTATTTTTGTAAGCAGCTATCACCTTTTTGTTTGATTATGATTATCATTTTGACTATTTGAAAAATGTGTGTATGTTTATACACACACATATATAGATATAGATGAAGTCCTTTTTATATGACTTAATTATCTTAATTAGGATATTATGAGGAATAATCAGGACCCAATGTGTTGAACAACTGAGCTGTGATTTTTTTCATTTGTGTTTCGTCTGTATAATATAATATATCTTCATGGAGTCAGTCATAATTACTAATAACTATTTTTGAAAATACATTAGTATAAATATGTTTTGTCATCAGAATATTCACTAGTAGCTAAAGATGGCAATGGTTAAATTTTATATAGATGTTCTCTGAGAAGCCAGGGAATATCATGATGTGAGATCCAGCTTATGAAGCCAGTTGTTCAGTGTTCAAATATATGCAGTAATTGGTTGTTCTATTAAGTGCAGGGAGTTCAAATGCCTAGAGTAAGTGTTTAATTATGAGTCAAAAGTAATTTAGTGGTGCCTGAGTATACAGTTTAATAATGGCACACCAATTTGCATTTAAATATTCACGAATTCACTTCCTTTTAAGAAAGTCTATTCAGTTATAAAATAAGCTTTTGAAGAAACATGTCTGGTTGATTAATAGCTTGGAATAGCCCCAATGTTACACAGATAAGCTATTGACACTACCACATGTGAAATTACACAAAAGTTATTTTATCAATGTAATTTTTAACCTACTGAAATGCATGATTTCATTTTATTTTACTTACTTTCAGTTACTTTGCAGTAACTGAAATGCATAATTTCAGTAGGTTAAAAATTGACACATACAATATCAAAAATGATTAACAAAATAATAAAAATTCACAAATAAAATCATCTGTATTGTTGAAATATTTAAATATCATAATAAATTTAAAGGTAAATGCTTGCAAATCAAAACAGAAATGTTATTTTTTTATTTTCTATTACACATTTCTTATCTATAATATAGAAAAGGAGAGGACATACTACAGTTTACCCGTTAATCTTGGCTATAAATACAAAGAGCAAAAGTTCTTTGTTTAAAACTAGCAAAGTGTGTAAACTAATTTACTTCAAGGATGCTCATAATTGATGCTTTCTACTCACTTCAGATCTCCTATAAGTACAATACACCTGTAATTTTCTTGAGGCCATCTATAACGCATACCAATGAAAAATCATATCTAATCAACAAGAGCAAAGATTGTGATTTGTGCAGTCCAATGCATTTCCATGTTATAAATGCAAATTTGTACAAACACTACCTCTAGTATCTTAACTAATACTGGGAATAGTTAATGCTGAAAAAACCCACAGAATTAAAAATAAATCTCAATAATATTAAGAACAAAATCCTATGATCTATAGCTAAGACTATAGCTTATTTTATGGAAAATACACTTATTTAGTTCCCATTTGAAAACTCTATTGTCAGTTTTACTTTGGCTTCCAAGTCCTATCACTAAAACTTAAAATATATGTCTCCTATTCCATTGAAAATAGGGAAATCGAGTAAAGCTACAATAATTAGATGTAGACCTGGAGAAAAAGATAATTTATAAATATATTGTTTCTTCATTATTTTAAAATAAATGTTACTTTCCCATATTTTTAAAATAATTATTACTCATCTATCTTTGGCTCTTTCCCTAAAATGCATCTGCCCAATGCTTTCATCATATGTAATTGTTAATAATCAGTGCCTGCCATGATGAGCATTATCTCTGCAGTGTTTGAATGTGAGAGAGATGAAAAAGTGATCATCTTGCAGCTCAGTATTGATTATACATCTGTTCTTTATACCATGAATAAATTGCAGTCCCACCTGGCAATATCTCTATTATTGTCATTCTAGGTACCAGAAATCCAATATTTTGATTCTGAATAAATCAATTCCACTTTGATTTCTGGGTGTTAGGATGGTGTTTTAGCTAATCTAACAAAATAAATCACAAAGTATTTTTGTTTTGATTTTCCACTTTTAATTGTTTTGTTTTGCTGCCTATCAAGTTTCCTTTGACCACTGCATTCTTACCTAGATCAAATGAGAAATTAGAGAGATAGGAAGACATGAAGACACATTTTCTGCCTTCGGTGTCTAACTCTTACACATGCTAATTGTGCACTTGACTCTATAACTCATGGAACATCAGATATGACCCTCCCCATAAGGTGTCTGACTATTACAAGAGTAAAAGTCCTTGCAAGGGCTAATCAGATAATCCCTGTCAGGTAACAAGAGTGAATCTATAAAGTTGTACATAATTATCAACAAGTGTTCAAAATTTATGTTTCCTAGATGATCAATATCATGTTGATGCTGACATTCAAACAGATGTTAACCAAGATGTTCTGCCACAGCATACTGGACTAGAGCTTGAAGATTCTCTCTGTGGTCACTGACACAGCCATTGCAATGGGGAAATCTCTTCTAAATTGTTCATTTCAAGCCATGATATAATGATAAAGAAGATAGAAAATCTTAATAACCTTGTGTTGCTCATTTTGCCTTGAGTTCCTACAGATATGAATATGTGACAACACAAAAGACTCATGGTTAACATACAATAACCATTATCTGTCAAACAGATCCTTTGACAATCCTGTTTCAGATGAATCAGATAAAGCATCAGTACCAATAACATAATATTGATAAGGAACATATTTATTTCCAAGAATCAGTAATACACATAAATAAAAATCAAAAAGAGCTATGATACTTCAGGCTAAATGCAACAAGTAATCACCCATTTATTCATTCATTTAATAAATATGAATTATATTCAACTTAGAATGGGTTGAGTTCGAGCAAAGAGTGCAATTATAGTACCGTCTTTGTGCTTTATCTAATGGTGCTTAAAAACAAAAGTAATCAGCATCTATTGCATAGGTTTTATTAGCCAAATACAACTTGAGGTATGTTACAAGACAGGAGGGCAACAATGAAATTTAAAACTTTTAATTATATTATTGCAGAATTGCTATTAATATATTCGCAGATATTTATAAACTGGCCAACTTTACTTCTATCTTGAAATTAATTTACATGTATCCATAGTTAAGGTAATACATTTTTTAAAAGTGAGCCTTTTAACAATAAGAGCCTTTGATGTTTCATGGCATTCAAATTTCTTTTCATCTGTAATTCTGTTTTCTTTTTTAAAAAACTTTCAACCTAATACTTTATTTGTTCCTAATTTGTAGAATTGTTTCAAAAAGAAGTAGTAAATAATGCAATTTCAATTATATAAACAACTTATTTGAAAATTTTGAAAAATTATCAATGAAAATACTAAAATGCTAATAACATCACCTCTCAAAGATAATTTTTACTTCTCAGTATTATTTTTTGATGATAAAATATATTTTATATAATTGTTAGATCACTAGTAGATCGTGTTACTCTCAAATGTCTCTGGAAATCAGTTAATATAAATGAATAAACACACTTCAAAGGGCCAAATATCTAATTATTTAAAATTGCATATACTCTGAAATAAACTCATAAAATACTTTGTTGTGTATCAGAAAAAAAAAACTACTGGAGAAGAATTCAGCAATTCCAGAAAGATTTTAGTGGATACGAAGAAATAATTGAGTGTTTGACATCTAACTTTGAGGGTCAAAAGCTGAAAAGGCAACATCTGAAAATAAGCTGATATAAAATTGTGGAATTTTTGTTGGGTGTTAGACTGGAGGTTTCATAAAAAAAAAAAAATTGAGTATGTGACCTGGATTTCAGAAGGTGCAAAGAACAAAGGAAGAGTTAGTTAAGAGCCAGAAGCCAGTTTAGGCCCTGGAATCTTGAAATAGTGGACGGATAGGATCAAGGTCACCTATGAACACAACCCAAATGGTCAGTGAGGAGGTGAAAACATAAAACCAATTAAATTCTAGCTTTCTAGTTATGAGAAATAGATATTGGGGTCATTTAGGTCTTTCTGAGCTAAAGCTTAATAACAAGGTTGAGCTAAAGCTTAATAACAAGGTTAAGCCCATGAACTGACTGACTATAACATACTTATAGAATGTATTACCTTGTTGAATTAAGTGATCAGTAGTCAGTTTACTTTTATCCCATTTAAAAACTTACCAAGTGATAAATAAGAATGCCGTGCACTAAGACAAAATTCAGGACACTCTTGCTATCTATTCCAAATGGGTTTATTAGCTGTCATAAAATACTTTTAAAAGTTAACTATATTTGATCTGCATATTATAATATTTGTGCATATATTTGCAAATCCAAATGTACTGTCAATGAAAGAAAATTATATATACTGGTTGTAATTAGCAATAAACTTTTTATTTACAATGTGGGATATACACATTAACAATGAGTTATTCAAAAAAAGACTATTGCAAATGCGTGTGTGAAAGAGTACAACACTGCAAGTGTGAGGTCATGTGGAAAAGACACATTTATGATTATATATTCAAAGGAGCATTCTGAGGCAATATAGAACATTAAATAAAACTTAGAATTGCATTTCAAATATAAATTGGACAAAAGCTACAGCAAAATGAATTAAAACTTTTGTCAACAATTTTTATTGTTTAATTCTAACTTTGTGCTTATTTCTGAATTTTATGTTTAAATTAGTATATTTTTCTATCACTAACATATTTTAAATATTTAGAGCTATTTCAAAGGCTTTTATGACAGAACATGTGCTACTGATTGTTTTAATGTGGACCTTCAAACTTACATGCACAAAATGTTACTCCAGTGGCCTGTCCATTTCTGAAGAATATAAGGTTGCTAAATCATATAATTGTTTTGTCTTTAACGCCCTATGAAGTAGTAAGGAGTAAGATTACATGATAATATAGAAAGTATGTTACTGGCAACAACTAAAATGAATATACAGCTTAGTGCACAATTCAGTGCGTAAGAAAAAGATATTTTAGGAAAATAATAAAACCTTACCTTTTTATCTTCTTTCACCATAGCAGTAGAAAGCAAATTATATCTCATTCAAAAATCCTCTTTGTCCTTACATTGGATTTGAAATATCAACGATTATAAAGTTGTACGCTGTTGAAGGGAGTGATTGAGGGGCATCTTGTCCTCAATGCTGTCTTTGTCATGTGGATATTCATTATCATGCATAATCCACTGACTGCAAAGTAACTGAAAGCCAGGTTGTTGCTGAGACAGGCCTTGTTAATGTGTTTCTGCACTATTTCAGACTCTGATCCATTAAATCCATGGAAGGTCACAGAAAGTCTGAGGTATTTACATTTTGTGTGTGTGTGTGTGTGTGTATGCACATGTGAGTGCACGTGTGTATATCAATGAGAGAGAGAACAGTATCTTCTGTGTAGTTAATTTTTAGAAAAGTAGGCCAGGTGCGGTGGCTCATGCCTATAATCCCAGCACATTGGGAGGCCGAGGTTGGTGGATCACGAGGTCAAGAGATCGAGACCATCCGGGCCAACATGGTGAAACCCTGTCTCTACTAAAAATACAAAAATTAGCTGGGTGTGGTGGCGGGCACCTGTAATCCCAGCTACTCAGGAGGCTGAGGCAGGGTAATTACTTGAACCCGGGAGGTGGAGGTTGCAGTGAGCTGAGATCACGCCACTGCACTCCAGCCTGGCAACACAGCAAGACGCCGTCTCAAAAAAAAAAAAAAAAAGTAATCATTTCCAAGATCTGGCCCAACTATATCATTATAACCACTATTAGTATAGTAGTGAATGAGCTGCTGTGAAAAATATATTCAAAATATACAACTCAAACACCAAAGATGTTTTTTACATTTCTTTAAATGTTTATATAGTGATCAAAAGAGTTTGTTTCACGGTCAAATTTTCTCTGTACAATAATCCAAAGACTCCATCATTCATAGAGTATCACCAGCATCCACTTGTTTCAGGGGGAGGAAAAAAGAGGATTTTGAGAAGGAATAACTGCTCTTTAAGAGTTTTTTCTTTCTTTCTTGAAATAGTGTACATTGCTTCTCACTATCTATTTAATAGATCTTAGGCATAAAAATCTACTAAATGAAGAGAACATGAGAATGTAATACTATATGAACAGGAAGACAAGAAGATTTTTAAAAGACCACTAATATTCTTTGTAATCTTCATTGCTTCTGGTTTCCAAACATTCCTACAATCTGTCTACACATCAAACATACTTATCCATATCTCCAAAGAGAGAATAACTGCATTTAGTTACTGCATCTGGTTCATTGTCCAGAACATCTTGATCAATGCACATTCTCTAGAAGCTAGAACCCTGCAAACTACAAGAGAAGTTATATACACCAATCCACACATAGTTCATATATCTTGATGAAGGAAGAATAGCCACCAAAAATATCATCCATTTGGAAAAGGTAAGAATAAGCTACATAGAGCAGTTATGGAACCTGGCTATGCAAGCACCAAGAAGATCCATTGTTTGGGTGGTTGAGGATACTTTTTGATCAGACCCCTGATTATCTTTGAGATAAATTTCCTTATCTACTTTATGCACATCTATTGGCTGTCTCTATAACATCCTTCCTTATATATTATTATTCATTGTGACATCTAGCATCAGTTTGGATAACTATACACCCTTGACTTCCGTTCATAGCCCATTTTCTGATTGTGCATGTTTGGTGACAGTGAAGTTGTTTCATAATTACAAGCCTTGTGTTTTCATTGGTGATAAAACACCTCAAAAACTTAAAAGATTTCTAGTCTATTAACATCATATGTAAATAATTATATCTAAACATATTTCCTAGAAACGGTTAAGGCTTTCTTATATCCTTTCTCTCTCTCTCTCTCTTTCCCTCACTCCTCTTGGAAAAAAAGGCTTTGATGAGAAGAAAACATGGGTGCATGTGTCTTTTTGATAGGATAATTTCATTTCCTTTCAATATATACCCAGTAATGGGATTGATGGGTTGAATGGGAGTTCAATTCTTAGTTCTTTGAGAAATCCTCACAGGGAATCAACTCAGGTGCCTGTCAATGGTGGATTGGATAGAGAAAATGTGGTACATATATACCATGGAATACTACACAGCTATTAAAAAAGAATAAAATTATATTATTTGCAGCAAATGGATGCAACTGGAGGCCATTTTCCTAAGTGAATTAACACAGAAACAAAAATCCAAATACTGTGTGTTCTCACTTATAAGTGGGAGCTAAACATTGGGTGAACATGGACATAAAGATGGAAACAATAGACATGGAGGACTACTAAAGAGGGGAGAAAGGTAGGGGGGTAAAGGCTGAAAAACGTCCTACTGGGTACTATGCTCATACCTGGGTAATAGATTCATTCGTTCTCCAAACTGCAGCATTACACAATGTATCTTTGCTACAAACCTGCCCATGTATCCCCGGATTCTAGAATAAAAGTCAAAAAAAAAAAAAGAAAAAAAGTCCTTTCTCTTTTCTCTGCTACGATGCTGAATTGCATTTCACTGAGAAATAGTTAAAAATCACTGTAACTCAAGACATTTGTATTCTAATCTCCTACCTTTTGGATCTAGAGGCAGGCTGGTTTTGTGTTATTGTGGAAAACCCAAATAAGATAGGATACTCCCTTTTATTTATGCTTTTAAGCCAATCAATTTTCATCTGAGTTCATTTCTCTTTCTTGAATTTCTACACTACAAGGAACAACAAAGTAGTATTTTAGCTCTTTCTGTCACTTTTGCCTAGAAAAGCATCCTTAACTGGAGCCAATTTTGTCCTCCAGGTGCAATTTGGCAATGTCTGGAAACTTTCTTAATTGTTAAGACTGTAGGAAAAGTACATTGTCTTCTAATGGGCAAGAGATATTGCTAAACACACAATAATGCACAAGATAGTGCCACAGGAGAAACAAGCATCCTGCCCAAATGTCAATATTGCCACTGTTTAGAAAACCTGTCTGAGAGCTACAGCTCAGGAAGTATTTGCTCTACCCTCTAAATTATCTCATGGAATGATTTTTCCATTTTCTGCCACTATAAACAAATGAATGTACATCTCTCTTACCTGACACCTAACTACTGAAGCCAGAGAATGAAGGCCTGCCATCAAACAACTGATGACAATATCATGTTTAGTTGTTGTTGTTGTTGTTTTAAATAATGGTACTACTCCACTTTGAGCTAATAATTTCTGTATTATTTAAGGTTAAATTAACTGCCTTAAAAATGGGCCTCATAATATGAAAGTCATAGATCAAATAAAATAGTAACTGACATCTTGTTTACATAAAAGTCCAGAATTCTTGTGGCTCTGCCATCCACAGGGACATCCCTTGTATAAGGCTAGTGAAAGAAAAAAAGAAAAACTGGAAAAGGCATATCTCCTTTAAAAATATCTGACCTGAACATGGGCACGTTACCTCTGCCCATATTCCATTGGCTAGAACTCAATAATATGACCACATCTTTACTACAAGGGAAGCTGGAAAATATTGTCTACCTTGTTCTCAGAAAGGGGAAATGGATATTTGAGAGTATCTAGCAACTTCTAGCACAATGACCAGTGATGATTTTATTGTTTTCCAAGAATGAAAATTTTAGGACAATTTCAGAATATATACTGTGTATTTGTTTCTCAGTGCTGTTGAACAAAATACCACACATTCTACTGTTTAAAAACACCACAAATTTATTATCTTACTGTTTTGTTGGTGATAAGTCCAGAATCAGTCTCAAGGGGATAAAATCAAGATGTCAGCAGGGCTGTGTTTCTTCTGGAGATCCTAGACAGCATTTCATTTCTATGCCTTTACAGCTTCTAGAGGCTGTCTGTATTTCTGGGCTCACAGCCCTGCACCACTATCAGCTCTCATTTCCTTTTCATATCTCCCTTTCTCCTTTTCCTTCCATTATATCATTGCCTTTTCTGACTTTGATTCTCCTACATCCTTCTTATATGGGCTTTTTTAATTATATTGGGTGCAACTGGATAGCCCAGGATAATCTCCCCATATTAAGAGCCTTACCTAAATCACATCTGTAAATTCCCTTTTGCCTCATAAAGTAAGACATTCACATGTTTCCTTGGATTGTGACATGGACATTTGGTGGTGGAGTGGGGAGCAGGGATTATTTAGCCTACCATCAAATCCAATCAAGCAGAGACATATATGCTTTCTTCACTGTTGTATCCCTGGTATTTACTACTGTGCTTTGAACAAGTTATATGTCTGATAAATATTTTTAAATAAATGAAATAATCAATATTTAAAATAATAGATAAGGTAGCAAGACTTGCAGAGTCCACAGTGCATTTTTATATGTTGATAATGAAAAACTTGTTATATTTTATCAAAATATTTTTATGATTGAAATTACACCCTGCCTATTTTAGAGTCTGTTTATAATTTTGATGTTACAGAAAAGAAAAACTGGAAAACCCCTTTTGACAATAGTGCATCTATTTGGATCTATCTAGAAAGAGATAATTCACTATATTGGGAGAAGTATGACCCTTTGTTACAAAGCTAATTAAGCTATTTTTTATTATATATCGAGCTGACATTCATCTTCATATAATTTCCTGCTTGCCACTTATTTTTGCCTTCTGAATAAACATAAAAGAAGACAATCTTTCATTTACCTAATGTGCCTTCGAATAGCTTTGAGTAGCCCATTTACTCATTTCATTCTTTTCTATGACAAGAACTTTAAAATTCTTATGTTTAGGTTGACTTTTAGATCTTTCTAGTTTGTAAAGAAACTACTTAAAGTTGGTGACAAATAAAAACAAAATGTTCCAAGTTTTGTGAGATCAATATAGTATAAAATGATAGTATTATTTACTTTTATCAGAAAAAAGTAAGCAACCTAAGTATGTACTCAATCATATTTTGTTTATATTATTCATAAATATATTTTTACCTCACAATGATCTCCTGGTGTAGGAAAATAGCCTGTTAGTTTAATACGAAATAGGTTCAAGCAATTTTTAATCTAAATGCAGATCTTCCATGGGGCCATGTTGAATGTTACCATGTTGCTTGTGACTGTTTGTGATAGCCTAACAAAATCAGTCTGAATTTGGGTTTTCCTAGGAACTCATTACCCAGCACCTACTACTCCCATTCTTCATATTTCATCAGAATTATTTATTAATATAGCTTTTTCAAGTCCTTAAATGTTAAAAATGGCATTATTTTAATAAAAACTATCAGTGATATCTGATCCATCCCTGTGACTGTGAGCTTAAGTAGAAATACAACTTTCAAATACCTTGGATGATTTGGATGGACACAACTGACATAACTTTCAGAAAGATGTAAGCAAAAGACAAGTCTGCCTCATCAAAATGCTAAAACCACACAGTGTATTTTAAACATATCACCGTATATGAAGAGCTTAGAGATGTATTATAGCTTATTTATTTATTATGTATGTATTGAACATTATAATACATTACATAATCATTAAATAAAAATAAATCTAAAAATAAAATTACAGTATAGAATTAATATTATAAAAATTATATCATTATTTTTTGAAAAATAAACTTAGAATGGTTTTGAGTTACTCAAAAGAATGGAAATAGCCAGGCGCAGTGGTTCATGCCTGTAATCCTAGCACTTTGGGAGGCAGAGGCAGGCAAATCATTTGAGATCAGTAGTTTGAGAGCAATCTGGCCAGCATAGTGAAACACTATCTCTACTAAAAATACAAAAATTGAATGGGTATTATAGTGGGCCCCTGTAATCCCAGCTACTCAGAAGGCTGAGGCAGGAGAATTGCTTGAACTGCGGAGGCAGAGGTTGCAGTGACCTGAGATCCTGCCTCTGCACTCCAGCCTGGGAGACAGAGTGAGACTCTTTCTCAAAAAAAAAAAAAAAAAAGTTAAAAATCTAAAATTTTCATATTTTAATATGCAGAATTTGGTCATATAAAGTTTTTACTTAAACAAGTCTTTGGGTATAAATTCTATTAATTTGTTCTGTTATCTTATTACAGGCTTACAAAATTAGCATAATATTTTATTTTTACTTTTTATGATACAGATATCCAGAGAGAGAACAGACTAAATAAAAGGATGTGCATTAAAAATAAGAAAAAAGGAAAATATCTTAAAATATCCTTAGATGTGTTTGCTACAATAAAAACTAAATAAAACAAAAATCCAGCATTAAAAATATTGTCAGATGTCACTTATGTTTAAGACATAAAAGACTCTCTCAGATATATAAGTCCTCAGAAAGTATAGTTGTATAAAACATCACCAGAATTTGCTTATATTGCAGCCAACCAAAGACAAATTAAAAAAGAGTGTAAGACTACTAAAAGGATCGAGAATTTATACCAGTTAATTAATTTATATTTAAGTACCATGTATACATTCCCAAACAAACATTAAGGTCAAAAGACATCCTGACAATAAAATCTGCACAATGAAAACACAGAGCAATCTTATCATGATAAAGAGGAAAGTGGAAGAGTAATGTGCAGAAATAATATGTTAATTTTCTTGTTATATCACAGAAAACCAAACACTGCATGTTCTCACTCATAAGTGGGAGTTGAACAATGAGAACAAATGGACACAGGGAGGGGAACAACACATACCAGGGCCTGTCATGGTGTGGGAGACAAGGGAAGTGCATTAGGACAAATACCTAATGTATGCTGGGCTTAAAACCTAGATGGGCAGCAAACCACCATGACACATGTATATCTGTGTAAACAAACCTGCACGTTCTGCACATGTATCCTGGAACTTAAAGTAAAAATAAAAATGTTATATGACAATAAAAGATATTGGTTGCATCTTGATGTTGATAATTAGAAAAACTTTTTTTAATCAAATCAGCTATCAAAATACAAAGACTAAATACATTTCTGAAAATTACCAGAAAAATAGAAACATTACATGGTTTGCAGAGTGAAAATAAAAAATAGAAAGCTTGGATATCATGAACAGAAAGTATTTACAGCTAAGTTCTCTATTAAGAATAAAAGTTTAGAAGTTGGTTCAAAAAATAAAATACGATTGTAGGAGTGTATAAGAGCTAAAAAAAGAAAATTTAAAAATAGGTGATTGGAAGATGAGAAGGTTGTGGAGGGAGAAGAAAGCTAACTTTTTTTAGTTCATCTGGGGACGTTACTTTTTAATGTTTTATACCCCATGTTTTCCTTCATTTTGCTTTACCATGTCATTTTATTGGAGCTCATCTTCCACAGCTCTACCAAATTAAAAAAAAGGAAAACATAAAAATATCCAAATTTCTCTTTAATGTCCTATTTTTGAAAATGTCTTTTATTTAACCTTACCCTTGAACTATATTTGTTTGGACGTGAGTCTTCCTAGATGGCGGTAGAAAGCAAGAAGACTGTAGAAGCAGGTCTTAGAAAAATGAGAAGAAGAAAGAACAGCAGAAAAAGAAATAAAAGGTCAGATATAATCTTTTAAAAAGAATGGTTAGAATATTTGAGTATTCGCAAAGGTGTCTGAGCATTTTGAAAGTTTATGATGGGCATGTCATGCATCTGTAAGAACACTGGAAACAATTAGAACACTGAGCTAATAAAAAATAAGGCAATTATTAAATCCAGGAAACAAAATTGAAAAGAAATTTTAATTACTATATTATTTGGCTTAGTTCTGCTTATATTTACATAGTCACAGTAGTGTGAAAAATTGTGCTGTTGTGATCTAGCAATATGAAGGGGATAGGGGATGGAAAGAGGAGTGCAGAGCAGCTAATGCCTTGGCTACTGGAAGAAGTTAATAGAGAATCTCAATAAAGTTGGGCATTTTAATAACCAGTCATAAATATGAGATTTTTTAAAAAGAACTCCGACTGAAAAGTATACTTTTGAGATTCTGCACTAAATTAGTAAAAATGTTTATATTTTTGTGAATTAAAATAAAGCCTTATTGTAGATAATAAATTAAAAATAACTGGAGCCTTGATGGCTTAGACTCAAGTTCTGAAAAGCGTTGGTTTCATTTTGTTAACTTGTAGGCAGGTTTCTATTTTTTATAAGGTTTCAACTCTATTAAGAGATCAGTTATAAGGACTTAAAGTTTCAAAAGTTTTTTTTTTTTAATGATACTATTTTGTATGTTCACACGAAAAACATGTGATAAAATTTTAGTCTTTGTCATCACCACCAAATCTACCAATATACCTACAGGCATGTCTTAATCTTCTGCCAGAAAATATTACATAAGAACAGTGACATCATTAATTACTGACTTTTCCTTTCTAGCTACTGCATGAAGTAATACCTGGTCAGATGAAGCTCAGTTAGAGAAATATTGTATTTGTATTTCAGTTTGAAGAATGACTGAGAGGAAATTACCCATCCTTGAGGACAATCAAATCAATATGATTATCATTTAACAATATTTCCTTTAATAATATCTCCTTGGTATTGACTGAGGGAGTTAGTAGCAATAATTGAATTCAGTCACATATTTTAAAAGAGATATGCAATGGCATTCTTTCCTGAGATAAACTGTACTTTAGGTAGATACTGGGAGAATATATGTATTTAGTAACTATAAACAGAAGACACTTTAACCAGAATAGCTGGCTAGATGGAAGTCACAGTCTATTTAAATTAAAATCACCATTATTACTTGTTTGTTCATTGGTTTGTTGGTTTAATGAATGAACAAGTGCTATAATGATGATCAGGGTTAAGTTCTATGTTGAAAGAGCTTCTCTCCAACAGTTTTTTTTTTTTTTTTAATGTCAACCCTCCATGAAAGCCTTTACAGAATATTGAAATAATTTGTCAGAATCAGACATGCTCAGTAGCCCAGGCAGTGAGGGTCTGTAGCAAGGCTTCTCATCAGACTAAATGAAAACCAATGTTTAGAAGAATGAAATTGACTAGAAAATAAGTATGCTTTTCAAAAAGGAGTATACTGTGTTATAAATAGCTACTGAAACGAATTTAAAAGAATTGAAAAATGTGAAGTATCTATTGGGTAATTTAACAAATTAATACTTTTAATATTTGCCTTATATAATTTAGAGAGACATATGTTATCTTAAACATTCACAGGAAAGCAGGTATTTTATATCCAGATTGTTGAGATTTCTATTTACAACACTATAATTTCAAAATTTTATTAACTGTTTTCAAATCTTAAAAACAATATTTTATGTTACTATTTGAATAATAAACTTTTTCTGAAAAGGAATGACCTTTTACATTGCAATTATTAAGGCATTCTAGTATCACCTGCCCACTTACACAGAGCTGTCATATTCGCTATAGCTGGTTTTCTAATTATTTGTATCTAAAGTTAATTTTTTAATTTTATATTATATGAGAAAAATATTCAAGTAGAAAATTTTCATAATGCTTCAGGCAGTTTTTTAAGGCTTTCAGTATCATATGCAGTTTCTTCTTCAGCAACTGTTGGTACCTTTTTAAGACTGTCAAGATAGAATCCATGAACATATATAACGAAACCTACATCTTTTATTGAAAGACCATATAACTTGCATTCCTTGATGGATTAAAGAAAGCTGTATCATAAATTGTGCAAATTGAGCCTCTGCTACATAGCTTACCCAAATCATAGCTCTGCCATTTACCTCTTATGACAGGATAAAAATAAGAGTCTCATAAAAACAAAATAAAGAAGACAGTCTGTCATTCTTTCCCAGGAAAATATTTGTCAAGAACCCTTCAAAAATAATTGGGGAGAAAATGCGTTAGGTTTCACAACCCACTGACTCATTTTAAGGTGCATCTGAGCATGTTAAAGAATGGTATTTTTTTATGATCAACCTAGTTGTAAAGTGATATATTGCCAATTTTTTTTTTCTAACTTGCTTTAAAAGAATTAGTTTGCCTGATTTTAAGTCTAAATATTTATTCCATAAAAAAGCTTAAATTTTTCCTAGGCTGATTTTCAAAGTTCTAGTCTGCATATTTTATTGTTAAATTCATTACTCTGTGGTTCATTCTGACAAATATCATTTGGAGCTCCATTCTATTTTAGATAAGTGTAACCTATTTTTTAGTTTTTAATTTCTATGCTAAGTAAATAGATATATTCCTCTGAGAATATGATTATAATGTGCATAATTTGTCTGTAAAAGGAGTTGTCACATTTCAATCAAACAATAATATTGACCAGTCTATCTTGTTTCTATACTTAATTTCTTTTTATCAATTGTGATCCATAGCGGTTCAGAAACATCCTTTTTCACCTGTCTCCTGCAGTGCCTTGCATATAACTCAATATGAGTTTATTAAGTGTAATATATAAATATATATATATATAATTTTTTCATAGAGGGGTGGTTTTGGAGATAAAGCTGGCAACAACATTGTTAACCATTTATATTATATTAGGAATGTAGTAGCTCTTTAAATTTTAGCTATCCTCTTTGACCAGATGTATTATCACTTTTTGATATAAAGTTTTATTAACAAGAAGGCTAATTTTGTTAAATGAAAAGCACTTCCAAGTTCAGAGATTTTTATTTGTTGTCATCTAATTTTACAATCATCTGCTTTCGGTCAGTGTTAACTACTTCAAGTAGAGTGTGTCTAGGTGTAACAATATGGCTACCAATTTAGGAGACATGCCATGCCTGTTAAATTCTGTTAATCCACTGTTAACTCTCTTAACCCATTAGGTCTGTCCCATCTGCTATGAGTTCTATTGTTTCAATAACATCTGTTAACTGCCTACTACAAATATGCAAAATGCCCTACTATTTAGAAGAAGCAAGAGGATATAATGCAAAAAAATGAATGAGACAGGTTCTTCTCAGCAGCGTATTTTCACATCATCTGTTTCTCAAATACTGGGGCCAAAAGTTAACAGGCAATTATTTTTAACCAAAAAGCAAATTTCACCCCAAATTAACTTTTACAGTATGATTCCAGACAAACCTAACTTGCTAAAATAGAAGTATAGTACTTCCTAGGACTACATGAATAGCACAATAAATACTACATAGTAATTATTTAATGAGTATTTACCTCAATATAGTAATACTACTATTAGTAGCCTAAGCACTCGACTGATAGTCAAAATTCCTGACTTTCTTCTCTAACTGGATTGCATTTTCAAAGAGAATGTTGCCTTACAATTTTCTCTGTTTTGTTAGTATTGATTTATAAAAAGCTTTAGTGACATTGAGATCCATAATTATAGTAGTTTAAACAAGATAGATACATCTTTCTCTTTTAAGTAGCAGTCCAGAGGTAAACATTTCAGAACCTCAAAAATGACTCTGCCATCCTCAGCATTTAGGTTTCATCTCTGCATCTATAGTGGCTGATCCACCTGTCACTTTCCCTTCAGCAGAAAAAGGAAACATATAGGAAATTAAAAATGTGTATATTTTAAGGGCATAGCTGAAAATTCAGAGCTCACGTCTTCTCACATTACATTGGCCAGTATTTCTTCATTTGGCCATATCTACCTTTAAGTAGGTTGGGGAAAAAAAAAGTCTGGTTAGGAATCGGTAAAGGGGATTTAAATTAAGACTATTAATATCAAAGGAAGACCAATGGAAGAAATGCTAGTGGGCAAGCAAAAGTCTTTGCCACATCGTGTTTCTTACCCGTATAAAGTAGGTCATATTAATCCTTTGTATACATATTAGCTTCTTATTGAGTAGCATTAAAGTAGATTAAATGATAAAGAGCATTGTCAAAATCCTAGGGTTTTTCCCCTAATTTGAGTACTACTGGTTACTTTAAGTATAATTTTGGTGAAGATGCTCTTTCTACAGATGTCTTGAATGCCGCCTTGAGACCAATTTTGGAAAATGATGGTTTTAAGATTTTCATCCTCAGAAGCATACTCTTTGTTTTTCTTTCTTTCTTTCTTTCTTTTTTTTTGGTAAATTGTCATGAACAAGTTAGGATAAAATATAATAGCAAATAATAAATAACAATATAATCATATATTTAGATATATCGAAGTTTCCTTATCCATCCATGCTTTTAAACATATATATAATTAAAATTTTATAATTTAACAAAATTTTAGTTTAATTTAAAATTTTATAATTTAATTCTTATGTAATAGCTATTGGTTACCTCCTTAGCGTCATGTGTAGTGTCAAATGTAATATCACTATAGAGCAATAGAGAAAATAGAAATTAATTATTTTGGGGTGGCATAGCAGACCTTCCATAAAAGCAAATGCTAAAAGACCCAAAGGTAAGATTGAAGGGTCAGTATATATTTGACAAATGGATGAAGGTGTAGCTAAAAAAATGTGTGGTAGAAAGAAAGCATTCTCAGCAGAAGAAAATACATTGACAGTAGTATTCTTGGTTGAAATTCTATGGTACCTTGGAAACAATGAGTTTAATATATACATTGTATGCACACAATATATGGTGCTTAGGGAATACTGAAGAAGGGAAGGCAATTCTATCTCTACAATCTCAGTTCCCTTACACTTCTGTTCTTTCACCTTTCATTTGTCTGACGGACAGACCTCTATGTTGGATAAGTGGAACTGAGGTAGATAAATGATTTTTCATATACTTCTCCCCTTTCTAAATCTTTGTTGCTTTTCACAGCAACAACTGGTATCCTATTTCCCTCTTCACCTCCTTCAAATTTGGAAAATCTGCTAGCACGATCTATCTAAAATAAAGATTTTTCTGTATACATTTGATGCTTAATTTTCTGCCAATCACTCTGTTGCATAGAGGATAAAATCCAAGGCACTTTATAAGAAATTAAAATATTTCCATGTTCTCACAGCTGCTTACTTTAGAACCTTATTTTTAAGATCTCTGTAACCCGTATGTTGTCTCACAACACTTATCTCTGAGGATCCACAGTCAATGCATTCATTGTGTTGTTTCCTCCGTCTTGCTTCCTCATTGGCTAAAGACTGTTCAATATTTATGGACACCCTCTTTATTATGTTATATTAAACTATCATCTATTCACTATTTTATCCTCAGTAATATACACAGGGCCAATAAAATATTAAGCACAAAATAAGTAATGGTTAAATGTTGAATAAGTGCTTGGAATGCTAGAGAATTTTTAATTCTTGGAGAATGTACAGACAATTTGCATGACTATTTCCCAGAGTTGAGGAAAAGGACAGTTGAAACCGGTAGCTTAACTAAATAGCTCCTAAGTTCTGTTTTGAAGTTGAAGTTATATTTAATATGTAGCAAATATTTCCTGAATTGTTTCTCCAAGTGTGACAGATGGTTATCCTTCTTTATTCTTCTACCTTCTAGAGTGAGCTTTCACTAGCAAATAATGGAAAAATTAGTTTTATGTACACACACATACACACACACACTGTTGTTCATTTAGCAATAAATGGAGTGCTAATTTTCCAGATTACAGAAGCACACTGTGTTCTCTCATTCTGTTTATTATGGTTTAATGTTGTCTTTATATTGACTACACATTGCATAACTCAGTGTGGAATGGCACAAAGAAAGAAATGAGCTAGAGGGTTGGTCACAATCACTTTCTGAAACTAGGAAATAACAAATAACATACACCTGAGAGAGTATTTGCTAGAGGGTATATAATTTGGACCAACATAATAGTGATTTCTAATCACGCATTATGAACTGTGAAACTTTTAACAACAAGAGTTCGTAGTTTGGACCTTGGACCTGGAGGAAGGAAGGGTCATGTAAGAAACAAAACACCCAGGAGATCATCCCTCTACCAGGGCACAGCAAAACAAGAAAGTTAAAGGAGACACTTGATTGGCATAGCATTTTTGTTTAAATCTATGCAGTGGAGTAAAACAGAAAGGCAAGACTGAAGTGGAGTAAGACATGTAACAAAAATACAGTAACCATATTTGCAACTTCTGACAAATATTGACCGATCAAGGAAAAATAGTTACGGATTTAAAAAAATTCAGTAACTAGTGGGGCTTTCTTTTACCTCTGCTTCTTGATTAAGTGCCTTAAACTTCCTGAAGTAGATCATAAGTTGAAATCTCAAAGTGCATACAGAAGGAAAACATATACAGAATATGACATAGACTAATTCCCCCCAAAATTCATATGTTGAAACCTTATCTCCAAAATGATGGTATTGAGATATGGGGCTTTTAGGTGATAATTAGGTCACGGGGGCATCGCCCTCGTGAATGGGATTATAACCCTCATGAAAGGGACCCCAGAAAGCGTCCTTCCCCTTTCTTTCCTCTTTGTGAAGTCACAGCAAAAAGATGGCCGATTATGAACCAGGAGGTGGGCACTCACCACACACCAAATCTATTGGCACTTTGAGCTTGGAGCTTCTAGTCTCTTCCTTCCAAATCTCTGTTGTCTTTGAGAGCAACAACTGGCATCCTTGTTATGAGGAACTATGAGAAATAAATTCCTGTCATTTATGAGCCACCCCTTCTATGGTATTTTTGTTATTGTAGCCCAAAAAGGCTAGGACCGAATGTAGTCCAATACTCTAACAGCAGACAGTCAATCTGTAACTTGTTTTTCACTTCCTTCAGAATAGAGAAGATAAGAAATCAATAACAAGCCTTCAAATGTAAATTAAATAGAAATAGTCAGTCAATATCAAAGATTAACTTGAGGTAACCAGTTGTCATGGAAGATTCAAAACATAAATCGGTTTTACAGATAGTTCTTAATTTATGAGTCAGAGAAAGGTCATCCACGTTAGTCTTCAATGAATAACAAATTCAGATGATACTATTCCTGATCAGAAAAATGCTAAATCAATAGGTGCTGAAATGTTGAAAAAATAAATACCAATTCAGTAAGAGAACTATTTATATATCTTTGCAAACATAACTCTGTAAATATTAATAAAGAATACACTTTAGAAGAACTGCTTCAATAATTTGATGAAGGTATTTTTTAAAAAATAAAGCAATGCTTTGCATCCAGGGAAAACCATGAACTAAAAAATTTTACATAAGTTAATATCAAAAAAGAGATGATAAAATACAAAATGAGATAAATAAAAAAGCTGCAAAGCTTTGGGTTTTAGTTTAATATTTTTTATTAGACTTTTTAAAATTTCTCTTACTCTAATTTCTAATGGTATTCTTTTTTAGCAAGCAAATTATTTATATATGTAATTATTTATTGTTTACCTCTTGCAATAAATTATGAACTTGAAGACCCATATCTAATTTGCTCATTATTCAATGAATGTAATCTTTAAAAATCGTATAGTAGGTGCCCTAATTAAATGCATGGCTAATGTGGAGGAGAGCTAGCATTTGTAAGATACTTTGTTGATTTTTATATTTATACGAACTGAGAAAACACTTAATAACTTACCAGCAGTTCAAGATACAGGATTAAGTGAACATTTGAGTGCCCTCTTTTCTCAAATATAATTGAAATTATAGTTAACTAGAAAGGGGGAAAAACTCATAATAGCAAGGATAGAATAATACAGCCAGAGATGTCTTCACTATCAGCAAGAGCAAAGAATGGGACAGAGTTCAGGGGCAAAATTGTGCAATCATTTAATAAAAATATTCAAGAGAGTTGCTCCACATGATAAAATTTGTAAAAGCAAAGGAAATGGTGGGAGCAAGGAGAGAGAAAGAGAAAGAGGCATAAAGAATGATAGAGAGAGAGCAAGACAGAGAATATACTTGATGGATTGTGACTTTCAGAACATTCTTCATAAAGCAACAAATCATGATTGAAGTCTCACTTCTTGATTATGCAGCAAATTATGCATAGTAATTCCTATATATAATACTTGTTTCCTTTTTTCAGATTATATGATAAACTCATAGAACCTATGTAATAACAATATTACCCTGTACTCGGTATAGATATCAGAATTTCCTCTAGGTATTTTAAATTAGAAATAACTTAATACATGTTACTCAGTAAAATAGAATGACAACTGGAGGAGTAGATTCTAGTTGGCACATACATGTTTTATTTCCAGAACATGATCAGACTGACCTCAAGTTAGTTAGCCAGCCACTTCCAAATGGGACAATGTAATTTATACCAATAGGAGAGATAAATGGAAGGGTGGATGAAGTAGTGTCTTAACTTTGTATAGTAAGAAAATATTGTTCAAACTGAACAGAAGAAGAAGAAAAGATTATAATGCATTATTTAAAGTTTAAATGTCACAAGATAAGAACCAAAAATGTTAATAAAACTCCTAATCAGGTAAGGGAGGAAGTTAGGAGAAGTAGAATGACGAATAAATAGGTTAATTACTTTATGGTAGAGAAACAAATAAATTAATCATCAAACTATATTAAAGAGAGAGTTTTTTATATTATTAAGAGTTTGGGGAAAATATATAAAGACAAAATCCAGAAATAATTATAAGTAGTTGCCTCTTCAAATTGTAATTAGAAATACTGTGAAGTGGGGGCCTATGATTTCTGCTTTCATGGTTGCCAAACTATAAAGGTTGATTTATTACAACGTTTACATTGGATTTTGATCTTTTCAGTACAAATGTTGAAGTGTTAACACAAAACTTAAGGATTAGAGATCTGTGTCAATGATAAATATTTAAACAAAAGCTCAGATATTTTGTGTAAATATTAAGTAAATGATGGCATGTTAGGATAAAATGAACTGCTGAGGTTCACTACGAGAAAATGAGTCAATCTTTATTTTCACCATTGTTTTTAAACTAACATGAACATTTTGGAGAAATCCTTCATGAGTTTTCACGAAACCACATAACTTACTGAGACCAGGGTTCTCATATCTTAGAAGTATACACACTCAGAGGTGTGCATATAATAGTAACAACAGTCCTTGCCTTTAAAACTATGTAAGCATTAGACACATTAACGAAAATACAGAAAAAAATTCAGCAGAAAAGTTTTTCCCACTTTCAGGCTAGAAATTAAAGACTAAAAATTGTGAACACATTTTTCTTAAGAATGTTGTAATAATAACATAAACATGTAATACTAAGAAAGGGAGAGAAAAAATAAAACTTTTACAGAAAAAAACAGAAAAAACTATTTTTAAAAAATTATTTGATTTATGTCATGTATATAATCACATAGAGAGTGTTAATCTTTCTAACATTTAAAATCTTGGGAAAAGTAATTTTAAACATGGAATTTTATTGAGTAATTCTAGTAAATTTTGAAATGTCATGCCTATCACAGACAAAGTCTTTTTTTACTTCAATGAAATAACAATAAAAAACTTATTTTGGACATTGGATTAAAACAAATACAATTGCTAAAGTATTAATTATACTTTCTATGTTTTAGTTTTACTTTTGAAAAATTTTACTAAGATTCACATGGAGACACTTGATATTCAATAAAATAATTTGGTAACCATAAATAGTTAGCACTAATTTTTGTTATTTGATTATTTTGTTGTTGTTAAATCCTGGCAGTCTGTGCTCTGCTGACACACAAACGGCGTGGATTTAACAGAAAAAAACAGACATCTTTTAATGTAAAACTTGAATATTCTGTATGTGAACATACTAATATTATGAGTCTACGGAGAAGCATAATGGATTTTGCTGCTTCATCTCACTGAAAACATTTATTACAAAGCAAGTTCAAATACAGTTAAATCTCAGAAGTTACAAAGAATGAACATGTAATTGCAGGGAAAGCCAATAAAGCTAGATTTTAGTGTTGTTTGACTGTAATTTTTTGTATCTCATAGAATGTATGTCTTAGTCCACAGTTACAAGCAAGTCAGGCAATTTAAAATATATATCAATTGTGAGATAAGGCCCCACACTTGACATGCTTGACAAGGAGGAAATGCTGGCACGCTACACAGTATGCTTGAAAGAAAATGATGTAAGTTTTATTTATGATTAAGAAATCAAAAAGATTTCTTGCCCATGTGCTCAGATTCCTGGAAGAAGATAAGAACAAGCTCTCCAGATATGAGATCATGAGTTAATCTTCTTATTTGAAAGTGCACATACAAATAAAATATATATTCATATGTATAATCTATAATATATGTAACCCCATTCACAGGTTTGATTTTCTTCTGAAGCCCTGTGATCTCAGATACTTGGCAGAAAGTTCCAGATAACAACTCCAAAATGTACAAATTCACTATATTTAAAGCAATACACATATCATGTAAGTATTCGGTAGTTTTCTGACATAGTAACATGCTAAACATTGATTGAATTTTGTAATATTAATTATGTGTAAGATTCTTCTCAAACAATACTAAGAAATAAATTATAATAAAGCCTAGTATAGCAATTGTAGCTTCCCTAATAGCATTATTAAGTTATTTTTCATTCAGATTATAATGTGGTTCCTTAATATTTGAGAGGATCTTCATTTTTTCAAATAGAAAATATAATACATTTTATTGAAAATATTTTTTAATATTTGATGTGATTATGAGAGAAATAAGTGAACAATGAGTACCAAATACAGAATTAAAAATGATCATTAGAGATCTATAAATAACATGATACATTATTTCAGAATACATAACTAACTATGATATAAAATTAATAGAAAACTCAATGTTTGCTACTGAGAAAAAACATTTTTCATGCATCAATGTTCATAAACAATAACAAATGATAACGAAACCTAATACACTATAGTATTCTAATAATCTAAAAGGTAACTGTATAGGATATTTTCCATGACATTAAATGTTCAGGTTGTCAAAGTTTACACAGTACACCACTATTCATACTTGTAAGAAAAAGAAATAATATTGGGGGCATGATATGTGGTGAGCACCATTCTAATACATGAGAATAAGGAAGTGGTAAAGTCCCTGCTCTGTTAGAGCTCAGTCCCATGAAGAAGACAATTTGAAAAAGATTTATCAGTATATCATTTGGGTAATGGAATAGAGAATAGAGTTATAATCATAGGTGATTCACAGGAGGCTTTTCTAGGGAGATTGTATTAATATTTGAGCAATAACTTAATCTATTTGTGTTATTAGGGTGGGTGAGGTGACAAATCCATTGAAAAGAGGGACAGCTGGCCGGGCGCGCTGGCTCACGCCTGTAATCCCAGCACTTTGGGAGGCCGAGGCGGGCGGATCACGAGGTCAGGAGATCGAGACCATCCTGGCTAACATGGTGAAATCCCCGTCTCTACTAAAAAATACAAAAAATTAGCCGGGCGTGGTGGCGGGCGCCTGTTAGTCCCAGCTACTCGCGAGGCTGAGGCAGGAGAATGGCGTGAACCCGGGAGGTGGAGCTCGCAGTGAGCCGAGATCGCGCCACTGCACTCCAGCCTGGGCGACAGAGCGAGACTCCGTCTCCAAAAAAAAAAAGAAAAGAGGGATAGCTGATGAGGATCTTCAAGATCGAAGCAAATACACCTGGTGCAGCAGTTCAGCTAAAGGCATTCCAAGAAATGGCAACTTCAAATGCAGTCATTGTAGTATGACAATTATTTATGTTACTAGAATTGAGCTTATCATTTGTTGTGCCTAAATATAGGGTATGGAATTTTGAGAGATAAAGTTAGAAAGGGAGGGTGCAGTCAGATGGTCAAGGGCATTTTGTGATATTCTAATGATTTTTTTGTTTGTTTGTCTAACATTAGAATCAATGATAGGATCAATATTTTAACAACTTAACTCAGGAAAGAAAATATTTGACTTGAGAGAAAACCCTGGAAGATCACTTGCAAGGTTATTTTGGGGACCTGAGAAGTTGCTTATTAGCATTTAATAATAGACAGTGAAAATGGTAATAAAGAAGAGAAACAGGTTTAGAAGAGATTTTTATAAATAGGACATACATGACTACGTAACTTACCTGACGTGGAAGCTAATAAATAGGAAAATGCAAAGATAACTGGGGAATTATAATGAAGGTAATTAGGTAGTTAATAATAATCACATACAATTATCAATATGCTTTGTGCTTTCTTAAATATCTTTAGATACGCATTCCCAAAATAAATACATTTTACTATTGACCTCGTCTTTAGTGTGATACTAGCATGAATATATCAGTAGAACAACACTTTAAAACCTTGTGAGGAAAAAATAATGAGATATTTAAAAATAATCCTATGAAACTATAGAGTATGAAAGTTTACATAAAGGAAGAAAAACATGCAATACAAGTTCAGAAGAGGAAAATAAGTATCTGAAATAAAGGTAGCAAGGAAAGTTTAAAAGTGGAAAGTAAGGATTACCAATGTTTATTATCTGCTATTCACTTTGCAGTTAGTATCCATTGAACTTTAACACCAAAACCTCACGAGACAGTGAGGAGAGACTCTTAAACAATTCTGCATAACAGGCAATAGTCATCACAAAATTCCAGGTAGCAACACTTTTTTCACTCATACTCTAAAGAGATGGACTTAAACACCTGTCACTGAGCCAAATACATCAAGGCTTCCATGGCCTAATCCTAAGAAATGATTTGTATAAATGTATAAATTCCTGTAACAAAGGCTAATGGCAAAGACATGAAGTGCTCTACAGTAAATTTCTATATCAAGATAATTTTTGCATGCATGATATAGTATAATATTTTTATTAGAGAAGAGAGTTAGCCTAACAATGCCCTAGATGTGAAAAAAAAATTATCCTTTCATGATTTCAGTCATTTCAGGTGTAAAAGAGGCCAGTTAATGTTGATGGCAGAGATAGTTTGTTAACAAGCATATAAATTAGGAGTCTGCTGATAAATATGTGATGAGGACAGTCATGGGCAAACCCAGTGAGAATTTGCACTTTCATTTTAACTTCCATTGATAGAATAGAGTGAATAATATTGTGCCCTTATATAAAAATGTACAGCTGAAGCACAAAAGCATAATGGAAGGAAAACATTCCGTAATACTAGGCACTAATGTATCTAAAGGAAGGAAAGAGAGTGTGATGGTTAATTTTATGCCAACTTCACTGAGTTAGGAGTCCACAGATATCTGAGAAAACATTATTTATAAGTGTGTCTGTGAGGGTGTTTCTGGAAGTGATTAGCATTTGAATTGGTAGACTGAGTAAAGAGGATCCCTCTTTACTAATGTGGGCAGGCATCATCCAATCTCATGAGGACCCAAATAATACAAAGAGGCAGAAGAAGGGCAAACTCACTCTCTGTGGTTAAGTGGGACTTCCATCTTCTCCTGCCCTTGCCCTTTCTGTGGTTGAACTGGGACTTCCACCTTCTCCTGCCCTTGGGCACCAGTGATCCTGGTTCTCAGGTCTTTAGACTCAGATTGGGACTTACATCATCATTTCCCCCGGTTCTCAGGCCCTACTTTCCTGGTCATCCAGCTGGCAGATGGAAGATTGTAGAACTGTTCAGCCCCCTTAACCATGTGAGCCAATCCCTTATGTTAAATCTCTTTTTATATATCTCTATATCTACATGTATATCTATATGGTACCTATATCTATATTATATCTGTATTTATATGATATGTCTATCTATATATTGGTTCTGTTTCTCTGGAGTATCCTGACTAGTACAAAAAGTTTAAATGCATTAAATTATTTCTTATTCACAAGTTGAAAGCTATTGTAAAGTTATTATGATTTAAGATAATTAGCATTTAAGCATTTTAGAAAAGAAAATGCAATTAAAATAGATATGATAAAAGCAAGATTTTGACATTGTGAAATTGTTTATTTCATTTGAATTATGTTGGAAGAAGTCCAGCTGTTTTTCTTAATTGCAATTTTCTCATCAGCATACACTATTGATCTTTAAAATCAACCAAGAAAATATTATTAAGGTAATTGCTTTGTTTGGCATCATAAACAATAAAAAACAACATGGCAGAAGTAGTGACTTTTTACTACTAGAGTCAGACAGGACATAAACTAGGTGCTGATACTGAACTCCCTTCACCATGGTGCTCAATTTCTGAAAGGAATTACTTTGACAGCATAGTCAAATGGGTTACTAGCTAAGCCAGAGCCAAAAAGAATGAAAAAAAAAACTAAATTTGCATTCTCAGTATTATAGCTTAGATTTAAAAACTCTATGTTGTTGTTTACTACCTTACTCTCGAGTTATACAATCCATTTGAGTGAATGAGAATTTTTCTGCCCAAACTAGGGTATGATGAAGAACAGATCAACTTGAAGGTGACATTCAATTGAAGGAATATCAATCAAAGCCTCATTGCCTGACACACATGAAACCATCTCACAAGTCATAGGAGAGCAGTTGAGTAACTGCTTAACTGGTGCTTGATGTCTCTTCCCTCCATTTCAAGATATGCCTTAAAAAGAATTCTTCAGAAGCTGTCATCTCCCTTGTACACATGCAAAGATAATGCTGATAGCTCACTGCTAAAGGCCTCCTTGTTGCAAGCTAAGGAGAGATGTCACAATGCCTTATTTTATCAAGTTCATACTAAGAAATGTCTTTTATAATTGCTTTGTTTCATTTGAAATACTTTGATCATACCTCATACTTCCTGAATACCTCAGATTCTTCCAAAAGCCCAGGACTATCAGGTCAGCCCTCTAATCTTGAATTCCCGGTGGCATCCTGTTTTGTACATTTTCTATTGATACTAAATATTCACTACCCCTTACCTCTCAGAATATTCCTTTTCAATCCTTTGAATCCTCAATTTATGATCCCAATATGCCCAGCCCATTTTCTATATGTTTTTTAACTTACTTTTCTTAACTGATTTCTGGGAGTCCCTAGAGAACATTTTTCTTCATTGTTCTTTTCATAAAAAGTTTGTTTTTTCTCCTTACATTTCAACATGAGAATTTGAGCTCTTCTTTAGTTCTACAGAATTTTAAGCTATTTTCACTTTTAATAGTGCCCTTTGTATAGTTAATCCTTAAACTCTATTGTGTGTGTGTGTGTGTGTGTGTTTGTACAGATTATTTATTCCTCCATATCTCTTAGCATTTTATTTTATAATTCAAATCCATTTCTCTCTCTGCAGTAAATTGTGCTTAATTTCCTAGATAGCTCTTCCAATTCATTTATTTTATCTTCAACAGTGTCTAGATTGCTAATTAACTTAACTAAAAAGTAGTTATAAAAATTATAATTTTTCTTTCTTAGAATCAGATTTTATTCTTTCACAAATAACCTGTTCATTTTAAACAATGTTTCATTCTTGCTTGATAAGTTCTATTCTTAAATATATTATTTTTTAAAATGTAAACACACTTTTAAAAGATACTCTTTAAGTTGTTCTAATATTCAGTGTGTAGTATCTTTTATAGAGATTCTCCCATCTTGTAAATGTTCTGAGAGTTTTTCATAGTGATCAGTTTCCTCATAAACCCTACATTTTTTCTCCTTATTTTTAGAAAAAACATTTTCTGTGGAAGCCTCGAGTATGATTGTATAGTTATGCTTCTATTTATGGGATGGTTTTACAATTGCCTAAAATATATTTATTTGACATTTGACTTTTCTAGACCACTTTCTGTTTGTATCTCAGCTGGAAGTTTCCATGTGAAATTTGGGTTCAAACGTGGTACCAATGCAAGATTATTGTTGCATCTTTTCAGGGTATCTTTTTTATTCAGATCAAAACCTGAGACTTGTTAGAAATATTTTTTTCATTTCTGCTCAACAATCTTTAGCAATTTAGTAATTTCCCAGTAATTTACTAATATCCCAGCATCTTGCTTTATGCAGGGAGCCTAACTCTAACTATCTGTGGGACATGTGTCATAGAGCCTCAATATGTACTCCTACAAGAGCACTACAATCCTAGCCCTTAAGACACAGCCTGGTAACCTTGTGTGTCTTATTATTGGTTGTATCTGAAAACTGATTCTTTTCCTTTCTTCTTTTAAGCCAAGATACACATTTTTTCTTACTTGTTTTAATTGTATTTAGTAGTTTGATGTATCTGGAGAGAAATCTGGAATCCCTGTATCTGCCAACCACCAAAGTGAAAGTTCACTTTTACATCCACTTATTTGTAGATTCTTTCTCCTCAGTTCCACTGAAAATGTTGATCATCTGTGGTCTCCATCTTGTGATATCCAATAAACCTTCCTCACTTTTTATTCAACTTGGCCCCTCAGTGTTATTGATCACAGTTAACCATTCCCATTTATTGTGAAACCCTTTCTTCTCTTCATTCTGTAGAACCACATTAATCTGAATTTCTTCTTGCCTCAATGGGCGTGCCTTGGCCTCCTCCTAGTTTTTCCTCCAATTTCTTGGCTCTAAATATTTCAATGTTAGAAGAGATTTTATTCTTTTTTCACAATGTTCTTTCTTGAGATTATCTCATCCAACCCTTTACTTTAAATATTTAATCAGAGAGGGCAAGAAAAATTATATATCAAATCAAAACTTAGGCCCAGAACAGTAGCTTATTTCTGTAATCCCAGCATTTTGGGAGGCCAAGGTGGGAGGATTGCTTGAGTCAAGGAGTTCAAGAACAGCCTGGGCAGCATACTGGATACCATCTCTACAAAACATTTAAAAATTAGCTGGGCATGGTGTCATGCACCTTTAGTCTTTGCTACTTGGGAGGCTGAGGTGGGAGGATGGTTTGAGCCCAGGAGGTGGAGGCTGCAGTGAACATTGATCACACCCCTGCACTCCAGACTATGCAAAACAGTGAGACTCTCTCTCAAAAAAATTTTTTTAACTTATATTTTTTTATTTTTCTTAACGTCATTTCGTTTATCAGAATACATATTTAATTATTCTACTTCTTTTCATAATGCCACTAACTCAGCCAAACATAATCATCTTTCACCTTAACAAATGTAAAGACTTCTTAAATGGTCTTTCTGTTTTTATTTCCCACCCCATCCTTTTTCTAAAGAGCAGTCAAAATGATCTATTTAAAAACATAACTCAGAAAACATCTCAATTACTTATGAAAGTTCAAAATTTATATCATGGTCAGCATGAAGTATGTCACATCTCTCTTACCTCCTTTTCTATGCTTCTACTCTTTCTGAATCATTCCTGCATATTAAACTTCTTCCTCTTCTGTGAACATGTATTTCTCATTTTTCCCTCAGCCTTGGCCCTTACTATTTTCTGCATAAACTGCTCTTACAGAGGCTTTTTGCATAGCTGCTTTTTTCCTTAGTATCCAAGCCTTGAGTCTGCAAATAGGTATCTCCTGACAACATAATCTGAAATAGCTACCATGCTTCTGCTCCACTCATTCTCTGATACCTCATCTGATAATTTGATGATTTGGCACTTTCTCTTTTGGAAGGTTATTATTTATTAATTGTCTATTAATTCTTGTGTGCATTTGGCAGATTATAGCTTTCAAATAATTAGTCCATAATATCTAGATTACCCAATTTTCAGGCATAGAGTCTATCATTATCTTTCTTTATTATCTGTTTATGTTCCATGGAATCTATAGACACATCTCTGCTTTCTTTTCTGATATAGTTAGCTGCCTTCTCTGTTTTTTTCTCAGTAAGACTGGCAAGAGGCATGTTAATTTTATTGGTCTTTTCAAAGAATCAGATGTTGGAGTTTTTTTTTAATTTTCTGTCTTGATTTTCTGTTTTTAGTTTCATTGATTTGTGGACTAATTTTTATTATTTATTTTCTTATGATTAATTTGCATTTAATTAGTCCTTCCCTAGTTTTCTAAGATAGAAGCTTAGGTTATTAATTTTAGATATTTCGTTTTTTCTTACTTATGCATTTGATACAATAAATTTCACTCCGAGCATTGCTTTCAGGCATCCTATAAATTTTTTTTTTTTTTTTTTTTTTTTTTTTTGAGACGGAGTCTTGCTCTGTCACCCAGGCTGGAGTGCAGTGGCGCGATCTTGGCTCACTGCAAGCTCCGCCTCCCGGGTTCCCGCCATTCTCCTGCCTCAGCCTCTCCGAGTAGCTGAGACTACAGGATCCCACCACCAAGCCCGGCTAACTTTTTGTATTTTTAGTAGAGATGGGGTTTCACCGTGGTCTCGATCTCCTGACCTTGTGATCCACCCGCCTCGGCCTCCCAAAGTGCTGGGATTGCAGGCATGAGCCACCGCACCCGGCCCCATAAATATTGATGAGTTGTATTTTCAATTTAATTTAGTGTAAAATATTTTTTAATTTATCTAGAAATTTTTTCTTTGATCTATGTGTTATTTAAAAGTGTATTGTTTAATTTCTAAGTATTTGGGGATTTTCTTGTTATCTTTCTGTAATTGAATTCTAGTTTAATTTCATTGTGGTCTGAGAGCAGGTATTGTATTATTTCTACACGTTTAAATTTGATAAGATGTGGTTTATGGCCCTGAACATAAACTATCTTGGTTGATGTTTCATGTGAGCTTGAGAAGAAAACATGTATCGTGCTGTTATTGAATGAAGTAGTCTGTATGTGTTAATCTTATCTAGTTGACTATTGGTGCTCTCGAGTTCAACCACATCCTTACTGATTTTCTGCCTGCTGGATCTGTCCATTTTTTATAAAGAAGGGTTAAAGTCTCCCACTGTAACATTAGGTAGATTCATTTTTTTTTTCTTTGAAATTCTGTCAGTGTTTGCCTCATGTTTTTTGATGCTCTGTCATTAAGCACAGTATTAGTCCATTTTCACACTGCTGATAAAGACATACCCAAGACTGAGAAATTAACAAAAGAAAGGTTTAGTTGGACTTAAAGTTCCCTGTGACTGGGGAAGCCTCACAATCATGGCAGAAAGTGAAAGGCACATCTCACAAGGTGGCAGACAAGAGAAGAAAGCTTGTGCAGGGAAATTCCCATTTTTAAAGCCACCACCACATCTCATGAGACCCATTCACTGTCATAAGAACAGCACAGGAAAGACCCACCCCCATGATTCAATTATCTCCCACCAGGTCCCTCCAACAACACATGGGAATTATGGGAGCTAAAAAATGAGATTTGGGTGGGGACACAGAGCCAAACCATATCATTTCGACCCTGGCCCCTCCCAAATCTCATACCTTCACATTTCAAAACTAATCATGCTTTCCCAATAGTTCCCTAAAGTCCGGACTCATTTCAGCATTAACTCAAAAGTCCACATTCCAAAGTCTCATCCAAGAAAAGGCAAGTCCCTTCCACCTATGAGCCTGTAAAATCAAAAGCAACTTAGTTACTTCCTAGATATAATGGGGGTACAGGCATTGGGTAAATACAGCCATTCCAAATGGGATAAATTGGCCAAAACAAAGGAGTTACAGGTCCCATGCAAGTCCAAAATCTAGCAGGACAGTCAAATCTTAAAGCTCCAAAATGATCTACTTTGACTCAATGTCTCACATCCAGGTCATGCTGATGTAAGAGGTAAGTTCCATGGTTTGAGCACCTCCACCCTTGTGGCTTTGAAGGGTGCAGCCTCCCTCCTGGCTGCCTTCACAGGCTGGTGTTGAGTGTCTGCAGCTTTTCCATGCAGCTTTTCCAGGTACATGGTGCAAGCTGTTAGTGGATCTACCATCCTGAGGTCTGGAGGAACATGGCCGTCTTCTCACAGATCCACTAGGTGGTACCCCAGTAAGGACTCTGTGTGGGGGCTCTGACCCCACATTTCCCTTCTGCACTGTCCTAGCAGAGGTTCTCCATGACAGCCCCACCCTTGCAGCAAATTTCTGCCTGGGCATTCAGGCTTTTCCAGGTATCTTCTGAAATCTAGGCAGAGGTTCCTAAACCTCAATTCTTGACTTCTGTGTACCTGCAGATTCAAAATCATATGAAAGCTGACAAGACTTGGGGCTTGCACCCTCTGAAGCAATAAGCCAAGCTGTACCTTGGCCCCTTTTAGTCGCCGCTGGAGTGGCTGGAATGCAGGCCACCAAGTCCCTAGGCTGAATACAGCACAGGAACCTTGGGCTTGGCTGATAAAACCATTTTCTCTGGGCTTGTGATGGGAGAGGTGGTTGTGAAGACCTCTAACATGCCCTAGAGACATTGTCTTGGGGATTAACATACATCTCCTTGTTACTTATGCAACTTTCTGCAGCTGGCTTGAATATCTCCTCAGAAAATGGGTTTTTCTTTTCTATCACATTGTGAGGCTGCCAATTTTTCAACTTGTATGCTCTGCTTCCCTAATAAAACTGAATCCTTTAACAGCACCCAAGTCACATCTTGAATGTTTTGCTACTTAGAAATTTCTTCTGCTAGCTACCCTAAATCATCCCTCTCAAGTTCAAAATTCCACAAATCTCTAGGGCAGGGGCAAAATGCCACCAGTCTCTTTGCTACAACATAACAAGAGTTGCCTTTGCTCCAGTTCACAATGAGCTTCTCATCTCCATCTGAGACCACCTCAGCCTGTACCTTATTGTACATATCAATATCAGCATTTTGGGCAAAGCCATTCAACAAGTATTCCAAACTTTTCCACATTTTCCTGTCTTCTTCTGAGCTCTCCAAACTGTTCCAACCTCTGCCTGTTACCCAGTTCCAAAGTCGCTTCCACATTTTCGGATATCTTTTTTAGCAGCATCCCACTCCTGGTACCAATTTACTGTATTAGTCCATTTTCATGTTACTGATAAAGATATACTCAAGAATGGGCAATTTACAATAGAAGGAGATTTAATTGGATTACAGTTTCATGTCACTGGGGAAGCCTCAAAATCATGGTGGAAGGCAAGGAGGAGCAAGTCACATCTTACATGGATGGCAGCAGGCAAAAAGAGAGCTGTGCAGGAAAACTCCCCCTTATAATAACCATGAGATCTCATGAGACTTACTCACTATCACGAGAACAGCATGGGAAAGACCTGCCCCCATGATTCAATTGCTTACCACAACACTTGGGAATTAAAGATGGGATTTGGATGGGGACATAGCCAAACCATACCAGCCACATACATATCAATGATTGTTATGTCTTCTTGGAAAATTGACCCCTTTATCATTAGGTAGTGCTCTCTTTATCCTAGATAACTTTTCTTGCTCTGATGTCTGTTCTATCTGAAATTATTATAACTACTTCCACTATCTACTGATTTCCATTAGCATTATATATATTTCTTCATTTATTTACTATTAGTTACGTGTGCTTTCATTTTTAAAAGGGGTTTCTTACAGACAATATATAGTTAGGTCCTCTTTTTTTAATCTACTCTGACAAAAATTTCTTAAAATTGGTGCATTTCAATCATTGACATTTAAGGTGATTATTGATATAGTTGAAACAATATCTACTATATTTCTTACTGTTTTCTATTTTTTGCCCTTGTCCTTTGTTTGTATTATAGTCTTCAACACTTTTTCTGCCTTTTGTGGTTTTAATTGACTATTTCAGGTGCTTCTATTTTCTTTCCTTTTGTAGCATTTTTGTAATGCTATTACTTTCTTTGTGTAGATTCAAGTTTCTAACCTACATCATTTTCCTTCTTATCATATCTATTACAAAGCAAATCTACTGGCCAGAAATTCCCTTTATTTTTGTTTGTCTGAGAGAGTTTTATTTCTCCTTCACTTTTGAAGGTAGAGTTCCTAGAGGTGAAACTCATAAAAATTTGAGGACATCCCTATGACTGATTTTCCTAGAGGTTTTATCTCTCAGACTTGTCCACATTAAGACTCTACAAATTCATCAATTACAGTTCAGGTTGTCCTACCTTAATACTGGTTCCTGAGATTTCTGCTTATGAATTTCTGTTCTAGTAGGTTGTAGTTCTCTGTATCTTCTTGTCTCTTCAATCTTTGGAAACAGTGGGTTGTCCTGTCATTTCGCTTCTCTTATGAATCTAAAAAAAGTTTTTGATTTTTTAGTTTGCTCATCTTTTTACTTGTTGTTGCATGGAGTGAAGACTTCAAATCACCTTACAAGGCAGAGTGGAAACTGGAAGTTTTCCAAAACATTGTAAAATTCTGTATATAATTTTAATAGGATGCATATTACTAAGTACAATTGATTCATGTCCTAACATTGAATGAAGCCTCAGAATTGAATTAATTAGCAGTAGAAATAAGCAGGTACTTGAAAATATAAAAAACAAGAAGGAAAACAAATAACTAAAATAATTATGCTGTAGAAAACAAAATAAAATATCTCTATAATTTCAACTTCCTGAATTAATTAGCTATCTCTAAAAGTTTTGAAAATTTCATTATTCTTTAGAAGAAGTGTTTCTAATTTCTTTCATACTGTTCAATATTGCTACAGGGACAGTGCTTAGTCTTAGCTACAGATTAGAAAACAACTCAAAGTAAAATTAATAACTTTAAAAGTAATAACAAAAACTGTGATTACTTTTGCACCAACCTGAATAATTAGTTTATGCTAGTAACATCCATTAACTATCATTTTTAATAAGGCCAACATGATTTACTTATATAGAAATTAAGCAGACTATTATTTCATATGTAGTTAGGTTTACCCGAAGTGAGTTGGGAGATTATATTGGTATTATGTTCTAAAATCCAGATGTAGAAAAGTAATCAGCAGTGATTACATTTAAAAACTTACATTATTAAGAATACTTTAGCCTATCTTCACTAGCATTTCCCATCTGTTTTTTTTTTTTCTGCAGCCTGTGTAATTCTGCCCATGCTACCTGATTGTGAAATAGATATGAAAGTAATGGGTTTGCAGCACCATAATTTATTAGCAAAATGGCCTAATATCATATGCCTTTGATCAATTGAACACTTTTTTCTAAAGGAAAGAAAAATAGGATTAGTCAAAAGAGCTCTAATGGGAAACTCAAGTCCCTTTTAAAAACTTTTGTTTGTCTCTTTGTTTAATGCAGGACAAACCAAGATTTTTGTTTCATGTAACACATTTTTATTACATACTGATTAAGTTACATGTAAAGAAAGAAAAAGAGTAATCTGCATAAAAATGTAAGAATCTAATTAAAGTGTTGATGCAGTATACTTCTTTCTTCCTCAGTTTATAAGTTTTCTGTTGCAATTACAACAAACAGTGGCTTAAAACAGCATTTATTATGTTTCAGTTCTGGAATGGGTCTCCTTTGCCAAAATCAAGATTTTAGTAGGGCTCTGTTCCACGTGGAGGCTCTAGAGTCAATAAATTTTCTTGCCTTTTCCAACTTCTAGAGGTAAACCCTATCCCTTGGCTCATGGTTGCATCCCTCCATCTTCAAAGCCAGCAATGGCCCGTAGAGTCTTATCATGCTGCACATTCTAATTTTCTACTTTCATTTTCATATCTCCTTCTCTGTCTAAGGACCCTGTGATTACATTTGGCCTGCCTGCATAATTCAGTATAATTTCCCCATCTAAAGGTTTTTAAGTTAATTGCTTCTGCAAAATCTTTTTTTCCGTGTTAAAGTAACATATTCACAAGTTCCAGGGATTGGGACATGGATATCTTTGGTAGTTTTTATTCTGCCTACCACACTAGTGTTCTAGGTATATTAGTTTCTCATGTGTACTAGAATCAGAAAAAAAGACAATGAAAGGTTCTTAGGGAGAGAACAAATATAACTAATTTTATATTTTCAGTGAACACTTTGGTTGCAATGTTGGAGAACCAATAAAGACTGAGAAAGAATTAGAAAACCATTGCAGTCACCCAGATGAGAAATAAGTGTTGTTTAGACTAGAGTGACGGTATTGAAGATTGTCTTAGTCTATTCAGGCTGGTATAACAAAATACCATAAACTTGGTAGCTTAGAAACAACAGGAATTTATTTCTCACAGTTCTGGAGGCTGGTAAGTCCATAATCAAGATGCTGGCAGATTCTGTTTGTGCTGAGGATTCACCTTCTGGTTTATTTAGGGTGTCTTATCCCTATGTCCTCACACAGTAGAAGGGGAAAGGCAGCTTTCTGAGGCCTCTTATAAGGGCTCTAATCCCATTCATGAGGGCTCTGTTCTCATGACCTAATCACCTTCCTTCCACAGGCCCCACTTTCTAATACTACCACCTTGGGGATGAGGATTTTAACATATGAATGTGAGGGAGACACATGCATTCAGGCTATAGCAAAGATGACCGTAGAAATGAAGCTAAAAATGTAGGGAGATATTCGGGAATTAAAATGAGAGAATTTGTTATAGGATTGAATGAGGTGCACAAGTAAAGCGGAGATATCTGGGTGACTATGTGGTTTCTAGCTTTAGCAAATGGATTGAGAAAATGAAGGGTGATGTAACTTGGCAGGAGAGGGAACAATGAAGAAGAACTCAAGGAGATCTTGATTATCTGTTTTACCTATGTTAACCATGAGTCATCTTGCAGGTATCTTGCAGCATTAAAGTTCTGAGGTGACATCTGGGATAAAAAATGTAAATTTGTGAGTTATCAAAAAACATGCCCAAGGATGAAAATTGCTTTAACACAAGAAGTATACTAAAAAGCATACTTCCTGTTTTAAAGCAATTTTCATCCTTGGGCATGTTTTAGGGCCTTAGAACAAATCTTTAGGAAACTGAGCATTAAAAGGCTGGATAATATAGGCCAGAGCAGCAAAAGGATATGGGGATGAGAGCTCAAATTGGTAGGAAGAAACCTAGAAATACATTGACATAGAAAAAGAACAGGTTGCCAAAGGAGAAGTAAACAATTATGAAAGTTGCTGAAAAATACTGTAAGGTAATTGAAAAAATTTTCAATGAATTTGTGATATTAAGATTATTGATTTCCTAAAAACGGATGTTTTTGTAGACCTGAAACCCTGGTGGATTAGGTAGTAGAGTTTGAGGAAATGAAGAGTGTTGCTACGTTTTTGTTAAGTTTGACTTTTCAGATGTAATGAAATGAATGGCACCTGCTGGAGTGATTCTGTTAAAGACATTTTTTATACCTCAAAAAAACTTGAGTATAGTTCATGAGAACAGGGCCAGCTTCACGGGCATAGGAACTGTGCGACTAAATGAGGCTCCATTCTCAGAAATTCCCCACATTGGTTTAATGCTTTGCTATTGCCCTCTTGATATTATTAGTATTTTTATATTTGAACTTGTGATTTGTAGGCAGAATATGATGTAACAACAAACATACGCCAGTGGTTTGGAAACTGGACCTACACAAGGTCCTGCCTCCTGCTGGCTCTTAGCTACCACAGAATGGTTCAATCATTCATTCTCCTACTGCCTGGGTTCCTCTGGGTCCTATATTCCAGGCAATCACCAGATAAGTTTTAAAGGAGGCCATCATTCTGCTGTCAACCTCTGCCCCTGTGGGGTTTTAGTTGTAATCACAGGGAGTGTTGGGATGAGGGTGCACACTCTGGCACATCTCAGGTAGGACCTGGCAGTGGCAACATGATTGGCAATAGGCTGGTCCATCTTTGTGGGCACAATTCTCTTGTGGCTTGTGACCTAGGTACCTGGCGCATCCAGATGTGGAAGTTTAAAGGCATTTGGTGTTCACAGGCCTACTGCCATAGATTGTGATGCCAGCAAATGGGAAGGAGAAATGCCAGGCTGTGAAGCATGTATATGCAGGGGCTGGCACCAGGGGGAACCTGGCAGCTATTGGGTTTGAGTAAGCTGGAGTCCCAAGTACTGAGATCTAGGCAAGGGGCCTGGGTAACTGTGAAGCTCTGCCCTAGTCAGGCATGTATCCTCATACTTATGAGTATCCCTCTGTCGATGGAGCCCTTCCTGGATGGATTCCATGCCTGAGAGATCCTCTCTCCTTTCAACCTCTTGAGTCTCACTTGTATTTGTTAGTTCTGGTCTGCTGGAACACAAGCAGCTTGTTTGAAGACAAACTATGAAATACAAATTGTGTAATTGGGTGATTCTTCATACAATTTAACTGCTCTATTTGCATTTAAAGCTAGCATTCCATATAAAAATGAATGGAATGGAAAAACTTGTGCTAACAATGTGAATTTTAAATTTTTCTTTGCTTAAAACAATGTCAGAATAGCAAATACCATGAGAAGTCAGAAAAAAAACTTTTAAAAAGGAGAAAAACTTTACATTTTAGTACCAAACATACTTGCCACCACCTCTGATTTTGAGCAAGAAGCTCAAATGTTCATTTTGCACTAAGCCCTGCAAATTATATGGCCAAACTGCATGGAAAAATCAAACCATGGGCAAAAGCTTGTAGAGAAAGTAAATGGAATCATCAATTCTTATGTAAGATTCCTACAAAAGTTGGAAGATAGGAGGATGGACCTAAGACAGAAATATCAAGTTAGCTTTTTATGTGCACCATAACTTAAGAACAGAGCCAGGTACTGAATTTGGAGGATTGCTATGGAAGTCACTTAGAAAATGAAATTCGGAGACAAAAAATAAATGAGGAATTACTACATAAAACTAGAATTGTGCAGTTTGTTAATTAGAAAACCAAAGGAGGAAATGTTGTCTTATGAAGAGTTAAAAGTTTATTCTTCTATTGACAAGAGGAATAATATTAAATGAAGCATTTACTCATGTTTACTTATCTGTCTTTAACTGGAAAATGTTTTACAAAATTAAAAATAGCTTAAGGTTTCCCAGCACTTTGTGAGGCCGAGGTGGGTGGATCACCTGAGGTCAGGAGTTTGAGACCAGCCTTGCCAACATGGTGAAACCCCATCTCTACTAAAAATACAAAAATTAGCCGGGCATTCTGGCAAGTGCCTGTAGTCCCAGCTACTCGTGAGGCTGATACAGAATTGCTTGAACCCGGGAGGCAGAGATTACAGAGACTCAAGATCACACCGTTGCACTCCAGCCTGGGGAACAGAGTGAGGTTCTCTCAAAAAAAAAAAAAAAGAAAAGAAAAGCTTACAGTGAAACAATTAATGATGCAAACAGAACAAAGAGAATCTAGACATCTAGGTGGGACTTAGGGATTACACCTTACAAGGCATTTAGATGAGCTAATTACTTATTAGCTTACTCTATTTAAGTTAGATGGAAGGAAAACATTCCCAAGAGACAGATTTGTTAATTACTAAAATTAGGCATTATCAAATTGAAGTAAAATGTGTTTTAATCCAGATAATCTCAAAGGGAATAGATATATTTCCACCTGGCTGGGATAATTCCTTTTACACAATTCCATCACGTTGAAGTGATTAAATCTTTAGGCCATTATTAATTTTGTTTACTAAGTATTTGTATTCCTTTTGATTACCAGTTGAGTCATTTTAAGACCATTCTAATTTTATGAAGGCTTTGTTTAATTGTTGTCCCATTTATACAACTGACTGTTATAAAATACCTTTGGTAAGTTTTTTGAAGTCTCTCTGACAAAGTAGATCAAAAGACTAAATCTCTTCATTCTGCAACAACTTATTTCCATTTTGTAGTTTATTAAAATAAGAAATCCTGTAACTGTTATTTGAGTTTCAAGTTTTATATATATATATAAAGAGATACAGGAATGCGCGTTCCATAAAGCACGTCAAATGCATGCAGGCATCATGCAAAACTTTCTTTTAAGATATATTGAGGCGGCCGGGCGCGGTGGCTCACGCTTGTAATCCCAGCACTTTGGGAGGCCGAGGCGGGCCGATCACGAGGTCAGGAGATCGAGACCACGGTGAAACCCCGTCTCTACTAAAAAGATACAAAAAAATTAGCCGGGCGTGGTGGCGGGCGCCTGTAGTCCCAGCTACTCGGGGAGGCTGAGGCAGGAGAATGGCGTGAACCCGGGAGGCGGAGCATGCAGTGAGCCGAGATTGCGCCACTGCACTCCAGCCTGGGTGACAGAGCAAGACTCCATCTCAAAAAAAAAAAAAAAAAAAAAAGATACATTGAGGCAACCATTCCCTATCTGGTGCTTACTGAGCTACATTTTAACATGTAGATTTTTTTTTAAAGTGGACTCTCGGCCAGGCACGGTGGCTCACACCTGTAATCCCAGCACTTTGGGAGGCCAAGGCGGGTGGATCACGAGGTCAGGAGTTTCCTGAGACCAGCCTGGCCAATATGGTGAAACCCCGTCTCTAGTAAAAATACAAAAAAAATTAGCTGGGCGTGGTGGCAGGCACCTGTAGTCCCAGCTACTTGGGAGGCTGAGGCAGGAGAATGGCTTGAACCCAGGAGGTGGAGGTTGCAGTCAGCTGAGATTGTGCCACTGCACTCCAGCCTGGGCAACAGAGCAAGACTCTGTCTCAAAAACAAACAAACAACGAAAAAAATAAAAACAACTCTCCTGGGCTAATCTTTCTTAGTTTTCAGTTAGTGGATATTTAAGGCAAAGATAAATGACCTCTAAATTTGTTTACACAAAACAAACACACACAAGGATACACACACATACTGCAAACATAATCAAGTAAAATTATAATACTTTTGATAATTTCCATAAGCAGATATTTATAAAGTTAATATGTGAAAAAATGAGATAGGGTAAACAGTAAAAATATATTCACCTTTACAGAAATAACTTAAAAATATAACAATAATCACAAGATGAACAGGAAATATAGTTCCAGATTATCCATGAAAACTCATGAGGCTTAGATGCATAATATAAATATTCCCCATTCCCCACCACTTGTGTGACTGCTTGATTAATAATGGTATATGTTCAATGGTAGCCTTCCTCTGTCCTGTCTGTGTTTTTATGATTTGTCTGCTCAGTGGTGACCACTGTCCTTAGATGTGTATTTAAACCCAAATTTGATAATCATGTAGAAGCTACTGCTGACAGAGCTACTAATCAATAATGTTCTGATGTTGCTGTATCAACCATTTATCTATTCAATAATATTTACAGAACATCTACATGTTCTAGACAAATAGGGATAAAAATGCATCTACTCTCATGGAGCTTATATTCCAGTGAGGGATATATATAGTAAATCAGTAAATACTTGCTACACATTAATGCTACATGGAAAGTAAAATATAAGTAGCAAAGTGTATGATGGGAATGTTGGGGGCCCTTTTAGACTGGGTGATATGGTAAATCTTGCTGATGAAGTGACATTTGAGCAAAGATCTGCATGAAATGAGGGAGAAAGAATATCATATACATAGAATGGTACTGGTACCACAACAGAGACATAGATCAATGGAACAGAACAGAGCCCTCAGAAATGATGCCGCATAGCTACAACTATCTGATCTTTGACAAACCTGACAAAAACAAGAAATGGGGAAAGGATTCCCTATTTAATAAATGGTGCTGGGAAAACTGGCTAGCCATATGTAGAAAGCTGAAACTGGATCCCTTCCTTACACCTTATACAAAAATTAATTCAAGACGGATTAAAGACTTATATGTTAGACCTAAAACCATTAAAATCCTACAAGAAAACCTAGGCAATACCATTCAGGACATAGGCGTGGGCAAGGACTTCATGTCTAAAACACCAAAAGCAATGGCAACAAAAGCCAAAATCGACAAATGGGATCTCATTAAACTAAAGAGCTTCTGCACAGCAAAAGAAACTATCATCAGAGTGAACAGGCAACCTACACAATGGGAGAAAATTTTTGCAACCTACTCATCTGACAAAGGGCTAATATCCAGAATCTACAATGAACTCAAACAAATTTACAAGAAAAAAACAAACAACCCCATCAAAAAGTGGGCAGAGGACATGAACAGACACTTCTCAAAAGAAGACATTTATGCAGCCAAAAAACACATGAAGAAATGCTCCTCATCACTGGCCATCAGAGAAATGCAAATCAAAACCACAGTGAGATACCATCTCACACCAGTTAGAATGGCCATCATTAAAAAATCAGGAAACAACAGGTGCTGGAGAGGATGTGGAGAAATAGGAACACTTTTACACTGTTGGTGGGACTGTAAACTAGTTCAACCATTGTGGAAGTCAGTGTGGCGATTCCTCAGGGATCTCGAACTAGAAATACCATTTGACCCAGCCATCCCATTACTGGGTATATACCCAAAGGACTATAAATCATGCTGCTATAAAGACACATGCACACGTATGTTTATTGCGGCACTATTCACAATAGCAAAGAGTTGGAACCAACCCAAATGTCCAACAACGATAGACTGGATTAAGAAAATGTGGCACATATACACCATGGAATACTATGCAGCCATAAAAAATGATGAGTTCGTGTCCTTTGTAGGGACATGGATGAAACTGGAAAACATCATTCTCAGTAAACTATCGCAAGGACAGAAAACCAAACACCGCATGTTCTCACTCATAGGTGGGAATTGAACAGTGAGAACTCATGGACACAGGAAGGGGAACATCACGCTCCGGGGACTGTTGTGGGGTGGGGGGAGGGGGGAGGGACAGCATTAGGAGATACACCTAATGCTAAATGACGAATTAATGGGTGCAGGAAATCAACATGGCACATGGATACATATGTAACAAACCTGCACATTGTGCACATGTACCCTAAAACCCTAAAGTATAATTAAAAAAAAAAAAAAAAAAAAAAAAGAATATCATATACATAGAATCATACACTATGTAGCATTTGAAGTCTGGTTAACTTCATTAATTTTATGCATTTCAGATTCATCCAAATTATTAAATGTATCAGTAATTTATTCAATTTTTATGATTACTGAGTGGTATGCCATGGAATGAAGATATGATAGCTTATTTTTTCATTCCTTACCAGGAAAAATTTGGGTTGTTTCTCATTCAGATGATTATGAATAAAGCTGCTATATGAAATCACAGACAGGTTTGGGGGTGAACATAAGATTTCATTTTACTTGGACAATCTATGAGTGGGATTGCCAGGTTATATGGCAAGCCTACTTTTAACTTTTTAAGGAACTGCCTAATTTGACTATACCATTTTGTATTATCACCAGCAATATATGAGAGTTCTAGTTGCTGTACATATTTATCAGCTGTTTACGTTTTCTTTCTGTTTTGTTTTGTTTTGTTTTCGCCATTCTAATAATTGTGTAGTGATATCACATTTTGTTTTTGGTTGCATTTTTCTGAATGACTAATGATGTTGAGCATCTTTTCATGTGAGATTCTTTTATCTCCTTTGGTGAAGGCTCTCTTTAAGTTCTTATCCACTTTTATTTGTGTTGTTTCTTATTAATGAGTTATAAGAGCTCTTTATATGTTTTAGAAATAAGTTTTTTTTACCAGATAGGTTATTTGTAAATATTTTCTCCCAGTCTATGGCTTATCTTTTAATTCTCTTAGCAGTGTATTTGAAAAAATTTTATTTGTATGAATTCAACTCATGCTATTTTTTTTCTTCTATGATCCATGCTTTTGTTGCATCAAAGTCTAGTGCTGAGCCTGTTGAAGGCATTCTTCTTTGATATCATGCTTCTCATTCTATAAATTTTATTTTTCCTTATAATTTCCATCTCTCTGCAGAAATTACCTATGCATGTTGTTCACCTTTTATATTAAGTAGTTAACATAGTAATAATAGATACTTTATATTCCCTACCTGATAATTCTAACTTCTGGGCGGGAGCTGAGACCGACTCTGTCTCTGGAATGTGTGTTGCTTATTCTTCCTTATTTAGGTGTCTCCTTTGTTGTTGTTGTTGAAAGTTGACATCTTCTGGAAAGCAGTGAAAACTGAGATAAATGGTAACTATTTATTTCTGGGGCCACACCTGTTTGTGGTAGACCTGTGGTGTGAGTAATTGAATCAATCCAGCCAGCTGCGCTGAGTCTGGGATTTGTGGTTTCCATGGTTGTTACCAATTCCCCACAGGCTTCACCTTCCTCTAGAGTCACCTTGTGCTTAGGATTGGGGATTATTTCCTAGAGTGTTTTTCACAATATCTTCCCTACCTTCAGTATAAAGTCTTCCTTTGCTTCTTAAAGAGTTTATTTTCCCATGATTTTGTGCCCCCCATCCCCAGTAGTAGATGGTTATTGCTTATTATTGAATTTGTGGGCCTGATGGTGGTGGTGGTGGTGCATGGAGGTGGGAGAGTCAAATTTTGTTTTTCTGGTTTATTGTCCACCTTAGGCATGAACTGTGCTCCTGTGTCTGGGGGAGAGTGCTTCTTATTTATCCTGTCCCTCACTAAGAAGTATAAATTTTCTAATGGTTTCAGATCAGGACATTTTCCTCTCCTTCTTTTTCTCTGAAATCTAGTTGTTTCTTAGCCTGTTTCCTGATGTTGACTGGATTTGCTATTTTCTCATCAGTTTAAACCTTTAATTGGAGATAAAGGAGAAACACCCATCTAGGAGAGGCTGGATGTCTTTCTCACTGAGGTGGCTGCTCATTCCCCTACCCCAGCACTCACACCTGAACAACATGAGGAAGACTTTTTCTGGCCTCCCCCAGATCTTTCTCATAACCACTTGATTAGTTCACTAAGAGACTGAAAGGCCCTGTGAATTCCCCTTGGGGGTACTGTTCCCAGGGGCACCTGCTTGTTGTTTGCCCCAGAGAATCAAGGGTTTGCCTCCTATCTCTCCTTGATATCACTCATCTTTGCTTAGATTTTGTGTAAGTTGGAAGTTTTGCAACCTCAGTGCCTTGATGAACTTAACAGAAGTTGAAATTGCAGAATAATCTATATATTTCTGTTATTTTAAAGGTGAGAATAATGCACTTTCTAGCTTTCTAGATCTATATTAATTTTCTAAAACTACCACAACAAATAAACTTGGTGGCCAAAAAAATTCTCACAGTTTTGAAAGGCAGAAATCCTGACTCAGTTGTCAGCAGGGTCATGTCCCTTCTGCAGTTTCTAGAGGAGAAACTCTTCCTTGCCTCTGCCGGCTTCTGATACCTTGGCTGTCCTTTCGGTTATGGCAGCATAACTCTAATCTTTACCTCCATCTTAACGTACTTTCTCTTTGTGCCTCTCTGTATTATTTTTCTTCTTATAAAGACACCAGTCATTGGATTTAAGGTCCACTCCATGTTATGCCATTCTTGCATTGCAGTAAAGAAATACCCAAGACTGGGCAATTTATAAAGAAAAGAGGTTTAATTGGCTCAAGGTTCTGCAAGCTTTATAGGGAGCATGGTGCTGGCATCTGCTTGGCTTCTGGGGAGGCCTCAGGAAACTTACAATCATGGTGGGAGGCAAAGGGGCAGCAGGCACATCACATGGCAAAAGCAGGAGCAGGCAAGAGAGAGTGTGGATCTAGTCACTTTTATCGCATGACCAAATCTCGAGATAACTCACTATCACAAAGACGGCACCAAGCCATAAGGGATCCACCTCCAGGAACCAAATGCCTCCCACAAGGCCCCACTTCCAGCAATGGGGATTAGAATTCAACATGAGGTTTGGGTGGAGACCTGAAATCCCAGGTGATTCATCTTGAGATCTTTTACTTAAGTACATCTACGAAGATACGAATTTCCAAATAAGATCACATTCTGAAAGTTTAGGTGGTGTGAATCTTTGAAGGACATTATTCAATCCACTCCAACTTTGTAATAACTGAAATTCATTGAAGCTTAAACTATATAGTAAATATTACTAAGTGATTAGAACTTCTTCATAAGAACACAATTGGTATGTTTTAAAAATTTCTATGTCAAAAATCCCTGGTAATACCTTACATTATTTTATTTATCCAACAAATATATATTAAGAAGGTACTGCATGGCAGACACTGTATTTGATGTTGTAGATGTTGACAAAATCCCTGTTTTCATTGACCTTGATTTTGCTCCTTAAAAAAAAAGTATGTTTCTCTTATCAAGTTACATTTATTTTCTACAGCTTTGTTTAAAATGTAAGATAATTCAGTATCTCCTAAGAAAGACTTAGCTTTTTACAATTCCACAGAAAACATTAGTTCTTCTCAATTTTTGTTATTTTGCTTGTAGAAATGGAAAAACCTACTGACTTCAATTATTTAACAGAGTGATGGAATGAAACTTTTGTTTCATCTATTCCAAATTAAATGACCTGAAAAAAGGCAATTATCTGTCATTCTAATAAGTAACATGTTTCCTAATGAACTTGTCATTCTAATTATTTTCACATTGACTTGGTTCCCAATCAGTTCTGAGGGCATTTTTCCTCATATAATCTAAAATAGCTGAACAAAAGCAATATATTACGTGTCTTAAAACCATTAAAAATAAAAGATGTTTTCTATCTGCAATGGTAAATAAGAAAAAGGCAAAACATAGTGGACTGAAAGGTGGAATACTAATGTAATATTGATCTCGGTTTTTTAACTGTGGGTGAATTTCATCAAAACCAGAATGCTGTAAGTAAGCCTAATATGCAACAAATATTACAGTATGTAGAGATATTTAATTCAACTTAGAATTTGATAAAGTTTATACAAACTAAATATGCTAACATATTGTTTTTCATGCATAACAACTTCTCTTATAATACTGAATAATTAAAAAAGAATAAGTACATTAAGTGTGTAAATAAAATAAACCTATGTATCAAAGTAAGGTATGATTAGGGAACTGAGTTCTAAAATAACTTGAATTTCCAGATTTTTGATTTTAGGTTTTAAAATACCTTATAACATGTGATGGCTTATATGTGCCTTTGTCTCTACTTTTTTCCACTTCTCACTTACTCAGAATCAGTATTTTAAAGCAGAAAGTAACTGGCTATATTATTTAATAGACTAGCTTCTCCATTAGAATAGACTAAGAATCCAATAATTAACTCACACTATATGAAACTGAATTTTCCCCCATATACTTAGACTTGGTGATTTAAGCTTTCTTAATGACGTCAGTGCCAGTTTCATAATAACTGTGGCAACACGAATTCAAAATCAAAAGGACAAAATTGTGTTTTTTTAACTGTTGTATTTCATAATGTTTTATTAGGTTGGTGCAATAGAAATTGTGGGTTTTGTCATTACTTTTAATGACTTTTCTTGCTTTGCTTTGAAGAAATACCCAAGACTGGGTAATTTATAAAGAAAAGAGTTTAATTGGCTCATGGTTCTGCACACTTTACAGAAAGCATGGGGATAGCATCTGCTTGGCTTCTGGGGAGGCCTCAGGAAACTTACAATCATGATGGGAGGCAAAGGGGGAAGAGGCACATTACATGGCAGAAGGAGGAGGAGATGAAAATTGCATGGCAAAACCACAATTACTTTTGCACCAACCTAAATAATTGTCTGCATAAACTGTGATAGCATGAGGAAGTGCAGATATATCTTTTTTTGAATATTTTTGTTTGACTCTGTTTACCACATAAAGACTAAAGCTCTATTAGAACTGGCTATTACAGAGTAGCTAGTTTACCCAGCAGGGTACTTTTCAGAAGTTTGGCACAATAATTTTGTCATATGAAAAATCTTAGAGTTTTGTATGTCTTGAACATTAGCCTTGAGACTATCTGGTTTTATTTCAAAATGCTGATCCAAAATCTGGAGCCAATATCTTCATTAAACCAACTGATTTCAGATTAATAAACTATATACTAATCTCTTCACAAATCCTTCAGATGGCTAAAAGCAATTTGAAAGTTGCCTGAACTTTGTACTCTCCATGTAGCCATTGGTTAATATTAACATTGAAAACTTTGTCAACAGTGATACAAAAACTTGTTATTGAGAAAGGTACAAAAGGGTAACTCATCCCCATGGATAATTTCTATGGCGGTTTGTTAAATTTTTTGAACAAATCAAAAGAAATATCTGATCACACTAATATATTACCAGAATATTGTTATTAGCTATTATGTCTTCATAAGTCATGAGATAATGCACCAAAGCTCTAAATGAGAAAACAGCCCTGTTAAATGTTGATCATCAGTGGAATATTGCTCATTTTTACTTGGATTTAGATGACCCAGAAAGGCTTGAATCTATATACCATTTGTCTTACATGTTATCATACATACAGTTGTAACACTGAAATAAGGAGATAATGAAAATGAAATCAGTCTCTAATTGTTTTGTCAGTTTTACAGGCCCAGTGATTAGATTGACTCCACTTTACCATTTATAGCAAATTATCCTATTTTGTATAAACTACAATAGTAAAAAGTTAAATACAGAGAGTGGCATGTGAAGGTAAATAACACAGTGGAAGTAAGATGACCTTAAACCCCTAATCCCACAATTTTCAGTTCCCTTATCCATTCTTTTTATTGAGACAGAGTCTCACCCTGTCGCCCAAGCTGGGGTGCAGTGATGTGATCTTGGCTCACTGCAGCCTCCGCCTCATGGGTTCAAGTGATTCTCCTGCCTCAGCCTCCTGAGTAGTTGGGACTACGGGCACGTGCCACTACGCCCAGCTAATTTTTATACTTTTGGTAGAGACGGGGTTTCACCATGTTGGCCAGGATCGTCTTGATCTCCTGAACTCATGATCCGCCCACCTCAGCCTCCCAAAGTGCTGGGTGAGCCGCCGCACCCGGCCCCTTTATCCGTTCTTGTCATTCAGGCAATTACTATTTAACACACACTCATACATTAATACAACATTTTAATTAAAAATAATGCCACATAAAATACAGTTTTCTAAAATTCCCTGTTTTACTTAATATCCTGTAAAGATTGTAATATGTTTTGTGGATTGTTTTCATTCATGAATCTCTGTAGGTACTTCTATCTCACCTTTTTAATAGTTACATAGTATTGTCCTGCATTAATTCACAAAACTTTATAAAATCAATCTACTAATAATGGAATCCAGATAGATCATCTTTACTAGTATAAAGACTGCTGAAATTCATTTACAGGTTTATTATATGGTACATTTGTATGTGTATATAATAATTAAGATACATATTTTGAAGAAAAAATACCGAATCAATATATATGAGCATTCCAAAATTTGACAGGTATTGCTAAATTGCTTATAAAAATGATATACAATTTAAAATATTAAAATATTAAAGGCAGCGGATATGTATGATTTCCTATCCAACTTAGAATATTGCCTACATTTTTGTTTTTGTGAATGTACATGATTAGGATATTATTTGAAAAGGACACCTTTTAAGTATTAAAAAGCCATTTGAAGGTACTTTAACTTTGGCTGTGGAGGACTAACATACACAATAAACTCTAAAGAAGCTAGAAAAATATTTATGTTTAAAGGCATCAGAGATCTACCCAGATAGTTTGCACTCAGAGTGAAGATATTGAAAAGAAGGCGCATGAAGAGATGTGAGTGAAACTTTTTCAACATGAGGCATGTGCCAAAGCAGCACAGGGTCTGAAAAACGAAGTAGACCTATCATCAGTCTCCAGGGCAAGGAAGAAAAAATCAATCTCAGGGCCTGCTACGGTAGAAGGGACATGGCAAATGCTCCAGGCTTTCAGATGTAACCAATTACATACCAGGAGTAACGATGCATCAAAACAGGCAAACCCTACAATCACTGAAACAGAGCTCCGAGTAAGCTCAATTCCTCATTGGAATAAGCTAAGTTTTCCTCTGGAGAAAGTTCGTATTCAGAGTCACAAATTACTCCCAGCTTTTTTTTTTCCTTTTAACATAAAAGGACTGGCATTCAGTAAAAAGTAACGATGATACCAGAATGTAAAACTAAATTATTAAAAACCAGAAAAAACATAAGAAACAGTAGAAATGGACCTCCAGGAGAGTTGTATAATATATGACAAGATGGACACTTTTATTAGAGGAATTGAAATCCAGAAAAAAAAAAAAACAGGAGTAGAAACTTTAGACATTCCTCTGTAGCAGTAAAAGTAAATGTGATGGATCCAAACATATTAATTTGAAAGATCTCATACATATTACTGAGTATATATACAAGAAAAACTGAATTATATTTAGTTATAATAAAACACTGCATCTTAATTTTATTATTTAGAGTAATATACAATAGTCTGTGTTTTTGACCATTAAATGCATTACAAATGCAAATGTGTAGAAATAGATCTGTAAGTACGCAACACAAACAACTAAGTTTGGTAAGTTAGAAAGGGGATTTCAGCAGATGTTGGTCGCTTTATCTGTATAATCAGATTTGTTTACAAAGCGAAGGCGTGTCCTTCATGTAATATGAAAAGAATTGTTATACTAGAGAAATACCTGACTATAGGCTCTCTGGACTTCAACTCAGTGTCTGCCCTTCCTTGAGTCAGGGCAAAGACAAATATAACAGAGGTCAGGTGTTGTTCATCTTCTCAGCTGTAACATTTTCATAAAGAAACATTTATGTGGCGGGAAATGTTTAGTTTTCAACCTGTAGTTCTAAGTAAAGTCCTTTTCACAAAGATGACTTCCTGATTTAAATAGAATTAGTGAAATTGTATTTACAGAAAATGGCAGCTGTAGAAGACAGAAAAAAGAGCAGTTACTTTTTAAATATTTAAGTAACTTTCCTGTGATAGAGAATTTTAATATCTGAAAATTACTGGTTTTTCATAGAATCATATGACTCAAGTTTTAGTCAACAAGATGTTAATGTGTGACAGCAGGAGTAGAAATGATTATATTCTGCATGTGTATCAGGGTCCTTGACTCAAGTTCTTGGCCTTGGTAAAGAAATATAACCACTCTGGCCTTTGTTTACTTATTCATGAAAAGAAAGGTAATGTGCTAATTCAGAAAAAGTGGAATTTGGAATTGAGTGCAAGAAATTTGGTAAAGTAATAACAGAGCTATAAATTCTGCCATGTTACTTTGTTACGCGTAAGAAAACAGATATAGAAAGGTATTGGTCCTGCATTTATTCCCATTAGTAAATTCACTTATAATTATATATTATTAGTATTTCATGACAACAGTTTTATAAAACCTGTTATTATGAATAAACTGACTCACACAGAAGATGTAGGTAATCAAGATGAAATAATTTTTGTTGTTTATATTTCTGAAGCTGGTTCTCTTTTCAGAAGGTGGTGAATTGTGAATTTTGTTGTATCTAGTGTTCTAAATAATATTTTTAAATACTAAGTGATAGCAGGATACTCAGATATTAAAAGCATGTTCTCTTTGTCATTAATATCCTTGGACAAATATTTACCATGAGGGTTATTTTTCTTCTCTACAATATGATGATAATGGTACCAGTTGCATTAGATCATGGAGAGACAACTCATGCAAAGCACTTAGCACAGTTCCTAACCATAGTTAGTACTTGGTAGATACTTGTTATAAAGAGAATTATTTCCAGATAAATGATTGTAAATATTTTACCCATTTTCATATCACATGTTCCAAATATTCTTTCCAATATAAAAGAAATATTTTAACAAAGCTAGTGTCTTCTTTAATATAGTCAACAAAAGAAGCACCTGTGATCCTTAGGGGCAATCTGTAATGATGTATGTAGTTCTAAAATGTTAATAATGGTTAAGGTTCTCTTACACATTACATTTTCTTGACTTTTTCATGAAAACATTTACAAATGTGTAAACTGAGTAAATTTGCAACTATTTGAGTTTCAAAAGTAATCAAAACATTTGGCATCATCATTTTTTTCCTGTTAAAGACCAATTTTATGAATGTAACTTATGGCTTCTAGGAGGTTTGAAATTATCAATAGGGAAATATTAGTAATTAATAAAATCAATTATAAACTATATTACTTAATACATTAGTGAATGTTTATGTTATTATATATATTACATATAATAATGAAAACTTAGAATCAGCTTAAATACCCAGAAGAAAGGATGGTTAAATACATTCAAGAACAAAGATAAAATACTACATAATCATGAAATTAATATTGTAAATGATTATTTAATGACGTATAGAAGGAATCAATGGTGAATTTTGTGTAAATGATGAGGGACAAGGAGGGATCATAGGTAATTTCTAACTTACTGATTTGCAAACTGAATGCATTGGGGTTGGAGATCATAAGCTCTATTTTGGTCCTACCTGTATAGATACGGCTGAATAAATTATGCAGGAGCAAGAGAACAAAACTGGGCTGAGAAGAAAATCAGTGGCATCAGCATACAGTGATAATTACAACCATAAGCACACCTGAGAAAATGTAGGAAGCTAGGCTTTAGCTCTCCATGAGAAAGGAAAAGATCCAGAAAGACTTCAAGGGCTTCAATTTAAAGAAAGCTGAAAGGTGAAATGTGGTTATTTTGATTAACATGGCATGTCACCATTCACAAAATAAAATGCACAACATCGCACTCGCTATTTATCTGCAGTTACTACAGAGTCATTTTCCTATCCCTGTCTGGCATGAGTGTAATAGTTTGGCTCAAATAGGATGGATAAATGATTGAGACATGTTGAGAGATATTTGATCAATGCCTGTAACACATGCTTTCCCACCCGTTGCAAAGTTCCATGCAGTGCATTAAGAGATAAGTAAATACATGCCTAATTCCAAGGTCGCAAATTCTCTACACGCTTTATGCTGCATGAAGTCTCTTACCTAGGACTGGCTACTTTTGACCTGTTGTTTTATACACAGTCTTCATCTGTGCTGAGCCTGTAGATTAAAGCCTCACTTAAATGTCTGCCTATTGTTGTTGCCGCTTTTGTTTCCCCCAGACACTGATTTTCCAGAATAAATGATCTCATGTCTCCAAAGTGAGCTTCCCTTATAAACAAATTTCATTTTTTAATCTTCTTAATTTTCTGAAACTTAAAAAAAAAAGACAAAGCTGAAGACAACATATTGGTATTTAAAAAACACTTTTGAAGGCAGAGAGAAGAAACAAGGGGAGGGGTCCCCTGTTGATACAAACTGCCCTGGAACCATTCTGTATTCATTCTTCTCCTCACTTAAGATGCAATCAGTTTCTCCTGTGAGACTTAATTAAGCTACGGGCTCCCTCTGGCTGCCACCTCCCATTTGTCACGTGCCTCATTCCTCTGAGAAACACAGAAGAATTTTCGCAGCTTTTCCATTCTTCCTACTTTCTTTCTATTCCATTCTCCAAAGAATCAACCATTCTTGAGGATTTCGAAGCCTCTTTTTTTTCAGTAATTTTAAGAGAAAGAAGTGGTAAAAAGAAGAAAAAAAATGGATTAACAATGAGAAAATGTTACAGGTATGCAAATGACACTAGGATTTTGTTTACTTTGTTTTCTCTTTTCATCTTGCTTCTTCAGTAATGAATCTCTTGTTTTTATTTTGCAAAAAAAGGTGTATCCATTTTTGGTATACCATTTACCCTCTGAGCTGATGATTGTTTTGTTTTGTTTTTTCATTTCCGTTTGTTTTTAATAGATGGGGTTCTTCACTTCTCTGTAGCTTTAGACTTTTTAAAGAGAGGTGCAGATACCGTCTATATTTGTTGAGTGCTTACTCTGTGTTCTACACATAAGATCTTTATGTGTATCAACTAATTTAATTTTCATAACAAACACATTTACAGTGAGGAAATTGCTCCCATTCATACAGCTAGCAGTGAGAGATAGAATCAGGATTCAGTGCCTTACCTCTGACACCTGTGACCTAGATGTTACCCACCATACCCTGTTGTAAAAGAGCTACAAGCAGTAACATTTGGTAATCAGCTTGAATAATAATCTTATGTGAAGCTAAACTTCACTTCGGAGTTATAGCAAGTACTTCCAATGTTTTTCTCAAAACATATTCCAGTGAGATATTAACAGGTATTATAAGAGGAAAAGAGTTGCCCTGTAAAGCAAGTTTGAAAAACTGAGATTAAGAAATACCAGTTTGCTTTCAGGTCTTTAAAATCTTTAATCTGAGCCAGGCGCAATGGCTCACGAGATCAGGAGTTGGAAGACCAGCCTGGCCAATATGATAAAACACTGTCTCTACTAAAAATATAAAAAATTAGCTGGGAGTGGTGGCACATGCCTGTAGTTCCAGCTATTCGGGAGGCTGAGGCAGGAGGATCGCTTGAACCTGGGAGACGGAGGTTGCAGTGAGCCAAGATCACACCACTGCACTCCAGTCTGGGCAACAGAGTGAGACTCCATCTCAAAAAAAAAAAAAAAAAAAAAAAAAAAAAAAAAAAAAAAAAAAAAAAAAAAAAAAAAAAAAAAAAACAAAAACAAGACACGTTTAATGTGATAATATACATGTAACTCTAGAGGTTGGATACATAATGCGTTGTTTTCCAATCATATTTGATAAAATATACTTTTGGAAAAACATCAGTTCATTAAGATTTCAAATACCCATTTCAAAAACTCAAATTCAATTGTTTCTCCCTCTCTGACTAGCTCAAGAAAGTGCTGTTTCACACTAGAATATTCTTTTAAATCCTTCCCTCACATCAAAAACATTTATTCACAATTTGAGACTCGCTTTGCTTGAATAAGAATAAAAAATTTATTTTCAATTGTTCCTAATGTATTGTCACAATATGTACCAAGAGAGTTGTTAGTTTGGGTAATACTAGGTACTATAACATATAGTCTCTAATACCTGAAATAAAACAAAAGTATTTCTGGCTTAAGGCAGAGTTCAAAGCATTGTTCCGTGTGCACAGATCACTCCTTTTCATGTGGTGATTCAGATATGAGGCTTCTTCTATTTTAGACCACATCTAATTTAATGCTAGCTGTTGAAAGGAAAAGTATGGGGAATGAACACCAGCTTTTTAAAAACCTTGGCCTGGAAATGACACACATCACTTCGGCTCATATTTCATTAAAAAAATAAATAAATAAAACCACTAGTCGTATGCCCACTTCTAGATGCACAAAGACTTTGATGTACTGATTGAATAGCTATTTTTCAGGGATAATTTTAGAGGATATAAGTGGAAATACAAAACTAGGAAGACTATTTATCATCTCTACCATTAGAATTGCATATATTGGCCAATATTGCATCAATTTCTACATTCTTTTTTAACATGCAAAGCCCATAAAGTGATACAGAAATTCCAAAGTTGATTCCATACATTTTTCAAATGATTACCACAAATAAAATGACCAGTCATTATCACTACCATAGCACTGATAAGAGCTGATAATGTTGAAATTCTTACTGATTCAGGTCAAAATTGATCATAGCATCTGAAAATGAAACTGAGCCTGAATATAGGCATTAAATAGTCTTTATCTGAATCTAAAAGCCTTAAATATTAATTGATATGGATAGATACAGATCATATTATTCATTTTAAGTTATTTTGTTAAGATGTAGTTCCAACTAGTTAACACATTTTATTTTCAGAGTGTTGTTTGAATTCAAAACAGAGTGACTCCCTAGATGGTAATGTTGATAAACATTGTGAAAGTGAATGCTAAAAATGTTTCAATGGAGCTAATTTAAGCAAGCTATAAATTGGGATGCAAGTCTAAAAATGAAAAGGAATAAACATATGAAATTTAAAAATATGCCATGGAAAGTAGATGGATGCCACTCAGAGGCATTTCTACAATATAATTGATCAAGACTATGTCCAGAGAGGATTGATGATTTTGCCATCTTGTTGGGTTAGAGACAAGAGTGACATCAATAGACCAAATCAGGGTATATAGGCAAAAGTGTATGCCCTGCAGTTCTGTTCCAAAGTAAACTAGACCTCAAAGTTCACTCTCCCAAGACTGTTATAGGCAGTCCTCAACTCACAATGGCTCAACTTAAGAAATGTTCCACTTTATAATTGTATTTTCTTATAATGAGATTATGTCCAGATAAACTCATTATAAGTTGAAAATATTCTAAGTTAAAAATACATTTTTGACTTACAATATTTTCAAAGTGCAATAAGTTTATCCAGATGTAACTCCATCATAAATTGAGAAGCATCTGTATATTAGAAGGGTTAGAAGAGAAGGGGTGTGAGGGAGCCTATCAAAGCAGAAAACTTTTTCTGATATTGGGCACACTAACTTCGCAAAGTTTCCGTGAAATAAGGAGTATTGTAATTTTGAAAAAAGATTCTTAGTCTGAACAAATGAGGTATCAAACAAATCATTTTATTACTAATGGAGACTAGTGAAACACTACAGAACTAGTTAGCTTTGACAAATAAATTTGCTAAAGCTGATGTCCAGAATTAGGCAGAGTTAAACTAGCTGTCATAGGCAATGCTAGACCAAGAAATAATACTTGCTTCCTGTAGGCATGTAGCTTCCCTTAGCTTTTGGTTGACATTACAGGAATTCATATCAAAGTTTTTAAATCTCCTCATTTAGAATCTATAGTGTACATTGTTATTTTGTCAAATATCAACTGATTTGTGTAGGGATTCTTAATTAACAAAATTATTTCAGTCATTATCTCTTTGATGGTGGCATAATTGATAGTAGTACCCCTCAAAACGTAAATCCTTCAATATCATCACATCTGAAACTTTAATATTTTCATATAAGTTTATTTCATAATTGTATTTTCGTTAATGAAGTATTTGTCATCTCTATTCTTTTTGCCCTTGGCTAATGGAGTTTAAAAGACACTGATACATCACAGCATCATTAGCCTCTAGGTGCTTGCTAGTTCATTGCCTTATTGATGAAATCACCTTAGGATAAGGACTCCATAACTATACCTCATTGGATACCTACAGGATGGGTCTGCCTTTTGTTAAATTCCAATATATAGTAGACTATTTTATCACACATTTCCTGTGTGTATCTCTTTAATGTTACGTGTTCTTTTATAACAAACCAATTTTATTGCATATTTTTTGGTTATGTTGTGTCACAGAAATAACTGCTGCCTGGAAAAAACTGGTTATTTTTCCCATTTTAGCAGTACGTTTTGTCTTTTCTTGGGATCCCTTATGTCGAAAGTGAAGTGCTACCAATTTGTCATCACCTTAGCAATCATGTATTGATCTATTTGTTGTCTCCCTGCTCATTTTCTGTGAGTCTAAATTGCTTAAGTACTGAAAGCTCTCAAGGTAGTGACCTGAAATATTAACAGGTTACATCACCTCATTGAGCAAAAGAAACTGCTCTTATTCAAAGTCTATGGATGCTGACATTGCATTTACCCCAAAAAATTAATGTTTGCATGGAAGTGTGGTAGGAAAGATACTCTATACCTTCGGACTGAGCATCCTTTAACTTTTCTTTGGTTATAACAATTTCACACCTTAGTTACTGCCTTTTGCTTGAAAAGTAAAGATTAATGATGCTAAAATGATACATTTTAATATAATCAAGTTATACTTCTGACTACTTCATATGTTGATGATCTGGCACTTTTTTCAGAAATAGCACAAGTTCATTTGAAGGAGAAAGACAACCCTTAAATAACAGGCCAATTATTATTTTAATCAATAGCAGTATTATATTTTAAATTAATCTTCAAAAGTCCCTGAAGCTAAAATTTCAAAAGTCATTAATCAATTAAGCAAAATACTACACAGTCTTTCAAAGCAATCTATCTCCTGAAGGTTGTCCAAACTTTCTTCTGAGAATGAAAATTTAACACTTTTTCTTCACTTTGACTATGTAGTTTTATTTTTCTTACGCTAAATAGAATTGTATTAGAACAATTACTCAATATATAATTAATTGCCCAATATGTAAAAAATAGTGTGATAGTGTAAATATGAATGATGGTGTAAATTGTAGTGTATTTAAATGGTTATATTATGGTCACAAAAAATTGTAACAGTTTTTAAAATGTCTTTTGTTTAGCAATATCAAGGACAAGGCGCTAAAACAACTTATTTTCTAAAATTATAGACCATCAGAAACTTCACTATTTGAAATAATGTCAGAAAGACTGGAAATGCCCTTCTTGTTTGAAGAATCTTAGCCATGTGAGTCATCTGGACACTGAGAAGCAGCCTTGGGTTTCCATTCAGGGGCACAGCTTCAGACAAGGGCTTTCCAGGCATGTTTACAAGTCTAGTTTCCAAGAAGGTAACATACTGAGTCTTCCTCTCAGCCATGATAGTCATCAGACTATGATATTCTTACCAGAAACTAAAGCATTGACAAGCAAAGTCACACAACCCTTTAGCTTTTGGCAATTTTCTTAACAGTAACTTATCCATAATTTATTCTCATCTGATATTTAAGGCAGAACTAATCTTTGCATTCCTGGAATCATTCTTTACAGCTGTTCAGTGTAAGCTTAAATTCTGTTAAAAAAAAAAAAAAAGCCTCTCTCTTCTTACTAGGATATCCAGTCCATAGTGCCTCATCATGTGTACTCTCCCTTGATACAGCAAGTTAATAAAACTTTGTTTCACTACAGGTATGTTCCTGATGGTCTTTATCTGATGGAATTTGTCGAAATTCCTAAGTGACACCTTCATCTTGCCAAACACTCCTAAAATGGAAAATGCCAAAAATTTAGGAATAAAGGAGTAATTTAGCTGAAACAAGATGGGAGGAATGTGTGTACCTGATAAATATCGAATTCAATCCCTTATCTTACAAAAATAATCAAGTATAATTAGCTGCTACATAGTAAGTTGCTAAATTCTGAGTTTTTCTGCCTCCTCCAAAGCAATTAACATATAATTCTCCATTTTGCTGTTTCTTAGCTGTGGCTAAGGTTATCAGGTCCCAAATTTGCTCTAAACATTTCCCAACCCTCTCCATGTTCAAATATGACTATATTGCTTTCTTCCTCCAGAATGTTCTTAATGCAAACTAATTGACTTATTGTTTTTAATTTGGAACAAGTTAAGTGCCATAGAACAGGCAGTCTGGATCATTCATTATAAATAGGATTTTACCGAGGGAGAAATGATGTTATTACAGAGCTTCTCAGTGAATAGCATGAAGTTGTCATTTCAAACACAGTTGAGACAATACAAGTTTAAAGTGCTTTCTCATTTCCCTTGGAAAGAATAAGCATGGAGGCAAGAAACAGCTTGCTACTCGCTATGGCTGAAATATGGTATGCAAATAAGTAATTGTTGAGTAAATTAGAGAAAAATATACAGCATGCAAAAGACTTTAAACTTGACGTTAAGGCACAGAATATTCTATTAACATCTGTAATATGGAGGAAGATGTAAACTGATTTATGCTGTGGCGATGAGCAGAAGTAAGACTAATGAATAGCAGTTATTGTTGAATTTCTAGTCAACATAAGAATTATTTTTCTAATAGCTACAACTGTTTAGACAATAGGACGGGTAAATTAGATTGAGTGCCTCTTTCTTTCCAGAAGTAAGTAAGTAGATAATGTTATGCCTCAGGAATGCCTTAAAAATAATTTCTACTTTCAACAAAAGATGAAATTTAACTTTAAATTCTATGATCATATGATATTCTCTGTCAGGATTCTAATAAACTAATCAGTGAATTAAGATGGACACAATTATGTCACTTTCACTAAGCAATGCATTAACATATAAGAGAAGCATTTTCGAGTTACAAAAAATAAGGACCATATAGCTTTAAGAACATTTGCCATGGTGCCATAAGCGGCAGGACAAGAGAAGAAAGATTTAACATCAAGGGCGCTTTCAAAGTGTTAGCAGCACTATTTTTATAACAGCAAAGACATGGAATCAACCTAAATGCCCATCAACAGTAAACTGAATAAAGAAAATGTAGTATATATACACTACAGAATATTACACAGCCATAAAAATGAACAAGATTATGTCCTCTGCAGCAACACTGATGGAACTAGAGGACATTATCCTCAGTGAACTCATACAAGAACAGAAAACCAACTACCGCATGTTCTCTCTGTTAAGTGGGAGCTAAACATCGAGTACACATGGACACAAAGAAAGGAAGAAACAGACACTGAGACCTACTGGAGGATGGAGGGCAGGAGGAGGGTTTCAAAAAACTTTGTATTAGTTACTATGCTTATTACCTGGATTATGAAACAATCTGTACAAAAACTCTGATGAAACACAATTTACCTATATAACAAACCTGTACATGTACCCCTGAACCTAAAATGAGTTAAGAATAAAATAAATATGATGTTGCATCCTACAAAACATGTCTTACTTTGCATAATTATAGAATAAGTATAAATAATGCTAATTATATCAGAAAGTTACATATATTATATCATAATTTAATAACAGATTAGTCTGTCATCTAATATTATCAGAAGCAAATATTTGGAATGCCTACTAACAATTAGGCTCTCCAAAATATTTTGTACATATTATCACTAACCAACCTGAAAGACAAACATTATACTCATTTCACAGGTCACAAAAACAGGCTGAAAAAGACTAAGATGATCACAGGGCTAATAAGTGACAGGGTGAGCACTCTGTCTCCCCATCCTATGGCATAATCATCTTAGTAGACAAACAACTTAATGACTTAAAAAGTGTTACTTAAGTTTACACGACTTTCATATATTTACTAAGTAAGTAAGTATATTTACTTAGTACTTAGTAAGTACTAAGTAAGTACTAAGTACAAGATGCGTTTCCTGACCTCTTTCAGTTATCAAGGAAGACTTATTTTGTGGTTTAATACTTTTTTTTCTAGTTACAAATGGGAAAATCCTGGTTTCTACAGTCAGTTGCTCAAATGCAAGCTAATACTTCTGTTTGGAAATAAATATCATAAAGAACATTGGAAAAAAGGTATAAAACAATACAAATTGAAATGTATTATAAAAATAATTTTATATTTAACTCAATAGATTGAAATAACTTTGAAATGTGACAAAATTGGAGAAAAGATGTTAAATATATCTGGTGATGACTCTATAAGACTTAACAGAATGGCAGCTGCTGTCACTTCCAATATTCTAGGCAGTATATATCCCATTTTCCATAGCAGTCACAATTTATACTGTCATCTTGTTCACAGTTCTTCAATATTTGCTACTCCTCTGAAGAACTTGAATTTCTTATAATTCTATGTTTCAGATATGAAAATGATATATTCTGGATTCTATTGTAATTTAATCACATCCATTTTTAGTGTGACTAAACAAGATATTTTATAAGAAAAAATTAACAGTAAAATGTAATTGAAGAGACAGTGTTGATTCACTGTTACTACAGTCTATTGCACTTGCAGAAATAAAACTATTTAAAATGTTTATGTGTGTGTGTGTACACTGACACAAAGCATTGTTTTCTGGTTGTGAAATGCTGTCTCTGCTCCTTGAATCAAAGGTGGTTACAAAATATACAGTGTGTATTCATATGCAAGAGTCAAGAAAATAAATATCATAAAAAGGCTTTTGTTTTATATTTTTTGTTATATTTTTTATTTCAATAGCTTTTGGGGTACAAGTGGTTTTCGGTGACATGATGAATTATATAGTGGTGAATTCTGAGATTTTAGTGCACCTGTAACCCAAGTAGTGTACATTGTACCAATATGTAGTTTTTATCCCACATCCTCCTTCTACCCTCCCCATTCTGAGTCTCCAAAGTCCAGCTTTTATTTTTATAAAAGAAAATTTTATTTAAAAAGCTATTGAAATGAAATTAACAAGATTAATTTGGAGATTAGTAAACACTTGAAGAAGTTAAATAATTCTAACTTACTTTTGTCACCTGAATGTTTAACATAAGAGATAGATTACTGAACAGTCAAAATGACCAATGAAATGAGGTAGGCAACAGTTTCTAAAGAGCAAGCTAGTTAGTATTTAGGATTTGCAAATGATCTTTGACTGTAAAACCTAGGTGCTAGCCCAAATGATGAATAATACTGTTTACGAAAAAAAAAATTTAGATTTTAGACTGGGGTGAGCTAATTAATATACCATTAGCTAAAAAATAATTTATTATAAAATTAATGCAACTAATTATCTAATTCTTCCACCAAGTAAAAGAGAAAGTAAGGTGTTGGCAAGATTAAATATAGTCATATAAGTGATGGCTAGGGGGTAGGAGGAGGAGCAGAAGGATAGAGTAGAAAATGCAGTGAAATAGGAACACTTTCTATTTCTCAATTTGACTCCAAACAGCATTGGGAAAAGAAGGTTCTTTCTTGAGGCAAGTTATAAAAAGCAAGGCAAGTTGCATGGATTTGAACAAGCCATTACTAAATGAATAGAAATATATATTTATATATATAGTAGTATAAGAAAGTGAGTGAAAATTAGCTGAGATTTCAACAATTATTTTATAGACTATTAATACAGACAATATTCTATGTGGTCAAATTTGGTTACTTCCCATCTCCTTCCAAAAATATCCAACACTCCTTGCTGTCTTCCATGTGTAGTGGCTTTGCAATGTATTAACTTGGCTCAGCTAAATTACATTCCCCCAAATTCTTTTCTCTGTATGTTTTTGGTTAGGGTAGTGCTCCAGAAAATTCTTGTGGAGATTTTGGAGGGTTAAAATGAAGAAGCCTCAGCCATTTCACTGTTCACACTCATTGTCACGTATCTGCTGACTCATCGTGTTGTAATGAGGCAGCGACTGGGCCTGTAACTGCTCGACCTTCCTTTAGATCTTCCTTCAGCTCCTCCAACACCTGGACCAGGTGTGTGCTAACTCCACGACAAAGCCTCCCATTTAATTCCATCATGAAAGATCAGAAGCAGTGGGAGCTAACATGGGTTCCAGTTTGTACTTGTGGATTCCAGCTTTTTCTTGCTCTCTCTCACTTTACATCCATCTTACCTTCCTGGCTACTGGCCCTATGGACTTTCAATCTAAATCTCCATCATGAGACATGAGGATAGTTCAGTAGCCAAACAGTCTTACAGAGACTGTTTAACCAGCTCTTAAATATGCATGAAGTCAGATCCCTATAACTAATCGTGTGTGTGTCTGTGTGTGTGTGTGTGTGTGAGAGAGAGAGAGAGAGAGAAAAACGTATCATTTATGGTTCTGGTGGCTGTAAGTTTGAAATCAAGGAATCTGAAATCAAGGTTGATTTCTTCTGTTGGCTCTAAGGGAGATGCTATTCCATGTCTCTCTCCTGGCTTCTGGTGCTCTGCAGGCAATCTTCAGCATTCCTCGGTTTGTAGAGGCTTTACCCCTCTGTCACCTCTGCTTTCACGTTTACATGGTATTCTCCCTGTGTGCATGCCTCTGTATGCAAATATTCCCTTTTTATAAGAACATCAGTCATATCATATTAGGGACCCACCCTACTCCAGTATGATCTCATCTTCATGAATTACATTTGCGACTACCTTATTTCCAAGTACATTCACATTCTGAGTACTAGGTATCAGGACCTCAACCAATGGTTTTGTGTACAAACCATTCAACCCATAGCAGTCTGTATGCATAAAACACGTACATACACACAAATATACACACACACCACACATACGTACATGTTATATGCACAAAAACATGCATGTATATACACACACACACACACACACCTGGTCTGCTTCTTTAATTGAATCCTTGATTAAAGACCACCTATGTCATACAATGTTATACGTTCATGCCTTTGTTCAAGCTGGAAATATCTTCCTGCCATTTATTTCCTGTTGAATGCCTACTTTCACTCCAAAACCCAAGTCAAATATTACCTATAGAAGATTCCTTCCTTTTTACCAGGTCAACACTGAGGATAGAATTAATTACCGTATGGTACATAGACACTGGAATAATAGAATCTTTCAGATTGTGAATGGAATTTTAAAATGTTCATAAAATAAGGCAATCATCCAACATCATCTCTGACCATATTGTTGGTTTTTGGAGGATGAAGAACATGATTTATTAATATTGTGTTCAGAGCACTCTAGTTCTAGAAATCACAAATAGTTAAAATCTGCTGGATTAAACACAATTTGGTCCAATTGAGTATTTTTAAAACACCAGATTAATTAATTGCAAACAAATCGAAAGCTATGTTTCTGACTCTCTACAGCTAGAATTTAACACATAATCTAGATTTTATCAAGCAGATACACTCAGGTAACAGTGCAGAAACTGAGGTAACTTCTACAAGCAAAAAGATTGGATCCTGAGGAAAGCATGAATAACGCAGAAATGCAGTTCCCCTCAATAAGCTAACGGAGTTTACAGCATCTACTCCCTGGTGTCAGAGGAACTGAGCAAAAGCCGGGTTTTTAAGCTGGATGCTCTGTTTCTAGTTGTGTAGCATTCAAGCTTGGTTCCCTAACAAGAAGAATTTCAGAGCTACCTAATCTCTTTCACTAAATGCTACCCTGCTGCAACTTGTTATAAGAGATCTTTTTTTCTCGCAAATAAAAACCCTGAAAGATGATCTATGCTAACAACTTTTTCATTCTCAATGATCTGAACCAAGAGGCACCTCCTCTTCCAGATGATGAATATAAGCATTGTTATTCAGGAACACCGGGTCATATTTAAGATGAGGTTCCAGGGGAAGTTGTGCAAGATAAACAAAGAAACACATTTACAGAGAAATGCAGAAAGAGGGAAAAGCATGAGAGAAACTAGTCTCCAAGAGACAGAGTGAAACATTTGCCTTACTTCTCTATTCCACTTTCCAAAGAACAAGTTTTATTTAACTATTTGTCTAACTTTGTTCATAAGTTAAAAGTATAACATACCCTTATTATACTCTTAGCAATTAAGTTCTATTTTCTCATGTTAGCTTTAGTGACCTACAACCTTACAATATGAAGAAGGTGGACTAAACTACATTATCATTTACACCATCCTGACTCGCTAATAGCTGAAACCTGTATGAGATTTTCATTATGCTTCTGTTTAACTCTATTTTTTTTTTTTTTTTTTTTTTTGAGACAGAGTCTTGCTCTGTCACCCAGGCTGGAGCGCAGTGGCGCGATCTCAGCTCACTCCACCTCCGGGATTCACGCCATTCTCCTGCCTCAGCCTCCTGAGTAGCTGCGACTACAGGTGCTCGCCACCACGCCCGGCTAATTTTTTTGTAATTTTTTAGTAGAGACGGGGTTTCACCATGTTAGCCAGGATAGTCTCCATCTTCTGACCTCGTGATCCACCCACCTCGGCCTCCCAAAGCGCTGGGATTACAGGCGTGAGCCACTACGCCAGGCCACTTCTGTTTATTATACACATTGTATATGTATATGGACATATATACATATACAATGTATTGTATCTATTTAACTCTAATATACACATTGTATATATAAAAACAATTTTACTATTTCTAATCATAAGGAGAGAATCTCTTTCTCGAAGTTCCTATGGATTTTATTCTAGCTGCATAAGAAAAATAGGAAAACTTTTCTAAATAGAGAAATGTGTATTTTTAAAAAATGTTTTATATTCTGTCTTTTATCTCAAGATAATCATGCAATGACATTAGGAAAAAAGTATCTTACAAATTTTAAATGTTTCTTCCTGTTACAAGAAAAATTAGTAGAAATATAAGCAGAACCCAGGCATTCAGAGTATAAAGATTAAGTAAATTGTGATATATATTCATAACAAGCTATTATATACAAGCACAAAAATAAATAAATTACCAGTATATGCAATAGCATAAATGAATCTCCACAACATAATGTTGACATTCTGAAGTCATATGGTATTATCAATTTGTATAATGTGTTAAAAATAAGAAAAATTAAACCACATTGATTAGGAGGAACATAGAGAAGAGGCAAAACTATGAAAAAGGAAGAAATTGTTTCTTACAAAAATTAACATGTATAACTTCTGGCAGAAAAGAAGGATGAACGACCAACAAGGATCACAGTAGGAGATTCTGGGTGCTTACGATTTTCTATGTGTACCCTAAAAGGGGTCTCTGGTTACTTACATGGATGTTTGCTTTTGTTCAACTGCACATGTATGTTTTATGCAACTTTATGTATATGTGTTAAATGCTAATTAAAATAAAAGACAAAATAACTCTAATTCCTTGATGCCAATGATGTCTTAGAGGTGTTAAGTCCTATAGTGAGGACTGTGAATGTGAGTTCTTTCAGCCAAAACTTCAACTACAGTTTTTGGTTTGTTTTTAACTCTAGATACTCTCTCATTCAATCTTGCCTGTCCTCTACCCTGAGGCACAGATTGCCTCCATTTTCACCATTCTCTGCTTTGGGTAGAGTCTCTTTGGACACACACTTTCTGTAACATCTGTCACGGTGTCTGTCTCTGCTTAGCTTTTTCCCATAATCAGTGCCAAGGCTGCCCACAGCTCCTCCTTACTACTGCACCCTGCCTTAGGCCAAGGTTAATTCCCTCAGCTGAGAAGCTGTGTTCCAGATAATGAGGAAGGGGTCCTATGACAATCTTTCTTCAGCTCCACACACCCCCGACTCCAACCTCTCTGGCAGTCGAACTTGCTCCCATCTTTGATATTACTCACTTATCCTGTGTCTGAGATCAGCAGATATGACTATGGGGGCTGAAAATCTCAGTTCTGATGTATGACATATAACCCTTCCAAAATTCAGAAGAGGTCTGTGTCAATTCTTGTCATTGTCTCTCATTTAGTATGAAAATCATATTTGGCAACTACTTTTTTCAAAATACTTGATGATGCTTTAAAGTAATTGTCCTATTTCGCTAGAAATTGCATCTCTCTCTCCCTCTCCTCTCTCAATCTCTTCATTGCTCTAGTCATTGTTATAGTTCAAAAGATGGAAAGGAGTAAAAACGCTTTTATGGCAACAAATTTAACTGACAATTTAACTAAAACCCTGAAATAGGAACATTATTCTCCTTTAATTCATGATGAAACAGGTGCTAAAGTTTAAGTAACTTAATTAACGTCAGAGCCAGTAAGTGGTAGAATAAGAGTTCAGAACCCAAGTTCATCTCTCTTCATGGCCTATGCTTTTTACTACTGTACAGAATGCCCACCAAGGATTGAATTAGCACATTAGAAGATGAGAATTTGCATTCATCTTCATCAGCATTACTGGCACATAGAAAGCTTTTTTTGGTCACTGCTATATTCCTAGTGCCCATGGTGGTAACGGCTTAGTTGTGATTTGCAGAAGAAAGAAAGAATAGAGCATATCAATCTATGTGACTAAAGCAGTGTTTAAATAACCCAGTAAACTTAAAAGAAAAGACTATGGACATGGCAATACGACATAAGTAGAGATTTTGGTTAATTAGAAACCTGCGTGTCATTTTGGTATTTGCCTGTTGCTTCCCTCTCCATAGCCCATCTACCAAGTTGCGTCAGTTCAGATGACTGATATCTCTCCTAAGTGCTCTGATTCACTCAATCACCATACACACCTCTGTAATATAGGCGACCCCCATCTCCTGCCTTAATTCTTGCAACTGCCTATTGGATCCTCATTTGGGTTTTGTGGGGTTATTTTCTGTTTCTTACCAACTCACTCTATATATTGTAGCCAGATAAATCTTTCTAAAACATGGAAATCTTGTGTTCCTTCCTTACTTAACGTCTGTGGATAGATGCCCATTTGCCCAAGGGAAACTGTTCAAATGTACCTATGGCTGATAAGGATCTTCATCATCTGGCCATGATTTAACTCTTCTACTTCACATTTCTATTTCACTACTTTTTCTCAGATTCCCAGAGGTGTGGTGCTCCATTTCGTTTTCTGAAGTCAGCCATGCACTGTCTAACCTCCTGGTCTTGCCACATGCTGTTTCTATGACAGGAACACTTTATGTCTCTTTCAGAGCTCTAATGCTCTCTAATACAATGGCTATAAACTATATGTCTCTGCCAGGGGTCTACTCTGTTTTAATTTTTTTTATCCCCATTGCAGCCAAAATGCCTTGAACAAAGTACACACTCAGTGGATGTATGAATTAAAACAGAGAAGATTTTGTATGTGTTTAAAAAATAAGATATTATTATATTCCTAAAGTCAATAAAAGAATAAGTGACTCCATTACACAGGCAAAAATTCATTTAAAAATATTACTGTATACTTTCATTTTTACAGATTAAAATAATAATTATTAAAGTTTACTTTGAATATACCTATGTTCAACGAAGCTCAACAACTCTTATTTAAACAACCCAAATGCTAATAATTTTGAAAAATGTGATCATATATATATATATGTGTGTGTGTGTGTATATAAAATCAAAATGACAACTAAGTTTTACAAATAGGTCTTTAGATCTAAATCATTCATTACCACTAATTAAAAAATAAATCCAAAAAGGAAATAATTTTATGACTTCTTATTTGTATAAACTACAAAAAAGGAAGATAATCCTATAGACATGTGATACATTTGCAAAAACTAAAAATGATTGAATTAGTAGTAATAAAGAGAATAGCTAGGAAGCTTTTTACTTTACTACAGTCATGGTACATGAATGACTAGCTATCAAATTGTTGGTGAAACTGTACACAAATAACCCAATGATCTTTCCCTTCCACTGCTGTCCAGATAAGAAAATTCCTGTATTTACAATCATTACTAGATTACAAGTTTCTCCTTCATCTTTTAGTGATCTTCAAAGCCATCACAGTACTTGGGAGACCAAATTGCCCATATTCACAGTTGGGCAGCATCAACACTAAAGGGACTAGTTGCTCATCTCAGAATTCAGGAGTCATTTTTGCCCACTGTGTTTTCCCACCTTTGTGTCCTATCCGTCACTGAGTTCTTTTGATCCTGCCTACAATGTTTCTTGCTTCATGGCATTTCTCTCCGTCACCACGACTACAATCATCTCTAACCTGGGCGTCTTCGATAGCCTCTGAAGTAGCTGTTCTTTTTCTACTACTAAAACCCTCGTCTCCATAATCCGCAGTGAAAGGATAGTATTATTTTGAGGAACACAAATATTATTTACTTTGTTGTTCTCTTCCAACCTTAGGTATGTTTATTTGCTTTGATGCTGCATAAAGTACATCATATTTCCAGCTTTGATTGACATAAGCTATATGTTCAATTCTCCCAAAGTTGTTATGTACTATATCCATGACATAGATTTTATTTAAATTTTGTATTAAATAATAGTTGGAAAATAGTAATACTTGACCTAACCATAACATTAGGGATACAATCACTTATCATTCACATAAAACTTATAATGCATACATAATGTGACATAGGTCAATCAGTAGAAAAAGAATTAGTATTTAATGTTTGAGAAACTTGAAGTGTTTATGTAAGAAAAGCATGTTATACATTCGGGCATTTAATTTTTATCACAATTGCATATCTATTTTAATAAATGTGGCTTTTTGCAATTACTTATCCCTCATTAATTTAATTAGAGATATATGATATGTCTGCAAATACCTGAGCTAATCTCTTTTCTTCTTGTGGTCACGACTCCATCGATTTAAAGGTTTGTATTTTCTTTAACAGATTGCTCTGATCTCCTCCTGGTTCATAGCATGGTATCCATCACACAATAGCTATAAAAAGACCTTCTTCCCATCAGGACCATCAAACATTTATTAGGCTCTTATATGTGGCCTTGCCCATAAAGTACTTAAGATATATTACTTCAATATTGTTTACTGTTTTTACTTGATAGAGTAACATACTATCACAATGTATTGCTTCAAATGCCCTCTTCTTTGAATCATTATCCAATACTCCATTACACTTGGAGTCTTTTCTATCTCCTACTGAGGTCCTGGCAATGAGCACTTCCTAAGGAGATTTGGGAGGTATCCTTTACAAATTTAAATTCTAGTATCTTTTTACCATTTCTATTAGGATATCATCAGCATTTTAAGAGGCAGGATGGATTGCTTAGAGTATGGATTTTGAAGCCAAGATCCCTAGGCAATCTCTTATAAGACACAAACAGTTTTCAATCCAATATTTCGTTTACTAAATTTTATAAAAGAATGTAAGGCAGGTGATACAAAAACTGCATCATCATTTCATTGGGAGTCTCAGCAATCACCCAAGTACACAGTTGTGTTTTTTGTTTTTTGTTTTGCCTCTGACACATATGAGATCTGCAAAGCTGTCATGCATGGAGATGGAAGCTGCAACCTCTATTTCTTGCCCCTCCTTCGCACTGTTTGAGTCATGCAGGCCTGAAGCCTAGATGCTTCTTCATAGTTTCCCCAGTGCAGGTGCGGTTTCACTTCACAAACACGTCAACACAACATTTCCATTCATTTTTGCCATATGCTTTCCAAGCAAACAGTGCTATAAGACTCTGAGATCATACTAGAAAGAACTTCATCAGCCCTGGCCAGGCTAGAAGTTAATTATTTATTCACAATTTATTATTTGATTTTGAAAAGAAACTATGGTTAAAATAGAAAATGTCTTCTTGTACTAAGTGGAGCATATCTTCCCATTTAGCTAAAAATTCAATCTTAGATGTTTACAAGTGAGCAAATTCCTATATTGGCTTTTCTAATGATTCACTAGACAAAATTTTCTGCTCCAGAAATTTTCTCTGCTTCTCAAATTCTCATGGCTATAATACGTTCATTAGAAGTACGTCATTAGGCTATATTGACCTATGTTAGTATATGGATGGTCTTTGAGGAAGGAACACATTAAAATGTCATCACCAATCAATAATATCTGATTATGTGTTTTATGCTATGAATATACAAATAACATTCTTCTAACTAATGAGCTGTGAGCAAACTAAATGGCTCATGGGTCAAAAAAATTTTGATGGGGTGGTTCCTGTTATCTAATGCTGCACAACAAACTACCCCAAAATTTAGAGGATTAAAACAACAATGATCTTATTATATTGCATAAATTTATATATCTGTAATTCAAATTATGCTGGGCTTGGAAAATGCTTCTAATCCATGTGGCATTGGTGGAGGTCGGTGGTGTTACTCAATTGCAGAGTGTCTGAGACAGTTTCTTGGCAAGGAGGGCTAGAAGACTGTTTTAATTGGGTATTATTAACATTTTGTGAAACAAAAAATACATAAACTTCATTTTTACTCAGACTTATTACATGAATAAGGAGCATTTACATGAAATGTTCTCTTCTAACAGTTAATGCTCCCATAGCAATATCTTCACAAACAATATTGGAAATGTCATGGTCTTTTACATCCTAACCTCAGAACACACAGATAATCTTTTCTGCCACACTCTACCAGGTGAAATACTCACAGTCCTACCCACGCTTACAGGGAGAATATTCAGACTCCTTCCCTATAAGAAAAATGTCAAGGAACTTTTGTTTTAAAGTCGTAACAGGGGAATTGTGAAGAAATGGCTAGTGTGTACAACTATTTAGGACAGTATGCTTGAGTGAAGTGTCACTAGCCAGGAAAGGAAAGCATAAGGCACACATTGGTATACAGACCAGCATTCTAGGAGGTAGAAAAGTGTGACTGACAAATTGCCTGTTTAAACTTCCAATAGGCATAAAACTTACACTCAACAGAAATGTCTGTGAATATTAACAAAACAAAAGGCTCATTCCAGAACTGGACTGATAAGAAATTTTAAAAAGTAGTAAGCAGATGATTCAAATAATTGAATATTTTTTAATTCATGCATCTAAAAGGAGGATTAAAATTTGGTAAGCTGCTTGTTTTGAGATTTCAGAGTTATATTTCCTCAAATGTATGTGCTTCATGAAATGTAGCTTAAGCCCTATCACCAAAGGTACCATAATGAATGTAAACATTTGTGGATGCCAGGGCTTTTGCAATCATTTGCTATTTTTCTACAAACACATTTTATTTATGTTAATGGCAAGTCTTTAGCAAGCAAGTTTATAAAGTACGGTTTTATAAGGAGACAAAGATTATATTTTAAAAATTGAGAGTGAGTTTCAAGAACAATGAAGGACAAGGACAGATCCCAAAATAGTTAGAGGAGAGAATACTCTGTGGACCTATCAATTTATCCACAAGTTAATTAAATAGTTTCCTTTCAGTGATACCCATAGCTAATAATATTCACAGCAGTAATATAATTTGCAAACTCTCAACATTTTTTAAGTCTTCAATTTGTGCTAATAATAGCACAAAATGATTAGGAAAAAATCATGTTGAAATTTAAAATATCTAACTTATTTGATGTAAGTTTATATTATGGAAATATATATATAAATTTAATTTTCATAAGCATGCAATTATATATTTATAATATTGTATACAAGTTGTGTATCCCTTACCAAAAATCCTTGGGACCAGAAGTGTTTCGGATTTTGGATTTTTTCAGATTTTTAAATATTTGCATATACATAATAAGATACCTTACTAATAGAACCCAAGTCTAAACATGGAATTTATTTCTGTTTCATAAACAGTTTAGACACATAGTCTGAATGTAATTTTACACAATATTTTTAATAATTTTGTGCATGAAACAATGTTTTGACTGCATTTCAACTGCAGCCCATCACATGAGGTCAGGTCTGCAACTTTCCACTAGTGGTGTCACTCAAAAGGTTTGGATTTGACAAGATTTGGGATTTTGGATTTGGGGGTTAGGGATGCTCAACCTATATTTATTCTCACTAAAATAAACAGTTCATATAATCAGGAATTTCTTCTGTTTCTCTACTATGTCTTAGTTACTAAAAGAATGTTTAGCACATGGTAGGGTTCAATATGCATTTGTTAAATTAAAACAGATTCTACCATTGTAATGTCCTCAGGTCATAGACACCGGTTTGCCTGCCATCTAGGAAACTTATTATTTTAATCAACATGTGTGTATGTCCATAAACACATAGCTTTCCTTTTTTCTAGTCATTTATCTCCTTTTTAAGTGCTGTCTTTTCTTCTTTTGTTAATATCCAGTCATACTAAATAAGGATTAATTATCTTTCTCCTACTTTTATTGTAGCTGTACTAGGAGGCATGTATCTCAAGATTAGGAAATATTTTTAAACTTTTTAAAACCATTTAAATTTACCAGTTCATTCAATTGTATAAATATAAAGCAAAGGCAATTTTCTAGATTAATAAAAAAAGATCAATTGTACTTTGCAAGACATTTTTGGGATGAGGATAGACATTCATAGGAGAAACAAGTTAAAAGGCCCTCACATAAGTTACAACCAACCAGTCAGTCATTAACTTGGTATTCTCATGCCATTAAACCACTTAATTCGGCAGGTCTTTACTGAATAGCTGTGATGTTTTCAACATCACTTTAATCACTATGGCAAATAAAAACATATAGTACAATTTTGAAGACTACATTCTGAGGCATTTAATTAGCAGAGAACAGTGTAAAACGAAATATTCATATCTGACTTCAGGAGTTCTGAGAACGGGGAGAACAATAAAGATTAGGGCATCAAAAAGATTTCAGAAAAGAAAATCCATGACCTCACTTTTGTAGAAAAGAGGCAAAGAAGATAATAAATGGATGCTTCAATTTAAAATTTTATCTCATTTACCATTCTCTTTTGGTCAGGATCTTGGAGTTTCTGTAAATATTAAAGCAACTACATAAATTAAAAAGTCTTTGCCAGTCACAGTGGCTCATGCTTGTAATCCCAACACTTTGGTAGCCCAAGGTGGGAGGATGACTTGAGCCTAGGAGTTCGAGATCAGCCTGGGCAATGAGGGAGACCTCATCTCTACAAAAACAAAAAAAAATGTTTTATAAAAGCTTGATTATGGATTCAGTCTACACAATTATTTTATTCCTGCCAAAGATTTTGACATTGCCACTGGCAAAAACAAGTAGTTATATCAGTTGATGTTATTTTCTAAGTATTGAGTTGATATGGCCTGATAACAATCTTCGTACCAATTATATAGTGAAATATATACCTAGTATATTCCTAGAACTCTGAAGAAAACCTACACCGATACCTAGTAAGAGCATGAAATACCTAGCATATTCCTGTTCTTACTAGGTATCAGCGTAGGTTTTCTTCAAAGATAAACAATACATGGGAATACAATTCCATGTTCCCTTGTTTGTTAATATCCTTGTTAGGAACTATTAAAATTATTTCTGTTACTTAAAAGTCTTCCTTGCCAGCTGTCAGAGGAATATAGAATAAAAATTTCATCAAATTTATAATTACTATATTTTGATCTTTCTTTACTTTTCCCTTTTCTATGGGGATGAATCAACCTCTATATCTCAAACAGATGTTTTATACAGGCTTGTGAAGCCATATTCCCATAGGTCTCCTCCTGGGTTCTATTCCCTAATGTCTGAGGCAAAATAATTTTTCCAACAGCTCAGCAAGAATGAGATGGAAGATAAAGAATTTTCTTAAATTTCATTTGTCTGTATTTTGGCCTTCTATTCCTTTCATTTATTTTCTGTTTCCAAAGTTTTGAATTTCCAGTAGATGGCTGTGTATATTACAAATAAAAGAACACCATATTTTTGAAACATAATGTACTAAACATTTAAAAGTTCTTGGTACCAACACTTGACACTGCACAGGCAATGGGTATATTCAAGGATATGTTGATGGACTCATGCATATTACTGTATTTTCTACAAAAAGAACTATGGAAAGATTGCCTAACAAGGAGACTTAAATATTGCTTCAATTGTGTCACATTAAATCTACGGCTATATATGAGACCACAGTTCCTCCATCTTAATTCTAGTTTCTTAAATACAAAATATTACTCTGTGGGCAAGAGACAAAATCTTTTTAATTTAAACAGGCACTGAATGTTTTATATTTCTTAATTTCTGTGATAGGAAGAAACTATTTCTCTGCTATATACTAACATCTTATTGACCTATCTTTTTCTTACCCCTTGGCAAGCCAAGAAAATTAAATTGCCAATGTTTCTTTTCTTTTTTTTTTTGAAATTTCTGTTCGGTGACATTAAAACTTCCTCCAGGAATACACCCTACACGTTTTCTATTCAGGTAGGAGCCAAGGCCTCTGTAATCAGTATTCTGTTTTATTTTTGCAGAGATCATCTACTTACGGATACTCATTAAAGCGTGATGAGTCAGATATGTTCTAGGGTATATTTTAAGTTAATTACATTCTGAACTCTTACCTTTGCTGCTTTAGGCATCAATTTTAAAAGTATAAAGTATTTTTTTTTATTTTTTAGAAAACTTTCTTAAGCTCCTTTTGAAAGACATTTCCAGAGGAAATGCATCTGACTTAGGATCTGAATATAAAAGAGAAATATTACATCTTGCAAACTCTCTAGCAGGGATAAAAAATAAACATTATTTTATTATGGCAAAGGGTACATTTCAAGGTCACTGCCTTGCTTTGCTTTTGAAGCTTGTTTAGCTGCTAGGAGAATACACAAAGATTCAAATGCTGCCTTCTTTTAAGTGACACTGGGTATAAAAGTATTTGATCAGAGAGAGAGTACAGACTCAATAAGGAAGCCATGCAATCTGAATCTGTAATGCTAGACAACAAAACATTTTACTGTAGTGTAAATAATATTATGTGTGCAGACTTTTCGTTTTAATGTCAGAGACCATATTTTCTATTTAAGAAAGACATGCCGGTCTACATTGAAATGTGAACTCCTTTTTCTATTTAGGAAACTCAAAGATTTGTTTTCCTGTAGGACACTAAGATCCTAACCCCAGATAGTGAGGTTCAATAAATTCAATGGTTTAATCTCTAGTTAGATATATGGGAAATCTGCTGCCTCAATACTAATTGCATTCAGATATCATATCAAAATAAATAAAATCATTAACACTGAAATACAGTATTTTGGCAATTTACTAACTCAAATAAGGACAGTATTCGAAGCACTTGGTAGTGTCTTTCAGAAGAGAAGAAACTAATAAACTAACAAAACACCCTTCTCATATTTAGTGAAAGCAGGGCAAGTAGTGTTTTCTATGTTGTGTGATTTTAAAGAACGTTTTAGTCAAAAATATCTTCTTCTTTTCCAACACGCCTTTCAATCATGATACCTAAAATCTCCGTAGAAAACTCTTTGGGCTTAGGAATTTAATGATCTACTAAGAGCTTTAAATTTAACTAATTGGATGGCCAAAGAACTGATAATTGAGACCCAGATTGTAGTCCTGTCACCCAGCAGTCTTGCAAAGCCCCTCTGAACATCATTATCTCCATGTGTAGTATGTGGTTATAGGAGACAATATATAAGAACATATTTAGCTGTCTAGGTTTAAACTTCTGTGAGTCTATGATAAACCTAAAAGTATCCAGGATTGTTAATTTCCACATAAAGATTGCATTAGTCATTAGCATCATGGCTTAAATTATTTGATTAGATTAGCAGAAAGTAGTTGCCTGGTGAAGTAGTGGGGGAATGCATTAGTGACAGATGATACTACAGATGAATGGCAGGGATAGCAATTAGATTCACAAAAGGACATGCCTTTTATCCTGAGTCACCGAATGACATAGAAGATACACAAAATTATTATCATATTGAGCTCCATAACTTACAAATATCTCTGTCTACATATATATATATGTTTGCAAGTATACATATATATTGTTAATCGTGTGTGTGTGTGTGTGTGTGTGTGCATGTGTAATTATAAGAGCAGTATTCATTTTCCCCCCATGGTATATTCTAGATCAAAATATGTTTCTTAAATGAATGACTAATGGGATCAATGAGTAAATTAATGTGAAAAACCTGGATGCACAGATATGCCTGAATGAGAGAAAGCCTAATAGACAAAGCTGTTGGCTTTTTCATTGCTCAGTCCTTAAGATAGCAGGACTTTCAAATGGGGACTTTGTGAGAAAACTGGTCAATTTCAAAAATAAAAGAGAAGTAATTCAGAAAAACATCTGGTATTGATTGCAAGCTAGAGAGCAAGTGAATTACACAATTCTCTAAAAGTGAATGGTGCTATTCTCCAAGGAGAATAGTCAGACATGAAGTAAGACCGGCAACTAAATCAGCTCTAATTAAAAGTGTGATGAGCATGAAATTTGTCTCTGGGCCTCTCCCTCCCACCTTTTCCTCTCCTTTCTGTGCTGTGCTATTTTCTCAGTTTTTGTGGAGTCTTCTATAAATTACCAGGTGTTCATCTCAGGTTGTATAAAGTCTTAGCTGTCTATTAAAGAATTAAACAATATGTTTCTAATGAGTTGAAGGACATGGAGACTTCTCAAAGACTTATAAATCTTCAACTGTAGAGATAATGACTCTAATTTTAGGGCCTGCAGAGAAGCATTGATGGAAATATTTTGATGCAAGGAAGCCCTCATTGATCCTCAAGTTAGTACACTAACTTGTACTAAACTCAGAGTTATGGATGATAATATTGGTGGTTTCTAACTGCATGGCAGAAATATCATATATATCTTTGTTAACATGAAGAGTACCTAGCACATGATAGCAATTTAATGATTTTATTGATTCAACTTAACTTTAGTGCCTATGGAACAATGTAGCAGAGAGATCACAGGCTAAGGGATAGCTGGGAATCTAAGTTCTATTTCATATGTAGTGGACTAAGTAATTTTGAAGCCTTGGGACATCAATTAACCTATTATTTTTCTTCATTAAAGTGTTTATTTGTTAGAGTGTATTATTAAAAATAAGATATTCTTATCAAAATTATTTCACGAATATAAAGAAATTAGCACTAGAACTAGCTTTATTTAAAATGTCCCCAAATAATAATTATTTTTAGAACAAAATTAAATTATCAAGCAGTGTGGTTCATCACAGTAGTTTTTGAAATGCTTTGCATGTAGTTTAAACTGAAACAAATACTGCATACCCACCATAGGAGCTAAGATACAATACCAGCAGAATGGAAAGGAAAAGAAAAAGTTATGAGAAAACATTGAAAAAGATAAAAGGGAAAAGAGAAGAGAAAGAGGAAGCAGCAAATGGAGGGCAATTATATGGAAGAGTGAAAGAATGTCTGTTATAATAGACTTACTCTTCTCAAGATTTTTAAACTTCCCTGGCATAGCAAGGGCCTGGACCATAGAAGAGTCATAAGACATAAGTGCTATTAACAGGTCTCCATCTCTCAAATACACTGCTTAAAAGAGAAAATTTTTTTCTTTCTTCTTTCAAAAAGGACATCAAAATGTAGAAATTTACCTACTTTATTTTAGTCCGTAGCAACACTGTATGGAAAAATGCTTTGGCAGTATATAAAAATAATTCAGTCAGTGATTCTTTACATATGTCTGATTCTATTGGGAAGAAAATGAAAAGCAAGTTTGAAGAGTTTCAGGAGTTTGCCGTATGGTTCTATATGGTGTTTAATATTTGACGAAAACAGGAAATTCATGTCAAAGATGTTTTTCATCAATACTGTATTTGTTTGAATAAAAATATCACTGTTGTAATATATTGAGAATATTGTACTGTGGTTACAAAAGAATAGCATCGTGGTTGGAACATAATGTCTTGAAGTCCAATTGCATAGGAATTTTGTTGGAGCCATTTGCTCACTGTAATCTTGGGCAATTTTTTAACCCTTTTTTGTGCTTTAGATTCCTCATTTTTAACATGAAGTTTATAGTAGCATTGTGATACTTAGGATGAGTCAATTTGTACAAAATATTTAGATGGTATAAATGTTTAATAAATATTAGCTTTAGTTTTGAATTTATTTTTAACTAGAATTTACAAAAGTTAAGTTAGGGTTGAATTTATTTTGATACTGTAAGTGATATATAAATATATGCATACATATCTACCTCTCAAATCGAATTTATAAATGTGGAATATCAAAAATTATACTAATTACTTTTTAGTATATCATAGTTTCAATAAAGATATTAAAAGAAATGAAATAATTCTTACCTTGTTTCTTTGTTGATATTTTTATTTATGTGAATTTAAAGAGAAAGCATAGCTTTTAAGCCTAGCTCTTATCAGCTGTATCTTTATAGCTTCTTCCCCACCTAGTAACTTGAATTAGTAGATAGAATTGTTAGTTAAAATTCTTGACTCCTTTAACTTTAATTTACTTCTCATTTTGTGTTGAACTATAATTATTCAATTTTTAAAATTTTTTCAGTTCTTATTAGTGTTGAAAGAAAATCATTATCATTCCATTTGATTTCATTTGCAGCAGAATTTTAATATATAAATGTAACAATTTCATAAAACAGATGCCCACGAAGTGTTTTCTTTATGTATTTTATGTATAAAATCACAAGCTTATTTTATGTATATTGATGGGTAATGAGAAAATTTAATGTGTCTCAGGAAAAATCCTTTTTTAGACTATTTAAAAATAATCAAAGTACCAAAACTCACAATAGCATAAATTTAAAACAAATGCAAAATGCAAAACTTTTTCTTAATATGTTATAAAAGACACAAGGAAAGGAAGCTTGTTTACCATGTACTTCTTTCCATTGATTAAATCACAAGGAAGCAATATTCTTAGGGGTTCATTAAGGATTTCAGATTAAAGAAGCACTGATTACAGATATGTATGCAAGGCATAATTGATTTCTGAAATGAGCTCTCTTTGCTGATGAAACAAAAGCTACTGATTTCCTTCTGTTTAGTAACCATCCTTTTGCTCTTTTGCTATTTCTGCATCTTCGATTATTCTATAGTACTACCAACCTATAATCAAAATAAAGTAAAATAAAAGTACTTTTCAAATAAAACCTTTAGATAACATACTTGAACAATATGAAAGAAAAGAAAACAGAAAAAAATCCTAAAGATTGCTTAAACAAGATAATTTTTTTGCTCTTTGCCACCCCCTCAATACTCAACAAAATTTGTCCAATTGTCTAATTCAGATCTTATGGAATACAACAACTAAGAAAGGAAGGAAATAGGGTGTAGAGTTAGTTTCATCAAAATGTTCTTCCCCACCTGATATCAAAATTTTCAAAGTGACTGTGGAAATTATCTTGTTTGATCATGGCTACTATTACAACTTGATCAATTCAGTCAATGTCATTAGAAAGCATGTTTTGCTGTCTTCACACTGCTCTTAAACGCTAAATAGACTGCACACAAACATTCTTTGCTCTGCTGTAGCCCCAACCTAGAACAAAGTTATTGCTTACCTTTCATTAAACATTGTACAGTTACTTGCTTGAGCAATGATGGAGAACCAGATTCCAAATTATCCAGAAGATTCTAAAATTAGCTTCTAATTGCCATCCCAATGCATTTGCTCTCTTCAACACAAGTAAGTAAGGTTATATAGAAAAATATAAAAGTAGATGGATTCAATTACATCTCTATATTTTCAGCAATGTCTTCCAAGTTCTAGTTTCTCTGAACAAGATTGTCAGGGTATGTTCTACGTAACAGAGCCTGGCCAATGGTGCAGAAGCAAGAGCTATAATGCAGCCTCTGCCTTCCTTGCCAGTTGTGTTCCTTGAGTGATGTGGCTACATCTACCAGAAGAGACCTTTCTTTTCTTCTCATTGATATACCCAGAACAGGTATCCTTTTGCAATTCTTCAAGGAAAGGTCACTTTTTGTTCTTTAATTTGTGTATAGGCCCCAAATGCAGATGCTGAGACTTTGCAAAAATTACCAGTTAAAAAACAAAAGAGTTAATTTCTTTTTTATGAGCAGCAGCTAGCCTAGTGCCTGTAATAAATAACAGTTATAAAGTGAATAGATGACAAAATGAATGAATTAATAAATAAAACTTTACCCTTAATGTCATAAGAATGAATGAAGGAAGGATTGAATAGAAATACTACCCTCTAAACTTGGCTTTTTATCCTAGCTCTGAACATCTTTGGCAAAATTATTTCTAACGGGACATCTATTATTTCTCTTATTTCATTGAAATATTTTGTCTTGTTTTTATAGTTTTCTACCTAATTATCTACAATCATTGCATAAAATATTTTTGCATTGAATTTCATAGATTAGGTTGTTTTAAGTTTTGGCTAGTAACAACTTTGTTGAAATAAATGTATTCTAATTATTTCTTTAACTAGCAAGTAGGAGATATTCCTAGCTATGGATTTTTAAGTCTAGAAATATATGAAATTTTAACTTTAAAAAATTCTGGGCCGGGCGTGGTGGCTCACGCTTGTAATCCCAGCACTTTGGGAGGCCGAGGCGGGCGGATCAGGAGGTCAGGAGATTGAGACCACGGTGAAACCCCATCTCTACTAAAAATACAAAAAAAATTGGCTGGGCGTGGTGGTGGGCGCCTGTAGTCCCAGCTACTCGGAGAGGCTGAGGCAGGAGAATGGCGTGAACCCGGGAGGTGGAGCTTGCAGTGAGCCGAGATCACGCCACCGTACTCCAGCCTGGGCGACAGAGCGAGATTCCGTCTCAAAAAAAAAAAAAAAATCTGATAATTTTCTTTGACAAAGGTAATACCAGAAATTATTAATATTTTTAAATTTTTTCCAAATTATATGATGCTATTTTAACTTACATTCATTGACTTACCTATAAATTTATGCATCCTTAAGCTAATTTGTATGTATACTGTTTATTCATTTCCATGTTTATTAAATTATTCATATTTTTGAAATGCATTTGTATATGGCCTTTCCACAATCCTTGAAATTCTGCAGGAAAAATAGGTTGATGCCAGTCAGAGTTTTATGTAGCAACTAACAAAACAGTAGTAACTCTTGGAAGAAAGAGAAGGTGAGTCTCAGTGTTGGAGGTAGAAGTTCTGTTAATGCTGTGATGTGAAATGACATATTATTCATATTTAGCTAATTATTTGACTAGCTTATAACTATAGAAGGGCAAAAACAAAATAAAATAAATTGAAATCAAATGTAAATTGCAATGGACTGCAACTCTTTCTGTCCTTAAGGAAGGCACAGTGTGAAGTCAGGATAGAATAGAAATCCCAATTCTTTTTAATGTAGTCCTTTGAGCATCCCCTAATTTTGAGACAAAATCAGAGATGAAAGGCAGAAAGAAACAGTTTCCACAGTTGACACATTTTCTGATGCCCCATTTTCATGTGGCAATATTAAAACTCAAAGCACAAAAGCACCTCAGTGATTCTCACAATGCATGCAGTGAATTCAGCTGTAGTTGAAACCAGCCTGCGTCACCATAACCATCCACTTTTTGTTTGTTTTATTTGTCAAACATAAATGAATAAAGACACAAATACAGTAACTAACAATGCCATTCATTTTATTAAACATACTCAATTGACATAAATAACATGTTAATTCTTATTATTTAAGCAAACTTTTAGTTTTTGTTTTCTCTCCACATTTAAAGAAAGGCATATACTTTACTAATATTTTTTGTGTGATAGCTCTGCTTTATACAAAAACAAGCCTCTTTTAAAATATGAAGAGCTAACTACCTGCGGGGTATGTCTCTTATTAATATATAAATTATAAAAGCTTTCTATTTTCTACTTTCTTTCCATAGTATTCCATATGGAAATTCTGGCAAATGAAGTTCTTATTCTTATGACTTTGTTTTATCTGTTTAAGAAATGTTCTCTGAATTATTTACTTTGTATTCTCTATTTAAAGATTGATGTGCTACCTTTTGAAGCATGTAGTTAAGGCCATATTTTTCCTGGAATTTTGCATACTGAGCATATATCTTCTGGTAAGTTGCACCTTTGTTCTTTTTTATGACTTTTGTGCATTGTTATTCCATTAGTACAAGGCTAGCTATTGCTACAAATGTCCCACAGAGAGAATATTTCAGTGACTTTCTTGACAATGGTGAAAAGCGTTTGTTGGGCATTTATTCTGCCTCCTAATTCTATGCTTTTAATGTCACTCTCTGTGTTCCAGTCTAATTCACATTGGGTTATTCTTATTCTTTCAGTTTCTAATCACTAGCTCTTGTGTCTCTCAATTATACAAATCTGAGCACAGCTTCAATTTGGACTTGTACCAGCTTCATCTGTAACTTGAGTTCAGATGCAAAATAATGTTTGATTTTTGCTACAACCATTACCTTATTGTCAGCCCCAGATAAAGTTGTGAGAAATTTGCTGCATAATTCTGTGAGGATTTTACTTAGAAAAAAATAAATTTTGTTTAGAATATACCTGTGGGAAAAGATAAGGTTTAAAAAGTAAATTTGGTAGTTAGTTTGGGGTTTAGAACATGCTACCCCAAAATATAGCATGTTGGCATTTGAGAGAATAGCAGAAGTAGAAAGGCCACTCTCGCCCTTCCCTCTCCCTTCTCTCTCAAAGTAGGTTGTAAAACCTAGAAAGAGCACCCTTTGTCTTTCTCTCCCTTTTACCCTTGAAGCAGGTCAGAAGACTCCCATTCTAGAAGTGCCCTCCCGGTAACCTGAGGGGAAAAAAAAAAAAAATTGCTTATCCCTGAAGACACAGGAACACAGAAAAAAATCTGAACTAGCAAGGCTTCCTAAGTTCCCCTCAGTTTCTTATCATTAGATCATACAATTTTGTCCTCCAATCATATTTCTCTACACTTGTATATTCTTCAACAAACCTAGACACAAAAATATACATTAGCCTTTTTCTTTGGGTCTTGAGTTCTTAAGACTCCTGTGTCACATAAGCTTATATTAAATAAATTCATATGCTATTCTCTTGTTAATCTGTCTTTTGTTATAGGGGCCTCAGTCATGAAACTAACATGGGAAGAAAATATATTTTCCCTCTACAATAGAAGGTAAAAGTATTAAAATGTCTACCTATTAATAAAATTATTTAAGTGTAATGAATATTTATTGCTGCACTAATCTGCAATTTGTGAAATTATATACTACAATGTTTCTATAATTTCATAAGGTAAGTAATAACACCAGAATGTTAATAAAACCTTCTTCCTATAGAAAACCTCTCTGAGGCTAAGTAAAGCACATCGGGCAGTGGGGAAAAAGAGAACAACTGTTGGAAAACCATTTGTTTTTTTGTTTTTCCTAGCACTTCAAAAATATTCCTCATTGTCTCCTGACTGTATAATTTTCTACAATGTGTCTGTGAATTCTCATCTTTGTTCCTTTGTATGGAAGTCATTTACCTCTGGCTACTTTAAAAATATTATCCTTAGTCAGGCACAGTGGCTCACACCTGTAATCCCAGCACTTTGGGAGGCTAAGACAGGAGAATCACTTTAGTCCAGGAGTTCAAGACCAGCCAAGGCAAAATGGTGAGAACTTGTCACTACAAAAATATTAAAAACATTATCTGGGCTGGGTGCGGTGGCTCACACCTGTAATCCCAGCTCTTTCAGAGGCCGAGATGGGTGGATCACTTGAGGCCAAGAGTTCCAGACAAGCCTGGCCAACATGGCAAAACCCTGTCTACTAAAAACACAAAAAATTAGCCTAATGCGGTGGCGTGTGCGTGTAATCCCAGCTACGTGGGAGGCTGAGGCGGGAGAATCGTTTGAACCTGGGAGGCAGAGGTTGGAGTAATCCAAGATTGCACCACAGCACTCCAGCCTGGAGTGTGGTGTTGCACACCTCTAATTTCAGCTACTTGGCAGGATGAGGTAGGAGGAGCTCTTGAGCCAGAGAGGTAGAGGTTGCAGCAAGCCAAGATCCTCCCACTGCACTCCAGCCTGGGCAACAGAGGGATAGCCTGTCTCAAATAAAGAAAAAAGAAAAAAAGAGAAGAATAAAAATATTCTCTTTGACACTAGTTGTTTTCAATTTCATTATGATGTTCTTAGGAGAGTTTTTCTTTGTGTTTATCCTACTTGCCTTTCTTTAAGTTATTTTTGTATCTACAGATTTATAATTTTTATAAAAATTAAAAAGTTTTCTGCTATTATCTCTTCAGTTTGTTTTTTCTATGTCTGCCTGTTTGTTTCTACCTCTCTCTTCCATCCACATGGTACCAATTCGATATGTTAGACAAACTTGGTATTGTACTGAACAACGAGACTCTGTTACTATTTTCAGTCTTTTTCCTCTCTTTGCTTCATTTTGCATAGTTCCCATTGCTGTGCTTTCAAGTTCAAGCATATTTTTTTCTTCATTATGTAATCTATAATTAATCCCATCAGTGAATTTTTATTTCAGACATCGCAGTTTTTATTTCCCTGTAATTGCTTTATATTTTACTTTTCTCTCATGTTCAAATCTTACTTTAAATCTTTGAGCATATTTTAATATTTATTTGTCTATAAATTCTATCATCTTTCTCCATTTTGGATGTATTTTTATTGAGTCATTTACTTTTGGGTTTTGGTCTTAAAATGTTGCTACTTCACATGTGTAGTATCTTATTATTATCATTATTATTATTATTAAGTGCCAGACACAGACATGAACATTACATTGTTGACTGGATTTTGTTCTATTATGTTAAAGGATATTGAAGTTTGTTTTAGGAAGTGTATTATTCTGTTCTCATGCTGCTATTAAGACATACCCAAGACTGGGTAATTTACAAAGAAAAGAGATTTAATTGACTCACAGTTTCACGTGGCGGGGAGGCCTCACAGTCATGGTGAAAGGCAAAGGAGGAGCAAAGTCACGTCTTGCATGGTGTAAGGCAAGAGAGCTTGTGTAAGGGGATTCCCCTTTATAAAACCATCAGATATAGTGAGACTTATTCACTATCACAAGAACGGCATGAGAAAGACCCAACCCCGTGATTCAATCACTTCCCACCAGGTCTCTCCCATGACATGTAGGAATTATGACAGCTACAATACAAGATGAGATTTGGGCCAGGACACAGACAAACCATATCAGGAGGCATTTATGTCAATTGCAGGTCAAGTAGATTCTTTGACATCCTTTTTGAAAATTTTTGTTAGGGCCAGGTGCAGTGACTCATGCCTGTAATCCCAACACTTTAGGAGGCCAAGGCAGTTGAATCATTTGAGTCCAGGAGTCCAAGACAAGCCTGTACAACAAGGAAAGGCCACATCTCTACAAAAAAAAAATACCAAAAATTAGCAGGGCTTGAGACCATGACATCGAGGCTACAGTGAGTCGTGATGGCACCACTGTACTCCAGCCTGGGAGACAGAGTGAGACCCTGTCTCAAAAGAAAAAAAAAAGTTAACATGAATGTAGTGTACCTTTATCTTAGGGATAATTTAGCCCACTACAAAGATATGACCATCTGAGACCACTGTTAATAAACAGTCCCAAGTATTTACTGAGACCTCTTGAGTTTGGCCTATAAAAACTGCAACAATTCTAAGCCCAGCTGAATGATTGTTTGGTGCATGGCTTCTTAGAAAATGTTCTTCGCCCTGCAGTTGTTCTTTGCTCAGACTTGTGGAATTTCAACTCATGTATGTGCAGATTTGTATTTGGCTAGTTTTTAACAAATCCTTACGGATATTTCTGGAGTTCTTTCTCGGCATAGCTCCCTTATCTCTGGTTCTTTATCCCATACATCTCAGCCATCTCTGCCTTCCCAAATCATACTTCTCCTCCTCAATGGATATTTTGCTCTGCTTGTTTCTTTCAGTGTTATCTTGAAAGAGCCTTCAGGCAGAAACTCAAGGCAAAGTTGGAGGGTTTATCTAATATGTTTATTCTCCTATGAGTCACAATTTTGCCTCTCCTGTAGTCAGTCCTGTGTTTAAAAACAGCTGTTTCACATATGTGGTCCAATTTTTAAATTGTTTGTAGTAAAGGAAAAGTCTAATACCAGTTAGTTAATTTCTCATTGTCAGAAGCAGAAATCCTCCTTGTTTTGCCATTTTCTTTTATTGTTGTTTTCTCTGATTTACTTAAACATGGAATTTTCTCTTGAATCTAATTTTAACCTATTAATTTTTCATTTAGTAACATTATAAGAAAAGGAAGAATAATGCATTGGTAAGTTTTTGCTGCATAACAATCTTAAAATATCAATAGCTTAAAATTACAGGCATATATTTTTTCCGCGACAGTATGGTTGTTAGGTGAGACAGACCTGCCTCGGGCTACAGATTGACTGCTTTTAGCTTCAAATATATTTTTGAATTTAAATCTGCTTCATGTGTCCCCAGATTTGCTTTGGACCAGTGGCTACTTGAGTCATGTTATTCTCATGGCAGGCCCCGGTGCACAAGAGGTCAAGCCAACTTTTCCAGGAGCATTTAACAACTCTTTTCTCATCACACTCAACAACATTTCATTGGCCCAAACAGGTAATATGGCCAATCCCAAAGTCAAGTTGTAGGAAAGTAGATTCCTCCTACCATGAAATATGATACCAACCCAAAATTGGAGTGAAGAATTGCAGATAACATTTCCCAAGACATTAATGGGTCTCTGGCACACTTATAACAGCAAAGTTAAGATAGCCAGCACACATACCATATTGCTCTAATATTTTTCTTCACTTAACTTAATATGCAGTAGACAGTTGAAAGGGACTTAACAGTTTTTTAGCCAATAACTTCATTTGATAAATGAAGAAATTGATGACCCAGAGTATTGAAGCACTTTTCTAAATTGGCATGGTAAGTCACTGATATCGGATGTGGAGATATCTGACTTGACACAGCTCCTAAATTCAATGTTACATTTACTTTGTTATGCTACTTATATTAACTTTCATTATTCCAGTGCATTTCTATCAGACAAGATTCAGGCAGGAAACAGATGGCAATCTCAAAAGGGTTTAACAGAAAGGTAAATGAGTTTAAAGAGAATGTAACAAAGAAATTCTTAGCAGAGATGGGAGCAGTTTTACAAAATCAACAAGAAATATTTAACAACTGCTGGAGATATCACCACTCCCAGGTCTGAAGGAACAAAAAGTGGCAACAGGGTTCTAGAATCTAAAAGAGCTGAAGACAAGGGGGAGGAGATTTAGCCTTAGAAAAATGCAACTTGAGCAGCATCCCAGAACGGAATCCCTACCGTGAGAAAGGAAGGGACTGAGGGGAGTAATTACCTAAAAGTCTCTCTGTCTCTTCCTGCTCTTCAGTTTCCTGTCAGTTTATCCCACTGACTGAACACAGCTGAAAGCCAGTAGGTAAGGGTGTGCCTGTGAGGTAGTCAGAGAGGTCAGTTTCTGGGCTCAGTGCAGAATAGAGAGAAATAGAAAGAGGACAGATAGGATACTGATCTGTGGTAGAGAATAGTAATGCCTCAATGCTTAACTTCATGTCGTCTACAGAATATTAACGGTGGATTCACTTAACACATGTTTATTGAAACACTATTGTGTGTCAGGATAATTTTCAGGCATCGAGAGTGCGGCATTGAACAAAATAGGTAGAAATTCTTTGTTGGGGTGTATATTCTGAAATGAACTCAGTCTGCAAGCAACATAAACAAGTAAAATTATATTATGTTACATGATGATAAACACCAAGAACAAACAAACAAATCAGGGAAGAGAAATAGTAAATGTGAGAGTGCCAGGGTGGAAAAAATCAGTGAAATCTTACAATACAGTGGGCAGGGGAACCTCACCAAAAAGACAGCATTTGCTTAATGACGTGACTGAAGTAAGGGATTGAACAATATAAGTATTTGTAGAATATTCTAGGCAGAGAAAATAAACTTGTACAAGCTGTAGTGTAGTATGTTCAAGAAACAGAAGGAAACCAATGTACTGCCAGCAGAGTGAACAAAGGGAGAGTAAGAGGAGACAGATACAGAAGAGTAGTAGGGCCTAGAGGAAGCAGATCCGTGGGAACTTGAGCATCGTGTAAGATGATCTGACTTGTGTTTAAACAGGAAAACTCTTACTGCTGAGTTAAGGACTAGCCGAAGATAGACAAGAGCCGATGCAAGTAGAATTTTATGAAATATTAATTACACAATAGCTTTTCCAGAAACATAGTTATTTTTTGTCATCTAATTAAATAGCATGAGAAAATATAAAGAAAAATGTGATTTTCTAATAACTAAAGTGAATAATTATGTTCTAATTAATTTTATTTTTAATTCAGGTTTTTACTTACTGGTTTCTTTGAAGTGAGGCATCAATTTACTGAATGCAAGGAATTATTGACTAACATGAGCTGATGTAGGTTTGTAGATAGACCTGAACTATTTATAAATGTTTGCAAAAGAGACATAGTTTAAAGTAAATTCCAGATATTTAAAGACACATTTTAAATAGAAGGGTTGAAAAAGACCTTTTATCCCTAATAGATTAGTGCTATAATAGTTAAGTAGATAAGATTGAAAGAGACATACAGAGATATAAACAGAAACTTTTGTCTTCTGAAGATGGTTATTTGGTCTTACTCTGTAACTAAAATAAATAAAAATACTCATCCAAAATAATCTATTACCGATAACATAATGAACATATGCATTTGATCTAGATATTTTTCCCACATGAAAAGATTTCTGACTGGTAAATTTTTTAGGAAAATTAACATAATAAATAATTTTCCAAGTAATGTACCATGTGATAAGTATTTTTATAAATGCCAGTAACAAAATAATAACTCTACCGTTTTAATATTTCATGGTAAACTACAGTCCCAAGCTCTCTAGAATCATAACAAATGCAAATATTTGACAGAAAAGAATTGGTAATAGCCGACGTTATCTGTAAAAGGAGAGTATAATCCGAGCCAACTCCAAATACACCAATGCCATTCAGTAAGCTGGTTTCATGGAACTGAGTTGAGGATTGTTGTTTTGAGAGCAGGATGGGAGGAACTGGAGAACATACAGCCATGATTTGGCTGTCTCTAGCTTCATCTGATGCAGATTTAGTGACAGTATGCCACAGAGAGCAAAAAAGAGATTAACAGCTGTTTCATGTTGCATATTCTTCCATTTTGAAAAACCTTCTGGTTTCAGATTAAAAACTGTATCTTGGAAATCTGCAAATCTAGGTAAGTTCTCACCCAAACATAAGCATTTCATGTAGAGCTCTACCTGTTTAGAATGCATTAAACTAAACCTTAATAATATTCATTTTATAGCTTGTAGTTCATAAAAAAAACCTCTTTTTATTTTCATGTTATAAAAATTCTTAACCTACATATATATAGGTCATTGGAACTTAATTATTCTACTGCATTTCTTTTCCTCAGTTTATTTAAATCCCTTCAAAATTCTACAGATAATATCTGGGCTTCTTTCTTTTTATTTTTTTAATTTCACATTTCTCCAACAAACGCTTCTCAAAAAAAAAAAAAAAGCTTTTTGTGCAACTTAGTGTTCAGCTTTTCAAAGCACAGTTAAGTTGAGGCTCTGGTATTTAAGAAATTTCTATGGAAACTTCTGTGTATTAGGGATAAAACATAGAAAGAAATATACACTTTTTCTAGAAGTGGCCTCTCTTGAACTTTAGGGTATCTTTCTAGACCTAGGAATATCTTATGTGGCAGGGATCCAGCTCAGCCCACTACAAGAATTTTCCGTCCTCTCTGCATAATAGATTCCATAAATAACTCTATTGGCTTAAGAGTATGAGAATAGCTCCTTCTACTCTCTAAATTTTTGTTTTGTTTTGTTTTGTTTTGTTTTTTTGAGACGGAGTCTTGCTCTGTCTCCCAGGCTGGAGTGCAGTGATGCGATCTCGGCTCACTGCAGCCTCCTCCTCCTGGGTTCAAGCAATTCTCTGCCTCAGCTTCCCAAGGAGCTGAGATTACAAGTGCCCGCCACCATGTCCGGCTAATTTTTGAATTTTTGGTAGAGAAGGGGTTTCACCATCTTGGCCAGGATGGTCTTGAACTCCTGACTTCATGATCCACCCCCACCTTGGCCTCCCAAAGTGCTGGTATTACAGGCGTGAGCCACCACAGCCAACCTGTTTTCCACCTCAGTGTGACTGACAATGGAACACCCACTGCTTTCAGAGGAAAATCTCCCATAAGATGTAATGTTATTACAAGGCTCAAAATTGGCATTCATAATGGTCAAGGATATGTTGCGAGTATCTGTGGGGACTAACAATCATTTTGGAGACCGAGAGACTCTAACTAAAGTTATACCCAATTTACATTATTGAGCAGAGCATTTCTAAGTTGGTCTATGGCATCTTACTCAGTTTTATGTTGACATCACAATTTTGTTTTAGTTTACAAAATTGTTGAATATCACTATTTACTTTATTATAAACAGGGGGTGAGTCAACAAAAGCATCTGTCATCACTCCTACAGAAACCTAAAATCGCTACAAACTATCAACAATCGGTTCTCCAATGGAATAAAATAAAAATGAAAGTAATTTCTCATCTTCCACAGGAATCCGATGGCATACAGATTGGTCACATTGCCTTTGATTCTGGATTCTGTGTGGGCTTATTTTCCCATATCTGCTAAAATGTTTCCATGTTTATTAGTATTATCTGGTTCAAAAAGGCTAATTTTTACCTGCAACCTAAAAGTATTAATATTTCAGTTTCTACCAAAGAAATTTTGTAACTGATTAAAATCCTGTGCCCTAAATTGAGTACCCACTCTCTGTCAATGCCCAAACCATAGTCAACCAAGTTATTTTGTGTGTCTGTTTTATAATACAACAACATATCTCAACATCTAGTGACTTCAAGAGAATCAATGCAGCAACATCACCAACAACAAATCATTTTGGTATTCTTACCTATTCTCATAGCTATAAAAATTGCTTTTTGTGATTTTTCTCATCTATCTAAGGTTTGACTAACAAGAATTCTGAATTTAATTCAACAAGTTATCCTCCAGGTTTGACTTTTACTTCGAATGTTCTATTGTATGAGTTTTGTTTCCCAATTTACTATTTCTAATCTCCTATTTGTATTTATTGTAGAAATGTGTAATTTTCTTGAAGGGAGCAAAGTGAATCTTTCTTTTGCATTTCCTCTACTAAACTATCCAACAACCTGTATACACACATGTGGTCACGATCATCATCAAGATAATCTCCATTACCACTTCTGTAGCTGAGGAAAAACTAAGATTATATTTTCTTCCCCTACATCTCCTAGACTGTTTTTTTGTATATAAAAAGTATTCATTATATTCCTGAACAAAATTATAAACCAAACATTTTTTAATATTGCAAATAGGTCACACGTGACCCGGAAAGATTTTGAATAAAATTTGTAGAAATAATATTTATAATATACATCAAATCTTAAGTGCATAGCTGCTTTATTCAGATAATAATGATCATAATTATTAACAAAAATCATGAGAATTTTAAATTTTGAATATAATTCTCATTTAACATAATTTAAAATATTCCATTTTCATATTTTTAATTATAAGAGCTTTGTAAATCTAACTGAACATGTAAATAGGGGAGTTTAGTAATCTATAATAACATTCTGATTATTACCAAATCTTTAGCAATCATTAATAATCAGACAGTATAATGAGTAAGAACTGATTACCCAATTGCTTTTTTAAATCTGATTATTTTATAAAATAATTAATATGTGAATTTTCATATTTTGCCTATTCTCACAGTTATAAAAATTGCATTTTGTGATTTTTCTCATCTATGTAAAGTTTGACTAACAAGAATTCTGAATTTAATTCAACATGTTTTCTACTCTATTCTCACCAAGGTCTGATTTTTGCTAAAGAAGGTTGTATTTTTGATGTAAATATTACTGTCTCTTCTAATAAAAGGACTTCACATTCTCTCCTATTGACTTTTGTTGCCCCTACCTGTGAAAAGATTATGATTTTACATTCATTGATATTACTGTCAACCATAGAGTATTAGTTTATGGAAGACTTGGCATTTAAAAAAAAAATGTTCATTGGTCATGTAACTTCTATGGTAAATGGAATGTGGGTAAAACTGATGGATGACACTTCTGAAAAGAAGCATTAAGAATCATTATGAGGCTCTGCAATCACTGATTTCTCTGTTGTTAAGCCAGTTTATCCTAAATATGGTCTTAAAGGAAGAAGCCACATAGACCAGTGTCCAAGGTGACCCATGAAATCATTTAACTTGAACTAGAAATACACATTTCTTGTTGTAAGCCACTAAGATTTTTAGCTTGATTTTCATATCAGCATATTCTAGCCAAAGAAATTGATATGCCTGCATCTGGCTACAATTAATGCTGGGAAAAATTTTTACTTTGTGCAAAAAGATTTTAGAAGATATACATATATATATATACACACACACATATAAGACTATTATATATACTTTACATATAACATACATTTGATATGTATTTTATGTCTAATTTTATATTTGATATATGTGAAAATTACATGTATATTATTCCTTTAACTAAGTAGAGTAAAAATTTTTTAATTGAATAATCATTTTGCTAGTTGTGGGAAATTTTTAAAAATATAGAAGTATTAATCATTAATATGATGACATTAGAAAGATCAACTTGCAACTACATATCAAATACCATTTCTTCTATTTCTGTTGTTAATTATCCAAGTTAATGTAAGCTGTTTTCTGTTATATTAGCATCAGATGACTAAGGCAAATTCATGTATTTTGCTATATCTCTGGAAGTTTTTTCTTAAACTTACTGCAGAGTAAATTTTCAATAAATCTATGACATCAGCTATCCATTTCACTTTGAATAAATTTGCTAAACGTTTTACTTGTTGAAGTTACATGATTTTTTTCTATCTGGAATGAAACAATGTGATCTCTTAATTGCTAAGAAATGTACTTTTTTATATTTGTTGTTTTCAATGGTAATTTTTCCTGGAATTTTAGAAAAGAAAACTAGAACAGAACAAATAAATCACAGCATATCATATGTAACAAGAGTTTCACAGAACTTTGTCTCAATTGTGAGCATGTGTGTATCGGGTGAGAGTACAAGATGTATTTTCCACTGTGGGCAATTGTGTACAAATTTGGAAAGCCACAAGTTTAAGATATATAAGATACATATGTGTGCGCATAGTCCTTTATCATCTATTTCATCAGCTATGTCCTTGATGCTTACCTAAAGCTATAACTATGTACCCTATGTTGAAAATCTACCAGGTATCAGGTTCTATGCTAGATCATGATGATAACCTCTTTGTTCTCCAGATGTGCATAGTTCAGTGCAGTAGTGTTTTAAGTTGAAAATCTTTGGAGTGTCAATGTACCAAATCTGAAACTATCTCTGCAGATGACTGAAAAGCTTCTTCCCCTTGCAAATCCCACAAATCCCTGTATCCTCAGTGCAGCTTTCCCATTACACGTCTTAACTAAACCAAGTATTTACAAGGTGCTTGCAGAGTATGATCAAAGATAGGATTTTTTAAATTAAAATTTTGAAATCAGATATGTGTGTGTATATATAGAGAAAAATATACAGATACACAAAAATATAGATATATATCCACATATATGATTTACGTAGTTCTACTTATTTATATATCTATGTCTAAATCTCTATGTCTATACCTATATCTTTAGCTCCATCTATCTGGAGTCTCATTTATCTTCTATGATTTTAACTTAAGAGTAGTATTTTAAGAAAGTGTTTGTTGACTGAAAGTTTTCATTAGCCATGAATTATGTAGTACCTTGTATTTTGTATATGTATACATGTACATATTTCATACATCTTAGTTGACATATGGCATATGTATCAAATGTATATAGTCTGTACATATATTCTATATGTACACATATTCAATATATCATATGTAAATAATTTATTTTGTGTACATGTGCACATTCCACACATGTGTAATTACTATATAAATTATGATATTTAAACTACAAATGCACAATTTTGGATTTATTGAATCTTACTAATTAAAAGGGCCTTGACTAGGCTTCTTAGATTACAGATAAAGAAGCTGATATCTCAAAAGCTGAACTTATTCCCCAAAGTTAATAATGGGAGAAACCTTAAGCCCAAGTTCTGATTCCAATTTGATGTTCTTGCCACTTTATCATTCTCTTTCCTTCATGAGAGTCTAGTAGGTCATTTCCAGAAATTCCAAACCTCGGTGGCTTTAAACTAACGCACATTAGTCTATTGGCTATATTAGAAATGCCATCACTTTGTCTTGAGGTATCACCCAACACAAATTACTTCGTAGTGGAGTTCCATACGAAAGAGTGCATACTATAAAGATTAGTTTATAGGTTGTTAAATTATATCAAATAAAAATGTGTGAGAATATTACGGTTTAATTAACTTTCTATTTTAAATCATTCTGGCTTTTTAAACATAAATGTATCACTTCACCACCACTACAATTCCTTGCCAGGCTGAAAATATGAATAAATATGAATAATTTAGTACGTGATGAAAATGTACTGTAGAATTATTTCATTTAGTGTATAAATATCGAGTACCAACTTTTTGGCAGTCCCTTATAAATGATGTCATATGACAAAATTATTATTTCCAATATCCCTCTAAAATTATCAGTACTATAACTTTCAAGTGGATTTTATTCATTAGTTTATAAAAGGTGACAGTATATATAGGCTGTCATTTTCTCAGTGACAAGAGAGAACTGTTTATTAATAAAAATAAAGTTTTAAATATGCATAAAATTCTCAAAGGGTTTAAATCATATTCTCTAAAACATGATCTACAGAATTGTGATATTTTACATTTAATATTATATTCTCAAAATCAGACGTGTAATGATAGCATTATAAAATATAGACCACTTTGGCTAAACATGCAAAACTCACAATCTTGTTTTTCAACATGGACATATTATTTTACATAAAAATAAATTTCAAAATAGAAGGATTAACATAGAAAAATGACATACTATAGGCTAAGTGAAAAATAAGCCCTTTGAAAATCTAAGAACTTTGACAATATATATTGTTTGTTACGAATCCCTAGTATCTTATTTTCTCTATATATCCAATGTCTTTGTAACGTATTATTTTTCTTTATAACCAAATGACACATATTTTTTAAATCTCATTGAGTAAGATTTATTATTCACTAAGAAGATAATCAGCATCCGTAACATTTACCATATATAATAACAATAACATTTAGTCATAAGACCCTGAATATTTCTTTACAAACTCTGCCTTGAATGTTTAAATGACTCTTAATCTAAGTCTACTAAATTGTCATAAAAATTAGACTGATTCACTGTCCCTTTGAGACTGTGATATAAAAGCCCATCCATCACGATGTATCTAATTAAGTAACTAAGTTAAGAGGTGTTTGAACAAGATATTTGAAAATCTCAGGGGACCAGACAATTGAATTGGTATTTCAGACATATCAAATTAGTTAATGATTTGGGGAATCTTTATTCTTCAAGAGTATGTAAGTTAAAAAAGAATAATGAAATTCATTAAAGCTTGGTATCAGGGAGAAAGGAGGACCCTGTGCACCACTGCATGTAATTATAAGTACCTGCTTCATTCAGATAGAAGGACAGGAGGCTGGGGAAACAATAAAAGCAATTTGGACAGATTAATTTTCATATTAAACAGATAATTATAATTATTTTTCTTTATATTTTTGGGGTACCTTTCTCATAATTGACAAATCCATATTTGGTAATCAGGCTTGTTTTCCATTTTCATTTCACCATATGAACTTGTAAGATAAATGTCTTGCCATTCAAAATGACAATAGATATTGAATTTTCTCCTGAAATTTAACAAAGTATTTTATTTATTTTGTCAGCCTATTTTGATACTGAAAGAGGCAGAAGAATAAAACTATACTGTTTTATCCAAAGCATGGAATGAATAGAATATTAAATATCACCGAATAAAGAGTTAGACTGGGATATGTGTTCAAAATGTAAGCAAAACCTTTTCTTATTTTCAAAAGCATTATACTGATATTTCTTTTGAGGCATATAAAATAAGAATGCAACCAATGATACTATTTGATTAAATAAAATAGTTTCGTCCACTTTTGAATAATTTCTGGAACGAAGCTTCATCAGAAGATTTCATTTTTTAATGTACCATTTTAAAAGCTTAAACTCTGATAAATTACAAAGTGTGTTTTCAAAACTAGGATACTGTAGAACATGCCCCTATTATAAAAATAATATACTCTTTTTAGACTTCTATGTAGAAAAAGGAAATATCACTGTAGAAATATCAAAGCCAACTGTTGATTTGGACCAGTGATATGACATTTAAAAATAAAATGTTTTAGCAGACTACAGAACATTATCAGATATTCTCTTGATGCCCCCCTCTCCCTTTCACTTCCCTTGATAGTCCCTCAAATCCAATATATTCTACAGTAAATCTTGGACATTTATGAGATTTATGCCTTTATTTTTTAACCTCTGAAGCAAGAAAATTGTAAGCATTTACAAAATAGCATTTATCATATCCAAGAGTTGAATGTTGGAATCATCAAATTGCTATGGATCAAAATCAAAAGGGGTAAAAATAGGGTAGCTAAAGTAGTCATGTCTCAACTGGTTCTCATTAAGATGCAAAGTATTCAATGTCACACATTAAAGGAAAACTGGAAAATACATTCCTAAAATAGAAATGGCATTTCTAAAGAAAAATAGATCCTAAAATAAGAAATAATGTAGGATGTGCACAAAGGTTTATCAGTAAGGTTTTTCATTGCGGTAGTGAGAATGATGACTAAACAATAGGGGGAATGGTTAAATATACTATGGTAAATCCATTACCTGCAATATGCACTGATTAAACAGGATTTGGAAGAATATTTAATGACAATCCATGTGGAATACTTAGGATTTAATATTATGTGTGAAGAAATTATAATTTGAGAAAAAAACACATACCATATGATTCCGAATTCATTTTTAAAATTTTATCATTATATTTATACATAGAAAAAAGACTGAAAAATGCCACACATTAACTCTGAGTTTGAATTAACTGATATTACTTTTGTTCTTTACTCATTCTCATTTTTCCATTTTCTATTAACTTAGTTTGTTGGAAAAATCAACAATAAAAAGTAGTCCTTGCAAATTGTTTTTCCTTGTGAAAAGTATGCTTTCCAATAATACTGGGTATTAAAAGCATCATGTTATAACAAATTTATTTTCCCCAAATGTAAAGAGGATACACTCTATTCTGCAGTCAAAAGCACACACACACACACACACACACACACACACATATTCAATTTAGTTTGTAATATATGGTAAGAAATAAGCAGTATTTACATTTCATGAAGAACTTCTGTCACACCACTTATGCCGTTTTATCACCATTGTTGTAGATATTGTGATTATCTTCAAGTTCCATTTTATCTAACTAAATTTTGACCCTATCGCAGGCTCTTTGGTGATCTAAGCCAGTCAAGGTAATGCCACTCCCTTGGCTAGAGTCATTATGTCAAAAAGCAACCTCCAATTTACATTAGTGAATATTTGGAACTCCTCTACCCAGCATGATTCCTTCAGTGGTGTCCATGTAGGCTAAATTGGCACAATAAGAGCAAGGATTAGGCAAAAGTTCCTATTTAGAAGACCTTAGAGGATAGTAGGTCTGACAGTATCCCATCACCTAACTAACCCATGCCTGAAACTCAGGTTACAACTACATGAAACCCAGAGTATTTCAACTTCCTAAGATAATAATAAAACTTTATTGTTTAAGGTAACTTAACTTTGATTTTCTGTTACATGTAATTATGTGCATGACAACTGAAACAATATCACAAATTCAATGTTATAGTAAAGTTATTAAACTTTGTATCCAATATATTAAACTATGTGCCTGATCGTGAGCTAAAGCCTTTAAAATTATAGGATTTATTTTTAAACTATAGCACAGGAAACTAGTAATATGGGTATGACCATCTCCTGACACACAAGAGATATAAATTCTGCCACATTTGAGGTGCAATATGGCTAGCATCGTTTTTTTGGCATGGATATGGTTATGTTTTACAGTCAGCATTCTATTTTATTTCTGAAATAACATTATTCAGTTGGAAGAACATACGTAATGAACAGGTTGTTAATTTCAAAGGCAATAGTTTATTTTGAAGAGAATGTTTACATGCTTAACTATAAATTTTGGTAGTAGAACACTTCTATAAACTTTCAAACAAAGCTATTTTTATTTTCTTTAGATTGCAATGTTGTGTTCCTGATATAATACAGCTTAACAGTAGTATATTTAACTACATTGAGTTAAAATTCTCATTGCATCTAAATCCTGGTGAAAAGTTATTTTTTAAAATGGAATGCTGTGTACCACTAGCTACGTCTTAATGGTTTCTGAAGTATAGTGTGCAAAAATTTTGTGGTGAAGCGTTCATGGTAATATTGTCACTAAATGTGTTTGCATTTTTAATGACTTAAGAGTCATTCTAAAATCTTAGATCAAAATTTAATAAAATAATACATGATTTTAAAATGTTTGTCATTTTGAATCTGATTGTCTTAGAAAGAAGTCACATTAATTAAACTAGCAAACAGAGTGGGAATAATTCCGGAGGGCAGAACTAAATGCCCATAATATATCCACAGTGCTAAGCATTGTTCTACTAGAAAGAATAAGAAAGAACAGCAGCCATTACCTGATTCTACCTGGGAGCAACCTCCTAGTGAAGCAATGTTGCATGTGAAACACTTTCCTTTTTAAACGCAACTTTGTGATTTCTCTTTAGTAATCCGTTTTATGAAAAATACACAGGTCTGCTATGTGGATATAGTAAAACATACCTTTCATATTAATATCAACTGTTTTTTATGAGAATTTTGCAAAACTTTCAAGTGAAGCTAGATTTTACTTCAGAAATAAATGGTGTTATCATGTTGAAAAAAAGCAAGTAAGCACAAATTTTAAAAACTAAAATTCTTCATGAGTTCATTTATTTCCTGATGGTATTCACCAGGGATATGCCTATCAAAATGAGAAGAGAATCATATGGAATACCAAATAATCACTATAATTTTATTTTAAAATGCGGTATGAGGCCTGAAATTAAAGTTCAATATTAAGTACTTCCTTGGTACCTGAGGAAACCAGGAAGGCTTCAAATGGCCAAACCACCAGTTTCCCTTCCCCCTTCCACCCCCTGGATAAGATCCCCTAGCCAAATGATGCTTCTTTTCACAAGGAAAAGCACAGTGCTTGCTTATCCCTGAGTAGTGAACTTAAGTTATTCTACACCCAGAAGAGTTATTCAAATAAGTCTATGGTAGTCAAGGTTACCTCATCCCCTTGTTACTACAAAGCCTGCTTCCCACAGCCCCTGTTCACTCTGTTCCTCAGTTCTAACCCTATGTGGCCCTGCGTGGAGGAAAGTGCCCTCCTCTCCCAGGATGCAAGTGACTAATAAACTGCCATCTCACCTGTATGATGTCCAGAGTGTGTGCCCATCCACCATGTACTATTTGTGTGAGGATGCTACCCTCACCTATGGGGTGAAGATTAGCATTTCAGAACAAAAGATTCAGAATATTAAAATGCTAGCTGTCATTCAAACCATGAGGCTGCTTCCATGTGTTTTAAAAAGCACCACAACATTGTTGTTTCTTAGACTGAATTTGGTTTTATGGTCTGTTCATATCGCAACCTAGAATTTTCTTGTTTTCATGTTCTTCATACCTTCTTACTGTGCCCACACTCCATGGCATTGTTAATTTAGAGTGCCTGGCGCTCCAGTTATAGAGTTGGAGGGAAATCTGTGTCATTCAATCTTTATGACAAGTAAATATTCTTGCTCTGATTGGGTTGCTAATTGTGCACTTACATTCGATGAAATATATGCATTTGTGTATTGTGTATGATAGTAGAATAACGGTGTGACAGCGTAAGATGCCTGCCGCATTGCTCATGTTACACTGAAAACACTGGAATACGTATTTACCCTTCAAGGATATTATTTTTTTTTTTGCATTTCTCTGAGCAGGTGATATTTCTTTTCAAAGAGTGCAATACCACCATGAGATGAGGTAATACGATAAACCTTTGTAAGAAGAATCTCTTTATTGGATAAGGTTAGCAAACTAAGACTGTCAGAGATTGTATTACACTATCCCTTGTGTGTGCTTGCAGTGAGATTGTTAGAAAAGATCATTTTAGAAAAGTAAAGAATAAATCGCTGTACTCTCTCTCCAAAATCCTTTTCAAAATAGATTTGACAGTTGAGTGATTATATCTCTAATACAGACTGTGCTAGGATATGTGAGATTAAAAACTCAGGAGCTTCAACACAAGGCACTGAACAAAAGGGGTCAACAGAAACATGGAGTCCCCCCAAATTGAGAACAGATAACTAATCAACTTAACTCTGCCCTCAATACATAGAGGTTAATATCTGTACCTTCAACAGATTTTGTTGTTCAGGTTTTAAAACCATATAGTGTTTTCTCCTATAAAGATCCTATCAATTTCTTCAGGAAAGAAAAACAAATCGATAACATCTGAATGTAGGAAGATCTACCTGTAGAAATAAAACTTTGCTGATTCTCTTTACATTTCTAAAAGAGTTGTTAGAGGGAAATGTGTGAGAAGTAGTGTTTGTCTTATTAATATTTAATTAGACTTTAGGGTTTAGAACCTCAGGGAAGATAGCTAAAGAAAGAAAAGATGAAATATCAAAACAAATATGTTCTATTGAAAGTTACACATGCATGGGCTCCTCCCCACATTTACTTTATAGAATGATTTGCATTCAAAATAACAGGAACCATACACCTCATGTGATTAAATAATACAAATCAAAAATTAATTATCTTCTGAAAAGATAACAAAAAATCTGCCTCGCATCTAAAGTTTTAGCCTTCAGCTAATTAACTGCCTTACAAAGGAATATTATTAATAAAGAGAATTTTGTCAAAGAAACATAGATGTAGAACAAACTTCTATAACTCAAAAGTGACATAAAACTATTGCAATCTGTTCATTGTAACCAGAATTTAGCTAATTGTATGGTTAATTCGTTATTTTGATTGCCAGAATACTAAAGAAGTAGAGCTGTAATTTTTTTGACCATTGCTTTCAACCTTGCATTGTTTTCCCCCCAACTTATATGCAGAGTTTCTTCTTATATTACAACTGAGGCATGCACACTTATTGCTCCCTTTCTTGTCTTTCACTGTAGGCCATTAGCCAACTATGGAATGTCAGCCCTCTCATTCTTATCCCCACAAAATGATGTCTTCTTTTCCATCAGAATAGTATTTTTAAACAAAGAACTTACTTTGAGATCACATGAAACATTGATTCATATGTTTATAAATTATAGGTGCCCAAGTACTAACTCAGGCATACCAAATCAGTACATTGAATAGAGTAAGACCCAGCATGTATATTTTTCAACAATTCTTGGTTTAAAAAGCATGCTCTAGAGAGCAGAGATAATTATATGCTCTTGGCAGCTGGAGTCCTCGTGCTGGCATTGTCTCTGTCGTTGCTTGCTCTGAGGCCTGAGGACCTCTTTTGATAACAGGTGTGGTAGGCCCACTGCCTGCAAAAGCAGAGACCAATGCCAGCATCCTGGAGCGAGGGTCTTTACTGATGCTGTTACTCTTTTCACACCATTAAATCTGGCCTGTGGCCAAAGAAGGAATCCTATTTCAAAGGGGAAAATTTTCAAAACCAAAAATTTTCAAACTCTCAGTCATAATTTAAAGTCTGAATTCCAAATGAATAAAGCTCCCTATCACACTTACTATTAGCTTCTTGTTTGTACCATTTGCTTGTACTATGGTCACACATTGGGTCTACTCAAGAAAACAGGAAAAAAAGATAAACTTCCAGCAATAATGCAATGCACAGTGAATGCTGAAGCCAGCAGTCGTGACAGCAGTCGACAGTGCAAGTCTGTGGTTAGATGCTGCCCTAGAAGGGGAGCAAAAGCAAAGGTGACTAAAAACAAAAGTGGGTAAGCACAAGTGAGGTTCGTAGTAACTGGTGACTGTCATTGACATTTGTCATTTTTGTGATGGTCGGTTGAGTAGTATTTCCATAACTGGTGAAATTTCCATGTGCCCTGTCTCTCACAAATGATGGAAGGATTTGAATTCTCAGACACCCTAGCAAATAAAAGATGAGTATGTGACCTACATGCTAATCAGGCACACAGAAACATGGCTCATAGTAGGTAACTGGTGGCAAACACTTTGTATAGCAACTCCTGTGTTGTTAGTGTAGTTGGCAACAGAGAACTTGAAGAACTTCAGGAGTCACGTGATTTTCTTGTTGAGGCAGAAGTGAAATTGTTGCAGCCATTGGTATAGAAAGTGGTTTTATACATGTGAAGACATTTCATTTTGTGCTTGACGGGGGGAAAGGCAACACTAGCTGTTTTCTCAAGAGGCCAATTCTCTGGCTGGACTTGGGGTAGTGTTTCTGGAGGAAAAGATTACGTTTCTATGTATGAACCTCTTCCTAATATTCTTTAACAAATCCTAGCTTTCAGTAAATGAGACAGAGTGAATTTTCTTGTTGCCACTAAGGTGATAAAGCATACACAACTGGGAATGCAAGAGGTTTCAAGCAACAGAACTTTAATTAAATTGGTGGTTATCTGGTCAGTTCAGTCCCATAGCTAGTAGAAACACAGCTTGCATGGGTGCTAGCATGAGATTTTAACAAATGACATACAGTGGCAAAATAAATAAATACATTTATTGTAAGTACTATAAATAAAATAGTAGTTGAAAGCAAGGCTATGAAGAGATCAAGAGGTTATTCATTTAACACTACATTAAACTTTCTTATATAAGAATGTAATTAGTCTGTGCTTTTAATTGTGTAGGAAGGCTTACAGAAAAGAAACTACATAGTCAAAGTTTTAAACTCTCAGATCAAGGCATAGTCTGAGAACAATAAAATTTGTATGAGTATTCTAAAGAATCTCCCGATATTTACTGCCAGGGCATTAATATAGCCAATAATTAAACTCAACAATTGATACTGTAAATTGTTGGATATTCATTTTTTTTTTTCTAAACGCTGACCACATTCCTTAAGGAAACTGAGGGCATTATTGAGGAAGAATATAACTCTGTGGACTTCATTGAACAGAAGGAAGACATATGTGATACGGTTTGGATCTGTGTCCCCACCCAAATATCATGTCAAATTATAATTCTCAATGTTGGAGGAAGGGCCTGGTGGGAGGTGACTGAATCATGAAGGCAGACTTCCCCCTTGCTGTTCTCAAGATAGTGAATGAGTTTTGAAGAGATCTGGTTGTTTAAAAGTGTGTAGCACATCCATCTTCCCTCTATTCCTCCTGCTCCAACCATGAAGGATATGCCTGCTTCCCCTTTACCTTCTGACATGATTGTAAGTTTCCTGAGGTCTCCTCTGCCATGCTTCCTGTACAGCCTGTGGAATCATTAGCCAACTAAACCTCTTTTCTTTACAAATTATCCAGTCTCAGGTAGTTCTTTATAGCAATGTGAGAATGAACGAATACAATATGGGAAGATTCAGATCACTCAAATTTGCCTGAATCCACAAATTTCACTAAGCTTCATTAACCTCCTCCTCTGTACAATGAGGCTGTTCTTTCCTTGTTTTAAGACCCTGTGAAAAACCTTCCTGAGACAGCTACCTGGCAAGAGAAATCCAATTCTTCTTATGTCCTATTCAACATGCCACCTTGCTAGTCTTATAAATAGAGTCTAACACCAGCATGAGTCTGGTGTGAGGAAGGAAACACTGAGAAAATCAAGAAAAGGTTTGCACAGCAATATACACAATTACAAAATTTTTTTAATAAGTTAGTTGAAAAATGGTGGAATATGTAAGTCAGTAGATTCTAAAGATGCTAGACTCAAAAGGAAGAAATAGAATTTCAGATGTGATTAAATTTATTGATATAGATGCAAATACTAGAGATTCTAAGGTCAATGTGCTAACACAAAGATCTAAAGTAATTGATTTATAGATAGTTACCTGACTAAATATTGTATTCATTGGTGACTTTACTAAATAAAACTGGAATGCAAGAAATTTCCTGATTCCTGTGATTTGAAGAGTTAGAAATATTAGAACACACATATTATATGTAGCTTTCTCTACCAACTCTTAACTGTGACCCGTAGGAAGCCACTGAAAACATTTTAATCAAAAAGACATTGAGAAAGATATCAAAGCAGGAAAGACCGGTTTCTCAGCAAAGTATTTTACTGACTGTTCTGTTTAAGCAAAGAAAGTAGATGTATGATGAGATTTCCACTGAAGAGGATTTCTGAGAACAAGTAACAAATTTAAACTTTAGAGGCAAAAAGTGGTCAGTCACAGTTAAAAGCAGCAGGAATTTTTACAGTCTACCCATCTGACAAACGGCTAATATCCAGAATCTACAAATAACCTAAACAAATTTACAAGAAAAAATCAAACAACCCAGTCAAAAAGTGGGCAAATGATATGAACAGACACTTCTCAAAAGAAGACATTTATGCAGCCAACAGAGACATGAAAAAATGCTCATCATCACTGGCCATCAGAGAAATGCAAATCAAAACCACAATGAGATACCATCTCACACCAGTTAGAATGGCGATCACTAAAAAGTCAGGAAACAACAGGTACAGGAGAGGATGTGGAGGAATAGGAACACTTTTACACTGTTGGTGGGACTGTAAACTAGTTCGACTATTGTGGAAGACAGTGTAGTGATTCCTCAAGGATCTAGAACTAGAAATACCATTTGACCCAGCCATCACATTACTGGACATATACCCAAAGGATTATAAATCATGCTGCTATTTAGACACAGGCACTCGTATGTTTATTGTGGCACTACTCACAATAGCAAAGACTTGGAACCAACCCAAATGTCCATCAGTGATAGACTGGATTAAGGAAATGTAGCACATATACACCATGGAATACTATGCAGCCATAAAAAACGATGAGTTCATGTCCTTTGTAGGGATATGGATGAAGCTAGAAACCATCATTCTCAGTAAACTATCGCAAGGACAGAAAACCAAACACCGCGTGTTCTCACTCATAGGTGGGAATTGAACAGTGAGAACACTTGGACACATGGTGGGGAACATCACACACTAGGGTCTGTCATGGGGTGGGGGCAGTGGGGAGGGATAGCATTAGGGGATATACCTAATGAAAATGACAAGTTAACGGGTGCAGCACACCACCATGGCACATGTATTCATATGTAACAAACCTGCACGTTGTGTACATGTACCCTAGAACTTAAAGTATAATAAAAATAAAATAAAAGCAGCAGGAATCTTTTCAAGTGCCTGCTAGATCATGGAATCTCCACGACAAAGATAAATGGTCAGACACTGAACTGTTCATCTTTATCCCTCACCTATAGTAAAACAAAAAAAAGATCCCTAGAAAATGGAAGTCTTACCCAAACCATCAAAATAGCTATAGTTTTAAACTTAATTTCCCAACGTAAATTTACATAATAAAAATTCAATGAATGAGAACTCTGGTTTCAGCTCGGACATGTAAAAACCTTGGAAGTTGTCACTCCCATTCTTACAACAAGAGAAAACCTCAGCAACCTAAAAATCAATAACTTGTTTTAGACCTGCCAGAAAATTGAGGTCACAGGGCAACAGCCACTGAGAAATCTGGAGAAATGGATGAATACAGAGAATCACAGCCAAGATCAGCTTACAGCTTACTTGGAGCAGAAGCTGCTGGATCTGTAAACTGGTAGGAACAATTAAAAAGTAATTTTGATTAATTGCTGGAGGCTGAGTTCAGATTAGCTTGAGAGTGAGAAACTCCTATGGGTCCACTCTTAGGTGAGGTCTCAACATCTTCATGAGTTTTATTTCTTTGAAACACACCATATCCTCAAGGTGAAGATCCTAGACCGGAGAAAAATTATTATTTTGAAAGTACTCAGAACATTTGCCATAACAGGGGCCTACTTTCAAAAAGAAATTTTACTAAGCCTTAGTTGACCTAGAGTAGGGCATTTAACAAACTTCAAACTCATCTGGCTTTCCAGTTTCACCAAAAGAAAGAAAAAAAATAGCTGAGAAACATTTCCAAAGCCCAGAGACTGAAAATAAAATAATATTTTATCATAAGATTATGGAAAACTTCCCTGACTCATACCTTACTACCACATTAAAGGGACTCTAGTATAATAACACTAGATTACAGCTGAGACTTGCAAAATAGAGATAATTGAAAAAGGAATCTTAGAGAAACCAAAGTCAAAAGGAGAAAAAACAAAATACTGGGGAAAACGGAAATCTCTGACACCTACATCTATAATAAATATTAAATGCAGCCCAAATCCTAGCCAGATTTACATAAACTTCATAATAAAAGACCCAGTTACCTCAATTTCTATGACCAAATATATCATCATGTGTGGCTTTCAACAAAAAATTACAAGATATGCTAAAAGGCAAGAAAGAAATACAGTATGAAGAGACAAAGCAAGAATCAGAACCAGACTCAGATATGACACAGATGTTGAAATTATTTGGTAGGGAATTTAAATATGTTAAGAGCCCTAATAAAATTAATAGGCAACATTGAGGAGCAGATGAGTAATGTAAAAAAGAGATGGAAATTCTGAGATAGTCAATAGGAAATACTAGAAATCAAAAATGCTATGACAGAAATGAAGAATAACTTTGATGGGCTCATTAGGAAATTAAACACAACTGAGGAAATAATCAGTGGGCTTGAATGTATATCAATGTACACTTTACAAACTAAAATATAAAGAGCAATAAAAATTAGAAAAATATTACAGCATGTCGAAGAACTATGAGACAATTTCAAAATGTATAGAACACACATGTGTTATTTGAATACTAGAAGAAGAAAGGATCAAAAGAAACATTCAAAATAACAATGATCAAGAACTTTCCAAATTGATAACAAACACCAAACCACAGATCTAGGAAGCTCAGAGAACATAAACCAGAGGAAAAAATCAAATAAATATTCACCTAAACCTATAACACTTTAAAAGCAGAAAACAAAACATAGAAAGACAATCTTCAAAGAAGCTGAAGCAGCGATAGAGAAGTTACGGGGGAGGGGAATGGTGGATACCATACCTACAGAGAAACAAGGATAAGAATTACATCACCTTCTCCTCAGAAATTATTCCAGCAATAAGACAGTTGCGTGAAATAGTTAAAGAACAAGGACTATTATCAGAAATAGTAGGAAATACTGTATAGTGATTATAACCAAATGCATAATTGGCTGCTTGCCATTTGTTAAACCAAATGAACAAGGACAAGATGCAATGAAAGGAAACTGACTTTATTCCAAAACTAGCAGATGGAGACATGGCCAGACTCATTCCATAAAGGAGCCATTTCAAATTTGGGGTTGAGAGGAAGTGTTTAAAAAGGGAAGCTGGATATGAGGGGCATGCAGGAATGGCAAGAGATGTTCTTGCCATAGAATGTGGCTTTTTTCAAAGATTACCTTGAGTTGTCATCCCTTCTGGTGTATGAGCAGGAGCCATCTTGGGTACAGTTGGGTTGTAAATTAACTGCAGCCTTGAGGTAATCTCTAGGTGGTGGATAATTATACAGTTGCCTGGATTGTTTCAAGAATTAGCCCCGGGACTTCTAAGTAATCACATAATTAAATAAGGAAAACATGGTTCAAGGGAGTGACTGGCAGCAAAAGGAAAGCAAAGGTTATTATATTATCAAAAATGAAGCAAATGAAAAAGAGACAACTTTAAATGAGGTGTTCAGTTATGTGATAAACAAATCTAATCTTCAAGAAAATATAACAACCCTTAACATATATGCTACTAACAACAGAGGGTCAAAATACATGCATCAAAAATGGATATAATAACAAAGAGAAATATAAGACAAACCCAGGAGTATACCTGGAGACTTTCACAGCCCTCTATCAGCAATTGGCACATTCAAAAAAAAGAAAATAGGTAAAGATATAGTTGAATGGAGCAGCACCATCAACCAACTTGAGCTAATTGGCTTCTATAGGATGCTTTAGCCAACAACCACAGAATACACAATCTTCTCAAGCTGATATGAACCTTATTTCTAGGCCATGAAACACAGTTTTACAATATTAAAAGACCATAAAGGGTATGTTCTCAGACTATATAATAGATTAAACTAGAAATCAAAACCAGAAAGACAGAAAAATTCCAAAGAGCTTGGACATTAAAGGATAATACTCCTAAGTGAAACCTGAGACAAAAAACACATCTTAAGAGAAATTTAGAAGATTTTGAACTGAATGAAAATGCAACTTAACAAAGTGTGTGGAACGCAGCAAAAGTACTGTTTAACAGAAGTTTATAGCCCTGAATGCCTATGTTAGTGTAGAGGCCCAGGACTCTCTGAAGGCTTGCTGACAAATCAACTCGCAAAAGACAGATTAATTGGAGAAAAGGCACACGTATTTATTTAATGTGTACACATGGGAGCCTTCAGAATGAAGACCCAAAGATACACGGGAAATTTTTTCATTTCGATGCTTAGGTTCAGTAAAGTCTGGACAGCCCTACAGGAAAAGGATTGGACAAAAAGTGTATGATCTAATGTTAATAAGCTTTCTGGAGAAATCCAGCAAAGTCAGTCTGTCTGGATTCCTCTTGGCCTCTCAGAGCATGTATTCCTTTCCTTCTGGATGTGGGGTATGGCCTTCTTTGGCATGGAGGTCTTACAATGTACTGTCAAACAAGGTAAGTCAGTTACTTTTTTTACTGCCAGTTGTTAAACAGAAAGGCTGGGGGAAAATAAGAATAATATTTTTAGGTTTTACGGCTGGCTTTGAAGAAAAGGGGTTCTGTTTTCTATTATCTGCCTTGGGGAAAAGGTATTCTAGTTTCTATGGTTGGCCTTGGGGGAGAATGGGACTGAAGACATGCGGACAGGAGAAAGAGAAAAACTATTGATTCTGAGGCTGCTGCTGAGACCTTCAGTCTGGGGTATTGTTTTCTGAGTTCCCACATTAGAAAAATGTAGAAATAAAGATGTAAAATCAATAATCTAAGCTTGCAGCTTAAAAAGCTAGCGAAAGAAGAACAATTTAAGCCCAAAGCAAGTAGAAGAAAAGGAATATAACAATTAGAGCAGAAATCAAAGAAATTGTAAAACAAGAAATCAATAGAAAAAATATATAAAACCAAAACCAGGTTCTTTGAAAAAATCAGTAAAATTTATAACATTTTAGCCAGGCTAATTGAGAAAAAAAAAAGAGAAGAAACAAATTAGTAATATCAGAAATGAAAGAGAGCTCATCACTAGTGATAAAGGCTCTTTGCTTCGCCAAATTTTACTCAGGCTCCTGAACCTTCTCCTGGGTCCTTCTGTGTACTTTCTTGTTGAATCCAGTTTTAGCAAAGAACCCTACTAAGTTTTTTTTTTTTTATTTTTTATTTAATTTAATTAATTTATTTATTTGAGACAGAGTCTCACTCTGTCACCCAGGCTGGAGTGCAGAGTGCTGTGGTGCAATCTCAGTTCACTGCAACCTCTGCCTCCTGGGTTCAAGTGATTCTCCTGCCTCAGCCTCCCAAGTAGCTGGGGCTATAGGGACATGCCAGCCAGCACACCTGGATAATTTTTTTTGTATTTTTAGTAGAGACAGGGTTTCACCATGTTGGTCAGATCGGTCCCGAACTCCTGACCTCAAGTGATCTGCTTGCCTTGGCCTCCCAAAGTGCTGGGATAACAGGCATGAGCCACCGTGCTCAGCTGCCTACTGTTTCCTAACAAGAACTCTCCACCCTTGATATCTGATCACCCTCAGCATCTGATCTGATTTCTCATTCCACACCATGCTCCAGGTAATATCTCATTACCCTGGCCTGTCTTCAGCAAGACTCTTGTTAAGTAGGTTTAGCCAGAATACCCCTCTGATGTTTCCTCTTAGTAATTTTCTATTCAGTGGCCACATCCTGCCTCTTGGCTATCAATTATCAATTGCTAATGCTTTTTCTCCCACTGCAAGATACCATTGCAGCCATCCCTCTAGGTGAATAAACTCTTCCTTACTATGCTATAACAAGTATTGTAGAATATTTTTTCTTTAATACCACAGATTCTTTTAATATTAAAAGGAAAATAAAGGAATATTATAAAAACTCTATTCCCACAAATTTGATAACTTAAAGAAAACGGACCAATTTCTGATCAAAGTAAACAACTAAAACTCACACAAGGAGAAACATATAATCTGAATAGGCATATACCTATTGAAGAAACGGGGTTTGATAACTGAAATGAGCGACTGAGGCAAAAGTCTCCATCAATCGAGGTTTCTTAAGCCAGCTTTAGAGTGTGGGAAAAAACACGAGACACAGACACAACTGTGGCTTGTTTTTTAAAAGAGGTTTTTGGTTTTCGAAAGGTTTTGTATTTATACTTTTCCTTAGGGACAGGTAGGCGGTAAGGTGAATGGTTACATTGTTACATTCTTGTCAGACTTTCCTTAGTGCCCAGTAAGTCTACATTTTATATAAGCTAAGGTGAATGTTTGAAGAGAAAAAAAGGAGTAAAGAAAGAATCAATTATGCAAACTTCTCTGGGTAGGTGGAGGAATGACAGATCTCATCTTGTCTTTGTTCTGCAGCTGGGAAGATAAACTCGTAATCAACATTATCAACATGGAATTGAACAGAGTCTACTTTTAGGAGCTAGGCTTAGGGTAGATCTAAAGTTACCATTGGTATGTCCTTGTTTATGGGAGGCCAGCAAAGAATTTACTTATGAATGATCTGTAGGAGCAATCCCTAATAGATGCCTGAGGCTTTTACATTTCTGGCTAATGCATAAAGCAAATAGCAGCTATTCATTTGGAAGCAGGTGTTACATGACTCAGCCCTCAGGCTTAACCTTCTTTATTGCATAAAGAGTTTGGAGGTCCCGGATTTTTTAAAATTTTCCTTTACAATTCAATGTTTAATAATTTCCAAAAGAGAAAACACAAACTGTAGATGGTTTTACTGGCGTATTTTTCCAATGATAATAATTTTAAGGGATAATGAATGTCTGGCCACATCCATGCATATCTGGCCTAGAACAGTGAATTGGCTGTAAAGTCTTGTTGATTCTAATTCCCTCCATCATAGGCAGTCCCACCAAGGGACAGGATAGACCTAAGGCAGGCTGCCCTACTACCTCAGCAATGCTATGGGACAAAATTAAAATGTAATGGATATTGATGTTGCCTCTGGTAAACCTTGGCCAGAATAGGGAAAATGTAACCAAAAATTAAGTTCAAAGACCCCCTGTAACCACCTGAATTGACTCCCTCCTCAGCTGGGCACCCTAAAATTCAACCTGAAAGACTGGTTCAGGCCATAATAGAAAGTGAGAGTTGGACAGGCCTCATTAGACCCCTCCAGTATTAACATTAACACAGATCTTAAGTCTGATAAGAGAAACTTACAGTCTATTCTCTGTAAAGCCTGCTACTTGGAGGCTTCATCTGCATGATAAAACCTAGGTCTCCAAAACCCCTTATCATAACTCAGGGATTCCTTTCTTTGGAGACGGAGTCTCACTCTGTGGCCAGGCTACCGTGCAGTGGTGCAATCTCGGCTCACTGCAACCTCTGCCTCCCGAGTTCAAGTGATTCTCCTGCCTCAGCCTCCCAAGTAGCTGGGACTACAGGTGCTCACCATCATGCCCAGCTAATTTTTGTATTTTTAGTAGAGACAGGGCCCAGCTGCCAATCGGAATATGTTTAAATCTACCTATGACCTGGAAACCCCCTCTTTAAGTTGTCCCACGCTTCGAGATAAAACCAACGTCTTCCCCGACAGTCCCTACCACCTAGAGGGAGCATGGTTGTATAGTTTTAGCAGCAGGGCATTTGCAGTGAAAAAGAGATTGGGTCCCGTGGGATGCCAAATGTGGGAGATTTGCATCTCTGGTCTTCAGAATACCATGCTTTTGGTTTCCTTGGAAGTAAAACAAGAAGAAATAAATAACATTAATATTTTGACAATCAAAATATTGTCAAAATATTGAGTGTTTGTGAGTCATAACAGAAAAAGGAAACTATTTCATTAGGACACCAACTAAAGGTATGAAGAAAACTTATAATCTGGTAGTCTCTAGAGGATTATTACAGCCAAGAAATATTTCATGATTAAATCTGCACTCAGAAAATCAAAAGTTAGGGCTGATTTAGTATCAATTTTCTTTTAAAACAATTTCTATTTTTCTCTCTAGCCCTCATTTTCTGTTAAATAGAAATAGTAAGACCAGTTTTTGTGCAAAATAAGTTTTAAGCTTGTTATACGTTGCCTTCTTATTCACGTAAAGTGCAGCAAGAATTGGCTATACAGGCTCCTCTTAAGTTGCAGGATCTTTACCCAAAAATATGCTATTTTAGTCAAAGTCTTGGTAAAATAACTAGTGTCTCCAATTATCCTGTTCTAAAAGACTCATTAAACTTATGCAAATAACTATATTGTCATAAAACCACAATCCAAATTTTGGAGAACTCAGAGAGAAAAGTAAATTTGCTTACAAAAACATTGTTCACTCAAATGCTCTAAACTATAAATAACTTAAAAGAAAAAAGAAAATTTGACCCTTCTTTAACTAGAGCAGGAGCCTTCAAAACAATACATTGTTCACTTTGGAACTGCCATTCACAAGCCAAACAACTCATGAGAGCTATCAATCAGGCACTGTAGAATTTAGCAGCTCCTCACATAGTTAGAATCAGTCCTTGGGAAAAAAGAGGCCCCCTGCTCATGAGGATCTCCTCCTGGTATTCCCAGTTTGCAAAATCCTATGTAAACCATTTTTATTTCATCATGGAACCATTTCAGGTACTATGGTTACAGGACAGGAGTTCTGATCCAGACCCCTGTGGAGACCAGCTCAGTCAGGAAGACCCTAACCCAGCAGCACTAGAGCAATTAAAGACACACACACAGAAATATAGAAGTGTGAAGTGGGAAATCAGGGGTCTCACAGCCTTTAGAGCTGAGAGCCCCAAACAGAGATTTACCCACATATTTATTAACAGCAAGCCGGTCATTAGCATTGTTTCTATAGATATTAAATTAACTAAAAGTATCCCTTATGGGAAATGAAGAAATGGGCCAAATTAAAGGAATAAATTGGACTAGTTAACTGCAGCAGGAGCATGTCCTTAAGGTACAGATCACTGATGCTATTGTCTGTGGCTTAAGAATGCCTTTAAGCAGTTTTCTGCCCTGGGCAAGCCAGGTGTTCCTTGACCTCATTCCAGTAAACGCACAACCTACCAGCATGGGCGTTATGGCCATCATAAACATGTCACGGTGCTGCAGATTTTGTTTATGGCCAGTTTGGGGGCCAGTTTATGGCCAGATTTTGGGGGTCCTGTTCCCAACATGTCCCCCTTCTTTGATTTGCAAAGCCATAAAAGCAAAGGCGGCTTTGTCATGGTCTACTTCTCGCAGGAGTCAGGATCTGCATCTGCAGACTATACAAAGACAAACAACACAGATTAAAAGCGTGATTATCATTGAAATTACAGAGCTTCCAAATGTTTTTATCCATTTTAATGGGTTACTAGCTACAAATCTGTCTGCAGCTCCTTTAAGCACTCCAGTTCTTGGCATTAAGGTCAGGTGTGCCTGGGATGCTTTAAATATTTGTTCTTTTAATTTTGCAATATCCAAAGACAAGTTTTAGAGTGTCTTTCTAGGTGCTTTTTTATTCTTTCCCGAATTTTGATCTTATTAAGAGCTATTAATAGTTTCCACAAATCCTTAATGTTTAGCTCCTACAATGAGCCATATCATTTGAGGTTAAGGTGCCACTATACCACCACGGTTCCAGATAATAGGAACTCTTACCATACTTCTTGCCATTTCTACCATCTGACCGTTTTGTTCTCACCAGCTGAACATAGTGTGGCCATGGCCTGCAGACCGAGAGGTGCAATTTAAGCTAAACATCCCCTTAGGGGACCAATCAATAATGATTCCATAGGAATAGTTGTGCAGCACCTCTGCCTGTTCTGCAAAGCAATCTTCCTAAACAAGTATGTTCAGTATTTCTGGCCAGGTTCTATTTTATTTATGAATAGGTTTTTGAAGGTGGTTTGCCTCAATTATAGGAGCAGATTTATTATGGTAAATACTGAGATCAGAAAGCTTGTGTAACTGTGTCATAGAGTGATTATATCCAGGCATTATTACCATCCAGGATTGATAAATATACCCCATAAGTGTAATTGTTCTCTGTGTCAGCCCTTGTTGAAGGAATACTCATGGCAGTGGTGATAACTGCTATCATAGCCACCATTAAATTACTCATTGTGACTGGTTGTCCTGCTTTCCTCAGGTTTTCTTCCACCATCTGTGACAGCTTCTTGATCTGTCCCCAGGTGGGCGGCTGTGTTCAACGGGTGTTGCTCGTGACAGTTGGGGTCCTCCTCAGTGTCAGTCTCGACATGGCTGCAACTAGGGGGTCCTCAGGATCCTCCTGGCATCTCTTCCTTGGCATCTGGCTCATGATAAGGTTTTAGGTGTCTTGTTGATATCCGAATCGGCTGTTGATTTTGGCCTGGAGAAACACAAGCATAACCTCTACTCCAAGTTATTATTTTACCTATTTCCCAAATTTTTGTTATTGGATCTCTCCACCAAATCCGTTGTTCTGCTCTTGTCTTTGCAGCTGGTTTCTGTAGATGTTGTTCAGCTACTGATAACATCTGGCCTTTGGGCAGGCTTAAAAAATTTAAAGTTAACAATATAGATTCAGTTGCATCTGTGGGGTTCCATGTTCTCTATTTCCCCCTTTCTGCATTTGCAACTGCTGTTTTAGGGAAAGATTCATTCTTTCCACCATGGCTTGCCCTTGAGAATTGTATGGGATACCAGTAATGTGTTTAATATTCCACCTAGAGAAAAATGTAGGTAGAGCTTTGGCTAGTATAGCCTGGGACATTATCTGTTTCAATAGAAGCTGGAATGCCCATCACCGCAAAACACTGCAAAAGATGACATTTAACACAGGCAGAGTATTCTCCTGTTTGGCATGTAGCCCAGACAAAGTGAGAAAAGATGTCCACACATACATGTAGATAAGCTAGTCTCCCAAACGAGGGAACATGTGTGACATTCATTTGCCAAAGAGAGTTAGGTTCCAATCCTCGAGGATTAACTCCTCCTGTAAAAGATGAGGAATGTACCATTTAGCAAGTTGGGCATTGCCAGATAACAGCTTTAGCTTCTTTCCAGGTAATGCTGTATCTGCGTTTGAGACCAGAGGCATTAACATGGGTTAAATTGTGAAAGTGTCTAGCATTAGATATTGCATTAGCAACTAGGCGGTGAGCCATTTGATTCCCTTCAGTCAAAGGTCCTGGAAGAGGTATATGAGCCCTAATGTGAGTGATGTAAAAAGGGTGCATTCTACTTCTAACTGCTGTTTGCAGTTGGGTAAATAAAGTCATCAGTTGTTCATCTGTATGAAATCGTAACTGAGCATTTTCAATTAACTGTGTGGAATGAACCACATATGAAGAATCAAAAATCACATTAATAGGCATATCAAAAGCAGTCAATACCTCAATTACAGCTACAAGCTCTGCTTTTTGAGCTGAAGTATAGGGCATCTGGAAAACTTTACCTTTTGATCCAGAATAAGAAGCTTTGCAATTACTAGAGCCATCTGTGAAACAATGAAAACACTTAGCAGGCTGCAGGTTGTTTACCGCAGGAATTGTAAATGCAAACCATTCACAGTCTCACTCAGCTAAAGGGATAGTAAAGAAACAGCCTTTTAAATCCATGACTATTAAAGGCCAATTTTTTGGAATTATAGAAGGAGAAGGCAATCCTGGCTGTATTGTATAACTGAATTGATGGCTTTTAAGTGGTTGCTCTTAAGTCAGTTAACATTCTCCATTTACCTGATTTTTTCTTAATTACGAAAACTGGAGAATTCCAAGGGGAAAATGTTGGAGCTATGTGCCCATTTTCTAATTGTTCAGTAACTAATTTCTCTAAAGCCTCCAGTTTCTCTTTACTTAGTGGCCATTGTTCTATCCAAATTGGCTTATTTGTTAACCATTTTAAAGGTATAGGTTCCGGAGGCTTAACAATGGCTCCTATCAAAAATGATATCCTAATCTTTGGTGGGAACTTTGTCTTTTCACTTGAAGTGGTTTTTTTCAAAACTTGCGAATTTTTTTCTAGTCCCATATCAGGGATATACCCCATTTCATGCATTATATGTTGACTTTGAGGGCTATATAATTGTTCTGGAATTAGAACTTGTGCTCCCCATTGTTGTAACAAATCTCTCCCTCTTAAATTTATAGGTACAGAAGTTATAATTGGTTGGATAGTCCCAGGTTGTCCATCGGGCCCTTCACAATGCAAAATATAACTACATTGATATACTTCAAGGGCTTTACCAAATCCAACTATGTTAAATTGAGCAGGTTGAATTGGCCACATGGACGGCCAGTACTGTAGAGAAATGATTGAAATGTCCACTCCTGTATCTACTAAACCTTTAAATTTCTTTCCCTGAATAGTTATTTCATACGTAGGATGTTTATCAGTAATTTGACTCACTCAATAAGCTGCTTTGCCTTGTTTATTTGTGCTTCCAAATCCTCCTGTTCATTTAGTTTCACTTTTCCCATTCCCACATATGGCACAATCAGGAGCTGTGCTATGCGCTCTCCTGGCTCTGCTTCCCAGGGAACAGAAGTAGATATAACAATTTGAATTTCCCCATTGTAATCTGAATTAGTGACTCCTGTATGTATTTGCACCCCTTTTAAATTTAAGCTAGACCTTCCTAAAAGTAATCTTATTGTCCCTGCTGGCAAGGGTCCACAGACTGCTGTTGTGACCTTTCCGGGGGTTCCCCAGGCAGAAGGCTCACAGCTTTAGTGCAGCATAAATCTACTATGGCACTACCAGCTGTGATGGGGGACAGACATTGTACAGGGGTGAAGGAATGGCCTGAGCTGGAAATGCTCTGGTTTAGAACGGGCGTGGGACAGGCCCCTCATGGCGTTTCCTGAAATCAGGTTCCCTTCTTCATCAAACTTAGTGTGACACTGATTAGCCCAATGTTTTCCTTTTTTATATTTTGGACATATTTCAGGCTCAGCAGTTTTCTTTTTTTCCCTATCTGGCAGCCTGACTTGCTGATTTTTTCTACATTCATTTTTAGTATGACCATGTTTCCCACAGTTAAAACAAGCTCCATGAAATAGAGTATTTCCTTTATCCACTCTCAGTACTGCCATTGTCTGTGCCAACTGAGTAGCTTTATGCAGATTACCTCTGACACCATCACAAGCCTTGATATAATCAACTAAATGTGCTTTCCCTCTGATAGGTCACAGAGCAGCCTGGCAATTGGGATTAGCATTGTCAAAAGCTAATAACGGCAACACTACATCATGAGCAGCCGAACTTGCAATCATCTTTTTAAGAGACTTCTGTAACCAAGCTATAAAATCAACGTAAGTTTCTTTGGGTCCCCTTTTTATAGCACTAAAGGAAGGGTATTGTTCTCCACATGAAGTGATTTTTCCCGAGCTCTATGGCACACTCCTCTAAGCTGTTCTATGGCATCATCCTGCATGATCACTTGTGCATCTAAACCAGCCCAGCCGCCAACCCCCAAAAGTTGGTCTGCAGTTATATTAATTTGAGGTTGGGCCTGGGCATTGTTAGCAGCCTGAATGGAAGCTTCCTCTGCCCACCAAGTTTTAAATTGTAAGAACTGAGCAAGAGTTAGACAAGCTCGAGTAAGAGCATCCCAGTCAGTAGGAATCATCCGACTGGAAACAGCAACATTCTTTAACAGTCCCATTACAAAAGGAGAACCTGGTCCATACTGATTTATAGCTTGTTTAAATTCTTGAGTAATTTAAAAGGAAAAGGCTCAAAGGTAGCTATAATATTTCCCTGTTGATCTGGGGGTGTGTTCTAACAGGGAACTGCCAAGACTCTAAATCACCCTCTTGTCTAGCTTGCTGAATTTCTGCCTGAATAGAACTAAGAGCAGTCGCTAGAGGTACTGCTCAGTCACTGGGGCAATTGCTTTTCTCCCGGTGTCCTCCAGAAAAGAAAGATCTGGAGGGCCTTTTTCTTCAAAATAATAATGAGGGAGTGCAGAAGAGTAGGGATGAACCTCTCCCTCCTTTGCTGCTTTAGCTGGAAAATAAACGTGGTCTGTAACCTCTTCTGTTACTTCATTATACTCTCCTTCCTTCTCATCATTAGTGTGAAAAAGTTCCAACATGGAGTGAACCATAGCCCACACTTGTCCCAGTGTTACCCTGATGCTTCCAAGCTCCCCTTCTTACTTACCATGGGGATTGCTTTAAGAGTACTCGGGTGTCCTCCTGCTAGTTCCACATTCTCCAACCATTGCTCTGGCAACCCTTCGACCTGGATTCGAGCTCCCATGATGGATGCCACTTGCTGAGACCAGCTCAGTCAGGGAGACCCTAACCCAGTGGTGCTAGAGGAATTAAAGACACACACACAGAAATATAGAGGTGTGAAGTGGGAAATCAGGGGTCTCACAGCGTTTAGAGCTGAGAGCCCCAAACAGAGACTTACCCACATATTTATTAACAGCAAGCTAGTCATTAGCATTATTTCTATAGATATTAAATTAACTAAAAGTATCCCTTATGGGAAATGAAGGGATGGGCTGCATTAAAGGAATAGGTTGGGCTAGTTAACTGCAGCAGGAGCACGTCCTTAAGGCACAGATCACTCATGCTATTGTTTGTGCCTTAAGAATGCCTTTAAGTGGTTTTCCACCCTGGGCGGGCCAGGTGTTCCTTGCCCTCATTCCGGTAAACCCACAAGCTTCCAGCATGGGCATTATGGCCATCATGAACATATCACAGTGTGGCAGATTTTGTTTATGGCCAGTTTGGGGGCCAGTTTATGGCCAGATTTTGGGGGACCTGTTCCCAACAGACCCCAAGAGAGGATTCTTGGATCTCACACAAGAAAGAATCAGGGCAAGTCCTCAGTGCAAAGCAAAAGCAAGTTTATTAAGGAAGTAAAGTGATGAAAGAACAGCTACTTCATAGACAGAGTAGAACATTCCCAAAACTAAGAGAAGGAATGCATCCACCCTAGGTACAATGCTTGTATGTATGGGGAGATGTGCTCTGCTACAAGGGTTTGTGATAAAGGATTAACTTTCTTAATTACTACATTTTTCCAGATTCAGTATTATTATCTTTAAAACAAAATTATGAATCCCTTTGTTGTCCAGATATCAAGATATCTGGACACTCCCAAGTTTAGATCTGTTTAGTAAACATTACTAATTTGTTCCCTTAACCATAAACATCTTGAGACTAGGAATGTATAACTTTCGGAGAATGCAGCCCAGCAAGTCCCAGCCTCATTTTCCTAGCCCTCACTCAAAATGGAGTCGCTGTGGTTCAAACGTCTCTGACACTATCTTTTATATTAGCATAGGTAGCTTCAGTTAACATCCCATAGCAAGGCTGTAAATGCCCCTCAAGTGGAAATTCTCTAGTCCAGTAGTTGTTATTGGGAAGTACTCACAGACTTCTGCCATAAGCCCCAGCAAATGCTCCACAAAGTCTGATGAAGTGGAGGATTTTTTTACCTACTAGCAATCTAGCTTCTACCCTATATTTTGTGGGCCCAGTAAATCTTACTAGGTCCAAATTAATGTATCCGATTAACATTTCCCAAAGAGCATGTTTACATGCCTTCAGTTTTATGGGACTAGATAGGGGAAATATCCCCCAGTTAGATACAATATCAATTTTCATAAGTCATTCAGGTAAAGGAATAACAACTATCTTGCATAAAGTCTGTTTAAACATCTCAAATTTCATAATTCTACTAACCTGTACATTTTAAAGTTCTGGTCCCAGGAGCTTTTCTTTCTACACCCAGACCTTTTTACCTTTATGGGGGAAAAAAAAAAAGTTTGTGTTCCCAACAGGGAGTTTAGCCAAGGGAATTAGGCTCTTTTGTCAATTTTTATCTTAATTTGCCTCACCATTGCTGCAGGCAACATCAGCTTTCTGGTGATAATCTTTGCCTTCTGATTTGTTGAGGTTTTTTTGTTTGTTTTAATTTTCCAATCTGGAGCAAATAGTGAATAACCATCCAAAAAATTCTATCATTCTTCTGGGTGGGGCTTTTGATTTCCTTTTTCCTTTTCATTTTATTTTGTTGTTGTTGTTAATTACCCCAATGTTTTATTAAGCAACTATAAGACCCATGAGGGACAGCAAATTTGATAAGGTTTCTATGGGAGAGGTGCCCATGTAAAAGGGGCCCCCATTAATGCTCAAATTACTATGACTTGGGTTATAGGAATATTTGGAGGGAGAATATCCTGGTCTTCATAAAGCCAGTCCTACATGGCTTGCAATATAAAGCATATTAACTGCCTCATCTGGGATGCTCCACATGGTATTTTATAGGAAGAGTTGGGCAGTCCCCTTCTCAGGATAAACAGACCTTACCATGGTGTTTATCCAGCCCCCTTGGCTGGTTGTTCTCTCAGGAATAACCTCCTGTGCATCTGGATCACATATACTCATCAGTGATTGCTTGATAGTGAGCTGTGAGTCCTGCATCAGTCCAAACAAGCTCTTTCATTCTGTAGCATTTAAAATAAAGGATTTTTTCTTTAAAGGGTTTATTTTTATAATCCATTATAGGAAAGGTTTCTCAAGAAACTGATGATACCAATCTACAAAATGGTGCAATTCCTTTACATTATACCCTCTGATTTTAATAGTTACTTGGTTTTGTCCTTCCTGCACATTGACTATCTTCTTGGTAACCATAAGTCTCAGAAGTAACTTTTGTTGCTCTGGCTTAATTTTTCTTTTTATTCATTTAATTTCATTTGTATAATTTTTCCTTTAATTTAAAATGACTCAAGTAATCTCTTAACTAAAAAAAAAAAAAATTACATTTTCTTTAGCAAAAATGACATCCTTGTGTTTTATAAATCTCATCAAAAACATCTTTTATTCCCCTACTATTTTAACAGTTAGTAATCCAGTCTCAGTGGGGGATAAAAAAGTTCACTTAATTTAACATAAGTCCATTCTCACACTGCTATAAAGAACTACCTGAGACTGGGTAAATTATTAAGAGAAGAAATTTAATTGACTCACAGTTCCACAGGCTTAACTGAAAGCATGACTTGGAGGCCTCAGGAAATTTTCAATTATGGCAGAAGGTGAAGGGGAAGAAAGCACGTCTTACCATGACAAGCAGGAAAGAGCAAAGGGGGAGGTGCCACATACTTTTAAATTATCAGATCTTGTGAGAACTCACTCTCTATCATGAGAACATCAAGGGAGAAGTCCACCACCATGATTCAATCACCTCCCACCAGACCCCTTCTCCAACACATGGGGATTACAGTTCAAGATGAGATTTGGGTGAGAACATAGAGCCAAGGCAGATGATGTTACAATTTTAAACTACTGCACAGAATTTTAAGATTAAATTTACCAAATTAACCTTACAAAAGATTGCCAAAGTCATGTGAATTAAAAGGCACCTGAGGGTAGCTTCTATCAGTCTGATTAGCCCTTAATTTTCTTTAAGTCAAATGATTGAAACCCTTTCATAAACTTTAATAGTGAAATATCACTTCTACATAACACATATAAATATAGATGTAACAGACATGCAGATGAAAGCAGATCCAAAAGATTTTCATGTGCTTGTTTTAAAAAATTTTCTCCTTTGCTTTGTATTATTAATAAATAACATATTACAACAAAACTTGAAGGAAGAGTTAACATCTTATGCCTTCTCAAAAGAGAGAAGGAGCTGAAGCAGTAGGGTTCAGCTCCTGAGATATCAATCTGTATAATTTAAAAAATAAAAACATTATAGAATTTAAAAATTAAAGATTTCTTGCATTAAGAGTAATGCAATATTTTTAATAAAATCTTCTTTTAACCAGTTTTTTAGTTTTGTATGATAGCATTTTTAATACTAAGGTCCAATTTTTCAGAAAAATTAATTATTATAATTTCCTTTAATTATAGCCAATTAATTCCTTTTTAACCTTATTAAAACTTAGACCTTTCACAACATGCTTGGACTTTCTGGTTTATCCTAAATAGCCCTCCTTCTTGAACAACCCAATCATTTTTTTAGGACAAAAATTCACAATACAAGAATCTTTCTAATATAAATTACATTTCTTTTAAGTTTTCTTACCAAAAATGGCTCTTTATTTCTATAACTTTCCTTACATCCCTCAAATTTCCTGGCTCCTTTTACCTTACTTTACACATAACCTTTAAATAAGCTTTGAATTAGACAAACAATTATTCAAATTTTAACAATAACACATTGTTTTTAGAAAGAAAAGTTTTCTACAATCTAACTTTTTAAATTGGAAAATACCCAGACATTTAATGAAATATCTATTATTTAATTTAATATAACTTTAGTTTCTGAATTAAGACATTTGTCTACAAGTATTTATCTCATTACATTTACCTTATTATTTTATTTTAATAGTTTACCTGATTATTTGTGAAAATTGTGACTGTCATCATTTAAACCTATTTCCCTGCCAACGATTTTATAGCCTGTGAATTTCAGGTGTTAGTAAAAACCTTAAGATTAAATATGTAATTATTTTACTAAATAATTTAAGATTTCACTGTTTTCATTAAATCAATATTAATGTCTTATTTATCAAAAATTACATGAGCAAAGATCATTCTGTTTTGGACTGGTTTTATAGTTTAGTAGCCTTTATGCCAAATTTTGACATCTTATAGTATTTGTCAAGGATAACTATGAAAACTCCTGATCAATAAATGTAAACAAAAATGTATGCTGACAATTATTAAGACATTTCTAAGATTATTTTATCAATAATTTTAAAGCTAGCTTATTAAAGATTTTACTTAAGTCACATGAACTTGAAAAGCATTTGGAATTTTTTAATTTATGAGTACTCTAAGCCAAATTTGGCAACTTCTGGTCAAAAACACATAACAAAATACTTGTATGTACACATAAACACACACATACACACTCACACAAAGATCCTATAGCTTCTACTTGAGAAATGTAACCATGAGATAATAATACAAATTCACTGGTTTGCAAAAACAATAACAAAAAGAAATGATTGAATGTAAACTGTTTTTATCTCAGTAAAAAATTCACAGCAGACTTAAAGCAGGCAGAATAGAAAGCAAAGAGAGAACTGAGGAACTAATTTATAGTTGCAGGTCAACCTCTTGCAACTGAATTTTTCTTGACATAATTGTGCACAAAAAGACCATAATATGATCATTTTACACAAACACTTGCAAATACAGGCACCACAAAACCAGTGGAATGCCAGAAAGGGGAGTCATTCTCCTTATTTTCCCTCATTCTTAGATTATTTGTCCCCCTTTTTTGTTTGTTTTTTAAGGGGGGACTGAGCTGTGGCCTATGGGTTAGTGGGGTAAGTGTGCTGGTGTGGGCAGGACTCCACAGTGTGTCACCACGGAGTTGTTTCCTCCCTCTTATGTGTCAGGTACTTCAGGAAGTGTTCAAAGTGCAGAGTGACCAGCTCCTATATCTGTTTCCAGGATGGGCCTTTTTAAACTAACTCTTTTGGGCATTCCCTTCTGGGTTGCTGTACGTTGTGGGGGATCAACCCCCCAGACACTCCGACTTGGCTACCAGTCACCCAGGGGTGCCACCTTTTCACTGAAAACAAAATGCCCTATCTCTTCAGAGCAGAGAAAACTCGGACTGTGATTCATCTATGAAAAGAACAGTTCAGTTCCTCATGCAAATGCACAGACAAGCCAATCAAGATTAATTTTGAGAGGAAAGACAATGGAGAATACTCTTTAGAATGTGTCTCTGAATTAGAATTAGTATCATAAACAACTTCCTAGGAGGAGAAAAAAATAGCTAAGACCACTGTCTGTAAACTGTCTTAGGCCACCTTTAACTTTGTACCTCTCATCTGCCATTACACACACCAAGGTCAAATCCTCTCAGTACCAGGTAATCTCTGGTATCCCCGAAATCCAAAGAGGTCAAGTAATGCAATATAGAAAAGTAGAGCTTTAGACATAACCTGCCTATGACTCTTGAAGCTCCAAAAGAAAACAGAATACCCCCAAATGAGGTGAGTGACACCTTTGTTCTGAGTTTTTAAAGGACTTTGAGCCATTAGAAGCCTTCCTTATATTTTTCTTGGTACAGAAGATGGTAAACTAGGAAGGAGAAGTAGGGTGGAAGAAAAGTAAATGAAAGAACAATTGTCTGTTTAATACAGGAAGCAAAGACAGAAATCAAGCTTATGTTTTTTTCTTTTTCTTTATTTTCATTTGTTTGTTTTTGTTTTTCTTCTCGTTTACAGCTGTGAGGAATTTTAGTCAATTCAGAGAGGCCTTGTTCCCCATAATTTGAAAACCTAATTTGGATTTGACCAAGTCACATAGAGCTGGTCAAATCTGATGAGAGAAAGACTGGAAAAAACAAAGCAAATAAAGTAAATAACCCAACAGTGTGACTACTGAGCACGCTAATGGTAAGGAGAAATAAAAAACAGCTAACTGTTAATTGTAACTTTAGCCAAGACTAAACTCCAATTTAGCCACTCACCTAGGAATGGGTCTCAGGTTGAAGACTGCGCTCTATCATCCTAGAAGAAAGAAAAAACTCAAACTTGTCTTTCCTGTTGGAATTGGGCTCAAACTCCAGAAAGTAGTTACCTGCCTTCCATCATCACGCAAGCCTGAAAACCTCCCTTCTTGGAAACAAGTACAACTTCAGAAGAGGAGTTGTACAGCAAAATAAACTTGAGATCTCAACCAAATTTGTGGAGATCAGGAATTCTCTGGAGTGAGGGGAGCTCCCGGGCCTTAGTAAATTGTCCTATTGGTTTGAGTCATAAAGATAGCTCAAGCTGGTACAAGCACCAATAGGAGATTTGCCAAAGATCTGGGCCACCTCCACTCAGTGTCCCTTTGTAGTCACCAATGTGTAAATTGATAAATATCTGAGAAAAGTCTCAATCAATTTAAAAAATTTATTTTGCTAAGGTTAAGGATGCACCTGTGATGAACCCTCAGAGGTCCTGATGACATGTTCCCAATGTGGTCTGGGTACAACATGCTCTTATACATTTTATGGAGACATAATACATCAATCAATAAATCTTGCAAAGTAAGGTTTACATTGGTTTGGTCTGGAAATGTGGGACAACTTGAAGAGGGGGGTGCTTCCAGATCATAGGTATATATATTAGTCAGTTCTCACACTGTTATTACGAACTATCTAAGACTGGGTAATTTATAAAAAAAGAGGTTTAATTGGGCTGGACACGGTGGCTCACACCTATAATCCCAGCACTTTGGGAGGCCAAGCCAGACAAATCACAAGGTCAGGGAATCGAGACCATCCTGGCTATGGTGAAACCCCGTCTCTACTAAAAATACAAAAAAAATTAGCCAGACATGGTGGCAGGCACCTGTAATCCCAGCTACTCAGGAGGCTGAAGCAGGAGAATGGAGTGAACCTGAGAGGCAGAGCTTGCAGTGAGCTGAGATCGCACCACTGCACTCCAGCCTGGGCAACAGAGTGAGACTCCATCTCAAAAAAAAAAGAAAAAAAAAAGAGGTTTAACTGGCTCTAGATTCTCCAAGCTATATAGACTTCTGCTTCTGGGGAGGCCTCAGGAAACTTTCAATCATGACAGAAGGCAAAGGGGAAGTGAGAATGTCTTACATGGCCGGAGCAGGAGGAAGAGATCAAAGGGGGATGTGCTACACAGTTTTAAACCACTAGATCTTGTGACAACTCACTCACTATCATGAGAACAACAAGGGGAAATTCCTCCCCATAATCCAATCACTTCCTACTAGGTCCCCATTCCAACACTGGGGATTACAATTCAATATGAGATTTGGGTGGGGACACAAATCCAAACCATATCAGTAAATTTAAACATATTCTGATTGGGAACTGGTTGAGAGTCATGATCCATAAAAAGAAATTTCTGGGTTATGATAAGGGGTTGTGGAGACCCAGGTTTTATCCTGCAGACGAAGCCTCCAAGTAGCAGGCTTTACAGAGAATAGACTGTAAATGTTTCTTATCAGACTTAAGGTCTGTGTTAATGTTAATGCTGGAGGGATCTAATGAGACCTGTCCAACACCTACTTTCTGTCATGACGTGAACCAGTCTTTCAGGTTAAATTTTAGAGTGGTCTGACTGAGGAGGGAGTCCATTTAGATGGTTGTGGGGGGCCTTCATATTTTATTTTTGGTTTACAAAATCCAATATGCAATGTATAAAAAGAATTACATACACTAAACAAGTTGAATTTGCTTAAGATGTGCAATGTTGACTCAGCATTCAAAAATCAGTGATATAATCCACTGCATCATTAAGCTTAAAAAATGAAAAAAAGTGATCATATCAATTGACAATTTTTGTACAAAAAATTATTGTACAAAATTCAGCACTAATTAATGATAACAGCATTCGACAAACTACAAATAGGAGTTTCTTAATTTGATAAAGAACATCTACAAAACATCTACCTAACCTAACTCTACATAATCCATTAAAGAAAATATTGATATCCTGAATTTAGTAAAATTGAATACTACTCTGTATAGACACTGACGCAAGTATAAAAAGATAAGCCAAAAGAATAAGAGGGAATATTTACAAAACATATATCTAAACAAGGACTGATATCCAAAGTGTACACAGATTATAAAAATTTAAGTAAAAATAAAAAGCAATTAAAAAGTTAGCAAAAGTTCTGAACAGACACCTCATCAAAGAAGATGTACAGATGGCAGATACACATAAGAAAAGACATTCAGTACCAAATGTCATTAGAAAATTGCAAATTAAAACAACACTGAGGCCCCCACTACATATCTATTAGCATACCTAAAATTTAAAAAACTGACAATACCAAATTCTGGTGAGGATGTAGAACAACAGAAATGTTCATTCATTACTGGCGAATGCAAAATAGTAGTCATTTAGGACAACAGCTTGGCAGCTTCTTACTAAACAAATCAGTTTTAGCATATGATCCAGCAATTGTACTCCTTGGTATTTACCCAAATGAACTGAAAACTTATGTCATCATAAAATACTGCAAATGAATGTTTATAGATTCATAATTCACAATTTTGTTTATAAGTGCCAAAAATTGGAAGCAAGCTGCTCTTCAATTGGCGAATGTTGAAACAAACTGTTGTATATCCATACAAAATATTACTTACAGATATAAAAAAAGAACCATTCAGTGATGAAAACACATGGAGGAATCTTAAGCGCATATTGCTAAATGAAATAAGACAATGTGTAAAGGGCACATACTGTATGATTCCAAATATATGACCTCATGTCAAAGATAAAAGTACAGGGATAGAAAAAAACCAGTAGGTGCCAGGAGTTCATCAAAAGATTGGAAGAATAAGGGAAGCACAGGGGATTTTTAGGCAAAAGAAACTGTTCTGTATGATACTATAATAGTGGATACATTGCATTATGCATTTGTCAAGAACCACGTAAGTGCACAACATAAAGATAGGATTCTAATGAAAGCTATGGACTTTAGTAAATAATGTTTTAATATTGATTCATCAGTTGTAACAAATGCACCATACTAATGTGTGCAGGAGTTGCTGACCAAAGTCAGAAGAAACATACAGCCAGTCCAGAGACTCTGAAGTCAACAAAAGTGTGTGTGTGTGTGTGTGTGTGTCTGTTTGTGTGTGTGTTTTAAGCCACTAACATTGGGGTGGTTTGTTATGCAAATATTGATAACTGTGGCACAATGTATCATCTCTTAGGCCATAAACATTCATGCATGAAGTTTGTTCTGACAAAGAATCCCTTTAATATAACATGTAATAAAACTAAACTAATGATATAATCAAATTTGAGATGGAAAATAAAACTTTGGCTCGGTGCAGTGTCTCATTCCTGTAATCTCAGCACTTTGGAAAGCCCAGACAGGAGGATTCCTTGAGACCAACAGATGGAGACCAGCCTGGGCAACATGGTGCAACTCTGCCTCTATTAAAAATAGAAAAATTAGCTATGCATGGTGGTGTGCACCTGTAGTCCCAGCTACGCAATAGACTGAGGTGGGAGGATCACCTGAACCCAGGGAAGTTGAGCCTGAAGTGGGCCATGATCATGCCATTGAACTCCAGCCTAGAGAACACAGTGAAACCCTGTAAGAAAAGAAAGGGAAGGGAGGGGAGGAGAGGAGAGGGGAGGGGAGGAGAGGGGAGGGGAGGGGAGAGGAGGGAAGAAAAAGACAATGAAAAAGAAAAGAAAAGAAGAAAAGAAAACCACAACCCCATGTGAAAGAATTTTACAAAGTCTGGGTCTGTTTGAATAAGAAAATCATTGCTCGTGACACTATATTGACCGTGGTTTTTGTGCAATGCTTTTAAACATCTTACGGTAATAGTTTAGTTATCTTCAGTCCCAGATATAGTTGAAAATGTGAGATATTTGTGGCTATAGAGAAAAAAGAAACAGCAACAGTCCTTAAGGATGTGAGCATCTAAAAAAGAGTTGAACAAATGCATACATGTGTACAATACAATGTAGTATGACAAATATTATAAACCTAGGTAAAACCAGAAGCATTGAAGATTAGTATTTAATCTAACAGTTAGAACATAGTCTGGTGAACCTGGGCAGCATGGCATCCCAGATGGAAGGATGTGTGTGCTGTAATTAGGGCTGTTAGAGCATGACACAAAATTGTCATCTTCAAATGCTTTACTCTGACTCTATCGGGGAAGCCAAGGTGAAGAGGGACAAAAGGTAAGTTTGGAAAATAGAGGCCAGTTCATAAAGAGCCTTCGGTGGGATACTAACGACCTCAGATCTTATCTTGAATTGCCCTGAAAGCTATTGAAGGATTTTAAGTAAGAAGTTATTTCATCAGATTATTTCTTTCAGAAAGATCGCTGTGTATAGTAACGTGAAGATTGTATCAGAGCAGGAAAATGAGTTAGAAGATATTTTTGAAATCCAGGCTAGACACCCTGTAAGGCAGGCAGGGTCATGTTTTCTGAAGAATGAGGAAAAGTGGAATAAAATCAATGAGAAAGATTTAAAAAATCAAGCCCGTTTAGATATAAAACATAGGCAGGTAGATTCAAAGAATATAAGGGAAAGCATAGAACTTAATTAGATTTTAAGCTTATTATAAGATGTATTACATCAGAAGTATCTAAAAGACATTCAAATATAGAACAATATTTCAAAGAATGAAAAAGTGAATAAATGAATAAGATACCTAGTAGTTTAGCAGTTGATTCCACAGAATGTTCTAGGCTGCAAAAAAAATATTTTGGTTGTTATTAACCTATCAGCAGTATTTCAATTAATTGGAATAGGAGAAATTATCAAGGAAGATTATTAAGTGCTCACTATGTCCCAGGTACTATTGTAACTGCATTTATATGTATTTTCTCTTTTGAAAAATTTATATGTATTTAATTCTTTTGACAAATTCTACAGTTTTACAGATGAAGAAACTGAACAACGAGGCTGATACTTACATAGACAAAAGCCTTGAAATATTGCTTTTCCTCTTTTTATACCTGAATTAATTTAGCTTTCTGAATCCAATAAAATCATTATAATCATGGGACCTTTGGTGTGGGCTTCAATTCTTGGAGGATTTAGTATCATCCGATAAAGCAATCAATTTATAGGAATTGTGAAACAAAAAATATTTGGACCTGGAAGTCATTGTTAATGAGAAGTGTGTTATTCTTTGTTTTACTATATTTTATTAATAATAAGATTTTGGGCCAGGAGCAGTGGTTCATGCCTGTATTCCCAACACTTTGAGAGGCCAAGGTAGGAGGCTTGTTCAAGACCGGCCTGTGCAGCAAATCGAGATCCCATCTCTCAAAACCAAAAAAAAAAAAAAAAAACCCAAAACAATTAGGTGAGTGTGGTGAGATGTTCCTGTGGTCGCAGCTACTTGGGATGCTAAGGCAGAAGGATTGCTTGAGTCCAGGAGGTGGAGGCTGCAGTGAGCTATGATCACGCCACTGCACTCCAGCCTGGATGACAGAGCAAGACCCTGTCTCAATAACAAAAATAGTAACATTTTGCTCACAAATTTTTTAAATATATTTTCACACATAAGATACAGAAATGGAGAGATATGTAAATAAATTTTAACATGGTGTTACTAGTTATTTGTATTTTCTGTTATTGCTATAATCTCTAAGAGACTAAGGATTATAATTACTGTCACTTAACTCCTCTGATTCACCAAACATGTATAATTACAGAATTAGTGGGAAAGAGAAGGAAAAAGCAAGGGGCAAAGATTGGGGTTGGAAACCAACTTAGGAGAAGTGGATGCCACAACTGAGGAGTAAAAGGTTAGAAATAAAAGCAAAGAATAGCAGACCCCATAGCCCCACAGATATGAGTTTGCTTTCAAAGATAGAATCACCACATGGCAACAGGGAAGAAAATGCTATAGTCCAGTGATTCTCAACTGGGAGTGATGTTACCTGAGAGGGAACATTTATCAATGTCTGGAGGCTATTCTGATTTTTATGACTGGGGGATTGTCATGTACTACTGATATCTAGAAGGTAGAATCCAGGGATGTTGTCAAACATCCTACAGTGCACAGGACAGCTCCCCACAACAAAGAATTATCCCATCCAAAATGTCAACAACGTCACCGCTGAGAAACGCTACTGCAACCTGTGGTTCAATGTGGAAATAGTTTGAATAAATATTCAATTCAAAATACATGACTGCTATCAAAAAACTCATCAGCCAGAAAACACAGTTACTATTGAAAGTTTATTTTAATCATTTGTAAATTATACTAGAATTAAAGAGAAAAAAATCATTAAAATCAATAAACTAAACCATCTAATAATACCCTAAGTAGTGAAAATAGTTTCTATCTGTATCAAAAATTATTTTATTATGCTTTTAAATCAGAATTTTTTGCCAGACATGGTGGCTCACACCTGCAATCCTAGCCATTTGGGGGGTTAAGCAGGAAGATCTCCTGAGGTCAGAAGTTTGAGGCCAGCCTGGACAGCATAGCAAGACTCCATGTCTATTTAAGAAAAAGAAAAAAAAAGTAAACTTTAGTTAAAAGTAAGTAGGAAGAAGGTGAAGTCAGGAATTAATATTTTCTTTTGTTAAGAAATAAAATGATCACAAAGAACTGAAATTCAGTAAGTAGAACATCAAGTGTATAAAGAGTAATTGCAATAAATATAAATTGATAGTTATTATATTAAGAAAATTTCATTTTGGTTTTTCTTCCATAGAGTCCATGCCAGTTAGAATCTATCTCCTCTTCCCTCAATCTCCCTGACATGTCTCAAAGAAACCACAATTTTGCAGAAAACCATCATTACTTTTGTTTAAATTTTGTGCTTGTCTGCAGTTTGCAAATGGTGGGGAAATGAGCAGAGGATGTTTTTTTGTGCCTAGTTATTGGATTATGCTAAGTGGTTGTGAAACACTATCCCTGGCATAGAAGCCTTGAACTGAGGGAATGATTGCTGCCTCCAAAAGAGGCCCACAGTGTGAAGTTTAAGTGTAGGTGGCTCTGCAGACAGGTCCTTTGCAGTATAACAACGAAACAGTGTAGATGCCAAGATTAGGAGAGTGGGGGCAGAGGAAAAATATCCACACAACAGAGTTGAAGGGATTATTTCTAATCTTCCATATCCTTTGCATTAAAGGCAAAACTGCAAATATTAGCATCTCCTAAATGTATTTTTTAAAAGACTAAACTATGATCACATTAAAATGTTATTTTATTATCTATTTACTTCTCTATTATATCATTTTGTTTTTAACCACTCATTTGAGAACCTCTGCAATTAATTCTGGAGTCATTTTTCTATTATGGTAAATAGAAAACATTCTTCCTCCTATGTCTCGCTTGTTACATTCATCAACTCTTCATCAGTGTTATAAGATAGAAAGGGAAGTTTATAAGACCAAAGAAACACACAGCCACTTCCATTTTTTTTTGTCACAGTGGAAACAAGATCATCTCTTTTAAAATGACTTGGCTAGAAAAATGAATCAAAATATTATAGTCTTTTCAAGTGATGCATTTGTTTTTTGTTTGTTTGTTTGTTTCGGGACAGAGTCTTGCTCTGTCACCCAGGCTGGAGTGTTGTGGTGTGATCATAGCTCACTGCAGCCTCCAACTCCCAGGCTCAAGTGATCCTCTTACCTCAGTCTCCCAAGTAACTGAGACTACAGGATCGTGCCACTGCAACCAGCTAATTTTTTTTTAAGTATATACCAGGTCTCACTATGTTGCCCAGGTTGATCTCAAACTCCTAAGCTCAAGAGATCCTCCCGTCTCAGCCTCCCAAAGTGTTGGGATATAGATGTGAGCTGCCACACCCAGCTTACATCTGTTTTTAGTTAAACTTATCTCTACATTCTAAAGTAGTGTGACAATAATTAAGTACTTCCTTAATGATTAGTATTATGCAGTATTCTATATAATCTATTCCAAACATTTTTGTTGCATTTTTAGGTCCTCGAAGTCAAATCACGTACTCTTATTACTGTTGGTATAGGGTTGGCTCATAATACTTGAGTTTGAATCTATCGATTCATTGCTTAGCAAGATAAAAAACAGAACAGGAGGCTAGTAGAACACAATTTACCTGTTCAGCATCAGTGCTTAATTTCATAGTTATGTTCCTAAAAGTGTGCATTTTAAATGATGACCCAAAGACTTTGAAGTTTGAAGAAGCAAGCATTCATAAAATAGCTTGGCTTTTGTTGCCAAGCTTTGGGAAATGTTGAATATTCAGCTCACTAGCCTTTGCAAGGCTAGGCCCATATTTTAGAGTCTGAGGAAACCAAAACTGACCTTTGACAAAAAAAAATATTGTCATAACATCCCTTTGGTAACTGTAATCATATTTTCCTCCTTCCATAATAACTAAAATCCTAAAATGCACTTTAAAATTTGAAGAAGCTAAAATAAATGTCTATAATAAATATCTGTGCTATGTTCAATTTTATTTATCAAGTTGGATTTTGTTTTTTTTTTAAATGAACAGCTTTGGATGGGCGCGATGGCTGTAATCCCAGCCCTTTGGGAGGCCAAGACAGGCAGATCACAAGGTCAGGGAATCAAGATCATCCTGGCTATGGTGAAACCCCATCTCTACTAAAAATACAAAAATTAGACGGGCAGGTCGATGGTCACCTGTAATCCCAGCTACTTGGGAGACTGAGGCAGGAGAATCTCTTGAATCCGGGTGGCAGAGGTTGCGGTGAGCCGAGATTGCTAAGATCGCACCATTTCACTCCAGCCTGGGTGACAAGAGTGAAACTCTATCAAAAAAAAAAAAAAAAAAAAAATTGAGCAGCTTTGTTCTGCACAGTGAGAAGATAATTATGCTGTTGGGGGCTGGTGCTCCAGTGTCACCACTGCTTTTCTATGTAATTGTCCCCATTACCCTTGCTTCTCAGTTTCCCTCTTGTTTCCTCCAATCCTAACAGTAATCTTAGGATCCTGGATATTTAGGCACTGAACTCCTGGGAGGCAGAAAAGAAAGTGGAAAATAATACATGGACTGTAAAGGATTTATTTTAGAAAACAACATAGGTTTAAAATCTTTGAAAAATACATCTATATCAGTATCTATTTATTTTTCTCTACAGAACTGGCCTTTCTCATCATCTCGATTTTCTTGCTGTCAAATTTCTTACAGCTCATATGTTGGAAGGATTAATTCAGGTTTTTTTAGTAGTTTCATTTTTGTATGAATCAAATTAAAAGTCAGATTTGTTATGACTATAGAGAACAGCAGACTTACCTGAAACAACAAAGATATTGTTTAGAAAGCTTTGATATGATTTTTTTCATATAATTATAGCAAAGTCCTTCAGATAACTTATATCTTAATTGTCTTGTAGTGTAATTGCATTACTGTTTGTGTAGGAATTATAGATGTAACCACAGTTTATTTCTGGCTCTATTTTAGAGTTAAAAAGGCCATTTATGTGTACAAAATCTTAACTTCATGATCTACATAAAGTTTTCTAATAAACATATCTGGTCATCTTTAACCATCCAGTGTCTTCTGTTGTTTATAAATAACAAACTAACCAAACAGGTTTTTCCAAGGACAAATATTGCCTCAAGAAGAATTTAGCCATTGTAAGTCAAGGAGTTAGTTTTTGAACTATCTGTAGAATTTCCATTTCCAAAGGTACATTACACAAATCTCCAAGGTTACATGCTCTCCAAGGCACATTAGTAAATATCTGCAAGGTTTCCATTTTCCTGACAGAAACAATTACAAATGCCATGCAAGAATAATTTCACACAGAGAGTTGAGGCAGCTATCAGAATTCTCATAGGTAACAGTTGCAAATGTTTATGCTAATATTATTTAGCTTTTTCACTTTTAACTTAAAAAATCAGGTTACAGAACTCACTGAATTTCTTTTGTTGTCAGTGTACTTATGAAAAAGAGAACAAATGTTAAAAAAGTGAAAGCAAGCTTATGTTTACCTCAGAATTATGTTTTAAAACAAAATACTGCAGTCTGTTGTCACCAGGGAACTCTTGTATTTCTTATTTCATTTCAGTAATGAAGGGAAGAGTTGCCATCTGGCTGTTTCAAATGTATAGAGTTTGTGCTTCTATATATAAATGACAGCATATGGAAAGGGAGGCTTGTAATAGAGTATGTATTCCTAGAATACTTAGAAAATTTATCCCTCTCAAAAGGTGTACTATCTGCCTCATCCAACACATTGCTTCTAACTCCAAAATATATAAGGACAAATAGGAAGCCATTTCTATGTACTAAAAAAATCCTCAAAGTTCTAGTATCATGTTTTAAAATGAGCTTATTTGACACTTTCTTTTAAAGAGAAGTAAATATGAGTGTATTTTTATTCTCTCCCAAGACCCACTGACATTATATTGGCAGCTAAGGAGGTATTTGTATAGAAATATAAAGAGAATAGTTGAAGAAAGCTTTTAATAGATTTTTAAAAGTCAAAGACATAGAAGTGGAAAGTGATTTAACAGGGCAAGGGAAGCTATAACTAAGATAAGGAAGAGAGTGTGGTGAGAGAAAAGACCATCCACCCTGGAGAAACCTAAAAAAAAGTGACTATAGAAATGACAGAAGCTTCAAATATAGATACCTGTGCACAGGTCAGATAATAAAGGCCAATTCTTCAGAGAAATTGATATGGAAGAAAAGAATTTGAAAATCTAAATAGTGAGATCTTGTCTCTCACCCTAGATGTAGAATCCATATTTTTCCTAGTCTGTCAAACAAACTCCCTTTCTCAATAAAAAAAAAGCAAACAAAAACAAAAGATGAACTGTGGAAACAGATACAAGAAACAGAAGAAAAAATTAATTTTAATTAATACTCTCAGTGTAATAACACAAGAATACTTAAAATTATTTAAAAATGACAATGGCCAAATGATGTACAAAGGGACCTGTAAAGCTTAAACAAATTAAAAACATGATAGCTGATTTTTAAAACATGTACATAAAACTGGATTAAAAAATACAGAAACAGAATCACAGAAAAATACAATACAAAATTACAGGATGGATCATGGCAGATGGTAGGCTATATCAAAAAGAGAGCTAACAATCACTAAAGCTCAACTCTCAGGAAGCCACATCCATAGGAAAAGGGAGAGAGTACTACATCAAGGGAACACCTTGTGGAACAAAAGAATCTGAACAACAGCCTTCAGCCCTAGACCTTCCCTCTGACAGAGCCTACCCAAATGAGAATGAACCACAAAACCACCTCTGGTAATATGGCAAAACAAGGCTCTTTAACATCCCCCCAAAATCACACTAGTTTACCAGCAATGGACCCAAATCAAGAAGAAATCTCTGATTTACCTGAAAAAGAATTCAGGAGGTTGGTTATTAAGCTAATCAGGGAGGCACCAGAGAAAGGTGAAACCCAATGTAAGAAAATAAAAAAAAAAAAAGATACAAGAAGTGAAAGGAGAATATTCAATGAAATAGATAGCATAAATAAAGAGCAATCAAAACTTCAAAAAACAGTGGACACACTTAGAGAAATGCAAACACTCTGGAATGTCTCAGCAATAGAATTGAACAAGTACAAGAAAGAAATTCAGAGCTTGAAGACAAGGTCTTCGAATTCACCCAATCCAACAAAGACAAAAATAAAAATAAGAAAATATGAACAAACCCTCCAAGAAGTCTGGGATTATGCTACATGACCAAACCTAAGAATAATAGGCCTTCCTGAGGAAGAAGAGAAATCTAAAACTTTGGAAAACGTATTTGGAGGACTAATCGAGAAAACTTCCACAGACTTGCAAAGGACCTAGACATCCAAAAACATGAAGCACAAAGAACACCTGGAAAATTCATCACATAAAGATCATCACCTAGGCACATTGTCGTCAGGTTATCTGAAGTTAAGACAAAGAAAAGAATCTTAAGATCCATGAGACAAAAGCACCAGGTAACCTATAAAGAAAAATCTATCGGATTAACAGCAGATTTCTCAGCATAAAGCCTACAAGCTAGAAGGGATAGGGGCCCTATCTTTAGCCTCCTCAAACAAAAACAATTATGAGCCAAGAATTTTGTATCCAGCAAAACTATGCTTCACATATGAAGGAAAGATAGTCTTTTTCAGACAAAAAAATGCAGAAAGAATTTGCCACTAACAAGCCACCACTGTAAGAACTGCTAAAAGGATCTCTAAATTTTGAAACAAATCCTGGAAACACATCAAAAACAGAACCTCTTTAAAGCATAAATCTCACAGGACCTATAAAAGAAAAATACCATTTAAAAAACAAAAACAAAAACCAATGTATACAGGCAACAAATAGCAGGAAGAATGGAATGGTACCTCACATCTCAATATTAACATCAAATGTAAATGGACTAAATGCTCCACTTAAAAGACACAAAATTGCAGAATGAATAAGAATTCATCAAGCAACTCTCTGCTGCCTTTAAGAGACTCACCTAACACATAAGGAATCATATAAACTTAAGGTAAAGAGATAGAAAAAGACATTTCATGCAAATGGACACCAAAAGTGAGCAGGAATAGCTATTCTTATATCAGACAAAACAATCTTTAAAGCAACAGCAGTTTAAAAACAGAAAAATACAAGACCCACTTTTAAAACAAAATACTGCAGTCTGTTGTCACCAGGGAACTCTTGTATTCCTTATTTCATTTCAGTAATGAAGAGAAGAGTTGCCATCTCTTCTAAGGACAAAGAGGGACATTATATAAAAAGACAAAAAGAGACATTATATAGCGATAAAAAGACAGAGAGACATTATATAACGATAAAAAGATGAAGAGAGGCATTATATAACGATAAAAGGCCTTGTCCAAGAGAAAAATATCACAGTCCTAAACATATACGCACCTAACTGGAGCTTCCAGATTTATAAAACAATTCCTAATAGACCTAAGAAATAAGATAGACTGCAACACAATAATAGTGCGGGACTTCAATACTTGACTGACAGCACTAGACAGGTCATCAACACAGAAAGTCAAGAAAGAAACAATCGATTTAAACTATACCCTGGAACAAACAGACTTAACAGAAATATGCAGAACAGTCCATCCGACAACCACAGAATCTACATTCTATTGAAAAGTGCATGGAACTTTCTCCAAGATAGACCATATGATAGGCTGCAAAATGAGCCTCAATATATTTAAGAAAATTGAAATTATATCAAGCACTCTCTCAGACCACAGTGAAATAAAACTGGAAATCAACTCCAAAAGGAACCTTCAAAACCATGCAAATACATGGAAATTAAATAACTTCCTCCTGAATAATCATTGTGCCAAAAATGAAATCAAGATGGAAATTTAAAAAATTCTTCAAAGTGAATGACAATAGTGACACAACCTTTCAGATCCTCTGGGATACAGCAAAGGCAGTGTTAAGAGGAAAGTTGATAGCCCTAAACACCTACATCAAAAAGTCTAAAAGAGCACAAACAGATAATCTAAGGTCACACCTCAAGGAACTAGAGAAACAAAAACAAACCAAACCCAAACTCAGCAGAAGAAAGGAAATACCAAGATCAGAGAAGAACTAAATGAAATTGAAACAAAATAAAATACAAAAGATAAAGGAAATAAAAAGCTGGTATTTGGAAAAGATAAATAAAATTAAGAGACCATTAGCAAGATTAATCAAGAAAAGAAGAGAGAAAATCCAAATAAGCTTAAGAAATGAAACAGGAAATATTACAACTGACACCACAGAAATACCAAAGATCATTCAAGGCTACTATGAACACATTTATGCACATAAACTAGAAAACCTAGAAGAGGGGCAGGGCATGGTGGCTCAGGACTATAATCCCAGCACATTTGGAGGCCAAGGCAGGTGGATCACCTGAGGTCAGGAGTTCAAGACCAGCCTGACCGACATGGAGAAACCCCATCTCTACTAAAAATACAAAATTAGCCAGGCATGGAAGTGCATTCCTGTAATCCCAGCTACTCAGGAGGCTGAGGCAGGAGAATCACATGAACCTGGGAGGCAGAGGTTGCAGTGAGCCAACATCACGCCATTGCATTACAGCTTGGGCAACAAGAGCAAAACTCCATCTCAAAAAAAAAAAAAAGAAAGAAAGAAAAAAGAAAAAAAAAAGAATACCTAGAAAAGACGTATAAATTACTGGAAAGATACAAGCCTCCCTGCTTAAATCAGGAAGAATTAGATACCCTACACAGACCAATAACTAGAACCAAGATTGAAATGGTAATAAAAGAATGACCAACAAAAAAAAGTCCAGAACCAGACAGTTTCACAGCTGAACTCTACCAGACATTCAAAAAAGAATTGGAACCAATCCTGTCAACACTATTCCACAAGATAGGGAAAGAGGGAACTCTCCCTAAATCATTCTATGAAGCCATTATCAACCTAATACCGAAACGAGGAAAGGACATAACCATAAAAGAAAACTACAGACCGATATCCCTGATGAACATAGATGCTAAAATCCTTAACAAAATACTAGCTGACTGAGACCAATAACATATCCAAAAGATAATACACCATGATCAAGTGGGTTTCATACCAGGGATGCAGGGATGGTTTCACATATGCTAGTCAATAAATGTGATACACCACATAAATAGAATTAAAAACAAAAATCACATGATCATCTCAATACATGCAGAAAAAGCATTTGAACAAAAGCCAACATCTTTTTGTGATTAAAACTCTCAGCAAAATTGGCATAGAAGGGACATATCTCAATGTAATAAAAGCAATCTATGACAAACCCACAGCCACCATAACACTGAATGGGAAAAGTTGAAAGTATTCCCTCTGAGAACTGGAACAAGACAAGGATGCCCACTCTCACCACTCCTCTTCAACATAGTACTGGAAGTCCTGGCCAGAGCAGTCAGACAAGAGAAAGAAATAAAGGGCATCCAAATTTGTAGAGGAAGTCAAATTGTCGCTGTTTGGTGATGACATGATTGTTTACCTAGAAAACCCTAAAGATTCCTCCAGAAAGCTCCTAGACCTGATAAAAATATTCAGCAAAATTTCCAGATACAGAATTAATGTACACAAATCACTAGCTCTTCTATAAACCAACAGCTACCAAATGGAGAATCAAATGAACTTGACCCCTTTTACAATAGCTGCAAAAAATTAAATACTTAGGCATATACAAAGAGGAAAAAGATCCCTGCAGGGAAAACTACAAAACACTGCTGAAAGAAATCATAGATGCCACAAACAAATGGAAACACATCTCATGCTCATGGGTGGGTAGAATCAATATTGTGAAAATTGCCATACTGCCAAAAACAGTCTTCAAATTCAATGTAATTCCCAACAAAATACCACCATCATTCTTCACAGAATTAGAAAAAACAATTCTAAAATTCACATGGAACCAAAAAAGAGCCCGCATAGCCAAAGCAAGACTGAGCAAAAAACAAAACAAAACAAACAAGCAAATAAATAAATAAATAAATAAATAAACAAAAATTCCTTCTAGACATTGGCTTAGGCAAGGATTTCATGACCAAGAACCCAAAAGCAAATGCAATAAAAACAAAGATAAATAGCTAGGCCTTAATTAAACTAAAGAGCTTTTGCACAGCAAAGGGAACAGTCAGCAGAGTAAACAGACAACCCACAGAGTGGGAGAAAATCTTCACAATCTATATATCTGACAAAAAACTAATATCCAGAATCTACAACGAACTCAAACTAATCAGCAAGAAAAAACAGCCATTAAAAATGGGCTAAAGACATGAATAGACAATTCTCAAAAGAAGTTATACAAATGGCCAACAATATTGCTAATGATCAGGGAAATGCAAATCAAAACCACAATGCAATACCATCTTACTCTTGCAAGAATGGCCATAATCAAAAAATCCAAAAACTGTAGATGTTGGCATGGATGTGGGGAACAGGAGACACTACTACACTGCTGGTGGGAATATAAACTAGTACAATCACTATAAAAAACGGTGTGAAGTTTCCTCAAAGAACTAAAAGTAGAAGTACCATTTGATCCAGCAATCCCATTACTGGGTATCTAGACAGAGGAAAAGAAGTCTTTATATGAAAAAGATACTTGCACACGCATGTCTATAACAACACAATTAGCAATTGCAAATCTTGGAACCAACCCAAGTGCCCATCAATCAATGAATGGATAAAGAAACTGTGGTATATATATATACGAAGCAATACTACTCAGCCATAAAGAGAATGAATCAATGGCATTCACAGCAACCTGGATGAGATTGCAGATTGTTATTTTAAGTGAAGTAACTCAGGAATGGAAAACCAAACATTGTATGTCCTCACTCATAAGTGGGAGCTAAGGTATAAGGATGCAAAGGCATAAAAACGACACAATCGACTTTGGGGTCTCAGGGAGAAAGGGTGGGAAGGAGGTGAGGGATACAAGACTATAAATAGGGTGTAGCATATACTACCCAGGTGATGGGCACACCAAAATTTCACAAATCACCACTAAAGTATGTACTCATATAACCAACACCACCGTTCCCCAATAACCTATGAAAAAAATTTAACACACAATACAAGAATATAGAATACAAGAATACTTACATTTATTAAAAATAACAATGGCAAAATGATGTACAAAGGGACATGAAATGGTAAAACAAATTAAAAACATGATGGCTGTTTTTCAAAATATGTATATAAAGCTGGGTTAGGAAATACAGAAACAGAAGCATAGAACAAAAATGAAAGGAGTTAAAATTATTAGAAAAAATACACAAAGCATTAGTCTAGAGAATCCATCATTTCTCTGGTAGTAACTGCAGACAGTGAAGACAGGATTTAAAAAAAAAGTACAAAATTTTGGATTATTCTGAATAAAGGAGTTTCCAGCTTGGTAATAGAAGAGTGAATGAAAAAAGACCCACAATTACACACTTTTTTGTACTTCAGGACCCAACATATAACAGCCTAAGGGGAGAAAAACAAAATAAAAACATATGTACACATATACACATATAGTAATGAGAATCATAACGACAGTAAGCATTTTTTCCAACAACACTGGTTACTAGCACCTACTAGAATAATACCTTCAAGAAAATGACTTTCAACCTAGATTTCGGTAACTGTCCAGACTATTAATCTAGTGTGGAGGCAAAATGAATTGAAAAGACTAAAACATCTTCACTTATGTTTCATCTCAAGGAAAAGTACTGGAGAATATCACTCGATCACTCTGAACTAGTGCTCAGTTGTGGGTAACATTACTTTTCGCTTCTTAGAAAGCTTAGATTCAATGCATTTCCTTTCCCTTTACACTGTTTAATTTCTTATTCACTGACACCTATTGTAAAATGTCTTGACTGCACAGACAGATGGAATTGAGAAAGGTTGCGTTCCTAGAATTCCTCAGTAAAGAAATGCCCTTATTAACTGTCTTAGTCCATTCTCACACTGCTATAAAGAAATACCTGAGCTGGGTAATTTATTTTATTTTATTTTTTTAAAAAGAGGTTTAATTGACTCACAGTTACACAAGCTATACAGGAAGCATCACTGGGGAGGCCTCAAGAGACTTATAACTATGATGAAAAGCAAAGGGGAAGTAGGCACCTATTACATGGCCAGAGAAGGAGGCAGAGAGAGAAGGGGGAGGTGCTACACACTTTTAAACAACCAGATCTCATGAGCACTCACTATCATGAGAACAGCAAGGGGAAATTCCACCTACATGATCCAATCACCTCCCACCAGACACCTCCTCCAACACTGGGGATTACAATTCAACATGAGCTTTGGGAAGGGACACAAATCCAAACCATAACATTGACAATCTAGAGAAATCCTTTGCCCTAGGTGGGTGCCAGATATATACGTATATATTCAAAGTAGATATAGATGCATCAGATTTTTTTAAATATATTGGAGTAGCTAGTAACATCATCAACGTATCTTACCCTGATTCCACGATTATCAAGAAGTCTCCAGATAAAAATGAAGCTTTCTCTGGGACCTTGAAAAAATACTGATATTGTAGTCTGCTTTAGAGTGGAATATTTCATTATATTTTAATAAATTGAATTACGTGTTTGTTTATAGAAATATATGTCTTTAAATTCTTCAAATGGGTATTCTAAACTATTGGATCTGTGCTTTTGTGCCTGCTATTCATGACCTTCATGGGATGTATCAACACATAAACACATAATACCATTAATGTGAATAGTTATCTTTGGGGGACCTAAATTAGCTTGTTGATCCAAATGTGTCCATTCTTTCCTAATAATTTATATAAAATGAATATTTATTTTACATGTACAGTGGACAGAGCACTATTTTTAGTGCTTTATTTTTACTATCTAAATTTGATCATACCAGCAACCCTTGCTATGAGTCTTTCTTTCTGGGCCTCTCATTTGCACAAGTTCTTTCTCAGCACAAGCGGGGTCCTTACACTATGTTATGTAGTCATACAGTTGGTTAGTTTTGCATAAGTAGATTTTAACTGCCATCTGATAAGACCATTCATTCTTTCCAACACCAAATATCATCTGTTAAAGTTAGCCTGTTTGTCTGGTGGCAATAGAGAGTTCTGGGCATCTTGGTGATCTAGAAAAACGGGAGAGTTGGGTGAGTTGGGGAAGCATTTGATTTGCATTTATGTGGACGAGATATTGTTAGCTAACTAATCCTGAGCAGAGATGGCTTCCAGAAATACTCCTACTGCCCCCTGTACCAAGTTATGCAGCAGCATGACAGAAAGACCACGGAGCAGGGGTTTTAACATCAGTGGGTCCTATGACATTGGACACTGGGTATATGAGGTAGTGGAGGAGAAGCCAAATTAGAAATGTAGAAAGACTGATGGTGGTTTGTGGAAAATTCTCCCAAATCTTACCGATCATATACAAACTTAATAAGGGCTTCCTATATTTGATAATACCAGTAATTTTCATATTACTGAGTAAAAGTTGTGAATTTAAAAAATCTCAAACATTGACAATAAAAAATTTCAATAAGCTATTTCAGAAGGAAGACTAAATTGCCTTTCTATTATCTCTATATAAAATATTACAAATTACTGTTTATATTAAGAACTAATAAAAATAATACGGAGATATGTGAGAGTAAATTTTAAAAATTTTGTTACCTTTCTGAGATGTAATAACATGTCTATCAAGCTTTTAGAATTTATAATTTGGTATGATTTATTTTTTCAACTTTATAGTTGTATTTTTGTATTATTTTTCTTAAAAGAGGCCTCAAAAATGCTCTGAATCAATAAAAAAGGAAAATATCTCAACTCACCTCTCTTTGTAAGGTAGGTATTTTTGTCCTTATTATTATTATTAGTTTAAGGATGAGAAGACTAAACTCTTAGAGCTATGGTATAATTTTCTCCATTCACAAAGCAAGTGCTAGAACTAGGACTCAAGCCAAAGTCAGTCTGAATATCTTGTCTGTATTCTTAGCCATTATACAGCAATACATCTCTCAATATTTGTGAGTTAATCACAGTACATCACACCTAGAAATTTTCTCCCTACCACCTTGGTTTCTTTGATATTGTGCAGTATAATTCAATCCAATTAAAATAATTGTTTGATTATCTATTATGTATCAGACAAAGTACTAGGTTTATAAAACTGGTTAACTAGGTATATAAAATTTTATTATTCTTTATTTTCTACAAGGAAACTTTCTTACTGGATGAAGAGAATTATGAGGAGATAATATCCATGTAATATAAAAAGTATCTGATAGAGATACAGATTGTACTGGAATACCTTGGAAGTACACTTGACTCAGTCTCAGAGAAGGATTATGACAGAGGATTGAAATGCATTTAGTAAAGTATTATGGCCAGGGACTGGAATGAATTTAGTGCAAGATTCACACAATATGTGACATCTGAACTGAATATTAAAAGACAAATAGGATACAGCAAGTTGAAAAAGAAAGAACATTATATTATAAGCAGATGAAGTATGTTTAAGGGCACAGAGATATGATACGACACATTATACTTAAAGAACTTCATGTAGTTTCATATTGCTGGAGTGCAAATGCATCTGAGAGTAAGTAATTAGAGAAAATTATACCACAAAAGTGCCAGCTCATTGAGAGTTTTATATACCTTGGTAAAGACTTGGATTTTATCTTAGTTAAAATAAATCTGGAGTTATTAAAGAATTTAAAAGAGAGGTACGATTTGGTCTGCACTGTGATTAGCAGGAACATAGTGACACATGTTCAAAGTGATTTCGAGATAGACAGAAGACCCGGACCAGCGAGGAGACTGTGGCAACTACTAAGGTGAGACAGAGAGGGTCTGGACTATGCATGACAGGGTCATGAGGACTCATAAAAGAGACTGGATTGGACATTAACTAAAAGTGGTGGGTGGGTGAGAAGTAGTTAAGATACCATGATAACTGGTATGGTTTGGTGAATGATTAGATGATGATATTATCATTTAAGGCAGAGAAATAAGATGAAAATGAAACATGAAAGAGAAAATGATAAGTTTACGTTTGAACCTGTTAAATGTGAAGTGATTTTGAGATAATCTATTAGAAGTATTAAGCAGACAATTTACTATGACCCTTGGATATAGCGATAGCTTTGAGGTTCCTGAGTGTTCTGGCGGTGGGTTAAACTATGATTACAGACGAATCTACCAAAGCGGCACATAAAACAAGAGAAAATGATCTCTGATAATAGAGACCAGTCATGGAATCGAATATAAAGGGACATCATGGATGAAAATCCAGTGACATCATAGAAAAGACTAACTCAAAAGCAAGGAGTAGTCCGTGTCTCACACAAAAGAGAAATCAAGAAAAATCAAGAAGGTACATCAGTTAAATCTGTGTTTTGGAGGCCATTGCTGTCTGCAGCTAGACTTTGTTGAGTGAAGGATGGTAGTGACACCAGATTCTCATGAGTGAATGAAAGAATGAATGAATGGAAGGTGTAAACTCTTAAGCTAAGAATGTTATTTGATGAATGAAGAGGGAAATGTATGATAGTAAACATATACATATAGTTATAGCTCAAGTATTATTTAACAAGAACACAATATCTACTTTTCACATTCCAGCCCCATCCACTGTATGTGTAACCACATAGTGTAAATAAACTAGCTCACAGAGACACATATACCTGTAAAACTGAGGTGTGTGTAGACATATATACCTGTATATAGATATGGACATATCATTCTTATTTTTTTGCTCTTCTCTCCCTCTCTAATTTGAAAATGTTCTAACATTCTCATTTATTCTCCTCATTCTCATTCTCATTCATTCACTCAACAATATGTTTCATATATGTTAGGTGATAGAGTATAGGTTCCTGGAACAATTATTTTAGCAATTATTTATCCCAATCTGCTATACACATAATAGAGTACTAAACTCAATCTGGATAATGTAAAGCCTTCAATTTGAAAAATTAGTAAAGACAAAGCCTGAGATAACAAATCTATGGTGAATCTTAAAACATCAATTTTTAAAAATATATCTTTATCTTTGTATCTGTGTTTCTCTTACTGGGAAATTTTTCAAAGAGCAGCAGATACATCAGCTCATGTTATATTTTTTCCCCTCATTTCACCTGAGAACTTTAAGAGCAACTTTTTTCATTTCAATTTTGGTCTTATGCCCAGATGTTAACTTCTGAAAGTTAAACAAATCAATACAAGTCTTTACTTGAATAGTCTAACTTGGGGTCATCAGGAAAGAAATAACGAAGATAAGAGCTATCTCCTTGCCCCATGAGGAACACTTTTTTCACTTTTACTTCTGCCTTTTCAATGTTTTATGCATTTTGTATAGAATCTTCTTAAAAAGTCTTTCAAAGGCTAAAGCTCCTGGATTTCTTTACTTACAGTTTAACTCAGTTGGCTCCACTAGACATTAAAACTGACTGCTTCTAATTCTCCTCACTCCTGTCTATTTCCCCACCCTAAGTGTTCTGACCTTGAGTTCACTTTTCAAAACACACCTGTTACAGATTAATAGTACATTAAAAAATAGGTTGAAAATGTCATCACAATTTCTTTGTCACAATTGAATTTCACATTATTCTATCAAGAGTTAAATGAAAAAAATAAAATTTCAATGTTCATAGTGAGAAAGATAATAGTTTTATCTTCCAATGGTCTCCCGCATAACATGTTTAAGTGAACGCATTTGTAATATGAAGCAAAACTTCATCTGTGTTCTGCATAACCGCATCTTGGCTTTAGATGATTGCACTGTGGGATGTGAGAAGGAATTTTGAAATAAGCAGCCTGTTTCCTGCAGATAAGTTTATGTATCCTCCTTATCATCATGAAAAGAAATTAAAATAATAGCTACCCTATAAACAAATTGCAAAATTTCAAATCCATTCTTGATTCTAATGGTATTCAGTTCTGGTTCAGGCTTATAGCATTGCACTATTCAAATCTGTGTTGCATTAAGCTCAAGAAAATTCCTCAAATGTTTTAAGGATGAGTTATAACTTGCAGTATGTTTTCAAGATTCTGACATATGCTTATTAATAGTTAAATAGTCATGTCGATGCAGGTATATTTCTACAGAACTGCCAAAATAATCAAGGCCAAAATACTAAATTTGAGAATGTGCACAAAATACATTCTCATCAGGGAGTTTTCCGACTGAATAATGATGTTATGTAGTTTTATTTAACAATGTGGAAGTGTGTGTGTGTGTGTGTGTGTGTGTGTGTGTGTGTGTGTGTGTCTGACAGAGAGAGAGAGAGAGAGCCCAGAACTGACAGTTACCTTTTATATGTGTCCTTAGTTTTGCTATCTCTATATCCTAACTAGTCGTGTTCATACATTCACCTGTTTCTATACTCACTCGTATGCTTTAGGACATGCTGTGACCTAAGACAATTTTCTTTTCTAAAACAAAGAGTCAAAGAGAAGTTATTGGGGCAGAAAATTGTATTAATATGGCAGTGTCCTTGACTCTGGTACCATATGATTAGTTTCCCCTTTAGACTCCTTCGTGCTCATTACCATGACTGAATTCCTGTTATGTCTGATCTTTGAGATCCTGACTTCCTTACTGAGATCTGGCCCCACTACAGCCATGTTCTAGCCCTTAGTTTCCAGGTGGGAAAATGACAAGTCATTCTTTTTTCCTCCCTTAATGTTTGTTCTGCTGCTGGCCATCTGTACCTTGACCTCTAAGTTTTAGACCTCCTGGACCTTGAGATATCACAGGTTTTATAGCCAATTATATATTTTTTAAATGTAAACACTAATGGAGACTTCTTTTTGGTAGCAGACGTTTCTAATAAATTCAGAAATTTCCTCCATGTCATTCCTAAACTACAGTCACATCATATCTACTTCAGTACATCTCATGATTGAGTTCATTATATTTTAAAGTGAATAATTTCTATCATGAACAGCATTTTTTATTGTAACAAGTGTAATGACTGGATTATTTGGATGTGTCAGCTGCTATATTAAATAGTCATATGTTGGGTATTTTCATCTATTGTCAACTTTTACATGCATTCTAAGAAATACATTGGAATGCACATGAAATCCATCTATACTGGGACTCCTTATATGTATGATATATCGAAAACTTTGATACATGCTAGATTTTAGGGGAGAAAAATGAATGTGGCATCATGTTAGATGGCTAGAGGTTGTAAAGGAGTCAACTGAGGTAATCAGTTGCAGGACCTGATTGATGGTCAAAGTGCACGATGGTTGGTAGAGCATGAGACTGTAGTTAAACTGCCCAGACATAGCCTTGTGGCACTGACCGTTTACTCTGGTGTTACCAGGGATTGGTGTTACCATGCAACTACAATGAGAACTCATCTTCCAAAGAACAGGCTTAAAAAAATGATATTGTGTCCTGAATTGGCCAGAGAAAATATTTTGAAGTCCAGGGCAGTGCTACACCGATACACAGGCAGCTCAAGTGTAATATTGGATGCATAGCTTATTAGTTATTTAAAATTAAAATAGCACAGGCAGATGTCTTAATAATGTCAGCCACTGAGGTATGTCCTTGCCTCCGATGGATAACTAAAAGGAGTAGAGCAGCCAACCCAGTTGTCTGTCAATATAGGTAGCATTGATGTGGAATTGTGAACAGTGAAAATACAACAACCAGCAAGAGCAGTAGCAGAAACAGTGGAACAATTTGCATGTGTGAATTCCTATCTACCTTACCTCCAATAATTTTTGAAATCTAAGTGAAATAGATAAAAGGGGAAGGACTGAGGTTTTAGCTCAGGGAAATGTGAATTACATGTTCAGTAGATTTATGTATCAATTGCATGTATGTATTTGGACACACACACATACCATGTCATTCCTTTGCCCCAAATCTTGCAACAGCTCCCCATTTCACTTAGAGTAAAAGACAAGATTCTTAAGCTATCCTACATGAGGTGATACTAATTACCTCTTAGCCTTCATTCCTTATTATTCTTCCTTCATTACTATTCTTCAACCCCCCTCCATGTCTTTTCTCAAATGCCTCTTCCACAATGAAACCTACACTAACTTCCTCTTTTAAAACTGCAACCATTCCACACTCAGCTCTCTTAATCTCCCTTTTCCTATTTACTTTTTATTTTTACTGTCTCACTTATCACCTTCTAAAATGCTTATCACTGGTTCTCTTACTACTCCCAGATTGTTAGCTCCATGAGGGCACAGATTCTGGTACACTGATGTAGCCTAAGGAACTAGAACAGAGTCTGGACAGACTTAAGTGTTCAAAAAAGTACTTTTTAAAAGAAATGAAGAAACTAGAGACAGTGTTGAATGATTTGCCCCTTTTGGTGGACACTTGGGGTATCATACATTTTATTAAAGTCCTTAAGTTGTGAAGGAATTAGAAACACTGCGTTTCAGCTATGGTAATGATAACCCTTAAAAAGGAGAGGTCAGTGGTCTCCTATGCAGCCATAAAAAGTATGAGATCCTGTCCTTTGCAGAAATGTGGATGGAGCTGGAGTTACTTTTCCTTAGCAAACTAACACAAAAACAGAAAACCAAATACCACATGTTCTCACTTGTAAGTGGGAGCTACATAATGAGAACACATAGACACAAAGAAGGGAACAACAGACACTAGGGCCTACTAGATGGTGGAAGGTAGGAGGAGAGAGAGGATCAGAAAAAATAACTATCAAGTACTATGCTTAGTACCTGGTTGATTAAATAATCTGCAAACCAAACCTCTATGATACAAGTTTATCTGTATAACAAATCTGCGTATGTTCCTTTGACCCTAAAATAAAAGTTAATTAAAAAAAAGAGGTCAGAAATCCCTAGGCAAGTACATGGTTGTCCCCAGACAGCAGAAGATATGGGAAGCAAAAGTGCTTTAGGAAGAAAAAAGGCATTCAAGGAAATCTGAAAGGGTGACACGGAGTTTGTACAATTCACATGCAATAAAATGTATTGTCTATTGTGTTACTGTTCGTCTCACTGCCATTAGAATAAAAACTCTATAGAGATAGAAATTTTTGTCTATTTTGTTCACTGATACATTCCAACACTGAGAAATTTGGGTACATAGTCGAGGCTCAATAGATATTTGCTAAATTAAGACAAATACTGCTTTGATCATGTATATTATATTCCTGCATATTCTTTAGTTCACATTTGTGAGCACTGTAATCAAAATAAATGACCTCAAATTCTAGTCATGTGTTAGAGAGAATTTTTTTCTCTTCTGTTTTAATATTAGTGGCTTTGTTAGAAAAAAAAAACAGAAAAATGAGCAAAAGTTGCAGGAGGTTCAAACCATGGATCCATACATAGTAGAATAATGTAGCAAACATGCTGACTACAAGAGCAAGGACCTTCATATTATTTCTTCCAATTACAGAAATGTTGCATATAAAGAGAAAAGAATGAAAGAAAATCTGTCCAAACCCACGAGAAGACAAATAATGAGTATTAAGACAACCAAAAAAGATACCACTAAGACTCTATATGCAACAGCTCACCATGATTCACCACAATACATGAAAGCCCTGTTTTTCCTCCTTAAGAAACTCAGGGAAAAAAAGGCTTCTGGACTTAAAATGTTAGCGTTTAAAGAAAAAAATCTGAGTAAAAGCAACATAGATTAGCCCTTAATTTGCTATCATTTTAGAGAAAGTAGGAACATGTACAAAAACTAGTTAGAAAAAAGACTCCTCCAAATTGAGTGCCACCTAAGGAAGACAAGGAATGGTGTTTTAAAATGCCATGGTGAATCCGGCTCTAACAGTTGTAGTGTCATGTCAGCTTCAGGCTGAAATTCTCAGCTTCAGTTAACTGGTGAGAGGCAGGACAAAGTGAAAGAAAAGGAATAATCTTGATATTAAGTAGTGGTGAGAAATAAGAAAATAATTATAAACAATTATAAGTCTTTTATTGACCCGGCAACTTCATATATTGGCTATATGACTAAGAGGCTAATTTCTAAAGAAATTATCACTGTCAGGTATGTGCAGGATACAGTGGAGACATTATGCCAGGAGTAAGAAGATACACAAGGGTCCACAGATTGATAGTGGCCAACTGCAATTTATTTAATTATTTTATTTAGTAGAGTCTGTACTATGCTAAAGAAAGACATATGCACATTATTCTCAGTTAAGTTTTGTGCAGTAAAAGTAAGGCTTCACTCTAACACTCATCCCAAGCACACCACACACATAAGTACAGAGATGCACATATCCCATTTCTAAAATGAGTAGTGTCCCAACAGGCTTCTCCAAATTAATTCACAACATGTTTCCTTGGGTAGCCCTTCAGTACTGAGGACTGGAAGGAGAGGCTGGGGAATTTGAGTCTCTCCTCTCTAAATGTAATGTCAGATATAGATATATGGAACCACACAAAATTTCATTCCAGATAACTTAGAGAGCAGTCCTAGAGATTGTAGTGTCTTCAAGAAATAAGTTATTTTTATTAAAGAATTGCTCATTAACACAAACAGCTCTGTGGCCTTTCAGTCAGATGTTTCTCTATCATGATAGAGTAGAGTAAATCAGGCCTTATTTAGATATAGGTAGAGAAACACATTTTTGGAAAATGCATTAAAACAGTGCTTTGGTCATATTGCCCTAAATTACTGCCAACAGAGCCAGGACATTCAGAGCTGGATTTGAGGACTTGGTATTAAAATACTCCTATGGCTAAAGGGTCAAAGATAAGACCTTATATATTTATAATAAAAGTATTTACCTGCTAGAAAATAGGAGCCCTTGATAATTCACAGTAGTATTTGAAAGGATAGTTTTAAAAATTAATTATCTGAAGATGCTTATTGTTGAGACAGCATAACAGGTTTTGATTAAAATTTCAAGGAGCATTAACAGAAAGTGTCCCAGATCCTGGCCTGTCTATATTACTGTAGCAGAGTTTGTCTAGTTATTTATCAAACTCTTTGTAAAGGAAATGGCTTCACTTTAGTCAGGAGTGGGCTGAGGCAGCCTTCTGGTGCTGCATGACTCAGCAGGTTTGGAGTGCAGGAGCACAACCCCACACATTACGTAACCACACCACATGAGGCACATTAGGTGATCACCCACATGAGCTCATGCTTGGCTCAGAGCCCTTTTGTCTGTAAAAGTATAACTACCCTGCTAATGCTGTACATATCACTTGCTCATGTGCCGAGAGAGTAAAGCCACGTCAAAACTATCTACTATTCCTTGAGTGTTTTTCCAGCTACCCACTACTTGCCCACTGACTCCCCTCAGACCTCAGTTAGAACCTGACACTTTTTGTCTCTTGCTTCCTAGAAAGACTATCGCAAAACTAGCCTACATTCTTCCCTTACAGTTAGAAATAGCTGTGCAGCTGAGTTTCAGATAATGGAATGAGAATAGAAGTCAGGTTTGCTACTTTCCGATTTGGCCCAGAAAAACCTACCACATGACCCTCCACATTCTTTCTACCTGTCTCATCAAAAGACGCAAAAGATTGAGCTGAGAATGCTGACATCCAGGGCATGACAAAACCACAGGTAGGAAGAACATAGGTTGCCTAAATTATTGCATGGAAGATTACCCACCATGACATAGTTACATGAGCTAAAAAGTAAGCTCCTATTCATCAGAGCAAAGACAAGGCATCAACTTAAATGCACGTCAGTGGTAGACTGGATAAAGAAAAGATCGTGCATATATACCGTAGAGTACTACACAGCCATAAAAAAAGAATGAAATTATATTCTTTGAGCAACATGGTTACAGCTGGAGGCCATTATCCTAAGCAAATTGACATAGGAACAGAAAACCAAATACCACATGTTCTCACTTATAAGTGGGAGCTAAACATTGATTACACATGAACATAAAGATGGAAACAATAGACACTGGTGACTATTATAGAGGGGAGGGAAGGAGGAGGGCAAGGGTTGAAAAACTGTTGGGTACTATCCTCAGTACCTGAGTGATGGGATCATTCATACCCCAAACCTCAGCATCACCCAATATGCCCATGTGAAAAGAAAATAAACCTTGGGACCTCAAAATCACTAAGCCAAAGGGAAAAGCTAAACTGGAAACTGTGCAAGGTAAACTTGCCTCACATTTTATTTCTAAACAAGCTAGCTACAAAGATAAAAAAGCTACATACCTCCCTCATAATTTGCCCACAAGGAAATTCTTTGTAGGCCTCAAGATCTTTACTCTAACACAGTCATATTGAATTTCACCCCAACAATGTAAATTGATAGCTTATCTTCACAAGTATTAGAGGGAAAACCATCCTTCTGGTCACCTGAGACAAAAGCATACCTAATTGTTTCTTCTGCCCTATTGCTTATGTAAAAATGCAGATCTACTGAGCCAGAGTAAGCCGTAAATGACTATACCTCTACTCCTCTCTCACATGTAAATTGTGTATTCAGTGAAAGGCTGATCAAAGACTCAGAATAATGCAACCGTTTGTCTCTTATTTACCTGTGACTTGGAAGCCCCCACTTTGAATTGTCCCACCTTCCTGGACTAAACCAGTATATGCCTTACACATCTTGATTGACGTTTCATATCTTCCCAAAATGTCTAAAAGCATATATCTACCTATAATCTGGAAGCCCCCCTTTCTAAACTGGACCAATGTATCTTTATACATATTGATTGATGTCTCATGTAACCCTAAAGTGCTTAAAACCAAGATGTGCCCCAACCACCTTGGGCACCTCCTGAGGCTGTCATACGTGCATCCTTAACCTTGGCAAAATACACTTTCTAAATTGAGACCTATCTCAGACTCTTTGGGTTCACACCCATGTACCAAACCTGCATTTGTACCCCCTGAATCTAAAATAAAAATTGAAAATATTAAAAAAGAGAATTTGAAAGATCAGCCATTGTGGTTTTACACGCATACACACATATATATTATTTTGTTAGCCAGACAGTGATGATAGTCAAGTCAAAGACCTAAGGTCAGACTGAAAATTCATGATTTAGTTATGTAGAAAGAAAAGAAAAAAAAATTTTGAGAAAAAAATAAGCTTCTAATAGGTTAAATGTCAAATTTGCTTTTAAAGGGATTGGTTTACCCTTATTTTGGGAGTGATTACCCTTATTTTGTCTCCAGCTAAGGTATGAAGGTCTGGAGAGTATCTTCAGACCCTCAATAAAACTTGCCTAATCCTAAACGGATCCTGGTATGAGGAATGTAAGAATTCCTTTCTTATCTTGACATGTTGTAAGGCCCAGGGGAGGCCCAGGCAACACTCTTGGCAGGCTAATATTACTTTCTAGCTTTTATGTGAGGGCACTGGCCCTCTCAGTTTTAATTTTAACCTAACTACTCAGTCAGTGCTAAAGCAGCTTTTATGGAGGCCTGTGCCTGTTCAACCATTAGTGAGATCTCACCTGCCACACTATGCCATGTCTCCTAAATCCAGTAAGCATATATAATATATAGTAAAAAAACAAGTGAAAACAAACAAAAAATAGGTTTGTCCTCAAACTACCTGGTCATATCTTCAAAACTTTAAATTCTATGTAATTAAAGATCCACTGACAGCTTCGTGAAGAACTATTCCATGGGGATATTAAGGCAAATCTAAAATATAAGAATAATGTACTGTTTTAAAACCTTTGTGCATAAGTGTAACGGCTCAGCAGGTTCTCCTTGCTCACTGCCTAGACAGAGCCAATTTATCAAGACAGGGAATAACAAAAGAGAAAGAATTTACTTCAAAGAGAGGCAGCTGTATGGGGGACTGGAGTTTTATTATTACTCAAATCAGTCTCCCTAAGAATTTGAGGATCAGAATTTTCAAGTATAATTTGGTGGGCAGGGCCTCAGGAAGTGGGGAGTGATGACTGGAGATAAAGTCATAGAGGGTGGAAGTGAGAAAGTGAGTTGTTCTTGCTGTCTTCTGTTCATGGGTGGGATCACAGAACTGATTGAGCAAGATTACCAGTCTGGGTGGCATCAGCTGGTGCATCAGAAATATCTCCAGCACTGATCTTCGGTTTTACAACAGTGATGTTACTCCCAGTAGCAATTTGGGGAAGTTGAGACTTGAAGCTAGAGGCTACATGGCTCCTAAGTAATTTCTAATCTTGCAGCTCATCTGTTAGTCCTATAAAGACAGACTGGTCTTCAGGAAAGCAGAAGGTTTCTTTCAGAAAAAGGATATCACTTTGTTTCAAAGTTAATCTATACACTAAATTCCTTCTCAAGGTTGGTTCAGCCTCTGCCCAGGAATGAACAAGGACAGCTTAGAGGTTAGAACCAAGATGGAGGCGGTTAGGTCAGATCTCTTTCACTGTCATAATTAACTCAGTTATTCTTCTTCTTTTTTTTTTTTTTTGCAAATGCAATTTAATAATGGTTAGGTGATATCTGAACAGTGATTTGAGGTTTTAGAAACTTGTGTTATACAGGAGTTTAGGCTAGAAAGTATCCTTTATTTACCACATGTATACTACTTGTTGAAACTTAAGAATTATTTGCTAAAAAAGACAAAGTAAATTCAAGGGGTATTTATAAACGTCCTAATGTCTGCACACTTGTCATAGATATGTTTGGGGTGCTATTCAAAGCATGAAATTATTTTCTCCATCATATGGTTATTTGGTGCCAAGCTGGACACAATGTGGCCCTTATGGTAGTGACATTAGAAAATTTTTATCATGGACAAGGCTTAGAAGAAAATGTTTTCTTCTTGCTTCACTCACTAAATAATGAAAATATCTCAGGACCACTTAGGAATTGCTGGGATGTGGAATATTGCCTTTTAGAAAGTGTCAAGTCCTGTTAAGACATTTAAGCAACAAGGAGGAAGGGGCCCCGGGAGGGGATAAGCCCTAGGTTGGGGAGAGCCACAGATAGGGAAGAACAATGAACAATTGTTCTGAGAAATGACCTATCACAAATAGCCCATGGGCACAATGATCTCACTCCACACTTATCCCAGCAGCACGACCTTATTCCTCATGTAGCCCCTCCAGCAAGACCCTATAAAACTTCCCTCCAACCCCCGCCTGTTTGCAGACAGCTCTTTCTCTGTTGTGCTGCCCACTTCAACCTTGCAACATATTTTCATACTTTTTCTAATAAACCTGCCTTTCTTTACCTACAACTGTCTTAGTAAAATCCTTTACAACCCACAACACCAGCCCCAGCTAGTTTCACCCATGACAGAAAGCTTTAAGTGGTGATGCAATTTATGACTCTGGAAAAATTTATAACTCAAATTAGAAGGCCCAAGTTTTCCAAGAGGGAGGAGGAACATTTCCTAGAGGGAAATTATAATTTTGTTCCTGAATTTAGCATAAACTACACTGAGATAGCATATATTTGTCTTGTTTTCACTATTCAACATTCAATACTATCTTATTACTATTACAATGCCTCTCTTTGAAGGGAATTCCCCAGTTTTTACAAAAGGGCAAAATAAGTGGGCCAAATACTTTGCTTCCCCTAGAAATCTCCTGACTTGGATTAATGTTTTACTATTGAACTGGTGACACAAAAACTATAGTGAGTGGAATTCAGATCTCTGCTCATAGCACAAAACAAATCTCTTTTTCTTTTCTTTTTCTTTTTATTATTATTATTATTTTTTGGTAATGGTAGACCTATTCTGAGTCCTAAAATCTTCAGAGCAGGACTCAGAATACAATTGTCTTGGGGCAATTGTCCATCGTCTGGCCCATCCCTCCAGCCTCTTGTCTATTCTGTAAACCTCTGATATCTTTGCAATTATTCTGTTCTCATTATTAACTTTGTTTTTGTTTAAGATTGTTTCTATTGTTTATAATAAGACCTGACACAACTGGTTAACAACATATCTGATTGTGTACTACCTGTGGTGAGGGCAATGGCAGCTGCAGATATTTTTCCTGTTTCTGAAAACATTAATTATATATTGTGCTTGGCTTTCTGAGAAGGGAAAGAGCTGAAGACCTGGTGCAGGCACAGTTTGTTTGTTTTGTTATGCTTGTTTTGGCTCAAGACAACCAATGATATCCAAATATGAAATATTTGCTCACTGCATTCGGTGGGAAATCATGCCAACTCTGGAAGCTCACCTGGAAGCTCCCAAGAAGACAGTCCCTGGAGCCAAGGTGAATATTTTTCTTGTCTTAAGAACCACATAGCAGAAGCATTGGGAACACAATTTTCATGGCAAAATGTTTAATCAGTTAAACAAAATTTTCCTACCATGGAGAAGTAGGCATGGATTTCCACAATGACAGTGATTTTTAGCAGACTGTATATATATTCATTTTTGCCTTCTTCGTATAATAGAATTTACATAGGCACAGGGTCACCCAGGTAATGACTATGTTTTCCAGCTTTCTTGCCGTGTAACATATCTCAAAATGAGAGCAGCAATGATTATGGCACTTACAGTCATCTCCTTAAATATGTAAAAGTGTGTTTCCTACTATTTCTTCATTCCGATTGTGTGAAATGCAGATATAATGGCAGAAGCCAAAACAGCCACCTTAAACTCAGAGAGAAAATACATTAAGTGTGAAAAAAATAAAAAAAAACCACTCAACAAACTGTACATCTATCTCAGATCTATTACATGGCATATTAATCAACTTCTATCATTTAAGCCTCATACCTGTGGCCCCCATGGGTATAGTAGTTGAGTCTATACCCTTAAACTAAGGAAATAAGGTTTGTTAGGATTGCTCTGATTAAATGAGGCATTTTAAGCATGCTTTATGAAGTATTTTACTTAGCTTTGTTACATAACTCTAGTATCAACTCTTATCACCCTTAGAGCAATTCATGCCTTAAAAATGTCAACTATGCTGTCCTTAGCAGTTTCAAGACACAGAATGTGAGAAAACAAAGGCCAGTGAAGCCAAAATATTTTATTTCTATTAAATAAATATGAGCTTATCTGAAACAATGCCACTAAATTATCTCTATTTTTTAATTTCTTTTACGTTTGAGAAGAAATCTCTATTGCACATTAAATTCTAAATTCTTTGGGATAATTCCTCCATAGGGTAGAAAAGGTTTCTCAGCATTTTTGAATGCCTTGACTTGATTATTATTTTTTGAGGATACTTGAGTCTATTTTTTAACTATTTGTTTTTATAAACTTTATTTGTAGAGCAGTGTTGACATGGGAGGGTAACAGGGAAGTGCTGGGTAGAGAAAAGCGGGTGCCTCGCTAGGACTCCACCCTTGGGCCTATACTCGTGGACTTCGGTGAGGACAGGCACTCTTGCCTTTGTGCCCAAACGTTGCATTTTCCAAGACCCCCTGGCCCACCACACCCCCATCCTGTGCGTATAAAAACCCCAAGACCCTATCAGCAGAGACAACAAGCGGCTGGACGTCAAGAGGAGCACATCAGTGGAAGAGCACGCTCACAGGCACTTGCAGATACCAGCACTCAGGCAGGCCATCCACTGGCAGAACAATGCGAGTTTGGCTGGGGCAGTTGGAGAAAAGTCCAGCTGCTGAGAGGCCCGACTCCAGGGGAAGACCTTCCCACTGCATCTCCCTTCTGGCTCCTTCATCTGCTGAGAGCTACTTTCTCTCAATAAAACCTTGCACTCATTCTCCAAGCCCAGGTGTAATCCAATTCTTCTGGTACACCAGGGCAAAAATCCCTGGGATACAGAAAGCCGCCTGTCCTTGCCATAAGGCAGAGGTTCTAGTTGAGCTGATAAACACAAGCCACTTATGGACAGCTAAACTAAACGAACAGTCTGTAACACATGCCCACTGGGGTTTCAGGAGCTGTAAACATTCACCCCTAGGCATTGCAATGGGGTCGAGTCCTACAGCCTGCCTGTCTGTATGCTCCCCTAGAGGTTTGAGCACGGGGGCACTGAAGAAGAGAGCCACTCCCTCTGTCTCACGCCCTACAAGAGGGACAAGGGAACCTTTCCCATTTCAGTTTTAGGTTAACAGAAAAATTGAGCAAAACGCAGATTTCCATATATCCTCTTCCCACTCCCGTGACGTTTTCCTTGTTATTAACATCTTGCATTAGTGTGCTGTATTTACAAAAATGGTTGAGCCAATATTGATACATTATTATTAACTACAGTCCATAGTTTACATTAGGGTTCACTCTTTGTGTTGTACGGTTGTACAACTTAAATTATTTCTATTAAATAATTTCTATTTAGACAAATGCATAATATCATATATCTACCATTATAGTATTATATCTAAAACTTTGACTCCCATAAAAATTTTCTGGGTTCCACCTATTCATCTTTTCCACTCTCCCACCAACCCCTGGCAACTATTGATCTTTCTACCCTATTTTTTGCCTTTTCCAGAATTCCAGATAGTTGGAATTATATAGTATATAACCTTTTATGCAGGCTTTATTCGCTTAGCTATATGGATTTAAGTTTCTTCCATGTCTTTTCATGGATGCATAGTTCATTTCTTTTTATTAACTTTTATTAAACTATGTATGGATTTTCCACAGTTTTTTTTTATTTATCGGCCTATAGAAGAATATCTTGGTTGCTTCCAATTTCTGGAAATTCTGAATAAAAGTACTACAAACACTTGTATGCAGGCTATTTAGAGGACATAAGTTTTCAACTTATTTCGGTAAATATCTAGGAGTGCAATTGTTGGACCGTGTGGTAAAGTGTTCTTACGTTGTGGAAAACTCCGAAACAGTCTTCCAAAGTGGCTGTACCATTTTAGATTATCACCAGCAATAAATGAGAGTTCCTGTTCAACATCCTTCCAAGGATTTGGTGGTGTTAGTGCTTTGACCTTTAACTACATTAATAGATTTATAGTGGTATGCCATTGTTTTTTTAATTTGCGATTCCCTAATGACATCATGTTGAGCATCTTTTCATATGCTTTTTTGCCACCTGTATATCGTCTTTGATGAGGTATCATTTCAGATTTTTGCATTTTAAGTGTGTTGTATATTTCTTCTTTTGAGTTTTAAAGAATTTTGCATATTTTGCATACCAGTCCTTTATCAGATAAAAGTTTTGCAAATATTTTCTCACAGAATTTGGCTTGTCTCTTCATTCTCTTAGTAATGACTTTCAAAGTGCACAAGTTTTAAATTTTAATGTAGTCCAATTTATCAACTTTTTATTTCATAAATCATGCTTTTGGTGTTGCATCTAAAAAGTCATTATCAACTGCAAGTTCATCTACATTTTCTACTATGTTGTCTTCTAGATATTCTAGAGTCTAGAATGGAAGACATGTTTTACATTTTATACTTAACTCTCCTATGCCTTTTGAGTTCATTTTTAAGAAAGGCTAAGGCTTGTATATAGTTTCATATTTTCACATGTAGCTTTCCATTTTTTTCTGGAAATATTTGCTAAAAAGACCATACTTTCTCCATTGAGTTATTTTTAATCTTTTGTAAAATATAAGTTGACTACATTTGTTGGATCTATACCTGGGCTGTCTATTCTATTGCACTGCTCTTTTATTTTCTTTCACCAATACAATACAATATAATACAACACAAAACAATACAATACTCAGTTACTGTAGTCTTGTATAGAGTCTACAAAGTGATTCATGACAGTCCTCCAAATTTCTTTATCATGTTTAGTATTTTGTTGATAATTTTAGGTCTTTTGTCTATTTATATACATTTTATGATTATTTCATGAATATCTAGAAACTACCCTGCTTCAATTTTGATTGGGATTGCAGTGAATTTATAAATGAAGTTGGGAAGAATGATATCTCAACAATATTGAATCTTCCTATCCATGAACATAGAATATCTCTCCAATTATTGAGGTCTCTGTGATTAGTTTTGCAGAAATTGTACTTATTTTGTTAGATTTATAGCTAAGTGCATACATTTTTGATAGAAATATAAATGATGTCATGTTTTTAATTTCAAATTTCAATTATTCATTACTGATATGTAGGAAAGTAATGACTTGTATATTAACTTTGTATACTCTCATCTTGCTATAATTTCTTGTTAGTGCCAGGAAATTTTTGTTGATTCTTTGAAACTTTCTACATAGACAATCCTATTATTTGCCAACAGACTTTTTGTTTTCCTCCCTTCTCAATCTATATGTGTTTTAATTCCTTTTCCTTTGTTATTACATTAGCTAGGACTTCTAGTATGATGTAGAATAGAAATAGTAAGAGGGAACATTTTTACCTTGTGTCCTGATCTTAGAGGAAATGCATCTAGTTTCTGATCATTATGTGAGATGCTACTTATAATGTTATTTAATTCTTTATTATAAGTATTTTTAGAACAGTCCTGGACTGGGCTTTCTTCCTTTGGATTGATACTTTTAGAGGGCACTTTTAATATATTTTTGTACCCCTTTTCAACAATATAGGTTTTTTCTTTTATGTTTTAAATTACTTTCTTCATTCACTGTTCTCTGCACACTCTAGAAGTCTTGTGGTTTTTAGTATCTTCGTTTATTAGTTCCAAATTCACAGATTCTTTTTAGTAATTTTAGTTCAATTCTTTATACCTGATCTTGTTTTATATCATTGCCTTTTAAATTTCTCTTTGAATTATCTCTATGACTACTGGGGATATTTTTCTATTTGTCTATCCAGTGATTTCTAGTTGTGTTTCGCATCCCAGGACTCTGTTTATTATTAGAGGACACAGTTGGCTTCTCACCTAAATGAGCAACTTTCCACTCTGGATTTCTGAGACTGGCTTATTTTAGAATGCATACAGTATGGTACAGACAGTTTTATGGGACTCTCTCCCAAATGCAAAACCTAGAGTTTCCTAGATTGCCATTCCCATTTCAACTCAGTGAGAAGCAGAATATTAAGTTTTATTTCCCTTATAGTGTTATAGAGGCAAATTTACTAATCTTCAAACATGGATAAATTTACTAACTTTTAAAATTTATTAATTTCTAAAGTTTCTAATTTACAAATTTACAGATTTAAAAATGTACAACTTACATTTACAAAATTACTAATTTATATATTTATAATTTAAAATTTTAGTAATTTAAAGATTTCTATTTTTACAGAATTACAAATTTACTAAAGTATTGTTACAAAATTGCTAATCTTCAACCAGCAGTGAATAGTGAGTGAATAAAGAACGTTGATTCTTATAATCGGCAGACACAACTGTTTTTAAGTTACCTTTACTGCTAATTTTTTTTGCTCCAATTCTCTGTGATTACCTATTGCAAAAGTTTACCTGTATTCTTCCTTGTACATCCTCTGAATTAGCTTCTTTAATTATCAGTTAAATATCCACTAATTATATCTTTCAGCAATTTATGTAAATCTTGTTGCCACTAATTTTCTACCATTAGTTTTTTTGTAATTGATTCTGTAGAAAGTCGAGTTGTAAATGAATGTGCTAAGTGAATCATTATTTTTCAGAAGCTAGAAATGGAAAATTTTAGAATGACACTCAAACAAATATTTTTTGTAATGTAGGATAGATTAACACCTCTGAATTCTTACAAATATTTGTTAATACAAAAGAAAAGATGTTTCCTCCACATTTTATGACATAAGGAATTAGGTACTACATTGATTTATAGAATAAAATATTCAAAGCAAAGAAAAAGAAGATTCTATTGAAATTGCTTATTTTTTCACCAGGAATTATGTCCAGGAACACATTTATTAAATTTTTAAACTTTAAAAAAGTAAAGCTTATTTTCTTATATAATATTATGCTATGCTAACAGTGACATCATGAAGATTTAAGACTTCAAGTCAAATTCTATGAATCAAAATCCAAGTCCAAGTCAAATCTCAAAATCTATGTCACTATATTATTGTTCAGATTCTGCAACCTGGTTTAGAAATTTTACCTTATGATATGGTTTGGTTGTGTCACCACCCAAATCTTGTCTTGAATTGTAGCTCCTACCATTCCTACATGTTGTAGGAGAGACCCAGTGGGAGGTGATTGAATCATGGGGGTGGGTCTTTCCCATATTGTTCTCATGATAGTGAATAGATATCACAGATCTGATGGTTTTATAAAGGTGAGTTTCCAAGCACAAGCTCTCTTCTCTTGTCTGCTGCCATGTGAGATGTGATTTTCATCTTCCACCGTGATTGTGAGGCCTCCCCAGCCATGAGGAACTGTAAGTCCAATAAACCTCTTTCTTTTGTAAATTGCCCAGTCTCAGGTATGTCTTTATCAACAGTGTGAAAATGGACTAATACATCTTACTAAACCAAAAAATATTGCGCTGAAGGGTCTTCAAGTAATCCTGTAACTAATCTTCCCTGAAATACGCATACTTTAATAACCGTGACCTAAAACAAAAAGTTTCCCTTTCAATTAGCCATACAATTTTGATATATTTTAAGACTGAGTGTTTTATAAAACATTTAACACAAAATATGTGCTGGGTTTTGTGCACAGGTATGTGCTTTTACTATAATCCCTTAAACATTTTAAAACGTAATATTACCATATAGGGGTATCTATACCAATAGGGTTTCAGTGATATACTCATACACACTAAAATAAAAGAGGATACAAACAAATGGAAGAACATTCCATGCTCACGGGTAGGAAGAATCAATATCGTGAAAATGGCCATACTGTCCAAAGTAATCTATAGATTCAATGCCATCCCCATCAAGCTACCAATGACTTTCTTCACAGAATTGGAAAAAACTACTTTAAAGTTCATATGGAACCAAAAAAGAGCCCACATTGCCAAGTCAATCCTAAGCCAAAAGAACAAAGCTAGAGGCATCATGCTACCTGACTGAAAACTATACTACAAGGCTACAGTAACCAAAACAGCATGGCACTGGTAACAAAACAGAGATATAGACCAATGGAACAGAACAGAGGCCTCAGAAATAATGCCACATATCTACAACCATCTGATCTTTGACAAACCAGACAAAAACAAGCAATGGGGAAAGGGTTCCCTATTTAATCAATGATGCTGGGAAAACTGGCCAGCCATATGTAGAAAGCTGAAACTGGATCCCTTCCTTACACCTTATACAAAAATTAATTCAAGATGGATTAAAGACTTACATGTTAGACCTAAAACCATAAAAACCCTAGAAGAAAACCTAGGCAATACCATTCAGGACATAGGCATGGGCAAGGACTTCATGTCTAAAACACCAAAAGCAATGGCAACAAAAGCCAAAATTGACAAATGGGAGCTAATTAAACTAAAGAGCTTCTGCACAGCAAAAAAAAACTACCATCAGAGTGAACAGGCAACCTACAGAATGGGAGAAAATGTTTGCAATCTACTCATCTGACAAACGGCTAATGTCCGGAATCTACAATGAATTCAAACAAATTTACAAGAAAAAAACAAAAAACCCATCAAAAAGTGGGCAAAGGATATGAACAGACACTTCTCAAAAGAAGATATTTATGCAGCCAATAGACACATGAAAAAATGCTCATCATCACTGGCCATCAGAGAAATGCAAATAAAAACCACAATGAGATACCATCTCACACCAGTTAGAATGGCGATCATTAAAAAGTCAGGAAACAACAGGTGCTGGAGAGGATGTGGAGAAATAGGAACACTTTTACACTGTTAGTGGGACTGTAAAGTAGTTCAACCTTTGTGGAAGTCAGTGTGGCGATTCCTCAAGGATCTAGAATTAGAAATACCATTTGACCCAGCAATCCCATTATTGGGTATATACCCAAAGGATTATAAATCATGCTGCTATAAAGACACAAGCACACATATGTTTATTGCGGCACTATTCACAATAGCAAAGAGTTGGAACCAACCCAAATGTCCAACAATGATAGACTGCATTAAGAAAATGTGGCACATATACACCATGGAACACTATGCAGCCATAAAAAATGTTGAGTTCATGTCCTTTGTAGGGACATGGATGAAGCTAGAAACCATCATTCTCAGCAAACTATCACAAGGACAAAAAACCAAACACCGCATGTTCTCACTCATAAGTGGGAATTGAACAATGAGAACACATGGACACAGGAAGGGGAATATCACACACCGGGGCCTGTTGTGGGGTGGGGGGTTGGGGGAGGGATAGCATTAAGAGATATATCTAATGTTAAATGACGAGTTAATGGGTGCAGCACACCAACATGGCACATGTATACATATGTAACTAACCTGCACATTGTGTACATGTACCCTAAAACTTAAACTAGAATAAAAAAAAAAGAATTCACTCAAATCTATTCAATAATGCTTACTGATGTTTTATTTTGCAAGAGTGGTTAATAAGAAGGCTTAGAATCCAAAGCACAAATTACATAGTCATAGAGGCATAAGTGTAGACTACTCCCACCATTTCCTCTTCTCTAGATTAATTCACAGATTATGCAGTGCACTTTCAGTCTCTCATTTGTTTCTCCTTTCTCCTTGGGATTAGTACCCAACCTACATTTTAAAATTTCACATGAGCGAGATCATACAGTATTTGTCTTACTGTGCTTGGCTTATTTCACTGAACATATTTAGGTTCATTCTTGTTGCAGTAAATGGCAAGATTTCATTCTTTTTTTATGGCTGAGTGGTATTGCATTGTGCACATATACTACATTTCCTATATTCATTTGTTGACGAACACTTAGGTGGATTTCTTATCTTGACTATTCTGAATAAGTATTGTAGTTAACATGGGAGCTGAGCTCATAGAAGTAGAGAGTAGAATAGAGGTTACCTGAGTCTAGGGAGGGGAAGGAAGAGAGACGATGGGGAGAGGCGGGATAATGGATACAATGTTATAGTTAAGAAAAATAAGTTCTGGTATTTTAACACAGAATAGGGTGACTATGGTTAACAATAATGTATGATATATTTCTAAGAATTAGAAGAGAGAAATTTGAATGTTCTCACCACAAAGAACTGGCAAAGCTTCGAGGTGACAAAAATATTAATTACTTAATTTGATCATTATATAGTGTATTCATTTAACAAAACATCACACTGCACATTTAATTATTATATGTCAATGAAAAATAAAATAAAATGCTAATCTTTCTAAAGCATATGAAGGTGTCTCTTCCTTTGCTTAAATATGAATCTCATTATTAACCCTGTAAACAATTTGAACTAAAGTTCATATATTAATGTGTCCATTTTTAGGAATTTAGTACATATCTTTATTTCTTCTTCTTTATTGGCACTAACAAAAGAAAATTCTAAAAAGAATAGGGATGAGAACACGAAAATGAAGATTTACTGAATTTAAGATGATTAACCACAGAGGGACAAAGATTATAATCTCAAGTAATATGGCATGATAATTTAAATTCAGGCATTATATTGGAGATATTTTTCATTCACTTTACATATTCTTAGCTGTACACCAAAATACTGTACCTAGTTCATGAGGACAAGACTGTGTGAAATAATTGAAGTAATCAAAATATAGTAAGACCCTTTAAGGGAAAATTATGTGTTGTTTAGAGCACATCCTGTATAGCTATCTGGTTGTATGTTTTGGGGGGAATTTTTGTTTCTATTTTCATCATCTTAGAGCTGTCTTATAACTTTCTAAGTAGTAAGAAAAAGAAACTTCATAAAATATCAAATAATTCTTTTTCATACAAATTCAAATTTTGCTTTGTGGAATATAAGTGACTGTTGTTCTGTGGACACTGATAATTTGCATAAGTTTTGCATTCATTTGTAAATTTATTTTATTGTTCTTTACCTGAGTATAAATGCATATTATTCTATGTTCTTTTTTGTAACACCTTATTCAATCTTTATTAACTTAAATAAAAATCTTTGAAATGTTTATTCAATTTTTTGTGTGTGTGATAAGGTCTCACTCTGTCATCCAGGCTGGGGTGCAGTGGCACAATCATGGCTCACTGTAGCCTAGACATCCTCAGTTCAAGTGATGCTCCCACCCAGCACTCCGAGTAGCTGGGACAACAGAGGGGGCTATATGCCACCCTACCTGGCTAAGGTCTTTATTTTTTTGTAGAGACAGGGTCTCCCTATGTTGCCCACATTGGTCTCAAACTCCTGGGCTCAAGCCCTCCCCCTACCTTGGCCTTCCAAAGTGCTGGGATTACAGGCGTGAGCTACCATGTCCAGTCTATTTGATATTTGTATGTCTGGAAAGGTTATCATTCTTTTAAATATCTTTCAGTCCTTTAGAAACATGAATTGTGTGTTGCGACATAGAATATTTGCTATAGATCATATGCCAATAAATGACTATCAAAGGTCAATGTATATTTTGTCTATTTACTAAATCTGACTATTCTGTGAAGCACATATTCTGTAGAAGAAATAATTATCTAAAAGAGTTTTATTTTAATTCAATAGCAGAATATCAAAAAATTGCCATCCCAGTTCTCAGAGCACATGACAATTTTGTGGAGTTTTTTTTTCCCTGCTGCTATGTATTAAACTATCCTCTCCCTTTACTACAAATGTTCTTTAAAAGCTTCCAAATTCTTAAGGCACAAATCCTAAAGAGAGTCATTGAACCTACTGAAACCATTCTGTATTCTCATCTTAGAAGTCTAGGTAGAAAGAAATGCAGTTTTTCTAAAACTACATTGATTGAACAATACATTGCATGATTGGGGGGGAAAAACACTTTAATAACTGTAAATTACCATAGAAGTTATAAAGTGTATGTGAAAAATGTCTGCAAGCATACCTCAGAAAGTGAGATGTCTATTTCATTACATTAGGATTTTTATTTTAATATGTTGCTGAAATTGCAGTGCTATAAAATATTTAATGAGTAGCAAATGCAAAGGACTTTAAGTTTTGTCAATCAGTAAATATCATTTATCAATATCAAAAATTCTTTCAACAAACTAAAAATAATTTAAGTGTATAATCCTGGTATTTGTTGACAGAAAGATTCATTTAAATATGTAGAAATTGACTTCTACATTTTGTACACTCTAAATACATACACACACACACACACACACACGCACGCACACACTATTGGATGCAAAAATCAACTTTTTTCCTGATGTTCTCAAAGAGTTTTTCTCTGTGATAACTATGCATTGATAAAGTTGTCACAAGTAAACCTGTCAAGTACTCAACATTTCAGAAATATTTATGTCAGCTATATTAATATATACTATATAGTTTCTATTATGCATGAAAATATATTTTTATAAAACTAATATAAAATTATGAAAAAAATTCAAATACATAAGTGTATTGGGCATCTGAAAATTTCTAGCTCTAAAATAGAAGCTAATGATGCAAAATGAAATAACCACATATTTTACCTAAAGGAACCTAAGATCTAGTGGAAAGAAAAAAAATTGCACCTACATTGCAATACACGAAAATATAAGGTGTGTGAGGAGATTGGGGGAAGACGGAGGATAGGTTACAGGGCTAATGTGCGGCTTCCACGTAGACAGATGACTTAACAGCATGTAGAGCCTCATACTGTGATCTTTTGCTCCAAGCACCATTGCAGGAACCTACCAGGAAAACTAAAAGAATTCACAGATCATTTGAAAGAAGTGACACACTACTGCAAATTCCATAAAACAGGCAAAAAAACATGACCTCCCAAAGTGTGAGAGGGGGAAAAAAACCTACCTTCAAACACACATCCCCACTGGGAAATCTGAAAATGTAGATCATAGGAGAAAGATTTAACATTACCTAGAAATGAACAGATTTAAGGAGTCACATGAAATATAAAAGTACAAATAGCCACAGGAAGTGCCTTGTAGGCACTCCCACTCCCCAGCTCAAGCCTAGGGAAGCCAGCCATGACTGTATCTCACAGGGGCCCTTGATGAAGACAGCCAGCAGAATTGGGGAGGGGTCACAGGGCAATGGAAGCTTACAACTGAAATTGGTAATGGTAGCTGAACACAAAACGTAGAAATTCTTAGCAGTTTTGTGGTTCTGCCCATCATCTGAGAAACAAAAAGGAGAAGACAATATCTAATTCCACTGCCTGCAACATCCTGGCTAATCAGAAGTCCCGAATGTGTTCACATGACAGCCTCACTGCTAGCACAACCAGCATTCAAGAAAGCCAGCACACCAAACATATCTGCAACCAAGGACTCTCACAGATTGTACTTCACTTTCCTGCCACCTCTGCCACAGCTGGTGTGGTATCCATGGCTGGGAGACCTAAAGACAGATCACATAACAGGACTCTTTGCAGACAACACCCAGCACCAGCCCAGAGCCTGGTAGCCCCACTGGGTGGCTAGACCCAGAAAAGCAATAAGCAATCACTGTAGTCCAGCTCTCAGGAAACCTCACTTTGGGAGAACACCACATCAAGGAATGACCCTCGGGGACAAGAAAATCTGAACAACAGGCCTTGAATTTTAGACCTCTCCACTGAAATAGTCTACCCAAATGAGAAGGAACCAGAAAATTAATTCTGGTAATATGACATAATAGCGTTCTATAATCTCCCCCAAAAGATCACACCAGATCCTCAGCAATGGTTGCAATTGAAAAAGAAATCTCTGAATTGCCAGATAAATTAAGAAGGCTTATTATTAAGCTACTCAAGGAGATACCAGAGAAAGGTAAAAACCAACTTAAAGAAATTAATATACAGTATAGAATGTGAATTAAAATGCTCAGATAAAAGATACCATAAAGAAAAAACAATCATAGTTTCTGGAAATGAAAGACACACTTAGAGAAATACAAAATGCAGTGGAAAGATTCAACAGTATACTAGAACAAGTAGAAGAAAGAACTTCAAAGCTCAAAGACAAGGCTTTCTAATTAACCCAATCATACAAAGACTAAAAAAAAATTCAAAAAAAACAAAGCCTCCAAGAAGTTTGCATTATATTAAACAACAAAACTTAAGCGTAATTGGTGTTCCTAAGGAGGAAGAGAAATCTAAAAGTTTGGAAAACTTGAGGGAATAATTGAGGAAAACTTCCCTGGCCTTGCTCGTGGTCTAGACATCAAAATGCAAGAAGTTATAAAACACTTGGGAAATGCATTGCAAAAAGTTCATCACCTAGGCACATAGTCATCAGGCTATCTAAAGCCAAGATGAAGAAAAGACTCTTAACAGCTATGAGACAAAAGTATCAAGATAGCCGCTAAAGGAAAAGCTATCAGATTAACAGCAGATTTCTTAGCAGAAACATAAGCCAGAAGGAATTGGGATCCTATATTTAGCCTTGTGAAACAAAATAATTGTCAGCTAACAATTTTGTATCTAGCAAAACTAAGCTTCACAAATGAAGGAGAGATAAAGTCTTTTTTGGACAAGAAATGCTGAGAGAATTTGCCACTACTAAGCCAGCACTACAAGAAATACTTAAAGGAGTTTTAAACCTTGAAATACACCAAAGATAAACTTGCTTAAAGCATAAATCTCACAGGACCTATAAAAAATAACACAATTGAAAAAAACAAAGAAGGTATTAAGGCAACAAATAACATAATAAACAAAACAGTAACTCACATCTCATTATCAATGTTAAATGTAAATTTCCTAAATGCTCCACTTAAAAGATACAGAATGTCTGAATGGATAAAAAAATCCACCAACCAAGGATCTTCTGTCTTCAAGAAACTCACTTAACACATAAGGACTCGCATACACTTAAGATAAAGGGGTGGATAAAGATATTCCACACAAATGGAAACCAAAAGCAAGCAGAAGTAGGTATTCTTATATCAGACAAAACAGACTTTAAAGCAACAACAGTAAGAAAAAAAGACAAAAAGGAACATTTTATAATAATAAAAGTATTAGTACAGCAAGAAAATATCACAATCCTAAATATATATGTACCTAATGCTGGAGGTCCCAAATTTGTAAAACAATTACTAATAGACCTAAAAATGGGATAGATAGCAATGCAATAATAGTGAGGGACTTCAATACTCCACTCACAGCACTAGACAAAAATCATCAAAACAGAAAGTCAAGAAAGAAACAACGGATTTAAACTATATTCTAGAACAAACGTACTTAACAAATTTTACAGAAGATTCTACCCAACAACTGAGAATATACATTATTTACATCAGCACATGGAACATTCTCCAAGAGTGACCGTACAATAGATCACAAAACAAGTCTCAATAAGTTTAAGAAAATCAAGATTATATCAAGTATTCTCCAGACCACTGTAAGGAGCCCTCAAAACTATATAAATGCATGGAAATTAAATATGTTCTTGAATGATCTTTGAGTTGACAATAAAACCAAGATGAAAGTTAAAAAGTTCTTTGAGCTGAATGATAATAGTGACACAACTTAAAACCTCTGGGATACAGCAAAAGTGATGGTAAGAGGAAAGTTCATAGCATTGAATGCCTACATTAAAAATTCTGGAAGAGCACAAATAGACAATGTAAGGTCATGCCTGAATAAACTAGAGAACAAGAACAAACCAAACTCAACCCCAGCAGAAGAAAAGAAATAACAAAAATCAGAGAAGAACTAAATGAAATTGAAACAAACAAAAAACAATACAAAAGACAAATGTAACAAAAAAAACCTGTTTTTTTGAAAAGATAAACAAAATTGATAGACAATTAAAAAGATTAACCAAGAAAAAAGGAGAGATCCAATTAAGCTCAATTAGAAAAGAAACAGGAGATATTACAACAAATACCACAGTAATACAAAAGATTATTCAAGGCTATTATCAACACGTTTATGCACACAAACTAGAAATTCTGGAGGAGATGGATAAATTCCTGGAAATATACATCCTGCCAGATTAAATCAGGAAGAAATGGAAACTCTGAACAGACCAATAACAAGTAGCAAGTTTGAAACAGTAATTTTAAAAATTGCCAACAAAAAAAGTCCAATACCAGATGGATTCACAGCTGAAATCTATGAGACATTCAAAAAAGAGTTGGTACCAATCCGATTGAAACTATTCCAAAAGACAAAGAGGGAATCCTCTTTAAATCATTCTATAAACCAATATCAAGAAAATTCCAAAACCAGGAAAAAAAAACATAACAAAAAAAGAAAACTACAGACCAATATCTCTAATAAACATAGATGCAAAAATCTTCAACAGTATACTGGCTAACTGAATACAACAGCATATCAAGAATAGAATACATTGTGATAAATTGGTATTTATACCATGGATGCAGGAATGGTTTAACATACATAAGTCAAAAACTGTGATACACCACACAAACAGAATTAAAATCAAAAATCACATGATCATCTCAATAGATGCAGAAAAAGCATTTGACATAATCCAGCATCCCTTTATGATAAAAACCTTCAGTAAAATTGGGATAAAAGGGACATACCTCAATGTAACAAATGATAAACTATCTATGACAAACCCACAGCCAACATCATACTGAACTGGTAAAAGTTAAAAGCATTTCCCCTGAGAACGGGAACAAGACAAGGATGATGACTTTCACCATTTCTATTCAACATATTACTTTAAGTCCTAGCTAGAACAATCGGATGAGAAAGAAATAAAGGGCATTCGGATTGGTAAAGAAGAAGTCAAACTGTCACTGTTTGCCAATGATATGATTATATACTTAGAAAACCCTAAAGACTCATCCAAAAAGCTCCTAGATCTGATAATGAATCCAGTAAAATTCGAAGATATAGAATCAATGTACACAAATCAATAACACTGCTATACACCAACAATGAAAGAGCTAAGAAACAATGAAAAAAAGAGCTGAGAAACAGTGAAAGAGCTGAGAAACAAATCAATAACTCAATTCCTTTTACAACAGCAGCAAAAAATAATATATAATAAAATACTTAGGAATATACCTATTCGAGAAGGTGAAAGATCTCTACAAGAAAAACTATAAAACACTGCTGAAAGAAATTACAGATGAACACAAACAAATGGAAACACATCCCATGCCCATGAATGAGTAGCATCAATTTTGTGAAAATGACCATACTGCCAAAAGCAATCTACAGATTCATTGCAATTCCCATCAAAGTACCACCATATCAATCTTTGCAGAACTACAAATACCAATTCTAAAATTCATATATACCAATAAAGACCCCTCAATCCAAAGCAAGGTTAAGCAAAAAGAGCAAACCTGGAGGCATCACATTATCCAACATCAAACTGTACTACAAGGCTATTTTTACCAAAACGGCATGGTACTGGTATAAAAATAGGCACTCAGACCAATAGAACAAAATAAAGTACACAGAAATAAAGCCAAATGCTTACAGCAAACTAGTCTTCAACAAAGAAAACAAAAATCTGAAGTGGAGAAAGGGCATCGTATTCAATAAACGATGTTGGGATAATTGGCAAGCCACATATAGAAGAATGAAACTAGATCCTCATTGCTTACCTTATACAAAAATCAACTCAAGGTGGATCAAAGACTTAAATCTAATACCTGAAAGCATAAAAATTCTAGAAGATACATCAGTAAAACTCTTCTAAATGTTGGTTTAGCCAGAGTTCATGACCAAGAACCCAAAAGCAAATGCAACAAAAACAAAAATAGGTGAGACCTAATTAAACTAAAAAACTTCTGCACAGCAAAAGAAATTATCAGCAGAGTACACAGACAATGCACAGATTGAGAGAAAATATTTTCAAACTATGCATCTAATATGGTTTGCCTGTGTGCCCACCCAAATCTCATTTTGAATTCCCATGTGTTGTGATAGGGACCCAGTGGGAGGTAATTGAATCATGGGGGCAAGTCTTTCCTGTTCTGTTCTCATAATAGTGAATAAATCTCACGAGATCTGATTATTTTAAAAGGGTGAATTTCCCTACACAAACTCTCTTCTCTTGTCTGCCACCATGTGAGATATGACTTCCACCTTCTGCCGTGATTGTGAGGCCTCCCCAGCCACATGGAACTCTAAGTTTAATAAATTTCTTTCTTTTGTAAATTTCCCAGTCTCAGGTATGTCTTTATCAGCAGTGTGAAAATGAACTAATACAGTAAATTAGTACCAGTAGATTGGGGTGCTGCTGAAAAGATACCCAAAAATGTGGAAGTGACTTTGGAACTGGGTAACAGGCAGAAGTTGGAACAGTTTGGAAGGCTCAGAAGAAGACAGAAAAATGTGGGAAAGTTTGGAACTCCCTGGAGACTTGTTGAATGGCTTTAACAAAAATGCTGATAATTATCTGGATAATAAGATACAGGCTGAGGTGGTCTCAGATGGAGATGAAAAACTTGTTGGGAACTGAAGCAAAGGTGACTCTTGTTGTGTTTTAGCAAAGAGACTAGTGACATTTTGCCCTTGCCCTAGAGATTTGTGGAACTTTGAACTTGAGTGAGATGATTTAGGTTACCTGGCAGAGTAAATTTCTAAGCAGCAAAGTATTCAAAAGTTTATTTGGGTGCTGTTAAAGGCATTCAGTTTTATAAGGGAAGGAGAGCATAAAAGTTCAGAAAGTTTGCAGCCTGACAATGTGATAGAAAAGAAAATCCCATTTTCTGAGGAGAGATCCAAGCTGGCAGCAGAAATCTGCATAATTAATGAAAAGCTGAATGTTAATCTGCAAGACTATGGAAAAAATGTCTCCAGGGCATGTCAGAGGTCTTCATAGCAGCCCCTCCCATCACAGGCCTGGAGGCCTAGGAGGAAAAAGTAGTTTTGTGGGCCGGGCTCAGGGTCCCTATGCTGTGTGCAGCCTAGGGACTTGGTGCCCTACATGCCAGCTGCTCCAGCCCTGGCTGAAAGGGGCCAACATAGAGCTTGGGCCACAGCTTTAATGGGTGCAAGCCCCAACCCTTGGCAGCTCCCACATGGTGTTGAGCCTGCAGATGCACAGAAGTCAAGAATTGAGGTTTGGGAACCTCAGCCTGGATTTCAGAAGATGTATGGAAATGCCTGGATGCTCAGCCAGTTTTCTGCAGGGGCCAGGCTCTCATGGAGAACCTCTGCTAGGGTAGTGTGGAAGGGAAATATGGGGTCAGAGCACCCATGCAGAGTCTCTGCTGGGGCACCACCTAGTGGAGCTGTGAGTAGAGGGCCACTGTCTCATAGCTCCACCAAACCCCAGAATGGTAGATCCACCAACAGCTTGCACTGTGCACCTGGAAAAGCCACAGACATACAATGCCAGCCTGTGAAAGCAGCCAGGAGGGAGGCTGCAATCTGCAAAGTCAAAGGGGCAGAGCCGCACAAGACCATGGGAACTCACCTCTTGCATCAGCATGATATGGATGTGAGACATGGAGTTAAAGGACATCATTTTGGAACTTTAAGGTGTAAAGCCTGTCTTATGGGATTTTGAACTTGCATGGGGCCTCTAGTAGCCCCTTTGTTTTGGCCAGTTTCTCCAATTTGGAACAGGTGTATTTATCCAATGCCTGTACCCACATTGTATCTAGGAAGTAACTAGATTTTGATTTCACAGACTCATAGGCAGAAGGGACTTGCTTGCTCAGATGATACTTTGGAATTGGACTTTTGAGTTAATGTTGGAATAAATTAAGTCATTGGGGAACTGTTGGGAAGGCATGATTGTGTTTTGAAATGTGAGGACATGAAATTTTGGAGGGACCAGGGGTGAAATGATATGGTTTGGCTGTGTCTCCACCTAGATCTCATCTTGAATTCTAGTTCCCATAATCCCCATGTGTTGTGGGAGGGACCTGGTGGGAGGTGGTTGAATCATGGTGACAGTTACTCCCATGCTCCTCTCATGATGGTGAGTGGGTTCTCGTGAGATCTGATGGTTTTATAATGGGCTTCTCCCCTTTGCTCAACACTTCTCCTTTCTGCTGCCATGTGAACAAGGTGTTTGCTTTCCCTTCTGCTATGTAAGTTTCCTGAGGCCTCCCCAGCCATGCTGAATTGTGAGTCAATTAAACCTCTTTCCTTTATAAATAACCCAGTCTCAAGTATGTCTTTATTAGTAGCATGAGAATGGACTAATACACCCTGCTACCATTTTGTGCCCTTATAAGTCAATTTTCCACCCACAGTTAGTGATGTCCGACATTTGTTTGAGATTCAGTCACTCTTCTGCTCAAAAACATTCAATGTCTTATCTTCCCTTGCATACAATAAAGCTTGAATTTTATGACAGGCTTCATAGTCCTTCCTAAGTTATCAGGCCACTAGTAAATTTTCTAACATCCTTTACTCCCGCTTTTCCACTCTGACTTAACTGCATAACCACATTGCTACTGTCAGAACAAAGGCGTTTTCCACCTATAGCTTTTGTACTGGCAGTCTCCTCTGCCTGAAGTGCCTTTTTTCCAGATGTCTTTCTGGCCCCTGTGCTTCATTCAGACTCTGCTCAACATCCCCTCCTAAGTCCTTCCCTGCCTATGTCTTCTAGAACAGCAGCCACTTGTATGCTCTTGATCCTCTTCATTTTTTTCTTTATATTACTTTTCACCACCTAAAATATTTAATTGCATAAATGTATAGAAAATAAGCTGTAGAAAGTAAGTACCATGAGGTGTGATATGTTAATTTTATCACTCAAATCCAAGTGTGTAGCAAAATGCTTAATGCATAATAGGTCCTGAATAAATATTTTGCAGAATGAATAAATGAATCAATTTGATCCATAATGATACAAATGTTTATTTTCTCATAAATATTTGAATATTAAAATATACATGTATGTATATATACCTCATAAAATAAATCACAATTCAAACATAATTTCATTTGATTAAACCATATCTTAGTTTATGTTTTTTGTTTATAAGTGAATTTCATTTATTGAAAACAATATTCATAAATAAAGTAATCAATGTTTTTCTAGTTGATATTGCTTTGATCAAGCTATTACAGGATATTCATCCATGTTTTGAATATTTGTATTGAGCAATGGATTGACACAGACATATCAGAGATCATTATAAATGGAATAAAATTTCCTTTGTAAATCTCTTCACTAAATTTTTTTGGTTTTTAGAAGACTTGGGATATACATTAACATATAACATTTTGATAAAATATGATAAGTACCTCTAGTTTTGCCATGTCCATTATGAAATCATTAATAATAATGAGCCTCAGCCTTGAGGTAATTCAGAGTGACATTTGCTCAGACCTCACATCAATGATACTAAATGACGCACTTGAAAAACTTAAAGGTCTGATTTCAAAGATGATTTTCACCTTATTCTCTCATGTCTTTAATACATCAATCACTTGACCTGTACTGTGTTTAATCGAGATTAAATGGGACACATCAAGTTCTTAAACTTAATATGTAATTAATGGTTGCAACAAATATTTCCCTAAGTGGAAATCATCCCCTGCATTTGTAATGAGATAGAACATTTCGAAGGAAGTTTCATAAGCATAAAATTTTATAGAAGTGTTTCTATTTTGGTTTTACATAAAAAAATAGCGATGATAATAATTAAGATTTATGGAGGGCTTTCTGTGTTACACTGTACTCAGTACTTTATTCCCATTTTATAGATGGTAAAATCAACACTGAAAGTTATGTGTCCAGAGACAGGCCAAATAACATGTTAGTAGAAGACTCTTGATATAAACCCTATTGGGAACTTAGGCAATATTATCCCAAAGCCTGAGGTCTTAACCACAAGTTACCACTCCAGAGCCTGCCAGGGAAAATTAACTAGCCATGAGATGATACCTTAAGGATATTTCAAGGAGAAAAGCAGGAGAGTGAGAGGAGTGTCTGGAAGTAAGTACTTTCATTGATCACCACCAGATATCCAGTAGCTGTTAGATATCTTTATCCAGTAGCTGTTAGATATCTTTATCCAGTGAATGAGTGTAAGCTTCTGGAGTTCATCACACATTGACAAGTACAAACCTTTAGTTGGTATTTAATAATGTTTATTAATTAAATGTATGGATGTCTAGCATTTTAAGAACTTCAACCCTTTGGTTTCATCTTTTGTTTGTATTACTTGTCTTTCTAACCAAGGTCTACAGGCATTGATAACTACAACTATTAAATATACCATAACCTTTCTCTCATGATTCACAATCTATACCACAAAATAGCACTAGAAGGAATTTCTAAGACACTAATAAAGATAATATTTTAAACATTGACTAAAAATCCTATCCCAACAGCATCGGTATCACCTGGGAGTTTGTAAGAACTGCAACTACTAGGGCTCAATACAAGACTGACCAAATCATTGTCTCAAAGGATGAGGCCTAGATATGTATATTTTAACTAAGCTCTTTGGGTGATCCTTAGAAAATTTAAAGTTTGAGAAATATTGCTTTAAACAAATTTTATTCTGAGCCTATTTATTCATGCACATTTATTAATTAAATTGTGTCTATAATGTCAAGTTATGGCCCTAAAGCTTTAAAGTACTATAGAAGATAACTTTTTTAAAAATGGAAGTGTGAAAGCGTTTTATTATCTAGCCCCTATCCATATCAAAATGAATGAAGGAACAAGTCAAATGTAAGAGGAACATAATCATTTTGCCTAGTTTCTTCATATTGCCAGTTAATAGCACCTTTATTATTTCTACATGAGCTTCATCATGTGGCTTAGCGTTTATTTTTTTTTTCTAGTAGTTATCCAGATGATTAAATCATGAATAGAAAAATTAATGCTTTCTCAGAGTTCTCCTATTGTCAAGAGTTATTTATAATTATGCTTCCTTTGTCGATTTTAGTTGTTCCTGTTAATCATTTAGCATCATGATTTGGAAATTAGAAGGCAACATGGACAATTGTTACTAGTAATATAGCACAAATCATTCTTTAGTTTAATAACACTATGCTTCCAACTAAATTCTAAAAAATACAAAGGAAAATTCCTGCAATAATTGTATTTTGGGACTGAAGATTTCCCCAATGTATATCTATTTTTTAAGAGATAAGTAATTTCACCCTGCCTCTCCATCTAGCTTATACTAGAAAAAAAAAACAAGTTTTAAGTGCATGTGTGTGTTTGCATGTATCAACATCTGTTTTTTCATAAGCCTCAACACAAAAATAATGCATAAGCCTTCATCAAATGCCAAAAAGGAAATGATGGTGAAGTAATCATAGAATTGATTTTTTGATATTAAAATAGTGAATTTGAAAGTAAATAATGGAATTTATTTAAAAATATTTTTCAGAGGAAGAAGGATAAATTTCAACAAGTGCCTGTCGTGTAAAAATAAAGCATACACAGTCATCAACTTGCACAAAGTTTATTACTAGAGTTCAATATATACTATAAATTGCACTGTTACCCATATAGCGGTATGATCATATTCCATTGCAGCCTTGAACTCCTGCATTCAAGAGGTCCTCCTGCCTCAGACTCCCGAGTAGCTGGGACTACAGGTATGTAGCACCATGCCCAGCTTTTTTTGCTGTTTTTTAATTTTGGGTAGAGATGGAGTCTTGCTATGTTGCCCAGGCTGTTCTTGAACTCCCAGGATCAAGCCATTCTTCCACTTTGACCTCCCAAAGTGCTGGCATTAAAGGTGTAAGCCAATGCATCTGGCCCAGAATTTTTAAGGGATTTAGAAACCTGATTAACTACTTTATTAAAACATTCCTACTTCAAATGCTTCATCTCTCAGTCCTATTTCATGCCTAAAGCTCCTACACAAGTAAAAATATTGTCATAATTGGAGAAATTGTGTTTCATTGATGACACATCAAAGAAGTCAATTTGTAAACAAATATCTAAATTAAAATACCAATTGATGAAAGAAATAAAATCATAAATTTTAAAAAACAGAATAATTGTTTATTAGCAAGGTGTTTTCTGGGACTATTCATATGCTATTTTACCATCTATTGCAAAAGTAAGCTGTAAAAAAGCTAAATTCTATAACTCTGTCTTAAATGTATACATTATAATCCTGTTTTATTGCAAAATAAACGCTTATGTGATGTTATCTAGATTTCCATAATGTCTTTAACATATTTAATATTGCTTACTATTTTATTTCAGAAAGAACTACTTTAAAATCAAATAAATAGAATTCATGTCATTTCTGTTGTGTTTTAAAGAGCATTTGGATAGCACCTACAGCTCATATCTGCATGGATAACTAGACATTAATGCAGTAAAGACACAAAAAATAATTAAAATTCCCTTAAAGATAATCATGCAGAATTGCATATGTACGAATGTATATATGTGTGTGTGTGTGTGTGTGTGTGTGTGTTTGTGTGTATGTATATATGAAACAAAAATATTATAAAATTGAATACCATATGAGAAGAATAAGCAGTAAGGACAATATCTCTGAGAAAGTCTTTACATTTAGAGTAGAATTGAAGGAGTAAATAGACATCAATTCAAATTAATGCTAATCATGCATCTTTGTGTTAAAATCTATGTATTTGGTATCTATTGTCTGACTCTTTTTTGTTTTTGATGTGTATTTTCTTAGGACTTTTTAATCTTTAAATTCTGTCTCATTGCCAGTATTTTAATGCTTGATTTGCCATATTAGATAAGGAAGTGTGAGATGAAAAAATAGAGATCGGAAGCAAAAACTCTTGACCCTCACATTTCTTCCTGCTGTTATTCCGTAGGTCCCATTATCATCTAGTAATTATGAGACTCTTATCAGAGATTTATATTTCTTATGCTTTGTCTCCTGAAAAAAGTCTTAGGTAGAAACATGTAGCATCTGTAAAGCTTAATGCACAGAAAGTAAATAATATAAATGAAGAAACTATCGACACGCTGTGCAGAAATTTTATATTTGTGAATCCATTTGCAAATTCCTTCAACTGCAACCATCAGCAGAAATTATATTAAAAATTTAAGCTATTAAATTGCCATACAGGTTAGTCAATATACTTAACATCAGTGACTTAAAACGCTCTCCAATAATATACCACTAAAATTCTCGAAAGACTATTTTATTATCTAGTGCATTTTATCAGATAAATGCTTTAAGAATAACATTTTATAAATGCATTTATTATCAAAGTAATGAAGCTGATTCTCAAAAACTCTACTTTTTAGCAAGAGGTTTTTAAATGCAAATTGATTTCTAAATCACATTGTACTCATAAAATGCAACAGCATACAAATTTAAATACTACACATGCCTATCTTTTAGAATTATGCTATAAAAATTAAACTGAAAGGCATTCCCAGTCTCAACTATGAGGTAATAACAATAGTAGAAGATGAACTAAAATATATACTGTAATGATAACATAAGAACATATTACAGGTCTTAATTTTGGTTGTGACAGTTTATAGCTTATTCAATTTGGTAAATAAAGAGTTTCCTCACATATTTTTTCATTTGAAAATAAAGAAAATAAATATATTCATCTTCTTTTTTCCAGAAAGCTGATTAGTACTGTAAGTTGTCAGAGAAGAAAATATAAAAAAATGAAATCAACAAAATTTGAGAATTGGAATGTGTCCAGAATTAAGTGAGACTCTAAGAGTAGTAAATAAGGACAATTAAATATCTGTTACAGCATAATTATGAGTAAATTAACTGTTCTTTTGCAAGGACATTCATCAGTCAACTTATATATAAATTGATTGTATTATTATCATACTTGGAATAGTTATAAGCTATTGAAACCTAAATGCCAATACAATTTGGCATGCAGTATATAAAAATAATTGATATTAAATATATTATTGTAGCATAACATATAAAACTTTTAACACAGATGTACAATTCCCATGCATATTGGAAAATCAGTCATAGATTGGTTTGCCATATTGCAAAAATCTGTACTATTACCTAAATTTAAAAATTGGGACAAGTAAATTGCTACATTAACCTTTTGGAATTACGATTTAATTATTCTCCACACACCAGTTCACATTTATGCAAGCTTTTCTTCTGAATTAATAAGTCGTTTCATTTAATTACTCAAATGGTGTTCAAAGTTCCAATTTTTACAAGCATACTAATATCAGTTTATTTTGGAAAAAATTGATATATTTAATATTCTTCTTTATAAAAAAGCTACATATAATTTGCCAAAAATCTTTAACAGAGCTAGAGACAAATGAATTATGGTATTTTATAACTTGTCCAGGACATAAGATATATAATACTGTCATGAGTTACCTATGCATAAAAATTATGCTCTCCAGTCTTAAAACTCACGCTATTTTAATTAAATATTTGAGTTAAATTATTTGTTAAGTAACTGCTTTGTAGTATTACAGTCATATATCACATGCCAAAAAGGAGCCTGTTGGAACAGTTTGAATTTTGCCACTCTTTTAGACTTAGATATTATAGTAATTAGTAAAAAATGTGTGGCATACCAAGTCCATTTCAACTTGACTATAGTGCCAGTAAGTCTTGGTCTTCAGAAATACTTCCTGCTTGATTATAGACTGCCATTTATATTTTCATTGGTCATGAATCGCACACATACATACATGCACACACAAAAAGGTATGGGACTAAAATTCACAGTCTCCCTCAAACAATGATAGCTGCTTCTGATTTCCTCAGTTGAGGTATCCATATAAATTACAGTGAAAGGAATGTTTGATGTAGACTTAGACTCACCCAAATTTGAATCCTAGTCTGGTAACTACTTACTGGGGGATCTTGGGTAAATCATTATTATTCCCAAGATTCAATATCTGCATTGTGAGACGAATATTAGAATATCCCCTTCATATAGTCATTGTAAATTTGAGCTTCATTCACCTGAAGTTTCTTTGTCCTTTGATGACTTCTATAGAATGCCCAAGGGTTTATTGTGATTTCTATAAATTGGAGTGGAGGGGAAAGTGGCTTTTTTTTTTTTTTTTTTTAACCACAGCCTCAAAATTCCTGGAATCCCACCTCACATGAGTTACTCTCTCGTCTTCTTCTTGCCAGATTTTAAATTCAATCTATTTTTTTCTTCATTATCCACAAGTGTCATTTGACACATATCTTCAATAAATTTAAAGATAAACTTACTATGGTACTTTGTAATTTAATCTTGGTCACCTTATAAAAACATTTGTGTATGTGAGAAACTTAACAAAAAGATGGAAGAATAGAATCCTTAGTACTAAAAGTTCTTGAGCACGCAAATATCTCACTAATTTAGTCCATAAACGTTGTGCTTCGTTGTTGTAAATCAGCCTGTTTCAGTCCCCTCTCTCCTATTTTGTATTTCATCTGACTCAACACTTTTTATTTTCTAAGCAGAAGAGCTATTTTTATTTGTTTATACATGTATTTTATCTGTATGTATGTAGGTAGGTTGGTAGGTATTTGATGCCTTCTAAACTATAACCTCGAATACCAGCAGGTACTTCCTGGACTAAATGAAGGCAGTGTTTTTGTTGTTGTTGTTGTTGTTTGTTAGTTAGTTTGTTTTGTAAGTAAAGTAACCTTTGGTGCCAGATGTTAAAAATAATTTTTGCAATATCCATACTGATCTCAAAATATATAATTAAGATTCTTATACCAACATTTGACGTGTAGTCATTGCTGAAAGCAAGTTTCCCTCTTTCTCTTTATAAATAACCCAGAAAATATGTTAAGCAAAAAAATGTATATCCTATGGCAAAATTCTTTTATAAACCACACCTCCTTTTACCAGTGAATATTTCAAGGACTACAAACCATTTGTACTCTGTGAGCCGAAGTTGCACGTAACATAAACATAAGAGGCTCTATAAAATTACTTCAAAAATGCATGAAGTTCATTCTGTAAGACCAATAAAAATAAAAATGTCTTGAAAGGCAGAGTGTAAAATTCCTTCCAAATTTTCCCCATCTCCTAGGACTCATGCCATTGTGTGATTCTCCCCCCTTAAGTGTGGGTGGGACCTATGACTTGCTTCTAACTAATAGAATATGGCAAAAGACAAAGGGGATGGAATGTCAGATCCATGATTTTGTTACTTAAAATCATTACTTGTATTTTACTAGAAGACTCTCTCTGTGGATGCTCACCCTTCCTGGAATTAATGAAATAAGCTGTACAATTGGAAGGTCCAAGTAGCGAGCAGCTGATTGTGGCTTCCAGCAAGCAAGAGACTGAGGATCTCAGAATGATAGTCTTCAATAAACCAAATCCTGCCAACAGCTAAGTGAACTTAGAAGTAAATCCTTCCTTAGCTGAACTTCAGATGAGACCACAGCCCTAGCCAACAACTTCTTGATTACAGATTTGTGAGACCTGGAGGCAAAAAAACAATTTGGCCATGCCCAGATTTATGACCCACTGAAATACATAGTAAGATTGCACTGTCTTCAGCTGTGAAATTTGTGGTGGCATTGTTGCATGGCAAAAATGAGATCCACAATATTTCAGTAATATAAATAAAAATAAATATTTTTCAAATATTTTATTGTCAAAATTTTCAAACACATAAAAAGTCAAAGCAATTGAATAGTGAACACACATAGAAATACCAAGTAATGTTCTAATCTGCATCCGTGACTTAAATTATGCAAAATAACATTTACTCTAAAAAGTAAAAAAATTAAGGAAGTCAATTTAAATATATATTTATCATTTTTAAATAATACAATATTTTCTAACACATCTCAAATTACGCAGTTTGATTGTTTAATTTGCATGAAGAAATTTTCCTTAAAGCATAGTATTCCAACCCTAATATACATAAAATATTAATAAATTTTTGAAAATTAAAATAAAAATATTAATATTTATAAATGTTTAGTTTTACCCATACATTATCAGAAAGAAAATGAGAATAAATTATTGTTTTTGGAAAAAAATTAAAACTGATTTTCCTTTTATATTTTTGAGACAGAGTCTCTCTCTATTGCCCAGGCTGGAACGCAGTGGCACAATCTTAGCTCACTGCAATCTCAGCCTCCCAGGTTCAAGCAATTCTCATGCCTCAGCCTTCTGAGTAGCTGGGATTACGGGTGCACACCACCATGCCTGGCTAATTTTTATATTAATAGCCAAGAATGGGATTCACCACTTCAGCCACGCTGGTCTCAAACTCCTAACCTGAAGTGATCTAGCGACCTTGGCCTCCCAAAGTGCTGGGATTACAGGTGTGAGCCATCACAACCGACTAAAACTGTTTTCCTTGAAAAAAAATTAAATCATACAACATGGATTTTATTGTGTATTTGAAAGACAGAATCTAACAGAATTTGACAATTGATTGGGTTGAAAGTTGTTTTTATGAGTAATTAATTCTGATTATATATTAGATATCTGTTGTCATAGATACATAAGAAATAATATAACAACAATCATCATGTTCTCATCTCTTTTTCTATATCTAATAGGTTTATTTCTTTAGAAATCGTTCTGTTGGGGAACAGAGTAGCAAGATAAAGAGATGCACTGGTTATACTTTTTATAGTGCTTGTTTTAATTTTAGTAAATTATGATTATAATTTTAATCAAATTTCTTACTTTTTGCATATTTATTTCCATATGTCATTTACTTTGATTTTCATAAAATCCATCCATTTTCTAGATACCTATACTATGTTACATCACAAAATTAGGTGCTGACTAGAAAACAGATACCACAAAACCTGGGGACAAAGTTCAGATATATGGTTGAATGTGTACTTCAGTCATATTAATAGATTCTGAAAATGTCTGCTTGACTATATGGCTAAAAATTGTAAATGATTATTTACATAATGGGTTTAAACAAGTGGAACACAAATAGAAGAAAAATTGCAAGCAGTACTATCAATAACTCTAAAAGGGAAACACCATCAGATATTTGTTGAACAAACAAAACTAGAGCATGCCTACAAATTTCTGAGTTAAAATTCCAGAGAACTGAATGAAACTTTGCCTAAAGCTGCACTGTCTATGGAAGTTCTAGGATAAATAGCCCAACAGAGAACCAGGGGAAGGACAGAGCTGAGTTGAGGCCTCTGCAACATTACTAAAACCTCAGTGATTCTATCATTAGGGGGCCGTCTGGGCTCCCTAATTGTTCACTTACCTACAATATATCAGCTATAGAGGCGTGGACAGTAGTTACAGTGAGGATAAAGAATGATGTTGAAACACTGAAGCTTGTCTGTGTAACTAAGCATGACTGTAATCATGCCTCCATGGACCAGATGCCTCTTCATTTGTGTCAGGACTATGCATATGCCCCTGGGTACTTCATTTACCTCACCTGGGCAGAATAAGACAGAAGAAGGGAGAGGAAAAATAGCCTTAACTTGATTAGGTTTGAATATTAAATTTGAGTTCATTTTACAAAAAGAAAACAATTTTAACCCAAAAGTGACAAAGATAATGTAGAGTCATAATCATCAGGTGGATTTTTTTTTTTTTATCTTCACGAGAAGAACTCGCAGTTTCAAAGCTAAGTTGGGGTCTGTTAAAAAATAATTTTTATTTCTACATTTCTAAATTTTGCTATCCATTGTAATCTACATACATTTATGTATCTGTCTGTGTGGATATATTTATTTGTCTGCGTGAAACAAGTTAACTCAATAGTCTGAAGTATTTGAGGCATAGATAAAGATTTTTATTTTGCCCCCATATCTTTGAATGATGATTTGCCATTTCCTCATATCACACACTGTAGTATCATTTGTGGCATATTTCATTAATTCCTAATGAGCCTTGGTAGTTAAACTTGGTCAAATCATTTTAAACCTCTAATCTCACATCAATTCTAAAGATGCAGTTATTATTTCACCCTTATAAGGCCCTAGTTGCTCTAGTGTTTTGGAGCAGAGAGAAGAAAGAGAGAAATGCTTCATAAAATAAAGTCACTATGCTATCTTTAGGAAATGTTGGTGCTTCTATGGCAAAACACTAACTGGCCTTTGATGCCTTCTGGCTCTGAAACACTTGAAGATATATCTATTCCTCCCTGGCCTAAAAGGTTTACTCTTTGGTGTTTGCGCAAAAGAAATGAAACACACACACACACACACACACACACACCCATTAGACAAGAACCTTCAAAAGATGTACACATGACAGTTAAACACAGAAAACAATAAAAATGCACAATGACAGGTAACTGGTTAAGCCACTTGTCTATTTATACAGTAATTTAACATCAACTCCTTCATAGCGGGTTCTTCAGAAGGCTCTGGTGGAGCTCCCCTCAGCACTTTCCTGATATGAAGAAGCCTTTCTCAACAAATGCTACACTTTCAAAAGCGAAGGAATCACCTTTCTGATCATTCTCTTCTCCTATAGCCCCATATGGGAAGAATGACGAGGGTGATGTTCAGTAGATTAGAATTAGTTCTACCTCCAAGAAAGCCCCTAGACAGGATGCCTGGTTCCCATTTTTTGGTAGCCCCATGGCACTTCTTTTTAGGTTGTGTATCACTTAACCTAACATTCTCAGTTTTGAGCCTCATACAATTTGATGACAAAATTCACTTGAGTATTTCTTTACACACACTCACACATGCAACAAAAAGAAAGTGATGCAGTGGTTTTTGACCAAGGGTGGCTCTGCTATTACAGGGTATTCGGCAATGTTTAGAGATGTTTTTTATTTTCACCACTCAAGTGGAGGGTGCTATTGGCATCTATTCGTAGAGACAAGAGATGTTGCTGTACATCTTAACATGCATAGTTCACCTCCCAGTGCAAAGAATTATCTGGTCTAAAATGTCCAAAGTGCTGAGGCTGAGAAACTCTAAGTTACAAGAAATCTCTAAATTCAGACTTTTATAGAAAATCATAAATTCCGAAAGGTTTAAAACATCACACTCAGAAATATGGCACCTTGTAAGGTCGAACTTCTGTGAAATAAACATGCCATGCAGTCAAGCTGTGGTTATTTACAGTGACTGTACGCATCGTCTTCTCAACCTTCACACATCAAGTCATTTCAATAAGCCCATACAGTTTTTGTGAGAAGTAATTACAACTAAAAATGATAGCAAAACCATATTCTCAAAGGACAGTGTTGTACAGTAACCTAATGATGCAGATAGAATATCATTTAGTGCATTTTAAAAGAATTATGAAGAACACTGCCAATGACATTAAGTTATGTCCTTTAACATGTAACACAACATTTTCAATAAAAAAGAAATATAGTACCTTTAAATGATGCAAAGAGAAGCCTGCTTATTTCCAAAATTAATTTGAACCCAGGAAAGGAGTGCACTTATTTGTACCATAATTTACATAAATCAATTTCAAAAAGATATTTTAGTTACATATTTTGACCAGCAATAAATTGTACATTTTGAAGAGAATATACTCTTAATACATTCACCTCTGTCTGTACCCATGAGACAAATACTATTCAGTAAATGTTGGCTTATTAAAAAGGATCTACATACAGGATTTTTATACTGACAGATTCAGTAAATGCCACTTGAAAAATAAGCCCAATCACTTATTTGACAAATATTTATTGAGCTTACCATTAAACAGGCACTATACTAAGTGTTGAAGGCAAAGCAATGAGAAGGAATATAATGTCCTTGACCATATGGATATAACATTCTACTGTCTACATTAAATGATTTTTATATAGCCTTATTAAATGCTGGGGCAAAATGAGCTTACTACCATCAACTTAATTCATATCAAAATTACATTATGTAGTATTTCTGTATATTTATTGCTAAATTTAAAGGATCACTAAGAAAAGCAAGTTTTCAAATGTACATGTTTCATATTCTAAATGTGACTATTTCATTTTTTAGTTCATTATCTAACTTGAAAATTAAAGCTATATATATATAAAACAAATATATATAATAATAAAGCAGTTTCATTGTTTCATTGATAATCTTCCATACTTAAAAAAAAAGGAACATTGAACATGAATTTGGAAAGCAATAGATATTAAATGAATGAAAGCATGGAGATTTCTATATTAAGGTCACTGTTTGATTTCCAACCCACGTGTGAATTGAGTAGATGTTGTTACCATCTGTTTACTATTTGTTGGCCAATCTTCAGTGAATTTGTGGTCTCAGACCAACTCACCTTTCACTAAATCAGGTCATGTTAAAAAAAAAAGTGACTGTCATGAAATTGGAACTAATTGAAACCCATGTGGTCTAAGCAGCAGGTTGAAAGATTGTTGGGCCGCCGGGCGCGGTGGCTCACGCTTGTAATCCCAGCACTTTGGGAGGCCGAGGCGGGCGGATCACGAGGTCAGGAGATCGAGACCACGGTGAAACCCGTCTCTACTAAAAAATACAAAAAATTAGCCGGGCGCGGTGGTGGGCGCCTGTAGTCCCAGCTGCTCTGGAGGCTGAGGCAGGAGAATGGCGTGAACCCGGGAGGCGGAGCTTGCAGTGAGCCGAGATTGCGCCACTGCACTCCAGCCCGGGCGACAGAGCGAGACTCTGTCTCAAAAAAAAAAAAAAAAAAAAAAGAACGATTGTTGGGCCATCTTGTTAAATCAGCAGGGCAGTTTACATGTTACTTTTAAGGTGTCATTCCATAGGAATGTCATAGAATTTCTGCTTAACATCTTTTTAGAAAATAAAAAATGTTTCTTCCGAGAAGAAAAACTTGCATGGCAAAAAGATATACAAATATATTCAAAAGCTTTACTATATAGGTAATGAGGTGCCTGAAGCACCTTAAAATGGTGCAGTTTATCCCAGCATATGAGGTTATTGTGTATTTTAATATATAATGCACAATTCAAGTTACTGAGGTCATGATGACCAATCCAGAATCTCTTTCATCCAAGACTTTGTAAACTGGTAGTGGGAATAGATGATTAAATACAGAAAAACTGTGATACAAAGCTAAATACAAACATAAATGAAAAGACATAATATTATGTAACATCTCCTTTAGTCATTTGCTCAATAAGCATTTTGGAATATATCCTATTTATGTCAACCCTCATTACCAATGCATTCATAATAATTTTTTTTTAGAAAATATTTTTTAGAAATAACAAAATTATATGTTGTGTGTGTGTCTGTGTAAATTGTAAGAAGTAATTACAACTAGAAGTGATAGTTAAATTATGTCTTAAAAATGACTATTTTGTATATACTCATGCATGTGTGTATATGTGTATGTCTGAAACAAATCAGTGAAATAGCACTGTATGTATTTCTCCTCATTCTCTAAGCATTATTACATGTTCTCAATCAATGAAGCAGTGTGGAATATTTCACAAGATAAGACTGACCAGGGAATATTTGGAATGGGTGCTGCCATGTGTCACCCAGCTCTCGCCTTAGGACTGAAGGATGTCTGGCAGTGTTGCTGGCAAAAAGTCCTCAGTTATCATCTCTCTTAAAAATAGTCAGGTCACATCCAATGGCTGCTGTGACATGAGGATATAAATTCCTGGGATCCCCACCCCAACTTGGGACAACTCTGAAAGGCTCTCTGCTTCAAAGCTCCCTGTGGAGATGGCTGAAGCCTCCATCAAGACCACATCACACAAGACTTTTTCCTTTGCTCTTCCCCTCCTCTACTTCCTCTCCTCCACCCCATGTTGATCCCAGAAGCTAGAAACTCTATAATAAACTGCCTGCAAAGCAATTCCCATCTCTTTCTGGGGTCTGCTTTCTGGGGAAGTTGCTATAGTGTTAGTGACTTAAACCACCAAGAATCTTCACTACTTAGTGCTCTATTACACTCTTCTGCATTGGGTAAGTTCACTGTTTTTGTTACAGACTCTTATAAGCCATGTATTTTCCCATTTTTGGAAAATTGTTTAGATCCATAATAGCTAATAAAAGTTGTTCAACTGGTCATCATACAGCCACAGAAGAAAAAATAGTATTACAGTGGATGCAAAAATAAAGTTTAGTGTCTAGGATCCTTCAAAAAAATCTCTGGGTAAGTAGTGACTTAAAACAGAATGAAAACAAAGAACAGAGCAAAGAAAAGAGAAAAGAAAAGAAGAGAAAAGAAAAGAAAAGGAAAAGAAAAGAAAAGAAAAAAGGGAGAGAGAAAGAGAGAGAGGAAGGAAGATAAAAAGAAAAAAGAGAATGGAAGGAAGGAAGGAGGGGAGGGAGGAAGATAGGTAGGAAAGAAGGAAGGAAAGAAGGAAGGAAGGAAGGAAGGAAGGAAGGAAGGAAGGAAGGAAGGAAAGAAGGAAGGAAGGAAGGAAAGAAGGAAGGAAGGAAGGAAAAAAAAAAGGCAACTAGGAATTTATGGGAAGACTTTGACATTGTAAAGACCATCACAAACATCATGCAGGTAGAAAGGAAGGACCAATATTGCCATTATACATATTAAGGGCTTCAGGCATTTTGAACAGAATAGAAGAGAGAGTTCAAAGTGCAACAATGGGGCAGGATCACAAGAGGACTATGTTATTTGAACCTCAAATCGCACTGACTCAGTTAATGCTCCCATATTTCTAGGATTGGATTGCCTGCCTTAAAGAGAATTTCTTTGTGTTTAACAACAACCAAAAAAGAAGCTTGAAATTTGGGACATCATAATCAATATGACAAGGCAGTTGCCTTCATAAAATTTAATGAGTCCCAAAGAAAGTAGTGATCTCATTTCAATACTAATACTTAAGTATTAACTTTTCTTAGAAAGTTATTTCATCTTAAATATGTGCATTCATACTCACATAGTTTCAATGGGGGTAAAAATAATTAAATATATTAAAACTCTTGGTATAACACAATCTACCCAATTTATGAAGCTCTCTTCACTAATGATGGAATTACATGATGCCAAGTTACTGACAATGTGTTCTTCCAAAAGCACCATATGGATTCTTGACAGAGTTATTGGCAGCTGGAAACTTAGTTCTTAAATTTAACAGCACTCTTGGGCCTCTAATCTGGTTAGTGCATCAAAAGCTACATTAACTAACAAAGAGACTCAGTATGCTTTGGTTATCTAACATTATTTTTTATTTTACTTTAGAAAACAATGTTAACTTTCAAATGCAATGCATGAAATTTTCCAGCACTGAGCATATCCTATTTTAATATTTTTAATTTCTAGTGTTTTTATATATAAATCTTAATATATTTAGTATCATTAATTCAATAAACTTTATTTTTAAACTCTCCTAAACCTGTAAGATCAGACAGAGACAATTTAACTTTTACTTGGCATTATAAGACCCGTACTTAAGACAGTGCCTGAAACTAAGTATTCTATAAACATTATTAAATAAGGCAATCCACTGTTGGTACAGGCCTTTAAAAAAATCATTTAACAACCGGAATTTAGAGGCTGTTCCTCAAGATTAGAAGTTCCATTTATTTTTTTCAATGATCTTGCAGTTTATCAAGCTCGTAGAGATCTGTTTGAAATAACTAACCTCAAAAGAGAATTACTGTTTGTACAAATTATAATGCCAACTAATTATATTTCACTTGATGTAGTATATTTCCATTAAACTAAATGTACATATCTACTGTATGACTGTTTAAAAAAGAAGCTAAATTACTAATATAATGTTTAGGCAGTATTGACATAGTTCACCCATGACAGACAAAAGGATAATTAACTTCCCTTGACTCCTAAAGCAAGGTGTACCTCTCTAGTGGCCATTATTTTGATCTCTTGACATTTAGCAAGGCAAGGCTGGAAATAGCTTTAATCTTAGCTCCTGGATTTCTTTTAAAAACCTCGCAACCTATCTATCTCTTCTTTTTAGATATGTTAAGACAATTAATTAAGATTAATTGGGATTAATGCCTTGCTAAAAAGTATTTTTGAACTGTCATAAAGGTTCAGGGTTATAAAGAACTAACTTATTATATAACTCACTTTTATTAATTTCATTCTTAAGTGCTAAAACTTAGTTTACAATTTTGAGATATTTTTTAATTTCCAAGGGTACTTTGAATACAGTCTTGGCCCTGTAGAGGCTTATTTAAAACCACAAGCTTTTTACAAATACATGGATTCTCGTTTAGAAAGAGCAGTTTATACTTTTGTTCCTTTCTAAGCTAAAAACATGTTCTAGTTAGGCTTCTTGCCATTTTTGGACTTATTCTAATATTTCTATTAGATCATTAGTTTCCTGTGGGTAGGTACATTGTCTCATTACATTACCCTCTGTAGTACTAAGCAGTGTTTCTTACTATCTAACAGTATCAACAAAATGTAGAATGGAATTCACTATTTCACCCAAAACATCTGTTGCTTTGATGCATAGAAGAAAAGGGTCTATGATCTTTTCTAAATTGCATTTATCTAATCCAAACAAAACAATTTAGTCAGTTGCACATATATTCTGCTAAAAAGTACATTGTTAATAAACAATTTAAATCACTTTGGCATATTGTGCCATCTAATACTTAGGAAATACATATATGACAAAGCCCTACTGACACCATCACAAGCTATAGACGGCATTTTGATGCTATTGCCTGGGATGAATGTTCCATAGTATATATATTTTAATCATTCAATAATTTAGATCAATTTATTTATTATGTAAATAAAGTTTATTCTCATATTTAAATAAATCCATGAATACAGATTCTGAAAGATCAAAAGAAAATTAAGATCTAACTTTGTAAGTGGGATTGTAAGTTTCAGAATTTCTTTTCTGATCACAGGTACACAAGTGAAAAGAAACCAATTTCTATTTTCTTGCAGAGGATGAGTAAATTGAAATTCATTACTAGCTGAAAAGAACAAGCAGCAGCTCAATGAGACCTCTCTATAACAGGCAACCAAATAAAAATCAGTGGGTACAATTAAGATCATTGAAATTTCAAGAGAACTGTGTGTATCTTTAAACAAACAAATCAATAAATGGTGCTTATTTTGTGAACTTGAGTCGGTTCTAATTGAGTTGAAATGATCTAAAGTACCAGTTGCCTAACTGTATGTTTTAAACCATTTTATTTCTCTAGTTCAAACTGAGCTACAGAACTATATAAAACTTTGTAATATTTTCATAACAAAAGCTCAGTATTATGACATATTAACTAGTGAACTTTCAAGAACATCAGTCAAGTTTATATTAAAGCTTATACTAGAAGCCCCACAAAAACAGAAGCTACTCTATGACCATTCTAATAACAAAGCCTCAAGTATGCTTGCACTTTAAAGATTTTACTCTGCAACAACAACCAATTTGTCCATAAATGACTTACATTCTCAAAGTACAGATACTACAGTAAGCCTCTAACATCTAGTATAATAATAGGCTACGCTAGGCCTTTGAAAGCACAGCATCAATTAAGCTGAGAGTGCTTCTGACTTTTACCAATGTTTGGTTTTATTGTTAATAATTACATTTGGCATTTAATCACACATTTTGTTAGATATGCGTGTTAAAGGGGATGTTTATATATTCAAATACCATTTTAAACATTAAAAATAACGTATGTGACAAAAAAGATTCAGGTATAAATTGTTCTTTTCAAAAACTTCCATTTTGAAATTAAAGAATAAGACATCTGTTTAGCATCATTACAAGGCAGATATATTTATAAGTGAGGAACAGTTAACCTTTTGTAACTTTAGATAAAAGTCTCTTCTTAACTTCATATTGATTTTCTATAGAGTAAAAGAAAATAGAAGTGTAAAGAAAGAAGCCTATTAAGTGGCTTCCAGTAATATTGAAATTGAAACAACTTCAAAATCCTTTATAAAGATATTTGGATTAAAGTCTTGAAATGTTTAGACTGTTAACAACAACATCAATAAAATAACATATAAATATAAAGTCAAAGAAGAAAATGTCTATTATTATTTATAAATTCAAATATATAAATTAATCTGGAATAATTACTTAAATTATACATTCCTTATTGTAAAATATCTGTGTAATGTACTAGTATCCTCCTTAAAATTTATATTTTAAAAACTTTGATCATATAAAAAACAGAGAGAAGCATAAAATAAATAATCGTATACTTGTAATCTAGTATAGATTGTGCAAAGATTAACAATTTGTCTTATTTATTCATCTTTTTTCTATAATAGTTTAAAATACGTTACAGATAACATGATATTTCAGTGTGCAATTCAAACAAGAATATTACCTACAATATAATTTTCAAAGCCAAAAAAGTTAAAAATAGTCCTTTAATGTTATATAAAATCCATATTTAAATTTCCTAAATTTTCCTAAAATGTCCTTTACAGATGGTTTGTTCTAGTTGGGATCTAATCAAGGACAATGAATTCAATTTATTGTAATTTTACTTACATCAATTTTAATTTATAACAATTGTCTCCTTTTCCCTACCTCAAATACTGCAAAGATCAAGCAAGTTGTCACTTAGAGTATTCCAATTTCTGGATTTGTTAGGTTGTTTCCTCATACTGTCAGTTAGCAAGTTCTTCTCTTTAGTTCTACATACAGAATTTAGAAGTGAAGACAAATCAAATTCAGCTTAGCAAATACGTTGTTTTTTCCCTAGAAAAATCTTCTAGATTTTTTATAGTTGAAAGTGTTACATTTCAGTATTATAATTATAAAAGTTTAATATACTTCTAAAAATATATTTTAGTAATTAGAAATCTGATCCTCTTTTTGTATCTTGATAGTTGTTATTCTACCTGGGCTCATTTAGAATTTCAACTTTATCTTTGGAGCTCAGAAATTTCATTGATTCAAATGAGCATCTTTCTCTCTTTTTTTTTTTCTTTTGGGACAGAATCTCACTCTGTCACCCAGGTTGGAGTGCAGTGGCATGCTCTCAGCTCACTGCAACCTCCATGTCCTGGGTTCAAGCCATTCTCTTGCCTCAGCCTCACAAGTAGCTGGGATTACAGGCACATGCCACCATGCCTGGCTAATTTTTTGTATTTTTAGTAGAGACGAGGTTTCACCGTGTTAGCCAGGATGGTCTCGATCTCCTGACCTGGTGGTCTGCCCACCTCTGCCTCCCAAAGTGCTAGGATTACAGGTGTGAGCCACCACGCCCAGCCAAGCATCTTTTTCATATTGCTATTATTATTTCTATAGTATTTGACTAGTGTTTTCAATCTAAATACTCAAGTATTTAATTATTTTCTTCATTTTTTTTATTTTTACTCATTGAAATTCCTATCTAGCTTATGTTCTGCTTTCTGAATTTATCCTCCAGCGTTTAAGTTTTCTGTGATTTTTTTCTGATACTTCAGAGATTTTAAAAACGGTAATCTGGCAGGGTGCGGTGCCTCACGCCTGTAATCCCAACACTTTGGGAGGCCGTAGCGAGCAGATCACAAGGTCAGGAGATCAAGACCACCCTGGCTAACATGGTGAAACCTCGTCTCTACTAAAAATACAAAAACTAGTCAGGCGTGATGGCAGGCACCTGTAGTCCCAGCTACTCGTGAGGCTGAGGCAGGAGAGTCGCTTGAGCCAGGGATTTGGAGATTGAAGTGAGCTGAGATCTCGCCACTGCAGTCCAGTCTGGAGACAGAGCAAGACTCTGTGTTTAAAAAAAAAAAAAAAAAAAAAAAAGTGTGACCTGGGAATTTTATCAAGTTTATCTTTCAGTTACCTATTTTGTTTTTGAGTTATTATGTAACACTTTCACCAACATTTAAAAATTCACATTCGTTTATTCAAAAATATTCATATTTGAATACATAAGAGCTGTATTGGGTGTAATTATACAGAATTTATAAAGCAGATTTGTATCCATGCCCTCATAGAGCTTACAGGAATATAAATAAAATACTTTATGCTGTGACAATTGTGATGCCCATTCTGATTGCTCATCTGAGAACAAGGAGCTTTACTATGATGCAGATGTGCAGCTGGACAGTGATGAAACTATTACGTATTAAAATCCACAAGTACCTGTGTCAAGGTGTAAAAAGCTCACAAAACAATAGGCATTAGCATGCATATGCTTGCTAATTGGTAAGCCTCAGCTATGTCTTATATGTGGCACATTTTTCTGAGATACTCAGCAAAGCTGTAATTAATTACTGATAAGGAAAATAAGAAAAACATAGCTAGAATCTCCAGTTCTATTCTACCTGCTTGTATCCTTTCCTTTCAAATAAACCACATTTCTCAGTGATCTTTGGAAGTGTGATAATATCATACAACATTAGCTTTACAGATAGAGAAAACAATATGAGTAGAATAAAAAAGGAAACGAACTGAAACAGGGAAGTGAAGGATGAAGATAATGTGTGCAATAGGGAGCCGTAGAAAAAGTAATTAAAAAGGGGAGGGAGCTCTAGAATTTCACTTATCTTGGTATTATTACCTGCTTCCCCCACCTGCATGCCTTCAACTGCAGGAGTAAGGAGATACTTCAAAGTTTAAGTACAACTGCTGTGATTGTTTTTTTTTTTTTTTTTTCTTGACTTCTATTCCCCATTGGCATAAAGGATAAAGAGGATCTAGGATTCCAAATGCTATACACTACAATGAAGCACACGACAGTAGAAAGACTCGGTTTACAATAAATTATAGATCATGATTGTTGCCACTTAAGACAGCCTTTGTGATGCTTTCAATGGTTCTCACCTGCTCATAATCATGCCTTTGTGTAATCTTCCCTTTACTCCCTTTTCCCTCTTTCTGCCATCAATACACACAGCCTCTTCAATGCAATCTGCTTTAAAGACCTGAGGACTGTTTGCATGGCATCCTAAATTAATTCCTGATTATATTAGTCTTCATCAAAAATATAAATCTCACAAGTCACCCTCATCCCTTATCAGCTATTTGATTCCAAAACTCTTTCATTGTGCACTCTGGAACTTATATTTTTAGAAAAATCTAGATCTTCAATTGTTTCTGTGAATTTTCACTTCTTTATGAGACCTAATTCTTCCCTGAGGATAAGGCTCCCATTGCAGCCCTCTTAATCAGTGGTTATTTCCTTTTTTACATCCCTTGTCGTATTGGGCCTGGAAGTAGTGCAAGTGCACTTAATTTACATTGTTTCCACCACTATTCTCTTTAAAAACCCTAGGTTTGAAGCTCAGGCCATTGGATTATGTCACCCACTATACTTCCTTGTTGCAGTCATCTACAGATATCTGGTTCATTTCTCTTATTCCATCTACATTGTGGATCCTGATTTAGTCTATTATTCTGTCATAATTCCTGATACATTTGCAATAATTATATAGTTAAATTTTCCCAATATTCTTCCTCCCAATACTTTGACCTCATAGTATTTCAACCAATTATACTCATTGTGATACTACAGCGTTTGCTGGTAATAATAACTGATCCCCTCCCCACCCCCGGAAACTCAATTTCTTGCTTTCCACTTTTTATCTCCTAACTTGCCAGCTTACATTCTCATTCTTGACCATTCTGATCCAACATTTCTTTTACCTTACATTTGCCTCTTTCTTTAACCTCTTGGCATCATAAATAATTACCTCACAGTTTTTCTCTCCTCAAATTTTCACATCTTTTTTTTTTTTTTAACTAACTTCTTCCCATCAATCCACAAATCTGCTTAATTTCCCCTCAAGAAAAAACACTCTCGTTTACCTTACATCACCCTTCACCCTGTACCCTATCTATGTTTCACTGTTTGGTTTTTGGTGACAACACTGCTCAATAGTTGCCTACACCTTTTCTTTCCACCCACACAAGTCCACCGATTATATATTCGGGATCACCAATAATTTAGCTTTATTCTCAGCCCTCATCTAATTTGACCTATAAGCAGCGTCATTTAACCTAGACTATCCTTTGAAACTCCTTGATCACTTTTGTTGTATAAGACAACCTTCACTCGGTTTTCCTCCTGCTTGCTGGCCGCTCCCTTTAAGGCCCCATTGTGGTCCCCCTTGTCTGACTGAGCCTAAATATTAGAATGGCCGGGGGCAGTCCATGGACTTCATCCCTATTCTGGTTACTCCTAGTTTCTTGTTGGACTCACAAGTTCATTGGTTTTTAAATCATCTATAAATCCATAATTTCTATATTTTTATTTCCCCTCTCTAGTCTACTCAAAACACACCAACCTGAGTGGTTCTTTTAAAAGTAAGTCATATCATGTTACTTTTTTCTCAAAATTTGTAAATGATTTCCCACCATCTCATCCAAGGCCAATAGGCCCTGTAATATCCGGTTGGATCTGGCCTGCCCATTACCTCTCTGACAACATCACTGACAAGTGCTTTTTTATTCACTCTGCTGCAGAACCATGGCCTTTGCTTGTTTCTTTTATTATTATTATTATTATTATACTTTAAGTTTTAGGGTACATGTGCACAATGTGCAGGTTTGTTATGTATGTATACATGTGCCATGTTGGTGTGCTGCACCCATTAACTCATCATTTAGCATTAGGTATATCTCCTAATGCTGTCCCTCCCCCGTCCGCCCACCCCACAACAGTCCCTGGAGTGTGGTGTTCCCCTTCCTGTGTCCATGCGTTCTCATTGTTCAATTCCCATCTATGAGTGAGAACATTTACCAAGCAGGGTGTCGCTTCAGGATCGCTGCACTTATTGTTGCCTTTGCCTGGAATGGCCTTTCCTCAGATGTTTCAAGATTTATTCTTCACCTCCTCAAACCTTCTGCTGAGAACATAACCTCTCAATGAAGCTTTTTCTAAATACTATATACAAAAAAAGAACCCCAACATACAACACTGTACTAATCCCTATCGATTTTTGTACTACTTTTTCTCCAGAGTAAATTTCACCCTTTATATGTGTATGTATATTTTTGTTTTGTACATTTTTTGCTCCTCCCACTAAAATATTAATTCCCTGAGGTTGAGGGCCTTATTTATTTACATATATATCAATAGTGCTTAGATAAATATCTGGCACATAGTATGTGCATGAAAAATATTCACTGAAATTAATTCATGAATAAAGGAAGATTGAATAAAACCATACAAATTTCCACTTTTGAGAGAAACCAATTTTGACTTTATTTAGTAGCCAATTGGGAAATCTCATAAATTTTTCAAAATATTGACATATTAGAGCACTGCTTTAGAAAAGATTAATGAAGGTAGAATGAGAGGTGGAGGGGCTGGAGAAATAGGAAGCAGTCGGAAAATTTTGCAATAGTGCTAAGTATAGATGAATAGATTGTTAATATATTAATATATAGAGACAGAAAGGTGCTTAGATACTATTTTAAAATTGTTACTGAGACTTTGGGAGACTATACTAATATATGGGTCTTAATGGATTTTTTTAAATTGTATTCTATTTTTGAGGTCAAAATTCAGAGCAAATGCTTCCTGAAATTTTTGTGGAGATTATTATCTCTCTAAATCCCATATGGTTCAGGAGTTTCAAAGCATTTGATAAAAGTATCTAGGGATTAATTTCTTAACAGATCTGCCAGTGTAGCACAAAATCTGTGATTTCTACCAGCCTGTGCCCTGCTCAGACTAGCTCTAGCTGACCCTTTTTCTTCCTTTCACCTTTATGGCCTCCATTTTAATTGGATTTTCAGCCCTAACAACAGACATCTGGTTCTCAGTCTACCCATTAATCTGAGGACTGCACTCTTTAAACTGAAAAAGTCTAAAGCTCATCAAAGGGCAACATTTAGATGAGCCAACAGAAAATCTTTTAGTAAATAAGGACTAGAGGGATCTTATTTAAAAAGATAATAGAGCTATCAATTTTCTCAATCATTAAGGTACTTTTCCACAAAAATCCAAATACAAGATATGTTATACTGATAAACCAAAACAAATGCATCTTTTAATATATTCTGTTTTTATTCTTTTATTGAATTTTTTAATTGAACTCTATGTGCCTCTAGGTTCTGAATATTTAACATTTGGGATATAAAACTCATGCTCTTACTGGATGTCTAATAAATTTGAGTAAAACTGAAATTAAAAGAATGCTTATCTTATAATATTAGCCATAAATAATATTTAGAAGCTTAATTCCCTTTGTTCCCATATCCAGTCAAGTTATCCCTCAGGCAGAATTTTTCAGAAAGACAGCGGACAAAAATAAAGAAACAAATAGCAATGGGCATTTGTTTTCTATCATGACTTGAGCCTTAAGAAAATATATATAATGCTGTTTCACTGCAAAATTTGTAACAATAAAATTTCTCTAATAGCCCACTTTGCCCATCCTACAGCCACTTTTTTATTCAGGCTATGATCTTCACTCTATTGGAAAAATGCCATAGTCCATTGCTACCCTGTAGCTTTTCTATGTAGTAAAACCTTCAATGTATGTCAAACTAAAAATTCTAAAATATGATCATATGATTATATCATTTTCTAGCTTAAAAATCTCTCAGTGGCTCTCTGATATGGATCTAAGAATATGAAAACTCTTTTGTGAACTACCTGAGTTTCATTCCCAGTCATGTCAGTAAATGCATGGTGAAACCTCTTTGAAAATTTCAAAATGGACCATATACTGTTTTACACTAACCCACATACTGTTCGCTCTTACTGGAATGCTCATCTTGTTCTAACTTAATTCTTACCATCTTTAAAACAAAGTTTAATGATCAGCTCATTACGAAAGCTTTCCCTGACCCTTAAGACTAGTGTAGGTTTGTTCCACTGTGCTTTGTCAGGTTCTGGGGGAAGACCTCCCTCATATTACCTTCCTTATTCTACTCTATTAAAAATGTTGGCTACTGTTTCTTTCCCTCAAGTGTGGCTATTACTTTGTTTCCAGATCCTAGCACAGTAACTGACCTATAGTAACCACTGAATGTGTTTGTTGAGCAATTAAGGGCAATGTGTTTGTTGATTGAATAAATAAATTAAAATTATTGATGGCCGGGCGCAGTGACTCACGCCTGTAATCCCAGCACTTTGGGAGGCCGAGGCGGGTGGATCACAAGGTCAGGAGATCGAGACCATCCTGGCTAACACAGTGAAACCCCGTCTCTACTAAAAATACAAAAAATTAGCTGGGCGTGGTGGCGGGCGCCTGTAATCCCAGCTACTCAGGAGGGTGAGGCCGGAGAATGGCGTGAACCTGGGAGGCGGAGCTTGCAGTGAGCCAATATCGCACCACTGCACTCCAGCCTGGGCAACAGAACAAGATTCGGTCTCAAAAAAAAAAAAAAAAAAAAAAATTGATGAAAAGTTGTGACAAAAATACAATTAACTTGATAATATTAGGATGCTTTAAAAATAGTGTCTGGCACTTTTTTATTGTTTTTCCATAAATAAATACTTTATACATTTTTGTTAGATGTATTCCTAGATATTTTGCATTTTGATATATATATTTTTGCTTTAAAAGTATTATTTTATTTATATTTATGTCTAATAAAAATGGCTGTATTACCATGTTTACATACATGTTGGTTTTGGAGGCAGAGTTTGCTAATGAATCACCCTGAAATTTTATAGGGAACTTGATAATATTAAAGCATTGGTTATAGATAGTGGAATGACCTATAATTTGCTGTAATTTGCATTTTAGAGAAAGAGCAGCACCCTTTGAAAATAATCAAATTAATTAATAATACTCATCCATACTGCAAAATAATACAATCAGCCTCTGTACCTGAGTGTTCCATATCTGCAGATTCAACGAACCACAAATCAAAAATATTTCGTAAAACCCCAACACAACAATAAAAATGACAAATCCAAAGAAAAACACAGCATAACAACTACTTATGTAACATTTACATTGTATTAGGTATTGTAAGTAATCTAGAGACGATCTAAAGTAAACAGGAGATTGCACAAAGATTACACACAAATACTACACCATTTTTTACAAGAGACATGAGCATCTGTGGATTTTGGTGTCTGTGGGGGTTTGGAACCAATTCCGTGAGGATATTGAAGGATGATTGTATGTATATGTATATATACACAGAAGTTAGCAATTGTACTCATTTTATTGCTAAGCCATTTGTCTGTCTGGCATTCAATACAAAGAGATAAAATATAATCTGACAAATCTTAAGCACTCAGTAAATCTTAGTTCATGCATTTGTTCATTGAGTCAATAAATTAGGTATCTATTATGTGTGAAGTGCTGTTGTAAGTGCTGAGAATAGGGTAGTGAATAATAGCACAGACAAAATTTCTCAAAAAAATCTTAGATTTTAATGAGGATACCAAAAAAAGCAAAAGAAATAAGCAAACAATAAGTAGTTTGTTCTATGATGACAAATGCAAAGGATCAAGATGAAGCAGACAGTGGGTTATGGAATTACTCCCTGAAACGAGTACCAGTTTTGAAAATAATTTTCAAAATTGATTATAGATAGTGGAATGAGCTATACATATGGTTGACATATAGTAACCACTGAACGTGTTTGTTGAATAATTAAAGGCAGTGTGTTTGTTGAGTGAAGACATAAATAATTATTGATAAAAAGTTAAATGACAAAAATTAATTTGATAATATGATGCTTTAAGAATAATGTTTTGATTATTTTTAAAATATGGTCAGTGGAGAAGACATTTGAGCAAAACTGAGTTGAGCAACATTTGAGTTGAAGGGGAGGAGCCCTTCAGATACCTGGAAGGAACAATTCATCTAGAATAAACAGTGACAGCAAGACCGTGAATATGGGACACTGTGCACAAAAGCAGAATAATGCAGCATTGTGGAATGGAGTGAGCACGGTGGTTGTTGCAGGAGGTAAATTCAGAGAGAAGAGTGAGGGAGGAGGAGACCCAATCATAGAGGAACTTTTGGACCATTGTAAGATTTTTGGCTCTTACTTTGAAAAAGATAGGGAACATTTAAGCAGAGAAGCAACACGACTTTTATTTTATAAGACTCGCTCTGCTTATTTGAGTGGAAATATTATTGCTAGCACTTGTGTCAGTAGGCATATTTACTGTATTAGGGCAGCTATTATCTTATTATAAAGGATAATGTCAGTTGTTTTTATCTTTTCACAGAAAGGTTTCTTTGGAATTTTCTACACTTTATCAGCTGCACTTTCTGACTTTCCTTTGCTGCTCATCTTTTTCTCAACCTCCACATAGTGGGATGGGCCAGGGCTTACATTTTATTCCCTCTTCTGGTCCTCTTTTTGCTTCTGTCTACACCAGTAATTCTCAACTAGCGGGGTGATTTTTTCCACCAGGATATATTTCAAAATGTCTGGAAATGTTTTGGTTGTCACACTGGAGGGGAAGAGGTGCTACTGGAATTTGGTGGGTAGAGGTGAGGGATGTGCTGGACATCCTACAATGCAGAGAGCCCCTCACGACAGAGTTATCTGGCTCAAAATGTCAGTAATACTGAGATTGAGAAACTCTGGTTTTACACATATTTCATTGATGTTTATATCCTGACCCACAAACTTAAATCCCATTGATACCCTACTGATTTCCTCATTTCTATCCTCAACCGCAACTCTCCCCTGTGTCCTAGGCACATACAATTTATTGCCAAATAAGCAAGCCTAACAGACATCACAAGCTTACCACCTCTAAAACATGATTTCAGATAATTTTCCCCAGAAAAACTGATTCTAGTCTAGCTCCCTCATCTCAGTAAATGGCACCATCATCTGTCCAACTGCTTAAACCTTAAACCTAGGAGTCTTTCCTGACTTATTTCTCATTATATTCCACATCCAAAACATTGGTAAGTCCTGTAGGTTCTCCCTTTAAAATATATTCTGAATCTGCTCAATTCTTACTACCACCACCACCGCACAGCTAATCTAAGTGCCTTCATGTCCTAGGACTAAGGCAAAAACTTCCTAATTGTCATTTGACTTCTATTCTTCTCCCACAATAGTCAATACCCTCCCCACATGCCCCCCCATCCCACAGTAACCAGGGAGATGCTTTCAAAGCATAAACCAGGTCATGTCCTTCACCTGCTCAAGCCCCCCTGTGGCTCCCCATCTCTCTCAGCACAGACCAATGCTTTACCACCATCTATAAGGCCTTACCTGTTCTGACCCCTCCTCATCTGGGACCTAATCTGTCGTATTATGTCTGGCTCACTGCCACCGAGCCACAACTTGTTTTCTTGCTATTTCCTCATAATGTCAAACTCAGAGCATCTTCAGGACACTTTTACTTGCTGCTTTCTCAGACAGGAGGCCTCTTTCCTCAGACTGGCTAAACACGTCACTCTCACTTTATCGGAGTCTCTCCTCAAATGTCAGGCTAAGTGTTCTCTGAGTCCCTTTTCTAAAATAGAAATCTCCCACCTCTACACCATACGACTTTTTATTTCCTTACCCTGACTCATTTCTCCCCTTAGAATTTATGACTTTCTCAAATCTTATTATATATTTTCTGTTTGTTTCCAATATCCTCAACTAGAATATTGGCTTCAAGAAGCCAGGGATCATCTCTCTTGAAAATATTCTAAAAACCTACAACAATCAGATTTTAGCAAATTATGGTACCTTATGAATATTTGTCAAAGGAATAAATTAATAAATATGCATTGTCTCTAATAATTCTGGCTTGTAAAAACAAGCATTCCATGGATGTCTTAATTAAATTGTTACTTCTTTTTAATCATCCATAATTTGTATCTAGTGTTTTTGTCTGACTAAATATAATTCATAGTAATTTCCTTATAGTTTTAATCACTTGAAAAAGGTCAAATTGAAAATCATAACTTATTCAAGATGAGTCATCTTTCATCTCTCTCTCATGAGACAGGTAGGAGATAAGTTGCATAGAGGGTATTAGATACTGTTCTATGACCTTAAATCAGAAACTCTATTTTACTACATTTTAAGAATAATATTAAATAAGATTAAATTAAAATATATTCTTTAACATAAAAATTGCAAAAATAGTTTAATAAGGAAATCAAACTTTTTAAAGATAGACTATAACATTTTAATCTTATGTAATCCTCACAGGAATAGTTTCTTTTCCACTAGATACTTAGAATATCACAACTAAGAGTAACAGCAGCTGAAAATTAATTGCAGGCAAGATGAGTAGGAATAGTGGCATAGATAGAGTTGTGAAGAAAAACCTCTTTTTATAATTTATTGAATACTACACATGATAATAAAATTTTTGGGAGGTGCCTCACCAGCTTCTGCTGCATGAAAACTATGCCATAAAGCAAAATTACAAGGAGAGAACAGGAAGGGTAGTTAGTAAACAGGGCAAGATTCCATGATTCTCCATAGTTGGAACCGCTGACAGGCCAGTCAGAGAGATTTATCTGCCAGGTTTCAATTTCCACAGCTTGACACCTGCTGTATGGAATGGTTTGCCTGAGAAGGGGTGAACCTAGGAAAAGTGAGACCATGAAGATCTGTAAATGATAGGGGATACATACAGATGCAAAACCACCTCCAGATACTTTATATCTTCCTACAGAGGTGATAAAATAATTAAAACCTGAATCTGTGTGGGTGAGATGATTGAACTTTCAGACTGAGGTTATTCAAGAAAGTATTAGTGTCTATACTTTCACACTTATTATTTCATAATATCATATGATATTTTCTATTAATTAAATATTTTCCTTTAACTTGATTCTGAAAGTGCTCATTTCAGATCATATCAGGAATGCTAGATAAAAGAGCATTCCACCTGGCAATTTTCTGTCAAAACAACTACCTGAGAAAATTCATGGAAATTATCACAGGTTGAGATATTACAGTGATCAAAAGCACTTGCATGAAAAGAGAAATGAATCCATTTCTCAAATGTTACTTAAATTGAAAACATATATCTCATATACACTTAAGTTCACTAATAGAGCAGATATCACCATTTCTCTGTGTTACTGATAATACTAACCTTAATTTAAAATACAATAGAATTGGCCCAGCTCGGTGGCTCACGCCTGTAATCCCAGCACTTTGGGAGGCCACGGCAGGTGGATCACTGAGGTCAGGAGTTTGAGACCAGCCTGGCCAATATAGTGAACCCCGTCTGTACTAAAAATACAAAAAAATTAGCCAGGCATGGTGATGGACACCTGTAGTTCCAGGTACTCAGGAGGCTGAGGCAGGAGAATCGCTTGAACCCAGGAAGCAGAGGTTGCAGTGAGCCAAGATCACGCCCTTGCACTCCAGCCTGGGCAACAAGAGCGAAACTCTGTCTCCAAAAATAAATAAAATAGAATTTAGAAAGTAATAGATCTTTAAAAAATAATAATAATAAAATGTGTAACATATACTATATATTCAGGTTGAAAAAAGCGAGCTGAGTAAAATGTATTATTTGTCTGTAAGGAGCTCCTGCTTTAATATGGATATATAACTGTAAGGTAGTAACCCTAATCTCACCAATCAAGAATCACTTCTATTTACTAAGACATTACTCCCACTCTTCAGGAAATTAAGAAACATTTGGAATAGGGTTATTCTGATAGTGACCGTGAAGTTAAATAAGGACAGGACTTTGCTGAGTGAAAATATTAAAAACGATACTGAATCCAAAGATTATTCTTAATGATTACCTGAGAACCAGTTAATCTTACTCTGTCTCATTTTAGCTGAATTTGGGTAAACATGGAAGTGTATGAATTTCCAGATAATTTAATGTCTATTATTTTCTAGTTAAGTAAATGAAAAAAATTGCCACTTCTTCTCATGCCTTTTTGATTATAAATCTCACTGTTTCTCAAAGGTTCTTAGATGGTCCACTGATGTATACAAATAAGGCAACTTGAGACCTGCAAAATAAAATGCTACTATTGGTTCTTCAAAGGCTGAGATAGTAGTCCAAAGTCTTAACTGTTCTATGCTTTGAAAAGTACCTGTCCACCATATCCCCTATCAGTATTTTTGTTTCCCTTAATGCATACTTTAAAGCATTATTTATTGAGCACTGATCACCCAACAGACTCTGGCTTCGGTTCTGAACATGTAATATTGAGAAAAAACTAAATAGAACAAAACAAAGACCCAGCAATATTATATATCCCCATGAAGTTCACAGTCTACTGGGGGAGACAAATATTGCTCAAAGAGCCATGTGAATAAATAATAAATAGAAAACAGCAATTCCATTAAGTGACATCAAGAAGAGGTGATTGGGCCCCAAAACAATAAATTACAGCAGAAATGACTTAGTCAGGGATCACCGTTAAAAATGTGATGAATGAGTGATATTTAACAGCAGGGTTAATTTGGTGAGGAAGGAAGAGAAGAACATCCTGTGGAAACCTAAAGAAAGAGAATAGTATTTAGAAGGCACTATGGTGAAATAACGCAAGACTTGTTTTAAGAAGTTAAACATGCCAGTGTGTCTAGAAATCAGAGACCGAGGGAGAACACAGCAAGGCAGGAGATGTAAGCAGGACCACTCCATGGAGAACCTTGCAGATCCTCCACAAGAAGTGCTTTTAAAGCAAGACAATCACCTGCTTGGATTGGCATGTTTAACAAACCCCTTTGAATGCAGTGTGGAGAAGAGACAAAAAAGCAGAGTAGAATAGTTTGAGTGTGACCAACTAGGAAGTCCTTATAAGCCAGGTGAAATAATTGGACCAATAGTGGGCACTGACGGTGGGAAAAGATGTTCAGTTGGAAAGCTCTGTAGAAAGTAAAATGTAGAGGATTTTGTGGTGGATGTGACGGTGAGTGGTTACAGAAGTATTAAGGATGACTTGAATTTTACCCAGAATAATTGTTTACATCATTCTTTAAAATCATGAGTTTCGTTTTGGGCATGTTAATTTGCAGACAAACGCAAATCCATCAGCAAGATTTAACATAAATCATATTTGTAGAGGGAGAGTCAGTGAGAAGCAATGAGGGCTTGTGTCTGAGCTGTGAGAAATCCCAGTCTTTTAATGGTCTAGATAGGCAGATGGCCTGAAAATGAGGCAAAACAGGAATAGCTAGAGTTGAGAAAGAACACACAGGACGCTATTAGAAGCCCAGTTAGAAGATGAGGGAGGAGAGTGTGTCTTAGTTGGTGTGGGTTACAATAGGACACTAACATAGACTGGGTACTTAATAACAGAAATTTATTATTTTATAGTTCTAGGGGCTGGAAGTCTGAGAAAAGGGTGTCATATTAGGGTGCCAGATCTGTTGAGGGCCCTCTTTCTGGCTTGTAGATGGCTGCCTTCCCACTATGTCTGCATATGGTAGAAACAGAGTGATCTCTTTCTCCCTCTTTTTATAGACACTAATTTCATCATAAGGACCCCAAACTCTTGAATTCATCTAGCCTTAATAACTTGCTAAAGTTATTAGCAAGTGTTGTGAGTTATAATAACTCATCTCAAATAACATCACATTGGGGGTTAAAGTTTCAACATATGAATTTGCAGGGGTTGCGGGTGGGGCACCATTCACTCCATAGCAGAGTGCTCCAGTGAGAAAATTTCACTATTTTCTTTAATGATGCTGAGGGATGAAATAAAATGAAATATAGCTACATGGAAGTCAGTGATGACCTCAGTAGAAAGAACCTTGTTTGAGTGGGTGGGCTTGCAGAGTGGGCAGGAAATAGGATATGGAAATGGCTAAATATGAAGTCCTCTAAAATTTGGTCAGTGTAGGAGAGGAGAGACAGGACAGTTTGGTATATGAGTGTCTATTGTGTTTGTAAGCAAATAACTTAAAGATTACTTGGGAAGTTAATGGTACTTTGAAGCTTATAAAATCTGGTTCACTTTGAAAAATTCACTCTGTTGAGTTCTTCTTTGGGATGAAACTTTATTTCTCATGGCATTTTCAGTTCCATAAACCCATAAAATCTGCCAAACTATCTCGACCTTCTACATTACACCAGCAGTCAAAGGGCCACAGTTACAGGAGATGTGGGTAATAGAGATTTAAAGCTTGGATGTTTAAATGACCTGCTTGAACTCTCATAGCCAGTGAATAGAGCCCTGAAATTCACAAATTTTTATTTTCTCTGACTTCTATCCTGTAGCACACAGTTACCTCTCTGTCCTTTTCTCCAATCTCTCCCCTCCATCACTCTCTCCTGCCACTCTGACCTCCTTGCTGTTCCTTGAGCACTCTAGATATACCACTGCCTCCAGACTTTTTCATTTGCTGGTTTCTCTTCTTGGACTGCCCTTTCTCTAGACGTCTACACACTGCATTCATTCACCTCCTTTAAATTTTTTATCAAAATCCCATGCCATGGAGATTTTCTCTAGCTACCTTATCACTCTCATTCATTCTCTGCTTTATTTTTTTCCACGTTTATTACCATGTAGTAGACTACAGCATTTAGCTATTTTGGTTATCATTTATTGTCTGTACCCTGCAACTACTATAAAGTAAGTTTCATAAAAGCAGAACTTTAAAATTATTCTTTCACTATATCACCATAGCTTTAAGCTGCACCTAGCACAGAATGGGTGGTCAATAAAAATATTTAATATTTAATAAATTTAAATTTATTTATTTTATTAAAATTTAAATAAAAATATTTAATATAAAAATATTTAAATAAATGAACGATTGAAAGGAAACATCTCTAAAATATACACAACAGTATTTTGTATTAGGTTTTTACTCCCAATGCCTATGATTTTAACTGGTGCTAGAAAAAAATTAAAAGTAAAAAAAAGCAATACTGTAAAGGAAACAACATGGCTCAAATATTCAGCTTTATTATGAACTGATTGATTCAGGGACTAATTTAGAACATAGGTTCTTAATTTATGTGGAACTTCATAGACCTCTGAGGATGAAATTCAGAGGTCAGCACATTAAGAATAAATGTGTATTAAGCAACATGCTGTAAGCATACATAAAGAGAGGAATCTATCAAATTTCCGGCCACAAGAATATTTCTAAATCCATTTCATTATACCAGATACCTGCCCCTCTAAAATAAATAAATAAACCACCACAAACAAAAACAATAACTTTTCATACTGGCCTGATTTGATGAGAATGTATGTGCCTACTACAAACAGCCAGCCCTTCACAGTTTTAGTAATATTGTGTGCATTTGCTTATGAAATAAAAAAAAACTCTGATGAAAATAATGACACATATCTTGTATTAGAAAAAAATTAATCTTACTATGGGTAATTTTAATATTCAGTAAAATTAAAGTTCAATATAAACATTATTTGTTGGTGTATAGAATAAAGTCCCTAAATATTGGAATTCCACAACTTATTTAGTGTTTGGTGCACGTATAAAACTCAAATTGGTCAACATAGTTATTTTAAAATTTGGAACAAATTTGGCATTAGATTGCAAAGAAAAATATAGCATAGTTGTCTCTTTTTAAAATATAGTACGGGGATAGTTTACATAATTTTTAAGGATCATTTATTTCCCTCAGGTTTATCTAAATTCACAATTATTATTACGATTACAATGAAGATTAAAACAGTGAACTCCAGAGTATTGGCCAGAATGGAATATTGAGTGAGTGATTTTCATAGGATTAGGATTCATAACTTAATGGATTTATTTACTGTGAGCATTTTGGCCTGTCATACTTCATAAGCACACATGGTATAAGCTACATTACCTTTCTTATGTAACACTGAAATAATACATTAATCTTGGAATCATCAAATTTTTAAAGAAATAAATAAAATACTGGTTTTGATAGTTTACAATTGTTATTTCCAAGCCAGATACAGTTGAATGTTGTCTCCGGTGAACTTCCGAGAATGTAAATTAAATGTGTAATCGAACAAAGTATTGCATAGTCTAATGAAGCACCACTGTAGGTAGAGAAAGGAGAGCATCAGAGCCAGCTGTTATTAGAGCATCAAATCTGCCCGAGGTTATGAAAGAGCAGGAAGAGCTGTATCCTTCAGAGGAAGCATATGGAAAGCCTGCGGCTGAGGTCAGGAATCATGTTGCAAAGCAACATTGTCAGGACCATCTGTGTCCATATGTTTCAAGAGTATGTCCCTGAGATAAGACTTCTATAGAAAGGTTCATGGAAATCAAATGGTAAAACGCAGGGACAAAAAAAGTCTGCAAAGTACAGCAAACACTAGCCCCCTTTATCTGCAGGGGATATGTTCCAAGGCCCCAAGGGATGCCTGAAACTAATGATAGTACCAAACATGATTGCCATCAGTTAGAACAGGTTTCTGTTCATGTCTTCCACCCACAAATTTAATGCCATTTCCATCTTAATGAAGCACTAATCATGCACTATGGCTGAAACTTTTGCAGTTTGATGTATAACAGCAAAACTATCAGGAAATCTGTATTCTTTCTTCACAGTTTCATGAATAGAAGATTCATCCTTACCATAGATCTTAGCAACCTAAGCATAGGATATTTTTTCTTTCCTTATTAAGAACTTTCACCTTTTCACTTAACAAAAACACTTTATGGCTTTTCTTTGGCATATTGGAATTGCCAGCATTACTACTCTTGTGCTCTGGGACCATTATTAAGTAAAACAAGGGTTACTTGACTCAAGCTCTGCTATACTGCCACAGCAAATCTGATAACTAAAATGGTTTACTAAATGGATGAGTTGGACAAAGAGAGGATTCACACCCCAGGTGGGACTGAGCAGGATGGCGTGAGATTTCATCACACTACTCAGAATGGCATGCAATTTAAAACATATGAATTGCTTATTTCTGGAATATTCCATTTAGTATTTTCAGACAGAGGGTGATCTCAGGTAACTGAAATCATGGAAAGAAAACCCACAGATAAGATGATGGACTACTATATTTGTGAATCTCCATCTTGCAAATAATGGTATATTACTAATTGCCTTATGGAGTAAGAACAAATGTATATAAATGAGTACAATTATTGTTTGAACTAAATTTTTTAAAGTTCAGGGGATACTTGTCTATAGGGAATTATATACTATCCACAATACCTTAATTGGGTTTACTTCATTTTATTAGATTCAAGAGATTACATTTTTAGAATATTGTTCTATTTCATGATTTTCAAGCCATAGGTAAATAGGTAAGATAGCTATGGACAAAGTTCAGTAATGTGTAACATCAACAACCAACAAAGGAAGAAGCCCTTTCTGTCTCAACCCCACTTCCATGAGACCTCAAACATGAGTTGTGATTTAGCACCCATGCTTGATGTTAAAAGTCTAGGCAGTAAGTTTCCTCCATTATAATTTCAAGACTAGCTCACTTATTCAAGGGACAGAGTTTCTGCACACTTGGCCTTCTGGATCTCAGCCACAAAGAGGAGGTAAAAAGTTCTTAGCTCATAAACATTTGCCACAAAGCCTTTCTTTAAAATAGAATGGAGACATGTGGATGTGAGTACAAATATGCTCCCTACACAATACTTTTTCTGAAAAAAATATAATATTATGTGGCATTATATACTGTTCAACACTCACAATGAGTGTTACAATTTTTTTGGTTGTGCATCAATTAAGAAAGTCAAGAACACTGAATATATTTTATAGAAAGATTTCCAACAAGAACGTTAAAGTATTATTAAATGAATTGATTCTTGAATATCATCTACCTGGCTGTCTACTTCATGTACTCTTCCTTGTATGGGGACTGTGGCATGTGTTTGCAGGCATATGTAGGGTAAGAAAGAACAAAGGAAATGTCATAAACTCAATTTTGATCTATTCTTACTGATTAAGTGTAGTTGGCTATAAACCGTACTATAATAAGAGCGAGAATTATAACCACAATGAGATAACCCCTCACACCCACTAGGATAGATATTATTAGAAAGAGAAAAGAAATAAAACAGAAAATACAAAGTGCTGGCAAAGACTTGGAGATATTGAACCCCTCACGCATTGCTGGAGGGAATGTAAAATGGTGCAGCTGCTGTAGAAAACAGCATAAATAACATAGAGCCACCATATGATCCAGCAATTCTCGTGCTAGGCAATTTTCCCACAGAAGTGAAAGTGGGAACTGGAACAGACATTTGTACATGTTCACAGCACATATTATTCACAATAACCAAAAGGTGGAAGCAACCCAAGGGTCTAGCTAAAAATGAGTGAATAAACAAAATGTGCTACATACATACCATCAAATGTGTGATGGTTAATGTTAAATGTCAACTTAATCACTGAAGAATGCAAAGTAATTGTTCTGGGTGTATCTGGGTGTTGCCAGAACAGATTAACATTTGAGTCAATGGACTGAGAGAGGAAGACCCATCATCAGGAAGATCTACCCATGGTGTAGGTGGACACCATCCAATCAGCTGCCAGCATAGCTAGAAAAAACAGGCAGAAGAAGGTGGACTTGCTGAGTCTTTGGCCTTCATCTTTCTCCCATGCTGGATTATTCCTGCTCTGGAACATCAGACTCCATGTTTTTTGGCTTCTGGACTCTTGGATTTATACCAGGATTTTGCCAGAGGCTCCCAGGCCTTCGGCTACAGACTGAAGTCTGCACTGTTGGCTTCCCTACTTTTGAGGTTTTGGGACCCGGCCTGGGCCACTACTAGCTTCCTTGCTCCTCAAATTGCAGATGAGCTATTGTGGGACTTCATCTTATGATCATGTGAGTCAATTCTCCTTAATAAACTCCCTTTTGTAAATTAGCCGGGCGTGGTGGCGGGCGCCTGTAGTCCCAGCTACTCAGGAGGCTGAGGCAGGAGAATGGCATGAACCCGGGAGGCGGAGCTTGCAGTGAGCTGAGACTGAGCCACTGCACTCCAGCCCGGGGCAATAGAGCAAGACTCCATCTCAAAATATAAATAAATAAATAAATAAAATAAACTCCCTTTTGTATATACATCTATCCTATTAGTTCTGTCCCTCTAGAGAATCTTGACTAATAAAGAATGTTATTCAGCCTTAAAAAGGAAGGAAATTCTAACACATGCTACAGAATGAAATAAACTTGGAAACGTTACACTGAGTGAAATAAGCCAGTCATTAAAGGACAGATATTCTGTGGTTCCTCTTATGAGGTTCCTAGGACAGTCACATTTATAACAACAGAAAGTAGAATGGTGATTATCAGAAAGTAGGTGGAGGTTAGAAAGAGGAGTTAGTGTTGAATGAATACAGTGTAGTTGGGGATGATGACAAAGTTCTGAGGATGGATGGTGGTGATAACTGCACAGTAATGTGAATATGTACTTAATGCCACCAAATTGTACACTTAAACTGCTTAAAGTGGTGAATTTTATGTTATGTATATTGTGCCCCAGCTTAAGAAAAAAATAAAATAAGTGAGTAGGAAGCTACACTTTGATAACACAAAACATTCAGTCTCCGTTTTAAAAATTCTGCAGAAAATAATTCCTTTTCTCTCAGTACTAGGAAAGGTTATTTGTTTTTGTTTTGTTGTGGTTTGTTCCTTTTAGATTACAAATAGTGCACCAAGGTGACATTTACATTTACTAATCTTTTTAGATTCTCTTTTTCCTTGTTGGAAGTTTGTGAACATCTCGTTTGTGGCAATAGTTCAAGGCACCAAACAATGCACAACTGAAACATCCTGTTCATTCAAGAAAATGTTTCTGGATGGTTTTCCTTTGCAATGTCATTAACTATCTACTCCCAGATTAGCCTCTGCACGCAAAGCTTTTGCTCTCTTCTTAAAATTTATCTTCTGATTTGCAAAGTAGATAATTTTACCTGGTGGACATCAGAAATATATTGGATATCTCTTTAATTTTTAGTTTAAAGAACTGAAAAAAAAAATGCTCTATGGTAGAAAATCCTTTTCCTGTGTGGGTATATTTTATTGCCTGCAAGATGAAAAGGAACACCTATTTTTTTTTTCTTCCAGCACATCTGATTTTTCTACATATTATGAATAACTAAATCGAGATAAATAAACATGTTCGAGAATAATTGGCTTTATCCTTTGCCCACCAGATAGAAACTACGCTTTTAATTTTCTTTCTTCCTTATTCATCTTTTAATATAAATGTTCAATAGTGGTTTAAATCTTTTTCCCAAGCTTCTCTTTTATCGTGTTTCTAATTACCTAGCCTAATTGCTCCAAGCCTGTTAAGAGCTTGTGAATTTTTTAAATGGTTTTCTTTAATTATGATTCTTTAGTGAAGAAAACACTGCTAAATAAAAGTGAAAAACTGAACACTGAATATCTGTTCTACATAGGTAACAAGAAGAAAATATTCACTTTAAAAATATAGCCTAAGAAAATCAATTTTCCTAATGATCTTTTACAGATCACTTGATACTGTGAAAGACTTAAGATTCATGGTGATCAAATTGCTCTGATGGGAAGATTCATACACCATATAAATACTATGCTGGATGTACTATTGCCTGTTCCTTCTGCATTTCCATACCTCACACATGCATATAATATCAGAACAGTAAGCAAGTATTCTTGAATATTTCAGATAGACATTTTCTGCCCAGTATATAAATTTAGAATTCTAATTAAAAATTTCAAGACAAAAAACTGTTATCAACAGCAGAACAGTATGGGTGAAAAAACTCCCAGTGTGAGGTTTCTTTCTGAGTCCAAAATTGCAAAATAAATAAATATTATTTTAAAGTAATTGAAACCTCACTCAAAGCATAGTGTTGTGGGAAAACATTATTTGTATGCTTGTATTTCTAAAAATTTCAATAAATAAAACTATGTATTAAAAAATATTTTATTTATAGTATAAACAAAACTGTGTCCTTATAAGTAAGGTATAGGAACTAGACTTTGGGTGGTCACGTAGTGGCATAGGCTGGAAGGACCTGTTTATTTATAGGGATGATAATGATGCCTGAAGGGTCAAAGAGGCAGTTGAAAAGACAAAAGTAGCAGTTTTCTTTTAGGGATCAGTATCTGGGAATGGGAGTCCCAAAGGCGGTAGAAAAGCAGACTGTGAACTTAAGCAGAAAAAGCAGAATGAAAAAGGGCTGGAATTTGATAAAAGAACATCAGAGGCCGCGTGGTGGCTCCCGCCTGTAATCTCAGCACTTTGGGAGGCCGAGACAGGTGGATCACAAGGTCAGGAGATCGAGACCATCCTGGCTAACACGGTGAAACCCCATCTCCACTAAAAATACAAAAAAAAATAGCCGGGCATAGTGGTGGGCGCCTGTAGTCCCAGCTACTCGGAGAGGCTGAGGCAGGAGAATGGCGTGAACCCGGGAGGCGGAGCTTGCAGTGAGCGGAGATCGCGCCACTGCACTCCAGCCTGGGTGACTGAGCGAGACTCTGTCTTGAAAAAAAAAAAAAAAATCAGAATGAGATTGTTTGAGATGGTACAGGTGGGAGGCAAAGCACCGTATTACCAATATTGATAAAAGTCTGGAGAAGAGATGTAGACTGGATGGGACTGGCAGCTAATCAAGGTGCAGTGGACAAATTCAATCGTGATGGACCAAAAGGTCTGAGGCTAGATCAAACTGTGAAAGCTGTGTCAACCAGTAGAATTATCAAGCGATCAAGGGCCACGTAGGTACTGACAAGTAGACACCTTAGTGCCAAAAATGTCTACTGACAGGCAGTGATTACATAAACATAGAAATGGGAGGCCACCAGGACTACCAGTTGCTGGAGACTGACTCAAAAACGCCAGACACTGGTTCCGATGGAACTCTGATCTGATCACTAGCAGGGAAGCTGCTTGACTGAAAGTCACGTTTGTGGGACACAGGGCAATCAGCCTTTTCTCACAACCTTGCCGATACGTAGTTGAAAAGTCTATGGCATATGGCACTTCTATTCAAAGCAAAAAGCAAAAAACAAAACAACAACAACAAAAATCCCTTACTTTATTAGGATGCACCCATCTCCATAGTGGTTTGGCAAGGGGCACATAGGCTGATTTCAGCACCCACGTGAGTCTTTCTCCTGCTTCCTTGTGCGATGCCTGCCAACTCGCTAGGGGTGTTGCAGCATCCCTGCCTGAAACACAGTCGCTAAAAGGTGGACTATAAATGGGATCAGCAAAAGGAAGAGTTTCGTTCTTCTTATTCATTCATGGAAAACTTATTGAACTCCTGGTCTGTTGTCAGTATTGTGCTTGGCTCTGACCCAGACATTACTCAGATAAATTACTCCTTCAAAGATAAGCACAAGGGTCCCATGGAAGCCGCAAAAATGAGTGATCAGACATAACTAGCTGTGGTAGAGTAACAATCCATCTATCTAGCACCATCAGTAAATCTACATATACTTCGACATATAAATACATTACTAAAAAATGAAAACTCCTCTCTTAAAGAATAAAAACTTTTCATTTAAAAATATTGAGATAGAAATTTTAAAACATGGAGTGTAAACGTCTGTACATTTAAACTAAATTTTTTTTTTTTTTTTTTTTGAGACGGAGTCTCGCTCTGTCACCCAGGTTGGAGTGCAGTGGCGCAATCTCGGCTCACTGCAAGCTCCGCCTCCCAGGTTCACGCCATTCTCCCGCCTCACCCTCCTGAGTAGCTGGGACTACAGGTGCCCGCCACCACGCCCGGCTAATTTTTTTTGTATTTTTAGTAGAGACGGGATTTCACCGTGGTCTCGATCTGACCTCGTGATCCACCCGCCTCGGCCTCCCAAAGTGCTGGGATTACAAGCGCGAGCCACCGTGCCCGGCCTAAACTAAATATGTTTTAACCTCTTCTTAGTAGCTAGGAACAAGTTGATGAACAGAAATTACTCACTGTAAAATACACTGAGGACCTAGGCTCTGATACTGTCTCAGTTTCTGCTTGACATGTAGATACAAACACCATACTTGGCACTCTTGTGTCTCAGTAGCTGATCTGCAAGTTCCCTTCCAACTCTGTAGCTCTCTCAGTTTATACGATATATTGGTCTCTCTAATGTCTAGATAAAAGCCAACATTTATATAGCACTTACCATGTGACAGGCACTGTTCTTAGCACTTTATGTACAGTAATATACTCAATCTCCTTAAAAGCCCTATTAAATGGCCACTACCATTATTTCCATTTCACAGTTGAGGAAATTATTGGAGAAGGGGATTATCTGATAGGTACAAAGTGAAAGAGCAGAGATTTTCACCCAGGTAATCTATCTCCAAAGTCACTGTTTTTATCCAATATGCCACTGCTGACCAAACTTCTTAGACAACAAAAATTGTATCCAAATGTCAGCCCAAATGGAAGCCTAGTACGTGAAGCAAGTCAGTGCTGAGATACTTCAGATGAAGAAAGAGTATTGGGGTGGGGCAGGACAGAAGACCAGATTCCTTGGCCCTCTCACTTCTCCTGGCAAACCGTCTCATTCTAAAGAGAAGAGACTTTAAAACTACCAAAACGGCCTGGCGCCTGTAATCCCAGCACTTTGGGAGGCCGAGGCAGGCGGATCACGAGGTCAGGAGATCGAGACCTTCCTGCCTAACACGGTGAAACCCCGTCTCTACTAAAAATAAAAAAAAATAGCCAGGCGTAGTGGCGGGCACCTGTAGTCCCAGCTACTTGGGAGGCTGAGGCAGGAGAATGGCGTGAACCCAGGAGGTGGAGCTTGCAGTGAGCCGAGATTGCGCCACTGCACTCCAGCCTGGGTGACAGAGCTAGACTCTGTCTCAAAAAAAAAAAAAAAAAAAAAAACTACCAAAATAAATGATCTCTAATTTTTTTCAAGCTCTAATATTTTGACTCTATAATTTTAGAGTGCACTCACATTCACCTTTATTTAAAACATACTTATTATGCTTTATACATGTATATATATCAAGAAAGCAAAACATAAAAAATTCTATTTTATACAAAAAATATATTTGCAGATTCTCCTTGTCAGCCTAAAAAGATGAATATTAGCCTGTAGGTGTGCTTGCTACATTGTAATTACTTTCTCAGCAGTGTATTAATTAGTTGACTCCAGTAGTCTAGAACTCTTTGATGCTAGGTAATGCGATTAATAATAGATTCCTATCAACCCTCCCAAAGCTACAACAGGCATCAAGTACTTCTAATCTGTACCGCCTATACACAGAAATGAAAAAGCTCTTTAGAAATTCACAGCTAAGTTGGGGCCGTAGTGTTCAGAATACCACAATATCTAGTGCTTACAAAAGTAATATCTATGTGAGCAGCATTTCAATATTCTAGTCCACGCCTGATGTAGAATGGATTGGCTTAAGTTATGTATGAAGTTGCAAGTACCTTCTGTGTAGAAGTAATCTGATGCTGGCTGTAGCCTGATGGTTTATAGCTTCTAAGAGACAAGTGGCCTGGAGGTTACGAGGCACTAAACACACAGCAGATAGTGTTCCTTGAGAACATCCTGATCATCATAGCAAAAGCCCAATGGGCCATCACCTTCTTTTTTTTTTGAAACACAGTCTTGCTCTGTCACCCAGGCTGGAGTGCAGTGGCGCGATCTCAGCGCACTGCAACCTCTGCCTCCTGGGTTCAAACGATTCACGATTCTCCTGCCTCAGCTTCCCAAGTGGCTGAGATTACAGGCACATGCTTCCATGCCCAACTAATTTTTGTATTTTGGGTAGAGACAGGGTTTCACCATTTTGGCCAGTATGGTCTCCAATTCCTGACCTCAAGTGATCAGCCCTCCTCAGCCTCCTAAAGTGTTGGGATTACAAGTATGAGCCACAGTGCCTGGCTGGGGCCACTGCCATCTATGGCTCCTCTCTGAGGAAAGACCACTACAGGAATTGAACTCCTACATACTGCATTATGTTTCATGGCTGCTTGGAGCACAGGCATTATAAGTATGAGTTTAAGTTTTTCCCCTTTCCTTTTCTTACCAAGATGTGACGAGTGACATTATATTATGTTCTATGGTTTTCCTTTCAGCTATATCCACATAGCATTTCTGGGTATTTGTGCAAGATTATATGAATTAACCAGTATTCATATATATACCAATATAAAAGTGTACGTGTAATATATATATATATATATATACACATACATACACACACGTGACATGTGTGTGCATATATATTATATAATGTGTAATAAATATACATTCATATGTGTATATTTATTAAAATAAATACACATTGTATAATATACAGACACATTTGTATGTCATGTTTATTTATGAAAATATTATATACACATTCTATAGTATATATTATTATATATAATATTGTATATATAACATTGTATATCTAATATATAATATACAATTACATACACAATACTGTGTATAATATTGTATATGTTGTACATAGTGTGTGTACAATAATATATAAATATATAATGTGTATATTATTTATATAATATTGTATATTTATATAATATTGTAATATTTTATCCTATATATTTATATAATATTGTGTATAATATACAATATATGATGTATATATATTATTTTCATAAATAAATACACACTTTGTTTATGAAAAGTGACATTATTCCAGATGTTTTGTCAAATTGACATTTTTAGGCCTAATGTTCCTGAAGATTTTAGTGTGTCAAGGATTTTCTTTCTTGTAAAATAAAAAGAGATAAATATAACAAATTTGTGAATATGAACTATTGTTTTCAAGTATGTTACAGCAAGATTTCCAAGAAACTTCATCAAAACGGTAAAATTCACCTTTGCACCAAAAGGAACATGTGTTGTTTGTTGAGCTCCATAGAGAAACATTTCTGTACACACTGTTAACACTGATGTTATAGATTAGAGGGAGATCTGCCCATTGAGACTCTCTCAAAGAAGCAAAAGCCTTCTTTAAAGAAGAGGTCATGACTGGACCTCTTCAATGCTTGTTATTTCTCTCCCAGGAGAGGCTAAAGGAAGATTCAGAATATTCCCGTGCTCAGAAGTAAGTGCTTATATGGTTCCAGGAAAAAGCTTGGTGTGGGCACACAGCAGGATCAAAAAGCCTGTCTACACAGGCATTTGAAAGAATTCATTTCCAACGGAGGTAACAGAAGCCAGTGTGATAATATCTGAATGTTGTACAAGTTTTTATATTTAAATATAAATGATCAATAAATAACTCTTTATTGGATCTTTAAGTTCTTTGATGTTCTAAGATGTTAGCATTATTGCTTGTTATTACAGAAAAACAAGCAAAAACTTGGAGTTAGACCAGGGAACAAACTAACACTTGGTTTTAGTCAGTGCCTAATGCATGGGTACAGGTTCAAGATGTTCTGGAATTCTTTTTAAGTTGCCTTGACTCTAACCAGAGACTGTGAATCATGAGAAATGCATGGGAATAGATAGACTGCAGTATACGTGTGGCTTAGCATATGAGTTGATGTGAGGTGTGAGGAGTGTGTGTGTGTGACTGCAAGTAAGCATGTGAGTTTGAATGGGTGTGTGTGTGTGTGTGTGTACATGTGTAGATAGTGGAGTTGGAATAATAAAAACCAAAACTCTTTTTAAAAGAGATGGTTTATGCTACCTTCCCTTTCTTCTACCTCCTCCCTTTGACATAGCGGTCACATCATTGTACTGAAGGATTCGATTAATACAGTTAAGTTAATGAGAAAAATGAGGCCTCTACTTTTCAGACTTGACTTCTTAGTGTTTTCTACATGTCTTACTAGGTTAATTTATTATTGAAATTTAAATTTTGTGTTGTAAATTGGCAATATTAAGTGCACTACAGTGTTCTAAATGTCTTTCTAGGTTACCAGCTGTTAGAAAAAGGATTTAAGATTAACAGACTGACGTGCTGCCCACTGCGCTAAGAGGGCAACAGAGACACAAAAAACCCTTCAAAAAATCAATGAATCCAGGAGCTGGTTTTTTGAAAAGATCAACAAAATTGATAGACCATTAGCAAGACTAATAAAGAAGAAAAGAGAGAAGAATCAAATAGATGCAATAAAAAATGATAAAGGGGATATCACTGCCAATCCCACAGAAATACAAACTACCATCAGAGAATACTATAAACACCTCTATGCAAATAAACTAGAAAATCTACAAGAAATGGATAAATTCCCGGACATATACACCCTCCCAAGACTAAACCAGGAAGAAGTTGAATCCTTGAATAGACCAATAACAGACTCTGAAATTGAGGCAACAATTAATAGCCTACCAGCAGAAAAAAAGTCCAGGAGCAGACGGATTCACAGCCAAATTCTACCAGAGGTACGCTTGTAATCCCAGCACTTTGGGAGGCCGAGGTGGGCGAATCATGAGGTCAGGAGATCGAGACCACAGTGAAACTCCGTCTCTACTAAAAAAATACAAAAAATTAGCTGGGTGTGGTGGTGGGCGCCTGTAGTCCCAGCTACTCGGAGAGGCTGAGGCAGGAGAATGGCGTGAACCCGGGAGGCGGAGCTTACAGTGAGCCGAGATCGCGCCACTGCACTCCAGCCTGGGCGGCAGAGCGAGACTCCGTCTCAAAAAAAAAAAAAAAAAAAAAATTCTACCAGAGGTACAAGGAGGAGCTGGTACCATTCCTTTTGAAACTATTCCAATCAATAGAAAAAGAGGGAATCCTCCCTAACTCATTTTATGAGGCCAGCATCATCCTGATACTAAAGCCTGGCAGAGACATAACAAAAAAAAGAGAATTTTAGACCAATATCCCTGATGAGCATCGATGCAAAAATCCTTAATAAAATACTGGCAAACGGAATCCAGCAGCACATCGAAAAGCTTATCCACCATGATCAACTGGGCTTCATCCCTGGGATGCAAGGCTGGTTCAACATATGCAAATCAATAAATGTAATCCAGCATATAAACAGAACCAAAGACAAAAACTGCATGATTATCTCAATAGATCAGAAAAGGCCTTTGACAAAATTCAACAGCCCTTCATGCTAAAAACTCTCAACAAATTAAGTATTGATGGGATGTATCTCAAAATAATAAGAGCTATTTATGACAAACCCACAGCCAATATCATACTGAATGGGCAAAAACTGGAAGCATTCCCTTTGAAAACTGGCACAAGACAGGGATGCCCTCTCTCACCACTCCTATTCAACATAGTGTTGGAAGTTCTGGCCAGGGCAATCAGGGAGGAGAAAGAAATAAAGGGTATTGAATTAGGAAAAGAGGAAGTCAAATTGTCCCTGTTTGCAGATGACATGATTGTATATTTAGAAAACCCCATCATCTCAGCCCAAAATCTTAAGCTGATAAGCAACTTCAGCAAAGTCTCAGGATACAAAATCAATGTGCAAAAATCACAAGCATTCTTATATACCAATAACAGAAAAACAGAGAGCCAAATCATGAGTGAACTCCCATTCATAATTGCTTCAAAGAGAATAAAATACCTAGGAATCCAACTTACAAGGGATGTGAAGGACTTCTTCAAGGCGAACTACAAACCACTGCTCAGTGAAATAAAAGAGGACACAAACAAATGGAAGAACATTCCATGCTCATGGATAGGAATAATCAATATTGTGAAAATGTCCATACTTCCCAAGGTAATTTATAGATTCAATGCCATCCCCATCAAGCTACCAATGACTTTCTTCACAGAATTGGAAAAAACTACTTTAAAGTTCATATGGAACCAAAAAAGAGCCCGCATCGCCAAGTCAATCCTAAGCCAAAAGAACAAAGCTGGAGGCATTACGCTACCTGACTTCAAACTATACTATAAGGCTACAGTAACCAATATAGCATGGTACTGGTACCAAAACCGTGATATAGACCAGTGGAACAGAACAGAGCCCTCAGAAATCATGCCACTTATCTACAACCATCTGATCTTTGACAAACCTGACAAAAACAAACAATGGGGAAAGGATTCCCTATTTAACCAATGGTGCTGGGAAAACTGGCTAACCATATGTAGAAAGCTGAAACTGAATCCCTTCCTTACACCTTATACAAAAATTAATTCAAGATGGATTAAAGACTTACATGTTAGACCTAAAACCATAAAAACCCTAGAAGAAAACCTAGGCAATACCATTCAGGACATAGGCATGGGCAAGGACTTCATGTCTGAAACACCAAAAGCAATGGCAACAAAAGCCAAAAATGACAAATGGGATCTAATTAAACTAAAGAGCTTCTGCACAGCAAAAAAAAACTACCATCAGAGTGAACAGGCAACCTACAGAATGGGAGAAAATTTTTGCGATCTACTCATCTGACAAAGGGCTAATATCCAGGATCTACAAAGAGCACAAACAAATTTAAAAGAAAAAAACAAACAACCCCATCAAAAAGTGGGTGAAGGATATGAACAGACAGTTCTCAAAAGAAGACATTTATGCAGCCAAAAGACACATGAAAAAATGCTCATCATCACTGGGCATCAGAGAAATGCAAATCAAAACCACAATGAGACACTATCTCACACCAGTTTGAATGGAGATCATTAAAGTCAGGAAACAACAGGTTCTGGAGAGGATGTGGAGAAATAGAAACACTTTTACACTGTTGGTGGGACTGTAAATTAGTTCAACCATTGTGGAAGACAGTGTGGCAATTCCTCAAGGATCTAGAACTAGAAATACCATTTGACCCAGCCATCCCATTACTGGGCATATACCCAAAGGATTATAAATCATGCTGCTACAAAGGCACATGCACATGTATGTTTAATGTGCCACTATTCACAACAGCAAAGAATTGGAACCAACCCAAATGTCCATCAATGATAGACTGGATTAAGAAAATGTGGCACATATATACCATGGAATACTATGCAGCCATGAGAAAGGATGAGTTCATGTCCTTTGTAGGGACATGGATGAAGCTATAAACCATCATTCTCAGCAAACTATCGCAAGGACAAAAAACCAAACACCGCATGTTCTCACTCATAGGTGGGAATTGAACAATGAGAACACTTGGACATAGGAAGGGGAACTTCGCACACTAGGGCCTGTCATGGGGTTGGGGGAGGCGGGAGGGATAGCATTAGGGATATACCTAATGTAAATGATGAGTTAATGGGTGCAGCACACCAACATGGCACATGTATACATGTGTAACAAACCTGCATGTTGTGCATCTGTACCCTAAAACTTAAAGTATAATAAAAATAAAAAGAAAAAGGATTTAAGAAACTTTCCAAACAGTAATATTTAAAGTGCAGTCTTACATGTATGGGTTTTCTTTCAGGTTACACTTCTGAATTAAACAGACAAGGATCCTCTTTAATTGCAACTGTCATCTATGTTAGAAGTTACTTTTATCATAAAGATTTGTTTTTGTTGAATTCTCTGCATAAAAAGTGATTACTGATGTGAAGCATACTCTTTAGTATAGCAAGAAACACATTGATTTGTGTGACTAAATGCATGTTTACCAAATATATAGTGCTTTCTCTGGAATTCCAAGGACATATTGTAAGGTTCTAGCACAATTTCATGGTCAGGAAGAGTCCCTACCCCTCCCTGCCATCACTTTCTGCTTATTGATGGCTTATTTTGTTAATTAGATTTGATTATTTGCTTTAAGGTTAGGTTAAGAACATTTTTGTATTGTATTGTACAGCCTTAAATACATAACAATACTGTGTCAATCAGAATTCTGCAGAGAGAACCAATAGGATGGATGGGTAGGTGGGTAGATAGATGATAGATGATAGATAGATAGATAGATAGATAGATAGATAGATAGATAGATAGAAAGATAGATAGATAGATGATGATAGATAGATAGATAGATGATAGATAGATAGATAGATGATAGATAGATGATAGATAGATAGATAGATAGATAGATAGATAGATAGATAGATGATAGATGATAGATGATGATAGATAGATGATAGGTAGATAGATGATAGATAGATAGATAGGTAGATAGATAGATAGATAGATAGATAGATAGATAGATAGATAGATAGATGATAGGAGGTTTATTGGGGAAATTGGCTCACATGATTATGGAGGCTGAGAATCCCCACAACTGTGTGTCTGCAAGCTGGAGAACCAGGAAAGCCAGTAGATTGGCTCAATCTGACTCTGAAAGCCTCAGAACCAGGGAAGCTGATGATGAAACTCTCAGTCCAAGGCCAAAGGCCTGACAACCTGGGACTGCTAGTGCAAGTCCCAGAGTCCAAAGGCCAGAGAATCTGGATGGAGTTCTGAGGTCCAAGGGCAGGAGAAGAGCATTCCAGCTATAGAAGAGATAATAAACGAATTTGCTTTTTTCTCTGTCTTTTTGTTTTATCTGGGCTCTCAGCCAATTGGATGTTGCTTATCCACATTGGATGAAGGTGTATCTTCCTTACTCAGTCCACTGATTCAAATGTCAATCTCTTCGAGAAACACCTTCACAGACACACCCAAAAATAATGGTTTTCCAGCTATTTGTATATCCCTTCATCTAGCCAAGTGGACACTTAAAATTAATCATTGCACATGCTTCGTGAATCTGTCAAAGAAATGTGTATATTATTCTACAGTTATTTTAATACAGAATTCTCTTTCTTAAAATAAAAGTTAATACCTTTTAGAATATTGGTATTCTGAAAACAATTTGGAAAATTCTTGTAAAAGGCTTTGTTACCTGTTGAAATACAAATAAAATAACACATTGAGTTGTATACATATACAGTGTATAAATTCAATATAAACTAAATACATATAAATTTAATTTATCCAATCTTTTCCTGAGAGATTTCAGATAAGGGAGAACTGAGAGGGCTTGAGGACACTAGTGTTGGTAGAAGTTCAACCCTGGCCTAGTAGACAGTTTTGTTTGGTCACCGTCTGGGGCACAAAAAAATGGCAAAGACATATTTTAAATCTAGGTACAAAGCATTCCAATCTCAGCTGAGACTGTGGATACTTGAAGCACATTTGAACAGATAATTGGCTTAATGAGACCAAAGAATTCAGTGGTTTTCTCTGTGTGGTTTATTAATATTTATATCAGCCATTTTTGTATATATTAACATTTATACAGTATTTATATAATAGATGTATAATAAATTATAAAATGGATAAAATATTTAAGGTAAAATTCAAAGACTTTTAAATTCAAGACTTTTTTGAGTGGGTGATAATCCAGCATGATTGGTCTCCTTATAAGAAAAAGACATTGGGACACAGAGAGAGAGATGACCATGTAACAACATGGCGAGAAGGCAGCCACCTACAAGCCAAGAAGAGAGGCCTCAGAAGAAATCAAACCTGCCAACACCTTGATCTTCTTTTTCTAGCCACCAGAATTGTGAGAAAATAACTTTCTGTTAAAGCTACACTGTGTGTGGCATTTAATTATGGCAGCTTTAGCAAACGAATAGAGTGGTTATACAAGATATTTTCTATTCTTCCCTCTAAATCCAATCTCTACTCTTCTCCTGCACTGAAGACGAATGAACCCTGATCAGTAGCTTCTACCACCAATGGCTTCCCCATCCTCTGGCTTCAAGCTGGGTTCAGTGAAAGCGAGGCATCAGTAGAGACTCTGCCTAAAGCCAAGAGAGTGAGACATGAGCATTAATTTCCGGGCTTTTCTGATCTAGATGTCTTTAGGTATCTGAATCCCCTTAAAAGCCCCAGCTCCTAAACAGCAGCCCTCAACTACAGCTTCAACTACTGGCTACGGGTTTCTGTAACTTCTCTCCACTTGACCCTTCAAGTCTAATTCTGGTAGGATTAATGTCTGTTGTTACCTCTCCTTGAGGTGCTTCTTTGTACCTTGACTGCATCTTTGCACATAACCCCTCTGGCAGTCCTCAGTTACCCCATTTGAACCTGCCAGCTGCTTCTGCCAGGACACTTAGGCAGCAGATTAGTGGATGTAAAGGAAACATTCTGCTCTTAGCAAGACCAAATCAAAGAGTCAACATTACCTGATTGGAATAAATACTTTATGATAGTACATTGTGTCTTTGTCCTATTCCTTTATATTAAATCTGATAATGCCTTAAATATATGGTACAATCAATGAGTAATTAGTGAGTAGCTATCTTACAATACCTTTTAAAGGTGTTCATCTGCGAGAGTTGATGCTTTTAATCTCCTAAATGTAATTGCAGGTTGCTCTAAGGAGTTAGAGAGGAAGAATTAATGTTAGTATTTCTTAAGTCACATGGTATCAAAATGTTTTCTCACTCAAACTCACCGCATTTATTTCTCTTTATCTTACGGAAAGCTTAAAGGCATTCACAAATCAAGAAACTAGGAAAAGTAAAAAATTTGGCTTAGTATACCTACTGCATATTAAATATCATTCAATAACTCATTTATATTCAAAAAAGTTACTTAAAATTAAAACTGTTAAAGTTATTACATCACGAATGGTATAAAATAATTATTTAATATAACAATAAATTATTTATCAATTTTAATCTTTTGTGATTTCTTCAGATATCAAGATTTTTGAAGTTTTGTGTTTTTCTTATGCAACTTGTCAATATATTGTGCTAAATGATTTTTAAATTTATGATAATTGTACCTCTGCTGCCCACTAGACTTTAAGGGAAAGCATTGCTTTCAGATTTCTCAATATTAGATGAGTTGTTACATTAAAAAAAAGAAATGATGCATAAGAGGATTATCTGAAAATATTTTGTTTCATTAGTTTTAGTATACTCTTGCAAAAATTTTCATGAGAAACTTGCATTTATTTAATTATAACTGTATAACATACTCAAACTTTGTTTATTAATTAACTATTAATGGAAGAAGAACGAGAAGGGAATATATATGTAAAATGATTAGGTAACATTATTTTAAAAGATTTAAATAAAATAAGTAACACTGTAAATTAACATGATCAATTAAAGTTTATGTCACATATGTTTATTTTAACATCGAGCTATCTAATTAAAATTAAACTACAACCATTAACTGCTCTTTTATGGTATAAACACCCACATCCATTGAATATCCACATATTTTATTGGGAAGCAGAAGAGTGAAACTGTTAAATATCAGGCTCTGCAGAGAGTCAGCATCAGGTTCAAATCCAAGTTCTGACACTTACAGGCTACATGAACTTTGGCAACCCCTTCGAGTGTCATGTTTCTCATCAGTAAAAAGAAGAGAATAGTACCAGCCAGGTAGATTTGTTTAAGGATTAAATTTAATGACATAATACCTGTGCTAGACACTACGTTCAGGATATTTTACTTAAAACTAGAGACACTATTATTCTCAGTACTCTAGCCAGGAGTTTCACTGAACTTCCTGTACAGCTAGCAGCCATTCCCTGACAGCCAAAAACAGTGTTTAAGGTGTACTATGTATTATTTTTGCTGTTTCATTTTCCTAATCAGCATGTTAATATGCATTTAATTTATAAAATTCAGACACTACACACATTCTATATGTGTGTGTGTGTATACATACTCTGTTCTTCGCAATTCCACCCTTTCATTATCCTCAAAAGAAATCTGTCAAAGGTACAAGCATATTGTTCTCTTTATTTTTTCTATACATCTACTGGCCTATATTTTGTTATTTTTCACACTAACAAGATCATACTGTGCATTTAGTTTTAAGCTGACTCTTAACTGCAACTCCCTGAGCTGAATTCCACTCAGTTTGACATCCATTAAAGCATATTTTCACATCTGAGAATTAGGTTTTATTTTAGAAACACTGAAAAATAATGCAAAACATTATTGGCATTTTCTTAAGAAATGGAGGTGTCTGCAAAGCACCACTCCTCATTTCCAGTGCTACCTCTTCTTCCTTCCTTTCTCTCCCTCCTACAGTTTCTGCAGGCCCCAGGGTTTAGCTAACCCCACAACATTCACAAGTCTCCCTGTTACCTAAAACTCTGTTATTTCCTTGGAGAAATTTAGCTTTCTTTTGGCTAATGTCAAACAAAGGATTTCCTCTAGATTCTCCTCAAAATGTCTACAAAGAGTTAAATGAGGGTAGGAGAACTGTATTTTTGGGGGGTGGTTCATTGTATTACTTTCCAAGACACTTTTTGACTTAAGAGGATTTCTTGGGTATTGTATTAACCAAATCTCAGCAAGAAAAAGATGGCATACTCAGAAGGTCTAACTGAGGCACCGGGGTCTTTCTTCTCCTGCTTTGGCTCACTGCCTGGCTCTGCAATCCACCAATGAGCAAGCCTTTTCAGCTGTGCTGCTTCGTGCCACATTTGCTGAATTCCACCAAGTCTCTATTACAAGTTTAACTGACCTACACAGGAAGCTTTGATTATAGGCATTCAGGGGCAGGCATATAGGATTAGACCCTCATTAAAGGGGCTGAGGGACATGTGTCTCATCCAAGACCTACTGTGTGTCTTAGACTAAATCATGTGTCTTGATTTCAGCATAAGCTGTGACTGACATTAGGCTCTGCTGAAAGACCTTTTCTTTGTGACCAGTTGATCTCACCTGTGTCACCAGACATTGGATATTGTTTTATAGAGTGCTCTGTCCAATATAAGACTCACTAGAGAGCTTGTGTGAAGGACAAAGAGTTACAATTTGAAGAGAATTCATTATTTGAAGATTTGAGTTACTGAGCCCCACAAAATTCCTGCTGCTGCCTATGCCACTGTCTCCAGAAAACATCCTGATCCTCAGCAGGGAGGAAACACCAATGGAACCTCTGTAGCACAACCAAGGAGTTAAATGTTGCCATGGGGAGTCCCTTAATCCTGATGATACTGATTTGAGGCTCTCTGAAGGAAGAAATTTAAAAATAATATCAGGGCAAAAGGAACCCCTCAAAGTATACCTAATAACCAAAAATAGAAAACAAGAAAGCAAGCAAGAAGGAAAAGGAGAATGAAAAAGCAACAAAAAAGAAAGAGAAAGGAGTGGAAGGATAAAAAAATAGAAACCTGCATATAGGGAAAGGAGTAAATAAAAAAATAAAACAGACGTCTACATTCTCACTGAATTAGAAATCCAAAATTTACTGAACAAATGTAAACAACAAAGGACAAAAGGATGACGATTGGCTTGTAAACATCTACAAAGCAGATTCTGAATTAACTTTAACATATACTCAAATGCACCTGCTGATAGACCTTTATGACCATAATCATTACTGAAGTACAAATTACAGTCATACCTGAGATTCCACTAAAGTTAAAAAAAAAACCATCTATCATTTTAGAAGAGTAATTGAATATAAAATAGAAGGCAAAAATATGTTACCTTAACAACTGGAACTATTTTCTTGCCTAAATGTTCATGATCATAGCACCCATACCCCTAAAATATTGCACAGTGGATACAGACAGTATGATTCATAAGTAGTAAATTAAAATTAAAGAAAGTCTTTGACACTAACAAATTGACTTGATACAATCAGACCCATAAACCTACTTCCTTGTTCCAGTTAAAATAGTTAATACAATTCAATGTAAATTAAAACAAAGTTTTTAAGAATTAAAATTCATCATACATGAAGTATTTAGAAAATAGGTGCTTATCTGCACTGTTTCTCCACTTAACGCCACTCTGTCCTTTTTTTTTTAGATGGACTTTCCTCTCGTTGCCCAGGCTGGAGTGCAATGGCACAATCTTGGCTCACTGCAACCTCTGCCCTCCAGGTTCAAGCGATTCTCCTGTCTCAGCCTCCCAAGTAGCTGGGATTACAGGTGCATGCCACCACATCTAGCTAATTTTTGTATTTTTAGTAGAGATGGGGTTTCATCATATTAGTCAGGCTGGTCTCGAACTCCTGACCTCAGGTGATCCACATGCCTCGGCCTTCCAAAGTGCTGGGATTACAGGCATGAGCCACCCCACCCAGCCTGTCCTGTTCTTTAAATTGAAAAGAATGAACAGTGGTCTCATTGTGGATTACTGCAATTTTAATTCTGTGGTCCCACCCATGAAAGTCCCCATACTCGATAATATTGAAATTTAAAATTACTAACTCCATCCAACCAGCAACTGGTGAATAATTTTTGCTATTATAGATTTGGCTAATTTGTTCTGTTTAATGACCATTTTAACAGCTTTTCAGATGCAGCTTGCCTTCACCTCTGAAGGGACATTCACCTGGCTAATCATAGGATACTTCAACAGTCTTGGCATCTCACATAATCTTTGTAGGTGAAGACCTTAGCTGCACATGACTTTCTTTAGAAGCATAGGGATGAAATTACATTAACGACATCATCTTCTGAGGACATCCATTTGACATACTCATTCAGGATATACAAATGCTCACAAACAGTGGGTGGGCCATTTTCCAGAATACACAAGTAGTACAAAAGCCTGACACTTCTTTAGCTAAATTTGTGAAAATTACTTGTTAAAATAAAGGACCACTCCATCTATGACACTCAAGAAATAGCTATTAATCAACTCAGCTCTAGAGCATTAAAACACACTCGACATCTATTAAGCCTTTTGGGGTTCTAGAGGCAACATATTCCTTATTTATGTATTTCAGGTAAGTCAGTTTGTGCTGGTGCTTGCAAATCAGCCCACATTGAATAGGAACACCTCCAAAAAAGAATATATGATATTTCCAAATTGCAGTACGACAGGCAATCCCATTAGTGTCCCCAGAGATACCTTTACTTCAGGGATTTTAGCCACTTCTTCTCATTCCTCCTGGAGACTCTGTACCACTCATGATGGTCATAAATTTCCTCTGGACTTCTGAGGCATGAAACTGTTCTCCTTTGCCCTGCATTAGACACTCTTAGAACATAAATTTCTGGAAAAATATTGGGCTTTCCTGAAAATACAGGCTTTCACAGACCCTGAGCATTGGCTGACCCTCTATATCTATCTACTTGTTAGCCTTGGGTCATGGAACCAGTGTCTCCACAAGCTCAGCATGATGGAGCAAAACCTGGGTTCTCCAGCACACAACATATGTAGTAAGTGGTGCCTACCCTGTGCTTAGCACCCTGTCATATGCTGTGGTGCAAAAGAAGACTGTCGATTTTCTTAATCTTTTGACAATGTGAGGAGTCCTTTGGGTTAAACTTAGATAACAGTGATTTACTCTATTTTCTGTTGCTATAACAGAATTCCACAGACTGGGCAATTTATAAAAATAGAGTTTTATTTATTTCACAGTTCAGGAAGCTGGGGGGGTCTAATCCCAGAACTTTGGAAGGCCAAGGCAGGAGGATCACAAGGTCAGGAGTTCGAGACCAGCCTGACCAACATGGTGAAACTCGGTCTCTACTAAAAATACAAAAATTAGCTGGGCGTGGTGGCATGTACCTATAATCCCGGCTACTCAGGAGGCTAAGGGAGGAGAAACGCTTGAACCTGGGAGGTGGAGGTTGCAGTGAGCTGAGATTGTGCCACTGCACTCCAGCCTGGGTGACAGAGTGAGACTCTGTCTCAAAAAAAAAAAAAAAAAGCATGACACTGGTATCTGGTGAGGGCCTTTCTGCTGCAACAGGACATGGTAGGAGGCATCTCATAGCAGGAGGGCAAAAGCATGCCAGCTCAGGTATCTCTTCCTTTTATAAAGCCACCATTCTCATCATGGGGGCCTGACCTTGATGACCTTAGCTAATCCTAATTACCTCCTAAAGACCCCATCTCCAAATACCATCAACATGAATTTGGAGATTACCTGCATGATACACAAAATTTGGGGAACATATTCAAACCACAGCATTTCACCTCTTAACTTGTGCCAGCACCCTCTCAAAGTCCAAAGTTCAGAGTCTTATCTACATTGGATACGGGTGAGATTCAAGGCATGATTCTTCTCATGGCAAATTTACTCCAGCTGTGAACCTGTAAACTGAAAACGAGTCATCCACTCCCAGAATGCAATGATGAGACAGACATAGGATAGACATTTCCATTCCAAAATGGAGAAATAGACAAGAAAGTAGTAACAGGCCCCAAGTAACCCCAAAACGCAACAGGAAAAACAACATTAAGTCTAAAAGCTCCAGAATAATCTTCCTTGACTCCATGTTCTACAACACAGCCTTCAAATAGCCTAATCCTTTGGATTCTTCCAGCCTTTACCCATTATCCAGTTCCAAAGTTGCTTCCATATTTTCAGGTATTTATTATGGCAACAGCCTCGTTTCTTGGTACCAATGTTCTTAGTCATTTTTTCTGTTCCTATAATAGCATACCTGAGATAGGATATTTTGTAAAGAAAATACATTTATTTCTCACAGTTCTAGAGGCTGAGAGGTCCAAGGTTGAGAGGCCATATCTGGTGAGACATTCTTGCTGTGTCATAACATGGTGGAAGACATCACATGGCAAGAAAAAGGAAACAGGTAAGAGTCCTCTTTCTCTTCTTATAATACCTCAGTCCTATTGGATTAGGTCCCCACCCCTATGACCTCATTTAACCTTAATTACCTCATATAAACCTATCTTTAGATATAATGCCATTGGGGATTATGTTTCCAATGCAAGAAATTTAAGGGGACACATTCAAACCATATTAAGGGGCAATGAGAGTTCATACACTGTATTGATGGCATCCCCACTATGCTTACTGGATGGCTGCTCCTGTTTATTCTCCAGTAAAGGACAGACATAGAGAAGAGTACAATGAAACAAATACCAGGCTGTCATCACAGCACTGATGTCCTGGACAACAAGCAGCCCCATCTGTACATTTTTACTTACTTTTGGGCCATTGCCAATGATCTCACTGCCTAGTCTGGCTAATGGCATCAGTAACAATTCTTTGTCCAATTTGAGGTAAAAAAAACTCCAATAATTTTTTGCATCATAGATACTCAAATATAAATGAAGGTTACATAAATCTATATACATATTAAATTCATTATCCAGACCTTATCATGACACTGCTCATCCTCCTTGGAGTTTCAGGCATTTCTGGTAGCAACTGAGGCCCTCATTTCACTTTCCAGAATACACAGTGCTGGGCTCTTGAGTGAAGCACTGAACAGAACTTTCACCTTTCTTACTGGCCTCAATCTACAGGCCATGTAAGATTGCTTACTTATAAGTTAATACTCAACTAAACAAAACATGGTACATTTTAGTTATCAATCAAAAATCATGGGTGAATGATAATAATCTGATTCCAATTTTTGATGTCAGACTGTTGCTATCATTTAAGTCTCGTCATTCCCTCTTCCTTTCTGCTGCTGCACATGTTGGCAAGTTAGTGAAAAATCCTAGGTGCTCCTTCTTTAAACACCTGCGGAAATTTATCATTGTGCAAGCCCCCACCTGAGTGAGAACTCTCACTGCATCCCCATTACCTAAATACCACTGTTAAACCAAGCCAGTCTCTCTTCTCTGCTCTCTCAAGCCATGCTCAGACCAGTTTTGAGGTCTGTCCTGCTCTCTCCAGAAAGCCTCATTATTCATACAATAAAAGTTTTTATACCCTCCTGATGTGTGTGTAGTACCATCGGTATTGACATCCAAACCAAATTTGGGGTAGGGATATATCCTGCTTTTTTGGAGAGACTACAAAAATCTTCTTGTTTTATTTTTGTGAAGACAGTATGATATAGTAAAACAACATACACTTTAAAGTTAGACAAACATGGGTTTTTATTACTGACTCTACTACTTCTTAGCTAGGTAACTTTTGAGCAAGCCGCTTAATATGTTTCAGGCTGTTTATGAGACATAAACATTTCCAAGATCAGAGAATGTAGAGCTGATTTCAGATGCACACTCATGTAAATAAGTGAGGACCAAAACAACATTTTCCCACTATTTTTTTTTTCATTCATTCTGGAACCTGCATGCAAACATGTTCAATTCCCAATACCAGGTTAAGAAAGAGATTCCATAGACCTAGTAATCTTATTCCATGTGGCTTTCCACCTTGAAAGAACTTTTCTCACTTTGGCCCTTATACTATTTTCTTCATTCTCCTTCCTTATTGTCATGGCTAATTAATAGCTTCCATCCTTTCTTTTCAGTCCCCAAACCGAATATATACCTTTCTTAACTTTTCTAACACTAGTTTTTAAAGAGTGTTCAATTCTGTTGACCTATGTAGGTGGTCTATAGAGCAACTTACAAAGGCTGAGTATAATTTGCACAAGTTAGCAAAGAAATCACTCTCTAGTGGTGGGAGAAAGAAGCTTTCTATTGATATGATATGGAGAAATGTCAAATCATGTAAACATCTCTTCGGTAACATTCAGGAGGGAAGACAAACTTATTAGTTAAGAGGTAAGACTGTATTTCAACCTCCGTACCTCTATTTATTAGCTAAGACTTAGGGTCAATTATTTAATTCTTTTAAATCTGGGTTTCCTCATCTATAAAATAGAGAATATATTGCAACAACTTAGGACTGATTTGATCATTAAATGAAATAAAGTACTGAAAGTATTCATCACAATCTTATATAATAAGAAGAAAATAAATATAATTTTTCATTACTACTCAGTGAATGAATAAAAACACCCTTTGAAGAGAAATTCCCTGTGTCCTGCTCTAGGTTTCCTGCTAGGATACTGTATCTGAATAATAAAATGACAGATTCTTCCATAGACACCCATAGATTGCATCAGAAATACAGAATGAAAGTTATTTTCCTTCTCTTATTAGGTGAAGTACAGCCTTTCTATGCATAAGCAGTGTGTAGGAAAGATGTTATGCAATAGGAAAATAAAATATCTTGGAATATCCGAAATAGTAGTATTTAAGAATCATTACTATGACCATAACATGTAGTATGAGGATGGTAGCTTTAAAAACATGCCAACAAATGCATTGATATGCCTCCCTTTAAGAGACAAAGAAGGATTTCCCCCTCTTTGGGTACGGAGTGGATTTAGTGATTTGGTTCTATTGAATAGAATATAGCAGAAGTGATGGTATGTTACTACTGAAATTCGTTTATACAAATATTGTTGCTTCAGTCTTGGGTTCACTCACTCAGATCACTTGCTCTGGGGATGTAAATTGCCAGGTCACGTCAGGCAGCCTTTCAAGAGGCCCATGTGTGAAGAACGGAAGTGTCTTCCAAGTAGCCAGCAAGGAACTGAAACCTGAAAACCACCATTTGTGTGAGGTTGAAAGGGAGTCCTTCAATAGTGACTGACAGGTTTACTACAACTTCATGACAGACCATGAACTATAGCCATCTAAATTAGCTGCTTCCTGATTCCTGGTCCACAAAAACTATGAAATAATAAATCCTTAAATCTGTGTTATTTTAATCTCCTAAGATTTACAGATGGTTTTTTGCATAGCATTAGATAACTAAAATAGATGAACTTGAGGTTGCTGTATTAAGTGTAATAAAGCAAGGAATTAGAACAAATAAAGTTAGTAAGAATGGATAGAGAGTACCTTTAATGAGAGGTTAGAAACAATCAGCATGCATTATAGTCATTATCAGAAAAGATTATTAGTAAACAAATTAATTTTAGCATCTAATTAGATGAAGTAGAGGTATGAATGCTAAAGTTTTCAGCCTAGAAAAAAAAGGCAATGATACAAATTGCTGACTCAATTTGAATTTGAAGAATCACAGCAGTTCTCACATCCGCATTGTGCCAAGTATGTGGCTCTAATGATATGGGGAACCACCTGCAATAACACAGCACAGAGCAAATTACAACCATAAATTTGTGAACAAATATACCTTATACGATAATAAAGTTTTTGTGTGGACTTATAGATAAGGGACATTTTCAAGGATTTGCTAATAAAATCCTTTGTATATTTTTAATGACAAAAATTCTAGATATTACATTACAAAGGTTTTGCCCTGTGTGTGAGTTATAGACAATTTGAAGTTTAGTGGCTATAGTGTAAAGATTTAGGTTTTGTCAGAACATGTATGGTAACTTGACACCATAAAACCATAAAATGAATCATAAAACTTTTAAAGGAGTAACTTCTAATGAGGAAAGAAATAATCAGTTCATAAATTTTATGGTTTTGCAATTAAGTTTTGGTTGATGGAGCAGGCTAAAGTTTAAAACTGAGGGCTCATGACATCTGAAAAAATGAGAAATTGCAACTAGTGTTGGTTAAAGGATCAACTTTAACATATACAAACATAAAATGTACACATTCCAAAATAGAGTCACCATATTTTCCTATACTGGATAGACCATAACCTATGAAACTTAATGTTTGTTCCTGGAGAGAGGCTATTGTAAAATTTTCCCATGTACCTATAGTTTCATTTTCTAAATAGAGTTTTCAAGAACCCGTACACTGGAGACCCTCCAGCTTTTAGTGGTCATAAGCCTTGTGCACAAAGAATTGAAGATTTTCTTAATGTAACCCTGCATTCCATGACAAATACTAAATGCACCAAAGAAAATATCAATTTCTTTACACAGAGTTGTTTATTTTTTCTGCTTTATTGAGGTATAATTGGCAATTAAAAATTGTATATAAAGTATGCAACTTGATTTGATATACACCTACATTGTAAAATAGTCACCACAATCAAGCTAATTAACATATCAACACCTCACATGACTACCAGTTACCATCTCCTTTCTTTTGTAGCGAGAACACATAAGCAAATTTGCAAATTTCTTAGCAAATTTGCCATATACAATAGAGTATTATTAACCATAGTCACAGTGTTGTACATTTGGTCTCAAAATTTGTTCATCTTGAATACTGAAACTTTGTGCCCCTTGACCAGCATCTTCCCATATTCCCCTCTGCCTAACTCCTGGTGACCACCATTCTCTGACTCTGTGAGTCTGACTATTTAAATTCCACATGTAAGTGAGATCATCCAGTATTTGTCTTTCTGCATCTAGTTTATGCCACTTAGCATCATGTCCTCCAAACTCATCCAGGTTGTTCTAAATGGCAGGATTTCCCTTTTCTAAAATGCTGAGTAATATTTAAGCATGTAAGTGTGTGTGTGTGTCTGTGTGTGTGTGTGTGTGTGTGTGTGTGTATGCCGTATTAGTCAGGGTTTGATAGAAGGACAGAACTAATAGGATATACGTATATATCAGAGGGAGTTTACTGAGTAGAATTGACTCACACAATCACAAGGTAAAGTCTCATGATAGGCCGTCTGCAAGTTGAAGAGCCAGGAAGCCAGTGGCGGATTAGTCCAAGTCCCCAAACCTCAAAAGTAGGGAAGCCCACAGTTCAGCTTTCAGTCTATAGACAAAGGCTTGAGAGCCCTGGCAAATCACTGGTGAAAGTCCAAGAGTCCAAAAGCTGAAGAACTTGGAGTCTGATGTTCAAAGGCAAGAAGCATCCAGCACGGGAGAAAGATAGAGGCAGGAAGACTCAGCAAGTCTGCTCTTCCATCTTCTCCTGTCTGCTTTATTCTAGTTGCACTGGCAGCTGATTAGATGGTGCTCACCCAGGTTGAGGGTGGGTCTGCCTCTCCCAGTTCACTGACTCAAATGTTAATCTCCTTTGCCAACATCCTCACAGATACACCCAGGAACAATAATTTGCATCCTTCAATCCAATCAAATGTACACTCAATATTAACCATCATATTATATATATATACACACATATATATGTAATTATATATATATAATTTTCTTTATACTTTCATCCATTAACAGATATGCAGGTTATTTCCATATATTAGCTATTGCAAGCAATGCTTGCAATAGTTAACACAGGAATGCATACATATCTTCAAGATAATTATTCCATTCCCATTGTATATATACCCAGAAGTGGTATTGCTAGACCACAATAGTTTTATTTTTAATCTTTTGAGGCATCTCTATACTATTTTTGTGAAGGCTGTAACAATTGACATTTCTACCAATAGTGTATAAGGATACCATTTTCACTAAATCTTCAGCATAACTTATCTTTTATCATTTTTGATAATAGCTATTCCAACAAGTGTGAGGTTTTGTGCATGGGAACCCTTATACACTGTTGGTAGGAGTGTAAATTGTTTTAGCCTTTACAAAAAATAGAATGAAGATTCCTCAAAAAATTAAAAATAAAACTATTGTGGTTTTAATTTGCATTTTCCTGATAGTTAGTGAAGCTAAGAACCTTATCATATATCTATTGGCCATTTTTTTATTTCTTCTTTTGAGAAATGTTTATACTTTTTTTGTTTTTTTGGAAACAGGGTCTCACTCTATCACCCAGACTGGAGCATGGCTTACTGCACCCTTGATCTCCCAAGCCCAAGTGATCCTCCTACCTCAGCCTTCCCAGTAGCTGGGACTACAGGCATGCACCACCACACGCAGCTAATATTTAAAATTTTATGTAGAGATGGAGTTTTGCCATATTGCCCAGGCTGGTCTTGAAATCCTTGGTTCAAGCGATCCACCTGCCTTGGGCTCCCAAAGTGCTGGGATTACAGGAGTGAGCCACCCCAACCAGCCTCTTCTGCCTGTTTTTTAAAAACGTTATTTATTTAGCAATTGATTTGCATGAGACCCTTATATATTTTGGATATTAGCTCCCTATCAGATATATGGTTTGCAAATATTTTCTACCATTCTGCAGGTTGTATTTCTACTGTGTTGATTGCTTCTGTTGCTGTGAAGAAGCTCTTTAGTTTACCATAGTCTCATCTATTTTTGCTTTAATTGCCTATGCTCTTGGTATCATAGCTGAAAATCATTGCCCAGACCAAGTAAAAAATGTTTTAGCTATGTTTCCTTCTAATAGTTTTATGATTTCAGGTCTTATGTTTGTTTGTGATCCATTTTGAGATGACTTTTGTATATGGTGTGAGTTAAAGTTTCAATTTCACTCTTTGGCCTGTGGATATCCAGTTTTTTTTTTTTTTTTTTTTTTTTTTTTTTTTTTTTTTTTTTTTTTTTTTTTTTATTATACTTTAGGGTTTTAGGGTACATGTGCACAATGTGCAGGTTTGTTACATATGTATCCATGTGCCATGTTGATTTCCTGCACCCATTAATTCGTCATATAGCATTAGGTGTATCTCCTAATGCTGTCCCTCCCCCCTCCCCCCACCCCACAACAGTCCCCGGAGCGTGATGTTCCCCTTCCTGTGTCCATGAGTTCTCATTGTTCAATTCCCACCTATGAGTGAGAACATGCGGTGTTTGGTTTTTTGTCCTTGCGATAGTTTACTGAGAATGATGTTTTCCAGTTTCATCCATGTCCCTACAAAGGACACGAACTCATCATTTTTTATGGCTGCATAGTATTCCATGGTGTATATGTGCCACATTTTCTTAATCCAGTCTATCGTTGTTGGACATTTGGGTTGGTTCCAACTCTTTGCTATTGTGAATAGTGCCGCAATAAACATACGTGTGCATGTGTCTTTATAGCAGCATGATTTATAGTCCTTTGGGTATATACCCAGTAATGGGATGGCTGGGTCAAATGGTATTTCTAGTTCGAGATCCCTGAGGAATCGCCACACTGACTTCCACAATGGTTGAACTAGTTTACAGTCCCACCAACAGTGTAAAAGTGTTCCTATTTCTCCACATCCTCTCCAGCACCTGTTGTTTCCTGATTTTTTAATGAGGACGTATCTCAAAATAATAAGAGCTATCTACAACAAACCCACAGCCAATATCATACTGAATGGGCAAAAACTGGAAGCATTCCCTCTGAAAACTGGCACAAGACAGGGATGCCCTCTCTCACCGCTACTATTCAACATAGTGCTGGAAGTTCTGGCCAGAGCAATCAGGCAGGAGAAGGAAATAAAGGGTATTCAATTAGGAAAAGAGGAAGTCAAATTGTCCCTGTTTGCAGATGACATGATTGTATATCTAGAAAACCCCATTGTCTCAGCCCAAAATCTCCTTAAGCTGATTAGCAACTTCAGCAAAGTCTCAGGATACAAAATTAATGTACAAAAATCACAAGCATTCTTGTACACCAATAACAGACAAACAGAGAGCCAAATCATGAGTGAACTCCCATTCACAATTGCTTCAAAGAGAATAAAATACCTAGGAATCCAACTTACCAGGGATGTGAAGGACCTCTTCAAGGAGAACTACAAACCACTGCTCAATGAAATAAAAGAGGATACAAACAAATGGAAGAACATTCCATGCTCATGGGTTGGATATCCAGTTTTAGCAACACCATTAAAGAGACTATTGTGTCCCTATTATGTGCTCTTGGCATCCTTGCCAAAGGTCAGTTGATTGTAGACGTATGAATTTATTTCTGAGCTCTCTATTCTTTTCCATTGGTCTACATTTCTCTTTTTATGTCAGTACTATACTTTCTTAATTATTGTAGCTTTGTTATATATTTTGAAATCAGGAAATGCAATTCCCCCAACTTTGTTCTTCTTTCTCAGAAATGCTTTGGCTATTTGGGAATTTTGGAGGTTCCATATGAATTTGGGGGTTATTTTTTCTATTTCTGGGAAAATGCCATTGAGGTTTTGATAGAAATTGCATTGAGTCTGTAGATCGCATTAGATAGTATGGACATTTTAAGAATATTAATCCTTCAAATCTATGAACACAGGATACAGAATATCTTTCTATTTATCTATGTTTTCTTTAATTTTCTTCGTCAGTGTTTTACAATTTTCAGTGTACAAGTCTTCCACCTTCTTAATTATTTCTAAGTATTTTATTCATTTTGTTGTTATTGTAAATGGGATAGTTTTTATTAATTTTCTGTAAAAATAGTTCATTGTGACAGAAACGACTAACTTTTATATGTTAATTTTGTATCCTGAAAACTTATGGATTCATTTATTAGTTCTGAGTTTTTTTTCATTGAGTCTTTAGGTTTTTCTGTGTACTTCATTATATTATCTGCAAACAAGATAATTGTACTTCTTTTCTAATTTTGATATCTTTTTTTCTTGTCTAATTGCTCTGGCTGGAATTTTCAGTACTATGCTGAAAAGAAGTAGACAGAGTAGGCATCCTTGCCTAGCACTGAATCTTAGAGGCAAAGCTTTTAGGTTTTCCCCATTAATTAGCCGTAGCCTTTTCACATTGAATAATCAAAGACCTCCCAACAAAGAAAAGCCCAGGACCAGATGGTTTCACAGGTGAATTCTACTAAACATTCAAAGAAGAATTAATACTATCTCTTCATATACTCTTCCAAAAATTAAGAGAGAAGAGAATGTTTTCAAACTCATTTTATGTGGTTGGCAGTACCTTGATACCAAAACCAGAAAAAGACATCACACAGAAACAAAAACAAAAGCAATATCTGATAGAGAACTTGTATAAAGTACTGGAAAGGCTTACCTAAGACTTCAAAAATTATAAAACATACTACTATGATATTTATTTTTGAACTTATATTTCCCATAAATAAATATAATTAAATTTCTCCAATGACAAACATAGTTTTACTTGCCTTTTTGGACAGCCAGGTATACCTTTGGTTGTCCTGGCTGGTGGGTGGAAATTCTAAATCACATGTTAAGGGAAGAAAAATGTCAAAGTATATAAGAAATTGTGGCAGCTACTGAACAACAATAAATCAGTTTGAATCCTTGAAGTATGTGGCAAAAAATAAAGAATCTCTGGAAAATTGATGGATTTAGCTTTCTCTTCTTCAGAGCAGATAAATACCTATGTTGTCTTAAACACGATCTTAAGATACTGTGAAATGCAATGTTATCATCTGTAAAATAAAGATGTTAAGAATATTCACCTCAAAAAAGTATTTAGAATATTAAGAGTGACGGTATATTTTAAGCACACATCATAGAATCTAGCAGTCAGCATAGTACTGGCATAACTCATATATGTAACGTTATCTATTTTATTATTATCACCATTATTAGTAGTATAATTTGTTAAGCAGAAGACTTTAGACAAATTACATTTAGGAGCTCATTTGAGCAAAGAATAATTCATGAATTGGGCAACATTCAGAATCAGGAGCAGTTCAGGGAGCTCCAGGCAGCAGTGTGAGCACTGAGCTTGTATAGGGAAGACACAGAAGCAAAGTAGAGAAGTCACCTGATTGGACTTTATTAATTTTCCTTATATTATGTAGTAGTTGCAATAGTAATAACAGTAGTTGGAGTATTAGTAGTGGAGGTGAGTTCATATTCTATATGTGCAAAACATGGTGTTAGCCTTTTTTGGACATGGTGTAATGAGGCATTTTTCTTATTTGGGCATGGTATGATGAGCTGGCTACTTGCAATTGGCTGAAACGTGGCTGTTTGTTTTACTCCTAAATGTGATTTTAGTTTATTTACATGCTAAGTTGCAGTTTATCATGTAGGAACTCAGAATACAAAGGAAGCCTCAGGTAAAATTTAAGTTAATTTAACCAATCAGTACTCTCATGGTCATCAATACTGCAAAATAGGTATTACCGTTTATTTTGAATTCATAAAGAAGATGAGGTGTTGAAAGTTTAAACAATTTGCTTATATTCCCACAGCTAGGCAATGGCAGAATTGTGATATAAATTTTCAGTTTTCCTGACACACAACTCATGCTCTTTCAATACACCATAATACTTCTATCTGTCTTTTCAGAGGCAGAGGAGAATCCTTCAATTGCTCAGTATTGCACAGCTTACCTGTGTCGAGAGTGAGGTTGTCAAAATAGATATAAATTGCTGAGATAGTTATCATTTTAAGTAGATAGATTTTAAACTACCATCAAGAGTGACCACAAAATTAAGGTAGGATTATATATAATATCTATCTGCCTATCTTTCTATATATTACACATGGATATGTTATATCCACATGTATATAAAAGTAAAGATGAATGACAAGCAAGATATGCCAATTGTTGCACTGAAAAAATAGACAGTATTATGAAAGCCTAAAAATCCAGAATATATATTTATAATAGCCTTTTTCACCATCTGTCTCACAAGTGTCAGACTTGCTTAAGTGGCTGACATACACAGTTGGTGATAGGCTGCTGTGATCCATCTGTATATATGCCACATGCTAGTTGTTTGATACTAATTTGAGGTGCTTATGTTCTAAAAATATTCACACATCAGTTAACAAGTATTTATTCACTGATATGTGTATGTGAGTATGTTCAAATATCTCATATTTTTAAGCTTATTTCTACCCCCCAAAGATGTAAATTCAGCTGATCTCTATCTTCCTAAAAAATATGTCTTTTAAAAATATTGTCAGAAATTATGACCATGTTACCATTACTCCAAACAGTGAGAGTAGACTGATTATAGAGGGGTATCACTATTAACTTTGAACCCCATTTAACTCTGAGGATTTGGTCAAAAAAGACAATTTTCTTTTGAATAACAAGAGATTTGGCCTTGCACTGCTTAAAGCCTTTTAAAACCTAATAATAATAAAGCCACGATATGCTCAATGAAAGTTAAACAAGAAGATGAGAATAGATGAGAGAATGGTTAGTAAAGAGATGAATATATGTATTTAACTTTGATGAAGATGAGTACATAAAAGAGTGCTGATATGGTTTGGCTGTGTCCCAACCCAAATCTCATCTTGAATTCCCATGTGTTGTGGGAGGGACCTGCTGGGAGGTAACTGAATCATGAGGGCCAAGTCTTTCCCATGCTGTTCTCATGATAGTGAATAAGTCTCATGAGATCTGATGGTTTTAAAAAGAGGAATTCCCCTGCACAAGCTTGATCATTTCTTGCCTGCTGCCATCCATGTAAGATGTGACTTGCTCCTCCTTGCCTTCTGCCATGATTGTGAGGCTTCCCCAGCCACGTGGAACTATAAGTCCAATTAAACCTCTTTCTTTTGTAAATTGTTCAGTCTCGGGTATGTCTTTATCAGCAGCATGAAAACAAGCTAATACAGTAAATTGGTACTGGGAATGGGGCACAGCCGTAGATATCCAAAAATGTGGAAGGTAACAGGCAGGGGTTGGCACAGTTTGGAGGGCTCAGAAGAAGACAGGAAAATGTGGGAAAGTTTGCAACTCCTTGGAGACTTGTTAAATGGCTTTGCCCAAAATGCCGATAGCGATATGAACAATATAATCCAGGCTGCGGTGGTCTCAGATGGAGATGAGGAACATGTTGGGAGCTACAGCAAGGGTGACTCTTGTTATGGTTTAGCAAAAAGACTGGCAGCATTTGCCCCTGGCCTAGAGATTTGTGGAATTTTGAACTTGAGAGAGATGATTTAGAATAACTGGTAGAAGAAATTTATAAGCAGCAAAGCATTCAAGTTGTGACTTGGGTGCTATTAAAAGCATTCCATTTTAAAACGGAAACAGAACCTAAAAGTTTTAAAAAATTGCAAACTGACAATGTGATAGAAAAGAAAAGCCTATTTTCGGAGGAGAAATTCAATCTGGCTGCAGAAATTTGCATAAGTAATGAGGAGCTAAATGCTAATCCCTAAGACGAAGGTGAAAATATCTCCAGGGCATGTCAGAGGTCTTCATGGCAGTGCCCCCATCACAGGCCAGGAAGTCCAGGAGGAAAAAGTAGTTTTGTGGGCTGGGCTTAGGGTCCCTGAGCAGCTTAGGGACTTTGTGCCTTGCATCCCAGCCACTCTAGCCATGGCTGAAAAATGCCAATATAGAGCTCAGGCTGTGACTTCAGATGGTGCAAGCCCCAAGCCTTGGCAGCTTCCACATGGTATTGAGCCTGTGGGTGCACAGAGGTCAAGAATTAAGACTTGGGAACCTCCACCTTGATTTCAGAAGTTATATGCAAACATCTGGATGCCCAGGCAGAAATTTGCTACAGGGCCAGGGCTCTCACGGAGAACCTCTGCTAGGGCAGTGCAGAAGGGAAATGTGGGTCAGAGCCTCCACACAGAATCACTACTGGGGCACTGCCTAGTGGAACTGTGAGAAAAGGCCACAGTCCTCCAGACCCCAGAATGGTAGACCCAGCCACAGCTTGTACTGTGCACCTGGAAAAGCCGCAGACACTCAACATCAGCCGGTGAAAGCAGCCAGACACTCAACATCAGCTGGTGAAAGCTGTAGCCTGCAAAGTCACACGGGCGGAGCTGCCCAAGACCATGGGAACCCACCTCTTACATCAGCATGACCTGGATATGAGACATGCAGTCAAAGGAGATCATTTAGGAACTTTAAGATTTGACTGCCCTGCTGGATTTTGGGTGTGCATAGGCCCTGTAGCCCCTTTGCTTTGGTCAGTATCTCCTATTTGGAATGGTTGTATTTACCCAGTGTCTGTACCCTCATTGTATCTAAGAAATAACTAGCTTGCTTTTGATTTTACAGGCTCATAGACGAAAGGGACTTGCATTGTCTCAGATGAGACTTTGGACTGTGGACTTCTGAGTTAATGCTGAAATGAGTTAAGACTTCGGGAGACTGTTGGGAAGTCATGATTGGGTTTGAAATGTGAGGACGTGAGATTTGGGAGGGGCCACAGGCAAAATGATGTGGTTTGGCTGTGTCTGCACCCAAATCTCATCTTGAATTCTCACATGTTGTGGAAGAAACCTGGTGGGAGGTAATTGAATCATGGGGGCAGGTCTTTCCCACGCTGTTCTCGTGATAGCGAATAAGTCTCATGAGATCTGATGATTTTAAAAAGAGGCATTCCCCGGCACGAGGTCTCTCATTTTTTGCCTGCCACTATCCACGTAAGATGAATGACTTGCTCCTCCTTTCCTTCCCCCATGATTGTGAGGCTTCCCCAGCTACATGGAACTGTAAGTCCAGTTAAACCTCTTTCTTCTGTAATTTGCCCAGTCTCAAGTATGTCTTTATCAGCAGCCTGAAAGTGGACTAAATACAAGTTCCATTAGGAGAAAGAAAAGTATTAGAATTTGAGGCTTGATTCATAATGCTTGTAGTATGTTTCTAAATACTGCAAACAAAATTTGCTCATTTGTAAAATAGTAAAGATAAACTTCCAACTGGATTATTAGATTCATTGAAGTAGCACAAGTAATTCACCAAACGTCATGTTTTGTACATACAAAATATGAACTAACCACTACTACTATTACTCCAGCTATTGTTACTACTATTGCAACTATTACATAATGTAAGGAAAATTAATCATTTGTAATAGAGAATTAAACATAAAATCAATTAGAGGTTGATTAAAGAGTTTAATGTAAATAAAAGGGAACTAGAAGATATAAGTGTGTTGTAATCTATAAAGCAATAAGAAAAGTGACCAAAAAGTCAATTGATTTCCAGGTATAAAATACAAAGCATTTTCATATCGAGAATCATCAAAAACTAAATGAAAAAAAATTTGAATCTCCAAAATTTATTTGCAACAATAAAATAAATTATGAATATCCTTAATATGGAGAGACTTTTCAACCAACAAGTAAAACACAAAAACTTCCATGTGAAAAGAGCAACATTCCATAAACATAAAATGTATAGAAACATTATAAATAGTTGTTGAATACATAAAAATGTTTAAGCTTATTAATAAATTAAGGCAGTCAGATTAGCACAGTAAGAACTTATTTTCATTTTATCAATTAGAAACTATTGTCAAATGATGTTATACTTAGTGTACAGTAGGTCAGGTTGTTCAATACCTAAAGAATGGGAGTATAAATTTGGCAATAGGTATCAATAAATGTAAAAAAGTTAGTAATTTAACATCTAGCTATCTTAATTTAATAACTAGCAATTCAGATAAATGTCTGTTTCTAAAGTGTTGATCTCAATATTTTCTACATCAAAAATGAGAAACAAGTCAAATATCCCTGAATATAACATTAATCTAATATGTCATATCATTTTATGTAAATTTATATTATTACATTTGTCCATTACAAAATACAACTACTCATAAGCATGAAAAATTGTAAGTGAAAAAAATGGTTACAATACAAAATTGCAAGAAAGAATCATAAGGCTAAAGGTGGTATTAACACGTATTTTTCCACTTCTGGCAGGACCCATTTCCCCCAGCTTAACCTCCACTCACAACCTTGTGATTCAATGGCACTCTGCAGAAGTGGCTGATGATGCAAATGCCAAAGATCACAGGCCCTGGCCTTGGGGAGGGCCACACAGAGAAACTCTGCAGAATACCTGTAGGGCAGAGTTAAGGCCTGCCAGTGCCCAGTCAGCACACTTCCCACTCCAGTCTCAGTCAGCCTTGCCTCCACAAACTCTTCTCTGGCTCTCAGCAGTCTAGACTTAGTCTGTGTCTTCAGCTTTAGTGGCTTATTTTTGCCTTCACTAGGAGCTGAGCCTTACTGCTTACAGCAGGCACTGGGCATCTCATGAGACCACTCCAGCCCACCACCTCTTTCATCAGTAGTCAGTGTGGAATTACAGACGATTTTTATTTCCTTACATTATACTTATATAGTATACTCTTTTTAATGATCACAAAACTGTGTCTATAATTAGATTACAATTAAACAAAATGTTGGCTTAAGTCCATAGAAACTCTTCTGTCAATGCTGGAGTGTTGTATGGACTCTCTACATTAAAAGTACATTAAAAAATTGATGTAAAAATAAATGAAAAAAAATTGATGTGGAGGATTTCTTAATGTCCAAGCCTGATCCCTAAATAAATAACATTGTCCAGCCCTAGTGGAATGAGTGGTCAAAAGGCAATAGGACAAGAACAGATATTTATGTCCTCATTTGTTTCCAGTGAGAGTCAGTTCATCTCCAGCTTGAATGAAGTGAGAACACTGATTTTCTTACAAAGGTTAAAATGAAAGAAAATCTTTGACTAGTTTTTTTGTTTCTATAAACCAACATAATGAATTGTTTGATTCTAATATGCTGCATAGCAATCACACACAGTGACAAATTGTTTCTTGAGATTGGTTCCAGGTGCTGCACCTGATGAATAATAGAGGAAAGCAGAGAAAAATGAACAGTTTTCATTTTTCATAAGGTTTATGTGAACTAAATGATTAGAACATCTTAAATCCAATGCACTGTTCTTGCTCTTACTAGCACACACTCTCTCTCTCTGTCTCTCACACACACACATATACACACACAGAGAGTACAATTAAGGCAGTGTAGTCATGACACATTTTCCCTTTTCCAAGAAGACATGTGTATTCAATAAAAACAAAAAGAAGCAATTTTAAAGATGTCTTTTTTTAAAAAAGGTAACAGTAAATGACACATTCTTTTTCAGCAAAGAAAATAATTGTGTTAGTGGGAGAAAAATGAAGGGTTCTAAAGGTTTATAGTAATTGAAAACAAAAAAGGCAAGCTGTGACCTGAAGAAACTGCTGCATTAGCAACAATAAGAACCCTTCATAGATAATATGATACTATCTACACGATATAGGTACACGATATTTTTACATATGCATACATACACACAGACACTATATATACACATACATATACATGTGTATGTCTGTCTATATACATATATTTCTTTGATATGTATATATACACACACATATAAATGATATATATGTATGCATATATGTACGAGTATGTATATATGTATATACATGTCTTCCTTCATCAGGGTTAATAAATAGCAACCTGATAGAGAACTATATGAAATGCATCATTTTATAATCCCTACGGGGGATATTAGTATGATATAGGAGCTATCTCTCCTTATGTGTATGGAGAATTAATAAAGATAGACAATATTTTGTCTCATTTTACTGCATCATTCACCCTTCATCACAAGCAGAAATTATCACATTACTGTCTGCAAACTAGTTGAAAACTCACATTGGTAAAGTTTAAGGACTAAGCCAATATTAAGCTGTTAATTTTATGTAAAACATATTGTTTATCCTGTGAAATGTAATGAAAAGTTAGAAGAGAGAGAAAGGAAAAGGAAGTTTTCTTGTGTCTCCATGACTCTTCGTTTATTCATTCTTATATTCAGCAAGTATTCATGGAGCTCCTGCTACATACTTGGTACTCTTCTAGGCCCTGTGGTACATGCATAGGAAACAAAGCATCCAGAAATAGCTATGTTCCTCCACTCTGCTTCCTCTGCACAAGTGTACAAAACTCATATGAAATTAACTCAGGTATATGGACATGGCATTTCCTTGTTTTTAAAAAATTTATTGTCATTTAATTTATAATCTAAATCTTTTTACTACTCCATACCACTTAGCCACCTAGTGTCAGGATACCAAATATGGATCATATCGAGCACAATGAAAACTATATTTTGGAGGGCAGTGGAGGAGATAATGAAGTTGTTTTAGCCTTCATAATGTCCAAAAAATTTGTTCTGAATATAAAAGATTCAGTAATAAGGCATTCAATTAAGTTTAAAAATATGTTCATGTTTATTTTTTAAATGATAATTCTTCCTAAATAAAGGAACTGACAAGTGATTTTAAAAAAATCCTTAAAAGTTCTTGATATGGTTTAGATTTGGGTCCCCACCCAAATATCATGTTGAATTGGAAGAAGGTCCTGGTGGGAGGTGATTGGATCATGGGGGCAGGTTTCCCCCTTGCTGTTCTCATGATGGTGAGTTTTCACGAGATCTGATGGTTTAAAGGTGTGTGGCACTCCCTCACTTGCTCTTTCCCTCTCCTGCTGCCATGTAAAGAAGATATTTGCTTCCCCTTTGCCTTCTGCCATGACTAAGTTTCCTACTCATGGCTTCCCAGTCATGCTTCCTGTTAAACCTGTGAAACTGTGAGTCAATTGAACCTCTTTCCTTCCTAAATTACCCAGTCTCAGGTAATTCTTTGTAGCAGTGTAAGAATGGACTAATACAGTCATTAAAGAAATAGTTACTCTAGAATATATGTGCTTCAGACATTTAGAACTAAAGTAAGAAAATCTTGTCCATTGGCAAATATTTGATGCCACTGGGAATGCTTTTGTTGTTTTACTGAAAGCTAACATTATTTTAGTAAATTATTTGAACCATGGCTCAACCAAGCCTCTTTTGTTTAGTTTTATATTCATTTACAAATATATATATATATATATATTTTATTCTTGTATCTCAGCTAGCTTTTAGATTCTTGAAAAGTAGAGCAAAAAGATCAGTAAAATAAAATTCCTGCCTTTTACTTGGGAAAGACAAATAATAAACAGAATAGCAAGTATTATTTCAAACAAGAGTAAATAATATTGAAATAGATAATACTGCGAGAGGGACATTTGAGCAGAGATCTGAAGGATTTGGGGTCTGTCTGAAAAAGACCATTGTGAGAAGAGGGAGAGCAAATGCAAAGTCATGAGTCTAGAGGGTCCTTGATTTGTTTCAGATACAGTGGAGAGGCCCATGTGGCTGCAGCAGAAAGAACAAAGGTGAAATTGTGGGAGATGAGGTCAAAGCAACAGATATTAAAGGTGAGGTTCAAATCATATGTAGCTTTTGGTCATTAGAAGACTTTTGACTTTTATGCTGAGTAAAATGAGGACTCACCAGAGTGTTTCAGATGGAGGGACATGATCAGACTGTTTTAGAAGAATCACTTGGAGTTCTGTGCTGAAAATACACTGTGTCTACAGATAGAGGATATTAATCTGCAATTCATAGGCTTAGAGATGACATTTAAATCTGTGAAGTAGATTTAATACTATTATGTCTAATTATAATGTAGAAAGTCTCCAGTAACTGTTGTTTTTTAGGCTAACAGCAAAGCACACTGGGACTACACAGTGATTTTTCCCCTAATTTCTTTTATCACTCAAAGAGCTAAAAATGCATAGAAATCATAACTTTTTTAGTTTGACTTAATCATAGAGATGAAAGTGCATGGAAATCTAACAAAACTATATTTCAAAAAGGTATGAGCACTTCTTAAGAGAGAAGAGACAGACACACAGCTACTTTCATCCATGTTGAAGCATTGTGAAGAGAGAGAATCCAAAATAGAAGTTAGTGATTAAATATTGGCCACTTTTTCTCCAAGATTAGTAGCCATTGCAAAGATGTTTACCCTCAATACATTTACTCAACATTGTACCAAAATTGCTAGGCAGTATGATATAAGTAAAAGAAATACTACAAAGGAAGACTAGAAAAAGTAAAACCATTTTTATTTTCATACATAAATGAGTATGTAGAAAACTATGAAATATACAAAAAAATTCAAATTAATACATGCATTGGGAAGGTTACAAGATGAAAATGTCAATATAAAAATCAATTACATTTTTATATACTGGTTACAAAATATGGAGAAAAACAAAAAATGATACAATTTAAATTAATATCTAAAAATATAAAATGCCAAGAAGTAAATCTGAATAAAAATGGAGTGTAGTAAGACTACTACAGTGAAAATTACAAAATGTAGTTGGGAGAAATTTAAGAAGACCTAACATATGGAAAAATATATTCATGAATAGGCAAACTTTCTTTTTCCCAAATTAAGTTTTAAATTCAGCACAGTCTCAGTATAAATCCAGTTAACTTTTTTCTTTTAAATTTTTATTTATTTATTTATTATACTTCAAGTTCTGGGGTACATGTGCACAACGTGCAGGTTTGTTACATAGGTATGTATACATGTGCCATGTTGGTTTGCTGCACCCATCAACTCGTCATTTACACTAGCTATTTGTCCTAATGCTATCCCTCCCCTAGCCCCCCAGCCCGCGACAGGCCTCTGTGTGTGTTGTTCCCCTCCCTGTGTCCATGTGTTCTCATTGTTCAACTCCCACTTTTGAGTGAGAACATGTGGTATTTGGTGTTCTCTTCTTGTGCCAGTTAGATTTTTTGGGAAGAATTTGATGGGAGAATTCTAAAATATATATAGAAAATCAAAGGGACTTGAGATAGAAAAAAGTCTTGAAAAAAAGAAAAAGTTGTAGAACTTAGACCACCAAATTTCAAATTTTGTTCTAAAGTTGCAGTAAGCAGTTTACAGACAGATCAGTAGAATATAAAGAATAGAAAGTCCAGTAATAGAAGCACACATAAATGATTTATAGATTACTAAGCAAGTTACCAACTCAATTAATAGGGAAACATGTCTTTTTAAATTGTGGTAAGCTATACAAAATATAAAATTTACTCTTTAACCGTTTTTTTTTTATCTTTTTGAGACAGAGTCTCACTCTGTCACCCAGGCTGGAGTGCAGTGGCAAGATTTCGGCCCACTGCATCTTCAACCTCCAAGGCTCAGGTGATCTTCCCACCTTAGCTCCCCCAGTAGCTGGGACCACAGGCACATGACACCACACATGGCTAATTTTATTTGTAGAGACAGGGTCTCACTATGTTGCCCAGGCTGGTCTCAAACCAGGGCTCAAGCTATCCGCCCACTTCGGTCTCCCAAAGTGCTGGGATTACTGGCATGAGCCCCTGCACCTTCACTATTTTAACCATTTCTAAGCATAAAATGTAGTGGCATAGATAGTCACTATCCACTTCCACAACTTTTTAATTATCCCAAACTGAAACTTTTTCCCCATACAAAACAAATGCTCTTTAACCCCTTCCCCCCATTTATTCCGTAGTAACCACTATTCTACTTTCTGTTTCTCTGGATTTAACATTTGACTCTTCTGAGTATTTTATGTAAGTGGGGTTATACAATATTTGTCCTTTGTGTCTGGCTAATTTCACTTACAATAATTCTTTTAAGTTCCACTGATGTAGCATTTATCAGATTTTCATTCCTTTTTAAGGCTGAATAATATTCTATTGTAAGTATGTACCATGCTTTGTATATTCATTCATCTATCAGTGGACACTTGGGTTGGTTCTACCTTTTGGTTATTGTGGCTAATTTTGCAATAAATATGGGTGCACAGTAACCCATTGGAGACCCTGCTTTCAATTATTTCAGGTATATATACACAGAAATGAAACTGCTGGGCTATGTGGGCACTCTATGTTTAATTTTTTAAGGAAACATCACATTGTTTTTTACAGAGACTTTACCATTTGACACTGCCACCAGCAATATACAAGGGTTGCAATTTCTCCATATCCAATGACAACTGTTGTTGTTTTTTATTATTTTCTTGTATTAATAGCCATCACAATGTGTTAGGATGGGCCTCCATAACAAAATACCACAGACTGCATGTTTTAAACAATAGAAACTTATTTTCTCACAGTTCTGGAAGCTGGGTAATTCAGTTTCAGGTAAGGTCTCTCCTTGGCTTGCAGAAAACCAGCTTCTCACCGCGTTCTCTCACATTGTTTAGAGAGCAGAAGAAGGCAATCTCTCTCTTCCTCTTCTTACAAGGTCAAAGTCCAGGTGAATTAAGGTCCCACTCTTAGGCCCTCCCTTACCCTTAGTCACTTCCTAAAGATTATCTCTCCAGATACAGTCACATTGGGGGTTAAGGCTTCAAAGTATAAATTTTGTGGGGACACAATTCAGTCTATGGCAGATGTAAAGTGGTATTACATTCTAGTTTTGATTTGCATCTCTAATAAGTAATGTTGAGCATTTTTTCATGTAGTTATTGCCATTCTATATCTTCTTCAGAGAAATGTCTGTTCAAGTCCTTTGCCAACGTTTCAATTGAGATGGTTGTAATTATTGTTGAGTTTCAGAAGTTCATATATATTCTGGATATTAGTCCCTTATCAGATTTATGATTTCTAAATATTTCTCTATATTGATAGTATCCTTTGACATATATATATATTTTAAATCTATATAAAATTCAATTTATCTATTTTTTCCTCTATTGTTCACATTTAGAATGTCATATCCAATAAATAAATCATTGCCAAATTTTATGTCATGAAGATTTTCCCTTGCGTTCTCTTCTAAATTGCTAAAAGAACTTAAAGAAAACATATATAACTGTGAACATTTCCCATATTCATAGTTACTCTGTATTTTTGCATGTTGACTTTATATCCTGCTACTTTACTCAATTTATCAGTTCTATTAATTTCCTAAAAGTGTGATCATTTTAGCTCTTACATTTAGGCCTTGGATCCATTTTGAGTTAATTTTTGTGTATATTTTAAGTAAGGTTCCAATTTTATTCTTTTGCATGTAGATATTCAACTTTCTCAAAACTTTTCATTGAAAAGACATCCTTTCCCCACTGAGTGGGGAAACTCCCCAGTACAGGGTCAAGTGATTTTTTTTTTTTTTTTTGGTTAGGTTAATTCCTAACTTTGGTATTATTTTTCATGATACCAAAGTCAAAGACTTTTATAACAAGGACTGTAAAACATTGCTAAAAGAACTTAAAGAAAACATATATAACTGTGAACATTTCCCATATTCATAGTTACTCTGTATTTTTGCATGTTGACTTTATATCCTGCTACTTTACTCAATTTATCAGTTCTATTAATTTTCTTTTGTGGAATCTTTAGGGTACTCTACATATAAGATCATGTCATCTGTAAACAGAGATCAATTTACTTCTTTCTTTCTAGCTTGGTTGCCTTTTATTTGATTTTCTTGCCTAATTGCTCTGGCTAGGATATCATTGATGTGTTGAACAAATATGGTGTAAACAGGCATCATTGTCTTGCTCATGATGTTAGGGAAAAGCTTTATTTTTCCTCATTGAGTATGATGTTAACTGTGGGTTTTTCCTATAGGACTTACATTATGTTGATGTAGCTTCCGTCAATTCCTAGTTTTTTAGTGCTTTTGTCATGAAAGAATATTGAATTTTGCCAAATGCTATTTCTGCACCATTTAAGATGATCATGGTTTTTTTCCCTTACTTCTGTTAATTCAGTGTATTATGTTGATTGATTTTTATATATCACGTTTCAGGAATAAATTCCACTTGATCATGATATATAATTATTTTACTATGCTGCTAAATTTAATTTGCTAGTACTTTGTAAAAGACTTATGCACCAATTTTCATGATAAATTTTGATCTGTAGTTTTCTTTTTTGTAGTGTTTTTGTTTATTGAAACATGTCTTTTTAACACATGAAAACACAAACCTTGATTTTCATCTCACTTTATACAAAAAATTCAATTTATATAGACTATAGACCTGAATGTAAAAACTTGCAAATAACTTCTCAGAAAATAAAATAATAATATTTAAATGATTTTGGATAGCCAGGCATAACTTATGCAGGACACAAAAAGAACTAACTATAAGAAGGAAGAACTTAAATTCCAAAATTTTAAAATATATATATTCTGGCTAGCAAAATGACTATTAATAAAATTAAAAGGCAAGCCAATGTTCGAGAAATTTGTTCAAAATATATATAGCAGAAAAAGCACCTGTACCCAAATCATGTGAGGGCCTTTTGGAAGTCAACAATAAAAAGGCAACAACTCAATAAAACATGAACAAATATCTTCAATGGAACTTCTCTCTAAAAAGAATTTAAACAGACACTAGAATGACTAAAATAAAAATGACAAATAATGGAACATATTGGCAAAGATACGGAGCAGTTTGTCACACATTGCTGGTGGTATTATAAAATGGTTCAACAATTTTGGATAATAGTTTGGAAGTTTGTTGTAAAATTTGTTATATCTACACTATAGCCTAGCTTTTTTTGTCCTAGATACTTATTCAAGATAAATAAAAATGCATCTACAAAAACAACTTGGAAAATAGTATCCACAGCAGCCTTATTAATAAGAATATCTAATTGGAAATAATCCAAATTTCCATCAACAAGAGAATAATTAAAATGCAACATAGTTTTGAAATTTAATATGAGCTATCAAATTGATACCTATTGATACCTGCAACAATATGGATGATTCTCAAAAACATTAAACTGAACTAAATAATCCAGGCACAAAATAATACAATTATATTCATTGTTATGATTTCTAAAAGGCAGAATTATTCTAAGCCAAGAGAAATAATAAAATGGATCCTGAGCTTTATATTGGGGCAAAAATGAGGGACTGATTGAAAAGGGAAAGAATGGAACATTCCAGAATGATAGAAATATTATGTATCTTGCTTTTGCTGGTGATTTCCTGGATATACATAATTGCCAAGATTCATCAAATTAATCATTTAAATATGTGAATTTTCTTTTATTTAAATTATACCTTACAGGTAGTGAGAGAAATTCCTTTTCCATTATAGAAAACTATGCTACTAAGTCCAAGCTTTCTGTGTATAGGTAACAATTATAAATTCTGGACATAATACTAAAACACAACTGTCTGAGGACTCAGAGAAGCGAGTCAAATTAGGCAGAGTTGGAGGAAAGTTAAAATTTGGGGACTTTATTTGATTGAAATCAGTTTTCCATATGTGAAGCTTTATCATGAGAGATACCACAGCTGTGGCTACAGCATGGAATTTCCCAAAATCTTCCTAGCCAGAGGAATCAGGTGAAGAAAACCGGGGGAACTAGAAGTTCCCCATAGAGTGAGGGGAGAATTTCTAGAATGAAGAGAAGCGGAGAAAAAGAATCTGAGATTTAGTGCCCACTATATATCTGGCTAAATCCTGAACTATTCATTTTATGGGAAGACAGAAATTCCATTTGAAATCTGAGCCATTGCCTACCCTAGTAATGGTAGAGTAAACAAACTCTAAGAAATTAATCCTTTGCTAAAACAAAAACATTAGCACACTTTAAAGGAATACAAGTGAATCCATAGTTACTACTACATAGCATTCACAAAGTCTAAGATACAATAACAAAAGTTTTAAATTGTAAAGAGTTGGAAAAATGCAAACTGTTCTCAAGGAAAAAGATAACAATAGATTCCAACTTACAGATGACCCAGATGTTGAAATTATCAAGCAAGGACTATGAAGCAGATATTATAACAATGTTCAATGATGGAAACTCAAATGTACTAGTATTAAATTTAAAATATAGAAATTTTAGGGAAAATGTGCATGTGAATATGAAAGTAAACTAAATACAAATTTTAGAGCTGAAAAATGTTGGAATTAAAGAAAAATATATTTTATGATCTTAAGAAAAAAAGGGATGTGACAGAGAAAATAACTAGTGAATTTGAAGATAAATTAATAGAAATAATTCAAGTAAAAAAAAAAGAAAGCAAGATAATTAAAAGTTAACAAACTCCAGGAACCTGTCGAACAATGGTCTAATTGTTCAAAATGTCTAATATATGTGTATTTGGAGAGCCAGAAGGAAAGGAAAAGGTAAATGTAGCAAAAATAAATTATTTGAAGAAATCATGGAATAAATTTACAGATTCAAGAAGCTCAGCTAACCCCAAATAGAATAAATGGAAACAAAGACATTTCTAGGTATAGAGGCAACACTGATGCAAACAGGTGTGGAGTTTCTATCAGGAACCATAGAAGCCAGAAGTCAGAGGATGCAGAAAAAAAAAAAGAAAATTTCTTGCTTATTCATGATTAAAACTCCAAGCAAACAAGGAAGAGAGGGGAGCTTCCATAACTTGATAAAGGATATCTATAAATATGTAATAATATTGAACACCTTCCCCACCCCAAGATTTGGAACAAGGCAAAAAGATCTGATGTTACTTGTTCTATTCAATATCTTATTGGGATCCTAGCCACTGTAATAACGCAAGAAAACAAAAGTTAAAATAATAAAAAAGTAGGAAGGAAAATGTTCTCTATATGTAGATTACAGAATTGTTTAGGTAGCAAATCTTAAGGAGTCTACCAAAAACAAACAAACAAATAAAAACTATTACAATTAATATGTGAATTTAACAAGATTATGTGATACAAGTTTAATATAAAAGAGTTACTTTATGTATAAGAATTAAGTAATCATAAAATAAAATTTTAAGGTACTTGTTTTTCATTAGCTACAAAAGCATAAAATACTTAGGAATAAAATTAACAGTTTTGCAAAATGTTTTTACTGAACACTACAGAGCTCTACTTAGAGAAATTAAAGAAGATCTAAACAGATGTTTACATAGATAAACAGATGTTAGAACAGATAAACCATGTTCATCAACTGCAATACAGTGTTGTTAAGATGTCAATTCTTTGCAAATTATCTATCACTATAATCAAGTGCCAATCAAAATTCAAATATAATTTTGTAAATGAAGTTGACAAATGTATTCTAAAATTTATATGAAAATTCAATTCAGATTACCAAAACAAGTTTAAAATTAAAAGAGAAAGTTGAAAGACAAACTACTTGATTTTAAGATTTAAATCTATAGTAACCAAGAGACTATGGAATTAGTGAAATGATAGGCATAGAGGTCAGTGGAATATTAAAAAAAAAGAACTCAGAAATAAACCCACATATATACAGTATTGAAGATATATATCTCCAGAAATATATATATATACACATAAATATGTATCTGTGTGTGTGTGTGTGTGTGTGTGTGTGTGTGTATTTTCCCCTAAGGATTACCCCTGTATCTCCAGAAATTAGAGAAAAATTAGCTAACAAATTTGGAAAGTGTAAAAAAAAATATAAATCTGCAAGCATTAAGCTTACATAAAGATAAAATTTGAAGAAATCTACTAACATCAAATCAAGAGAAATAACAGAAAACACTAACACATGGTCATGAAGTTTAAGACCAACATTTGCATGAACTGTGTCCATAGCATGTAGGAAAGAAGGAGTCACAATGTTTGTAGCAGTCGCCACGGTTTATTTGTGGGTCTGTAGTCCCATCTACTCCTAATGGTGAATCATTGCAAATAAAATAACTGTTGATAAATTTAAATGCATGGTATGCTTTTTGAAAGCATGCACCTATGAGTGGTGTTTCCAAGAAGTAATATGTTTTGGGAGAAGAATAAGTCTTTAAATTGGCAATTTCATCAAGTCATTTTGTATAATGCATTAAACTTGCTAGGAGATCCAAATGTTACATTATTCAAATGCTACCCAATAAAGTCCACTGGTGTTTTTCAGTGTTCGAATATCCACTATAAGCTAAAATTCTTTATAAATACTGTAAAAGGAAACATTGCAAAGATAAGAAGATGTTATTGTGGAATATTTTGTCAATACTTTTAGAAACTGCCTTAAATTCTGAATTATCAAAACACGATTACTTTTTAGGGCAAAGCTAAATAAAGGCAAACAGAAAACAGTTTCCTAATCTAAAAGAGAAACAAGCTTATGTGTTGGTAACAATTTTCCATTGATCTCTCATGTGTCCACAAGTCAAGATAATAGCTCATTTTCTCCAAATAGTATTTTTAAGATGTTTAAATACACATGTGTCAGGGAAGACAGAGATATCTCTCCACAAAGGATTTGCTTACATTTCAGGATATTGAAGATAAAAATCTCTCTCACTTCCTTCATTGGTGCATATCTGTTATATTCCAAGGTAATAAAATTAATGTCTCTCTCTGAAGGGGAGAATAGGCAGATTTGCCAATGGCCTCCTATATAACAATCAAGCCTTTCTAATTTTAGTGATTCTCTGTCCTAACATACTCTGTTGTGTGTATAGACAACAGCCACCCCTCATCACATCATCTTCTAAGGAAAGGAACTAGGGTAACTGACACAGCAATGCTTCTCTGGCTTCTGCTATTGCTCTGAATAACAAGCTGTCTTTTATCTCTGACCCAGGATTCTCATGTCTTCTGACATATATGAAGCAGTGCCAAGCTGCCTTGTTAGATGCAAGCACTGTAAAACCTCAGACCTTTTACATTTTCTCAAAATATAAACATGTATCCTAAAATTTTAACTTGAAAATTGTTTTAGATTTTTTTTGGAAGAAGAGAATTTGAAAAGAAGACTGAGAAAGAATAGCCAATGATGTAGGGGTTCAACCAAAAGATAGTGGTTCCATACAAAATCAATTTAAATGAGTTACACTCTGTAAAATATTGTTGGCAAACAAAATATGGGAGGAGATTTGACCATCAAATGTGTTAGTATAGGAGCCATTAGCAACTTTAGCAAGAGTTCTTTCAGTGGAGTGGTAGAAATGAAAGTCTATCAGGGTGTGTTCAAGAGAGAAGAGCAGAGAGGAGCTGAGATGGCAAGTATAGATATCCCCATTTTAGAAGTAGGAGAACAGGAGTCAGGAAATTTAGAAAAAAAAATACCCTTAAAACCTCACTGGTAAGTAATGATGCTGAGATCATCTCGTGCTGTTGGCTCCCATTCTCTTTCCATTATAACGTGTAGCCTACCACACAGAATGTTAGAGCTGTCAGGGTCTTAATTTTCTTGACAGATGAGAATTTAGAAGTCATTTGTGAATTAATAGCACTATTCTGAATCATGATTGAGATGGACTCTGCATTGGCTAGCTATTCTTTTATGTAAATGAAGATATATTAGATTTAAAATGATGGCTAGGTGATTTAGATTTCAATTGACTCTCAGAATTTAGGGTTTATTGCCTAGGGAAAACTCTAATTCTTATATATTGTGATTGACTGACTGCTCTTTTGTTATGGGAATATATAGTCAGGTTTTACAGTGGAATTTAGCTTTTTTCTTCTTATTTTTTTAAATGTACAGTAGTAGCTATTTTGGTCCTTGCATAAATTTTGTGCCAGAATGGCCATCTCAAACCACACAGCTGCTCTCAAATTTCAGTGAATTTTGATTAATGCAACATCTGCCCTGTCTGTCTTGTGCTTGCCCATGTATTAATACCCAGCTTTGTATGGCTCCAAGAGTCTCTCAAGCATACAATAAATAAGTTCCAATGACTTAGAACCTTCTGCTTCAGCTGACTGTAAAAGTTTTTGTTGTTGTTGTTTTCTCTTTTTTGGCTAGTTTAAAATTTCTCCTGTTCTCTCAGAACAGCTCAAATAATCAATGATTAAAATATATATTTCAAAAAGGTTAGTGTTTCTGTGTTTCCCCAAGAAATATAAGCTTCCTCTTTGAAGAAAAAATAACTGGTTTTGAAACAACTTATAGCTAGATATTATAATAGGAGTCTTACGTCAGCTCATTAAAATGGTTTCCATTTCACAGTGAGCTGAAATACGCTATATTGAAGTTATTCTAAAAATCAGAATTAAAAATTTTAATTGTATTACATTACATTTTGCTAAGTATATATTTTTACTATACACTTTAAAACAATTCCAAGCTAAAAATATTTATAAAATATGATTTTCCTTAATGAGATTTCTATCCAAAGAGGCACAAAGAAGCAAAAAAAGAAATAAAGAACACTGCTAACTTTAATCTTCTACAAGACAGATTCCATGAGAGCATTATATTTTAAAAAATCAATCAGAAAAATAGATATTGCTGGGTCAGAATAATTTATGGACATACTAATTTCAGCCTTGACTTTATTTTTCCATCATATATCCTCTTGCCTGTTCTAAGAATTTTGCTGCAGGCCAACAGCCAAGTTACCAATAGACTACATGGCAATCTGTTTTTTCTCTTTCAATTTTCTCTCTAACTTTATAGGACTATATTAGACTGAAAGGTGAGTGGTCAAGGCATTCAAGAAAAGAGAAAATCTCTCTAATTTTTAGAGGAACATTTCTGTAGGTGGATGGTATGGACTAATGGGCCGTGTCTTTTCCCTAGGTTGGCAGCATATCCTCCTGGTGGGGAGAAGTTTGTATGTAGCACCAAGGCTGTCTGAACCCTAGATATGAGGGGTCCCCAGCCTCAGCAAAAAATCATGGGATATGAGAAAGTGACAAACTTCAATCTCAAGATAAGTCTTAGGCAAAACGTATGTCAGCATGGGAGGTCTTATAATCTCAGATGCTTTAAAAAAGTCCCAGCAATGACAAATTGTATTTCACTAACCAGGAAATTATAATGACTTACAGTCTGATATAATCATATTTCAAGGAAATAAATATTATGACATTTCCTATATGAAGTGTCTCTAACATGTTAAGTATAATATTGAAAACTGTTACTAAATTAAAAGTTAAATTTCACACATGAAACTTTTTATGCAATAACAGATCAAATATTTTATTCTCATTTCATATAATCTTCACAATAATCACATGAATAAGGATAATCATTCTCCATTTAAAAAATTTATAAAATTATACTCAAAAAGCTAGATTGCTTATCTAAGACGGAAAGAATGATATTCAAATTCTGTCCAATTCCTGTCTTTCCACTATATGCTACAGTTTCATGAAGATACTTTTATTTTAGGAAGTAACCACTATATCACTTCCTCACAAGGGACTTCTATTGGAGTAATAATGCTAGCTTTTCTTTGAATATTTCACTCTATCTTGCCTCTAAGAGGAGGCAGAGGGGTCCTTTTAGACTTTGTTTCTGAGCCAATCAACCTGTCTATAGAACGCACATGTTTTGTGCTACTCTTTCTCTTAAGCTAAAGGAGGCAACTCTTTGGAGGGCTTAAGGCTTCTCAGCTCCGACTGAGACCAAATGGGCAACTTAATTCTTGAGTCCAGAGTTGGAAAGACCATGCACATCCTATCAAGGGTGTTGGGTTTTTTTTCAGTAATATAACTTATATTTTTATCTCTTTATTTTGAAAACTTGTGCTCATCTCTCAATTGTTTCCAAACTTATAAAGGTAGAAAGGTATTTGTTGGTCCCCATCAAAGTCTACCTTCTGTGCTTGAGTAGCAACTTTCAAATTCCTGTAGTTAAATCCACTCAGTAGCTCTTCATGTGGACTCATTTGGCTGAAAATAGTAGCAATCCAAGTCAGTCTAAAGTTGATTAGGAGAAAAAGGATAATGAATAAGATCAGAAGATAGTTTAGTGTGCAAGCAGGTATCAAGAACACTGAAATCATGAACTCATATCTTCTGGTCTTTTATCTGGGTTTATTTTTATGTTGCCTTCGTTACTTTGGCTGTACAATTACTTTCCCCACATGGTGAGTAACATGACCATGATACTCCCGATGCTTAATTTTTTTTTATTTTTTATTTTTTTATTTTTGAGATGGAGTCTTGCTCTGTCACCAGGCTGGAGTGCAGTAGCATGATCTCGGCTCACTGCAACCTCCGCCTCCTGGGTTCACGCCATTCTCCTGCCTCAGCCTCCTGAGAAGCTGGGACTACAGGCATGCATCACCACACCCAGCTAATTCTTGTATTTTTAGTAGAGACATGGTTTCAGCATGTTGGCCTCGATCTCTTGAACTTGTGATCCGCCAGCCTTGGCCTCCCAAAGTGCTGGGATTACAAGCGTAAGCCACCGAGCCCAGTCAGTGCTTAATTCTTTACTTCTGACTTATAGGTCTCATAACTGCAGACATAGTTGCTATCTATACTCATTCAGATGTTTAGAAAAAAATCCCAGAGAAAGATGCTGACTATTCCAATTTCATTCAGGCACTAGGCTGAACTAAGCAATTGTGACTAGGGCAGTAAAGTTTTATAAGAATATGACCATGCCAATGGTGGCAATCATATAAATCAGGGAAAAACAGACAATCCAAGGGTAAGTCATGCTGGTTCCTCTGCCTGACATAATCTTCCCACGTATGTGCATTTCTTTCTCCTGCTCTCTCTCATTTTCTCTGCTCATTTCACATTGAAAAGGCTTCCCTGACTACTCTAACTGAAATAACACCTCTCACTCTCTGGGTATTGACTTTGCATTGTCTTTCAAAGATAATACACCCAGCATATGCCTAACATATAATAACTCCTCAATAAATATTTGTTGAACAAATTGATGGAACAAAATATAAAAGGAAGAGAAAGAGGAAGGGAGAATCACAGCATCACAAGTAGCTTTCTCTTGTCCTTACTAATCAGGTTCCTCTATAACTCTGTCACACTCGGAGTGTAACATTGTCTCAACTTCTCCACAAAGAAATCAGTTTTCTTCACTTTCTCAGTGAAATATTTTAAAATTAAAATCTTTGCTTCTGTGATTTTGCCATCACGCTTGAGATGCTGTCTTTAATAAATATGAAGATATATTTAAATAAGATATTAGTCATTTGGATTGATGCATGGAATTTTATTAAGAATCAAAGTTGTATTCCTAGGTATTTTATTCTCTTTGCAGCAATTGTGAATGGGAGTTCACTCACGATTTGGCTCTCTGTTTGTCTATTATTGGTGTATAGAAATGCTTGTAATTTTTGCACATTGATTTTGTATCCTGAGACTTTGCTGAAGTTGCTTATCAGCTTAAGGAGATTTGGCGCTGAGACGATGGAGTACAATCATGTCATCTGCAAACAGGGACAATTTGACTTCCTCTTTTCCTAATTGAATACCCTTTATTTATTTCTCTTGCCTGGTTGCTCTGGCCAGAACTTCCAACACTATGTTGAATAGGAGTGGTGAGAGAGGGCATCCTTGTCTTGTGCCAGCTTTCAAAGGGAATGCTTCCACCTTTTGCCCATTCAGTATGATATTGGCTGTGGGTTTGTCATAAATAGCTCTTATTATTTTGAGATATGTTCCATCAATACCTCGTTTATTGAGTGTTTTTAGCATGAAGGTTGTTGAATTTTATCAAAGGCCTTTTCTGCATCTATTGGGATAATTACCTGGTTTTTGTCATTGGTTCTGTTTATGTGATGGATTACATTTATTGATTTGCATATGTTGAACCAGCCTTGCATCCCAGGGATGAAGACAACTTGATTGTGGTGGATAACCTTTTTAATGTGTCATCATCCTCAACAAACTAACACAGGAACAGAAAACCAAACACTGCATGTTCCCACTCATAAGTGGTAGTTGAACAACGAGAACACATGGACACAAGGAGGGGAACATCACACACCGGGGCCTGTCGGGGGGTGAGGGGCAAAGGGAGGGATAATATTAGGACAAATAGCTAATGCATCTGGGGCTGAAAACCTAGATGATGGGTTGATGAGTGCAGAAACCACCATGGCACATGTATACCTATGTAACAAACCTACATTCTACACATGAATCCCAGAACTTAAAGTATAATTTTAAAAAAAAGAATCAAAGTAATGGTTATTGAATAGGGCTGATATTATTTAAATAATTAATATTCCAATTATTAAAAGTAATTTACCTGAAAAATTAAACACATTTTTCCTTTTTCTTCCAAAGATATGGAGTGACACTATTGCCATAAATCAACTAAAACATATGAGGGTAGATTTTAGGTGCTCTTGCCACCGAAAAAGAAAAACATGAGTAACTATGAGATGAAGGGTATCTTAATTTAGTTGGTTTTCGTGACCATTTTTTGTGTATGAGCATGTCAAAACATCATGTTATGCAACTTAAATATATGCTGTAAAAACATATGCCATCTACAAAGGCAGAAGCATAGGACAAGAGAGGAAAGTGGTAACACTGTTGCTGTTGTTGCTAATGATTAATGATGATGATGATGACAGTAGTGATTATTTGCTGCTGTTGCTAACGATCATTGATGATGATGACAGTAATGATTATGACTAGTTTATTTACAATTTCAATCGAGACTGTCTGAAAAACTTAGAAAATGTATTTGCTATATGTAAGTTGTAATTGGTTATCCACAAAGATTTAATAAAAATATTACTTAGGTTTCCGTTTTTTCTTTGGAGTGAGGCAGGGAGGGACATTAAAATCTTTTAAACAAATAAAGTTTCAAGAAGCAAAAGTGGAGTATTTCTTCAATCTTGGCAGCATCAATTAAATGTCATCATGAAAAACATTAATCCAAATTCACTTTTTTTTTTTAGTGTCAGCAGCAGCTTTCCAGCTTGTGTTACTGCCTATTCAAATGAAGCTCTATCAATCTTTTAATTCATTTCCCTCTTCTGTGCCTTTGACATAAGACTGCTGTCATGGAATTATCATTTTGTTAGAAACAAAAAGAAACACGCAAGAAAGATATATAGAAAGGTGACTTCATGTGTAGCTTTTTGAATTAAAATTTTCATGCTCCAGGTGTGGTCTGAATATTTTCACAAGTAAACAAAATTCTTCCACAGTTGTCATTCCTAAATGTCCACGTAGAGACTTCAATCCTTTCATGCAGACGAGTTTGGAATATCAAGCCTTTCACTTCACATATTGTTTCTAAAACATGTCAGGTAGTGGCAGGTCCTGGCTAGAGCAGGTTATGACTGTTATGGTGGTGCTTCAGAGAAAGAGGACAAAGAAGAAGATTGGGACAGAAAACTGCCTGCCACACAAGAGCATGGGGTTAACAGGGCAGGAGTCGGGACTCAAAGATTTACTGGCTGTGTCACGTGGCTCTTCACTGACCTAGAAAATGCTTGATGTAACACTGAAATGAGGGGTGAGTGAGGCAACATAGAGGGAGCAGTTTGCAGTTGTAAAGAAGCCCTACTAATGTTACTTAACAATCACAAACATGGTGCTTATTCTAGGACAGGCACTGTTTTCAGCGTTATGTGGAAATCTTGTGACATTATCTGCTGGGTACTATTATTTCCATTCTTCAGAAGGAGAAACTGCAGAGGTTATGTAATTTGCCTGTGGTTACACAGCTGTGGCTCTGGGATTCAGTTTAGCTTCAGAGTCACTTCTCGTTAAGAAAGGCACTATGCTATAGTGTCTCCCATTGTTGTTAACTGCGACCTCAAGCTATACAGCCTCACAGTTTTCTAATCTGTGAAATGAGGGTGTTCTATTATGTTATTTCCAAGGGCTCTTTCAAATGTAACAGTAAATAACTCAAAGCCAGTGTGGTGGCCCACAAGGGCTTCACTTTCTAGCTTGCCAGGTTTAGAAGAATCTAGAGAACGGTGTAGTATCAGGACACGGAATCTGTTCTGCTTAAAAGATCCCCTGATCTGCAAATCTCGTTATTTCATGGATTTGAAGGCTCTGCTTGCCTCCTTGAATGACTTTGCATCCCTCTCATTTGCTGAGAGTTATGACAATATTGGATTGCTGGTGGAACCAAGAGCATCACATACTATAAACACACTCTTCCAGACCAATGACTTGACTGAGGGAGTGATGGAGGAGGTGCTGTGAAGGAAGGCAGACCTCATTCTCTCCTACCATCCGCTAATTTTCAGACCATTCTCTCCTACCATCCACTAATTTTCAGCATAACCTAGAAAACCTGGAAAGAGCTCCTGGTAATCCAGGGTCTGGAGAATGAAGTTGGTATGTATTTTCCTCACATAGCCTACGATGCTGCACCCCAGGGAGTTTGCAACTAGTTGGCTAAAGGGCTTGGAGCTTGGACCTCCAGGCTGATGCATACTTTCAAAGCTTCCAACTACTCCACAGAGAGAACCCACCGAAGACCTAGACAAAGTCATGTCTGCAGTGAAAAAAAGTTGTGAATGTTTCTGTCACTTCTTTGTCTGCTGGGATTGATGATGAAAAACAAACATGGCTCAGTGTCAATGATAGTCAGAAGACTTTGATGCAGATAGTGGCTTTTCTCTCCCAGAACATAAAATCACATCAGAAGACTGAAATTATGTACTGGAGAAGCCTTTGCTTCTACATACTGGAATGGGATGGTAATGCATACTAGATGAATCTATCTCCCTGACAACCATGACTGAGCAAATCACAAGCCGCTTAAAACTATCACATATGTGCTTAGTTCTTAGAGTAGGGAGGACCGTAGAGTTCTAAAGTCAAAGTCGTGGCCCTGTGTGCTGGTTCTGGGAGCAGCGTTCTGCAGAGTATAGAAGTTGACCTTTACCTCCCAGGTGGGATGTCTCATCATAATATTCTGAATGCTGCTTCCTAAGGAATAAATGTCATCCTTTATGAACTCAGCAACACTGAATAAGACTTTCTTTCTGACATTTGAGATATACTGGGTGCTTATTTGAAGAGTACGATTAATATTATCCTTCAGAGACAAGCAAGGACCCTCTTTATGTAGTATAACACAGAGAGGAACATCAGGATAACACAATCTACAAATCGATTGGGCCCTTTCAGAAGAGTGTCTTAAAATTTATTATAATTTCTGATTTGTTACACTGGTTCACCACATGTTTTATAGTTCATAAGGTAAAAACTGAAATATAACTACCATGTTAAAGAACAAATATTTATTATAAATTTTAGGAAAGACTAAAATCTATTTACCTAAAAAAAGTCATGAACTGGTGAATATTTTTATCATTCCAGCTTTTTAAATATGTGCTGTAGATATATTAAATGCTTTTGTAATTTAATCCAGGATACATATTAGGTGGTTGGGTACCAACACATATACCAGTCCTGATAGCCCTGCACTTTTCTTTGTGTTTTTTCAAGCTCTATGGGATGTTAGCATGTCAATTATCCTTTAAGAAAGTTTCTCAGCTGGGCATGGTGGCTCATGCCTGTAATCCCAGCACTTTGGGAGGCAGAGGTGGGCAGAGCACGAGGTCAGGAGTTTGAGACCAGCTTGACCAACATGGTGAAACCCCATCTCTACTAAAAATACAAAAATTAGCTGGCCGTGGTGGTGCATGCCTGTAATCCCAGCTACGCAGGAGGCTGGGGCAGGAGAATCACTTGAACCGGGAGGTGGAGGTTGCAGTGAGCTGAGATCATGAGATCATGCCATTGCACTCCAGCCTGGGTAACAGAGCAAGACTTCGTCTCAAAAAAAAAAAAAAAAAAGTTTCTAAATTCATTTCCTTTTCCTGAATTTTTCACTCTTGTACTACTAGGAAATACTTCATATACTTCACCAACTGCTAATTCTGTAGACAGTGGATGTCTACTTCTCCATTTGTGCCAGGACTGTGACTTAAAGATTGGATATTCCTACAGTAGTAATGAGGAACAGTAAGATTGGCTGGGTTAGCACCATTTGAATACTGAAAAAAGTCCTCTAGTAGTACAAAGCATTCCTTTTTCAACCACCCAGGACTCCAAACCTTGGGTTTGTCTTAGTACAGCAAATTAGAAATATCTAGAAGAGATTTACGGGCACTAGGAAGAATTTTCAGAACTAAACAAGGTTAATGGCTCCATGAATATATTAATTCATTCGTTATATTCATTTATATATATATTAATTAACTCTATTTATTGACTGACTATTGTAAGACACAAGGCTAAATTCTATAGGTGACGAATTAAAAAAATTAATAAACTATCATCCTAGCCTCAAGATTACTAATAAGTAGGTTATACACAATTGGGCAAGTAGAATTTTAAAGTCTCTTATATAGTTTCTAAACAGATCCCTTATGGGACCAAATGAAATACTTGGTCCAGACAGATCTGAAAGGGAGAAAGAGAAATATCTGATATGTGTAGCAAGCATGGAAGGGTTTAGTGTAAACCCTGGGTAAGAGTGGAAGAGGTCAACATCTTGGACTAAATGTGTTAAAAAATGTAAGGCACTACTAAAGTTTAGAGAAAATCTAGAGCAGTCTGTAAAAGGAATTCCAGTTTACTAGACAGTAATTCTTAGAAATTGTGGCAAGATGCACTAAGAAAATTTAAAGAAAAGCAATTATGATTAAATAAATAAAGCAGAAGTCAGCAATGTGTCCATTAACGTGACAATTGGAAAACAAGGATCGAGAGCTACTTGGAGATCCAAATGGGCAACAGGATGATTTCCAGTAGAAATATGGTCTTAAATACAAAGTTTGATATCGGGGAGGACTCAAAGTTCTAGGTATCAAGATTGGCTTGAATAAGTTGCAGCTGAAGTCCTAAATATGATAAGGAATCAGGCTGATTATCATCACGCACACTGAAATGCAAGAGAATAAAATAAGGGAAAGATGGTAGTAAAAAATAAAAATGAATCTCAGTTACTTAAGTGTGATAAATAGTTGGAAATAAATACAAATAAAGATCATTAATACTAAGCAATCTGGATATAAATGGTGCTAACTTTCCTGTTCTCTGGTACATGACTAAGGCTGGTACATATCCCAGCTCTTAAGATAAAGCTGATCTTTTCCATGACTGTCCAAGCTTCAGCTACAGGAAATTGAGGAATGTTGAAGCCATGAAATAAGATAGTTCCATCAAAGAAGATTTATAAAAAAAAAACCTCTACACTGCATTTGCAGCATGTATTATCTAGCCCCTCACCACAACTTTTCCCATTCTAACTGAATCCCAATTTTGATGCAAGATTTACTCCTCCACTGTGTGACTCCAGAGAAGTTGAACTCATTCTCAACTCCAGGAATAGTTCTGAATTAGTTGCAGCCAATCAATGGCTGGCAATCCCCAGAAGATTAACATTGATTCAAAGGATCCAACATAACTATGTTGGACCAATCAGACTAGAATAAGGACTTACATTCCATCCCTGGGAGATATATATTTTTTCTCTCTGTCATGACCAAGAAAGAATGCCTATTGGAGCTACCTGAAGGTCACAAGGAAAACTAGTCTTAGGATGAATCAAATATCCAAAATAGTAAAATGGTAATATGGGAAAATAAATTACTTAGTAACATCATTGAGTCATTGTAAATAAACTTACTCAACCTCTGAACTTTTAGACATGGGAGTCAATAAATATCTTTATTACTTAATTCAGTTCATTTTTAATATATATTCTTACTATTTAATTTCATTTGTGTTTGGAATTTGTTTGTTTGTTTGTTTTTGCAGTCGAAAGCACGCTCACTGATTTTCAAGGTTCATTGGTGACTCAAGTGCTTAATAGTAAATAGTAACAATGTACATAATTTATTTTCCCTTCCTGAATCTAAGATTTCCCTTCTCATCCGACATTATTTATTTCACCCCATCTGATCTGTTCATCAGCTTTTGAAAATGTTCCCTGCAGGTTTAAGAACAACTTTTCCTAATCTAGTTAAAGGTTCAAATATAAATGCCTTTGAGGGCAGGTTAGGTAATGAAATGTGTGGCATTTGCCAAAGGTAAGCAAACAGACTATGCTTTCAACTTCAGGTTGAATTTGGTGGGCCACAGGCAGCACTTTTCAAATTAAAAAAAAAATCTAATAGAATAGAACACAATAGATCAATCAGAACATACCCCACAAATGTAGTAAGCAGTAAATACTCTGTGTGTGTGTGTGTGTGTGTGTGTGTGTGTGTAACAGAGAGAGAGTTTGGGTAACAATACAAAATGTGTCTCTTACTATAAAGATACATGCACATATGTTTATTGCAGCACTATTCGCAATAGCAAAGACACAGAATCAACCCAAATGCCCATCAATGATAGACTGGATAAAAAAAATGTGGTACATTTACACCACGAAACACTATGCAGCCATAAAAAGGAATAAGATCATGTCCTTTGCAGGAACTTGGATGGATTTGGAAGCCATTATCCTCAACAAACTAATGCAGAAACAGAAAATCAAACACCATATGTTCTCATTTATAAGTAGGAGCTGAATGATGAGAGCACATGGACAGATGGTAGAGAACAACACACACTGGGGCCTGTTGAAGGGGGTTGGGGGGATGGAGAGTGTCAGGAAGAATAGCTAATGAATGCTGGGCTTAATGCCTAGGTGATGAGTTGATCTGTCCAGCAAACCACCATGACACATATTTAGCTATGTAACAAACCTGCACATCTTGCACGTGTACCCCTGAACTTAACAGTTGAAGAAAGAAAAAAAAATATGTTTCATACTGGACACTTTCACAATTTAAAAAACACTGAAGCAGATGAAATATGCTCCGTTTAAAACCATCACATTTAAAACAAATACATAAAACACTATCCTAGGAAAAAAAAAAATTAATGCAGGTGCAACTCAGCCTAGATACAACCATCTTGTGACTCCAAGTGGAATTCTGCTTGTATAATACTAATTTCTATTTATGTATTTATATTTGAGATGGAATCTCACTCTGTCACCCAGGCTGGAGTGCAGTGGTGTGATCTTGGCCCACTGCAATCTCCACCTCCTGGGTTCAAGCGATTATCCTGCTTCAGCCTCTCAAGTAGCTGGGATTACAGGTGCGCACCACCATGCCTGGCTAATTTTTGTATTTTTAGTAGAGGCAGGGTTTCACCATGTTGGCCAGGCTGGTCTTGAACTCTTGACCCCAGGTGATCTGCCCACTTCAGCCTCCCAAAGTGCTGGGAATACAGGCGTAAGCCACTGTGCCCGGCCAGTCATTTCTATTTTAATTAAAGGTGATCGAGAATATATAATTTGGAATTGAAGTATACTGAATTTACCAGTATTCATTAAATTTCCACCACAACCTGAACTTACTGAGATAATTATAGCTCTATTACCAAATCACTTTTATTTATATGGCTCCATTTCTCACTTTTTCCCTAAATATTTTTCAAATCTTATCACCAGGTTACAACTTGATAATCTTCTGATAAAATGCTGTCTTGTCAAATATGGAACATTAGATTGTTTTTACTACTTTAAAAGTAAGATAGCCATCAAAAATGTGTTAAGATACTTTGAAGGCCACATTATGTACCAAAACTTCCTGATCTCCTGAATTATTTCCTTTCAGTGAATATACACTGTTCTTGCCCACAGGTAACCTGAAAACAGATACCTTTTTTTTTCCTTTAAAAGAAAACAATGTGCATTGAAAATATTTATCTAATATGCATTTTATAACCATAAAAAATCTGTAAATTCCCAAACTAAGCTCTCATAAATATTATAATTCATGAATTTTATTTCCAATAGTATTTTAAATCAAATATTTGAAATATCTAATATAATAAAAATCAGTTTATACTAGAAAATTTCAAAAATAGTCTCTGAATCTGCTCCCTTACTAAATGAGAAGATACTTGTAGCCTAGTAAGAGAATATCTTATTTTTGTTTTATTATAAAATTTTAAAAAATTAGAAGAAACAATATACTTGAGAAATAGAATCATGAACTCATCATACCAAAGTGTTTCTTTTCTTTTCATGACAATTTTCTTTTTGCCTTCTCATTTTAGTAGGGTCAATTTTCTCCATTTGTAATTCTCAAGATGCATTGGTTTCATTTTTGTATATGTACACACAAACACCCTTACATATAAATACCAAATTCAGAAGAATCAGACAGTTAGATAAATTTAAGAAACTAAAACCATGGAAGAAAAGACCAGTTACCACATTTTACAAATGCTCTTCTGAACACCTTCTCTGACCATTCACCTCGATGTATTATCCCAAATACCTCATGCCACTTGGTTTACAAGGTCTGCCTTTGGAAGTCTGAAGCAATCAATGCAAACATTTTCATGAAGATGGATCCTGCTGTCACCGTTTTGGAGTCAGGGAGGACTCATCCATAGTAACTGGGATCGTCTTTTGGATATTTCAAGAAAAATGTTGCTTTAAATTTGTTTGGATGACCAAGCATGGTGGCTCACGCCTCTAATCTCACAACTTAGGGAGGCCGAGGTGGGTAGATCACCTGAGGTCAGGAATTCGAGACCATCCTAGCCAGCATGGTAAAACTCCATCTCTACTAAAAATACAAAAAATTAGCCTGGCGTGGTAGTGTGCACCTGTAGTTCCAGCTACTTGGGAGGCTGAGGCAGGAGAATTGTTTGAACCTGGGAGGTGTAGGTTGCAGCGAGCTGAGATCGCACCATTGCACTCTAGCCTGGGTGACAAGAGTGGAAATCTGTCTTAAAAATAAAATAAAATAAAATAAAAATAAATAAATGAATAAATTTCCTTGGACTTGAAGCTTTTTTTAAAAATTATCTTTGTTTTTTCTCACATTTTTTTTTTTTTTTGATATTGGAGGTTCCTTGAGTGATGAGGCTGCTTTGCTAATCTCTTGATAATAATGCTTCTGTTTCATCTGGCTGAGACATATTGCCATGGTTTTCTATCTCTCGAGAACGTGTGAAATCTGGGAAATACCTCAATCCCTGAACTGATTATTCTGGCTCTAATTTTTGCTCCAGCCTACTGCTTCCATCCTCCTTTTTTTCTTCTTATGTGTTTTCTGTTCCTTTCTTCCTCCTAAGCTTTCTTTCCTCCCTTTCAGGCTCATCTTTCCATTACAATCAGAAGTGCTTGGTAAGTAAATTCTTTACTATTCCAGTTTTTTATTTCAATTTGCTTCCTCCTTTTATGGCACCCAAGAGAGTCAATATAAGCTTTGTAGCTTTTTGTCTGCATCTTTAGTCTAATTTTCAATCATGTTTAGTTCTGAGGTAGAGACCTGAACTTTACAATTTTTATCAATCCTTTAAGCTCTATAGTTTCATCAGTTCAAAGTTCTCAAAATTTCTTCTGGGACATACCACTTAATGAATGAATTTCTCTATTTCACTTCTGACATGAACACATCTAAAGAAGCCTGAGATTGGCCGGGCGCGGTGGCTCACGCTTGTAATCCCAGCACTTTGGGAGGCCGAGGCGGGCGGATCATGAGGTCAGGAGATCGAGACCATGGTGAAACCCCGTCTCTACTAAAAATACAAAAAATTAGCCGGGCGTGGTGGCGGGCGCCTGTAGTCCCAGCTACTCGGAGAGGCTGAGGCAGGAGAATGGCGTGAACCCGGGAGGCGGAGCTTGCAGTGAGCCGAGATAGCGCCACTGCACTCCAGCCTGGGCGACAGAGCGAGACTCCGTCTCAAAAAAAAAAAAAAAAAAAAAAAAAAAGAAGCCTGAGATGGTGATTCTGATAGAACTTTGCTTGAGGCTTCAGATTTCAGCATCATTTAACTTTGCAACCGGTAATGCAAAGTTCTCTGGCTTCTCATCAATCTTCCCAGCCTTTGTAATTTGATTCAGACACTTCTCAACCAGGTAAGCTGAATGACAGAATATGTCATCATCACTGTCATGAAAGTCTTCATCTTCCCAGTTCCAGACTTTCTTTTTCTGATATACTGCCTCCTGATGCAGTGGGAATCTCACAGTACAGAGAAACGAACAAGCTTCCTCTGACCACTGGATCTTTACTTCTCTTTTTTCTCTCCTAAGTGAATGGCTTCAGCCTGGCATTGTTTTCTTGATGAATCAAACCTCATCCTGCAGAACCAAGACCTCTCTGTGCCCCTGTTCATCAAATTCATATTCTAATTTTTCTCTTCCTTGGTTTAAAAAAATGGTGGGGGAGATTTGTTTGATTATTGATATAAAAGACCTCCCTTTTCTGTGAAAACTCTTAGACAGCAAAGTTCTCTTCAGCTTCAGCTTCAGCTTTCACAATATCTTCTCTCGTTCTTCATGGACAGCCCATCTCATCGTTTTTACTTGTATTTGTTTTCCTTCCAGAGGCATCCATTTCTTCTTCTAAGTCTTCTACTCGCATCTTCTCCAACATCTTTCATTGCTGCTTGTCTAGTTCCTTCAACTGCGCTACTGTTCACTTGGATTCAGTCTTTCAGTCTTCTTCTGGTCCTTGCAGGATAAAGTGCTAGTGGTGCCTCCCAAGCAAAGAGCATGCCCCTCATGGACCCAACAATAAGTGTACTGTGGGATACCAGTTTTGTGGAGAGAAGTGTCATCCATGGGTGTTTCACAAATCACTGAAGCAGTGGCAAGTCCTTGGTGATAGCATTACCTTTTAGGGCCAGACACATACTGCAGCTAGATGGTGCCTCAAAAAGCCAGTGACTCATCCCTTTCAATCTATGGGGTCTAAGGATGGTTCTTCTCTTCAGAGTGTCCAGGCTGTAGGGAGTGATGGATCTGCAGCTAGGAAAAGAAGCTGCTGTGGGTGGGAAGATGCCGCTGCTCCTCTTCTAGGTTTTACTCTCCCCTGCTGTCTTGCTAGACATCAGGTTCCCAGGAATCAGGGTATAGCAGCACCACGGGCCTTTCCTTCTTTACCTCCTCAGGTTTTGAGCAACTGGTAGCCCTATGCCTTCCCCTGCACCACCTGGACACCCACCAGGCTGGCTTCTTGAAGTCACCATGGAGTGTTTTGATGTCAGAGAATACGTCTGAGAGGAGAGATCATAACTGGTTTCTGATTCATCAGTTCTCTCAAAAACGACAGAAACAAAAACATCAAAATCAGAGCTTATGTTCATTTGGTAGTGTCATGCAAGACATACATATTGTATTTTTTTCAAAGGATGGAGTTTGATTTGACTTTTTCAGAATATTTCATATGTAACATTACAGACTGGAAATCATTTGGCCCTTAAAACTCTTTTTGTGTAGCATTTCTCCTTTGTAATGGGATTAAGAAATTTGAATAAAACTGGCATGTTGGGCTTTAATACAAAGTAAGGGCTATGAGGCAGAAAAATAATTAAGTATTCTTTATTTATATTTTAGATAAGTAATACCAATTACATTCAATTAACATAAAATATAATCTTAAAAAGGTAAATAATCATTTAAACTTGATATATGAGAATAAAAAGTGCAATTTCTTCTATTGACATTGTTGGTATGAGAAGATGAGGTCTTCTCCTGGCCCACATACGGGAAATTAGTACTATGAAGCTGTTTCTTTCTCTTTTTTTTTTTTTTTTTTTTTTGTAGGCAGAGTCTCGCTCTGTAGTCCAGGCTGGAGTGCAGTGGCATGATCTCAGCTCCCTGCAACTTCCGACTCCCAGGTTCAAGCGATTCTCCTGCCTCAGGCTCCCGAGTAGCTAGGATTCCAGGTATGCGCTACCACGCCCAGCTAATTTTGTATTTTTAGTAGAGAGAGGATTTCTCCATGTTGGTCAGCCTTGTCTCGAACTCCCAACCTCAGGTGATCCACCCGCCTCGGCCTCCTAAAGTGCTGGTGTGTCTGGAATTGGTGCCTTCTTGGTCTCACTGACTTCAAGAATGAAGCCGCGGACCCTCGCGGTGAGTGTTACAGCTCTTAAGGCAGCACGTCTGGAGTTCTTTCCTCCCGGTGGGCTCGTGGGCTTGCTGGCTTCAGGAGTGAAGCTGCAGACCTTTGCAGTGAGTGTTACAGCTCATAAAAGCAGTGTGGACCCAAAGAGTGAGCAGTAGCAAGATTTATTGCAAAGAGTGAAAGAACAAAGCTTCCACAGTGTGGAAGGGGACCCGAGCGGGTTGCCACTGCTGGCTCGGGCAGCCTGCTTTTAATTCTCTTATCCGGCCCCACTCACGTCCTGCTGATTGGTAGAGCCGAGTGGTCTGTTTTGATAGGGCACTAATTGGTGCATTTACAATCCATCAGCTAGACATAAAGGTTCTCCAAGGCCCCACCAGAGCAGCTAGATACAGAGTGTCCATTGGTGCATTCACAGAACCTGAGCTAGACACAGGGTGCTGATTGGTGTATTTACAATCCCTGAGCTAGACATAAAGGTTCTCCGCATCTCCACCAGACTCAGGAGCCCAGCTGGCTTCACCCAGTAGATCCTGCACCAGGGCTGCAGGTGGAGCTGCCTGCCAGTCCTGCGCCGTGCGCTAGCACTCCTCAGCCCTTGGGTGGTCTATGGGACTGGGCGCCGTGGAGCAGGGGGTGGCGCTCGTTGGGGAGGCTCGGGCTGCACAGGAGCCCATGGAGGGGGTGGGAGGCTCAGGCATGGCGGGCTGCAGGTCCCGAGCCCTGCCCCTAGGGAAGGCAGCTAAGGCCCGGTGAGAAATCGAGCGCAGCACTGGTGGGCTGGCACTGCTGGGGGACCCAGTACACCCTCCGCAGCCTCTGGCCTGGGTGCTAAGCCCCTCATTGGCAGGGCCGGCCGGCTGCTCTGAGTGAGGGCCGGCCAATCCCGGGCCCGCCAAGCCCACGCCCACCCGGAACTCCAGCTGACCCGCAAGCGCCGCGCGCAGCCGCGGTTCCCGCTCGCGCCTCTCCCTCCACACCTCCCTGCAAGTTGAGGGAACCGGCTCCCGCCTTGGCCAGCCCAGAAAAGGGCTCCCACAGTGCAGCCGTGGGCTGAAGTGCTCCTCAAGTGCCACCAAAGTGGGAGCCCAGGCAGAGGAGGGGCCGAGAGCAAGCGAGGACCGCCAGCACATTGTCACCTCTCACTGGGATTACAGGCGTGAGTCACGGTGCCGGGCCGAAGCTGTTTCTTAAGTTAAAATGTAGTAAGTTAACATGATTTATTATTAGTTTCTATGTAGGGGAAAGCTAGCTATGAGGTTTTAACAGAAACATTAGTCTTAAACTCATTCTGTAGGCTATTCCAAAAAATTAACCATGTTTTCAATTTTTGCTCACAGCCTATACAACCTGTGAGAAATAAGAGGCAGAGATGCTAAGGAGATCTGCCTTAAGCTTAGACAGGATTTTGTTGGCACTTTCCCTTGCTCAATAATACTCTTTTATACCCACTTCACAATGAGGCAAATGTCACATACAAATTCAGAGCAATTGAGCCTCCCGGAACAGCAGATGGGCGAGGGACGTGTCCTCGGATGGTGTCCCTGAAGCTGATGGGAACAGCCTGCCGCTGTGGGGCTGTGTGTGCCTGTGAACGTGCATGCATGGCCAAGTGTGCTGCTGTGGCTGTGTGATGATGGGGATCTCCACTGTGTAACTCCACAAGCTCAAGTTTGCGAGACTCAGCCAGGAAGCCAGCAATCTATCTCTGCTCACTTGCACTCACATAGGTTAACAGTGTTTGCAATGTAGTATCTTTCTCCTTAGATACAGTGCCCTGTGAATATGCCACCTGAGCTCCTTCAACAAGCAGCCTTCAGAGTGATGGATGGGGACTTTACATTATTTTAAGCATATACAATAGAGCCATTTCATTCTTCCTCCACTGGCCTTCCCATGAATTATTGTCTGAGTGCTTTGGTATCTTAGTGTAAAGCCAGAGCTTGGAACATTGTCCTAATTTGCTGTATCTTAGGCATAGTGTGGCAGAAGCCCATCCAAACAGGAGACAAGAGACCTAGGTTTTGTCTCCACTCTGCTAGAACTTGCAGTTTGTCCTTGGAAAAGTTACTTCAATTTCTTTGTGCGTGTTGAGAAATTTGGGCTCAATGATCTCTAAGTGCCATTTCAACTCCGAGATTCTGTAGTGAGAAGAGCTCACAAATAGGATTTCTCTAACTCAGGAGTTGTTTATGTGGAATGAAGCTAGAGTTTTGCAATGCTTTGTTTTATTTCTAATATTTCTTTAGACCTTATTTGTTTTATTTGGTCTAATGTTCTTAACTACATTGTATTGCCAATATATTTTCTGTATAGAAGTAAATTATCCTGAATTTTTATCTGTATGACATCAAATATATTTGACTGAAATTCTAACTATGCTGACTGATGGGGTCAAGTGACAGGTGAGTTTTCTCCTAGACTCCTGGATTCTACAAGGATTGGATCAGGAAAACTCAAGGTAGGGGCACCAGCACATCTCTACACCAAGACTGTACCAAGCACCCACCATTATTCCTGGGCACATTTCATAGTGCACAGGTGGATGGAGGAATTAGATGGTGGCACCCACAAAGCACAAACAAAAAGCATACTTTTTGTTATATTTAGATCTAATCCTTCACATGTGAATTACATATGAAGAGGAAACATACCATAAACTGAGTAATAGATGTACACTAAAGTTTTACCGCTTCTTCATTTGTGAATAAATATGCAGAGAGAGATACAGAAGACAGAATGGGAGAAAATGATAAAGATTTTTACTTGTGGAAAAGAGTAGCTGTGCAAATAAAAATAGTTCAGCAAACATGAGTCTGAGTCAATTCGTTTTAGTATCAAGTAGATAGATGATAAGTAGGTAGACAGATGAAATAATTTTGGCTACTAACCAGCTTTAGAATAAAAATATATTCTTTTTATTATTTTGATCAGGTTTAAATTTGCACCAAAAACAAGTTATGATTTTTCAATTGAAATTTCATTCTTGACTAGTATACATAAATATATGTTTAATAGATGATTGCAGTGGCTAGTAAGGAACAGCTAATTCTTTCACCTGGCATAGCTTTTTCTTGAGTAATTATTTTATAATTAGTACTAATTTATAGTAATGAAATGTCTTCCTAGTGAAGGAAATACTGAATAATGTATTGACAAATAGCAAATGTTGAATAAATGATTGAGTATGATTTGAAAGCAACAATTAAATTCATGTTAGTTTCACTCTGACAGTGAAATACATTGTGTACAAAATTTTTGGAATACATGGTGTTTTTTACAGAAAAATTATGCATTTGTATTCCAAACACAGAGATAGAAATACTCCAAGTATATGATAAAAAGAGTATATTTTTCTGCTGATTTAATGTGTGTTTAGGACCTATGAAACTAGGTGAACATTTCAAACATTCAATCTAGTTAATGTTACTAAATATTATACAGCTCAAAAATATATTCCATGTTTGAACAGCTAATGATGATAATACTATTCATCATTAGAATGTCACAAGTCAGGGCGTGACTAAAGTAAGGAGCTAACCAGAAAGTTCTGCCCTAGATGTGTTTTATCACTGATAGTCAGAAATAGCTTGCCTTTACCAGATCCTATCATTTCAACCTATGGATTTATTATTAAGGTCTTCATATTATCATAGATAAAAATACATATCTATGTTTGTATGTAGCCTAGAACAAGAACTAAAATATAACAAATTAAAATAATTAGAGAATAAAAGTTATCTATATTATTTACAAAAAAGATGTTCTGAAGAGAACAACAGAGAACAAAATATCTCATGTGTCTCATATTCTAATTATCAGTTTATCAGAGGCATTTGGGAAAGCAGAGGATCACTGTGAATTGAGGCTGTTGAAGTTGGCATAAACAACTATAGCCTCTGGCCAGGCGTGGTAATCCCAGCACTTTGGGAGGCTCAGACGGGTGGATCACCTGAGGTCAGGAGTTCAAGACCAGCCTGGCTAACATGGTGAAACCCCATCTCTACTAAAAATACATAAATTAGCTGGGCATGGTGGCACACTCCTGTAATCCCAGCTACTCGGGAGGCTGAGGCAGGAGAACCGCTGGAACCCAAGAAGCGAGAGTTCAGTGAGCCAAGATCACACCACTGCACTCCAGCCTGGGTGACAGAGTGAGACTCTGTCTCCAAAGAAAAAAGAAAACTATAGCTTCTGAGCTGGGATTCAGTGGATATGTAAGAGTCACGGGGTAAACAGATCTACCCTGGATTTTGTGAAAAATATAAGCAAAGGGAAGTAAGCACAGCTTGGAGTACCACCATCTAATAGAAAATGTCAGCCACAAATGCAAGCCACATGCGTAATTTTACATTTTCTAGTGGTCACATTAAGAAAAGTAAAAACAAGCAAGTGAAGTTAAATTTAATAACATATTTAGTGTAACCCAGTATATTCAACATATTATGATCTGAACTTGTAATTCATATAAAAATTATTAATGAGATATTTTACATTTTCAGACAATGCTTCTGAAATCCAGTGTGTATTTCATATTGATAGCCCATCTCAAAATGGACTAAGTGCCCTCCAAGTGTTCAGTATTGGCATATGGCTGGTGGGTGTGGAAGGTCAGCTTCAGTCACTCTCCTCAGGCCTGACTGGCTGTGTATTTTCATCAGTGAAGAATTTCCTAGTGAACTCATGTGAAGTGTTCATCAGAGAATAAGAAACGCAAACCATACTGATAGTTTAGAATAATGTACAAATTTTATAAAAGCCTAAGCGAAAAGACCCCTGTCTCATTAGGCCTCTCTGCTGCATTTGCCACTGTAGATTACTTTTTAAAACTACCCACTAACGCCTTCTCTCCTATTTCAGTGATGAGTGCACATTTTGCTTCTCAGTTAGGTCCTCTTTTTCTGCCCTTCAGTGTTAGTGTTTTACAAGGTACTTTTTTTAAAACCCCTTCTTTGTTCTCATTCTACAGACTTTCCCAGGAGTATTTCAAGCTCTCATATATGCTGATGTTACTCAAGTCGTAGCTCTAAGATTTGCATCTGTTTTAAACTCTTCACAAGCTCATCATCCTTCCTTTGCCACGTATTCCTCTAGTCCATATTTCATGTTGTCATCATCATTTGTTCAATTAGAAACCCGATGGTGAGCCTTGATACTTCCCACACTCTTGCTAATAATCAGCAAATCTTGCTGATTTTACCAACTAATTATATATTGGTCCTTCCGTTACTACATTTCTGCTAAAACTGTTTCACTTCCTTTCCCTACTCTCTATTTCTTGGAACGAGGCAAAAATCTTCATTGATTCCCTGTTCTGTTAATCATATACCCTCAAACCCATTCTCCCAACTTCTAACAATGGAATGTAAAATGAACATCGATCATCTTTACTCTCTTGCTTAAAACATTTCAGTGGCTGCCACTGCCTAAAGAAAAAGGTCCAGGTTCTCTAGTCCTCTTTATTCCCTTGTTCTTTAATTTTATTCCCTTATTACTTTCTGAATCAAACTTCACACCCTATCAATACAGAACTCCATGTAGCTTGCCACAAACATCAAGCAGTGTGCGCCTATTGAACCGTGTGAATCGTGTTTACGTGACTCCTTTTGCCCTTCACGTTCTTCAGCCCTGGACTCTTATTCAGTTATCAAGAGCCCATATGTGCATCAAATCATTTTTTAAGGATTATAAATTGACCACTATCAAAAACTGCTTCAGACTAAAATGGATTCTCTTGTTACAGCTATTGCAGTATTCAACATATATATTAGATTATCTTATGTATGGCTCCACCACTAAGTTGTACATATATAGAGGACAGTAATCAGTCATGTTCTATCTATTTTTGTATCTCTGATATATAGCACAGTGCTTTTTATAAGGATTTTCTGAACTCAACTGCAATCAGGCTAGAAACACAACCATTTTATATGTTCTCTCTCACATACAAACTTGTGTTCACATGTACACGCAGAGTCAGGGCTACTTAGGTTAAACAAACACATATGAAGAGACTAAAATATTTTCTCAAATTAAAAGTTGAATATATGTGACAGGAATGCAGCTCCCACAAAACTTGATTTGTGTTTAGACTGCCTTATTTAAAAATTATATGACACTTTCAACTGTAGAATTCCTTGTCTGCACCTGAAACATTGCGTTTAGTTCTTTGTAAACAGACACAAAAAGAGCCATGGTAATTAGTGTTGAAATATCCTCATACAATCCATGGTACCAATTAACCTCTCTAACCCTCAGTTTCCTCATCTGCAAAATGAGGAAATTAGGCCTGTAAGAACCTTCTTGGATCTGAGATTTTTAATTCAATGCCATGTCAAGATGAGGAATAAAGAACAGAAGGAATAGAGTGAGAGGAAACAAAACAAAACTTGCTTACCTCTCAATGTGTGCTTCATGCACCTATTAAAACACAGATACATAATTTTGATTAAAACAATTTTATGAATCTAAACTTTTCAAAATGCATGAGTGTTTATATGACTTTACAGAAATACAGGAGAAGGTGAATGTGTTTTATTCCTTATAAGTCCAATAGGTATTCAGTAACAATGCCCATAAACATTAATAATCTTTGTTTTATTTTGCTATCCCCAAGATAGAAAGAGTTGCTCTAAGATAATGTTCAATCTGATAAGAATTTAATTCCTTATGTGGCCATTCCCAGAAAATCAGTGGGATAATGCTGAGATGTCAGTGCACTTTCATTTGGTTAGTCATGTCATACAGTCATGTCATGTGTTAAAATCTTCATATGATTCTATGTGAAGTTCCGAGAGCCATTAAAAATATATGAACTCACTATGGCCTTAAGTGGTACCTAGAACACTTTTGTGTACATTGTTAGTGTGCAATAAATTATTATTAGCTGAATTATGAACACTCTAGTAAAAAGTGTTCTGTAAAGCATAATGGTATAGTTTTAGAAACATCACCAATGACCAAAAATACACTGAAAAGCAAAGTTTATGATGACAGTAGATAGAGTGGTCTCTGCTATTTTGGCGGTTTCTGTAGGTAAACATTAGTTTAATTAAATACTCTTTTATGTAAAGAGCAATATTTACTGAAAAGATGTAGGCAGTATAGTATGAATAAAATAAAAACAGATGGCTCACTCTTCTTTTTAACGCATGTCCAAAATAACTTCCCAGATGAAACCATTGATCACAGTTTGGTATGTAAAAATCTCCATACTTTCTATGTTCTCGTAATGGGATGTCAAGTGTAACTTTTCTCATTCTACTGGAATTATTAGAAGCCGGAACTGAGAGCAAAAGGGTACATGCTGACAATTAGAGCAAACGTCTTAACCTCTCTGATCTTCAGCTTCTTCATGTATACAGTGGGAACAATAATGCATTTTCTCCCTAACTCATAGTATTTTTTCTTTTAATTGATATAAAACATGCAAAAGCGGTCTATAATTATAAATCATTACATAAATAGGACATTATTCTTATTTATGTAGAATGAAAATAAGCTTTTCACAATATAATGCCAAAAACAAGCAAGGAGTCCTTTAAACCTATAAAAATATGATAGGCTTAAATATATTAATTAATTTGAATGTAAATTTTGTGTTGAAATAAATCAAAATGCCCGTTCAACTGAAGAGCTTTTACTAAAACCAATACTTTTTAATATTTCAAAAACTATTTATGAAATTGCCATATATTATATAGCCTTTAAAACTTATTATAATGTTTTTTCTCTTGTTTCAAAATAATCTATTAAGTGAACTTTAGAATATAATCATATGCTGTACATTACCCTTACGGCAATAAAATGCATGGACAAATACAGAAAATAATGTGCCTAAAATGGAAATAGTTGCAATTAGCTTGTGGAACTGCAACTTTTCAACACTTTACAAGTTTTTTGTTTAAAACATGTATTATTGTGTATCTCTTTTCATTTAAATACAGGGAAAAGTAAGAGAAAATCAAAGTTCTAGAAGTTACTTCTTTACTATAAGATAAACTAGGAGATAAACTCTGCATATACTCATATAAGAAGTTATCTCAATGATCCTCTTTGTCTTACTTTGTTCAGACTGTTATAACAAAATGCTATAAACTGAGTGGGTTACAAATAACAGAAATTTGTTTTTGAAAGTGGAGAAATCCAAGTTTGGTGTCTGGTGAGGGCCTGCTTTCTGATTCACATATGATGTCTTCTTGCAGTGTCTTCCAGTGGCAGAAGGGGCTAGCTCTCTCTCTCTCTCTGGAACCTCTCTCATAAGGGTACTAATCCCTGTCATGAAGGTGGAGCCCTCATTACCTAATGACTTCCCAAAGGCCCCACCCCCTAATTACCATCACCTTGAGGGTTAGGATTGCAACATGTGAATTTGAGCACTCAATCTACAGCAGTCCTATCGTAGCGCATCTCTAAAAAGATAGTGGGAGTTAAAGGGGGAAAGGGATTCTTTCCATAGTGACTTTGGACTTCACTAATACTGTTTGTCTTTGCTTTTTAACATTACTTCTTCAAGACCAGAGTTCACAGTAGCTTGAAGAATTTTGAACTCTTGCTCAGACCCTCCTTAATTTGGGGCAGGAAATGTTTTTTTAGCTTTGTAGGAATCATTATCATTGGATAAAGTGTTTGAAGAAAAATCATGTTTACAGAAGTATCTATTTTCCTGTCACTTCTGTTCTTTGTGTCAGGGACATAGAGAGGACCAGGCCCAGACCTGCCTTCCCAAAAATACATGTCTAACAAAGAAGGCAAAAGACTTGGATGTCAGCATGTCAGCATGAATACTGTCTTCAATGCATGGATGCCAGCTAAATAGAGTCTTCATTCTTCATGTTAAAATTGCACCAGCTGTATTGAGTAGGGGGCTGAGGGGACATAGCATGGTGAAAGTTGAGGCTGAAGGGGTCAGAAAAGCCTAGAGCAGCACATCCAGAAGCTTCAGAATTGTTCTGTGGGAAATAAGTAGCCATGGAATGGTTGAAACAGGAGGTCACCCAAGCAACCACAAAGAATAGGCCAAGGAGGGGGCCATAGAAACAGAAGAACAAGAATCCCAGGGCTTGAAGAACACTAAGTCCAGTCAATTTTCTTTGCATCTAGGAAAACTGAAGCCAAGAGAGGAAAAGAGACTTGTCCATGGTCACCAGTTGGCTTCTGAGGTTCAAAATAAGGGAGATGGGGAAATCCACAGAAGATCTGTTCTTACTCTCTGAAAAGGACAAACAAGTGATCATGGGGTCGCTAATTGGAACAACCAAGGACTGACTAGATGGGCCACTTTGGGGGTTTGGTGGGTGGGAAATGGCAGCAGCAGGAATGTTTATTTTGATCAGCTTCTCTCATTTCATCTCCTCCTCCTACCCTCTCCTACTGAGCAAGCTTCCCTATGTGCTGGCTGTAGACACCCCCTCTGGCCCCCCACAGCCACAGTGCTGGGTCACTGCCAAGGCACAGAACAGCCAGATGATTCATGCAACTGGCAAATCTACAAAGAGTAGATTTCTGCTCCTAACTAAGGCCTGCAGAGGCTGCACCAGCCCAGAATCCATCTCCATAAACATCTTCCTGTAACTCCACCTCCTTCAAACTGCAGACAGGGTTAGCAGGTCTGAAAGGGGACAAAGCAGGAGCCTGCAGGGCCCAGGCATAGGGGTCAGGGTGGCTATGCCCTGCTGCTGTCCCAGCCTGGGGAGATGCCACCTCTCTTCACATCTGATTGCTCCCATCTTCCATTAAGCTCTGTCCATGGGCTATTTGCATTTTACTTTTCAGCTGAACTGAATATTCAACTTAGTAAAACTATATTTATCACCACATTATGTTTCATGAATTCTAGTTTTATATATATATATATAAATGCACTAGATTAAATTCCAAAAGTTGCCATTTTAATTGGATTTAAATATTACCAAACTTTATGAAAAACTGGAAATTTTGTTATTCACAAATAGCCAAAATTGACAGGGATGATACATAAAATAGCCTTAAAATGCTATTAAAAGCACATCTTTTCCCAGATGATTTTACTTCATGAGACTGACCTGGAACTCTGATCTCTATAATCTGTCTAGTTTTTAGATACATTAATGTTTAGTCTTTAAACTGGACAAAAAAATATTGTGAAAGATAATTCCAAAATCAGCCTGTAACCCATTGCATCTCAGTGGATTTGGCAGCCTGATCTTTTCTCTGGTGTAACCCTGGCATCCCTGGTTTATTTAATTCTTTAAACTTTAATTAAAAAACAGCAGGAAAAGCCAAGAAGATAAAGCAGATGAAAATCCCTTTATAGCCTGAAATACAGTGAATATCAGTTTGAGAGAATGAGAACAAATTTTGTTCAAACATGAATGTGACCCATGAAAATGTATTTCTTGTGGTCTATCATTTTGCAGAGAAAAACCATACCAATCTTTTGTCTTCTTGCACTAGAAATATCAGAATCAAGCGTCTGAAAAACTTGTTTATCAGAAATACAATTCTTTTACCTAGCTTTTTCCCCCTTCCCCAGTATTATTTAAGCTTGTTGTTAAATCTACTGTATTGTGGTGTCAGATTCACAAGCTTGCAATGCAATCTCCACTGAATGATGTGACCGTTTCAATAATGTAGCAAATATGAGAATTTTGCTGTTGGTTTGTTGAAGGGCAAATTAACCTTCTAGCAATCTTCTGTGATATAGAAGTGATCTATTTGTAATAAAACTATAAGCTGAATTGGGATCCAGAGGTTAATAGAAACAAGACATACTACCTAGCCCAGTGCCCTGTACATCAGATGCATTGAATACATGTTTACTGCATGTATAGATGAATAAATAAATAAGTGAATGAAAAAAGAAAGTGTCTGGGGAGGAGGAAAATAAAATAATGACTTTTAATACTAAAGAATATTTCTAGAAATTAATCTTGATAAAATTTTTTTGATAATTTCCATCTTTTCCACTGGTATAGTTAGTACATTTTAAGCTCAATTTCTTTATTGGGATAGACAAATCAAATATGCAGGTTTACTTATTTGGTTGTATTAAGTTATCTTCACGAACCAAGCACAATTATGGACCATCACAACATGGCAGTTTTGCTGTGTCTCACAGGGAGAATTTTTGGAAGGACCCTTGTGGTCCTTGAAAGTTTGCAAACTAGAGGTCCTTGAAAGTTTGCAAACTAGAGGCAGAAGACAAGGAAAGAGTCAAACTATAAATCATAGGAACAAATGCATTCACCCAGGACATGCACTCTGCTTTTTCCACAATAGAGTGAAATAGCTGTCTTCTGTGTTTACCTTTCCTACTGTTGGCAGCATTATCATTCTCCCAGTCATCCCCTCGCAGAACTTGGAGCTCATTTTATAGCTTCCACAAAACACTGCCTGACTGCTTTAGTTTGTCTTCTCACCTGGAAATTCTGGCTTAAATTTTTATACCCCAAGAACATAATTCCTTTAAGAGAAAGGTTGACTCTCTGACCCATGCTTCTCCTTCTCCCTAAAAGTCGTATAAGTTCAGGTAGTCTTGAGTCATGCCAGGGTCCAAAGACCTTCAAAGAACAATTTATCTATGACCACTCTGTCTTCACTCCACCTTATTTGTTTGATGCTCTTAGATGATCTTGATTTCTGACTTTCTTACAAACCTAGCTTTGTCTCAATGTTCAGACAGGTGTCCCCCTGCATTCTGCTTATTCCAGGGTGGAGAACCTAAGACACTGCCCTTCTTGTTCTGATATATGACATATGTGTTCTAATATATGACATATCTCCTATCCTTTTTCCATGGCTTTACAGTTGCTGGTGGCACACCCCCTGGGGTGTTAACCAGAACTCATAATCTCTGCTGAGGTTATCCTGCTGTTCTTTAAGATCCTTCTTTAAGTTATATCTACTAAAGTCTCCTATTAGGACTCCACAACTGTTCGCAGCTCTTTTTATTTTTCTCAGATGCAAGTGAATATTGGTCTCTTGTACTAACTAGTGTCAGTATCAATGGTGCAAGACTGGTGATGGGGTAATAACTGGTGCTGTAATTGTCATTTTCTGAGTACCAAAAGATGTTTGTGTGGTCCTGAAGTCTTCAAGTGCACTGTGCATTATTTATATACTAAATAAATAGGACAATTTTACTCCTTAAATAAGCATATAATGTTAGGATTTATAAAATAGAAATGCTTCAGTTTTGGAATTCAGATTAACTTGTGTCATTATTTACTTCTTCCATTTGTGCACAGTAATAGTACTAGGAGCAGAATTGCTGTTATGTGCAATTTGAGACATCCCACACACCTTTTCCATATTGATATAGGTCATCAAATATACCCAATGTATGATGAGAGACTTTCTGATTATTCATCATTATTGGGTCGACTGCTGCTCATAGAATTTTACATGTATTTTCTTTATTTGCTCTCACAAATAGAACCTATTAGCAGGATTTATTACTATCCTTGCTTTGGAAATGAGAACAATAGAGCAAAAAAGAGTTAAGTAATTCTCCTAAGCTCACACTATAAGCAATTGAAGAGAGACAGGATATCAAGCAGTTTTACTGGAGAGCCAGTGCCCTTAAGCACTTTACCTCATAGAGTTTTTTTTCCCTGTATGCCAAGGTTTGTATCAAATTCACTATTTGATATATCAATTTGGCTATTAATAAATATTTTTTGACAGTGATGATGAGAATGCCGAAAGATATCACAGATAGTTCTGGCAGCAGGAAAAAAAAAAAAAAAGAAAACTCAAGGCTGTGTATGTGTGTGTATGTGTGTGTGCATGTACATAAGCCAAAAAGCAAACATTACTTAGAAAGTTAATCAATATTTTGTTAAACACCTAGTGGACGTTGGCATTGTATTCACTGGCAACCAACCATGGTTGCTTCCCTGAAACAGCGTCTAGTCTAGTTAGGGAGACAGTCAAAAGTAATGTTTTGTGGGTAGTAGAGGTGTCATAGGACACCTTAGGAAGCATAGAGCATTCATAACAAGGAAGGCTTCCGGCCATACATAGCAGGGAAGACTTCTGGAAGAACAAAACAATTAAGCTCAGAACTAAGGAGATAAGATAACTTTTTCACGTTAAAGGGTCCTGATAGAGAGTGATCAGTCCATGCAGAGAGAGAAGAAAGTGCATCGGAAATTGTGGAGGGTTGCTGTTGTGCAAAGCAGGAGTGGCAGGGAGGGGTCTGAAGTGATCTCCTATTCATGAGATGTTTTTATAACTTTCTATGAAAATCCCTCATCCTCTGGGAATGAGTCTGTAGAAATGGTGGGCACCAGTAACAGTGTTTTTCCCACCTGACTCTGCCCTGTAGCCACTGTTGATAGATCTAAGGGTGGGCAAGTGACCCAAAGTGCCACATTTGAAGTCTTTCCTAGGATTTCTGAAACTGGCACCAATAAGAGCAAAGCATTTCCTTCCCAGTGATTTGAACTTCTAAGTCAGTGTAGCATAAGAAGTCTTTGTTTCTTCTCATAGAATAGAAGATGATTTGGAGTAAGAGAGAAGCAAGAATAAGAAACAAAGTGAGTACTGGAAAAATGTTTCTCCCAAGAAACAAGGTCCAGGAGAAACCATGAATATTTATGATGCTCCAGGTTTATCTTTTCAAATTTCCAATTTGCCTAAGTGTTTAGAGTTGGATTCTTGCTCTTTGAACCCAAAGAATCAAACAATAAAATGATTGGTTAAATTGGTGCAATGTGTGTTGTATGTGTATGAGACTGGAACCCTCTAAGAGCTCAAAGTGGCAAGGGGCAGAGATAATATAAAGGTATGTTTTCTAGTTGGTCAGTACACATCATGAGCATAGAGAAAAAAATGTTGATTTAGGACAGGACATCCTGAAATAAAGAACTATCATGAGATCTCTTCTTCAAAGAACTTCGGAATTTGTTTTTATTGTCATAAATTCTTTGGTGGCAAAAGCAATTCACAACATCTGGAGCAGAATGTAAGCCATAAGGCAGACATAACCTTCCCCTGCACTTAGAGTCAAGGTACAGAGAATTTTCATATATCCCTTACCCTCACACATGTGTAGCCTCTTTGATTGTCAACCTCCTCATCCAAGCAATACATGTGTTTCAACTGATGAATCATACATTGATACATCATTGTCACCCAGAAAGCATAGTTTACCTTATGATTCACTCTTGGCCTTGTACATTCTGTGGGTTTGGATAAAGGTATAATGACATGTACCCACCATTATAGTGTCATACAGGGTAGTTTCACTGCCCTAAAAATCTACTGTAATCTGCTTACTCATTTCCTCTTCCCCCAACTTCTGGCAACCATTGATCTTTTTACTCCATAGTTTTGTCTTTTCCAGAATGTCATATACTTGGAATCATATAGTATGTAACATTTCCAGATTAGCTTCTTTTACTTAGTAACATGCACTTAAGTTTCTTACATGTGTTTTTGTGGCCTGATAGCTCATTTTTTTAGCACTAAATAATATTCCATTGTCTATGTGTAGCACCATTTTTTTTTTTTTTTTTTTTTTTTTTGGAGACGGAGTCTTGCTCTGTCGCCCAGGCTGGAGTGCAGTAGCGCAATCTCGGCTCACTGCAAGCTCTGCCTCCCGGGTTCACGCCATTCTCCTGCCTCAGCCTCTCCGAGTAGCTGGGACTACAGGCGCCTGCCACCACGCCCGGCTAATTTTTTGTATTTTTAGAAGAGATGGGTTTCACCGTGGTCTCGATATCCTGACCTCGTGATCCGCCCGCCTCGGCCTCCCAAAGTGCTGGGATTACAAGCGTGAGCCACCGCGCCCAGCCCAGCACAATTTTTTAATCCATTCATCTACTAAAGAACATCTTGGATACTTTGAAGTTTTGGCAATTATTAATAAAGTTATAAGCATTCCTGTGCAGGGGTGTGTGTGTGTGTGTGTGTACACTAGTCTTCAACTCCTTTGGGTAAATAGCAACGAATGTGATTAGTGAATTATATAGTAAGAAAATGTTTAATTTTGTAAGAATCTGCCAAACTGTCTTCCAAAGTGGGTATACCGTTTTGCATTCCCACCAGCAATGAATGAGAATACTTGTTGCTCCACATCCTTTCCAGGATTTGATGTTGTCAATGTTTTTGATTTGGGCCATTCTACTAGGTGTGTGATAGTGTCACATTGTAGTTTTAATTTGCATTTCTCTGATGATCATATGATGAGGGGCATCTTTTTATATGCGAATTTGTCATCTATATATCTAGAATAGAGAGCCCAGAAATAGACCCACATAAATATATACTTTCTCTACTGGTCTTTGACAAATGAGCAAAGGCAATACAATGGGGAAAAGGTAGTGTTTGCAATAAATAATGCTAAAACAACTGGACAACCACACTTAAAAAAAAAGTGAATCAAGACACATACCTTAAACCATTCACAATAATTGACTCACAGTGGATCATAGAACTAAATATAAAATCCCAAACTGTAAAACTCCTAGAGGATAGCATAGAAGAAAATCGAGATAATTTAGAGTTTGGTGATGACTTTTTAGATACAACATCAATGGCATGATCAATGAAATTAATAACTGAGCTGGTTTCATTATAACTTAAATTTTCTTCTCTGCTAAAGATATGTCCGAGAGAATAAAAAGAGAAGCAACATACTGGAAAAAAAGATTTGCAAAAGACATGTCTCATGAAAGACTGTTATCCAATGTACAAAAGGAAGTCTTAAAAACCAAGTTACCAAAGAACACACTTTAAAAATGAGCCAAAGACTTTAATGGATACCTCATCCATTATATGATTACCTTAGGCATAACTTGAATTAGTTTCCTTAGACACAGATTTTACTCTTCTTAGTGTCATTAAATAGCCTAGTGTCTTCTGACACTGGGAAGTGCTCAGAGATGGAGGTATGTGCTGTTACTGGAACTAGGAGTCACAGAGTCACAGAGAGTATTTTCCTCCTCTACAGCCCAGTTCTATCTATTAATGTACTTTTTACCCAAATGGCTGACTTTGCTTGCCCGACACAGAAAAGTGGTGAGTTAGAAAAGTGAATCAAGGTTTGATACTCAGTACAGCCCGAATTGAGAGATGAAAGAGTAAGTGTTATTGTTGAAGTGGTGGAATTGGAGCTGAAGATAAATTTGTCAAGGAAGCCCCTGTTTGAAGTGTCTTTGGAATACATGCTAGTTGGTGTGACCAATAGACAACTGATAGATATATGGTGTCTAAATCTTCAGATGTGATGTGGCTAGAGGTGAAGAATCAAAACTCAGTGCATGTAGATGATAATTTCTGCAAAAGGACTGTAAGAGATTGCTCAGGAGAGGACATGGCACATCAACAAACTGGGGAAGGTCAGGCATGAGCAGCCTCTTATTAATATAAACAAAAATCTCTTTTTTAGGTTTCATGGAAGAACTGCTTATTTAATCTTTAATAATAATAAATGTGCTCTTTTAAACATTTTTACTGAAGACCCTTGATGTTTTCATTCTACCATGACATACACACTATTATCTTCTTTTGTCTGGAGCCCAGGTGAAATCTAACCACCTGTGACTAAAATAGTGAATTTAGGAAATACTGTCTTCACCTTCTATATCCATTACTTTCCCGACTAATTTCCATTCACTGGTATCCTTCTTTGAGTCCCTGTCTACCTAAAATGACTACAAAGTAACAAGTTTGGGAAAAAGCTGGTACTTTTAGTCAGATAAGTCTTCCAATGCCTTTTAAATGATACTGCAAAGAAAGCTGCAGAGTTTCCCTGGGCTTAAAGCCAGCTCTGCTAGCATCCTTCCTAGACTATTTTATCTAAAGACATTCTCTCATTGGATACCCCTCTGAACACATTTCTTTAGGCTTGGCACAGAAATAAAAGAAATATTTCACATGGCATAGTAAGCTGAACAGTAGTCCCCAAAGGTATCAGGTACTAATCCTTGGAACCTGTAAGTGTTACTTAACTTAGGGGAAAAAAAAGTGTCATTTCAGATGCGATTCAAATAAGAATTTTGAGATGAGGGGGTTATCCTTGATTATGTGGTTGGTCCCTAAATGTCACCACAAGTATCCTTATAAGAGCAAGGCAGAAAGAAATTTGACATATACGCAGAAGAGAAGACAATGTATACATGGAGTATAGAGAGATTTGAAGGTGCTGAACTTCGGAAAGAGAGAAGTGATATGGACATACATCCAGGAATGTTGGCAGCCACTAGAGGCAGGAAGAGAAAAGGAAGGAGACTTCCCTAGAGCCTCCAGAGGAAGCATGGCCCTGTAACACCTTGATTTTGCCCAGTAATGCTGACTTTGGACTTCTGGCTTTCAGAAAATGTGAGAGAATAAATTGCTTTTGTCTTCAACCACCAAGTTTGTGGTGTTTTTTTTACAACACCCACACGAAACTGATATACATGAGACCAAAACCTACCTTTTAAGTGCTTATCTGTCCCCTTTGCCCATAGTTGGTCTTGCTCTCTATATGACCTTCCACATGTATTTATGTAAATTTTATTTTAATTGCAACCTGTCTGTATTTCAGATTCAGCTCTGTGCTCTGTTCAATCCACAATATCATCCTGGAGGACAAAAGAAAAAAGAATGCATGAGGAGCAAACTTTATCAAGCAGTAGCCACTCACACTAAAAATGAAAACAATAAATCAGTGTGTATTTTTTAGAAATAAAATTGTTACTTAAAAAAATTCAGGTTAAGTTAAACAAGAGTTAGATATTCTATAGTAGAAAAATTATTAGTTCCCAAGTTTTCAGTTATGATTTTATAACGTGATCTTTCCCATAGGCACTTGAGTTTTTGTTTGCATATTGTGACAGTCAGGGTGTCAGTGATAGCAGATATCCATGTAGCAGGGTCACTGGTGCTTGCCAACTATTTTAATCCTCCAAACACACATTTCCTGGTACCCTTTCATTTAAGTATGCCATGCCCATGTCAATGAAATATGAGCAGGAGTGACACATGTCAGTCTTTGCCTGAGGCAGTTAAATTTCTTAGGGCTATTTTCCAGGAGCTCTGCTTCTCTATAGCAGTGACCAAGGACAGCATGGGTAGCAGATAGTGTATGTGGAACATGATGGAGCCTCCATCAGCCAGAGGGTGAGTCTTGCTGACCTGTGTGGACCTGTAATGGGAGAATTAAATTTTCATTGTGTTTAACCACTTTGATTTTTGTGCTGGCTATTGCAGCATATCCTAGCCTACTGTGATAAAGGGAGGGTGTTTCTTTCCTCTTCCTAGGTTTCTGAGAATACTAGTGTTCAAACAGAGAACTGGTAAAGAATTTGAACTTACTTATGATTTCTTAGTAACTTCTCATGAAAGAAATTCAAAATTCAGAAGAAAATACCTCATTAGCTTAACCTGAAATTTAGCACAATCTGAGATAATAAGAAATAGTGGATTTTAAAGAACAAATGAGAGTACGTAATTTATGTGCAATAGTATATACACGTTCATAAACACATTTTAATTATGACTGTGAGACACATACACTCATCTTATGTTCCTTTCAACAGGTTTAAACTCTCAATTTCTTGCCAAAAGTGGCAGCTGGAAGATGTTGTTTTTAAAAAGTATAATATAAAAAATGTTGTTTTAAGAAACCATAGCACAAGTTGTTTTGCTTTAAGTAACTACACTGATAGAATTTTACAAATCCTAGGAATTTTAAACAGAAAACGTCTTAGAAGTTTGATGATGTGTTTCAGTATTAAAAGTTATTTTCATTGTGATTAGTAATATACTTGAAATAGAGCTATACAAGATCATGGTTAATAATATATGCATAGTAATAGTTTTATGTCAAGATATTTTAGAGACAAAATATTGCTAATATAACTAAAACATTTGACCGATTCATTTAGCTAAAACAACAAACTGGTTAGGAAGATTGACTTTTTATGTATGGAAAGATAGTCACTAATTCATCATATCTTCTGAACCGTAGATAATCTGTAGTTTCTTGTCCAAGAATTCCACATTAAAGATGTTCTCATTGAAGTTCTCCATCAGATGTGACAGCTTACAGGATTCTCCAGAGAGCTTTATAACAATCAAACTTAAACCACTTAAACAATGTGTCATTATTTAAAATCTTTAATAGTAAATATGAAATGCACACAATTGAAACAGAAAATAGCAAGCAGAAATCCCTCAGGAACTTGACTACAGGGATCATGCTGGAATAGAAAAATATAATGATTCATAAAAATAGAATAATAATCAAATTTCTAAATGTAGGAAGACATTAATATAATTATAGCAAAGCTACTAAGAAGATCATGGTACTGTGGGGAAAGGTCAACTGTGTAGATAAGCAAGTAAAATCATTATTTTGAAACTAATAAAAATTCTTCCATTTTATTGAAAGTCATGTCTATCTAAAATCTATTTCTATTAAAACTTAACTGGAAATCTGATCTATGAGGTTGTGTGTGTGACTGAATTGCACCAATTTCCCACCTGATGTATTGCAATGAATATATCTAGAAGTATTTCAAAGTCAACATTTATTTATTTTAAATAATCTTTAATGTATTCAAGGGCCAAAATGAAAATATCAAAAGGGATATTGAAAGATAAAATAGCTTATGCAAATGGAACAAATTGAGGTGAGAAGAAAGTATCCCCTTGATTCCCTTCATCTTGTATTTAAAAGTAACAAATCTAAAGTCATTTAGTAAAACACATTTCCAGCTCAATAAAATTCATGCGTAATTTTCACTTCCATATGAGGCTTCTTATATTCAGTCAGTTTAATTATCTACAACCCTTGAATGACATTTTTTAATCCTCTGTGGTTCACTGAAAACCCTGGTAAATATAACTAAGTAGTGTGTTCATTAAAATGTCAGAAATATTTTCAAGTCCAAGTAGTACAGCATATTATTCCTAAATGTAGTAATAATACAATAACTATGCCAGGAGGGTGTAATTAGCAACTATTTGAATGAACAATTGTCTTAAATTATTCAGCATCTTCATGCGTAGCAATTTAATTAAGAAACAAAATTATTTTTAAGTTCATCCATAGGAAAAAAATATGAAAATAATCTTAATAAAGAATGCAAGTTGGATGAGCCTATTTAATGTTTTATACATAAAGTAGCTGCAATTGTTTTGACAGGACACTTCAAATGTCATTAATGTTGACAGAATATTACCGTTTACACAGAATTTCAAAAAATGTGGCAGTGATTGCATTCTACTTGTATCTTCACTGTAATTGTTGAGAATATAGAATTGAGCGTCCCAATTGCCATATTCGGTTTAGTGTGCATTAACTTTCAACAGAGGTATAATCAAGTCCTTGGGTGACAATCTTGTATCTCTTCATCACCAGGCCTTGCTCAAGTTTTGTTACAGGGGCTACAAGGACTATTGTTGACACATATATGAGTTTTCCAGGGGCTCTGCTTCTGGAATCATACAAAACATGATCACTAACAAATATAATATTACATTAGAAATTAATAACATTAGGATATAGAGCAAAAGAAAAGTGAAAACATATATGAGTCATTCAGATGGTTAGCATTCCTTAGCAGCTACTGAGTGGGTTTGTATAGGAGTAGATGTTATTTTGAAACACATAAACATCTTGAGCTAAAACTTCCTCTCTTGCCTCTGCCTGAAAAAGAGAAACTGGCCTTGTTGCCTCTCTGTTTACCCTACCACAGTGGCTGGACTATCTTTAGGAGACCATCATGTTCCCTAAGTAAAGGAATTTCTCCTAGTCTACCTTAAATAGCTGGATTTTGAAATAATTACAGTAAACGTGGGGACACCAAAATGTTCCATAAATAGACTAAACACTACAGTGAAAAGAAAGAGATTGAGAAACTGGAAATTTTAAAAAGGAAGATACAATTATGTATTATATTAGAGAAACAGTTTAAGGATAATACTAATTGAAAATATAAGGGTATCATTATGATACCCAAAACACCAAGAATAACAAAGCTGATACAACTGATGTAGACTTCAGAACAAAAAGGGATATTTCATAATGACAAAAGCATCATGTTATCAAAGAGACACACTTCTAAATGTGTATGTACCCCCCCAAAAAAAGCTTTAAATGCATTAAGCAAAATTTGACAGAACTTAAAGAAGAAATAAACAAATTAACAAACATGATTAAAGACTTTAACATCCGTCTCCATGAATGATAGAACAAGTCAAGGGTAAAATAAAGCAAATATATAGGATATTTTTAAAATGCAGTCCACTAACTTGGCCTATCTATATACATCCAGCAATCAAAGAATACACCTTTTTTTCTATTACATAGGAAATGCTCATTAAAATCGATAATGTTCAGCTATAACATCTATAACATGCATCTTAATATATTACAAAGGATTGAAATCATACAAAACATGATCACTAACAAATATAATATTACATTAGCAATTAATAAATATTAAGATATAGAGGAGAAGAAAAGTGAAAACTTTCAAAAGAATTCATTAGTCAAAGAAAAGTAAAAAGGAAAAATATAAACATCTTAAAAGAATGTGATTAAAATATAAAACATTTAGGGGTTACAGCTAAGGTTTAATAATTAGAAGAGATGTATAAAATCAGTTATCCAAGCTCTTTCCTTAAGAAGATAGAAAAAGAAGAATAAAATAAATGAACAGTGTCAGAATAACTAAATATTTTTATGGAGAAAAAAGGAAACCTCGACCCCTTACCTCAGTTTATAAACAAAAATTAGTTTGAGATGCCTCTTAAACCTAAACATATAAGCTAGGACCATTATCCTTCTAAACGAAAACATAGGAGACTATCTTTTTCACTTTGGGGTAAAGATTTCTTTAACAGAACACAAAAAGCACAAATTATGAAAGGAAGAAAAAAGACATATGGAATTTCATCAAAATTTAAAATTTCTGCTCATCAAAAGTTGCCATTAAGAAAATAAATAAGCCACAGACTGTAAAACATATTCAGAGTTCATATATCTTCAAAGGATTCATATTCAAAATACACAAAGTCATTTAAAAAAAAACAATTAAAGACAGCCAGCCAAAACTTGAAATTAAGCAAAATATTTAAATGAACACTACAAAAGAAGACACATGAATAGGCAATATATGCATGAATAAGTGCTCAATATCAGGAGTCAATAGGGAAATACATATTAAAAACACGAGATCCCATTTCACATTCACTAGAACATTTAAACAGACAGACAATTCTATCTTAATGTCAGTGAGTGTATGGAGCAAATGGAACTCACATCTATTGCCATTGAAGAACAATCGGTAACATGAAGAACAATCGGTAACTTCCTATAAAATTAAACGTCACTTGACCACGTGACTTATCAGTTCTATTTCTGGGTATTTACCTAACAAAAATAAAAACACATGCCCAGAAAAAAGATGTGAAAAAGAATGTTTAAAGTAGCCATATTAATAAATAGCTAAAAATTGAATCAAACTCCCCCCCATAAAACTCCCACAAACAACAGAAGAATATACAAACTATACAATCAAATATTACTCAGCAATAAAAATAAATGGACTACTGATACATCTCAAAATAAAAAATGGTATAAGGTCAGACACTCAAGTATACTCACCCTGTGATTACACACACACACACATACACAAGCATATATATTTGTAGCTATAAGTATTAGAAAGTGGTGGCCTTTTGGAAGGATTTAATTGACTAAAAAGTGGGCTCATATAACTTTATAAATAGAAATACACTAATGTACACTATATACATGTAGGATAGCAATCAAATGCATATATGCAATTGTCAAAACAACCTGGATTCTTAAAATGTGCATTTTATCATATAAAATTAAATCAATAAAAATTTGAAACTTGATAGGTGAGTTAAATTGATACAGCCAATAAAATAGAGAATGACTAAACTGAAAGTGAGGTCAATAAATTTATAGTGACCTGAAGCACAGAATAAATATACACACACAAACACAATTTTACATATATATGTGTGTGTGTATATATATATATTTATAAAAAAGCATTTGAAACATATAGGAAGCAGAGACGAAAAGGGATAAGGTTGGCAATTTTCTTATCAAAGGAATTGATGGAAGCAAACAGACAAAAGAATGTCATTTTTAAGTACAAAGAAAATCATTGCCAACCTAGTATTAAACTGATACCTAATAGATAAAAATTAATTTTCAGAAAAACAAAAATAAATTTATTGCCAATAGGCCAATACTAAAAGGATTATTAAAGGAATTTCCTTAGAAAGAAGAAACGTAATTTGACAGAATCATGAAAAAGCAAAAAGTAAAAAAGTAACAGAATGCTAGCTGAAAGTGACTATTGTCTGTAAAAAGCAATAACAAAAATGTTTTGTGGAATATAAGATAAATTCAGAATCAAAATTCACAACAGCAGTAACATAAAAGGCAGGAATAATTCAATAGAATTAGAATGGTCCAAGGTTCTAACACTGTCGAAAATTTGTACATGTAATAAAGCAATGTAAGCACAACTACAAGGTAGTAAGCAATGTCTATTGTGCATGTGATAACTTTAGAGTAATTCAATGTACACAATAGTGCATTAAAATTACAAGTATAAAAAGCAAAAATAAAAGAAAAAATTAAATGTTAGAAATTTTCAGTATTGTAAAAGAAGGAAGAAAGAGACAAAAGAACTTAAAACATGAGACTTGAACAGAAAGCAAATAGTATAATGGTAGTTATGAACCAAATATATTAGTAATGACATTAAATATAATTAGACTACTAAAATTAAAAATATATTATTGTAATAATAGATATTACTAAAATCTCAACATATATTACTTAGATCCCTGTAAAATATTAGAAAATTGAAAAGTTAAAAGCAAAAGGATAAAAAATATTATACAATGCAAACCCTAAACAAAAGAAAGTGGCTATAGCTATACTAATATCAGGCAAAATTATTTAAGTCAAAGATTTTACTAGAGATTAACATGGATATTTCGGAGTGATAAAGGTATTAATTCTCAAGAAAAAACACAATAGTATTTAATATTAAATATGAAGGTATCTAATCATATAACCTTAACAATATAAAACTATAGAAATTGTTTCAAGATAATCCATGTTAAAGCATCTAACAGTGTATAAGAAGATGATACTCAAATGTTCATTCTCAATCACTCACATAAAATCAGAAAATAATTGGAGTTCAGAAGTACTGGAATGTGCCTCCTACTCTGCAACTAGCTGGCTGTTAAGATTTCTGTCTCTCAATTTAATCAATCAACAATTGAGTGATTTGATCCTATGTAGTCCTAGCATTTCATGATTCTAAAGAAGGAAAAGTACTAGTAATGTTTCAATGGATTATATAAAAAGACATTTTGATTTTTTTTAGAGAACTATCTCACAAGCTCTATCTCATAAACTCTGGAGCAATGTAGTAGCATGAGATAAAACTTGGTGTTAACATTTCTCTACACTGACTGGCCTCCAAGTTTGGCAACAGTGAGATGCTGGAATTTGTGGTGCCAACTCACACTGGCCCTATTATGTATTATATTCCTGCTGCGTACCATCCCAAATCTTCAGAAGAACACACTGAAGCTCAGGGATTAGGTTCTTTGTCTAAGTCCTGATGGATACCAGGGCTTCTGGGTTCTCATTTCCCTAAGTAAATTGTCTCAAGATTTAATTCAAACGTCTGAAAAATTTCATCATCAATTAAGTTGTTAGAATGATTCTTAATTTGTTTCACAGAGAAAGAGGATTTTAGAGTTCAAGCATTCCTTACATAATGTATCTATCCAATCTCATTTGATAGACATTGACATTGATTGACTGGCATAGAGCGATTGCTAATAAATGTTTGTTGACTGCATTAATGTGGTGTAATTGAATAACAAGGCACAGAGAGTTCAGATTTGGCCACCAATTAGCTATGTGATTTCTGACTTCAATTCTCCTAATTATAACTACTTCAAATTTACTAGTTTCAGATACTAGTTTCAAATGTCTGTGATTGTATAAATCTAAGTGACTTGCCCGAGGTCACTTACCCATCTGGTGATAGAGCTCATACTGAGAACTGCTATTAAAATAAGTTTTCTTTTAAAACAATTATATTTCATACCAACTACATTTTTGAACTGCAGAATATATGCTTAACGGATTCATTTTGTAGTATTGGCTGCTATTGATTCCTCAAGCCAGTTTCAATGATAACAGCCTACAGTGCCATCTTCAGATTAAATACTGCAGCTAGGACTCCAACTAGCACATAATGCCTAGTGGAGGACCTCCATTTACTACACCTTTACTATGTGCAAGAAAATATTCTAAGTGTTTCCCATTGACCTCCTGAATCCACACAATAATGCTGTGGGGGTAAGTCCCAGTAGTACCTCCGTTATACAATAAAAAATCTTAGGTACGTGTACACACACACACACACACACACACACACACACACACACACGTTGCCCAAAGTTATATAGCTAATAAATGCCACAGTGAGTATTTCTGTCATCATTGCATAGTTAGTTGTTTTGTTTTAGAATCAGAATAATAATTACATTGCTTTTGTTAGCAGGAAAGAAAACGCAGTGCATATTAGGACAGTTTTAAAAATACAGACTTTATATACAATAAACAGCTATAAGACTAAAATCCTACATGTCAGACTGAAGTAAGTACTAAATGCATATTTTAGATCAGTAATAGCAATCGAGGGTTTAAAATATTTCTGCTGCACTTGTAACTGTAAATAGATGCGGTGAAGGAACAAGTCTAGGTTAACACAAAACTATTTCTTCTTCCCTCAACTCCAAAATAGAAAGGACATTTTCAAGAATGAGAAGAAATGAAGCTTTTAGTTTTGATGAAATCAAATGTATTCAGAAATCAAACGTAATGCATTGTTTTAACAATCCATTAAACTAGTGATTCTTTCCTCTGTTGCACCTGACATTCTTTTCAAAATATCACCAAATGCTGACATGCCATCATTTGACAAAGATTGCTTGTCAAAAATGAAATATATTCTTAGAGTGTCTTTCACTAATAACAGTCCTCACAGCTGTGAGAACAAGTAACAACATTCCACTCCTCCCATCCTCTTTTATTATCTCTCTTTTCTAAAATGTCAACTTGCAGAAATCTTTAATATGTGGAAAATGGCTCTATTAAACCATAAACACCCCTAAATTCATAAGATGGCACAGCTCACTGAAATACCAGTAAGTTAAGAATGAGGTGTATAGTTCAACGCATTAGTAAAAGTCTGCTTATATTTTTCAAAACCTACCAGCTAATCTATTTTCAGCTTGTAATATTTTCATTTGAAAAGGACTTTGTACATTTCAGTTAGAAACAAACCATTAAATCATGTGAGGATTATTGCATAAATAATAAATGAACAGAGAAAAATTGGGTCATTTAATTTTCTTCACAAAGGAATGGACTTTGGATTAATATTAGAAAGTTCTTTGGAAAGTGAAATTCACTATTTTGTCAAATAATATTCACAGCCTTTCTGTTTTGATTTTCCAAAGCACCCATAGTGTAATTTTATAACCTGCATGCATCTATATAAAGTATGCATTCATATTTTAAATACAATTAAATAAATTTAACATGGTAAATAACATTCTTTAGGAACACAAAACTTTTAAAGGCACAGGTTTGCTAAATAAATATATTAGAATGCTATCACCTTATATTACATTAGCCAAAAAAAAAGAATTAGGTTTAAACATGATACACTCACATTCATACATACAAAAAAAGTTTAAATCAACATTATTCATAATATTGAAACACAGAAAATAAGCCAGATAGAGACGGACTGATTAAATAATGCTGGTCTTTATTTAGCAAATGGCAACATAGCTATTAAAATAATGGTATAGATCTGTATTTATTGAATAGGCAATTTTATGACATATTACAAGATAAGTAAATCAAATTTCTTTTGTACATGGATATACAGATATGTAAATGGCATAGGTATATATTTTGTTTTATAGGCTAATATCCTCAGTCTAACAATTGTTTAACTCCTATATCAGTTTGGGTTCACCAGAGAAGCAGAACAAGTAAAATAAATGTGTGTGTGTGTGTTTGTGTGTGTGTGTGTGTGTATATATATATATATATAGAGAGAGAGAGAGAGAGATTGTGGGGAAAGAGAGAGTAGGGACAGAGAGGGAAAGAGTTCAAGCAAGTGGCTTTTGTGATTGTGTGGGCTGGGTATGCAAGTCTGAAAACTGTAGTGCAGACTGTCTGGAAAGGAAGATCACAAGTATGCTGGAAATCATGTGCATGGCCAAAGCTATTTTCCCACAAGCAGAATTTCTTCTATTCCCTCAAGAAAAATTCAGCACTACTTTGAATGTCTTCTAACTGATTAAGTCAGGTCCATTTGTGTTATCCAGTACAGACTCCCTTACTTAAAACCAACTGATTAGGGATTTTAATTACTTCTGCAAGCTCCCTTCAAAACAGCTAGACTAGTGATTAATTGAAAAGTGAGGGCTAAACCCAAATTAAATTGACACATCAAAAAAGAAACCACATCTCTCAAGCAATTATCATCTCTTGACTGGATTATTACAATAAGCTCCTAACTGGGCTCCTTGATTCTGCTGTTGACCTTATTTAGTTGTTCTTTTCACTGTAGCCACAGTGATTCTGTCATTACCTAAGACAGATAATGATACCCTCTGCTCAAACCCTCCATTGGCTTCCCATGTTGTTCAGAGTGAGAGTGAAAGTCCTTATTACATATAACAGAAAATCTATAAAGCAGTAAGGGAATAAAGATGCATACATAAAAACAAAAAAAGCTAAAGGGAAAAAGCAGCAGAATTCTCATCTGAAACTATGCAAGCTTGATACCATTTGAGACATTTTTTAAAAGTTGAAAGAAAAAAATCATCAATTTGTAATTATGTATCCAATCAAAATATATTTCAAAAAAAGTCTACATACAAACAAAACAGGGAATTCATTAAAAGGAATTCTTGAGGCAGAAGGAATATGATACCAGAGCACATAATTGTATCTATATAAGAAAATGAAAAACTCTGGAAAAGTTAGAAATAAAGATAAATATAAAAGACACTTTTCTCTTATTCTAGTTATTTTAAAAGGCAACTGATAATGATACGCCAATGTATGCCCATCAGTTGTAAAAAATACATCGATCTGATGGAGGAAGTTTATGGGGGGAGGGCTATACATGTGTGGGGCAGAGGTATATGGAAAATCTTTGTACATTTTGTTAAATTTTGCTGTGAATCTAAAACTATTCTAAAATGAAGGCTATATTTTTAAAAAGATAACTGACTGTCTAAAGTATATATAGTAGCAATGTATTCAAAGTTTATAGCATAAGAAAATAAAATGTATGACAATGATAGCAAAAAAGATGTGAAAAAAGATTTGGAAATATACTATAACAGTTATGCACTATACATAAAGCCATACATTATTATTTGAAGGAAAACTATGATGATTAAAAGATATATATTTTAAACCCTACAGCAACCATGAGAGTAATGGTAAAATAAATTTTAAAATAATACTAAATACAAATAAAATAGTAAAAATAATACTAAAATGAATAACACTGAAATAAATGAGAAGCCAATAGTAGATATAAAATAGAATTATTTAAAAATACTCAACAAACTATAAAATCTTTTTTTAAAAAAAGGGAACAAAAAACAGATTGAAAAAGGTAAAAAACTAGGAATATGGTAAAATTCAATCTAACCATAGCAATAATTATAATAAATGTAAATGGTCTAAACATATCAATTGAAAACAGTTTTCTAGACTGAATTACAGATCAAGATACAACTCTATGCTGTCTATGGAAATGCACTTAAACTATAAAGATATGGATAGATTGAAAGCAAAAGAATAGAAAAGGATATACCATAGAATACTATGCAAAAGGATGCTGGAGTAGCTATACTAATAGCACACGAATCAGAATTCAGCACATGGAGCACTATCAGAGTTAGAGACTGTTATTATACAATGAAAAAAGTATCTATTTACCAAGAAGACATAACAACCCTGAATGTGTTTTTATCTGAAAATAGAACTCCAAAATTTGTGAAACAAAGCATTATAAAACTGAAAAAGGATCAGGCACATACACAATTAGTTGAAGATCTTAACATTATTTCTTAATATTTGATAACAGAAATGTAAACAGAAAAGCAAAAAGGGTATAAAAGATGGGAGTGATACTCTCAACCAATGTAATCAAATTATTATTTACAGAACATTTCATCAAACAAAAGCAGAATTAACTACTTTTCCAGTAGCTCATGTAATATTCACCAAGATAGATGCTATCCTGGACCTTAAATCAAAAATCTGCAAATTTTAATAAATTGAATTTGCCCAAAATGTTCTCTCCTACCAAAATTGAATAAAAGTAGATATTAGTAACAAAAGAAATAATTGTAAAATTCCCAAATCCCAAATTGTAAAATTCCCAATGAGTTTCTAAAGAACTCATTGTTCAAAGAATAAATCTTTATAAAAATTAGAAAACATTTTGAACAAAAAAATGAAAATGAAACATAAAAATGTTGGTATAAATTGAAAGAAGTGCTCAGAGAAAACTTTGTAGCATTAAATTCCTATATTAAAAAAATATAAAAACCTTAAATCAATAATCTATGTTTCCACCTTAAGAAATAAAAAAAGGACTATAAAATTAGTGCTAGAGCAAAAAAAAAAAAAAAAGAAAAAAGAAAATAAACAATTATAAAGACAAATGTAACAATGCATTGGTAAATAGAAAAAAAAATGAGCAAATTCCTTGAAGGACACAAACTACCAAAGTCTATGAAAGAAGAGTTTTTTTGGTTTGTTTTTTGAGGGTTTTTTTTTTTTTTTTTTTTGCGACAGGGTCTCACTTTGTCATGTAGACTGGAGTGCAGTGGCATGATCACAGCTCTTTTCAGCCTCAAGCTTCCGGGCTCATGTGATCCTCCCACCTCAGCCTCCAGAGTAGCTGGGACTATAGGCATGTGACCACCATGCCTGGCTAATTTTTGTATTTTTTTTGTGTGTGTGGAGACAGGGTTTCACCATGTTGCCCAGTCTAGGCTCAAACTCCTGGGTTCAAGCAATTCACCCGCCTTGGCCTCCCAAAGTGTGGTGAATACATGCACCACAGCACCTGGCCTTATGAAAGAAGATATTAATAATTAGAATAGTCTTTAATGGTGGTTATTAAATAAATTGAATTTATAGGCAAAATTCTTTCAAAAAATGGCAGAACAAGAATGCTTCATTAGAAAATTCTACTACACATTTGATTAGAAACAGTTACCAATTCTATATAAACTCTTCCAGAAAACAGAAATGGAGGGAATATTTTACAACTTATTTTATAATGAGAACATTGTCATCATCCTAAAGTCAGACAAATATATTACAAGAAAACTACAAACTAAATCTATTATAAAAATATATGCAGAAATTCTCAATAAAATATTAATAAATTAAATTCAGCAAGATAAATTATAAATTACATAAATAGATAGATAGATAATACATCATGACCAAGTAGAATTTATGCAGGAGTGCAATCTGATTCAACGTTAAAATTTCAATGGTAAAGAAGAAAAAGAAGAAAATGCATATTATTATCTTAGTAGATCCAGAAAATGCACCTGGCCAAATTCAATATCCCTTCATAAAAAAATACTCTCAAACCTGTCCAAATTCAATATCACTTCATAAAAAAATACTCGCAAACTAAAAACATTTTAGCAAACTAAAAAAATTTCTTGGCCTGATTAAGGACATTTATAAAACTTTACAACTGACATCACACTTAAAGGTGAAAGCATGAATACTTTCTAAGACGGAAACCAGGAAAGGAAATTCGCTTTCACCACTTCTATTCAACATGGTGTTGTTGCCTTATTTTATATAAGACATAAAAAAAGAAATAAAAAGTGTGAAATTGGAAAAGAAGAAATGAAATTAGCTCTATATTCAGATAATATGCTGATTGTCTTAGAAGAATTTGCAAATGTTACTTTACCTGATACATGGGTTTTAGCAATGTCACAGAATAAGCAAATGGTTAGGGAGAGAAATTACAGTACCATTCAACATAACACCAAAAAAAAAATCTTTGAAATACTAAAGTCTGAATTTTTAAAAATATTTTCAAATTTTGTAGGCTAAACATTACAAAACACTAATGAAAGAAATCAAAATAAGCCTCAATAAATTACAGTATATCCCATGTCTATGGATTGGAACACTCAATATTGTAAAGATTTTACTTCTCCTAACTCATCTGTAGATTCAATGCAATCCCAATAAAAAAACTAAAGCAAATTTTTTAGTAGAAATGAGCAAGAAGATTCCAAAATTCATATAAAGAGGCAAAATATCTAGAACACCAAAAGTACTTTTTAAAAAGAAAAGCAAAGTTGAAAAACCTACACTCATGTTAAGTAATTATCATAAAGCAAAAATAATTGAACCAATATCACATTGAGAAAATAATAGGTACAGAAATCAATGGGACAGTAGAGACCAGAAATTGATCTACAAATATACAGTCAATTGTTTTCCTGCAAGTGCACAAAAGCAATTTAATGAAGTCTGTTCAACAAATTATACTGAAGTAACTGGACTTCAACTTACCAACAAATAAATAAATCTTAACACATATATCACAACTTGTTAAAAAATTAACTGAAAATGGATTTTAGACCTGGATTTTGTATTTAAAATTTTTAAACTTCTAGAAGAATATTTAGGAAAAACAATTTTTGACCTTAGGTACATAAAAGTTCTAAGCTATAAGACATGAAATACAAATCATAAAAGACAAGCTTGATAAATTGAACTTCATAAAAAACATGTACACCCTTCAAAAGTCATTGTTTCAAAAATAAAATGACAAGTCACAAACTGGGAAAAAATAGTTGTAAAACATGTCTGACAAAGGCAAAATTATAGGGGAAGAAAACATCACTAGTTACAAGAAGTTAGTGCTAGTTTGGGAACCGGTTGACTGCAAAGGTGCATAAGGAAAGTTTTGGGGAAAATACAAATATTTTCTGTATCATGATTGTGGTAGTGATCACAAGAGCATATAGTTTAAAATACTACATAAGTAACCACTAAAAGGAACAAGTTATACAGCATATGAATTTTCTTTTTTTTTTTTTGAGATGGAATCTCGCTCTGTCACCCAGGCTGGAGCAGCAACCTCTGTTTCCCCAGTTCAAGCGATTCTCCTGCCTCAGCCTCCCAAGTAGTTGGGATTATGGGTGTAAGCCACTACATCCAGCTAATTTTTGTATTTTTAGTAGAGACAGGGTTTCACCATCTTGGCCAGGCTGGTCTTGAACACCTGACCTCATGATCCACCTGCCTCGGCCTCCCAAAGTGCTGGAATTACAGGCGTGAGACACTGTGACCGGCCGTGAATTTATTTCTAAAGTTGTTTTTTTTTTATTGCCAGTGTATTAGGAGATTGATTTTTTAAAGATTTTTACATAGATGACTTTACATATATGACTGTTGAATTTCAACAGACACAGAATTCTTAGTTATAAGTTATAGTGGAGGAAAAGTGTCAGACTCAATTCTAAATTTCTTGTTTTGATCCGCTCAAAAAAAAAGAGAAAATATTCATTAAAAATGTATTGTGTGACAGATGATCTGCTACACAATTTTACTCTATTCAATATCTTATCGAAACTTTGAAACAATTTTATTAGGTCTTATGGCCATTTTTAAAGATATCTAAAACTCAAAAAAGGTTAAATAGGATTTTAGTGGTGATTTAATGTCTCTGTTCTTGTAAAGTGAAGTGAATAATACTTACCTCTCAGGGCTTTGCTGCGGATTATTCATTTAGAACATTCTTCAACAAATAATTATTAAGTAGTTTCTATGTGGCTGGCACAGGTCCAGAACTAGGAATGAAGAAGACAATGAGAGAACCAAGGTCTCCTGATCATGAAGTTAAAATGCTAGTAGAGGAGACAGACTATGTTCAAACAAATGAATAATTTTAAGAAATAGATATATCAAGTTGTGATAAATAATACGCAGAGAATTGTGACAAGAAGGGCAGGTTTCTTACTTTCTATTCAATAGTTAGGAACGTCTATCAGAAAGTGACAGTCAATAAAGATATTCAAGATGCAGCTAAGATTTTGGCTAGCACAGCCAAGTGGATATTGGTGGCATTTACCAAGATGGAGAAAACTGTGGGAAAGGCAAGTTTGAGGGGGAAATTAAAAGTTCACTCTGGGCTTGCTATGGGCCAGATAACTTGATTACTGCTTTACAGGTAATCTTACCTAATGAAAACATCTTCCTCTGAACTCAAAACTCATGACCAAATGAAACTAAGGTCTAGATTTACCACAAATCTGTATTCTATAAGTAGTGAATGTCTTATGAAGCATCAATATTATAAATTTAAAAATTATAATTCATATGTTAAAAATTCATGTATTCAAGTTTTCAGGAACCTTGAAATATATATACCAATAAAATGGAATAGCAAGATATTCTGGGTATGAGATTAACTACTAAAAATGATCCCAGCTGGTTTAGCTTTTACAGTGTGTAAGTCCACTCAGGTTGCCATCACAAAATACTATAGACTGGGTAGCTTAAAAAAAACAGCAATTTATTTATTCATAGTTCTGGAGGCTTGAGGTTCAAAATCCAAGTTCTGACCAATTAGGTTTCTGGTGAGACTCTCTTCCTGGATTCCTGATTGCTGCCTTCCCACTATGTCTTCACACAACGTTTCCCACCATCTGTGCACCCTTTCAGGGATGGAGCTCTCTGGTGTCTTTTCTTATAAGCCCACTATTCCTTTCAGGTCAGGTTCCAACCCTTATGACCTCATATAACCTTATGTATTCCCTGTAAGCTTTATGTCCAAATGCAGTCATATTGGAGATTAAGGCTTCACCAGTCACATGAAAATTGGGGAAGGGGGGATACAGTTTTGTCCATAGGTCCAACTTTGTTGTTGCTTTTGTTATTCTTTTGTTTGAAAGCCCATAAAATTCTTGCACAAATAACTACAAGTTTAAATAATTCCATATCAGTTATTTTAAATCCATTGACAGCTTTACTTACATTGCCTTCAACAAATTATAATTTTCAATATACATCAATGAGAAAACTGTTTATGACAGCTAATTAATGGAATAGTACACTGAAATTTTAAATATGTATAAAACATTTCAGTGTTCTGACTTTCATATGTTATATGTGAAAAAGGAAATGTTCTTATACAGAAAAATTATTTTTTCTTACAGTACAAAAGTTGAAGAAATCCTAAGTTATAAAATGTATCCTAATTTCTCTTTATCTTTTTCTATCTCTTACAATCTGCTATTCACCTAATTATTAGTATTAATATCTAAAGTCAGAGGCTTTGTAATTAGCAAAAAACAAAACAAACATAAAACTTTTTACACTTATATTTTAAAATAAAAATGTAAACAGATATGGCATTTCATTTGCTATAAATACATTTAAGATCAACTTCAAATTTTCTCGTCCACACCGAGAAATGTTATTTTGCAAGATAAAAAGAAAGTAGCTATTAACTGACAAATAAAAATAAGGTACTAGATTTCAAATTTAAATGTGTGATAGTTGTATAGTTTGTGTGTGTGTGTGTGTGTGTGTGTGTGTGTGTGTGTTGAATTATTCTTCAATCCATCCATGGTGGTTAATTTATATGCCAACTTGACAGGACCATGTGGTGCCCAGATATTTGGACATACACTTTTCTAACATTTCTGTGAGAGTGCTTTGGATGAGATGAACACTTAAATTGACAGACTGAGTAAAGCAGAATGGCCTCCACAATGTGGATGCGCCTCACCCAATCAGTTGGAGGCCTAAATAGAACTAAAGGCCTACCCTTCACAGCATAAAAGAGAATTATCCTTCCTGGTAGCTATCAAACTGAGATATTGGGCTCTTCCTGGTTCTACAGCAGCTCCCAACCTTTGGACTCTAACTGGGACTTGGGCTCCACAGATTTTGGACTACCAGTCTCTATCATCATGTGAGCCAATTTCTTCTAAATCTCTCTCTTTCTTTAGAGGCAGAACCAATAAAATATATGTGAGCCAATTTCTTCTAACACTCTCTTTCTAGAGAGAGTAATGTATATATCCTACTGGTTCTGTCTCTCTGGAGATCCCTAACCAATACACCAGCCCCGTGTCTGCTTTTTTCATCAAGGACTGCAGCTCCTATTTCCATGTAATGCATATTAGGGTATCACTAGGATTTCCAATTGTCAAGTTGAAAATTTATTATATGAAAGGAATTTAAAATTGATTAGCAACTTATTAAAATGACAATTATATAGCCTCCTAGAAAAGTCAGGTTTTAGTTAGAAAGTGGAATGAATAATTTAAGTAGAAATTTATGTCACATTCAGTAATATTGGAGTCAATCAACTTTTGTTCTTACAGCTTCTGTTTCTATTTTCATCTTTGTAATCTTGCAAATTGTTTTTTATTCTTTTGCCATTTTAATGAATGCTGGCATAAAGATTTCCATTTTAATACAAGTTTAATAAGGAATCCATTTTATTTAATGGCCAATAAGATAGCATCATCCTACAGCTAAAAAGTGGAAACTTCCAAACTGTGATTGTTGTAAGTTATGTAAATTAGTTAATAAAATATTAACATAAAATCACTACTAACTTGTATTATGTGTACTACCTCAGGGGTCTTTTAACTTGTCTCAACATATCCGGTCTTGCTGCACTCCAACTAGTTACTCAGAATACAAGCAAAGTGGATTTTTCAAAGGACTAGTGTGATCATGTCAAGCCCTTGTCACTGGTTTCATACAGTTCTCAGGGTACTTCAGGCATTTTTTACACAGCCTGACAGTCTGCTTATGTCTCCAATCGTTTTCTCTCCTCCATTTCCCTGCTCTCTCAATCTAGTCATGGTTCTTTTCCTTGCTAGACTGTGTCATTGTCAAGCTTCCCAATTTTCTACATTTCTGCTGCTCCTACACTCTTTTCATAAAATGATTCATTCTTCAGATTGTTCCTCAATTTCCCTTCCCTAAGCAGCATCTTGCCAATCTCTCCAAGTCATACTCACACAGCATGGTGTACCTCAATTTGCATAGTTTTCATTTATACTTGTCTGATTTATGTGTCTCCTTCCCACTGGATTGTAAACTCTTTGGGGGCATCAACATGCTTTTTTTTTTTTGTCTTATTTTGCCATCAAATTATTAGTGTCCACACAATCCTTGGCACATACTAAATGCTCAATAAACAACTATTGAGGGAATAAATAAGTAAATCCTGTTGGTGTACAATCTACTCAAATGATAACCTAATTTGTCTTAAAAGTTACAACAATTCTAATGAGAAAAAAAACTCTTATTGTAAGTGTCTGATGTGAAAAAAGCCACGTTATTTTAAAGCATCTAACTTAATTAAATCTGTTTTAATACATCTAAAATAATACAGCATTTAAATTTTAAATAGACCCTCGAAGTTAGTGTGTAATTTGAGTGATTTTTAGTGATCAGTAAACTTTTTCTTCCTAGACTTTTTCCCCCCTTTTTACTCATTCATGAATATAACCAAATAAATATAAAGATACATGATGAGTAGAAAGAACAAAATAAACACTCAATAGACTGTGGGGGAAAGCTTAACTTTAAAAAAACATATATAGTGAGAGGATGTAAAAATTAATATTTTCACTAAAAGTTTGTAAGCTATAGATAGTAAAACCACAGACATAAAAAAGGTTGCTATTTGAGTGATATTTTTCAAAGCACTGTGATTTAAAGTTTGGGGTAAATTTTTTATTGTGGCTGAGAGTGTATCAATAAGATGAGGTATTTTGCAATATTGGTAAAATAAAGTACTTGAATATAAAAATAAAAGTCATATGAACATACTTCAAATGGAGAAAGAGCCTACTTTTACATATTCTTTTTTCCTACTCTTTTCATTTTTTGTTGAGCAAAAATTACATTTGCTAATAACGAATGTACATTCACCAGTTACTTTATGTATAATAAAACATTTTGGATGATGTAAAGCGAAAATTAGACTTTATCAGTCATAATCTAGGGAAACCAAACTGGGATTTTTCTATCAGAAAATGTTAGAAGTCTGTGGGAGCCCAGAGTGGACTAAAGCAGCAGGCTCTGTTTTAGTAGCCACCTCCTATCTGTTGCTGGAACAGGACGTTTGTATGTTTGTTCAGGTGAGCCTGCTTCATTGGTGGGCTTCCATTGAAGCAGAATTTGATCTGCCTCCTGAGCTAATTATAATAACTTTAATTAGGTTCAAAGTGGTGTAGGCTTCTTACCAAAATATATCACAGAAACTTCCTGCTTCTCCTCCTTGTGCTAATTATGACGTTTGTGCACAGCCTTGATTCTGTCCTTTCTCTTTTTTAATCAGCCTTGGTAAGTGCTGGAGATTCCTCAAATGTGACTTCACAAAAAACTGTGGTGAACAGAGATTGAGAAAAGTTTGCAGAGATTGCTCTTTATAGAATCTGCTCATTCACCTTGCCTTATTAGTTCTTAAAATTGACTATATATTTTAACCTCCTGGCAACTTTAAAAATATTAATATATGGGTCTTATCAGTAGAGATTTCCATTTATTTTGAGTAGGGTGTAACCTGAAGATCAGGATAGAGAACTCTCTCTAGAGGTTTCTAATGTGCAGCCAATGTCCAGAATTACTGCCTGGAATATTTTCTTCTTTCAGTTCCCTCAACTAACAGGTGCTCTTAATTTGTATGTTTTTGAGTTTAATATAAAGAAAAATTGATATTTCATTATTACAGCTAATATTGTTATTAATGTATTTCTAAAAATGTGTAACTTTTGAAAGTGCAATAAAGGAATTTGTGATGTTAATCATTTTTAGAAAATACTGTAGGTAATGGGACATGCTTAGAAAAATATAGGACTGAGAGCTCACTGCATGTGGAATCAGCAATAAAGCAATGTCTTGATTTATAGATGGAAAATAATCTGGAGAAATTATTCCATAAGTATTGATGCTAACATATAAACAACTGTAAATATTTTATGGAAAAATGTGCAGATTGTTTCATCCCACAATACCTACCCTTACCATTAATTACTTATAAGGATTGTTTTATGTACCTTTATTTGTTGGATTTATGCATATTCATTTTGTAAATTTATTTTACATAGGAGACAAAGGCATTGCAATTTAACCGTTCATTCCAGAAGGAAATGTTGGATTTGAACTTATATAAAGCCAAAGGGCTTTATCAGTTAAAGAATAAATGTTTGTGAAATACATTGAAAATGTATAAAACTAAAAGTAGAAATACTTTTTAACAAAGAGAACATCCTTGAATATTAATGCCTATGCATAAGCTATCAACATTAAGCATATTTTTAGTAAGGTTAACCTGGACAAGTCAGCACTTAATGGAAGATGTTTTTAAATCCATATGTAAGAAAAATGATGGATTTTTCTAAATATAAAGATACAAGTCATCTGAGAATAAATATTAAGTTCTGATTACTATATTTAATAGTGAGTGAAAAAGTAGCCATTCATAGTTCTCAGCATATTCTTTATGATGGTTGATACTGAGTGTCAACTTGATGGGATTGAAGGATGCAAAGCATTGTTCCTTTGTGTATCTGTGAGAGTGTTGCCAAAGGAGATTAATATTTGAGTCAGCAAACTGGGAGAGGAAGACCCACCCTCAATCTGGATGGGCACCATCTAATCAGCTGCCAGCATGGCTAAAATAAAGCAGGCAGAAGAAAGTGGAATGAGCAGACTTGCTGAGTCTTCCAGCCTTCATCTTTTCTCCTGTGCTGGATTCTTCTGGCCTTGGAATGTCAGACTCCAACTTCTTCAGCTTTTAGATTCTTGGATTTACACCAGTGGTTTGCTGGGGTTCTCAGGCCTTTGGCCACAGACTGAAGGCTGAACTTTCAGCTTTGTTGCTTTTGAGGTTTTGGGACCCAGACTGGCTTCCTTGCTCCTCAGCTTGCAGAGGGCCTATTGTGGGACTCCACTTTGTGATAATGTGAGTCAGTTCACCTAATGAAATCCCCTTCATCTATGCATGTATCCTATTAGTTCTGACCCTTTAGAGAACCCTGATTAATACAGTCTTGATCCTTGACAGGAGGAATAGAAGATGCAGGCAATGCTGCTTCACGTTTTAGCAGATTCAGACACAGTAAATATTCTAGTTGCATCTGTCTCCTCTTGGCAAGTTCATTCATCTTCACATATTGTTGACCCCTCTCCAAATTTTCACTGACCTTCTAAATAGTCTTTTTTCATCATCCATTTTGTCTTTTGTTAAATCAATAAAAATAATCATAGAAATTAGATATGTCATCTTAATATGGGACTTTGCCTATTTTTTGTTTGTTTGTTTGAGACGGAGTTTCACTCTTGTTGCCCAGGCTGGAGTGCAATGGCATGATCTCAGCTCACCACAACCTCCGCCTCCCGTGTTCAAGTGATTCTCCTGCCTCAGCCTTCCAAGTAGTTGGGATTACAGGCATGCGCCACCATGCCCGAATAATTTTGTATTTTTAGTAGAGATGGGGTTTCTCCATGTTGGTCAGGCTGGTCTCGAACTCCTGACCTCAGGTAATCCACCCACCTCGGCCTCCCAAAGTGCTGGGATTACAGGCGTGAGCCACCTCACCCAGCCAGGACTTTGCCTATTAGTAATAAAAGCTGCATTGAATGTCCTATTTACATTTTTATTAAAATACCATATTACTATATTCAGTAGAAGAACATAGTTATTGGAAGTAGCCAAAAATGGACTTGCAGAAAGTGGAGAAACATGGCTTGCTGTAACTGCAGGGATGGGGGCAGGAAATGGAATGCCCTACCCAGCCTGTAACTGTGCCACCAATACAGGCTCTGTGGTCCCAGTTGCACTACCTGGTTCAGGACTGGGGATGGCTTTCCCAGCCCTGATTCCATTTGTGTCCCTAGTACTGGTTGCAACAGTCCCATCTACAGCCACGGATTGAGTAATAGGATAGTTTTAAGTTTGTTTCTGTTTTGTTTTCTTGAGCTTCCTTAACGTAGTCTTCCAACTCTTCTAATGGATTTTGTAAATTCTGTTTTGGTATTTTAAAGTTCTGATAACTCTTGTTCTTTAAAACTTCTTCAAAACAAACATTATGTTATTGTTTCGTGGCAGCAAAATTTTTTTCTTATCTTCAAGATAATAAGGTTTATTCAACAGTTTCTTCTTCTGTGTAATAGCACTGAGACTTGATTTCCTTTTTGCTGTTTTTCACATTCAGGCTTACCTCACATTTCTGGAGATTCTAGGTTCACCATTCAAATTTGCTACTGAGGAATTAAAATGTCTATGAGAAGTTCTGTGCTGCATATTGCCAACGGGTTTCACTGGCAGGAATTGGGCCCACCTCTTCTCCTTTTTCTCCTCCTCTTCCTTTTTTCTTCTTCATCTTCTTCTTCTTGGAGAAACTACAGAATATCATGAAAGAAAAAAATTCTATGTGATAATAGTTAGCATGATTCTCAATATTTCTGAGAATATTTTGGCATCATTTTACTGAAGGGAATATAGCTGACAGCAAACCTGAAGGTGATGATGGAAAATGCTTTTTACACTAAATATATGATGTCTTGCAAACATATTATGCAGTACTCATTTCAGAGTTAAGAGGCAAATCATTCCAGATGTAGATGTTTCTTCCAGGTATCCACTCTTGACTATATGCTAAATAGTTATTTAATGTTTTATTCAGGGTAACCATCAGAAAAGTATGCCTAGGATAGTAAGATTAGATTTTCTGTAATAAAATATTTTAACACCACCATGTTTTATTAATAAGTAAGGTGAAATAAAAGTATAGGCAACTATTTTCTGACATATAAGAAAAACAAGGGTCAATTTTTAGCCCTAAATTTACTCAATATTTTGCAAGTATTATTATAGGTACTCTTCCCACTTACAAAACAGTGATTTGTGTATTATTTGGTATCCTTTGATTCAAGTGAGAAAAGCACACATTGAACAACATAGGCAATAAAAATAAATGGATCACCTCTCTGGAAGGCCTGATATTCAAATACAGTCACATCGACGATATTGATTATATTTGAATATCAAGCCTTTTAGAGAGATGATTAAGTTAAAATGAAGCCATCAGGATAGACCCTAATCTAATAGGACTGGTGTCCTTATAAGAAGAAGAAATTTGGACACAGAGAGATATGCCAGAGGTGTGCATGCACAGGAGAAGCCCATGTGAAGACAGGGTGAGAAGACAGCCACTTGCAAACTAAGCAAGACGTTGCAGAAGACATCAAACTTACTGACATCTTGATCTTGGACTTTAAGCCTCCAGAAATGTGAGAAAATAAATTTTTGTTGTTTAAGCCACCCAGTCTGTGGTATTTCATTATGGCATTCCTAGCAAACTAATTCAAGTTCCATGATTGGCTTTGAACTCTGACTCCCCCTGTGGCCATGGGAGCAAAATGTCATAACTGTCAGTTTCCATTAGAGGCATGGGTATAGTGGTGGCAAGAATAGTTCTATAAATTAAAAAAATGGGGGAAAGAACATTTCTGGGAAGGAGAAAGGAATCCTCAGCAAACAACAACAAAAAAAAGTCTGTAATTTATCTAATAATATTAAACTGTATATGGTAAGGATTATATTTTTATATTTGAATTATGAAATATTCAAATATAAATTATATTTGAATTATGAAATATTCAAATATAAATTATATTTGAATTATGAAATATATCACATATAAGAGTAAAATCATAAAAATGGTTTGAATGACAATAATAAAATGAGACACCATGTACTCACAATCAAGATAAGGAAATTGAACGTTACCAATGTTTGAAGTTTATTATGCGACTTCGATCCTATATTCTTTCCTCCCACCATTGCCTTGAGAAATAGTCATTATCTTGAATATTTTGCTTTTTATTCCCTTTCTTTTCATTATAGTTTTATCAAGTATATATCTCCAGAGATAGATAGGTAGTCAGATAGATAGATAGATAGATAGATAGATAGATAGATAGATAATAGATTTGGTCTTACATCTTTTCATATTTTACTTAAATGGAACAAAACTAAGTATTCTTCTGAAATATTCTTGTTTTCTCAATAGTATGAGTATGAAATGCATGCATGTTATTGCATTTAACAGTAGTTTGTTTCTTTTTGTTTAATACAATAGGGAAATTGTGTAATATTCCATTGTATTAATGTGTTGTAATATACTCACAAATTTTCTAGGATTATATCTAATTTTCTGTTTTACAAAAAGCACTACTCTGATTCATATGCCTGCCTCCTAACACAAATATACAAAAGTTCTTCTGCCATAAATCTCTAGGGGTAGAATTGTGGGCTGTACAGCAGTAACTTCTGACCAGGAGTGATCTTGCTCTCCAGGAGACATTTGACAATGTTTGAGGACAGTTTTGACTGCTGCAGCTGGAAAGGGAGCAGGAGGAGTGTTACTGGCATTTAGTAGCTAGAGGCCAGAAATGCTGCTAAGCATCCTACAATACACAGGGCAGCCCTCTACAGCAAATAATTACCCAGCTCAAAATGTCAATAGTGCTGTGGTCGAGAAAGCCCAGTTCAAAAGATGTGCACCTTCAAATTTGTGGTCCTACTGTTTTACCAGAAGGCCATAGCTTATAAGAGTTCCTTTTGCTTCATATCCTGTCAATATGTTATATTGACAGACTTTAATTTTTTATAATCTTCATTTTCTGAAGTCTTTGAGAGTTTGATGCAATTTTGTGTTGTTTTCTTGATGACCCTGACTCTTTGTGATTTTTTTCCTTGGTTTTGTAATATTTTTATATCTGAACTTATGCATGGTATTTTCTTACAATACAATTTCCGATCTTTCCCAGGCCCCCAGCTTTATATTTTGCCTTGTGTTTAGTACTATTAGAAGCTAAAGCTCTCAACTGGCCTGGACAACATAGCAAGACTCCATCTCTATATAAAATTTTAAAAATCTGACTGGAGTGGTGGTGTGAGCCTGTAGTCCTAGCTACTCAGGAGGCTGAGGTAGAAAGATAGTTTGAGTTTAGTAGTTTGAGGCTGTAGGGAGCTACGATCACAGCTTGGGTTACACAGTAAGTGGAACTCTGTGTCAAAGAAGGAAAGAAAAAAGAAGGAAGGAAGGAAGGAAGGAAGGAAGGAAGGAAGGAAGGAAGGAAGGGAGGGAGGAAAGAAAAGAAAGGGAGAAAAATGGAGAAAGGGAGAGAGAAACTAAAGCTCCAGGCCAAAAGGGACAGCAGCAGCTGCAATTAAGGGAACCAGCCACCAAACCAGCTGCGATACTTGTGATTTGCTCCAGATTTATGCTTGCTTTCTTTATTTTATTTATTTCTCTCTACTCCATGTAATTTATTCCCTTTTCTTGGCTGTGAATTTATAAATATTTAAACTATATTTTATTGTGTATTTTTGGTGTCTTATACTAAGCAGATTTCACTGGGTATCTAGACTGTAATAGTAGCTAAAATAAAAGTTTGGGATCATGTCTTAAGCTTAGGTCTGCATTTTGTAAAACTCAAAGTGGTATACATAAATTGCATTTTACATTAATGCTATTTTTTTCTCCTAAAATCCTATGGTACTTACTAAATGTAAATGTTTTAGTCCTTAATTACATGTTTGTAAGGCATAATTGAATATGCATAAATATATTATTTACTGAATGTCCAGAAGATCTCCATTACCACCCAAGCTGCCACTAAACCTTAACAAATATACTGTTTGTTATACTCAAAAGGTATGTGAATTTTATACCAGATCTTCTCTCTATCCTCTTTCTGCAAATTCCTTCATTTGTACTTTCATCATCTCTCTCTTTGGTCGCTGAAAGAGGCTACTTTCTTCTCTCCCCCAAAAAGGAGCCATTTTTTTTTCACTCTTTTGCATGAGTTATCCTCATATGACTATATCAGTTACCTGCAAGATTGACCTTTGTTGTTGAGTCTATCTAGACTGAGAACAGATCAGAACACATTCTTTCATTCAGTTGACCCTATCTCAAAGAGGAAGCAGGGAGGCTGAGCCATGCATCCTCCTTCTCAAAACTTACCCAACTACAAATGAAAGAAGAAACTGAGAAGGTAGAGGAAAGAAAGAGCATTGTGTTACTGAAACACAAAGCAGGGAAAAGACTCTTCCCACTACCTGTGTTTTGCTGTTGTTGTTATTTTCCCTAGTAAAATGTTTATTTCCAAGACTGCATTGTTTGAAGGAAAAACCATATTTATTCATCTCTGTAACTTCTACATCAACCATTTATGTAGTATTCTGGCTAGTATCATAGCCTTTAGTGCTAAAATAACAGATTTTAAATCCCAATTTTTTCATATGTAACATAAAGATAATATCATACAATATTTTTATAAAGTTTACATAAATTAATATAAATAATGCCCTTTTTGAATGGCATATAATAAGCCTCAGTTAATGCTAGTGAGTATGACATATATTTAATTGTTTTCTACAATTGATATATAAAAGGCTTCCTTTCCCCATCTTCCTTTGTTCCTTTCAAAAGTTTGGATTATACAATTTCAGATATTTTGTTTTGAAGGTTGGCTCGAATCAAATGATTAGGAAGACAGAGTAGAAGTTCAGAAAAACTTGAGGAAAATGGAGAAATAGTCCAATATGAACATGCGAAGAAATACAAAATCTTCCTTACTTTTCTGACTTTGGGAAATGCGATGCACCAGTTAAGTAAATTTTCACCATAACTGAGGCTTAACTGATGGTCTCAAAGGCTGTTGAGGAGATTTTCAAGCCTCCAGGACACTGTCCTTTGCCACCTTCCAAAAACACTGATCTCTGAAATTCTCAGTGCAGTTGACCCAGAGCTACAAAGCAATCACTGATAGTTAATTGGAATTCAAATCTCTTAATGGTTTTCTTCCTTTCGCAATGTATTCTATTATTTTTAAAATACCACTCATATCAAAATGGGACCTTAAAAAAGACAATCATGTATTTGGGCTGTGTGTGCATTTTTAAAAATTAGAAAAAGCAAAAGGGAAGATTTATGATAGCCTGCAAGGTATGTTGTATTTTGGTGTTGCTTTGTATTCCAGTTCATGTGTGAAGGCTGGGTGTCTTGCAGGTAAGGTATTGTAGAGAAGCAGCCAGCTGCCCCACCAGCTTCCTAAGCTCCCAGCCAACAGCACTACACATGTCTCCACAGAATGTAATGGAACAAGTGGAATCTTAGCACTAGGGAAATAAAAAAGGAAAGAAACAGGTATGCAAGGAAAGAGATAAAAGCCTGAAGAATGGATTAGATGAGATTCCTGACTATTTACCTCTCTTTATTGAGTCTATGGTGAATGTCAGACTCTTTCTTTAATTTTCCCCATGCTCCATTTGGCAAGTACAAAGAATATTCTCTGTGAACAAGGGTAGAAGCAGTTTCTGTTTACAGGTACCAAGGAAATAAAGGCAAATAGACCACACAATCATGCAGTAAAACATAGGGTTCCTTCACCAAATATGATGTGTGAGTGTATGTGTATACCTGATGGGGAAAATATATAAGCAAAATGTTGGTGAACTTTGTAAGTGATTAAATTTCATGTTAGAATAGTTTTATTTGCATCTTAACATGCATGCCTATTAAAACAATCTGCCTCAAATCTTGACTATTTCAGGGTCAAGGATCAATCAGTTTGCCGATAAATGTTGTTTAGGTTGAGCAGACATCTGAAATGAATTCACATTCCCATGACGACTTAATAATTTGGAAGTAACTAATGAATATTTCACCAAAGTGGAGGTGGGAGGAAAGAGGTATAGAGAAGAGCATATCTGCCCCCCTCTAAAGCTGATTCAAATACCTGGAGCCTGAGACTCCAGGAGTTCCCATATTCAAAAAGACTGGTTTCAGCAGGTGCCACAAGACTGAGCCTCCCTGCAGAGATGAATGGCTCCCAAGTTTCTTCTCTGTGTTGACAAGGTCAGTGAAGTTAACCAACAAGCTGGTTAGATATTGATAAAGCAAAATTTGATGTAAGTTTAATTTTGGAGCATTATAAATGAGGCTGCATTTTCTTAAGCAAATGTTTGAATTAATACCAAATGAATTGTAACTACATTTTAAGATCCATATTGCATAGTATATATAATTCCTTATATTAAATAATAATATACTGTAGATGACTTCCAAGCCTTATGCTAAAGCCTAATAAAAAGCCCAAAAGTTTTCTCTTAAATCAAAAAGTTGCTGCAAATTATTTCAGATTTGCTGCCTTTTTCAAGTATATTTCAAAAAAAGAGCCCGTATTAGTCTACCTTTCTATAGCAGTGGGTTATAAATGATACAAAGAGTACGGGAAAAATCCAAATGGAAATTCAGCAATCTCATGTGAAAATTAAATCTTTTGGTATAAAATATGAATTAGAAAAGCAACATTTCACAGCGTTAGTTTCGAGTTTCAATTCAATTGGAAGAATCAGAAAGGGCTCATTGTCTTCAAGGGGAGATGACCTGAAGGGGTTGGGCAAAAGGGCAATGTGACTTAGAAAGAAAGAGAAAAGTGATTGCATTAATTGTAATGGCACAATAGCAGTTTTCAATAAGCTTTATGACAGCAGAAAAGATTGATTTTTTTGTGCTAAAACGTGCAGTGTCCTAAACTGCATTTTGCCAGAAGTCTAATACCTATAATTTATTGTATCCCATATTCTCAATGTTAAAACAGGAAAGAAGGCAAAAGTCTGAGGGCTTAAAATATAATGGACTATAGATTCATTGCTAAAACTCAATTGAAGCTGAAAATTTCCTTTTAATTTTGAAATGCACTTAACAAGAATTAAAAGGCACAGGAATAGCTATAAAATGGTGTCAGGACAGTGTGTTTCCCACATTCCTTCTGTAAGAAATGATTTGAGTTTCCTGAATCAAAAAGTGGGAGTAAAGAGCCTCGAGCTTAAATAGAAGACATACTGTTCTGAAAGAGACCTCCAGTCTATTTGAAACATTTTGCTAGGCTATGAGAGGGCAGGAACCACATTATTCTCAGGTAAACTTACTTTCCAGCCTAGCCATCAACATACCCCTCTTGTTTCCTGGTCCTTGTTTATAGCCTGCAGTCAGAATTACACTCTCCAGGTTTTCTCTGCTATTCACCAAGGCCTTGGAAACTACAAAATGTTTCTTTTCGGAATTTTTTTTTCTGTCTATCAGATATATGGTCTTGGTAACCATAGTCATGATTTTGACTGAAACTTTAAGGAAATATGTAAAAACTTAAAAATCTTATCCAGAGATGACCTAGATCTTTCGGGTTTCTTCAAGCTTAGTATAAGCCAAGCTTGTCCAACCCATGGCCCACGGGCTGCATGCAGCACAATACAAATTCATAAACTTTCTTAAAACATTATGAGATAATTTTGCAATTTTTTTAGCTCATCAGTTATCGATTGTGTTAATGTATTTTATGTGTGGCCCAAGACAATGCTTTGTATTCCAGTGTGGCCCAGGGAAGCCAAAAGATTGGACACCCCTGGTAAGCCATCACTGTAAAGTAGCTGCTAAAAGTTATATAAATAAGACTGTCAATAGACATTATTATTCAGATGAGAAGTAATATTTTATGCAATGTAAAAGGGACAATGATAATTAGAGTACCTTCAAAGGAGGCAAAGAGGGTGAAAAGTTAGAAGTCATGCCATGTAAAGATTCTCTTAGAATCCCCAAAGTGCCTTCTGTTGAGAAAAGATTTGGGAGAAGGTGAGGGAAGGGATTAAAAAGCAGCTTCATATACCTGAACAGTTTTCATTCAGAAAAAGGGTTAGAGTTCTGGTTAGCTTCTGATGGCAGGTCCAAGACAAAGAGGTGGAAGTTAGGAGGAGGCAGATTGTTACTCATTATTGAGGACTATATGACACTCAGGGTTTTGTGATAGAAGGGATAGTTTCAAAACCATATGATCGCACATCACTGGATGTCTTCAAGAAGAAACTACATGTTCTAGGGGAGTAAAATGATTCTAATAATGACATAATGACAACACAAACGGTTTTTTACTTATCCTTAGCACCTAGTCATTGTGGTTTATCTTTTAGACTTATCGAAAGAAGAAATTGTTATAAAAAAAAGAAATTGTCACAGTTTCATTTTATAAACATGTAATTATAATACATGTCTCACACATGTGTCACAGAATACCCCCAAATACATAATTTTTTAATTTAACAAATATTTATCCAACAACCATTATGTCCAGGTATTTGGCTAGATGGTAGGGATAAAATAGGGAACAAGAACAAATAAGGTCCTGGGCCTGTGGGGATTCTCTTCTGCTGGCGGTAGTCTCCTGTTTCATAAGCAATAAGCAAGGGAGGGTTACCTGTTATTATTGAGGCACTAGATAAGTGTGCTAGCTCAGAGATTTGTGTATGTAGAAGCAGGTGACCTATAACGTACTTTTTCTGAAGATCTAAAATCCAAGTGAGTCATGCAGGTTAAATGGTAGGCTAGCTGGATGAAAGGAATTGAAGGGTTAGGGGAAGGGACTCAACAAGAATATTTCAGGCAGAGGGAACAGCATTTGTGAAACCTCAAAGATGAAAAAGGAGAGACATAAACACCACATGTGTTTTAGGAACTAAAAGAAATTCAGTAACTATATGACAAAGCTCCCTGACATCTACAACTTTCTTTTAAACATCGCATCACCTTGCTCAGCACATGAGCTGTTAAAATATTTGTTGTATAAAAATGGACTCATAGGTATCTTGAGTGAGGAGGTGGTGTTAATGGTAGTCAGAGTCTTACAAAGGTTAAGCAAGGAAGATCACATAGAGCCTATGATATAGTTTGGATCTGTGTCTCCACTCAAATCTCATGTTGAATTGTAATCTCCAATGTTGGAGGTGGGGCCTGGTGGGAGGTGATTGGATCACAGAAATAGATTTGTCATGAATGGTTTAGCACCTCCCTTTGGTATTGTCCTCTCAATAGTGAGTTCTCACAAGATCTGACTGTTTGAAAGTGTGGGACCTCCCCACTCTCTCTCTCTTGCTTCTGCTTTTGCCATGTAACATGCCTGCTCTGCCTTCACTTTCTATGACTGTAGCTTCATGAAGCCTCCCCAGAAGCCAAGCAGACGTCAACATCAGGCTTCCTGTAAAGCCTGCAGAACTGTGAGCTAATTAAACCTCTTTTCTCTATAAATTACTCTAATTATCATTGTCCCTTTTACATTGCATAAAATATTACTTCTCATCTGAATAATAATGTCTATTGACAGTCTCAGTTATTTCCTCATAGAATGTGATAACAGACTAATACAACCTAGTAAGAAATGTTACAAAATTTTGATCCTAAAAGAAATAAAGGACTAGGAAATGGTTTAATCATATAATCAGTAAAGGGCTGTTGTTTTTTAAAGGACCTAACACAAAGAGACATCCTATATTATATTATTATCAATTTAAAATATATCAATTCAGACCCTTTAAAAAAATTGTATCAATCATGTCTTAAAATATGCTTCTTGGTAGAAACATTGCCAATATCAGATTCACAATACGTGGGTCAGGATATACTTATTTGTAATTTGTAGAATTGGTTTTACTTCTATTAAAACAAAAATACAACTTCAGCTTTTTCATTTTTATTTTAGTTAAGTTTTAAAAAATTTTAAATATTTTTGCTAATATTTGAATGTTAAGAAATGCAATATGGATATTTTGGGGCAATTTATTTCTAATTATTGCTAAAATAAACATAATTACTTCAGAATTATCTTTTATTTCTTTTTTTGAGACGGTGTCTCACTCTGTTGCCCAGGCTGGAGTGCAGTGGTGCAGTCTCAGCTCACTGCAAGCTCTGCCTCCCAGGTTCACGCCATTCTCCTGCCTCAGCCTCCCAAGTACCTGGGACTACAGGCACCTGCCACCATGACTGGCTAATTATTTTTATTTATTTATTTTTTTGTATTTTTAGTAGAGATGGGGTTTCACCGTGTTATCCAGGGTGGTCTCGATCTCTTGACCTCGTGATCTGCCTGCCTCGGCCTCCCAAACTGCTGAGATTACAAGCGTGAGCCACCGCGCCTGGCGGCTTCAGGATTATTTTTAAAAACTGAGGTTCGGCTAAGAGAAAAAAGAAAAGAGAGGCCTAATTACACATATTTAATACTATGGAGATGAGTAGGCATTTAAAGAATATGGGTTATCATTTCATGCATAAAAAGACACCATTTGCTGAATTATACCCTAGTGCCCCACCCCGGAAGAGTTAATTTACCTAACATAGGTAAACAGTTTCCTCACAGAAATAGTTTTCTCTTTTTAAACCCAGGATATCATTTGAATAAAAGAAAGGATGAAAAAAATGGACAGAAGCTTTCTTTTTTGTATTTATTACAATTAATATTATTCTCAGTGATTGCTATGATAGATTTATTCCTGCTAAAATGGTGGATTCTTTGCTTTCAGAGTTAACTTCTTATGTTCTTTTTACATATATATTAGTCTTTCACAGGGTAGCCAATTAATTTTCAGCATCAAATTAGCAACCCATCAAACATTTGTCTCATTAAAAACAGTCACTGGTAAATCTAGAATAAAGTGGTGCTTAACTAAATTCATTCCTAAATCAGAATCATTGTTCATGTCAACGCAAGTTAATTTAGCATCGATATAGTTGATTGATAGAATTATCATTTATACCTCACTTCTAATAAAGAATTTGATTTGTTCACAATAAATAATGTATCCACTACTAGGACATTCCCTTTAATCTTGCATCAAAACTGTAGCTAAGGAAAGCATCTTAATTTAGCAGGGTGCAGCTAGCAGAGGCAACATAGAGAAATGATATTGCAACATCCCGACAGATAACAAAACAAACTCTTCAATGCAAGCATAAGAAAATTTAAATGTCAGTACTCATGAACAGTATTGACATTGTATAGTAGAATATGGATGAATTATAAAAGGGGCACAGTCAAATTAATATGAGCCAATCACTTAGCTGTTGAATGTAAAATAATGTAACAATTATAACAATTGTTATTTGTTATACACATATAATATTTGGACCAATGATCTTCCAAGGTTTAAGTGATCATTGTCATAAATAGATATTACAAATCCAGCATGCTGATTTTCATTTATACAGACTTAGAATACTAAGATCCAGTTCCAGAGCCATCTGTATCCTAGGAAAACAATTTTCTTCGTGGCCCAAGTCCCATTTTTCCATCCATCAATTTCAACTATCATTCTGGAAATCTTAGTTCTCTTTAAGTTTTGTTCAGTTTACATTTAGAACCATTATGGGGGATCATAGGGAATTCTGGAAGAAGTCTTATATCTAGAAAGAGCTCATAATCCTAAGAGTTATGGGAGCTTAGAAAAATACCTTATTATATGGGAAATTGTGTGCTCCAGAAAGATTTAATTTTGAAATTTTATGCTTTAATAGTCTAAAACAGGCATAAAATTCAGTGATGGCAATATCTTCAGCCCTCTAGTTGTATATACTTCATTGTACCCCCTACTTTTGACACAGATTTTTTCATTTAAAACTCTATTCTAAGCCGGGCGCGGTGGCTCACGCTTGTAATCCCAGCACTTTGGGAGGCCGAGGCAGGCGGATCACGAGGTCAGGAGATCGAGACCACAGTGAAACCCCGTCTCTACTAAAAATACAAAAAATTAGCCGGGCGTGGTGGCGGGTGCCTGTAGTCCCAGCTACTCGGAGAGGCTGAGGCAGGAGAATGGCGTGAACCCAGGAGGCGGAGCTTGCAGTGAGCCGAGATCGCGCCACTGCACTCCAGCCTGGGCGACAGAGCGAGACCCCGTCACAAAAAAAAAAAACAAAAAAACTCTATTCTATATTTTAAAGGAGCATAAGATTAAGGATGTATAGATCTGAGCTGGGAGATGATTATTATAAGCAGTCATACATTTACTTTCTCCTAACTCAACTCTATACACTACCAACGTAGTTCATTATGAAAAACTTAGATACCCTAAAATTAGGCATAATAATTACATAGTTAAATTAGTTAGACATGGCAAGTGGTTATTTATTAGTTTCACTATTCCTTTAACAATTTAGCTGAAGTTTATCTGTAAAGAAAGTAACTTTTCTTGGCCAGATGCAGTGGCTCACACCCATAATCCCAACACTTTGGGAGGACAAGGTGGGAGGATCACTTATGAGCCATGATCGCACCACTGCACTCCAGCCTGGGTGACAGGGTAAGACCCTATCTTGAAGAAGAAAATAACTTGTCTTCTCAACTATAACTATTTGTTTACCCTGAAATACAGTTAGTATGAAAGGAGTGGAATAAGTTGCAGTTATTTTCGATAGTTTCCAATGAGTTATTTGCTTGCTTGTCATTTGGTTTTCTATTTATTTGAGAATTATCATGAACCTATGGAGGTTTATATATTCAATGTTTTAGTATTTGGCATTTATTATTATTTTTGTTTCTCAGTCACATCTTTGGTAGATATGAGCCCTTTCAAGTTGGTCCCTCTGTCCATTCGACAAAAGCTCATACAATTTCTACCCCAATCTGGAATTAGCCATTCAACAAAGGAGCCATTGTTCCCTTTGCGGGGATAGCACTTAGAAACTATAACCTGGGCACAATAGTAGGGAATGATATGTCAATTTTCCCATCATATTTTTTCAGGGTCCATGTTGATAATTTTTGTCGATGATTTTTGTTGATAATTTTTCCAATACATGTATTATAAGTGCTATAGAAGCAAATATAGTCTTTGTGCTTTTTAATTTATTGCCCTTAATTCATTATCTAGTTACATTTTTCTAAATTATTTTCATTATCATCACTTCAGGAATCAACATAAGTACACTATATAAGTTCAGTATATAATGTAGAAATAAATTATTAAACTCATTTTACCTAAGAGTAAAAAAATCAGCTAATATCCTCATTAATGAAAGCTCTCAGATTGATAATATCACAAAAAACGAAATGAGAAAGAAAGGTTGTAAGAGCAAATTTTAAATGTGAAGTGGTAAACTGTATGCTCTGGAAGATGGAAATAGTTGCCTTCAATGCCTGTTTTCTTACCATTTCCTTGGGCATTGGCAGTTATGGTAGCAGCAACATATGTGATTCTGGTCCAGGATCCTGTTTTCTTTATAAAAGGTAACTTAAATAATTTTTATAATTTGTTTAGGGAAAGACCCACTTGTAAAATGTTCCTTTTGCTATTCCAGTTGGACCAAAATTAAAACATTGCCGGAAAAAGTCTCAGAAAATTTAAAGCTTGAGAAGATATTAAGAAATATCTAGGCAAACCCTTGATGTAAGAGGAATCTGGCAGTCAAATGATTTGTTACTATCACAAAGCACAGGGATCCAGCAGTATCACAAATTCAGCTCATGCTTCTCCACCATTATATGTTCCCTTCTAGTGAGAAAATAAACTTATTTGCTATGTTGTTTCAGTTCTTTATATCTCCTAAAATACTATAATGAGAGAATTGGTCTTACTATTTCAGGTATTTTTAACCACCATAATATTCTCTTCATATTTTAATATAGTTTCTAAAAGTATGTAAGAATACAAAAATTAAAAGATGAAATACAACTAATCCTGGCCAGGTGCAGTGGCTCATGCCTATAATACCACTACTTTGGGAGGCTGAGGTAGGCGGATCACTTGAGGGCAGGAGTTCAAGACCAGCCTGGGCAACATGGTGAAACTTCATCTCTACTAAAAACACAAAAACTAGCTGGGATTGGTGGTGCACACCTGTAATCCCAGCTATTTGGGAAGCTGAGGCAGGAGGATCACTTGAACCAGGAAGGCAGAGGTTGCAGTAAGCTGAGATCATGCCACTGCACTCTAGTCTGGGCAACAGAGCAAGACTTTGTCTCAAAAAAAAAACAAAAAAAACACAGAAATACAACTAATCCTAAAAATAGTGTCTGTTATATAAGAAATTTCTATAGTATGTAAATATGTAATTATTACTTAACTAGGATGTTTTTCTTTCTTAAGACACGTTCACAATTCTGTGAATCATCGTTGCTTTGTTTGCAGGAGATATGAGTAATCACATTGTGTTGTCTTATTAAACAATTTGGAAACTGACCCAAATTCAATCACTGACATACAAAAAGAAAATTACTTTCCAGATATCAGTCTGACTTTCATCCTTCAAAGAACACTCTGACATTCTATGTTGACAGTTTAGTAGAAATTCCAGAGCCCAAGGCTGTTTTACAGCAGCTGCTTTATTGATCCAGACCACATTTAGTTATTTGTCATAGTCTTTTCTAGAAACTTAACTTGCTTGTGTTCAGAGGTGGAAGAAAAGAGCAACAAATACTTGTTGTTGCCTCATAGCAAAATAAAGTACAAGCTCTGCTATTATCCAGTGACTTGAGATTTTCACCATCTTTGATCGAATACTTTGGTAAAGTGAAGACTTTTAAAATTGCTTAGTGGATAAGCACTATAGAAAACAATGCATTATAAGTTTAATGATATGGTCTCTAGATTTACATAGAATACTTTATTAGCTATGTAAATCTTGGGCACATTCCTTAGTGTCTACGAGCTTTAGTTTCCTCATTTGTAAAATCAGTATAATAATAGGTGCTCTGTAATAATATTATTCTGAGATGATGCATGTACCATGACTGGCTTATAAAAAATTTTCAATAAGGATAAGTTATAATTATTAAAATTAGTAATGTAGAGAGAATTATACTACTAATGTTAATAATAGCCACTTCCCATATCAACTCAGTTCATTGGCTTACCTGAAGTTTCAGAAAAATAAGTCTTAAAAAAATTATTATTATTAGTTGGTGACAAAAACTGAAAGTAAAGAAAAGGAATTAAAATGTGTTTGGTGTGATAAAGGTTGTTTTCACAAGTTTCTTGGTTGTATCTAATTTAATCTTTCCAAAACCCTGTGAGATCGCTATTAACTGCTCAAGGTCACATAGCAGGTTTCTTTACATAGTCAAGCTCATGGTAGGTAAAATAAAGGCAATAATGCATTTAGAAGAGATTATACATATTCTCTACTTGGTGGCTAGCTTATGCATGCAATGATCACAAATGACAATAGATGTCCCAATTCAATACAATAATTTCTTTAATGTAAATTCTCTTTTGTTCATGACCAGCCTGAGGAACACAGTGAGACCCCATCTCTACAAAAAATAACAAAAATTATTTGGGTGTGCTGGCACACCTGTAGTTCCAGCTAGCTGCTCAGGAGGCTGAGGTGGGAGGATTGCTTGAACTTAGGAGGCAGAGGTTCCAGTGAGCCAAGATGGCACCACTGCACTCCAGCCTGGGCAAAAGAGCAAGAATCTGTCTAAAAGAAAAAAAAAAAATCCCTCTTAAGTAAAATAAGTGTATTTCCTTTTAAAGAAGACAAACATTCAAAAGAACAAGACAACCAATAATTATTTAATTTTACTTATGTAACATGAAACTTATAGCTGCATTCTAACTCCACTATTTAACTATAACTAAATACATTGTTTATATATGCACACATATTTGTATGTATATAGTGAAAGTGTGTTTTTCAAATTCAGATACTTCTGCAGTAAAATTTGCTGCTGAGTGCCTGCGAGAGTCCCAGGAAGTGTGTAGACAAACGTAAAAGGCCTACTAACACTAGAAAAGAGGTACGGACAAGGTGGCCAGAGAAATCCTGATGTATTTCAGACATTATATCCTCTAAAACTTGCAGCATAAACCTGAAGTGAAGTCATTTGGTGACATATAGTATTAAGGTCTTTAATATTTAGACATTTGAAGTTGCAAAGAATTTTCACTGTTTTAAGAAATACTGTTCATGTTGAGATCTTATGGAGAAAATATGTCATTCTTTTACCATGTTACAGACTGTGCTGCCTATTTTGATACTCAAATTAAAATTTTAGGTTCCCCATATGACATACTTTAAAATTAAATAATGGTAATGCTAATGTATTACTCTCTTACATTGAGTTAGATAGGTTCTATGTGAACACTATCTCTGTTAGTCCTAACTACACCATGAGATTATCTATTAATATCATAGTCTTGTACTTGAGAAAAAGTAATATTGAAAGAGGAAAGTAACCCAAACAGGTTCACACAGATAATCAGTGTTGGGTTTGCACAAACAGAAGAATTTGTGAACATTTAAAACTAAGAAATGACAAAGCAGAGGAAAATAAAGATAAACTCGAACTGAACAATGAGTATCTAAAGCATTTGAAAATGATAGTCACTAAATAGGAAGTTTAAAATTATAAAGTATTACACAAATTAGAATAAATACAATGATACATTCAGGCTTACGCAATATATTTAATAAAGCCTTAACTTTGTACTTCTTTGCTTTTGGAGATTAAAAAAGAAACACAATGTGAACCCTCTAATGATTTTAAATATTAGGAAGGTCATACACAAATGATGGAAGAAGGGCATAAAGTTAAAATTAAAAGATAAAGAAAATGTATTGACTTTTAAGAATAGTGTCATCAGAGTTCAATTTTACAGACACCCTTAGAGACAGTGTAAGTGCTTACCTTCCAAATCTAGTACTCTCCAAAATGAAAAGCATGAATGAAGGAAGATCAATACAGAACAGATAATAGCAAGAAAGCACTTGGCCACTTCAAAGAAGTGCCAGCCTCTGAGCCCAAACTAACTAAATTCCAATACACCAAAGGAACTGAAGTCTGGTGTTCTTTATTTGCCATACATTAAGTGAAGTGTCAATGACCAAAAGATAAGTGTTTCATAGCATTTTGAAATTCAATGTCTACTGCAGAGAATCTAGGAAAATTGGAGGCAAGTTGTAATACAGGAAACAGGCAAGAAAGGGCAATCCTGAAATCTATTTTGTGAAGATATTCTTCACTCCCTGCCACATAATGAGGTAAAGATTTCCTCTGTTGTTCTATAGGTTTTTCCATGTATAGGTTCTTACTGTATTGCAATTATTAATTTTGTAGTTAAACCTTTGATAATACACACACACACACACACACCTCTTTCACAAGGACATATAGAGTATCAGTTTATTCTTGCATATTTTGTAGGATATGGGTCCTCAAGATTGGAAGTCTTTTCCAGAAAACAATAAATAGTGATTTAAATAAGACTGAAAATTTATTCTACTTTTACTTCAAAGTCTGAATTGGTATGGGGGATAAACCACCAGGGGATAAGGGAGCTCTCCTCCATGAGGTTATCCAGGAACTCCAATTCCATGTGTTTTTTTCATTCTGTCATCACTTAAAAGTATGGCCTATCTCTTTGTAGTCAGGACCAGGGGGCTCTCACTGTGTCCACAGTTTAGCCAGTGAAGAGGAGGTGAAGCACAAGTTGCTTTCTTTTAAGCTTTTGTGACAAACGGCACACATCCCTCCACACTCAGATTCTACTGAGCAAAAGTTAATTACATGAGCATTTCTAGCTGCATGGTATATACACTAGCAAATGTAATCTCTAGTTAAGCAGCCATGTGACTGTTAAATGTAGGGGATACTGTGCTTAAGAAAGGGGAATAGGCATTAGGAAATCAATGAGCTGTCCCTGCCATATCATAGTAAGGAAAAAAAATTTTCCTAAAGGCAACATAATCTTATAAGAATTATCTGGTCAAAACAATGATGACTTTTTAAAATTATGATGCATTACAGTTTTTGGTTCCTGATAATGAGTCCACTACTATCTGTTCCCATTCTTCAAATCCATTTACCTGCTTTGCAACTCCCTTGCCCACAAAAAGAAGTATGTGTCAAGGGATACATCAGACATAAATTCCTGCCCTTATACAACTAACAGGCATCACAACTATCAAAATTTCCCAATGGATTAAGCTCCAAATCCTAAGTACGTAAGGAAATGCAGTATGGAGAAAAAGGAAATCTTATGAGAATAGTTCTTAAGAGATAAAATTAAGAATCGTATTTGTTCTTTAATATAATTCTCATTTTCTTTAAATTTGTGATTAGACTCGTTGATTTTTAAAACTCACAGATCTCCTATTCCATTAAATAATACTTTGATATCTTTAATGATTTAGTGTACTGCTAGAGAGGTTAACTGCTTAAATCTAACATTTTTTAAAACAAATTTGCTAACACTTTTAAATATTCACTTTTATTTGAGACACAGTCTCGCTCCATTACCCAGGGTGGAATGTAATGGTGTGATCTCCGCTCACTGCAACCTCTGCTTCCCGGGTTTAAGCGATTCTCCTGCCTCAGCCTCTGCATTGCTGGGATTATAGGTGCCCACCACCACATCTGGCTAATTTTTTGTATTTTTTGTAGAGATGGGGGATTTCACCATGTTGGCCAGGCTGTTCTTGAACTCCTGACCTCAGTGATCTACTCTCCTCGACCTCCCAAAGTGCTGGAATTACAGGTGTAAGCCACCACGCCTGGCCTAAATATTCACATTTTAAGACAGATTCCATGAATTAAAACAAATGCTCATGTGAAATCATTAAGTTTAGTGGTATAAAGAGGATATAAACATATGTCTATTTCTTAACTGAATCTTTATACCAGATTTAATTTCTTTTTTGTTGTGTTGTATAAAGTAAAAGGTAGTACAAATCATTATATTGTCCACAAATAGTGACTCTATAATTTCCACTCAGAGCCTATTAGAATACCTGACCTCAAAGATGCTGTTAATGCAGTTTTGAAATTTAATTTACGTGTATTGATTTTTTCCTAAGGGATAAGAACTATTCCGAATGGAAGATATGATTTGTAGTTTATTCTTTACTAGTAGGAAAAAAGCCTAGAGCTAATTTTAATAAAATAAGATCTGATTATAAAATAAAATTAAAATCAGAATTAACTTTTATTTGTAATCATGCTGGTTGTTGGAGTAAATCAGTTAAGGTCATTTGAGCAGTTGATTAATGCTTGGGGAGGGGGTCAATAATGATCTGCTTTCATTTGAGATATTGTTTAAATTAAGACAATTGTTTCACCTTATAAAATTAATCTCTTCATTGTGTAAATAGAGTTACTTAGCACACTTTACAATATTGTTAGAAAAGTAAATGAGATTTGTAAATTATCTTTTATAAACCAACATAACTGGTCTTGGAGGGGGAAGCACTATTATGTTTTTTATAAATTAATGTAACTTAAATAAGTGAAATTGTAAACAACATCTCTGAGCACTCAGACGTCAAAATCGTCTCTCCTTTATCTTAGCACCCAACCTTCCTGGGATCTTATTGTTGTACTCTAGTCATGTGTGTGCTTCCTTCATTATTCATTATTCTCTTTAGTGCCAAGTACAGTCTATGAAACATGGTAGGCACTCAACAAGAATGTGTAAAATTAACCTGAATTGGATCTTAAAAGAATAGATGTAGTTTAAATTACAACTCTGCATTATATTCACTAAAACATAAAATTTACCTATCTTGTATATTTGTATATCTCTTGTATATTTGTATAGTTTCTTTATGACCTAATACTCTTTTCTCTTATAAGCTAAGGGTAAATTGCTTTGTTAAAGTGACTTTTAGCAAATCTGGACTTTTACATTATTATTATTACTTATACTGGCTTTATTTATTTTTTCTATTGAAATCGTTTTCTATTGAAATCTCTGCTCTGGTATATACAAGGAGGGGGATTCTTTCCTAATGTTTTCTGATCTCTTCTGCTTTTCACTGCATACTTGGAGCTTCTTACTTTATATGTACCATCCCCATATTTCTGTCCAAGGGGAATGACAGTGTCTTTCTGGAAGCCCCAACACTTTTCAATGCCTGGTATCTAGTAGGCACTTGCTAATAACTTCAAAAAATACAATAATTATAAGTTACAAAATTTTATTTGTATCATGATTTGGGCAATATTTACCATTTACAATACTTACCAATTACAAGACAGCTAAGAGAGACAATAATATAATACAGAAGAGAGGGAATCTATCCTTCTGATATTGGCCACAGAAGTTGACCCTGAGATTCATCTTGGCAATGTGTTCACTGGAGATTTCAATCTAGAAGTATATACAGTGTGCTTATTCTGCTGTTTTCCATCTGTGCTGCTCCTAGGAGCAAAGCACACATGTACTGAGGCCAGTGTACAATTTTGTGACTTTATTAAAGCCTTTCCCTGTATTCAGAACATCCTTGAACCCTTCTGGGAGCCAGAAGGAGCTGCTTACAGCACTCTTTCCTTAAGGGACTGCCAACAAAAAAAAGAAACTCGAAGTTTATTATTTTTATGGCCACAGAGTGAAACTTGCTAAAGTTTATTATTTATAAGATGTAAATATGACATTTGTGTGCAAAAGGTCAGAAACAATCATCTATATATATTCCAAGCAAGTTAATCTTAAATGTAATTTTTTCAAATTCAAAAGAAACTTACTGAATTTTGATGAAACATAAATGTTTTAATTTACTTAATTTAAGACGTAAGGTCTATTTTTCCTCTCATGAGAGACCAGTACAATTTAAACCATCCTTTTAAGAGTTAATCTGGCTTCACTTTTATAAGACATCATTTTCAAATTAACCTTTTTTATATCTTATCAATATGTCTAGACTCCATCAGTGCAATCTTTTTAATGATTCAAACTGATTCTGTTTACAGGGCAGAACCCACTCTTATTTCTGAATTTCACATCTGAGGACACTTCATTACATTTTCTCAATAGTGATTTCCTGCCAACAAAATCAACCAACTGATAAAACACTTTAAAGAATTCTTTGTTATTCTGACAACTGGCTTGCTTGTAAAAATTGCAATTAATCCTTACTTATAATTTTATTGCCAATTGTGTCTTCCCCTTGTAAACAATCCCTTTAATTTTATCTTTAAAATATTTCTGCAGATACATAATAAACACCAACTATGACTTAAAAACTTCTAGTTTTTTAAACGTTAATCAGAATTTGTAAATTGTATTTCAAAAATAGTTTCTTTGAATTCAATGTGTTAGTTGCTGTGCAATAAATAACATATTATTTGGTCATACAGTGCAAAACAACATCACAGATGCAATAAATCTAAGAGGAACTAGGTGGATAAAGTAAGATCATAATCACTATGTACACCTAAATGTAGAACTTGCATTTTAGAAGAGCTGTTGTCTATTACATGGCTTCTCAGTCATGACTCAGAGCCTCATCCTATGCTTTCTCTCTGCTTGATTTCCCTACAAAATCCTACCTCTCAGTTGGTATTTATTTATCATTTCCCTCAAACTGTAGCTCTTCCAGAAAGTATTCCTGGCAGGCCTGTACTGTAAATGAAAGCTCCTAAAATCAAACAGTAAAATTTCAAAATGTGAGGCAAAGCAAAAGGAATAAAAGCAATCAAGCCAACATTCTCATCTCAGTGTGCAGGAACAATGGAGAAAGGCAGGGATTCTGTCAAACTTAAGATGTTCTGGCCTGTTCCAGAAGACTACTTGCTGCTTCCCTCTCAGTAGGACCATCTCATTTACATAATTTGTGGGTAGCAGAACAAAATAAAGATGCCGAGCCCCTTGTTCGAGAAGCAGAAAAGGCTTTTTTTCCTTTTTCTCTGTGGTTTCTCTCTTGACTTGTTATGGTATATTGTTGTTTAATTCTGTACTCCTTCAAGCACAGAAATACTCACAGACCTTGTGCAGATCCTTCCAATTGCCAAGAGTGTGGCCCAGCGACTTGGTGCCTGGAGTGTGCATGACTGACCTTGACCCTCCCTGCACCTGGGCCCAGGCCTCTAAAGAAGATGGTTGGTGACTAAGGTCACTGGACAGGGTCAAGGAAGTGGGCATGGCAGCGTGTAGGGGGCAGCCACACTTAAGCTGAAACTCCAAGCCTGTAGTGCATGCTCAGTTGCCCCATCTGGCTTCACTTTCAAAACAAAATTTCAAAGATAAAGTTACAGGCCAGGCGCGGTGGCTCACACCTGTAATTACAGCACTTTGGGAGGCTGAGGTGGGCAGATCATGAGGTCAGGAGATTGAGACCATCCTGGCTAGCACGGTGAAACCCCGTCTCTACTAAAAATACAAAAAAAATTAGCCAGGCATAGTGGCGGGCGCCTGTAGTCCCAGCTACTCGGGAGGCTGAGGCAGGAGAATAGCATGAACCCAAGAGGCAGAGGTTGCGGTGAACTGAGATGGTGCCACTGCACTCCAGTCTGGGTGACAGAACAAGACTCCGTCTCAAAAAAATAAATAAATAAAACAAAAACAGAACTAAACCAAAAACAAAGATAAAGTTATTATCAATTCTAAGGCAGCGTCAAACTCCAAGCATGGGACATACTTCCGGTCATGGATCCCTGTGGGACTGTGTGGTTCATAAGCCCATGAAACAGGCCCTGACTCTAGATGATTGTTGTAGGAAGATTTGTGAGGAAGAGGTGAGTAGGAGAAGGGATGAGTGAGTAGAAGTAGGGATGGAGGATGACATCATTGACATTCAGTCTTTTCCGGATTTGAGCTGGGTCTTAAGGCTAGAATGATGTCACTATTACATCCTATCTTATAACAACAGCAGTAAGCTGTGATCTTTCTTTTCAATCACTGACACATTACAGATTAAGGAATGAAATCAAAGGATATCCTGAGTGGCTAGTTGGGCCAAGTGAGGCCATCTGTTTCGGCATGATCACCAGTAGCTACTGGGAGCTGCAGAGCTCCAAGCTGCGAGCTGTGAGCAGAAATTATTATTTTCTCACCATTATCTTCATCGGGGGCCCTGCTGGTCTCAATGCTGCCTAAACCTCCTTGTGCTTAGGATCGGCTTTTAAAATATGTTTTAAATAAAGTATATGTTAACACTGCACATACTGGGAAGAGTTGTCTCTTGGGTTGATAGCGTTATCTGCTTCCAATCAATGTCTTTTTCGTTTTTTCAAAACAAAAAATCTTTCCCTCCTATGTTTTCAGGCTTTAATTGTTTCCCATTGTTTTTACATTAAAGTCTAATCGTTCTTTGAAGATATCTTTATTTAGCTTTCCAGTATTCCTCCTATATGTCATCTATATTCACAATCTCTCTTAGGAACCACCACTGTTTGCCAATATCATAACTTTTAAAGACGGCACATGGCCTTTTTCCTTATATATTATTTTCCTTATTAGTTTTAAGCTCTTGAAAGGAAAAATGTTCTCTTATTTATTATTGAATCCCTAGGGCCTCATGGTGACTGCCACATCAGAAGCTCAATAAATATTATTCGAGTGAATGAATATTGATTTAAGAATTTTGCCTATGGAGGAACATGTACGATAAGCTCATGAGATTTTGGAGAAAGAAAATACTAAGAATATTCATTACAGAACGAAATGCATCATAACCCCAATAGTAGCAGCTGGCACAATTGCTTCTCTCTCTATTCTCTGTACTTGGCAAAACAGTGGAGTGGGTATGGTGATTGAATGTCCATCAGCCCAGCTTCATGATCTTTTGGAGCCATTTAGACTCCTCAACAGGCTCCATCAATGGAAGGTCTGCTGCAGCCACAGCTGCTACTCTTTCCACTTTGAAGGCTGCTTTCCATCGCATTGGCTGGATCACATCAAAGGCACTTTAAAACATGGGAGCAGCTGCTGTAACATCTGCCACAACTTGACAGTGGACCTTTCCCAAGAAGGCTCATCAATTTTAAAGCACTTTCACAGCAAAATGCAGAACAAAACGAAGAATCTGAGAGCAGAGGTGGCTGTAATACATATCCAATACCTTAAAAATCTGTGCCTGCTTGTTCAGCTTTCGTGTACTTACTAGTAAAAAGTGCTTTTAATGAACAGTGATCATAGTTACAGCTACCATGTACCTGGCTTTGACTCTCTTAGTTGATATTTACGGGGGGATAGTATGACACCACATTGAAATATAGATCACTGTTGTCCTTTAGACCAAAATTGTCAATATTTTAGTTTTCCAGGTCCAGATGTCACAATTTTTCTGTGCCCATATACAGCCTGTAACAGAATTAATATAATAAAATCCGCAAATTAACTGGTTCTTTTATTTTAAAGAAAGGGGCTGGGCTCTGTGGCTCACTTTGGGAGGCCAAGGCAGGACGATTGCTTCAGCACAGGAGTTCAAGACCAGCCTGAATAACACAGTGAGACATCGTCTTTATTATTTTTTTAAAGGAAATTTTATATCACTAGAACAAATGGAAAAAATGAACAAAATTTTCATAAATAGAAACTATAAAAATAAACAACGGAACTCGATGTAATCAATTAAAAGTGAACATGAATAACAAAATTTAAAATAAAGAAAATAATTAGATAATCTGTGGCAATGTCCCTTTTAACTTAAGACAAATGAGAAGATCTTTATTAAGAATAAAGCTATTTATGTGTGTGTATATGTTAATGACATCTGAGAATTGCACCTCACATGTGTATCCTTTTGGAAAAAAATATTTAACCATGTCCATGGATAGAGTTGTGGTAGCAGAGAACATTATTGCCCTACTCCTCTGGGAGAGTTTTTAATAAATGGACATTTTCCATAAACATGCCCCAGCCTCTCTTAGCCTCACAACTTTCTTTGCCATAGGAAAGGTAGAGAAATGTATCTAGGTGGGGAGTTGTCTTAAAAACAATGTATGTGTAAATGAATGTAGAGAGCCACTTCTGTCTTAGGAGCAGGTATGGCCTCAGAGACCTCTGCTCCTCTTGGAAAGTATATCTCTTCTGTGGCATCTGTTCTTCAGAGATGCCAGTGGTATCACAGGAATAAAGATCTGGCTCTGCTAATTTGGGGGCTGGTTTTCTCCTTCATCAAGAACCTGGTCCTCCTTCAGAGTTAAGTACTATTTAGTTTCAGCAAGAAGTTAGTTAAATATGACTAATATTGAGATATAATATGGGGCTCAACCAATTAGCTAATATTGTTTTAAATTATGTCCTCCAGTCTGGAGTACTAAAAATAATGTACTGATTTTCTATCTATTGTTTTTTATTTCTCAAAGTGTTCAAAACCGAATGAGAAAGAGGGCCACTATTTTGGGAAGTGAGATCCTCTGTGACTCTCAACTTACTGAACAGTAAGAACTTATTTCTGCTATGGTTTCAATGTCTCCTCCAAAACTCATGTTGAAATTTAATTGCCATTGGGAAGGTATTAGGAGATGGAACTAAGAGGTGATCAGGCCATGAGGGCTCCACTTTCACGAATGGATTAATATTGTTATTGCAGGAGTGAGTTAATTATCATGAGAGCAGGTTGTTCTAAAAGTGAGTTTAGGCCTCTCTGTCTCTCTCTCCTGTGCTCTCTTGCCTTTCCACTTTCTGCCATGGGATGACACTGCACAAGGTCCCTCAGCAGATGCCAGTGCCATGTTCTTGGACTTCCTAGCTGCCAGAACCATGAGCCAAATAAATTTCTGTTCATTATAAGTTGCTCAATCTGTGTTATCCTGTTATAAGCAAACAAAATAGACTAAGACAATTTCTAACAAGAATAATGTGATTTTATTGAATTTCCTTACTCCCATAAACCAGGTGAAATAATTTCTAGAAGTTTTTTTCTTCTGGATATGTTCATTTATTTGATTATATCTGAAAGTTGATGGTAGAGATATTTCTTATCTGCTCCTATCTAATTTAGGTAAATATTTCAGGGTAATTTATCAAGGTTTTACAGTGCTTCTCTATAATGTTAAAATATTCTCAGGGACTTTTGCAGATAAGTTAATAATGAAGTAATTCAAAAAGCAAAAATGTTTAAGACACTTTTAGTTTATCGTTCCTGTAAACAATTCAAAATAAGTTTCCTTGACTCTGAAAAACAAAACAAGGATCAGCAATATTCCAAGCAAAAGTCAAAAAGTTTGCTTCAGCTTTCTGAGTTCTGTCCATTTAGTTAACTGTTGTTTTGCTTGATATTCTTGAGCATTTCAGCTCTTTATCAGTCCTGTACATTTTCTTATATTCCAATGCTACCATCTCCAAAGTTACCAGAAGCCTATATTTGAGAGTGCCTATTAAAGTCATATAGCTTATTATAAACCATCTTTTGAAAAGGATTAAAACAAGACAATTTTCTGTGAATAGAAAAATGTCCAAGGTACTTACAGTTAGAAACACGACAGACAAAGAAGTTTGGTTATCTCTGTGGTTTACAATAGCTTAACATAACAACCTTAATTATGATTGGTAGCAAATACTTAGATATTAGAATTTTAGAAATCCCATACAATTTTGGAACATATATTAGCATTATTTACCAAGATATAACCTAAAGAAGATTGAACATCATTTTGGCAATCCATGCACCTAAACATGTCAAATAACCCTGTTTACCTCTCTTTTCTGGACACTTCAGGGGCCCTCTGAAGTATTCCGAAAGCCAGGTGCCAGGGAAGACAGTTTTGAAACCGAAGTTTGATTTTGGGAAGGCTGTCAAACATGTTCAAGGTTTAAAACATTTGATATTATGAAACAGAGTTCCAAATTGCCATTAAGTTATTTATTTTGCCAAAAGGATGACTCAGAAATTTCAAAGAAGCAAAAACGTTTTATAACCTTATAACCCTTTTGAATTTAGTTAATATGTTGAACCTCCTCTGCAAGATTAATTTCCACAATTCTTTCACCACTTGTTTGAACCTTCAGCTTTTTCCTAATTTAAACAATCCTTTAACCCTAAGCAAAAGTATACATTTCCATGCCTTCTTACAATATTTTACAAAAAAACACCACATTTTACTGTTCTTACACGTCTTGCATGTAAATCTATTTCCCGTAGTCTCAATTACATCTTGGAATAGTAACTACTAGCAATTTTTAACTTTTAAGGTAAAAACTTGGTAAGTTGTTTAATTGTGTGCTAGGTGCAGCCAAGGTTTGACTCCCAGCATAATTAAGAGCGTGGTTAGTTCCGTATGTCCCCAGGCCTTACCAATTGTGAAGCCTTCAAGTCAAATAGTTCTCAAAACCCAAAAAGCAGTTTTTAACATCAAAACACTTAGAAAATCTTGCATTTCACCTGCATTTTACCAATAGTGTTTAGGGCTGTTTTTATTTTTCAAAGATTAAAGTCATGTGAACTGAAAGGTACCACAGCTTTTAACTTCCCTTAAAAAAAACTTGATCCAAGTTCTTGTCTTTTTTTAGGCCAAATTAATTAGCGCACTTTTTACAGATATCACACACAATATGCACACAGACAGGCAGAAGAAAATCCAGTCGCTGGGTGGGGCCCTTTAAGAGATAGGAGTAGGAAAACATGCAGATATTGGCCAGAAAGGGCTCATCCCCTAAGGCAGGATTGCTAAACAAAGTCCTGTCAAGCAGTTGTGGGCCACGTCCCCAGAATGTGTAAAACAAGATGGAGGCTTACAGCACAAACCATACAGACACAGGAAGCATACCAGATTGGCCACAGCCCAAGACTAGCCCTACAAATCCTTTTTCACAATTAAAGCTTTATAGAGAATATACACAAGGATTCTTATCACTCCTTGCCTAGTAAAATGTCTTCTAGAAAGAAAAAAAACTTGCTTAAACTTAACTGCTGATATTGTGGAGAAGAGGAAAGGAAAAAGGTTTTAAAATGCCTGGGGAAGAACCTCTTATTCTTATGCAAGTGTTTCCTTCACCAGAGAGAGAAGTTTAATTGCTGTGGGTTGGAGCTGGGCTCCCTGACTCTGGGCACATGGTAGAAAACGCCAGCCAGCCTTCTGCGGCGCCTTGAGCCATGTGTCCCAGCCCTGGCGGGGAGGGGACAGTGGCAGGGAGCTGCTGATCTGTCCTGAAACAAAAGGAAAAGGCCATGGAAATGCCCGGGAGCTATAGGGGTGGGGGCATGGTTTCCTCCACCCTCTGAAGTCCAAAGATAAAAGGTTTAGAAGCAACAGTGAGAGGTTTTGAGTCCCCATTTCACTCACCGGTTCTCCGCTTGAGCCCCCAAGTTGCACGTCAAAAATGTTGTAGAACTTTTCCTTAATTCAGCTAAAGACGGGGTTCTTTGTCCCATCTTGAAAATTCAGGCTGCCAAACAATTTGAACCGTGAGTAAAACAGGGTTCTAGTGGTGAAAAGGAAGAAAAGGGGGAAACAGGGACAAAGCCAGAGTCCCTACTACAGGGCTTCCCACCTGGCTTTTTGAATCCCAGTTTACACCGAGGAAGAGGAGGAACCACGCTCTTTGCTGCAAAAGGCACAAACTTCCTGAGGCTCCACCTCAGTGCGCTGGCCGGTTGGAGTTTTTCCAGGGACTCCCCTCCCATCTGGCTTGTCTCACCAGGGCCCAGGGTATAAAATATCTGGTACAGTAATGATAATTACAGCACTTTCCATATATTGGTAGCTAAGTTCTAGAGAGTCTCCTTTAATTTTGACAACCCATGAAATAGGTACTCTTATTTTTTTCTTTTTACGAGATTAAACCAAGGCTCAGAAATGTGGGATGGAAATGGACAGATGACTTCCCATGTACTGAAGGCAGACTGAGCAAAGGCTTAAGAAAGCACATGGCATACACTGAGGGCCAGGCAAAAAATTCTGTTGAATTCACTAAGTGAATATGTTAATTGAGATGCCGAAGTATCTGAAAATCCAGACACATGGGCTTAACCTGTTATCGTAGACAAGGGAAAGGAAAGGAAGGTAAGTGACTTTAATTAAATTTCTTCTATAAGCCAGGCAGATAATTAGGCACATTAAAATGTTGATTCTTTTCATTCTCATGATACTCTGCCAAAGAGATATTTTAATTTCTATTTTATAAAAGGAACAATAGAATGTGAGAGAGTTTAGCAACTTACTCTCAATCACACAAGTAGTAACTGATAGATTTTAGATTTAAAATATACCCCAGAGTGACCCTATAGCAAAGTGGAGCAGTTTTAAAGACGAATAAGTAAGAGAGAATAATTTCAGCTTGAGTAAAGCTGCATTTAAGGTGGCCATATGTCATCATGTGGCAAAATCCTGTTTATTAGTGGATTGTAGTACTGTAGCACTGGTCAAGGCTTAACAAGAATACTTGACAATTATATCCTAGTAGTAGTAGAAGATAGCATATCCTCATCCTCTTCTCCTACCCTATGTGCACCTCAAGAATTCATTCTCCTCTTCCCCATTTTGTAGCAATCAAGAGGTTTACATGGATTAAGTTTACCTTTCACTCCAGAGAGTCCCTTAGCTTCATGAAAATTCTGTCTTCATTACTGCAGTTACTGGGTCAGAAATGAACCAGTGTATGGAAAGCAGTGGCGCCATATTCTAATTCAAGGGTGGTCCAATCAGTGTAAAGCTCAAAACGTTTATTTGAAATTTTAAAAAGCTCCCACCTACCACACCCTCTTCTCTGTCAGAATGATCACATAAGCTTGTTGCTTTTAGAACACTCTTCCTACCGTGGGAGAAGTCAGGCAAAGAATGGAGCAAATACAAAGACAGCAGATCCACTAAGCCTGAAAATTAGCCTATCTTTGGAATTTTTCACTGTCCAAGTCTTTAAATCCACCAATTAATTCATTATAAACGAATTTAGATTGAGTTGTCTTAATTGTAAAAAAAAAAAAAAAAAAAAAAAATTCTAAAACCAAATTTGATCTATTGTATTTGTATAAGCAACAGACCCTAAAATGTGAGCCAAGTTGGGAAGTAGGGCAGAGGCAGTGAAGAGCTACTTAACCAGGAACCAAGATAGCCTTAATATTCCAATCAGATCAACTAATCTTTAAAGAGGCCTCTTTCTGACTCTAGGCCACTAGCCTCCCTATTTCCTAAAGCATTAACTTTAGAACACTTATAAATTCTTTCCCTTCGAGACGTAAATTGTTTAGAAAGTCTCCTGCCAATGTTACAACCCAGGAATGTCTTTCTCAAGGACATGAGAGATATCCCTTTTATTTCTAATTTTTTTAAAAATGATTGACTGATTGATTCATTCATTCATTGATTTTTGGATACAAGGTCTTGGGATGTCACCCAGGCTGGAGTACGGTGGAGCAATCACAGCTCACTGCAGCTTCCAGCTCCTGGGCTGGAGTGATCCTCTGGCCCCAGCCTCCAGAGCAATTGGGACTACAGTCACAGACTCTAGGCTCATCCTTAGAAATAAGAGTTTGGAGTCGCAAAGAAAACAAGTACTTAGAGAACATATCAGCAAGGCAAATTTACCTCTGCAGAAGGGTGTGTCTCGCATATAGGGCAATGGTGAGAGCACACAGAACAAAGAAAGCAGGGGTTTTTATTATCTCTAACACAGCTTCTGCTTCTGTATCTTTCACCTTTTGGCTAGGGTTGGACTGCATGGTCTAAGCTAGTTCCGACTGGCTTAACATTTAAAGTTTCTTAGATAAGGTAAGCACATAAGGGAGGTGAGAAGAGAGAGAAAGGGGGTCATTTATGGGGGAGTAGGAAGGTAACCTATTCCCTAATAAGGAAAGGAATGTGGACTGGGGTTGTAGCAAGTTCAGGCATGCCTAGGCATATTCAGAGAAGTTGGGGCACAGCAAAGGCAAAGGGGTATTTGGAATTATAGGATAAAGAATGGGAAACTGGATAAGCTGTTTGAAGAGGAAAACTAACTGTATCTAACAATTTCCCCCTTTTTGATATTTATAATTTTTTCTATTCAAACCTTTTTAACATATCTTGACTTTGTTGTTCTGCTTGATGTTCTAAAAGGAAGAGTTTATCTGAATAAGGCAAGGGAGAATTGAGGAAAGTTTTGGTGAGAGTTGTCTCAATAAGTCTTTGTATTAACCCTCAAGCACAGAGTTTGAGGCAACATCCAACAAGAATTAATACACTTATAACAATTGTCAGGGAGGTGGCTATGGAAGTTACTAGCTTTTTCCACCCACCGAACCACTTTTTCATGAGGCTTATAAAGAGGTCATCTATTCCGGAGTTTTTAGCCAATTCATCTCATAGAGAGGTAAGCCCCTGCAAAGCCTTTGTAATTGGCCCATCAGGGACTGTGTTGTTAGGGATGAAAGTATAACACTGAGTTCCGATCATGACACAAACTCCACCTTTCTCTGCTACTATCATGTCTAATGCCATTCTATTTTCCCAGGCCATTTGACTGGTGGGCCCTAATTGTTCAGCTATTCCTTTAATGGCATCTCTGGTATAGTTAACAAATCGTTGCTGGTTATAGTAAATGTAATTTATCCAATCTACATTTTTATTAATACTTACCCACCAGAACAATGTAGATTGAAACCCTACAGCTCTTTGGTTTCAAGCATTAAATTCATTTGGCAGTCCTCATGGAACCCTGATGGCATCTATATAAACTTGAGGATCAAAGGACTCGTGAGGGGTCTCTCTCAGTTTACAGCACTTTGCTTTTACTTTCTCTGGTTGATGAAATGCCAGGGTGAAAGGGATAGCCATTGAATTAGAGCACAAATTCTGCTCCAGTTACTTGGCAGAGTGTCCAGCAGGGTCCACCACAATATCACCATACATCCACTCGGGGATGGCTAAGGGCTGACTGATGGGTAAGCTCTTGAAAGGGCCTAAGCTCTTTGCATACCTTTAACTCTCCGAGGAATGCTAAGTTTTCCCCCTGTCATGAGAGACACGAGGTAAACTTGGCATTGGAAGGTGGAGGCTGGATGGCCCTTGGGGCCTGACCCACAGGGTGTTGAACTTTTGGGAACAGCAGAGAAAGAGCTTGGCACAATTTGTCTTCCCAGGCTGTGGGATCTTGAAAAAGAGCTACCATACAGCTCCCGCCCAGTCAGGGAGACTGTCCAAGTGGAAAGGGGACGATCTGGGCCTCTGGTCTACCGTGAACACAGTGTAACTATCGCTTAGGGTTTGGACGGAATATTTAATCCATTCTAGCCAAGCATTTATATCTTGGTATCCTGTCTTAATTGCTAGGGTTTGTTTTAGATCTTTTACTTCTATAACGAACACCTTGGTTTTATGTTTATGTACAGGAATAACAGGTGTTTTGTTCAAAGCTGAAACTATTGGGGATGGAGAAGGAGGAGGGCGGAAAACAAAGTGTATCTCAAAAATGCCTATAGGGTCTCTCTGTTAACATCGGCCCTATACCATAGAGGTGGCTGAGGGCAGGCCTAGGGTCCTAGAGGTAGAGATAGTAATGGAAATGAGGATAGGGTTGCTTTGGTGAGATTGGCAATCAGGGGAAGTAGTTCCTTTAGTAAAATGAAGGTAAGGTTTTAGGGAGGTACAGCCTTCTGAGGAAGCCTAGCCCTAGGACTGAGTGGTCCAGAGAATATTGTACCAGGAATAGTACGGTAGCCATTTATAAGGAATTTTACAAGGATTAGGTTGAGAGTGAGGTGACCTCTAAGGGCAAAGATGTTTTTCTGAAGAGGCTAGTTGCCTTTGACTTTGTAGGTCTCCACAGGGTATGGCTAAGTCAGCATCAAACGCAATAGCTTGGGAGGGAGGCTGACCTGGTTTACACTGATAGTAAGGTGGCTGACAGTGGAGTGAGGGAAGAAGAGACAATTTAAGAGATATAAGACGATTAGTCTTTTCTTAGCTTTAGTTTGGTGGGACTTGATCCCAGAACAATGGCCTGTGATTCTAAAGATGGTGGCGCTTTCTTGACTTGGGTATGGTGAGTCCACCCTCTTTCTGCTGTTCAGACTGCGGTCTCAGTAGTTAGAAGCACTAGGTAGGGACCTTCCTAAGCCGGTTCGAGTTTTTCTTCTTTCCAGCTCTTAATGAGAACGTGATCTCCAAGTTGATGCTGGTGTGCTGGGAACTCCAGGGGTGGTGCCTGTGCTAAAAGGCCTTTAGTTCTGAGGGACGAGAAAGTGCAAGATAGACCAAGTATATAGTTTTGAGAAACTGATCTTTCATTTCAAATGTAGGAATGTCAGCAGCAGAGTGTAAATAAGGCAACTTACATAGCATTTCATAAGAGGATAAGCTGACATTTTTCCGAGGGATGACCCTGAGCCTTAACAAGGCAATGGGGAGGAGTCTCTAAAACTAATTTGGTTAAGTGGCTCCTTAGAGTTTGGTTCATTCTATATACTCTTCCTGATGAAGGAGGGTACCAGGGAGTATGGTATTCCTATGTTATGTTTAGTACTTGGGCTAATTTCTTAATGATATATGCAGTGAAATGAGTCTTATTATCTGAATCAATATTTTCTATTTATCTAAATCTGGATATAATATTCTCAGTTAAAGCTTTAACTATATTACTGGTGGTTGCACTTGAAAAGGGAATAGCCTCTACCCAGTGAGTAAGGTGATCTACTATCACTAGTAGGTACTTTAGGTGACCTATTTGGGGGCATTTCTGTGTAATCAATTTGGACACTTTGGAATGGCCTTAATCCTGGGTCCCTTCCTCCAAGGGGTGACCTTCTTAGAGTTTGCTTATTCATTTTTTTCTTTGTTTTTTTGTTTGTTTGTTTTTTGAGACGGAGTCTTGCTGTGTCACCCAGGCTGGAGTGCAGTGGCGCGATCTCGGCTCACCTCCCAGGTGCCCCAGCCTCCCGAGTAGCTGGGACTACAGGCGCCCCCCACCATGCCTGGCTAATTTTTTAATAGAGACGGGGTATCATCGTGTTAGCCAGGATGGGCTTGATCTCCTGACCTCGTGATCTGCCTGCCTCAGCCTCGCAAAGTGCTGGGATCACAGGTGTGAGCCACCGTGCCTGGCCTTGTTTTGTTTTGTTTTGTTTTGTTTACATATTAGGCAATTATCTCTAACTTGTTTTGCCAGAATATAAATTTTTATACATCCATAGACTCTGAGAACTGCATTACACATAGCTTGGGACTTAGGCTGCTGAGTGGGGAGATGGTGGAGGCACTGCTGGCCCGGCTCAGGCTGCTGCGAGGTCGGCTCTCCTCCGTCAAGGGTCAGCTCTGGGGTCCCAGTGACAGGGGGCAAGAGGATGGTGTGGGTGCTGCAGCACTCAGGCAGCCCCTTGCCTCATTTGTCTCCTAGCTGCTGTCTCCAATAGTTCTCAATCTCTCTCCTCACCTGCTCACTCCGACTTTTCATCTCTTTGTCTCCTGTCTCTTCTTCTCTCTTCCTTCTACACTCTCTCTCCAGTCTCACTTTCTGTGTCCCTCTCTGATCTCTTGTCTCTTCCAGTCTCTCTTTCATTCATTTTCTCCCTCTATCTCTCTCTCTGATATTTCTGTTTCTGTCCAAATCCTTCATTTCCAGACTCACAGGGTTTCTTCCTTGAGTCGCTATCTCATTTGCACTCTCTCTCTCTCTGTCTGTTAAACCCTGTTTCCTCTCTCCCTCATACTCAGCCTCTTCCTCTTTCTCTCTGTAATTTCCCTTTTCACTTTCTCCCTTCTTCCCTCTCCCAGTTTCTCTTTTCTCTCTTCTTACATATACTTTTTGAGTTTCCCCTATTTCCTTTTAACTTGTGAAATGTCTGGCACAACCAGATATTTTACTTGAAGACAAAACTACTCTCTTTTACTCTCTTCTTCTTTTAACTTACTACCATTCATTTTTCTTCTTGCTTTTCAGACAACACTAAAACTTTTAACAAAATCTTTGAGGTGGTTTTCTTTCAGTAGTCTAGAATCCACTAAGTCATTTCATGGGTCTTTACCCTGAAATGCTACACTTTAAAAAAAATGGCAATTTTCTTAATTGGCTCAAAAAAGAGTATGGCTTGGTTTTACTTGTTAATGTGTTTTTAAAATATATATATATATACACACACACACATTTTTAATCAGGAAGAAAAATTATTTAAAGACCTGCCAATTTGAAAAAGCATTAAAGTAAAAAAGAAAAAGTAAATGCTGGAAACTACTTTACTATAAAAAAATTAATCAGTAGGTTAAATGAATGTAAAATAGGAATGTACAGTGAAAAACAAACTAATATAAAGCATTCCAGCTGATAAAATTAGAAACCTACTCAGGCTTACAGTTTGTTTTCTAAGGAAGTTATGATTCAATGTGAATTTTGAAATACTCTAAACACACATTCCATGTAGATTTTGAGTGCCAATGTTAAAATTCCAAATTTTGCCTGCAAGGCTTATCAAAGAAACACTGGTAGAATTCCAGTATTTGCAAAATTCTAAGTTTTGGTGAATATTGTAAATATTACAATTGGTATTAGAAAGCCGTCATGAATAGAAATGAGAGAAAACTTATTTCATAAATATTTTGTTTGACTAAAAATATCAGGCTTGCATGTTCTAAATAATTCAAGAAAATATCTTTTAAAAAAAGAAGTGCAATTTAACAGTAATCTGTACATCTTTAGCTGCTATTAAAAAAAAGACAACTTAAAACAATGAAAATGTTACAGCTGGTATAAAGTAACCTTATGATGCTTTCATTATAAGGAAACAAAAGTGTACACATTTATAGACAAACAGTCTCTCCACCAGTAAACACACAAAGCCTTTTCTACACTAAAGTTTCTTTCCATTTGCCACCAGACTGTGCTTTGTCCCTTGCTCTCTGGATGACAGGCTGTGTCTGTTGTGTCTTTATGATCTTGCTGTCCTCTGCCATCTGCATGCCAGACCCACCTTTGTAAGCGTTTTCATCAACTTATATGTGAGTAACATTGGAAACTGTGGATGCCCTCCTTTGGGCTGGGAGTTTCCTAGCAGAGTGAGGTTCCCTTCACACTCTTTGGACAGCTCTGGCAGGCCCTGCAGCTCCGGCAGACTGCCTCGGCCTAAGGGGTGGGAGGTTAGTGTCAGGAGTGTTAGGCGGCTTAGAGGAGTTGGCTTTTGGCTTACTTCCTGCAGTCTTTAGGGGGTAAAGGAGGACCAGCCCCTCCTGTCAACAGAGGGCATAGCCTACCTCCTCTTGGGAGACTGGACTTTTGCTATTGACAAATCGAACTACAAGCTGACAAATCCAAGCCTCATTTGACCTCAACTTTGGCCAGAAAACATAGGGTTTGAGGATTGGTTCTTGAGTCCAAATAAAACAACAATATTTTATTATTTGTTGTTTTTTTCTTATGTCTAGTCCTTTCATTATCTTTCCAATATTTTAACATAAGGCCTAGGGGGCTAACAGGTATCATTGTTATTATTTCTATCCTTTTTACTCCCTGTTTTACTTGGGACATTTCCCACGTTGGGTCCTGGTTAGGTTCAATCCCTTGCGCTAGGAATTTCTTGCCTATCCCTCTCTGGAGGCTCTCTAAGACTCAATCACTCATACTAGGAATTTCTTGCCTATCCCTCTCTGGAGGCTCTCTAAGACTCAATCGCTCATACTAGGAATTTCTTGCCTATCCCTCTCTGGAGGCTCTCTAAGACTCAATCGCTCATACTAGGAATTTCTTGCCTATCCCTCTCTGGAGGCTCTCTAAGACTCAATCGCTCATACTAGGAATTTCTTGCCTATCCCTCTCTGGAGGCTCTCTAAGACTCAATCGCTCATACTAGGAATTTCTTGCCTATCCCTCTCTGGAGGCTCTCTTAAGACTCATTCGCTCATACTAGGAATTTCTTGCCTATCCTTCTCTGGAAGCTTACTGAGGCTCAATCCCTCATACTAGCAATTTTCTGCCTTTCACACACTTTCAACCTCCAAGATATCCTGACCACCAAGGAGTACTTCACTGCCCCCACAGCTTTTCTTGCCTTGGTATGTGCCAACCAAAGAATACTTCACCACCCCCGCGGTTTTTTTTTACCTTGGTCCCAACCACGAAGGAAATACTTCACCGGCTCCTGTGGTGTTTCCTACCTTGGTCTGTGCACAGAGTTACCTGGTCGTCGCAGTATTTGTAGGCCTTTTCCTCCTGCATGGCTGAGAGTCCAGGTTTATTCTTCACACGGGGTAAGTCTCGAAACTTTACCCCTGAGGCCACCACAACGAGGCAACGGGACATGTCTCCTCACGAGTGAGGACTGAAGACCCCCTCCCTGGAGGAGAGTGGTTTCCCTGTATGGGCCACCAAATTGTTGGGAATAAGAGCTCAGAGTCACAAAGAAAACGAGCACTTAGATAGAGAACATCTCAGCATGGTAAATTTACTTCTGCAGAAGGGTGCATCTCACGTATAGAGCAATGGTGAGGGCACACAGAACAAAGGAAAGCAGGGGTTTTATTATCTCTAATGCAGCTTCTGCTTCTGTGCCTTTCGTCTGTTGGCTAGGGTTGGACTGCACAGTCTAAACTAGTCCCCATTGGCTTAACATTTAAACTTTCTTAGATAAGGTAGGCACTCAAGGGAGATGAGAAGAGAGAGAAAGGGGATCATTTATGGAGATAATATGAAGGTAACCTATTCCCTAATAAGGAAAGGAATGTGCACTGGGGTTGTAGCAAGTTCAGGCATGCCTAGGCATATTCAGACAAACTGGCACACAGCAAAGGCAAAGGAATTATTTGGAATTTTAGGATAGAGAACAAGGACACTGGATAAGCTGTTTCAAGAGGGAACCTAACTGTATCTAACGCTGATCCCTTTGAAATGTAAGCACAAGGAGGAGAGAACCTCTATCTCCCAGTCTCTGTGGAAGGGCAGGTGTCTTGCTTTGGTGGGCTACTTATTCCAAGTCGTAAACTATCTCCTGTTATAAAGGTACAAGAAAATTTACTTTTCCTTTGAGTAAAGCCAATTAGCAAACACAGATGGCCTACCAGCTCTTAAAAACTCTCCTGCTCCTTGTTTTACCCAAACTGAGCTCCAGCTTAGTTCTTTCTTTCCTGTTGCAATAGCATTGAATAGTCTTTCCTGCCTGCTTCACTTTGTCTGGTGCAATTTTTACTTTGATGCCAGCCACTGAAGTCAGCAAGGCTTATTAATGACCACAAAAATGTTAATGAAATTGTAGCCTATTTGTAGCCTATATTTCTTTGGGATTCAGTAAAGCAGCACCGGTAGATTTTATAGTAACAATTTTAGGATAATTGAGTGTGCAAGCTATTTTGTACATGTTTTAGTAAGGTTCTACTAGAAAGCAAGATACCTTGAAACTGAAAACAAAAATAATGAAATCTGAAATTGCTAAGAGAGATCTTTTCTGCCTGCAGGCTACAATTCAAGATTATTTGTGGTCCATTAATTTGGAGACCCTGAGAAGGAAAAGCAAACTTCTCCAACTAAAACTCAGATTAGTGTGAGGTAGGTTGATGAGAGATATACTAGGAAATAGTATTGGAACCTAAGACAAAGCTGACCCCTTAGGCCTTCCCAAGCTTTTAAAGTATTATTTGGTTCACAGAAGGAATAAGCACTGTAGCTTCAGTGAGGCCTGAGGGCAAATGACTGCTTAGCTGTATCTCCCCACCCCAAAGCCTTATTTCCAAGGCAGACTCTATGAATTTGTTAGATACTAGAAATAGATATTAAAATGTTGTTCTACAGAAATTTTAAGTTAAATTTCCAATATTTTGAACTTCAAATGTCTTTGTATTTAAGGCCTCATCATCATGTCAAAACATTATCTAGTTTGTATACTCAAAGCAGTAGCCCTATTTTTAACCCACCTAATTGTGGCTAGGTTGTACCATACAAATTATATGTTACAAAACCTCATCCATCCCCATTCTTCAGTAAAGGATATGAGTATTAAAATCTTAAGTGTTCTGCATATTTAATTATAAAATACCCAAGTTATTTATCCAGTTATGATCTATTATGGGTGGAAAGTATATAATCTGCCTGATGATTTGCTTGATAAATGTATTTGTCTTTTTAATGAGCTTCTTTATTAAGGTGGTTAGAATGATTAATGTGCTAGAGCACATCATCAGTAACCTTGAAAACCAAAAGTCAATATTTGGGAAAAATCCTTACGCAGTGAAATACAGTGCTTAAAACTGCAGAAATCTCCATGGGGTTGCCAGCCAGTTGATTAGCAGACATGTTTGACATGTTGCTATTTAAACAGGATTAAGTGTATTGGGTAAGTGATGTGGGGGAAAAGACAGGCATGGGGAGGGGCTTTGGAAAGCAATTATAACACAAGAATTGATAAGCTCCATTATCTCCAAATGGATTTGATAGTTCAGATTACTAATTGCCCTGTCAGTATGCCTTGAAAGTATAGCAAAAGAGCCATAATTTGCTCAAAGAAAAAAGACTTAAAAGGAAATATACTTTCCATAGCATATTCATAATTATCTTTCATTTTAATCAATTGCTTGACCCTAAGGATTGCACATGACTTTTTTTTGTTTTGTTTTCTATTGATGAGAGATATTTATTCTAGGATATAATCATTTTTTATTTTGGGAAGTTACAGAAGATAAAATTCATAAAATGTAAAGCAATAAAGCAGAAGAAATTAATATTAAAAATGAAGATTAAACATTTCTTGTCAGTTGTTTTGCATATTTCTTCTGAGCCTGCCATTACTATATGTAGCCAAATAAAATGTACCTGACACTACACAGATTCACTTTTGCCAACCTTTTTCCTTTTCTAGTTTTTCTGCTCTCTTATTTGCTATGTTTGTATATAAATTCTTCCATTCAGAACATATTCATATAAAGACAAAAGAGGACAGGACTGCAAAGATAAAACGTATTTGTATTTTTGTAAAACTGATTTTCTTTACATTGACAATTTTGCTAAGACCTTAGGTGATAGAAGGAGTTGTAATTTCATGAAAAAGGTATATAATCATAGATGGTTAGATAAATTGCTAAAGTCTTTTGAACTAATGCACACAGGAGCTACTGGATTATCTGTTTTGCACAGCGCTTTGAGTTAAATATGTCAAACTATTTGGCTTCATGTTTTCAGTAGTGGCAGCTTGAATAGAACTGAGTTGACATAATTTCTGCTTATATTCCATCATTTGAAGACAACATAAATTTAAGAGCATGGAGTCTTGGGCCAAACACTCTGGTTTTGAATTTTGTTTTTACCCCTAGCTGGTTGTGTAACCTAGGAATTGTGACATAGCATCTCTACATCAGCTTCCAGAATTAGAATAGTACCTTGCCAATTGCAAAGCCAAAGACTACTAGAAAGTACACCTGTGATTAAAAACAAAGAGTTAAGTTTATTAAGTCTACTATGGCAAAAGAGGCAGCCATGTCACCAGGTGAAACATTGAGGTACCTTGATTAAAGGGAATTAGAAAAGGCTTGTTATTACAGAATTTAATTTAGCAGAATGCTGAAGGATGATGGGGTCCCTTCTGGATTGGGTGCTACCTAAAAATTGGTGTATGGAATCTTGTCTGTAAGGGTCAAGAAAAGCAGATGAGGCTAGAGTCATCATGAAAGAAGTAGCAGTCACTTGTATAAATTGGAAACTGGAGATTTTGGTAATATTTAGTAGTTAAATAGAGTTTGTTTTTATCTTTGTTCAGTCATGACTATGAAATTGTCTTCATGGTTGCAGAGAGTTCTCATCAGATGCTGATATTGTATGAAGTCAACTGTGCTTATCAGGGGAATACCACGGCCTTGCTGGTAGTTACTGGGTCAGCTGTTAGCTGACAGCTGTCAGGGCTATTTCCTTTTTTCTTTATATTTCTTTCCTTTCTTTTCTTTTTTCTTTTTCCTGTGTTGATAAATCTGTGGGCCAAGGGCTGATAAAGCTAGGCTGTAAGGGATTGTTGAGAATTTGCTAATCAAAAAGCTGTGCAGGTAATATTTTCTCTAATTGAACTAAAGTTAGTCTTTCCTGTTTCAGGATAAGTTATCAAACTAATTTGATAATGGCTACACAGTAACTTTTAGGACTCTGGGAAGAATTCATCAGCTAACTGCCATACAGGCCTTTACCAGAAACAAAATGAGTATTAGTTTTCATAATAGAAGCCAGAGGCCTAGATGACCAAACTCTGACTACAAACCATATTCCACGGTTCAGATGGGTCTTTTTCAGAGTCAAGTTGTTGCTGCTGTCGTTTGAGACAAGGTCTCACTCTGTAGCCCAGGCTGGAGTACAGTGGTGCAATCTCAGCTCACTGCAACTTTCGCCTCTGGGTTCAAGCAATTCTCCAGCCTCAGCCTCCTGAGTAGCTGGGACTATAGGCACGAACCACGAATGTCCGTCTAATTTTTGTATTTTTTGTAGAGATGGAGTTTTGCCATGTTGCCCAGGCTGGTCTTGAACTCCTGAGCTCAAAGCAATCTGCCCGCCTCTGCCTGCCAAAGTGCTGGGATTACAGATGTGAGCCACTGCACCCAGCCAAGTGTTTTTGTTTGTTTTTGTTTTAACTGGCCTGTTCATGGACTGTTCCATATAGCGGCACGAAGAAGTTTTTGCTATATCATGCTTTCTCATCCAGCCAAAAGAAAATCAAGGGCTAATGTAATGGTACCTGATAACACTTGAGAATTAGAAACTGGTTTGTTGGGTTTTCAGGGAAAAGTTGGTGTTTGTAGAATAAGTAGTATTGTAGGATACAGAATGTATCAGGAATATAAAAATCATTTATGGCAACAGGGGAAACAACCTTGTATACCTTAAGGAGAACAGGTTTTCTGAGTGAAGTTAAATAGAACTTACAAAGTAACAAGCTGAGTGTGCATAAAATGATAGTCCTGCTCTTGATAGGGGAATTAAGAAGGAATTACTTAGGCAGATAGTGAGGGTACAGAAGTCCTCGGTAAGGTTTTCCTTTACCTTTACTCAAACAAAAAGCAGTCCCAAATTATTTTGCTTTCTAACAAAGAGCAGCCTGTAAAATTGAGCTACAGACGTAGATGCTGGTAGTTGTGCCAATCATGTTCAAGATGGCAGTTCCATCTTCCTTTCTCTTTGTCAGCCATGTGTACAGTAAGGAGCAGACAAGATGGTCCTGGCCAATGGGGAAAGTTCATTTACATAATAAGATTAGGGTGGGGCAGCCAGCCTTCCCCAAGCACTATGTAAACGTCATACCTGATGGAACGAATCTGTGAGCCCTGTGTAAATCAGACACCACTTCCTGAAACCTGACTATAAAATCTGGCTCATCCTCTGCTGGCTGGCCTTTTCCTCTGGGAAGTCCCCTCTCTCTCACTAGAGAGAGAGCTATTTTCCTTTCTCTTTCTTTCTCTTCTTGCCTATTATACCTCTGCTTCTAAACCCCTCGTGTGTGTCTGTGTTCTAAATTTTCCTGGCATGAGACAACAATCCCTGGGTATTTACCCCAGACAGTGTAGCCACTTCACTATTAGTTTCCACTCTTATCAAACTGAGTTTTGATGAAAGGACTGTACTGATCTCGTTAGAAGCATTTTGTTGGCAAGGGATCAAAATCTACTTATAATGAAATTAAAAGTTGGATTAATAATGAAAGAAAAATGTAAGTACCTGAATGAGCATGAAGAAGAAAATCAACCTTGTGAAGAATTCAAAGAACATTAGTTGAATTTTGAGCAGCCGGATCAGGTGAAGACTGACACAACAGCAATCATTAGGTTCAGATCAGTAGTTATGATAGGAAAAAAAAAAAACTAATAAAAGTTTTGTCTTTTTTTAAGTGGCAGTTAAAATACAATGGGGGTGGAAGTACAGGAGAGCATATTGAAAACTCTTTAACTGATTACCAGAGAGCATAGAAGTATAACAGACGAGATTAGTGTTATAGAAAAGAGAAAAAAACATAAACGTATTGGAAAATTCGTATTAACTCAACTTCTTGGTTGGAAATTACCTACTTTGTGTTGTCATCTAAACTGATATTTTGAATCAGCTATCTATTGGAAAAGAAAAACCACACTGAACAAGATTAGTATGCAGAAATTGATTTTATTCTGATACTGTTGCAGCAATAGGGGAGAAAGCACATATCAAGACTGGATACACAATTCTGTGGTGGTGATGGCATAAAGAGTTTTTAAGAGCTAGGATATGGAGACTCTTAGGCCAGCCTTGGGTGTTTACTAATTTGCTTTACTCAAACCGAAATTAAATTTTATTTTGTCTTCATGACAAGAGACGATTTGACAAATTGGATCATGGGGCCTACCAAAGTTAGGCTCTTACCCTCCCACAGAGACTAGGGGGTCTATCTCCTTCAATAATTGCATTTGAAAGAAATTGCTTCCAAGTTCTTGAGAAAGACATTCCTGGATTGTAAAACTAGCAAGAGGCTTTAAAAAGATTTACATTTTAAAGGGACAGACAAGGGATTTTTAATGAAAGTTTTATAATGTAAATGACTAGGAAACTGAAGGTTGGGGGCTTAGTGTCAGGAAGAAAGCTATCTAATAAGTTTAGTAAAACTAAAGGGAAAGTTAAGGGAGTCTTGGTCATAACTCCCAGGCTACTTGGCTTCTGGAAGTTCTGAAGGCTACTCAGCTGGAAGTCTCCCAATAGTGTTCAAGCTCAATGAAGCAGAAAAGATGGCTATGTCTTTTTAATTGGAAAAATTAAATCAAAAGATCAATTTCTTGGAGTTTTAATGCTGTATAAATTATCATGAATTGTTAACAATACCAATAACATTTTTCTTAGCAATCATTATTAATAGTATGATAAAGTACTTTCCATAGATGCTGAAGGATGGATATCTCTCTCTCTCTCTTTCTCTCTTTCCCCACACCTCAGGTCTTACAGGAGCTGTTTATGTGGCTATCTTTAAAAAAAACTCTATTTTTCTGGCTTAATTATTAGACTTTGTTTGTATAAGATAAAAGTTGTTTGTATCTATATTGCCTTGTTGTAGGATAGCATCTCTGATCAAACACGAGATTCTAACAGGGTATGGAGTAGTCTTTTCTTAGCTCATAAAGAGAAATCTCATAGCATCAAGGCTATTAGAAAGCAATGAAAGTTCTAGATAGCATTCTCTAATATAACATTTTATATTGATGAAAATATTCTTACTTATGCTAATTAATATTGTAGCTATTAGCCTCATGTAGCTATTGAGCACTTGAAGTACAGCAGGTGCAATTGTAGAACTGGATTTTTATTTTAAGTTTAATACAAATTGAAGTTTAAATAGCCACATATGGGGTAGTGGGCACCATATTGACGAATGCAGTTTTAGACTTCTTGTAGCTTTGCCAGTTTTGGTTTTGGACGTCCATTTAGTTTCTACTTTGGTTTTAGAAGTCCATTTACTCTCTAATGTTGAAAAGGTGTTCAACATTTTTTAATAAAAGTTCCAGTAAAATACAATTTACCAGCAAAGAAAATTCTCAATCCATACTGAAAATAAAAGGAAAAATAAAAAGACCAAAGCATTCTAGAGCATATTTAACATTTGTATAAATAACAGTTCTTTTTTGTTTTGCTACCTGGTAGGCTCAGTAGAAGGCATTTAACCCAGCCATTGGCATTGATTTAACCCCTGGGAGCTAATATTTAAAAAATAAACTTGAATCTGTGATAATAGTGTCTGCTGAACAATTCCCAGTTTGGGTTTTTCAATATGATCCATTAACTAACAAAATTGAATCAGGATTATTCCATGAAGTCTACAGAAGTTTTGAATAGGGTGTAGATAATTTTCTAAGAGGTTAACCAATAGAGAGATTTTTGTTCCTTAAGTGGAGGAAGGAGATTGCTGGTTTCAGATTGTTACAGTGATAGTGATTTGGGGACAGGAAAGGAATCATGAGGATATTAACATAACTCCAGGGCCTTTAATTTATCCCATAGATACTTTCTGATTGACAATAATGTTTAAAACTGGATACTTGGAAATAATTATTTTATAGACAGTTATTATACTAGGTTTTATTTTTAAATATGAGAATTTTTTAAAACCTGTGAAGTATTTTATTACCTTATAAATATATAGAAAAGAGTTCTCCCAATAGTTTTAAAGTCATTAAAATTTAGAGAATATTAAACCAGATTGCTTTCATTTTCCCTATCCTTTCTCTTACCCTTAAAAAAAGAAAAAAAAAGGAGGCTGAGATGGGAGGATCCAGAAGGTTGAGGCTGCAGTGAGCCATGATTGTGCCACTTCAGCCTGGGTGACAGAGCAAGACTCTGTCTCAAATAATAATAATAATAATATTTTATTGGTCAACAGACCAGGAAGCAAAAAAAATAATTTAGGCAAAAAAAGATGTCTTAACAATTTTACCATTCTGAATTTGTATCCAAATTCAGAATCTTTCAGAACAGAAACAATATGAACATAAGGCATTAGTAAATGATCACGAACAATATTTTGAAAACATACTATATCAAGAAATAATGATTAATAAGAGCTTTTTTATTGCCTGAGAAAATCAAGAAGTTAAAAGAACATTTATTGAAATAAATCTGCTATGTAGATAGAGTATAACAAATTTTTACAAAAATATACATATTTTAATTTTGTGGGGAGCACAACTAATGAAACAATTGCAAATAACAAACATTAATATCCTATTATGTGCATATATATAGATATGCTGTATGTATGAATATGTAAATCCTTTTTTTTTTACTCTACCATTTTCTGAGACATTGTCTTTCACCACTCCAGGTGGAAAAAGTTCTTGCCTTTACCACAATTATATTTCAGAATATAAGAATAGGAAAGAGAAAGTGAAAGACAAATAGCTTTCTTCATAAAGAAGAAACTTGAAAGTTGCATATATTAATTCTTTTTGCCTCTTGTTGCCCAGAATTTAGTCAGCTAGCCAGTTTTTGATATAAGTACAGTTGGAGAAAATACCACGTAGCCAGGTTTCATGTGCCTTTCTAAAAGCAGCAGGAAACTTGAGAACAGGAGATGATGATGATGATGGGATTCTACTGAAAGACAATTCTTTGTTGCATACTATTAAAGAAGCATTGCTAAATAGCTAGATAATGTCTATATATCTTTATACATAGTTGTACATACATTCTTTTTACCTCTTGGTGAGTGAAGTTTCCCTTTTAAGTGAATTTACCTTTTTTTCCCCCTCATCTACCATGTCTTTACCTACTTCCCTTGCTTATAAAAAAAAGACTAAAATGTAGGTCCAGCCACAAAATGATTCATACCTCATAGCTTCTTTGCACACAGTAAATGCTCAGCCATATGCACAACTGAAGTAATTAAGGAAGTTGTGGCAAACATCCTGCTTTGCTGGGTAGCAGCTTGGCTCTCAGTGGTATCATAACATCTCCTGCTGGGCTAAATAGACTCTGAGAAAACAAATGTGTTGCTGGGCAGCGTGAGAATTCAAAGCCAGCTTGACTATTTAGTGTTCCAGTACGGAAGCCAGCAGTCTGTCTAAGTACCTCTTTGGGAAAGTAGAATTCTACCTTGGGAGAGAAGTTACATATTTGCAAGTGAATTTCCAAAAGTAAAAACTGTGAAAATATTGCCTTAGAATTTATATTACTTTTCACTGTTACTGACAAAGAATTTCTTCCAGGAGGGAATAATTTTACAAAAAATTATGATAGTTTTCTTGAGAAAACAAATCTCTCCTCAATATTTTTTCTGTTTTAGGGTTCTTAACTTCATCATACAAGCCATTTCTATATGTTCATTCTAAACCTAGCCCAATGAGAGAGCTGGCAGTAAGGCCATTCATTGCTTCTTCTTCTAGTCATTTTTTTCTTTACAAGATATGCTATCAAAAAACCATTTAGTGATCAAGCTCTGTATGAATTCAAAATTACATAAATAGCAGGTAAAAATACACTTTAAATTATAAATTCCAGGCCAGGCACGGTGGCTCACGCCTGTAATCCCGGCACTTTGGGAGGCCGAGGCGGGCAGATGATGAGGTCAAGAGATTGAGACCATCCTGGCCAACATGGTGAAACCCCGTCTCTACTAAAAATACAAAAATTAGCTGGGCGTGGTGGTGCACGTCTGTAGTCCCAGCTACTCTGGAGGCTGAGGCAGAAGAATTGCTTGAACCTGGGAGGTGGAGGTTGCAATGAGCCGAGATCATGCCATTGACTCCAGCCTGGCCACAGAGCGAGTCTCCATCTCAAAACAAACAAACAAAATATAAATTCCATAAGGATAGAGGGTTTTTTTTTTCCTATCTTGTTTAATGCATATCCAAGAATATTGCCTGCTTCTTAGTAATCACCCAAATATTGTTTAATGAATCTCAGAGATTGTTCATACAAAATTCATCTCATAAGTGTGTGGATGCATTCTGTCTTAGGCTAAATCATGTTCGTTTCTTATGGAGTATACTTTTTAAGAAAGGTGGAAGTTCTAGGAATGAAGGTTTAGAAGTGGAATAAGGAAGGCTGGATGCAGTGGCTCATGCTTGCAATCTCAGCACTTTGGGAAGCTGAGGCGGGCAGATCACTTGAGGTCAGGAGTTCGAGACCATCCTGGCCAACATGGTGAAACCCCATCTCTACTAAAAATACAAAAATGTTAGCTGGGCATGGTGGTGCATGTCTGTAATCCCAGCTATTCAGGAGTCTGTCAGCCAGGGCGACAGAGTGAAAATTCTCTAAAAAAAAAAAAAAAAAGAAAGCAGAATAAGAGGAGCGGGTAGAAAGGGATGGTATCGAGTGCATTCATGACAACCAGTGAATATACATAGGAAAGGGAACTGCTCCACAGTGAACAACTAGAAACTTCCTCTGGCCTGTGAGATAAGTGAAAGCAATGTTGGCATTAATTATTGTGGGGAAAAGAAAGAGAGATCAGCCTGTTACTGTGTCTATATAGAAGGAAGTAGACATAAGAGACTCCATTTAGTTCTGTATTTGAGATGCTGTTAATCTGTGACCCTACCCCCAACCTTGTCCTTGCAAGAGACATGTGCTGTGGTGACTTAAGGTTCTCTGACTTCACCTTCTTTGTCAAACCTGAGTCTTTTTACCTCATGTCCCTCAGCTTCCACAGCATCTTCATCTGGATGTTTATTTTTCAAAGGGCTCACTGAGGAAACTTCTGATTCAGATGTCAAAGAGTCACTGTGACTTTTCTCTTCATTTTGCTGCAAATTTGCCTCTTTGCTGTCTGTGCTCTCGGGCAACCCATTTGTTGTCATGGGGGCTGACAAAGAAACCTTTGGGATGCTGAGGGGGGAGGACTGCTTGAGTCCTGGAGGTACACACCAACCTTGGCTACATAGGGAGACCCTGTCTCTACAAAAAAATATTAAAAATTAGCCAGGCATGGTGGCACATGCCTGTAATCACAGCTACTTATGAATTAGATGGTAGGATCACTGGAGCACAGGAGGTGGAGGCTGCAATGAGGTGTGAGACCCTGTCTCAAATAAATAAATAAATAAATAGCCCAGGACTTTTCAGGAGTTGTAAGAGTCTGGGTTCCTTCCATTTTTGGAGACAACTACTACTATATTAGAAAGGTCAAAAGCTATCAAGAGGGTTTAAAATGTGGTGTATTTAAAACACTTATATTGAACAAAATAACATACTTGGCAAATACACACATACCAACATACATGAAGTTTCTATACACATGCTTCATTTGAAGACAAAGACAAAGTTCACATCCCTGAGCCTGCTGTGAATGTGAGGCACAGGCCAAATAGTTCTTTGTCACCTTCTCAAATAGACCCTGCCCCTAGCAAACTGCTCACTCCAACTCTCCCTTCTGAAGTCTTCCCTGATACTCTGGGTAGACTTAGGTGTGCTTTCAAATCTGTTTTTTTTTTCTTTTAAAAATTTTTGCTGTAATAACATACAAATCATTTTAAGTTTTTGCTTCCGTGTCTATTCTTCCTGATTAAAAAGTCTGTGAACACAAAAACAATGAGCAACATAAAATATTCTACTCCTCTGTCCAAAGAATGAATGAATGAATGAATGAAGGAATGAATGAATGTAACTTGTCCCCAAGTTCTTTCTCCTTCTTCTGAATTTTCAGTTCTATTTAACTCTCCCAAACAAGGATGATGACTGTGGCTTAGTTTGTCAGAATAGACTTTACTATCTAACTGCCTGCCTTTATCTAAACACTCATTAATATTATCAGAATGATTTTAGTATCATTCTTCCAAGTTAAAATTTTAAGAAAATATTTTTGTCACATTCACTTGATTGTCCAGAATGGCCCTTTAGCAAAATTAAATGATCCAAGAAATAATTTCATTCAATATAGAGGAACAGATCAAAGTTTGAAATAGAAAATTTAAAACTGAAATGCAATTTTTATGAGTAGTAATTACTTACACATGATATGTATGCAGAAATTCAGGAAGTGATACGTTTCTCCCTGGGGCTCCACAATAATGATATGAAAGCTATGCTCCATTGTGTGGGAATGCTTTACTGTGACTTATTCTGAGCCTCTGTATATTCCCACACTTACAAACTGCATAATAAAAACACTAATTTTTGTTCTCATCAATCCATCCCTGACTTAACTATGGTTTGATTACTTAGGATATTTGTATTCTTCTGTCTCTTCTTTATTCTCTGAATTTTGTTACAGACATTCTCTTTTCCGTTTATAATAAAATGAAAATATTACACAGTACAAAAGAAAATTTATGTGGGTTTTATATGAAACCTATTTTTCTCAATATACCAGAAAGCTAGTGTACACTAAGGTGGCATACTTTTTTTTTTTTGTATTCTTTATTGAAGCTGGGAATGGCTTTTCTTCATCTATGAAAGGAACAGACATCTAAAAAGGCTCAAGTTCAATTTAAAGCCCAGGATCTAAGCATTTTGAATGGGTATTAAATGGAACAAAAAAGCTTTTCCTCATTTCTCTTGAATTTGTTTTTATTTTTATTCTACTAAAAAGGTGTGATCGATCTCTTCTCTCTACCAAAATAATCACATATTGCTTCAGTCAGCAGGTGAAAAAGGGGGCAGTTTTCACAAAATGGCTTTATGACCAGTTCTGCAAATACCTACAGTTTGTCTTCCTTGAGACTGTGCAGTGTCAGATGACCTGGCAGATGCCTACTAAGGGCAATATCTGGATCGATGCTTATGTACCTACATTAACTACTTGCAGGGGTTCATCCCCACAATATTCACAAATTAAACTGAATTACATATTTGTTCCTTTACTATGCCCTTGACTTTATGAGCTAATGAGAAAAAGTTAGGTATAGGCAAATATGACTTTAGAATTCATTGTAACTCTTAGATAAATTGACTTTTCTAGTTACTATTAGACTAATATTTTGCTTGGACCTTTACATACTAATTGATCAGGAGCATGGGGAGGAAGGGAAGAATTTTAAAGCATATTTTCTGGCAAGAGAATGACAATTTAATATTTAATTTTGCATTGAATCAATCTTAATCTTGTGCTGCAGGATGGATTCCCCAGGAAACCAGTCTCTGAGATGAAGATTAGTGAAAATGAGATTTACATTGGAGGGTGTTGGAATAAACACCTGTGGAAGGGAAGAAATAAATTCCACAGAAGGAGGAAATCAAGCTGTGGTGTAATCTCAATAAAGACTCAGTTGACCTTACATGGAGTTCTATTTGCATTGAGGAGAAGGAGCTGGGCCTGTTGATCATACTAATAGTTGTTATTGGATAAGGACAGACTAAAGGTGTAGCCTTGGGCACAGTAGCTCTCTAAAGTTAAGGCAGACCCTGAAGGATTGACAGCTGAGGGCTCCCAAAGCTGGGGGAACAAGTCCTTCATTTTTGAAAGAGGATCTGGGTAGCACAGTGTCCACCGCAGATGGGCATGCCATATGCCGTGAATTAGTCATGTCAATTGTCTCCATTTAGATTCAAAAAGAAAAATGTTACAGGAAATTATGTTAGTAGTTTAAAGTTCATTAAGCAGCATAAGCAAAATTATTCTAGTCAACAGTATACCTATTATACTAGTTGCATTTTCTGTGGTATTTTGAATAAGAAATAATTTGTGTTATTTTTGCAATAAGCATGTTAGAGGTTAAGGAAATAAAGATGAATGAGATAATAACATAACTCTTTCTAACAGAAAGAGTTTACCCCAATCTAACAGAGTTTAGAGGAGACAGGATGGTAACATGAGTTAGTATTGTGTAATGATGGATGTTAATATGTAGGAGCAGAGAAAATGTTAGGACTTTAGAAGAGTTCAGAGTTCACTGTAAAATAAATGCTTCATACCTAAAGGGCATTTGGACTGGGCTTTGATGAAAGAGGGGTGATATGGTTTGGGTGTGTCCCCACCCAAATCTCATCTTGAATTATAATTTTCATAGTCCCCACATGTTGTGGGAGGGACTCCATGGGAGGCAATTGAGTCATGGGGGTAGCTACCTCCATGCTGTTCTTATGATAGTGAGGGAGGTTTCATGAGATCTTACGGTTTTAGAAAGGGATTGTCCTCTCTTCTCTCTGCACTTCTCCTTCCTGACACCATGTGAAGAAGGATGTGTTTGCTTCCTCTTCTGCCATGATTGTAGGTTTCCTGAGGCCTCTCCAGCCATGCTGAACTGTGAGTCAATTAAACCTCTTTCCTTTATAAATTACCCAGCCTCAGGTGTGTCTTTATTAGCACCATGAGAAGGGACTAATACAAAAAGGGTTTGGTTATTAATAATAGATACTGCCTAGATGTGGCAAGGTATTATAATTTAAGTAAAATAAGCAAATACATGAGTTTAGAAAGAACTGGCTGTAGAAGATAAATCAGTATGGTCAGAGCAAAAGGTGTGTGATGGTGAGAAGATGATGATAGAGTGGGTCAAGTTAGGCTGCCGACAAAGAAAGGTAAGCTGTAGCTTTTAGGTGTAGGAATTTTAGGTTTTTCAGTTGTAATGAGTGAAAAGAAAAAAATGGTGTCAAAACTGTCAACTGAGATTTCTATACTCTGAAAATATAATCCAAATATTAAGACAAAATAAAGATACATAAAAAACAAATCAAGATAATTCCTCACCAGAAGCCTTTCATTACAAGGAGTACCAAAGGAAATTCTATAGGCTAAGGGGAATTAATTCCAGAGAGCAGGATGGATCAACCAGAAAGAATAAAATGCATTAGCTACTACAGTGGTAAATATAAAGACCTTTTTTACTTATATTTCTTTAAGATTATTGACAATAAAAAGCAAAATATGTTGTGAGTTTTACTATATACATATATAAATAAAACAAATGACATCACAGATAATTGACAGGATAATGGAATTACTATTGTAAAGTTAGTACATTGTAAATGAAATGGTATAATGCTAATTCCAAATAGAATGTTTTCAGTTAAGAGTGCATTTTCAAATCCACAGCAGTGTTTCAAAAGATAGTTTCAGATCCCGAGCAAGTGTTTCAAGAGTGGGGTGTCTTGACTTGCAACATCAGCATTACATGGGAACTTGCCAAAAATGCAAATTCCCAGAGTTTTTTAATACCTACAAAATTAGAAACTTTGGAAAGAAGTAGTGCCCAATCACTCATATTTTAATAAGTCATTCACTTTTTTCTGATGCATGCTAAGATTTGAGCATCAGTGTGGGTATGAGCCCAGGTATTGCCACAAACCGACGAGGGTGTTTTTTATTGATTTAAATATTCGGGAAGGCCATCTGGTAATGTATATGTTCCCATCACATTACCAGTTTCCCTGATAAATTTTTATCCATAAATTTACTTGAAATTTAAATTTACAAAATGTGCATTAATAAATGCACAAAGATATTCATTGCACATGATTTACAATGTCAAATACATGGAAACTATTCTCAGCAGAAAGGAAAATGTTAGATCAAGTATAATACAGTCAAATTATTCTGCTATTAAAATGGATGTTAGGCCTATTTTTGTGGACAGGAAAAGCTGTCCAAAATATGTTATTCAATTAAAATACAGATTGCAAAACAGTATGTGTAGTGAAATTCTATTAATGCAAATATGCATCTGTTTATAGCTTGGATAATTATATTTCTGGATTTTAAAATTATGGTTGTAAAAGATGAGTTTAAAACATGGTTAAAAGAAAAAAAGCAAAGAATTCAAAAGATCCCAAAATGAAAGTTTTTAAACAAATCATCTAACCTTGAATTTTCCTTCCCTGAAGCTAATTATTTATATTATTTTATTTTATATATATTTTTTGAGGTGGAGTCCCACTCTGTTGCCCAGACTGAAGTGCAGTGGCGCAGTCTCAGTTCACTGCAGTCTCCCTCCTGAGTTCACACAGATCTCCTGCATCAGCCTCCCAAGTAGCTGGGATTATAGGCATGCACCACCATACTCATGAGTTGTTTTTTTTTTTTTTTTTTTTTAGTAGAGACAGGGTTTTACTTTTTTGGCCAGGCTGATTTCGAAATCCTGATCTCAAATGATCCACCTGCTTCCGTCTCCCAAAGTGCTGGGATGACCGGTGTCAGCCACCAGACCCGGCCTTAAACAAATTATTTTAAATGCTTATCTTAGATCTATAGTCACTTGAAAATTCTAATATGCTTATATCTCTATGTCTTGATTAATCAAGTTTAGACAGTAAACATTGAATCTCTACTTCAAAAAAGAAAATATTAGTTCATTTGTGTTTTCCTTAAACTACATTCTTCCCTTCTCTACATTTATTCAATTTGTAATTGTTTCTTGGATCAATTATCTTAACATTTTTAATTATGCACTTCAGCTTCTGATTCTTGACCAGTCAATTTTAGGCAGCTAATTCCACAATATATAAAATAAAAAGTGGCAACTTAGATTTCCTTCTTTCTATTTTCTTCCTTTCATGTTCAACTTCTGCCAACTCTACCGTTATTTTTATATTGACAAGGTTTAGAACATGTACTTAGAGTTTTAGAACAGAAATTTTGGTCAAACCTTTGTTGATCTATTTGCTGTGCAGAAGGTTTTTAAGTTGAAGGTCTTAGATTTATGTATTTAATTGAGTTTTATGTTCATAATTTATGTGAACATATGTTTAATTTTTTATGTTCATAGTTTGATTTAAAATTTGGAGATTAATCAATGAATAGCATTCAACATATTATGATTATAAAGTTCAATTTTCTTTTCTTTTCTTTTGAAACAAAGTCTCACTCTCTTACCCAGGATGGGGTGCAGTGGCAAGATCATGGCTCACTGCAACCTCTGCCTCCCGGTTCAAGCGATTCTTCTGCCTCAGCCCCCCGAGTAGCTTGGACTACAGGTGTGCACCAGCACACCCTGCTAATTTTTGTGTGTGTTCTTTTCAGTAGAGGTGGGGTTTCACCATGTTGGCCAGGCTGGTCTCAAACTCCTGGACTCATGTGATCTGCCCCCTTGACCTCCCAAAGTGCTGGGATTAGTCATGAGCCACCGTGCTCAGCCTAATGTTCAATTTTCCATCAAGTAATTTGATAGGATGGATCTGTAGAGAAGGAAATATCACCCTATCACCCTGTGACATCAGCCTAGTGCTACTTCTTTATATTTATTTTTATACTTTCAGTTTTTGTGGGTACATAGTAGGTAGACCATATTTATGAAGTATTGGGATATATTGATACAGGTACATGAAGTGTAATAATTATATCATGGCAAATGTGGTATCTATCACCTCAAGCATTTATCATTCCTTTGTAACACAAAGATAAACCAATTATATTTTTACTTATCTTAAAATGTACAATAAATTATTGTTGACTGTAGTTACCCTCTTATGCAATCAAATGCTATATCTTATTCATTCTCTGTGATTATGTTTTTGTACCCATTAACTGTCTCCATGCCCTCCCATCCCACACTACCTTTCCCAGCTTCTAGTAACCATCATTCTATACTTTATCTCTGTAAGGTCAGTTGTTTTAGATTTACCTCCCACTAGTAAGTGCCTGGCTTATTTCACTTAATGTAATGACCTGTGCCTGGCTTTCTATGCCTGGCTTATTTCACTTAATGTAATGACCTCCAGTTTTATCCATGTTTTTGCTAATTACAGGCTCTCATTCTTTTTTATGGCTGAATAGTACTCTACATACAATAGTTGTGTATATATACCACATTTTCTTTAACCATTCATTTATTAATGGGCACCTGAGTTACTTCCAAATGTTGTCTACTGTGACTAGTATAGCAATAAACAGGGGAGTGCAGATAGCTCTTTGATATACTGATTTCCATTCTTTTGAGTATGCACCTAGCAGTGGAATTAGTGGATCATATGATAGTTCTATTTTTAAGTCTTTGAGGAACCTCCAAACTGTTCTCCACAGTGGTTGTACTAATTTACATTCCTTCCAGCAGTGTAGGAAGGCTCCCTTTTCTACATATCCTAACCAGCATTTGTTATGGCCTGTCTTTTTAGTAAAAGCCATTTTAACTGGGGTGAGATGATATCTCACTGTAGTTTTGATACGCATTTCTCTGATGATCAATGATGTTGACCTTTTCACATACTTGTTTGCCATTTGTATGTCTTCTTTTGAAAAAGTCTAAGATCTTTTGCCCAGTTTTAATTGGATTGTTAGATTTTTTTTTCCTATTGGATTGTTAGATTCTTTTCCTAATGAGTGCCTCCTATATTCTTGATGTTAATCCCTTGTCAAATGGATAGAAATAAATATTTTCTCCCATTCTGTGGATTGTCTCTTCACTTTGTTGATTGTTTCCTTTGCTGTGTAGAAGCTTTTTAACTTGATGTGATTCCATTTATCCAATTTCCAATTTTGTTTTGGTTGACTGTGCTCATCAGGTATGACTCAACAAATCTTTGCCCAGTCCAATGTCCTGAAGAGTTTCTCCAAAATTTCCTACTAGTAGTTTCATAGTTTGAGATCTTACATTTATGTCTTTAATCCATTTTGATTCGATTTTTGTTTATGTGGCAACAGATAGTGGTCTAGTTTCATTCTTCTGCATATACATATTCAGTTTTCCCAGCACCATTTATTGAAGAGACTGTCTTTTACCCAATGTATGCACTTAGCACCTTTGTAGAAAATGAGTTCACTGTAGATGTATGGATTTATTTCCGGGTTCTCTTTTCTATTACATTGATCTCTGTTTCTGTTTTTATGCCAGTGCCATGCTGTTTTGGTTACTATAACTCTCTTGTATAATTTGAAATCAGGCAATGTGATTTCTCCAGTTTTCCTTTTACTCGGGATAGCTTTGACTATTCTCAGTCTTTTGTGGTTCCACATACATTTTAGAATTGTTTTTTCTATTTCTGTGAAGAATGTCATTAATATTTTGACAGGGATTGCAATCTGTGGGTTGCTTTGGGTAGAATGAATATTGTAACAATATTAATTTGTTTGAATTCATGAACATGGAATCATTTTCCATTTTTTGTGTCTTCTCTTCAGCTTATTTTATCAGTGTTTTATGGTTTTCATAGTAAAGCTCTTTCACTTCTCTAGTGAGGCTTATTCCTAGGCACTTTATTTGTAGCTATTTTCAATGGGATTACTTTCTTGATTTCTTTTTCAGCTTGTTTGCTGTTGGCATAAGGAAATGTTAATGACCTTTGTATGTTGATTTTGTATCCTGCAACTTTATTGAATTTGTTGATTAGTTCTAATAGTTTTTTGGTGGAGTTTTTCAGTTTTTCCAAATATAAGATTATATCATCTGCAAACAAGGATACTTTCACTTCTTCTTTTCCAATTTGGGTGCTATTTCTTTCCCTTGTCTGATTGTCCTAGCTAGGACTTCCAGTACTGTGTTGATTAACAATGGTGAAAATGTTCATCCTTGTCATTTTCCACATCTTAGAAGAAAGATGTTCTGTTTTTCCCATTTAGTATGACACTAGTTGTTGGTCTGTCACATAGGCTTTTATTTTGCTGAGATATTTTTCTTCTATAGTCAGCTTTTTGAGGTTTTTTATCATGAAGGGATGTTGAATTTTATCAAATGCTTTTTCAGCATCAATTAAAATGATCATTTGGTTTTTATTCTTTATTCTGTTGATATGATATATCACATTGATCAGTTAGCATTTGTTGAACTATGGTTGCATCTGTTGGATAAATCCCACTTGGTCATGATAAATGATTTTGTAATGCATTGTTGAATTCAATTTGCTAATATTTTCTTGAAGATTTTTGCATCAATGTTCATCTGGGAAATTGGCCTATAGTTTTCTTTTTTTGATATAACTTTGTCTGGTTTTGGTATTAGGGTAATACTAGCCTTGTAGAATGAGTTTGGAAGTATGTCCTTCTCTTCTATTTTTCAGAATCGTTTGAGTAGGATTAGGATTGGTACTAGTTCTCTTTTAAATGCATGGTAAAGTTCAGGAGTGAAGCCATCAGATCCTGGGCTTTTCTTTGCTAAGAGATTTTTTTTTTTTTTTGGCTTCAATCTCTTTACTTCTTATTGGTCTGAATCCAAAATTCAGGTTTCAGATTTCCTTATGATTCAATCTTGGTAGGTTGTATGTATCTAGGAATTTATGCATTTCTTCTAGGTTTTTCAATTTATTAGCATATAGTTGCTCACAGTAGCCTCTAAGAATCCTTTGAATTTCTGCAGTATTGGTTATAATGTCACCTTTTCCATCTCTAATTTTATTATTTGGGTCTTTTCTCATTTTTTGGTTAGTTTTGTTCAAAATTTGTTGATTTTATTTACTTTTCAAAAAACCAGTTTTTGGCCTGGCACAGTGGCTCATGCCTGTAATCCCAGAACTTTGGGAGGCCAAGGTAGATGGGTCACCTGAAGTTAGGAGTTCAAGACCAGCCTGTGCAATATGGCAAAGCCCTGTCTCTTCTAAAAATACAAAAATTAGCAGGGTGTGGTGGCGGATGCCTGTAATCCCAGCTACTTGGCAGGCTGAGGCAGGGAGAATTGCTTGAACCTGGGAAGCAGACATTGCAGTGAGCCAAGACTGTACCACTGCACTCCAGCCTGGGTGACAGAGCAAGACTCTATCTCAAAAAAATAAAATTTTTTTCATCTCATTGATCTTTTGTGTTTTTGTTTCAATTTCATTTATTTCTGCTCTGATACATATTTCCTTTCTTCAACTAATTTTGGGTTTGGTTTGCTCTTGTTTTCCTATTTTTTAAAGATGCATTGCATTGTTAGGTTGTTTATGTGAATTTTTTTTCTTTGATGTAGATGCTTATGACCATACACTTTCCTCTTAGTAATGCTTTGGTTGTGTATCATAGATTTTGTTATGTTGTGTTTCCATTTTCATTTGTTTTAAGAAACTTTTAAATTTTCTTCTTAATTTCTTTTCTTCTTTTGTTTTATTTTTAGATGGAGTCTCACTCTGCCACCCAGGCTGGAGTGCAATGGAGCCATCTCGGCTCACTGCAACCTCCACCTCCTGGGCTCAAGAGATTCTCCTACATCAGCCTCCTGAGTAGCTGGAATAACAGGCACATGCCACCACGCCTGGCTAATTTTTCTATTTTTAGTAGAGAAGGGGTTTCACCATGTTGGTCAGGCTGGCATCAAATCCTGATCTCATGATCCGCCTGCTCGGCCTCCCAAAGTGCTGGGATTATAGGTGTGAGCCACTGCGCCTGGCCTTCTTAATTTCTTCATTGACCCACTGGTCATTCAGGAACATATTGTTTAATTTCCATGTGTTTGTAGTTTCCAAAATTCCTCTTGTTATTGATCTCTAGTTTTATTACATTGTTGTCAGAGAAGATACTTGATATAATTTCATTTAAAAATATTTAAGATTTATTTTGTGGCCTAACATATGGTCTATCCTTGAGAATAATCCATGTTCTGAGGAGGAGAATGTGTACTCTGCAGCCATTGTGTGAAATGTTCTATAAATCTCTTAGGTCCAGTTGGTCTATAGTACAGATTAAGTATGATGTTTCTTTGTTGATTTTCTGCCTAGATAATTTGTCCAATGCTAAAAGTAGAGTGTTGAAATCTCCAGCTATGATTTTATTGAGGTTTATCTTTCTCTCTATGCCAATTCTAAGGGTAACTGGAAAAATCAAAGTTATGCCACATTTCTAAGTAATACATATTTTGACCACAATTTTTTTAGAAGCTTTTAAAATTTTTCCTGGGATTTCTGATTACGTTGCCTTTTCCCTAAGCTGCTTTTATTATATTTGTAACATGGACATTAAAAATTTAAGCTATTTATCATATGGAATCCATATTCTTTGAAAGGGCATCATTGTTAGAGGCCTATGCCTTTTTGCTAAAGCATGAAATATTTGCTCCAGGGGTTGATTGCATAGTTAGCTATTAATCTAGGATTCTTTTCCCTTTATTTACATCTCATACTTTCCTTTTTTGGGTTCTTTGTTTTTAATTATCATTCAAAATTTTTTTCTAGGAAAAGTTTATGAAAGGTAAGCTTTCTGAGATTATATAGATATAAAAATTGATTTTATCCTTATTTGATCGTTATGCTGACTGCTTATAAAATTGTAGGTTTATAATCATTTTTCCTAAGCATATGGAAACACACTTGTACTGTTTTCTAATATCTGGTATTGCCAATGAGAATTCAGATATCAATCTTACTTTTGTTCCTTTATAGGGACAGTTTCAAAAAGTCACATCGTGTCTGGGATAGTCTTGTGTCATTCTTATTGGTCTGCAGTAATTTTAGAAGCAACGCTTTAGCTATGAAATTATCCAGGATTGGATTATAAATTACATAGTCATTCCTTTTAGAAATTGTCCTTATATTTGAAGTCATTCCTTTTAGAAATTGTCCTTATATTCTGAAGGTTTATGAGGTCCATGTGGGCTAATTTTTGTTTATCATATTTGGCACTCAAAAGTATCTATCATTTGAAGATTTATCTTTAACTATCGAAAATGCTATTCTATTTGTTTATTATTAAAACAATAATATTATTGCTTTATTATTCTACTTCATGCTCTCTATTGTCTCTGTAATTCAAATTTATTGACTATTGGACCTCTTAAATTTATTAGGTTTGTTATCGTCTCTTTTTCTATTCTATTCCTCTTTCATATCTTCTGACTTACTGCTTTTAGGCTGTATGTTCTAAAATTTTTAAAATTTTTATCTTTATTCTTTCAATTGCTTTTTATTTTCAAGAGTCATATTTTAATTTTAAAGACTTCCTTTCTATGTTACCTTTATTGTGATAGACTTCTAGGTTTTCATGTATTATATATGAATATCTAAAAGAATATTAATTAAATTTTTTGGAAACTGTTCTTTTACTTTGGATTACTGTTTTATCTCAGCTTAGTCATGTTCTTTCTTTATTTGAATTCCTCCTTTTTTTCTAGTTTTCTCAAACATCTGTTGTACCTTGGATGTCAATTCTTACTTCAAAATAAAGACTAAAATGACTCGTATTAGCTGTTAGCTTCCATTTTCTGTGTTGCCACATAGATACGTTTTTTTCTTCCTATACCTGTCTTACCCCTTCACCTATAAAGAATTTATTATTAATAGAAGCTCTGCTTCACAGACAAGCACTTCAACTAATATCTTTGCTTTATGGTGGATGGCTACACAGCAGGCAGGCAAGCACAGTCTTCCCCAATTCTAGAATGTACTGGGTTTGCTCAGGAACATGATAACTGAAATGCCCACTGTCTCCCAAAGGTAATAAAACATATACATTGTTCTGGCTTCTGCCTGGGAATAAAGACTTGGCTGTGAGTCACTCAGCTTATACAGACAGCAAACACTGCTAGCCAACAAGACTCTTCCATAGACACTTAACTTGATTAATCAGCCTTTTCTAGTCAGCCAAGTACTTCTTCAATTCCTTTGTGAGAATAATGAGTGTTTTTACCCTTCAGGATCCTGAAAAGAAAACAAAGCCACTTCCATTTTGTCTTTCTTAGGAACCTTAGGAACATTTTCTGTACTTTTGTCTCCTCACTTCTGATGATATACCAACACCCTCCCATCTTCTTTCCATTTTCCACAAATCCAGCTACAGCTTTGGTAAACCAGTAACATCCCAGTTCCTTTTTGTCTCTGTCGTGCATTTAAACACTTGTGCACTTTTCACTATTTCAACAGGATTTTAGGAGAGAAGAAAGGAAACATTCCATCTTAAACTATTCCTTTTTTAATAAAGAATAATATTAATATTTTAGGGAAAAAGCTTTTATGAAAGAATAAAGATTTATGCCAAAAAATATGTGAAACTCTTGTTAAATAAATTTAAGAGACTGCTCTACTGCGGGACTTTTTGGAGCATTTAATAGGGCATTTTTCAAGGACAATTTTTATATACAAGATTTGCTGGGGTAATTCAAAAGCTCTTTTAATATCATGCAGTGTTGATAAGACAAACAAAAAGCCAAAGCAATTGTATTAACAAACTGAGATGCAGCAAAGTTTTTAAAGAATAAAAAAAATTAAGCAATATAAAACTAAATAATAATAGTAAAGAAAATGAACTATGAGAATCTTGACATTTTACACTAAATTCCAATTTAAGTTTTATTAATACCTTTTCTAGTTCTACCAAAATATTATGATTTTATAAGTTAGTACTTGAGTAACTACATACAGTTAGGAAAATGTTTTATATCCAGTCCTTTTTGCTTTCTAAAAGAGGGCTAAATGACAATATAGATAACCTCAAGTGAATTGGGAGTTGTTTTAAATAATAATCCAAAGTTTTGGATTCTGTTTAAGCTCCCTGCACTTTTTTCAGATTCTGTGAAAGTAGTTTCCTTATGAGATTTCTGTTTAGACTGGAAATCCAATGGGAAAAACTGGTTGACAGTATTTCAACATTTCTAGTGCTGGCTTCACTTATTATCTGAAAGCACTGAGGGATCAACAATAAAAAGTAGTGAAAATGGAATTTTGATTTAACTTTTTTGAAGTTCTAAAAGGTTTTGACTCAAGGCAAAATTTGGAGAAATGGTGGAAACCTACTTTAGCGTATGTATTTATCTCCTGTTGATCCACTAAAAACAAAGTCACAACAAATCAATAAAGTTGCCTAAGTATTATTTCTAAATTATAGTTAACATTTTAAATGGAATGCTTAAAATGAAATTTAAGTCTGATAATAGAATCTTAAAACATATATGACAAATCTTTTAAATACATTATATTTGATGTGTATTTGTTTAAAATCATATCACTACTGTATTTAATTTATTCTGATCTCCAAATGACAAACTTCTCTGTACATAAAGTTACTGGCAGCATCATTATTTTTTATGTTGTAAGTTTCTCTATGTCACAATATTACTAGACAAATAACACTACTTTTTAACAGCATATTAAAATATTTGGAGGAAGATGCTATTTTAAGTACTTTCATCACTTACCCCCACACAATATACACAAAAATACTCTAAAGAAAATTTTTAAATCATCTTCTACCTTAGATATGGAAGTTTACAAGACTGACCTAGAAGAATTAAGAAACAAGATAAACAGCGACATCATGAACAACCACCATCACCAAAATGAAAGCATACCAGTCAGTATAACTTTGTTCACAGCTGATCAACATCATGCCCAAATATAAGTATTGCATATATAACCCTAGCCCAGCTAGCCTTTAAACCATTGAATGGTGTTGCTTCTGTTGCTATTGTTGCTAATAGTTGATTTCTCTTTTTTTCACATTTCCTGGTTTATTATAAGGGATATTATAAAGGATACATATGAAAAGATGCATAGGGTGAGGTATGGGGAAAGGGGCGTGAAGCTCTCTGAAGCCTGACCTCTTGGGTTTTTATGGAAGCTTTATGAGGTCAGCATTCCTTCCCCCAGGTTATAGGGTAGGACCCTTTCTGGGAAAGGTCTCATGACTCACAACCAGAAAGGTGGAGGAAGATTAAAGTCCTGCCTTGGAGCGGGTAAAACGAGGGCAGGAGAAGATCTGAGCATTCTGTTTTCTAAGGCCTAAAGCACCCAACATTGTAACAAAAGACTACAACAAGGGCTCTGGGAGTTATAAGCCAGTTCCTGGCATATGTGTTTTATATGTTATACATTATATATACATATATATTACGTTGTATATACATATAAATATATATTTGTGTGTGTGTGTGTGTGTATCAAATAACACCACAGGCCAACCTCTAGTTTTTGAACATGGATCCTTTCTATGAAAAGAATATACACAATCATTAATAATTAGTCCAGTCCATTACATTGTATGAATGTCTTCCAGGGCGAGGCTTCTCAGGTTTGTAGCTTTCTTCTGATCTCGTAAGTTTCCAAAAACTGCAAACACTCAACACCAGCCTGTGAAAGCAGCCAGAATGGAGGGCTGTACCCTGCAAAGCCACAGGGGCAGTGCTGCTCGAGGCCATATTCACAAAGATACAGCCCAAGAGGTGGGACCCCACCCAGAGTCCATGGAGTCAAAGGAGATGATTTTGGAGCTTTAAGGTTTAATGACTACCCTATTGGATTCTGGACTTGCATGGGGCCTACAGCCCCTTTGTTTTGGCCAATTTCTCCCATTTGAAAAGTTGTATTTACCCAATGCCTGTAACCCCATTATATCTAGGAAGTAACTAGCTTGCTTTTGATTTTACAGGCTCATAGGCAGAAGGGACTTGCCTTGTCTCAGATGAGACTTTGGATTTGGACTTTTGGTTTAATGCTGGAATGAGTTAAGACTTTGGGGGACTGTTGGAATGGCATGATTGTGTTTTGAAATGTTAGAACATGAGTTTTGAGAGGGCCCAGGGGTGAAATTATATGGTTTGGCTGGGTCCCCACCCAAATCTCATCTTGAATTGTAGGTCCCATAATCCCCACATGGTGTGGGATAAACCCAGTGGTAATTGAATCATGGGGGCAGTTTCCCCCGTGCTATTCCAGTGATAATGAGTAAGTTTTTTACAAAATCTGATGGTTTTATAAGGGGATTCTTCCTTCACTTGGCTCTCATTCTTCTTCTCCTTAATGCCATGTGAAAGAGAATGTGTTTGCTTCCCCTTCTCCCATGACCGGAAGTTTTCTGTTGCCTCCCCAGCCATGTTGAACTGTGAGTCATTTAAACCTCTTTCCATTATAAATTAACCAGTCTCAAGTATGTCTTTCTTAGCAGCACGAGAACAGACTAATACAGTAGGCAACCATTTTTCTTGCATTTTCCTCATTTTTGCAAGCTTCTGCCCCTCTGATGGAAATAATTTCTAGAAGATTTAAACGGCCAGCCTCACACCCCACCCCTCCCCACCCACTTCATTTTTCTCTTGTTTTCTTTTTGGAAGCCAGACATTAAACACTAGGGCATTCAAAAGCAACTACATACATAGGAAAAATTAAAAGTGACCATATATCCGTAGGGAGAGGGGCAAGCTCAAAAAAGACCTGAGAAGACCTCAAGTTTACACCTTTGGTCATTAGCACATAGACAACCAAAACAATTTAAAAACTTAAAACAGTGAACAACAATAACAAGAAAAGAGCAAACCCTGGACAAAGGGGGAGACTGATTTTCAGAATTGCCACACTCATAGATTCCAATGTTTATTTTTCAACAAGGCATACAAAGAAACAGAAATGTATGACCTACTCAAAGGAAAAGAATAAATCAACAGAAACTCTCTGAAAAAAGGCCTGAGGGACAATTTACTAGACAATGACTTCAAAACTACTGTCTTAAAGATGCACAAAAAACTAAACAAAGATGAGGATAAAGTCAAGAATATGATGCATGAATAAAATGGAAATCTTGATATAGAAAACCATATAGTAGATAGTAGAAAACCATAAACAGAAACCAAAAAGAAATTACGAAACTGGAAAGTACCACAACTAAAATGAAAAATTCACCAGCAAAATTCAAAGGCAGATTTATGCAGGCAAAAAAGTGGATCAACAAACCTGAAGACAGATCAAGGAATTACTGAGTCTGAAGAATAGACAGAAAAACTTTGAAGAAAAGTAAACAGAGCCTAAGGAACCTAAATCACCAAGCAGACCACCATACACATGAGAGAGTTCTCTAGAAAAGAGAGAGAGAAATAGGCAGAGAAAATATTTGAAGATACAATGGCTGAAAACGTCCCAAATTTTAGGAGATATGATATAAACATTCAAGAAGCTGAACTAACTCTAAAAAGAACTCAAAGAAATTCATATAGAGGCAGAGCATGATCAAACTTTTGAAATACAAAGAAAGAATCTTGAAAGCAAGAAAAGAGAAGTTATTTGTTACATGCAAAGAATCTGCAATAATAAGATTAGCAGAAGATTTATTATCAGAAGCTATGGAGGACAATAGGCATAGAACTGATATATTCAAAGTACTAAAAGAAAAAACTGTCAACAGAATCTGATATCCAGCAAAATGTTTTTTCAAATGCAAGAGGCCAATTAAGCGATACCTAGAAAATAAAACCTGAAATAGTTTGTTATCATTAAATCTGCCCTGCAAGAAATGCTTAAGGAAGTTTATAAGGGCAAAAGGACACTAGACAGTAATTTAAAGCTGTATGAAGAAATAAAGATCTCAATAAAGGTAAATACATAGAAAATTATAAAAACTAGTATTATTGTAACAACTGTTTGTAACTCTGCTTTTTGTTTCCTGTAAAATTTAAGAGACTAATACATTTTAACTGGGTCAATAGCTTCATGACATTGGATTTGGGAATGATGTCTAAGACATAATACCAAAAGCACAGACAGAAGTAAAAAGAGACAAACTGGATTTCATGAAAATGAGAAAGCTATATATATTAAAAGACAATATAAACTGAGTAAAAGGCAGCCTAACCCACAGAATGGGAGGAAACATTTGCAAATCACATACAGATATACCGTGTTTTATTGTGCTTCATTTTGTCAAGTTTCACAAATATTGTATTTTTTTACAGAAATTTTGTGTCACCCTTGCATCAAGCAAGTCTGTTGGTGGCATTTTTCCAACAGTATGTGCTCAGTTTATGTCTCTCTGTCATATTTTGAAAATTATCAATATTTCAGACTCTTTAGTATTATTATATCTGTTATGGTGATCTGTGATCAGAGATCTTTGATGTTACTATTATAACTATTTTGGAGCATCATGAACGGTGCCCACACAACATGACAAACTTATTCACTAAATATTGTGTGTTCTAACTGCTCCAGTGAACAGCTGTTTTCCCATCTCTCTCCCTCTCACCTCTCCTCTTCCCTGAGACAAAACAACACCGGAATAAGGCTAATTAATAACCCTGGAATGGACTATAAGTTTTCAAGTGGAAGGAAAAGTCACATTTATCTCACTTAAAACGAGATAGAAATGATTATAATGAGGAAGACGTGTCAAAAGCTGAGATAGATAAAAAAAAAAAAAAAAAGGAGGGACTTGGGGGCCAAACAGCCAAGTTGTGAGTACAAAGGGAAAGTTATTCAAGAAAACTAAAAGTGCTACTCCAGTGAACACATGAATGATAACAAAGTGAAAAAACTTTATTGCTGATGAAGAGAAAGCTTGAGTGATCCAGGTAGAAGATCAAACCAGCAACAACATTCTCTTAAGTCAAAACCTAATCTAGAACAAGCCTTCTAATTTCTTTCAAATCTCTGAAGGCTGAGAGAGGTGAGAAAGCTGGAGAAGAAAAGTTGGTAGCTAGCAGATGTTGGCTCCTGAGATTTCAAAAAAGAAGTAATTGTCATAATAAAGATGTAAAGTGAAGTAACAAGTGCTGATGTAGAAGCTGCAGCAAGTTATCTGATGATTTAGTTAAGACAATTGATGAAGGTGGCTACTCTAAACAACAAATGTTTAATGTAGACAATTCAACCTTACATTGATACCAGCTAGGACGTTCATAGCCATAGAAGAGAAGTCAATGCCTGGCTTCAAAGATTCAAAGGAAAACCTATATCTGATGTTAGGGGCTAATGTAACTGGTGACTTTTAGTTGAAGCCAATGCTTATTTGGCATTCTAAAATGCCTAGGGCCCTTAAGAATTATAGTAATTCTATTCTGCTTATGCTCTATATATGGAATAATAAACTCTTTATGACAGCAAATCTACTTGCTATTTACTCTGACTTACTGAATAGGTTAAGCCCACTATTGAGACCTCCCATTCAAGAAAAAGATTTCTTTCAAAATATTACTACTTATTGACAACGCACTTAGTCACCCAAGGGCTCTGATGGAGAGGTAAAAACAGATTAATGTTGTTTGTATGTCTGCTAACACAACATCCCTTCTGCAGCCCATGGATCAAGGAGTAATTTTGACTTTCAAGTCTTATTATTTAAGAAATATATTTCAGAAGGCTATAGCTGACATACATATTGATTACTTGGATAGATCTGGGAAAAGTAAATTGAAAACCTTCTGGAAAAGGTTCACCATTCTAGATAACATTGAGAACATTTGTGATTCATGAGAAGGGGTCAAAATATCAATCTTAAGAGGAGTTTGGAAGAAGCTGAGTCTAACCCCCATGGATGACTTTGAAGGGTTCAAGTCACTGCAGATGTCGTGGAAATGGTAAGAGAAGAAGAATTAGAAGTGGATCCTGAAGATGTGACTTAACTGTCACAATCTCATGATAAAACTGTAACAGATGAGTTGTTTCTTATGGATGAGCAAATAAAACAGTTATTTTTGGAATGTAATTTAATTTTGGTGAACATGCTGTGAACATTGCTGAGATGGCAACAAAGGATTTGGAATATTACATAAATTTTGTTGATAAAGCAGCAGCAGTGTTGAAGAGGACTGACTTCAATTTTGAAGCTTCGGGTAAAATGCTACCAAACAGCATGGCATGCTACAGAAAAAGTTTTTGTGAAAGAAAGAGCCAATGGATGCAGGCAACTTTATTGCCTTATTTTGCAAAATGTTTACAGCCACCCCAACCTTCAGCAACTACCACTGTGATTACTTAGCAGCCATCAATTTGGAAACATGACCCCCCACTGGCAAAAAAATTACGCCTTGCTGAAGGCTTAGATGATAGTTAGCACTTTCTAGCAATAAAGTATTTTTTGGCATATTTAAGGTATGTACTCTTTTTTGACATAATGCTATTGCACATTTATGGTATAGTGTACACATAACTTTTATGTACACTGGAAAACTAAAAATTTCATGTGATTCACTTTATTGCAATATTTGCTTTATTTCAGTAACCTGGAATAATACCCACAATATCTCCCAGGTATGCCTATATCTGAAAAAGAATTAATGTCCAGAATACACAAAGAACTCCCAAAGTTCATCAACAACAAAACAATTCAAAAATGGAGAAAAGATTTGAAGAGGCATTTCTCCAAAGATGATATACAAATATTCAATATGCACATTAAAAGATGTTCAACATCACTTATCATCAGAAAAGTCAAATAAAAACTACAGTGAAATACCATCTTTAGGTGCCAACCAAAATTTTTCCTTGCATCTCTGGAGTTTCACTGATAAATCAATTTAAAAAACACAGATTAACGGGAGAAAAAGCACACAGAACATTAATGTGTACACTGGGGCCTTTAGCATGAGAACCCCAAAGATGCAGGGAAAATTGGCCTCTCTGAGCATGCATTCCTTCCTTCTGGGTGTGGGGCAGGGCCCTCTCTGGAATGGAAGTCTTATGACTTGCAGTCAAATAAGGTAGGTCAGATCATTTTTTTATAGCCAGATTTTACACAGAAAGGCAGAAGGAAAGTTGTTGGTCTTATGGCTGTGGTGGGGGAAAAGACTGTCTGGTTTCTGTGACCCATCTTGGGGAAGACAGGTCCTAGTTCCTATGGCTAGCCTTAGGTGAAAATAGGACTGAGAGACAGGAGAGTAAGAGAGGGCCAGAAAAAAACTTTTGCTTCTGAAGCCTTCATTTTGCAGTATTATTTTCTGAGTCCCAACACGTCTCTCCTATTAGGATGCTACTATCCAGAAATACCCCCAGAAAATAAATGCTGGAGAGAATGTTTAAAAGTTAGAAGCCTTGCACACTGTTTGGGGGAATGTTGAATGGTACAGCTACTGTGGAAAACAATATGGTAGTTTCTAAAAAAAATTAAAAGGAGAATTATCATGTTACTCAGTTTTTCCACTTTCTGGATATTTATCCAAAATAATCAACAGCAGGATCTTAAAGAGATATTTGTACACCCATGTTTATAGCAGAATTATTCATGAGAGCTATAAAATGTAAGCAACCTTAGTGTTAATTGATAAATAGATAAAACAGATGTGGTATATACATAAAATATTATTCAGTCTATCAAAGGAGGTCAATTATTACAAATGCTATAATGTGTATGAACCTTGAAGACATGTACTAATTGAAGTAAGCCCATTGCAAAAAGACAAATACTGTATGATTAACATATTAAGTACTTAGAGTAGTCAAAATCATAGAGACAGAAAGTAGAATGGTGGTTGGTAGGGGCTTCAGGGAAGGGGCAATTGAGAGTTACTATTTAATGGGTATAGACATTCAGTTTTACAAGATTAAAAGTGTTATGGAGATGGATGGTGGTGATGTTTCCATGACAATATGCATGTATTTAATACCACTGAACTTTAAACTTAAAAATGGTTAAGATGGCATATTTCGTGTATGTATATGGTACCTTGACAGAAAAAAAAATTGAAAAAAAGTGTACTTCCAAGCTCCATCATAGACATGGAGAGTGATAAAAAAATAATCTGTTTTTACCAAATAGTCTAGGTGATTTGGAGGCATTCAACTGAGTAATACTTTGCAGATTACCCTTTTGAAACTGCTGTTCTAAGAATTTTGAAAAGAGACAATAGACCTTTCTCCCGAAAGGTGTGAGAAGGTGTATGTAGGAATGATTGGAATAAAACTATTATAAGAAAGAATGAACTATGGCCAATAAAGATGAAGAAAATGGTGTTCCAAATGGTCTCATGATGTCAGTGGTAGAATGAGGTCAGAAAATCTATTTGTGCAAGAGAGTTGGATGGAATATGGGTTTTAGGTCAATGCATGTTTATGGCAGTCAAGAGGACATGTCTCATACTCCAGGCCCCGTTATGGAAGGTTTATGTGGTAGTACAACTATTTGAGAAAGTGACCCTATGGTAATTTAGAAGCCTTTTAGTCATAATGATAGATGTTGAATCAGTACAGAGAAGTTGTTAAAATTATGAATTCTGTATTACTTTGATTTGTTAGATTCAAAGCTTAGTTCTATCATTCATTGGCTGTAATTTTTTTTTTTGGCAGGTCATTCTCACTTTCTGTGCTGTTGATTCCTTACTTATAAATGGAGTTATTAATAATATCCCTCTGTAGTGGGTTGAATGGTGGCCCCCAAAAGTGTATGTCCATGTTCAAATCTCTGAAACATGTGAATGTTGCACTATTTGGAAAAAGGGTAATTGTATATGTAATTAAGTTATAGATCTTGAGATAAGGTCATTCCAGACTGCCTAGGCAGTTCGTAAATCCGATGACCAGTGTCCCTATAAGAGAAACATAGAATGAGAATTTAGGTAGAGGCAGAGATGAGAAGGCCCAGTGAAGACAAAGGCAGAGACTGGAGTAATAAAGCCAAAAGCCAAAGAACTACTGGGTCCACAAGAGGCAAGGAGGAATTATCCTCTAGAGCCTTTTGAGAAAGCATGGCCCTGCTGACACCCTGGTTTCAGACTTCTCGCTTTCAGAACTGTGAAAGAATAAGTTCTTGTTGTTTTAAGCTACCAAATTTGTGGTAATTTGTTATAGGAACCATAGGTGGATGAATATACGCCATTTCATATATGGCCAGGCATATAAGTGATAGATAAATATTTCCAATTATGTTTAGGACACTAGAACCATAGGTGAGCCCTATGAAAATAAAGGGGAAAGTCTTTTACTTAAGTCTATTCATACTGGAGTATTTCAGTCTGACTTTCAATTTTAAATGTTGGCTCTGTTTAACAAAATTTATATTGAATTTACAAAATGTCAAGCACTAGGCATAGTGCTGAGAACATAAAGGTAAATGTAACAGTCCCTGTCCTCATAGACTTGTGCAGAGAAAAGACACAAGAACTTATACTTGTTTACTGAAAATGCTATAGGAATTTTAATAGCAGAGACAGGTGCAAGGTAGTTTGTGGGAGGAGAGGAAGGATACCTGGCCAAACCTGAGTGGGAGAGAAAATCAAGAAGTGGGCTCCTAGAAGATACAAGGAGATTTTAGCTGAGCTAAAAATAATACTTTGTCCTTGAAAAATTAGATCACAGAAATGAGTGTCAAAGGGCTCTGTTGAAGTGTCTATAAATAAGATTTTTTTATAACATTGATTTTTTTTTTTTTGATCCACACATTGCTATCCTATTCTAAGGGTATATTTAAAGTGTTGACTCCATTCCAAAAAACCTAATTGCAATTTTGGCTTTAGCTATGTATTTTTGGCACTGTTTCTTCTTTTTAATCTTCATAGTCCAAATTCCTACAATACACAAAATATATGAATATTTATAAACTAGATTAATGGCTTTCTTGATAAGGATTATGAACACAGTTCCCATTATGGGCTTAGTCATTCATTCATTCAAAAATATTTATTGGGCCCTATTATGTGTCAGACATTACCTCAAAATATAATGACTTCTAATGCGCAAGATGTTTTCTCTTTCCTAGGTAAGATTATTAAATAAATATATAATACTCTGCTTAATAATATGGGCTTTAAAATATCAAATAAATTTATGAAATTACTTATAAAATATTGTACATACAGAAATTTAAAATCTAGTGCCCTGGATTTCTTACTTTTTATGCAAGAGACTTGGGTTAGACAGAGAGTAGTAAGAAGAGCCTAGAAATGGAAAAGATAAAAATGTGTTATCACAAAATAATAAAGTTATTTTTAAGAGATGCAGAGACTGCAGCTGGATGTTTGACATTATAGGGAAGCAAGAGAGAAGTTCATTTCCAGAACACCCTTTTCATCCTGTGATTCTCTCTGAAATATTAAGTGAGGAATTGAATCAACTGAAGTGTTGAATTAGCTTGAAAAGATTCATGACCCTACAATGCTGAAAATAGGGCCTATATTTCTATTACTCAAGGTTCTCTAGGGAAACAGAACCCACAGGATAGGTATAGATATGTAGAAAGACATTTATTATGAGCCATTGGCTCATGCAATTATGGAGGCTGAGAAGTCCCATAATCTATTGTATGTAAGCCAGTGGCCCAGGAAAGCTGGTGGTGTGGTTCCAGTCCAAGCCCGTAGGCCTTAGAACCAGGGGTGTAAATGGTATAAGTCCAACCCAAAGCCAGAGAACTACGAGTTCCAATGTCAGAGGGCAGGAGAAAAAAGGATGTCCCAACTCCAGAAGAGAGAACAAATTTGCCCCTTTTCTGCCTTTTTGTTCTGTTGGAGCCCTCAGTGGATTAGATCAGCAGTCCTTAAACTTTTTGGCACCAGGGACTGGTTTTCATGGAACACAGTTTTTCCATGGATGGAGGGTGGGAGGCATTGGGGATGGTTTGGGGTTGAAACTGTTTTACCTCAGATCGTCAGGCATTAGAGTCTTATAGGAATGTGGAACCTAGATTTTGCATGTTCAGTTCACAATGGGGTTGGTGCTCCTATGAGAATCTAATGATGCAGCTGATCTGACAGGAGGCAGAGCTCAGAAGGTAATGCTCGCTTACCTCCTGCTGTGTGGCCTGGTTCCTAACAGGCCACAGGCCGGTATCAGTCCAAGGCCAGGGGGTTGAGGACCCCTGGATTAAATAACACCCACCTACATTGGTGATGGTGAACTTCTTTACTCAGCCTACTTCTGATTCAAATGCTAATTTCTTCTGGACACGCCCTCATGACACACTCAGAAACAATGGCTATTAGAGCCATCAGAAACTGGCTATTAGGGCATCCTTTAGCCCAGTCAAGTTGACACAAAAATCAACAATTACAATACTTAACAAGAGAAAGCACTTTCAGGAATAAGATAAAACAGTAGCTTCATGTATGTTTCCCATGGACACAGTAACTTTCTGCAAATGCATCAAAACATACTCATAGAAAGAAAATCAGCACCAATGACAAGCCAAAATCTCAGACGTAGATTAAGATTATGGTTAGACCAACCAATATTAGCTAACCGAATAAAATATACATGGGCCAATAAATGTCTGATTCTTACCTGAAAGCTTACATGAGAATTAATTAGACGAGGATTAAATATTTAAAAATGAAGTATTAAACCATAAAAATGCTAGGAAATAACACAGATGAATTTTTAAAATATAATCTTCATTTGGGAAAATTTTCTAATTATGCTTTAAAAGCTAAAAATCATAAATGCACATAACTATATAATACGTTTTAAATGTACTTGTTTTTTCAATGGCTAAATATATGAAAAATCATTCCAACTCAAAATATATGAAAAATCATTCCAACTCGTTATTAAGCATAAAAAAATTAAACTAAAAATGAGGTATCACTACATATCTACCAGAATAGCCCAAGTGAAAAAGCCTGATGATTCTTGTTGTAGATATAGATCCATTAGAACCCAGTGAGAGTTTAAATCTGTACAGTTACTTTGGAAAACTCTGATATTATCCTATATATTTGATTGAGCACATATCCTCAGACCTAACAATTCCATTTAAACTATATACCCAACAGTGATGTGTGGAAGAGTTTAGCTTCAAACTGAATATAACTCAAAATTTCATTAATAGTATATGTATGAATTTTCTAATATTCAAATTACATATCACATAGAATAGATATAAATGCAGTACAGCTGTACAACTTTATGCATGGGTGAATTTTATAAACACAATACTGAACAAAAGAAGCCAGCCGCAAATGACTGCATAATGTATAATTCATTTCTTTAAAGTTCAAAACAGAGGAAGAGGAAGGCGTTGTGTTTAGGAGAAGAATAAGAAGATGAGAGACTTCTGTGGTATGGGTCAAATTCTGTTTCGTGATCTGGGTTTTGGTTATACAGATACATTAACCTTTTTATTATTTTTCAAACTGCACACTTATTATGACTTGTGAATTCTTCTTTATATATGTTATACTTCCATTGAAATGTCTCAAAAAATTCCTAAAATGACAGACATTATAGGGTACCATGTGTTTAGCCAAACAACTAAATTTGTTGTCCCTCTAAAATTTATATCTTGGAGCACTAAACCTCAATGAAATTATATTTGGAGACAGAGATTTTAAAGAGGAAATGAAGGTTAAATGAGGTTACAAGTGTGAAGCCCTAATTTAATCTCACTAGTGTCCTTATAAGAAAATGAGGACACACTAGAGATACTCATGCATATAGGAAAGGCCACATGAAGACACAGTGAGAAGAAGGTGGCTCTCTGCAAGCCAAGGAGAAAGGCCTCAGGAGAATTTCACCCGCCAGCACCTTGATTTTGGACTTCTAGCTTTCAGAACTATGAGGAAATAGGTTTCTGTTGCTTAATCCACCCATTCTGTGTTATTTTGTTTTAGCAGTGCTAGCAGACTAATATAATGACCAAAGGAAAAAAGTATTAGTATGACATAATGAGCATGTATATTCCTATTACAGTATATATAATATGGTATATTTATTACACACACACACACATATATATATAAAATAAACTGAAATATACAACATAGTCTAAGGATATTATTTCCAAGAGAAGAAAATATATTTAAAACATTTTAGTAATAATATATATTTTGGCAATAATAAAATAAACACAATAAAAACAACTTGAAAAAAGCACTTGACTGTGTCATGCACTGTTCCAAGCTGTTAACGCACATCACTTGGCTGAATTACATAAGATTCCTATATAGTACATATTATTGTCATCCCTATTTTATGGGTTAAAAAAGCCAAGATTCAGAGGAATTAACGAACTTGCCCAAGTCCCCATATCTATTGAATGGTGAGGCAGGGATTCATCCTTGGCAGCCCAATTCCAAAGTCCATGTTGTTGACCACTTGTGTTTTGCTGCATGTATAAGTATAAACAATGAAATGCCATTTTTCACCAGCTATATAGATTGATCAAAAAATACAAAGCCTCAGTTATGCAGGAGGAATAAGTTTTAGTGATCTGTTGCACTGCATGGTGACCACAGTTTATAAATAATACATATGCTACAAATTGCTAAAAATAGGTTTTTAATGCTCTCATCACACACAGAAAATATGATGGTGAGGTGATGAATATTAGCTTAACTGAATATTTCTACATTTATATATAGATCAAGACATCACATTGTACTCCATAAATATACACAATTATTGTCAATTTAAAATAAATTGATTAATTTTAAAAACACGTAATGTTCAATGTAATGCATTTTTGGGCAAGAATATTAATTACTAGGAGATTTTTAAGGATAACATAACAATTTATATCAAGTCATTATTATTATTTTATTATTATTATTTCTTAAGACAGAGTCTCACTCTGTTGCCCAGGCTGAAGTGCAGTGGCACAATCACAGCTCACTGCCATCTCAATTTCTTGGGCTCAAACGATCCTCCCCATCTCAGCCTGCCAAGTAGCTGGGACCACAGGTGCACACTACCATGCCTGGCTAATTTTTTTCTATGTTTTGTACAGATGGGGTCTCACTATGTTGCCTAGGCTGTACTTGAATTTCCAGGCTCAAGCAAGATCCTCCTGTGTCAGCCTCCCAAAGTGCTGGGATTATAGGTGTGAGCCACCATGCCTGGCCATTAAGTCCTTTTTAAGTCACACAGACAAAGATAATTACCACAGTGTTATTAATAACAAAAATGTGATATAAATATTCATCAAATGATAATTGGTAAATTAAATTATTATATATCCATTAAAAGAAATGCCTTGCATCTGCTAAGCATGTGATTGATTTCTATTTATTGACAAGAAAGCATATCCATGGCTTATTGTTCCATGTAGTATTTTGTTCATCATATTTTTTTCTACAGTAGGCATTGTATCTTTTTAATTCTTTTTTATGACATCACTAAAGAGATGGTTAAAAAGTACAAAAATTGGGTTTGCCTCAGAGGATAATGAATTCTCCATTCGTTTAAGAAATACTTACTGAATCCCACTACATTGCAAACCTTCTGGGTTTTGAGGCCACAACACAGAAAAAAAATCCCCTCAATGAAACTCATTACCAGAGATATTCAAATAGTATCTGAATGACAACTTGGAATAGGTAGTTCTTTATGTAGAATAATTTTATTTTTAGTAATTAACCGAAAAAGATCTTTGAGATGCCTTCCATCCCAGGGAGTTTCTGAATTTATATTTTAAGGAAAGACACAATTTCAAGCATTAAGTGATCTTTTCCTGCTCTTTGAACTTCCTAGGGCAATTTATTTGTCAAGAAAAGACATTGAGCTATGGTTTTACTACAGAGTTTCAGCTTTAAAATGTGTTTCTAAGATGATCCAAGCTTCATAATGAATTCAACCACTAAAATGATAGATATGTAACTGTGAGTATATAAATACATATGTGTATAGGATATTCATATTTTCCCAAATGAGCCACAAGGTGGAAATTGCTAGGTAATAAGAGAAATAAGTCCTGGAACTTGTTATAGATAATTTTGCAATCACTCATCTTCTAGAAGAGCTAAGTAAATCTTAGTTTAGAATTATAAATAATAGCATAGTTGGAATGTCAGGAAGTTAATCACTGTTCACAAGGTTCTTTGGCATTAATTTATCACTTTAACCGTAGTTCCCATTTTTTTTCTTTTTTTCCTTTTTAAAACTTTGATTTGTTAATTGAGGAATAAGTCTGACTTTCTCTTAATAGGTTAAACAATAATGGCGATAATCTTCTGAGTTCCTTATTTTAATATTGCTTATAAGACATGCATTTCAATTAAAATATTGAAACCCTCAATATAGCAATCTTATAATGGTCATTATTCAGTGTTGCTTTGGCTAAGATATAAATATAAAGATGAATCTTTTTTCCTACCTCATTTTACTCATTCACTCATCTGTTCAAAAACATTTCATGAGTGCTTACACATGCCAAGTATTTCTCTGGGCATACAGACATAAACAAAGCAAATGGTTGCATCATGGAGCTTTTGTTCTAATGGGGGAAACACCTACTGAAAAAATAGAATTATTTTTGGTATCTTTAGAAATAAACTACATATAACTTCTGTTGCTTTATTAGCTAGTATGATGTGTGCACATTAAATTCATTATTTCACAATTTCTCACAAACTTTGAGATAGCTATTATGGGGATAAGGCAATATTCAGATGTTGGCTATGAGGGGTTAACTGATCCACAGTGTTAGGGCAAAACTGGTACTAAATCCTGGTTTGTCGCACACCAAATCTCATACGCCTTTCCACTATGCCTTTTGTTATAAAAATTAACTGAATAGGTTTACCGGAAATGTTCTTTTAAAACATGCTATTGTTTGACACGTGTGTAATAAAAAAGAAAAACTACCACTCTTTCTTTCTTTGTTTTTTTTAGATGGAGTCTCACTCTGTTGCCAGGCTGGAGTGCAGTAGCACGATCTCGGCTCACTGCAACCTCCATCTCCCTGGTTCAAGAGATTCTTCTGTCTCAATCTTCCAAGTAGCTGGGATTATAGGCACGTGCCACCAAACCCAGCTAAGTTTTGTATTTTTAGTAGAGATGAGGTTTTACCATGTTGGCCAGGATGGTCTCCATCTCCTGACCTCATGATTCACCTGCCTCGGCCTCCCAAAGTGCTGGGATTACAGGCGTGGCACTCTTGTTTTTAATTATTAAAAACATATATTTATTTTAGAAAGACACAGAGGCTAAAATTTAAAATAAAACTTACATGCAATTCCATATCCCAGAGTTAGTTACTAACAATAGTTTGGTATACATCCTTCTAGCTAACATAGTTATATTAATGTATTATATAATTATTAGATGTTAATAAAGTTTTATAACCTGATTTTTTTACTTACAAATACAGACTTTTCATTTTAATAAATACATGCTCATTCTATCATTTTTGGTAGCAGCATATTATTTCATTTCATTAGAGTCTGTTATTTTCCTGATAAAATACCAAAACATTTACCTAAAATCAATAGGTATTTACTTATTTAGGAAAACTGTCCTTGAAGTAGAATTTATCAATTAGAGGATATGAATCTTTTTTATATTATTGAACAAATTGTGGCTCTGAAAGTCTGCACCTGTTTACATACTTATCTGCAGAGTATAACACTGCCTGCTATAGTTCAGTAATTATAGATTTTTTTCATTTTGATGTAACTGCAATGGTATCTAATTATTAAAATCTTGCATTTATTTATTTCACTTAACAAATGGCAATTTTGGGCGTCCTTCACTCTAGGTACTGCTGGGTGCTGAGGATACACTGTCAAACAGGACCAGCTGCATCTCTAATCTCACAAAGTTTCAGTGCTAGTGGAAATAAAACAAGATATCACAGTTACTATTGCAATGAGATCAGGGTTCAGAGAGGGTAGTACAATGAGCTATGGGAATGCAGAATGAGGCCACCTAATTCAGTTATGGGTTGAGGGTATCAGGGAATGGTTCTCATAGAAAGTGGAGATATAAAGGTTAAATAGAAGGCACTCACGCAAAGTCAATTTGGGAATGTTGGCTGTAGGCTTTACCAGGAGGAGGGAAATGCCTGCATGAAATGCCTGGTAAATGAAGCAAAGAAGTTGGTCTGACTGGGTCATAGAACTCTTCTCATAGCATATAGAGTCCTACATAATGTGTCACAGATCTCTTATCATAGCACATTTAGTGTTACATAAATGGATTATAGAGTTCTCACCATAACATATACAATGCTACATAAGGGGTCATGAGCTCTAACCATCGCATATAAAGTGCTACATTACGGACCTTCTGAGATTGAATTTTGCATTGCTCTCTTCCTTCCTCACTGCACTGGCCTTCTTGACCAGGCTGTGTGAGCTCCTGCATTAAGACCTTTGCCTTTGCTCCTCCCTGGACATGGGATCTTTTTCTCCTAGTTTTTCTTCATTCATGACTTTGTGCAAATTTTACTTTATCTTTAGTATTCCTAAATGACTCAATCTGCTGCTGTGCTCTATCCACACATCTGGATTTATTTCACATTGCATATTTATTTGCTTATTTATATTTGATTATCTCCCTCCTACCCAATCCAGAATTCATCTTATCAGAGATTCTGTCTTTGTTTTTATTTCTGTTTTCCCAGGGCAAATGGCAGTGCTGGGCACATAGCAGAACCCCATTACATTTTTGTTGAAGGAATCATTAGAGCACAAAGAGTAGGATTGCAGAATGGCTATAAACATAAAAATAATAGAGGAGGCCAGTAAAAAATTATTTAAATAAAAACAGGATAAAATTCTAGTTTGAACAGCAGTGAAGGGAAAGATGGTTATGGAGAAAAATAACTCATTGTAAGGAACTGGTTACAGAAAGATGTGGTGCAAATGTCAAAGCACAAAGTCATGAGTGAGGGCAGGATTTCTAACCCATTGATAGGAACATTAAGAAACATTAAGAAATGATGTAATTATAAGGGAAAATTATTTAATATTTGAAATAATTTCAGACATACATTAGTTACACAGAACTTTCACACAAATTCTCCAAATGTTGACATTCACTATATTTGATTTTTTCTCCTCTTTCTTCGCGCACACACACACACACACACCCCTCTCATTTTCTAAGTATTCAAGATTCAGTTGTTTTTTTTTTTTTGAGACGGAGTCTCACTCTATCACCCAGGCTGGAGTGCAGTGGTGCGATCTCAGCTCACTGCAAGCTGTGCCTCCTGGGTTCACGCCATTCTCTTGGCTCAGCCTCCCGAGTAGCTGGGACTACAGGCGCCTGCCACCACCCCCGGCTAATTTTTCATGTTTTTAGTAGAGACAGGGTTTCACCGTGTTAGCCAGAATGGTCTCGATCTCCTGACCTCATGATCTGCCCACCTCAGCCTCCCAAAGTGCTGGGATTACAGGTGTGAGCCAACGCACCGGGCCTGAGATTCAGTTTTCTGCATGATACCCATGACTTCAAATATTCCAATGTCAAGACCAAGAATACACTGTATTATAGCCATATTTGATGTATCAAATTTGTAAAGTAACATTGACACTATTTGATTATATAGTCCACAACCCTTATCCATATTTTCCAGTTGTCCTGACAATAACTGTTATCACCACCACCATAGCAAAACATAGTACAGGAACTAATACTTAATTATACATTGCATTTATTTTGCACATTAAGTCTTCTTTCATTTGGAATAGTTGCTTTCCTTTGCCTTTCATAACGTTGAATTTTTTGTAGATACCAAGCCAGCTAGTTTGTAGAGTGTCTGATGTTACTTCAGGATTAGATTGAGGTTTTAAATTTTGGGCAGAAATAAGAACTATAAAATAAAAAGATAAAAAAATATTAGTTTGAACATACTATTGGTGAACAGTGGCAGTTTTATCTACTGTGAAGTTTCTATGTTTATCTTTATATAATTAACAAGTATTTCAGAAGGTAAGTTATCAATGAAGTAAACAAAAAAGAAAAACAGTGTGGGCAACTGTATTAGAGTTCTCCAGAGAAACAGAATCAATCTATCTATCTATCTATCTATCTATCTATCTATCTATCTATCTATCATCTATCTATCTATCTAGCTATCTAGCTATCTAATCTATCTATCTTCTATCCATCCACAAATATATGTATATATAATTTTATAACAAGGAATTGACTCGCACAATAATGGCATCGAGAAGTCCCAAGATCTGCACTTGGCAAGCTAGAGACCCAGGAGTGCTGAGTATGTGGCTTCAGTCTGAGTTCAAAGGTCTGAGAACCAGGAGAACCAACAGTGTAAGTTCCAGTCCAAAGGCCAGATAAAATAAGTATTTTGACTCAACTTAGTCAGACAGGAGGAGTCTCCTCTTACCTGAGAGAAGGTCAGGTTTTTAATTCTAATTAGGCCTTCAATGGATTTTGTGAGGGCCACCACGTTAGGGAAGGCAATCTGCTTTATCAGTCTACCCATTAATTTCATACAGAAACACCCTCACAGACACACCCAGAGTAGTGATTGACCAAATCTGGGCACCCTGTGACCCAGTCAAGCTGAAACACAGAATTAATTAACCATTGCAGTAAATAGTGTTAGTTTATTACCTGAGTTTAAAAAGATGAAAGATCAAGACTATCTTTTGCTTTTATCAAAAAGATGTTGTGGATTGTGGCACTGAGTACAGAAGCTAGATTCCAAGGATTGAGGGGAGACCAAGAAAATGAAGACAGTAGGTGTTTACAAACCAATAAAGTTTTTGTTTTTGTTTGTTTTGTTTTTGAGACAGGATCTTGCTCTGTCACCCAGGCTGGAGTGTAGTGGCACAATCTTGGCTCACTGCAACCTCTGCCTCCCAGGCTCAAGCCATTCTCCTGCCTCAGCCTCCCGTGTAGTTAGGACTGAAGGTACATGCCACCACACCATACTAAGTTTTGTGTTTCTTTGCGAAGACAGGGTTTTTCTATGTTGCCCAGGCTGGTCTCGAACTCCTGAGCTGAAGTGATCTGCCTGCCTTAGCCTCCCAAAGTGCTGGGATTCCAGGCCTAAGCCACCATGCCCAGCTCCCAAGAAAGTCTGTAGTGAGAGATAGAAGAGAAACAAGCCATTGCCAGAGGAAAGGATGAGATGCAGGATCAAGAGAATATGAGGTTTGTTTATGTTTATCTATTGTTGTTTGTTTCCCCAATAGAAAAAGGTTTATATATGTTTAAATGCTGACAGCTGTGGCAAGTAAAAATGAAAAGAGGCTGAATATTTCAGATAAATAGTATAATAGATGTAATGAAGATTCTGACAAATGTAAAAGGGGATGTGATTCACATCAATGGGGGAGGAATTTGCTTTAAGCAGAAGAAGAGTAAACACACATTTTACATTACAAGGATGGAAAGAGTAAATGTAATACACAAGCAGATTCAATGGTGTACTTGGCTCTAGGAAACAGAAAATTTCTTTTCAGTGGCTCTGGCTTTGTGAACTGAGATTTAAGGTCATATTCAAAAAAAAAAAAAATTCCCTGTGGCTGTCTAGGATCGCAAGTAGCAGAGCTAGAAACAAATAAAATGCCATATGTAAATATGTACAAGAATATGTGTTTTTTTAACTTTTTTTATTTTTAGGAGACACAGTCCCACTCTGTCACCACGCTGGAGTGCAGTGGCACCATCTCAGCCAATTGCAATCTCCACCTCCTGGGTTCGAGTGATTCTCCTGCCTCAATCTCCTGAGTAGCTGGGACTACAGGCATGTGCCACCAAGCCTGGCTAATTTTTGTATTTTTTAATGGAGGCAGGGTTTTGCCATGTTGGCCAGGCTGGTCTTGAACTCCTGATCTCAGGTGATCCACCTGCCTTGGCCTCCCAAAGTGCTGAGATTACAGGTATAAGCCACCGCGCCTGGCAGATAATGTGCAAGAATGTTTAATCAACATTGTTATGATAACTGAAATTCTGGGATCATCGTCAATGCTCATATTTTAAAAAGTTTAAGTGAACTATATTACAGTTATCTCAAGAAATATAAAACTACTATAATTAAGAGTAAAGTTGATTTGGAGAGACTTCTATGATGCAGTGCTGAGAAAATAAAGCTATATAGGCCAATATAATGTGATCTTCATTTTTTAACTGGCAAACAATGACAAAGAACTACATACTCACAGGCATTTTGTGTGTGTGTGTGTGTGTGTGTGTGCATGCTATATATACTATGACACTGGAGAAAAAGGATGTAGAGGAAATGAATACACATGAGATTGTTACCAGTGGTCACTTTGTCGATAGCAGTTAAAGGGGAAAAGCAGAGTCATGAGAGAATGGGAGATAAAGGGTAATTATAAAAACTAAAAAGTGCTTTAAGGGAAAAATATATGATAATGACCCATCTATGCAAAATTATTCACATTTATACATATGCTTATAAGAACATCACAAATGTTCAAACTGTGATTATTGCTGGGTGCAGTGGCTCATGCCTGTAATCCCAGCACTTTGGGAGGCCAAGGTGGATGGATCATGAGGTCAAGAGATGGAGACCATCCTGGCCAACATGATGAAACCCTGTCTCTACTAAAAATACAAAAATTAGTTGGGCATGGTGGCACACACCTGTAGTCCCAGCTACTTGGGAGGCAGAGATTGCAGTGAGCCGAAATCCCACCACTGCACTACAGCCTGGTGACAGAGCAAGACTTCGTCTAAAAAAAAAAAAAAATTAGAAAAGAAAAATGGTGATTATTACTGGGTGCTGAGATATTTGTTAACTTTTTCTTTGTAACACATCCTCAGTATTTTATTTTGTATTAGAAACATGTTTTCTTATATAATGAAAAAAATAATGTATGAACCAATTTCATTGTGGAAATGCAAGTAAATGATTTTTTTCCAGTATACGAAGGCCATTTATTGTTATTACATTTCCCAGACTCCTAGGACTTACAGTAGTATTTAGTTAATTGATGTGTTTTCCATTTTTTGAGACAATTATGCAGCCTGCAAAAATGACAATTTTATTCGCTATTTTCTTCTTTGTTTCTGTTTCTCTCCTGTAATAGAACACACAGCACCACTACTGCGTGATCTGAGGACAGCAGTAATGCTTAGCTTGCCCAACCTTAATAATCATGCTTTAGGAGCACATATGTAAAATGCTTGGCTGTTTGAGGTAAATTTATTTACCATGGTAAGGAAGTAGTTATCATTCTTAGTGCAGGAAGAGTTGACCACAATTATTGTTGTATTTTACCCATTATCAGATTGTTTTTTGCTTTAGTCTACTAACAGATGAAATATACTAAGAGGATTTCAAATATGAAATAATTGCAACATTTATAAGATAAAATACATTATTTTGAATAATATTTTTAATGTACTGCTGAGTTGCTCTTATTTACATTTGTTTTAGGGTTTATGTGTGAGATTGGTTCATTTTCAGCATAATAATAATATCAGTGCTTGTGATTTACTCTATACAAAGGAAAGCAAAGCGCTCACATAATACTTTTCTGAATTGCCTGATCTCTTAACTAAAATGGATATACTGCTTCATCGTTTTGGTCATATGAATGCATGGCTCTGGAGCTGCTAGTAACCTTTGACATTGTTGATTTTTCCTTGACATTTCATTATGTGATACAGATTAATGCTACTGTTTTTATGTTCAAAAGACATCATTTGTTACAACAATAAAGTGAAAGTTATTTTCCGTAAAAAAAAAAAAAGTTTCTAAGTCCTTTAAGTGTTTCCAACTTCGCACAGAGTTTAAACGAATGAAAATTTCCTGAGATTCACATAACTGAAATGTATAAGCCATAGGGTGAATAAATAAATCAATGGCCAAATAGCCCTAGTAAAGAGCAAACAGAGCTAGTGAGGCAAAAACACAAAGTTCAGAAAGAGCATACTTATGATTCCTTTCTCTGTTTACTCAAAAGACTTATTTTTGAAAGTTTACCATATGTAATTCTCAGATATCAGTATAAGCTAAAAGTGCGGGTATAACATTTCTAGGGTTCTCTATAGAAAAAAAAAATATATGATTTAAAATAATCAGACCAGGCATGGTGACTCACACATACAATGCCAACACTTTGGGAGGCTGAGGTAAGGGGAGTGCTTGAGCCTGGGAGGTTGAGGCTGCAGTGAACTGTAATCTTGCCATTGTACTTCAGCCTGGGTGACAGGGCAAGACCCTGTCTCCAAAAAAAAATAAGTAAATAAATAAATAATAAAAATAAACAATGGCAACAGCAACAAAAATTCAAAAAGCCAACCAAACAAAAAACCCAAAAACCTAAAATAATTTCTAAAAATATAATATTTACTAATATAGTATACAGAAAATTGCACCATAATCTTCATTAAGAATGTGAAATTCTATGCTTTCTTTTTTTTCAGGTTGAATATCAGCATTGACATAGACTGTGACTGGGACAGTATACTTTAAAAGGTGGATGTGATCTATTGAATCTGTGCCACCTAAAGTATCAGTCTCTGCTAATTTGTAATGAAGTTTTCAAATAAAATTGATTTTTTAGTAGGCATTTGCATATACAGTCAGATCCTTTTATGCAAAGGATTCAGATATGTTAAGCAGACACATAGAAAATTTAGAGTTAAAAATTAAAAAAATGTATTTTTCTGTTGAAATTGCTATTTAGATCATTTGAAATTTAAATACATGGCTGGGCACGGTGGCTCATGCCTGTTACCTCAGGACTTTGGGAGGCTGAGGCGAGCGGATCACTTGAGGAAAGGAGTTCGAGACCAGCCTGGCCAAGATGATGAAATCCCCTCTCTACTAAAAATACAAAACAAATTAGCTGCATGCCTGTAATCCTAGCTACTTGGGAGGCTGAGGTGGGAGGATTACTTGAATTGGGAAGGCAGAGGTTTCAGTGAGCCGAGATCATGCCACTGCACACTCCAGCCTGGGTGACAGAGCAAGACTCCCTCTCAAAAAAAAAGAAAAAGAAAAAAGAAAAACAAAATTTAATACATTTAAATTATGCTCCATTAGTTTTTTTCTAATGCCTAAATGGGGATGGTATAGAGGTCTCCGACAGAAGTCATCGCCTTTTTTTATTTTTTCATGTATTCCCACAGTTGAAACACTAATGTGCCTATGACTCCCAAATATTTCTCTCAAATTCTGACTTTTTCCCTGCTTGCTAGACTCACATAACTTGAATGTCTCATAATTGTATCAAATTTAAGAATTACAAAATACAACTTCACCCCACGAATTATTCTAAAATTGTGTATCTCCCAAAAAGTAGCACCAAAAACTTGTATATCAATTTTTATCTCTTGGTCTCCTTCACTTTCTTATGTATTTGACATATAAGGCCATTTTAATTCTACTTTCTAAATATTTCTCAAATATGTTCACATTTCTCCATCTGCACAACCATTACATTAATCCAAATTACTATCCACTCTTACTTGGACGAATAAAATATCACCCTTACTGGCATTTAAGATTTTGATCTGAACTACCTATGGTCTAGTCCACAAACAAAATTTAGAGCAATCTTTTAAAACCATCTACAAAATAGCAAAACTAAGTTGTATCATGTTTCTCTCCTCCTTAAAACTCTTATCCCAATTATCTCAAATAATATCCCAGTTATTGAGATTTGATTATCCCACATTGTATGCTTGTATTAAAATATCACGTGTACCCCATAATCTATAATAATGTATACATAAAAATTTAAAAATATATAGTTAACATCCTAATACACTTTGAATTCCAAGCATAGTTTAATCCTACATTGTTCTGCAAGATGTAGCCTCTGTTTTTCCACCTTCTTTTTATTTCTTACACTAACTTTCCCGGTGACTGAACTCCATTCACCCTACATTGGCCTTTGCATTGTGTCCTAGCCCAGTTCTTTCCCTCAAGGACTTAACTCAGTCACCCCTCTGAATCTTCTGCTAGCTACTCCTTCCCATCCTTCAAGTGCAGCTTAAACCTCATCTCAAAGAAGTCACCCAGGAGTGCGCTCTCAAAAGCAGAGTCACACCCTGTTATGTTCTGTTTTCTCTATTACTACAATCACATTTGTTCTTTTCATTTTACTTACCACAATTAGTAATTAGAACTTTATATATTTACTTATGTATCTGTCCTGTATGCTGTTCAGCCTGGTCGACAGAGCGAGACTCTGTCTCAAAAAAAAAAAAAAAAAAATACAAGCTGGACCAAGAAGATGAAAGTCTTAGTTTTCAAAATGTAGGATAGATTTATCTTTACATATGTAATCTTTAGTCAGTAATTTTATGAGTGAATGACTTAAAAATTGTGAGTACAATTGCAAAAAAGAGGTATGTAATAATTATTAATACGTAAGTAGTTCTCTCAGGAAAAAAATCTTGTTTCAAAAATATTTACTATAGATTTTATAGAACATCAAGCAGAAAATAAAATGAGTCCTGGCAATAAAGTAAATTTTTAGCTGCTTAATAGAAAGACAAATTGGTGTTTGAATCATATAAAATACAATCATAAATATTTATTTGTGACTGAACTTCATCCCATTTAGTGCTATCCTGTTAGGCAACATGGAATATGCCTTTTCTCCTATTCAGAAAAAATTAAAATATTCTCCAATATTTCTTCTCTACTTTTTCTCATCTGTAAAATTAGATGGTTAAGTAAGATTGGCTAAATAATAAATTACAGCTCAAAGCAGAAGTGCAAATAAAATATAACACATTGTAGTTATATTCACTACAAATTCCTTGCTTCTCTTTTGTGTAGAATGAAGTATTAAATATTCAACTATTTTTGAATGGAAAATAATGCATTAAAAAGCCACCAGATCTCAAGTGTACCACACCATGAATTTTTACAACGCAAAATTTACAAAGAAAGAAGATTTTTTCTTCAATAGCAAATAATTGACAGATAAGAAGGCTCATCATATACACAACCAGTCACTAATCCCCTTCTAACAATAAACATTATTTACATATAGTCCTCAATTCATTTTCTCTGTTTTGAAATTTATACAATGGAATTATTCAGAATGAGCTCTGCAACTAACTACTTTTTCTTGGTATTATGCTTGTGAGATTTATCCATTTTGTGTATAGCTGTAATGCTTCAATTTCATTGCGGTATATTTTATAAATTTATTACAAATTATTTATGCACTCTACCCTGATGGATATGTAGTATATTTCCACGTTTTGTCTCTTATGGATAGTTGTGCTATGAACATTCTTGTACACCACGTTTTATGTACAGATGTTAGCACTGCCATAGGTTATACATCTAGGGATGAGATTTTTGTCTTAAAGTGTACAAAAATATTCAACTTTAGAAGATACTGCTATACAGATTTCTAAATCAGATGCATCTTTTTACATTGTGATAATCAGTAAATTAAAATTCCAGTCAATTCATTTGATATTGTAAGTCTGTTAGGCTCATCATTCTGGTGGATATGTAGCAACCATTATGATTTTAATTTGCATTCATGTCTTTCTTGTTTAGTAACAGTTACTAAAAGTTACTAATAATAACTTTTTATGAGGCTACAGCCATGTGGCTTCAATAGGCACATTATGAAGTGCTTGTTCCTCTTTTACTTTTTTTTTTCCATTTAAGTATCTTTGATTCATTGCCTTGTAGGAGTTCGGTAAATATAGACTAATTTTTTGGATATGTGTATTGCAAATATCTTCTCCACCTTATGGCTTACTTTTTTTCTCAATGATATCCTTTGAAAAAGAGTGGGTTCCACCACCTTTAACATTTCATTGAAGTGTAACATAAATAAAGAAAAAATGACTATCCTAAAATACAGATCAATATATTTTCACAAAAGAACATGTCCATGTAAATGTCACACATATAAAAAAAAAAAAAAACAAATTGCCATCACTTTAGAAGCTTTCTTTCTGCTTGCTTCCAGTCACTAGCCCCAGAACCTGCTGACCTATTGTCCTGACTTCTAACAGGATAGATTAGTTTTGCCTGATTATTTGAGAATATCTTAATTTTAATTAAGCTTAATTTATCGGGATATTTTAAATAGCTAGTACTTTTGTGCTCTACTTAAGAAATCTCCGCCAACTCCCAGGTTATGAAAATCTTATCCTTTAATTTATTCTATCAGACCTGTTAACTTTACTTTTATATTAAATCCACAATTCATTGGGAGTTGAGGTTTCTGCATCATGTAGGGTAAGGACCAAGTTTTATTTTCTTTTGATATGAATATCTAATTAATTTAGCACCATTTATTAAGTAGAGCACCTCCTTTCCACTGTGCAATATTCATCTGAAACATAATTCAAATGACCTTATGAGTGTACAGTATCTGGACTCTCCATTCTGCTGAATTAAAAAGTTTGTTGATTCTTACATCTCAATGTTTTAATTATAATAGCTTTATATTGAGTCTTGATACCTGGTAGTGTACGTTTTCCAGCTTTGTTCTTCTTCAAGATTTTCTACTCTTGGCTCTTTTCATTTACACACAAATTTTAAAATAACCTTGTTAATTTCCACAAAAATTCTGCTGGGAATGTTTATTAAGTTTTTCATGAAGTCATGGATCACTTTGGGGAGAATTGACATATTGCTATTGTATTGGTAAAGATTCTCAGAGACACAGAGCTGATTGGCTGTATAGAGAGATAGCTGTCTGTCTGCCTGTCTGTCCTGGGGGAGAAAGAGGGGAAGAAAGAGAAGGATTTTAAGGAATTGACTTACATGATAGTGAGAGGTGACAGTGTGCTGGCAGTCCTCACAGCCTTCGCTTGCTCTTGAGGCCTCCTCTGCCTGGGCTCCCACTTTGGCAGCACTTGAGGAGCCCTTCAGCCCATGGCTGCACTGTGGGAGCCCTTTTCTGGGCTGGCCAAGGCGGGAGCCGGCTCCCTCAGCTTGCAGGGAAGTGTGGAGGGAGAGGCACCAGTGGGAACCGGGGCTGCGCGTGGCGCTTGCGGGCCGGCTGGAGTTCCGGGTGGGCATGGGCTTGGTGGGCCCTGCACTCGGAGCAGCCAGCCTGCCCTGCTGGCCCTGGGCAATGAGGGGATTAGCACCCAGGCCAGTGGCTGTGGAGGGTGTACTGGGTCCCCCAGCAGTGCCAGCCCACCAGCGCTGCGCTAGATTTCTCACCGGGCCTTAGCTGCCTTCCAACGGGGCAGGGCTGGGGACCTGCAGCCCGCCTTGCCTGAGCCTCCCACCCCCTCCGTGGGCTCCTGTGCCTGAGCCTCCCCGATGAGCGCCACCCCCTGCTCCACGGTGCCCAGTCCCATTGACCACCCAAGGGCTGAGGAGTGCCAGTGCCTGGCGTGGGACTGGCAGGCAGCTCCACCTGCAGCCCCAGTGCAGGACCCACTGGGTGAAGCCAGCTGGGCTCTTGAGTCTGGTGGAGATGTGGAGAAACTTTATGTCTAGCATAGGGATTGTAAATACACCAATCAGCACCCTGTGTCTAGCTCAGGGTCTGTGAATGCACCAATCGACACTCTGTATCTAGCTGCTCTGGTGGGGCCTTGGAGAACGTTTATGTCTAGCTCAAGGATTGTAAATACACCAATCGGCACTCTGTATCTAGCTCAAGGTTTGCAGACACACCAATCAGCACCCTGTGTCTAGCTCAGGGTTTGTGAGTGCACCGATCGACACTCTGTATCTAGCTGCTCTGGTGGGGCCTTGGAGAACCTTTGTGTGGATACTCTGTATCTAACTGATCTGATAGGGAGGTGGAGAACCTTTATGTCTAGCTCAGGGATTGTAAACGCACCAATCAGCGCCCTGTCAAAACAGAGCACTTGGCTCTACCAATCAGCAGGACGTGGGTGGGGCCAGATAAGAGAATAAAAGCAGGCTGCCTGAACCAGCAGTGGCAACCGGCTGGGTTCCCCTTCCACACTGTGGAAGCTTTGTTCTTTCGCTCTTTGCAATAAATCTTGCTCTTTGGGTCTGCACTGCCTTAAGAACTGTAACACTCACCGCGAAGGTCTGCAGCTTCACTCCTGAGCCAGCGAGACTACGAACCTACCAGAAGGAAGAAACTCCGAACACATCCGAACATCAGAAGGAACAAACTCCAGACACGCCACCTTAAGAGCTGTAACACTCACCACGAGGGTCCGCGGCTTCATTCTTGAAGTCAGTGAGACCAAGAACCCACCAATTCCGGACACAATAGCAGAGTCTGGTAAGTCAAAAATCTGAAAGGAAGGCTGGCAGGCTGAAGAGCCAGGGAAAAGTTGATTGCTGCAGCTTGATTCTCAGGACAATCTGCTGATAAAATCCATTTTTCTCTGGACAGACAGTTTTTTCTCTCTTAAGACCTTCAACTGGTTGAATGAGGCTCACTTACATTATAGAGGGGAATGTACTTTACTGCACTTTACTCAAAGTCTACTAAGTTAAATGTCAATCTCACCTACAAAAATACCTTCATAGCAACATCGAAACCAGTCTTTGGCCAAATATGGATGTACCGTGGCCTGACCAAGTTAACACATAGAATTAATTATCCTAAGTCCATCCATTGTCACCTTGGTACATCTCCTTAAACCATACACATCTCCTAAACCATACTTGATCTCTAAATAGAGACAATAACAAGATCATAGTTCCATCTAACATGCTACAACTATCCTGCATATAACTGAAAACGCATTAACCCTTTCTCTAGAAGTGGATGCAAAGTCCGTGAATGACATTCACTTCTCCATAATATCCTGTAACTTAGTTACTATGATGTGACATTAACAATACTTAAATAATATGGTTAGTGGATGAAAGAGGGAATAAAGCAAATAATTTTACTTAATACACATATATACATACAAAACAAATATAACAAAATGAGGAAGAAACACCCATAACAATGACAGTCCTTGTTTTTGTAACTGGTCATGTGATTGCTACTGATATTTATAATTGCTTTCTTCTACTAACCATTTTATATTCTCTTTGTTCTCAGCAACCATTCAGCTGGTTGTGATTCTTTACATGTATTTTTTAGTTATCTTTTCATTATCAATTTGTAACATAGTTCTTCTCTAGCCGGAGAAAACATTGAAGTATTTTTTATCATTTGAAGTTTGTTGAGTCTCGCTTTATGGTCTAACCAATATTTGGTTTTAGAAAACATTCCACAGGTGCTTGAAAAGAATGTGCTCTGTCATTGTTGGGCATGGTATTTTTACAAAACTCCATTAGATAAAGTTTGTTAATTATATTGTCCAGATCTTCCGTATACTTATTTTTGTCTCTTCTATTAGTAATCAAAGAGGTATTATAGAATAGAGATCTCTCATTTTGATTAGAAGTTTGTGCATTTTTCCTTTCTATATTTTCACATTTCATCATTCTGTTAGTTTTTGGTTTGTATGCACTGAAACTATATTATTAAGTATATAGGAATTTAAAATTGTTAGTACTTTAGGTAAGAATGTTCCTCTTTATCTGTTATTAGAAAGAGTGTTCTTCATAAAGTCTACTTTATCTTGTATACTGTAGCTACATTAGAAATTTTGCTTTTATTAGTTTTGTATGGCATATTTTTCCATTTCTTATTTTCAGTCTTTATGTGTCCTTACATTTAAAGTAATTTTTCCTCTAAGCAGCATATAGTTAGGTTTAATTTATCCAACATTAGCCAAATCATTTTTTTTTGTATTAGCATTCAGTGTAATCACTGATGTATTTGGGTTTGCAACTACATTTTACTACTTTTTTTATTTGACTAAAATGTTTTTATTTCTCTTTTCTCTTACTATTTTTTTTTCTTGATTAAGTTTTTAGTATTCTGCTTTTCTCTTGACATTGGTTGTTAGCTATATACTTATTTTACTACTTTTTGATTGACTATTATCCTACAGATATTAAGACACTGTAACATTAAATCTTAAAACACTCAACTTCCTGTCTTTTCTGTGCTCACCCTATTAATTCATCATGTCTATCTGTTGAACTATTGGAATTTCTGAGTTAGCACAAATTTTTGTCAATATTTAGAATGAATAAGCTTCTATGAAGTGATTACAGTTTATCCTTATACATTCAATATCATATTTGAGTATCTTTTCACTGCTAAAAATGCAATAAATTCAAATTGATATGTAAGAAGTGTTTTAAAATGATGTTTATATAACAAATTCTAACTTTCTCATTGTTAATAGTTTAATATTAATTACCTTTATTATATAGAGTAAAAAATAAAATAGAACACTGGACTACTCAAAAGTCATTACATGCTTATGAAATAATGTATGAGTGCTATCATATGATTAATCCCATACACATAACATTTTTAGGCTTAAGTGAATTTTCCCATCTTGAGTAAATAATTTCCTGCAATAAAACAATAAAAACATCTAATTTTAACGTGGTTAACTTTTTCAATTTGCTCGATTTCAATCAAAATCCAATTGATTTTATTTGTTTCCACATAAGTACCCATGTTTATTAATTTTCTAGTGACCCTTGTTAACAAATCTACCAAGTTGATTCCAATCCAATCTATTATCAGCAAAGCACAAGAGTGATCTTTTCAATGAAGTAAGTCATGTCCCTTCATTTGCCTGCTTTAAGCACTTCAAACATTTCCAACTGAGTTTAATGTATCATGCTTTGGGTACAAAATTGTTCAGAAATTTTCACATGCTGTTTTCCCATTCTTTTCCTAGATGGCTCTTCTCTTCCTTCTAGACTCTGCTATATTATCTTTCTCCTGCCTAACAAATGTAGTTATTTTCTATTCTGTCACTCTCGATTCCACAGTCCAAAATTGTTATTCACAGCATTTTACAAAATTTACAAATGTACTGATTTCTAGTTTGGATATTTGATGTCTATCATGCACAATATTATGAATGCAGGTATTGAATTGTTTTGTTCATATATGTATATATGTATGTATGTATACAACCTAGCATAGCACCAGACACACAGATATATGCAAATTATTTTTGAGCTCTTTGGAAAAGTTAAGGCTGGAGATTATGCTTTTAGAGCCATCACTACAATATCTAAAATATTGAGATCAGATGAGTTAATTTAAAAGATAATATACCATAAAGTGAATACAGAGAGCTGAGACTCACTGTGGCTTTATTCTTTGATTAGGGTAGGTAAGACTTAATAAGGTTAAAATTGCATGTATATGTACTCAAAAATAGTTCGTTCTATTTTATCCTCATAATCAAATATATGGAAACTGTTATTTGGAAAAACTGAAACATCTACAAAGAATTTGTTGACCATTCATCTTTCAAATGATTGCTTAATTAACTAATGGCCATTATTTTTATTACAATGTTTATTTAGTATACCACCTGATGCAATAATGCAGTATTTGCTAACTATGTGAGTTAGGAAAAAGTTCAGTTACTAAGTAACCAATTAAGAGACCTTAATAATATAGCACTTTTCTGTGCTATAGCACTAATGACCTTAGTCACCCTCTTTTTACCTTTCTGCTTCACTATCCTCAAGGTCATCTATGATTTAGGTTGGATACCAGAACTCCAGGGTTTCTAAAAGAAAAAGGGCACAAAAGAAAGCAAAAATACCCATGTTCCAGATAAAGTTTTAAGGAGCTTTACTTGAATCCTTACCCAGTAACATTTTACATCTCATTGTTGACTCCTGACTACAATGAATACTGAAAAATGTAATTCTTTAGCTAGGAGTTTGCCACATAAATAAATAAAACAGAAACTCAGGTTCCAGTAAAAACTAAGATGGGTAGAAGGGTAAACTAGATATAGGACAGAAAAATAACAGTATCATTCATGTGTGGAAGACCTAACGATTTTGAATGATGTCACTTTAGAAGTACTTACATATAAAACTCCACACCTCTGGTAAAATAGAAATATTTTCTCAGATGGTGATAGCTAAAAATATGCTGCTTATTAAAAGAAATCCAGTAAGTATTTTATTTTAAGATTTTGTTACCATCAATTTAGTATTATTTTCAAGTCAGATGTGAATCATAATTGCATTTATAATCTTATATTTGTTGATTATTATATATTTAAAACTTTTTTCCCAGACTTATTAAATTTATTTTACTCTTACTTTGACCTAATGGGATTCTGTTTAATGGTGCTGTGGAATAAATTTACACTTCAAATAATTTCATCATTTAGCAATTTTTAAAAATCCAACAGTTGAAACTGTTTTAGAAGATCACTATAATAGGCTCAGGAAAGTGCGTGCATAGAGTAGTTTATTTGGCATACTGGGTACCAAGTAGTACATTTATTTAACTTCTCAGCAGTTCATTGGCATTTTGGTGAAAAGAGGTGATGGAGGCTATTTAATTAACCTCAAATATTTCATTGGCATAAGAAACTGGATCATCTGCCAGAATCATTAGCAATTTATAAGCTGAGTTCAGCAGCAAATGGTCATAAATTCAATCACATGTAACCTTTCCAGTAAATGACACCAGTCAATTGAAATTTATTATGGGGGAAATCACAGACTTTGACATTCACACTAAATACCTAGAGCATTAAGATTCCACTTGCCAGAACCCTAGATATCACTTTGTAGATTATGTTCAGAATGCAGAAATGATGAATAAGAACTAAGCAGTTCCTCTGAGTGTTATCAAGAAATATGAGAGTTTCAATATTTGATAATACTTCATTTTCTTCAATAGGACAAACTTATACTGTGGGACCTACAATGATAACTCTGATTACTGAACAGCAAGTGTCATAAAACATTGGTGAGTACATTTTGGTATAGTGTAGAGTCTGGTGAGGGAGCTTGCCTGGCAAGTTTCCACTAGGTACTCATGATGAATAACCTGAAAAAGCAATCAAATTTCATTTTCTGCATCTTTAGTGGTAATTTGAGGTTATACTTAAATAGAGTAGAGTGTAATTGATTTTAGAAACTTGATTAAATTATCAATAGCCTGGTATAAATATAGCCTGAATGATTTTAAATTAAGAATACATTTGTTTTATAGTCTTGGGAATGTTCGAAAAGTGAAGAAGGAGAATAACCAGAGGATTACATCTATAAGATATTAAGAACATTCAATATCAGTTATTTGATGCACACACTAATATGATCATTTTGATTTGTTAAATTCAATATGCTGCCAAACTGCTTCATCAAGTTTAACTTTTCCAGTAAATGACAGAAGCTAATCATTATTTACTAAGTGAGAAGAAAGTGCCTTGACAATCACAATTAAGTGTGTTTTCCAAACTTGAGATTTCACTTAGTAGACAGGGCAATCAGTATTTGTGACACAGAGTTAGTGAGTAAACACTAACAGAATTTTAGGATGACTTTCGCATGCATCATATGGCAAAAATTTAAAGTTGTTTTGGAAGTCAATCTTGCATCATTACACAACATCTGACATTCCACTGAAATAGCACAATCAAAAAATTGTATCTAGTGGGCGTGATGGGTCATGCCTGTAATCCCAGCACTTTGGGAGGCTGAGGGGGGTGGATCACAAGGTCAGGAGATCAAGACCACCCTGGCTAACACGGTGAAACTCCGTCTCTACTAAAAAATACAAAAAAATTAGCCAGGCATGATGGTGCGTGCCTGTAGTCCCAGCTGCTCTGGAGGCTGAGGCAGGAGAATGGTGTGAACCCGGGAGGCGAAGCTTGCAGTGAGCCGAGATTGTGCCATTGCACTCCAGCCTGGGTGACAGAGCAAGACTCCATCTCAAAAAAAAAAAATTGTATCTAAATATTGGCCATTATAGAATTTGTTCAAGCTGATATTTTAGAGGAACAGTTCAGAGTAAAATTCCATTAGTAATATAACCACAGACAGCATTATAGCTAAGTTAGATGCATATTTTCAATTAAAAAGACATAATTAATATACAGAAAAATCATTTTAGCTATAAGTTGTGTATCTGTACCCATTTTACTTTTTCTTGCTGAAGTTAAAACATGTTTTTAATAGAATAAATATTTGGAAATTTACTTTTTTACTGAAAGGAATTTTGACAGTAAGGATATTTTTATTTTAATATATTTCATCTTTAAAATATGAAAAAGTAACACTGTCATAAAAATTGCATGAACACATATTTTGGAAATTGAGATTATATGCTGACTTTGTTCCACACGAGAAGACAGTAATTCAGTGATGTGGTTCCCGGGATTAACCCAAAGCAATTCACACCATGAAACATGTTACACACCAAAGCGCCCAAACTTAGTGACATAAAACAATGTTCTTTTTATTTCCTTATAATTTTTTTGGTCAGTCAAATGTTTTTTTGTGTGTGTCTTGACCAACACGTTTTGATCTATACTAGACTCTTTTATGCATCTATAGACTCAGCTGGCAGTTTGACTGGCAGATCTAGTTTAGGGTGATATTCTATAATTGCCATACTCATATCTGGCATATGTCACCACTGGCTGTCAGCTGGGTACATCACTTCTTCTCCATAATGGCACTTCATCTTCCAGAATGCTAGTTTATACTCATTTATATGGATATAGGGTTCCAAGTCCAACAAGAGAGTAAACCCTAGTATGCAAATACTTTTCAAGTGTCTGTGTGCATTATATTTGATAAAGTTCCATTGGCCAAGCAAGTCACATCGAAGAGCATAACAAGCAGGTAGCGAAAGATTTTGGTTTTTAAAGATGTCCTATACCTAACAATTCATTCTTTATTATTTGCCTTTAAGATACATGGACACTAAGGAAAAACATGGGCAATCTTCTATTTTTTTGTTAATATTCACATAAAAAAGAAAAACATAATATACTGAAAATTCAACTTTTGATTACTTTTTCAGAGTTAAATATTCAGTAATCAAACAATTTATTACAAGCTTATATTAGGTAAAAATAGGATATTTAGTGTAAATATAATTTTCTTTACAGCCCTTGATACATCTTTTCACAATTTTCAACTGAAATATATATGTAAACATAGGGGGTAGGGACCACAATCAACTGCAGAGAATCTTCATGTAATCATAAGATTGACTGAGTTAAATAAAAAAAATTGAATTCTGTGAGCAACACATAATATATGTTCAGGATTAGAATAAAACTATCTGCATGAAAAATGTTTAGAAGAATCTCTATTCATCCACCAGTATCTTCTCCTTGTCCACAAATCAGGGTTTGTGCAAGCCTGGAAATTAAATGGCATACCCTTTCCTGAGTGCTACTATTCCTGAGTGCTATTAGGCCAGGGATTTGGCCTAGGTCCTGCCGCTCGCAGCACAGAAAGCCAATCACTGAGACAAAGAGTACTGCCAAGGAAGAAGGCTTTAATTGGGTGCTGAAGTCATGGAGAAAGGGAGATAAAATCTCAAATCTGTTGCCTCAGTTGACTAAACTTAGGGATTTATACAGCAGGGGGAAAATGTAAGTATGTGTGAGAAAACAGGAATTAGAGAAGGATAAGGAAAAGGAGTTGATCAACAGGCACAGGTGATCAGTTAGGCAATCATGAGGGGTGAGGGGTCAAGCATCTCATTGACCAGGTGTGGCAATCTGGGGAGTTTCAGTTCCTTGATATTATCTGGGAAGCCTGATAGTTTGTTTCCTGGGAATGGAACTTGGATAAGACAAATGTTAAGTCTCTCAAGTTTTAAGACTCTGAAGGTCAATTTTTATGTTTATTCAAAAGAAACCAGAAACATGAGTTCTATGCGACAATGGGGTTGGCTTCACTATCTTTGAGGTCATCATAAAGTACACTTTTATTTGCCTTCTCCAACTTTACCTCTGGTTTTTACAATTATTTAAGAAATGCAAACCTCAGGGAAAATAAGGAAAAAAGGAAGTAAGATGAGTGAGAATGAAAAAGCATTCCACACGCCAGAGAAGAAAGAAAACTCAGCCTGCAATAGATTTATTTATATAAATAAATTTGCATTTATCTAGATGATAATTTTTGTCCAGATCTCTTATTGGTACAGAACATCTTCTAGAGATGTCCTTTATAAACCTTTGACTTAAACAATTAAATAGTCATAACAGCTATTGGGCTAAAAAATGTTGCTTGGCCATCACCCAAATAAAAATAAGGGCAATGAATTCTTTCTTATAGTAAACACTAGGGCTGGGTAGTTACCAACTCATTTGAGATTGAATCAACTGTCAACAACTTGGCTTATGATGAAGAAACCACCACAAACTAATATATCAAGTACACTATACACATGTGTTCCAGATGAATCTTTGTAACATGCAACTATGACAGCTTGATGGCCTTTAGTGGTATTTAATTGCCAAGCTCTTAAAACTGATTTCCAATATTCTCCTGATCTGGCTACATCTATCCTCTCTAGCCTGAGATTTTACTATGCCGTCCATCAAGCTTCACTTTCCAAGAATGCTAAACAGTTGATAATTCTTGCCTCTCTGTGTTTCTTGCCTCTGTTCTTTTGTTCATATTTCTCTCCATCTTGAAATTACCTGGTGCCTTCCTACATTCTCTGTCTCTCTCTTTTCACTTCCTTAAATTTAAATTTAATTTTATTGGATTCAATTCACTTCACACAACTCAGTGTGTTACTTCTTTACCAGGGGACTGTCCTTGAACTCTGTGGTCTGGGTTAGGAATGTCTTCTCTTGACTGTCATAATAACTTTTATCTGTCACTGTTCTAGATTGTTCTTACCACAGTGTTTTATAATTGTCTGTTATGCAGTATTTCTAATATATCCCTCCCTATCTCTGCCTCCACTGGGATGGAAACTTTCTAATGTTAAGACTCTCAGTCAATGTATCTTTATGTCTCCAGAAATAACACTACGATGAATGCATAGGAAACAATGCATAAACCTTAAGTAAATGAGTAGAGAAGAGCTGTGACTAAGAGTAAAAGAAGATGGACAAGCTGGAGAGTGTAAATAGCCAAAGTCTGTGGAAAGCAATCTGAAAATATGTATTATGAATATTTAAATATTTATACTTTTTGAATCAGTAATTCTACTTCCAAGATTCTAAGTAGTCTAAGAAACACGAATAGATGCTATACAAACATGCATATAAAACCTATAACAGAACCATTTTAAAATGCAAACCACTTTAGATAACCCAAATGTCCACGAATAGGAAAAATCTAACTCAATCCTGGTATATCTAACTCATCCATGTGATGAAGCATGGAAATAACATTTTTAAAAGAATATTTAAGGATATGAGAAAATGCTCTTAACACAATAGCAATTCCATTTATGCATTTTTGATTCCTTTATTATATTTCCCAAAGTGTTGCCTATATAATGTTGATTTATTATGTTTATTATTCTGAATATTAATTTAATCAGCATAAGTTTGAACATTGCTCTCTTTTCATTGATTTTTTCCTATTACACAGTGATTCATGTCAATCTTTAAAATCAGGCATTTCTTTAATTCAGGAAAGCTTATGTCTATTTTATCTTTGATTATGGCTTTTCTTACATTTGTTCTAATATTATTTTTAGAAAATATGAACTTACATTGGACTTTGCTCTTATATAAATATCCATTATCCTATTTGGATATTTTCTGCTTATTGGCTATTTTTCTCTGACTTCTGGATTCAATTAACACATTAAAATTGAAATCAAGATTCAGATTTTGTTAGAGTCACTTCTGCATATTGTTATTTTTGGTAAAAACCACATGTACGATGGCATTTTAGTTTCCTTTTATATTTTTTACTTCATTCAGCTTTCTTATCCCCTTCCACATTTATGGATACCTTCCATTTAAGTCATTATAATATAATTTTATTCATGTGTTTAATAGAGCCCATATTTTATTGAGTTTTACTGAAAAAAAGTGCTTTCCAAAATTTGTCTTGTATTTTATAAATGGAGTGTTCCAATAAATCTGGAATAGACTTTTTCTATTGCTTACTGTAATGAAGTTTTTACCAAGTCTTATTTTCTCCCTGTCTTGGACAAAAATAGATAATACGCTGCACATATACAAATAAAATGTTGTTGCATCTTTCTTGCTGACATCTCGCTGTCTACCTGGTTGAGCAAAATCTTGACAAAATTTTCTTCCTCTTAGATTTTAAATTACAGGTATAGTTGACTTTCAAACCATAAGTACAATGTTTAATATTAGTAGCTATTTTTTAGCTAGTGTTACCACTATTGGATTGAGAAAAAATGTTCTTCTTTTACAGGTTGCTGTGCCTTCTATGCAAATAATTTAATCTTAGACTATTATAAGCTGTTTATAATGCTTCTTACTCAGCAACATTAACTCTCAGAGTATCCTGATCCTATATCCTATAAACCCATTTATACTACATACTTCACATCATGGAATATACTGTACTATAACTTGTACATTTCTATTCCAAATATATGTATTAGTAACATAAAATTAAGAGTGCAATGGCAATGGCCACTTTATATACCATGTGTTGTGAATTGTACGGCTGGATTCTAAATCTCTGTCTTTCTACAGATGCACATTTGCTTACCCTCTAAAACTATGGTATGCATGCCCCCTTTTTTCCCACAATAATTTATTTATTGACAGCCTCCTCTCGCCTCCCTTGCAGTCTCTAAGTCACTTTTTCTGACTGTAGATTTTGCGCGCAAGCCCCAGAAAGATGGCTGGGGGCAGGGGTGCTGCGTACTGTTCAATGAGACCCATAATGTGACTGTAAGTGTCTTCCTCATATTGCAAGAAAACGGCTGGCAGATCCAGCTCCTCATATAGTGCCTTCACTCAGGCCATCTTCTCGGCTTCCTTCTGTCTGAATTTTCCTTCAGGATCTGGTACTGTTATGGAGTAGCCTGTTGCAGACACTGAACCACCAGCCAGCTGCATTTGTTGTCCTGGATGTCAGTGCCAACTTTGCCAGTCACACTGGGGTCCCCAAAGAGGTCAAGGTAATTATCCTGAACCTGAAAGAACTCTCCCATTCCCAGCAGGATCTTCTTGGCATTGGCATGCTCCTTCTTGCCATCAATTCCTGCCATGTACATGGCTGCAGCTACAGGAAGGTAGAAGGAGTAGAAAGCTGTCTTGTACTTGACAATAGATTTGTGCCTCTTTTCAGTGAATCTGCCAAGATCCACATTGCCCTGGCGGGCTGTGATGAGGTCCAGGGTCTGCCTAATCTCAGTCTGATAGGAACTCTGCAGGAAGAGCCCAGTCAGGTTCAGGTAATAGGGCTGCTCCCGGCAATAGATCTTCAGCAGGTGGTAGATACATGCTTCCAGAAGGATAGCATCATTGATGGCATCTAAATCCATGCCCAGCTTCTGATACCAGCAGATCTGTCCCCGACAGGTGAAGGATGAATCCATGATGTCATCTGCCACCAGGAAGAAAGCTTGCAGCAGTTCCACACACCAGCCCACAGTCAGGGCCCATTGGAGACTATCAGCGTCCTGTTTCCCTGGCTCCACCAGCTCCTGGAACACTACTAGCACCGTCAAACCTGGGTGATACTTGCCTCCAATGGCATTGTACTCCAGGACCTCCTTGAGCCGGGCAATAGCATCTCCTGTCTCTGGGTACCCCATCTCATCCTTAGTCAGCACCCTAACAATCTGGGAGAAGTGCTGAACAAAATCCTACTTTTCTTGGGCATAAACATCTGATTTCTGGTCTCCATTCATTCTGAGGGAAGAGCAAAGGGCTGTGTTCCTGGATGCGGGTCTGCATGACCCTTTAATAGACTTCCAGGATGTTTCATAGTACATAGTCCTGTACTATGAAGTTGTTAATGGGACATGAGAAGACCTGTGATGTGGCAGGGCTGGTGGTGGGAGATGAGGGTCAGCATTTATAAAGAATCGCTATGGACCATATGCATTGTCATGGTGGTTGAAAAATACAGGTACATAATTAATTTTTTGTGGGAACACTTTCCCAATACTGAATCATGTGATTACAACTTTCCTAAGTTTATACCTTGTAGTTAAAAATTTCTGTATTTACATAATTATTTTCTTAAACTGATTATGGAGACTTAACCAGGCAGCCTAATTTTTCAAATATTCAAAATGGAAGTCAGAATATTCCTTTAAATAATTATCATACCTAAATGTATTTTTACAATATTAGAAACTTTTATCAATTGAAATGTAATATGTATTAAAGCAATGAAAGAAAAATGCCCCTTGTAGTCACCTCTAAAGCTTTCTATGTATAATTAACTGTGTAACTCAGTATCAAAAAGCAAAGTATATTAGCTGCAATCTTGAGCATTTTATGATTGAAATTCTGAACAATGCCTAGATAGAGCAGAAAATAGTGACTATAAACTCAGTCCTTGCTCTGAATGCCCTTGCTTTAAAGATTTAAGTCCCTAAAATGATACAAATTTCATTTGGGATATTTAATTTATTTTTTCTTAAGTAATAAAATATACATATGTGGCAGAGGTGATGATGAATGACTTAAAAGAGATAATCCTCTGGAGAATAATGATAGTTTATAATATTAATGTTATAAGCAGTGAAGACCAAAAAAAGATGAGAAGCATAGCTTATGTCTTGTGACTTCCTATATCTATTGATATAAATGCTATAGCTGTTCTTGGAATTTGAAAATGATTTCAATGATTGGTTGCCAATCATAGATTAAGAACTATGTTTCATACTGATGGTTACTCAGTTGAGCTGTATACACAGCTTTTAAATTTAGATTCCTTTGTTACAACCAGGAACAGAATATCTAGGCTTGAAGTATAGATATATCTAGTTTTATCCCAAATGACAATGTACTTTTCTCCCTTTAGTGGCTGTAACCTCAGTGCCTAGAACAATCCGCAACAATTATGAAAAGTAGTTGTTGAATACATCAGCAAAATTTAGGAACAATGTTTTTACGGATTGCATCTTTCATTTATTAGAATGCCCAAACATGCAGTAACCACCTCAATTGTTATATATGATTGTTGCACATCATGCTATTTTCTTTGTAAATCCTATTTTTAAATGGTACTTCTTGAAGTTCTTTATTGACTTATTACTTCTCTTTTTCAGAAGTTAGGTATCCTCTCATATTTTTCTACTTTATAGGGACAGAGCATTAATTACTCACCAACTAATTGATAATTCAATCACTTTGAAAGTTTCACTTCATAAGCATTAGCAACAGTCGTGGCTGCAGATTATAGTTATAAAATCTGTAGCCAAAAATTATGCTAAAGGGTGGTGTATGTTTAAGAAGTAACATGAAGGTGCCATTTGCCCAGGGCAGATAGCAACACCCAAGCATCTGCCATTCACCAGCCACCACTGCTGGAATAGTTCCTCAGCGTATATGTATGCACAAACAACTGTAGCAGATAAAGGAAGATTGACTAATATATAAGTTGTAAAGTTTTGTTTTCAAAGCCCACTCTAGATTCCTAATGAACTAGGCTGCAGCATGTGAATACTATTAGGTTGGTGCAAAAGTAATTGCAGTATTTGCCATAATACTAGAGATATAGCCTCGAACTGATATTGACTAGCTTGCTTTTTTCCAATTCTCCCTTCATAAGTTTTTTAAGTCTTGCTAAGGCTGAAGAAAGGCCAGTCTATTGAAAGGCAACAGGTGTGCAGTGGGAGGGGCAGGCAAGATGGCCGACTAGAAGCAGCTGTGATCAGAAGCCCCCTTCGAAAAGAACTATAATAGCATGTGAATCCTTCACCAGCAACTGAGGTATCCAGGTTCTCTCATCAGAACTGACTAGGCGGCTGCCATGACCCAAGGATAGGACATAAGAGCAGTGTGGTTCTGTGGCCCACCTGAGCGCCACATGGGGCAGAGGACCTTTTACCCCCACCCCACCCCCAGCCAAGGGAGGCAGTGAGTGAGCACTACCTAACCGGGGAAACCATGCCTTTTCCACAGAATTGTGCAACCCACGGATCAGATCACACTCGTGAACCCACACCACTGGGGCCTAGGCTCCCAAGCCCAGAGCCACGCAGATTTTCAACAGCCTCTCAGGTAGAATCTGTTTAAGTCGGCTGAGTTCCCTAGGGGAGGGGTGACCAGCACCATAGCTGCAGCTGGCTGCTGTCTAAGCCGTTTGAGCTCCTTGTGGGGAAGGGCAACAGCCAACACTGGGACTAATAGCTGCCTAACACACCAAGCTCCCTGGGAGAGGGAATGGCGGCAGCCATCTCGATAGCTCCAGGCCATGCTTTTCCCCTGCTGGAGTTAGGGAGGCTCGACAGTTTGGTCCCAGGAGATGTCCTCCACAGCCCAACACACCAGCTGTGGCAGACTCTGGCCAGAGTGCCTCTTCAGCCCTGACCCTGACCCATCCCTCTTCGCTGGGTGGGGCCTCCCTGCAGGAACTCCAGCCAGGGCCTCAGGGACAAAACTCTGATCTCCATGGGCCTGAGCCCCTAGTGGGAGGCGTGGCCGCAGTCTCTGCGGACCAGCAGACTTACTCTTTCCTCCTGCTAGTTCTGAGGAATCCGGGCAGCCCAGATAAGTGGGTTGCCCTCCAGCGACAGTGCAACGCCTCCACTGAGGGACAGTCAAAGTGCTTCATTAAACGGGTCCTGTTCCCTGTGCTACCCAACTGGGTGAGACCCTCCAACAGTGGTTGTGCCCTTCGAAGTCAGAGATCCCAGAGGAAGGAGAAGGCACTCATCTTTGTTGTTCTCCAGCCTCCTTGCTCCTCCCAGGCAAAGGAGCAAACCAGATGAAGAGGGCCTGAAGTAAACCCCCAGCAATCCGTAGCAGCCCTACAGAAGAGGGACCTACCCACTGAAAGAAAAACAAACAAACAGAAAGCAACAACAACAGCATTAACAACCACAAAAAAGTTCCTAAAAAACCCCATTCAAGGGTCTGCAGCCTCAAAGATCAAAACTAAGCAAACTCATGAAGAAGAGAAAGAATCAATGAAAAAATGCTGAAAACCCAAAAAGCCTCTTCTCCTCCAAATGATTGCAGTGCCTCTCCAGCAAGGGCACAGAACTGGATGGTGAATGAGATGGACAAATTGAGAGAAGTAGGCATTAAAAGATGGTTAATAACAAACTCCACTGAGCTAAAGGAGCATGTTCTAACACAATACAAAGAAGCTAAGAACCTTGATAAGAGGTTATAGGAGCTGCTAACTACAATAACCAGTTTAAAGAGGAACATAAATGACTTGATGGAGCCGAAAAACACAGCAAGAGAAGTTCGTGAAGCATACATCAGTATCAATAGCCACACTGACCAAGCAGAAGAAAGGATATCAGAGTTTGAAGACCACGTTGCTGAAATAAGGCATGCAGACAAGATTAGAGAAAAAAGAATGAAAAGAAATAAACAACGCCTCCAATAAATATGAGACTATGTAAAGAGACCGAACCTATGTTAGACTGGAGTAACTGAAGGAGAGGGGGAGAATGGAAAAAGCTGGAAATCACACTTCAGGTTATTATCCAGGAGAACTTCCCCAACCCGGCAAGACAGGCCAACATTCAAATTCAGGAAATACAGAGAACATCACTAAGATACTCCATGAGAAGATCAACCCCAAGAAGCATAATCATCGGATTCTCCAAGGTTGAAATGAAGGAAAAAAATGTTAAGGGCAGCCAGAGAGAAAGGCCAGGTCACCTACAAAGGGAAGCCCATCAGATTAACAGAAGACCTATCAGCAGAAACCCTACAAGCCAGAAGAGAGTGAGGGCCAATATTCAGCATTCTTAAAGAAAAGAATTTTCAACCCAGAATTTCATATCCAGCCAAACTAAGCTTTATGAGTGAAGGAGAAATACAATTCTTTCCAGACAAGCAAATGCTGAGGAATTTTTGTCACCACCAAGCCTGCCTTGCAAGGGCTCCTGAAAGAAGCACTAAATATGGAAAGCAAAAACCAGTACGAGCCACAGCAAAAACACACCAAAATATAAACACCAATGATACTAGGAAGAAACTGCATCAAATAGTGTGCAAAATAGCATCATGATGACAGGATCAAATTCACACATAACAATACTAAATTTAAATGTAGATGGACTAAATGCCCCAATTAAAAGACACAGACTGGTAAATTATACAGAGTCAAGACTCATCGGTTTGCTGTATTTAGGAGACCCATCTTATATGCAAAGACATACAGGCTCAAAACAAAGGGATGGAGGAAAATAAGAAGGGCATTACATAATGGTAAAGGGATCAATTCAACAAGAAAAGGAAACTATCCTAAATATATATGTACCCAATACAGGAGCACCTAGATTCATAGAACAAGTTCTTGGAGACCTACAAAGAGACTTAGACTCCAACACAATAATAGTGGGAGACTATAACACCCTACTGTCAATATTAGACAGGTCAATGAGACAGAAAATTAACAAGGATATTCAGGACTTGAACTCAGCTCTGGATGAAGTGGACCTAATAGACATCTACAGAACTTCTATCCCAAATCAACAGAAATTCATTCTTCTCAGTACTACATGGCACTTATTCTAAAATTGACCACATAATTGGGATTAAAACACTCCTCAGTAAATGCAAAATAACTGAAATCATAACAAACAGTCTCTCATAACACAGTGCAACCAAATTAGAACTCAGGATTAAAAAACTCACTAAAAACCACACAATTACATGGAAATTGAACAACCTGCTCCTGAATGACTCCTGAGTCAATAACGAAAGTAAGGCGGAAATCAAGAAGTTCACTGAAACCAGTGAGAACAAAGAGACAAAATATCAGAATCTCTGGGGCACAGATAAAGCAATGTTAAGAGGAAAATTTATAGCACTAAATGCCAACATCAGAAAGCTAGAAAGTTCTCAAACTGACACCCTAACATCACAACTAAAAGAGCTAGAGAAGCAAGAGCAAATAAATCCAAAAGCTAGCAGAAGACAAGAAATAAATAAGATCAGAGTAGAATCAAAGGAGATAGAGACATTTAAAAAATCCCTTAAAAAAATCAATGAATCCAGGAGGTGTTTTTTTGAAAAGATTAACAAAATACATAGACTGCTAGCTAGACTAACAAGAAAAGAGAGAAGAATCAAATAGACACAATAAAGAATGATAAAGGGGATATCACCACTGATCCCACAGAAATATAAACTACCGTCAAAGAATAATATAAACACCTTTACTCAAATAAACTAGAAGATCTGGAAGAAAAATGGATACATTCCTGGACACATATACCCTCCCAAGACCGAACCAGGAAGAAGTCGAATCCCAGAATAGACCAATAACAAGTTGTGAAATTGAGGCTGTAATTAATAGTCTATCAACCAAAAAAAAAAAAAAAAAAAGCCCAGGATTAGACAGATTCACAGCTGAATTCTACCAGAGATACAAAGAGGAGCTGGTACCATTACTTCTAAAACTATTCCAAATAATTGAACAAAAGGGACTCCTCCCTAACTCATTTTATGAGGCCAGCATCACCTTGATACCAAAACCTGGCAGAGACACAACAAAAACAGAAAACTTCAGGCTAATATCCCTGATAGAAATCGATGCAAAAATCCTCAATAAAATGCTGGCAAACTGAATCCAGCAGCACATAAAAAAAACTTACCCACCATCACCAAGTCAGTTTCATCCTTGGGACGCAAGGCTGGTTCAACATATGCAAATCAATAAACATAATCCATCACATAATCAGAATCAAAGACAAAAATCACGTGATTATCTCAATAGATTCAGAAAAGGCCTTTGATAAAATTCCACATCCCTTCACGTTAAAAACTCTCAATAAACTAGGTATTTAGAGAACATATCTCAAAACAATAAGAGCTATTTGTGACAAATCCACAGCCAATATCATATTGATTGGCAAAAGCTGGAAATATTCCCTTTGAAAACCGGTACAAGACAAGGATGCCCTTTCTCACCACTCCTATTCAACATAATATTGGAAGTTCTGGCCAAGGCAATCAGGCAAGAGAAAGAAATAAAGGTTATTCAAATAGGAAGAGAGGAAGTCAAATTGTCTCTGAAGATGACATAATTCTATATTTAGAACACCCCATCACCTCAGCCAAAAAGCTCCTTAAGCTGATAAGCAACTTCAGCAAAGTCTCAGGATATAAAATCAATGTGCAAAAATCACAAGCATTCCTACACACCAATAATAAACAAGCAGAGAGCCGAAGCATGAATGAACTCCCATTCACAAGTACTACAAAGAGAATAAAATACCTAGGAATACAACTTACAAGGGATGTGAAGGACCTCTTCAAAAACTACAAACCACTGCTCAAGGAAATAATAGAGGACACAAACAAATGGAAGAACAATCCATGCTTATGGATAGGAATAATCAATATTGTGAAAAGAAACTATCATCAGAGTGAAGAGGCAACCTACAGCATGGGAGAAAATTTTTGCAATCTACCCATCTGACAAAGGTCTAATGTCCAGAATCTAGTAGGAACTTAAACAAATTTACAAGAAAAAAAAAAAAACAACCATCAAAAAGTGGGCAAAGGATATCAACAGACACTTCTCAAAAGAAGACATTTATGCAGCCAACAAATGTACGAGAAAAAGCTCAACATCACTGATAATTAAAGAAATACAATCAAAACCACAATAAGATGCCATCTCATGCCAGTGAGAATGGAGATTATTAAAAAGTCAAGAAATAATAGATTTTTGCAGGGCTGTGGAGAAATAGGAACACTTTTACACTGTTGTTGGGAATGTAAATTTGTTCAATCATTGTAGAGGATAGTGTGGCGATTCCTCAAGGATCTAGAACCAGATAACCATATGACCCCACAATCCCATTACTCAGTATATATCAAAAGGAATAGAAATCATGCTACTATAAGGACACATGCATATGTATGTTTATTGCAACACTATTCACAATAGCAAGGACATGGAACCAACCCAAATGCCTGTCAATGGTAGACTGGATAAAGAAAATATGGTACATATACACCATGGAATACTATGCAGCCATAAAAAGAAATGAGATCATGTCCTTTGCAGGGACATGGATAGAGTTGAAAGCCATCATTCTCAGCAAACTAACACAGGAATAGAAAACCAAACACTGCATGTTCTCATAAGTTGGAGCTGAAAAATGAGAACACATAGAGGGGAACAACACACACTGGGGCCTGTGGGAGTGCATTGGGGGAGGGAGAGTGTCATGAAGAGTAGCTAATGGATGCTGGGCTTAATACCTAGGTGATGGGATGATCTGTGTAGCAAACCACATGGGCACACGTTCACCTATGTAACAAACCTGCACATCCTGCATATGCACCCCTGAACTTAAAATAAAAGTTGATGGAATAAATAAACAAATAAATAAATAAAATAAATAAAGTAAAATATGATAATGACAAAGGGAAAAGAGTTGCTTTTGCTCTCTTTAAATAAAAAAGGAATGCACTTAAAAAAATAAAAATAAAAAATAAACTATTTCCTCTGGCTCAAAGACTAAAGAATGTTAGGCTGCCTATCTCAGGAATTCTAGTGTTGAGGTGATGAGAGACAACCCTTATGATTTTCTCATCCCGTCTCTAATGTGAGGAATATTCAGCACCTCTCTTTCTTCCTCCCTACTCCAAGCCAAGCTGGTCTCTCCTAAACATCACTGTTCTAGCTTCGTAACCTCACTCTGTTTTCTCTCTTAATCTTCAGTCAATACAGAAGTTCAAGTCATCTCTTCAAAATATATATCAGCATATCATACTATTTTCTATTTCGGTGCTTTTTGATAGTTTCTCATAATAATACAAATAAAATCTAGTGTCCTCAGTGTTCTTTTATACTGTGGTCCCTGGCAACCTTCCTAAATATGTTTCCTGTTTCTCTATGGTCCCTTCTGCTGAAGCCATACTAGCATTCTTCTCAAACAGCCCAGTCATGCTCCTATCACAGGGCCTTTGCATCCACCATTGCCTCAGCCTAGAATGCTCACCCCACAAATGTTTGCCTCACTCACCCTTTCATTTTATTTAGTTCTGTGCTCAAATGTCACCTCCTCAAGGAAGTCTACTACAACTACCTTAACTATACTAACCCTCCCATCTATTCCCTTATATTTCAGATATTTTAGTTTCATATTTTATCTAATACCTAATACTATCTAATAATTATATAAAAGAATATTACTTATTCATTGGTTTATTTACCTATTGTTTAATTATCTCGTGAAAATTTAAATCCCACGAGGACATGAAGTTTAATTTTTGGTGTTATATATATATTTGTTCACTATAATATTTTCAGCATGTAACCTTGTAGCTATTTCAGCCTCAAAAATTGTTTGTGGAATAAATGTCCTAGCCACTTAGACAATAATACCAAGAGAAAATTCCTCAAACAACAGCTCCCATTTTTCCCCACATTAGAGGAATTTGCTGTTTAGGTCTCATGTCTTGTAAGTTGTTATGGTTAACGAGAAAATGGTAGTAATAAAGACCCATCAATGTCAAAGTAGGTGGATTTTCCAGGACTTAGTACTAATTTTAAGGGAAAAAAAATCAAATAAGTTGTAGAGAGAAAGAAGAAGATAAGTGTTGACAAAGATTTTGGTTGTTTTGAGAAAGTAAGATCAGAGATTGAGGGAAGCAACTGGGCCATGTGAGCCACTTGCAGTCAGATTGGTAATTACAGGTTTAATAGTTACAATTTGCTTTGTCAGGCTGTGCATGGTGGCTCACACCTGTAATCCCAAGACTTTGGGAGGCTGAGGTGGGTGGATCACTTCAGCCTAGGAGTTTGAGGTATTAGTCAGGTATGGTGGTGCACACCTGTACTTTCAGCTACTTGGGAGGCTGAGGAACAAGAATCGCTTGAACCCAGGAGGAGGGGGTTGCAGTTAGCCAAGATTGCGCCACTGCACTTCAGTCTGGGCAACAGAGTTAGACTGTGTCTCAAAAACAGAAACAAAACAAAACAAAAAACCCCCGCAACATTCTGCTTTGTCTTGTGGCCTCCCCACAAGGTCATGATAGACCCCAGCTACCCATTCAAACTTTGGATCAGATGTCGAAGCTGATAACACCTCACACACAACACGATGGTATAAAGCTTTATTACTCACCTACCAAGGCTTTCTGGAGAGGGCAAGCTTGCTCCCAAAGAATTACTAAAATGACTTCAGAGAACCAGGGATACTTGGCTTCAGATTTTTTTGGTGGTTAGAAACCGGGGCCAGGTGCAGTGGCTCACACCTGTAATCCCAGCAGTTTGGGAGGCCGAGGCGGGCAGATTACAGGGTCAGGAGATCGAGACCATCCTGGCTAACACGGTGAAACCCCATCTCTACTAATAATACAAAAAATTAGCCAGGTGATGTGGCAGGCGCCTGTAGTCCCAGCTACTCGGGAGGCTGAGACAGGAGAATGGTGTGAACCCCGGGGGGCGGAGCCTGCAGTGAGCCACAATCTAGCTACTGCACTCCAGCCTGGGCGACAGTGAGACTTCGTCTCAAAAAAAAAAAGAAACTGGGACTGGGATGGTAGTACCTTAGGTGGGTGGTAACCAGTGTGGTTTAAACCACTCACCATTGACAAAGAAGAGAGCATCTAGGCTTCTAATTAAGCTTGTGAAGCACAACGAGATGAGAGAGTCGTAAGTTTTAAGGGCTGCCAGCAGCCAAACATCAAAAAACGATGTCAGGTCCTTTATTAAACTTTGGTTATGAAAGAGCTGCATCTTTGCCACCTCTACCTGAAATTTAGTTTTTTATGTTGTGAGATTTTTAATCTTTTTTCTTTTCTTTTTCAAATGAACTTTTCCAATACAATTTAATAACCACTTCTTAATTATTTAAAATAATGAACTAAAGTCACAAATATGAATATCTTCCTGGATTTTTCATTTTGGACTTTTCATTATTATGCTTTCCAGAATCACAGTATTTTAAATATTATAATTCTTTAAATACCATATTATACTGTTTTATATATTTCATGGATAGTATATTTTTTCTTTTCTTTTTTAAATGTTTTGGCTATTCTTGTGTTTTTTATTATTAAAAACTTTGGAATCAGCTCCTGCATTCTTCAGATTTAAGAAGCTTTTAAATTTTTTATTGAGATTTCATTGGATTATATGTTAATTTATGAATATTTGATGTCTTTTTGCTATTTAATGTTTACCTTCTGATACGGTTTGGTTTCGTCTCCACCCAAATCTCATCTTGAATTCCCATGTGTTGTGGGAGGGACCCGGTGGGAGGTAATGGAATCATGGGGGCAGGTCTTTCCTGTGCTGTTCTCATGATAGCAAGTCTGTCTCAGGAGATCTGATGGTTATTTTAAGGGGGAGTTTTCCTGCACAAGCTCTCCTTTTTTTCCTACTGCCATCCATGTAAGACGTGACTTGCTACTTCTTGACTTCCGCCATGATTGTAAAGCCTCCCCACCCACGTGGAACTGTAAGTCCAATAAAACTCTTTCTCTTGTAAATTGCCCAGTCTTGGGTATGTCTTTATCAGCAGTGTGAAAATGTACCAATACACCTTCAAAATACAGTATGCCACTCCCCACTTATTCAGGTCTCTTTTTGCATCTTTAAATGGGAAAGCATTGTCTTGGTAGAGGGCTTGTGCAATTCTTACTAACAGTTATTTCCTTATATGTTCTAATTGGTTATTGGCAGTATATCAAGAAACCAACACTTGATTTGAGTTGTTTTTCTATTTGGTCTAATTATCAAACCCCTATTAGTCTGTAAGTTATGTGACTTAATTATTTTAGAATTTCAAGGTAGGCAATATACATACAGTGCATGTTTTGAGTCTTCTCTTCTAAAAATAGATCTCGTTTTTCTCCTTCACATAGCATTGGCTAGGGTCTCAAGTACAAAGTTGAATTGTCAGATGCTATAGTCTGAATGCTTCCCCAAATTCAGATATTGAAACTTAATTCCACTGTAGTGATATTAAGAGATGAGGCCTCTGGGAAGTGATTCATGAAAACTCCACTCTCGTAAATGGATTAGTGCTTATAGAAGAGCTGGAGGAAACCAGCTTTGGCCCTTTTTTCCTTATATTCCTTCTGCCATGAAAGACACAGTGTTCATCCGTCCAGAGGATGCCACAACAAGGCACCATCTTGGAAGCAGGAAGACTGGGGCATCACAGACACTGAACAGGCCAGTGCCTTGATCTTACACTTCCCAGCCTCCAGAACTGAAAGAAATACATTTATATTGTTGATAAATTACCCAGTCTGTGGTATTTTGTCATAGCAGCACAGACTAATGAGAGGTGACAACGTGCTACCAGCCCTTGCTGGCTCTCAGCACCTCCGCAGCCTCGGCGTCAGCTCTGGCGGCGCTGGAGGAGTCTTTCAGCCCGCCGCTGCGCTGTGGGGGCCCTTCTCCCGGGCTGGCCGAGGCCGAAGCCTGCTCCCTCTGCTGGCAGGTTGGTGTGGAGGGAGAGGCGCCTGCCGCAGCCGGGGCTGCGCACACCGCTTGAGGGCCGGCACGGGTTCTGGGTGGGTGCGGGCTCGGCGGGCTTGGTGTGGCCAGCCGGCGCCTGCTGGGCTTGGGGGACGAGCTCCCTCCGAGCTGCCGGTGCCAGAAAGTCCTGCAGCGAGTGCCATTGAGAGGTGAATCCCGCTGGGCTTCTGGGTTTGGTGGGGACCTGGAGAACTTTTCTCCCTAGCTAAAAGTTTGTAAATGTACCAGTCGGCGTTCTGTGTCTAGCTAACCTGATGGGGACTTGGAAAACCTTTGTGTCTAGCTACGGGGTTGTAAATGCACCAATCAGCACTCTGTGTCTAGCTAAGGGTTTGTAAAGGCACCAATCAGCACTCTGTGTCTAGCTAAAGGTTTGTAAAGGCACCAATCAGCACTCTGCCAAAACGGACCAATCAGCTCTCTGAAAAAGGGACCAATCAGCTCTCTGTAAAATTGACCAGTCAGCTCTCTATAAAATGGACCAATCAGCAGGATGTGGGTAGGGCCAGATAGGGGAATAAAAGCAGGCCACGCGGGCCAGCAGCTGAAACCTGATTGGGTGTCCTTTCAGTTGTGGAGGCTTTGTAATTTTGCTTTGGGCAATAAATGTTGCTGCTGCTCGGTGTTTGGGTCTGTGCCATCACCGGGAAGGTCTCCAGCTTCACTTCTGAGGCCTTTACTCCTGAGGCGGGTGAGACAACGAGCCCACCACGAACCCAGCGGGAGAGAGGAACAACTCCAGGTGCACCTCCTTAAGAGCTGTAACACTCACTGCGAAGGTCTGCAGCTTCACTTCTGAGGCCTTTATTCCTGAGGCGGGTGAGACAACGAGCCCACCACGAACCCAGCGGGAGGGAGGAACAACCCCAGGTGCACCTCCTTAAGAGCTGTAACACTCACTGCGAAGGTCTGCGGCTTGACTCCTGAAGCTAGTAAGACCGCCAAGCCACCAGAAGAAAAAAACTGTGAACACGTCTGAACATCAGAAGGAACGAATTGCAGACACACCATCCTTAAGAATTGTAACACTCACCGCAAGGGTCTGCGGCTTTATTCTTGAAGTCAGCCAGTGAGACCAAGAACCCACCAATTCCGGGCACACTGAGACATCAGGTGAGAGTGGGCATGCTTGTTTACTGCTACTGACTCGAGCAGAGATGTTCCTCATATGACAATGGTAGATACAACATCATTTTTGTTTTCTAGTAGACAATCTCAATTTGTTAAAGGAATGTATTTTTTTATTCATGGATTAATTTATGCAAAATGAAGGTTAAATTTTGCCAACTGTTTTTACCGTGTTTTTGTATCTTTTGAAATGATGTAACAGCATATTTTTCTTTACTCTGTTAACAAAGATAATTAAATTAATTTTAATGCTATGTTCTCAAGTAATCCATACCTGGTCAAGTTCAATTACCCTTAATTCTAGTGGATTCTATTTAGGCATTTGGCATATGTTTAACAAGTCGGTTTATTGTTTAGAGATGGAGAGTACTTGTGTCAGGGTTCCATCAAGATACAGAAAATATACCAGTTATTTGATTACAGGAAATTTAACGTACAGAATAATTAATAGAACAGGGGTTACTAATAATGAAGGTTGGGGTAAAAGAGGACTGTAAGCGGTCCAGAAATCGCAAGTGCAACAAAGCAGCTACTATTTTTAGGCCAGGAAAGGGAGTCCGATGAAAGAACTAGAGTAGGAGAGCTGCCTCCCCTCAACCAGATGCTCTCCAGTGGTAAGACTCAGATTTCTTCATCAAAAAAATGGCTACCACAGTAAAATGCAGCCTGCCAAAGATGAGAAAACTCACCAACAGTCATAGACAGAGCTAATTTCTGTAAGTGGGATACATTGCCTGGACAATGTGGCTGGTCAGAGATAATTGGCAAGACCGGCTGGTGAGGAGAGCATGGCCCAAGGGTACCACTAGTGCTCAGCAGCACAGGCAACTGGGCTCTCAAATTGTATAATGATAACAAAAGAAAGTCAGAAAGCAAATGTTTTCCTGATATTGTTGCCTTGCATCAGCTGACAAAAGAGAAAAGTTTAGTGTCCAGACCCAGTATCACAAAACAGGGCAAAGAAGAGTGGATATGGTGCTGTGAGAAAACAATTTGATAACTGGCTAAGAGTGGTGTGTTTGTTTGTTGTTTTTTGTTTTGTTTTGTTTGAGATGAAGTCTTGCTCTGTCACCTAGGCTGGAGAGCAGTGGTGCGATCTCAGCTCACTGCAAGCTCCACCTCCCGGGTTCACACCATTCTCCTGCCTTAGCCTCCCGAGTAGCTGGGACTACAGGCGCCTGTCACCACGCCTGGCTAATTTTTTGTATTTTTAGTAGACACGAGGTTTCATCGTGTTAGCCAGGATATTCTCGATCTCCTGGACCTCGTGATCCGCCCGCCTCCGCCTCCCGAAGTGCTGGGATTACAGGCGTGAGCCATCGCCCCCGGCCTTGTTTTGTTTTTTTTTTTTTTTAAACTATTGCTATATTTGTTTGTTTAGATAGCAAGTAAATGCTAGCTGTATAACAGGAGTGAGAACGATTTTTAACTTCTGTTGTGATTTAAATTATTACACATAGGACTTATTTATGAAAGATTAGAATCAACAAAACTGTTCTGGTGGCTCTGGACTCTAACTGGATTTAATCACTGGGTCTGTTACTAAATGCTTGAGAGAACTTAAGCATTTAATCTCTGTGTCTCATTTTACTCTTCTTTAAAAGTGAGAATAACATGAGTAAACTCATTGCTGTGGATGGCTTTCCTCATGAGGCAGACTCTGAGATGAAAAATAACATGGCAGAAGTATTAGGACTACTGATGGGATCAGAGCAGGGGAAGGCAAATGAAGGGGATTGGCAGAGGGTGAAGTTTTACTTCAATGCCAGAAGAGAGTGTGACTTTGGCTAAGTTGCTCTGCCTACGTGTAAATGGTTCAGTATATATACCTTAAAAATAAAATTATGCAGTTACTTACAGGTGGAAGAAGCTGAATTTGTCCATTGAACCTTAGAAGCTTAAGACAAATCAATAGATGCTGAATACATACACATACACACACACATGCATACACACACACACGTGCACACATGCACACACATACATATACATGTGTGGGAAACAGGAGTGGGAAAAGTAGAGTATAAACTTTTCAGTTTTTAGTCAAGTTTTTGTGAATCATAATAATATTAAAACAAAATTGCATGTGTTAATACTGCTGTGTATATTTTTGAGTGGTGTTTTAGATCTGTGCCTCACAAAACTCTGTATGATAGTTATCTCAATCTTCTGATAAGGAAATTAAAAAGTAGAGAGGAAAAGTGATTTTTTTTAAGATTGCAAGGCTAGAGAGAAGCAGATTCAGGACAGGAAACCAGGTATTGACTTTTTCATGAGTCTTTATCCACCGACGTTCCTGTTTGCCAAAAGTGTCAGACACATATGTATGAATTAAAAAATGCATTTTACTTCAGAGTTTAAGTAATTTTGAAATACATGTAATGGTTATATGTGATTCTCATTTATTCCACAATTATAAGAAATGGGAATACATAATGAACTGATTCATGTTTTTTCAAGCTAATGTGAAAATATAAGTATTAGAATGAATCTCTCACAAGAAGTTTTTCTTTTTTCTGAGACAGGGTCTCTGTCACTCAGACTGGAATGCAGTGGTGTGATCATAGCTCACTCAGCCTCAAACTCCTGGGTTCAAGCAATTCTCCCACCTCAGCCTCCAAAGTAGCTGGGACCACAGGTATGTGCCACCATGCCAGGCTGATTTAAAAAAAAAAATTAGAGATGGAGTCTTGCTATGTTGTCCAGGCTGATATCAAATTCCTGGCCTCAAACAGTCTCCCAAAGTGCTGGGCTTGCAAGTGTGCACCAACACACCCAGCCTGGAGGCTTCTTAAAGAAAGATTATTCATTTTTTCAGTAGTCGAAAATGACAATTGCATTGTAATTTTAGGTAATCTGTGTCAAGTTAAATTAGGTTATTTAAAATTTCTCTGATTGAGAAGTAATTTCTACTAGAAGCTTTTAAAGTAGATTGCAAAGAATGCTATTCCTCAAAATAGAGGAACAGTTTATATTATCTGTTCATTTTCTTTCTTACTGGCATGAATATTTGAAATTGTAACAAGCAACATGTCTGAGTTTTCTTTATTTGCTACTTCCTATCTAGACACTTCATAGCCCCATGCAAAGAAAACATACATTCAGTTAAACCACATATAGCATGCATCAATAAATCCATGCTGAAATTATCTTAGAGATGAGAACTTATGATATCTTCACAGAAACTATAAAATAAATTATTGCTTTAATCTTAGGTTTGAAACACAAGGACTGACTGCCAGACTGTTTTAGAATGTTTAAAACTTACAAGTATTGTTTCAAAATGTTGCTTTGTTTAGCTATATAATATGTAGATTAGCCAGCAGTAGACATGTAAGTACAGTATGGGCGCTGTATGTACATTAATGAGAAAATGTTTTTCTGTACATTTTCACCCTGCAGTATTATGGAATAATTACTATTTTTCATTCTTAACATAAAGGTAGAATCTAGAAAGTTTCTTCCTATTTCTAGCACTGATTTAATTTGCTGCTTTAATTTGGAGGGCATAAGGACAATGAATGCATGGTGGAAAATGTTTGAGTGTGTATGAGTGTGTGTGTGTCTGTGTGTGTGTGTGTGTATGTAGAAAAGGAAAGTTATCCTGGGGAAAAGTACTGGATTAAAAATTTCTTGATTGTTGCTGGAGGGCACTGTATTGCCAGGTCCCTGGATGTGGCGTGAAGACTGTTCTTTACAAAACTCTAGAAGGCACGATTTTCATCAGATTCACAGCCAGCATGGCCATATGCAGTATGCCTGTATTAGGTAGCCATGTTTATTGCCCCAAATACTACCGAGCCATAGGCAGTAACCTGGCTTTCTTTTCTGTAAAAATTATGTTAGTAAAACTTGTCTACCTTATTTAGAAGTTTGCGTTAACTCAAGTTTAGCATGAAGTTGCTTTCTTACATATTTTAAGTTTAGCCTGAAGGTCTATCTATACATAGTGAACTATAACCTAAATGGAGGTATAAACAGACTGTAACCTATTCTTGTGCCAGTCACCGAGTTTTGGCCAATCAAAAGGGGACAACTGTTCAAACCATGTTCAAATAAGGTAAACATTAAACTGTAAACAATCTGGCTGTTTTTCTACATCATGTCTTTTTTTGTTGTTATTTTTTTTTTGAGACAAGATCTCGCTCTGTCACCCAGGATGGAGTGCAGTGGTGCAATCTCAGCTCACTGCAACCTCTGCCTCAGCCTCCAGAGTAGGTGAGATTACAGGCAAGCACCACCACGTCTGGTTAATTCTTGTATTTTTAGTAGAGACTGGGGTTTCACCATGTTGGCCAGGCTGGTCTCAAACTCCTGACCTCAAGTGATCCACCCGCCTTGGCCGCCCAGAGTGCTGGGATTACAGGTGTGAGCCACCACACCTACCCACGTCCATTTTCTGTAGGTCGCTTTCCTTTTTCTGTCTATAAATCTTCCACCACGTAGCTGTGCTGGAGTCTCTGAGCCTACTCTGATGCAGGAGGTTGCCCAATTCATGAATTTTTCTTTGCTTGATTAAACGCTGTAAAATTAATTTGCCTGAAGTTTTTCTTTAAACAGTATAAAGATGGCATTAAATTTAAAATAGGCCAAAATGTTTTGAAACAAACCTTAAGTGAATGTCAACCTTTCACTGAGATCAACACCACAAAGGTGAGGTAAGACTTTCAGCATGAAGAAATGAACCAAGAAAAGCTGGCAATAAAAACAATAAACCACTGTCAAAAACAAAACAAAACAGTAGAGCACCTAAAAAAGGGGGGAGGGGAAGAGAAAAGAATAAATAGATAATTATATGCATGGCAAATATTATATTAAAAGTTAACGGGTGCAGCACACCAACATGGCACATGTGTACATATGTAACAAACCTGCACGTTGTGCACATGTACCCTAGAAGTTAAAGTATAATAAAATATATATACATATATATGTGTGTGTGTGTGTATATATATATATATACACACACACACACATATATATGTATATATATATACATACACACACATATATATATATATAGCATTTATTAGTGCATATTCTTTGTGAGTAAAGATTAAAATCTGGCCTACGCTAATGCAGGCCAATCTTAGAATGACTTCACAGCAGGAAGGAAACCTAAGTAAGACAGAAAAGATATACTTAAATATGAAGGTAAATGTCCTAAAGAAAAGAAACACAATTTTATGAGGTCATAGAGTATAGGAATCTGTCTTAATCTGAGTGTCTAGAAAGTTCTGGACAGCTGTTGAGCTGAGATTTGTCTGGTGAGTAGGGTAACTGGGCAAGGAGGGGTGATGACATTGGAGGTCATTTCAGAGAGAGGTATTCCACATTCAGAGCTGTGATGGGAAGAAACATGGCCTGTCTGAGGAAGTGGAGAGAGACCCATGTGACGGATGCTCAGAGAACCAGTTACTGAAAGAAGCCAGAAGAATGGGCAGAACTATATGTGAACAAGTGGTTCTTACAAAATTGTTCGGTCTGTAAATTAAAAGCAATAGGGTAATCAGAGAGAGTTTTAAGTTGGGTAAGGTTTGACAGTGGTTTGGGGATGGAGTGTATTTCAAATGGTAAGTTCCTCATTTTGAAAAGATGACTATGAATACAGTACAGAGAGCTGCTTTGGCAAGGAAGGTATTTGGAGAAGGCAAAGGTGGTTGCTCCCTTGATTGCAGTTTGTACAGGGATTACTAATTCTACATTAGTACTGTTAGAATTCAAGAGATGTTAAGATGGTAATAAAAGCTTTGGCATTGGATCGCTATACAAGAGTCGATAGGAAGACAAGATTTCTGGCTTGTGCATCTAGAAGTTTGGTGATGCCATTTCCTAGGACATGAAACACAGAAAAATGACGAGGTTTGAGATAGGAAAGGATGAAATGGATATTAGGAGAACAGTTTTGGACCTGTTGAAAGTAAGGATCTTTTTAAGGTGTCCCCAAATGGAAATGTCTATATGAGTCTGAACTCAACAAAAAAGAATTTGAGAACTACATAAATTTGCTAGTTATTGGTATGTAGAGGGTAGTGAATCACTGGTTTAAATGCAATGACCTATAGAGAGGAAGAGCAGAAAGGAGAAATTAGTCTGAAACTAAGCCCCACAGAATCCTAGCTTTTAATGGCTAATTAATGGGTGGGAAGGGTGAACCAATGGTGCCTGAGGGGGGGCCAGACAGCTTGAAAAGTAGAAGCCAAATGAAGTCAGAGTTTCAATAGGGAGGATGCGGTGAATAGTGTCACACAGTGCTCTGGACCCCTTTATGATGAGGGTTGAGACATATTCCTTGGCTTCTCACCCGATTCAAAACATTTCCTCCGACTGGTGGAGGAAGATTGTATCAGTTAAAATACAGCATGTCACTTGGAACTGGACAATACAGAGTTAAAGAGATATATGGATTATTGGTTTCCTTAGAAAAATCAGAAGGTATAATATTGTGTCTGAAGTTTTACCATTTTCAGGAGTTCACTTAAGAAAACTTGGTAGCTACAGTAGGCACACAAATTCATATGTCTAGTATTACGCCTACCATTTACATTTTCATTAAAATGTAAAATCATTAGGAGACGTATTAACTTATTAATAAAAACGGTTGATTAGTAATCAGAAGCATTTTCATGAAAATGATAGCAGATGCATATTAGATTCCGAGACAGACAAAATATGCCAAAGTAAATCAGTTTGGGTGAATTGTTCCCTCATCAATTCCTGTTTTAAGGCAGAGTTATATATTTATTGTCTCAGAAACAGACTAAAATGATAAAATTTAAAGGTGAATTGGAAGAGAAATAGGAAAGCAAGTGGGTAGATTATAGGTTTTTCCTAGTAAAAACCTTCTCTTTTATAAGTTAAATGAACAGTGGAATTGTTCCTGGGATATAGGGACACTTAGCATCTCTGCATCGGTATTTGTGGATGATAAAATATCCTGTTATTATAAGAGTGAGTAGGAAACAACCTTGTCTATATCAATACCATCTTTATATGATTAATTCATCACATGAAAAATATACCCCGTTCATTCTAGTAAATATAGTAATTTTAATAAGATAGCGTAATAATGTGGAAAATAAAATGATTCCCAGTTTCAGAGACTTGCTTACATATCTTTGATGGGTGTTGAGATCAGAATGTAAAACAACTATGATAGAAGTTTTTTCTTGTTTATGAACTAAAGTTGTTTGGATAACCAAGTAAAAATGTGTCATTGAATTACATACTGTGTTTATACAAGACACATAGATGAAATAAAATATATCACAACACATGAGGCAAGAAACTTAAAGATGCATGATATTGCTTTTCGCATAGTCAAAGAGAGAAGCACGTAAAATATTAAATTTCTCACAAGTGGGTTCTCCATGATCTCTCCCCTGTTCCTAACCTGACTTCTTATTTTCAGATCTTATCTCCTCTCCCGTATGACATTTTCTTCTAATATTCAAACCTTCACTCACATTTTGGAAAAAAAGTCTCCCATCCCTACTCTGTATCACATGTTCTTCTCCTAGAATATACTTCTGACATCTGGAACAGCTGGAAAATAACCTCAAGTTTTAACAGTACCATTAACAGTCCCCTGTGGCATCATCAGTCCCACAAAATATTCTAGGGCAGCACTCGATTGACTCTGTCCCCTAGCATGATTTCAGACATTTTCACCCTCACACTCTCTCAATTTCTCTGATTGGACTCTTTGAATCTTTCCCTCTACTGTGGGTTCACACACACATTTACACGTGTATGTGCACCCACACACACATATCAGTTGCTTACACTGAAATTGTTGAGTTTTTACATCTCTCTTCTACAAAGACCATACTTTCTCAATGAAAAACATTAATTTTCAGAAGTAGTCCAATCCAAAGCCATATAAGGTGATAAAGAAATTGTTTTCTGACTATCACATACTTCAACTATTCTAAGCAATAGATAAAGTGATTCACATTTGTATATATGTAAGTCCAGATTCTTCATTCCTGGCTCTTAAATGAGGCACTTCAGAGTACATATTGCTGAGACATAGGGGCTACTACCTGGGCTACATATGCAATTATTTCTAATAATACTGTATACTAGGTTCTGATTCTTAATCAGGGGCCCACTTCACATTCAGGCTGTGAAGAGAGGAAGGTTCTGTTGCAGTTATATGTGTCTTCAGATGTAAGTGACTTGAGGCTTCACATTCTCCAACATTTTGAAATGTTTTTCTAGGCTCTATAGGGAAAATTGTGTTTGATAGAATTCCCTTTCTGTCACCACATAATTGATACTTTACACATCTTCAGGGTTGATTCATTATTTAGTCATTAATTGATTGTCTCAAATTGTTATTTTGTTCACTTAAAGTTTGGCTACTATTCATAGGTTGTTTATAAATGAGTGAATTGGAGTAGAGTATCTTCAAGCTCTCTTTTTATTTTCTTTCTATATGATTTGTGCAGATTGATTTATACACTCACCTACTTCAGTTATCATTACACAGGTTTGGGCTCTGCCTTTTTAAATACGCTTCTTTTATCTCCTAACAGTACTAATGCTCCCCATTCCATTCCAGCAAACCGAGCCCTATGAATTCCCAAGTATTTCTTCTATATTCAAAGAATTTCAATTCTCACTGGAAGAAGACAATTGAATAGCTGATAACAGCAGCAAGGGTATATTTCCAGTGCTTTCTGATCATTTCCTGTAAAAAAAAAAAATGAGAAATTGTCATGTTCTGATAGTGTTCAGTGATTTTGAAACAATTTTGCTTAGGCAGATACCAGGCTGGCTGCATAAAAATCACCAAAGATGATTTTTAAAATACAACTTCTCAGTATCTCAGTAGGTCTGGAGTGTGGTCCAAGAATCTATATTTTTTAAAGTTCTTCCAAGCAATTCTGATGCGAAGCCAAATTTGGGAACCTCTGCTATGCTCTGTTTGCTTCAGTTTGCCATCTAGCAGATTGCACTGTTCCAAACTGCTTCATCATTTAATATATGTATATGCACATGAACTCCAAAGTTTGTCACTCACTATCGATGAAATCTTGGCCAAGCAATTTAATATCTGAGTGCTTTAGTTTCTTCACTAATAGATATTTTAAGCATAAAATGAATTATATGTATCTAAAATGCTTAGAATAATGCCTGAGATTGAAAGATGTTAGTATTTTCATTTTTATTAATCATTTATTTTTTAGTCATCAGACATTTATGAAGAATTTATAAAATTTCAGCCATAGCTTTTCAAACCTGGGGAATAGTAAATAAAGATCATCCCGCTTTACTGCTGTCCCTAGAAGTGTAGTATGAAAAACAGATTTATAAGTAAATAATTAAAATTGATGTGTTTGGATCAAAGACCTAAACATAAGAGCTAAAACTATAAAACATTTTGAAGAAAAATAGGGGAAAAATCATGACATTGGAGTTAGCAATTTTTTTGGATATAATACTAACAAAAGAAAAAATAGATAATTGCACTACTTCCAAAACTTTTGTGCATCAAAAGAGACTATTAATATAGAGAAAAAGCAGGGAATGGGAGAAAAGTTTGCAAATCATATATTTGTTAAGGGGTTCAATCCAGAATATAAAAAGAACTCCTACAATTCAACAATAATGACAATGACATAAACCTGATTAAAATATAGGTAAAAGATTTGAATAGGCATTTTTCACAAGGTATACAGATAACCAATAGGCACATGAAAAGATGTCTAACATACTGATCATTAGAGAAATGCAAATCAAAATCAGATATAAGAATGAGATATCACATCACACCCATTAGACTGGCTATTATTAAAACAAGAACAACAACAAATGTTGACAAGGATGTAGAGAAACTGCTTTCTTGATGTCCAGAGTCATTTTAATCTGCATATTTCTGGTTCATAATTAATTGTCTAAATTATATGTAATTTTAAAGGACTACTATCAAGGGAAGAATCTTATGTTAGAAATTTGTATATTTTCAATGATAACTTCCAAAATGCCCATGACAGATCATAGTACAATAGCTTTCAAGTTAAATCTGCACAGTGTTGACTGTGTTAGCTTCCACTAACAGAGTTTGTCCTGCCTACTGCCAAGTGGCATATGGACCCCAATATATGACCAAATAGGTCTCTAGAGCTACAACTATAGAAGAAAAAGTCTGCAGACATAAAAATTAGGGTGAGAATGGATGGGAAAAGAGTTACAAACTTGGTTTTCATTTACTGTGAACAGATGATTTTGGTTGTAAAACTTACTAAAGGCGAGAAATGTGAAAACAATGAGATAACATTGTATACCCATAAGAATGGCTATTATCAAAAAAGGGAAAGAATAGTAAGAAATAACAGATGATAGTAAGTGTGATAATTAATTTTACATGTCAAATTGGCCAGGCCACAGTACACAGACACTTGGTCAAACACTATTCTAGTTGTTTTTGTGAAGGTATTTTTTAGATGCTCAAAGGCTAAATCGGCAGACTTTGAATAAAGCGGATTGTCTTCCACAATATGAGCTGGCCTCACCCAATCACCTAAAGACTATAATAGAAAAAGACTGAACTCTCCAGAGGAGAACTTCTGTCTTTGAAGTGAAACTACAGCATTAACTCTTCCCTGGCTCTTCATCCTTTCAGCCTACTATCTTGCAGGTTTTGAACTTGCTAACTTCTACTATTGTATGAGACAATTTCTTAAAATCTCTCTCTCTCTCGCTCACTCTCTCTCATCTCTCTCTCTATATATATATATATATTTATTTAGATACGCATGTATGTATATGTGTGTCTATGTATATTTATGTGTATATTGTTTTTAAAAAATAATTGAGTTTTGTGTGTATCTGTGTGTATATATGAATACATATATACATGCATATATACAAATACATATATACATGTATATATACACACATACATTCTATCAGTTCTGACACACATACATTCTATCAGTTCTATTTCTCTGGAGAATCCTACCTAATACCATGAGAACATGAAGTTAGAACCCTTGTGCATTGCTTGTGGGATGCAAAGTGGGAAGCCACTGTAGAAAATGGTAAAGCAATTCCTCATAAAACTAAACATAAAATTACCATATTAATCATATATCCAGCAATTCAATTTCTGGTTATATACCAAAAAGAAGTGGTAGCAAGGTCTCAAACAGATATTTATATACCGTGTTTATAGCAGCATTATTACTATAACCAAAAAGTAGAAGCAATCAAGATGTTCACTAACAGAAGAATGGACAAACAAAACGTGGTATATACGTACACTAAAATATTATCCAACCTTAACTAAAGAGGAAATTCTGACATGTAGTATAACATAGATGAACCTTGGAGACATTATTCTAAGTGAAATAAGCCAACTCTAAAGAAAAAAAAATTGCATGATTCCACTTATATAAAGTACTTAGAGTCAAATTCATAGAAGTAAGAAGTACAGTGATAATTGCCGGGAGACGGGGAGGGAAAAATAAAAAGTTGTTAAATGAGTATAGAGTTTTAGTTCTGTAAGATGAGAAGAATTCTGGAGATGGCTAGTGGTGATGTTTATACAACAACATGAATGTAGTTAATACCACTGAACTCCATGTCTTAAAATGGTGCAGGTAGCAAATTATGTACATTTTACCACAATTTTTTAAATCAAAAATAAGTTTTGGTATAAATATATAAAAACAGAACCATATATTTTAAGAATTACTAAAGTGACAGTGTTGTCACTATTAAGTGAGAAGGCAACAAAACAATTGTTTAATGGGTACATATTTTCCATTTTGCAAGATGAAAACAACCCTGGAGATTGGTCACACAACAATGTGAATATATGTAACACTACTGAACTGTACATTTAAAAATGGTTAAAATGGTACATTTTATGTTCTATATATTTTACCACAATAAAAACTCAACTATTTAAAAAAAATCAATGTATATGGAATTAAAATGGAATTAAATATAAGGAACTGTGGGTTCACACAAGAAAGGAACAATGAATCCTGCTGCATAGGATAGTGTGGGAGAACATTCATCTCTCCTTACAGAAAATACAGTGGTACTAATATGTTTTAAAGGGTTAAGGAAGGAGCACTGGAAGAACAGAGAGGATCCATGCACAGTGTTCAGAGTCAAGTGAACATTTTAACCAGTTAAAGTATTTCAATAATTTGGAATTTGAGGGTGGAGGATGCTCAAAAATGAAAAGATTGCAGGATTCCTGCCTGCCCGCCCGCCCGCCTGCCTGCCTGCCTGCCTGCCTTCCCTTTCTTTCATCTCGCTCTGTTGCTCAGCTCACTGCAACTTCCGTCTTCTGCGTTCGAGAGATTCTGCGCCTCAGCCTCCTGAATAGCTGGGATTACAGTCACATGCCACCATGACTGGCTAAGTTTTAAATTTTTAGTAGAGACGGGGTTTTGCCATGATAGTGAGGCTAGTATGGAACTCCTGACCTCAAGTGATCCACCCACCTCGGATTCCCAAAGTGCTGGAAAGACAACCGTGAGCCACTGCGCCCAGCCTTATTTCATTTTCAAACCTGCATGATCACATGAATTATTTTGGAAATTGTTTTAAAAATACAGTATCAGGCTGGGCGTGGTGGCTCACGCTTGTAATCCCAGCACTTTGGGAGGCCGAGGCGGGCGGATCACGAGGTCAGGAGATCGAGACCACGGTGAAACCCCGTCTCTACTAAAAATACAAAAAATTAGCCGGGCGTGGTGGCAGGCGCCTGTAGTCCCAGCTACTCGGAGAGGCTGAGGCAGGAGAATGGCGTGAACCCGGGAGGCAGAGGTTGCAGTGAGCCGAGATCGTGCCACTGCACTCCAGCCTAGGGGACAGAGCGAGACTCCGTCTCAAAAAAAAAAAAAAAAAAAAAAAAACAGTATCAGGCCCTGAGACATTTCCCTCATCCTGAGTTTTCTGGAATAATTACTTAGTGTATTTCACTGCTTGGCTTATATTCCTGTGTTATTATTATTATTATTATTATTATACTTTAAGGTCTGGGATACATGTGCAGAACGTGCAGGTTTGTTACATAGGAATACACATGCCGTGGTGGTTTGCTGCACCCATCAACCCATCATCTACAGTAGGTATTTCTCCTAATGCTATCCCTCCCCTTGATCCCCACCCTCTGACAGGCACCAGTGTGTGATGTTCCCCTCCCTGTGTCCATGTGTTCTCATTGTTCAGCTCCCACTTATGAGTGAGAACATGTGGTGTTTGGTTTTCTGTTCCTGTGTTAGTTTGCTGAGAATGATGGTTTCCAGCTTCATCCATGTCCCTGCAAAGGACACAAACTCATCCTTTTTTATGGCTGCATAGTATTCCATGGTGTATATGTGTTATATTTTGTTTACTAGTCTATCATTGTTGGGCATTTGGGCTAGTTCCAAGTCTTTGCTACTGTGAACAGTGCTGCAGTAAACATACATGTGCATGTGTCTTTATAATAGAATGATTTATAATCCTTTGGGAATATACTCAGTAATGGGATTGCAGGGTCAAATGGCATTTTTGGTTCTAGATCCTTGAGGAATCGCCACACTGCCTTCCACAATGGTTGAACTAATTTACACTCCCACCAACGCTGTAAAAGCATTCCTATTTCTTCACATCCTTTCCAGCATCTGTTGTTTCCTGACTTTTTAATGATTGCCATTCTAACTGGCGTGAGATGGTATCTCTTGTAAATTTTTTTGAAATTCTTTGTAGATTTTGGATATTAGCCCTTTGTCAGATGGATAGATTGCAAAATTTTTCTCCCATTCTGTAGGTTGTCTGTTCACTCTGATGATAGTTTCTTTTGCTGTGCAGAAGCTCTTTAGTTTAATTAGATCCCATTTGTCAATTTTGGCTTTTGTTGTACCATTGCTTTTGGTGTTTTAGTCATGAAGTCTTTACCCATGCCTATGTCCTGAATGGTACTGTGTAGGTTTTCTTCTAGGGTTTTTATGGTTTTAGGTCTTACATTTAAGTCTTTAATCCATCTCGAGTTAATTTTCAACACCTTGAGTTAATTTTTGTATAAAATATAAGGAGGGGGTCCAGTTTCAGTTTTCTGCATATGGCTGGCTGGCCAGTTTTCCCAACACCATTTATTCAATAGGGAATCATATCCCCACTGCTTGTTTTTGTAAAGTTTCTCAAAGATCAGATGGTTGTAGATGTGTGGCATTATTTCTGAGGCTCTTTTCTGTTCCATTGGTCTGTATATCTGTTTTGGTACCAGTACCATGCTGTTTTGGTTACTGTAGCCTTATAGTATAGTTTGAAGTCAGGTAGCATGACGCCTCCAGCTTTGTTCTTTTTGCTTAGGATTATCTTGGCAATGCAGGCTCTTTTTTGGTTCCATATGAAATTTGAAGTAGTTTCATATTCCTGTTTATTTATTTTAGTGGTTTTAAAAAAAATTATGGTACAGTACATTGTCTCAAACCACTTTTTGAAAGTAAGCAAAGTAAAAGTAATGAATGAACGAATGAACAACAACAATGAAAAAGGTGGTGATTAGAGGTATGAGCACTGGGTTGGTTGGTTTTGCGTTTTAAAGGTATACTAGTTGTTTAATATTTCTAGGAATTGACTAATCCTTGGAGAGACACTTCCCTACAGGGTCAGCAAGGCTCCAGATATTAAAACATCAGAATACAGAAAATAAAATATATTATTAAGATAGTCGTATATCAAGGAAACAAAACAAAAATCTCGGTAACAAGATAGTTAAGAGTGTCACCATCTAGCACTGTAAAAAGTGATGCTCTTTTAGATTAGAGATGACATTACTAAGCTCTTTCTGTCAGGTAATGAGGTCAAACTGAAATTGCAATTAATTTAGTTGGGATTTGAAGTTTAAGGAGAGAGAGCATATATAAACTGTTCTATAAATAAAGCTAGTTTTGAAGACAGAATGCTAGGGTAGGATCTGGAGGGGGAAGTTTCTCCTTTTTTTCCAGAAGAAAGATTTGGATATCCTTAGACTAAATAAAAAATCATTATAAAGGGAGAACTGTGAGATAGAGGAGAGTATGTATAATCTTTGGAGCAAAGTGCTGAGTGAAGAGGATCTGAATCGCAGGTGGAGTGATTAGATTTGAGTAAAAGAAACAATCGTTTCCTTGGGTGCAGATGTACTTGTGCATATGCCTATGTGAATGTAGATGAGATCATTAACTTCTGACAGCCTCTCATCTTTGTGCAGTAGATGAAAGGGAATATAATGACAATGTAAAAGTTGAGGGGAATATGAATTTCTTAAAGTGGCAGGGGAAAAATGTGTTGGCAATAGTCCAAATAAAATTGAAAAATATAAATTTGTAGTCATTCCGGTGTGCATGATTCTGCCTTTTTTTTTGGCAGTCCACAGCAGTCGATGTAAAATATTCTGAGGGTGGATTCTTAACTACATTTATAGTTTGCAATTTCATGAATGTGGATTTATGGACACATATGTTAGGAAAGGAAAGCCAGCTAAGGCAGAGATAATGATAAATCTAGGTGGAAAGGGTCAAAGAACAAAGTACTTTGAAAGGTAAGAGACATAGGAAGATTAATGAAGTATAAGGGCTAACAAAAGTGTTCAAAACAAAATACTGGAGTTTAGACTCTGCAAGGCAATAAACTCCAACTTGTGTAAAAGTAACTCCATCTTTGCAGTTGTACAGACCAATCCTTGAAGTCACCCTTGTCTTCTCTATTTCTAACATAGCTCCATCCAGTCTCTCAGTAATCCTTCAAATACATTTAGATCCCAACTACTCAGCACCATCTCTCCTGGATTAATTAGACTTTCTGCTTCCACCTTGCCTTCCCAGAGTCTATCCTCAGCCCGTAAGCCAGCGAAAGCATTTTTAAAAAGTAAATTCATGTCACTCCTCTGTTCAAAACCCTGTATGTATCCCCATTTCACTCTGAGTGAATCTTTACAATAGCCTCTCTGACTTCACCTTCTACAATGCTGCTTCTTGCTTAATTTGTTTTATTGTTGCTATTCCTCAAACTCAGCAGGCATACTTTCTGATTTGAACTGGCTATTCCTTCTCTTTCAAATAATCTGACAAACTTCTTCACTTCTTTCAAGTTTGGGTCCAAATCATGCTTTGTGACCACTCTTTTTCCATAAACTGTCTCTTTCACCTTTTCTCCTTAAGCTGCTCTTATTTTTTCTTTTCCTTAATAGCACTTTTTTTTTTTGCCTCTAACATACATAATTTACTTAAAGTATTGCTTATCATCTGCTCCCTCTCAGTAGTGTATAGGCTCCTAGAGAGAGGAATATTTGTTCATAAATGTATCCCAACTGTCTAGAATGGTGAATGCCACAGAGTTGTGTTAAATTAAAGCTTTTTCAGTTAGTGATTTGGAAAAGTTGAAGTAAAGAAACAATGACAATAGGCACCTGGTTATTTTCCTACAAAAATGAATAGTTCAAAAGAGATTTCAGCATAGATGAATTTTGAGGTATGTTTAGATGCCTTCATGCTAGACACAGGAGAGGTAAGTGCTTAAGAGATGTCAGCATTGAGCAAATAATAGATGATTATATACAGATCAAATGAAATGGCAGTCAAGCCATAACAGATTGAATGAAGATATTCTGTGCCTTGTTTACCTTATGCCTCATTTAGGTGCTGCTGTTCTGTGAATGTGTCCCCCAAAGTTCATGTGTTGAATACTTAATACCCAATGCAGAAGTGTTTGGAGGTGGGGCCTAATAAGAGGTGATTAAGTCATGAGGGTTATGCTGTCATGAATGGATTAATGTCATTATTGTGGGAGTAAGTTCATTATCACAAAAGTGGGTTGTTAACAAAAACAATTTCAACTATCTCTTGCTGTCACACTCTCTTGCCTTTCTGTCTTCCTCTGTGGGATAATGCGACACAAGGTCGCTAACCAGATGCTGGTGCCATGCTCTTGGACTTCCTAGACTCCAGAACCATGAGTCAAATAAATTTTTATTGTTTATAAGTTATCCAGTCTCAGGATTCTCTTATTGCAACACAAAAGAGATGACAGATAGATGGCTTTGCACATACATCATGGAGTTACTCTTTTACATGTATTTTATGTGGTAGAATATTTTGCTTTATTTCATTTTCTGCAAGATATTTGGGATAATCTTTGTCATCTCAAAGACAAGCTAAAAAGTTTTAGAAGAAAGGAAACAAAAGTCAGAAAATCTTGGGTGTAAAATAATTTCTGGATTGATCACATTGTCTTGTTGTTTTATTTTGCTTAAATGAAAAAAAATAATGATTCCAGCTGGAGTAAAAATTCAGAATAATCCAGGATAAAAGAACAATTTTCTGATTCTGCTACAAAGAAATGAATTACACATTACAAAACGATTGCCTTCACATTATCCAGGGCAACATTATCCCATCAAAAGTCTGCGTTATTCAATTCTTTTGTACTCTTTAATAACAAAACCTGTGAGTTTGTAAAGTTACGTAAAGAATATATCACTATCATTTCAGGCAATGTGGTATTACAGCTTACAAGAAATGCCTGGGAGCATCCCACTTGCACTTCTTCAGAGACAGCTTATCTTCTATCTTGAAGACTATAAAATAAAAAATGAACATAACAAATGTTTCAGTTTGTTCCCTAGACATAGTATAAAGCAAAGGCAATACATAACCATAATATAAAACATGGCAATTTCTTTCTTAAGGTGTTCATATTTAGCAATATTTTTGAAGTTTCATTCATTAGGCAAATGGGGAAACCAAGACTATTATTTCTCCTGAAAATAATTTTTATTTAAGCACATAATGTAGAAATCTACATCGTTATGTGCTCTCATGTCCTGTTATACAGAGGGCAACTGCAAGACATCGCATTGCATTAGGCTGCAGACCACTAACTAAAATCATCAGAACCTACCCACTCTTTTTTATCAGAATGTAGTAAAGGCGTATATTCTCCCACAGGTTTTGGTTGTTCTCCAGATATTTCCTCTCTAATATATAGTGTTTTAATTTGCATTTCCCTAGTGGCATATGATGTCGATTATCTTTTCCTATGCTTGTTTTCTATCTATATGTCTTCTTTAGTGAGGTCTTTTTATCGAACTACTGCCCATTTTTAATTGGCTAATTTGTATCCCAGATGTTTAGTTTTAAGAGGTCTTTGTATATTTTGGATGCAAGTCATTTATCAAATACGTGTTTTACAAATATTTTCTATCAGTCTCTGGCTTGTCTTTTCATTTTCTTAACAGTCTGTTTCACAGAGCTCAAGTTTTTAATTTTAATAAAATCCAACTTGTCAGACTGTAGTTTCTGCCTTTCCTATTTGGTGGCTGGTGGTGAATTTTTGGACTTTTAAAAAAACTAATTTGGGTTCTCTTTTTCTGAGTGAGCTAAATTTATTGATCCTACTTCATTCATCACGTTTCTTGTTGACTATCTGTTCCTTCGCATCCATTTTTTTCCTTGATACATCTTCTAATATCCCCCAAGCCACTCCTTTTTCAATCCTTTTTATTTGCTATATATGTTACAATTTTATAAAATTCTTTAGGGTTCATCTTTGAATGGATAGATGAATTATGAATTTTGCTATTTCTTGCCAAAATCTTTTTAAGATGGGCTGTATAAAGTAATTAGATATATTTAATATTATTTTTCAGATTTTTTGTAAAGATAAGCTGCCTCTGATTAATATCTTCTCTCATTGTCATGAGTATTTAGAAATATATAATTTTTTAGTTGTGATATTGCAGATAAAAGTCACTGCTGTTTCTCATGTAGAATTCCTCCTGCCTGCATCTTTTTAAGCTTAATGGTAGCCACCCAAGCATTGAAATAAATTTCTACTAGCAACATAGTTGAGGAGGCCTCAACTTTCCAGCCCTAAGAGTTAATATAAAGCTCCCATTCTTATTCTGTGAATGAGAAAAACTAATGTTTGTGAAATTCAACACATGAATATTATGACTCATCTTCTCTCCTGAGATAGTCACCATTCATAAGTTTAATGGAACATAATATTCAAGGCATGTCTATATTTATATCTATATTAGATATACCATTTATATATTATCTATTTATAAATTGATGATAAAGACATAGGTAAATATAGGTACAGAAGGCACTTTTCATGCCTAGCATACCAAATTCATTTTAGTTGTGTCTGAAATGCACATTAATTCAGGGCACAATATTTCACATTTTCCTTTTCTAATGATCCTACTTGAATCATTTGAAAATTCAGATCAAAAATATTCCTTCATTATTGGTTCAAAAATAATGATAAAAAAGGACTGTGGGATGGGTAGATACGCAATTGAGTTGATGAGAAATAACCTGAAGAAAATATCTTTAAAAAGTACATACCTTAATTTAAAATTATTTTATTGCTAAAAATGCTAACAATCATCTGAGACCTTAGCAAGTCACAATCGTTTTGCTGGTGGGGAGTCTCACCTTGATGTTAATGGCTGCTGACTGATAATGCTGGTGGTTGCTAAAGGCTGGGGTAGCTGTGGCAATGTCTTAAAATAAAACGACAATAAAGTTTGCTGCATTGATTAAATTCCTTTCACAAAAAAATTTCTCTGTAACATGCAATGCTGTTTGATAGAATTTTATCCACAGAACTTAAATCAAAATTAGAGTTGACTCTTTCAAACCCTACTGCTGCTTTATGAACTATGTTTATGTGATATTCTAAATCTTTGGTTGCCACTTAAAGAATGTTTACACCATCTTTGCCAGGAGATCCCATTTCGAGAAACCACTTCCTTTCCGCAGCCATAAAAAGCAATTTCTCATTCATTGTAGTTTTGTCATGAGATTGCAGCAATTCAGTCACATCTTCAGGATCCACTTCTAATTCTGGTCCTCTTGCTATTTCCATCACCTCTGCGGTTATTTCTTCCACTGGAGCCTTGAACCCTTCAAAGTCATCCATGATGGTGGAATCAATTTCTTCCAAATTCCTGTTAATCTTGATATTTTGGCCCCTTCTCATGAATCACAAAATGTTCTTAATAGCATCTAGAATGGTGAACCCTTTCCAGGAGGTTTTCAATTTACTTTACCCAGATCCATCCAAGGAATTGATATCTATGTTAGCTATAGCCTTCTGAAATATATTTCTTAAATAACAAGACTTGAAACTCAAAATTATTCCTTGATCCATGGGCTGCAGAATGAATGTTGTGTTACCAGGCATACAAACAATATTAATCTGCTTGTACATCTCCATCAGAGCCCTTGGGTGACTAAATGCGTTGTCAGTGAGCAATAATATTTTGTAAGAAATCTTTTTTCCTCAGTGGTCGGTCTCAAGAGTGGGCTTAAACTATTCAGTAAGCCATGCTGTAAATAGATGTGTTGTCATACAGGGTTTGCTGTCCTGTTTATACAGCAGAGGCAGAGTAGAGTTAGTATAATTCTAAAGAGCTCTAGGCTTTTTAGAATGGTAAATGAGCATTGGCTTCAACTTAAAGTCACCAGTTGCATTAGTCCCTAATAATAGAGACAGCCTGTCCTTTGAAGCTTTAAAAGTGGGCATTGACTTCCCTCTAGCTATTAAAGTCCTAGTTGGCATCAATCTAAGGCTGACTTGTCTATGTTGAAAATCTGTGGTTTGGTGTAATCACCTTCATCAATTATCTTATATCATCTAGGTAACTTGTTGCAGCTTCTACATTGGCACTTGCCACTTCATCTTGTATTTTTGTATTATAGAGATGGCTTCTTTGCTTAAACCTTGTGAACTAACTCCTGCAAGCTTCAAAATTTTCTTCTGAAGCTTCCTCATCTCTTTCAGGCTTCATAGATTTGAAGACTGATAGGGTCTTGCTCTGGATGAAGCTTTGACTTAGAGAATGTTTTGACTCCTTTTATCTTCTATTCAGACCATTAAAACTCTTTTCTTATCATCAGTAAGGGTATTTTGCTTTCTTATCACTCATGTGTTGACTGCCATAGCATTTTTCATTTCCTTCAAAAATATTTTCTTTGCATTCACAACTTGGCTATTTTAAGAGGCTTAGATTTGGCTTGTCTCAGATTTCAACACGACTTCCTCACTAAACTTAAGTATTTCCAGCTTTTAATTTAAGCTTTTAATTTAAAGTAAAAGAAGTTTGACTCTTCCTTTCACTTAAACACTTAGAGACAATTGTATGGTTATTAACTGGCCTAAATTCAATATTATTGTGTCTCAGAAAATTGGGATAACTTAGGAGAGGAAGAGAGACAGGACAATGGCCAGTGAATGGAGCAATCAGAACACACACATTTGTTGGTTAAATTTTCTGTTTTATATGGGCATAGTTTTGGCACCCTGAATCAATTACAATAGCATTAGGTTGGTACAAACATAATTGCAGCTTTGCCATTAAAAGTAATGACAAAAACCGCAATTACCTTTGCATCAACCAAATAGCATTGAAAATCACTCATCACAGATCACCATAATAGACATAATCATAATAATTTTAAAAAGTTTGAAATAGCGTAAAAATTACCAAAATGTAACACAGAGACACGAAATCAGCACATGCTTTTGGAAAAAATGGTGATAATAAACTTGTTTTGCACAGAATTGCCACAAACCTTTAATTTGTTAAAAAAAAAAAAATACCCACATACAAAATCTTTAAAGTGCAATGAAAGGAAGCACAGTAAAATCAGGTATGCCTGTAAACACATTTAAATAAGCACTAACACTTTCCATCATTCAACAAATGATGTTTAATGATAGTAGTATATGTTTAGTTGTGTATATTTTTTATTCTTCTTATAAATGAAGGTGGAAATTTGTTGAATATAATTTAAAAGTAGATCCTATGAGTTTTGTCTTTTGGTGTCCTATAACTTCTAATTACAACTGTGAAATATAAAATCACGTTAAGTATTTTATCTTTTTAAAAAAATAAGTGCCATGAAGGTTCAAGAAATGGAAGGAGACACTTTCATTTCTTTCCTTTGGAGTGCATTGTCTTTCATGTTTCTTGTAAAGGTACAACTTTCATGTAAATTTCAGTGAACATATTCTTTGATTTGTATCTTAAAACCATCTCTCCAAATCGAAAATGACCTTTGAAAAATTGTCTTTTGATATGTTTTTTCCCAAGTTGCTTCAATATGGAATTCTAGAATTACACATTGAACATTTACTTAATATTTGTCATTTTTATTCCTTTATTCTATATCACATATGTTTCTGAATTATGCCCTAAACAAAAGAAAGTTGGCAAATAAGAAATAATTTAAAATTTGATCAGATAACAAATTGAGTCTCTTCATGTTCAATAAAAAATATTTTTAAGAGCCTGTTATGATTGTCAGTGTGCAAAACACTAGTACCAAATATTTAAAGACTGAATGCCTAATAATTAAAGGTACAGCTAGTACAATATAGATGTAATTCAAAAGTATTTAGTAAGTACAATGTGGAAATTATGATGCTAAGCAAGACTGAGATATGGAAAATTCATATCCAATTGGGAATTCCTTTTCGTGAAAGTGCTATCATTTGAACTAAGCACTAATTATAGACAAACTTTAACAATAGAAAAAAGGGGAAAGGATTCCAAAGAGTTTAAAAACTGACCCCCCATGTATCTATAGGTTTCCTGAAGATAGTTCTGCAGCATTTTGATTATCACAGGGAGATACTCAGAATTGACACTAATTGTCCAAATAAATTGATCCTGTGAAGACTGTTTTCTCTTAGCAGTTGCTAAAGCCAAGTATTGTTGGAACTTTGATTAGAAATCAGGTCCTTTGACTACAAGAATTAAGAGCTTAGTTTGAAGTTCATAATTCTTAGTTTATGTCCCTACTGTTATTAATATTTATTCATTCATTTATCTATTTATGAAATATCTATCCGGTGCTTACTGTATGCTGGAAACACTGATGTGAATAGATATTTTCTCTTACATACTTTGCATTTTCTTATGTTAGAATTAGAATAAGGGGGGGGTAAATGTTAGGAAATCAAAGGAAATGTTTACAATTAGTAAAATAAAACAGAAGCAGGGTGGGGCATGCTGGGGAAGGGGAGGTGGCAATTGACAATTTTAAATGGAGATGTCAGAGAAGGCCTTCCTAAGAAGGTAATAATATTTAAGCCAATACTTGTAGGAAGTAAGGGAGTTGTTCAAGTAGACATCTTCGGGGAAGAACGTTCTTGGCAGAGGTAACTTCCAGATGGCTTAAAATCTCTAAGGAGAGAATGTGCCTGTAGGATTTAAGAACCAACAAGGGGAGCCAGTGTGACTGTGCCAAAGAGAGAATGGGAGAAGGACAAACAGATCAGATCAGAGAGGCATTAAGGACAAAAGGTGTAAGTCTTGTGGGCAGTGTAAAGGTTTAGGTTTTGACATTGAGATGTGAACTCTTGGAAGGTTCAGCTCAAACAGGGAACATATTTTGACTTCCGTTTTTAAAGTATCATGCTGAGTGCCGTATTGAAAATAGACCATAGTGGAGCATGTCAAGTAGAAGTTTGCAAACATTTTAGGAGATGATTGCAATAATCCAAGCGAGAGATAATAAAAATTTGAACCAGCTTGTAAGCAGCAAAAATATGAAAATAATGTATCTTCATATTCGAGCAATGATGGGGCAAAAGTATGATCTTGGAGCAAGTGCTTTATTTTGAAGCCCACCTGATAATGGAAAAACTAATATGCTAACATAAAAACAAATTAAACAACGACAAAGTGCCTCAAGGATGACTTGAAATCTTTGGAATATAGAATAGTTTGAGTTTAAAAGAGGTCAAGGTAGCAAGACATGCTCGAAGAGTAATTATTAAAGTGATTATGCACACAGTGTGTGTAATGGAGAGTTTAGTCAATAAAGTAATTCGATATTTATTTAACAAATATTCGTTGGGTGCTTTCTGTGTGGCAGGCCCAGATCTAGTTGTTAGTGATAGAATCAGGACACAAGGCAAAACATAAATCTGCTGCTTTAAAGTTAAAAATCTAGGCCAAGAGGATCATGAAGAAAAGTTTCAACCTACGTTCATCTACAAAGTCATGTCTTAAGCAGCATATATGGTTCCAATACTGTATCAAAAGCATGCACACAGTTAAATTCATAATCGTTATACAAACCTCTTAAATGTATAACATTCACTCTATTGATTCTAATAGTCTATTTTAAAATATATAAAAACATTTTTTTAAGTTCTTGCTTTGAACAAAATTTTGTTAAAAATGTACCATGTTTGTCTTTCACCATAAAAAAGGCTTTAAAAATATATATGTGTATATATGTATATATATTTATACATATATACATGCATATCTGTATCTGTCTATGTATCTATCTATCTATCTATCTGTCTATCTATCTATCTGTATTTAAGATGGAATCTCACTCTGTCACCCAGGCTAGAGTGGAGTGGTGCAATCTTGTCTCACTGCAACCTCTGTCTCCCAGGTTCAAGCGATTCTCATGCCTCAGCCTCCCGAGTAGCTGAGGTTATAGATGCACACCACCACATCCGGCCAATATTTTGTTTGTGTGTTTTGTTGTTGTTGTTGTTGTTTTTGTTTTGTTTTTGAGACGAAGTCTCGCTCTGTTGCCAGGCTGGAGTGCAGTGGCGTGATCTTGGCTCACTGCAACCTCCGCCTGCCAGATTCAAGCAATTCTCCTGCCTCAGCCTCCTGAGTAGCTGGGACTACAGGCATACCCAGCTAATTTTTTGTATTTTCAGTAGAGACGAGTTTTCACCATGTTGGCCAGGATGGTCTCGATCTCTTGAGCTAGTGAACCGCCCGCGTCAGCTTCCCAAAGTGTTGAGACTACAGGCGTGAGCCGCCACACCCGGCCATTATTTTGTATGTTTAGTAGACACAGGGTTTCACAGTCAGGCTGGTCTAGAACTCCTGATCTGAAATGATCCACCTGCCTTGGCCTCCCATGGTGTTGGGATTACAGGCATGAGCCACTTCACCTGACCTAAAATATTATTTATTTTCTTTTAACACTCTTAACTAGTTAGGCAAATAACCCTGCAGTCTTCTTCGTGTTATTACTTGTCAGGATCAAGATAATTTAATACCTATAGCTATTTTTATGTTGTTTTTCTTTAGGCCAAAAGAGGCATTAAGACCAAGGGTTGTCAATATGGAATTTTGAGAGTTTGGAGCATAATTTTATTTTACTTGTATTACTTAATTACTTCTGACATAAAATTTCATCTTCTGATCCTTTGTCAATTCACTCAAACATCAAGGTTCTATCAGATTTTTTTCACTTTAGATCTGTATTTTAGTATTTTTAAACATATACTGGTAAGATACATTTTTGTGCATTGTTCCTGCTGTAGCAATTACAATGTGAATACAAAGAATTTAGCTTCTGTTCCTCATTGATATGTGAGTATACCTTTTTCCTTTCTACTTCTCATATTTAGGCAGCTTCTTATAATAATGACATTATTATAAACTCTACATTAGTAGAGTCCTGTATAATGTATAAATTCTCTAAGTTGCACTGTTTTATTTCATTTTCCCGTAGTGTCCATAGAGATGAGGGGGAAACAGAAACCACTCTGGTAGGTTATTACTGGTGGCAGAGCTGGATCATTAACCACAAGCCCATAAATTTCAGCATACTGTTTTCCATTTTATTTTCAAGACAGTTTTAAAAAAGATCATTCATAGAGATATTTATGAAAATAATTTAAAGCATAAATAAATCATACCTTCTAACTTAAATTTATGTAGATACTTTGTGGTTCCAAACATCAATATTTTTATTCCACAATATTTATTGAGTTCCAAACATCAATATTTTTATTCCAAAATATTTATTGAGTATTAAGCATACTTGGCTATCTACAGTAGAGATATATATAGTGATGTGTAGGTAAACATTTAACAGTTGGCTTTCTGTGGGGAGAAAAGCCCTTATTTGAAGTTTTTGTGGTCTTCTTTTATATAAATACTATGACTATGGTTGATTTCAAGCTATCAACTTGATATTTACTGAATGCCAACTTTAAGAGAGATGTTCACAGTCAGCTCTGGAAAGCTGGTTACAAAATCTGGTTCCAGCTCACACTCAGAAAGATGACCATACAAAAGGAAAGATAAGATATTGACAAAAATAGACCCTGCCAAAACCTCACAAGGCAGTATATAATGTATATAAGAGAGTTGTGGAAAACAGTTTAAACATTTCAAAATGGAAACGCTTGAACTCTTGGTCTGACATTCCAACTTTGAAACAGTGAAGAGTATCCTACTATTCTTTGCTTAAATTACTTTTTCTCTTCTAATTTCTAGCATGTTGCTAACTTGCCACAACTTAGGGTTTTTTTTTTTCTTTTTCACTTGGGCAATCTTTTCACTTTAAAATTGCTTTTTCCCATGAAGTAGCTTTTTTATTTTTATTTCCATTTAAGCATAGAGAGTTATAAATTGGCGCTTTACTGTTTGTCAATAAGAGCTCTATAAACCAGTCCACTGCTAGGAAAGATATGGGACTGAGGTCTGAGATTGATTTTAGTTAGTATTTATTTAGAATGATCACAGAGAACATTTCTTGACAAAAAGCCCATTTCAAACCCTTAAGAAAAAGTGAAAAACTTCATCTTTCCTGCCTAAAGGTAGCTGCCAATTTTCAAAAAGCATCAGCAATGTAGCTCTATGGTTTTCCTATTTTCTGTGGCAGAAGAGGAGCCATAATATTTATCCTGTCTAACATGACCCAGTGTGATCCATCTGCTTTCCTGCCTAAATCAATTTCAAAAATTCTCTGTAGAATTTACTGCTACCTTGGAGTCACATTGAATTATATATAAGAACATTTTCCCTCTACACATCTGCTCTAAGTGGTGAAATGCAAAAAACAAAAAAAGTTTTCTGCGGTATATGTGTAATGTAATATTTGGGCAACTTTATTTTAAATCTTCTAAATATTTTTATTGGATACACTTAAATATGGGGCATTGTTTGAGTTCTTTTTCATGGCTTCTTTGATTGCTACTATTTTAAATAAATACCTGTGCAACTCAAACTCAAAAGAACAGAAACAATTTTTTTTTCTACATTGCAATCTGTTCTGGCTTGAAAAACACGCAATATATTTTTAAATTTGGTGCCTGCCACTATACATTATCAGAGATGAATGTGCATAACCAAGTTTCCATGTTCTACTTGGTATGCTGATAATTCAGGTTGGCTGATTTATCATCACTTTAACTTGTCTAGGCCACCAAAGATCAATGAGAACTTGAAATTAACTGCAGGTAGCTATTCAAAAAGCATATTGTTACAGATATAAAAATGTGCATGTGGTTATGAAAAAGAAAAGTCAATTCCATTGTATTATATCATGCATACATCCCTTAAAATTGCTTCATCAATATATAATGTGGCAGAAATAAGTAAAATAAACAAGAAGAATTCTCCTTTTCTCTATTTTCTGTCATTTCATATTAGTTTTAATGAAAATACTTCTATTCAGTACATCCTGTGGAGACTAGGAAAAATATTTCCCTATAGGTTTTGTTGTTCAGTGGTTATTAAACAGACACTGGATGGCTTCACTTTTTTCTAAGACATTGATTTCACTATTATTATACTTCAGTAAAGTGGGATTTATAGAGCCATATTTTCATCTGTATAATTCCAGGAAGAGGAAAGCTTGATGAAAGATTTATCTATTTATTGAGAATAATTAAGGAGATATTTTGTAGTTAAGAAAAATCGTGTATTAATAAAATAAAATATTGTTTATTTCCAAGATGCCAATGAGGGTGGAAAACATTATAGAGTATAATATCTTAATCTTTTAAAAATATTTTGTCACATTTCTTATATAAATCAGGACAGAGTTTATTACTTGATTATATTTTATCTGAGATTTTTAAAAGTATAAAATAAACAAGCAAATTTAAATGCCATATAAATTTAGAATTGTACCAAAAAGTAAGTAACATTAAATGGATATAGAGAGCAAGTACAAATAAATATTGTACTAGAGCAGAGTGAAAGAGAAATGTATTTGATTTGAATATAGGAAAGAGCCAAAAAAGGCAATATCTGGCACCTACTCAACAAATTCCTAGAGCCATACTTTCCAAAGTCTCCATTACTGAATTTGGTAGCTTATGTATCACTAGTAATAGCAATAATCATTTAATTTGTGAAAAATACTAGATGCTTAGTAAATGAAGAATATAAAATGGGTTTTAGCTCTTAACAATCAGGTAAAGCATTTGTAATAATCAAGAGGAAGAGCATAATTTAAACAATCTTTAAACCAAATTAATAAAATGCTCAGAAATGTTATAGGGAAATAAACTGACTTCAAACTTCAGTTATCTTTAAACTGTTTTAGAAGCAAGTAAATATAAATAGACAAGCAAAAATATTATCCCAAATCCTTTATGGAATTACATAGGTTAAAGGAAGACAAAAATAAATATAAGAGTAGAAAGTTCTGGTTCTATTCTTTAAGCTAAGAACATTTCCTTCAACCCTAACTCTTCTTGTTCTTTCAAAAGAAATTGGAGTAGTTTACAGATTGAACAAATGTTCAAATTTTAGGACACTATTTACTACTGGAAGTAGTCTCTGTACATTAAAAGGTCGTGTGTCTGTGTGTGTGTGTATGTGTGTGTGTTATATACAAAGTCTCTCTTTGTAGATAGGCCCTAATGTGCTTCTCATAACTTTGGATGTCTGCCTATTCATTTAGCCAAATAAGGGCTAGCTTCCAAGAACAGGATTTGAGATCATGTATCATCACCACTTAGACAAAGAGGCCAACTGTGTTCTCTAACCAATACTTACCAGAACTTTGATAGAAGGATATTAGAAAATAGATAGTAACAAAGCAGTGCTTCATTCCTTTTTTGTTATAGCTCCCTTAACAAATTTACAGATGTGAAAGCATTCACACCATAGGTTTTAGGCATCCTTAGGTCAACCAGCCAGCACCCGAAATTGCAGCAAAATTTTTCCTTTTCTACTTCAGGCATTAATTTATAAATGTGTCAGCAAAGACAGCTTATTCATTAGCATACACATGCCTCGAGATTCAGTTACACCAAAGGGTCACCATGGACTAGATTTCAGAAAATTGTCCAAGAGTAAGGAGGTATTTACTTCCTCATCTTATCATCTCGTGAAATTTTACATTGAAAGCAGATGCCGACTGATTTGCAGAAACCCGACACCTCATTAAGATGAAAATAAGAACAAGTGTGAATAGTGAGTGGTAGAATAGTGACCTAGCTGTTGAAATTCAGTTGATAACTTGTTAGCATCTCATCTTGAAGCCCAAAGCTCTGGTGATGTTTAACATTTTGGGTAGCCTAAAAATCATTTGTGGCTAATGTTACACGTGACAACAAAATGTGTGGGTAAAATGCATCTCATGTATTCATTTTCAGGAAAGCAATAGAAAAGGATAGAGTCACATATGGCACAGTCACATATGGTAGATGGTTACCACTTTGATTCTGCCTCCTGTGAAAACATATGCAACTGATTGACACAACAGAGTGTACACAAGGGGTGGCCAAGAGGAAAACAGGGATCATGCCCATGTAAATAGCATTGCACATTAGCAGCTGCAGGGCTGGGATATTGGCTCCCATGGCCAGACTAAGGTACATGGATTTCTGACTTTCTGTCTGCCAGAGGTCAAGAGAGATACAAAGCAGACAAATCAGTCTGTTTTAGCAGGTGAGACCAGAGATATAAATAAAAAATAATCAATGAGCTTCTGAAGGGAAAATGGTCTTTGACTTTCTCAGAATTATGCAGAATAAAATGAACAGTTTATTAGAGTCTCATAACTCAACATTTTATTAGATTTGTACTAAATTGTTTTACTGTGATAAGAATAGAATATACATACAGCACCTAGATGCTATATACATTAGTCCTCCCTTATTTGGGGGAAATATATTCCAAGACCCCCGGTGGATGCCTGAAACTTCAGATAGTACTGCACCCTACATATATACTATGTTTTTTTCTATATATACATATGATGAAGTTTAATTTATAAATTAGAAAAGAGCAAGAGATCAACCATGATAATAATAAAAGATGACAATTATAACAATATTTGAGCATCACTACTCCTGTGCTTTGGGATAATTATTAGGTAAAATAATGATCACACTGACACTGAGATACTGCCACGATCTATCTGAAAAATGAGATGGCTCATAAGTGACTAACAGGCGAGTAGGGTATGCAACATGGATGCACTAGACAAAGGGATGATTCATGTCCCTGGTGAGGCAGAGCAGGACAGTAGGAGAGTTCCTCAAGCTACTCAGAGCGGTGCGCAATCTAAAACTTTTACATTGCTTATTTCTGGAATTTTCCATTTAGTATTTTTGGACTACTGTTGACCACTGGTAACAGAGACCATAGAAAGCAAAACCTGTGAGAAGGGGGAACTATTGTACACATAGAAAATGTGAGCTATTGAGGAGAAATATTTAGAATTTATTAGTAATCAAAACTAAAAAATAGTTTTTCCTCTATTTTCATTTTGAAAGTTTTTTGAATTGTACTAACAGTTTCAACTTTTTCTTTACAAGCTAGTAAAACAATGGAGTCAACATATGTTTTCTATTGGCAAAAAAAACCACCAAAAACCAAAAAATTGACATACTAGGTAGAATACAATGACTGTAAATAATATTTTTACCATTTTGAGATTTATTTTTAGTCTAATTTACTTTAAATATGACAACCATCCATTTCTGTTCCTTATGTCTTAACTTCATCTGCATTAATATAATCTTCATTATTATCCATAAAATCAGAAAATAGTAATGAAGTCAGTATATTGTATGTTGTAGCATAGTGATGTCACTGTCCTTATGTATTTTTTTAGTGGAGTATTATTTATATGTAGAATACAGTCTTACACAAAACCTGAATACATAAACGTGTAAAAATCAGGCTTTTTAAATAGAGCAAGTCCAGAAATACATGTACTCATTCTGCCTGTCTCTATGAAACTATTGGTTGGAAAATTACATACTGCTATCTTAGAAAGATTGGAAGTCACAGATACTAGTCCACTCTCAGCCACTAAAAAATATGTCACGCTCTGTGTAACCTCAGTCTCCTCATCAGTAAACTGGTGCTAGAGGATGGAGAAGGGAAAGTTATCAAGAAAAGCAAATCAGATGAATTGAAGAAAGCCTGCTATAAAACTATTTAAGTATTATTTCTATTATTGCACATAAAAGTTGCAAACAACAAAAAATGCTTTGCTCCTTTTGTGACACTGATGAGTCCTTAGAATGTAGCATAGACACATGCACACGTATGTTTATTGCAGCACTGTTCACAATAGCAAAGACCTGGAACCAATCCAAATGCCCATCAATGATAGACTGGTTAAAGAAAATGTGGCCATATACACCATGGAATATTATGCAGCCATATAAAAGGATGAGTTCATGTGTTTTGCAGGGACATGGATGAAGCTGGAAACCATCATTCACAGCAAACTAACTCAGGAACAGAAAACCAAACACTACATGTTCTCACTAATAAGTGGGAGATGAACAATGAAAACACATGGACACAGGGGAACATCACACGCAGGGGCCTGTTGTGGAGGATAGCATTAGGAGAAATACCTAATGTAGATGACAGCTTGACGGGTGCAGCAAACCACCATGGCACTTGTATACCTATGTAACAAACCTGCACTTTCTGCACATGTATCCCAGAACTTAAAGTGTAATTAAAAAGTAATAATAACAATAATAAAATATTTAAATGGCAAAAAAAGAAAAACAATGTAGCATAGAAAGAAAATATCAGCTGGGTCAGAATAGTTCCCTCTATCTAATAAAGATTTTATAGGACTTGTCCATACAGAGGTAGAGAGTGTCATTGCCCTATTAATTATTCATGAATGTGTTTGTCACAGGCTACCCTGAGAATCATAAAAACATTAAAAACAATTATGTGGAGACAGATAGTTTTAGAGTGAAATGGTATGCTGACTAAAACCAAATATAAGGACTCTTTCTGTTTCATCAGTGAATTGTTTCCTCAAAGAAAATATGGGAAATCTGTTAAAACATTTTACATAGTTATATTGTTCTAATAATAAGATAAAAACTAGAAGTTTTGGCTATTATAATTGATACTGCCTTAAATGTTTATTCCTGTAGATGAGGAAGAGTTTCATTGTGAATAAGTTTTCCAGTGCCATGTGTCACGTGTAACAGAAACATATTTAGTAAGGAGACATGATACACCCACATAGCACAGATTGATATAATGTGTATCTGGTGTTTGTAAGGGAATGAAATACAGTTCCAGCATTCAACTTTAGCTTAAGTGAATCTTCTGAAAAAATATATCAGAGACTTGTATGATTGCTAAAACAAATGATACAACAATGTGTCCCATATTGATGAAAACATAGTATTCTTGGCTCACATTCTCTGCCCGACCTCATTTGTATGTAAAGCAGGTTGAATTTTTTATCATCGACAAGGAGTTGTGAGTAGCTAGGAAGTAACTACCTTAAGGTAATTTGATTTCTCAGTTCCACATCAATTGGGTATGGTACTTTTCACTTTCTTTACCCTTGCACTTTTGGTGGCATTAGGGATGTCTAAAAAATGTTCTGTGTCAACCTCATAATAATGTTTTGTCATAGTTTATGAAATTGATTCTTTTGGATCCCACTTATTCTATCTTGTCCTTATTGTATTCATAATTCCTGCTGAAAATGCATACCACAGTAAGTGTCATCTTTCCCTGAATCGTAGGAATATGCCACATAATCATGTGAGCATTGTGGAATCAGGAAATATTCAATTGTAATAAATTTAAACTTCATTTCCATGAATATTGACTGACATTAGTTGTTTGGGGTGTTAACTCTGTATCCTTAAATTTATGAGAAAAATATCGGTACCACTCCTGGCAGGCCAAACAAGGGTTGGTAGGTGTAAACAGGTAAGCAAATCTTCTGGAGAAGGAATTACCTGGTTTTGCTGACCTTGTTAGAAAACACTTGCTTACTTTATCAATGAGCAACATGTTATATTTCTTCTTTTATTTTTCTGTCCGAGGTGGCTGACATACTTTCACTGTTGAGCATCTTTTCTTTGCCATTATTAAAGTCATATTTTCTTTGGTCAAAAGATGTCCGTGCTGAACTTTACAAAAAAAATACAATAGCCTTTATGAAATCACCGAAGCCTTAATGGTGACACCAATCATGCTACTCACTGTCAGTATTCTCATTGTGCTATATTAGAAAAAAAAAAAAATGGCAGATGAGGTTGACCAGAAGCATACTTCCACTAAGGCTATGCTTTATCAAGTGTTTTGGTCTTTAGGAATATGTTTGTTAAGACAAAGTGATTGGCCCCACCTACAATTATGAAGACAGCACATTTTGATTAGTTCCCTCTGTTTATTTTGCTGGAAGATAGACTAGCAGCATCTTTATACATAACAAGGAAGGCAGAGTAATTGATCAATATCTTCAGATATGAAGTAGCAGTCATTTTACTTCAACCTGTGTGTCAGTTAATTTTTACTGTGTGACAAACTATTCCAAAACTCAGTATTATGATATGACAACAGTTTATTTGTTTACAATTCTGTGGATCAGCAACTTTGGCTTAGCTTAACTGGTTTGGCTTATCTATGTCACATGCAGTATTGGCTGGGTTCACTCTCACATTTGTGATCAGCTAGCAACGGAAAATAGAAACAGGTTTTTCTATTGCTTATATGTCTGATGGTGCAGTGGTTGTTACCAGTGATAACGGAGTTAAGTAGGCATATCCCACTCATCGTCTAGCAGGCTAATCCAAGCTTGCTCACATTGTTGTAGTCACAGTGTTTTCATGTGCAGCCAACAGAGGGCAGTTCCCAATGTATAAGCACTGTTTGAGCTTCTTCTTGCATCACACCTGATAATGTCTCATTGGCCAAAGTGAGTCACATGGTCAAATCCTGATTCATAGGGTGGAAAAATTAACTGCATGAGATGGAGTTACTTCTCCATCTCATGGGGCATACTTCAAGTCACAGGAGCAGCTCCAAGTTACATTACACAAAGGCATTCATATAGGGAAGTGAAAAATTAGTGACCATTTTTGCAGAGGATCACCACTCAAATTATGGATTATGAACTACAGTGATGAGTCAGACTGCATGGATTTGGATCCTAGTTTCAGCATGTACCATCTTTTTTAATTTGGACAAGTTCCTAAACCTCTCTGTGCTGAAATTCCCTCATATATTAAAAGATATTATAGGATCTTCTCATAGAGAAGATTAAATGAGTTGCTTCTTGTGGTTGTTTGAAGAGTGCTTATGCATAGTAAAAGTTTGGTAAATGTTATTATTCTCTTAGCAATACAAATAACTAATAACGTGTTATCTTTAAAGTCTGGGATGCACATTCCCATCCACATAATCTCTTCCTTTCTATATCCACACATTTCTTGATCTTATCTGGATCTGGGATCTTGCCCATCACCCCTTTATTTTTCATATTCAGGTTTATTTTGTTAATAGCCAATGTAGTCTTCACCAAGTGTTAAACATGGAGTTTTTTTAAAAAGGAGACCCTGTATTTAAGACCCTGGTCGATCTTTTTGTCCTTTGAGCACGCCAAACCTGTTTCTAACTCAGGGTCTTCAAACTTGTTCTTCCCTGTCTGGAGTACTTTTACCCTGTTCTCCCCATGGTTGGTGCCATCTCATTATTCAGACAGCATTTCAAATATCATTTCCTCACAGAGGACTTCTCTGCTCGCCGTACCTAAGAGAGTCTCTCCTCATGAATTACATTACCTCACTATCGCATGACCAGTTTTATATATTACATTGCACACCTTACTCTCTAAAATGTTTATTGTCATCTTCCCCCACTTGAATGTAAGCTCCATTCGTGCAAACATCATCAGTGCAGGTATCTCTAACCCCCGCAAGAATGCCCTGTCTGTAATAGGTTTTCAGTACATATTTGATAAACTTATTGAAAGCACACTGTATTCCTATGTGCCCTAAAGTCCCTGACACCCCATTATACACCCTGAGTGGGTTCTTGGTAAATGTCTGTTTAATAAAGGAGGCAAAATTTATTCAGTTTGTCAGTTTATTGGCATATTATGCAGGTCACTACTTACATAGGGGATTTTTAAATTAAAAAACAAGGAGCTAAAACATCAAGCTAGAAATGATATTCAGGACCGAAGGAAACTTGTATAGTACAGAACAAAAGTAATAGATGTGCTTGAAAGCAATAATTCACTTAGGTCTCTATTATCTGTGCTAATGAAGAGGAGCAATGAAGCAGATGATCCATAACAACAGATAATGAAAAACTATTTGCATTTAGCTCTGGGATGCATTATTCAGAGTCCCTAACTTGTAAACAGGTTATGTTCCAAAGGTCATTTGTAAATAGGTTATTTTGGACTCAGACTACATTTCCTAGAAAATAATATAGCTGATTTATAGTACTAAAAATATTTAGGAACTAAAGAACAGCTAGAACGCCATTATACCATTTTAGTAAGGAAAAAGCCTTTCAGTTTTCAAGTAGATAAGTCTGGAGAATGTTCTCACTAGCCACAAGTCTGCTTTACCCCATCCATCTCGAAGAAGCAAAAAACTTCTCTTCTGCTTCCACTACTTTCAGCTCCAAATTAAAGTCTGTGGTAACTATGCTCCAAAGACGGTTATGGTAGGTGGTGGGTGTAGATTCTGGGATGGTATACTGGGGCTCTATAGTAAAGGTCTGCAGGTAGTAGACAGACATTATCAGAACTGCTCCAGTAGCTTTGTGAAGACTCTTCTGGAATGGGAACTAATGGGAGGTAGGCAGCCCCCTTTAAGTCAGGTGTCTGACATGAGGAGATAAAAAGATCTGTGACAACTAGCTTGATATTGCTCAATGCATCAAATTTCAGATCAATTCTAGAAGGTGTAGCCATAAGAATAGGAGATAATAAAGTTGGAATTTTGTGAAAAGGTAGCATACAAAGTGACAATGATATTTTACCAATATAACCATACGTGAAAATAAGTCTGAAGTTACATGCGTTATGACACTGTGTATAAAGTTATTGTTATTTTGTTTTCTTGAGACAGAGTCTCCCTCTGTCGCCCAGGTTCGAGTGCAGTGGCATGATCTCAGCTCACTGCAACCTCCACCTCTTGAGTTCAAGTGATTCTCCTGCCTCCACCTCCGGAGTAGCTGGGACTACAGATGTGCAGCACCACACCCAGGGAATTTTTGCATTTTGTAGTAGAGATGGGGTTTTGCCATGTTTGCCAGATTGGTATCGAACTTCTGACTTCAAGTGATCCACCCACCTTGGCCTCCCAAAGTGCTGGGACTACAGGCGTGAGCCACAGTTCCTGGCTGACAACTATGTATAAAGTTAAACACAACTAAAATAACTAAAACTTTTAGGATATATAGATGGAATAAAATTATATAAAAGAAATCAAAGGAATGACAGATCTGGAGATCAGTGTGACAGTTATCAGGGTGGGAGGAGAATGGAATTTGAGGACCATATGGTTAAGTGCAGATTTTTGTCAAAGACTTAATTTAGTCCTGGATGCTTTTTTCTATCCTCATAATACTTATTCCCTTGTAGACATTCTCTTATTTTTTTATTTATTTATTTATTTTTTTTTTGAGATGGAGTCTCGCTCTGTCGCCCAGGCTGGAGTGCAGTGGCGCAATCTCAGCTCACTGCAATTTCCGCCTCCCGGGTTCACGCCATTCTCCTGCCTCAGCCTCTCCGAGTAGCTGGGACTACAGGCGCCCGCCATCACGCCCGGCTAATTTTTTTCTATTTTTAGTAGAGACGGGGTTTCACCGTGGTCTCGATCTCCTGACCTCGTGATCCACCCGCCTCGGCCTCCCAAAGTGCTGGGATTACAAGCGTGAGCCACCGCGCCCGGCCGACATTCTCTTATTTTATTTTTATATTCTTTAGCTTTCCTCTATTGTATACATTTCTAAATACATTGTTTTTATTTTCTAGATTTATTATGATGCTCCAAGCACAGACAATTAATTTTAAGTGTAGTGGCAAGAATAGGTGTCATTGATTAGGTGATATTTGGTCAAAGTTTGAAAAAGGTTAAATAATTAGTCATGATGATATATGAAGAAAGAGCATCCTAGGAGTAGGAACAGCTACCGCCAAGGTCCCAAGGTGGGGCTTTCCTGAATTTTTTAAGGAAAGGCAAGGAAGCCAGTGTGGCTTGAGTGAAGTCTGCAAAGGAGTGATTACTAGGAGATCAAGATAGAGAAAAAACAAAGAAGCCAGAGCATCTGGGACCTTGCAGGCCATTGTAAAGCCTTTGTCTTTTACTGTGTGCATAACGTGTGTGTGTGTGTGTGTGTGTGTGTGTGTGTGTGTGTGTGTGTGAGTGTGAATGTGTAGGTATGTGAAACAATCGAGGTTTTGAGCAGATGAGTGTTATGATACAACTTATGTAGTAAAAGACTCCGGACATTGTGTTGAGGAGAGACAGTGTTGGGGTGGGAGGCAAGGCTGGAAGTAGCCCAAGTAGAATCCATTAGGAATCTATTATAAAATTTGAGAAATAAAGATGGGCTGGAAAGGGGTAGTAGTGATGGGGGTGTTGAAAAGTGGCCAAATTCTGTAGGATGTGAGAAAAAGAGAAGAATCGCAATGATGGCAAGGTTTTTGGCCTCAGCAACTGAAAGACCGGAGATACCATCTGCTGAGATGGGGAAGACTATGAGAGGCATAAATTTTTAGAGAGACAATCAGGAGTTCTGTTCGAACACACTAAATTTAAGATTTTTATCACATATTAAATAAGATTTAAGTTGGGTAACATAATATGTGAGACTGGAGTTCAAGAGAGAAAGAAATCTAGGCCAAATAAATAAAATTGAGATTTTTTGGCATTATGGATAATATTTACAGTATTGGGCTTGGATGAGATCATCATATGTTATCAACCACTGTAAATTATCATTGGAAATTGCAAAACAAAATTTAGCTTTTATATTCATTCTTCAGGTTTGAGAAAATCTTTCAAAATGGATTTTCTTTCCAATAACCCTTTTCTACTATCTCCCATTATACATACTTCATTGGGGTTTGTTTTTCATTTATATTGTTTATTTATTTGTTCCTATGAGGTATATTACTTCTCAAATCTAAGTTTCATTGCCTATGGCCTTTTGAATGCTGTCAGTGATTCACCCTGGTAAAATAAAACTTTATATTTAGAACACAGTCCTGTTATCTGTTATTTTGTTGTCTAATTCAAATTCTTTCTTCACTGGGAAGTGAATTGCTTCATCTCTGTTTAGAGTTGTAATTTGAACTCTAGAAAGAAACAAATCCTTCAAAGCCATTAGGAAGTTGACACATAATCTTACCAGTAAAGGGAAAGGCTGCACAGCCAATTGACTGTCTTCTATTTGCTTAGTTTATTGACACTGTGTTAGTCTCAGAAAACCGGCATATCATTTTAAGAGGAGGCTTTGTTTTTCTCATCTTATATCCTACACAAGATCCCCAGAGTAGTAAACACTGTGTAGTACCCCTAGATGGAGAATTTTAAAAAATAAAACAAGATATTGTTCTAACAAACATCCAAATTTCTAGTAGGTAAATATCTGTTAAGGTTTTTTTTTTAATCACATATGTGAATTTTCTAAAGATCCCTTCTGCTGAATAATATTATTTTTATATTCATCACTTTCTTTAACCACATCCTCAAGTTTCTTTCACCAATAATGCTGCTCCTTGACCAGTTTTACTCCTAGAGTATTTTACATGTATTTAGGATATTTTTCAGTATACTTTTTAATATTGATGACAATATCAGATCTTTGATCTGCTAATGCATCTTGATACATATGCTTTTGAACTTATTTGTAAAATTGATGTCAGTGTATTAGAGTTTATACACCCTGAGTGGGTTCTTGGTAAATGTCTGTTTAATAAAGGAGGCAAAATTTATTCAGTTTGTCAATTTATTGGCATATTATATATTATGGAGGTCATAATATGCCATTTTATATGTTTATTTATAATGGGAATTGGCTCATATGATTATGAGGCTGCAAAGTCTCACTATCTGTTGTCTGCAAGATGGAGAATCAGGAGAGTGGGTGGTGTATTTTGGGAGGTGATGATGGTGTAAGTGAGTTAAAAGGTCCAATAACCAGGAGTGCTGATGCTATGCCCTAGGGTAGGAAAAGATAGATGTCCTAGCTCAAACAGAGAAAATTCAACCTTTCTCTACCTTGTTCTATTTGGGCCCTCAATATGTTGAATGAAACCCTCCACATTGTTGAGGGCAATCTCCTTGACTCAGTCAAATGATTCAAACTCTAATCTGTTCCTGAAACATCCTCACAGGAACACCTGAAGGTAATGTTTTGCTGCCTTTCTGGACATCCCTTAACACAGTCAAGTTGACACGTAAAATTAACCCTCAGTGAAGTTGGTAAATAATTTTTAAAGAAATTTGCCTAGAATTAAAAGTACATTGTTAGGTGTGTTTATTATCCACATATTTAAAAAATAGTCGCTGTAATACTAAAGGATGTACCATTGATTTTATTGTTATCAGATCACCACATAATAAAAATTGACTACTCAGACTGTAATCATTTCTGCTTAGCTTTTTGAAATGTGGATTCCATATTCATTTCTTTATTTCATTGTGCCTTCTATATTTCCTTCAAAGCAATGGATTTAAAACAACTGAGTTGCTGCTATCGCCATGTATTGGAAATTTGCAGAAAAGTCTAGGATGAAATTCAGAAGAAATGAATGCACGGATACAACTGGGGAAGATTTAGCCTTATAGACATGGTTTTAGTAGTAGTATTGTAGATAGACTCTTGAGTCTATAGATTGCAATTTTTAATGTGTTATCTATGTCACCTTGAGCAAGTACCTCACCTCTCCCCTCTTGGAGTCTTTTTAATAGATATAGATATTAGATATGTATATATAAGTATACATATGTTAAGAAGTGAATATATATATATATATATATAATAGGAAGTTAAAATACACAATTGAATATAGTCAGGTCTGGTTAGACAGAAGAGTACAAGTGGGAAAGCCAGTGTAAAATGTGGAGTTAGAGATGTTGAACTTAGTGGAGACAGCTGTGAGGGCACATTGGCAGATGATGACTATATTGGTCCATTCTCACACTGCTAATAAAGACATACCTGAGACGGGATAATTTATAAAGGAAAGAAGTTTAATTGACTCAGTTCAGCATGGCTGAGGAGGCCTCAGGAAACTTACAATGATAGCAGAAGGGGAAGTAAACACATCCTTCTTCACATGGTGGCAGGAAGGAGAAGTGTCGAGATCAAGAAGAAAAGCCTCTTATAAAACCGTCATATCTCCTGAGAACTCACTCACTATCACCAGAACAGCATGAGTACAACTGTCCCCATGATTCAATTACCTCCCACCAGGTCCCTTCCATGACACATGGGGATTATGGGAACTATAATTCGAGATGAGATTTAGGTGGGGACACAGCCAAACCATATCAATGACCCTAACTGATTTCCATTCTGATCTAGGTGTTTTAGATAAGAACTGCCAGTAGGCCGGGCACGGTGGCTCACACTTGTAATCCCAGCACTTTGGGAGGCCGAGGCGGGCGGATCACGAGGTCAGGAGATCGAGACCATGGTGAAACCCCGTCTCTACTAAAAATACAAAAAATTAGCTGGGCGTGGTGGCGGGCGCCTGTAGTCCCAGCTACTCGGAGAGGCTGAGGCAGGAGAATGGCGTGAGCCCGGGAGGCGGAGCTTGCAGTGAGCCGAGATCGCGCCACTGCACTCCAGCCTGGGCGACAGAGCGAGACTCTGTCTCAAAAAAAAAAAAAAAAAAAATTTACCTGTGTACATTTTCATTTTCTTTTTTCTTCATAGTATTTTAAGAACATTTCATGAACTTGAAAAAACACAAATATAATACTGTAAATGAACATCATGTTAATTTATGTTAAATGCTGATTTAATTTCAATTATAAAATGGGCTAGAATGAAAAAAGAATAAATGAATTCGTAAAGTCTAGGGCCTCTTTTTACTTATGTCATTGGGGCTAATTTTCACGTTCTATCTTTGTATTATTCTTAAGTTAAACAGGTCTTTCCCTTAAAAAATTTCTAGTTTGTCTAAATGACACAGTTACACAAATGATCCATGTATCTACCACAAAAGGGTAGGAACGTGCAAAAAATAAATTACATAGTGTGTACACAAATCTAGAATTTTCTGATCTTTCTGGTGAGAAAACTTGATTAAATGACTTTTTACTAGTTAATAAGAAATATAATTTTCCAAAATAAGAAATCTGAGCTAAATTTTTGCTGTGATAAAATTATGATCACCTATGAGAATAAATACTCTTCACAAATATTTTACTCATCTGCAATTGTCACCTTTTACATTAAATGATTTGTTGATGCCTTTTTTTTTTCTCTATTACTCTGGGGCATACTTTTGGAAGAAGGATATTAAATATGGACGTGGCCAAATTTTGCAGCTAAGACGTTCTGCATTTTGTAATTTCAATATGCTGTATCCAAACAGTCCAGAGGTTTTCTTCGAGTAACATAGTTACTCTCATTGTAAATGTCATCGTGTCTTGTTTTTTTAAAAATTTGAACAATAGAAGTAACATTATTTATGTTTTGGTAGAACTGAATTTTCAACATTTAAGTGTGTTTTCTCCATGACAAACTCTTACATTTCTTAATTAAATATTAAAAAGTAGTTGGAAATAATCAGTGAAATTACTACTATGGGGATGACATTTCAGAAAACCTGTATATCCCACTCTGTTGCTGCTTCCTTGCTCTCCCTTTACCCTTACCACATAAACTCTAAGGTTGATAGTAAATGCTTTTGTTTTTCTACCCACAATTACATTCCCCACTTTTTCCTTACTAAATAAACCTCTGTTTCATTCAGGTATTGCCACTTTCTGTGTGACTATGTACAGGGTAGGTTTATCCCAACCACAGACTCAGTATTTGGGTCTTAATTGACCTCCGCCAATCATTAAAGATCCCACCTTCATTGCCATTGATTGATTTGGGTACAGTTGAAATGCAGTTGTGGCCACTGAAATGTGATTATGTCTGCTGGGAGATTTCTGATAAAGATTTCCTCCCCTTTTAGAAAGATACAAAGGAAGAGACAATCTCTATTTCCCAAGAATAGGCATCCTATGTCAATTCTCTCCCCCAACCCCCAGGATTATGGAATTACGCTTCCTTGGAAAACCAGAACAGAACATGAATCACCAAAGAATTGGTATTTTCTGCTGACTTCATAGCGCCACTTTTCAACTGCAGCACTGGGAGTAGCATGGAGCAGAGCTTCACACATTCCTTAGAGCTCAGTACTCTTCCCACTGAGATTTTAAAGTCTGATCCTCTTCCTAGTATTCTATCAGAACAGCTCCTGCAAAGGAGCAGTCCGAAGACAGACATGGAAAGCTTTCTGTCAAGATAGTAAGTGGGTACTTATGTTATTCCTTGGAAGGAAAAAGAAAAAGAGAGACCTGAGTATATTTGCATCCCAAGTGTGCAGGGCAAGCCATTTTGTTACACCTGTCATCTATTTCAGGTCAAACCTGATCCTCTTATCTTGAGAATATTAACATCTTTTAAGCTGGAAGGCAGTGTGGGATAGTAGAAAGAGCATGGACTTCAAAGCAAGACAGATTTGGAACTGGCTCCCAACTCTCCCGTTTAAAAGACCATTGAGCTGGTGTATGCTTTATCTCTGAGCCTCAGTTTCTACATTTATGAAAAGGAGAGAACAATACTTAAGATACCATATTGTTAGAAGGATTAAGAGATAATTTATAAAGTGATTGGCACCTCAACTGGCATATAGGAAGCAGTTAACAAATGCTAGTTATTATAATATGTTAAACCTAGTGATGTCTCTGTAAAATCAGCTGTAAAGAGATTTCTGTGCTGTTATTTATTGTCAAGGAGGGTTTTTTAACCAAATTTTCTTAGTGACTGATGTGTTTCACCATCAAATTATTCACATAGTAAATATCCCATATTTAATAAATTTTAAAACAAATAGCAATAATAACTACCATGATAAAAACACATAATCCGTTACTCATTTGGAGATCTAGAGAATCCAGAGAAGTGGGGAAGGAGACAGAGCACATTACTAAACCATGTGAACAATTTGGATGGAGAACTGAAAAAAAGCCTCTCTCTTCCTTGCCTGAGTCTCTGGATGGTGTAGACATTTACTACAAGAGTCAGTCTGAGGATTGCCCCATATTTGTGGGGGTTCTAACGCTCTTTGTTTTGTTCCACTCAGCTTTCTAATATGCTTTAAAGTGGAGATGAGCACCAACTTTCAGTGGCTGCTTTCATTTAAGGGAATCAGCACTGTATCTGCAGAAATTCTTCCGGGAGGATGGTTTTGTGTTTGGGCCCACTGTTGATGCAAACGTGTCTCTATTTACATGATATGCTGATCATTTCGGTTGGAAGTTGCTAGTTAGAGAAGATGTACTATCACTTTCTTCCTGGAACAGCCTTTCCCCTACAGTTTACCTAATTAACTCACTTATTCTTCAGGCCTCAGTTCAAACATCACTTTCTCTAGGAAGCGTTCCATGACCTCCAGATTAGATTAGGTCTCATACCACATTTCCATAGCTTTCTGAACCCTACAGCGTTTATCCCACTATGTAATTTTGTGTATGTGCCATTGTTTATTTAAGATATATGTTTCCTACTTGAGGGAAAGACGTGCGAGGGCCAAGGCAGGGTCTGTTTGTAAATCACTGCAACTGTACGGACAAGTACCATGGCTAGAAGAGAGTGAGTACTGAATACATATTTTAAATTAATGAAGTAAAGAAGTAATGTTAAAAAAAACCTGAATAAAGTGAATGAATCAATGAATATCATACTTCAGTTCACAGAATAGCCAAATCCAGGAGCACCCCTTTATGTGAGCATAATGGTCAAAACCTGAAGCCTATGAGGTTAAGTCCTGGCTCCATAACTTGCCAGCTGAGGGTCAAAAGGCAAACTATTCAATCTCTTAGTGTCTCATTTTCCTTATCTAAACAAGGGAGATAATGATATTGTTTCCGCCCAGGGATGATGTGAGAATTAAAAGAGTGTGTGGCACATAAAAAGCACTAAATATATGCACACCATACATACCACCCCTCTTTCTCTCATGTGGAATTCTCAGTGCCAGTGCATTCAATCATTGGTATTTAAATGCACTTATCCTTGGCTTGCATTAGTGTAAATACTTTATGTAATCTGTTACATATGAGCGCAAAGCTTAGAACTGCTACAGAACTCTTGCAAACGTGAATTGGCTAGAGCCAGAAGCACAGGTGAAAAGGCCTAGAAACACAGGTGAAAAGGATGAAACGAACCTGGAACTTAAATGACAAAATTGGGTCAGTGACTTAACCAACACTGGATTTATTATCTTTTGGAACTTCTTGACACGTGATGTCATAAATGTCCCCACATACAAGCCACTTGGTATTAGAACTTCTGTAACATTAAGTGAGAAGCTTTCTATATAATATGATTAGACCAATCTAGTCATCTACTTTCGGATAATATCCAAGTAGTTGAAATCTCGTGGAGATAATCTTAACGTCCTTAACATCTAAAGTGGTTATCACCTAATTTGTTGGATCTAATCCCTTTTGGACTCTGTGCTTCTTTGCAATCTTTTTTAGGTTTTCCTGGTTCTCCTTCTTCTGGCCTCCTACGTGGTTGTTGTAATTATCTGTGATTATCTGCTTGCTTATGATTCCTATGAGTCTTCTACGTTAGAACATAGGCTACCTGAGAGCAGAGACCACACTGCTTTGTTTCCTACTTGATATCCAAGCAATAGCAACACACCAACAATACCAAAAGGCACACCATATGAATGAATAGGTTCAGTCTATAAATCAGAAATAATCCACAGCCTACATTTATGGATAATTAAACTCATTCAGTTAGGGTAAAATTATGGAGGATAAGTTTCTTATCAGGTCCTATCCAGACTCCATAACATGTAATTTATGGACTTAAAAAATGATTTTTTAAAGAATGATTCAAAGATACAGTAAAGCTTGAAGAAGTAAGTTATAATTTTGAGAGGAATAATTGCCTTATTCCTTATTCTCTAGATAATGAGAGTGCCCATCTCATGTAGTTATGGTGAGGATTAGGCAGAATTGTACAAGTAAAGCACTTACAGGTACAGTAAGCACTAAAGTTTGGTTAGCACTAATTATTACCATGTGTAGTTAAATATATATTATATTACCTTTACTTAATTCAATAATACCACAAGGAAGTTAGCCTTATTTCTTTTTTCTTCTTCTTCTTATTTTTTTTTTTTGAGATGGAATTTTGCTCTTGTTGCTCAGGCTGGAGTGCAATGGCACGATCTCGGCTCACTGCAACCTCTGCCTCCCGGGTTCAATCGATTCTCCTGCCTCAGCCTCCCTAGTAGCTGGGATTACAGGCATGCACCACCACATCCGCCTAATTTTGTATATTTAAAATACATATTTTAAATTAATGAAGTAAAGAAGTAATGTTAAAAAAACTTGAATAAAGTGAATGAATCAATGAATATCATACTTCAATTCACAGAATAGCCAAATCCAGGAGCACCCAGGAGAGACGGGGTTTCTCCATGTTGGTCAGGCAGGTCTCCTACTCCCGACCTCAGGTAATCCGCCCACTTCAACCTCTCAAAGTGCTGGGATTACAGGTGTGAGCCACTAAGCCCGGCCGCAGTTAGCCTTATTTCTATGGTCCTGGTGAGAAAATTGAGGCTCAGAAAAATTGGCAACTGGCTCAAGGACGCAATCAATATCATGCAATAAATATCATGCAACTCTAAAGTGGCTTCTGTTTCTATCATGCCATTCTGGATAAACAAGCTATAGCCAATATGATACAGATAGTAGAAGTGCTACTTCATCTCTAATGAAGTAAATGTCTCCTGAAAATTGAAAATTGAATGAGTGAAACTATAGGTTACCCAGACAAACTGTATGTAACAAAGGTAAAGATACACATTTTCAAGGAATTAAAACAATTCTAGAAGTTGGCAAATTGTTTTATTACTCTTCCCCTCTTATTGGATTATCTTGACTTAAGCTTACAGCTATTTCTTAGAGACATACCACCAACTTAATAATTTACTGGGAGCTGTTGTAATTTACGTGTCAGTGTCTCTAAACAGCAATGATATGTACCTTTTTATGCATGAAGATAAGCTCTTCGTTCTTAGCTGGGAGTTTGTGTCAGCAATCATTTAGATTGCTCAAATCTAAGATTTGCTGGTGAGAGAAAATTCCAAGCTGGTTAATTGCATCAAATGTTTAAGTGAAAAGCATCTTCTTTACAACCCTCAACTATCATCAAGGAGGGGGCTAAGTACGATCTGAACTCTCTTTTTGCAATTCTATAGTGACAAAACTGCTGACCTGGTTGTTCTGTCATCAGCTCATGCTGAACCCAAAATGAAGAAAATAAAATACAAATTTTGAATCTTTGTGTAAACATCCAGATGACATATTCTGCAAGTAAGGCAGTTTTGAATAATAAAAACTTTTGTACAGAATTTTACATTTTGTCATGTACAAAAGCTTACTTCAAACATTATGTAAAAGGAGATTGAATGTTCTTTCCCAGATGTAGCACATTGTTTTGGATGACCCAGCCCTGAAATCTGCTATGATTAGTAAATAGAAAATGACTTTTTATTACTTTTCTAGTTTTTTCCCACAGGAACACAAGTCTAGAAATGTATTTATTAATTATTATGCTCTCTTTATATTTACTCTGACCACCCTAAAATAAGATACTGAAGTATTTTCCTCCATAAATGAGAAAAGGAAACTAATGAATCCATTTAAAGTAGTAGTCATAGGCTTTAGAAAACATCAGAAAGGTGTTTTCTGATGTTTCTAAGGTGGAAAAATTGAGTACAGTGAGCTAGGATTGAACCACTGCACTCCATCCTGGATAATAGAGTGACACATTACATTATATGAAATTCAGTTATCCCTCCTTCAAACAGAAGATAAACACCATTGAATTTAAATTCCTTCTAGAGACCTTCTTCTGTAACCCAAAACTTAACATTTCTCTCATTCTTAAAGTTAGTAATATTAAGACTATCTCTCCCACAAGCTAAATATCCTCTCTTTTTTTGGGTGTCATTCTCAGTTTTTTTGAAACAATACATTTTTCCCTCTTACTTTAATTCATCCCTTCTCATCCATTTCTCATCCATTACATTCTAGCATTCATATCTATCCCTTCCCCCACTGAAATTGATCTCACTAAGTCACTGATGTTCCCAAGTTTTTAACACAAGTTTCTGTCTTTGGTTTTTCAGCCTAATTTTTTAAATATTACTACCAATAGAATTGTCTCCTGGATTTCCTCAGTATCTTTGCTATTTCTTGTCTTTCCATTCATTAAAAAACACATTGATTAAATGGCTACTCTGTTAGTCATTCATCTAGACACAAAAGACAAATACAGTAAAGAATGGCCCTAACAGTTTGGATATGTGTCCCTGCTCAAATCTCATGTTGAATTGTAATCCCCAATGTGGGAGGTATGGCCCCATGGGAGATGTTTGGATCATGGGGGCGAATCCCTCATGGCTTGGTGCTTTCTTCAGGATAGTGACTGAGTTCTGGAGAGATCTGGTTGTTTTAAAGGGTGTGGCATCTCCCCCACCTCTCCTCTCTTTCTCGCTTATTCCTGCTTTTGCAATATGACATGCTTGCTCTCTCTTTGCATTCAGCCATGACTGTAAGCTTTCTGAGGCCTCCCTAGAAGCTGAGCAGATGCCAGCACTATTCTTCCTGTAAAACCTGCAGAACCAGAAGCCAATTAAACTTCTTTTCTTTAAATTACCCAGCCTCAGGTATTTCTTTATAGTAAAGCAAAAACAGCCTAACATAGGCCCCAACTATTTTGGCGTGCAAGGATACATTTTACAATAAATAATTACAACATAATGTCATAGTGTTATAAAGGCAGTATGTACATGGGTCAATGGGGGTAAGAAAGAATCAGCCTCTGATTTTTTATTGGAAATAGTTTCTCCTCATGATTTATTCACTTGTACATCTTCAATATATACTAATATTAAAAAGCTTACTGATTATTTTGTCTCCTGCTTGGAACACCCTCTTGACCAAAAAATACATATTTATAACTAGTATTTAATACTATCACTTGAATATGTTGTAATCATCTTAAAACAAACATGGAATTCCTGATTTTTAAAAAAAATAAGAATGAAAAAATCTTCTACTGTATAAAAATCAATTCTACAAGAAATGTGAAATTTAATGGAGAAACATTTCCATTAACATAAAGAACCAAAGAGATGGCCGGGTGCGGTGGCTCACGCCTGTAATCCCAGCACTTTGGGAGGCTGAGGTGGGAAGATTACGAGGTCAGAAGATCAAGACCATCCTGGCTAACGTGGTGAAACCCTGTCTCTACTAAAAATACAAAAATTAGCCGGGTGTGGTGGCATGTGCCTATAATCCCAGCTACTTAGGAGGGTGAGGCAGGAGAATGGTGTGAACCCAGGAGGCGGAGCTCTCAGTGAGCCGAGATAATGCCACTGCACTCCAGCCTGGGCTACAGAGTGAGACTCCATCTCAAAAAAAAAAAAAAAAAAAAAAAAAAAAAAAAAGATATATGCCATTATTTTTAATTTTAAATTAATTCCAAAAACAGATTCTAAACATTCCAAAACAAAAAGATAAAATGCACAAGTTGAGTGGGAAGTGATACAATTCAAAAGAGTCTATTGAAAAGCTACAAAAAACAAGAGCAATTGGTCAATTACCAATTCAAGAACAACATATAAACATTTGAGCTCTCATATCCCAAAAATGTTCTGAAAAATTGTAACAAAACAAAAAAACCCAATAAGATGTCAAAGAACAATCCTGAAAAAAAGAGAACACTCATGCTAATATTATTTTTCAATTTTATTTAGCATGTAAAATAATACACAAGTTGTTTTATAGAAATACAATGTATTCTTGGAATGTAATACTCAATATTGTGACAATGTCATCTCTCTGTAAATTAAGCTATAAATTAAATGAAATGATAATTAACATCCTAATTGAGGCCTGGCACAATGGTTCATGCCTGTAATCCCAATACTTTAGGAGGACAAGGCAGCAGGATCACTTGAGGCCAGAAGTTTGAGACCTGAGCAACGTAGCAAGACCTTATCTCTGCAAAAAACAAAATAAAATAAAAAATTAGCTGGGCGTGGTGGTGCACACTTGTAGTGCTAACTACTCATGCGGCTAAGGTGGAAAAATTGAGTACAGTGAGCTAGGATTGAACCACTGCACTCCATCCTGGATGATAGAGTGAGACCTTGTCTCTAGAAAATTCATTAATTAATACTAAAAATTATGACAATAAAATGAATCTAAGGTTTTGTATTGGAAGACAAATACAATTGAATAGCCAACATTTAAAAAATTATAAATACTATATTCATCCAAGTATAAAATATATAATTATTTACCAATCTAAACATTGTGATATTGACATGACAATACAGATACAAGTAAATAAAAATGGAAGGTCCAGAAAAGAGCGAGTGTTAAGACAGAGGGAGAGAGAAAGCTAGTAGAATGGAATTTTGAATCAATGAATAAATTATAAAATATTTAGTAAGTAATGTTTTAACAATTGTCTACTGATTTGAGAGAAAAAAATAGATTAATTTGGATATCACACCACAAATAAAAACTTTAGATGGATATGAAGTAGAGTATCAAAAATAACAGCAAAATCAAATTTAGTAGAAAATTTTTGTTTTTAATATGATGTGAATGGGGAAAGATTTTTGAAAGATGGAATAAAATGCAAAATAATAAATGATAGCTTAAGAAAATTTAGGGCTGGGGGCGGTGGCTCACGCCTGTAATCCCAACATTTTGGGAGGCCGAGGTGGGTAGATCATCTGAGGTAAGGAGTTCAAGATCAGCCTGGCCAACATGGTGAAACCCCATCTCTACTAAAAATACAAAAAATTAGCCAGGCGTGATGGCGTGCACCTGTAATCCCAGCTGCTCAGGGGGTTGAGGCGGGAGAATTGCTTGAACCCAGGAGGCAGAGATTGCAGTGAGCCAAGATCATGCCACTGCACTCCAGCCTGGGCGACAGAGAGAAACTCCATCTAAAAAAAAAAAAAGAAAAGAAAATTTAGAATTTGTATAGATTAAAATACCATAAACAAAGTTAAAAAATAAGTGACAAAGACCCATAAAGTACATATAAGCATATGTTTAATAATACATGAAGACCTCCTCTAAGCCACTATGAAAATAGAAAACAAAACATGAAATCAGTGGCATAAAATAATAAGGATGTGATTGGGTAATTCAGCTAAAAAGAAAACTAACAACAAAACTCGTGGAAATGGTCAATGAATATTCAAAAAGATACCCAAACTCACTGGTAATTCAAGAAATTAAAACCACAAAAATTAGGCAAGAAAAAGAAATAAAAGGCATCCAGATAAGAAAGAAGTTAAATTGTTCTGTTTGCAGAAGACATGAGTTTATATATATAGAAAACCCTGAAGACTCAACCAAAAACTATCAGAACTGATAAACAAATTTAGTAAAGTTGCAGGATATAAATTCAACATACAAAAACAAGTTGTATTTCTATATACTAAAGATGAACTGTCAAAAAATAAATTAATAAAGCAATCTCATTTGTAGTAGCATCAAAAAGAACAAAATACTTAAAAATAAATTTAACCAAGGGGGTAAAAGATCTGTACACTAAACACTATAAAACATTGATGAAAGAAATTAAAAAAGGCTCAAATCAATGTAAAGATACCCTGTGTTCATGGATTGGAAAAATTACTGTTGTTAAAATGGCCATATTACTCAAAGTGATCAACGAATTCAATGTACTCCCTATAAAAACTCCAATGGCATTTTTCACATAAATAGAAAAAACAATCCTAAAATTGGTATAAAACCATAAAACACTCCAAAAAGCTAAATCAATCTTGAGAAAGAACAAAGCTGAAGGCATCACACTTTCTGACTCCAAGCTATATTAAAAAGCTATAGTAATCAAAACACTGGTACTGGCACAAAAAAAAAAAAAAAAAAAGGCATATAGACCAATGGAACAGAATAGAGAGAAGAGAAATAAATGCATACATATATTGTATACTATTGTGTGACAAGGGCATCAATAATATACAATGGGGAGAGTCGCTTCAATAAACTGTTCGGAAAAATGAATACCCACATGTAGAAGAATGAAATTGGATCCCCATTTTACACCATGCACAAAAATTAACTCAACATGGATTAAAGACTTAAATGTAAGATCTGAAACTGTAAAACTCTTAAAGAAAAAATAGAAAAAAACCTCCTTGAAATTGGACTTGGCAATGATTTTTTAAATATGACACCAAAAACACAGATAACAAAAGTAAAATTAAACAAATAGGACTATATAAAACTAAAAAGCTTCTGTATGCAAAGGAAACAATATAAAAAAGCAACCTACTGAATGGGAGAAATGCAAACCGTATATCTGATAAGAGGTTACTGTCCTAAATATATAAGGAACTCATACGACTGAGTAGCAAAAAATCAAAAATAAAAACAACCATGAATGCTACAATTAAAAATGGGCAAAGGATCTGAAAAAAACATTTTTCTAAAGTAGACATACAAATGGCTATCAGGTACTTGAAAAGGTGCAAATACTACAAAATGCTAAAAAATGAACATACATATATAAACATATATATATATATATCGCATTGAATTTCAATGAAATAGAAAAAAGCTAAAGGTTGATCAAAAAGAAAATGGCTACATAAATGATTCTGTCTAGCCAAGTATAAAAAACAAAACAAAGCAAAAGAGACCTTTTTACATAGAGATGTGCAATAATTTCCAAAAATTTAGTTAAACTAACTGTGATATTCATGAAAAGCAAACCCTGAAGCAAAAATTATATGCTACTGTGCTATTAGAGAGTGCAATTCCAGCAAAGTAGGAAGGACCAACACCAGGATGCAGGGTGGCACTAGATGTCCATCCCCAGTAATTGCTTGATCTCCAGGGACGGTATGTATTCCCAGGGAAACAGCAACTTGTCAGAACACGACGGCTCATTCTGCTAAAGAAGGCAGAAGATTTGTCATGAGCTCTCATCTCCCATATCTCAAATATTTGCCTCACAAGTGTCAGTCCCACTGCACTCCTGTGATATGCGTGTGGACACCTAGAGAGATCTGCTTCAATGACAGCTTTAACAAGGATGCCAAGAGCCAAGGGGTGAGAGCTGTGGAGCAGGCAGGAGACAGCCGCTACTGGGTTGTACCTGCATGGAGTTGGTGGTCATCCACACATTGCTGGTTGCCTCAGTAAAGTCTGAGTCAGGAGATCAGAAGCCAATGGCCTAGGGGAAAAAGTGAGATTGAGAGGACCATAGGGAGAAATAAGATTAATGTAACATGTATGTTGGGGGTTACTTAACTTTTAGATGCATGGTCACATAACTTTTAACAGTGCTTACCTCTGTGGAGATTAGATTTAAAAGGAGAAAGTAGGCCTGGCGCGGTGGCTCACGCCTGTAATCCCAGCACTTTGGGAGGCCGAGGCGGGCGGATCACGAGGTCAGGATATCGAGACCATCCTGGCTAACATGGTGAAAACCCGTCTCTACTAAAAATACAAAAAATTATCCAGGAGTGGCGGTGGGCGCCTGTAATCCCAGCTACTCGGGAGTCTGAGGTAGGAGAATAGTGTGAACCCCAGAGGCGGAGCTTGCAGTGAGCCGAGGTTGCGCCACTTCACTCCAGCCTGGGCAACAGAGCGAGACTCTGTCTCAAAAATAAATAAATAAAAGGAGAAAGTAAAATACATTTTGCTCTATATACTTGCCAAATGACTTTGTAAGATGTTTATGTACTATTTCAACACAGTTATATTTTTAAAAGAATAATGTATACAATTTTGCATACTCAGATGCCTAACTGCAGGAACAATTAGGCCAACTCTAATTATAAATTTGGTTTATCTGAAACTTAATTTGCTGTATCACCCATGACTCTGTTTTCTATGTTACTAGCATCATCATAGATCCAACAACCAAAAATAAAAACCTTAGTGAAATTCTCAGTTCTCCTCTCTCTCTCTCTCAATCCACACATAGTCAATAACCATGAACGTTGAACTTTCAAGCGAACACATGATGGGTCAAAGCAGATATCTGCAAAGTCATGTAGATGAGCCAGGCCAGTTCCCAGTTGCAGCAGGCTATCATTGATCATATGTGTTTACATATCTAAAGGAATAATGAGTCATGCAGAAAGCAGTGGCACGGGTCAAGAGAGACTCATAGGTTTATTTACCTTTCTGACTTACTTTCCCCATCTGTAAAATGAAGGCCAGTAGTAGTGTCTGCGCCATGGAAACCAGAGTAACAGAGATTAATAGTGCCAGTGCATTGCCTACAGTGCTCAGGAGAAAATCTATCTCGACAAGCACTTATGTCAGGTGTATTGAATTGCAACTGCAACAACTATTACCATTACAACCCAGATCATGGATTCTTACTAAGATCCAGGCATTTTTCCAATTGCTTTACACATATGCATAAACACTCTTAAGCATCACAAGAATCCAGTATGTTAGTAATATTTTCATTTTACAGATGGGAGAAGTGATTCCCTGAGATACTAGGTATCTTGGTCAAGGACAAGCAGTGACTAAGTGGTGAAGCCAAAGTTCGATTCTCATTGAGTCAGGTTTCAAACTCTGCTCTTCAATGGTTATGGCTGCTCCAATCTAATTATTGTAGTATGTCTGAGTAGCAATAATCTCTATGCCAAATTGCTTCGATATGGACTAATGATGTTGAATTTTCAAGCACAGAGAGCTAAAAAGCCAGATCCTCGAACCTGTTGATCCCTCAAAAGTGTTCGCACTACACTGGGGTGTGGGGCATAGCAGGTGCTCTCATGTGTACAATAGCATCTTGTTTTTACCTCTTGCAAAAATGATCAATTTAACAATACAAAACCAGTGGTTAAGAACATGGACTTTGGAGTCAGCTCCCTGTAATCAAATCCTGTCTTCATCATTTATACTGTTTGTATGACCTTGGGGAAGTTCCTTTACTACTTTGTGCCTCAGTTTTCATAATTGTTAATAGAGCCCATTGTATGTATATACATAAACTAGACAATGAGCTCCTCGAAAGCAAGGACATAATGCTTATTGTGCTCTGTACTTCCAGAACTCAAGACAGTTGCTAGAATATACCAGGTACATCATAAGTATCGGTGGGCTATTGAGTAAATGAAATGGAATAGGCTGTTTCTCTTATTCTATCCAAACTACTTACACTTTAGAATCAGCTCAAGTTTTCCTCCTCATTATTCCAACTTTCATCACTAGATTGCTTCACCATCTGGTCTTCATTTATACACAGTCATGCAATTCTACATTTTCAAATGATTGGAGGTAGGTAATTTATAAAGCTTTCTTCAGAACTATGTACAATCTATACTATAAAAGTGAATCTTAATTTAGTGCTAGCTGATTTGGTCACCACTTTATCTGGTCAGTTCTACTCCATTCCACTCCAACTCAGGTTAAATGTTCATTTCTCAGGAAAGGTTTCAATACGCACAGACTAGTGTGCAGTCCATATGTTGCCTTCTCATAGCATGCTGTGCTTATTACAATTGTCATTAAATAACAATTTGTGTAATTGTTTGTTTAACGTTCATCTCATCTCTTGCATTGTGGGCTTCCTGAGAGCAGGGGAATTGTATGGCTTACTATTTTCTGTATCCCCAGAGTCAAATACAGAACCTGTACTTGGGGATGCGCAATATATCATCCTTGAATATATTCTCCTAGGCAATGCTTTGGCAAATGACAACTTTCAAGTTTTGGGTTGTTTGTTTGTTTGTTTTTTCTTCAGAATCTTCAGTGTGAGAGAAGTCTGGATTGATTATAACCTTTAAGAACTCTGTGCTATCACTACACATTGTTTTAAAACAAGTCTTCCAATAAAGAAAAGCATACTCTGAAAAATATGGCTTCTCCCTTGGGAAAGTCTGGGTAGCCATTTAGACCAGCAATAAAATGATGCACATGGTAATCTAAAATCTTGATATATTTCATAGAAAACTCAATATTTTTTCTAAACTGCTAGATAGAGCTTCAGTAATTAAAACATAAAGAATATTAAGTCATAATTTCTTTCATAATTACAAGAATAATGTTGTCTTTATACACTATTTTTAAATTAAGCATTTAATCAGTTGCATAGGACAGTTTATGTGGGAACAATGCATGGGCAACTCTATTTGTCTATCCATCTATCTATGGAGCTGTTGAGCAATCTATCTAAATTCTATTACAAAGAATGGTTGGAGAAAAGATTCATAAATAGACTTAAGATTAGTTTAATTCACTCCATTCATCAATTTATAAATGGTCTATTATTACCTGGACAGTAATTCAATTGCATCTGCAGTTTGGTTTAGCATGTAGGAACTGAATATTCCAATCAAAGTATATCTACAGTTTTCAAAATCAAGTATCAAAATGATTTTAAAAGATAATCAATATAATGAATAAATAAAGCTTAACTGGAGGAAAAGTTTCCCAGACATCCATTAATCTCAGAAAAATAACAGAAATGGCCCATTAAATGTACATAATCAAGTTCCACAAAGAAAAATGAAGAGAAGACTAAAATGTTTCTATTAAAGACTTTCTTTCAATGACTTTTTTAGGCCAAATAACAAATTGTTATTTTGAGATATGGCCATCTTGATTTAGAAATAAAATCAATCATGTCTATCTATTGACAACAGGGTTGACATACTGAATTTTCTCATCGTGTTTGTCTTATTTTTACATATGGTAATTACAAATTAATATTAAATAATAATATGCATAACATCCTGTCTAATCTTCTCTTTGTAAACTGAAACACTGCTTTTTCTCTCATTAAAATTTGAGTGTGTCATTTCCTTTGAACTCATGTGCATCCTTTCTGCCTAGGCTTCACAGGACTAAAAATATTCCAGGGCCCAGAATATTAAAGGAATTTAGTAGACCAGTGATCTGATTTTTTTTTTTTTTTTTGAGACAGGGTCTCACTCTGTCACCCAGGCTGAAGTGCAGTGGCAGGATCTTGGCACACTACAGCCTTTGTCTCCCAGGCTCAAGCAATTCTCCTGCCTGAGCCTCCTGAGTAGCTGGGATTACAGGCACCCGCCACCATGGCCAGCTAATTTTTGTGTTTTTTACTAGAGATGGGATTTCACCATCTTGGCCAGGCTGATCTCGAACTCTTGACCTCAAGTGATCCACCTTCCTTAGTCTCCCAAAGTGCTGGGATTACAGGTTTGAGCCACCGCATTTGGCCTGATCTGATTTTTTTAAAAAATGAGTTATTATGGGAAACGCTTCTGAGCGGAAAAAAATATAACAACTCAGACAGGAGGAAGAATAGACTAGTTAGTTAATTCTTAAAATGGTTGTAGTGAACAAAAGAAAATAGGAGCCAGGTGTTTAGTTGATATTGAGAGGTGACAGCGTGCTGGCAGTCCTCACAGCCCTCACTGGATCTCGGTGCCTCCTCTGCCTGGGCTCCCACTTTGGCGGCACTTGGGGAGCCCTTCAGCCCACCACTGCACTGTGGGGCCCCTTTCTGGGCTGGCCAAGGCGGGAGCCGTCTCCCTCAGCTTGCGGGGAGGTGTGGAGGGAGAGGCGCAAGCAGGAGCCAGGGCTGCGTGCGGCGCTTGCGGGCCGGCTGGAGTTCCGGGTGGGCGTGCGCTCGGCGGGCCCTGCACTCGGAGCACCCGGCCGGCCCTGCCGGCCCCGGGCAATAAGGGACTTAGCACCCGGGCACGTGGCTGCGGAGGGTGTACTGGGTCCCCCAGCAGTGCCAGCCCACTGGCGCTGCACTCGATTTCTCGCCGGGCCTTGGCTGCCTTCCTGCAGGGCAGGGCTCGGGACCTGCAGCCCACCATGCCTGAGCCTCCCACCCCTCCATGGGCTCCTGTGCCGCCCGATCCTCCCCGATGAGCACCGCCCCCTGCTCCATGGCACCCAGTCCCATCGACCACCCAAGGACTGAGAAGTGCGAGCGCACGGCAAGGGACTGGCAGGCAGCTCCGCCTGCAGCCCTGGTGCAGGATCCACTGGGTGAAGCCAGCTAGGCTCCTGAGTCTGGTGGAGATGTGGAAAACCTTTATGTCTAGCTCACGGATTGTAAACACGGCAATCAGCACCCTGTGTCTAGCTCGAGTGCACCAATCGACACTCTGTATCTAGCTGTTCTGGTGGAGATGTGGGGAACCTTTATGTCTAGCTCACGGATTGTAGGCACTCTGTATCTAGCTCAAGGTGTGTGAACACACCAATCAGCGCCCTGTCAAAACAGACCACTCGGCTCTACCAATCAGCAGGACGTAGGTGGGGCTAGACGAGAATAAAAGCAGGCTGCCCGAGCCAGCAGCGGCAACCCGCTCGGGTCTCCTTCCACACTGTGGAAGCTTTGTTCTTTCGCTCTTTGCAATAAATCTTGCTCACTCTTTGGGTCCACACTGCTTTTAAGAGCTGTAACACTCACCGCAAGGGTCTGCGGCTTCATTCTTAAAGTCAGTGAGACCAAGAACCCACAATTCCGGACACAATATGATACCAAGTAGATCTCTTTTGTGATCCTGGTTACTTCATACAGCTCCATTGCATGATCTAGTTTCATAATTTCTGGAAAACTGTGCTGGAAGATAGGGATAGCTGGGGAGATCTGGGAGAGAAAGGGGTTAATGGAGGACACTCACACCATCCCTGGCCACTTAGTCATTGGTCAGCCAAACACATGAAATAGAACTTTTTTAGTCATTAAAAGCTGAGATGAGCTATTGGCTATCAGGGCAATCTAGAACTGCCCTTATTACTTGCTTATAGATTTCATAAGAAGTAGTAACACACCTAATCCAAGTGCTGGAGAGGTCAGGAGAAAACTGCAACACTGCACTTTATCTTTGGCTGTGTCCTCACCCAAATCTCATCTTGAATTGTAGCTCCCATAATTCCCACGTGTTGTGGGAGGGACCCGTGGCAGAGTCCCCCCCTTACTATTCTCATGGTAGTGAATAAATCTCATGAGATCTGATGATTTTAAAGGGGTTTCTGCTTTCACTTGACTCTCATTCTCTCTTGTCTGCTGCCATGTGAGACATGACTTTCTCCTTCCACCATGATTGTGAGGCCTCCCCAGCCACGTGGAACTGTAAGTTCATTAAACCTCTTTTTCTTTATAAATTACCCAGTCTCAGGTATGTCTTCATCAGCAGCATGAAAATGACCTAGTACACCCTCCCATTATTGTCTTGGCTGGAACTAAGGTAATTCCTTTGATTACTAAGGCTCAATACATGGTAGGCACACCGTTGCATCTGTTCAAAAGGCATATCTTGGACTTTTTATTAGTTGTATTAAATAGGTATGAGGAAAATTTTAGTGACTTTGTAATATATTATTCTCATGTGTTTACTGGCTATTTTCTCTATTTGCTTTGTGTGTTACCTATTCCTACATCAGATATTCAATTTGATCATATATGTCTTAATTTTGATTTTTAATAACCTCTATCTTAATGTTAGTGGACTATGTTAAATTTACATTTTATCAATATTTCATTGTCTTTATGTATTCAGTTTTGTGCATTAATAAGCAGTAGCATTTGAAGTTCACAGATTCTTTTTATTTAATGCAACAAAGACCACTTATTGACCATCACCTGTCATGAGTTTGGTTTTATAAGGAACACAGTAAATATAAATACTATGATTTTCAGGAAATCTTTCACTCTGAGATTGAAACATGTTCCATGAAAACGAGAAACAGATGTGCAATTGAAATATAAAACTAAATAAATTTAGAACTGCAATTTAAATCCCTTTATAAACCCAGATCAATATATAGAATGTATATATTTTTAAATTTTACATTGGTTTTTCCTTTGCTCTTTTCTCTTGAATGCTGTTACATTTTTGCTCAATTAACTGAAATTATACATAATATTTTAAATTATTTAATTGCAATAAATCTCCTCCTACACAGTCTTAATTGGCACAGGCTAAATGGAGAAAGTAATATGCTTTTTTTAAATTCATGCTCACCAAAACATTTCCTTGGTATTTGCAGCTTTGACCACAGGTGACTTTTTGATGCTGGGCTTTTTGTTTGATTATCAAGATGATAAGCCTCCTACACAAAAATATGTGTTAGATCAAAAAAGGTGAAGGGTAGGACTATGAGGCATTGATGATTTGTTTCTGGACTTGGAAGGCCTCAACCTCAAGGACAGAACTCAGCAGTATTAGAGGGGAAGCAGTATAGGGCAGTGTTCATCCTGGATCAGCCCAAATTAGATGTCCAAAAGGAAGCCATCCATGCAGAACCTAAAGCTGTAGGAAAGTGAGCCTGCTAAATCAGTTCATATGAATGAAGAGAATGACCAGGATATGTGACAAGCAAAGACAAAGGAGCTAGATGGGTAGAAAGTTAAACAGGGAGAATATAAGGACAATGGATGGATGATGAATATGATACTCGTGTTGCTAAAATGATTTTACAACCAAGAGAGTATTGAAAGATAAGCCAGGCAGAGTGTGTGCTTGCAAGAAGTTTGGGGAAGCAATAGCATGAACTGACCTCAGTAACATTACAAGAATTTTCACAGGTAAAGATAAAAGGGTTTCTGACTGAGAGAACAGCAGGATCAAAGTTGTGGATGCCTAAATGTACCTAATCTCTTCATAAAATACAAAAAGTCTAAACTACTGAAGTATAAAGGGGAAAGAGACTAGCAAAAAGTCATGTTGAGAAGGATCCTGAATTCCATACTGCAGGCCAGTTTCTGTCTGCAACCTGGAATCATCTAAAATTTCTGGAAGAATCAAGTGGACATCACTGATACTTATTCAGTGGACATCACTGAAACTGCACAAAGAGTAAATGGGGGAAGTGAGAGTCTGGGTGCAGAATCATAGGAAGACTGTACTGCAGTAGACAAGAGAGAAGCTAAGTGCCAGTGGCAAACAAAATGGAAAAGGAACAGTAAATATGATGATGATAATAGTAATAAGTACTTATGATTATTCAGTTATTTAATAATGACTTAAATAGCATTTAATAATGTGCCAGCTTTACCACAGAAACTTTAGACGTATTAACTCTTTGAAAAATCGTAATAACTCTATGTTTTAGGTACTATTATTATTCCCATTAACACATAAAAAATTGTGGGACAATGAAGGTAAGTAATTTGTCCAATTTCACACGGCTGTTAAGAAATGAGGAACAGAAGATAGAGCAGGTACGATAAGTATAGGGAGAATATTCTTTACATGTTTCTTGTATCCCTACATGTTTTAGAACAGAGATACTTATTCCCTTTGTCCCTATCTTTCAAAAATGTTTGTATCTTCTATCTCCTTGGAAGATAGAGACGGTGTCTCCTGTGAGGGCAAAGGCTTGGTGCTTTTGGTTGCATATACCTTATAAAAGATTTGGGTTTCCGAAGATCAGAATTCTTTGACTATGAAACAAACTCACTGTGTGTCCAGCATCCACCTGGGTTTTCTCTGCACCACACCAATGTGACTGAGGAGTCAAAGGAAACTGGTGTGAACATGAAGCTCATGCTGCCTGCTGTGCCATGAGTAGCAAAGTTCTTTGTGTCTGATCCTGGAGTCCTGTGTCTTCTGCAGAATCTGCGAAATTGTAGCCAGCTAACCTGTTAGCTTGTAAGATGATAAAATCTCAGATCCTTCACAATTCTCTATGATACGGTGATTTACTTCTTGACTGCAGGGATGAAAAATATAAGAAATTGTGACTAACACTGATATTTTCTTCCAGGGTTCTTTAGAGGTATCCTCCAACAACAATGGCAGTAAATATTCAAATGGGAACATATTTGTGGAGAAGACAAATATTTTTGTACGTGTTTAGTTTGGGGTGCTGTCGATATATCTTTGAAAATAATGTCAATGAACTAGATATGTTCTGAAAAATATGAGGGGTATCACATCTAGAAGTATGCATTTGGTAAAAAAAAATGCATAGAAATAAAAGATAAAATCACAAATATCTAAGGTTATTATTAAGTAGAACTTAGAGAGAAATGGTGGCTAAGGACAGAATTTTTAAAAAGAGCGCATCAATTGAAGCATGAGCAGATGAGGACAATTTTAAAGTGGAAAATATCAGGGAAACAGAGGCAGAACCAAGAGAGTACAGTGATCTAGAGGTCAAGAGAGAAGAGCATTTAACATGGAAAGATAAAATATTCCAGTCAAATAAGGTATAAAGACAGAGGAGTACTTGGATAGAAGAGAAAATTGGCAACGGTGTTCTCTCTTTTATTGGGTGCTATCCATTCAGGGATTATGAATGTTACAGGCAGATTGTCTTCAAGGTGTATCTTAGTTGAAATAAACAGCACCAAGGATTAAAGCAACAGTATAGAACTTCCCAGTACAGATTAAGAATATACTTTTAGTGAATCCAGAAGGGTAATAGTCTGAATTGCAGGCACGTGAAAAAAAAATATCTGCAGGTTAGAGCGCCAAACATATTGTATTCTTAGATGATACTACTATTTCCACGAAGCCTTGCAGAAAATAAGATTCAAGGAAAATATTTGATTATTTCTACATATACGGAACAAGCAACTATTATTTCTCAGACCATTACAGGTCCTTAGAATATAAAACTGAATAAGACGTCATTCCCTCAAGTTGATGTAAACCACCATTTATCATGCAATGGAAAGTGATATATTACTGACCAAAACAGGATTCTGTGAAATCATAGGGAAAAGGCTCTAACTTTTGGAAATCTGAATAGAATACTCCAAGTAGTCAATGCTTGCATTAGATCCTTATTTTTTTCCAGGATGAATATGGCAAGTAAAGCATTTCAAGCAACAACTGCAACTCATGAAAGTGCCACAAGTTATGAGGGAAATAACATTCAGAAAATTAAAATAGTTCATCAAAGCTGGAACTTTCATTAAAAGTGTGAGAAACGACAAAGGTAAAACTTGATGGCTGGTTGCACCAAAACATGGCAGGTCTAGCATGTTGTGTTTGAAATCAGAAATTTATTCAGTAGGTTCTGAGAAGCCATTGAATTTTTTAAAATAAGGAATAGAGTAAGATTTCCATTTTGGAAAGATTGTTCTGACAGTAACTTGGGAAGGAAGTATGAAAAAATGACAGAAAAGAATTAAGGTGATTATCTTCTAATTGAGTGATAATAAAAGGCAAAACTAGGCCGGGTGCAGTGGCTCATGCCTGTAATCCCAGCACTTTGGGAGACCTAGGCAGGGGGATCACAAGGTCAAGAGTTTGAGACCAGGCTGGGCAGCATGGTGAAACTCCGTCTTTACTGAAAATACAAAAATTAGCCAGGCGTGGTGGTGTGTGCTTGTAATCCTAGCTACTCAGGAAGCTGAGGCAGGAGAATTGCTTGAACCAACCCAGGAGGTGGAGGGTGCAGTGAGGCGAGACTGCACCACTGCACTCCAGCCTAGGCAACAGAGCCAGACTCCGTCTCAAAAAAAAAAAAAAAAAGGCGAAACTAAGCAGCAGCAGTGGAGATGGAGGGGTTTGGGAGGGTTTCAGTAGTTAGTCCCCACAGGATGTGCAACTGATGGAATATAGTCAAGAAGTTGTTTCCACGGAGGGAAAGATCTAACTGTTGGCTTGTCAAGTTGAAGAAATGTCATTTTAGTTCTATTTAACCAAATTTTTTTAAAAAATAAGGAATGGATGTTGAAATTTACAAAATCCATTTCCAATTTACAAGTTGTTTGATGGGTTTTCTTCTTGATTTTAGAGATGTGATTAATTGCATTAATAAAGGAACTAAATATGAATTATACCTAGCATTACTGGAATTAGCCTCACATACTCATGGCTGACTTTAATTTGTCACATACTCATTATCAGAACCATCATTTAAGCTAAGCATATTTAATGAGACCTGTAATGTAACATTTCCCTCACACATTATAGAGATTTATGTTCTTGAAAATTTGTCAATAATTTCATATAAAAATGTTACTTATTTTTCAAGTATGTTTAAAAATGTGGTTTAAGAATCTGCATTTTATTACTATATTAAAGAATAATATAAAATAGAATGAAGAAATTTATATATTCAAATGTTACACACTGAATTAGCAAAACTAATTTCTAATTGACTATAAAAGGATAGAATATTCAGTAATGTCTTTGTTATATTATCCTTTATTATTTCTAAATATTTTGACTACTGTAGTTTTCCACCTCTCAGAAAACATTATATATGTGCCTATATACACATACACACACACACATCGTGACATATACATACACCAGTATGCATGTGTGTGTGCATGTGTGTGTTTATATAATATACAGACAGTGACAGATATGCATACACCTATATGTATGTATCATGCATGTGTGTGTTTATATGCATAATATATACAAAGAGTGACATCTATGTGTGTGGATATACATACATCTATGTGTTTGAATGTGTATATATATATAGTAGAGAGGTAGAGAATGCTGTCAGACTTCTTCCTTAAACAACATAAAGAGACAATTTGGATAGAGACAGGTTTGCCTATTTGCATTTGAAAAGCTAAGAAGTTTGAAAAGTTACAATACAAAGTAGCGAACTTTGTCCATTTCTGACTAGTTATAAAAATTTTCAAGGGCTTTTACTCTTTACAAATTTGTTGAATCTTCTTCACATGTAGAAATTTTGGTTTGACATCAAGGGTTGAATACAAAACTATTGCTCTAAATAAATTGGAAAGAAAATCAGCTGTCTACAGGATTTGGGACACCATCAGGATGCTCATTCCTAAAGTGGCCATTCACAAAATGACTTCGGCAGAAAACAGAATCTTTTAGAAAACAGCTTCAGGAAGTTATTTAATTTGAAGGAAAATAATCGCCTCTCAATCTGCAATTGCACCGTGATACAAGAAGGAATGCCGGTTAAGATAGCAGCACATCTCTGAAAAGCTAAGATTTTGTTTCAACCTTTGAAAATGAAATTATGTGTCATGCTGAAGTTTTATATTCATCAATTACTTCGCTAATTCCAAGCCTGTGGTCTGCTTCGGAATACACATAGAGCACAACATAATCTCCACTGGGCAGTTTCACATGATGTTCTTGTGGCTTAAGTTACAAAAGATCATTCAGATGGAAAATCCCCAATGGATCGTCTTATCATTCAGAACACAGACTCCATTCAAGCAATGAAATAGGTTTCAAATTCATTTCTTAGCATTTCCAGGCGTACTTCCACTGCAATATTATACAATTTTTGTCTAGTTTTTCTGCCATCACCTCTCACACATAGCTTTATTGATTCTATGACAAATAAGTCACTCAGCTTGTAACTACCATGTTATTTGAAATTTCTATTCAAGGTTTTCTGGACCATTCTCCTTTACAAATAGAGTCACTTTCTTATTATTTATTCTACTGAATATAACAAAAGTGGATACAGAGAAAGTGATATTAGCTTTCCCAAGTGAGGAATAAAACTGACTTATGTTCTATCCCTGGTTCAGTTATGGAAGAAAGATTTTGCACATTCAAGATTTGTGTATCTTCCTGCCTTTTCCTATTTAAAATGTAAAATTACAGCATATCATAGTTATAAATATGGTAAAATTATTAAGTTTTACTACTTTGAACAAGAAAGCAATATGGATAACTATCTAAGGGCAAATTTTGTAAAAGCTTGGTCACAAAGTAATTTAAGATGTAATTTTCTAACATCATCTTGCAGTGATAAAAGGTTGACTCATATTACGGATCATGTCTAGAAACTGTCTAAACATCTGTCTATAAGCAATGAAAAGAATTTGTTGAAAGTAAGTGAATGGAATTAGAGGAGTATGTGGGTAAATTAAATAGAAAAGAGCTGTGAAAGAGGAATATCCAGGGAAACAAGATAAAGGAAAGATCAGAGCATTGAATGATAGTTATCTATTTATCTGTGGAATATGTACTCTGCACCTTGATGAACCAGGAACTACAGAAGCAGAAGGCTGACTAGGGGACTATTTCTGACCTCAAGGAATTTACAGAGAAGTGCTTGTGTTTGCACTCAAGAGTTGGAGGGTAGAACTGATTTCTAGTAAAAATATGTTAGAATGTAATATGATTTAAGCTGCCCAGATTTCAGAAGAGTGAATGGACCTATTAACACTATGGAATGCATACTTGCAGCAACAGAGACAGATCCCAGAAGTTATGGAACAGGTGCAGAAACCTTAGCTGTGGAGACAGCAAAGAAGGGAGTACGGTCAGAACGGTAATGAAAAATATGCTTTTATTGAAAAGAGTACATACAAAGTTAGAGATTTAAATAGGGAAATGCTGTATTCCAGGACGAAGTCTTCTGTGACCCAGCTGGAGCCATGTTGGGCACAGTGGGCATGGTGAGGAGAGGAGGAGAGAAGGAAACTGCTTCTGAGAAATATTTGCTTCCAGTTGGCTGGAACACTTTACCAACCAGCACAAAGTTGCAGGCTGTGTCTATAGTCTAGACATCTCTGTTCTATTTTATAGCTGTAACCTTACATTGCTTGGCTTGGTTGCTGTCTTCAAAATCGATGACTCTGGTTGCAAGTATGTCTGAAAAAGGCCAGCTTAATATATCGGTTTAATTCTATCATAAAAATAAATGTAAATAATTAGACATTGGTGTTCTCTACATAAAAAGGACGGACTATAAATACATATAGGTTCTCCCAACTAAAGAAGACCTTAAGAATTGTGCAGCCCAACTCCTTTATTTTTCCAAATGGGAACGTGAATTAGTATTCACAGTAGTGAAATGACTTGTCCACTTTCCCACAACATTTGTAGCAAAGTTATGAATTTACTCCCATAGTAAATTAGATGTTTAAAAAAAGATTAATCAATCAATCTATCAAATTGATCATTTGGTATATCTGATCCAATGTTCTTTAAGACTCCTTCACCCTTGGCCCCAACCAAAACAATTTTAAATTTTCTCCAGTTGGAGAAAAAATTAAAAACAGACTCATTTGGTTTAAAACAGTTTGGACACTTAAGTCTTTCCCAGTGTCTTTAAGAGAATTGTTTCAGTGTTTCAGATTTCTGCAAACTTCCTCCTCTTACCCATGGTAAGAATATCCTTTTGCCCATGGATTGAAATACTTCTGAGATTAAATGTGCTCTCACTTCTTTAGCCCTCACTCACTACTTTGACCTCTTGATCATCACTGACATGCTAGCAATGTGGCTTAATTTGGAGAAAGGTTTAATCCACTGGGTTGTCTTCTCTAACTTGGTCAGGGTCTAGCAGTAATCAGTGGCTGAGTTGACCTCATTTTTTTTTTTTTTTTTTTTTGAGACAGAGTTTTGCTCTGTCACTCAGGCCAGAGTGCAGTGATGCAATCATGGCTCACTGCAGCCTTGGCCTCCCAGGCTCAAGCACTCCTCCCACTTCAGCCTCCCAAGTAGCTGGATCTACAGATGCTCGCCACCACACTCACATCATTTTTCTATTGTTTGTAGAGATGGCTTGGCTATGTTGCCCAGGCTGGCCTCAAACTCCTGAGCTCAAGCAATCCTCCCACTTCAGACTCCCAAAATTCTGGGATTACAGGCCCGAGTCACCATGCCAGGCTCAGAGTTGACCTCGTTTTAACTCCCACTTGTACTGTAGACCTCTCTGCATTTCTATAACATCCTCCCTCACACTCCTGGTGCAGGTAGTTCATCTGCAGAAACACCAACAAAATTGGCCACATGGCAGACTATCTAACTCTCCATTTAGCCACCTCCAAAGTCCCTCCTTAGAACATATAGCTCTATTCATGCCACACAGGAAGAATGACTCAGATAATGAACATCAGCTCTCTGTCACCACACTGTGCCACTGTGTTTCACCTGATGTGGCCACCTTGAAGCTCTGCAGGGCAATCATCCAAGACAAACCCCTTTCAGAGTCCCAAACATTATTCTAGTCAAAAGCCCACATCCTTAGCTTTTCCAGACTGCCTGTTTGGAGAGTAAACATGGAAACTCATGTTTCATCTGCCTCTCTTATTTCCTTGCTCATATTTCTGAAAGTCTCCCAGCTCCGCAGCACCATAAGAAGAGTTTCAGACTTTTTCTTTCTCTACTGTATCCTCATTTCTTAGAATAAATCTGTCCCAAGGCCTACCCTCATTGATGGGCAGTATAAAATCTGTATGTTAAAGAAGAAACACCTTCAGCTGAGACTTCTGGATTTGACTTGATATTCTTTAGATAATCTTTAACATCTTACTGACAGCAAAATTCTGCTTGGAATAGTAATTCTCTTTGCACTTCATTTATAACAGTCCTAATCTCTTGACCACACTCGTGGAAAGATGGATGTTTCGGGCCCACTAGGAGGAAAATCAGGGGCAGCATGATACAAAAAAGTGATGGCACAACCTCTGTGGTGTGCTGAGAAAATAAATAATTAATTAATTTAATTCAGAATTGGTACATTTCAGGGATTGCAATCCTACCCTGTATTCTAAAATGCCATTAAAAGTATAAAGAAGCAGTTATTTCATATGAGAAGAATCGATCTTTGTTAGAAACTTTGTGTCCTAAGACAAACTTATACTTTTCACCATTCGATAATGTTCCATCTGAGCTTCCCTGTTTTGTAGGAAAAACAAATAGGGGTATGATGACCTGAAAAAACAATTTATTTAGGGGAGTTGGAGAGGGTAGAGAGTGGAATAAAAGTAGCATGATAAAATATGAAACCAAGAGAAAACTGGGTCAAGATTAACAAGTGAAAATGAGTAGAAAAGCAAGAATGATTTTTTAAGGGGCTTGAGAAAATTGAACATTCTAGGACAGATATATAAAGAAATTGGAAAGACTCTTGGGAGCAACAGGAAAACAGCTAGAAATTATTTTCCTATAAAGTAATAATACATTCCACATAGGAAGTTGGATTTAAGAAACTCTATTTTTCATAGAGAGTCTATATACCTTTCTTAAGGGGAATCAATGGTAGTCCAGTTAGGGAATTATGTAAATCTATCAAAGAACTGGAACACTTTTATTACTATGTGATTTGAAACAGAGCACATGTGGTTTATCTAACAAACTTAGTAGAGCATATTCTTTAGAGTGTGGTGTCATTGAAATGCAAATGGTATCTGCAATGCAGAGGAGAAAGGTTTGACGTTATTGTTTTGCCCTTTGAGATACAGTGTGTTCCTAGCAGGCTGTTCTTTACCATTTTTGGAAACCAGTTAGCACAGCTTCTGACTACCTAAATGCTCTGTATCATTTATTTTTGGTCTATCCGAGATTTTAATTTTATTACTTCTTTCATTTTTCCTGGTTTTCTTTTTCTGATTAATATTCGCTGGAGTTTTCTTGAAGTCTAATGAAAGAGGATATGTTAGCCTTGCGTGTTTTACTAGATATATAACCATATAAAATATTTTGTGCTCATACATTTACTCAAAAATATTCATATAGTACCCAGTCTTTGCCAAGACCTGTTCTAATCTATGATTTATATAATTGGAATAGAATGAATGGCCCCTGACATCATGCGGTGTAAAGTCCACACAGGAGACAGCTATTACTCAAATGTCATGTGACTTTGTGCCAGAAGTACACCAATGTGAGAGACCGGAGTAAGCACAGTGGCATGGAACATTATTATCTAGCATTTTAATTCTGCCTGAGCTAACAGATGAGAGATACATATCATGGAACAAATATCATAAATATGTTTCCTTTTGAACGATCAATTTAAAAACTGTGTCTTTTCTCTGTATAGTGCTGAGCCAGAGCACATGGATTAGTCAGAAGCTTTTGTACAGGACTCAATTATCTGGTGGTCCTGGGCATAGACTCATCTGGAAAAGAAGACAATTACAATAAATGATTCTCTAAGATATGTACATATTGGAAATAACAGTTTGCGTAGCAAAATCTTAAGATTTCAGTGGTAATTACATATACTACAAATATATTTAAAGACTAGTATTATTAATAAAAACCACAGTCTACTGCCACCAAGTGGACATTAATTTAGAGACCCCATTACTTTATACTTAGCCACACCTTTGGTCTTGGAATATCTCTGTGGTTCCTGTGGAAATCAAAGTGATAGCCATCAAACAACATTCGCATCAAGTAGGCAGCCCTCACAAGCAAAGTTCTCTCTGGACATAAATTGTACTATTTCTGCAGACTCTATTCCTAATGGAGTGTCTTTCTCTTCTTCATAAATGTTCTCTTTGTTACCCCAAATAGCAAAAATGAAAAACAAAAACAAACAACTTTTCACTTGCGCTATAAAATTTAAAATAGAAATAATCAAATGTTCTGCCTGTACGTGACACTCAATGTGTTTAGTAGATTTCATTACAGTATCGCTGCTTCATCTGGTATTTTGCTCCTCCATTATGGTTCAACAGCCTTTCCCTTCTGATTTCATATACCATTGTCTAAAAATCCTCATTGCTAGGACCTATTAACCTCTAATTTCTTTTTCCTCTGAATGATTTTCTTTTTTTTTTTATTTTTATTTTTTTAATTATACTTTAGGGTTTTAGGGTACATGTGCACAATGTGCAGGTTTGTTACATATGTATCCATGTGCCATGTTGATTTCCTGCACCCATTAACTCGTCATTTAGCATTAGGTGTATCTCCTAATGCTGTCCCTCCCCCCTCCCCCCACCCCACAACAGTCCCCGGAGTGTGATGTTCCCCTTCCTGTGTCCATGAGTTCTCATTGTTCAATTCCCACCTATGAGTGAGAACATGCGGTGTTTGGTTTTTTGTCCTTGCGATAGTTTACTGAGAATGATGTTTTCCAGTTTCATCCATGTCCCTACAAAGGACACGAACTCATCATTTTTTATGGCTGCATAGTATTCCATGGTGTATATGTGCCACATTTTCTTAATCCAGTCTATCGTTGTTGGACATTTGGGTTGGTTCCAACTCTTTGCTATTGTGAATAGTGCCGCAATAAACATACGTGTGCATGTGTCTTTATAGCAGCATGATTTATAGTCCTTTGGGTATATACCCAGTAATGGGATGGCTGGGTCAAATGGTATTTCTAGTTCGAGATCCCTGAGGAATCACCACACTGACTTCCACAATGGTTGAACTAGTTTACAGTCCCACCAACAGTGTAAAAGTGTTCCTATTTCTCCACATCCTCTCCAGCACCTGTTGTTTCCTGATTTTTTAATGATGGCCATTCTAACTGGTGTGAGATGGTATCTCACTGTGGTTTTGATTTGCATTTCTCTGATGGCCAGTGATGAGGAGCATTTCTTCATGTGTTTTTTGGCTGCATAAATGTCTTCTTTTGAGAAGTGTCTGTTCATGTCCTCTGCCCACTTTTTGATGGGGTTGTTTGTTTTTTTCTTGTAAATTTGTTTGAGTTCATTGTAGATTCTGGATATTAGCCCTTTGTCAGATGAGTAGGTTGCAAAAATTTTCTCCCATTCTGTAGGTTGCCTGTTCACTCTGATGATAGTTTCTTTTGCTGTGCAGAAGCTCTTTAGTTTAATGAGATCCCATTTGTCGATTTTGGCTTTTGTTGCCATTGCTTTTGGTGTTTTAGACAAGAAGTCCTTGCCCACACCTATGTCCTGAATGGTATTGTCTAGGTTTTCTTGTAGGATTTTAATGGTTTTAGGTCTAACATATAAGTCTTTAATCCATCTTGAATTAATTTTTGTATAAGGTGTAAGGAAGGGATCCAGTTGCAGCTTTCTACATATGGCTAGCCAGTTTTCCCAGCACCATTTATTAAATAGGGAATCCTTTCCCCATTTCTTGTTTTTGTCAGGTTTGTCAAAGATCAGATAGTTGTAGCTATGCGGCATCATTTCTGAGGGCTCTGTTCTGTTCCATTGATCTATGTCTCTGTTGTGGTACCAGTACCATGCTGTTTTGGTTACTGTAGCCTTGTAGTATAGTTTAAAGTCAGGTAGCGTGATGCCTCCAGCTTTGTTCTTTTGGCTTAGGATTGACTTGGTGATGCGGGCTCTTTTTTGATTCCATATGAACTTTAAAGTAGTTTTTTCCAGTTCTGTGAAGAAAGTCATTGGTAGCTTGATGGGGATGGCATTGAATCTATAAATTACCTTGGGCAGTATGGCCATTTTCACGATATTGATTCTTCCAACCCATGAGCATGGAATGTTCTTCCATTTGTTTATATCCTCTTTTATTTCATTGAGCAGTGGTTTGTAGTTCTCCTTGAAGATGTCCTTCACATCCCTTGTAAGTTGGATTCCTAGGTATTTTATTCTCTTTGAAGCAATTGTGAATGGGAGTTCACTCATGATTTGTCTCTCTGTTTGTCTGTTATTGGTATACAAGAATGCTTGTGATTTTTGTACATTAATTTTGTATCCTGAGACTTTGCTGAAGTTGCTAATCAGCTTAAGGAGATTTTGGGCTGAGACAATGGGGTTTTCTAGATATACAATCATGTCATCTGCAAACAGGGACAATTTGACTTCCTCTTTTCCTAACTGAACACCCTTTATTTCCTTCTCCTGCCTGATTGCTCTGGCCAGAACTTCCAGCACTATGTTGAACAGGAGCGGTGAGAGAGGGCATCCCTGTCTTGTGCCAGTTTTCAGAGGGAATGCTTCCAGTTTTTGCCCATTCAGTATGATATTGGCTGTGGGTTTGTCATAGATAGCTCTTATTATTTTGAGATACGTCCCATCAATACCTAATTTATTGAGAGTTTTTAGCATGAAGGGTTGTTGAATTTTGTCAAAGGCCTTTTCTGCATCTATTGAGATAATCATGTGGTTTCTGTCTTTGGTTCTGTTTATATGCTGGATTACATTTATTGATTTGCGTATGTTGAACCAGCCTTGCATCCCAGGGATGAAGCCCACTTGATCATGGTGGATAAGCTTTTTGATGTGCTGCTGGATTCGGTTTGCCAGTATTTTATTGAGGATTTTTGCATCAATGTTCATCAAGGATATTGGTCTGAAATTCTCTTTTTTGGTTATGTCTCTGCCAGGTTTTGGTATCAGGACGATGCTGGCTTCGTAAAATGTGTTAGGGAGGATTCCCTCTTTTTTTATCGACTGGAATAGTTTCAGAAGGAATGGTACCAGTTCCTCCTTGTACCTCTGGTAGAATTCAGCTGTGAATCCATCAGGTCCTGGACTCTTTTTGGTTGGTAAGCTATTGATTATTGCCACAATTTCAGAACCTGTTATTGGTCTATCCAGGGATTCAACTTCTTCCTGGTTTAGTCTTGGGAGGGTGTATTTGTCGAGGAATTTATCCATTTCTTCTAGATTTTCTAGTTTATTTGCATAGAGGTGTTTGTAGTATTCTCTGATGGTAGATTGTATTTCTGTGGGATCGGTGGTGATATCCCCTTTTTCGTTTTTTATTGCATCTATTTGATTCTTCTCTCTTTTCTTCTTTATTAGTCTTGCTAGCGGTCTATCAATTTTGTTGATCTTTTCAAAAAACCAGCTCCTGGATTCATTAATTTTTTGAAGGGTTTTTTGTGTCTCTATTTCCTTCAGTTCTGCTCTGATTTTAGTTATTTCTAGCCTTCTGCTAGCTTTTGAATGTGTTTGCTCTTGCTTTTCTAGTTCTTTTAATTGTGATGTTAGGGTGTCAATTTTGGATCTTTCCTGCTTTCTCTTGTGGGCATTTAGTGCTATAAATTTCCCTCTACACACTGCTTTGAACGTGTCCCAGAGATTCTGGTATGTTGTGTCTTTGTTCTCATTGGTTTCAAAGAACATCTTTATTTCTGCCTTCATTTCATTATGTACCCAATAGTCATTCAGGAGCAGGTTGTTCAGTTTCCATGTAGTTGAGCGGTTTTGAGTGAGTTTCTTAATCCTGAGTTCTAGTTTGATTGCACTGTGGTCTGAGAGACAGTTTGTTGTAATCTCTGTTCTTTTACATTTGCTGAGGAGAGCTTTACTTCCAACTATGTGGTCAATTTTGGAATAGGTGTGGTGTGGTGCTGAAAAAAATGTATATTCTGTTGACTTGGGGTGGAGAGTTCTGTAGATGTCTATTAGGTCCACTTTATGTAGAGCTGAGTTCAATTCCTGGATATCCTTGTTAACTTTCTGTCTCGTTGATCTGTCTAATGTTGACAGTGGGGTGTTAAAATCTCCCATTATTACTGTGTGGGAGTTTAAGTCCCTTTGTAGGTCACTGAGGACTTGCTTTATGAATCTGGGTGCTCCTGTGTTGGGTGCATATATATTTGGGATAGTTAGCTCTCCTTGTTGAATTGATCCCTTTACCATTATGTAATGGCCTTCTTTGTCTCTTTTGATCTTTGTTGGTTTAAAGTCTATTTTATCAGAGACTAGGATTGCAACCCCTGCCTTTTTTTGTTTTCCATTTGCTTGATAGATCTTCCTGCATCCCTTTATTTTGAGTCTATGTGTGTCTCTGCACGTGAGATGGGTTTCCTGAATACAGCACACTGATGGGTCCTGACTCCTTATCTAGTTTGCCAGTCTGTGTCTTTTGATTGGAGCATTTAGCCCATTTACATTTAACGTTAATATTGTTATGTGTGAATCTGATCCTGTCATTATGATGTTAGTTGGTTATTTTGCTCGTTAGTTGCTATAGTTTCTTCCTAGCCTCGATGGTCTTTACAATTTGGCATGTTTTTGCAGTGGCTGGTACCGGTTGTTCCTTTCCATGTTTAGTGCTTCCTTCAGGAGCTCTTTTAGGGCAGGCCTGGTGGTGACAAAATCATTCAGCGTTTGCTTGTCTGTAAAGTATTTTATTTCTCCTTCACTTATGAAGCTTAGTTTGGCGGGATAGGAAATTCTGGGTTGAAAATTCTTTTCTTTAAGAATGTTGAATATCGGCCCCCACTCTCTTCTGGCTTGTAGAGTTTCTGCTGAGAGATCAGCTGTTAGTCTGATGGGCTTCCCTTTGTGGGTAACCCGGCCTTTCTCTCTGGCTGCCCTTAACATTTTTTCCTTCATTTCAACTTTGGTGAATCTGACAATTATGTGTCTTGGAGTTGCCCTTCTCGAGGAGTATCTTTGTGGCGTTCTCTGTATTTCCTGAATCTGAATGCTGGCCTGCCTTGCTAGATTGGGGAAGTTCTCCTGGATAATATCTTGCAGAGTGTTTTCCAACTTGGTTCCATTCTCCCCATCATTTTCAGGTACACCAATCAGATGTAGGTTTGGTCTTTTCACATAGTCCTAAATTTCTTGGAGGCTTTGTTCATTTCTTTTTATTCTTTTTTCTCTAAACTTCCCTTCTCTCTTCATTTCATTCATTTCATCTTCCATCAGCGATACCCTTTCTTCCAGTTGATCGCATCTGCTACTGAGGCTTCTGCAATCTTCGCGTAGTTCTCGAAACTTGGCTTTCAGCTCCATCATCTCCTTTAAGCCCTTCTCTCCATTGGTTATTCTAGTTATCCATTCTTCTAATTTTTTTTCAAAGTTTTTAACTTCTTTTCTATTGTTTTGAATTTCCTCTCGTAGCTCAGAGTAGTTTGATCGTCTGAAGCCTTCTTCTCTCAACTCATCAAAGTCATCCTCCATCCAGCTTTGTTCCGTTGCTGGTGAGGAACTGCGTTCCTTTGGAGGAGGAGAGGTGCTCTGTTTTTTAGAGTTTCCAGTTTTTTTGCTCTGTTTTTTCTCCATCTTCGTGGTTTTATCTACTTTTTGTCTTTGATGATGGTGATGTACAGATGGGTTTTTGGTGTGGATGTCCTTTCTGTTTGTTAGTTTTCCTTCTACCAGACAGGACCCTCAGCTGCAGGTCTGTTGGAGTTTACTAGAGGTCCACTCCAGACCCTGTTTGGCTGGGTGTCAGCAGCGGTGGCTGCAGAACAGCGGAATTTCGTGAGACCACAAATTCAGCTGTCTGATAGTTCCTCTGAAAGTTTTGTCTCAGAGGAGTACCTGGTTGAATGAGGCGTCAGTCTGTCCCTACTAGGGGGGTGCCTCCCAGTTAGGCTGCTCAGGGGTGAGGGACCCACTTTAGGAGGCAGTCTGTCCGTTCTCAGATCTCCAGCTGCGTGCTGGGAGAACCACTACTCTCTTCAAAGCTGTCAGTCAGACAGGGACATTTAAGTCTGTGGAGGTTCTTGCTGAGTTTTTGTTTGTCTGTGCCCTGCCCCCAGAGGTGGAGCCTACAGAGGCAGGCAGGCCTCCTTGAGCTGTGGTGGGCTCCACCCAGTTCGAGCTTCCTGGCTGCTTTGTTTACCTAAGCAAGCCTGGGCAATGGCTGGCACCCCTCCCCCAGCCTCGCTGCCTCCTTGCAGCTTGATCTCAGACTACTGTGCTAGCAATCAGCGAGACTCCGTGGGCATAGGACCCTCCAAGCCAGGTGCGGGACACAATCTCCTAGTGTGCCGTTTTCCAGGCCCGTTGGAAAAGCGCAGTATTAGGATGGGACTGACCCGATATTCCAGGTGCCGTCTGTTTCCCCTTTCTTTGACTAGGAAAGGGAACTCCCTGACCCCTTGCGCTTCCCGAGTGAGGCAATGCCTCGCCCTGCTTCGGCTCGCGCACAGTGCGCTTCACCGACTGTCCTGCACCCACTGTTAGGCACTCCCTAGTGAGATGAAACCGGTACCTCAAGCAGAAATGCAGAAATCACCCGTCTTCTGTGTCGCTGGGGCTGGGAGCTGGAGACCCCTCTGAATGATTTTCTAAATGAAACAACAAGACATCTTCTACCCGTGTCTCTGAGATATCATTCTCATGATCCCTAGAAAGTATGCACTGATAATATCTAAACAACCTCATTGCTTCTGTTAGATCTCACCATCTCTCAGAATTGCTGCATGATCAAGCTCTTCAATTCAGAAATTCTTCTTTCTGACCACAGCCTTCTATGATTTGATTTCTTAAGCTCCCATTTTACTTAGTGATGCTCTTTTTACAAAGAACACACTCTTGGATGACTGGGGAGGTGGGGAGTGACTCATTATTTTTAGGTGGCTAATTTTGTTTAGATGAGTATAGGACTTAAAACTGGAACCTGAAAGATGTCAGTAACCAAGTCAGAATACCTGTTTTCAAGTGTAGCTTACAGAATTGAGGCTACACGGTCAGAACTTCTTGGATAGGAATGAAGACCCCCTCTCCATTTGTTTCTCATTTTGACTTTTGTTTCTCTTTCCGCGGGACAGATCTCTTTCTCTCCTACTGCACACAGGCTACCTACAGTGACTAGGGAAGATTACTATTGTGTCCGGAATTGGTGGGTTCTTGGTCTCACTGACTTCAAGAATGAAGCCACGGACCCTCGTGGTGAGTGTTACAGTTCTAAAGGCGGCGTGTCCGGAGTTTGTTCCTTCTGATGTTCGGATGTGTTTGGAGTTTCTTCCTTCTGGTGAGTTCATGGTCTCGCCGGCTCAGGAGTGAAGCTGCAGACCTTCGCAGTGAGTGTTACAGCTCTTAAGGCGGCACGTCTGGAGTTGTTCGTTCCTCCCGGTGGGCTCGTGGTCTCGCTGGCTTCAGGAGTGAAGCTGCAGACCTTCGCGGTGAGTGTTACAGCTCATAAAAGCAGTGTAGACCCAAAGAGTAAGCAGTAGCAAGACTTATTGCAAAGAGCGAAAGAACAAAGTTTCCACAGTGTGGAAGGGGACCGGAGCGGGTTGCCACTGCTGGCTCGGGCAGCCTGCTTTTATTCTCTTATCTGGCCCCACCCACGTCCTGCTGATTGGTAGAGCGGAGTGGTCTGTTTAGACAGGGCGCTGATTGGTGTGTTTACCATCCCTGAGCTAGACATAAAAGTTACTCCACGTCTCCACCAGACTCAGGAGCCCAGCTGGCTTCACCCAGTGGATTCCCCCACCAGGGCTGCAGGTGGAGCTGCCTGCCAGTCCCGCGCCGTGCGCTCGCACTCCTCAGCCCTTGGGTGGTCAATGCGAGTGGGCCCTGTGGAGCAGGGAGTGGAGCTCGTTGGGGAGGCTCGGGCCTCACAGGAGCCCATGGAGGGGGTGGGAGGCTCAGGCATGGTGGGCTGCAGGTCCCGAGCCCTGCCCCATGGGAAGGCAGCTAAGGCCCTGTGAGAAATCGAGTGCAGCGCCAGTGGGCTGGCACTGCTGGGGGACCCAGTACACCCTCTGCAGCCGCTGGCCCGGGTGCTAAGTCCCTCATTGTGCGGGACCGGCAGGGCCTGCCAGCTGCTCTGAGTGAGGGGCCCGCCAAGCCCACGCCCACCCGGAACTCCAGCTGGCCTGCAAGCACCACGCGCAGCCCCGGTTCCGCTCGTGCCTCTCCCTCCACACCTCCCTGCAAGCTGAGGGAGCCAGCTCCTGCCTTGGCCAGCCCAGAAAGGGGCTCCCACAGTGCAGTGGTGGGCTGAAGGGCTCCTCAAGTGCCACCAAAGTGGGAGCCCAGGCACAGGAGGCGCCGAGAGCAAGCGAGGGCTGTGAGGACTTCCAGCACTCTGTCACCTCTCACTATTACTACCAGCATCTCAGTCTAGCAATCCTCGGGGGTAAAAGTATTTCCTCCTAACAATGACCAAATAACAACCCCAGGAGACAAAATGTGATTGGTCCTGCTTGGGTCACATGCTTATGCCTTGGACCAATCATTGTTGCCAGGCAAATAAAGTAATATATTTGGTGAGGCTTGGGTCATATGTTTAGTTTTTGTGGCAAGGGCTCAGAAGGGAGGGAACAGAAGAGTTTACCAAAATGATTAGACAACCCACTTTACCAAGATCACTAATTTCTTTTTCTAAAACAGCTTCAGGGGCTGCTTGATCTGTCACTCATGGAATTTCTGCCCTATCCTCCTCTCTTTTCCAGAAGGAATCCTTTGTTTAGCCATAATTTATGTTGTTTTATACTTTATCTCTCTTTCAAATTTTCCTTCAGTTTCTAATCATAGAAAACTCAGCAACATGACTTCCCAATCCTAAATTATCAAGAAAATACTTGAATTGCCAGCTCTTCTTTTGAAGCTAGATATGGGTCAACTTGAGAGCCACCTTTCCCCTATCCCACCCTAGTCAAAGGAGAAAGAATTACTTGATAAAGCACACATATATTGAGGGTGGCAGAGATTTCAGGTGAAGTAGCTGTCATTGGCTTAATCATGATCTTCAGGATTCTCTCTCATTCTACTCAACTGTGCTTTCTTCCCCAACTTTGATCTGATAGGCATTTCTTTGAGGCTACTGTGAGAATTTGCAATTTCATAATCATTTAGGGACTCTTTAATTTTCTCCCAATGATGAGCTTTTGAGAAATTGAAATTGAAATGGTTTGAATCAACCAAAAATTGCAGAAAACTTTAGTTTTATTAGCCTCCTCTGTGCCATACTTATGCAAAAAAAAAAAAAAAAGAAAAAAAGTCTCTACATCTATTAGAGAACAATTAGATGACCAGTGAGTTCACATCAATTTATTAAAATTAAATCACTAGGACATATTAGGAAACAATATTGTCAACCTCCAGTATTCTCCTCTCTGGGTCCTAAATTTATCACCTTTTAGGGCAAATTGGCTGCTTCATTTTGGATTCTTCCCAAGGCTCTCTTGATATGTAGACATTTCATTTGCATACAAAAAGGCACACTGCATGGCTGGATAAACCAACCATCTGGCCTAAGCAATTTATCTGGATTATTACTGAACTGTACAAAACTATGTAAATATATATTCCTAAAATTCCAATTGCTCCCTTATCCATCTGCCTTACTGCTTTTCCCTTCAGCAACCCTGATTGTAGAAAGGTTCATTTGCTTCCTCAACCCCTGATACACAGACACATGGATACATATGCACATATCTTCCTGCTCTATTGACTGTTGCTAGTGAAAGTCGAGTCATAAAGCCAGGCCAGTTGGTCCACTGCCAGTGTATGCTGGTCAGACTCAGTCAGACTTCGTAGCTGATTAACATGCCTTTTACTAATCTCTAGTTAAATCTCCATCACATTGTCTCATTTTTCTAAATGCTCATTCCAAAATGTTTGCATTCTCTTCCAGTCCTGGATTTCTTATTCTCGAGGTAATCTATTTCATAAACTCAGCACTAGGTTTGAATAAATAGTATAATGCACCTGCGTGTTATTTTTGACATTATAGATAACTTGATATAGGAACTCATTATATGACGTGAGTTTAGTTTTTTATAATTAAACTGTGGTTGTGTGTCTAAAGTTCTTTTTTTTTTTTTTTGAGATGGAGTCTCGCTCTGTTGCCCAGGCTGGAGTGCAGTGGCACAATCTAGGCTCACTGCAACCTCTGCCTCCTGGGTTCAAGAATTCTCCTGCCTCAGCCTCCTGAGTAGAGTAGCTGGGATGACAGGCGTGCTCCACTACACCCAGCTAATTTTTGCATTTTTAGTAGAGACGAGGTTTCACCATGTTAGCCAGTCTGGTCTTGAATTCCTGACCTCAAGTGATCCTCCCACCTTGGCCTCCCAAAGTACTGGGATTACAGGCATGAGACACCGCACCTGGCCTAAAGTTCTTAATTAAAGGACCTCTTTAATTATTATTAAGCAAAACTGGATTTAGGAGATTCCAAGTGATACCTTTAATTCACTACTCTATGTCCTTATTAATAAATATATATATATATATAACACCTATACAAATAGTGTATTTAGAGCATGGAAGACCAGAGACTCTGAAGCTACACTGCCTGAGTTCAAATCCTGACACTTCTACTCAAATATGTGTGAGTGACTTTGGGCAATTTACTAACTCTTACTGTGTTTCTATTTACTCATCTACAACAATAATTTATATCTCATCAAATTAAATAAAAAAATGCTTAAATAGTTAACATTTGTAAATAGCTTAGAAAACACTACATTTAAAAAATAAACATTCCTAACCCACCTTCCACAAAAAGGAAGCCCACCTGCTTGGTCTTAGTCTGTTGATATATAACTTTATTCCACACTTGGACTTAATGTGTTGATATATGACTTTATTCCACACTTAATTCTTTCATCACAGGTGCAACTCCTGAAGTTAATACCCATTTTCTCACCACAGTTCACTAACCCAACTCTTTTTACAGGAAGGTCTGCGTTTGAGGAGTTGCATTATCAATTTGGTTTATTTCAGTAGACGAATACATTGGAGTTTGGGGTAAAAGTTTTAGCCAATAATAATGAGTAACCATTTAGCTAGTTTTTTATATATCTCACTACAACATTGGCCATGGCCAGTGGCCAGCTGAGGATCCAGGACATCCAGTGTCCAGGCTATGTGCTGTCAGGGACACAACTATCAATACTCCATCTCCATGTCTTCAACTCCCAATTCTATCCACTACAGTATCCACAGAAATTTGTATTCTACCCATAGTATTCCACTGAAACTGTTTTTCCAAAGTTATTGATGGATAATCTAATAGTTAAAGCTATCTTTCTTATTTTTACCACATCATCAGAACTTTGTTAGTTCCTTGTTCCTTAGATTTTATAACACTCTCTTAATTGTTGGAGTGTTTTTCTCATCATTTTTTTTTTTTGTCATCTTTATGGGCTCTTCTTTCTGTGCCCCCTACTTAAGCCCTTACTTCACTATATGTTGAAATCCCCCTATTTATTCTGCCTTTAATCTCTGTGCTTTTGAAACTGCAAATTTAGGCTCAATTTTCTTATTCACTCCCAAATTACGGCCATAGCCCAGTGGCAATTATGCCTGTATCATTTTTTCCCCAGATTACATCATCACGATACTAAATAGTTTCTCTGCACCTCTAGTCTCATCCCTTTCAAAGCCCTAAAGTAATCTACCTAAACAAATAGTGCTCTCATGGGTCTATATAATCTATAGAATAAATTCTAAATTGTATAATAGAGTCCCAATGACCCTCCACATTCTAGAATCTTTCTACCCCTGATCTTGCTCCGCAACATTTCTTGCCTTGCACATTGCTCTCCAACATCACCAAATATGTGGTATGGCTCACAAATAACACATATTGTTTTGTTTTGCTTTGTTTTTAAACCTCTTGCATTTGTATGTCGTCATCTCTGCCTGGAATAACTTTTCAGTGACTTTACCTGCATCCTTTAATAAGATACAGTTTTCACATGTCAGTTCCTCCAGCAGCTTCTGATCAGCCTGTCTCCCAAGCCTGGGTTAAATACCTTCTTTAATTGCTCCCATGGTATCCATTTTATGTATTTCGTGGGATATTAATTGAATCTTACTTAAACTCTACTCTTTAATACTTTAGGTGTTCTTTGATGGCAGAAACAATCTATATATACATATCCCCAGTTCTTCCAAAGCACTTGTCCTTTAAAAGGCACTCCATGATATTCATTGAATGGATGAATAAATGATTCTATGAATGGTTGCACAGGGGCAGCAAAACTCTCAAGAAATTGACCCTTGAAACATACCTTCATGAAATTCTAAAACCTTATTCAGTCCAAAGACACAACGCTAGTTATGCTGCCCTCGTGTTTCTTTCATACAGAGACAATGAATCATGCCGAATTACAGCTCTTAAGATCTTACAGCAAATGCACAATGCCCTGTAGGACATTCATCTTTCATACTGCATTGTATTTTTAAATGATAATTGTTGTCATAAATGTTCTTACTCACATTTCAGCTAGTTAAAAATTTTGCCTGCCTCAATAAAATGAAAGATGCCAGATTGTTTACAGATGAATTAATCATGACATTATCTCTGAAACTTTTAAATTACATCAATTACATTGCATTTAGCATCACAAATAACCTGCATATTAAACAAATGGAATCTTTTCTCCTATTAATAAAGATTAAATCACTAACTACCACTACTTGAATAGCAATGTGACTGCAGTCAGTGGCTCCCAAGACAGAGAAGAAATCTTACTCTGTCACAAAGTATATGCCATCCTTTCAGAGACATCATCAATCTTTATGGAATTTGGGAACATTCGTTTTCTTTAGGAGTGTTCATCTATGGATTGATTATACCATTTCGACGTGGTAGGCTGCCTAATGTTGAGAGCTCAGGAGAGCTATGTAGAATAATTCCACATTCAAAAATCCAATGCTTAAGACATCTTTGTGAAGCATAAGACAAGCATGTCTTTTCAGTTTCCAATTTAACTTTTTAGATGCTTAAAATATTTGGATTTAGTTGATCCATGTGTTTCAAGCAGTGGTTTTCAGATGTCTAAATCAGGTCAGGTAGAGCCTTCAAACATTATGTCCTGTCCTTTTTGTGAATTCTGTATGACTATACAAGAAAGACAGAAGTCATTAAATAAAAATGTTGTTAAAATATACTGGTCTCAAAATATTGGCAGAGGTAGGCTTTAATTTATTTTATCAAGTTAATTTTTGTTACTCTTGTGAACCTGAATATCTGAGACAGGTCTCAGTTAATTTAGAAAGTTGATTTTGCCAAGGTTGAGGACATGTGCCCGTGACACAGCCTCAGGAGGTCCTGATGACATGTGCCCAAGGTGGTTGGGCACAGCTTGGTTTTATATATTTTAGGCAGACATGTGACATCAGTCAATATGTATAAGATGTACATTGGTTCTGTCCAAAAAGGTGGGACTACTCAAAGCAGAGTTGAAGGAGAGAGTAACCATTTCGTGCCTTTTAAAACGGGAGAGAAAACTGAAAATGCCAAGATGCAATAAAAGTTAAACTTTGGGTTAAAAAAATTAAAATATCTTATAATTTATTAAGAGTCAATCAACCTTTTAAGAAAATTTCATTGTTCTAACCAATTATTAGGAAAACAAAACAAAAAAAACATGAAAGCCTTTTAAATATACACATGCGCGCGCACACACACACTCACATATCTTGGATGTTAGCTTTTAATTAAGCTGACTTTTAACCATTGAGGTCCTTTAAAAAAATTTTTTTAAATCTCATTACCATATTTCAGCTAGGACAAATTGCTGCTATTTCAGAAGTACCAAGTATCAAACCAGAAAGGGCTTGATTTAGAAACCAAACCCAGACTGTTGGGGTGAAAAAAAGAAAGCAGAACCTTAGCTATGGAACTGCAGCATGGGGCGACAGCCATTGCTCTTTCAGTTTGGCCTGGCTACCAAATAGGTGGCCTTGTTATGTAAATAAAGCCCCTTAAGTAGCCAAAATCAAAAATCTTTCCTTTTTTTTTTCCTTTTGCTGGCTGTTTTTCTCCCCCCACCACACTACCTTCTCTTTTGTGTGTGTGGAATTTAGCCACTTCAGAGGACTTGTTCCCCATACTTGGAAGCTTTCCTTCGGATTTGATCAAGTCGAATATAGAGCTGGTCAAACCCAATGGAAAAAACACTGAAACAATAACAAAACAGAAACAAACCAAAGTTAAGCAAAGTAATTGCACAACTTACACAATTATGGAGTGCTCTAATGGTAAGGAGAAATTAAGACCAGCTGGTTGTTAAGCTTAACTTCAGCAAGACAAACCCCAATTCAGTTACTTACCTAGGGATGGGTATCATGTGGAAGACTGCTCTCTACCATACTAGAAGCAGGAAAAAACTCAAGCTCATTTTCCCTGCTGAATGCTAGCTCAAACTCCTTAAAGGAGTTACCTGCCTTCCAACGTCATGGAAGCAGGAAAAACTTGCTTTCTTTGTACTGGAAGCAACTAAAACTCCCCAAAAAAGGAGTTGTACAGCAAAATAAACTTTAGATCACAATCACATTTTGGGAGATCATGAATTCTCTGGAGGGGGTGCTTCCAGGACTCAGCAAATTGTCCTATTGGTTTGAGCCATAAAGATAGCTCAGGCTGGTACCAAACACTGATAGGAGACTTGCCAAAGTCAGGGACACCTCCACTCAGAATCCCTTCATGGTTACCAAAATGTGAACTTCGAATATCCAAGACAGCTCTCAGTTAATTTAGAAAGTCTATTTTGCCAAGGTTGCCGACACGTGCCCATGACACAGCCTCAGGAGGTCCTGATGACATGTTTCCAAGGTGGTCAGAGCACAGCTTGGTTTTATACTTTTTAGGAATATGTGAGACATCAATCAAAATATGTAAGATGTACATTGGTTCTCTCCAGAAATGGGGGACAACTCAAAGCAGGGAGGGGGCTTCCAGGTGAGAGACAAATGGTTGCATTCTTTTGAGTTTCTGTTTAGCTTTTCCAAAGGAGGCAATCAGATATGCATTTATCTCAGTGATCAGAGGGATGACTTTAGAATGGGAGGCAGGAGGCCAGGTGCGGAGGCTCACAACTGTAATCCCAGCACTCTGGGAGGCCGAGGTGGGCAGATCACGAGGTCAGGAGTTCGAGACCATCCTGGCCAACATGGTGAAACCCTGTCTTTACTAAAAATACAAAAAATTAGCTGGTCATGGTGGCGGGCACCTGTAATCCTGGCTACTTGGGAGGTTGAGGCAGGAGAATTGCCTGAATCCAGGAAGCAGAGGTTGCAGTGAGTCGAGATCGTGCCACTGCACTCCAGCAGTCACAAAAAGAAAAAAAAGAAAAAGAAAAAAATGGGAGGCAGGTTTGCCCTAAGCACTTCCCAGCTTGACTTCTTCCTTTAGCTTAGTGATTTGGGGGCCCAAAGATTTTTCTTTTCACACTCTATATATCATAAAATGTTAATAAAATCAAAGGCCCTCCAAAATCAAATTCTTCCTATGATCCCTAAATATAAAACTAAACCATAAAAAAGACAATTATAACATATAGCTAAAGCTATAAACGAAAGGTCTGGCACCACACCTTCCCTTAAGTGTAGGATTTCTTTGACAGAACATGAAAGAAGTTTCAATCTTAGGCCCTTGGAAGCTGCTCCTTTGGCTATTCTTTCCAGTCTCCAGTTTCACCTTACACAAACTTAATGGGCTTCTTAGTAGACAAGAGAAAGGAAATTTAGAACAACTGGCAACCCCAAACACCATAGAACTATAATTAAGACTCTGGCAAGAGTGAAAACAAACACTAATTCCCAACCACTCAGGGTGTACCATAGATGTTCAGGTTTTGTCTCGATTAAAATGTGGCTTGGATGGATTTAGCCTTGATAGTATCCTATTTTCTTCCCATTCACTCAGATGAACTTCTTCCGAAGTCTTTAAGAAAGCAGGCTGTAAGAAATCAAGGAAATAAAATCTAATGTTGGTACACAGAAAGTCCCTGCTACAATTAAGGTGACCATAGGTGCCAGCTTGCTCAGTTGATACCTGTTTGCCCAGTATGAATATTGATAGCATCAACTTTGGCTCAAAAGTGTGTCATTTCAGATGATGTTCCATGGTCACTTAAGATATAGTCTTTGCTAGTGTAACTGCCTTTGCAAAAATTACAATAATGGCAGTGAAGGAGATCTGATATAGCTAAACCCCATCTTTCCTTTGGTCTTTAAATATTCCTGGGCTTAGACCAAGATAACTTTGGGAGCCCTTTAGTTTATAGTTTAAATGATAATAACCCTTCCCCAAAACTCAATCACCTTTGTAAAGTTAACGAGACACCATCAGGCTAGGTGGATGGAGAAGCCTGAATTCTGCTAAGGTGTAGACATAAACAGTTGCCAGCCATTATATACAAGGGTTCACAAGATATGTAACTTCCCCAATTATGCCTGCAGATAACATCACCATTGTGGAACCTAAAATTAGCCTTTTGAGATATCTTTTCAGATTTTTTTGCATGTCGGACACCAGTGGCTCTGCCTGGACCCACCAACTCCTCCTGTGCACCCACAGAGAAGTGACTCAGCATGCAAGAGGACCATTTCCCACACGGGTATGCCTCCAACCAATCAGCAGCAAGCACACATTGCCTAACCACCCAAACACCCTCTCCCAAACTACCTTGGAAAAATCCTAGTCCTCAAATTCTCTGGGAGACTAATCTGATTGATAATAAAACTCTGGTCTCCTGTTCAGTTGCCTCTGTGCAAATTAAACACTTTATTGCAATTCCCCTGCCTTGATAAATTGACTCTATCTGGACAGCAGACAAAAAGAACCCACTGGGCAGTTACACTAGAGCAGCAACACCAGCCACTAGAATACCCGTGGTAACAGGCATGATGCTGATGTAACAGCTAAAACCAAGGTCTCCTCAAGGTTACCCTTTGGCAATGTTACCTATAGCAACAAGGGCAATAGTAGGAGCATTAAAGTACAGAGTTGAGATCAACACTAGTGGCTCCTGAAGGCAATCTTTCCAGGGCCCTGATTTAGGAAAGCCTGGATCATGCCACAGGAGGAGGAATAAGGGTGAGAGATGTTGCCAATTCACTTGTGCACTGGTGAGGGCTGAAGACTAGAGACTAATTTAAATAGCATGTAGGTCACGGCTGGTATCTGAGAGGGAGAGAGACTTTCCAAGGTTTATCCTTATGAATCTTTTAGATTTCGAGCATGTGAATCTAGATGTATTCAGGAATGAGAATGACATTCAAATGATATTAAAAACAGCATGCAGAAAATCTAGATGGAAAGAAGAAAAAATGGTTAAATATGTTATAGTATATTTTCATTCCAAATATTATACAAAGTAAAATTATTTTGTAAACATTGTGACCTGAGGTTCTAGTTCAAGAAGGCTGACTAGAGACATCTAACACCAGTTGTCATAAGAGGAACCAAGATTACTTACTTGTAATCATAACTCAAATAGAATATCAAGGGGAAAGTGTTGGAACCTAGTGGAGAACTCACAGGAAGAAGCTGGGGCACAGAAAAAGAGAAAAGTAAGAGGCTGATAGAAATCAGCTGGGAACCGCTGGGCGCGGTGGCTCACGCTTGTAATCCCAGCACTTTGGGAGGCCGAGGCGGGCGGATCACGAGGTCAGGAGATCGAGACCACGGTGAAACCCCGTCTCTACTAAAAAACTACAAAAAATTAGCCGGGCGTGGTGGCGGGCGCCTGTAGTCCCAGCTACTCGGAGAGGCTGAGACGGGAGAATGGCGTGAACCCGGGAGGCGGAGCTTGCAGTGAGCCGAGACTGCGCCACTGCACTCCAGCCTGGGCGACAGAGTGAGACTCCGTCTCAAAAAAAAAAAAAAAAAGAAATCAGCTGGGAACCCCAAGCGACTGGTATTTCATCAGAAAGATAGGTGGGAGTGTTTTGGCTCCCCTAATCCCTGTGGCAGACTTCTGATATCTGAACTGTCAGACAGCTCCTCTACCTTTGTGAGCCAAAACACTGGTATAGGCTGGTATAGACAGCAAACTAGTGACTTTTTGAGGGCATTCTCAGACTACCAACTCACTACAGGTTACTCACCCTCCCTCTAACTTGAGCAGTGGTGACGAGGCACCATACTTGTGGTGAAGCTATCAGATAACTGTGTCTTACCCAGGGAATCTCAGCCCTTGTGTCTCCATATCATGGGAACCCCTGCAGACATTCCCCAGTGCCTGCTCAGATTATGTCAGCTGCAAAGGACTGGCTGGACCTAAGGAAGCTGCAGAATTTCCAGGGGTCTATCCCCTGGGGAGGGAGTCTGTCCCTGGGGAGGGAGTGCTGCTCCTAAAAGAAGGGAGAGTGCAGCTCACGAAGGGAGCACCTCTTGGGACAAAGAAAACCAGATCATGTGCTTTTCAGTGCCCAAGTGTTTCCCGTTTGTGAGCTGTAAATGACGGTCCTGCTTCCAGCAGAGATACAGATGCTGTGGTTGGCTCTGCAAGGGAGGACTGTAGTTCCACTCCGGTGGCCAAGCAGCCTCTGTGCTCAGGCCCAGGCATAGAGAGGGGTACTCTCCCTCTGCTCACTGCTACAAACATAGCTGTGGCCACTCCCCTAGGAAGCTGGCACAAGCATGCTGGAGGACAGCCTTTCTGAGGTAACTAGGGGTGGCTGCATCCCCACTGGCAGTGTTCACACTAGGCCCAGAGTTATGTGAAAGGTGGGGCCCTGTCCCCTCTCTACACAAAGCACCAGCATTCCTGTAGTGGAGAGCTAGAGTGTTTTGTATCTGGGGCTGTGTGGGGAGGTTCTGTACCACAGCCATTTTGACAATGAGTTTACAAGGCAGGTGTCTTTTATGGCCCTTGGCAACATTGCAGCCCGGATATGGACAGGAGTGTCTGACAGAACTGTGTGTCCTGAGTACCAGGATAAGGGTGTGACAGAGAAATGGGTCATGTTCCTGCTTGTCCAGGCAATAGAGCTGGAGCAACCCCACGCCCGTACTCGGAGAATATCCCAACATATTTCACCATGAGCTTCCCAAGCACCTCCGTCAGGGCTGGTGCTTGTGCTTGCCAGTCGGGATCCAAGGGTGAGCTTGTGCGTCCAGCTTCAACTAGATTCATCTGCTTCTGTGGAGCTGAGTGGGAGCCCAGGCCACTGAGCATTCCACAGACCAACTCATTGCCTGAGCCACCAAAGAGCTTCTCCATGTAAACAAAGAACGAGCATCAATCCTTCCACTACCACCGTACTTGGTTCTTACATGAAAGAACCACCTACTGGCTTGGAGGTTAAACTATACAACCCAATACTAAATCTGCTGACACAAGTGCACAGTGCATGGGAACAAGATAAGAAGCTTCTGGAGACCTCCACCATTCTGACCTTGCAGGAGGCCATGAGCCTGCTCCCATGCCCCAGTACGTTGCTACTACAACCAGCATTTGAGAAAGTCACCACATTAAGGATATCTACAACCAAGACTCTACATACAGAGTCTTTACCACAGAAAGCACTCAGAACCAAAGCCAAGTGACCCTATGTAACATACATTATAGTCACATCCTCAAGGGAAGAAAAAAGTTCCATCCAAATAAAAATTTCAAAAATAAGAAGGGGAAATAATTTCTCCATATGAGAAGGAACCAGTGGAACAATTCTGAAAGTATGAAAAAACAGAGTGTTATGACACCCCTGAAGTATCATACTAACTCTTTAGCAAAAAATCCTAATGAAAATCAAATCTTTGAAATATCAGATAAATAATTCAAAATATTGATTTTAAAGAAGTTCAATGAGATCCAAGAGTAATCTAATAAAAAAAATACAAAGATAATCAGAAAATCAATTCAGGAAAATGATCAAAAACTTGCCAAAGCGATAGGTATTTTTTTAAAAGATGACTTCTAGAAATAAAAAGTTCATTGAGGGAATTAAAAAATACAGTAAAAAGCTTTAACAATTCACTAGACCAAACAGAAGTAAGAATCTCAGAGCCACCATGGAATACGACTCAGCCATAAAAAATTTCAAATGATGCTACAATTATGTCTTTTGCAGGAACATGGATGGAACTAGAGGCCGTTGTCTTAAGGAAAATAACTGAGAAACAGAAAATCAAATACCAAGTTCCCACTTATAAGTGGGAGCTAAATAGCATACACATGGACAGAGAGAGCGGAATAGTCATTGAATACTTGGGAAGGTGGGAGGGTTAGAGGAGGGTAAGAAATGAGAAATTACCTAATGGGTACAATGTACACTATGAGGGTGATGGTTACATTAAAAGCGCAGACTTCACCACTATGCAAAATATCCATGTCTCCATGTCACGAAACTGCACCTGTGCTCTCTAAATCAATTTTTTAAAAATATTGTGAAATTACATAGAAAAGTAGTTATAATGTTAAGTGAATAAAATATTTTACATATGTATATGAATAATATCATGGCTATATTAAAATGTATGCATGGAGAAACTGGAAGAACATTAAAGAAAATCTAACTAATGATTATCTTTTAGTAGTAAAAGTATGGCTGGAATTTCCCTAAATTTTACTTTTTTGCATTTTCTTAATATTCTTGAATAATCTATACAGTTTCCATAATGTGAGCTTCCAAAATGAATCTTCTACTTTGGTTGTTGTGCATCTATTGAACAAAACTCAAAGAAACAATAAGCATATTTCTGTCCAGGTTCTGTCTTCTTAAAGCTCTAAAAGGATTTTTTTTTAAATAAGGGACATTTCTCTATTCCATTAATTTTTCTCCACTATCTTCCTTCACAGAAAAAAACTCTCCAAAGAATCGTCTACACCTACACCATGTCTGTATTTTATCATCTGCTTCCAGCTTCCTGACCTGCTTAAATCTGACTTCTCACTTCTTCTACCCTTGTATGGTCATGAGTTACTTCAGTGTCACTAAATCCAATGAACACTTTTTCAGTACTATCACTTGATCTCTCTCTTCTCCTTGAAACATGGATTTCATTAACTTTCCATGACACCACACTTATGATTTTTCTCATACTTTGATGTTTGGCACTTTTTAGTCTTATGTGTCAGCTTAATCTTTTTTGTCTAAACTTCAAATGGGCAAAAATTAAATGGTCAGTCACAGATTCTTCTCTCACTCTATACTGTTACGGAGATTACAGTATCTATCTCCATCACTTTAATTATCATAATTAGGTTGGAAATTCACATATTTATATTCCTGACATAGTTGTCTAGCCTCATTTGCAAATACCCAACTGTCTACTCAACATGTACAATAAGGTGCTATCTATGTACTGCACCACAATCTGCAAACTGAAATATTGTTATTGGCCCCGTTCTAATAAGCTCCATCCCTGGTGTCCTTTATATTGCTGAATGATATAGTCATCCACCCAGTTGCTTAATCAAAAAATCAGCAGGTTGTCTCCATCTCATCTTCAAATTTATTCTAGCACCAAGTCCTGTTGATGCTATGTCACAAATAAATCTTCAATTTGGCCACCTGTCTGCATCTGCCTTGTTGAAACCAAACATAGCTTTTATGCTCACAACCAAAACCATCTCCTAATCCTCATGATGTGTCACAACATCAGTTTCATGGATCGGCATTTCAAAAATAAAATAAAGTAGAATGGAATAATATAGAAGAGAAGAATAGCAAAGAGGAGAGAATATTGTATAAATTGTTAAGCATTTTTATAAAAACTTTGTTTTAGCTGCAAGTGTGCTATGTGCTACATGTGGTTTGTTGTAAAAACTATTGTTATTTATGTGGGTAGCATTAACAATAGACCAGAAAAACACTGTCCTAACTACTGTGCTTCTGCTTTGCACTTTCTAATCTGTTCTCTAAATTTCCAAAAATGCTACAAGAATAATCTTTAACAATTGCAGATTTGATTATGCCATTCCCCCATATAAACAGTCCCTGTGCTTTCCTACTGCCTTTTGAATAAAATCCAAAGCCCTAACCATGTCAATTTAAATTCTGCACTATCAGGCATCTTCCTCTCTCTGAAACTTGCAGGACACTGTTCCTCACTTTCAATAATTGAGGAACATTGATCATCTTTGTGTTCAAAAACATTCTGGATTCTCTGGCCTCTGGTCTTATATTCTGTACTCTCCTTGAGATCTGTACCCGTTTATCCTTCTACTCTCAAGATCTTCCAATTATGCAGATCTCAGCTTCCACGTCACTTTCTCCTGAAAGTTTTGCTGAATTTATCCAGATTCTTTTTCCCGTTTTGTGTTCTAGTAGCCTGTTGCTCTTAATGTTGCTAAACTTAATATGTAATCAGCCTGCACCCTGTACACAGCAGCTGACTTCCTTGAGGACTCCGAGTTTTCCCTGGAAAGTGGTTACTATCTTGTTTGCTAGACCAAGTGCTCAGCATAGTCTCTGCCTTGTAGTGAGCACTCAGTAAGTGTACACTGAATAAATAAATGAACTTCATGAAGAATATAGAAGCCACCAAAAGAAACTCTTTGTATTTCCCATCATAAAATCTACAAAAAGTACACTTATCCACGCCCATTTTTTTTTCCTCTCTGAGTATGTGTATTTGTGTATCCCTTTTCTCATCTAAGGTAATCATGCAGTGTAGTGAATCCCATCACTATCTACCTCTGAGATAACTCACTCTATTGATTATACCCTTTATCTCATTTGTATTCATTCTTTCCACTATTCCTGGATCTTTCTGGTTAGATTTTATACATGTTTATAATACTTCCATGTTAAAACAATCAAATAAATGAACAAAACTCTTGAAACTCTAAATCTCTCTTCAACTGCCAATCAATACTAATTTTAAGAGTTCTGTTGAAAGGAGAGACTTGCACAATTGCAGAAAGCTTATTTTGAGGTGATTTCAGAAAGCTGCAATGAATGAACAGAAAAGGAAAAAAGGTCAACATAGGAGCACTGTATCCTGGTCATCACAATGGGAACTTCTAAGAGAAAAGAGAATACTTTTCAGAACTGTGTGCCTGAAGAATGTCATGCAAGAGCATTTGTCCACTAGCTCCTCTAACCCAGAGATTAAGAGTCCTTTAATCTCTGGGTTAACACCACTGAACTGCAGAGCCATGCCCATTCACTCAGCATCAGAGTAGGCTCTCAAACAAAAGCAGAACAACTCGCAGCATGCCATTTGGGACTCTCCTATTTGTCCTCCCAATGTGTTTCAATCTGAACTCATGACGTATCACTCTACTGGCATTGCTCTCAACATTGGCAACTTGTAGGAGATAAACAGAATGATATCAATGCACCAGCACCAAACATCACAGTTCAATCAATGGCAGCACATGGTGCAGAAAAGCAGTAGTTTAGGAGATGATATAGTGGTCCAGTCTTGATTTTCTCTGACCTTCAGCAGTATTTGGCTCAGTTGCCCACATACTTCTTCTCAAAACACCGTCTTCCCTTTTTTTTTTTTTTTATTTCCATGACATGATTTTCCTTGTTTTCCTGAAATTCCCTTGTGACTTTCTCAGTCTCCTATGCAGATTTCTGTTACCTTAAACATTGAGGTTTCTTAGGATTAGGACCTAGACTCTGCTCTTCACATTTCATTCTTTCATTTTTAATGCTGCTTCATTGTTCTATAGCTCTATTATCTTTTTTACAATTACTTGTTTAATGTCTACCTATTTCACAAGATTGTTATTTCCAAAGCACCATATTTTTCTCAACCCCATCATAAAGCACAAAAGAGAAATACATTACATCTAATTAATTAGGAGTCCATGGTTTTCAGCCCTACTACCCTCTGGACCTGCCCAATTGCTCTCCCGTTCGCAGTTGCCTGTCCTTGTAGAAACTAACCACAGGGAAAATAGGGCAAGCCTATGATTATTCAGCAACATATATCACTATTCTCAGCAGAGTGCCAAAAGCCATTTAAAGCCCAGCTTCAGAATCGTTTTCAAACACTATTTGGCTCTTCACAGTGATATTTACTCATAAAATAACCCCATCTTCAATCATCAGCAAGTAGTGAAGTATGATTAAAGCATCATTGGCTGGATTTTTGGTTATGGAAAAGATGGAACAACTCCACTTTTTTAAAAAGTGCAAACAATATAATAAAAGTATTAGATGGTTTCTGAGGGAAAAAAAAAGTTTTTTCCTGTTCAGTTTTTATACATTATAAACAGGTAAGGAAAGCCCATCTAGGACTTGGAAATGCTGACGAAGCAAAAATTGCTGGTCAATTAGGAGACAAACAGTTCCTTCAAAAGAAAACACCTCTTGTGACACTTCTTTTGTTGTGATAAAAGGTTTGCGGTGGTTATAGGGGAAGTCATGCTTACTAGATAAACAACTAATTATATTCAAATGTGCATGTGTCATGGGTGAGTGGACTGAAGATTTTCCTGAACCAATGTAATATTTTGATGAGCATACAGAAAGACATATGTACGTATGCATTCTGAATATTTACTGAGGGAGTTTATTATCTCTAACTAACTTAGAATATTACATTTAATTATCTAGGGAAAGCAATGAACTCAAAGCCACCAATAGATTATTGGTGTATATAAATGCAGAGTCTAAAAATAGCTAAGCCATCATAAATATTGTTGTCATGGTTTATTAATTTAAAATACTAATGAGTCATTAAAACTCTTCTAACTAGCCTCTGTCATCAATCAACAAATATTCACTGAACAGTTATTAGGTATCTTCATGCTCCCACTTTGCTATAGAATAACACAGAAAGGAAAAGACAACAACAACCAATTAATTCTAGATAGGAGACTAATCTAAAATTTTGAATTATTTGCCTTGGGTATGGACATTGATCTTAGGAAGGAAAATTTAAAAGACCCAATTGCTTTACAATTTACTGCAGATATTCACAAACAAATAAAGCTACTAATTAATGCAGTAGCCATGCAACAAATAAAAGGGATTGGGCATGGTGTGAAAAACAGAATAAAGAAGTATTCTGTGCTTCTGAAGAAAAATCTGTTTCTAGAGGAATCTACCATTGTTTTGGTGCTACCTTTGCTCTGACAAAAATGATGAGACTTTTCTCTCCTAATTTACACTTTTTTTCATTCTTCTCTTTCTTTTTTTTTTGTGTGTGTGAGACAAGTTCTCTCTCTGTCACCCAGGCTGGCATGCAGTGGCATGATCATGGCTCACCACAGCCTCAACCTCCTGGCTTCAAGCCACCCTCCCATCTCAGCCTCCCAAGTAGCTGGAGCAACCAGTATGTGCTACCACACCCAACTATTTATTTGTACTTTTCGTAGAGACAGGGTCTCGCTATGTTGCCCAGGCTGGTCTCAAACTTCTAGTCTCAAGTGATCCCCCTGCCTCAGCCTCCCAAAGTGCTAGAATTGCAGAGGGAAGCCATTGTGCCCAGCCAAGTTTCATTTCTTAAGTAGGCTAATTCAAACTGACTTTTGTTTCAAGTGACATGAGGATAAGTATTTTAATATATAGTGATCCCAAGCATGTGATTAAAGTGTCAGTGTCCCACTACAAAATTTTTATACTAAATTTTTCCCAAAAAATACCTTTTCATCAAAACATTTATTTTCTTTATAGATAGACTATTTCCTTACATTCAAAAGTAAAGGATATTATGATTTGACAGAATATTTGGTGAAAACAGTAGTTAATTAACTTCTACCCTATCCATGTAAAAGTGTTATAATAAATATAAATATCCTCTGAAAAAGCACACGTTTTATAATTTAAAAATGTTTTATAAATAAATAGTTCACCTCTGTCTTAGTTCATTTTCATACTGCTATAAAAAACTGTCTGAGATTGGGTGATACATAAAGGATAGAGGTTAAATTGACTCACAGTTCAGCATGGCTGGAGAGGCCACAGGAGACTTACAATCATGGTGGAAGGCAAAGGGGAAGCAAGACATCTTCTTCCCAAGGCGGCAGGAAGAAGAAGTGCTTAGTGAAGGGAAAGAGGCCCTTATAAAACCTTCAGATCTCAAGAGAATTCACTCACTATCAAGTGGACAGGATGGGGAAAACTGCCCCCATGCTTAAATTACCTCCACCTGTCTCTCCCTTGACACGTGGGGATTATGGGGGTTACAATTCAAGATGAGATTTCAGGTGGAGACACATCCAAACTATATTAATCTCCTTAATAATTGCTACATAGATTATAAAACATCCCAATCCCCAAACTGTATTTCAATCAACACAATTACGAAATTACCAATAAAATCGAAAAGTAAAATTTCTGATATGAATCTTCATGTACCAGTGCCAGAAGTTTTAGCATGCTTCTTTTAATTGTGAATAAGTGGAATTGGTGGAATTGTAGTTAGGGTTGCATGGTAAGACAATGCTCATGGTAAGACAACTAACATAGGAAAAAACATAAGGCATGAGGTTTTTCTCAGTCTCTTGATAGATCATTTGCCTTTCAGTGCCCCAAGTGAGAAAGGAAAAGCTATAATGGTGTATCATATTGTGAGTGATGGTCTTTGGATGTGTAAATATAGCTAAGCCATAGACTGCAGTAATCAATCAAATACAAATCTAGATGTTGCAGTAAGGTTTTTTTGTAGCTGTGATTAAAGTTCATAATTGACTTTAACTAAGGGAGACCATTCTTGATAATGTGAATGGGCCTTACTCAATCAGGTGCAAGGCCTTAAAAGCATTGCTAAGGTTTTCCCAAAGAAGAAGAAATGTGAGCAGGACTTTCCCCTACCCACACCACCATGGCCAAGTGTTCTAGCCTGCCCTATGAATTTCAAACTTGCATCTCCAACTCCCACAAATGTTTAAGCCAATTCTTTGCAAAAATATTTTAATGTATATATCCTACTTATTCTGCTTCTCTGGTTGAACCCCTGACAACTCCTCATCATCTTGGTTGTAGAGAAGGAGGCCAGACACTTCAATGTAAAGAAGCCACAATCAGGTGGTTTCTATGGGCCTTGACATAATTAATAAGCCATATTCTGCCTCCTCAAATGGTGCTTCAAGCTTAGCTTTAATCTTTGAAACTATTCAAGGAGAAAGAACACTAGAAAAAAGCTGAAAAAATAGCCTAGATAATGTATAATAATTTTTTAATGCTATCTTGAGTAGAAAACTACAGAACTTTTTTGAAAAATCTTTCTGACTGATGTCTCTATAGAGTTCTGTACATTTTACTCACTCATTGATAAAAAATAACCTATTGGGCACTGGGAAGGAGAAAGATAATTCTCCTAAACCTAGGTCAATAAATTCCTAAACACCTTTTCATTTTATAAAGCATAGGTGAACTCCCATATTTAAAGGGATTATTTGTATTCAATAATCAAATTCTTTTAAATAAACTATTTCTCTATTACTGTCTTCATTTATACTTAAATTGATTTTTTACATGCCCATATATATCTATATGAATATACATATGGTACAAGGGACATGGCTGTACTTTGGTCAAGGATAGGCTGAGGTAGGATATTTATATCAGTGACTTTAGAGCACAGGCATATAACCACTTGTTATCACAGCCATGTAGCCATAACATGGGAAGGCCATCACTTGGCTCTACACCAGTATTATCTGTAAAAGGTATAATTGCCCAGTTAACACTGTGTAGGTGCGCTGGTGCCCACAGAGAGTCAGAGGTGTCTGTCTTTGCAGAAAGACAGAAGGGAGCCAGGACACAGCTTGGCTCACTCGTGCCCAGGGAGAGAAAGAGCTAAGCTGCTGACCCTGAAGGCAAGGGAGAGCTGGACACACAGCTGTGTATGGGGGCCGCCGGACTAAACAGTCAAGACAGGGCGAACAATGTGAGAAAAAGCTGTTATGAGAGCTGCTGCTGAATAAAATCATCTTTCACTGCCTACGGCCCCTAGAGTGTTCTTTCTGCTCATTCGCCAACTCCCTCCAGACCTCAGGATGGGCTGGAAACCAATCTCGAGCATAACAATTGCCATAGTCGTGAACATGACATATGTTTATGCAATTTGGCAAATATATGGATTTGAGAAATTATGCTAGGGTTAAGGATTGTGTGCTCCATCATGATTATGTGTTCCATCATAAAACCCATGACCAAAAAATAGATAATAAACTTATTTATACGTATGAAAATATTTGAAATCTCATTGCACCTGTCTTATAATATCCCTTTCTCAGGACTAATGATATGAAAATTCAGGATTAAAGATCAAAACCCATAAATCATAAAGAAAATGACACCTGTTTTTCTTCTTATAAATCATTTTCCATTGTAACAGTGCACTGGATCAATCCATCATGCCTGAAGCTAAATGCAACATTAGTTTCCAAAGATATGCACAGTTTTAGTACTCCGCAAAAGTTCATTAATTTTCTTCACAGGTATTTGAGAATACAACCATCAATGGTGTAACGAGTGAAAGGAATTTACTAGAACATCTTGATTTTTATTTTAATGAGGAGAAAGGGTAAAGCATATAGGTATTCCACCGATCTGTTTCACAAACACCTCCAACCTAAGAACGTTGTTGTATTTGTTATAAAAAGACAAGTTTTGTAACTAAGCAACATTTTCTAAAGAAACTATTATGATTAGGGTCTGAAGTCCCTGAATTATGTAAGTGTAACATATTTGAAGTACAGAATATGTAATTTTAGCCTGAGTTTGTAGCCTGGGAAATAAGGACCTCAATTTTCAAACAGGGGAAACAGAAGGAGGAGAAAAAGAAAAGTTGAGAGGCAAAAGAAGGGAAATAAAGAATGAGGTGGAGGAGAAATGCATTGCCTATTTCTAAATGTCATCTTTACCCTCTTTTCTAACCCCTCGGTCCATTTTCTCAAATATCTAAGTAACTCACCTGCTCTAATCAGTAGTATCCAAGGCCCACTCCAAGTTTTCCTCCTAAATCCTAAGGTCATGCAACTTTAAAAGACAAGGCCTACTAATTCTTAAAATCAGTGACTTTAAAACGATCGCAGTGACTTTAAAATGATTGGAAGTTTAAGAAAATACAATAAAACAGTTTTTTTTGGATAGAAGAAAATATCCAGATATTAAGTTGGTGCAGCCCATAAGCCATTTATTTATTCATTCACTTCATTCATTCAATAAACATCTAAGTGCTTCTTGCCTTGAAAGACATTATGTTAGTTTCATCTAACATATTCCTTCTCTTTTCAGTGTCTTGTCTTTTCTTACTGTGCAACCTCACAGACTCTCTTAAAATTTCTCAGTTTTAATGTTTAGTTTTTTGCTGTTTTCCAACACGGTCCATATGTCAGTAAAAGCAGAGGCTCCTTCTGGTAGAAGTAGATGAGGTGCAGCGATTTGTAAAGAGGGTCAGGAAGAACCTCATCTGTTACCCTCCATTAATGTATACTTGTGACAAATTGACTAGGTCAGAAGACTTACATAAAAATTTAATTTACTGGTTAATCAAGTGGACAAAAGAGCATGCTGGATATTTAAAACCCTGAAGAAAAAGCACATTAATTACCTCGGAGAACTCTCTATCAAAGAACTAATCATTCCTAAACCATATTGAGTTCATTGTGCCCCAATATTTTTGTCACCCAAGAGACAGAGACCTCTGCTCCTCATGAGTCCTGTATTTGAAAGAGAAATTTTCTGTGAAATAAATGACATTTATTAACTAATGATGACTTTATCACTTATTAATCAAAGACATCTACAACTGCTAATCAGAATTTATGATAGGGTATTTTCAGTCAGATTCTGCATAGCCAAAATTATAAGAAATTACACTAGTCCCTGATACAGGTTTTTCTTAAAAGAAACAATTGTATTGATTGTAATAGTCTAATATTAGAGGTATATTTATTCAAAAAATTCAAATTACACTCAATTTCAAAAAATTATTTAGAGAGATAAAGTTGTACTTTATAATAAATGATTATATTATTTCAAGCATTAAATTCACAAATTCACCATGAAAATATTTTTTTCCAGTTATGTGGAGTAAGAATGAACAAAAATCATTTAAAAAACAGATACGGCTTAGCAAATGTTCTTCCAGGCTTTCTAATTATGTGTTATTCTTTCTTTATAGTAGTGCAGAAAATTCAAGTATGGTAAAAAGTACCTCATCAGTTGCTTGATTGGAAGAACTAATTTAGACTGAACAGGAATGTGCTTGCAGAAAAGGAGAAATGACCTTGTACAGCATGATGTGTACCTACTTATTTACTTTGAAGAGTTTCTAAGTAATTTTCAATTATAATATGATCAATCCTACATAAATTTCTGTTTCTGTTTTATCCAATCATATTCATTAACAGAACCTATATTATAGAGGATGATGAAATTATACAAACTTTCAAAATGTAATAATGTATTACACAATGTGTAATAACATGAAAATGAGCAACTTCATCCATTAACATATATTCATTCTACAAATAACTTTAAGTGTCTACCAGGTGTCAGACACCGAGAAAATTATACCAACTAAAACAGACACATCTCCATCCTACTTGAGCTTAGAGAATTGGCTTCATTACAAAAGCTGGCATTGACATTTTAAGTGTTGTGTTTCAGACACTGTCTACACAATTAAATGTACTAACTATAATTAATTTACTTTTTCAGCAAATTACCCAATAACACTGGCTGACTCTACCTCAAAATTATTTAAATCCTATCATCTGTGGCAACATGGGTGAATTTGAAAGACACTATGTTACAGGAAGTAAACCAGGCACAGAAATACAAACATTGCATGATCTCATTTATATGTGGAATCTAAAAGAGTGAGTTCATAGAAATAGAGAGTAGAACAGTGGTTATTGGAGACTCGGGAGGATAGGGATGATGGAAGATTGGGAGATGTTGGTCAACGGGTACAAATTTAGACAGACAGGAAGAATAGGTTCTGCTGTTCTATAACACAGGAGGGTGACTATGCAAATACCAATGTAGTGTATATTTCAAGATAGCTAGAAGAGGTTTTGAATGTTGTCACTACAAAGAAATAATAAGTATTTAAAGTGATGGATGTGGTGATTGCCCCAATTTGATTATTACACAATGTATACATCCATTGAAACATCATACTGTATATAAATAGGAGCAATTATGTGTCAATTATAAACGTAAACAATTAATTAATAAAAAGCATTTAAGAAGATGCCGTAATTTAACTTAACAAAAAATATTTTTAAAAAAGAAAGAGCAGTAAATATTATTAATTTAGAGATATAATACTTACACATAAATACCAGCAACTGAACCAACTTTCTACAATCAGGACTTAAAATTAAGTTGTTGAATGTTTTTAATATAGAGTTAGTGATCAGATAGAATGACATTAAGAAAGTTTCATAAGAACTTCAAGGCAGAAAATGTATTGCTTTTTCTGCTTACCTGTCAATCAGCTTGGAATTAATAGAGTCCTATCATTCACTACCTCTTGCTGGAACTGTTTACATAAACTGGTCTATTTATTTAAATATTTTTCTTCTGAATTGCAATATTTTTATCTTTAATTTTATCTTGAACTACTAGCATTTTATCTTCCTTTTCTTCCTTTAAAAATTAAATCCTGTTTCCTGCTAAGATATATTTGTAAAATTTTTTAAATCTTTAAGAGTAATGACAAAAATTCTTACCCTAAAATGTAAGATTGACAACAGTCTGACCACAACCTAACTTTCTCTTGATCTCAGAATTTCCCCTCCTCAGAGATCATGTAGAAGAAGACTAGAACAGCCTCGTCTCAAGGACAGAGGATCTTTGTTCTATTTCTGATTGTGCTACTGAATTTTTGAATGAACTTTCTCCTCCTCCTCCTCCCACTCCTGTCCTTCCTTTCTTCTTCATCCTTTTATCACCATCACCATTTCAAATGAAATCTATTATTTAACTCTTCACAGCGAAGAGGTATAAACTGAGTTTTTTTGGATATTTGCTAGGAAATTAGAATCTAGAGTCCTGCTTACTTTTCTGTCCACTTCCTTCCTGGTCCTCTCTGACATATCTCCAGGAAAATCTTAGGGCCTGCTGAAGAAAACTCTAGGACTAGATGAATCTCTTCTATCCTATCTAGCAAAATTTCTCCCCTTCTTTCCTAAAACAAGTTTATTAATGATTCTGCTGGTTTCCTACTTCCTTTATTAAATCTATCTCAGAAGCTGTAATCCAAAGATATTTTTCTTTATTAAATCAACACACTCTCTGTTATATTTACTATGCAGCATTTTTCAAAGTGTCTTTAGGAAGCTGTTAGATATTGATAGTTGTCAGGAAAAAATTAAATGAGAGAGAAATAAAGAGAGACAGAGAAAGTGTGACCAATCTATGTTAAATTAGTATGGGAACAACTGGTATGAACAAGATTTACCTGGGATCTTCAGAAACTCCCAAATATTTTATATTGTGTTTAAGATTCTATATGATGAAGATTTATATGGACTTCTTTATGTACCCCATCATGTCTCATTGTTCATTTGGCCACTTTTCATGATCTGAATGCCCTGGACACAGTCTTCTTGATAGGATGCCATTCTTTTTTCAGTAACGAAGTGGTGAGTGTGAGACAAGCTATGCTTCCTTTAAATACTTTCACCCTTAATTATCCACAACTTTTATATATGTGTGTGTGGCAACCTAAGGAAAATTCTGGGAGTTAGAGGTAACTTAGCACATCACAGCAAGGTTAGCAATCTAAAATATAATATTAGAAATCCCAGTTTTTACAGCTTTTCAATGCTGCTCATCTCTGGGACTTAGTTAAATGGCTTCTATAAGAGATTAAAGCACATTTTCAAAAATTCCTTCCACTAAAATGGAATCTGGGTTGGCCTTATTTCCTACAGCTTGCTTTATCCTTGCAAAATGAAACTATTCTAGTTATGGGCTAGCCTTTTATAAGAGGCCTGGATCCTTCCACCTTTTATCTCTGAGCCCTAGGACCCCATGTAAGAATTCCAACTACTGTGATGCGAGGATTCCCTCATCACACAGAGTGAGATAACACAGAGGTGCTCAATTGGCAACTCCGGCCAAGCAATGAGCCAATAGGGAGTGTCCATGGTCAGCCCAGCCCATCCTTCAGATGACTTCAGTCCCAGCTGCTAACTGTCTACAAACACTTGAGTGATCCCAGGTGAAACTACCTAGCTAAAAGCAGGCATACCACAAAACCAGAAAAGATAATGAGTTGCGGTTTCAAGCTACTCAGTTCTGGGATGGCTTGTTTAACACCAATAATATATAAATGGAATAGATAAATGGATAAATGGAATAGCTATTAATACTTCTCTCCACTCTAATAGCACCTATTATGTAATTATACATTAACCAACGCCTTTTATAACTCCTGCATTTTTATTCCCATTTTTTCAGTAGGTATATTTTTGTACAATCACATAGCTCAGAGGAAGGAATAGCCATTATGTATGGAGTAGTTCTTTCAAATAAGAAATTCAAGAAATCCAAACATTTAGGAGGCAAAGTAGAGCACAGACTCTCTAAATTAAAGTAAGAGCTACAAAGCTCATACACATGGATGTTCTCACAAGGGCTGCTATTGCATTTGTAGTCTCACATGCATAGACTACAGTTGCCCTCAATCATGTCCATTTTAAAAACAAAGGATCTTAACAATACTTCCAGAATGTGAAAAGCATTAAAAGTGAAATATAAAAATGGTTCTCTTGGTACAAAGTATTAAGTGCATTTCAGAAGTTGGCATTATTTCTAACACAAAATTTTTACCAGAGTTTTTATAAGCAGATAAATGAATAATAGTATAAAATATGTAAAACTGTAGAATACTACACAAGGATTAAAGTTGTAGATCCTTAACACTTTAGGAGAATGAGAGGTATTATATATAAACTAAATCATAAAAGAATAATTGATTTCAGGCACAAATCTTCTAGTCTATTATCAGCATTAGATGAAATAGTAAATTTCTTTTTTCTTATATTTTATAAAGAATGGGTATGAATCATTTACGAAGTCTTTGGATAGGCATTATACATAAATATCTAAAATTCTGTACTTATTTGTATGTGTGCATTATCTGTGTAGAAGACCCATGTCTTTCATCAGATTTTCAGAGAAAAGAAGAAGCCTAGATGGTTTCAAATTATAACTAGAATTTAATTAAAAAGAATTCACCACAGAGTAAAAGCTATCTGAAAGAACACCAGAATAAAATAGACATGATATTAGAATAGATTATGGAACACTTTAGTTTATATGTAAACCTTATCTCTCAATATTATAGAAGCCTCTCCTCTGGGACTGACCATACCACCCTGGTTTATTGCACCACCATAATTTTACTTCCCACCCTTCTGGCAGCCTATAGTATTTATTGCCTGTCTAGCTCAGGTTTGTGTAATAGATGAGACTCAGGAGGGAAAGTTTCATCTTTTCTATTATCTTTTGTAAACTGCAATGTTGATCACTTGTAAGACAGTAATAATTCAGTTAAAGTGTCATAAATATATATGTGACATAGATTGGTCTACATGGTACATTCAGACAGAAATAGCTTAGATGTACGATGCCTATGTTGAGAGTTTGAAGTTAGGGACTTTGGATCTAGAGATCCTAATAAGCAAGGAATGAATAACCACCAACTATTACTATTTTCACTCTACACATCCCGACGGATCCTTCGGTGACCCAGAATAACAACTTCCACCCAAGTTAGAGAAAATATTGACAAATGAAGGTAAGGGCAATTAAATTCAGGTGTATTTGGGCGCTCTGCCGTGTTGATAGGAAAAATACCCGAGATACTAATTGGGTACACACTGTAACTAACCCAGAGGAGGAAGTTGACTTTGTTCATCAGCACATGCACATCATTCTAGAGAATATGCTAATACATTGAGCGAAAGAAGAAAATAATTGATAACACTGGCCCTCTAGTCTCTTATGAATGTATATTTAGGAAGTGGAAAAGGGATTTTTGTCTTTTACTTATTTATTCAATTTATTTGCTCTGACACCAAGGATACCAATATGGGGGCACATGAAGGCATTGTTCACGGAAGACAACATAAGGATACTATGTTATTCCAGAAGAAAAATGGATTAAAATTATCACAAAAATTTAACTGTAAAGAACTTTCTGACTAAAATAATTTTTATACTAAAACTGTGGCTAAGTGATTATAAACATTGTTACTGAAAGTATATTCCCGAAATGAAGACTGATATCCATTTGTTGGGAGTTACATAGACATTATTATATACACATTCAGCAATCAACAGACATTTCCTTGGACTCTCTATTAATCCTGGGAGTGTGTGTGTTATGTGGGTGTCCTCAGATATACACTCAACTATATTTAACTTCTCCATAAAGAACATGAACACATTAAGTAATTAATGCTTGTCAGATACTTGAGTGAATGCCATTTGAAGCAAGTGCTATATCTGTGTTAAGTAATAAAAGTAATAATAATAATCAAGATAATGGGCTGTCCAATTATGTAGGTTATTTTCTAGCAGTTTTAAAACACACCATATGTTTGCTAGAATGTAGATATTTATTTATTTTTTCTTAAGGAAGACAAGCATTCATCAATGTAAAATAAAATATTTTTTTAACGTGAGAGGCATGCTGATTTATGTAATGATTCTAAAATTGTCTAATACCTACAGCACAGTCAATCAAGCTGTAGTCAATATGCTAAAGAGTAAGAGAAGGGCCAATTCCTTGGCATTCCTTCTATTGGTTATTTCAGGACTGGAAAATCTTGCACTTCATTCTCATCCAGGAAAGCCATCTTATTTCCCAGGTCAGTTGGTCTTTCACAGACTTTTTCTATACTTATTATCAGATTGCTGTAACTATAAAATTCATTTTAGTCCATTTATTCAACATACTTCTGAAATACTATTGAAAGAAAGGAGGCTGGGTGCCGTGGCTCATGTCTAAAATCCCAGCAATTTGGGAGGTTGAGGTGGGCAGATCACCTGAGGTCAGCAGTTCCAGACCAGCCTGGCCAACATGGTGAAACCCCGTCACTACTAAAAATAAAAAAAATTAGCTGGGTATGGTGGTGGGCGCCTGTAATCCCAGTTACCCAGCTACTCGCGAGGCTGAGGCAGGAGCGTTGCTTGAACTGAGGAGGCGGAGGTTTCAGTGAGCTGAGATCGTGCCACTGCACTCCAGCGTGGGTGACAGAACGAAACTCCATCTCAAAAAAAGAAAAAAAAAAAGAAAAGAGAAAAGAAAAAAAAAGTAAAGAGTTAAAGCAACAGGCAGCCAGAAATCCATTTGCTCCCCTGTGGAAGATGTCAGTGAAACTGGGAAGAGGGGAGGCAGGTGACAGTAATTTCCTTTTCAAATGGACTTTCTCAAATAAGTAAACTAATGACATTTGCTAAGCATATTCCTTATCTCTAAAAGGCCTGTAGGAAGATTTCTGTGGCTAAGAATTACCTACAGTGAATAAAACCCGGGGTCAATTATATAAGGCTCTCTGAAGAGTGTTGCCTGAACTATACAACTCTGGTCTGTAAAGTACCTCTTTAAGATTCCTCATAGTATAAGAAATCCCATAAGCCTCACCTACAGACCTCATCTACTCTGGGCCAAAAGTGCATGTCCAATGTGGGAAGCAAGACCTAGTCAGCTGTCCTTGACATCCCAGATCTCTGCTTCATGTGCACTTTTCGATGGCTTATAATTTTGACATTATTTAATAAAGCCTGATATGGGGTAAGATCCTTGACTTAACAATTCCATGTAATTGTTATATTTTTCTTTCCAATTTTCTACTGCAAAAGCCTCTACCAAACTATTTGTATATAAGTTGTCTTTTATCTCCCATTTTAATAAGCATATGTAACTGTTATGTTCATACTTTTTGTTTTCTACTGTCTTTTAAATAAATTAAATGAAATTTTAAAAAAAGAAGCAAACTTCTGGGAGATAAATAATTTGAGACCAACATATTTTTCTCTAAAAACTCCTCTGTAAAAACTTCTCTGTTCTAGACAAGAGCCAAGGCCTAAAACCCTGAGCAAGATGCATGTCAGATAAACACTACTGGTGGTATTAACAACGCTAGCAAAACAAGATGGAGGTTTCAACACTGTCCCCCATAACCCAGGCCTTTAACAATACTTATTAGCTCAGTTTCTCCCGTTTTCATTTTATATTCCTCACTCTATGAATCATAGCTCTGATTATACAACTTGCATCTTAAAATCTTTAGTGTTGGCTGGGCGTGGTGGCTCACGCCTGTAATCCCAGCACTTTGGGAGGCCGAGGTGGGTGGATCACCTGAGGTCAGGAGTTCAGGACCAGCCTGGCCAGCATCCCGTCTCTACTAAAAATATAAAAACTAGCAGGGCGTGGTGGTGAGCACCTGTAATCCCAGCTACTCAGGAGGCTGAGGCAGGAGAATTGCTTGAACCTAGGAGACAGAGGTTGCAGTGAGCTGACACAGTGCCACTGCACTCCAGCCTCAGTGACAGAGTGAGACTCTGTCTCTTTAGTGGCTCAACACTGCTTCCAGTGTACAGTCTAACCTTCTGATTACAGCCACAAGATGTTCAACACCATGATCTCAGTTATCTGGAAAAGAGGATGTTACAAGCTTTTCTATATAATTTATCCCTGTTGCACCAAACTATTTAGTGTTCTCAGAACACTATGCTTCAATCCAGGGCAATTTCTCAATTTTGGTGTTCCTGTGGCTCCTTAATGCTATATATCACAATCACTGTCATAGTGTTTAATTATAAAGATTGTGCACTGCACAAGGACACTATATTACCTTATAAACATCATAGGAAATGTCTTATTCTAACAAAATGATCAGAACAGACCATATCCTTTTGTCTCTATTTAGAAATGTCAAACCATCTTGATTAACAAGCTTATCGAAATCATATGAAGCAGAAGAGACACTTTTTCTGAAAATAAATGGTGGAGGGCAGAGTGAAAAAAAAATTGTAGATGCTTTTGGGCTGGGTGCGGTGGCTCATAATCCTAGCATTTTGGGAGGCCAAGCTGAGCACATCTCTTGAGGCCAGGAGTTCGAGGCCAGCCTGGCCAACATGGCGAAAACCCTGTCTCTATTAAAAATACAAAAATCATCCGGGCATGGTGATGAGTGCCTGTAGTCCCAGCTACTCGGGAGGCTGAGGCAGGAGAATTGCTTGAACCCAGGAGGCAGAGGTTGGAGAGAGCTGAGATTGCACCACTGCACTCCAGCCTGGGCAACACAGAGAGACTCTGTCTTAAAAAAAAAAAAAAAAGCAGATGCTTTCAGTAATTCTATCCTTTCACTTCCTGGTAGTCATAAATGCCCTTTCTGCAATTCATAAAATTTCAAAAACTCTCAGCCCAGTAATATGCAAGTGCCCCATTCATAAGCAAAATCTCACTTATCCTTTCCTCTAGAGGGTGACTAGCTGAATCTTAGTTAATACATTGTTCTCTAAGTCAAGGTTTTCTGGGCAGTCTGCAGACTGGTCTGTTTAGATATGACCTCAAGGTGCAAAAAGCCATAGCTAAATAACGTATTTAACCACCTCCGCACACTAAATATACACTAATGAAGTTAAAACAGGAAAATTATCACTAAAACTCCGATTTAGAAAGGAGAATAAGGAGAAACAATGTATAAGGCATCTATCATACTTCCGAGACATGGTTTGCAAGGATTCCCTGCCAAGGAAGTCAAATGTTTCTTGGTCAACCAAAGTGAATTCTACTGCTTCTCTTCACTGGAAAATTCACCCTTTCATCGCTCTTCCTACTCTTATGTGGAAGAGCAATTGAGCAGCTATGTTGCTTTACCAACTCACTTCCTGTGTGGATAGTTTCAAGTTTCAAACCTTAGGAGTAAATATCATATGAATCCTTTCTTACTTACCAAGCTTGGGATTTTTCCAGTAATAAAGTGCTTCTTAAAACCACAGTAGGATGCTGGCAAGTTTGCAATCTCTCAACTCTCCAACCAAGTAACTAAAGATAGCAATCTTCTTATGTTAGAGCTGATTAATCTGGATCCTGCATCCTTGTATTTTAGCTACAGACTTTGGTGTTCTTCCCCACTTTGGTCTTTAATAGCCTCCTTCTAGGCATCTGCTTCCAAATTACTGGGCTTAGATAATGATGTAAGTATATTTTGCATTTTGCTACAAGACTAAATCATAGTGGGTGACTAAAGAGTGAGTGGCAATTCATTTGGTCAGGAAGATCACATAATATAGGAAGCTTTCACACAGAGCTAGGGAAACAAGCTTCCTCTGTTCCCAATGGCATCTATGATTGTGGTTCTTACTCCTTACCCTGCCAGAGGCAAAACATCTACCTAGTATAACCATAGAGAAGAATGAAATCACGTCCTCTGAAGCATCATAGCCGGAACTGAGGGCCATTATCCTGAGTCAAATGACTCGGAAGCAGAAAATCAAAACTGCACATTCTCACCTACAATTGGGAGCTATACAATGGGTACACATGAATATAAAAATAGAAATAATAGACATTTGGGACTTTGAAATGGGAGAAGTTGGAGGGGGTGAGGGCTGAAAAATTACCTATTACGTACAATGTTCACTATTTGAGTGACTGGGTCACTAGAAGCCTAAATCTCGCCATTACAAAATCTATTCATGTAACAAACATGCACAAGTATCCTCTGAATATAAAATAAAATAAAACAACGAAGAAAAAGAAAGAGAGAGAAGAGAGAAAGAGGGAAAGAAAGAAAGAAAGAAAGAAAGAAAGAAAGAAAGAAAGAGAAAGAAAGAAAGAAGAAAGAGGGACAGAAGAAAGAAAAGAGAAAGAAAGGAAGAAAGAAAGAAAAAGAGAGAAAGAAGAAAGAAAAAGAAAGAAAGAGAAGAGAGAAAGAAAGAGGGAAAGAAGGAAGAAAGAAAGAAAGGAAAGAAAGAAAGAAAAAGAAAGAAAGAAAGAAAGAAAGAAAGAAAGAAAGAAAGAAAGAAAAAGAAAGAAAGAAAGAAAGAAAAAGAAAGAAAGAGAGGAAGGGAAAGAATAACTTAAAAAATTCACCTAGTACAACCTCCCACTATGCATGATTATCTAATTCTCACTCATCATGGATTGCTGGCCACAGCAAACTGTACCATTCTCTTTCCTGTCTTCTTTTAGTTAGGATGGTTGAAACCAAAGCTTAGATCTTCTTTCCTCTAATACCATACTATAAGATTTAAGCATTAGAAAACACATCCTGCTTCCTACTGTTACTCAATCAAGTGTCTGTTTTTTAAGCACAGTAGTCATTGGTCTAATCAACACTTTGCTCCTTACAAAAAGATTGTCAAGAATTCCCAATTTGAGGAAATTCTTTCCCTCTCACCCACCCTATCTTGAATCAATTGATTCCACATTTTGGGTCTTCAAATTTCAAACATTCCCTCTTACTACCAATTATTCTGTTTTCCAGGACACTTTATTCTCAGATGTTAAATAGCCAACTCAAGCCAGTTTTAGCAAATATGGCAAATTCATTAACTCATATAACTAAAAAGATAAAGGAATCTAGCTTCAGGCCCACTAGTCACACTGACCCAGAGGCTGCCTGTGTCCCTCTGGCTGAGCGCTGCTTTCACGTTCATTCTCTCTCCACAACTTGGCTTTGCCCTCCTTTGTGCAGGCTTTATTTTCAGGTGGTCGCTCCTATTGCAGGATAATGAAAACTCTGCATAGTATTTAGGTTTACACATTGCCAGAAGCATGTTTTTAACAAACTATTACAGTAGGGGAGAGATGGTTGAACCTGATTATCAAAAACAGTTTTTTGCTTTTTTTGTTTTGTTTTTACAGGGCTGGTAACAATGAACCTACAGTGAGGCAGAGAAGAAGCAAAGGAAAATAACCTGTGGGTTCTTTCACATCTTAACCCAGTAACAACCCAAGCTTTTTCAGAATTGTCAATAATTCTCACATTCATTTTATGACATGATTTTGAATATGTCGAAACTTACTCTAACATAATTTCCGGATGTACATGTTTAAAAATAAAAGGAAAGTCTCCAGGGCACATCTGAGTGTTCTTTCTTCTCCACATTTGATGATGTTTGGGCAGAAACATCAGCAACAAGCAGCACTAAAAGGAAACAAATAAGAAAAAGTGAGATTATGTAATAAAATGCCATATGTCAAAAATTCACAAGGCAATAAAAGAGATACAAATTTAGCACATTAGAGTGGTTGTCCTTTTAGAGGGAAGTAGAAGGACTAAAAGAAGTTAAAAGGGGATCTAGCCATTCATGAAGGGGTTGACTTTACAAAGCGGAAAATAACCCCCTTCTCTGAGAAAGGAGGAAAAGGGCAAGTGTGAAAACTTTTGAAGAAATGAAAGTCATCTAAGGTGTGTATTTCAGTACCTGGGTATTTGAGGAAAATGAAACATGTTTCAAATGATTTCTGTAGCAAGCTAACACTGGAGATGAATAATATAAATACTGAGTACTACTGAGGAAATCAGCCACAATAGGAAAGAATACAGTTGAAATGCAGTAGGCAAATAATAATAATCACAGTATAGACATCTTTTAGAGAATAAAACATTATCACAGAAACAAAACCCAAAAACATAGTTAATGATTTAGTAGATTAATTAGTTCTTTTTTTCTAATAGATTTTTTTTCCAGGCTAAAAACAAGAACACAAAATGTCAACAGTGGGATTTACCCAGAACTGAAGATTGGCAACCTTTCAAAAAGAGAAGAGTAAAATTATTTGTGAGAATTTGAGACCACGAATTACTTTAGGAGGAAATGTTTCTTTCCCAATCCTAATGTCTTCTTCCATATAGGGAGAGTTTTCTTAGCAAATATTTCTTGGCTTCCTTTGCTCAATTGCTCCTCTTCAGAGAGAGAGGACTAAATTCATATGATTCTCATCTAGCCCCATTCTCTCTTTTTCAGTGAGACACGTGACTACCTGCCTATAGGGATTGCATGCTTTCTGTTTGCACTTTCATGCTGTGAAACTTACGAAGACATTATTTCCCCCTTTGGAAAAGTGAAGAGAGGAGGAAAGAGGTTCTAAAGTTTGTGAGAGTAGTAGTTTACATTTTAAAAAGTGTTCAGATTTGGCACACTGAAAATGGAAATTGTAAGATGGATATTTGGGGAGTGATATAATGAGAAGAAGAGATCTGGCAGAGCCTTGATCAAAAGGCTTTAAATGCTGGAGATACCTTATCATTGCAGGCTATGTGGGAAGTTGGCATATGCCTGTAATTCTATGATGTGACTGTATTTTTATAGTTGTGAGTTTAACAGCTGGGTCTTCCTTGAATTTTCAGGCCACATGGAACATCACTGTATTAGTCTGTTCTTGTACTACTATAAAGAAATAACTGAAACTGGGTAATTTACTCAGAAAAGAGGCTTCGTTGGCTTATGGTTCTGTAGACGATACAGGAAGCATGATTCTGGCATCTCGGCTTTTAGGGAGGCCTCAGGAAGTTTACGATTGTGGCAGAAGGTGAGGGGGGGAGTCGGCAAGTGTTATATGGTAGGAGCAGGAACAAGAGAGTTAGAGAGGAGGTGCCACACAGTTTTAAACAAGATCTTGTGGGAACTCACTCACTATACAGGACTGAGGGTGGGTGGTGCTAAAACATTCATGAGAACTTCACCCCCATGATCCAATCACCTCCCACCAAGCCCCACCTTCAACACTGGTGATTACAGTTCGACTTGAGATTTGTGTGGGGACACAGATCCAAACCATATCAGTCACCTTGACTTAAGGTAATTGTCCTTTGGTATATTTAGCCAATTCTTGAGCTAATGAGTATGCATTTCAGAAAACACTACCCCTTCTCTGTAAAGGCTGAGATCTTCCGAGTTGAACACAGGATTCAGGAAACACACAGGCCTTACATCTAAGGGCTGATACAGTTTGACCTTGATCTTCATGAGGCAGCGTAGCCTGGCATTATAAATGTGTTTACATGAGAATGGATCTTCGTATGCTTTGGTATGAAGAATATAATTTGCTACTTTTCAACTCAAGACAGCTGAGTTATAAGTTTACTAGAATATCCCAGTAAGTCTGGATATAAATTGTTAGTATCAGGCCTAACTAAATAGTAATGGGTCAGCTGCTCCAAATTTTGTTTTGCAAATCAAGGAGAAAACAATTTTGTGGGTTGGCCCCATGCCCAAGAGTCATAACATATCAAAATAATCACTGGATGAGTTTCAAGGTGATACAATTTTTATAGATGAGCCTGCAGGTGTCCTGCGTGTTGATATTAGAAGACTGCAAATACTGTATACTTAGGACTCCAGGGTAAAACATAACTAACAGTAGAAATATTAAAAGGGGAGCCAGCAGAACAGTAATAGACTGAATACAAGCAGGCCTTATTGGATATTGGCCTGAGAAAAGAATATTTCCTGCATGAAGATGAATAAGAATTATTTAACAATGAATGGATGCTATTGACAGATACAGACATAATGATTTTATTATTATCCTACAGGAGAGCCTCATAAGACAAAATCTAAATGAGGATTTAGTAAGACAAGCAAAAATCCAGATTACCAAAATCAGGAACAAAAGAGAAGTCTTCACAATAATCCTTATAGAAGTTAAAAGTAGTATAAGTGAACATTCTGAAAAACTTTATGCTGAGAATTTGAATAGTTGGATAAAAAAGACAAACTTCAGGAACGAAAAAAATAACAAAATTGACTCGAGCAACAAAAAATGAGAGAAATCTATACCAAGCAAAGAAATTGATTCTTAAAAATCTTTCTGCAAAGAAAGTTCAGACTCGGATGGCTTCACTAGTAAATTCTAGAAAACATTTTTTTTTTTTTTTGAGACGGAGTCTTGCTCTGTCGCCCAGGCTGGAGTGCAGTGGCACAATCTCGGCTCACTGCAAGCTCCGCCTCCCGGGTTCACGCCATTCTCCTGCCTCAGCCTCTCCGAGTAGCTGGGACTACAGGCGCCTGCCACCACGCCCAGCTAACTTTTTTGTATTTTTAGTAGAGACAGGGTTTCACCGTGGTCTCGATCTCCTGACCTCGTGATCTGCCCGCCTCGGCCTCCCAAAGTGCTGAGATTACAAGCGTGAGCCACCACGCCTGGCCTAGAAAAGATTTAAGAAAAAAAAAATACCAATTTTACACAAACATTTTCAAAAAAACAGAGAAGGAAAAAATAACTTTTACGAGGTCAACTCATTTTGTGAGGTCACTTTGTTAACCTGACACCAAAGCAAGACAAAGATATCACAAGAAAACCACAGTCGAATATACTTCATGAACATAAATACAAAAGTCCTTAACAAATATTAGAAAATTGAAACTAGCAACTTGTGAAAAGGATTATACCACATGGTCAAGTGAGTTTTGCCTCAGGAATGCAATGTCCGTTTAGTCTGAAATTCGATTAATGTTACATGTCATATTAATAGAATGAAGAATAAAGACATGATCATCTCAATAATCTCAATAGATGCCAAAAAATTAAGAAAATAAAAACACACATCTATTCATGACAAAAACTCAACAAATCCAAGAAACTAGAAATAGAAGGGAACTTACCCAAGCTTGTAAAAGACATCTTGAAAAAAACTAAACTATAGCACATATCATACAAATGGTAAATGACTAAATGCTTTTCCCATAAGAGCAGGGATAAGTCTATACTATCTCTTTCAACTTCTATTCAGCACTGGTACTGCAGTTTCTAGCCAATTGAAACTCTAGGTAATTAAAGCCATTCAGATTCTAAAAGACGGAAATAATAGTGCATTTATTCACAGCAAATGTGTTCTTACATGTAGAAAATCCCAAAGAATTTACCCCCTAACACTTCCAAAAAAAAAAAAATACCAGAGCAAAGAAGTGAGTAGCAAGGTTGTGGGTAGCAATATAAGTATACAAAAATCAAAAGTTTAAAATCAAAATAAAATTTTACAAAATTATGTTTGTATGTATTAGTAATGAAAAATCCAAATCCATAAAAAACTAATTTTATTTAAGAAAACATTTTCATTCACCATAGTATACAGAAAATAAAATATAAAATGAGTTTTTGTCATGAATAGATGTGTTTTTTTTTTTAATTTTTTTGGCTTCTGTTGAGATTACTGAAATGATCGTATTTTTTATTCTTTATTCTACTAATATGACATGTGACATTCATTGGTTTTCAGATATTAAAACCTTCATAGCAATAAATAAACTACTTAGGAATAAATTTTAATTAAAACGTGAATGACCTTTGTATTGGAAACTACAAAGCATTGACAAGAAAAGTTAAAGACTTAAATAAACAAAAAAGGTATGTTGAATTAGAATACTAAATACCATTAAGAGGGTAATTATTTCAAAATAAATCTTTTTTTATAGAAATTGACCAGCTAGAAATACAAAGAACCTAGAATAGCCAAACAATTTTGAAGAAAGAAGAATAAATTTAGAAGACACATGACCTGATTCCACAGCTTCCCTGAAAGCTATAATCAAGAGTGTGGTACTGGCATAAAGGTAGACACATAGATCAATGGAACAGAACAGAAATAATCACATATATAAGATTAATCGATTTGCAACACAAGTGCCAACATAATTAAATGAGGGAAAAGATAGTATAAAAAAAGGGTTCTAGAGAAATTGGAGATTCACGTTGTAGGGAAATGGCAAGAATAAGCATGGACGCTTACCTCACACCACAAAGAAAAATGACTTGTAATAGGTCATAGCCCTAAATTTAAGTGCAAAACTGTACAACTTCTTAGATAAAGCATAGAAGATAATCTTTGTGACTTTGGATTAAGAAAAAAATTCTTGGATATAAGACAAAAAGCATAATACCTAAAATAAATAAAAATAATAAACCAGACTTCATAAGAATTTAAATGTCTTGTTTTTCAAAAGACACTATTGAGAAAATGACAAGATAAGCCACAGAGAAGCAAAAAGCACCTGCAAAACATATTTCTGATAAAAGACTTTTATCCAAAATATATAATACATTCTTACAACTCAACCATAAGAGGACAATCTAATTAGAAAATGGACAAAAATATTTGAATGAACACTTAACCAAATAAGATATACAAATGGAAAATATACACATGAAGAGGTCCTAAACATCATTAGTCATTACAGAAACAACTGTTGCAACTACAGCATGATACTACTGTGTGCCTACTGCAGTGCTCAGATAGAAAATACTTTGAAATAGATGCTGATGAAAATGTAGAAAAAGTAGAAGCTTTATACATTACAAGGATGTAACATGGTATAGACACTTTGGAAAAGCAGTTTTTCAATTTTTTAAAAGTCGTAAGATCCAGTAGTTTTACTCTTTGGTGGGTTAGGAAAACACGTCCACACAAAGATTTGTACTTAAATATTCAGCGCAGTATTATTAATAATAGTCCAAAATTGAAAACAATCCAAATGTCTATCAACTGGTAAGTGGATAAACAAAATTTGGTATATCCATATGATGGAATAGTTTTCAACCAGAAAAAGGAACAAAGTAATGGTATATGCACTTGCATGAATAAACCTCAAAACCATTATGCCGACCAAAGAAGCATAACTAAAAGAAACCTGTGAAATTCCATCCTAGCAGGCACTGGCTATACCTATGTGCTACACTACAGAAAAATACTGAGTCCTAAAATATTATTTTGTGAAGGCTATGTCACTTGATAGATTCCACGTCCCAGTCCTATAGTTCAAGTGTCACAGAAGTCTACGGAGAAAGATAAATTACAAGATTTTAAAGAGTGGGGTGGTCAAGAAACATGCCTGTTGGCAATAGCAGTGACCACCCTGAATATCTGAGCTTTGCAAGAAGACAACAGTATTTTAGTGCTACTATCTGACAGAATGATGAGCTATGTTTTTTGTTGCCCTCACCCGTGTATAATTAATTTTCCCCAGGCAGTGTCAAATTTAACTGTTTATGGAGATTTCTATTAATTGATTTCAGATTTACAGGTTGTGATCTCTCTATATCTGACTATCATCTGATACCAGGGACATCTCAGTCCTCTTTCTCCCTCAACTATCATTGCATTTCTGCCATGATCATTGGTAAAACTATGTAGGAGGCTTTTGAATATAATTTTGATTGGGAATTTTCTCCAGGAACTAAGAATCAGTCCCCAGAAAGTTTGTCGCCTAAATTTGTTGAATGGTCAGGCTTGTGACTATTTCGATGATCCTGAATGTCCTTCTAATACTTTGGCTGTTCTTGGAAATGAAATAAATCAAAGATTCCACATTGATCTATACCTTCTGAGGTCTTGAAGGAATTGTGGTTATTTCCATGAAAGACAGCCCAGGTACAAAATTGCTAAAGGAACCCTCATCTCTATGTAAATATTCAGAACCTCTTTAGCTATGATTGCAAATAATAAGACAAGATAATGTTTAGTTTCATCAGGCTCTAAAAGATAAAAATATTTAATTTTGAATATTTATGACTTTTTATTTTGAAGCCTATAAACTTCTATAAATTGACAAGAAATATAATTTTTAGGTTTATATTTTTTCCTGGTTCTTTCATAATAGAAAATTTATATTCGAATTTCAGAAATGTCTATGTTGGCCTCTACTAGTGAATTTCAATGTTGTCATTTGATTTCTTTAAAGAATCTTTGATTGGCTGTATTGGGCGATGTGTTTGGATATAATGGATAACAGGAAACAGAACAATTGGTAAACTCTTGGATTTGGGTACAAAGTAGCCTTCAATTATTATCCTGTTTTTAACCATTTCAAATCTTTGGGGCAATATTTAAATGAGAACTATTGGCCATAGGAGAATCAACAAAAGAATAGCAGTTGGTTTTAGGGAAGTGACCTCATTAAGATTACAACAGTAATTTGCCAAGAGGTGGATTAAATAAACAAAAAATCTAAAAATGTTAAAGGCAAAATGGTGGCAAAAACATGCAAAGAAGAGAAGTATGCCTTAGGTTTTTTGTTTGTTTTTTCGTTTGGCATTTTGTTTGTGGCAGAGAGGGTGAAAGTTAGAAAAGGCATCTCAATTTAGGGGAGTATTAACAGGTTATAAAGTAGAAAGAGAGACAAGAGATAAGGCTTGTTAATATTGTCCTTACAGACTAGGGGAGCATTTCCAAACTGTTTCACTTGAGACACAAGAGGTCAGCAAAATGTCACTAGGAAAAAAAATTTTTTAAGGCATTTCAAATACTTCTAAAACATGCTGGATTACACAAAATTTATTTTTATTTTTGCAATTCAAATTGAGACAGATTTTTTAATTTGAATCTCAAAATTTGAGACAGAATTTTCTCAAATTGAGACAGAATTTCTCAATCTCAAATTGAGACAGAATTTTCAATTTGAATCTCAAAAAGAGGCATATAATATTGCATATTTTTCTTAATATCAATTAAGATTACCCAGAATATATGAGTGTTCTGTGGCACATGGTTTAGGAAATGTTCCTGAGCTAAGAAAGGAAGAGGAAGGGCCTAAATATTGTATCACACCCAGAGAGATCTCAATGTATGTGACAGACAACAAAGAGTATAAGAATCAGACATTGTGTCAGAAGGGGGATTTCACAGTTTGTTTTATGCAACTACAGTTAGACAAGCTAAATGTGTCCTAATACAAATTCCAAATGTCTCTGTTTCAGCAGCCTCTGACTTCACAAGCACAACCTTTAATATGGGCACCAAAATTACATTACCTCTAACCTGCACATGCTCATACAGAATTTTCTTTTGCCTTGTGGATCATTCTCCCCAAATACCTCCCCTTAAAATGACCTTTTCCAAGAAATGTTTCATAGCTCTAAATATAGCAGTCCAGGTAATTAGCAGTCCAGGTAATTGCTTGCTATGGCTAGTAAACATGAACCTTCCAGATGCTGGCTCTGCAATGGAGACAAGCAACTCTACTTGGGTCTCTGAGCAGCAAGTCAGAAGAGACAGAACTCTTCTCAGATGGCAATACATGAATACACCTGTAAGAAAAGAGTTGTGTGTTTGAAATTGTCAAAAGCTGACTCCCCAAATATCACCAACAACTTATTGAAAAGGCAAAGCTGAATTTATTGCTTATTGCAGAAAGAAAAGCGAAGTATTGCCAGTGTATCAGAAAAGAGACAGCAAGGTCACAAATTTGAAAATTGGAAATTTGATTTAAGGCAGGTCTTTCCAAAATGGGGTTTGATTAGGATTAGGTAAGAATCAAGATAAAATCATTCAGAAATTGGTGGAGGCATTCAAATAATTTTAGGGCTTAAACTGAAATGGTAATTTTAAATTAACTTGTCTTTTTTTTTTTAGGGACAATGTAACAAAAGTAATTTTACAGAAAACTGACCTTTGATGCTTTGATGTCTGGTGATACTTTCTATTGAGGGGTAGATGGGTCTTTGAGAAGTTTCTGTAATGAACAAATCATTTGTCTGGGCAGGAGGGTCCCTCAAAAGTAAAGTGATGCTAATGAAGATGGTAAAATGGCAAAGTCCTGCTATCACACATAGAAAGGTACGGTTTCCATCCTCGGGGTTCAGGTAGACAATCTTGGTTCTAAAATTAGTAAACTGCTTCACCAAACAATACACCACAGTGCAGACCAAGTAATTCTGCTGCTGGCTGGAGGGATTTCATGCATCCTTACTAGCTTCAGAAGAAATGCTAGGTGACAGGCTGAGAATCTTGCCCAGGCAGTAGTGAAGCCAGCACACAGGCATCCCTGGCTACAGGACAGTAGGAGCGACCTGGGAGAAAATGTCTCCGAAGGGCATGGGGGAAGAGCACATGTATGGAGTCTGACAGATCTAACTATAAGTCTTTCCGAGAATTCCATTTACTATTTTTGTTATTTAAGTAAATTAAACTTCCCTGAACTTCTGTTTCTATTCTGATAACTGAGACAACATATATATAAGGCATCAGTATATAATACGACCGACAAATATTCTCCTCTCCATGAAAATCTATTATTAGTACGGAGAAATTGATCTAATATGAGATATCATGTAAAAATGTATTTAAAGGCAAATTAGTAAAATAAAACGTAAACTTCTACTGAGCAATCAACAAGAATATTGTTTCCATTGTAAATATAATTGTCTGCCTAACAAAAAATAATATGTTTCATGAAATAAAGCTACTTAATAAAAATAGAAATCAAAATATTCTTACTGAATTTGTAATTTGCCATTAAAATCAGTTATTTATAATTACAGCTATTTCAAAAGCATTACATTTTAATTTTAGATAAACAAGCTCCTACTGCATACTTACTTAAAAGACCAGCCCTAAAGACATTTAACTTAATTTCACTTGTTCAAAATTTTAACTTAAAAAAACCTCATTGTTATTTCTAATCCAGATATATTTGGTGCAAAGATGTAATTGCAATTTTAAATTAACCTGTATTTTACCTTCTTGGACAACATAATGAAAGTAATTTGGCAGAAAACTGACCTTTTCTCTATAATCTCCAGCAAGATTGCCCCATTATAAATGAATTGATACCCTAGAATCTATTTTCAGAGGGAAAAAAGATACATTTTATATTCATAAAATTTCTTAGAATTTTTCTTGAGTCTATATCTAATCTTAATTCAAATATGTTTTATTTATTTTTATGAAAAGAATAAATTAAGAACCAAAAATAGAGCATTAATCTTTTGAAAAGGCTTGAATGAAAGTATAATACTGTGACCCTTATTAATAGTGAAAATAGGTTCTGTTGCTTTAGATGTTATTTATGGAAGACCTCTTTTGATTTTATAATTTTGTTTTCCTGAGTTTAATATTATGAATGATTAGAATTTAGTAGGATGATAATGTTACAGGTAAAGATAGGGTATTTGGGTTGTCAGAGTAAATAGACATCTGAACAGGGCAGGTGCCCTCCTCACCCCTTTTTTCCCATTACAGTGGCCTTGTCTGCTTCACCGCCTTCTAATTTCTGATTAATCATCCTACAGGATGTTTCAGTCAACACTCTAGTCCTCAGGAGCAGAAAATTTAATTGGTCATTGATATTATGCTCAGCTTTTTGTATGTCCATTTTTTAGCTTTGTAAGTATATACTACAGTCACGGGCCTATAATTGCCTATAATATTATCTTTGTTCAGATTCTCTGTCACTGTGCTCCATTAACTAGGGAGGCCCTCTCAGTATAGATACATACCTAAGTCATGTCTAAGCTCAATAATATTTGTATTGGACATTAGACTTCTTGGCTGCATTTGGTGAGATCAGGCCTTGCAACACTGTTGTCTGATCCCAGCTCCTGCTGCTTGGCCCAGGGTGGTTACCATTTGGCCCAGTTTTCTTCTTGTTCCACACTGATTCAATGGTACCAATACCCCAACACAGTCCAGTAAAGTCACCGTACACAAGAGTCCACCACAGTTTGTTAAGTTAGACTGAAAACTGAGTAAAGGAGTCAAAGCTGTCTGCATTATGACAGTTTTCCCAATTTATTTTTACCCATTTAAAATTTTTCTCATAGGGTAAGGAAGGTGTGGACAGTGAGTCATCTAACCTAGATGATGTCCATCCTAGAGTTCTGAAAGAGTTTTAGAAAACGTACAAATGTCGATGTGACTCTCATCCAACATTGGGACTCCAGATGACAAATGCATTTCACTTCATGGGAAATTTACATAAACTTTGGTATGGTTTAAGATTACTTAACATTTCAGCAAACATAACCTTCCTCAGAAAGCAATATGTAGTCTGTAGCAGGAAGTAGCATCTGCAGAATAAAAAATACTAGCGATCTATAAAAATAGGTATTGAGGCCGGGCGCAGTGGCTCAAGCCTGTAATCCCAGCACTTTGGTAGGCTTAGATGGGCAGATCACGAGGTCAGGAGATCGAGACCATCCTGGCTAACACGGTGAAACCCCATCTCTACTAAAAATACAAAAAAATTAGCCAGGTGTGGTGGTGGGCGCCTGTAGTCCCAGCTACTTGGGAGGCTGAGGCAGGAAAATGGCATGAACCTAGGAGGCGGAGCTTGCAGTGAGTTGAGATTGTGCCACCGCACTCCAGGCTCGGCTACAGAGCAAGACTCCTTCTCAAAAAAAAAAAAAAAAAATTGGTATGGAATAAGAGGAGAATGGTGATTCTCTATATTTTCACAAAATTTCACATAAATTCTATTTACTATTTATTATGGAAATTGTCAATCATTAGAAAATATCCAAAAATTATTAGCATTTTTGTCACTCTTTTTCATATGAAAAAATTTACATAAATTATTTTTAACTGGTTTTTTATAGCGATTAAAAGCATAGACTCTGAAACCAGACTACTGGGATTCAAATGCAAGCTCCATCAATCAGAAACTGAACAAGTTTTTCTATTTTCTGTATATCAGACTCACCTAAAAAATGGGGATAATAATAGTAATGACCTTAAAGGACTTATGAAAGTTGAATGAACATACGTAAAGTGTTTAGAACAGTTCCTCAACCATAAAAAGTGCCATGTAAGTGTGAACTATGATTATTATTATTGAAGATACTAGTGATATTATTATTTTTATAGCAATAGCATCTTGAAATGAAAAAAGCAAAAATAAAAATATAGCAGCATTTTTGTGGTTGGATAGAAAGTAATAATAAAATAAGACAATTTTTTTAAAAAGGTAGATTAATGTAAAGAACAACCTTTTGACTTCTCAGCCTTTAGCCATTATTTAATATATGAAGCAGAATTCACAATTTGTAAACACTACATTTGAGTGACCTTGTTAACAAAGAAAAAAAATTGACAAGACAGTGCAATATGTTTTGCATTTGGCAACAGAGCATCATGTCAGGAATCTGAATAAAGAAGCAGTGGATTTCGGAAGCAAGCTGGCTCCTTTTATGCATCACCTAAAGTGTTGCAGCACATAACAGTAATAAATGCTTAATAATATGACATTGCATCAATATAGCATGTCATCAAAATTAAAAACATGCATCATTTTCTGGATAAAATACTCACATTCTGGAAAAAGCTAAAGGAAAAATTAAGCTAATATCTCAGCAAAATGTTGTAAAATGTGCTATCTGTATTCAATATACATCTCTGCTCACTACAAAAATTGCTGTAAGTTTATTTAGGTTTTTTTTTAGCATAATCCTCTACGTGATATAAAAGCTACCTTGTTGCTCATAATATAATAATTACAGATGACAGTAATTTAACACATGGAACAGTCTTGTCAATACAACATTTAGTTTGTGAAGGAATTGGAAACATTTCCCCTTAAACCTTGTGTGTGTGTGTGTGTGTGTGTGTGTCAATTTCATAACTCATGATACTTTTAGGTTAATTTTGTTTTTATAGTAGAGCTTTTACTGCTCTGATAAGAACACTTTACAGCAGACTTATAGAAATCAGACACAAATTTTTGACATGCATTGATTCTTATTATTTGCATATTTTACTAGCAGATCAAATATTTGAACTACATTCAAAATATAAGTTCTGGTATTTTTATTTATCTGCATAGATAGTAATTTCAGAACTAAGATCAGAGATAATTTTTTAAAAAGAATTATCTGGAAAGCATAAACCAAAAGTCTAACATTCATTTTGGAAGAAAGGGTATCCCTATATTGACAAGTCCAAGGTTACAGGCTTGAATTTGGTGATATCAGCCACACAAAAATGAATGTGTTATTCTGTGCAATAAAATGGATTTCAGACAATATTCTCACCTTTTTCCTGTTATACCTTTGAAATAAAATGAAACCATTTTAGAAACTTAGGTGGATTAGTGTTAAGTAGGCAAGAAAAGGATTCCTAGGCAATTAGGAAACACTCTCTGTATCTGGGAGAGGGTTGAGGTGCTTCTCAGCCTTCATTTCTGATCCAAGTGGAACTGACAGTGGCTAAGGATGCCATGAGAATGTTTCTTTAAAGAATGTTAGACACTGCTATGTGCCTACACTGCTCCTTCCTGTATTGTTGTGGAGTGGAAGGTCCTGCATACTGGCAGCATCGATTTTGTCTTTCTAAATAGTTTATTTCTACTAACTACCAATGAAATAATAGAGGCAATTGTAGAAAGAAAAAATAAAAAAGAAGAAGAAATGAAATATTGGTACTGAATTTACTAGGTAGCCTTTATTTTTCCATCTCATGTTGAGGAAAAAAAGCCTCAAGTATTAACCAATAATGCTTAAGGTAAAGGTTAGAATCAGCAGTCTGAGATGATGGGTGGAAGAGTTTTACAACTGCTGGGAAAATCTAAATGATGTGTGACTCTGTCACTGATAATATAATATTCTTCATTTAATGAAAAGAACAATGCTGTTAGTAAAGAAAACATAGATACTACTGAAAAAAGAGAGGTGTTTATATCTCCTTAAGGTTCGAAGGATTGATGAAATATACAAAAACACCTTTTTACTTAGAATATCATAAGCTTTCTGCAACATACATCAGTATAGCACAACTTGATTAAATGAATCTCTTTTGACAATAAGAGAACTCATCCAAACTAGGAGAGAAATCAGAAAGGCAGTCTTTTTATTTTTTTATAAAACAATACTTTTGGCCAGGTGCGGTGTCTCACGCCTGTAATCCCAGCACTTTGGGAGGCCGAGGCGGGTGGATCACGAGGTCAGGAGATCCAGACCATCCTGGCTAACATGGTGAAACCCCGTCTCTACTAAATATACAAAAAAATTAGCCAGGTGTGGTGGCGGGTGCCTGTAGTCCCAGCTACTCGGGAGGCTGAGGCAGGAGAATGGTGTGAACCCAGGAGGCGGAACTTGCAGTGAGCCGAGATTGCGCCACTGCACTCCAGCCTGGGAGACAGCGAGACTCCGTCTCAAAAAAAAAAAAAACAATACTTTTGTATTCATTTTCCATTGCTCCTGTAACAAATCACCACACCTTTAGTGGTCTAAACACAAACGTATTATCTTACAGTTAATGATCTAAACAAAATGTATCATTTACAGTTCTGTAGGTTGGAAGTCATATGTGGGTCTCCTAGGGCTAAAATCAGGATGCCAGCAGGGCTCTAAACAAGAATCGGTTTCCTTGCTTCTACCAGCTTTTAGAGGCCACCCACATTCCTTGGCTTGTGGTGCTTTTCTTTCACCTTCAAAAGCAGCAATGCTGCATCTCTCTAATTCTTCTTTCATCTTCACATCTTTATATCTGACCCAAACTGGAAAGGTTCTCTACTTTTAAGGATTCACATGATTAGACTGGATCCACCAGTATAATCCAGAATAATCTTCCTATTTGAAGGTCCATACTTAATAATCATGTAACTCAACACAGGTCTGGCTACTTGCTGTTTGCAGAGCCCAATAACAGGAGTGAGGTGTGGTAGAAAGAAAGTGACATTATTTACCAAAACTAGTAATGAAGAAGTGGCCAAATTCACATCCAAAGTAACCACTTCAAGCCTTAGCTGGAGAGAGGGACTTTAAAAGGATAACCTGGAATGGAAGACATTAGGGAGGGCTGGGGAGTACAAGGTCTGTGTGTCTTGTTCCAGTGGCTATCTCAAGCCATGGTCCACTGAGAGCATGGGCTGGTATCACCTCAATAATAGCTGGGTTGTTGATGAGCTGCCTTAAGGTAATCTCTGGGATTTTGGAGTTTGGCCTCTATGCTTGGTCTGTCTCAAGATTAGCCTCTGGAACTTCTAAGTAAGAACGAAATTAGATACAAGCATAGTTAGAAAAATGTGCATGGTATAAGAGGGGTGAGAAAGAGAGGGATGTGGTGTTTCAAGGAAAGTACATTTCAAGCCTATATTTTAAGACTAAGGGGAAGAAAATAATGTTTCTGCAGTAAGTTCCAAGGTTATATCTTGAGACTATGGAAAAAAGAGAAAAAGGAAAATACAATTGTAAAATGCATTTCCAGGCCAGACTGTTCAGCTACAATTACATCTAAAAAGTTCCTTTTGCCATGAAGGTCATATATTCACAGATGTGGACATCTGGGAGGGAGCCATTATTTGGCCTACCACACTTTATTTCAAAGAAGTCAGTGTGTTTTCTCTAGTGTATTTAATTGTCTTCAGGTCTTCAGAAGAATAAAAAACACCCTTCTCAGTTGCTGTCTACCACATACATGCATGTATAAATGGCCTTGCTTTACTCACACTTAAAAATCAAATAATAAAACACAGGTTGTTTTGTATTACAAGTTGTGATATAAGAAATATGTATTTGGTCTTTATCCTTGTTTCCTGGCTCAGAGTTCCTAAAACTCTTATAATTTCCCATGTGATAGGCATGCTGGGAGCATCCTTTTTTTTGAAAAAATATTTTGTCTTTGGATCCTGGCAGAAAAATTCTAAATATTTTGTAATTTTCTATGTGATAGGAGTGCTTTTTCTAGTGAGGCGACTATTGATGAACTTCTGGATAGCTTCAGGATGGGGTCTGGTCACCTGAAAGACCACATCATGATTAGAGGCTTGGAAATTTCAGCGCTACTCTCCATCCTTCATGAAAGGAAGAAGAATTGAAGTTTGAGTTGATAATACACTATTCCTATGTGATGAAGCCTCCATAAAAATCCTCAAAGTATGGATTTTCAAGAAACTCTGGGTTGGCAAGCACATCCATGTGCTGGGAGGGTGGTGCACCCTGTATTAGTCCATTCTCACACTGCTATTAAGGACATACCCAAGACTGAGTAATTTATAAAGGAAAGAGGTTTAATGGGCTCACAGTTTCACATGGCTGTGAAGGCCTCACAATCATGGTGGAAAGTGAAGGAGGAGCAAAGGCACATCTTACATGGTGGTAGGCAAGAGAATGTGTGCAGAAGAACTGCCCTTTATAAAACCATCAGATCTGGTGAGACTTATTCACTATCACAAGAGCAGCATGGGAAAAACCTACCCTCATGATTCAATTACCTCTACCAGGTCCCTCCCACAACACGTTGGGATTATGGGAGCTACAATTTAAGATGAGATTTGGGTGGGGACACAGCTAAGTCATATCACACCTCAACTCCATAGGGATGGAAGCTCCTGTGCTTGGGACCCTTCCAGACCTTGCTTATGTACCTCTTTATCTGGATGCTCATCTGTATCCATATCATTTATAATAAAGCAGCCAAATTTAAATTTTTCCCTGTGTTCTGTGAGCTATCAGAGCAAATTATTGAACCTGAAAAAGGAGTCATAGGAATCCCCTGTTTGTTGCCGACTCAGGCAGAAGTATGGAAACTCACTATTTGCAATTGGTGTCTCAGGTAGGTGGCAGTCTTGTGGGGCTGAGACCTTAACCTGTGGGGTCTGTACTAACACCAGGTAGTTAGTGCCAGAATTGGACTGGTAAAACATCCTGTGAGTGTCTGAAAAGTTGAGGAGCTGGTTGGTGAAGAAGAAACCCAAATACTTGGTGTCAGAAGTGTTCTTTGAATGAGGGAATTAAAAAACAGAGTTTTTCACTTTATTTTTGACTTAATAATAACTATATTACACCCAATTTTGAATTTCTAATCATGACTGGTTTTATAAAAATCAATTATGGATAATCAGTTTATTTCTGAAAAAATAATAAGCCAGATTTTCTATGGGAAAGCAAATTGGAAATTACTAAATAGGGGATCAAATTCAATGACAAGTACTATTTTTTCTATCTACTTTAATGTGAAATTCTCTTATGAAATAAAGCAAAAGCATAAAACTAATATAATTGGCTAATGGCAAAAAAAAAAAAAAAACAGAAAGGCATCTCGACGTAGCCAGTCCAATATTTTCAATAAAAAAGACACTTACATATAGTTAATTCCTAGAAAAAGTATTCTGAAATCAAGGGCATAGAGTCCTGCCATTGCCATTGTTCTCATGCAATGTCTTTGGGGCACACTGTATCATTTCAGTAGAGAATCACTTCTGAGTTCCAGAAAATAGGAAGAGTGCTTTCTTAAAACAGTACCAGGTCATTGCCTGGGGTTAGTTCTTATATTTGTTCTGTGTTTACATAGACTGAGTAGAAAGCAAAGATTTAAGTTATTCCATTCATGGCCCAGCAGGAGCCTCCTATATCTGAGTTAGAATCACATAGATAATCTTAATCCACTCTAAAATGACCTTCAAACCTAATAAATTCCTTGTTACTAGGAAATTCAGGATTAATGCTGTATTAAAAGGTCCAGATTGATGATATTGTTTATAATTTTAATAGTTAATAAATAACATAAGTAAAATCTTGTGGTAGGAAACGTTTAAACTCACTACACGTTATGTTGCTTGGGAGGGACAATTTAACTTTCAGAAATTGGGGAAAATTAAAAACTATTCTAGTCTTCAGAGCAGTTACTGTGTAATTAAAACTTGGGCTTGACAGTGCAGACACTTTCTATAAGTCAACACTATTCCCAAACTACCTAATCAATAAAAACATTTTCAACAGAAATGCAGTGTAGTTTTCACTTTGATTTTCTAAACTGTGGTCAGACAGTACACTGATGCGGAAGGAATGCTCATTCTGAAAAGCAAATGAAGAAAACCAGATGGCATTTCAAGTGGAATAAATGGAAAGGAATGAATCTTATCTTCAGTATTGTCTCCTGCAATGGCTAATCTTAAGTATGTATCTTTGGAGATAGAGTTGTTGACATTTCGTATTATTTAATTCATTTTATCCCCTAAAGTTAGGCAGTTAGAATCCTTGCAACTCTTCATCTTATTATTGCAAAGTAAATAATTCAAACCTATAGGGAAAGGTTTGGAGATCTGGGGTAAGATTTCTTAGGAATAGAGTCCAGGGACTCCTAGTACTTTATTTCTTTTCATAGAAATTAGCCTTAATTTTCTGATAGCTATCATCTAAACCACATACTGAGGGAGTTACTTAGATCCTAAACATCTGCTATTTTATGTAAAATGGGTTGATCCTCAGAATAAATAATATTGTATTGTTCTCCACGGGACAAATTAGCCTTGGATAAACCATCAAAAATCATCAGTGGAAAACTAAACCTGAAGTTAGAAAATATTACACCTAACTATGATCATATCTATCTGTGTACTAAATTATATCACAGAAATTATTGGCTACTTCTAAGAGTGAATCTCCCGAAACAGAACTTCCTTGTAAGAATGGGCACTAAACTTAGTGCAGTGGCTCATGCCTATAATCCCAGCACTTTGGGAGGCCAAGGAGGGCTGATCACTTGAGGTCAGTAGTTTAAGGCCAGCCTGGCCAACATGGTGAAACCCTGTTTATACTAAAAATACAAGAATTAGCCAGGCGTGGTGGTACATGCCTGTAATTCCAGCTACTTGGGAGGCTGAGGCACAAGAATCCCTTGAACCTGGGACGGGGAGGTTGCAGTGATCTGAAATCGTGACACTATACTCCAACCTGGGCAATAGAGTGAGATACTGTCTCAAAAAAAAAAAAAAAAAAAAAAAGGGGGCATTAAAGTTAGTTTGATAGTCACTATACCCCTCTATGTATCCTTTTCAGTTTGGTTTTAAAGATAATTCCCAATTCTATGTCTGCCTTCAAAACATATTTTATGAAACAAACATACATATCTGGATTGGTATACATAGATAACTATAATTCCTTTTATCCAAGCCTTATGAAATCTATTGAACAAGAATTTTATTACAGACTTGAAAAACTCCACACAAAAATTTCTTTCATAAAGAAAAATAGGTATGAAAATATAGAGAATGATCCAATAATAGAAAAGGAGTATTTAACACGTTAAAACACTGAACTAATACCATCTATAAACATGTTGTATGCTCACGTGTGTATATGCACTTTTCAGTAGTTAACCGATCAGTTATATTTGTCAGTACTGAGATATAAAAGTAGAAACACTTTTCAGTAAAAATTTTTGTAGTGGGTTATTAGTTTCAGGTAGTTTTTAACCAGTGATGTACAGAACAATCTCTATATATTTTACTTTGATTTTGAAATGAAAAAAATGAGTTTTTACTCTTTTGAATGGTAGGCACAATTACCCTTCCCTACACACACACACACACACACACACACACGTACGTATAATATGCAAAGCTTCATAACACACTGTATTTATGCTGCCAACACTGTGTCCTCAGGATTTATAGCATGTGTTGTCAGAGTCACATCACTATTGCCAACATACTCCTTCGTAGAAAGAGTTTTCTTCACCTTGATGTTCTTAAATTATGACTTTCATTTTCTTATAGTCTTTTAGAAACATAATTTGACTTAAACTTTCTCTTCAGTATCACGTCTTTAATTTCTAACTCTAAAATGTGATTTTTTAAGAAAAGAATGGCTTTTGTTCATTTCTTATGCCTAATGAGAGTAAAAGTTACCCTTCCATTTACTGAAAACTAGTCATCAATTGATTTAAAATTTTTTGGGATGTATTTTTTCACACTTGCCACATCAGACACTATTTTATTTATACTTTCCTTATCTAAAATATTAGTCACACATGAAGAAATATAAATATTATGTTGGTGCAAAAGTGACTGCGGTTTTTGCCATGACTTTTGCACCATTTTAATATATGGTGATAACGTGTCATGTCAACACGTTATGGTTAAAGTTGCCATTGACACAAAAGGTCTATTGTGCAAACTCTGAAAATCAGTAATGTTCATGTTTATATTCCAGTTAGATTGATAGCTTTATTGAAAGCACTGTGTCTAGATATAGTCATCCAAGATAGTAGTCAAAAGATTTCATCCACAAAAGGAATATGAATGATTTAACGTTGAAATAATCTATTGTACATACTCTACCTAATCTCATATTGCCTTTATTTCAATTGATTCCCATAAATCAAGTTAGAATCAGTAATTTAAAAAAATACTTTTAAAAGTTTTAAAAATACTTTTGGTTCATTGATTGGTTGGTTGCTTGTTCAGTTAATAGATTTTCCTATTCTGAGAAGCTAGGTATGACCATGCATCCATTTTCAGATTGCTTGCATATTAATCAAATAATATTGAGAGAAGCTTATATTATATCATTTGCAAATTTCATATAAGGTATGCTAATTAATATAATCCCATTCCCTCATTGAATAAATTAAAGGAGGAATGTGTTGAATTAAAAAGAAAAACTGATTAATTAAAACAAAAATTTCTACATTTTGAATGTAAAACACTTCTTTCTTCAGAATCAATGCTACTGAAATACATGAATGCTATTGAGATATATGATCCCCTGGGCCTTTAACCAATCTGGTCACTAAATTTCTATTTTATTGTCCTCTTAAAAAAAGCACTTTTCTGTAAGAGAAACATGTTTTAATGAAAACATAAAGATACGGGCTAAAACTTGGCCCTGGTGCCTGAAGACTCATGAAAGTCAATACATTACTTGTGTCTTAACACACTACACTAGACGTAAACAACTAAATTTGAGTGGCAAGACATCTTCATTTTGCTTTGTTCTCTAATGCATATCTACAGTATTTACAGTGCAATAGTTTACTCTGAAAAGTGTCTTAATGATGTATTAATCAGTTAAACATTTAGATACAGTTTTTCCGCAGATGGATCATTTCCCATTTTACAAGTTTGATTTTAAAAGGCTTAGAAAATCTGTAACTTTTAAAAGCAACTGAATATAACTAAAAAAGACAAAGATAATAAAGAGTAAGGATTTCCCAACCCTATACCACCCAACTGCCACCTAAATATCATTGTGGAAATTAATTAGAACAGTAATGGGAATGGAGTATTTACTACAATAATAGCTCATCAACTCATGAGTGTTTAAGTGCTGAGTGATCCTATTGGAACAACCTTATTGACCCATGAGAATTCCCAAACAACTCACCAAATTGTTTGAGAATACAGTAAAGCCTAATGTAAATCCTGTAACTGTTTGCATATCAGAAAATATGCAACAAATAATAAAGTAGAGAAAGAAGGAATGGTGAATACTAATATCAATCAATCTGATTGCAACTATAAAAATAATAGAAATTGAATTCCTAAATATTTTAACCCATGGCTGGGTTGCAATGAGATGTCAAAAAAATTAACTAGAGAATTAAAACAAATAACAAAACTGCTAATTTGGAATGACAGATAAGCATAATCTTCACCCTCATAAAGCACACAGTTTTTGTGTAGACAAAGAAGTAATCAATGGAGCATAGTAGGAGACAGAATAAAAATAATTATGTAAATTTCTTATGTTTCTTCTAATATATCTTTTTCATAAGCCTAAATGAATTAAAAAGAAATTCTTTTCTTGCACATCACAAATATTATTAATATTTTGTTATCAAACCTCAAATATAAGGAAAATTATATAATATTTTAATATCACATAAGAAACAAAAATACATAATTGATTCTAATTTTTTTCCTTAGGTAATCAATATCAGACTTCAACTGAAATTTATACTTTGAAGTGTATTTAAAGTATATAATATGAATAAAATTGTGTCATAGCTCTCCCTGACCACAAATCAAAGGTTTTGACTTGGAATAGACCTTGCTAATCAGGCCCACAGAACCCAATTGAATACAATATTTCTGAAATTTTAAGAAAGTTTTTTTCTTGGAAGATGTTATGCAAATGCTTGTAGAATAAAATATCAATCCTAGGCCCCTACCTAGATTAAATTTTCAAAACATTAGAACAAACTAGAAAATAATTTTTCACAAGGCTTTTAGGTTTCCTTAATTCACTTTTAAATTTAAATGTTTGTTTACAAATCATTAACCACTTAACAAAGAGGCTGAAGGACTGCAAGACTTAACACTGAATATACATTACTTCTGAAGAAAAATCAGAAATGAATGCAAAATAGCTCTAGTATACTCATAAAAAATAAAATTTAGAGCACAAAACTTCAATTTGTGCAGAATTTGTTGAGAAGTGATATGGTTTGGCTGTGTCCCCACTCAAATCTCATCTTGAATTGTAATCCATAATACCCATGTGTCATGGGAAGGACCTGGTGGGAAGTAATTGAATCACAGGTGTGGTTTCCTTCATGCTGTTCTCATGATAGAAAATCACTCCATATTCATGTGTGTGACTTCTCGTGAGATTTGATGATTTTATAAGCATTGGGCATTTCCCCTGCTAGCACTCATTCTTTCTCCTGCTGCCCTGTGAAAAAGTGCCTCCCAGCAGATTGTAAGTTTCCTGAGGCCTCCCCACCAGTCATGAGGAACTATGAGTCAATTAAATCCCTTTTCTTTATAAATTACCTAGTCTTGGGTATTTCTTCACAGCAGTGTGAGAACAGACTAATACAAGAAGCAAACACAAAGTAAATTATACCAATATTAAAGAAAAAATATTAAATCTGATTTTTGTTTATTTAAAAATATCTCTCTTCTCTCAATCATGAAATAAAGTACATATAGTGTTTTAATTAAGCTTTTATAACATCTATTAAGCAAGCAAAATGCTAACAGACTTGTAATTGTTTGTAGTGTGTGTCTGTGTTTTTTTCTGTGTAGGTTGCTATAACAAAATACCAAAGACTGGGTAACTTATAAGCAACAGAAATTTATTTCTCACAGTTCTAGAGGTGAAGAAGTAGACAACCTAGAGTCTGGCACACTGGGTGTCTGGTGAGCACTCTCTTCCTCATAGACAGCCTTCTTCTAATTGAAACCTCACATGGTAAAAGGGATGAGAAGTCTATATTTCTCTGGCTTCTTTTCTAAGGACACTAATACTATTTAAGAGGGCTCTGCCCCCACCCAATTCACCTTCCAAAGGCTCCACCTCCTAATATTATCGCCTTGGGAAAGAGAAGTTCAATACACAAATTTGGGGAGTGGGCAGGGACACAAACATTCAGATCTCAGCAGGACTTCTATTTTGTTTGTGTTTGTTCTTGTTTTTCTCCTCCATATGATTTCTTGTCTTAAAAGAAGTGCAGAATAGGCCTGGTGCGGTGGCTAACATCTGTAATCCCAGTACTTTGGGAGGCCGAGGCAGGTGGATCACAAGGTCAGGAGTTCGAGATCAGCCTTGCCAACATGGTGAAACCCTGTCTCTACTAAAGATACAAACAATTAGCCAGGCGTGGTGGCTCATGCCTGTAATCCTAGCTACTCAGGAGGCTGCGGCAGGAGAATCACTTGAATCTGGGAGGTGGAGGTTGCAGTGAGCTGAGATTGTGCCACTGCACTCCAGCCTGGTGACAGGGCAAGATTCGGTCTCAAAAAAAAAAAAAAAAAAGAAATGCAGAATAACTCTTGGTCTAACAAAGTCCCAAATGATTAAATAATTCCATCATAATGCAACTATGCAATAATTCTTCAGATAATAACACATGTGTAACATACTCATGGACACGCTTTTCCTTTTTCAAGGAAATATCTTAACAATGTTTCTTCTAAGAATTTATGAATCCAGGTGATAAGAAAATAAGCATATCATTATTCACAATAAAATTCTGACTTTATGAATCTTTAAAAACCTTTGTCTACTCCAACTTTGTATCTTTGGTTCCCATTTCAGAGATCAAAACGTTTCTCTCTCTCTCTTTTATTTATTTATTTTTTTTGAGAAAGAGTCTCACTCTGTCATCCAGACTGGATTTCAGCGTCGCAATCTCAGTACACTGCAACTTCCACCTCCTGGTCTCAATAGATTCTCCTGCCTCAGCCTCCCAAGTAGCTGGGACTACATGCATGCACCACCATGCCCGGCTAATTTTTGTGTTTTTAGTAAAGATGGGGTTTTGCCATATTGGCTGGGCTGGTCTCGAACCTCTCTCTTGACAAAAAGAAAATGAAGGAAGAAAAAAAGGAAGAAAGAGGAGGGAGAAAAACAAAACAAAACAAAAAGATAAATCTGATAACATTAGCTTACTACTAGGGAAAGAAAGTCTTATTCAAAAGCATATTATTTAATCCTTAGCCAAAAGAAAACCATGCCACATTTATATTATGTAAACTGTTTGATCTAAATGAAGTAATACCCCATTGTTATTTTGTAATTGTTCTTAATGCATTCATTAATGTACAATTACTATGTTGTAATTCTATTAAAGGTTTGGATGAAATTTACCCTGCTGACCATGTCCTTTACCTAAAAATGCTAACACAAACCTCAAGTTGAGGATTTTAATATATTGATCTATCAGTTGGCACATTACAGGTTAGCAAAATTGCACATGCTGCAAATCAAATAATTCACTGTATTACAAAGGCATATTCATTTGTACACAACTACTCTAAACATAAAGTGTCATCTGTGGTTTTGTAGCAGGACGAGCTGCAGACAAAACCTCTCAGACACCGAGTTGCAGAAGGAAGGGCTTTATTCAGCTGGGATCATCAGCAACCTACTGCCTTAAAATCCCAGCTCCCCGAATGCACAATTTCTGTCCCTTTCAAGGGCTCACAACACTAAAGATTTCACATGAAAGGGTCGTGATTAATTCGAGCAAGCAGGCGGTACATGACAGGGGCTGCATACACGGGTGGTCAGAGAGAAACAGAACAGGGCAGGGAGTTTCACAATGTTCTTCTATGCAATTTCTGGAATCTGCAAATAACATCGGTTTCTAAGTTATGAGTTGATTTTTAACTACTGGGTTTAGGCCAGGCAGGCCCAGGCCTGGTTTCAGGCCTGGCACCGGGCTGCCTGTCTTTGGTTTTACTTCCTTGTTGTTTTTTCTTAAAACAGGTACTGAGTATAAAACAATATAAAACAATATGAGAGGGTATCTCTCTTCCCTCAGTTTCATTCATTCCATAAATATTTATTGAGTATTCTCTGTGTTGCAGGGATTGCTCTGAGAGCTGGGGATATGGTAGTAAATAAGGCACAGCTTTTGTAGGTAGAGCGTTCTTCCTTTCTTCATTCAAAGAAAATGGTTTGCTTTTTGAAGTAAGAGTGATTCCTTAATGGCACAAATAAATTCATGTTAGGGTTAACAATCAAACATTTTTCTAATAGTTTCTCATAGCATTTTGTTCCTCGTAATTAAGGCTTACTAACATCCTTGACTGATTTATTATCTAAATCCCTCTGCCTATAATTACTGATGGTTAGTTTGGAACATGTTAAAGGAAAAAATAAATATTAAAATCTCCTAACACTCTATTAAGAACTTTAAAAATACAATATATAATATATAGTTTAGTAAGGAAGAAAGAGAAATTACACTACCTAATTTAATCCTTTTTCTGAACTCTCATAAACTTGAATCCTCATTGAATTTACTATTTCCTAATATAATAAAACCCCGTGTCTATAACATTCCCTGACTCAGTAAATGGCAGCTCAATTTTTTCAGTAGCTCAGAGTAAAAACCTTGAAGTTATCCTTAATTCTTTTTCTCTCATACTTGATCTCTGACTACTCAGGAGAATCTGTTGACTTCGCTTTAAGAATAATTGGTTAATGTTTATTGTGTGCCAGCAATTGTTAGGAAACCTGTACATTCATACTAACTATATTAATTCCTACCTAATCTTATGGATTGGGCACTTCATCATCCCCATTTTACAGATGAGAAAATTAAGGTACAAAGATGTTAAGTAACTGTTCCAAGGTCACAAGTTACCAAATAGAGGAGCCAGAATTCAATCTGGGCAGTTTTAGGACAAGTCCATGCTCTCACTGTGACCGTGGCCAAGCAAAACGTTCCCTTCAGCTTGACTAAACCTCAAGGAGGTTTTTGCTTGATTATAGTCTCCTGGTCTTCTTTTTCTTAGAATATTCACTTTATAAAACTTGTAATTGCTAATTTTTTCTCTGCCCCTTTGAAATGTTGATAAATCTTCTCCGAGACAATTGCTAATTTTACAACCCAGGAATATCTTTTTCAGGGAATTGGGAGCCATCCTTTTGAAATGTAACCATCAAAGGAGATAGTGCCCCTGTTCCCCAGACTGTAGTAGAGGGCCGAAGCTGAATTAGCAAATACAGATGATCTAGCCACATTGACCAACCTCGCCCCATAACACCCTCCAGCACTTTTCCGCTAGCTAATTCCAGGGCTTAAAAATTATCTCACCTTTTGTTTCATTGGAATTAAGTTCAATCTTTTTTCCCTATTGCAACAGTTTTGAATAAAGTCTTCCTTGCCTGTTTAATTTATTTGGCGAAATTTTTTCTTTGATAACTGGTATGCTGTAATTTCAAAAGATAATCTGAATGTAAATATTCCTTGCCATTTTAGGAACCAAGGCCCTTGGGCCCCCAAAGTTTCACTGAAGTATTAACTTGTAAAAGGCTGATTAACTGGAGAAAAGTCTACAAATATACATAACATGTATACATGGAAAACTCCAGAATGAAGATACAACTCCCCAATGAGGTATACAAGTTTATATGCCATCCTGAGTTTGGAGAAAGAATGGGGGCTTGTATCCTGACAAAACAGGTTGTGGGAGGTGGGGAGAAGAGAAATTCTGTTAATGAGCAATAAATGATTACTAGGGAGAATGAATGAATGGAGAACATAGCTTAACTGGTAAATAGTTCTCTCTGGAATTTGAATGAGTATGAGAGACAGACATTATCTTGTAAAAGGGTCTTTTCAGATATGGTTAAGTTCTTGGTCTTTTCTGCAATAGATAAGAAGATAAGACTGAGGGAAATAAAAAGAATTGTTCTCCTTGGTGGTCCAGACTTCAGGCAGAAAAAGGAACTTCAGAGAACAACTTCGTCCTAGGCTTTGGGAGAGATGGTGGGAGGTGGGGAAGGACAGAGGGTCCATGAGGCTTCCTCAGCTCAGGATGTCAAAATGTCATATTTTGGGATATCAGTTCCTGAGCTCCAAACACCATCTGCACTGCTACCAACCTGATCTGAGCCACCATCATCAATCTTGGATAGATATTCCTCCAAGTCTTCTTTCTTCTCTTCAGTCTATTTTCAACAGCTGACAGAATTATCCTGATAAAATGAAAGTTGGTCATGTAATTCCTCTGCTCGAATATCTGTGATAGATTGAATTACAGTCTACAATAGTCAAGTCAGTCTCAGTATCCATACTCTTTGATGTATAACTTCACACCTCACTCACTAGAAGTACACTGCGTGTTCCTGGTCCTTGACTTTGAACTAGGCCATGTGACTTGCATTAGCCAATGAGATGTTAGTGGATGCAACAAAGGAAGCTTTAACTACCTTTGTATATTTGCACTTGCTGCTATCTACATCTAGCATTGCTGTGAAAAGAACATAGTCTGAGTAGCCCATGGGTCCAGGAAGTAGAAGAGATACATAGAATAAATCGGGACCCAATCTTTATCTTGAAAGAAGCTCATCTGGGCCCAGCTTAATTCCGCTGACACCCAGCCACACAAAGATGCATGAGTAAGAACCAACAATTGTTGCTTTAAGCAATCAGTTTTAGGGATGATTTATTACACTGAATTATTATGACAATAGGTGACTGATAAACTCAACAATGCCCCATTCCTGTTTTTTTCCCAGAGTGAGATGGTCTCTAATGTTTTACATCTTGTCCTGCTACTCTCTAACCTTATCTCCTATTTCTGTCTCTTTTACTTGCTTCATCTATCAACACTGATAACTATGCTTCTACTCAAACAGCTGCTTCTGTCTTGGGGCTTTGCATTTGTTATTCTCTGTGCTTGGAATTCTCTTCTTCCAGTTATCTGCACAAGTCTCTCCCTCAAATTCTTTTCATTTTTATTCTAGTGTTATTATCACTGCATCCTCTCCTACCCAGACTATATAAGAATTTACATCTCCACGAAACATTTGTTTCCCCTTTCTTACTTCTTTCATTCTTCATTATTTATTACTATCTAGCACACTTGCTGCTTTGATTCTTGACTTTCCCTCCTGCCCCATTAGAAGGTAAGGTCCGTGACTGAAGGTCTATTTGTTCACTATTATACCTCCAGTACCTAGAGCAGTAGGTGGTCAATAAGTATTAGTTATATGTGGGAATGTTTTTCCTTTCTAAATGGACCCAATATTAAACACAAAATTTATTTATATTTCATATAGTCCTTATATAAATAGTCTGAAGGTAATTTTATACAATATTTTAAATATTTTTGTGCATGAAACAAAGTTTTGACTGTGTTTTAACTGCAAACTATCACATGAGTCCAGGTGTAGATTTTTCCACTGGTGGTATCATGTCAATGTTACTTGATACTTGTGATATCATGTCAATATTATACTTTTTGATTTTGGAGCATTTCAGATTTTCAGAGCATTTCAGATTTTGGAGCATTTCAGGAATGCTCAATCTGTATAAGTAAAGTTACATACATTTCTTATTCATCTTCATAATAACACAATGAAAGGTAGCTTTATTTTTATTTTATTGATGAGATAGACTCGGAGAGATTAAGAAAAAGCACAAAGATTGCAGGACTAAGATGTTGAGCCGGTATTTGAACCTGAAACGGCCTCATTGTCTGGAACGACACCCAAGGTTTGTAGTCCCATGACCACGGAGAACAAGGACACATACACACAAAGAGTGAGGTTGAGAGCAGAAGTTTAATAAGCTAAAGAAAGAGAATAGCTCTGTGCTGCAGAGAGGGGTCCTGGAAAAATGGGTGGCTGGATCTGTGGTGAAATGCAGGGGCTTTTATAGATGAGCTGGTGGGGAGGCAGTGTCTGATTTACATAGCACGCAAAAGACTGGTTAGACCAGTTGTGCCATTTGCATAGAGTACAAATCTCTGGTAGCCCCCAACCTAATCTTTTATTATGCAGGTGGGTTTTCTGTTTGAGCTGTGCCATGTTCCCCATTCCTTTATTACCGTATACATGGTAACAAAAAAAGAGAAGATGGAGCCTCCAAGTTGGACATGCCTGGCCCCAAGGTAGCCCTTTTCTATTGGCACAACTGCCGACATTCCCCCATACAAGCTTCCAGCTTGCTTATCTATGTTTGCAGCTCAAGTTTCAGGCTGCTCTTCGTTAGAAAAGAAATTATTTGGGGGGATGCTTTTTGTTAGAAGGGAAATTCTGCCAAGAACTCTGTTGCCCTCACTCTCTGCCTAAATAATTTATTTCTACCTCCTGTATCAAACGCAGAGAATTATGATTTCAGTCTCTGTGTGTGTGTGTGTGTGTGTGTGTGTGTGTGTGTGTGTGTGTGTGTGTGTTTTTCCCCACTATGCCACAATTGTTCTAATCAGGTCACATTCAACAACTGGCTTTTCTCTTCCTCTGTCATGCAGTTCTATTATTTGGTTGGACCTTTGTATGATTTGGTTTTTTCTGTCAGACTATAAACACCCTTGAGGATATGAAATGCGTCTCCTTTATCTCTCCATTTCTCTTTACTACTCTCAAAGGAGTGAGCATGATGTTTCATAAAGTAGACACATTCAGTTATCATTTATTCAGGAATAAATGTATTTTATGTCATATAGGTAAATATTTTGAAGATATAACATGTTATATACCTCTTGATTTGTCTTGAAGGGAATTATTGTTCTGAAGACTTCAGGAATTAAAATCAGTAGCAAACACAGCATCTTTTTATTGCACACTGGCCAAGAGTCAACCACAAATAAACATTATTTTTTTTCTTTGCTCTTGTTTTATTACTGTGATATTTTGTTTTGTTTTGCTTTAACTTTCCAGGAGTGTTGAGTCAGTAGGCTAGTGGCTCTATGCTGTAGTGCAGTCCCTCGGTAAGTAAGCAACTGAATGAAGTAATCACTAGGTATTAAAGTAGTCCTCCAGACAGAGAAACTTAATAAATACCAAGTGCACCAATAAGCACATATTCCTATTTATCATGAACTCCATAGTATTAGTTAGATCATTATTAATAGGTGACCTTAATTATCAAATTTCTTGACATTTTGAACTTTGGAAAAAATATTCCATTGCATTTAGATTGTTAAATCTATGAACTAGACCCGGAAATGTATTCTCATTGCTCTGACTTTTCTTCTTTTATTCCCTCCAAACATCCAAATTTACTTTGGCATCTTCAGAATGTCTGGCAAGACCATAGCACTTAAAAATGAATGCTTCATCTTGGATAATTCATTTTGGATGTCGGACTTTGCTTGCTGCAAAGAAGCTTTTTAAAGTGTCTTACATATCTATCTTGTACAATTTGATCTGCAGATAACTGTAATATGGGAAAGTATTGAAAGTGAATGTTTTAAAGAAATAATACCTTTTTTTGAACAAGTCAAATTGTCTGTCCTTGAGGCTTTTTATCCATATGGCATGTCAAAACACTTCAATATCTACTGACCTTTCAGAGTTCGTAGTTATGCTCTTTTAGGAAGCTTTTGAAATTATGTAATACCCTGTACTACATTTTACCTTTTGTGCTTGCAAATTATGTGTTTATTGCACTTTATTTTTCCTTTTATCTGTTTCAAATTATATAGTTAGATATTAAAAAAAAATTAACCATTTGAAGAAAAAAATTCAAAAGATGTCAGTTATTTGGAAGGAAAAGTAAAGAGATATGTTTTTAAAAATTTTTTTCTGGTCAATTTTCTCTAACTTCTTATTTATTTAATTAAGGGAGGATTAGAGTCTTTATTGAGAAAGGTAATATCTGGACATCCGAGCAATAATATTCTCTACAAAATGTTTTATTACTGTAGATGAATTCAGGTGGAGGATACTCTGCTGTGTTTGAGATATGCTAAATTAATTGCACACCAATTAATCTGTGATTTGGAGAAATCATTATTAGTTACAACACATTGCTTCTTCAATGAGAAGAATATGTGTGTGACATTTGCTGTCTGTATATCTCAGTAAGGACATGCATCATTGTACATTTGGCAGAACCTGGAAGAAATGATACATTTTAAAGTACTTCTATAATGGGACACTATAAATGTCTTCAGGTGCCTGTCTTTAGAAATTCTACCTGCGTACTCTAGCTGATTTCTTTGCATATAGCACCCCCTGCTTTCAGTAAATGAAAAATGTGTACAAAAGAACTTCAATGAAGCTTTGTTTATGTAATAATTCTGATTTTTATTTTATATCTCCTGTGTGAAACATAAGCTGAAAGAAATGGAGAGTTAAAGTGCTGACAACAAAGGTGATACACAGAGAACTCCCAGAGATTAAAACAAAGAGGGGAAAAGGAGGAGGCATACAACAAGGTTATGCATGCTTTGTGTGTCTTCATTGAACTAAACTGGTTGGCATGTAGCTGGTTATGTAAATCTAAAATGTGATCACTGGAAAAATTGGCTGAATGCAGAATTCAATCATGGTGCCTCTTTGCAGCCTTGCATGTTATCAAATTCACTGACTGAAATGATAGCCTTTGTTCCCCTGTCCAACCCAGAGTGACAGACAGCTGCAATTAGTAGCTGTGGGTGAAAGAATATGGGATTAAAAAATCAATGGTTCCAGAAAAAAAGATTGGTGCTGACACTTTCTTTGATGTCAGGGGACCTGCAAAAGTGGAGCAATATGTGAGAAGGCTATGATCTTACTTTTGATTTTCTTTAAAGGCAGATTTTACAATGATTCTAAAAGGGAGGAAAATAAAAGTGTACAAAGAGAGAGAAAAGTTGAATAAAGGAGATAGACACTGGGGTAATTGTGTATTTATCTAGGTGGTAGGCAAAGTTCTACCTCTATTCTTCCCACCTTCAACAATTTGAGTGGTATTGATTGTTCTCTTTTTGTCCTTAGCCCAAGCTAAGGGATGCTAGAGAGCTAGGACAGCACAGCTGGGGAGTATGGTTGGATGTAGCAGAGGGACACAGTATATGGCCTCCTGTTCATTGCCCATCTCGTGTAATTATCTTACTAGGCTTCTCCTGAGCAGGACACATAGAGGATAATACGTCAAATTTCAAGGCAAGAAACAGGTGGTAAATAGGTAACAAGTGTAGCAAAGAAAAAGACAGAATGAAGAAAAAAATAGGGCTAGAGATGTAAGAAGAAACAGAGAAAAGATGAAGTAAGTATTTGAGACGCAAAGGAACTGCAGGTTTGGAGAAAGTGCAGTGCTTTAAGAGCAAAGTTTTCGGGATGAATGCTTTCAACAATCAGCGTGGCTTTCTCAGTGATATTCAGTCATTAGCTCTGCTTGGCAGTACCAAGCAGCCATATGTAAAACAATGAGTCCAGATAGAAATTACATTTTTGTTTGACATCATTGCTAGCAAGAAATTGTCAAAGGGAAACCAAGAAAAGTGCATGTAATCATCATTCTTGAATTCTTTTCTGCAGTGCTGGTTGCTTAACAGTTTCAAAGCAGTTCACAGTGATAATTCTTCAAACATGTGTTTTCCTCCCTCTTCCATTTTAACATGTCTTTCCACTAAATTAGTTTATTCAATTGCCTTATTAAATGCTGTTCCTTCAGAATCCTTATGAAAGCCCACATTAATACTTCATGGAAACCTCCCTTTTTGTTCCACAATCTACCTGAAACTCAGGTACCATGAATTCTTGCACCTATCATTCTGAATCACAGCCATTCATTTCACTAAATAGTGAGTTCTAAAGGATAATGTCTAAATCTTATTCTGTTTTTTGTCCTCATGATTGGGATACAGTAAGCATTTAATCTATACAGTTTCCTTTCTCAATATTAGGCAACACTCTCAATTACTAAACTCCTAAAAGCAACCTAAGAAGAGATTCAGTTTAATGTTTTAGGTTGCCCCCATGTTTCTCTGGCTTTTTTCCTCCCTACTTCTCTGCTGTGACTTGCCATCTTATAGGCCATTACCTTATATTTTCACCATGGACAGGTAAGAAATGAATTAAATTTTAACTGTGATGAACTGCTAGTGATAGAATAAAAGGTCATTTTAAAGTTAAATGCTAACATTATCTTTCCTTATGATTGGCCACATTGGGTTGGCTAAATTTTTATCTAAGATGTTTATCATTATTAGTTATTTGGAAACAATGCATAGCTGTTCATTCTGCAGTTGATGAGACAGTAAATCTTTTAATGAAAAGGCTTCTAGCCTGACCATTAAAAAGATACTTAGCTTGAACTCCATTAGCAGTAATGAATGTGTTATTTGACACATGCAACTTCCAAAAACATACTCATATTTCACAAACCAAAGAGTTCTACACATTGGTCACAGAGAATGAAATGTATTGCCTGCCAGTTTAACCTATGGAGACAAAATAAAAATTACCTTTACTTTTTAGTCTGTTGAAAGAATGTGGATCCTATTTATTTACTTTTAAAATATTATATTGTAATTATTTATCAATTTATATTAGCATTTCTAAATGTTAATTTTAGCTACTATTAATTATCTGCCTGTGTTCGCTAGATGAAGAGCTATGTGTTTTGAAACAGAGTTTTAGGAATAGGAAGCGACCTGTTCAAGGACATATACCAGTCATACTTGGTCACACTTCCTTTCTTGGCAGAATTTAAAGCTTGATTTCAAAGCCAATACTTTCCTCTACTGTATTTGTGGGCATAGTTTCTTCTTTGTGGGGTATAAAATGTGCTTATAAAGGCAAGAACTCAAATACTAGTGCTGAACCTGAAGGGGCATTAGACAAAAGAGTGGGTCACGGTGAGAGAGCATGAGAGATGTGAATCTACCTTAGTGGTGACAGAAACTGAGAGAGGGTAGGAGGTTGCTCACAATCTGTGTGGAGAGAAATAAGAGGGTTATGATAACATTCTGAGTTCTTGCATGCTTTTGGAGCATGCAAAGGAACAATGGACTTTGACTAGATCCAGATGAATAGGCTGAGGAAATTAATGATTAAAAACTACAATTACTATTTGTATTTGTCTGTGTGGCATTGCTATGAAGGAAATACCTGAGACAGGGTAATTTATAAAGAAAAGAGCCTTATTTAGCTTATGATTCTGCAGGCTGTACAAGAAGCATGGCACCAGCATCTGCTTCTGGTGAGGGCTTCAGGAAGCTTCCAGTCATGGTGGAAGGGGAGGGGAAGCCAGCTTGTCACATGGAAAGAGAGAGAGAGAGCAGGAGAGAAAGGATGCGCCAGGCTTTTTAAAACAACCATCTCTCACGAGAATTCATAGAGCAAGAACTCACTCACTGACTCAGAGAAGGTGCTAAGCCACTCATGAGAGATTCACCCCCATAACCCAAACATCTTTCACTAGGTCTCACCTCCAACACTAGGGGTCAAATTTCAACATGAGATTTGGAGGGGACAAATATTCAAACAATATCACTGTTCTATCAGATTTCAGCTAACATAGACATGACCACAAAATGGAAATTACAGTTTCACTCTCTTATTCCCTACACAGAAAATAATTGGTATATAAAAAACAACCTATTTATGGTATAATATAGTTTACTTTCATTAGGGAGAATAGACAAGTTAAGGACAATTTTTTTTCCAGTTTTATTGGGGTATAATTAAGTGACAAATAAAAATTGTACATATTCAAGGTTCACAATGTGATAATTTGATATACATATGCATATACATTGTGAAATGAGTACCAAAATGAAGTTAGTTAACACATCTGTAAACTCACATAGTTACCATTGTGTTTGCGCGTCAGGAACACTTAAGGTCTACTCTGCTAGCAATTTTCAAGTATACGATACTGTATTAACTATAGTCTTTCTTATCTGTTTGGCTGCTGGGCTGTCTTAGGCAAGCCCCCTGGGAAAGTTTCCTTATCTGTGCCTGCAACTAATGCTGTACATTAGATGCCCAGAGCTTGTAACTGAAAGTTTGTACCATTTGACCAATATGTTCCCATTTCCCCCACATCTCAGGCCCGGCTACCAGCATTTTCCCTTCTGTTTTGAGAACTTTGTCATTTTAGAGTCCACATATAATTAAGGTCCTATTAAGATGCTCTTGAGAGTTGACCAGCAGTTGCTCCCAGTCCAAGGCTGGGCAAAGTTTCACTGGGCACCCCTGGTTCACCCAAGTGACAAGGGTATAGGTTACAGAAGTGTTAGGTGAGGGGAAATGTTATTCAGATTTTTTTAATGTTTAGGAATTATTTTTCTCTCCTAAGGCACCAGAAAATAATGCTGTGTACATTTCCTAATGTCTGCAGAATTAGGAAAGGATTTCCTTTTCACCTCAAGTATAATTTGGATAGAAGCAGATCCATATGTCTTTATAACTCTTCGCATACATACTGCTCAGTTCTCTACAGTGAGAAGCATCTTTTGAGATTAAGTCCCATAGAAAACTACTAGCCAGCATTAACACCAGCAAAGTTGTTGTTGGTTGTGGGAGGTTCTTAACCTCTCTGTAATCAGCAGAAATTACTGTGTTCCATTCCCTCATATCTTCCGTGAATCACCACTGTCTTCTCTTCTGAAACAAGCCTTTTCCCAGAAAACGAGGCATATTTTGCACAAAGATGCCATGACTCCTTCTCTTTTATCTCTCTGAAGTTTGAGTAAGTAATGAGGGGAACTGTTACCATAGCTACAGTACAAGTAAACACAGAGAACAGACTCAGTGAGGTAGAAATGACAAGAACTCTGGGACGTGATGAACATGCACTCTTAGAGACTGTGATCATCAGGTGGGAGACCTGGGTCTCACCAGAATGTGCTCTGTGCTTTAGAAAAGCAGATTTCAAAGAGTTCAGAGAGAGGACTTCAGAATACAGGTGGCAGATTAAAAATACATCTAATCTCTTCCCTCTACAAACCTCACTAAAACTACTATAAATGGATTGTTTTTTAACTAGGCATAAACCTGCAAGAATGGAGGGAACAGAGAGAAGGCAGCAGCATCAAACGTTTAGATTCTGAAAAGCAGATATACAAGTTCTAACTGACCTATCAGGAAAGAACAAAACAAAGCAAAACAAAAGCAAAAAGCCAAATCCTAAATCAGCAATGATAAAAGCCAAGAGACAACTCAATCCATACACAGAATTTCCAGGTGGTTCAGGAACGGGAGACATCAAGAATCAAAGAATAACTGGAAGGAAGAATTAAACTACAGAGAGTCAGTCGGAAGTTATTTAAGAAACTAGGTGCCTAGAATTCTTTCCAACACCTTGACTAACTGACCACCTGATTTTATCTCAGCAGACATTTGCACTTCATTCTCTGGAGAGGCAAATACTGAGATTTTGTGGGCTATGAAAACCCTTAGTGACTGAGGGTGGGAATACCATCCCCAAACAGAAAAATAAACATGCAGACTGGATGCCGAATGCTGAGACTTCTTCCACCTCCTCTCTGACTTGCCTATTCCCTTATAGGGCTCAAAAAACATTGGTTGGCCATTACCCTGGTGACCCTGAAAATAGGAGACAGGTTTCAGTTAATTTAGAAAGTTTATTTTGCCAATGTTGAGGATGCGTGCCCATGACATAGCCTCAGGAGGTTCTGATGACATGTGCCCAAGATGGTTAGAGTGAGACAGGAGAAAGGAAGAAATTGGTTAGGCAGATTCTTAAGGTGAGTCCTTGGTTAAATTATTTCAAACAAAAGAACAGCCTGAAAAATCAAGTTGCAGGCACAGATAAGGGAACTCTCCCAGGGGGCTTGCCTAAGACATCCCCACAGCCACACAGATAAGAAAGACTACAAAGAGACTTGCCCAGGCATGCCTGCAAGGAAAAATTCTACCTCTTGACACATGCGCAGTAAGGGTAACAAAACAACATGGAATAACTCAAGCTAAGAGCGCACGCATGAGGAGGGTGGGGTGGAACTACCAGAAATGCATGCCTTATGCAAATGAGATGCCCACCCCCCTATTGATTTCTTATGAAAGCCTCTATATCCAAACTGTGTCGGCAACCCGTTTTTCCGGGACCCCTCTCTGTAGCAGAGAGCTATTCTCCTTCTTTCACCTGATAAATTTCTGCTCTAAACCTCACCCTTTGTGTGTCCATGTTCTTGATCTTTATGGCCGTGAGACAACAAACCTCGGATGTCACCCCAGACAACGAGGCTGCTTCAAGAGCATAGCTTGGTTTTATACGTTTTAGAGAGACATGAGACATCAATCAATATATGTAAGATAAACACTGGTTCTGTCCAGAAAAGGCTGGACAACTTGAAGCAAAGGTGGGACAACTTGAAGCAGGGAGAGGGCTTCCAAGTCATAGGTAGATAAGAGATGAATAGTTGCAATCTTTTGAGTTTCTGATTGGCCTCTCCAAAGGAGGCAATCAGATATGCATTTATCTCTGAGCAGAGGGCTGACTTTGAATAGAATGGGAGGCAGGTTTGCTGTAAGCAGCTCCTAGCTTGACTCTTCCCTTTAGCTTAGTGATTTTGGAGCCCCAAGATTTATTTTTCTTTCACAATCTGCAAGCAAGAGAAAAGAATATTTTCTGTGAGAATCTAACAAGTTCAAGAAGAAGTATTTAACCATACTTACCTTAACTTTTCTTCAATAAATGGCCACTCATGTTGACAAATGGCCCCCAGTGATGTATTTAGATGTAAGCACAACTTACAGACTCAAAGTTGCCAATCAGCTTTTTAGTTCCTCATTGTTTAACAGGAGTTGATACTTAAGGATCACTGGATTTCTGACCAACATTTTTTAACATGTGATACAGAAACCAAGGTAAATGAAGAGATAAAGAATCTTCAAGGAAACAGACATGATGCAGGGAGAAAAAAATTTTTAATATGTTATTACTTACCTCAGATATATAAAGATACTTTATCCAAGAAAGAAAAAATTGATATAATAGAGAATCATTCAGAGAAAGAAAAAAAGATGAGCTCTTCCAATTAAAAAAATGAGAATAGAAATTGAAAATTGAAGAGCTACATGATAAAATTTGAGAACGTCTCCTACAACGTAAAGTGAAAAGGCAAAAAAGAAGAAAAGAAAATTCTCAAAGAAATAACTTGGGGAAATTTCCCTCATCTTGAGGATGTAATCTGCTACATTACAAGAATCCATGGAGGTCCCAGCATAAAGAAAGAAAGACAATTCATATTAAGGCACATCATTCTGATAATTCAGAGCAATGGTGTAGCACGGGATATGTTACAAACACCCAGAGGTACAAGGTCAAAAACAAAAAGAAAGGAATCAAAATGGTTTAAAACTTTTTGAAACCAAAGGTGAGTGAGAGAAGACAATTGAAATGTATCTCCAAAATATTGATAGAAAATAATTTTTTGTATAGAGCTCTATGCCTAAGCCATCAATTAAATCAGAAAGTAGAATAAAGACATTTTCATATATATATATATATATATAATTTCAAAATATTTATCTCCCTTTGTCAAAAAACTGTTAGAAGATATGCTCCACAAAAAGATGGAGTAAACCAATATCGAGAAAAGTACTGGATAATCAGAAAACAGGAGCACAGAACCTGGGAAGAAATTAAAGTATCCTCCTCAAGGGTGATGTCAAGGCAATTGAAGAATGACAAGTGGGAACTTGGCAAAGAGAGCTTGGTGTTGAGCAGTTTGACTCAAGGTAAATATATTAAGGTCATCAACACCATGTCTCTGCTGTTTCTCTGCTTTATTCTTTGGATGAAGCCATAAGTGAATGTGGTCCAATGACAGGGGTGAGAAAGAAAGAGATCTAACAAAGACGTATACGTAAGATCTATCAAATGGCAGAAATATATACACCAACTAAGAGAAAAACAAAAAGAGTTTTTACAGTTACAGCAAGCAGAGTCCCAGAAAGAGAGTTGTTCAGTAAGACTAGAGAATAGACAGTCCAAATAGAAGAAGAAGACTCCAGGAGAAATGGCTCCAAAAATACTTTGAAACTGTCAGATTACAGATCATAATATTTGAGAAGTTATGCTGAGAAGCTATTGGAAGTTGTGGAAAAAATTAGCAATAGGTACAAAACTATACACATTTATTTTTAAAAAGGTAATCATTAACTTCAGAAAAAAGTGAAAAATAAGTAACAATAGTACACAATATTCAGTGTGATTTCATATTCATAACATAGTAAATTAAAACTTAGTATTGATTCAAATAAAGACTGTCACTCAGCAACACTAAAAAGAAGGCAGAAGGAAATAAAAAAGGGATGGCAGTGTTAGAGAATTAAATCCTTCTGTACCAAAATAAGAAGTCAACGTTTAATGTCTAAAATAGATAAATAAAGAATAGTTGTCAATTCTTATTAATAAAAATTATTTAATGATGCCTAAATGCCGAATTGAACAGCTAACAGGGTCCAGAGTTGTCACTTCTGCAGAGAGGACTCTAAGGACTAAGAGGGTACTGGGCATGAAACCACTGTTGTTGAAGTGAACAGAAGTGTATGTTGGTGCCAACTCATACCAGCTCCCCTGGACCAATTGTTCTCATCTCTTTTCTATGCCCTTTTCAGTGATGTAGTGCTGGCCATCTGAGCTCGATCATAGTGGGAGTATTTATGCCAAGGAATTTAAGAAATGCTACCTTTCTGTATTTTTCCCCACCCTTGGAGACCTGGTTATAATAAACATCTACTACTACTACTACTACTACTACTACTACTACTACTGCTACTGCTACTGTTCATTGGCTATATGTCTTCTTGGCTTTTTTTCATAACATCACATAATATGTGTAGCTCAATCAATAATAAAAAATAAATAATTTTATAATAATAAATCATTAAAACATTCCAGGAAATATGTTTATGATCCTATGTTCTATGAGTCTTAAGAATATTGATAAGTCAGGAATACCTAAAGGCTGTAAAAGTTATGCTAATATAATCACAAATTATTCCAGTGGAGAAAAAAGAAGGCACTTAAATTAATGCAAATGAGAGAGAGCTTTATGATAAACTCAGAATGTTTAATTGTCTATACAAATGTTGGAAAGAGGGCTGTAAGATCAAGTACGATTACACAAAAGGGCCACAATGTCAAGAGAAATAAACATGCTTAAAATCAACTCAGATTTATTTAAAAATTTAAGGATAACACAAATCTTTTTAAAGCTAATTATGAACTAGGAAAGTAAATAAACAAAAGAAGAGTAGGATGTCTTTTTTGAAAAGATAATTAGTGTGAACATATGATAGAGAAAAGAGCAAAACTGTTCAGCTCCTCCTTTACTACGGTATAATCTTTATCAAGGAAAAGGTCAGAATCCCACTTTGGGAATGTTGAGCTAGTCTTGCAGAAGCTAAGGAGATGTGACACTGTTATGTCCAGCCTGGCAACCTGAGAACTAGGCATAGATGCTCCTATCCAAACTCTAAAATTAGTGTGTTGACTAAGACATATGTCAGAGAAAATTTCCTCCTACCTTTCCACTGACCTTTCCTCCTTACTCAATTTCCTCTCTATAAACCCCAGATCATCTAGACTTTATTAGATGATCTGTTACATGGGTAATCCCCCTGAGCCAGCATCAACATTTTGGCCAGCATCCCATATTATGGGGATTCAGTAAGAAACCAAGAAAAAGATGAAATAATCAAAGAGCAAATAAGTGTAAGTCTGTTCCTAATTAATAAACAGGAGATATAAGAGCCTGAGGCAATAGTAAAGATGAATTATTGAAAACAGCTCTTTTGATTCCAGAAAGCCAATGTTTAAATTAATGAATCTCCAATATATCCCTAATTCTGATTGCATGACTTTAACATTTAACACTTTAACAATATTTAATTCACATTTATCTCTTTTCTCTTTGAGAATCCATGTCTAGAGAGAATTTCACTATAATAATCAATGTTGGTGGAAAATTATCTGATAGTGATGATATTCTGTTTTTCTCCAAAAATAATATTTGAAACTATTGTCTTCCTATGTAATGAACTCAATAAAGAAACATGCCAGAAGACATGGAATAGAGAAAATGATCTCTTGTCCTTACAGTTTAAGTCAATTACATATGAATTCCAAAGGTGTTTTGTGAAACTATGAAGAAGTCATACTTTTCTGTCTCCTGCAGTTCTGTGAAGACATTTTACAATTAGGAAACATCAGTGCCAAAAAACAGATAAGACACATTCCCATTAAAAAAAAAAATTTTTGTATGTATTGCTTTTTGTCACTGAACCATTTAAAATTTTTGTTGATTTGCCTACAAATAATTTATACAGTAATTCAAAACTTCCACCACATTTTTCCTTGCCATAACTCCATGCTATAAAGAGGTAATTTACATTTCTAGCCACTTTGCTTGCCTTGGGTCTTCTGAAAGACAGCTGGTGAAGGATGGAGAATAGGCTCAAAGAAAGCTGAAGGAAGCTCTGGATACTAGTCACTATCATTCTTTGTCATAACTATATTAAGAAATTTGTTATAGAAACAAAGGTCTTCATGAGAAGAGGGAAGTAACAAGCCTGTTACTTCCTTTAAAATGCATCTGTTAAGTGTTTACCCCAAGCATAATATTACTATAATCCCATGTCAAGCGACATGAGAATAAAACAGAAATATAAATCAATCTTTCTTTCTTTTTTTCTTTTCCTTTTTTTCTTTTTTTGATGGATTCTCACTTTGTTGCCCCGGGTGGAGTGCAGTGGCACCATCTCGGCTCACGGCAACCTTTGCCTCCTGGGTTCAAGCAATTCTCCTGCCTCATCCTCCTGAGTGGCTGGGATTACAGGTGCATACCACCACACCTGGCTAGTTTTTGTATTTTTAGTAGAGACAGGGTTTCATCATGCTGGCCAGCTGGTCTTGAACTTCTGACCTCAAGTGATCCACCAGCATTGACCTCCCAAAGTGCTGGGATTACAGGTGTGAGCCACCACACCCGGCCCAGACTTTTCTTTCAAGGAGCTCAAAATCTAGGTCAAATTTCTTCAAGTATTGGGAAATTGTTATGATTATACAATATGAATAAGTGTAAGGGAGAGGAAATAAAAGGAAAAAGAATCTTAAGTGCTTGTTTGTGTTTAAAGAGAACCAACTGTCAAGTTTGACCAACCTGAATTTAACCACTCCTATGGGTCACTCCCCACTAATTCCAGTCTTTTAGGACAGTAAGAATATTTTCTGCAGATGAAATAACTTTATGTTTCTTAGCAACACAGGTAGCTTATTTCATGTTTTTGGAAACATTCAGTTCATTAAGGAGGAGACAAAGACAAATATCACTGGTCTGAAATTGTTAGTTCAAAATCGTATGGTATGAAATTAAAAACATGCATTGACTGAAAATTGTAAATATGCCAACTATTGAATGGAAAATACTATTTGTCTTTAAAATAGTAGCTTCTGCTAACTTAATGGGGCATTAGAAAATGATGTCACAACTGTCTAAAATGTCATATTATATGTTGTGTGTTTCTGTTATAAATATTATAGGTTATATGGAGACTAAGCAATGTTTTATGAGAAATCTCATGGCACAGATGGGAAACCAATACAGTATAAGCTGTAGTTTAGAGAGGAAGCAGACTGTGGGGAGAAAACAAAGGCTTTTGAGTGAGAAATGGGTGGTCAATATGTTAGTCTCATATATTACTAGCTGTATAAATTTTATCAATGTGGCCAACTTTTCTAAATCTCAGATTTCTTATCCATAAAACAGAACAATTACTTCTGAGCCACATGTGAATTTTGGTGAGAATGAAGCCACCAGTGGAGCACCTGACATTGGGTCCAGAATGTAGTAGAGACTTGTGTTAGCTCCCCTTCCTAACTTAATAACAGGGACTTTTTGATCTTGAATATAACTACAGATATGCACATTGTACTTCTCTATGAACCCCAATAATTTTTATCTATTTCTGATTAATTGTGTTTGCAATGGAATGGGGCTAAAATTGGACAGAAAGCAAATGCACTTGACAATTTTTCAATTAAAAGGGTACTCCCCCAAGAGAAATACAAATCACTTTGTATCCAGTCTACTCATATATAATATGTGGCAATTTTATATCATTCACTTTTTATTATTCATTTTATTGCATACATTTTTTTGAGACAGTCTCACTCTGTCACTCCAGCTTGAGTGCAGTGGTGCAATCACAGCTCACTGCAATCTTGACCTCCCAGACTCAAGTGATCCTGCCACTTCAACCTCCCAAGTAGCTAGGACTGCAAGCAGGCACCACCACACCTGGCTAATTTTTTGATTTTGGTAGAGACAAGGTCTCACTATGTTGCCCAGGCTGCTCTTGAAGTCCTGGGCTCAAGGAATGCTCCCTCCTTGACTTCCCAAAGTGCTGGGATTACAGGTGTGAGCCACCACATCTGGCCTGACATTATTTTCTAACTTACGTACTTTATTTCTACAAATAATAATTTATTTATCTTTCTGGTGATTGTTTGGGTTTATTAAAACCATGAACCTTTACAGAAAAAAAATCCATACATTTGCATTTTCAAAAATGTTACAATAGTTAACATTCTAAAATTCTTGCTATATATCTGGCTGTATTGGGCAGAATAATGGCCCCAACAAAAATGCCCAAGTCCTAATCTCTGTCACTTGTTAAGTTGCATGGCAACAGGAAATTAATATTGCCAATTACCTGACCTTGACGTAGGAAGATTTTCCTGGATGATCTGGGTGGACCCAACGTAATCATTACAAGTGTCTTTTTAAAATTATTATTACTATACTTTAAGTTTTGGGTAAATGTACAGAATGTGCAGGTTTTTTACATAGGTATACACGTGCCATGGTGGTTTGCTGCACCCATCAACCCATCATCTACATTAGGTATTTCTCCTAATGCTATCCCTCCTCTAGCCCCCCACCACCCAACAGGCCCTGGTGTGTGATGTTCCCCTCCCTGTGTCCATGTGTTCTCTTTATTCAGCTCCCACTTATGTGTGAGAACATGTGGTGTTTGGTTTTCTGTTACAGTGCTAGTTTGCTGAGAATGATGGTTTTCATTTTCACCCATGTCCCTGCAAAGGACATGAACTCATCCTTTTTTATGGCTGCATAGTATTCCATGGTGTATATGTGCCACATTTTCTTTATCCAGTCTATCATTGATAGGCATTTGGATTGATTTCAAGTCATTGCTACTGTGAACAGTGTCACAATAAACATATGCGTGCATGTGTCTTTATAGTAGAATGATCTATGATCCTTCGGGTATATACTCAGTAATAGGATTGCTGGGTCAAATGGTATTTCTAATTCTAGATCCTTGAGGAATCACCACACTGTCTTCCACAATGGTTGAACTGATTTACAGTCCCACCAACAGTGTAAAAGCATTCCCACTTTTCCACATCCTCTCCAGCATCTGTTATTTCCTAACTTTTTAATGATCACCATTCTAACTGGCATGAGATGGTATCTCATCGTGGTATTGATTTGCATTTCTCTAATGACCAGTGATGACGATGATGTTTCTTGGCTGCATAAATGTCTTCTTTGGAGAAGTGTCTGTTCACATCCTTCACCCACTTTTTGATGGATTGTTTGTTTTCTCTTGTAAATTTGTTTAAGTTCTTTGTAGATTCTGCATATTAGCCCTTTGTCAGATGGATAGATTGCAAACATTTTCTCCCATTTTGTAGGTTGGCTGTTCTTGATAGTTTCTTTTGCTGTGCAGAAGCTCTTCAGTTTAATTAGATCCGATCTGTCTATTTTCGCTTTTGTTGTCATTGCTTTTGGTGTTTTAGTCATGAAGTCTTTGCCCATGCCTATGTCCTGAATGGTATTGCTTAGGTTTTCTTCTAGGATTTTTATGGTTTCAGGTCTTGCGTTTAAGTCTTTAATACATCTTGAGTTAATGTTTGTATAAGGTGTAAGGAAAGGATCCAATTTCATCTTTCTGTATATGGCTAGCTAGTTTTCCCAACACCATTTATTAAATAGGGAATCCTTTCCCCATTGCTTTTTTTTGTCATGTTTGTCAAAGATCAGATGGTTGTAGATGTGTGGTGTTATTTCTGAAGGCTCTGTTCTGTTCCATTGGTCTATATCTCTGTTTTGGTACCAGTACCATGCTGTTTTTGTTGCTGTAGCCTTGTAGTGTAGTTTGAAGTCAGGTAGCGTGATGCCTCCAGCTTTGTTCTTTTTGCTTAGAATTGTCGTGGCTATGTGGGCTCTTTTTTGGTTCCATACGAAGTTTAAAGTAGTTTTTTCCAATTCTGTGAAGAAAGTCATTGGTAGCTTCATGGGGATGACATTGAATCTATAAATTACTTTGGGCAGTATGGCCATTTTCATGATATTGATTCTTCCTATCCATGAGTGTGGAATGTTTTTCCCTTGTGTCCTGTCTTATTTCCTTGAGCAGTGGTTTGTAGTTCTCTTTGAAGAGGTCCTTCACTTCCCATGTAAGTTGTATTGCTAGGTATTTTATTCTCTTAGTAGCAATTGTGAATGGGAGTTCACTCATGATTTGGCTCTCTGTTTGTCTGTTACTGGTGTATAGGAATGCTAGTGATTTTTGCACATTGATTTTGTATCCTGAGACTTTGCTGAAGTTGCTTATCAGCTTAAGGAGATTTGGGGCTGAGATGATGGGGTTTTCTAAATTTACAATCATGTCATCTGCAAACAGAGACAATTTGACTTCCTCTTTTCCTATTTGAATACCCTTTATTTTTTTCTCTTGCCTGATTGCCCTGGGCAGAACTTCCAATACTATGTTGAGTAGTAGTGGTGAGAGAGGGCATCCTTTTCTTGTGCCAGTTTTCAAAGGGAATGCTTCCAGTTTTTGCCCATTCAGTATGATATTGGCTGTGGGCTTGGCATAAATAGCTCTTATTATTTTGAGATATGTTCTGTCAATACCTAGTTTATTGACGGTTTTTAGCATGAAGGGGTGTTGAATTTTCTTGAAGGCCTTTTCTGTATGTGAGATAATCATATGGTTTTTGGCATTGGTTCTGTTTATGTGATGGAGTATGTTTATTGATTTGTGTATGTCAAACCAGCCTGGCATCCCAGGGGTGACTCTGACTTGATTGTAGTGGATAAGCTTTTTGATGTGCTGCTAGATTCGGTTTGCAAGTATTTTATTGAGGATTTTCACATCAATGTTCATCAGGAATATTGGCCTGAAATTTTCTCTTTTTGTTGTGTCTCTGCCAGGTTTTGATATTAGGGTGATGCTCGCCACATAAAATGAGTTAGGGAGGAGTCCGTCTTTTTCTACTGTTTGGAATAGTTTCAGAAGAAATGGTACCAGCTCCTCTGTGTACCTCTAGTAGAATTTGGCTGTAAATCCGTCTGGTCCTGGACTTTGTTTGGTTTGTAGGCTATGAATTGCTGCCTCAATTTCAGAACTTGTTATTGGTCTATTCAGGGATTCAACTTCTTCCTGGTTTAGTCTTGGGAGGGTGTATGTGTCGAGGAATTTATCCATTTCTTCTAGATTTTCTAGTTTACTTGCATGGACATGTTTATAGTATTCTCTGATGGTAGTTTGTATTTCTGTGGGATCGGTGGTGATGTCCTCTTATCATTTTTTATTGCATCTATTTGATTCTTCTCTCTTTTATTCTGTATTAGTCTGGCTAGCCGTCTATCTATTTTGTTGATCTTTTCAAAAGCCAGCTCCTGGATTCATTGATTTCTTGAAGGGTTTTTCATGTCTCTATCTCCTTCAGTTCTGCTCTGATCTGAGTTATTTATTACCTTCTGCTAGCTTTCGAATTTGTTTGCTCCTGCTTCTCTACTTCTTTTTAACGTGATGTTAGGGTGTTGATTTAGATCTTTCCTGCTGTCTCTTATGGGTATTTAGTGCTATATATTTCCTTCTATATACTGCTTTAAATGTGTCCCAGAGATTCTGGTATGTTGTGTCTTTATTCTCATTGGTTTCAAAGAACATCTTTTTATTTCTGCCTTTATTTCGTTATGTACCCAGTAGTCATTCAGGAGCAGGTTGTTCAGTTTCCATGTAATTGTGAGGTTTTGAGGAGTTTCTTAATCCTGAGTTCTAATTTGATTGCACTGTGGTCTGAGAGACTGTCATTTATGTTCTTCTCTGAACTGGTTATTCTAGTTAGCAATTCATCTAATCTTTTTTCAAGGTTCTTAGCTTCCTTGCATTGGGTTAGAACATGCTCCTTTAGCTCAGAGGAATTTGTTATTACCCACCTTCTGAAGCCTACTTCTGTCAATTCGTGAAACTCATTCTCCGTCCAGTTTTGTTCCTTTGCTGGCAAGGAGTTGTGATCCTTTGGAGGAGAAGGGGCGTTCTGGTTTTTGGAATTTTCAGCCTTTTTGCCCTAGTTTCTCCCCATCTTTGTGGCTTTATCTACCTTTGGTCTTTGAAGTCGATGACCTTCGGATGGGGTCTCTGTGTGGACATCCTTTTTGTTGATGTTGATACTATTGCTTTCTGTTTGTTAGTTTTCCTTCTAACATTCAGGCCCCTCTGCTGCAGGTCTGCTGGAGTTTGCTGGAGGTCCACTCCAGACCGTGTTTGTCTGGGTATCACCGACGGAGGCTGCAGAACAGCAAGGATTGCTGCCTGTTCTTTCCTCTGGAAGCTTCGTCCCAGAGGGGCACCTGCCAAATGACAGCCAGAGCTCTCCTGTATGAGGTGTCTGTTGGCCCCTACTGGGAGTTATCTCCCAGACAGGATACACAGGGGTCGGGGACCCACTTTAGGAGGTAGTCTGACCCTTATCAGAGCTCAAACACTGTGCTGGGGGATCCGCTGCTGTCTTCAGAGCTGCCAGGTAGGGACGTTTAAGTTTGTTGAAGCTGCATCCCCAACCACCCCTTCCCCCAGCTGCTCTGTCCCGGGGAGGTGGGGTTTTATCTCTAAGTCCCTGACTGGGGTTGCTGCCTTTTATTCAGAGATGCCCTGCCCAGAGAGGAGGGAATCTGGAGAGGCAGTCTGGACACAGTGACCTTGCTGAGCTTCGGTGGGCTCTGCCCAGTTCAAACTTCCTGGCGGCTTTATTTACACTGTGAGGGTAAAACCGCCTGTTCAAGCCTCAGCAGTGGCGGACGCCCCTCCCCCCATCAAGCTTGAGTGTCCCAGGTCGAGCTGAGACTGTGTGCTAGCAGCAAGGATTTCAAGCTAGTGGATCTTAGCTTTCTGGGCTCCATAAGGGTGGGATCTGCTGAGCCAGACCACTTGGCTCCCTGACTTCAGTCCCCTTTCCAGGAGAGTCAACAGTTCTGTCTTGCTGGCATTCCTGGAGCCACTGGGGTATAAAAAAAAACCTCCTGTGTCTAGCTTGGTGTCTGCCCAAAGGGCCACCAAGTTTTGTGCTGGAAACCCAGGGCCCTCGTCCATGGGCACTGGAGTGAATGTCCTTGTCTGTGGGTTACAAAGACCGTGAGAAAAGTGCAGTGTCTGGGCCGGAGTGCACAGTACAGTCCCTAATGGCTTCCCTTCGCTAGGAGGAGGAGTTCCCCGACCCCTTGCACTTCCTGGGTGATGCAATGCCCCACCCTGCTTTGGCTTTCCCTCCTTGGGTCGCACCCACTGTCCAACCAGTCCCAATGAGATGAACCGGGTATCTCAGTTGGAAATGCAGAAATCGCTCACCTTCTGTGTCAATCTTGCTGGGAGCTGCAGACCAGAGCTATTCCTATTCAGCCATCTTGCCAGCAATCCCACCACAAGCATCTTTTAAATGTGGAGGAGGGAGACAGAAGAGTCAGATGTCAGAGAGACCAGACTACATACTGGTGGCTTTGAAGATGGAAGGGGGCCAAGAGTTTAGGAATGCTGCCACCTCTAGAAGTTGAAAAAGACAAGAAAACAGATTCTTCCAAGAGCATCCAGCAAGGAACACAGTCCTGCTGACCCCTTGATTTTAGCCTAGTGAGACACATTTCAGGCTTCTGAAATACAGCACTGTAAAATATTAAGTTTATGTTGTTTAAGCCACTACATTTGTGGTAATTTGTTATAGTACTAATAGCAAACTAATATACAGGCAGTCTTCTAAATATTTTACATGCATTGTCATTTAATTCATCATAATCTTATAGTTTAGGTTATTGTGATTATACTTTTTTCCTTTGTGTGGTTAGAAAAAACAAGGTAGATGCACGGGGAAGTCAAGTAACTTGCTAAAGATGGCAAGGATTTGATCACAGGGCATTTAATTTTGGCATTCTGGCCAGAGAGCCTTAAACACTACAAATATTATCACTCTTAAATAAATACATTTTTGGATGCTCCGTGGAGCCCATTGATATTTATCCATAAATGCTAGCAAACTTAAAACTGTTACTTCCAATCATTAAAAGAAATATTTTATTCCTCTCCTTAAACTTCCTTTTTGTGATTGAAGCACATCATGGGCATATTAGGATGGGTTAGTGTAAAATACTTTAAGAATAAATTAATTTCTCAGTAGAATAGCAATATATCAGCAATATTGGTGAAAATCCCAGAATTAGAGGAAAACAAATGTGTCTCTTGTGCTCTTCTTTTCCTTGCTTCTGTCTCTCTTTCTGGTCTTCTATCTCTCTCTCTCTCTCTCTCTTTCTCACACACACACACACACACACAGAACACACATACGCATGCACATATATTCTTTCAAGAATAATTACTATGTAATCAAAACAAAGCAATGGCCTCCCCAGGTGAACAGGACAGAGAGAAGTGTAACATGAAAAGGCAGAGAGGGGTTCAGGATGTGTCCATGGTGTCTGAGATGGTTGGCCAGCAAGGTGTATTGAATATACTTTCTGCCATTTTTCTCATCTCTCACCTAGAAGAATCTGCATCTATCATCAGACATTTGAATATTTTTGCTTCGCTATGGACAATCTACAGAAAACTAGGTAAAAAGAAATTATAAATGTTTATAAGAGCCTTTTAAAATAGCCATTTCTATTACAGGCATACTACTAAAATAAGAAAAAGTGTGAAGTAGAGACCATTTATTTTGTGCTCTCTCTCTTACCTTAGTGATGACTGACTTCTTACCTCTCTACTCTTTTGTTTTGTTTGTTTGAGACAGGGTCTTGCTCTGTTGCCCAGGCTGGAGTGCAGTGGCGTGATCTTGGCTCACTGCAATCTCCACCTCCTGGGTTCAAGTGATTCTCCTACCTCGGCCTTCTGAGTAGCTGGGATTACAGGTGTGTACACCCTGCTTGGCTATTTTTTTTTCTTGTATTTTTTAGTAGAGATGGAGTTTCGCCATGTTGACCATGCTGGTCTCGAACTCCTAACCTCAAACGATCCTGCCCACCTTGGCCTCCCATAGTGCTGGAATTACAGGCATGAGCCACTGTGCCCAGCCTAAAAGTCTTCTTTCTTATTGCATGAAGTTTCAGAATTGTTTAAATAAAATCTAAAAAATTACTTCATCTATCTATCTAAGCTTTATTGTAGTAATGAAAGAATGCAAGCGTTGTATTTGGCAATTATGCCGAAATAAAGAAATAAGAAATGGTTAATTGTACCAAAAATTAATGTTAAGTTATATGCCAGGCATTTGAATTCCCAAGTGATGGCAGAAATATCTTGCTGCTAGTAAGCAAACCCAATTATTAATTCAATGACATCGCATGCTAAATGGAAACAATCACACTGGCCTGTGAACTGAAATGCCACCATCCCTCACTAGACAGAGACAATGCACTTCTCCTTTGCCTGGAAATGTGTTTTCTTAAAATCATTTCTCCACACTGCGAATCAGTGACAGGTATTAACCAAGTCAGTTGGCAAACATCATTATGTTTTACATAGGATGCTTCTAAATGACAGTTTCATAATAACCTAAAAGTGCACATAATACCCAGTGCAAGCCCTGCATTAAATTATTAAGTAGTGTATGTAGCATGATTGTAATATTCTCCAGACTACTCATTCTTTTTGGCAGATCTTTCCTAAACCTGCACTTCCTTGTCATTCGCGCGCGTGCGCGTGCACACAAACACACACACACACACACACACCCCAACACACACATGCATATGCTCATGAGCGATGTCTATTTTAAATGTTTTTCAACTTCTAGCCTATGGAAAATTGCTCTCAGAAAAAAAAAATCTAAATAACTAACACAGACTGCATTATTCATAATATTTATAGCATGATTAAATTTGTTATTTCTAGTGGTGTTTGTATTTTGCCTTAAAAAAGAAAAAGTATCTGGGAGGTCCCAAGGGAATAGATGTATCCTGGTGAGGTTTCAGAAATCAATTGGCAGATGAGTACCTTTTCCTGTTAGGATCCTTCTTCCCTGTAACTCAAGTCAAAACATTCTGTTTTTAAAGTAAACATACCTAAGCTGCATATGTAATATGAGCTCTATTGTTAGGCTCAAGATTCCAAATTTGTAGATTCTGAGCAAGACCAATTATCTGTAAACATGTTTAAAATATACCATATAATTACCAGATCACCAAGATTTTATAAAGATACCTCAAAGTCAACTAATATTATCTGTAAGGCAGGTTTGGGGGGTATTGAATTGGCAATAACTATAACAAGGGTCAATTCCAGGCCAAGAATGCTTCCTGGATCATATCACAATACAAAGAGCATATCTAGATCAAATAGTAACATTTTATACGCATTTACATTTAAAAATCACTTTTCTTAACACACAAAATATAATTATTTATTTACTGTAAAACGTTGGAAGATGGAAGATAAATCAAAATGATATACTTTTGCAATGTTTATTGTTTACTGATATTTTGAGGCCAAGATAAAGTAATCTTTTAGAGTAAATGCTATTTTAATTGTAAGCAGCAATTCTAATTTTCATGTGACAAAGACGGTCCATATTAATTGGCTACAGAACAAAAAGTAGAAAAAATGCAGATCTACTTCTTTATTTTACATTTTTTAAGAAAAAAATAACTAAATTCTTATTAGACTATAGCTTATTAGGCTATAGCTATTTCTTTAAGGCTTAATTTTTTTCAGGTCAATGTTTTATGAGAGTCTACCAATGTACACTTATCTTTGTAAAAATAGAAATTGATTTTCTAATATCAGTTGCTTACTCTAGAGAATAAATACATTCTAGATGGAAAGTACCTGGAAATGCGTTTTTGTAATTCTTGGATTTTATTTTCCCTTTCACATATATTATAAATTTGAAGAACATATTGCAAAATGAGACTACAGCAAAAAGCCAACTCAAACTTACTCTTTGGAAATAATTTTTTTCTGAGAAAAATAATAATTATATGTATAATTTTAGAAGTATGAGATTCTTGATTTAACATGCTATGTTAAAGGCTTTAAGTTAAACAAAACTGAGAGATAAAATTAAACGTAGAAAATGACTAGTAGTCCTTAAGTTCTTCCATGTGCCAATCGATATGCTATGTACAAATTTAGCCCAACCACACTCTCTTAAAGATCACCAACTCCAGCTATAAGCCTTCCTCAATATTCTTTATTAAAAATTGTCTAGCACTCTGGATTATTCCTGTCCTTTTTCAAGAATTTAGTAGAAACTATTGTTTTAAAATATAAGATGGATAGAGAAGAATCTGGAAACACGATTTAAAAATAATAAAAGAAATTATCCAAAAATTAGAGATGAATAATTCAAGAAGAATTTATAGAAATATAGCACTTCATTATCCTAATATTAATTATCATTCAAGCAGATACAATCATTCCAAAACATGTAGACTAGCAGAGCCCATATTATTTTTTATAATAATTATTCTAAATGCCAATTTATATTAAAGAAACAATAATAATTAATTTATTGAACCAGTACTAAAGGCATTCCAAATACCATTTTAAGAATAAAAGGCCATTATTTCATGAACATAAACTAGTCATTCAGGTAAGCCAACTGAGCTAAAAATTGATCCAGTATTAGGTACTAACTTGCTGACAGATAGCAAATGGAAGTAAATCTGTATAACTGAAAATAAGGTTAATTGGATGGATAGATAGATGACAGCTGTGTGCATGTGCGTGTGTGTGTTTGTGTGTGTGTGTTTGTGTGTGTTTACTTATATGAGCTTAAATCAGATTTAAATTAATTTTACAATCAGCAGTCTTGGGCACTCTATTACCATTAAAAGTAGCTTTAAAGGTCAGGTGCCATGGCTCACGCCTGTAATCTCCCAGTGCTTTGGGAGACCGAAGTGGGTGGATAACCTGAGGTCAGGGGTTTGAGACCAGCCTGGCCAACGTGGTGAAACCCTGTTTCTACTAAAAATACAACAATTAGCTAGGCATGGTGGTGTGTGCCTATAATCCTGCTACTTGGGAGGCTGAGGCAGGAGAATTGCTTGAACCCGGGAGGCGGAGGTTGCAGTGAGCTGAGATAGCGCCACTGCACTCCAGCCTGGGCATCAGAGTGATATTCCATCTCAAAAAAAAAGTAGCTTTAAAATATAACCCTCCCCACCCTTAACTCCCATCACAAACCCACAAGGGTTAGTTAAATAATATTTATTGAATTTCTTTGAGCCAAGCAATTAGTTACTTCATTTATTCCTCGAAGTCACCATAGTGTTCTTTACTATAGTTTAGCAGCACTTATGGCAATTTTGCATGCAGATTACTTGTTTAAGATTAATGTTTTACTATATTGCAAAGCAGAAAGCAGACTAGCTTGAGTTTACCAACATATTTCAGTGCCTTGCAGTGTTCTATTCAAATAGTGCATTGAAAGAACAAAGAATAAAAACAATACATATTAGCTTTGTAAAATGTCAGTAGTTAGAGGCATATTTTATTCCTATGCATAGACAATATCTAAACTTATCCTTAAATCCTGGATTATTTATATTGTGCATGTAACTACACTGAAGAATAAATATGCAAAGTGCAGATAATAAACATCTAAAGATGAGAGAGCAAAGGGGGAAAGAAGTTTTGAACATGGTTAATGCTCTAACTAAACTAACTAATACATGATAAAAGCCCACCATGAAAATATATGTAAATTTTTCTAAAATCATGATCCTTGAATTAATTTGCATAATAATCAACTGAAAGGTAGGTGCCAAGGCTGACCCTAAGCCTACTGAATGAGAATCAAAATCTCTGAGGGATGAGGCTGGGGTGAAGCAGTGATCTACGTTGTAGGAGGTCCCCCTTTCTAGGTAAAAGCATTCATAAAGTAAGTTAACAAAAAATATAACACTTACATAATTTACAGTCTTAATATTTAATTTCTTAACTATCTGCATATGAATTTCTGTTCATGAGGTTTAACTGCAAAATTTGGACCTGTTGAGGAGGTCATATATATGCTACAGTACTGATTGGGATACTGAACCTTTAGCTTGTCATCTTCTTAACTCTTAACTCAAAGGCAAGAATTGTTTGGCTGGGGACAAAACAGCAGCTGTAATATTTGGATCTGCCTAACTGTATTTTCCCATGTCTTTCAAATGTATGGATCTTCCTGGGCTGTAACTCCAAAGCATATTACAACCATGATTTTGAAAAGTCATTTAATGAAAACACTTTGATAAGCCATCAAAGCCTGATACTGTCTTTTACTAACATTCAGTGGAACACATTGCTACATACTAAGAAGTGATAGCTCAAAAGCCAATTGATGTCACAGACAGTGCTAAGGTGGTTCATAAATTTGAAATGACAACAGATGCTTTGAAAAGGAAAGCCTGCTGGATTCTGATTGAACATGCTAATTTTCAAAAGAATCATTCCCTAGCTTGATTTTATACAGTGCAACCTGTTAAGACTATTTAGAAAGCACAGAGGCGGGTGATAAAATAATATTGAGCTCAATTATCCATTATCAGAGGAAGAGATGCCAGCATCCCTTTAGTCCCTTTGCAGGCTTATTTGAATACACAATACAAGAGGGGAGTGGTGAGATGACTCAGAGGACAAGCAGCTGTGTGCTCAGGGAGCTATCAAGGTGAATAAGTGACAAAATTTGGGGATCTATTCTTGCTAATTTGGTTTTGCTTCGAGATTAAAGCTTTAATTTCTACCACTCGAGAAAAGAGAGTTAAACAAACAGCCTCTGTCCTTAAGGCAAGATTAAATTGAATCCTTTATCACGAGACTCCATAGAGGCTGAGATTAAAAATTCTCATCAATCAGTTAACTTTAGAAAATATTTAAGTGTAGGATTTCATGGCAGAGAAGTTTCTTTATAGCCAAGATTTCTTTAGCTGCAGAAAACTAAATATAGACATTCATGACTTGTTGGAGTGATTAACAAATTGGTGGCAGTCCTCAACCTCCCTCTGCTTAAGCATTTTTTAATTTCTCCTTATTCAATCACTGTGAAAGGATGGACTTGTGTACCGACAACTGTGAAGCAAGGGTTGGCCCCTAAATATTCTCTAGTTGCCTGATATTTCTCCTATTTAATCTGGTTCTTTAAGGCTTTTCTAGGGATACAAACTTTGCTTAAGCGTTAGCATTAGTCAGGGATGGGATTAGGATGAGGTGAATGAGGCAGTCACCTTGGAAACAAAATTAAGAGTGTGCCAGATAAGTCAGTATTAAATATAAATGATATTTGATGCAATAATTCAAAAAACCCCACAAACTTAATGCGAAAAAAGTCATAGTGAACAATGATCAAAAGTTTAAATAAATACAAAATGATGTTTATTTTTTGACTCTGGGTTACTCTGCAGCAGTAGTTGCTTCCATTAAGCCTGGCCACTTTTAGGCCCCAAAGCCACTGCATTCTCCTCGTCCCCCACATTCTCCATCAAATGGACTTATAAAGATGGGCAAAGACAGGCAAGTGGAGGGTAAACCATAGCAATTAGATATCACTTCTTATTGTAAAGCTTTTTTTTTAAACTGCTTTGTTCAATATAAATTTACCCATAAATTAGAATATTTTGAGACATCATAATTCTGCGGTCGGATTGATTCTCCTTTTCCCCCACTGGTTAATTTGTATTATATTGTTTGTTTGAAATATGATTAACCACACTTTTCACAAATCCAAAATGTGGAGTTTTGTGTTTTGAAGTGAGTAATCTTAATAGCCTGTTTGACTAGCAGTCAGAAGGTTTAAAAAAGATAATAATAAAGAATTTCATCTCTATTCTGGACCAAAAAATCCAGCTTAGACTGCTGCCTGTAGAGAAGCTAAAGAAAGATTTACTGGAAACATTTTTGGCTTTTAAAGCTCTTTTTAATGGGTAACCCAAATGCCATTTTACTATAGAGCATATAGACTTCTAACAGCAATAGCTGATATGTTCTGTCTAATTGGCTACTTAGATAACTGAGGTTACATATATCAATCAAGGTAGCAGACATTTTGGAAGTGTATCAGTTGGAAAGTAACACTGAGAGAATTAAATAATTTTCATAGTTTTCATTCTAAAAGTATAATAGTAGAAATATAATCTCAGATGTGTCATATACTTAATCTTCTGATTAATTTTACAAATTTAACTTGTTTCCTGAAAAATTTCACCAATGCAAGAAAAATAATCAAGTGTTTTTTTGTCCTTATTTTAATTCCTAAAGATTCTGTAATGAAAATATTTTACCTCATTCAATGTAAATATGTGAGGATATCTGTTTCTATTGGTGGTCAGTTTGAAAGCCTGTAATATTTTAGATGGCATGTATATCAAACATTTAGAGGTGACATACATTATGAAAACAAGGAGATTAATTTAAAGATATGGTTCTAAGACCATCTTTCTTCTCCTCCTTTTCCTCTTTCTTCTTTTTTCTTTAGAATTACTTTGTTTTTATTTGGGTCCAACCTGAAAAGATGTATATCTAAGTCAATATAACAAGAGGATGCGCTGAAGTTAGAAAAACCACTGGCTGGTCTCAAAAGAGAACAAAGCCCAGTGTTGAAGGAAAAAGATGTGAGGTAAAGTCATAGCTTTTCTAAAAGCAAATGTAGGCAATCTTTTCATTAATTTAGTCATGTAATGAGGACTCCTAAGGTGCCCATATGGCACACTTTGAGGAATAAAGGGTTCAGCTTTAAAATGTATAATATAAAATTTGAGAACAAGATAATTTCCAACAACTTGAAGGAGCACTTTTTGAGAAGCCCTTTAAGGCATACCACATTGTATTATATGTTATACACACTAAATGCATAAATATCTTTAAGCAGAATGTAGTTTCTTCACCTTTAGGAAGCTTTGGGAGGCTGAGGCAGGAGAATTGTTTGAGCTCAGGAGTTCAAGACCAGTGTGGGCAACATAATGAGACCTCATGTCTACATAAAATAAGAAAATTAGTCTGGGTGTAGTGGCACGCACCTGTAGTCCCAGCTACTCAGGAGGCTGAGGCAGGAGGATCACTTGAGTCCAGGAGTTAAAGGCTGCAGACAGCCGTGATCATGCCACTGCACTCCAGCCTGGGTGACAGAGCAAGACTGATAAAGTTTGGATGTGTTCCCCACCCAAATCTCATGTTGAATTGTAATCCCCAGTGTTGGAGATAGGGCCTGGTGAGAGGTGACTGGGTCATGGGGGTGGATTTCTCATAATTAGTTTAGCACCATCCTTTTGGTGCTGTCCTCACAATAGTATGTGAGCTCTGGTGAGCTTGGCTGTTCAAAAGTGTGGCACCTTGCTCCTCCTCCAGCTTCACCTTTCGCCGTAATTGTAAGTTTCCTGAGGCCTCCCCAGCAGCCAAGCAGACACCAGCATCATGGTTCCTGTACACTTTGCAGAACTGTGAGCCAATTAAACATCATGTCTTTATAAATTACCCTGTCTCAGGTATTTCTTTATATAAATGTGAGAATTAACTAATACAAAGACTCTTTCTTAAAAAAAACGTTTTGTAGATGATAAATAGAACACAGTGGACTATTTAGGGAGCATCACATGAAAAAATAAAATTGTTTTAAAATTTACTTGCCAACATTCTATATCATGCTCTTAAAGCCATTATGGTTTTTGTTGCTGTTGTTGTTATACATGTTGGTTCATGTAAAATATAAAATATATGTATATTTTTGGAAGGCGTTTTAGGTCAATTTTTTTTCTTTCTCAGCAAATAGAAGAGATGGAAATGTGGCTGACGATAGACAAGCAAATTTTGTAATGACTGGCAGTAGCAGGAGAGAAAAAGTAAGATAAATGGAAGTGGAAAGACGGTATGAAGGAGAGAACTGACAGCATAGATTCTTTAATCCATAATTTTTTAACTTCTCAATTTTATGTTTTTAATATACGTGTTTCTTTCATATACACCATGTTATTGAAAATGAATGGCACAAACCTAGATTAACTCAAAAGAGCAAGAAATGTGAAACTAGAGGGGAAATTTGCAAATGTATCTTTTTAAAACAGGATTCTCTTCTTTTTGTGGCAATGTTATTTGAACACCTACTGCAGGCTAGATGTCAAGAGTCAAATCGTTCTTTTGTACATCTTCCTAATGTACCCCAGTGAATATATTCAAGAAAAATAAAATAAAATAAATAATGTGTATAAATTTCTCTTTTTCCTTATATGAAGGGAAAGTCAAGCTTTCGTTATTTTGGCAGGGAAGTGTAATTTTCGTTTATACCATTAAAGGAAACTGTACCCCTACCATATCTCATTGTCTCTCTCTCTCTCTCTCATGTACACATAAAGACACACACACACGCACATGCTGCACAATTTTAATAGAGTTAACTCACTGCTTTGATCTCCACTTTCATTCATATTTTTCTTACCTCAGTAATAATAGGCCAATGTCTGTTACATGGTAAGGAGTGCTGAACTAGGCACCGGGGACACAGTACAGAATGAAACATTGCTATTACACTGAAAGATTTCTTAATCTCTTTAAGAGCAGGGATGTAGTATGTCTGGGTGTATGTATGCCTGTTACCATTGACTACATAGGATAGTTTTTTGCACATAGAGGTTCTTCAATAACTGCTGGTGAATGAACAGTGATAAGTTTGTTTCATTGATTTAATTTCCACCTTTTTGTTTATTCAGCATAAGGATTAGTGATCGTGAAACAAAATACATACGAAACATTCTTATCTTCAGTAAAAATTCTCAAAATTAAATTTTACACTTTAGATGACTTTTTTTCATGTACTAAACATGCATTGAGTCTCTATTAGGTGCTAAGCACTTATATTGATAGACCATGATGCACACCACAGACACAGTCCCTTCTTTCTTACAGAAGACAATATGTTGAGGACTCCATTTTCTTTTCTGAATACAAACTAAGAATAATGCAGTATGAAGCAATATTGGGTGATCCTGTTGGAGGACCAAAGATGATGGATGTAAAATGCTTAGATATTTTATGTAGTTGCCAAATATTTGAAAATTTACCCAGAAGTGATTGAAAACTCTTTGGAAACAAAAACAAATAAAGCCAAAAGGTAAAATAAAAAGATCCTTGCATTCCCATTATTACCTATCCATAACTTTTTCACCGTAAGCTCTCCTGCTTGTTAGTGTAGTGTGGTTATATTAAACTTTTTAGTAATTATTTTTTATTCATTTTTCCACTAGAAAGTCATTATTGATTTAGCACACATGTTGATCTCATTTCATTTTTTCTTTTTATAGGCAAAATTTGATACTATGCAGCAAAAATACTCAAGCCCATTATCTTTTTTCCCCCCAAAATCTGAAAATTGCAGGGGACAGAGGGAAGTTATCCCCTTACAAAATTGTAAACATATGCAGTTTATGTTTAGAAATGCACAAAACATAAGAAAATTGTGTTTACTTGAGCTGCTGATTGTAAGCAGTTTTATCTCAGGGGCAACTGCATTTGGAAACAGACAGATATCTTGGCTCTTACCAGTGACAGAATCCTTTGAGGCTGTGAGTTCATGCTGAGTGATTTCCAATTAACCCATTTCAATAAATGAGTGTTTATCCCTTGTTCACATAAGAGCCGAGCCCTCATGCCACGTTTTCTTTTCACAAATTTCCTGTTATTTACTCCCTTTGTAGGTGTCTTACCTTAGCTTTCAAATCTATATGTGTTACACTTGTCATCATATATAGTCAAAAACCAATTGGCAATTAGTGAGAAATAATTATCGACATATAAAATGCAAATTATAAAACTATGTCAAACAAAATTTAATTTGGAAATATTTTAACATATTTTACAAAAGTTCAATTATTTGATTTATAAATTGCTCTTATATTAGCAAGAAAAACACCAACACCCATTAAAAAAAAAAAAACTAATGAGCAAAGAACAGAAGTAGACATTTCACAGGAGAAGATACACAGGTTGATAACCAACAAATAATTAATTGTATTCTGAATTATCTAGAAATGCAATTTTAAAAAGCAACGAAATATATCTTACTGCCTCTATGTAAAAAACAAAAACAAAACAAACAAACAAAAACCACCATAATTCTAGTAGCTTAAAACCATGATGATTCATTTCTTGTTCTTGTTATATATCATTCATGGGTTAGGGCTCTGCTCAATATCGTCAGTACCTTTAGACCAGCCCTAGAGAAGCACAGAAACTATATAACTTTGCCAGTCATAACAGTAAGAAAAACAGAGACCTCTGCTGTGGTTCTCACAGGGTGGAACTCAATACTCTAGCTCAGAGATAAAACAGGTCACTTTGACTTAACACTTACTAAGTAGAACTGACTAGATGGCCCCAGTCAACCACAGCCCTCCAGGATTCATTAGAAGTCTGATTAACAAGTACATAATGAGCATCAATAATGACTATTTCACTGGTATTCCCTTTTGTGCTTTATTTTTCTCCATACCATGGTACCACTTCTATGCTACATTTATTAACTACTTACTTATTCTGTTCATTGTCTATTTATACTCTCCTCTCCTCTTTCTCACTCAAAAACTAAACTCCATGAGGGCTCAAGGGCACAGACATTGTTTACCTTGTTCACCATTATATTTCCAGCACTTAAAAATTGCCTGCTGTATAGTATTTGCTCCTTAAAGAGTCACTAAAACAATATAAAAAAAATCTATCAAGTTCTATTTTTTAAAAAATTTGTTATAATCCCAAATGCTAGCAAGTGTGAAATGTTATGGATATTTGTATATACTGCTAGTGAACTAAAAATCTGGATTCATATTTTCTGGAAGTCAATTTGGCAATATACAACAAAATTAATTACAAATACAAATAATTGCTTTGGAAGAACTGTTTCTTTTATAACCATTTAAAATATTAAATATTGAAAAACAATCTAAATTTCCAATAATGACATTATGGTTAGATAAATTTGATATGTCTATTAAAATATTAGCTATTCTAGTATAGAAAATTTATGTAATAAGGAAAATATTCACAGTGCAATGCATATGCAGTATAAGTTATTACGTTAAACACTCATGAGCTAAAGGAGAAATTAGGACAAATGCTCCTAACCAGGTGCAGACAGAGCTTATATACTGCCCAGCTTGTCTTTCTATACTAAACACCTAGAACTGACCAGTAAATTAATGTCTGTAATAGCAATGGAACACAAGAGTAAGCAACATTATTAAACTGTAATATATAAAGAAGCTCAAAGAAGGAAAGCAGGCTTCATGGATCCCAAGCAAGTGTGAACCTAGCATGGCACATTTTACCAGATGTTTAGGCTGGAGAATAGTGCTCTTTGGCTCAATGCTCTGTTCTTCAGTCTCACTAATGTCACAGCCCCACCTTCTGGTTCAACTGAGGTGGCTGCTTGACCTTGGAAGCCACGCATACCTCTCTGGTATCATTTTATGTTTTTGTCCTAGTCTCTTTTTATAAGGACACCAATCACATTGGATTAAGGCCCACGCTGATAGCCTTATTTTAACTTATTTACTTTAAAGACCTTATCTCCAAATATTGTCACGTTCTGACTTGAGGCTTAGAGCTTAACATACGAATTTTGGGGGACAAAACCAGTCCATAATAGTTATAATTGGTTATCTGAAGAAAAGCAGCAGACAACTTTTAAAGGATGCTCGTTCTTGTCTCCACAATGCATTTCTTTCACTTTCATGAAGAGAGAGTCCTGTGGCTTATTCCTGGGGAGTGTGGTTACGGAGTGTTTAAACAGTTTGCACATACGAGATCCATTCAACTATTTTTATCTCCCTGAACCTTCACATTTTTTCCTATACAGTGTGTAACCACTGTATCCAACTATTAATGCCATTCCCTGGTACTTGAACCACCATACTTAATTTTTGTTTCTAGGTGAGTTGGAGTTATACTGACAAAAGCAGCCTGACTCTGTCTTACAGCATTAGAATCTATTTGCATAAGTGTACCTCAGACTTCTGCAAATAAAAATTGGCAAGAAAGATCATGCAATTCGGGGGAGCTATATTTCTCTTGGTTCATTGAAGACCTTATACTATTCTATCTAGGAAATTTTGTGATCTGCCTCTCTAAGAATATAGACACAAAAGTTATTCCCTGATTAGGCAATGCTCAGTTGAGTCCTTAAAAGGTTTAATCAGGCCAGGCGTGGTGGCTCATGCCTGTAATCCCAGCACTTTGGGAGGCTGAGATCGAGACCATCCTGGCTAACATGGTGAAACCCCGCCTCTACTAAAAATACAAAAAATTAGCCAGGCGTGGTGGCGGGCACCTGTAGTCCCAGCTACTTGGGAGGCTGAGGCAGGAAAATTGCTTGAACTTGGGAGGCGGAGTTTGCAGTGAGACGAGATCACGCCACTGCTCTCCAGCCTGGTTGACAGAGTGAGACTGTCTCACAAAAAAAAAAAAAAAAAAAAAAAAGGGTTTAGTCAAATGAAGTCTGGATTCATCAGAAAGGTAAAGAAGATCTCATCCCACTGCAAAATTATTTCAAGTTATTTGGAAATTCAATGTTCAAAATCTCAGACCATGTTGTATTTGCTCTAATGTCTCCACTGTACCTTTTTTGGTTTCCTAAGTCTTTTTTTCCCTTAGTAGGCAGAACTTGGTGCAGGCGATTTTTTTTTTTTTTTGGTGTTGCAACACAGTAAGCATTACAATCTGGTTTGGGGGTCATTGTCAGCCATGGCTATAGGAGAAAAGGAGTCTTGAGGCTTTTTTATTCTCCATCAATTTATTTTGCGATAGTCTAAATTCCTGATTTGATTTTTTCTTTGTGTAGGATCTTCTAATAAAGTCAGAAGAAGTTGGCCCAGTCTACAGAATGGGTTAATAATCTAGAGAAAAAGCTATTACAATTTTGAATAAATCATGAATTTTTGATAGTTTAACTTGAGAAATTGACTCAAGGCTACTATTCTCTCCATGCAAATAAAGCCAGAAAAGACAAGAGAAACTGGTAATTACAATAAAGTACATGAAAGCAGTCACTCAGGAAACTTTTCTGGTGAACAGCTGAGAATCAGCTACTTAGCTCTATTCATGGAGACGCATCAAAGAATGGTTCATTTAAACCAAGCTAACACATGCGGATATTTATTGTTCCTTTTTATACAAAGGAGGATGTTGTACATTCATTAATGTTAGTTGAACAAAAGATCAAGGTATATTTTGTGTCAACTTGACCAGTTAAGAGTTCAACAATGAATGATTATCAGTTAGTTAAAATAAAGTTTATTTAGGGATGATAAAATAAACTTCAATATTGATTTATGAAACGGCTTTAAAAAGGGAAATTCTCTGTAAACATGTGTACTCAATGGCCCATCAATAACTGTGGTTTTCTTGCTTCATTTATCCTGATTTTATCCTAAGCCAAGAGCCTAAAAATAAATATTAGATGCCTAGAGAAATGTAAACATGTCATTCTAATAAACCTCTTTACCGAACTCTTTTTTTAAAACTCAGAACACTTACTTGTTATTTTTGCCTCAAATATATTTATATTTGGTATGCATCTCTTAGCAACTGAGCAATGTATTTTTAAAGTGCTGACAAAAATTTCTATTTTCTATACTTAGTGCAATTCAATATTCAAATAACGAAAAAAGCCAAAACATTTTACTTGAACTTTGAAAACCAAAGATGATTTATTTTATATTAATATGTTCAGTTACATTTAGAATTGTTTGACAGAAAATTAAATTAATAATGATTAGAATTATACTGTTTGTGTTGTCTAACTTTATCAGAAAGATATAAAATTGCTTAAAGTTTTATGCATTTTGAACAAGAAATATATGTATATGTAAATGTGTATATTTAACACTAAATATAACACTAAATTATACTCTACCATGAATAATATTTGTGAAAATTATTGAAAAATGAGAATGAGTTTATGAAATAACATGCAAAAGATAGTAATTTTGTATATGATGATGATTATAATGTACATTATTTCACAAATGGATAAATACTGAAATAAACTTTAATGAAAACATTTTTACTAGGTAGATAAGGTTTTTAATATTTTCAGAATAAATTACATAGCAAAATTTGAGTATATATGTTAATCAAAAAAGTTATGAAGAAAATCTAAAATGTCAAGTTAGGGAAATGGAATTGTTTGAAACTCAAAATGAAAAATATATATAAAAAATAATAATATATTAAAGAGAATGCCAGGGTTTAGTTTGGATAAGCAACCTTTTTAAAAAAAATATTTATAGAGATAGGATCTCACTATGTTGCCAAGGCTGGTCTCTAAAAGTGCTGAGATTACAGGCATGAGCCACCACACCCACACCTGGATGAGGAATCTTAAACATTAAGGAAAATGTTGGCAATATACAGCTACAAGATTGAAAAGTACACAAATACAGTTACTAAATTTACAGGAGAATAAGAGGAGCATTTAAAGAAAATATAAAGAGATCACACGTGAAAATATCTGTCACAGTGCTATCCTGAGTCAGTGTATTTTAATTTTTTTCTTTTCTTTCTGGAACTTAGAGATTTGAAAAGAAGAAGAAAGGGAAAGCAAAGTGTAAAATATGTATTTGAATTTTATAAATAGGATAACTCAGTGGATACTGTTGCTATCACTTATACGTATTCTGCAATAAAAAAGCTTGCTTTGCTGTGAGGGCAGTGAATTCCACTTTGAGTTGAAACACTGAAAGATGCCTGATTTGAGAAGTCAGCAGGCAGATGAATAGTACTGAGGGAACAGGCCCAAGATACAGATAAACCTGATAGTTATCAGTCTATACAGAGGAGAGAATCATTGTAGATGTAAAGCATTTCCTATCTTACTCAAAATGTTGTCCTTTGAGCAACAGAATTTAGTTAACCCAGGAGCTTGACAGCAAGGTGGAATCTTGGGCTCTGCCTTGACATCCTGGATCAGAAATGCATTTTAAGAAGATCTACCACTGACTTAAATACACACTAAAATCTGAGAATTACCAGCCTAGCGAATACCATGAGAAATGAGGACTATGTCTGAAGAATTCTAAATGCTAAAGAGAAGGATGAAAGGAAACACAAGTATCAGTTTATGGTAATATCAGGGACGTAGAGAAACACAGAGAGACTGGTTTCATGAATGGAAATGGAAGATAGTTTTAAGGAAGGGCCCACGATGCCCAGTGCTTCTGAGAAGGTCAGTAAAATAAATATTGGAACGGTCCCCTAAAATTCGACTGTCATGTAGTCATTACTGATGTTTCTGGAACAATTTATGTTAAGCAGTGTTGGAGAGGAGCTGGATATCTGTGGCTTAGTAAGTGATTAGGAAGTGTGAAATTTAACATAACAAGTAGAGAATAGATCACATTTACAAAATTTTGGCAGTGAAGACAGAAGTTTTACAGCAAGGAAAAGGTTGGAGAAACTTTTTTGTAACTGGAGAATTTTATGCATAACAAAAAGAGGTCAATAGGAGAAGAAAGAAACTGATTGCTATACCAAAATCATTGCAGAATAAAGACATGGGAACTCAAATGGGGTTGCTGTTACTGGAGAAGAGAAAGGCATGACTATCTCTGAAATGGAAGTGAGGGATCTACAGACAAGTATAAAATGTGTATGCTTACATACAATACATCTACTTTACATATGGAAAAATTAATAGAATGAAAATAATTAAGAAGCTAAGTTGAGAGGTTTCTAGAGATCTGCAGTATTCAAAAGATTATTGATAGAGCAACTGGGAAAATAGGAGACAAGCCAGAGATGGTAGAATCCAAAAAGAATTTTAGGGAAACAGAGACTGAATGTTCAAAGAAACTAAATGTTTCAGAGGTCAATGTAGATGAAAATAGAAATAGAGTTCAGGTCTGTCTGTGTTCAGAATAAAAGGAATAATTATGTATGCAGGGTTTTAAGGGACTACCATATAATTAGGGCTGCAGTTTAGAATATGACTATGAATATGTATGGGGTAGGGGTTGCAGAGGTTGAGAGGGTGTTTAGTTGTAAAATGTGTGGTGTGAAAATGTGACCCATCTACACTGGGGCCTGATCACAAATAACATAACTAGTGTTCCAGGGAATTCTGATTTATTATGACAGACAGATTCTGTAGATTGGATTGGCAGTCAACACTGTAGAGGTGATTATAAGAGAGTAGGGCCGGGCACAGTGGGTGGCTCACGCCTGTAATCCCAGCACTTTGGGAGGCCAAGGTGAGCAGATCACAAGGGCAAGAGATTGAGACGATCCTGGCCAGCATGGCGAAACCCCATCTCTACTAAAAATACAAAAATTAGCTGGGCGTGGTGGCACGTGCCTGTAGTCCCAGCTACTTGGGAGGGTGAGGCAGGAGAATCACTTGAGTCCCGGAGGCAGAGGTTGCAGTGAGCTGAGATCATGCCACTGCATTCCAGCCTGGCAACAGAGTGAGGCTCTCTCTCAAAAAAAGAAAAAAAAAAAAAAAGAGTAGAATAGATAAAGTATCTGAGGGAGAAAGTGGAAAGAGAAAAGGATGAAGAAGGAGAGCTGAGATCTGCCAACTCTTACAACTAGAGTATCATTCTAAAAATGAACAAATGATAAACATGAAAATAAGCAAGCAGCTGCCAGGTGAACATGTGGACGGCAAGATCAGTATGACTGAGCATCTATATTCCAGTAAGTGCAGTAAGTTCTACAGCATCAGCAACGGAGAGCCATGAAACGGAGTGCCCAATTGGTATGGCGCATATATGATAGGATATTATAGGGAGCTTGTTCTGCTCAGGGTGGTGGTGGCATTGGTGCCACTGCATATAGAGAAGAAGATGAGTAGGAATTCTTGAGCTAATGGAGTGGACAAAGTGGGAGTTATTGTTGGAATAATGGTTGTGTTGTGGGGAACAAAGGGATCTAAAGATGCGGGGGCATCTGAGGAAGTGGGTACTAAGGGAATATCAGAATGAAGAGGTAGAAAAGAATTATTTTCAGTATGTAGCAATACTCATTTATTAAGTATGTCAGGAAAGGCAGAAGTACATAGCAAGGATTTATCTGTCATGAAAATTAATTTATTCCAGTGCCTTGCCTGAAGCAATAATCACTAACCGATCATGGTTTCCTTTCATAGGAAGCCCAAACAAACCCTAGAATCTTTCTTGACTTAGTGAGTGGTACAGGGAGTTTGCTAAAGGCAATTATTAGTGTACAAAATAAAACTCATTGCTATTGATAATTTGACTGTAAAGGAAGACAAAATAACACAAAAAAAGAGAGGTCAGATAGATTGGTAGTATGGATATTTGTATTAAGAAAGATGCAGAGGGATAGAGGTGAGGAGAACCAAACTGAAATGCTGAAATAATAAGGAAGTAGGAAATTAATACAAGTAGCAGATAATCAATATTTGTAGTGATTTAAAGTATATCCTTTCCTTCTTACATGTTAGCTAACAATGGCTTAAGAAAAATTGGTGCTTAGCATGAAATTAGAAATTTGAAATTGCTAAATTCTTTCTTAAGGTCTGCTGTGCTTGATTTATTTAATGGTCTACGCTCTTTGCAGTGTGACATCACAGTTTATTAGCTAAGTGGTTATTCGGGTTTATATTTGCATTTTGTTATATGTACCCATATCAGGAATTGTATCGTAAGAACACTTTGAATTTTTAAAGAACTTTTAACTCAAAGGTGTTATAACAACATTTGTAAAAAAACAAAACAAAACAAAAAAAATTTGTTATGAAAAAAGTAGGTCTGAAGGTCACTTATAACGCTATCAGAAAGAAAATAAAAATGAAACCTCCCAATCTCCCTATTTAAGCTAGAGGTTTTCTTCACATATTTAAACTTGTTCATTGCATATCTAATCCTTTTACCCTAAAGTCCTTAATTATAATACAGGCTTTAGTCCAATTTCATCTCATAAGAATTTTTTTCTGAAACAATAGCCATGCTATAATTTGGTTTTATTATTAAAAAAATTATACCAATATATCAAATACTATCAAATTACACAACAAAAAGTATAAGGAGTGGTTGTAGATGATTAAAAAGAAAGACGACTTATAGAAAGGAAATATAATTATAAATTAGCCTTGAGAAAATAAAGGACAATATTCCAAGCACAGGGTGCCTAATAATGGTTTATGACTTATATATGAGAACTAGAGAAAAAGGGTGAAAAAACGAGTTCCTAAGAAAAATATGCAATTTATATTCTAAGTGAGCTAAAAAATCAAATGAGAGAAAAGCCAGTATTTTTTACTCATTATAAAATACAAGAAGGGCAATTCAATGTACAAGCTTATTCATTTATATATGTATATATATATATAATTTATTTGAATAAGACATAGAAAGTGGCTGGCCAGAGGGAGAGTGGAAAGAGGCAGAAGCCATATTTCTCTAATAAGTAAACTTTCCATAACCCCTATCACAACATTTATCACTAGAGGCAGCAGGGATGCTGTTGGACGTGACGTAAGAGCTGTAAATTTTTCAAAATTCCAAGCAGAATTTTCTCTAAATTATTTTACCTGAGAAGATTTCCACTTAATGGTATATATTTATGAGATCAGTTGCTTAGAAACAGAATAAAGAGAGAAACTGATGACAAGAAAACCATGATACACTCTCTCCAAGATTTCTTGTGAAAATTTAGTTTTCATTGAATTTTTTAGCTTTAGCTTTATATATACTTGAATCACGGTATTTAGTGTAAGATATTAATAATGTTTCATAATTGAGAATTGTACTTTTTTAATACAGTCTTTCCCTTTATCATTTTTATTTGAAATTATATCTTTAATAATATAGGTATTGTAGTTTCTACTTTTATTTAAAATACATTTCATTTCATTGTTTCCTTCGCATTACTTTTACTACTCACATATCTGTGTCATTTGACTTTATAAACTGTTTGCAGTTGGTTTCATTATTATTCTGGTCTGCAAATTCTGACTTTTAATATTTGTTCACTTTACAAGACCAATACTCTTTCTGTGCCAGCCGTTGTTGTAGATGCTGAGGATACAGCCATGAATAAAACAAAGTCCTTGCTCTCATGGACATTATGTTCTACTGTGAAGAAGCTGACAATAAAAATATACATTTATAATATTTGGGATATTGATAAGTGCTAGAAAGATACAAAGACGGGTAGAGAAAAGGTGTGCATGTCAGACTGGAGGGCATTTGAGCAAGCCTTAGAGGAAGCAAGTCAGGGAGCCTCCTGAATATCTGCTGAATAGCAAAGGTTCCAGAGAGTAGGAAGGTAGTAGCATGCTTACTGGGTTTCCACAGCTGACCATCAGTGAGGCCAGAATAGGAAGGACAGAGCAAATAAGAGGAAGAGCAATAGGAGAGATCAGAGAGGCAGGGGGGGTTCAAGGCCATGTAGAATCTTGTAGAGCATGGGGAAAGAACTTGAGAACTTCCTCAGGGTAAGGTTACAAGTCCCAAGGCACAGGAATGGCATATATCGACATACTAAAGGATTACTAGTGCTGCCACCTGGAGAAAGAACTGGAAAGTGGAGAAAAAGAGAAGCAGCCAGGCTATTTAAACAGCTATTTACCTTAACCCAGGTGAAGGGAATGGTAGGCTGAACTGGTGGGTTAGCAGAGAAAATGGTGAGAAGTGGTAGAAATCTGGATGTATTTTGAAAAGAATGTTGATAGGGTTTGAGAATCAATTCGATACGATGTGTGAAAAAGAAAGATCCAGGCTAGTCAGTTGGAATACTGGTTCCATTGACTGAAACAAAGGAGTTTGGAAAACAATTGTTGGGAAACAATATTTTCATATTTCTGCATGGTCAAGGTTTACTAAAGACCGATTTTTGGCAATCTGGATTAAAGAGTAATTGAATAGTAGTCACATTTGGGAAGTTAGACATACTGAATTACTCCAGATAGAGTTACAAATTGATCTCCTTGAGAGCCATTTGCCACTTATTTACATTTAAAAGAATGAGAAACAATCCAGAGGCTTCCTTTACATTTCAAAGGGTTGTAACAATTTAGGGACCTTCTCCTCCCTTCCCAAAGAGAATTCCTTCAATTAGAAAGTGATGACTTCTCTTCCCCTCTCTCGAGGGAGGAGGGTCGGTGGGGCTGCTGAGAGACACTTCATATAAAGCTCCCAGTTACACAATGTCAGGATTCGTCTTATGCAGTGACCCCTTTGCTGGTGCAGGCTGACATCTACCTTCACAGCACGGCTTCAAGGGAGAAATAGGGAATGGGGAGCCAGTGCTGTTATTGCTGTACATAAAACAATCAGTCTGTTCTCTGACCCCAAAATCTTGTATGTTCTCCCAGGATAAAATAAATAAACACAGATAATAAATATTTATCAAGGAGACAGGAGCAGTGGTGTTAGACAGAAATCTTATTATTGAACAGCACAGTGGCGTGTGCCTATAGTCCCAATGATTTGGGAGGCTTTGCCTGAGCCCAGGAGTTGAGGCTGTAGTGTACTATAATCACATCCGTGAATCGCTGCCACACTCCAGCCTGAGCAACATAGAGAGGTCCTGTCCCTAAAAATTAAAAAGAAAAGAAAAGAAAAAACTTACCAAGAAGGCTTCCAAGTTGGTGGGTGGTAATTAAAAATATCTCTATCCTATCTCCAGTGATTATTATAATTGATATGCTTGTTCTTTCTAAAAGCTTTCTTTTTAGCTTTCTATTTTCTTTTAACGGTTTCGTAATAGTTTGGTTTGGTTGGTTTTAGTTTTATGTTCCATACTGATTTTGAAACATGAATCTTTTCAAGATAGATTTTACTCTACCAAAACAGTACATTCATAGAATTAAAAAATCCTAATAGCACAAGAAGCCCATGAAAAAAACAACAAAAAAACAATTAACTTGTACCTCTCCATTCCTCCACAATCCTCATCTCCAAGGCAATCACTTCTAACTATTTTAACTGTTTCTTATGGCATTTTCATACTCCATATTTTCAAATAATATTGATATATTGTTATCGTGCATTTCAATTCTCTGAGATTGTATCTATTGAGTTCCTATTATGATAAAGGAGAATTCTTACTTCGATACCACTAGCCCCTCTGCTTTTCCTTTCCTGTCTTTCCAGTCTATTTATTCTTTTAACTAAATAAACAATTCATGCTTATATAATTATTCTATAAAATATTATTCACACATGAGCATTGCAATATAATCCTGATTCTGAGTCCCACTGCTCAGCTCCGTACTGTTTGCCTAACAGGCTTGATGCCCGATTTGTCAGCCTGAGATATTCCATCCCCATTGTCCTGCAAGTTCCCTGACCATCTCTCCTATGTCAGATCTTTCATCATTACCTAAGAAATAGTGCATGATAGGGAAATTGTTTGCCTCTTGAGGAATCTGAAAATGTGTTTTTTTCTACCTTTGAGGCAGGAAACGAGCAGGACTTATTTCCTGGTCCTGATAGGAAGAAATAAAGAAACCAGCAGGAACCAGCTGATGGTGAGGAAAGGGGTCCCTAGCTGCCCTCATTCCTCATTAACATAAGACATTCTCACCAGCTCCATGACTATCTACGAATGCTATGGCAATGACCCAGGAGCTCCGCCTCTTTCCATGGCAGCAACCCGGAAGTTACCACGCCTTTCATAGAAAGTTCTAAAAAACCCACCCCGCAATTTGCATGTAATTGAAAATGGGTATAAATGAGTATAAATAGAGTTGCCAACAGCCCACACCTTGCCAATTCTGGGTACAAGGCCTATGAGTTAGCCCTGGTCTGCAAGAAACAGTACTATTCAATAATAAGATTTCTGTCTAACACCACTGGCTCACCCT